>NC_091060.1:77440874-82440874 GCF_000393655.2 Nicotiana sylvestris
AGACAATAGATGAAATGAACAGGGAATATCTTTGTATTACAAAGAATATTTCTGGCCAGAAATGCATTGTAGAAAAGTTACCAACTTTATCTTCTGGCTTATACTATTCAAAAATTAGTACAATTGAAGCACACTCTATCGTAAACCAGAAGTTTACGGATTCAAATACTTTTGTGCTTTGGCATGGCCGTTTGGGCCATCCCGGATCAATAATGATGAGACGAATTACTGAAAATTCGAGTGGGCATCCATTAAAGAACTTGAAGATTCTTACAAATGACGAATTTTCTTGTGATGCTTGTTATCAAGGAAAAATGATCACTAGACCATCACCAATGAAGGTTGGTATTGAATCCCCTGCCTTTTTAGAGCGTATACATGGGGATATATGTGGACCTATTCACCCACCAAGTGGGTTGTTTAGATATTTTATGGTCCTAATAGATGCATCTTCAAGATGGTCTCATGTGTACCTACTATCATCTCGTAACCTGGTGTTTGCAAAGCTATTAGCCCAAATAATTCGATTAAGGGCACAATTCCCAGATTATCCTATAAAGGCTATTCGCCTTGATAATGCTGGAGAATTCTTATCTCAAGCTTTTGATAATTATTGTCTATCCGTTGGGATAAAAGTTGAACATCCTGTAACTTATGTTCATACTCAAAATGGCCTTGTAGAGTCATTTATTAAACGCCTGCAATTGATAGCAAGACCACTACTTATGAAAACAAAATTGCCCACTACTGCTTGGGGCCATGTTATCTTGCATGCAACATCACTTATTCGTCTCAGACCGACACATTATAATAAATATTCTCCGTCACAATTAGTTTTTTGTCATGAACCAAATATTTCCCATTTACGAATTTTCGGATGTGCTGTATATGTCCCAGTAGCACCACCATAACATAGTAAGATGAGACCACAAAGAAGGATAGGAATATATGTTGGGTTTGAATCACCCTCTATTATTCGCTATCTTGAACCATTGATAGGAGATTTATTTACTGCTCGATTTGCAGATTGTCGGTTTGATGAAACAAATTTTCCACAATTAGGGGGAGAGAAAAAGGATAACTAAGTCACATATCCCAGCAGAGAATGTGCCTATCCGAATTTATGTCCCAGTAGGACCATCTACTAGCATGAGAGATAATGAACCTAAAGCATGCCTGAAGCGTGGTAGGCCTTTGGGTTCTAAGTATCAAAATCCTCAAAAAAAGAAAATCGACAAATGATCAAAACGATACTATGAAGGGATCTCCTGAAGAGACCCAAAATCTGATTAGTTCTGAGATTCATGAAGAAATCAATGAACCCGAAGCTCATGTGAGTGAGGAACTTTTAATAAGTTCGAACGGTGATGGGATTAATTTAAATCGATTTGAAATAGTGGTGGATAATATTTTTGCATATAATGTTGCACTTAATATTATGCAAGATAGTGAGGATCTTGAACCTCGATCTGTCGAAGAATGTCGACAAAGATCTGATTGGCCAAAATGGCAAGAGGCAATTCAATCGGAATTGAAGTCACTTGCTAAAAGAGAGGTCTTTGGACCAGTAGTCCAAACACCTGCTGGTATAAAACCAGTTGGTCATAAATGGGTTTTTGTGCGAAAAAGGAATGATAAAAATGAAGTTGAAAGATACAAAGCTCGCCTTGTTGCACAAGGATTCTCACAACGACCTGGAGTCGATTTTGATGAAACATATTCACCTGTTATGGATGCCATAACATTTCGATATCTCATCAGTTTAGCACTACATGAAAAGCTTGAAATACATCTAATGGATGTAGTTACAGCTTATCTGTACGGTTCACTTGATAATGAAATTTATATGAAAATTCCTGAAGGATTTAAAATGCCTGAAGCAAAATCTCAGGAAATGTATTCAATCAGATTACAAAGATCTTTGTACGGTTTAAAGCAATCTGGGCGCATGTGGTATAATCGCCTTAGTGAATATTTGCTGAAAGAAGGTTACATAAATGATGTTATTTGTCCATGTATTTTTATAAAGAAAATGGCATCAGAATTTGTTATACTTGCTGTTTATGTTGATGACATAAATCTTGTTGGAACTCCAGAAGAGCTCCAAAAGGCAATTGAATATCTTAAGAAAGAATTTGAGATGAAAGATCTTGGAAAGACAAAACTTTGTCTTGGTCTGCAAATTGAACATTTAGCAGACGGGATCTTTATCCATCAATCTGCCTATACAGAAAGGGTCTTAAAACGCTTTTACATGGACAAAGCGCACCCATTGAGTACACCAATGGTTGTTCGATCACTTGAAGTGAATAAGGATTTGTTCCGACCTCCAGAAGAGGACGAGGAACTCCTTGGTCCCGAAGTACCCTATCTCAGTGCAATTGGTGCACTAATGTATCTTGCTAATGCTACAAGGCCTGACATAGCATTTTCTGTTAATTTACATATATTGTGATATTTAAAGGGAACTCTTGATATGGGTTTGTTTTATGTTAACAAAGATAGTGCAGACCTTGTTGGTTATGCAGATGCATGTTATTTATCTGATCCCCATAAAGCTCGATCTCAAACCGGCTACATATTTACATATGGAGGTACTATCATATCATGGCGCTCCACAAAGCAATCTATTGTTGCTACTTCTTCAAATCACGCTGAGATAATAGCTATTCATGAAGAAAGTAGGGAATGCGTATGGTTGAGATCAATAATTCATTTTATTCGAGAAAAATGTGGTTTGGAATGTGAGAAAAGACCCACAATTTTATACGAAGACAATGTTGCATGCATAACCCAATTGAAGGGAGGATTTATAAAAGGAGATAGAACGAAGCACATTTCACCAAAATTATTCTACACACACGATCTTTAGAAAAGTGGTGACATTGATGTGCAACAAATCCGTTCAAGTGATAATCTAGCAGATTATTCACTAAATCTTTGCCAACTTCAACTTTTGAGAAGATGGTATACAAGATTGGAATGCGGAGACTCAAATATTTGAAACAAGGTTTTTATCAGGGGGAGTAAAATACGCGATGCACTCTTTTTCCCTTACTAAGATTTTTTCCCATGGGGTTTTCCTTATAAGGTTTTTAATGAGGCACCTAGCAATGCGTCTTACTAAATATGTGTACTCTTTTTCCTTCACTGGGATTTTTCCCCACGTGGTTTTTCCTAGTAAGGTTTTAATGAGGCACATTATCTTTTAATGAACATCCAAGGGGGAGTGTTATAAATATATTATATTATAGATGTTCATTTAGTACTCCGTTGTAAATAAGCTTCTTGAAGAAGCTTATCCATATGGGACTCCACTGTAAATATGTTTATCTATTTAGTACTCTATTGTAAATAAGTTTCCTGAAGAAGCTTATCACTTCGGTACCCGGTTATGGATAAATATTACCCCCGGCAGAAGATTATCCATACCAGGTATAATAAGCTTATTCTTTCAGTACCCAGTTATGAATAAACATTACCCCCGGTAGAAGATTATCCATATCGGGTATAATAAGCTTATTCTTTCAGTACTCCGTTATGGATAAACATTGCTCTCAGTAGAAGATTATCCATATCTGGTATAGTAGCAACTTACACAGCAGCTTCCTTTCTTCTATAAATAGAAGAGATTTCAGTTCATTATGTACATCAGTTTGAATTCGAATAATATAACAGTTTCTCTCTATACTTGTCTTTACTTTACAGTCTTTATTTTATAACATATATTAGTTTACTTTACTTTTTACTACTACTATTTAGAAGTGATAGTTAAAGGCCTCTTCGTCGTCCTTGGGTTATTTTAGGAAATTGCCATCCTACTTCGGGGTTATTTTTGGTAATTGTCATCTGAGTGTTGTGGGTGCACATCGCTTTTGATCAACATGTGTTGCCAGCTATGGTTTTCAGTCGACCAACCTCTCTGTCTCTTTCGTCTTCTTCATCGAGGATTTGACAAATAAACCCTAATAGGCAGACGAATGGGTAAAGTGCCTACTTTATCGTCCTTTTGTTCTTCATTTATTGTCTTTGCTGCAAACAACATAAATGGGCTTTGTGCTCTTCATTAAATATAATATTTAGCAGCTTAGGTGAATTCTATGGTTTCGAAAACGGATTTGACTGTTTGAAGGAATGAAGCACTCATTGTCGTCTCCAGATAGTGATTACTTGTTCATTTCAGCTGGCTTTGAAGATATTGATCCTACCATTGGTAAGTTTCGCCTTGCGTGCAGTAAAAATCTTTTATAAGTATCAAATATCGAACATTATCATGTAATAATCCTGTCACGACCCAAACCGATGGGCCGCGACGAGTGCCCGAGTCCTACCTGTCGAACACCCTTAAGCATGCGACTAAGATATAAACATGAATAATATCTGCTGAATTACGAGAATAACACGCGTGAGGAAAACCTGTCCAAAAGACATATATACGTGTGGAATACAGTGGGCGAGCCGGCAAGGCTGCTATAGACAACTATATACCCAAAACTAGAAGCCGTCAAGGCCACATACTATCCAACTATACATAACTATCTACAGACCTCTAATAGAAATACAGTTGTACAAAGACGGGACTGAGCCACGTCATACCCATATATGTATACAAGCATATCATATCAAATCAAAAGCATCTCCGGATCAAGTGAAGCATGCCAACTCTCGATGATCAAGAATCCTAAGAAGGGGGACCTTCAGCTTGCCTACTTGCACCTGCGGGCATGAAATCAGGCCCCAGGAAATAGGGCGTCAGTAAGAATAATGTACTGAGTATGTAAGACATGAAAATCAATACATAAAAGACATAGACGAAACATAGAATAAAGAAATCCACCTGTAAGTATGAATAACTTTGTAAATTCTCCAACATTTATAGTGTCATGCACGTGCATGTAAATGTTGTGTCATGCATAGGTATAGGTGTACATAACATCAGCAAACCTCTGAGGGCATCCCATCATATCGTCTCGGCCACTGTGGGCAACATCATCAACATATACCAACTGATCAGGTGGTGGTGCGTATATAACGCCGTAACCTTTTTCCATATTCCATATACATATATTTACATATATACACATGTATAATGCCATCTGATCATGTGTTAGTGTAAATGAATGCAATGCATGAAATGCATAAGAAATACGTTAATAAGATTTTCTCGGAATGCCATAAAAATTAATAATACCTTTCGGATAAACTTTATCAAATATGTATTTTTCTGAGACCCATGGACAGGAGATATAATAATAATTCACATGGGGAATTGAGAATATAGACACCCCAAGTATTTCTATGAATAGAGTTATTTATAAAAGTTTTGTATTATGCTCGTTTTATTTGTATTATATAGATCATGCCAAAAGGAAAGAAGGGATAGCCTTAACATACCTAGAGTAGGAAAAAATCCGTATGATATTCTTGAAAAAGGTTGCACCGTACTCCTTTAGAACCGCAAATTTTACATTGCTAAGGTGCTAATAATTCTTGCTAGAATTAATTTGGTCGGAAGAAATCTTGTTGGAAGCTTGTTGGAATTTCTAACGTTCTGATTATACATTCATGTTTGTCGTTGGAGTCTTTGAGGTTAGTATGGAATTCTTGATATTTAGTGAGCCTTCAAACTTACTGATTGTAGTGTTAGAAAGCGAAAACATTAGACATGAAAATGCCTTGTAATGAACCTATTAAATTGCCACCTAATTAGAGGTGACTAAGAGTCATTTTTTGGAAAGTGGCTTGCTGCCACGTAGGGTGGGGGTGGGTGTGGGGGTGGGGGATTTTAGTCTTTATCCACTTATTAGGTAATTAGGTAAAGTCTTGTTACTCGGTAATTAACCAATTACCCGCATAATTAAGAAATGGCTCAAATTACTTAAAACTCTACTCATTTTTAATATACTTTATACATCATAATATTATGGTCATATGGTATCTTGTATGGTACTAGTCCATAAATATCGGGTATTATAGCTCGGACTGTATTTTACACCAAATCGACAACCAACGAAACTCATTTTCTTTAATTCGTGTACCCTTTATCATCCATGGCACTTACTTATCGCTTGTTATAAATAGCATAAATATGCTAACCTCAAGATAATCTCATCCCCGAGTCTCTGTCAATTAACTGAAGACGAAATTTTATCGTCGAGAAATGCGAGATGTAACATCCTTCCTCCCTTAGAAACATTCGTCCTCGAATATTTATCTCCCCGAGATCTATATGACTTTGGCATAGTCGCCTTTGTAACAATTCTACTACCAACTCCCACATAGGACCACAATCATCAGTAATGACAATGGCCTTACACGACCAATGACAATAACTAACACAAGAATCCATACACGTACCTTAAGGTTGTGATGTCTCAGTCGGACCTTTTTATGGAGGACGAAATAAATAGGAAAATCTAGACTTCATGTCTTCCTCGGCCTCCCAAGTCATTTCTTCCACATTGTTGTTTCTCCAAAGTACTTTCATCAAAGCTACATCTTTAGTTCTCAATCTCTGAACCTGTTTGTCTAATATAGCAATGGGAGTTTATTCATATGATAGCTACTTTGTGACCTGAACGTCGTCAACGAACACGATTCTGGAAGGATCTCTGATACATTTACGGAGCATAGACACATAACTGGATGTACAGACTCCAAGTTCGAAGGCAAGTTTAACCCATATGCTACCTGGCTTACCTTGCGTATGATCTTATATGGTCCAATGTACCGAGGGCTAAGTTTTCCTTTCTTTCCAAACCTTATGACACCTTTCATCGGTGATACCTTTAGGAATACCCAGTCGTCAACCTGAAACTCCTAGTCTCGTCGTTGATTATAGGCATAAGACTTCTAACAGCTTTGAACTGCTAATAGCCTTTCCTATATAAGCTTAATTTTCTCGATTGCCTGTTGTACCAATTCTGGTCCTACTAATGTAGTTTCCCCAATATCGAACCACCCTATAGGCGATATACACTTTTGTCCGTAAAGAGCTTCATATAGAGCCATCTGAATACTGGAATGGTAGTTATTATTATATGCAAACTCAATAAGCGACAGATGATTATCCCAGCTACCCTTGAAGTCTATCACACAAGCTCGTAACATATCCTCAAGTGTCTGAATAGTACGCTCAGCCTTTCTATCTATCTGGGGATGGAATGCCATACTAAGACTTACCTGAGTCCCCAATCCTTTTTGGAAGGACCTCCAGAACTTAGCTGTAAATTGAGCTCCTATATCCGAGATAATAGATACAGGGATGCCATGTAGTTGTACTATCTCTTTAATATAAAGCTTTGCATAATCCTCTACGAAATATGTAGTCCTAATAGGCAACAAATGGGCTGACTTTGTAAGCCTATCAACAATCACCCATATCGAATCAAACTTACATTAGGTACGAGGTAAGCCTACGATGAAATCCATATTGATTACCTCCTATTTCCATGTCGAGATCTACATAGCCTGCAATAATCCATCGGGTTTTTGATGCTCAATCTTAACCGGCTGACAGTTAGGACACTGAGCAACAAACTCTGTTATATCCTTTTTCATTCCATCCCACAAATATACTTTCTTGATATCATGATACATCTTTGTTGCTCCTGGATGGAGAGAATAACGAGAATAGTGAGTTTCTCCCATAACCTGCTGACGCATCCCTGAAACATTAGGGACACATAATTGTCCTCGATATCTGAGGACCCCATCTTCTGTAATTTCAAACGGTGTCTTCTCCTTCTGAGGGGTGTTATCCCTATAACAAACTAACATAGGATCCTCGTACTGGCGTTCCTTTACTTCAATTACTAAAGAGTATGTTTCCGTATCCTGAATAGTAATTCCAATATCGCCTGAGTCCAGTAACCGAACTCCAAGACTAGCTAGCTGATGAATCTCATGAGCTATTCCCTTTTTTGTGGTTGTAGATATGATAGGTTATCCATAGATCTACGGATAAGGGCGTTGGCTAGGGCTGCTTATCGGGTGGATTGGGCAGTTATTTACTCTTAACGGTTTGGCTTATTGGTTATCGGCTTTTAAATGTATTAATCCGCTAGCCACCCGATAAGGTATCGGGTGGATTGATATCGGTTTAGCTCTTATCGGGTGGTTATCGGGCGTATTGGTATCGGTTTAGCTCTTATCGGGTGGTTATCGGGCGGTTTATCGATCTAGCAAAATTATCAATGATTTAGGAATCCAGCAGTACTATCAGAAGAAGGAAAATAAGCAAAAAAATTAGGACTTGGCGTGACTTTGGTTTAAAAAAGAAGACAAGAAATGGCTACTCTTTGCGCTTCTCTTCGACAACAACTTCCTCTTGAAATCATTAAGGTTTGTGAAACGTGTGTTCCTTTTTTCTTTAGATTTCCCAACTTTCCCTCGATCGCAGAAATCGTATTGCACTAATTCTACAAGAGAAGCCAGGTCTAGAGTCTCATTAATTTCTCGGGGACAGATCTGTTGTTTCATCTAATTAATGTTCATAAAATATAAGCAATTTGTGTATGTCATTTTGCTCCGGAAGTGATAGATAATGAATCAATTTCTTTTATCTTTGTTAGTGTTGTAATAAATCAGAAACTTTTTATTCAACTTCTTCCAGTTAAATTGAATATATTCCTATACTCCTATTTAGCAAAATTTGATCAATTCTCTATTCCATTACTGGACTTATTATATATATATATATATATATATATATATTCTTAACGGGTTAACGGATTATCCGTTAAGAAATTGAATAATCCGCCCCAAAATCGATAAGCCGTTAATAAAAAAATTTCAATCCGTTCCCCGTCCGTTAAGCCATTACCAGTAAGCCATTAAGCTTCGGTTCGGTTTGGTTTTCGGTTTCAGATCGGTTTTGAACACCCCAAGCGTCGGCTACTACGTTCGCCTTCCCTAGATGGTATAAAATATCAACATCATAGTCTTTAAGTAGCTCCAACCTCTCCTTTGACATAAATTCAATTCCTTTTGCTTGAAGATATACTGGAGGCTCTTATGATCCGTATAGATATCAACATGAATGCCATACAAGTAGTGCTTTAATATCTTTAGTGCATGAATTGCTGCGACTAACTCTAAATTGTGGGTCGGGTAATTCTCCTCGTGCTTTCTTAGTTGTCTAGAAGCATAAGCTACAACCTTACCATGCTGCACACAACCCAATCCAACTCCTGAAGCGTCACAGTAGATAACATAACCATCGGTCCCTTCTGGGAGCGTTAAAATCGGTGCTGAAATTAATCTGTTCTTCAATGCCTGGAAACTCCATTCGCAAGCATCAGGCCATTGAAACTTAGATCCCTTCTGAGTTAACTTACATGGGTATTCTAATCTTTTACAATTCATGAAATTCCCCTTATCGAAGGCCCAAACTTCATCCTTTATCTATCACAATTACGCCCTTATTCCACTACCAGGGCAACATTTCATTTATTCTAAATGTTACTAGTCTTAGACTCCTTTGAGTTCATTCAGGCTATACTGAGCCTTCTATAACTTAGAGAAACCATCAGCTCTCTTATGAGCTTAACCCCAAGGACTTATCCATTCTCGTCACCTTTTCACTCATCTTTTCTTATCCTTCCTCCTGTCTTCCTAAAACCTTGTCGCTCTAGCATACTTTAGCTTGCGACCTACACATATCAACTTATACTTATTCGCAACCTTCCTTCAACTTACTTGCACCATAGATTTTCTTATGTTATTCTGGAACATCAAGCGAGACACCATATACCACTTTGGTCAAAGGTACTAAAAGAGAAGAAAATTCCGTTACAAGTTTCATGTAATAACCTGACAAACGGAGAAACTATGAACCTTCGTCAGTGTCGGGGGTCTAGGTCAAGTCTTTACTGCCTCAATCTTTTGTGTATCCACCCGGATGCCTTCACCCGCAATGATATGCCCAAGGAAAGCTATAGAGTTCAACCAAAATTCACATTTAGAGAATTTTGCATACAACTTCCTTTTTTTGTAGAACTCTGAGCATAGTACGCAAATGATATGCATGCTCCGCCTCTGAACGAGAATACACCAATATATCATCGATAAATACAATTACTAACAGATCTAAAAAGGGCCTGAACACACGGCTCATCAAATCCATGAATACTGCTGGGGCATTGGTCAAATCGAACAACATAACACGAAACTTAAAGTTCTCATATCTGGTCCTGAATGCTATCTTCGAGATATCTTTCTTATCCGATAGTACTCGGACCTCAAGTCTATTTTTGAAAAACACTTGGCACCTTGCAACTAATCAAATAAATCATTAATCCTCGGGAGCGGGTACTTATTCTTGATCATCACCTTATTCAACTGTCTATAATCAATACAAATCCGTAAGGAACCATCTTTCTTCCTCACAAAATAACACTGGTACTCCCCACTATGATGTACTAGGTCTGATAAAGCCTTTTTCGAGCAAGTCCTTTAGTTATTCCTTCAACTCTTTCAGCTCTGCGGGGGCCATTCTATATGGAGGAATAAATATTGGTTGAGTAGCTGGTAGTAGGTTAATAGCAAACTTAATTTCTTGCTCTGGCGGAAGACGTGGAAGCTTATCGAAAAAACATTGGGAAATTCATTAACCATAGAGATAGATTGAACGGTTAGTGACTCTACTTTCACAGTCTTTACCCGAACTAAGTTATAATCATAACTTTTTCTGATCATCCTCCTTGCCTTATGACAGGAAATAAATCTACATCTCGGCGATGCCGTATTACCTTTCTAATCCAAAAACAGGCTTTCTTGGAAATTTGAATCGAACCACCTTTGTTCTTCAATCAACGTTAGCATAACAAGAAGCCAACCAATCCATACCCATTATAACATCAAATTCTACCTATCCAAGTGCCACGTACCTTATCCTTATTTATTATCAAACTTATCACGGGCCATTACATGCACCTCTATATATATAGACGTAACAATATTAGGACTTAACTCGCAGAACTCATTAAAAAAAAGGGTTTATATGGATACATAAGGGCCGACAAGGCCGTAGACATGTCATACCCAAAACTATATACATGATACTATCTGCAAAACCTTTAAAAAACATAACCATAATATATACAAGTGAGACGGGGCTCCCTACGTCCTCATAAAACAACCTAACACATTTAGAACCTTGACTTGGTAATACTCCAAGAAGAGGTGGAATTCACCAACCAAAAGCTGATATCTGGAGAAAGTCTACAATAGAAGATCCTTGCCTCGTCCTATATGAGAACCTCGATCAGACACACTTCGAAGCAGAGCCTTCATATCCTTATCAGTTACCTTCCTCCTCTTGTCCCGACTACTATCCTCTTCCTATTCGTACCTCATAAAATACACAGACGAACCTTGATTGACGGACTCCCAAGACTGTGGACTATCTGGAACCTCAAAAGAGCTGGTGTCCACAAATACCCTGATATAGTTTTGAGCCTAAGGGGAACCAGGTTGTGCCAATCCGTGCACTACTCTCCTCACACCCTAATCAATGAGTTGCGATAATGAAACTAAGGGCCTTGGTGAGGTTAGAGCTTCTCTCACCCCATTTGTTGCCGGAGTGGTCGAAATAGCTCGAATGGATGACGCATATGGATCCTCAGATGGATCCCCCTCAATAGAACACATGATCTCCGATGGGTCTGACTCCATAGTGTAACTTATATCTCTTTCTAACATTTTCATAGCCTTCTAACTCGTGCTAGCGGCTTGCGCCTGTCATCTAGTAGTAACAGGCATCACTAAAAACATAAATAAGGTAAAGATTAGGAGTGAATACTTATGACTCAGTTCTATCGCATAATCTGGATTAGAAAGAAAAGTAACCATCCTAAATATCTGGTAACCTCCTTTCTATAAGTGTGGTGCACAACACACCCATAAACAAGACTCTACTAGACACGGTTTGTAGACAACCCTAGGACAGAACTGCTCTGATACCACTTTTGTCACGACCCAAACCGATGGGCCGCGACGAGTGCCCGAGTCCTACTTGTCGAACACCCTTAAGCATGCGACTAAGATATAACCATGAATAATATCTGCTGAATTACGAGAATAACATGTGTGAGGAAAACCTGTCCAAAAGACATATATACATATACGTGCGGAATATAGTGGGCGAGCCGACAAGGCTGCTATAGACAACTATATACCCAAAACTGGAAGCCGTCAAGGCTATATACTATCCAACTATACATAACTGTCTACAGACCTCTAATAGAAATACAACTGTACAAAGACGAGACCGAACCACGTCATACATATATATAAATATATATATATATATATATATATATATATATATATATATATATATATATATATATATATATATATATATATATAAGCATATCGTACCAAATCAAAAGCATCTCCGGATCAAGTGGAGCACGCCAACTCTCGCTGATCAAGAATCCTAAGAAGGGGGATCGTCAGCTTGCCTACCTGCACCTGTTGGCATAAAACGCAGTACCGGGAATAAGGCGTCACTAAGAATATTGTACTGAGTATGTAAGGCATGGAAATCAATACATAAAAGACATAGATGGAACATGGAATAAAGAAATCAACCTGTAATTCTGAATAACTTTGTAAATTCTGCAACATTTATAGTGTCATGCACGTGCATGCAAATGTCGTGTCATGCATAGGTATGGATGTACATAACATCAACAAGTCTCTGAGGGCATCCCATCATATCGTCTCGGCCACTGTGGGCAACATCATCAACATATACCAACTAATCATGTGGTGGTGTATATAACGCCGTAACCTTTTTCCATATACCATATACATATATTTACATATATACGCATATATAACGCCATCTGGTCATGGGTCAGCGTAAATGAAATGCATAAGAAATACGTTAATAATTTTTTTTCAGAATACCATAAAAATCAATATACCTTTCAGATAAACTTTATCAAATACGTATTTTTCTGAGACCCATGAACAGAAGATATAATAATAATTCACATGGTGAATTGAGAATATAGACACCCCTAGTATTTCTAGGAATAGAGTCATTTATGAAAGTTGTATATTTTGCTCGTTTCATTTGTATTATTTGGATCATGCCAAAAAGAAAGAAGGGATAGCCTTAACATACCCGGAGTAGGGAAAAATCCGTATGATATTCTTGGAAAAGGTTGCACCGTACTCCTTTAAAACCGTAAAATTTTACGTTGCTAAGGTGCTAATAATTCTTGTTGGAATTGATTTGGTCGCAAAAAATCTTGTTGGAATTTCTAACGTTCTGATTATACATTCATGTTTGTCGTTGGAGTCTTTGAGGTTAGTATCGAATTCTTGATTTTTAGTGAGCCTTCAAACTTGCTGATTGTAGTGTTAGAAAGTGAAAACATTAGACATGAAAATGCCTTGTAATGAACCTATTAAGTTGCCACCTAATTAAAGGTGACTAAGAGTCATTTTTTGGGAAGTGGCTTGCTGCCACGTGGGGTGGGGTGGGGTGGGGGTGGGGCGATTTTAGTCTTTATCCATTTATTAGGTAATTAGGTATTGTCCCGTTATCCGGTAATTAACCAATTACCCGTATAATTAAAAATTATCTCAAATTACTTAAAAATTCTACTCATTTTTAATATACTTTATACATCGGTTCTATGGTACCTTGTATGTACTAGTCCATAAATATCGTATATTAGTTCGGATCGTATTTTACCGCAAATCGACAACCTTCAACGAAACTCATTTTTTTTAATTCGTGTACCCTTTATCCTCCATGACACTTATTTATCGCTTGTTATAAATAGTATAAATATGCTAACCTCAAGATAATCCTATCCCCGGGTCTCTGTCAATTAACTGAAGACGAAATTTTATCGTACGAAAAACGCGAGATGTAACAAATCAAATAATACAACACTCCTAGGTGTGATTAGCGCTAAAAAAATATTGCAGCTATTAAAGCAAGAAGGAAAATCAAGGGGTGCTGCTACAAATCAAGTACGCAAAGGTAGTTTGACTTACTCAAAAAATCATCGTGTTGGACCAATCAACTTTTACCATCTGCATCAGGCTAGCAAAGGCCGTTAAAATTGGTTCATTTCAGATGGCTTAGGTTGGGGTTAAAAAAAATTCTCGGTTCCTTTGCGAGGTTTGCTAAAAAAATTATATTTTCACATGTTTGTTTCAAATTTCATTTGAATATCATCACAAAGCAATGCCTTGTTCAAGTAAGAATTTCACCACAAAAGAATGGACCAAGTTTTGAGGATTGTGATCTTGGATCAATCTTGAGGGGACATCATCAAATGTCGCTTTGCAGACATTGCTCCATCTTATATGCTCCTACAATGATCATGAAGATTGTAAACTTGTTGTCAATAATATGGATGATGAGGGTGAGCAGGTTTCAATAGAATGAGTCTTGTGTTGAATCAATGATCACAAGGAAAATAAGTTACGATCTTGTTGGATTTTTTTTCCAGGTGTGCACTCTATTTGTTTTCAATTTATAGTCACCTCGTATGGAGTTTGATAATCATTTCACATAATACCAATAGATTTTATACTCGGTAATATGTGGTTAAAATTTTGGTTTAAATTTATATCATAAGATGGTGGTATGGTGGAAAACGCTTTTTTGGTGATCAGTTTACTGCTAGCACGGGGACAACATTATCCTGCTCTATTACATGTGCAGATAGATGGATCATACCCCTTTTTTAGGGTGTATGCTTGATGAATGTATTGAAAAATAATGAGAAATAGAACGATGGCTAACCATGGTTAGTGGTTACCAAAAAAATGCCACATTTAGATCAAGTTATAAATGTGGAGAATAATTGTCCTACTAAAGCAAAAGGGCCCTCGTGGTACCAACTATGATCCAGTGGGCGATTATTGAAGCTTCAGGCCAGTGTTATCACACCTGAAATAATTTTGATGATGTGAACCAAACTCTTGAGACTAAAAAAAATGCTGCAGAAAGCAAAGGAGACATTGAAGAAGATGCTTCAGGAAGCAAAGGATACATTGCAGTGTCTAAGAAAAGGAGACATGCGTCAGACGTTGAATTTATTTGTTCATATTGTAAATAAGAAAGTTGTGTAATCTAGATGCGCTAAAAATGCATAGTTTAGCATATAGAAATTATCTGTTATCCTGATTACTCCGGGGAAACTTGAAAGCTTGTCTCTCCTCTGCATATGTCGATTAGGTGGTGTACGTATTGTCCCACTATGAGTTCATTGTGTGAAATTCACTTTAAAGCTATTGCATAGTCTTGCTTGCCTATGTGAAAGTCTTGCCTTATGTATGGTGCAAATAATTATTTTTGTTTATGCGAATCAATGTTTTTTTTCCTTTTTTTTTTCTTTCTAATAAAGCAAAAGTATACAAAGCGATGCTAAGTAGGGCTAAGATTTTACTTTATTTCTGCAGCTAACCCCAACATTAATGGAAGAGAATTGACTTGAAGGTGATTTAAAAGAGATCTAGACATAACTTGGGTACGATTTCCTGCTCTTTTCTCCCCTGCCTGGTGTCTGTGAAACTCCATGCCTCCCCAAGACAGTGAATTCCTTGAAATTTGTTATTAGCATTCAAAGAGAGCAAACTTAGCTTCTCTCTTTAATCTTGTGTATTTCTTTAGGCTTAAAATTTGTTTTTAGCTAAGCTATGTACAATGAGAATCTGGGATTCTTCTACTTCACAGAAATTTATTTTCTAATAGCTTAAAGTTTAGGCCTATTAGTTGTTGTTAGTTTCCATGGGAGTAAGCTCAAGCTTCTTTCTTTATTCTTTTTTATCTTTTTTTTTAATCATTATTGTAGAATAAATATAATGATTGTGGTATATTTTTATGGTCGGTTGTTATTGATGATCATTGTTGGCTATTTTTTTAAGTTCAGTGATAATATATTTTTTGTGTGCTCCGCATATATGAAAAATCGTATCATATTGATAAAGATCACCCAATCCTAATGCATTCATGTTATGCTTGCGAGTAATACTCTTACTTTATGGAGAAGCTTTTTGAACATGTAGGCATTTTCTTGTGGCGAGACTGACTTGGGATTGGGTTATTTTGCAGAACATGGATTCAGGTGGACAATTAAATATATAATATTGTGGAAATGTAGCCATTGGGATGACTTACATCAAATTGTAAAATATTAAATCATACTCGAAACCTAAGGTAGAGAATCTATTTAAATTTTGAGTCAAATGTTTATTGGAGAGTCACTTTGATCCCTGTATTATGCAAATATATACTTGACTAGATCAACTTGTCGCTTGGGTTATTGATGGTGACAACTTTCGACCACCAAAAATCATCTCTGTGATAATGAACCGACGTGTAACTTTACAGAACTTATACTCAAGATCCATTGGGACAAAAGAGGAGTCTAGAATTTTTTTATCAAAGCGCTTCGAGATCGATGGCGGAAACAACGAGGGAGTAGGTAATCATGGAGCCAATTACAGGAGCTTTACCTGGATCAGTGGCGGAGGCAGGATCTCCACGAAGGGGTTCAAAAAAAAAAATTGTAACTAGTGAGAATTGAATCCATGATCTTATGTAGATTTTAAACCTCCTTGACCACTAAACTACACTTTTGGATTGTGTTAATGGGGTTCAAAACTTAATATATAAAGGTAAAAAACAGATTTTGCCTTATATATACAGTGTAATTTTTCGGCGAAGGGGGTTCGGAACCCCCTTGCGCCCCTAAATCCGCCCCTGACCTGGATGATCTAAACTAAGAGAAAATTTAAGTCATCTAATGATACCTTGCATCTCATTGTGTACCTGTTTCTGTTGTAAAGATCATATTGTCCCATGCTCTTGCAAATATGTAGATAATATGTCCATTCGTTGTGAAATGGACCGTGAACATTAACTCCATGCAAAAGTAGTATGTTACAAGTAAACTTCCCTTAGGCTTATTGCATTATTAACATGGCATAAAAATATTTCTTTCCTGTAGTCTCCAAATGAAGTCTTCTTTGTGTGTGCAATTTTTTTTTATATGTTTGACTATTTTCAGGCTTCTGGAGAGTTGAAGTGCAACATATTTCAAATAAGTGTGTCATACCGAGTGAAATTTCAGACACAAGGAGTAATCTCTTGTTTGAATTATTGAAATATGTGATTATAATTTTCTAAATGAGCTTGTCAGCATAGCATTGACCTATACATTCTCCTGCTTCACTGGCAATTACCACAAAGTAGACCAGCTGCTATTTGTTAATGTCATCTGTATCCATTTTTATTTTTATCTTACAGGGCTCATTTCAATTGATATTTCTCTCACTGTAACCAATTTAAATAGTTGTATCGATTTTCTCTTGTACGTCTGTTATCATATATTTTTTGAGTTAGATAACCATAATGCACTTTATTGCGCTTGCGGCTCGACTGGTAGGTGAGCTACGTTGAAAGTCCTAAATAAACCTGCTCCCATCCTTTTTTAATAGAAAATATATGTTCTAAAAAAATGTCATTCACCATTATAAGGAAAATAGGACTTTCTTGTTATATTGTGATAAAAAAATATAACTAATTCAATCACTAACTATGCATTTTTAACATTTGAGCTCGGCCCGGGCTCAACACGAGCCTATCCCTAACTAGTTATTTATATATCACCGAGAATTGTGGTAGGATACACTGACAAATCCAAAATTTATGGATTATAGTGGGTGCTCATGGCCTCTTTATAAATTTTTAAAAGTGCATAACTAAAATAGTTTGGCCAAAGCTAATGGGTGCTGAAGCACCCTTACTTCCAAGCATAGATCTGTCATTGGTGGTAAGGATAAGATTTCTTTTTCCTTAATCTGAGATAGCGGGTTCAAGCCTTGAACATAAAAAATTCAGATAAGGAGCACTTTCTCCTTTAATCCGTATTAATCGAGGACTCAAACAGAATATCATACACCAAATGATGAAATTAAAAAATATATATTATTTAACCTAAAATTTAATTATTATGCCAAACAATTAAGGCTACGAGATTTAGGCCACAAGCAACACGATTAAAACAAATTATATCAATCCTTTGAACAAATAAAGTTGATGGAAGTATCGTAATAATAATGACAAAATAAATAATAGAATGAAAATAATAGAGAGAGAGAGAGTAATTCATATGATCGATCTGGATGAATATCTAGTCAATGGTATTATTGAGTGCACAATGAGTAGGGAATTCACTAGAGTTTATATGTATTATAATATGTTACAATGATGGAAAAAGAGGTACATATAACCTAGTCCTAACTGTTTTTTCGCCTCCGGCACGTTTTGAGAGTGATCATAGTTGTTGGACGTGATAAGGCCGAATCCCAATTTTTTTGGAGTTTGTAGATGTTGGGATGGTGATTGTTTGGTCATCTTGGACTTTCTGTGATACACGCCGGATTAGCGGACTTAAGAGAATGATTTTTAGGTCAAAATCATAGCTTTGGAGTGCTTTAAAAGGTTCAAGATCAAGTGTGGCTATATTAGAAATTAAGGATATTTAGGCTAGCTTTAATTTGGCTCTACTTAGATTACTTAATAGCTTAAGGATATATGGGCCATTTGCCCAACTACCACCTTAATATAAATAGTCTCTTGTACTCATTTTGAGGGGAATCTTATGATGGATTGACAAGCACCTTTGAGAGGTTTAGGGCATCTTAGTTTTCTCTTTATTTACCATATTTTTCTTATATTATCTATGTTAGGTTAATTTTGTATGAGTTTATGTGCATACTTGTAACGACCCGAGCGGTCGTTTTGAGATTTAGCGTTTTATTCGGTGGTTTGAGACTTTGAGTAGCTTCATATTATGCGTTATGACTTGCACGTATAATTGATTTCGGTTTTCGAGCTGTTCGGGATTGATTTGGAAGAATGATTCTCGTTTTAGAAGCTTTAAGTTTGAAAAGTTGACCAAGATTTGACTTTTGGGTAAACGGACTCGGAATCGGATACTGATTATTCTAATAGGTTCGCATGATGATTTTAGACTTGTACGTATGTTCGAATTTGGTTTTGGAGGTTCCTAGAAGAATTCGACACTATTTGTCGAAAATTGGCAATTTGAAGAACTTAAGAGTTTATAAGTTTGACCAAGAGTTGACTTTGATGTTATTAGACTCCAATTGGTGTTCCGAGACTTTTGATAGGTCTATATAGTTGAATTAAATTTGTGTGCAAAGTTTGAAAGTAATCCGAAGTGTTTAAGTGTGATTCAGACACTCTTTTGAAAGAATGAAAATTTAACAACTTAAGAAAAATTCTTTTCGGTTTGAGCCTCAATTCTTTGTTGTGATGTTCCCATGGTTGTTTTAAGATTTTGGCTAAGTTTGGATGATGTATTTGTACTTGTTAGTATGATTGGATGGGGTCCCGAGGGGTTCGGGTGTGTTTTGGATCATTGGGTGAGAAACTAGTTATATTAAAGATTTGAAGTTTGACCATGGTCAATATCGGATCAAGAAGATATATTTTTGGTGTTTTGAGTGCGCAAGCAGGTTCGTAGCGTATTTTATGATTGAAATGCATATATGATTTGTGTCCGGGAGGTTCCGAATGAGTTTTGGGTGCTAAAACGAAGATTTTCTTAATGCTATTTTTTTCCTGAGGTAAATAATTACAAAAATGCCATTGAAATTTTCAGATTTCATTTAAATCTTCAAAACATCATATCTCCCTCATTTTAAGGCCAAATTAGGTGATTCAAGAGGTTATCTTGGATGTAGGGATGACAATGGGGTGGTGCGGATGCGGGACAGTGCGGGTTTAGATACATGCAGGGCGGTGCAGGTTTAAACATATGTGGGTGCGGGGCAGGTCAAAATAAAAAAAAATTAAATCTATGCGGGTGTGATGCGGGTGCGGGTTTAAAAACTTCATCAAAGAAGGAAAATATAACTTTTTGACTTTCTAAAGATGAAATTGATTCCACGTAATATATTGAAGCAAAATAAAGTCTCATATTGTTTCAAAAGTAAGATCACGACTTGATCTTTCTCTTAGTAAATTACAGTAATATATCTTATTTCACCTTTTTCCCCTTCCATTCTTTTTTTTTTGGTACCAAAGATAAATATTATATATTAAGTAAACATATGCGTACAGAGATGTTGGTGCCCAGGTTGCACCTTATTACAAACTAAGTCACTGGTAGTAGTAGTTACCATATTACAAACTAAGTCATTACTATTAGTAGCTATATTATTTGTAACATCCATAGTGGATCTATTACTACAACATCAAAAGAAATTTGGGATGATGTTATAGTTGTTCCTTCCATGCATTGTAGGTTGTTGATCTGTCAAGTCACCTGCAGTTAGTGGTAGTGAACTGTAACGATCCTACCGACCCTTTCATGAGTTACCGCTCTGTTTCCCCTATTTCTGCTTCTTTGTGTGTTGTTCAGCTGTATTTCATCGCATCGTGTTGGTTAGTTTGGGTTCAGAGTGGTTTTGTAGAGAAATGAGACACTTAGTCTCTTAAGTTGGCCTTTTAGTTGAAAAAGTCAACCGGAAGTTGACTTGTGAGTAAATAATCCCGGAACTTGGTTTTTATGGTTCGGATAGCTTCCTGAGATGATTTGGGACTTAAGAGCGTGATTGGAATTTTGACGCTTTCCGGTTGGTAGTAGAAATTTTGATATAGGGGCTGGAATGGAATTTCGGAAATTGGAGTAGGTCTGTTATGTTATTTGGGATATGTGTGTAAAATTTAAGGTCATTCGGACGAGGTTTGATAGACTTTTTGATCGAAAGTGGAATTTGGAAGATTTGGAATTCTTAGGCTTGAATCCGAGGGTGATTTGATGTTTTGATGTTGTTTTGAGCATTCCGAACGTTGGAACAAGTTTGAATAACGTTATGGGATGTATTGGCATGTTTGGTTGAGGTCCCAAGGGCCTCGGGTGAGTTTCGGGAGGTTAACAGATTAAATTCTTGTTTTTGGAAGTTGCAGATTTCTTCAGGTTTCTGTTGCAGAGTTTTGCTATTCGCGTTCGCGAGATGGCCCTCGCGTTCGCGAAGAGATGTTCAGTGAGGCAGGCCAGTTGCCCTTAGCATTTCCGATGTTGGTACAACATTCGCGAAGGTTGCGTCTGAATGTGTATTGCGAACGCGTGGCATAGTTCGCGTTCACGTAGAAGGGTGAATCAGACTTGGACATCATGCCCTAAGGCATCACGTTCGCGACTGGAGGAACACATTCGCATAGGCTAAGTTGAGTAAGGTATCGTGTTCGCGAGGTGGTGTTTGCATTCGCGTAAGAGGAAAGTTGAGCTATGATCTTTTTGTGCTTCGCGAACGCGAGGCTTTGACCGCGTTCGCGAAGAAGGAATTAATGCCTGGGCAGAATGTTTAAATAGTTGCCTTCGCGATTTTTGGTCTATTTTCCACCATTGTTGAGCGATTTTGAAGCCTTTTGAGAAGTATTGAAGAGGGATAGAAGGGAAACACTTGGAGGTAAGATTTGTGAACTCAATACTCGATTCTATGGTGATTTGTACCTAATTAGACATGAACTTTATGGGATTTAAAGCCTAAAATTGGGGAATTAGGGCTTGAAATTGGAGACTTTGATTTAGGGATTTGACGGGTCGTTTATGGTCGTATTTTGATGTATTTGGTATGTATGAACTCGTGGGAGTGTAAGGATTCTAGTTTTGTGATTTTTATCGAAATTCGAAAGGTGGGCCCGGGGGTTGGGTTTGGAAATTTCGGGATTTTTATGTAACTTGGTTATTTTCGAGTGGGCTTTGTTCCTCTAGAATATTTTTATGGTATGAATATGATTTTGGTTAGATTTGGAGCAATTGGAAGCCGATTCGAGGGGCAAAGGTGTTGCATCCCGCATTTTCGTACGTTAAAATTTCGTCGTAAGTTAATCGACGTAAGTGCAGGAATGAGATTATTTTGAAATTATAAGTATTATGCTATTTCAAACAAGGAATAAGTAAATTCGTGAAGGTGAGAGGGAAAGAAAATCGAAGAAAGTTTCGTCATCGAAGTTTGTCGATTTTGGATAAAATACGGTCCGAGCTATAATACTCGGTATTTATGGACTAGTGTCATACAAGGTACCACATGGCCATGATAGTAAGGTGTATAAAGTGTATTAAAAGTGAGTATCATTTTATGTAATTTGAGATAATTCTTAATTATATGTGTAATTGGTTATTTATTGGGTAATGTGATATTACTTAAATATTTAATAGATTATTGGGTAATGATTAAACCCCCCAACTAAGGAATTAGGTGGCAGCACCCCAATCCCATTTAAATGACTCATTTAGTCTTGCATAGATGTCATCTTTGGAAGGATTGAGATGGTTTAGTCATCCAACTAGTGGGCCACACCCAAAAGATTTCCATAACTAGTAAAGATATCACATTACTTCACATTTTTTGGCAAGGTAAGTTCATATGTCTTACAAACCAAATACGTGAGTTGCAAAACATTTGATAACATACTAAATCCATGGCTGATCGTGAGCTCTTTAAAGAGTAAAACGAATCTGTACCAAAAAATTGATAACGTTGGTCGATTGATTTTGTAAAATGTGAATTGCAAATTCTAAGAGAATCGGTTCAGGTATGTTAAGGCTATCCCTTCTTTCTTTTTGGCATGATCTATACGATACGAACTAAATGAGAAAATGCACAACTTCCATAAATAACTCTATTCATAGAAGTATTAGAAGTACCTGTGTTCTTGAATTCCCATATGTCTTATTATTCTATCATCTGTTCATGGATCTCAGAAAACATGTAAGTTGATAAAGTCTATTTCATGATATTAATCAGAGGCATAATGGTTTTATGGCATTCCAAAAGATTTTATTAACGTACTTCTCATACATTGCATTCATTTACATGTGCATTCACCCATGACTCAGACGGCGTTATATACGCGTATATATGTATATATATGTATATGAGATATGGGAAAAGGTTACAGCGTTATATACGCACCACTACCTTATCATCTGGTATACGATGATGATGTTGCCCGCAATGGCTGAAATATGACTCAAACGGCATTATATACGCGTATATATGTATATGAGATATGGGAAAGGTTATGGCGTTATACGCACCACCACCTGATCAGCAGGTATACGTTGATGATTTTGCCCACAGTGGCCGAGATGATATGAAGGGATCCCCTCAGAGGCTTGATGATGTTATGAACACATGTACCTATGCACGACATGACATTTATACGTATATGTATGACATTTTAAATATTAAAGAATTTCACATAACTATTCAGATTTACATGTTGAGTCTTTTACTCCATGTTTCTCTCATGTCTATTGTCTACTGATTTTTATTTCTTACATACTCAGTACATTATTTGTACTGACGTCCTTTTTTGCTTAGGGACTCTACGTTTTATTCCCGCAGGTCTCGATAGACAGGTCGAGAGTACTCTAAGTAGGCGATCAGTTTAGCGAAAGATGTTGGTGCACTCCATTTGCTCCGGGGTTGCTTGTTTGGTCAGTATAATTTAGATGTGTATTGTTTGGTATGGCGGGGCTCTGTCCCGACCTTTACGATATTATGTATTCTTAGAGACTTGTAGATAGATGTCATGTATATGGATTCTTGTGTGGCCTTGTTGGCCTATGTTTTGAGTATACAAAGGATCATGTCGGCCTTATAGGCCCGTACATCATATGTATAAGTTTGGATTACATGTTGGATCATCTAATGTCGAGTATTTCCCCATGTTTATTCTACTTATCTCATGATAGCCTCTCTGGCTCATTTACCTATGATAGTATGATACGAAAAGATACGTTATGTTGGTACTTGGTTGAGTAAGGTATCGGGTGCCCGTCGTGGCCCATTGGTTTGGGATGTGACAAAAGTGGTATCATAGCAATTATGTCCTAGGGAGTCTACAAGCCGTGTCTAGTAGAGTCTTGTTTATGGGTGTGTCTTGCACCACACTTATAAGTAGGAGGCTACGGGGCATTTATGACTGTCACTCTTTCTTCCTACTCTAGATCGTGTGGTAGAGCTCAGTTGTAAGAACTCAATTTTCTAAACTCTATCTTACTTATAGCATGACGATACCTACATCCAAAAAGACGGTTGGTAAGAGATATAGCTATGGAAGGGTTGAGTCAGAGGAACTCGTTTTTTGCATCATGCTTATGATGGATAAATATGAGGTATTCAGTAGATCATGTGTATACTAAGATATGTAAGCTTTTTGATAAGGATCCCTAAGGTAAGAATGCATATCCACTCTTACGGTAAAAAGGAATAAGGAGGGAGACACAAGTTTCAGCAAGTAAAAGAAGCAAGGTGAAGAAGGGTACGAGACACCCAATTAATGAGGATTATCAGTATTACAGTTCCGGCAGAAAAATATAAGCGTTGTGAGTTAACCTCAATAGTAACAGAGGTATGTTTAATTGGCCACATCCATCTTAGTTATACCTTATTGGGGGCTAACAGGTGTAGATTAAGAAAAGGACAAGATATCAGGATCCAGCTGGGGTTAGAGTAATCCAAAATGGTGAATTGATTGTTTGCGTTAGTAGACATTTCCGAAGGATATTGCAAATGTGCTAATAGATCTCCTTGTGAAACACCCAGATGGCGCACTATAAAATGATACAACTAGATATGAAACTCTAAAGATAGACACTGGAAGGCTTGAAGGAATAAATTTTACCTTAGTGTGGCTCACGTCCCTAGTAGAGCGAGAACATTAAGCAACCCGTAGAGCCACTGGATGGAGCAAAGGGGAGCTAAAAGCAAAAGAATGTCTTGTTCGAGTTTTCAGAATAAAGTGATAGGCATAAATGTTAGCGGGAAATAAGAAAAGAGTTAATGAATCATTATGAGTAAGATATGATACATGGATGACAACGGTAGATCAAAAGATAATAGTATTACAGAATCTATAGTTAAGTGAAGGAAAAGACGAGAGGTGACAAGCCTTAGGACAACAAAAGAGTATAGGCCATAATGTCATATCCTCACTTCCAAAAATAAGTTCGTGACTCCAATGCAACTACTGGAAGGAAAAGTCAGACCCCAAAATAATAGAAATCAGTATGCACCGGTGAACAATATAAACTAAACGTGAACTGGGGACTGAGTGATATGATAATAGTCGGAAGCATGAGAATTTCAGAGATTGCGGGATAATAGAATGGACGACAAAAGAATATCCTTTAAAGGTCATTCAGGAAGACGCTTCCCTAAAGCAATCAATATGAACAAAGTTAAGCTTAAGAGAATATGTGCGCCAGTTACACTAAGTGTCATCCTTGCGAGTAAGGAATTTTGTTATCCTTGGTACAAAAAGCATTACTACAAGGCGAGTAAGGGTAATCGATGATGTGAAAAGACGCCAAAGATGAAGAGGTAAAACATCTATAGGTAGATCGTCGTAACTCCAACTCTTAGTACTCCCCTAAAGGGGGGAATATGGAGTGATGTGGCGTGAAGTCATAATTTAGTGGTTCCAGTAATCATGGAGTGGTAAAGGAAGAATGCGGTAAGATGATAAAAGTGATGAGATTGCACTTATCCAAATCCTACAGATATGCTACGATTCCAAAACATTATGCAAACACGACGTCAAGGAGGGGAAGTAAGGGTTCCGGCCCGAGATAAAAAAAAAGCCATTATGAGAGGTAAGTTAAGACAAATGAAATAACCCAAGAAAGTTTATGTGAAATATTTATATGAGAATGGGCCAATGAGCAGTTAGCAGTTGATTCAGGAAGATCCTGGTTAGGGCTAGACAAGAAGATACAGACAAATCAATAGATTATTCAAGATAAACATAGTAAAACCCAGTATAGTGAATGTTGCCTCGTAGTTATGACATTATGACTTTTGAGAAATATTCAGATAGGAGTTTGGGTAGTCAAAGGTACCATATGAGTGTTACGGAGATAAAAGAGAGTGCCACTGGGAAGACAGTCAAAATATCAGTTTAGAAGCAACACTACAAGCACAAGGGCGTAGAAATAAGTAACTACGAATAATTATAGATGAGGAAGAACATAAAATTTTTTGCCGAGTATACGATGTAATAAGCTCACTGTTTTACAAGAATCAGAAAGTCCTCCCTAAATACTACAATGAAATACTAGATTAGGAAATAAGGAAGAAGACTTCAACCTAAGCATAATGACCTAAAGAGGAAATGGTCGTGTAACAACAGTCTCACAACAGCATTGTAAGTGCTCCAAAGAAAGTGGCACCTACCATGGCTAATGAATGGGAAGTAAAATCAAAAGTAATATTCGAGATCATATGAGTTTCCCGAAAACTCTGGAATGCGTGGGAACTAAAATAAGCTAAGTATGCACGCAACAAGGGGATAGAAAGACCAGAAAAAGTAATAGCTTACGTTTAAAGAAAGCTGAGAAGGAACGCAAGGAATTATTCAATCAATGATCTAGAGTTAGTTACGTTATGAACGCGCTTAAGAGTTCAGAGTATTATCCATGCAACATATATGTTGATAATCATAATTTCGTAGAATATTCCGGTATAAGTTTAAAAAAAAGAATTGAGCCCAGGTCATGGACAATGGATCAAATTGTTATAAGATTGAATCATAGATATTCCATAGTGTCCTTGAAGGGATAAAGTAATAACTAACACCATGAGCCGCAGATCGGAAGATAGCTTAATTTTACATTAAGGTTAACCAGAGGAAAGAGGAAACTAAAGAGTTACATCAACTAAGTAAATCAGGAGTTTGATTATTGGACCCAGGAAATTATGGACATCGTGATTGAGAACATTGTAGAATCACTCTTAATATCAGAGGTGGAAGAGAGATAGTACATTAGCCATATTTTATGAAAGCTCTACGATAAAACCAGGGTACCAGCCTATAAGAAGTCAACATGAAGCTCCTACCTGGATTGTGTATACACTAGTGGTGCATGTATCATAATAGAGCTTCAAGTTATGGACGTGAATTATACCTATATGGAAGGGAGGTCGTGAAAGAGATAGAAAATACGATGCGAGATTTTAAAGTAAGTAAGGTAAAGGTGAACAACGTACGAGATACTCAAATGCAGAAGGCTGTGAATAGTCCATACTTCGGATAGAAGGCTAGAAACATGGGGATTCCGTATCCAGGAATGATAGCAGCATCGTCAATGGTATATTTTCCAGCCTATAGGTTCTAGGTACCGAGAGATCTAGACAAGAGAGTAAAGAAGAGTTGGAGACGATGAAATATCTCGCTTGATGTTCCAAAATAATACAAGAAAATCTATGGTGAAGCAAGATTGCGAGCAGTATAAATGGATATATGTAGGTCACAAGCTAAGGTATGATATAGAGACAAGGTTTTAGGAAGACAAGAGTAAGAACAAGAAAGGGTGAGTGAGAAGATGACAAGAATGGATAAGTCCTCGGGATTAAGCCCATGAAAAATGAGAGACCTGATGGTTTCTCTAAATTATACAAAGTTCAGTATAGCCTAAATGAACTCAAACGAGTCTAAGACTAATGGCATTTAAAAGAGATGGAAAATGTTGCCCTGACAGTACAATGAGGGTGTAATTGTGATAGATAAAGGATGACGTTTGGGCCTTTGATTGAGTAATGATTTAAAGAGGATTTTATGAATTGTACGGGATTAAAATACCCACGTAAGGTGGATCACATTGGGATGCTATGAAATACGGTTATGAAAGTATAGTATCTCCCCCAGGTGGATTAGTCTAATCACTTCAAATATCCCCCGATGAGACGTAAGTCCTAGTGGCAAGGTATTACGTAAAAAAGTTTTAAGTTATCAGTAGTATATTGTAGATCAAGATTGAGGTGAATCAACAATGGATGGACAACAGTCACAAAGTATAAGATGAAACTAGGCCTTCATTATTAAACAGTAAATTAAAGGACTTAGATTTATACATATGGATAAGCAATGAAAGCAACCTGGAGTTCAGTAGAAGACCTCGGTAATGATAAATTGATGTAAGAGTTATGGTATAATATGACCTACCTAGATGTAGTAAATTCATATGAATGGATAACCGGGTCTATGAAATAAGATATAGCAATGTTCGTAAGTTCAATAAAGTATCGGGCAAAGAACTTCAATATAGGATAAATGCCCAAAGAGACATCTTTTCAAGCTCCGTATATGCTTACAAAGTGACGCCTAGAGATTGGATAAAAAATTGGAGGAAAAAGGAGAGAAGAGTCGCATAGGCGCACATACAAAAAATGGGTCGTACAAGCTGCATGACAGAAGGTAGCAAGAATTACGAAATTGGAAAGAGTCCGACCACAAGTCGTGGTGTGAGAAATAGGCTTAAAGGGGTGAATGCCCTGGCTTTTGGAATTATTCATAGAATAGTTGCCTAGATGGCAAGAATAGTTCTAAATATTCACAAGAACTATAGATTATGATAATCACAAGTGCATCAGTCAACATTCGAGGACGAATGTTCCAAAGGGGGGACTGATGTTACATCCCACATTTTCGTATGTTAAAATTTCGTCGTAAGTTAATCGACGTAAGTGCAGGAATGAGATTATTTTGGAATTATAAGTATTATGCTATTTCAAACAAGGGATAAGTAAATTCGTGAAGGTGAGAGGGCAAGTAAATCGAAGAAAACGAGTTTCGTCAAAGTTTGTCAATTTCGGATAAAATACGGTCCGAGCTATAACACTCGGTATTTATAAACTAGTGTCATACAAGGTACCACATGACCATGATAGTAAGGTGTATAAAGCGTATTAAAAGTGAGTATTATTTTATGTAATTTGAGATAATTCTTAATTATGTGGGTAATTAGTTAATTATTAGGTAATGGGATATTACCTAAATATTTAATAGATTATTGGGTAATGATTAAACCCCCCAACTAAGGAATTAGGTGGTAGCACCCCAATCCCATTTAAATGACTCATTTATCCTTGCATAGATGTCATCTTTGGAAGGATTGGGGTGACTTAGTCATCCTACTAGTGGGCCACACCCAAAAGATTTCCATAACTAGTAAGATATCACATTACTTCACATTTTTTGGCAAGGTAAGTTCATATGTCTTAGAAACCAAATACGTGAGTTGCAAAACATTTGATAACATACCAAATCCATGGTTGATCGTGAGCTCTTTAAAGAGCAAAACGAATCCGTACTAAAAAATTGATAACGTTGGTTGATTGTTTGTAAAGCGTGAATTGCAAATTCTAAGAGAATCGGTTCAGGTATGTTAAGGCTATCCCTTCTTTCTTTTTGGCATGATCTATACGATACGAACAAAATGAGAAAATGCACAACTTTCATAAATGACTCTATTCATAGAAGTATTAGAAGTACATGTGTTCTTGAATTCCCATATGTCTTATTATTCTATCATCTGTTCATGGATCTCAGAAAATACGTAAGTTGATAAAGTCTATTTCATGATATTAATCAGAGGCATAATGGTCTTATGGCATTCCGAAAGATTTTATTAACGTATTTCTCATGCATTGCATTCATTTACATGTGCATTCATCTATGACTCAGACGGCGTTATATATGCGTATATATGTATATAGGATATGGGAAAAGGTTAAGGCGTTATATACGCACCACCACTTGATCAGCTGGTATACGATGATGATGTTGCCCACAATAGCTGAAATATGATTCAGACGGCATTATATACGCGTATATATGTATATATATGTATATGGGATATGGGAAAGGTTATGGCGTTATATACGCACCACCACCTGATCAGCTTGTATACGTTGATGATTTTGCCAACAGTGGCCGAGATGGTATGAAGGGATGCCCTCAGAGGCTTGATGATGTTATGAACACATGTACCTATGCACGACATGACATTTATACGTATATGCATGACATTTTAAATATTAAAGAATTTCACATAGCTATTCAGATTTACATGTCGAGTCTTTTACTCCATGTTTCTCTCATGTCTATTGTCTACTGATTTTTATTCTTTACATACTCGGTATATTATTTGTACTAACGTCCCTTTTCCCTTTGGACGCTGTGTTTCATGCCCGCAGGTCCCGATAGATAGGTCGAGAGTCCTTCAAGTAGGCTATCATCTCAGTAGAAGATGTTGATGCACTCCATTTGCTCCGGAGTTGCTTGTTTGGTCAGAATAATTTAGATGTGTATTGTCTGGTATGGCGGGGCTCTGTCCCGACCTTTACAATATTATGTATTCTTAGAGGCTTGTAGATAGATTTCATGTACACGGATTCTTATGTGGCCTTGTCGACCTATGTTTTGAGTATACAAAGGATCATGCTGGCCTTATAGGCCCGTACGTCATATGTATAAGTTTGGATTCCATGTTAGATCATCCAATGTCGAGTATTTCTCCATGTTTTATTCTACTTATCTCACGATAGCCTTTCTGGCTCATTTACCTATGATAGTTTGATATTGTTTGCCATAAAAATGGTAACAACAATTAAATTTTTAAATGGGATTCTAAAAATACGTGATCTATTCTCGAGCTAGTTGTTGGAGCAGTTGATGCTAAGAATGTGAAGTTTAACGATGAAATGAAAGCTAAAACGAGGCAGTAAACGAACCGAGGGGCCTATTACCCGGATGCAGGACTGGTCGATGGGGGATCTCGGGGTCGATGTTCGGGTCGAGCTCGAGCTATCGGGGATGATCGGGAATGGGATAATAGATAAAATATGATTAAACAAAACTCTTTATGGCCAATACCAATCGATAAGATGAAGAACAAGTAAGAGAACGATGAATATTAAAGTGGCCTCGGGCCAGTGAGAACGATCAAATTAGAAAGAAAAAAGAGAGAGAGAGAGATATTATTGATCTTGTGGAGAAATGGAGCAACATCATCCTGCTATAAGGTAGTGCGAGTTCCCTTTGTATAGGAGGGGAACCCGACTACTAGTACATGGTCATTAACTATAAAGTATGGAGATGGGACGGCTTGACGCGACGCCTCAGCATAGGTTCTGGATAGGCCGGCCCTGTCAGACTTAGCCGTGCGCCTTGGGAGCTTCCCCCTCAGTCCTGGCTTCTCTTTCCGTCTTCCCTGAGTCGGGCCTCGACGAGCCCCGAGGGAGGGGATTCGGTCGTGGCTCCACGCCCTCGGGGTCTCGAGGCATTTCTTCCGGAATGTATTGATAGCGAGAAATTAAGTCCTCTGATTTTCGCCGCACACAGATAGTCTCCGCGTTTCCTAGAACGAAGTGAAGGGAAATGATTTTGACACTTGACTCCTCGAGCTTCTTATAGCAACATCACACCAGTGATGCAACCTATGGCGCGAGCTTTGTGGCAACCGGGGCATCCCACGGATTTGTGTATTTTGACTTCATTCGATGCACTGCCGATTCCCATTCTCCAAGGCGACTGTACCACCGTTGATTCGATTTTTCAAGAATGCAACTGTGTCCGTCGGTCAATCTTCTAAAGCCTCGGTGACCGTGTCGTAACCCCCTATAATGGGGGTGCCTTATCATTGTTTTTCCTATCCCAGTGCCTTCGCTGGCTTATTTGCCCATTCCTTCTTATCATCTTATTCTATCCTTGAACATCATGCTTAGGGCTCATGGCCTCAAGGCTGTTTGGCGGAGCTCCCTTAGATTGTGTCGTGGTCTTTTGCCGGGGCTTCCCTTTGTCGAGCACAATCATGCTGTCCTGTTGCTGCTATGGTTGTTGACATGTTTTGCTGTGGCTGTTGCTGTTGGCCCGAGGTGGTGATGGACGGGGGCCAACTTTCCTTGTTCACAGAAAGCCCTTCGAATTACATACTGCTGATCAAAAGGGGGCTCGTATTATACACCGCTACTCACCTTCATACCTCGGCTCGACATGGTGCTCTGCCCCGAGCTGGGGCACGGCCAGACGTTCCAAGAAGTGGATTCTAAGTAGCCGTGAAAGCGGGACCGAGGCTTGTTCGGGCCGCTGTCTCTCCGAGGTTCTCTTGGCCAGCGAGGGTCCTCGAGCTTCGGAGAGCTATGACATTTTTTCGTCCCTCCCTGCTACTCACCTTATCTCTTGGGGATATTAGTGCGGAAGGCTGGGATGAAGTTTACTTTATTGACTTCTGCTTTCGATTCTTGCCTTATTTTTGTATGCTCTCGTGCCCTTCGAGGCCTTTTGAATGTCTTTCTTTATTATTGACCGCTGATATCTGACTAAGGTGCGAGCGTTCTTTCCGATCCTCTATTGATCAACATGGCTCTTTTCTGAGCCCATTGTTGTACCTCGCTCCAAGCCTAAATTAATCTGATAGGCCCGGGCTGTTGGGCCCTCCGAGTTGTAAGGAGATAATATGCTGAGTTTTGGAGCTTTTCGAGAATGTTATCCTGAATGGAGGTCAGCTTTGGGTACCTAGGGGTCCCTTTTGATCTTGATACAGATAGCTTTTTGAAGCATATAGGATAGACTTATGTTGAGGAGTTGTCTGTACTCAGCCGCTGCCTCGAGCCTTCGTGGAGCTTTCGTGGTCGGAGCTTCCTGTGTTATTCCTCTTTTTAGAAAAAGGAACCATGAGACCAGGTACTGTCACACCTCCTTTTTACTTACACCCCGTAAAGGGCATAAAGGGAGTTTTTCCAATTAAAGGACAATCGAAACGGGATTAATTTGTTTAAAGATTCAGAGTCGCCACTTGGAGATTTATGGTGTCCCAAGTCACCGGTTCAAATCCCGAGTCGAGGAAAGGGTTAACTCTATTTAACAGTCCGCGAACCAGAAATCCAGGTAAGGAATTCTGTTAACCTGGGAGAAGGGGTTAGGCATTCCCGAGTTCCGTGGTTCTAGTACGGTCGCTCAACTGTTATAATTGGCCTATTATCTGATTTTAGAACATTTTGAACCTATATGCATTTTTAACTTTATAACCGCTTTTATTCATTTTAAGGAAGATTTCAACGTCAGCCAAAACACATCTTTTGACCGCGCCACATGAAATGCACCCGCAGTCTGAGACATATTCTATTTGACGTTGTTAAGATTTGAATTTGGGTCACATGAAATGCACACCCGAGTTTAGGAAAGTAATTTGTTAAACTAACGTACCTAAAGCAATTACAAACTTGCAACTTTGCGAGGGACATGGAAATTTTCTAAATGGCGCGCCTCGAACTCTAAGGATTCACATGTTAATTAAATGAGGGCCATGCATTTTGAGATTTTGTTTGGCACGACACACCTCAATTTTATTAAAAGAATTGTATTTCACAAAGCAAACTAAGGATGCTCCTATTTAAATCTAATTTGAAATTAGGTATCACAACCACGTCACGGGAACCGTACCCGTAGTTGTGATGATTTAATTGCGTGGCTAAAATGTGATTACCCGGGTGCGGTCGGCCTAGCATGCTCCTAGCAACCCGAATAACTAAAAGAGAAATAAAACAAGAAAACAACATGTTCCTTAAGCCCAAATTCCTTCCTAGTATCAACCAAGCCTCAAACCCAACACTAATTTATCCCAAATTCAATCTACAGCCTAAATCAATTTTCAAGACCAATCATTAGCCTTAGTAATTAGTAAGACATGCTTATAACAAAATCATTGCCTTCTCCTGCCAACTAATACATCAGCAAGGAGTTGTACCAAACCAACAAATAACAATGTTAAATAATTAAAACCAACAGATGCCTTTCAAGATAGATTAAACGCAGATTCATTCAAATCGAGGCAAGAAAATATCATGAAACCATGAGGAAGATATCATCATATAAGCAGTGAGATAGAGAGATTAGGAAGGACCTTAATAAAACAGTGTTCTCTTGAATTTTAAGCTAAAACAGGGACCTTGAATGACGAATATTCATTCCTTGTTACTCAAAACAAAAGCAACATTCCAAAACCACAATATTCCGACGAACAACTAACAGGAACCTTAGTCTGGCGATAGACCTTCGAACAACACCTCGATTTCACGAATTCGTATGGGCCTCGAACTCAAATAACGTCCATTTTGGGATGAAAATCAGAGGACAAGAAGAACAGAAATCTTTTTTGTTTTAGTTTTCTGATTTTTTTTCCAAAGATACCAAGAACCCTAAGCTCTTTTCATTTCTGTCCCGTTTTTATTTTTATACGTGACTGTGTGTGTGCGTGTTCCGACGAACTGTTGTGAATGAGAAGAAACAGAAGCAACGAGATGAGTTCATCCTCGCCGGATTCCGGCCAGTTATGGTGGTGAGGGAGCGATGGCTGCTGGAGTTTTTTTTCTTTGGTTTGGGTGTGTGTTTTCTGGCGGATTTTATTGGGAAAGGGCTGGGGTGCGACGGGTTGCAGTTGTTGAAGGTTGTTCGCTGGGGTGGTCAGGAGTGACGTTAGGGTGCGTTGATGGCTGTGTTAGCTGTTGTGGAGAAATCCAAAAATGGCTGCTTAAGTCTTGTACGTCAAAGGTGCTGAAAGGCTTCTCTTTTGTCTTAAGTTTTTAGGTTAGAGAAGAAGGGTCAGAACGGGGGTGGTTTGAAGAAGATAGACGCGAGGGGGGTAAGGGGTCGTGAAGAAGACGACGCAGGGGGGGGTGGGGTTCGTTCCCTGCGCAGCTGCTCGTCAGCTTTTTTTTGTTTGTTTTTTCAGTCTTTTTTTTCTTTTCGTTCATTTTTTTATTTATATAGTCTAGGTTTTTGGTAGGGTTTTAGGTTAAGGGGTATGAGCCTAAGAATTATGGGCTTGGCAATTGTGGGATAGGTCCAAAATTAGGCCTAAAGATGGGTTGCTCGAGCCCAAGCTCTATTCTTTCGCTGCGAACGAGATTAAAAATATGGGCCCATTTGTTAATTATTCCTACTATTCAAATAATTATTAAAATAAAACTAACCGTTAAAACAAATATATTTTTGGTATTTTCAAATATCATATTAAAATAAAAATATGATACTATTGTTTTATATATTTTTTTAAAGATTTGTTTTAGATTACAAATGACTACAAAACTTTAATGAACTTATTTTTGTGATTTTTCTATTTTCTTGTAATAAAATAGAGTAAAAGAGTCAAAATTACTTGAAATATCTATATTATGCCTAAATTAAATATTTTACGCTAATATATCAAAAATCTTGGGGAGGGTCAAAAATCACATGTCTACAGCTGCCCATCTTTGACTGGAAGCGTACAGAGTTTTCAGACAAAGATTGACTAGACAGGTTTTTGACCCGAACCTTATTTGGAGAGACTAAAACTAAGAGAAAAGGGGAATGTGACCGAGCCCTGGTATCTGGGCTGCCTACATATCCTTGGCTATAAAGGAATCAGGCCATGTGTAGTTCAGAGATGAGTGAGGTGATGGAGTATACCGAGGTGGAGAGCCGGTCGAGGTGCCGTTCCGTCGAGGTTCCGGTCCGCAGTCCTGCTATTACATCAAAATCAAAACATGAAAAAGACTAGCTAAGCCTATCAACTACGAGTTACAAGATTCCTATCTATAAGTCTTCTGAAGCTTGATCTTGAGTCTTGAATGGTTCTTCATGCAGACTTTAGATTTGAACCTTGGCGCTTGTTAGCTGCAGGTGCTAGCTCGTTCTTCTACAGCTTTTGGGTCAGGACCGGACATGTAGTGCTTGTGACTTCTACCACGTCTTAAGCAGTTCACATCTTTCATCAACTTCTGCATTTGGATTCACTTCTTGCCTTTCTCTCTTTTCTTTATTGTGACTAACTTCTGTTGATCACCTCGGACTGTTGACTCGCATTCTTGCCACGAGATTCTTTGGTTGCTGACTTGAATTGCAATCTGAGATGCTTTTCCTTTTCTTCAGGTGGACGCCTGACTGTTGAACTCGAACCGTCTTCTCTTGTTACTTGACACTGTTTTCCTTTGCACCTTGAACCATTTTCCCCTGAAACTTGAACTGTCTTCCTTCGAAACTGCTTTCCCTTGAAACTTGAGTTGTCTTCCTTCGACACTGCTTTCCCTAGAAACTTGAGTTGTTTCCTCTTGTTCTCCAGGTGAGCGCCTGATTACAACAAACTAGACAAAACAAAGAAATTTTCTGCCCCAGTTTGCACTAGGAATATTTGTGGGTTGTTAGCAAAATTGTAAACCACTTGTACTATTGATGCAGTGACGAAATTAAACTAAAGAATAGACTAGGAAAACTATAAACTAAGCTTGACTAAAGTAAAAACTGACCCTATTCTCCAGGCGGGGCTCCCTGACTGCTAACTTGAAATGTATTCCCTGCTCTCCAGGCGGGCTCTTGACTGCTGACGTGAAATGTATTCCCTGCTCTTCAGGCGGGCTCCTAACTACTGACTTAAAATGTATTCCCTGCTCTCCAGGCGGGCTCTTGATTGCTGGACTTGAAATGTATTCCCTGCTCTCCAGGCGGGCTCCTGACTTCTAACTTGAAATGTATTCCCTGCTCTCCAGCCGTGCTTCTGACTTCAGGATAGACAAAACAAAGAATTTGAAAGCTAAAATTTAAATTGTACTCCCTTGTTCTCCAGGCGGGCTCCTGACTGCTACGCTTGAAAGTATTCCCTGCTCTCCAGGCGGGCTCCTGACTTCAAAACGTGAATGTATTCCCATGTTATCCAGCGGGCTCCTGACTGCTGACGTGAAATATATTCCCTGCTCTTCAGGCAGGCTCCTGACTGCTGACCTGAAATGTATTCCCTGCTCTCCAGGCGGGTTCCTGATTGCTTGACTTGAAATGTATTCCCTGCTCTCTAGGCGGGCTCCTGACTTCAACTTGAAATGTATTCCCTGCTCTCCAGGCGGTCTCCTGACTTCAAGATAGACAAAACAGAGAATTTGAAAGCTAAAATTTAAATTGTACTCCCTTGTTCTCCAGGTGGGATTCTGACTGCTACGTTTGAAAGTATTCCCTGCTCTCCAGGCTTGCTCCTGACTTCAACTTGAAATGTATTCCATGCTCTCCAGGCGGGCTCCTGACTTCAACATAGACAAAACAAAGAGTTTGAAAGCTAAAACTTAAATTGTACTCCCTTGTTCTCCAGGAGGGCTCCTGACTGCTGCGCTTGAAAGTATTCCCTACTCTCCAGGCGGGCTCCTGACTGCTGATTTGAAATGTATTCCCTGCTCTCCAGGCGGGCTCCTGACCTTAAATAGACAAAACAAAGAGTTTGAAAGCTAAAACTTAAATTGTACTCCCTTGTTCTCCAGGCGGGCTTCTGATTGCTGGACTTGAAATGTATTCCCTGCTCTCCAAGCGAACTCCTGACTTCAACTTGAAATGTATTCCCTGCTCTCCAGGCGGGCTCCTGACTTCAAGATAGACAAAACAAAGAATTTGAAAGATAAAATTTAAATTGTACTCCCTTGTTCTCCAAGCGGGCTCCTGACTGCTATGCTTGAATGTATTCCCTGCTCTCCAGGCGGGCTCCTGACTTCAACAAAACAGACAAAAACAAAGAAAATTTTCTGCCCCAGTTTGGTGGCTGGGGACAGATGTGATTATAAAACTAAATCATATTACCAAGTATTACTAAGGATTTGAAAGCTAGGTCCCATTATTCAGGGGGTCCTGACAACTCTTAACTAAACGACAATTTAAAATCTAAGTTATATCTTCTATAGGTGTGACTTCTGCTAAATCTTGCTATCTAAGAGGATCTTTAAACTACTCCCCATTATCCAGGAGGGTCCTAAAAATCAAAAGTCCAATTTTATCTTAAGAGTGACAACTTTTATGGCTGAATTATACTACCCTACAACAGACTTTACGCTAAATGTTGTTATCTAATCGAAATCTTATAGCTAAGTCCCATTATTCAGGAGGGTCCTGAAAACTCTTAATTGATTCTTATTTCAAGCATGCAAACTTCTAAACCAACTTATATTACTTTGGGATACATTTATGCTAGATTATGCTATTTCTGAACTTTAAACTAGGTCCCATTTTCCAGGAGGGTACTGAAAATAAAAATTCAAACCTGTTTGGTGACTGCCTTTCTCCACGGAGGGTTTCTCCGAAACAACCAAAATTTCCTGCCCCTATTTTAATCAAAGAAAATTTTTGTCATTTTAAATGTGGTGGTTGGTTTGTGGCCTTGACTTTTAGGGAGATTGCTCTTTCACTTCCCATGATAACTGATTTCCACTCGAGGACCTTGCTTGCTTATGGACTAACCACTTTCTCTGTCATCCTTATCACAGAAAATACCCCTTCTCCGTTCAGACCTAATTCCCTTTATCTATTGCATTGCTCATGAACTGACATTTACCAACCTTTGTGTTTCACCGAAAATACCTTTGATTCGTTCACCTAACACCCCCTATGTTGTTGCATTGTTCCTGAATTGATATGTACCAAACCTTTATATTTCACATGAATCCCAAAGCATGTCAATTACCGTCTACTTAATATGCATTCTGTTCTTTCCTGACTTAACCCACTGGCATTGACCTTGAGGTATACTGTTCCCTCACTTGTCACGTCAACTTTGATTTCTGCTTGGAAGACCTCGCTTGTCACTGGTTAACCACTTTCTTTGTCTCATCATAGGGAATACCTTTGACCCGTTCACCCAACATCCTCTATCTGTTGCACTGTTCACGAATTGAAATATACCAAATCTTTGTATTTCTGATTGACCCCAAAGCATGTTGATTGTTACCAACTCAGTGCGCTTGTTGTTCTTTCTTGACTTATGATACTGATGTACTTGCTAGATCCCGTTTTGTGCAATTAGAAAACTGGTGGCAAATTTTGAAGTCATTTCTCACTTGTTTTGACCAAATAGACTTAGGAAGAGGAAGTAAACAAGACAAAAGGAACATAGTAAAGGACAAAAAGAGGTGATTCCTAACAAGAAAACTACAAAGTAGAAACCTATCAGATATGGATACCAACTCTAATGACCATGACATGCATCTGTGGCCTATTCTGTCAAACAAGTCTGATGTTCAACTCTTGTTATACCTCTGAACCGTGAAACTGGGCTTCAATGCTCCGATTATCTAATCTGATTCACAATCCTTATTCGACTTGTAGTGCCCAAAGGGTTTTCACCATCAAGCCTCTCTCATTTGATTCTTTCTCTCAACTTTCAATCGCCTCAAGGTGCCCGTGAAAGTTTTCACCAGTAAGACTCTCTCATTTTTATTACTCTCAACTCCCGTCTCCTTACGGTGCCTGTGAGGGTTTTCACCGATAAGACTCTCATTTTCATTATTTTTTTTTCCTGCTTGGACCATAGTGTTGCCCCTGATATGAATCACCTCTATTTGCTCGACTTGGCATCTCTTGAAGAATGATTGGAAGGTCTTTCTTTGGACCGTAATGTGGGCTTTTGGATGGGGTTAAGAAGAAAGGATATCAATGGCTCGAAATAATTCAAATGGGTTCAAAATTACAACTTTCGGAATCGGATTTCTGACAACAACCACAGCTTCTGCCCCAGTTTCTTGTTTGGGAACTTTTGGATTTTATTTTGATGGGACCGAACCGTGAGACTGCCTACGTATCCTTAAAAAGAATCAGGTCGAACGTAGTTTATGACATAGGAATTGCTCTGTTGTTGTGATTTTTCTTTTTTTTTTCTTCTTTTTCTTTTTTTTCTTTCTTCCTTTTTCTCTTTTTGTTGTTTTGTTGTTTTTTCTTTCTTCTTTTTCCTCTTTTTTTCTTTTTCTTCTTTTCTCTTCTTTTTTTTGTTCAATTTCCATTTTTCTTCTCTCCCTTTTCGTTTTATTCTTTTCTCCTTTTCCTTTGCTTATCTTTCACGCTTGTGTTTCTGATCTTTGCTACTGATCCCGAAAGAGGGGTATGAAAGAAAATAAACAAAGCTCAAAGGGGTAACGAAGAATAAGGTGTTTAGATAGTAGAACAAAATGCCTTCGTCATTCCAATCTTCAAAACATGCCAAGTACAAACAACCCAATTAAACAAACCAAAGAAAACCTTCGTAACATCTTTTGATTGCGCCAGACTTGATGACCATATCCACACATTCGCCTTCTACATCTGTTACATACAAAGCACCATTGGACAACACTCTCACTCTCATTACCACGAACGACTCCTGTCAATTTGGGCAAACTTGCCTTTAGCTTTAATCCGATGCAGCATGATACATTTCAATAAGGTTTCTTTATGCTCTATCTGCCCCGTTTCACACAATTCGGGCTTGAAGTGATCTCAAAATGCCTTTACTTATTTCCGTCAAATGTCCCTACATCTTCAACATTGTTTCATTGCTTCGTGATTAAACTAACTTTTAAAACCAGGTCGATAATTACGCGTGCATGTCATGTCACTAGAGTCAATCAGGAAAAGAACTTTAAAAGAAAAGAGAACTAAAGTAAAATGACTAGAAATTACAGAAAATAGAAAATTGCATTAGACAGATGGTGAAAGGGTTTGAACAAAACAAACAAACTAAATTGGGGTCACAAACCTAGAACAAACCTAGACAACACTAGACGGGCTACCATTACTAAACAAACTAGGCAAAATAAAAGGATAGAAGAGTTTGAGCCACGAGACAATGTCTGGATTACAACCCTGAAATAACCAAGACAACAGAAATGACAACAAAATAAACCACCAAAACTCCTCCCTGGCTAACCAAGACAGGAGCGTCTTTCCAATTGCAAAGCTCGGCATCTTAGCCACTGAATTCCGCATCAACATTACTAGGATCTTCACAAACTTCCATCACATTGTTCTTAACAAATTGCTTTTGGGTTCCTTTTGCTGGCTCGTTCTTAAGATCAACCTCTGATAGCACTGAAAACTTTGCAGTGCGTGGGACTTCGAGGATCTCAGAAGAATTTTCATATTCCTTTTCAAAACAAATCATACTCACCACATGCGTCTCATTATGCACAGGCGATGAACTTTGGCTAGTGTTTGCTGCATCTGGATTTTGTACGACAATGTCGCCTACATCAATAAGCTTCTGAATTGCTTTCTTCAGATTCCAACACTTCTCTATGTCATGCCCCGTGGCATCTGAGAAATATGCGCACCTTTGAGAAAAATCAAACTTCTTTGACAGAGGGTTTGGCATTTTTATGTGAATCGTCTTCAACATGTCCAATTGCTTCAACTTTTGGAACAAACTGGCATATGATTCTCCAATAGGGGTGAAAGCCTTTTCTTTTTTCAGCAACCTCTCATTCTTAAATTCTTGATTGGGCCGGAAACCTGATCCAGGGAGTTTTTGGCAGGCTCGTGGGGGCGGGTAAGACATTTGGGGAAGTGGTGTGGGCTATCGCGGGCCTTGTGGGTGTGGAGCATATGGTGGTGCATTGTGGACAGAGTATTGGGAAAGTGATGTACGACTTTGGGAGTTCTGTGGGGAGAAGTAGCATTGGGGAGGATTACAAGCATATCCACGAGGTCGACATTGAGGCTAAAAGCGTTTAGCAAGAACGACCACTAGACCCTGTCATCGGCGGGGCTCACCAACATCTTTTCTATCAATGGGAGGACTATCCCAAGCAATTTGTTCGTTCTATCTGACCCAAAAATCCCTAAAACTTTTCTTAAGTTTCTTTTCCATTTGAGATAGGGAGGAGCGGTCTGGGACAACACCTGATCTGTATTGAAAGTATCAAACAAAATCTTGAGCCATGTCACCCAATGTAGGCCACATACCAACATCTTGACGCTTATGCCATTCCAAAGCTACCCCAATCAGGCTCTCACTGAAGTACGCCATCAGCAAATCATCTTTCTCGCTAACACTTCTCATTTTACTGCAATAATCCCTCAAATGGGCTACCAGATCCCCACATCCATCATACAAGTTAAACTTTGGCACTTTAAATCCCACAGGCAGACGAACGTCGAGAAACATAGATAGTTCTTTGTAAGACATGCTACCCTAGTCTCCCATTCCTTGCTTGTTCTTTAAGGACTGTTCTATGCCTTTCGGCCTCCTGGGTATCCCATCTCGCCCTTTTCTTCCTATGAACTTTTCATTTTCAACATGAGGTTCATCCCGTGGGCCCTGCTTGTATGAGTTAGGAACCTTGTGGGCAACCTTTGAGGGGTAATATTGGGCATCATGAGCTTTGAGTGGGTGTTCATTGTTGAGGATGGTGGATAAGACCGGAGGGCAATTTTTGGGATAGGTAATTGGAAGATGAGTGATGGAGCTACTAAGACGGTTGGGAAAGCTATGATAAGTGGGTAGATCTGGAGAGTATGGAGGATCATCTGGCATTGTGTCCGGAGTTTGGGTAAGGGCAACATCTAGGAAGCTAGGTGGCGGCGGGGGTGGTGCCTTCCCAGTCATCCAAGCCTGATACATGTCCGTCATGTGTTGTCTTAACATCTTTACCTCTTCAACCAACCTATTGTCCTGTTCAACCAACTACTTTCGGGCACCGGTATCAACCAACTCAGTTCTGTTGTTGTCTGCCATTGCCTTTTGACATTATGTTGTAGAGAAGAGTTACCACTTTAAAACCACAAACCAACCACCCTTCTGCTATGAATATAACAAATTGAAGCCATCACGTTAGCGTTAGGGCATTTAACATAAGATAATCTCACTTTATGTGCAATGCACCTAGCCACAATTATCAGTTCTAAAATGACTTCGAGGGTACAAAGGTCAGTTGGCATCATCCCAATTTGTTCATTTCAATCCTCTCTTTTCTTTGTTTTTCTAGCACTTGCTTGATCATTTTCCTTCCTCTTTTTCTAATTTCACTCTTTTCTTTCCTCTCATTTCTCACATCCCACAATTTCATCTCTTTTTTCTCTCTTTTTTTTTTCCTTTTTTCCTTTTTTTTTCTTTTAACAGTAAAAAAAATGATTCGATCGAACCCTATGTAGATTGCCTACGTATCATGACGCCGCATGAATTAGATCTTTGCGTAGTTCTGGAATATCGGGAATAAAGGGAACAAACTAACATTCTTTTTCCTTTTATCTTAATGACTACTCTGACGAGAAAAGAGAAATAAAAGAAACAAATCTCTTTCTTTTTTTTTGAATTTTCTAGACTTAATGTTCTATAACCTATTCTAAACTCAAGCTTAACGTTCATATATATTTTTTCGAAATGAGCAATGAAAAAAAAAGAAAAAAAAAACAAAATGTTTTTGGATTTCAATTTTGATTACCTAAAAAAGAGATTCTAATGATAAACAAAAGATAAAGTATTTTTTTCTATGTACAATATGCTAAAGTTCTAATGAAAATAAAAGAATTTTTTCATTTTCACTAATTTCCCAAAGAAACACCTCAAAAGAAAATCTTTTTGGATTTTGGAATTAACACCTTAAAGAAAGCTTTTAAAGAAGTACTAAAAGAAAATTCTTTTTTTTTTGAATTTGGTCCTAATATACTAAAGGAAACATAAAAACAATTCATTTTAAGTCCTAGATATTAATTGCCTAGAGGAAAACAACCTCAAATTTTTTTTCATTTCTAGAATTAGTATTCTAAAGAAAATTTATAGCGAAACATAAAATGCAACATCGTTTTTTTTTGGATTTTTGAGTTACAGCATATTTTCCAAATATAAAGCAGAAAATATAATAACAAAAGGCTTGACATTACTGTACAAAACTAGAAAGTAAAAGACGACATAAAATGAAGAACAGACTCAAAACTTAAAAGTAAAACAAATCTCCTCAAGCAACTCCTGACTGAGCGATCCTGACCAGATGGTCACGGGGTGTCTGTCATGCTCAAACTTCGGTAAATAAATCCACACCTGTATGAGAAAACTTTAAATAAACACTATGTGACACAATAACACTCCCTACTGGACACATGAAAGACATGGTTGAGACTATTTTTGCAAACTGGCTTATTTGGCCATAAGGTGGCTAGAAGTGCAAAATTTGGTTATGACCCCGCAAAGCCAAGAACCTAAGATTTACTAGGAAGACCGGACCCTATGTGGGTTGCCTACGTATCACGCCCCGAAAGACGAGAATCAGGTATGCGTAGTTCGGGCAGATTGGATACGGGCGAGAATAATAAAAAAACAACTGACATATAGAAAACACATTTTTTCTTTTTTTCGAAAAATGATGAAACATATAAAATCTTTTTGGATTTTCTTTTTTTTTTTTCCGATTTTTTGATTTTTGAAAAATGATAAAAAGTGCAAAATCTTTTTGAAGTTTCCATGCTCTTTTTTTTCTTAATAAAATGTAACAAAAATATAATTGGGCCCTACTCGCTTCATCCTCACACTTCAACCTTTTTTTTTTCATTCGCCCTCAATTATCATTGGTCCGCCAAATGACCCTTTTACCCTTGAAGAAATGCAATATGTAGCACATAGGATGCATCAAGATGGTCGGTTATTTTGGGTACACCTGTCCTAGACGGACCCAACCCCTGTGTTGAGTCCCCTAAGTCAAATGCACATGATGCAAACAAGCGTTCTTACTAGGGATCCGACATGAAGCTGTGTTTTTTTAGGTTTAATCCTGGGTTTTATTGTTCTAGACCTGGCTTACCCGAGAGGACAGCTCGAGCCGGGGGGGGGGGCAGCGTACCGGGAATACAGAAGCTTTACCGATTTTGCAACTTGTCCGAACCTCGTTCTAAATTTGGGATATGACTCTAACAGAAAAGAAATAACACGAAGTGCACACTTCTTCATGATTTAGAAGACTCAGAGAGAGGAGGGAGTTCGCAACAGTTTATATACAGTTCATGGAGTATCAAAGCGGTAAAAGCAATCAATTAGCACATTAGGCCCAAATCATGTAACAAAATCAGATAATGGATAAAGCCAACTATAACAATTATTCTAAGCTCGAATTCTTGAACCCTGAAGCAGATATTCTGGGTTCGATCCCCAGATGAGACCAGGTACTGTCACACCTCCTTTTTACTTACACCCCGTAAAGGGCATAAAGGGAGTTTTTCCAATTAAAGGACAATCAAAATGAGATTTATTTGTTTAAATATTCAGAGTCGCCACTTGGGAGATTTATGGTGTCCCAAGTCACCAGTTCAAATCCCGAGCCGAGGAAAGGGTTGACTCTATTTTGACAGTCCGCGAATCAGAAATCCAAGTAAGGAATTCTGTTAACCCGAGAGAAGGGGTTAGGCATTTTCGAGTTCCGTGGTTCTAGCACGGTCGCTCAACTGTTATAATTGGCCTATTATCTGATTTTAGAACATTTTGAACCTATATGCATTTTAACTTTATAACCGCTTTTATTCATTTTAAGGAAGATTTCAACGTCAGCCAAAACACATCTTTTGACCGCGCCACATGAAATGCACCCGCAGTCTGAGACATATTCTATTTGACGTTGTTAAGATTTGAATTTGGGTCACATGAAATGCACACCCGAGTTTTGGAAAGTAATTTGTTAAACTAACGTACCTAAAGCAATTACAAACTTGCAACTTTGCAAGGGCCATGGAAATTTTCTAAATGTCGCGCCTCGAACTCTAAGGATTCACATGTTAATTAAATGAGAGCCATGCATTTTGAGATTTTGTTTGGCACGACACACCTCAATTTTATTAAAAGAATTGTATTTCACAAAGCAAACTAAGGATGCTCCTATTTAAATCTAATTTGAAATTAGGTATCACAACCACGTCACAGGAACCATACCCGTAGTTGTGATAATTTAATTACGTGGCTAAAATGTGATTACCCGGGTGCGGTCGGTCTAGCATGCTCCTAGCGACCCGAATAACTAAAAGATAAATAAAACAAGAAAACAGCATGTTCCTTAAGCCCAAATTCCTTCCTAGTATCAACCAAGCCTCAAACCTAACACTAATTTATCCCAAATTCAATCTACAGCCTAAATCAATTTTCAAGACCAATCATTAGCCTTAGTAATTAGTAAGACATGCTTATAACAAAATCATTGCCTTCTCCTGCCAACTAATACATCAGCAAGGAGTGGTACCAAACCAACAAATAACAATGTTAAATAATTAAAACCAACAGATGCCTTTCAAGATAGATTAAAGGCAGATTCATTCAAATCGAGGCAAGAAAATATCATGAAACCATGAGGAAGATATCATCATATAAGCAGTGAGATTGAGAGATTAGGAAGGAACTTAATAAAGCAGTGTTCTCTTGAATTTTAAGCTAAAACAGGGACCTTGAATGACGAATATTCATTCCTTGTTACTCAAAACAAAAGCAATGTTCCAAAACCACAATATTCCGACGAACAACTAACAAGAACCTTAGTCTGGCGACAGACCTTCAAACAGCACCTCGATTTCACGAATTCAGATGGGCCTCGAACTCAAATAACGTCCATTTTGGGATGAAAATCAGAGGACAAGAAGAACAAAAATCTTTTTGTTTTAGTTTTCTGATTTCTTTTTCAAAGATACCAAGAACCCTAGGCTCTTTTCATTTCTGTCCCATTTTTATTTTTATACGTGACCGTGTGTTTGCGTGTTCCGGCAAACTGTTGTGAATGGGAAGAAACACAAGCAACGAGATGAGTTCATCCTCGCCGGATTCCGGCCAGTTATGGTGGTGAGGGAGCGATGGCTGCTGGAGTTTTTTTTCTTTGGTTTGGGTGTGTGTTTTCTGGCGGATTTTATTGGGAAAGGGCTGGGGTGCGACGGGTTGCAGTTGTTGAAGGTTGTTCGCCGGGGTGGTCAGGAGTGACGTTAGGGTGCGTTGATGGCTGTGTTAGCTGTTGCGGAGAAATCCAAAAATGGCTGCTTAAGTCTTGTACGTCAAAGGTGCTGAAAGGCTTCTCTTTTGTCTTAAGTTTTTAGGTTAGAGAAGAAGGGTCAGAACGGGGGTGGTTTGAAGAAGATAGACGCGAGGGGGGTAAGGGGTCGTGAAGAAGACGACGCAGGGGGGGGTGGGGTTCGTTCCCTGCGCAGCTGCTCGTCAGCTTTTTTTTGTTTGTTTTTTCAGTCTTTTTTTTCTTTTCGTTCATTTTTTTATTTATATAGTCTAGGTTTTTGGTAGGGTTTTAGGTTAAGGGGTATGAGCCTAAGAATTATGGGCTTGGCAATTGTGGGATAGGTCCAAAATTAGGCCTAAAGATGGGTTTCTCGAGCCCAAGCTCTATTCTTTCGCTGCGAACAAGATTAAAAATACGGGCCCATTTGTTAATTATTCCTACTATTCAAATAATTATTAAAATAAAACTAACCATTAAAACAAATCTATTTTTGGTATTTTCAAATATCATATTAAAATAAAAATACGATACTATTGTTGTATGTATTTTTTAAGATTTGTTTTAGATTAAAAATAACTACAAAATTTTAATGAACCTATTTTTGTGATTTTTCTGTTTTCTTATAATAAAATAGAGTAAAAGAGTCAAAATTACTTAAAATATCTATATTATGCCTAAATTAAATATTTTACGCTAATACATCAAAAATCTTGGGGAGGGTCAAAAATCATATGTCTACAGGTACTGCCTTGAGTCGAGTGATGGTGTTGAAAGCTTCCCGAAATCCGACTTCTTTTTGGTGGGGCTGCTTGAGGTAGAATGCTACCTCGAAATTGGAGATAATAAGGCCGACTCCTTGAGTCCTGGCTTCTCGTCGAATGATGCTTCCGGGATCGGGTATCACCCTATCGATCTGTAACGAGGTTGTTGGCTTCCCGAGGCTCACTTCGGGTAGGCGAGTCGTTGCTGCTTCTCGCATATGTGTGGGGCGGCTTCGGCTTCTTTGAAAGACCTCACTATTTTAGATAACTATCCTTCCACTTTGGCATATGGTTCTTCATTTCTTTAGGCGCAAAAAGTGTTGGCGCATGTCCTTGCTCTGATATGTTAGTTTTACCATAGTCATGGTAACCACTTCGGGGCCGGCCCGGCAGGGAGTGGGTAGTTTTGCTCTCGGCGCTCAGGAACCACGGGAGTTCGCTTTGAAGATTGTGTCTTTGTTAAGAGAGGAATATTTGGAGATGGCGAGGAGATACTGTGGATAGAGCGAGGGGACAACGCTGCAGGTGCTTTCCCCGGATGAGAGTATTACAGACTCCACTGATGGATTCTTGAGCGTATACCTATATCCTTTCGCATTTGGCCCCCTTGATAGGGTCGTGCTTGATTTTTGCTTGGAGTATCGAGTTACTTTGGCGTAGATACACCCGTCGTTTTGGCTAGTGGTATTGATGATGAGGTTCTTTGCGAAGAAGGCTGGGCTTGAATTCACGCTTAACCACATCGTCAGGCTATACCAACCCTTTCATCACCAAGGCCTACTAACCTTGAGGTGCCTTTCTTCCATGCCCTTTGTTGTCAATGACGAAGGAGACGGGGATCGAGAGTGGGCCAGTTGGTTTGTCCGGGTCTGGACGACCGACATTATCCCTGTGGAGCTTTTGCCATTTCCCAAGGGATAGAATTATGCACGTGAGTGGAGCGTCTGGTACTTTTTTAGATTTTGCCTATAGCGAAAATCAGTTGAGTAATCAGGTTTTTCCCTTTTCGCAGCAACTTCATGGATGCTAGGCGAAGTTCTTGACCTGCCCGGCTGGGTCCGGAAGCTGGTGATCCATTCGACCTGCGATGAGCGTCAGTGGCGAGCTGTATTCCGTATCAGATGGGGAGCGAAATACCAAGGTATACGCGCATGCTACCTTTGCCTTGGCCTTCATATATTTGAGGTAACATTTCCCTCCTTTCTTTTGTAGTGGCTTTGCCGTTTGCAAGTATCAGGCGGTTCTTCGGGAGGAGGCAGTGCTCTTCCAAAGGAGAGAAGGAGGCATCGGCCTCGAAGCCGAGGGATGACAGCGATAAATGGGGTTGGCACCCGCAGTGTGACGGAGCTTTTAGTGGCACTGAACGGGCCCGCGTATTCGAAAAGAGGGCATCATCCAAGCCTTCTATTCTCGGAGTATCTGATTCCCGGACGGCGGTTCCTCCGAGTGAATACGCTTTGCCCGAGGTTGGTTCTCCTGGGGCCGAAGAGGCAGGATCAATAGGAGTATGCTCTGACTTCGAGGAAGTCCGCCGGCTTCACTTTGTGGTGAGTTTATGCACAGTTTTTCTATATTGCGTGTCCTCCTATCTTCATCGAGTTTTCCTTTTGCAGGCCTGTGATGGGCTCAGGTCTGAGCTGCTTCGTCAAGGAGCCAGGCTTCAGAAGGTTCTGGACAAGGGCGAGTCCCTTAGGCTCCTTAGTGAGGAGAAGGAGGTTAAGTTGCTACATTGGTGATATGAGGCGTACCAGAGCTCGAATTACGAGAGCTATTTGATAGAGTGGGTAACCTTTTGTAGCACGCGCCTCGCTTCTTGTGGACATTAAGGTTAACCCTTTTTTATTATACTAGCTGAAGAAAAAGACGTAGGCCTTGGAGTACCTTAAGGGCGACATCGACCGCGTCGGAAATGCTTGCGGTGAGCTAAGGGCTCAGGTACAAGCTAAATCTTTAGGGGAGACAGGTGCTTTGACCAAGGTCCCTGCCTTCAAAGCCCAACTCTGCTTGGCTCGTGACAATGCCAAAGTTCAAGTGGATATGATCGGGAGACTTAAATCTGATCTCTCGAAGATCAGGGCTGAGATAATCGATGCCCAGGATGAAGCGGCATTAAGCCAAACCAAGGCTGATCAGGAGATGGCGATTCGTATGAAGGACGCTGCTGATGCCCAAGCCGAGCTGAAGCGAGCCCTCGATCGGGAGAAGAGGATCGTGGAATATGTTCGTTGCAGATCCTGAAGAGAGGTACTTGAGGAGATCGGTGCATGGGGCTTCATTCTCTCGGAGGAATTGGCTCGAGTAAGGGCGGACGAGCGTGATGCTCGGTCCCTTCTTGATGACGTTGCAGAGAGCGCATCTGGCAAGCTGTAGCCATTTGGAGCGGAGTGTTGATTTTGCCATTTTTCCGCTTTGTATTTGATACTTGTGGAACATGTTTGTAGATGGAGAGTGCACCTTTTTTGCGTATGAAAGATAAGAGGAAACTTGAAGCTTTATCTCTCCTACATCCCTTTCTGTATTGCTTTTGACCAGGCGGGCTGGTTTCGGTGTTTGGTGGGAACCTCGTAGGTCCGGAACTGATCAGGTAGGCCCGGCGGCTTTTAAGTACGATCCTTGACATGAGCAGGCGTTGGGGCCTCTGTGTTTTGCCTAGCTGTTTAGGCTTAGTCTCCGAGTCAGGCCTTGACTCGATCTTGCCCGACCTTGAATATTTTGTGCCCGTGTGGGCAGATAGTAATTGTTCTTATTTCTTGCCCTTGGGCATTTGCTGTTTCAACTATTTTGGGTCCAGTCTCCGAGTCGCATTGCGATTCGAGCTTTAATTGACCCTCAAGTTCTTTCCTGCATGCATAGGTGGACGATGATGGTCTTTTGTGCTTCGGGTCGAAGTGACCTTACAGGCGCGTGGCCCGGAGGCTCACTCGACTAGCGATAATGGCATTTATGCCGTGCCCTTAGGCATATTGCAGTTTAACTATTTCGGGTCCAGTCTCCGAGTCGCGTTGCGACTCGAGCTTTAATTGACCCTTAAGTACTTTCAATTTTCAGATCGGTGATAGTGCCTCTTACGTTGTTCTGGTCGTTGAGACCTTTTAATATGTGGCCTGGAGGCTTGCATAGTTAACAATTTTGGATCCGGTCTCCGAATCGGGTTACCATTCGAGCTCATTTTAATCCTCAAGTTGTCAATTTTCAAGCTGGCAGCAATGGCTCTTACGCTGTTTGGTCGTAGAGACCTTTTAGTGTGTGACCCGGAGGATCGTTTGGCTGGCGACAATGGCTCTTACGCTATTTTACCCGCGGGCTTTTTGTAGGCTTTGTTTTCCACTCGTTAAGGTCTTTTGAAATAATTTTTCCTGACCCGTCGTCAGTTCTAGAAGAACCTCAATTTCAAGTCGTTATCAGCGATGTTTGAGCACCTCAGAAGGTTCATAGCTCGTAGGCTGAGTAGGTAAAAGCCTTGTGATTTAGAGATGACATGGTCGAAGCTCCTTTTTGCCTGTTGAGGGAAGCCTGTTTTAACCGATTCTTTCCGAAGTATATTTGAAGTAGTGGCCTACAATTTTTGTTTAGCGACGATCGGGCGTCCTCGAGTCGCATTAATTAGGCTGTATCAGCCGTTTTGACCGTAGTCATATATGTTTGGCTAGGGCTGTTTTTGATCCTGAGTGATAGTTTAGGCATCTACACCGAGGGTATGCCCTTTCGGGATTCTTACAAATGCGACGTATAGCCTAAACTTCGAGATTTTCATGCCTGTTGAGGTCTTACAGTTTGTCATGCTTGTTGAGGTCTTACAATTTGTCATGCCTGTTGAGGTCTTACAGTTTGTCATGTTTGTTGAGGTCTTACAATTTTGTTGTAGTATAGAATAGATCTGATTACGCCGAGTCTGCCCGCTAGGGGTGTTACACTTTCGGGTTTTCTAGTGCATGGCGATTGGCGACAGTCTCCGAGTTATTGAGTTTGCTTGGGCTCGAAGTCCGCTGTTTGAGAGCTCAGAGCTACCTTTCTGGGGATTCATGAGCCCGGAGTTCCAACCTTGGGGTCGTGTGAGTGTCAAATTGTTGACGCTAAGTCTCCGAGCATTTCGGGATGCATTCGGTGGAAAGGTTCCTGCCGAGAATACACTGCGATTTCCTTGTTTGGAGAATAAGATGCTGAAAAGATATCCTTTTATTTCTTGGCGTAAACACTCATTGTTTCATTGTCGTGAGCTCGGCCCGCACGAGCGCGGCTCCTCGGACCATTCGATTCTGTACATAATTCACCATTAAAACTTAGTCTGGTGTTTCCCGGTCCTTCCAAGGGGATATTGCCCTTAAAAGAAGATCATCGCTTATTATTTGTATGCAGGAGAAAGCCTGTGATCTTGTCAAATCCTCCCCTGGGAGTACGTTGCTTCGCTAATAATCTTGCTGGCGAGACCATCTTTGGGGCAGAAGTCCGATTGAGGAAAAAATGCGGTGGGCCCTGTCAAGGCTTTGGGATCTTCGGGTGGAGTTAGAACCTCTGAATATCCCGGACGGTTGCCTGCATACAGGTTAGTGAACAAATAACAAAGGACCGAAGCAGTTCTACCTTACCGCGGGATGTGTAGGCGACGTTTCAGGATTTGGTACGTTCCAGCCTTCTCGAGGTGTGAGCCCTAATGCAGCCCTCCGTTGTGTTTAATCAGGCTTGGCCGAAGACGTGATTAGTTTACCCTTTGATCCTTCCGAGGGTGGAGGCATTGATGCCGGCGATGCACCATATGGTGGGGAATTTCCCCTCGTCGCGTATTGCTCCCTATTGACTTATTTTAATTTCGCCCTTTGCGTGGGATTTCATCCTTTTGGCAAAATGGGACCGACGCTATCTCCGAGCGGTGTGCCGATGGCCATCTGACTAAGACGTCTATACCTTGCACCTTCCTTGATAGTACAGAGCCCGGCGTCCTAGCTCGATCTTAGATGGGCTGTATCGAGAGAACGGTATTCCTACTTGTTGTGGTGATCATCGTTTGGAATTCGTCAAAGATTCGGGGTGCGGGAGCGATTTGGTTCGTTAGTCAGAACCGCCCCATTGACTTTGGTCCGGCATTGTTGGTATGCTTGATCGAACCACCTGTATTCATGAACACATGTTTTATTTGGAATAGATCAAACGAGGGAGAGGGTTACCAATGCGTCAGTGTAAGGCCGAGGCGAAGTCTCGGTGTCCTTTTTTCTGGATGTAAGGGTGTCCTCTGGAGTATATCCCTGGACCTATTCTTCCCTAGAGACAAACATTTTTACTTTTCATTTTATGAGTCCTTGGAGGGTGTCGCCATTCCTCCACTGTCGTGGTAATACGCCGCAACTTGTTTGCTTCGTTCTTCCTGGTTGCCTTCCTCCCTTGGGGATGGAATCGAGCCTGATCGCTCGGCAGTACTCGATGGCGATTTTTATTGAGTAGCACGGTCGTTGTTCTCCTGAGCTGATGGCCATTTTTGACCCTGTGGCCGCGCGCGCCCTGTGGTTCCCGCGCTAGGCTGTGGTTCCTTTGAATGGGTCTTGGTCGAGTAGACCTGAGTCGTTCGGCATTCCTGGTTTCACTTAGGGTGATCACGATGTTTGGTATAGCAATGCTGAAATCATATTCTGCTGGGCGGGGTGCCCCTGCCGGACATGCCTCGTCGAACCTGGTTCTACTGAAGATTCCTCGAGGATGTTACCCTCGAGGTATTTCCCGATCGTTGTGAGGTAGGTTGCATCTTGTGGCGTTCCTCCCATCCGCGGCACATGGGTGGTACCTCCACCTATTTGGCATTAATCTCTTTGCCAGGAGCCTACTTGGGTATACCGAGCCTGAAGAGGCTTCCGGATGGTTGTCCACGACCCTGATTCGTTGCTGGTGCCGGGTGCGGGCACCCAACCAGATCTCGATTTGGTATCTAATCGAGCTTCATTTGAAATGTCCTGAAGTCATCGAGCATGGTTCGTTTAGGCTTCGGGCGAAGGCCTGTGTTGCCCAGTCATCTGAAATCGGGGGCGATCTCGTTCATTATATAAGGAACGAGGCGCGACTTCCTGTGGCATTTCATTCTCTCTTTGTTCGGTCTTAGATGTGTCGGGCTGTCCCATTACTGCTTTGATGGCATTAGCGTGTGCCTTTGCAGAGGAATCTGCTGGTATGGTAAGCGAGTTTTTGAGGTCAGGCGCTAGGCTGCAGTGCCACATCATGGTTCCTTTTGAGTGTTTCCCCGAACTTCTTCAATGAGACGGGCTCGAACTCATCATCTTGAAGGTCGCTGCCTTTTCCCGTGCACGTGTAAGCTTTGCTGCGCTCGTTGGGATCCGAGTTCCCTCGTACTTAGGGAGTTCCGGCATTTTGGATTTCCGTGAAACGGGTTCCGGGACTGCTTCCTTGGGGGACCACTATTGTATGAACTTCTACGAGCCTGACTCGATCCTCTTGGAGAGATCCCCAAGCATCTTCGCTATGGTAGGTCTTGTTATCGATCCATTGTTGCTTGATCTCTCGGGTACCCGTTCGGCGGGGGGAGCTATTTCTGGTGCCGCTGTGCTGGGAGTCTTTGGGTGGCTTTGAAATTGAGCAATGACCCATTGTTGTGCCTGCAACATTTCAAAAATAACATGAAGACTAACTTCCTGTTCTTCCCGGGCTGGGGTTTTTTGAGCTTCCTGTCGGTCGCTGCGCCATATGCTCTTGTCGGTGTGAGAAGTTTCATCGACTTGTTGTGCGTCTTATGAATCCACGTCCACTAGAATCGATCCAGGCGCGTTATCGGGATTCTGTGGTGGTGCTCCAGCGGCCGGGACAGACACGCCATTTTCCTTGTGGTTTTTGAGGTTGTCGTTCTCGACTCTGTTTACCAAGCCAGACATTTTGACCTGAAGTAAAAGGATCTTGCACAAGAAAAAGTGTGAAAGATAATGTGTGTTTGTGCAATGAAACCAACAAGAAAATAATCACTATTATTTTTAGCCCCACGGTGGGTGCAAAACTGTTTACGTGAAAATGGTAACAACAATTAAATTTGTAAATGGGATTCTAAAGATACGTGATCTATTCATGAGCTAGTTGTTGGAGCAGTTGATGCTAAGAATGTGAAGTTTAACGATGAAATGCAAGCTAAAATGAGGCAGCAAACGAACCGAGAGGCCTCTTACCCGGATATAGGACTGGTCGATGGGGGACCTCGGGGTCGATGTTTGGGTCGAGCTCGAGCTATCGAGGATGATCGGGAATGGGATAACATATAAGATATGATTAAATAAAGCTCTTTATGGCCAATACCGAGCGATAAGATAAAGGACAAGTAAGAGAACGATGAATATTAAAGCGGCCTCGGGCCAGTGAGAACGAGCAAATTAGAAAGAAAAGAGAGAGAGAGAGATATTATTGATCTTATGGAAAAATGGAGCAACATTAGCCTGCTATAAGGTAGTGCGAGTTCCCTTTATATAGGAGGGGAACCCGGCTACTAGTACATGGGCATTAACTATAAAGTATGGAGATGGGACGACTTGACGCGACGCCTTAACATAGGTTCTGGATAGGCTGGCCCTGTCAGACTTAGCCGTGTGCCTCAGGAGCTTCTCCCTCTGTCCTGGCTTCGATCTCCGTTTTCCCTTAGTCGGGCCTCGACGATCCCCGAGGGAGGGAATTCGGTTGTGGCTCCACGCCTTCGGGGTCTCGAGGTATTCTTCCGAAATGTCTTGATAGCGAGAAATTAAGTCCTCTGATTTTTGCCGCACACAGATATGAAAAGATACGTTATGTTGGGACTTGGTTAAGTAAGGTACAAGGTGCCTGTCGCGGCCCATCGATTTGGGATGTGACAAAAGGCATCGCGGGCTAGAGTTTGGACTGGATTGAGGTAAGTAATGATTGTAAATATTGTCCTGAGGGTATGAAACCCCGAATTTCACATTGTTGTGCTACTTTGGGGTGACGCACATGCTAAATGATGAGTGTGGGGTCATGCACCGTTGGGGATTGTGACTTTGTCCATCCCTTACGACTGTCAAGTCGCGTATTTGATTGAAAATTGTTTGATATCATTGTGTTATGGAAAGTATTACCATATTTTGGGCTGAATACCATATTTGGGCCTTATGCCAACTGTTTTGGACCCTTAAGGGACTTTTTACTACTATTCCTCACAATTTTGACTTCACATTTGTACTTAGTCATGCTGTATTCTGTTGCTTTCATAACTTAGCCGTATTTACTCCGTTTTGATATTTTAAATGATATTTTGGACTGAGTATCATGTTTTGCTGTTGCCCGAGTGGCTTGAGAGGTTTCTAACTGAGTGAGGCCGATGGACTGTGTTGTGAGGATCATTATGGGATCGGGTTGCGCGCCGCAGCATGTGTACTGATTTGTGATATATAAGAGGCTGAGGGCCTGATTCGTTATGCCACGAGATGGCTTGTGATAGCGGTTGGGCTGTAGGAGCCCCTCCGGAGACTAAACACCCTCAATGAGTGCGGGTACCCAGTGTGAGAGATATGATATTGCCCGAGGGGCTGTTGTTGTTTCATGTTGTTGCTGAGGGGCTGATTACGAGTGATTGTGAGGTAGCCTGAGGGGCTGGTTCTGTCGATATTTTGCCCGAGGGGCGGTTGTGGTACATGTTTTGTTCAAGGGCCTTTTTATCTTTCTACCCTTTTACTCACTGTTTTCATCACTCGTTTGAAACTATTGAAAGATGTTTTAAAATGTTTTTACTGAATTGAGTGGTTTTACAAGTTTTGTTGATTTACTGTATTGATTCTGAACATATACTGTTTTGCTGTGGTGCTATGACGTGAAATTACCTATTTCTTATTGCTTAGTTGCTTTTACTTTTATTACTTACTGAGTTGGCGTACTCACATTATTCGCTTCACCTTGTGTGCAGCTCTAGGAGTCTCAGGACGCGATAGTGAGTGTTGATCAGTCTTCCAGCAGGTCTCCGGAGTTGACTAGGTAGCTGTTTGGCATTCACAGCCCAGCACTTCTCCTTCCTATCTTATTCAGATTGTCGTAGTATTTTATTTTTGGACTATGTTGTCTTTTCTTGTTCCTAGACGTGTTGTAGTTGCTCATGACTGGTGACACCCCGATGTCGGGCTTGTCTTATATTTTTGCACTGCTTATTCTAACTTATATTATGGGATTTTAGCTAATGAATGGCTTAAAATGACTTATTATAAATTTCTGGTTGGTTTTGGGGTCTGTGTCGGCTGGCTTAGTTTCACGTTAGGCGCCATCACGACCGGGTCAGTTTTTGGGTCATGACAAGTTGGTATCAGAGCGTAGGTTACATAGGTCTCACGAGTCATGAGCAAGTTTAGTAGAGTCTCGCAGATCGGTATGGAGATGTCTGTACTTATCTTCAGGAGGTTGCAGAACCTTTAGGAAAAACTTCATATTCTTGAATTCCTATCGTGCGAATCTGTTGATTCTAGTACTAAACTTCTGTTATTCTATTCTCTCACAGATGGTGAGGACACGTACTACCAGTCAGGATGGACGACCACCAATACCACCAGCTAGGGCTAGAGGCCGAGGACGTGGTCAAGGCCATGGTAGGGGCAGGGGTGTAGCTCGCACAGTAGCTAGGGCAGCACCTACAGATCCACCAGCCACCCCAGTTCATGATCAGGTCCCAATTATGGACGCTCCAATAGCACCAGCTCAGGCACCGACTGTGCCTATTGTGATTCCAGGCCTTTAGGAGGCCCTGGCCCAGATTCTATCAGTGTGCACTGGCCTAGCTCAGGAGATCTCAGTTACTACAGCTGCAGCTACTTCTCAGGCCGGGAGTGACACTCAGACTCCCACCGCTCGCACACCTGAGTAAGTCGTGTAGGGACTTCAGACACTGGGGGCACCTCCAGCACAGCCGGTTGCAGCTGCTTAGGACTATGTAGCTCTTGTTATGCTAGAGGATGAGCAGTGCAGATTGGAGAGGTTTGGTAAATTTCAGCCTCTGACTTTCAGTGGTGCAGAGGGCGAGCATGCCCAGGGTTTCTTGGATAAGTGTCAGAGGATGCTTCAGACCATAGGTATTCTGGAGACCAGTGGGGTCTCATTCACTCCTTTCCAGTTCTCAGAGGCTGCACTTAGATGGTGGGAGGCTTATGAGAGGCGTAGGCGGGTTGACGCAGTGCCCTTTTCTTGGCAATAGTTCTCCATTCTCTTCCTGGAGAAGTTTGTATCTGAGTCTCGCCGAGAGGAGCTGCGCAGGCAGTTCGAGTATGTTCGTCAGGGTGACAGATCTGTTACACAGTATGAGATGCGGTTCTCTGAGTTGGCTTGTCATGCGGTCTGGTTGGTTCCCACAGATCAAGAGAGGATCAAGAGGTTTATATATGGCCCAATTTTCAGCTTCGGTTGCTTATGAACAGAGAGAGAGAGAGTATCTGGTGCTACTTTTGATGAGGTTGTTGACATAGCTCGACAGATTGAGATGGTTCATGGTTAGGATAGGATTGAGAGGGAGGCTAAGAGGCCTCACGGTCAGGATGGATTTAGTGGTACTCCCCATGAGGGTCAGTTTCAGCACAGTAGGGGCCGTCCATTCGGGCATGCTCAGTCAACTCGCCCAGGTTATCATGGGACATCATCGGGACATGGTTCTCACAATTCTCATCAGGGCCATTCATCACTCAGGCCCTTCCAGCCTAGAGTTCGTCCTATGCTCCATCAGTTCAGGGCTCTTCTATGCCAGGTTCTTTTGCTAATCATCTCGGTGCTAGGGTTTCCCTTCGGTCCCTGTCTCCACCACCAGGGGGTTGTTATGAGTGTGGTGAGTTGGGGCACATGTGTAGGTAGTGTCCTCATCGTATTGGGGGTTCATCTCAGCAGAGGAGTCAACCATCGACTTCAGCACCAATTACTTCACCACCCACCCACCCATCTAGGGGTGGAGGACAGTCAGCTAGGGGTCACCCTAGAGGGGGAGGTCGATCAGGTGGTGGTCAGGCCCATTCCTATACACTCCCAGCTAGACCCGATGCTATTGCTTCAGATGCTGTGATTACAGGTATTGTCTCGGTCTGCCACAAAGATGCCTTATTTGATCTTGGTTTCACTTTTTCATCTGTGTCATCATATTTTGCTCGTTATTTGGATACGCCGTGAGTCTCTTGTTTCATCTATTCATGTATCTACTCTGGTGGGCGATACTATTATTGTGGACCGCGTATATCGGTCGTGTGTGGTGACTATTGGAGGTTTGGAGACCCAAGTGGACCTTCTATTGCTTTGTATGGTGGACTTTGATGTGATATTAGGCATGGATTGGCTATCTCCGTGTCATGCTATTTTGGACTGTCGTGCTAAGATAGTGGCGTTGGCTATGCCGGGTGTGCGACAGATTGAGTGGCGAGGTTCAACTGATTTTGTTCCCAGTAGGGTGATTTTATTTTTGAAGGCCCAGCGGATGGTTGGGAAAGGTTGTCTTTCATACTTAGCAGTTATGAAGGATGTCAGTGCAGAGGCTCCTACCATTTATTCGGTCCCGGTAGTGAGGTACTTTCAAGATGTGTTTCCTACAGACCTGCCGGGCATGCCACCGGACATGGATATCAATTTTGGTATTGATCTGGTGCTGGTCACTTAGCCAATTTCTATTCCACTATATTGTATGGCACCAGCGGAGTTAAAGGAGTTGAAGGAGCAACTTCAGGAACTCCTTGATAAGGGGTTTATTCGGCCTAGTGTGTCGCCTTGGGGTGCACCTGTTCTATTTGGGAAGAAGAAGGATGGCACGATGAGGATGTGCATTGACTACAAGCAGTTGAACAAAGTTACAATCAAGAACAAGTATCCTTTGCATGGTATCGATGATTTATTTGACCAGCTTCAGGGGGAGAGAGTGTTTTCCAAGATTGATCTCCGTTCACGGTATCTTCAGTTGAAGATCAGGGACTCGAATATTCTTAAGACAACTTTCAGGACCTAGTATAGTCATTATGAGTTCCTTGTGATGTCTTTTGGGCTGACCAATGCCCCAACAGTGTTTATGCATTTGATGAACATTGTGTTCCGGCCTTATCTCGACTCGTTTGTGATTGTTTTCATTGATGATATTTTGATATACTCGCATAGTCAGGAGGAGCACGCGGAGCATTTGAGTGTTATGTTGCAGAGATTGAGGGAGGAGAAACTTTATTCAAAATTCTCCAAATGTGAGTTTTGGCTCAATTCAGTAGCTTTCTTGGGGCACGCGGTGTCCAGTGATGGTATTCAGGTTGATCTGAAGAAGATAGAGGCAATTCAGAGTTTGCTCAGACTGTCCTCAGCCACAGAGATTCACATCTTTCTTGGTTTGGCGGGTTATTACCATTGGTTCGTCATGAATTTTCATCTATAGCATCACCCTAGACCAAGCTGACTCAAAAGGGTGGTCCATTTATGTGGTAGGATGAGTGTGAGGCGAGCTTTCAAAAGCTCAAGACTGCCTTGACCACAGCTCCAGTGTTAGTTTTGCCATCAACTTCAGGTTCATATACAATGCATTGTGATGCTTCGAGAGTGGGTATTGGGTGTGTGTTAATGCAGGAGGGTAGAGTGATTGCTTATGCTTCTCGTCAGTTGAAGCCCCATGAGAAGAACTACCCTGTTCATGATTTGGAGTTGGCTTCCATTGTTCATGCGTTAAAGATATGGAGGCATTATCTTTATGGTGTGTCTTGTGAGGTGTTTACGGATCATCGTAGCCTCTAGTACTTGTTCAAATAGAAGGATCTCAATTTGATGCAACAGAGATGGTTGGAGCAGCTAAAGGACTATGATATTACTATTTTGTACCATTCGGGGAAGGCCAATGTAGTGGCCGATGCTTTGAGTAGGAAGGCGGTGAGTATGGGCAGTCTTGCATTTATTCCTGTTGGGGAGAGACCTCTTGCGGTTGATGTTCAGGCCTTGGCCAATTAATTTGTGAGGTTGGATATTTTCGAGCCCAGTCGGGTCTTAGCTTGTGTGGTTTCTCGGTTTTCTTTGTTTAATCGTATCAGAGAGCGCCGATATGATGATCCTCATTTGCTTGTCCTTAAGGATAGAGTTCAGCACGACGATGCCAGAGATATGGCTATCTATGATGATGAGGTGTTGAGGATGCATGGCCGGATATGCGTGTCTAATGTAGATGGTCTTCGGGAGTTGATTATGGAGGAGGCCCATAGCTAGCGATATTCCATTCATCTAGGTGCCGCGAAGATGTATCAGGATCTGAGACAACATTATTGGTGGAGGAGAATGAAGAAGTATATTGTGTGATTTTTAGCTCGGTGTCTCAATTATCAACAGTGAAGTATGAGCATCAGAGACCGGGTGGCTTGCTTCAGTAGATGTATATTCCAGAGTGGAAGTAGGAGCGGATCACCATGGATTTTTATAGTTGGACTCCCACGAGCTTTGAAGAAGTTCGATGCTATTTGGGTGATTATGGATTGACTTACCAAGTCCGCGCACTTCATTCCTATGTGTACTACCTATTCTTCAGAGCGGTTGGTAGAGATCTATATTCGAGAGATTGTTCGCTTGCATGGTGTCCTAGTTTCCATTATTTCAGATAGAGGTACTCAGTTTACTTGGCAGTTTTGGAGGGCCATGTAGAGAGAGTTGGGTACTCAAGTTGAGTTGAGCATAGCTTTTCACCCTCAAACGGATGGGCAGTCCGAGCGCACTATTAAGATATTGCAGGACATGTTACGCGCTTGTGTCATTGATTTCGGTGGTTCATGGGATTAGTTTCTACCGCTCGTGGAGTTTGCTTATAACAATAGTTATCACTCGAGTATTCAGATGGTTCCATATGAGGATTTGTATGGGAGACGGTGTAGATCTCCAGTTGGTTGGTTTGAGCCAGGTGAGGCTAGGCTTTTGGGTATAGACTTGGTGCAGGATGCTTTAAGGTGAAGGTGATCCGGAGCGGCTTCGTACCGCGCAGTCGAGACAAAAGAGTTATGCTGACAAGAAGGTTTATGATGTGTCCTACATGGTTGGGGAGAAGGTTCTATTGAATGTTTCACCTATAAAGGGTGTTATGAGATTTGGGAAGAAGGGTAAATTGATCCCTCGGTTCATTGGGCCTTTTGAGGTGCTTCGGAGGATTGAGGAGGTGGCTTATAAGCTTGCTTTGCCACCCAGATTGTCGAGTGTGCATCTGGTATTTCATGTTTCTATGCTCCGGAAGTATATTGGCGATCCGTTTCATGTTTTAGATTTTAGCACGGTTCAGTTGGACGGTGATTTGACTTATGATGTGGAGATAGTAGCTATTTTGGAGTGCTAGGTTCGAAAGTTGAGGTCAAATGATATAGCTTCAGTGAAAGTGTAGTAGAGAGGTCGGCCCATGGAAGAGGCTACCAGTGAGACCGAGCGGGAGAAGGGAGAAGATATCCTCACTTATCTGAGGCTCCAGGTATGTTTCTTGACTTGTTCGAGGACGAACATTTGTTTATGAGGGGGAGGATGTAACGACCCGGCCAGTCGTTTCATGAGTTACCGCTCCGTTTCCCCCATTTTTGCTTCTTTATGTGTTGTTCAGCTGTATTTCATCGCATCGTGTTGGTTAGTTTGGGTTCGGAGTGGTTTTGTAGAGAAATGAGACATTTAGTCTCTTAAGTTGGCCTTTTAGTTGGAAAAGTCAACCAGAAGTTGACTTGTGAGTAAATGATCTCGGAACTTGGTTTTTATGGTTCGGATAGCTTCGTGAGGTGATTTGGGACTTAGGAGCGTGATTGGAATACATTTTGGAGGTCCGGGATAGATTTAGGCTTGAATTGGCGAAATTGGAATTTTGGCGCTTTCTGGTTAGTAGTGGAAATTTTGATATTGGGGTCGGAATGGAATTTCGGAAATTGGAGTAGGTCCATTGTGTCATTTGGGACGTGTGTGCAAAATTTAAGGTCATTCGGATGAGGTTTGATAGACTTTTTGATCGAAAGCGGAATTTGGAAGATTTGGAATTCTTAGACTTGAATCCGAGGGTGATTTGATGTTTTGATGTTGTTTTGAGCGTTCTGAAGGTTGGAGCAAGTTTGAATGATGTTATGGGATGTTTTGGCATGTTTGGTTGAGGTCTTGAGGGCCTCAGGTGAGTTTCGGGAGGTTAACAGATCAAATTCTTATTTTTGGCAGTTGTAGATTTCTTCAGGTTTCTGTTGCAGAGTTTTGCTCTTCGCGTTCGCGAGAGGGCCCACGCGTTCGCGAAGAGATGTTGAGTGAGGCAGGCCAGTTTCCCTTTGCATTTGCGAAGGTTGAGTCTAAATGTGCATCCCGAATGCGTGGCATAGTTCGCATTCGCGTAGAAGGGTGAAGCAGAATTGGGCATCAGGCCCTAAGGCATTGCATTCGTGACTGGAGTAACGCGTTCGCGTAGGCTAAGCTGAGTAAGGCATTGCGTTTGTGAGGTGGTGTTCGCGTTCGCATAAGAGGAAAGTTAAGCTATGATCTTTTTGTGCTTCGCGAACGCGAGTCTTTGACCGCGTTCGCGAAGAAGGAATTAATGCCTGGGCAGAATGTTTAAATAGTTGCCTTCGCGATTTTTGGTCTATTTTCCACCATTGTTGTGCGATTTTGAAGCTTTTTGAGAAGGACTAAAGAGGGAATCGAAGGGAAACACTTGGAGGTAAGATTTTTAAACTCAATACTCGATTCTATGGTGATTTCTACCTAATTAGACATGAAATTTATGGGATTTAAAGCTTAAAATTGGGGAATTAGGGCTTGACGTATTTGGCATGTATGAACTCGTGGGAGTGTAAGGATTCTAGTTTTGTGATTTTTATCGGAATCTGAGACGTGAGCCCGGGGGTCAGGTTTGGCCAATTTCGGGATTTTTGATGTAACTTTGTTATTTTCTAGTGGACTTTGTTCCTTTAGCTTTTTTTGATGGTATGAATCTGATTTTGGTTAGAATTGGAGCTATTGGAGGTCGATTCGAGGGGCAAAGGCATTGCGGGCTAGAGTTTGGACCGGATTAAGGTAAGTAATGATTGTAAATGTTGTCCTGAGGGTATGAAACCCCGGATTTCATATCGTTGTGCTACTTTGGGGTGACGCACACGCTAAATGACGAGTGTGGGGTCGTGCACCATTGGGGATTATGACTTGGTCGTGCACACTTGTTGTTGTTTCATGTTGTTTCCCGATGGGTTGATTACGAGTGATTGTGAGGTAGCCTGAGGGGCTGGTTCTGTCGATATTTTGCCCGAAGGGCGGTTGTGGTACATGTTTTGCCCAAGGGGCTGTTTACGTTTCTACCCTTTTACTCACTGTTTTCATCACTCGTTTGAAACTATTGAAAGATGTTTTAAAAAGGTTTTACTGAACTGAGTGGTTTTACGAGTTTTGTTGATTTACTGTATTGATTCTGCACATATACTATTTTGGTATGGTGCTATGACGTGAAATTACCTATTTCTTACTGCTCAGTTGCTTTTACTTTTATTACTTACTGATTTGGCTTACTCACATTACTCCCTGCACCTTGTGTGCAGATCCAGGAGTCTCAGGACGCGATAGTGAGTGCTAATCAGTCTTCTAGTAGGTCTCAGGAGTTGACTAGGTAGCTGCTTGGCGTTCGCAGCCCAATGCTTCTCATTACTATCTTATTCAGATTGTCGTAGTATTTTATTTTCGGACTATGTTGTCTTTTCTTGTTCCTAGACTAGTTGTAGTTGCTAATGACTGATGACACCCCGATGTCGGGCTTGTCTTATATTTTCGCGCTTATTCTAACTTATATTATGGGATTTTAGCTAAGAATGGCTTAAAATGACTTATTATAAATTTCTGGTTGGTTTTGGGGTTTGTGTCGGCTGGCCTAGTTTCATGTTAGGCGCCATCACGACCGAGTCAGTTTTTGGGTCGTGACATGAACGTGTAGCTGACAGACCTTGCTTATCATCTTCCCAAATTTTTTTAACAAAAAATGGTGCCTGGTCAAAAATTTGCATTGTATAGGTCCCTTCCAAAAAACTTCCCGATTTTGCTAGTTGATTTGCTAATCTATTTTGTTCTCTGTACGCATGGCTAACTATTGGATCATGGAGTGTCCCCTTTCATTCATGCATACACATAAAATAAAATTAATCAATAATCATTATAGTCACAAGTCTTCGTGATATAATTTGAAAAGAATATTCTTAGATGAGAAAAACAACTCAATGTTCAAATTGAATAGTTCAATAACCAAATTTGAAATTCCATAATATAGATCTATGGCAACTGAGCTATAGAGCTATTCTAACTGTACAATGTGTTTAATTGGTCAATTATTACATATGGCCCCGTAGATGGCAAATCTTGATTTTTGCACTTTGGTATCAAAGAAAATATAATATAAAGTATTGTAAAAAGCAAAAATAAAAAGAGAACACTTAAAACTAACAATATGAAAAAAAAAATTAGTTATGCGGGGCGAGGCGGGGCGGTTGGTCACGGGTGTGGATGCGGGGCGGGTGAACGCGTGTATAACTGCTATGCGGGGCGGGGCGGGTTGAAATTTTCCGGGTTAAGAGAAAACCCACCCCGCACCCCGTCGCCCCGCATCACTTGCCATCCCTACTTGGATGTAATCTCGCAAGGATCGTGTTGGGCTTTTCAAACGTAAGTTTAGGGATCATATAAGTCCTAAATCAAGCTGGGACAGCTGCTGTATTTTGTTTCTTGTTCGAAATTTAGTTACTTTTTCTCACAAGGTTTTAGAGCTCGATTTTGGGTGATTTTAGAGGGAATTTTTACTATTTGAATTGGGGTAAGTACTTTTGACTCGAATTTGTTATTATTTCATGATTTCAACCTCGATTTTAGTGTTTGATTAATAATTTAAATTGGAAAAATTTGGAATTTTAGTAAATTTTTTCTAAAATATAAATTGATGGTTTGAAGGCTGATTTGAGGTGAGAATTAATGATTTTGGTATGATTGGACTCGTATCGTAATGGGTGTTCGGAATTTATGAGTTTTTTCGGGTTCCAAGGTGCAGGCCCGGGGTTAACTTTTTGGGTTTCATTAAAGATCGAAGCTTTCTTTAATTGTTGAATTACCTTACTTGAAGTTATTATTTCATGAAATATCGTCTTGTTGAGTTATTGGTGTTGAAATTGTGAAAGCCATTATCACATTGAAGTGAAATAGTTAATTGTTGAGATATCTTTCTTAGTGAGCTATTCACCTTTATTTTGTTATTATTAAAATTCTTGTTCGTATTGTGGTTGAGTTGTTGGCTATATGTTGTGGAAACTCAAGTACTGATGATTTTTCACAAGTTGTGGCATATGGACATTTGTGGTGCGAGTTGTTATTGTGTTGTGATATTGATGTGAAAGCGATAGAATAAGGATAAAGGTTAATGTGCATGCAATGACATAAGGTGGAATTTATGTACGTGTTGCTGGTAAATGAATTACTTGAAGCCATGCGACGACATAAGGTGGACTAAAGTTTGTGTAGCTATTTCAGGAAAAAAATATTTTTAAAACTATCTAAATGTAAGGCTTACACGACGGTATAAGGAAAGATTATGATTATTACTTGTGAAATGTGATTTCGAGGCAGTACCTTGGTTGTAATTCTTGTTGTACATTCTATGTTGGGACAACTTGCTGACTTGAATGGCTATTTTTCTTCATTCAATCATTTACCCGCATTTTGATTGTGTTTAGTTATTCGTTGTTATCTTGATATTGGAGCGATTCTGGCTTCTTGTGTTAGTCATGGATTCTACGTGATTTGTTATATTGCTTTAACATGCCAATTTGTGCCTCCGTTATAACTTGGTAAATTGATTGTCAGTGTGAATTAATTGCGTAGTCATTATATCATATTCCGTTGAGTTGTTGGTAACATAATAATTTAAATAATAGAATTATTGACATGCTTTATTCCATGTGTCTCTTAATATAAAACTCGCTATCTCACTCGGTGCCTTATTATTATAAATGGTTATTGCCTTTTTACTATAATTCGGTTCTCAAATTATACTCGACACCCTATTGATTGGTTATCTTACTTAAAATTATTATCACATTTTTCTTTTAACAAATTCTAAATTTAATTCGTTAATTTAACTAATGTTTTGCTTTGTTTAAATATGAAATTTTACTCAAATTTATTTATTTCTAAACTAAACCCATATGATACTTTATTTTGTATAAATTGTATTCTATTTTACTTTAATTGATTTCTAAAATAAACTTAGTATTTCATTTGACGCCTTACTTTATTCAAGATTGTTATTATGCTTTATGGTGTTTAAATATAACTCTCGATCATTTTAATTGATATTTGTTACGGTTGCAATGTACATGGTAGCACGTGGGCCTTGCCGTGTGAAGGTAATTGTTATTGTGGGCACGAGGTGTCATACATGCAAAATTTGGAAATCGTGGTCCATGATTTGTGATTTACGAGGTGTGGTGCCTTGGGGTAATTCTTGTTTTAGGCCCATGCGTTGGGAACGATTTGATTATTTGAGCTGTCATTGGTTCCTCCTTATTTGAGTTCATTCATCTCATTGGTGTCCTGATTATGTTGCTTCTCTATTACCCGTTTACTATTTGCTGCCATTTGCCTTTCTATTGTTTCGTTGTTGGTTGTAAATCAATAATCTTTCTGCCGTTAGCCTTACATTGATGTTCTTTCCATTTCTCGATTCATGCATATCTTGTACAGGTTTTTATGTCTAGTAGGTGTCTTGATCAGGCCTCGTCACTACTCTACCGAGGTTAGGCCTGATACTTACTAGGTACCGTTGTGGTGTACTCATGCTACACTTCTGTACATTTTTGTGCAGAACTGAGTATTTCTGATCGTGATATTGAGAGTTGCGTCTGCGCAGCGGAGACTTCAAGATATACCTTCTTGACGCTCACATGCCTCAGAGTCACCATCTTACTTCCTCATGCTACTGCTAAATTTAAAATCGAAATAGTATACTATGTAGAAATTCTAGTGTATTTCAGTAGAGCTTATGACTTCGTTCTACCGGTTTTGGAAAATGTATAACTATTGGTCGTTTGTAGCTATGTATGTCATTTACTGGTTTATGTCTAATGATTTAATAGTTCAATTTTGTTATTAACTCAGCATGTGTTAGGCTTACCTAATCTTAGGGACTAAGTGCCATCACGATATTCTAAGGTGAGAATTTGGGGTTGTGATAAATTTGTATCAGAGCTCTAGGTTCATAGGTTCTACGAGTCATAAGCAAGTCTAGTAGAGTCTTGTGGATCGATACAGATATGCCTATACTTATATTCGAGAGGCTACAAAATTATTAGGAAATTCCACTTCTTTCATTCCTAATCGTGCGACATTGATTCAGCTTGATACGTATATCTTATATTTGTTTACATACAATCATATATAATGTTGCGCACTTGGTATCAGCTATGCGCCAACAATTTATGATGCTACAGATGGGATATGAAGGGGGCCATGGATGCTCGATCATTGTCTCGAGGTGTTTTCAGACCGAGGATACAGACGTGTTAGTAAATATGTAATTGTTCAAGTGTGGAATACAACGGGTTCTTGTATTTGATTGGTGTTGTATGAGCTTATCGTAACGACCCGACCAGTTGTTTTAAGCTCTAGTGTGTCGTTCGGAAGTTTGAGGCCTTGAGTAGCTTCACTTCATGTATTATAACTTGTATGTGTGGTCGGAATTGAATTTCGGGAAGTTCAGAGTTGTTTCGGAAGGAAAATTCTCAATTCGGAAGCTTTAAGTTGGAAGAGTTGTCCAAGGTTTGACTTTTGAGAAAACAACCTCGGAATCGGGATTTGGAGGTTCCAATAGGTTCGTATGATAATTTCAGATTTGGACGTGTGTTTGGGTTGAGTATCGAGTGGCCTGAGAGCATTTTGACGCTTATTGAGGGAAGTTAACATTTTGAAGGTTTTAGAGTTTCCTAAGTTTGGTTTTGAAGTGGACTTTGGTGTTATCGATGTCTGTTTGGGGTTCTGAGACTTGGAATAGATTCATATCATTATTTATGACTTGCACACAAATTTGGCATCATTCTGGGATGTTTAAGTATGAGTCAGACGCGTTCGTCGAAATTTGAATATTGGAAAGTTGAAAGGAGCTTTCGATCGTTGAGCCATACTTTTGATGTTATTTGGCATGATTTGAGGCCTCAAGTAAGTTTATGTCATGTATTGGGACTTTTTGGTGTGACTGGATGGGATCCCGGGGGCCTCCGGTGTGTTCTGGGATGGTTTCGGACCAAGTTTGGATGATTTGCTGCTGTTGGTTGTTGGTGTCTGTTTTTGATTTTCGCAAACACAAAGGGATTCACGCGTTCGGGAAGAAGGATTTTTAGGCTGCTGATTTTGCTCATCATGAACGCGACACAGGGGTCGCGAACGTGGAGTAGGAGCTGAGGCAGCCTACGCGATTGCGACAAGGAGGCCGCAAATGCATAAAAGGAAAGGGAGCTGGGCTTGGAGCAGATAAGCCTTCGCGAACGCGAGGCTTATACAATGAACGCGAAGCAGTGGGGTCTGAAGGCTTCGCAAATGCGGCCCTTTGGTCTTGAACGCGTAGAGGAGTTTTGGAGGCACTGTTTTTTGTAGCCTTTGCGATCGCGGAGATTCTCCCGCGATCGCGAAGAAGGACGAGCCTGGGCAGACTTGATGTTATACGGGATTTAGCCCATTTTCTTTCGTTCTCTCTTGGTTTGGGCGATTTTTGGAGAGATTCAAGGGGAGATTTTCATCATCTATTGCAAGGTAAATAATTCCCACATAATGTTAGTGTAATACATGGATTATATGTGGATTTAAACATGAAAAACAGTAGAAATTGTGAGATTTTGAAAGAAACCTAAAAATTGGTATCTTTGGATTTTTACCACGAAATTGGACATAAAATTAGGAATAAATTATATATGTGAGTTCGTGGTATTATGGGTAAAGTTTATCTTCAAAATTGTTTTGAAATCTGGGCACGTGGGCCCGAGGGTTGACTTTGTTGACTTTTCGAGCGGAGTTTGAAATCATTATAAATTGTTAAATTGTAAGTATTGGAGTATATTTTGATTAATTTGCACGTTGTTTGACTAGTTTAGGATCGTTTGGCTTTGAGTCGAGGAGTTAGAGAGGTATTGGAGCCGGTCATGGAACTTCAGAGCGAGGTGAGTCTCCTGTCTAACCTTGTGAGAGGGAAACAACCCCCGTAGGCGTTATTCTTATTATATGCTACATGTTATGGGATCTGCGCATGTATGAGGAGATGAGTGTTCTTGCGCATACTGAAATTCCTAATTATGTCTGTGTAGTCTAGGATTCACACCATGCTTTATTTGTACTAGTTGAGTTATTCTTGCTTGGTTAGTTACTTGATTTCACATTACGACCTGAGACTAGGCTTTCGTAGAGTGATGGACTCACTATTGTAAGAGATTTGACGAGCTACTTAATTAGTCGCAGAATAATTGTGCTTCCCTTACGAATTTCTCTCACGTTGTGCGTTTTCATCGAAAAGCTTCTTTAAATTTCATAACTCACACGCATATTCGTGAGTGGGGTCAAGGACCCATTAAAGCTTTTTATTTTAATGGGATCAGGCCGTTCTCCTTGGCAGGATATTGTAACACACTCTTATCGATCCAGTCGTTTTCCTAGGCAGTATCATATTCTTATGGGATCGAGTCGTTCGCCTCAGCAGTACCATATTCTTATTGGATCGGGCGGTCACCTCGGAAGGATATTGTAACGCACTCTTATGGGATCGAGCCATTCTCCTCAGCAGTATCATATGCTTCTTATGAGATCAGTCCATTCACCTCGGTAGTGGCATGTTCTTATGGGATCGGGCTGTTTGCCTCGGCAGTATCATATTCTTATGGGATCGGGCCATTTGCCTCAACAACATCATATTCTTATGGTATCGAGCCGTTCGCCTCGGCAGTATTATATTCTTATGGGATTGAGCCATTCACCTCAGCAGTATCATATTCTTATGGGATTGGGTCGTTCACCTTGACATTTCTATAAAATACTCTTATGGGATCAGGCTTGTTACATCTCGCGTTTTCGTGCATTAAAATTTTGTTTTTAGTTAACCGATGTAGACTCGGGGATGAGATCATCTTGACATTAACGTACTTACGCTATTTATAACAAGCGATAAATAAGTGTTATGAAGGATAAAGTGATACATAGATTAAAGAAAATGAATTTCGTTGAAAGTGGCCAATTTGGAATAAAATACGGGTCGAGTGATAATACCCGATAATTATGGACTAGTACCATGCAAGGTACCGTATGACCATGGTAGTATAATATATAAAGTATATATGAAGTATTTTAATAATAAATAGAATTTTAAGTAATTTGTGGTAAATTTTAAATTATGCAGGTAATTGATTAATTATCGGGTAACAGGACATTACCTAGTTAACTAATAAGTGGACAAAACTTAATTAAGTAACCCCAAAGCCACGTGGGACAAAGCCACAATGGCTAAGAATGACTCTTAGTCATTCAAGCCATGTGGATACTTATAAGGATTTTATTAAGTCTTATCAAACAAGACTTGGTTACAAGTCTTACATGTAAGACATGATTATAAGCTTCCTTGTTAAAAATTCAAAATGTTTTGTCTCTGATCAAACAAGAAAACGTTGGGCAGAAGCAAGCAATTCTTTCAATTTCAAAGAAATCCAAGCCAAAAATGCTAGAAGCAGAAAACAATTTCGTTCCAACATCAAATCCAAGTATAAATTTCGTTCAAGAATTTCGCAGAAGCAGATTCGTTCAAATAATTCAAGAAACAGGTATGTTAAGGCCCTCCCTTCTTTCTTTTGGCATGGTCCAAATTATACCGAAGAAACGAGCAAACACACAGTTTTCATAAATTACTCTATTCATAGAAATAGTAGGGGTGTCTATATTCTTGATTCCCCATAAGAATTATTATTATTTCTTGTTCATGGGTCTCAGAATAATACGCAGTTGGAAAAGTTTATCCGGAAGGAATATTGAGATTATTGCGTATTTTCATGCATTTCACTCATTTATACATGTGCATTGACCCATGACCAGATGGCGTTATATACGCATATATATGTAAATATATGTACATGGGATATGGGAAAAGGTTACGACGTTATATACGCACCACCACCTGATCAGCTGGTATATGTTGAGGATGTTGCCCACAGTGGCCAAGACGATATGACGGGATGCCCTCAGTGGCTTGATGATATTATGTACACCCATACCTATGCATGACATGACATTTATACGCACGTGCATGACATTATAAATGTTTTAGAATTTACAAAGTTATTCAGATTTAAAGATGTGTTTCTGTATTCCTTGTTTCATCTATGTCTTTTATGTACTAATTTTCATGCCTTACATACTCAGTACATTTTTTGTACTGACGCCCTATTTCACGGGGCCTGCGTTTCATGCCCGTAGGTGCAGGTAGGCAAGTTGACGGTCCTTCTCCTTAGGATCCCTAATCAGCGAGAGTTGGCATGCTCCACTTGATCCGGAGCTGCTTTGATTTTGGTACAATACGTTTGTATATATATATATATATATATATATATATATATATATATATATATATATATATATATATATGGGTATGACGTGGCTCAGTCCCGTCTTTGTACAACTATTTTTCTATTAGAGGTCTGTAGACAATATGTCTAGTTGGATTGTATGTGGCCTTGACGGCTTTTAGTTTTGGATGTATAGTTGTCTATAGCAGCCTTGCCGGCCCGCCCACTGTATTCTGCCTGTATACGTACATATGCCTTGAAGGCAGGTTTCCTTCTTGTATTTTATTTTCGTAACTCAGCAGATGTTATTCAGGCTCATATCTTAGATGCATGCTTAGGGGTGTTTGACAAGTGGGACTCAGGCACCCGTCGCGGCCCATCGGTTTAGGTCATGACAAGACTGTTCACCTCGGCAACTTCATGGAACACTCTTATAAGATCGTACCATTCGCCTTGGCAACGACGTGCATAATATTTGACAAGAAGTCATCGTATCCATGAGTTTTCCAGATTTGAGTTGTGACGATCTATATGGTGGGGACCATTTTACATATATACTCCGGTTGAGGAGGTAACCAATAGTTGGGAGCTTGTGTTACTGTTCAGAGGAGGATTGTACCACGTATTTATATTTTTTATTTCGTTCATTTACTCCGCCTCATATTTGTTTACTTCTTACTATATATGATTTCCTGGACCACTAGTAAGTATCGATGTTAACCCCTTGTCACTACTTCTCTAGGGTTAGGCTAGATACTTACTGGCTACACGTTGATTTACGTACTCATGCTACACTTCTGCAGTTATTATGCAGCTATATATTTCTAATGGTCTTTCGGGCACGAAGGCATAGCTATAGCGGGGACTTACTGTGAGTTGCACCATGCTACAATCCACAACATATAGAGTCTCCATCTGAATTATTTACATTTTTCTGTCTAACTTGTATTTTAGACAGATGTATTATTATTATTATTATTGTACTCCTTAGTAGATGCTCATGCACTTGTGACACCGGGTTTTGGGATATGCTAGTTGATGCTTACAGATTTGTATATTATTATCACCTTTCACTTCTTTTATAAGCTACTAATTATGTTCGTACCCGTGAATTTAAAAATGTAAATTTCCTTCACTAATAAAATTTATGATTTCGAAAATAATAAAAATAAGCAACTAATAGTTCACCGTTCTCTTGCCAAACGGCGACGTTGGGAGCATCACGATCTATAGCGGGTTTTGGGTTGTGACAGCTTTGTATTAGAGCGTTAGGTTCACTTAGGTCTCACGAGTCATGAACAAGCCTAGTAGAGTCTTGCGGATCGGTACGGAGACGTCTGTACTTATCTTCGAAAGGCTACTGGGCTGTTAGGAGCACTTCCCTTCTTGATTCCTCGTTATGCGATTTGATTCCATTGAGGCTTATGCCTTCGTTTCCTTTCTATTCATTCTTATACTATGTGGAAAGCTGGCTATCAATTGGGCATCGAGGAGTTATAATGGTACCGTTAATGTGGTGCATGATTTTTTTTCCTGCGTATTCGAGTGGGCTATTGTCTTTGCCGTATGGAGGGGTGTTATATCGTTTCAGCCTAACATTTGTGTTGCCTATGGCCGAGAATTGATACATTCAAGTTTGGTGGAAATTCTTGTTAATATTGTAGGGTCGCGGTCCTTGATTGAATTGCATTGAGGCTCATCGGCATGTTGGTATTCACTCGTTTGCCTCTGAGCACAGTGCTGTGGAATGGAACCTAAGAGGAAGTTATCAGAGATGGTTATGTGTTGTGAATTTAGGATTGAATCGACGTTTCCAGTGTTGATGGTTCGGGGGAGATGAACTTTGAAGTGGTTTCTATGCTTAGGAATTTTGAATGTGACGAGAATGGCTTGATAGCATATTGTTGGACCTTCAGATGATGTTGATGAATGAAGGGAATCTTACAGATGGCAATCAGTGTGGACCCAAGGAGGTTAGTTGATTTCATGATGGATGCAACTATAGCAATGGAGTTAGAGGAGGTCGAGATGAGGGTGCACAAGTGGGCTATCTCCTGTGAGCAGGTTAGCACTTCCGTGACTTTTGATGAGGTTCCTATGAAGATCTCTACTTTCTTCCCAACACGAAGTATGTACTAATATGTGAATTGGGGATCGCTTGGAGAAGATAATATGACTATCAGGAGGTCGAGTGTTCGATTGTGGTTGATAATTCGGGATGTGTTATGACTAGTGCAACAAGAACTTGGGAGAAATTTGGGTGAGCAATGGTACGAGATCATGGTTATTGAGGAGGAGGAGTCATTATGACTTACGAAATTATGTAATTATGGCTTAAATCTAAGTGGGGAGCCCACCATCTATGAGGATGTGCCTTTGCAGTTTCGATTTATCAGTACGTTGATGAATTATTTATTACTAAGGGAAGGAAACATCAAGGGTAGTTTGAGTAGGGGATTTGATGGATGCATTGTGCAAGGAAAAAGATTTATCCAATTGCTTTAGAGGAGTGCACATATTCTAACGGAGCACTAGTTAATTGGTTACATAATCAAGACAAGATTAGAGTGGGTGACTCTCAATAATGGTCTTAGTGGATTCAAGATTTAAGGTATGGTGCTTAAGGATTTTTGGGTTCATTGTGTGGCTGAAGACTGGGTTTTGCAGCAGAGTGTGAAGGGTACTTAGAGTATTCTATGTTATCATCAGGTCCGCGGTGCAGTGTTAGAGAAGTGGGAGAAACAACTTCAGATTCACAGAAGATCTAATCAACATAATGTGTCGGTTAGGATACTATTGAGTGCATGAAGGGGGTATAAAATGGCTTTTGGATGTTGAGATAACGTGGTCTCGTGTTTGGGGTCACTCGGGACGAGTGTTGTTTGAGGTCAATTATATATTTGAAGGGAGCTATTATTATTTCGAAGGCAAGTGAAGAGTAAATTGAAAGAAACTGGGTCAATTAGTGATGGGTTGAATCAGCGTGGAAGTGGGAATGATAAGTTCCTTTGGTTTGTTAAGCTATACATGTGATTCGTGGATGTACGTGCGGGCTTGACAACCACCGTAATTTGATTGATTTGTAGGTATTGATTATGATGGTCTATAATGTGTATATGGATCCCGAAAGAGTTATAGGGGTTCAGACCACAACTTGAGGTTTGTGTTTTCTGCGGTTATGGAAATTCGGTTGCGTGTTGCAATTGTTCCTCTGAAATGTGTTGAGTGAAAGGAGTTCTAGATAATGAAGTATTTATTCTATTGGTGGTTCAAGAGTTATGATGAAATTCTTTTACTCTCGCATAGTGGCATGATAAGTGCAGTGAGCGGTATGGAAATTGGAAGTTGAGGATCAAGGTTATATGTCACGACCCAAACTGGAGGGCCATGACTAGCACCCGACCATACTTGCCGAGCACCAACATACATTTCATCTAACCTTCATTATTATCTTTTAGGGCTGACGAGATCAATATAAATGGTAGACCTGGATCATGGACGACCAACAATAAAAACTGAAGGCATGAACATACATAGCAGAGGATGACCAGACAATCAAGAAACTACATATAAGGTATGAGCTACCACGCTACCATGAAAAACTATATAACAAAAACCAGCCGACAAGGCATACCAAACTATACATGAGTCGACACTTGTCTATGAGCCTTTAAAGGAACATAAGTGCTGCAACATAGCCGGAACAGGGCCCCGACATACCCATAATATCTATAACAAAAATGCATACCAAGACCAAGGCAAGTCCCGAGAAGGGATCTCGCCAATCACCGCTGAACTGGACAACCTACTGTGGTGGGGGAGCTGCACCTACCTGTCTATCAGGACCTGCAGCACGACATGCAGCGTCCACAAATAAAAGGACGTCAGTACGAATAAAGTACTGAGTATGTAAGGCAGGGAACCATAAATACGATCAGTAATGTAAGCAAGGATAGAGAATATACAACCTGTAACATCTTAGTACCTCTGAGGGCTACTGACATGAAATGCATGATACATATGTATAAATACATAAACCTTTAAAACATTCGCCTCTGTGGGCATCATCATCATCATATCGTACCCGGCCATAATAGGCTCGGTAAAAAACGTACCCGGCCATAATAGGCTCGGTAGAATCGTACCCGGCCACGTGGAGCTCGGTAAAACCCAACTGATTAGTGGTTGCACAATAGGTGCCGTACCCGGCCAACTATAGCGTGGCTCGGTAGAGTAAAATAGATACATATATATAATGCATGCTCGACTCATGGAATCACATTCTAAACCTTTCGGAGTGACGTAAGGTCGGTATCCTCTGTACACGTTATTAGGACTAACTCTTCACTATGAACCTTATAAGAATCAGGAAGTACCAACAACATTGATAACATAAGAATAAGAGAAGCAACATTAACATCAATCGTTCCATAAGAGGGAAAACAATGTAAGTACTGCTAGCTTCTAAGAGGAGAGTATCTTGGAAGCTCGTTCATTACATTATGTACAATCGGAGTCGTGCAAAAGAAGGAAAGGGATAGCCTCACATACCTTGTATATACTGCCCCAATATCAAGCTATGCAATTGTCAAAACTCCTTAGTCTACAATAAGAGAAACGATACTATCGTTATCATTTAAGCGTCATAACTATTATGTATCGACCACAACCTATTTTACGATGAAACGGACAGCACCTCCCCTATATATATGACTTCACACCATTCAAAACAATCACCAAACAGCCCAAACAACATCAATAATAAACATATTGAGCCTCCCAAAATAGTCCACGCACAGCCTAATCACTCCATACATACGACGACCACCGTAGTCGTGTCAAACGACCCGGAAATGTTACGAATAACTATCATCCCATAACCCTACATATATATGGTGTTTCTCCACACCCTTCCTCCTCCAAAACTCCACAAAACAGTAGTAAAATACGCAGCCCAACAGCAACGCAAAACAGTCCACAAAACAATAACATTACTACCAAGCCTTTCGATATATATTTCACAAGTTCTAGCTTCAATGGCTTAGCCGCAACTTGGATAATCTTAAATACATATAGAGTAAGAGGTTACTTACCTTTATACAGAAAGAAAAACTCCAATTTGACCTTAAATTTCCATGAAATATCCCTCCAATGCTGCCACAACAACAAAAAATGAAACTAGCGATCAATTAGTGTTTTTCGGCACTAGAATCACTTTAGAAGGCTTGAAATCACCTAGGATTGATATTAAGAACATGAGTGAGTATTTACAGAACATAAACCCTTTAAAACAACCTCCCACACGAGCTGGAAACGACACAAAAATGAGCAACAACAAGAAGAACAAGAGACTTACTAGCGCCACGGAATTCCCGACACTTGATTTGTGTTGTTTGCCCTTTTTTGGGTCTTGAATCTTGAGAGAACCTTGAGAGGATGTTCCTAGGGTTCTAAGGTCTGAAAATAGTGAGAATAAATGACTTAAAACGGGTTGGAGGCATCCTATATAGGTCCAAATATCTTAAACCGCCTTAGTGGGCCCCATAGAGAGGTGCTTGGTGCAGTCTTGCGAAAATGCGAATATCTCTCTACTCCGAGATTGTATCGATGAACGATTTAATGAGTTGGAAACTAGACTCATAGATCTTTAATTTGGTTGGTAGATCACCCCGTAATTCCTTGTAAATTAGGAGAAAAGCTTAGAAACATTTAACCTAATGTTTAAGTAAAATTATGAACCTAAGTTGCGACAACGTTTGTCGACTTTTGTTTCATAACTCGTTTGACTTCAAGACTTATGATACGGATATTATATGATTCAAACACCTTAATACATGACCTTGAGTGTATTAAGAACCTCTAGGTTTACCTGAAAATACGAGTTACCACATCCTTGATTCGTTTAACTTCTAATACTTGTTAATCACCCTTATACACCCTTGTATCACTTAAGACCAATATGATTGACTTCTTATCATCTAAAAGATAATTCCTTCTTGGATTTATGTTAACTAATATATGGCATGAACTAACACATGTGGATATGGGTTGTAACACCCTCCCCCCCTTAGGAACATTCGTCCTCGAATGTAAGGGTTCATGGGGAGTTTAAATCATCGTGGATTCCAATGGAAATTTCCGATCAATTTTCCCCTATAAAATGGTCACTAGCAAAACTTGCAAGCAATTAAGCCCAACATATGGCTTCACAAGGCTACACAAAGCGTTATGCATATTTACATTATCTACATATCACCATTTTGTATTAAGGAGGAGTATTCTCAAATTATTGCTTACCTCATAGAGCCGTTTTACCTTCCAATGTATCCTGTCTTCCACCAGCATCCTTGTTATCTTCATTCTTAAATAGGTAAGGGTATTTAGACTTCATCTCCTTTCCCATGTCATCTCTTCCACATTCTTGTTCCTCCACAATACTTTGACGAAAACTACATCTTTTGTTCTCAACTTGCGGACTTGTCGATCTAATATAGCCACTGGCACTTCTTCATATGATAGGTCCTCTGTAACTTGTACATCTTTGATAGGGATGACTCGAGAAGGGTCTCCAATACATTTCCTCCACATAGATACATGGAATACCGGGTGGACAAATTCCGATTCGGATGGCAATTCTAACTCATAAGCAACCTGTCCAATCCGTCGAAGAATTTTATATGGCCTGATATACCTTGGACTCAACTTACCTTTCTTCCCAAAATGCATAATACCCTTCATTGGTGAGATCCTCAGGAAAACCCAATCACCAACCTCAAACTCCAGATCACGACGCAGGACATCGGAATAAGATTTTTGCCTGCTTTGTGCTGTCCTCAATCGCTCCTGTATCACTTTCACCTTCTCAATGGCTTGGTGAATCAAATCTGGCCCATATAATTCTGTTTCACCAACTTCGAACCATCCAACTGGTGATCTACATCTTCTCCCGTATAGTGCCTCGTATGGGGCCATTTTAATACTGGAATGGTAGCTATTATTGTAGGCGAATTCTATGAGTGGAAGATGGTCATCCCAATTTCCCTTAAAATCTAGAACACATGCTCGTAGCATATCTTCCAGTGTCTGAATGGTACGTTCAGCCTGTCCGTCAGTCTGCGGATGAAATACAGTGCTGAGATTCACTTGTGTGCCTAAACCCTTCTGAAAAGACCTCCAAAAGTTAGCTGTAAATTGAGCTCCTCGGTCTGATATAATAGATACCGGCACACCATGAAGCCTAACAATCTCCTTGATATACAACTTCGCATAATCTTCAGCCGTGTAAGTTGTCTTAACTGGCAGAAAATGGGCACATTTTGTAAGTCGATCAATTATCACCCAGATGGAGTCAAACTTATGATAAGAGCGAGGTAATCCAATAATGAAGTCCATATTAATCACCTCCCATTTCCAGGTCGGAATCTCTATATTCTGAAGCAATCCACCGGGTTTCTGATGTTCTATCTTTACTTGTTGACAATTGGGACACTGGGCTACAAATTCTGCAATAGACTTCTTCATGTTATCCCACCAATACTGCTCCTTGACATCATGATACATCTTTGTCGAGCCGGGATGGATGGAATATCGGGATTGATGAATCTCATTCATAATCTTCTCTCGCAACCCTGCCACATTAGGCACACATAATCGGCCCTGGTATCTCAGTGCCCCATCTCTTCCGATCTCAAAAGCCATACTTTTACACTGCTGAATGCTCTCTCTTAATCGTACTAAGATAGGATCTTCATATTGTCGTGCTTTTACCTCGGCTACCAAAGATGATTCTGATGTATTCTGTACAGTAACACCTCCGTCATCAGAGTCTAACAATCTGATTCTCATATTGGCTAGCTGATGAAGCTCTTTAGTCAACCCCCATCTACCTGCCTCAATATGTACTAAGCTTCCCATTGATTTACGGCTGAGAGCGTCTGCCACAACATTGGCTTTACCGGGATGATACAATATCTCGACGTCGTAGTCTTTCAATAATTCAAGCCACCTACGCTGCCTCAAATTCAACTCTTTCTGCTTGAAGATGTATTGTAAACTCTTGTGATCTGTGTAGATGTCAACATGGACGCCGTATAAGTAGTGCCGCCATATCTTCAAAGCATATATTACTGCAGCCAATTCCAAATCATGGGTTGGATAATTCTTTTCATGCTTCTTCAATTGTCTTGATGCATAAGCAATCACATTCCCACGCTGCATCAATACGCACCCCAAACCTATACCTGAGGCATCACAATATACCACATAACCTTCTGTTCCTTCAGGAAGAGTGAGCACTGGTGCAGATGTCAATCGATTCTTCAACTCCTGAAAACTACGTTCACAAGTGTCAGACCACTGGAACTTGGTATCTTTCTATGTTAACTTAGTCAATGGTGATGATATAGAGGAAAACCCTTCCACAAACCGCCTATAATATCCTGCTAGCCCTAGGAAGCTGCGGACTTCTGATGGTGTTGTAGGTCTCGGCCAATTCTTTACTGCATCGATCTTCTGAGTGTCGACACTAATACCCTCGTCAGATATCACATGGCCAAGGAACGCTACTGAGTTCAGCCAAAATTCACATTTGGAGAGCTTAGCATATAACTTACGATCCTGAAGCGTCTGTAATACTATCCGCAAGTGGCCCGCATGTTCCGCCTCCGAACGAGAATATACTAGAATGTCATCAATGAATACAATCACGAACACATCAAGGATAGGGCCTAAATATAGTATTCATGAGATCCATAAAAGCTGCTGGGGCATTTGTTAGCCCGAACGACATCACCAAGAACTCAAAGTGCCCGTATCTTGTCCGGAAGGCCGTCTTTGGAATATCCTTCTCCTTAACCCTCACCTGATGATACCCTGAACGTAAATCAATCTTGGAGAAATACTTGGCACCCTGGAGTTGGTCAAACAGGTCATCAATTCTTGGAAGTGGATACTTGTTCTTTATAGTAGACTTATTCAACTGTCGATAGTCGATACACATCCGTAACGACCCGTCTTTCTTCCGCACGAATAGGACTGAAAAAAAACAAGGTGAATATTAGAGACAAACACTTACGACTCAACTCTACGCACGATCTAGATTCAGGAAGAAGGTAACAACCCTAGATGTCATGTAGCCTCCTGATTATAAATGTGGCGCGCTACACATCCATAATCAAGACTCTACTAGACACGGCTCATAGACAACCCCTAGGACAGACTTGCTCTGATACCAAGTTTGTCACGACCCAAACTGGAGGGCCATGACTAGCACCCGACCACACTTGCCGAGCACCAACGTACATTTCATCTAACCTTCATTATTATCTTTTAGGGCTGACGAGATCAATATAAATGGTAGACCTGGATCATGGACAACCAACAATAAAATATGACGGCATGAACATACATAGCAGGGGATGACCAGACAATCAAGAAACTACATATAAGGTATGAGCTACCACGCTACCATGAAAGACTATATAACAAAAACCAGCCGACAAGGCATACCAAACTATACATGAGTCGACACTTGTCTATGAGCCTCTAAATGAACATAAGTGCTGCAACATAGCCGGAACAGGGCCCCGACATACCCATAATGTCTATAACAAAAATGCATACCAAGACCAAGGCATGTCCCGAGAAGGGATCTCGCTAATCACCGCTGAACTGGACAGCCTACTGTGGTGGGGGAGCTGCACCTGCCTGTCTATCAGGACCTGCAGCACGACATGCAGCGTCCACAAATAAAAGGACGTCAGTACGAATAAAGAATTGAGTATGTAAGGCAGAGAACCATAAATACGATCAGTCTTCTAAGAGTAGAGTATCTTGGAAGATCGTTCATTACATTATGTGCAATCGGAGTCGTGCAAAAGAAGGAAAGGGATAGCCTCACATACCTTGTATATACTTCCCCAATCTCAAGCTATGCAATTGTCAAAACTCCTTAGTCTACAATAAGAGAAACGATACTATCGTTATCATTTAAGCGTCATAACTATTATGTATCGACCACAACCTATTTTACGATGAAACGGACAGCACCTCCCCTATATATATGACTTCACACCATTCAAAACAGTCACCAAACAGCCCAAACAACATCAATAATAAATATATTGAGCCTCCCAAAATAGTCCACGCACAACCTAATCACTCCATACATACGGCGACCACCGCAGTCGTGTCAAACGACCCAGAAATGTTACGAATAACTATCATCCCACAACCCTACATATATATGGTGTTTCTACACACCCTTCCTCCTCTAAAACTCCACAAAACAGTAGTAAAATACACAGCCCAACAGCAACGCAAAACAGTCCACAAAACAATAACATTACTACCAAGTCTTTCGATATATATTTCACAAGTTCTAGCTTCAATGGCTTAGCCGCAACTTGGATAATCTTAAATACATATAGAGTAAGAAGTTCCTTACCTTTATACAGAAAGATAAACTCCAATTTGACCTTAAATTTCCATGAAATATCCCTCTAATGCTGCCACAACAACAAAAAAGCGAAACTAGCGATCAATTAGTGTTTTTCGGCACTAGAATCACTTTAGAAGGCTTGAAATCACCTAGGATTGATATTAAGAACATAAGGGAGTATTTACAGAACATAAACCCTTTAAAACAACCTCCCACACGAGCTGTAACGACACAAAAATGAGCAACAACAAGAAGAACAAGAGACTTACTAGCGCCACGGAATTCCCGACACTTGATTTGTGTTGTTTGCCCTTTTTTGGGTCTTGAATCTTGAGAGAACCTTGAGAGGATGTTCCTAGGGTTATAAGGTCTGAAAATAGTGAGAATAAATGACTTAGAAACGGGTTGGAGACATCCTATATAGGTCCAAATATCTTAAACTACCTTAGTGGGCCCCATAGAGAGGTGCTTGATGCAGTCTCGCGAAAATGCAAATATCTCTCTACTCCGAGATCGTATTGATGAACGGTTTAATGCATTGAAAACTAGACTCATAGATCTTTAATTTAGTTGGTAGATAACCCCGTAATTCCTTGTAAATTAGGAGAAAAGATTAGAAATATTTGACCTAATGTTTAAGTAAAATTATGAACCTAAGTTGCGACAACTTTTGTCGAATTTTGTTTCATAACTCGTTTGACTTCAAGACTTATGATACGAATATTATATGATTCAAACACCTTAATACATGACCTTGAGTGTATTAAGAACCTCTAGGTTTACCTGAAAATACGAGTTACCACATCCTTGATTCGTTTAACTTCTAATACTTATTAATCACCCTTATACACCCTTGTATCACTTAAGACCAATAAGATTGAATTCTTATCATCTCAAAGATAATTCCTTCTTGGATTTATGTTAACTAATATATGGCATGAACTAACACATGTGGATATGGGTTGTAACATTACAGTTCGATGTTGATAAGAATATCACGAGCTCGAAGGAGTGGGGGGAATGTTTCAAATGTTTAGAGTATGCTGGCATTATTTTCGAGCAGCCTGAGGATGGTCTATTTTGTGGTAGGAGTGTTGGGTATTGAAATGCTGATACTTAGCCAGTATTATAGAAATAGCAAGGTCGATGGCCATTAATGTTTATATTTTACTACCTGGTGTGGACGGTTGTGGGAGTATATCCCATGGGAAGATCGTATAAGGGTGACATGTTAGTCATTCAATTGTTAGATATTTAAAATAAGTATGGAAATTTTTGTACTATTGTCAATAAGAGAGGTTATGACTGAGAGGCGCTTTATTGCTTTGGTTGTGGAATGTGGGAGTTTGTTCTAGATTTGATGGCTGCTCTTATGTGTCATGAATAGGGTCATTGTGGATCCTTGAAAGGTTATTAGCCCAATATGGGATGATCAGAATCGGCTTGAGGTCCACTATTAGAACTAATGTGAATTGTATACTCTACATCAGGTCAAATGAATTCATTCAGCATAGCATTGCTCATGGAAGAGTCTTCCTGTGTTAGATGATATTCCTATCGTCAGCTATCCTATGTAATACTATATTATGCCATGTGGGTTATGAGACGGCTTGCTTATTTGCATGTGTGTTGTGGTTCTATATAGCTTGTCATTGTTGCACCTTAGTAGAGCTCGAGTTTTGTAGTGCATGGCACTATCCGTCTCCCCAGGGTTTGTATTTTTGCACTTGGTGTACTTGTGGTCTATATTCGGGTATTTTTTAGGTATAAGAATTATGGCTTGATGGGTATTTCCTTATATATTGTTATGTTTGGATTGAGTTGCATGCCACAACAGTGAGATGTTTAGTACCGTTCCCTATATTTATTTTTGTGAAATTTGTTTCTCATTCTCTGAGAAGGGTTCATATCATCTGTTTGACCGTTTGATTCGTTACATGAGCTGGGTAGGTCTTTGCCAGAGTTTGTTCTTCCTTATGAGTCATATTCGAGTTGTAGCTTGTGGGCGCATTGATGGCGTCATGTGAGATTTTAGTCAGTATTTGAGGTGGCTTATTGCCTAAGCAACTTGTACTAGGCGAGACAAGGTTATTGGACTTGAAATCGGTGCGATCGGTTTTATGCAAGGCGTATTAGAGAGGAAGTGTCACTATTCAGTTCAGAATGAGGTAACAGTTCTTGTCAAGCGGAGAAACTCCGTGAGTTATTGATTTGATTGGTGGTTATGAGTTCCTACGCACCTCTTTCATCATTGCAGTATTGTGAGGGTGGAGATCGAGTTTATATGTGTTATGAGGTATAATAAGAGTATTAGGTCAGTGAAATTACAACTGTTGTGCTTGGGGGAGGTTACCATGGGCAAATGAGTTATGCGGTGCATTATGTGATGTCAACATGGGTGAATGATCATGTTCGGTTTAGCATGTGGAGATTGATACAGTGTTCGTATGTTAGAATTAGTCCTGGTAGAGAATTCCAGATGTTGGAATTTGGTTCTAAGGCTTCATGGCTAAGTAAAAAGGGAGGATCTTTAGTATGGTTCGAGCGAATGTGCTCACATGGGTTGTGGTGGCACGGGCAAGTGCACGGTGTATTAAACAGTGATATTGGGCAACTCTAGAGCAGTTTTTGGCACGTTCAAGGACAAACATATGTTTTAGTAGGGGAGAATATAATGACCTGATTGGTCGTTTTGAGATCTAGTGCATTGTTCGGCGGTTTGAGGCCTTGAGTAGCTTCACTTCATGTATTATGACTGGTACGTGTGGTCGGAATTGAATTTCGGGAAGTTCGGAGTTGTTTTGGAAGGAAAATTCTCAATTCAGAAGCTTTAAGTTGGAAGAGTTGACCAAGATTTGACTTTTGAGCAAACAAACTCGGAATTGGGATTTTGAGGTTCCAATATGTTCGTATGATGATTTCGGACTTGGACGTGTGTTCGGGTCGAGTATCGGGTGGCCCAGGAGCATTTCGGCACTTATTGAGAAAAGTTAGCATTTTGAAGGTTTTAAGTTTCCTAAGTTTGGTTTGAAGTGGACTTTGGTGTTATCAATGTTTGTTTGGGGTTTCGAGCCTTGGAATAAGTTTGTATCGTGATTTTTGACTTGCACGCAAAATTTAGCGTCATTCCGGGATGTTTAAGTATAAATCAGACGCGTTGGTCGAAGTTTGAATGTTGGAAAGTTGAAAGGAGGTTTCAATCGTCGATTCGTAGTTTTGATGTTGTTTGGTAAGATTCGAGGCCTCGAGCAAGTTTGTGTCATGTATTGGGACTTGTTGGTGTGACTGGACAGGGTCCTAGGAGCCTTGGTGTGTTTCGGGATAGTTTAGGACCAAGTTTGGATGATTTGCTGGTGGTGGTTGCTGGTGTCTGGTTTTGTTCTTTGCGAATGCGAATGGATTCACACATTCACGAAGAAGGATTTTTGGGGCTGCTGATTTTGCTCATCGTGAACGCGACACAAGGGTCGTGAACGTGGAGTAGGAGCTGACGCATCCTACGCGAACGCGACAAGGAGGTCACGAACTCGTAGAAGGATAAGGAGCTGGGCCTAGAGCAGATAAGCCTTTGCGAATGTGAGGCTTACACCACGAATGCAAAGCAGTAGAGTCTGAAGACTTCGCGAGCGCGTAGAGGAATTTTGGAGGCAATGTCGCTTTTAGCCTTCACGATCGCGATGATTCTCCCGCGATCGCGAAGAAGGACGGGCCTGGGCAGACTTGATTTTATACGGGATTGGGCCCATTTTCTTTTATTCTCTCTTGGTTTGGGCAATTTTTGGAGAGCTTCAAGGGGAGATTTTCATAATCTATTGCAAGGTAAGTAATTCTCACATAATGTTAGTGTAATAAATGGATTATATGTGGATTTATACATGGAAAATTAGTAGAAATTGTGAGATTTTGAAAGAAACCTAGAAATTGGTATTTTTGAATTTTCACCACGAAATTAGATAAGGAATAAGGAATAAATTATATATTTGAGTTCGTGGTGTTATGGGTGAAGTTTATCTTTGGAAATTTTTGAAATCCGGGCACGTGGGCCCGAGGGTTGACTTTGTTGACTTTTCAAGCGTAGTTGAGAATCATTATAAATTTTTAAATTGTAAGTATTGGAATATATTTTGATTGATTTGCACGTTATTTGACTAGTTTCGGATCGTTTGGCTTTGAGTCAAGGAGATAGAGAGGTATTTGAGCCGGCTATGGATTTTCAGAGTGTGGTAAGTCTCCCGTCTAACCTTGTGAGTGAAAAATTACCCCATAGGTGTTATTCTTGTTATATGCTACATGTTGTGAGAGTTGCGCACATATGAGGTGACGAGTGTCCATGCACATGCTAGAATTCCTAATTATGTTCAGGGTAGGCTAGGATTCACGCTATGCTTTATTTGTACTAGTTGAGTTATTCTTGACTGCTTAGTTACTTGATTTCACGTTACGTTGCATAGAGTGACAGACTCTCTATTGTAAGAGATTTGACGAGCTACTTGATTAGCCACTGAATAATTGTGCTTCTCTTACGAATTTCTCTCGTGTTGTGCGTTTTCGTCGAAAAACTTCTTTAAATTTCATAACGCACACATATATTTGTGAGTTGGGTTAAGGACCCATTAAAGCTTCTTATTATAATGGGATCGGACTGTTCTCCTCGGCAGAATATTGTAACACACTCTTATAGGATTGGGCCGTTCGCCTCGGTAGTATCATATTCTTATGGGATCGGGCCGTTCTCCTTGGCAATATCATATTCTTATTGGTTTGAGCCATTCGCTTTGGCAAGATATTGTAACACACTCTTTTGGGACCGGGCCCTTTGCGTAGGCAGTATCATATTTTTATGGGATCAGGTCGTTCACCTCGGCAGTATTATATTTTTATAGGATCGGACATACATCTCCATAGGATATTGTAACACACTCTTATGGGATCGGGCCGCTTACCTTGGCAGTATCATATTCTTATGGGATCAGGTCTTTCGCCTTGGTAGTATCATATTCTTGTGGGATTGAGGCGTTCGCCTCGGTAGTATCATATTCTTATGGGATCGGGTTGTTTGCCTCGACAGTATCATATTCTTATGGGATCGGGCTGTTCGCCTCGACATTTCTATAAATACTCTTATTGGATCGGGTCGTTCGCCTTGGAAGCTTCATGAAACACTATTATGGGATCGTACCGTTCTCCTCGGCAAGGCCGTGAGTAATATTTGATAAGAAGTCATTGTATCCATGAGTTTTCCTAATTTAAGTTGTGACGACCTATCTGGTGGGGACCATTTTATATATATATATATATACTCCGATTAAGGAGGTAACTAATAGTTGAGAGCTTGTATTGATTGTTCAGAGGAGGATTGTACCACGTATTTATATTTGTTTATTCCGTTTATTTACTCTGCCTCATATTTGCTTACTTCTTACTATATACGATTTCCTGGACCACTAGTAAGTGTTGATGTCGACCCCTTATCACTACTTCTCCGGTGTTAGGCTACATACTTAATGGTTATGCATTGATTTACGTACTCATGCTACACTTATGCATTTATTGTGTAGGTATATGTTTCTGGTGGTCCTTCGGGCACGAAGGCGTAGCTAGTGCGGGGACTTATAGTGAGCTGCATCCCATGCTACGATCTGCAACATACATAGTCTCCATCTGAATTATTTACATTTTTCTGTCTAACTTGTATTCTAGACAGATGTATTATTATTGTACTCCTTAGTAGATGCTCATGCACTTGTGATATCGGGTTTGGGGATATGCTAGTTGATGCTTACTGATTTGTATATTATTATCACCTTTCACTTCTTTTATAAGCTACTAATTGTGTTTGTACCCGTGAATTTAAAAGTGTCAGTTTCATTCACTAATAAAATTTATGATTTCGAAAGTAATAAAAATGAGCAACTAATGTGATAGTTCACTGTTGTCTTGACTAATGGCGATATTAGGTGCCATCACGACCTATAGTGGGTTTTGGGTCATGACACTTATGAAGGTTGGTATTGTGGATCATCGAATGTTATGTCCTATTGCTTCGCGCCAAGTAAGGGAGTCTACTATCAACAATCAGATTGCATGGTCATATGTTATATAAGTTCTTGTATAAGGTATATATGTGGTATTAAAGGATTTCCTGTAATTGCATATGGCCACGATCAGAGCTTTGAATGGGATAATATTGAGACTTGCAACATTTCTGTATCATTATTAATTCAACATTTTAGTATCAAAGAAGTTGGAGAAACAACTTTAAATTCACCGAAGGTCTCTTTAGAGTGGGTATTTCGGTTGCGACATTATTGAGTGCTTCATAGGAAATACAATGATTTATGGGCTTTCGAACGACGTGGTTCGTGCTAGGATCTCCTGCAACGAGCTTGGTTTAGGATCATTATGTACCGGCAAGGAGAAGTGTTGATCTGAAGACAAGTCAAGGAGGATTCGAAGAAATGGGTCAGCTCGGTGGTGTTGGGTCGGCATGGCAATAAAGGTAATTGGTTCTTTTGGTATGGTAATTCTTTACTAGTGTTTTTGCGGTAGTACTCTTGGGTTTGACAGTTTGCGTGACTTGATTGAGTTGAGGAAAATCAATTCTGTTGGCTTGGTTATGTGTAGACGGGTCTCGAAGAGTTCTTGATGGTGTTTTGACTTGCGAATGGTTTTTGCTATATGGCATGAAAGAATTATAGAAGTATTTCTCATAGGAAGATCGTGTATGAGAAACGTGTTAGTCATTTGAGTAGTGTATCTGGGATCAGATATGAATATTATGTTACTCTAAGGATTTGAACACTAAGAGGCTTCTCAGAGGCAGATTGTTCTATGGTTGTGTATGGTAAAGGCATGCTAAGAGGTTGGCGGCTAATGGTATGTGCTATAAATATGTTATTGTGGGCTTTTCGAAGGCTATCTACCTATTTCAGAAGGTGTAATTGATTTGGAGGCTACTGGCAGGCCTAACGAGAATGTGTATGCTACATTGGGTCAGATTTGTTTACCCGGTACAACTGATTTTAATGGTGGTGTCATCGATTGTAGTTGATCTTATTCGTGTTCTGATGTGTTCCATGTGTTACTCTCCTATGCTATGGGGAGTTGTGATATTGTTGACTATTTGCACACCTGATGTAATACTGTTTGGGCCTTGTGACGGAATTCAAGCAAAGTGTCTCTTGGGGTGTTGCATGGTTGATTGTGCCTTGATTATGGTCTTCTATTTGTGATATATAATGATATTCGTTTCTCCATGGTTATGGTCATGTGTCGCGTGTTTGTTGTTGATATGCATATATAAGTTTATTGTAAGCCTCATGGCTCGACGTATTCCATGTGGATCGGTGTCTCGATTTGGTCATGCATTACAGTGGGGTTATGTTGGGATATGATCCTTGAGCGTATCCAGTATGTTTGTTTCGCCTTGTGTGATGGTTCGTAGCATTGTGCCTGGTGATAGTATCTTATTGAGCTGGTAGGGTAGTTCTTTCATTTCATTCTCTTTCCATCGTTGGGTATATCTGAGCTATTGTTCATTGGTGCACTGATTGCATAGTATGTGAATCTAAATAGGATTGGTGTGCCATGTTGGTAGAGCAGTTTGTACTAGATATAGTGAGGTTATTTGACCTGGAATGAGTTTTATCGGACTTGATTAAGGTATGTTGGAAGGATAATATCACTAGTTAGCTTAGATTTCAGCTAATGTTCTTGTCGGGTAAGAAGCTCCATGACTTGTTGATGTGATGGGTGGTTATGAGTTTCTACGTATTTCTTTCATTATTGGCAGTGTACGAAGAATTGGAACAAGGTTTTTATTAATAGGAGGTCAGATACCGATAACGGATTTGCTATTTGAGCAGCTATTGTGGTAAGGAGTTATTGCTATGTGTATATGGGTTATGTGGAATATCATGTGATTATACTTGTGATGTGGTTATGGGTTGATACAACTTGATTCAGGCTTATACAACGTATAAATGTGAGAATCGGGTATTATAGTGAATTTCAGAAGTTGGAGATTGGGTTCTAAGGGTTGTGAGCTAAGGTTGAGGTAAAAATCTTTGGTTAGATTGTGTTGTCAGACTTATATAGGTAAAGGTGATGTGGGATCACTCATGGGTATGTGTATAACAACCTTATATAGAATTTGATGGCTTTGGAACGACTCTTGGCACATTCGAGGATGAACATATGTTTAAGTGGGAGAGAATGTAACGATCCGACCAGTAGTTTTGAGCTTTAGCATTCCATTCAGTGGTTTGAGACTTTAAGTAGCTTCATGTTATGTATTATGACTTGTATGTATGATTAGTTTCGATTTTCGAGCAGTTCGGGAGTGATTTGGAAGAATGATTCTCGTTTTAGAAGCTTTTGGTTGGAAGAGTTGACCAAGGTTTGACTTTTGGGTAAACAGATTCAGAATTGGATTTTGATTGTTCCAATAGATTCGTATGATTATTTTTGACTTGTATGTGTGTTCGGATTTGGTTTCGGAGGTTCCTAAGAAGAATTCAACACTATTTGTCGAAAATTGACAATTTGAAGAACTTAAGAGTTCATAAGTTTGACCAAGAGTTGACTTTGATGCCAGTCGATGTTCCGAGACTGTGGATAGGTCTATATGGTTGAATTGAAATTGTGTGCAAAGTTTGAAAGTAATCCGAAGTATTTAAGCGTGATTCAAACACTCTTTTGAAAGAATGAAGATTTAACAACTTAAGAGAAATTCTATTCGATTTGAGCTTCGATTCTTTGTTGTGATGTTCCCGTGGGTATTTTGAGGCTTTGGATAAGCTTAGATAATGTATTTTTACTTGTTGGTATGATTGGATGGGGTCCCGAGGAGTTCGAGTGTGTTTCAGATCATAAGGTGATAAACTAGTTATGTTAAAGATTTGAAGTTTGACCATGGTCAATATCGGATCAAGAAGACCTCTTTTCAGAGTTTTGAGTGCACGAGCAGGTTCATAGCGTGTTTTATCATTGAAATTCATATATCAATTATGTCCAGGAGGTTCCGAATGAGTTTTGGGTGCTAAAACGAATATTTTATTATTGCTGGTTTTTTTCTGGTATAAATAATTACGCAAATGCCATTGAAATTTTCAGATTTCTTTTAGAACTTCAAAACATCATATATTCCTCATTTTAAGGCCAAATTAGGTGATTCAAGAGGCTATGTTAGGTGTAATCTCGCAAGGATCGTGTTCAGATTGTCAAATATAAGTTTTGGGATCATCTAGGACCTGAATCGAGCTGGGACAACTGTTGCATTTTTTTTCTTATTATCGTGCCCCCTTTTTCCCCTCCTCGCGGAGAGAGGTCCAGGTTTCGACATTTCATGGGGTGCAGTGACTCATTTCTTTTTGGGAATTGGGTATTTGAATAGTCGCCACCTAACGGATTATGGTGCGTTAGGACACCTAGAGTGATTAACTCTTGGGTTGGTCTGCATTACCAGAGATTAGGGTAAGGGCTCGAGATAACCTCGAGGGAAGGTGTTAGGCACCCCTCTTGGTCCACAACTGTGGGTCCCGACCGAACTTATATTTACAAATTAGTCCATACAAATAGTTGAATCAAATAAGTACAACACGTTTGAACAAGTCAAGTAGTGAAATAAAGGTTGAACAAATTATAAAGGAAAGTGCTAAACAAGGAGAAGGTTTGGGGTAAAGGGGGGTCCTAGGTTGTTTATCCTATAGGATCACCCCATGCAATGTCCAGTAAACACTCCTCATTGAGGGGTTACACGTGACATTAACGCGTAGTCATCATATCCCATGTCTACCCTTCGCATCCCCTTATTAGTCATGCAAAGCGAGTGTTGGTCACTGGTTCTTATTGCGTGCTGCTACCCGTCCCTTCTTAATAGTCCCGGCGGGAGTTAGGACCTCTACCTATAGGCAATTCTAGATATACCCCTAAGGTTTTAAAGGCAAAAATCTAAGGCGACAGTCAAAGAAAAGCATTTAGGCTCAATTAAAGGCTCACAGTTTCCTCCGCAAACAAGCATACATTCAGCAAGACTCAACCACAAGTAAGGTCTTTAGTAATCAAAGTCCTAAAGTAGAATTTCTAAGTGATTATGCAGGAATAAACCACTTTCAGATACAGAAGTCACAACCTATTGGTTGCCTAGGATCTCTTTTAAAAGCCCGTTAGAATTCAGAAACGTTGAGTGACAGAAACAGCTTTAGAGAAGTGCAAGTTTTAAAAATGCCCTAAGGCTTGCCTATATGTAGGGATGATATTTATGTTAATGCAGAAACAAAACATGTTCAGAAATAGTCTCTTTTAAACGTATAGGCAGGATATCTAATGAGATTATAGCAGTTTTGAAAGGACTAATTTTAGAGAAGTTATCGCTTTATAATGCCAGTTTTGAGAAGTAAAGTAGGCGAGACACGATTGATCTATTGGGCTATTTAGAATTACCAGACAGAATTGCGAGTTAGATCCCTATAGACATGATATCTAGGCGTATTACTAATTTTAGTCAATTTGCAGTAGCATATGAAAGACTTACTAAATCAGAATTACATCCTATAGGCATGATATCTATACTTGAGTTGATTTTAAAACATGATGGCTTGGAACCTAGAAACATGGTTTCTAACATGACAAATGCAGGATTTAAGAACATGGTTTGTATCTGATGCAAGTGACATTAAAAGTGAAGTCCTTATAGGCATGATTTCTACTATGAAATTAAAAGTGGAACCCTATAGGCATGATTCTACTATGCAAAACAATAAGATTCAACAGGAATAAAAACCCTATAGGCATGTTTTCTATTATACAAAAGCAATCAGATTCAACAGGAATAAAACCCTATAGGCATGTTTTCTATCGAGTAAGGCAAGTAGATTTGAAAATAAATCATAAAAGCAGGATTTCTACCCAGGTTACCCCACAAAGTATACATCTACCCACCCTTTCACTAAATACCCCAAATATCTGTTTACAAGTTATTACAGGACAACAAATGAATTACATAAGTGAAATAGAAAATTAAGAAGCTGTTCTATAGAGAGCGTACAATTAGGCCACAGCTACCCAAAGCCTCAAATGGTCTTTCAAGCCTCATTTCCATAGATAAATCAGAGTATAGGTGCATCAAAGTTCCCTAAGGTTCTCAAGGACCCCGGGCAATGCTTACACCTAGACTTAATAGCCAAGCATTGAACCAGTGCAGTGTGGAAACCCAGCCTCAGTATGCCAGAGTTCCAAGGGTTCTCAAGAGGATCCCAAGGCAGTACACATACTAGATGGGGCAGAACTTACTAACTAAGAGTAGAATGAAAGTGCAGGACACATGTTTGAAAGAAGTTTATTAAAGACTGGACTGAAAGGTCTCGTTTGAAAGCAATTAGTAACAGAGGTTGTTGAAAAGAAGTTGGCTTAGTAAACAGAGTTCAAACATTTCAGGATAGGACCACATATAGTAAGTAAATGAATTCAGTAATCATACAGAGGATAAGGGGTTTGGGGATACATAGACATTGACTGCAAACACCTGACCCCAGCAGGAGTATTAGGACTGGTTTGGACCTGCTCAGAGATAATTTGACACTGGAATAATCACAAACCAGTCATGAACGCATAGAGGGGAATAGGGATTTGGGAATCACAAAGTGGCAAGTGCATAGTAGGTAAAAGAATACAATTTTTCAAGCATGCTTGAATCACACAAAGGGAATACATGAACTTAAAGGGAGGGGGGGTCATATTAACATTCTTAACTACAACCTTCACAACAAAACCACAAGTGAAAGCATGCTAGAAATAAAAAAAACTGAAACAAGAAGAGAAACATATTGTTGTTGAGACTTTAAATTAAACTAGGACATACTAGTGAAGATAAAAAGTAAGCAGAATGAAAGAACCAAGGAGTACAAATGATTAGCCTTGGCTTGCAGTCGGCTAGTAGTAGTAGAATAACACAGAGATTTTAAGTAAGAGAGGGGGGTTTTGAAAGCCAAGTGTGTGTGCTGTTTGTGAAAGACTTAGAATATTTATAGTTGAAAGTAGGTAGTGGAATAAGGTAAAAAAATCATAGTAGTATACTAGTTTAAGAACTCAGAATCAATCATCTAGAGAATCAGGAAGTACTTCCTTGAGTTAAGGGAGTCAAGGCCAAACGGGAAGATTCAGTACCATATAAGGGAGGAAGGAAAATCAGTGCATGATTAAATAAAGAAAGGGTCAAGATTCAGTAGGCATAAAGTAGTAACTTAGGACCAAATTCATAAGGACCCAATTAAAGAAAGACTAAGTAAAACAAAGTACCATAGTAAATAATGTAATGCAATCAGTTAATTCAAATAGACGATTAGAATTCTAGGACTTTGAAGGAAAATCTTTCAATTACCAAAAGTTAAGGAAAATCAGAATCAATCATGGTGAGTCATGATTCTGCATACCTCAACATATAAATAGAGACGATTGAACATGTAAGGCCTTGGAAAATTTTTCGAAACAATATAGGAATTCGGGGTGCCAGGTAGACTAATTATAATATGTTATGTGCTATAGAAATGATGTAAGTGAATTGGATTTGGTAAACCAGTGTATTAGTCACATAATAAGTAAGTTGGGGTCCAAGGAGAGGCCTAAGTGTAAGCAAAATGGGAAAATTTCATAATAGGCTAAGATTCCAAAGGTACTTGCACTAGTCTAGAATTTGAACGAGTATATCTAAATATATATAAGGTATTATGTGATTAATAACCTATCAAATGAAAGGTCTTTGAGTCTAGTTTCCAACGCTTTAAACCGTTCGTCATTCGGACACTCCTACTAGAAGTTATGACCAAATTACTAAAGCAGTGAAGAATTTTGTACTACCACGCCGCCCCATGCGGCGCACAGCACGCCGCGCCTGTAGGAATTTTAGAATGGTCCGAAATTTCAATTTCAAACATATTTTGAACAGACGCCCCACACCCCATGGCACCCCACGCGCCGCGGCTGTACAAAAATGGGTTTTAAGACCCGAACCCCATTTCGATTTAACTCTATTGAGGTTGATTTTTGGGGGAATTTCTGGTGTTCTAGAGAGAAAAGAGAGCGATTCTAGAGAGAGGAAAGGGTAAAACTAAAGATTTCACTACTCTTCCTTGAATCACACCTTGAAATCGCATCAAAGGGTTGCTAAGGCTTCAAAGAGATTGGGATTGCTAGAATTTTCGAAACGTCGTAGTAACTTAAGGAAAGCTTAAACAAGGTATGTATGGCTAAAACCCCCTCTTCTTAGAAATTGAGCTCCCATGGTGTCCCCGCATATGTTGTAAGTCCGGAATTTGATTTATGTAGTATTCATTATTTCAAAGGATTTGGTGTTGCAAGAATATATGTGAAAGATGTACCTCAATGTGTTCAATATGTTATTCTTGGTAAATTGGGGATATGTGATGAATGTGAAGTATATGCTAAATTGCCTAGATTTCAAGTCAAGTTTAAATTGAGATTGTTATGCCAAATTATGTGAAATCCTCTATGGGTAGAGATGTTTGAAATAAATCAAATGAATTTGGAAAATAGAGTATGGCCAACGTGCCGAGAACTTGAATTATAATTGTGCCTAGTGATGCCTATGACATGAGAAAATATGAAACAGATTATGAAATGAGTCTTGATTCTACTTTCCCTAAATGGCTTCAATAATAAAATGCCTTAAAGGCTTTGTACATAATTTATGCTCCTAAGTGGCTGTTCGAGATAATGTTTTTGTCTTATAAGTACAACCAATATGATCCGAGTTGTTACATACTTCGATGTTGAAATTGTATATTGTCGTGATTGGAAAAGAGTAATTCAAGAATAATTAGTGTAATTGCTTATTTATTCCTTTGATGCATGTTTCTATTGTGGTTTGGTGTGTCCCCTCCTTTTTGGAAGAATCCTTTGTGTTTAAAGTTCCATTGCTAATGAACTTGAGGTGTATGATTTCTGAAATATTGTATATGCCCATGATTCATGATTCCTCTCATGTGTACTTGACATATTGGAGTGAATGGCCTGTTGTTGAAATTGATATTGATGTGAAATGTGGGGGAAAATAGCTCGAATTATGAAATGTGGCCTAGTGCCAAGCATGATGTGATAATTGTGGCTCCAAGTGCCGATGAACTAATATATGTGAAACAAAAATTGAAGTGAGATGATTAATGGAAAAGGGTAACGTCTTGGTAAGACGGCTTAGCCGATCGGGCCGTGATCGGACGCCATGCTACACACATGGTGGTATTGTACTGATATTGAAAGCGGAAAGTGAGAATGAAATTGTGATTTAGGTAACGTCTTGGTAAGACGGCTTAGCCGATCGGGCCATGATCGGACGCCATGATATATACACATGGTAGTAATGTATTGATGATGGAAACTGGAAAGTGTGAATGAAATAATGGTAACGTCTCCGGGTGACGGCTTAGCCGATCGGGTCGTGATCGGACTCCGCTCAAAGAAGCGGTGGCAAAGTGGATAATGATGCATAGCGTGGGACGCTCTAATCTAAAATTTCAGAAACTATGTGAAAATCATGTGAACCTCCTTATATTGTTGACATGGTGCTTATTTGAAACTTTGTTGTCTTTATGATTTCCTCTTTATTCTTGTATGAAAGTTCTTTCTAACTAGATGACATTTAGTTATAAATACTAGTGCTATTCGATGGCACTAACGTCCCTTTTGCCGGGGGCGCTACGTCTTTAAATGGATGTAGGTATTTCTATAGCAGGCAGTGTTCGTCGCAACTAGTGTCGTATCATCCTTTCAGCTGACTTGGTGAGCCCCACTTCATTTCGGGGTCCTGTTTCATTTGTTCATCATGTACTTTGTATTTGAGGTATAGCCGGAGCCTTGTTACTGGCATTTCCATATTACATTACTCTTCAGTTGTGTTTAGAAGCTTTGTAGATAGGTTGTGGGTAGTGTCGGGTATTGTAATTAAAGTAGAAATATTGATGTTTGGCAATGTTGTATAAAACTTGTAATATCTTTAAAATTATGAACGAAGTTGTTAATTGAAATGAAATGGAAATCGTCAAAGACATATTTATAGAATTTGATTTATGATGTACATTTACTCTTTATTCAAAGATGGAATTAGGTAGTATGAAACCTAACAGGCTTGCTCAGTCGGGTTTACCCGGTTGAGCGCCGGTCGCGCTCCTCGGATTTTGGGGCGTGACAGAATAGAAGTAGCAAACAAATAAGGTCGATTATATAGGCAGAAAAAAACAAAATATGAGCAAACACATCCATGTAGAGGTAATATAAGTAAGCTAGAGATTCAGCAGAACATATTCGAAGCATGGTGACCACAAGAGATTAACAAGAACCAGGTAAACAGGCTAACACACAGAAACGAAGTAAAGAAAATCATGCTAACTCACAGAAACAAGTAAAGAAAATCTTTAAGAAATTAGGCTTTTTAACAGATTTGAGTTAAAAAGCAGTAAGAACTTAGAATCGATCGAGATAAACAAGGAAAAAGGTTTAATCATAAAGAAATCAGTCGAAACAGGGATAGAAAGAACTCCAAAAACCCTAGTTTTTCAAAGGAAGTAAAAATGGTTTAGAGTAGAAGATCTTTCAGAAGAGAGCTCGAGAATAGGCAAATCACAGAAGGAAATAGGTTTAAAGCATAAAAATAACATAGATCTGAGAGATTCAGAAGAGAGTTAGGGTTTCAAAAAGAAACCCAAGTAAAAATCAAAAGAACCTGTTGAAACTTCACCGATCGTGACATATAAGGTGTTATTTTGCCCAAAATCACACCGGAGAATCCATAAGTAACAGAAATAGAAACCCTAGGTCCAAATCAACATGGCCCATGATCCTTAAAGGCCTTAGAGATGATGAGGAGGGTGATGAGAGACACATTGGAGGCTTGGGTTGAAAGGGATAGTCGCCGGAGATGACCGGAGACGGAGGGGAGTGGAGAAGTCTAGGGTTAGGTTTGAGAGAAGAGTGGAGATGAGAGAGAATCTGAAGGCGGCGTATTGGGGGAAATGAATTAGGTCTAAGGGTCGTTTGGAAATTAAAAAAGGAAAGGAATTATTTGGACCGTAGATATGGGTAGGTGGGTTCCGGGTTTGGGTAAGGGTTAATAGGGTATGGGTCAAGTTTTTTTTAATTGTAAAATTGGGTTGGGAATTGAGGTCCGATTTGGCTATAATTGAAAGCCAAATTGGTTATAATTTAAATAGCCAGTTTTCCCTATTTAATTTATAAAAATAATAGATAATTTCTGGAAAATAATTTAAGGTGCCAAAATGATTTAAAAATACATGATTAATAATTTAAAAATACAAGATCCAATGCATATAAAACATAATTATATCTCAAAATGGGCTAACATTGCAATTATATGCAATTTAGCTTTAAAAATACCAAATGTAATTCTAAAAATACATAAAAATTACACTAGCCATATTTTGGCATAAATATAGAAATTAAATAGATGAATTATCAAAATAATAATTTTGGAAATAATTATTGGGGATTTTATGGATAAAAAGGAAGAAAATAAATCAATTTAAACCCTTAAAAATTATGGAAAAAATAATAAAAACATTGGGCATGCTTATATATGCATATATATGCTATTTTGAAGGTATTTATGCATATTTAAAATATATATGGAAAAATTGGGCATCAACAACTGCCCCTCTTTACCTAGAAGGATGAAAGAGTTTTCGGGTAAAGAAATGATGGCCAATTTTTACCAGACGAGATGTTTTCAAAGACAGAGGCCGAGCTCTGGTTTCTGAATTGCCTACATATCCCTGTTTTTATAGGAATCAAGCCATGTGTAGTTCTAGATTCACTTGCGGAGTATGCCGATGAAATTTTGTACAAATGGACACGAGATGTGGAAGCGGCTACGGTGAGCGTTTAAGACTCAGGACGGTTGGAGGGAACTGGAGTGGGATTGTTCCTACTAGAATAGTGGTTGCTTACTGGTTACCTACAGATAAAAGATGCTACAAACGTATTTGCGAAAATTTAAACATGATGCAAAATCCCTTTGGACAATGAAGGTTGTCTTCGGACGGTAAAAGATAACGTCCTTGGACCATGAATTGTTTAATGAGGATTCACAGGCCATGAAATGATGTTCTTGGGCCATGAAAATGGTGCCTCCGAACCATGACGCCTTTGAATAATGATATGCAAATTTGAGAGTTCCTCAGGCCATGGCATGGTATCTTCAGGCTATGAGGATGGTACCTTTAGACTATGACGCCCTTGGACAGATTGGCGATGTTTCAGCCCATGATATGCAATAATATGATGTAACAAGACAAGGTTTAGTCTTGCAAAATGGAGGGCAGAGCTTAGCCCGATTGAAAAGCAAGTAAATAGTAGTAGAAAATAGAGCAACATTGGTGCAAAGAGGGACAATGTTTAGTCCCGCGCAAGTGGGGGAGGCAAGGGTTATTATGATGCAAATGAGGAGGCAAGGACTAGCCTCATGCAAATATGGAGTCGGGGATTAGACTCATGCAGGAATGGAGACAGAGTTTAGTCTCATGCAACGAGAAGGCGAATATGGAGGTAGAGCTTAACCTCATGTAAAATGCGGGACATGGCTTAGTCCCATGCAAATGAAAGGCAAGGCTTAGCCTTATGTAGATATGGAGGCAGGGCTTAGCCTCATGCAAAATGCGGGACAGGGCTTAGTCCCCATGCAAATATGGAGTCAAGGATTAGACTCATGCAAATATGGAGTCAGGGCTTAGACTCATGCAAATATGGAGTCAAGGATTAGACTTATGCAAAATGTGGAGTCAGGGCTTATACTCATGCAGGATTTGGAGACAGAGCTTAGTCTCATGCAAAGAGAAGGCAAATATGGAGGTAGAGCTTAACCTCATGCAAGATGCGGGACAGAGCTTAGTCCCATGAAAATGAAAGGCAAGGCTTAGCCTTATGCAAATATGGAGGCAGGGCTTAACGTCATGCAAAATACGGGACGTGGCTTAGTCCCCATGCAAATATGGAGTCAAGGATTAGACTCATACAAATATGGAGTCAGGGCTTAGACTCATGCAAATATGGAGACAAGGATTAGACTCATACAAAATGTGGAGTCAAGGATTAGACTTATGCGAAGAGGAAATAGCAGATAAGGGTAGAGTATATCTTAGCTAGGATAAGTTCAACGTCTAACGGTCGAATGGATGGTGAATCTGAAAGCTATCGTCAAAATGTGCCTGCACTCAAAGAAAAATCGTAAGTTTCATGAGGGGAGGTTGGTTCTTGCTTCGTCTGCCCGCCTTGCTTCGCGCCGCTCTGGAAGCCCTTTTCGAGTTCCCCTAGGTAGCACCTGACTGTTAGAAAATAGAATTTTTGAAAAATATGCATTCATTGATAAAAGTAGGATCATTTTTGATATGTCAAGTAACTTTGAGGAACTAGCGACTGTACCACATTTAAAAGGCATTGCGGCTCTCTTATGTTGGAATTTTGTGGGTCCTCTCAAAATTCTACCCCAGTTTGGTAGATGTTTTGTAACCGTTTGCGAATGGCGGACCTTGCTGAATTTTCTTCAAAATTTTGAGAATCCTTCTCAAAATTTTGCCCCAGTTCTTAAGTGATTACTGGTTTCTTGACATGTGATGGCGTTGGCTGGACTTGCTCCGGCATTTTGAGGACCCTCCTCCAAATTCTGCCCCAGTTTGTGATTTTGGAGGAAATGAAAACTTTATTATGATATGACCGAACCCATAAGGTTGCCTACGTATCCCCTCTTAAACGAGAATTAGGTCAAGCGTAGTTCAATTACACCAGGAAAGAAAATGTGAAGTAATCTAGGCATAGTATCTCTTGACTGCATCTGAGTTAATTGGTTTTGGCCAAATCTCTCCATCCATATCTGCAAGTATGTGTGATCTTCCTGTTAGTACTTTTTGAACCATATACGGACCTTGCTAGTTGAGAGAGAACTTCCCTTTGGCTTTATCTTTGTATGGAAAAATCATCCTCAATACCAGCTGTCCTGGTGCAAACTGCCTTGGTTTGACCCTTTTGTTGAAAGCTATGGACATTCTGTTCTGATAGAGTTGGCCATGACATACTGCGTTCATCCTCTTTACATCGATATGGGCCAACTGTTCATAGCGGCTTCTTACCCATTCCACATCGCTGAGTTCAGCTTCCTGTATGATTCTTAAAGAAGGAATCTCTACCTTGGCTGGGATGACAGCCTCGGTACCATAAACCAACATGTAGGGGGTTGCCCCGGTTGACGTGCGAACTGTGGTGCGGTACCCTAATAGAGCAAAGGCTAACTTTTCATACCACTACTTGTGATTTTCTACCATTTTCCTTAGTATCTTCTTAATGTTTTTGTTGGTAGCTTCTACGGCTCCATTCATCTGAGGTCTGTAGGCTGTGGAATTCTTGTGCTTGATTTTGAAAGCTTCATATATAGCCTTCATCAGATCACTGTTGAGGTTGGCGGCGTTGTCAGTGACAATGGACTCAGGAACCCCAAATCAGCGGACGATACGATCCTTGACAAAATCTGCGACGACCTTCTTGGTTACAACTTTGTAATATGCAGCTTCTACCCATTTTGCAAAGTAGTCAATGGCTTCCAGAATAAACTGGTGTCCGTTCGAAGCAGTAGGCTCGATTGGACCAATAACATCCATTCCCTAGGCGGCAAATGGCCAAGGCGAGCTTGTTGCATTGAGATCGTTTGGTGGCACTTTTATCATATCGGTATGCACTTGACATTGAAAGCATTTGCAGACATACTGAATACAATCTGTCTCCATGGTCATCCAAAAGTAACTTGCCCTGAGTATCTTCTTGGCCAGAATGAAACCATTCATGTGAGGGCCACATGTCCCAGCATGCACATCCTCAAGTTGCTTAGAAGCTTCCTTTGCGTCGACATACCTTAGCAAACCCAAATCTGGAGTTCTTCTGTACAAGTTCCCTACGTTGTTGAAGAAGTGACTTTACAATCTCCGGAGCGTACGTTTTTGAATGTGATTTGCATGCTCCAGGTATTCTCCTTTTGATAGGTACTCCTTGATGTCATGGAACTAAGGTTTTCCATCGGCTTCTTCCTCGACATGAGAATATGCCGGCTGATTATGAATCCTCAACGGGATAGGATCAATATAGTTCTTATCTAGATGCTGTATCATTGATGACAAAGTGGCTAATGCGTCGGCGGACTCATTCTGAATTCTGGGCACATATTGGAATTCTATCTTTGTGAACCTCCTTTTCAATTCCTGCACATGGTGCAGATATGACAATATCTTGGAATTCTTGGTAGCCCATTCTCCTTGCACCGGGTGCACAAGAAAATTTGAATCGTCGATTACTAACAACTCCTGAATGTTCATGTCGACTGCCATGTTGAGCCCTAGTATGCAGGCCTCATATTCTGCCATCTTGTTGGTGCAGGGAAATCTGAGTTTAGCAGATACGGGATAATGCTGACCCGTTTCTAACACTAAAACTGCTCCAATACCTACTCCTTTGAAATTTGCAGCCCTGTCAAAGAACATCCTCCAACCGTCATATGCTTCAGTAATGTCTTCTCGTACGAATGATACTTCTTCATCAGGAAAATACATTTTCAAGGGTTCGTATTCTCCTTCCACCGGATTTTCGGCGAGGTGATCTGCTAATGCTTGTCCTTTGACTGCCTTTTGAGTTACATAAATGATGTCGAACTCACTCAGTAGTATCTGCCATTTAGCCAACTTCCCAGTAGGCATGGGCTTCTGAAATATGTACTTAAGGGGATCCATCCTGGATATGAGGTATGTAGTGTAGGCACAGAAATAATGCCTCAACTTTTGGGATGTCCAGGTCAGAGCACAACAAGTGCGTTCAAGTAGAGAATATCGGGCTTCATAAGGTGTGAATTTCTTACTCAGATAATATATGGTTTGTTCCTTTATTCTTGTCTCATCATCTTGTCCCAAAACACATCCAAAGGCCCCATCTAACGCGGATAGATAAAGCAACAAAGGTCGTCCTGGTTTTGGCGGGACCAGAACTAGCGGTGTGGATAGGTATTCCTTAATCTTTTCAAAAGCTTTCTGACAATCCTCGGTCCAACTTGTCTTGGCATCTTGAAGATGGGTTCATTTATTACTGTGGACTATGCTATGAATCAGCTGATGTAGTTGAGCCTCCCCAGGAAGCTCGTCACGTCCTTCTTGCTTTTGGGTGGTGGTAACTCCTTAATAGCTTTGACTTTAGTCAGATCCAGTTCGATCCCTCGGTGACTGACAATGCATCCCAGTAACTTTCCGGCAGAAACCCCGAATGCACACTTTGCGGGGTTCAACTTCAAATTGTACCTCCTGAGCCTGTCGAAGAATTTCCTCAAGTCTGTTATGTGATCTGCGACTCTCTTGGATTTGATGATAACGTCGTCCATATATACCTCTATTTCTTTGTGTATCATATCATGGAAAATGGTTGTCATGGCCCTCATGTAAGTAGCTCCAGCATTCTTCAGACCGAATGACATCATCTTGTAATAGTATACTCCCCAAGGCGTAATAAAAGCTATCTTCTCGGCATCTTCTTCATCCATCCAGATCTGGTGATAACTTGCGAAGAAATATACAAAGGATTGGAGCTCATTCTTGGCACAGTTATCGATCAGGATATGTATATTTGGCAGTGGGAAGTCGTCTTTAGGACTTGCTCTATTTAAATCCTGATAATCAACACAAACTCGGACCTTCCCATCTTTCTTTGGAATTGGCACAATATTAGCTAACCATGTTGGGTACTCAACCACCCTGAGAACCTTGGCTTTGATCTGTTTGGTAACTTCTTCCTTGATTTTCAAACTCATGTCCGATTTGAATTTTCGGAGTTTCTGCTTGACTGGCGGACACACAGGATTGATAGGCAACTTGTGAGCTACTATAGATGTGCTTAAACCGGTCATATTGTCATACAACCATGCGAAGATACCCTCATATTCCTTTAGAAAACGGATGTATTCTTCCTTCTCTGTTGGCGACAAGTGAATGTTGATGCGGGTTTCTTTGACGGTCTTAGTGTCTCCCAAATTTACTGCTTCTATTTCGTCCAAGTTGGATTTAGGCTTGTTCTCAAAGTTCTCAACTTCCCTGACAATTTTCTCGGGTATCTCATCTTCTTCCTCTGAGTCACTATTCTCATATTGCATTGCCTCATTACATGTTATAGTCACTGGTTCATCAGGAATAGTAATAATAACATCGTATAAGGGAAAAGTATAGAAAAATAGTAATGAATAATGATAAAAGATAAATGCATTTGATTAAAACTGAGAAAATTGTTCAAACAAAGCTTGGCTCGATGAATCGAGCGTTTATTTTGAAACAAAGAAATCTTAAAACAAAATTGCTGGAAATTTAAAATGCCTAGAATGACTATTGTTTACCTGAAAATGGTAACAGTAATTAAATTTGTAAATGGAATTCTAAAAATACGTGATCTATTCCCGAGCTAGTTGTTATAGCAGTTGATACTAATAATATTAAGTTTAACGATAAAGTGCGAGCTAAAACGAGATAGTAATCAAACAGAAGGGCCTGGTGACCGGTTGCAGGGTTGATCGATGAGGACCTCGGGGTCCAGGTTCTGGTCGAGCTCGAGGTATCGGGAGCAGCTGGGAATGGGATAACAATTAAGGATACGATTAAGCAAGGCTCTATACGACCAATATGGAGCAATGTAGTAAAGACCAAGTAAGAGGACGATAGATATTGAAGCGGCGTCGGGCCAATACCAAGTGATAAATAATGAACAAACAAGGAGATAACCGAAAATAAATAGCTTCGAGCGAATGGGGATAAGTGAATTAGAGAGGAGAAAGAGAGAGAAGATATTATTGCACTTGAGTAGTGTAAAATGGAGCTCTGTCCTTAGAAGGCGTTAGTGACCCCCTTTTATTGAAAGGGGAAGCCCAAACTTAGTACAAAATACGTTGTGTGATGAAAGAGAATGGGGGTGTGACAACCGATTCGCTTTGTGAGCTGACGTCGAGCCGCTCGAATGGACTTGATCGCCCTCGGGCACATTCCTCGGGAGATTTCCGCGTTCGTCTAGGGCTCCGGTCGATATTATCCTTGGCAGAGCATCGACAGACCTTGAGGGAAGTGGCTTGCTCGAGATCCCAGGATTCCAGGATCATCCTTCAAGGTATTCCATTAGGGAGAAATCGGCCTCCCAAATTTCACCGTGTATAGATAGTTTCTGCATTTCTTAGAGGGAAGTGATAAGAAATGATTTTGACACTCCATTCCTCGTTCCCTCTCAACGACATCGTGCTGACGGCGCAGCCCCCTTTTTACAGTTGTCGAGGTGTTTTACCCTCCCACTTCTCCAGGATTACCTGAAATGTCGTGATTCTTCGATTTTTTGTTGATATCAGTTCAGCTTCTATGAACGCATTAATTGCGCCTGCTGTTACATTTTTCGAGGGCGGTAATAGCACCGTCGGTTACTTTGCTCTCCCTATAAATAGGGCTTTTCGTGGTTGATCTTTTATCCAAATTTCCTTTGATATCCGCCTTTCCTCCCTTTCCAGCTATCTTGAGTTTCTGCCATCTTGTCATGTTTGGAGTCTGTGGCCTCAAGGGTTAGCTCTATGTGTTCCATGGCCTAACCCTCGATCTTCCTTTGATTGGGCAGAGTTGTGGCGCTATGATGCTGTTATTATTATTATTATTATTATTATTATTATTATTGTTGTTGTTGTTGTTATTGTTGGCCCGGGACGATGAGGTAGAGGGTCGATTTCCTCCGGCCCCGAAGTACTTTGGATTATGCACCGCTGCTCAAGAGGGGGCTTGGATTATGTACCGCTGCTCACCCTTCTTTCCTGGATTGGTGTGTTACACCCCTTTTGGATTCCAGGGGGGTATGTCGACAGTCTCTGCTGGTTGTCGCCTTCCAGGACGAGGCAACGTCTCAGGAAATGGCTTCCAAATGACAGCATCAACGAAACTCGTACTAGCAAAAATTTTCACCCAGCCACTTCTTCATTCTTCCGGCTTCTCCTTCGTCATTTTACTCTTCTCCCCTGACTTCCTTTTGAAGATGCCATTTCGGGAGGATTGGGATGTGATCCTCGAGGGGGTCAGACCTTGTAAGATATTGTCTTTGAGGTCATATGCTCGAGAGGATGATGATGGGGACATAGCATGAATAAGCTAGATCCTTAGGCCCCTGCCGTATGCGTATTATTTGTACCTCATCGCTTTTTTATAAGGACCCTCTGTGGGCTTTTGTAATCATGTGTAATGTAACCATATGTAAGGACCCCTCGAGGGTTGTTGTAAACGAACACTTATATAAATATAAAGTTATTTTCTTGATTTCTTCTCTCGATGCTTGCTGTATTTCTTTATATTTTTCGGCAGTTTTGATTGCACGATCCTGTTTTCGCTGCCCGTGACATTGGCTTTGAATATTCTCCCTAGCCTTTGATGGAACGACCTCACGTGGGGTCCTTCGTGATTTCTCGAACCGGACCCGAATTAGGTCAATAACCTCGGTCCGTCCGGGCCCTTTTCCTGTGTGGAAATGCGGATGATATCTCGGAGCCTTATAATGGCTTTTGAAAGGAGGCCTCCCTTTTGACTTGTGGTCTTGGGACGCCGGTGACTTCCCTAAAGCAATCTTCGAATAGAGGCCTAGCCGTCTTTCGAGCTACCCTAATCGTTACCTGGAGTTTATTTTGCACGGGCGTTTGTTAGAGACGCCCATTTCTTCGTAAACTAGCCTTCTTCGGCAGAGACCCCTTTGAGGCTGAACGTCGATTTGGTGAAGGCATTGTTGGCCTGCTGGGGTGCCTTCTTTCTATGGAAGAGGTCTTCGGGGTTGGGCATTACCTTTAGACCGAAGGGGGTTCTGATGGTCGGTGCCTTTGATCGGTGTTGACTCATCCCGGCCCTTCTCGCATGCGATCGTGAGGTTGCTTCCGCCTCCCGGGGGTCCTCAGGATTCGCTGATTTTGTGATACCGGTGAGTCATGCCCTCAATAGCCACTTATTCGGGGCATGGCAAAGGCTGGGTATGACGATAGATGAGACGTATGCTTCATGATAATGAAGGAGCTTTTATCGGGACGAAATGGGCCTGTGCTTCTGAGGAGAGTGCATCATTCGAGCCCGATCTTTCCAAAGTCCTTAGTTCTGGAGAGGCGATTCCTTTGGCTAACAATGGTTGGGCTATCAGGAGGATGCTCGGTCATTGAGTAGGTTTGTCGGCTTTACGTCGTGGTAGATTTCAGTATGGTCCCCCCGTATCTTGGGTCTTTGAGCTATTTCATCAAGGGTCTGTACTTCGGGGGGGCCTGGATTTCGGTTTACAGAAACCTTTTGGCGAGGCAGGAGTCCCTTTGTGGTAAGCATTTTGCCTTTTAGTCCTTGGAGCCGATCGGGATAAGAATATCTAAAGTGTCAAAATACAGGCCTCGAGTTTCAACCCGAGTGGATATAATTGTGAAGTTGTAGTTGGTTCTTCAAAAGTCTGGGTCGGGACCAACCAGTGTGTGGACTGGTAAAGTGCTACACTAGACTGAGGATGATGAAGGAGTGGTGACTTGTCGCCGACGATTGGGCCAGGTCGGAATGGGCCTTCGAGGGATGCGTTCGCCGTAGTTCTTCGGGATAGGTGTTTGAAGAAACCCATGCCAGGGGTTCTGTCCTTCTGGTAGAATCTTGTCTGGGCGGCGGTGGTCGGGCGTGATACCTGACTCGTTTATTGCCGATGCCCTGGAGAATGAGGTTGGGGCTGGCAGGCCATAACCCTTTAGGGGCCGGAGCGTAGATTTTGCCACTTTTTATTTCGCTGCTTATGGAGTATGCTTGTAGATGGAGAGCGCACCCTTCGTGCGTATATATATATATATATATATATAATAGAATGAGAGATGTCTTGAAGTTTTACCTCCTTTGTATCTCTTCCTGGGTAGCCTTTGATCTGGCGGGCTGGCTCTCGTGTTTTGGCGGGATCTTCGTGGGCTCAGAACCAGTCAGGCAGGTCCGGGGCTCTTAAGCGCGATCCTTTCCGCGAACTGGTGTGGGGGACTTTATATGTTTCCTAGCTATTTTAGGCTCGATCCCTGAGTCAGGCCTTTATTTGAGCTTGCCTGCCCCTTGATTTTTTGTGCCCATGCGGGCGGGCGGTGATTGTCTTTACTTTTTTACCCTCGGGATTTTCACTGTTTCTGGTGAAGGTCAAGGCGGATGAGCCGGAACAACTCTGGGGAGAGGTTGGCGAAGCCAAACATGAATTCATCAAGCTGCAGGCGCACGTGGGTATGAGGCGTGAATCTAGGCTGCCCATGCGAATGATTCTACTCGGGCGGAGATGATCATGCCAATAATAGCAAGAAGTATGTGAGGTGTAGATCCCGGAGCGGAATCCTTTGAGGAGATTCATGCTGGGGGCTCTGGTCTCTGGGGAGATTGGACAAGCCAAAGGAGTGGAGTACGATGCCAAGTTCCTGCTGTCTGATGCTGAGGGCGATGAGGAGGAGACTGTCGGGCTATAATCTGCCAGAAAAAGCAGGATGATCATTCCCTGCCTTCTTTGTTGTGTATATATATAGCCTTTGTTATACGACGCGAGATGAGGTCGCGCTTCGTCGTCAATATGTAGCAATAAGAGGGGGGAACCCTGCAACTTATATCTTCTGTATTTCTGCTTGTTGTAGTTTCGATCGGGTCGATTTGATCCTGGATTTGCCCTTAGGCTTCCATGCTTTAACCGTCTTCGGGTTCAGTCTCCGAGTCGGGATCCGACTCGAGCTTAATATAACCTCAAGTTTTGCATTTTTTTGGGTTAGCAATGATGGTTTTTATTTCCTGCCTTTGGGCATTCGATTGTTTCAACAGTTTTGGGTCCAGTCTCCGAGTCGTGTTGCGACTCGAGCTTTATTGACCCTAAAGTTCTTTCCTGCCTGCATAGGCGGACGACAATGGCCTTTTGTGTTTCAGGTCGAAGTGGCCTTACAGATGGGTAGCCCGAAGGCTCACTCGGCTAGTGATAGTGGTATTTATGCCGTGCCCTTAGGCACGTTGTAGTTTATCCATTTCGGGTCCATTGTCCGAGTCGCGTTGTGACCCGAGCTTTAATTGACCCTTAAAGTTCTTTCCTGCCCGCATGGGCAGATGATGATGGCCATTTGTGCTCTGGGTAGAAGTGACCTTACAGGCGCGTGGCCCGAAGATTTGCTTGGTTGGCGATAGTGGCATTTATGCCGTGCCCTTAGGCGTATTGTGGTTTAGCTATTCCGGGTCCAGTCTCCGAGTTGCGTTGCGACTTGAGCTTTAATCAACCCTCAAGCACCTTTGGTTTTCAGACTGGCGATAGTGCTTCTTACGCTGTTTCGGTCGTTGAGACCTTTTAACATGTGACCCAGAGCTCGCTTAGTTAACTATTTTGGATTCGGTCTCCGAATCGGGTTACGATTCGAGCTCACTTTAATCCTCAAGTTGTCAATTTTTAGCTAGCGATAATCGCTCTTACGCTATTTGGTCGTAGAGACCTTTTGATATGTGGCCCGGAGGCTTGCTTAGTTAACTATTTTGGATCCGGTCTCCGAATCGGGTTATGATTAGAGCTCATTTTAATCCTCAAGTTGTCAATTTTTTAGCTGGCAACAATGGCTCTTACGCTGTTTGGTCGTAGAGACCTTTTGATATTTGGCCAAGAGGCTTGCTTAGCTGGCGACAATGGCTCTTACGCTGTTTTTTTTGCCCATGGGCTTTTTTGTAGGCTTTGTTTTCCGCTTGTTAAGGTCTTTTGGAATATTTTTGCCTGGCCCGGTGTCGGTTCTAGAAGAACCTCGATTTCAAGTCGTTGTCGGCGATGTTTCGAGCACCTCGTAAGGTTCATAGCTCATAGGTCGAGTAGATTGACGCTTTTGCATTTTGGACCCGACATGGTCGGAGCTCATTTTTGCCTGTTTATGGAAGTCTATTTTAACCGGTTCTTTCCGAAGTATATTCAAAGTAGTGTCTTGCGATTTTTGCGATAGTCGGGCATCCCCGAGCCGCGTTATTTTGGCTGTATCAGCCGTTTTGACCGTAGTCATGTGCGTTTGGCTGTAGCCATTTTTGATCCTGAGTGATAGTTTAGGTGTCTACGTCGAGGCTATGCCCTTTAGGGATTCCTACAAATGCGACGTATAACCTAAACTTTGGGATTTTCATGCCTGTTGAGGTCTTACAGTTTGTCATGCCTATTGAGGTCTTACAGTTTGTCATGCCTGTTGAGGTCTTACAGTTTGTGTAATGTAGAATAGATCTGGTTACGCCGAGGCTGCCCGCTAGGGGTCTTACAATTTTGGGTTTTCCAATGTATGGCAATTGGCGACGAACGACAGTCTCTGAGTCATCGAATTTGTTTAAGCGCGAAGACTGCTTTTCTTGAGCTCGGAGTTGCCTTGTAGGGGCTTTATGATCCCGGAGTTCTGACCCTAGGGTCGTGCGAGTGCTGAATTGCTGACGCTAAGTCTCTGAGTATCTCGAGACGTGTTTGGTGGAGAGGATCTCGTCAAGAGTACACTGTGATTTTCCTTTTCGGAGAATGAGATGTCGGGAGATATTTTCCAATCCATAGGAACAAATACATGTATTGTTATGTTGAGTCGATCTATATTAGGTCGAGTTTGGATGCTTTGACGATTTTTGATGTTGCCTTACTCTGAGAAGGAGTCTTTCTCCCTTTTCATGGAAAAATGTGTTTTTTGATTGCCCGATACAATAGTACATGCTTCCGTTTGGCGGGGGTCTGACTACATCGACCGTTTGGCCCGATACATCGTCTCTCTATAAGAAACCTCATTTGGCGTTTTTCAAAACTCCTTCGAGCGGGCAGTTTTCCAGGGGAGGTGCCCCTCGCCTTGAAAAGTCAGCCGCAAGGATAGTTCTTGAATATTTTTACGGAGTTTCCCCTTAAGCGGCTTGCAGACGTTGCCTCGTTAAAAACCATGCTAGTAAAAACCCTTCTTCTGGGATAAAAATTTGGTCGAAGGAAAAGAGTGAAACGGGTGCGCCTTTGGGGTCCCAAGTTCTTGCAATAACATTATCGTCTCGGCAGCTCAGGTCGGGTGCCTGCATGGAGGTTAATTTCGAATTTGAAATAATAAAAAAGATAATGGTTGTACCTTGAAACGAGGCGTGCCGGCGATGCCTTGGGGTTGGTATATTATATTTGCCAGGGGCTTAGATGCGGCGTGAATCTTTATTCTGTTTTGTCAAGTTCGACCGGGGGCGAGACCTAGCTTGCTCGTTGTCTCATCCGAGGATGGGGGCATGAACGTCGGTACTGCGTCGTGTATAGCAAACATTTCCCTTGCTGTGTGTTGCTCTCCGTAGATGGTTTTGACCCCGTCCTTTGTCGGGAATTTTATCGCCTGGTGGAGGGTGGCTGGTACTGCTCTCATGCAGTGTATCCAAGGTCATCCAAATAAGGCGTTATACCTCATATCTCCCTCGATGACATGGAACTTGGTGTCTTTGGTCGTGCCGACCATGGTAACTGGGATGACGATCTCTCCTTTCGTTGTTTTGCTAGCCATGCTGAATCCATTGAGGACCCGAGTGGCGAGCACGATTTGTTCGAGCAGCCCGAGTTGTTCTATCACCATCGACCTGATGATATTGGCCGAGCTACCTAGATCCACGAGTACACGTTTTATCTAAAAGAAATTTACAAGAAAGAAGATTACCAGAGCGTCATTGTGGGGTTGAGACAGGGCCTCGGTGTCCTCTTCGCTGAATGTGAGGGCATCTTCGGGGATGTATCTCCGAGTCCATTTTTCTCTAGTAATGGATATTTTTGTCCTTCTTATTACGGGTTCCTATGGGGCATCAGCACCTCCCATGATCATGTGGATGACATGTTACGGCTCGTTTGCCTTGTTCTTCTTAGTTGCCTCCCTGCCTCAGAATTGATTTTTGGCCCGATCACTAAGGAATTCCTTAAGGTGCTCCTTGTTGAGCAGTCGAGCCACTTCCTCCCGTAGCTGGTGGCAATACTCAGTCTTGTGACCGTGCGTGTTGTGGAACTCACATACTAAGTTGTAATTTCTCTATGAAGGTTGTGACTGTATTGGTCTGGGCCACTTGGCGTCTCTGATCTTGCTGATAGCGAACATGATGTCTGAAACGTCGACACAGAAGTTGTATTCCAATAAGTGGGGCATGTTTGGTGGTGCCATGATTCAATGGAACCTGGTTCTGTGGGCGAGCCCTCGAGGGTCCTGCCCTCGATCCATCCTTCGGTCGTTGCGAGGTAGGTTGCGTCTCGGGGTGTTCCTTCTGTCCTCAAGGTACGGTTGGTACCTTTCTTTGTTGGTTTAGACTCTTTTACCAGGAGTCTGTTTGGGTACACCGAGCCCGAAGGGGCTCCTAGTTGGTCATCCTCATACATGATCTTCGACTGGTACCGGTTGTGGATGTCCGACTAGGTCACGGCCGGGTATTCGATCAGGTTCTGCTTCAGCTGCTTCAAGGTCACCGAGCTTCATTCATTTAGGCCTTGGGTGAAGGCCCTTACCGCCCAGTCATCGGAGACTGGCGGCAGCTCCATCTGTTCCATCTGGAAGCGAGACACAAATTCCTTCAGCATCTCGTTCTCTCTCTACTTAATTTTGAAAACGTCAGGCTTCCTTGTTGCCACCTTGATGGCTCCAGCATGTGCCTTTAAGAAGGAGTCTACCAACATGGCGAATGAATCTATGGAGTTGGGAGCCAAGTTGTGGTACCACATCATGGCCCCCTTCGAAAGTGTTTCTCCGAATTTTTTCAGCAACACATACTTGATCTCATCATTTTTTATATCATTACCTTTTACTGCGCATGTATAGGAAGTAACGTGTTCGTTGGGGTCGGTGGTACCATTGTACTTAGGGAGTTTCGACATTCTGAATTTTTAAGGAATAGGCTTTGGGACCGCTTCCTCTGGGAACGACCTTTGTATGAACTTCTTCGAATCCAAACCTTTTAGAACTGGGGGTGCTCCTGGGATTTGATCCACCCTAGAATTGCAGGTCTCGACCTTTTTATCGTTGGCTGCAATCATCTTTTTATCTGACTCGATCCTCTTGGTGAGGTCCTCGAGCATGTTTGCTATGCCGGGGTCAGCTACTGACCCATTGTTGCTTGACCTTTCGGGTACTTGCTCGGTGGGGGAAGCTATCTCCGGTGCTGCTATGCTGGGGGTTCTCGGATGGCTTTGCAATTGAGCGATGGTCAGCTGCTGTGCCTATAACATTTCAAAAATGACATGAAGACTAACTGCATGTTCTTCCCGGGCCGGGATTCTTTGGGCTTCCTGTCGATCGTTATGTCGTATGATCCTATTGGTGTGAGAAGTTTCGTTGACTTGATGTGCATCCTGTGAGTTCGCATCCGCTGAGATCTGTCCGGGCGCGTTATTGAGGTTTTGTAGTGGTGCTCCGGCGATCGAGACAGCCACGCCATTTTCCCCATGATTTTCGAGGTTGTCGTTCTCAACTCTATTTACCGAGCCAGACATCTTAACCTGAAATCAAAGGATCTTGGATAAGAAAAAGTGTAAAAGATAATGCGCTTTTGTGCAACGAAACCAGTAAGAAAATAATCACTATTATTTTTAGCCCCACGGTGGGTGCCAAACTGTTTACCGTTAAAATGGTAACAACAATTAAATTTGTAAATGAGATTCTAAAAATACGTGATCTATTCCCGAGCTAGTTGTTAGAGTAGTTGATGCTAATAATATTAAGTTTAACGATAAAGTGCGAGCTAAAACGAGGCAGTAATCAAACTAAAGGGCCTGGTGCCCAGTTGCAAGGCTGATCGATGGGGACCTCGGGGTCCAGGTTCGGCCAAGCTCGAGGTATCGGGAGCAGTCGAGAATGGGATAACAATTAAGGATACGATTAAACAAGGCTCTATGCGACCAATATGGAGCAATGTAGTGAAGAACAAGTAAGAGGATGATTGATATTGAAGCGACCTCGGGCCAATACCAAGTGATAAAAAAAGAACAAACAAGGAGATAACCGAAAATAAATAGCTTTGAGTCAATGGGGATAAGTGAATTAGAGAGGAGAAAGAGAGAGAAGGTATTATTGCACTTGAGTAGTGTAAAATGGAGCTCTGTCCTTACAAGGCGTTAAAGACCTCCCTTTTGTAGAAAGGGGAAGCCCAAACTTAGTACAAAATACGTTGTGTGATGAAAGAGAATGGGGTGTGACAGCCGGTTAGCTTTGTGAGCTGACATCGAGCCGCTCGAATGGACTTGATCGCCCCCGGGTGCATTCCTCGGGAGATTTCCCGGCCGATATTATCCTTGGCAGAGCATCAACAGACCTTGAGGGAAGTGGCTGGCTCGAGATCTCGAGCTTCCGGGATCACCTTTCGAGGTATTCCATTGGGGAGAAATCAGCCTCCCAGATTTCACCGTGTACAACTATAAATTCTACCAAGCTACCCAGGGGCTCGGCGGGCTCTAGATGGTGTAACGGTCCAGTTCCTGAGAACGGCTACTTTGCCACAGTCTAAATGTAGCGGCCTTCTTATTCCTCCTCCTCAATTATGGCACTACAGTCCATATCCTAATCTTCCAAGAGCAAATCCTTCAGCCCAGCTAATGCTTCTTCTTCAGTAGTTCCCCATATTGTATCTGCTGATGGAAATCCTGTTCCAAATGGGTTTCCTTTCGTATCTCACTTAAGTCGTCCATCTTTGATTTCCCTCTACTTTTTGTGTTGCTTGGAGGAGGAGGAGGAGGAGGGCCTTTGGATCTAGTATGATATGCTGATGAGACCAGTATGGATGAACCAACCTATGGGATGGGAATAATAATAAAAATAAAAAAACAAAGGTAACAAGTTAGTGGGGATTCTGAAATATTTGCAGTATTTAAACACATAGTGTGGGATATAAACTCGTATCCTAATTTGGGAGCCTCGTTGTGCCTGAGCTAGGCCTAGCGACAAATACATTTGGAGAACTTCGAATGCCAATAAATGCTTCATTTCATAATATAAAAGTAGACAAATCCAAAAATGACACTAACATAATGAAAAAAAAGACAAGTCACTATTGACACTTGGCCTTATTACATTTTAAGAAAAGCAAGTAAGTCTAATCTATTTGGTCCCAGAAGGATCTTCCCCAGATTCGATCTTCCGGACTCCATCAAACAGATCTCCCAGCTCGCACAGTCTAAACAGCAAGTAGGCTCGGGCCAGATGTCCTCCCTCGGCTCCTTCTGCATTTTGACAGTTCTCAACCCTTTTTATGACTTTGCCCTCCAATTTCACTATTCCTCGCTCCAGGTATTCTTGTTTTCTATTGGAAATGATTGCCATCTCTTTCCATTCCTCAATCAACCTCATGTTCCTCTCATGTATTTCCCGATGCTCTTTCTCAGAGTCATGGACTCTCTTGCGCAGCCTGTTGTATTTGACTTGGGCTTCAGCTTCCTCTTCTATGATTCTGTTCCCTCGACCAGTCCTCGGTGTCACCGCTCCTTTCATATTATCCTCCAACCATGCAGGGTAGAGAAGTTCGCACCCTGCATGATATCTTTCTGGCTCAACCGTGCTTTTCTCTTTCATGATTTTGTAGTGCAACATGTGCTGAGTTTTGCATTTGTAAGGTATGTCATCGTCTTGGAAATCTGCCCTGAAATGACCCATCTTGACGACCCTCGGTACAACCTGCTTTCTGCCTGCTTGCCTCATAACTCGTATAGGGACATATGGATATATCCCTCTTAACTCGATCAACACCAAATGCAGAGCATCCCTAGACCTGATAATGAACTCGTCTGTTGGAAACCATTCAACCATCCACTGCACTTGTTCCTCGGTCAGATTGTTGAAGAACTCTACCCATTCACTGTCACTTTCCGGCTGAGCAAATATGTCCAAAATATAGGTCATCTGCTTGGGGTGGTGGAAAGCAATGTGGTCATTCCAAGCCCTTCGTGGAAATTCTTGGCGATAGTGACCCTTTTAGAGATGCTCCAACAACCATAATTGCACCAATAGGTTGCAACCCTCGAAATGCTAGACTCCTCTTTGACAGCGTTCTAGGGCATTATAGATATCAGCTATGATCATAGGGACTACGGTATATGTTTTCCCATTAATCCCCCCCATCAGAGTTTTAGCGACCATGGCCAACCTGGTGTGGATTCTTCCCTTTTTCATTGGGAACACTATCATCCCCAGAAAGCACACGATGAACACGAACACCCTACGGTGGATGTGACCCAATGAAGTGAGGGAGATATCGTCATGATAGGTGCGGAAAGACTTGTTGTGGCCATACCTCTCATAAAGATATTCGAAAGGTATGTAGGAGTCCTTCAGGAACACTAAGTCGACATTCTTTTTCAGTCCCATCATCTTCAAAAATCCCCTGCCTGTATGATTTTCCGGCACCAAAAGCCCGGGACTTTCCTAAGTCAACCTTGCAAGTCCTTCTATTTCCTCTAGGAGTGGTGTCATTTCTATGTCGCCAAAACGGAACACGACTCTTTCACTGTCCCAAAATAAGGTGGCACCCTCGATCAATCTCTTGTTTGGTTCAATATCTAGCAGGGACGAAAAGTTACCAAGGTACTTCTTCACATGCTTCTTGTCACTTGAGGAAAGATCTTCCCACCAACTTAGCAACAATGGAGGGATATTGCTAACCATACCGAATCTGGGGACCTCGTGCCTTATTTTCTACAAAACAAAAGGGTTAGGCCTTACCCCCACCGGACTCGACTATTTATACATTTATGATCAGCATATTGGCATTTAGTCCTCCAAATTAATACACAGAACGTGATTGCGTCCGTTGGGATTATGGAAAACCCGATGGACTTTGGATAAGGTTTATCTTAAAGGATCATTATGTGGACAACATAACTGATCCAACTAGGTTTGACCATGATTCATGCACAATTTAAACAGAGTAAGGTTTCTATAGGGTTTTAGACTGGTGCCCTCAAGCGGAGAACTTGAGGGAGAAGGCACAGAATCGTCGACTGCACCGTTGATCGATTGGTTTTACCGTAAATAAGCCTTTCTGAATTTAAAGGTAATAAATAGGAAGAGCGCAACCACTAATTAAAGCGTTGCTATAGGATTTGAGACGCACGAGTGGAATATGATGTGAAGCATGATTTATGAAGCAGTTAATAACATGTAGGCAAGTATTTTCACGTTGGAAAAATAAATACAACATTTAAATAATTGAAAAGACAGTTACAAGAAACGGAAAATAAAGAGACAAGTCAGTTTCCGGGGCAAAAAATCATAAATGCTTAAAAGAAACAATAGTTAAATCTAGATAAGGGAGCAGCTAATGGGATGAGCATGCTTGAACTTATTTGTAAAGACAAGTTTGTTATTGTAAGATCCTAAAAATATCCCCAGTAGAGTTGCCATGTTGTCGCGCCCCCTTTTTCCCCTCCTCGCTGAGAGAGGTCCGGGTTTCGATATTCCATGGGGTGTAGTGACTCATTTCCTTTTGGGAATTAGGTATTTGAAGAGTCATCACCTAACGGATTATGGTGCGTTAACACACCTAGAGTGATTAACTCTTGGGTTGGTCTGCATTACTAGAGATTAGGGCAAGGGCTCGAGATAACCTCGAGGGGAAGGTGTTAGGAACCCCTCTTGGTCCACAACTGTGGGTCCCGACCGAACTTATATTTACAAATTAGTCCATATAAATAGTTGAATCAAATAAGTACAGCACGTTTGAACAAGTCAAGTAGTGAAATAAAGGCTGAACAAATTATAAAGGAAAGTGCTAAACAAGGAGAAGGTTTGGGCTAAAGGGGGTCCTAGGTTGTTTATCCTATAGGATCACCCCACGCAATGTCCGGTAAACACTCCTCATTGAGGGGCTACACGTGACATTAACGCGTAGTTATCATATCCCATGTCTACCCTTCCCGTCCCCTTATTGGTCATGCAAAGCGAGTGTTGGTCACTAATTCCTATTGCGTGCTGCTACCTGTCCCTTCTTAATAGTCCCGGAGGGAGTTAGGACCTCTACCTATAGGCAGTTCTAGACATACCCCTAAGGTTTTAAAGGCAAAAATCTAAGGCGACAGTCAAAGAAAAACTTTTAGGACTTTCACTGGGGTGGAGCAATTAAAGGCTCATAGTTCCCTCCGCAAACAAGCGTACATGCAACACGACTCAACCACAAGTAAGGCCTTTAGTAATCAGAGTCCTAAAGCAGAATTTCTAAGTGATTATGTAGGAATAAACCACTTTCAGATACAGAAGCCACAACATATTGGTTGCCTAGGATCTCTTTTAAAAACCCGTTAGAATTCAGAAACGTTGAGTGACAGAAACAACTTCAGAGAAGTGCAAGTTTTGAAAATGCCCTAAGGCTTGCCTATATGCAGGGCTGATATTTATGTTAATGCAGAAACAAAACTAGTTCAGAAATAGTCTCTTTTAAACGTATAGGCAGGATATCTAATGAGATTACAGCAGTTTTGAAAGGACTAATTTTAGAGAAGTTATCTCTTTTTAAGGCCAGTTTTGACAATTAAACTAGGCGAGACAGAAATTGATCTATTGGGCTAATTAGAATTACCAAACAAAATTGAGAGTTAGATCCCTATAAACATGATATCTAGGCGCATTACTAATTTTAGTCAATTTGCAGTAGCATATGAAAGACTTACTAAATCAGAATTACATCTTATAGGCATGATATCTATACTTGAGTTGATTTTAAAACATGATGGCTTGGATCCTAAAAACATGGTTTCTATCATGACAAATGCAGGATTTAAGAAAATGGTTTGTATCTGATACAAGTGACATTAAAAGTAAAGTCCTTATAAGCATGATTTCTACTATGAAATTAAAAGTGGAACCCTATAGGCATGATTCTACTATGCAAAACAATTAGATTCAACAGGAATAAAAACCCTATAGGCATGTTTTCTATTATGCAAAAGCAATCAGATTCAACAAGAATAAAAACCCTATAGTCATGTTTTCTATTATGCAAAAGCAATCAGATTCAACAGGAATAAAACCCTATAGGCATGTTTTCTATCGAGTAAGTCAAGCAGATTTGAAAATAAATCCTAAAAGCAGGATTTCTACCCAGGTTACCCCACAAAGTATACATCTACCCACCCTTTCACTAAATACCCAAATAACTGTTTACAAGTTATTACAGGCCAACAAATGAATTACATAAGTGAAATAGAAAATTAAGAATCTATTCTATAGAGAGCCTGCAATCAGGCCACAGTTACCCAAAGCCTCCAATGGTCTTTCAAGCCTCATTTTCATACACAAATCAGAATCTAGGTGCATCAAAGTTCCCTAAGGGTCTCAAGGACCCCGGGTAATGCTTACACCTAGACTTAATAGCCAAGCATTGAACCAGTGCACTGTGGAAAGCCAGCCTCAGTATGCCAGAGTTCCAAGGGTTCTCAAGAGGATCCCAAGGCAGTACACATACTAGAGGGGCAGAACTTATTAACTAGGAGTAGAGTGAAAGTGCAGGGCACATGTTTGAAAGAAGTTTATTAAAGACTGGACTGAAAGGTCTATTTTGAAAGTAATTAGTAATAGAGGTTGTTGAAAAGAAGTTGGCATAGTAAACAGAGTTCAAACATTTCAGGATAGGACCATATACACTAAGTAAATGAATTCAGTAATCATATAGGGGTTAAGGGGTTTGGGGATACAGAGATATTGACTGCAGGCACTTGACCCCAGCTGGAGTATTAGGACTGGTTTGGACCTGCTTAGAGATAGTTTGACACTGACATAATCACAAACCAATCATGAACACATAGAGGGGAATAGGGATTTGGGAATCACAAAGTGGCAAGTGCACAGTAGGTAAAAGAATAATATTGTTCAGGCATGCTTGAATCACACAAAGGGAATACATGAACTTAAAGGGAGGAGGGGTCATATTAGCATGCTTAACTACAAACTCCACAACAAAACCACAAGTGAAAGCAGGCTAGAAATAAAAGAAACTGAATCAAGAAGAGAAACATGTTGTTGTTGAGATTTTAAATTAAACTAGGACATACCAGTAAAGATAAAAATTAAGCAGAATGAAAGAACCAATGAGTACAGATGATTAGCCTTGGCTTGCAGCCGACTAGTAGTAGTAGAATAACACAGAGATTTTAAGTAAGAGGGGGGTTTTGAAAGCCAAGTGTGTGTGTTGTTTGTGAAAGACTTAAGAGTATTTATAGTTGAAAGTAGGTAGTGTAATAAGGTAAAAAAAATCATAGTAGTATACTAGTTTAAGAACTCAAAATCAATCATCTAGAGAATCAAGGAAGTACTTCCTTGAGTTAAGGGAGTCAAGGCCAAACGGGAAGATTCAGTACCATATAAGGGAGGAAGGAAAATCAGTGCATGATTAAATAAGGAAAGGGTCAAGATTCAGTAGGCATAAAGTAGTCAATTAGGACCAAATTCAGAAGGACCCAATTAAGGAAAACTAAGCAAAACAAAGTACCATAGTAAATAAGGTAATGCAATCAGTTAATTCAAATAGACAAGTAGAATTCTAGGACTTTGAAGGAAAATCTTTCAATTACCAAAAGTTAAGGAAAATCAGAATCAATCATGAGGAGTCATGATTCTGCATACCTCAACATATAAATAGAGACGATTGAACAGAAGTAGCAAACAAATAAGGTTTATTATATAGGCATAAAGAAACAAAAGATGAGCAAACACAGCCATGTAGATATGATGTAAGTAGACTAGAGATTCAGCAGAACATATTCGAAGCATGGTGACCACAAGAGATTAACAAGAACCAGGTAAATAGGCTAACACACAGAAACGAAGTAAAGGAAAGTCATGCTAACACACAGAACCAAAGTGGAGAACATCATGCTAACACACAGAAGCAAAGTAAAGAAAATCAAGCTAACACACAGAAACAAGTAAAGAAAATCAGGATAACACACAGAAATAAGTAAAGAAAATCATGCTAACTCGCAGAAACAAGTAAAGAAAATCTTTAAGAAATTAGGACTTTTTAACAGAGTTGAGTTAAAAAGCAGTAAGAATTTAGAATCAGTCAAGATAAACAAGGAAAAAGGTTTAATCATAAAAAAATCAGTCGAAAGAGGTATAGAAAGAACTCCGAAAACCCTAGTTTTTTAAAGGGAGTAAAAATGGTTTAGAGTAGAAGATCTTTCAGAAGAGAGCTCAAGAATAAGCAAATCACAGAAGGAAATAGTCTTAAAACATAAAAATAACATAGATCTGAGAGATTCAGAAGAGAGTTAGAGTTTCAAAAAGAAACCCAAGTAAAAATCAAAAGAACCTATTGAAACTTCACCAATCGTGACATATAAGGTGTGATTTTGCCCAAAATCACACCGGAGAACCCATAAGTAACAGAAACATAAACCCTAAGTCCAAATCGACATTGCCCAGGATCATTGAAGGCCTTAGAGATGATGAGCAGGGTGATGAGAGACCCATTGGAGGCTTGGGTTGAAAGGGATAGTCGCTGGAGATGACCAGAGACGGAGGGGAGTGGAGGAATCTAGGATTAGGTTTGAGAGAAGAGTGGAGATGAGAGAGCATCTGAAGGTGGCGGATTAGGTGAAATGGATTAGGTTTAGGGGTCGTTTAGAAATTAAAAAAGGAAATGAATTATTTGGACCGTTAATTTGGGAGATCAACGATCAAGATTAAAATGGGTAGGTAGGTTCCGGGTTTGGGTAAGGGTTATTAGGGTATAGGTAGGGTTTTTTTTAATTGTAAAATTGGGCTGGGAATTGGGGTCCGATTTGGCTATAATTGGAAGCCAAATTGGCTATAATTTAAATAGCTAGTTTTTCCCTATTTAATTTATAAAAATAACAGATAATTTCTTGAAAATAATTTAAGGTGCCAAAATAATTTAAAAATACATAATTAATAATTTAAAAATATAAGATCCAATTTTATGCATATAAAACATAATTATATCTCAAAATGGGCTAACATTGCAATTATATGCAATTTAGCTTGTAAAATACCAAATGTAATTGTAAAAATACATAAAAATTATATTAGTCATATTTTGGCATAAATGTAGAAATTAAATAGATGAATTATCAAAACAATAATTTTGGAAATAATTATTAGGGATTTTATGGATAAAAAGGAAGAAAATAAATCAATTTAAACCCTTAAAAATTATGGAAAAAATAATAAAAACCTTGGGCATGCTTATATATGCATATATATATATGCTATTTTGAATGTATTTATGCATATTAATATGTTATTTTGAAGGTATTTATGCATATTTAAAATATATAGAAAAAAATTGGGTATCAACACTTATTTCGAAATTTAGTTACTTTTTCTCACAAAGTTATGGACCTCAGTTTTGGGCGTATCGGAATGAGTGTTCAGAATTTATGAGTTATTTCGGGTTCCAAGGCACGTGCCCAATGTTGACTTTTTGGTTTTTATTAAAGACCGAAGCCTTATTATCCGAAATTGTTTCCTATGACTTTTTTTAAATGATATTAAGTTATTTTGGTTAGATTCGAGCCGCCTGGAGGTTGGTTTACACGGGATGGGCTTTTTAAAGTATCTTACCAAACTTTGTGTGGGGGAATGACCCCTTAGGATTTGGATTGATTGTACTATTTGTGTTATGTGAAAGCCATGTGCGCAAGGTGACAAGTGGGTACACGGGCTATATGTGGTATTTGACTGGTTTACGCTATTTAGACTCTTTTCATGCCTTAATTGAATTGATAATCTACCTTTACATGTGTTAATCTATCCTTACATTCTTTATTTGACATTGTTAGCACTTTCTCTATCTCTTGTTATTTTGATCTTACATGTTTTAGTTGAAGTTACTGCCTTCCTTATTGTCTTGCTAATTATTTAATTGTTGAATTACTTTACTTGAAGTTGTTATTTTATGGAATATCTTCTCGTTGAGTTATTGATGTTGAAGTTGTGAAAGCCGTTATCACATTGAGGCGAAGTTGTTAATTATTGGGATATCTTTCTTGTTGAGCTATTCACCTTTATTTTGTTATTATTGAGATTCTTGTTCATATTGTGGTTGAGCCGTGGGCTTATGTTGTGGAAACTTTAGTACTGATGATTTTGTGCAAGTTGTGACATATGGTCACTTGTGGTGCGAGTTGTTATGGTGTTGTGATATTGATGCACATGTGGCAGTATAAGGATAGGGGTTAATGTACATACGGTGGCATAAGTTGGAATTTATGTGCATGTTGCTAGTGAGAAACTTAGTTGAAGCCACGCGGCGACATAAGGTGGGGTAAAGTGCATGTAGCTATTCCGGAAAAAAATATTTTCAAAACTATCTAAATGTAAGACTCATGCGGCGGTATAAGGAAAGATTGTGATTATGACTTGCGAAATGTGATTTCGAGGCGGTACCTCAGTTTTGATTCTTGTTGTACATTCTCTGTTGGGACAACTTGTTGATTTGAATGATTATTGTTATTCCTTCAATCATTCATCCGCATTTTAATTGTGTTTGTTAATTCAGTGTTATCTTGGTGTTGGAATGATGGTGGCTTCTTATGTAAGTCATGCATTCTACATGATTTGTTGTATTGCTTTAACATGCCAACCTGTGCCTCCGTTATAACTTGATAAATTGATTGTTAATGTGAATATAATTGTGTAGAGTCATCATATCGCATTCTGTTGAGTTGTTGGTAACATAGCAATTTAAATAATAGAATTATTGACATGCTTATTCTATGTGTCTCTTAAGATAGAACTTGCTATCTCACTCAGTGCTTTATTATTTTAAATGGTTATCGCCCTTTTACTATAATTAGGTTCTCAAATTATACTCAATACCCTGTTGATTGGCTATCTTAATTAAAATTATTATCACATTTCTCTTTTAATAAATTCTATATTTAATTTGTTAATTAACTGATGTTTTACTTTGTTTAAATATGAAATTTTACTCAATATTATTGATTTCTAAACTAAATCCATATGATACTCTATTTTGTATAAATTATATTTTATTTTATTTTAATTGATTTCTAAAATAAACTCATAATTTTATTTGACGCCTATTTTATTCAAGATTGTTATTATGCTTTATGGTATTTAAATATAACTTTCGATCATTTTAATTGATATTTGTTACGGTTGCAATGTACATGGTAGCACATGGGCCTTGTCGTGCGAAGGTAATTGTTATTGTCGGCACGAGTTGCCATACGTGTAAGATTTGAAAATTGTGGTCCATGATTTGTGATTTACGAGGTGTGGTGCCTCGGGGTAATTCTTGTTTTAGGCCCATGCGTTAGGAACGATTTGATTATTTGAGTTGTCATTGGTTCCTCCTTATTTATGTTCATTCATATCTCATCAGTGTCCTGATTATGTTGCTTCTCTATTACCCGTTTACTACTTGCTGCCATTTGTGTTTTTATTATTTCGTTGTTGGTTGTAAATTAATAATCTTTCCGTTGTTAGCCTTACATTGATGTTCTTTCCATTGTTAGCTTCATTTATATCTTGTACATGTTTCTATATCTAGTAGGTGTCTTAACCAGGCCTCGTCACTACTTTACCGAGGTTAGAGTTGATATTTACTGGGTAGCGTTATGGTGTACTCAAGTTACGCTTCTGCACATTTTTGTGCAGTCCAGGTATTTCTGATCGTGATATTGAGAGTTGCTTCTGCGCAGCGGAGACTTCAAGATATACCTGCTTGACGCTCGCAGGCTTTAGAGTCACCATCTTACTTCCTTATGCTACTGGTAAATTTAAAATCGAAACAGTATACTATGTGGAAATTCTAGTGTATTTCAGTAGAGCTTATGACTCCGTTCTACCGGTTTTGGAAAATGTATAACTATTGGTCATTTGCAGCTATGTATGTCATTTACTGGTTTATGTCTAATGATTTAATAGTTCAATTTTGTTATTAACTCAGCATGTGTTAGGCTTACCTAGTCTTAGGGACTAGGTGCCATCACGACATCCTAAGGTGGGATTTTGGGGTCTTGACAATAATTTTGGATTATCTTTTTTAATTGGTTGTTAATTCGTTGTTCTAGTTAATCTAATTACAAAGGGGCTTGAATTACATTCTCTACTTAGCTTAATTTGTGTTTCGTATTCGTGTTCTTCCTTGATCAGTATTATCCATATGAATTTCAAGGGGTTTAACTAGTTCATAGTTATTATAAAACAATAAAAGAAGATGAAAGAATATTTGAGAGAAAAGTACAAAGTGAGAATTTTTATTGATAATGAATTACAATGTAATAGAACCCCTCTATTTATATTAGGCCTCATTATTTTAGATTAAGTCGTCTGAATCTGAATACATATTTGAATATTTAGATGTGTATTCAGATTGAGATGTGTATTAAGATCCGAATACTAAATAATTAAGGAGTGCAAAAAGCGTAGCATGAGTACACCACAACGGTACCCAGTAAGTTCCAAGCCTAACCTCGGTAGAGTAGTGATGAGGTCAGGTCAAGGCCCTACTAGAATAAATAAGAGAACTGAACAAGTATATCATATTGTAAAAATGATAAACAATGGAAAAGGAAACAATGAAGAAATATACCAAGAATAGCTATGCCGAACTAAGGCAATTAATGTATTACAGAAGAAAACAATGAATGGTATGCCAAGGAAGAAAAGCAACCAAAACACAAGTGAAGTAATAGAAAAGTATCAACAAGAATCACTACCGAGGTACCGCCTCGTAGTATCAAATCACAATCTTTCCTTATATCACCGCGGGAGCCTTGCATTTAGTTTTTTCCCGAAATAGCTTCCCGCATTTTTGCCCACCTTATCACACCGCATGGCTTCAAGTAGTTACCCTACTAGCAACACGAGTATCAAGCCCACCTTATCTCATTGCATGCGTTTCAACCCCAAATCATTATACCACTGCATGCTTTTCAACTACAAATCCTTATACCACCGCATGCATATCAATATCACAACTTATCACAAATCGCATCTCGAGTGCCCAATATCATAACTTGCCAAAGAAGTCAACAATAATGGTGTTTCCACAATAAATAACCCATGCTTCAACCACAATATGCACAAGATTCTCAATAATAACAAGTGTAGTGAATAACTCAACAAGAATAGTATTTCACAACTTTACAACTTGGCCTCAATGTGAATCACGACCCTTATAACTCAATACCAATTTCAACAATATGATATTCCAAGAAACAACAATTTCAAGTAAGAAACAGAATGGTTAAATAATGAATAAGGAATAGAGAAAATAATAGTTTCAACTAAGCATGTAAAGACAATTAACAAATAAGAGGTAAGACAAGTAAAGCATGTGAAGATAGGCTAATGATGATGAATATGACATATTATGGTAACTCAATTAAAGGCATGAAAAGAATCTACATAGCTAGAACTGGTCAATTATCACATTTAGCCCGTGTACACACTCATCACCTTTCTTATACGGCTTCCACATATCACAATTAACACAAAACAACACCAATCATAAAGGGTAATTTTTCCCGCACAAAGTTAGGCAAGACACGTACTTCAAAACACGCTAACTCAATCCACTAGTAAGCCTTTCCCTCGATTATCCAACTCCGAATGACTCGAGTCTAGCCAAAACAACTTCATAGCTATTCCGAACAATAAAGTTGCAATTTTTAAAGAGAAACAAAAAGTCAACTCAAAAAGGCAACCCTGGACCCGCGTCTACAAACCTGACAAAAAATATATAATCTGAACACTCATTCGATAAACCATACAAGAATTACTCAAATCTGACATCAAATTACCTTTCAACTCTCCAAACTTTAGTTTAAGAAATTTTCACAAATTTTTCACAAATTTCCAACTTAAATCACTAATTAAATGATGAAAATAGCAATGGATTCATGTAATATATTCAAATCGGGGTTAGAATCACTTACCCTGATAATTTTCTTGAAAATCCCTCAAAAAATTACCACAAACCGAGCTCTCTAGGTCTAAAATATGAAATAAGAATAAACCCTCAAAGACCTCTTTTCTGCACAGCGATCCTCGCTTCTGCGGGCATAGGGTCACACCTGCGATGCTGCACCTGCAAAAAATCCATTGCAGGTGCGATTCCAACTAATTTTGTGAAACACCGCTTCTGCGGACCAATGGTTTGCGCTTGCAAGCCTGCTTCTGCGGAGACTAGACCGCACCTGCGCTCCTGCATAAGGCCTTCCCAAATTCTGCTTTTGCAGAAGAAAAGTTCGCGCCTACGGAGGCGCACCTGTGCCCAAGTGTCTGCACCTGCAAACCCAAAACTGGGCAGCCCCTTTCCGCTTTTGCGCCTCACCAGAATAGCAGGTGTGATGACACCAGAATAGCTGACGCTTCAACAAAAATGATTAAGTCCAAATTGGTTCTGAATTCAATCCGAATCACTCCCGTGGGCCCCCGGGACCCCGTCCGAATATAGAAAGTTCCAAAACACATAACGGACCTTCTCGAGGCCAAATATTACATCAAACAACATCGATTCAATGAATCACAACTCAATTCAAGCCTATTGAAACTATGAGCAACCGACTTCAAAAACTAATGCCAAATCATACCAAAACAACTTCGATTGACCTCACATTTTGCACACAAGTCATAAATGACACGAAAAACCTATTCCAACTTCCGAAATTGGAATCCAACCCCGATATCAGTAAAGTCAACTCCTGGTCAAACTTCTCAACCTTCCAAACCTTTAATTTTCTATTTTTCTCCAATTCACGCTGAAATGACCTACATCCATCCAAATCAACATTTGGTCAAGCTCCTAAGACCAAAATCACCATACAGAGCTATTGGAATAGTCAAAACTTCATTCCGGAGTCATCTACCAAAAAGTTAAACTGCGGTTAACTCTTTCAACTTAAGCCTCCGACTTAGGGACTATGTGTCCTATTTCACTCCAAAACTCAACAGAACTAAAACCAAACACCCCCGACAAGTCACATAACCATAACACAACATAGAGAAGGCAATAAATAGGGGATCAGATCTAAAATACTCAAACGACCGGTCGGGTCATTACATCCTCCCCCTCTTAGAACAAACATTTGTCCTCAAACAAGTATAGAGACATACCTGAAGTGGTGAAAGATGAGGATAACGGCTACGCATATCATGATCAGTATCCCAAGTTGCCTCCTCGACTGGTTGACCCCTCCACTAAGCTTTCACTAAAGCAATGCTCTTTGATCTCAACTCTCTGAAATGCCTGTCTAAAGTGGCCACCAACTCATCAACATAAGACAAATCCTTGTCCAATTGGACTGAGCTGAAATCTAACACATGGTACGGATCACCGTGATACTTTCGGAGCATAAAAACCTGGAATACCGGATGAATTGCAACTAGACTAGGTGGTAGTGCAAGCCTGTAGGCCACCTCACTAATCCTCTCAAGAATCTCAAAAGGTCCAATATACCTAGGGCTCAATTTGCTATTCTTCCCGAACCTCATAACACCCTTCATGGGCGAAACCTGGAGCAATACCCACTCTCCCACCATGAATACAACATCACAAACCTTCCGATCCACATAACTCTTCTGCCCAGATTGGGTATACGAAGCCACTCTTCAATCAATTTAACCCTTTCCAAAGCATCTTGAACCAAGTCAGTACCCAATAGCCTCGCCTTGCCCAGCTCAAACCAACCCACCGGTGACCGGCACCGCCTCCCATACAAGGCCTCATATGAAGCCATCTGAATGCTCGATTGGTAACAGTTGTTGTAGGAAAACTCCATAAGCAACAAGTGTTGATCCCAAGAAACCCCAAACTCCATAACAAATGCACGAAGCATATCCTCCAATATATGAATAGTGCGCTCGGACTGTCCATCCGTATGAAGGTTGAATGTTGTACTCAACTCAACTCGTGTGCCTAACTCACGCTGTACGGCCTTCTAGAATCGCGATGTAAATTACGTATTCCGGTCAGAGATGATGGATACTAGCATTCCATGAAGTTAGACAATCTCGCAAAAATAGACCTGAGCTAGCTGCTCTGAAGAATAAGTAGTCGCCACTGGAATGAAATGAGCCAACTTGGTCAACCTATCCATAATCTCCCATACTGCATCAAACTTCTTCTGAGTCCGTGGGAGCCCAACAACGAAATCCATGGTAACTCGCTCCCATTTCCACTCGGGAATCTCAAGCCTCTAAAGCAACCCACTTGGTCGTTGATGCTCATACTTCACCTGCTGACAATTTAGACACCGAGCTACATACTCCATTATGTATTTCTTCATCCTTTTCCACCAATAGTGCTCCCTCAAGTTCTGATACATCTTAGCAGCACACAGATGAATAGAGTACCGCAAACTGTAGGCCTCCTGAAGAATTAACTCACGCGATCCATCTACATTGGGCACACATAACCGGTCTTTCATCCGTAACACACCATCATCCCTAAGAGTAACCTCCTTGGCATTGCCGTGCTGAACTATGTCCAAGAGGACAACCAAATAGGGGTCGTCAGTCTCTAATATGATCATAAAAGGAAGACCGAGAAACCACGCAAGCCAAAACTTGACTCGACTCTGAAATATCTAATCTAACAAACTGGTTGGCCAAGGCCTGAACATCTAATGCTAATGGCCTCTCCACTGCCGGTAGATATGCCAAATTGCCCAAGCTCTCCGTCTTTCAACTCAAGGCATCGACCACCATATTGGCTTTTCCGAGATGATATAGAATGGTGATATCATAGTCATTAAGCAACTCTAACCATCTCCTCTGCCACAAGTTAAGATCCTTTTATTTGAACAGATGTTGTAGACTCTGGTGGTCAGTATAGACCTCACAAAGGACACCGTACAAGTAGTGCGGCCAAATATTTAAGTCATGAACAATAGCTGCTAATTCCAAGTCGTGGACATGATAATTCTTCTCATGCACCTTCAGTTGTCTAGACGTGTAGGCAATCATCCTACTATCTTGCCTCAACACCGTGCTGAGGCCAACACGTGCTGTATCACAGTACACAGTATAAGACCCCTAACCTATAGGCAATACCAACACTAGGGCTGTGGTCAAAGCAATTTTGAGCTTTTGAAATCTCTCCTCACACTCCTTGGTCCACCTGAACGGAGCACCCTTCTGGGTCAATCTGGTCATAGGTGCAACAATAAATGAGAAACCCTCTGCGAATCGACGGTAATACCCTAGCAAACCAAGAAAACTCCGGATCTGAGTAGCTGAACACGGTCTAGGCCAACTCTTCACCGCTTCAATCGTCTTTGGATCTACCTTAATCCCCTCATTCTACACCACATGACCCAAAAATGCCACCGAGTCAAGCCAGAATTCACACTTTGAAAAATTTGCATACAACTTCTTTTCTGTCAAGGTCCAAAGCACGATCCTCAAGTGCAGCTCATGATCCTTTGGGAGTACACCAAGATGTCGTCAATAAACACAATGCCTAATGAGTCAAGATAGGTATGGAATAAACTATTCATCAAGTGCATGAATGTTGTTGGGGTGTTGGTCAGCCCAAATGATATCACCAGGAACTCATAATGACCATACCGATTCCTAAAGTCAGTCTTCAGAATATCTAAATCCCGAATCTTCAACTGATGATAGCCAGACCACAAATCAATCTTTAAGAACCCTCTAGCACCTTGTAGCTAATCAAATAGGTCATCAATGCATGAAAATAGATACATGTTCTTCATTGTAACCTTGTTCAACTGACGATAATTGATACACATGTGTATAGAACCATCCTTCTTCTTTACAAACAAGACCGGAGCACCCCAGCGTGACACACTGGGCCGAATGAAAACCTTATCAAGCAACTCTTGTAACTACTAATTTAACTCCTTCAACTTCGTTGGGGCCATACGATATGGCGCATTAGAAATGGACTGAGTGCACGACAACAAGTTAATGCCAAAATCGATATCCCTATCAGGCGGCATGCTCGGAAGATCCACCGAAAATATATCTGGATAATCCTTCATTACCGAAAATGACTCCACGGTAGGAGTGTCAACACTAACATCCCTCACAAAGGATAGATATGCATCACACCCCTTCACAACCATCCAATGTGCCTTAAGGAAAGACACCAACCTGCTAGGAACACAATCCAAATTACCCCTCCACTCAACCCGTGGCAAACCTGGCATAGCCAATGTCACCATCTTGGCATGAAAATCAAGAATAGCATGATAGGGAAACAACCAGTCCATGCCCAAAACAATATCAAAATCTACCATACTGAGCAACAATAGGTCAACTCTGGTCTCAAAACCACAAAGAACAACTAAACATGACTGATACAGACTGTCAACAACAATGGGATCTACCATTGGCGTGGACACATGAGAACTCAAGGAATCACGGGAGATACTAATTATGGAACAAAGTAAGATGATACACATGAATAAGTGGAGCCTAGATCAAATAAGACTGATGCAAATGCCTCCGTCCTAGTCGGTAGAGCATAACATCTGGCTTGTACTCCGCATCTAGGGAAACCCCTACCTGCCCGACCTCCACCTCTAGCTGGCTGTACAGAGTGGAAACTGGTTCAGTAACCACAGTCCAAGAAGTCTGAGGACCCGATCGAAGATTTAGAGCCTGAGTGGTATGTGGAGGTACACCCTTCCTGAGTCGGGGGCAGTCCCTCAACATATGACGAGCATTACCATACTCAAAACAAGCTCCTGGAGGACATGGTTACTAAAACTGGGCTCGGGCCTGGTCGGCTGGACTGACTGCTGAAAGCACCCCGTGTAAGAGGTGCACTAGATAGTGGCGGTACATAATGGGAAACTTGATACCTAGGAGTAGACGAAGTCTAAATGAACTGGGCGACTCACATAGCCTGCACCATAATAGGATACAGTTGGGGCACAAGTGCCACTATGTGTGCCAGAATCTCGAGGCCTCTTAGCCTTCCTGTCCTTTCTCTCCCGGCCCTAAATACCCTCCAATCTCCAAGCGATCTCCACCACCTGCTGGTATGGGGTATAAGTCTCCAACTCTCGAGCCATGTTGAATCTAATACCATGGTTGAGCTCTTCGATAAATTGGCGGACTCGCTTTCTGACTGTCGAGATTAAGGCTAGTGCATGTCTGGACATGTCACTGAACCTGATAGCATACTCCGACATGGTCATAACACCTTGGCACAAATACTCAAACTCTGTGCGCCATGCATACCGAAGGCTCTAGGGAGCAAACTCTCTCATGAACATCTCTAAAAACTGAGCCCATATGAGTGAAGATGCCTTGGCTGGGCTACCCAACTTGTACGCTCGCCACCACTGATAAGCCACTCCCTTAAGATGCAACGTAGTTAAGCAACCTCACTTGTCTCCACAATACCATAGTATGGAGGACACAGTGGCACTCCTCAAGAAAACTACGTGCATCCTCTAAAGCTAAGCTGCTAAAAGTAGGGGGTAGTACTTCTGGTACCTCTCGAGCCTGAGCTGCTCCCCCTCGGATGATACTGCTCTAACCTCGGGCTAAACTGAGACAACTAGCTGCACTAGTATGACCTCTAGGACCTAGTCAATCTGGACCCGCTACGTTAGGGTACGGGCGGCGGGAATATGTGCTCCTTGTTAGATCTCGCGTTTTTTGTACGTTAAAGTTTCGTCTTCAGTAAATTGACGTAAACTCAGGGATGATATTATCTGGAGGTTAGCATATTTATGCTATTTATAACAAGCGATAAATAAGTGTCATGAAGGATAAAGGATGCACGAATTAGAGAAAACGAGTTTCATTGAAAATGGCCAATTTGGGTTAAATACAGATCAAGTGATAATACCCGATAATTATAAACTACTACCATGCAAGGTACCATATGACCACGATAGTATAACGTATAAAGTATATTAAAAATAAGTAGAATTTTAAATAATTTGGGATAATTTTAAAATTATGCGGGTAATTGATTAATTACCGGGTAACAAAACATTACCCAGTTAACTAATAAGTGGATAAAGATTAATTATCCCACTTCCAACCCCACGTGGAAGCTTTCCATGTTATAAGGAATGACTAAGTCATTCCTTTTTAGGTGTCATGAAGATACCATGTATTTCATTTCCAAGACTTTGACTAATCAAAGTCTTTCACATAAAGACTAAAACAAACTATACTAAGTTCATTTGAATTGTTCCAATACCAAGAATAGACGTAAGACCTCACACTTGCTGGATGTTAGCCATTCTCTTTTTCAATCGAGTCCTACAAAAGAAAACCACCAAGAATTATTAAGGTCTTAGCAACATAATTACGTTTTGAGATTCTAGCAGAGTACGGTGCAACCTGTTCCAAGAATATCATACGGATTTTTCCCTACTCCAAGTATGTTAAGGTTAAGCCCTTATTTCATTTTGCATGATCTTTTCATTACACAATTTTGTTAATGATCCATAAAGAAAAATTCATATCTCGGAATTTACGTATATTTGGCTAGTCTCGCAAATTACGGATATTTTCCTAGTTTTGTAAGTTACAATATTCTCCTTATTAAGACTTCATATTCAATTGAGTATTTTCTTCTTCCAGTCAAGAGAGCAAAGAATTTACTTATATATAGTATTAAAAGTATTTTCATTACCATAGAGCTATAATCGATGGGCAAGCCCCTATTGGGCAACCTCTGATCAGATGGTAAGATAAATGCCGAGCTACTGTGGCCGAGCACCTATGAGCGAGCCCAGTTGGTCGAGATACAGAGCCTAGTATGGCTGAGCACCTATGAGCGAGCTTACTACGGCAGAGCAGTTATATATATACCGAGACTTATAGGGCCGGACAACTATTTTACTCACTATATTAATAGAATTGAGTCAGTATCAGCAGATGAGCTTATCTTCAGATTTTCTTTGACTCCCAGCTGTTTTCAGTTATTATATTATCAGTTCAGTTTCAGCTTCAGTATATTTCCTTACACACTCAGTACATTATTTCGTACTGACGTCCTTTTTTGGGGGCGTTGCATTTTATGCCTGCAGGTTCAGATAGACAAACGAGTAGACCTCCTCAGTAGGTGTTGCCCGAGTTCAGCTTTATCGGTAAGCTCCCCTTCTTTCGGAGTTGCCGAGTCTAGCAGTGTGGTGTATATCTTGTGTATATATGTAGATAGGTTATGGGTAGGTTGGGGCCCTGTTTCGATCACAGTACATCTATTAGTAGAGGCTTGTAGACATATCATGTCGGTTAGTGTAGTATGTTGGGCTTGTAGGCCCTGTACGTATATTTTGTTGGCTTGTTAGTTGTAGAAATTATGACAGCCTTGCCAGCCCATCTTTATGTTGACATTAGTTAGCGTTAGTCTCCATTTAGTTTTATATTTTGTATCGCACATTATCTCTTAATGTGGCCCATAGCTAAAGTATGACATTACATGTTCAGAGTCTCTTAGTCGCAAGTGGTACGCAAGGATAGATGAGGCACTAGGTGTCGGTCTCTCCCCCGGGCTCGGGGCGTGACAAAAGTGGTATCAGAGCAGTTCTGTCCTAGAGAGTCTACAAGCCGTGTCTAGTAGGGTCTTGTTTATAGATGTGTGGTGCACCACATTGTATAAGCCAGGGACTACAAGGCATTTAAGAGTTGGTTACCCTTCTTTCAAATCTAAATCATGTTGTAGCACTGAGTTATAGAAAATCTGAGTTAAACTTACGTGTTGATGTTTTCATGTACAGATGATGGTAACTAGGAAGACTGCGGCTAGCCAGAAGAGAGAAACAACAGTAGGTGGGGGGGACTAGCAGGGTACCCCCAGCAGATGAAGCCCAATCGGAGTCGCACGGAGAGACCCTTACCCAGCGATTACCGGCTTCTCCACCACCTGAGGAGATTTCTAGGGAGACCGCACATCTAGTTCCCCCTCCGCTTCCATCAGATCAAGACTTGAGGAGTGCGGTGCATTTGTTGGCACAGTTGGTAGCTATCCAGCAACAGGCTAGGGCATCCGCTAGTGCAGGACCTTATAAGGGGTCTAGGAGTTCAAGGGTCCGAGAGTTTATTGATCTGAATCCCCTAGAGTTCACGGGGACAGATCAGAGGGAGGACCCGTAGGATTTCATAGATCAGCTTCATAGGATCTTTCAGGTTATGCATGCCACGGAGAAAGAGGCAGTTGAGTTAGCAGCTTTTTGACTCCGAGATATAGCCATCCTTTGGTATGAGGGATGGGAAAGGTCCAGGGAACGTGATGCACCTCCTGCTATTTGGTAGAATTTTTCAGATGCCGTCCTTGACTATACTTACCACGAGAGATCCGACAGGCCCGACTCGATCAGTTTCTAGCCCTCAAGCAGGGCAATATGAGTGTTCGAGAATATAGTCTCTATTTTGACTCATTGGACAGATATGAACCATCTATAGTTCCTACTATGCGGGATAGAATCCACAGGTTTATAGCAGGGTTGGCCCAGAGTTGACTGAGGCGTGTGCCACCGCTGCATTGTAGGATAGTATGGATATCTCCCGGATCAGGCATTTGCCCAGAATATAGAAAGGGGTAGGCGTCGGCAGCAGGGTGCGAAAAGGACTAAGTCAGGGCAACGTAAGAGGTTGAGATTTGCCAGGTCTTAGGAGCAGTCTCAGGGTAGTTACAGGCCCCAGTACTTCGAACGACCACCTAGACCTCCGCCACCTCAGCTACAGGGTTACACGTATGACCGTTATACTCAATCAAGACTAGGTGAGAGCTCCCAGGCATCAAGTTTGCAACAACAACGAGGTGCAGGATAGACACAGCCAGTTCTACCGTGGTGTGCCATCTACGGTAGAGGAAATTTGGGCCAATGCTGAGCCGGTTCCGATGCTTGCTATACATGTGGATGTCTGGGGCATATGATGCGAGATTGCCCAAATAGAGATTTTTGGGGTATGGCACAACCAGCGAACTCATCAATAGGATCAACTATGTCTGTGCATCCTTCAGGGCACGAGTTTCAGTCTTCGACTGGCAGAGGTCGAGGCAGAGAAAGAGGGTCCAGTTCAGGTGGTAACCAGAATAGTATCTATGCGCTAGTAGGTCGACAGGACCAAGAGTCCTCACCAGACATTGTGACAGGTATGTTGACCATTTGTTCTCACGATGTTTATGCCTTGATAGACCCGGGATCTACTTTATCATGTATTACCCCATTTGTCACGCGGAAATTTGGTATAGTGCCTGAAATACTAAGTGATCCTTTTGCGGTATCTACACCGGTCGGAGAATCGATTATCGCTAGATGGGTTTACCGAGGTTGTACGATATCAGTTTGTGGTCATCGGACCTCAACCGACATAGTTAAGCTAGAGATGTTGGATTTTGATGCTATAATGGGCATGGAATAGTTGATAGCTTGTTATGCCACAGTTGATTGTCGAACAAAGACAACCAGATTTCATTTTCCGGGTGAGCCAGTCCTTGAATGGGTAGGTAATACAGCGACACCTACACTTCAGTCTATTCCAGTAGTGCGAGTTACATCTCGTGATTTTCGTACGTTAAAGTTTCGTCTTCAGTAAATTGATGTAAACTCGGGGATGATATTAACTGGAGGTTAGCATATTTATGCTATCTATAACAAGCGATAAATAAGTGTCATGAAGGATAAAGGATGCACGAATTAGAGAAAACGAGTTTCGTTGAAAATGGCCAATTTTGGATAAAATACGGATCAAGTGATAATACCCGATAATTATAAACTAGTACCATGCAAGGTACCATATGACCACAGTAGTATAATGTATAAAGTATATTAAAAATAAGTAGAATTTTAAGTAATTTGGGTTAATTTTTAAATTATACGGGTAATTGATTAATTACGGGGTAACAGAACATTACCCAATTAACTAATAAGTGGATAAAAATTAATTATCACACCCCCAACCCTACATGGCAGCTTGCCATGTTATAAGGAATGACTAAGTCATTCCTTGCTAGGTGTCATGAAGATACCATGTATTTCATTTCCAAGACTTTGACTAATCAAAGTCTTTCACATAAAGACTAAAACAAACTATACTAAGTGCATTTGAATTGTTCAAAACAAAGAATAGACGTAAGACCTCACACTTGCTGGATGTTAGCCATTCTCTTTTTCTATTACACGATTTTATTAATGATTCATAAAGAAAAATTCATATCCCGGAATTTACATATATTTGGCTAGTCTCGCAATTTACGAATATTTTCCTAGTTTTGTAAGTTACAATATTCTCCTTATTGGGACTTCATATTCAATTGAGTATTTTCTTCTTCCAGTCAAGAGAGCAGAGAATTTACATAGATACAGTATTAAAAGTATTTTACTTACCATCGAGATATAATCGATGGGCAGACCCCTATTGGGCAACCTCTGATCAGATGGTAAGATAAATGTCGAGCCTACTGTGGCCGAGCGCCTATGAGCGAGCCCAGTTGGTCGAGATACAGAGCCTAGTATGGTCGAGCACCTATGCGCGAGCCTACTACGGCAGACCAGTTATATATATACCGAGCCTTATAGGGCTGGACAACTATTTTACTCACTATATTCAGAGAGTTGAGTCAATATCAGTAGATGAGCATATTTCAAATTTTCTTTGACTCCTAGTTGTTTTCAGTTATTATATTATCAGTTCAGTTTCAGCTTCAGTATATTGCCTTACATACTCGGTACATTATTTCATACTAATGTCCCTTTCTGGGGGCGCTGCATTTCATGCATACAGGTTCAGACAGACAGACGGGTAGACCTCTTCAGTAAGTGTTGCCTGAGTTTAGCTTTATCGGTAAGCTCCCCTTTTTTGGAGTTGTTGAGTCTAGCAGTGTGATGTATATCTTGTGTATATATATAGATAGGTTATGGGTAGGTTGGGGACCTGTCCCGATCACAATACATCTATCAGTAGAGGCTTGTAGATATATCATGTCAGTTAGTGTAGTATGTTAGGCTTGTAGGCCCTGTACGTATATTTTGTTGGCTTGTCAGTTGTAGAAATTATGACGGCCTTGCCGGCCCAACTTTATGTTGACATTAGTCAGCGTTAGTCTCCATTTAGTTTTATATTTTGTATCGCACATTATCTTGTAATGTGGCCCATAGCCAAAGTATGACATTACATGTTTAGAGTCTCTTAGTCGCAAGTGGCACGCAAGGATAAATGAGGCATTAGGTACCGGTCTCGCCCCCGGGCTCGGGGCGTGACACTCCTTCCTTGGCCTTATATGTGGCAGGTGCTAGTGGAATCAATCCCACCTGAGCTAGAGTGCCAAACATGCTCAAAAATTGGGGGAGGGTCTCCTGAAGTGCAGGGGTAGTAACAAGCGTCTCAGGTGCTTGGCCCCCCAACTGGAGCTACTGGTGGTTCCTCTGTCGCAGCTCGGGCAGGTGCTCTGGCTGCACCACGTGCCTGTCCTCGGCCTCTGCCCCGACCCCGGCCTCTTGCGGCTCTAGCAAATAGTGCGAGTATCTGATCATCAGATCCAGCTGTGTGTATCCTCAGTATCTGTGAGAGAATAGAAAGACAAAGATTTAGAATTTCGAAGTCAACAAATTTGCACGATAAGGAATCAGAGAAGTAAATATTTTCCTAATAGTTCCATAGCCTCTCGAATATAAGTACAAACATCTCCATATCAATTCACGAGACTCTACTAAACCTACTTGTGACTCATAACCCCTATGAACCTAGAGCTTTGATACTAGCTTGTTACGACCCCAATTTCCCTCTGTAAGATGTTGTGATAGCACCTAATCTCTAAGACTAGGTAAGGCTAACATACATGCAGAATTTAACTGAGAATTTATAAAACCTTCAAATAACTCAAGAACCATCATATAAATAAACTCCCTAACTCAACAGAACACAACTCCCAAAAATCCAGCGATAACAAGCCACAAGCTCTACAAGAAAGTACTGAACATCCCTATACAACAATGTCTATAAAAGGAAAAGAAAATGAAATAGACTAGATGGAGGGTGACACCGAGGCCTGGGGACGTCGACAGGTGTACCTTGAAGTCTCCGAATCTAAACTCAACTAACTGGTGCCTGGACTGCTAAGAGGTACTTGGATTGCACAAAATGATATGCAGAAGTGTAGTATGAGTACACCACAATGGTACCCAGTAAGTACCAAGTCTAACCTCAGTAGAGCAGTGACAAGGTCAGGTCAAGGCCCTACTGGAATAAATAAGAGAATGAACAAGTACATGAGAGTATAATAATAATAAACAATGGAAAATGAAATAATGAAGAAATCTGTATTTCTTATTCTTGTTCTTCCTTGATCAGTATTCTCCATAGGAATTTCAAGGGGTTTAACTAGTTCATAGTTATTATAAAAAATAAACGAAGAAGAAAGAGTATTGGAGAGAAAAGTAGAGAGCGAGAGTTTTTATTGATATGGATGAATTACAATGTAATAGAATCCCTCTATTTATATTAGACCTCATTTTTTTAAGATTAAGACGTCTAAGGCTGAATACACATCTGAATATTTAGATGTGTATTCAGATCAAGATGTGTACTAAGATCTGAATACTAAATAATTAAGATGTGCAGAAGCATACCATGAGTACACCACAACGGTACCCAGTAAGTGTCAAGCCTAACCTTAGTAGAGTAGTGACGAGGTCAGGTCAAGGCCCTACTGGAATAAATAAGAGAACTGAACAAGTATATCACAATATAATAATGATAAACAATGGAAAAGGAAATAATGAAGAAATATACCAAGAATAGATACACTGAACTAAGCCAATTACTGCATCACGGAAGAAAACAATGAATGGTATGCCAAGGAAGCAAAGCAACCAAAACACAAGTGAAGTAATAGAAAAGTATCAACAAGAATCACTACCGAGGTACCACGTCGTAGTATCAAATCACAAAACAAATCACAATCTTTCCTTATATCACCGCAGGAGCCTTGAATTTAGTTTTGAAAGTCAATTTTTCGGAAATAGCTTCCTGCATTTTAACCCACCTTATTACACCGTGTGGCTTCAAGTAGTTCCCCTGCTAGCAACACGCATATCAAGCCCGCCTTATCTCACCGCATTAATTTCAACCCCAAATCCTCATACCACCTCATTTGTATCAATATCACAATGTATCACAAATTGCATCTCAAGTGCCCAATATCACAACTTGCCAAAGAAGTCAACAATAATGGTGTTTTCACAATAAATTTCCCATGACTCGACCACAATATGCAAAAGAGTCTCAATGATAACAACCAGAGTGAATAACTCAACAAGAATAGTATTTCACAACTTTACAACTTGGCCTTAATGTGAATCACGAACTTTATAACTCAATACCAATTTCAACAATGTGATATTCAAAGAAATAACAATTTGAAGTAAGGAACTTAATGGTTAAGTAATGAATAAGGAATAGAGAATAAGAATAAACCCTTGAAGACCTCTTTTCTACCAAGCGAGATCATCACTTATGCGGCATAGGGTCGCATAAGTAGAAAATCCATCACAGGTGCGGGTCCAACTTATGCCACGAAACTCCACTTATGCGGACCAATGGCTCGCACATGCTCTAGGCTAGATGCATGAATTACTTTTCCTATAAATAGTCATGTATTCCTAGCCATTTGGAGCATGAAAAATTTAATAAAAATCATCCTTTCCTCCACTTCCTTCTTTGTGAGTTTTGAGTGTTCTTATGTGTTGTCTTGCTCTGCTAAATTTTCTAACAATAAGTGTTTGGCTGAGAGTTTTCCTGTTTCAGTTGTATTTTCTTATGTTCCTTGAGAAGACATATATAATATATAGCACTGTCAAAAAATGTCCATATAAGCATCGAGATGTGCATATTGATTGATATTCACATCATTGTGGTTCTATGTTGCACGTATTCTTCAAATGGATTAGGCACAGGTGCAATAACATCTTTGAAGGATTCAATCAAATCATAGTAGCCTTTAAATATCTTTGAAAACTTTTGAAGGGAAAGTAAAGGATATAACATGTACTATATATCTGAGATTTTATGTGATCTTTTGGTAATTGATGTTAAGTGGTTGATTCCCTATCTTGGGTTTAGCTTTTCCTGGTGCACTCGGTTTGTTAGTCTTATCTATCTTTGTTTTTTTTCTTGTATATATATATATATAAATATATATATATACGCGCTTTGTCGTGAGAGCTATATTAATTCTGACTGGGCATTACATCTTTTAATTTTGTAATTGGGGGTGCAACCCTTCAACCTATACGACTATACCTGCTATTGGGCATGTATATTTCTTATACTAGCAATGTTGTTTGCTAAAGCTAAGTTATGAGCTATTTAAGTAGGCCATTTATTCACTATGATATCTAACAAGTACCAAGCATGTGATCCCTAACCATAAGATTTTTATTAAATCATAGCAATAATAATGTCTAAATAAAGATAACAGTGGGCAGAATAACCAAGAATCCTAAGATATCATGATTAACCACCATCCCACAAATCTATTATGGTTTCGGTTTACCTGCAAAATGGTACGGTCAAATTTATTACGTGGTTAATAGACAAGCGAATTTCTTAGACCCAAAATGATAAAGATATAAGATAAATATTAAGATTAGCAATTGAAATTGAAGAAGATGACAAGTATGGCTTCGAATGCAATGTCTCCGAGAGCAAGAATAAGAATAACGACAAATTGTATGTTCTTAAATGGAGAGCAAAAGTAATAGAATAAAGATTTAGTATGCAGAAAGTATTTTGTGTCTTTGCAATGATTGATGAGCCTGCTATTTATAGTGTTCCTTAGGGAAATAAGATCCTAGGATTAAACTCCTCTTAAATGATAATTAAAGAGTCATTGAAGAACATGTAACGACATGTCATGAATGCAAATATTCTTTGTTCCTCTATTGAATGTTATCCGATGTCAAACCCTTGATCGTCTCTCGTTAACTACGCTCCCTTCGAGATTTACCCAATGTTGATTGCATTTGTTGTATCCGGTGTTGATTGTTACCTAAATTGCTTTTTGTCTATATTCGGTTTCATGTGTCATGTTATCATTCGACCATTTGTTATAAATTAATTTTACCTCATACAGATAGTCCCCCTACTTTCCGGTAACATATCTTAGTGTTACTGGGAAGTTGGTGAAGATTCCTTTATTAGCAGGAAAGTTCCTAAATAGTCTTTGACACTTGAAAGGATGTACGTTTTCTCATATTTAATACCTCGAACACATGTTGCCCCACAATTCGACAAATATTTTTGCCGGTATTAGAGTTAATCATGACCACGATTTTTCCGTCTATAACTTCCTTTCTACTCATCACTTTTACCACTTTACTTCCAAATTTTTTATAAGCCCTTCTTCTTCCCTGCATTTGCTTAGAAATTCTACCATCTTCTTCAGCTTTATTAGCAAGAATTTTATTGAATTTTTGCTATCATGGCTTTTTTTTACCGCCTTCTTTGGAAACACTAATATTCTATTCGGTGGAGGCCTAAAGAAAACCAGGACAAGAAGGCGGAAGTTGATTCCAATCCTCCCACTATTGGTACCATCAACCAACAACATCTCAGTACTGCAAATGATTTTCAAGAGAAAGCTCCTTCTGCATCTTTACGAACTTGGCCAGTTAGCAGGCACCTCTCCTCCATTCGCCCTTCCAATATCCCAACTGCGAAGGAGGACTGCAACTGTCCCAACCTTAAATCCTCGCTCTGAATATGATAGAGAGAGTTTCTTTCACCAAGGAGGGGTTCACGTATGTCTATAAATTTCCCTTTACCTTGGGTCCATTCTCCCTGGACTCGAATAAATGGCTCGACCCCATAATTTTGGAGTTTTGCCACCAGTACCAAGTCTGCTAGGCAAGCCAAAGTTACTGATTATTCTATCTTTTTACCTTTATCTTTAACAATTTACCAAGTTAATTCAAGTAAATAGCGGAATTAGAAATGCGGAAGAACATAATTTAACAGTTAAACTGATACCAATACGAAATCCATAATAATACTTCATCCAGAACTAGTGTCACAATCTCACGGACTATCTACGAATACTATAAATAGTGTCTGAACAAAGAAAATATATGTCTGTCTCTGAAATACATAAGAACAGAAAGAAACAGGAAAGAAGGGAACGCCAAGGCCTGCGGACGCCTGCAGGACTACCTCGGGTCTTCGCTGGAGTGAAGGCAGCAACCTCTAACTATGGTTCGTTTGCTCTAGTACCGGGATCTACACAAAAGAGTGTAGAGTATAGTATCAGTACAACCGACCCCATATACTGAGTAAGTGTCGAGCCTAACCTCGGCGAAGTAGTGATGAGGCTAGGGCACAACAAACAACATAACCTGCAGTTAAACAATATCTAACAGAATAATAGTAATAGAAGCTAATCTGAAAGTAACAGGGAGGGGTAACATACTATAGGGAATACCAACATATGGAAACACCGATATAATAGAATGAAACAATTAAGGCACTTGAACCGATAGCAACAAAAAATCATAACAAGCTGACAATAAATGCACAGCATCACCCTTCATGTTTTTACTCTCAATCCTCACCATGTAATCAATAATGAAAATGTGCACGGCATTGCCCTTGGTGCTTTATCACTCTTCCTCACCATATGAACATTAAAAATGTGCACTGCATCACCCTTCATGCTTTATCTCTCTTTCCTCACCCAAACAGTGGTAACACAACATCCCGGCATGGGATTCAATAATAAGAATAAATACATCCCGACAATGGAATCAACAATAGAAATAAATACTCCTGGCAAGGGAATCAGCTATAACCAATCTTGTTCCAACAATTAACTACACAAAATGAACCTCAACTGGATCCAATGCGCAACAATGGACAAATACCAATAAAATGATCATAAGTCCTACTCAACATGGATAAACATCAATTTAGGCATTGCTAGTATTTAATAAGAATCACAATGATCATATTGTAAGACTCACGGGCATGCTTCACACCAACGTATAGATACTCGACACCATACTTATACGTCGTACACGATGCTAGAACATAGCAAATAAGACACAACTCTTATTCCCTCAAGCTAAGGTTAGACCAAACACTTACCTCGATTCCACAGCCACGAATCAAGCCTCAACTATCGCTTTCCCTCCAGATTTCACCTCCAATTCACTTGTATCTATCATAATTAGCATAATAACATCAATAAATGCTAAAGAACTCACACACAATGCTTAATTATAGGCAAAACACGAAGTTCGGACCACAACCTGATTACCCATTCATCCCCGAGCCCAGATATGCAATTGATTTTGGAATCCGACCTCAATTGAGGTCTAAATCCCCAAATTTCGAAATTCTCAATTTTCACCCAAAAACACCCAAATTCCTATGAAAATCCCTAGATTTTGTGATGAAATCTCGTAAAAAGATGAAGTAGAATGAAATATATGAGTTAAAAGTTGTTTACCTATGATTTGGAGAAGAACCTTTCTTTGAAAAATCGCCCAAGAGAGCTTACGGTTTGAAAGTGTTTGAAAAATGAAGAAAATCCTGTCTAAGTTAGAATTTACCCAGGCGCAGTTATCGCATTTGTGATGACAGGTTCACAAATGCGAACTCGCAAATGCGGTCTAAGCTTCGCAAATGTGAAGGTAGGCCTGCGCTGCTCTCTTCGCAAATGCAAACATTGTTCGCGATTGCGGTTACTGAGAATGTCGCATTTGCGATGATGAACTTCGCATTTGCGAAGGTCCCCTGCCCGGCCCAGTCTTCGCAATTGCGATGGTTCTTCGCAATTGCGAGCTAGGCTTCGCAATTGCGAAGCCTGCAGACCTGCAACACACCAGCAGTTTTTCCTAAGTCCAAAACACTTCGCGACCTATCCAAAACTCATCCGAGCCCTCGGGGCTCCAAACTAAACATGCACGCAAGTCCAAAAATATCATACGAACTTGCTCATGCGATCAAATCATCAAAATAACAACCGCAACTATGAATTTAGCCTCAAAATCAATAAAATTATTAAGAACACCCAAGTTACTATTTTCACATCCGAGGGTCCGATTTATATCAAATCAAGTTTGATTCCTACCAAATTTCATAGATTAGACTTAAACATCATTTTAAATCTGTACCGAGCTCCGGAACCAACATACGGGTCCGATACCATCATATTCAAACATTATTCAATTTCCAAACTTCTTATATTTTTTAGTTAAACAATTTTCTTCAAAAATTCATTTCTCGGGCTAGGGACCTCGGAATTCAATTCCGGGCATACGCCCAAGTCCCGTTTTTTTCTACGGACCCTCCGGGACCGTCAAATCATAGGTCTAGGTCTGTTTACCCAAAATGTTGACCGAAGTCTACTTAAATTCAAATTTAAAGTCAAAATTGGTATTTTTCTCTAGTTTTCACATAAGGGCTTTCTAGAAACGCGCTCGGACTGCCCACGCAACTCGAGGAGAAGGAAAATGAGGTCTTGAAGGCCTTGAAACCCCGAATTGGGTTCTAAAACACGAGATGACCTTTTGGTCATCGCACTAACCCTTGCATAAATGATGAATATATACTCTCCCAAAATTTTTCGCGGGGGAGTATAAACTTCAGCAAAAGAGGCCACCACGCTCTTCTCACCAGCATGGATGATTGAAGACAATCGTGGTTGGATGGAATGGTTCATCATCATTGCTACTAGGGACATCATCCCGGCCATAACTCCATCTTTTCCTGAGTCATGGAATCACTTTTGTAAGTTTTCAATTAATCATTTACTTTCTTCATGGAAAAATGGTTTTTCGTTATTGCTGATCTTCTTGTTCCTTTTGTTCTAGCTACCCATTGGGAACCACCAGGAGTTCAAGGTCAGGACCAGTGGGTTCAGAAATTTCTAGAAATAAAGACCTTAGAATTTCACCGGTAGAAGGAAATCGCCCCCAAATACGGGTGGAAGGCCCAAAACTAAGCCGAGTCCTTATTCCTTTTATCTTTGTACGAACACAGGTAATTTCATGAAAAGTTGTTAACTCCATTTTTTTGTTTGATACAAGACTTCCAAAGGGCTCTGTCATCTGCCCCAAATGTCGATGTCTTAGTTTACCCCAAAGAGGCCAGAAGGGTGTTGCAAAGTGACCTTGCTCGAAGTGGAGCTCGCGGATCTGCTTCTGGTAAGGGTGCCCCTTCTCGGAGTACCCAGCCCAAGAAACCAAAGTGAAGACGCTCCTCTTTAGTTGGGGATCAAAGGATCTCTTCCTCGCCTGGGGATCAAAGGAAAAAAGCAAGGAAAACACCATTCAAGATAGCCACGGTGGTCCTCATTGATAAGGGGAAACCATGATGAAAATGCTTCTCTTCAAAAAAGAAAAAGATCTTCATCAGCTCAATTGGACGCTCAGCCGGGAGAGCTTCAAAACTCGACCATAGAAGACATCCAAGCACTTTGGGGTGAGATGGACCTGGTAGATAATGCCAATTCTCACTTTCCGGTCCCCATTATTGTCCTCGGTCCATGAAGTTTGGACCCTAGGCCTCTTCTGCCTTCGACCACTGAGCAAATAATAATCAACCCATCTTCTGCCACCGTTGCTTCTTCACCTTCCATGCCAATGGGTTCACACCCACCGACACTAGGTTCTCCTTCACAACCAGCAACAATCACATCTCCTCCACCGGCAACAGACGATCGAGAAAAGGATGTTTCCCTTCCACGGTCTCCCATCCACTGGAATTTGGGTCATGATTATCCAACCCCTTCCCCAGATCTTCGAGGGAGGAGAAGGGCCACTCTTTTAGTTTTAAAAGAGTGTCATCTTCTGTCCAAGTCGGTGGAGCTTGCAAATTATTTGAAGCTATTGTCTTCGAAGAAAAATTGGAAGAAAATGCGCTCCCTTTCGGGGGAGTGCCTCATAAACAATGCCATGTACAGTGCGGAAATCCTAACTTTGATATTCTTTTTTACAAGCCAACTTTCTTCTTCACCTTTCGTGCTAAGGAACCAACTTGTTGTACGCCTCCTGGTGTTTGAAGCAAAAGCTGCTGAGATGGGCAAACTTGAGGCTCGATTGCAGCAGAGGGAACAAGACAAAATGGACCACAACCAAGAAGTTTCTCAATTACATGAAAACCTTCAAGAGGTTAAGGCGAAGCGGGCTGAGCTTCATGACACTGTGCTTACTGCTGCCGAGCACTAGTCTGCCTTCGAGGACCAGATCAATAATTTAGAGGCATACTCAAGCTCCAAAACTGTCATGACCCAAATCGATGAGCCATGACGAGTTACTGAGTCTTATCTATCGAACACCCCTAAGCATACGTCAACGATTTAAACATGAAATAGGGGTAGGTCATGCATAACATCGGTCATTAAACTACTGAATCATGTGAATAACATACGTGAGGAAATATTCCATAAAGACATATATATATATATATATGCAGAATACAGTAGGGCGAGCCGACAAGGCTGCTAGGGATAACTATATATCAAAATAGAAGCCGACAAGTCCACATACTATCCCAATATACATGATTATCTACAGACCTCTAATAGAGTGTACAACTGTATAAAGGACGGGATTGAAAAATATCATACCAAAACCCAATAGCAGCTCTGGATCAAAATAGAGCACACCAACTCTTGTTGAGCACCTAAGAAGGGGGACGGCAACCTGTCTACCTGCACCTAGGGGCATGAAACGCAAGTCCCCAGGCAATATGGGTGTCAGTACGAATAATGTACCAAGTATGTAAGGCATAAAAATCTATTTATAAAAGAAATGAAAAACATATGGAGTAAAGGACTCAACCGGTAAGTCTAAATAGCTTTGTGAATCATGAAACATTTATAATGTCATGCATATATGTATAAATGTCATATCATGTATAGGGATATGCGTACATAATATCATCAAGCCTCTAAGGGCGCATTCCATCATATCATCTCGGCCTCAGCGGGCGAGATCATCAACATATACCAACTGATCAGGTGGTGGTGCGTATATAACATCGTAACCTTTCCCTTTACCCCATATACATATAATATACACATATATAACACAATCTGGTTATGAGTCAATGTATATGTATAAATCAATGCAATGCATAAGAAGTAAGTCAATAAGATCTCTGGAATGTCATAAGATTAATATGCCTTCGATTAATATCACAAAATAAACTTTATCACTTATGTATTTTCTGAGACCCATGAACAGACGATATAATAATAGGACATATGGGGAATGAAGAACATAGGCAACCTTAGTACTTCTAAGAATAGAACTATTTGTGAAAGTTGCGTGTTTGCTTGTTGCGTTATATCATATGAATCATGCCAAAAGGAAAGAAGGGATAGCTTTAACATACCTTATATAAATCTATCCAATAATAATTCTAAACTCAGCTCACTTCACCTTAATCTACAACAATGACATTGAAGTTATTGTCAAGCAACAAATGACTCTATCATTTATATAACGAAAGTAACTTAATCTGTAACAAAGCAGGCAATATTTTCCCTGATTTTACTGCTTCCTCAAGCCTAATATAGGCAAAAAAACAACACAATACAACCAGCAACTCAAAAATAACCTAACTACAATTTGGGACCTTTAATACAACAAAAAATCCAAATATCCCATAACACCCAATCAACAAGTTATCAATTAGCCTGAAATTGCAACGGCGAGCGACCATCCCACTATCCTACCACATGTAGTGTTTATCCACGCCCTTTAGCCTTCCAAACTCCATTAATCAGCAACACAAGAGGCCAAAATGAGTGGACTACAAAATAGTCCACCACAAGAGGAATAAATCAAACTCACGGCTTTCGATCACCGTCCCGTGAGTTCTAACTATTAAGAAACAAATTTATCAACCTTCCTTGATATTTAAAAAGCTTAAATACAGCAAGTAGGTGTTTTCTTAACCATGAAGTATCTTCTAAAACTCAGGCTACAAAGAAAAAGATAGGAAATATAATGATACTTATGTCGTAGGGTTCGTTCTAATGTTATTGCTTCTTGATTTCGTACCCGATAGGTTAATCCTTTTTGAAACCAATGTAGAAAGTTTAAGGGTAAGTTTATGGGTCTTCTCTATTCGTTGTCTATGTAAAAAAGAAGAAAAATATGACTTAAGGCATATATATATATATATCCATTTTTGAAAAGTCAAAGAGGTGCTAGCTTGACACTCTAGCATTGGCACCTCTTCAGATGCTTATATCTTTTTATCCGGAGGTCGTATGAATAAACAGTTAAGAGTGTTGGAAACTAAATTTTAAAGAACTTTAATTTGGTATATAATATGTCTAAAACAAACCTCATATAACACCCAAAATGCATTGCTCAAAAAGCTTCATTACAAGGAAAATCCTTAGTCGATTTTTCCGCAACTTAAATTCGATTTTCTCAAACTTTATATTTTATAGCCAAACATCATATATAGTCATATTATGACTTTACACCCATTTAAATCATAATTAACAAGTCTCATATTCATTATATGTCACCTTGGGATGCACAAGATATAACAATCTTCCCCTCTTAGAAACATTCGTCCTCGAATGTTAAACTCTCAGAGATCTATAAAAATTTTGGCAGAGTATCCTCTGTAATGATACTACTACTAACCTATCACGCAGTAAACCCAATAATAGAAATCTACACGGGGCCACAATCATCAGTAGCACCAATGGCCTCACACGACTAATGACAGTAAATAACATAAGAATCTAGTATCATATACGCACCTAAAGGCCGTGATGTCTCCGTCCAATCCTCCTCCGGAAGCGAAAACAAGTGAGGATACCTAGACTTTATGTCTTCTTCAGCTTCCTAAGTCATCTCTTCCACATTCTTGTATCTCCAAAGTACATTAACCGAAGCTACGTCCTTAGTTATCAATCTCTGAACTTGTCTATCTAGTATATGAATGGAAACTTCCTCATATGATAGTTGCTATGTGACCTAAACATAGTCAACTCGAACGACTCTATAAGGATCTCCGATAAAATTATGGAGCATAGACACTTGAAAGATTAGATGTACTGACTCCAAGTTTGAAGGCAAGTCTAACTCATATGCAACCTGTCCTACTCTTCGTATAATCTTATAAGGTCCAATGTACCAAGGGATAAGATTTCCTTTATTGACGAATCTCATAACACCTTTCATCGGTGATACCTTTAGGAATTCCCAAACGTCTACCTGAAACTCCAAGTCTCGTCGTCAATTATCTACATAGGACTTCTGATGACTCTGAGCTACTAATAGCCTTTCCCACATAAACTTAATCTTCTCAACTACCTGTTGTACCAATTCTGGTCCTACTAACTTAGTTTCCCCAATGTTGAACCATCTGATAGGTGACCTACACTTCTGTCCGTAAAGAGCTTCATATGGAGCCATCTGAATGCTGGAATGATAGCTATTATTATATGCAAACTCAATAAGCAAAAGATGATCATCCCAGCTACCCCTGAAGTCTATCACACAAGCCCGTAGCATATCCTCAAGTGTATGAATAGTATGCTTAGCTTGACCGTCTGTCTGGGGATAAAATGTTGTAGTAAGACTTATTTGAGTCCCCAATCACTTTTGGAAGGACCTCCAGAAATTAGCTGAGCACCTCTATCTGAGATAATAGATATAAGGACACCATAAAGTTGTACTATCTCCTTAATGTAAAGCCTTGCATAATCCTCTACTGAATATGTAGTCCTGACAGGCACAGAATGAGCTGATTTTGCAAGTCTATCAATAATCACCCATATAGAATCGAACTTACGCTGGGTACGAGATAATCCTATGATGAAATACATATTAATTACCTCCCATTTTCATGTCGGAATCTCTATAGCCTGCAATAATCCACCGAGTTTTTGATGCCTAATCTTAACCCACTGACAATTAGAGCACGGAGCAACAAACTCTGCTATATCCTTCTTCATTTCGTCCCACCATTATATTTCCCTGATATCATGATACATGTTCGACGCTCTTGGATGAACAGAATAACGATAACAGTAAGTTTCTCCCATAACCTGCCGGCGTAGCCCTGCGGCATTAGGAACACATAATCGACCTTGATATTTGAGGACTCTATCTTCTGTAATCTCGAATGGTGTCTTCTCCTTTTGAGGGACTATATCTCTGTAATGAGCTAGCATAGGATCCTCATATCGGCGTTCCTTCACTTCAGTTATTAAAGAGGATGTTGTCGTCTCTTGAATAGTAAATCCTATATCACCTGAGTCTAGTAATTAAACTCCAATACTAGCTAGTTGATGAATATCATGGGATATATCACTCTTTTATGGCTGTAAATATGATAGGCTACCCATAGATCTACGGCTAAGGGCATCGGCTACTATATTCGCCTTCCCTGGATGGTATAAAATATCAACATCATAGTCTTTCAGTAGCTCCAACCATCTCCTCTAACATAAATTCAATTCCTTTTGCTTGAATATATACTAAAGGATCTTATGATCTGTATAGATATCAACATGAATATCATACAAATAGTGTCTCTACATCTTTAGTGCATGTATAACTGTGGCTAACTCTAAATCATGGGTCGAGTAATTCTTATCGTGCTTTCTTAGTTGTCTAGAAGCATAAGCAAGAACCTTACCATGCTGCATCAATACACAACCTAATCCAATGCCCGAAGCGTCACAATAGATAGCATAACCATCAGTCCCCTTTGGGAGTGTCAGAACTGGTGCTGAAGTCAATCGGTCCTTCAATGCCTCGAAACTCCGCTCACAAGCATCACTCCTCTAAAACTTAGTTTCCTTCTAAGTCAACTTTGTCAATGGTGGTGAAAGAGAAGAAAAACCCCGGTAATAACCTGCTAAACCCAGGAAGCTACGAACCTCTATCGGTGTCATGGGTCTAGGCCAAGTCTTCACTGCCTCAATCTCCTGTGTATCAACCCGAATACCTTTACATGAAATAATATGTCTAAGGAAAGCTACAAAATTCAACCAGAATTGTTACACCCTATGTTTTCATACGTGAAAGTACACCATAAGTAAATTGATGGAAGCTTAGAAAATGAGATGTTACATCCCGCATTTTCTATGTTAAAGTTTCATTGTAAGTTAATCGACGTAAGTTCAGGAATGAGGTTATTTTGAGATTATAAGCATTATGCTATTTCAAACAAGTGATGAGTAAATTCGCGAAGTATAGAGGGAAAGCAAATTGAAGAAAATGAGTTTCGTTGAAGTTTGGCAATTTAGGGATAAAATACGGTCCAAGCTATAATACCTCGTAATCACGGACTAGTATCATACAAGGTACCACATGACCATGATAGTAAAGATGTATAAAGTGTGTTAAAAGTGAGTGGTATTTTAAGTAATTTGAGATAATTCTAAATTATATGGGTAATTGATTAATTATTGGAGTAGTGGGAGATTAATAAGTTGATTAGTGAAAGGGGTGAATTTTTGGATCAGTGTAACCACCACCACCACCCCCCAACGTGGAAGCCCAAAGAGGCATTAATAATGACTCTTGACTCTCATTACAAGGTGGCATTTTAAGAGAATATTTGTGGCTTAGTCATCCCCTAAAGTGGGGCCCACAACAAAAAGTCATAAGACAATCTTCCTACATCATTATTTCCTACATTATTATTATGGATAATGGAGATGTATGTGCTAGGAATGGACTTTAATTCACAACATGGAATGGACTTTAACTCTCGAAAATCAGATTCTCAACATGAATTCATATGAAATTTTATAACGCTACAACAACGTGATAATTGCAATTCTAAGAGAGTACGGTGCAATCCTTCTCAAGAATATCATACGAATTTTCCCCTACTTAGATCCGTCGTTACGTGTTTTGTCTCAATTGATGTGTATTAGAGGGATTGTCAAGAGAATCAGCTCAGGTATTTTAAGGCTAAGCCCTTCCTTCATTTTGACATGATCTCGTAATTACATGTGTTTGAACGAGGCATAACGAGAAGTTCATACTCCCAAATTTATATACATTATCCTAGTCTCATAAGTTACAGTATTCTCCCTTATTAGGACTTCATATTCAATTGAGTATTGTCTTCTTCCAGTCAAGAGAGCGGAGGGCCTATATATATAGTATTACAGTATTTTCACCACAATCGAGCTATAATTGGTGGGTAGGCCCCTATTGGGCAACCTCTGATCAGATGGTAAGTTATATACCGAGCCTATTGTCACCGAGCGCCTATAAGCCAGCCCAGAATGGTCGAGATACAGAGACTAGTATGGTCGAGCGCCTATGAGTGAGTCTACTACGGCGGAGTAGTTACACATTTCGAGCCTTATAGGGCCGGGCATTTATTTTAATTATTATATTGAGTGAGTTGAGTCAGTATCAGCAGGTAAGTATATCTCAAGATCATCTTTGACTCCTAGTTACTTTTAGTTAGTATATTATCAGTTCAGTTTATTGTCTTACATACTCGGTACATTATTTCGTACTAAAGTCCTTTTTTCTGGGGATGCTGCATTTCATGCGTGGGGATTCAGACAGACAGATGGGTAAACCTCCTCAGTAGGTGTTTCCTGAGTTCAGCTTGATCGGTAAGCTCCACGTCCTTCAGAGTTGTCGTATCTAGAGTTCTGTGTGCATCTTGTGTATATATGTATATATGTTATGGGTAGGTCGGGGCCCTGTTCCGATCACAGTACATCTATTAGTAGAGCCTTGTAGACATATCCTATTAGTTAGTGCAGTATGTTGGGCTTGTAGGCCTTGTATGTATATTTTGTTGGTTTGTCAGTTGTAATAGTCATGACGGCCTTGTCGGCCCTGCTTGATATTGATGTTTAGTCAATGCTAGTTTCTGTTCAGTTTTTTATTTTGCGTCATAGATTGTCTTGCAATGTGGCCCCATGGCCAAAGTATAACTTTATGTTCTCAGAGTCCCATAGTCACAAGTTGGTATGCTAGGTTAGGTGAGGCACCGGGTGCCAGTCTCGCCCCCAGGTTCGGGACGAAACAAAAGTGGTATTAGAGCATTTCTATCCTAGGGAGTCTACAAGCCGTCTCTAGTAGAGTCTTGTTTATGGGTGTGTTGAGCACCACACTTATAAGCAGGAGGCTACATGACATTTAGGACTGTCACTTTCTTCTTACTCTAGATCGTGTGTTAGAGCTCAATTGTAAGAACTCAATTTCCTAAACTCTATCTTGTTCATAATATGGCGATGCCTACATCCAGAAGGGTCGTTGGTAAGAGATATAGCTATAGAAGAGTTGAGTCAGAGAAACTCGATTTTTGCATCATGCTTATGATGGATAAATATGAGGTATTCAGCAGATCCTGTGTGTACTAAGATGTGTAAGCTTCTTGATAAGGATCCCTAAGGCAAGAATATCTGTCCACCCACATGGTGAAAAGCAATGAGAGATTCATAAGGTAGATACAAGCTTCTGCAAGTAAAAGGAGCAAGATGAGAAGGGTACGAGGTACTTAGTTAATGAAGATTATTGGTATTTTCAACTCAGGAAGAAAAGTATAAGCATTGTGAGTTACCTTCAATAGTAACAGATGTATGTATAATTGGTCACACATATCTCAGTTATGCCCTATGGGGGCTAATAGGTGTAGTTTAAGAAAATGACGGGATATCAAGATCCGGTTGGGGTTAGAGTAACCCAAAATAGTGAATGGATTGTTTGTGTTAGTGGACATTTCTAAAGGATATTACAAAGGTGTTAATAGATATTCTTATGAGACACCCAGATGGTGCACTCTAGAATATTACAATTAGATGTGAATATAGCATGATCAATAAATCAGAAGATAGGCACTGAAAGCCTGGAAGGGATAAATATTACCTTAGTGTGGCTCTCGTCCCTAGTAGAGCGAGAACGTTGAACAACTTGAAGAGCCACTGGATGGAGCAAAGGGGAGCTAAAAGCAAAAGAATGTCTTGTTGGAGTTTTCAGAATAAGGTGATAGGCCAAAATGTTAGCAGTGAAATAAGAAGAGAGTTAATGAAGCATTATGAGTAAGATGTGATACATGGATGACAAGGGCAGATCAAAGATTATAGTATTACATAGTCTATAGTCAAGTGAAGAACAAGACGAGAGGTGACAGGCCGTGAGACAACAAAAGAGTATAGGCCATAAAGTCATATCCTCACTTCGAGAAATAAGTTTGTGACTCTAACGTGACTACCAGAAGGAAAAGTTGGATCCCAGAGTAATAGAAATCGGTATGGACTGATGAACAAGATAAACTAAACATGAATTAGGGGATGAGTGATTTGATAATAGTCTGTATCATAAGAATTTCATATTTCATTCCGGCGATAATAGAATGGAAAACAGAAGAAGATTCATAAAAAATTCAGAGAATGGTCATTCAGGAAGACGCTTCCCTAAAGCAAGCAATGTGAGAAAATTTAAGCTTAAGGGCCTGTATGTGCCAGTTATACTAAGTATCACCCTCACGAGTAAGGGATTTTGTTATCCTTGGTACAGAAGGATTACTGCAAGGTGAGTAAGGATCATAAATGATGTGAAAAGAAGCCAAAGAGGAAGAGGAAAAACATCTATAGGTAGCTCGTCGTAGCACTAAATCTTAGCACCTTCATAAAGGGGGGAATATGGAGTGATATGGCATTAAGTCAGAATTAAGTGGTTCTAGTAATTATGGAATGGTAAAGGAAGAATGTGACAAAAATGAGAAAGGGATGAGATTGCACTTACTCAAATCCTACAGATATGCTACGATTCCAGAATATTATGCAAACATGATGTCAAGAAGAGGAAGTAAGGGTTCCTACCCGAGATGTTACTAATAAATAGGGAGCCAGTGTGAGACGTAAGTTAAGTCAAAATAAATAACCCAAGAAAGATTACGCAGAACATTGATGTGAGAATGGGCCAACGAGTAGTTAGTGTGAGCACGTGATTTTTGCCTTACGAAAACTACTCCAAAAATAAATCAAAAATAAAATAAATTTCTGTTAGTATGCAATTTGTGAATTTGCGTGGTGTTTGTAAAATATTTGTTTTATGTCCGTAAATATTTACGTTGTCATAATAAAATGAAAAATAAAATAAAATACATGTTGCATGCATATCTAGGATTTAATTATGCATTAATTCAAAATAAAAACACAAAAATATGCATTTTTGTTCTATTTTAAATATTCCACTATGTGATTAATATTGTCTAGAAGTTAAAATTGTTTTATAATTAAATTTAGGAATTTAAATTAGAAAATTGAAATAAAAAATAAAATAAAATAAAATAGAATGTGAAAATCGGACCTGGATTAAAATCCAGGCCCAAAACCAAATTACCCCCCTTAGCCCAATCCAGGCAGCCCCAAGTCCGGTCCAATCCAGACGAGCCAAAACGACAGCGTTTGGTCGTAGCTTCTCAGGGACCGTTGGATCAAATCCAACCAACGGTTAAGATCTCACCCCCTTACCCGTAACCCGTAACCCGTAACCCGACCCATTGACCCGACTCAGCCGACCCTGGCATTAAACCAAACGACATCGTTTGGTTTAATGAACTGATCCTGGCCCTTCATTCTACTTGATCTAACGGTTAGTATCAATTCACCTTCCCCCTATATAAATCCCAAATCCCTACCCCGGCCCCTAGCCAAACACCCCCCCCTCCTTCCCTGTTCATCATCCCTTCCGAAACTCACCCCTAACCCTAGCCGCCCTAGGATCCCACGACCTGAAACCCGGCGGCATCAACGCTGCCGGTCACCAAAATAACACCCTAGAACTCCCTGAACATCTTCTACACAGATCTGACCTTAGTTTTCTTCGAATCAGACCCCAACTCTTCGAATACTAAATCGAAGGTGGGTCTGAAAACTCCTACCTTTCCAATGGCTTCCAAAATAACACCATAGCTTCCCCTAACCACCCTAGGTATGGATCTGTTGCTTGTTTGGCTCGAATCACTTCCGAGCTTCTCGAATCTTCTTTTGAAGATTCGGACCAAACAAGAACAAACTCAGATCTGTTCTAAATTGACACCAAATGACCCCTAGGTTACCCTCACCCTTGTGTCGTATTTGGTCCCCCTCGAATCTGACCAGAAATGGTTAAGTCCCAAATCGAATCTTCAAAAAACCTAGAAATACCAGACTTTTGGATTCTGCCCAAATTAAATAAAGATTGAGGTTTAATCGACCTTAGTCGAAGTATTTTCAGTGGAAAATACTTCGACTAAGGTCTGTTTGATTTCAAACAAAGTCCGAATCCAAGTTGAGTTCGAGTCCGTATGAAGTTTGAAGATTCAGAGGTATTTTTCTATTTCTTTTGTGTATTCTACGTGTATTGTTGTTTGTCTTAATAGCCTGTTAATTTTTCATGATTTTATTTGATTAATTCTGTCATCTTTGTCTCATGCCCGTCTATATGATCAAATATGAAACTATTTCTGTTGGTTGTGATTATTTACAATGTAAGTAATCGACTCGATTAAGTTCGTCGATTAGTTATAATATGAATTCTCATTTATGATAATGCTGATTGAAATAGTCTGCTTCTATTATTTTAGACTGATTATGGACAAATGTTGTAAATAGTCAACTGATTAATACTCGTCAATTAAATCATGTTTGTTTACAAATCAGTAAATTAAAATGTATGATGTGTATATATTGTTTTTTGAACAGGGCATTGTCAGTATATTGACAATGCTCCTGTGTTTGTTTAATTTTTCGTCCAATGTTGAAATTCAGTTGAACTATTAGGCTGAATTCAGTATAATATTGTTGTGATGTTAGTTTTGAATTCGAATTTACAAAGGTTGGTTAAATACAATTGTATTAGGAGGTTAATCCTAGGAATGGTTATAACTGTTAAAACAGACTTTAAAATCTGTTTTGTAACAGATTCTGACTTTAGTTTAAAGGCTGTAAATACAGTAGTATTTCAGGTTTATTTTGGATTGAAACAGTAGGGTAATGTGATAGTGTGCTTATAATGGAATGATAGTGGCTATAATTTAAGTAATAATGGGGAACAAGGGATAATGGGGCTGCTGAAAAATCAGGATAAGAGCACTTAGATTTAAAGTATTCAAAAGCAGTTTTAATGGAAAACTTTCTGATTTTAAAAGGAGAAAAGGGTCCAAGAAGCACTTAAAAAAGATAGGACCAGCCCTGTATAAATACAGGGAGCTGGATAGACTTTTAGGGGCAGACTTTAGGAGATTGAAGAAAGAAAAAAGATCAGAGAAAAAGAAAGAAAAGAGAGGAAAGAAAAAGAAAGAAAAGAGAGGCTGATTTCTAAAGCATAGAAAATACACACAAAAATACATATACATTTGAGAGAAACAGAAATCCGAGAAGGGAAAAATCAGATTGGAAGAAAGAAGAAACAGAAAAATCAGAAACAGAAAAAAAAAAATCAAAAACAGGAATTTGAAATAGAAAAGAAACTGAAATCTGAAATATTATCCCTTTGTTGAATCTGTTCGGATTTATTTGAATCCATAGTTCAGTTAAAATCTGAAGTTTTCTTTAAAATACTATTACTGTGCATCTGGGTTTCTCGGGTCTCATTATTGTTTAAGTCTGTGGAAAGACTGCTATTCTGCTGATTTTGTTACTGCTGCAACTGCTGAAAACTTACTTCTTCTACCTTCATTTCCAGGTACTTATCTCTTAATTCTATGTTGGAAAAAAGATTCAGCATGACAAATCAATGAAGTTTGAATTGCAAAAATTCTATTTTTCATTTGTCCAAGTTCATTAGTTTAAACTTCATTTTTTGTTTCATGTTAGTTAACTAGTAGTGAATTCAATTTGATAGTTATGAGTTAATTGTCTTTATTTGAAATTCATGTAAAACTTTGTAATAATGTTTTCCATTCTAAATTTTCATTAAAGTATAGTTATGATTGAATTGTTAAGATAGGGAACATGGCATGAAGTTGGCTATTAGTTAAGTCCTATGACATTGTTAGTCAGGTATAGAGTATTCTGAAATATCAAGAAATTGCATGGTTAGTGTATTTCGATTGTTTGGTTGTGGATTAAGGTTAGATGTTGATAGTTGAATAAAGAGTAATATAAAAATGTCAAAAACTATATTGCTAGTTTTACCTGATTTAGTTATGGATTGAATGATGTGAGTTATACGTTCATATATGGCGTGATAATAGGTATATATATAACCATTAAGGGATGATGAGTTGATGTATCTCATTATGATGTTAAAATGCTATGAATGTTTTAGACATACAACTATGTTGCATGTAAGGCAATATTATTAATCGATTTATAATTCCCTTTCTTATCAAATTGATGCCTATTTACCATCTTAAATAAATAATTAGGCCTATTAGATTAAAAGCAAGTATATGAGAATAAGATGAGATATACAAATTGCAACACTTTATATCAATGACAATTAGAAATAGGATTTGCACTAATTAAATAATGAAAAATTGTTCAAAAATACTTCTTCCCTTCATAAATCATGTTTGTTAATTTCATATACAATTCATCCTTTGGCATATATATGTTGTAGTTGCTAGAATCATATTTTTATTTTTTTCTTTGAACTTGAATAGTTGGGCTGAATATAATTTATATCCGGAAATTATAATCGACGGGCAACATTTAATAAATTGTGAATTTCTTTTAAAAGAATTCAAAGACATCCCTTGAATATGAATTTCTCAGTATTTTCATATAAAATGTGTAGATATAACAAACAATTTTGTGAAAAATTCATAATATCATTAAGAATATTTGGTGTAATTAGGGATACGTTCGCGTAATCTGATTATACCAATAAAAGCAATTCGAATTATGCGTACGCGCAATTTCGAGTGAATATGTAATATAAGGGATTTCTTCGAGGACGTTAAATTAATTTCATAAAAACCCGAGATGTGCGGTTCACTATTTAAGAAAAACAAATATTCTTGATTCGACACAATTTCGAAAAAATGATTGTTTAATAAATATATTATCAAAAGTTATCGTGTACACGTACGCGTGACACAATTCCGCATTTTTAAATTTATAACACGAATATACGTACGCGTAATTCGATTCAAAGAAGGATCCTTAATCACAATAAGTAAAAGCGGTAGTAAAATCACGTAACAAAAATATATTTAATAAAATCAAGATAATTAAGCCAATAATAAAAACAGTTAAGGGACCGTGCTAGAACCACGGAATTCAGAAATGCCTAACACCTTCTTCCGGATTAACAGAATTCCTTACTCAGGATTTCTGGTTCGCAGAATAATAAACAGAGTCATATTCTCCTCGATTTAGGGATTAAAATTGGTGACTTGGGACGCCTTAAAATTCCCAGGTGGTGACTCTGAAACAAACAAACAAATCCCGTTTCGACTGTCCTTTAATTGGAGAAAACTCCCCACGCGCCCCGCGGGCGCGGTAAATAGGAGGTGCGACAGCTCTGGCGACTCTGCTGGGGAACTGCAGTGTAAACTGTAACCCAGAGCCATTGGTTCAGGGTTTAAAGAATTCGAGCTTAAAATATCTGTGTTAATTGGCTTTATTTACTATATGATTTTCAACTGTTTATATGTTAATATGCTAAATGTTGCTTTTTACCGCCTTAATATTATTTGAATTGTGAATATATACAACTGCTACGAAACCCCCTTCTTTCTGAGTCTTCTGAATTTATGGTGTACACGTGCGCGTGACCCACCTTTCTGTTAAAGTCATACCAAATAAGACGGAGTTGGGACAAGTAACTAGGCCGGGCAGACTTTCGTGCTCCCGGTACGTTGCCCCCGCTTCGGCTCAAACTGTCCGTTTGGGTAAGCCAGGTTTAGAACAATCAACCTCAGGTTTTACACTTAGAATAACTCAGCCATGTACCGGATCCCTAGTAGGAACGAATATTTGCATCATATACATTTGGCCTTGGAGACTCAACACAGGGGTTGGGTCTGTCTAGGACAGGTGAACCCGAAACAAAAAGACCATCCTGATGCATCCTACTTGCTACTTGTGCATTCATTTGCCTCGAACATGCTTGTTGACCAGCTTAAACGAAATCATGGTGAGAAGAGAGGAATAAAATGGGTTGTTCTTTTTGAAATAAAGATATTTAATAAATAAAATGATTTTTTTAGTGTAAATTTTCAAAAAAATATAAAATTCTGAAAATAGTTTTTTTTTTATTTTCAAAATGAGTCTTAACTCTATTAAATTAAACTTCAGATACAAAATGAGCACCACACAAAGCCCCTCATCCACGAGTACAGAAGAATTTCTCTTTCAGCTTCAAATGTGGTGGTATGATTTAGGCGAAGACGGTCAAAAATGGGTCGTCAAGCATTTGGGAAATCTCACGGACATTATGAAAGTTAAACCCCGTGATGATCTGATTGCGGCGTTAATAACTTTTTGGGACCCTGTTCACAATGTCTTTCATTTCTCTGACTTCGAGCTAACTCCTACATTAGAGGAGATAGCTGGATATGCTGGTTTTGACGGAAGTCTAAAAAATCAAAGCCTGATATTCACAAAGGCTCCTTCGGTACTTCGATTCTTCGGTCTTCTGAACATCAGCAGTCAAATCAGGAAAAGCAATGTCATCAATGGATGTTGTTCCTTCAACTTTTTGTATTCAAGGTTCGGAAAGTCAGATGGGTTCGAAATTCATGAGAAAGGCCTTACTAACAAGCAAAACAAAGACACTTGGCAGATTCACCGTCGCTTTGCCTTCATGGTGGCTTTTCTAGGAATCGTGATCTTCCCAAACAAAGAGCGAACAATTGATATTCGCACCGCAAAAATTGTGCAAATCCTCACCACCAAAGAAAATCACACCCTTGTCCCCATCATTCTATCAGACATTTATCGGGCTTTGACTTTATGTAAATCAGGAGCAAAGGTCTTCGAAGGATGCAAAATTTTGTTGCAAATGTGGGTGATGGAACATCTCCAACAACAGCCCAAGATCATACAGTATGGGTCAAACAATGATAATTGCATCGAGAGCTATGAGGAAAGAACAAAAAATTATCAGGCTCCAGAAGGAATAGAAGCATGGGTATCTCATCTAAAGGCTTTAACGGCAAATCAGATTGAATGGACTTTGGGATGGCTCCCGATGAGGGAAGTAATACACATGTCAACCTCAAATAGTTATCTACTACTATTGGGATTGAGAAGAATTTAGCCGTATGCGCCACTAAGAGTCTTAAGGCAACTAGGGAGATATCAAGTAGTTCCTGATGATGAAGATTTGAGTATGCAAGTAATCGAATTACACCCAGAAGCCACTATTCCCGAGGCTCTACTTCAGCAGATGTGGAATGGATGTCGATACTTAAAAAGTGATACTCAAGTCCCAGACACTACAAAGGGTGAGATAAATCCTGGATATGCAAGGTGGTTTGAAAAACGGTCTCGCGTGGATGATGTACCAGAGCCTGAGCTAAGAAGGCCAACAAAAAGACCCCATGTTCAAAACTTCAATGATAAAATCCAAGAGCGGTTGATCTGGGGAGAAAAGGAAAAAGGGTACAAAGCAACTATCCATGCCCTAAAAGAAAATCTGAGAAGCCTCAGTTTGGAGAAAGATTTGCAAGCACAAGAAGCCGAAGGCGACAAGAAGAGTCTAGCTTGTGAGAATGAAAATCTTCATGCTCGATTCCAAAAAATGAAAAAAGTTTCTGAAACACCAAAGAGGAGCTGGAAGGATCAAAAAACCATCGCCAATCTTTTTGAAAGAATGCAAGATTATGATTCTATTCTTGCAGAAAACGAAAGGACGTTGAGCAAAGCAAAAGAAAGGATCCAACGATTAAACGAAGAAGCCATGTCTAATAAGGAACGCCAAGATAGGCAATCCGAAAAAGACAGGGCACAATTCAAGAAGGAAAAAGACCATTGGATACGATCAGAAAACCAGCTTCGTGCACAACTAGAAGAGGCAAGAAGATGCAACAGAGAACATCAACAAGCAGACCTCGACAGAGAAAGAGCGCAAGCAAGATTAGAGCAGGCCAGACTCCGAGCTCTGTTAGAATCAGCTCTAGATCGTGAAACCGTGTCAGAGATATAGCCACCACTCGTCAGCAGCAATTGCAAGACCAAGACCAACGTCTCCAAGGTTTCAGGGCACAAATCCACGACCTGGCAGTCTTCACATCTCAAAGTTATGTAAACTGCCAAGGAATGGATTATGAAAGGTTTACAGAGCATGCGCCCACTTTTGCTCGTCATCTAGCAATGGAGTTGGAAAGGATGTATCGTACGCTGGGAGGCCATCCAGGTCAAGCCCCACATTGAGCAGATAATCCAATATTTGACAACAAAAGTGGAAAGTGGGGCATGTTGTGAGATGTTAAGAATTGTATCTTTTATTTTGATTTAAGTGTGTGTGTTTCAAACCATTTTCTTAAAAGTTTTCAAATGTAATTCCATCTTTGTATAATGAATAAAAGTGATTGCCTTTAGTCCGAACTACGCAAGGTCTGATTCATGTAAGGGCATGATACGTAGGCAATCTCTATAAGATTCGACCACCACGATAAAAGACATATATAATAAATAAAAGTGAATAACAATAAAAATTTCAAGAAAGCTGGGACGACACAAGCAGCCGAGCAAATGCATAATAGAAAGGGATTATTTGTCTAGGAGCATTGCATCTCAACGTGTGATTATATATGTGTTAAACTCTCAAAACTAACAAGTTTGTTCATTTTCAGAATTCAAGCAGTTAGTTTCTCTAAAGAGTATACTGGCATATTATCACTATCACACAAGATCAAAAGGACCAATACCCGAAAGTATGTCTATCCCAGATGTTGACACAGGTATGGAGCTAGAGGAGATGGATGTCGGGAAAATGAAAGAAGAGATGTTTAAACTCAAGCAGCAAATGGCTGAGATGTACCAAGCCTGGTCTACAGGATAGTTACCCCCATCTTACCCAAATAACCCTGCTCCATCAATGACCCAAACTCAGGATAATATTACCACTGAATTATCCCCAAACTTCCCCATTTACCAGCACTACCGAGGCACCACCTCTCAGACACCACAGTCTCCACCTCTGAAACCAGTTCCATACTTTCATCCACCTATGACTCCTGTTTTCGTAGCACCTCCCCCTGCTACATTTCACAAATCTCCTAGTGAGCCTACATTCCAGGCCCAGGACAACCAAAATTACCCCCCGGAGCCCACCCTCAAAGCCTTCGAAATTAATTTAACTGCTCCTCATTTTGATCTCCCAACAGAAATTGACAAGCCAGCCAAAAATGCTGAACAAGAAGAGATGTTCAGGAAGGTCAAAAGTCTAGAACAATCATTCAGAGATATGTGAGGATTAGGTGGACAAGTCAGTGTAGCATACAAAGATTTGTGCTTATTCCCCAATGTACAATTACCAGTTGGCTTCAAGATGCCAAAATTTGACCTATACAACGGGCACGGCGACCCAGTAGCCCACTTAAGGGGATTCTGTAGCAAGATGAGAGGAGCTGGGGGAAAGGATGAATTATTGATGGCTTACTTCAGTCAAAGTTTAAGCGGATCAGCTTTGGAGTGGTATACACGCCAGGATCATGGGAGATGGTACATCTGGGATGACCTGGCACAGGCATTCGCATACCATTTTCAATACAATCTGGAAATCATCCCAGATCGATTATCTTTGACAAAATTTGAGAAGAAACACAACGAAAGTTTCAGAGAGTACGGCTTCCGGTGGAGAGAACAGGCAGCAAGAGTGGATCCTCCTATGAAGGAGAGTGAAATGGTAGACTACTTCATCCAAGCCTTGAAACCAACTTACTATGCCCACTTGGTTTCAGCGGTTGGGAAATCATTCAACGAAGTAGTGAAGATGGGAGGTATGGTGGCAGAAGGCCTCAAGACAAATAAAATCATGAGCTATTCAGCAATAAAGGTGACTACTCAAGCTATTCAAGGCGGGGTAGGAGGAATCGGAAGAAAGAAGAGGGAAGAGGCAGCAGTAGTTGATTCAGGAATTTGGTCAGGACCAAGAGGTTCACCGCCTTACTATAATCAACAACGACCTCGCCAATCAACTTACCACCATGATTTATCCCAACACTACTATCACCCTTCGGAGTCTCATTTCTCCATTAACCATGCTCAAGCATACAATCAGCCACCTGTTCACGCCAATTGGCGTGCTCCTGTCATACCAAGTACTTACCCACGAGCCTATCCCGGACCAGGTTTCAGGCCGAGGCCAGCATTCAGGGGGGAAAGAGAACAGAAAAAGAAAACTTACACTCCATTGGGAGAGTCTTACACTAGTCTGTTCCACAGGCTGAGACAGCTGGACATGCTGAGACCAATACAATCCAAGCTACCCAATCCTCCTCCAAAGAATCTGGATTACACCATTAGCTGTGAGTATTGCTCCGGTACACCAGGCCATGACACGGAGAAATGCTGGCATTTGAAAAATGCAATACAAGAACTGATTAATACTAATAAAATCGAGGTTCAAATCCCAGAAACTCCAAATATCAATAGAAATCCAATGCCAGCCCATCAAGAGGCCAATATGATAGAAATCATACAAGCTGATGGGGAGACAAAGAAGCCGTCACAAACTATCATGATGATCAAGTCTCATGAAGCCAAACTAGATAAGCAGTTAACAAAGGAGAAACCGGTACCCAAACAGAGCAGAAATGGCGATGAATCATCTGTGGTAGACAAGGAGGGATCATCGAGCAAAGTTGCTCCAAAACAAGAAAGGCCGAAAGTGATAGTACTAGGGGTTGCTAACAAACCCATTGTATTCGTGGAAGGAGCCCGTACAGATCGGGTTATTATCGCACCTATAATCCAGCTGCCGGTCATCAACAACAAAGCCATCCCATGGAACTATGAACGGATGACTGTAATGTACAAGGGAAAAGAAGTCAAGGAAGAAGTGTGTGAGGTACAAGGCTTGACTCGTTCGGGAAGATGTTTTACTCCCGAAGAGTTAAGAAAAACTAAAAATAATCCAACACCAACAAAGAGAGCTGTGACGGAAGAAGAGGCGGAAGAGTTTTTAAGAAAAATGAAACTCCATGATTATTCTGTTGTGGATCAATTAAAGAAGACGCCCGCTCAAATTTCATTGTTGTCATTACTGATCCATTCAGAGGAGCACCGTCTGGTTTTAATGAAAATCTTGAATGAGGCTCATGTTCCTGAAAAGATCTCTGTAAATCATTTGGGAAGAATAGCTAACAGAATCTTTGAGACAAACAGAATTACATTTGCTGATGATGAATTACCTGTGGAAGGTACCGAGCATAACAGAGCTCTTTACCTCACCGTGAAATGTGAAAACTCCGTAGTAACCCGGGTATTGGTTGACAATGGGTCAAGTGCAAACATATGCCCTCTCTCCACTTTAAGCAAATTAAAAATTAAAGAGGAGAGGATCCAGAAGAATAGTATCTGCGTACGGGGGTTTGACGGTGGAAGCAGAGATTCATTTGGCGACATAGTGTTGGAACTAACTATAGGGCCAGTTGAATTCACAATGGAATTTCAAGTGTTGGACATAACTGTTTCTTACAACTTGTTGTTGGGTCGACCATGGATCCATGCTGCTAAAGCAGTCCCGTCAACACTACATCAGGTTGTCAAGTTTGAATGGGATCATCAAGAAATAGTTGTGCATGGGGAAGAAAGTTTAAATGCTCGCAGCAGTACCATTGTACCAGTCGAGGGAACAGAAAATGACCAGGGACCATGGGTATACCAAGTGTCCGACACAGTGTCGGTGGAGAAAATTCTAGAGGGAAAATACCTTCCGAATCCAAAGATATCCTCTGCATCAGTCATGGTAGCTTATGAAATGTTAAAGAATGGCTTTATACCCGGCAAAGGTCTGGGCTTATCTTTGCAAGGAATTATACAACCAGTATCTCTCCCCGAGAACTGGGGAACATTCGGTTTGGGGTTCACACCCACTGTAAATGACGTAATAAAGGCCAGGAAGTTGAAACACCAAGCATGGGTTCTTCCAAAACCAGTCCCACGTCTGTCAAAGTCTTTTGTCAAGACCGGTGTTAAAAACCGCCCGATAACAACAATTCCTAAATCCCGGGTCAATCCTGAGGAAGAATTAATTGAAAGATTCGAGAAATTGTTTGATGATGTGAATATGTTGGAAAATGGAGAAGGGTGTAGCGACGCAGAAGTTCAATTCGTTGGGCCAGAAACAAAGCTTAATAATTGGAAAGCCACTCCTCTCCCCATTCGAAAGGAGTCTTGGTAGTTTATTTTGATTTTCTTTCAAGTTTGTTTGGGTTACTTCAGGGTTGTAATCCCAAAGCTTATCTTACAGTTTGTTTGAAGTGTGCAAACCTTGTTATCTTTCATCATCCAATAAAAAGCAGTTTCCTTTTTATTATCATTCCTGATAGTTTTCTTTTCTTTTTCTCTTTTTTCTGTACAGTTCTTTTTACGCTGGCTCTAGTGATATGGCATGCATGAGGAATCCTCAGCCCAGTCTTAAAAATCAATCTGGTTCCGAAGTAATAATTCAAGAAATATATTGTGATTATGAATCAGAATATGATGAAGATGAGGTTTTTGAAGAGATTAGTAAAGAGTTAATTCACTTTGAGGAAAAAATCAAACCTAACTTGAGTGATACCGAAGACATCAATATAGGGGACACGAGTAATGTCCGGGAAACCAAAATAAGTGTCCATCTCGAACCAAAGATCCGAGAAGAGTTAATTAAAGCACTCATAGAATTCAAAGATGTTTTTGCATGGTCATATGACGACATGCCGGGCCTGAGCACTGATTTAGTGGTTCACAAATTGCCCACCGATCCAACGGTGCCTCCTGTCAAGCAGAGGCTGAGAAAATTCAAGCCTGATATGAGTGTGAGAATTAAGGAAGAAATCACCAAACAGTTGGAAGCAAAGGTCATTCGAGTCACTCGATATCCTGTTTGGTTAGCTAATATCGTTCCTGTGCCAAAGAAAGACGGCAAAATTAGAGTATGCGTCGACTACCGCAATCTCAACAAAGCAAGTCCGAAGGATAATTTCCCATTACCCAATATCCATATTTTGATCGACAATTGTGCCAAGCATGATATAGGATCTTTCGTGGATTGTTATGCCGGGTATCATCAAATTCTAATGGATGAAGAGGACGCAGAAAAGACGGCATTCATCACACCATGGGGAACTTATTGCTACCGGGTAATGCCATTCGGTTTAAAGAACGCCGGAGCAACCTATATGAGAGCAATGACCACAGTGTTTCATGATATGATACACAAGGAGATTGAGGTATACGTGGACGATGTGATCATAAAATCAAAGCATCAGGCCGACCACGTTGGGGATTTGAGGAAGTTCTTCTTAAGACTTCGCAGGTACAACCTCAAGCTTAACCCTGCCAAATGTGCATTTGGAGTTCCATCTGGAAAGTTGCTAGGATTCATAGTCAGTCGACGAGGCATCGAGCTAGACCCATCAAAAATCAAAGCCATCCAAGAATTGCCACCTCCCAGGAACAAAACTGAAGTAATGAGTTTGTTGGGAAGGTTAAATTATATCAGCAGGTTTATTGCTCAGCTCACAACAACTTGTGAGCCAATTTTCAAATTGTTGAAAAAGGATGTTGCGGTCAAATGGACCGATGAGTGTCAAGAAGCGTTCGATAAAATAAAAGGGTATTTGTCGAACCCACCCGTGTTGGTCCCGCCAGAGCCAGGAAGACCTTTGATTCTTTACTTGACGGTTTTGGAAAATTCATTTGGTTGTGTATTGGGGCAGCATGACCTCACTGGCAGAAAAGAACAGGCCATCTACTACCTTAGCAAGAAGTTCACAGCTTATGAGGTTAAGTATACTCATCTGGAAAAGACATGTTGCGCCCTAACATGGGTAGCTCAAAAATTGAAACACTATTTGTCATCCTACACTACTTACCTCATTTCTCGGTTGGATCCATTGAAATACATTTTTCAAAAGCCTATGCCAACGGGAAGACTTGCAAAGTGGCAGATATTGCTCACAGAATTTGACATCATCTATGTGACTCGAACTGCAATGAAGGCTCAAGCACTGGCCGATCATTTAGCCGAAAACCCGGTCGATGAGGAATACGAGCCGTTGAAAACCTATTTTCCTGATGAAGAAACAATGCATATCGACGAGGTGGAGCGAATTGAAAAACCTGGCTGGAAACTTTTCTTTGATGGAGCCGCTAACATGAAAGGAGTCGGGATAGGAGCCGTAATCATTTCTGAAACAGGGCATCACTATCCTGTTACGGCTCAATTGCGATTTTATTGCACCAATAATATGGCTGAATATGAAGCTTGCATTTTGGGGTTAAGGCTAGCCGCAGACATGGGTATCCGAGAAATCTTAGTCATGGGAGATTCGGATCTTTTGGTACATCAAATTCAAGGAGAATGGGAAACTCGAGACTTGAAGCTCATACCATACCGACAATGTCTACATGATCTTTGTCAGCGGTTTCAATCAGTGGAGTTCCAACATATTCCAAGAATCCATAATGAGGTTGTCGATGCATTGGCTACCTTGGCATCAATGTTGCATCATCCGGATAAAGTTTATGTAGATCCGATACATATTCAAGTCCACGATCAGCACGTTTATTGCAATATGGTCGAAGAAGAATTTGATGGTGAACCATGGTTCCACGACATCAAGGAGTATATCAGGATGGGGATATATCCCGCACAAGCCACAGGAGACCAAAAGAGGACCATTAGACGATTGGCAAATGGATTCTTCTTAAGCGGAGGAGTTTTGTATAAAAGAACACCAGATCTTGGATTATTAAGATGCATAGATGCCAGACAAGCTACAGCTGTCATGTCTGAAATACATTCGGGAGTTTGCGGACCCCACATGAGTGGATATGTATTAGCAAAGAAGATCCTCCGTGCTGGTTACTATTGGCTTACCATGGAGCGAGATTGTATCAGTTTTGTGCGCAAGTGTCATCAATGCCAAATACACGGAGATTTGATTCATTCTCCACCATCCGAATTGCACACAATGTCGGCACCATGGCCCTTCGTTGCTTGGGGCATGGATGTGATTGGACCAATTGAGCCGGCAGCATCCAATGGGCACAGGTTCATTCTGGTAGCCATTGATTATTTTACCAAATGGGTTGAGGCCAAAACATTTAAATCAGTGACCAAGAAAGCTGTGGTCGATTTTGTCCACTCAAATATCATATGTCGATTCGGAGTCCCAAAGGTGATCATCACAGATAACGGTGCTAATCTTAACAGCAACTTAATGAAGGAAGTATGTCAACAATTTAAGATTACACATCGCAACTCTACCCCATATCGGCCCAAGGCGAATGGAGCAGTAGAGGCAGCCAACAAAAACATAAAGAAGATACTTCGGAAAATGGTAGAAGGTTCAAAACAATGGCATGAAAAATTACCATTTGCATTATTGGGATATCGCACTACTGTTCGCACTTCAGTAGGAGCAACTCCTTATTTGTTGGTATATGGCACTGAAGCAGTAATTCCTGCAGAAGTTGAGATTCCTTCCCTTCGGATCATCGCCGAAGCAAAGATTGATGATGATGAATGGGTCAAAACCCGTCTGGAACAGTTAAACTTGATTGATGAAAAACGATTGGCCGCAGTATGTCATGGTCAATTATATCAAAGAAGAATAGAAAGAGCATACAACAAAAAGGTGCGTCCACGGAAGTTTGAAGTGGGTCAGCATGTGCTGAAACGTGTTCTTCCACATCAGGTTGAGGCGAAAGGCAAATTTGCCCCGAATTGGCAAGGACCATTCATTGTGACCAGAGTATTGTCGAATGGTGCACTATGCTTAACAGATATTGAAGGCAAATGCATGGACATGGCGATCAATTCTGACGCGGTAAAGAGATATTACGCATAACTTTTGAATGTTTGTATTTAGCATTATTTCGAAGATTGGAATGACAAAGGCAATTTATTCTGCTATCCAAACACTATACCCTTTGCTTCCCCTTTTGAGCCATATTTGTTTCGTTCCTACCCTCTCTTGGAATCGATGAAAATCAAATTGAAGTAACAATAATAATAATAATAATAATAAAAAGAGAAAATCACTATTATTTAGTGAACTACGTTTGACCTGATTCCTCAAAGAAGGATACGTAGGCGCCTCACGGCTCGGTCATAGGGTGCACAATATACATAATATGCACAAAAAGTTATGTCAAGCGACCCCAATCAAAAACTGGGGCAAAGAAACTGTATTGCAAATAAGAAAAAGATTCCAAGAGTTGTAATTTTTAACCCATACCAAGAACTGTTTAGCTTTTAATACCTTTTCCATTTCTAACCCCATACCAAAAAGACCTTTCGATCAATCTTAGAAAAATGCTGAGACAAGCAAATGAAGATGGTTCATAACACTCTGGTACAAACAAGAAAAGAAAGTAAAAATGAGAGAGTCTTATAGGTGAAAACCCACACGGGCACCATAAGGCGACGGAAGTTGAGAGAAAAGTAAAAATGAGAGAGTCTTATTGGTGAAAACCTTCGTAGGCACCATAAGGCGAAAAGGAAGTGAGAAATGAACAAATGAGGAAGGTTTATCGGTGAAAACTCTTTGAGATATTGCAAGTCCAACAGGTCTGTGAAATGAAAAATGAAGTTGGATTATGGAAATTTTGGGGAAAACGAAAATAAGACAATTGAGAGGAGATTGATTAAAAGACTGGGTTGATTAATCCGAAATGCATACCCTGATCATTGGCGTCAGTAACTCCAATCAGATAAGTTTTATTCCTTCTCCGACAGTCATCCAAATTTGGATTTTTCTTTTCATTCTATAATTGTCGAAATCAGCGCGTTTCGTCACTAATAATCTTACTTTTCTAAAGCTTTGAGATAAGTTTTATTCCAAACAAATAAGAAGGAATGTCAAGGTATACTACCAAGATTCAAGGTTACATGATGCAAAATACGGCCATGAAAGGCGGGAGATAAAAAGATATTGGTGTAAGAAAAGTGAAATCAAAAGTGGATCAGCAAAGTCAGAAGGGACATATGATTACAGTTAAAAGGATTTGAAGGAAAACATACAGAGGGAAATCCTATAGTCAAGGATCAATTACAAGGACAAAACGGTCTTTTTCAACCATTCCAAGGCAATAAAAAAGAGACGAAGAGAAGCCTCACCATCGGCAAGAATACCCCAGTTAACCACCCTGCTTTAAACTAACGAAGTTTTCTTTGATTTAAAACAGGGGCAAAGACAATATTTGTGTCAGGAAATACCTGGTAAAGAAGAAGAAGTCAGGCGTCCACCTGGAGAATGAGGATGAGAATTAAAAAAGTCAGGCGTCCACCTGGAGAATGAGGATGAGAATTAAAGAAGTCAGGCGTCCACCTGGAGAATGAGGATGAGAATTAAAGAAGTCAGGCGTCCACCTGGAGAATGAGGATGAGAATTAAAGAAGTCAGGCGTCCACCTGGAGAATGAGGATGAGAATTAAAGAAGTCAGACGTCCACCTGGAGAATGATGATGAGAAAAGAAGAAGTCAGGCGTCCACCTGGAGAATGAAGATGAAGAATTGAAGAAATCAGGCGTCTACCTAGAGAATGAGGATGGAGAATTGAAGAAGTCAGGCGTCCACCTGGAGAACGAGGATAAGAATTAAAGAAGTCAGGCGTCCACCTGGAGAATGAGGATGAAGAAGTTAAAAAGAAGTCAGGCGTCCACCTGGAGAATGAGGATGAAGAAAGAAAAGAAGCAGTCAAGGCACCCACCTGGAGAACGAGGGAATGCAATTGAAGTGTTGAAATCAAAAGCCCGCTCATATGAAAAAGGAGCACACTTAGAATCAATAAAGCAGAGGAATCCAACAAAATCCCCAGCAAGAAACAACAAGAGTCCCAAACAGATGAAAGAAATACGAGACACAATGAAAAGGAATACAGAATAAGCCAAATGCCCAAGAGTCACCAAGATATCAAGACAACAAGAAACGCAAGGGCATGATCTAGATAAGATTTTTATAATTCATGTATCATAGTCTAGTTTAGCTTTTTGTATTACCTTGGAAGTAAGGTGTAATAAGGAGGTCAGCAAGCAGTAAAAACAGCACGAAGCAGCAGTAACATCACAGTCCCACGGTAGTCCCATCTACCCCAAAACTTCCCGAACTACATTGACCTGATTCCTTTATAGCCAAGGATATGTAGGAAACCTTTGAAGCAGAGGTTCGGTCAAATCTTTCAAAAAAAATGCTTCCCACAGAGTATTTGAACGGGCAAAAATCGCTCGTATCCGTTCACTTTATCTTTGCACGAAAACTCTTCGAGTTTCCGCACAAAGAGGGGCAGCTGTGAGCACGTGATTTTTGCCTTACGAAAACTACTCCAAAAATAAATCAAAAATAAAATAAATTTCTGTTAGTATGCAATTTGTGAATTTGCATGGTGTTTGTTAAATATTTGTTTTATGTCCGTAAATATTTACGTTGTCATAATAAAATGAAAAATAAAATAAAATACATGTTGCATGCATATCTAGGATTTAATTATGCATTAATTCAAAATAAAAACACAAAAATATGCATTTTTGTTCTATTTTAAATATTCCACTAAGTGATTAATATTGTCTAGAAGTTAAAATTGTTTTATAATTAAATTTAGGAATTTAAATTAGAAAATTGAAATAAAAAATAAAATAAAATAAAATAGAATGTGAAAATCGGACCTAGATTAAAATCCAGGCCCAAAACCAAATTACCCCCCCTTAGCCTAATCCAGGCAGCCCCAAGTCCGGTCCAATCTAGACGAGCCAAAACGACAGCGTTTGGTCGTAGCTTCTCAGGGACCGTTGGATCAAATCCAACCAACGGTTAAGATCTCACCCCTTACCCGTAACCCGTAACCCGACCCATTGACCCGACTCAGCCGACCCTGGCATTAAACCAAACGACATCGTTTGGTTTAATGAACTGATCCTGGCCCTTCATTCTACTTGATCTAACGGTTAGTATCAATTCACCTTCCCCCTATATAAATCCCAAATCCCTACCCCGGCCCCTAGCCAAACACCCCCCCCTCCCTCCTTCCTTGTTCATCATCCCTTCCGAAACTCACCCCTAACCCTAGCCGCCCTAGGATCCCACCGCCTGAAACCCGGCGGCATCAACGCCGCCGGTCACCAAAATAACACCCTAGAACCCCCTGAACATCTTCTACACAGATCTGACCTTAGTTTTCTTCGAATCAGACCCCAACTCTTAGAATACTAAATCGAAGGTGGGTCTGAAAACTCCTACCTTTCCAATGGCTTCCAAAATAACACTATAGCTTCCCCTAACCACCCTAGGTATGGATCTGTTGCTTGTTTGGCTCGAATCACTTCCGAGCTTCTCGAATCTTCTTTTGAAGATTCGGACCAAACAAGAACAAACTCAGATCTGTTCTAAATTGACACCAAATGACCCCTAGGTTACCCTCACCCTTGTGTCGTATTTGGTCCCCCTCGAATCTGACCAGAAATGGTTAAGTCCCAAATCGAATCTTCAAAAAACCTAGAAATACCAGACTTTTGGATTCTGCCCAAATTAAATAAAGATTGAGGTTTAATCGACCTTAGTCGAAGTATTTTCAGTGGAAAATACTTCGACTAAGGTCTGTTTGATTTCAAACAAAGTCCGAATCCAAGTTGAGTTCGAGTCCGTATGAAGTTTGAAGATTCAGAGGTATTTTTCTATTTCTTTTGTGTATTCTACGTGTATTGTTGTTTGTCTTAATAGCCTTGTTAATTTTTCATGATTTTATTTGATTAATTCTGTCATCTTTGTCTCATGCCCGTCTATATGATCAAATATGAAATTATTTCTGTTGGTTGTGATTATTTACAATGTAAGTAATCGACTCGATTAAGTTCGTCGATTAGTTATAATATGAATTCTCATTTATGATAATGCTGATTGAAATAGTCTGCTTCTATTATTTTAGACTGATTATGGACAAATGTTGTAAATAGTCAACTGATTAATACTCGTCAATTAAATCATGTTTGTTTACAAATCAGTAAATTAAAATGTATGATGTGGATATATTGTTTTTTTGAACAGGGCATTGTCAGTATATTGACAATGCTCCTGTGTTTGTTTAATTTTTCGTCCAATGTTGAAATTCAGTTGAACTATTAGGCTGAATTCAGTATAATATTGTTGTGATGTTAGTTTTGAATTCGAATTTACAAAGGTTGGTTAAATACAATTGTATTAGGAGGTTAATCCTAGGAATGGTTATAACTGTTAAAACAGACTTTAAAATCTGTTTTGTAACAGATTCTGACTTTAGTTTAAAGGCTGTAAATACAGTAGTATTTCAGGTTTATTTTGGATTGAAACAGTAGGGTAATGTGATAGTGTGCTTATAATGGAATGATAGTGGCTATAATTTAAAGTAATAATGGGGAACAAGGGATAATGGGGCTGCTGAAAAATCAGGATAAGAGCACTTAGATTTAAAGTATTCAAAAGCAGTTTTAATGGAAAACTTTCTGATTTTAAAAGGAGAAAAGGGTCCAAGAAGCACTTAAAAAAGATAGGACCAGCCCTGTATAAATACAGGGAGCTGGATAGACTTTTAGGGGCAGACTTTAGGAGATTGAAGAAAGAAAAAAGATCAGAGAAAAAGAAAGAAAAGAGAGGAAAGAAAAAGAAAGAAAAGAGAGGCTGATTTCTAAAGCATAGAAAATACACACAGAAATACATATACATTTGAGAGAAACAGAAATCCGAGAAGGGAAAAATCAGATTGGAAGAAAGAAGAAACAGAAAAATCAGAAACAGAAAAAAAATCAAAAACAGGAATTTGAAACAGAAAAGAAACTGAAATCTGAAATATTATCCCTTTGTTGAATCTGTTCGGATTTATTTGAATCCATAGTTCAGTTAAAATCTGAAGTTTTCTTTAAAATACTATTACTGTGCATCTGGGTTTCTCGGGTCTCATTATTGTTTAAGTCTGTGGAAAGACTGCTATTCTGCTGATTTTGTTACTGCTGCAACTGCTGAAAACTTACTTCTTCTACCTTCATTTCCAGGTACTTATCTCTTAAATTCTATGTTGGAAAAAAGATTCAGCATGACAAATCAATGAAGCTTGAATTGCAAAAATTCTATTTTTCATTTGTTCAAGTTCATTAGTTTAAACTTCATTTTTTGTTTCATGTTAGTTAACTAGTAGTGAATTCAATTTGATAGTTATGAGTTAATTGTCTTTATTTGAAATTCATGTAAAACTTTGTAATAATGTTTTCCATTCTAAATTTTCATTAAAGTATAGTTATGATTGAATTGTTAAGATAGGGAACATGGCATGAAGTTGGCTATTAGTTAAGTCCTATGACATTGTTAGTCAGGTATAGAGTATTCTGAAATATCAAGAAATTGCATGGTTAGTGTATTTCGATTGTTTGGTTGTGGATTAAGGTTAGATGTTGATAGTTGAATAAAGAGTAATATAAAAATGTCAAAAACTATATTGCTAGTTTTACCTGATTTAGTTATGGATTGAATGATGTGAGTTATACGTTCATATATGGCGTGATAATAGGTATATATATAACCATTAAGGGATGATGAGTTGATGTATCTCATTATGATGTTAAAATGCTATGAATGTTTTAGACATACAACTATGTTGCATGTAAGGCAATATTATTAATCGATTTATAATTCCCTTTCTTATCAAATTGATGCCTATTTACCATCTTAAATAAATAATTAGGCCTATTAGATTAAAAGCAAGTATATGAGAATAAGATGAGATATACAAATTGCAACACTTTATATCAATGACAATTAGAAATAGGATTTGCACTAATTAAATAATGAAAAATTGTTCAAAAATACTTCTTCCCTTCATAAATCATGTTTGTTAATTTCATATACAATTCATCCTTTGGCATATATATGTTGTAGTTGCTAGAATCATATTTTTATTTTTTTCTTTGAACTTGAATAGTTGGGCTGAATATAATTTATATCCGGAAATTATAATCGACGGGCAACATTTAATAAATTGTGAATTTCTTTTAAAAGAATTCAAAGACATCCCTTGAATATGAATTTCTCAGTATTTTCATATAAAATGTGTAGATATAACAAACAATTTTGTGAAAAATTCATAATATCATTAAGAATATTTGGTGTAATTAGGGATACGTTCGCGTAATCTGATTATACCAATAAAAGCAATTCGAATTATGCGTACGCGCAATTTCGAGTGAATATGTAATATAAGGGATTTCTTTCGAGGACGTTAAATTAATTTCATAAAAACCCGAGATGTGCGGTTCACTATTTAAGAAAAACAAATATTCTTGATTCGACACAATTTCGAAAAAATGATTGTTTAATAAATATATTATCAAAAGTTATCGTGTACACGTACGCGTGACACAATTCCGCATTTTTAAATTTATAACACGAATATACGTACGCGTAATTCGATTCAAAGAAGGATCCTTAATCACAATAAGTAAAAGCGGTAGTAAAATCACGTAACAAAAATATATTTAATAAAATCAAGATAATTAAGCCAATAATAAAAACAGTTAAGCGACCGTGCTAGAACCACGGAATTCGGAAATGCCTAACACCTTCTTCCGGATTAACAGAATTCCTTACTCAGGATTTCTGGTTCGCAGAATAATAAACAGAGTCATATTCTCCTCGATTTAGGGATTAAAATTGGTGACTTGGGACGCCTTAAAATTCCCAGGTGGCGACTCTGAAACAAACAAACAAATCCCGTTTCGACTGTCCTTTAATTGGAGAAAACTCCCCACGTGCCCCGCGGGCGCGGTAAATAGGAGGTGCGACAGTTAGTAGTTGATTCAGGAAGAGCCTAGTTATGGCTAGACAAGAAGATATAGACAAATCAACAGATCGTGTAAGATAAACATAGTAAACCCCAACATGGGGAATTCAGTCTCGCAAAGTGACCCTTGAGAAATATTAAGATAGGAGTTGGGGTAGTTAAAGGTACCGTATGAATGTTACGGAAATAAAAGAGAGTGCCACTAGGAAGACAGCCAAAATATAAGTTCAGAAGCAACCCTACAAGCACAACGGCGTGGAGGTAAGTAACTATGGATAATTATAGTCAAGGAAAAACATCAAAAGTTTCGCCGAGTATTCGATATTATATGCTTGCAGCTTTATAAGAGTCAGAGGGTCCTCCCTAAATACTACAATGAAAGACTAGCTGAGGAAATAAGGAAGAAGGCTTCAACCTAAGCTCAGTGACCTAAAGATGAAATGGTCTTGTAACAACAACCTCACAACAACATTGTATGCACTCCATAAGAAAGTGGCACCTACCATGGCTAATGGACAAGAAGTAAAAATCAGAAGTGATATTCAAGATCATATGAGTTGTATGGAATTCCAATATGTATGGGCACTAAGATAAGTATGCACGCAACAAGGGGGCAGAAAGACCAGGAAAAGTAATTGCCTACTTTTAAAGAAAGTTGAGAAAGAACGAAAGGAATTATTCAATCAGTGATCCAGAGTTAGTTACGCCATGAACTCACTTAAGATTTCGGAATATTATCCATGCAGCATATATATTGAATTCATACAACCGTAGAAGACTCCAGTATAAGTTAAAAGAAAGAATTGAGCCTAGGTCATAGACAAAGGATTGAATTGTTAGAAGATTGTGTCATGGATATTCCATAGCACCCATGAAAGACTAAAGTAATAACTAATACTAGGAGCCGCAGATCGGAAGATAGCTTAAGCCTACATGAAGGCTGATCAAAAGGAAGAGGAAAATAAAAAGTTACATCAACCAAATAAATCAGGAGTCTGATTATTGGACCCAGAAAATTATAGAAATAATGATTGAGGACATTGCAGGATAACTCTTAATATTAGAGGTACAAGAGAGATAGTACAATAGCAATATTCTATAATAGCCCTACGATAAAGCAGTTAGAATAGTACCAGCCTCAAAAGAAGTCAGGATGAAACTCTTACCAGATTGTGTATGCACTAGAGGTGCAAGTATTATAATAGAGCTTTGAGTTGTGAATGTGAATTATACCTATGTGGAAGGGAGGTCATGAAAGAGATAGAAGATGTGATGCAAGATTTTTAAGGTAAGTAAGGTAAAAAGGTGAACAACATATGAGATACTCAAATATAGAAGGTTGTGAATTGTACATACTTCGGACAAAAGGCTAGAATCACTGGGATTCAGTATCCAGGAATGATAGCGGTGTCATCAGTGGCATATTTTCTAGCCTATGGGTTCTAGGTATCGAGAAGTCTAGTTAAGAGAGTAAAGAGGACTTAGAGATGATGTGATGTCTCGCTTGATGTTCCAGAATAACATAAGGAAATATATGGTGCAAACAAGTTGAAGGAAGGTTGCAAGTAGTATAAAAAGATGTATGTAGGTCGCAAGCTAAAGTGTGGTAGAGCGACAAGGTTTTAGAAAGACAGGAGTAAGGATAAGAAAAGGCAAGTAAGAAAGTGATGAAAGTGGATAAACCCTCGGGATTAAGCCCGTGAAAACAAGAGATCTGATGGGTTCTCTAAGTTATAGAAAGCTCAGTGTATCCTGAATGAACTCAAAGGAGTCTAAGACTAATAGCATTTAGAAGAGATGGAATGTTGCCCTGGTAGTAGAATGAGGGTGTAATTGTGATAGATGAAAGATGGTGTTTGGGCCTTCGATTGAGTAATGATTTCATGAATTGTACAAGATTAAAATACCCACATAGGGTAAATTACATTGGGATGCTATGAAATACGGTTATGGAAGTATAGTATCGTATCGCCCCCAGGTGGATCAGTAAAATCACTTCAAATGTTCCTCGATACAACATGGGCCCAAGTGATTACTAAGAAGTTTCAAGTTATCAGTGGTAAATTGTAGATCAACATTGAGGTGAATCAACAATGGATGGACAAAAGTCACAAAGTATGAGATGAGATTAGGCCATCAGTCTTAAGATGAATAGTAATGAAGAAGCTTTAAAGGACTCATATTTATACCTAGAGGATAAGCAACGAGAGTAACCTAGATTTTGGTAGCAAACCTCAGTAATGATAAATTGAAGTAAGAGTTATGGTATAGTATGACCTACCTAGGTGAAGTAAAGTCATACGGATGCATAAACGGATCAAAAATATAAGGTATAGCAGTATTCGTGAGTTCAAAAAAGTAATGAGCGAAGAACTTCGATATACCTGTAGATGCCAAGAGGGACATCTTATCAAGATCTGTATATGTTTATAAAGTGAGGCCTAGAGATTGGCTAAAGGCTGGAGGAGAAAGGAGAGAAGAGTCGCATAGGCGCATTTACAAAGTCAGAGTCGTATGGGTTGCATGATAAAAGGTAGAAACAATTACGAGATTGGAAGGATTCCAACCACAAGTCGTGGTGTGAGAAAGAGGCCTAAAGGGGGGAAATGCCCTGGCCTTTAGAAGTATTCACAGAACAGTTGCCTAGATAGGAAGGAGAGTACTAAAGTATTTGGAAGACATAACTTATGAAAATGATAAGTGTATCAGTCAACATTCGAGGACGAATGTTCCAAAGGGGGGAATGATGTTACACCCCATGTTTTCGTACGTGAAATTACACCATAAGGAAATTGATGGAAGCTCGGAAAATGAGATGTTACATCCTGCATTTTCGTACGTTAAAGTTTTGTCATAAGTTAATCGATGTAAGTTCGGGAATAAGGTTATTTTGAGATTATAAGCATTATGCTATTTCAACAAGTGATGATTGAATTCATAAAGGAGAGAGGGTAAGCAAATCGAAGAAAATGAGTTTCGTCAAAGTTTGGCAATTTGGGGATAAAATACGGTTCAAGCTATAATATCCCGTATTTACAGACTAGTGTCATAAAAGGTACCATATTACTATGATAGTAAAGATGTATAAAGTGTGTTAAAAGTGAGTGGTATTTTAAGTAATTTGAGATAGTTTTTAATTATATGGGTAATTGGTTAATTATTGGATTAGTGGAGGATTAATAAGTTGATTAGAGAAAGGGATGAATTTTTAGATAAGTGTAACACCCCCCCCCCAAATGTGGCAGCCCAAAGAGGCATTAATAATGACTCTTAACTCCCATTACAAGGTGGCATTTTAAGAGAATATTTTTGGCCTAGTCATCCCCTAAAGTGGGGCCCACAACCAGAAGTCTTAAGACAATCTTCCTACATCATTATTATGGAGAATGGGATGTATGTGCTAGGAATGGACTTTAATTCACAACAATGGACTTTAACTCTCAGAAATCAGATTCTCAACATGAATTCATATGAAATTTCATAATGCTACAGCAATGTGATATTTGCGATTCTAAGGAAGTACGGTGCAATCTATCTCAAGAATATCATATGGATTCTTCCCTACTTCGATCTCCCGATATGTGTTTTGTCACAATTGACGTGTATTAGAGGGATTTTCAAGAGAATCATTTTAGGCATGTTAAGGCTAAGCCCTTCCTTCATTTTGGTATGATCTCGCAATTACATGTGTTTGATAACGAGTCATAAAGAGAAGTTCATACTCCCGAACATATATATATTATCCTAATCTTATAAGTTACAGTATTTTCCGTTATCGAGACTTCATATTCAATTGAGTATTGTCTCTTCCAGTAAAGAGAGCGGAGGGCCTATATATATACAGTATTATAGTATTTCACCACCATTGAGTTATAATTGGTGGGCAGGCCCCTATTGGCAACCTCTGATCAGATGGTAAGTTATATACCGAGCCTATTGTGACCGAGCACCTATGAGTGAGCCCAAAATAGCCGAGATACAAAGCCTAGTATTGCCGAGTAACTATGAGCGAGCCTACTACGGCGGAGCAGTTACACGTTCCGAGCCTTACAGGGCCGAACATTTATTTTACTTACTATATTGAGAGAGTTGAGTCAGTATCAACAGGTAAGTATATCTCTAGATCATCTTTGACTCCTAGTTACTTTTAGTTATTATATTATTAGTTCAGTTTCAACTTTCAGGTTATTGCCTTACATACTCAGTACATAATTTCGTACTGACGTCCCTTTTTCTAGGGACGTTGCATTTCGTGCGTGCAGATTCAAACAGACAGACGGGTAGACCTCCTCAATAGGTGTTGCCCGAGTTCAGCTTGATCGGCAAGCTCCACGTCCTTCAGAGTTGCCGGGTCTAGAATTCTGTGTGCATCTTGAATTTTGTGTATATATGTATATATGTTATAAGTAGGTCAAGGCTCTGTTCCGATCACAATACATCCATCAGTAGAGCCTTGTAGACATATCCTGTCACTTAGTACAGTATATTGGGCTTATAGGCCTTGGATGTATATTTTGTTGGTTTGTCAGCTGTAGTAGTCATGATGGCCTTATCGGCTCTGCTTGATATTGATGTTTAGTCAGTGCTAGTTTTCATTTAGTTTTATATTTTGCATCGCAAATTGTCTTACAATGTGGCCCCATGGACAAAGTATAACATTATGTGCTCAGAGTCCCTCGGTCGCAAGTTGGTATGCTAGGTTAGGTGAGGCACCGGGTGACGGTCTCTCCCCCAGGTTTGGGACGTGAAAAGAACTCACATTTAGAGAATTTTGCGTACAACTTCCTTTCTTGTAGAACTCTGAGCACAATACGCAAATGATTTGCATGCTCAGCCTCTGAACAAGAGTAAACCAATATAACATCTATAAATACAATCACGAACATATCTAGAAAGGGTCTGAACACACGATTCATCAAGTCCATGAATATTGTTAGGGCATTGGTCAAACCGAACAACATAACACGAAACTCAAAGTGCTCGTATTTGGTCCTGAATGTTATCTTTGAAATATCTTTCTCTTTAACCCTTACCCAATGATACCCAGACCTCAAGCCAATCTTTAAGAAACACATAGCACCCTACAACAAATCAAATAAATCATCAATCCTCGAGAGTGGGTACTTATTCTTGATCGTCACCTTATTCAACTACATATAACCAATACATCCACAAGGAACCATCTTTCTTTCTCACAAATAACACAGGTGATCCCCAAGTTGTTGTACTAGGTCTGATAAAGCTTTTTTCAAGCAACTCCCTCAGTTGTTCTTTCAACTCTCTCAGCTCTGTAGGTGCCATTCTATAAAGAGGAATAAATATCGGCTGAGTATCTGGTAATATGTCATAGCAAACTCAATCTCCCAGTCTACCGGAAGTCCTGGAAGCTCATCAGTAAAAACATCAGGAAACTCTTTAACCACCAGGATAGACTAAAGAGTCGGTGACTCTACTTTTATATCCTGTACCCGAACTAAGTGATAGATATAGACCTTTTTTATCATATTCCTTGCCTTGAGATAGGAAATAAACCTACCTCTTGACGATGTAGTATTGCCTTTCCACTTTGGAACTGGCTCCCCTAGAAACTGGAGTTGAACTATCTTTGATCTATAATCAATGTTAACACAATAAGAAGCCAACCAATCCATACCATTATAACATCAAATTCTACCATATCTAACCCAATCAGGTCTGCTACTATAGAACGAATATGAATTACTACTATATAATCTCTATATACTCGTCTAGCTACCACTGGATCCCCAACAGGTGTAGACACTTCAAAAGTCTCATGTTCTATCCCAAACTTACTAGAAACCAACGGAGTGACGTACAATAAGGTGGAAGCAAGATCAATTAATCCATATACATCATATGAGGAGATTGATAATATACATATAACAACATCAAGTGACGACTCCTGATCCTGTCGACCGCTAATGCATAAATGCGGTTTTGAGGACTGCTCGAGCTAGATGCTCCACTTTTGCCTCTACCACGATCAACTAGTGCCTATGAACCTTGCCTAGGGGGCATACTGATGATGACGAACCAACTACAGATCTTGCTGGTTGAACTATACATGCACCACCTCTCATTGGAAAATCTTTCATAACATGGCCTGGATAACCACAAGTAGAACAAACACCCAACCCCACAAGGCACTACCCGCCATGCTGCTTACCACACTGAGCACATCGTGGTAAGGACAACCTCATCTGACTTGACTCACCCCTATATTGAGAACTAGAGGCCTTGAAACTCTGACTAGGCCCTGAATATGTGGAGCGATCAAACCTCCTACCTGTAAACTGAGAGGGTGCACTAGCCTGTGGTTGGGCTAGATACCATGGGTACTATTATCTCTTATAACTCGAAACTCACCAGAAGGACCTGAACATCTCGCTCTTTTACTCTGGCCCCTATAATGCTCATGATCAGCCCTTTGGTTCTGCTTACCCTCCTTTACACCCTGAGCATATGCATGAATATGAGAAATATCAATTCCTAGCTAAAGTGAGACCAACATATAGTCATTAAGCTGGTGCGGTTCCAACCCCATCACAAACTGGTGAACCTGATCCTCTATCTTAGTTACAATAGTGGGAGCATACCTAGCTTAAGTATCAAACTGAAGGTTGTACTCTCGAACACTCATATTACCCTTCTGAAGGGCCAAGAACCTATTAACTCTGGCCCGTCTAAGCTCTGGTGGGAAATAATTATGAAGAAAAGCCTCTATAAACTCATGCCATACTGCTGAAAGAGCATCCTCACTTATGGACAACTCCCAAGACTGGTACTAATTAATTGCAACATCTTGAAATCTATAGGAAGTTAGCTCAAATAACTCAGTTGTAGTGGCCTTCATTACCCTCAAAGTCCTCTACATCCTATCGATAAATACCTGAGGGTCCTCGTTTGGATCTACTCTAGTGAATACCGGAGGGTCTAAATTAATGAAATCACAAACCCTCGCATTGATGGCCTTATCTGCATGACCAATACCTACCTCTTAGCACCGAGCCTGGGCGGCCATTAATCGAGTCAATAGTTGAATAGCATCTCTCATCTTCTAACCCGGTGCATATAGCTGAGGAGCTGGGGGTACTGGGGGTGCTAGAATTGGTGCCCCCTGGATCTCCTAAGTAGAGGGCAAGGTATGTGAAGTCTGAGATCGAGTCTCACTATGCGACTCTCCCCGAGCCAAGGTAACTCGTGGTGCTCGACTTGTCTCTCATCAGCCACAAACTTTCCATTCTAGGTGGTTGTAGCCTTCTTAGGCATCACTAAAAACATAACATATCATTAGGAAAACGAATCCTTATATCACATGATCTAAGATAATAAGGGAGGATAATATCATATATGTCCTGTAGCCTCCTGTTTATAAGTGTGGTGCACAATACACTAATAAACAAGACTCTACGAGACACGGTCTGTAGACAACCTTAGGACAGAACTACTCTAATACCACTCTTGTCACTACCTAAACTGATAGGCCATGACGAGTGACCTACTCCTACCTGTCGAACACCCCTAAGCATACATCTAAGATAAAAACATGAAAAGGGGTAGGTCGTACATAACATTTGTCATTAAACTACTGAATCATATGAATAGCATACGTGAGGAAACATGCCCAATATATAAATATATATGCATACATATATACATACATATATATGTGTGTGTGTGTGTGTGTATGTGTGTGTATGTGTGTGTATGTATATGTATAAATATATATATGCAGAATACAGTAGGGCAAGCCGATAAGGCTGCTATGGACAACTATATATCAAAATAGAAGCCGATAAGGCCACATATTATCCTACTATACATGATTGCCTACAAACCTCTAATAGAGTGTACAACTGTTTAAAGGATGGGACTTGGACCCGTCATACCTATATATGTATACAAAAATATCGTATCAAAACCCAATAGTAGCTTTGGATCAAATGGAGTACACCAACTCTTGCTGACCAAGGATCCTAAGAAAAGAGACCTTCAACCTGTCTACCTGCACCTGCGGGCATGAAACGCAGGCCCCCAGGCAATAGGAGCTTCAGTGCAAATTAATGTACCGAATATGTAAGGCATAAAAATCAATATATAAAAGACATGAAAGACACATGGAGTAAAGGACTCAACTTGTAAGTCTGAATAGCTCTATGAATCATGAAACAATTATAATGTCATGCATATGCGTATAAATTTCATATCATGCATAAGGATATGCATACATAATATCATCAAGCCTCTGAGGACATTCCATCATATCATCTCGGCCTCAGTGGGCGAAATCATCAACGTATACCAACTGATCAGGTGGTGGTGCGAATATAACATCGTAACCTTTCCCTTTACCCCATGTACATATAATATACGCATATGCAACGGCATCTGATCATGGGTCAATGTACATGTATAAATCAATGCAATGCATAAGAAGCAAGTCAATAGGATCTCTCGGGATGTCATAAGATCAATATGCCTTTGATTAATATCACGAAATAAACCTTATCACTTATGTATTTTCTGAGATCCATGAACAAACAATATAATAATAGGACATATGGTGAATCAAGAACATAGGCAACCCTAGTACTTCTAAGAATAGAGCCATTTGTGAAAGTTGCATGTTTGCTCGTCGCATTACATCATATGAATCATGCCAAAAGGAAAGAAGGGATAGACTCAACATACCTTATAGAAATCCATCCAATAACAATGCTAAACTCATCTCACTACACTTAATCTACAATAATGACATTGAAGTTATTGTCAAGCAACAAATGACTCTCATTTATATAACAAGAGTAACTTAATCTATAAAAAAAAACAGCATTTCCCTTGATTTTACCGCTTCCTTAAGCCTAATATAGGCGAGACAACAACACAATACAATCATCAACTCAAAAACAACCTAACTACAATTCGAGACCTTTAATACAATAAAACCGCCAAATATCCCATAACACCCAATCAACAAATTATCATTCAGCCTGAAATTGCAACGACGAGAGACCAGTCCACTACCCTACCACATGTGGCATTTCTCCACACCTTTTATCCTTCCAAACTCCATAAATCAGCAACACAAGAGGCCAACACAAGTGAATTACAAAATAGTCCACTACAAGTGGAATAAATTGAAATCACGGCTTTCGATCACCGTCCCGTGAGTTCTAACTATTAGGAAATAAATTTATCAACCTTCCTTGACATTTAAAAAGATTAAATACAGTAAGTAGGTGTTTTATTAACCATGAAGTACCTTCAAAACTCAAACTACAAAGAAAAAGAGAGGCGATATAATGATACTTACGTCATAGGGATCGTTCTAATGTTATCGCCTCTTGATTTCGTACCCGATATGTTAATCCTTTTTGAAACCCTTTTAGAAAGTTTAAGGGTAAGTTTATGGATCTTCTCTGTTCGTGGTCTATGTAAAAATGAAGAAAAAGTAGACTTAAGGCATATATATCCACATTTGAAAAGTCAAAGAGGTGCTAGCTTGGCACCCTAACATTGGGCCATCTTCAGATGCTTATATCTTTTTATCCGGAAGTTATATGAATGAATGGTTAAGAGTGTTGGAAACTACATTACAAGACTATAAATTTGGTATATAATGTGTCCCAAAAAGACCTCATATAACACACGAAATATATTGCTCAAAAAGCTTCGTTACAAGGCAAATCCTTAGTCTGTTTTCCGCAACTTAAATATGATTTTCCTCAAACTTTATATTTTATATCCAAACATCATATATAGTCATATTATGAATTTAAACTCATTTAAATCATGATTAAGAAGTGATATTCATGATACGTCACCTTGGGACGCACAAGGTGTAACAAAAACCGAGGAAGCCAATGTTGTCGAGGAGAAGATGGCCAAAATGGAAGAGAGGCTCAAGAGGGAAATGGATCAGAACCGGATTCACTCAATTATAAATGTTGAGCTCGACTCTCGCCTCAGAGCCATCGGATCTGAAAGGGACGGCCTTAAGCCCGAAATTGATAGACTCCAAGCAAAGCTCCAGGACCAAGAAGATTCCCTCGTATTTGAGAAGACGTATGTTGTATGCTATATAAGGAGGAAAACCTTGGAAGAGGCCAAAGCGAGCATCGTTGATATTGATGAATGTATTGTCAAGGCCTGAGAGCTGGAGCTAACTACTCGTGAAAATATTCCCGCTCGGCCCGCTGCAACTGACTCCTCGAGTACTAGTTTTGAGTCCTCGGGAATCGAACGAGAGATTAAAGAAGATAAAGATAAAGACCCTGAACTGGTAGTGGATCCACCTTCCTCTATCGGGGGAAATGTAGATCCCTCTCTCCCTTCGGGATCCGATGGCAATGATGCATAGTGTTTTTTTTTTTGTGTTTCTTGTAATTATGCCAAACTTTTCACCGAGTTTGGCACTTTGATAAATAAAGTATATTTTGCTTAAGTGTTGTGCAAAAATATTCTCTTTGTGCTTAATTGATTAAAGCTTTGGGTATATTTTCATCAGATACCTTTTGATTACGGGCATAAATTCTTCCGGAATCCACCCTTTTTTTATGAGGGTTTTATAAGAGAGGGCCCTTATGTTTACTGTGCTCTTGAAGAGGACGTCTCCCGTTCATTCCGGCACACACATTTGAAGTTTTTATTAACTTTCAAACGATAAAATTAACTCATCATTTGGACAAGAAATAAGATAAAAATAAAAAGAACTTTATTTTATTCCTTCTATCTTTAAAAGTACATAAGCATTCATTTGCTAAAGTGAAAACTACAAATACATGTGGCTAACTTGTACAACTTATTTCTATGGGACTGATCATGCAGTCCCCGCTCCAGATGAGACATTATTGATCTCAGTTCTAACAGTCCCCGATTTTCGGGGCACTTTTGGTGCTGTATCAGATATTATCCCCCCCCCCCCAGTGTTCGAATGCGAAACATGTGAATGCGAACACTGAAAGTCTTGCTTCTTCAGTGGAAACAACTTGTGAATGGTTAATTAATCTCTATTTCAGTGATGGAAGGCAAAGCTTGCCATTGTACCAAAGATTACTTAACTTTCCACATAGTTGTTTACTATCGATGTGAGAGTCTTCGTGCCTTGATATCTAAATGTCTTTCCTTTGCCAATGATGCCCCCTTCGTAGTATACTTTTTGTTGCTTCCTTGTTAAAAACCTTGCTAGAAAAACTCGATTGGGGCGAAAAATGGGAGAAGAGAAAAAGAGTGTTGCACATACTTTCAGTATTGGTGGGATCCATCATCAATAATATCTTTTGAGGTAAGACACATTTCAATTGCTGGCCAATTTGCCTCCGTCTTGATTTTCCAACCCGTATGACCCTTTACTAGTGATAGCCGAAATCCGATAACGACCTTCATATGTTGGTCTCAACTTCCAGGCATTGACTTCCCGAGTGCTTTGAGTCACCTTTCTCAAGACCAAGTCTCCTACTTTGAAGTAGCGGAGATTGGCCCTGCAATTATAAAATCTTCTATTCTTTTCTTCTAAGCCACTATCCTCACGTATGCCAAGTCCTTATGTTCCTCGAGCAAGTCCAGCTTCACCAGCAATGCTTCATTGTTTGCTTATTAGTCTGTTCGTTAAAACCATAAAGTCGGCTCCCCCACTTCTACAGGTATCAGAGCTTCTGTGCTATATATGAGAGAGAAGGTGTTTCTCCCGTGCTCGGCTTAACGTTGTCCGATATGCCCAAAGTACTCCTGGTAGCTCATCAAGCCATTTGCTTTTGATTTTCTATGGGCACTCCTGGTAGCTCATCATGCCCATAGAAGGTGTTTCTTTTGATTTTCAATCCTTCCAAAAATTTTGTGACTTTTGAGCCTATAAATTGCGGCCCGTTATCATAAGCAATCTCTTTTGATATTCCAAATCGACAAATTATGTGGTCCCATATGAAGTCCACCATATCGCGTTCACAGATCTTTTGGTAAGGACCCGTTTCAACCCATTTAGTGAAGTATTTAGTTAAAACTAAAAGAAATATTACCTTTCCGGGACCGGTGGTAATGGACCAACTATGTCCATCCCCCATTTCATGAACGACCATAGGGTCAACACCGAATGTAGGAATTCTACTGGTTGGTGCACCAAGTTGCATGGCATTGGCATTTGTTGCACTTCCGAACAAACGTCTTTGCATACAGTTCCATCAGAGGCCAACAGTAACCAGCCCTAGTCAACTTTAGAACTAGCGAATCTGCACTAGAGTGATTCCTGCATACTTCTTCGTGGGCGTCCCTCATCACATAGTCTGCCTCTGATGCCCCCAAACACCTGTATAACTGCCCATCTACAAGGAAGTAATGAGCTGCTTTGGTTCGTAATGCCCGGGATGCCTTCGGGTCTTCTAGTAACTCGCCATGCCAAAGATACTCGACGAACTCATTCCTCTAGTCTTAGACTAGGTTGGTTGAATTGACCTCATAGAAAATATCCACATCCAATACCGAGTGTAGAAGTTGATGGTCGTACCAGAGTCAGATCATTTCATCTCCGTGGATTACCCCAAATTGGCCAAAGTGTCTGCTTCCGCATTTTCTTCCCTTGGAATGTGTATGATTGACCATTCCTTAAAACGTGCAAGCAATGCTTGAACCTTATTCAAATATTGTTATGTGCTCTTCTTTGCGACAAAAATCCCATTTACTTGGTTTACCACCAGCTGGGAGTCATATTTTACTTTGATGTCCTCTGAGCCTAGTCCCAGAGCTAATTCAAGTCCCGCAACCAAGCCTCATACTCAACTTCATTGTTAGTTAACGGAGCGGTTTTAATAGCCTGCCTTAGGGTTTCCCCGGAGGGCGTGACTAGAACTATCCCGCGATCAGACCCTCATACCTTCTTTCCGGAATGTCTTCAATAGATTTGATTTTATTGGGATTCACCTCGATCCCTCTTTGCGAGACGAAAACCCCAAGAACTTACCAAAGCCAACCCCAAAAGCATATTTTTCCGAGTTGAGTTTCATTTTATGCTTCCTCAGGACATCAAAAATCTCTTGGAGGTGTCTCAAATGATCTCTTGCATTCGAAGACTTGACTAATATGTCATCAATGTATACCTCCATTATTTTGCCTATTTGATTTTCAAACATTTTGTTAACGAGCCTCTAGTAAGTGGCTCCTGCATTTTAAAGCCCAAATGGCATCATATTATAGCAATATGTGCCAAAGTTTGTTATGAAAGAAGTTTTTTCCTGATCCTTTAGGTTCATCTTAATTTGATTGTACACAGAGTAAGCATCAAGGAAACTCAATAATTAGTGTCTGGTTGTATCACCAATCATTTAATCAATGTGGCAATATAAAGGAGTCCTTAGGGAACGCCTTATTGAATCCTTATAATCCATGCACATCCTAAACTTGTTATTATTTTTTAGAATTACAACTACATTGGCTAACCATTATGAAAACTTTACCTCCAGGATTGAACTAATGTTGAGTAATCGGGTTACCTTTTCTTTAACAAACTTGTTCCTGATCTTGGCTATTGGACGCTTCTTCTACCTTACTGGTGGGAAGTTTAGGTCCAAACTTAGTTTGTGAACGACCACCTCTAACGGGATACATGTCATATCCGAGTGCGACCATGCAAAGCAATCTACGTTATATTTAAGAAAATCATAAATTCTAACATGAGTTCGGGATTGAGTCATGTTCCTAAGTGAAACTTCCTCTCAAAAAACTCTTCGGATAAAGCCACTTGCTCAATTTCCTCTGCAGTTGACTTGGTCGCATCTGTCTCATCCGGTACTTGAAAATATCTTGGAACCTGATACGATTCTGATGACTCTTGCTCTTATCATCTTCCTTCGGAAAGAGAGAAGGTATCGGTTCCTATAATTGTTATTTGCTAGACTCTTTCACTTTGCTACTAGAAACAGTTACCGTATTCATATCTCTTCCCGCTGGTTGGTGTCCTCTTAGTTTCTTGATTCCTCCCGATATTGGAAATTTCAATAATTGGTGATATGTTGAGGGTACTGCCTTCATTTCGTCTATTCACGACCTTTCGAGGATTACATTTTAAATCATATCTCCATCTACCACCTCGAATAGAGTGGTTTTGATCAATCCTTCGGCGTTAGTGGGCAGAAATATCTCTCATCAAGTTGTCACACTTGTCAAGTTGAATCCAGCTAACAGTGTTGTTGTCTGAATGATGCTTCCGATCAACTTTGATTGCTCCAGTACTCTCCATTGGATGATGTTGGTTGAGCTTTCTAGGTGAACCAAAACACATTTAATTTTGAAATCTAAAACATTTAGAGAGATTACCGAAGCATCATTGTGTGGCAGGAGAAGTCCGTCAGTGTCTTCCTCTGTGAAGGTGATATGATCTTCCACAACTTCTCAGATTCTCTTGTTCTGAGTCACCGATATCTTTGTTTTTTGGCTGCTGAGAAGGTTACACTATTAACTTTATTTCCGCCGAAAATCATATTGATAATCAATCGAGGGGAACCTTCTGCCACCTTCGAAGGTTTTGCATTGTCCCGATATCGAACATAGTAGTTCTTGGATCGATCACTTAGAAATTCCCTAAGATGGCCATTCTTCAGCAATGTCGCCACCTCTTTACGAAGATATCGGCAGTCCACAGTTCTATGGCCGTGAGTCCCATAGTATTCACACCACAAATTAGGATCCCTCTGGCTAGGATCTGATCTAATTGGCTTCAAAAACCGTGCTTCTTTGATATTCCTCATAGCCGATACCAACTCTACTAAGCTAATGTTAAATTTGTAATATGATAACCTGGGATATATGGAGTCACGGGCCCCTGGCATCTCCTTCTCATGTAACGACCTGCTATTCCAGCCCCAATCAGTTCTTCTATAGGGGCAAACTTTTCCGATGAGTGGAACCATTTTCTGTTACGACCTTCAGTTCTTTCATACGGTAGAAAATGACCTTGAAAGGACCGCCGATCCGCATCAAAGTCACTTTTAAACTTGTCTTGGTTTTGTCTTGGTCTCGTCCTTTATTTTTAACTTGTAACGGTTATGGACATCCACCAATGTGGTTGCTTGAAACTCAAACAGGCTTTTATTCTGCTTGTAGGAGGCGTCGGAGCCCCGTGGATATTGGTACCGCTGGTAGCAGCATCCTCTCTTTCTGGAATCGGATCACAATTTCCCGCAGCAGTTCAAACTCACCCTGCGCAATCCTGAATATGTCTGTCTTTCTGGCTTAAACCTTCCCTACTCCGACATGGGCCTTAATGAACGAGTCTTCAAGTATCTCAAGAGAGTCAATTGAATGCTCGAGTAAAAGAGAATACCATGTCAGATCCCCCTTTGTGAGGGTTTCAACAACTTCTTCAGCAAGACCGACTCGATCCCATGTTGAGCCTAATCGTTCCCTTTCACAGTCGTGGTGTAGGTTGTGATGTGTTCCTATCGGTCCGAAGTCCCATCTTATTTTGGTATGTCTAGCATTTTGAACCTTTTTGGAATTAACTCTAGTGTTGCGCTTGGCTTAAACGGAAAACACGTGTACTTTTTCGAATCTGGGCCTTTTAGTACTGGTGATGCATCCAGAATTTGACCTATCCAAGCGTGAAACTCCTTCACATTTTGATCCATTTGTTCGTCCATTTCCCTTATAAACCTCATGAGCTCGTTTTGAAAGGATCATTCCCATTGTTATTCCTAGATACGCTACCGGTCCCTCCCGCACCGTCGAAACCGACTTTACCCCTTGGTGTGTTATTATCGACTCTCTGAATCGTTTGATTTGCAGGAGTATTGGGAGGAACCGGGCCCCTTCCGTTTGCATTATTGGAGGTACATGACAATGCTTGTTTTAACTCCGTCATTACCCGATCCTACCTTGAGATGTGACTCATGATTGCTTTCTGTTGTTATCTCAAGATTTTTACCGTTTCCACGACGTTTTCCTCCTCCGCATCATCGAGAGTTGGCTCCCGCACATGCCAAGGGTATTGTCCTTCACGAACCGGAGTTGTTTCATCACCTTCGTTACGGTTGTTGCTGATTGAGTCACCATGTTCACGTAAATCTTTGTGTTCCTCAATGTTGTGCGTGATGTTGACATCATTAGCTGCCATATCTGGTTTCTTACTAAGGAAAGAACCAAAACAAGTTAGTAATAGTCGAATGAATCAAAGCAATCGCGTAGTTGTCTCTGCCCCATGGTGGGCGCCAAACAATTTACCCGCAAAATGGTACAATTGAATTTGTTACATGGTTAATAGACAAGCGAATTGATTTGATCCAAAAATAATAAAGAGAAAAGATAATATTAAGATTAGCAATTGAAATTGAAGAAGATAGCAAGCCTGGATCCGAATACAATCTCTTCGAGAGAAAGAATGAGAATAACGACGAAATATAAGTAACGTTCTTAAATGGAGAGCAAAAGTAGTAAAAGAAAGCTTTAGTATGCAGAAAGTATTTCGTGTCTTTACAATGGTTGTTGAGCCTGCTATTTATAGCATTCCCTAGAGAAACAAGATCCTAGGATCAAACTCCTCTTAAATGATAATAAAAGAGTTATTGATGAACATGTAACGACAAGCCATGAATGCAAATATTCTTTGTAACAGTCGCTCGTTTTTTTAAAGAATATTCTCTTATTGAATGCTATCTGATGGCAAACCCTTGATCGTCTCTGTGAGCACGTGATTTTTGTTGCACGAGACAATCGCTCCAAAAGAAATAAAAAATAACAACAATTGATCCCGTTGTACAATTTTGAGATTTTTACATGGCATTTCGTTAATTGTTTATGACTTTGGCCCATTTTTACTTTATTAAAACAAAATACAAAAATGTACGTGTCATGCATGATCTGAACCGTAACATGGTTGTTAAATAGAAAAAGCATGAACAGGCATCTTTGCCCGTGATTTTGTTTTGTTTAATTTTTACCTGTTTTGAATCATTTTAATGTGTGTGCAAATAATTGTATTAGGTGTTTATTTTAATTTGATTTTACTTAGTTTTGTATTTTTATAATAAAAAAAAGAAAGAAAGGAAAAGACCCCTTCCGGACTTGGGCCAATTTGTTAAAATTGGCCCAACAAACTCAGTCCAAAACCCAGGCCTGCCCGGTCCAGACCATCTGATGCCCAGAGAATCCAAACGACGTCGTATTGATACAGGTTGATCTGGGCCGTTGATCTCAGATTGATCAACGGCCAAGATCAATCCCCCGTAACCCACCAACAAACCCGACCCGTCTCACCCGGACCGACCCCAAACCTTTATCCTTGAAACGACGTCGTCCCTGGTTAGCCAAAGGATCCTGGCCCTTCATCTCATCTCATCCAACGGCCAGGATCCATTTGCTCACTAACTATATAAACTCCTAACACTACCCTACCCCCCTATCCAAACCCCAGCCTTCGTCGTCCTCACCACAACCCCCCAAACCCTAGAGCCGCCCTAGTATCCCCCACCATGAAAACCGGCGGCATGAACGCCGGTGACCTTCCCCTTAACACCATAGAACCCCCTTGACGTCCTGAACCCAAATCCATCAACCACACACCTCGAATCCTATCCCACCTTCTCGAATCTTCATTTGAAGATTCGAGTCGGAACCCAATCTACACCGATCTGTCCTAAATTCATACCAGACACTCCCCAGACCCCCCTCGTGACCAAACCATACTTGGTTTGGTCCGAATCTAACCAGGGAAACACGAATCCCAGATCTAAGTTTTTGAACTCTAGTTTTCCCTGTGCATGTTCCGTGCTTTGTTCAAACTGAAGAGATTAAGGTCTAATGGACCTTAATCGAGGTGTTTCTCATCCGAGAAACACTTCGTTTAAAAGTCCATTCAACCTTAAAGAAGGTCCGTTCAAACACCAGTGGATTTTTCTGATTTGTTCCTTAAAAAGCTTTAAGGTGAGTTAATTTTCTTTTCTTTATTTCAGTTCGTATGTTTGTGTGTTGTTAAAGGCCTGTCCGCATGGCCAAACTTTTTGTTTTGTGTTTTTGAACTGCTATTGTCCACCTTGGTCGGACCTCTGTATTCAGTCAAATCTTTCTTCATAATGCGTGTGTATAAAATGTATGTTCTATTGAATTCGTAATTGGTCATTCATTTAGTTCCTAGGGCCTTTCTGTGTTAACATTGCAATATGAACCCCTTATGTGATACTGATTAAACGTCTGATTTCTGGCTACGATTGTATGTGTTAATGCTAATATAATCGAGTCGACATATGTCGTCAATTAGTTTCAACTGTCTGAACAAGAATAAATCGATTTGCTTCTGTTGAACATTGCCTTAATCAATTAAGAACTAAGTTCAGTTACTTATAGTTGTTAATTTAGAAACCTGAGGCTTGGTCTGTAATTGAAATCTGAATTGATGGCATGTGCACTTGTGCACAGCATGTGCATTGTGCATAGCCTGGTCCCTGTATAAAGGGCTTTTGATTTAAAAATGGTTTGACAGCATATGTTGTCAGATATATTCTATTGCCCATACCCTACTTTAGTTTCAGAAATAATAAACATCACAAAAGGTAAGCCTGCCAAGAGAATATGATGGGGACTTTCTAATACTTAAGTAGCTAAGTGGAACTGAAAAGGGGCAGCACATGGGAGGGGTATGGTGATATTCTAAAACAAGCTGTTAAAAGGGCTGAGGTTTAGGCTTATAAAAGGGGATCCCATCTGAAGGGAAGGAGAGATACAGGATTGAGAGATAGAAATACACACACACACACAAAAGGAGGACAGAAGGAGAAGGGAAAAGGAAAATAGATAGACTGTGAGGAATTCTTTGAAAGAGAGAGCTGGAATACACATTGAGAGATAGATATACACACACAAACAGAAAAGTTGGGAAAGAACTCTGTTTGATAGCATAGACAGACAAAAACTAGAAATTGCATTCTTAGTTGCTGTTTTGATTTCACTGGCCTTGATATGTTGTCCAACACTGATTCCTTCTAAATCCAACTGGGTCTGTTGTTCGTTTGTTGGTCTATTCTGAGATTTGGTCTAGCTGGGATCTAGATTCTACCCCAATTGTTTCATTTGTTTGCTGCTGCTGTTACTCTGATTCCTGTTGCTGCTGATTTTCCCTGTTATTCTCCTCTTCTTCTTTGCATTTCAGCCTTCCAGGTACACATTTCGAATCCCGTATTGATGTAACTGAAACAATTCGAAAGCATGAAATGAAAAGGGTTGAAGAAGTTCAAGTATTTGTTGTGATATTCATGGTACACTAACGGGTCTGTAAAAAATTTTGATTAGTTCATAATTCAATAGTTTGAAAGCATGTACTGGTACTTGACTGGGTTTAGCCCCTTTGTGTTTTAATTTGGTAGTTGTTTGTTAATACGGGGTATGTATACTCCAATCTTATACAATGCTGTTTATGTTTCATTTAATCTTTTTTTGGTTCCGTTAGGCAGTACATAGGGTCACGCTCAAAGTCCCATTAGTAACAATATCCAGTAACTAAATCCTTTAATCTAGTCCAAATAAGTTCAGTTAAGTTCAAATTAAGAAATGTTCGGATTAAGTATTGCATTTCATCTATCTCATATGTGATCTTTTGCCCGACCAGGGCATTTTCGTAAGGCATGACGTCTTTTACTTTAAAAGTAATTAACCAGAAACTGATAGGAGTTTGGTTTAGGCCAAAGTATATATTTCAATTATCATGCATTTTTCTTTCTTCTATCTCTGGAAATAAAATAATAGAAATGTAGTCACTGTAGGATACCCTTCTAAAAATAATGAGACGAGCCTCGCCTAATAAAAAATGCAAATTGCGGGGCCCTCAACAACTAATCATAATATTTAGAATTCGGGCTAGGCCATTTAGTGAATCTCATGGCCTTCTCAAAAATAATAACGCGTTAGACTCTGAAGGCGCGGCTTAATTAAATCATATTCTTAAATTCGGGTGCACATTGATGTGACCCAAATCCGAATCTCAACGAAGTCCGAATGTGTCGACGATCACGGGTGCATTGATTGTGACGTGGTTCGACATGCATTTTCACGACGTTGCAATTCTATAAAAATAAATGATAATAATAAAAGCGGTATAAATCTAATAAGAAGCATATAAATCACAACATGTATTTAAATCAGTTATTTAGCCATTATAACAATTTAAGCGACCGTGCTAGAACCACGGGATTCGAGGGTGCCTAACACCTTCCCTCGGGTCAACAGAATTCCTTACTTAGAATTTCTGGTTCGCAGACTTCATTTGGAAAAGTCAAAAATTTCCTCGATTTGGGATTCAAGATAAACCGGTGACTTGGGACACCAAAAATCAAACCTTTCCCAAGTGGCGACTCTGAATTAAATAAATAATCTCATTTCGAATATTGTCACTTAAATTGGAAAAACTCCACCCGCGCATCTAACCCTTCGGGGCGGGGGGCGCGCAAAAAGGAGGTGTGACAGTCTCCTGTTGACTATGCTTCCTCGGGATTTACCTGATGTCAATTGCATTTGTTGTATCCAATATTGGTTATTGCCTAAATTGTCCTTTGTCTATCTTCAATTTCACGTGTTATATTATCATTCGACTATTTGAGAGATTGATTTCTTGTGCTCAGATTGGGTTAGACTGATCCCTTTGATGCTTCTATCCTGCTTTGAAATACATTTAAGACTTTTTTGTAATTTTTCCCCAAGTTGGGTTTGCAGATGGGATTTACTTTGGATACTATAATTGGTCAAAATTCGTACCGAAAATTTAATTTACAAGGAAATATGGAAAATACTAGGAATTGTATGTAATAAAAGAACTCGATACTTCACACACACTGTACCAATACTCAATATTATTCTATCATAATTCGAGACAACCTAAAAAGCCCAAAACAGATCAACATGCTTAGAATTATCCCATTCCGCGGCTCTAATCAAACAAGCTAAACATCAACTCATCATCACTCTCTTCCTTTTCTTCCTGTAATTTACAAAGAAGAAAAAATTCAGCTTAGGTTAACAGAAAATAGAAAAGAAAAACGAGTCAAAACCCAATCTTATAATTTTTTTTAAAAAAAAGCACAACCTGCTCAATCTCACTGTTCGAGAGTCAATTAATACATATACTTATAGTATGTTTGGCCAAGCTTCTAAATTCAGCTTATTTTGAGAAGTTTCTCAAAATTACTTTTTAAAAAAATACTTTTGGTGAGAAGCAGTTTGTGTTGATTAATTAATTAGAAAAGCACTTTTGAACTGTAATCTACTTCTCAAAAACTGCTTTGTTTCTCCTCAAAAATATTTTTTTCCTTCCAAAAGTTTAGCCAAACACCTCAATTTTTGGCAACAAGTGCTTTTGGCAAAAAAAAACACCTTGGCCCCAAAAAAAGGTTGGCCAAACAGGCTATTAGTCTCATTAAGTTGGGTTTGATTATATAAATTCTCTCACTGACCATTACATAACATTTTATGCTTGAAAATACGTTTTTCCAATTTATTACGTTGATTGCATTCCCTCATAAAAGGGGGGATTCTCGTCGTGTAACTTAATAGAAAAGGAAATAAATCATTATAAGCATAAAGTATTTATCATTGGAGTTTCAACGCATAATAAATAATTATGACCACAAAACTTAGTTAACTTGATAAAATGGTAAAAGTTGATATCTGAAAGACAGTACATAATAACTTGAGAGAGAATAGTACGTGCACATTAATTACGGAAGATGAAAAGTTAACATAAATAAATAAAAATACAAGTACGTACCTTCTTCTTGTCACTGGCGGAAGGTGCGGTTGCAATGTCGTCACCGGTATTAGGAAAAGGAGGAGCAGCAACAGCGACGGTAGCAGCGGTGGCTCCACCAGCGCCAACGTTCATGACAAGATCATCTACATTCATCTTCTGACAAAGCTTCGCAAAAAGGCTGGGCCAATATGATTCCACCTTCAAGTTTGCAGCTTTCACCAGTGTGCCAATTTTCTCCGCCTGATACAGTACAAAAAATACACTAAATTTAGTTCAACTATTTTTTTTGAAAAAAAAAACATAAATAGAAAATTTTCTTTAAACATAAAATTCCTCACAATAAAGCAACTATTTATTAGAGAAGTAACCTTTTGACCAAAAAAAAAAAAAAAAGCAAGAGATTATTACAGAATGAGAATAATGAGATGAAAAAATTTGACAAAAAAGAAAAGAAAAACTTGAAGAAAGAGTATTATGAGAGAAGGAGGAGAAGAGTTAATAATTACAGTAACAGGAATGTCATCATCGTGAAGGATCAAACAAGCATAAGTGCAAGCGAGTTCACCGGTGGAAGACATGTTTAATTTCTCTGATTTCTCTTTTGGATTCTCCAAACCCTAATGTATATTACTCGGAAATTTGGGGGCCGAGTTTTGAGTGTGAAATAGGGTTTTGTGGGGATATTTATCGGCGGATTTCTTGGGGCGCAAGTTTTCGGTTTTGTAGGGATATTTATCGGCGGATTTCTTGGGACGCAAGTTTTTCAGTCCTATTCCTATTTCAATTGGGCTAGAGACTCGGAGCGACAGAAATACTAGTACCTATTATTCCGTATGGGTCCACAAAAGTTTTTACTTCTTCCCTTCTTTTAGGAAAGCTAGATTTCCTTAGCACTAAAATGTTGTTTATCGCTGCTACGACTTGCAAAGCTAACCTGTACACTTTAACAAAAATAAATTCTATAAATCTCACATATGTCCCTACTCCCTATATTAATACACAGTTCTTTGATTATTAATATCTATCTATTCTACTTCCACGCATGATATTGGATATATTCCTATTTCTGTATGCACATAAATGAAAAGTTACATCATATGCATCCTTCAAATGATTATTCTCTTTAATTAACATACTTTTAGGTGAAAGCACTTAATTATTCTTCTCGGCACTTGACAACTAGAGTATTTTTCTAATATATAAATATCCTAAGTTTCTTAAACAGGATCTTAGTACCACCTTTTTTTTGAGTTTATGGCTAATAGATTACTTTTACTATATCAATTAGTTCATATATAGTTTTTAAATAATTAATTTCTTTAGGTTTTACCTTTTTAAGAAGAAATTAAGGGGAATAAAATCGAGATTCTCAATATACATAGATGTCATATTGCCTCCTTTTATTTGACTAGTCTTAATGTACGTGTTTTGTGCTTGTACTCATATTAATGAATATAAACTGAAAATTATATAAATATTATTAGATATTTATATAAAATTATAAAATAAAAGTTAAAGTTTTTTTTTTAAAAATAATGGATATTTTTGTATTTATCTAGCTCAATAGATAATGAAATCATGTCCAATTGAAGTTTTCAAATGTCTTATTGTGATCTATGAGGACTTATGCGGAAATATTTTATGAAAATTATTGTTATTTTTGTGATTAATACTAAAGCAAAATATGAAAAATACTTTTTTCACGATTCTTAGATTAATCTTTTGATCTTTTAGAGTTTGAGAATGAAAAGATTGGCCTTGTACCTCCTAAATATTAATAATGAAAATGTAAAATACTTAAAATTGATTAATGTTGAGTTAATATTTTGTGATAAATAACTTAAAATATGAACAATGTAGGGAGTTGTCCTTCGTCAAAATAAATTCAAAAAAGAATAATAATGAAGGACAACTCATTTAGAATACATATTTTAAAAGAAAAAATAATTAATGATAATTCATTAAGAGTACATTTGCACTTAGAATTAATGAGCGTAAAATTTTGAATATCACTTAAATATTATTAAAAATATATTTTGAGTTACAAAATAAAAATTAAGAAATTTTTTTTAAAATTTCTAAAAACTATTTATCCAATTTAACTAACTCAGTAAAAAGTAAATAAGTTTTCAAGTGAATTGCAGGTCTCTAGCCAATAAAAATACCACCGAAGTACTTGAAAATGATACAAGATTTTACAAAAAAATATAATACCATTAAACTAAATTATAATTAGGGGCTCTCAGCTTTTTGTTAGTTCTTTTTTTCCTCCCAAAATTAACTTTTTATTTACTATAATATATTATTAAAAGATAAGAATAACATTAATTGTACAATTTAGTTTGTTTGCAAAGCAGGATAGATTTATAGTTACAGCTAAAGATTTAGAGAATACGGCATGCGGGGATTTATGTCCAGGTTGTAAAGTCTTTTTATACTTTGTAAATATTACTTGGTAAATTAAATTCTTTTACTTACCAAAAAGAATATTAAATGTAAGAAGTAGAAAAAAGTTAAAAAAAACAGATATCTTCCACCACTTATCCATCACGTTATTTCCAGAATCTTAGAAGTTGGATTTTTTTGGTAACTTTTTAATTAATTTTAACCTAAATGTTAGGATTTCTTACTTAGTCCCATAAGGAAAGATATAATAATTAAACTTTTAGTTGATTCTATTGTCCTAGATATTAGGAAAATAATTTAAATTACAATTTTGTCCAACATAATATTAATTTTTAAAGGATAAAAAATGCGAACAACATTTTTCTAAGGGTCTTCGTGCTTTTAATATAGTACTAGTATCTATGAACGTGCGTTGCACGTTAATAATGGCACGTAATGATTTAAATATTTATTTATGTGAAGGAATAATAAAATTTAACTAATGAGAAAAATTTTATGTATAATAATACAACAATCATCTAAATGCAGAAATATATTAATATAATACATGAATTTAAATTAAAAGGATATCATCAAAACTTACACAAATGATATGGTCATGTTAGCTAGATAATTAGACATTATAATATAAAAGTATTTAATGTGATGGTATCTTAGCGAACATTTCTTTGTGGACAATATTTTTTTGTGCATGTTTCCTCCTAATGCGTTGGCTGTTTTGCCTTAACCAAACCTCTTGTTGTCGATCTTGGTATCCCTCTTGAAAGTACAACATACAATGTTTGTGCAAGAAAATATATTGCAGTAAATATAGTCCAATATTTATGATGTTTGTCCTTATGCTTTATTTGTTATATTTGAAAAACATAAACATACTAAAAAATATTTTCACACAAATTTAAAAGGATATTCCTTAATTGCGGAAGACGAAAGTTGAAGTCAGGGATAGGAATATACTTAGAAGCACATTAACCAGTATCATAATTTATGCATATATAACGTTATTGTCAAAACTTCTATATACAATCTGTGTGGTATTACATAAGCTATTCGGTGGTATCTGAATTTTTCAGTAGCATGACGGACATATTTTTCTTCAAAACTAACTTATATACAATGAAAGAACTATTTCAACTTAGTCTATTATATATACGGTGACAATAACATACATAAGAAATAAGAAACTTGACAACAAACATGTATGGTAGAAGGCCATTTAATATTAAAGTATTTAAGTATTCTTCTTGGTAGTAACTATTGGTATCATTTTCTGCTGAGTCAAACTGAAAAATATTTTGTTTTTATTTAGTTGATCAACATATTCATTTCTGTTAGCTAAGATATTTTTTTAGTTCTATCATGCGATTTGCACAAATTGCGTTTTAAACTAATGATAGAATATTTTTCTTATTAAATGCACTACTATTACCATTAGGATTGATAACCAAGTGTTGAGGATGAACCAAATCATCTTTTATTAGATGCTCTTCTTCATTCCCGATACGAAGTTAGAAGACACTGAATACTGGATTTGTTCTTACTTTATATTTCTTGTCAATGAACTACTGGTAGTACTTGACAGAAATCACCTCTCAAACCACTAATTTTTCACCAAACGGTTCATTAATATCCAATATATCTATAGAACTCTGGGCAATTATTTTGATTGTTTGACACTTAGCCGTAAGTGCTTTATCCTATATTATCAATTTTGCTTTCCTTATAAATTTAGCATCATTGCTCTACTTTGATATATTTGTGATAGTTAGTTAAGTTGTTTGAAGAGGTATATCAAATCTAAAGTGGGTGGCCTCACAATAAAATCGTTGTTGGTACACCACTTGCTAGCATTGTCATGCCTCTTGATATGATATTTGCGAGTAATGCATGATATAGAAATATTATTTCGACTCTGCCGGAGGCATCTACAAAGAATAATCTCGTTATACCAGAGTCAACTCTTTATAATATAGTCTTGAAAACTTGTTATTGTTTAGGATTTGGTTTTGATTGTGCTTCCTCGGACACTTCTATAGCATTTTGATTCTTAATAATATACTAACCTTTTTATTTTGTGTTCTAACGCTTTTTTAATGGAATAAATTTATGTACCCTAAGATTTTTTTTAACTTAGAATAAGAATTTTACTTTTAGACAATGAATGCACACTTCAACAATCGTCGCACCCAAAATTTCTCCTTGTATTTATTTTTTTAATGTTTTGATACATCTTAGTAAAAAAATTTACTTACACTCACTTTGTTGAAAGTAACTTTCATGTGCATTCTCTTCAAAAATAATTATTCATTCTTTTATAAAGTTACAAATTCTATGATACTCAAGGAAGGAAAATAAATAGTGTATTTTCAGTTTAGAATAAGTCTAATTGCAAACTCTAAGAATCAAAATCACAGTGCAAGATTAGTTTTAATGAGCAAAATTTTTTGTCTTTGTATCTAAAAAAAACGAAGTTTTAATATCGACGATATAGTTCGTCTTCAAATCTTTGACTGAATTGTTCATTTAAATAATGATCATTTCACTTATTAACCAACCACCCCTTCCCCAAAAAGAGCTCAATCTTTCAAAATCAATTGTCTGATGATAAAGTAAAACAGAATAAATTCACATGCTTCTTGAAAATAAATAAGAAGCAAAGAAGACAAAAGAATGGAAAAGAAAGGATAGTGAATAAAGTGCTTCGGTCGAGTTTGAATTGCCCGACATAGAGCTAAGAGTGACCTTAACTCTTTCTTAAAACCAAAGCACCCAGACCCAAGTTTTGCTTGTGGGTGCTCATTCTCATTATATAGCAAATTTCCTAGAATTTCATGTAAAATATATAATCTCGAACTCTGAGACAATGGGTGTTTCAGCGTGGATCCGCCCATGGTATTATATATTTATGCCTGAAAATAATTATAGTAATATGATTCCTAAAGGTAATCATATAGGATTCCTAACGTGTAGTATTATGTCCTAAAACTAATAGGATTACAAGGCTAATGTCTAGAATTCCGAGTATGTCCTTTTATTATGAGTTATCATGCTTAATATTAAAAGAATATTTTTGTAATCCAACATTTTATTCATGCTTTTATAATAATATAGATATAAATAGATAGATAAATATAGATAGATAGATATAGATGTACATATTGTTACCAATGCTTTGCTCACGTTATTCCTTCATTTGAACCTGTCATCCAAATTTTAGCATATCTTAAATCTTACCCATTTTAGCCAAACAAATTTTAGGCGGGTCATTATCCAACTAGGGGTGTCAATGGATATTTAAAAATCGACTAAACCGGCTGAAATGTACCGTACCGAACCGATTTTTAAGTTTCTTTTAATAAAACCGTAAGTTTTTATATAAATCTATAACTGTACCGATAATAAGGGTAGGCTTTTTATTTTATGAAAATAAATAATAAATTTACATGTGAAAAATATATTTATATATTAATTTTAAAAATAATAATGCATTAAATTATTCCTTGGTCTTGGAATTGTGAAAACAGTTACAAGCCAACAAGTAATTAAACTCAAAATCCTAATTCCCAAACCTATTATGCTACTCCAATTGAAACTAAATTATTTCCAACATATATATTCACTAGCAAATTAAGACATAAGGTATTGTAGCGATTATGAGTAGCAAACTACAAAGTATTGAATATGGTTCCTTTGGTATGATTTAGATTTATCTATTTGAATATTCAATCTTCTATAGACTTTATGCTTGAGTCTCAATCCCAGCTTGGTTACTATCTTTCCACGTGTGATTTATTTTATTTATTAATTTGCTTAGTTTAATTCTTTTACGCCATTGTAGAATAGTTGATGGATCTATACTCTAGCCATCTTTCATATTTTCATAATTCATCACTCTTTCAAATGTAAAAATGTCAAGGAAGTTTTGCTATGCCTTATAAACGTACGTATGTTATTGTATTCTACTCCTACTAGTGACTTTTACATGACATTTTTAAAAAAATACCGAAAATTAACCGAACCGTACCAAAAAGAAACCGATATAATTGGGACGGTTTCGAAAAGTCCAATTTTGGTTATACATAATAGAATAACCGAAAAATTAGTATGGTACAAATTTTACAAAATAACCGGTTGAACCAAATCACTTACACCCCTAGATCCAACCCATCTTAACCCAAGTAACTTTTATACGGGTCAATGACCCACCCATTTATTGACTCACCTACCTTAACCCACCAAAATTAACCCAGCCCGCCCACAGTTGACACCCCGGGATCATTTCTACAAAACCACAACGAAATAAATGTAACGAATGCATTGAGTGACGACAAATATCTTAATGAATAAGGCGTAAAGAGACTAAAATAGCACAGAAGAAAATATAAAAACATATGAAATATCAAAACTAAAAGGCTTTCGCGAAGACTCGAATTTGTCAAGCTTTTGATGTTAGGTCCGCTCATATTAACCGCACCAAACCTCCAAAATAAAACTTAAAAGCATACTTTTCAATAGAGAGAATGAAGAAGGTAGTGATGTAAAACTCAAATACCATCAACTGCCAGATGAGATGGGTGTGGGGGAAAAAATTAAAAGGCAAAAGGGAAAAAGAAGAAAGGGAATTATTAGAACTTGGTACATTCATGATATATGAGAAACAGAGAACAAAAGAAGCCAGCCAAGAGTGATCAAAGACTTGGTCAAACAAGCAGATATTAGTCTCTGTGTTACTATCAATGACTGTATTGAACTAAGTTACTAACTTCAATTCAGTAGCACAATAACGCTAGCTGTTTCCGGAGGTGGAGACCTCAGTGCTACACATTGGACAGACCTGCATGCACAAAAATCATGTACAACAATCAACTGCAGCCCTGGAAATAACAATCTTATATAGAAATCTAAAATATGAGTACTAAAAAGTAACACTATGTTATTATTCAACAAGTAGGACAGGGAATATGTGAACAATCTGTAAATATAGGTTAGAACAAAAGGATGCATGGGCTGATCACACGACTTTTACCCAGTGAGTAAGTTGTGTGCGGACATAGCTAGTATTATCCTGCTATTGCGATCATTAAGCACAACTTTAACTAATAGACCACACAGGATGAAGGAACCATGTGAGAGAGAGGCTGAGGCAGGAAACAACTACTACTTCTATATTACATATATTACACCTTTTACCCCCTTTTCTGCAAGTGGTTATCACATAAAAGCAGGTTCTATTACTTGACTAGAGAAACTCATAGTAAGCTTGAGAGCAAAACATATGGCAGTTATCCCTATTCTGATGCATCATAATAATTTGATAAACATAAAATTCAACAATTTAAATTCATTTAAGCTGAAGCTGAAATCAAAAGTCAAAACCATGATTTAATTCTATTTAATGCAGCGAATATACTACCAGTTATTAACATTTTTTTTCAACTAATACACAAAACGATGCAATGTGCAAGGGAATCCAACATCTTAATCATCATATCCATTCCAATGTGTCACACAAAATGGGATAAGAAGTCTAATTCCTATTTGGTCTGGCACGTAGCTAGAAAGTGAAGTAATTCAAGCCCAGGATCTAAGTCACTGCAAGAGTCTTTAAAAAAAAGGGAAAGAGAAGAGGAGTAGAGCAACCAGCTATCACCATCCAACATAGAAAGGTTACCCAAATTCTATAAAATGAGAGGACAATCTAGCTCACTGTGAACTGCATTTGTAAAAGAAGCACAGCTAACATTCAGCAAACGAGTTCAAGTAACTTGACATATACCAGCAGACCATGATGGAGCTAAAGCAAAAAAATTTAAGACTTGGCTTGAGCCACATATCAGACAAAACTGGTGTAGTTTCTAAAAGAAGGTCCAGAAGGTAGAGGAGACTTGACCTACAAACAACAAAACAGAAAAAATAGGAAGACATGACATTTTGACTCAAACACTACAAAGCAAAGATAGTCAATGGCTTAGCAAAGATATCATATAGCAAGCACACAGGACTGCTAAGATTGCAATATCCATTTGCAATATATGAGTCTCATTCACAGTTCAAGGATTGTAAGTGGGGAAGAAAGAGGGAGAGAAGGGGCTGCAATACCTTGTTTATTTGTAACCAATTGTTCAGACATTCAGAATGATAAGAATGTTTGCAGGATAGCACAGTCAATTGGTCACCATCTTCATATTCCAATCTACATATAACACACCTGGAGCGCAAAAGTGTCAAGTTGTGAGCACCTTCACATATAGAAAATAGTTCAGCATAGGATAAGTTAGCTTACGAATCAGTGGTCCCGTCTGATGCAGTTTGTGCCTTATAGTTCACTGAAGGCAAAGAGGCAATTGTATCAGCAGAAAGACCCCTGCTCTCAGTTCCAACAACTTCACCCAGTGCTATAAGTTCCTGCATGAGTACAGACAAATGAACAATACCAAGCATGTGAAGTAAAATATATGAAAGATGTCTAAAAGAGAAAACAACAAATCCAACAAACTGAAGTACCTCATAAGAAAGCTCATCAGGATCGACATCCTCCCATGCATCCTAAAAGCAACAAAATAGACATGTATGGTTAACTACACAAACTTAATACGAAATCACAAAGTTCGTCTCACGCTCCATTATGCAGAAATTCTATGCCTAGAAAATGATGGCGTCGTAGATGAACAGACTGAGATAACCTTAAGTAAACATGAAGAAATATACATGTTTATCCTGTCTATATCTGAAGAAAGCAAAACATGATAGAAGAAATCTTCAGCCTATGGGATTTAATTTTGCTTCTGTTGGCAGTTGCTGAAAGAATCCGTCAATTCGATTTCAAAAATGCATCAAAATAGCAATCATTGATACTCGTTGGGGACAACTAAAGTAAACATGAGATAAGATTTCGCATAAGATATACCACATCTGACCTATCAGTTGCTATATGAAATTTGCAGATCTACCACAATTTTTACTAAACCATACAACAATAACAAATACTCCCTCCGTTTCATATTAGATGAGGTACTTTCCTTTTTAGTCTGTTCCAAAATAAATGACACATTTCTAAATTTGAAAATAATTCAACTTTAAACTCTTTCATTTTACTCATTTACCCTTAATGAAAAGCTTTTATAGCCACACAAATATCATGGACCCACAAACTTTTTACCCCTTAAGCTTTTAAGACCACAAGTTTCAAAAATCTTCTTCTTTTTTCTTAAACTTCGTGCCGAGTCAAACTACCTCATCTAATATGAAACGGAGGGAGTAGTACTCAGTCTCAAACAAGTAAGGGTCAGCTATACGAATCCTCACTGCCCATGCTACTCCATTTAAATCATCTCATGCCAATATTAAGCGAATAAAAATAAAAAGTATTAGAAGTATTGTATATTTGCTGAATGTATAAATTTCTAAAAGGTCAAACCACTACTAATGAGTATAAGACCTAAAGTAAAAGTGCTAACGTCTAAAAACATATTCTCAACGAATATGTATCGCAAATATATATCCTTTTTTTTCATTGTACCCAATCTTTTGCTAAGTGTTAATAAATCCCTCGGAATTCAGGTTCTTTGAGATAACTTTATTCCAAGTGATTTTAGGCCTACCTCGTCCTATTTTAACACCTATAATCACCATAGTTTTACACCTACAGGCTAGTGCATCGCAGGACATGACCAAACCATCCCAAGCAACCTTCTAAGATTTTATCCTCAATGTGTGCTCCTTGAACCTTCTAGAGAATGTGATCATTTCTAATCTTATCTAATCTTGTATACTCACACATCTATCTTAGTCCTGGCACAATGTTGGTGGATCAGAAGCTTAAGGTGACTTTCTGCCAAGCTTTCTAAAGACTATTTACTTTCCTAACTTTTCAAATAAGGAAAACTCAGATTTTCTCAATCTTAAGTTTGAGGGGTCGTGTTAGAATGTCAAGCATTAGCGTATTAGGGTGTTAGCATGTTAGGTTTAGTTTTAAGTTCTCATTGGTTATATAAGATTATGAATCTCCGACCTACAATAGCAGTATTTTGCATTTCATTATCTCATCAAATCATCATTCTCTCTATTTTCTAACACCTTTCGTCTTTAGACTCTGCGAAAATTTAGATCTATACCCTTTCTATAAAGAATATTTCCAAATGCATTTAAAGTTGTTACAGTAAGACTTGACCTAGTTGCTCATGACTTTATTGGCAATGGAGGATTCTGTAGAAGTAATACCTGTTAATCTGGTCTCTACCGGAGCCACAAGCAACTATCTAAATTGAATCATTTAAAGGAAAAGCACTTGCAAATCACCGGTTATTAGTGGCATCTTGAAAACATTTAAATATTTTCAAACGAAGATTCAAAAATTCTAAATCGAAAATCAAAATTTTGTTTTCTTACTTGGGAACAGGCTTACCTTATGCTTCTCTGACAGGAAATCCTCTCTCATCAGTAATGCCCTATTGGCATGCTTTAAGTAACAAATTTTTTAGTATATGCAATAGTGTTGTTATACGATCCATAGAAGGAAGGAGTAGAACTTTATTGGGCTATTGCAGTGGTGACAATGTTGGTGATGACTGGTTGTACTGGCAATATCTAGACTAATAGAATAGAACTACTGCAATACACTTAATGTTATGATAAAACGTAATTCCATAAATATATGTGCATGCATCACAAAGAAAAACAAATATAAGTATGTGTGACTCTGTGTGTGTACCAAATCTTTTAACTTCCCAACTTATTTTTATTTTTAAGTATCACTCTAATACCAGATTCATCTGTCCTTGGGTCGCGGGTCTATCGGAAACAACCTCTCTATCTCCACAAGGTAGGGGTAAGGTCTGCAAACACACTATCCTCCTTAGACCCCACTTGTGGGATTACACTTGGTTTTTTGTTGTTGTTGTTACACTAATACCAAAAACTGTCATACACATATTCTGCACGGGGTTGTCCCTTCAATGGAACAGGTGGATGCAATTATCCAAGATGAAGATTATATGAATTCAACGTATTACCAATCTCAAAATTTATCAACGTTGATCTTTCCTGAACTTATGAAAAAGGAAGCTCAAAGAGTTCAAGATGCAAGAATATGAAAATTCTGATGAATTGACGCATATAAAGATACTATAAATTTAATATTCAGAAGCAATACTGTTACGCTGGCCAGAAATGCTAATTAGAGCCATTAGAATTCTATAACAGATTGTTACCTGGGAATTAATACCACGATCCTCTCCATCTTGAGCTTGTCCAACATACACTAAAAGTCATATTTGTCAATATTTTACAAGATAACAGAACGGAATGAAAGGGCTACCAACAACTGTAAGAATAAGTTTCAACAAAAAGACTAACTTTCATTTATCCCGGCAAGGGCCAATAATCTTGCTGCCATGTCCCTCTCTTCGGCATCTTGTAATGCTCTGGCATAGGCCTCATCACTAGAAAAAGCCGATGGGTCTAACTCAATCCCTTGGTTCTCATCCTCGCCAGCTTCATCATGAGCATGCACATCGAATGCATCTTCTTCATCCTCATCTACATTACTATCATCTTCTTCTTCGCTTGGATCATCAAAATCTTCATCATCCTCCTCATCATGGTCATAGCTCCCACCATCCCAACTCCCGAAATCAATCCCGTCACTGTTCATGCTAAGCATCATATAAGCCCTTTCCTATAAGATTAAACATAAGGGCGTCACCTCATAATTATAAGCAAAGACTGAAAAGGACAAACAAGTCACAGAAGATTTCATTCCCTAACTCAAGAGAAAATCCAGTTTCATTTGATCCCTATCAAGTTCCAAAGGAGGTTAAATGAACCTTTACATTTTTATATTTCAAGATCACAACCAGAAAGCAACAAGTCAGGAAACATCTTAGTAATATAGTTCGGCATGAAGAGTACTGCTGCAGATAAAAAGCTTCAGCGTTCTGAATTTGGTCAAAATATAACTTGGGCCGAATATTATCAAAGGCGAAAAAGCGCAAAAAGCTTCTAAAGTCTGTTGGAGCTTTAAGCGCAAAACGCAGCTTTAACAAAGAAATGCACAAATGGAGAAAAACTACAAATATATATGTATAATCCAAGACTAATATCTATAAGCATGAATACCAAATATACGGACAAAGAAATTGAAGAAAATTTACGATAAAGTGAAATATCAACTGCTTAGTGTCGCCTCTTCACGATTACGCTCATTGGCAAGGAAAAGTATGCTTTAGAGCCTTGATGACAACACTAAAGCACCTGATATGCGAGACGAAGCGCTCAACATGTTTTGAGCCTTACTTCCGGGATTAAGTGTGCTTTAAGCGCGCCTTTGATAACACTGCTTGGGCATATTTGACTGGAGTGTGTATAAGCATTACTCAGTTATTCGATTCGGTTGTGGTTCCCAAAAGAGCGATTCAACCAACCAAAAAAACTGGAGTTATGATGTTATATTAAGTCTGTTGCATGTAATGTGATCTCTTGTCATATAGTAGTAAATTTAACCTCTCTCCTATATAGCTTCTTTTTCCTTTTCCCGTATTCCCCTCTCTTTTACTCTTTCTCATTTTCCTCTCCCCATATTCCCCTCCCTCTTACTCTTTTCTCATTTTCGCTTTCCTTTTTCGCATTTCTTTATTTTTCTTGATCCTCTTTCTTTTTGGCTTTTCCAAACCCCTCCTGTTAACTCTCAGTTTCTCCTTTTATTTGCTCTCCGGCTTTGTCTTCAACTTATTTTCCCAGCCAGAATACTTTCATGGGCTTGTCTCAGCCCACGAGCCTATAATCTGTCTGCCATCTTGTTCCTCTAAATAACCATGATTGTCTGGAATCTCAGCAATCACAATGGCAAACTGCACCAGTTTTTTAAAACCAAGGATGCTCTACACAGGCAACTCCCCCCCCCCCCAACCCCCCCCCCACACACACAATCATCTCGCCAAAGCCTCTTGTTCAATCTCTAATCTTCTAGGCATTGCAACACTGATGCTTCAGTTAAGGATTAGAAATTAAGAATGCTAGTTGAAATATTCGACATTTATTTTTCCATTCAAAATTAGCTGCAAGTTTACCTCAGGTTAACGAATATAGAAGCCAATAATTTTGACACCAAACTGACCAAAATTTGCACAGGCCTGATATCTGGGATGATGATATCTATCAGTGAACAACTTATTTTCTTTTAATGCTTTAGAAATTTGACTCTTAAGTATGTTATATAAGTCACTTCAATCAAGTGTGAGCTACCATCATTCTACAAAGGGCTTTTAGTATTTAGATTATCTTTACCTCAAATAAAAGTTATAAGCTTTGATTCAAATAAAAGCATAATGACTTGGCACCAAACTTGATTCAAATAAAAGCATAATGACTTCAGATACTTCTCAGATACTATAGAAAGTACTCTTTTCCCATGTGCACCAAACTTCTATTCAGAATCTTATACTCCCTCCATCCTGATTTGTGTGGCATTATTTGACTTGGGACGGAGTTTAAAAAAAAAGAAAGTGTTTGAAACTTATGGTCTAAAATAAGGCATACACATTTATGCGGCTATAAATCATCTCATTAAAAGTAACATGAGAAATTTAAAGTTAGATTATTTCTAAATATAGGAAGGTACGAAACACATGATGTAATATAGTTATAGGTTGTATATAGCAAATCACATCATCCAAGATCCTGATATACACAACATGCTCATCTAGGGTCACAAAAGCTGAATCTTTAAGATGTAAAATAACCCCAATCCTAATTTAAAAATACAAAGCAAAACATGTTGGAGTTGAAATTAAACCCATTGTTTAGAAACGCACCCTTAGTCTATGGGAATAAGGAAGAAAATAAAAAAGAAAAAACTCCTTCAGTTCAAAGCTGAAACCTAATCAGTATTCACGCCAAGTAATGTGGATAGGGCAAAAACCTGCTCTTGTAAAGTGCGGGCGAGAGCAAGATCAGCATCCTCCTGACTAAGGTTGGTGAACGGAGTTCTCCCAGCAGAAACACCCGATTCCCCATTTGCATTGATTTCCACAACTTGCAAACTACTATCCCCATCTGGCCTATTGCCGCCATCGGGGTTTACTCGTTGTTGGTTGTTGGCATCAGCCGCCGCCGCGATGACGGTTGTGCTTTTAGCTGCTGCTGATGCTGCTTCGTTGTTGTTGTTATTACTTTTTGAATTCTCCATTTATGGGCGACGGAAAAGGTCCAGAGAGAAAGCGTGAATAGGTATTTAATAGGGTTTGGGAGAAGGGTAAAGAGGGGAATTGGAAGGGGGATATTCGGATTTTTGGTGAAGTTATATAGAAGAAGAAATCTTAAGCGTAGATGAAAGCGGATGGTGTGTGGGTTTGGTGACGGAGGGATGAATGATTAGAGAATAAATACGGAAGAAATAGGAAAGCATTAGTATTTCTTTTGAATTGGGAATTTGACGTGCCAGGGCAGTCTCCCCTTTTCCAAACTAAAATACTCCCTCCCGTTTAATTGAGATGGGATAGTTTAACTAGACTTGTAGACTTAAAAGTTCAAACGTAAAAACTTTACGAGGTCATAATATTTATATGGATATAAAATTTTTTATTAAGGGTAAAATAAATAATTTAAAGTTGAATTATTTTTAAATTTAAAAATATGTCATTTATTTTAAAACAGACTAAAAAAATGTAACTCATTTAATTTGAAACTTTGAAGCTGACCATACTAACACGTTGTTCTTGTGTTGGTCTGGAAAATCAAATTTGTTGGTTGTCGTTCGCTCATTTTAATTAGGTGTCTTCGATGTTAAACGGGGGAACACATTTAAGGCGGTATCAAAGGCTGGTTTTGCGTGTTTTAGCTTAAAAGTATTTGACTTAAAAAAAATTTATGGTCTATCCAAACACTCAAATAAACCCAAAAATGCTTTTAAGCTGGTTTGACCCGCTTTTAAGCCAATCCAAACACTCTCATAAAACTTTGATGATATTTCCTTTTCTTTACCAAAATAATAATAAAATAATTAACCCAAATTGTCGTCTATCTAATTTTTTAAACTAAAAATAACTGGTTGATGTATACTATACGTATAATTATACATAATAAGTATATAACTATGTATAATTAAGGTATGATCTATATATATTGGCTAGAAAAGTATGTAACACTCCAAAATAATTGTGAGCACGTGATTTTTGCCCTATATGAATTACTCCCACAAATTCAAAACAAAATAAATTTTTCCATTATCTGTAAGTTCGTAGATTTTTGTAGCATTTTTTGTTAAATTGTTTGCATTTGTCTGTGCACGCTTATCCTGTTTTAATTCATGAAAAATACAAATATGTTGCATTTGCATTTAGGATTTAATTTTACATTTTTGAATCAAGTAGTAAATTATTTGTTTTATAAGAATTGGAAAAATCACAAAAAAAGTTATTTTTGCACTTTTAATTTAAATTTTGAATTTTGGTAGTTTTCCCTTTAATTTTGTTCTTAATTATTTGTGGTAATTGTTATTTAGAGTTAGTTAATATACTTTGATAGCATAATTTGATTAGGAATTAATTTAGGTTTTATTTTTAATTATAATTTAAAAGAAATTAGAAAAAGATTTGAATTTGAAAAGAAAAACAAAAGGAGAAAAGAAGGATTAGAGGGGATTTGATTTTGGGCCTGTTTTATTTCAAAATCCACAAGCCCAAATCGTTCTTTTTCCCAAATACCCGCCCAACTCCAGCCTAGATCCATCCTCAATCTGGTCCAAACCCGTGCATAAACTAAACGACGACATTTTGCCATCCCTTTATCTGAACCGATGATTTCGTTTCATCCAACGGCCTTGAAACTTTCCCCATCTCGAATAAGACTGTTCGAGATTCCCCATTGAGACCTAAGACCAAACAAACCCTCCCCTCACCTCCCTCATCAGATAACGCCATCTCCAAGAAAGTCTGCCATTATCGCTGGCGAAATAGCTTTAATCACCACCAAAATTTGGCCATGCAACCATCACCCCTCCCTGCATCCTAATCCATCACCATTTTTCCCAAAATCCTCACCAAATCGGACCTGTTTCAAATCTGAAATCGAAGGAGAAGAAAACATCTCAAGTCCTCGAGTTCTGATGAACGATTGGGCTTGAAACGAGTATCACTCGTTTGTTCTCAAAAGGAACATAAGGTTAATACCAGTTTCGAGTCAAGTCGGAATCGTTGAGTTTGTCAAGCCCTGTCCGTATGGCCATCGAGGTATTTGTTCTTTGTTCTTTCGTCTCTATCGTCTGCTTCATGTTTGAACCGGCCTTCTTCCGTTTCTTTTCTTTTTATTCTTGTTAATGTTTAAAGCCATGGTTCTAAGCCTTATTCCCCTTTAGTTTAAGTATAACTTTAAGTTCAATCAAACGGGTTGGCATATCAATATCCTGGGTATAATGTGATTAATCAGTCATCTTAATAGCTAAATAACTGCTTTCCGAGCATCTCTAAGTGAACTTTTGTTTTCTGCTGAGTTTCAAGGGGTTGGTATGTTTGGAAGATTTCTATTAAGTTCAGAGTGGGCTGTTAGTACAGGCTCATGGTTTGGGCTGGGTTTTGAATTAATTCAACCTAGGGTCAACTTTGATTCATATTGGTTTTGGTTTCAGGGGTAATAACAGGGGCTCATGGGGGCAATTTGGGAATTCTAGGCTAGGGAAATATTGTGTAACTGAATGGGAAGCTTCTGGGAAGTTGGGGAGGGGGACTATTCTGAAATTCTGACATTTGAACTAAGAGTAGTTAAGCAAAATTAAAAATTGACTAAGGTTTGCTAAGCTAAAATGAAAATATTGAAAGGGGCAAGGTGCAAAACTGATACTTTGAAGCAGCCCTAAATAACTTGCCTATAAAGGCTCTTTAACTTGGCATTCAAGGCAAGGGTTTTAGGAGAAAAAAAGTTCTGCAAAAATTCAAGAACGGCTGACTGAGAAAGCTAAAATAAAGACTGAGTTTTAGAAACAACTAATCTCATTTTGAAATTCCGAAAAAATGCTGAAAATTGCTTGAACTAGTTTTGATTTTGGTTTTTAGTTCTTTGAATCTGTTGTTAAGTTACAATTTTCTAAAAAATTCCAAAGTTGTATCTGGGTGAAGAAATGGCTTGAGTGAGGGTTAGAGGTCTGGTTTGAATCGCTTGGAGTTGGTTTTTCTTTAGAAGTCTGGGTTCATTTCAGCTGCTAATACTGTTGCATTACTACTGATACTGTTTGCTGTTGTTGGCCCCTCATTCTTCTCACTTTCTTTACTTTTCAGGTACCTTTTGGAACCATATACAACATGTAAACATGTGAATCTAAGCTTTGAATGTGAAATACTTTGGATACAAGTTGTATCTCAAGTCTATTTCATCTGTTGTTTTTTTATTTTTGTATTGTTATTTATGTAAAACCTAAATTCTGCATGATAGCCTAGCTCTTTATCATGTTGTTAAAATCTTGTAGAGTAAATCTATGTGTGCTCATTGGTTTGATTCTGGGAGTGTATGAGTATGAAGTTGGATTCAAGTAAATTGAAGTTCTGAGCGTATGGATTGCAAAGTCGTTGAAATAGTTATTCTGACATATATGTGTCATGAGTTTATTGTAATAGAAGTTCAGGTGTAGGCTACATATGATTGCTTCATATCTCTATAAAATTATGAGAGTCAGTGTTTTTTTAGGGGATGGTTTGAATTTGTTAAAGTAACATGGTTAAGCATGAAATCAGGACTGTGTTTTTTTCTTATTTGGTAATTATGTTTGCTACTATGGATTTTGCTAGACTTCAAGAGATAGGTTTATTGTTTGAGAATGGTCATAGCATCAATGTTATATTTGTTCTAGGAACCAAATTTAACACCATGAATGTGCATTGTATTTGTTTAAAGTTGTAAGTGTATCAAGTAATCACTTTAATTTTTCAGAATTCCATGAGGAAATATAATTGCACCATTTATTAACTTTAGTCCATGTTACTGGGGTGCAGTTTCAGGCCTAGTTGCAAAAATGTTGTTTTATTTGGTGTGGGCTTTGCATGAGCCCATTCCTTCTTGTATATGTGGACGCATAAGTGCTTTCAAATAGCAACTGGACTTGCCTGCTTCAGATCTCCTCCGCATAGTTGAAATGGCATGACCCAGTTAACAAATGAATCTGTTTCCTTCTGTTTTATTCTCTTTTACACAAGGTTTCCCGTTTAGTTAATATAAACACTAGAATTAAAAAAGGGGCTAGAAACACTAGGATTAATTTAGCTTCGGGGCGTGCCATAATAAAAATAGTTTATAGCCCTCATAATTTGATTTAGAAACCTCTTGAAAATTCGAGGCGTGTCGTGCCAAACAAAAGTCTTCAAATGCATGGCCCTCATTTAATTAATATTTTTATCCTTAGAAATCGAGGCATGCCATTTAGCGAATTTTTTGTGGCCCTCGCAAAGTTGCAAACGCGTATTTGCTTTAGACGCATTATTTTAGTAATTTACCTTCCTAAACTCGGGTGCGCATTTATGTGACCCAAATCCAAATCTCAACAATGTTATATAAAATGTGTTGCAGACTACGGGTGCATTTATGTGACGTGGTTCAAGACATATTTTAAGTGACGATGCAATCTTCCTAAAAATGAATAAAAGCAGCTATAAAATTGAACCATAGGTTAAACATGTATTAAAATCAGATAATAGGCCAATTATAATAGTTGAGCGACCGTGCTAGAACCACGGAACTCGGAAATGCCTAACACCTTCTCCTGGGTTAACAGAATTCCTTACCTGGATTTCTGTGTTCGCGGACTGTAAAACAGAGTCAATCTTTTCCTCGATTCGGGATTTGAACCGGTGACTTGGGACACCATAAAATTATCCCAAGTGGCAACTCTGAATTTGATAAATAAATAATCCTGTTTCGATTGTCACTTTAAGTTGGAAAAAAAACTCCCTTATACTCCCTTCCGAGGGTGGTAGGTAAAAAAGGAGGTGTGACAGCTCTGGCGACTCTGTTGGGGATCGAACCCAGAATCTCTGGTTCAGGGTTCAAGAATTCGAGCTTAGAATAATTGTTATATTTGGCTATGTTTATTATCTGATTTTATTACATGTTTTGGCTAAATGCTGCTTTTACCGCTTTGATACTATTTGAACTGTACATAAACTGCTACGAAACCCCTCTCTTCTCTCTCCTGAGGAGTGCACGCTGGTTGTGACTTCTTTATATTAGTTTCATATCCCAAATAGGATGAGGTTCGGACAAGTTACAAAGCCGGATGATCTTTTGGTTACCGGTACGCAGCCCCCCCCCCGGCTCGAGTTGTCCGCTCGGGTAAGCCAAGTCTAGAATAAATAAACCTAGGTTTTTAAACCTAGTATAACAATACCTCATGCCGGATCCATAGTAGGAACGTTTGTTTGCATCATGTGCATTTTGACTTTAGAGACTCAACACAGGGGTTGGGTCTGTCTAGGACAGGTGTACCAAAAATGAAAAAGACCATCCTGATGCATCTTACTTGCTACTTGTGCATTTATTTGCTTCGGATTTGCATGCTGACCGACTTTTGAATAATAGGAGAAAGTTGAAAAAAAGAAAATAGCAGTGTGAGAGCTAAGTGAGATAATCACCTATTTTTTTTTTTTTGAAAAACCAATGTCCCAAAATATACTAAAACTCTGCCGAAATTTTGAAAAAAAGAATTTTGTTTTGTTTTGAAAAAAAAGAAAAAAAAGAAAGTTGGTTTTTGTCAAAATTTCCCGAACTACGTCAGTTTGATTCTCACAAGGTGTGGGATACGTAGGCAACCCTCATCGTGTCCAACTTCCCTTTTGCAAAAATAGCCCAAAAGAACATAAAAACTTCTTTTATTTGAAAATAATTAGGGTGATGTCATTCTTGTCAAAAATAGCCGAATGTCCCTAAAAGGGCGCCGGAAGGCTACTTTTGCAAGAACAGCCGCATGTGGTCATTTTTCAAGGTGTTCGCCGATTAGCCAACACAACCTTAAAATCTTCGTCTTCGAGGTGCTGAAAGGCCGTATTTGCAAAACCGGATTTTATTTTTAATTTGGGAAAAAAGAAAAAAAAGGAAAAAACTGTGTCAACTTTGTCTTTGAGTCAAATGAGTCTTGATTTTTTCTTAATCACCCTAATAAATGTGCAGAATGAGCATGAGTCCAAGTTTGCCGATAACAGTTAGGAACAAGATCCCTTTGGAGTTGCATATGTGGTGGGAGGATCTGGGAAAATCGGAGCAAGATAAGGTCAGTCTACATTTGGGAGGTCTCACCGGGTTGTTAAAGATCAGACCTAGAGGAGATATCATAAAGGCTTTGGTTACTTTTTGGGACCCGGCCCATAACGTCTTTCACTTCTCGGATTTTGAACTCGCCCCAACCTTGGAAGAGATAGCAGGTTACATGGAAAGTACTGAAGGGTTGAGGCATAAGTATCTGATCGCTCCAAGAGCCGTTAACTCTCACAAATTCATGGATTTGCTAAAGATAAGCAAGGGAGTCCCGTACTCCGAGTTGGAGGGTGGTTTTTCCACTTTACGTTTTATATACCAGAGGTACGGGCATGTAGGAGGGTTCAACGATCTGGAAAGCGGGGTTTGTAGCAAAGGGAACCAAACAAAATGGGATGAGCATAGGCATTTCGCCTTCATGGTAGCTTTCTTAGGCCTTGTGGTGTTTCCCCAAAAAGACGGGAATATCAATTTGCGGGTGGCTGGAGTCGTCAAGGTCCTAATTGCAACGCCAAGAGCACTCTTGCCCCTATGATAGTGTCTGAGATATATCGAGCTCTCATAGCTTGTAAATCCGGGGCAGATTTCTTCGAGGGATGCAATTTGCTATTACAGATGTGGATGATCGAGCACCTGTGTCATCTCCCTCAGTATATGAGTTACGGATCCACAGAGAAAAGTTGCATTGAAGAGTTTGACACAAGGATTTCAGGGTTCAAGCTGCCAGAGGGGTTTGGAGATTGGGTATCCCACCTTCGTTCCATCACTGCGGGACAAATAGAATGGACACTGGGTTGGCTTCCTGTTGAAATTGTGTATATGCCCGCCATTGGTCCTTACTTCCTCCTAATGGGTCTGTGAGGTATTCAGCCCTACGCTCCTTACCGGGTGATGAGACAGTTGGGAAGGTGTCAGGTGATGCACCCAGATGAAGATCTTAGTGTTTATGCGGTCGAGGTTAGTTCCGACGGCCAATTTCATGAAGAAACAAATCGTTCTATTTGGAACGAATGCCAGTATTTGACGGTGAACACTCGAGTGCGTGACCTATCTAGAGGCGAAGTTTTACCTACCTATCTTGCCTGGTATAGAAAGAAGAACACTGCAAAGGCCAAACCAGAAAGACAAGCCAAAAAGCCTCACATTCAGGAATTCGCTGAGGCGTCGCAAGAACAATGGGCTTGGTTGGCCAAGGAGAATGAGTACAGGGCCACAATCGGAAAGTTGGAAAGACAAGTCAAAGAACTTCAATTTGAGAATAGCTTGCAAGCCGCGGTGGACGAATGTGAAAAGAAAAAGCTAGCCAAAGAAAACAAGGCCCTTCGAGCCCAAATTCAGAAAATGAAAATAGCGGCAGAAAACCCCGCTCGAAGTGCCAAAGATGAAAAACTTATAGATAACCTGAGGTAGAAAGTGGGCGAATACAGTTTTGATCTCAACAAAGCAGAAAATGAACTAGTCAGGGCTCGAAAGCAATTGGCTAAGAACGCGAATGAGTGAGCGTGCCTGATTAAGCAATTGAAAGAAAAGTATGACAATGAGGTTGCAGGGTTAACAAAGAAGGTCAGTACCGCGGAGAACAAAATGATCAAACATGCGAAAGAGTTCAAGGCTGAAAGAGAACATTGTTATACAGCATTGGCACAATTAGAAATAGATTTGCAACAACTTCAGGAGCAAAATCATGTGGCCGAGCAAACTTTGGAAGCTATGGCTCAGCAGATCGGGCGTTTGTTGCAAGAAAAAAGGTGTCAAAAGAGAGAGAATTAGAACCACCGCCGATTACATTGTTGGGAAGTTCCAAGCCTGTGAGGATATGACTCGCACTACCTTCTTCGCGGCAGTGATGACATTTGTTAAACAGATAATGAGTGACTTGGATAGACTTCAAAGGGATCTTGCATATAGGCCCACGACGAGACCTAATGATGTCCCGCGGGCACCAGGAGCATTAATGTATTCATGATTTTCATTTGAGTCTGTATTTCCTTTTCCGCTAGAGTTTGTCAGTTGTTTTGAGTCTGTATTTTCTTTCTGCTGGAGTCCGTCAGTTGTTTTCGAGTTTGTATTTTCTTTTGTTGGATTATAATAGTTTATTTTTGGAGTCTGTATTGCGTCTTTTCATCAGAGTCTGTTAGTTGCTTTTGGAGTCTGTTAGTTTTGAGTCTTTGTAATCAAAACATTTGCTTTTTATGAAAATTGAAAGTCCTTAAATATTTGGTTATTTATTTCTCCAAAACTACGCTTGGTCTGATTCATGCGAGGTCATGATACATAGGCAATCTCTATAGGATTCGACCATAACCCAAAAGAAAGAAAAAAGCGATAAGTAAAAAGATGAAGAAAAGAAAATGAGAGAAAAAATAAGTGCGAAAAGAAAAGGAAGAGAGAAAAAGAAACCGTGAGAAGGAAACAATGACAAAACAAGAGAGGGAAATGAGAGAGTAAAAAGGAAATCAAGCAAAGGAAGGAAAAGAAAGAAAAAGATAAAAAAGAGAGAAAAGAAAAAAAGAAGAGAAAAAAAGAGAGAAAAGAGAAGTTGCAAATGGAAATAAGGAAAAGCCGGAATGACGCAAGCAACCGATCAAATGCATAATAGAAACGGTTAACTGCTTAGGTGCATTCACTCCTCAAACGTGTGGTTGCCTATCTGTTAAAGCCCTAATCGCTAACAAGTTTATTATTGATGAGATTCCAGTCAGGCAGGTGGTTAGTTTGATTGGCATTCTGGCAACTCACTCCTACAACACCCGATCTAAAAACAAGCTGAACATGGCCAACTAGGAACTTGAGGCAAGTATTGTCAATCCGTCAAAAGAGGTGGAAGAATCAGAGGTTAATCTGAAAGATGAGTTGTATAAGCTGAAGCAGCAGATGGCTGAAATGTACCAAGCATGGGCAAAAGGGCACCCACCTCCAGTTTACCCCGCCAACCCTGCTTTTATCCCTCCATTGGCTCAAACCCAGGAACCTCCCATTGTGAACTCATCTCTGGCCTTTCCCCTCTACCAACAGTGCTATGACACCACTTCCCATACATCACAAGCTCTACCACCCAAACAAGTCCCGTACCCTTGTCCACCAGTCACTCCTGTTTTTGTGGTACCTCCACCTGCTGCATTACACCGATCCTCCAGTGAGCCTCTGTTCCAGACTCACGACAACGAGTATTACCCCCCGGAGCCCACTTTCAAGGTTCCCGAACCCTATTCATACACTCCTCATTTTGACCTCTCTGCGAAAACTGAAAAACCATCTAAAAATCCCGAATAAGAGGAGATGTTCAGGAAAGTTAAAAGCCTAGAACAGTCATTCAGGTACATGCGGGGGTTGGGAGGTCAAGTAAGTGTGGCTTACAAAGATCTATGTCTATTTCCAGATGTGCAATTGCCAGCAAGATTTAAGATGTCCGAGTTTGATTTGTATGATGGGCACGGTGATCCAGTGGCGCATTTGAGAGGTTTTTGTAGCAAAATGAGGGGAGCTGGCGGGAAAGACGAGCTACTAATGGCGTATTTCAGTCAGAGTCTGAGTGGATCAGCGCTATAATGGTATACTCGGCAGGATCACGGAAGATGGTACAAATGGGATGATCTAGCCCAGGCATTTTCTTGCCACTTCCAGTACAATCTCGAGATTATTCTGGATTGTCTGTCTTTGACAAAACTTGAGAAAAAACACAATGAAAGTTTCAGGGAATATGGTTTTAGGTGGAGAGAGCAGGCAGCAAGGGTTGGCCCTCCAATGAAAGAAAGTGAAATGGTGGATTATTTTCTGCAGGCCTTAGAACCTACTTATTACGGTCATCTGGTATCAGCTGTAGGCAAGTCCTTTAATGAAGTGGTAAAGATGGGCAGTATGGTAGAAGAAGGGCTCAAGACAAACAAAATCATGAGTTAGTCGGCTATTAAGGAAACCACCCAGGCCATTCAAAGCAGAACTGGGGGAGTAATTGGAAAGAAGAAGAAAGAGGATGTAGCAACGCTTGATTCAGGAGCTTGGTTCGGACCCAAGGGTCCATCACATTACTATAACCAGCCTCGACCCCACCACCAAACCTACCCTCATACTCCATATAGCCCACTACAACACTACTACCCACCACCAGTCCCCCATTTTTCTGTCCACCATGCCCAAACATATAGCCAACTTCTGGCCCACGCACAATGGCGTGCACCAGTCCCACAAAATACATACCCAACTCCACAAAATGCCTATCTACCCCCAAGAGCCTATCGAAACCCTCCTGGATCAGGTTTCCGGCCCAACCAAGCATTTAAGAACCAGAAGTTGCAAAAGAAGAAAACCTTCACTCCATTGGGAGAATCCTATATACCAGTTTGTTCCACAGGTTGAGACAGTTTGGTATGCTGAGTTCGATCGAGTCGAAATTGCCAAATCCTCCCCCGAGGAATCTTGATCACTCTGTGAGTTGCGAATATTGTTCTGGTGCTCCAGGGCATGACACAGAGAAATGCTGGCAATTGAAAACAGCTATTCAAGAGCTCATTGATACTAATCGGATTGAGGTCCAAGCTCTGGAGGCACCTAATATTAACTAGAACCCATTGCCGCCCCATCATGAGACAAATATGATTGGGATAGTGCATAAGGAAGGGGAGCCTAAGAAGCCTTCGCAAACTGTCATGATGATTCGATCCAGTGAAGCCAGGCCGTTTGAAAAGTCAACAAGTGAGAAGTCTGTGATCAAGTTGAATGGGGCAAATAGTGAACCATCTGTGGTGGTCAAGAATGGGTCCTTAAGTGACATTGCAGGGAAACATGAAAGAGCGAAAGTGGTTGTGCCAGGAGGGGCGAACAAGCCTGTTGTAATTGTGGAAGGTGCCTGCATAGACCCTGTCATTATCAAGCCGGTAACTCAATTACCAATAGTCAACAACAGGGCGGTCCCGTGGAATTATGAACGAGTGACAGTGACTTACAAGGGGAAAGAAGTTAAAGAAGAAGTTTGCGAGACCCATGGTTTGACTCTATCGGGGAGATGCTTTGCCTCCGAAGAATTGAGAAAAGCTAAAAGCTCCAAAGACAACCCAGTGCTGGTGAAGAAAGTTGTGACCAAAGAAGAAGCAGAGGAATTCTTGAGAAAGATGAAAGTGTAGGTCTATTCCATTGTGGAGCAATTGAGGAAGACACCGACTCAGATCTTACTATTGTCATTATTGATCCATTCAGACGAGCACCGTCGGGCTTTGATGAAGATCCTGAATGAGGCTTACGTTCCTGACAAAATCTCAGTAAACCACCTGGAAAAGATAGCTAACAAGATATTTGAGGTAAACAGAGTCACTTTTTCTGATGATGAGTTGCCCATGGAGGGCACTGAGCACAATAGAGCCCTCTATCTCACGGTGAAATGCGAAGATTTCGTGGTTACCTGAGTACTGGTCGACAATGGTTCCAGCACGAACATTTCCCCTCTCTCCACTTTGAACAAATTAAAGGTGGATGATGAAAGAATTCACAAGAAAAGTATCTGCATTCAGGGATTCGATGGTAGAGGGAAAGATTTAGTCGGGGACATGTGCTTGAGCTTACAATAGGGCCTGTTGAATTTACCATGGAGTTACAGGTGCTCGATGTGGCTGTTTCTTACAATCTGCTGTTAGGTCGCCCCTGGATTCATGCTGCAAAAGTGGTCCCATCTACTCGGTCGTGGGTTTATCAGGTTTTTGACACGGTATCGGTAGAGAAAATTCTAGAAGGGAAGTGAGTTCCAGCGCCGAGGGTAGCCGCTGCAGTAGTCATGGTAGCCGTTGAAATGTTGAAAAATGGTTTTGTACCAGGCAAGGGTTTGGGTGCATCTCTACAAGGTATCGTACAGCCGGTGTCTCTCCCAAAAAACTTGGATACATTTGGTTTGGGGTTCAAGCCCATAGTTGCGGACATAAAAAGAGCCAGAAAGCTGAAACAGAGGGCATGGGTCCTCCCAAAGCCCATCCCACATCTCTCCAGATCATTTGTCTAGGGGTGGGCGTTCGGTATTTCGGTTCAGTATTTAAGAATTTCGGTTTGGTATTCGGTTTATCAATTGTGTATACCAAATACCATACCAAAATATTTCGGTACAGTTCGGTATTTCTTATTTTGGTTCGGTACAGCTTCGGTTTAATAATCAATGAATAATCAATGCTAACAGTGCACATGCATAATTGAAATTTTCACTCTAAAAGAATCTGTTTTCCGATATATAACAGTGCACAACTGCACATGGCTGATCTGAATCTGATGGCACATGCACAATTGAATAAGTGAAAAGCAAAAGCTGAACAAGACAACAACTTCTCTACAATCTGCAGTTGCACGCCAGTATACTGTATATCATATTATACAATATTACAATCTGCATTCTGCAATCTAGTATTAGTATACAAGTGAAAAGCAAAAGCTGGCCAACTGCACAATGCACATTACATAACTATATTAAACAACTTAAACACAGTTGACAGTTCAATATTGCAATCAACTGGCCAACTGCACATTACACAACTTAACACTTAACACAGTACACAATTGAATCTGTACACAACTACACAACACATTACACAACTTAACACTTAACACAGTACATAGCCAAACCATCTGAACAGCATCTGCAAGCATGAACTAAGATGCAGCAGCAGAGAAACCAGTGATTGGAATTGTGGCCAAGTGTACCAGGAACACAGCAAATCCAATAGGCAATGGTGCCAAAAGAGGGACATGTGAATCCCTAGCACTACGCTTAGCATCAGTAGCAGAGAAAACAGTGTAAACAAGAATGAAAGTGCCAACGATCTCAGCACCAAGACCTGATCCCTTTGTGTAACCAAGATTTACAACATTGGCACCACCACCCTTTGTTTGATAAAGAGTTTTGCCGAACCCTTTGACTACACCAGCACCACAAATAGCACCAAGACACTGCATCACCAAGACCCTTATACCTAATCAAACACTTGATCCAAAAAAATGAGTTTCGAATATAAAATTAATCTTCGCTAAAGAACATCGCTAGAAATCTTCATCAAATTCATTTCCATCACTAGAAAGTAGAAACATACCTTTGAAAATTGAAACTATCGCAAGTTCACAACAGCAACATCTTCGTATGCCCGGAATTTGTGAGGAGTGAGGACTGAGGAGTGAGGAGTCGGAGCTCGGAACCTTGGTAAATTCTTTACGATTAGCAACCTTGGTAAATTCTTTACGATTATCAACCTTGGTAAAAATCCAACAAATCCCATCACAACAAAACCGATCGATGTACGAGTAGCAACCTTGGTAAATTCTTTACGATCAGGCTTGTGACATCTTTTGACGAGCCTAACGCTGTCTTTGGCGAAATCTCTAAGAGGATCGAACACAGAATCGAGAGCGTCCATTTGAATTAGATCTGATCTGAAAGAAGAAGCAGATCAGGGTTTCTCTTTTGTATCTGAATTGGACAAATGACCTTTAGAGTTTAGGCTTGGGCTTGGGCATAAGAATTAAGATGGGCTTGGTGTTTGGGGCTGGGGCGATGGGCTGGGTGTTTGGGGCTGGGGCGATGGGCTGGGTAGTAATAATTAAGAAAATGTCTTTTAAAAATCGGATTTTCGGTATTTCGGTATACCAAAATTTCAGAATTTTAATACCGAAGACCGTACCGAAATACCAAAATTGCAATACCGAATTGGACCAAAATACCGGAAAAAACCGAAACCGAAATACAGAATTAATTCGGTCCGGTTCGGAATTCGATTTTTCGGATTTTATGCCCACCCCTACATTTGTCAGGTCTAACGCCAAGAAACGCTCAGCAACAACAGTTCCCAGTCCTGTGGTTGGTCCTGATAAGGAGTTGCTTGAAAGGTTTGAGAAATTATTCGACGAGGTGAACATGGTGGCAGCTAGAGAAGGTTCTAGCAAGGCAGATGTGCAATTTGTTGGGCCCAGTGCAAATATCTGGATTATTCTAGAGTTGTAATTCAGATTTTATGTTCCGTCCGTTTGGATGTATAAACCTTGTTATCTTTTAGTTTCAATGAAATGCAATTTCCCTTTTCCTCATTCCTGACAGTTTTATTTTTGTTTTCTTTTCTTCATTGTACAACTCTTTTTATGCCGGTTTTAATAACATGACATGCATGAGGAATCTTCGGCCCAGTCTTCAAAAGTCGATCTAATTCGAAAATAGTAATTCAAGAAATAAAGTGTGATAATGAATCAGAATACGACGAGGATGAGACCTTTGAAGAGATTAGTAAAGAACTAAGCCATTTTGAGGAAAAACCCAAGCCTAACCTGAGTGATACAGCAACAATCAATATAGGGGACCCAGACAATATCAGAGAAACTAAGATAAGTGTCCATCTTGAACCTCAACTCAAGGAGGAGATAATTGAAGCATTGGTTGAATACAGAGATATTTTTGCATGGTCATATGACGACATGCCAGGTTTAAGCACTGATTTGGTGGTTCACAAATTGCCCACTGACCCGGCATTCCATCATGTCAAGCAGAAGCTGAGGAAATTTAAAACTGATATGAGTGTGAAGATCAAAGAAGAGGTTACCAAGCAGTTCGATGCAAAAGTTATTCGGGTCACTCGGTATCCCACTTGGTTAGCCAATGTAGTACCCATGCCAAAGAAGGATGGCAAGACCAAGGTATGTGTTGACTACCGTGATCTCAATAAGGCGAGTCCCAAGGACAACTTTCCACTATCAAATATCCACATTCTGATTGATAATTGTGCCAAACACGAGATTGGGTCTTTGTGGATTGCTATTCGGGCTATCATCAAATCCTAATGGATGAGGAAGATGCAGAGAAGATGACATTCATCACACCGTGGGGAACATACTGCTATAGGGTCATGCCTTTTGGTTTGAAAAATGTTGGGGCAACTTACATGAGGGCAATGACAACCATATTCCACGACATGATACATAGAGATATCAAGGTTTATGTGGATTATCTGATCATAAAGTCTAGAAAGCAGTCTGACCATGTCAAAGATTTGAGAAAGTTCTTCCAAAGGCTTCGCAGGTACAATCTTAAGCTCAATCCTGCAAAGTGCGCATTCAGTGTGCCGTCTGGAAAATTGTTGGGATTCATAGTCAGCCGCTGAGGTATTGAATTGGACCCATCAAAGATTAAAGCTATCCAAGAATTGCCACCTCCAAGGAACAAGACTGAAGTGATGAGTCTATTAGGGAGGTTGAACTACATCAGCAGGTTCATTGTTTAGCTTACGACAACCTGTGCGCCTATCTTCAAGCTGTTGAAGAAAGATGTCGCGGTCAAGTGGACAGACGAGTTTCAAGAAGCATTTGATAAGATAAAAGGGTATTTGTCAAACCCGCCTGTATTGGTGCCACCAGAACCGGGGAGACCTTCGATTCTGTATTTGACGGCCCTGGACAATTCCTTTGGCTATGTATTGGGTCAGCATGACATCACCGGTAGGAAGGAGCAAGCCATCTATTATCTCAGCAAGAAGTTCACGTCTTACGAGATTAAGTAGACTCACCTTGAGAGGACATGTTGCGCCCTAACTTGGGTAGCACAGAAGTTGAAGCACTATTTGTCCTCTTACACTACTTACCTCATCTCTCGTTTGGATCCGTTAAAGTATATCTTTCAGAAGCCTATGCCTACAGGGAGGCTCGCAAAATGGCAGATCTTGCTCATAGAATTTGACATCGTCTATGTGACTAGGACTGCGATGAAAGCCCAGACATTGGCCGATCATTTGGCTGAGAACCCAGTGGATGAGGAATATGAGCCTTTGAAGACTTACTTCCCTGATGAAGATGTTATACACATTGATGAGTGGGGACCAGTTGGGGAGCCAGGGTGGAAACTTTTCTTTGACAAAGCTGCTAACATGAAGGGCGTTGGGATAAGAACCGTACTTATTTCTGAAACGGGGCATCACTACCCTGTTACCGCTCAACTTCATTTTTACTGTACTAACAACATGGCTGAGTATGAGGCATGCATTTTGGGTTTGAGGTTGGCTACATACATGGGTGTCCAAGAAGTCTTGGTCTTGGGAGACTTGGACCTTCTGGTGCACTAGATCCAAGGGGAATGGGAAACACGGGATTTAAAACTCATACCGTACCGGCAATGTTTGCATGATCTTTGTCAGTGGTTTTAGTCAGTAGAGTTCAGGCATATTCCAAGGATCCATAATGAGGTTGCCGATGCTTTGGCTACTCTGGCGTCAATGTTACATCACCCAAATAAGGCTTATGTTGACCCTTTGCATATTCAGGTCCATGATTAGCATACTTACTGTAATGTCGTGGAAGAAGAACTTGACGGTGTGCCTTAGTTTCTTGATATCAAAGAATATATCAGGATGGGGATGTATCCAATACAAGCCACAGGTGATCAAAAGAGAATAATTAGGCGGTTGGCAAGCGACTTTTTCTTCAGCGGAGGGGTCTTGTACAAAAGGACTCCAGATCTTGGACTGTTGAGATACATAGATGCTAAGCAGGCCACATCTATTATGACCGAAGTACATTCTGGAGTTTGTGGACCGCACATGAGTGGTACGTGCTGGCAAAGAAGATTCTCCAATAAGGTTATTATTGGCTCACTATGGAGCGAGATTGTATCAGTTTCGTGCGTAAATGTCATCAGTGCCAAGTGAATGGAGATTTGATTCATTCTTCACCATCTGAATTTTACACAATGTCTGCACTATGGCCTTTTGTTGCATGGGGCATGGATGTCATTGGGCCAATTGAGCCATCAGCATCAAATGGCCACAGGTTCATTCTAGTGGCCATCGACTATTTCACCAAGTGGGTAGAGGCTAAAACGTTCAAGTCCGTAACCAAGAAAGCGGTGGTTGATTTTGTGCACTCAAATATCATTTGTCGGTTTGGAATACCAAAGGTGATCATTACAGACAATGGTGCTAATCTCAATAGTCATCTGATGAAAGAAGTATGTCAGCAATTCAAGATTACACATCGTAATTCCACCCCTTACCGCCCCAAGGCAAACGGAGCAGTTAAGGCGGCCAACAAGAATATAAAGAAGATACTTCGAAAAATAGTGGAAGGTTCCAGGCAATGGCATGAGAAGCTGCCTTTTGCATTGCTGGGTTATCGCACTACTGTTCGCACTTCAGTAGGGGAAACTCCTTATTTGTTGGTATATGGCACTGAGGTAGTGATACCTACGGAAATTGAAATCCCGTCCCTTCGGATTGTCGCTGAGGTCGAAATTGATGATGATGAATGGGTCAAAACTCGCTTGGAACAGTTGAGTTTAATTGATGAGAAAAGACTAGCAGCAGTATGTCATGGCCAGTTGTATCAACAGAAAATGGCAATAACATATAATAAAAAGGTGCGTTCACGGAGGTTTGAAGTGGGTCAGTTAGTATTGAAACGTATCCTTCCTCATCAGGCTGATGCGAGAGGCAAGTTCGCCCCAAACTGGCAAGGGCCGTTCATCGTGATGAGAGTGTTGTCCAATGGTTCTTTGTATTTAACAGATGTAGAAGGCAAATGTGTAGAAATGTCCATCAATTCTGATGCAGTCAAAAGATATTATGTATGATCTCTTTGGTTAAATTGCATTTGTTTGTAATTGGCATATTCTGAAGATTGGAATGACGAAGGCATTTTGTTCTGCTATCTAAACACTTTACCCTTTGTTACCCCTTTGAGCCTTATTTATTTTCTTTCATACCTCTCTTACGGAATCAGTAGCAAAGATTAGAAACGCAAGTGTAAAAATAAGTAAAGGAAAAAGAGAAAAGGAAAAGAAGAAAAAGAGAGAAAAGAAGAAGAAAAAAAAAACAACAATAACAAAACAACAAAACAACAACAAAAAGAGAAAAGGAAGAAACAAAAGAAAAGAGGAGAAAGAGGAAGAAAAGGAAAGAAAAATTACAACAACAAAGTAATTCCTATGACATGAACTACGTTCGACCTGATTCCTTTTATGGATACGTAGGCAGCCTCATGGTTCGGTCCCATCAAAACAAAAATCCAAAGGTCCCCAGGCAAAGAAACTAGGGCAAAAGTTGTGTTTGTTGTGAGAAACCTGATTCCGAAAGTTGTAATTTCAACCCATTCGAAGTGTTTTGAGCCTTTTATATCCTTTCTTTCTAACCCTGTCCAAAAGCTCACGTTACGGTCCAAAGAAAGACTTTCTGATTAGTCTTCGAGAAATGCCAAGTCGAGCAGGTAGAGGCGAATCATATTAGGGGCAACACTCTGGTCCAAATAGGGAAAAATAATGAAAATGAGAGAGTCTTATTAGTGAAAAACCTCACTGGCACCGTAAGGCGACGAGAGCTGAGAGAAATAAAAATGAGAGAGTCTTATTGGTGAAAACCCTCACGGGCATCGTAAGGCGACGGGAGTTGAGAGAAATAAAAATAAGAGAGTCTTATTGGTGAAAACCTTCACAGACACCTTGAGGTGAAATTGAGTTGAGAGATGAACAAATGAGAGAGGTCTGTTGGTGAAAACCTTTCAGGGCACAGCGGGATGAATGGGGTCAAGGTTTGGGTGAAGAAATCAGGTTATGGAAATTCTGGAGCAACAAAGTATGGCAACTGAAAGTTGATTGGTTGGACAGATTGGGCCGATTAATTCGAAATACATGTCATGATCATTAGTACCAGATGTTCCACCCAGATAAGTTTCTTTTCTTTCTCCCCTTTAGCAGTCATCCAGTTTTGGATTCTTCTTATCCTTAACTTTCAAAGTCATTGCATTTCATTTTCTTTTGGGTTTTATTTCTCTAAGATGTTTCAATGTTGATTTTGTTTGAGCAAGAAAGAAAGGGTTTCAAAGCTCACTACCAACTTCCAAATTGCAAAGCATAGTTTGGCCAGAACATACCAAAGATAGCATGATGTAAAATGGGATATAAGAAGTCTCCAGAAGTTTCATCGGTGGAACAACTTGGTAATTTTGTGGGAGATGCAAAGGTTCAGATAATGGGGTCAGAGATGTAAAACAATGGTTTGGGCACAGAACACTCGGGTCATCAAAGGTCATGAGGTTTGAAGGTCAGTCAGAAAGGCAAGCGGTTTAGGGCCAGTTCAGGGAAGCAGGTCAAAACAAAACACGATAGCAGAGAGACATTCAACAAGAATGCCATCGACTAACCACTACATTTCAAACTGACAAATTTTCTTTGATTAAAATAGGGGCAGAAAATTTCGGTTGTTCCGGAGAAATCCTCCGCAAGGGAAAGGCAAGCACTAGACAGGTTTGATTTTTGATTCCCAGAACCCACCTGGATAATGGGGTTTAATTTAAAGTCTTCAGGACTCTCCTAGAAAATGGGACCTAGTTTAAAATTCAGAAATAGCATAATCTAGCATAAATGTATCCCAAAGGAATATAAGTTGGCTTAGAAGTTTGCATGTTCAAGATAGGATTCAATTAGGAGTTTTCAGGACCCTCCTGAATAATGGGACATAGTTTTAAGATTTCCTTTAGTTAGTAATATTTAGCGTAGGTACCGTTGTAGGGCAGTATAACTCAGCCGTAAAATTATCATTCCTAAGATAAAACTTGAGTTTTGATTTTCAGGACTCTCCTGGATAATGGGACGTAGTTTTAAGGTCTGCTTAGATAACAAGATCTAGTGGAAGTCGTACCTTCAGTAGATATAACTTAGATTAAAACTGTCTTTTAACTAGAAGTTGTCAGGACCCTCCTGGATAATGGGGAGTAGTTTAAAACCCACTTAGATAACAAGATATAGTGGAAGTCGTACCTTTAGTAGATATAACTTAGGTTAAAACTGTCTTTTAACTAGAAGTTGTCAGGACCCTCCTGGATAATGGAGAGTAGTTTAAAACCCTCTTAGATAACAGGATTTAGCGGAAGCCACACCTTTAGAAGATATAACTTAGATTTAAAATTATTATTTAGTTAAGAGTTGTCAGGTCCCTCCTGGATAACAGGATCTAGCTTTCAAATTTTTAGTAATATTTGGTAACATGATGTGCCCAACTACCAAACTGGGGTAGAAGCTTTTCTTTGTTTTTGTCTATTTTATTGAAATCAGGAGCCCACCTGGAGAACAAGGGAATACATTTCAAGTTCAACAATCAGGAGCCCACCTGTAGAACAAGGGAATACAATTCAAGTTTGGCAATCAGGCGCCCACCTGGAGAACAAGGGAGTATAATTCAAGTTTCAGCTTTCAAGTTCTTATTGATATTTGGTAACATGATGTGCCCAGCTACCAAACTGGGGCAAAAGCTTTTCTTTGTTTTTGTCTATTTTATTGAAATCAGGAGCCCACCTGCAGAACAAGCGAATACATTTCAAGTTCAGCAATCAGGAGCCCACCTGGAGAACAAGGGAATACAATTCAAGTTTGACAATCAGGCGCCCACATGGAGAACACGGGAGTATAATTCAAGTTTCAACTTCAAGTTCTTACTGATATTGGGTAACATGATTCAGTTTACACTCACATATATGCTCAGATACCAAATAGGGGTAGATGTTTTCTTTGTTTTTGTCTATTTTGGTTGAAATCAAGAGCCAACCTGGAGAACAAGGGAATACATTCAAGTTTCAGCAATCAGGAGCCCACCTGGAGAACAAGGGAATACATTCAAGTTTTAGCAATCAGGATCCCACCTGGAGGAACAAGGGAATACATTTCAAGTTTCAGCAATCAGGAGCCCACCTGGAGAATAAGGGAATACATTCAAGTTTCAGCAATCAGGAGCCCACCTGGAGAATAAGGGAATACATTCAAGTTTCAGCAATCAGGAGCCCACCTGGAGAACAAGGGAATGCATTCAAGTTTTAGCAATCAGGAACCCACCTGGAGAACAAGGGAATACATTTCAAATTTCAGCAATCAGGAACCCACCTAGAGAACAAGGGAATACATTTCAAATTTCAGCAATCAGGAACCCACCTAGAGAACAAGGGAATACATTTCAAGTTCAACAATCAGGAGCCCACCTAGAGAATAAGGGAATACATTTCAAGTTCAACAATCAGGCGCCCACCTGGAGAGCAAGGAAAAACATCTCAGAATATATTTCAAGTTCAGCAATTAGGCGCCCACCTGGAGAGCAAGGGAAAACATCTCAGGATACAATTCGACTTCAGCATTCAGGCGTCCACCTGAAGAAAGGGAAATATCTCAGATTATAATTCAAGACGACAACAAGGGGATTCCACCGGGAGAATACAAGTCAACAAGGTAGCAAGAACCACAAGAGCGAGTTTGAAGATATAGATAGGATTTAGTAATTCATAGATCATAGTTTAGGCTAGCTTCTTTTATTTTGTCGTGGTGTAATAAGGGGTTCAGTAAGCAGTAGCAGCAGTAACAACAACAGTGAAATCACAGCTTCATGGTAGTCCCAGCTACCGAAACTTCCCAAACTACACTGACCTGATTCCTTTATAGCCAAGGATATGTAGTCAACCTCGGAAGTAGGGTGCGGTCAAATCTTTCAAAAATGCTTTCCATAGAGTATTCAAACAGACAAAAATCACTTGTATCCGCTCACTTTTCTTTGCACGAAAACACTCCGTGCTTCCGAGGAAAGAGGGGCAGCTGTGAGCACGTAATTTTTGCCCTATATGAATTACTCCCACAAATTCAAAACAAAATAAATTTTTCCATTATCTGTAATTTCGTAGATTTTTGTAGCATTTTTTGTTAAATTGTTTACATTTGTCTGTGCACGCTTATCCTGTTTTAATTCATGAAAAATACAAATATACTGCATTTGCATTTAGGATTTAATTTTATATTTTTGAATCAAGTAGTAAATTATTTGTTTTATAAGAATTGGAAAAATCACAAAAAAATAGTTATTTTTGCACTTTTAATTTTAATTTTGAATTTTGGTAGTTTTCCCTTTAATTTGGTTCTTAATTATTTGTGGTAATTATTAGTTAGAGTTAGTTAATATAATTTGATAGCATAATTTGATTAGGAATTAATTTAGGTTTTATTTTTAATTGTAATTTAAAAGAAATTAGAAAAAAGATTGAATTTGAAAAGAAAAACAAAAAGAGAAAAGAAGGATTAGAGGGGATTTGATTTTGGGCCTATTTTATTTCAAAATCCACAAGCCCAAATAGTTATTTTTCCCAAATACCCGTCCAACTCCAGTCTAGACCCATCCCCAATCCGGTCCAAACCCGTGCATAAACTAAACGACGACGTTTTTCCATCCCTTTATCTGAACCGTTGATTTTGTTTCATCCAACGACCTTGAAACTTCCCCCATCTCGAATAAGACTGTCCGAAATTCCCCATTGAGACCTAAGACCAAACAAACCCTCCCCTCACCTCCCTCATCAGATAACGCCATCTCCAAGCAAGTCTGCTATTATCGCCGGCGAAATAGCTTCAATCACTACCAAAATTTGGCCATGCAACCATCACCCCTCCCTGCATCCTAATCCATCACCATTTTGCCCAAAATCTTCACCAAATCGAACCTGTTTCAAATCTGAAATCAAAGGAGAAGAAAACATCTCAAGTCCTCGAGTTCTGATGAACGATTGGGCTTGAAACGAGTATTACTCATTTGTTCTCAAAAGGAACATACGGTTAATACCAGTTTGAGTCAAGTTGGAATCGTTGAGTTTGTCAAGCCATGTCCGTATGGCCATCGAGGTATTTGTTCTTTGTTCTTTTGTCTCTGTCGTCTGCTTCATGTTTGAACCGGCCTTCTTCCGTTTCTTTTCTTTTTATTCTTGTTAATGTTTAAAGCCATGGTTCTGAGCCTTATTCCCCTTTAGTTTAAGTTTAACTTTAAGTTCAATCAAATGGGTTAGCATATCAATATCCTGGGTATAATGTGATTAATCAGTCATCTTAATAGCTAAATAACTGCTTTCCGAGCATCTCTAAGTGAACTTTTGTTTTCTGCTGAGTTTCAAGGGGTTGGTCTATTTGGAAGATTTCTGTTAAGTTCAGAGTGGGCTGTTAGTACAGGCTCATGGTTTGGGCTGGGTTTTGAATTAATTCAACCTAGGGTCAACTTTGACCCATATTGGTTTTGGTTTCAGGGGTAATAACAGGGGCTCATGGGGGCAATTTGGGAATTCTAGGCTAGGAAAATATTATGTAACTGAATGGGAAGCTTCTGGGAAGCTAGGGAAGGGGACTATTCTGAAATTCTGACATTTGAACTAAGGGTAGTTAAGCAAAATAAAAAATTGACTTTATTTTGCTAAGCTAAAATGAAAATATTGAAAGGGGCAAGGTGCAAAACTGATACTTTGAAGCTGCCCTAAATGACTTGCCTATAAAGGCTCTTTAACTTGGCATTCAAGGCAAGGGTTTTAGGAGAAAAAAAGTTCTAAAAAAATTCAAGAACGGCTGACTGAGAAAGCTAAAATAAAGACTAAGTTTTAGAAGCAACTGATCTCTTTCTGAAATTCCGAAAAAATGCTGAAAATTGCTTGAACTAGTTTTGATTTTGGTTTTTAGTTCTTTGAATCTGTTGTTGGGTTACAATTTTCTGAAAAATTCCAAAGTTGTATCTGGGTGAAGAAATGGCTTGAGTGAGGGTTAAAGGTCTGGTTTGAGTCGCTTGGAGCTGGTTTTTCTTTGGAAGTCCGGGTTCATTTCAGCTGCTAACAGTGTCATGAGTTCATTGTAATAGAAGTTCAGGTGTAGGCTACATATGTTTGCTTTATATCTCTCTAAAATTATGAGTGTCAGTGTTGTTTTTTTGAGGGGATGATTTGAATTTGTTAAAGTAACATGGTTAAGCATGAAATCAGGACTGTACTTTTTTTCTTATTTGGTAATTATGTTTGCTACTATGGATTTTTCTAGACTTCAAGAGATAGGTTTATTGTGTGAGAATGGTCGTAGCATCAGTGCTATATTTGATCTAGGAACCAAATTTAACACCATGAATGTGCATTGTATTTGTTTAAAGTTGTAAGTGTGTCAACTAATCACTTTAATTTTTCAGAATTCCATGAGGAAATATAGTTGCACCATTCATTAGCTTTAGTCCATGTTACTGGGGTGCAGTTTCAGGCCTAGTTGCAAAAGTGCTGTTTTATTTGGTGTGGGCTTTGTATGAGCCCATTCCTTCTTGTATACGTGGACGCATAAGTGCTTCCAAATAGCAACTGGACCTGCCTGCTTCAGATCTCCTCTGCATAGTTGAAATGGCATGACCCAGTTAACAAACGAATCTGTTTCCTTCTGTTTTATTCTCTTTTACACAAGGTTTCCCGTTTAGTTAACATAAACACTAGAATTAAAAAAAGGGCTAGAAACACTAGGATTAATTTAGTTTCGGGGCGTGCCATATTAAATAAAAATAGTTTATGGCCCTCACAATTTGATTTAGAAACCTCTTGATAATTCGAGGCGTGTCGTGCCAAACAAAAGTCTTCAAATACATGGCCCTCATTTAATTAATATTTTTATCTTTAGAAATTGAGGCGTGCCATTTAGCGAATTTTTTGTGGCCCTCGCAAAGTTGCAAACGCGTAGTTGCTTTAGGCGCGTTATTTTAGTAATTTACCTTCCTAAACTCGGGTGCGCATTTATGTGACCCAAATCCAAATCTCAACAATGTTATATAAAATGTGTTGCAGACTACAGGTGCATTTATGTGACGTAGTTCAAGACATATTTTAAATGACGTTGCAATCTTCCTAAAAATGAATAAAAGCGGCTATAGAATTGAACCATAGGTTAAAATATGTATTAAAATCAGATAATAGGCCAATTATAACAGTTGAGCTACCGTGCTAGAATCACAGAACTCTGGAATGCCTAACACCTTCTCCTGGGTTAACAGAATTCCTTACCCGGATTTCTGTGTTCGCGGACTGTAAAACAGAGTCAATCTTTTCCTCGATTAGGGATTTGAACCGGTGACTTGGGACACCATAAAATTATCCCAAGTGGCGACTCTGAATTTGATAAATAAATAATCCCGTTTCGATTGTCACTTTAAGTTGGAAAAAAAATTTCCTTATACTCCCTTCCGGGGGTGGTAGGTAAAAAAGGAGGTGTGACAATAATACCCTTAGCTAACCTCGTCTATCTCTAGTTAACACAGCACCCGTATGCTTAAACATGTCAAGCAGGCCCAGCTAGGCTCATGCCAGGCCTATTAAGGTGCGTACACGGGTTCTCTAACCGGGCTCGACTACCTTAGTAGGCCGATTTGGTGGACCCAAAAAAGCGCAACTAAACAATAGTATATATAAGAATATTTACATAATCTTTGAAGGATAATTTAATTGGGATTTTGACATGATGTGAAAACACACTCATATAATTAGCAGAAAAAATTCTAGTTGTAAATATTTGGTACCAGATAGCCAATAAATGTATATCACAATAATAATATGATATCAAATTATATATAGCAACTTTATTTTCCTTCTCTATATATATCTAATGTGTGCTAAAATTTAATTTTTCTTTTTTGCATATCCAAAATATGAAATTATAAACATAGTTCTTTAAGTTTATTATTTTCTCTGTATAAATATGTATCACAACGAAAATAATTGTATTTTTATCTATAGCAGTGTATAATACATCAAAACATGTTTATCACAAGTTTATTTTTTTTTCGTTGTGTATATCAAATATTTATTTATTTTTCTTTGTATATCAAATTTTGTTTTTCTCCTTTGCATGTCTCTGTGTATAACACATAATTTCTTGTGGATATACACAAAAAATATATCTTAGAGATACACAACTAGTAATACTTGTGTCTCACTCATAATAAAAGTCACATAATAAAAGTTCTCGTATATAAGCCCATATATAATGAGAACACATTCTACATTTATAAGTTCACTAGATCGAAAAGTTTTAACGCGAAGGAAAACTTAGTGTTTGTTAGTTTGATTGTTGTTTAGTGATTTGCGATAATGGTTGGTTTGGTCTTAGAAAAATTTGAGAGTGATTGGGGATACTGAGACCTCGTTTGGCCATAAATTTTGGCATCATTTTTTTCAAAAAAAATTTAAAATATTATTTGTTTCTGGACTATGATCAATTTTTGAAATTGGAGAGTTTCTAAGTTTGACCGGGAGTTGACTTTGATGATATTGGATTCAGATTGTTGTTTTGAAACTTGAAATAGGTTCGTTTTATCATTTAGGACTTGTGCACAGAGTTTGAATGTAATCCGAATTGGTTAAGCTTGAACAGACGCTTGGTTGGAAGCTTGGAAGTTGTTGAACTTAAGAGAGGTTCAACTTGTATTTTGATAAATGATTCTTGATTTTGGTGTTATTCGTGGTGTTTTGAGCATGTGATAAGTTTGGATTAGGTATTCAGACTTGTTGGTATAATAGAACAGGGTCCCGGGATGACTCTGTTACACCCCACATTTTCGTATATAAAAGTACGCCATAAATAAATTGACGAGAGCTCGGAAATGAGATGTTATGTCCCGTATTTTTTTTACGTTAATGTTTCGTCATAAGTTAATCGACGTAAGCTCGGGAATGAGATTATTTTGGGATTATAAGTATTATGCTATTCCACACAAGTGATGAGAATATTCATGAAAGAGAGAGGTAAGCAAATCAGAGAAAAAAAAATTTCTCGAAGTTTTGACAATTTGGGATAAAATACGGTTTGAGCTATAATATCCGGTATTTATGGATTAGTGCCATAAAAAGTACCATATGACCGTGATAGTAGGATGTATAAAGTGTATTAAAAATAAGTAGAATATTAAGTAATTGAAGGCAATTCTTAATTATACGGGTAATTGATTAATTAAGGATAGCGGGATATTACCTAATTAAATTAATTAAAAATTTTGTATAATTATCAAGGGAAGAACGTGGCAGCATAAGCTAACCATATAAAATGACTAAGTACATATAATTCTAGGTGGAAACTTACCAAAGCCCTCGACATAAGTCAAAATGTCAAAAAGTATTAGAAAAGAAAGGTTGGAACTTTCAAAGACAAAACAAGGAAAACAGAATGGTGGGAAACATAAAATGAAAAAAGTGAATAAGGTGTAGGAATGGGGTTTTTCCCGCATCAATATTTTTGTCAACTTATCTTAGTGCACTTCCTTTAAAAGCTTAGATGGATGAGAAAGGAAGACATGGAAATTTATTTATTTGGAATTTTAATATTATACCGCATGGGAGAATATGAATAGGCTCCACTATATCATTTTCTCATTTTCTACTTAAGATTCCGAGTTTGGCCAAATCCCATTGTTGTTGATGTAATATAGTCATATAATCTTGCTACATATGACTAAATAGTCATATGTCAAATTCAATATTTTAGACAAATGAATCACTATATTTTCTAACGTTTTGAAGACTACACTTTGATAGGAGGTTGGTACAAAAGCAATGAATTTTCCTACAAAGTTCCTACAACCAGATACATTAGCGTTCTTGCAAATCCAAAATGTGTGCCATTAAGACATGAAGAAAGATTTCTTGGCACAGTAGCAACATATAATTTTGTGATTCTAAAGGAGTACGGTGCAACCTTTTCGAAGAATATCATACGGATTTTCCCCTACTCCAGGTATGTTAAGTCTATCCCTTCTTTCTTTTTGGCATGATCTATACGACATGAACGAAGTGAACAAATACACAAATTCCATTAATGACTCTATTCATAAAAGTATTAGAGATGTCTATATTCTTGAATTCCCATATCTTTTATTATTCTATCGTTTGTTCATGGGTCTCAGAAAATAAGTAAGTTAATAAAGTTTACTTCATGATGTTAATCAGAGGCAAAATGGTCTCATGACTCTCAGAAAGATTTTATTGACGTACTTCTCATGCATTGCATTCATTCACATTGACCCATGACCAGATGACGTTAATATGCCTATATATATATATATATAATATATGTATATGGGATATGGGAAAGGGTTATGGCGTTATATAAGCACCACCACCTAATCAGCTGGTATACGTTAATAATTTTGCCCACAATGGTCGAGATGATATGATGGGATGCCCTCAGAGGCCTGATGATGTTATGAAACATGTACCTATGTACGACATGATATTCATACGCATATGTATGACACTATAATTATTTCATGATTTACAGAGTTATCCCGACTGATAGGTTGAATCATTTACTCTATGTTTCTCCCATGTCTGTTATGTACTTATTTATGTGCCTTACATACTCGGTACATTATTCGTACTGATGTCCCTTTTGCCTAGGGACGCTGTGTTTCATGCCCGCAGGTCCTAAATAGACAGGTTAAGAGTCCTCTAAGTAGGCTATCAGCTCAGCGGAAGGTATTGGTGCGCTCCATTTGCTCCGGAGTTTCTTCTTTGGTCGGTATGATTAGTACATGTATTGATTTGTATGGGGGAATCCTATCCCTACCTTTATGATATTATGTATTATTAGAGGCTTGTAGACATATGTCATGTGTGTAAAAGATTGTATGGCCATGTCGGCCTATGTTTAGTATACGAGTGATCATTTTGGTCCTATAGGTCCGCATGTCTTATAGATAAGTTGGTATTACATGTTTTATTCTAGTATCCTACGAAATCCTTTCTGTCTCATTTACTTTTGATATTATGATACGAAAAGATACATTATGTTGGCACTCGGTTGAGTAAGGTACTAGGTGCCCGTCGCGGCCCATCGGTTTGGGTCATGACAAAAGTGGTATCAGAGCAGTTCTGTCCTAGGGAGTCTACAAGCCGTGTCTAGTAGAGTCTTGTTTATGGGTATGTCGTGCACCATACTTATAAGAAGGAGGCTACATGACATTTAGGACTGTCACTCTTTCTTCTTACTCTAGATCATGTGGTAGAGCTCATTTGTAAGAACTCAATTTCCTAAATTCTATCTTATTCATAATATGCCAATGCCTACACCTAGAAAGACATTTGGTAAGGAATTGAATATGGCTATGGAAGAATTGAGTCAGAGGAACTCGATTTTGCATCATGCTTATGATGAATGTAAGGTCTCCAGCAGAACATGAGGATACTAAGACATGACAAGCTTCTTGATAAGAATCCCTAAGACAAGAATACTTATTCACTCTTACGGTAAAAAGGAATAACGGAATCGGAAGTTAGACACAAGTTGCAGCAAGTAAAAGAAACAAGATGAAGAAGGGTACAAGGTACCCAATTAATAAAGATTATTATTATTTACAATTCAGTAAGGGAGATATAAGCATTTCGAATTACCTTCAACAGTAATAGATGTACGTACAATCGGCCACACCTATCTCAGTCATGCCCTATAGGAGCTAACAGATATGGTTTAAGAGAAGGACAGGATAGTAGGATCCGGCTGGGGTTAGAGTAACCCAAAATGATGAATGGATGGTTTGCGTTAGTTGACATTTCCGAAGGATATTACAAAGGTGCTAGTAGATCTCCTTGTGAGACACCCAGATGGTGCACTCTAGAATATTATAATTAGATGTGAATACTAGCGTGATCAAAAAATTCCGAAGATAGGCACTGAAAGCCTAGAAGGGATAAATATTACCTTATTGTGACTCTCGTCCCTAGTAGAGCGAAGGGGTTGAACAACCCGAAGAGCTGATGAATGAAGCAAGGAGAGCTAAAAGCGAAAGAATATCTTGTTGAAGTTTCAGAATAAAGTGATAGACAGAAATGTTAGCAGGAAATAAGAAGAGAGCTAATGAAGCATTAAGAGTAAGATGTGATACATGGATGACAAAGGTAGGTCAAAAGGATGACAGTATTACAAAATCTATAGTCAAATGAAGAAAGAGACGAGGGGTGATGGGCCTTAAGACAACAAAAGAGTATATGCCATACAGTCACGTCCTCATTTTGAGAAATAAGTCGCGACTCTAACATGATTAATAGAAGGAAAAGTTAGACCCTAGAGTAATAGAAATCAATACGGACTGGTGAACAAGATAAACTAAACATGAATTATGAACTGAGTGATTTGGTAATAGTCAGCATCATGAGAATTTCAGATTGCGTTCCGGTAGTAATAGAATGGAAAACAGAAGAAGATCCATGACGAATTAAGAGGATGGTTGTTTACCGTGAAAATGGTAATAATAATTAAATTTGATTTTGTGGTTCTAAAAATGCGGATCTATTTTTATGCTAGTAGTTAGGCAATGGGTTCTAAGTAAAAAACTAGAGAGCATGATTAAAGCTTAGAGACGATGTGATAATCGAACCGAGCGACTGAGGTCGGGGCCTCGAGCTGTCGATTATAATGCCTCAAGGTCGAGTTGGGTGACCGGCTAAGAGCAATCGAGAGGGGACTAACAATTATGAGAGCTAAAATGATGGTTCTTTATGATCAATGATAAGCAATAAATGATGAACATAAATAGAACACAATGAATGTAAGCAATAAATGGAAGTAATAAGATCAGGAGAATATGTTAGAGAGCAGAAAGAATGTTCTTGTGTATTTACTATTAAGCAACAGGTGACTGCAAAATGATAAGGATCTCCTTTATATATGAGGGGAAATCCCAATGTAGTACAAATACATTAATTACAAAGATATGGAGATGGTACAGCTAGTTAGTGTCTTGATTCATTTTGGGACTAGTCCACTAGACTTTGTCAGCCCTATTTATGTGCCTTGGGAACTCCCCACCTTCACTCTGTAACCGTCAGTCTGTGCTGCCCCGAGGTCGAGCATCGAAGGCCCTCGAGGGATGAAACTCGACCGTAGTCCCGATCTTTTGAGACGTGCTTACGAGGCGTCGTAACGACAAAAAATTGGACCCTCCGATTTTACCGTATATAGATAGTTCCTGCATTTGTTAGAGTGGAACAATAAGAAACGACTTTTATACCCATCTCTTCAAACTTCTCACTACGATGCCATACTTATGACGCAAGCCTTTGAGATAACTAAGGCATCCTGTTGACTCATCTTTTCAGTGCCATTTAATGTACTATCGACTTTCATTCTCCAAAGCGATAATATCTCTACCGATTCAGTTCCTAAAAATGCATTGATTGCGCCTACTGATACATCTTTCAAAGATACTAATGGCATTGTTGGTTACACCGCCACATTCTATAAATAGGAGCCTCCTGGAACCAACTTTTCATTCAAGTGTCCTCCAATATCCTTCCACCCTTTTCTTCTCCTCATCCCCATCCATCATTATCCCTCATGTTTGAGGCCTGCAGCCTTAAGGTTACATGACGGCATTCTCATCAGCCACGCCATGGCCTTTTTCCTGGGCTTTCCCTTATCGAGCGAGATCACACTGACTTGTCACCGTCGTTGTTGTTATTATTGTCACTGGCGCCGTTGTTGGCTCAAGGCGATGAGATAAGGGCCGATTTCTCCCGACTCAGGAAGATATTTGGACTCTACACCGCTGCTCAGGAGGATGTTTGGACTATACACCGCTTCTCACCTCCCTACCCCGGCCTGGCGTGGCACTTCATCCCTTTTGCTTTTCATGGGGTGAAGTGGCACTTCTGGCCAGTAACTTTCACGACACAATGTTCCAAGAATTAGACTCAAAATAGCTGTGCAGGCAAGGCCGACACTCGCCAAGTCTTCTATCGGGCCGTGATTTTCTTGGCCTGGTAAAAGCTTCTGCTCTTTGGTGGGCTATGGCTTTTTCTTCATTTTTTTTTGCTTCTTCACTTTCTTTTCTATATCTTCTCACTTTCCTCTTCTTCATCTTTTCCCTTGGAGATACCATTTTGAAAGACCAATATGAGACCCCCTAGGAGATGGCGATCAAAGATACTGCCACCGAGGATGCACCCCCGAGAATAGATTAGGCTCTTGGCTTTTACTATATGTATACATTTTTGCTTCTTTATTTCTGTGTAAGGACCCCTTGTGGGCTTTTGTAATCATATGTAAGGACCCTTCGTGGGCTTTTGTAATCATGTGCTTATGAATATAAAGATGTTTCTTCAATTTATCTCTGATTTATGCTATATCTCTTTTTATCTGCGTTTGTGGAGAATCCGAATGCATAACTCCACCGATAGGTGCGAATATCGAGCCTGGGTGCAAGCATTTCTTCTGGCTCTTGATTGATTAAATCGATTCCCTGTAGAACCCTTTTTCGTACCTTGGATCGAGCCCGGATTGGTTTGATAAACTCGGGTCATCGGGATCCCTAACTTCGAGTTGAACAAGAGTAGAGTTTCGAACATTCAGTACTAGACTTAGCCGTTTATACCCCGCGATAGTTTTCGATGGGGGGATTCGCTCGGATGCCTAAGAATAAAGATAGCCTTTAGGCTCTCAGGAGCAGTCCCCGAATAGGCGTTCACTCAAGCTCGGGCTACCTGAATACTTGTTTAGAACTCAGTGTAAATAGCCTTAAGGGATTGCAGATAGATCATGGATAAGGGCTTACCCGGGTTTAGATGGTACCTCGAGGCCAAGCCCATATGAGTAGAGTTTTAGCGCTTATCTTCTTCTTGAGAGAAGCCCTCGAGATTGGGTATCATCTCAAGTCTCGCAATGATATTAATGGCCCATTAGAGCATATCTTCTTCTTGGTGGAGGTCCTCGAGATCGGGCACCATCTCGGGACGTATAGTGATGTCATTGGCTTCCTGGAACCTATTTTCTTTTTGGTGGAGGCCCTCGAGATCGAGTACCATCTCGAGGCCTGTAATGAAGCCAATGGTTTCCTAAAGCCAATGGCTTCCTGAAGCCTATCTTCTTTTTGGTGAAGGTCCTCAAGATCGGGTACCATCTTAGGACTTGCAATGATGCCAATGGCTTCCTGGAGCCTATCTTCTTTTTGGTGGAGGTCCTCGAGATCGGGTACCGTCTCGGGACTTGCAATGATGCCAGTGGCTTCCTGAAGCCTATCTTCTTTTTGGTGGAGGTCCTCGAGATCGGGTACCATCTCGGGACTTGCAATGATGCCAATGGATTCCTAGAGCCTATCTTCTTTTCGATGGAGGTCCTCGTAATCAGGTACCATCTCGAGGCTTGGTTGATGCGGGGTCTCCGACCCCAAAACATCATATGGTGGCATTAAGTGTATGACAAGGTTATGAAATGAACGGGGCGATTCTGCCGGCATATCTTTCCAAAGTGATAAAAGCTTTAGCCAGTATTTTTAATCGGCCTTTGAGGTACGCGGGCGGTCGCCACTTTTTCCATATATAGGGTTGTCTCTTCCCCTTTGGAGATTCCTCTATTCTGAGTAGTTATCCTCTTTTATAGAGTTCTCTTTTCCTGCGTTAGGTCCTTCCTCATTTCAATTTTGACACCCTTGCTAAAGTTCTCGCTCCAATTCTCTAGTTTTACCACAGTCATGGCTGCTATGTCAGGGTCCATTTGGCAAGGATAAGGGAGCTCTGCCTCTGGGTATTTTGTTTCAGGAGGGAATCTCCCGTCAGAAAAGACTCCCAACGTTCGAGGTTATTGGGAGTATACCTCGAAGTTCATTTCTTTAATAGGAGAGGAGCACCTTGAGTTTGTGAGGAAGGACTGTGGATGTGGAGAAAAGGTAGCATTGCGGGTACCTCCCCCGGAGGAGAGCATCATGGACCATGCCGAGGGATTTTTGAATGTGTACACGTACCCCTTTACACTGGGCCCCCTTGATAGGGTTATGCTCGACTTTTGTTGGAAGTACTAGGTTATCTTGGCGCAGATTCACCCATCATTTTGGCGGATAGTATTGATTATGAGGTTCTTTGCGGAAGAAGAAGGTCTTGAATTCACTCTTAGTCATCTCATCAGGCTGTATCGACCCTTTCACCATCGAGGCCTACTGACCATGCGATGCCGATCCACCACGCCTTTCATTGTTGACGATGAAGAAGACGGAGATCGGGGATGGATGAGCCGATTCGTCTCGGTACGGACTGCCAATATTATTCCAGTGGAGTTTCTGCCATTTCCTGAGGAATGGAATTTACATGTAAGTGGTACACTCGTGCCTTCGTAGTTTGGTTTATGGTGAAGGTGGGCTCCGTAAATGCGCCTTCTTTTCCTTTTCTGTAGCAATTTCGTGGATACCGGGAGAGATTCTCGATCTGCCGGATTGGGTTCGGAAAATGGCTGACCTACTCGACTTACACTAAGCGTAAGTGGCGAGCTTTATCTAAGGATAGGTGGGAGGCAAAACACCACGGTATGTGCTTTGCGATTTGCTCCCCCTTTCTCTAGGAAGGGCATTTTTTCTTTCTGCATACTAACTCTGTCATCGTAGGCATTGGGGAGTCCCTTAAAGCGAGGTCATTCCCTTTAGGAGAGGGAGAAAGACCGTCGGATTCAAGACTGAGGGATGATAATATTAACAATAAGAAGGAGAGTCCTTTGTAGGACGACAATGATTGTAGCAAGACGAGTCTAGCCCGGAGGCTTAGAGAGGGCGTATCAGCCGAACTTGCAGCACCCGAGGTCTCTGGCTCCAGAGAAACGGTCCCTCCTCTGCTGCCATCTTTCTTTACCGTTGAAGGTGCTTCAAGGAGCGACAGTTCTCTGCCGCTGGCTTCTTCTCCTATCGAAGGCACTTTAAGGGATGTTCAACGCCAAGGGGCGCGTATATCGGGCGACCGTGTCTCAAACCGGTGCAGTTCTATCGGGGTAGATGGAGCTAGACTAGTAGATGTACGCTCAACTCTTGAGGAAGCTCAACGGCTTTACTCGGAGGTAGGTTTAGGTCGTTCATACTGGTTTTATAGTTTTGTAATTTTCACTTTCCTACCATGTTTCTCTTCCACAGGCTTTTAATAAGCTCAAATCTGAGCTGCTTCGCCGTGAGGCCAGATTGCAAAAAGTCGTTGACGGGGAGAAATCCCTTAGGCTTCTTTGCGATGAAAGGGAAGATGAGTTGGCACGTTTATGGTATGAGGCAAGTCAACGCTTGAATTATGAGAGTTACCTAAAGGAGCAGGTAGTATTGTTCTGAGGGAGTGTGTGTTCCTTCTTCTAGCTCCTGAGGCTAATGTTTTGTTTATTTTAGTTGTAGAAAAAAATGGAGGATCTGGAGTGCCTTCGGAATGAAGTTGGTCGAGCCAAGTACGAGTACGATGAGTTAAAGGCTTAGGCGGACGTTCAGGCTTTAGCGGGGAAGGGTGCTCTGGCTAAAGCCTCAGCCTTTGAGGTTCAGCTTTGCTTAGCTCATGATAATAGCTTGGTTCGAACAGAGATGATTACAAAGCTCGAGTCTATGCTTTTGAAGATAAAGGCCGAGGCTGTGGATGCCCGGGCTAAAGCCGTAATGAGCCGAACTAAGGCCGACAAGAAAGTGGCGGTCTATTTTTAGGACGATGCCGATACTCAAGCTGAGCTGAGAAGGACTCTTGATCAGGAGGGCAGGATCAAGGAATACACTCAGTGTAAATATCAAACGGAAACCCTCGAGGGGATCCATGCTAGGGGTTTTGGCCTCTCGAAAGAGGTGAAGCAGGCGAAGGCAGACGAACATGACGCTAAGTCACTTCTGTCCGACACCGAGGATAGCGAGGATGAGGCCGATGGGCCATAGTCCCCAAGGGGACATAGATTTCCTTTTCTATTTACGTATATAGTATGTTCAAAGTACGTTGTAAACGGAGCTTGTATTTTCTTGCATATATGTATAAAAGGAAACCTTGCAGTTTTATTTCTCCTGCATTTCTTTTTGCCTTGATTCTAGCCAGATGAACTGGTCTTTGAGTTAAAAGGAATCCTTAGATTCATATTATGGCCCTAGGGCTCATTAGGCTGGCCTGTAGGCTCTTATACGCTTTGATCGGTATGACTTTTTAGCATAAGCCGACGTTTGAGCTCTTATGCTTGTGCTCTTAGGCATGTTTGGTCAATTGTTTTGGATTCAGTCTCCGAGTCGGATATCAACAAACCCTCAAGTTTTTGAATTTCAAGCTGCTCCTTAGGCTCTTACGTGTTGGGTCAGTACAACCTTTTCTGTGGGCTGGCGATAGTGACTCTTACGCTTTGGGTCGATGCGACCTTTTATATGGGCTGGCGTCAGTGGATCTTATGCTTTGGGTCGATGTGACCTCTAATATAGGCTTTATTTTTCCCTCGATAAGGATTTTTTGAAATAATGTTTGCCTGACTCTTCGACGGTTTTATAAAAAACCTCGATTGTGAGTCATTATATGGCGATGATCGAGCACCTCGGGAGGTTTGGCTCGGTGGCTAAGTATCTCGAAGCTTGTATTTAGGAGTTGACATGGTCGAAGCTCTTTTGCCATTGTCGAGGGTAGCTTGTTTAACCGGCTTTTTTCGAAGTACATTTAAAGTAATTGACGGCCTGTGATTTTATAGCGACGGTCGGGCGTCCTCGAGTCATGTTATTTTGGCTGGTACAACCTTGTGACCGTAGTCATTTGTGTTTGGTCGGAGCCTTTTAGTCCCGAGTGAAGTAGTTTCGACGTCTATATCGAGGGTATGCCTTTTTAGGGGTATTACAAGTTCGATATATAGCCTTAACTTTGAGATCGGGTTTATGCCTTTAGTAAGGTCTTACAAGTTTTACATGCCTTTGAGGTCTTACAGTTTTGGATACTTGGTACAAGTATGGTTCATGCCTTGCTTGAGGTCTTATAGATATTGTCACTTGGTATAAGTGTAGTTCATGCCTTGCTTGAGATCTTACAGATATTGTTGTTGCCTTATATAGGTCTTACGAGACCGAGGATGCCCGCATGTGGTCTTATGGCCTCGGGTTTTGATAAGTCGATAGGGGTGGCGATCGGCGGCAGTTCCTAAGTCATCAAGGTTTTCTTGGCTCGAGAGCCATTACTTGTAAACTTGGTATTGCCTCGTTAAGGGCTTGCGATTTTGGAGTTTCTGACCCGGAGGTCATGTGGCCTTGAGTTTTCGACGCCAGTCCCCTTGTGTTTGGGACGTTTTTGGCTCTGGAGCTGTTTTGTGATCTTGATGTTGCCTCATTGAGGGCTTACGACTTAGGAGCTCTGACCCGGGGGTCGCATTATTTTGAGTTGTTGACGCCAGTCCCCGAGTGTTTGGGACGTTTTTGACAGAGGAGCCATTTTTGCAAAAATACCGAGTTTCCTTGAAACGCAAAATGCTTTTGGGAAGTATTCTTTGATTACTTGGTACAAGTATACATGTCTTTGCTGTTAAGGGCTCAGTTGTTCTATACAGACACGGTTCGTTCGACCGTTTTGCCCGGTACATTATTTTCCTATCGAGATCTCGTTTGGCGTATCTTGGCATCTCCGATAGGTGACCTTCCGGGGGGATGCCCCCCAGTATTTGAGGTTGATTGCAAAAGAAGCCTTGAATACTTGTTGGGTCTTCCTTAGGTAGCATATAGATGTTGCCTCGTTAAAAACCTTGCTGGTAAAACCCTTCTTGGGATAAAAACCCGGTCGAACAAAAGGAGTGCAACGCATGCTTTTGAAACCTAAGGCCTTCGAGTTGGGAAGCGCTTCGGCCTTTTTGATTGGGTACATTCATTTAGGTTAGTATAAAAGGTAACTGAGAAGAGGGGGATGGCCGTACCTTAGTGCTGACGGTGCTTCGGATCTCGATGTGATTCAACCGCTTGTTACGAGGGCTCGGTATGGTCCTTTGTTTTGTTTAGTCGGGATTATCCAAAGACGTAGTTTGCTATCGCTATTTTACTATTTGATTACCTTTTGGCTCCTTCGAGGGTGGAGGTACTGGTGTCCGCGTCACATCGTGCACCGCGAACATTTCTCTTGCCTCATGCTGTTCCCCATAGTCAGTTTTAATCCCATCATTTGTCGGGAATTTCATTATTTGATGGAGGGTGGACGGTACTGTTCTCATGTAGTGTATCCATGGCCTTCCGACCAAGGCGTTGTACCTCATATCTCCTTCGATGACATGGAATTTGGCATTTTGGGTTGTGCCGGCCACGTTGACTGGGAGGGTGATTCCCCTTTCGTTGTTTTGCTCACCATGTTGAATCCGTTGAGGACTGAGAGGCAGGCACGATTTCCTCAAGCAGTCCGAGATGCTCTACCACCCTCGACCTGATAATGCTGGCCGAGCTACCTAGATATACAAGTACACGTTTAATTTGAAATGTATTTACAAGGAAAGAGATTTGTATACGGTAAAATCGGAGGGTCCAATTTTCCGTCGTTATAACGTCTCGAAGGCTCGAAATCACGGTCGAGTCCCACCCCTCGAGGGCCACAGACACTCGACCTAGGGGCAGTAAGGGATCGACGATTATGGGAAAAAAGGGGGAGTTCCCAAGGTGTGAAGCTAGAGCCGACAAAATCTGTCAGGCTAGTCTGAGCCCGTACCGTGGCATTAGTTAGATGTCCTATCTCCATATCTTTGTATTAAATGTACTTGTACTATGTTAGGATTCCCTCTCTTATATAAAGGGGATCCTTGTCATTTTGTAAACATCTGTTGCTTCAGTTGCTCCACACGAACTAAACAAGAACATTCTCTCTGCTCTCTAACACATTATCTTGATATTATTGCCCCCATTTATTATCTTCATTATTGTTCATCATTTATTGCTTATCATTGGCCATAAAGAGCCTTCGTTGATTTTATTATAACTGTTAGTCATACTCTGATCGCCTTGGATAGCTCACAGTCGAGCTCTGGAACCGACCTCGAGACCCCCGAATCAACAAGCTCAAGGCCCCGATTGTTAACCTATCGGTTTTGTTATCACCTTACTCCTTACTCTTATCTCGTTTCTAAACCTCACACATAGCATCAACTTCTTAACAAATAGCATAATAATAGATCACATATTTTTAGAGTCTCATAATCAAATTTAATTGTTATTACCATTTTCACGATAAACATTTTGGCGCCCACCGTGGGGCTAAAAATAATAGTGATTTTTTTCTTGCTGGTTTTACTACATAACGTAAGTTATGTTTCACGTTTTTTCTTGTCCAAGATCTTCGATTTCAGGTCAAAATGTATAACTCAGTGAATGGATGTGGAAAGGACCACAGAGAAAACGGTGTGGGTGTCCCAGGTGTTGGTGTGCCACCATGAAACCATGGGAATGCACCAAAACCAATCCCCATGGACACGGTCTCACGCGATGCCCAACACATCGATATAAGCTCCTGCACTGACAGAAGCGTGCACCTAGGAGATCCACAAGAAGCTAAGAAAACCCCGACTAGGGAAGAACGTGAGGTTAGCGTTCATGTTATTTTTGAAATGTTGCAGGCACAACAACTGGCTATTGCTCAGCTGCAAAGTCACCAGAAAACTCCTAGCACGGTAGCACCGGGGGCAACTTCCCAGTCGAGCAAATACCAGAGAGATCGAGAAATAACGATAACCGATCCTGTCTTTGTGAAGATGCTCGAGGACCTCACCAGAAGGATCGAATCGGGCGAGAAAATGATAGAAGCCAACGATAAGAAGGTCGAGACTTACAACTCCAGGGTCAACCAAATTCCAGGAGCGTCCCCGCTCTTGAAAGGTGGGGACTCAAAAAAGTTCGTACAGAAGCCATTCCCACAGGAAGCGGCCCCGAAACCTATTCCCAAGAAGTTTAGAATGCCAAATCTCCTAAAATATAACGGTACCTCGGACCCTAATGAGCACATTACCGCTTACACTTGTGCAGTAAAGGGAAACGACCTGGGGGACGACGAGATCGAGTCCGTCCTGCTGAAGAAGTTCGGAGAAACACTTTCTAAAGGGGCAATGATGTGGTATCATAACCTGGCCCCAAATTCTATAGACTCATTTGCTATGCTGGAAGATTCCTTCATAAAAGCGCATGCCGAGGCCATCAAGGTGGCCACAAGGAAATCCGATGTCTTCAAAATCAAGCAAAGAGAGAACGAGATGCTGCGAAAATTTGTATCTCGCTTTCAAATGGAATGAATGGAACTACCACCAGTATCCGACGACTGGGCAGTGCAGGACTTCACTCAAGGTCTGAATGAGCGAAGCTCGGTGGCTTCAAAGCAGCTGAAACAGAATCTGGTCGAATACCCCGCCATGACCTTGTCGGACGTCCACAACCGATAACAGTCGAAAATCAGGGTCGAAGATGACCAGCTACGAGCACCCTCAGGCTCAGTATACCCAAGCAGGCTTCTGGCGAAAGTGACAAAGCCAAACAAAGAAAGATATCAGCCAAACCCCAAAGACAGAAGGAACGCCTCGAGGCACAACCCACCTCGCAACGATCGAAGGATAGACCATAGATAGAATCCTTGGGGACTCATCAACAGAGCAGGATTCGATAGGAATGCAGGGCCAACGGAGGCACCTCGCTTATTAGAATACGACTTCAACGTCGATGTATCGAACATCGTGTTCGCCATTAGTAAAATCAGAGATGCAGGTGGCCCAAGCCTGTACAATCAGATCCTTCACCAAGGAATCATAACTTAGTGTGTGAATTTTACAACACGCACGGCCACAAGGCCGAAGATTGCCACCAGCTCCGAGAAAAGGTCACCCGACTATTTAACAAAGGCCACCTCCGGGAATTCCTCAGCGACCGAGCCAAAAATCAGTTCTGAGAAAGAGAGGATGCCAAAAAGCACGAAACAAATGAGCCACAACATGTCATCCAGATGATCTTGGGAGGCATTGATGCCTCACATGAATCCGTGATGAGAAGGACAAAAATATCCATCACCAGAGAAAAGCGAACCCGGGGGTACATACCCGAGGATGCCCTCACATTCAGCGAAGAGGAAACCGAGACCTTGTCTCAACCCCACAATGACGCACTGGTAATCTCTTTCCTTGTAAATACATTTCAAGTAAAACGTGTACTCATGGATCCAGGTAGCTCGGCCAACATTATCAGGTCGAGGGTAATAGAGCAGCTTGGACTTCTTGACCAAATCCTGACCCCCACTCGAGTCCTTAATGGATTCAACATGGCGAGTGAAACAACGAAAGGAGAGATCACCCTCCCAGTCAACGTGGCCGGTACAACCCAAAATGTCAAATTCCATGTCATCGAAGAAGATATGAGGTACAACGCCTTGTTCGGGAGGCCGTGGATATCGAAAATGTCCCTAACACTCGGGGACTGGCGTCAACAGTTCAACACCTGAACGACCTCTGGGTCAGAACTCCAAACTCGTAAGCCCTCAACAAGGCAACATGAAAATCACGAAATATCTCCAAGGCCGAAATGTCCAGAACACTTGGGGACTGGCATCAAAATCTCAAAAATCGCACGACCACATGGTCGGAATCTCCGAAATCGTAAGCCCTCAATGAGGCAATACCAAGTTTACAAGTATCGCTTCCCAAGCCAGGATACCCTCGATGACTTGGGGACTGTCGCCAATCACCATTCATAAAAAAAAACCCGAGGCCATAAGACCCCGAGCGGGTAGACTCGGTCTCGCAAGACCTATATAAGGAAGCAACAGTATCTGTAAAACCTTAAGCAAGACATGAACCATACTTGTACCAAGTATAAAAAAACTGTAAGATCTCAAAGGCATGAAAATTTTGTAAGGCCTTACTAAAGGCATAAACGCGATCTCAAAGTTAAGGCTATATATCAAACTTGTAAGACCCCTAAAAGGCATACCCTCGATTTAGACGCCAAAACTACTTCACTCGAGATCAAAAATGGCTCCAGCCAAGCACAAATGACTACGGTCATAAGGCTGTACCAGCCAAACTAACGTGACCTGGGGACGCCCGACCGTCGCTATAAATCATAGGCCTTCATTTACTCTGAATATACTTCAGAAAGAACCGATTAATAGGCTAACCTCGATATAGGCAAAAGATCTTCGACCATGTCAGCTCCTAAACACTGACTTCGAGATACTCAGCCTCCGAGCCAAACCTCCTGAGGTACTCGATCATTGCCATATAACAACTCACAATCGAGGTTTTTATTAAGTCGTCGAAGAGTCAAGCAAACACTATTTCAAAAATTCCTTATCGAGGGGAAAATAAGGCCTACATAAAAGGCCGCATAGACCCAAGGCGTAACAGCCACTTTCGCCAGCCCACATATATTAAAGGTCGTACCGACCCAACGCGTAAAAGCCTAAGGGCCAACTTGCAATTCAAAAACTTGAGGGTTGAATGAGCTCGAGTCGTAACCCGATTCGGAGACTGAACCCAAAATAGTTAACTAAATATGCCTAAGGGCCAAGGCGTAAGAGCCACTGTCGCCAGCCCACATATATAAAAGGTCGTACCGACCCAACGCGTAAGATCCTAAGGACCAACTTGTAATTCAAAACCTTGAGGGTCGAATGAGCTTGAGTCGTAACCCGATTCGGAGACTGAACCCAAAATAGTTAACTAAATATGCCTAAGGGAAAAGGCATAAGAGCCACTGTCACTAGCCCACATATATAAAAGGTCATACCGACCCAACGCGTAAGTGCCTAAGGGCCAGCTTGCAGTTTAAAACCTTGAGGATCGAATGAGCTCGAGTCGTAACTCGATTCGGAGACTGAACCCAAAATAGTCAACTAAATATGCCTAAGGGCAAATGCATAAGAGCCACTGTCGCTAGTCCACATATATAAAAGGTCGTACCGACCCAACGCGTTAGAGCCTAAGGGCCAGCTTGCAATTTAAAACCTTGAGGGTCGAATGAGCTTGAGTCGAAACCTGGTTCGGAGACTGAACCCAAAATAGTTAACTAAATATGCCTAAGGACAAAGGCGTAAGAGCCACTGTCACCAACCCACATATATAAAAGGTCGTACCGACCCAATGCGTAAGAGCCTAAGGGCCAGCTTGCAATTCAAAAACTTGAGGGTCGAATGGGCTCGAGTCGTAACCCGATTCAGAGACTGAACCCAAAATAGTTAACTAAATATGCCTAAGGGAAAAAGCGTAAGAGCCATTGTCGCCAGCCCGCATACACTAAAAGGCCGCATCGACCAAAGGCATAAGAGCCACTATCGCCAGCCTAAAAATTCAACAACTTGTGGGTCAAATAAGCCCGAGTTAGTGCCTGACTCGGGGACTAAGCCCAAAACAGTTGGCCTAAATATACCTAATAGCAAAAGCGTGTAAGAGCCTACGGGCCAGCCCAATGAGCCTCAAGTCAATACCATGAATCTAAGGATTCCCCTCAGCTCAAAGACCAGTCCATCTGGCTAGAATCAAGGCAAAAAGAAATGCGGGAGAAACAAAACCATAAGGTTTCTTCTTTATACAGACATGCGGAAAAATACAAGCTCCATTTACAAACGTGCTTTGAGAATTCTATATGCAAAATCGAAAAGAAAATCTACATTCCCCTTGAGGGCTATGGCCCGTCAGCCTCACCTTCGCTATCCTTGGTGTCGGACAGAAGCAACCGAGCACCACGCTCGTCTGCCCTCACTTGCACCAACTCTTCCGGGAGGTCAAATCTCCTAGCACAGATCTCCTTGAGGGTTTTCCTCCAAGATTTACACCGAGCATACTCTTTGCTCCTATATTAGCGACGAAGGATCTTTCTCAACTTAGCTTGAGCATCGACAATGTCCTTCAAATAGACCGCCACTTTTTGGTCAGCCTTAGTTCGGCTCATTACACCTTCAGCTCGGGCATCCACAATCTCGGCCCTTATCTTCGAGAGCTCGATCTCGAGCTTCGTAATCGTATCTTTTTGGACCAGGCTATTGTCACAAGCTAAGCGAATTTGAACCTCAAAGGCGGAAGCCTTAGCTAGAGCACCCTCCTCCGTCGAAGCCTGAGCCTTCAACTCATCATACTTACGCCTAGCTCAGACAAAAGCTCATCGCAGAGTAGAGCCGCTGTGCTTCCTCAAAGGTCGAGCGCACATCTGCTAACCTAGTTCTCTCATCGCCTGGTGCATATGATCCCGGCTTTCGAGTATCCCTAGTGGTGCCTCCAACGGAAAAAGAAGGCGACATCAGAGGATAAGCTGCCTCTCCAAAATTAGAAATCACGAGTGCGGCGGGCTCGATCAATGCTTCCGCTCCGGGCTCCCAGCCCAGGTTGGCCTTGCCCCGAGCACAATCTCCCTGCAAAGTTATCTCTTGGTTATTGTTATCATTATTTAGCTCGGAAGCTAGCGATCCTTATTTCCCCCCAAGGAGACGCAGCCTCACCATGGAAGGCTCCCCGATGCCTACAATAACAGGGTTAGCACGCAGAAAGAGAAAGTGCTTTTTCAACTAAAAGAAGGGAACAGATCGCACGACACGTACCGTGGTATTTTTCCTCCCACCTATCCTTAGACAAAGCTCGCTACTTATGCTCGTTGCAAGTCTAGTGGGTCGTCAACTTCCGAACCCAATCTGGCAGATCGGGAACCTCGCCCGACATCCACGAGATTGCTGCAGAAAAGGAAAAGAAGGTACACTTACAGAACATCCCTTCGCCATAATTGAAGAACTGTGAAGGCACGAGTGTACCACTTACGTGTATAATTCCATTCTTCAAGGAATGGCATAAACTCCATGGGGATAATATCTGCATTTCGTACTCGGACGAATCGACTCATCCACTCATGATCCCCGTCTTCTTCATTATCGACAACGAAAGGCGTGATCGACCGACATCGTAAGGTTAGCAGACCTCGATGATGAAAGGGCCGGTATAGTCTGATAAGATGGCTAAACGTGAATTCAAGCCCTACCTTCTCCGCAAAGAACCTCATCATCAACACTATCCGCCAAAATGATGGGTGAACCTGGGACAATGTAACCCGATACTTTCGATAGAAGTCAAAAACAACCCTATCAAGGGGGCCTAGCATGAAGGGATATGTGAACACATTCATAAATCCCTCGGCACGGTCCGTAATACCCTCATTCGGGGAAGATACCTGCGGTACCACCTTTTCCCCCCATCCAGTCTTTCCTCACCAACTCAAAGTGTCCCTCTCCTATCAATGAAGTAAACTTCAAGGTATTTGCCGTTGATCCTGATCATCTGGGCACTTTTCTGATGAAAAGTCCTCTCGAAGCAAAATGTCCCGAGCCAACAAGGTGAGAACCGGAGGCGGAACTCTCTCCTCCCTACCGAATGGGACCTGATGTAGCAGTCATGGCAATAGCTAAATTAGAGAACGGAAGCATAAATTCAGGCAAGGGCAATAATGCTGAAATAGCGAAAGGCTTAACGCGAGAAAAAGAAGAGTAACTGCTCAGAATGGTGGAATCTCCAAAAGGGCGGAAGCAGCCCTATATATGGAAAAAGTGGCAATGATCCGCCTTCCCCAAAGACCGATTAAAATACTGGTCGAAGTCGCTTTGGGAAGCTATGCCGGCGGGATCACCTCAGTTATTTTACAAGCCATGTCTCCAATCTGACAAGAGTCGTGTGACATTTTGGGGTCGGAGGCCCCTGCTCCAAGCAAGTCCCGAGGTGATACCCGACCTCGAGGACCTACATCAAAAAGGAGTTAGGCTCCAAGAAGCCATTAATATCATCACCAGTCCCGAGGTGGTACCCAACCTCGAGGACCTCCATTAAAAAGAAGAAAAGCTCCAAGAAGCCATTAATATCATCACCAGTCCCAAGGTGGCATCCGACCTCGAGGACCTCCATAAAAAAGAAGGGCTCCAGGAAGCCTTTGGCATCATCACTAGTCCCGAGGTGGTACCCGACCTCGAGGACCTCCATCAAAAAGAAGAAAGGCTCCAAGAAGCCATTAATATCATCACCAGTTTCGAGGTGGTACCCGACCTCGAGGACCTCCATCAAAAAGAAGAAAGGCTCCAAGAAGCCATTAATATCATCACCAGTCCCGAGGTGGTACCCGACCTCGAGGACCTCTATCAAAAAGAATAAAGGCTACAAGAAGCCACTAATATCATCACCAGTCCCGAGGTAGTACCCAACCTCGAGGACCTCCATCAAAAAGAAGAAAGGCTCCAAGAAGCCATTAATATCATCAGTAGTCCCGAGGTGGTACCCGACCTCAAGGACCTCTATAAAAAAGAAGAAAGGCTCCAAGAAGCCATTAATATCATCACCAGTCCCGAGGTGGTACCCGACCTCGAGGACCTCCATCAAAAAGAAGAAAGGCTCCAGGAAGCCTTTGGCATCATCACCAGTCCCGAGGTGGTACCCGACCTTGAGGACCTCTATCAAAAAGGAGTTAGGCTCCAGGAAGCCTTAGCATCATCGCCAGACCCAAGATGGTATCCGATCTCGGGATCTCTCCAAGGGGCCATCGAAGTCATCACAAGACTAGAGATGGTACCCGATTTCGTAGGCTCGTCTCAAGGAGAAAAACAAGCACTTAAAACTCTGTTCGTATGGGCTTGGCCTTGGGATAACATCTAAACCCGGGTAGCCCCTCATCCGAGATCTATCTACAACGCCTTAAGGCTATTTACACTAAGTTCAAAACGAGTCTCCGAACGATCCGAATTAACCCTCACTCGGGGACTGCCCTCGAAAGCCTAAAGGCCGTCTCCATTATCGAGCTTCCCAGTGAATCCCCCTTGAAGATTATCGCAGGGTCTAAAGGCTAAATCAAGATTTGGGGGTTCGAAGCCTTACTATCATTCAACTCAAAGTCAGGGTTCTGACGACTCGAGTTTATCAGTCCAACCCGGGCTGATATTTGCACCGAACGATGCGGTCATGCACTTAGATTCTACACAAGCTTAAATAAAGAGAAAATAGTGTGCATCAGAGACAAATTAAAGAAACATTTTGCATTCATAAACATTCGATTACAAAAGCCCACAAGGGGTCCTTACACAGAAACAAAGAAGCAAAAAGGGTACATATGCAAGAAAAACCTAGAGTCTAATCTATTCTCAGGTATGCATCCTCGGCGGCAACGTCTTCGACCGCCACTTCCTCGGGGGTCTCATCTCGGTCCTCCAAAAGGGAATCTCCAAGGGAGAAGACGAATGAGAGGAAAGTGAAGGGGCAGAAGGGGATGGAAAAATGCCATAGCCCGCCAGAAAGCAATGACTTTCACAAGGCTAGGAGGATCACGACCTAGTAGAAGACTTGGCGAGCATCGGCCTCACTTGCATGGCTACTTTGAATCCACTTCTTGGGACATTGCGCCGTGCAAGCTACCGGCCCGAGGTACCACTTCACCCCACAGAAAGCAAAAGGGGTGAAGTGCTACACCAGGCCGGGGAAGGAAGGTGAGCAGTGGTGTATAGTCCGAACACCCTCATGAGCAGTGGTGTATGGTCCAAATACCACCCTAAGATGGAAGAGATCATCTTCCCTATCTCCTCGTCTCAAGATGGCGGCGACAACAGTAATGACAACAATAACAACAATAATAAGAAGTTGGTATAATCTCGCTCAATAAGGAGGGGCCCCAGGGAAAGGCCATGATATAACTGATGAGAACGCCACCAGGCAACTTTGAGGCCACGAGCCTTAGACATGGGAAACGACAAAGGATGAGAATGGAGAGAAGAAATTGGAGAAAGGCTGGTTGAAGAACACTTGAATAAGGAATTGGCTCCAAAAATCCCCATTTATAGAGAAAGGGCAGAGTAACCGGCGGGCACAATCAATGCTCTTTTGAAAAATACAACCGAAGATGCCATCAATGCCCTTGAAAGACGTATTGGCAGGCGCAATTAATGCATTTTGGAAACTGAATCAGCAGCAATGTTATCGCTTAGAAGGATGAGGATCGACTGTGTATTGAGAGACACTGAAAAGACAAGTCGGCGGGGTGCCTCGGTTGTCACAAAATCCTGTGTCATGAGTATGATGCCATCAATATAGAATTATTGCGAGAAATTTGGAAAGATGGTTATCAAGGTTGTTTCTTATCATTCTACTCTAAGAAACACGAGGACTATCTGTATACGGTAAAATTAGAGGGTCCAATTTTCCATCGTTATAACATCTCGAAGGCTCGAAATCACAGCCGAGTCCTACCCCTCGAGGGCCATCGACGCTCGACCTCGGGGCAGTATGGGATCGACGGTTATGGGAAGAAAAGGGGAGTTCCCAAGGTGTGAAGCTAGAGCTGACAAAATCTGTCAGGCTAGTCTGAGCCTGTACCATGGCATTAGTTAGATGTCCCATCTCCATATCTTTGTAATAAATACACTTGTACTATGTTAGGATTCCCTCTATTATATAAAGGGGATCCTTATCATTTTGTAAATATCTATTGCTACAGTTGCTCCACATGAAATATACAAAAACATTCTCTCTGCTCTCTAACACATTCTCTTGATATTATTGCCCCCATTTATTATCTTCATTACTGTTCATCATTTGTTACTTATCATTGGCCATAAAGAGACTTCATTTATTTTATTATAACTGTTAATCATACTCCAATCGCCTTCGATAGCTCACAGTCAAGCTCCGGAACCGACCTCGAGACTCCCGAATCGACAAGCTCGAGGCCCCGATTGTTAACCTATTGGTTGGTTATCACCTTACTCCTTACTCTTATCTCGTTTCTAAACCTCACACATAGCATCAACTGCTTAACAACTAGCATAAAAATATATCACGTATTTTTAGAGTCCCATAATCAAATTTAATTGTTATTACCATTTTCACGGTAAACAAGATTACCAGTGCATCGTTGTGAGGCTGAGACAAGGTCTCGATGTCCTCATCGCTAAATGTGAGAGCATCCTCGGGTATGTAACCCCGAGTTTATTTTTCTCCGGTGATGAATATTTTTGTTCTTCTCATCATGGGGTCTTGTGGGGCATCGATGCCTCCCAAGATCATGTGGATGACATGTTGTGGCTCATTTGTTTCGTTCTTCTTGGTTGCCTCTCTTTCCTGGAGCTGATATATATATATATAGCCCGGTCGCTGAGGAATTCTCGGAGGTGACCTTTATTGAGTAGTCGAGATACTTCTTCTCGGAGCTGGTGGCAATCCTCGATCCTGTGGCCATGTGTGTTCTGAAATTTACACACTATGTTATGATTTCTTCATGAAGGATCTGATTGCACAGGCCTAAGCCACCTGACGTCTCTGATTTTACTGATGGCAAACATGATGTCTGATACGTCAACGTTGAAGTTGTATTTCGACAAGCGAGGTACTTCTGTTGGCCCCGTGTGCCTATTTAATCCAGCTCTATTGATGAGTCCCCGAGGATTCTGGCCTTAGTCCATCCTTCGATCATTGTGGGGTATGTTGCGCCTCGGGGCATTTCTCCTATCTTCGGTGTATGGCTGGTACCTTTCTTTGTTTGGCTTTGGCTCCTTCGCTAGAAGCCTTCTTGGGTATACCGAGCCCAAGGGGGCTCCTAGTTGGTCATCCTCGACCCTGATTTTCGATTGATATCGGTTGTGAACGTCCAACTAGGTCACGATGGCATATTCAACCAGATTCTGTTTCAGTTGCTTCGAAGCCACCGAGCTTCATTCATTCAGACCTTGAGTGAAGGCCTGTACTGCCCAGTCGTCAGAGATTGGTGGTAGTTCCATTTGAAAAGCAAGATATGAACTCTCGCAGCATCTCATTCTCCTTCTGTTTGATCTTGAAGACGTCAGATTTCCTTGTTGCTACTTTGATGGCACCGACATGTGCCTTTATGAAAGAATCTGCCAGCATGGCAAATGAGTCTATAGAGTTAGGAGCTAGGTTGTGATACCACATCATGGCCCTTTTCGAGAGTGTTTCCCCGAACTTCTTTAGCAAGACGGACTCGATCTCGTCATCTTTTAGGTTGTTGCCCTTCACTGCACAAGTGTAGGCAGTGACGTGCTCGTTGGGGTACGAGGTTCCGTTGTACTTTGGAAGTTTAGGCATTCTGAACTTCTTTGGAATGGGTTTTGGGGCCGCTTCTTGCGGGAATGGCTTTTGCACGAACTTCTTCGAGTCTACCCCTTTTAGAATCGGGGGTGCGCCTGAAATTTGATCGACCCTGGAATTGTAGGTCTCTACCTTCTTGTCGTTGGCTTCTATCTTCTTCTCACCCGACTCGATCCTCTTTGTAAGGTCCTCAAGCATCTTTACGATGGCGGGGTCGGCTGTCGACTCGTTGTTTCTTGATCTCTATGGTACCTGCTCGGCTGGGGGGCCGTCCCTGGTGCTACAGTGCTAGGAGTTTTCTGGTGACTTTGCAGGTGAGCAATCGCCAGCTGTTGTGCCTATAACATTTCAAAAATAATGTGAAGGCTAACCTCCCATTCTTCCCTAGTTGGGGTTTTCTGAGCTTCTTATTGGTCTCCTTGGTGCACGCTCCTGTTAGTGTGGGAGCTTATATCGACCTGTTGGGCGTCGCATGAGACTGCGTCCACGGGAATTGGTTCTAGTGCATTCTCAGGGTTTCGTGGTGGTAACCAACACCTGGAACATCCACACCATTCTTTCCATGGTTCTCAAAATTGTTGTTCACCGAGTCAGACATTTTGACCTGAAATCAAAGATCTCGGGCAAGAAAAAGTGTGAAAGATAACTTGCGTTATATAGTAAAACCAGCAAGAAAATAATCACTATTATTTTTATCCTCACGGTGGGCGCCAAACTGTTTACCGTGAAAATGGTAATAACAATTAAATTTGATTTTGTGGTTCTAAAAATACGTGATCTATTTTTATGCTAGTAGTAAGGCAATGGGTGCTAAGTAAAAAACTTGAGAGCAAGATTAAAGCTTAGAGACGATGTGATAATCGAACCGAGCGACTGGAGGTCGGGGCCTCGAGCTGTTGATTATAATGTCTCAAGGTCGAGTCGGGTGACTGGCTTAGAGCAATCGAGGGGGGGCTAACAGTTATGAGAGCTAAAGTGATGGCTCTTTATGATCAATGATGAGCAATAAATGATGAACAATAAATAGAACACAATGAATGTAAGCAATAAATAGAAGTAATGAGATGAGGAGAATATGTTAGAGAGCAGAGAGAATGTTTTTGTGTATTTAGTATTGAGCAACAGGTGACTACAAAATGACAAGGATCCCCTTTATATATGAGGGGAAATCCCAATGTAGTACAAATACATTAATTACAAAGATATGGATATGGTACAGCTAGTTAGTGTCTTGATTCGTTTTTGGACTAGTCCACTAGCCTTTGTCATCCCTATTTATGCACCTTTGGAACTCCCCACCTTCACTCTGTAACCATCGATCTGTGCTGCCCCGGGGTCAAGCATCGATGGCCCTTGAGGGATGAAACTCAACTATAGTCCCGAGCCTTCGAGACGTGCTTACGAGGCGTCGTAACGACGGAAAATTGGACCCTCCGATTTTACCGTATACAATGGTCATTCAGGAAATCGCTTCCCTAAAACAAGCAATGTGAGCAAAGTTAAGCTTAAGGGACTATATATTCTAGTTACACTAAGTGCCACCATTGCGAGTGAGGAATTTTGTTATCCTTGGTACAGAAGGATTACCGCAAGGCGAGTAAGGGTCATTGATGATGCGAAAGGACGCCAAAGATGGAGAGGAAAAACATCTATAGGTAGGTCATTGTAGCTCCAAGTCTTAGTACTCCCCTAAAGGGGGGAATATGGAATGATAAAGGAGGAATGCGATAAAAATAAGAAAGGGATGGGATTGCACTTATCCAAATCCTACAGATATGCTACGATCCCAAAACATTATGTAAGCACGACGTTAAGAAAAGGAAGTAATGGTTCCTGCCTGAGATATTATTGATAGATAAGGAGCCAATGCGTAAGGTAAGTTAAGACAAAAGAAATAACCCAATAAAGATTACGCGGAATATGGATATGAGGATGGGCCAATGAGTAGTTAGTAGTTTATTCAAGAAGAGCCTCGTTATGACTAGACAAGAGGTTACAGACAAATCAGCAGATCACGCAAGATAAATATAGTGAACCCTAACATGGAGAATTCAGCCTCGCAGTAATGTCATTATAATACTTGACATATATTCAGATAGGAGTCGGGGTAGTTAAAGTACCGTATGAATGTTACGGGAATAAAAGAGAGTGATATTGGGAAGACAATCAAAATATCAGTTCAAAAGTAACCCTACAAGCACAAGGCCAAGGGTATGGAGGTAAATAATATCAGTTCAGAAGCAACCCTACAAGCACAAATGCATGAAGGTAAGTAACTACGGATAGTTATAGGCGAGGAATGACATTAAAAATTCTGTCGATATGCGATATAATAAGCTCGCAGCTTTACAAGAGTCAGAGGATCCTCCCTAAGTACTATAATAAAAGACTAGCTGAGGAAAGAAGGCTTCAACCTAAGCACAGTGACCTAAAGAGGAAATGGTCTTATAACAACAGTCTCACTACGACACTGTATGCACTCCACAAGAAATTGGCACCTACCATGGCTAATGAACGGGAAGTAATATCAAAAGCAATACTCGAGATCATATGAAGTTGCACAAAAATTCCGGCATACGTGGTAACTAAGATAAGCTAAGTAGGCACACAACAAGGAGGCAGAAAGACCAGGGAAGGTAATAGATTACATTTAAAAGAAAGCGGAGAAGGAATGTAAGGAATTATTGGATCAATGATCCAGAATTAGTTACATTATGAACGCACTTAAATTTCAGAGTAGTATCCATGTAGAATATATGTTGACAATCATACAGTCGTAGAAGACTCCAGTATAAGTTAAAAGGAAAAAGTTGAGTCCAAATCATAAACCAAGAATTTAATCGTTAGATGATGGTATCACGGATATTCCATAGTGTCAATCAAAGGCTCAAGTAATAACTAATACCATGAGCCGCAGATCGAAAGATAGCTTAAGCCTACATAAAGGTTGATTAGAGGGAAGAGGAAACTAAAGAGTTACGTTGGCCAAGTAAATCAGGAGCCTGATTATTGGACCCAGAAAATTATAGAAATCATGATTGAGAACATGGAAGAACCACTCTTAATATCAGAGATACAAGAGAGATAGTACAACAACCATATTCTTTAACGGCTCTACGATGAAGCCAGTCAGAATAGTACCAACCTTATAAAACGTCAGTACGAAGCGCCCACCGGATTGTATATGCACCAGAAGTACAAGTATTATAATAGAGCTTCGAGTTGTGGATGTAAATTATACCTATAAGGAAGCGAGGTCATGAAAGAGATAGAAGATGTGATGCAAGATTAAGGTGGGTAAGGTAAAAATGAACAACGTACGAGACACTCAAATGCAGAAGGTTGTGAATTGTCTATACTTCAGACAAAAGGTTAGAAGCACTAGGATTCAGTATCCAGGAATGATAGCAGCATCGTTAGTGTCAGATCTTCCAACCTATGGTTTCTAAGTATCAAAAGGTCTAGCTAAGAGAGTAAATGAGAGTTATAGGATGATGCGATGTCTCGCTTGATGTTCTAGAATAACACAAGGAAATCTTTAGGGCAAGCAAATTGAAGGAAGGTGGCGAATAATAAATAGATATCTGTAGGTCGCAAGCTAAAGTTAGGTAAAGCGATAAAGTTTTAAAAAGATATGAGTAAGAATAAAAAAAAGGGGGGGGGGGGCAAGTGAGAAGGTGACGAAAATGGATAAGTCCTCAAAATTAAGCCCATGAAAACAAGAAAGCTACTGGTTTCTCTATGATATGAAAAGTTCAGTATAGCTTGAATGAACTTAAAGGAGTTTGAGACTAATAACGTTTAGAAGAGATAGAATGCTGCCCTGATAGTAGAATAATGGTGTAATTAAGATGTTTGGGCCTTCGATTGAGTAATGATTTGAAGAGGATTTTATGAATTATACGGAATTAAAATACCCACGTAAGGTGAATCGCATTGTGATGCTATAAAATACGATTACTGAAGTACAGTATCGCCCCTAAAGTGGATAAGGAAAATCACTTCAAATGTTCCACGATGCAACGTAAGCCCTAGTAGTAATATATTACATAAGAAGTTTCATGTCATCAATGGAAGGATGTAGATCAACATTGAGGTGAATCAACAATGGATGGGTAAAAGTTGTAAGGTACGAGATGAAATAAGGCCATCAGTCTTGAGATGAACAGTAATGAAGAATCATTAAAAGACTCAGATTCATACGTATAGGATAAGCAACGAGAGTAACCTGGAATTTGATAACAGACCTTAGCAGCGATAAATTGAGGTAAGATTTACAGTATAGTACGACCAATCTTACCCAATAAAGTCATACGAATAGATAACTGGGTCTATGAAACAAGATATAGTAATATTCCTAAGTTTAACAAAAGTACCAAATGAAGAACTTCAGTATACCTATAGAATCCCAGAGGGATATCTTGTCAAGCTCTGTATATAAAGTGAGTCCTAGAGATTGGCTAAAAACTGGAGGAAAAAGGAAGGAAGAGTCGCATAGGCACACTTACAAGGTTAGAGTCGTATAGGCTGCATGATAGAAAGTATCAATAGTTACGAGATTGGAAGGATTCTGACTACAAGTCGTGGCGCGAGAAAGAGTCCTAAAGGGGGGAATGCCCTGGACTTTAGGATTCATTCACAAAACAATTGCCTAAATGGCAAAAAGAGTACTAAAGTATTCGCAAGAGTTGTGGGTTATAAGAATGACAAGTGCATTAGCCAACATTCGAGGACGAATGTTACAAAGGGGGGAATGATGTTACACCCCACATTTTCGTATATGAAAGTACGCCATAAATAAATTGACGAGAAGCCCGGAAATGAGATGTTACGTCTCATATTTTTTTACGTTAATGTTTTGTCGTAAGTTAATCGATGTAAGCTCCAGAATGAGATTATTTTGGGATTATAAGTGTTATGTTATTCCAAACAAGTGATGAGAATATTCATGAAAGAGAGAGGGTAAGCAAATCGGAGAAAAAGAAATTCCTCGAAGTTTGACAATTTGGGATAAAATACGGTCTGAGCTATAATACCGGTATTTATGGATTAGTGCCATAAAAGGTACCATATGATCGTGATAGTAAGATGTATAAAGTGTATTAAAAATAAGTAAAATTTTAAGGTATTGAAGGCAATTCTCAATTATGCGGGTAATTGGTTAATTACCGGGTAGCGGGATATTACCTAATTAAATTAATTAAAAACTTTGGATAATTATCAAGGGAAGAACGTTGCAGCACAAGCTAACCACATAAAATGACTAAGTGCATATAATTCTAGGTGGAAACTTACCAAAGCCCTCGACATAAGTCAAAATGTCAAAACGTATCGGAAAAGAAAGGTTGGAACTTTCAAAGACAAAACAAGGAAAACAGAATGGTGGGAAACATAAAATGAAAAAAGTGAATAAGGTTTAGGAATGGGATTTTTCCCGCATCAATATTTTTGTCAACTTATCTTAGTGCACTTCCTTTGAAAGCTTAGATGGATGAGAAAGGAAGACATGAAAATTTATTTGTTTGGAATTTTAATATTATATCGTACGGGAGACTATGAATAGGCTCCACTATATCTTTTTCTCGATTTCTACTTAAGATACTGAGGTTGGCCAAATCCCATTGTTGTTGATGTAATATAGTCATATAATCTTGCTACATATGACTAAGTAGTCATATGATAAATTCAATGTTTTAGACAAATGGATCACTACATTTTCTAACGTTTTGAAGACTACACTTAGATAGGAGGTTTGGTACAAAAGCAATAAATTTTCCTACAAAGTTCCGACAACCAGAGACATTAGCGTTCTTGCAAATCCAACACGTTAGCCATTAAGACGTGAAGAAAGATTTCTTGGCATAGTAGCAACGTATAATTTTGTGATTCTAAAGGAGTACGGTGCAACCTTTTCAAAAAATATTACACGAATTTTTCCCTACTCCAGGTATGTTAAGGCTATCTCTTCTTTAGTTTTGGCATGATCTATACGACATGAACTAAGCGAACAAATACACAAATTCCATAAATGACTTTATTCATAGAAGTGTTAGAGATGCCTATGTTCTTGAATTCCCGTATGTTCTATTATTCTATCGTTTGTTCATGGGTCTCAAAAAATACGTAAGTTGATAAAGTTTACTTCATGATATTAATTAGAGGCAAAATGGTCTCATGACACTCTGAAAGATTTTATTGACATACTTCTCATGCATTGCATTCATTCACATTGACCCATGACCAGATGGCGTTATATACGCATATATATGTACATGGGATATGGGAAAGAGTTATGGCGTTATATACGCACCACCACCTGATCAGCTAGTATACGTTGATAATTTTACCCACAGTGGCCGAGATGATATGATGGGATGCCCTCAGAGGCCTGATGATGCTATGAAATATATACCTATGTACGACATGACATTCATACACATATGCATGACACTATAATTATTTCATGATTTACAAAGTTATCCCAACTTACTGGTTGAATCATTTACTCTATGTTTATCCTATGTTTGTTATGTACTTATTTATGTGCCTTACATACTGGGTACATTATTCGTACTGATGTCCCTTTTGCCTGGGGACGCTACGTTTCACGCCCGCAGGTCTTGATAGACAGGTTGACAGTCCTCCAAGTAGGCTATCAGCTCAACGAAAGGTATTGGTGCGATCCATTTGCTCCGGAGTTACTTCTTTGGTCGGTATGATTAGTACATATATTGATTGGTATGGCGGGACCCTATCCCGACCTTTATGATATTATGTATTCTTAGAGGCTTGTAGACATATGTCATGTACGAAAAAGATTGTATGGCCTTGTCGGCCTATGTTTAGTATACGAGTGATCATTTTGGTCTTATAGGCCCGCATGTCTTGTATATAAGTTGGTATTACATGTTTCATTCTAGTTATTCTACAACACCCTTTCTGTCTCATTTACTTTTTATATCATGATACAAAAAGATACGTTATGTTGGCACTCAGTTGAGTAAGGTACTGGGTGCCCGTCGTGGTCCATCAGTTTGGGTCGTGACAGACTCAGGTGTGTTTTGGATTAATTTTGGATTATTTTGTTACATTTTGGCGGAACTGATTTAGGTTTGTCGCACCTGAGGAACTTTTGGCACAGGTGCGAGGTCACAGAAGGGAAGGGGAGGTCGCAGAAGCAGAGTTTGGCCTTGGCTTGGTAGTTTGCATGTGCGAAAGCAGATGCACAGAATCACTTATGCACCTGCGAGAATGGATCGCAGATACGATTCTGCAGAAGCGGACAGTGTAGTGCAGACGTGAAGGTCAACCAATTAAGTGGTTCTCGCATTTGCGAGGGTTTTGTCGCAGATGTGGAATTGCTAGCAGAAGAATATATTTCGAGGGTTTGGCATATTTTTCATTATTTGGGGTTTGGAGCTCGGCTAAAGGCGATTTTTAGGGAGATTTTCATCACAACTTTGAGGGTAAGTATTTTCTACTTGCATTTAATTATGTATCTCAATATTTCATGGATTTGTACACTTAGAATATGGATTTGAAAGAAGAAAATTATGATTTTAGCCTACAACTTAAAGGAATGAATTTTGGGGATTTGAAGGTCGATTTGGACTTGTTTTTGAATCTAATCACATATTTGAATTTCGGGCTTATGGATAGTAGGATCTACCCCTTGACTCGGGTTTTGACTGCATGGCCCGTGTTAACTTTTTTTTGACTTTTGTGGATTTGATTAAAGATCAAAACTTTGTTGTTTGGAGTTATTTTCTATGACTTTGTTTGACATTATTGAGTTGTTTTTAGTAGATTCGAGTCATTTGAAGTTGAATTTGGGCGGTTGGGCGACTGTTACCTGATTTTGCTTACCGGATGGAGGTAATTCTCTTGCCTATTCTAGTAAGATGGATTCTCCCCATAGATGATCTATTTGCTATTTGTTTCATGATTTAGGAGCCACATATATGCGAGGTGATGAGCATATATGCATATATAAGTCTTGATCATATCTGTTATCATTGACTTGAATTGTGCTTTGTTGAATTATATGAAGTTGTTATCCATGTTCAAACTGATTCTATGACTTCGTGATGATTTATATTCATGATTTAGGAGTATTCGTAGTGTTATTACTTGTTGATATGACATGAAAGATTATTTGTCAAGCTTTATTATAAATCAGTAGTTATACACTTTGTGTATGGTGAAATCGGAGGACCAATTTCTCATTGGCAAATTGCTTCAGGAGGTCACCTAGGAGGCTCGGCACCTCGAGCCGGTTACTTCCCTCAAGATATGTCGATACCTGGCCGAGGATAACATCGGCCGAAACCCCGACGAATATGGAAAACCTCCAAAGAGAGCATTCGAAGTCGATCAATTCTACCTGGCTAGCCTAACATTAGCCTACTTATACGTCATGAAGCTAGTTATCTGTCCCACCCCGTTTCCTTTATCACTCAACGTATCTTGTACTAAGTTTGGGCTCCCCCCTCTTATAAAAGGGGAGTCGTTAACTCTCTGTAAAAGAGAGCTCCAACTATTCCACATAAGATCAATAATCTCTCTGTCTCTCTCTCTCTCTAACTCATTTGCTCGAGGCTACTCTTTCCATTTATTATTTTCATATCCGTTCTTCATTTATCGCTTGGTATTGGACATAAAGAGCCATCTACAATTATATCCTAACTGTTATCCTTCCCCGACTACCCCCGATAGCTCGAGCTCGAGTCGGATATCGACCCCAAGGTCCTCCATCGACCAGTCCGAAGCCCGACAACAAGCCCTCGGTTTGATCATTGCCCCATTTTAGCTTGTATCTCTTCGTTAAACTTTATACTCCTAGCATCAACTGCTCTAACAACTAGTATAAAAATAGATCACATATTTTTAGAATCATATTTATAAATTTAATTGTTGCTACCATTTTCACGGTAAACAGTTTGGCACCCACCGTGGGGTTAAAAATAATAATGATTATTTTCTTGTTAGTTTTATTGCACAAACGCAAGTTATCTTTCACACTTTTTCTTGTCCAATATCTCTTGATTTCAGGTCGAAATGTCTGGCTCGGTAAACAGGGTTGAGAATGATTACCTCGAAAATCACGAAGAAAATGGTGTGGCTATTCCAATCGTTGGCGCAGCACCGCAGAACCCCGATAACACACTTAGACCGATCCCAGCGGACGCGGTTCGCAAGACGCGCAACAGGTCAACGAAACCTCACGCACCGACGGAAGCATACAACATGGTGACCAACAGGAAGCCCAAAAAACCCCAGCCCGGGAAGAACAGGAAGTTAGTCTTCATGTTATTTTTGAAATGTTGCAGGCACAACAGTTGGCCATCGCTCAGTTACAAAGCCATCCAACAACTCCCAATATAGCAGCGCCGGAAACGGCTCCCCTAGTCGAACAAGTATCCGAGAGATCGAGCAATAACGGATCGGTAGCAGATCCCGCCATCATGAAAATGCTGGAGGACCTCACCAAAAGGATCGAGTTAGGCGAGAAAATGATAGCAGCCAACGATAAGGAGGTCGAAACTTACAACTTCAGAGTCGACCAAATCCTGGGCGCGCCCTCGGTCCTGAAGGGTGTAGATTTGCGGAAGTTCGTGCAATGGCCGACCCCCGAGAAAGCAGCCCTGAAACCCATTCCAAAGAACATCAGAATGCGGAACTCCCTAAGTACAACGGGACCTCATATCCCAACCAACACATCACTGCCTATATGTGCGCGGTAAAAGGTAATGACCCAAAAGACGATGAGATCGAGTCCGTCTTATTGAAGAGGTTCGAGGAAACACTCTAGAAAGGGGCCATGATGTGGCATCATAACCTAGCGTCCAACCCCATAAACGCACTTACCATACCGGTAGATTCCTCCATAAAGTCACACGCCGGTGCCATCAAAGCAATGACAAGAATGCCCGACACATCCAGGACCGAGCAAAGGGAGAATGAAATGCTGCCAAAATTTGCATCTCATCCCCATATGGAACGAATGGGATTACCCCTTGTCTCGGATGACTGGGTGGTACAGGTCTTGACTCAAAGCCTAAACAAACTAAGCCCAACAATTTCAAGGATGTTAAAACAAAACTTGATCGGGTACCCAGCCAAGATCCGGTCGGATGCCCAAATCCGGCACCAGTAGCAAACCAGGGTCATGTATGACCATCCAGGAGCCCTCTCAGACTCAGTATACCAAAGCAGGCTTCTGGCAAAGAAATCAATGCCAAATAGAGAAAGGTACCGCCCATACGCACAAATAGGAGGAACGCCCTGAGACGCAATCTACCTCGCAATGATTGAAGAATGGATCGAGGACAATATCCTCGAGGAATCGTTAATAGAGCCAAATTCGATAGGGACACACGGCCAACAAGGGTTCCTTGCTTATTAAGATACAATTTTAGCATTGCTGTATCAGACTATGTGTTCACCATCAGCGAAATCAGGGACACAAGATGGCCCAGACCTATTCACCAGAATCCCTCTCAGAGGAATCACAACTTGGTGTGTAAATTGTATAGCAAGTGCGGTCACGGGGCCGAGGATGGCCACCAGCTCCGAAGGAAAAAATCCAAGCCAATCAACAAAAATCACCGCCGAGAACTGATGCGCAACCGAATTCAAGTTCAGTCCCGAGTAGGGAAGGTGGCCAAGAAGAACGAGACAAACGAGCCGCAACATTTCATCCACATGATCATGGGGGGCGCCGATGCCCCGCAGGAACCCGTAATGAGAAGAACAAGAATATCCATCACCAGAGAAAAGTGGACTTGGGGATATATCCCCAAAGACGCCCTTACGTTCAGCGAAGAGGACACTGAGACCCTGTCTCAACCCCACAACGACGCACTAGTAATCTGTTTCCTTGTAAATTCTTTTCAAATAAAACGTGTACTCATGGATCCAGGTAGCTCGGCTAATATTTTCATGTCGAGGGTGATAGAGCAGCTTGGATTGCTCAACCAAATCGTGTCCGCCTCTTGGGTCCTCAACGGATTCAACATGGCAAGTGAAACAACGAAAGGAGAAATCATCCTCCTGGTTACCGTGGCCGGCACGACCCAAGACACCAAATTCTAGGTCATCGAAGGAGACATAAGGTATAATGCCTTATTTGGGTGGCCGTGGATACACTGTATGAGAGTAGTGCCATCCACCCTTCACCAGGTGATAAAATTTCCAACAAAGGACAGAATTGAAACCGTCTACGGGGGAACATCACGCGACGAGGGAAATGTTCGCAATACATGATGTGGTACCAATATTCATGCCTCCGCCCCCAAATAAACCAAAGGGCGAATCGGGCCTCATCCTCGATCGAACTTGACAAAACGAAGTAAAAAACCATACCGCATCTTCACCTCAGGCAATTGTAACAAATCAATCCCGAGGCATCACCAGCATATATCACTTCAAGGTACGACCATCTCCCTTTTTGTTTTGAATTTAGAACTAACCCTTATGCAGGCACTCAACCGGAGCTGTCATAATGCTAACACTGCCCGAAGACCTTGAGGCTCTAAAAACACACCCGTTGCACTCTTTTCCTTCAACCGAGTTTTTGTCCCAAAAAAAGGTTTTTACTGGCAAGGTTTTTAATGAGGCAACATTTGCGAGCTGCCTAAGAAAAACTCCGCAAATACTCAAAACATCTTTTGCAGGCAACTTTGAACGGTGAGGGGCATTCCCCCAGAAAGCTACCCGATCGAAAAGGTCTTGAAATGCCAAATGGGGTTCCTATAGGAAAGTAATGTACCAGGCCAAACGGTCGAACGAACCTTGTCCATATAGCCAGGCTCCCAATGGAAAATATGTGTACTATTATGTCGAGCAATAAAAGAATACCTTTTGTCAAATACACCTTCACAAAGTAAGGTAGCAATTCCTTCGCCAAAAACGTCCCGAACACTCGGGGACTGACGCTAGCAATTTAACACTCAGACGGCCTCCGGGTCAAAACTCTGAAATCACAAAACCTTTAGGTAAGGCAATGCAGAAATCACCAAGCATCACCAACATCAAAGGTACCTTAAGTACTAGGAGACTGCCTTCGGTCACCACGTACTAAAAACCTGAGGCCGTAAGATCCTGAGCGAGCAAACTCGATCTAGCAAAGGTCTATTCAACACAACAACACATATTCACGTCAAGCAATCAAAGAGTATCTTTCACCAAAAGCATCTCGTACTCCAAAAGAAAGTTCAGCATGCTCACGGCGGGGATCCCTCCACCAAGTACGTCCCGAAATACTCGGAGACTTAGCGTCAACAATTTGGCACCCGCATGACCTTAGGGTCAGAACTCTAGACTCATAAGGCTGCGACAAGGGAATTCTGAGCTCACGAGTAACGACCTTCGAGCCTAATCGTCCAGAGGCCTGCTTACTAGACTCGACTAGGTGTTTTGGGGTATAAACCCTGTCGGTTCTTGTCATACACTATGCTAAAATTGCTTCTCCAGATTTGGTTTTCCCTTTCCTTCTCGCCTCGGCGGTGTAATCCTATGGTATAGCCTTTGGGTGGACCGGTGTTACGGCTGTCATGGCCACCGGGATGGGTACCTTTGCCTTGGATGGTAACACAACCACTTCGAATGGTACAAGTGTCTTTGGAGACCCAAACTCGAGCTTAATAGGTTCTGGCGTCTTTGCAGAAGAAGGTGCTTCAAACTCAAGTGGTATGAACATGTCTACTTCAGCATTTTCTGAAGGCTGGATCTGGACCACAATCGGATTAAGTGTAACCGTTGGTTCCTTTGGCTCGTCACTTTCAGCGACAATCCGATCGACCCTTTGGGGTCCCAATCATCCTCTATCTCAATCATGTGAATGGACATTCAGAGTTGGCTCCTTTGCTATGATGATCTTATTGTAAATCAAAGCTTCGATCTTATCCTTCAGAGAGCGGCATTCATCAATGGTATGCCCCTTCATAGGTTGAGTATAGTGTGGTGTGGTTTCCACATAGATGGTGGTATTGTGGGGATGATCATTTGTGGAGTTTAGTGGTTCAGGAATGAGCAGTGGGGTGTTGTCTGAAGTGTGGCATGTGTTGTAGTGGTGATGGGGAGCGAGTTGGTTTTGTGGTTTCGGGATGCTTTGTGGAGGTGTGGGGTTTTGAGTGTTGGCAAAGTTGACATTTGGGGTAGTGAGGGAAAATGACAAATTTGCCAAATTCCGAACTTGGTCCAGTTCTTCCTGAAACCTCAATAACTTCTGTTCGAGCTGGGAGGCACTTTCCTTGGAAACCTGAATACCCTGAGGAACCTCTACCCTTTCAACTGAGTTCTCCTTTATCATGTTGCTCAAATCTTCCATCTTTCCCTTGTTATTGTTTCTGATAGGACTTGGAGGAGGAGGAGGTGGAGGGCCCTTAGATCTTGTAGAGTATGATGACGATGCCAGAGTTCACGAACTAACCTTTGGGGAGGGGAATAAGCAAAGGTATAAACAAAAAAGGTAGCAAGTTAGTGCGGATTATGAGAAGAAAACATTGCAATATTTAAACACGTAGTACAAGAATATAAATCGTGTCCTAATTTGGGAGCCTCGTTGTGCCCAAGGTAGGACTAGCGACAAGTTGATTTGGAGAACTTATAATGCTAAATGCCTCATTTAATGATAAAAAATAAGGCGAATCCCAAAATGACACTAAAATAGCAGAAAAGTAAAATGTTACTAATGGCCGTTGGACTTATTACATTTTTAAAACAAAAGAAAAGACTCCTAACTACTTGGTCCCAGAAGGACCTTCCCCAGACTCGGCATCTTTAGCTTCATCGAACAACTTCACCAGCTCACACAGTCCCAGCAGCAAATAGGCTCTAGCCAAGTGTCCTCCTTTGTTTCCCTCAGCGTTCTGGCAGTTTTCAATCCTCTGGATGAACTTCCTTTCCAATTACACTAAACCCCGCTCCAAATACCCTAGTCGCTTGTTGGCGCTGACAACCATATCTTTCCATTCTTCAATCAACTTTTGATGGGCTTCTTGAATCTCCCGGTGCTCACTTTCGCATTCCCGTATCCTCTTGCGCAATTGGTTGTACTTGACCTGTGCTTCAGCCTTTTCATCGATGATCCTGTGACCTCGAACAAACCCAGGTTGGCCCAGACCATTGTGATTATCCTCTAGCCATCCCGAATAGTATAGGGTGCATCCAGCATGGTATCTATCAGGCTCGATAGTATCTCTTCCCATGATGATCTTGCAATGCCACATATGCTGAACTTGGCACTTATAAGGACTGTCATCAGCTTGGAAATCAGCCCGGAAGTGACTCATCTTGTCGACCCTCGGTATAACCTGCTTCCTACCAGCCTGTCTCATGACCCGGAGGGGGACATAAGGGTAGGTTCCTCTTAAATCGATTAGTATCAGAAACGGTGCGTCCCTGGATCGGGCGATGAACTCGTTAGTAGGGAACCATTCGAACATCCATTGTATTTGATCCCCAGTCATATTTTCAAATAGCTTCACCCATCCTTTGGCATCTTCTAGCTGAGCAAACATGTTAGGATGTAGTTCATTCGCCTTGGTTGATGGAAGGCTATATGATCGTCCTAGTCTCTCCGCTGAATCTTTTGTCAATATTCACCCCTTTGGAGATGCTCCATGAGCCAGAGCTGGAGTAGCAAGTTGCAGCCTTCGAAGTGTGGGGCTCCTTATTGAAACTTTTCCAAGGCTCGGTACATTTCTGCAAAGATCATGGGCACTATACTAAAGGGTTGCCCACCAATTCCCTCCATTAAGTTTTTAGTGACTATAGCTAGCCTGGTGTGAATCCTTGCTTTCTTCATAGGAAACACTATCATCCCCAAGAAGCAGAACATAAAGACAAAGACCCTTATGTGGATATGCCCCAATGAGGTGAGTGCAAATTCATCTGGGTAAGTGCGGTAGGACTTACTATGGCCGTACCTTTCGTAAAGATAGTCGAAAGGAATGTAGGAATCCTTCAAACAGGTCAATTCTGTGTTTTTCTTTAGTCCCATCATTTTGAGAAAACCCCTACCCTTGTGATTTTCCAGCACAAGCAATCCCGGAGTCTCCCGCGGAATACTAGCTAGTCCTCCTATTTCCTCGAGCAGAGGTGTCATCTCAATCTCCTCGAAGAGAAACACAGACCTATCACAGTCCCAGAACAGAGTAGCAACTACTATAATTTTGTTGTTGGGTTGGACCTCCAGGAGAGAAGGCAAATTTCCTAGGTATTTCTGGACAAGAGCCTAATCACTGGAGTGAAGATCCTCCCACCAGCTTAGCAACCTTGGGTAGATGTTGGTGATCATGCCAAATATAGGGACTTTGTACCTCATTTTTGCAAAACAAAGTGTTAGACCCTTACCCCGCCGGACTCGACTATTTAAACCAATAATTAGCATAAGCAGCATTTAGTTCTCCAAATAAATGCACAGAATATGGTAACGTCCGTTTGGGTTCCCAGGAAACCCAGTGGACTTTGGACAAAGCTATCTTAAAGAGTAATTATGTGGATAACATAACTGACTCGGTTAGGTTTTGATAATGATGCATGCACAATTGAACAGAGTAGGGTTTCTATAAGTTATTAGACTGGTACCCTTGAGTGGACAACTCAATAGGGAAAGGCACGAAACCGTCGACTACACCGTTGATCGACTGTTTTATCGCAAATACGCCTTCGCCAAATTTAGGGGATAATGATATCGGAAGGGCGCAACAACTCATTATAAGCGTTGCTATGGTATTTTGTTTGGCACGAGTGGAATATGATGTTGAATATGCAGTTACAAGAATGAAACAAGTTGTCATGTATTTGCACGTTCATAAAGTAATGATTACAATAATTGCTCATAATTACAATAGTATTAAAGGAAAGCAGTAAAGGAAAGCATTAAATAAAAGAAACAAGGAGCCAAGTCAGTTTTGTAATAGAAGAGAAATAAAGACATTAAATAAAGGCAATAAAGAAGCAGTAAAGTCACAAATAACATGAAATGGTAAAAGCCTAAAAGAAATATCCCCAGCAGAGTCGCCACGCTGTCGCGCCCCCTTTTTCTCGCGAAATCGGGCTTGTGACATTTGGGAGGACAACTCGTTCCCTCTTGGGAATTGGGTTTTAGAACTTGAAGAGTCGCCACCTAATGATTAAGTGCAGTAGGACACTAAGAAGGGTTTGAGTTTGAAGAACCAGAGTTTGGGTAAGGGCTAGAAATTATCTCGAGGGAAAGGTGTTGGGCACCCCTCAAGATCCACTAGTGTGGTTCCCGACCATGTTACAATTGTGACATCACATAATCAAGTAAACAATTAAGGGCCTCAAATAGAATGAGATTTTCACATATTATTGCAAGCAAATTGAAAGTTTGGAGAGAATAAGGAAAGCAAAAATAGTTCGGACAATAAAACAAGTTAAAATGAAGGGGGGTCCTAGGTTTACAAACAATATGGATCACATCAATGCAATACCCGGCAATCGCTCCTCAAAAGAGGGGTTACACGTGGTATTAGCGCACCGGTCATCATATCCATATCTACCATTTCCCACCTCGTTAAGGTATTAAGCGCGGAATAGTATCATTACTTATTGCATGCTAGTACCCTCCCCAATCCTATCAGTCCCGGAGGCATTTGGGACTACTAGTCCTAAAGGGAAGGGAGATTTGGTTTTCAGAGTTTTAAAAGGACAAAATTCTAGGGCGACAATCAAAACATATAAGGCAGGTATGGAGAGAACACATAACAGTTTAAAGGGCTCAATCAGGCCTCCTCATTTAAAGAGATAAATTGGCTAGCATGACTTACAAGTACTAGTTATGGTCTAAAATAAAATTAAAGCGTAGGATAGGCTGATTCATCACATATTTCTCAGATGAGGAGTCCGAATTAGCCTTCCCTGGTTGTAATTTATCAAAGACTGATGGAGTTAATCAATTATCTACTGGCTTGCCTAGGTGAAACTTATAGGCATGATATCTAACAGTGCTTACTCCGATTTTAAAGAAGGCTTACTGATTGTGGAAAACACATAAGTTCTGCAGATGTTAGACGACATTACTACTGATTTTAGGCTTGTAGATAAAATAAACGAATCAGATTCAAATAGTTACTCCTACAGGCATGATTTCTAGGCGTTGTTGATTTTAAGACGATTATAAAAGTGTAGGAGTCCTATAGACATGGTATCTAGAATGCAGTTAATTATTGTTTTAACCTATAACTGTTTGCCTAATGACAAATAAAATTGCAAAAGTGCAGAACTATAGGCAGGATTTTTGTGTGACGTGCATGAATGCAAAAACTTATAGGTAGGATTTCTATATGACGTGCATGAATGCAGAAAACTTATAGGCAGGATTTCTATATGACGTGCATGAATGCAGAAAATTTATAGGTCGGATTTCTATATGACGTGCATGAATGCAGAACACTTATAGGCAGGATTTCTAATGCGGAAGTGCAGAAACTATAGGCAGGATTTCTAATGAAAATGCGGAAGTGCAGAAATTGTAAATAGTAACCTATGAGCATGCTGTCTACCCTTTGCATACATAAGTGACCCTCCCCTTTCACTAGAACCCCATAAATTATTACAACATATTACAGATCAGAATGAATTAAGAAAAGTAAAATTACATCAAATATTAAGCTACAACCAATGAGCCTAATTTAGACTCAAGGTCCAACAATATGAGGTGAACCAACTTCCAGGATCGGGTTTCCAAAGCCTTCTCTTATTTGGGATGTGTCAAAGTTCCTCAAGAGCCTCAAATGGACTCCGGGTAGTGCTTACAACCCAAATATATTGCAGAATTAAGAGCATAGTTGTAAGCACGTGATTTTTGCCCGACGAAAGAATTACTCCCAAAAAATTCAAAATAAAATGATTTTCCTTGGTGTGCAATTTTGAGAGTTTTTGTGACATTTTTGGATAATTATTTGTATTTGTCTGTGCATGTTTATTTGTTAAATTAATAAAAAATACAAAAAATATGTCGCATTTTGCATGTAGGATTTAATTCTACAATTGTTACTAATTAAGTTTGTTTTACAAAAATTGAAAATTACAAAAAATAGGCACCTTTTACATTTTTAGCATTTAATGTCCAAATGTACAATTTTATGCTTAATTATTACTTAGTTGTGCGTTAATTGTTATTGGGAGTTAATTTGCGCTTTTATAACTTAATAATAATTTAAGGATTTAGTTTTAGAAAAATAAAAGAAGAAAAGAGAGCAAAAATACAAGGAAAAATCGGATTGGGCCACTTCTTCAATTGTAAACTACAAGCCCAAAAATGCCCAACCTTCCCCTACGACCCTGTCCATTTCAAACCGGGTCGACCCAGTCCATAACCCAAATACCCAACACCCCCTATCTTACATTTTACAAAACAAAAAAAACCCCTAAAAACCTAGACTAACCATCCGCCCCCCCCTTCCTTATCTTCTTCTTCTCCATCACCTTCCCCAAGCAAGCAACCATGGCTCCCCCCCCCCTTGCTGCTAGCCTGCTGCCCAACGTCGACCACCCTCATACGACCTCCCCCTCCTCATCTTCTTCATCACACATCCCAAGCCATGAACGACCCCTCCAAGCTCTAGCCTCACAGAACCTCGCCATGAACGACCCCTCCTGCCAGCTCCTCTGTGCCGCTGCTGCTGCGTCGTCTGCTTCTTCAGCTCGTGTTGCTGCTGTTTCTTCTCCTCCGTGCTGCCACTGCTGCGTCTTCGTCGTCAACCACCATCCATGGATGCCATGGCTAGTGCTTCCATTGCTGTCACTGCTGCGTCTTCGTCGTCGACCACTCGCTTCCAGACCCAGCTGCTTCTGTTTCTGCTTCATCTTCTTCGTTCTGCGTCAAGCTCGAGCTTGAGCTCGACATCTATGGTTGCTTCAAGACTGCTGCTTCGTCATCGTCACGTTAGCTCCCTCTTGTAGCTTCCTTGCCTTCACGTTGTCGATTGTGTCGGAGGATTCGACCTCAAGGGTGATGGTCGTTTCCCAGTCTGCTTCCCGCTGCTTCTACCTTCATCTTCGACGACCTCCAGGCGACGCAACAACAACAAATGTCGTTGCTCCGGAGTTCTGTTGCCATTTGCTTCGTCCATTTCTTTGACGGTTTGCCACTGCCTCATTTTCGAAAGAAACCAAACGACCAACTCCTTTGGTCGTCCATTCATGGTCGTTTTCGGCGTCGAGCTATTTTGGCACGATAATTCTTTCCGGGCAGATTTGTTTTGGTCAAGTTTATCTTCGTTCCAATCCGGTTAGTTGTTTAACCAATTCGTGTTTATCGTTTTTCTTATTTTTCTTTAGTTTGTTTCATGTTTGTTCCATTTGTTCTTGTTTATTTTTAGGTAGAAATTGTTAGTAATTATAATGTTTTTAGTTTTAAGTTGAAGTTTAATGAATTTTGTCTTTAGTTTGTTCTGTTAATTTTAAAAGGATTTAGTATAGAAGAGTGTCAGTTTAAATCATTTGAATCCGTCATGTTTGTTGTTTAAGATAGATTTAATTCATGTTCATCTTTGTTTGAAGTTCGTTTTTAATCCAATGATTTAATGAGAGTTTATGTTTTGGTTTTTGATTTAGTTTGAATCATGTATTTCGTTGTTAATATTGTTGTTTACTTGCTCATCCATTTTTGGTATAAGTTAACCAGGATTGGTTCCCAATATGGTTAATTTATTTCTATTAATTTGAAGTTGTATGATTCATCTGTGTTCATATGATTTGTTGTTGAATTTGTTTAGAAATTGGTCATATTGACTATATTTTGGTTGAGATTGATTAGGTGAATTGGTTATAGCTGATGGGGTAGTTTGGTAAATTGCAGTACGTTCAGGGTTAAAATGGTAATTGCAATAAGGTCGGAGGGGTAGTTTGGTAATTGAACATTTTGAATAATTCTTTATGTTAAGCAAGGGGGACAATATGTAATGGGTTGGGGTTTATAATAATTGTTTAATATAATGGGGGACAAGACATAAATTAGTGGGGGAATATTGTAATTGTTTATGTTTGGCATGGGGGACAAGATGTAATGGGTTGGGGTTGATATATTTATTTAATGTAGTGGGAGATAAAGCATGTAGGCATGGGGGACAAGGGTTTAAAATAAAGAAAACATTAATTAGTGGGGACAAAGCATGCCATTGGGGGAATATTTCGGGTTGGGGATTCAAGACAAGAGTCTTGTTATATATAGAGTCATTTGACACATTTTAGGGAGAGACTTTGACACTTGAAGAGAGTTTGAGGACTGAGAAAAAACTAAGAAGGTTCTTAGGACTTGAACAAAAAGAGGACTTTTACACTTGAGAGAAAAAAGACTTACTTAGAAAGAGAGGAAGACATTCTGAAAATCCAAAGAGAGTGTTGAAGAGTTTAAAAAGAGAAAACAAAAACAAAGTGAGAAACGTGTTTAGTTTTCAAGTTTAAAACACGCGTGGTTTGTTGCTGTTAAGTTTGTTTACAAACTTTTGGGTTTGCTCTATCGAGTTGTTCGGTTTTTCTTCAAAGTTTTCTGGGCCTCGAATCTGATTCGAATTGCTGCTGTTGGGTTGCTGTTGTTGCTGTGTATTTACACTACTGCTGCTTCTACTGATCTTCATCTTCTTTCCTTGCTTTCCAAATACCAGGTACACAAACTGATACACTGGTTCATCTTGTAAGCCACTCGAAGCATGAATGCAAAAATGAGAAAGATTTGAAGCTGTAGTTTAATGTAGTCTTTTCTTTCTTTTACTGTCTGTATATAGAACATTATATCCGTTATCCATGTAAACTCTTTAAACGACTCACTTTTGAAACTCGACTATAATAACTCGAAAGTATGTAAATAAAGTAGGACCTTTTCTTAATTTTTTTAGAAAACGAAAAAATAGAAAATGTAGTCATGCTAAGATTATCCTTTTAAAAATAATGAGACGAGCCTCGCCAAATAGAAAAATGCAAATTGCGGGGCCCTCAATAATTAGTCATAATAAATGCTTAGAATTTGGGATGGACTGTTTAGTGAATTTCACTGCCTTCCCCAAAGATAATAACACGTTAGACTCTTTAGACGCGATTTAATTAAATTAATTTTCTTAAACTCGGGTGCACATTTATGTGACCCAAATCCAAATCTCAACGGAGTCGAAATGTGTCTCTAATCACGGGTACATTGATTGTGACGTGGTTCGAGATGCGTGTCCATGACGTTGCAAATTCCATTTTAAAAATAAGAATGAGATGAGCCTCGCCGAATAAAAATACAAAAATTGCGGGGCCCTCAGTCAATATTTGCTTTAAAATTGCTTAGACTTCGGGATGGACCGTTTAGCAAAATTCCACGGCCCTACCCAAAGTAAATGATACGCTAGTCACTTTAGGCGCGCCTTTAATAATTTAATTTTCTTAAACTCGGGTGCACATTGATGTGACCCAAATCCAAATCTCAACGGAGTCAAAGTGTGTCAACGACCACGGGTACATTGATTGTGACGCGGTTTGAGATATATTTTCACAACGTTGCAATTCCTTGTAAAAATAATAATAATAATAATTATGAAAGCGGTAAAAAGATAAAATTTGCACATAAGTTCATATTTGTATAAAATCAGATAATCAAGCCGAATATGACAGTTGAGCGACCGTGCTAGAACCACGGAACTCGGGAATGCCTAACACCTTCTCCCGGGTTAATAGAATTCCTTATCCGGATTTCTGGTACGCAGACTGTAATATGGAGTCATTCTTTTCCTCGATTCGGGATTAAATTGGTGACTTGGGACACCCTAAATCTCCCAAGTGGCGACTCTGAAATAAATAAACAAATCCCGTTTCGATTGTTCTTTAATAAGGAAAAACTCCTTCACCCCTCACGGTGGCGGAAAAAGGAGGTGTGACAGCTCTGGCGACTCTGCTGGGGAACATAAACCCAGAACCACTGGTTCAAGGTTAGAAATTCGAGCTTAGATGAATTGTCATATTTGGCTCTATTTATTATTTGATCTTATTACATGTTTTGGCCTAAATGTGCAAAATGATGCTTTTTACTGCTTTGATATTATTTGAACTGTACATATAAACCGTGCCGAAACCTTTTCTTCTTACCTCCGGGGATGTGCTTACTGGTTAAGACTCCCTATTCTGTTAGTGTCATACCCTAAATAAATGAGGCTCGGAAAGTTTCTAAGCCGGTTGGCCTTTTGGTTCCCGGAAAGGAGCTCCTTCCTCAACTCGAGTTGTCCGCTCGGGTACACTGTCTAGAATACCGACCCAGGTTTTGAACATAGAATAACGTGACTTCATGCCGGATCCCTAGTAGGAATGCTTATTTGCATCACGTTGCATTTGACTTAGGGGACTCAACACAGGGGTTGGGTCCGTCTAGGACTAGCAATCTGATATGAAAAGACCATCCTGATGCATCCTATTTGTTTTCCGTGCATTTATCTATCTCACGCCCGCATGCTGAGCGGTGTTTGAACATTAGGAATATTGTGAAATTGAAAAAAAAGAAATAGCGGTTAGGGAGTTAATTGTTTATTTTTGAAAAAACCAATGCCCAAATACCGTCGAACTCTGCCGAAATTTTGTGAAAATAATAATAAAAAAAATGTTGTTTTAATTTGTTTTACTAAAAGCAAAGGAAAAATAGAAAGAAAAAAAAAATGTTGTTTGTCTCGTTTTCAAAAAAAATATAGAAAAAAAGAAAATAGTTTGTTCCCTTATGGGAAAGGAAAAAGAGTTTTGATTTTTGTTTCAAAATAGTTTATTTGCCAACGGAAGCGAAAATATGTTATTTTTTTTTAATCATAAATAGCCGAATGTTCCCGAAAGGGACGCCGGAAGGCTGACTTTGCATAAACAGCCACCTTTGGGTCATTTTTTAAGGTTTGGTCCAGTTGACCCACACAGCCTTAAAATCTTCGTCACCGAGGCGTTGAAAGGCCGTGTTGGCAATATTGAGTTTTCTAATTTGAAAAACGATAAAAAGAGTCATAAATAAGTCAGGTGATGCTGTTTTGTCATAAATAGCCGAATGTTCCCGAAAGGGACGCCGGAAGGCTGACTTTGCATAAACAGCCACCTTTGGGTCATTTTTTAAGGTTTGGTCCAGTTGACCCACACAGCCTTAAAATCTTCGTCACCGAGGCGTTGAAAGGCCGTGTTGGCAATATTGAGTTTTCTAATTTGAAAAACGATAAAAAGAGTCATAAATAAGTCAGGTGATGCTGTTTTGTCATAAATAGCCGAATGTTCCCGAAAGGGACGCCGGAAGGCTGACTTTGCATAAACAGCCACCTTTGGGTCATTTTTAAGATTTGGTCCAGTTGACCCACACAGCCTTAAAAATCTTCGTCCCCGAGGCGCTGAAGGGCCGTGTTTGCAACACCAGGTTTTATTGTAATTTGAAAAAAAAAAAGTCAGCGGTCAGGTGAATACTTTTTGAATTTTTAGTCAAAAATAAGTCGAGCCAGCTTCGGCCGCGTCTTAAACCGTTCTTGCCGAAATAGCCTTAGAGTATCTTTCAGTTGTCGAAAGGCTATTTTCGTAAAAGAACGGACAAGTTGGTAAAGTGTCATTCCCCGACCTCAAAATTCATGTGAAATTTGGAAGGGCCACGTTTGCAAAAATACCGTTCGGTTGCATTTGTCAAACGGAGAAAGGAAGCCGGCCATTTATTTTTGGAGTTTGTAAATCTTTTAATTAGAATATGTGGGTTGTTTGATTTTCGAGTTTGTAGGTCATCTTCAAACCTTTGAAACCCAGTTTGTTTTAATATGAAAATTGAAAAAAATATTTAGTATTGTTTATCTTTTATTGGTCCGAACTACGCAAGGTCTGATTCATGCGGGGTCATGATACGTAGGCAATCTCCATAAGATTCGACCACAACAAAAAAATGAAAAAAAAGAAAATGAAAAAAATGAAAAAAATGAAGAAAAGAAAAGATGTTGTTAATAATGAGGACCGACTGAGTCCATTCTAACCTGTTTTGTTTTGAATCACAAAGAAAGAAGGTGGTTGGTTTGTGGTAAGCCGGAAATACAAGATCCAAAAGCACACTTTGCGGGGATCAGGCCTGATGACAGAAGCATTCGAGTCCTATTGGGAACTTGTTGACTAAGGTTGATGATATTGAAGTTGGCTATAGTCTGGGCGATACTGATGCGAAGCGCAGTGGCTAAGATGCCAGTTTTGATGAAGTGGGAAGACGCTCCATTCCTTGGTTAGCAAGAGAGAAGCTTTTGGTGGCTTATTTTGTTGTCATTTCTGTTGTCCGGATTATTCTTAAGGTTGTAATCCGGATATTGTCTTGTGTCAAACCTTCATATCTTTCCATTTCGTCATAACGGTCTGTTTAAGTTTTGTCCAGTTTGTTTTAAGATTTTATTCTGGTTTGTTTTGTTTGTCTTGTTATTCAAACCATTTCAACGGTAATCTAATGGAAAATCCGGTCTTTTATTATTTCCAGTTTTCTTTTGTTTAGTCCTTTTATCATTTTTATTCAACGCCGATTCTAGTGACATGACATGCGCACACAGTTTGGGCCTAATCTTAAAAGTTAATCATAAAACCCTGGGAAGGTGATCAAAGCCATTTAAAGGAAATAAGAACGGTTTGAGATTATTTGGAGCCCGAGTCATGTGGAACTGGGGCAAGTAAAACATAAAGAAAACCGTTAAATGCAAGGTTTGCCAAATCGACATGAGGGTCGTTCATGATAATGCGAGTGAGAGTGTTGCCCAACGGTGCTTTAGAGATGACAAATGAAAAAGCAAATGTTGAATATAATTGTCAAGTCCAACACCATCAGAAGAGGCTGCAAATCTTTGTTTAAATTATGTTGTTTGCACTTGGCATGTTTGAAGATTGGAATGACGAAGGCATTTTGTTCTGCTACCTAAACACTTTATCCTTCGTTACCCCTTTTGAGCCTTATTTACTTTTCTTTCATACCCCTCGTTCGGAATCATTATCAACGACTAGAAAACACAAGCATGGCAGGTAAAGAAAAAAAAAGAAAAGAAAACAACAAAACGAAAAAAGAGAAAAGAAAAGAAAAATGATAACAAAAAAAAAACACAAAGTCAAATGAAAAAAGAGGAATTGGGAACTACGTTTGACCTGATTCCTTAAAGAGGATACGTAGGCGCTTCACGGCTCGGTCATAGGGTGCATAGGGCGCATAATGTGCGTAATATGCATAGTGTAACATAGTACAACAAAAAATAAAAATCCCCAAGCAAGAAACTGGGGAAAGGGTTGCGCTTGTTGTAAACAAATATGATTTCGAAGGTTGTAATTTTGAACCCCAAATTTTATTTTGTTTTTTGAGCCTTTAATACCCTTTCTTTCTAGTCCTATCCAAAAAACCCACATTACGGTCCAAAGAAAGACCTTCTGATCAGTCTTCAAAAGATGCCAAGTCAGACAAATGAAAGTTTTACCGGTGAACATAACACTCTGTTCCACAATAGAAAGGACTCTAATCTCCAGCAGAAAGAGTCATACCGGCAACACTCCAAATCCCCAGCTGGAAAGTGATACAAATGAGAGAGTCTTATCTGTGAAAATCTTTACGGACACCATAAGGCGATGAAAGCTGAGAGAAAAACCAAAATGAGAGAGGCTTGATAGTGAAAACCCATCGGGCACTACAAGTCGAATAAGATTGGGATTCAGATGGGGAATCATCAAGGGAAGATCTTGAAAGACGATTGACGGCGGAGGATAGGCCACATGTGCATGTCATGACCATTAGAGTCGGTATCTGCGTTTGATAGTTTTTTATTTATAGTTTCTTTTATTAAAGAGTCATCTTTTTCCTTTGTCTTTTTATTTTGTTCCCTTTTATCTTTTCCTTTCATAGAACTATTCCCCAGTAGAGTCTGTTTGGTCAGAACAAGTGAGAATTGACTTCAAAATATGCCATCAGCTTTACAATTATACAAGATGAGATCTGGCTAGTACATCCAGTGTCAAGAAAGATATCCCTAGCAAAAGGGAGATTGACAAAAGGATCAACGAGTGTCAAGAGGGATATCCTTGCCGAAATCAAAGGTTATAAACCTCAAGGCCAAGGCCTGTGGACAAATCAAGAAGAGCAATGGGCATGATTTGGGAAATTTATGCAAGACTAAAAGGTCGGGAAAATGACAGTTTCCGAACTATGCCACAAAAGAAGAGGGATATCCCCAGCAGAAAGGGATCATTCCCAACAAATAATATCATCCCCAACAAGTTGTGGAACGCAGAGCAAGGAAGGAGAAAGGGAAAACCATCCTAGTAGGAGTATCACAACCAACCACCGCATTTTAAACTAACAAATTTTGTTTGATTTGAAACAAGTAAAGGAAATGGCATTGATGACAGAAATGCATGCCACAAGGGATATTATCAAACTGGGGCAGGAAATTTTTCTTTTATTTAGAAAATTTTCTGGAAGTCAGGTAACCATTTGGGGAAGAATAAAGATAACACCAGTCTCAAGGGAAGTGGTCTTTGAACCAGTGTTGCCCCCAACATAATAAGTTTCAATGGAGGAAGTTGTTCCCCAACAGACAGAACAAAGGGATGAAACTTGTGCTCAGAAAAGCAGAAGGCCAGTATCATTCCCAACAGCCTTCCGAAGAGTGAAACACTAGTTCTGAAGGAATCAGAATCCCCCAGCAGTGTTATCCTCGACAGCGTTATCCCTAGCTAATAACATTTTATCCCCCAACAGGTAAGTGAATAATTCCCCAACAATGTTATCCCCAGCAGTTTCGAGGAGTCCAACACAAGTTTGGTGAAAATCCGTATCCTCAGCGGTTCCTTTCGGGGAAAGGCAAAACGAGTCTTAAGGGAGGTAGTCTTCGAAGGAAGAAGCTATGCAAAAAAAAAAAAAGGGGAAGTAGTTTGCAGAGGAATGAAACAACCTACTTAAAAGGAAGTAATTTTGGAAGGAGTAAGATAATATATTTACTCAGCAGAGTTATCCTCAGCAGTGTTATCCCCAGCAGGGTTACTCAGCAGTTCGCAGTGTTATCCCCAGCGGATCATCGAGATGTAGAAGCATCCTCGACAGAGTTTCGACCAAGTTTCAAGAGGGTCGGACAACCCAGAGTGGGTAAGGAAGAAAAGGAAAATTCATCCCCAGCAAAATAATCCCCAGCAATTACGAGGGAAGACAACACAAGTTTTTAAGGAAATGGTTTACCCCTAGGAGACGCACTTCCTAAGTTTATTTTTACCCATAGAAGATGCATTTCCTCCTAAAGTTTATTTTTACCCATAGGAGAGGCATTTCCTCCTAAGTTTAGTTTTACCCATAGGAGAGGCATTTCCTCCTAAGTTTGTTTTTACCCATAGGAGATGCATTCCTTCCTAAGTTTATTTTACCCATAGGAGATGCATTTCCTCCTAAGTTTGTTTTTACCCATAGGAGATGCATTTCCTCCTAAGTTTATTTTTACCCATAGGAGAGGCATTTCCTCCTAATTTTAGTTTTACCCATAGGAGAGGCATTTCCTCCTAAGTTTGTTTTTTACCCATAGGAGATGCATTTCCTCCTAAGTTTGTTTTTACCCATAGGAGATGCATTTCCTCCTAAGTTTATTTTACCCATAGGAGATGCATTTCCTCCTAAGTTTGTTTTTACCCATAGGAGATGCATTTCCTCCTAAGTTTATTTTTACCCATAGGAGAGGCATTTCCTCCTAAGTTTAGTTTTACCCATAGGAGAGGCATTTCCTCCTAAATTTGTTTTTTACCCATATGAGATGCATTTCCTCCTAAGTTTATTTTTACCCATAGGAGATGCATTTCCTCCTAAGTTTATTTTTACCCATAGGAGATGCATTTCCTCCTAAGTTTATTTTTACCCATAGGAGATGCATTTCCTCCTAAGTTTGTTTTACCCATAGGAATGGCATCTTTTAAAGTTGTTGTTGAAGTCAGGAGCCCACCTGAAGAGAGGAATGACGTTTATTTTTAAAGTTGTTGTTGAAATCAGGAGCCCGCCTCAAGAGAGGAATGACGTTTTATTTTTAAAAAAAGTTGTTGAAATTTCGCGAGCCTAAAGAAAGGAATGACATTTTTATTTTAAAGTTGTTTTTGAAATCAGGAGCCCGCCTGAAGAGAGGAATGACGTTTTTATTTTTCAAAATTGTTGTTGAGGTCAGGAGCCCGCCTGAAGAGAGGAAAGACATTTATTTTTCAAGGTTGTTGTTGTAGTCAGGAGCCCGCCTGAAGAGAGGAATGACGTTTTATTTTTAAAAGTTGTTGAAATTTCGCCAGCCTAAAGAAAGGAATGGCATTTTTATTTTAAAGTTGTTTTTGAAATCAGGAGCCCGCCTGAAGAGAGGAATGGTGTTTTTATTTTCCAAAATTGTTGTTGAGGTCAGGAGCCCGCTTGAAGAGAAGAAAGGCGTTTATTTTTCAAGGTTGTTGTTGAAGTCAGGAGCCCTCCTGAAGAGAGGAATGACGTTTTATTTTTCAAAGTTGTTGAAGTCAGGAGCCCGCCTGAAGAGAGGAATGGCGTTTTATTTTTTTAAAAGCTGTTGAAGTCAGGAGCCCACCTAAATAGAGGAATGACGTTTTATTTTTAAAAAAGTTGTTGAAATTTCGCCAGCCTAAAGAAAGGAATGGCATTTTTATTTTAAAGTTGTTGTTGAAGTCAGGAGCCCCCCTGAAGAGAGGAATGGCATTTTATTTTAAAGTTGCTGTTGAAGTCAGGAGCCCGCCTGAAGAGAGGAATGTCGTTTTATTTTTAAAGTTGTTGTTGAGGTCAGAAGCCCGCCTGAAGAGAGGAATGGCGTTTATTTTAAAGTTGTTGTTGAAGTCAGGAGCCCGCCTGAAGAGAGGAAAGACGTTTATTTTTAAAGTTGTTATTGAAGTCAGGAGCCCGCCTGAAGAGAGGAATGATGTTTATTTTTAAAGTTGTTGTTGAAGTCAGGAGCCCGCCTGAAGAGAGGAATGACGTTTATTTTTAAAGTTTTTGTTGAAGTCAGGAGCCCGCCTGAAGAGAGGAATGACGTTTTATTTTTAAAGTTGTTGTTGAAGTCAGGAGCCCGCCTGAAGAGAGGAAAGGCGTTTTATTTTTCAAAGTTGTTTGTTGAAGTCAGGCGCCCACCTGTATAACGAGAGGAATACTTTTTAGTCTTATACTTCAAATTTTGAAATCAGTAACCCCACCGAAAGATAGAAGGTTACAACTGGAATCCCCAACAGGAAACAATAAAAATCCCAGCACCGGAAAGCAGAAGGTGGCAACAAGAGGTCCCAGCACAAATTCAAGCGCATGAGTCAAAAGGAAGAAAAGACGCATCTTGAAAGAAGCGGCTTGTGAACATTAAATCATGCCCATCATGACAGATATGATGAAGAAAACCGTATCCCTAGAGGAACCACCGAAAAGCTTAATGAAGAAAGCCGTGTCCCCAGCGGACCGAACAAAATGATGAAAACTGGTATTCAGAAAAGCAAAAGGCCAGTGTCATCCCCAAATTCACGGAAGAAAAGCACTGGAGGAAACACAAGCCGACAAGAAAGCAAGGAAACAAGAACAAGTTGCAGCCTAGCCTAGCTTCTTGTTTTCTTTTAAGCACGGTGTAACAAGGAGATCGGTAAGCAATGGTAATAGCATGCAACAGCAGTAACATTGCAGTCCCATGGTAGTCCCAGCTACCAAAACTTCCCAAACTACATTAACCTGATTCACCTTTAGCCAGGGATATGTAGGAAACCTTTGAAGCAAAGGTTCGGTTAAATTGTTTTTCAAAAAATGCTTCACATGGAGTACTCGGATGGGCAAAAATCGCTCACTTTATCTTTGCACGAAAACTCTTCGTGTCTTCGGGCAAAAAGGGGCAGCTGTAAGCACGTGATTTTTGCCCTACGAAAGAATTACTCCCAAAAAATTCAAAATAAAATGATTTTCCTTGGTGTGCAATTTTGAGAGTTTTTGTGACATTTTTGGATAATTATTTGTATTTGTCTGTGCATGTTTATTTGTTAAATTAATAAAAAATACAAAAAATATGTCGCATTTTGCATGTAGGATTTAATTCTACAATTGTTACTAATTAAGTTTGTTTTACAAAAAATTGAAAATTACAAAAAATAGGCATCTTTTGCATTTTTAGCATTTAATGTCCAAATGTACAATTTTATGCTTAATTATTACTTAATTGTGCGTTAATTGTTATTGGGAGTTAATTTGCGCGTTTATAACTTAATAATAATTTAAGGATTTAGTTTTAGAAAAATAAAAGAAGAAAAGAGAGCAAAAATACAAGGAAAAATCGGATTGGGCCACTTCTTCAATTGTAAACCACAAGCCCAAAAATGCCCAACCTTCCCCTACGACCCGGTCCATTTCAAGCCGGGTCGACCCAGTCCATAACCCAAATACCCAACACCCCCCTATCTTACATTTTACAAAACAAAAAAAAAACCCTAAAAACCTAGACTAACCATCCCGCCCCCTTCCTTATCTTCTTCTTCTCCATCACCTTCCCCAAGCAAGCAACCATGGCTTCCCCCCCCCCTTGCTGCTACCCTGCTGCCTAACGTCGACCACCCTCACACGACCTCCCCCTCCTCATCTTCTTCATCACACAACCCAAGCCATGAACGACCCCTCCAAGTTCTAGCCTCACAGAACCTCGCCATGAACGACCCCTCCTGCCAGCTCCTCCGTGCCGCTGCTGCTGTGTCGTCTGCTTCTTCAGCTCGTGCTGCTGCTGTTTCTTCTCCTCCGTGCTGCCACTGCTGCGTCTTCGTCGTCAACCACCATCCATGGCTGCCATGGCTAGTGCTTCCATCACTGCCACTGCTGCGTCTTCGTCGTCGGCCACTCGCTTCCATACCCAGCTGCTTCTGTTTCTGCTTCATCTTCTTTGTTCTGCGTCAAGCTCGAGCTTGAGCTCGACATCTATGGTTGCTTCAAGACTGCTGCATCGTCGTCGTCACGTTAGCTCCCTCATGTAGCTTCCTTGCCTTCACGTTGTCGATTGTGTCGGAGGATTCGACCTCAAGGGTGATGGTCGTTTCCCAGTATGCTTCCCACTGCTTCTGCCTTCATCTTTGACGACCTCCTGCGACGCAGCAACAACAAATGTCATTGCTCCGGAGTTCTGTTGTCGTTCGCTTCGTCCATCTTCTTTGACGGTTTGCCACTGCCTCATTTTCGAAAGAAACCAAACGACCAACTCCTTTGGTCGTCCATTCATGGTCGTCTTCGGCGTCGAGCTATTTTAGCACAATAATTCTTTCCAGGCAGATTTGTTTTGGTCAAGTTTATCTTCGTTTCAATCCGGTTAGTTGTTTAACCAATTTGTGTTTATCGTTTTTCATATTTTTCTTTAGTTTGTTTCATGTTTGTTCCATTTGTTCTTGTTTATTTTTAGGTAGAAATTGTTAGTAATTATAATGTTTTTAGTTTTAAGTTGAAGTTCAATGAATTTTGTCTTTAGTTTGTTCTGTTAATTTTAAAAGGATTTAGTATAGAAGAGTGTCAGTTTAAATCATTTGAATCCGTCATGTTTGTTGTTTAATATAGATTTAATTTATGTTCATCTTTGTTTGAAGTTCGTTTTTATTCCAATGATTTAATGAGAGTTTATGTTTTGGTTTTTGATTTGTAGATTTAGTTTGAATCATGTATTTCGTTGTTAATATTGTTGTTTCCTTGCTCATCCATTTTTGGTATAAGTTAACCAGGATTGGTTCCCAATATGGTTAATTTATTTCCATTAATTTGAAGTTGTATGATTCATCTGTGTTCATATGATTTGTTGTTGAATTTGTTTAGAAATTGGTCATATTGGCTATATTTTGGTTGAGATTGATTAGGTGAATTGGTTATAGCTGATGGGGTAGTTTGGTAAATTGCAGTACGTTCAGGGTTAAAATGGTAATTGCAATAAGGTCGGAGGGGTAGTTTGGTAGTTGAACATTTTGAATAATTCTTTATGTTAAGCATGGGGGACAAGATGTAATGGGGTGGGGTTGATAATAATTGTTTAATATAATGGGGGACAAGACATAAATTAGTGGGGGAATATTGTAATTGTTTATGTTAGGCATGGGGGACACGATGTAATAGGTTGGGGTTGATATATTTAATTAATGTAGTGGGGGACAAAGCATGTAGGCATGGGGGACAAGGGTTTAAAATAAAGAAAACATTAATTAGTGGGGACAAAGCATGCCATTGGGGGAATATTTCGGGTTGAGGATTCAAGACAAGAGTCTTGTTATATATAGAGTCATTTGACACATTTTAGGGAGAGACTTTGACACTTGAAGAGAGTTTGAGGACTGAGAAAAAACTAAGAGGGTTCTTAGGACTTGAACAAAAAGAGGACTTTTACACTTGAAAGAAAAAAGACTTACTTAGAAAGAGAGGAAGACATTCTGAAAATCCGAAGAGAGTGTTGGAGAGTTTAAAAAGAGAAAACAAAAACAAAGTGAGAAACATGTTTAGTTTTCAAGTTTAAAACACGCGTGGTTTGTTGCTGTTTAGTTTGTTTACAAACTTTTGGGTTTGCTCTATCGAGTTGTTTGGTTTTTCTTCAAAGTTTTTTGGGCCTCGAATCTGATTCGAATTGCTGCTGTTGGGTTGCTGTTGTTGCTGTGTATTTACACTACTGCTGCTTCTACTGATCTTCATCTTCTTTCCTTGCTTTCCAAATACCAGGTACACAAACTGATACACTGGTTCATCTTGTAAGCCACTCGAAGCATGAATGCAAAAATGAGAAAGATTTGAAGCTGTAGTTTAATGTAGTCTTTTCTTTCTTTTACTGTCTGTATATAGAACATTATATCCGTTATCCATGTAAACTCTTTAAACGACTCACTTTTGAAACTCGACTATAATAACTCGAAAGTATGTAAATAAAGTAGGACCTTTTCTTCATTTATTTTAGAAAACGAAAAAATAGAAAATGTAGTCATGCTAAGATTATCCTTTTAAAAATAATGAGACGAGCCTCGCCAAATAGAAAAATGCAAATTGCGGGGCCCTCAATAATTAGTCATAATAAATGCTTATAATTTGGGATGGACCGTTTAGTAAATTTCGCTGCCTTCCCCAAAGATAATAACACGTTAGACTCTTTAAACGCGATTTAATTAAATTAATTTTCTTAAACTCGGGTGCACATTTATGTGACCCAAATCCAAATCTCAACGGAGTCGAAATGTGTCTCTAATCAAGGGTACATTGATTGTGACGTGGTTCGAGATGCGTGTCCATGACGTTGCAAATTCCTTTTTAAAAATAAGAATGAGATGAGCCTCGCCGAATAAGAATACAAAAATTGCGGGGCCCTCAGTCAATATTTGCTTTAAAATTGCTTAGACTTCGGGATGGACCATTTAGCAAAATTCCACTGCCCTACCCAAAGTAAATGATACGCTAGTCACTTTAAGCGCGCCTTTAATAATTTAATTTTCTTAAACTCGGGTGCACATTGATGTGACCCAAATCCAAATCTCAACGGAGTCAAAGTGTGTCAACGACCACGGGTACATTGATTGTGACGCGGTTTGAGATACATTTTCACAACGTTGCAATTCCTTGTAAAAATAATAATAATAATTATGAAAGCGGTAAAAAGATAAAATTTGCACATAAGTACATATTTGTATAAAATCAGATAATCAAGCCGAATATGACAGTTGAGCGACCGTGCTAGAACCACGGAACTCGGGAATGCCTAACACCTTCTCCTGGGTTAACAGAATTCCTTATCCACATTTCTGGTACGCAGACTGTAATATTGAGTGATTCTTTTCCTCGATTCGGGATTAAATTGGTGACTTGGGACACCCTAAATCTCCCAAGTGGCGACTCTGAAATAAATAAACAAATCCTGTTTCGATTGTCCTTTAATTGGGAAAAACTCCTTCACCCCTCGCGGGGGCGGAAAAAGGAGGTGTGACAATAGTGCAGTGTGGAAATGCCAGCCCTCAGATGTCCAAGTTTAGAGGGAACTCAAGGTCCCAAAGCAAGGCTCATAAGAGGGGGGCAGAACTTAGAATCTAAGAGTAAGTGTAAGTGCACAAGGAGAAAATCAGGGAGAGCCATGGCAGGCTGGTGGTCATGCCAGGCAATCAGAAGTGCTGGCACACCCCTGACTAGCCTATTAGCCACATTTTGAGAGTTGGGATCCATTGAGGATCAGGTTCGGACCTAAGCAACAATTTGGATACTATCAAGCCATGAACCTTAACTCAAACATATAAAAGGGGGTAGGGGTATAGGGAGTTCATAACAAACAACAGATGCAAAGAGAGAGTAGTATTCTCAATACAGAACATGAATAACAAAGTAGACAGGAGTGTAACAACGGTAAAATAAACACATAGGGATGGTGCTGAAATCAAAATTAAGGCATACCAGTTTCAGGGAAACAAATAAGTGAAAGCTAAAGTCTTGTAAACCAAATTGCAAGCAAACAGTACAAAAGATCTTAGAAGAAAGTAGAGTATCGAAAGAGTATTGTAATTGAGAGGTGTGTGTAAAGTGCTGAATTCGAAGTGTTGAACTGAAGGTTCAAGGTGTCTAAGTGCAGACGAGTCGTGCCCCTTTTATAGTGCAGAAAACAAGTAAGAAAAGGTAAGGGAATAGTTTGCAATCAATCACACAGAATCTCCCTTCCGTTAAGGGATTCTGATTTCAAACAGGTAGAAGACAATTAAGGAAAGAATTGGATTAAAATCTTTTCCAAAATAGTACAAGAAGGGCAAATACATAGAAACTATTTAAGGAAAGAGTTTGATAGCACAATTTGTGCAAATAAGGAAAGGCAATCAATCATCAGCCAGTAAAAATCAGAAATTGAGTTTTGGTATGAATGAATCCAACCAGAAAAGGTAAAGAAAGGTTTAATTTAAAGAAAATCAGTAACAATCAATCGAACCTTATTAAAAGGAATTCTGAATTAATCACAAATTGGCAAAATCTCTTTTGAAGGAAGAATTGCTCATATATAAAACATACAGACATGTCAAACAAGAAAGAACTGTCACGCTAATTAGAAAGAATCTAGCATAGAAAAGAGTTCAGAGTCAAAAGGGATACAAGTTCAATTTGGCAGACTCATAATGAGTCTGAGAGTCCAGGGTTCCAAAGTAGCCCTAGTCCAAAACAAAACTTGCCAAAACCTAAAGCCTAGGGTTTTCAACTTTAATCAGAAGCAGAGACGAGAAGACAGATAACAGGCTCAGAGGTCTCTTTCAAAAACTCATGAGAAACCAACACGCATGATAGCAGGTTCGAAACAAACATAGTGAAAAAGCTGATTTGAAGCATAAAGAACATGTTTTAAGAAAAGCTTGGAACTTAAACAAGTTCAGAAGACAAAGAGGTAGCATAAACTTAAGGAAGTAGTAGATGAAACATGTTTAGAAAGAACTCAAACAAAGTCCAGAAGAAGGCAAATAAGAACTAAGAGCTTAGTAGAAATTACAGTAAGGGAACACAAGGTTAAACGAACACATAAGATAAACGTGTGAAAGCATGATATAGAACCCAGTAGAAGAAAGAACGGAGCACAGTAGAAGAATATGCATAATAAGGCAAACCTAGGAACACAGGAGAAGGACATGCAAGGTAGAAAAGAGAACATAAAAACATAGCATAGACAGATTCACACAAGAAAAGAAGAAGAGGAGTCAGAAAACATTTTAAAACTTTTTTTTTTCAGAAACCCTAAATCGAAGAGAAACAAATTTTGAAAGAGAAGATTGGGGAAAACGTTTTTAAAATTCTAGTAGAACACAGATATAGCATAGATCTAAGAAAACAACCAGAGAAAACCTCGAATAGCTTAGGGTTTCAGAGAAACCCTAGAAATGAGAAAGGCTTGGAAGAAAATCCGATCCTGAGTCGAAGAGACTCATATTGCTTGAACACGCCGGAATAATGGCCGGAGAAGCCATATATCTACAGATCTGAGAAGGATCTAAAGAGAGCCATTGGAGTTGGGCCTTTAAACATCAAACATCCAAGGTTTGATGGTGGAGGGGGTGAGTACCAACCATCCATGGCTTGAGAAGCCACGGATTCCGGTGGAAACATGGTAGAATAAGGTGGGAGATGGCTAGTGTTTCAGAGAGCTTGAGAGTGTTTTGAGAGACAAAGGGTTTCAAGGTGGCAGGTCAGGTAAGAATGAGGGGGATTAGGGTATTCGTTTAGGTTTAATTATGGAAGGGCGAGTCTTGGTCGTTGATCTTGAGTGATCAACGGTCCAAATTTAAGTGGTAGGTGGGGAACGAGTTGCGCCGTTTGTAATTGGGTCGTGGGTTGGATCTAGATTGAAACTGGGTTGGTTTTAATTTGGGCCAGATTGGGGTTAAAATTGAAAGGAAATGAGGTTGTAATTGAAATAGAAATAGGCTAAATGTTAAATAGCCAGTTTTTCCTTTTATTTTATAAAAAATAGTAAAAATGATTTTAAAAGCAAATTAAAAGTACTGAGCTAATTAATAATATATAAATATCAATTTAAAAATATTGGAACAAATTTTACAATTATAGAAATGCTATTAATTTTAAAATAGGCTATAATTGCAATTATATGCAATTTAGTCTTTTAAATACCAAATAAATTTGTAAAAGTGTACACAAATTATTTTAACTATATTTTGGTATAAATATGGGAATAAAATAAATTATTCACCAAAATTGATAATTTTGGGAATAATTACGGATTTTGTACTACTAAAATGGATAGTAAATTGATTTTAAAACTCTTGAAAAGATTGGAAAAATACTAAAACACTTGGTTATGCTTATGTATGCATATATATGCTACTTTGAAAGTACTTTGTATATAAAAATACATAGGAAATAATTGGGTATTAACAAGGTCGGGGTACCATCAAGTAAGGGTTAAGGAGGAAGATATTCCAAAGACAACATTTAGGACCAGATACGAGCACTTTGAGTTTTGTGTTATGCCGTTCGGTTTGACCAATGCCCCAGCAGTATTCATGGATTTGATAAACCGTGTGTTCATGCCCTTTTTATATCTGTTCGTAATTGTATTTATTGACGATATATTGGTGCATTCTCGTTCAGAAGCTGAGCAAGTAGATCATTTGCGTACTGTGCTCAGAGTTCTAAAAAAAGGGAAGCTGTATGCAAAATTCTCTAAATGTGAATTCTGGTTGAACTCTGTAGCTTTTCTTGGGCATATCATTTTAGGTGAAGGCATCCAGGTGGATACACAAAAGATTGAGACAGTAAAGACTTGGCCTAGACCCATAACACCGATGGAGGTTCGTAGCTTTCTCGGTTTGGCAAGCTATTACAGGAGATTTGTAGAGGGATTTTCTTCCCTTTCAACACCTTTGACAAAGTTGACTCAGAAGGGAACAAAGTTTCAATAGACTGATGCTTGCGAACGAAGTTTCCAAGCATTAAAGTATATATTAACTTCAGCACTGGTTCAAATGCTCCCAGAAGGGATCGATGGTTATGTTATCTATTGTGACGCTTCAGGAGGTGGATTGGGTTGTGTGTTGATGCAACATGGTAAGGTTGTAGCTTATTCTTCTAGACAACTAAGAAAGCACAAGAAGAACTACCCAACCTACGATTTAGTGTTAGCCGTTGTGATTCATGCTCTAAAGATGTGGAGGCACTACTTGTATGGCATCCATATTGATATCTATACGGATCATAAGGGCCTCCTGTATATTTTCAAGCAAAAGGATTTGAATTTATGTCAAAGGAGATGGTTGGAGCTACTTAAAGACTATGGCGTTGATATTTTATACCGTTGGGGAAAAACGAACATAGTAGCCGACGCCCTCAGCTGTAGATCTATGGGTAGCCTGTCATATTTATAGCTAGAAAAGAGGGGAATAGCCCATGAAGTTCATTAGCTAGCTAGTCTTGGAGTTTGGTTACTGGACTCAGGTGATATTGGAATTATTATTCAGAAAATGGCAACATCCTCTTTAGTAACTGAAGTAAAGGAACACCAGTACGAGGATCCTATGTTAGTTCATTATAGGGGTTCCACCCCCCAGAAGGAGAAGACACCATTTGAAATTACAGAATATGGGGTCCTTAGATATGGGGGACGATTATGTGTCCCTAATGTTGCAGGGCTACGTCGGCAAGTTATGGGAGAAACTCACTATTCTCATTATTCTATCCATCCAGGAGCGACAAAGATGTATCATGATATCAGGGAAGTATATTGGTGGGATGGAATGAAAAAGGATATAGCGGAGTTTGTTGCACAGTGTCCTAACTGTCAGTAGGTTAAGATTGAGCATCAAAAGCCCGGTGGATTATTGCAGGCTATGGAGATCCCGACTTGGAAATGGGAAGTAATCATTAAGGATTTCATTGTAGGCTTACCTTGTACCCACCGTAAGTTTAATTCGATATGGTTGATTGTTGATAGTCTTACAAAGTCAGCCCATTTTCTGTCCGTTAGGACTACATATTCCGCAGAGGATTATGCAAGGTTTTATATTAAAGAGATAGTACGACTGCATGGTATCCCTCTATCTATTATCTCGGATAGAGGAGCTCAATTTACAGCTAACTTATGGAAGTCCTTCCAAAAAGGATTGGGGACTCAGGTAAGTCTTAGTACAATATTTCATCCCAGACAGACAGACAGACTGAGCATACTATTCAGACATTTGAGGATATGTTATGAGCTTGTGTGATAGACTTCAAGGGTAGCTGGGATGATCATTTTCCGCATATGGAGTTCGCATATAATAATAGCTACCATTCCAGTATTTAGATGGCTCCATACGAAGCTCTTTACGGACAGAAGTGTAGGTTGCCTATAGGGTGGTTCGATGTTGGGGAAACTACGTTAGTAGGACCAGAATTGGTACAATAGGCAATCAAGAAAATTAAGCTTATACAAGAAAGGCTATTAGCAGCTCAAAGCCATTAGAAGTCTTATACGGATAATCGACGGCGAGACTTGGAGTTTCAGGTTGACGATTGGGTAATCCTAAAGGTATCACCGATGAAAGGTGTCATGAGGTTCAGAAAGAAAGGAAAACTTAGCCCTCAGTACATTGGACCATATAGGATCATACGCAAGGTAGGCCAGGTGACATATGAGTTAGAATTGCCTTCGGACATGGAGTCTGTACATCTAGTCTTTCATGTGTCTATGCTCCGTAAATGTATCGAGGATCTTTCCAGAATCGTGTCAGTTGATGACGTTCAGGTCATAGAGTAGCTATCATATGAAGAAACTCTCATTGCTATATTTGATAGATAGGTTCGGAGATTGAGAACTAAAGACGTAGCTTCGGTGAAAGTACTTTGGAGAAACAACAAGGTTGAATAAATGACTTCGGAGGCCGAGGAAGACATGCCATCTAGATATCCCTACTTATTTCCTCCTCTAGAGAAGGGTTCGACTGATACGTCACAGCCTTAAGGTACGTGTATGGATTCTTCTATTAGTTATTATCATTGACCATGTGAGGTCATTGTCGTTACAAATAAATGTGGTCCTAAGTGGCATTGAATTATTGAAGTTTTTTATAGAAAGGGTTGACAATAGTACTATTACAAAGGCGACTCTACCAAAATTTATATAGATCCCGGAAATTTAAACATTCGAGGACGAATGTTTCTAAAGGGGGAAGGATGTTACATCTCGCATTTTCGTACGTTAAAGTTTCATCTTCAGTCAATCGACATAGACACCAGGATGAGGTTATCTTGAGGTTAACATATTTATACTATTTATAATAAGAGATAAGCAAGTGCCGTGAAAGAAAAAGGGTAAACAAATAAAAAAATGAGTTTCGTTGAAGGTTGTCGATTTGGGATAAAATACGGTCCGAGCTATAATACCCGATGTTTATGGACGAGTACCATACAAGGTACCATATGACCGTAATAGTATGATGTAAAAGTATATTAAAAATGAGTAGAATTTTAAGTAATTTGAAATAATTCTTAATTATGCGGGTAATTAATTAATTATCAAGTAACGGGACATTATCCAATTAATTAATAAATTAATGGATAAAGATTAAACCCCCACCCCCACGTGGCAACAAGCCACTTCTTGAAAACATGACTATTAGTTATCTTTGGTTAGGTGGCAAGTAATGTGTCAAGAACAAAGACACCTCATTTCATAATTAAAATACAAAGACTTTAAGTAATGTGGTAAGTGCGAAACCCTTCATTTCTATTATTTTGAATAAAATGACTACAAATCAGTTGTGAACATTTGCACATAACACATAGCAACGAAAGTTCTTACCAATTTTCTTACAAATTCCTACACGTTTTCAACAAATTTCTTTCAACCAAACAATTCCAACGGGAATTATGAGCACCTTAGCAACGTAAAATTTTGCGGTTCTAAAGAAGTACGGTGCAACCTTTTTCAAGAATATCATACGGATTTTTTTCTACTCCAGGTATGTTAAGGCTATCCCTTCTTTCTTTTTGGCATGATTCAAATAACACTAATGAAAGGAGCAAAATATTCAACTTTCATAAATGACTCTATTCATAGAAATACTAGGGGTGTCTATATTCTTGATTCCCCATGTGAATTATTATTATATCTTCTATTCATGGGTCTCAAAAAAATATGTATTTGATAAAGTTTATCCAAAAGGCATATTGATTTTTATGGCATTCCGAGAAAACCTTAGTAACGTATTTCTTATGCATTTCATGCATTTATACATGTACATTGACCCATGACCAGATGTCGTTATATACACATATATATGTATATTATATGTATATGGGATATAGGAAAATGTTACGACATTATATACGCACCACCATCTAATCAGCTGGTATACGTTGATGATTTTGCCCACAGTGGTCGAGATGATATGATGGGATGCCCTTAGAGGACGGATGATGTTATGTACACCTATACCTATGCATGACACGACATCCATATGCACGTGCATGACATTATAAATGTTTCAAGATTTGCAATGTTATTTGGATTTACATGCGGAATTCGTTATTCTATGTTTCATATATGTCTTTTATGTATTGATTTTCATTCCTTACACAGTACATTATTCGTACTGACGCCCTATTTCCTGGGGCCTGTGTTTCATGCTCGCAGATACAGGTAGGCAAACTGATAGTCCCCCTTCGTAGGATCCTTGATCAGCGAGAGTTGACATGCTCCACTTGATCCAGAGCTGCTTTTTATTTTGGTACGATATGCTTGTATACATATATGGGTATGACGTGGCTCAGTCCCATTTTTGTACAGCTGTATTTCTATTAGATGTCTGTACACAGTTATGTATAGTTGAATAGCATGTGGCCTTGTCGGCTTCTAGTTTTAGATATATAGTTATCTATAGCAGCCTTGCTGGCTGCCCCACTATATTTCACATGTTTATCTATATATGTCTTTTGGAGCGGTTTCCCTCATGTACACTATTCATGTTTATATCTTAGCCATATGTTTAAGGGTGTTCGACAGGCAAGACTCGGGCATCCATCGTGGCCTCTCGGTTGGGGTCGTGACAGAAATGGCCCCCTATGAGGCATTGCACGGGAGAAGATGTAGATAACTAGATGGATGGTTCGAAGTCAGTGAAATAGAATTATATGGTCCAGAGTTGATTCACCAAGCCATTGAGAAGGTGAAAGTGATACAAGAGCGACTGAGGACGGTGCAAAACAGGCAAAGGTTTTATTCTGATGCCCGATGTCGTGATCTGGAGTTTGAGGTTGGTGATTGGGTTTTCCCGAGGATATCACCGATGAAGGGTGTTATGCGTTTTGGGAAGAAAGTTAAGATAAATCAATGGTATATCGGGCTATACAAGATTCTTCGACGAATTGGACAGGTTGCTTATGAGTTAGAATTTCCATCCGAATTGGAACTTGTCTATCTGGTATTCCATGTATCTATGTTAAGGAAATTTATTGGATACGCTTCTCGGGTTGTCCCTATCAAATATGTACAAGTTACGGAGAATCTATCATGTGAAGAAGTGCCAGTGGTTATATTAGATCGACAAGTCTGCAAGCTGAGAACAAAGGATGTAGCTTCCGTCAAAGTATTATGGAGGAACAAGAATATGGAAGAAATGACATGGGAAGCAGAAGAGGAGATGAAGTCTAAATATCCTTACCTATTCCAGATTGAAGATAACGAGGATTCCGGGGAAATGCATGAAACAATGGAAGCTAAAACGGCTCTATGAGGTAAGCAATAGCTTGAGAATACTCTTCCTTAATACAAAATGGTGATATGCAGGTAATGTACATATCCATAATGATTTGTATAACCTTGTGAGGCCATAGGATGGGTTTAACTGCTTGCAAGTTTCGCTAGTGTCCATTTTATAGGGGAAGCTTGTTCGGAAATTTCCATTGGAATACACAATGAGTTAGACTCCCCATAAAACCCTTACATTCGATGATGAATGTTCCTAAGGGAGAGGGTGTTACAACCCATATTTTCATACGTTAGATCATGCCATAAGTTAGTCGACATAAATTTGAGAAGAGATTATCTTTGATATGATAAGAAGTTAATCCTATTGGTCTTAAATGATACAAGAGTGTATAATAGTGGTTAACAAGTATTAAAAGTTAAACGAATCAAGGATGTTGTAACCCATATGTTCAGGTAAAACTAGAGGTGCTTAATATTCTCAAAAGGCCATGTTTTAAGGTATTTGAATCGTATAATATCCATATCATAAGTCTTGAAGTCAAATGAGTTATGAAACAAAAGTCAACAAAAGTTGTCGCAACTTTCATAATTTTCCTTAAACTTTAGGTCAAATGTTACTAAGCTTTTCTCCCAATTTACTTGGAATTATTGGGTGATCTACCCTCCAAATTGAATATCTATGAGTCTAGTTTCCAACACATTAAACCGTTCGTTGATACAATGTGGGAATAGAAAAATATTTGCATTTACGCGAGACTACGCAATCAAGTCTCTATGGGGCCCACATAGGCAGTTGAGATATATGGATATATGTGAGATGATTTAACCCCGTTTTAACTCATTATTTTTAATTCTCCTCAGACCCTAGACACCTAAAAACACTCTCTCAAGGTTCTCTCATGATCCAAGACCCAAACAAAGGACAAACAACACAAATCAAGTGTCGGGAATCCCGTGGCACTAGTAAGTTTTTTTTCTTCTTGTTGTTGCTGAGTTTTGTGTGGTTACATAAAGTGTGAGAGGTTTTTTTAAGTTTAAAATACTTCCTCAAGTTTTTAATATCAACCCTATATGATTTGAAGTCTTCCAAAGTGATTCTAGTGCCGAAAAACCCTAATTGATTGCTAGTTTCGCTTCCTTATTCTTGTGGCAGCATTGAAAGGATATTTCGTGGTGAATTAAGGTCAAATTGGAGTTTTTATATCTTTTTAAAGGTAGGGAAACTCTTAGTATACATGTATTTAAGATTATCCAAGTTGCGGCAAAGTCATTGAAGCTAGAACTTGTGAGTTATCTACCGAAAGGCTTGTTTGTAATGTTGTTGGTTGGTGGACTATTTTGGGAGGCTTAATATTATTATTATTGATGTTGTTTGGGATGTTTCGTGATTTTTTTAACATGTGGGAAGTCATATAAATCGGGTAGGTTCTATCCATTTCATCGTAAAATAGGTTACGGTCGATATATAATAGTTACAACGCTTTAACGATAATGATAGTGTCATTTCTCTTGTTGTAGAATAACGAATCATGAAATTTGCATAGCTTGAGGTGGGGCATTATATACAAGGTATGTGAGGCTATCCCTTTCCTTCTTTTTCATGACTCCTATTTATCACGGCCCAAATCGGAGGGCCGCAACAGGCACCCGATGCCTTACCCAACCGAGTGCCAACGTAACGTATCTTTCTTATCATACCATCATGGGTAAATGGGTTGAAAGGACTGTAACGATATAAGCTGAATAAACTATAAGGGAATACTTGACATAAGATGACCCAACATGTAATACAAACTTATACATGTGACATACGGTCCTATAAGACCAAAATGAACACTCGTACACTGAACATAGACCGACAAGGCCATACAATCTTTCATATACATGACATCCATCTACAAGCCTCTAAGAGTACATACAAATCATAAAGGTCAGAACAGGGCCCCGCCATACCAATCAATACATATCCAAATCATAATAACCAAATAGGCAACTCCAGAGCAAGTGGAGTGCACCAACACCTTCCGTTTAGCAGATATCCTACTAGGAGGAATGTCAACCTATCTATCGGGACCTACAAGCATGAAACACAGTGTCCCCAGGAAAAAGGGACGTTATACAAATAAAGTACCGAGTATGTAAGGCAGGAAAGCATAAACAAGAATGGTAATGTGAATGAGAGATAGAGGAGATACAACATGTAACATCTGAGTGCCTCTGGGGGCTACTGACATGAAATGCATAAATACATATATATACATAAACCTTTAAAAACATATGCCTCTGTGGGCATCATCATCATCATATCGTACCCAGCCTTAAAGAGGACTCGGTAAAAATGTACCTGGCCATCATAAGGCTCGGTAGAATCATACATGGCCATGTGGAGCTCGGTAAAACCCAACTGATCAGTGGTTGCATAATAGATGTCGTACCCGGCCGACTATAGCACGGCTCAGTAGAGTAAAATAGATACATATATATAATGCATGCTAGACTCATAGAATCACGTTCTAAAACTTTTTGAGTGACTTAAGGTCGTTTCACCTTCGATTAACATTATGGACATCCATAACCTCAATATGAACCTCAGTAGGATTCAAGGATCATACGCACTTGCTTAGAATAACTTTACAAGTAAAGAACAACATGGACAACCATAGTTTCTAGGAGTAGATCCGTTATGAAAATAGCTTATTCATTTTACCTTAGATCATGCCAAAAGAAAGAAGGAAGTGCTTTAACATACCTTAAACCCGTTGGCAATACAACACCATAGAAGTGACTTAAGCTAATCCAAGTATTATCTTATAGTTTATCATCCTAACAACTTAACCAACATGCAAGAAAGCTTAAGCACAATTATTAGGCTATTATACTCACCTTAGACAACAGCAACAACTTGGAATTTCAGCCAAATACAGCCCATAACAATCCTCAATGACAACACAACCTCAAAGAGGTGTTGTTCTTCACTAGAACTAAGTTTTGATGTTGAAATATGGTGTAATCACTTTAGAATCACTTCAAACCCTTGTTGTATCTGTTTAAGAGGGTTAGAAGAAGTTTGGAGACAAATTTGAGTTGAAAATGAGTTAAAAATAGGCGTTCAAATCGTTTATAAAGTGAAGTAGGTCGACCACCGCCTAAGTGGGTCCCATTGGGAGCTACTAGCGTGGTCTCGCAAAAATGCAAATATCTCTCCACTCCGATGTCGTATCATTAACTGGTTTAATGTGTTAGAAACTAGATTTGTAGATATTCAATTTGGTAGGTAGATAACCCCATAATTCCAAGTAAATTTGGGGAACAACTCATCTACATTTGACCTAAGTTTCAGCAAATTTATGAATGTAACTTGTGATAACCTTTGCCAACTTTTGTTCCACAACTCGCTTGACTTAAAAACATAACACACGACTATCATACGACTAAAATAACTCATAACTTAACCTTATTATCATGTTAATTACCCTAGTCTCACCCCAAAAGTATATGTTATAATGTTTCAAACTTGTCGACTTTTGACGAAACTTATTTTCTTCAGTTCGTTTAGCGTCTAAGCTTTCCAACCCTTTTGGTACTTGTTATTTATGATCTTAAAGATTTGTAACCTCAAAGATAACATGATGAACTTAACTTATGTACTTTCAAAAATGATCTCATTTCTGAGCTTACATCAATTGGCTTACGACGTATTCTCACGTACAAAAACATGGGATGTAACATCATTCCCCCCCTTTGGAACATTTGTCCTCGAATGTTGACTGATGCATTTATTTGTCTCATAACCTGTAGTTCTTACGAATACTTTAATATTGTCATTGACATCTAGGAAACTGTTATGTAAGTAAATCCAAAAGCTAGGGTATTCCCCCTTTAGGCCTCTTTCTCATACCACGACCTGTGGTCGGAATTCTTCCAATCTCGTAACTGTTGTTACCTTCTGTCATGCATCATGTACAACCGTGTACTTGTATGTGTGCCTATGTGACTCTTCTCTCCTTTTTCCTCCAACTTTTAGCCAATTTCTGGACCTCACTTTGTGAACATATACAGAACTATGACAAGAAGTCTCTCTAATCATCTATAAGTGTACTAAAGTTCTTCTCTTGGTACTTTGTCGAACTTACGACTATTGCTATACCTTGCTTCATAGCCTCGGTTATATATGCTTATGATTTTACTACATCTAGGTCGGTCATACTATATCCTAACTCTTACTTCGGTTTATTATTACCGAGGTCTTCCACCCAGCTCCGGGTTACTCTTTCGTTGCTTGTCCTATATGTATAAATCTAAGTCCTTTAATGCTTCCTCATTACTATTCATCTTAATAATGATGGTGTAATCTCATCTCATACTTTGCAACTTTTATCCATCAATTGGTGAATCACCTTAATGTAGATCCATAATCTACCACTGATAACTTGAATCCTCTTACATAATACATTATCACTAGGGCTTACGTCTCATCGGGGAGTAACTGAAGTGATTTGTCTGATCCACCTAGGGACGATAGTATACTTTAATAACCATATTTCATAGCATCCTAACATGATTCATCTTATGGGGGTATTCCAATCTCGTGCAATTCATAAAATCCCTTTTCTTTAAATTATTCCTCAATCAAAGGCCTAAATGTCATCCTCTTATCTATCAATATTACACCCTTATTCTACTAGTGGGGCAACATTTCATCCCTTCAAATTGCTCCTAGTCTTAGACTCCTCTGTGTTCATTCAAGATTTACCGAGCTTTTTATTACATATGGAAATCATCAACTCCCTTGTTTTGATGGGTTTATTCCCGGGGACTTACATATTCTCGTCACCTTCTCACACACCTTTTCATATCCTTACTCCTATCTACCTAAAACCTTGTTGCTCTACATTATTTTACCTTACGACCTACACCTATCTATTTATGCTACTGGCAACCTTCCTTTGACTTGCTAGCACCATAAATTTCCTTTCGTGCCTTCTCAGTTATCCTTAAATGTAAGCAATTACTTTTCATGGTTGTTCTATCACTTGTTGTATGAATACTTGGCTTGTCTTATTGCCCACGAATACTGTAATTTTTTTTACCTCATATGATCTCAAACATCACCTTTGATTTTTTTTCCCATTCATTAGCCACGATAGGTGCCACTTTCTTATGGAGTGTATACAATATTGTAATGAGACTGTTGTTACAAGATCATTTACTCTTTAGCTCACTATACTTAGGTGGAAACCTTCTTCCTTATTTTCTCAGCTAGTCTTTTGTTGTAGTACTTAGGGAGACCTTCTGGCTCTTATAAATTTGCGAGCTTGTTACATGGTATACTCGAAGGAATTTTTGATGTTCTTACTTGCCTATAATTATCCTTAGTTACCTACCTCCGTGCGCTTGTGCTCGTAGGGTTGCTTCTGAACTGAAATTTTGGCTATCTCCCTGGTGGCACTTTCTTTTATCTCCGTAACACTTATACAGTACTTTTAACTACCCCAAATCCTATCCAAATATTTCTCAAGGATCACTATGTCATTATATCTGTGAGACTGAATTCACTATGTTGTGGTTTACTACGTTTACCTTGCACAATCTGTGTGATTTGTTTGTATCCTCTTGTCTAGCCATAACTAGGCTCTTCTCGAATTAACTACTAACTACTCGTTGGTCCATTCTCATATCTATATTCTGCGTAATCTCTCTTGGGTTATTTTCTTTGCCTTAACTTACCACTTATATTGGCTCCTTATGTATCAAGTGTTCATTCACACTTATCAATAACATCTGGTGTGGGAACCCTTACTGCCTCTCCCCGGTGTGCTTGCATAATGTTCTGGAGTCGTAATATATCTGTAGGGTCTGAATAAATGCAATATCATTCCTTTCACCTTTCTACCACTTCTTCCTTTATTATTCCATAGTTACATGAACCAATAACTCTGACTTAATACCATATCACACCATCTTCCCCCTTTAGGAGAGTACTAAGACTTAGTGCTACGAATATCTACCTATAGATGTTTTACCTCTTCATCTTTGGTGTCTTTTCACATTATCAATGACCCTTACTCGCCTTATGGTAACCCTTCTGTACCAGGGATAACTGAATTTCTTACGCACGAAGGTGACACCTAGTGTACCTGCACACTTAGTCCCTTAAGATTAACTCTGCTTAGAGTGCTTGCTTTAGGGAAGTGTCTTCGTAAATGACCTTTAAAAGTTATTCATCTATTGTCTATTCTATTATTGTTGGAACACGATCTCTGAAATTCTCACGATGCTGACTATTACCAATTCCTTCGATCCCTAATTCATGTTCGATTTTTTTTAATCTTGTTTACTATTCCGTACTAAATTCTATTACTACAGGGGTCTAATTTTTCCTTCTAGTAATCACGTTCGAGTCACCAACTCAATTCTCGAAGGAGGATATAGCTTTTGGCTTATACTATTTTATTGTCTCAAGGCCTTTCAGCTCTTATCTTTTCCTTCACTAGACTTTAGACTCTGTCATTTTGTCATAATTTGATTTACCATTATCATCCATTTATCACATCTTACTCATAATGCTTCAATTACTCTCTTTTTATTCTCCGGCTAATATTTTTGTCTATCACATTACTCTAATAACTTCAACAAAACATTCTTTCACTTTTAGCTCCCCTTGTTTCATCCACTGGCTCTTCGGGTCGCCTAACATTCTCTCTTTACTAGGGACGGGAGCCATGCAAAGGTAAATATTTATCCCTTCTAGTATTCCAGTGTCAATCTTCTAAATTTTTTTCTAGACATTCTAGTATTCATATCTAAATGTACTATTCTAGATTGCACCATCGGGGTATCTCACAAGGAGAACTATTACCATATTTGCAATATCATTCGGAAATGTTAGCTAATGATAATAATCCATCTACCATTTTGGGTTACGCTAACCCCAACTGGATCTTGCTATCCCTTCTTCTCTTAAACTATATCTGTCAACTCCCGTAGTGCATAACTGAGATGGCTGTGGCCAATTGTACATACCTTTGTTACTGTTGAAGGTAACTCAAAATGCTTATATTTCTCTGCTTGAATTGCAAATATTGATAATCTTCATTAGCTGGGTACCTCGTACTCTTTTTCAAGTTGCTTTTACTTATTGAAATTTGTATCCACATCTTGATTCTCTCGTCTCTCTTTACCATATGGGTGGATAGATATTCAGGCCTTGAGGATCCTTATCAAGAAACTCACACATCTTAGTACACACATGATATGCTGAACACCTTACATTTACTCATCATAAGCATGATGCAAAATCGAGTTCCTCTAACTCAGCTCTTCCAAAGCCACGTTCAATCTCTTACCAACTGTTTTTGTGGATATAAGTATCGTTGTATTACGACTAAAGTGGAATTTAGGAGTTTTAATTCTTACAACTGAGCTCTACCACACGATGTAGAGTAAGAAGAAAGAGTGACAGTCCTAAATGCCCTGTAGCCTCCTGCTTATAAATATTGTGCACAACACACCCATAAATAAGACTCTACTAGAAACGGTTGTAGACTCCCTAGGACAGAACTGCTCTGATACCACTTCTGTCACGGCCCAAATCGGAGGACCGCAATAGGCACCCGATGCCTTACCCAACCGAGTACCAACGTAACATATCTTTCTTATCATACCATTATGGGTAAATAGGTCGGAAGGGCCGTCATGATATAATCAGAATAAAACATAAGGGAATACTTGACATAAGATGACCCAACATGTAATACAAACTTATACCTATGACATATGGTCCTATAAGACCAAAATGAACACTCGTACGCTGAACATAGGCTGACAAAGCCATAAAATCTTTCATATACATGACATCTGTCTACAAGCCTCTAAGAGTACATACACATCATAAAGGTCAGGACAGGGCCCCGCCATACCAATCAATACATGTCCAAATCATAATGACCAAATAGGCAACTCCGGAGCAAGTGGAGTGCACCAACACCTTCCGCTGAGCTGATAGCCTACTAGGAGGAATGTCAACCTGTCTATTGGGACCTGCGGGCATGAAATGCAATGTCCCCAGGTAAAAGGGATGCCAGTACGAATAAAGTACCGTGTATGTAAGGCAGAAAAGTATAAACAAGAATGGTAAGGTAAATGAGAGATAGAGGAATACAACCTGTAACATCTGAGTGCCTCTGGGGGCTACTGACATGAAATGCATAAATACATATATATACATAAACTTTTAAAAACATGTGCCTCTGTGGGCATCATCATCATCATATTGTACCCGGCCTCAAAGAGGACTCGGTAAAAACGTACCCGACCATCATAAGGCTCGGTAGAATTGTACCCGTCCACGTGAAGCTCGGTAAAACCCAACTGATCAGTGGTTGCACAATAGGTGCCGTACCCGGCCGACTATAGCATGGATCGGTAGAGTAAAATAGATAGATATATATAATTCATGCTAGACTTATGGAATCACGTTCTAAAACTTTTGGAGTGACTTAAGGTCGTTGCACCTTCGATTAATATTATGGACATCCATAACCTCAATATGAACCTCAGTAGGATTCAAGTATCATACACACTTGCTTAGAATAACTTTATAAGGAAAGAACAATATGGACAACCTTAGTTGCTAGGAGTAGATCCGTTATGAAAATAACGTATTCATTTCACTTTAGATCATGCCAAAAGAAAGAAAGAAGTTCCTTAACATACCTTAAATCCGTTGAGTCCTTAATACCTTCCAAGCAACTCTTCAAATAAGTCAACTCAATCTATCATAGTATAAGGAGATTCAAAATCAGTGCTGAGCAAAGGCTAAATCTGTAACTTAAGCTAGTAGCTCATTTACGTAAATTCGGGTAGCAGCTCCCTTGTAACAAGGGCCTCCACCAATACCATATACCAACAACGACAACCAGAGAAATCCATCAACATATAAATGTCAATAACAAGACACCATATAACAACAAGAAGTCACAACTACTTCACGACGAGCGGCAAGCTCCGATTGGAATACGTATATCCCATATCACCCCTTATAGACATCTTACATTAAATTAAATGTATCATTAACATGATAATGAAGTCATTCATAAATGATTCCACCCTTATGCCTTTATAACAAAGGAGACAATCCACAACTCCAACTACCTTCAATTAGTAACTTTATTCACTAGTTCATGTCTATTCCATCCATTTAACTTAATCAACATCAAGATAACCTAAAGAACATGCAAGAAAACAATACACATACCTCTTACAGTAACTTTAAGTCGAAATCCAAGTTATATTCAGCTTACAACAACCCTCAATGGCAATACAACACCATAGAAATGACTTAAGCTAATCCAAGTGTTATCTTATAGTTTATCATCCTATCAACTTAACCAACATACAAGCAAGCTTAGGCACAATTAGTAGGATGTTATACTCACCTTAGCCAGTAGCAACAACTTAGAATTTCAGCCAAACACAGCCCACAACAATCCTCAATGGCAACACAACTTCAAAGAGGTGTTGTTCTTCACTAGAACTAAATTTTGATGTTGAAATATGGTGTAATCACTTTGGAATCACTTCAAACCCATGTGATATCTATTTAGGAGGGTTAGGAGAAGTTTGGAGACGAAGTTGAGTTGAAAATGAGTTAAAAATAGGCATCCAAAGCGTTTATAAAGTGAAGTAGGTCGACCACCACCTAAGTGGGTCCCATTGGGAGCTGCTTGCACGGTCTCGCAAAAATGCGAATATCTCTCTACTCCGATGTCGTATCGACAAATGGTTTAATGAGTTGCAAACTAGAATTTTAGATATTCAATTTGATAGGTAGATAACCCCATAATTCCAAGTATATTTGGAGAACATCTCAGGTACATTTCAACTAGTTTTCAGCAAATAAATGAATGTAGCTTGTGATGACCTTTGCCAACTTTTGTTCCACAACTCGCTTGACTTAAAAACATAACACACGACTATCATACGACTAAAATAACTCATAACTTAACCTCATTGTCATGTTAATCACCCTAGTCTCACCCCAAAAGTATATGTTATAACATTCTAAACATGTCAACTTTTGACGAAACTTATTTTCTTTAGTTCGTTTAGCGTCTAAGCTTTCTAACCCTTTTGGTACTTGTTATTCATGATCTTATATATTTTTAACCTCCAAGATAACATGATTAACTTACCTTATGTACTTTAAAAAACGATCTCATTTCTGAGCTTACATTAATTGGCTTACGACGTATTGTCACGTACGAAAACATGGGATGTAACACGATTGTACAAAATGTAATGAACGAGCTTCCAAAGATACACCACTCTTAAAATATAAGCAGTACTTACATTATTTCCCTTCTTATGAAATGATTGATGTTGACATTGCTTCTCTTATTCTTATGTTATCAATGTTGTTGGTACTTCCCGATTCTCATAAGATCCATGATGAAGAGTTAGTCCTAATAACATTTATGGAGGTTACCGACCTTACGTCACTCCGAAAGGTTCAAAATGTGATTCCACTGAGTCCAATATGAATTATATATATGTATCTATTTTACTCTACCGAGCAGCAATATAGTTGGCCAGGCATGACACCTATTGCACAACCACTAATTATTTGGGTTTTACCGAGCTCATGGTGGCGGGGTACGATTCTACCAAGCCATATGATGTCTGGGTATGTTTTTACTGAGCCTATTGCGGCTGTGTAGGATGTGATGATGATGATTATGCCCACAAACTTTTTTATATATATATATATATATATATATATATATATATATATATATATATATATATATATATATATATATATATATATATATATATATGTGTGTGTGTGTGTGTGTGTGTATGTATGTGTGTCATGCATTTCATGTCAGTAGCCCTCAGAGGTACTTAGATGTTACAGGTTGTATATTCTCTATCCTTGTTTACATTACTATTCTTCTTTATGCTTTTCGGCCTTACATACTCAGTACTTTATTTATACTGGCATCCCTTTATTTGTCGACGATGCATGTCATGATGCAGGTACTGATAAACAAGTAGGCGAAGCTCCCCCACCACAGTAGGTTGTCCAGTTCAGCGGTTATTAGTGATATCCCTTTTCCGGACTTATCATGGTCTTGGTATGCACTTTTGTTATAGACATTATGGGTATGTTAGGGCCCTATTCCGGCAAAGTTGCAGCAGTTATATTCCTTTAGAGGCTTCTAGACAGGTGTCGACTCCTGTATAGTTTGGATTGCCTTTCGGCTGATTTTTGTTGTTTAGTCTCTCATGGCATCATGGAAGCTCGTACATATATATAGCTTCATGGCAGCCTTATCGGCCCATGTTATGTATGTTCATGCCATTATTTGTCATTGTTGGTTGTTCATGATTCATATCTACCATTCATGTTGATCTCGTCGACCCTTATAGATGATAATAAAGGTTAGATAAAATGTACGTTGGTGCTCGGAAGGTATGATCTGGGTGCCAGTCATGGCCCTCCAGTTCTGGTCGTGACATATGTAGACAGTCATGTATAGTTGGCTAGTATGTGGCCTTGTCGGTTTCTATTTTTGAGATATAGTTGTCCATTGCAACCTTGTCGACTCGCCCTACTGTATTCCACATATATATGTCTTTATGTCTTTTGGGCATGTTTCACGTATGTTATTCAAATGATTCAATAGTTTATTGGGAGATGTTATGCATGACCTACCCTTATTTCATGTTTGTAACTTAGACGTATGCTTAGGGGTGTTCGACAGGTAGGACTCGGGCACTTGTCATGGCCAAATGGTTTGGGTCGTGACAAAAGTGGTATCAGAGTAGTTCTGTCCTAGGGTTGTCTACATCCCGTGTCTAATATAGTCTCGTTTATAAGTGTGTTGTGCATCATACTTATAAACAGGATGTTGCAGGACATATAGGATGTTATCCTCCCATCATATCTTAGATCGTATGGTATAAGGATTCATTTTCCAACATGTTATGTTTTCGGTGATGCCTAAGAAGGCTACAACCGCCAAGAAGGGAAAGTTTAAGTCTATGGCTAATGAGACTACAAGTCGAGCCCCACGAGTAACCAGGGCTCAGGGAGAGTCTCAGAGTGAGACTCCATCTTAGACTTCACATACCCTGCCCTCTCTAGAGGAGCTCCGTTGGAAACCAGCTCCGGCGCTCGCCCAGTACCCGCAGATCCTCAGCTAGGTGCACCGAGATAGGAAATGAGAGATGATATTCAGCTATTGACTCGATTATTGGACACACAGGCTCGGCGCTAGGAGGTAGGTATTGGTCATGTAGATAGGGCCATCAGTGCAAGAGTTTGAGATTTCATTAATTTGGACCCTCCAGTATTCACTGGAGCAGATCCAAACGAGGACCCTTAGGTATTTATCAATAGGACATAGAGGACTTTGAGGATAATGAAGTCCATTAAGACTGAATCAGTTGATCTAGCTTCATATAGACTTCGAGATGTTGTAGTTAATTGGTACGAGTCTTGGGAGTTGTCCAGAGGTAAGGTTGTCCCTCCAAAAGTATGATAGGAGTTTACAGAGGCTTTACTTTATCATTATTTGATGCCTGAGCTTAGACGGGCCAAAGTTGATAGGTTCTTGAGCCTTCGGCAAGGTAATATGAGTGTCCGAGAGTACAACCTTCATTTTGATTCTTTGGCTAGGTATGCTCCCACTATTGTATCTAAGATGGAGATGAACATATGGAGGCCATATTTTCTACAACAATGGAGGCTTATTGAGCTCATTAAGGTGCCAATGGATTTGGAGAATTGGGTCACAAATTTAAAATGCTTACACTAATTAGCCTTAGTCCAATTGAGGACCAAGAATTTTAAGAAACAAGTCCAAAATCCATTCAATATTAGGATTTTTTTCCTTCAAGATTATTATTTCTTTTCCTTAAGGACTAAGATTTCTTAATTCTTGTTTTAGTAGGATTATATTTATAGTTCTAGTCAAACTAGGATTGTTACTGGTATCCCATTCCTACTAGAATTCCTTTTCCTATTTTAGTTAGGATATGTTTTCTTAGACTTATTGTTATTCTAGTTTAATTAGGATCTGTTTTCTTTAACGTTATTAATTTTGCTCATTGTAAGGCCTATTTAAAGGGCTTAATATGCTAAAAATAAACCCTGGTAATTAATTTCTTTGAGCATTAGCTTCAAAAATGTGATTGACTCTTTTATTTCCTCTTCTTCGCTTATTCAACGTCTCCTGCAATCTTGTGGGATTGAAGAGCGTGTGGGTAAGGTTTTTTTTCATCTTACATTCTTCTAACGTGAGTTTAAGAATGCTTTCGCTAATTTTATGAAAAACTTTAGCGGAGTGCTTTTGTTTTCTCTCTTCTTTGTGCTTGAGAGGTGCAAAACCTTGAAAGTATATCAATTTGGTTTCAGGGAATTTGTTCCATATTCAAATTCTTGAATTGCTATCTTGTTCATCATGTCACCAGATAAGAAAATTGAAAGTTTAGGATACTCTTCAATTGATGAACAAATTCGATTAAGAACTGCAGTCCTTGAATGAGATAATCGAAGAAATTAAAGTGCAACTAGATGAGTTAAAGAAATCATTGCAGAATTTGACTCAATTGGTTGAAGGTTTGGCGATTCAAAACCAGCCACCAAATCTGCTACAACGCCTACAACCTCCACCACCACCAAGAAACAACATAACAGTGCTACTGCGACGTCTTCAATTTTGAGATCCACCAATTCAACCAGATAGAGCAGGACATACTGAGCAAGCATAAGAAGCTATAACTTTCCAAGGCATGAGAGTACCTAGGCGTGATGCTCACTATAATAAAAACTCAGATTTGAAATGCTCTGATAATCAAGGTAGTGTAGAGTATTAATCTGATGAAGTTCAGTATTAGCATAATTGAAGGATATTTCAGAGAAGGAAACACAATAATAATCGATAGAGGTATCAACATGATAATATTAAGCGTGAAATTCTGGAGTATGATGGCAAATCTTAAGGCAATGAATTCATTTATTGACTTATAACAATTGAGCGTGTTTTTGATTATAAAGAATATTTTAATGAGAAGAAGGTCAAGCTTGTTGCTATGAAGCTTAGAGATTGTACATTGCTGTGGTGAGAAAACCTAAAAAATGAGAGAGAGCTTGCACTTGTGAGAGAATGAAGCGAGATTTGCGCAAACAGTTCTTGTAAGACACATATGAAGAATATTCTTACTTGAAGTTTCATTCTTTTAGACAAGAAACTTTATCTGTAGATGAGTACAAAAGAGAATCTAAATATCTTAGGCTCAAGAGTGACATTAAAGAAAAACCAGCCCGCTTAATTGCTCGATATTTGGCTGGATTAAATAAGTCTATTACGAATGTGATATGACTGTTGCCCCATTGGACCTTTGGAGATGTTATCAAACTATCCAAGGTCGTAGAGACACAATAGAAGGCAGCCAAAGCCACATTTTCATTAACTACCATAAAAAAGCCGAACACTTTCAACCATGGGAGTCCTAGTTTGAACTCTACAAAGCCACAATTAGCTACAACAAAACCAAGTGTCCAGAAATTTGAAAGGAAGACCATGACTTTAGAAGCTATTTTTAAAAAAAGATGGCATAAATGTGGAGGACTTGGACATATACAAGCTGATTGTTCTAAAAAAAGGCATTCACCATACTTGAAGGAGCAACTGATGAAGAAGATTATCATGAAGAGCAAAATGATGACAACTTGGAAGAAGTAGTTGAATATGGTGATGATGGAGAATACCATATGATCCAATGAGTTCTTCATTCAGATTGTAGCAAGGAAGATCATGGTTGTGACACAATATTTTCCATACACATTATACATCTAAAGGAAATGTTTGTACACTCATTATTGATCCGAGAAGTTGTAAGAATATAGTTTCGAAATAAATGGTTACCAAATTGGGGTTTGAGACAGAGCCATTGCAGAAGCCATTCTACATTAGGTGGCTAGATGAAAGAAGGAATGTACAAGTTAACAAATGATGTCTTATTCCTTTCTCTATTGGCAAGAATTACCAAGATAAGGTCTGGTGTGAGTCATGTCTATGGATGCTTGCCACTAACTACTTGGGAGACCATGAGAATATGTTAGAAGGGCAATTCATGATTGCTTCAAGAACACTTTCTCTTTCATCAAGGATGGAAAGTAGATCAAACTGCTCCCCATGAACCCCGAAGATTTAAAGAAATCAAATCCTAGAGTGAAGGAGACATACATCACAAGAGCTAAGGTAGAAGAATACTTGAAGGAGGGATAAGAAGTACTTGTTGTAGTACCTAAGGAAGTGGAATCTATCATGAAGAAAGAGTCAATAGAAGTCATTGAATCATGACTTTAAGCAATATTGGATGAGTTTAATGATGTTGTGTGTGATACTACACCTTCTTCTTTACCACCAATGAGGTCGATTCAATATCAAATTGATTTAATTCTGGCACACTGCTCCCTAATAAATCAGCATATCGAATGAATCCAACACAACAACAGGAACTTCAGCGACAAGTCGAGGAACTACTAGATCGTGGACTAATAAGGGAAGTTTTTGTCCTTGTGTTGTACCTACCTTGATCGATCCTAAGAAAGATGGATCTTGGTGCATGTGTGTTGATAGTCATGCTATTAACAAGATCATCATGAAGTATAGATTTCTTATTCCTAAGATTGATGATCTTTTTTACCAAGTAAATAGGGCCAAGATATTTTCTAAAATTGATTTGAAGAGTGGCTATCACCAAATTTGAATGAAGGAGGGTGATGAATAGAATATAGCATTCAATACATGTAAGGGATTGTATGATTGTCTTGTTAAGCCATTTGGGCACTCTAACACTCCTAGCATATTTAAGAGACTCATGACCCAAATCTTTCAGCCATACATAGGAAAATTTATCGTTGTTTATTTTGATGATATACTTATTTATAGGAAGGATGATCAACAACCATTGAAGCACTTGAAAAGGTTTTCAATGTTTTAAGAGAGCAAAACCTTTATGCCAAGTTGAAGAAGTGCAAGTTCTTTTCTGAGCAAGTCTCTTTTCTCGGTTATATTGTCTCTAGTGAGGGAATTCATGCCGACTCAGGAACGATTGAAACTATTGCTATCTGGCCTATTCCAAAAAGCTTTACATAAATTCACATTTTTCATGGTATGGTTTCTTTTTATTGGCATTTTATAAAGAATTTTAGCTCTCTTGTTGCTCCTATTATCGAGTTTTTGAAAGGAAACCCATTTAAATGGACGGATACTGCCCAAAAGAGTTTTGAATTGATTATGACAAGGATGACTTAAGCACCTGTGCTTGCTTTCCCCAACTTTGATATAATCTTTGAAGCTGAAAGTGATGCTTCTAGAGTTGGTCAAGAAGGTAGACCTATTGCTTATTTTAGTGAGAAGTTAAATGAGGCAAAGTTCAAGTATTCTACTTATGACAAGGAGTTCTACGCTATTGTTAGAGCTCTTTCTCATTGGAGTCATTATCTTTTACATCAAAAATTTGTGCCTTATTTCGATCATGAGGCCTTGAACTATGTGAATAGCCAACATAAACTCAATGTTAGGCATGCCAAGTGGGTAGAATTTTTGCAAGCCTTTCACTTTGTTATTAAACACAAGGTTGGGAAGGTTAATCAAGTAGTTGATGCATTAAGTCACAAGCCTTGTTTTGCTTTTCCATGCAAAATACTATTGCGGGTTTTGAACACATAAAGGAATTATATGCAACATATCCGAAATTTGGAGATATTTGGGGACAATGTTGGGAGGGTCGTCAACATATGTTTGTGCTTAGGGACGAATATCTTTATCATGGTATGTAGCTTTGTATTCCACAAGAAAGTTTGCATGAATTTATAATCCTTGAGTTCCATGAGGGAAGGTTAGTAGGCCACTTTAGGAAAACAAAGACTCTATGCCTAGTTCAAGAAAACTTCTATTGGCCTAAGATGGTTTGGGATGTCAATAAGCTAGTTGCAAGATGTGAAACTTGTATAAAGTCAAAAATGCACAAAAGTAATTCGGGTTTTTACACTCCTCTGCTAATTCCTACTTAACTTTGGGAAGACATTATCATGGACTTTGTGTTAGGCCTTCCAAGGACTCAAAGTGGTAAGGATTCCATCTTCGTGGTTATCGATCGATTTTCGAAGATGGCTCACTTTATTCCTTACGATAAGACTTCAGATGCAACGAATATTGTTGATCTCTTCTTTGATCATATTGTCAAATTGCATGCAATTCCAAGAACTATTGTTTAAGAAAGGGATTCAAGTTCCTAAGTCATTTTTGGAGGACTTTATGGGCTAAACTTGGTACTAATCTAACACCTAACACTTCTCATCATCCCCAAACTGATGGGTAAACCGAAGTTGTCAATCAAAGTTTAGGTGATTTGCTTTGTGGGTTAATATAGAAGAACCTCAAAGAGTGGGAATCATTACTTCCTACTACTGAGTTTGCCTTCAACAAGTCAACCTACCTCACTACGGGAAAGAGTCCATTCGAAGTTGTCTATGGTAAGAATCCTCTTGGACCACTTGATCTTCCCCCTTTTCTAGTTTCTCATTCTTTTAGTGGAGATACTGCTGATCGAGTGAAGCAACTCAAGAAATTACATGAGAAAAGTTCAGGTACATATCAGGAAGCAAAATGCTAAATACAAAAAAAGGTTGATACACATACGAAACATGTGGTGTTCAAGGAAGGCGACCTACTTTAGATTCATTTGAGTAAGGATAGATTTTTGAACCGCAAGTTTTCTAAATTACAGAAGCAAGCTGATGGACCTTTTAAGATACTGCAAAAGATTGGTGATAATGCTTATTGCTTGGAGCTTCCCAATTACTTTGAAATATCACCTATCTTCAATGTAGCAAATCATTCTCCCTACTATTCCGATGAATCGAGGGCAAGTTATTTTCAACCAGGGGAGAACAATGAACATATGGAGGCCATGTTTTCTACAACAGTACAGGCTTATTGGGCTCATTGAGGTGCCAATGGATTTGGAGAATTGGGCCACGAATTCAAAATACTTACACTAATTAGCCTTAGTCCAATTTAGGCCCAAGAATTTCAAGAAATTGAAGAAGTCCAAGAATCCATTCAAGATTAGGATTTCTTTTCCTTCAAGATTAGTATTTCTTTTCCTTAAAGACCAATATTTCTTAATTCTTATCAGTAGGATTATATTTATAGTTCTAGTCAAACTAGGATTGTTAGTGGTATCCCATTCCTACTAGAAGTTTTTTTTCTTATTTTAGTTAGGATAGGTTTTCTTAGCCATATTCTTATTCTAGTTTAATTAGAATTAGTTTTCTTTAACCGTATCAATTTTACTCATTATAAGGCCTATTTAAAATGTGATTGACTCATTATTTTCTCTCTTCACTTATTCAATGTTTCCTGCAATCTTACGGGATTGAAGAATGTGTAGGTGACGTTTATTTTCATCTTACATTCTTTTAACATGAGTTTGAAGAATGATTTTGCTAGTTTTGTGAAACACTTTAGCGGGGTGCTTTTGTTTTTCTCTCTTCTTTGTGATTGAGAGGTGCAAAACCTTGAAAGTACATCAGATGGATGATTGGGTTTACCTGTTCGTGATGGGGTTGGAACCACACTTGCTTAATGACTGCATGTTGGTCTCACTTCAACTAGGTATGGATATTTTTCGTATTCAGGCATATGCTCAGGGTGTGGAGGACTGTAAGTAGAAGTAGAGGGCCGATCGTGAGCATGATAGGGGCTAGAGTAAGAGAGCAGGATCTTCAGGTCCTTCTGGTGAGTTTTGAGGTGGTTAGACACAACGGTACCCAATGTATCCAACTTATCCATTGGCTAGTGCACCCCCCTCAGTTTGCCAGTAGGAGATTTGAATGTTCCACATATTCAGGGCCCAGTCAAAGTTCCAGGGCCTCTAGTTCTCAATATAGGGGTGAGTCAAGTCAGATGAGGTTGCCCTTGCCACGATGTGCTTAGTGTGGTAAGCATCATGCCGAGCAGTGCCTTGTGCGATTGGGTGTTTGTAATACTTGTGGTTATCCAAGCCACGTTATGAGAGATTGTCTGACGAGTGGTGGTACAGGTATAGTTCAACTAGCGGGATTTGTAGTTGGCTCGTCATTATCAGTATGCCCCATTGGACAAGGTTCACAAGCACCAGTCGATCATGGTAGAGGTAGAGGTGGAACATCTAGCTCGAGCGATATTGAGAACCAAATTTATGCATTAACGGGTTGACAATATCAGGCGTCATCACCTAATGTTGTTACAAGTATACTATCAGTCTCTTTATATGACGTATATGCATTGATTGATCTAGGTTCCACCTTATCGTATGTCACTCCATTGGTGTCTAGTAAGTTTGGGATAGAATCTGAGTTAATTAAACCTTTTGAGGTTTCTACACCTGTTGGGGATCCAGTGATAGCTAGACAGGTATATAGAGATTGTAAAGTAGTAGTTCATAGTCATTCTATAGTAGCAGACCTGATTGAGTTAGATATGGTAGAATTTGATGTTATAATAGGTATGGATTGGTTGACTTCTTATTATGCTAACATTGATTGTAGATCAAAGATTGTTCGATTCTAGTTTCTAGAGTAGAAATGTAATATTGCATCGCCAAGAGGTAGGTTCCTATCTCAAGGCAAGGAAGATGATCAGAAAGGGCTGTATTTATCTCTTAGTTCGGGTACAAAATTTGAATGCAGAGTCACCGACCCTTTAGTCTATCCTTGTGGTTCATGAGTTTCTCGATGTTTTTTATGACGAGCTATCAGGCCTTCCACCAGTGCCTGAGATTGAGTTTGCTACTGACATATCACTAGATACTCAGTCGATATATATATTACTTCTTATAGAATGGAACTATAGAGCTGAGAGAGTTGAAAGAACAATTGAGAAATTTGCTTGGAAAAGGCTTTATCAGACCAAGTACATCACTATGGGGAGCACCTGTGTTATTTGTGAGAAAGAAAGATGGTTCATTGCGGATGTGTATTAATTACAGGTAGTTGAACAAGGCAATGATAAAGAATAAGTACCTTCTCTCGAGGATTGATGATTTATTTGATCGGCTGTGGGGTGTCAAGTGTTTCTCAAAGATAGATTCGAGGTTCGGGTATTGTCAGGTAAGGGTTAAAGAGAGATATTCCGAAGATAGCATTCAGGACCAGATACATGCAATTTGAGTTTCATGTTATGTCATTTGGTTTGACTAATGCCCTAGCAATATTCATGAACTTGATGAACCGTGTGTTAATAAACCTTTCTAGATCTGTTTGTGATTGTATTTATAGACGATATCTTGGTTTATTCCCGTTCAGAGGTTGAGCATGCAGATCATTTGCATACTGTGCTCGGAGTTCTACAAAAAAGGAAGTTGTACGCGAAATTCTCTAAATCTGAATTCTGGTTGAATTCCTTAGGCATATTATTTCAAGTGTGGGTATCTGAGTTGATACACAGAATATTGAGGTAGTGAAGGTTTGGCCTAGGTACATAACACCGACGGAGGTTCGTAGCTTCCTTGGTTTGGCAGGTTACTATAGGAGATTCATAGAGGGCTTTTCTTCTCTTTCAGCACCATTGACAAAGTTGACTCAGAAGGCAACTAAGTTTTAGTGGACTGATGCTTGTGAGTGGAGTTTCTAGGCATTGAAGGACAAATGGACTTCAGCACCAGTTCTGACACTCCCAAAAGGAACCGATGGTTATGCTATCTATTGTAACGCTTTGGGCATTGGATTAGGTTGTGTATTGATAGATGGTAAGGTTGTCTCTTATGCTTCTAGAAAACTAAGAATGCACGAGAAGAATTACCCAACCCACAATTTAGAGTTAGCCGCGGTGATTCATGCACTACTATTTGTATGGCATTCATGTTGATATTTATATAGATCATAAGATCCTTCAATATATTTTCAAGCAAAAAGAATTGAATTTAGATCAGAGGCGATGGTTGGAGCTACTAAGAGACTATGATGCTGATATTTTATGCCATCCAGGGAAGGAGAATGTAGTAGTCGACACCCTCAGTTGTAGATCTATGGGTAGCCTGTCATATTTATAGCTAGAGAAGAGTGAGTTAGCCCATGAGATTCATCAACTAGGTAGTCTTGGAGTTCGATTACTGGATTCAGGTGATACCAGAGTTACTATTCAGGACAGGGAAACATCCTCTTTTGTAACTGAAGTGAAGGAACGACAGCATGAGGATCCTGTGGTAGCTCATTATAGAGATATATCCCCTCAAAAGGAGAAGACACCATTTGAGATTACAGGAGTAGAGTCCTCAAATATCGAGGTCTATTATGTGTTCCTAATACATGTTATGGGAGAAACTCACTATTCTCGTTATTTTGTTCATCCAGGAGCGACGAAGATGTATCATGATATTAGGGAAATATACTGGTGGGATGAAATGAAGAAGGATATAACAGATTTTGGTTCTCAGTGCCCTAATTATTAGTAGGTTAAGATTGAGCATTAGAAACCCAGTAGATTATTGCAGGCTATTGAGATTCTGACTTGGAAGTGGGAAGTAATTAATATGGATTTCATCATAGGCTTACCTCGTACCCAGCGTAAGTTCGACTCTATATGGGTAATTGTTGATAAACTTACAAAATCAGTCCATTTTCTGCCTGCCAGGACTACATATTCGGTAGAGGATTATGCAAGGTTTTACATTAAGGAGATAGTATGACTTCATGGTATCCCTATATCTATTATCTCAGATAGAGGTGCTTAGTTTATAGCTAATATCTAGAGGTCCTTCCAGAAAGGATTAGGGACTCAGATAAGTCTTAGCATAACATTTCATCCCCAAACAGATGGTCAGGATGAGCATACTATTCAAACACTTGAGGATATGTTACGGGCGTGTGTGATAGACTTCAGGGGTAGCTGGGATGATCATTTGTTGCTTAATGATTTTGCGTATAATTATATCATTCCAATATTTAGATGGCTGCATACGAAGCTCTTTACGGATGGAATTGTAGGTCAACATCGGATGGTTCGATATTGGGGAAACTAAGTTAGTAGGACCAGAGTTGGTACAACAGGTAGTTGAGAAGATTAAACTTATACATGAAAGGCTATTAGTAGCTTAGAGTCGTCAGAAGTCATGTGCAAATAATCGACGACGAGACTTGGAGTTTTAGGTAGATGATTGGGTATTCCTAAAGGTATCACCGATGAAAGGCATTATGAGATTCGGTAAGAAACGCAAACTTATCCCTCGGTACATTGGACCTTATAAGATTATACACAAAGTAGGATAGGTAGCATATGAGTTAGACTTGCCTTCCGACTTGGAGTCTGTACATCTAGTCTTATATGTGTCTATGCTCTATAAGTGTATTAGAGATCCTTCTAGAGTTGTGCTAGTTGACGATGTTCCATTCACTGAGCAACTATCATATGAAGAAGCTCCCATTGCTATACTAGATAGACAAGTTTGGAGATTGAGAACTAAGGACGTAGCTTCTGTTAAATTACTTTGGAGAAACAAGAATGTGAAGAAGATGACTTGAGAAGCTGAAAAAGACATGTAGTCTGGGTATCCTCACTTGTTTATGCTTCCAGAGGAGGATAAGACTCAAACATCACAACCTTTTGGTGCATATATGTTATTGGATTCTTATGTTAGTTAATGTCATTGGTCATGTGTGTCATTGTTGTTATTGATGATTGTGGCCCTATGTGGCTTTGTATTAGTTGGGTTTTTGCATGACAACTTGGTAGTAAGTAGTACAGTTATAGAGGAGACCCTAAAAAAATTTCTATAGATCTTTGGGAGTTTAACATTCGAGCTGCCTAAAAGGGGGATTGCCCTGGCCTTTGGATTTATTAACAGAATAGATGCCTAATAACAAAGACAATATTAAAGTATTCGTAAGTGATGTAGGTTATGAGACTGATAAGCGCATCAGTCAGCATTTAAGAATGAATGTTCCAAAGGAGGGAATGATGTTACACCCCATGTTTTCTTATGCAAAAGTACATCGCAAGTCAATTGATGCAAGCTCGAAAATAAGATCGTCTTTAAAAGTATATAAAGTGATTTAATGATGTTACATCCCGTATTTCCGTTCAACATCTACACGACTGGGTTGAGGATGAATGCACTTAAACATGAGAAAGTAGATTTTGAACAAATAAAAATGAGTTGATTTACTCGACATGCCTGCTTCACCAACTAACTTTCCTTCCTACTTGCTTGAGCTACTCGACACATGTCTAAATTATTTAACGAGGATGAGATAGGTATTTAAAAATGGAAAAAGAACCAACATGTATCACATACTTGATTAAGCAGGTGACAAGTAGGTGCTTCACCTACTTAGAGTTTGTGGACCAAATTAAAAGTGGGTCCATATATACATAGATATATCTCTATTTCACTTAGAGAACAATTCAAAATCCCTCTCTCTCTATTGCAATGTGAAGAACCTCCAATATATCATCTAAACCTCTCTCAATGTTACCCTAGGGATCAAGACGAAATCCACAAGTTGGTAAGACGATTTCTCTCTTGGAAGATCAAGATCACCTAGTTATCTCTCTACTTTGTTGTTTGGGGAAAAGAGCTTATTTGAGCTTGATGTAAAGCTTAGTTGGACGAGTATCCTTGCTTTCAAGGTAAGGTTCAACTTCTCCTATATGTATTTAATATCATCTATGTATATCTAGTTGATTTGATAAAGGAAACTTGTGAAGTAGGTTGCACTTCATTTTGAAGTGTTGTAGTTGCTGGACTATTTAGGAGTTGAATTATTGATGTTTTATGGCTGGAAATAAGTAGAAATAACTTTTGAATACCATTGCTATTGTGGTTGAGGCGTTTGGAAGAAGAGAAGGCCTAGAGAAGTGTTGTTGATATAGTAAAACCGAGTTTAATGCTCATTTATTATTATTAATGTTGCACCATTATTGGGTTGCAGTGAGCATATTTCTAAATTGAAATCTTGGTTGGGTTACTCGGGAAGGAGATTATTTAAATATTGTTTGTTGTGTTGCTCTATTTGAGAGAAAAGAGAAGTTGAAAATGCGTCGTTTAGTAATATGAAACCGAGCTTGTCGCCCTCGTTACCTTGTTGCTGAGTAGCTGGCTAGTTATAAAAATTAGTATGCCTATTATAGCTTGAGGAAAGTAATAAAATCAAGGGTGGTGCTGCCCGTTTTAATATAGAATAAGCTTATTTTTCGTTGTATGATAATTGTATCTTTCATATTTTAATGATAGCGTCAGTATCATTATGTACATTAAGATGCAATGAGTGGAGTTCAACGTTGTTGTTGGATAGATTTTTATAAAGTATGTTAAGGTATCCCATATTTCTTTTTAGCATGGTCCATATTATACAAACAAAACGAGCATATGTGCAACTTTCACAAATGACGCTATTCTTAGAAGTACTAGGGGTGCCTATGTTCTTGATTTCCCCATGTGTCCAATTATGATATCATCTTTTCATGTGTCTCAGAAAATATATAAGTTATTAAAATTTATTTCATGATATTAACTGAAGGCATATTGATCTTATTACTTTCCAAGAGATCTTATTGACTTGCTTCCGTATGCATTGCATTCATTTATATATGTACATTGACCCATGACTAGATGGAATTATATACACGTATATTATATATATATATATATATATATATATATATATATATGGTATGGGGAAAGGTTACAGCGTTATATACACACCACCACTTAATCAGCTGGTATACATTGATGATTTCGCCCACTGAGGTCGTGATGATATGATGGAATGCTCTCAGAGGTTTGATGATGTTATGTACGCTTATATCTATGCTTGATATGACTTTATAAACATATGCATGACATTATAAATGTTTCATGATTCACAGAGCTATTCAGACTTACATGTTGAGTCCTTTACGCCATGTTTCTTTCATGTCTTTTATATACTGATTTTCATGCCTTACATACTCGGTACATTATTTATACTAATGCCTCTATTGCCTGGGGCCCTGCGTTTCATGCCCACAGGTGCAGGTAAACAGGCTGATGATCCCCCTTCTTAGGATCCTTATTCAGTGAGAGTTGGTGTGCTCCATTTGATTCGAAGCTGCAATTGGGTTTTGGTACGATATTTTTGTATACATATATGGGTACGATGGGGCCCAGTCCCATCCTTTATATAGTTGTACACTCTATTAGAGGTAATATCTACTTATAACCGCAAGGACAACTCACGTGCCAATATCTCAATCTGCCCGGCATGATCACAGGCTCACTATCACAATTCGCCCAGCATGATCGCAGGCTCACTATCACAATGGAAACATATAATACAAGAATACATAGGCATGATCAATGAATGTCAAGTTTTATACTCCTGAACTAGTATAAGTGACATGCTACGATGTATGCTTGTGCTAGTGTACTATCAAAGTCCAAGTCAACAAGTAATATCGAAGACATCAAGTAGCTCATTGAAAGCAACACAACATCTAACATATGGTGCATGACATATACAAATAAAATCGCACCATCACACTAATATCATCAACATAATGGCCCCGGTCCATCACATATCATCCCTGACATATCCACCCGTATCTCTCTGTATTGATAACATTGTAATAGCCACCCTTATTGCTCTGCCTAGACATTTAACATAATAGCCACCCGTATCACTCCGATAGCCACCCATATCACTCCACCCTGACAATAATACAATAGCCACCCGTATCGCTCCGCAAAATTATCAACAGTGAGATGTCACCCTTATGCTATGCATAACAACCATTAATCCACACAACAAATTCATATGTGCTAACATCACAACAACACGATATATCAACTCGTACCACAAGTGCCGATAGGCCACAACCTCTTAACAACAACAACAATACCAATATCACCACATCACATAGCCCATGGCTCAAACACGATGTGTACAAAATCTCTATAAAAATAAAATGGACGAGGAAAGTAACTCAACAATGAACAACACCCTATTAAACAACAAATTCAACTAGAACAGATAAATGATTCTTTAAATTCAACTTCAATTAATTGCATAAGAATAAACTCGATAAGGAAGGTATTTCCATAAAATGGCAAACTTTGAATCCTACTGTGTGAAATAAGCTAACAATAAATGAGATGGTATGAACTAGCAACTACTTCTAAATACATGAGAATAACCCGACAACAAAAGGATATCATGTAACAAGAATTTCAATGAAGAATAACTTAGTTATGAAGGGGGTCACATTACAATAAAAGAGGTACCAAGTTCAAATAAAGCATATAAGGGTAAACTTGACAAGTAAAGGATATGACATATGCTAACAACCTCAAATAAAGCATGTTAGAGTAGATATGCCAAATTAAAGATACAACATGTGCTAACAATTTAAAATAAAAACACAAAAGAAGCCTAAGAATCTAAACCGGTCAATTTTCACGTATAAGCCCGAGTACACACTCCTCACCTCGCATACGCGTCGTTCACATAATTCAAATAACACAATAAAACCCAAATCCTAAGGGGTAGTTCCTCCACACAAAGTTAGGCAAGATACTTACCTTAAAGAAGCTAAATCGATACTCTAAAATGACCTTCTCGTGTGAAACAACCTCCAGACGACTCGAATCTAGCCAAAATAACTTAATATCATAAATAAAAGTCATAGGAAATAATTTCAGATAATAAAGCTTCGATCTTTAATGAAAAAAAAACTCAACCCCAAGCTTGCACCTTCGAACTCAACAAAACTCACAAAATCGGAACACCCATTCTGATACAAGTCCAACCATACCAAAATTATCCAATTTCGACATCAAATCGGCCTTTAAATCATCATTTTATATTTTAGAAAGTTTTTACAAAAATCTTCAATTTCTCCAATTCAAATCACTAATTAAATGATAAAAACAAAGATGGAATCATGAAATATAACCAAATCCAGGTCAATAATACTTTCCCCAATCAAAATTGTGAAAATCCCCTCCAAAATCGAGCTCTCTAACTCAAAAAGTGATACAGTAACAAAGCTCTTGAAATAGAGTACTTATAATTCTACCTAGATATTCCCCTCCGCGATCGCGTAGCACAAAATCACAAGCATCCAAAAACATTCTTCGTGAACACGTGATCACTGCTGCGAATGTGACTCACAATCTCCAGCAAACATCGCGAATGTGTTATCTCCCTCATGAACACGGAGAGCAAACCCTTGATGACTCGTTCCAGCTTTCCTTATACGCGATCGCGTATCCCACAATGCGAAGAGAAAAGTCCTCAAATCTTCACGAACGTGGTCAAATCTTCACGACTGCGAAGAACAAAATGCCAGCCTCCGCAGAAATCTCTACGCGAGCGTGATTGATTCATCAAGAGCGCGATGAAGGACATCGGATAGTAGCTGACAACAAATTCAAAACAAGTATAAATGGCCCATAACCCCACCGAAATACACCCGAGGTCCCTGGGACCCCATCCAAACACACTAACCAATCGCAAAACACAATACAAACTCGCTCGAAAACTCAAATCACATGAAACAACATCAAAACTATGAATCGCACCTCAATTCAAGCCTAATGAAGTAATGAACTTTCAACTTCTACTACTCATGCCAAATGATATCAAATCAACCCTGCATGACCTCAAATTTTGCATGCAAGTCCCAAATGACACCATGTATCTATACCAATTCCCAAAATCACAATCTGAATCCGATATCAACAAAGTCAAGTCCCGGTCAAACCTCTCAACCTTTCAAACCTTCAGCATTCCTATTTTCGACAAAATGCATCAAATCAACCTACGAACCTTCAAATACAAATCCGGACATATGCCTAAGTCCAAAAGAACCATACGAAGTTATTGGAAACACCAAAACACCATTCCGGAGTCATCTACACAAAAGTCAAACTCCGGTAAACTCTTACGACTTAAGCTTCTAAAATAAGAATCATTCTTCCAAATCAAGACCCCAAAAACCAAACTCGACCACACACGCAAGTCATAATACACAATACGAAGATACACGGGACCCTAATCCATCGAATAGAATGCTAATTCTCAAAACAATCGGCCTGGTTGTTATACTTCCAAACCTTCAACTTTACAACTTTCGACAATTAGAGCCAAAGCACCCTGGAACCTCCAAATCCGAATCTAGATATAGGCACAAGTCCAAAAGCACTATACGAACCTACTGGAACCATCAAATAACCAATGCAACGTCACTTACTCGAAAGTCAAATCTTGATAAACTCTTACCACTTAAGCTTCCAATTATGGAAATATGTGTTCTAATTCACTCCAAAACCTTTTCCAAACTGAACAAACAAACCCGGCAAGTCACAGAACAATACATAAACATATGGGAAGCATCAAATAGAGATCGTGGCTCAAATACACAAAATGATAAGCCATGTTGTGTTATTCTACCCCTCTTAAAGTCTGTCCTTGAACAGGTCTAGAATCATTCTCGGAATAGCAAAAAGGTGAGGATATCTGCATCACATATAATGCTCGGTCTTGCAAGTCACTTCCTTGACCAATTGACCTCTCCATTGGACCTTCACTGATGCAATACTGACATGCCACACCAATACAACTTTAAGCCACAAAACATGCAATCCGAGCACTAATACGCAACAATTCAAGTGTGCTCAAACATAGAAAATGACTCAAATGAGAGAACTGTCCCACAAGCTCAACAAGTACCACCACAACGCAATGCGAAGAACCCACCACACATCGTAGAACTAAAATACACTAATCTAACACAAATGATCATATCCCAACATAACTTTTCTACAATGCGTGACCCGCAAACACTGGTCTATATGAAATACCTCAAGTTACAATGCTCACAATCAACAACACGTGCAATTTGATGTCTAGTACCAAAGGTGCATGGCCATAACCACTGAGAAGCGAACAACACCATATATCACAATCGGACAAAGGCCATAACCAAGGCACAATCAACCATTCGGCACCCCAATAACTATTCCACTCGAATTCTGCTAAAAGATCTAAATAGAATCGCACCATGTGTGCATATGACCAACAAATCACAACCCCTCGTAGCATAGAAGAGTAACTCATAGAACATATCAGAACACGAACAAGCTCAACTGTAATGACTGACTCACCTGCCAACACTAACCATGTTGAGTCAACAAATCCGATCGGGTGTAGGATACACATCATCATTAAGCCTACTAATGGGCCCCCAGATCAACCCTAGTCATCCACAAATAGATAAATAACCCTCCTAAAGTCCACAATGACCTAACCATAACACATACTATCATCTGACCAGCTTTGGCCACATCTTCACTGTCCACAATCATGAAACAATCTGCTTCTGAGAACTGTCGATCTCCAAATCCATAGAACACACGAATCACCATATCTGATCCTAACTCCATCGCCCGAATGTCTAACACATCTCTCACACATGATCATCCCATGAGGAATACTTCGATAATTCTTCCGTGCCACATAGCAAAATCTGAATATTAGTAGTCGATCAACTAGGCGAGTACCGCAATACCAATGAAGCATCCGTAAGTCAAAACTCAGTGTGCCTTTTGAGATGCGCACCCTTCTCAGGCATTACCAAATAGTTATAACATTCATCTAGACATCGAAAATCGTCAATGTTATCTAAGAATTTATGACCTTCCCTTCAAAACTGACCTGTGATCTTACACATACAAATCTCAATCCCACACAACACACCACATCTATCATGCCATCATATGAAAAGTACGAAAATCTCATAATCAACTCTGAGTCACAAGCAAACTACATACTCCATTAGCCAGGAACCTTCCATTTGATCTCATCCAAGAGAAAATCACAATACGCAACATGTTCCTCACGCCAGTAGAAAATATCCACCTCGAACCGTGGTAGAAATCCTCGAGAGCACTTTGAAATCCATTTGCACATAATCAAGCCATCAAAACTGAATCTCTCTAACTCAACCAAGCCACGTGAGTCGCCAAACCCAAGAGTACTACCACAAAGCACTTGTAGAGATCACCACATCATAAGAACAAAAAGAACTGAGCATACCATTACCATATTTGTCCAACCTACTACCAAGATGTCCTATTTCTTCGAGTTCCTTCCGAATTACCCTCAAGTTGACACTTCTCCTTTCCATAACACGACGATCCTTTGCCCACAACTCACCACAAGAGATTCTAGCATAAAACCACACTGTCCTAAGTCCCATAAGCAGTTGCATTCCCTCTTAAGAACCCTAAATGGACCACAACGGAGACACCCACTCTAAAGACACCTTCTGTGAATCCAAAACTATTTCCTTCACCTTCCTGATATTGAAATTTAGAATCCATAATCATATAGAAATACTGCGAGTCTTGATACCATCTAATGTACATCTCAGATTCTAGCCATATAAAAATTCGAAAAATTCTTAATTGCTACATATAAATCTTGAATCCATTAGATCCTTCTCAAGAGTCATTTACTCTGCTCATATCTCAATTTCACCACCCAAACGGGTCTAAAGACATGTGCCCCATTAGCACCACAACACCCAAAGAAGTAACCGTGCATTAACGCAACCGAGTAAATTCCTCCTCCATGCACACTACATCCATCATGAATAACAACTCAAATCATTCCATGATTTTCATGTACCCATAAAGTGTAATATAACCCATATTCACAAATTCTCTTAATCGAGTCATTCTCGATCTCAACCTCTGCAAGTCATAACGTATTCACCAGTATGCCTCCAACAGAAACCAGTGCAACACATAACCATGCAACCCAATCGACGATAACAGACTCCCCACTTGGCTCAAAGACATCGCCCATACTCTATTACTACCATAATATCGCAGCGATATTCAACTCAATCATTCTTAAGCTCATGTAACACACACCATATAATACCTCAAATCATCTACTAATCTTGCACTCATTCTCGTGACGGCCAGGTCAATTATTACAATAGATCCAAACTCAAATGGCACAAATATAACCCTTTGGTAGAAAAGAAAGCCTCCACACAACATCATAAGGATCACACATCCGTAGGTTACCCCGCAGGTGATAACCCACCTGCTTAGCCTCAAACTGACATCTCTCTATACTATTTCACAGCCATAACTACTACTCCATCACTTAATCTTTCCGAGTCTGAACTTACAACATGACATGAAAATCTATTGCGCTCCACAATTAAACAACATTGTTTATCTCGAAAATATGAGTAACAATTAAATTTGATTTATGATTTTAAAGATATGTGATTTAGTTCAATAAATTAATAATCAAGAAATATGAAGTAAAAATGAAAAAGAGAAGTGAATCAAACTAATGTTACCCAACAGCGGTGACCTCGAGCTTAATGACCTCGAGGTGGGCTTAGAACAATAAGAGCAATTTAATCAAGAAAAGTAAAGTAAGAACAATAGAGGTAAAGGATAATTCTGATGAACAATAGGTAAAAAGTAGAGAGTATGTTCTTTTCTCAATGATTAGATGATGTTACAAAATCATCGGGGTCCTCTTTATACAATGGGAGAACCCTAAATAAGGTATATTTCTATTTACAGTAAGGAATATTCTTGATACAACTGTCTAACCGCCTAGTACGGAATTGTACAATCCTATTCTGAGATCTGTGCCATAATCTTAGGGACGTAGCAGGAATCTAGCTCATTCAATTACAAATCTACAACGACACTAATTCGGGGTCGAGCATACTCGGCTTCGATATTCCTCGTACTCCCATCTCCGGGCATTGCATTCTATTTCCGAGATGAAGTCTGGTCCATCGAGCTCGAACTCGACCTCGCCCTTGAGCCTATAAATCGGGTAGCCCTGATTTCTATCGTATACAGATAATCCCCGCATTTCTTAGCATATAACGACAAGAAACGAATTGAGTCCTTGATTTTTACCCTGATTTGCAACGACATCATCATCGTGATGCAAACGACTAAGGAAATGAAAGCTCAGAAGCTGGCTTTTCCTAAGGAAAACTTTGAGAACCTTTAGCGAATCCGGCGGTGGGGAAGATTCTGAGAGCGAAGACTCTTCTGCCAATAAGGATCGTGTTGCTTAGGTTTCATGCTCTTAGTAATTTTTTTCTTTTGAGGTTGATCAGGCCTTGCGAGGAACTCTTGATCGTCACCTTTAACTCTTGTAAAAAGGTTTATACGAAACCTTTTTCCTTCCGTGGTTTCTGAATCTATTACCTTTTTTTGCGAATCAAAGCGCCTTATCATAAAATTCCCTTTAAATGTCCAGAGTTTGAGATGGTAATGACCGATAATAAGGTCTACCCTCGAACGTTTCTGATCAATGGTCCCTGAATGACCATTCGAACTTGAGTTTGAGTAGCTCTTAGGCTCACCAATCGATTGGGTAAAGTATACCTTGGGCTTGATAGTTGAGTGAGTGCACGCTCGAACTTGAAATGAAAATAGCCCTTAGGCCTTATGTCCAATTGAGGACATGCTCGAACTTGAGATGAGGTGGCCCTTGGGCTTGAAAGATAGTCCCCAAGTGAGAATTTTCTTGAACTCAGGTAGCCCTTGGGCTTAGTAGTCAATGAGTACTTGCTCGAACTTGAAATGAAGTTAGCCTATAGGCTTTTTGGATAGTCCCCGAGTGAGTGTTTGCTCGAACTTGGGTTAAGATAGCCCTTGGGCTTTTATGATCGAGTGAGGACTTGCTCGAACTTGGAATAGAGTTAGCCCTTAGGCTTCATAGATAGTCCCCGAGTGAGAATTTTCTCAAACTCGGGTAGCCCTTGGGCTTAGTAGTCGAGTGAGTACTTTCTCGAACTCGAAATAGCCCGTAGGCTTTACAGTCGAGTGAGGATTCTCTCGAACTCGAAGTAAAGTTAGTCCTTAGGCTTTCTCATATTGGCCTTTAGGCTCTTTTAGGTCGGCCCTTAGGGTCTTTTAGATCGGCCCTTAGGCTATTTAAGTTGGACCAATTCAGCCTCTAAGACGGCTATAATTTTTCCCTCTTTTCGGCTAAAACACTTAGTGAAAATTTCTTTATGCCTTAGCATGTGTTTTCTGTACCTGTTGGGTTTTTCAAGGGTTCAATCGATCAAAACCCATTCGTGTTAATACCTCTTGAGGCTTTTTCGAAGGCTAATGTTATCAAAGCCTTTAAATTATTCGAGGGATGATTTTATCGAAGCCCTTTTTTCTTTTGCCGAGGTTAGACGAGTTTAACCGATTTTTTGAAGTATTTGAAGTCCTTTAATTTATGGCAGAAGTCGGAATTCTCTGAGCCGCATTATATCGGTCGTGGCCTTTTACATGACCGTAGTCTTTAATATGGCCGTAGCTTTTTAATATGGCCGTAGCCTTTTAATATGGATGTAGCCCTCAGGTATATCTCTTGGACTTGTTTCCCGATAGCCTTTCGAACTTGTCCGAAAAGTTAGTCCTCGAGTATGATGGCCTTGGCTTGTATATCGGGGGGTGCCTCTTTGAGGTCTTATGATTTCGAACTTGGATAGATCGAGTAGGTACTCCCCGAGTATTTGAGGTACGTTCGCATTTGCGTTAAGATATTCCTTGGGCTTTTATGATCGAGTGAGAATTTGCTCGAACTCGAAGTAAAGTTAGCCCTTAGGCTTCATAGATAGTCCCCGAATGAGAGTTTGGTCGAACTCAGATTAAGATAGCCCTTGGTCTTTTGTATTTGTTACGGATTTCGGACGCCCCCGATCTACATTAACTTGGTTGTACCCCTTTTAGTTTAGAGCTTGCCCTTTGGGCTTATCTTCTTTTTCACTTCGATCTTAACCGAAGAGGTGGCCGTGGCCCGTAAAATCAAGGATCGCCTTTATGGTCTTATGGTATCAAAATGTTAGCAGTTTGAACTTCTGTTGTGATCGCCCCTTAAGCTTCTGTCAACAGACGATTATACATGCACGCATGTTTGATGTTAAGTCTCGAGAAACCTATATGGGCATAGATTATCTAACCGTTTGACCTTTACAACATTTTCCTATCAAGGCCCCGTTGTCATGAAGTAACTTCCTTGCAACAAAGCGGACATTCGAGGGTAATGCCTCCCAGATCTTGAGGCTTATCTCAGGGAACCTCAGATATTGTTAAACTGCCCTAAGTTAGCACGAACAATGGTTGCCTCGTTAAAAAACTTGTCGAAAAAACCCATTTGGGACAAAAACTGGTCCAAGGGAAAAAGAGTGCAATTCGTGCTCTAAGATTTAAAGCTTTGTGCCGATCTCGATAGCCTGCAAGTGTTAGTCAATAAAATAGAGAGAATTGGAATGTGGTCGTACCTTTATTCTGATTTTGGATATTTAATGTGACCTTCCTCGGCATTAGGCCCTTGTGAATTTTGACCTCGACCATTTCTCCTCTCATTTTGTGCGAAGCTTCACCTAGACCCGCTGCCTCTATGGTCTCCATTATACAGTTAATATCGATCTCTATTCGACCTCGGCTCTCAATCAGCGTCCCCTTTGATCCTACCCATGGGCCTGCTAGGATAAATGGACCCCGAAGGAGTCCCAAATTGATCATTTTTGACTCTAATCTTCAACTGGTACCGATTATGTACATCGGCCCAAGTGACAGCTGGGTATTCGAGCAAACTTTGCTTCAACTGGTGAGAAGCTATAGAACTCCAAGTGTTGAGATCTTGCGTGAAAGCTTGAACGGCCCAATCATCGGTGACCGGAGGCAAATCCATTCTCTCTACTTAAAACTGAGATATGAATTCCCTGAGCATCTCATTTTCTTTCTACCTTACTTTGAAAAGGTCCGACTTCCTCGTTGCAATTTTAATGGCTCCGGCATGTGCTTTTACAAAAGAATCAGCAAGCATAGCAAACGAATCAATAGAATTAGGGGGTACGTTATGATACCATATCAAGGCACCCTTGGACAGAGTCTCCCCGAACTTCTTCAGCAGCACTGATTCAATTTCATCATCTTCCAAGTCGTTTCCTTTGATGGCGCACGTATACGAGGTGACATGTTCATTCGGATCGGTCGTCCCGTTATACTTGGGGATCTCAGGCATATGGAACTTCTTGGGAATTTCCTTCGGAGTCGCACTACGGGGGAAGGGTCTTCGCACAAACTTTTTAGAATCTAGTCCTTCTAAGATTGGTGGTGCTCCCGGTATTTGATCAGCACGGGAGTTATAAGTCTCCACTTTTTTGTCATTATCCTCGATCTTCTTCTCCCTGGACTCGATTCTCTTGGTGAGTTCCTCGAGCATTACCATAATTGTGGGGTCAGTCCCTAGTTATTTCCGTTCGACCTCTCCGGCGCTGGTTCAACACATCAAGTGTCTTCATGTTCAGCTACGTTTAGAGTCTTATTCTAATTTTGAAGTTGAGTGATGGCGATCTGCTGAGCTTGTAGCATCTCGAATATCACTTGGAAGTTGATTCCTCCATCTGCCATTCCTTGTTCTCCTTGGCCACCGGATCGGGCTTCCCTGCATGCATTCCCCTTAGGGTCTGTGCCTAAATCCGCGTTTAGAGGAATGTGTGAACTAACATCAACTAGTTCCATATTTGGCACTTCCCCTAGGTTTATAGATGGTACACTGACCCCTGCATTGCTTTTTGCTCCAAGACCTTCATGGTCATAAACATGTACGTTTTCTGAGCTAGACATGTTTCAGTGTGAGAATAAAAAATCTTGACAAGAAAAATTGTAAAAATAACATGTGTAACGAGAATCAGTAAAGAAATAATCACTATTATCTTTAGCACAATGGTGGGCGCCAAACTGTTTACCTCGAAAATATGAGTAACAATTAAATTTGATTTGTACTTTTAAAGATATGTGATTTAGTTCAATACTAATTAATAATCAAGAAATATGAAGTAGAAATGAAAAAGAAAAGTGAATCAAACCAATTTTACCCAACAGCGGTGACCTCGAGCTTAGTGACCTCGAGGTGGGCTTAGAACAATAAGAACAATTTAAGCAAGAACAGTAGGCAAAAAGTAGAGAGTATATTCTTTACTCAATGATTAGATGATGTTACAAAATAATTGGGGTCCTCTTTATATAATGGGAGAACCCTAAATAAGGTATATTTCTATTTACAGTAAGGAATATTCTTGATACAGCTGTCTAACTGCCTAGTACGGAATCGTACAATCCTATTTCGGGATTTGCGCCATAATCTTGGGGACGTAGCAGGAATCTAGCTCATTCTATTACAAATCCACAACGGCCCTATTTCGGGGTTGAGCATACTCGGCTTCGATATTCCTCGTACTCCCATCTCCGGCCATTGTATTTTGTCTCTGAGCTCGAGTCTGGTTCATCGGGCTCGACCTCGACCTCGCCCTCAAGCTTATAAATTGCGTAGCCCCAATTTCTACCGTATACAAACATAAAAGAACCTTCAACACACCCATCAGTTGAGACTATACATCAAATCAAGACAGAAATCAAGCACCCAATAGCCCTTTTTACATCTCAAGCAAACTCTTTTCGTCACATTCCAACCATTTGAACACTTTCTGTAGTCACATCTTACTCATCATATAGCCATCCAACCACTCATCGAGCCATAATTCTACACATAGGAAAACTACCAGACATATAAGTCCAAAAAGAACACGCTCACACAACCAAAATCACTATGATTACGCTATGGTCAAAGCGTGACCTCAAGTCCTCCAGACTGGCCCATCATCAGCACACAGAAATCACATCTCGCACCTTATCCAAATAATTACAAGCCATCGATGCACAGTTGATACTGAGCTCTCACATGTGCAGATGAGTGCGTGGAAGGAAATCAAAGAGTTATGCTTCAAGCTGAATCAATGTCGCACGATAAGGAAAGAAAGATGGGAAGTTTATCCTAAATGCTTATAGCCTCTCAAAGATAGATATGGACGCCATCATACCGATCCGCAAGACTCTACTATACACTTGCTCATGACTTGTAGAACCTATGAACCTAGAGCTCTGATACCAACTTGTCATGACCCAAAATCCAACTATTCGTGATGGCACCTAATCCAACCCATTAGGTAAGCTAATTAACAACTATCCAATTTTAATGTGATTTATTAAGACAAATAAATAAATAATATCAGAAACTTATACATTTCCCAAGTACTGGCAGTACAAATCATGAACTTCTAAATTTAGAATTTACAAAGCTGGTATGAAATAAATACATCATCTTTTTGAAATATACATGTACAGATTAAAAATTCTAAAGCTACTAAGAACATGAGGCAGCTATGACCGGAACGTAGGTGCGTCTTCTAATCCAGCTCTCGCCATACACATCAACATCCAACATGTGCACACTAGGTGCAGAAGTATAGTATGAGTACAACCGACCCCATGTACAGAATAAGTAACAAACCTAACCTTAGGTTGAAAGTTGTGACGAGATGGGACAAGGGTCAGAATCCAACTCCAATAACCAGCAACAGTTCATAACAACATAATAAAAATGGTACAAGAAATAACTCAGAGGTATGATGCTCAACTCGTTCATAGTTATGGGAAAATAGGCATGTTTTTCAAATATATCAGTAAAACTCAATTATTTTCACCAATTCACCAAAAATATGAGTAAGTCTGAAAACTCTGATTTTTTTCTTTTCACAAAAACCTCTCAACAATAAATAAGATATTTCATTTTCAGATAGCATGAGGAAAGTACATCTCTATGCCTACATGTTAGTATGCAAGTGAAATCATGATTGTCAACAAAATCGGGCAGCATAAGGAAATGCATCTCTATGCTTGTATCTCAAGTATGCATGTAAAATGCTATGCATCTCAGTGATGAACTCATGTACTGACACTCTCACAGTACTCAATCTCACCATCTCACACTATCACTCATCACGCTCAATACTCAGTACTGTAAAGGGCTGCTCCAGCCCAAACATAAATAAATCCTCACACGTAGTCACTCAGTATTGTACAGGGCAGATCCAGCCTAAAAATCAATAGCAATTATGCTCATTCTGGGTGTGTAGACTCCGGAGGGGCAGATCCAGCCCAAGTGCTATAATAAGCCAATCATTTCATGAATCAATAATACCTCATACAGCGTGCAACCCGTTCACATCATGAATCAATAGTACCAAATGCGGCATGCAACCCGATCCCATAAAAATCCTCACAAACAGGCCCTCGGCCTCACTCAGTAATCAATCTCTCCAGTCTCTCGGGCTCATAATGTCATGAAATCAGCCCCAAAATGATGATGTGATGTATCAATAAATAATAACAGAAACTGAGATATGATATACAAATGAATGTGTAACACTGAGTATGTAATTGCAATGTAAGCATATAACGCAACAACAGAAATGACCTCAGGGTCCTAATAGGATAAGCATATAACTTAGACATGGTTTCTAATATGAATCATAGCTTATTTACTCTAGCAAGTAGAGATTTCATAGATACAAATAAGATTAGGTAACTACACAGTACCACACAAATAACTGAGTCACAATTCGCACGATGAACGCCCACGCGGCCATCACCTAGCATGTGCGGCACCTCAACACCAAACACATATCACATATATTCAGGGGTTCATACCCTCAACACCAAATTTAGAAGTGTTACTTACCTTAAACAAGTCTAATCCAATATCGAGGAAGCCACACGATAATCCAAAAATGCCATCCCGCATGTACCGACCTCCGAACGACTCGAAACTAGTCAAAAGCAACTAAAGAACATCAAATAATGCCTAATGAAACAATTCAAAATGATAAAGGTCGAATATTGAATCGAACCCCCAAAATCGACCAAAAAGTCAAAACCGGGCTCGCACCTCAAAACCGACAAACTTACAAAATCCGAAATTCATTCAATTACGAGTCCAACCATATTATTTTCCCTCAAATCTTACTCCGAATCAATGTTCAAATCTCAAAAAATCACACTATGAAACTTTAGACAAAAATCCTCAAATTTCTCTTTTTAAATCATCAACCAAATTCCAAAAACGAGAATAGATTGATGAAATATAATCAAAACCAGGATAAGAATGCTTACCCCAATTCGTGTAGTGAAATTCCTCTTCAAAGTCGCACAATATCGAGCTCCAAGTCTCAAAAATGAGAATAAAACGACCAACCCTCGAAAATATAGCTTCTTCCCAGCATTGTTTTCATCTACGAAGAAAATAGCCGCTTCTGCGGCAGCATTAAGCTTTTGTGACCACAACTAATTAGCTGTCACCTCGCAATTACAGAATAATTTCTGCTTCTGCAACATCGCAGGTGCGAGCTCCACTTCGCTCCTGCTCAAGACCCTGTTTCTACGCCCATGACAATCGCTTCTGCGGAGTCGCAGATGCAACCCAAATTCTGCATCTGTGAAGATTCCAAGCCTTGTCTTCTCCCACTTTTGCAATGAACTTCCCACATCTGCGAAGTTGGTTTTGCAACCAATACTCCGCAGATGTGGCCACACCAGCACCAGAAATCTTTAGCAATACAACAAGAGGAAAAATGATCTGAACCTCCTCCGAAACTCGTTTGAGCCACTCGGGACCCCATACAAATATACCAACAAGTCTTATAACATAACACAGACCTACTCGAGGCCTGAAATCACACATAACAACATTGAAACGATGAATCACACCTCAAATCAAACTTAAATTAACTTTGAACTTTCAACTTCCCAAACCACGCGCCGAAACATATCAAATCAACCCGGAATGAACATAAATTTTGCACACAAGTCCCAAATGACATAACGAAGCTATTTCAATTCCCATAACCAAATCCGAACACGATATCCTCGAAGTCAACTCCCGATCAAACTTGTGAACTTTCCAAACCTTCAAATTTCCAATTGTTCCTTATTAGTGTTGAAACCTTCTAGAAATATCTAAATGTAAATCCGGACATACGCCCGAGCCCAAAATTACCATCCGGACCTAATGGAACTATCAAGATTCTGATTCGGGGTCAAATACACAATAGTCAAATTTAGTCAACCCTTTCAACTTAAAGCTTCAAACATGAAATTCATTCTTCTAAATCACTTCCGAATAACCTGAAAATCAAAACCGACGATTCACACAAGTCATAATACATCATATGGAGCTACTCATGCCCTCAAACTACCGTGTGAAGATCAAATGATCAAAATGATCAGTCGGGTTATTATAGATATATAGTAAATTGAAAGTGATTCCTCAGCTGCAAACATAAATGTCGCATATGCAACCTCGCATAGGCTAACAATATGCAAACCTAGAGGAACCTGACCAATAATGCATCTGCAGACAAAACATCGCATCTACAACTCCGCAGGTGTGAAAAACATATTGTAGAAGTGGCCTTGCATATGCGCCACATGCTCCGCAAATGTGGACTTCCAAGCTTGACCAATCCTCACATCTGCGACCAAAACCCTGCAGGTGCGACTTCGCACTTGCGCTTCCTTTTTCGCAGAATCGACCACCTCCAAACCACTTATTTTTTGCAAAAGCGACATCCCTTCCATAAAAGCGACATTGCACCTACGACAAATTCTCCACAGTTGCGAAACATTAGTAACAGAACTGCCAAACAAGACCTAAAATAACTCAAAACTCGTCTAAAACGCACCTGAGCTCCTCAGAACCCCGTCCAAACATATCAATCAATCACAAAACATAACACGGACCTACTCTTGGCCTCCAATCATACAAAAGAAAATCAAAATCATAAATCATACCTCAATTCAAGCTTAATGAACTAATCGAACTTCCAAATTTTAAAACTCATACCGAACCACGTCTAACCAACTCGAAATAACCCCAAATTTTTCACACATGTCCTAAATGACATAACAAAATTGTTCCAACTTTTTGAAAAGCTATCTGAACCCGATAACATCAATGTCAACCCTATAAACCTTCCAAACATTCAAATTGCCAACTTTCGACAAATAGAGCTGAAACCTTCTAGGAGCACCCAAATTAAAAATCGAACATACGCTCAAGTACAAAAGTACCTTACGAACTTATTAGAACCATCAAAATATGAATTCAAGGTCTCTTACTCACAAGTCAAACCTTAGTCAATTCTTCAAACTTAAAGCTTCTAAATTGAGAATTGCTCTTCTGAAACAATCCCGAACTTCTTGAAAATTAAAACCAAACATGCACTCAAGTCATAATAAATTATATGGAGCTAATCAAAACCTCAAACCATCAATTGAAATACAAATGCTCAAAATGACTAGTCGGGTCGTTAGATAATATGGAGAATGATGTTTGATAGTTACCATATCTGTGTCAGTAGTTGGTGGCGCTCGATGGTCGTAGGTCATTGGTCAGTGGTTGGTGGTTGATGTTTGTCCGTACCATTCTATTATTCTAAGAATTGAATGAATTGAAAGGTGTTTAAGTTAGAGGACGTTTTTATCCAGCTAATATCACTAAACTTAATTGAAATTATTTTTGCTCACTAAACTTTGTTGCTGCCTCTGTTGACAAGAACCAAAAGAAAATAAGAAAAACACTACTTTCATGTTGTTTTTCCAATGACTCATAGGGTTAGCTCAATGATACCCACTTGCGTAAACCTATCCTCACTTTCTTTTCTCTAATGTCTAAGATATTTTATTTGAATTCTCGTTTAACCTAAGAAAAAAATTTTGATTTACTTACTAACTAAATGATCAACCAAAATAGGCATATTAAATTACAAAAAAATTATATGTTAATATAAATCAGGGCCTATCATAGATGATGTGGCATTTCTTACAAACTAGAAAATATATTTACCTTTTTCTCATTTTTTTGATTTTTTTCTCCTACTTTTTTTGTTTATCTTATCATAGACACCCCTTAAAGAACCTATGTAACCTTATTTAAAGAGAAAAATGGTTATGGAAAATAAACAACAAGCGTATGATTTCTTGAAGAAAAATAAAAAAGGAACCCAAAGCTTTCTTATGTTCAAACCGTTTCATTTATTACTTGAAAATGGTTAAGTAGCAAAAACCCAAAATTTTGCAAAGTTCACACATCTTAAACATTTTCATAAAGTATTTTACATAGTATTCAATATTGGGGGAATTTGATGCATATACTGGAACCAAGATATCTTCATAGATATTATTTCTCCCGTCGTTCACACTTTAGATGCCAGATTCTCTCTTCCTATTTTTCGTTTTGCCATCACGTCAATGTCTATTTTTACTTCTTTAGAAAACCTATGATTCAAAGAATCAGCCTAAGAAACTGAATTTTCTAGCCATCATAATCGACCAAAGATATATTTGCTCGAGGATTACCATTGCGCTTCCATATCTTATACGTATTGGAAGGCGCAATTTTTCCAGCAAAGAAAACAATAAAACTATCAAAGTGGAAACCTATCTCCATATATAAAATAACACATTTTGACATTCTACGAAGAAGAAGAACAAGGCGATGAAGGCCATACCTCTACTTGGACCATCACCAAGTCTAAACAAATTGTTGGAACGATGCCTTTTAGGTTCATATGTAATGTCTTTAGGATCTCTTCCTTATGTTTCTTCTTTTAGGGTGTATGATTTTTATAGGGAGAATAGCAACATAGATAGAAAGATTACAAGAGATAAAGTTCAAGAGGTACGACTATCATAGTATTAATATAATGACCCGGCCGGTTATTTTGAGAAATCAAGCTTTGTTCGGTGACGTAAGGTCTGGAACAGCTTCATAATATGAGTATCGACTTGCGTGCATAGTTTAATTTAGTTAATGGATGATTTAGAGTCAAACTGGAAGAGGGAATCTAGTTTCGAAAGTTTAAGCGGTGAGAATTTGACTAGAATTTAACTTCTGAGTAAACCGCCCCGGAATGGGTTTTGGGTGATCTCAACAGCCCTTGTATGATTATTTTGGACTTAGGCGCACGTCCGGATTCGGACTTGGAGGTCCGTAGGGTAAATTTAGGCATTTTGGCAAAAGTTGGAAAAGTTGAGGTTTGAAAAATGGAGAAGTTTGACCCATAGTTGACTTTTGTGATATCGGGATTGGAATGCGATTCTGAGAGTTGGTGCGACTCCGTTATATCATTTTGGACTTGTCTGCAAAATTTGGTGTTATTCCGGGTTGGTTTGATTGGTTTCGGCACTAGTTTTAGAAGTTGGAAGATTTGGAAGTTCATAGTTCGATTCATAGCGTGATTTGCATTTCTGGCATTGTTTGATGTGATTTGAGACATCGAGCGAGTCTATGTTACGTTATAGAACTTGTTTGTGTGCTTAGACGGGGTCTCGGGGGCCGCGGGTGTGATTCGGACGAGTTTTGAATGTTTTGCATGGTTTTGAGCATGTCTGATTTCTGGTGTTTTCGCACCTGCGACCTTGGAGCGCAGGTGTGGCTCCGCTTCTGCGTGAGCCTGGCCACTTCTACGGTCAAGAAGGCTTGGGAGCTTGCTCGCTTTTGCGTAGGCTGGCACGCAGGTGCGAATGCCACTTCTGCGGTCCAGCTATCATACCTGCGGTGAAATCTCACTCCTGCGATTTCACTTTCGCTTCTGCGGTGTCACTAATGCGGCTGTATATCCATAGATACGGTCACTGGCCTGGTCAGCTAAGTTCGCAGATGCGGACTCTCTCTCTCGCAAATGCAGGTTCTTGACCGCAGATGCGGAAGTCCTGGCAGAATCATATAAGTCGAGGGTTTTGCCATTTCTTCATATTTTGAGTTTTAAAATTCGAATTTGGGAGCTTCTTTTGGGGTTTTTTTCAAGAAAATCGATTGGATAAGTGTTCTTCACCTAGAATCTAACATATTCCATGATTTTATTTTCATTTCATCATTTAATTTGTGTTTTGAGTTGAGGAAAATATTGGTTTTTGAAGAAAATTTTCAAAATAAAAATTCATGATTTAAGGGACGTAATAGTATCGGAATTTAATATTTTTTGTATGGTTGAACTCATATAGGAATGTTTATTTGGATTTTGTAAAATTTGTCGGGTTCCGATGTCACACCCTGGACCTGGGGAGGTGTGGCTGGCCCCTGGTGCCGCACTGGCCCGAGCGAACCACTCTGTAACTTATTTGTTTTTCTTTTGTAACTATCATGGGCCAACATGGCCACAACTCATAATGTATAACTATAAGTGAAAAACATTGTATCACTGAACCATTTTTATTAAAACATGAATATATATGGGCCGTCAAGGCCTCTGACATACTATACAAAATGAAGCTTTGTGTCTACAAAGCTTCTACGACTATTCGACATCAATGGGACAGGGTACCGGCCTACCCATAAGTCTATAGCATAACTCTGATACAATAACTCATAGACTCGGCTGCACTCCGATTGAGGTGGAGTCTTACCGTTTCTTTGCTAAATGCTAACCTCGTCTTCTATGAGGGTTCGTCAACCTGATTATCTATACCTGCAGGCACAGTGTCCCCAATAAAAGGACGTCAGTACGAATTATGTACTGAGTATGTAAGGTGGAACTGAAACATAATAATAATTCATCATTAATTAAGGGACATGATAGAATTGTGGAGTAAATAACTCAACCTGTAAGTCTGGATAGCTCTGTAAATCATGAAATATTTATAATTTCATGCATATGCATGTAAATGTCATGTAATGCATAGGTCTTTATGTACATAATGTCATCAAGCCTCTGAGGTCATCCCATCATATCATCTCAGCCATTGTGGGCAAATCATCAACGTATACCAGCTGATTAGGTGGTGATGTGTATATAACGCCATAACCTTTCCCATATCCCATATACATATATGTATACATATATATACGCATATATAACATCGTAATATTATCACGCCTCTGAGGGCATTCCATCATATCATCTCAGCCACTATGGGCAAATTATCAACGTCTACTAGCTGATCAGGTGGTGGTACGTATATAACGACATAACCTTTCCCATATCCCATACACACACACACACACACACACACACACATATATATATATATATATATATATATACGCGTATATAACACCGTTTGGTCATGGTTCAATGTACATGTATAAATGAATGTGATGCATGAGAAGAACGTCAATAAAATCTCTCGTAACGTCATAAGACCATTATACCTCTGATTAATATTAGGAAACAAACTTTATCAACTTACGTATTTCCTGAGACCCATGAACATATGATAAAATAATAGGACACAAGGGAATTCAAGAACATAGGCACCTCTAATACTTCTATGAATAGAGTCATTTATGGAAGTTGTGCATTTTTTCATTTCGTTTGTATCGTATGGATCATGGAAAAAGAAATAAGGGATAGCCTTTAACATACCTGAGTCGATTCTCTCAAGAAATATTTCTCCATATTCCCTTAATATTGTAAAATCTCACGTTGCGGTATAATTAGGTAGACTTCGAATCGTGCCTTACAGTATCTAAAACAGCATCTAACCCACTACTAGTCGCAGAATCACAAGGCTCCATTCTATTATTATTCCCACTACTCACATTTGAAGACAATGGAGGACTAGGACATTTATGCCTATAAGTAACTGAATTTAACCATCCTGAAATAGCTGAAAAGGGCTTATTATCATGGGAGGAAACATCACTCAATTTCTTGTTCTTTGTTGATGACGTTGACCCTTCTGAATCCACTTATTCATTTGGCATTAAATGGAGTTTCTTGAAAAAAAAATTCATCTTGTCTTTAACTAAAATTCTAAACAAAGTGTTAAAGAAAAATGAAAGCAGGCCATAAACCTCTCCATTGTCTCACTCCAAGCATGAATCTCAATACCAAAAATCACAATAAATACTAAGTGAAATTAGCATAATGAGCTAATTCCCCGTCAAGTTTTGCCTAAATATGTGAGCAAGCTAGAAGCTTCACTAGTGGCTAGTGCCACCTAATCTCATATGACTTAAGAGTCATACATATGCTTTTGGGGTGCTTCCACGTGGGGGTGGGGGTGGGAGATGTTAATTTTTATCCACTTATTAGGTAATTATGTAGTATCTCGTTAACCGATAATTAACCAATTACCCGCATAGTTAAGAATTATCTCAAATTACTTAAAATTCTACTTATTTTTAATACACTTTATATAACTTACTACTACGGTCATGTGGTACCCAGCAAAATAAATTCACACACTATTATTTTATTAAAACATTCATGTAAAAATACATATATTTTCTCAACTTATAATTTTCCTAATCTCATATAAAGAGTAAAAAAATTTGTATGCTTAATTCTTAAAATAATAAAAATATAACCTTCTTTTTCTTGCGAAAAATCTATCTTTACAATAAAGAAAATCTCGTAAATTTTCTCATTTTATGTGTATAACTTAAAGTAGTAATAGTAATAACTATTTTTTACAAACTATTTCACAAAATTATTCCACTCAAAATATCATATCAAAATATATCTAAAGGTATCAAGGTTTTCAACCTTACGGGGTGTAACATCCTTCCCCCCTTTAGAACATTCGTCCTTGAATGTTAATTCTTAGAGATTTACGAAATTTTTACTAGGGTCTCCTCTATAAACTAAACTAAAATCCAAACTATATATGTAGTCTCGACTATTCACAACTTTTTGTACTTGAGTATCTTGTATCTTCTTCACCTTTACCTTACTTACCTTTCAATCTCGCATCGTATCTTCTATTTCTTTCATAACCTCCCTTCCACATTACGCCTTAAATCTCTACTATGATACCTGCACCTCTGGTGCATACAAAATCCCGTGACAACATCATACTTTTTTCTTACGACTTAGCTCTATGGCACGATCTGAAAACAAAAGAATGGTAACATTTCATAAATGCCCTATAACCTCTCAATTATAAATGCGGCGCGCAACACACCTATAAGTGAGACTCTACTAGGCACGGCTTTGTAGACTACATAGGACACGAATCGCTCTGATACCACTTTGTCATGCCCCGGACCTGGGGAGGCGTGGCTAGCACCCAGTGTCGCACTGGCCCGAGCTAACCACTCTGTAACTTATTTGTTTTTCTACTGTAACTATCATAGGCCAACATGGCCACAACTCATAATGTATAACTTTAAGCGAAAAACACTGTATCACTTAACCATTTTTATTAAAGCATGAATACATATGGGCCGTCAAGGCCTCTGACATACTATACAAAATGATTCTCTGTGTCTACAAAGCCTCTAAGACTATTCGACATCAATGGGACAGGGTACCGGCCTACCCATAAGTCTGTAGCATAACTCTGATACAATAACTCATAGACTCGGCTGCACTCCGATTGAGGTGGAGTCTTACCGATTCTTCGTTGAATTCTAACCTCATCTACTATGAGGGTTTTTCAACCCGATTATCTATACCTACAGGCATGAATGTAGCGTCCCCAACAAAATGACGTCAGTACGAATAATGTACTGAGTATGTAAGGTGGAACTGAAACATAACAATAAGTCTTCATTAATTAAGGACATGGAAGAAACGTAGGGTAAATGACTCAACCTGTAAGTCTAGATAGCTCCGTAAATCATGAAATATTTGTAATGTCATGCATATGCGTGTAAATGTCATGTAATTCATAGGTCTGTATGTACATAATGTCATCAAGCCCCTGAGGGCATCCCATTATATCATCTTGGCCATTGTGGGCAAATCATCAACGTATACCAGCTGATTAGGTGGTGATGTGTATATAACGCCATAACCTTTCCCATATCCCATATACATATACATACATACATACATACATACATATATATATATATATATATATAAATACGCATATATAACACCATAACATCATCACACCTCTGAAGACATCCTATCATATCATCTTGGCCACTGTGGGCAAATTATTAACGTATACCAGTTGATCAGGTGGTGGTGCGTATGTAACGCCATAACCTTTACCATATCCCATATACATATATATACATATACATATATACGCGTATATAACGTCGTCTGGTCATGGGTCAATGTGCATGTATAAATGAATGTGATGCATGAGAAGTACATCAATAATATCTCTTGGAACGTTATAAGACCATTATATCTCTCATTAATATCATGAAACAAACTTTATCAACTTACGTATTTTCTGAGACCCATGAACATATGATAAAATAATAGGACACAAGGGAATTCAAGAACATAGGCACCTTGTTTACCGTGAAAATGGTAATAATAATTAAATTTGATTTTGTGGTTCTAAAAATACGTGATCTATTTTTATGTTAGTTGTATGGCAAAGGATACTAAAGTAAGAGACTAGAAAGCAAGATTATAGCTAGAAAATGATATAATAGTCAAACCAAATGGCTGAAGATCGGGCCTCGAGCTTGCTTATTCAGGGACTCGGGGTCGGGTCTGATGTCCTTCCAAGGGTGATCAAGGGGCGACTAACTATTATGAGAGCTAAAATGATGCTCTTTATGATCAATGATAAGTGATAAATGAAGAATAATGGACAAAACACAATAAATGTAAGCAATAAATGGGAGTAATGAGAGTAAGAGAATTTGTTAGACAGAAGAGAGAGTGTTATTGTGTATTTAGTATTGAGCAACAGATGTCAACAAAATGACAAAGATCCCCTTTATATATGAGGAGGAATCCTAACATAGTACAAATGCAATAATTACAAAGATTTGGAGATGGTACAACTAGTTAATGCCTTGATTCATTTTTTGATGAGTCCACTAGACTTTGTCAGCCCTATTTATGCACCTTGGGAATTCCCCAATTTCTCTCCTTAACCGTCGGTCCGTACTGCCCCGAGGTCGAGCACCAATGGCCCTCAAGGGATGAAACTCGACCGTAGTCTCGAGCCTTCTAGATGTTCTTACAAAGTAGTCCCAATAAGTGGACTCAAAGTATCCACGTAGGTAAGGCCGACACTCACCAAGTCTTCTATCGGGCCATGATCTTCTATGCCTGGTAAAAGATTTTTCTCTTTGGCGGGCTATGGTTTTTTCTTCATCTTTTTCTGCTTCTTCACTTTCCTCTTCTCCATCTTCTCACTTTCCTCTTCTTCATCTTCTCCCTTGGAGATACCATTTTCGAAGACCGAGATGAGACCCCCGAGTAGATGGAGCTCGAAGATACTGCCGCCAAGGATGCACCCTCGGGAATTGATTAGGCTCTTGGCTTTTACTATATGTATACTTTTTTGCTTCTTTATTTCTGTGTAAGGACCCCTCGTGGGCTTTTGTAATCATATGTAAGGACCCTTTGTGGGATTTTGTAATCACATGCTTATGAATATAAAGATGTTTCTTCAATTTGTCTCTGATTTATGCTATATCTCTTTTTATCTGTGTTTGTGGAGAATCTGAATGCATGACTCCACCGATGGGTGCGAATATCAAGCCCGGGTGCAAGCATTTCCTCTGGCTCTTGATTGATTAACTCGATTCCCCGTAAAACTCTTTGTCGTACCTTGGACCAAGCCCAGATTGGTTTTATAAACTCGAGTCATCGGGATTCCTGACTTCGAGTTGAATGAGAGTAGGGTTTCAAAATTTCAGTATGAGACTTAGCCTTTTAGACCCCGCGATAGTCTTCGATGGGGGGATTTGCTCGGACGCCTAAGAATAAAGACAGCCTTTAGGCTTTCGGGAGTAGTCCCCGACTGGGGGTTCGCTCAAGCTCGGGCTACTTGGAGACTTGTTTTGAACTCAGTGTAGATAGCCTTAAGACATTGCAGATAGATCCCGAATGAGGGCTTAACCGAGTTTAGATGGTACCTCGAGGCCAAGCCTATATGAGTAGAGTTTTATCACCTATCTTCTTCTTGAGAGAAGCCCTCGAGATCGGGTACCATCTCGAGTCTCGCAATGATATTAATGGCCCCTTAGAGCATATCTCTTCTTGGTGGAGGTCCTCGAGATCGGGTACCATCTCGCGATGTATAGTGATGTCATTGGCTTCCTGGAACCTATTTTCTTCTTGGTGGAGGTCCTCGAGATCGGGTACCATCTCGAGGCCTGTAATGAAGCCAATGGCTTCCTGGAGCCTATCTTCCTTTTGGTGGAGGTCCTCGAGATCAGGTACCATCTCAGGACATGCAATGATGCCAATGGCTTCTTGGAGCCTATCTTCTTTATGATGGAGGTCCTTGAGATTGGGTATCATCTCGGGACTTGCAATGATGTCAATGGCTTCCTGGAGCCTATCTTCATTTTGATGGAGGTCCTCGAGATCAGGTATCATCTCGCGGCTTGGTTGATGTGGGGGTCTCTGACCCCGAAATGTCGTATGGAAGCGTTAAGTGTATGACAAGGTTATGAAATAAACGAGGCGATCCCGTTGGCACATCTTCCCAGGGCGATAAAAGCTCTAGCCAGTATTTTTAGTCGGCCTTTAAGGAAGGTGGGTAGTCGCTGCTTTTTCCATATATAGGGTTGTCTTCGCCCATTTGAAGATTCCGCCAATCTGAGTAGTTATCCTCTTTTGTAGAGTTCTCCTTCCCTGCGTTAGGTCCTCCATCAAATTTAGTTTCGACGCTCTTGCTCAAATTCCCGCTCCAATTCTCTAATTTTACCACAGTCATGGCCGCTACGTCAGGGTACGCTCAACAATAAGAAGGGAGCTCCGCTTCTGGGCACTCTGTTTCGAGAGGGAATCTCCCGTCAAAGAATACTCCCAACGTTTGAGGTTATTGGAAGTATGCCTCAAAGTTCATTTCTTTAATAGGAGAGGAGCACCTTGAGTTGGTGAGGAAGGACTGTGGATGGGGAGAAAAGGTAGCATTGCAGGTACCTTCCCCGTAGGAGAGCATCATGGACCATGTCGAGGGAATTTTGAACGTGTACACATACCCTTTTATGCTAGACCCCCTTGAGGGGTTGTGCTCGACTTCTGTCGAAAGTACCAGGTTACCTTGGCACAGATTCACCCCTCATTTTGGCAGATAGTATTGATGATGAGGTTCTTTGCAGAAGAAGCAGGTCCTGAATTCACTCTTAGTCATCTCATCAGGCTGTATCGGCCCTTTCACCATCGAGGCCTGCTGACCTTGCGATGTTGATCCACCACGCCTTTCGTTGTTGATGACAAAAAAGATAGAGATTGGGGATGGATGAGCTGATTCATCCATGTATGGACTGTTGATATTATTCCAGTAGAGTTTCTGCCATTTCCTGAGGAATGGAATTTTACATATAAGTGATACACTCGTGCCTTCGTAGTTTTGTTTATGGCGAAGACGGGCTCCGTAAATGCTCCTTATTTTCTTTTCTGCAGCAATTTTGTAGATGTCGAGCAAGGATCCCAATCTACCGGATTGGGTTCGGAAGTTGACGACCCACTCAACTTATAATGAGCGTAAGTGGCGAGCTTTATCTAAGGATATGTGGGAGGCAAAACATCAGGGTACATGCTATGTGATTTACTCCCCCCTCTCTCGGAAGGGCGTTTTTTCTTTCTGCGTACTAACTCTATCATCGTAGGCATTGGGGAGTCTCTTAAAGCGAGGTCGTGCCCTTTAGGAGAGGGAGAAAGACAGCCGGCTTCAGGATTGAGGGATGATAATAATAACAATAAGCAAGAGAGGCCTTTGTAGGAAGACAATGATTGTAGCAAGATGAGTCCGAACCGGAGGCTTAGAAAGGGTGTATCAGCCAAACTTGCAGCACCCGAGGTCTTTGGCTCTAGAGAAATGGTCCCTCCTCCGCTGCCATCTTTCTTTACCGTCGAATATGCTTCGAGGAGCAAGGGTCTCTGTTGCTGACTTCTTCTCTTGTCGAAGGCACTTCGAGGGATGTTTGATTCCAAAGGGCGCGTATATCGGGCGACCGTGTCCCAAACCGGGGCGATTCTACCAGGGTAGATGGATCCAGACCAGTAGATGTACGCTAAAATCTTGAGGAAGCTCAGCGGCCCACTCGGAGGTAGGTTTAGGCCATTCGTACTGGTTTTATAGTTTTGTAATTTTCACTTTCTTACCATGTTTCTCTTCCACGGGCTTTTAATAAGCTCAAATCTAAGCTACTTCGCTGTGAGGCCAGATTGCGAAAAGCCATTGACGGGGAGAAATCCCTTAGGCTTCTTTGCGATGAAAGGGAATATGAGTTGGTACATTTACGGTATTAGGCGAGTCAAAGCTTGAATTATGAGAGCTACCTGAAAGAGCAGGTAGTTTTGTTCCGAGGGAGTGTATGTTCCTTCTTCTAGCTCTTGAGGCTAATGTTTTGTTTATTTCAGTTGTCGAAAAAAAAGGAGGAACTGGAGTGCCTTCGGAATGAAGCTGGCCGAGCCAAGCGCGAGTACGATGAGATAAAGTCTCACGCGGACGTTAAGGCTTCAGCGGGGAAGGGTGCTCTGGCTAAAGCCGTCACCTTTGAGGTTCAACTTCACTTAGCTCATGATAATAGCTTGGTTCGAATAGATATGATTACAAAGCTCGAGTCTGAGCTTTTAAAGATAAACGTTGAGGTTGTGGATCCGGGCTGAACCTGTAATGAGCCGAACTAAGGCTGATAAGAAAGTGGCGGTCTATTTGAAGGACGCTGCTGATGCTCAAGCTGAGCTGAGAAGGACTCGTGACCGCGAGGGCAGGAGCAAGGAATACGCTCGGTGTAAATCTCAAAGGGAAACCCTCGAGGATATCCATGCTAGGGGTTTTGACCTCTCGGAAGAGGTGAAGCAGGCGAAGGCGGACGAATATGGCGCTAAGTCACTTCTGTCCGATGCTGAGGATAGCGAGGATAAGGCCGACAAGCCATACTCCCCAAGGGGGACGTAGATTTCCTTTTCTGTTTACGTATATAGTACTTTCAAAGTACGTTGTAAATAGAGCTTGTATTTTCTCTCATATATGTATAAAAGGGAACCTCGCGGTTTTATTACTCCTGCATTTCTTTTTGCCTTGATTATAGCCAGATGAACTGGTCTTTGAGTTAAAAGGAATCCTTAAATTCATAGTATGGCCCTAGGGCTCATTAGGCTGGCCCGTAGGCTCTTACGCGCTTTGGTCGGTACGACCTTTTAGCATAAGCCGACGTTTGAGCTCTTATGCTTTTGCTCTTAGGAATATTTAGTTAACTGTTTCGAGTTTAGTCTCCGAGTCGGGTTTTGACTCGAGCTCATTCGACCCTCAAGTTTTTGTATTTAAAGCTAGCCCTTAGGCTTTTACACATTGGGTCGATATGACCTCTAGTATGGGCTGGCGACAGTGGCTCTTACGCTTTAGGTCGGTACGACCTTTAATATAGGCTTTATTTTTTCCTCGATAAAGATTTTTTGAAATAATATTTGCCTTTCTCTTCGACGGTTTGATAAAAACCTCGATTGTGAGTAGTTATATAGCGATGATCGAGCACCTCGGGAGGTTTGGCTCGGTGGATGATTATCTCGAAGCCTGTATTTAGGAGCTGACATGGTCGAAGCTCTTTTTCCTATGTCGAGGGTAGCCTGTTTAATCGATTCTTTTCAAAGTATATTCGAAGTAATTGAAGGCCTGTGATTTTATAGCAACGGTCAGGCGTCCCAGAGTCATGTTAGTTTGGCTGGTACAGCCTTGTGACCATAGTCATTTGTGTTTGGACGGAGCCTTTCAGTCCCGAGTGAAGTAGTTTTGGCGTCTATATCGAGGTATGCCTTTTTAGGGGTCATACAAGTTAGATATATAGCCTTAACTTTGAGATCAGGTTTATGCCTTTAGTAAGGTCTTACAAGTTTTACATGCCTTTGAGGTCTTACAGTTTTGGATACTTGGTAAAAGTATGGTTCATGCCTTGCTTGAGGTCTTACAGATATTGTCACTTGGTACAAATGTGGTTCAAGCCTTGCTTGAGGTCTTACAGATATTGTTGTTGCCTTATATAGGTCTTACGAGACTGAGGCTGCCCGTATGTGGTCTTATGGCCTCAGGTTTTGATAGGTCAGTGGGGGTGGCGATTGGCGGCAGTCTTCGAGTCATCGAGGGTTTCTTCGCTCGGGAACCATTACTTGTAAACTTGGTATTGCCTCATTGAGGGCTTGCGATTTTGGAGTTTCCGACCCTGAGGTCATGTGGCCTTGAGCTTTCGACGCCAGTCCCCGAGTGTTTGGGACATTTTTGGCTCTGGAGCTACTTTGTGATCTTGATGTTGCCTCATTGAGAGCTTACGAGTTAGGAGCTCCGACCCGGGGGTCACATTATTTTGAGTTGTTGACGCCAGTCCCCGAGTATTCCAGACGTTTTTGACAGAGGAGCCATTTTTTGCAAAAAATACTGAGTTTCTTTGATTACTTGGTACAAGTTTACACGTTTTTGCTGTTACGGGCTCGGTTGTTCTATGCGGACACAGTTCATTCGACCATTTGGCCTGGTACATTATTTTCCTATTGATACCCCACCTAGAGCATCTTGGCTTCAGTAGGTGACCTTCCGGGGGGATGCCCCCCAATATTTGAGGTTGATTGCAAAAGAAGCCTTAAATACTTGTTGGGTCTTCCTTAGTAACATATAGATGTTGCCTCGTTAAAACCTTGCCGGTAAAACCCTTCTTGGGATAAAAACCCGGTCGAAGGAAAATAGTGCAACGTATGCTTTTGAAACCTGAGGCCTTCAAGTTGGGAAGTGCTTCGCCGTTTTGATCGGGTACCTGCATTTAGGTTAGTATAAAATGTAACTGGAAAAAGGGTGATGGCCATACCTTAGTGTTGACGGCGCTTCGGATCTTGATGTGATCCAATCGCTTGTTATGAAGACTCGGTATGGTCCTTTATTTTGTTTAGTTGGGCTTAGCTGAAGACGTAGTTTGATATCGCTATTTTATTATTTGATTACCCTTTGGCTCCTTTGAGGATAGAGGTACTGGTGTCGGTGTCACATCGTGCACCGCGAACATTTCTCTTGCCGCATACTGTTCCCCGTAGACGGTTTTAATCGCATCCTTTGTCGGGAATTTCTTCATTTGATGGAGGGTGGATGGTACTGCTCTCATGCAGTGTATCCATGACCTTCCGAGCAAGGCGTTGTACCTCATGTCTCCATCGATGACATGGAATTTGGCATTTTGGGTTGTGCCGACAACGTTAACTGGGAGGGTGATTTCCCCTTTCGTTGTTTCACTCGCCATGTTGAATATATTGTAGACTCGAGAGGCGGGCACGATTTGGTCAAGCAGTCCGAGCTGCTCTACCACCCTCGACCTGATAATGTTGGTCGAGCTACCTGGATCCATAAGTACACGTTTAATTTGAAATTCATTTACAAGGAAAGAGATTACTAGTGCATCGTTGTGAGGCTAAGACAAGGTCTTGATGTCCTCATCGCTGAATGTGAGAGCATCCTCGGGTATGTAACCCCAAGTTCATTTTTCTCTGGTGATGGATATTTTTGTTCTTCTCATCATGGGCTCCTATGGGGCATCGATGCCTCCCAAGATCATGTGGATGACATGTTGTGGCTCATTTGTTTCGTTCTTCTTTGATGGCACCGGCATGTGCCCTTATGAAAGAATCTGCCAGCATGGAAAATGAGTCTATAGAGTTAGGTGCTAGGTTGTGATACCACATCATGGCCCCTTTCGAGAGTGTTTCCCCGAACTTCTTTAGCAAGACAGACTCGATCTCGTCGTCCTTTATGTCATTGCCCTTCACTGCGCAAGTGTAGGCAGTGACGTGCTCGTTGGGGTCTGAGGTTCTATTGTACTTTGAAAGCTCGGGCATTCTGAAATTCTTTGGAATGAGTTTTGGGGCCGCTTCCTGTGGGAATGGCTTTTGCACGATCTTCTTCGCGTCTACCCCTTTTAGAATCGGGGGTGCACCCGGAATTTGATCAACCCTGGAATTATAGGTCTCTACCTTCTTGTCGTTGGCTTCTATCTTCTTCTCGGCCAACTTGATCCTCTTTGTGAGGTCCTCGAGCATCTTTACAATGGCGGGGTCGGCTGCCGACTCGTTGTTGCTTGATCTCTCTTGTACCTGCTCGGCTGGGGTGGCCGTCCCCGGTGCTACCGTGCTGGGAGTTTTTTGGTGACTTTGCAGCTGAGCAATCGCCAGTTGTTGTGCCTGTAACCTCCCGTTCTTCCCTGGTCAGGGTTCTTTGGACTTCTTGTTGCTCTCCTTGGTGTACGCTCCTGTTGGTCTGGGAGCTTATATCGACGTGTTGGGCATCGTGCAAGACCGCGTGCACGGGAGTTGGTTCTGGTGCATTCTCATGGTTTCGTGGTGGTATACCAACACCTGGAACATCCACACCATTCTCTCCAAGCTCCTCAAGATTGTTGTTTCCACCTCCATTTATAGAGTTAGAAATTTTGACCTGAAATCGAAGATCTTGGAAAAGAAAAGGCGTGAAAAATAACTTGCGTTATGTAGTAAAACTAGCAAGAAAATAATCACTATTATTTTTAGCCCCACGGTGGACGCCAAACTGTTTACCATGAAAATGGTAATAACAATTATATTTGATTTTGTGGTTCTAAATATACGTGATCTATTTTTATGCTAGTTGTAAGGCAAAGAATGCTAAAGCAAGAGACTAGAAAGCAAGTTTATAGTTCGAAAATAATATAATAGTCAAACCAAACAGTTGAAGATCGGGCCTCGAGCTTGCTTATTCAGGGCCTCGGGGTTGGGTCTGATGTCCCGCCGAGGGTAATCGAGGGATGACTAACAATTATCAGAGCTAAAATAATGGCTCTTTATGATCAATGATAAGTGATAAATGAAGAATAATGGATAGAATACAATAAATGTAAGCAATAAATGGGAGTAATGATAGTAAGAGATTATATTAGAGAGCAGAGAGAATGTTCTTGTGTATATAGTATTGAGCAACAGATGTCTACAAAATGACAATGATCCCCTTTTTATATGAGGGGAATCCTAACATAGTACAAATGCATTAATTACAAAGATATGGAGATGGTACAGCTAGTTAATGCCTTGATTCGTTCTTTGACTAGTACACTAGACTTTGTCAGCCCTATTTATGCACCTTGGGAACTCCCCAATTTCTCTCCTTAACCGTCGGTCCGTACTGCCCCGAGGTCGAGAGTCGATGGCCCTCGAGGGATGAAACTCGACTGTAGTCTCGAGCCTTCGAGATGTGCTTACGAGGCGTCGTAACGACGAAAAATTGGACCCTCCGATTTTACCGTATACACACCTCTAATACTTCTATGAATAGAGTCATTTATGAAAGTTGTGCATTTTCTCGTTTCGTTTGTATAGTATGGATCATACCAAAAGAAATAAAGGATAGTCTTTAACATACCTGAGTCGATTCTCTCGAGAAAGATTACACTGTATTCCCTCACTATTGTAAAATCTCACTTTGCGGTATAATTAGGTAGACTTCGAATCGCACCTTACAGTATCTAAAGCAGCATCTAACCCACTACAAGTAGCAGAATCACAAGGCTCCATTCTATTATTATTCCCTCTACTCACATTTGAAGACAATGGAGGACTAGGACTATTATGCCTATTAGTAACTGAATCTAACCATCCTGAAATAGATGAAAATGGCTTACTATCAGGGGATGAAACATCACTCAATTTCTTGGTCTTTGTTGATGATGTTGACCCTTCTGAATCCACTGATTCATTTGGCATTAAATGGATTTTGTTGAGAAGATTTTTCATTTTATCTTTAACAAAAATTCTAAACAAAGTGTTAAAGAAAAATGAAAGCAGGCCATAACCCTCTCCATTGTCTCACTCCAAGCACGAATCTCAATACCAAAAATCACAATAAATACTAAGTGAAATTAGCATAATGAGCTAATTCCCCATCAAGTTTTTCCTAAGTATGTGAGCAAGCTAGAAGCTTCACTAGTGACTAGTGCCCCTAATCTCATATGACTTAAGACTCATACATATGCTTTTGGGGTGCTGCCACATGGGGGTGGGGTGGGCGATGTTAATCTTTATTCACTTATTAGGTAATTATGTAGTATCTCGTTATCCGGTAATTAACCAATTACTCGCATAATTAAGAATTGTCTCAAATTACTTAAAATTCTACTTATTTTTAACACACTTTATATAACTTACTATTACGGTCGTGTGGTACCCAGCAAAATAAATTCACATATTATTATTTTATTAAAACATTCATGTAAATTACATATATTTTCTCAACTTATAATTTTCCTAATCTCATATAAAGAGTAAAAATTTTCATACACTTAATTCATAAAATAATAAAAAAATAACCTTCTTTTCTTGCTAAAAATCTATCTTTACAATAAAGAAAATCCCGTAAACTTTCTCATTTTATGTGTATAATTGAAAGTAGTAATATTAATAACTATTTTTTTACAAACTATTTTACAAAATTGTTCCACTCAAAATATCATATCAAAATATATCTAAAGGTATCAAAGTTGTCAAACTTACAGGATGTAACATCCAAGGTGCGGGCCCGGGGGTCGACTTTTGGACCAATTTTTGGATTTTGTTACAAATTGAGATTTTATGATCCGGAATAGTTTCTTATGTGTTTTATTTGTGCCTTGAAATTAATTTGGTTAGATTTGAGCCGTCCGGAGGTCTTTTCACTCGAGGAGTGCATTTTTGAATATCGGTCTGTCGTCTTTAAGGTAAGTATCTTGCATAACCTTGTGTGGGGACTTCCCCTTAGGATTTGAGTCTTCTATGTTGATTGTAGTTCATGTACGCGAGGTGACGAGTGCGTGCTCGGACTTATATGTGGAAAATTGGCCTTTTAGGGTTCTTAGGTCTTTATATTCACTGTGTATGAATGTGTTCTTGACATGACTGAGTTTTCTATTTACTAGTTTCACCTCTACATGCTTAATTGGAATTAATTGCTTCATGTTTCACTCTTATTGCCTAATCGACTCCTATTTGACTTAACTGAAGAATTTCGTCTTCCTAGTGTCATGCTATCTTTTCATAGCTGCTTGTCTTATTTGGGAATTATCATCATCTCATCCTAACCTTGTTTAATCTTAAGTGAAGCTAAGATCATCTTTCCTTAATTGAATTGTCAAATATCCTCGTAATTGTCCAACCTTAAAATGGAGTTTAGATAACATATATCTTTGTTGACTTGCCTTTATTTGGGACTACGTGACTCGTGTTGATTTCCTTGTTATTTACTTGTGTATTGTGGGATCATCGCTACATGTTAGTTTTTCCTTTGTTGAATTGTTCCCATTATGCCAGCATTCTCTTTGTTGACTTGTCGTTGATTTACAGTTCTTGAGTTGATTTACTTGTCGTACCTTGCCTTATTGTCATTGTTGTTGTTGTACGTGTTGTGGTGATGTACGAGTTTTTTGTCGTGCTGTATAGTTGTCTCCATTGGTTGCGCTGCATATTTACTTTGGGACTACGGGACGGTATCTCGGGAGATCCTCTGCACATTCACTTTGGGACTACGGAACGGTATTCTGGGAGATCCCCCTGCATATTTACGATTTGGACTACGGGACGGTATCCCGAGAAATCCTCTGTACATTTATTTTGGAACTAACCGGGAGATCCCCCTGCATATTTACGATTTGAACTACGGGACGGTATCCCGGGAGATCCTCTGCACATTTACTTTGGGACTACGGAACGGTATTCCGAGAGATCCCCTTGCACATATACGTTTGGGACTACGAGACGGTATCCTGGGTGATCCCCTGTTATTATCACTGTGTTGTGAGCTGTTATTTTTATTGATCCTATCCCTGTGAAAACATTATATGTGCTATCCGTTCTTGTCCTTATGCTTGCTAGCTGGTATGAACTATATTAGGACACTTGCACAAGTATACACGTAGCTAAGCACCCTTATCGGATAGGAGGCTTCTTGATATTGTTGAGTATAGACGCACACCTTTGTTTATTGGCCTTCCATGTGAGAGTGGCTCCATTTGGCACGTGAGTTGTCAATATGATTATGTGGTGTGATGAGGGCACAGAACGCCAAGTGTTAGGGTTCTACTACTGAGACCTGTATTGTATGAATATGAGACGAGGTGTCACAGGGTGTCATATATTCGAAGTTTATCTATTTGAAAAGATTATATTTGAATAGTATTTATGTTGAAAGAACTATTTTTTTAAAAGAACATTTATTTGAAGGAAATATATTTAGAAACACTTTTTTATCACTTGAAAGGTTGACTATTTGATTGACGTTTTGCTGGTTAAAACTTAAGGTGAAAACCGTCGTAGTTGTTGAGTTATGACTTATCTTTACTGTATTGTGATTTCGAATTTGGGTTGTATTCTTGTTTACCTTTCTGTGTTTTCCTTATGGTGTTCCGCTGAGTACTTGCTGTTTTCTTTCCTTATTGCAATTACTATATTGTTAGCTCTATCGCGTAGTCTATATATACATATCATGTTTTGTTGTTTCTATATTTATACTTGTTCTGTTTATTAAACTAGTGGGTGTCTTGACTGTTCCTCATCACTACTCCACCGAGGTTAGTCTTAATACTTACTGGGCACCGTTGTGTGTGCTCATACTACACTTCTGCATATTTTTGTGTAGATCCAGATATTAATCGATAGTAGCTGTGTGGATTCTTGCCGAGGAGACTTAAGGTCGCCCTGTTGCTGCGTTCACAAGCTTCGGAGTCACCTTTCTATTTTGTATTCACACTGTTGTACTTATTTCCATACAGTTATGTTTAGAAGTTGTAGGAAACTCTGTGGAGCTTATGACTTGTACCACCGATTTTTGGGAAGATGTATATTTCATAAAGATTTCTATATTGAGACTGTTAGACGTTCTTTATTATGGTTGATATTTAGTAAATGTTAGGCTTATCTAGTCCCTAAGAGTAGGTGCCATCAGGAGATCCATCTGAGGAAGAATTGGGTCGTGACAATTAATATTAATCTGTGAAGAATATTTAAATATTAAAAGAAAGGTGAGAAGACTTCACAAAAATTTTATTAACTTTGATTGAGAGGGCTATTCCTCGATAGCAATGGTATTATAAAAAATTATGCAATGCTTTTATTTATCTATTTGAATTTGCTTTTCTATTCTATTTTTTCATATTCATTTTTTTCTTATATAGTTGATTTGTAAATTTTTCCTTATATCATCTCTGTTTGTTAAGATATTTTTTCTACAGACCTCTCTAACATGCTTACTCGTAACTTTATGCTGATTTTCATATAATTATTTAAATAACACAAGATATATATGTATAATATTACGAGGAAATTGCCATTTGTCACAAAGGGGAAAGTTTTTGGTAAGATCACTAACAATGAAGAGGAAGTTGAGAAGAAGAAGGTGATGGAATGTCGGATGTATATAGAATGAATGAGTGTATTTATAAGAAATAATATAGTGTTTTTAGAATGTTGTTATAAGGGCAAGTTAGGAGGAGAACAAAGAGAGAGTTTATCTTAGTAATAGAGGAAGTAACAAGTTAGGGGGAGACAGAGAAGAAAAGAAGGAAAGAGAGAGAATATTTCTCCTTTTTCACCTGTCAAAAATTTTGATTTTGTATCTTTTTTAATTCTTAAAACTTTCACATTTTATCTTTAATTTTTGAATATCAAGAATCAAACAATCGTGACTAATTGCGAGGGATAGACAACTGATAAAACTCATTTTTTTTTTTTTTTTTGAAATATCACTAAGTAGGTTGGTTTTTTTCCTTTACCTAAAATAGATTTAAGTCTCCTATGAAGGACTAATGAAATTGCAAATGCCTTTTCATATACACCATGAAAAACTCCTTAGAACTTTTCGCTAATAATGAGACAATAGTGCTTATACTAAGGGAAATATGCTTTTTTTGTGAAGACACCTTTTATATATATAGAGAGAGAAATATAGAAATAGATAGTCCTTTGGAAAAAAGAAGTATTTTTGTTAAGATTACATGCCAACCATTTTAGAAGATTTATTATTATGGTATGAAGAAATGGAAAAAAATAAAGAAAGAGGAAAAGAGAAACAAAATTGTAAAATTGATTATTTGAAGAGTTTTGAAGCTATTCAGAAAAAAATATTGATTTATAAAATTAGTTATAAAATTATAATAGATTTTTTCAAGAATTCACTAATTTATTTCTATGACCGCGCGAAGCGGGGCAAGTTAAATAGTAAAACAATAGAGGAAGAGAAAGAAATTGCGAGAAATGTTTGGATGGTTAAACTAAATGTTGCAGCTCTTTCAAAACCGTAGAATTGCTACAATTGATCCCAACCTACAACTCACAACTAGATTCAACCAATTCTGAAAGACCTATATTCATTTCTGTTTTCCAAATTTTAACAGTTTTAATCCACCGAAAATATAAAGCAGAAAAAAAAAAAGGAACATGAAAAACTACTTCACTTCATACATGTAATCATGAAAATTCTCAATTTTGTGTGGAGGATTACTGAAAGAATTGTCAAGTACAGTGTCTTATTTATGTCCAAGGTACATAGTATGTTATGCATCTCTTTCTCCATTCTTGCTTATTTCATTCTTTTAATCTAAATTTGGGCAGATCCAAAACCCTTAAAATTTCATTCGATTTTGAATTTTCAGGGATCAAATTCGGAAAGCAAAAAAATGCCAAGACGTCGTCCATTGTACACTTGTGTAGCTTCAATCTTTGCAATTATCCACATTGCTTGCAGAAAAACAGAGGACTTTAACGGACCTATCAGATCAATAATAGATAAAATTGCAATATGTATGAGTTATGTAATGCCAATTTTATACACCATGCAATTTCAATGGCTATTAGTCGTATCTTTTATAGATAATTGTATACTCACTTCAGAAATTATGGTAGAAAAGTTATTTCCACCAGCATCTAGACTTTTCGATAAGATAGATGAGCTAGCTTATGCTGCAGAAAGCCTACCTGGAAAATTTGATGATTCCATGGAAAAGTTGCCAATATTTATTCACCAGATACCATTTCTTGATTGGGCACTGTTCCATCTTATAGCGTGGTTGAACTTCTGGATTTCGCGTTTGACTCATTGGGGGTCCAGGAATGCTAGGGAGAAGGATATAACAATTGATGTAAATCACAATGATCAATATCTCCAACAAGAATCAACAGTTAAATCGGATTTGCCTGCTAAACTGTTTAGCCAATTGCATAACGCTGATGCTTCACATGAACAAATCATGGGAAATGATAAATCAGAATGTGGGGTAGATGAGAAAAAGATTACTGGGTCAGAAATTCAAGCATTTGTAGAGGCTATAAGTCCTGCAAGTTCATCGAGTTGTGATCCATTTGAGGACGCGGTTTCATCACCAATGTTTGGTTCTCATGAAGATGTAAGCAAAACAATTGAAATTAGTATGTCGAAAACCGATATTGGAAAGTGTAGCTACAAGGAAATGCTAGAGAAACGGTCTTAAGAAAGCAAAGAGAGCATGATCACAGTTTAGTGAAGACAAATATTGAAGATGAAAGAAGCATCATTAAAGGGGACAATTTTGGCACAAAAAATGAATGAATATTACAGAAAAAATCTCATTTCAGTTTTAGTAGCATATACATGTTTAGGATTGTAAACAAGAAGAAATTTATTGTAAAGCCAAGTAAATTTTGAAGTAGAATAGACTTGTGCATTTGTGTAATTCAGATTAAGCAGTTGTCTAACTCTCTCTTGCATCTTCAAGGGAGAGTTAATATTTTCCCGAGTGCATTACTCAAATAGTCACTCAATTATTTCAAATTATCTCCTAAAGTTACTTTACTTTCATTTGTAGCAACAAAGTCACTGAACTATACTTATTGCACTCAGAAGGTCACTCAACTAGATTTTCCAAATTTTGGATTGCCAAATACCTATTTTACCCTCTAAATTATAAACATTTATCTTCTTTTTATTTTTATTTTTTTGCTATTTAATATTATGATTTTTCCTTTTTAATTATATTATGGACTTACCTATAGAATAAATAAATATTATTTATAAATTAGAAAAATAAAAAGTATTTAAGCATGTATAATGCTGGAATAACAAAACAACGAGCATAGTAAAAAAAAGTTAATTAGAATAATTTGTTAGTAATAATAATTTTAGTATTAACAACAAAACTTCAAAAATTTATACACAATTCAGAATGAAAGAAAATAAAGGTTGTAAAATATATATATATAACATAGTATAATACAAAAATAATTATCTAAATAGAGATATTTTTATAGTATACATTATATATTCTTGAAAATTATGCTCAATTATATTATTATGTTTCTATCAACTTTCTGATGATACAAAGTTATGTCACCGGAAAGTAAGGGGACTATCTGTATAGGGTAAAATATACTATGATAAGTCATGCATGTAATATATATAATATAATTGAGCATAATTTTCAAGAATATATATGTATATTATAAAAATACTTTTATTTAAAAAATTATCTTTATATTACATGCATGGAATATATATTTTACAACCTTTATTTTCTTTCATTCTGAATTGTGTAAATAAATTTTTGAATTTTTGTTGTTAATACTAAAATTATTATTACTAACAAATTGTTCTAATTAACTTTTTTTACTATGCTCGTTATTTTGTTATTCCAGCATTATACATGCTTGAATACTTTTTATTTTATAATTTATAAATGATATTTATTTATTCTATAGGTAAGTCCATAATATAAATTAAAAAGGGAAAATCATAATATTGAAAACTTTAAAAAAAAAATAAAAGAATATAAATATTTATAATTTAGAGGGTAAAATAGGTATTTGGTAATCCAAAATTTGGAAAATCTAGTTGAGTGACTTTCTGAGTGCAATAGACATAGTTCAATGACTTTATTGTTACAAACGAAAGAAAAATAACTTTAAGAGATAATTTGAGAAAGTTGAGTGACCATTTGAGTAACTGACCCATATTTTCCTCTATATTTTTCGGTTTGTCCAAAATGAGGAGAGGAAAGAGAGTGTTACTTTTTGCTCTTTCTAACTTTCAAAAAGAGCAGTACACACATACTCTATTTTTTAGTGCTAATTTATTTTGTTTTTATATATCTATTTATATCTATATCATATCATATCATATTATACTAAAAGCGTGAAGACCTAAATATAAAATTGAATTACCAAAATGTCCTTAAAAACTGAATGACCTTTTTGTCCTTCATTTAAACATCAATCCTATAACATTATTATTGTACCTAAAAGTAAAAGCATCTCATGATAAATTGAGTCTTTTCTACTACTCCTAACATTCCATGGTAAATAAATGAGTCTTTTTTACTACTCCCTATATTAAATCATAAATCTAATTTATATCTTTTGAAACTTGTGAAATCTTTTTGCATTCCCAATCAAATTCATCTAATGCTTCATTTAGTTAGAATAATAATTTAATATTCTTGAGCCGGTGTTCCACCAGGAAGAATAAGCATGCTGATGGAGTCCTTCTCTTCACTTTTCTTTGACAAAATTATGGTATCATCCGTTAATAAAATTATGAATTGGCATGTTCTTTTTGCTTATTATTTCACATGTGTTTACCCAAGAAATTGTGTGCCCTCATGTAAAATTATTTTTCTAAATTTTGTATATTCTATTTCTTGTATACATACCAGAGTTGCATATACTAATCCTTTGAATTGTATTTACAGATTGTGAGAAAAAACAACGAATGAAATTACCTAAAAGACAATTCTGCTTCTGGTAAATTTAAGTGCTCTCATATTTTTGATTCAATAAGAAGTCAGATGATTTGATCCGTGCACTTTAATATTTCTTCTTTATTGCATATAATTAGGGGATAAGGCTTAGCTTTTTGTTTGATTTTCAATGCTCCTGTTTCTACTTTTTTAATAAGCACTTTAAGAATACAACATGAATTTATTTTGCAAATAAAATTAAACAGACGAACAAGAGAATTTGAATTTCCTGATTCTTTAATATATAGGAACTCCACTTATAAATTTTAGCTTGTATTTTTTTACCTTTCAAATCTTGTTTTATATCTCATGATTAACATTTTAAAATAATATATATGTCATTTTAAGAAGTTTATATTGATTTCATGGAATACGCACGTGTCTATCTATATTTATATTATTATAAATATTGAAACATCGAAAGTTAAAAGTTGAATTACTAAAATACCCTTCTTAATAACCTAAATATTTTAATTCTGAATAAGTATTATTTAATATTATTAACCTAAATAAATATTGATGTTTAAATTTCATTTGTCCTTGAAAGGCTGTGACCCTTTAATTTTGTAACTAACCATTTGAATTATAGAATTAATCGTTGGTGGCTTGTATAAAATGCCACATTCTTACATAGAAGTTCTTGTTTATATCTGCCAATGAAATATGAAAAAGCATTCTTCTTAACATTGATCAACATTAAGAAAATTCAAAAGTCACGTTTTTTTAAGAAACTCAAAAGTCAGTTCACAACTACGATCTTAATTATATCTCTTAAGAACAGCAATATGTATCATTTGACTTTACAATGACATAAATACAGAAGAAGAAAACTTTCATTTGTATTCCAATGAGTTGACTTCTCTTTTATTTGATCTTGAGGACTCTTATGCATATTTACGTAATGATTTTGTTGAGTGTAAAAAGGAAAGTAAAGTTTTTGATGCCTGAACTAGTATTAATTGCTTTATTTATCTTATTCCCACTTTTGAAAGAGCATTCTTGTTGAATTTTGCTAATGCTTCTATGAGAAATGGTAAGAATATTTCTTTTGGTGTCTTGAGTGACCATTTTAAGTAAAAAGAACCTAATTTTATTGATTATTTTGTGAAGATTCAACAATAGAAAGTTGCTAAGGGTAAGATAGGCCTTGAACAAACACTTTGGCATACTTTTTGTCAAAACTTTTTCTTTTGCCCAAAAGCAAAAATGGTATGTACGTTTGGGTGATGTTTATCTAAGGCCATTGAGGTAAAGACTCTTAACTTTGAGTATCGTGATATTCTTTATATGATGATTCATGATATTTGCATATCTCTTAAGTTGTCATGTGAAGTTATTGGAAAGCGTGCACATATTTGGGGATTAAAAATTGTGTTTGACCCCGTAGTTGTTTCATATCATGGTGAAGTATCTTTTTTTTTGGATTGAAGAGTATGATTTTTATTGCTTCTTATGATACTTGGTTATGCCATAAAAGTGTGTACTTTTGTTGAGGATTTTACAAGATTGTGGTTTTGTTGGAAGCAAACTTTACGCTCTCTTGATTCTTTTCATAAGTATTATTTTTCTTAGAGTCAAGTTTGTGTCATTCGTGTTGGAGATGTGTTCTTTATAGATTATGACATTTGGATATATCATAAGAGTGTCACTTTTAAGTGCAAGATTATGATCTTTGATCTGTTAGCGTGGACATACAATGCTTTGATTGTGATTGACTTGGTACTTAGGTTTGCCTCTTTCTTGATTTACACGGTCCAAATTCGAGGACGAATTTCTTTCGGGAGGTGGGGGGATAGTACGACCCAAGATAGCCAACACGCGTTTTGAATGTCAGTTGATGGCTACTATTGCAATTGGGAGGCTATGTGTGTAATTTGCCATCAAATGAAGACTGCATGTAATTGGAGGCTATACTTGTAATAATTGACCATATTTAGATCCTTAGAATTGGCTTAGGGGTATTTGATTCATTTGTAGCTAAATAACTACTCTAGTATAAATAGCCCTTAAGGATTTTATTTTAGGTAGACTTGATTTACGATAAACTTGAAGACATGTAAGTCTTACACTCTATTCTTATCTTTTAATTAATGCATTTATGTTTATGCCTTTAATTCCTTTATTGCTTTATTTATGCTTTTATTAGTGTTAAATTTCTCTTAGTTGGTGAGCAATTAGTAGTGAATACTTAATTGCTTAATTACTTTATCCGAATTTTCAAGAGTTGTCAATCTCTTGAGGGTTTTCTGTAACAACTCGACCAGTCGTTTTGAGCATTTGCACTTCACTCAGTATTTTACGGGCATGAGTAGCTCCGTATGATATATTATGACTTATGTGAATCGTCGGTTTTGGTTTTTAGGTTATTCGGAATTGATTTGGAAGAATGATTCTCAATTAGGAAGCTTTAAATTGGAAGAGTTGACCAAGTTTGACTTTTTAATAGTTGACCTCGGATTGGATTTTTTATGGTTCCTTTAGCTCCATTGGGTGATTTTAGACTTAGGAGAGCATTCAGATTGTGATTTGGAGGTCCGTAGTAGAATTTGGCTTGAAATGGTGAAAGTTGAAATTTTGAAAACTTTGGCTAGGAGTGGACCTTTTGATATTGGGGTTGGATTCCAATTCCAGAAATTGGAACAAGTCTGTAATGTCAAATGTGACTTCTGTGCTAAATTTCAGGTCAGTCAGACGTGATTTTATAAGTTTCCGGATCGATTGTGGAAGTTTGAAGTTTCAAAGTTCATTGATTTCGAATTGAGGTGTGATTCATCGTTTTGATGTTGTTATGAGTGTTTTGAGGCCTCGAATAGGTTCGTATTATGTTATTGGACTTGTTGGTATATTTAGATGGGGTTCCGAGTGGCCCGAGTGAGTTTCAGACGAGGTTCAGAGCATTTTGGAAATTTTGGCTAAGGCTGGTGGCTGTTGGTTCTCGTATGATCGCACCTGGGGCTGGTTATGCGCATGTGCGATGGTCGCAAAAGCGAGGGAGTGTTGGCTGGGGAGGCATCACAGAAGAGTCAGGCGCAGAATTTGTAAGGCCCCGTCAAAATTTCACTCAAAATCTGGGATTTTGTGGTGCCGAGGTAGGCTTATGTGTTAAAAGTATGGACTTTTTTGGTTGAACAGTGCGCTGCAAAGTTGAAGGAAAATATTTGGCAGAATTGGGCATTTTTTTAGCTCATTATGCGACCGCATAATCACTCTATGGGCCGCAGAATGGCCGTAGAGTGAGTTAGTCTTTTGGGCCATTTATGATGTCATTTTTGTGGCCCATTATACGACCGCAGAACCATTTCGCGGGCTGCACTCTGATCGCATATCCAACCTTGAAGTTTTTTTAGATGGAGGTTCTGCGGCGCATTATGCGACCACAGACTGGTCGCATACTAAAGCAGAAAATGTCAGTTTTGGAGTGCCAATTATGCGGCCCACTTTGTGGACTGCAGAATCATTATGCAGTTGCATATGCGACCGCAGATCTGTGTCGGGACTCCTATATTTTTAATTTTTGAACCCGACCCCTTCCTAATATAATACCTTTGGGGATCATTTTTGAAGGCAAAGTCTTTCATTTCTAGAGAGATGATACCATAGAGTGAGAAGGAAAGTCCCTAAGCTCTTCATTCATCAATTCTTGCTCAAAGTTGAGGAATTTGTAAGACGAACTCACTAGGTCTTCATCCTAAGAGGTAAGAATCTATACCCTAGGCCTTAATTTTGAAAATTAACTAAAAATAAGTAATTATCAAGACAAATCTTGGGTAGAGGAGTTGTTTATCTTCCATGCATGTGATATCAAAGAGTGTAGGAAGATTGTAAGCTAAAAATTATAAAGGATGGGTTGTGGGATGATGAAGTCTTTCATAAAAGGACCTTAAAATCTTGATGCACACCTAGTGGTTGATAAAATGTCCAAATGAGCTAGAATTATGATCACCTCCCTAATTTTGGTTCAACTTGTTATATTTCCAAAATAGATTGAAGTTGCTAAGAAATTCGGAAATAATTTAGAGTTGAGGGAGCTCAATTGAGGTATTTTGGCTAAACTCCTTCTTCTTAGAATTGAATCCCACGGTGTTCATGTAATTGGTGTAAGTCCCAAATTGATCATTATAGAATTGGTTATTCCAAGTATGCTTTTGTTGAAAAAATATGTGTTCAATGTGTATTCCAAATGCTTTCATCATGTTATCTTATCATTTGAGGATGTGTTCAAAATATGAAAAATGTGTTAAAAATGTTAAGACTTCAAGTCAAGTTCGAATGAAGGTTGATATGCCAAATTGTATGAAAAGTGTCTATGTTCCTAAGACTCCCAAATTGCCCATATGTGCATTTACTGTCTTGAATAGAAAGCCTTATTGTTATTGATGATGACAATGATGTTGAAATGTGGAAAAAGAACTTGAATTATGAAATACGGCCAAGTGCCAAGTATGATATTACAATTATGGACACTAGTGCCGATGAAACTACAAAAATGTGAAAGAAGAATAAAGTGAGATGATTGATAGAAAGTGGTAATGTCTCAGGTGAGACAGCCTAGCTGATCGGGTCGTGATTGGACGCCATGCCGCACACATGGTGGTGGATGTGCTAGAAATATAATTGAAATTGTGATTGCGGTTAATGTCTCAAATGAGAAGGTCTAGCCGATCGTGTCATGATTGAACTCCTGTCACGACCCGGATTTCCCACCATCGGGTGTCGTGATGGCGCCTACTATTGGAGCTAGGCAAGCCAAATATTTAAAACACCTTTCCTGCTTTCTTTCAAACAATATAATAAACGAGACAAAATTTAAGCAGAAGACTTTAAATCTAAATCAACTGAAAACCAAAAGTGTGGAAGTTTAATACACATCACTACCCAAGGTCTGGTGTCACTAGCTCACGGACTACTACAGAATACTACAAACAATGTCTGAAAGGAAATACATCATGTTTGTCTGATACAAGATGAACAAACGAAAAACATGGAAAGGGACTTCGGCCTGCGAACGCCAGCTAGGCTACCTCGAGAGTCCCTGGACTGAAGACAGCTCCCAGAAATCCTACTGCTGTGGTCCGTAAGCTGCTCCCTGATCCGTGCACAAAAATTTGCACATAGTGTAGCATCAGCACAACCGACCCCATGTGCTGGTAAGTGCCTGGCCTAACCCCGACGAAGTAGTGACGAGGCTAGACAGTACCTACCACATTTAACCTATACAGATATATATACAACAAGTGCAAGAAAACAATAACAAGATAATACAAAGTAAAACTGGGAGGGGACATGTTATCGGGGAGTAACAGATAAAAATGAAATATCGGAAATAAGCAGAAGAGACTCCCGTTCCCATGATATATATATATATATATATAAGTGGATATATATATATATATATATATATATATATATATATATATATATATATATAAGTGGACGGCGTGCCACACGATCCCATAATATCATATATAAGTGGACGGCGTGCCACACGATCCCATAATATCATATATAAGTGGACGGCGTGCCACACGATCCCATAATATCATATATATAAGTGGACGGCGTGCCACACGATCCCATAATATCATATATAAGTGGACGGCGTGCCACACGATCCCATAATATCATATGTAAGTGGATGGCGTGCCACACGATCCCATAATATCATATATAAGTAGACGGCGTGCCACACGATCCCATACTATCATATATAAGTGGATGGCGTGCCACACGATCCCATAATATAGTTCATAATATCTGACTTCATATAGTAGACCCCTTCAGGGGAGAATAACAACTCAATACCTTTAACCCAGCAAGGGTACAGCTAACAGCCCAAAATATCCCGACAAGGGAGAATATATATATCAGTCTACACATCCTGGCAAGGGAGTATTTACAACACATTATCCTTTTAAAATCCATTCTTCCTCAACTAACACATTCATGTTCGAGCTAACGCTCCAAAAGTACACCAATCGCAATTTTACCTCAACCGTTCATACTATGTGAAACTCATCAAATAAACAAGGAGTTTGTGTCGCATTATTCGAATTAAAAGCAATCAAGACTCACGATCGTGCTAGACTCCGGTGCATAGATAACTGCCACCATGCCTATACACCGTACTCCATATTAGCAAGTAGCAAATATCATCCTAATCCTATTCCCTCAAGCCAAAGTTAGAACAAACACTTACCTCGAATGCTCCAAACTCAACTCACGCTTCTAGTATAGCTTTACCTCTTGATTCCACCACCAATCCGCTCGAATCTAGTCATAAGTTACTTAATCACATTAATAATTACTAAATGAATCATCCCCAATGCATGAAAATAGATTTTTCAAGGTTTTTCCCAAAAAGGTCAAAAATACCCCCGGACCCACGTGGTCGAAACTCGAGGTTCGGACCAAAACCCGGTTACCCATTCCCCCATGAATCCAAATATATGATTTGTTTTTAAATCGGACCCCAAATTGAGGTCCAACTTCTCAATTTGTAGAAAACCTAGGTTCTACCCAAAACACCCAATTTTCCCTATGAAAATCTTTGATTTGAAGTTGAAATTATGTTAAAAGATGTTAAGGAATAAAGAAATTAAGTTAGAAATCACTTACCAATCGTTTTGAAGAAGAAAAGTTGTTTGGAAAATCGCCTCTTAGGTTTTGGGTTTTTGAAAAGTGGAAAAATGACTGAAAATCCCGAATTTATATATATGTTGGGGGATGGCGCGGACCGCGCAGAAATGCACCGTGGCCACGTGGCTGCCAGCGCGGACTGTGCGGAAATGTACCGCGGCCGCGCCGAGGGAGGGAAGAAGTGGGCTCTCTATGAACCCACCCAGCGCGGACCGCACTGATTTGGTGCGCGGCCGCGCTGGTCGACCCTATGAACCCCACCACGCGGACCACACAGAAAAGCACCACGGCCGCGTGGCTGCCAGCGCGGACCGCGTGGAAATGGCCGCGGCCGCGCTGGGCCTGCAACATCTGAACCTGTATATTTTTTTCTAAGTCCAAGACCTCCCGGGCCCCATTCAAAACTCACCCGAGCCCTCGGGGCTCTGATACCAAACATGCACACAACCTTAAAAACATCTTACGGACTTACTCGTGCGATCAAATCGCCAAAATAACATCATATACATAGGATCAAGCCTCAAACACATGATTTTCTTTGAACTTTCACAAAAACTCAACTTCCCCATTTTAAGTCCGAAACACGTCATATGACGTTCGTTTTTAGCTAAACTTTACAGATAGTGCTTAAAACATATTTAAGACTCGTACCGTGCGTCGGAACCAAAATACGAGCCCGATACCACAGTTTTCTGATCAATTTTCTTCTTCATTTTCCTTAATTAATTTCAGAAAACAATTTCACACAAAAATTCATTTCTCGGGCTTGGGACCTCGGAATTTGATTCCGGGCACACGCCCAAGTCCCATATTTTCCTACGGACCCTCCGGCACCGTCGAATCACAGGTCCGGGTCCGTTTACCCAAAATGTTGACCGAAGCCAATATTATGCATATTAATACTAAAATTCATCAAATGTTTCACATAATTTACATATTCTAACATAAAAACTTTCCGGCTACACGCCCGAACTGTGCACGCCAATTGAGGCAACTAAAAGCGAGGTTTTCAAGGCCTCGGGAGCACGGAACAAGGAAGAATTACGGTGATGACCCCTTGGGGCGTCACATTCTCCACCTCTAAAACAACCGTTCGTCCTCGAATGGACAAAAGAAAAAAGTACCTGAGTCGGAAAATAAATGAGGATAACGGCTCTGCATATCGGACTCGGACTCCCAGGTCGATGCCTCAGGAGGCTGACCTCTCCACTGAACCCGCACCGAAGGAAAACTCTTCGACCTCAACTGTCGAACCTGCCGGTCTAGAATAGCCACCGGCTCCTCCTCATAAGACAGATCCTTGTCCAATTGGACAGTGCTGAAATCCAACACGTGCGATGGATCTCCGCGATACTTCCGGAGCATAGATACATGAAACACGGGATGCACAGCTGACAAGCTAGGTGGCAAGGCAAGTCTATAAGCCACCTCTCCCACACGATCAAGAATCTCAAATGGACCGATGAACCTAGGGCTGAGCTTGCCCTTCTTCCCAAATCTCATCACGCCCTTCATAGGCAATACACGGAGCAATACCCGCTCACCAACCATGAAAGCAACATCTCTGACCTTGCGGTCTGCATAACTCTTCTGTCTGGACTGATCTGTATGAAGTCTATCCTGAATAATCCTGACCTTGTCCAAGGCTTCCTGAACCAGATCCGTACCCAATAATCGAGCCTCTCCCGGCTCAAACCATCCAACTGGAGACCGACATCGCCTACTGTACAATGCCTCATACAGAGCCATCTGAATGCTGGACTGGTAGCTGTTGTTGTAGGCGAACTCTGCTAAAGGCAAAAACTAGTCCCACGAGCCTCCAAAATCAATGACACGGGCTCGGAGCATGTCCTCAAGAATCTGAATAGTCCTCTCGGACTGACCGTCCGCCTGGGGATGAAATGCTATACTCAACTCAACCTCGGTGCCCAACTCTCGCTGAACCGCTCTCCATAAATGCGAGGTAAACTGCATACCCCGATCCGAAATGATAGATAGCGGCACCCCATGAAGGCGAACAATTTCCCTGATATAATTCTCGGCTAACCTTTCGGACGAATAGGTGGCTGCAACAGGAACAAAATACGCTGACTTGGTCAGCATATCAACAATGACCCAAACTGCATCAAACTTTTTCCGAGTCATCGGAAGTCCAGTAACGAAATCCATCGTAATCCTCTCCCACTTCCACTCGGGAAGTGCAATCCTCTGAAATAGACCACCGGGTCTTTGATGCTCGTACTTAACCTGCTGACAATTCAAACACCGAGCCACATGCGCCACGATGTCTTTCTTCATCTTACGCCACCAATAGTGCTGCCTCAGATCCTGATACATCTTCGCGGCGCCCGGGTGAATAGAATACCGAGAACTGTGGGCCTCCGCTAAGATCAACTCTCGAATCCCATCAACATTGGGCACACAAACTCGCCCCTGCAATCTCAATACACCATCATCATCTAAGGTTACTTTCTTGGCACCTCCACGCTGCACCGTGTCTCTCAAGACACACAAATGGGGATCCTCAAACTGCCGCTCGCGGATACGCTCTAATAGTGAGGAACGAGCAACCGTGCAAGCTAACACTCTGCTAGGCTCAGAAATATCCAACCTCACAAGACGATTGGCCAAGGCCTGAACATCCAAAGCAAGCGATCTCTGGCTGACTGGAATATAAGCAAGACTACCCATGCTGGCGGACTTCCTGCTCAATGCATCGGCCACCACATTGGCCTTCCCCGGGTGGTATAAGATAGTAACATCATAATCCTTTAGCAACTCTAACCACCTCCTCTGCCTCAAATTCAACTCTTTCTGCTTGAACAGATACTGAAGACTCTTGTGATCAGTGTAAACCTCACACGTCACGCCATATAAGTAATGCCTCCAGATCTTCAAGGCATGAACAATGGCTGCCAACTCGAGATCATGAACCGGATAATTCTTCTCGTGGATCTTCAACTGCCTCGAAGCATAAGCAATGACCTTGCCTTCTTGCATCAACATTGCACCAAGCCCAATACGAGATGCATCACAATAGACCGTATATGGCCCTAAACCTGTGGGCAAAACCAATACTGGTGCCGTAGTCAGAGCCGTCTTGAGCTTCTGAAAGCTCGCCTCACACTCGTCCGACCACCTAAACTGGACACCCTTCTGGTTCAATCTGGTCATAGGGCTGCAATGGATGAAAACCCCTCCATGAACCGACGGTAGTAACCTGCTAACCCCAGGAAACTCCGAATATCCGTAGCTGAAGCTGGTCGAGGCCAGTTCTTGACTGCCTCTATCTTCTTCGGGTCTACCTGAATACCTGCTGCTGATACGACATGACCCAGGAATGCGACCGAACTCAACCAAAACTCGCACTTTGAGAACTTAGCATACAACTGACTATCCTTTAGGGTCTGAAGGACCACTCTGAGGTGCTGCTCATGCTCCTCCTGATTGCGGGAGTATATAAGAATATCGTCAATGAAGAATATCACGAACAAGTCCAAATAAGGTCTGAACACTCGGTTCATCGACTCCAGGAACGCTGCTGGGGAATTAGTCAATCCAAATTACATGACTAAAAACTCATAGTGCCCATACTGAGTGCGAAATGCTGTCTTGGGGACATCAGACGCCCTAATCCTCAGTTGATGATAACCAGATCTCAAATCTATCTTTGAGAACACCCTTGCACCCTGAAGCTGGTCGAATAAATTGTCGATCCTCGGCAGTGGATACTTATTCTTAATTTTAACCTTGTTCAATTGCCGGTAATCGATGCACATTCTCATCGAACCATCCTTTTTCTTAACAAACAACACCGGCGCACCCCAAGGTGAAACACTGGATCTAATGAAACCTTTCTCAAGCAAATCCTGTAGCTGTTCCTTTAACTCTTTCAACTCCGGCGGGGCCATACAATATGGCGGGATAGAAATGGGCTGAGTGCCCGGGGCCAAATCAATACAAAAGTCGATATCCCTTTCGGGCGACATACCCGGCAAGTCTGAAGGGAAAACCTCAGAAAACTCCCGAACAACGGGCACAGAATCAATAGAAGGGGCCTCCGCGCTAGAATCGCGAACATACGCCAAGTAGGCCAAACATCCCTTCTCGACCATACGCCGAGCTTTCACATACGAGATAGCACTGCGGGTACAATGACCAGAAGTCCCTCTCTACTCTAAACGGGGTAAATCCGGTAAGGCTAAGGTTACGGTCTTGGCATGGCAATCCAAGATAGCATGGTACGGGGATAACCAATCCATCCCCAATATAACATCGAAGTCGACCATGTCCAAAAGCAACAGATCAACACGGGTCTCAAGACCCCCAAACACTACGATACAAGAACGATGAACTTGGTCGACCACAATAGAATCACCCACCGGTGTTGACACATAAACATGAATACTCAACGAGTCACTAGGCATAACCAAATAGGGCGCAAAATAGGACGACACATATGAATACGTAGATCTGGGATCAAATAGCACAGAAGCATTCCTATCACAGACCAGAATAGTACTTGTAATCACAGCATCTGATGACTCAGCCTCTGTCCTGGCTGGCAAAGCATAACAACGGGGCTGGGCCCCACCTCCCTGAATCATATCCCTGGGACGATCTGCTGCGGGTTGACCCCTACCTCTAGCGGTCGAAGCTCCACCTCTAAGACCTCTACCTCCACCTCTATGTCCTCTACCCCCGCCTCTAGCTGGTTGGGCAGGCTGTAGGGCAACTGGTGCCTGGATCATCGGGCGAGGACCCTGCTGATGCGAGCGGCTGGAAGCTCGAGGGCAATATCTGGCAATGTGACTCACATCGCCGCAAGTATAACAAGCCCTCGGCTGCTGAGAATAACGACGTGGTGGTGCACTGATAGGTGCTGATGGTGAACTGAAGAGCTGCTGGTCAGAATACTGCGGCCGAGAACCGCGACCACCTAGTGTACCATGAGAAACTTGGAGAGCTGACTAAAAGGGACTCGAAGGATGGCCTCTACCATAAGAATCCCTACCTCCAGATGAGATACCACTGAATCTACCAGAATGACGGGGCCTCTTATCAGACCCATGACCACCTCCCTGAGAAAGTGCCATCTCTATCCGGCGGGCACCATCTACCGCCTCCTGAAATGAAATCTCACTACCGGCACTCATGGCCATCTGAACACGGATCGGCTGAACTAACCCATCAACAAACCTCCGCACCCTCTCTCTCTCGGTAGGGAGTATCACAATGGCATGGCGTGCAAGATCAATAAACTGTGTCTCATACTGGGTAACTGACATCGAACCCTGCTGGAGACGCTCAAACTGCCTGCGAAGGGCATCCCGCTGAGTAACTGGGAGAAACTTCCCCAGAAATAACTCTGAAAACTGATCCCAGGTCAATGATGGCGACCCTGCTGGCCTGGCTAAACAGAAATCTCTCTACCAAGTCTTGGCCGATCCTGCCAGGCGAAAAGTGGCGAAATCGACCCCATTGGTCTCTACAATACCTATAGTCTGTAGAACCTCATGACAGCTGAATATGAAATCCTGAGCATCCTCTGAGGGAGTGCCACTATATGTAGTAGTGAAGAGCTTGGTGAAACGGTCAAGCCTCCACAAAGCATCCGCGGACATAGCCGCACCATCACTGGACTGAGCCACAATAGCTGGCTGGGCTGCCACAGCTGGCTGAACTGCCACGGCTGGATGAACCGCTGGAACCAGAGCCTGAGGAGCTACCGGCTTTGGAGTACGAGTATCGGGAGTCTGAACTTCTCCCCCAGCCTGAGATGTGGCTGGAGCTACGGAAAGCAAACCCGCTCTAGAAATTCCCTCCATAAAGCCTACCAGTCGGACCAAAGCGTCCTGAAGCACTGGAGTGGCTATGAAACCCTCTGGGACCTGAGCTGGGCCCACTGGAACAGCTGGGGCCAGAACCTCCTCCTCAACATCGACCTGAGGCACCGTCGCTGGAAATGCTGCTCGGGGCTGAGCTCTGCCCCGGCCTCGGCCTCTGGCATGGCCTCGGCCTCGCTCTCTGCCCCTAATAGGGGCTGCTGCTGGGGGTTCAGGCTGTTGCGCGGTAGAAGAGGAAGCACGTGTCCTCGCCATCTCGAGAGAACAAAGTGGAAAGACAATCAGTACTTGAGAAACAGAATCGCACGACAAGAATGAACAAGGTAAAGTTTTCCTAACTCAGTAGCCTCTGCGGGATAAATACAGACGTCTCCGTACCGATCCCTCAGACTCTACTGAGCTTGTCCGTGTGTTGTGAGACCTAAGTAACCTAGTTCTCTGATACCAACTTGTCACAACCCGGATTTCCCACCATCGGGTGTCGTGATGGCGCCTACTATCGGAGCTAGGCAAGCCAAATATTTAAAATACCTTTCCTGCTTTCTTTCAAACAATATAATAAACGAGACAAAATTTAAGCGGAAGACTTTAAATCTAAAGCAACTGAAAACCAAAAATGTGGAATTTTAATACACATCACTACCCAAGGTCTGGTGTCACTAGCTCACGGACTACTACAGAATACTACAAATAATGTCTGAAAGGAAATACATCATGTTTGTCTGATACAAGATGAACAAACGAAAAACATGGAAAGGGACTTCCGCCTGCGAACGCCAGCTAGGCTACCTCAAGAGTCCCTGGACTGAAGACAGCTCCCAGAAATCCTACTGCTGTGGTCCGTAAGCTGCTCCCTGATCTGTGCACAAAAATTTGCACATAGTGTAGCATCAGCACAACCGACCCCATGTGCTGGTAAGTGCCTGGCCTAACCCCGGCGAAGTAGTGACGAGGCTAGACAGTACCTACCACATTTAACCTATACAGATATATATACAACAAGTGCAAGAAAACAATAACAAGATAATACAAAGTAAAACTGGGAGGGGACATGCTATCGGGGAGTAACAGATAAAAATGAAATATCGGAAATAAGCAGAAGAGACTCCGGTTCCCATGATATATATATATATATAAGTGGACGGCGTGCCACACGATCCCATAATATCATATATAAGTGGACGGCGTGCCACACGATCCCATAATATCATATATAAGTGGACGGCGTGCCACACGATCCCATAATATCATATATAAGTGGACGACGTGCCACACGATCCCATAATATCATATATAAGTGGACGGCGTGCCACACGATCCCATAATATCATATGTAAGTGGACGGCGTGCCACACGATCCCATAATATCATATGTAAGTGGACGGCATGCCACACGATCCCATAATATCATATATAAGTGGACGACGTGCCACACGATCCCATAATATCATATATAAGTGGACGGCGTGCCACACGATCCCATAATATCATATATAAGTGGACGGCATGCCACACAATCCCATAATATCATATATAAGTGGACGGCGTGCCACACGATCCCATAATATCATATATAAGTGGACGGCGTGCCACACGATCCCATAATATCATATATATGTGGACGGCGTGCCACACGATCCCATAATATAGTTCATAATATCTGACTTCATATAGTAGACCCCTTCAGGGGAGAATAACAACTCAATACCTTTAACCCGGCAAGGGTACAACTAACAGCCCAAAATATCCCGACAAGGGAGAATATATATATCAGTCTACACATCCCGGCAAGGGAGTATTCACAACACATTCTCCTTTTAAATCATTCTTCCTCAACCGTTCACATTATATGAAACTTATCAAATAAACAAGGAGCTTGTGTCACATTATTCGAATTAAAAGCAATCAAGACTCACGGTCATGCTAGACTCCGGTGCATAGATAACCGTCACCATGCCTATACACCGTACTCCACATTAGCAAGTAGCAAATATCATCCTAATCCTATTCCCTCAAGCCAAAGTTAGAACAAACACTTACCTCGAATGCTCCAAACTCAACTCACGCTTCTAGTATAGCTTTACCTCTTGATTCCACCACCAATCCGCTCGAATCTAGTCATAAGTTACTTAATCACATTAATAATTACTAAATGAATCATCCCCAATGCATGAAAAATAGATTTTTCAAGGTTTTTCCCAAAAAGGTCAAAAATACCCCCGGACCCACGTGGTCGAAACTCGAGGTTCGGACCAAAACCCGGTTACCCATTCCCCATGAATCCAAATATATGATTTGTTTTTAAATCGGACCCCAAATTGAGGTCCAACTTCTCAATTTGTAGAAAACCTAGGTTCTACCCAAAACACCCAATTTTTCCCATGAAAATCTTTGATTTGAAGTTGAAATTATGTTAAAAGATGTTAAGGAATATAGAAATTAAGTTAGAAATCACTTACCAATCGTTTTGAAAAAGAAAAGTTGTTTAGAAAATCGCCTCTTAGGTTTTGGGTTTTTGAAAAGTGGAAAAATGACTGAAAATCCCGAATTTATATATATGCTGGGGGCTGGCACAGACCGCACAGAAATGCACCGCGGCCGCGTGGCTGCTAGCGCGGACCGCACTGATTTGGTGCGCGGCCACGCTGGTCGACCCTCTGAACCCCGCCACGCGGACCGCATAGAAAAGCACCGCGGCCGCGTGGCTGCCAGCGCGGACCGCGCAGAAATGGCCGCGGCCGCGCTGGGCCTTCAACATCTGAACCTGTATATTTTTTTCTAAGTCCAAGACCTCCTGGGCCCCATTCAAAACTCACCCGAGCCCTCGGGGCTCTGATACCAAACATGCACACAACCTTAAAAACATCTTACGGACTTACTCGTGCGATCAAATCGCCAAAATAACATCATATACATAGTATCGAGCCTCAAACACATGATTTTCTTTCAACTTTCACAAGAACTCAACTTCCCCATTTTAAGTCCGAAACACATCATATGATGTCCGTTTTTAGCCAAACTTTACAGATAGTGCTTAAAACATATTTAAGACTCGTACCGATACCACAGTTTTCTGATCAATTTTCTTATTCATTTTCCTTAATTAATTTCAGAAAACAATTTCACACAAAAATTCATTTCTCGGGCTTGGGACCTCGGAATTTGATTCCGGGCACACGCCCAAGTCCCATATTTTCCTACGGACCCACCGAGACTGTCGAATCACAGGTCCGGGTCCGATTACCCAAAATGTTGACCGAAGTCAACATTATGCATATTAATACCAAAATTCATCAAATGTTTCACATAATTCACATATTCTAACATTAAACTTTCCGGCTACGCGCCCGAACTGTGCACGCCAATCGAGACAACTAAAAGTGAGGTTTTCAAGGCCTCGGGAGCACGGAACAAGGAAGAATTACGGTGATGACCCCTTGGGTCGTCACAACTCCGTGTAAGAATATGGTTGTCACGACACAAATTTTCCACCCTCAGGAGTCGTGATGGAGCCTACTAGTGAAATCTAGGAAAGCCAACCGAATGAACTATCTACCTTATTTCCATTTTTAATCCAATAACAGTTAAGAGCCAACAATTAGATAACAACAGAATTGAATAAGTGGAAGACTGCATTGTAAAGATTTAATAATACTGCTAATACCAATCCATAACAAATCTACCCAAGACTGGTGTCACAACTTCACAGACTGTCTAGGAGTACTACAAATAAAGGTCTGAAAGAAATAAATACAACACTGTCTCTGGAAATACATGAAAGAAACATGAATAGTAGATAGAAGGAGACGCCAAGGCATGCGGACACCTGCAGGAAAACCTCGGATCACCTGATGAACAAGAAACAATAATCTCACTGCGGTCCGAAGTCTACAACACTGGGAACTGCACAAAAAAGTGCAGAGTGTAGTATCAGCACAACCGACCCCATGTGCTGGTAAGTGCCTAGCCTAACCTCGGCGAAGTAGTAACGAGGCTAGGACCAGACTACCAAATAAACCTGTGCAATATAGCGTACAAAAATAATAGGAAGAAGATAACAATGATGACAACAATGATCAACCAATGATATAAATAGCAGGCAACAAGAACACCATAAATGTTTCTCAACAAATAATAAATACAAGTGCAATTAATTAATCAAGTCCTTCAAATATAAATTTTTCGCCTATAAATCCTTCAAGTAATAATCTCTAAGATAATATGTTTTTCAATAAATATATTTCAAATATATTTCCTTCAAATAAATATCGTTCAGATAAGCATCTTTCGAATATAATTCTTTCGAGTAAAGGTCACCTTGTGACACTTCATTTCATAATCATAAATAATATAGGTCTCAACCCACTTTCATATTTTCACGGCACCTCGTGCCCATATTTATGTCACAACTGCACGGACAACTCACGTGCCATTAAATAAAATCATAATATGTTCCCCGACACCTTGTGCCAACATATTCCTGTCTCACATTGCACAACAATATTCTCATGTTACTCAAATCATAGGTTCCATAACCCAATACAATTAAGAATGTTCAAGGAGCCTCCTTCACTTAACATAAAGCAGAGTACAACTTCCAACCCAATTTGAAAATCAACAAGAAAAGATGAAGTTATTTTTAGAAATCATTTGATAAAGAAAATACCATTTTCAATTAAAGTACAATATCGAAGGAATCGTTACCTTTAATATGAGAAATTAATAAATCAAAATATAGTAGAAATTCCTTTTTAAGTAAAGTACAATCTCAAACGGTTTAAGGAAACTTTAGTTGAAAAATCAATTGAGTTAAAAACGTAACAATTCTTGAAATTTGAAGTATTGGACATATTAAAAAAATAAGGCGAGGTATTGTAAACACTATGGATTCCAACACAAAGGATCACAACAGTAAATGGATCTAAACAGTTAATACACTTGAATTGTTAATAACAAGTAAACACAGCAAACAGAAAGTGCACGGCATCATCCTTCGTGCTTTAACACTCTCTCACCAAAATAATACACGGCATCACCCTTCGTGCTTTAACACTCTCTCAACAAAACAACACACGGCATCACCCTTCGTGCTTTACACTCTTCCTCACCCAAGCAACAAACAAAAGGCAAATAGGGTAAGGGAATCTATAACATCGAAATAAAATTAAGTAATAACGGAAAATCAGTAAATAAACGTACAGGACAACATAACTCAGTTAGAATCAGGAAAAATCAAAGACAAATGCACGACATCACCCTTCGTGCTTTTACTCTCGTCCTCACCATAAGAATCAATATAAACTGCATGGTATCACCCTTCGTGCTTTATACTCTTCCTCACTATAAAATCAATATAATCGGCACGAAATTGTGCATCGTGCGGCACGGCATCACCCTTCGTGCTTTAACACTCTTCCTCACCCAAACAACAATCACAAGAAATAAGGGCAAGGAAATAAATGAAATCACAATAAAATCCGGTAAGAGAACAATAGTACAACAATCAAATCCCGGCAAGGGAAACAACATCAAAACAATAACATCCCGGCAATGGAGACAATATCATGATTCTCTCTCTCCTTTCTTCTTTCACGTTTACTTCACAATTCTATTCACAACTTGAGCCAATGCTCTACAATGTTCAATAATTCAATTCTCAACTTGAGCCAATGCTCTACAATGTTCAACAATTCAATTCTCAACTTGAGCCAATGCTCTACAATGTTCAACAATTCAATTCTCAACTTGAGCCAACGCTCTACAATATTCAATTAACAATAACACTTCCACAAGTCATATTCCTCAATAGAAATTATCATATAGAGCATATACAATACGAAACGGAGTCACATTAATCAAAGTATAAGACTCACGGGCATGCTTGACACCAATGTATAGATACTCGTCACCATGCATATACGTCGTACTCAACAAATAACACATAACAAATAGGACACAACTCCTAATCCCTCAAGCTAAGGTTAGACCAAACACTTACCTCGCTTTGCAACCGATTCAAAATTCCAACAAGCCTTTGCCTCGCGAATTCGTGCCCGAAATTCTCAAATCTAGTCATAAACAATTCGATTCAGTCAATAAAAATTATAGTAATTAAATCCATATGAAATTCTACATTTTCCATTAAAAATCTGAAATTGCACTAACAATTCGCCCGTGGGGCGGAACCCGACAAGACTTATGAAATATGAAACCTCATCCAACCACGAGTCCAACCATACCAATTTTACTAAAATCCGACATCAACTCGACCCTCAAATCTTCAAATTAAACCAAGAGGGTTTTCAAGACTTTCCCAGCTAAAATCACCAATTAAATGCCAAAACTAGTAATAGATTCGGGTAATCTAACCAAAATTAAGTTAAGAACACTTACCCAGTTGTTTTCTTTGAAAATCTCCCGAAAATCTCCTCTCCCTGATCTCCAATTTGATAAAAACGGAAAATGGGGGCACTGTTCACGCGTTCGGGGTACTATTCACGCGATACTGTTCACTACACTATTCACGGGGGTGCTGTTCACCGACACTGTTCATGGGTACTATTCACGGGCATTGTTCATGGATACTGTTCATGATGCTGTAAAAAAAAGACAGTAGCTTCCCAAAGAGAATTTCAGCAGCTTTTTCTACCCGTTAACCTTCCGAAATTCACCAGAGGCCCTCGGGACTTCAATAAAATTCACCAACAAGTCCTAAAACATGATACGGACTGAGTCAAAACCTCAAATCGCATAAAATAATGCTAAAACCATGAATCACACCCCAATTCAAGCATAATGAAACTAAGAACGTCCAACTTCTATATTCGATGCAAAAACCTATCAAATGAAGTCCGATTGACTTCAAATTTTGCACACAAGTCATAAATGACATAACGAAGCTAAGAAAATTTTCAGAACTGGATTCTGACCCCGATATCAAAAAGTAAACTCTCCGGTCAAACATAAGAAATCTTTAGCCTTAGATTTCTAGATTCTGTTAAATGGCGATAATTTGATCTGGGGACCTCCAAATTCGCTTTCGGGAATATGACCAAGTCCCAATTCATGATACGGAACTATCGAAATGGTCAAAACTTTTATCCGGGTTCGTTTGCTCAAAATGTTGACCGAATTTAACTCAGTTGAGTTTTAAAGCTCTAGTTCACAATTTAATCCATTTTTTCACATAGTAACCTTCCAGAAAATTAGACGGACTCTGCACGCAAGTCGATGAATTATTGATACCGCCTTTCAATGTCTTAAAAATACCGTGATGATTATTTTTTAAAAATGACATTTTGGGTCATCACATTCTCCACCTCTAAAACAAACGTTCGTCCTCGAATGTACTAAAAATTATTCTCAGGTTACCAAATTGATGCTTTTACTTCTACACAAATATTCGCGATTGATCCCACATTACCGCATTCGACATAAGTCCGACAACACCATTTCAATTGAGATTATTTCCTTTATCCATATTTGTAAACTTGAAGACCAAATTTTCTTACACTCCAATCATTTTTAGAAAGGTCCGATTTTCACGTCAACACACGATATTAATCTTGACTAGATATAGCAACTTGTGCCTATGCACCCATCAAATACGGGGTATTACATTCTCCCTGATTTCGGGTCATTCGTCCTTAAATGAGAAGTAGAGTCTGTCCTCCAACACATAATGTAACTTATCTCTTTCTTTGCACATTTCAATATCCCAAATTTTTCTAACTCCCAAATTTTGCAGAAATTTCGGCAGAGTTTCCCCTGTAATTGGGCCTATCCACCTGTCAGAGTAACACCAAAACAACTCCTAACAACATGTCCACAACCCAACAACGCACCAAAAAGTATATATCAATAACACTCATCTCCGCATTACAAGCACGGCACTATCACAATGATATCTTGACATAAAACGCATAATATGTATGACTATAACCACATCTCTGGTCTTAATGGTTGTTCATAATAGATTACAACATCGCCAATTAACCTCGTGTTAACAAAATTTTGTTTCAAACCTCCAGTTTACTAACAACAAGGCATGAAGATCTTATAATTATTTACCCGAATTAACGAGTCACAATTTAACGCCACCTGGGCTCTCACCTTGTAGGTTAAAACTCAATAGTTACAATACAATTTTGGCAAATTATGCACAGAGATATTCATACAAAAATTTTCAAATAAGCCTAATAGGGATGACTCCCTACTAGTGCTATAGCACAAATTTTAATTTTCACAAAAGGAGAATTTAAACACATAAATTTTTTTCACCACCAGGACCTCGTCCTTATATAACATCCACCTCAGCTTGTAGCCCGGTTTAAATATTTCATATCATATAAAATGTGAGGATCTCATCCTCAACTCTGAATCACAAGTATTCTGCACATTGTGCCAACTAAAATTTTCCATTTCCTTTCTTCCTTTTTTCACATGATTTTGGTTAAAAAAATCACAACATACAATGATCCCTCATACTGATAGGGCATAGATTTTACAACTAAAATTAATTATTTAGAAATTACATCAAACTCATCGAATTGATTCACAAAAGTCACTTTTAGCCTCACAACTATTTTATTGACCAACACATAATGATAGACATGACTATCTCCATATAATCTCCCAACATAAGTATTCACATATGTAGATTTAAGAATTACGAAGCTCACTCATAAGTGGAGCACAATAGGAGAACTTTCCTCGATACTCAAAACCGAATCAAGTTAAGGAAATTTTGACTTTATAATAATTCGAGACCGTACTTATAACGATACCGTCTGGTGTAGCAACCTCAGCCATACTATAGAAAATATATCAACGGACTGGGTCTCCACCTCTAGGAGTCTCACCTCCACCTCTAATATCCTGACCCCTACCTATTGTTGGTCATGTAAGTGGAGTAGTAACTGCAATGGGACATGTAGCCTGAGTGCTTTGATGAAATATGTCTCTCCCAAGTCTAGGATAATTTCTCAGGATGTTCCTAGTATCACCATTTTCATAACAACCCATCCGCAGTTCGACTGCTCATACTGAGTCTGTACCGGATAACTTAAATAACTATTGCAGGAAATTCCATGCCACTGGTACATTAAAAGATGACTGCCCCATGCGAGTGTTGTGATTAACTTAAGCACTAGGAGTATACTGAATATGTTTCCATAACCCCGCTGATATTGAAATGTAGAATTATTAAGGACGAGGGAATATCTCAAGTCTCATCATCATCCCATTCAAATATCAACTCTTAATCATATACGAGTTTTTGGAAAACCTTTCAATACCACATAAATACATCTCAGGCCAAAATTGGTATAACACATGACCCCGCAATTTGATCGTTGACAGTGGAATCCCCTCACTTGGCACAAAGCCATAGGTCACAACATCCGATAATCCACAATATTTGACCTTCACAACTCAAATAAATCAACTAGATGTCAAGGTATGTTGAACCCCAACACGATTCATTAGGTGATCTCTTGATACGTCTACATCTTCCGTCGGAGCCATAACTGGTCTAGTAAATACATTATCTTTCCACTACCTCTACTTGTCATCTGAAACACAACAAAATCAACCCCATCACTTTCAACTATTCTCACGTTCTGCAATACTTCATAGCAGCGGTCAATATAATCCTGTGGGTCCTCAAAAGATGCACCGCTGAAAGTGGTAGCGAAGAGCTTGGTGAAACCTATCCAACCTCCGCAAAGCCTCCGAAGACGTAGTTGATTTATCCGGTCTGTGATGTTGTTCAGCTGAAGAAGCGGTATGTGACTTTGCCATTCGTGAAAGGACAAGAGTAGAGGTTTCAATTTAGCAATGAGAGAAAAAAATCGCACGACAGAGAAGAATGAGAGCGAAACTTTTCCTAACTCTGTAGCCTCTGGATAAATACAGACGTCTCTGTACCGATCCCTCAAACTCTACTAAGTTTGTCTAAGAATTGTGAGACCTATGTAACCTAGAGCTCTAATACCAACTTGTCACGATCCGAATTTCCCACCCTCGGGAGTCGTGATGGCGCCTACTAGTGAAATCTAGGCAAGCCAACCAACTGTACTATCTACCTTATTTCCATTTTTAATCTGATAACGGTTAAGAGCCAACAATTAGATAACAACATAATTGAATAAGTGGAAGACTGCATTGTAAAGATTTAATAATACTGCTAATACCAATCCATAACAAATCTACCCAAGACTGGTGTCACAACTTCACAGACAGTCTAGGAGTACTACAAATAAAGGTCTGAAAGAAATAAATACAACACTGTCTCTGGAAATACATGAAAGAAACATGAATAGTAGATAGAAGGAGACGCCAAGGCCTGCGGACGCCTGCAGGACTACCTCGGATCACCTGATGAACAAGAAACAATAATCTCACTGCGGTCCGAAGTCTACTACACTGGGAACTGCACAAAAAGTGCAGAGTGTAGTATCAGCACAACCGACCCCATGTGCTGGTAAGTGCCTAGCCTAACCTCGGCGATGTAGTAACGAGGCTAGGACCAGACTACCAAATAAACCTGTGCAATATAGCGTACAAAAATAATAGGAAGAAGATAACAATGATGACAACAATGATCAACCAGTGATATAAATAGCAGGCAACAAGAACACCATAAATGTTTCTCCACAAATAATAAATACAAGTGCAATTAATTAATCAAGTCCTTCAAATATAAATTTTTCGCCTATAAATCCTTCAAGTAATAATCTCTAAGATAATATGTTTTTCAATAAATATATTTCCTTCAAATAAATATCGTTCAGATAAGCATCTTTCGAATATAATTCTTTCGAGTAAAGGTCACCTTGTGACACCTCATTTCATAATCATAAATAATATAGGTCTCAGCCCACTTTCATATTTTCACGGCACCTCGTGCCCATATTTATGTCACAACCGCACGGGCAACTCACGTGCCATTAAATAAAACCATAATATTTTCTCCGGCACCTTGTGCCCACATATTCCTGTCTCACATTGCACAACAATATTCTCATGTTACTCAGATCATAGGTTCCATAACCCAATACAATTAAGAATGTTCAAGGAGCCTCATTCACTTAACATAAAGTAGAGTACAACTTCCAACCCAATTAGGAAATCAACAAGAAAAGATGAAGTTATTTTTAGAAATCATTTGATAAAGAAAATACCATTTTCAATTAAAGTACAATATCGAAGGAATCATTACCTTTAATACGAGAAATTAATAAATCAAAACATAGTAGAAATTCCTTTTTAAGTAAAGTACAACCTCAAACGTTTTAAGGAAACTTTAGTTGAGAAATCAATTGAGTTAAAAATGTAACAATTCTTGAAATTTGAAGTATTGGACATATTAAAAAAATAAGGCGAGGTATTGTAAACACTATGGATTCCAACACAAAGGATCACAACAGTAAATGGATCTAAACAGTTAATACACTTGAATTGTTAATAACAAGTAAACACAACAAATAGAAAGTGCACGGCATCACCCTTCGTGCTTTAACACTCCCTCACCAAAACAATACACGGCATCACCCTTCGTGCTTTAACACTCTCTCACCAAAACAATACACGGCATCACCCTTCGTGCTTTACACTCTTCCTCACCCAAGCAACAAACACACAAGGCAAATAGGGTAAGGGAATCTATAACATCGAAATAAAATCAAGTAATAACGGAAAATCAGTAAATGAACGTACAGGACAACATAACTCAGTTAGAATCAGGAAAAATCAAGGACAAGTGCACGGCATCACCCTTCGTGCTTTTACTCTCGTCCTCACCATAAGAATCAATATAAACTGCACGGCATCACCCTTCGTGCTTTACACTCTTCCTCGCCATAAAATCAATATAATCAGCATGGAATTGTACATCGTGCGGCACGACATGAGCCTTCGTGCTTTACACTCTTCCTCACAAAATCATGCACGGCATCAACCTTCGTGCTTTAACACTCTTCCTCACCCAAACAACAATCACAAGAAATAAGGGCAAGGAAATAAATGAAATCACAATAAAATCCCGATAAGGGAATAATAGTACAACAATCAAATCCCGGCAAGGGAAACAATATCAAAACAGTAACATCCCGATAAGGGAGACAATATCATGATTCTCTCTCTACTTTCTTCTTTCACGTTTACTTCACAATTCTATTCACAACTTGAGCCAATGCTCTACAATGTTCAACAATTCAATTCTCAACTTGATCTAATGCTCTACAATGTTCAACAATTCAATTCTCAGCTTGAGCCAATGCTCTTCCCAAAGAGAATTTCAGCAGCTTTTTCTACCCGTTAACCTTCCGAAATCCACTCGAGGCCCTCGGTACTTCAACAAAATACACCAACAAGTCCTAAAACATGATACGGACTTAGTCGAAACCTCAAATCGCATCAAATAATGCTAAAACCATTAATCACACCCCAATTCAAGCACAATGAAACTAAAAACGTCCAACTTCTATATTCGATGCAAAAACCTAACAAATCAAGTCCGATTGACTTCAAATTTTGCACACAAGTCATAAATGACATAACGAAGCTATAAAAATTTTCAGAACTGGATTCCGACCCCGATATCAAAAAGTCAACTCTCCGGTCAAACTTAAGAAATCTTTAGCCTTAGATTTCTAGATTTCGCTAAATGGCGATAATTTGATCTGGGGACCTCCAAATTTGCTTTCGGGCATATGACCAAGTCCCAATTCACGATACGGAACTACCGGAATGGTCAAAACTTTTATCCGGGTTCGTTTGCTCAAAATATTGACCGAAGTCAACTCAGTTGAGTTTTAAAGCTCTAGTTCACAATTTAATCCATTTTTTCACAAAAAAAACCTTCCGAAAAATTATACGGACTGCGCACGCAAATTGATGAATTATTGATACCACCTTTCAAGGTCTTAAAAATACCGAGATGATTATTTAATTTAAAAATGACATTTTGGGTCATCACAACGGTGGTATTGTAAATGATGATATATCGGTAATAAAGATCTCCCAACCTAAAATCATGGAAATTTACTTGAAAACTTATGCGTTTCTTAACTTGATATTTTGGTATTTTTTGAGGCTTTTCTTGATTTCATGATTGTTCCTCCTTGTATTGTTGTTCATTTTATTGAGATGATTTTTAGTTAAACATATTAGTACTATTCGACTATACTAACGTCCCTTTTGCCGGGGGTGCTGCATCTTTAAATAGATGCAGGTGGTTCTATAGTAGGCAGTGTTGATCAGCAATAGTGGTACACCCTCTTCCCAGCAGACTTGATGAGCCCCACTTCATCCCGGGGTCATGTATTGTATCTTTAGTTCATATTATTATCAAATTTTGAGGTATAGTTGGAGCCTTGTGTAATGACCCGACCAGTCGTTTTGAGTTTTTACATTTTGATCGCTAGTTCTCGGGCATGAATTGCCCTGTGTGATGTAATATGACTTATGTAAATAGTTGGTGTTGGGTTTTAGGTTAATCAGAATTTAATTTGAAAGAACAGTCTCCGATGAAAGCTTTGAATTTGAAAGATTTGACCAAGAGTTGACTTATTTGTATATGAGCTCGGAACGGAATTTTTATGATTTGATTAGCTTCTTTGGGTAATTTATGACTTAGGAGCGTGATCGGAATTTGGTTTTGGAGGTCCGGAGTAGAACTAGGCTTGAATTGGCGAAGTTGAGATTTTGGCGATTTCCGATTGGTAGGTGAGATTCTGATGTGGGAGTCGGAATAGAATTCCGAGAGTTGTAGTAGCTTTGTTATGTCATTTGAGATGTGCGTGCAAACTTTCAGGTCATTCGGGCGAGGTTTGGTTGGGTTTTTGATCAAAAACGTATTTCGGAAGTTTTTAGAAAACTTAGGCTTGAATTCGATGAGTATCGGGTAATTTGATGTTGTTTGAGGTGTTTTGATGATTGGAACAAGTTTGAATGATGTTATGGGTTATGTTGGTAGGTTTGGTTGAGGTCCCAAGGCTCTCGGGTGTGTTTCGGGAGGTTAAACGGATCAATTTCATGTTTTGAGAACTTAAGAAATTGCAGGTTTCAGTTGCAGGCATTTTGGCCTTCGCGTTCGCGAAGGGCCGGGATTCTTAAGCATTCGCGTTCGCGAGGGTCCATGACATGTTCGCGAAGGTTTGTGAGAGGACTGTATCGCTATCGCGAGGGTGTATACGCGATCGCGTAGGAGGAATTGGATCTGATGGTCAGTTAGTAATCGCGTTCGCGATAGAACAAACGCATTCACGAAGGTCAACGCTATGGAAGCACTGCGTTCGTGACTGGCATGTCGCGTTCGCGTAGGGTAAAGTTGGTCAACGCAATTTTTGTGCTACGCGTTCGCGGGTGGTTGACCGCGTTCGGGAAGAAGGTAAGTCAGGCTTGGGCAGAATGTTTTTAAGTCGTCTTGTCCGCGATTTTTGGGTCTATTTTCACCCATGGCTCCTCGTTTTTGGATATTTTTGAAGGAAATTAAAGAGGGATTCAAGAGGTATCGACTTGAGGTAAGAATCTTGGTCTTAAAACTCGATTATATTGTGAAATCCACCTAGAAATTCATGGAAAACTAAGCCTAAAATTGAAGAACTAAGGCTTGAGAAATTGGACTTTTGATTTGGGATTTGAAGGACCATTTGGGGTCGGATTTGAGAACCTTTGATATGTATGAACTCGTGAGGAGATAAGGAATCTAATGATGTGAAAATTTCTGAGTTTCGAGAAGTGGTCCCGGGGCTCGGGTTTTGGTAATTTTGGGATTTGTGCCGGATATTGATTGTTTTCGCTTGGGCTTTATTTTCCTAGCATATTGTGATGTATTCGTTCTGATTTTGGATAGATTCGACACGCGTGGAGGCCGATTTGAGGGGCAAAGGCATCACGAGCTAGGGATTTCGCCGGTTCGAGGTGAGTAATGATTGTAAATGATACTCTAAGGGTTTGAAACCATGGATTGCATATCGTAGTGCTATATTGAGGTGAGACACGCGCTTGATGATGAGCGTGTGGTCGTTTACTATTGGGGATTGTCACTTGGTCCGTCCTGATTGATGATTTTACCGCGTATTTGACTAAAACTTATTTGTTATCATCATGATTTGGGCTGATCGCCATATTTGGACTTCGTGCCAACTATCTGAACCCTTCGGGGATTTTTATCACTATTTCCTCACTATTTTTGAATTATTACTTGAACTCATTCCTATTGATATCTATTGTTTTACAAACTCAGCCACTTTTACTCAGATTTGAAACTTAAATGATATTTCTAAATGATGTTTTGGGCCGAGAACTACTGTTTTACTTATGCCCGAGGGGCTTGTGATGATTTTTGGACTGAGTGAGGCCGATGGCCATATGTGAGGATATATTAAGTGATATGAGGCCGAGGGCCTAGATTTGATGCCACGAGATGGCTTGATATTGCGTTTGGGCCGTAAGGGCCCCCTCTCGGAGTCTGCACACCCCTAGTGAGCGCGGGTACCCATTGTGATCATAGAGTGAGCTCGAGGGTCTGGTACTGTTCTATGTGTTTACTTTATTTCCATTTGTCTGCCATTACCTGTTGATTATGTTACTTGATGTGTTATCTTCCTGATTGCCTGGCATTACCTGTTAAATTGAGTGTTGAGCCCGAGGGGCGGATTTCTGTGCTTATCTGCACTAATTGTTTTGCATTTATTTGCATAACTGTTGAAAAACCATTTTAAAAAGAGGTTTAAACTAAGCTAAGATATTTCTAAAGATTTCACAACTTCACTTTTTTTTCTCAAGGGTTTTACACCGCTTCTATACAACATGTTGGTTTGTTTTACGTGATTTCTTACTGCTCAGTTGTTATTTACCTTTATTTCTTACTATGTTGGAGTACTCACTTTACTCCCTGCACCTCGTATGCAGATGCAGGTATGTATTCACCTGGTAGCGGGTGTTGAGTTGATCGGAGGCTGAGTCATTGGAGTTTAGCAAGGTGGCTGTCAGCGTTCATAGCACCGCTCTTCTCCCTTCTCTTTCATCAGTCCTGTTTTGTACATTCAGACCTTTTAGTCGTATTTATACTCTAATAGATGCTTGTGACTTGTGATACCCCGGTTTGGGCTGTGTCAGGATGGTTTCTACTATTGTTATCGTTATTTTCGCAAATTATGGTTATTATATCATGTTTTAGAACTACTTATGGTATTTAACTGTTTAAAAGAGGCGGTATATTTTGGTCTGGCTAGACCTGTCTTCACTAGAGGCGCCATCACGACTGGGTTCGGGGTTAGGATCGTGACAGTTGGTATCAGAGCCTAGGTTACATAGGTCTCACGAGTCATGAGCAGGTTTAGTAGAGTCTCGCGGATCGGTATGGAGACATCTGTATTTATCCTCGAGAGGCTGTAGAACCTTTAGGAAAACTTCACATTCTTGAATTCTTATCGTGCGTCTTTGATTCAGCTTGAAAAGTAACTTTTGAAATTCCTTCCACGCATTCGTATGCGCGCATGAGCGCTCAGTATCAGATATGCATCGATGGCTTGTATTTCCCTGATCAAGGGGCGAGATACGATCTCTGTGTGTTGATTTTGGGCCAGTCTGGAGGACTTGAGGCCGGATTTTTTGTCTATAGCTTGAGCACCGAGGTGCTGATTGTGTAAGCAAGTGCTTTTGAATTTATATGTTCGGTATTTTTCTCTATTAATGGAAGTGACGGCTGGATGGCTATGTAATGCGAACGTTAGTGCTGCGAGATGTATTCGTATGATTTAGAAGTGACGAGAAAGGTCTGCTGGAGGATAGAAGAACTATTAGGTTCTCGATTTCTGTCTTAATTCGAGTTATAGCCCGAGTTATGGGCGTGTGAAGAATCTTTTCATGTCTCCTAGTTGGGAGTGGATTAGATTTCATATTGCGGTATGAGTTCAGACTCAGGAAGACTAAGCGACTGCGTAATGGTTATGACGGTGGAAGGTATACATAAAAGTTAGTTTAAGGAGAAGCAGGTGGGTTATCTCCTGTGAAGTGTTCTGGAGTTGTGTGATCTGTATGTTGTCTGTTAGAAGATCCCATTTACAAGTGAAACATATGTATGAATTTAATTTGGGTCACCTAAGAGATTGGGTTTAATTGTTACGAGAGTAAATGCAAGATTTGTAGAAGATATGAAGTACCAGATGGTGTGTGTTCCACGAGCTTATGAAGGATTGAGTTAATCTCACTATGGTATTATGGCAGCAATAGAGTATATGCGTTATGAGTTATTGAGTGTGTTTTGATCTATGGCTTCGGGCCAAGTGGGGGAGTCTGCTATTGATTAGTTGATTGCACGTTTATGTGCTATGTTGGCCCCAATTTGAGGCGTTCGGGTGAATCAGTTATGGCCTACGGGGATTGAGACCGAGGATGGCTCGAGTAAAGTAAAAATTCTTAACAAGGTGTATAGTATGCTTCATAAGTGTGTAAGAATCATGGAATGTCTTGAGTTGTTATTGGTAAAGGATGCTCGGTGCATAGAGCATGAAGTTGCTTGGTTGTAATGGAATGATGTCACATTCTGCGGTGTCGGAGTGCTAATGAGGCATAGGTTGATCGGTTCATTTGATCAGACTAATTGTAGTTTGAGTAGAGTGAATAACTCGTGGGAGTGGTTCTAATGTGTTCAAGATTCTACATGTAACAATAGGGTACGTTAAAGTTGTATATGTGGTTAGAGACTGAGTTTTCATTGGAAGATGTCAAGATTTGTGGTGTTTTCTATATTAATTATGGGATTCTATGTATCAGTATCAGGAGGTAACGAATTTAGATTTGCAGGAAGTTCTTCAGAGCAAAGTATATCGAATGTGGTGCTTTTGAAAACATTTAAGAGAGTACTCAGCAGCTTATGAGCCTTAGACAGTGTAGTTTCATGCTTGGGTCTCCCGTGGTGAGTATGGGTTGAGGAATTGTGGTATTTTAGCAAGAAGAAGTGTCAAGCTAATGGTAGATCAGAGGGAAACTCGAATAGATAGGATAGCGTAGTAGTAGGCCAGATCGGTATGGTAAGGATATGATTAGTTCCTTGGGTGTTTTCGAGGTAACGAGTCTCTGCAGGTGTTTCACCGCAATTCTTTTGGGTTTTAGTGACATGCATAGCTCGGTTGAGTTAGAAGGATTCAGTCCTGATGAGTTAGTGTCGTGCAAGAGGAATTCGGGGAGTTCTAGATGGTTTCCACCACAGTTAGAGAGGTATATTTTTCCTATTGGCATTAGAAGCATGGGATATATAGTGGTTCTTTTCTAGATGGGATAAATGGGAAGTTCTTGGCTAGTGGAATGCATAGTTGCTTGCAGTTCGGAAGGGATATGAAGTTCTCATGGTTATCCTAGAATGGTATGGGTTATGCGGTATGTTGTAAATGATTGAGAATTGCGTGTGTGAGGTTGCGGTTAGGTTTTGAGAGGAAGGTCATAAAATTCTTAGGCAGCACGAGCAGTTTCAGATGATTAGAGGAATGATCTTCAGATGATTAAGGAAATGGTATTGCTAATTGGAGTGATTTGACGAGGTTATATGTTTCAGAAAAGACAATGTGATTTAAGTTGATGGCACTTCGATAGTATTGCGGCACTTTCTCGTTAGATGGACTGCTGACATTCGAGTTTGCTTGGGGGAACAAAGGAATATTTGAATACCTCCCGTGGAGTGATTTGGTATTTGAGGTGTGGTATGTGTTCAGACGACAGAATTGGGATCAAGTATGAAGATTCATGTGCTATATGGAGTTGGAGACTAGGAGTCCTCATGTTTAGGCTATGTAGTGGTTGTGAGTCGCGTGTGTCGGTACTGTGTAGTGACTATCGAGGTTTGGAGACCCGAGCGGATCTTTTGTTGTTTGGTATATTAGATTTTGGATGTGATGTTGGGGTTTAGACTGGTTGTCTCCGTGTTGGGTTATTCCGAACTATTGCGCTTTGGGCTATGCCGAAAATGCCACGGGTTGAGTGGCGAGGTGCGTCGGATTATGTTCTAGTAGAGTGGTTTATATTTCAAGGACCCAATAGATGGTTGGGAAGGATTGCCTTTCTTAATTGGGCCTTCGTGATGGATGTTAGTGCAGAGGTTTCTACCATTGATTCAGTTCCGGTGTTGAGGGACTTTTCGGATATGTTTCTTGTAGCCGGGCATGTCGCCGGGCGAGGTTGCGGATTTCGGTATTGATTTGGTGCCGGGCACTGTATTGTATGGCTTCGGCAAGAGTTATAGTAGTGGAAGGAGCAACTTCAGGCTTCCTTGGTAAGGAGTTCGTTGGCAGGCCAATGTGGATGCGTGTTCTAGCTTGAGTCGGCTTGGTTGGCCCCGAATTGTATTGTTGAGGGATAGGTTGATTCGACTGTTATTGAGTTTATTATTGATATGGGGAGATCTATGAGTTGCCTTTCTGTGTTGCGAAACGTTATAATTTGTTGGTTATGGGCACACATGGTGCGGTTCTATTAGGGTTCGTAGTGGAAGTCGAGCGGGAAGAGTAATTGGGTGTTGCTCGGTGAACGATGTATTGGTTATGTCCTATCGGGTTTGCGTGGTATATGTTACTTGTTTCACCGTGGGTGTAATGATCTGATATGGTTCCAGACATAAAATCGTGCGTGGTTGTCAATTTCGAGCATAGTGACTTGAGGTGTTTCATGTGGAGCAGTGTTTGGATAGGATCGCACATTGCAGCGAAGCTATATGGGATATGACCTTACAGGTTAGATTTGTGTGTTCTATTCTATGATGTGAGACGGGTTCCAGCCTTGTGTTGTGGCGGAACTGGTGAGCTTGAGTTGTGGCTTAGGCCTCTATTGATGTGTCATGTCACCAGAGTTGTGTGTTGGATTATAGGAGATTGTTGGGATCATCAATGAATACGAACGGATTCGATTTCAGCATGTTAGAAGGTTAATATCGAGGTTCGGCTCGGAAATTTGCTATGGAATTTGTCAGAGGAGAAGTGGCTTCATGAATGGGTGATCTGAGAAAATGGTTATGGTTTATTGCGTATTTCATTTATTGTTGGCAGTATATGACAGTGTTGGAATGAGACTTTGGCTGATAAGAGGTTTTCTACCAGTATTCGGTTGTTGTGGACAACTGCTGTGAATAGAAGTTATCGCTACGAGTGTTTGAGTTATGTGGTATATCATGGGATTGCTCCTGAGGTTGCAGGCATGGGTTATTACAGCTGGTTCAGGTCTATTCAGAGTATAGGTGTGAGGTTTTGATCGTATTGATGGTTTCAGAAGTGGAAATGTGGTTCTATGGCTTAAGGGCCAGACTGGATTGGGTAATTTCAGTTGCAATGTGTTATCGGACCTATATGAGATAGGGTGACATGGGATCACCCCCGGGTATATGCATGGTAAAGTTATTCAATTATTGGTTGGCTTCTAGAACAACTCTGGGTACGTTCGAGGACGAGCGTGTGTTTAAGTGTGGGAGGATATAACGACCCGACCGGTCGTTTTGAGCTTTTGCACTTTGATCGCCGGTTCTCGGGCATGACTTGCCCCGTGTGATGCAATATGACTTACGTAAATCGTTGGTGTTGGGTTTTAGGTTAATCAGAATTTAATTTGAAAGAACAATCTCAGATGAAAGCTTTGAATTTGAAAGGTTTGACCAAGAGTTGACTTATTTGTATATGAGCTCGGAACGAAATTCTTATGATTTGGTTAGCTTTGTTGGGTAATTTATGACATAGGAGCGTGATCGGAATTTAGTTTTGGAGGTCCGGAGTAGAACTAGGCTTGAATTGGCGAAGTTGAGATTTTAGCGATTTCTGGTTGGTAGGTGAGATTTTGATCCGGGAGTCGGAATGGAATTCCGAGAGTTGAAGTAGCTTCTTTATGTCATTTGGGATGTGTGTGAAAAATTTCAGGTCATTCGGATGTGGTTAGGTTGGGTTTTTTATCGAAAACGTATTTCGGAAGTTTTTAGAAAACTTAGGCTTGAATTTGATGAGTTTCGGGTAATTTGATGTTGTTTGAGGTGTTTTGATGATTGGAACAAGTTTGAATGATGTTATGGGTTATGTTGGTAGGTTTGGTTGAGGTCCCAAGGCTCTCGGGTGTGTTTCGGGAGGTTAAACGGATCAATTTCATGTTTTGAGAACTTAAGAAATTGCAGGTTTCAGTTGCAGGCATTTTGACCTTCGCGTTCGCGAAGGGCCGGGGTTCTTAAGCATTCGCGTTCGGGAGGGTCCATGACATGTTCGCGAAGGTTTGTGAGAGGACTGTATCGCGTTCGCGAAGGTGTATACGCGATCGCGTAGGAGGAATTGGATCTGATGGTCAGTTAGTCATCGCGTTCGCAATAGAACAAACGCGTTCGTGAAGGTCAAGGCTATGGAAGCACTGCGTTCGTGACTGGCATGTCGCGTTCGCATAGGGTAAAGTTGGTCAACGCAATTTTTGTGCTACGCGTTCGTGGGTGGTTGACCGCGTTCGCGAAGAAGGTAAGTCAGGCCTGGCAGAATGTTATAAGTCGTCTTGTTAGCGATTTTTGGGTCTATTTTAACCCATGGCTGCACGTTTTTGGAGATTTTTGAAGGAAATTAAAGAGAGATTCAAGAGGCATCGACTTGAGGTAAGAATCTTGGTCTTAAAACTCGATTATATTGTGAAATCCACCTAGAAATTCATGGAAAACTAAGCCTAAAATTGAAGAACTAGGGCTTGAGAAATTGGACTTTTGATTTGGGATTTGAAGGACCATTTGGGGTCGGATTTGAGAACCTTTGATATGTATGAACTCGTGAGGAGATAAGGAATCTAATGATGTGAATATTTCTGAGTTTCGAGAAATGGTCTCGGGGCTCGGGTTTTGATAATTTCGGGATTTGTGCCCGATATTGATTGTTTTCGCTTGGGCTTTATTTTCCTAGCATATTGCGATGTATTCATTCTGATTTTGGATAGATTCGACGCGTGTGGAGGCCGATTTGGGGACAAAGGATTCGCGAGCTAGGGATTTCGCCGGTTCGAGGTGAGTAATGATTGTAAATGATACTCTAAGGGTTTGAAACCCTGGATTGCACATCGTAGTGCTATATTGAGGTGAGACACGCGCTTGATGATGAGTGTGTGGTCGTTTACTATTAGGGATTGTCACTTGGTCCGTCCCAATTGATGATTTTACTGCGTATTTGACTGAAACTTATTTGTTATCATCATGATTTAGGCTAATCGCCATATTTGGGCTTCGTGCCAACTATCTGAAACCTTCGGGGATTTTATCACTATTTCCTCACTATTTTTGAATTATTACTTCAACTCAGTCCTGTTGATATCTATTGTTTTACAAACTCAACCACTTTTACTCAGATTTGAAACTTAAATGATATTTCTAAATGATGTTTTGGGCTGAGAACTATTGTTTTACTAATGCCCCAGGGGCTTGTGATGATTTTCGGACTGAGTGAGGCCGAGGGCCATATGTGAGGAGGATATATTAAGTGATATGAGGCCAAGGGCCTGAGATACTTTTATACGTCACGATGTGGCTTGAGTGAAATGAGGCCGAGGGCCTAGATTTGATGCCATGAGATGGCTTGATATTGCGCTTGGGCCGTAAGGGGCCCCTCCCAGAGTCTGCACATCCCCAATGAGTGCGGGTACCCATTGTGATCACAGAGTGAGCCCGAGGGTCTGGTACTGTTCTATGTGTTTACTTTATTTCCATTTGTCTGCCATTACCTGTTGATTGTGTTACTTTATGTGTTATCTTCCTGATTGCCTGACATTACCTGTTAAATTGAGTGTTGAGCCCAAGGGGCGGATTTCTGTGCTTATCTGCACTAATTGTTTTGCATTCATTTGCATAACTATTGAAAAAGCCATTTTCGAAAGAGGTTTAAACTGAGCTAAGATATTTCTAAAGATTTCACAGCGTCACTGTTTTTCTCAAGGGTTTTACATTGATTCTATACAACATGTTGGTTTGCTTTACGTGATTTCTTACTGCTCAGTTGTTATTTACCTTTATTACTCACTGAGTTGGAGTACTCACTTTACTCCCTGCACCTAGTGTGCAGATGCAGGTATGTATTCATCCGATAGCGAGTGTTGAGCTGATCGGAGGCTGAGTCATCGGAGTTTAGCAAGGTGGTTGCCAACTTTCGCAGCACCGCTCTTCTCCCTTCTCTTTCATCAGTCCTGTTTTGTACATTCAGACCTTGTAGTCATATTTATACTCTAATAGATGCTCGTGACTTGTGACACCCCGGTTTGGGCTGTGTCGGGATGGTTTCTACTGTTGTTATCGTTATTTCTACAAATTATGGTTATTATATCATGTTTTAGAACTACTTATGGTATTTAATTATTTAAAAGAGGTGGTCTGTTTTGGTCTGGCTGGCCTTGTCTTCACGAAAGGCGCCATCACGACCGGGTTCGGGGTTAGGGTCGTGACACCTTGTTGCGGGCACTATCATAATACTTTTTTGTATCTTTTAGAGGCTCCGTAGACACGATGTGGGTTATACATTGGTGCTAGAAAAGTCCAACAACCTATATTGTATTTTGATCACTTATTCTACTTCAGACCACATGAATGTGGGTATTTTGAGGCTTTAAACTGAAGTAACTAATGAATTGATTTAGTATTGTATAAATGATCTCTCTATTATCGAATTAATGAAAAATATGTCTTCTCTTTATTCATGAGTGAGTTTGGGTAGAAAGAATCTAAGCTTGCTCAGCCATGTTCACTCGGTTGAGCGTCGGTCGCGCTCCCCAAGTTTGGGGCATGACAGAAGTGCAATCGCAGATGCGACCATGGCCATCGCAGAAGTGGCCTGTCTCGCAAATGCGAGCCTTTTCCCGCAAATGCGGAATCTGCTAGGCAGAAGCTATAAAATTGAGGTTTTGGTTCTTTTATCATATTTTGAGCTATGGACTTTGGAATGGAGCAATTTTTGGAGCAATTTTAATCACAAGGATTGGGGTAAGTATTATACACTCGGTTTTGATTACATTTCATGAATCCATCTTCATTTTTAGCAATTGGTTGATGAATTTAAAGAGAAAAATTGGGGGTTTTGGCCTAAAGTTTCATAATATGACTTTTTGAGTTTTGAACACTAATTTGGACTAAGATTTGAGTGAAACTCGTAGGGTTGGACTTGTAATTGAATGGGTTGTCAGATTTTTTGAGTTTCATCGGGTTCCGAGGTGCGGGCTCGAGTTGGAATTTTCGGCCGATTTTGGGCTTTTGATTCAAGATTTGACCTTGTTCGATTGGGATTGGTTCCTTTAGCATTGTCTGATGTATTTGAGTTGCTTTTGGCTAGTTTTGAGTCGTTTGGAGGTTGGTACGCATGAGATGGCATTCTTGGAGAATCGCTTGGCTTCATCGGTATTGCAATTTTCTTGTTCGAGGTAAGTAACCCTTATAAACTTAGTGCTGAGGGTATGAAACCCTGAATTACGTGTTATGTGATTGATATTAAGGTGACGCACATGCTAGGTGACGGGCATGTGGGCGTGCACCATGTGAATTGTAACTCCGACTACAAGAGAAGTGATTATTAGCGATGAAACATCCAGACGTTAAAAGCCCAAATATGGTCGCTATAGGTCACTAACGACCGGGCAAAAACTGGTCGTCACCGGTCACTAAATGCGCCGTCGTTAAAAGTTAACGACCAGATTGGAGTTCGGTCATTAAAGATTCTTTAGCGACGACATATTTTATGGTTGTTATACTTACTCTTTTGTGACCGAATTTTCCCCTCGTTGATTTGTCATCCGGTCGTTAAAGCTCTTTAAAAACAACCACAAATTCGATTACTATAATTACTTTTAGCGACTGGAGTTCTTTTTGGTTAATTTTCTGTTACTTTTAACGATAATATTTTTAACGACTAATTTTATTTCGCTAATACCTGTTTAACAATTTGACAATCCAATCATTAAATAGTTGTAATGACCATATTTTCCTTCACTTATATGAAATTTTAATAAATGCAATTAGATAATTCATAAATTTTTCCATGTGTTTGCAATAATATTCATTGTTCCATATACTTATACATATACATCAGAAAAAATAATAAATAATCACATGGATTCACATAAAATTAATCTGTCAATTAGAAAGAACAATAAAACAACACATTACTAGAATATACACACATCTAAACTGTATGACTTTCTCACTATCAAATCCTATAAGATAGAAAACAAAATTATAATATATGTACAATGACAACATCCCTACACAACTGCCAAGAGAGCTATACGATCTAATACGCATCAACTTGCTTTGTACTTCTTCAATGACATCCTCATACTTCAAATTTTTTATCTGTTAAAAGAACAAGCTTATGTCAATTTAGTAAAAAATTCTCTAACTATTATATTTAAAAAAAATAAATGAATAAATTTAATCACCGTGTTAATTGAATAATTGGAGTAAATAAATCAAACATGGCAATTATAAATCTAAAGCATAAGACAAATTTTTCTGGAATTCAAATAACCTTTATTAAAAAGTTTCAAACATGGTGAAAGAGAAAGCTAATAATACTAAATGTATAAGCATAGGGTATAACTGTGCAAAAAGTGAATGAGCATGATAAGAACAGATAGTTTGGCCAACAACAAAGGAGAAGACCAAGAAGAGTTGTGCAAGAATGGAGATAAAAAAAAGCGAATGTTGAACAGGGTGATATTTCAACTACAAGTGAATTAAAACAACAACATCAGCTAGTTAAGAAAAGTCAAGAATATGATTGGGAAAACTATCACTAAAGATGCAACAAATCGGAAACATATACAGAGAAGACATCAAGGGAAAGGGACAAATGAAGCCAACCCACAACATTCTTAAGAGGGAAGGATGTGATCACTGAACCAACTAGGAGTGTATAGTTTTGAGGCTTTACAAATAGCAGAACATGTAATTAAGAATACAAAACCACCAAATCATGGTGGAGGATCCTCTTAATAGATGGCTTGGGTGATTTAGAACATAAGGGGCATCAATAAAAGATATAAACAAAAAGGGTTAAAAACAACAGCATTTCTAAAAACAGAAATTATTAGAAGCAGGCAAAATAAATCAGCACACATAATTACAACAATAACAACTCAATAAAAACTCACAAGTGGGATATGGAAGGGTAGCATGTATGAAGATCTTACCCCTACCCCGGAGGGATAGAGAGGTTGTTTCCTAGAAACCCTCGGCTCAAGAAGAAAATAGACAATAGAATCTATGACAACAACAAAAATCAGAAAGATAATATAAGCATTGTAGGAAACATAAAATGGATGGAATTCACTATATTCTAGTGTAAAACATTTTTTACGTGATCAGTTTAAGCTGTGATAGCAAATACAACCATATTTAGCAGATCACCATTTAATAAATATCATACAATCTTGTTGTAATTATCTTACAAGTGACCCGATTGTGTAAATCTTTTTATACCGCCAGTACGTTTTAAGCTCCTTCCTTTATTCTCCTGTCACGTCTCCCAAAATCTTGAAAGAGCTCTTCTGTTACTAACGACTGAGATAACCCAAGAAAGCGAAAAAGATATACTAACCAAATAAGAGGCTGAGTTTCTTATTTTTGTTCATTGATGCAAATCTGTTCACCATCAAGTTAATTTCGGGTGGGGACCTACTCTTGTTTTCATATTTTTTACTAATGTTTATCATCTTCTTATTCATAAGAGTTCGTATAGTATTATAACATTAACGACATTCATATCATCACACGAGCAACATATACTAATAATCACTATTGCGAGTGAACTTTACAAATGATAAGAGCTAATGTACTGTAAAAAGTTTTCCAACTTTAAAATTAACTGATGATAACTGAACAAAAAAGGTAATGTACCGTTATAAGAAGCGGTTGGTATGACTGGTAAAAGGGTGTTACATTATCATAATATAAGAATCAAAGAAAGTGAGGTTCCAATGATCAAAGCTAATGGATGGTTGATGTCCATATAGATAGTCATGAATATCTTAATAATTGAAGTAAAAGAAAATACAAAAATCTGTGCTCTCCTATTTTATGAAATTATGCACCAGTTCAAACCAAGTAATACAGAAGTCAAACATTACTTCACCTACATGGACTAGTTCAAACCAAGTAATACAGAAATCAAACATAACTTCACCTATTCAATATGTGAAAGCCATGATACCAATTATAGTTAAATATATGTATTCACAAGTAAAGCTGCAAATGGCTGGAGATATTTTCTCCAATTAATCTAGGGACTTTCCTTTTATCAAGAATCTTTTTTGGTATCAGCACACATAATACATTGAGATAAAAATATCAAACAAGCTAATTCATGAAACTTATGTCATCTTTTTCCTACTATTATTGTGTTTGTTTGTATCTTGAATGACACTATCTAATGCTGCTCAATATCAATAAAGAGTTAAAAATAAAAATAAAAAAGGCCGCAACTCCATATGGTAGAGACACTACCATTTCTTTTTATACCTACAAGCACTTGCTACTACTTTTTGTATATTACTAATAAAACTATGTGCTAAAGCATATTTGAAAGTGACACTTCGAAGAACAAAATAGATATCTCTGTAGAAATCCAGGAATAGAGGTATCTGATTAGTTGACTGCTATCCAGTAATGTCATGACCCAAATCCCGGTCGTGATGGCGCCCAGCACACTACTAGGCAAGCCCTACCATTATTCAACACTTAACCCAATTTATCAAAAATAGTGGAAAGAAATATCAATTAAGCAAGATTAAAGTACTGAAGATTTTAACAAAATACACAATATAATCTCACTAGGACCCGGTGTCACGAATCTGAGCCTCTAGAATACAGAATATCATCCTAATACATGGTATATCCAAAGTCTGATAATGCGGAAATAAAGAGATAGGATAGGAGGGAGAAGATCAATGGCTGCGAACGCCGTGCAGCTACCTCGATACTCCCAGAAGCTGGATCTGCTGATCAACTGGATCTACTGAGCCTGAGACTGCCCTGGATCTGCACACAAGGTGCAGGGAGTAAAGTGAGTACTCCGACCCAGTGAGTAATAAAAGTAACTACAGTCCGAAGATAAGAAAATCCAGTAAATACACAAAGTAAGCTAAAATCCAAATATACAGCAACATATGGAACTGAGCAGCTAAACACCAGTATAAATACAAATACATGAATGCAATGCAATGCATATGATGGTACATTCCAGTACCCACTGCGGTGTGCAACCCGAGCCATCCATATTTATTTATCGTCGACGGCGCTCACTGGGGGTGGGTACAGACTCCGAAGGGGCTCCTACAGCCCAAGCGCAATATCTTGGTCAGTCATTGTTACCTGACCGGTCAGCCATTGTTACCTGACCAATTTATATCATACAGTGCCATTGTTACTACTGTTCAAGTATATCATCCAGTGTCATTGTTACCACTATTTTAAGTATATCACACAGTGTCATTGTTACCACTGTTTCAAGTATATCACATAGTGTCATTGTTACCACTGTTTCAAGTATATCACACAGTGTCATTGTTACCACTGTTTCAAGTCACTTTATAATCAGTCCAGAAAATAATATAATAAGCCCCTTGGGCATTTACAAAACAGAAGTTCCCAGCCCGGAATACATTTAAAAATATCATTTAAGTTTTCAACACTTAGAATTATGGCTGAGTTTGCAAAACAACATTTAAAACCTTGGACTGAAATTAAATGATATGCAAATCATGCTAAGCAGTAATATCAATCCTCGAAGGATTTTACAAATCGGCACAAGGCCCCAAACATGGCATCAAGCCCAGTAATATCAATGAAGTATGTGTATCAATCACCAGTATAGTATAAACATCACACGGGATGGACCAAGTCACAATCCCCAATAGTATCCGACCCCGCACTCGCCATGGAGTGCGTGTCACGCCTCAATATAGCGTTACGATGTGAAAGTCCGGGGTTTCAAACCCTCAGAATAGCATTTACATCTATTACTCACATCTAACCGGCCGTAGACTAGTCCGCAATGCCCTTTCCTTTTGAATCGACCTCATTGCACATCGAATCTAGTCAAAACCACAACGAATACGTTACAATAGACTAAGGGAATATAACCCAATCGAAAAGACTCGAAAAATGTCGAAAATTCCGAAATTAGCAAAACCCGAGCCCCGGGCCCACTTCTTGAAAAATTACGAAAGTCACATCACCGGATTCCTCGTCTCTCCACGAGTCCGTACATATAAAATTTACTAAAATCAGAGTTCATTTGGCCCCTCAAATCACCAAATCTTATTTTCAAATCCCTAGGCTTAAATCCTCAATTTTTCTACAATTTTCATGCTTAAATCCATACATAATTGATGTACTTAACTCAAAATAGGTGGGGATAACTTACCTTCACATTGATGATGAAAATCCCCTCTTGAAGCTCCCCAAAAATCGTCCATACTTTGAAGAAATGAAGAAAAGTGAGCTAAATCAGTGTATAAAAGAATCTGTATGTGCTTCGTCGAGTTGTACCTTGCACTTGTGCTATACAAGTTGTACATCCTATTAAAAATTTTCCTTGTCGGACACCTTCTGTTTAAACACCCATAATGTCTTGTATAAATATCCAAATGACAAACAGTTTGAAGATTTAGAAACTACACTCAAAAATCTTTAACTTTATAGGTTGTACACCACATAACTCTTTATATATCCCGAGATATGAGCTTCTAAAGTGCATCGTAAATTCTGCCGAAATTGCTCCAGTAGCCCTTTTCGATCCATCGTAACTTTCTGAGATGATATCCAAATCGCAAATGGTTTAGCTTTCCGAAAACTAGAATGTATTTGCTACAACTTTCGTGTTTTGCACTTTTTCTGATTTCTTATAAATTACAAGATATGAGCTTCCAAACTGGACTACTCGCAACAGAATTTCTGCAATTTTCTGCAATTTTTCCTAAGTCCGAAATCACTCCGAGACACCTCCGAAACACTCCCGAGCCCTCGGGGCTCCAAACCAAATATGAACACTGACTCTAAAACATCACACGAACTTGCTCGAGCGATCAAATCGCCAAAATAACATCAAAATCAATGATTTGAGCCTTAAATCCAAGAATTCTTTCAAATTTCATAAACTTTCAAATTTTCCAATTTAAGGCCGAAACCCGTCAAACAACGTCCGTTAGTAACCAAACTTTACAGGAAGCGCTTAACCAACATATATGACCTGTACCGGGCGTCGGAACCAAAATACGAGCCCGATACCATTACTTTCTGATCAAATTTCATTTTCATTTTCCTTAAACATTTTCAGAAAATAATTTCACGAAAAAATTCATTTCTCGGGCCTGGGACCTCGGAATTCGATTCCGGAAACACGTTCAACTCCCATATTTTTCTATGGACCTTTCAAGACCGAAAAATCACGGGTCCGGGTCCGTTTACCAAAAATGTTGACCAAAGTCAACTTTAACAATATTAAATATCAAAATTCTTCAAATTTTTCACATAATTCATATATTTCAACACAAAAATATTCCGGACACACTCCTAAGTCCCAAATAACCTAAAGAAGCTATCCAAAGCATAAAATTCGCATTTCGAATCCGATATCAAAATTTCCACTTCCGGCCAAATTTTCTCAAAATCCTTCAATTTTCCCTCTTTAGCCGAACGACTCCAAAATGACCTACGAACCTCCGAATCCACTTCCGATTGCGCTCCCAAATCCAGAATCACCATACGGAGCTACTCCCAGTCTCGGAATCCCAAACGGACATCAATAACACTGAAATGCATTTTAAACCAAACTGATGCAATTTCTTCTAAAATGCTATCTTCCACAATAGGCGCCAAAACGCTCCCGGGTTATCCAAAACCCGATCCGGGCATACGCCCAAGTCCGAAATCATCATACAAACCTGCTGGAACCTTCGGATCCCAATTCCGAGGTCGTTTACTCAAAATTCCAATCCTAGTTCATTTCTTCAATTTTAAGCTTTCAAAATGAGAATTTCCATTTAGATTTGACTCCAAACTTCCTGAATTTTAATTCTGACCATACACACAAGTCAATATACCTGAGATGAAGCCGCTCATGGCCTCAAACTGCTGAATGACGCGCCGGAGCTCAAAACGATCAGTCGGGTCGTTACAATCTCCCCCACTTAAACATACGTTCGTCCTCGAACGTGCTGAGAACTACACTGAAGTAGTCTGAAATCACTTGTTTAACACATCATGCACCTTCCCATGCTACCACTACTCCGTTGAGCACATTAGCTCGATAATTCTGTAGATATACTTATTTATTCAAGCAAATAAGCCATTAGGCCCAATTCCAACATCCTGAATTTCCCTGCCAAGCCTGTTTCCATCATACGACCACCATATCAATCTCCACACGCTGTACCCAAACATGACTGCATAACTTTGCTGAATTCACACTTTGCATCACTTTACTCATAGAACCACAATAACATTCTTTAAACATAATAGTCGAAATTCCACGAATCTGATGCTCCCATTGCATCTCATGATCTACACAGGTCTTGCTCTAGTTTATTTTATTATTATTTTTTTTACACCGATACGACTGAAGAGATGTGCCGAAATTCACAACCAACTGCTGAATCAACAATTCATTGGATCTACACTCCTGACAAGTTCCATTACCTTGTCCCAAACCAAAGAATGATCTTTGCTCTATAATATACTTCATATAATCAGTTTGCACTGACCCCAAATCTAGTAACCTCGTCTCACCCAGTACGAACTGCTCAGGCAATAAGCCACCTCAGACATAATCAAAAATCCCACAAGACGCCACAATGTGCCAGTATGCTATCAATTCGAACGCGATACAAAAGGAAGGCGAACTCTAGAAGGAACTACTCAACTCGCACACTAACATAGACTTCCTCAGAAAACAGGGAAACAGAACACACAAAAGCAAATATGGGCACTGAACTGAACATCACACTGTTGCGGCGTGCAACCCGATCCAAACAACATACCCATGGCGGTGTGCCACCCGATCCACATATAGAACTCACATAAGGAGATATACGTCGAGCTGAATAGCTCATCACATCAAAATACCGAATATCGGTCATAAACACACTAAGGTGCATAATATCATTCCCAAGGAAACATATAGCGCTATAGGCTACAAACTCAAGCACAACTGAGGTGCGATACATGATCTAAGTCTCATCCTGCTCATATAACATCACCGCTGAGCGGAACCTCAACACATAAGGAATTTACCAAGCCGTCTCACAACTCATACGGTGCAATATATCTTTACATGAATTAACTGACCACGAAATAAGACCGCGACTATCCTTCCATAAAGAGCGCATTGCTGAAATAAACACAACTGGCCTGACGTAAGGCTCACTTCCACATTTAAATCTATCCACCGACCTCAAGTCGATCCTGATCGTGCCAAGCTAGGCCAATAATCTTTCACAGGTCCATAACCCAATAAACAGAGTGCCCTCCAGGCATAAATTCTCAAATGGATGATATTACCAAAATCCTCATACTTGGTTTAAATTTCTAATTAATCAAGTGACTACATGTCACACTTATACAATATTCCTGTGGGACAAGCTCCCACCATCTTCCGAAATAATTAACGTGTCTGCACATCCAAACCACCAGCTGCACTAACGCTGAAAAGCGATCAAGAATCCCTAACCAGGATGCAAAGCCTTTCTCACAGAACACCGACCTCAGGTGATACTGACGTCAATACCCATCTTACTCAAAACACTGAAACTCATATACTGCTCATCCGAGATCGTGACATCACAGTCATTGACCAAACTGCAACCTTGGTCCTTACTTCAAATTCCATACCACTCACTGCACCTCACGTGCCAATATACGATAGACGCGATTTCCATCACAACTCTGGAACCGCCGATAGGCTAATACTTCATCACATAAGACTTTCCATTTAACTCACTTCAGGAGAACTATAGCAGCATACAGGCGAATCCTCATAATCGTCGAATATGCCAATCTCTAAGTAGTTGTCCAAGCCACCATAACACTTTCTGGGATCCGCCTACTCATAATAGGCCCTAACAAAAGAATGCTTCAGAATAACATCAATCACTGCGGCCGACAAGCCTCACATGCATAACTCGATCACGCTGAACGAACCGATCACTGACACCAGTATACCAACTCAACTATGGCTAATCAATCTACTTCCTTCCAATTTATCCTTGATTGCCTTAGAAATAATAATATCTCCCTTTAACACCTAACTTATTTCAACCAAACTCACCCCGAGTGACCTTAAATCACGAGACCATGCTGTCTCAAATACCATGACCATTTCATGTCTCTCAAATGCTACACCGCAAGTCAAAACATCATAGAACATTCTGTGCCTTTCTTCATAAGCTGCTTCAAAAGCTTGACTCTTAACCGTACTTATAGACTCAAAATCATTAGGCACCACACTTTACCTCTTGAATTAACTAGGACCGCTATTGAGAGCCACCCAGCTCTGACTTGGCCCCGAATGCAACCAACTCTACTGAATTTTATAACATATGAATACCCTCTCGATAAAGCACCTAGAGGGATCACTTCCCTCGAAGCCTGCACCTATACGAGGCATAAATCATGAATCTTCCCTCAAGTCTGAACATGAGCCAATAAGGCTAACCATAGCATGCATCCAACAATTCATTTACTCAAATTACCACTCATGGTCCTTTTCCGTAGCTGCAATAACCCACCAATACGCCAATAACCAGAATTCACGCAGGTAATAAACCGTGCAATCAGCTAATCCACAGCAAGCTCCCCAACTTAGCTCGAAGCCATAGATCACAACACATATACTCTATTGATGTCGTAATATCATGGTGAGATTAAACTCACTCCATCATAAGCTCGTGGAAACACAAATCATCTGGAATTTTAACTCTTCTGTAATTCTTGCATTTACTCACACAACAGTTAAGCCCACTCTCTAGGTGACCAATTTTTTTTTTTACTAAGTCCTAAATTTTTCAAAAATTTCGGCAGAGCCTCCTTTGTAATTGGTCCTATCCACCTGCCAGAGAATCACCAAAACCATCCTAACAACACATCCACAACTTGACAAAGCATCACAATGCATATCAATTACATAAATCTAAATTGATACATGGACATGCGTTGCACCTATTTGAATCATAACACATAGAAAATACCCTTCAACCCTTCATTATTGGGCTATTCAACCAAGTAGGAATATATTCTTCCTTTAGTATTTTCGACCTTCGAGGTGGTCTCCTTGACTCAATGATTTCCTCATAATATATTTACGGAAGCGATCTGAGCTCCCAGACTTATCTAACTAGGAGACACGAAAAATATTCTTCACGCACCCATAACTCGGGCTACTCAACAAATTACAATAAGAAATGAATCACTTAACAGTTCATCTACTATCCAGTAGGCTTCCTCGCCACTATCAAGTCGTACAAATACACCTCGCAACACTAACATACTCATCACGTGGATATCCAACCGTCATTCCGGCTAAAAAGGACAATAATGAACATATGAGTTCAATATAGCGTTACGATGTGAAAGTCCGGGGTTTCAAACTCTCAGAATAGCATTTACATCTATTACTCACCTCTAACCGACCGTAGACTAGTCCGCAATGCCCTTTCCTTTTGAATCGACCTCTTCGCGCATCGAATCTAGTCAAAACCACAACGAATACGTTACAATAGGCTAAGGGAATAAAACCCAATCGAAAAGACTCGAAAAATGTCGAAAATCCCGAAATTAGCAAAACCCGAGCCCCGGGCCCATTTCTCGAAAAATTACGAAAGTCACATCATCGGATTCCTCGTCTCGCCACGAGTCCGTACATATAAAATTTACCAAAATTGGAGTTCATTTGACCCCTCAAATCACCAAATCTTATTTTCAAATCTCTAGGCCTAAATCCTCAATTTTTCTACAATTTTCATGCTCAAATCCATACATAATTGATGTACTTAACTCAAAATAGGTGGGGATAACTTACCTTCACATTGATGATGAAAATCCCCTCTTGAAGCTCCCCAAAAATCGTCCATACTTTGAAGAAATGAAGAAAAGTGAGCTAAATCCGTGTATAAAAGAATCTGCATGTGCTTCGTCGAGTTGTACCTTGCACTTGTGCTATACAAGTTGTACATCCTATTAAAATTGTTCCTTGTAGGACACCTTCTGTTTAAACACCCATAATGTCTTGTATAAATATCCAAATGACAAACGGTTTGAAGATTTAGAAACTAGACTCAAAGATCTTTAATTTGATAGGTTGTACACCACATAACTCTTTATATATCCCGAGATATGAGCTTCTAAAGTGCATCGTAAATTCTCTCCAGCAGCCCTTTTCGATCCATCGTAACTTTCTGAGATGATATCCAAATCGCGAATGGTTTACTATTCCAAAAACTAGAATGTATGGGCTACAACTTTCATGTTTTGCATTTTTTCTGATTTCTTATAGATTATAAGATATGAGCTTCCAAAATGGACTACTCGCAACAGAATTTCTGCAATTTTTCCTAAGTCCGAAATCATTCCGAGACACCTCCGAAACACTCCCGAGCCCTCGGGGCTCCAAACCAAATATGAACACTGACTCTAAAACATCACACGAACTTGCTCGAGCGATCTAATCACCAAAATAACATCAAAATCAATGATTTGAGCCTTAAATCCAAGAATTCTTTCAAATTTCATAAACTTTCAAATTTTCCAATTTAAGGCCGAAACCCGTCAAACAACGCCCGTTTGTAACCAAACTTTACAGGAAGCACTTAACCAACATATATGACATGTACCGGGCATAGTAACCAAAATACGAGCCCGATACCATTACTTTCTGATCAAATTTCATTTTCATTTTCCTTAAACATTTTCAGAAAATAATTTCACGAAAAAATTCATTTCTCGGGCCTGGGACCTCGGAATTCGATTTCGGAAACACGTTCAACTCCCATAGTTTTCTATGGACCTTTCAAGACCGAAAAATCACGGGTCCGGGTCCGTTTACCAAAAATGTTGACCAAAGTCAACTTTAACAATATTAAATATCAAAATTCTTCAAATTTTTCACATAATTCATATATTTCATCGCAAAAATATTCCGGACACAATCCTAAGTCCCAAATAACCTAACGAAGCTATCCAAACTGTAAAATTTGCATTTTGAATCCGATATCAAAATTTCCACTTCCGGCCAAATTTTCTAAAAAACCTTCAATTTTTCCTCTTTAGCCGAACGACTCCAAAATGACCTACGAACTTCCGAATTCACTTCCGATCGCGCTCCCAAATCCAGAATCACCATACGGAGCTACTCCCAATCTCGGAATCCCAAACGGACATCAATAACACTGAAATGCATTTTAAACCAAACTGATGCAATTTCTTCTAAAATGCTATCTTCCACAATAGGCGCCAAAACGCTCCCGGGTTATCCAAAACCCGATCCGGGCATACGCCCAAGTCCGAAATCATCATACGAACATGCTGGAACCTTCGGATCCCAATTCCAAGGTCGGTTACTCAAAATTCCAATCCTAGTTCATTTCTTCAATTTTAAGCTTTCAAAATGAAAATTTCCATTTAGATTTGACTCCAAACTTCCTGAATTTTAATTCTGACCATACACATAAGTCAATATACCTGGGATGAAGCCACTCATGGCCTCAAGCTACTGAATGACGCGCCGGAGCTCAAAACGACCGGTCGGGTCGTTACAAGTAATATGCTAGTGAATTAGAATTTTCTAAATACTTGAAATAAATTCATTGTCTATGCATAAAAATTTGTGAAAGTTTTATAGAACATTCTTGAGTGTAGAAAAATACAAAAATTAGATAAAATATTATATAATTTTGTCGATTTAACATAAAAGAAAAGGGAAAACTTTAGCGAAGGAAAAATAAGTTCTATAAGTGATCGAAAAATAAGAGATTGAGAAATATATAAGCCTTTCAAAGTGAAGCAGGATGGTGATCAACCAGTTCATGCACAACAATTATTTATTTATTTCATCCTTCAACAAAAAAGAGCGAGGGACCTGAGTTGTTGACATGAAAAATAGAAGAAAGTTCTGCTTATTCATTTGATTAAGAAATACTCATCATATCATAGTGGAACTATAATTTGCTTAAAGAAAGACATGACAATAGAAAGTGACAAGGTGGATAAATAAATGAATATGACATGTGATAATTGTAACAAGTTGGTAAAAGTTTACTAACCTTTCAGATGCATGTATCTGGTTCAGTTGAAGATGGTGTTGATGAAGGCTGACCAGAGTATGTGCTTGCAAGTTGTGCAACTGTATTCTCCAAGTTATCCAGGCGTCTATTTAGTGATAGATTTTTTTTCCGAGTTGCATTCAACTCATCCAACAGTGCAGCCTTAGAGGAATTACCACCTTTTAACTCCTTAGCGGTTATTCCACCACCAAATCCAACAACATTGCTCTTGCATTGAGGTCCAAAGCACCTTTCTACAACCTCAATATTTGTAAGAGACGGCTCGGATTGTACCAGTTCTTAAATTTCGGCCTAAAAAGGTATAATATTTGAAATAATGTAATACTTTGATAAAAGGAAGGGTGTAAAATGAAATTTATCAATCAACATACATATTTTTCATTGGTTTCAGGTTCGACAAGCTTATCGTCCTTCTTACGAGTCTCAAAGAAAATAGTCTCCATATCTGGTGGATTACCATTTTTGCCTCCCTTCGCATTTAAATAAACAAGTCACACAATTCTTTTAAACAAAGATGGGGTTTCTTAATACAATAGCACAATTTATTTACCAGATCGTAAATAATCTCTCTGATAGGCTTGCTGCCCGTACGATGAGGCATAATAAACTTAGACCTATTCACTGAGTTTCTCATACTTATTTCCTATAACAACAACAGAAAATAGAAGGTGTGGTATGCCGCTTAAAAATTAAGATGCTATAAATATTTATGAAGCCATACCTTAAACTTTTCAGATAAGAAGTACTCCTTGACCAACCATTCCCAATCACTCTTGTCGACCCCCTCTGGCACATCCTTTAGAATGTCGCGCAATGGCTTAGACTTCACAATCAAGTGCAGTTATCCTCTCCAATTACTCCATAACCTTCTCATATGTTTCAAGACATTATCTCTTTGACTATTTATGTCAGCACTATCAAATTTGTCCTATAATATTTAAAAACATCATCAAACATGAAACTCAAAAGTTTGAGATAAACAAAGAAGAAAACTTAAACCAACAATATGAAATTAAATATTTGAGAGTTACTAGTGACAAATTAATTTATCTCTTAAGATGACGTGATTATTAAATGCAAAAATAGTCTCGACATCATAATTCGACCTTATATGAACATTCCAAAACAACATGAGAGAAGAGCAGATTCATCGATATGATTCATAATATACATTCAACAAACAAAATGCTCTACTATAAGCCTCACCAGGTCATGTCATCTTGTTTTGCAAATTGAACACTTACTTTTGACTTTGAAACATCAACTTCTCAAGTTGAACTATTTGGTAAAGTCCATCTCAGCTAAAGGTCAAATATGTTATGTTCAGCTAACTACATGCTTAAAGACATATGTGCTTTATTAGCTTTTGGAGATTAATATATGGCTGTAGTTGGTTTCTAGTGTTGTATAACTTGTTCATGGTCTTTTTGTAGTTGGAAGAAGGGCAAGTGAGAATGCAATCAAGACTGGAAGAGGAGGAGGAAGCCAAGGTAGCTCTAATGAGCAGGATACAGAGGCGAACTAAACTGATCCTTGTTTCTTCAGAGAATTCAATCCTTGGGTATTTGGGTGATGTTGTCGGGCCTCAGAAGCATTCATTTGTCGAACATCTGAGTCAACAAGCAACCAAATAAGACTGATTCACCTAATGGGATGTAACCACAACACACTCGTAGTGCTGATTTTTTATATCTTTAATAATTTATACCATTTCAAAAAAAGTTTCTAGTTCCTATTACATAGATACTTCTCTTCTAAAAGTGTATCAGTACTCATTAACATAAGGAATGACATGATTTGATGATTTTTTTGTACTAAAAAAAGGATGTTATTGTCTTTCTAGGGGAAAACATTTCTTACTACCTTTGATGATGAGAAAAAATACAATAAAGACCATAGGAAAAGATACTGCTAAGAAATGGATATTTTTCTCAGTTTATGATGCAGAAGAAATAGGATATTGGGGTTCTTTAGGAAAGCACAATAAACTATATGTTTCTACTCATTTAATTCTCTTTTTGAATTCCTATAAACCAAAAAAAATAATATAACAACTCGACAGATGTAATGATGTAAAGTCACTAGTATTTTATTTTCATTTGTGAACGAAGAAAAGGAGAAGGCAAAACAACAAGATAATACTTTAAATTCTTACAGTAACAGCTTCCCACATATGGTCCAGTTTATATTCTTCAATGTCTGCCCATGAGTGTACGCGCAGTGGGCACACATTATGGTCACGAACTAATATACCTAAGTGTCTCACAAATGAGGTTGAACCCAACAACTCGATTGTGGTAGAAAGTGACGCTGAACGTTTCTCCAACTTTGAGTCTTAGAACATTTTTACACCAATTCTTCCTCTCACTTTTTTGCCTTTTCAGATTCGCATGGACCTGATAATTTTAAATTTAATTCAAACAATAAAAAAGTGGTAAGTGGCAGTGCAATAACAACAAAAAGATATTACAACTTGAAACAGTGAAATACTTATTTCGTTTCTTTGAGTGTCTTGCATCACTTCAACTTCTTGTGGGAGGGAAACATCATCTTCTAGTGGATCAAAACCAGGAGGTGCAAGACTCCTATTCTGAGCTAGTTCGTTCAGATAAGAAGCTTGTGCATTACAATTTTTACTTTTGCCAATCGGGAGTCTCTGTTCAGCGTTTACTCTTACCGAACCCAAAGTTCTGAAGTTTTGCCCTCGTCCCCTTGCTAAGGCGCCAAGTGCAACAAATGAATGCTTAACAGTCTTTGAAGTTGATTCCATTTTAAACTTCTGAGATTTTGATGGATTCATCTCAACCTAATACAACAAAAGAAAGCAGAGTGTTGCTAAGCTAACTTGATAAGAAAAAATAGTTCAACAATTTGTCAATAAGAAAAGGGATGCCTACTAGCACTTTGACTCTTTTTGAGGAATGGGAGTGCATTACAACCTAAATGTATTAACAAGAAACAATATTTGGATTATGAAAATATCCCCACAATTCTTCACAATTGTTTCCAACAACTGAAACATGGAAACTCAAATGAGTAATCATTCTATTCATAGATATAATTGCAACCCAAGAAGGTGATACAATGTTTATAAAAACTTTATAGTTTAAGCTCTAAGGAGTTCATAAGAGTTCAAGGGTCTTTAACAAGTAAGATGTTGTTTGCACTAAAAGAAGAGTATACCGACTTTTTCTCTCAAGCTTATTAGATATTTACTTCTCTTTCAAAACATCTTGAACTTTAGCCGTAATGTCTATCCGATGCAAAGAGGAATAGCATTCTAATATTTTCTTATCTTTTTATGCACCGACTATCCTCCCACATCCTGAAGCACTCTCCCAAATAGTTAGGCATATTCCAATGGAGTCCATAGAGATTGGAGAACGTGCTCCATAGATCAGTATCCAGCTTTCACTGAGGGAGCAGGTGACTGATTGTCTATTCTTTCTTTTCACACATAAAGCATCTCTTACGCTGTTGTATCACCTTCATAACCTGGAGTAACGCTGCTCCTAAGTATGCTATTGGCACCTCATTTGCCTTACAGAGAGTTAGCTCAATATATGGCTAAGGTCTTGTGAGATATGCAGGTTTGAGGAATCCTTACGTTTCCAAAAAGTTAAATCATTCCAACTCAAAGCCTTCTTGATCATCATGCTGAAGCTTTTCATCACGAACAGGAGAAGCAGAGGAGATATCAGAACTTTCCCTCCCCCTCTCTCCCCCTCCCACCCCCAAGTCCCTCTGGTGAAACCGTTTTGGTCCTCAGACACCAAGCTGTCTATGCCAATTGGCTACACAACACTAGCCTTCCATGTGACCTCTAAGCATCCCATGCTCCTCCTAGGGTGACTTGAACATGAACAGTATACTTGTCCACTCTAATCATTGTCCTAATTTGCTTCAGCTGTTTGACTACCAGACACATATGCATCCTAAGACAACACCTCTTCAGTAATATATAGGGTACAATTAAGGTTCTAGGATTTTAAATTTTTCCAAAGGAAATATAGAAACTGGGAAAAGAATAGATTATAAAGCCTATGCCACTAAAGTAAGGTATACATATGTCCATATTGATCGACAATAAAGTACTGAGATTTGCATGCATGCACTTTAGGTTTCAACGGGGATCTAACTAGTGCAACTAAACGCGCTAATTAGATGAGTCCAATATGAACATTGTAAAGAGTTTAACAAATTAAAAGCAAACATGATAAAGTTCCAAACCTCAATGAGTTCTTTTCCTTTTCATTTGTGTAGAATTATCTAACTCCTCAAAATCACCATCCTCCTTCTTCATAATGTCAACAAAATCATGAGGTTGAACTTTTTGTACAACATGTCATCCTTTATTGGAAAGATCATCAGCATAAAATACTTGTAATGCTTGGTTGGCTAATACAAAAGGCTCATTTATTTTCAGAAAGCGTTGGCGGTTAACCCTTACAATGCCATATTCAACTACTTTAACTCCCTTTTCTTGGTCATATATATCAAACCACTTACATCGAAACAAAATCACTCTTCTACTTCCAACAAATTGTAACTCAAGAATCTCGGTTAGTTCTCCATAGTAATTAATATTTTTATTCTCTTTATCTGTCTCACCAACTACAACCACCCTACAATTCTGAGTTCTTAAATCTTTATCATAGTCTTGCACATGAAACCTATATCCATTAACAACGTAGCCATGGAAACTTGTTACATATGGCGTAGGACCACGTGACAATGAGACCAAATCTATCATTTTCTTACTATCATCGTGTTTGTGCAGACCTGCAACCTATCATGAACAAGTACATAATTTAACAAATACTATTTGCATACTTGGTTTGAAAACTAATAATTTCTTATTAGTACTCACCTTTTCTTTTAACCAACTAATGAATTGCCGATCCAAAGTTTCTTGAGAGTTAATAGCTGGATTTTGTGAAAACTCTCTACAAAATTGAAGAATAATATGTCATTTTAAATAAAAAAGTTAGAGAATGTATAAGTAAATTATTGGATCAAATCATTGCTTACTCGAGAAATGGTTGAACTTCATCACAGTTCTTTAAAATATAAATATGTGCTTGCTCGAATTCATATGAATCAAATCTGTATTGTTTTCCACCTCTTAAAGCTCTTCCAGATTCACAAAAAAAAAATTGTTAAACCTCCATCACATTCTACAACACCACCATCACAATTCCATTCAAGGCGATTAAATTTTGTTTCCATTGTATGTAAATACCTTGAACATAAGGTCAAACATTCAGTTGCTAAATACCCCTCTGCAATAGAACCTTCTGGGCAAGCCCTATTACCAACTAAAGACTTCATAAAGTATATGTATCGCTGCATTGGATACATATGCTGATATTGAGTAGGTCCAGCAATCTTAGCTTCATTAGCTAAATGAATTGGCAAGTGCTCCATGGCATCAAAAAAGTAGGAGGGAATACCTTTTCTAACTTGCACTCAGTTTTCGGAATTTGGCCATCAATTTGTTCTAATTCTTCCATGCTTAAATATTTTGCTCCAAGAATGTTGAAAAATAAAGACAACTCAATAAGTGGTTCACTCACAGATTTGCAAAGCATTCCACGTATCGCAAGTGGGGCTAATATTGTAGTAATATGGCAATCATGACTTTTTAAGCCTGAAATTTTACGATCTTTAAGGTTGACACATTGAGAAATGTTTGATGAAAATCCATCCGGGACCTTCAGATTTTTTAAGAAATCACAAAACTTGTACTTCTCTTCAGGAGATAATGTGTAACATGTTGTTGGTAAGTCATATTTATCCCCATTTTTTATTGGATGCAAATTCTTTCCTTATATTCATCGCTTGCAAATCTATCTGAGTTTTTATGGTGTCTTTGGTTTTTTCATTGATATTTAAGAGTGTCCCCAAAATATTATCACTTATGTTCTTCTCAATATGCATCACATCTAAATTATGACGCAACAATAGAGTTTTCGAATATGGAAGATCAAAGAAAATACTCTTCTTATTCCAATTATCACCCCTGCTCTCGTGTGATATTTTAATCTTCTTCTTTGGATCCTTTGTTAGTTGTAACCCATCTAAATCAGCCACTTGACCAAGTATATCTTCGCCGGATAATATTTTTGGTGGTAATCGTCACTCCTTAGTGTCATAAAATGACTCTTTATCATTCCTCTATTTAAGATCAAGAAAAGAAAGCGTTTATGGCCCATATAACACTGCTTTTTACCATTTTCTAACCTAATTGAGGAAGTTTCTTTATTGTAACAAGGGCAAGCCAATTTACCTTTTGTACTCCATCCAGATAAATTCGCATATGCTGAAAAATCATTAATGGTCCATAGCAAAGCTACATGTAACATAATGTTCTTTCTAGCCGACGCATCAAAGGACTCCACTCCAGTTTTCCATAATTCCTTTAATTCTTCAATCAAAGATTGGAGATAAACATCAATAGCATCTCCCAGACTCTCAGGACCAGGGATAAGCATCGACAAAATAAAATTCTCTTTCTTCATGCATAGCCAAGGTGGTAAATTATAAGGAATAAGTACCACTGGCCAAATGCTATATGGAGTTTTGAAATTTCCAAATGGTTGAAAACCATCTGTAGCAAGTCCTAGTCGAACATTACGAGACTCAACAACAAAAGATTGGTGAAGTTCATCAAACGTTTTCCATGCTATTGAATCAGCTGGGTGCCTCATTATACCATCATCAACTCTTTTGTCATGATGCCATGTCATCAAAGAAGATGTCTTTGAGGACATAAATAATCTTTGAAGTCTTGGCTTAGAGGAAAATAACGTAAAATCTTATATGGTATTTTTTTTTCCACTTCTACATTTTATTTCCCTGCTATGTTTATCCTCTTTCCACCTAGATGCACCACAAACTTTGCAAAATTGAAGAAGCCCATCATCCTTCCGATATAACATGCAATCATTCTTACATGCATCAATCTTCATGTAAGAAAGCCCAAGGTCCCGAATTATCTTTTTTGCTTCATAATATGAAGCTGGCAAATTTGATTCATTAGGAAACAAATCTTCCTTCAACATTTTCAACAACATTGTAAATGACTCATTACTCCAACGACCAATACTTTTAATGTGAAGCAATTTAATCACAGTAGAAAGTTTAGAAATTTTTGAACCTTCGTACAGTGGTTGATCAAAATCCTTTAAGAGCCTATAAAAAAATTTTGCTTCCGGATTTGGTTCCTCCTCAACAAAATCATCACCGCCCGTTTCTATATTGTCTCTATCGAAATTGGGGTATAAATATCTTAAAATCACATGTATTTCATCTTCACCGTCACTATATTCAACGTCATTATCATCTGCAAGCTCAGAATCTGAATGTGGGTCACCTAACCTCTCCCCGTGGTGATACCACAAAGTATAATTTTGAATTATTCCATATACTATTAAATGTGACTTAACCTGCTCACGTTTTCCTGAATATGCATTACCAAATTTGACGCATGCACAACGTATTGTGTGTGTTTCTCCTAGTCTTGTAAAAGCATAATCCAAGAATTTCTCCACCCCAAGTTTATAAGCATCATCAAGTCGATCATGAATAAGTTGCATCCATTGTTTGTCAAGTTCCATAATCTAGTACATGCATAATATGTATACAATAAAATTATATTAACAAAATAATGCAAAAGGAGTAAGAAGTAAATGGAATAAAATTCATTTACATAGATTAAGAATCTATGAATATTCATATAGTTGCATAAATAATTTAACTGGTTAATTAAGAATTTATGAATACATTAGATTGTCAATTATCTTTATCAATGTAATCTAACATGACTTGTAATCTTTGTAGTTTATATAAATATTGGCTTGATTAACCGTATTTCTAATTTTTCTAGCACGAGTTCCGGCATAATCGATTGTGTTCTGGCCATTAACTTTTCCTTTTCCCTAGTTAGAAAGTCTTGTTTTTTGTCATCAAGAGCTTAAAACTATGTACTTTCACAAGTTTTAATTTCAAAATAAAGATGGTAACTTTTTGGTTTATCGGTTGCTAATTTTTATCTGTTTAATTGGTTTTGCAAAATATGAAGCTCCACTTTTGAGATAAACACAGAGATACCATAATGAGATTTGATGCCTATTACGTATTCAGTTTATCAATTTACACAACAAATTTGCATGACAAATTTCCATAAAAATGCAGCAGCAATTGTCCGTTTTCATACAGAAATCCCACCAAATTCATATAGCAAAATGAAAGCAAGGTAACAAATAAGACGTCCTCTGGTAAACCAACAGATTATACAAACTCACAAAATGAAAATGCAGCAAAATCCACTCCCAGTAGCGCTGTTGACCTTGCGAAAATCTGGAATTCTACTTATTGTTTAAGGGGTTCAAATCAGAAGTTATTCTACGTATTTTGAGTCTAGATTACTTAAAGTTGAATGTTCTGTTATATATATATATATTGGTGATCGAGAAATCGGTCTGGGGCCGATCCTTTGGACCAACTGTAACCTTCAAAACTTGGTAGATAATGGGCCCGCCCCTCTACTGTAACGACCCGACCGGTTATTTTCAGCTTTTACACTTTGTTCGTCAGTTCCTGGGCATTATTTGTGTGATGACCCGGCCCGTCGTCTCATGAGTTACCGCCTCGTTTCCCCCATTTTTATGCTTCTTCATGTTTCGTTATCGGTATTCGGTGTTAGAGTTAAATCGGATTGGCTTTGATAGGAAATGAGACACTTAGTCTCTTTAAGGAAGACTTGTTTTGGAAAAAGTTAACCGGATATTGACTATTGAGTTAGAGGGCTCAGATATGATTTTCGGTGATTCGGTTAGCTTCGGGGGATGATATGTGGCTTAGGAGTGTGATCGGAATTTATTTTGGAGGTCCGGAGTAGAATTAGGCTTGAATTGGCGAAGTTAGTATTTTGGCAAATTCCGGTTGGCAGGTGAGATTTTGATACGGGGGGTCGGAATGGAATTTCGAGAGTTGAAGTAGCTTCGTTAGGTGATTTTGGATATGTGTGCAAAATTTCAGGTCATTCGGACGTGGTTTGGTCGAGTTTTTGATCGAAAGTGTATTTCAGAAGTTTTTAGAAAATTAGGCTTGAATTCGATGAGTTTTGGGTAATTTGATGTTGTTTGAGGTGTTTTGATGATTGGAAGAGGTTTGAATAATGTTATGAATTATGTTGGCATGTTTGGTCGGGGTCCCATGAGGCTCGGATAAGTTTTGGAAGAGTTTTTGGAAGATGTTGTCGTTTGAGCATAAGCATGTAATGATCCAAAGGTCCATTTTTAGTTCTAGAGATCGAAATTTTATTTCAAGATTTCCAGAATTTAAATAATGAATTATAGGAGTGATCTGGAAAGTTTGGTCTAACTTAATCAAGTCGCGATTAGGTTTTTGACACGAAACATGAGTTAATTGTTTAACGAGAAAAATGGGTATTGAACTGAGAAAAAGAGCTCCGAATTGAGTTCCGATTGAAGTTCTACGTTCGTACTATTATTTTTGACTCATAGAAACAAGAATCATCGAATTCCGAGTTCGTATGATGGAGTTTGAGCCATTTTAGTGAAAAGAAAAGTGATGCAATTTCTTTGGTTGCTGCTGTATTTTTTTTAGCAGCATGAACAGTAACCCCCGCGCGCGAACAGTGACCTCGCGCATGAACAGTAACCGCACGCGTGAACAGTACTTTCGAAAAATTCTGGGCAGTGAGTTTATAAAACACTTCATCCGCGATTTTGGATCATTTTTCCTCCATGGTTGATCATTTTGAGAGCTTCTTGGTGGAGATTAAAGAAGGATTCAAGGGGGAACGACTGAGGTAAGTTTCTTGGACTTAGAACTCATTTTTATTGTGAACGCCACCGAGAGATTCATGAAATATAAGCCTACAAATCAAGAACTAGGGCTTGAATTTTGAAACCAAACAATTAGGATTTGATGGGTCATTTGAACTCGAATTTGGGAGTTCTTGGTATGTATAGACTCGTGGCGAGACAAGGAATCCGGTGATGGTAATTTTCTGAGTTTTCGAGACGTGGGCCGGGGCTCGAGTTTTGTCAAATTCGTGAATTTTGATATTTTGCGATTGCTTTCGATTGGGTATTGTCTCTTTAGCATAATGCGACATATTCGTTGTGATTTTGGGCAGATTTGTCGCACGAGGAGGGTAATTTGAGAGGCAAGGGCATAGCGAGCTAGACTTCGACCGTCTTGAGGTGAGTAATTGATGTAAATGATGTCCTGAGGGTTTGAAACCCCGAAATTTCACATCATAACGCTATATTGAGGTGACTTGCACGCTGGATAACAGGCGTGGGGTAGAGCACCATTGGGGATTGTGACTTGGTCCGTCCCGAGAGATATTTGTACCGTGTTTTCTACTTGAACTAAATTGAGAATCATCCTTACTTAGATTTAATTGTTACATTTGGGCTTCTTGCCAATTATTTGAATCCTTCAGGGATTGATATCACTGCTTTCGCATATTTTGCATATCATTTGACCTCAGTCCAAGGTTTTAAATACTGTTTTGCAAACTCAGCCATCTTTCTAAGATTTAAAAACTTAAATGATATTTCGGGCTGAGAACTACTGTTCTACAAATGCCCAAGGGGCTTATGATGGTTTCTGGACTGAGCATGGATTGGGTTGCGCGCCGCAGCAGTATTACATTGATATTGAGGCCGAGAGCCTGGTTGAGTACATTGATATTGAGGCCGAGAGCCTAGTTGATTATACTGAGATTGATTTGAGGCTGAGGGCCTAGATTTGATGCCACGAGATGGCTTGATATTGAGCTTGGGCTGTAGGAGCCCCTCCGGAGTCTGTACACACCCCCAGTGAGCGTCGTCGACAATAAATAAATGGATAGCTCGGGCTGCATGCCGTAGTGGGTACTAGAGTGTACCATCATATGCATTGCATTGCACTCATGCATTTGTTTTTATCGGTTATACCTGTCTCAGTATTTGGTACTCTGATTTAATTGACTTGTTGTTTCACTATTTGTTGTTCTAAATTGCCAGTTATAGTTTACTTTGTATTTTTCCATGATTTCTTATTCTCAGCCTTTATTTATGTTTATTACTCACTGGGTCGGAGTACTCACATTACTCCCTGCACCTTGCGTGCAGATCCAGGTACACCACAGGCTGAGTGAGGATTTGTTTAGCTGAACAGCAGTATCCGGGAGTATTGAGGTAGCTGCATGGCATTCGCATCCTTGATCTCTACCCTCTATCTCTATCTTTTATTTCACATTTTTTTTCTAGATAGACTTGTAATAGGTGGATATTCTGTATTAGAGGCTCATATTCGTGACACTGGATTCTATTGGGCTATGGTGTAGTATTTTAATTGAACTTCCGCAGATTTTATTATTAATTATACACTTGAATGTAATGACTTAGTAAATTCTCTATGATATTTATCTATAATCTGAATAAGAATTTGGGATAATGTTGTTGAATGGTCGGGCTTGCCTAGCAGTGTGTTGGGCGCCATCATGACCGGGTTGGGGTCGTGACAAGTTGGTATCAGAGCCTAGGTTAATTGGTCTCACGAGTTATGAGCTGGTTTAGTAGAGTCTCGCGGATCGGTACAGAGACGTCTGTATTTATCCTCGAGAGGCTGCAGAACCTTTAGGAAAACTTCATATTCTTGAAATTCTTGTCGTGCGACTTTGTTGATCCGAACACTAAAAATTTCTATCAATCTATTCTCTCGAAGATGGCGAGGACTCATGCTACTGGACGAGGTGGACGACCACCAGTACCACCCACTGATGCCACCAGAGGCCGTGGACGCGGTCGTGGGCGTGGCAGAGGTAGAGTAGCGCGGGTAGCACCTGTTATTCCACCAGCTACCCCAGTTCCAGATTAGGCTCCAACAACTGTACCAGTTCAAGCACTAGCTATGCCTATTGTGATTCTGGGTCTTCAGGAGACCTTGGCTCAGATTTTGACAGTTTGCACTGGGCTAGCTCAGGCGATCTCAGGCACTACGCCGCAGCTACTTCACAGGCCAGGTAAGGCACCCAGACTCCTGTTAATCGCACAGCTGAGCAGGTTGTGCAGGGATTGCAGACACCGAAAGTTGTTCCAGCTCAGTTGGTTGCACCAGTTCAGAACCTTGTGGTCCCAGCTATGCCAGACAATGAGCAGCGTCGTCTCGAGAGATTTGGTAGTCTCTAGCCTCCGACATTTAGTGGTGCAGAGGGCGAGGATGTCCAGGGTTTTCTCGACAAGTGTCAGCGTATGCTTCGCACCGCAGGGATTTTAGAGTCGAGTGGTGTATCTTTTACTACATTTCAGTTCCAGGGAGCTGCATTTACCTGGTGGGAAGATTTTGAGAGGCGTAGACATGTTGGTGCAGCGCCCCTTACTTGGCAGCAGTTCTCCACTCTATTTCTGGAGAAGTATGTACCTCAGTCCCGCAGAGAGGAGCTGCGTAGGCAGTTTGAGTGGTTGACTCAGGGAGATATGTCCGTGACTCGGTACTAGATGAGATTTTCACAGTTGGCTCATCATGCTACTTGGATGATTCCGACGAATCGTGAGAGGATCCGGAGATTCGTGGATGGTCTTAACTACTCTCTCCGCATTTTTATGACTAGAGAGAGAGTATTAGGTGTTTTGTTCGAGGGTGTGGTTGACATTGCTTGTGATATTGAGACAGTTCTCCGCAGAGAGAGAGGAGAGGGAGGCCAAGAGGCCTAGAGGTTCAGGCAGCTTCAGTGGTGCTCCGTCTAGGGGCCAGTTTCAGCGTGTTAGAGGTCGTTCCTTCAGACCTCCTCAGCCGACCCATCCAGAGTATAGTAGGACATCTTCAGACCGTGGTCATCAGGGATTTCAGCAGGGCCAGTCATTACTTAACGCTCTCCCAGCTCAGAGCTCATCCTATGTCCCTTCAGTTCAGGGTTCATCTGCACCGAGTGCATCGGCTGGTCATTCAGGTGCGAGGGGTTCCCTCCAATTCCCTTCTCTAGTACCTGGTAGTTGCTATGAGTGTGGAGAGTTTGGTCATATAAAGAGGCAGTGTCCTTGACTTCGTGGTGGTCAGTTTCAGTAGAGGGGCCAAGCTTCATTTTCTGCTCCAGTTTCTTCAGCACCCGCCCAGTCAGCTAGAGGTGGAGGTCAGGCATCCAGGGGTCGCCCCAGAGGGGAAGGTCAATCAGGCGATGGCCAGGCTCGTTTCTATGCTATTCCAGGCAGGACAGATGTTATTGCTTCAGATGTTGTCATTACAGGTATTGTTCCAGTCTACCACAGAGATGCCTCTGTATTATTCGATCCCGGATCCACCTATTCTTATGTGTCCTCATATTTTGCTCATCATTTGGGTACGACCCGAGGGTGTCTTGCTTTACCTATGCACGTATTTACCCCGGTGGGCGATACTATTATTGTAGACCATGTGTATCGGTCTTGTATTGTGACTATTAGGGGTTTGGAGACCCGAGTTGATTTATTGTTATTGAGCATGGTAGATTTTGATGTTATTCTGGGCATGGATTGGCTATCTCCATGTCATGCTATTCTAGACTGTCATGCGAAGATAGTTACTTTGGCTATTGCGGGTGTTCCGAGGATCGAGTGGCATGGTATGACTGATTATGTTCCTAGCAGAGTAATTTCCTTCTTGAAAGCCCAGCGTATGGTTGGGAAGGGTTGTCTATCATATCTAACTTTTGTGCGAGATGTTGGAGCTGAGACTCCTAGTATTGATTCTGTCCCAGTTGTGAGGGATTTTCCAGATGTATTTCCTGCAGACCTGCCGGACATGCCACCGGATAGGGATATCGATTTTGGCATTGACTTGGTGCCGGGCACCCAGCCCATTTCTATTCTGCCATATCGTATGGCACCAGCATAGTTGAAAGAATTGAAGGAGCAGCTTCAGGATCTCCTAGACAAGGGGTTCATTCAGCCTAGTGTGTCACCGTGGGGTGCGCCATTTCTGTTTGTAAAGAAGAAAGATGGCACAATGAGAATGTGCATTGTCTACATGCAGTTAAATAAGGTAACAATGAAGAACAAGTATCATTTGCCTCGCATTGATGACTTATTTGATCAGTTTCAGGGAGCGAGGGTGTTTTCAAAAATTGATCTCCGTTCGGGCTATCACCAGTTAAAAATCAGGGACTCAGATATTCTTAAGACAGCTTTCAGGACTAGATATGGTCACTATGAGTTTCTAGTCATGTCTTTCGGGCTGACCAATTCCCCAGCAGCGTTCATGCATTTGATGAACAGTGTATTTTGGCCTTATCTGGATTCTTTTGTTATTGTATTTATTGATTACATTCTAGTGTACTCGCGTAGCCAGGAGGAGCACGCCAAGCATTTGCGTGTAGTGTTGCAGAGATTGAGGGAGGAGAAGCTTTATGCAAAATGACATTCTTGGGACATATAGTGTCCAGCGAGGGTATTCAGGTTGATCTAAAGAAGATAGAAGCAGTGCAGAGTTGGTCTCGACCGTCCTCAACCACAGAGATCCGTAGTTTTCTCGGATTAGCAGGCTATTATCGCCGGTTTGTTCAGGGGTTTTCATCCATTGCGTCGCCCTTCACCAAGTTGACTCAGAAAGGTGCTCCATTTGTATGGTCAGACGAGTGTGAGGAGAGCTTTCAGAAGCTCAAGACAGTTTTGACCACAACTCCAGTATTCGTTTTACCATCATCTACAGGTTCATATACTGTATATTGTGATGCTTCGAGAGTTGGGATTGGCTGTGTGTTGATGCAGGAGGGTAGAGTTATTGCATATGCTTCTCGTCAGTTAAAGCCCCATGAGAAGAACTGCCCTATTCATGACCTAGAGTTGGCTGCTATAGTTCATGCCTTGAAGATTTGGAGGCACTATTTATATGGCGTATCTTGTGAGGTATTCACTGATCATCGTAGTCTTCCGCATTTTTTTAAGTAGAAAGACCTTAATCTGAGGCAGCGAAGGTGGCTTGAGTTGCTAAAAGATTATGACATCACTATTTTGTATCATCCGGGAAAGGCCAATGTAGTGGCAGATGCCTTGAGCCGAAAGGCAGTCAGTATGGGGAGTTTGGCGTACATTCCAGTTGGGGAGAGGCCATTTGCAGTTGATGTTCAAACCTTGGCTAATCGGTTTGTGAGACTGGACATTTCTGAGCCCAGTCGGGTGTTGGCTTGTGTGGATTCTCGGTCTTCCTTATATGATCGCATCAGAGAATACCAGTATGATGATCCACATTTGCTTGTCCTTAAGGACAGAGTTCAGCATGATGATTCCAGGGATGTGACTATAGATGATGATGGCGTATTGAGGATGCAGGGCCGTATATGTGTGCCCAATGTAAATGGGCTTAGAGAGTTAATTCTGGAGGAGGCCCGCAGCTTGCGGTATTCTCTTCATTCGGGTGCCGCGAAGATGTATCAGGACTTGAGACAACACTATTGGTGGAGAAGAATGAAGAAAGATATTGTAGGTTATGTAGCTCGGTGTCTCAACTGTCAGCAGGTGAAATATGAGCATCAGAGACCGGGTGGTTTTCTTCAGCGGATGATTATTCCAGAATGGAAGTGGGAGAGAGTTACCATGGATTTTGTGAGTGGTCTTCCTCGGACTTTGAAGAAATTGGATTCTATTTGGGTGATTATGGATCGGTTGACCAAGTCCGCGCACTTCATTCTGGTGTGTACTACTTATTCTTCGGAGCGGTTGGCAAAGATATTTATCCGAGAGATTGTGCGATTGCATGGTGTTCCAGTTTCCATTATCTCAGATAGAGGTACTCAGTTTACTTCCCAGTTTTGGAGGACTTTTTAGCGAGAGTTGGGTACCCAGGTGGAGTTGAGCACAGCATTTCATCCTCAGACGGACGGACAATCCGAGCGTACTATTCAGATATTGGAGGATATGTTCCGTGCCTGTATGATTGATTTCGGAGGTTCTTGGTATGAGTTTCTTTCGCTTGCAGAGTTTGCGTACAATAATAGCTATCAGCAGATCGCACCGTATGAGGCTTTGTATGTGAGGCGGTGTAGATCTCCAGTTGGCTGGTTCGAGCCCGGCGAGGCTAGGCTATTGGAGACAGATTTGGTTCATGATGCCTTAGAGAAGGTGAAGGTGATTCAGGAGAGGCTTTGTACAGCGCAGTCGCGTCAGAAGAGTTATGCGGACCGGAAAGTTCGAGATGTGTCCTACATGGTTGGTGAGAAGGTCTTGCTGAAGGTTTCGCCCATGAAGGGTGTTATGAGATTTGGAAAGAAAGGAAAGTTGAGTCCACGATTAATTGGACCTTTTGAGGTACTTAGGAGGATTGGGGAGGTGGCCTATATGCTTGCTTTGCCACCCAGCTTGTCGAGTGTGCATCCGGTATTTCATGTTTCTATGCTCCGGAAGTATGTTGGGGACCTGTCCCATGTTTTGGATTTCAGCACGGTTCAGTTGGATGGTGATTTGACCTTTGATGTGGAGCCAGTTGCTATTTTGGGTCGTCAGGTTTGGAAATTGAGGTCAAAGGATATATCTTTTGTAAAAGTGTAGTGGAGAGGTCGGCCCATGGAGGAAGCTACCTGGGAGACCGAGCGGGAGATGCGGAGCAGATATCCTCACCTATTTGAGGCTTCAGGTATGTTTCTTGACTCGCTCGAGGACGAGCGTTTGTTTAAGTTGGGGAGGATATGACGACCCGGCCCGTTGTCTCATGAGTAACCGCCCCGTTTCCCCCATTTTTATGCTTCTTCATGTTTCGTTATCGGTATTCGGTGTTAGAGTTAAATCGGATTGGCTTTGATAGGAAATGAGACACTTAGTCTCTTAAAGGAAGGCTTATTTTGGAAAAAGTCAATCAGATGTTGACTATTGAATTAGAGGGCTCAGATGTGATTTCCGGTGATTTGGTTAGCTTCGGGGGATGATATGTGGCTTAGGAGTGTGATCGGAATTTATTTTGGAGGTCCAGAGTAGAATTAGGCTTGAATTGGCGAAGTTAGTATTTTGGCGAATTCCGCTTGGCATGTGAGATTTTGATACGGGGGTCAGAATGGAATTCCGAGAGTTTAAGTAGCTTCGTTAGGTGATTTTGGATATGTGTGCAAAATTTCAGGTCATTCGGACGTGGTTTGGTCGGGTTTTCGATCGAAAGTGTATTTCAGAAGTTTTTAGAAAATTAGGCTTGAATTCGGTGAGTTTTGGGTAATTTGATATTGTTTGAGGTGTTTTGATGATTGGAAGAGGTTTGAATAATGTTATGAATTATGTTGGCATGTTTGGTCGGGGTCCCATGAGGCTCGGATAAGTTTTGGAAGAGTTTTTGGAAGATTTTTGTCGTTTGAGCATAAGCATGTAATGATCCAAAGGTCCATTTTTAGTTCTAGAGATCGAAATTTTATTTCGAGATTTCCAGAATTTAAATAATGAATTATAGGAGTGATCTGGAAAGTTTGGTCTAATTTCATCAAGTCGCGATTGGGTTTTTGACACGAAACATGAGTTAATTGTTTAACGAGAAAAATGGGTATTGAACTAAGCAAAAGTGCTCCGAATTGAGTTCCGATTGAAGGTCAATGTTCGTACTATTATTTTTGATTCATAGGAACAAGAATCATCGAATTCCGAGTTCGTATGATGGAGTTAGAGCCATTTTAGTGAAAAGAAAAGTGCTGCAATTTCTTTGGCTGCTGCTGTATTTTTTTTAGCAGCGTGAACAGTAACCCCCGCGCGTGAAATGTACTGCATTTGTTGTAGCGTTATGACATGGTTTACGTGTTTTCTTACTGCTCAGCTTTCATTTATTTTTATTACTTACTAAGTTGGCGTACTCACATTACTCCCTGCACCTTGTATGCAGATTTATTGGAGTTAGCAAGGTAGCTGCCCGACGTTTGCAGCATTGCTCTTCTCCCTCTTGTCTTCCTTAGATTGTATTTAGTATATTTTTAGACTCTTCGTTGTATTCAGACCTTAGTAGATGCTCATAACTTGTGACACCCCGATGTCGGGCTTGTGTATTTATTCTGCACTGTTCATTTAGACTTACATTATGAGATATTTAATTAATTAAAAGCTTAAAATGACTTTTGAATAATGGTTAATTCGGGAATTGTGTCGGTCGGCCTAGTTTCACGATAGGTGCCATCACGACCGGGTCGGTATTAGGGTCGTGACAGAATCTCTTTGGAATCAACTCCAGGGCCATACTTGGTTTGAACGATAATAGCATATACTTCTTTGAATCCGGCCCTTTCAATACCGGTGGTGCCCCTAGGATCTGATCCATCCGAGCATGGAAATCTTTAGCATTTTGATCCATCCGATCATTTATTTCCCTCATGAACCTCATGATCTCAGTTTTAAAAGGATCATTTGTGTTATTATCATTTTCGGATCCATTGCCTACACCACCTGCTTATTTATCATTAAATCTAAACTCCTTCCTTGAAGCGATGTTACCGGCTCTTTGCACTATCCGATTTGCAAGCACGCTATTAGGGGCTCAAACTCCTCTATTGGAATTATTAGAGCCAACCGAAGGTGCTAGCTTGAGCTCAATCATAATCCGTTCATGTCTTGACAGATGATTCATAATATCCCTTTTCTGCGCACTCAGAACTTTCCCTATTTCGACAATAAGTTCATCATCCATATCATCAGGGTAGGACTCATCACACGCCGAGGATTTCGTTTTTCTTCCAAACTGGAGTTGTCTTATCATCGTCATTACAAGTTTTAGTTGTTGAATCATCACGATGATCTCCATCACAGAAAATATCCTCACGCTCGTTGTTTTTCCCAACATTAAAAGAGTTGTTAAATTCATTATTTGCCATATCTGCTTTTACTTTACTAAAGAAAAATGTCAAAATACTTTAGTAATAGATGAATAGATCAATGTAATACCACAACTGTCTATGCCCCACGGTGGGTACCAAACCGTTTACTCGTAAAATGGTACAATTGAATTTATAACGTAGTTTATAGACATGTAAGAATAAGAAGTATCTAACTACAGAAATAAATTAATTAAGAAAATTTAAAGAAAATACAAACTGGTTGTGACCTTCTCCGGAAGTAAGAATAAGAACAGAGTATTGAGCAAAAAGATGTAAATAGAAAGCAAGAGTAAGTTTTGCCCTTTTGCTACAAGTATTTCGTGTCTACAATGAGTAGAAATTCTTCTATTTATAGCTAAATTCAAGGAGACAAGATCCCCAAATCTAGTTTTCTTTAATATGAATAAAGACCCCTCTTGATAGATGCATAACGGTTGAGTATAAGTGCAAATATTTTTTGTAACGGTCGCTTCTTAAATGTTTCCTTCTTCAACTAATACCTCACTTTCAAACTTTCATCTCTGGTTCCAATGTCTTCGGAACTCACACAACAGCGGTTACATAGGCAGGACCGATGCCAGCTATTTGCTGACTCATACCTTACTTGTCTTTACTACGTGTTAGCTCGGTGAACGTTCACCTGGCATTCATCAATTATCCCTATACAATTGCTACATAAAATATCTATCATTACGTTTTGAGATGCTATCTATATCTAATTCATCACTAAATTAGATTTATGATGAATTTTTATTGTTTAACTCGATAATTTGCTCATTGCTACTTTTTTCGTTGCAGTTAACCAGTCTAGAATACGTGGTACCTAGAAGATCATATTGTATATAATTAAAATTTAAAAAAAGGAAACATAGTAGATTATTGACTTTCAAAACTATCTTGGTCATTGTATAATTTGTCAGGCCATTTTCTACTTTGTTGATTAAATAGGACCAATATTCTTATTTTTAAGAGCTTGTATTTTTTCAGATTTTATTTTATAACATAAATATACTATTTAATACTTCCTCCATTCCAATTTATGTGAACCTATTTTACTGGGCATAGAGTTTAAGAAAAAATGAAGACTATTTAAAATTTGTGGTCCTAAACATGTCAAAAAGGGGTCCAAAGTATTTGTGTGGTTATAAAAGCTTCTTATTAAGGGTCGAATTGTAAGTTTAAGATAAATTATTTTCAAATTTAGAAATGGGTCATTCATTTTAAGACGGACCAAAAAGGAAATAGGTTCACATAAACTGGAATAGAGGGAGTAATATTTATATATTTTTTAAAATTTATATTCATTGATATAGAATACGCGTGCATTGCCCGTATCCTAGGACTATTACATTTAAAAGTCCAGCTCATACTTATTTCATTATTCAAATAACAAAATAAAATAAACAAAAAAAATTAAATAATGGAATAACGTGTTGTAACGACACGATTGATCATTTTGTATAATTGCGCGTTGTTTACCCATTTCGTGCTTCACACATTTGGACCCTTTGATTCTTGGCTTAGAAGCCTAAGTTCTTTATGTTGACCAATGGTTGATTTTTGTAAAAATGACCCCAAAGCGGTGTTTGATGGCTCCAATAGCTTTGTATCGTGATTTTGAACCTAGTCGTATGCCCGAAATCGAATTCGGAAGTCCGTAGGTTGATTTGTGTTGTTTTGCCAAAAATTGGCAATTTTAGATTTAGAAGTTTGACCGTAGGTTGACTTTTAGCTATCGGGTTCTGAATTTGATTTTGGGACTTGGAATAGGTCTATTATGCTATTTAGAACTTGTCTGCAAAATTTGATATCATTTGGAGTTGAATTGATAGGATTCGAACGCTTAGTTGTAATTCTAGAAGTTCTTGAAATTTGCTTTGAAATTCATGCGTTTTAATGTTTGATTCGTAGTTTTAGATGTTATTTTTTTGTTTTGACTATGCAAGAAAGTTTGTATGATATTTTTAGACTTGTGTGAATATTTGGTTTGGAGCCCCGAGAGCTCGGGTGACTTTCGGACATGTTTTGGAGTGTTTTGGATTGAAAACCAGAAATTTGGTGTGCTGATGCGTCTCGTGTCGCATTTGCGAACACCAGGTTCGTAATTACGACCTTAGTAAGGGATTATAGGTATCACAGTTACAATGCCTGGGTCGCAATTACGAAGGAGGCTTGGGATGGGCTAGGTTCGCATTTGCGACAATTTTATCGCGTTTGTGAGGGGAACAGTGTTCGCATTTGTAAACCTATCTTCGCATTTGTGAGAATTTCTGTGATGACCCGATAGGTCATTCTGAATTCTAGCACTTATTTTGGTGTTACGAGACCTCGATTAGCTTCGTGTAGTGTTTCTTGATTTGCATGCGCAATAAATATCTTTTTCCAGAAAGTTTTTATGTGAAAAAGCTGAAGAAAATATGAATTTTGGCCATAAAAATGATTTGAGTTGACTGTGGTGAATATTTTATATAAACGGACCTGGATCAATATTTTGACGATCCCGATGGATCCGTGTCATGATTTAAGACTTGGGCGTATGCCCGGAATTGAATTCTGAAGTCCCTAACTTGATTTGACATGATTTGTTGAAAACTAGTCATTTGAATGTTTAAAGATTTTCGAAGTTCGACTGTAGATTGACTGTATTGCTACCGAGTTCGAATTTTGGTTTCGGAACTTGGTATAGGTCCATTTCACTATATAAAACTTGTTTGCAAAATTTGGTGCAAAACAGAGTAGATTTGATAGGATTCGTACGCTCGGTTGAGAATTTGGAAGTTCTTGAGTTTATTTAAAAATTTCATGCATTTTGATGTCTGGTTCATAGTTCTAGGAGTTATTTTGGTGTTTTGATCACACGAACGAGTTCGTATGATGTCATTACACTTATGTGCATGTTTGGTTTGGAGCCCGAGGGGCTCGGGTGTGTTACAGACAAATTACGGATCATTTTTGGACTTAAGGAATCAACTGGTTTTGCTGTTGTTGGTGTCTGAGAATTTATGCTTCGCGGTCACGAAGGCGAAATTTGGGGCTAGGGTGGATTCCTTCATCGCGAACGCAATGGAATGGTAGCGAATGCGAAGAATTGTAGGGTTTACCCTTCGCGAACGCGACCAGCCTCTCGCGAATGCATAAGGTTATAGGGCCTGGGAAGGGAGCTTGGCCGTTACTCATCGTTAATGCGATCATTGGATCGCGTCAGGTCTTTCGCGAACGAGAAAAAGACCTGATGCCAGTGATTAAAACAGACCAAAAATTCGGGATTTATCCCATTTCTCAATATTTTCAAGTTTGAACTAGGCCTAGAGGCAATTTTGAAGAGGTTTTTCATCCCATCTTCATAGGTTAGTAGATTTTAACTTGTTTTATTACATTTCCATACATACCCATTGATTTTAACCTTTAATCTATGCTTTTTATGGTAGAAATTAAAGATTTAGGAAGAAATTGGGAATTTTGAGAAATTGAGATTTAGACCTCAAATTGAGGTCGGATTTCGAAACTAATCATAAAACCGGGCTCGGGGATTGATGGGTAATTGGGTTTTGGTCTGAATCTCGGATTTTGACAAGTGGGTCGGGGGTTGACTTTTGTTGAATGCTTTCGAAAATATTAAAAATTGAATATTTCGCTCGTCGATAGTTTCTAAAGCTTATTTTGAATTATTTGAACTATATTTGGTTAGATTTGATTGGTTTAGAGGCTAATTCTTGTCACGTCCCAACCTCCGGGAGCGCGATCGGCGCTCAATCGAGATAGCCCGGTCAAGCAAGCCTACACAATACCTTCTAGCAGAACTCACTCATAATAAAGATAAGATCTATCTCATTAATTGGACAATGGGGAGGATCATTAACAACACCAATTCATTATCATTAGGTACATCGCTTGTAATTCTCATAATACATACACATCCATAGTTTGAAATGGAACGTGTGTATTAATACAATATTACTAGTTTCACTTTCCCAGCACCAACATACCACCCACACTATGTCTACAGAGCCTCTAATAGATACAAAAGAGAACCATGATAGTGCTGGCAACAAGGCCCCGGCTATATCTCAAAATATAATACACAAGGAACAAAAGATATACGACCCCGATATGAAGTGGGGCTCACCAAGTCAGCTAGGAAGAGGGTGTACCACTATCAATGATCAAAGCCGTCTGCTGTGGAACCACCTGCATCCATTAAAGATGCAGCGCCCCCGGCAAAAGAGACGTTAGTACATATGGAATAGTACTAGTATGAATGACTAAGAACCCTCTCAATAGAACGAGTGATAACACAAGGAAGCACAATCATACAATCAATGGGAGCCTCAACAATTCCAAAACATCAAGTTAGGAGCAAACAAGTTTCAAGTAAATTTCCATATTTTAGGTTTGGAGATCTTATCACCGATATACCACCATGATTTTTGCAAGGAGTCCGATCACGGACCGATTGACTAGGCCGTCTCACCCAAAGACACCAACCACAATTACAATCATTATCTCAATCATAATATCAAGCATAATATCAAGAAAAATCACCATTATGTGTGTGGCATGTTGTCCGATCACAACCCGACCGGCTAGGTCGTCTCACCACAATGCCGTGTGGATTGACATCACCCTTTTTCTCCAGCAATCATCTCATCCCAGTAAAGGGGAATATTCTTATCATATCAATCTCATCCCAAATAAGGGAAATAATCACAATGCACTTCTACACCGGCATGTGTAGTTTCGGGGTTAGGTTATTTCAACGTACCCTTCATCGGTGACTAACAATACTCCCAAGTTGTTTATTACTTAAAGGACTTTTACATGTCTCTCAATTTTATTGGCACTAGTGGCCCCAAATGTAATATCATTCTTGGCACGTTGGCCGTATTTCATATTTTATGCACACCTCTTTTCACTTTCAAACATCATCAAGGATCATCAACAACAAAGCATTTCTATGCAAGACTTTAAGTCCACATGTGAGCAAGTAAGAGTCTTAAGAACATAGAGATTTCTTACGCAATTTGGCATAATAGCTTTCATTTTAAACAGGACCTAAAGTTATAACATTTAGATATACAATCCATACTTTGAACACATTCTTAGGTAGTAACACAACATAAAAAGAATATTTGAAACACACATTGAGCATATATCTTTTGTCACAAAGCTTATAAGGACATTGTGGGGTTCAATTCTAAGAGAAGAGTTTAGTCAATATACTTTGCCTCGAGCTTTTTAAATTACTACGATGTTCCATAATTCCTAGCCACTTCGATCTATTTAGAAATATAGTAAAATTTAACACAAATTAGGAAGGAATTCATGGTTCCAGCTCATTTGAGCATTTTATCAAACACTAGGTGTGCATTAAGGTTTCAAAGTCTTCCTATGGAGGATTCCTTCATCCCACTGCCCAAAGTTTACCCAAATGACTTCAACAATCTTCCTACTACCCTTGATGGTACATGCAAGCATAATCAACAACTCCCACACCCAAGAATTTCTTTTCTCATTACCTATTTCCAAATTAAATCCCGGAATTAAAGGCTAGGGAGTAGAATCTTACCTCTAGGATGAAGACCCAATGAGTTTTCTTGTGAATTCTTCAACATCGAGCAAGAATTGATGAACAATAATCTTAGGAAATTCCCCTCTCACTCTAGACCACTTCTCTCTATCTAAATATCAGTTAGGACTAGCCAAAATAACCCACAAGTTGTTTTTATGAAAATGGGATCGGGTGAAATTTTCCAAACTTAAACACTACGAAGAAGGGTCTATGGTCGCGGACCGGACTGCAAAATAGGTATGTGACATGCAAAGGGGATCGCAGAAAAGGGTCCCAAAACTGGGTTGTTCGGGTTGGTTCTGCGGCAAGTCTGCGGCCCACAGACCAGTTATGCGGTTGCATAATGTGTCGCAGAACTTCCCTCCAAAAATCTTCATTTTGGGTTCTGCAACTAATGTGAGGCCCGCGAAACGATTATGCGACCGTATAATTAACTGCAAAAATAACATCCAAAATTTTTCCAACTCTCTACTTCACTCTACGGAAAATCTTTGGTCCGCAAACCAGTTTTGCGACCGCAGAAAATGCCCTGTTCTGCCAAAATTTTCTCCAACTCCCCAGCGCACTGTTCAACCTAAAAAGTATGTACTGCTGTACAATCATCACTACGTAAGTCTATCTTGGCACCACAAAACCCCGAGTTTTAGGTGGAATTTTATGGGGCCTTACATCTTCCCCTACTTAAGATCGTTCATTCTTGAATGAGGGCCAAAATCCGCTATTAGAAACCAATGTGACTCAGTTGCTATTTCACACACCAATAGTTCCAATTTTTGTACTAACTCCCTGAATTTGCAAAAATTTTGCTAGAGTTTCCCATGTAACTAGGCCTATCCACCTGTTAGAGAATCCCAAAAACCAACCCTAACAACATATACATGAACCAATGATGCAACGTAACATAAAACAACAACAACTGTGGCTTCACAAGCAGTATATTACCAAAAAGAAACACCCTTAACATAAACTGTACAAATGATACATAATTCATACGGAACAATTTCATAGTATCGATTATATAAATAATCAAACAAATGGGAGTACTTCATCTTCATCTCTTCCTCGGCATCCCAGGCGGCCTCTTCTACCTGTTGTTTTTGCCATAGTACTTTCACGGAGGCAATTTCTTTATTTCTCAACTTACGGACTTGCCTATCAAGAATGGCAACTGGAGTTCTTTATAAGTCAATTCCTCGTTAACCTTAATAGTCTCAACTGGAATAATAAGCGATGGATCTCCAACCACCTTCTTCAACATGGATATGTGAAACACCGGGTGTACTGAAGACATCTCTAGAGGTAGTTCAAGCTTGTAAGCCACCCGACCAATCCTCTGAATGATTCTGTACGGTTCAACATGCATCGAACTCAACTTCCCTTTCTTACCAAACCGCATTATACCCTTTATGGGATAACCTTCAAGAATACCCAATCATCTTCTTTGAACTCCAAATCCCTGCAATGCACATCCGAATAGGACTTCTGATGACTCTGAGCAGTTTTCAACGGTTCTATAATGATCTTAACTTTCCCCATAGCCTGATGCACGAGGTCTGGCCCTATCAACTCTGCTTCCCCAATCTCGAACCATCCAATGGGAAATCTACATCTCCTACCGTACAAAGCATCGAACAGTGCCATCTGAATGCTAGAATAATAATCGTTGTTGTAGGCAAATTCTATGAGTGGCAAATGATTATCCCAGCTACCCTTGATGTCAAGAACACAAGCACACAACATATCTTCAAGCATCTGAATGGTCCGTTGTGCTTGTCTGTCGGTCTATGGATGAAAGGTTGTACTCAAATTCACCTGAGTACCCAAACCTTGCTGAAATTTCTTCCAAAAGTATGCCGTGAACTTTGCCCCTCGATCCGAGATAATAGAAATTGGAGTGTTGTGCAACCTAACTATTTCCTTTATATATAACTGAGCATATTATTCTGCTATATCAGTAGCCTTGATAGATAAGAAGTGAGCTAATTTCGTGAGTCGATCAGCAATTACCCAAATCGAGTCATACTTACAAGAAGTGCAAGGTAGTCCTACCACAAAGTCCATATTAATCATCTCCCACTTCCACATTGGAATTTCTATGTTTTGTGCCAACCCACCAGGCCGTTGGTGTTTTACTTGCTGAACATTTGGACATCTCGCTGCAAAGTATGCTGCATTCCTCTTCATATCATTCCACCAGTAGACTTCCTTAAGGTCATGATACATCTTTGTAGAGCCCGGGTGCATGAAATACCTAGAAGTGTGAGCCACGACATGATTCTTTCTCGAAAACCATCTATATTTGGAACACATAGTCACCCTTGGTATCTTACTGTACCATCATCCATGGCAAGAGAAAAAGTTGTGGTCTTACGTTTATGAATCCCCTCCTTCAATTTTACCAACAATGGATCGTCATACTGTTTCTCCTTGACTTCCACAACTAGTAATGATTCAGCCCTACTTTGCACAATTACCCCTCCTTCACTAGAGTCTGCGAGACGAACTCCCAAACTAGCAACCTCCTTGGCTAACAACCTTTGATATACCTTCAAGTGAGCTAAATTACCTATAGATTTCCGGCTAAGAGCATCTGCCACAATGTTAGCATTCCCTGGATGATATAGAATATCGATGTCATAATCCTTGAGTAACTCAAGCCATCTTCTCTGCCTTAGATTCAATTCTTTCTATTTGAAAATATATTGAAGGATCTTATGGTCTGCGAATATATCCACACGGACCACATGTCACACCTCCTTTTTTTCATCCTACTCCCCCGGAAAGGGGGGCGTGAAGGAGTTTTTCCATTTAAAGGACAATCGGAATGGGATTTAATTATTAATTATTCAAAGTTGCCACTTGGGAGATTAATGGTGTCCCAAGTCACCGGTTGCATCCCGAACCGAGGAAAAATATGACTCTGTTAACAGTCCGCGAACCAGAAATCCGAGTAAGGAATTCTGTTAACCCGGGAGAAGGTGTTAGGCATTCCCGGGCTCCGTGGTTCTAGCACGGTTGCTTAACTGTTGTATTTAATTGTATCTAATCTTAATACATGTTAGCTTATCTGCCTTTTATTCGTAAACCGCTTTTTATCATTATTTATTTTATAAGAATTACGATGTCGTGAAAACGCGTTTCGAACCCCGTCGCAATCAATGCGCCCGTGGTTGTTGACACATTTCGACTTCATCGAGATTTGCATTTGTGTCGCATCAATGCGCACCCGAATTTAAGAAGGGAATTTAATTAAATCGTGCCTAAAGATGCTAACGTAATATGATTTTAAGGAAGACCATGGAATTTGTTAAATGGCCATCCCAATTTCTAATCATGCTAATAACCCATTGTTGACAGTCCGCGCATGATTTATTCAGGCGAGGCTAGTAGCAATCCCGAAATAGCTACGATTTCCTATTTATTTGTGTGTCTCTACAAGACTAGTTAATTTGGAAATAGATTACACTGAAATAGACTAAGAACCAAATTTAAAAGAGAATTGGGCCTGTCTCATGGCCTTGATGCGGTCTGAACGGCCCAACGAAGAGGGGTATATTTCCATTGCAACAATCAATATAATATCCCTGAGTCATTACACTGAACATGCATACCTTCCTTTTAACAAAAGCCATGAAACTCCAAAAATCCCTAACCGATCTATCCTACCAATTGCCTATTAAGACCTGCTGTTTTTAGTGAACTAAGTCAATTATGAATGAGTTTGTCTCATGGTTTCCAACTGATTTCAACACCAATCTACTTACCATAATTACGATTTTCCTTCCACACGATTTCAGAATCTTAAAACAAAAGCAAGCCTTCTACTACACTATAACGACGAAAATACCAATAATTAAGCTAAATGTAATCAAACTTACTCATGAATTCGCATGTCATGTACATAAGTCTAATTGCTACTGATGACTATTGAATTCACACAAACTTTTAGATCAGACCAGGCCCATGCTCAAAGCTATTTCAAATGCCCAATTCAACAGTTCAAAATTGCGCATCATTCAACATGCAATCGACCCCTACTGAACAAGTTTAATTGTACACATATCTACCAATTACATAACAGGAAACTACACTATCAAAAATATAGGATGCTTTCAGTTGAATAACAGGCCCTGGAACATTTTGTTTCAACTTCACCGAGCATACATCAGTGAGATTCAGGGAAATGTACCTGGAAATTGGAATGTAAATAGAGAAAAGGAGAGGAATCAGCTATTTTCAACAGCAACAGCAACCAACCCAGAAGTGTTACACCATAGAAACACAGGCAGATTGCTATGAAACCAAAATATAAGCAAATTCCCACAGATCAGTTTAACATACTCCTAACATACCCCTGACCCTCACAGCTAAAACCAAAAATAGTAATGAAACTGTGAAGCTGTTTCAGATTTCTCCATATTTTGATGTTTTTGCTTTCTGAATAGTTTTTGGAAAACAAAATGCTGATTGAAATCAAAAGCAATAATGAATGCTCTGATTGAGACTTAGAGTTCAAGGCAGAAAGATGGAGAGCAGACCCCCTTTCCCAAGGCATTTTATGCCGTTTTATAGGCAACCCCAAAGAGAATAGACTAGAATCTGATTTACCAATCAGTCCCTCTCTATTTTCAAATTAGTCCCTCTAGTTTTATCTTTCTAAGCAAGTAACTGCACTACAATTATTTAAAATTTACACTTGAACCCCATTCTAGAAGGCCCTAAGGTATTCCTCTACCCATACAATTCCTATACTGCCCTTCCCTATACCTTGGTATTACTATTCCTATCAGAACTACCCTTTTCCATACCTAGATTACCCCTGAAAGCCTTTCAAAATCACTGAACCTACCCTCATCCTTAACAGCTATACCCAATATCCTAAACCATTCTGAAACTAACTGAAATTAATCAACTAGCATTCAGAAACTAGCTAATCAGACTGACTGAACCAATTTTGTTCAATTATACCACTCAGACAAGCTAAACGAATATAAACTGAGCTTAAGCTACTACGACTAATATTAAATGAACTTAAAACTAATTCTTAAACCATGAACTTATAATCATTCAACCAAATATCAAGCTCAGAATCAACAGTAATTAACAAAACTTAAACTAACACATTCAAACCATGAAATTAACATAACAAATAACGAATAACAACTGTAAATAATACTTCAATCATGAGAGTAAAAGAAGCAGTAAAAAAAATACTCACAAAGGCATAAGGGATTCCGGCGAGTCATGAACATCTGAATCCTTTCAGATTTTTGACGCGTAACATCCCTAACCATGTGTTCTTACAAGAGAAAACATGGTTAAGGATACTACGGTTCGAAATCAAAAGGATTTGGTTTTAGGGTTTGTCAGAAATTTTCAGATCTAAGATTTGGGCCGTTTCAGGGTGATTTGAAAGAAAACAACCACGGATTAGTGTTGAGGAAGGGCTGGGGGTTGTGGGGTGTGATTTTGGACTGATTTGGACGAACTTGTAACCCGGCCGGAAAACTTCAAATTAAGATTCGAAGAGTTCCGGCCTTGTTCAAGTTGAACCAACAGGTGCAATGGAAAGAGGAGAGTGAGGGGGATCTGTGGTGTTAATCTCAGGGTGAATGGCATAGTTTGTGTTCACCGCCGACAAGGGATTTAGGGGCGGCGCGGATTAGGGTTTGAGGAGAAGGGGTGGGGTGAAGAAGACGATGCAAATGGGGGTAGGGGGGAAGGGTTCGGACACTTAAATACTAAGAACCTCGTCAGTTCCGGACCGTCGGATTGATGAGATCCAACGGTCCTGATCCAAGGACCCCGAAACGACGTCGTTTCATTTAAAAGGGGGGGCAGACCGGGTAGGGACTTGGGCTGGACTGAATCGGGATGCTTGGGGCATTTGGGCCAACGGATTAAATGCAAAAGTGGCCCAAATTTGGCCATTAATAACCACTCCCTCTATATTCTTTTTAATAATAACTTTTCCATTTTTCATTTTGCAATCTTGTATTTTTGTATTTATTTTTCTGATTTTTACAAAGATGTGAAATTAAACTAACAATTAAGCTAAAATCAATTAATGCCTAAAATTAACTTAATAACTATTTGCGACCGTTTCACAATTAAATAATAAAATGCAAAAGTGAACTATTTTTGTCATTTTCTTCATATCCTATTCTAAAACAAATTAATTCCTAATTAATACTAAAGTATAAAATTATATCCTAAGTGCGAATGCATATTTTATGTATTTTTTGTATGAGTTAACGTGCACAAATAAAAATGCAATAATTATCAGAAAATGACACCAAAATGCACAATAATGAAGAAAAATCATTTTGTTTGAATTTTGGGAATAATTCATATATAGGGCAAAAATCATGTGCTCACAGCTGCCCCTCTTTGCTCGAAAATATGAAAGGTTTTCGGGCAAAGATAAGTGAGCAAATACGAACGATTTTTGCCCGTTCAAATATTCCGTTGTGAAGCATTTTTGAAAAGTTTGACCGCATCCTGCTTCAGAGGTTGCCTACATAGTTCGGGAGTTCGGGAGTGTCTGGTAGCTGGGACTACCAGGAACAGTGATTGCACTGCGCTTGTTGTTGTTACTGCTGCTGTTGCTGTTTGCTGACCTCCCTTATTACATCGTGTCAAAGATAAAAGAAGCTAAACTAACTATGCTCTATGAATTATAACAATCCTATCTAAATCCTTCAAACTCGCTCTTGTACTTCCTTGTTGCCTTGTTGTCTTGTTCTTTCTTGTTGTCTCATTGTCTTGTGCTTTCTCGATAAAAATCCATATTGCCATTCCCTTAGGCGGACCCCCAACTTCTGAAACTTGAACTGTATGTATTCCTCTGTGATACAGGCGGGATCCTGACATGCTGGACTTAAAACCAAAATCACTCCTCTATTATCCAGGCGGGCTCCTGATTTCGACTGCTTAAAATATTCAACACCTCCATTTTCCAGGCGGGCTCTTGATTGCTGAACTTAAAATTGAAATGCTCCTCTATTATCCAGGCGGGCTCCTGATTGCTAAACTTAAAATATTTAACACCTCCATTTTCCAGGCGGGTTCCTGATTGCTAAAATTCAGCTGTATGCCTCTATTCTCCAGGCGGACTCCTGATTGCTAAAATTAAATTGTATGTCTTTATTTTCCAGGCGGACTCCTGATTACCAAAATTAAATTGTATGTCTCTATTCTCCAGGCGGACTCCTGACTTTCCAAAATTAAATTGTATGTCTCTGTTTTCCAGGCGGACTCCTGATTGCTAAAATTAAATTGTATGTCTCTATTCTCCAGGCGGACTCCTGACTTTCCAAAATTAAATTGTATGTCTCTGTTTTCCAGGCGGACTCCTAATTACCAAAATTAAATTGTATGTCTCTATTTTCCAGGCGGACTCCTGATTACCAAAATTAAATTGTATGTCTCTATTTTCCAGGCGGACTCCTGATTACCAAAATTAAATTGTATGTCTCTATTTTCCAGGCGGACTCCTGATTACCAAAATTAAATTGTATGTCTCTATTTTCCAGGCGGACTCCTGATTACCAAAATTAAATTGTATGTCTCTATTTTCCAGGTGGACTCCTGATTACCAAAATTAAATCGTATGTCTCTGTTTTCCAGGCGGAATCCTGATTACCAAAATTAAATTGTATATCTCTATTTTCCAGGCGGACTCCTGATTACCAAAAATAAATCGTATGTCTCTGTTTTCCAGGAGGACTCCTGATTACCGGGTATATGACCTACATCCTATTATCCAGGAAGGTCCTGACAATTTACACTTGTTCTAATCGTGCCAACTTTGCAATCAAATTCGATTCCCCTTATGCATTTCAAAATTATCTTGTATTTAATCAAACCGCACTTTGCAATTAAACCTGGTTACTACTTATCTTCCTTCTTGGAGAATTTCTTTTCAACGACTAACTTTCTGCCCCTGTTACAATCAAAGAAAATTTCGTCAGTTTAAAATGGTGGTTAATTGATGGCATTCTTGCTGAAAAACCCTTCCCCTACATTGCTTTGTGTTGACTGGTTTCCACATACTGTCCCTGAACCGTTTGACTTTCTGACCCACTTTCAAATTTCCCGACATCCGGCGACCGAAATGTTTTACACCCCTGCTGTTGTTTTACTTTTCTGACCTTTTTGTTTGAGCTTTTGCCTTTCCCACGACATTTCCCAATAATTTCCCCGATGAAACTTCCGTTAATTCCCTGTATTCCAGTTTACATCATGTTGTTTTTGACATGCTCTGACCACGTTGTGCTTTACAATTCCGGAAACTGGTAGTGAGCTTTGAAGTCCCTTCTGCTTGCTTTGACCAAAGCTAGCACTGGAATATCTCAGTTAGATAAAACCCTCAACAGAAAAATGAAATGCAACGATTTTTGAATTAAGGACAAGAAGAATCCAAAACCAGATGATTGTTTTAAGAAGAGAAGAAAAAGAAACTTATCTGAGCGAGACGGCTGGTACCCATGGTTATGACATGTATTTTGGATTAATCGGCCCAATCTGTCCAAATAACCAGCTTTTAATTGTCGTACCTTGTTGCCCAGAACTCCCATCAATGGTTTGAATCACTCAGACCTTACCCTTGTTTTCCTGCGGTACCTCGAAACATTTTTCCACCCACAACCTTTTTGCCTTTTAACCTTCTTTCAACTCCCTTTCGCCTCAAGGTGCCCATGCGGGTTTTCACCAATAAGACTCTCTCATTTATTTTTCTCTCGGCTCCCGTCGCCTTATGGTGCCCGTGAAGGTTTTCACCAATAAGACTCTCTCATTTTACTTTCATTTTTCTTGCTTGAACCGAAGTGTCGCCACTGATACGAATTACCGTCACCTGCTCGACCTGGCATTTCTTAGAAATTGATCAAAATGTCTTTCTTTGGACCGTAATATAGGCTTTTGGATTGGGTTAGAAATAAAGGTATAAAAGGCTCAAAACAATTTGAATGGGTTCAAATTACAACTTTCGGAATCCAACTTTCCTAACACTCACAACTTCTGCCCTAGTTTCTTGCTTGGGGATTTTTGGATTTCTATTTGGTATGACTGAACCTCAGAGTAAGGCTGCCTACGTACCCTTTCGGGATCAAGTCAAACGTAGTTCGTTTAAACCTTTGTTGTTGTGCTTTTCTTTCTTTTCTTTTTCTTTCGCTTTTCTTTCTTTTCCTTTTCTTTTTTTCTTTTCTTTTCTTTTCTTTTCCTTTTCTTTCTTTTCTTTTCTTCTTCTCTTCTTCTTTTCTTTCTTTTCTTTCTTTTCTTTTTGTTTTTATCTTCTTTCTTTTCCTTTTGTTTTTCTCTTCTTTCCTTTATGTTTGGCACCTGTATTCCCTGATAGTGCCGTTGATTCCGAAAGAGGGGTATGAAAAATAAGTAAGGCTCGAAGGGGATAACAAGGGATAAGAGTGTTTGGATAGCTGGACAAAATGCCTTCATCATTTCAATCTTTAAGATATGCCAGACACAAACATATACATTCAGAAAATAAAGAAATCATGCATAGTATCTCTTGACCGCATCAGAATTGATGGCCATTTCTACACATTTTCCTTCCACATCTGTCAAATACAATGCTCCGTTAGACAACACTCTGGTTATTACAAATGGTCCCTGCCAGTTTGGAGCAAACTTTCCTTTCGCTTCAGCCCAATGAGGCAAAATCCGCCTCAGGACTGATTGCCCGACTTCGAATTTCCTTGGACGCACTTTCTTGTTGTATGCTCTTGCCATTCTTCGTTGGTATAGTTAGCCATGACACACCGATGCCAATCTCTTCTCGTCAATCAAACTCAGCTGCTCAAGACGGTTTTTCACCCATTCATCATCATCGATCTCAGCCTCGGCAATGATTCGCAGGGATGGGATTTCCACTTCTGCGGGTATTACTGCCTCGGTACCATATACCAGTGAGTAAGGAGTCGCCCCTACCGAGGTGCGAACGGTGGTGCGGTATCCTAACAATGCATAAGACAATTTCTCGTGCCACTGTCTAGATCCCTCAACCATCTTCCGGAGTATTTTCTTTATATTCTTATTGGCTGCTTCAACCGCACCATTTGCCTTGGGATGGTACGACGTAGAATGCCTATGAGTAATCTTAAACCGCTCGCATGTCTCCTTCATCAAATGACTATTAAGATTAGCCCCATTATCTGTGATGATTACCTTTGGAATCCCAAACCGACAGATGATATTCGAATGCACGAAGTCGACTACCGCCTTCTTAGTCACAGATTTGAACGTCTTAGCTTCCACCCATTTGGTAACATAATCTATAGCTACCAAAATAAACCTGTGCCCATTTGATGCTGCTGGATCAATTGGCCCAATAACATCCATGCCCCACGCAACAAAAGACATGAAGCAGACATCGTGTGTAATTCTGATGGTGGAGAGTGAATCAAATCTCCATAGACTTGGCATTGATGACACTTACGTACAAAACTGATACAATCTCGTTCCATCGTGAGCCAATAATAACCCGCTCGGAGAATCTTCTTTGCTAGAACATACCCACTCATATGCGGTCCACAAACTCCAGAGTGTACCTCAGTCATAATAGTTGTGGCATGCCTTGCATCTATACATCTCAACAACCCAAGATCTGGAGTTCTTTTGTACAACACTCCTCCACTAAGGAAATACCCGCTTGCCAATCGCCGAATTGTTCTTTTCTAATCACCGGTGGCCTGCGTTGGATATACTCATGCTCTAATGTACTCTTTGATATCATGGAACCACGGCTCTCCATCGATTTCCTCTTCTATCACATTACAGTAAGCATGCTGATCACGGACTTGTATCTGCAGTGGATCAACATAAGCCTTATCGGGATGGTGCAACATTGAAGCCAAAGTCGCCAAAGCGTCGGCAACCTCATTATGAATCCTTGGAATGTGCCTGAATTCTATGGCCTGAAAATGCTGGCAAAGCTCATGCAGACACTATCGATACGGTATAAGCTTCAAGTCCCGTGTCTCCCATTCCCCTTGAATCTGGTGTACTAGTAGGTCCGAGTCACCCATGACCAAGACTTCCCGTACACCCATATCCACAACTAATCTCAATCCCAACATAGACGCCTCATTCTGCCATGTTGTTTGTACAGTAGAAACAAAGCCGAGCTGTAACAGGGTAATGCTGACCTGTTTCCGAAATAAGTACCGCTCTTATTCCCACGCCTTTCATATTTGCAGCCCCATCAAAGAAAAGTTTCCATCCCGACTTCTCAGCTTGTTCCAATTCATCAATGTGCATCACCTCTTCATCAGGGAAATAGGTTTTCAAAGGCTCATAATCTTCATCGATGGGGTTCTCAGCCAAATGATCGGCTAATGCCTGTGCTTTCATGGCAGTCCGTGTCACATAGATAATGTCGAACTCTGTGAGCAAGATCTGTCACTTTGCAAGCCTTCCTGTGGGCATGGGCTTCTGAAAAATATACTTCAGCGGGTCCAAGCGAGATATAAGGTAAGTAGTATAAGATGACAAATAATGTTTCAACTTCTGTGCCACCCAAGTTAGGGCGCAACATGTCCTTTCCAGATGGGTATACTTAACCTCGTAAGATGTGAACTTCTTGCTGAGATAGTAGATAGCTTGCTCCTTTCTGCCCGTAACATCATGCTGCCCCAGTACACAGCCGAATGAACTGTCCACAACTGTCAGATATAAAATCAAAGGCCTCCCTGGTTCTGGAGGAACCAACACAGGTGGGTTTGACAAATACCCCTTTATCTTATCAAAAGCCTCTTGACATTCATCAGTCCATTTGACCGCAACATCTTTTTTCAACAACTTGAAAATTGGTTCACAAGTTGCGTGAGTTGAGCAATGAACCTGCTGATATAGTTCAATCTTCCCAACAAACTCATCACCTCGGTTTTGTTTCTTGGAGGTGGCAACTCCTGAATAGCTTTGATCTTTGACGGGTCTAATTCAATACCCCGCCGGCTGACTATAAACCCCAACAACTTCCCGGATGGCACCCCGAAAGCACACTTTGCAGGATTGAGCTTAAGATTGTACCTGCGAAGCCTTTGAAAGAACTTTCTCAAATCTCTGACATGGTCGGGTTGCTGTCTAGACTTTACGATCACATCATCCACGTATACCTCGATTTCCTTATGTATCATATCATGGAAGATGGTTGTCATGGCCCTCATATAAGTTGCCCCAGCGTTTTTCAAACCAAACGGCATGACCCGATAACAATATATTCCCCACGGTGTGATGAATGCCGTCTTTTCTGCATCCTCTTTGTCCATTAGAATCTGATGATAACCCGCATAACAATCCACAAAAGAGCCAATGTCATGTTTGGCGCAATTGTCGATCAGTATGTGGATGTTGGGCAGTGGGAAGTTATCTTTTGGACTTGCCTTGTTAAGGACTTGATAATCGACGCACACCCGGGTCTTGCCATCTTTCTTTGGCACAGGCACGACATTAGCTAACCAAGTGGGGTACCGTGTAACCTGAATAACTTTTGCCTCAAACTGTTTGGTAATCTCTTCTTTGATCTTCACACTTATGTCCGTTTTGAACTTTCTCAACTTTTGCTTGATAGGAAGGAGTGCTGGATCAGTGGGTAATTTATGAACCACCAAATCAGTGCTTAGACCTGGCATGTCATCATATGACCATGCAAAAACATCTTTGTACTCATGCAATACTTTAATTATCTCCTCTTTGAGTTGTGGCTCCAAATGAACACTTATTTTAGTTTCCCGCACATTGTCTTGGTCCCGTAGATTAACTGCTTCTGTGTCATTTAGGTTAGGTTTGGGTTTTTCTTCGAAATGACTTAATTCTTTACTAATTTCCTCATAAGCTTCATCATTGTTACGATCCACCCCATTATCACACTCGATCTCTTGTATTATTACTTCTGAGCTAGATTGGCTTTTAAAACTGGGCCGAAGATTCCTCATGCATGTCACATCATTGATATCAGCATAAAAAGAACTGTACAAAGAAAGAAAAGAAAAGAAAATGGAAAAAGAATTAGGGACGAAGAAAATTGCATTTCATTGAATGTAAAGACAACAAGGTTTTAACTCATCCAAACGGACGGAACATAGCAACTGGATTACAAACCCTGGAATAATCCAGGTGACAAAAAGGAAAACAAAACCCACTACCACGACTCCCTCCGAACTGGAAGAGGAGTAGCTTCCCAATTGTTGATGTTAGCATGTGGTCCGATGTACTGTATGTCTGCTCCGCTTGACCCTTCTCCGGCCTCAACCATGTTTACTTCAGCAAATACTCTCTCGAATACCTTATCCAAATTCCCTTCTGCCCCAATTAACGACCCTGACATCTTTGCCAATGACTGTTTCTTGATACCCGGCCTGACGAATGACCTAGACAATCGAGGAATTGGTTTAGGAAGAACCCAAGCTTTCTTCTTCAATTTACGGGCCCTTCTGACATCTGCCGCTGTTGGCTTGAACCCTAACCCGAAGGTGTCCAGATTTTTGGGCAAGGACACAGGTTGAGTAATGCCCTGAAGTTCGACCTCTAAACCTTTCCCGGGCACGAATCCGTTATTCAGCATTTCCGACACTACCATGACAGTTGCAGCTGGCATCCTGGGACATGGCATGCTTTTACCCTCGGGCACCCTGCTCACCAGAACCGTGTCAAAGACCTGATAAACCCATGGCCCCCTATCATCTTCAGTCTCTATAAAGGGTACAAGGGCATCATTCATGGAGCATGTGGGGTCTTCCCCATGTAACACAATTTCTTGTTTGTCCCACTCGAATTTGACCATTTGGTGCAGCGTGGAGGGCACGGCTTTGGCCGCATGAATCCATGGTCGACCTAGCAAAAGATTATAGGATACTGCAGCATCCAACACCTGAAATTCCATCGTGAACTCGACTGGACCAATAGTCAATTCGAGTACAATATCCCCTACTGTGTTTGTTCCCCCTCCGTTGAACCCTCGAACACAAATGCTATTTTTGCGGATTCTATCCTCATCGATCTTTAACTTGTTCAATGTGGATAACGTGCAAATATTAGCGCTCGATCCGTTATCGATCAGTGCCCGAGTAACCATTGAGCCTTCACATTTGACCGTCAAATAGAGAGCCTTGTTGTGTTCTGTGCCTTCCATTGGCAATTCATCATCAGAAAATGCTACCCTGTTCACTTCAAAGATCTTGTTGGCAATTGTCTCTAAATGGTTCACTGAAATTTTGTCAGGCACATGAGCCTCATTCAATATCTTCATTAAAGCTCGGCAGTGCTCATCAGAGTGAATTAATAATGACAACAACGAGATCTGGGCCGATGTTTTTCTCAGTTGTTCAACAATGGAATAATCTTGTACTTTCATCTTTTTCAGAAACTCTTCTGCCTCTTCTTCCGTTATAGCTTTTTTGACTGGCATTGGATTGTCTTTAGCGCCCTTAACCCTTCTCAATTCTTTGGGAGCGAAACAACGTCCCGATCGGGTTAGTCCTTGTGCTTCACAACTCTCTTCCTTAATTTCCTTTCCTTTGTATGTCACCACTACCTTGTCATATTTCCACGGTACGGCTTTGCTATCAACCATGGGTAACTGGACTACCGGTTTTATGACAACCGGTTCTACATAAGCTCCCTTCACAACCACCACGGGCGCAGATACTGACCCTGGTACCACTATCTTGACTGGCTCCTGCTTTTTCTCGACCACAAACGGTCCCTTTACCATTACTAACACTGGCTTGTCTTTTATTGCTTTTAACTGAACCACTGGCCTTGCACTCACTGTCTTTTCTTTGGCTTCTGTAGAACGAATCATCATAACCACCTGCGAAGGTTTCTTAGGCTCAGCCCCCTTATGTATCAGTTCGATCATGTTGGCCTCATAATGCGCTGGTAACGGATTTTGATTGATGTTCAGGGCCTCTGGAGCCTGTACTTCAATACGGCGATTATCAATGAGCTCTTGTATTGCGTTTTTCAACTTCCAACATTTTTCAGTATCGTGCCCCGGCATCCCTGAGCAGTACTCGCAGCTAACAGAATTGTCCAGGTTTCTGGGAAGGGGGTTTGGTGTTTTGGATTCAATTGGGGTCAACATTCCCAACTGTTTCAATCTATGGAAGAGAGCAGTGTAAGATTCTCCCAACGGAGTAAATGTTTTTCTGTTTGGGGCCTTCTCACTTCTAAAAGCTTGGTTTGGGGGGAAGCTAGTTCCTGGTATGTTTTCCCTGGGCGGTGGATATGTGTTTTGTGGGGGTGGATGTGTGTTTTGGGGGTTTGGTGCACGCCATTGCGAGTGCACTAGGGGCTGAGTGTAGGTCTGGGTGTGGTGAATAGAAAAGTGTGGTTCTGGTGGTGGATAATAGTGTTGCGGTGGGCCATATGGGGTATATTGGTAGTTTGGGTGGTGGGGTCTGGGTTGGTTGTAATAGAGTGGGGGGTTATTGGGCCTGGACCAAGCATTAGCTTCAATTGTAGCAACTTCTTCTTTCTTCTTTTTCCCAAGCACACCACCAGTACCGCTTTGGATGGCCTGGGTGGTTGCTTTCAACGCCGAGTAGCTCAATATCTTGTTAGATTTCAATCCTTCTTCAATCATGGCTCCCATCTTTACCACTTCATTAAACGACTTTCCGACAGATGTTACTAGATGACCAAAATAAGTAGGTTCCAATGTTTGCAAGAAGTAGTCTACCATCTCACTCTCCCTCATGGGAGGATCAACCCTTGCAGCTTGTTCCCTCCATCGGAAACCAAACTCTCTAAAACTTTCCCCAGGTTTCTTTTCCAGTTTCAATAATGACAAACGATCGGGTACTATCTCGAGGATATATTGAAAATGGCCAATGAATGCTTGTGCCAAATCATCCCATGTATAACATCGACCGGAGTCTTGCCTCGTGTACCATTCTAGCGCTGACCCGCTCAAGCTTTGACCGAAATATGCTATCAACAATTCATCCTTTCCCCCAGCACCTCTCACTTTGCTACAGAAACCACGCAGATGGGCTATTGGGTCACCGTGCCCCTCATATAAGTCAAACTTCAGCATTTAAACCCCGCAGGCAACTGGACATCCGGAAAAGGGCACAAATCCTTGTATGCGACGCTAACTTGGTTACCTAAACCATGCATGTTCCTGAAGGATTGCTCCAGGCTTTTGACTTTACGAATCACTTCCTCTTGTTCTGCATTCTTAACCGGTTTCTCAACTTCTCCCGGGATTTCAAAATGGAGAGAATAGGTATATGGCTCAGGCGCTTTGAAAGTGGGTTCGGGAGGGTAATATTGGGTGTCGTGAGATTGGAATAACGGCTCACTGGATGATCTATGTAGTGGAGCTGGGGGAGGTGCCACAAAGACGGGAACCATGGGTGGTGGAGGGTTCTGCTTAGGAGGTGGAGCTGGGGGAGCGTATGAAGTGGTACCATAACCCTGGGCCTGATAAGGGAAAGCTGAAGATGCGTGGGGAGTGGTAGGCTCCTGAGCTTGAGCCAGGGGTGGGATGTAAGATGGGTTAGCAGGATATAGTGGTGCCAGATGTCCTTGAGACCATGCCCGATGCATTTCAGCCATTTGTGCCTTTAATTTCCTCATCTCTTCTTTCATAGCACCCACATCTGTTACCTCAACCTCATTCGAAGGGTCTACGATGCTGATTTCCAAATATTGCCCTGTCATTTTTACTTGATCTTTCGACCGTGTGTTATACGGGTGAGTTGCCAGAATTGCCAATCAACTAACCATCTGTTTGGACTCACACATTTAGACAACCACTTTGTTAGCGATTAGGTCTTATCAGATTTTAATAACCGCACGTTGGCATGAATGCACTTATACAGTTATTCATTTCTATTATGCGTTTGCTCGATTGCATGTATCATCCCGGTATTTCGTTCCTTATTCCCTTTACTATTCTTTCACCTTATCCCTCTCTTGTGTTTTTCTTTTCTCTCTCTGTTTTCCGCTCTTTTCTTTCTTTCTCTTTTTCTCGTTTTTCCTTCTATTCTCCTTTTCATTTTTGTTTGTTTTCTTTACGGTTATGGTCGAATCCTATGAAGATTGCCTACGTATCGTGACCCCGCACGAATCAGACCAAGCGTAGTTCGTGCAGATAAATGTAAAAATAAGGGTGGAAATAAAATGCTCAACTTTCATTAATAAACCAGACTCTTACAAACCCGACATCTTTTGTTTTGGAAAGAAACAAACAAACGCAACCTGAAAACAAACCAAAAACTCTAAGCCTGCAAACATACTCAATCCAGAAAGATAACGGACGTACAAAAGACTGACTCGAAATGGTAGACACTCACAGACACGGACTATGCATATTCTAGTGCTTCAAACTTAGGTGTCCGCGGGGCGTCGTTCGGCCTTGCCGCGGGTCAGGATCCAAATCCCTTTCAAGCTGCTCTAATTCATTCATGGTTAGTTTCACATAGATCATCACTGCTGAGATAAAAGTAGTACGGGTCATGTCTTCATAAACCCGGCATCTCCTGACAATAGCATGAGCAATGGCTCTAATCCTGTATTTTGTTTGCTTCTTTTCTATGAGCAAGCGTCTTATCTGATCGCTGCACGTTTTTAAAGCTCGGGAGTCTTGCAAGTGCTGGTCTTGCAGTTGTTGCACTTCTGCCTCCATTTGGGCCAATAAGTTGTAACAATGTCCACTTTCAGTTTCAAAATCTCTAGCCTGCCTGACTGCTTTACCCTCAAGGGCAACCACTTTTCTCTTTAAATTGGCAACAATGTTCTCATGGTCCCTTTTCAACTGATTCAAGTATTGGCGACGCTCTTCGGTTCTCGTCGCCCACTGTGCTTTAAGTTCTGCCATGACATTTTCAGATTTTTCTAACTCATCCCGCCATTCTCTGACTTCGCTTTCCAATCTTTTTACCAATTGTTCATCGGATCGGCTCCTCGGTTGCTTATCGATGGTTATCTTCAACTGTCGGATTTGGGCCCTAAGTGCTTCATTTTCTCGGGCTAGTCTATTCTTTTCCCCTTGATCCGCGGCAACCTGTACACTGTTTTCGAATTTTAAACTTTCAACTTGCTGCTTTAATTTACCAATCTCAACTCGATAGCTTTCTTCCTTTGCTAACCAGTCCCACTGTTCTTGGGATGACTTAGCGAAATCTTTGAGATGAGGTTTTTTAGCTGGTCTCCCACATGCCACGTCACCTCTGAACCACTCGTGATACCCTGGAGCAATTTCCCCTTTGACCCTATCAGACACACAAGTGTTTGCCATCAGATATTGACACTCACTCCAAATTTGACGAACTTCTTCCTCAGGGAAACGACCGTCAGGACTAATTTCGACCACCTGGGTACTCAAATCTTCATATCTTGGTACTACTTGATATCTCCCGAGTTGCCTCAGAACTCAATATGGTGCATAGGGCTGTATGCTTTTGAGTCCCATCAACAAAAAATGCGGTCGAGCTGCTGGCATATATATGACTTCTTCGATAGGCAACCATCCAAGCACCCACTATATCTGGCTAGCCTGGAGGTTCCGAAATAATAATGCCCAAGCCGTGACTCCTTCAGGTAGACTAGCCCCTTTGATTCTCGTACAAAATTCTCCTATACAAGTTTTCTCAGCCGAACCATAACTCCATAACTGAGAGCGCGGGCACAAATGCTCAATCATCCACATTTGTAACAATAAGTTACATCCCTCAAAAAATTTGCCCCCAGCTTTGCACGCAGTGAGAGCTCGGAAAATATCAGCCACGATCATAGGTGCTAAAGTGCTTTTCCCCATGGTTTGCAAAGGGCTGACGACGCCCGCTACTTTCAAGTCAATATTACCATCTTTCCTCGGGAATATTACGAGGCCCAAAAAAGCTATCATAAATGCCCCTCGTCTGTGTTCCTCCCATTTTTGTCGGCTATTTCTGCTGCAAAGCATAAAGTCTGGATTATTGAACCCGCCCACATGGCCATATCTATCATACATGAAGCGGAAACTGCAGAAACCCTTTGCAAAATCTGGGTGATGAACTGTTCGGGGTATTTTCAAGGAATCCAGCAATCGGTGTACGGTAATGGCCCTAGGAGCAATTAAGTATTTTAAATCTCAATGGAGCTTGATCACTTCCAATGTACCCCGCTATTTCTTCCAATGTTGGGGTGAGTTCAAAGTCTGAAAAATGAAATACATTATGTGCTGAATCCCAATGGGCGACCAGTGCCCTGATAATATCCCCCCGAGGCTGGATGTTTAATAAATCCGGAAGGTCTTTCAAATATTTTCTCACTTCGTCTTGCCCTTCTTTGCCCAAATCATTCCACCACAATTGTAGCTCAAAAGGGATTTTGGTCATTATTGAAAAGGGCTCATTCACCATTGTGCTCATCCTGCACATTTATTAAAGCGTTTAAGCAAAAAGAAAACTTTTCAAAAAAAACTATCCATATTATTGACTCAAAATTACCCCTATATTTCAAATGGCTGTGAGGGTCAAAAATCAAAATACGACCAAAGGTGGCTGTTTATGCAAAGTCAGCCTTCCAGCGCCCCGTTTGGGAACCTTTGGCTATTTTTGACAAAAACGGCATCACCTGGTTTATTTATGACACAATTGAAATTTTGATATTTTTGGTTATTTTTGCAAAGGGGAGGTTGGACCCTGATGAGGGTTGCCTACGTATCTCACGCCCTGTGAGAATCAAACCATGCGTAGTTCGGGCAAATTAACCGAACTATTTTAAAACATGACTCTTTTCCATTTTTATTTTTTGCATTTCATAAGCGAATAAAACTATTTTTAGAAACAAGACTCTCTTTTTTCTTTTTTCTTTTCAACAAATAAAACAGCCTATTTTTCCAAGCTAAAAATAACAGACTCTTTTTTTTCTTTTTCATTTTCAACAAATAATGAAACAACTTATGTTTCTCAAACTAAAACAAAAACTTTTCTTATCCTTTTCTCTATCAACAAACAACTTTCCAAAAATAAAAGACTCTTTTTCTATTTTTTCTTTGCTTTTTTTTAGTAAAACGAAATAAAACATTTTCCTTTTTTTCAAAATTTCGGCAGAGTTTCGCTAGTAATTGGTCATTGATTTTTTATTTCTAAAATAATCAATTAACTCCCTAACTGATATTTCTCTTTTTTTTCTTCTTTTTTTTCTCTTTTTTCTTTCCTTCTCTTTTTTTTCTCTCAATTTTCCAACATTCCCGAGATTCAGAAACCGGTCAACATGCAGGTTCGAAACAAATATATGTACAGAGCAAGTAGGATGCATTAGGATGGTCTTTTCATTTCAGGTTGCTAGTCCTAGACGGACCCAACCCCTATGTTGAGTCCCCTAAGTCGAATGCAACATGATGCAAATAACCGTTCCTATTAGGGATCCGGTATGAAGTCACGTTATTCTATGTTCAAAACCTAGGTCAGTGTTCTAGACTGTGTACCCGAGCGGACAGCTCGGATCGAGGAGGGGGCAACTTACCGGGAACCAAAAGGCCATCCGGCTTCGTAACTTGTCCGGCCTCTTTCTTATTTAAAGGTATGACACTAACAGAATAGGGAGTCTCAACCAGTAAGCACATCCCCGGAGGTGAAGAGAGAAGGGTGTCGGCACAATTTATATATAGTTCAGATAATATCAAAGCGGTAACATTTAGCACATTCAACATAAAGTATGTATGAAAATCAGATATAATTAAATACAACAATTTTTCTAAGCTTGAATTCTGAACCCTGAACCAGAGATTCTGGGTTCGTTCCCCAGCAGAGTCGCCAGAGCTGTCACACCTCCTTTTTCTCATCCTACACCCCCGGAAAGGGGGGCGTGAAGGAGTTTTTCCAATTAAAGGACAATCGGAACGGGATTTAATTATTAATTATTCAGAGTCGCCACTTGGGAGATTAATGGTGTCCCAAGTCACCGGTTGCATCCCGAACCGAGGAAAAATATGACTCTGTTAACAGTTCGCGAACCAGAAATCCGAGTAAGGAATTATGTTAACCCAGGAGAAGGTGTTAGGCATTCCCCGGCTCTGTGGTTCTAGCACGGTCGCTTAACTGTTGTATTTAATTGTATCTAATCTTAATACATGTTAGCTTATGTGCCTTTTATTCATAAACCGCTTTTTATCATTATTAATTTTATAAGAATTACGATGTCGTGAAAACACGTTTCGAACCCCGTCGCAATCAATGCGCCCGTGGTTGTTGACACATTTCGACTTCATCGAGATTTGGATTTGGGTCGCATCAATGCGCACCCGAATTTAAGAAGGTAATTTAATTAAATCGTGCCTAAAGATGCGAACGTAATATGATTTTAAGGAAGACCATGGAATTTGTTAAATGGACATCCCAATTTCTAATCATGCTAATAACCCATTGTTGACAGTCCGCGCATGATTTATTCAGGCGAGGCTAGTAGCAATCCCAAAATAGCTACAATTTCCTATTTATTTGTGTGTCTCTACAAGACTAGTTAATTTGGAAATAGATTACACTGAAATAGACTAAGAACCAAATTTAAAAGAGAATTGGGCCTGTCTTATGGCCTTGATGCGGTCTGAACGGCCCAATGAAGAGGGGTATATTTCCATTGCAACAATCAATATAATATCCCTGAGTCATTACACTGAACATGCATACCTTCCTTTTAACAAAAGCCATGAAACTCCAAAAATCCCTAACCGATCTATCCTACCAAATGCCTATTAAGACCTGCTGTTTTTAGTGAACTAAGTCAATTATGAATGAGTTTGTCTCATGATTTCCAACTGATTTCAACACCAATCTACTTACCATAATTACGATTTGCCTTCCACACGATTTCAGAATCTTAAAACAAAAGCAAGCCTTCTACTACACTATAACGACGAAAATAAAAATAATTAAGCTAAATGTAATCAAACTTACTTATGAATTCTCATGTCATGTACATAAGTCTAATTGCTACAGATGACTATTGAATTCACACAAACTTTTAGATCAGACCAGGCTCATGCTCAAAGCTATTTCAAATGCCCAATTCAACAGTTCAAAATTACGCATCATTCAACATGCAATCGACCCCTACTGAACAAGTTTAATTGTACACATATCTACCAATTACATAACAGGAAACTACACTATCAAAAATATAGGTTGCTTTCAGTTGAATAACAGGCCCTGGAACATTTTGTTTCAACTTCAACGAGCATACATCAGTGAGATTCAGGGAAATGTACCTGGAAATTGGAATGTAAATAGAGAAAAGGAGAGGAATCAGCTATTTTCAACAGCAACAGCAACCAACCCAGCAGAGTTACACCACAGAAACACAGGCAGATTGCTTTGAAACCAAAATATAAGCAAATTCCCACAGATCAGTTTAACATACTCCTAACATACCCCTGACCCTCACAGCTGAAACCAAAAATAGTAATGAAACTGTGAAGCTGTTTCAGATTTCTCCATATTTTGATGTTTTTGCTTTCTGAATAGTTTTTGGAAAACAAAATGCTGATTGAAATCAAAAGCAATAATGAATGCTCCGATTGAGACTTAGAGTTCAAGGCAGAAAGATGGAGAGCAGACCCCCTTTCCCAAGGCATTTTATGCCCTTTTATAGGCAACCCCAAAGAGAATAGACTAGAATCTGATTTACCAATCAGTCCCTCTCTATTTTCAAATTAGTCCCTCTAGTTTTATCTTGCTAAACAAGTAACTGCACTACAATTATTTAAAATTTACACTTGAACCCCATTCTAGAAGGCTCTAAGGTATTCCTCTACCCATACAATACCTATACTGCCCTTCCCTATACCTTGGTATTACTATTCCTATCAGAACTACCCTTTTCCATACCCAGATTACCCCTGAAAGCCTTTCAAAATCATTGAACCTACCCTCATCCTTAACAGCTATACCCAATATCCTAAACCATTCTGAAACTAACTGAAATTAATCAACTAGCATTCAGAAACTAGCTAGTCAGACTGACTGAACCAATTCTGTTCAATTATACCACTCAGACAAGCTAAACGAAAATAAACTGAGCTTAAGCTACCACGACTAATATTAAATGAACTTAAAACTAATTCTTAAACCATGAACTTATAATCATTCAACCAAATATCAAGCTCAGAATCAACAGTAATTAACAAAACTTAAACTAACACATTCAAACCATGAAATTAACAGAACAAATAATGAACAACAACTGTAAATAATACTTCAATCATGCGAGTAAAATAAGCAGTAAAAAAAAATACTCACAAAGGCATAAGGGATTCCGGCGAGTCATGAACATCTGAATCCTTTTAGATTTTTGACGCGTAACATCCCTAACCATGTGTTCTTACAAGAGAACACATGGTTAAGGATACTACGGTTCGAAATCAAAAGGATTTGGTTTTAGGGTTTGCCAGAAATTTTCAAATCTAAGATTTGGGCCGTTTCAGGGTGATTTGAAAGAAAACAACCACGGATTAGTGTTGAGGAAGGGCTGGGGTTGTGGAGTGTGATTTTGGACTGATTTGGACGAACTTGTCACCTGGCCGGAAAACTTCAAATTAAGATTTGAAGAGTTCCGTCCTTATTCGAGTTGAACCAATAGGTGCAATGGAAAAAGGAGAGTGAGGGGATCTGTGGTATTAATCTCAGGGTGAACGGCATAGTTTGTGTTCACCGCCGGCAAGGTATTTAGGGGCGGCGCGGATTAGGGTTTGAGGAGAAGGGGTGGGGTGAAGAAGACTATGCAAATGGGGGTAGGGGGGAAGGGTTCGCACACTTAAATACTAAGAACCTCGTCAGTTCCGGACCGTCGGATTGATGAGATCCAACGGTCCTGATCTAAGGACCCCGAAACGATGTCGTTTCATTTAAAAGGGGGGCAGACCGGGTAGGGACTTGGGCTGGACTGAATCGGGATGCTTGGGGCGTTTGGGCCAACGGATTAAATGCAAAAGTGGCCCAAATTTGGCCATTAATAACCACTCCCTCTATATTCTTTTTAATAATAACTTTTCCATTTTTCATTTTGCAATCTTGTATTTTTGTATTTATTTTTCTGATTTTTACAAAGATGTGAAATTAAACTAACAATTAAGCTAAAACCAATTAATGCCTAAAATTAACTTAATAACTATTTGCGACCGTTTCACAATTAAAATAATAAAATGCAAAAGTGAACTATTTTTGTCATTTTCTTCATATCCTATTCTAAAACAAATTAATTCCTAATTAATACTAAAGTATAAAATTAAATCCTAAGTGCGAATGCATATTTTATGTATTTTATGAGTTAACGTGCACAAATAAAAATGCAATAATTATCAGAAAATGACACCAAAATGCACAATAATGAAGAAAAATCATTTTGCTTGAATTTTGGGAATAATTCATATATAGGGCAAAAATCACGTGCTCACACAACATACAAATAATGACGCCAAATCTTCAATGCAAATACAACCACTGCAAGTTCTAAGTCATGTGTTGGATAATTCTTTTCATGATTCTTGAGTTGCCTAGAGGCATAAGCGATCACTTTACCATGTTGCATCAATACACACTCAAGTCCGATTCTTGAAGCATCACAATATACCACAAAGCCATTTGTATCCTCTGGTAGGGTCTACACCGGCACCATAGTCAATCTTGATTTCAACTCTTGGAAGCTCCTTTAACAAGAATCTAACCATTGAAACTTAATTGCCTTCTGCGTCAATTTAGTCAATGCAGAGGCAAAAGTAGAAAAACCCTCCACAAATTTCCTGTAATGCCCAGCTAAGCCCAAGAAACGGCAAATCTCCGTTGGAGTTGTAGGTCTAGGCCAATTCTTTACAGCTGCAATCCTCTTAGTATCAACCTTAATTCCTTCTCTGGAGTCAACATGACCCAAGAATGTGACAGATTCAAGCCAAAATTCATACTTCGAAAACTTTGCATACAACTTGTGCTGATATAGAGTCTACAGAACTGCCCTGAGGTGGTTGACATGGTACTTGCAATTTCTTGAATATACAAGGATATCATCAATAAACACTATCACAAAAGAGTTGAGGAATGACTTGAAAACTCGGTTCATAATGTCGTGCCCCGATTTCTCACGAAAGCGGGTTTTGACGTTGTGACAACTCTTTTGGATGGGAAATGGAGTGCTAAGAGAAGAAGAGTTGCCACCTAACAGTTTTTAAGGGGCGTTAGGGCACCTATTAGGCAGATAACTCGGTTTGACTAGTCAATACAACCAAAGATCGGGTAAGGTCTCAAATTACCTCAAAGAGAAGGTGTTAGTCACTCTTCGAAACAACTATGGGTCCTAGCCGAACTTAAACTATGTGGATTAAAATTAGGCAAGATAAACAAAGAGAGTACGGGTCAAATAAATCTATTATAACATGATGAGAAATAAGGATTGCAAGGATATAACTATCAAGTCTATGTTAAATGACTAAATGTATAAAGAAAAGAAATGGGGCCCTAAGTATTTTAGCCTAAAGGACCACCCCGTGCAACATAAATAATACTTCGCAACTCCCTTGAGGTAGGAAATTACTCATATTATTCAGCTAGCACAGACTATCATCTCCTACTACCCGATTACTATGTTGAAGTTGTTTACCTAAAAGTGTTCTAATTCAATTCTAAGTCGTGCTCTATGTGTGAACTACCCATCCCATGCTTGTGGTCCGGGAGGCATTGGACCTCTATTTAGGGTGGTTCTAGACTTAACTTAGTGTCACAACCCAAACCAATGGGCCGCGATAGGTGCCTGAGTCCTACCTGTCAAACACCCCTAAGTATGCGTCTAGGATATGAACCTGTATAATATTTGTTGCATTACGAAAATAACATACGTGAAGGAAACCTGTCATCAAGGCATATGTACGTATAGATGCAGAATACTATAGGCGAGCCGACAAGGTTGTTATAGACAATTATACATCCAACACTAAAAATCGACAAGGTCACATACAACCAAACTAGACATACTGTCCACAGACCTCTAACATAAACATAACTGTACAAAGATGAGACTGAGCCACATCATACCCATATACATATATACATACAAACGTATCGTACCAAAATCAAAAGCAGCTCCAGATCAAATGGAGCATGCCAACTCTCGCTGATCAGGGATCCTAAGAAGGGGGGCCGTCAGCTTGCCTACCTGCACCTGCAGGCATGAAACACAGGCCCCATGAAATAGGGCGTCAGTACGAAAAATGTACTGAGTATGTAAGGCATGAAAATTAGTACGTAAAAGATATAGTTGAAACATGGAATAAGGAAACACATCTTTAAATCTGAATAAATTTGTAACTGTAACGTTTATAATGTCATGCACGTGCGTATAAATATCATGTCATGCATAGGTATGGGTGTACATAATATCATCAAGCCACTAAGGGCATCCCACCATATCGTCTCGGCCATTGTGGGCACATCATCAACATATACCAGCTGATCAGGTGGTGGTGCGTATATAACGCCATAACCTCTTCCCATATCCCATATACATATATGTGCATATATACGCGTATATAACGCTGTCTGAGTCATATTTCAGCCATTGTTGGCAACATCATCATCATATACCAGCTAATCAGGTGGTGCGTATATAACGTCGCAACCTTTTTCCCGTATCCCATACAAATACAATATACATATATACGCATATATAACGCCATCTGGTCATGGGTCAATGCACATGTATAAATAAGTGAAATGCATGAAAAATACGTAATAATCTCAATATTCCTTCCGGATAAACTTTTTTCAACTGTGTATTATTCTGAGACCCATGAACATAAGATAATAATATTTTTCATGGGGAATCAAGAATATAGACACCCCTACTATTTCTATGAATAGAGTAATTTATGGAAACTATGCATTAACTTGTTTCTTCAGTATAATTGGACCATTCCAAAAGAAAGAAGGGAGGGCCTTAATATACCTGTTCCTGAAATTATTTGAACGGAATGAAGCTTCTGCTTCTGAATCCTTGAACGAAATAGTGGTTCGAAATTTTGACTAAGGATTTAGATTGTTTGAACGAAATAATTCCTTTCTTGTTCACGTTCTTTGTTTCAAACCAAGAACAGATTTGAAGCTACGAAATGAAATGAAGTTAAAGACACCAAAATGAAGCTTGTTTTTGAAAATGAGATTTGCTTCTGCTTCAACACTTCTTTTGAGCTTAAGGATAATACATTAACCAAATGATCCCTTATCTGATCCTAAATAAATGAGATTCCTACTAAGGATACATTGTACCTTAGGTGGCCACATGTAAAGGTGAGATACGAGTCACCTTAACTAAAAGGGGGGCTGCCACATTTCTTGGGGGTGTGATTTTGTTAATTTTTATCCACTTATTAGTTAACTGGGTAATGTTTCGTTATTCGGTAATTAATCAATTACCCGCATAATTTAAAAATTACCACAAATTACTTAAAATTCTATTTATTTTTAAAATACTTCATATATACTTTATATATTATACTACCGTGGTCATATGGTACCTTCAATGGTACTAGTTCATAATTATCGGGTATTATCGCTCGACTCGTATTTTATTCCAAATTGGCCACTTTCAACGAAACGTTTTTTTCTTTATTCCGTGTACCCCTTTATCCTTCATAACACTTATTTATTGCTTGTTATAAATAGAGTAAGTACGTTAACATAAAGATGATCTCATCCCCGAGTCTATGTCGATTAATTGAAAAACGAAATTTTAATGTACGAAAACACGAGATGTAACATCCCTCTCCCCTTAGGAACATTCGTCCTCGAATGTTCAACTCCCCGTGATCCATATAACTTTGGTAGGGTCTCCTTTGTAACAACACCATTACCAATTTTCCTCGTAGAGGCTTAGTAACCCAACGACATATAGGACCACAATTATGAATAACGACCATGGCCTTACACGACCAATGACAATAGCTAATAAAAGAATTTGTACACGTACCTTATGATTATGACGTCTCAATCGAACCCTTCTCTGGAGGAGGAAATACGTATGGATATCTAGACTTCATGTTTTCCTCGGACTCCCAAGTTATTTCTTCCACATTGTTGTTTCTCTAAAGTACTTTTACGGAGGCTACTTCCTTATTCCATAGCTTGCAGATCTATCGGTATGGAAACCGGAATTTCCTCGTATGACAAATCCTCTGTAATCTGTACATCATTCGTGGGCACCACTCGGGTAGGATTGTCAACGCACTTCCGTAACATAGATACGTGAAAAATCGGATAGACAGACTCCAATTCCGAGGGCAATTCTAACTCATAAGCTACTTGGCCCACTCTCCAAATGATCCTATAAGGCCCATTATACCGTGGGCTAAGTTTTCCTTTCTTGCCAAACCTCATCACACCCTTCATAGGTGACACCTTTAAGAATACCCAGTCATCAACCCCGGACTCTATATCTTGACACCGCACGTTAGAATATGACTTCTGATGACTCTGAGCTGTCAATAGTTGATCTCGAATCAACTTATTTTCTCTATGGCTTGTTGAACCAAGTCTGGCCCATGTAATCCAGATTCTCCAACATCGAACCACCCTATAGGCGACCTACACTTTCGTCCATAAAGAGCTTCGTATGGAGCCATCTAAATGCTGGAATGATAGCTATTATTATACGCAAACTCAATAAGCGGCAGATGATCATCCCAACTACCTTTGAAGTTTATTACACAAGCTCGTAACATATACTCTAGTGTTTGAATAGTACGCTCAGCCTGTCCGTCTATTTGGGAATGAAATGTTGTAACAAGACTTACTTGAGTCCCAATCCTTTTTGGAAGGACCTCCAGAAGTTAGATGTAAATTGAGCTCCTCTATCCGAGATAATAGATACAGGGACACCATACAGTCGTACTATCTCCTTAATATAAAGCCTCACATAGTCCTCTGAGGAATATATAGTCCTGACAGGCAGAAAATGGGCTGACTTTGTAAGCCTATCAACAATCACCCATATTGAATCGAACTTGCGCTGGGTACGAGTTAAGCCTACGATGAAGTCCATATTGATTATCTCCCATTTCCAAGTCAGAATCTCCATAGCCTGCAAGAATCCACCGGGTTTTGATGCTCAATCTTAACCTGTTGACAGTTAGGACACTAAGCAATAAATTCTGCTATATCCTTTTTCATTTCGTCCCAACAATATACTTCCCTGATGTCATGATACATCTTTGTTGCTCCTGGATGGATAGAATAACGAGAATAGTGAGTTTCTCCCATAACTTGCCGACGCAGCCCTGCAACATTAGGCACACATAATCGTCCTCGATATCTGAGGACCCTATCTTCTGTAATTTCAAATGGCGTCTTCTCTTTCTGAAGGGTGGTATCCCTAAAATGAACTAATATAGGATCATCGTACTGGCGTTCCTTTACTTCAGTTACTAAAGAGGATGTTATCGTATCCTGAAGAGTAATTCTAATGTTACCTGATACCAGTAACCGAAATCCAAGACTAGTTAGCTGATGAACCTCATGGGCTATCCCCCTCTTTTCTGGCAGTAAATACGACAGGCTACCTATAGATCTATGGCTGAGAGCATCGGCTACTACATCTGCCTTCCCCGGATGGTATAAAATATCAACGTCATAGTCTTTAAGTAGCTCCAACCATATCCTTTGATGAAGATTCAATTCCTTTTGCTTGAAGATGTACTGGAGGCTCATATGGTCCGTATAGATATCAACATGAATGCCATACAAGTAGTGCCTCCACGTCTTTAGTGCATGAATCACCATAGCTAACTCTAAATCGTGGGTTGGGTAGTTCTTCCCGTGCTTTCTTAGTTGTCTAGAAGTATAAGCCACAACTTTACCATGCTGCATCAGCACACAACCCAATCCAATGCCTGAAGCATCGCAATAGATAACATAACCATCAGTCCCTTCTGGGAGTGTTAGAACCGGTGCTGAAGTTAATCTATCCTTTAATGCCTAGAAACTCTGTTCACAAGCATCATTCCATTGAAACCTTGCTCCTTTTGAGTATATTTTGTTAAAGGTGCTGAAAGGGAAGAAAATCCTTCTACAAATCTCTTGTAATAACCTGCCAAACCGAGAAAGCTACAAACTTTCGTCGGTGTTGTAGGTCTAGGCCAAGTCTTTACTGCCTCAATATTTTGTGTATCCACCCGGATACCTTCACCCGAAATAACATGCCCAAGGAAAGCTACAGAGTTCAACTAGAATTCACATTTAGAAAATTTTGCATACAACCTCCCTTCTTGTAGAACTCTGAGCACACTACGCAGATAATCTGCATGCTCAGCCTCTAAACATGAATATACCAATATATCATTAAAAAATACAATTACGAACAGATCTAAAAAAGGCCTGCACACACGGTTCATTAAATTTATGAATACTGCTGGGGCATTGGTCAGACCGAACGACATAACTGGAAACTCAAAGTGTCCATATCTAGTCCGGAATGTTGTCTTTGGAATATCTTTATCCTTAGCCCAGACCTCAAGTCTATCTTTGAAAAACACTTGGCACCTTGCAACTGATCAAATAAATCATCAATTCTTGGGAGCGGGTATTTATTCTTGATCGTCACCTTATTTAGCTGCCTATAATCAATACACATTCGTAAGGAATCATCTTTCTTTCTCACAAACAAAACAGGTGCTCCCCACAGTGATGTACTAGGTCTGATAAAGCCTTTTTCAAGTAAGTCCTTTAGTTGTTCTTTCAACTCTTTCAGCTCTGCGGGGGCCATTCTATAGGGAGGAATATATTCTTGGGTGAGTATCTGGTAGTAGGTCAATAGAAAACTCTATTTCTCGCTCTGGCGGGAGACCTGGAAGTTCATCGGAAAAAACATCAGGAAACTCATTACCCACTGGGATGGACTGAATGGTTGGTGACTCTACTTCCATATCCTAAACCCGAACTAAGTGATAAATACAACCCTTATTAATCATTTTCCTTGCCTTGAGATAGGAAATGAATCTTCCTCTCGGCGATGCCGTATTATTTTTCCACTCCAAAACAGGCTCCCCTGGATATTGAAATCGGACTATCTTTGATCTACAATCAACGTTGACATGACAAGAAGCCAACCAATCCATACCCATTATAACATCAAATTCTACCATATCTAACTCGATTAAGTCTGCTACGGTAGATCAACTATGAACTACTATTATACAACCCATATAAACCTGCTTAGTTATTACCGAGTCCTCAACAGGTGTAGATACCTCAAAAGGTTTAACCAATTTAGGTTTTATTCCAAACTTACCAACAACTAGCGGAGTAACGTATGATAAGGTGAAACCAAGGTCAATCAGTGCATATACATCATATGAGGAGACTGATAATATACCTGTAACAACATCAGGCGATGACTCATAGTCCTATCGTCCTACCAACGCATAAATACGGTTCTGAGGGTTGCTCGAGCTAGATGCTCTGCCTCTGCCTCTACCACGACTCATTGGTGCTTTGGGACCTTGCCCAGGCAGCGTACTGATGATGACGAACCAGCTACAGATCCCGCTGGCTGAGTTATGCTTGCATCACCTCTCATCAGACAATCCCTTATAATGTGGCCTGGATAACCACAAGTATAATAAATACCTAATCCCATATGGCATTGCCCGGTATGTTGCTTACCATATTGAGTACATCGTGGCAAGGGCGGCCTCATCTGATTTGGCTCACCCCTATACTAAGACCTTGAGGCCCTGGAATTCTGACCAGACCCTGAATATGAAGAACGGTCAAATCTCTTACTGCCAAATTGAGGGGGCACGCTAGCTGAAGGCTGGGATGGATACCTCGAGTACTGCTGCCTCTGACCACCTCGAAACTCACCAGAAGGACCCGAAGACCTTGCTCTCTTATTCTGGGCCTTATCATGCTAATGATCGGCCCTCTATTTCTGTTTACGCTCCTCTACACCTTGAGCGTATGCCTGAATACGAGAAATATCCATGTTTGGCTGAAGTGAGACCGACATAAAATCATTAAGCAAGTAAGGCTCTAATCACATCACGAACCGGTGAACCCGATCCTCCATCTTAGATAAAATAGTGGGAGCATACCTAGCCAACAAATCAAACTGAAGACTGTACTCCTGAAAACTCATGTTACCCTGTCGAAGGGTCAATAACCTATCAAATCTAGCTCGTCTAAGCTCTAGTGGCAGATAATGACGAAGAAAAGCTTATGTAAACTCCTGCCATACTGCTGGAGGGGCATCCTCACCACTGGACAATTCCCAAGACTCGTACCAATTAACTGCAATATCTCGGAGTCTATATGAAGCTAGCTCAACTGATAGTGGCCTTCATTACCCTTAATGTCCTCTGCACCCTATCAATAAATACCTGAGGGTCCTCATTCGGGTCTACCCAGTGAATACTGGAGGGTCTAAATTAATAAAGTCACGAACCCTCGCACTCACGGACCTATCTGCATGACCAATACCTACTTACTAATGCCGAGCCTGCGTGGCTACTAATCGGGTTAATAGCTGAATAGCATCTCTGATCTCCTAACCTGATGCATCTGGCTGAGGAGTTGGATGTACAGGGGCAGGCGCTGGAGCTGGTGCCCCTTGGAGCTCTTCTGCAAAAGGAGGGGTATGTGAAGTCTGAGATGGAACCTCACCATGAGACTCTCCCCGAGCCCTGGTAACTCGTGGTGCTCGACTAGTAGTCTCACCAGCCACGGACTTTCCCTTCTGGGTGGTCGTACTCTTTGGAGGCATTGTTGAAAATATAACGTACTGTTAGGAACATGAATTTTTGTATCACACGATCTGAGATAAAAACAGAGGATAACATCCTATATGTCCTGTAGCCTCTTGTTTATAAGCGTGGTGCACGACACACCCATAAATAAGTCTCTACTAGACACGGTCTATAGACAAACCTAGGATAGAACTGCTCTGATACCACTTTTGTCACGACCCAAACTGATGGGCCGCCACGGGTGCCAGAGTCCTACCTGTCAAACACCCATAAACATGCGTCTCGGATATGAACCTGTATAACATTTTCTGCATTACAAAAAATAACATACGTGAAGGAAACCTGCCATCAAGGCATATGTACGTATACATGCAGAATACTGTAGGCGAGCTGGCAAGGCTGTTATAGACAATTATACATCCAACACTGAAAGCCGACAAGGCCACATACAACCAAACTAGACATACTATCCACAGACCACTAACAAAAATATAATTGTACAAAGACGGGACTGAGCCATGTCATACCCATATACATATATACATACAAATGTATCGTACCAAAATCAAAAGCAGCTCCGGATCAAATGGAGCACGCCAACTCTCGCTGATCAAGGATCCTAAGAAGGGGGACCGTCAGCTTGCCTACCTGCACCTGCGGGCATGAAACACAGGCCTCGTAAAATAGGGCGTCAGTACAAAAAATGTACTGAGTATGTAAGGCTTGAAAATTATTACGTAAAAGACATAGCTAAAACATGGAATAAGGAAACACATCTTTAAATCTGAATAACTTTGTAAATTCTGTAATGTTTATAATGTCATGCACGTGCGTATAAATATCGTGTCATGCATAGGTATGGGTGTACATAATATCATCAAGCCACTGAGGGCATCCCATCATATCGTCTCTACCACTGTGGGCACATCATCAACATATACCAGCTGATTAGGTGGTGGTGCGTATATAATGCCATAACCTCTTTCCATATCCCATATACATATACGTACATATATACACATATATAACACTGTCTGAGTCATATTTCAGCCATTGTGGGAAACATCATCATCATATACCAACTGATCAGGTGGTGGTGCATATATAATGCCGTAACCTTTTTCCCATATCCCATATAAATATAATATACATACATATGCGTATATAATGCCATTTGGTTCATGGGTCAATGCACATGTATAAATGAGTGAAATGCATGAAAAATACGTAATAATCTCAATATTCCTTCTAGATAAACTTTTTTCAACTGTGTATTATTCTGAGACCCATGAACAGAAGATAATAATATTTTTCATGGGGAATCAAGAATATAGACACCCCTACTATTTCTATGAATAGAGTAATTTATGGAAACTGTGTGTTTACTCGTTTCTTCAATATAATTGGAACATGCCAAAAGAAAGAAGGGAGGGCCTTAACATACCTATTCCTGAAATTATTTGAACGGAATGAAGCTTCTTCTTTTGAATCCTTGAACGAAACAGTGGTTCGAAATTTTGACTAAGGATTTAGATTGTTTGAATGAAATAATTCCTTTCCAGTTCACGTTCTTTGTTTCAATCCAAGAACAGATTTGAAGCTACGAAATGAAATGAAGTTAAAGACACCAAAATGAAGCTTGTTTTTGAAAATGAGATTTGCTTCTGCTTCAACACTTCTTTTGAGCTTAAGGTGAATACATTAACCACATGATCCCTTATCTGATCCTAAATGAATGAGATTCCTACTAAGGTTACATTGTACTTTAGGTGGCCATATGTAAAGGTGGGAAATGAGTCACCTTAACTAAAAGTGGGGGGGGGGGCTGCCACGTTTCTTGGGGGTGTGATTTTGTTAATTTTTATCCACTTATAAGTTAACTGGGTAATGTTTCGTTACCCGATAATTAATTAATTACCCGCATAATTTAAAAATTACCACAAATTACTTAAAATTCTATTAATTTTTAAAATAATTCATATATACTTTATATATTATACTACCGTGGTCATATGGTACCTTGCATGGTACTACTTCATAATTATCGGGTATTGTTGCTCGACCCGTATTTTATTCCAAATTGGCCACTTTCAACGAAACTTGTTTTCTTTAATCCGTGTACCCCTTTATCCTACATAACACTTAGTTATCGCTTGCTATAAATAGCGTAAGTACATTAACGTCAAGATGATCTCATCCCCGAGTCTACGTCGGTTATTTGAAAAACGAAATTTTAACGTACGAAAATGCGAGATGTAACACTTAGGCTGCTCAAAATGATAAATCTAGGCAAATACAAAACAAGTTGGACTTCAAATATCGGCAGTTAAGGGCTCAAGTTAGACTCCACACATAAGCAACAAACGCACGCGAAAATAGGTTTTCATGTTAGGCAGTTTCTGAATTAGAATCCTTAAGCCCTATAGACATGATTTCTATTTTGAATTTAAATGTGCAGGCAGTTTCATATGCAAGGCCCCGATTATAGACATAATTTTTAAACAATCAAACAGTTATCGCATGTTGATTATTGAGATTACAGGTTTTCAGTTAATAAACCTATAGAATTTGTGTCTAAATGATTTACATAGTAAGGGATAATGAAATCTGTTGGAAAATACTTAGAATTACTCATGCTTTTTGACAGTGGAATAAATAAGCAATAAACAACATTTGAAAAGCTCAATAGTAACACTTTATAGCGAGTAGTGATACCCTATAGGCAGGATTTCTAAAGGTTGGCGATTGGAACTAAATTTTGGTTATACTTAGCCCATGTAGGCATGTATTGTAGGTGAATAGTATGATACAAATGAAATAACTAAAATCCTATAGGCGTGATTTCTAGTAGATATGTTGTAGTTATGCAAATTGAAAGAAAGTTCATTGGCATTTGTTTCCTCTAGGCATGTTGTCTATTAACACGTAGCAGTAGACATGGAAATAAATGAAGCCTTTGAACTCATGCTTTGATGGTAGACAAGTAGTGTGTATGTGTGTGATTCTCCTAATGACATGATTTCTAACAGTGCACATAAAAAATTGAAAGGCATATATAGCAGGTTGGATAACAAGTAAATCACATGAATCCTATAAGTATGTTTGCTACCCTTTCATGCAAACATTAAGTATACATGTTTCCCCCATTTTACTAACTCCCCTAATTATTCATTATAAAGTTATTACAGGCCCAGTAATGAATGTAATTACAGGGATTATACAAACAATAATAGTAGGCCTACTAAGGCCCAAAAAAATCCTTAAAATTCCCTGTGCCTTCAGCAACTCTTTCTTTACCAATTAGCATACCCAAGTCCCAACAAGAAACCATATCCAGCAGTAGAACCCAGAAACCATAGAGGAGCTCAAGCCAAACCAAACAGCCATAGATTTACCATATGACCCCAACACAAAAATCACTCAAACAAACTAATTTGAAAATTCGATAGACAGAAGGAGGAAAGAACTGAGTGTTAAAGATAGCTCAGGTCTCAGAAGTAAAGAGAGTGGTCAAACGACCCCAAATCCTAATGTGTTAGAGTTTACAAGGGTCTCAAGTAGACCCTGAGCAGTGCTCACACTAGGGAGGTCAATAATGATAGGCTCAGAATAACATAGGTAACAAATAAGAGTGAGTGGACAATAGTTAAGGGACAAAAGTTGAAGAAATACACTTATAGTTTAAAAAATCGACATAGCAAAGTTGAGAACACAGAACAGCTAATCAAGAAGGTCAACAAGACTTAGAAGCAAGATCAACATTTAGCAAAATGGCACATTGGCAAAAAGTATTACAAGAGTTAGAAAGGAACAAGTTTGCAAAATTAATAAGATTATCATACAAAGGTGCATAATACCAAAAACGTTTAAGTAGGGCACTAACTTAAGAGGTTTAAAGCTTAAAGGTCCAAATTATGCTAGGGATTCATCACAATATTATAAGACAGCCATGTTAACTTATATCATGAAGCAGAAAAGTATTAAACATGGTATGGAAACACAAACTAAGATAATTATACTAAAGGTTTCAAACAGTTTCTAGGGATATAGGATTAAGCAAAACAGAGACATGTTGTGAGGCACATTAACAGAGGAGCAGATCATAGTTGATAGAAAAGGTCTTAACATAGGTTATAACACATTATAGATATATGGTATTCATTACAGGGATTCAGAACAAAGTAGTAAAGCAAGCTCATGCCAAATAGCAAATGTAGACATTCAGGCATCAACCAATAGACTAATAAACTTAAACAGGTCCAATTTATTCAGATTAAGCACATTCAAATAACATACCTCAAAATTGGCAACTTTTAGGCAAAATTAAATACTAAAGAGGTTCAAAACAAATGCAAAAGTAACAAAGTTGCATACAAGAGTAGCCCAGAACATATTAGCTAAACGAACTTAAGAGCGTTCAAATTAGTCAAATTAGGCATAAACATGTCTCAGAATTGGCAGCATTATGTGAAATTAAAAGCTAAAAAGGCTCAAAGCAAATGCAAAGCTAATCAAAGATGCATACAAAGTAGTCCAGAAACACATTAAGCCATCAATTTCAGAGGTAAGATATGCAAATCATAAATACATAAGAACGAAATTGCAAAGCCCGGTGACTTACCAGTTAAACGGAAAATAAGAAACGACACATTCCACAATGTTCTGAATATCAATAAAGAACAAAAACCAAAATCTCAATGCGTCAAAGTTCCCAAGGGCTTCAAAGGAACCTCGGGCAGTGCTCGCACCGAGGATAGGTTGAAAAGTTGAATCCCGGTGGCCTTGGCTTTCAGCCGGCCAAGAATCAAGTTATAGAACAAGAGAACAAGAAAACAATAAAGTAATAGCTCCAATTGTTTGTAAAAATCTAGCGATTAAGGGTCTCTCTTAAAGGGGAATGGGTAGGGGTTCATATAATAGTAGAAATTCGGCAAACAAACAAGGAAGTACTGTAAAATCAACATAAATAAAGAAATAATATCAAGCAGAATCGGTAAAAGTCAGATTAGGGAAAATTTAGGTAAACCCTAGTTGATAGAAATCGAAGATTGGCTGGAGATCCTGGCTAATCAGACCCAATATAGCCTTGTCATGATGCATATGGACGAGATTTTGTCCAGATTCAAGCGATTAAAGTTGAACGGACCCAATCTGAGAGATGGTACTTGCCAAGTTTAGGCAAGTACTAAGTGATACCATAGTCTCACAAGTAGTACTAAGATAACACATAAAAGGTAAGGAAATCATGGAAAGAACCCATGATCGAGACGGACTCAGAGAAGATTAAGAGAGCGGCTAGGGTTTATGAGGAGAGGAGAACAGAGGATTCAGAGGCGATGTCTGAGAGGAAATGATCGGGTTTTGGGGCCGGTTAGGTTAATTAAAATAGGGGAATGGCTATGGGTCGTTGATCTTTTGAGATCAACGGCCAGGATTTGAGGAGAAATGGGGTGGGTCGCGGAATGGGTCCTGACCAGGTTATAACTAAAGGGGTCTTTGGTCTTGGGCCAGGGGATTGGGTTAAGTATATTGGGCCAATTTGATACAAAAATTAGTTTAAAGCAAGGCTATTATTTAAATACACAAAAATAATTTATAAAAATACTTGATAAATAAGTAAAAATATTATTTATACACTGAAATTCTTAAATAATAATAGCTTAGTATTATAAAATATAAAATGCTATTTTTTACACAAATAATATAAATAAAGAGCATTTCTGTATGAGTCTGGGCTATTACTGCAAAATTATGCAAACAACTTAAAAATACTAATGTAATTATAAAAATGAGATAAAAATATTTGAAACATATATTATAGATGCAAATAATAATTTTAGATAACTTTGTCAACACAAAATAATTTGAAGGAGTAATTAATAATTATTCAAGTAATTTAAATACAGGAAAATCAATTTAGAAGCTCTAAAAATCATGGAAAATTGTATAGAAATGCTTGCATAGATTTGTAAACTAAATAATGATGCAAAATTATGTTTTGAAAGAATTTATATTATTTGGAAAAAATATGAGAGCAAAAATTAGGTATCAACAGCTGCCCCTTTTTACCCGGGTATGATGAATGAGTTGTTGGGTAAAGAAAATGATGACTAATTTTGGCCGAATTGAGTGAGGAATGATGTGATTTGAAAAAATGGAGGTCGGACCCTGGTTCTTGAGTTGCTTACATATCCCTGGTATTACGGGAATCAGGCCGTGTGTAGTTCTAGATCCAATGGTGAACGAAACCGGTGGAATTGTTCTAGACGTTTCGGGGGAGGGTTCTTTTGGTAAGATAATATCAAATGAAATTATGCAAAGTCATGAATAGATGTATCATGTAGCAAATATCTGAACGGTCATAGAGTAAAAGGCGGGTAATTGATGGTGGTCGGTTATGTTTGAAACAATTGCAGGATGTGTACGTTGTGAAAGGAAACTGGAGCGAAGATTGCTCCTGTTTGAAGAATGGTTACTCCCTGGATTACCTGCAAAACTTAAAACACGATGCATGCAAATATATATGGGTTATTGCGCGAATGTAAACATGATGCAAATTTCCTTTGGACCATGAAGGTTGTCTTCGGACGGTGAGGATGATATCCTTAGACCAAGATGTCTGGAGCCATGAAGCGTGTGATAAGGGATTCGCAGGCCATGAAATGATGTCCTCGAGCCATGAGGATAGTTCCTCTGGACTATGACACCTTTGAATAATGATGTGCAATTTGAGAGATCCTCAGGCCATGGAATGGTGTCTCCCGGCTATGAGGATGATGTCTTCGGACTATGATGCCTTTGGACAAAATGGCGATGTTTCAGCACATGAAATGCAAAGAACGATGCTTGGTCATACGCAAAATGAGACAAGACAAGGCTTAGTTTTGTGTAAGATGAGGGCAATGCTTAGCCTTAGGTGAATAGAGGATAGTGCTAAGTCTTAGATAGCGTAATGGAGATAGTATTTGATCTTATGCAAGGACAAGGCAATGCTTAGCCTTATGCAATTAAGGAGGTTGTGCTTAGCCTCATGCAAGAAGAGGAGACAATGCTTAGTCTCATGCAGGGAAAGGCAGTGCTTCGCCTTATGCAATTAGAGAGGCAGTGCTTAGCCTCATACAAAAAGAGGAGACAATGCTTAGTCTCGATGCAAGGAAAGGCGGTGTTTAGCCTTATGCAATTAGGGAGGAAATGCTAAGCCTCATGTAGGAAGAGGAGACAATGCTTAGTCTCGATGCAAGGAAAGGCCGTGCTTAGCCTTATGCAATTAGGGAAGCAGTGCTTAGCCTCATGCAAGAAGAGGAGAAAATGCTTAGTCTCATGCAATTAGGGGAGACAGTGCTTAGTCTCATGGAATTAGGGAGACAATGCTTAGTCTCATGTAGGGAATGGTCGTGCTTAGCCTTATGCAATTAGAGGGGCAGTGCTTAGCCTCATGCAAGAAGAAGAGACAATGCTTAGTCTCATGCAATTAGGGAGGCAATGCTTAGCCTTATGCAATTAGGGAGGCAGTGCTTAGCCTTATGCAAGAAGAGGAGAAAATGCTTAGTCTCATGTAATTAGGGAGGAAATTCTTAGCCTCATGTAATTAGGGAGGTAGTTCTTAGCCTCAGGTAGGAAGAGGAGACAATGCTTAGTCTCATGCAATTAGGGAGGCAATGCTTATCCTCATGCAAGAAGGGAGGCAGTGCTTAGCCTCATGCAGGAAGGGGAGACAATGCTTAGTCTCATGCACATAGGGAGGCAGTGCTTAGCCTTATGCATGAAAGGGAAGATAATGCTTAGTCTCATACAATTAGGGAGGTAATGCTTAGCCTCATGCAAAGGAAGGCAGTGCTTAGCCTTATATAGGAAAATGATGAGCAGTAGTGAGAAAGTAAAGTATTCTTAGCTAGAGGTGTTTGCGCTAGGTAATTCTTTGTCATGAAGGTAGTGACTTGAAGTATCTGCAGATATTGTTGTCTTATCGTGCCTGCACCCAAAAAAAATCATGAGTTCTGTGGGGGAAGGTCGGTTCGTGCTTTTGCTTTGTCTTTGCTCCTGTCTCGAGATCTTGTTGGAGTTACCCTGGGCAACATTTGGCTGTCATAGAAATAAAGTTTTCGAACAGTTGGAGTTACCCTGGGCAACATTTGGCTATCATAAAAGTTTTCAAAAAATATGCAATGTATTTGATAAATATAGTTATTTGAAATGTAATAGTATGTGATATCAAATAATTTAGATGAACCGGTGACTGTGATACATTTAGAGACATTACGACCTCCTTGCCTTCAAAATTCTACTTCAGTTTAAATGCAATGCTTCTGACAATACTTTTGGTTGTTCTGCATATGACGAAGTTAGTTGAACTTGCGATCTTGCCCCAATTTCGGATCAAGAGAAAATGAAGACTTTATTAAGATGTGACCAAACCCACAGGCCTACCTATGTATCCCCTCTTAAACGGGAATCAGGTCAAGCGTAGTTCAATTACATCAAATGAAGAAATGTAAATAATCCTAAATATAGTATCTCTTGACTGCGTCTGAGTTAATAGGTTTTGGCCAAATCTCTCCGTCCATTTCTGCAAATATGAGTGCTCCTCCTGTTAGTACTCAGTGAACCATTTAAGGACCTAGCCAGTTGGGTGAAAACTTCCCTTTGGCTTCATCCTGATGTGGGAAGATTCACTTTAGCACCAATTGCCCCGGTGCCAATTGCCTTGGTCTAACCTTTTTGTTGAATGCTCTAGCCATTCTATTCTGGTAGAGTTGACCGTGACAGACTACATTCATTCTTTTTCCGTCAATGAAAGCCAGTTGTTCATATCGGCTATGTACCTATTCTATGTCGCTGAGCTCAGCTTCTTGTATGATTCTTTTAGAAGGAATTTCTACTTCGACGGGAATGACTGCTTTAGTACCATAAACCAAGAGGTAGGGAGTTGCCCCAGTTGATGTGCGAACTGTGGTACAATATCCAAAACAAAGCAAATGGCAACTTCTCGTGCCATTGTTTGTAATTATCTACCATTTTCCTCAATATCTTCTTGATGTTTTTATTGGCGGCTTCTACAGCTCCGTTTATTTGTGGTATGCATGTTGTGGAATTGTTATGCTTGATCTTGAAAGTTTCACACATGGCCTTCATTAAATAACTGTTGAAATTGGCAGCGTTTTCGGTGATGATTGACTCTGGTACTCCGAACCGACAAATAATGCGATCACAGACAAAATTTGCTATGACCTTCTTAGTTACAGCTTTGTAAGATATGGCCTCAACCCACTTTATGAAATAATCTATGGCCACCAGAATGAACCTATTCCCATTTGAAGTAGCGAGTTCGATTGGACTGATGACATCCATGCCCCAAGCAGAGAAACGCCAGGGTGCACTTGTTGCATTAAGTTCATTGGGTAGTACTCGTATCATTTCAGCATGTATCTGGCATTGGTGACACTTCTGAACATACTTGATGCAATCTGTTTCCATAATCATCCAGAAATACCCTGCTCTTAGTATTTTCTTGGCTAAGACGAAGCTATTCATGTGCGGTCCACAAGTTCCGGCATGTATGTCCTCGAGCAATCTGGATGCTTCCTTGGCGTCGACATACCATAATAATCCCAGGTCTAGACTCCTTTTGTACAGAATTCCTCCGCTTTAAAAGAAATGGTTGGCTAATCTTCAGAGGGTGTGCTTCTGAGAAAGACATGTGTGCTCCGGATATTCCCCCTTTTCCAAGTATTCCTTGATGTCGTGGAACAATGGATTTCCATAACTTTCTTCTTCAACATGAGCACAATAAGCTGGTTGTTTATAAATTCCTACTGGGATAAGATTGATGAAATTCTTGTGTGGGTGTTGTATCATGGAAGATAAAGTGGCCAATGCATCTGCAAACTTGTTCTGAACCCTCAGATCATGCTTGAACTCTATCTTCGTGAACCTCTAGATAACTCTTGTACACAGTACAGATTTGGTAATATCTTGGTGTTCTTTGTGGCCCATTCTCCTAAAACCCGAGGTACCAAAAGATCAAAATCTCATCACCAACAACTCCTGAACATTGATGTCAACGGCCAACCTGAGTCCCAAGATGGAAGCCTCATATTCTGCCATACTGTTGGTACACAAAAATTTGAGTTTTGCAAATACTGGATAGTGTTGGCCTATTTTTGACACTAAGACAGCTCCAATACCCACTCCTTTGAAGTTTGTGTCTCCGTCAAAGAGCATCCTCCAACCATCATATACTTTGGTGATGTCCTCTCCTACAAATGATACCTCCTCGTCGGGAAAATAAGTTTTCAATGGATTCGTATTCTCCATCTATAGGATTTTCTGCCAAATGATCTGTCAACGCTTGCCCTTTGACCATATTCTAAGTTACATAGATGATGTCAAACTCACTTAGCAATATCTGCCATTTTGCTAATGTTCCCGTAGGCATGGGTTTCTGGAAGATGTATTTTAGCGGGTTCATCCTTTATATGAGATATGTGGTGTATGCACGAAAATATCTTTTGAGCTATCCATATCAAAGCACAGCAGGTAAGCTCCAGCAAAGAGTACCGGTCTTCATAAGGTGTGAATTTCTTAGTCAGATAATATATTGCCTGCTCCTCTCTTTCAGTCTCATCGTGTTGACCTAGAACACAACCAAAAGCCCTATCTAGAACAGACAAATAAAGCAGCAAAGGTCTTCCTAGTTCTAGTGAGACCAGAACAAGTGATTTAGATAAATACTCCTTGATTTTGTCGAAGGCCCTCTAGCATTCTTCAGTCCAGCTTGTTGTAGCATCTTTATTCAGCATTTTGAAGATTGGCTCACAGATCATGATTGATTGTGCTATGAAACGACTGATGTAGTTGAGACGCCCCAAAAAGCTCATCACATCTTTCTTATTCTTCGGAGGTGGCAAGTCCTGGATAGCTTTGACCTTTGATAGGTCAAATTCAATCCCTCGACGACTGACGATGAATCCCAACAATTTTCTGGCAGGGACTCCGAAGGCACACTTTGCAGAATTCAGTTTTAGATTATAACTTTGAAACCGATCAAAGAATTTCCTCAAGTCTTCTATTTAATTTGTGCTTCTTCTGGATTTGATGATGACATCATCCATGTACACCTCTAATTCCTTGTTATCATGTCGTGGAAAATATTTATCATCGCTCTTATGTAAGTAGCTCCAGCATTCTTTAAAACAACCGACATCATTTTATAACAGTACTTCTCCCATGGCGTGATAAAGGTTGCCTTTTCGACATCCTCTTCATCCATCCAGATCTAATGATACCCTCTGAACCACTCCACAAAAGATTAGATTTCATGCTTGGCACAGTTGTTGATCAGTATGTGTATATTGGGCAATGGAAAGTCGTCCTTGGGACTCGCCCTGTTCAAATCCCGATAATCAACACATACTACTCTAACTTTCCCATCTTTCTTCGGAACCGGCACAATGTTGGCCAACCGGGTCGGATATTCCCCAACTCTGAGAACCTTGTCTTTGATTTTCTTAGTGACTTCCTCTTTTATCTTTAGACTCATATGCAGCTTAAGTTTTCTGAGCTTCTGTTTTACAAGTGGACACATGGGATTAGTAGGTAACTTGTGAGCTGCTATGGATATGTTCAGACCAGTCATATCATCGTAGGACCATGCAAACATCTTCATACTCTTTTAAGAACTACACATACTCTTCCTTCTCTGATGGTGATATGTGAATGCTTATATGTGTTTCCTTGACTATTTCAGAATCACCTAAGTTAACTATCTCAGTCTCGTCTAAATTAGACTTACTCTTGTTTTCAAAGTTTTCCACGTCTCTGACGATTTCCTCAAGTATTATATCATATTCCAGATCCTCCGAATCACTATCCTTATGTTGAGTTGTCTCATTACATGTCACAGTCATAGGTTCATTGGGATAAGTGATGATAATGTTGTAGAGAGAAAAATGTAAAGAATAATAATAAATACTAAAACTAGCAGTGAATTAACAAAATCTTGAAAACGTCAACAAGTATGGCTCGATGAGTCGAGCAATTATTTCAAAACAAAATATGTTCAGAACAAAACACTAAAAACGTCTTAAATTCTCAAAAAAATGCTTTAAAAATAATTGATGCTAATAGCCAGGCTACCCAAGAAATCGACGGTCCCGGGAAGGTGCAGTAGTCCAGTTCTTGAGAACAGCTCCTCTCTCCACGGTCTGCATAGTAAGGTTTTTGTCACGCCCCGAACTTGGAGGGCGAGACCGGCACCCAGTGCCTGACCTACCCTCGTGTACCAACTTGCAACTAAGGGACTCTGAACATATGATGTCATACTTTGGCCATGGGCCACATTGCAAGACGACTGCAAATGCTAATTAAATGTCAACATAAAACTGGGCCGACAAGGCCGTCATAATTATTACAGTTGACAAACCAACCCAAAAATACATACAAGGCCTGAAAGCCCGACATACTGCACTAACTGACAGGATATGTCTACAAGCCTCTACTGATGGATATACTGTAATTGGAACAGCTCTCCAACCTACTCATAACATATATAGGTATATATATAAGATGTACATAATGCTCTAGACCCGAAAACTCCGAAAGACATGGAGGTTACCGATCAAGCTGAACTCGGGCAACACTTAATGAGGAGGCCAACCCGTCAGACTGTCTAAACCTGCACGCATGAAATGCAGTGCCCCCCCCCAGAAAAGGGACGTCAGTACGAAATAATGTAGTGAGTATGTAAGGCAATATACTGAAAGTTGAAACTGAACTGATAATATAATAATTGCAAGTAGCTGGAAGTCAAAGATAATCTGAAGATATGCTTACCTGCTGATACTGACTCAATTCTCTCAATATAGTAAGTAAAATAGCTGTCCGGCCCTATAAGGCTCGGTATACATATATATCTGCTCTGCCGTAGTAGGCTCGCTCATAAGCACTCGACCATACTAGGCTCTGTATCTCGACCAACTGGGCTTGCTCATATGCACTCGGCCACCGTAGGATCGTCATATAACTTACCATCTGATCAGAGGTTGCCCAATAGGGGCCTGCCCATCGATTATAGCTCGATGGTAATGAAAATACTTTTAATACTGTATATATGCAACTTCTCTACTCTCTTGACTGGAAAAAGGAAATACTCAACTTAGTATGAAGTCCCGATAAGGAGAATATTATAACTTACAACACTAGAAAAATATACACAATTTGCGAGACTAGCAAAATATACGTAAATTCCGGGATATGAATGTAATGACGAGATCATGACAAATGAAAGAAGAGCTTAGCCTTAACATACCTGGAGTAGAGAAAAATCTGTATGATATTCTTGGAAAAGATTGTATCGTGCTCTCTTAGAATCGCAAAATCCCATTAGGATTTCACAGCATAACTTCGTTACAAAACAGCCAACGTTTGATATTCTTTGATATGATGCAGGGTTGTACCTTCTAGTTGTACTATACCAGCTATCTATTTCGTATTTCGTATTTCGTATCCTGTATTTCATATTTCATATCTCTTATATATTGTTGTTATTTTTATTACGCATTTTTATGGTACTAATATATCATCTCCTATTGCTTTTTTGAGCCGAGGGTCTCCTGGAAACAGCCTCTCTACCCTTCGGGGTAGGGGTAAGGTCTGCGTACATATTACCCTCCCCAGATCCCACTTGTGGGATTATACTGGGTCGTTGTTGTTGTTGTTGTTGTTGTTTGGAATTGAATTTTCAAAGGTAGGTGGAAATGTTCAGGAGGTAATGAAGTGATTTCAGAAAGTACTGAAACCAGATGAGGTGTAATTTAAATTTATATGTTTCTCAAAATCATTTGCTGAAAAAGATCCATACTCAAGATAATTCAGTTCTTGATTTCCAAAAGGCTTATTTCATGATTTCTTCAATCATCAGTTAAAGGTGATGGTCTAGTATTTGCATGAAGTGAAATTAAACTTAATATACTAAACCAGTTTCATTGCAATTGTCAATATGACTAAGCCAACTAATATTCCTAATGTGCCACATATAGGTGAGTTGTTAAGAGTCACATTGTTGTGACTTTGTGGGCTTCCACGTTCGTTGTTCAAGATTTTATCCAAAAAGTTATCCACTTATTAGTTAACCGGGTAATGTCCTGTTGCCCGGTAATTAACCAATTACCCGCATAATTTAAAAAAATTATTCTAAATTACTTAAAATTCTATTTATTACTAAAATACTTTATATATACTTTATATGTTATAGTACCGTGGTCATATGGTACCTTGCATGGTACTAGTCCATAAATACTGGGTATTTTAGTTCGGGCCATATTTTACCCCAAAATGCCAAACTTGGACAAAATTTATTTTCTTTGACTTGCTCCCCCTTTCACCTTCATGAATTTACTAACCACTTGTGAAATAGCATAATCCTTATATCCCCAAATAACCTTTTCCTTGAACTGATGTCAATTACCTTACGATAAATTCAATGTAACATACTGTAGGGTACAAAACGATCGTAACTTAATACAGCAGGACGTAATATCAATCGTAATATATTACTGTAGAGGGTAACATCACCATAATATATTACTGCAGAGAATAACATCAACGTAATACTACAGGGCGTAATATTATTCCCCCCTTTGGAACATTCGAGGATGCACTTATCATTTTCTTAACTTATATCTTCCGAATACTTTAGAACTTTCCTTACCATCTAGGCGACTGTTCTGTGAATAAGTCCAAAGTCTTGGGCATCCCCTCTTAGGCCTCCTTTTCACACCACAACTTGTAGTCGGAATCCTTCCAATCTTGTAACTGTTGTTACCTTTCATCATGCAGCCTGTATAGTTTTGATCTTGTAAGTGTGCCCAATCTCTAGGCTTCACACGTAGAGCTTGATAAGATGTCCATTTGGGCATTTATGAGTATACTGAAGTACTTCGCTTGGTACTTGGTTGAATTCACAAATATTGTTATATCTCATCGCATAGGCCCGTTTAATTATCCGTATGAATTTACTGCCATAACTCTTACTTTAATTTATCGTTGCTGAGGTCTGCTACCAAATCCCAGCTTACTCTCGTTGCTCATTCCATATGTATAAATTTAAGTCCTTTAAAAGAATGACGGTCTAATCTTATCTCATTCTTTATAACTTTTGTCCATCCATTGTTGATTCACCTTAATATTGATCTACAATTTACTGTTGATAACTTGAAACCTCTTATGTAATCACTAGGGCTTGCGTTGATCGTGGAACATTTGAAGTGATTTTTCTGATCCACCTAGGGTGATACTATACTTCCATAACCGTGTTTCATAGCATTCTAGTGTGACTTACCTTATGTGGGTATTTTAATTCGTACAATTCGTGAAATCTTCTTCAAGTCATTACTCAATCGAAGGTCCAAACATCATTCTTTATCCATCACAATTACACCCTCATTATACTACCAGGGCAATATTCCATTTCTTCCAAATGCCATTAGTCTTAGACCCTTTTGAGTTCATTCAGGCTATACTAATCTTTGTATACCTTAGAGAAACCATAAGATCTTTTTGTTTTCATAGGCTTAATCGTGAGGACTTATCCATTCTCGTCGCCTTCTCACTCGCCCTTTCTTATCCTCATTCCTGACTTCCTAAAACCTTGTTGCTTTACCATTCTTTAGTTTGACACTTACACATATCCATTTATACTATTCGCAGTCTCCTTTCAACATGCTTGTATCATAAATTTCCTTGTGTTATTCTAGAACATCAAGAGAGACATCATATCATCTCTAACTCTTATTTACTCTCTTAACTAGACCTCTCGATACATAGAAACCGTAAACTGGAAAATATGCCAGTGAAGATGCCGCTATCATTCCTGGACATTAAATCCTCGTGATACTGCCCCTTTTATCCGAAGTATGGACTATTTACGATCTTCTGCCTTTGAGTATCTCATACGTTGTTCGCCTTTACCTTACTTACCTTAAAATCTCGCATCGTATCTTCTATCTCTTTCCTGACCTCCCTTCCACCTAGGTGTAATTCACGTCAATAACTTGAAGCTCTATTATAATACTCGCACCTCTGGTACATACACAATCAGATGGGAGCTTCGTACTGACTTCTTATGAGGTTGTTACTTCTTCTAACTAGCTTCCTTGTAGAGTCATTATAGATTATGGTTGTTGTGTTATTTCTCTTGAACATCTGATATTAAGAGTGATTCTGTCATGTTCTCAAGCACAATTTATATTATTTTTCTAGGTCCAATAATCAGACTTCTGATTTACTTGGGTGATGTAATTCTTTAGTTTCCTCTTCCTACTAATCAGCCTTTACGTACGCTTAAGCTATCTTTCGGTCTGTGGCTCATGGTATCAGTTATTACCTTAGCCTTTCATGGGCGTTATGGAATATCCATGATACAATCTTCTAACAATTTAATCCTTTGTCTATGCCCTGGGCTCAATTCTCTCTTTTAACTTATACTGGAGTCTTCTATGGCTGTATGATTGTCAACAAATATGTTGCCTGGATAATGCTCCAAAATCTTGCGTGTATCCATAACGTACTAACTCTGGATCATTGATCAAATAATTCTTTCATTTCATCTTAGCTTTCTTTCAATGTAAGCTGTCACACCTCCTTTATTTTTGGATTTTTTGGGAGTAATTCTCATATTGGGCAAAAATCACGTGCTTACATAAGCTATTACTTTTCCTGGTCTTTCTGCCCCCTTGTTGCGTCTACACTTAGCTTATCTTAGTGCCCACACTTGCCAGAGTTTTCATACAACTCATATGATCTCGAATATTACTTTTAATTCTTACTTCCCATTCATTAGCCACGGTAGGTGCCACTTTCCTTTGGAATGCTTACAATATTGTTGCGAGATTGTTGTTACATGACCATTTCCTCTTTAGGTCGTTGTGCTTAGGTTGAAGCCTTCTTTCTTATCTCCTTAGCTAGTCTTTCGTTGTAGTACTTAGGGAGAATCCTTGACTCTTGTAAAGTTGTGAGCTTATTACGGATCTTTTTGATGTCCTTACTTGCATGTAATCATATGTAGTTGCTTACCTCCATGCCCTTGTGCTTGTATGGTTGCTTCTGAACTGATATTTTGACTGCCTTCCCAGTGGCACTTTCTTTTACCCCCGTAACACTCATATGGTATCTTTAGCTACCCCGACTCTTGTTTGAATATATCTCAAGTATTATAATGATATTCTTCGAGGCTGAACTCTCTATGTTGGGTTCTACTATGTTTATCTCACACGATCTGGTATCTCGTTTGTAACCTCCTGTTTAGCCATAACTGGGATCTTCCTGACCAATTCTAACTACTCGTTGTCCCATTCTCATATCAATATTCCTTGTAATCTTTCTTGGGTTATTTCATTTATCTTAACTTACGTCTCACACTGGCTCCTTATTCATTAATAACAGCTCGGGCAGGAACCTTTGCTTTCTCTCCTTGACGTCGTGCTTGCACAATATTCTTGAATCATAATGTATCTGTAAGATTTGGATAAGTGTCATCTCACTCCTCTTTCATTTATCACATTCTTCCTTTACCATTCCATAGTCACTAGAAAAACTTAATTCTGACTTAATGCCACATCATTCCATATTCCCCCCTTTAGGGGTGTACTAAGAGCTGAAGCCACGAGGGTCTACCTATAGATGTTTTACCTCTTCATCTTTGGTGACGTTTCTCAACGTCAATGATACTTACTCGCCTTGCGGCAATCCTTCTGTACCAAGGATGACAAATCCCCTTATTCGTGAGGGTGGCACTTAATCTAACTGGTACATATAGTCCCTTAAGCTTAACTTTGCTAGCATTACTTGCTTTAGGAAAGCATCTTCCTGAATGACCATTCTCTAAATTTCTCATGAACCTTCTTCTATTGTCCATCCTATTATTGTCGGAATGCGATCTAGAATTCTCATGATGCTGACTATTACCAAATCACTCAGTCCCTAATTCATATTTAGTTTATCTTATTCACCAGCCCATACTGATTTCTATTACTCTAGGGTCTAACTTTTCCTTTTGTTAACCGCGCTAGAGTTGCGGACCTATTTCTTGAAATGAGGACATGACTATATGGCCTATATTCTTTTGTTGTCTTAAGGCTTGTCACCTCTTGAATTTCCTTTCACTTGATTATAAACTCTGTAATATTGTCATTTTTTTTCTATCGTTTTCATCTATGTATCATATCTTACTCATAATGCTTCATTAACTCTCTTTATATTTTCTTGCTAACATTTCTGTCAATCACTTTATTCTAAAAACTCGAACAAGACATTCTTTTGCCTTTAGCTTCCCTTTGCTCCATCCAGTGGCTCTTCAAGTTGCTTAACGTTCTCGCTTAACTAGGAACACGAGCCACACTAAGGTAATATGTATCCTTTCAAGGCTTATAGTGCATGTCTTTGTAGTACTCATATCTCGATGCACTATTTTAAAGTGTACAATCTAGGTGTCTCATAAAGAGATCTATTAGCACATTTGCAATATCCTTCAGAAATGTCAGCTGACACAAACAATTCATCCATCATATCTTCTTACACTACTTTTATTAACCCCCATAGGGCATATCTAGAATGGGTGCAACTAATTGAATATACCTCTGTTACTATTGAATATAACTCAAAAAGCTTATGTTCCCCTGCCTCAATTATAAACGTTGTTAACCTTCATTAACTGAGTGCCTCATACTTTTCTTCATCTTACTTCTTTTACTTGTTGATACTTGTATTTACCTTCTAAATCTCTCATTGTCTTTCACCATTAAGGTGTATATGTATTCTTGCCTCAAGATCCTTATCAAGAGGCTTACACCTTTTAGTACGCACATGATCTGCAGGAGACCTCACATTTACTTATCATAAACATGATGCAAAGTTGAGTTCCTCTGACTCAACACTCACATAACTATATCTCTTACCACCTGTCTTTCTGGATGTAGGCATCATCGTATTATGAATAAGGTAGAGTTTAGGAAATTGAGTTCATACAACTGAGCTCTACCACACGATCTAGAGTAAGAAGAAAGAGTGACAGTCCTAAATGCCTTGTAGCCTCCTGCTGATAAGTGTGGTGCACGACACACCCATAAACAAGACTCTACTAGACACGGCTTGTAGACTCTCTAGGACAGAACTACTCTAATACCACTTTTGTCATGCCCCGAACTTGGGGGGCGAGACCGGCACCCAGTGCCTGACCTACCCTCGCGTACCAACTTGCAACGAAGGGACTCTGAACATATGATGTCATACTTTCGCCATGGGCCACATTGCAAGACGACTGCAAATGCTAATTAAATGTCAATATAGGGCCGACAAGGACGTCATAATTATTACAGCTGACAAACCAACCCAAAAGTACATACAAGGCCTGAAAGCCCGACATACTGCACTAACTGATAGGATATGTCTACAAGCCTCTACTGATGGATATACTGTAATCAGAACAGCTCTCCGACCTACTCATAACATATATAGGTATATATATAATATGTACATAAGGCTCTAGACCCGAAAACTCCGAAAGGCATGGAGGTTACCGATCAGCTAAACTCAGGCAACACTTAATGAGGAGGCCTACCTGTCAGTCTGTCTAAACCTGCACGCACGAAATGCAGCGCCCCCTAGAAAAGGGACGTCAGTACGAAATGATGCACTGAGTATGTAAGGTAATATACTGAAAGTTGAAACTGAACTGATAATGTAATAACTGCAAGTAGCTGAAAGACAAAGATAATCTGAAGATATGCTTACCTGCAGATACTGACTCAATTCTCTCAATATAGTAAGTAAAATATCTGTCCAGCCCTATAAGGCTCGGTATACATATATATCTGCTCTGCCGTAGTAGGCTCGCTCATAAGCGCTCGACCATAATAGGCTCTGTATCTCGACCAACTGGGCTTGCTCATATGCACTCGGCCACAATAGGATTGTCATATAACTTACCATCTGATCAGAGGTTGCCCAATAGGGGTCTGCCCATCGATTATAGCTCGATGGTAATGAAAATACTTTTAATATTGTATATATATAATTCTCTACTCTCTTGACTGGAAGAAGGAAATACTCAATTCAGTATGAAGTCCCGATAAGGAGAATATTATAACTTACAACACTAGAAAAATATATACAATTTGCGAGACTAGCAAAATATACGTAAATTCCGGGATATGAATGTAATGACGAGATCATGCCAAATGAAAGAAGAGCTTAGCCTTAACATACATGGAGTAGAGAAAAATATGTATGATATTCTTGGAAAAGATTGTATCGTGCTCTCTTAGAATCGCAAAATCTCGTTATGATTTCACAGCATAACTTCGTTACAAAATAGCCAATGTTTGATATTCTTGGACTATTCCAACGTTTGCTGTTTGGAATTGAATTTTCAAAGGTAGGTGGAAATGTTCAGGAGGTAATGAAGTGATTTCAGAAAGTACTGAAACCAGATGAGGTGTAATTTAAATTTTTATGTTTCTCAAAATCATTTGCTGAAAAAGATCCATACTCAAGATAATTCAGTTCTTGATTTCCAAAAGGCTTATTTCATGATTTCTTCAATCATCAGTTAAAGGTGATGGTCTAGTATTTGCATGAAGTGAAATTAAACGTAATATACTAAACCAGTTTCATTGCAATTGTCAATATGACTAAGCCAACTAATATTCCTAATGTGCCACATATAGGTGAGCTGTTAAGAGTCACATTTTTGTGACTTTGTGGGCTTCCACATTCGTTGTTCAAGATTTTATCCAAAAAGTTATGCACTTATTAGTTAACCGGGTAATGTCCCGTTACCCGGTAATTAAACAATTACCCGCATAATTTAAAAAAATTATCCTAAATTACTTAAAATTCTATTTATTACTAAAATACTTTATATATACTTTATATATTATAGTACTATGGTCATATGATACCTTGCATGGTACTAGTCCATAAATAGTGTGTATTTTAGCTTGGGCCGTATTTTACCCCAAAATGCCAAACTTGGACAAAATTTATTTTCTTTGACTTGCTCCCCCTTTCACCTTCATGAATTTACTAATCACTTGTGAAATAGCATAATCCTTATATCCCCAAATAGTCTTTTCCTTGGACTGATGTCAATTACCTTGCGATAAATTCAACGTAAAATATTGTAGGGTACAACACGGTCGTAACTTAATACTGCAGGATGTAATTCAATCGTAATATATTACTGCAGAGGGTAACATCACCGTAATATATTACTGCAGAGCATAACATCAACGTAATACTACGGGGTGTAATAGTTTTCCTCCTTCTCCTCCTCAACTATCACACTGCAATCCATGCCTTCATCATCCAGAAATAGCTTTCTCATGCCAGCTAAGGCTTCGTCCTCCTCAAACCCCCACATCATGTCAGCTTGATGAAATATCTGGTGCAAATGTTGTACCGGTTGTTCCAGCGTATAATAAGGACCTCGCCATGGCGGCAACCAATTCTGGTATTCATGCCAAGTATATTCGTACCCAAGCCCAAAAGTTGTACCATGACGATTTGGTTGCACCGGCTTGGTGATACCCTAGAGGTTTTTGCCCAGACCCTTGCCAGGTTCATACCCTATCCACAATAGTATGCTTTGTATCTTGTTGCTCCACCATTTGTCCTTTTCAATTGCGTTGACATGCTCGATAAGATGGTATGTTTCTCCACCCAGCTTTTTCTTATTCTCGATAATTGGAACAGTCTGACTGGTATAAATGGGATTACTTCCATCCCCATGGATGATCACCTCCTGATGGTTCCATTCAAACTTCACAACCTGATGCAGAGTAGAAGCCACTGCCCTAGCGGCATGTATCCAAGGCCGCCCCAACAATAGGTTATAGGTAGCAGATATATCCAGTACTTGAAACTCAACATCAAACCAGGTTGGTCTCATCTGTAGGCTGAGGTTGATTTCTCCGATTGTGGCTCTTTGAGACCTATCGAACGTCTTCACATTCATACTTTCTGCTCGTATCTAATGCAGGACTTTACCCAACCTCTTCAGAGTAGTCAATGGGCATATATTGAGAGTTGAACCCCCATCTATCATGACCTTGGCGATGAACTTATCCTAAAATTGCACTGTGATATGTAGTGCCCTGTTGTGACTTAGTCCTTTTGGTGGCAGTTCGTCTTCATTAAAGGTGATTTTATGGCTTTCTAGTACTTTCCCGACCATGTTGGCCATTTCCCCACTAGTGATGTTGGTGGGTACATAGGCTTCACTCAGCACTTTCTTCCTATATGTCTCGGAGTTTTTCAGCAGTGATAAATTGGATATCTGAGCAGGAGTTTTGTTCAAATGGTCAACCATAGAGTATTCTCTCACTTGAACTTTTCTCCAAAGGTCGTTAGGGCTAGTCTCAATGATAGGCGACTTGGATGCAGTTTTCTTGCTTGTTCCTCCCAAGTGTTCAGGTGTATAAACCTTGCCCGTTCTGGTCATACCTTGTGTTGCACTTGTTTCTTCCGTTTTTGCTTTTCCTTTCCTCCTTGCTTCTGCAACATAATCCCATGGTATAGCTTTAGAGTTGTAAGATAGTGTGGGTGCTAACATCACAGTGAAGGGAGCGGTTACCTCAACTTTAAATAGTGCTGGTACGGTTACCTCGACTTCAAGTGGTGCTTGGGTTTATACCACTATGGGTGTAAGGGTGACTGGAGATGTTTTAGGATCGTCTCCCTCCCGAAGGAGTCCAATTGACCCCTCCGAATCCCATTCTTCATCGATCTCTATCACGTTCAACCCCTCACCTTTGTGATACGGGAAAGGGTTGTTATGAACATTGGGTGTGGCTTTTTTTGCCTGTATGACCTTGGTGTCGATCAACGTCTGAATCTTGTCCTTCATAGTGCGACACTCATCAATGGTATGGCCCTTCATGCCTGAGTGATAGGCGCATGTTTTGTTTGGGTTAATCTACTGAGAAGCGTTTTCCATAGCGATAGTGGGAGTGGGAATGACATAACCAGCAGCCTTCAGTCTCTCATACAATTTGTCTATAGGTTTAGCAATTGGAGTGTATTGTTTAGGTGGTCTGGGGTCAAAGTTTGGTATTGGTTTTTGGTAATTTTGGTGGGCAGGTGGTGGTGAGTGATAATATGTAGGTTGGGTGTTATAGGTGTGGTAGGCGGTAGTGGGTTGTTCGTATCTGGGGGGTGAAGGCTGGTATATGGGTGGAGGTGTTTGGTATGTGATAGGAGACTTTGGACCTTGGGCTACCATTACAGCACCTACTTCCTTCTTCTTAGAGATACCTCCTGGCTGCAAAGCTTTATTTGTGGCATGTAGTGCTTCGAAATTTGTCACCATTCCACTCTTGATCCCTTCTTCTATTCTTTCTCCCAGCTTGATGATGTTAGAGAATTTATGGTTTTCAATAACCATCAGCATTTCATAGTACTACGGGTCTTGAGCTCTGACGAAGAACTTATTCATTTGTTCTTCTTCATGTGCTGGCCTTACCTTTGCAGCTGCAGATCTCTACCGAGTAGCATACTCGCGAAACGTTTCTGGAGGTTTCTTCTTGAGATTTTAGATGTGGAAAACATCTGGTGCATTTCTATGTTGAACCTGAATTTGTCCATGAAATCTGACGCCATGTTCACCCAATTAACCCACTTCTTCGGGTTCTGACTTATGTACCAAGACAAAGTATCTCCTATGATACTTCTCATGAACAACTTCATACGGATTCGTTCATCTTTGCCAACCCCTACAAGTTTGTTACAATATGTCCTTAGATGTACCTTTGGATCACCAGTTCCATCGAATATTTCAAACTTGGGAGGTTTGTAACCCTCCTATATTTCCACTCGAAGTCCCTTTTGTGTAACCTCCTATACTTGACCTGTGCTTCAGTAGTGTCATCTATGATCCTGTTTTTCAGATTAATTCCCGGCTTGACGTCTTCTGATATATCGTCCACCAGCCATGATGGGTAGAAGTACACATGAATGGCGTGATACCTATTTGGCTCAATAGTATCCTTTTCCATAATGACCTTTTGATTTCACATATGTTGTGCCTGGAACTTGAATGGAATGACGTCCCCCTTAAAATCGGCTTTGTACTGGACCATGTTGGAAACCCGAGGTATAACCTGTTTTCTTCATGTTTGTCTCATTACCCTTATAGGAGCATAATTATAGATACCCATCAACTCGATCAGCACTAGATAAGTAGTCTCCCTTGACCTGATGATGAACTCACTGCTAGGAAACCATTCAAACATCTAATGTACATGCTCGTCTATCAGATTGTTGAAGAAACGCACCCAAACTCACAGCATTTCTAGTTTGAACAAACCTATCTGGGATAAATGTCATCTTCTTTGGGTGATGGTAAGCTATGTAGTCATTCAACAGTCGACACAGAAGCTCTTTGCGATATTCTCCTCTTTGAAAATGTTCTAACAACCAGACTTGTAATAACAGATTACAACCTTCGAAGTGCCTGAATCCCTATTTGCACCGATCTAAAGCGTGGTACATTTCAGCTAAGATCATGGGGATGATAGTATAGGTTTGTCCTCGATGCCTTCCATAAGGGTCCTGGCGACCATGGCTAGACGAATGTGGATCCTTCCCCCTTTTTATCGGAAATATCAACAACCTCAAGAAGCAGACAATGAACACATAAACTCGACGGTGCATCCAACCCAAGGAAGTAATGGCAAGTTCATCATGATGAAGGCGATATGACTTGCTGTGCCCATAAGACTCATAAAGGAATTCGAATGAGATGTATGACTTCTTCAAATAAAGAAACTCATATTTTTTCTTGAAACTTAGCATTTTTAGAAAACTGCAAGGGGTTCGATTCTCTAGCACTAATAACTGTGGACTATCCCATGGCAGCTTAGTGAAGCCTCCTATTTCATCTAGGAGAGGAGTCATTTCTATGTCACCAAAGCGGAAGACGACCCTTTTCTCATCCAAAAATATAGTGGCAGCCTTAATCAATGCTCTATTCGGTCGGATGTATAGCAAGGACGAAAAATTACTGAGTACCCTTCTCACATGACTCTTGTCGCTAGGCGCAAGATTTTTCCACCAATCAAGTAGTAGAGGTGGGATATTTTGGACCATCCGAACTTGGGGACTTCGTGCTTCATTTTCTGCAAACAAATAAGTTTAGCCTTTCCCCCTCCAGATTCGACTATTCACACACTAATGATCAACATATTGGCATATTTTCTCTAAAGTAATGCACATAATATGATGGTGTCCATTGGGATTGTCGAAATCCTGTTGGACTTTGGACAAGGCTTATCTTAGTGGGCTATCGATGTTAATAACGTTCTAACTCGTACTAGATTTAACATGATGCATGTACATTTGATATTGGATTAAGGTTTCTAGAATGGCCTAGACTGGTACTCTCAAGTGGACAACTTTATAGGAAAAGATACGGGACCGTTGATTGCACCGTTGATCAACTAGTTTACCGCAAATGAGCCTTTCCAATTTAAAAAGGGTAATTTTGGAAGAGCGCGGACACTCATCAAGCGTCGCTATGTTGATAATTGGCATGAGTGGAGTATGATGTGGAGCATTCTTTATGAAGAGATAATAACACGTTGTCAAGTATTTGCATGATAACTATGTAAAAATAGTAAACACAGTAGTGAAGTAAAACGTGAAAAACATAGAAAAGAAATGACAAAAGGAAGAAGTTATTTCGTGGAATATAGGCAAAAATGTAATAAGTAAGTAAGGGAGAAGGGATAGGAGAGGCATGATATAGTAGTCTTTAAGCAAATGAAGAGCAGTTATAGCAAATAAGGGTGAATAGGGAAAGGGATGTGCATGTAATAACAAATTTAAGCAAATAAAGGTAGAGAAGGGAAGGGATGTGCAAGTCATAATGGATTTAAACGAATAAGGGTGAATAGGGAAAGGGGTGTGCATATAATAGCAAAATTTAAACAAATAAAGATGGAAAAAGCATGTGCATTTATAACAAAGAAAAATAATCCACATAAGCCAAGTCATTATGGTAAGAGCCTAAGTGTAAATCCCCAGTAGAGTCGCCATGTTGTCATGCCTCGTTTTCTCGCGAAAGCAGATTTCGACGTTGTGACAACTCTTTTGGATGGGAGATGGAGTGCTAAGAGAAGAAGAGTCACAACCTAACGGTTTTTAAGGTGCATTAGGGCACCTATTATGCAGATAACTCGGTTTTACTAGTCAACGCATCCAAAGATCGGGTAAAGGCTCAAGTTACCTCAAAGAGAAGGTGTTAGGCACTCATCGAGTTCCACAATTGTGGGTCCCAGCCGAACTTAAACTATGCGGATTATAATTAGGCAAGATAAACAAAGAGAGTATGGGTCAAATGCATCTATTATAGCATGATGAGAAATAAGGATTGCAAGGATAAACTATTAAGTCTATGTTAAATGACTAAATGTATAAAGAAAAGAAAGGGGGGTCCTAAGTTTTTTAGCCTAAAGGATCACTCCTTGCAACATAAATAATACTACGCAACTCCCTTGAGGTAGGGAATTACTCATATTATTCAGCGGGCATAGACTATCATCTCCTGCTACCCGATTATTATGTTGAAGTTGTTTACCTAAAAGCGTTCTAATTCAATTCTAAGTCGTGCTCTATGTGTGCACTACTCGTCTTGTGCCTATGGTCCAAGAGGCATTGGGCCTCTATTTAAGGTGAATCTATACATAACTTAGGCTGCTCAAAATGATAAAACTAGGCGACATACAAAACAAGTTGGACTTCAAATATGGGCAGTTAAGGGCTCAAGTTAGCCTCTACACTTAAGCAACAAATGCACTCACAAACAGGTTTTCATGTTAGGCAGTTTTAGAATTAAAATCCTTAAGCCTTATAGACATGATTTCTATTTTGAATTTAAATGTGCAGTCAGTTTCATATGCAAGCCCCCCTTATAGATATAATTTCCGAACAACCAAACAGTTATTGCATGTTGATTATTGAGATTATAGGTTTCAAGTTATTAAACCTATAGACATTGTGTCTAAATGATTTACAAAGTAACAGATAATGAAAACTGTTGGAAAATACTCAGAATTACTCATGCTTTTTGACAGTGTCATAAATAAGCGATAAACAACGTTTGAAAAGTTCAGCAGTAACACTTTATAGCGAGTAGTGATACCCTATAGGCAGGATTTCTAAAGGTTGGCGATTGGAACTAAATTTTTTGTTATACTTAGCCCATGTAAGCATGTTTTCTAGGTAAACAGTATGATACAAATGAAATAACTAAAGTCCCATAGGTATGATTTCTAGTGGATATGATGCAGTTATGCAAATTGAAAGAAAGTTCAATGGTATTTGTTTCCTATAGGCATGATGTCTATTAACACGTAGTAGTAGACATGGAAATAAATGAATCCTTTGAACTCATGCTTTGATGATAGACGAGTAGTGTGTGTGTGTGTGTGTGTGTGTGAGAGAGTCTCCTAATGACATGATTTCTAACAGTGCACATAAAAATTGAAAGGCATATATAGCAGGTTGGATAACAAGTAAATCACATGAATCCTATAAGCATGCTTGCTACCCTTTCATGCAAACATTAAGTCTACTCGTTTCCCCTATTTTACTAATACCCTTAATTGTTCATTACAAAGTTATTACAGGCCCGGTAATGAATGTAATTACAAGGGATTATACAAACAATAACAGTAGGCCCACAACTTGCCCAAAAAAATGTCCGGCATTGCCTGGGCCTTCAGCAACTCTTTCTTTACCAATTAGCATACCCAAGTCCCAACAAGAAACCATATCCAGCAGCACAACCCAGAAACCATAGAGGAGATCAAGCCAAACCAAACAGCCACAGATTTACCATATGACCCCAACACAAAAATCACTCAAACAAACTAATTTGCAGATTCGATAGGCAGAAGGATGAAATAACTGAGTGTCAGAGATAGCTCAGGTCTCAGAAGTAAAGAGAGTGGTCAAAGGACCCCAAATCCTAGTGTGTCAGAGTTCACAAGGGTCTCAAATGGACCCTGAGTAGTGCTCACATTAGAGAGGTCAATAGTGAGATTCTTGGTGGCCTTAACTTTCAGCCGGCCAAAAATGATAGGCTCAGAATAGCATAGGTAACAAATGAGGGTGAGTGGACAATGGTTAAGGGACAGAAGTTGAGGAAATACACTTATAGTTTAAAAAATAGACATAGCAAAGTTGAGAACACAGAACAGCTAATCAAGAAGGTCAACAAGACTTAGAAGCAGGATCAACACTTAGCAAAATGACACATTGGCAGAAAGCATTGCAAGAGTTAGGGAGGAACAAGTTTGCAAAATTAACAAGATTATCATACAAAGGTGCATAATACCAAACAAATTTAAGTAGGACACTAATTTAAGAGGTTTAAAGATTAAAGGTCCAAATTATGCTAGGGATTCATCACAATATCATAAGAAAACCATGTTAACTTATATCATGAAGCAGATAAGTATTAAACATGGTATGGAAACACAAACTAAGATAACTATTCTAAAGGTTTCAAACAGTTACTAGGGATATAGGATTAAGCCAAATAGAGACATGTTGTGAGGCACATTAACAAGGGAGTATATCATAGTTGATAGAAAAGGTCTTAACACAGATTATAACACATTATAGATGTGAGGTATTCATTACAGGAATTCAGAACAAAGTAGTAAAGCAAGCCATGTCAAATATCAAATGTAGATATTCAAGCATCAACACAGTAGACTAATAAACTTAAACAGGTCCAATTTATTCAGATTAAGCACATTCAAATAACATACCTCATAATTGGCAACTTTTAGGTAAAATTAAATACTAAAGAGGTTCAAAACAAATGCAAAACTAACAAAGTTGCATACAAGAGTATCCCAGAACACATTAGTTAAACGAACTTAATAGGGTTCAGATTATTCAAATTAGGCACAAACATGTAGCTAAACGAACTTAAGAGGGTTCAAATTATTCAAATTAGGCATAAACATGTCTCAAAACTGGCAACATTAGGTGAAATTAAATGCCAAAGAGGCTTAAACAAATGAAAAGCTAATCAAAATTGCACACAAAGTAACCCAAACACATTAAGCCATGAATTTCAAAAGTAAGAATATGCAAATCATAAACACATAAGAACGAAATTGCAAAGCCCATTGACTTACCAGTTAAACGGACAATAAGAAAGAACAAATTCCACAATGTTGTGAATATCAATAAAGAGCAAGAACCCAGAATATCAATGTGTCAAAGTTCCCAAGGGCTTCAAAGCAACCTCGGGCAGTGCTCGCACCAAGAAAATATTGAAAAGTCGAATCCTGGTGACTTGGCTTTCAACCGTCCAAGAATCAAGGTATAGAACAAGAGAACGAGAGAACAATAAAGTAATATCTCCAATTTTTTACTGAAAATCTAGCAATTAAGGGTATCTCTTAAGGGGGAATGGGGAGGGTTTATATAGCAGTAGAGATCTGGCAAACAAACAATGAAGTACCGTAAAATCAACATAAATAAGGAAATAATATCAAGCAGAATCAGTAAAAGTCAGATTAGGGAAAAACTAGTTAAACCCTAGTTGACAGAAATCGGAGATTGGCTGGAGATCTTGGCTAATCGGACCCAATATAGCCTTGCCATGATGCATATAGACGAGATTTTGTCCAGATTCAAGCGATTGAAGTTGAACGGACCCAAATCTGAGAGATGGTACTTGCCAAGTTTAGGCAAGTACTAAGTGATACCATAGTCTCACAAGTACTGAGATAACACATAAAAGGTAAGTAAATCATGGAAAGAATTCATGATCGAGACGGATTCAGAGAAGATTGAGAGGGCGACTAAGGTTTCCAAGGAGAGAAGAAGAGAGGATTCAGAGGCAGCGTATGAGAGGAAATGATACGGTTTTGGGGTGGGTTAGGTTAATTAAAACGGGGGAATGGCTATGGGTCGTCGATCATTTGAGATCAACGGCCAAGATTAGAGGAGAAACGGGGCGGGTAGCGGAATGGGTCCCGACTGGGTTATAACTAAAGGGGTCGTTTGGTCTTGAGCCAGGGGATTGGGCTAAGGATATTGGGCCAATTTGATCCAAAAATTAGTTTAAAGCTTGGCTATTATTTAAATACACAAAAATAATTTATAAAAAGGCTTGATAAATAAGTAAAAATATTATTTATACACTAAAATGCTTAAATAATAATAGCATAGTATTATAAAATATAAAATGGTATTTTTGACATAAATAATATAAATAAAGAGCATTTCTGTATAAGTATGGGCTATTACTGCAAAATTATGCAAATATCTTAAAAATACTAATGTAATTATAAAAAATGAGATTAAAATATTTGAAACATATATTATAGATGCAAATAATAATTTTAGATAACTAAGTCAACACAAAATAATTTGAAGGAGTAATTAATAATTATTCAAGTAATTTAAATACAGGAAAATCAATTTAAAAGCTCTAAAAATCATGGAAAATTGTAGAGAAATGCTTGCATAGATTTGTAAACTAAATAATGATGCAAAATGTTGATTTGAAAGTATATATATTATTTGAAAATATGAGGTCAAAGTTGGGTATCAACACATAAGATCCATGAAAGCTGTCGGGGCATTTGTTAGCCCAAAAGACATTACCAGAAATTCAAAGTGCCCATATCGGGTTCTGAAAGATGTTTTCAGAATATCCTGCTCCCAAATCTTCAATTGGTGATACCCGGATCTTAAATAAATCTTGGAGAAGTACTTAGCACCCTTCAATTGGTCAAACAAGTAATTTATCCTTGGCACTGGGTACTTATTCTTGATTGTGACCTTGTTGAGCTGTCGATAGTCAATACACATCCTTAGTGTCCCATTTTTCTTTCTTACAAAGAGAACTGGTGTGCGCCAAGGTGACACACTCGGCCGAATGAAACCTTTCTCTAACAAATCCTTCAATTGTTCCTTTAGCTCCTTCAATTCTGTCGGTGCCATTATAGGGTGGAATAGATATAGGCTGCGTACTCGGCATCACATCAATCCCAAAATTAATCTCCCTGACTGGTGGGATCCCAGGGAGGTCATCTAGAAAGACCTCCGAAAATTCATTCACAACAGGCACGGGCTCAAGTGTAGGTGCCTCAACATCGGTGTCCGTAACCCAGACCAAATGGTAAATACACCCCTTGTTAATCATCTTTGTAGCTTTAAGGTAATAAATAAACCTACCCTTCGGCACCACATCATCCCTCTTCCATTCAACCACTGACTCATTTGGAAATTCAAACCTTAGGGTTCTGGCTCGACAATCAAGCTTGAAAAAACATGAATAAAGCCATTCCATCCCCATTATTACATCAAAATCACCATCCTCAATTCAATGAGATCGGCCATAGTGTCCCAACCACGCACCATGACAACACAATCCCTATAAACCTGCGCGGCCACAGTAGACTCACCAACCGAAGTAGATACAAAGAACGGCTCATAAAGCTATTCCAGTTCTATCCCAAATTCCATAGCAACATAAGGAGTGACATAGGACAAAGTGGAACCGGGATCAATAAGAGCATACATGTCATGAGATTGGACAGTCAATATACCTGTGACAACATCTGGAGAAGCCTCTGAACTCTGGCGACCCTACATAGGATAGAATCGGTTGGGTCCTCCTGAACTCTATGTACCACCTCTAGCTACACCACGCCCTGCGGGTGCTGGAGTGCCTCGAGCTAGAAGAGGTGCTGCAAATGTAGTAGCTGCAGAACTGGCTAGTTGTTCCGTGCCCCAGGCCACACCCTGGAGGGACGAATGGTAATCCTTCTAAATGTGACCCCTCAATCCGCACCCATAGCATATGGGGAGGTCTATGTAGCAGATTCCAAGTGCATCTTTCCATACCTAGGGCATGGGGGCCTCCGTTGCTGCTGGAATCTCCCACCAGGCCGACCCTGCTGGTAGGATCCCCTATTGCCCTGATCGGGCCTAAAATGACTCCAATACTACTGATTGGGCCCTGATGGCGGTGCACTGATTGAAGTTTGAGCAAAAGACTGGGATGGCCTTGATGACCCTACTTTGGAAGACATCGCCACCATCGAAAGACCCACCAAAGTTGCCCGCGTACCATGCCTTGTTGATACCCTCTCTCTCCGTTCTATTCTTCAACTTACGGTTCTCTGTAGCTAGAGAAAATGCCACCATCTTCACATAGTTTATATCAATATTCAAGGCAGTTGTAGCGGCCTCATTTATAACCAAGGGGCTAAGGCCTGTACAAACCGGTGCACTCTATACTCCATAGTGGGTAACATGTATATTGCATACTTGTATAGGCGCACAAATCTCATATGGTACTCCCACACACTCAAGCTACCTTGCCTTACGCTCTCAAACTCCACGACATGAGCAGCCTTAGTGTCAGCAGGCAAGAAATGATCAATGAAGGTATCGGCAAACTCAGTCCACCTCGCTGGAAGGGTCCCCTCCTCACAGGACTCTTGCAAGTTCAAACCAAAAATATGCCACCTCTTTCAGGTGGTAGGAAGCCAACTCCACTGCTTCCATCTCAGTAGCATGCATAACTCGAAGAGTCTTGTACATCTCATCAATAAAGTACTAGGAGTCCTCCTCGGGATTAGTACCCGTGAACACTAAGGAGGATCTAACTAAAGAAAATTGTTCACCCTAGAACTAGCAGATTCCCCTGGCTGACTCAAAGAAGTAGGCACAATATTTAATCTCTGGTCCTGAGAAGCCACTATCTGAGCCAACATCTGTATGGCTCCCCTAAGATCCCTTTCAGAAACATCGATACCGGAAGGTGGGGCTGGAGGTGGAACTGGAATATCAGTTAGAGGGATTGTTGAACCCTCACTAGGTGCAGGAATTGGTGCAGTCTGATCCGGTGTAGTAGAATCAGGCAGTGTAGTAGTCGGGGGAATATTCTCGCCCCTCGGGTGCTCACCCGCACCATCAAGTAAAGAATCAATTTCCACTCCTAAGGCAGCATTGGCTCCTTGGCCAGTTATTGCTTTCTTCCTAGGAGCCATGTACTAAAAGTTATAGCAATGCACGAGTTAGAGGAGGGACAGTCTTACAATCAGCATGATCGCGTGATCCAGAACATCAAAGAAGGGTGTTATTCCTAAATTCCCAAGTAGATTCCTAATTATAGATGAGGTCGACAACACACCAATAAGGACTCTACTAGACACGGATCCGAGACATCCTAGGACACTTTAAAACCTTAGTCTCTTATACCAAGTTTGTCAGGCCCCAACCTCAGGGAGCGCGACCGATGCTCAACCGAGATAACCCAGCGGAGCAAGACAGTACAATACCTTCTACCCGAACTCACTCCTAATAAAGAAAAAATTTATCTCATTAATTGGACAATGGGGAGGATCACTAACAACACCAATTCATTATCATTAGGTATATCGTTTATAATTCTCAAAATACATACACGTTCATAGTTTGAAATGGAACGTGTGTACAAATACAACATTACTAGTTTCACTTTCCCAGCACCAACATACCACCTACACTATATCTACATAGCCTCTTATAGATAGTTTGAAATAGAACATGTATACAAATACAACATTACTAGTTTCACTTTCCCAGTACCAACATACCACCCACACTATATCTATAGAGCCTCTAAAAGAGTACGATGATAGTGTTGGTGTCATGCCCCAAAACCGAGGAGCACGACCAACACTCAACCGAGTAAACCTGACTGAGCAAGCCTGTTAGGTTCCATTCTACCCAAATGGATTCATGAAAAAACTAGGAGATGGACTCCATTAATCACACTTAGTAAGTATTTCATTAACAACTTCCGTTTCATTTCCATTAGCAGCTTAAATAATAATTATAAAAATATTACAAGTTTTACAAATCTTTGCCAAACATCAATAATTCTACTTTAATTCCAATACCTAACACTACCTACAACCTGTATACGGAGCCTCTAAATACAACTGAAGAGTAAAGTAATATGAAAATGTCGGTAACAAGGTTCCGGCTATACCTTAAATACAAAGTACATGATGAATAGATGAAACAGGACCCCAAAACGAAGTGGGGCTCACCAAGTCAGCTGAAAGGATGATGTGGCACTAGCTACGACCAACACTGCCTGCTATAGAAACACCTACATCCATTTAAAGACGTAGCGCCCCCGGCAAAGGGGACGTTAATGCCATCGAATAGCACTAGTATGTATAACTAAACACCATCTAGTTAGAAAGAACTTTCATACAAGAGTAAGAAGAAATCATAAAGACAACAAAGTTTTAAATAAGCACCATGTCAACAATATAAGGAGGTTCATATGATTTTCACATAGTTTCTGAAATTTTAGATTGGAGCATCCCACACTGTTGCATCATTATCCACTTTGCCACCGCTTCTTTAAGTGGAGTCCGATCACGGCCCGATCGGCTAAGCCGTCTCCCGGAGACATTACCATTATTTCATTCACACTTTCCAGTTTCAATCATCAATACATTACTACCATGTGTATATATCATGGCGTCCGATCATGGCCCGATCGGCTAAGCCGCCTCCCCGAGACGTTACCATTTTCCATTATTCATCTCACTCCAATCTTTGGATACACATGTATTAGTTTACCCGCACTTGGGGCCATAATTTTCACGTTCCATAATTCACGTTTCACATTGTTCCCATTTTCAACATTTACCTTGCCACTTAAAGTCATAGGCATATACAAAAGCAATTTAAGTCATAAGCATAGAAGTAAATTCATCACGTTTGGCATATTAGTTCCAAAGTAACCTTGGCATGACATTTAGGCATTTAGCACATAGATCATGTTCTCCACACATCCTCCATCTACAAAGAATAACACATTAAACATATGAAGAAGTACCTACCACATACATTTTCATAACAATAATTCAATTAACATAGCAAGTACTGCATCAATCACGTTTCGAACTTACAACATTTACGCGGGCACCATGGAAGCTCAATTTCTAAGAGACAGGGTTTTAGCCATACATATCTTGTTTAAGCTTTCCTTAAATTACTACGATATTCCGAAAATTCTAGCAATCCCAATCTACTTGAGACATAACAAAATTGAACATAAATTAGGAAGGTATTCATGGTTTCAGCTCATTTGAGCATTTTATCAAACACTAGTTGAGCATCTTGATTTTAAATCTCTTTTACAAGATTTCCTTCATTCCCCAACCCAATCTTTACTTATTTATGTTCAACAATCTTCCCACAAACCTAATTTGTACATGCATGTATACATAATACTATTACACCCAAGAATCATACCTCAATAACCCATCTCACAATCTCTACAACACCAACACAACCTAGGTTAGGCAACTATGGCTTCCAATCACCATCCCATGAGTTACAATACTTAATTTATACTCATATTTCCATAATAACTCCATATATGTAAGTCTAAGGGTAAAAGATTACCTCTTGTAGACCAAATCTTGAAAGACAACTTTTGGGATGTTCTTGAGATTTTGGAGAAATCCTATGAAATCCAATCAAAACCATGTTTTAACTAGTGATTGAGAAGTGAAATCACCATGAAAACACACTTAAAAACTCACCTTAGGTGTGCAATTGGATGCCTTGGACGGATTGGGGATGGAGAGGATGCCCTAGTCTTGAAAAATGACTTAAATCCTCTCATTTCCCGTCCTTAGGTATATTTAGAGGTCTGATATTAGCGCGCCAGTGCTAATGACCGCGCTCATGAGGCGGAATACTTCTCAATATGCGTGGTCGCACACCTGGGCGCGCATATGACACATGCCCAGTAAAATGGTCGTAACTTTCTGTATACACCTCCAAATGACGAACGGCTTGATGCGTCGGAAACTAGACTCAAAAATATTTAATTGATAGGTTGTGAATAACACAACACCTTATATGATTGTCCAAAGTGACGTCTTGTGCGTACTTATTCACACCTTTAGTCCATTATGAAATTTTCCAACTTTGCTTAGACTTAGGCCTCTTCTTAGACCTCAAATCACTTATAATATGACTTATACACTTATTAACATATTCAATTAATATCCATTATATCATGAATCCTCATTTGCACACAAAATAAAATAATTAGCCTACCTTGGCACCACGAAATCTTAAATTACTTAGCAAAATTTTCTGGGGCTTTACAGCCGGCAACAAGGCCCGGGCTATACCTCAAGACATTATACGCAAGGAATAAAAGATATACGACCCCGATATGAGATAGGGCTCACCAAGTCAGCTAGGAAAAGGGTGTACCACTATCAATGATCAAAGCCGCCTACTGTAGAACCTCCTGCATCCATTAAAGATGCAGCACCTCCGGCAAAAGGGACGTTAGTACATGTGGAATAGTACTAGTATGAATGACTAAGTACCTTCTCAATAGAATGAGTGATGACACAAGGAAGCAAATTATACAATCAATGGGAGCCTTAACAATACCAAAAAATCAAGTTAGGAGTAGACAAGTTTCAAGTAAATTTCCATATTTTAGGTTGGGAGATCTTAGCACCGATACAGCACCATAATTTTTGCAAGGAGACCGATCACGACCAGATCGGCTAGGCCGTCTCACCCAAAGACATCAACCACAATCACAATCATTATCTCAATCTCAATCATTGATTCAATCATAACATCAAGCACAATTACCAACATGTGTGCGACATGGCATCCAATCACGACCCGACCGGCTAGGCCATCTCACACAATGTTGTATGGATCGACATCACCCTTTTTTCCAGAAATCATCTAATCCCACTAAAGGGGAATATTCTTGTCATATCAATCTCATCCCAAATAAGGGGAATAATCAGAATTCACTCCTACACCTGCACGTGTAGTTTCAGGGTTAGGTTATTTCAACCTACACTTTCTCGGTGACTAACGATACTGTGACGACCCAAAGGGTCATCACCGCAAATCTTCCTTGTTCCATGCTTCCGAGGCCTTGAAAACCTCGTTGTTAGTTGCCTCAATTTGCATGTGCAGTTCGGGCGCGTAGTCGGAAAGCTTTTATGTTGAAATATGCGAATTATGTAAAACATTTGATGAATTTTGATATTAATATGCATAATATTGACTTCAGTCAATATTTTGGGTAAAAGGACCCGGACCTGTGATTCGACGATCCCGGAGGGTCCGTAGAAAAACATGGGACTTGGGAGTGTACCCAGAATCAAATTCCGAGGTCCCAAGCCCGAGAAATGAATTTTTGTGTGAAATTGTTTTCTGAAATTAATTAATGAAAAGGAAGAAGAAAATTGATCAGAAAGCTGTGGTATCGGTCTCGTATTTTGGTTCTGATGCCCGGTACGAGTCTTAAATATGTTTTAAGCACTATCTGTAAAGTTTGACTAAAAACGGACGTCATATGACGTGTTTCAGACTTAAAATGGGGAATTTGAGTTTTATGAAAGTTGAAAGAAAATCATGTGTTTCGAGGCTTGATCCTATGTATATGATGTTGTTTTTGGCGATTTGATCGCACGAGTAAGTCCGTAAGGTGTTTTCGAGATCATATGAATGTTTGGTTTGGAGCCCCTAGGGCTCGGGTGAGTTTTGAGTGGGGCCCGGGAGGTCTTAAGCTTAAAAAAATGCAGGTTCAGATGTTGCTGGCCCCAGTGCGGCCGCGGTCATTTCCGCGCGATCGGCCACGCGGTCGCGATACTTTTCTGTGCGGTCCACGTGGTGGAGTTCAAAGGGTCGACCAGCGCGGTCGCGCACCAAATCAGTGCGGTCCGCGCTGGGTGGGTTCAGAGAAAGCCCACTTCTTCCCTCCCTCGGCGCGACCGCGGTGCATTTCTGCGCGGTCCGTGCCAGCCCCCAGCAAAAGTATATATATTTGAGACTTCAGTCATTTTTTCCACTTTTCAAAAACCCAAAACCTAAGAGGCGATTTTCCAAACAACTTTTCTTCTCCAAAACCATTGGTAAGTGATTTCTAACTTAATTTCTTCACTTCTTAACATCTTTTAACATGATTTCAACTTCAAATCAAAGATTTTCATGGGGAAATTGGGTGTTTTGGGTAAAACCTAGGTTTTCTTCAAATTGAGAAGTTGGACCTCAATTTGGGGTCTGATTTCAAAACAAAACATATATTTGGATTCGTGGGAGAATAGGTAACCAGGTTTTTGGTCCGAACCTCGAGTTTCAACCACGTGGGTCCGGGGGTATTTTTGACCTTTTTGGGAAAAACCTTGTAAAAACTATTTTTATGCATTGGGGTTAGTTCCAATAGTAATTATTAATGCATTCAAGCAATTTGTGACTAGATTCGAGTGGTTGGGTGGTGAATTCGAGGGGTAAAGCTATTCTAGAAGCGTGAGTTGAGTTTGGAGCATTTGAGGTAAGTGGCTTGTCTAACCTTGTGTTGGGGACCTTTCCCCTTAGGATGTGCTATATTTGATAATTGAAATGCCCTGTACGTGAGGTGACGAGCGCGTACTTGAGCTAATTGTTGAAAACACGGTTTTTCCTTAAGTATTTCAATTGAGTTCTTTTCTTGTTTTATTCTACTTGTCAATTTAGCATGTTGCTAGTCTAGAAAGGCATGTTTAGTTGACTTAATTGCCTATTTGCTTAAATTGCCTGAATTGCATTACGTGAAGCATGTTAGGCTAGAAGTAAATGTTTACTTTGTACGAAATTAGCGTTTAATTTAATATTCTTGTGTTGCTGCTCTATGTTTTAAATTGGGACTACGGGTTAGATTACCGGGAGATTCCCCCTTCACATTTACTTTGGTACAACGGGTTAGATTCCCGGGAGATCCCCGGCACATATATTGAGGATACCGAGAGATCCTCGAGATACCAAGAGATCCCTAGCACATATTGAGGATACCAAGAGATCCCTGGCTTATATTGAGGATACTGAGAGATCTTCGGGATACCAAGAGGTCCCTAGTACATGTCGAGGATACTAAGAGATCCTCGGGATACTTAGAGATCCCCGGTTACTTTCCTTATGGTTTGCTTTCATCATTGTTTCCGTTATTGTACTCTTATTATCCTGCATAGATTCTTACTGTAGGTTTTCAATTGCACTACTTAACTTATCCTGCCATCTTTATATTTTATTTAACCTCAGTATGGCCCTGACCTTCCTCGTCACTACCCAACCGAGGTTAGGCTTGGCACTTACTGAGTACCGCTGTGGTGTACTCACGCCTATTCTGTGCATGTTTTTTTTCATGTGCAGATCCTGGTACCTCTACTCAGGCATACTATCAGTGAGGCAGGAGGACTACGGAGACTTCGAGGTAGATCTGCAGCGTTCGCAAACCGACGAGTCTCCCTCTTTATTCTATCTTTAGTACTTAGTTCTCTTTCCTTCCGTTCGTTAGATATTCTGGAGTTTGGAGCCTCACTATACATTTTTGTAGCCTGTGTTTTCCCGTGAGTTTCCGGGTTTTGGGATTTGTTTTAGTCTTGAGATATTGAGTCGTATATGACGAGCGGCATTCAGTACAATTTACTTTTTAAATAATTAAATATGGTATTCTATTTTTCCGTAATTATTATGTTTCCGCAAGTGTTAGGCTTACCTGGTCACGGACACTAGGTGCCATCATGACATGTTCACAGTTGGTGAACTAGGGTCGTGACAAGTTGGTATCAGAGCTCTAGATCATAGGAGTCACGGAACACAGGCCGGTTTATTAGAGTCTCGCTGATCGGTATGGTGACGTCTATACTTATCTACGAGAGGCTATGTAACTGTTTAGGAAAAATCCTTCACTTCATTGATCTCCTTGTCGTGCGATATTTTTGACATCAATTCTAAACTTTTGTCTTTTATTCTCTCACAGATGGTGAGGACACTTGCTACTCGGGGCGATCAGGCACCTGCACCCACTCCTGCAGCCGTCAGAGGTAGGGGTCGGGGCAGAGGTCGTGGACGCGCATGGGGTGCAGCCAGAGCACCTGCGCGAGCTACCGCTGAGGTACCGCCAGCATATCCAGTCGGAGTTCAGTCACCCGACACGCCTACAACCACTACTACTCCAGCCCTTCAGGAGACATTGGAATAGTTTATGAGTATGTACACCACGCTGGCTCAGGCAGGGTTACTTCCCCTTGCTGCAGCCACATCCCAAGCCGGGGGAGGGGCACAGACTCCCGCCGCCCGCACTCCTGACCAGCGAGTGCAGGTTGAGCAGGTCCTAGAGATCATTCCTATACAGACTACAATACCAGTTCAGCCCGAGGATGGCGCAGCTGCTTCTGAGGATGAGCAGCGAAGACTCGAGAGGTTCAAGAAGTATGATCCTACGGTTTTCAGTGGACTAGCGACAGATTATGCCTTGGGATTTCTGGAGGATTGCCACCGTATTCTTCGCACTATGGGTATTACCGGATCGAGCGGGGTTTCCTTCACTGCTTTCCAACTTCAGGGAGCCACCTATGAGTTAGACAGTCCAGACGAGGCTGCTTCACTGACTTGGACCCAGTTCTCAGACATGTTTTTGAGAGAGTTCATCCCTCAGAGCCTCAGGGACGCATGGCGTGCAGAGTTTGAGCATTTGCGCCAGGGTGCTATGACTGTTTTAGAGTATGCTATCTGTTACACCAGATTGGCTAGGCATGCACCAGCCTTGGTTGCTACTGTCCACGAGAGGGTTCGCCGGTTCATTGAGAGGCTTATTCCTCCCATCAGATCTAGCATGGATCGTGAGTTGGAGATGGACATTTCTTATCAGCAGGTGGTGAGCATTGCTAGGAGGATTGAGGGTATGCATGCTAGGGAGAGATAGGAGAGGGAGGCCAAGAGGTCTCGTAAGTCGGGCCATTATTCTGGTGCCCGTACCCCAGCTGCAGGTCATCATGGTAGGGGCTATATGAGTCGCCCTATTCATTCAGCTCTTCTAGCATCCAGCAATGCTCCAACTCCTCCTAGATCTCAGGAGCCATATTATGCACCTCCGGTTTCTAGCGCGCCTCCTGCGCGGGGTGCTTTCAGAGGCCAGTCTAGCATACCTGGCCCTAGCCAGTCACAGCCACCACGTCCTCCCAGAGCTTGTTTCGAGTGTGGTGACACACGCCACGTGGTGAGGGATTGCCCTAGACTTGGGAGGGGTGCACCTCCATACACTTCTCAGCCACAATATGCCCCACAGAGTTCTCAGGCTATGGTTGCAGCTCCAGTTGCTACCCCACCTACTCAGCCAGCTAGAGGTGGAGGTCGGGAAGGTAGAGGTCGCCCTAGAGGGGGAGGCCAGGCCAGATATTATGCCATTCCTGCTCGTACCGAGGCTGTTGCCTCCAATTTCGTCGTCACAGGTATTATACTGGTTTGTCACAGAGATGCATCGATTCTATTCGATCCAGGCTCCATTTATTCTTATGTGTCTTCTTATTTCGCTCCGCATTTGGGTGTAGCCCGAGATTCGTTGAGTTCTCCTGTTTATGTATCTACTCCTGTGGGAGATTCTATTGTTGTGGACCGCGTTTATCGGTCGTGTTTGGTCACTATTCGTGGTTTTGAGACCAGAGCAGATCTATTGTTACTCAACATGGTTGATTTTGATATTATTCTGGGCATGGACTGGTTGTTGCCCCATTATGCTATTCTTGATTGTCACGCCAAGACCGTAACGCTGGCTATGCCAGGTATTCCGCGTGTTGAGTGGAGTGGTTCTTTAGATCACACTCCTAGTAGAGTTATCTCTTTTCTTAAAGCTCAGCGTATGGTTGGAAAGGGTCGTGCCGCGTATTTAGCTTATGTGAGACACGTTAGTATTGATACTCCTTCAGTTGATTCAGTTCCAGTAGTACGAGATTTTCCCGATGTGTTTCCAGCTGATCTTCCAGGCATGCCGCCTGATAGAGATATTGATTTTGGCATTGATCTATTGTCGGGCACTCAGCCCATTTCTATTCCCCCATATCATATGGCTTCTCCTGAGTTGAAGGAGTTGAAGGATCAGTTGCAAGAATTGCTTAATAAGGGTTTTATTCAGCCCTGTGTATCGCCTTGGGGTGCTCCTGTCTTGTTTGTAAAGAAAAAGGATGGTTCTATGCATATGTGTATTGATTATCGCCAGTTGAACAAAGTTACAATTAAGAACCATTATCCTTTGCCTCGTATCGATGATCTGTTTGACCAGCTTCAGGGCGCACGAGTGTTTTCTAAGATTGATTTGCGCTCAGGTTACCATCAATTGAAGATTCGAGAACCAGATATCCCGAAGACTGCTTTCAGGACTCGGTATGGCCATTACGAGTTCCTTGTTATGTCATTTGGGCTGACCAATGCCCCAGTAGCCTTTATGCATTTGATGCACAGTGTGTTCCGGCCATATCTTGACTCGTTCGTCATTGTCTTTATTGATGATATTCTGGTGTATTCCCGGAGTCGGGAAGATCATGAGCAGCACCTGGGAACTGTGCTTCAGACTCTGAGAGAGAAGAAGTTATATGCTAAATTCTCAAAATGTGAGTTTTGGTTGGATTCAGTGGCATTCTTAGGCCACGTGATTTCGAGTGAAGGTATTCAGGTGGATCTGAAGAAGGTAGAGGCCGTGCAGAGTTGGCCCAGACCATCCTCAGCTACTGAGATCCGCAGTTTCCTTGGTTTGGCTGGCTACTACCGTCATTTTGTGGAGGGGTTTTCATCAATTGCAGCCCCTATGACCAGGTTGACCCAGAAGGGTGCTCCATTTCAGTGGACGGAGGAGTGTGAGGTGAGCTTTCAGATGCTCAAGACAGCCTTGACCACAGCCCCAATTTTGATACTGCCTACAGGTCCGGGCCTTATATAGTCTATTGTGATGCCTCGAGGGTTGGCCTCGGAGCGGTGTTGATGCAGGATGGTAGGGTGATTGCCTACGCGTCCAGACAGTTGAAGATAATGAGAAGAACTACCATGTTCACGACCTTGAGTTAGCCGCCATTGTTCATGCCTTAAAGATTTGGCGCCATTACTTATATGGTGTGATGTGTGAGGTGTTCACGGATCATAAGAGTCTTCAATATTTGTTCAAGCAAAAGGAGTTGAATTTGAGGTAGAGGAGGTGGTTGGAATTGTTGAAATATTATGACATCACTATCTTATATCACCCGGGAAAGGCCAATATGGTGGCCGATGCCTTGAGTAGGAAGTCAACTAGTATGAGTAGTCTTGCTTATATCCCGGTCGGTGAAAGACCGCTTGTTTTGGATGTTCAGGCTTTGGCAAATCAGTTTGTGAGGTTGGACATTTCTGAGCCTAGTCGAGTATTAGCTTGCACGGTCGCTCATTCTTCATTATTGGGGCATATCCGTGATCGGCAGTTCAATGATCCCCATTTGTGTGACTTGAGAGACACGGTACAGCGTGGAGGTGCTAAGAAAGTAACCTTGGGAGATGATGGTGTATTGAGATTGCAGGGTCGAGTTTGTGTGCCTAACGTGGATGGGCTTCGGGAATTGATTTTAGAGGAGGCTCATAGATCCCGGTACTCTATTCATCTGGGCGCCGCGAAGATGTATTAGGATTTGCGGCAACATTATTGGTGGCGTAGAATGAAGAAAGATATTGTGGCATATGTGGCACGGTGTTTGAATTGTCAGCAGGTTAAGTATGAGCATCAGAGTCCTGGTGGGTCATTTCAGAGGATTGAGCTTCCCGAGTGGAAGTGGGAGCGAATCACTATGGACTTCGTTACTGGACTTCCGTTGACTCGGAAGAAGTTTGACGCGGTTTGGGTTATTGTTGATAGGCTAACCAAGTCAGCGCATTTTATTCCGGTTGCAGCCACCTATTCATCCGAGAGATTAGCTGAGATTTACATCAGGGAGATCGTCCACCTTCATGGGGTGTCCATATCTATCATTTCGGACCGGGGTCCGCAATTTACCTCGCATTTCTGGAGAGCAGTTCAGCGAGAGTTAGGCACCCAGGTGCAGTTGAGCACAGCATTTCATCCCCAGATGGACGGTCAGTCCGAGAGGACTATTCAGATTCTTAAAGATATGCTCCGAGCCTGTGTTATTGATTTTGGAGGCTCGTGGGACCAGTTTTTGCCTTTAGCGGAGTTTGCTTACAACAACAGCTATCAGTCCAGTATTCAGATGGCACCGTATGAGGCTTTATATGGGAGACGGTGTAGATCTCCAGTTGGATGGTTTGAGCGGGGAGAGGCTCGATTATTGGGTACTGATTTGGTTCAGGAGGCCTTGGATAAAGTCCGGATTATTCAGGATAGACTTCGTACAGCTCAGTCCAGGCAGAAGAGTTATGCAGACCACAAGGTTAGAGATGTTGCTTTCATGGTTGGTGAGCGGGTATTGCTCCGTGTATCACCTATGAAGGGCGTGATGAGATTTGGGAAGAAGGGCAAGATCAGCCTTAGGTTCATCGGTCCATTTGAGATTCTTGATCGTGTGGCAGAGGTGGCTTATAGACTTGCCTTGCCACCTAGCTTGTCAGCTGTGCATCCCGTGTTTCATGTATCTATGCTCCAGAAGTATCACGGCGATCCATCGCACGTGTTGGATTTCAGCACTGTCCAATTGGACAAGGATCTGTCATATGAGGAGGAGTCGGTGGCTATTCTAGACCGGCAGCTTCGACAGTTGAGGTCGAAGAGTTTTCCTTCAGTGCGTGTTCAGTGGAGAGGTCAGCCTCCTGAGGCATCGACCTAGGAGTCCGAGTCTGATATGCGGAGCCGTTATCCTCATTTATTTCCCGACTCATGTACTTCTTTCTTTTTCCCGTTCGAGGACGAACGGTTATTTTAGAGGTGGAGAATGTGACGACCCAAAGGGTCATCACCGTAATTCTTCCTTATTTCGTTCTTCTAAAGCCTTGAAAACCTCACTGTTAGTTGCCTCGATTTGTGTGCGCAGTCCGGGCGCGTAGCTGGAAAGCTTTGATGTTGAAATATGCGAATTATTTGATGAAATTTGATATTAATATGCATAATATTGACTTCGGTCAACATTTTGGGTAAACGGACCCGGACCTGTGATTCGATGGTCCCGGAGGGTCTGTAGAAAAATATAGGACTTGGGAGTGTGCCCGGAATCAAATTCCGATGTCCCAAGCCCGAGAAATGAATTTTTATGTGAAATTGTTTTCTGAAATTAATTAAGGAAAAGGAAGAAGAAAATTGATCAGAAAACTATGGTATCGGGCTCGTATTTTGGTTCCGACCCCCGGTACGAGTCTTAAATATGTTTTAAGCACTATCTGTAAAGTTTGGCTAAAAACGGACGTCATATGACGTGTTTCGAACTTAAAATGGGGAATTTGGGTTTTATGAAAGTTGAAAGAAAATCATATGTTTCGAGGCTTAATCCTATGTATATGATGTCGTTTTTGGCGATTTGATCGCACGAGTAAGTCTGTAAGGTGTTTTTGAGATCATATGAATGTTTGGTTTGGAGCCCCTAGGGCTCGGGTGAGTTTTGAGTGGGGACCGGGAGGTCTTAGGCTTAAAAAAATGCAGGTTCAGATGTTGCAGGTCCCAGTGCGGCCGCGGTCATTTCCGCGCGGTCCGCGCTGGCAGCCATGCGGCCGCGGTGCTTTTCTGTGCGATCCGCATGGTGGAGTTCAGAGGGTCGACCAGCGCGGCCGCGCACCAAATCAGTGTGGTCCGCGCTGGGTGGGTTCAGAGAAATCCCACTTCTTCCCTCCCTCGGCGCGACCGCGGTGCATTTCTGCGCGGTCCGCGCCAGCCCCCAGCAAAAGTATATATATTCGGGACTTTAGTCATTTTTCCACTTTTCAAAAACCCAAAACCTAAGAGGCGATTTTCCAAACAACTTTTCTTATCCAAAACCATTGGTAAGTGATTTCTAACTTAATTTCTTCACTTCTTAACATCTTTTAACATGATTTCAACTTCAAATCAAAGATTTTCGTGGGTAAATTGGGTGTTTTGGGTAGAACCTAGGTTTTCTACAAATTGAGAAGTTGGACCTCAATTTGGGGTCCGATTTCAAAACAAAATATATATTTGGATTCGTGGGAGAATGGGTAACCGGGTTTTGGTCCGAACCTCGAGTTTCAACCACGTGGGTCCGGGGGTATTTTTGACCTTTTTGGGAAAAACCTTGTAAAAACTATTTTTATGCATTGGTGTTAGTTCCAATAGTAATTATTAATGCATTCAAGCAATTTGTGACTAGATTCGAGCGGTTGGGTGGTAAATTTGAGGGGTAAAGCTATTCTAGAAGCGTGAGTTGAGTTTGGAGCATTCGAGGTAAGTGGCTTGTCTAACCTTGTGTGGGGGACCTTTCCCCTTAGGATGTGCTCTATTTGATAATTGAAATGCCCTGTACGTGAGGTGACGAGCACGTACTTGAGCTAATTGTTGAAAATCCGGTTTTTTCTTAAGTATTTCAATTGAGTTCTTTTCTTGTTTTATTCTACTTGTCAATTTAGCATGTTGCTAGTCTAGAAAGGCATGTTTAGTTGACTTAATTGCCTGAATTGCATTACGTGAAGCATGTTAGGCTAGAAGTAAATGTTTACTTGGTACGAAATTAGCGTTTAATTTAATATTCTTGTGTTGCTGCTCTGTGTTTTAAATTGGGACTACGGGTTAGATTCCCGGGAGATTCCCCCTGCACATTTACTTTGGTACAACGGGTTAGATTCCCGGGAGATCCCCGACACATATATTGAGGATACCGAGAGATCCTCGGGATACCAAGAGATTCCTAGCACATATTGAGGATACCAAGAGATCCCTGGCTTATATTGAGGATACCGAGATATCCTCGGGATACCAAGAGGTCCCTAGTACATGTCGAGGATACTAAGAGATCCTCGGGATACTTAGAGATCCCCGGTTACTTTCCTTATGGTTTGCTTTCATCATTGTTTCCGTTATTGTACTCTTATTATCCTGCATAGATTCTTACTGTAGATTCTCAATTGCACTGCTTATCTTATCCTGCCATCTTTTTATTTAACCTCAGTAGGGCCCTACCATTCCTCGTCACTACCCAACCGAGGTTAGGCTTGGCACTTACTGAGTACTGTTGTGGTGTACTCACGCCTCTTCTGCGCATGTTTTTTTTTCATGTGCAGATCTAGGTACCTCTACTCAGGCGCACTATCAGTGAGGCAGGAGGACTACGGAGACTTCGAGGTAGATCTGCTGCGTCCGCAGACCGACGAGTCTCCCTCCTTATTCTATCTTTAGTACTTAGTTCTCTTTCCTTCCGTTTGTTAGATATTCTGGAGTTTGGAGCCTCACTATACATTTTTGTAGCCTGTGTTTTCCCGTGAGTTTATGGGTTTTGGGATTAGTTTTAATCTTGAGATATTGAGTCGTATATATCGAGCGGCATTCAGTACAATTTCCTTTTTAGATAATTAAATATGGTATTCTATTTTTCCGCAATTATTATGTTTCCGCAAGTGTTAGGCTTACCTGGTCATGGAGACTAGGTGCCGCCATGACATGTTCACGGTTGGTGAACTAGGGTCGTGACAGATACTCCCAAGTTGTTTATTATTTAAAGGACTTTCAATGCATTTCAATATCTTTCACACGTCTCTCAATTTCATTGGCACTAGTGGCCCCAAATGTAATATTATTCTTGGCACGTTAGCCGTATTTCATATTTCATACTCACCTCTTTTCACTTTCAAACATCATCACGATCATCAACAGCAAAGCATTTCTATGCAAGACTTTAAGTACACATGTGAGCAAGTAAGAGTCTTAAGCGCATAGAGATTTCTTACACAATTTGGCATATATAGCTTTCATTTTAAACATGACCTGAAGTTATAAAATTTAGATATGCAATCCATACTTTGAACACATTCTCAGATAGTAACACAACATAACAAGAATATTTGAAACACATATTGAGCATATATCATTTGTCACAAAGCTTATTCGAAATAATCAAATTATAATTAACAACTTGGGACTTACAAGGACATTATGGGGTTCAATTCTAAGAGAAGAGTTTAGCCAACATACCTCGCTTCGATCTTTTAAAATTACTACGATGTTATGGAATTCTTAGCCATTTCAATCTATTTAGAAATATATCAAAATTGAACACAAATTAGGAAGGAGTTCTTGGTTCCAGATCATTTGAGCATTTTATCAAACACTAAGTGTGCATTATGGTTTCAAGGTCCTCCTATGGCGGATTCCTTCATCCCACTACCCAAAATTTACCCAACTGAGTTTAACAATCTTCCCACTACCCTTGATGGTACATGCATGCATAATGAAACACTCCCACACCCAGGAATTGCTTTTCTCATTACCTATTTCCAAATTAAATCCTGAAATTAGGGCTAGGGAGTAGAATCTTACCTCTAGGATGAAGACCCAATGAGTTTTTCTTGTGAATTCTTCAACTTTAAGCAAGAATTGATGAACAATAATCTTAGGAACTTCCCCTCTCACTATAGACCACTTCCCGCTCTCTAAATATCATTTAGGACTAGCCAAAATAACCCACAAGTTGTTTTTATGAAAATGGGATCGGGTGAAATTTTCCAAACTTAAACTCTACGAAGCCGGGTCTGCGGTCGCGGATCGGACCGCAAAATAGGTATGTGGCACGCAAAGGGGACCACAAAAAAGGATCCAAAAATTGTGTTGTTTAGGTTGGGTTTGCGGTAGGTCTACGGTTCGCAGACCAGTTTTGCGGTCGCATAATGCGCCGCAAAACCCCCATCCAGATATCTTTATGCTGGGTTTTGCGACTGATATGCGACCCCCGAAATGATTATGCTGCCGCATAATTGACCGCAAAAATAACATCCAAAATTGTCCCAACTCTTTGCTTCACTCTGCGGCAGATCTGCGATCTGTGGACTAGTTCTGCAACGCAGAATGGACCGCAGAAAATGCCCCTCTACCAAAATTTTCTCCAACTCCCCAACGCACTTTCCAACCCAAAAAGTCTGTACCACGATGCAATCATCACCACGTAAGTCGATATTGGCACCATGAAACCCTAGGTTTTAGGTGGAATTTGACGGGGCCTTACAATTCTAGAGGAAAAACTGTATATATAAGGTGACGAGTACCTATGCGTTGTCATTGGGTTAAAGCATGCGAGTGGAAATTGTTCTTTTGTATTATATTGTTCCGTTAATTATGATATCTATGCTTAGGTTAGATTATTACTTATTTGATTATTCATTTCGTATTTATTGCTTATTTCAAAATTGTTGAATATTTTTGGAAGTTGAAGTTTCATATTATGGCACCATATTTGAGGTTAAATTATTCTTCGCATTGTTTATTATTCGAACTCATATTATCATTATTACATGGTGATGAAGAGAGTGAAAGATCGAAAGGTGATGTGATGCCATTTCATTCATATTATCATTATTACATGGTGAGGAAGAGAGTAAAGGCACGAAGGCTGATCCCGTACCATTGAATTCATATTATCATTATTACATGGTGAGTAAGAGAGTAAAAGCATAAAGGGTGATGCCGTGCCATTTCATTCATATTATTATTACATGGTGAGGACAAGAGTAAAAGCACAAAGGGTGATGTCGTGCCATTATATTCATATTATTGCATGGTGAGGACGAGAGTAAAAGCACGAAAGGTGATGCCGTGCCATTTTCATATCATTGATTTGACTGATTTCCGATTGGTGGTTTACTTGGTTATTTCATGATTTCATACTTGCCGTATTTATCTTCCCTTTTTCTCATGTCCCCTCCCAGTTAGTACGTTATCATTCTTTGTAATTATTGCTGCTTTATATACACTTATACAGGTTTATTTACATAGGTGTCTTGTCATAGCCTCATCACTACCTCATCGAGGTTAGGCTCGACACTTACGAAGTACATTGGGTCAGTTGTACTCATACTACATTTTTGCACTTCTTGTACAGATACTGGTATTGGTCCCAGTGGTGCGTGAGGTGCATCAGCTCAGTTCATTGTATAAGAAGACTCGAGGTAGATCTGCTGGCATCTGCAAACCTTGAAGTCCCCTTCCATTTCCCACTTTTACTGTTCATTTCTTTCGAAACTGTTGTATTTATTTTAGACTTTTCTTGTAGACTTCTAATTGCTCGCGTACTCGCGAGTCCGAATTTCTGGGAGCAAAAATTATCACGTGGTTTATATTAGTATTTTGTTAGACTTGTCTCTTATTTCTCGTTGAATATTATTATTATATTCTTAACTGTTAAAATTGGTTAATTAATTATTTCACGTCGGTTTTCCTAGCAAGTAGATGTTAGGCGCTATCACGAACCCGAGGTTGGAATTTTGGGTCATGACAATTTCCCTAAGCCTGTCAGTGCCGCAATTGCAAGCTTTGCAATTGCGAACCCATGCCGCAATTGTGACATCTGCAACATAACAAAAGGTTAGGAAAGTCAGAATTTAGTCTTATTTCTAACATTTTAGAACACTAGACTCGTTAGGAAGCGATTTGGAGAGGGGATTTTCACCTAAAAACATTGGGTAAGTGAACATAATCAATTTCCAACTATATTTTATGATTATATCTTAGATTTAACATCAAAACTATGTGAATTAAAAAGGAAAAATTGGGAAATTTTGTTAAGTTTCTTAAAAGTGAGAAATTGAGTTTTGAAAGTCAATTTGGACTCGGATTTCGAAACTAATCATATATATGGACTCTTGGGATTATGGGTAGTCGGAATCTACCTTTGGACTCGAGTTTTGATTGGACGAGCCCCGGGTTGACTTTTTGGGAAAAGTGTAAAGATCATAGTTTTATCTATTGTAATTATTTTCCCTTGCCTAGTTGAGGTAAGTATATTGCCTAACTTTGTTGGGGGTGGGGGGGACTACCCCTTAGAAATTAGGGTTGATTGTGCTATTTGTGTTATGTGAAGGTCGTGTACGCAACGTGACGAGTGGGTACATGGGTTATATGTGGTATTTCCCCGGTTTAGGTTATTTAGACTCGTTACATGCCTTTAATTGAATTGTCATATCATGTTTTAACTCTCATTGTTAATCTATTCTTACATGTGTTAGTCTATCCTTACATGCCTTATTTGACTTTGTTAACACTTGTTCTACCTCTTACTTGTTGTTTTGCTCTTATATGCCTAGTTGAAGTTATTGCCTTCCATGTTGCCTTGTTACGCCTTTAATTGATGAATTACTTTTAACTGAAGTTGTTATTCCATGAAATATCTTCTTGTTGAGCTATTGGTGTTGAATTATGAAAATTGTTATCACATTGAGGTGAAGTTGTTAATTGTTGAGATATCTTCCTTATTGAGAATTCACATTCGTTATTATTGTTGATAATCTTGTACACATTGTGATTGATCCATGGGTTGTTGTTGTGGAAGCATTGATATTGTTGATTTTTGGAAAGTTGTGGCATATGGCACTTATGGTGCGAGTTGTTATTATATTGTGATATTGATACGCATATAGCGGTATAAGGATAGGGGTTAATGTGCATGCGGTGGCATAAGGTGGGATTTACGTCCGTGTTTCTAGTAAGGGAATTACTTGAAGCCACGTGGCATCATAAGGTGGGCTAAAGTGAGTGTAGCTATTTCGGGAAAAATGTTTTAAAACCTTTTTAAACGTAAGGCTCACGCGGCGGTATAAGGGAAGATTGTGATTGAAATTGAGAAATGTAAAAATGATATGGTACCTCTGTCATGCCCCAAACCTGGGGGGGCATGGTCGGCACCCGGTGCCATATTTGGCCCGAGCGTACCACTCTATAAATGAAAGCTAGAGGGGTAACCCTTACCTTAGGCCGACGAGGCTTACCTTACAAATTAAGGACAGCGACGCCACCATAAATGTCTACAACCAACAATACCAAACTAACATATACACAGGGCTAGCAAGGCCACAATACTGATATAAAAAATATACAGGACTCGTCTACAAGTCTCTAGAGATAGCTGAACAGTATTATGGTTGGGACAGGGCCTCGACCTACCCATCAAACCAGTATATATAAAAGGGACTTCAAGGTCTACACCTCGTAACTCCAACCAAGCTGATGTTTGACTCTATCTACTAGGAAGATCAATCTAGCTGTCTATCAGGACCTGCAGACATGAAATACAGTGTCCCCGACAAAGGGACGTCAGTACATAATAATGTACCAAGTATGTAAGACACCAGAATAACTGAAGGCTGAAACTGAACTGATAATATAATAACTAAAAGTAACTAGGAGTTTAAGATAATCTTAAGATAGGCTTACCTATGAATATTGACTCGACTCTCTCAATATAGTAAGTAAAGTAGATGTCTGCCCTATAAGGCTCGGTATGTGTAACTACTATGCCGTAATAGGCTCGCTCATAGGAGCTCGGCTATACTAGGCTCTGTATCTCTACCATTCTGGGCTTGCTCATAGATGCTTGGCCACAATAGGTTCGGTATATAACTTACCATCTGATCTAAGGTTGCCCAATAGGGCCCTGCCCACCAATTATAGCTCGGTGGTAGTGAAAATATTGTAATACTATATATATATATATATATATATATATATATATATATATATATATATATATATGTATATACATATATATATATATATATATATATATATATATATATGTGTGTGTATATATATATATATATATATATATAGACTCTCTACTCTCTTGGCTGAAAGAAGATAATACTAAACTGAATATAAAGCCCGATAATGGAGAATACTGTAACTTATGAGACAAGGATAATGTACATAAGTTCAGGAATACGAACTTCTCTTTATGTCTCGTTATCAAACGTATGTAGTTACGGGATCATGCCAAAATGAAGGAAAGGTTTAGCCTTAACACACCTAACTCTGTTGAGTCCGATACCTTCCAAGCAATTCTTCAAACAACTCAACTCAATTTACCATAGCATAAAGAGATTCAAAATCAGTATTAAGTAAAGGTTATGTCCTCAAATTAAACTAGGAGCTCATTTATGTAAATTTGGGCAGCATCTCCCCTTTAACAAGGGCCTCCTCCAACACCATATACCAACAAAAACAACCAGAGCAATTCAATAAGAACAACATCAACAATAGGGTATAAGATATTTCATTAACAAGTCATCAACATATCACGACAAGCGGAAAGCTCTGATTGAATCCCTTTAGCACCCTTCAACTTCATTATAATTCATTCTTGAACATAGTAATATATGCAGTATAATAACCAATACCTTTTAAAGGATTTTCAACCTTGTACTCATTTTTAAAAATACCCGAAATAGCCCAAAATATCATTGTCGACAACTTCCAAGTGCTTTATAGCGATTGCCTTTTCCTTTTACCAATTTCCTCAACAAGATTGACATGTAAACCAACATAGTCATACTAAAAATATCATAGCCAACTTGTTTTCCATAATTTCCAGCCACTTAAAGTTCACAAGAGCAACTTTCAAACCAATCCATCAAGAACAACATCTCAAGCTAATCCATGTATTATCTTGTAGTTTATCATCCTAATAACTTAACCAACATACAAGAAAGCGTAATCACAATTACTAGGTTGTTATACTCACCTTAGACAATAGCAAAAACTTGAAATTTCAGCCAAACACGGCCCACAATTATCCTCAATGACAACATAACCTCAAAGAGGTGTTTTTCTTCACTTGAACTAACTTTTGATGTTGAAATATGGTGTAATCACTTCAAACCCTTATGGTATCTGATTAGGAGGATTAGGAGGAGCGTAGGGACAAGGTTGGGTCGAAAATGAGAAATATAGGTCGTCCAAATCATTTTTAAAGTGAAGTAGTTGCCCGCCTCCTAAGTGGGTGTCATTGGGGGCTGCTTGTGTAGTCTCGCAAAGATATAAATATATCTCTACTCCAATGTTATATCGATGAATGGTTTAATGTGTTCGAAATTAGACTCGTAGATTTTTATTTTGGTAGGTATATCACTTCATAATTCCAAGTATATTGGGAGAAAAGCTCAGCTACATTTGACCTAATTTTCAACACATTTATGAATGTAACTTTTGATGACCTTTTCCAACTTTTGTTCCACAACTCGTTTGACTTCAAAACATAACACACGACTATCATACGACTAAAATAACTCATAACATAACCTCTTTATAGTGTTAAGCACCCTAGTATCACCCCAAAAGTACATGTTGTAATATTCCTAACTTGTCGACTTTCGACAAAACTTATTTTCTTCAATTCGTTTATCTTCTAAGACTTCCAACCCTCTTGGTGCTTGGCGTTCATGATCTTAAATATTTGTAACCTCCACGGTAATATGATTAACTTAATTTATAAAATTTTCAAAGATGATCTCATTTCCGAGCTTACATCAATTGACTTACAATGTACTCTTACGTACGAAAACATGGGGTATAACATCATTCCCCCTTTGGAACATTCGTCCTCCAATGTCGGCTGATGAATTTATCAATCTCATAACCTATAGCTCTTACAAATACTTTACTTATGTCCTTTCCATCTAGAGAACTATTTTGTGAATAAATCCAAAGGCCAGGGCATTCCCCCCTTTAGGCCTCTCTCACACACCACGACTTGTGGTCGAAATTCTTCCAATCTCATAACTATTGCTACCTTATGTCATGCAGCCTATACTACTCTATCCTTATATGTGTGCCTATGTGACTCTTCTCTCTTTTGTCCTCCAGCTTTTAGCCAATTTCTAAGCCTTACTTTGTGAACATATACAGAACTATGACAAGTTGTCCCTCTATGCATATATAGGTATACTGATGTTCTTCGCTCGGTACTTATCGAACTAACGACTAGTGCTATATCTTGTTTCATAGCCTCGGTTAGCTATGATTATGGGTTTTTCTATATCTAGGTAGCTTATACTATACCATAACACTTACGTCGGTTTATTATTACTAAGGTCTACTACCCAACTCCAGGTTACTCTCTCGTTGCTTATCCTATATGTATAAATCTAAGTCTCTTAATGCTTCCTCATTACTGTACATCTTAAGAATGAGATCCTAATCTCATATCATAATATGGAACTTTTATCTATCTATTGTTGATTCTTCTTAATGTTGACCGATAATCTACCACTAATAACTTGAAACCTCTTATGTAATATATTGCCACTAGGGCTCATGTCTCAATAGGGAACATCTGAAGTTATTTGTCTGATCTACTTAGGGGCAATACTATACTTCAATAATCGTATTTCATAGCATCTCAATGTGATTCACCTTATGGGGTATTCTAATCCTGCACAATTCATGAAATCCATTTTCTTTGAATCGTTACCCAATCAAAGGCCTAAAATCATCCTCTTATCTATCGCAATTACACCCCTATTCTACCAGTAGGGCAGAATTCCATCTCTTCTAAATTCTCCTAGTCTTAAACTCCTCTGAGTTCATTCAGGCTATACCGAGCTTTTTATAACTTACGGAACCATCCGCTCTCTAGTTATTGGGTTTAATCCCGAGGACTTACCTATTCTCGTCACTTTCTCACTCATCTTTCCTTATCCTTACTCCTGACTACCTAAAACCTTGTCGCTCTACCATACTTTAGCTTGCGACCTACATATATCTATTTATACTACTCGCAACCTTCCTTTAACTTGCTAGCACCATAGATTTCCTTATGTTATTCTGGAACCTCAAGTGAGACATCACATCGTCTCTAACTCTTCTTTACTCTCTTAACTAGACCTTTCTATACCTAGAAACCATAGGCTAGAAGATATGCCACTGACGACACCACTATCATTTCTTGATACGGAATTACGACGCTTCCAACCCTCTATCTGATAACTGGACTATTCATAACCATCTATACTTGAGTATCTCGTACTTTATTTGTCTTCACCTTACTTACCTTTAAATCTCACATCATACCTCCCGTCTCTTTCATAACCTCCCTTCCTCTTAGGTGGAATCCATATCCATACCTTGAAGCTCTACTATAATACTTGCATGTGAATACACAATCTGATGGGAGCTTCATACTGACTTCTTATGAGGCTAATACTCTTCTAACTGGCTTTATCGTATAACCATTATAGAATATGGTCAATGTACTATATCGCTTGTACCTCTAACTATATCGCTTGTACCTCTGCAATGTTCTGAATCACGATTTCTATAATTATCTGGATCTAATAAGCAGACTCCTGATTTACTTAGCTGATGTAACTCATTAGTTTCGTCTTCTCTCTCATCCTTTAAGTAGGCTTAAGCTATCTTTCAATCTCCGGCTCAGGGTATTAGATATTACTTCAGCCTTTCGCGGACGCTATGGAACATCCATGATATAATCTTCTAACACTTCGAGCCTTTGTCTGTGACGTGAACTCAATTCTTTATTTTAACTTATACTAGATTCTCCTATAGCTATTTGAATGTCAACATATATGCTGCATGGATAATACTCTAAAATCTTAAGTGCATTCATAACGTAACTAACTCTGGGTCATAGATCGAATAATCCCTTTCGTGCCATCTGAGTTGTCTTCAAACATAAGCAATTACTTTTCCTAGATGTTCTACCACTTGCTGCATAAATACTTGGCTTATCTTAGTGCCCACACATATTGGAATTTCATGCAACTCATATGATCTCGAAAATTACTTTTGATTTTTTGTCTTCCTTCATTAGCCACGATAGGTTCCCTTTTTTTACGGAGCGTATACAAGGTTGTAATGAGATTGTTGTTACAAGATCATTTCTTTTTCTAGTTACTATGCTTAGGTTGAAGCCTTATTCCTTATTTCTTTAGCTAGTCTTTCATTGTAGTACTTAGGGAAGACCCTCTGATATACAGTACCATTAACTACCCTAACTCTTATCTGAATATTTCTCAAGGATTATGACCTCGTATCTGCGAGACTGGAGTACCTATGCTGGGGTTCACTATGTTTATCTTGCACGATCAATTGATTTATCTATGACCTCTTGTTTAGCCATAACTAGGCTCTTCCTGAATCAACTACTAACTACTCGTTGATCTATTCTCACATCTATATCCCATGTACTCTCTCTTAAGTTATGTCCTTTGTCTTAACTTACCACTCGCACTAACTCGTTATATATCTATTCACACTTATTTATCAATAACATCATGGCCGGGAATCCTTACTGACTCTCCCCGATGTCTTGCTTGCATAATGTTTTGGGGTCCTAACATATCTGTAGGATTTGAATAAGCGCAGTCTCATCCCTTTCACATTTTTGTTGCATTCTTCCTTTACCATTCCATAGTTACCTGAACCACTTAACTCCAACTTAATACCATATCACACAATCTTCCCCCATTTATGGGAGTACTAGCATTTAATGCTCTGAATTTTTACATCCATATGTTATACCTCTTCATATTCGGTGTCTTTCCATATTTTTTTATGGCCCTTACTAGCCTTGCAGTAACCCTTCTTGTATCAGGGATAACTGAATTTCTTACACGCGAGGGTGATGCCTAGTTTAACCAGCACACTTAGTCCCTTATGCTTAACTCCGCTCGTGGTGCTTTCTTTTGGAAAGCGTCTTCCTACATGACCTTTAAAGGTAATTCTTCTGTCGTCCATTCTATTATTATTGTAACGCGGTCTTTGAAATTCCCATGATGTCGACTATTATCAAATCCTCTAGTCCCTAATTCATATTCGATATTATCTTGTTTTCTAGCCCATGCTGATCATTATTGCTCCAGGGGCCTAACTTAGCCTTCTAATAATCATGTTGTAGTCAACAACTCATTTCTCGAAGTGAGGGTATGACTTTATGGCTTATACATTTTTATTGTCTCAAGGTCTGTCACCTCTTGTCTTTTCCTTCACTCGACTATAGACTCTATCATCCTGTCATATTTTTGTAAGGCCCCGTGAAATTTCTACTCAAAAACCCGAATCTCATGGTGCCAAGTTAGGATCATATGTTAGAAATTCATAAAATTCTTCTAACCCTTTGGATTGATCTGTGCATTAAAAAGTTAAGAAATTATATTTTCCAGAAAAGTGCGTTTCCGCGGTTCGTTATGCGGTCACATAATAGATATGTGGACCACATAGTTGTCGCAGAGTCAGATAGTGTGACGGTTAATTTGAGGTCAACTATGCGGCCAATTATGCGATCGCATAATTGATATGCGGGCCACATAGTCATCGCATAATCCTCTTGGAATTTTTGTGAGAAGCAGTTTTGCGGTGCATTATGCGACCGCAGAACAGGTACGCAGACCACATTTTTGTCGCACACCCAGATAGTTTGTTTAGGTTTTTAGGACCATTTTGCGGTCCATTTCGCGGACCGCATGTCTATTATGCGATCGCAGATTTCGTCGGGGCTCCTATTTTCTAACTTTTAAAACCCGACCTCATCCTATTAAAAACACCCCCATTAGACCCTTTTTATGTTATTTTGAGTGAGAGAGGGATTTCTAGAGAGAGAGGGTGATCTTCACAAGTCCCCATTCAATTCTTGCCTAAACCCTTGAAGATTATCAAGTAAAGCTACTAGACCTTCACCCGAAGAGGTAAGAACTTAAGCCCTAACCCTTGGTTTCGAAATTCACACTAGAATGAGTAATTAGCTTGAGGGTTCATGGGTATAAGAATGGATTTTCTTGCATGCATAAAAGATAATAGGGTATGGGGAGGTTGTGAACTAAAAGTATAGCAATTGGGGTGTAAAATGATAGAAATCTCTCACAAAAGGGTCCTATAATCACAATGCACACCTAATTCTTGATAACGTGCTCAAATGAGCTAGAATCTTAATCATGTCTCTAATTCTTGGTTCAATTTGTAATTGTCATAAAATAGATTGAAGTTGCTAAGAGTCCCAGAATTTTGTAAGAAATTACGGAAAGCTTTATTGAGGTATGTATGGCTAAAAACCCCTCCTATTAGAAATTGAGCTCCATTGGCATGTGTATGTGCGAATGTGGTAAGACCGAAAACTTGATTGATGTATTGATTGTTATTTTACATGGATTGGTTTTGAAATTGTATATATATATATACATGAAAGGTGTGACTCATTGTGTGCAAAGTACTATTCTAGATATTTAAGAATATGCAAAGAATATGAACCACGTATTGAAATTGCCTAGACTTTACTTCAAGATTTAAAACTGAGATTGTCATGATAATTATGTGAAATATTACCTATGCTTACAACTTGAATTACTTTTGTATGTGCCTATGATCATAAATAGCAAGGTTGACATTAAAAGTGGAAATGATGTGATAATTGTGGCCTTAAGCACCGATGAATTTGGTATGACATATGTGAAATAAAGATTCAAATGAGATAATTGATGAGAAAGGAACAACGCCTAGGTAAGGCGGCCTAGGCGATCGGGCCGTGATCGGACATCATGCCGCACACATGGTGGTAATGTTCTGATATTGAATTCAGGAAAAGGGAAATGAGATATTGATTGAGATATATGTCTCAAATGAGGCAACCTAGCCGATCGGGTCGTGATCGGACTCCGCTCAAGATAGCGGTGGTATTGAGAACAATGATAAACATATGAAATGCACTAAATTAAAGTTATGGAAATCACGTGAAAGTTGTATGATTCATTATTTGATGATGTGGTGTTCGGTTAAAGCTATGATTGTCTCTTGTGATTTCCTTGAATTCTTGTATGATAGTTCTTTCTAATAAGATGGCGTTTAGTTATACATACTAGTACTATTCCATGGTACTAACGTCCCTTTTGCTGGGGGCACTACATTTTTAAATAAATGTAGGTGGCTCCATAGAGGACAGTGCCGCTCGCACGTAGCGGAGTATCCTCCTCTCATAGTCTTAGTGAGCCCCTTTTTCCTTCAAGGGGTTATTTTGCACATCGTTTGTTGTAGGTTTCCACTTCTGAGGTATAGCTGGGGCCTTGTTGCCGGCGTTGTCATAATTGTCTTTTGTATCCTTAGAGGCTCTGTAGATGTTTGTGTGGGTTATGTACGGGTGTTGGATGGGTCTATGAACTAAGTTGTAATCTCAAACTCTTGTTTCTCTAAATTGTGACTGTATGTAATCTTGGAACTTAACTACGGTTTAAGGTTGTAATATGAAATGATCTATCAATGTTGAATGTACAATCTTTCCTATTGTCTAAGTAAACGAAAGCATAGTTCCCTTAATCATATTGAGTTGGGTAGAAAGTGTTAAAAAGGCTTGCTCAGTTAGGATCACTCGACTGAGCGTTGGTCGCACCTTCCGAGGTTGGGGTGTTACAATTTTAATTTACCGTTATCACCCATTTACCACATCTTACTCATAATGCTTCATTTACTCTCTTCTTATTCTCCTACTAACATTTTTGTCTATCACTTTATTCTGAAAACTTCAACAAAACATTCTTACCCTTTTTTTTGCTTCCCTTGCACCATCCATTGGCTCTTCAGGTCGCCTAACATCCTCACTTTACTAGGAATGAGAGTCATACTAAGGTAAATATTTATCCCTTCTAGGATTTCGGTGCCTATCTTCTAAAATGTTTGAACATTCTATTATTCATATCTGACTGTACTATTTAGAGTGCATTTTCTGGTGTCTCACAAGGAGAACTATTATCACGTTTACAATATCCTTCGGAAATGTCATCTAACGCTAATAATCCATCCACCATTTTGGGTTACTCTAACCCCAGCTGCATCTTGATATCACATCCTTCTCTTAAACTATATCTGTTAGCTCCCATAAGGCATAGCTAAGATAGGTGTGACCAATTGTACATACCTCTATTACTATTGAAGGTAACTTAGAATGCTTATATTTCTCTATATGAATTGTAAATACTAATAATCTCCATTAACTGGGTACCTCGTATCCTCTTTCACCTTTCTTTTGTTACTTGTTGAAACTTATACTTTTACCTTCTGATACTTCCATGGCCTCCTATTCACGGGGTGTGTTTGATATTCTCATCTTAGGGTCTTAATCTGGAAATTTGCAAATTTGGTATGCACAATCTGATAGGGCCTCAAATAGGGCCACATCATCAAGAACCCTCTCTCTATTAGTGCCCTTACTTATTGTTGTATTAGCCCTTTGGCTAGCTATAATTTTTCGAATTTCAAGCATCTCTATAATTAGAAAACATAAGTCTTAGCTTGAACTCTTATGACTCAGCTCTATAGCACGATTTGGATTTGAAAGAAGGGTAACAGACTCCTAAATAACTTGTAGCTTTATGTTTATATAATGTGGTGCACAACACATCTATAAACGAGGCTATACTAGACATGGCTTGTAGACTCCCTAGGATAGAACTACTCTAATACCACGTTTGTCATGCCCCAAACCTGGAGAGGCATGGCCGGCACTCAATGCCATATTTGGCCCGAGCGTACCGCTCTATGACTTTGAACTCTAGAGGGTTAACCCTCAACTTAGGTCGATGAGACCTACCTTACAAATCAAGGCCGACGAGGCCACCATGAATGTCTACAACCAGCAATACCAAACTAACATGTATATAGGGCTGGCAAGGCCACAATACTGTTATACAAAATATACAGGACTCGTTTATAAGCCTCTAGAGATAGTTGAACTGTATTATGGTCGGGACAGGGCCTCAACCTACCCATCAAATCAATATATATAAAATGGACTTCAAGGTCTAGACCTCGTAACTCCGAGGAAGTGGATCTTAACAACCAAGTCGATGTTTGACTCTGTCTACTATGAAGGTCTATCCAGCTGTCTATCAGGACCTACAGTCATGAAATGCAGCCTCCCCGACAAAGGGACGTCAGAAAAAAATAATGTACCGAGTATGTAAGGCACCAGAATAATTGAAAACTAAAACTAAACTGATAATATAATAACTAAAAGTAACTAGGAGTCAAAGATAATCTGAAGATATGCTTACGTGCCGATACTAACTCGACTCTCTCAATATAGTAAGTAAAATAGATGTTCGGTCCTATAAGGCTCGGTATGTACAGCTGATTTGTCACAGTAGGCTTGCTAATAAGCGTTCGGCCATACTAGGCTCTGTATCTCGACCATTCTAGGCTCTCTCATAGGTGCTCGACCATAGTAGGATCGGTATATAACTTACCATCTGATCTGAGGTTGCCCAATAAGGTTTGCCCACCAATTATAGCTCGGTGGTGGTGAAAATATTATAATACTATATATATATATACACACACACTCTCTCTGCTCTCTTGGTTGAAATAAGACAATACTAAACTGAATATAAAGTCCTGATAAGGGAGAGTATTGAAACTTATGAAACTAGGATAATGTACATAAGTTCGGGAATACAAACTTCTATTTTTGTCTCGTTATCAAACGCATGTAGTGACGAGATCATGCCAAAACAAAGGAAAGGTTTAACCTTAACATACCTTAACTCCTTTGAGTCCTTAATACCTTCCAAGCAATTCTTCAAACAACTCAACTCAATCTACCATAGCATAAGGAGATTCAAAATCAGTGTTGAGTAAAGGCTAAGTCTGCAACTTAAACTAGTAGCTCATTTATGTAAATTTGGGCAGAATCTCCCCTATAACAAGGGCCTCCTCCAACACCATATACCAACAACAACAACCAGAGAAATTCAATAAGAACAAGATCAATAATAGGGTATAAAATATTTCATTAACAAGTCATCAACATATCACGACGAGCGGCAAGCCCTGATTAAATCCCTTTAGCACCATTCAACCCCATTATCATTCATTCATGAACTTAGTAATATATCCAGTATAATAACCAATACCTTTTAAAGGATTTCCACCCTTGTACTCAATTTTAAAGTTACCCTAAATATCCTAACACAAGATAATATCACCGTTGACAACTTCCAAGTGCTTTATAGCCATTTCCTTTTTTAGTTACCAATTTCCTCAACAAGATTGACATGTAAACCAACATAATATTGCTAACAATATGATAGACAACTTGTTTACCATAATTCCAGCCACTTAAAGTTCACAAGAGCAACTTTCAAATCAATCCATCAAGAACAACAACATCTCAAGCTAATCCAAGTATTATCTTGTAGTTTATCATCCTAAAAACTCAACCAACATACAAGCAAGCTTAAGCAAAATTAGTAGGCTGTTATAATCATCTTAGAAAGTAGCAAAAACTTGAAATTTCAGCCAAACACAGCCTATAATTATCCTCAATGACAACACAACCTCAAAGAAGTGTCGTTCTTCACTAGAACTAACTTTTGATGTTGAAATATGGTATAATCACTTTGGAATCACTTCAAACCCTTATGATATCTACTTAGGAGGGATAGGAGGAGTGTAGGTCTACAACCACCTAAATCCAAATCGTTTTTAAAGTGAAGTAGGTCGACCACCGTCTAAGTGGGTCCTATTGGGAGCTGTTTGTGCAGTCTCGCAAAAATACAAATATCTCTCTACTCCAATATCGTATCGATGAATGGTTAATATATTAAAAATTAAACTCGTAGATCATAATTTTGGTAGGTATATCATCCCATAATTCTAAGTATATTGGGAGAAAAGCTCAGCTACTTTTGACTTAATTTTCAGCACATTTATGAATGTAACTTATGATGACCTTTTCCAACTTTTGTTTCACAACTCGCTTGACTTCAAAACATAACACACGACTATCATACGACTAAAATAACTCATATAATAACCTCATTATAATGGTAAGCACCCTAGTCTCACCCCAAAAGTATATGTTATAACATTCCCTACTTGTCGACTTTCGATGAATCTTATTTTTTTTGATTCGTTTAGCTTCTAAACCATCCAACCCTCTTGGTACTTGGCATTCATGATCTTAATATTTGTAACCTCCATGGTAATATGATTAACTTACTTAATAAACTTTTTAAAGATAATCTCATTTCTGAGCTTACATCAATTGACTTACGAAGTACTTTTACAAACGAAAACATAAGGTGTAATAACCTCGATTGTGATTCTTATTGTATACGAGGCGGTTTATCAATTTTGATTCTTGTTGTATACAAGGCGGTAACTCGGTTGTGATTCTAGTTGTATACGAGGCGGTGCCTCGGTTGTGATTCAGGTTGTGCATCTCATGTTGAAAAGAGTTATTGGTGGAATAGTTCTTGTTACCTTTATTCTTCCTTGTCTTATAAGTTTTGTCCGTATTTGAATATTGTGGTTCTCTTTAATTGCTTCCTTTATGTTATCTCTATACAATTCTGTCATTTGTCTATCTTATTAACTTGTTTCGTATCATTTATTTATCTGCTTCCTATTATTTTTTGTTGTTATATTTTTGTTCTATTTATTATGTCCTAGTAGGTGTCTTGGCCTAGCCTCGTCACTACTCTACCAAGGTTAGGCTTGATACTTACTTGGTACCGTTATGGTACTCATATTATGCTTCTGCATATCTTTTTGTGCAGATCCAAGTATGTCTGCTCGTGTTGAACGTTACTGATTAACTGTTAGTTTCCTTCCAGAGACTTCAAGGTATACCTGCTCGGTGTCCGCTGGCCTCAAAGTTACCTTCCATGTCATTTCATTTCGTTGTTTCTTATTTAGACAGTACTATAGTAGACATTCTTGATTATTCTATAGAGCTTATGACTCCGTTTTATCAGTTTTAGGAGAGTTATGGTTGAGATACTATTTTGGAAGTTTATATGAGTTTATCAGTCTTGCTTAGTATTTCTATTGATTATTTATATTAAGTTATTATTAGATGTTTGGCTTACCTAGTCTTAGAGACTAGGTGTCATCACGATATCCTAAGGTGGGAAATTGGGATTATGACAAGTTGGTATCAGAGCTTTAGATTCATAAGTGTTACGAGTCATAAGAAGGTTTAGTAGAGTCTTGCAGATTGGTACGTAGATGTATGTACTTATCTTCAAGAGGCTACGAAACTATTAGGAAACTTCCACTTCTTTGTTCCTTATTGTACGAATTGGTTGACCTCGAAATCTAAATCTGAGACTTTCTATTCTCTCACAAATGGTGAGGACACACACTGCTGGATCTCACGATCAGACACCCATGCCCTACTGGAGCCGCGAGAGCCCGGGGCTGGGGTAGAAGCCGAGGAGGGGAACGTGGTCCAGCTAGAGAACCTGCCCGAGCTGCGACATATGAGCCATAGTAGCTCTAGTTGGGGTAGGCACCTGAGTCACCTATTGCCACCCCTACACTTCAAGAGACCCTCGCATAGTTCTTGAGCATGTTCGGTACTTTAGCCCAGGCAGGGTTGATTCCACTTGCACCAGCCACATCTCAGGCTAGGGGAGGAGCTCAAACTCTCGTGGCTCGTACGCTAGAGCAGCATGTCTATATTGATCAGGTCCTAGAGGCTATGCCAACACAACCTATTATTCTGATTCAGCCCGAGGTTAGGGAAGTAGAATTTGAGGATGATGAGCATAGACTTAAGAGGTTCAAGAAGTATCACCCCTACTTATAATGGCCTAGACACAGAGGATGAACAGGGTTTTCTAGAGAAGCGCCATCATATTTTCCACATCATGGGTATTGTAGAGATGGCCAGAGTTGCTTTTACTACCTTCCAACTGTCAGGAGCAGTTATCAGCAGTGGCAGGCTTATGAGGAGGGTAGCCTAGTCGATGCAGCTTCGCTCATGGACTCATTTTTCAAAGATTTTCTTGAGAGAGTTTGTTCCCCAGACCCTTCGGGATGTATGGAGCACGGAGTTTGAGCAGCTGCGCTAGGGTGCTATGATAGCATTAGAGTATGAAATCAGATTCAGTGAGTTGTCCAGTCATGCACCCACCTTGGTTTCTACAATCAGGGAGTGAGTCTTCCGATTCATCGAAGGGCTCAATAATGGTATTAGATTCAGCATGGCTCGAGAGTTGGAGACAGATACCCCATATCAATAGGTGGTAGAGATTTCCTGGAGGTTGGAGGGTATGCGGGGCCATAAGAGAGAGGACAGGGAGGCCAAAAGGCTTTGAGGTAATTAAGGATTTAGTGGTGGCCATGCTGCAGCTACAACCCGTCATGGTAGAGGCTATGTGAGTCATCTAGTTCATTCAGCACTTCCAGCTTCTAGTGGTGCTCCGGCTATCCCGAGGTCTTAGGCTGCACACATTGCTCAGCCACTTTCTATTGCACCTACTATACGGGGTGCCTTCAGCAAATAGTCTAGCCAACTAGTCCCGAACCAGTCCTAGCAGACACACCCACTAAGTGCTTGCTTTGAGTGTGGTAATATCCGTCATATGGAGTGGGACTGCCCCAGACTTAGGGGGTGCACCTTTATAGACTACTCGGGTTCCACAGATTCAGCTAGGTCTACAGACTTCACAGGCCAAGTTTACTGTTCTAGTTGAATTCCACCGGCACAGCTAGCTAGGGATGGGGGATGCCAGGCCAGATTCTATGCATTTTTGGGTATGACGGAGGCCATCGCATCAGACGCAGTCATTACAGGTATGGTTCCGGATTGTCATAGAGATGCATCAGTCTTATTTGATCTGGGATCCACTTATTCATATGTTTCATCTTAATTTGCTTCATATTTGGATATATCTCGTAATTCTTTGAGTTCTCTTATTTACGAGTCCACAACTATGGGAGATTCTATTATTATGGATAGTGTGTAACAGTCGTGTTTAGTTGTTATTGGTAGTTTTGAGACCAGAGTTGATCTATTGGTACTCAGTATGGTAGACTTTGATGTTATCTTAGGCATGGACTAGTTGTCGCCCTATCATGTTATTTTGAATTGTCATGCCAAAACTTTGACACTAGCTATGCCAGGTTTGTCGCGGTTAGAGCAGAGGGGTACATTGGATTATGTTCCTACCAGAGTTATGTCCTTTCTAAAGGCTAAGCGATGGCTGAGAAGGGGTGTGATGTATATCTAGCCTTTGTGAGAGAAGTTAGCATTGATAATCCTACCGTTGAGTCAGCTCCGGCAGTGAAAGACTTCCCAAATGTATTTCCAGCAGATCTTTCGGGCATGCCGCCCGATAGGGATATTGATTTTGGCATTGAATTGTTGTTGAGAACTCAGCCCATTTCTATCCCACCATACCATATGTCCCCAGCGGAGTTGAAGGAGTTAAAGGAGCAGTTGCAAGAGTTGCTTGATAAGGGTTTCATTCTGCCTAGTGTGTCTCCTTGGGGGTGCTTCAATTTTGTTTGTGAAGAAGAAAGATGGTTCTATGTGCATGTGTACTGATTATCAGTAGTTGAACAAGGTTACAGTGAAGAATATATACCCATTGTCGCACATTGATGACTTATTTGACCAGGTTCAGGGTGCTAGAGTGTTCTCGAGATTGATTTGCGGTCAGGGTATCATCAACTGAAGATTCGGGATTCGGATATTCCGAAGATTGCCTTTAGGACTCGGTATAGTCACTACGAGTTCCTTGTGATGTCATTTGGGCTGACCAACACCCCAACAACATTTTTGCACCCGATGAATATTGTATTCCAACCATATCTTGATTTGTTCATCATTGTATTTATTGACGAGATCTTGGTGTACTCCCGCAGTCGAGAAGATCATGAGCAGCATTTGATGACCGTACTCTAGACCTTGAGGGAGAAGAAGTTGTATACAAAATTCTCAAAGTGTGAATTTTGTCTTGATTCAGTGGCATTTTTGGGTCATATGGTGTCAAGTGAGGGGGTCAAGGTAGATCCAAAGAAGATTGAAGTAGCTCAGAGTTGGCCTAGACCATCTTCAGCTACTGAGATTCGGAGTTTCCTTGGTTTGGCTGGGTATTATCGCCGTTTCGTGGAGGGTTTCTCATCCAATATTGCACCTATGAATAGATTGACCTAGAAGGGTGCTCCTTTCACATGGTCCGAAGAGTGTGAGGCGAGCTTTCAAAAGCTCTTGATTGCTTTGACTATATTCCCAGTGTTGGTATTGCATACGGGTTTGGGGTTTTACACTATGTACTGTGCTACGTCACGTATTAGCCTTGGCACAGTGTTGATGCAAGATGGTAGGGTGATTGTCTACGCATCTCGGCCTTGAAGGTTCATGAGAAGAATTATCATGTCCACGACTTGGAGTTAGCAACTATTGTTCATGCATTGAAGATTTGGTGGCACTATTAGTACGGTGTCCCTTGTGAGGTCTATATCGACTACCGGAGTCTACAACATCTATTCAAATAGAAAGATCTTAACTTGCAGCAGCGGAGATGGTTAGAGTTACTTAAAGACTATGATATAACTATTATATATCATCCCAGGAAGACCAACGTGGTGGTTGATGCCTTGAGTAGAAAGGCAAAGATTTTGGGCAGATTAGCATATCTACCGGCAATAGAGAGACCACTAGCCATTAATGTTTAGGCTTTGGACAATCAATTTATTAGATTGGATGTTTTAGAGCCCATCCAGGTTCTTGCTTGCATGGTTTCTCGGTATTTTTTATATGATCGCATCAGAGAGCATTAGTATGACGACCCCCATTTGCTTGTCCTTAAGGACATAATACATCACGGCGATGCCAAGAAGTTTTCGATTGGAGATGATGGTGTTTTGCGGATGCAGGGTTGATTATGTGTGCCTAATGTGGATGGATTGAGTGAGATGATCCTTGAGCAGGCCCATAGTTCGTGGTACTCCATTCATCCGGGTGCCGCTAAGATGTATCAGGATTTAAGACAACACTATTTGTGGAGAATAATGAAGAAATATATAGTAGAGTATGTGGCTTGGTGCCTAAATTGTCAGCAAGTGAAGTATGAGCATCAGAGGCCGGGCAGTTTGCTAAAGAGACTTGAGATTCCCGAGTGGAAACAGGAGCGTATTACCATGGACTTCGTTTTGGGCTCCCATGGATTCAGAAGAAATTTGACGCAGTATGAGTGATTGTAGACATGTTGACCAAGTGGGCTCATTTTATTCCGATGGCAACCACCTATTCTTTAGAGCAGCTAGCTTAGATCTATATCCACGAGATTGTTCGACTTCACGGTATGACAATATCCATTATCTCTGATTGAGGTACGTAGTTCACATCACATTTCCAGAGAGTTGTCCAGCATGAGTTAGGCACACAAGTTGAGTTGAGTACAATATTTCACCCCCAAACAGACGAGTAGCCTGAGCGCACCATTCAGATATTAGAGGATATGCTTCATGCATGTGTTATGGATTTCGGGGGTCCTTGGGATCAGTTCTTGCCACTTGCGGAATTTGTCTACAACAACAGCTACCAATCGAGTATTAAGATGGCTCCTTATGAGGCCCTATATGGGAGACGGTGTAGTTCTCCAATTGGTTGGTTTGAGCCGGGAGAGGCTAGGTTGTTGGGCATGGATTTGGTTCGAGATGCCTTGGAGAAGGTCAGGTTGATTCAGGATCGGTTTCGTACAGCACAGTCTAGATAAAAGAATTATGCGGATAGTACGCTTATAACGTAGCATTTATGGTTGGAGAGCGAGTTTTGCTCCGGGTTTCACCCACAAAGGTGTAATAAGGTTCGAGAAGAAGGGCAAGTTGAGACCTAGATATATTGGTCCTTTTGAGATCCTTGAGAGAGTTGGTGAGGTGGCATATAAGCTTGCATTACCACCTAGCTTATCTACAATTCATCTGATGTTCCATGTTTCTATGCTCCAAAAGTATTATGGTGATCCGTCTCATGTTATAGACTTCAATTCAATCTAATTGGACAATGATTTAACTTATATTGAGGAGCCAGTGGCTATCTTGGACAAACAGGTCCGTAAGTTAAGATCAAAGAACATTGCTTCGGTGAAGGTTTAATGGAGGGGTCATCTAGTCGAGGAGGCGACCTGGGAGATGAGCATGACATGCAAAGTCGTTAACTTCACGTTTCCGTCACTTCGGGTATGTCCTTATACACGTTCGAGGACGACCATTTGTTTTAAGAGGGGGAGAATATGACGACTCAACCAGTCGTTTTGTATAATTGAGCCCCTTTTCCCCTTTTGGTGCTTCACACATGTGTGTTTATGGTTTTATGACTTACAAGGTTGATTAGTTTCGTTCCGGGAAGATTTCAGGTTGATTTTGACCATTTGATTCTTGTCTTAGAAGTCTAAGTTGTTTATGTTGACCAATGGTTGACTTTTTTTGTGAAAACGACCCCGAAACGGTATTTTGATGGCTCAGATAGATTCGTTTCATGATTTTTAACTTGGGTGTATGCCCGGAATCGAATTCGGAAGTTTATAGGTTGATTTGTTGTTTTGCCAAAAATTGGCAATTTGAGGTATAGAAGTTTGACCGTAGGTTGACTTTTAGTTATCAGGTTCAAAATTTGATTTTGAGACTTAGAATAGGTCTGTATGCTATTTAAAACTTGTCTGCAAAATTTGGTATCATTTGGAGTTGAATTGATAGAATTTAGATGCTTAGTTGCAATTCTAGAAGTTCTTGAAATTTGCTTTGAAATTCATGCATTTTGGTGTCTGAATCGTAGTTTTAAATGTTATTTTTGTGTTTTGATCGAGCGAGCGAGTTCATATGATCTTTTTAGAAATGTGTGGATATTTGTTTTGGAGCCTCGAGGACTCGGTTGATCGCGCAATTGCGATGCTTGGGTCTCAATTGCGATGGTACTTGGGCTGGTTAGGTTCGCATTTGCGACAACTTTGTCGCTTTTGAGAGGAGAACATGGTTCGCATTTGCGAGAATTTCCCTAAGCCCCTAAGTTTCGCAATTGCGAGCTTCTCTTCGCAATTGCGAGGGTTCACAATTGTGAACGCATGTCACAATTGCGACATCTACAACTGAACAACAAGTTAGAAAAGTCGAGATTTAGTCTCATTTCTCACATTTCAGAACCCTAGACTCGGTAAGAGGCAATTTAGAGAGAGAATTTTCACCTATAAACATTGGATAAGTGATTCTAATCAATTTCCAACTATATTTTATGATTATATCTTAGATTTAACATCAAAACCATGTGGATCAAAGAGGAAAAAATTGGGAAAATTTGTCAAGTTTTTGAAAAATGAGAAATTGAGTTTTGAGAGTCGATTTGGACTCGAATTTTGAAACTAATCATATATATGGGCTCGTGGGATTATGGATAGTCAGAATCTACCCTTGGACCCGGATTTTGATCGGGCAAGCCCCGGATTGACTTTTGTTGACTTTTTGAAAAAAGTGTAAATATCATAGCTTTATCTATTGTAATTATTTTTTCTTGCATTGTTTGATGATATTAAGTCAATTTGGTTAGATTTGAGTCATGTGGAGGCGAATTTTAGGGGAGAAGATATTTTTGAGGATTGAGTTGGCCTAGTTGGGGCAAGTATTTTGCCTAACTTTATGTGAGGGAACTACACCTTAGGAATTGGGACTGATTGTACTATTTGTGTTATGTGAAAGCCGTGTACGCAAGGTGACGTGGAGGCGAATTTTAGGGGAGAAGATATTTTTGAGGATTGAGTTGGCCTAGTTGGGGCAAGTATTTTGCCTAACTTTATGTGAGGGAACTACACCTTAGGAATTGGGACTGATTGTACTATTTGTGTTATGTGAAAGCCGTGTACGCAAGGTGACGAGTGTGTACACGGGTTATATGGGGTATTTTCCCAGATTAGGTTATTTAGACTCTTTCCATACCTTTAATTGAATTGTCATATCATATTTTAACTCTCATTGTTAATCTATTCTTACATGTGTTAGTCTATCCTTACATGCCTTATTTGATTTTGTTAACACTTGTTCTACCTCTTACTTGTTGTTTTGCTCTTATATGCTTAGTTAAAGTTATTGCCTTACATGTTGCCTTGTTACACCTTTAGTTGCTGAATTACTTGTAATTGAAGTTGTTATTTTGTGAAATATCTTCTTGTTGAGTTATTGGTGTTGAAATTGTGAAAGTCGTTATCACATTGAGGCGAAGTTGTTAATTGTTGAGATATCTTCCTTATTGAGCAATTCACATTCATTGTTATATTTGATATTTATGTACACATTGTGGTTGAACTATGTGCTATTGTCGTGAAAATATTTGATATTGTTGATTTTTGGCAAGTTGTGGCATATGAGCACTTGTGGTGCGAGTTGTTATTATGTTGTGATTTTGATGCGCATGCGGTGGTATAAAGATATGGGTTAATATTCATGCGGCGGCATAAGGTGGGATTTATGTATGTGTTTTTAGTAAGGAAATTACTTGAAGTCATGTGGCGTCATAAGGTGGGTTAAAGTGCGTGTAGCAATTTCGGGAAAAATATTTTCAGAAGTATTTAAATGTAAGGCTCAAGCGGCGGTATAAGGAAAGATTGTGATTGAAATTGAAAAATGTGAAAACAAGGCGGTACCTCAGTTCTGATTCTTGTTGTATACGAGGAGGTACCTTGGTTGTGATTCTTGTTGTATACGAGGCGGTACCTCGGTTATGATTCTGGTTGTATACGCGGTATCTTGGTTGTGATTCTTGTTCTGCACATCATATTGAAAAGTGTTATTGGTGGAATAGTTCTTGTTGCCTTTGTTATTCCTTGTCTTATCAGTTTTGTCCATATTTGACTATTGTGGTTCTCTTTAATTGCTTACTTTATGGCATCTCTATGCTTACAGTTCTATCATCAGTCTATGTTATTAACTTGTTTCGTATCATTTATTTCTCCGCTTCCCATTATTTCTCGTTGTTATATTTTTGTTCTATTTATTATGTCCTAGTAGGTGTTTTGACCTGGCCCCGTCACTACTCTACCGAGATTAGGCTTGATACTTACTGTGTACCATTGTGGTGTACTCATACTACACTTCTGCATATCTTTTTGTACAAATCCAGGTACGCTTGTTCGTGTTGGACGTTAGTGATTGACTGTTAGCTGCCTTCCGGAGACTTCAAGGTATACCTGCTTGGCGTCCGCAGGCCTCGGAGTCACCTTCCATATCATTTTATTTTGTTGTTTCTCATTAAGACAATGTTGTAGTAGACATTCTAGATTATTTTATAGAGCTTATGACTCAGGTCCACAAGTTATGGGAGAGTTGTGGTTGAGATCATATTTTGGAAGTTTATGAGTCTTGCTTAGTATTTCTGTTGATTATTTATGTTAAGTTATTATTAAATATTAGGATTACTTAGTCTTAGAGAGTAGGTGCCATCACGACATTCTAAGGTGGGAAATTGGGGTCGTGACACATGTCCATAATAGTGTTCACATACTCCTTCCGGTCCACTTTAATTAATTTTTTGGCCTTTTTTGTTGTCCACAATATTCGATTTATTCAGATATCAAGACGAAATTAACTTATTATTTTCAAAGTTATCCTTGGAGTAAAGAGTCTCGAAGTATATGTTGTATTTTTGATGAACACAAATTTAAGAGATAGTAAAAGTTAATACGGTTAATTTTGAGGTTAATTAATGTTAAAAGGTGAACACCGTAATATGTGTGAAAACAACCAAAAATTAATTAAAGCGATAAAAGTGGAAATAGAATTCCATATCCGATGTAGTGCTCCCTTCGATTCGTTGATATGTGGGTATACAAGTCTTTTCCGGAAATAAATGATTGCTACCCTAGTCCCTCATAGCACCATCCTTGAAGCTGAACCAAATTCTTGTGCTGGCCATCTTATGTGCCAAAGTCTAACGGTTGTTTTTCCTTCTCCGCCTTTTTTCCCTACATTTGTGGCGGCGGCAGAGAAGAGGGCCTGAAAATAAGTGAGATATTCGATTATTTTTCCTTTGTAATTTTTGTTTTATCATTTTTTTTCCTTCAGAGGGAGTAGTATATAACATTTGAAATGCATCTCACTTTGCAAACGTCTTTAAGTTCATATCGCTATTTTGTAAAAATCAACCTTAAAATTCTTTCTTTTGAAATTGTTGACCAAACTCTAATTTTGATCTTAAAGTCATTTACCACATTTCCCTCGTTCTTCTTCTTAAGTCTTTTCTTTTGCAAGACAATGGCATCCGTCCACACTCACCTCGTAAAATAAACAAAAACTAGATAACCCATTACGTAAGATAAAGTCCAAATTTTTATGGTGCAAACAATGTGAAGGCAATTTAGTCATTTCACAACCTTGTGACATGTGAATTTAAAAATATTTAATTTTTTGGTTGGTGTTAAGAAACCGCAAAAAAAAAAAAAAAAAAAAAGACCAATTGAATAGAATTTAGGAGGTTGTCACGGTGACACACCCACCCACCCTCTCAAGACCCCTTTTTTCAAAATGCAGTGAGTTGTGTGTACAGTGAAAGACCAAACACATCAGAAAAAAGAGAATTAAAGCAAAAGCTGTTCCCTTCTTCATTCTTTTGCATTTTGCTTTTGACCCTTTCTCTATTTTCACTTCCTATTTCCTCTCTTTTTGCTCTACAAATCTTGAGAATTTCTGGGGGTTTAGTTTAATTTTATTTGAATTTATTCATATATTATCGGTGGGTTTTTGTGCTAGATCGATCTTGGCTTTGAATGCAATCATTTGAAGCTGTTAACTGCTTCTTTGTAGATCAATATCTAAGGGGTTTTCATTATATTTGCTAGCTTTTGCTAGCTTCAGTTTCTTTCTGAGGAGTATGCTGTGTCAAAATTGAATATTTTGAGGAGTTTGCTGTGCAAAAATCGAATTTTTGAGGATAAATTCCTGAAACTTTGGGGGGCCAAAATTAAATTTATAGAATGGTATAAGAATTGGAAATGATGTTGATATTGGTGAGTGTGGTGTGATTGATGAGTGAGGAGCCACTATTTGTTGTTTGCTGCTGTCCCCTCCATTAGGTTTGGCAGATAAGTAAGGTCACTGACTGGGACCTCTCGAAGAAAGAGAAAAAAAGTTAGCTTTTTGATTCAATTATTAGAATCTTGATTGTGTTGTTAGAGCTTTACTTTGAAGGAAAAAAATGGCACAGCGAGTTAAGGGTGCGCCATCCCTTCAGTCTATCAAATCACTGCCAGTGGGATATGCATTTGATTTGAACAAGTCTGAGGCTGTGAATCATAGAATGGCATCAAATGCTGCTGTTTCCAAGAATGGAGAATTGTGGAGTGAGGCTAATGGTAATGCTGATGGGTATATTGATGAATCCCCTTATGGTAGATTGAACTTTTCTGTAGAGGAAAGCCCGTCTAGCTGTGATGATGATCTGAGAACCAATGCATTCACCTCTTCGAAGTGGAGTGACACCACGTCTTATGTGACAAAGAAGGTATTGAAATCAATTTTTAATGAGTTGTGCTTGGTTTGTTGGTATTATGCAACTTGTAGATTTGAAGTTTCCGTTAGTCTGATGATTGCTTGATTGAACTAGCCACAACATCATTAATGCCTTCAGCTTATAACATTATCTGCTTAATTTGATAAACCACTAGATGAGAGTTGTCAATTATGGTGTTTTTGCTCGGCTTGTACCACAGATGTGATTTGTGGGAATGGTTGAGAGCTTAGGACGCTGATTCTTATCCTGCACTTTTTGAGTTATCAGTAGCTTCTTGGCTCATCATTTCTATGAGAAATGGATTTTAAACTCTGCAGGGAGGACAATTTTGGTATAATTTCTTTCTAGAAGATAAGCTACTTTTAAAATAAAAAACTAAAACCATTATCTTTATTTAGATGTAGAGTTTGGAAGTTCTGCCCTGTAAGATCTTGAAAGCAATTATGTAGAATGTCAAGATATTGATGGTGATACCTTGAAAATAAATAGAATTCTCTGTTTTTATATAAATAAATGTATATACACGCACACAACAAAAATTGTTACCTTCTCAATTTTATTTAAAGAATTCTGGTGGCTGATATCACTCTTGATTCATAAAAATATGAAAGCGGGTCTCATTAAAATTTCAGTCATTTTGTTAGGATTTTGTGATAATTAACTTGATGTAGGCCGTGAATCAGCACTAGATTATCTCTTTACTTGTGTTGTCTCTCTTTTCCCCACTGTTGCCTTTGTTCGGAGTTGAGTGCTGTGCTTTCAGTGGATCCTATTCCTAGTTACTTTCCCGAAAGATGAAGAGACATCATTATACAATTTGGGGTAGTTCACATTTAATCTGTTTGTTTATTTCTTTATTTTTGCTTGTAAACTTTACTATAGCTGTTTGAACAAATCAATTTTCTCCCTTTTTGAACTAATCCAGAAGAATCTCCATTGTGGGGCAAACCTCTCCCACAATAGAGTTAATGTACATATCAAATTATTATCTTGCCTAAAGAAAACTTATAAAATTCTAGATCAAATGTTTCTTCTGCTTTTAATAGCTACTCAAAGGTTATGATTCAGATGTAAGTTCATCTTTTACCTATAGACTCATCATTTGATTGGAATACGCTAGTAATTTGTAAACTGACTGCATGACACGGGTAATAGTTCATCCGCTCAAAAGAAATGGTGGTTAAATGCTCTTCGAGGAATGTTGCCTTTTAAAATCTTATACAACAACACGGTTGTACATTAGGAAAGAAACAATATACAATGTGGATGAGCAATGGAACAAATCCTTTTGTAATTAAGGGTATTGTTTCATACAATGGATGACTCACCATAAAGGAGTGGAAGTTTAGAGGGTTGATAGCATTTTCTCCAAATGTGTTGCCTTATAGTTTGAAAAATTTCTCTGATCCGTAGCTTGGAAGGGAGAATCCAGGGAGCTTGTTGTTTTCTTTCAGTATCCGGAAAAAGAGAATGCTTTATGAATAATGAAATATATCCTTTTTGTGATTAAGGGCAGTGTTTCCTACTATGAATGACTCACCATGAAATGGAATTTTACAAGAAGAGATGGTAATGTTTTCTACAATCGTGTTGCCAGTTAAAGGTTGAAATTTTCTCTGATCTGGTTGCTTGATATGGAGTACCCAGAGGTACTTGATGTTAATCTTCATTATCTGGACAAAGATGAATGCTTTATCAGCAACTGTCCCTTCTGGTCCCAAGGCGCTGACCTACAGTTTGAGGTAGGGGAGAATCAATCTGATGATGCCAGGTTCAAATCACAGCTACAACACTTGGTGTGAGGCCATCTACTTTAGTTTTGGTGAGCAAGATTCTTAGCAACTTGTGCTTGTAGGTTGGATAGGTTGTCCGGTGGACTAGTTGAGGTGCATGCAAGTTGGCCTAGAAATTATCAGACATCTGCAACCTTTTTTTTGTTTTTGTTTTTTGAGTAAGGTAACAATATATTCATCAGCACCAAGTTAGTACTGGTATCCAAAAAAAGAATGTACAAATTACAGAGGGCCTTGTATCTTACAAAGAATCTAAGAAATCTACAAGTGATTCTGCATCCTCTATATAGTTCTCTTTACACCAGAATTGATAAGACAAAATAATTCAGCTTCATTCTTTGCATGGAACTAATTTTATCCTCAAAATATCTACGATTCCTTTCTGTCCACACCTTCCACCATATACATGCTGGCACCATTCTCCACCATAGCTTCTGACTCTTCCTTGTTTCAATATAATTCCAGCACCACAAAAGGTCCTCGCTATTCTTTGGCATTACCCATTGTATTCCTGCCAGGGAAAGGAATAACTGCAACAGAGTATCAGTTACCTTGCAATGTAGAAAGAGATGGCTGTTGGTTTCTTCCTCCTTCTGACACAAGAAACATCTGGAAGTCATAGGAATCCCCTTTCTCTACAAAACTTTATGAGTGAGACAAGCTTTCCTGGCCACCAGCCAAGAAAAACATGTGACCTTAAAAGGGGCTTTAATCTTCCATATGTATTTCCATGGCCAACTAGATAATTGAGCACCTTCTAACAAAAAAGAATATACAGAGACTGAAAACCTTCTAGTGTTTCCTCCATTCCATATCATTGTATCCTCAACATTTGTGGTACCATGAAAAATCTCCAGAACCCTCAACATTTCAGCCCCCCTATCAATTTCCCAATCATTTAGGAGCCTTCTGATAGAAAAATTCCAACAGTGTAAATTCCATGCACCTTCTATTGTAGATTGAGGTGTAGTTGTTAAGCAAAATAGATCCGGGAAAAAATCTTTCCAAGGACCATGCCCTAACCAATTATCACTCCAAAATGATATTCTTCTTCCATTACCAACTGTGAATCCAATATTTAAAGCATACTCCTCCCAAACCTTCCTAACTGCCTTCCTTATTCTTGTTCCATTGGAAGAGTTGACTGGAGGGGTGATCCATTGCCCTTGCTGTCCATATTTATGGCTAATCACTCTCTTCCATAAGGTGCATTCTTCTGTGTTAAATCTCCATAGCCATTTCCACAATAAACTTTTATTATGCAGTCTGGAATTTCTGACCCCTAAACCTCCTTCTTTCTTGCTGGACATGATGAAATCGTCTAGTCTCCTTGCAACCCTGCCACAAAAAATTCCTTCGGAGAGAATCCCATCTTTTTTCCACCTTGGTAGGCAGTGGAAAAAGAGACATAACATAATTTGGCAAAGCATCCAAAATGTTGTTAATCAATATGATCCTGCCCCCTAAAGATAGATATTGAGCCTTCCATTTTGCTTGTCTCTTCTCACATTTATCAATCACACCATTCCATACTTCCATACCTTATTTTTTGCCCCCAGAGCCAAACCCAAATGTACAGTAGGAAGCTTCCCAATGTCACAACCCAACACCCTAGCAAGCACCTGATGATTATCTACCATATTGACATGAAATAGTAGACTTTTCCCCAGTTTATATGAAGTCCAGAGATGGCCTCAAAAACTGTAAGAATAAGTCGGATGACCCTTAACTGCTCCAGCTTGTCATCACAAAAAATCAGTGTGTCATCAGCATAAAATAAGTGAGAAACCTCCATGCCCTCATTCCTGCTATTCACCTGAAATCCTCTTATCCGCCCATTAACACTACCATCTTCCACATGCTATTTAAACCCTCCATTGCAATGAGAAAGAGGAAAGTAGATAACGGGTCTCCTTGCCTTAAATCCCTTTGAGAAGGGAAAAACTCTCAGGAGTTCCATTGATAAGTACAGAAAATCTAACAGTTCTGATACAAAAAGATATCCACTTCAGCCATTTTGTACCAAAACCCATATCCTTCAGAGTTAGAATTAGAAAATTCCAGTTGACATGATCATATGCTTTTTCAATATCCAGCTTGCACAGACGTCCTGGTGTCTTCCTTTTCATTCTAGTGTCTACTACTTCATTTGCTATCAAGGCTGCGTCCATAATTTCCCTACCTTTTATCAATGCCATTTGCTGATTATCAACTAATTTCTCCACCACTTGCTTCCGTCTCTCCATGAGCACTTTAGAGATTATGTTATATACACTTCCAATCAAGCTAATTGGTCTGAAATCTTTCAGTTGTTTTGCTCTAGTCTTTTTGGGTATTAATGCCACAAAAGTTGCATTGAAGCTTTTTTCCAAAATATTCATGTGAATGGAAATTTCCCAAAGTTTGCATAATTTCCCCTTTTAAAAACTCCTAAGAAGTTTGAAAGAACCCCATGGTATAGCCATCAGGTCCAGGTGCCTTGTCAATAGCACACAACTTAATACTATTCAACACTTCCAACTCTTCAAAGGGTCTTTCTAACCATAACTACTCTTCCTCTGTTATAATGGGTCTGTTTTGTAGATGAAATCAGGTCTCCATCCTTCAGTTTCTGTATACATTTTTTTATAAAAAAGCAGGATTTCTTCTTTAATACCATTTGAATCATATATCACTTCCTCATTGCTCTCTAAGGTGTCAATGCTATTGAATCTTCTATGAGAGTTTTGGCATTTTGTGGAAATATTCCGTATTCCTATCTCCATGTTTCAACCATAGTACCCTAGACCTTTGCCTCCCAGCAATCTCCTCAAATTCAGCTATCTCTTCAAATTCCGTAGCTAAATTTGCTTTGTGAGCAATTCATCGTTAGAGAGACTCCTTTGTTCTTGTATTCTGTCAAAACAACTCACCTGGTTTAAAATATCAACTTCTTTTTCTCTAAACTACCATAATTTGTTGAATTCCATTCCTTTAACTTGTCTTTGAGAAGCTTCAACTTAGTTGCAAAAACAAAGTCGGGTCTGCCTGTAGCTTCAAGTTATTCCCACCAGCCCTTTACTCTATCTTTGAACTTCTCAGTTTCCAACCACCAATTCTCAAATTTGAAGTATGATTCCTGACCTCCCAATCTCCACCCAGAAATTGTATCGGACTGTGATGGGTAATAAAGATTGTTTGATGTTTTTGAAACTATCATCCCAATCAATAGAAAACAAGAATCTATCAATCCTTGAAGCCAATCTACAGTTATCTCAGCTCATGATCATTTATGATTCAGAAAATTCAGTCATATTCTCTTGTATGCGTATTATTGTGCCTCCTCTCATCTGAATATCTTGCAGTGTTGAAATCACCACACTCCACCCAAGGATCATCACATACACCTTTGTGACCCGCTAATTCCCACCATAACTCTCTTTTCTCTTCTGCAATTAGATGCATATACCCTTGTTAAAAACCATGAATAATTTTGAGCTAAAATTATGATCCTACAAGAAATTGACTGTTGCCCAATGCACACCAACTTCCCCTCCATTATTCTTTTATCCCACATGATTAAGATGCCGCCTCTAGTTCCACTGGCCTTTTGATAAACATAATCTACCCATATGGCTCCCCATATTTGAGGTACCATACTACCCACATGTCATCTACCCTCAGCCTTCCACCTAAGTATCAAAGATTTGACAATTTTTCTGTACCGCATGTCATTAAGGCCCCTCATGTTCCATGAAATTAGGTTTAACTTCATTGGACAGTTCTAAATAGGTTTTTCCCCCCACTTCTTGGTTCACCCTCTTTGTATTTCATTCCCCATTTCAAACCCTTCAATTCCCTTTGACATTTTGATTTTGAAGTTGAGGCCAAGTTGGGTGAGGTATTTATTACCCACTTTCCCTGCCTTCTCCTATCAATCTTCATGAAAAGCGATAGTGCATCCCATTCACAACCCTGGAAATCGACCCCAAACTTCTTACTAAGTTTCATAACATTCTGGTGAACCCACAAAGAGGCTTCTGAATCAGCTTGCTGACTTTGAACTTTTATAGGATCAGCTTCTTCAATCTGACATGGTATGGGCTGAGAGTAGTTTACCTATTCCTCTTTCTTGTGGAAGGAAGTATGGATTTGCCATCACGTGAGTAGCTTAAGAATCCAACATAATGCATGCTACATCTTTTGTACTTAGATAGAAGACTCTCTCCCTTGTTCGTGATCATGTAATTGGCTTGTGAACTATGAGAGATGCATCTGCTACTGAGAATGGCTGGGTGATTCTCAAGTTTGTCTATGTATTTACCAAGGCGTATGGGGCGGGACGTATTGATCCATCCTTGCTCACTAAAAGGATTCTGTTTGGGAGTACAGCAGAATTCATTTTAATAGTTCAACTGATTTGGGAATATCTTTACAGGAAACCAGATTTCTGAAGGAAAATCTGGGACCTTTAATTTTCGATAATTATGAGTGGTTGAAGAGTATTTCTTCTGGCGTACAAGTCTGTGATTATGCATTGATAAAAGTGTCTAGTTATACTAACTCGTGTGCAACTCCTGTTTCGAAAGATCATGCTTAAATTCTCTTCAAATGTTCCAGTCCGGTTGGTATTTCCCCAAATTAATTTGAAGGCCGGTGAAATGGATGGAATTCGGGAACCAAAAAAGTTATCCTTTCTATAGTTCATCCCTATAGAGTTGTTGAATGATTAGCAATAGCTTTGGAAGGGCTCTGGAGACAAGATTTCTTTTTTTTTTTTTGGGGGGTGGGGCATGGGGGGAGGGGGGAGTAGGAGCAGTTGTCACCCATTTGTGATGCTGGCAAACAAAGAGGCTGATTATTTGGAAGCCAGAGGCTGTTTATTATTCACTCAGACTTCTAATGTTTATGATTGCTTCACCCTAGTTAAACTTGCATCCCACGGTGTCAGTGCAACATGTGAATTTAGACACGACATAACCTTACAGTAGGTTTCATCAATACGGATATTTTAGGTTCTTGACAATTGCTATATCGGCGTTAGATCTTGTGAGACAGCTGGTGGCTAATTATTTTACAGGATCATATTGTTGTTGGCAAAAGGCAAAGATGGCCTACTTCATCTCACATGTGGACAGCTTTTATAAAAATTGACTGTTGTTAGACTTACAATAGTCGACGAACAGCCTTGCAATTGTTTGTCTTTCTTGTTTGAATTCATTTTTTTTTTTGAATTTTGTAATGGATATGGGTTGTGATGTAATACAAGTAATGTTCAACATGTGCAATTATTTACCATTACAATGATTTCAAACAGGATATGCTGGTTTGACTGCGGCAAAACATTCCGCTTTTTAATGATTTTCTTACCTTCTTTTTTGAACTTTTATTGTTGACTTGTTGCAGAAGCTCCATTCATGGTTTCAACTACCTGATGGTAACTGGGAGCTGGCAACAATCATTTCGAAATCTGGAAATGAAGTTCTCATATCATTGTCTGAAGGAAAGGTGAGTGCAGTTTGCTAAGATTCCTTCATCTTTTTGCTTGCAAATCTTTATGATAAAAGAAACAAATTGTTTCGACAGTTCTCTTGTTCAATCCTTTTAAAAAGTTGAAAAGAATGGATGCCTTAGAAAACAAAAAGAAGTATGTTAACTTATTTCTATATCACCCATCTGTCAGCACTCATTCTCATTTTCTCATTTCCTGTGTGCACCTTATCCTTGCCCTGCTTCAACCTGTATCACCATTCTTCTCCCTCCCCAGATTTGCAGTCCCTTCCACTCTTCTTCCTAACCCAAGGGCTCTATATCTTACCTGTCTAACTCTCTTGAAGTTCTTATTCTAAATAATGTTTCATAAACACATCTCATTTTTGTTAAAATAATAAGGCTATTCTGGTTGGCTTTTCATGCTTACTGAGCGTTCAAGTTTAAGGTTTAATCTCACGCCTTGTTTCTGGTCAATGCAGGTCTTAAAAGTTAAAGCTGATGATTTATTACCTGCGAATCCTGATATTCTGGATGGTGTGGATGATCTCATGCAATTGAGTTATTTAAATGAGCCATCAGTGTTGTACAATCTTCAGTACAGATACAATAGAGATATGATTTATGTATGCACAAATCTCCCTAATTTGAATTGTAGTTAGCTTTTTCTCGTATTCTTATGCCTTTTTATTTCTTCTCCTCTTCACCTCTTCTAGACAAAAGCTGGTCCAGTTCTTGTTGCCGTAAATCCTTTTAAGAAAGTCTCGTTGTATGGCAATGAGTACATTGAAGCATATAAACGTAAATCCATTGAGAGCCCACATGTATATGCCATCACGGATATGGCAATAAGAGAAATGGTTCGAGGTACTTATGTATATCCAGCAATAATGATTAAGGCCAAATATCATTTCTGGCAATCATGATAAATCTTACATAATTTTCTTTTCCTGCAGATGAAGTGAATCAGTCTATCATTATAAGGTCAGCACGTTAAATGCTTTTGAGTTTCACTTGTTCGCTGTCTTCTAATATTCGAATCCACTTTTATTCTCATATCTTCAGAGCTGATTCTTCTTTCCATTTTTGGTTGCTCTGTACTTCGTCAAAATGAATGCACTACTTTTTTGAATGTTATTTGTCTCATAACTTTATTGATTGCCCCTACTTGGGTCATAAGCACACACTATCAAGCTTAGTATTACTGCACCTGTAACAAGGAGGAAAATTATCTCAAAAGACTTAAAATCTCTTGGAATCCATGCGAAATTAATTAACAAAAGAACGACATTGATTTTATCAAAAGGATAGAACCGCACCGGAAGCAAAGAATCCATAAAGATGATACCAACTAGTTTGGAATGTTGTATCATTTTACATGCTTATTGTTTCTCTTGCTCCCACTGAGATTCGTCTGACTCAAGCTATTGTATGATCATGTATACAAAGACTTTTTAAATAGTTAATCCTTTATAATAGGCTAGTTTGGGATGGAAGCCAACCTCCTTAGTTACAAGACATTATTAGTTAGATGAGAATCCAGAAAGTTGATTATCTGAAATTAAGTATAAGAAGCAGCAAGAACATAGTCTTAGAAGGAACAATATCTGTGAAATTGCTATCTTCTCTGAGATGAGAGGAGGAAAATGCCAAAATGTTTTCTCGCATTTCAGTGGGGCAGCATATTGTTGGTGTATGCCTCTTGATCGGGGGTGTGTCAGCGTTTGATGCTAAAAAAAGTAAACTTTTTTGCTAGGGAAGGTTTGGGTAAAGGCAGGAAATGATAGTGTGGCAAGCTTTCCGAAATATATGTGAAGATTTCAAGGAGAAGAAGAAGACTTCTTGTAGTTTTGTGTCTTTACATCCCATGAGTAAGAGAATTTATACAAAACTCCTAATAATAATTAAGGCAAAAATGGCAGCCCGATGCACTAAGTTCCCGCTATGCACGCGGTCCGGGGAAGGGTCGGACCACAAGGGTCTATTGTACGCAGCCTTACTCTGCATTTCTGCAAGAGGCTATTTCCACGGCTCGAACCCATGACCTCCTGGTCACATGGAAGTAACTTTACCAGTTACGCCAAGGCTCCCCTTCCCTAATAATAATTAAGGAAATAGAATAAATCTATACAATCAGTCCAACTATCAAATCAAATAAAATTAGATCTCCTAAATATAATCAAATATCGTGAAATCATGCTAATCAACAATCTTTTAAATATATTAATCTCCTTAATTCATGCTAATCAACACTCCCCCTCAAGTTGGTGCAAAGATGTCGCACATGCCCAACTTGCAACTCAATGTATGAAAAGTCCGCTTGTTGAGATCTTTGGTAAACATATCAGCTAGCTGTTTTTTTGAGGGCCCCATTTGCCGGATTATTGCCGATGTAATCATAAAAAGCTAATTTTTAGGAATTTTAGACCAGACTTCTGATATACTTTGATTTTCTGCTAGCCCAACACTAACTCTTCGATATATTTCTTGCTGGAAGTACCCCCATTCCCATTGGTAACGAGTGGGCCCAAATAATTCAATCGGGGTAGTTGCCATGAAACAAACTCAAGACACCAGTTATAACTTTTTCTTTGGTGAAGTGTCAATTAATTTCCACTGCTTTATTCGCTCATGCTGGACGAGATTATGAGCTATATTGATGATAACCTTGTTTTCACAGTACAAGGAAAGTTTTCCTTTTCAGCCAGTCTCAATTCCTCTAGTAACTTTTATAGCCAGAAGTACTTTGCAAACACCATGGGCTATAGCTCTATATTCTACCTCCGTACTTGATCTAACAACTATACTTTGCTTCTCTAAGTAACCAAGTTTCCTCCTACGAGTGTACAACAACAAGAAGTAGATTTTCTATTATCTTGAGATCCAGCCCAATCCGCCTCTGTAAAGGCTTCAATTTGGAGGTGATCATGTTTGGAGAAAAGTAGACCTTTTCGTGGAGCAGACTTCAGATACCGCAAAGTGTGAAAGATAGCTTGCATATGAGGATCTTGGGATCATGCATGAACTGACTCACCAGGCAAACTGAGTAGGCTATGTCTGGTTTAGTGTGGGAGAGATAAATGAGTCTTCCAACCAATCTCTGATATCTCTCCTTATCAACCGACACTCTAACTCCACTTTGTAACTTGTGATTGCTTTGAATGGGCGATTCTGCCGGTTTGCTACCTGTCATACCAGTTTCTTTCAAGAGATCCAGAATATAGGTTCTTTGAAAAATAAAGATTCCTCTTTTTGATCTAGCAACCTCAATTCCCAAAAAGTACTGCAGTTTTCCTAAATCCTTGATCTCAAATTCATGTGCCAACTTGTTCAATCGGGTCATCTCCTCTTTGTCATCTCCTGTCATTACTATGTCATCAACATAAACTATGAGAAGAGTGAGTTTACCCATTTGATGTCTTACGAAGAGAGTGTGATCAACATTGCTTTGTTGGTATCAAAAAGAGATCATTGCTTTGCACAATCTATCAGACCAAGCTTTGGAGGATTGCTTTAGTCCGTACAAGGCTTTCTTCAATCTGCATACCTTTCCTTGACTTTGGCAGTATCAAATCCAGAAGGAATCTCCATATACACCTCTTCTTCTAGGTCTCCATTAAAAATTCATTCTTTCATATCAAACTGTTGCAAGTCCCAATCAAGATTAGCTGTACAAGACAAAAGAATTCTAATGGTGTTCATCTTAGCAACAGGGGTAAATATCACTTGATAATCCACTCCATAAGTCTAAGTGAATCCTTTAGCCACCAATCTTGCTTTGAATCTTTCAATCGAGAGTTTCGTGCTTCACGGTGAAGACCTATTTGCAACCAACCAACTTCTTGTCTGGTCACGTGACAAGTTCCCAAATCTTATTTTTTTGACAAGGCCTTCATTTCTTCAATCATAGTTTGCTTCCATTTAGGATTCATTTCTTCAAACATAGTTTGCTTCCATTTAGGATTGCACAAGCTTCTCTCCAATTCTTGGGGAATATACACAAAAGAAATGGACAAGGCAAAGACTTTATATGAAGGAGACAATGAATTATAGGAGACAAAATTAGATAAAGAGTGTTTTGTGGTGTAAGATCTGCCTCCTTTTTTGTGAGCACCAGGCAAATTTAACTCATTAGGAAATGTAGATAACTCACCAGTAGAGGAAGATTCAGCTTCGGTAGATTGCATGATGACATCTTCTTCTTCTACTCTATTTCACTTTGAGTAAGTTTTCAAATTAGGCCTATCCAAACGCCCAATAGTCTCCCCCTGAGTTCTTTCTCCAATTTCACTTTCCCCAATGGTAATGGTAGTGATTTCAACCGTGGAACTTGGAAGAATCTTCTCTTCCTCCTTATATTTCTCCCCTTGAAGAGGTGATGGTGTAATGCTGAAATAAGGATGAGATTCTCGAAAAGTGACATCCATGTTGACAATGGATCTTCGGGAGGGAAATGATAGCATTTGTACCCTTTTTGTGTTGGAGAATACCCAATAAAGATAAATTTAAGAGCTCTAGGTTGAAGTTTCCCAGAGTTCCTATTGTGAACAAAGTAGACACACCCAAATACCCTTTATATTGTGAACAATATAATCATTCTTACCCTTTAAAGCTTCCATAGGATTCTGAAAATTGAGGATTTTAACTGGCATTTTGTTGATGAGATAATCATCTATTAGAACGGCATCCCCAGTAAGGTTTTGGTAGATTCATACTAATCATAAGAGATCTTGCCACTTCTAATATATGCCTATTTTTCCTTTCAGCAACCCCATTTTGTGCACTATTATAAGGACAACTTGTTTGGTGGATTGTCCATGTGTTCTTTACCATTGTCGGTTCGCAAGATTTTTATCTTAGTCTCAAATTGGGTACAAATCATCTTATGAAACTAAAAACAGGAGAAAATTCACTTTTGGCCTTTAACAAATACACCCAAGTCATCCTAGTGCAACAATCACTAAAAGTAACAAACCATCGATTACCAGACAAAGAAACTGTTTGAGTAGGACCCCTTACATCAAAATGAGTAGTTGAAAACGGAGTTGTACTTTTATGATCACTTAAAGGAGAAGAGTTTCTAGTATGCTTGGCAAATTCACAAGCATCACAAAACAAAGATCCAAACTTAGTTCTGGAAAGCAAACTAGGATATAGCTTCTTCAAAGAAAAAAAGATGATCTATGACATTGTATTATTTCTTGTTTAACATCCTTATTTTTTCCCAAAAGGCTTGACTAGAGTCTCGAATCCCATCAATCCAATATAAGTCGTCATGCAATCTACCACTGCCAATCCTCTTCGTTGTTTGAGAATCTTGAAAAACATAACGATCAGGAAAGAACTTGTCACTACAATTTAGTTCTTTGGTGATGGCACTAATAGATAACATATTAATAGGAAGCTCAAGTACATGGAGAACGGATGATAATATAATTTCAGATGTACAGACCTGTTCCAGAGACAGGAGTTAGGGAGCCATTGGCTATTTGACATAATCCCCTTTGGGACTAGGAGAGTAAGTTTGAAAGTGTTTAGAGGAGCGTGTCATGTGTCTATTCGCACTAGAATTAATAAATCAATAATTAAGGTGAGCATTAAAGGAAATACATGACTGTATATAGTTGGAAGTGGCAACATTAGAATAATCAAATTTGTTTAGAAGACGGCGAAGATACTGAACTTCATCCGAAGACAAAACTTCTCCAAAAGCAATTTCCTTGGATGTCTCTATGTTTTTTGCAATATTAGCTTGAACCCTTAGTGGACCTACACGTTTTTCTCCACAATTTTTAGTTGGTCTACTATGTAGTTTCCAGCATGTCTCCTTTTTATGCCTTGGCTTTCCACATTAATCACAGTGCAGGTGATCTTTATAAGAAGTGAACACATTTGGTTGCTCATGAGACACAACTAACCCAGACTTTTCCGTTGGTGCTGAATAAAGTATGACCCTTCGTCGGCTCTCTTCCTGTTGAACATAAGAGTGTGCATCCTTAATAGAAGGAAAAGGAACTTTATCGATAGCTTGAAACCTGATTTGATCTTATATTTGGTTCAAATCAGCCAGAAAATCATCAATCCTTTCCTTTTCAATCAATTGTTGAAAGAGAACTGCATCATTAGTACACTTTGCTTGGAGGTCCTGATGGTAGTTAATCTCCTATCGTAACCCACTTAGCTCAGAGTAATAATCAGTAATAGTCAACTCACCTTGCCTAGTGGCATGAATTTTATTTCGAATTTCAAAGATCTCAGCATCATTTCCCTTGCGAGAGTAAGTGCACTTAGTCGAATTCTATATCTTCTATCAAACAATAAGTATTGTTTGGAAATGTGAGGGTGCATCGTATTTAAAAGCTATGTCATAACTAGAGAATTATCAGAATCCCATTGACTATGAGCCTTTGGATTGACTTTAAAAAAGTGGATTTTCAGCAGAAATAACTTTTAAGCCAAAAAACAATAAGTTTGAATTGCCCAGCATATTGCTTTTGGCTTGTTTTAAGTAGTTTTAAACTTATTTTAAACACTTTTTAACTTTACCAAAGATTGAAAAAACCTAAAAAGAGCTTAAAAGCTGATTTGACCAGCTTAAAAGCCAATCCAAACACCCTCTACAACTAACATCAGTCACAGTAGGTGCTTTCTTTTCTCCTTAACCAAGCAACTTTCTAGGCTTAATAAAACGCAAACAAGATCTTGACCAAGCAAGATAAGTACCAGCCCCATCTAATTTTACAACACTTATTTGTGAAAGAGAAGTGTTATCCCTCGGGTAAGTGTTATCAACTGCCTTAGTGTCCCCATAGTTCAAATAGCACTCCAAATCAGAAAATAAATTTTCTAAAAATCGGAAAGAAACTACCTCAAACTTGTCTCATAGAAGAAGGAAAAAAAACTGAAGCAAATCACTATCTTGCCGTAAAGAATAGGTTTGCCTCACCTTAACCCTAGCTTTGGTGATTCGAGAAAGTATGAACTTGACTGGGGTAGGGTCAGAACATGCATGCGAACCACAGGGAAAATTAATTTTCCAAAACTGCCATGAAAAGATTTTCATGGGACAACTTCTTAAAGTCACCGGAAAAAACTATTTTGAGGGAGGAAACTCGACCTATTGCTACAAATATGAAACCCCACTGCTGCGAAGGAGAAAAACTCACCTCTAAGGGTAGCAATGACTATGATACCATGAAGATTTCAAGAAGAAGAAGAAGACTTCTTGTATTTTTGTGTGTCTTTACATCCCATGAGAAAGAGAATTTATACAAAGCTCCTAATGCTAATTAAGAAAATAGAATAAATCTATACAATCAGTCCGACTATCAAATAAAATCAAATCTCCAAGTAACATAGTTTTAAAATGTAAGTGCACAATGCGCGATGTGTAGGTTAGGCGCATCTCATGGATAGAATAAGAGATATAAACAATAAATATGATTGGCAAAAAGATATATTAATTGTTGAGGAAATCATTATGAATGAAGTTACTTTTTTCTTGCATTACATATATATTTTTTTACTTTTTTCTTTGTTGCGCCTTTGTTGCACCTTTTTTTAACTAAATCTCACACTTTAATTGTGCTTTGCGCGTAAAGCCTCGATAAACCTGAGCACTAGTTAATGCTTTTCTCCTTTAACAACACTGACGGGTAGCAGATTGATGGTTGTATGCTACCAAAAGTCAATAATTTCTGGTTTGTTTTGGTATTCTCGCGTAGTGCCTTTCATGAAGGCATGCATTCTTATTGTTTAGGTTGTTTGGCATTTTCTAATGTGCATATTCACGCAAGTTGGAGTGGAGTTAGAATAATATACAGTGAAACCTCTCTATAACAATCTTATTTGTTCCGGATTTTTATGGTTTTTATAGCGAAATGCTATTATAGAGAACATATATTATAGCATAGCATGAAAATTGGTTCCATAAAAAACTTGGCTTTTAGTGAATGGTTGTTATATGACGATGTTGTTATAGAGAGGTCTGTCGGTACATTCTTTTGTTTTGACATCTTTTCCAGTTATTACCTGATCAATACTCCGACCAGTAGTTATACCTACAATACTCTCTGATTATTGCAAATGATATTATTACAGATGATCCTCTTTGATTTCCTGTTATGCATGTTTTATATCTTGACTTTTAAGAATTTCGGTAGTAGTTTTTTATTGCATCAAGCCACCTTAGATAATCTGTATACTATAATAATCCTTGGTTTGTTCATGCCCAGTGGGGAAAGCGGAGCTGGCAAAACTGAAACAGCAAAGATAGCCATGCAATACTTGGCTGCCCTTGGAGGTGGTAGTGGAATAGAGGATGAGATTCTGAAAACGAATCCGATTTTAGAAGCCTTTGGTAATGCTAAAACTTTAAGAAATGACAACTCAAGTCGATTTGTAAGTGATTTTCTTGTAACTGACCTGGATTTGACTTAGTAATTATTTTTCAAGATTTCTTTTCCTAGCATTTAAGAAATTGTTATATTTTTGACAGGGGAAACTTATTGAGATTCACTTTAGTGAGACTGGAAAAATATCAGGGGCTAATATTCAAACATGTAAGAACAACATCCTGTATGAGTTCATTAAAATGAAATTTTGACATGTAAGTAAAATCTAGTGGCTGACATATATTTGTACTTTTCCTTTGACTGCTGATGTGGTTTCTTGATCTTCACAGTTTTACTTGAAAAGGTACTTTTCCTTCCAATTGCCTTGATCGTCAGCAAAATTTATTTTATTTTTCTGTAGTGCAAACTTAATTATAAGTTTTATGGAACAGTCCAGAGTGGTTCAATGCAGTGAGGGAGAAAGGTCATATCATATATTTTATCAGCTCTGCGCAGGAGCTCCAGGGGCTCTCAAAGGTATGAATGATAAATCTGTAGGAGGGTGAGAATTTCATTGTTTGATCTGTCAATGCACCTGCTCTAGATGTTTTGCCTATAAGATGCGCTGTTCTCTGTTTGATCCCTAGTTTTTGTTGGCACTTCATGTTCTACAGTAACTGTCATAGAAACCGTTAACTGCGTATGGATTATCTCTAAATATCTCAAGGGAAGATAGTTCACCTTAGCGGAATGCACCATACTATAGCTGGTATGTTGTATCTTGGTGGTGGTGGAGGTTGTAGGCATTATGGCGGGTTTGGTGGCTGATTTGGAATCAGCAAACTTTCGACCAATTCAGTCAAAGTCTGCATTGATTTCTTCGTTGTTTCGTTCAAGGGCTGTAGTTCTTAATCTTTCAATCTGAAGTTGTTCATCAATGAAGAGGATCCCGAGCTTGTTGTTTTGTTGTCTGCTGACATGATGAACAAGATAACAATTCAAGAATTCAGACCTGGACCGGTGCTCTGATACCAAATTGATGGACTTTCAAGGTTTTGCACCTCTCAAGCACAAAGAAGAGAGAAAATCAAAATCACCCTGCTAAAGTTTTTCACAAAATTAGCGAAAGCATTCTTCAAACTCACATTAGAAGAATATAAGATGAAAAGAAACCCTACCCATACGTTCCTCAATCCCACAAGATTGCAAGAAGTGTTGAAGAAGCGAAGAAGAGGAAACAAAAGAGTCAATCACGTTTTTGAAGCTAATGCTCAAAGAAACTAATCACCAATCTCTATTTTCAGTATATTGAGTCCTTTAAATTTTTTTACTTTCTACTGATGATGTCAGATTGATACTCTGCATTTCGGTTTCCCCGTCCTCCTTTCGGTCTTTTCCTGCAAAATCTGTATGTGCTTGAATGAGGATCGAAGTTTAGCGCATGCTAATGCTAATGCAGCTTCATATCAATATATGAGAGGTTTTGGACGAGAATTGCATGTAGCAAAGCAACTATAATACAATAAAAATGGAAGTTGGACTGAATGATAGTATGTGTTTGATTTATAGTTTTTGCTGATCGTTGCTATGCTTAATATAACTTAAATATGAGTACTTTGATTTGGAATTACAAGTTATTACTATATTTGTCGGACACTTAGGTCTTTTTCCTTTTCTCTTTGTACCTCATCTGCAGAGAAATTAAATTTGAAGGATGTAAGTGAGTATAACTACCTGAGACAAAGCAATTGCTACTCAATTTCTGGGGTTGATGATGCTGAACAATTTCGTATTGTAACGGTAATATTCTTCTCGTCTTGCTGTCAAGTTTGATCCTTATTCCACGAAAAAATAATTTCACCTTTTATCTTTAGTCTATAACAGGCTATTTGACTTTCGATCTTGTTTGTTTCTTAAAACTTGTGAAGCTAAATATGGTGTATTGTTTTAGGAAGCACTCGATGTTGTTCATATCAGCAAGGAGGATCAAGAGAGTGTTTTTTCGATGCTAGCTGCAGTGCTATGGCTTGGAAATATCTCTTTTACATCTGTGGACAATGAAAACCATGCTGAACCAGTTGTCGATGAAGGTAATATTGAAAGTGAAAAGATAATCACTTCAGCTATTTGTGGCCCTTCCAACTCCTAGTAGGCAGTAGTTTATTTCTCCTTTTTTTTTTTGATGATTTCTGTTAGGACTAGGTTGCAACCGATTTCCTTCTGTTGCTCTTTCTTACTCTCAGTTGGACACCTTCCTTTCCTCTCTTTGATATATAAAACTTTGGTTGACTCAATTCAATTTTATAGTTAACTATGGGACGCATAGGAAAAGTTCAATAATTTGATAAAGTGATGTCACATAACATGCTCTTTTGATGTAATGTAGCCATGTGATATTATACCAAATTTTAGACTTTACTTGACCACTTCAGAGTCCTAAAGAAAAGGCATTATTTACTACTGCCTTCCTCAACTTACATCAAACACTAGTTTTCAAATTCTATCTGGACACTGGACAGCCAATGCAGAGAATATCCAGTTCCACGTTAGTAAAAAGAGGAGGGTTGCAGTAGGTTGAAAACTAGCTTAAAGAATATCAAATTATGATGAATTGATAATTCACCATAATAAATGGATATGGAGTATAGAGGAGAGCTCAATGATCTACAATCTGGCGGGATCAATCTAGCTAGTTAAGAACATAGCACAATGAAAGAAAAATAAAGAATCTGTACATTTGACCCAAAACCTTAAGCCTTTTCGTGGAATGGTCCATTACCTTTACAAACCTCATTGGGTGCCTTTTTGCACCCGGCGTTGAACACTATATAACTCAACCTTCTACTTGTGGAATCGGTTCATGGGTTGGCACATGGATTTGAATGCTGACTCATGTGTATGAGAATGGCTTACCAAATAGTTGGTTCTGATATCATGTGAAAGAAACTAAGTGTCCCTCCAAGAACACAATAAGTGGATTTGCACATTACCCGATTTTTGATGTGTTCTTTTATACCTATGTGGGACCTGTAACTTGACCAAAGGATTTGTACGAGCAATGTCAATCAGTGACTTATTTAGTTGTTGTTACACTTACATTAGGTCCGACATTTAGGAGTCTTTCTAGACTAATTAAAAGCTTTGTATGTAGGGTAGGCCTAACAGCTAGTGGCATAATTAGAGTAGAATGGCTAAAGAAGTTTCATGTAGCTCCAACTAATTTGAGATTAAGACGTTGATTTATATTGTATATCAAACTAAAGTATGTTAGGAGAATCTTCTTATTTTCTACAGTTAAAACTGACTAGTTTCCCAAGAAACTACATTGTTTTCATGCTTTGTTGTTGGCTCTTTGATGTTATTATTTGATGTCTAATTTTGTAGGCCTAACAACCGTTTCAACTTTAATCGGGTGTGGTGTGGAAGAGCTAAAGCTAGCTTTATCAAGTCGAAAAATGAGAGTAAGAAATGATGATATTGTCCAAAAGCTAACACTTTCTCAGGTAATGATTCAGTATATGGCAATACCGAAAGCTTGTTAGTTACGTTTGATCAATGGACCATTTAAGAAGTCCTTGAAGAATAACTGATCGTTCTCTCTATTTGTTAGGCTACTGACACAAGAGATGCATTGGCAAAATCAATCTATTCTTGTCTATTTGACTGGCTCGTTGAACAAATAAATAAGTCACTTGCAGTCGGCAAACGTCGAACTGGAAGATCTATCAGCATTCTTGATATCTATGGTTTTGAATCATTCGAGGTATTGTGGTTTATAATGCTTTATTCATTCATGTTACTTTTATTTTCTAATTATGTTGACCTTGATTTCCTTCCCAGAGGAATAGCTTTGAGCAGTTCTGCATTAATTATGCCAATGAGAGGTTGCAACAACACTTTAACCGTCACTTGTTCAAGTTGGAACAAGAGGTGATGATCCCTTTGCTTAATCCTATTAGAAACTGATGCATTGGTTGAATATATTTGCATCTGACTTTCAGGCTTTCTAGATCTTGATACCTGTTAAATATAGTATCTTCACTTAGGTCATGTCTTTGTTTGTTTTCTTCCTTCTGCTCAATGATACTGATTGAATATGTGCAACCATGGATAGAATACAAAGGCTTTTGCTTCAGGGTAAAAGATGTGTAAGAACAACGGAGAACATGTAGCATCCCCGAACTCTCGGCCTAATTAGTGGGAAAAAGAGAAGGTTCCGCTGTAGCTATATCTTTGACTTAATGTCAAAATTACTAGAGATTGCAGATTTCTTGAATTCTTTGTTGTTGTTAGGTTTGTACCTAAGACTTATAACTATGGATGCCATTTAAGGTTGTTGTTGGGAGAAAGGCGGGGAAAGTGGAGTAGGGATGGGGTTCTGTTAGCTTTGGTTGGATAAGGTGGATTTCCTAATGTTTGCCATTATCATATGCTAGAGATATTTCCATTGCTCTGAACATAGTGTATTAGTAAATTTCTGTTCCTAATATATGCCTATTTTGACATGTGAGACTTCATATGGTGAGTTATTACATAAAATAGTTTCATAAACTATACTTATTTTTATAGCCTGAGACCATGTAGTACCAATTTAGAATCCAGTGCCATGTATGGTAAGCATTTTTAACTATTTATCAAACATCTAAATACTTTAGAATAAACATACTGCTTTCTAGTTCCACTTTCTAAGCAGGTGGTGACAACAGATTTCTTTTTTAATTAAAATGATGCACATTTTCAACATCTTTTTTAATAAATGTCCCAAGAGGAATTACGTCAGCAACGTGACAGATTGAATAGAAGTTAAGGTACGAATATAAGCCTGACTGAGCACCAATCAGCCTCTCAGAAGTCATACCAAGAAATCCTTTTTCTCTTCCACAATGGTGCTGCTCCTAATTATTAAAATATCTGTCTGCTATTCCGTCCATTAAGAGGCGTTTCAGTAGCAGCTTTCTGTTAGTGGACATAACGAAAGATGGTAATTCACTTGGGCAAAGTTAATCTAATTGAGTTTTACAAAATGACGGGAAAGAAGTTTATTTTCAATTTTAAATAGCACAATCTTTATTGATATTGGCTATGGAGTTGGAATCTTTTCCTTCATGTTTTCTTTTTTTGATTTTGAATACAAGTATAGTAGACTTTACTCGCCTAGGTATCTTGAGTAGGTGAACAGTGTGAAGGTGCTTTTGATTTCTTCCGTCTTCCATCTTTTATCTTTGTATCACTTTGCAGGAGGAAGCTTTAGTTCTACCGTTATTTTGCATAATTAGAGATTGTGAATCTTAATTATCTGAAGAAGGGTGTGAGAAAATAAGATTAGGGAAGAAATATATCAAACACTTTATGAGTTGATGAATACAAGTCTCACCTATTATAGGTGTTAGATACAAGACATGATATTTGTCTAATGTTGGATGATATCTTACACAAGAACTTATTTCATCCTTTTTACTTACACTTAGTATTCAGACCTTTGTAATAAATAAATTTTTTAACACACCTCTTTAAAATAAGAGTAGGTAAAACAAATTCATTTTGTTTATTTTGAAAACATTCCGTAGACAAGGAGGAAAAGAGGACGAGTAGGGGGTGGTATAAGAAGGTTAAGAAGGAGGCGAAGTTAGCGGTTATAGTGGCTAAGACTGCAGCATTTGATAGTTCGTACGAAGAACTTGGGGGCAAAGGCGGAGGACAAGAAGTTGTACATGCTAGCCAAGGTGAGAGAAAAAGAAGGCCCATGAACTGGACCAAGTGAAATGCATCAAAGACAATGAAGACAGAATTTAATGGAAGAGGACAGAGTTTTGATGGAAGAGGTACATATTCGACGAAGATGGCATACTTCCATAACTCTTGAACGAAGAGGGGACAAGAACAATGTGCTGGGTGATTTAGAATGATGCGAGAGTCGTCAAGACTTTGGGTATTGTAGGCGTATACAAATTAAGAAGATCAAGGGGGTTTATGCGTAAGTTGAGCAGGGGAAGAGCGATTAGGCCAGATGATTGGAAGAACGCGGGCAGGGCAGGCTTGGAGTGGCTCACTGGGCTGTTTAATGTCATTTTTAGGAAGAAGAAGATGCCCGAAGAATGGAGGTGGAGTACGATAATCCCTTTGTACAAGAACAAGGGTGATATAAAAAATTACAACAACTATAGAGGTATCAAGCTGCTAAGTCATACTATTCCTTCCGTTTCAATTTATGTGAACCTGTTTGACTGGGCACGAAGTTTAAGAAAAAATAAAGACTTTTGGAAATTGTGGTTCTAAACAAGTCAAAAAGGGGCCCAGAGTATTTGTGTGGTTATAAAAGCTTCTCATTAAGGGTAGAATTGTAAGTTTAAGCTAAATTGTTATCAAATTTAGAAAGGGTTCATTCTTTTTGGAACGGACCAAAGAGGAAATAGGTTCACATAAACTGGAACAGAGGGAGTATAAAAGTCTGGGAGAGGGTGGTGGAGTTGAGGGTTAAGAGGAGTGCCTATTTCTGAGAACCAGTTCGGAATTCATGCCAGGGCGTTCGTCTACTAAAGCCATTCACCTTGTTAGGAGATCGGTGGAGCAGTACAGGGAGAGGAAGAGGGACTTACATATGGTGTTCATTGACTTGAAAAAGACTTACGGTAAAGTCCCGAGGGAGGTCCTGTGGAGATGTTTGGAGGCTAGAGGAGTATCTATTACATATATTAGGGCGATTAAGGGCTTTGTATAATGGAGCTAAGACCCATGTGATAACAGTGGTAGGAGACTCAGAACACTTTCTAGTTGCGATGGACTTGCATGCGGGATTAGCTCTCAGCCCTTTTTTTTTTTTTGCCTTGGCAATAGTTGCAGTGACGTGTCACATTCAAGGGGAGGTGCCATGGTGCATGTTATTTGCAGATGACATTGTAATGATTGACGAGACGTAAGGCGGTGTTAACACGAGGTTAGAGGTTTAGAGGCAGACCCTGGAGTCTAAAGGTTTCAGTACACATTACCTTCCCCAGACTCCACTTGTGAGATTACACTGGGTTTGTTGTTAGTTTGAAAATATTGAAAGTATAATGCAAAGAAGCATGTTTAAGTTGGCGAGAATTCTTTGGTCCCTCGAATCTCAATGTTTTCTGGGTCTTAGAAGTTGCTATCTTGATATCAGTCTCATGTTGCTCTTCTTTGTTTTGGCTATTATATTATTCCATTTCTAAACTTGATTTCTCTTCCTGAGGTGAGCAATCTCCTATCTTCCTGATCACCCTTTATCCGAATTCACTTTCTCTTTTGCATCATATGATATCCACCTTTGTTTTTGTACAGATACAAAAATGTTTTCTTCTCTCGTTTTCTACATTATATTTATCCCACAAGAAGTTCTTACACAGAATAATTAAAGCTGTTCACCAGTTACTAGTGAGAACAGTGATGCTGTTATGAATGAGAGAATTGATCTCAACCTCCCTTTTGAATCTCAGCATGACCCTTCAACTTCAATTATTAATTTGGTGGATATTTTCTTGTGAGTCTTCTCTTGGTATAATCACAATTGACTAGGTTAGCAGAAGCAGGCCCTTTTAATGGTTTACAGAAAGTTTGTAGGGAGAATGGCTGTGTGACTTATACTTTCTCCTGTTTGGTTTGGAATGTAATTTTGTGACAGAAAAATGTCATTATTGCTTGAAAAAGGGTACGGTCAATTTTATTATCGTTGTTGGTTACATTTATTTGTCTTAGTACTATTTTAATGTACTAAACGATTATACAGTAAGTTTGCTCCAAACATTTTAATTTCACAGCATTTCTCAAATAGTAGTTATAATTATTGTAATTGTAATTGTCACACCAACATGCTGACTTCAAGGGGGTTGGTTTTGATTTGATTCTGGCTGTCTGGGGTTGATTTTGTACATTTGCCTCTACGTACTAAAGGCTTATTTAGCATGTTGCTTAAACATTTATAACAAAATACTGTTTTGCCGATCCATTAGCTGCTTAAGAAGTCTCAAAGCTTATGGTGTTAAACTAGTAGCCTGTTGGCCAAGTTTTTTTTTTTTTTTGGGCCAAAAGTGCTTTTTTGGTGCTTTTTTCCAAAAATTGAGGTGTTTGGCCAAGCTTTTATAAGGAAAAAAAGTGCTTTTAAGGAGAAGTAGCAGCAGTTTTTGAGAAGCAGAAAAAAGTAGCTTCTCTCCAAAAGCACTTTTCTGAGAAGCACTTTTGAGAAAAATACCGAAGCAGTTTTTAAAAGCTTGGCCAAACATTAATTACTGCTCAAAAGTGCTTTTCAAATTAATTAGCCAAACAAAAATTGCTTATCACCAAAAAAGTACTTTTGAGAAAAATACTTTTCAAAATAAGCTGATTTTAGAAGCTTGGCCAAACACGCTATAAATACTGTTTGATAATCTACCACAGAATTAGGTGGCAGCAGTTTTTACTCTTAACATGCATGACCACTGCATTTGCCAATTAGGCAACTTAAAGGATACTTTCTGGAGCTTTAGTTTGTTTTATTTATATATTACCGTATTTAACTCTTCATTAACAGCTAACTGTCTTTCCAGGAGTATATTCAAGATGGCATTGATTGGACAAAAGTTGATTTTGACGACAACCAAGATTGTCTAAATCTGTTTGAGAAGGTTTGTATGTTTAGTCTCTTAAATAAATCTAACTCAGTCCTAGCCATATATATTGTTTTCTTTCACTTTTTCTTTAGTTAATTTTAGGAGTTTATGTATTCATGGCTCTCATAAACCAGATGTGGTCATATTCGTTAAAAGCATGTTTTTCCCTAAGTCTTGTTCTGGTATTACGTTAGCCTGAAATATGTAGTAAGTGAATTATGCTGATAGAGGAACCAAATCGCCACAATGGAGGTCTTCCATGTCTGGTGTTTCTTGAAGTATATATCTGGTTTAGCATACTGAAACTTCTCTTTTCTCTTTTATGCAGAAACCACTGGGTTTGTTATCTCTGTTAGACGAGGAGTCGACCTTTCCTAATGGCACAGACATGTCATTTGCCAACAAACTCAAGCAGCATCTAAATTCTAATCTTTGTTTCAGAGGTGAACGAGGGAAGGCTTTTACAGTATGCCATTATGCAGGGGAGGTATGCTTGTTTATGACCTACTTGTTTTGTCCCATTTCACCCGCTATCTAATGTAGTGATGTGAATGGCTTGTTTATGCTGTTTCCGTATTTTCTATCAGGGAAATGTAATAATTCCTTTGTTACCAGGTTACTTACGATACAACTGGATTTCTTGAGAAGAATCGTGATTTACTGCACTCCAATTCAATTCAGCTTCTATCTTCTTGCAAGTACCACCTTCCTCAAACGTTTGCATCATATATGCTTGCTCAATCTGAAAAGCCTGTTGTTGGCCCATTGTACAAATCTGGTGGAGCAGACTCCCAAAAATTAAGCGTTTCCACCAAATTCAAGGTATTTTTACATATAGAAACTTCTTTTTTCTATCTAAAAGAAAAGATAAAACTTCCGTTTCCATTTCTTCTGAAAGTCAGGTTATTTGAAATCCAATAACATGCTGATATGGTCCAAATGCTACTGTCAAAACAAAAAGAAAGGGGGATATGGAGAAATTGGTAGATGCTACAGACTTAATTGGATTAAGCTTTGGTATGGAAATGTACTAAGTGATCACTTTCAAATTCAGAGAAACCCTGGAATTAACAAAAATAGGCAATCCTGAGCCAAATCCTGTTTCTGAAAACTAATAAAGGTTCAAACAAAAGAAAAGGATAGATGCAGACTCAATGGATTTTTCTAAAATGGAGTTAAATGTGTTGGTAGAGGAATCTTATACATCGATCTTCAGAAAGAAAAAGAACCCTTTCTTTAAGTTTTCAAATGCAGCTTTTCCTGCTTATGACTCTGCATAGACTTTTGCTTTTAGGCCATATATGATTAGCTAAGAAGCAGAAAGTGGAAGAAGAAACAAAGAAAAAAGCGAGTGTACAAGAATCATAAACGCAGTGTATTGTTGCTGTATAACCCTCTAGATTCCTTCCTATATATGGTCTACAAGTAAAATCACAGTCAAAATATAGTTAAGGCTTTTCTAAGCATGCTTTATACATTACGGTTAGTATTTAGATTAACAAAATTTTTTTGGTTGATTTATTGACACTTAAAGAGTAATATTCAGCATCATATAATCTGGATAAACTTATTGGAGGACTGGTGGTTTAAATTTTTAATATCACAAAATTATTCCTCGTTATAAAAAAAATCACAAAAAATAATTATTGTTTGACTGTAGCAATTGACTTAGAATTTGGGGGGGGGGGGGGGTTCATGGAGGAGTTTATTCATTCTTTCTCTGTCTTTGCTCCCTTGTGTAAGGGTGTTCATGATGTAGCGGGATTCAGTTTATGTGTGTGATACTTGATTCTCCTTTTGCTATCAGGGACAATTATTCCAACTAATGCAACGATTAGAGACCACAACTCCACATTTCGTACGTTGTATCAAGCCCAACAATTTTCAGTCTCCTGGAAAGTATGAGCAAGGACTTGTATTGCAGCAGTTACGATGTTGTGGTGTCTTAGAAGTAGTTCGAATATCAAGATCTGGGTTTCCTACCAGAATGTCCCATCAGAAGTTTGCTAGAAGGTAAGATGGAGTATTATCACTAATGCTTTTTTTTTAATGTTCATTTGTCAGTATGCTCGAGTTCTTACTTCAATGGAATTCTGCATCAGATATGGATTCCTTTTATTCGACCATGTTGCATCGCAAGATCCACTCAGTGTCTCAGTTGCAATATTACATCAGTTCAATATTCTGCCTGATTTGTACCAAGTTGGCTTCACAAAGTTGTTCTTCCGAACTGGGCAGGTGAGAAAGACTATTATGACCACCAAATTTGTCCTTCTGCTCCCATTTTTTCTTCCCTCTTTTTCCTCCTGCGTGTGCACTTCTGCTGGGCTTTTATTTGTCAATACAGTCAAATTTTATGTTGATCTATGAGCTGTGAATCTAGATTTAACGCTACTGCCAGCACGTATCATTACCTCTGAGTATAATTATTGTACAATTAAGCCTCGTATACCCTGTTGAACTACCTTCCTCTCTCTTCTAGATTCCCCCAAATTTCAAAGTCCATTACCTCATTTCTTTTTCGTTCAATTTTTATTTTGCATGGAGTTGTAGGAATTCTTCACTTGTGAGTTGTACAATCCCTAATTAAAGCTGTAGGGAAAGAAGAGAAGATAAATATTTAGAACGATTAACGAATTATATGTAGATAGTGCATTGTAGATCACTGGAATCCATTGCCTGTTCTTTCTTTCTTCCAAAGGTAACTAAAGCATGGAATAGAACTAGCTTAAGGCCGAATGCATCTAGTGTTCTAATCATCCTCAACTTACACACCTACCCATGTGCTGCTTCTTTTGTTACAGCATTTGCTAGATCTTTATGAATGTAAATATAAATTTAAAATATGCAAACTTGTGCTAACTTCCATTGGCGTTTCTGTTAAGTACTTGAGTTATCATGCTAGTAATTGAGTACTGGCGTTTCTGTCAAGTTTCTGACTTTACTTTCTAAATTAGATTCCCGAGAAAGATGACTGAAACGAATCATCTAAACTATGTAACTTTGATAATTGGATTACTATTAAATATCTTAGCAACTGCACAATTGCGTAAAGCAAGCTTTTGGAATTTTGTTCCTTTGCTCCCCCTTCCACTATAAACTTTTGCAATGCTAAAATTTGCTTTCCAATCATCCACATCTTCTATTGAGATGTCCACTATAGACCATGCCAACAGAAATGGGTTGAGATAATGTTAAGATAATTATTTCCCCAAACTAAAGAGCATACTTTCATTTGTTCCATATATTAACTCCAAATGCATTGTTCTCTTATTACCTCTTTTCAGGTTGGGGTTCTTGAAGATACCAGAAATCGCACTCTCCATGGCATTTTACGTGTTCAAAGTTGTTTTAGAGGTCACCAAGCTCGCCGACATCTCAAACAATTGGGCAGAGGAATTGCTACACTTCAGTCATGTGGGTTTTCATTGAACTTTGAACTTTTCCTTCTCTGTTTTATCTGGTTTCACAGGGTTTATGACTCAACTCAATTCCTGCATGCTTTCTCTGTTCAGTTGTACGTGGTGAGAAAGCTAGAAAAGAATATGCAATCTTGCTACAGAGACACAGAGCAGCTGTGTGTATACAAACGCAGATAAAATGCAGGACCAAGAGGAAAACTTACAGAAATATTCATGATGCATCAATTGTGATACAATCTGGTAATTGCTAAAGCTCCAGTTCAATATTTTAGACATGATTGTATTTTGCATGATTGGATAAACGCGGAGGCGGACCTACAGTGGAGTGTGTGGGGGCACCGGAATCCGTTAGGTTCGGCAAAAACCATGTATATATAGATCTTTTGTGTACTGTATATCCAGATAGGACCCCTTAAATAATTTACTTGGCCCCCCTGGAAAACAAAAGCTGGACGACAGGAGTGGTTGAGCTGCTAGTTTCAGCACCTTCCCAGCTTTCCTCACCATTCGGTCTTATGTTCGAGACCTAGTTCCAGCAAAATTAGCATTTTTTTCTTCTTTCGTTTTCTTTTACATTTTGAAAACCAGTTTTGTCAAAACGTTTTATATCAAAGCACTGACAACAATGTTTATATTTGCATATTACTTATATATATATATAAAAGTGTTGTGAAGAGCGTGAAGCGAGAAAAAGCGACAACCCCTATTTCGCTTAAAGCGAGAAGCGAAACGCTCGCTTTTTTGAAGTGAAGCGGAATTTAAAAAAAAAAATTTAAAATAAATAGACAACACATGTAATTGTAAGCAAATGTTCAATAATTCAATGTAAAAACTAAATAGCAGCATCAATTAAAGCGCAGAATGAGCATCCTATTCTTCCACAAGATTGTCAAATTCTTGTATTCCACTATCATTATATTGCTCGTCATCTTCTTCAACTTGTTCGTCTTCATCAACTAGGGACTAAGAAAGGCAATAAGAACTAAGAATAAAGTATATAAAAATTAAAGGAAGGGCAATAATTCTCTGTTAAAAACTGGGCAGAAGAACCCAAGGATTGGCATCAATTCTGAGAAAGAACCGAAGGCTAAAAAAAAAATTCGTCAGCATTTCACTGCTATTTGGACGTTGAAACAGTGAAAGAAGAACCCTACTCGCCTCTAGTCGCTGTTGAAAATGCTCTGCTGAAAACCCTAAATGCACTGAAACTCGTTTTTAATAAAATAGGACCTGGCTTTTGTTTAAAATAAAGAAGTGGTCGCTTTCTTTGCATCGCTACGGTTGGTCGCTTCTCGCATTTTAGTGGGAAGCGGTCGCTTTGTTATACCTGAGTCGCTTCACATGGGGGTGGCGGGTCGCATCGCTTCCCGCTTAAAGCGAGGAAGTGAGCGCTTTCGCTAACACTGATATAAAATAAGAAAAATTAACGAAGTAGTGTTGGGTGACACCGCTTCTATCAACATTGCTTCCTGTAGCACCTATTTTGCAAAGTAATCTTTCACTCTTTGCTTAGTGCTTTTTCTTTCTTTAAAAATTTCTGGTTGTTTATATATTGCGGATAAGTTGTCATACTTATTAATTTCTTAAAGAACTGCACACAAAATTTTATTGTTAATTATTTGCATAATTAAGGTTAGTGGTGCCCCCGTCGCGCTCAAATCCTCGACAGATATTGGCTGTAAGATAGATTTGCACAAATAGCTGTAGTTTCAGGGCTTTGTAGTGTTTGACTCCTTTCTCTTATTTGTCAATGAGATAAATTTACTAGATGGTTTTAACAATATTTTCACTTGCTCATCCAATAGATTTGACATGGTTTTATCTAGGTTTTTAAACTTAATATTGTAGTTTTCTTTCACCTCATTGAGTTTCTTCTCCAGTGATTCGTGGCTGGTTAGTTAGAAGATGCTCAGGAGACATTGGACTCTTACAATTTGGAGGCAGAAAGGTAATCATGGGTGGCTATAAATTTGGGATGACAACGTTTTGTGACATCTCTTTGTTTTGCACTATATTTCACTCACTGCTTATTCAAGTTCGTTAGTTAACTTTGGATTCGTTGACAAAAGCGTATCATTCATCTTAGTCAGCAATCGGTTCTCGTGCTGCCCGTTTTCTTCTATTGGTTTCTTATCCTGATTAACTTCCTATAGGGTAATGAGTCGGAAGAGGTGCTTGTGAAATCTTCTTTCCTGGCAGAGTTACAACGTCGAGTCCTTAGAGCTGAAGCTGCTCTACGAGAAAAAGAAGAGGAGAATGACATACTTCACCAGAGACTGCAGCAGTATGAGAATCGTTGGTCAGAGTATGAGTTGAAAATGAAATCCATGGAAGAAATATGGCAGAAACAAATGAGATCGCTGCAGTCAAGTCTTTCCATTGCAAAAAGGAGCTTAACCCTTGATGATTCGAGGAGGAACTCTGATGCGTCCGTCAATCCAACAGATGAGAAAGAGTCTAGTTGGGAGACGGGAAGCAACCATAGGGCCCGAGAGAGCAATGGAGCAAGGCCAATGAGCGCAGGTCTTAGTGTCATAAGCCGGTTAGCTGAGGAGTTTGAGCAGAGGAGTCAAGTATTTGGTGACGATGCAAAGTTCTTGGTGGAAGTAAAATCAGGTCAAGTTGAGGCTAACTTAAATCCAGATCGTGAGCTAAGGAGATTGAAGCAGATGTTTGAAGCTTGGAAAAAAGATTACGGATCAAGATTGAGAGAAACAAAGGTGATTCTGAATAAACTCGGGAGTGATGAAGGAGCCAGCGATAAAATGAAAAAGAAATGGTGGGGAAGGAGGAATAGCACAAGGTTTAACTAATTTTTTGCCTTCATAAAAATCTTATTTTGTGTCAAGTTGGATCAAAGTTTTCAGGTGTGGTGCAGGGAGCAAATTTGTATAGAAGTGAAAGGGATGTTAGTATAATGTGAGATACGTATTATGTAATTTGGAAATACAGCGTTTCCGTAAAGTTAATCATTGTTTATGATATTCATATTTGTATTCAAGAACTGCAAAGACAAGGTTAGAAATTTCATTTGGTATGAAAATGGAAATTTTTGGTTTTGCTAAGAAATAGATTATGGAAGCAGAAACTGATGTACAAATAAATTGATACGAGGGTGTAAATGCAGTTACTTCTTTTTTTGTTCTGTTTTCCACCTTGATGTTTTCACAATCTGGATTCTGATTGCACAAGGCCTATTACAGGGTGGAGCGCTTTCATTACATGATAACCCGTATATTGATACATAATTTGTGGCAGTTTTTAGTTTCATTCAGGATATTAAAAAGACCACAAAATATTTGAACCACAACCCTAGAAAATAGAGTGCCTAGCCACTCATACTTATAGTAACAATCACACTAAGTGTTTTGCATGAATAAATTACAAAGAAAAGATGAATTAATGAAGAACTCTATGTTTTTTTCCTCCCAAAGTGCTCCATACGGCGTTCTAGCCTCCAAATAATGTTCAATCCCTCAAAATAAGTTTAGAAACTCTTTCATACTTGTTAGGGACGTGTAGTAATGAAATAGCCTTCTCCGAGTTGCAATAGAAAGGTTCCCGAACTTCCATTTTTGTTAGCGCCAGGCGCCCAACAGGAAGTTTTTTCTCCACTTTGTGCTCTACTGCATTTGGCGTTTTAGGAGTTTGGCTTGTTGGACGTCAACATCATTGTAACGACCCGGTTGATCGTTTTAAGAATTAACGCCCTGATCCCCTATTAATTGCTTTCCCTGAGTTTATTTCTGCTATTGTGAATTTGCCGGGAGATTAGTTTGGATTTTTGGAGTGTTTCGGGACACTTAGTCCCTAAATGAGAGCTTAAGCTTTAGAATTTGACCGCGATCAGAGCAGTGTGCAGACGGCCTCAGAATGGAATTCCGTCGATTCCGTTAGCTCCGTTGGGTGATTTCGGGCTTATGGGCGTGTTCGGATTGTGTTTTGGAGGTCCGTAGCTTATTTAGGCTTGAAATGTCGAAGGTTGAATTTTGAAAGTTTCCGGTTCGATAGTGAGATTTTGGTATAGGGGTCGGAATGGAATTCCGGAAAGTTGAGTAGGTCCGTGGTGTCATTTGGGACGTGTACAAAATTTCAGGTCATTCGGGCGAGGTTTGATAGACTTTTTGATCGAAAGCGGAAATAGGAAATATTGGAATCCTTAGGCTTGAATCCGAGGGTGTTTTGATGATTCATGTTGTTTTAAGCGTTTCGAAGATTAATATATGTTTGAATAGTGGTATATGACTTGTTCGTACTTTTGGTTGAGGTCCCGGGGCCTCGGGATGATTTCGGATGTTTATCGGGGAGTTGGAAGTTAGAATTTGCAGCTGAAGCTGCAGAGTTCCTGTCATAACCACACCTGCGGATTGGGGACTACAGGTGCGAGATCGCAGAAGCAGAAGAGCAGCCACAAATGCGGCCAGGAGCTAGAAGACCAGAAGCCGTAGGTGCGGAAGGTTGCATGCACCTGCGAGACCGCAGGTGCGGTCCCATGACTTTAAGTGGAAACTGCAGATACGGTTGGCTAGACCGCAGAAGCGGTAAAAGGGTCGCAGGTGCGGAATCCCTAGGCCAGAACCTATATAAGGCTTTCTTCGCGATTTTCAGCTTTATTTCACCATTTTTAAGTCGGATTGGGAGATTTTTGGGAGATTTTGAAGAGGGAATTTAAGGGAACTTCGTGGAGGTAAGATCTTTGGAACCAAAACTCGATTCTGTGGTGTTATTTTACTGATTAGACAAGGAATTTATGGAAATTAGTGGTTAAAAGATTGGGGGTTTAGGGTTTGAAATTGGAGACCTTGATTTAGGGATTTGAGGGGTCGCTTGTGGTCGGATTTTGATGTATTTTGTATGTATGAACTCGTGAGTGTGTAAGGATTCTAGTTTTGTGAATTTTTCCGATTCCGAGACGTGGGCCCGGAGGACTTTTTGGACAATTTTCTTAATTTCGCGTGTTAGCTTCGAATTAATTAGCTAAATTAGTTACTTGAAGTTATATTTACATTATGCAATTACTTTGAATAGATTTGGGCCATTTGGAGTCGGGTACTCGTGGCAAGAACGTGATTCGAGTTGATTGAGCTGGTTCGAGGTAAGTGGCTTGCCTAACCTTGTGTGAGGGAACTCCCCTTAGGACTTGGTATTGTTGTTATATGAGTGTCGTGTACATGAGGTGACGAGTGTGTACACGTGCTAATTGTTGAAAATCTCGTTTTCATTAAGCTAATACCTATATTTTCTTGTAATTTAGAAAATACTTGTACTTGAAGCCTCTTGTTTAGATTAGGAAAAGCATGCTTACGTGACTTAATTGTCTTACCTGCTTTAATTGCCTACTTGTACTCTGTGCAGCATGTTAGAGTAGAAATACCTGTTTAATTCTTGAATAGAACTGTATATTCTTCTGTGATGGTTGTGTGTTTACTTTGGGACTACGGGATGATATCCCGAGAGATTCCCCTGCTTGTTTACTTTGGGACTATGGATCGGTATTTCGGTAGATCCCCCTGCACATTTATAATTAGGACTACGGGACAACACCCAGTAGATTTCTCGTACTGGATATTTACTTTGGGACTACGGATTGATATTTCGGGAGTTTCCCTTGCACATTTATGATTCGGACTACGGGACGATATCTCGGGAGATCCTCTAGACATTTACGTTTTGGACTACGGGACGATATCCTAGGAGACCCCCCTGTTGCTATTTCTGTGTAGTGAGTTAGATTCTTTCTGTGATTTTATTCGTAATAGACTGTTAGCATTTTAATTATATCGTCGTATTCTACACTGCTTTACCTTGTTTTTCATCTATAACCAGTAGGTCACTGACCTTCCTCGCCACTACTCGACCGAGGTTAGGCTTGACACTTACTGGGTACCGTTGTGGTGTACTCATGCCCTTTCCTGCATATGCTTTTCATGTGCAGATCCAGGTTCATCGGCTCAGCCATACTAGGTGAGGCGAGGCGATCTTCAGAGACTTCGAGGTATATCTGCCGCGTTCGCAGACCGAGGAGTCCCTCTCTATTCTCTCTTTTAGCTATAACCTTCTGTATTTCGTTTGACTAGACATTCTGGAGTTAGAACACTATGTAGTATCCATAGCTTGTGATTTTATGAGATTCCGAGTTTTGGGAGTGTTAATATTGATCGATAGTGCTGTTATTGTATATGCCGAGCGACATCTTAAACTTTTCTATTTTATTACTCGTAAATTGCTAGTTCTCGTATTTTTGTTTCTGTTTTCCGCAAATTGTTAGGCTTACCTAGTCGTAGAGACTAGGTGCTGGCATGACAGTTCGCGGAGGGAGAAGTTGGGTCGTGACAAGTTGGTATCAGAGCTCTAGGTTTATAGGAGTCATGAACCACAAGCCGGTTTATTAGAGTCTTGCGGATCGGTATGGAGACGTCTGTACTTATCTACGAGAGGCTATGTAACTGCTAGGAAAATTCCACTTCATTTGATTTCCTTGTCGTGCGAAATTTTGATATCACAATTCTAAACTTCTGTCTTCTACTCTCTCACAAATGGTGAGGACACATGCTACCGGAGATGACCAGGCACCCGCGCCCCCTACTAGAGCCGTTAGAGGTCGGGGCTAGGGTAGAGGCCGAGGACGCGCACGTGGTGCAGCCAGAGCACCCGCGCAAGCTGCCACCGAGGAGCCACCAGCAGTTCCCGCCGGAGTCCAGGCACCTGATACGTCTACTGCTACTACTACTCCAGCTCTTCAGAAGACTCTTGCACAGTTCATGAGCATGTACACTACTCTAGCTCAGGCAGGGTTGATTCCCCTCGCTGCAACCACATCCCAGGCCGGTGAGGAGCACAGACTCCCGCCACCCGCACTCCTGAGCAGCGGGTCCAGGTTGATCAGATCCCAGAGGTTATACCGGTACCGCCTGTAGCCCCAGTTCAGCCCGAGGAGAGGGCAGCGGGTTCTGAGGATGAGCAACGGAGGCTTAAGAGGTTCAAGAAGTACAAGCCTCCTGTATTTAGTGGTCTAGCATCAGATAATGCTAAGGGATTTCTGGAGGAGTTCTACCGTATCCTCCGCACTATGAGTATATCAGGATCGAGTGAGGTTTCTTCACTGCCTTCCAGCTTCGAGGAGCAGCCTATGGTGGCGTACTTTTGAGTTGGATAGTCCAGCTGAGGCAGCTTCCCTTACTTGGACTCAGTTTTCAGATATGTTCTTGAAAGAGTTTGTCCCTCAAAACCTCGGGGACGCATGGCGCCCAGAGTTTGAGCATTTGCGCCAGGGCACTATGACTGTTTCAGAGTATGCTGTCCGTTTCACTGACTTGGCTAGGCATGCACCAGCCTTGGTTTCTACAATTCGTGAGAGAGTTCACCGGTTTATTGAGGGGCTCATTCCCAGCATCAGGTCTATCATGGCTCGGGAGTTGGAGATGGATATTTCCTATCAGCAGGTGGTGAGAATTGCTAGGAGAGTAGAGGGTATGCATGCTCGGGACAGAGAGGAGAGGGAGGCCAAGAGGTCTCAAGAGTCGGGCCATTATTCTGGTGCCCGTGCCCTAGTTGCAGTTCGTCATGGTAGGGGTTATATGAGTCGCCCCGTTCATTCAGCTCTTCTAGCAGCCAGTGGTATTCCAGCTCCTTCTAGACCTCAGGAACCTTATTATGCACCTCCAGTATCTAGTGTGCCTCCTGCGCGGGGTGCTTTCAATGGTCAGTCCAGCAGACTTGGCCCGAGCCAGTCACAACTGCCACATCTTCCCAGAGCTTGTTTTGAGTATGGTAACACACGCCATATGGTGATGGATTGCCCCAGACTTAGGAATGGTGCACCTCCACATACTTTTCATTCACAGCGTGCCCCACAGAGTTCCCAGGCTATGATCACAGCACCAATTGCTACACCACCTGCTTAGCCAGCTAGAGGCGGAGGACGGGGAGGTAGAGGTCGCCCTAGAGGGGGAGGCCAGGCCAGATATTATGCCCTTCCTGCCCATACCGAGTCTGTCGCCTCCGATTCTGTCATCACAAGTATTGTGCTAGTTTGTCATAGAGATGCATCGGTTTTATTCGATCCAGGCTCCACTTATTCCTATGTGTCTTCTTATTTGCCCTGCATTTGGGTGTATCTCTGTATTTTTTGAGTTCCCCTGTTTATGTTTCTACTCATGTGGGAGATTCTCTTATTGTGGACCGCGTTTATCAGTCGTGTTTGATTTCTCTTAGTGGTTTTGAGACCAGAGCTGATTTATTATTGCTCAGCATGGTGGATTTTGATGTTATCTTGGTCATGGACTAATTGTCGCCCCATTATGCTATTCTTGATTGTCATGCCAATACCGTGACGCTGGCTATGCCAGATGTACTGCGAGTAGAGTGGAGGGGTACTTTAGATCACACTCCCAGTAGAGTTATTTCTTTCCTTAAGGATCAATGAATTGTTGAGAAGGGGTGTGACGCGTATCTAGCTTATGTGAGAGATGTCAGTATTGATACCCCTATCATTGATTCAGTCCCAATAGTACAGGATTTCTGTGATGTATTTCCAGCTGATCTTCCGGGCATGCCGCTCGATAGAGATATTAATTTTGGCATTGATCTGTTTCCGGGCACTCAGTCCATTTCTATTCCTCCGTACCGTATGGCTCCTCCTGAGTTGAAGGAGTTGAAAGATCAGTTATAGGAATTGCTTGATAAGGGTTTTATTCGGCCCAGTGTATCACCTTGGGGTGCTCCTATCTTGTTTGTGAAGAAAAAGGATGGTTCTATGCGTATGTGCATTGATTATTGCCAGTTGAACAAAGTTAAAGCGAAGAACCGGTATCCTTTGCCTCGTATTGGTGATTTGTTTGACCAACTATAGGGTGCATGAGTGTTTTCTAAGATTGACTTGCGTTCAAGTTACCATCAGTTGAAGATTCGGGAGCCGAATATCTCGAAGATTGCTTTCAAGACTCGGTATAGTCATTACTAGTTCCTTGTTATATCATTTAGGCTGACCAATGCCCCAGCAGCCTTCATGCATTTGATGCACAGTGTGTTTCAGCCATATCTTGACTCGTTCGTCATTGTTTTTATTGATGACCTTCTAGTATACTCCCGGAGTCGGGAAGATCATGAGCAACACCTGAGGACAGTGCTTCAGACCTTGGGAGAAATGAGTTATATGCAAAGTTCTCGAAATGTGAGTTTTGGTTGGATTCCGTGGCATTCTTGGGTCACGTGGTGTCGAGTGAGGGGATAAAGGTGGATAGAGTTAGCCCAAACCATCCTCAGCTACAGATATCCGCAGTTTTCTTGGCTTGGCGGGTTATTATCGTCGATTTATTGAGGGGTTTTCATCTATTGCAGCACCTATGGCCAGGCTGACCCCGAAGGGTGCTCCGTTCCAGTGGATGGAAGAGTGTAAGGCGAGCTTCCATAAGCTCAAGACGGCTTTGACTACAGCCTCACTATTGATATTGCCTACAAGTTCGGGGTCTTATACTGTCTATTGTGATGCCTCGAGGATTGGCCTTTGAGCGGTATTGATGCAGGACGGTAGGGTGATTGCCTACGCGTCTAGATAATCGAAGGTACATGAGAAGAATTATCCTGTCCATGATCTCGAGTTAGCTGCTATTGTTCACGCCTTGAATATCTAGCGTCATTATTTGTACGGTGTTCCTTGTGAGATCTATACTAATCACCAGAGTTTGTAGCATCTGTTCAAGCAGAAGGATCTTAATTTGCGCTAGAGGAGGTGGTTAGAGATGTTGAATGACTATGATATCACTATCTTGTATCACCCGAGCAAGGCCAATGTGGTGGCCGATGCTTTGAGTCGCCGGGCAGAGAGTTTGGCTAATTTACCAGCAGCAGAGAGGCCCATGGCGATGGATGTTCAGGCCTTAGCTAGCCAATTTGTGAGATTGGATCTTTCGGAGCCCAATCGGGTTCTAGCTTGTGTGATTTATTAGTTTTCCTTTTTGATCGTATCAGGGAGCGTCAGTATGATGACCCTCATTTGCTCGTCCTCAAGGACAAGGTTCTGCACAGTGATGCCAGAGATGTGACTATTGGTGATGACAGGTATTGAGGATGCAGGGTCGGGTATGTGTACCTAATGTTGATGGCCTTCGGGAGTTGATTTTATAGGAGGCCCATAGTTCGCGGTATTCCATCTATCTAGGTGCCGCGAAGATGTACCAAGATTTGAGACAACACTATTGGTGGAGGCAGATGAAGAAAGATATAGTTGGGTTCGTAGCTCGATACCTCAATTGTCAGCAGGTGAAGTATGAGCACGAGAGCATGGATGGTTTGCTTCAGCAGATAGAGATTCCAGAGTGGAAGTGGGAGATGATCACCATGGACTTCGTAGTTGGACTCCCACGGACTTTGAGGAAGTTCGATGCCATTTGGGTGATTGTGGATCAGCTGACCAAGTCCACGTATGTCATTCCTACGTGTACTGCATATTCTTCGGAGCGGTTGGCGGAGATTTATATCCGGGATATTGTTTGTCTGCATGGTATTCTGGTTTCTATCATTTCAAATAGAGGTACTCACATCACGGTTCTAGAGGGCCGTACATCATGAGTTGGGTACTCGGATGGAGTTGAGCACAACATTTCACCCTAGACGGACGGACAGTCCGAGCGCACTATTCAGATTCTTGAGGATATGTTCCGTGCGTGTGTTATGGAGTTTGGAGGTTCTTAGGATCAGTTCTTGCCATTGGCGGAATTTTCATACAACAACAGTTATCAAGCCAACATTCAGATGGCACTGTATGAGGCTTTGTATGGTAGGGGGTGTTGGTCCCCGGTGGGTTGGTTGAGCCAGGTGAGGCTAGATTATTGGGCACAGACTTGGTTTAGGAGGCCTTAGAGAAGGTTTAGGTGATTCAGGATAGACTCCGTACAGCCCAGTCCAGACAGAAGAGTTATGCGGACCGGAAGGTTTGTGATGTTTCCTATATGGTTGGACAGCAGGTCATGCTTCGGGTTTCGCCTATGAAGGGCGTTATGAGATTTGGGAAGAAGAGGAAATTGAGTCCGAGGTTTATTGGTCCTTTTGAGATATTGAGATGTGTTGGGGAGGTTGCTTATGAGCTTCCCTTACCTCCCAGGTTGGCAGGAGTTCATCCGGTATTTCATGTTTCGATGCTCCGTAAGTATCACGGTGATCCGTCGCACGTGCTGGATTTCAGTTCAGTCCAGTTGGACAAGGATCTATCTTATGTTGAGGAGCCAGTGGCGATATTGGACAGGCAGGTTTGAAAGCTGAGGTCAAAGAACATTGCATCAGTGAAGGTTCAGTGGCGGGTTCAGCTGGTCGAGGAGGTGACCTGGGAGACCGAGCAGGATATGCGCAGCTGTTACCCTAATCTTTTCACTACTTCAGGTATGTCTCTATGCTCGTTCGAGGATGAACGAATGTTTTAAGAGGGGAGAAGGTAACGACCTGGCCGGTTGTTTTAAAAATTAACGCCCCGATACCCTATTAACTGCTTTCCCCAAGTTTATTTCTGCTATTGTGAATTTCCTTGGAGGATTTGTTTGGAGTTTCAGAGTGTTTCGGGACACTTAGTCCCTAAATTAGAGCTTAAGCTTTAGAATTGACCGTGGTCAGAGTAGTGTACAGACGGCTTCGGAATGGAATTCCGTCGATTTCGTTAGCTCCATAGGGTGATTTTGGGCTTAGGGGCGTGTTCGGATTATGTTTTGGAGGTCCGTAGCTTATTTAGGCTTGAAATGCCGAAGGTTGAATTTTTGGAAGTTTCCGGTTCAATAGTGAGATTTTGGTATATGGGTCGGAATGGAATTCAAGAAAGTTGAGTAGGTTCACTGGTGTCATTTGGGATGTGTGTGCAAAATTTCAGGTCATTCGGGCGAGGTTTGATAGACTTTTTGATCGAAAGTGGAATTTGGAAGTTTTAGAATCCTTAGGCTTGAATCCGAGGGTGTTTTGATGATTCAATGTTGTTTTAAGTGTTTCGAAGATTGATATAAGTTTGAATAGTGGTATATGACTTGTTTGTACTTTTGGTTGAGGTTACGGGGGCCTCGGGATGATTTCGGATGTTTATCGGGGAGTTGGATGCTAGAATTTGCAGCTGACGCTGTTGAGTTCCTGTCATAACCAAACCTGTGGATTGGGGACTGCAAGTGCGAGATTGCAGAAGCAAAAGAGCAGTCGCAGATGCGGCCAGGAGCTAGAAGACCAGAAGCCGCAGGTGCGGATGGTTGCACGCACCTGCGAGACTGCAGGTGCGGTAGGTGAGGCGCGGTTGAGGTCCCAGGACTTTAAGTGGAAACTGCAGATGCAGTTGGCTAGACCGCAGAAGCGGTACCGCAAAATCGGTAAAAGGACCGCAGGTGCGGAATCCCTAGGCCAGAACCTATATAAGGCTTCCTTCGCAATTTTCAGCTTTATTTCACCATTTTAAAGTTGGATTGGGAGCTTTTTGGGAGATTTTGAAGAGGGAATTCAAGGGAATTTCGTGGAGGTAAGATATTTGGAACCAAAACTTGTTTCTATGGTGTTATTCTACTGATTAGACAAGGACTTTATGGAAAGTAGTGGTTAAAAGATTGGAGATTTAGGGTTTGAAATTGGAGACCTTGATTTAGGGATATGAGGGGTCGCTTGTGGTCGGATTTTGATGTATTTGGTATGTATGAACTCGTGAGAGTGTATGGATTCTAGTTTTGTGAATTTTATCCGATTATGAGATGTGGTCCCAGGGGACTTTTTGGGCGATTTTCTTAATTTTGCGTGATAGCTTAGAATTAATTAGTTAAATTAGTTACATGAAGTTATATTTACATTATGCAATTACTTTGAATAGATTTGGGCCATTTGGAGTCCGGTACTCGTGGCAAGAACATAATTTTGAGTTGATTGAGCTGGTTCGAGGAAAGTGGCTTGCCTAACCTTGTGTGGGGGAACTCCCCTTAGGACTTGGTATTGTTGTTATATGAGTGCCGTGTACGTGAGGTGACAAGTGCATACACGTGCTAATTGTTGAAAATCCCGTTTTCATTAAGCTAATACCTATATTTTCTTGTAATTTAGCAAATACTTTTACTTGAAGCCTCTTGTTTAGATTAGGAAAAGCATGCTTACGTGACTTAATTGTCTTACCTGCTTTAATTGCCTACTTGTACTCTGTGCACCATGTTAGAGTATAATTCCTATTTAATTCTTGAATAGAACTGTATATTCTTCTGATATGGTTGTGTGTTTACTTTGGGTCTACGAGATGATATCACGGGAGATCCCCCTGCTTGTTTACTTTGGGACTATGGATCGGTATTCTGGTAGATCCCCCTACACATTTATAATTGGGACTACAGGACAACACCCGGTAGATTTCCCGTACTGGATATTTACTTTGGTACTATAGATTGGTATTCCGGGAGTTTCCTTTGCACATTTATTGTTCGGACTACGGGACGATATCCCAGGAGATCCTCTGGACATATACGTTTGGGACTACAGGACGATATCCCGGGAGATCCCCCTGTTGCTATTTCTGTGTACTGAGTTAGATTCTTTCTGTGATTTTATTCGTTATAGACTGTTAGCATTTTAATTATATCATCGTATTCTATACTGCTTTACCTTGTTTTTCATCTATAACCAGTAGGGCCCTGACCTTCCTCGCTACTACTCGACCGAGGTTAGGCTTGACACTTACTGGGTACCGCTGTGGTGTACTCACGCCCTTTCTTGCACTTGTTTTTTGTGTGCAGATCCAGGTTCTTCGGCTCAGCCATACTATCAGTGAGGCAATGCGATCTTCAGAGACTTCGAGGTATATCTGCCGCATTCGCAGACCGAGGATCCCTTCTCTTTTAGCTATAACCTTCTGTATTTCCTTTGACTAGACATTCTGGAGTTAGAACACTATATAATATCCATAGCTTGTGATTTCATGAGATTCCGGGTTTTGGGAGTGTTAGTATTGATCGAGAGTGCTGTTATTGTAAATGCCGAGCGTCATCTTAAACTTTTCTATTTTATTACTCGTAAATTGCTAGTTTTTGTATCTTTGTTTCTGTTTTCCGAAAATTGTTAGTCTTACCTAGTCTTAGAGACTAGGTGCCGTCACGACAGTTCGTGGAGGGAGAACTTGGGTCGTGACAATCATACACCCTCAAAATTCTTCTATTTTGGCTTCAACTTGCGTGCATTCATTCCAAATCACTCTTAATTGACTCATATACATATAAGCATCATAATTAAGCTCGAGTCGTCCCATAACACGTTAGAATTAACAAGAATAGGGCAAAAATGTAAGGCACTTAATATATAAAAATATGGATTTTTAGCCAAATATAACCACCCCTCCCTTAAGCTCTTTGTCATGCCCCAAACTTGGGGGGCGCGACCGACGCTCAACCGAGTGAACACGGTCGAGCAACCTATTAGATACTTTCTACCCAAATTCACTCATAAACAAAGAGATGTCTACGGAGCCTCTAATAGATACAAAAGAGTACAATGATAGTGCCGGCAACAAGGATCCGGCTATGCCTCAAAACGTAATAATATAATGAACAAAAGATACATGACCCCAGAATGAAATGGGGCTCACCATGTCTGCTGGAAGGAGGATGTACTGCTATCACTGCTTAATGCTGCCTATTGAGGAACCACTTGCATCTATTTAAGATGCAACGCCCCTGGAAAAAGGGATGTTAGTACCGTCGAATAGTACTAGTATGTATAACTAAACACCATATCAATAGAATGAATGATAATACAAGGGGAAACAATCATGAAATCAATAGCGGCCTCAAACAATACCAAAACATCAAGTTAAGAACCACATAAGTTTTCAAGTAAACTTCCATGTTTTTAGGTTGGGAGATCTTCAGTAACAATATACCATCATTCAAAGTACCACCGTACTTTTACACAGACTCCGATCATGACTTGATCGGCTAGGCCGTCTCATTTGAGACATCAACCACAATCACAATTTCAATTACAAATTCTAGCACAGTCACCACCATGTGTGCGGTATGGCATCCGATCACGGCTCGATCTGCTAGGCCTTCTCACCCGAGACATTACCTTTTTCTATCAATCATCTCGCTTCATTCTTTTTTCACATCCTTTCAATTCATTGGCACTAGTGGCCACAATTATAAAATCACTCTTGGCACTTGGCCGTATTTCATAATTCATGTTCCCGTTTCCATATGCAAACATCATTATCATCATCAACAACAATAAGGCTTTCCATTCAAGACTTTAAATACACATATGAGCAATTGGGAATCTTAGGCACATTGAGACTTTTCATACAATTTGGCATAACAACCTTCATTCGAACTTGACTTGAAGTCTTAACATTTTTAACACATATTCCATATTTTGGACACATCCTCAAATGATAAGATAACATGATGAAATCATTTGGAATACATATTGAACGTATACCTTTCAACACAAGCATATCCGGAATAACTAATTCTATAATGATCAATTTGGGACTTACACCAATTACATGAACACCGTGGGATTCAATTCTAAGAAGAAGGGGTTTAGCCAACATACCTCCATTGAGCTTCCTTAAACTCTAAAATATTCCGGAATTCTTAGAAACTTCAATCTAGTTTAGAAATATAACAAATTGAACCAAAGTTAGGAAGATGATCATGATTCTAGCTCATTTGAGCATTTTACCAATTACTAGGTGTGCATTAAGGTTTTAAGACTCTTTCTATGGAGGATCTCATCATTCCGCAACCCATTATTTACCATTTTTAGCTCACAATCTTCCACACCCTTTGTTAACACATGGATGCAAAATAAACAACTCCCATGCCCAAGAATTAACTTTCTAATTACCCATTTTTAGTTAAATTTCAAAATTAAGGGCTAGGGTATAAAATCTTACCTTTAGGATGAAGACATAGTGAGTTTTACTTGGTAATCTTTCAATGTTTGAGCAAGAATTGGTGGATGGAGCTTAAGAACTCCTTTTCTCACTCTATGTCACTCCCTTTCTCACTCTATGTCACTCCCTTTCTCTAGAATTGTATGTATTATCTTTCTAAATTGATCTCCAAAGGTGTTAATTAGAATGGGGTCAAGTTTAAAATTAGAAAATTAAGTGCCCCGACACAGGTCCGCGGTCCGCAAAATGGTTCGCATAATTGACCCTCCAGAGTTGACATTTTCTGCTTCACTCTACGACCAGTCTGTGGTCCGCAGACCTATTCTGCGGCTGCATAATGCGCCGCAGAACCTCCCTCCGAAAACTTTCCAAGCTAAATTTTCAATCTGTGTGCGACCTGCGAAATTGTTGTGCGGCCGCATAATGGACCGCGAATTGGTCCAAACTTCTACTCAAGTTTCTATTTCACTCTGCGTCCCGTAAAGTGTATAGTGGGCCGCATAAATGCCTTCTTCTACCAATATTTTCCTTTAACTGCTCAATACACTGTTCAACCCAAAAAGTCCATACCGCGGCAAGCTTCTTCTACAATCTTTAACACAAGCCTATCTCGGCACCACGAAATTTTGGGTTTTTAGGTAAATGTTTACGGGGCCCTACACTCTTGCTCGTCCTCGAGCAACCTAAAACCTTGCTTACTTACAAATGCAACACATGACATCATGTACAAAGGAGCATTTAGCAATTAAGCACACTACACCTCTGACCATGGTTGATACCAACAACTAAGCCATTGCATACATACTTTCTACACTTCTCAACTTCTACATGCCAAAGCATAATAAAGTTCAAATAACCAAACAACTTTCCCATAACCACCTCACCTCAAAGACCGACTCGTTGCCAATAAGTATTCTCGACTTGCACACTCACTCCAACAAGAGAAGTTTAATAAAGTCACCTATACGTCATGAAATCATGTGTCCTCAGCAAAGAACAAGAGAATATATAATCCACATAATCAAATCAAGATTTGAAATGTAGTTCAAGGACATCATGACAAAAAATAACTCACTCACTCTCAGAAAGAAATTTATGTGGATCGCGAGGTCGTACCATAGGCTTGCCCATAATGTATGTCTCAAATATAAGATCGTAAAGTCTAGGATCCATTAGGTCTTTACTAGATGTAATGTAGGCTAAGGTACGAGTAGGATATATTTGTTTACAGTGACTAACCCTCCTAAGCACTTTAATACACTACACTTAACCCTCATAAGCACTACAAAGTACCATAGGTCTATTTTTTCTTCTTTTTGTATTTTCTTTGATTTTTTCTCTTTTTTTTCACACTCTCCATAAGTTTGCTTTGCCCGACTAATAGTCTTTCAAAACATACGTGCAACTTTTGGCCTTTCTATGGTCCAATCAAAGCTAACCTTAACTCTCACCTTACTCTTCTAGCGGATTAAGTGCTTTCAGAGGTAAAAGTTCAAAAAGATCTAGTTAAGAACAAAATAGGATCCGACTGTAATGTGGGTGCCAAAGAAAAAGTTTATAGGCTCAAACGGTCTAACTACGGAAAATTTTATTTATAGTAGCGTAACAACTTAATAGACAACCAAAACAAGCGCCTATGTCCACTCCAAGACTCACAAGACTTAACTATTTCGCTTTAACTAACATACATGACAAGTTCTAGACTAACACATGATAGTACAGAATACAATCAAGACCTCATGTCACACAATGCACATGTCCCATTCAGAACGGTTCTGTTCCAATTCAAATGTTAAAGCAAATAATCACATAGTCAAGAAATATTAAACAATAAGCACAAAATGAACAAACAAGTGAAGAAATTGAGAGAAGGCATCTCTAATAGGCTATCCAATTTATCTAAGACATCAATTTTCCTGAAAACCTGTTGAAAGGTAACTCGCATGCTAAGGCCTAACTATGCCAGCATCAAACAGGTAAAAACGCACCTAGGAGCATTCAAATCTTCTTCATTCAACTTTATTCTAAAAATAAAAATATCCAGTTCAAGATACATCCCTCGAAAAATAACCAATGATGAAAGAAAAATCAAAGCGAATTATTATCTACTTATGACTAACTAAAAATAAAAAAGATATTTTTGGTTTCTTATTGGACCTTAATCGCTCAGGAAAGCTGTCCAAGAGATCCATCATTGGGAAAAGTCCATAATTTTTTTAATTCAAATTTAGCTATCCAACTTCTATTACAAGTCTATATTTGTATACTACTAATTATTAAAGCAAGCTAACATACAAAACTAACTACAAATAAAAAACAAGAAGCTAATATTACTACCATACTATTATAATCCTGTCACGACCCCAATTTTCCTCCGTAGGATGTCATGAGGACACCTAGTCTCTAAGCCTAACGTTCATGCATAAATAACTGAAATAATAATTAAAGTCTCAAAACTCAGTAACTATATAAAATAAACTCTGCAATTCAACATATACAACTCCCAAGACCCACTGAATACAAGTCACAAGCTCTAAATAGTAGTACTGCATAATCCTATACATCAATGTCTATAAAATGGATAAGGAAAATAAAATAGTCTAGGTAGAGAGGGACTCCAAGGCATGCGGACGCTGACATGTATACCTTAAAGTCTCTGCAACTGAGCTCTCTCTAATACCTGGGCTGGTAGGAGGTACCTGGATCTGCATAAAAAGATATACAGAAGCGTAGCATGAGTACACCATAACTGTACCCAGTAAGTGTCAAGTCTAACCTCGATAGAGTAGTGAGGAGGTCAGGTCAAGGACCTACTAGAATAAATAAGAAAAACTGTACAAGTGTATGGCAGTGTAGTAATGATAGCAATAAAATTGAAACAACAATAACATATCAAGGTTAGCTATATAGAACTAAAACAAATAATGTAACACGGAGAAAACAAGGAATGATATGCTAAGGAAACAAAATAACCAAAGACAAGTGCAACAATGGAGAAATACCAACAAGAGTTACTACCGAGGTACCGCCTCGTAGTCTTAAATCACAAGAATAAATCACAATCTTTCCTTATATCACCGCGGGAGCCTTGCATTTACTTTTGAAAATTATTTTTTTGAAATAGCATCCCGCCTTTTAGCCCACCTTATCGCACCGCATGACTTCTAGTAGTTTCCCTACTAGCCACGCGTAGCAAGCCCACCTTGTCTCACCGCATGTGTTTCAACCCCAAAAACTTATACCACCGCATGCGTATCAATATCACAACATAACACAAATCGTACCTCAAATGCCCAATATCGCAACTTGCTAAAGAAATCAACAACAACAACAACAGTGTTTTCACATTAAAGAGCCCATGCGTATCAATATCACAATGTAACACAAATCGTACCTCAAATGCCCAATACCACAACTTGCCAAAGAAATTAACAACAACAGTGTTTTCACAATAAAGAGCACGTGGCTTAACCATAATGTACACAAGAGTCTCAACAATAATAACCAGAAGTGAATAACTCAACGGAATAGTATTTCACAACTTAACACTTTGCCTCAATGTGAATCACGGTATTTATAACTCAATACCAATTCCAACAACAAGGTATTCCAAGAGTAACAACTTCAAGTAAAGAATTCAACGGATAAATAATGAATATAGAATAAAGGAAGCAGAAACATCGACTAAACATGTAGACAAATTAACAAGTAAGAGATAAGACAAGTAGAACATGTGAAAATAGGCTAATGATGATCAATACAACATGATAAGATAATTCAATTAAGGCGTGAAGGGGAACTACATAGCTAAAACCGGTAAATTTTTATTTTCTAGCCCGTGTACACACTCGTCACCTTGCGTAGATGGCTTCCACATGTCACAATTAACACAAAACAACACCAATCCTAAGGGGAAATTCCCCCACAAAAAGTTAGGCAAGACACTTACCACGGAACACGCAAACTCAATCCATTAGTAGGTCTTTTCCTCGAGTACCCAACTTCGAACGGCTCGAATATAGCAAAACAACTTCATACTATAAATATAAACTATAGGAAACTATTTCGAACACTAAAATTACTATCTTTGCAAAAAAATAAATAGTCAACACAAAAAGTCAACTCGGGCTCGCGTATCGGAACTTGACCAAAATTATAAATTCTGAGCTCACATTCGATAGCGAGTCTAACCTTATAATAATTACTCTAATCCGACCTCAAATCACCTTTCAAATCCCCAAATATTAGCCTAAGAAGTTTTCACAATTTTCCCTCAAATTTTCAAATCAAATCACTAATTAAATGATTAAATTAACAATAGATTTGTGTAATTTAACAAAAATCGAGTTAGAATTTCTTATCCTAATGATTTCCACGCAAATCTTCCGAAATATCACCACAAACCGAGCTCTGAATGTCCAAAAATGGATTCTGATATCAAACCCTCGAACTAGGCCTTTTCTGCTCAGTGAATCTGCATCTGCGGTCACTCAGTCGCACCTGCGAAAAAATTATTTCCGGTGCGGTTCCAACTTAAGCCCAGAAGACTCGCACCTGTGGACTTATCTCTTTTGTTTAAGCGCTTATGTGAACACTGTCTGCTTCTGTGATCCAAGGCCTACCTGGCCATCTCCGCTTCTGCGATGCATTCGTCGCATCGACGAGTTCGCTTCTGTGGAACATTGACCGCACCTGCGGTCCCAGCTCGCCATGACAAAACATGCTTATGCGGTTCGAGGGCCGCTCCTACAGTGACGCACCTGTGGCCCAAAATGTGCAGGTGTGATTGCACCAGAAGTAGCAGTGCTTCAGCTATCTCACAAGTCCAAACTTGTTCCAGATTTGATCCGAATCACACTCGGAGCCTCCGGGACCTGTCCTAATGTACCAACAAGTTCCAAAACACCTAACAGACCTAATCAAGGCCAAATATCACATAAAACAACATCAATTTTACGAATCACAACACCAATTCAAGCCTATGAAACTATGAACTTCCGAATTCCGAAACCAATGCCGATTCATAGCAAAACAAAACAACTTCGATTGACTTCAAATTTTGCACCCAAGTCATAAATGACATGACGGACCTATTCCAACTTTTGGAATCGGAATCCGACCCTAATATCAATAAAGTCAACTCCCAGTCAAATTTCCCAACCTTCCAAACCTTCAACTTTCTAAGTTTCACAATTCATGCCGAAACGACCTACGAACCTCCAAGTCAACATCTAGACACGCTCCTAAGTCAAAAGTCACCATACGGAGCTATTGAAACCATAAGAACTCTATTCTAAAATTGTCTACACAAAATTCAAACTACAGTCAACTCTTTCAACTTAAAGCTCCAACCTAGGGACTATATGTCCCATTCCACTCCAAAACTCGTCCGAAACCAAAACCAAACACCCCCGGCAAATCGCATATCCATAGTACAACATAGAGGTAGCAAAAATTTGGGAATCGGGGCTAAAATACTCAAAACGACCGGCCGGGTAGTTACATCCTCCCCCTCTTAAAACAAATGTTCGTCCTCGAACGAGTATAGAGACATACCTGAAGTGGTGAAAAAGATGAGGGTAATGGCTACATATATCATGCTCGGTCTCCCAAGTCTCCTCCTCGAATGATTGACCCCTCCATTGAACCTTTACTGAAGCAATGTTCTTCGACCTCAACTTTCAAACCTGTCTATTCAAAATGGCCACCGACTCCTCAACATAAGACAAATCCTTGTTCAACTAGACTGAGCCAAAATCTAACATATGAGACGGATCTCCGTGATACTTCCGGAGCATTAAAATATGGAATACTGGATGAAATACAGCTAGAATAGGTGGCAGTCCAAGCTTGTAGGCCACCTCTCCAATCCTGTCAAGAATCTCAATAGGTCCGATATACCTAGTGTCACGACTCATAATGAAGGGTCGTGATGAGCGCATGATTCCTACCTATCGAACACCCCTAAGCATACATCTAAGATATAAACATGAAATAAGGGTAGGCCATGCATAACATCTGTCAATAATCTACTGAATCATGTGAATAACATACATGAGGACACATGCCCAAAAGACATATAACACACACACACACACACACACACACACACACACACACATATATATATATATATATATATATATATATATACATATATATATGTGTGTGTGTATGTGTGTATGTGTGTGTGTGGAATACAATAGGGTGAGCCGACAAGGCCACATACTATCCAACTATATATGACTGTCTGCAGACCTCTAATAGAGTATACAACTGTATAAAGGATGGGACTGGGCCCTGTCATACCCATATATGTATACAAAAACATCGTACCAAAGCCCAATAGCATCCCCATTAAAATTTGCTAATGATTTAAGATTTTAAAGTACCACATCGGTATTCAGGAATAACATATTTGAGTAAATAAAGGAGACCTATAGGGTGGAACCACATTATTTTGGCATGAAAAGTGTTTCGGAACATATCAAGGAGGTTTGTAAGTGGGGAGAAGTTACTTGGAACGAGTTGGAAAGTTGAATTTTTGGAATATTCATAAGTTTGACCAAAAGTTGACCTTAACCTTACCGAGCTTGGATTTCAATTCGGGAAATTTGAATAGCTTTATTATGTAATTTATGACTTGTGTGCAAAATTTTAAGTCAAGCAGACAAGATTTGATAGGTTTCGACATCGAATGTAGAAGTTTGAATTCGATAGTTTCATTTAAGCTTCAATTGAGATGTGATTCGTGTTTTTAGTGTTTTTTGATGTGATTTGAGGCATAAAATAAGTTCTTATGATATTTTAAGACTTGTTGGTATATTTGGTTGAGGTCCCGAGAGCCTCAGGTGGATTTTTGATGGTAACGGAATTTAATTTTGATATTTCTAGGATTTTTCAACGTTATTTCTTCAAGAATAAGTGGTATAAAATTAACCAAATGAGCTTCAAATTTTATTTTTATTAAAGCATTAGATCCGTATGGAAATTATGGAGCTATAGCAAAAAGAATTATCGAATTCAGACATTGTATGAGAGAGTTATGCCCATTTTCGGGCGAGATAGAAATGATTTTCCATCACCAGTGCCCAGGATAGCATAGAGCGCTATCCCTGGAGCTGGGTATCTTGAGGTTCTGGAACCAGCGCCACAGGTAGCACCCCACGCCACCTATGGTGCCCGAAACATTATATACTCATTTCAGGGTTCATTTTCCCCATTTCTCTTGGCCGAACTTTGGGGTTTTCCTCCACTCTCTCATTACCTTCAACTCCCCCCCATCTTCAAGGTGAGTAATACCTACTAATTTTGTGTTTCATTCCATCAATTCCACCCTAAAACAAACTCAATCCTCCATAAAATACATAGATCTTCAAGTAATTTCTTCAAGAACTCAAAGGAGGATCTTGCAAGATTTCTTCCAAAAGGTAACCCTACACCCTTAGACTTACATGCATGGATATATTATGGTAATATGAGTATGAATTAAGTATTGAAACTTATGATATGGTGATTGGAAGCCATAAGTTTCTAATTTAAATACATAACCATTGTAGAGATTGAAAGGTGACTATTTGATGGAATTTTGTTGGTTGGGTGTGGATGGATGGTCATGTATGTGATGTTGGAAATTATGAATTGTTTAGGAAAAATGGTGGGATAAATTGTTGGTAAATAGTGGTAGTTGGATGAGCTAATACTATGGTTAAGAGATGTAGAGACTTATGCCTACTAGAAGTTTGATGAAGTGCCTAAATGGCCTAAATTATTGAATTTGTTACTAATATTGGTCCCATTGGATGTTGTTATTGTAGATTGAAGTTTCTTAGTATAGTGGATCATTGTAATATCACTTAGGGGTGAATTTGAGGTATGTTGGCTAAACTTTCTCTCTTTGAATCGAATTATATAATGTTCCCGTAAGTTCAAGTATGGTTGGCTCAAGATTCCTAATTACTATATTCCGGTTTATCCCCTATAAACTTGATTATTCCGAATGATCCTTATGTCGAAAGATAGATGTTCAAAGTATGGTTTGCGTATTAAAATATTATGGCTTTGAGTCGTGTTTTAAATGAAAACTAGTATACCAATTGGGTGAGAAAAACTCGATATGCTTAAGGCTCTAAATTGCTCATATGTGTACCTAAAGTCTTGATTGAAAATGTATTGTTGTTGATAATCTATAAAGATGCTTGAAAATGAAATAAGTGAATTAGAAATAGAGTGTGTCCAACGTGCCAAGATTTTAAGTAATAATTGTGGCTAGTGGTGCCTATTAAATGAGAGGATGTGATAAAGATTATAAAATGAGCCTCAACTTAACTGTTTAAAAATGATTTTGAAGATAGATTTGCCTAAAAGCTTTTGTACTCAATTCATGCCCATAAGTGGTTTTTTTAACTAATGCCTCGCTTTATAAATATATTCAGTGTGGCTCGAGTTCTTACATACTCAGGTGTTGAAATTGTACATTGTCATTTCTGGGAAAGAGTGTTGCAAGAGAAAATGGTGTATTGATTGTTTATGATTTTGATGTGTGTTTCTATTACTGGTCGGTATGCCCCATTCTTTGGGAAGAAACTTTTTGTGTTTAAATTTTTCATTACTAATGAATTTGAGGCATATGATTACTGAAATATTCTATATGTGGATATTTGATGATGATCTTTGAAATTGAAGGAGGTGAGAATATGAAATATGAAATATGGCCACCGTGCCAGGAATAAAGAATCTTGTGAATGGCCAAATGAGCCAAGGAAATATTGTTGTTGTGAGTGATTGGAAATACTAATAAGAATTCATACAATGTGTGTTGAGGTGAGTACAATTGTATTTATGTTACCTTTGTGTGAAAATCAAATCAAAAATGTTTCTGGGAGTATCATTAGCAAAATCGAGGAAGGGTGGGTCATAAGGCCAACACCTGAAACTACACGTGCCGGTATAGAGGTGGATTGTGATTATTCTCTTATTTGGGATGAAATTGAAATATTGGTGAAATTGTGATTATTCCCCTTAATTGGGATGAAACTGGTAATAGCTATCAATTGGAAAAGTCAACCCACACGACATATGTGGGAAGGCGGCCTAGCTGATCGGGTGGAGATCAGATTCCATATTGCGCACATAGTGGTACTACTCTTGGTAACAAATTTCTTTCGCATCACATATCAAACCACATTGTTCGTGGGAAGATGGCCTAGCCGATCGGGCGTGATCAGACTCCGTGCTAACAAAGACGGTGGTATATCGGTGCTAATTATCTCCCAACCAAAAATATATATTATTTTCGTATTTTGAAAATTATTATGTTTAAATTGGGCATTTGGATATTGTTGATTGTGACTTGCTGTATTTGTGGTTTTCCTTTTCTAATATGGTCATTCTGTTTTGGAAGTAGGCTTTTAGCTTTACATGCTAGTGCTATTCGACGGTACTAACGTTCCTTTTGCCGGGGGCGCTGTATCTTTAATAGATGCAGGTAGTTCTATAGCAGGCAGTATTGATCAATGATAGTGGTGCACTCTCTTCAGCTGACTTGGTGAGCCCCACTTCATTTTGGGGTCATGTATCTTTTGTTCTCATGTACTGTGTTTTGAGGTATAGTCGGGGCCTTGTTGCTAGCATTTCCATATTACTCTTCAGTTGTACTTAGAGGCTCTATAGACAGGTTGTGGGTGGTGTTTTATGTTTGGAATTGAATTAGAAATGTTGGTATTTGGCAGACATGTTTTTCATTAATTCTATATGTTTATCTTGAAAATGGTAATTATAATTAGATTTGATTTTGTGGTTCTAAAAATATGTGATTTATTTTTATGCTAGTTGATAGGCAATAGATGATAAGTGTGAGTTAAGAAAACGGTAAGGGTAAGAGGCAGTGTAGTTATTCAAGCCGAACAGCTGCAAGTCGGGGTCTCGGACCAGCCTAAGCGGGGCCTCGAGGTCGAGCTAGACAGGCTTGATCGAGGACAATCGATGGAGGGATAATAGTCCTAAGAGCTTTGATGATGGCTCTTTATGATCAGTGATGAATAATAAATGGAGAACAATCAATGAAACACAATAAATGTAAGCAATAAATATAAGCAATGAAATCAAGGGAGAATATGTTTAAGTTATAGAGTAGAGAATGTTCTTGTTCTTTATTGAATATCATCTGTCTTTACAAATTGATAAGGGTCACCTTTATATAGGTGGGGGAATCCCAATATAGTAAATATGCATTTATTACAAATTTATACGGCTGGTATAGCCATTTAATGCCACGGTACGAACCTTTCCTATTCTTATAGACTTGGCCAGCTCTAACCACTTGCCTTGGGAATCTCCCACTCGTTCATCATAGCCATCAATTTGTACTTCCCCGAGGTCGAGCTGTGCCTCGAGCCTTCTGGTTCATCAAACCTCGAGCTGTGCCTCGAGCCTTTTGGCAATGAGCTATGGAATGCCACGATGACCCTAAAATCGGACTCTCTGATTTTAGCCGTATACAGATAGTCCCCACATTTCTTAGAGTGGAATGATAAGAAATGACTTTGACATCGACATTATCGAGCCTCTTACGATGACATCATGCTTATGATGTAAGCTTTTGTGATGACTGAAACATCCCATCGGTTCATCTTCCAAGAAGTATTCAATACACTGCCGGTTTATTTTTCCTAAAAGCGGTGATATCGCCGCCGATTCGTTTCCAAAAAAGCATTGATTGCGCCTGTTAATACGTTCCCTAAAAGTCATTGATTGCCCCTGTTGATACGTTCCCCAAAGCATTGATTGTGCCATCAGTTACGTTACTATCTTTCTATAAATGGAAGGTTACTTGAACCAAAATTACACCCAGTCATTCTTCAACAGCCTTTAACCCTTTTCTTCTCTTCATCCTTATCCAAACTCTAATTTCCATGGTTCAAGCCCGTGATCGTAAGGTCACATGGTAGCGGTATTGCTAGTTATACCATGGCTCTTTTTCAGAGCTCTTCCCCACTGAGTGGGATTATACTGGGTTGATGTTGGCCCGAGATAACGAGAGAGAGACCTCGAAATTTCCCGAATCAAAAGATATATGGAGTGCAAACCGCTTCTCATCTCTCTTAACTTCAACCTGGTGTGGTGCCTCATTACTTTTGCTTTCCGTGGAGTGATGTGGCATCATCTACTAACTTTTGCATCCCACGGGGTATAACGTCTCAATAAATGGCTTCACAATAGTAGTGCTGGCGAGACCCACACTTGCCAAATTTTTCACCAAACCATAATTTACCCTGCTTGCTTAAAAGCCTTTGCTCTTTGATAGGCTATAGTTGCTTCTGAAGAGACTCTCAAAGATATTGCTCTGAAGATCGAAATGGGATCCTCGAGGAAATGGTTCTCATAGATGTCGCTCCCGAGGACATACCCTCAAAAGTAGATTAGGCTCTTTAGCTGTTGTATTTTGCTTCTTTGTTTCTGTGTAAGGACCCCTCGTGGAATTTTGTAATCATCGTTTATTAATGCAAAAGTTTCTTCCAATATGTCTTTGCCTTGTGCTAGATCCCCCTTTTGCCTGTGTTTGAAAAATCCACGCGTGCGATTTTATCGATCGGTCTGAATACTGGACCCGAACATAAGAATTCCTTTGGTTCTTGATTGGTTAATATGATGTTCTTTGAAATTCTTTGTCATCCCTCGGACTAAGCCTGGATTGATCCGATACAAACCTAGGTTGCCGGGCCCTCTGAGTTTGAGTTGAGTGAGAGCTGGGTCTCGATTATCTTTGGGATAGGGCTTAGCCTTGTTAGGCCTCGCTGCTAGTCCTTGAGTGAGGGTTTGCTTGATCATCTAAAAATAAAGGTAACCCTTAGGCCTTTACAAATAGTCCCCGAATGAGAGTTTGCTCGTACTCAGGTGACCTCCAACTGAGCAAAAATTGGCCTTGATCTTGGAATGAAGATAGCCTTAAGGCGTTATAGATAGTTCCTGAGCGAGGATGCATTCGAACTCGGGTGGCCCTCGGGCTTAAAATAATTGAGAGAGCATTCAAATTGAACTTAGAGATGAAGATATCCCTGAGGCTTTATTGATAACCCTCGAGTGAGAACTGACTCGGGCTCGGGTAGTTCGGGGGACAAAGAATTAGGTGAATGACCCGTGCTTGTAATAGCAGAGATCCTCGAGATTGGGTACCATCTCGAGACTAGGTTTATGTGGATAGCTCCTTAGAGCTCATAGTTATATTAATAGAGATCCTCGAGATCGGGCACCGTCTCGAGGCTAGATTGATGCCGATAGCTCCTTAGAGCCCAATTTTATTTTGATAGAGATCCTCAAGATCGGGCACCATCTCGAGGCTAGGTAGACATGGGAATCTTTGACCCCTCGAACGTTGTACGACAGAGTCATTCGTATGGCACGGTCATGAAGTGACCGAGATGGTCCCTCCTGTACACTTCCCCTAAAGTATTAATGGCCTAGTTAGAATTAATCGACCTTTAAAGTATGCGTACAGTTGCCGCTCACTCTATTTATGAGTTTGCTCCCCCCTTATTTGAGGATTCCGCTACTTTGAGCATCTATCCTTTTTATAGAGCTCTTCTTCCTTACGTTAGCTATTTCATTATTTTAATTCAAAGTTTTCGCCTAAGTTTTCATTTCCCTTCTCCTGTTTCACCATAGTTATGGCTGCTACACCCAAACCCGCTCACCAAAAAGAGGATAGTTTCGCCTCTACTTCCCGCTCGGTCGGTGGTACACCGCTAGTGTTCGGCGAGCTAACCTCGAGATGTTTTTTCTCGAGGAGGGACCTTCCGTTATAGAGACCTCCCAATGTTGAGGGCCATTAGGAGCATGCATCGAGGTTCACTTCATCAATAGGAGACGTACACCTCGAGATAGTGAGGAGAGACTGCGGATAGGGAGAAAAGGTGGTACTCCAGGTATCTTCCCTGGAAGAGAACATCATGGATCATGTAGAGGATTTTTTGAACGTATACACGTACCCTTTCATATTGGGCCCTCTCGATAGAGTTGTGCTCGACTTCTGCCGAAGATATCGGGCTACCCTAGCACAGGTTCATCCGTCGTTCTGGAGGATAGTATTGATGATGAGGTTCTTTGCGGAGGAAGCCGGTCTCGAGTTCACCCTTAGCCATCTAATCAGATTATACCGACCCTTTCATTACGGAGGCCTGATAGCTTTACGATGTCGATCCACCAGTCCCTTTGTTGCCAACGATGAATAAAATGAGGGCCAAGGGTGGATGAGTCAATTCTTTTGAGTGCAGACTATCGATATTATCCCTGTGGAGTTCCTTCCATTTCCTAAGAAATAGAATTTCACACGTAAGTGGTACACTTGTGTTTTAATCATTTTGTTCATGGTGGAGGCGGAATCCGTAAAGATGTTTGCCTTTTCTTTTGTACAACAATTCCCTAGATGCCATACAAGGTCCCCGACCTGGCGGATTGGACTTGGAAGCTGGCATCTCGCTCGACCTACGATGAGTGCAAGTGGCGAGACCTATCGAAGGGTAGATGGGAGGCAAAACACCACTGTACGTGCTGTGTGGTTTATTTTCTTTGAAAGGTACTTTCTTTTATGTGTATTAATTCCGTCGCCGCAAGCATTGGAGAATTTCCTGAGGTGAGACCGTGTCCCCTCGGAGAGGAGGAGGGGTTGTCTGCTTCGGGGCCGAGGAATAATAACAAACGGAAGGAATCCTTGAAGGGAGAAGGTGCTCATAGCGAGGAAATCCCTGCCCGGAGGTTCAAAGAAGATATATAAGCTGAGCCTGCAGCACCCGAGGCTTCTAGCCTCGGGAAAATGGTTCCTTCTTTGCCGGCGTCTTCTTTTCCCATTGAAGGTACTTCGAGGGATAAAGATTTTCTGCCGCCATCTTCTTTTCCCGTCGAAGGTACTTCGAGGGGAGTTCGAGGCCAGGGGCCACCTAAATCAAGCGAGCTATCGAGCGATCATATCCCCTCCGAGAGTGATTCGACTGGGGTCAATGAGACTAGGCCAGTAGATGCACGCTCAACTTTTGAGGAGGCTCAACGACTATATTCTGCGGTGAGTTTTGATTGACTTTGTTGGTTTTCAGTTTGAATTTTTATTTTCTCACTGAGCTTGTTTTTCATAGGCATTTGATAAGCTTAAGTCCGAGCTGCTCCGCAGTGAAGCCAGTTGCGGAAATTTTTGGACGGGGAGAAATCCCTCAGGCTTCTTTGTGATAAAAGGGTAGAGGAGTTAGTATACCTACGATAGGAGGCGAGCCGAATCCGGAACTACGAAGGATACCTCGAGAGACAGGTAACCTTTGTTTCGAGGGGATGCATGTTTCGTTTTCTACCCTCGAAGGTTAATAATTTGATACGTCAGTTGCAAAGAAAGACGGAGGGTTTGCGGCTAGCGGAATTAACATTAAAATTTCTTTTATATTTTCTCTCGTGTATTCTAAGTATTAGATATCTTGGGTTTTTCGATATTCTTCTATATTTTCTCTTAATAATTTTTCTAATAAATTTATATTTTCTAAAGTTCGTAACCAGTACTGCTGATATTCGTAGCTGATCATTAATCTGAATATAAATGGAGTTCATATAAATATAATTCGTCTATTTTCTCTGATAGAATTAGTTCTGTATATCCTTTTTCCATTATGTTTATTATTTCAAAAGTAACTAAAATATCGTAAATTTTTCTTCTAATATCGTTATTAAGTTGGTTAAAAGTATACAATATGAGTATTTTGTAATCATCATTGTCATCTAGTAGATATGTGTGGTTGCTCATTAGATCTATTTTTATTTATTCTTATCATGTGTTTACTAAACATATTCCCTCTAACCTCTTTGTTTATCATAGGGTTTATCATCCTTTAATAAGTTATTCTGAACAATCTTTTCTGGCCACTACCATGCTTTTCTTGCTTCAATCATTTTCCCTAACAGTGCCTCAACTCTGTCTACTCCCCTAAACGGCTTCCTTGTCTACCGGTTTCGACCTTAGGATGACATAGTCTGGGCTTAACTACTCTTAGCATTATTAGGCATGACAAACTTTCTCAAGATGTTCTTTATAACAGTACTATAACATGATAAACAGTTATGATATTCAAGAGATTATAAGGAATACAAAAGTTTAGTTAGACATGACTATGAATAAACATACCTGATCTTGTAGCTCGTTTGAATGTTCCATAGTTGTTATTATGAAAGACTTAAATTAAAATTTCTATAAGAGAGAAGGTGAGGCTTCTCCTCCTTCTTCTCGGATACAGACTATATATAGAAAACTCAAATGACTCTTACTTTTTACAAACGACCCTTCATGAACGACCTTTACTGTTCATGAATATGACTCGTACTATTTACTTTACGACTTTTTACATACTCAAATGACTCTTACTATTTATAAACAACGACCCTTCATGAACGACCTTTACTGTTCATGAATATGACTCGTACTATTTACTTTACGACTTTTTACATACTCTGTTTGCCATAGCTGTCTTCTTCCTTTGTTTTTATGCTGGTATCTTTATTCCAGTTGTAGTTTTGGTACATAATTATCTTCTCCATTGCACTTTGAACATATATGATCTGGGTACTTATTGCCTACTAATTTGCAGTATCTTGTTAGTAATTCATTGGAAATAAATCCTTTCTTTAGTGCTCTTGTAGTTGGTTGCATCTCTGGTTTTAATAATGATAAAAATCTATTTTTGGACTTCATCCATATCTCCTTGTCGTAGTTCCCTTGAATTTGCATATATCATTAGTTGATCTCTTGAGTAGTAGCTCCAAATGGCATTTTCCTGTAGATAATTGTTGGCTAATTCTTGGATAATAGTTGCTATTCCAATTATTCTTTTGTTGGCATAAAAACTCGGTATCTCGATTTTTGGTATCTCTGGTTTTTGTTCTATCTCTTCTGGTATTATCATATCTCGTGTCAATCCTATTTTTACAACCTGTATAAGAGGTTTTATTTCATCGTATAGTATCTCAGCTGGTGCTGTATAGAATTTTATAAAAAATAGGTTCCCTTTTGTAATTCTTTTACATGTAATAAATGCTTTATATATCTCTGGTATTCCACTTATCTCTTCTCCATCATAGGTATATACTGTGCTAAATAATCCGTAATTGTAACATATTTTTACTAGATTGGATCTGGTCTTTGGTTGGGCAATTAGTCTATTATATCCTTGGAGTTTTTGGGTTATATAGTCTTGTGTTGGATTTGTTGTAGTAGTTGCTCTGGGGTTAAGGTTTAGAAATGTTTGGATTTTGTATATGTTTTCAATATAGGTCTGGGTAATATGGTTGTATATTTTCTTATTTTGGTGTAGACTGTTTGCATAGGTTGAGGTTTGTGGTGTTGTAGTCATTGTTTCTTTTGGTATTTTTGGAGTAATTGGTTTATCAAATATGTTATTCAAATTGGCATTGGTATATGGCTTCTTATTAACTTATTTACTCGTACCTGCAGCTATATGTAAACAAACATTGTTATGGGTTTTATGGAGTTTCCCAACGTCTCCCTCTAACTCTGGAAATTTTGAGTCTTCCGATCGACTTAGCTCCGCATCTTTATAGTCATTCTGCTGACTTGGCTTGCTTTCCTCTAGCTGTTGTAATCTTTTACCCATACTATCCATCTATAAAGATAGAGTAGTAAGGATTGCAAATAAATCTTTTGTTTCTTGGCTGTCATCAGTTTGGGTACCTTTTTCTTGATAGGTAGTCTGCAATAACATTTTTATCAGTCTTTATTACCTCAATTGTAAATGTAAAATTTTGTATATTTAATACAAGCCTTCTTATTTCCTTCGTTGTTACTGAATCTTGTACTTTCCGTGTTATCCACCATTTTACCTGTGTGTTATCTGTTCTTACAATAAATTTGTTATAAACGATATATGGCTCAAATGCTAACAAACATTTATATAATTCAAATAGTTCTTTTCTATTTATCTCCCATTTTAATTGTGGTTCCGTGTATGATCCTGAATAATATTTACAATGGTGTTCAGTTTTTTCATTATCATATTTATATTTGAGAACTCCTCCATAGTTGTGATCACTAGAATCAGTTTCTATTATGTATGTAAACTGCCTTTTTTCATCTGGAAAATATAGTTTTGGTAATTTTTGACACATAATTTTGATCTTTTTTATATGTATTTTATCTTTTTCGTCAAAATGGTATTCTACATCTTTCTTTAATTTTTTCTGTAATGGTTTTAAATTTTCTGCTAATTTAGGAATATATTCTCTTACTTGGTTAACTAATCCTAAAAATGATTGTAACTTCTTTTTTGTATCAAGTGTTTCGTTTAAGTTAATTATTTTTTGTACTATATGAGTTTGCATTTTTATTCCATTTTTATCTATTTGTATACCCAAGAATTCTATTTGATTTTTCATTACTTCAGCTTTCTTTTTACTTAAACTAATTCCTGATATTTCTACAATGTGCATGAATTTTTCTAGTAGTTTTATATGTTCATTCTCTGTTCTAGAATATAATAGTATATCATCTATATATATTATGCAGTTCTAATTGGTTGAAGTAGTTATCCATAAAATGTTGGTATCTACCTGGTGCATTTTTATATCCAAAGGGTAATACATTCCATTCGTAAAATCCTTGTGGTACCGTAAATGCTGTCAACTTTTTAGATTCATCTTCTAGTTTTAAATGGTAAAATCCTGATTTACAGTCAAATTTACTAAAATAGTTATATCCTTGTATTTTTCTGATTTTTAGTATTTTATTTGGTATTGGATAATTATATGTTTTTGTTTTTGCATTTAAATTTCTATAATCTATAACCATTCGACTTTTTCCTCGTTTTTGTTCACTATGTTTATTTACTATAAATGCTGGGCTAGTGTATTTGTTATTACTTTCTTGTATGTACTTATTGTCTAACAATTCCTGTATATGTATTTTAAATTCTGTTAGGTCATTAAAATTGTATTTTAAAGGTTTTTGTGTTATTATACTATTTTCATCTATTAGTTCAATTTTTATTTTCGTTTTATGTTTTTCCCATCCTTGTAGGGGATTATAATTATATAGTAGTTCTAATTTATCTTGGAGTTGTTTTATCTTGTCTATTGAGAAAATGATTATCTCTATATTATGGTTGCTTAGTGTTATATTTTCTAATTTCTGGGTGATCTTCTCACTTCCTTTAATCCAGGGTGTTGTTTTTCTCAATTTATTAGTTACTCTTTTTGCTCATATTCTTTGTTTACATGGGGTGGTAAGCCACCAATGTGTTTTTGTTATAGTATGTGGGAATAACTTATCTAAAAATGGCATTCCTAGTAATATATCTTTATTTGCGAATTCATAACTATATATTTCTCCTATGGTTAATATTTTATCCCATATTTGTATTTTTAGATTCCTTGCTTTATGTGTTATCATACTTCCCTCATTGTTAAAACCTGTTACTACTAGGGAGGTTTTTAGCTTTTTCCATTTATTTTCTGGTAGACAATTATGTTTACACATGTTAGCTTCTGCTCCTGTATCCATCATAGGTGTATAATATCTATTATAATATCCTTCTACTATTATCTTGGCAAGTATATATATTTTTGGCATTATATTAAGGTTCTTTTGATTATTATCTTTTTGTTTTCATAACTTATTGTTAATTGCCTATCTTCTAAGTTATATGGTTTGACTTTTTCTAACCATTTTATTCCTAGTGTAATGTTTTTATCTCCTTGATATATTTTGAAATTTATTAATATTGGTATTCCTCCAATAATTAATTCTTTTTCAGTCGTTTCTTCACTTTTTCTTAGTGTTTTTGATAATTCTGGACATTGTTGTTCTTTTGTTACTATTTCTTTTTCTGGTATTAATTCTCTTATAACATAATTTTCTTTTTGTCCTGTATTTATTAATATTAAATATTTTCTTTGGTCCATTATTCCTGTTATATAATAATGATGTGGGTTTATTTCTTCTATTTTTTGTTCTATTAATTTTTGTGGAGTTGTGTAATCTATTCTTCTTGATGTACTCATTCTTGATGATGTTTCTGGTATTTCATCACTTGTTCATTTTGATGTGCTTAATCTTTCTTTTACTATTTCTAAATCTTCTTCTATGTCTATTTCTTTATAACTATAGTCATTGTTGTCTATAACTGATACTATTCTTTCGAACGGATTTTCTATTTTAATTCTATTTATTTTATTTTTAGCTGCTATCTTATGTTTTGTTGTTAAGACATATAGATTTTTACATCTTGCTGTGAATATTTTACTTCCTGGTGCTAGTTCTATTCCCGATATTTTCCAGTATAGAACTAATGATTTATTTATATTTTTATCATCTATTGCAACCGAATAGTTTGCACTTACTATGAATTTAATTTTTTGGTATATTAAGTTACCCTTTACTGCAGTTATTATACTTTTTTCTATAGGTTGTACAATTCTATCGTCTGCTAAGTATATTTCTATAGGAGTATCTATTCCTTCTCTAAAACATGCTTTTATTAGTATCTCTGTTCCTCCTAAATGTACGTATTTTATTGGGTTTTTTGCTTTTATATCTTGTATTTCTTTATTTAATAGTTTTTTATTTAATATTGGTATTCTGGCTTTAACTTTAATGTATTTACAGTCTATCATATGTTCCCTTTGGCTTACTACGTAGTATTCTTCTTTTTGTCTTTTAAACCAATTCTTTATTGTTGGTACTTCTAGTATTTTGTCTATGCTTAGGTCCAATTCTTTTCCTTTTATTTGTTCAAATATAGTGGTGTCAAATATTATTTTTTGTTCTGAAGATTGTTCATTTTGGTGTTCTTCTTGTTGTATGATTTGTATATCTTTTTCAGTCATAATTTTCTTCGTCTGATCCTTCTATTATGTTATTATTTACATCCTTTTCATTTTCTGATAATTCATTTTCTGAAAATTCATATATACTGTCTTCACTTCCTAATTCATAATCTATATATTCCATTTGTGTATATTTATCATTGTCTATTATTATTTCGAAATTTTTTTTTCTTTGGATTTTTTGGTAATTTGCAATCTTTAGCTAAGTGTTCTAGTTTTCCACAATTGTAACAAGTGCATTCTGTTAGTTTTTTCTTTTTTCTATATAGTTTTTTATGTTTGTAATTTTTTACATAATATCTTCTTCTTGGTTTCTTATACTTATATTTGGATTTATATCTTCTTGTTTTCTTACCTTCTTTTTTGTAATATTTATCTGTGCATCCGAATTGAGGTGCCATTTTATTTTTGCAGCATGCCAAATTTTTTACTAATATTTTATCCATTTTGATATTTTCTTTATATTTTTCACATAATTCTATAAATCAATTTTGTAAAATTTTTATTCGAGCTCCTAGGGTATCTGCTAAATCTGCTTCATTCCAATTTTTTATTATTTTTGAGCTGAAAGGTTCTAGTAATTTGGTAAAATATAATTTTCTTATTTGTTTACTTTCATCCGGACTATATGTTCTTCTATAATAATAGTCTCTAAATGCACAAGTATATTCGTCTATATAACACATATTACATATTGCTAATTTTGTCATTAAATTTCTATTTGTAGTTTTTTCTTTATTTTGTTCTTCTATTTCTGTTGTCATACTACTAAATTTATTTCTTATCGCTATTTCATATTTATACAATATTTCTGTAGCCGTTGTTGCAACTGTACTATCATGTTTCTTATTACTTCTCAATGTATCTAAGCTTTCATTTGTTAAATTTTGTAACCATAGTTTTACTGTTCCTATGAGTGTTCTTTCTATATAACCTGGTGTTTCAGCTACTGCTATTTTATTATCTATTAATTGTTTTGAGATATATCCTATCCATAATTGGATTGTTTTATTTATATATGCTACACAATCTAGATCTAAAAAATTACATTATTCAGTTATCTGTCCTGGTGTCCATTTCCTATTTAGTCTCTTATCCCATAATATTTTGTTCCTATCATGTGAATCATAACTTATTTTGTAATAGCTCGGGTTTAGATGTTTTGGATTTTTTATTCCTGATGTGCTTGGTTTATCCTCGGTCATATCTCCTGTATTTATTTCTGGATTTGTTTCTGTTCTTTTTATAATTTCTGTATATGTCTCACTTGTTTCTGGATAGTCTTCTCCTAGATCCTTATCATCATCACTTTGATCATTTATTTCGTTTATGCTTATTTTTGGTGGATTATCTTGTACCTCTTCTAACTGTAATTTAAATTTTTCTATTTCATTTGTCAGTTTTAACTCTTGTTCTTCTTCTTTGCGTTTTTCTTTTTCTTTTTGTCTACTTGCATATAACTGTTTTAGTATTTCTAATTCTTTTTCTAATTCTGTTATTTTAGTGTTCTTTACTTCCTCTATCTGTTGTATTTTTTCTTTAGCTTGCTGTTGTATTTCCTTAATTTCTCGTTTTCTATCTATTTCTTCGTTTTCCTTTGTTATTCTAATCATTGCAGTTAAACTATCTTCTAGTTTTACCGTTTCTTTTTCTAACATTAAGTTTAGGTTATTTCCTATTTTCTTGTATCTTCTTCCTAAGTTAGAAAATATTATTATTATTTTTAATCCTTCCGGATTTTCATATGTTTTTTCTTCTAGTGCGAATTCTTCTTTAGTCATCTTTTATTTTTAAGATAGTAAATATATTTGTATTCTATTTTGGATATAGTATCTATTAATTTAGATAGCCTAGCATTGGTTATTTTAGTAATACTTAAATATTCATATTCTGGGTATAGTTTCTTTAGTTTCTTTCTTACTTTTCTTAATTTTTTATTTATTTTAATGTGCCTAATTTCTGTAATTGACTCATTGTTTATGGGTATTTGTTGCGGTTTTGTACTATTAGTTTTAGTGTTATCGTCCATGGTTTTACTTATTGGAGTAGATGTTTAATATTTATCTTACTTTTGTTGGCTCAGATACCATTTTCAACATTTTCAATAGGGAGGACCCTTAGTTTATTATAAGTCTTATGAGCTAAAGGTTTTTTCATAATATTTTGCGGCTAGCGGAATTAACACTCCGAAATACTCGTGAAAACAGCTCGGTCCAGACGAGCATAATTCCAAGGCTCTAGTCTGACCTTTTGAAGATAAAGGTCGAGGTCGTGGACGCCTGGGCTGAAGCTGAAGAGATTCGAGCTAAGGATGACAAGAGAGTGGCCGTCTATTTAAAAGACGTTGCCGATGCACGGGCTGAGTTGAGAGGCGCTTCTGATCAGGAGAGCAAAAGTAATGAATATGCCCGATGCAGATCCTGGAGGGAAACCCTCGAGGAGATCCATGCAAGGGGCTTCAATCTCCCGGAAGAGATAGCGCAGGCCAAGGCGGACGAATACGATGCCAAGTTCCTTGTATCTGATGCCGAGGATAATGAGGAGGAGGCCGATGGAGCCATAGCCCCCAAGGGAAAAGTAGACTAGGTTTTTTTATTTTTGATTCTTTGTACAATGTTCTTAGAGAACTTTGTGAACGAAGCCTTATATTATCTCCTATATACTTATAAAAGGAAGCCTTTCGGTTTCATCTTTCATGCATTTCCCTTTGCTTGTGTATGTCTTTCTTTGTTTTGGATTTAGATGTTTGTCGATGATTAGCCAGGTGAACTGGACATCTAGGAAAAACCCTTAGGTTTACAGATCGGCCCTGAGGCTTGTTGGGTTGGCCCATAGGCTCTAACGCATTGGGTCGGTACGACCTGTGACATAGATTGGCGCTTAGGCTCTTACGCGCCGGGTCGGTACAACCTCTAATATAGGCTGGCGCTTAGGCTCTTACGCGTTGGGTCGGCATGACCTCTAATTTATCTGGCGACAATGGCTCTCACATATTTGGTCGGTACGACCTTTAACATAGGCTTTATTTTTCCCTCGTTGAAGACTTTTTTGAAGTTTTTGTGTTTGTCCGCCTCTTCAGCGTGAAGGGATACATGAACACATTCAAAAATCCCTCGGCATGGTTCGTAATACCCTCATCAGGGGAAGGTACGTACAGTACCACCTCTTCCCCCCATCCACAGTTTTTCCTCACCGACTCAAGGTATCCCTCTCCTATCGAGGAAGTAAACTCCAAGGTATGCTCCCATTGGTCCTGAGCATCGGGGCACTTTTCTGGTGAAAAGTTCCTTCTCGAAGTAGAATGCTTCGTGCCCACATGGCGAGAACCGGGGGCAGAACTCTCTCCTCCCTACCAAATGGATCCTGATGTAGCAGTCATAACTACAACAAAATAGGAGAACTAGAGTAGGAATTTAGACCAGAGCGTCAATACCGAAATAATGAAAAGCCTAACATAGGAAAAAGGCCAAACTCCTCAGAAAGGTGGAATCTCCAAAAGGGTTGAAACAACCCTATATATGGAAAAAGCAGCGACGATCCACCTGCCTAGAGGCCTATTAAAATGTTGGCCGAAATCAATTTGGGAAGATGTGCCGGTGGGGTTGCCTCGGTCACTTTACAACCATGTCACCAATTTAACAAGCATCGTACGACGTTTCGGGGGGTCGGAAAGCCCTGCACCAAACAAGTCCCGAGGTGGTACCCGACCTCGAGGACCTCCATCCAAAAGAAGTTAGGCTCCATGAAGCCTTTGGCATCATCATCAGTCCCGAGGTGGTACCCGACCTCGAGGACCTCCATCAAAAAGAAGTTTGGCTCTAGGGAGACTTTGGCAACATCACTAGTCCCGAGGTGGTACCCGACCTCGAGGACTTCCATTAGAGAGAGAAAGGGCTCCAAGAAGCCAAATGCATCATCGCAAGTTCCGAGGTGGTACCCAACCTCGAGGACCTCCATCAAGGAGAAGTTAAGCTCCAAGAAGCCAACGACATCATCGCAAGTCCCGAGGTGGTACCCGATCTCGAGGACCTCCAGCAAGGAGAAGTTAAGCCCCAAGAAGCCAATGATATAATCGCAAGTCCCGAGGTGGTACCCGACCTTGAGGATCTATAGTAAGGAGAAGTTAAGCTCTAAGAAGCCAATGACATCATTGCCAGTCCCGAGGTGGCACCCTACCTCGAAGTTCTCCATTAAAAATAAAGTTAGGCTCCAGGAAGCCAATAACATCATTACAAGTCTCAAGGTGGTACCCGACCTCGAGGACCTACGTCAGAAAGGAGTTAGGCTCCAAAGAAATAAGCATTTAACCTCCACCTAGATGGGCTTGAACACGGGGTACCATCTAAATTCGGGTAAAATCTCGTTCGGGATATATCTACAATGCCTTAAGGCTATCTACACTAAGTCCAAAGAAGGTTTCCAGGTTGCTGGGTTTGAAAGAACCCTCACTCAGGGACTGCTCTCGAAAGCTTAAAGGCAGTCCCTATCCTTAGACCTCCGAGCAAATCTCCCCTCAAAGATTACCGCGGGATCTAAATGGTAAATCCCGATCTCAAGGCTCAAAGCGTTACTTTCATTCAACTCGAAGTAAGGGTCCTAATGACCTGAGTTTATTGGCCCAATCCAGGCTTGGTCCAAGGAATAGAAAAAGGTTACACGAGAAGCCGTATTAATCAGTCGAGGGTGAGGAAAAATGCTCACACCTGGGCTCAATATTGGCAGCAACCGATAGAATCATGCATTCAGAGTCTTTATAAACGTAAATAAAAGGAAATATAGCAAACATCAAAGACAAAATTGAAGAAACATCTTCACATCCATAAAAATTTGATTATAAAAGCTCACAAGGGTCCTTACACAGAAACAAAGAAGAGAAAAAGTACACATGTAGCAAAAGAAAAGTCCATGCGATGTCCCAGTTATTGTGAAAGCTTACGTCATAAGTATGATATCATTAAAATGACATCATCATGGGAAGTCCAAAGAGTTGGATGTCACAATCGTTTCTTGTCGCTCCTCTCTAAGAAATGCGGGGACTATCTATATACGTAAAATCAGAGGGTCCAATTCCTCGTCATCGAGGCACCTCTCGAAGCCTCGAGACTACAAGGCTATGGTCAAGTTTCCTCCCTCGAGGTTCGTCGACGCCCGACCTTGGAACAGTGTTGACCACGACTATGGTAGAAATGGGGAGTTCCCAAGGTACCTGACTAAGACTGACAAAGCTCAGTGGACTGCCCTAACCCTGAATTAGGGTGTCATCTAGCTGTCCCATCTCCGCTTATTTGTCATTAATGTATTTTGTACTATCTGTGAGCACGTGATTTTTGCCTCACATGCATTGCTCCTACAGAATTCCAAAATTAGATTTTTTTTCCTTTTAATTATTTGTTAGTTTAGGAATTATTGTAGGATTTTTCTAATTATTTGCATTTTTTGTGTGCATGTTTGATTTTATTTAATTCACAAAAATACAAAAATATGTTGCATTTAGGATTTAATTTTATATTTTTAGATTAATTAGTAAATTATGTGTGTTTTACAAAAATGAAAAATCATAGAAAATAAATTATTTTTGCATTTTTATTGTTTAATTTCGAATTTTTGGCAATTTTCTTGTAATTTGGTATTTAATTAGTTGTGGTAATTATTAGTTAGAGTTAATTAGTTCAATTTGGTAGTTTAATTTGGTTTAGGGATTGATTTAGGCTTTATTTTTAATTTTTAAAAGAAAAATATTTGAATTTGAAAAAGAAATTGAAAGAAAAAGGAAAACAAAAGAGGGAAGTCTGATTTGGGCCAAATCCTTTTAAATTCCATGAGCCCAATTGTTTTAAACCCAATTCCTGTCCAAAGACCAGCCCAGATCCGCCCCAACCTGGTCCAATCTCGCTCAGTTACCAAAACGACCCCGTCTCAGTCATTTTCAATCTGGATCGTTGATCTCAGTTGACCAAGCGGTCCAGAACTGGTTCACTTTTATTTAACTGTCTGAAGCCCTTACTCCCCTAACTTGTCTCCCTCACTCTCATCTCACCCTCTTCAGAGACTCAACCCAAACCCTAGCGCTGCCTTGGTTCTCCACTGCCTCAGGCTGGCGACGCCACCCCCAAATCATCCCAAATTAACATCCCAGAATCCTCTCGCCTCCCTCTTCCTCAATCTGTAACTACTTTCCCTCGAATACTATCCGAACCCGTCAAATCTTAAATCAAAAGCCTCAACCCTAAAACCCCAAAATCACAAATCAGCCGGTTTGATGAAGATTTGAGGTCGAAGTTGACCTTATTCGTGTGTTTTCATTTGAGAACACACAATTAAGGCCCATCTCGACCAAAATCGAAGGCTTGAGGGGTGATTTCAAGATTTGTTCCGTAGGTATTTTCATCTTTCTTTTTCCTTCCTTCGTTTTATTCTTCTTTTGTTTCGTTTAAGGTTCCAGTTCATCTTCTCACCTCGTCTCTTCTGATTGTCTCTATTGTTTTCGTTTTTGAATCATTTCTGTTTGCATGGCTTAAATTAAAGTTAATAATTCATGTTTGTTTTAATTTCTTTGTTTCTTCGGTGTTATTTAATTGTTTTTGGTTTTCAAATAAAAAGAAGTTCTGAGTTCCCCTTGGGAAACCCATGCTGGGCTTATTAGATTCAGGTCTCATGAATTTGAGTTCTAAAATCAGAAAGCCCAAAAGGGGATTCGATCTGGATTTTCAGACCCATAACACTTTGAATTGGGTCAATTTGACCCGTATCTGTTTGGCCTCATGGGTGAAAACAGGGTTCTTAAGGGGTAGTTTAGGGATTTAGGCTAGGGGAATCTCTAATAACTGATTTAGGAAGATGCTAGGAAGGTTCCTTTAGGACTTATATGAAAATCTGATTTTTACACTAAGGGTACCTGAACAAAAATGAAAATTCAAAAAGGTTTCATGTGCAAAACTGAATTCTTTTATATTGCCCTAAAGGCTTGCCTATAAAGGCATCATTTCTTCTTTAGCAAGTCAGAAAAAAAATTTAGGGATTGAAAAAAACAAAAAATTGAAAACGGCTGGATATTTGCTCTCAAGTAAGAACATTGAAAATTGCTTGATTTCCTTTGGTAAATCAGAATTTCAAGGGTTCAATAGAATGGCTCAAACTAGGTTTTAGAAGTCTGGAATTGGTCAAGGCTTTGAAGCTTGCTCTGCTGATTTTATACTGTTTCATTGCTGATTTTTAAGTTGGTTTCTGCTGTTGCTCCTTGCTGATTCTTCACCTCTTTGTTTCTCTTTTAGTTCCCAGGTACATGTTCTGACTCTTATCTAATGTAAAGCTCGAGTGGAAGAATGAAATGAAAAATGGAAGTTTGAAGCCTAGCATTAAATTATTTGTTCATAGTTTAGTCTTATTTTTTTTCTTTTCCCGAAATCCCTTTGTCCTTGAAGTTGTTTCTTCTGTTTCTGCTACTCCTTTAACACTTAGTGGTGAATCTTGTATTACATTTTTTACTTAAGCTTCTTCTTTTGCTAATCATGTACTGTGAAAGTGAGGCTATGCCTTTGAAAGTTTAGTATCATGTTGAATTTGGGTAGATGATGTGTTTGTCTCCTAGGTTCTAGTGAGTACTGAGAAATGTCCTTTAGCTGAGGTACAGTTTAGATGAAATGCATTTTGCTCATGTGCTTGGGTGATAGAGAAATCCATGTAGTAGTTACATGCTGCTTCAGCTTTCTCTTTCTGTACTTATTTGTTAAAAGAATGAATCCATGTGGTTGAGAATTTTAGTGTGATTTTGGGGTCCAAGTAATTTGTATGCTAGTTTTCTGGATTGATTACTGCTAGTATTGAGAAGAGTTTAATAGATTTTAAGTTTCTTGAGTAGTAGTTAGTGCAAAAATCATATGAAAAGAAAAAAGGAAAAACGGTCAAGGTTGCTTTTAAGAGTAAATGCATGTACTGATTTAATATTGGTTGTGTATGCGCATGTTAAGTTGGAATTGGTGTTTAAACTTCAGAATGATCAGCTAGTTAACTTGTGCTTGAACAGTTAAATTCAGAAGTAAAAGTTAGTTCAATTGCATGTTTCATACAGCTTTGATTGATTTGCATTTAATTGATTTAGCACAATTGTTGGTTCTGAAAATTTGGGCTCAAAGCTGACCCAACTAATGGATGTCTGATTTCAAATTCGATGTCACATTTTTTGTACTTGGACGTCCTCCCCTCATTAAGAATTGGGCTCGTTTGGGCCCAAGCCTGAAGGCATTTTGAATGGGTTCAGTTAGTTGCTATTTGTTGAAGAAATTTGTCCTTGAGTTAATTGGTCTTTCAATTCGATGCCCATTAGTTAATAATTAGGGTCGAACTTTTAGTTTGAAATAATTAGAATCCCTTTAAATTTTTCCTTAATTAATTAGATTCTTAAAATGAATTTGAGGTGAGCCATATTAAACAAGTTATAACTTAAGGCCCTCTAAAAAGTTAATTTAGAAACCCGTTTTGGCTAGAGTAATTTGAGGCGTGCCAGGCCAAATAAAAACTCAAATTCATGGCCCCCGTATTAGTTTCATAATTTATATCTAATAAATATCAAATACTCGTAGTTTGCTTTAGGCTCGATTTAGACTAGTATTGTGATTATGTATACGTTCGCGTAACATAATTGCAAATTTAATCCTAAAAAAAAATGACTTGAGGGATGCCTTCGTGCAACTTCAACCAAACATTCTTAATAAATCAACAAAAGCGTAATTAATCGTGGACACGTTCGCGTGACATGATTTTGACGCGCCAAAAGAAAAGAGTATACGTAAGCGCAACTAAATTCTTTAATAACGCATAATTCAAGTGATTTAAAAGCGGTAAAAAGTTAAATGCACATAGGTTCTAAAATGAGTAGTTAAACAATTAAAACCAAGTATAAATTGCTAAGTGACCGTGCTAGAACCAAGGAACCCGAGAATGCCTAACACCTTCTCCCGGGTTAACAGAATTCCTTATCTAGATTTTCTGGTTCGTAGACTTTTCAAATAAAATAAAAACTTCCTCGATTTGGGATTTAAAATAAACCGGTGACTTGGGACACCAAATAAATTATTCCAAGTGGCGACTCTAAAAATAATTTAAATAATCCAATTTCGAATAATGTCATTTTAATTGAAAAAACTTCCTCATATACCCCCACGGGGTGTAACAAGGAGGTGTGACAGCTATGGTGACTCTGCTGGGGATAGGAGAACCCAGAATCTCTGGTTCAGGGTTCAAGAATTTGAGCTTGTTAATACGATTTTTATTTGGCTTTATTGTTGATATTACTGTATTTTGTGGACTTAATGTGCTAATTGTCATTTACCACTTTGATATTACTTGAACTGTATTTAAATGTCTTCTTACGCCACCCCTCTGAGTCTTCTGAAAATGGTGAACACGTCTGCATGACCCTCTTTTTCTGTAGAAATTATACCAAGTAGATCGAGGCTGGGCCAGCAACAAGGCCGGGTAGACTTTAGTGTTCCCGGTACGTTGCCCCCTCTTTGGCCCCAGTTGTCCGCTCGGGCAACCCAAGTCTAGAACATAAACCCCAGGTTTTAAACCTAGAATAACACAACCTCATTCCGGATCCCTAGTAGGAACGATTATTTGCATCACGTGCATTTGACCTTGGGGACTCAACATAGGGGTTGGGTCCGTCTAGGACAGGTGTACCCAAAATAAAGACCATCCTGATGCATCCTACGTGCTATGTGAATATTCATTTGTTTCGACTTGCATGTTGACTGGCTAGGAAAAGGAAATAAAGAGAAAAACGAAGAGTGAGGTAGGATAGAAAATTTACCCGGTTCTAAAAATTTCGGTATTTGAAAATGTCCCAAAACTCTACCAAATATTTGAAAAAAGAGAGAAAAAAGAAAATGTATTTCAAAAGAGTGAGTCAAATATCATGTTTATTATGTCAAAGCTGACCGAACTACGCAGGTCTGATTACCACCGGATGTGGGATACGCAGGCAACCCACATAAGGTTCGGCCTCATTTTTTACAAATAATAAAATAAAAGGTGGTTCAGGTCTTTGGTCAAAAGAATAAGCCGATCCAGCTTCGGTGGTATTTTAAGTCGCTTCTTACCGGAATAACCTTAAGTTACATTTCAATTATTGAAAGATTATTATCGGGAGGAACAGGCAAGTCTATTTAAAAGGTGTCTTTTCAAACTAAATACTTACCCCCCGACCTCAAAATTCGTTTGGAATTGTGAAGGGGCCACGTTTGCAAAAACGACCATTTTTTGCTAACATAGCAATAAAAGGGGTCCTTGTCCGTTGATTTTCTTCAGAAAACTAGTTTTGCAAAAAGAGTCCACAAGAGTCAACCTTAACCTTAACCCTCCGCAGGTACAAATGAATACTGTCCAGAACTCATCGTAATCTATCATAGAACGAGCTCAGTTGTAGCTTCGCAGGTGGTGGGATGATTTAGATGAAGATGGCCAAGTTTGGGTGAAAGAGCAGTTGGGTTCTCTGATAGACATCATGCACATCAAACCCCAAGAGGATTTAATTGAAGCTTTGGTAACCTTTTGGGATCCCGTTCACAATGTGTTCCGTTTCTCGGATTTTGAGCTCACACCCACTCTAGAAGAAATAGACGGGTATATTGATTTCGGACAAGAGTTAAGAAAGCAACAACTCATATTCCCCAGGGCTCCCTCGGTGCACAAATTCTTCGATCTTCTGAATATCAACAAACAAATGAGCAAGGCCCACGCGAGCAAAGGGAGTTGTTCTTTATACTTCCTGTATTTCAGTTCGGGCACTCAGCTGGGTTTGAAACACATGAAAAGGGGTTGAATAACAAACAAGACAAGAGCACATGGCAAATTCATCATCGGTTTGCCTTCATCGTGGCATTTCTAGAGGTCATGGTCTTTCCGAATGCAGAGGGTACAATAGACCTTCGTATGGCCAGAATTGCACATGTCCTCATCGACAAAAAAGATCACACACTTGTCCCATTAGTGCTGGCGGACATTTATCGGGCATTAACCTTGTGCAAATCTGGGGCTCAATTTTTCAAAGGCTGCATTGTTCTTCTTCAAATGTGGATGATTGAACACATTCGCCGTCATCCTAAGTTCATGAGATATGCTTTGAAAGTATGAGGAAAGGGTGGAAGACTACAGACTGCTGGAAGGGTTTGAAGCTTGGGTTTCCTACTTGAGAAAATTGAGAGCAAATAAAATTGAATGGACCATAGGATGGCTCCCGGTAACAAAAATCATACACATGACCGCTTTAAAGGGCTACTTGAGGATGATGGGAGTGAGAAGTATACAACCATATGCACCACAAAGAGTTATGAGACAACCGGGAAGATATCAGGTGATAACCAAAGAGGCAGATCTAAGCACCCAAGTCATTGAATTACACCCAGAAGCAACGCTACCCGAGGCTTTAGTTCAAAGGGACTGGAATGGTTGTCAGTATCTAAAAAGTATCACCCAGGTACCAAACCCAGCTAAGGGTGAAGTTGATCCCAATTATGCTGCTTGGTTTAAAAGGTGTTTTTGTGTGAACAATGAGCCGGAGCTGGAGCCCGAACCCAAGAGGCCTGCCAAAAGGCCCCATGTTCAAGCCTTTGATGATAAAATTCAGGAAAGGTTAGCCTAGGGGGAAAAGGAAAAGAAATATCAAGCAGCCATTTACGCTTTGCGAGAAGAATTGGGAAATGTCACCTTCAATAATGATTTACATGCACAAGAGGCCGAGGGTGAGAGGAAAAGGTTAGTTCAAGGAAATGAAGCTCTCAGCGCCCAGGTTCGATAGCTGAGAATAGCAGCCGAAAATCCGGGCAGAAGCAGGAAAGATGAAAGGCTCATTTATAACCTTACCCAAAAGGTGTGTGACTATGAAGATGACGTGCAGAAAGCTGAGTCTGAGCTAGCAAAAGTACGAACAAAGTTGGCTAAAAATATAGAGGGGAGAGCAGTTTTCATGCAACAGATGAACGAAAGATATGAAAGAGGGGTCACAGGTTGGGAAAAGGAGATTAGAAACCTCAAAAGTAAAATGGCTAAGCAAGCCAAGAATTTTAAAGCTGATAGAGAACATTGTTACGCTTTGATGGCACGGTTGGAAGGGGACCTACAACACTTGCAAGAGCAGAATCACACCGCCACCCAGGTCTTAGAGGCTAGATCCTAGCAGATTGGGCGTTTGTTGCAAGAAAAGGGCATCATAAGAGAAAGGGTCAGAAGGATTGCTGACTACATCACAATGAAATGCAGTGCATGTGAGGACATGACCAGATCCATGTTCTTCGCCACTGTAATGATCTTTGTCTACCAGATAATGGAAGATCTCTAGCAGCTCCAAGATGACATGGCAAGTAAGCCCGCTGCAAGACCAATTGGTGTTCCTAGGACAGGGTTGGAGGCACTGATGTTTTCTTGATTGTATTTTCTTTTTTCGAGTCTGTATTTTCATTTTTAAAAGCATGTTTCGAGTCTATTTGAGGTTTTAAATTCCAAAAAAGTATGTCTTGAGTCTGTTTAAAGTTTTAAAGTATTAGAAAAAGTATGTTTCGAGTCTTTTGTAATTCAGTAAAGTAGAGGTTGTATTAATGAAAATTTGAAAAACCACAAAAAATTATTTCTTTATTTTTTGCATTTACTTCTTGAACTACATAATGATCTAATTCAGGTAGCGTCGTGATACGTATGCAATCCTCATCGAATTCGGTCATGATTTTGTAAATAATTCAAATAAGAGAGTGATGTGAAAAGAAAGACCGAAAAGGAAAACCCAAAAAGAAAGAAAAGAGAGCCAAAGAAAAATCAGAAGAAAAATGAAAAAAGAGAGCAAGAAAAGAGAGGAAAGAAAAGAGTGGAAAATGGGAAAGTAGAAAGAAAAGAAAACTGGGGAAAATAAGCAAAGCTGGGATGAAACATGCAACCGTGGCGAAACACGTAGAAACACATTTAACTGTATAGGTGCATCACACCCCCAACGTGCAATTAACTATATGTTATTTTGTTCCAAACTGACCGGTTTGTTGTCTACTACTAAGCCCAGGTTTTATAGTAAGGGGGTTGGTTTTGTGGTAGTCTGTCTTCGCATCCATCTTCACGAGGTCGAAAGAAATCATTGAAATGTATTCAGAAATTCCTCCGCCAACAGTTCCTATTTCGAAGGATAGTCCAATCTCGGCCATCCCAACTTCAGAATCGGCAGTTGCCGAGGAAAATAGAATTCTGCATCTCCGCATGATGGAAATGTGGGAAAACTATGCAAACGGAAAAGAACCACCAAGTGCAATCCCTAGATTTCTCGAGCTTTTTCCCAGGGCAAGTGGGACCTCCAACACCCCTATAAATTATCCAAATACCCCACTGGGATATCCTACCATTTCTGCCCACTATGCAGGAACACCTTCTGAGGCTCGCCCCCAAGTGTTAACTTTGGGTGCGGCTTCAAATATATTCACTGCACCACCTTGTTCAGCTACGGCATCACCTGCTTTACCCAGGCCTAGCTTTGAGCCATCTTCCTTCACATTTGAAGCACCATCTTTCCCTCTGGAACCTACCTAGTTCACTACCAATGCTTACCCTCAGCCGACTCGGAACAAGTTTACTGTAGGGCAGGAGAAAACCGAAAAACCCCTGAACAAGAGGAGATTGACAGAAAGATGAGAAGCATGGAGCAAAGTCTTAAAAATATACAGGGTCTTAGTGGGAAAAAGAGCGTATCTTATGCTGACCTGTGCATGTTCCCGCACGTACATCTACCTTTGGGTTTCAAAACCCCGAAGTTTGAAGAATATGACGGGCATGGGTACCCTCTTGCCTACCTCAAAAGGTACTGCAACCAACTGCGGGGAGTGGGTAGAAAGGAAGAACTCCTTATGGCTTACTTTGGAGAGAGCTTGGTCGGCATTGCTTCTGAATGGTATATGGACCAAGATATATCCCGTTGGCACATCTGGGATGACCTGGCTCGGGACTTTGTCAGGCAGTTTTAGTATAACATTGACATTGCTCCTGATAGGAACTCATTGACAAATCTAAAGAAGAAGTCCTCAGAAAGCTTCCGAGAGTATGTTGTCAAATGGTGTGAGCAAGCCTCCAGGGTAAAGCCTCCAATGGACGAAATTGAAATGGTCACGGTCTTCCTTCAAGCCCAAGAGGCTGATTATTTCCAAAATATGATGTCTACGATGGGTAAGCCGTTTGCCAAAGCTATAAAAATCGGTGAAATGGTTGAAAATGGTTTGAAAACAGGGCAAATCTTGAGTCACTCTGCTATAAGGGCTACCTCCCAAGCAATCCAAGGCGGGTCTGGAGGTGTAGCCAACCGAAAGAAGAAAGAATAAGAAGAAATGACAACTTCGAGTGCAAGAAAACCCCGTCCACCTAGACCTCTTTTCTCTGAAAGAACCCCGCAACACTACTATCCCCATCAAGATGTGGCCTATGCTATGGCTTCTCAGCCATACACAGCGCTGAATGCACAACCCTGTACCAACAACAATTTAATCATAACCGAGATCTATTTCCCCGAAATCAACCTCCTTACCAAGCTCACTACAATCCCCGACCTCCACAGAACAACTTCCGTACCCGGGAACCACCCAAAATAACAAACTTCACACCCATTGGTGAGTCCTATTCTAGTCTATTTCCCAAATTGGTCCAAATGGGTTTGTTGCAACCCGTACCCCCGAATAGGCAAAACCCAGAGTCACCCTCTTACCAACCTGGCACCCGGTGTGCCTATCCTTCAGGGGTAGAAGGGCATGATATAGATAATTGTTGGACCTTGAAGAGGGCTGTGGAAGATCTGATAGAACAAAAGAGAATAGTGCTAAGGTATGAAGACATTCCTTATGTAACCAACAATCCACTACCGGCTCACAACAACGGGCCAGTTATTGGGATGATCTGTGAAGATAGAGAATTTGATCCAGCTCTAAAAGCCATCATTGCCATATCCGATGTGGAAAAGAAGCCAAAAGCTATCGCGAAACAAGACAAAGGAGATAAGAAAAGTCAAATCACCCCTCAGAAGACAAAAAAGAAAGTGGAAGCAGAAACCGGGGCAGCGCCCTCCAAAGATGCCGTTCTCTATGTTCCTCGAGGCCGCAAGAAAGAACAGATGTCATTGAGTCCTCCTCGAAGATTTGACCTAAATAAGGAAGCTCAAATGTACGTGCCCAAGGGGACCTATGTGCTACGGGTGTCGATAATTCCACCAAGGCTGAATGAGCCCGTGATTATTGGTCGTGCGCCACAAAGGCCCATGACAGATCCCACTGCCATTCCATGGAACTATAACAAATCGGTAGTAACCTACAAAGGCAAAGAAATTTTTGGAGAAGTTAAGGAAAACAACCCGACTTAGAAGAACCTCAATCTGGAGGAAGTGAATAATGCCACAAAGAAGCGTTTCCCACCTAAGAAGCCAGTGAGTGCTGAGGAAGCAGAAGCATTCTTCCAGAAAATGAAAATGGCAGACTACGAGATAATCGACCAGCTTCAGAAGTCTCCTGCTCAAGTCTCCTTGTTGTCTTTACTAATGAATTCAACTGAGCACCAAAAAGTGTTGATCAAAACTCTTAATGAAGCATATGAACCCATCGAAACCGCTGTAGAACAGTTGGATAGGATGGCGGAAAGGTTTTTTGCAATCAATCAAATCTCTTTCAGCAAGAATGATTTGCCCCCGGAAGGGGCCGCACACAACAAAGCCCTTCTTCACCTGACAGTTAAATGCGACGGGTATTATGTGAAAAGGGTCATGCTAAATGGTGGTTCTGGGGTAGATATTTTCCCACTCTCGACTCTGCAACGTATGGAAATCGGTACTGAGAGAATCAAACCCAACAACGTCTGTGTACGTGCTTTTTACGGCATAAAGAGAGATACAATAGGCGAGATTGACCTGATCCTAACTATCGGCCCGGTGGACTTCGAGGTGACCTTTCAGATCTTGGACATGGATACTTCCTATAATTTCCTTTTGGGAAGACTATGGATTCATGCAGCAGGGGATGTGCCTTCTACTCTCTACCAGATGGTGAAGTTCGAACATGAAGATCAGGAGATTGTAGTTCACGGGGAAGATGAACAATCGATTTATCAGGACTCGTCAGTCCCTTGTCTTGAAGCTAGAGAAGAAAGTGAACACATAGTCTATCGGGCTTTTGAGATTGTGGTCGCGGACCAATGCGAAGAAGGAAATCCTTGCCTTCAACCCTTTCTTTCAAATGCCTCAATCATGGTTGCCGAAGAAATGATCAGGCAAGTTACAAACCCGAGAAGGGGCTCGGGAAGTAATTGCAAGGAATCGTCGAACCTATCACTCTAGCTTCTAGTGAGAAGTTCTTTGGGGTAGGTTTCTAACCTACATCAGCTGATGGCGGATGAAAGAAAAAACAATGGTTGGGTCTTGCCTCAGCCAATTCCGCTTCTTTATAGGACATTTTGTCAAGCCTAAGTACAATGAGGAAGAGGAAGATGAGGCCTTTACAGCCAAGGAAATTGAAGAAATCTGTGGGGCTATGAGGCATATGCTGTATCAAACCCACATGGTCCAACCAGGGGAAGGCTCAAGCACCGATGAGGTGTTATACATGGGACCCAATGCCAAACTGCAAAATTGGAAGGCTACTCCATTCCCAATCAGGCGGGAGTCCCAGTAGTCCAGTCCTACCACGTTTTTTGCATCGCGAGTTATTTTAGGGTGTAACTCGGGTGTTTTCTTTAGTTTCTTGTCTTTAATTTCCAATATAAACCCTTTTATCTTCAAATTCAAAGAAATTAAATCAATATTTCATCGTTCATCTTTCTTTATTCTTTCTGATTTTTTTTATTTTTCTCTTTTATTTCTTCTTTCAGTTCTAATAATGCGGCTTTAAATAATATGAAATGCTTGCAGACTTCATGCCCAGATTCAAACGTGTTGTCTAATTGTGAAATAATGAACCAAGAACTGGAATATGATGAAGAAGAGACATTTAGGGAAATAAATCGAGAATTGGAATAATCTGAGAATAAACCTAAGCCGAACATAAATGATATTGAGCCGGTTAATTTGGGTAGTTCTGAAGAAGTCAGGGAAACCAAGATAAGCATTCACAGAGATGAAAAAACCCGGGACGCATTGATTCAACTCTTGCTTGAATTCAAAGATGTGTTTGCTTGGTCATATGATGACATGCCAGGACTGAGTGTTGATTTGGTGGTTCATAAGTTCCCAACTTACCATGATTATCCCCTTATTCAGGAAAAGCAAAGAAAGTTTAAAATGGATATCAGTGACAGGATTAAAGAAGAGGTCACAAAACAGTTGAAAACGGGGGTGATCCGTGTGGTTCGATACACCACATGGTTAGCCAACGTAGTTCCAGTACCAAAGAAATACGGAAAAACCCGAGTGTGTGGGGATTACAGAGATCTGAACAAAGCAAGTCCTAAGGACAACTTCCCTTTTCCAAACATACACATCCTTGTTGATAACTGCGCCAAACACGAGATACAGTCCTTCGTGGATTGTTATGAAAGATATCACCAGGTATTGATGGATGGAGAGGATGCAAAAAAGACAGCTTTTACCACACCCTGGGGCACATACTGTTACAAGGTCATGCATTTTGGTCTGAAGAACGCTGGGGCAACCTACATAAGGGACATGACTGCCATTTTTCATGATATGATGCACCAAGATATAGAGGTGTATGTGGACGACATAATCATCAAGTCCAGGACCCGAGATGACTATGTTCGGGATTTGAGAAAATTTTTTGAGCGGCTACGTAAATATGATCTGAAGCTAAACCCAGCCAAATGTGCATTTGGGGTTCCATCTGGCAAACTCTTAGGTTTCATAATCAGTCGGAGGGGCATCGAGTTAGACCCAACAAAGATAAAGTCCATTCGAGATCTGCCTCCTCCAAAAACTAAGAAAGATATTATGAGGTTGCTTGGAAGATTGAACTACATCAGCCGATTTATTGCCCAACTGACGTCTATATGTGAACCCATCTTCAAGCTATTAAAGAAAGATGCAACAATTAAATGGAAAGATGAATGCCAGGAAGCTTTTGATAAAATCAAAGAATATCCGTCGAATCAGCCGGTTTTGGTCCCACCTGAACCGGGAAGGCCTCTGTTCTTGTATTTGACAGTCTTGGAGAATTCTTTTGGAAGTGTCCTCGGACAACATGACGTGACCCGGAGGAAAGAACAAACAATCTACTATTTGAGCAAAAAGTTCACAAGCTATAAGGCCAAATATACCTTGTTGGAAAGAACTTGCTGCGCTTTAACTTGGGTTGCTCAGAAGCTGAGCATTACTTGTTGGCCTACACCACTTACCTCATTACCATGTTGGATCCTGTAAAGTACATATTCCAGAAACCAATGACCACTGGACGATTCGCAAAATGACAGATCCTTCTCACTGAATTTGACATAGTCTATGTCACCCACACGGCGATGAAAGCCCAGGCTTTAGTGGATCATTTGGCTTAAAACCTGGTTGATGATGAATACCAACCTGTGAGCACCTATTTCTCGGATGAAGAGGTAAATTCAGTTGAGGCAATATCCGAAGATACCAATGCTTGGAAAATGTTCTTTGATGGAGTGGTAAACGCAAAAGGTGTTGGAATTGGGGCAATTTTGATCTCACCCACTGGTCAGCATTATCCAGCCACAGGTTGGCTCCGGTTTTTCTGCACAAACAACACTGTGGAGTATGAAGCCTGCATTATGGGTATGAACATGGCAATTGACCAAGATGTCGAAGAATTGTTAATCATGGGAGATTCGGATCTGATTATCCGACAAGCCCAAGGAGAAAGGGAGACTCGAGATGTCAAACTTATTCCCTACAGGCAACATGTGGAAGATCTTAGCAAGTGATTCAAGTCAATAGAGTTCAGGTACATCCCTCGTTGTCACAATGAACTAGTTGATGCACTAGCTACTTTAGCCTTGATGCTGCTATATCCAGGGAATGCCCACATTGATCCCTTGGAAATCCAAATCCAGGAAAGGCACGGTTATTGTAATACGGTTGAGGCAGAACCAAATATTCAGCCATGGTATCATGACATCAAAAGATTTCTGAAAACTAAAGAATACCCCGAGCAAGCTAGTGGGGACCAAAAGAGAACCATTAGACGGCACGCAAGTGGTTTCTTCCTGAGCGGTGATGTCTTGTACAAAAGGACTCCGAACCTCAACTTGTTAAGATGTGTTGATGCCGAAGAGGCCGGAAAATTCATGTATAAAGTGCATGAAGGAGTGTGCGGACCCCACATGAACGGGTATGTTTTGGAAAAGAAAATCCTTTGAGAGGGTTATTATTGGATGACTATGGAAAAAGACTACTTCAGTTTTGTTCGGAAATATCACCAATGTCAGGTGCACAGTGATTTGATTCATGCATCGCCTATAGAACTGCATCCTATGTCAGCACCTTGGCCATTTGTTTCTTAGGGCATGGACGTCATTGGATCGATTGAGCCAAAAGCTTCAATGGACATATATTCATATTGGTCGCTATCGGCTACTTCACAAAATGGGTTGAAGCAATTACTCTCAAGTCTGTCACCAAGAAAGCTGTAGTAGACTTCGTGCATTCTAACCTCATCTACCATTTTGGTATTCCTGCAACTATCATTACGAACAATGCTGCAAATTTGAATAGTCACTTGATGAGGGAGATATGTGAACAGTTCAAGATAACGCATCGGAATTATACGCCTTATCGTCTCAAAGCCAATGGTGCCGTCGAAGCAGTAAACAAGAACATCAAAAAGATTTTGACAAAGATGATTCAAAGTTCCAGGCAGTGGCATGAAAAGTTGCCTTTTGCATTGTTGGGGTATCGCACTACTGTGCACACATCGGTCGGAGCAACCCCATACCTTTTGGTTTATGGCACTGAAGCCGTAATACCTGTGGAAGTTGAAATCCCTTCTCTCTGAATCATTGTTGAAGCTGAAATTGAAGACAATGAATGGGTCAAAACCCGTCTGGAACAGTTAACCCTGATCGATGAAAAGCGGATGGCCGCAGTCTGCCACGGGCAGTTGTATCAACAAAGAATAACCCGTGCTTACAACAAGAAAGTGCGGCCTAGAAACTTTGAAGTGGGGAAACTCGTTTTAAGGCGTATTCTCCCCATCACCAGGAAGCAAAAGCAAAATTTTCTCCTAACTGGAAAGGTCCATACATTATCAGAAAATTGTTGCCAAAAGGGGCATAGTATCTGGGAGACATTGAAGGGAATGACCTTGAAACAGCTGTAAACGCGAATGCAGTCAAAACATATTATGTCTAATCCTTTTGCAGCAATAACATTATCCAATTGGGATGACGAAGGCTTTCATTCTTGCTACCCCAAACACTCTAATCTTTTCCTAGCACTTTGAGCCGGTTACCTTTCTTTCATTACCCTCTGTGGAACTCGAAGACGTTCGTAACAAAAAAAAATGATGAAAAAATGAAAATGAAAAAACAAGAACAGAAACAAAATAGAAAAAAAGAAAATAAAAACAAAAACAAAAACAAAAACAAAAACAAATGTTTCCCTGAACTACGTTCGACTTGATTCCGAAAAGATACGTAGGCAGCCTCTCTCTGGGGTTCGGTCACACCAAAACAAAAATTCAATGTCCCCCAAAAATGAGACTAGGGCAGATGTTATACTGGTTCGGCGATGATCCCGCCGAAATGGTTCCAAAGTTGTAATTTGATCCGAATCCTTTTTTACCCAAACCTTGTTAAAGTCCTTCCGATCAATCGACAAACGGTGTTCAAAATCAGAGAATGCAGTTTGTTTGGATCCAATACAATCAAGATGAGAGAAATAAAATAAGAGAGTTTTATTGGTGAAAACCTACAGGCACCATAAGGCGATGGTGAGCAGATAAAATGAAAATGAGAGAGTCTTGTTAGTGAAAACTCATAAAAGAGCACTATAAGGCGATAGTGAGAAGAGATATGAGAGAGATTGATTGGCGAAAACCCAAGAAGGGCGCTGTTGATCGAAGGGAAGAAGACCCTCACCACCATTGGCACTGAAAGAGTCCTGGCAAGGTTTCTCTGTTTTAAAACATGGTCACGATGGGTTTATAAGGAGTTAGAGAGTTGTGCAGATCAGGCATCTAGTCCAAGAAGCATGTCATGTCTATTGAAGTCTACACACACCCCAAATAAGTCCTTCTTTCTTCCCCAAAAGGGACACTTCTCCTTAAATTCACTTTCTTTTCCTTTATTTACTTTTCTTTGAATCCCTTTCGGTCTAACTCTGTTCTGAAACTAATACAAAGAAAAGGTGGCAAGATTGGTTTTTTACAGGGTTCTGCTTAATAAAAGCCAACTCCAAAGAAAAGTGTAAGCACGTGATTTTTGACCCTCCCCGAGAATTTTCACATTTTTAGCGTGAATATGTGAAATTGGGTCTAATATAGCCATTTTAACTATTTTACTTTATTTCGTTGCAAAAAGAAAAATACAAAAATTGTACTTTATTTTGGTACTTTATATAAATTCGAAAATTACAAAAAAATAATTCTATTAATGTTTTGTAGTCGTTTTAATTTTGGAAAAATACAAAAAATATTACTTTATATTTTGTCTTTATTAAAAAACGAAAATTACAAAAAAATAGTTTTATTAATATTTTATAGTCATTTTAACTTTGAAAAATACAAAAAAATATTACTTCATATTTTATCTTAATATTTTAAAAAACGAAAATTACAAAAAATAGTTTTATTAATATTTTGTTGCTATTTTAAATCTTGAAAAATATTTAAAAAAAGATATAGTTTTGTTTAAATACTAGTCTTATTTTTGGTAGTTATTTTGCTTACATAGGACTAGTTAAGCAACGTGTTCCTATTTCTCGGGTCCGGGCAAAAGAATAATATTCGGGTTCAAACTACCCGGTTTTAGGCCTAATTTCGGACCTAGCCCTAATAAACCGAGTCCATGACACATGAGGAACCCCACCACGCATGGGGAACACAAGCCTCGAACCCCACCACGCGTGGGGCTCATTTTTCTGGGCAAAGACTATACAAATACACGGACAAACTTTGAAAGAGGGGGATTTTTTTGAAAAATTTTTGAACGGACTGTAGCCTCGTCTTCTTCCTTTGAAAGAACGGAAAAAGCAAAAACCCTACTGTGGAAAAACCAAACCTCCGTCACGACCCCTCCAGTAAACCACCAAACGACCCTTCAACCACCATCCCCTCACGTCCAAAACGCCACCACCCCACGTCCGTCGACCACCAGTTCCCCCCCCCCATTGTCACTGTACTCCAAAACCACCACCCACAACGCCATAACCTCCACTCCCTCACGTCGGAACCCAGCTCCTCGACCCTACGCCCAAACCCCACGTCCAAACACCTACTCAAACCACCAGTCGCACCCCGTCGCAACCAGCTTCCCCCCCCCCAATGCCTGAACCTAACCAAACCCTACCCCAAAACCACCTGCCGAGCCAAAAATCCAGCAACCCTCGTCGTCACCCCCCCTCGTTGGAACGTAGGCAGCTGTTGCTGTGTTCTTCTACTCTGTCACTGCCCACACGACCACTCCTCCATTGAAGCCGACGACCACAGCTGTTGTTGCTGCGTCGTCAATGACCACGTCCGCCATTGCCGCCTGCTGCAAGCTCCAGCTCCACCCAAACTGAGCTGCTTCTACATTCGTCCAAAACCACCTGACGCCTAAACACCACAGTTCCGACAACAACCCAACCCAGCTCCTTCCATCGCGTCGTCACTGTCCCTCGACCCCTTCTGCTTCATCTTTTCGCACCGAGCTGCTGCGTCGAGAAAAGTCAGTAGCAGCGAACATGGCAGGTTGTTAGCACTTGTGGGTCCGAGCTTTCTATTTCCATCGAGGTCGGCTTTGGTTCGTCGAGGTGTTTGTCCGAGGTTCCGTCGTTGTTCAGTGAGATCCGGCTTGAGTTCCGTCGGGGGCGCTATTTGTCGTTCTAGGTTTGTCGAGGTTCGAAGGTTAGTGTTCTTCGTCCTTTGTTTCATTTCGTTCGATTCGCATATTATGGTTTAAGATGAATGTCAACAATGCAATTTTTGTCGTTTTTGTTAAAAATGTTCATCTTATGATTAGTTACTGCATATGCTTAAAGTAAATGTGAGAACATATTGTGAACTTAAGTTTTTGTACGAGAATGTCTACTTCTATGCATATATTTGTGTTTATTAAGGGAACAATTTGACATCCAGTGATTTGTTGCGAACATATGTGCTCGCATATATTATGTACTCTCGTTGTAATAGTTATGTGAACGTCTGAATGAAAAATCATGACTACTAGCGTTTAGACCTTATTTCTCATTTGTTAGTAATAGAAGTTGGGTTTAATAACAATAACAATACGTTAGTTGCTTTAGGCGCACCTTTAATAATTTATCCTCCCTAACTCGGGTGCACATTTATGTGACCCAAATCCAAATCTCAGCGGAGTTGAAATGTGTCTCTAAATCGCGGGTACATTGATTGTAACGTGGTTCGAGATGCATGTCCATGACGTTGCAAATTCCTTTTAAAAAATAAGAATGAGATGAGCCTCGCCGAATAAAAACACAAATTGCGGGGCCCTCAGTAAATACTTGTTTAAAATTACTTAGAATTCAGGAGGGTCGTTTAGCGAATTTCACGGCCTCCGCAAAATAATAACGCGATAGTCTCTTTAGGCGCGTGTTTAATAATTTACTTTCTTAAGCTCGGGTGTGCATTTCATGCGACCCAAATCCAAATCTCAAAACATCAAATAAAATGCGTTCCGGATTGTGGGTGCATTTCATGTGACGCAGTCCAAAGACGTGTTTTAAGCGATGTTCACATTCTTGTAAAAACAATAATAATAAAGCGGTTAAAAGTTAAAATTTGCACATAAGTTCATATTCGTATAAAATCAGATAATCAAGCCAAATATAACAGTTGAGCGACCGTGCTAGAACCACGGAACTCGGGAATGCCTAACACCTTCTCCCGGGTTAACAGAATTCCTTATCCGGATTTCTGGTACGCAGACTGTAATATGGAGTCATTCTTTTCCTCGATTCGGGATTAAAATTGGTGACTTGGGACACCCTAAATCTCCCAAGTGGCGACTCTGAAATAAATAAACCAATCCCGTCTCGATTGTCCTTTAATTGGAAAAACTCCCTTGCACCCTCGCGGGTGCGGAAAAAGGAGGTGTGACAGCTCTGGCGACTCCACTGGGGATCAAACCCAGAATCTATGGTTTAGGGTTAGAAATTCGAGCTTAGATAAATTGTTATATTTGGTTTTATCTGATTTTGTTACATGATCTGTGCTTAATGTGCTAATTGGTTATCTTTTACCGCTTTGATATTACGTGAACTGTATATAAACTGTGCCGAAACCCATATCCTTTCTGAGTCTTCTAAATCATGAAGAAGGGTGTACTTCGTACGACTTCTTTTCTGTATAGTGTCAAATCCCAATTTAGAACGAGGTTCGGACAAGTTGCTAAGCCGGTGAAGCTTCTGTATTCCCGGTACGCTGCCCCCCTCGGCTCGAGCTGTCCGCTCGGGTAAGCCAGGTCTAGAACAAACACCCAGGTTCTGAACCTAGTATAACAAAGCCACATGCCGGATCCCTAGTAGGAACGTTTATTTGCATCATGTGCATTTGACTTAGGGGACTCAACACAGGGGTTGGGTCCGTCTAGGACAAGCAACCTGAAAATAATAGACCAGCTTTTGGCATCCTATGTGCTACATGTTGTATTTAGTCAAGGGCGAATGGGTCATTTGGTCATTTCCAGCATGGTGTTATTTTAATCAAAGCATGGGGAACATTTGTGGAATCCAAGGAGCCTTGGAATTCCCTATGTCCCCCACGCTTCATTTTTGGGAAAAGCACCTAGGGAACATTTGTGGAATCCAAGAAGTCTTGGAATTCCCTATGTCCCCCACGCTTCATTTTTGGGAAAAGCACCTAGGGAACATTTGTGGAATCCAAGAAGTCTTGGAATTCCCTATGTCCCCCACGCTTCATTTTTGGGAAAAGCACATGGGGAACATTTGCGGAATCCAAGAAGTCTTGAAATTCCCTATGTCCCCCATGCCACATTTTTGAAAATATAATAAATATAAAAAATAAAATATATATGTATATATATAAAAAAAAAACATTGAAAATTCGAAGAAAAGATTGTGTATGTTTTCATCATCATCCACAAATTAGAAAATAGTGGAAAATAGGAGAAAGTAACAGTGTAGAGATATAACTACTTATTGTTAGAAAAAAAAAACAAATGTCCAAGTAGTGTCGAAACTCTGCCGAAATTTTGAGGATATAAAATAAAAAAAAATATATGTCTTATTAGTTTGTTTTATTAAAGCAAAGGAAAAGTAGAAAAAATAATCATTGTTTTGTCTTATTTTTTTCTTTTTTTTTAAAAAAAAACATTAATAGAAAAGAAAATAGTTTGTCTTGCCATAAAAATGAAAAAAAAGAGTCTTGTTTTTAAAATATGTGTTATTTATTTGTTTATGAAAATGACAAAATTAAAATAATCCAAAAATATTTTCTCCATTATTGACTTCTTTAGGAAGTCTTTCTAATTGTTTTCAAAAATAATATAATATAAAAAAAAATAAAATAAACAGATCCGAAAATATTTTGATTCTTTTTTCAAAATTGAAAGGAAAATTCAAAATTCAAACAAAAAACATTTTGAGAAACATTTCTTTTATTAAAAGCAAAATTCCGAAAAATATTTTCTTCTTCTTCTTTAGAATAAAGAAAAAAAAAGAGCAAATGAAAATTCAAAAATATATCTTAGAAGTGTTTCTTGTAAAAAGAAAATCAATCAAAAAATGCTTCCTTTCTTCTTTTAAAGTAGTTCTTTTGCCCGAACTACGCGGGTTTGATTCTCACCGGATGTGAGATACGTAGGCAACCCTCATCGGGTCCAACCCCACCTTTTGCTAAAAAGCCAAAAACAAATTAATAATAATAAACAAAAAATATATGTCAAACTTTAATTTTGTCACAAAGAAGTTGGGTGACGCTGCTTCATCAAGACATAGCCGAATGTTCCCGAAAGGGACGCCGGAAGGCTGACTTTGCATAAACAGCCACCTTTGGGTCATTTTTTAAGACTTGGTCCAGTTGACCCCCACAACCTAAAAATCTTCGTCCCCGAGACGTTGAAAGGCCGTGTTTGCAATATTGACTTTTCTAAATTGAAAAACGATAAAAAGAGTTGTAAATAAGTCAGGTGATACTGTTTTGTCATAAATAGCCAAATGTTCCCGAAAGGGACGCCGGAAGGCTGATTTGGCATAAACAGCCACCTTTGGGTCATTTTGAGATATGGACCCACACAGCCTTAAAAATCTTCGTCCCCGAGGCGCTGAAGAGCCGTGTTTGCAATACCAGGTTTTATTATAATTTGAAAAGAAAAAAATACCGTTTGAATTTTGTCATAATAAGCCGAGCCAGCCTCGGCCGCGTCTTAAACCGTTCTTGCCGAAATAGCCTTAGAGTATCTTTCAGTTGTCGAAAGGTTATTTTCGTAAAAGAACGGACAAGTTTGTAAGGTGTCATAAAATAATCCTCCCCGGCCTCAAAATTCATGTGAAATTTGGAAGGGGCCACATTTGCAAAAATAGCCGTTTGGTTGCATTTGTCAAACGGGGAAAGAAACTGGCCGTTTGTAAATCTTTTGATTAGAATATGCGGGTGTTTGATTTTCGAGTTTGTAGGTCATCTTCAAACCTTTGAAACCCGGTCTGTTTTAATATGAAAATTGAAAAAATGTTTATTATTGTTTATCTCTTATTGGTCCGAACTACGCAAGGTCTGATTCATGCGGAGTCATAATACGTAGGCAATCTCCATAAGATTCGACCACAACAAAAAGAAAAGCAAAAAAAAAGAAACGAAAAGAGAATGAAAAAAGAATGAAAAAAAAAGAAAGGAAAAAAAGGAAAAGAGAAAAGCGAAAAATGGCAAGCTGGGAATGAGGAATGAGTTTTTATTTTATTTTACTCTATTTTCAAAAAAAAAAGGAAAAAGAAATAAATAAATAAAATAAAATAATAAACTAGTTAGTTTATAACCCGAACTACGTCGGTTTGATTCTCACCGGATGTGAGATACGTAGGCAACCCTCATCGGGTCCAACTCCTTTTTTCATTTTACCAAAAATGATATACCATAAAGCATATATGTATATATATATACACATATATATAAATACATATATTGTTTGTTTTTGTGTTCAAAGATTTTTGTTTAGAGTCAAAATAAAGGTTTTTGTTTTCGCCTAAAAGGTCACCTTAATAAATGTGCAGGATGAGCACAGAGCAAAATGAACCATTCTCGGCCCTCAGCGAGGTCCCTCTACAACTCCACATGTGGTGGAATGACTTGGAAGCCGATAGCAAAGGGGTAGTAGGAAGAATATTGGGAGGTTTTGTAAATTTGTTGGGTGTTAGGCCGAGGACAGATATTCTTGAAGCTCTAATACCATTTTGGGACCCAACCCGCAATGTATTCCGTTTTGTTGACTTTGAACTTTCACCGACACTTGAGGAAGTTGCCGGATATGCGGGATTGAATGAGAGGTTAAGAGGGCAGTATTTGCTTTCGCCAAGGCCAGTGTCTCCGCATGCGTTTCTGGATCTACTAAGCATTAGTCGGAAGGTACAACATGACGATTTATCGAGAGGATGTTGTGATCTCCATTTCTTGTATCAGCGGTACGGAACCCCGCAGGGTTTCGAGGAACCGAACCTTGGGCTAACTCACGGCGGGAACAGAAACAAATGGGAAGCAAGACGTACTTTGGCTTTTATCACAGCATTCTTGGGAGTCATGGTCTGTCCAAGGAAGGATAAAAAGATAGAGATAGGTCTGGTAGGGATGGCCGACGTGGCAATCAAAAGAACCAATAGTACTGTGGTTCCTTTGATTTTGTCCGAAATCTACCGGGCTCTGACTATATGCCGAGAAGGAGGCAAGTTCTTCCAAGGTTGCAACCTGTTACTTCAGCTATGGATGCAGGAACATCTCCATCACCGAGTAGGATACATGAACCACGGGTTGACCGAGAGGAATTGTATCAGCGGATTCAAGAAGCGCATGACAGGCGCCAGATTTCCTGAAGGTGTCGAAGCATGGTTTACACGGTTAAGGTCAACAACAGCTGACCAAATTGAATGGGCATTCGGTTGGTTGACTGATACTGAGGTGATCTACATGTCGGCTGAAGAATGTCATGTTCTCTTAATGGGGCTTCGCAGCATCCAGCCATATGCCCCTCATCGGGTATTACGACAACTGGGCAGGTTTCAAGTAGTCCCTACTGATGAAGATCTGAGCAAGCATGCCTTGGAATTAAGCCCGGGAGTCATATTCCCCGAGGGGAAGATTAGAAAACTGTGGCATGAATGTAGATTCTTGGAGCCCAAGACCATGGTGCGAGAACTAGCTAAAGGTGAGGTAGACCCAAAGTACGATGCTTGGTTCGAAAGAAGGTTTCAGATTCGGCAAAGACCTGCTAAAAGGGCACACGTCCAACACTTCACAGATGATTCACAAGAGCAATGGGGATGGTTAAAAAGGGAGGAAGGTTACCGGGTTGAAATCGGGAAGCTAAAGCAACAAGTCGAAAGGCTTGTATTTGAGAACAATGTGCAAGTCGCCTCGGAGCAGGCTGAAAGAAACAAGCTAGCCCAAGAAAACCAAACCTTGAAGGCCCGCCTTCGCCAAGCCAGTAAGAGTAACGTTGACCGACAGAAGCGTCGCTCTGACGAAAGATTGATAGCAAGTTTGAGAAGTCAGGTCATCCAGAGCCAAGAAGAATTAGAACAATCAGAAGCTTGCATAGCAAGGATGAAGGTCAGATGGGCAAAGTACACAATGGCCCGGAAGCAGCGTTTGCAACAGGTCATAAGGGATTATGAAATGAGCGTCGGAATATTAAGGGAGACGAAATCCACTTTACATGATCGGATCGTCAAACAAGCACGAGACGCCCAGGCCGACAGAAGACAGTGCTATGATGCAATGGCCTGCATGGAAAGACAAATGGAGTTATTCTAGGATCAACTTGCCGACAATGCTCAGGCACTGGGGTTAAAGAACCGACAAATCAGGCAGCTGTTCAGCGAAAGGGATAACATTCGAGCAAGGATTGACGAAATCGGGCATTACATCTACATGAAATGCCTGGCATGTGAGCGAACACCTCGGAAGACCCTCTTTGTTTCCATCATGGGCTGCGTCCACCGGATTATGAACGAGTTGAAGAGCCTGCAAAGAGACCTCACACCTAGAGCCGCGGAGAGGCCGAATGATGCCTCGCGGGCCCTTCAGTTGGAAAATTAGTCGTTGATCGAGTCCTGTTCGTTTTGTTTGTTGTTTCCCCATATGTTGTTTTCTTTTCTTCAAACCAAGTTTAAAACCGTGGAGTCTGTACTGTTGCTATTTTGTTTGAAGCAATGTGTAATAGCAAATTTTGATAATGAAATTAAGTGACTCCGGAAGAATTTCTATGTGTCTTTACTTTGAGGCAGAACTACGCCTGGTCTGATTCACGCGGGGACGTGATACGTAGGCAATCCCCATAAGATTCGACCGCTTTTAATAAAGAAAGAAAAGAAGATACAAAATAAAATAAAACACAGGGTTTCCCAAAGTACTTTAAAAGGGGACGAATGAGCAAAACGGGATGACGCATGCTGTTTGAAGCAAAGCATGTAGAAACGGTTAACTGCCTAGGTGCATTGAATCCTCTATGTGTTATGATCAAATCTGTTAAATTCTGACGCTAACAAAGTTTGTTGTTGTCTGATCCAGACAAGTTAGTTGTTAAAGAACTCTGGCAACACACTCCTATCAAACCAGATCCAAAGGACCGATAGCAACAAGCATGACTACTTCAGAGAATAGTAATGAGGAAGAGAGGCCGATGAGCCAGTTGCTAAAAGAAGCGATGGAAAAGATTGAAAGGATGGGACTAGAGATGAATGCAATGCAGCTAGCCATAGCCAAAACACAAAAGAGCCCTGAAACACTGGGACACATGCCGGAATACCCTCACTCTGGCCCTTCCACAAGCCGCCCAAATCCCCTTTATCATCAAGAAAGAAGCCCTCATGATTCCCAAGCTCCACCACCCCATCAACCTCTCCCAACACCCAATATTCCCATTTTTGTGGGACCAACATCAGCCCCTTTGCAAAGAACGACCAGTGAGCCATTGTTTCAGGCTCACGATACACAATACTACCCCCCCGAGCCTACGTTTCATGCCCCCGAACCACAGGCTTACAATCCACATTTGGAAGTGCCGGCAGAGATTGAGAAGCCGGCTAAGGCCCCTGAACAGGATGAAGTATTGAGAAAGTTCAAAAGCCTGGAGCAGTCCTTCAGGAACTTGCACGGGCTGGGCAATCAAGTCAGCGTAGCATACAAAGATCTGTGCCCTTTCCCAGACGTCCAACTCCCGGCTGGGTTCAAGATGCCTAAGTTTGATTTATATGAAGGGCACGGTGATCCCATGGCACATTTGCGGGGATTCTGTAGCAAAATGAGAGGGGCAGGCGGCAAGGATGAGCTGCTGATAGCTTATTTCGGCCAAAGTCTGAGCGGATCTGCACTAGAATGGTATACCAGGCAGGATTCCAGCAGGTGGTACACGTGGGATGATCTGGCGCAGGCTTTTGCAGGTCATTTCCAGTACAATCTCGAGATAGTCCCTGACCGTCTCACATTATTGAGAACTGGGAAGAAACCCGGGGAAAGTTTTCGCGAGTTCGGGTTCCGCTGGAGAGAACAAGCAGCTAGAGTCGATCCTCCCATGAGAGAGGGAGAGATGGTGGACTATTTCTTGCAGACACTGGATCCAACCTACTTTGGTCACTTGGTGACAACAGTTGGAAAATCTTTCAACGAGGTGGTCAAGATAGGGGTCATGATAGAAGAGGGTCTGAGGTCTGACAAAATCTTGAACTATTCGGCACTCAAAGCCACAACCCAGGCTATTCAAAGCGGCACGGGAGGTGCGCTGAGAAGAAAGAAAGAAGAGGTTGCCACGATCGAGGCAGGCAGTTGGTCTAGGGCTGGCAGGCCGCACTACAACCAACCCAGACCTCACAGGTCAAACTACCCATACAACCCACCACAAAATTTCTATCCACCTCGAGAACCACATTGTTCCGTACACCAGGCCCAAGCATACACTCAGCCTCCGGTTCGCCCACAATGGCGCGCGCCGGCTCCCCAGAACATATATGCACCACCACAAAACACCTATCCTCCACCGAGGGCGTATAGAAACCCTTCAGGGGCAGGCTTCCGGGGAAATCCAGATGCTAGGAATGACAGGTTGCGGAAGCAGAGAACTTTCACGGAGTTGGGAGAAACCTACACCGCTTTGTTCCACAAGCTGAGGCAATTGGGTTTGGTTAGTCCTGTCCAGACTCGAGAACCAAATCCCCCACCTCAGAATTTGGATCGATCAATAAGTTGTGAATACTGCTCAGGGATGCTCGGGCATGACACCGAGAAGTGTTGGAAGTTAAGGCATGCCATACAGGATCTTATCGACACCAATAAGATCGAGGTCCAGACACCAGAAGCTCCTAACATCAACCAAAACCCACTGCCAGCGCACCACGAAACTCACATGATTGAGTTGGTGTGTGAGGGAGGAGAGTTGAGAAAACCCTCACAAACAGTGATGATGATCCAAGCCGCCCCGAAAGAAGTCTCGACCAGTGGAGGGACGAGTGTACAGTCGCAGGGAGAAGGCGTCAAGCCGGTAGTGATATTGGGAAAGAGCCCGTCTGCCATAACAAGCAAACCCGAGCCAAGCAAGTTGGTAATACCAGGGATCCCGCCCACACCGGCGGTCGTGTTGAAAGGGGTATGTAGAGAACGGGTGACCATAAAGCCTGTGGTCCAGCTGCCGATGATTGACAGCAGGGCTGTGCCTTGGAAATATGAAAAGGCGGTGGTGATGTACAAAGGAAAACAGGTGGAAGAAGTCAGTTGTGAAGCGCAAGGGCTGACTCGATCAGGTCGATGTTTTGCTCCGGTGGAGCTAAGAAGAACCAACCCAGTTGCAACCAAGAAACCTGTGTCCGAAGAAGAGGCTGAAGAGTTCCTGAGGAAGATGAAAGTACAAGACTATTCTGTGGTCGAACAGCTGAGAAAAACACCGGCCCAGATCTCACTGTTGTCATTACTGATCCATTCTGAGGAGCATCGTCGGGCCCTGTTGAAGATATTGAACGAAGCTCATGTACCCAGTGAGATTTCTGTAAACCACCTGGAAACCATTGCCAACAAGATTTTCGAGGTGAACAGGGTAACATTTTCAGACGATGACCTGCCGATGGAAGGTACGGAGCACAATAATGCTCTATACCTAGCCGTCAAATGTGAAGACTCGGTGGTAACTCGAGTATTGGTGGATAACGGCTCAAGCGCCAATATTTTTCCATTATCCACTATGGACCAGTTAAAGATCGACCGCGGAAGAATCCGCAAGAATAGCATCTGTGTCCGAGGGTTTGACGGAAACGGAACAGCCACTGTAGGGGATGTTGTACTTGAACTGACCATTGGTCCAGTCCTGTTTACCATGGAATTCCAGGTGTTAGATGCCACAGTTTCTTATAACCTGCTGTTAGGACGACCCTGGATTCATGCAGCCAAAGCGGTGCCTTCCACCCTACATCAGATGGTGAAGTTCGAGTGGGAAAGACAAGAGGTCGTGTTACACGGCGAGGATACAACGTGCACCATGGGCGGAACCATTGTACCTTTCATAGAGACCGCTGATGACAAAGGTCCTTGGGTCTACCAGATTTTCGATACAGGGTCGGCCAACAAAATTTCTGAAGGAGAAATCATCCCGCACCCTAGGGTAGCTGCCGCAACAGTCATGATGGTCTCAGAAATGCTGGGTAATGGATTTGTGCCAGGAAAAGGCCTGGGAGTCGAGCTTCAAGGGATTGTCCAACCTGTCTCCCTTCCTAAAAATCTGGAAACTTTCGGATTGGGGTTCAAACCAACCGCAGCAGATAGGAAGCGAGCGCAAAAAATGAAGAAGAGGGTTTGGGTTTTGCCTAAACCAGTACCGCGTCTCTCACGGTCTTTTGTCAAAGCAAGTGCCAGGGGGTCACCGGTCCCGAAGATTCTAGGACCATTGATCGGTATAAATGAGGACCTGAATCAGAGTTTGAGAGGCTCTTCGCTGATGTCAGCGTGGTAGAAGCTGGGGAAGGTTCCAGCAGAACAAAGATACAGTTTGTGGGACCTGAGGCCAAGACCAACAATTGGACAGTTACTCCTCTTCCTGTCCGAGGGGAGTCTTGGTAGTAGGCTTTGATTTAAGTTTTGTGTGTTTTGTTTTGTTCGGATTATCCCAGGGTGTAATCCAAATTTTACTTTCGTTTTTGTAAAAGTGTGAACCCTTTTATCCCGCAAGTTTAATAAAGTTCTCTTCTTTTGCCCATTTTAATTTTGTTTCGTTCTTTTGTCTTTCTGAACAGTTCTCTTTTTACTGGTTCTAATGACATGGCATGCACAGCGGATCTTCGACCTAGTCTAATAAATCAATCTGAATCTGACTCAATGATGCAAGAGGTCGTTTGTGATGATGAATCTGAATGTGATGAAGGTGAAGCCTTCGAAGAGATAAACCGAGAACTGTGCCAATTTGAAGAGAAACCCAAGCCTAACCTAAATGACACTGAGGCTGTGAATCTAGGAGACGCTGATAACGTCCAAGAGACCAAAATTAGCATCCACATTGAGCCGAATGTCAGAGAAGAATTGATCAAAACCCTCATGGAATTCAAAGATGTTTTTGCATGGTCATATGATGATATGCCTGGATTAAGCACCAATTTAGTGGTTCACAAATTGCCCACTGACCCGGCATACCCTCCGGTCAAGCAAAAACTAAGGAAATTTAAAACAGAAATGAGTGTAAAGATCAAAGAAGAAGTGATTAAGCAGTTGCAAGCGAAGGTCATTCGGGTCACTCGATATCCCGAGTGGTTGGCCAATGTGGTACCAGTCCCAAAGAAGGATGGAAAAATCAGGGTGTGCGTCGACTACCGCAACCTCAACAAAGCAAGTCCCAAGGACAATTTTCCGTTACCCAACATTCATATCCTGATCGATAATTGCGCTGGGCGCGAGATCGGATCCTTTGTGGATTGCTATGCGGGTTATCATCAGATCCTAATGGACGAGGAGGATGCTGAGAAGACAGCGTTTATTACGCCATGGGGAACCTACTGCTATCGGGTAATGCCATTCGGCTTAAAGAACACCGGGGCAACGTACATGCGAGCAATGACTGCTGTGTTTCATGACATGATACACAAAGAAATCGAGGTGTACGTCGATGATGTGATCATCAAATCTTGGCGTCAGGAGGACCATGTAGCAGACCTAAGGAGATTTTTCCAAAGACTCCGGAGGTATGATATCAAGCTTAACCCGGCCAAATGCGCATTCGGGGTTCCATCAGGAAAGCTGCTAGGATTCATCGTCAGTCGACGGGGGATTGAGTTAGACCCATCCAAAATTGAATCCATCCGAGATTTGCCACCGCCAAGGAACAAAACAGAGGTAATGAGTTTGCTGGGTAGACTCAATTACATCAGCAGGTTCATCGCTCAACTCACAGCAACTTGTGAGCCCATATTTCGGCTGCTGAGAAAGGATGCTGCGGTAGGTTGGACGGCAGAGTGTCAGGAGGCTTTCGACCAAATCAAAGGGTATCTGTCTAATCCACCCGTATTGGTCCCGCCTAAGCCCGGGAAGCCCCTAATTCTTTACCTGACGGTCTTGGAAAATTCATTTGGTTGTGTATTGGGGCAACATGATGACACAGGAAGGAAGGAGCAAGCCATCTACTATCTTAGCAAGAAATTCACAGTACATGAGGTCAAGTACACTCAACTCGAGAAAACATGTTGCGCCCTAACTTGGGTAGCTCAGAAGTTGAAACACTACCTGTCTTCGTATACTACTTATCTCATATCCCGTTTGGACCCATTGAAGTATATCTTTCAGAAACCTATGCCCACGGGAAGGTTGGCAAAATGGCAAATTCTGCTCACAGAGTTTGATATCGTCTATGTAACGAGGACGGCCATGAAAGCCCAGGCGCTGGCAGACCATTTGGCAGAGAATCCCGTTGATGAAAAATACGAGCCCTTAAGAACGTATTTTCCTGACGAAGAGGTAATGCATACAAATGAGTTGGAATTGCCTGAGGAACCGGGTTGGAAGCTTTTCTTCGATGGAGCTGCAAACGCGAAAGGGGTTGGAATAGGAGCAGTACTCATTTCTGAAACAGGACGGCATTATCCTGTTACGGCTCAACTACGCTTCTATTGCACCAACAATATGGCCGAGTATGAGGCTTGCATTCTGGGTCTGCGCTTGGCTGCCGACATGGATGTCCAAGACGTCTTGGTCTTGGGAGACTCGGACCTCTTGGTACATCAAATTCAGGGTGAATGGGAAACACGAGATCTAAAGCTCATACCATACCGACAATGCTTGCATGATCTGAGCAAGCAATTTCGATCGGTGAAGTTCAAACACATCCCGAGAGTTCACAATGAGGTTGCGGATGCCTTGGCCACCTTAGCATCAATGCTGCACCACCCTGACAAAATGTATGTTGATCCTCTACACATCCAGGTCCGTGATCAGCACGCCTACTGCAATGCCATAGAAGAAGAAGCAGATGGCGAACCCTGGTTTCATGATATCAAGGAATACCTCAGAATGGGGATATATCCAGAACATGCCTCTGGAGACCAAAAAAGAGCCCTTCGGCGTTTGTCGAATGGTTTCTTCCTCAGTGGAGGAGTATTGTACAAAAGAACCCCGGATTTGGGATTGTTGAGATGCATAGATGCCAGTCAAGCAACGACGGTTATGGCAGAGGTACATGCTGGAGTTTGTGGGCCACACATGAGCGGATATGTATTGGCAAGAAAGATCCTTCGAACAGGGTGTTATTGGCTCACCATGGAACACGACTGTATCACTTTCGTGAGGAAATGCCATCAGTGCCAGATACATGGAGATTTGATTCATTCTCCGCCAACAGAGTTACATACGATGTCAGCACCCTGGCCGTTTGTGGCATGGGGCATGGATGTCATTGGGCCCATCGAGCCGTCAGCATCCAACGGTCATAGGTTCATTCTAGTGACCATTGATTACTTCACCAAATGGGTTGAGGCTAAAACCTTCAAATCGGTAACCAAAAAGGCAGTGGTGGACTTTGTTCATTCCCATATCATCTGCAGATTTGGGATCCCAAAAGTGATCATCACGGATAACGGTGCGAATCTTAATAGCAGCTTGATGAGAGAGGTATGCCAACAATTCAAGATTACACACCGCAATTCCACCCCATATCGTCCCAAGGCGAATGGAGCAGTCGAAGCAGCCAATAAGAATATCAAGAAGATACTGCGAAAAATGGTGGAAGGGTCCAGACAATGGCACGAGAGATTACCCTTTGCTTTGTTGGGTTACCGCACTACCGTCCGAACTTCCATAGGCACAACTCCTTATTTGTTGGTGTACGGAACTGAGGCCGTAATACCAGCGGAAGTCGAAATTCCGTCCCTCCGAATTGTCGCTGAAGCCGGGATTGATGATGATGAATGGGTCAAAGCTCGATTGGAACAGTTGAGCCTGATAGATGAGAAAAGATTGGCAGCAGTGTGCCATGGTCAGCTGTACCAGAAGAGAATGGCAAGAACATATAATAAGAAGGTGCGCCCCAGGAAGTTTGAAGTAGGGCAGCAGGTATTGAAGAAGATCCTCCCACATCAGGTCGAGGCAAAAGGCAAATTCGCCCCAAATTGGCAAGGGCCTTATATCGTGACCAGAGTATTGTCCAACGGTGCTTTGTGTTTGACAGATGTCGAGGGGAGATGTGTCGACATGGCTATCAATTCTGATGCGGTCAAGAGATATTATGCATAATTTCTTTAATTATAGCAATTATTGGTTCGTTTGTTTGTATTTGGCATTTATTGGATAATGAGATGACGGAGGCAATTCTTTCTTCTATCCAAACACTTTTTAACCCTTGCTTCCCCCTTTGAGCCTTAAGTTATTCTTTCATACCCCTCTTTTGGAATCACTAATGAAAAAAAAAATGATGAAAAGAAGGACAAAGAAAAAGAAGATAAAATCATAAGAAATGCAAAACCGTGGGAACTACGTTTGACCTGATTCCTCAAAGAGGATACGTAGGCGCCCCACTGCTCGGTCATAGTATGCATCATAGTGAATATAGGATGCATAATGTATATAGTGTGCATAATAGGCACAGTGTGCGTAACGCACATAGCGCAACATAAGTGTAAAAAATAAATTCCCCAAGCAAGAAAACTGGGGCAGATGTTATGTTTTAAGTTCCAACAAAGGTTTGATTCCAAAAGTTGTAGCACATCACCCATCAAATTATTTTCATTTTTATAGCCTTTCTTTAACCCCACACCAGTGCCAACATCGACGTCCAAAAGACCTCCCGATCAATATCCAAGAGATTCCAAGTCAGGCAAATAAGGCCGAGAATAATGCATCGATCCCCAGCAAAGAACAGGATCGTAAGACTGGGAATAAATTGATGGTCAAAGGAATCTCCAGAAGAGAGGGTCGTATCTACAACACCCCGATTCCTCGAAAGAAATAAAATGAGAGAGTCTTATCGGTGAAAACCTTCACAGGCACCGAGAGGCGATGTAAGATGAGGGATATGAAATGAGAGAGTCTTATTGGTGAAAACCTTCACAGGCACCATAAGGCGCCGGGAGATGAGAGAAAAGAGAGAGTCTCATTAGTGAAAACCCCTCGAAGGGCACTATGAGGCGACAAGACAAATCAACAAAAGCTACCACATTCGCAACGAAATGGACACTCATTTATCATCCCCAGCAAGTCAGACCATCAGGCAAATCGATTGATACAAATAGACTGGGTCGGGAATCTATGGTGCATGTCATGATCACGGGGACCAGTCATGTCCTCCAGATAAGTTCTTCTGAGTTTCTTCTCCCACCAAATATTGGTTCAGAAAGATTTTCTCCCTTTCTATCTTTTATTTTCTCTTCCTAAAAATTTGTCTTGAAAAGGATTTTTCAAAGCTTACTACCAGAGACCGAAGGGGAGTTCATCCAATGCAGGATAACACAAACAGTCTTAAAAGCCGGCCCTAGGCAATGCAATAATCGTGCCTCGCAGTTTTGGAGGAAGTAAGCTCCAAAGGGAATGGTTTTAGGAGTAAAAGCATATTCCCACAGTATGTGCTTAAAGAAAAGCAGAAAAGGGAACAAATTGAAAACCAGCCCCAGCAGGCTAGAGACCCCCAGCAGGCAATTTTGTCCACTAACCAATTATGGGGACATAGAGCAAGAAAAGGGGAAGAGAGGAAAAATCATCCGCCGGGAAGGCACCCTCTACCACCACGATTAAAACTAATTAAATCCTTTTGTCTGCTGCAGGAAAACAAAGGATTGATGATGGCAGCGAGAGGCAACGCCAGGGAAGTCACCAAAAACCGGGGCAGAAAATTTTCTACCGATTGTCAAAATTTTCTCGGAAGAACGGGGAAACAATTTCAAATACATTTAAGTTCTAGGTCGCCCACCAGTAAAATGCGGGAATACATTTAAGTTCTAGGTCGCCCACCAGTAAAATGCGGGAATACTTTTAAGTTCTAGGTCGCCCACCAGTAAAATGCGGGAATACTTTTAAGTTCTAGGTCGCCCACCAGTAAAATGCGGGAATACTTTTAAGTTCTAGGTCGCCCACCAGTAAAATGCGGGAATACATTTAAGTTCTAGGTCGCCCACCAGTAAAATGCGGGAATACATTTAAGTTCTAGGTCGCCCACCAGTATAATGCGGGAATACATTTAAGTTCTAGGTCGCCCACCAGTATAATACGGGAATACATTTTGTCTGTTCATTCCATATTCTAGGTCGCCCACAAGTATAAATGCAGGCATGTCATTACCAATAGGAGACGCACTTCCTCAGTTTAGTTTCACCATAGGAGACGCACTTCCTAAGTTTAATCTTACCAATAGGAGACCCGCCTGTAGAACGGAGTTTGTTGTATGTCGAAGAAAAGAAGAAATCAGGCGTCCACCTGGAGAACAAGGACAAAGAAAAGAAGAAATCAGGCGTCCACCTGGAGAACAAGGACAAAGAAAAATAGAAATCAGGCGTCCACCTGGAGAACAAGGACAAAGAAAAGAAGAAATCAGGCGTCCACCTGGAGAACAAGGACAAAGAAAAATAGAAATCAGGCGTCCACCTGGAGAACAAGGACAAAGAAAAGAAGTAATCAGGCGTCCACCTGGAGAATAAGGACAAAAGAAAAAGAAGAAATTAGGCGTCCACCTGGAGAACAAGGACAAAGAAAAGAAGAAATCAGGCGTCCACCTGGAGAACAAGGACAAAGAAAAATAGAAATCAGGCGTCCACCTGGAGAACAAGGACAAAGAAAAGAAGTAATCAGGCGTCCACCTGGAGAATAAGGACAAAAGAAAAATAGAAATCAGGCGTCCACCTAGAGAACAAGGACAAAGAAAAATAGAAATCTACCTGGAGAATAAGGACAAAAGAAAAGAAGAAATCAGGCGTCTACCTGGAGAACAAGGACAAAGAAAAATAGAAATCAGGCGTCCACCGGGAGAATAAGGACAAAGGAAGGAAGAAATCAGGCATCCACATGGAGAACAAGGATAAAAGAAATAGAAATCAGGCACCCACCTGGAGAATAAGGGAATACAATTGAAGTATTGAAGTCAAAAGCCCGCTCATATGAGAAAGGAGCACACTTAGAATCAATAAAGCAGAGGAATACAACAGGAATCCCCAGCAGGAAGCAATAAAAATCCCCAGCATTCACAAAAGGCTGGTCAGAAAAAGACAACAAGAAAACAAGAGGAGAAAAGAGGGGAAAAGAACCCAAGGTACGGAAGTGGAGAACAAATGTGGTCCGCTCAAGAACTAGCACCTACAACTAGAAGTATCAAGGTTCAAATCTGAAGTCTGTATGAAGCACCATTCAAGACTCAAGACCAAGTTTTCAGAAGACTTACAGATAGGAATCCCTGTAACTAGTAGCTGATAGGCTTAGTTAGTCTTTTTCAGTCTTCATTTTTTTTGTTGTAACGACAGGACCGCGGACCGGAACCTCAACGGAACGACACCTCGATCGGCTCCTCACCTCGGTACACTCTACCATCTCTCTCATTTCCGAACTACACGTGGCCTGATTCCTGTATAACCAAGGATATGTAGGCAGCTCAGATATCAGGGCTCGGTCACATCCCTTCTTTTTTTTTCCCTAGTGAGGTCCCTCCAAATAATGGTCGGGTCAAAAACATGTCTAGTCGTTCTTTGTCGGAAAACTTTTCGTGTTTCCAGTCAAAGAGGGGTAGCTGTAAGCACGTGATTTTTGACCCTCCCCGAGAATTTTCACATTTTTAGCATGAATATGTGAAATTGGGTCTAATATAGCCATTTTAACTATTTTACTTTATTTCGTTGCAAAAAGAAAAATACAAAAATTGTACTTTATTTTGGTACTTTATATAAATTCGAAAATTACAAAAAAATAATTCTATTAATGTTTTGTAGTCGTTTTAATTTTGGAAAAATACAAAAAATATTACTTTATATTTTGTCTTTATTAAAAAACGAAAATTACAAAAAAAATAGTTTTATTAATATTTTATAGTCATTTTAACTTTGAAAAATACAAAAAAATATTACTTCATATTTTATCTTAATATTTAAAAAAACGAAAATTACAAAAAATAGTTTTATTAATATTTTGTTGCTATTTTAAATCTTGAAAAATATTTAAAAAAAGATATAGTTTTGTTTAAATACTAGTCTTATTTTTGGTAGTTATTTTGCTTACATAAGACTAGTTAAGCAACGTGTTCCTATTTCTCGGGTCCGGGCAAAAGAATAATATTCGGGTTCAAACTACCCGGTTTTAGGCCTAATTTCGGACCTAGCCCATAATAAACCGAGTCCATGACACATGGGGAACCCCACCACGCATTGGGAACACAAGCCTCGAACCCCACCACGCGTGGGGCTCATTTTTCTGGGCAAAGACTATACAAATACACGGACAAACTTTGAAAGAGGGGGATTTTTTTGAAAAATTTTTGAACGGAATGTAGCCTCGTCTTCTTCCTTTGAAAGAACGGAAAAAGCAAAAACCCTACTGTGGAAAAACCAAACCTCCGTCATGACCCCTCCAGTAAACCACCAAACGACCCTTCAACCACCATCCCCTCACGTCCAAAACGCCACCACCCCACGTCCGTCGACCACCAGTTCCCCCCCCCCCCCGTTGTCACTGTACTCCAAAACCACCACCCATAACGCCATAACCTCCACTCCCTCACGTCGGAACCCAATTCCTCGACCCTACGCCCAAACCCCACGTCCAAACACCTACTCAAACCACCAGTCGCACCCCGTCGCAACCAGCTTCCCCCCCCAACGCCTGAACTTAACCAAACCCTACCCCAAAACCACCTGCCGAGCCAAAAATCCAGCAACCCTCGTCGTCACCCCCCTCGTCGGAACGTAGGCAGCTATTTCTGTGTTCTTCTACTCCGTCACTGCCCACACGACCACTCCTCCATTGAAGCCGACGACCACAACTGTTGTTGCTACGTCGTCAATGACCACGTCCGCCATTGCCGCCCGCTGCAAGCTCCAGCTCCACCCAAACTGAGTTGCTGCTGCATTCGTCCAAAACCACCTGACGCCTAAACACCACAGTTCCGACAACCAACCAACCCAGCTCCTTCCATCGCGTCGTCACTGTCCCTCGACCCCTTCTGCTTCATCTTTTCGTACCGAGCTGCTGCGTCAAGAAAAGTCAGTAGCAGCGAACATGGCAGGTTGTTAGCACTTGTGGGTCCAAGCTTTCTATTTCCATCGAGGTCGGCTTTGGTTCATCGAGGTCCGGTACGTCGAGGTGTTTGTCCGAGGTTCCGTCGTTGTTCAGTGAGATCAGGCTTGAGTTCCGTCGGGGGTGCTATTTGTCGTTCTAGGTTTGTCGAGGTTCGAAGGTTAGTGTTCTTCGTCCTTTGTTCCATTTCGTTTGATTCGCATATTATGGTTTAAGATGAATGTCAACAATGCAATTTTTGTCGTTTTTTTTGTTAAAAATGTTCATCTTATGATTAGTTACTGCATATGCTTAAAGTAAATGTGAGAACATATTGAGAACTTAAGCTTTTGTACGAGAATGTCTACTTCTAGGTGTATATTTGTGTTATTAAGGGAACAATTTGACATCCAGTGATTTGTTGCGAACATATGTGCTCGCATATATTATGTACTCTCGTTGTAATAGGTATGTGAACGTCTGAATGAAAAATCATGACTACTAGCGTTTAAACCTTATTTCTCATTTGTTAGTAATAGAAGTTGCGACCCAAAATAATAATGCGCTAGTTGCTTTAGGCGCGCCTTTAATAATTTATCCTCCCTAACTCGGGTGCACATTTATGTGACCCAAATCCAAATCTCAGCGGAGTTGAAATGTGTCTCTAAATCGCGGGTACATTGATTGTAACGTGGTTCGAGATGCATGTCCATGACGTTGCAAATTCCTTTTAAAAAATAAGAATGAGATGAGCCTCGCCGAATAAAAACACAAATTGCGGGGCCCTCAGTAAATACTTGTTTAAAATTACTTAGAATTCAGGAGGGTCGTTTAGCGAATTTCACGGCCTCCGCAAAATAATAACGCGATAGTCTCTTTAGGCGCGTGTTTAATAATTTACTTTCTTAAGCTCGGGTGTGCATTTCATGCGACCCAAATCCAAATCTCAAAACATCAAATAAAATGCGTTCCGGATTGTGGGTGCATTTCATGTGACGCAGTCCAAAGACGTGTTTTAAGCGATGTTCACATTCTTGTAAAAACAATAATAATAAAGCGGTTAAAAGTTAAAATTTGCACATAAGTTCATATTCGTATAAAATCAGATAATCAAGCCAAATATAACAGTTGAGCGACCGTGCTAGAACCACGGAACTCGGGAATGCCTAACACCTTCTCCCGGGTTAACAGAATTCCTTATCCGGATTTCTGGTACGCAGACTGTAATATGGAGTCATTCATTTCCTCGATTCGGGATTAAAATTGGTGACTTGGGACACCCTAAATCTCCCAAGTGGCGACTCTGAAATAAATAAATAAATCCCCTTTCGATTGTCCTTTAATTGGAAAAAACTCCCTTGCGCCCTCGCGGGTGCGGAAAAAGGAGGTGTGACAAAAAGTACCCAGCCTCAGCAAGCGCGTCAAGTTGATCCCGACTGTCCATGATGGCAGATGCTCCAAAATCAAAATTATTGAAAATGAAAAGGAATCCAAAGTCAAAAGCCCCTAGAGACAAAATAAGGTGAAAGGGCCGACAACCCCACACATTTGAACCGTCATCTGGAATGTTTGGAAAGTTGAGTTCCTCGATTTTAGGAGAGAGATAAATCTTCAGAAAAGCCAGCAAGCAGCAGAGGTTCTACCAAAAGAGTTAGGTCGAGTGATCAAAGCAATCAAGGCCACAAAACCTACCACCGTTTCAAACCGACAAATTGTTCTTTGATTTGAAAACAGGTGGAATCTAAAATAACCTCGCAAGGAGCAGGTGCAATAAAAGCAGGGCACACAGAGACCAAATGGTCCTGCAGCAGAAACTAACCCAAAAGGGGAAGTTCCTCTCAAACTCCCTATGCATTCTCTTGAATAAAGCATTGAAAGTAAAAAAAAAAAAATTGAAAAAAAGAAGAAGAAGGAAAATCCCAAAATCATGGTAACATAGGGTCTCCAATCTCTAGCTGCGTCTTTTCTAACATAGGGTCCCATTCCCTAGTTGTCCCCGGCATAACCCGGGGACCTTTTCTTTTTCCCAACATAACGTGAGAACTTTTTCTTTTCCGGCATAACCCGATGACTTTCCCAGCATAAACCGTGGACCTCCCCAGCATAGCCCGAGGACCTTTTTCTTTTCCGACATAACCCGATGACCTTCCCGGCATAACCCGAGGACCTTATTTTTCCCGGCATAACTCGATGACTTTCCCGGCATAACCCGTGGACCTCCCCGGCATAACCTGAGGACTTTTTTTCTTTCCCGGCATAACCCGATGATTTTCCCGGCATAACCCATGGACCTTCCCGGCATAACCCGTGGACCTCCCCGGCATAACCCAATGACTTTTTTCTTTCCCGGCATAACTCGATGACTTTCCCGGCATAACCCATGGACCTACCTGACATAAATCGAGGACTTTTTCTCTTTTCTAGCATAACCGGATGACTTTCCTGGCATAACTCGTGAACCTTCCCGGTATAACACGAGGACCTTTTTCTTTTCCCGCATAACCCAATGACTTTCCTAGCATAACCCGTGGACCTCCCCGGTATAACCCGATGACCTTTCTCTTTTCCGACATAACCCGATGACTTTCCCGGCATAACCCGTGGACCTCCCCAGCATAACCCGATGACGTTTTTCTTTCTTTCTTTTTTTTTTCTTTTTTTTTCCGGCATAACCCGATGACTTTACCGGCATAACCCGTGGACCTCCTCGGCATAACGCGATGACCTTTTTCTTTTCTGGAATAACCCGAGGACCTTTTCCTTTCCCGACATAACCCGATAACATTTTCGGCATAACTCGAGGACCCTTATTCTTTTCTAGCATAACCCGACCACCTTTCCAGCATAACCTGACACTCTTCCCAATTTAGGGCTTCACTCCCTAATCCCAAGGATACACAATCCTGATTTTTATTACTTTCAATGAAAAAATAGTTTAGATTTTTGTTGCAAATAGCTCACGAAATTTTCCTAGTGAAAATTGGGGCAGAAAAATTTCGTTCATTTGTTTGTTTTGGTGTCTGAGCAGGTTTTACCTCGAGGCACAGGATTCGAGATGACCAAAAGAACGAGTCTCAATCCAAAATAAAGAAAAGAAGCAAAAGAACAAAAAAAAAGTGAACTCAAAGTTTGAAGCAGAGAAAGATGCGGACTACTCAAGATGTGATTGAAATCATAGGCTTCGCATGTCCCGACTTGATCCAAAGTTGAAGAAAGAACCAGCACCTACAACTGACAAGCATCAAGATTCAGATCGGAGTCCACAACAAGAACCAGCTAAGACTCAAGATCAAGTTTCAAGAGATTTATAGATAGGAATCTTGTAACTCATAGTTGATAGGCTTAGCTAGCTTTGTTATTTATTTTCCATTTTGGTGTAATAAGGAGTTCATCAAGCAGTAGCTGCAGCAACAATAGTGGAATCACAGCTTCCTGGTAGTCCCAGCTACCAAAACTTCCAGAACTACATTGACCTGATTCCTTTATAGCCAAGGATATGTAGGCAACCTTTGAAGCAAGGTTCGGTTAGATTCTTTCAAAAATGCTTCTCATGGAGTTTCAGATAGGCAAAAATCCCTCGTAAATGCTCATTTTATCTTTGCCCGAAAACTCTTCGTGTCTCGAGCAAAGAGGGGCAGTTGTGGGCACGTGATTTTTTCCTCACATAAGTTACTCCTACAGAATTCCAAAATTAGATTTTTTCCTTTTAATTATTTGTACGTTTAGGAATTATTGTAGGATTTTTCTAATTATTTGCATTTTTGTGTGTATGTTTGATTTTATTTAATTCACAAAAATACAAAAATATGTTGCATTTGCATTTAAGATTTAATTTTACATTTTTAGATTAATTAGTAAATTATGTGTGTTTTACAAAAATGGAAAATCACAAAAATAACTTATTTTTGCATTTTTATTGATTAATTTCGAATTTTTAGCAATTTTCTATTAATTTGGTATTTAATTAGTTTTGATAATTATTAATTAGAGTTAATTAGTTCAATTTGGTAATTTAATTTGGTTTAGGGATTGATTTTGGCTTTATTTTTAATTTTTAAAAGAAAAAGATTTGAATTTGAAAAAGAAATTGAAAGAAAAAGGAAAACAAAAGAGGGAAGTCTAATTTGGGCCAAATCCTTTTAAATTCCCTGAGCCCAATTGTTTAAAACCCAATAGCCGTCCAAAGACCAGCCCAGATCCTCCCCAACCCAGTCCAATCTCGCTTAGTTACCAAAACAACCCCGTCTCAGTCATTTTCAATTTGGACCGTTGATCTTAGTTGATCAAACGGTCCAAAACTGGTTCACTTTTAATATTTAACTGTATGAAACCCTTACCCCCTAACTCGTCTCCCTCACTCTCATCTCACCCTCTTCAGAGACTCAACCCAAACCCTAGCGCCGCCTTGGTTCTCCACCGCCTCAGGCCGGCGGTGCCACCCCCAACTCATCCCAAATTAACATCCCAGAATCCTCTCGCCTCCCTCTTCCTCAATATCTAACTACTTTCCCTCGATTCCTTCCCGAACCCATCGAATCTTAAATCAAAAGCCTCAACCCTAAAACCCCAAAATCATGAATCAGCCGGTTTGATGAAGATTTGAGGTCGAAGTTGACTTTATTCATGTGTTTTCATTTGAGAACACATGATTAAGGCCCATATCGGCCAAAATCAAAGGTTTGAGGGGTGATTTCAAGATTTGTTCCAGTTCTTCCGTAGGTATTTTCATCTTTCTTTTTCCTTCCTTCATTTTATTCTTCTTTTGTTTCGTTTATGGTTCCAGTCTTTATCTTCTCACCTCGTCTCTTCTGATTGCCTCTATTATTTTCGTTTTTGAATCATTTCTGCTTGCATGGTTTAAATTAAAGTTAATAATTCATGTTTGTTTTAATTTCTTTGTTTCTTCCGTGTTATTTCATTGTTTTTGGTTTTCAAATAAAAAGAGCTGAGTTCACCTTGGGAAACCCATGTTGGGCTCATTAGATTCAGGTCTCATGAATTTGAGTTCTAAAATCAGAAAGCCCAAAAGGGGATTCGACTTGGATATTCAGACCCATAACACTTTGAAATTGGGCTAATTTGACTAGTATCGGTTTGGCCTCAGGGGTAAAGATAGGGTTTTTAAGGGGTAGTTTAGGGATTTAGGCTAGGGGAATCTCTAATAACTGATTTAGGAAGCTGCTAGGAAGGTGCCTTTAGGACTTATATGAAAATCTGATATTTACACTAAGGGTACCTGAGCAAAAATGAAAATTCAAAAAGGGTTCAAGTGCAAAACTGAATTCCTTTATGCTGCCCTAAAGGCTTGCCTATAAAGGCATCATTTCTTCTTTAGCAAGTCAGAAAAAAATTTAGGGATCGAAAAACACAAAAAATTGAAAACGGCTAGATATTTGCTCTCAAGTAAGAACACTGAAAATTGCTTGATTTCTTTTGGTAAATCAGAATTTCAAGGGTTCAATAAAATGGCTCAAACTGGATTTTAGAAGTCTGGAATTGGTCAATGCTTTGAAGCTTGCTCTATTGATTTTATATTGTTTCATTGCTGATTTTTAAGTTGGTTTCTGCTGTTGCTCCTTACTGATTCTTCACCTCTTTGTTTCTCTTTTAGTTCCCAGGTACATGTTCTGACTCTTATCCAATGTAAAGCTCGAGTGGAAGAATGAAATGAAAAATGGAAGTTTGAATTCTAGCATTAAATTATTTGTTCATAGTTTAGTCTTATTTCTTTTTCTTTTCCCTGCATTCATTTGTCCTTGAAGTTGTTTCTTCTGTTTCTGCTACTCCTTCAACACTTAGTGGTGAATCTTGTATTATATTTTTTTAATTAAGCTTCTTCTTTTGCTAATCATGTACTGTGAAAGTGAGGCTATGCCTTTGAAAGTTTAGTATCATGTTGAATTTGGGTAGATGGTGTGTTTGTCTTCCTAGATTCTGTTGAGTACTGAGAAATGTCCTTTAGCTGAGGTATAGTTTAGATGAAATGCATTTTGCTCATTTGCTTGGGCGATAGAGAAATCCATGTAGTAGTTACATGCTGCTTCAACTTTCTCTTTCTGTACTTATTTGTTAAAAGAATGAATCCATGTGGTTGAGAATTTTAGTGTAATTTTGGGGTCCAAGTAATTTGTATGATAGTTTTCTGGATTGATTACTGCTAGTATTCAGAAGAGTTTAATTGAATTTAAGTTTCTTGAGTAGTAGTTGGTGCAAAAATCATATGAAAAGAGAAAAGGAAAAATGGTCAAGGTTGCTTTTAAGAGTAAAGGCATGTACTGATTTAATATTGGTTGTGTATGAGCATGTTAAGTTGGAATTGGTGTTTAAACTTCAGAATGATCAGCTAGTTAACTTGTGCTTGAACAGTTAAATTCAGAAGTAAAAGTTAGTTCAATTGCATGTTTCATATAGCTTTGATTGATTTGCATTTAATTGATTTAGCACAATTGTTGGTTCTGAAAATTTGGGCTCAAAACTGGCCCAATTAATGCATGTCTGATTTCATATTCGATATCACATTTTGTGTACTTGGACGTCATCCCCTCATTAAGAATTGGGCTCGTTTGGGCCCAAGCCTGAAGGCATTTTGAATGGGTTCGGTTAGCTGCTATTTGTTGAAGCAATTTATCCTTGAGTTAATTGGTCTTTCAATTCGATGCCCATTAGTTAATAATTAGGGTCGAATTTTTAGTTTGAAATAATTAGAATCCCTTTTAAGTTTTTCCTTAATTAATTAGATTCTTAAAATGAATTTGAGGTGAGCCATATTAAACAAGTTATAACTTAAGGCCCTCTAAAATATTAATTTAGAAACCCTTTTTGGCTAGAGTAATTTGAGTCGTGCCAGGCCAAATAAAATCTCAAATACATGGTCCTCGTATTAGTTTCATAATTTAGATCTAATAAATATCAAATACTCGTAGTTTGCTTTAGGCTCGATTTAGACTAGTATTGTGATTATGTATACGTTCGCGTAATATAATTGGAATTTTAATCCTATAAAAAAAATGACTTGAGGGATGCGTTCGCGCAACTTGAACCAAATTAATAAATCAATAAAAGTGTTATTAATCGTGGACACGTTCGCGTGACATGATTTTGATGCGCCAAAAGAAAAGAGTATACATACGCGTAACTCAATTCTTTAATAACACATAATTCAAGTAATTTAAAAGCGGTAAAAAGTTAAATGCACATAGGTTCTAAAATGAGTAGTTAAACAATTTAAGTGAAGTATAAATTGCTAAGCGACCGCGCTAGAACCACGGAACCCGGGAATGCCTAACACCTTCTCCCAGGTTAACAGAATTCCTTATCTATAATTTCTGGTTCGCAGACTTTTAGAATAAAATAAAAACTTGCTCGAGTTGGGATTTAAAATAAATCGGTGACTTGGGACACCAAATAAATTATTCCAAGTGGCGACTCTGAAAATAATTTAAATAATCCCATTTCGAATAATGTCACTTTAAATACAAAAACTCCCTCATATACCCCCGCGGGGTGTAAAAAGGAGGTATGACACTATGTTGGAATTCCCCTCCTATATAAAGGGTATCCATCCATTTTGTAAACCTCTGTTGCTTCAGTTGCCCCACACAAAATATGCAAGAACATTCTCTCTGCTCTCTAACACATTCTCTTGATATTATTGCTTCCATTTATTAGCTTCATTATTATTCATCATTTATTGGTTATCATTGGCCATAAAGAGCCTTCGTTGATTTTATTACAACTGTTAGCCATACTTCGACCACCTTCGATAGTTCATAGCCGAGCTCCGGAATCAACCTCAAGGCCCCCGAATTGACAAGCTCGAGGCCGTGATTGTTAACCTATCAGTTTGGTTATCACCTTATCCTTAACTCTCATTTTGTTTCTAAGTCTCACATACATAGCATCGACTGATTAACAACTAGCATAAAAATAGATCATGTATTTTTAGAGTCCCATAATCAAATTTAATTTTTATTACCATTTTCATGGTAAACATCCTTTAATGAATTTTTCTATGCTTGATTATGTCTTTCTTTGTCTTGAATTTTGATGTTGGTCAATGTTTAGCCAGATGAACTAGACTTCGAGGTAAAAGCCCTTACTTTTACGAATCGACTTTGAGGCTGGCCCATAGGCTCTTACGCATTTGCCTCTACGCACCTTTTAGTTAACTATCTTGGTTTCAGTCTTCAAGTCGGTTCCAACTCGGGCTCATCGACCCTTAAGTTTTTTGAAAGCTAGCCCTTAGGCTCTTACGCATTGGGTCGCCACGACTTATAATATGGGCTGGCTCTTAGGCTCTTATGCATTATGTCGGTACGACCTTTAATATAGGCTGGCACTTAGGCTTTTACGTGTTCGGTCGGTACGACCTCTAATTTAAGCTGGCGACAGTGGCTCTCACGCGTTCGGTAGGTATGACCTTTAAAATAGGCTTTATTTTTCCCTCGTTGAAGACTTTTTGAAGTTTTTGTGTTCGTCTGACTCTTCGACGGTTCGATAAGGACCTCGATTATGAGTTGTTATGTGACGATAAATGAGCACCTCAAGAGATTTCACTCAATAGCTGAATTATTTCAAAGCCTTTTCATTGTTTGGAGATGATATGATCGAAGCTCTTTTGCTTATGCCGAGGGTAGCCTGATTAACTAGTTCTTTTCGAAGTATTTCGAAGTAATTGAAGGCCTGTGATTTTATGGTGACGGTCGGGCATCCCCGGGTTGCGTTAGTTAGGCCGGAGCCTTATGACCATGGTCATTTTATTTGACCATAGTTGAGCATCCCCGGGGATGCTTCGATCATATCGGCTCCAATAATAAAAAGGCTTCAAGACAATTCAACCATCAAGCGAAACCTCCCAAGGTTCTCATTTATCGTTACATAACGACTCACAATCGAGGTTCTTATCGAACCGTCAAAGAGCCGGACGAACACAAAAATCTTAAAAGTCTTTAACGAGGGAAAATTAAAGCCTATATTAGAGGTCGTACTGACCTAACACGTAAGAGCCTAAGCACCAGCCAATATTAGGTCGTACCGACCCAACGCATAAGAGCCTAAGCGCCAACCCGTATTAGATGTTTTACCGACCCAACGTGTAAGAGCCTAAGCGCCAGCCCATACTAGAGGTCATGCCGACCCAATGCGTAAAATTCTGAGAGCCAACTTAAAATTCAAAAACTTAAGGGTCGATGAGCCTGAGTCGAAACTCGACTCAAAGATTGAGCCCAAAACAGTTAACTAAAAAGCGCCTAAGGGAAAATGTGTAAGAGCCTACGGGCCAGACGAACAAGCCTCAGGGCTGATTTGTAAACCCAAGGGTTTTGCCTTGAAGGCCAACTCATCTGGCCAATCATTGACAAACCTCAAAATTCAAAACAAAAGAAAGGCATACACAAGCAAAGAGAAATTCACGAAAGGGGAAAACCAAAGGGTTTCTTTTTATATGTATATATGAAATAATACAAGGATTCATTTACATATGTTCTCTAAGAGCATTGTACACAGAACCAGAAAGAAAAAGCCTAGTCTACTTTCCCCTCAGGGACTTCGGCCCCATCGGCTTCTCCCTCATTATCTTCGGCATCAGATACGAGGAACTTGGCATCGTATTCATCTGCCTTGGCCTGCTCTATCTCTTCTGAGAGATCGAAGCCCCTAGCGTAGATCTCCTCGAGGGTTTCCCTCCGGGATTCGCACTGGGAATATTCATTACTTTTGCTATCCCGATTGAAAGCCCCTCTCAACTCAGCTCGAGCGTCGCCAACATCTTTTAAATAGACGGCCACTTTCTTATCAGCCTTAGCTTGAATCTCTTCAGCTTCAGCCCGAACATCCACAACCTCAGCCTTCATCTTCAAAAGGTCCGACTCGAGCCTTACAATCCTACTTGTCTGAACCAAGCTATTTTCACAAGCATTCCGGAGTTGAACCTCGAGGGCAGAGGCCTTGGCCAAAGTATTCTTCTTGGCCGCAACTTGGGCATCTATCTGAGCCCTTAGCTCATTACACTCGTACTTGGCCTGACAAACTTTGCCCCAAAGGCCTCCCAGGTCCTCTGTCTTTCTCTGCAACTAAAGTATCAAAATATTAATCTCCGAGGATAGAAGGAGGAATATGCATCCCCTCAAAACAAAGGTTACCTGTCTCTTGAGGCAGCCTTCATAGTTCTGGCTTCGGTTCATCTCGTACCGAAGGTGCCTCAAATCCTTTGCCCTTTTATCATAAAGAAGCCTGAGGGATTTCTCCCCATCCAAGGCTTTCCGCAACCTGGCTTCATGACGAAGCAGCTCAGACTTGATCTTGTCAAAGGCCTATGAAAAAAGAAGCTCAATGAGAAAATGAGAATGCAAAACTGAAGAACCAACAAAGTCAAACCAAAACTCACAATAGAACAGAGCCGTTGAGCTTTCTCAAAAGTTGAGCGTACATCTATAGGCCTGGTCTTATCGGCCCCAGTTAAATCGCCCTCGATGGGGATATGATCACTCGAGACCCCTCTTGATCTAAGCAACCTCTGGCCTCGAACATCCCTTAAAGTACCTTTGACAAGAGAAGAAGATGGCGGTAGAAAACCTATTTCCCTCGAAGTACCTTCGACGGGAGAAGAAGACGGTGGCAAAAAAATCTTTATACCTCGAAGTACCTTTGATTGAAAAAGAAGATAGCAACAAAGGAGGAACCATTTTTCCGAGGCTAGAAGCCTGGGGTGCTGGAAGCTCAACCGATACATCTTTTTTGAGCCTCTGAGTAGGGCTTGCCTTTCTATGAGCACCCTCATCCTTCGGGGATTCCTTCTGTTTGTTATCATTCCTCGGCCCTGAAGCCAACGATCCTTCCTCCTCTCTGAGGGAGCATGGTCTCATCTTAGAAAATTCTCCAATGCCTGCGGTGACGGAGTTAATACACATAATGGAAAGTACCTTTCAAAGAAAATACACCACATAGCATGTACTGTGGTGTTTTACCTCCCATCTACCCTTGGACAAATCTTGCCACTTATGCTCATCGTAAGTCGAGCAAGCTGCTAATTTTCGAATCCATTCCGCTAGGCCGGGGACCTCGTATGGCAGCCACGAGATTACTGTAGAAAAGACAAGGAAAAAACCTTTACGGAGTCTGCCTCCACCATGAGCAAAAATGATAAAAACACAAATGTACCACTTACATGTGAAATTCCATTTCTCAGGAAATGGTAGGAACTCTGCGGGGATAATACCAATAGTCCGCACTCGGACAAATCAACTCATCCACCCTCGGTCCCTGTCTTCTTCATTATTGGCAACAGAGGGCCGGGTGGATTGACGTCGTAGAGTAATCAGGCCTCGATAATGCAAGGGCTGGTATAATCTAATAAGATGGCTGAGGTGAACTCGAGTCCGACTTTATCTGTGAAGTACCTTTTCATCAACACTATCATCCAAAACAACGAGCGAACCTGTGCCAGTGTAACCCGATATCTTTTACAAAACTCGAGCATGATTCTATCGAGGGGCCCAATGTAAAGGGGTACGTGTATACACTTAAAACCCCTCTACATATTCCATGATGCTCTTTTCCATGGAACGTACCTGCAGTACAACATTTTCTCCCCATCCGCAGTCTCTCCTAACTACCCCGAGGTGTTCCTCTCCTATTGATGAGATGAACCTCGATGCATGCTCCCAATGACCCTGAACTTTAGATGGTCTCTCTAACGTAAAATACCTCCTTGAGACAAAGCACCTTGAGGTTAGCTCACCGGACGCCGACGGTGTACCACTGACCGAGCGAGAAGTGGAGGCAGAATTCTCCTCTTCTTGGCGAACGGATTTGGGCATAACTATGGTAAAAGAACTTATGCAAGAAAGAGGAGCTATATAAAAAGGATGGTTGCTCAAAATAGAAGAATCCTCAAATAAGAAGAAAGCAAATACATATAAAGAGAAAGCGGCGACTGTTCGCCTATAGAGGACGTAGTCATTCACTCGACTAATTAGCCCCCGAGCTACCCGAGTTCGAGCCAGTTCTGGCTCGGGGACTATTTATAAAGCCTCCGGGCTATCTTCATCCAAAGTTCGAGCGAATGCTCAATCGATTATTTAGCCCATGAGCTACCCGAGTTCGAGCTAGTTCTCACTCGGGGACTGTAGACATGTGATTTTTGACCCTCCCCGAGATTTCACCCATTTTAGCGTAAAATATCTAGTTTAGGCCTAATATCGATATTTCAATTAGTTTTGACTCTTTTACTTTATTTTATCAAAAAATAAAAATTAAAAAAATATTTCTTCTTTTTAGTTGCTTTTAGTTTATATACATTTCGTAAAAACTAAAAAATACAAAAAATAGTACCTTATTTTTATTTTAATATGATATTTGAAAATACCAAAAAATAGGTTTGTTTTAACGGTTAGTCTTATTTTAATAGTTATTTTACTTAAGTAGGATTAATTAGTAAATGAGGTCGTATTTTTAGTCTTGTTCGCGGAGAAAGAATAAAATTTGGGTTCAAACAACCCATTTTAAGCCTAATTTTTGGGCCTAGCCCATAATTCCCAAGCTCATAATTCCTAGGCCCATACCCCCTAACCTAACAAACCCTAAAAAACAAACAAGACCCTAGGCTCTAAGACATAGAGACCTATACACACAAAAATCCGCTGTTTTCCCTGATAGAGAAGGAGCCATCAACGTTGTTTCAAAAAATGAAGGACTGAAGACCCTTTATCTTCCTAAAAACTAACCTAAAAAAAACCTAGATCTCTAAGAGTTACAGCCATAAAGGATCATAGAGAACCCCCCCACCCCCAACGTCTTCCTCTTGACAGACCTTAGGAGACCACCCTCTCTCAACCAACTCTCCATCGCTGCTGTTTCTTTCCCTTCATCCACCCTCTAGTGTCTTTGTATAGTCGGAGTCGCATCGTCAACGATGAACGAGTAGAAAACAGTTTACTGTTTCATCACCATTATTCCAGTGTGCTTTACTTTTATGTCGAATGGGAGTAGATCTAATAGGTTCTGGATTTTTGTGACGTTTTTGTGCTGAGTTTGGCCAGAATTAGTTCTCTGGCGATACCTTCGCGTGTGTCATTTGGCTATGGTTCCAGTATCGCCATCGTTATTGTAGTAGTGTCATTGATTCCAACGAGTTTTGAGGTCTGGATCCGTTCGAGGTTCCCAGCTTTGGTCCATGATAAATTCCGTTTTTGTGTGAGGGTTCAAATGAACTTCTAACTAATCCAGAAATATGAAGACAAAATCATGTTGCATTGCTGTGAAGAATTGTGTTTAAGCCATTGCTGTATAAGCTTGTTTGGATTGTTCTTTAGGAAAGCTCATTAAAGGTTCAATTCTTCCTATCTCTTTTAAATTTCATATACATGGTTGTAATGACATGAGCTTGGTATTTTGCATTATATGTTGTTGATTGCTTGAATATCACTAGATATTGAGCTGAAAGAAAAGGCAAGGGTTTGATATTCATGGCTACAACTGACAGTGATAACAAGCGACACCATAAGGCGAAGAAACTCATGATAGGATCGTTTATATTTTCATTTCCTCATGATTGCTCTAATTTGTTTTTATTAATTTGCTTTTTTTTTCGTTTTGTTAATTGACATGAAGAGACATTAGAAAGACATGATTTTGTTTGGGGACATAGTTTCGGCTTTAGGCGCGTTTAAAATACAATTGTGATTGTGTATATGTTTGCGTGATATAATCACGATTCTAAAAACCAAATCGGAGTATGCGTTCGCGCATTTTCGACCAAACTTTCTTAATATTAAAATTGTGTTTAATAGGCCGCTAAATTAAATTTAGTTCATATAGTCAAGGCGTGACATTCACAATTTAATCATTCATGGCCCTCATATTAATCTTATGAGTTAGATATAAAAATGACAAATGCTTGTAGTCGCTCTAGGCCCGTTTAATATGTTATTGTGATTGTGTACAGGTTTGCATGACATGATTACGATTTCTAAAAACAAAACCAGAGTATGCGTTCGCGCAACTTCGGCCAAACTTTCTTAATAATAACAAAGCGTTATTAATTGTGGACACGTTCGCTTGACATAATTTTTAACGCGCCAAACAAATGGGTACACGTGCGCGTGGCCTGTTTCAAGATAATTTCTTAACTAACAAGCGATAAAAGGTAAATGAACATAGGTTCCCAAAATGAGTAATTAGACAATTTTAATAAGCCAAGTATGATCAAAGCAACTGTGCTAGAACCACAGAACTCGGGAATGCCTAACACCTTCTCCTGGGTTAACAGAATTCCTTGACCGTATTTCTGTGTTCGCAGACCACAAATAAGAGTCAACTTCCTCAATTCGGGATTTTAAACCGATGACTTGGGACACCATAAATTATCCCAAGTGTCGACTCTGATTTTTATTTAAATAATTCCGTTTCGATTGTCACTTAAATTGGAAAAAAACTCCCTTATACCCTTCTGGGGGTAGTAAAAAGGAGGTGTGACAGGGACTATTCATAAAGCCTTAGGGCTATCTTTACTTCGAGTTGGAACAAGTGACCGCTCAACTATTAAGACCAAGGGCCACCTGAGTTCGAGTGTATCCTTGCTCAAGGACTATTTGTAAAGGCCTAAGGGCTATCTTTGTTTTCAGATGATCAAGAAAACTCTCACTCGGGGACTAATGACGAGTCCTAAAAGGGCTAAGCTTTATTGCAAAGAAAACTGAGACCCTGCTCTCACTCAACTCGAAGTCATAAGTCCCGACAACCTAAGTTTGTGCCAAATCAATCCGGATTTGGTCCGAGGGATGACAAAGAATCTCAAGAAATATCCTATTAGCCAATCGAGAACCAAAGGGATTACGATATCCGAGTTCGGTATTCGGACCAATCGAAGGAAAAATGGAAATCCAGCACAAGTCAAAGGCCAATCAAAGAAACTTTTGTATTAATAAAAGAGGATTACAAAAGCCTACAAGGGGTCCTTACACAGAAACAAAGAAGCAAAAAACAATAGTTAAAAAGCCTGATCTACTTTCAAAGGTATATCCTCGGAAGCGGTATCTGTGAGAACCATTCCTCGGGGACTCCATTTCGGTCTTCAGAGTGACATCTTCGAGAATCTCCTTCGAAGCAGCGGTAGATGAAAGATGGTCTATAGCCTATCAAAGAGTAAAAACTCTTAACAAGCAAGGAAAACTGTGGCTTGGTGGAAAATCTAGCGAGTATTGGTCTCGTCAGCACTACTATTGTGAAGCCACTTCTTGAGACATTGCATTGGTGTGGGATGCAAAAGTTAGTAGATGATTTCACCTCACTCCATGGAAAGCAAAAGGAATGAAGGGCCACACCAGGTGAAGTTAAGAGAGATGAGTAGAGGTTTACAGTCTATATATCTTCTGATGCGGGAAGAATTTGAGGCCTTTCTCTCATTATCTCGGGCCAACAACAAAAACAACAACAACAAAAGCAACAACAACCCAGTATAATCCCACTCAGTAGGAAAGAGCTCTGTAAAAAAGCCATGGCATAACTGACAAAACTGCTGCCGTATGACCTTACTGTCACAGGCTTGAACCATAGAAATAGGAGTTTGGAGGAAGATGAAAATAAGTGAAAGGGCTATAGGCTGTTGAAGAAAGACTAGGTAAAGTCTTGGCCCAAGCAATCCCCCATTTAGAGAGGGACGGTAGCGTAACCGGCGGCGCAACCAATGCCTTTGGAAAACGTATCAACGGCGCAATCAATGCCTTTTGAAAACGTATTAATGACGCAATCAATACTTTTTGGGCAAAACGGATCGGCGGTGAGATCACTGCTTTTGTGAAAGAGAACCGGTGGTATATTCAATGCTTCTAGGGAGACGGACCGATAGGACGTTTGAGTCACTTCAAATGCTTACGTCATGAGCATGACTATTTACCGTGAAAATTGTAATAACAATTAAATTTATAAATGAGACTCTAAAAATACGTGATCTATTTTTATGCTAGTTTTTAGAGCAGTTGATGCTAGGAATATGAAGTTTAATCGACAAAATGCAAGCTAAAATGGGGCAGTAATCAAACCGAGGGGGTTGCTACCCGGGCCTCAGACTGATCGATGAAAGGCCTCGAGGTCGATACCTGGGCTCAAGCTCGGGCTATCGGGCGTAACCGGGAATGGAATAATAGTTAGGATATAATTAAATAAGGCATTTTATGGCCAATATCAAGCAATAAATGAAGAACAAATATGAAAACAATAAATGGAAAGAGTAGCCTCGAGCGAGTAAGTTAGAGAGAAAAAAGAGAGAGAGACCTGTTATTGATCGTATGTAGAATGGTTGGAGCAACAGCAGCCCCCTAAAAAGGGGTGAGGATCCCCTTTATATAGGAGGGGAAATACAACATAGCACAAAATGCATTAATTTTAAAGACACGGAGATGGGACGGCTAGGCATGACATTGGACTCTACTGGTGCTATTTTCTTGCCTCGGGATATCCCCACCCTCAGGATCATTATTGGGTCGGACATGAATGAACCTCGAGGGAGGTAGCTTGACCGCAACCCTACAGCCTCGATATATCGATATGACTCCCCGAACACACCTTATTGACAAGAAATCGGTCCCTCCAATTTCGCCGTATATAGATAGTCTCCACATTTCCAAGAATGAAGAAATAGGAAAAGATTTGAACCGTCGTCTTGAGGTCATTATTGCTGTGGCGTCAGCTGATAAGAGCATTAAATGCCATGTTCTAGAAAACCATGCAAAGGCCGCCGTTAGATGCGATAATCGAGGAACCTACGAACTGCCATTGGCTCGTCCTTTCCGCTCCCCAAGAGGTTCCTATAAATGCATCGACTGTTTGCTACTTCTTACTTTCAACCCATCTCCAAATTTATGTGTTAGAACCCTTTGTCTTTTACACTCTTTCATTTTTTTCTAGAATTCTTTTTACCATTGATATGGCTAGGACTTCTAGAACGGTCCCTCGGTGGAACGAAGTTGCATCACCCTCTCAACCATTTAAAGAGAAAACCGGAGCGATCTTTTCCTTCAAACAATGCACCCCGCCTGATCTGATATGTGCACAGATTTTAACATTGATGACACTTCATCCACACCGGGCCGGTGTGAGCACGTGTCTCGATATATTAGTGTCGTGACCAATATACAAATGGTGAGGAAAGACTATCGATGGAATGAAGCAGTGGAAGTGGAGATTCCCGATCCTAACGAGAATATAATAGACCACAAGGCCGGTTTTCTTTACGTGTATACTTACCCGTTCACCTTGGGTCCTGACGAATCTTCTAAGTCTTCTCCCCCGGAGATAGACCCGGTCATCCTTGACTTCTGTGAGAAGTACCAAGTGATGCTTGGTCAGATCTATCCTTCTTTCTAGAGGATAGTATTGATGCTATGCCATTTCACCGAAGGGTTTAGGGGTGAGGCTTTCACCCTCAACCATTTGATCAGGATGTATAGTCCACAATTTTATCAAGGTTTGATCAGGCTCCACCATCGATCCAAAAAATCATTCTTCTCGAGCAATGACGAGAGGAAGGATCGAGGGTGGATGAGCAGATTTTTCTAGGTGAAGACCTCAAATATTATCCCGGCCTAGAGGATGCCTTTTCTGGAGAGATAGAACACGCAACGTAAACAACTTTCCCTTAACCCCTTTTTAATACTTTTCTTTGAAGTAATGACCTCTCTGCGCTTCTTGCAGCCACTGATTGGTACCCAAAGGCAGTTCCGAATTTGTTGGGATTGATCGAGCGGTTGGACAAGGCGTTCCCATGTCATGTTCGATCTTGGACCGACCTGGCGAAGAAGCGATGGGTGGCTAAGAATCATGGTAAGGTTTCTTTACCGCCTACACCTTGTACTTGTGTTTCTTCCTGAGCCCTTAGTGAAAGCATCTTACGGTTACTGCACTGGTGCAGGTGTTGGCAAGAATATACAGATAAGGCCGCCCCCTGGCAACAAAGTGGAGGCTTCGGAGCCCAGCAAAGATAAAAAGAGAAAAAGCAAAGCAACTATTGCCCTTCCTTCGACAAAGAAACCTAGGTCACTAAAGCACCGAGCCACTGTTGGGACTTCTGCTTCAACTTTAGGGGCGAATCCTGACACCGAGGAAGAGGATGACAATGAATTCTAGCCAAAGCGGAGGACGGCGTCTAATGTGAGAGCCTCGTAGGTGCCTCAGTCGGAGGCTATTGAGTTCGAAACGGCTGAGTTCGGTCGATCTCGTGAACTGGAGACCCTCGAAGAGGGCGTTAACGCAACTTCAAATCACACAACTGGGTTCAATGGAGTTTCTGCCGGGGGGGACTGCTGCTATCGATCCTGAAGGGTTGGGGCCCGAAGCTTTTCAGGAGCATGGGTTGCCTTATGGAGAAGTCGGCTACCTAAACGACTTCTTCTCATGCTTCCAGGTCTCGTTAGGGGAACTGCAGGATGCTCAAGAAGTGGTCGGCGTCAAAGTGGGGATTCTTTTCCAAGGGGGAGGCTCTATTGCCAACATCTTTGATGGTGTTAGTGATAGTGCCGATCTTGAAGTTCCCGGCGCCGTCAAAGAAGCAGAGAAATTCATGCAGTAGGTGACAACCATTTCTCGTGCATTTCTTTTATCCTCGGACGTCATCCCTTGTCTTTGTAACTTATCCGTTATGTCATAGTGCAAGGAGATGTACGATCATGCCATCCTTTGACTCGGTGAGGAGCTTTCTTATAATGAAAAGGAGTGTAAGAAAGATACCTCGATGCTGCGGGATTCAGAGGCTCGCTCTACCCAGGGAGGGAAAGAACTAGGACAACTCCGAGCTGCTTTAGAAACGGAGCTTCGGGAAAAGGCCGACCTTGCCGCGCATTTATTTTTCTTTGCTTGTACCCAACTTCTGTTCCCGTGTTACGACATAAATTGGCTCACCTTTCTTTTGTAGGTCGAGAAAAATGGTTCACAGATTAACTAACTGAATACGGAGATCTCCGGGCCGAGGGAGCGAAATGAAGTAGCAGATGGGGAGTTGGTGACATCCCGAGATCTTCTCAAGGATACTTGCAAGGAGGTTGCTGCTTTGGTCGTGGCTATGTTCGAGGTTGAACGAAATGATTCCACATATCTGGAGGGTGCAGCCAAAGTGTATAAAATAGCTCGTGACATATCAATAGAAGCTGATGCGAAGTTAACCTGAGCTATTAAGCGTGCTAAGGCAGAGGAGAGGAGAGAGACCTTGGAGGAAATCAGCGCCAAAGGTATCGACCTTTCAGCTGATCTCAAGGAAGCCTGCGAATTGGAGGAAGAAGTGGCGCTTTTAATTGACCCGATGAGGGAGAAGATGATAGCGATGAGGAGTAGTCTCCAAGTCGTCTTGTATCCCTTCATTTTCCCTTTGTATGCGGCCCCCGGGGGATGGGTTGTGTAAAGATGTTTTTTTGTGAATAAATTTTTTTAGTATCTTCTTTCTTTACCCCTTTGCCTTCACGATTTTAGCTTTTGAATCTCGACGTTGGCCTTTCATAACCTATTCTCAGAGGAATCGGGATCCTGAAACTAGCCATGCCCCAGGATTAAATCAATAGCTTCTCTCGGAATGATGCTTATGACGTTGGGGAGCTCCCCGAGGCCTCGCAATTTTTTGAGTTCCGCGGGGTAACAACATTTGTATGATCCGATAAAAAGGGGCCCGGGGTAATTTTTCTAGTATGTTTCCCTATGAGAGGGTGACGTTAATGCGGCCAAAATTGATTGGCCCTCTTGGGTAGGCGGGAAGTTGTTGCTTTACCCCTATATATATATATATATTCATTCATCCGTCTTTCCAACGCTGAATTTGCTACTTTGAAAGGCTATCTCTTCCGCAGAGCCTAGCGCTTTGTGCTAGTCCTTCCGCTCCCCTAAATTTTTTTTTGCTCATACCCTCATCTTTCCCCTCCTATTTTACCATAGCCATAAATGCTACGTTGATGTCTGGTCGTCTGGTGGAGGGGAGTTCCTCATGTGTTTCGCATTCGGTTGGCGCCAGCGACTCACCCCCGATGTCAGGTGAGCGAGGCTCGGGATGGCCTGCCTCGAGGAGAGCTATCACGCCGGGGAAACCTCCCAATGTTCCGGGCCACCAGGAGCATGTGTCGAGGATCATTTCATCAGTGGGAGAGGAAAACCTCGAAATGATCAAAAACGATTGTGGATGGGGAGAAGGCGTGATATTACAAGTATCTTCCCCCGAGGAGAGCGTTATGATATATGTTGAGGGATTTTTAAGCATATACATGCATGTTTTTGTGTCGGGTTCCCATGATTGGGTCGTGCTTGATTTCTATTGGAGATATCAGGTTACACTGGCGCAGGCTCCTCCCTCCCTTTGGAAAATAGTGCAGGCGATGAGGTATTTTGCCGATAAGGCCGGGATAGAGTTTACCCTCAGCCATCTCGTGTGGTTATATCGGCCACTCCATTATCGGGGCTTGATTTCTCTTCAACGTCGATCCACCCGAGCTCCTGTCGTCGACAACGAGGAGGACGAGGATTGGGAATGGATGAATCGGTTTGTTCGGATTCGAACGATTAATGTCATTCCTAGAGAATTTTTGCCATTTCCTGAGTAATTGAACTTCACACGTAAGTGTCTCATCTGAGCTATCATCATTTTGAGCGGATGCAAGCTTCGTAACAATATGTTCCTTATTTGTAGCAACTTATTGGTCACCGAGCGAGGTCCCTGATTTAGACGAGTGGTCTTGTAGGCTAGCATCTTCCTTGATTTATGATAGGTGCCAGTGGCAAGATCTGTCCAAAGGGAGATGGGAGGCGAAGCATTGTGGTAGGTGCCCATCGCTCCACTTCCTAGAAAATGGCGCTTTTCTTACTGGCTTATTTAACTCAACTATTGCAGGTGTCGGGGGTTCTTTTGAAATGAGGCCGCGTTCTCTGGGGAAGGAGGAGAGATTGCTAGCCTCGGGATCGAGGAGTGATAACAAAATAAAAGATGTTCTGAGGCGCGAAAAGGCTTGCAGTGAGGGGACTCCTTCTCAACAGTTAAGGAGAAGCAATTCGGCCGATCGACCACCTTCTGAAACCGGTATGCTATCGCACATTGCTTCGACCTTCGGTGAGGCTCAGTGGTTTAGCCTCATGGTTAGTTTTGACTGCTGTAAGATTATTCCGGCCCCGTGCCTTTCTTTTTCCCCTTCTCTTTTTCTTTATTTAGCTTTCTTTAGTAGGCCTTTGACAGCTTAAATCTGAGCTTCTTCGTAGCGAGGCCCCATTGCGGGAAGCTTTGGATAGGGAGAAATCCCTCAAGCTTCTTTGTGCGGCAAAGGAAACTAAGCTGGTTTCCTTACGACACGAGGTGGGCTAGAGCCGGAGCCGTGAGATTTTCTTGGAGAATCAGGTACCTTGTATTTCATGCTGGCTTGCACTCCCTTCCTTCCTCGACATTCTGATGTTTTGATATTTCAGTTGGAGGATAAGGCGAAGGAGCTGGGACAGCTCTGGGGCGAGGTTGGCCGAGCCACAAAAATTCAACGAGCTGCAGGCACATGTAAGTTCCCATTTCGTGGCCAAAAAGAGGGCTCAAGCCATTGTTTCTACTCTTGAGGTGCAAATCCAGACCGTTCATGCGAACGATTCTACCCAGGGAAATATGATCGTAAGGCTTTCGTCCGAGCTTTCGAAGGCGAAGATAGAGGTGGTGAATATCCGAGCCGAGGTTATGATGAGCAATACCAGGGCAGGACAGAAAGTGGTGGCTTATTCAAAGAGTGCTGCCACTACTAAAGCTGAGCTAAAGAGAGCCCTCGATCGTGCAAGCAATAGCAAGGAGTATTATGCCAAGTTCCTTCTGTCCGGTGCTGAAGATGGTGAAAAGGAGCTGCCAGGCCATAGTTGCCTAAGGGGGGAACGTTTATTCCCTACCTCCTTCTTGTGTACATAGCTTCCATAATATGTTGTAGACTGAGCTTGAATTTCATCGCCTGTATGTAAAAAAAAAAGGAAACCCCGTAATTTGTATCTTCTGTATTTCTGTTTGCCAAGATCTCAATCGGGTGAATTCGACCTTTGGATTGGTAGGAATCTCCGAACCTATAATATGGCCTCGATGTTCGTTAGGCCGGCAAAAGTGGTAATTGTTTTGGGTTCAGTCTCCGAGTTGGGCTCCGAATCGGGATCACTCGACCCTCAAGTTTTACGCCTGCATGGACTGGCAACAATGGCTCTTATGCCTTGGGTTGAAGCGACCTTATATGTATGCGGCCCTTAGGCATATATAGCTAACTATTTTGGATCCGGTCTCCGAATCGGGTTACGACTCGAGCTCAGTTTAATCCTTAAGTTTTCAAATTTTAAGTTGGCGACAATGGCTCTTACGCTTTTGATCGTTGTGACCTTTTAGTGTGTGGCCCTGAGGCTCGTTTGGCTAGAGACTATGTCTCTTACGCTTTTGCCCTTAGGCATGTGTAGGCTTTGTTTTTCCCTCGTAAAGGACTCTTTTGAAAAAATTTTGCCTGACCCGTCATCGGTTCGAGATGAACTTTGATTTCAAGTCGCTAGCGGTGATGTTCGAGCACCTCGGAAGGTTTAGCTAGTAGGAAGAGTAGCTCGAAGCCTTGTGATTTGGAGCTGACATGGTTGAAGCTCGTTTTCCTTTTGAGGGTAGCCTATCTTAACTGGTTTATTTCAAAGTATATTCGAAGTAATGGCCTGTGATTTTGTTAGCGATGGTCGGGCGTCCCCGAGTCATGTTAATTTGGCTGGTGTAGCCGTATTGACCGTAGTCATTTCTGTTTATCCAGAGCCATTTGTGATCCCGAGTGTGGCAGTTTAGGCGTCTATATCGAGGGTATGTCCTTTCGGGAGTCTTACAAATGCGACATATAGCCTGAACTTCAGGATCGAGTTTTATGCCTGTAGTAAGGTCTTACAAAATTTTCATGCCTATTGAGGTCTTACAGTTTTTTCATGCCTGTTGAGGACTTATAGTTTTTTCATGCCCGTTGAGGTCTTACAGTTTTTTCATGCCTGTTGAGTACTTATAGTTTTTTTATGCCTATTGAGATCTTATCGTTTTTTGTTGCCTATTGAGGTCTTACAATTTTTTCATGCCTGTTGAGGTCTTATAGTTTTTTGTTTTATGTAAAATAGATCTGGCTAGACCGAGTTTGCTCGCTCGGGGTCTTACGGCCTCGGGTTTTTCAGTGAATGGCGATTGACGATAGTCTCCGAGTCATCGAGTTTGCTTAGGCTCGAAGGCCGTTACTCGTGAGCTTAGAATTGCCTCGTTGGGGCCTTATAAGCATGGAGTTCCGACCCTAAGGTCATGTGGGTACCAAATTGTTGACGCTAAGTCTCCGAGTATTTCGGGACGTACTCGATGGAGGGATCCTTGCCGTGAGCATGCTGAATTTTCTTTTGGGGTACGAGATGATTTTGGCGAAACATATTAATTGATTGCTTGGGGTAAATACATGTCGTTGTGTTGCCGTAAGCCCGACTTATGCAGACACGGTTCATTCGACCGTTTGGACCGATACATCATATCCAATTGGAACCTCGTTTGTCATTTCCCGGTACAAGGTTGATTGCGAAGAAAATCCGGTAGGCTTGTTGAGTCCTTCTTAGGTAGCGTGTGGACGTTGCCTCGTTAAAAACCTTGCCGACAAAAACCCATTTCGGGATAAAAAATTGGTCAAAGGAAAAGAGTGCAACAGACGTTTTGAAACCTCAGGGCCTTCGAGCCGGAGCGGCATCCCGACTGCCTTTGTCACTGGCCTACGCAAGAGCTACCGTGAAGTAAAAGATAGAAAAAGGGAGAGGTGGTCATACCTTTGTGGCGATGGCGCTTTCGGGTTCCGGTGTTCGTTTAGCGGATGCTATGTGGTCCTTTATTTGAATACGTCCGGGGCGAGCATCAAAACATCGTGTGGATAACTGTTGGGGCTTGTCTGCTTTGTTCTTTTTGCTTTTTTCTCTTTCTTGGGACTGGGTTTTAGCCCGGTTGCTGAGAAATTCTCGAAGGTGCCTGTTATCGAGTAGTCGGGCCACTTCCTCTTGAAGTTTCCTGCAATCCTCGGTTCTGTGCCCGTGCGAGCTGTGAAACTCGCAAATCAAGTTGTAGTTCCTTTGGGAAGGATCCGAGTGTATAGGCCTGGGCCATTTGGCGTCCCTGATTTTGTTAATGGCGAACACGATGTCTGATACATTGACGTTGAAATTGTATTCTGATAGGCGAGGTGCCCTTGTTGGCCCCGTGTCCTCATCGAAGCCACCTCTGTTGAGGGGTCCCCGAGGGTTCTGTCCTCTATTCGCCAATCGATCGTTGCGAGGTGGGTTGCATCTCGGAGCATTCCTCCTATCATCAGGGTATGATTGGTACCTCTCTTTATTCGATTTTGACTCCTTCTCTAGGAATCTACTCGGATATACTGAGCCCGAAGGATCTCCCAGCTGGTCATCCTCAACCCTGATCTTTGACTAGTACCGATTGTGGACGTCCGACAAGGTTATGGCAGGATACTTGATCAGATTCTCTTTCAGCTGCCTTGAGGCCACCGAGCTTCATTCATTCAAGCCTTGAGTAAAGGCCTGCACTGCCTAGTCGTTGGAGATCGGGGCAGTTCCATTCGTTCTTTCGGGAAATCAGACACGAATTCTCGCAGCATTTTGTTCTCCCTCTGCTTAATCTTGAATATGTCGAGCTTCCTTGTTGCTACCTTGATGGCACCGGCGTGCGCCTTACGAAGGAATCTGCTAGCATGACAAATGAATCTATGGAGTTGGGAGCTAGGTTGTGGTACCACATCATGGCCCCCTTCGAGAGTGTTTCTCCTAACTTCTTCAGTAAGACAGACTCGATCTCATCGTCTTTTATGTCATTGCCTTTCACCGTACACGTATAGGCAGTGACGTGTTTGTTGGGATCTGAGGTCCCCTTGTATTTTAGGAGTTTTGGCATTCTAAACTTCTTTGGAATGGGTTTCAGAGCATCTTCCTCTAGGAACATCCATTGTACGAACATCCTGGAATCTACACCCTTCAGGACCGGGGGCGCGCTCGGGATTTGGTCGACTATGAAGTTATAAGTTTCGACCTTCTTATCGTTGGATGCTATCATTTTCTCGACTGACTCGATCCTTTTGGTGAGGTCCTCTAGCATTTTCACGATGGCAGGATCGGCTATTGATCGTTGTTGCTTGACCTCTCCGGTACCTATTCGGCTAGGGGAGTAGTTTCCGGCGCTACTTTGCTGGGAGTCTTCAGGTGGCTTTGCAACAGAGCGATAGCCAACTGTTGTGCCTACAACATTTCAAAAATAATATGAAGTCTGACATCCTGTTCTTCACGGGCTGGGATTTTTTAGGCTTCCTGTTGGTCGTCGTGCTGTATGCTCTTGTCGATGTGTGAGGTTTCGTCGACTTGCTATGCGTCCTGCGAATCGACGTCCGCTGAAATTGGTCCAGGCGCGTTATCGGGATTCTGCAATGGCACGCCGATGACTGGAACAACCATACCATTTTCCCCGTGGTATTCGAGGTTGCCGTTCTCGACTATGTTTACTGAGCCAGACATTTTGTCCTGAAATCAAAAGATCTTGGACAAGAAAAAGTGTGAAAGATAACTCGCGTTTGTGTAGTGAAACCAGCAAGAAAATAATCACTATTATTTTTAGCCCCATGGTGGGCGCCAAACTGTTTACTGTGAAAATGGTAATAATAATTAAATTTATAAATGGGATTCTAAAAATACATGATCTATTTTTATGCTAGTTGTTAGAGCAGTTGATGCTAGGCATATGAAGTTTAATCGACAAAATTCAAGCTAAAACAGGGCAGTAATCGACCCGAGGGGGTTGCTACCCGGGCCTCAGACTGATCGATGAAAGGCCTCGAGGTCGATACCCGTGCTCGAGCTCGGGCTATCGGGGATAACCGGGAAAGGAATAACAGTTAAGATATAATTAACGAAGGCTCTTTATGGCCAATATCAAGCAATAAATGAAGAACAAGTATGAAAGAAATAAATGGAAAGAGTAGCCTTGAGCGAGTAAGTTAGAGAGAAGAGAGAGAGAGTTGTTACTAATCTTATGTAGAATGGTTGGAGCAACAGCAGCCCACTACAAAGTGGTGAGGATCCCCTTTATATAGGAGTGAAAATACAACATAATACAGAATACATTAATTATAAAGACACAGAGATGGGACGGCTAGGCATGACATAGGACTCTACTGGTGCTATTTGCTCGCCTCAGAATTCCCCACCCTCGGGATCATTGTTGGGTCGGACGTGAATGAACCTCAGGAGAGGGAGCTTGACCGCAACCCTACAGCCTAGAGATATCGATATGACTCCCCGAACACACCTTAATGGCTAGAAATCGGTCCCTCTAATTTCACCGTATACAATGACGTCTGCACGTGATGTTCAGGAAAGTCAAGGTCAAGATTGTTCCTTATCATTTTATTCTAATAAATGCGGGGACTATATATATACGACTAAAATTGGAGAGTCCAGTTTTGTGATCATTATGGCATTTCATAGCCCGTCTTTAGAAGCCTCGAAGCTTAGGTCGAGGTTTTACCCCGAGGGTCCCCAATGCTCGACCTCGGGGCAATGCAAATCGGTGGCTATCTTAGACAAGCAGAAAATTCCCAAAAGGCATGTGGTTAAAGCTGACCAGGTCTACAAGAATAGTAAAAGTCCGTACCGTAGCATTAAATAGTTGTACCAACTGTTTATTATTGTAGTAAATGCATATGTACTATGTTGGGATTCCCCCCCCCCATATAAAGGAGACCCTTCTCATCTTGTAAAAGGGACATGATATTCAATACAAGAACTAGAACATTCTCTGTTCTCTAACTTAAACACTCCCCATTGTCTTTCCTTTGATTTATTGCTTAAATTTATTGTGTTTCTTCGATTGTTCTTCATTTATTACTCATCATTGATCATAAAGAGCCATTATTGAGGCCTTTGGAACTGTTAGTCCTCCATCGATCATCTCCAGTCGAGATCATTAGCTCAACCTCGAGGCCCAGCTTAGACCACCTCGAGACCCCTATTCACGATCGTTTGGTTTGAATAACAACACTTACTCTTACCTTGCTTTCCTAGCTCACACATGGCATATATTGTCTAACAACTAGCATTAAAATAAATCACGTATGTTTAGAACCACAAAATCAAATCTAATTGTAATTATTATTTTTAAGGTAAACACTACTAATTTGTGGGTGCTATGTACGTATGAGGTGACGAGAGTACGTACGTAGCTAAAATATGTTATGTCCGGGTAGACTTAGAATTTTATCATGCAATATTTGAATTACTTGAACTTATTCTACTGGCTTAGTTAATTGAAATTATAATTGAACTTGAGTTAGATATTATATATATCATAGGCCAAAGCTTATCACCTTGAGTTGTTAGAAAAAATAATTGACAAATGTTAATGGTTGTAATCACTTGTACTCATGTACTGAACTGTAAGCGCGTATCTCGTAATTAGATAATTTCCTTCCTTTCTTGTGGAGCGGGCCGAATGCCTTGGCAGTATATAGATGCATCTATGGATCATGTCGCACATCCCTTGGTAGTGTACACATTATTCTATATCGGGCAAAACAATCTCGGCAGAATCGTGCGTTATATTGCTAGTAGTCCAAATATTCATGAGATAGACCTTCCACTGATGCCCGGTATTTTATGGTATTCCTTATTTATCTAATATTGACACTTGGCATTTTCTGAGCTGTTAAGGTAGAATACAAGATTTAGAAGTTCATGCTTTAAAAGAAAAACATTTAGGAGAATATGTAACTTACAGATTTACCCGATCATTGCCGTACACTTCATATCTGCTTATACTTTTATTATATTGCTTTATTGGACCTCTAGTAAATATCGATGTCGACCCCGCGGTACTACTTCTCTGGGGTTAGTCTAGATACTTACTGTGTACGCATTGATTTACGTACTCATGTTGCACTTCTATACTAAATGTGCAGGATTCGACAGGTTATTTGATGATTATCTTGGTGCGTAGGCACATCTGTTGAGGAGATTTTATGTGAGCTGCAATTCAGGCTACGCATCTAGTCCACCGATTCACCATTGTACCAGTTATTTTATCCTGTCTTATTTATATTCTGGACAAATGTTGTATTATTGTTGTACTCCTTAAAAAATGCTCATGCACTTGTGACACCGAGTTTTGGGGGTTTCTACTAGATGTTAGTATGCTAGTTCACATAAATTCTATCATTCCACCCTGTAAATATTATTTCATACTATTTAATTAATGAAAATTATGATTTTAAAAGTAATAAAATGAGTAAATAATTTGATAGAGAAATGTTGGCTGATACGCTCACATTACACTTTAATAAATAGTGTAAGGCGGTCGGTGTCAAATATAATAACCCAACAAGGTTGGGGTGGAATCCTACATGGAATAGGTGTGAAAAAGGATACTCTTATAGTGTGTTGCTCGACTAAAGTCGTATCTCTATTCGGTTAACAGTAACAAGAGAATGGTTTTATAGTAACAACAGTATGAATTGAGTTTGTTTGGAAGTATCAACTAATTTGAATATTTATAGAGTAATTAATTGGATTAAAGAAACCAAGGTTGGGTCCCCTTTAATGGAGTGTAATGCTTATCAGTGTTAATATGATATATTTGTAATGGAAGGTTTTTTTGATATGCAAATGATGTCTAAGTGACTACTCAATATTTCCCAATAGTTGAGTAGTATTTCCTCTTTATAATTTTCCCAAATATAAAATAGTTGCTATTTAGAACCATCAATATATGCCAAGTAAAACCCAATTATTCCTAAGTGATTCTATTAAACAAGGTTTAAATACTTGAGTCATTGATATTTACTTCTACCAAATTCTAACCCACTTTCCCAAGCAAAGCAAGAATTTAATGGCACTTGTTAATGTTTGCAATCACCAACAATAAATGAAGAATGGGAAGTAAATAAATATCAACCAACCATTATATATATTCAATGTTAAACACTCATTAGCATAACATCCATTTAGGATCCACAACCTTTAGTATTTAAAGTTAGCTACTCATACTACAATACAAAAACTAAAGAGTATTTAATGTCATAAAAGCTTACAAAGTAGAGAATCTTCACCCATAAGCTTCCAAAAGTAAGGAATATTAATGTCTTGGAATGTGGTTTAAATACTAGACAAGATGATCCCACAAAGATATCATAAAACTATTTATAGTGGACTCAAAATCGGGACAGAAAACGGACAGAAATGCCCTTTCAGGTCTGATATGCGATCACATTCTTGTCGCAGAGCACTTATGCGGTCCGCATCTTGAAAAATCCTCATCGCATACTGGAACCCTAGTTTACAGGTCTTCTTCGCATTCCAATTATGCGGATCGCATTGCAGAAATATGATCGCATCTTCGTCCTTCAGTGACCTTCATGGTTGGTTTGCGGTTCACTCTGCGACTCGCATGTTGGTTCTGTGGTCGCATAATGGACCACATTCTTGACTTGAGATTTAACCTAGATCTCTGCTTTTGTCTGTGATTTGACGTGTATTCTGCGGCTCGCATGTCTGATCTGCAATCGCATAGTGTATCGCAGACCAACATTTTTGCTACATTTTGCTCTTTTCTTGTCTTTTTGCTTCCATTTCCATATTCTTGGGTTCTCAGCCCTTATGTACTGTAGAAACAACAAAACTACATAAGTAACAGAGATAATTGCATTAAAACAAGCTAAAATCTAAGCAATTAGTATTGAAATGTGCCGAAATTCTCCGGCACATCAACACCCCCAACTTAAACTCTTGCTTGTCCTCAAGCAACTAAACAAACTTAGCCTATTCTAGACTTTATTTACAAAACATGAAACGATAATGACTACGGGTGGTGTTCATTGCTAGTACTTCAAGCATGCATCTATAATTGTTTTACCCTTCCTGAACTGATAGTATATACAAGGAAAACTAATCAACTTGTGAACCTTGAGCCTCAGACATTGCGACAAAATGTTACCCTCAGCTAAGTGCAATTGCATTTAACTCAAAAGCTCAACTTTTGTTTAACTCCACAGCTCATGTACCCTCACTAGAAAGAAGGTACCAAAATCACAATATTTACAAGGACAACAAAAAGGGACAGTTTACAAATACACTCACTCTCAGAAAGAATTTCAAGTGTTACAACATTTCATACCATAAGCTTGCCCTTATTTTAATTCACCGCTTATTCAAGAATGTTCGGTTGGAGGTCTCATAAGGACTTTTTAAGCTTGTAATGTAGGTTTCGAGAAGGGTTGGATAGACATTTGGGTACAAGTGACTTCACCCTCTTTGAACAATACTCACAATTTTCCATTTTTTTTACTTTGCTTCTTTTCAAACCCTCACAGCCTCATTTGCGTCTAGTTTCCACTATAGAACCACCTTACATACCTCTTCTAATTTTATTCAAGGCTCCATACTTTATATACATACACATATTTTCTCTTTTTTTTACACAAATCTTTCTCTTGTTGTTTTTTTTCTCTTTTGGAGCTTGAATAATCTAAAACAAACACTTTTGAGGCATGTGGTCCTAACTCAACATACAACCTTACCAATCTCCACTGCGACACCACCCCCAACTTAGGCTTTTAGCCTCGTTCTCAATGTTCAAGGAGGGACGGGTTCAAGAGAGGGGATTATTTTACAAAAAAGAGAGAGGTTTGTAATGAGTTGGCCAAAGAAAAGGCTTCAATGCTCAAATTGGGTACTAGTGATATTATTTATGTACAGGTCGGCTTGAAAGGCTACAGAGGTCTAGCAAATAAGACAAAGAATGCCTAAGATCATCCCTCCAACCAAACATACTATCATTAGCATTGAAATACCAACCGGGCAAGTTGTAGATGATATAAGTAAACACGAGAGTTATATACACACAGAGAACTCACACACACATGGTACACGAACTGTTTCATTCACATAATTTGACGCTTTCGAGTCAACACTTGGCAACTCAAGGCTTTCATCATAGACACATGTATAACTCTAGGTCTCCATAGAGTCACAAAGCGAGCCACAAGTTCACAAAGTTGATCACAAAGACTAATTCTCTTAAGAAAGTTGTCAATCTATCCATCATCGGGAAAAGTCGACAAAAACAATATTTTTTTTGTTTTTTGTTTTGTTTTTTTATATGTGGAAGGGTATATGCTATGTACAGACACACATGCTTGATACTAGGCAATTACACTAAACCGGTCAAAATGATTCATTCTACGATCCTGGTTCTACTATTACACTCTTGGAAAAGAATCGGGAGAAGAAAAACCAAGAGGAATTGATTCCTAATCACTATCTACTTGTTTTTGTTGTTTTTCTTTTATATGGACAATGGTATCATATTTACATAACGCTATTATGAACACAAAACAAACACTAATATTAACATCATCATGAATTTCATAACACAACTCATGTACCGAAGTCATACTAATATATACAAAACAGAAAATACACATAAGTACAAGAGTCTGATTGTAACATAAAGATATGCATATGTACAATAGTTTCCAATATCACAAACATATCTACAATGCTACACTCCACCCACAACTAAAGGCATGCATTGTCCCCAATGCATAAAAACAGAGAGATGAGTTTGAGGGGGGCTCCCTGAGGCACACTAAGTGCTATGGGAGTCAGTAGCTGGCTGAGTACTGGAGGGGTCACCCTCGGATGTGGAAGCTGGGACCGATGAGAGCACGGTCTTAGGAGTGACCTCTCCTGATGGAGTAATGCTCTCAGGCTGGTCCAAAGCAGGAGTTGGAGTTGGAGCTGGAGCTGGTGCTGGAGCCTGTGAGCTGCTACTCTCACCCACTGATGGCAGGGTGACTGATGGAGCTATAGGGTTTGCCATGTCTACTAGAGACCGCTGGATCACTGTCTGCATATCTACTTGTTCCACTTCTGCCATAGCAGCCTCTTCAATAATAGCATCCTCGACAGAGGCATCCGCAATCTGCTTTCCTTTATCCTGAGGGCCATCATCGCTTGAATATCCAGAACTTTTCTCATCCTCGCTCCCATCTTCTGATTTATCAGAACCTCCGGACTCCTCCCCAAAATGGATCACAATATGGGCTGGAGGGGCTTTAGGCTGGGAAGCTCCGGCAGTATGAGGGGCAGTATCAGTCATCAATGCAGTGAAGTCAAGACCTAAGTCCGTAGGTGCTGTGCCTTCACCTGATCACCATCTGTGGGAAGGAAGGATGATAGATCGAACTCCAAGTTATGCATCTTTTGGAGCTCGGTCTTCATAGAAGCAACCTCCTTCTTGAGTCCAAGCAACCCACTAACTTCACCCCGCTCTATCTTCTCCACCCTCAACTCAAGTTGCTGTAGACGATCCTCATATTTTGACTGTTGCCGTTGGAGGGCCGTCATTGAGGATTGCATGGGCGTCAGGGCTTGTTTGATTAGATTTGGAAATGTCTTCAAAAGCTGATCTACTTTGGCATTGGCATGCTGAGCCAGTAACCTGAGGAGTCACTGGTGCCTGGGAGTCATTGTGCTCTAGATCAATCGGATCTTAGACCTGAACCTGTGAAGGGGTAGCAGCAACAGTGATACGAGAGATATCCATGATACGTGTGATATCAATATCCCTCGTTTCCTTTTCAGTTTTATCAGTTGGCAGGATGGGAACTTTCACAGCTTTAAACAGAGCTGTGATCAGGCAAGGGAAAGGAAGTGAAGTTGCATGCTGCATTGCTCGGATCCCTATTTCTTGGAAGATCAACGCTCCTACATCTATCTTGATACCAGTCATGATGCAAGCAATCAAAAAGGCCTTCTCGATAGCTATTTCAGTTTCATTTTGAGTTGGTACCAACCGAGAAGTGACAAAACTGAGCCAGTAGCGACCCTCTCTCGTGAGATTTTCCTTATATATCTTGTGCTGAGGATCGACCCAAGCGGGAGTCCCTTTTGCTATAACTAAGGTAATCCATCCACATTCATTCTCTTTATTTTTGAATTTTTCAGTGTACTCAGCTGTGCCTGTTCTCCATCCTTTGACGTAGAACTCATTAAGGGCCTCAATGTTGCAGAAAATAGTCTTTCCCCGGACAAGCACTTGGTCGGTGAAAACTTTGTTGCGTTTGTGGTATTTCGTCTTGGAGGCCCCATAGGATGCATAGAATTCCCTCACAAGGGTCTCATTGTACTCCGTGGGTGGATCAATGAAGTTCTCCCATCTCCGTGTTTTTATGTTTTCCAGGATATGGGGGTATTTGTCTTTGAGCCCGTTCAAGCTAAATTGTTTCTCGCCCAGGATTTTGTGCTTTGTGAGCCCTTTTCTAAATACCTCCCTGGACCCATCAACCCCAAATCAGAGCTGGAAATCTTCACCTCGTTTCCTTCTCTCTTCAGCCTCTATATTGATTGAGGGCCTGAGCTCATCCGCCTCAGACTGGGAGGGGCTTGACACATTGTCCTCTATCCGCAATTGCTTACTGGTTGAAGCCCGCTTTGCTGTAGAGGATGAGCATCTCTTTTGACCCATATCTGCACAATGGTGAAGAGTTAGTGACATCATTAACAATACGGAGAAGATACAGACGAATCAAAAGCAAGAAAGAAAATGCGATCTGGTCTGCGATCGCAAAACCATAATGCGGACCGTAGACTTGTTGCAGATCTTGTAGTCTCAACTAGTGGTCTCATTCTGCAGTGAGTTATGCGGTCGTATAACCACTATGCGGACCGCATAACCATCGCAGACTTGACATGGCTATATGGTTCAAAACTGAAATCTCTGTATCACTCCGCGGTGAATTTGCGGTCCGCATGTCAAATCTGCGATAGCAAAGACACCACATTTCATCATCTTCTTTGGAAGATTTAGGGTTTAGTTGTGCGGCCAAAATGCGGACCGCATTTTCACAATGCAGCCGCAGGTGCCTTCTTCTACACAGATCACCCAAGCTTTCAACAATGGTGGTCCTATTTCATTCTACCCCGTACCCCAAATTATTTTCAACCCAAAAGCATCTACACTATAGAGAAGAAACTACACAAGCATCTAAACACATTTTTGCATAGGATTTAAACGAAAAATCTCTGAACCTACAGTGGAAATCAAAGATAAAATGAGGGAGAAACGAGTAGATACTAGCAGAGTTTGATGATTGGGACAATGAGTGTGACAAATGGAGTCCTTTGGTTGCACACAATTTGAGCTTTATTTGGTTCGAAGTCTGTTCGTGTTCTTCCCCCTTTTTTTCGTTTTGTTTTTCTGTATTCTTTTTACTCCCCCCCCCTATTTTTTGTTTTGTTTTAAGTGAGTGAGAGACGAGAGGGTTATGTGGACTTACCTTGTCGATTCTGCGATGGATAGGACACCGTATAACACACAGTGCGACCGCATGTGTGTTATGCGATGAGGTTAAGGACCAACTGAAGGGAGGCAAATGCGGTGCAAAATGTGGTCACATAAATTAAATGCGGACCGCATAATGCACCACCTCGCCGCATTTTCAACCACAATTTTAACCCAAATCTCTACTTAGGTTTGTGGCCAGAGTGCGGTCTACATAGCTAAAATGCGACCGCATTTGTGCAGCAGAATTCACCTAGTGGTTTTTCTTCCACTTTTTATGCATTCGTACCAATTGTTGTGATCTTTTGAACCCCCTGCACTCTGACACACACTTTAAATTACTCAAATAAATCTATCTATCAAAAACTAAAAATTCATAGAACAAAAGAGTGTTACCACACATGGGTTGCCTCCCATGAAGCGCTTGATTTAACATCGCGACACGACGAAGTTGATGTTCCTTTGATTTCACTCAATGGTCGGGCATGGACCATCTTTGAGAGACAGCTGCTCTACCAAATGTTTTTCTCCATCAGTGCCCAAGTAGTGCTTGATGCGTTGGCCATTTACCTTGAATGTCCTGGACCCATCTGTTGATTCTAATTCCACCGCTCCATAAGGAGAGGCATTGACCACTTTGAATGGACCAGACCATTTTGATTTAAGATTGCCCGAAAACAATTTGAGCCTTGAGTTAAAAATCAAGACCAAATCACCCGTCTTGAACTCTCTTTTCAAGATCTTCTTGTCATGGATAAACTTCATCTGTTCTTTGTACACAGCTGCACTTTCATAAGCATGGAACTGGAATTCCTCCATTTCATTGAGTTGTGTTAACCTCAAATTTGTAGCTTCAGCCCAATCTAAGTTCAGCCTTTTCAACGCCCACATAGCTTTGTGTTCCAATTCCACGGGTAGATGACATGCTTTACCAAAGACTAGCCGATAAGGAGAAGTACCAATAGGGGTTTTGTAGGCTATGTGGTATGCCCACAATGCATCATCTAGCTTCCTTGACCAGTCGGTCCTATTTGCGTTCATAGTTTTTGCTAGAATGCTCTTGATCTCACGGTTGGAAACCTCAACTTGACCACTTGACTGTGGATGATAAGGTGTGGCTACCTTGTGCTTTATGCCATACTTCTCAAGCATCCCCGAGAATGCCTTGTTATAAAAATGAGATCCACCGTCACTAAGGATGGCTCTAGGAGTGCCAAACCGAGTGAATATATTTTTCTTCAAGAAGGCGGTCACACTCCTTGCCTCATTGTTTGGTAAGGCAACTGCTTCAACCCATTTGGACACGTAGTCCACAGCTACCAAGATGTATTTAATCCCGCAAGAACTTACAAAGGGGCCCATGAAGTCGATTCCCCACATGTCAAAGATCTCTATCTCCATCACAAAGTGCATTGCCATTTCATGCCTCTTGGAGATTGAACCTTGTCATTGACATTGGTCGCAAGCCTTGACCATTTGATTGGCATCATGGTAGATGGAAGGCCAATAATACCCACATTCAAGAACTTTAACCGCCGCCCAATTTCCTCCATGATGACCCCCAACCGGTGAGTCATGGCATGCCTTGAGAATTGGCATAACCTCTTCTTCGGGAACAAACCTTCTGATAATATTGGCAGCACAAACACGGAACAAGTATGGTTCCTCCAAATAGTATTGACGGCAGTCTCTCAAAAACTATTTTCTTTGATAAGATTCCAATCCGTCCGGGATAAGGTCACTAACCAAGTAGTTAGCAATATTGGCATACCAAGGAGCAAAAGTGCTAGATAATGCCAATATGTGCTCATCAGGGAATGCATCGTTGATTTCAAGATCTCCCTGTGGTCTCCCTACTTCCTCAAGCCTTGACAAATGATCCGCCATTGATTTTGAGTACCCTTGTGATCTTTGACTTCGAAGTCAAATTCTGGCAACGACAAGACCCATCTAATTAATCGAGGCTTTGCATCCTTCTTTGCCATAGGATATCGAAGAGCCGCATGATCAGTGTATACCACCACCTTGGACCCCAACAAATAAGCCCGAAATTTTTTAAAAGCATACACAATAGCAAGAAGCTCTTGCTCAGTTACCGTGTAGTTCATTTGTGCCCCATTGAGAGTTTTACTTGCATAGTACACCGGGTGGAGAACTTTGTTATGACATTGGCCAAGCATTTCTCCAATGGCTACACCACTGGTGTCACACATGAGCTCGAAAGGAAGTGACCAATCGGGCGTGACAATAATGGATGCCGTGGTGAGCCTTTGCTTTAACTCCTCAAAAGCTTTAAGACAGTTCTCATCAAACACAAACTTGGCATCCTTTTCGAGGAGTTTGCACATGGGGTTAGCAATATTGGAGAACTCCTTGATGAAGTGCCTGTAAAACCCGGCATGCCCTAGAAAACTTCTAACACCTTTCACGGAGGTAGGTGGAGGAAGCTTAGAAATAATCTCAATCTTTGCCCGGTTGACTTCAATACCATGCTTTGAAATTTTGTGCCCAAGAACAATGCCTTCGTCAACCATGAAGTGATACTTCTCCCAATTTAGCACAAGGTTGGTCTCTTCGCATCGCTTAAGCACTTGTCTAAGATTGTTAAGACAGTGCTCAAACGAATCACCAACCACCGAGAAATCATCCATGAAGACTTCAAGAAAGTCCTCAACCATGTCGGAGAAGATGGACATCATACACCTTTGGATAGTAGCCAGAGCATTGCACAAGCCAAATGGCATCCGGCTAAAAGCAAAAGTGCCATACGGGCAAGTGAACGTAGTTTTCTCTTGATCTTCTAAAGCGATGTTGATTTGATTGTAGCCAGAGTAGCCATCAAAAAAACAATAAAATGACCTCCCCGCTAGCCGATCAAGCATTTGATCAATAAAAGGCATAGGGAAGTGGTCCTTGCAAGTAGCACTGTTAAGTTTCCGATAGTCCATACAAACTCGCCATCCGGTCACAATGCGCGTTGGAATGAGCTCATTCTTCTCATTTTCGATCATGGTCATGCCACCCTTTTTTGACACACATTGTACTGGGCTCACCCAAAAACTGTTGGCAATGGGGTAAACTACCCCGGCATCCAACCACTTGATAATCTCCTTCTTTACTACCTCTTGCATTGACGGGTTCAACCGCCTTTGATGTTCCACACTTGGCTTTGTTTCGCTCTCCAATTGGATTTTATGTTCAAAAATTCCCGCGAGGATTCAACGAATGTCCAAAATGGTCCATCCAATGGCTTGCCTATGTTCTTTCAAGACTTCCAACAATTGGTTTACCTGCACATCATTTAGCAAAGATGAAACGATTACGGGTAAAGTATCATTAGAGCCAAGAAATTTATAACTTAAGTGCGGCGGGAGAGGCTTGAGCTCTAGTTATGGTGGCTCAATGATTGATGGCTTGGTGGGAGGTGTGGCCATATCTCCAAGTCAAGATAAATATTTGCCGGAGTGTAAGTATAGGATCCAAGACCCTCCAATGCATTTACCGACTCCATGTACCCATCCATGTCCTCACCATCAAAGTTTACAAAGATAGCCGCCAATGCCTCACCAAGGCATTGTTCTTCCATTTTCAATTCGACGACATCTTCAACCTCATCAACCACATCTATCACTAAAATGCTCTCATACTCATGGGGTAATTTCATACCCTTGCTCGCTTGAAATGTGACTTCTTCATCATTCACCCGGAACTTAATTTCATTTCGCTCTGAATCCATGAGTGCTCTTCCCGTGGCTAGGAATGGTCTCCCCAAGATGCTAGGGATCTCTTTATCAATAGAACAGTCAAGAATTACAAAGTCGGCGGGCAAATGGAATTTTCCAACTTTCACAATCACATCATCAACAATTCCTACCGGTCGCTTAATAGATCGATAGGCCATTTGTAACCTTAAGCTTGTTGGGCTCGGCATCCCTAATCCCACTTGCTTGTAGATGGCAAGTGGCATCAAGTTGATGCTAGCCCCATTGTCACAAAGGGCTTTTGCAAAGTCACGCTCCCCGATAGTGCATGGAATAGTAAATGCTCCCGGGTCCTCTTTCTTTTGGAAAGGGCTTGTGGCAATAATAGAGCTAACCCGGTGAGTCATGTTTACCACCTCATTCTTTGTGGTCCTCTTTTTGGTGATCAAACCCTTCAAATATTTGGCAAACCCCGACATTTCTTGAAAAGCCTCCAAGAATGGAATGTTCACTGACAATTGCTTTAGAATATCATAGAATTTCTCAAGCTTGTTATCATCAACCCTTCTAATAAGTCTTTGAGGAAAAGGCGGAGGAGGTCTAGGAATAGGAGGTGGAGCTTTTGATGTCTCCTTCTCCTTTTCCTTCACCCCTTCTTGGTTCACTTCTTGCACCTTCTCTTTTTCCGGCACCCTTTCAACTTCAACAACCCCTTGCTCTTCTGCTTCAACTTCTTGTTCGGCTTCTTCCACAACAATCTCTTGCTCAATGTCACCTTGTAAAACCTTCACACTTCTAGTAGTTATTGCCATGACGTGAGAAGTTGAGCCACTTCCACCACTCTTCGGGTTGGCAATGGTATCACTAGGAAGTTGCCCTTTTTGCTTTGGGTTTTGCTCTCTTGAAAGGTCTCTCATTTGCATCTCTAACTTTTGGATAGATGCGGTGTGAGAGCCAACAACTTTGGTCATGTTTCTCATGGAAGCATCAGACTTTTCTTGGTTTTGCAATACTCTTTCAAGCATGCTTTCTAACTTTGACTCACTTGACGACCCTTGATTTGCATAATGACCTTTTGGGGGAACATACGGGTTGGAGCTCCGGTTTGTAAAGTTGTTGTTGTTGTTCCAATTTCCTTGATGCGAGTTACCTTGATCATTTCTCCATTGTTGGTTGCCTTGCCCTTGCGGGTTTGGCCTCCACTGGCTTTATTGCCCTTGACCATGGTAGGGTTGCCTTTGATACCCTCCTTGAGGGATATAATTTTCTTCCTCAAAATTTTCATCTAAGATGGTTTGGACATCTTCCACTGCATTCACTTTCTTTGTCTGATTCTCGGTAAACATCTTTGTCAGCACATTTACATTTGTTGCAAGCCCGACAATCACTTGATCCCTCTCTTGATTTTCCTTGATTAAGTTGCTCAAGGAAGGAGAGCCATATGAGATTCCTCCGGTAGTATCCTCTGAATGCCATGCTTGATTGTGCTTTGCCATTTTGTCCAGGATTTGTGTCACTATTGCAAATGATTTGTCCATGAAAGATCCGTCAGCTGCATTCTTGGCGATGGCTTGGTTCATGGGATCCAAACCCATATAAAATTTTTCCAACAACATGGAATCTGGAAAACCATGGTTTGGAGACCTCACCAAGTATAATTTGAAGCGATCCCATGCCTCATGCAACTGCTCTCCCTGTATCTGCTTGAAGAAGAAACTCTTATCCCGCAACTCAGACATTTTGCTCTGCGGGAACCACTTGGACAAAAACGCCAGGACAAGTTCGGGCCAAGAATGGATAGAGTTGGGTGGCAGATTCTGGAGCCATTTCCTCGCATCCCCAGCTAGAGAATACTTAAAGCATCTCAACCTCAGGGAATCGTCAGAGACATTGTTTTGTTTGTGCATTGCACACACACCCAAGAAATTCCTAAGGTGTTGTGTTGGATCATCATCTGTGGAGTTTCTGAAAAATCCTTCTGCCTTGAGCATCAGAATTAGACCGTGTTCCACTTTAAATGTTGCAGCTCCAACAATTGGCGGTACAATGGTATTAGTATCCTCAATGTACTCCTCAATGTCTGCGAAAGGATTCTCTCCCATTTCTGTATCCGCATCATCACCATATTCTGACATGTTTTCCTATCCACACCAAGCAAAGCAAGCAAAGTGTGATGGAATAGAAATAGACGTTAAGTAAAGTACACACTAAATAGTAATTTCAAAACTGTATTCCCTGGCAACGACGCCAAAATTTGATACGCTCACATTACACTTTAATAAATAGTGTAAGGCGGTCGGTATCAAATATAATAACCCAACAAGGTTGGGGTCGAATCCCACAGGGAATAGGTGTGAAAAGGTTACTCTTATAGTGTGTTGCTCGACTAAAGTCGTATCTCTATTCGGTTAATAGTAACAAGAGAATGGTTTTATAGTAACAAGAGTATGAACTGAGTTTGTTTGGAAGTATCAACTAATTGGAATATTTATAGAGTAATTAATTGGATTAAAGAAACCAAGGTTGTTTCCCCTTTAATGGAGTGTAATGCTTATCGGTGTTAATATGATATATTTCTAATGGAGGTTCTTTTGATATGCACATGATGTCTAAGTGACTATTCAATATTTCCCAATAGTTGAGTAGTATTTCCTCTTTTTAATTTTCCCAAATATAAAAGAGTTGCAATTTAGAACCATCAATATATGCCAAGTAAAACCCACTTATTCCTAAGCGATTCTATTAAACAAGGTTTAAAGCTTTGAGTCATTGATATTTACTTCTACCAAATTCTAACCCACTTTCTCATGCAAAACAAGAATTTAATGGCACTTGTTAATGTTTGCAACCACCAACAATAAATGAAGAAGTAAATAAATATCAACCAACCATTATATATATATTCAATATTAAACACCCATTAGCATAACACCCATTTAGGGTCCACAACCTTAGTATTTAAAGTTAGCTACTCATACTACAATACAAAAACCAAAGAGTATTTAATGTCATAAAAGCTTACTAAGTAGAGAATCTTCACCCAAAAGCTTCCAAAAGTGAGGAATATTAATGTCTTGGAATGTAGTTCAAAGACTAGACAAGATGAGCCCACAAAGACATCATAAAACTATTTATAGTGGACTCAAAATCGGGACAGAAAATGGACAGAAATGCCCTTTGAAGTCTGATATGCGATCGCATTCTTGTCCCCGAGCACGTATGCGGTCCGCATCTTGAACATCCTCATCACAGACTGGAACCCTAGTTTACAGGTCTTCTTCGCATTCCAATTATGCGGATTGCATTGCAGAAATGCGATCGCATTTTGCATCGCATCTTCGTTCTTCAGTGACCTTCATGGTTGGTTTGCGGTTCACTCTGCAGTCGCATAATGGACTGCATTCTTGACTTGATATTTAACCCAGATCTCTGCTTCTGTCTGCGATTTGACGTGCATTCTGCGGCTCGCATGTCTGATCTTCGATCGCATAGTGTATCACAGACCATCATTTTTGCTACATTTTGCTCTTTTCTTGTCTTTTTGCTTCCATTTCCATGTTCTTGGGTTCTCAGTCCTTATGTACTGTAGAAACAACAAAACTACATAAGTAACAGAGATAATTGCATTAAAACAAGCTAAAATCTAAGCAATTAGTATTGAAATGTGCCGAAATTCTCCGGCACATCATTGGCTTGCCTGACGACGGCGTTATGCACCATCACGACCTATAGTGGTGGAATTCTCATTTTTGATGTGGTGTCGCCGTGCTTGTTGGAATATATTAAGGTTCGCTGGTGTTTTGGTCTTCTTTGATTTTTGACTTTCAGGGCAGGGTGTTGGGAAATGGCGCTTGAGGAGAATTGTCAGAGATAGCAGTGTGTAGCGGTTCAGAATCCAATTGGTATTTCTAATGTTTATGGATCGAGAAAGATGATATTCTAAGAGGTTTAGAGTTGGTAGCGACTCATTTGTTCAGATGATATAGGTATGGATTTGATTTGGGAAAATATCTGGGCAACGAAGTATGAGGAATGTCATGGTAGGAGGTGTCTCACGGTGGTTGAATTACTAGCAAGTCAAGTATGAAAAGCAGAGGTCGAGAAGTTGCTTAAAGAAGAAGGTTTAACCGAAGTGGGAGTGACAGAGTAGCATATGGATATTTTGGTAGGATAGCCACATGCCTTGAGAGAAGTTTAGAGCGATTTGGGAATCATGGTGGACAGTGACCAAGTTCATTAATGCCATTTGGGATGGTGGCTACTGTACCGAGGAACATCGAATATAGCAGGAAAGAGTTGCTTGAAATGATGAGGGGTGTGGAAACTTGATTATTATTGGGATGCAACACAACTTTGAGTTTGTAATGCATTGTCAGACTTTTAGTTAATGTTAATGGGGAATGAACAGACTTATACAGATGGTGGGTGAGTATGGGCTCAGGAGGGTTACTAATTTTATTGTAGTTTCCCCTAGTGCAACATAATTGGAAGATTTCGGCATGGAATTTCCATAGGTGGGTTATCTCCTGTGAGAAGGATAGTAGTTTCGTGATGTTGATGGAGCTTCTACGAAGGATTTTACTTGCTACCCAATAAGAGGTCGAATATGTGATTGTGGTTGATGATTTAGAATGTTCATGAAATGTTTAACAAAAAAGATTTCGAGAAATTTGGTAGGTTGACGGTGCGAGATCGTGGTAATCGAGAAGGAGGAATCATTGTGGGTTCTACATTATGTGATGGTAGCTTAAAGCTAAGTGGGGGAGCCCACCTTCTACGATTGGATCACGTGGTTGTCTACTTGTTCGGTATCTAGTTATCGGTGTATTAGTGGGGTTTTTTATGACTAAAGAAAGAAAACATCAGGGGTGATTGGAGCAAAGAAATTGATAAATGTTCATTATATTTCGCCTTATCGATACATGTGCAGGTTTTGGGAAGACTCGGGGTTTATGCTTCTTGTGGACGTGACGTACAAGGAAAAGAATCCAACTAGTTGCTTCTTTGAGAGGGTGTTCATGTGCTAGCAGAGCATCGAAGTTGGTTATATTTGGGACCAGGTCAGAGTGGGTGACTCTCAGCAATGATCCTAGTGGATTTAAGAATTTAAGTGCAGTGCCTAAGAATTTCGGGTCCGTAGTGTAGTTAAGGATCGATTTTTTGCTTGTGAACAAGACTTGGAGTGTTCTATGTTATCATCGGGTATGTGGTGCAATATTGAAGGAAAGGAAAAAATATCTTCGGATTCGCGGAAGGTCTTGTGTTGATACCCAATTTTTTCTAAAATAGTTTTAAAATGCATATTTGTCTTCAAAATCACTCATTAGCATCAATTAACATTTTTTCATAATTTCTATGATTTAAATTAACTTTCCCTAACATCTTATTTTATATAAATAATTATAAAACTGCATCACAAATGATTTTAAAATATTTCTTGATTTAACATTACTATGGTCCTATTAAGTCCAAATTATTTCACAAGTAGCCAAATTGGCACCTTTTGGTGATAATTGCAATAACTTTGCAATTATAGCCCATGCATACAATTTTTGCGTTATTTTACCACAAATTAGTCCATTATATTTCAAAATACTAAAAATTATTTTTAAAACATTGCTACGAATGAAAATCATTTTTATAATTAGTTAATTATTTTACACATTAATTTTATTCAATTATTTTGGGTATTTAATAAACAACCCTTTTATTTTCAATTTTAGCCTAAATAACCAGCCCAACACCTCTTTATAAATTAGCCCAAAACCTTAGGCCCAAGTCATTTACCTGCCCCACCCAATGCTTAGCCAATCCTGGCCATTGATCATTTTTGATCAACGGTCCAGGATTTTCCTACCATAGTTAAACTAACCAAACCCCCCTCTAACCCTAATCATTTACCCCTTCCCCCCGCCGTCATTCTTCCCCTTTCACTCTCAAACGCTCTCTAGAAAAACCCTAATTTCCCCACCATCACCGGCTTACGCTGCTATTCCATGATGTTTCTTCGTTATCTCAGGCCTCTACCGGCTTCCTACCGGTTATGATCTATCCGTCTCCTAGATCCTTGAGGGGATTTTAAGGGACCTAGGCAGGTTTGTTTTGCACCTTTGGATTTCTTTCCTGTTTCAGGCTAATTACCCGACATTGAGTAAGAATCTTTCTTATTTTGTTACGAATCCATGGTTTTCTAAGCCTGTGTTCCGTCTCTGTTGCACTTTCTAAGAACCCTAATTTTTGGTCTCCGATCTTCTCAGATCTGAGAGGAATCGAACATATTTCACATGTTTTTCTTGAAAGTTTTCTGGTTTTCAACTGATTTCCCATTTTTCCTAAACTAGGGTTTACTATAAGTTATCTTCTCAATGAGTTTTTGATTTTTAATGCTTAATCATTTGTTCTTATGTGTGCTCGACTGATTTAGGCTTTGGCTGCCTAAGCCCTAGTCGATTTATGTGAAAACCCTAATTTTCTGATGCTTTGCTTCGATTCTGAGTTTTTTCATGTTACCTATTGCATTGTTTCATTCTGTATTTTGACCTACATGTTTTTCCTTAGTCAGATTCATTGCTTTGTGACTTTTACCCTAATTAATCCCTATTAGGGTTTCAGAATTATTTTCCGTCTGATTTCTCTATGTTTATGGAATTTTACTTAGCCTATCTTCTATTTGTGGAAGTTGGTATCTTTCCAGAAATCAGTATCACTTTGAAATTCTGATTGACTGATTCTCGATTATTTCCCTGTTTTTGACCTTAATTGGTCTTCTTACCTTATTTAATTTCCTATAATATTTACTGATTCCTTATGTAATTATTTCCTTAATTAGACTCCTAATTATTCACTCTTTGCTTAAGTTTGATATGAATTTCTTTCCTTAAATATTTACTATCCTTACCGTTGGTTAATTACCCTTAATTAAGGGAAGACTATACTGCTTTTCTTTGTGTAATTGATTATGTGATCCTCTCTTGATTTACTGAAGTTGGTACTGTTAATTTATTTGCCCTACCTTTCAACTACTATATAAACTCCTCTCTTTTACTTCTTAACACGCGAACATTAGTTCAAAAAAACACACACACTTACAATCAAAACTCTCCTTTCTTTCTCTGCTACTTGTGATATCACTAATCTAGCCGGCTGTAAGCCAATGCTAGATATTGAACTGCACTCGCTTTACATTATGTGATCTCTTTATTAATTGGTATGTCTCTGATTAGATTTTGAAACCTTAACTCTATGTGTTTCATTATTGCACTATTTCATTGACCATGAATTCAACCCGTTTTCCTATTTACTTCTTTGCTTAGCATGTTTAAGTTCTGTCATGTTCAATGTATGATTAGCATGTCTACACTTCACTTCGTTATCGAATACTTAACCAACCTATTTGTGAATATCTGTTAAATTCCTTAACTATGTGATCATGTTGGTTATTTGATATATGTGATTGACCCTGCCTGTATACTTAATCCTATTTAAGACATGTCCTGCTTTCTACATTACATTAGTTATCTGTGTCTTAACTGTTTATTGTCCATGAATAACCTGCTAAGTCTCTAAGACCCTAAGTGTTTTATGCAGTTGTCGTCTGTAGGTTTCCTCTATACCCCGTCCATGTACCCCCCCCCCCCAATGTGACTCCTATATGTTCCCAACCCTCTGTCATCCCTGTGTGACATTGGTTTGTTGGATGTTTGTGTACCCTATGACTGATTGACTATGTACTTGCTCTCTTCAGAACTGATTTCAAAAAATATTTTCTTATTTTTCTCTTAAATGGTTTTCACTCTTAGCCTTCTCTTACTACTAATTTTTAGGTCAAAATCTTTTACTCCTAAAGTTATCTCTATACTTTTTTTCCCACTAAGTCTTTCAAAACTATATCAAGCACTCTCACTTTAATCTTAGGTCAATAGGTTCTGCCCCTCCAGTATGTGTACTTCCTAGGAATCCTATGAGATTCCTCCGAACTATGGCACACTGGGGTTGGCCCTTCCACACTGCACATAATCAGGCCCCATTTGAGAAATGGTCTTGGTGTGAGCACTGCTCGGGATCCTTGAGGTCCTTAGGGAACTCTGACACACCAAGACACACATTATTGGCTATGAGATCTATTGGCTTCTGAGATTCTGTTGAAGGCCTGGCATTCCCAGGTTTACTTTGAGCCTGATTTAGGCTCCCTAGAGCATAATTTCATTTATTTATTTAATTTAATAGATTCTGGTCTGTAATAATTTTATTTGTAAACATATATTGGGGCAATTAGTAAAGGGAGGGTTCCTATATGATGTTTTGTGGTAAATTGGGTAGATATCATGCTTTAGGTTGATACATAGTAAAAATCATTCCCTTAGTCTATATGTATATTTGCAACAACAATCCTGCTTCGAGTTTATGTCACGATAAAAAAACATGCTTAGGGCCCATATGCTATGCTACTTGCATCAAAACCTGTCATAAGTTTATAATATTTGCATTAGAAAACCTTCCTTAGGACACTTACATTTATATTTCGCATATTAGAAACATGTTATAAGTTCATCACTTCTTTCTCTGATGTTGCAAAAGTTATTATCACCTTGCAATCATGTCATTAAACTGCTGTTGTAATCTTGCTTAATACAAAATGATCTTCTTTATGTGCATTAGAAATCTTGATTTAGGACTTTGTTTGCATTGGCTCTAAACCATGTCTACGTTGTTTTGAATAAATAACTGTCTATAAAAGGTTTAAAACAGTCCAACACCTAGATATCATGTCCTAGTGTAAACACGCATAAAATCAATTTTTTTTAATATTAATCACTTAGATCAGCATGCCTATATGACTAAATAACTTCAAACTATTTAATTAGTTCTCAGATTATGACTGCATATAGACCCACGCCTAGGCAAGCTTTAGGAATTAAATAATTGTGAAATTAGGTTCTGTTTATGTGTGAAATTGTCCAGGTTTAACAGACTATAAAATTAATAGGCAAGCTGACTAAGGGTTCTGCCACTTCGATTTAATTGTTGTATATTCTGTATCTGTGATGTTCATCTAGATATCATGTCCCTAGGCTTCTCTGAATTTATTCAAAATCAGTTGTTTGAGACATGCTATGTATCTGTTTATGTGTGGAAGCAAACATGAGCCCCCTAATAGTTTCCCTATTTGACAGTCCTATGTGTTCTTTGTTGTCGCCTAGATTTTATCTTTTAAATACCTTAGGATTGTCTAGAACTACCTGAGTATAGAGGTCCTAAACGCCTCCGGGACCACAAGGATGGGACGGGTAAAAGCACGCTTAGAGTTCGAAAATTAAACTTGTCTATATAACCACTAAGGGGAGGGTAGTGGGTAGTAAAAGGATATGATGATCTGCGCGCTAATGTCATATGTAGCCCCTCTAGTTGAGGAGGATTACCGGGCATTGCATAGATTTATCCTAAATGATAATCAACTTAGGACTTCCCTTTCCCCAAATCACATATGTGTACTCAGACCTCCTAAACTTCCTTGGTTTATGTATGTTCGGACTGTTTAAACCTCCTTAATTTTCGCTTATCTTTCTTGATTGTATATGTGTTTAGACTGTGTAAACTACCTTTATTTGCAAATATATGTTGATGCCACTTACTTGTTAAATGACTAATTCACATAGTTTAAGTTCGACTTGGACCCACCGTTGTAGACCGCGAGGGTTGCCTAACACCTTTCCCTCAAGGCTATTTCTAGCCCTTACCCTAATCTCTAGTAATGCAAACTGGTTAATTGAGTTGATTGCTCTTGGTCCCCTAATGCACCTTAATCCGTTAGGTGGCGACTCTTCAAATTCCATACCCAATTTCCAAAAGGAAACGAGTTGTTCTCCCATGAATGTCGAAACCCGAACTCCGCAAAGGAAAAAGAGGGTTTGACATCTTGCAGAATGGGTGTACCAGTTGGAGATGCCATTGTGCACATGAGGAAGGTATGAGATGCTTCGTGGGTATTGAGACAAAAGGGTCTCGTGAAGTGGATCATTCGAGAGGAGTGTTGTTGAGTTTCGTTATGATTCTTGAATGGAGATACTATTATTTCTAAGGCAAGTCAAGAGTGAATTGGAAGATGTTGGATCAGTTGGTAATGGTTGAATCTGCATGATTGTGAGAATGATCAGTTCCTTCATCGTGTGAAGTTATACATGTGATTTGTGGATGTACGTGCAGGCTCGGCAGCCACCATAACTTGATTGATCTCGGAGGTATTTTATTCAAATGTCTTTATGGTGTAAATGGATTCCGAAAGAGTCGTGGATGTTTAGATCACGACTTGCGGTTTGTATTTTCTGCGGCTTGGGAATTCAGTTGCGTGTTGCGTTGGCTCTTCTGAAATAAGCTAAGTGAAAAGTTTTCTAGCCAATGAAGTGTTTATTCTACTAGTATTTTAGGAGTTATGATGAGTTCTGGTATTCTCACATAGCAGCATGATAGGTGCAGTGATCGGCATGGGAATTTGAAAGTTGAGGGTCCAAGTTGCAGTTCGGTATAGATAAGAACGTCACAAGCTCGGATGAGCCGGGGATAAGTTTAGATGTTCTGTGTAAGCTGACATTTTCTTTAGTGTCACCTGAGAAAGCTGTCCTGTGTAAGAGGCCTTGTGTATCAATTTGCAAATTCTCAATATGCTTTACAAAATTAGAATGGTTGGTGGTATGGATGTGCGAACTATGCTACATGATTAGAAGGTCGTGGGATCGTACCCCACGGTGGGGAACATATATAAGTTAGGCATGTTAGTCGCTTGGTTGTTAAAGATTAAACCAGGTACGGAGAGTTTTGGTACTATCATTAATGTGAGAGTTTATGCCTGAGAGGCGTTCTATACCTTAGGTTGTGGACTGTGTGAGTTTGTTCCAGATTTGATAGTTGTTCTTATGTGTCATGGCAGGAGGTTATTGTGTATCTTTGAAAGGTTATTAGCCCATCATGGTATGATCAAAATTAGCTTGAGATTCGTTGATGCGTCTAAAGGTGAATGTGTGCTCTACGTCAGGTAGGATTTGTTTGTTCAGCATAGCGTTGCTTATGGAGGAGTCTTCGAGCGTCAGATGTTATTTTCGTCATCAGCTATTCCGTGTAATCTCTATTGCGCCATGTGGGTTGTCAAACAGATTAATTATTCGCACACGTATTGAGGTCTCGTATAGCTTATGGTATTATGTTAGCAGGATGGCTTTTGAGACATAGGTCATTATTACACCTTAGTTGTGCTTGGGTTTCGTAGCATATGTCGCTATCTGTCTCCCTAGGATTTGTATTATGTACTTGGTGTGCTTGTGGTCGATATTCGGGCATTCCGTGAGTATAAGTGTTATGGCTAGATGTGTGTGCTTATTCTTGATTGTTATGTGCGGATCGGGTGGCATGCTGCCATAGGTATATTGTTTGGATCGGGTGGCACGCCGCCACGGTATGTTGTTTGGATCAGGTTGCACGTCGCAACAGTATCATGTTTGGACTAGGTTGCACACCGCAATAGTATCATGTGTGGATCGAGTTGCATGCCACAACAGTGAGATGTTGAGTATGGTTCCGTATATTTATTCTTGTATATTTTGTTCCTCATTTTCTAAGAAAGATTCATAGCGTCTGTTCGACCGTTTTATTCGTTATGTGGGATAGGTAGTTCTTTTCCAAAGTTCGTTCTTCCTTATGTGTCATATCCAAATTGTGGATTATCGGTGCATTGATGGCATCATATAAGATCTTGGCCAGTGCTTAAGGTGGCTTATTTCCTGAGTATCTTGTAGTGGTTGAGACGAGATTATTGGACCTGAAATAAGTGCAATCATTTAGTTCAAAATGAGGTAAGGGTTCTTATCAGGAGGAGAGATCCCATGATTTATGGTTTTGGCAGGTGGCTAGGAGTTCCTACACATTTCTTTCATTGTTGAAGTATTGTGAGGGTTCAGACTGGGTTTATATATGTTATGAGGTGTACTATGGGCATCGGGTCGATGAATTTGCTATTGTTGTGCTTGAAGAAGGTTACCATGGGCAAATGAGCTTTGTAGTGATTTGTCTGGTATCATAATGGGTGCTTGATCATGTGTTGGTTCTGCGTGTGGAGATTTATATGGTATTCGTATGTTAGAACTAGGTATCGTGGAGAATTACGGATATTGGAATTTGGTTCTAACTCAAGCAAAGGTGCTCACATGGGTTGTAGTGCCACGATTAAGTGCACAACGTGTTAACCAGTGAATTTGGAAAACTCCGGAATAGTTCTTCGCACGTTCAAGGATGAATGTATGTTTAAGTGGGGGAGAATGCAATGACCCGACCGGTCGTTTTGAGATCTAGAACGTCGTTAGGCGGTTTGAGGCCTTGAGTAGCTTCACTTCATGTTTTATGACTTTTACGTGTAGTTGGAATTGAATTTTTGGAATGTCAGAGTTGATTCGGATGGAAAATTCTAATTTCGGAAGCTTTATGTTGGAAGAATTGATTAAGGTGTGACTTTTGAGTAAACGGCCTTTGAATTGGGAGTTGAAGGTTCCAATAGGTTCGTATGATGATTACGGACTTGGGTGTATGTTCGGATTGAGTATCAGGTGGTACGGGAGCATTTCGACGATTATTGTAGAAAGTTGGCATTTTGGAAGTTCTAGAATATTATAAGTTTGCTTTGAAGTGGATTTTCACGTTATCGATGTCCGTTTGGAGTTTTGAGCCTTTGAATAGGTTCATATCATGATTTGTGACTTGTGCGTAAAACTTGACATCATTCCTAAATGTTTTGATATGATTTGGATGCGTTCGTCAAACTTTGGAAGCTTGAAAGTTTAAAGAAATGTTTGATCATCGATTCGTAGTTTGATGTTTTTTGGTGTGAGTTGAGGCCTCGAGTAGGTTCACTTCATGTTTTGGGACTGGTTGGTGTGATTGGACGGTGTCTCGGAGCCCCCGGGTGTGATTCGGAGTGGTTTCAAACCATTTTTCCCTATTTTGTTGCTGCTGGTGTTCTGGTGTTCTTTGAGATTACAAATATTGCCCCGCGATCGCGAAGAAGGAAATTGGAGGGGCCTACGAACACGTAGGTCGGCCTGGTAGTGCTTCGCAAACGCAGAGGCCCAACCGCGAAAGCGAAGAGAAAATGGAGGAAATGGGGCAGAAGGCCTTTGGCGTATGCAAACACGACTGTGGAATCGTGAACATGGAGGGTTAGGGCAGTGACCCATCGTGAACGCAATGTTTTGGACGCGAACGCGAAATGAGTTTTGGGGCAGTAGCATTTTTGGCCTTCCCGATCGCGAGGTTTTTTCCGCGGTTGCAAGGAAGAGTCGCCCGAGTAGTGTATAAGTTTGCAAAAATGGGTTTGGCTCATTTTATCTCAAAACTTCCTTGGGACCGAGCTTGGGCAATTTTTGAAGGAGCTTCCTCGTCACTTGTCATTACGTAAGTGATTTCGTCACGTTGTGAGTTAAATACATTGTTTATATATGGATTTAAGCATGGAAGTTAGTAGAAATTTTGAATTTTGACGAAAAACCTAGAAATTAATATTTTTGGATTTTGTCCACGAAATTGGACATGAGATTGGGAATAAATCATATATTTGAGTTCGTAGTATTATGGGTAAAGTTTATCTTCGAAAATTTTCGAAATCCGAATACGTGGGCCCGAGGGTTGATTTTACTGGTTTTTCGAGCAGAGTTGGGAATTGTTTAAATTGATTAATTATGGGTATTAGAGTACATTTTTATTGGTTTGCATCCTGTTTGACTAGTTTTGGGTCAACGAGCATCGATTTGAGGTGTTAGAGTTGCGTTGGAGTCGGTTATGGAACTTCGGAGCGAGGTAAGTCTTCTGTCTAACCTTTTGAGGGGGAAACTACCCCTAGGTGATGTAATTGCTATATGCTACTAAGTTGTCAGTGCTACGTACGCACGAGGTGATGAGAGTCTGTAGGTAGCTAAAGTATGTTATGTCCGGGTAGACTTAGGATTATATCATGCAATATTTGAATTACTTGAACTTACTCTGCTGGCTTAGTTAATTGAAATTATAATTGCACTTGATTTAGAAATTACATATATCTTAGGCCAAGCCTTATCACCTTGATTTGTTAGCAAACATATTTGAGAAACGGTAATGGTTATACTTACTTTTACTCATATACTGAATTGTAAGTGTATGTCTCATAATTCAGTAATTTCCTTCCTTTCTTGTGGAGCAGGCCGAACGCCTGGCAGTATATAGATGCATTTATGGATCGTGTCGCACGTCCTTCGCCAATGTACATATTATTCTGGATCGGACCGAACGACCTCGGCAGAATCGTGCATTATATCGCTAGTAGTCCGAATATACATGAGATATACCTTCCACTGATGCCCGACATTTTATGGTATTCCTTATTTATCTGATATTGACACTTGGCATTTTCTGAGCTGTAAAATACAACATTTAGAAGTTCATGCTTTAAAATGTAACTTACAAATTTACCCCATCATTGCCGTATGCTTCATATCTGCTTATGCTTTTATTATATTGTTTTATTGGACCTCTAGTAAGTGTCAATGTCGACCCTTCGTCACTACTTCTCCAGGGTTAGACTAGATACTTACTGGGTACGCTTTGATTTACGTACTCATGCTGCACTTTTGCACTAAATGTGCAGGATTCGACATGTCATTTGGTGATCATCTTGGCGCATAGGCGCATCTATTGAAGAGACTTTAGGTGAGCTGGAATTCAGGCTACGCATCACAGTCCACTGAGTCCCCATTGTACCAGTTATTTTATCCTGCCTTATTTACATTTTGGACAGATGTATTATTATTGTACTCCTTAGAAAATGCTCATGCACTAGTGACACCGTATTTTAGGGGTTTCTACTAGATGTTAGTATGGTAGTCCACATAAATTCTATCATTCCACCCTATAAATTTTATTTCATACTATTTAATTAGTGAAAGTTATGATTTCAAAATTAATAAAATGAGTAAATAATTTGATAGAGCAACGTTGGCTTACCTGTGTCACAACCCAAAATCACTCCGAAGGAGTCGTGATGGCACCTAGTCTCAAAAAAACTAGGTAAGCCTAACACTAACAGAAATAATGACAATATTTTCTACCATCGAATAATTTCGAAATAGAAATCTCCATACAATTTACAATCCCAAAACTAGTAGTACAAGTCATAAGCCTTTCTAGGAGTAGTTATACATAATAAATACATCACTATTCCGGGACAAAAGGAAACAATGGGAATAAATACAGTAAAAGGTGACTTCGGTGCCTGCGAACGTAGGTGTACCTTGAAGTCATTAGTCACACCAAGCATAAGTCTCAAAACCAACCCGATCTGAAGTACCTGGTTCTGCACAAAAAGATGTGCAGAAGTGTAGTATGAGTACATCACGGTGGTACCCAGTAAGTATCAAGCCTAGCCAAGGTAGAATAGTGATAAGGCCAGGTCAAGACACTACTGAATATATAACCTACAGGATATGACTTAAATCTAAAAATAGAGGACTATCAGAGTAATACCAATAGCAGAAGGATATCAAATTGCAAACAGTAGCAACGATAAGAGGAAAACACGAATGACAACGAGAATTGACCAAGTAACTAAACAACGACATAGTTGGGGTCTGGATGAAGCACAAATGAGTTCAAGTAGGGAAAACGATGTTAACTCAACCAATTGAATCGTTTCTAATACACAATTCCAACAATCCCAATCCTCATAATCTCATATTATAATCACAACTTCCAAACCTTTAACACACATGGCACCTTGTGCCCATAAATTTCCATCTCACTTTGCACGACAAAATCCACGTGCTACTCAGTATATAATATCTATGTCACATACTAATTAAGGTGTCCAAGAGATTTTTACTTATATATCATAAAGTAATAATACAGTTTCTAGACCAAGTAAGAAATCAGTGAAGAAGATGGGTTTATTTTAAAAATCATTTGAGTGAAGAAGAATAATATTTCAAATAAAATAAAACATTGAATAAGCTATTGAATTTAACATAGGGTTTATTAAATTACGACATAATAACGATTCCTTTTTATGTGAAATAAAAACCTCAGACAGGTTAAGGATATTAAGTTGAGAAATTAATTGAAGTAAAATGTAACAACTATTAGAAATAGTAAATACCAAAATATACGGCGAGTCTTAACCTAGAAGTCATACAAAGTAGCATGATATTAACTCTTTTATTTTAAATCGCTATATTACTAACAGCTAAGCAGGGCAGGAGGTAATGACTCAACGTAGTAAATTCATTTTGAAAATCAGTTCACCAGAATAATAGTATTAGGAAAAGAGCTCTGGAAATGACAGCAAGACAGTAAGTTAATGACAATAACTCAATCCTCAAAATACAATGAAAACCAGAAATATAGATTATCAGAGTCTCGTACGAACGAACTGAAGCCAATACATTCAAAAAGGGGATACCAAAATACAAGATATGTTGCGACGTGCAACCCGATCCCATCATATAATATCAATATCATAAGTCACCCTTATTCCACCATATCAATTCACCCTTATTTCACCTGTTGCGGCATGCAACCCGATCCCACCATACAATATCAATATCATAACAATAAATATAATATGTTGCGGCACGCAACCCGATCCCAACATATAATATCAATATCATAATTCACCCTTATTTCACCATAACACATGTTGCAGCGTGTAACCCGATCCCACTATACAATAACAATATTACAATATGAATGTACTCCCTTATTCCACCACCTCCCTTATTTCACCTATTGCGGCATGCAACACGATCCCCCGTACAATAACTTAAATCAACAATAACAATTCAATAGCTAAATTTACCAGAATCTCTACAATCAAGGGTATAAGTACACGACAACAAGGGAACCACATGAAATCAAAGGAATAATACAACCTTTACAAAATGTCAAGGCATGTAAGGCACGTGATAACTAAGCAAACAATCACAACAATTTGGACATGTAGCGGATATGCACATAGTCATAGAAGAACTCAACAGTTAATAGGTAACAAGACAATAAGAAAGGCAATAACTTCAACCAAGGCATATAAGGGCCAAATAATGAGTAATAGGTAAATAAGTGCTAACAATATCATATAGAGCATGTAAGAGTCTAACAACGAGATACCATATGTTATGACAATTTAATCAAAAGCATGGAAAGAGACAAGACAATCAAAACCGGTCAATACCACATATAGGTTGTGTACCCACTCGTCACCTTGCGTACATGGCTTTCACATAACAAGATAACACAATTAACTCAATTCCTAAGGGGTGGTCCCCCCCCCCAACAAAGTTAGACAAGACGCTTACCTCAATTCGGCTAACTTAATACTCAATTTAGCTTTTCCTTTACCAATTCACCATCGCCCAGCCCAATCTAGCCAAAGAAGACTTAAATACATCAAAATATGCAAGAGAAAATAATTTCAATTAACAACCTATGATCCTTATACAATTTGCAAAAAGTCAACTCCCCGGGCCCGCACCTTGAAACCCGACAAAATTTGCAAAACCCGAACACCCATTCAATTACGAGTCCAACCATACTAGTTTCACTCAAATCTGACTCCGAATCGATATTCAAACTCAAAAAATTACTTTATCAAATTTTAGAAAAAATCCCCAAATTTCACTTTGAAATCTTTAATCAAACGCCTAAAACGAAGATGGATTTATGAAATATAACAAAAATCGAGTATAGAACACTTACCCCAATTTATATAGTGAAAATCACCTCCAAAACTTGTCCAAATCCGAGCTCCCCAACTCAAAATATGACCAAATGAATAAAATTTCGATTTAGTGTTTTTGCCTAGCTGTTCTGCCTCGTTTTGCATGCCAAATAATCCCAAAACTCGCTTTTGATACCTCCAATAGATTTCTTGTGAAATTTCAGTCAAGTTAGGCTTTTGAATCACTCCATTTGACCTTATAATGAAGGAGATATCTTGGTTTAAATATTTGAAAATAGTGCATATTTTTAAATACGAAGTCAATGCCAAGTTCGTAATTAATCTGAAAAATCTGGCAGCCCTCTTCTTAGTAAAATGATCATAAAATCCTCATACGAAGACCAAATTTAACGATTCTTTTTGCTATGGCTCCTTAATTACGATACAGATCTAGTGCTTCAATCAAAACAAAAATAAGAGCTGATTTTATTTAATGTGGTACCATTTATGCTTGAAAAAACGACATCGAAACATAAGAAAAAAGAGTGCAACACAGCCCAAACCTATCCGAAACTCACCCGAGACCCTCGAGACCCCATACGAACATACCAACAAGTCCCATAATAAAAGAAAGACCTATTTGAGGCCTTAAATCATGTATAACAACATCGAAACGACGAAATGCACCTCAAATCAAACTTAATGAACTTTCGAACTTTCGACTTCCAAAAACTCGTGCCGAAACATATCAAATCAACTCGTAATGAACTCAAATTTTGCACACAAGTCCTAATACATCTTACGGAGTTACTTGTGCCCCCAAATTATCGAGCGAAGTGCAAATTTTCAAAATGACCGATCGGGTCATTACACTCTCCCCCACTTAAACATACGTTCGTCCTTGAACGTTCCAAGAGTTGTTCCAAAGCCATCAAACCACTGCATGAGCTCACCATACATACACCTGGGGTGATTCCCCATCACCCAAACCTATGTAGGACTGACAACGGAATTTAACTGAAGATCTCACTTCATCCTTAGTCCATATCCTTAGGATAGAACCCAAATCTCAACATCTGAAATTCATCATAGGACCTGAATCTCGCATTATCTCACTGCATAAACTTGAACAAGCCAAATTGAGCAATAATTCTAACCCATGGTATAATCACATGATGTTCCACACAACTCAAATGCCCATAACAATTACTTCTAACCACTATAGCTGCCCAAATAACATTCTGGATGTCGGCAATGCACATCACATTGAATAGAACCTTGTTCCGGACCTCCACAAAGTTTCCCATGAAAAAGAAACATGCGGTAACTCATAACTACCCATGAAGTCAACAAGTCAAGAAGCTCTCTCGTCCATCAAGGGCCATTGCCCAAATCTTAGCATAAACAGCCTTATATTTCCAGACACTCCTCACCCCTACTATGATAGTGCGAATCTCAGGTCTAAGAACCTCATCTCGGCTAATACAAGCAGCCCGACTAACAACTCATCACGAAACCACACAAATTCTCACACCAAACAGCTCGTACACCAACTGAGAAATAACTCAGTTATGCAGTACAAATAGAAGGAAAGCAAGGTATAAAGATTATCTAACAAGTATAATATGTGTAACAACAAAAGTAATGTTTTATTAAATCATCCCACAAAAGGTAAACAAAACACAAAGTAAACACAAGGCAAGGGTATCCCACATAACATCCGTTGCGGTGTGCAGCCTGCTCCCAGATACTCATCAAGCCAAAGTGCTCGCGTTCACTGATCACATGAATACTGATAAACATAGTAGAGTGCACAAGTATAATTGTGGGAAAAATGAATAGAATTAACAAAATATGGAAGAAAGCAAGAACAACTAAAGTGCAATGAGCCAATCAACATAACGAGGGCCATTCCGCCCACATCGCCATAAGGCCTGAACGGAATTATAACATGCGTGGAGAATAATCATACAACCTCCTAGCCTATCACGACATAAGAGAGTAACACATAACATAGGCCAGGGCACATATAATATCCATTCTACCTGGTAACATAACCGTGATAATAATCTCACAAATCCACCCAAACTTGACCTGAAATAAAATACATATTCTCCTTGAGCTTTCAAATAGGCCCCAACCCAAATTATGATCATTCCCAAATAGTTAAATATCCTCCCAAAAGTCTATATCGACCTATCGATAATATATGTTATCATTTATCCCATTCTCAACATGCCTTCACAATCCGCAAACAAGAAATAGCCCGCATATGGGGACATCTATCCCTAAACCTCAGGAATACCGAAATTTCCATACCCGAACTCAACTACGCTAATCGAATGGCTGATATATCACTCACCCCATCATCTTACTGAAGCACCCATATAGATTTTTCGGCCATGTGACGAAACCTGAATTTCAAAAGCCTCAAAACCCAGTAATCACCATACAATTAGCCACGCACTCGCAAACCAAAACTCAAGGGTCTTTCCTTAAAATGCACATTCTTCTCATATGATATCCAATAATACCAACCTTCTATTAACTTCTAATATCCATCCAGGAGAAAACTATAATGTACAATATATTCCCTATGCCCATAGCAGCCAGCCGACTCAAGCTATTGCCGAAACCATTGAGAACTCTCCGAGATCCGTCCGCACGCAACTAAAATATTAGGACCGCATCATCCCAGCTCAACCGAGCCGCACAAACTGTCCAACCCAAGAATACTGCCACAAATGCCGGTATGGAATTCCCATCCAGAAAGGACTAATTACTTCCATTGCTATACTTTCCCAACACCACAGAGTTGTCCCATTTTTTCAGTTACTCCTAGTCTCTGCTATGAGGTAACACTTTTCCCTATCAATACACAACTACCCCAACAATAACTCATTACAAAAAATGCTAGTACAAGCCGCGTAGCCCACCAACTCATAAACCACCATATTTTCCCTGAAGAACCCCATGATTCCACGACCGAGATGCCTACGCCGAATAGACCCTCTATGAATCTTAAGCTATTTCTCTGACCCCCTTTTGATACTGAAATGAAAATACATTAATGACGCAGAAAAACCATAAGCCCTAGCATCTTCCTATGCAAGATCTCAGATCTTAGTCATATAAAAATTTCGGGAACCTTCCAATACCATCTATATACACTTCTTAGGCCAAAACTGAGGTAACACCTGACTCTGCAATCTGAATGCCGCTAGTGGACTCCCACACTTGGCGTGAAGCCATAGAGAACAACATTTGATGATCTGCAAACTAACCTTCACAGCTCGTACAACACCAATCACAAGGTACTCCAGTTTATCCACTAAGCACATGTCTATTCTTGTGACCGTTAAACTCGCTTCCTTCAGTGCCTTGAATGACAATATGTACCTTCGATTGAGTACAAATCTCATACGAACCACGTAATCTCCAGTACCACCAACTATACTCAATCAACATCTACCTCGTGACCTATCACGACCCTAAACCCAGACCCGGTCATGATGTCACCTCTCGTGAAGACAAGGCTAGTTGACACTTCTTATTTTTTTCAATTATTAACAATTTAGCATTTAGAAACATTCTAAACATGAATATATAATCCAAAGTAGCAGATAATATCATAAATATGCGGAAGAACCACCCAACACAGCCCTAAACAGGGTGTCACTAGTCATGAGCATCTATAAAACCTAATACAAGTCTGAAAGGTCTACAACTAGTACAAAAGTCTAATATGAGATAGAAATGATAAAGAGGGAGAAACACTAGTCTGCGGACGTCAAACAACTACCTCGTGAACTCCAAATGTCTGCCGGGAGCTCTCAACTCGCACTGGCAGGATCAGCAATGCCTGAATCTGCACACAGGGGTATTGGGAGTAAAGTGAGTACTCCAACTCAGTGAATAAGAAATGTAAATAAAGACTGAAAGCAAGAAATCACATAAGGCACAAAGCATTCTATAATGAAACAGTAAAACCAAGTAAAATCAGTAAATCAATGAAAGATAGGAAAAATTATTTATCTCAAATGTAGTTTCATGAAAAGACTTTTCAATGATTAAGCAGGTAATTGACAGTTAATTAAGAAAAATAACCACATAAAGGTTCACCCCTCGGGCACAGTGTCAACAAATACGCCCTTCGGGCAATATTTCAGAACAGTACCAGCCCCTTGGGCATTCACATAGAACAATACCATCCCCTCGGGCTCAATCTCACATCACAATGGGTACCCGCGCTCACTGGGGGTGTGCAGACTCCTGGAGGGGCCCCTTACGACCCAAGCACAATAACAAGCCATCTCGTGGCATCAAAACTAGGCCCTCGGCCTAATATCAATCAAGCCACCTCGTGGCGTACATATCTCAAGCCCTCGACCTCAAATAAGTATCAGTGTTTCCTCACAATATAGGCCCTCGACCTTACTCAGTCGAAAATCCTCACAAGCCCCTCGGGCAATAGTAAAACAATGTTTCTCAGCCCAAACATCATTTTAAATGTCATTTAAGTATTAAAACTGAGTAAATGTGGCTGAGTATGAAAACAGTGAAAAATAACATGACTGAGTTCAAGTGTAAAGTCAAAACAGTGAGGAAATATCAATAAAAGGCCCTGAAGGGTTCAAATAGTTGGCACAAAGTCCAAATATGGTATTCAACCCAAATTATGATGGTAGAAAATAAGTTTCAGTCAAATATGTGATAAAAATCATCAACCGGGATGGACCAAGTCACAATCCCCTATAGTGTACGACCCCACGCCCGTCATCGAGCGTGTGTCTAACCTCAATATAGCACTACAATGTGCCATCCGGGTTTACAAACCCTCAAAATATCATTTACAATCATTACTCACCTTGAACCGGCTAAATCTCTAGCTCGTGACATCTTTGCCCCTCGAATCGGCCTCCATGCGCGTCGAATTTATCCAAAATCAGAAAGAGAACGTCAAAATATGCTAAGGGAACGAAGCCCAAGCGAAAGCAATCAATAAAGGGAACAAATCCCAAAATTACCAAAACCCGACCCCTGGGCCCACTCTCAGAATTAGATAATTGTTATATCAATAGGTTCCTTATCTCCCCACAAGTTCATATATATCAAAAGTTCTCAAATCCGACCCCAAATGGTCCTTCAAATGCTCAATTAAAGGCGTAAGTTTCCAAGCCCTAGTTTCCCTAATTTTAACCTTTGATTTCCATAATTTCTAGCTCTAATCTATGAAATAATAGCATAGGGACGAGTTTTAGGTCCAAATGCCTTACCTCAATGAAGTTCCCTTGAAATCCCTCTCTCAAATGGCCCAAAAAGCTCCCAAGATGAAGTAAAAAATGGTGAAATAACTCAAAATCGCGAATGAAATATCTTATATGTTCTGCCCAGGCCTTTCCGCATCTGCGGTCCTTCAACTGCATCTGCGGTACCACATTTGCGGTCATTATTTCACTTCTACGGAAATCACTTAACCGGCCACATCCGCATCTGCGATCATCCGTCCACATCAGTGACTCTGCAGACGCGGTCCTCTTAGATGCTTCTGCGGTCCCTAACAAATCCCCATATTCCGCTTTTGCGGCCACTCTCTCGCACATGCGGTGCCGCACCTGCGGTCCCCAAAACGCAGATGCGAAAACACCAGAAACAACAATTTCAGCTGCTGCAATAACATCTCAACTTCTCCGTTAACCACCCGAAATCACCCCGAGGCCTCCAGGACCTCAATCAAAAGCACAAACATATTCCAATACCTTATTCAAACTTGTTCCAATCACCAAAACACCTCAAACAATGTTAAATCACCAAAAACACATCGGATTCAAGCCAAACTTTCTAAAATCTTCCAAATTACGCTTTCGATCTAAAACCCAACCAAACCACGTCCGAATGACCTAAAATTTTGCACACACATCCCAAATGACACAACGGAACTACTGCAACTCTCGGACTTCCATTCTGACCCTTATATCAAAATCTCGCCTATCAACCGGAAATCGCCACAATATCAACTTCGCCAATTCAAGCCTAAATATATTACGAACCTCCAAAATTCATTCCGATCACGCTCCCAAGATACAAATCACCTCCCAAAGCTAGCTGAACCATCGGAACTCACATATGAGCCTTATAAACACATAAGTCAACATCCGGTTGACTTTTCCAACTTAAACTCACCCTAAAGAGACTAAGTGTCTCAAACCTTGCCAAATCCTTTCTAGATTCGATCTAACCAGCCCGATCACATATAGAACCGATAGATAAAGCAATAAGAAGTAGATATGGGGAAATGGAGCTGTAACTCATGAGACGACTAGTCGGGTCGTCACATCCTCCCCAACTTAAACAAACATTCATCTACGAACGAATCAAGAAGCATACCTGAAGCCTCAAATAGCTGAGGATATTTGCTCTTCATCTCCTGCTCGGTCTCCCAGGTAGCCTTCTCCACTGGCCGACCTCTCTACTGCACTTTTACTGAAGCTATATCCTTTGACCTCAACTTTCGAACCTGACGACCCAAAATAGCTATTGGCTCCACATCATAAGTCAAATCATCATCCAACTAAACCGTTCTGAAATCCAAAACATGAGACGGATCCCCAATATACTTCTGGAGCATAGAAACATGAAATATCGGATGCACACTCGATAAGCTGGGTGGCAAAGCAAACTCATAAGCCACCTACCCAATCCTGTGAAGCACCTAAAAAGGTCCAATGAACCGAGGACTCAACTTCCCTTTCTTCCCAAATCTCCTAACACCCTTCATGGGTGAAACCTTCAAAGCCAACCATGTAGGACACATCTCGAACCTTCCTATTAGCATAACTCTTTTGCCTCGACTGCACTGTACGAAGCCTCTCCCGAATCACCTTTACCTTCTCCAAAGCATCCTACACCAAATTAGTCCCCAATAGCCTAGCCTAACCGGGCTCGAACCAACCAACTGGAGATCTACACCGCCTCCCATACAAAGCCTCATATGGATCCATCTGAATACTCGACTGGTAGCCGTTGTTATAAGCAAACTCTGTAAGCGGTAGAAACTAATCCCATGACCCTTTGAAATCAATGACACAAGCACGCAACATGTCCTATAATATCTAAATAGTACGCTCGGACTGCCCGTCCATCTGAGGATGAAAAGCTGTACTCAACTCAACCTGAGTACCCAACTCTCGCTGCATAGACCTCCAAAACTGCGAAGTAAACTGAGTGCCCCTATCTGAAATGATGGAAACTAGGACACCATGCAAACGAACAATCTCCCGGAAATAGATCTATGCCAACCTCTCTTAAAAATAGGTAGTACATACAAGAATGAAGTGCGCGGACTTGGTCAGCCGATCCACAATTACCCAAATAACATCGAACATCCTCAAAGTCCGTGGAAGTCCAACAACAAAGTCCATAGTGATCCTCTCCCACTTCCACTCGGGAATATCCATCTGCTGAAGCAAGCCACCCGGTCTTTGATGCTTATATTTCACCTGTTGGTAATTGAGCCACCGAGCTACGAATCCCACAATATCTTTCTTCATTCTCCGCCACCAATAGTGCTGCTTCAAATTCTGATACATCTTCGCGACACCTGGTTGAATGGAATACCGCGAGCTATAGGCCTCCTCAAGGATTAACTCCCGAAGCCATCCACATTGGGCACACAGATCCCACCCTGCATCCTCAACACCCCATCATCTCCAATGGTCACATCTCTAGCATCATCATGCTGAACTCTGTCCTCAAGGATAAGAAAGCGCGGATCATCATATTGGCGCTCTCTGACGCGATCATATAAGGAAGACCGAGAAACCACACAAGCCAATACCCGACTAGGCTCCGAAATATCTAACCTCACAAACCAATTGGACAAGGCCTGGACATCAGCTACAAGAGGTCTCTCCCCAAGTAGAATATATGCCAAACTCCCCATACTCACTGCCTTTCGGCTCAAGGCATCGACCACTACATTGGTCTTTCCCAGATGGTACAATATAGTGATATCATAATCCTTAAGCAACTCCAACCATCTCCGCTATCTCAAATTAATATCCTTTTGCTTGAATAAATGATGAAGACTGCGATGATAAATAAACACCTCACAAGATACACCATACAAGTAATGCCTCCAAATCTTCAATGCGTGAACTATGGTAGCCAACTCCAAATCATGAACTAGGTAGTTCTTCTCATGGGGCTTCAACTGACGAGAAGAATAAGCAATAACTGTACCCTACTGCATCAATACACAACCAATGCCAACTCTCGAAGCATCACAATAAACGGTATATGAACCTGAAGCTGATGACAAAACTAACACTGGAGTTGTGGTCAAAGCTGTCTTGAGCTTCTGAAAGCTCTCCTCACACTTGTCCGACCATACAAATGAAGCACCTTTCTAAGTCAACTTGGTCAAGGGCAATGCGATAGATGAGAATCATGAACAAAACGGTGATAATAACCCACCAAACCAAGAAAGTTGCGAATTTCTGTGGCTGAGGATGGTCTGGGCCAACTCTGAACTGCCTCTATCTTCTTCGGATCAACCTAAATACCCTCGCTGGACACCACGTGCCCCAAGAAATCCACTAACCTGAGCCAAAACTCACACTTGGAGAATTTTCCAAAAAGCTTCTCCTCCCTCAATCTCTGCAACACAACTCTCAAAGCTCCGCTTGCTCCTCCTGACTACGTGAATATACCAGAATATCATCTATGAAGACTATGACAAACAAGTCAAAATAAGGCCAGAAGACACTGTTCATCAAATGCATGAATGCTACTGGGGCATTAGTCAGCCCAAAAGACATCACCAAGAACTCATAATGACCGTATCGGGTCCTGAAAGCTTTCTTAAGAATATCCGAGTCCCTAATCTTCAACTGGTGATAACCTAAACGGAGATCAATCTTGGAGAATACTCTCGCTCCCTGAAGTTGTTCAAATAAATCATCAATGCGAGGCAAATGATACTTGTTCTTAATTGTTACCTTGCTCAATTGCCTATAATCAATGCACATCCTTATAGTGCCATCTTTTTTATTCACAAATAGAACCGGTGTACCCCAAGGTGACACACTAGGACGAATGAACCCTTTATCAAGGAGTTCCTGAAGCTGCTCCTTTAATTCCTTCAACTCCGCTGGTGCCATACGATATGGCAGAATAGAAATGGGATGAGTGCCCGACACCAGGTCATACCAAAATCAATATCCCTATCCAGTGGCATGCCCGACAATTCTGCAGGAAATACATTGGGAAAATCCCTCACAACTAGAACAGAATCAATACTGGGAGTCTCATCTCAGACATCCCTCACAAAAGCTAGATACAAAAAACCACCCTTCCCAACTATATGCTGGGCTTTCAAAAATGATATCACTCTACTGAGAACATAATCAGTCACCTTGACACTCAATCTGTGGCAGACCCGGTATAGCTAATGTGACTGTCTTAGCATGTCAGTATAGAATAGCACGACACGGAGATAGCCAATCCATGCCCAAAATGACATCAAAATCCACTAAACACAATAATAAAAGATCTACACGGGTCTCCAGACCCCCAAATAGTCACCACACACGACCGGTACACACGGTCTACAATAATAGTGTCGCCCACCGGGGTAGATACATGAATAGGTGAAGCAAAAAACTCACGGGGCATACCCAAATAACGAGCAAAGTATAATGACACATAAGAAAAGGTGGAACCAGTATCAAATAATATAGAGGCATCTCCGTGGCAGACTGAAACAATACCTGTAATAACAACGTCTGAAGCAATAATATCGGGTCTACCTAGGAATGCATAGAAATGGGCCTGATAGACACCTGATCGACCTCCCCCTCGGGGCGACCCCTAGCTGACTGACCTCTACCCCTAGCTGGTTGGCGGGTGGTGGTGAAGTAACTGGCGCTGAAGCCGATGACTAACCCCTCTGCTGAGATAAACTCCCATGATGCGAGGGCACTGCCTCCATATATGACCCATCTCACCAAACTCATAACAACTCCTAGGTGCTGGGGAAGGGGACTAAAGGGAACCCCTTGCACCAGAGTGACTAGCAGATGCATTCGGCATAGAAGAGTTGTGAAGCCCGTGAGAGATTTTTACTCTAAACTCGAAAGCTCGCAGTGCCAAATTAGGAATATGTGTTAAAGATGCGTAAAATTCTTCGCGGAGAGCATTTTGGACTAATTAGGAATATGTGTTCGGTTCTTTCAAAAAGGGGCCTAAGATCACAATGCACCTTTGATGTTTGATGATATGCTCAAACGAGCTAGAATCTTAATCTTGTCACTAATTCTTGGTTCAAATGTACTTCTTATACAATAGATTGAAGTGCTAAGAGTCCTGGAATTTAATAAGAATTAGAGGAAAGCTTTATGGAGGTATGTATGGCTAAAACGCCCTCCTATTAAAAATTGAGCTTCCATGGTGTCGTGTAAGTGTTGTATATTCAAAACGTAATTGATGCAGTGCTTGTTATGTTAAGTGAGTTGATGTTGTGAAGATGTATGTGGTAAGTACTTCTTTATGTGTGTAATGTGTTATTCTTCTGAATGGAAGATGAGTGGAGAACATGATCTATGTGATAGATGCCTAACTGTCATGCCAAGGTTACTTTGGGACTAATATGCCAAACTTGACGAATTCCCCTCTATGGTTATGACTTAAATTGTTTTTTGTATATGCCTATGACTTTAAGTGTCAAGGTAAATGTTGAAAATGGGAACAATGTGAAACATGAGTTATGGAATGTGGAAATTGTGGCCCCAAGTGCCGGTAAACTAATATATGTGTAACCAAAGATTGGTTTGAGATGAATAATGGAAAATGGTAACGTCTTAGGGAGGCGGCTTAGCCGATCGGGCCGTGATCAGATGCCATGTTATATATACACATGGTGGTAATGTATTGATGATTGAAACTGGAAAGGGAATAATGAAATAATGGTAACATCACGGGGAGACAGCTTAGCCGATCGGGCCGTGATCGGACTCCGCTCACGGAAGCGATGGTAATGTGGATAATGATGCAATAGTGTGGGATGCTCCAATCTGAAATTTCAGAAAACTATGTGAAAATCATGGGAACCTCCTTATATTGTTGGCATGGTGATTATTTGAAACTTTGTTGCCTTTACTATTTCTCTTTACTCTTAAATGGTTGTTCTTTCTTATAAGATGGTGTTTAGTTATACATACTAGTACTATTCCATGGTACTAACATCCCTTTTTGCCGGGGGAACGTACATTTTTAAATGAATGTAGGTGGCTCCATAGCGGATAGTGCCGATCGTGTGTAGTAGAGCATCCTCTTCTCAAGAATATTAGTGAGCTGCTTCCTCCTTCAAGGGGTTATGTTGTACACCTTTTGTGATAGATATTCATTTTGAGGTATAGCCAGAGCCTTATTACCGGCATTGTTATCATTGTCTTTTGTATATTTAGAGGCTCCGTAGACGGTTGTGTGGGTTATGTATGTGTATTGGATAGGTCAATGAACCATGTTGTAACCTTGTACTCTTGCTTTCTTCTAAACTATTACTGCATAGAATCTTGGAATCCTAACTACGGTTTAAGGTTGTATTATAAAGTAAGATGTCCATGTTTAATGTAAAACCCTTTTATTGTCTAATTAAACTAAACGGAATCAAATCCCGTAATCATGTTGAGTTGGGTAGGAAGTGTTCGGGTAAGGCTTGCTCAGTTGGGTTCACTCGTTTGAGCACCTGTCGTGGCTCCCGAGGTTGGGGTGTGACAAACTTGGTATAAGAGCCTAAGATTTTAATGTGTCCTAGGATGTCTTGGAGCCGTGTCGAGTAGAGTCCTTCTTATCGGTGTGAAGTCAACCACATCTATAAGTTGGAGGCTACTTGGGCTTTAGGAATAACACCCTTCTTTGGTATTCTGGATCGTGTGGAAATTGTGATGCTATTTCTTCCTCTAGCTAGTGCATTGCTCTATCTTTTAGTAAATAGCACCTAAGAAGAAAACGAAATTTGGACAAGGAGCCAATGCCACCTCAGGAGTGGTTGATGAATCATTGCTTGATACTACGGGTGAGGGTAGTCGCCCTGCTATCACCCTGCCTGGTACTCCTATTCCACAACAGACTACCCTAGTTCCTACACCTACGGAGGATACTATTATCCCTCCCATTGATACTCCTGTTCCACCTCCAGCCCCAACTTCCGGTTCTGGTATCTCTTATGGGGATCTTAGGGGAGCTATTCAGATGCTAACTCAGCTAGTGGCCTCTCAGGCCTAAAAGTCAAATGTTGCACCCAGTTCATCTAGCCAGTAAGGGGATTCCACCAGTTCCAGGGTAAACAGATTTCTTCAGTTAGACCCTCTAGTGTTTTCGAGTGGCAATCCAGAAGAGGACCCTCAGGATTTTATTGATGAGATGCACAAGACTCTTAGGGTTATGCATGCAACGGAGACAGAGGGAGTAGAGTTGGCTCCCTACTGCCTGAAAGGGGTGGACTATGCATGGTTTGAGTTATGGGAAGATTCCCGCGAGAAGGGGAGCCCTCCGGCGAGGTGGAGTAAGTTCGTTGATGCCTTTATAGATCATTTTCTGCCTGCTGAGACAAGGGCAGCCCATGCAGTGGAGTTTGAAAATCTGAAACAGGGTAGCAAAAGTGTATGGGAGTACCATATGGAGTTTGCCCGCTTGTCCAAGCATACTATTCACATGTTGCCCACAATGGAGGCTAGGGTGCGCCGGTTTATGCAGGGCCTCAGTCCTTTAACTATTAATGAGGCTTCTATAGCTGCATTGAATTCTGACATGAATTATGGGAAGATGGTGGCATTTGCTCAGGCCACAGAGAACCGTAAACTGAAGAACAGAATGGAGAGAGAAGGTAATAGAAAGACCCAGCTTGCGGGCAACATGGGTGAGTCACTAGGTGGGGGAAGGTCAGCTTTTCAGGGAGGAACATCAGGGCCGTCCCATTCTGTTGCTTAGTCTTCACCTAGTGCGCCGCCATCAGGGACTAGCCAGCAACAGCAGTGGAGTCATTTCAGGCCCAGTCAGGGCAACAGAGGATCCTATCAGCGGGGTCGGTCAGGAGAGACATCCTAGCAGCAACGGAGGTCCCCGTTCCCCAAGTACGGGAAGATACATTCAGGGGTTTGCTACTTGGAGTTACCCGTATGCTATGGATGCGGGATGAGGGGCCACATTCAGAGGCATTAACATGAATCCTGCTAGGGAGCAGGTAGGGGCACAACACATTCATCCGGTCTAGCAATTGCTACATCTTCAGCCCCCTCTCCAGCTCGAGGTACCCCAACACCCGTAGGGCGAGGTGCAGTTAGGGGTGGTGCAAAGAGTTCAGGAGGGCCCAGTCAGTTCTATGCTATGAGTGGTCGCCAGACTGTAGAGGCTTCTCCAGATGTTTTTATAGGTGTTCTGAATGTTCAATCCCATGATGTGTTTGCACTTATTAACCCCGATTCCACCCTGTCCTATGTTACCCCTTTTGTTGCTATGGAATTCGGGATAGAACCAGAACAACTTCATGAACCATTCTCGGTATCTACTCCGGTTGGTGAGTCAATTTTGGCTACTCGAGTTTATAGAAGTTGTGTTGTCACGGTGTGTGGTAGGAATACCATGGCCAATTTTATTGAACTAGGGATGGTGGATTTCGATGTAATAATGGGAATGGATTGGATCTATTCATGTTTTGCCAAGCTTGATTGTCGAACCAGAACTATGAGGCTTGAGTTTCCTAATAAGCCTTTGGTTGAATGGAAGGGAGATAATGTAGTGCCTAAAGGTCGGTTTATTTCTTACCTTAAGTCCGGAAAGATGATCAAGAAGGGGTGTATCTACCATTTAGTCCATGTTACGGACACCGATGTCGAGGCACCTAGCCTTGAGTCCGTACCTGTTGTGAATACATTTCTGGATATCTTTCTAGATAAGCTCCCTAGGGTTCTACCAGATAGGAAGATTGACTTTGAGATCGATGTGATTCCAGGCACGTAGCCTATATCAATTCCACCTTACAGAATGGCACCGATGAAATTGAATGTGCTAAAGGAACAATTGAAGGACTTGCTAGAAAAGAGTTTCATCCGGCCGAGTGTGTCACCGTGGGGCACACCGGTCTTGTTTGTAAAGAAGAAAGATGGTTCGCAACGGATGTGTATTGACTACCGACAACTCAACAAAGTCACAATCAAAAATAAATATCCCCTTCCTAGAATAGATGACTTGTTTGATCAATTGCAAGGTGTTGTGTGTTTTTCAAAGATTGACTTGCGGTCCGAGTATCATCAATTGAAGATAAGGGAGCAGGATATTCCAAAGATAGCTTTCAGGACTTGGTATGGGCACTTTGAATTTTTGGTAATGTTTTTTGGGCTAACAAATGCCCCGACAGCTTTCATGGATCTTATGAATCGAGTCTTCAAGCCTTTTATAGACTCCTTTGTGATAGTATTCATTGACGATATTCTCGTATATTCCCGAAGTCAAGAAGATCATGCTAACCGTCTTAGGGTAGTTCTGCAGACTCTTCAGCAACATCAACTGTATGCAAAGTTTTCAAAATGTGAATTTTGTCTTGAATCCATCACGTTCTTAGGTCATGTCGTCTCCAGGGAAGGAATTATGGTTGATCCTCAAAAGATTGCGGCAGTAAAAAATTGGCCTAGACCTACTACTCCAACAAAGATTCACAGTTTCTTGGGTTTATCCGGGTACTATAGAAGATTTGTGGAGGGGTTTTATTCTCTTGCCTCTCCATTGACTAAATTGACCCAGAAAATAGTTAAGAAGTTCCAGTGGTCAGATACTTGTCAGAAGAGCTTCCAATAATTGAAATCAAGATTGACTACAACACTGGTACTAACCCTGTCGGAGGGTACAAGGGGATTTATGGTGTATTACGATGCTTCCAGGATTGGGCTTGGGTGCGTGTTAATGCATCAAGGCAAGGTAATAGCCTACGCTTTTAGGCACTCAATAATCATGAAATGAACTATCCAACTCATGACTTAGAGCTTGCGGCAGTGGTGTTTGCGCTAAGGATTTGGTGACATTATCTATATGGGGTCCATGTGGATGTATTCATGGAGCACACGAGCCTTCAATATATTTTCAAGCAGAAAGAATTGAACCTGAGGTAGAGAAGATGGCTAGAGTTACTCAAGGATTATGACATTGATATTCTCTATCACCCGGGAAAGGCTAATGTTGTGGCAGATGCTTTTAGCTGAAAAACTATGGGGAGTTTGGCTCGTTTGAGGGCAGATCAGAGGCTGTTGGCCTGGGAGGTTCATCAATTAGCCAGTTTGGGAGTTCGTCTTGCGGACTCTAATGATGGAGGGGTAATTGTGAAAAATAGGGCTGAATCGTCGCTTGTGGCAAAGGTGAAGGAAAAACAATTCAATGACCCATTGTTAGCACAACTGAAAGAGGGGATTCATTAACACAAGACCATGATATTCTCCCTTGTCATGGATGATGGAACCCTACGGTACCAAGGCTGCCTATGTGTTCCAGATATCAACGGTCTTCGAGAAAGAATCATGGCAGAAGCTCACACTTCTATGTATTCCATGCACCCAGGTTCTACAAAAATGTATCATGGTCTCAAGAAAATTTATTGGTGGAACAACATGAAGAAGGATGTGGTGGACTTTGTGGCAAAATGTCCGAATTATCAGCAAGTGAAGGCCAAACATCAAAGGCCCGGCGGATTGGCTCAAAGCATAGAAATTTCAATGTGGAAATGGGAGATGATTAACATGGATTTTGTGGTAGGGTTGCCATGCACTCCGTGCAAGTTTGACTCAATTTGGGTAATTGTTAATTGACTCACAAAATCAGCGCACTTCTTGCCAGTCAAATCCACCGACACAGCAAAACAATATGCTCAGTTGTATATCAAGGAAATAGTCAGATTGCATGGTACTCTAGTCTCAATCATTTCAGATCAAGGGGCTCAGTTCACGACCAACTTTTGGAAGAAATTTCAGTAAGGTTTGGGCACGCAGGTAAATCTTAGCATAGCTTTTCACCCCCAAACTGACGGGCAAGTAGAGTGAACTATTCAGACGCTTGAGGACATGTTGCGTGCTTGTACTCTTGATTTCAAAGGTAGTTGCGATGACCATTTTCCAATCATAGAGTTTGCTTATAACAATAGCTTCCACACTAGTATCCAAATGGCACAATTGGAGGCACTGTATGGTAGAAGATGTAGGTCTCCCATTGGGTGGTTTAAGGTTGGAGAAGCTGAATTTATAGGGCCAGACCTTGTGCACCAGGCCATGGAAAAGGCCAAAATTATTAAGGAAGGATTGAAAACTGCTCAGAGTCACTAAAACTCTTATTCGGACATTCGTCGCAGGGATTTAGAATTCAAATAAGATGATTAGGTATTCTTGAAGGTTTCCCCCATGAAGGGTATCATGTGGTTCGGGAACAAATGAAAATTGAGCCCAAGGTATGTCGGACCGTACAGGATCATCCAGCGGATTGGTCAGGTGGAATACAAGCTTGAGTTGCCACCCGAGATGTCAGTGGTACACCCAAGCTTTCATGTGTCTATGTTGAAGAAAGTAGTGGGAGATCCGTCCACTATCGTACCAGTTGAAACTATTAAGGTCAATGAAGAGTTGTCCTATGAAGAAGTCCAGTTGCCATTCTTGATAGGCAGGTCCGGAAATTGAGGAATAAGGAAATTTCCTCTGTAAAGGTGTTATGGCGAAACCAGCAGGTTGAGGAAGCCACTTGGGAAGCCGAGGAAGAAATGAGAAGGAAGTACCCACATTTGTTTGTATAGCCATGTAATAGCTTTCAACCATTTGGTCCCTATGAAATCTGTATCCTTGATTCGATCTATGTAACACTGTTCTATTTTGTCTTGGTTATACGATTGCCTATGTGGCGATGATGAATATTACACAGGTTATGTTGTGTCTATGAATTATGTATATGCTGTTAGGACATGTTTTCTAGGGCTCTCTGACAGGTGGATATGCCTAGATACAAACGAAACTCTGGCAAAATTTTTAGAAATTTAGGGAGTTAGCTAGATACGGTGCTATCAAGGTATTCCATGATTGTGAGAAACTGAGATTGCATAAAGATTGCACGTGAGTGAACCTTAATCCTCATTCTGGGACTAATGATCCTAAGTGGGTGAGAATGTGAAGTCCGTGAGAGATTTTTACTCTAAACCTGAAAGCTCGCAGTGCCAAATTAGGAATATGTGTTAGAGATGCGTTCGGACATTTTTGGACTAATCTATGCACTAAAAAGTCAAGAAATAATGTTTTCTAGAAAAGTGCAATTCTGCGATTGAGAATGCGGTCGCATATCAGGTATGCGGACTGCATAGTCGCCGCAAAGTGAGTCAGTGTGTTGGACAAATTTGAGGTCAAGTATGTGATCGCATAACCGTTATGTGGACCGCATAGTTGTCGCATAATTCCCTTGGGATTTTGTAAGGGGCAGTTCTGCGGTGCATTATGCGACCGTAGAACGGGTATGCAGACCGCATTTCTGCCGCATACCGGGACAGTGTGTTCAGGTTTTGGGAGCATTTTTGCGGTCCATTATGCGGGCCCAATGTCAACTTTGCGATCACAAATGCGATCGCATATCTGACTCGGGGCTCCTATTTTCTAATTTTTAAAACCCGACCCTATCCCATTAAAAACACCCCAATAGACCATTTTTCTGTTATTTTTTACGACATAAAGAGAGAAAGAGAGAGGGAGTTCTAAAGTGAGAAGGAGTAATCTTCATCAAGTTCTCTCTAAATCCTTGCCCCAAATCCTTGAAGATTGTCAATTGAAGCTACTAAGTCTTCATCCTAAGAGGTAAAGACTGTACCCTCATCAATAATTTAAAAATTTCTGTTAAAATAGGTAATTAGCAAGTGGGTACATAGGTATAAGGCTAGTAATTTTGCATGCACAATAGATAATAGGGCATGGGGAGGATGAGAACTAAAGAGACAACAATTGGGGTATAATATTAAAGAAATTTCTTTCAAAAAGGGGCCTAAGATCACAATGCACCTTTGATGTTTAATGATATGCTCAAACGAGCTAGAATCTTAATCTCGTCACTAATTCTTGTTTCAAACGTACTTCTTATACAATAGATTGAAGTGCTAAGAGTCCCAGAATTTTATAAGAATTAGAGGAAAGCTTTATGGAGGTATGTATGCCTAAAATGCCCTCCTCTTAGAAATTGAGCTTCCATGTGCCGTGTAAGTGTTGTAAGTTCGAAACGTAATTGATGCAGTGCTTGTTATGTTAAGTGAGTTGATGTTGTGAAGATGTATGTGGTAAGTACTTCTTTATGTGTGTAATGTGTTATTCTTGTAAATGGTAGATGAGTGGAGAACATGACCTATGTTCTAGATGCCTAACTGTCATGCCAAGGTTACTTTGTGACTAATATGCCAAACTTGACGAATTCCCCTCTATGCTTATGACTTAAATTATTTTTTGTATATGCGTATGACTTTAAGTGGCAAGGTAAATGTTGAAAATGGGAACAATGTGAAACGTGAGTTATGGAATGTGGAAATTATGGCCCCAAGTGCCGGTAAACTAATATATGCGTAACCAAAGATTGGTGTGAGATGAATAATGGAAAATAGTAACGTCCCGGGGAGGCGGCTTAGCCAATCGGGCCGTGATCGGGTGCCATGTTATATATACACATGGTGGTAATGTATTGGTGATTGAAACTGGAAAGTGAATAATGAAATAATGGTAACGTCCCGGGGAGACGGCTTAGCCGATCGGGCCGTGATCGGACTCCGCTCACGGAAGCAGTGGTAATGTGGATAATGATGCAATAGTGTGGGATGCTCCAATCTGAAATATCAGGAAACTATGTGAAAATTATGGGAACCTCCTTATATTGTTGGCATGGTGCTTATTTGAAACTTTGTTTCATTTACTATTTCCTCTTTACTCGTGAATGGTTGTTCTTTCTGACAGGATGGTGTTTAGTTATACATACTATTACTATTCTATGGCACTAACATCCTTTTTGCCGGGGGCACTACATTTTTAAATGAATGTAGGTGGCTCCATAGTAGATAGTGTCGATCGTGTGTAGTAGAGCATCCTCTTCTCAAGAATCTTGGTGAGCCCTTTCCTCCTTCAAGGGGTTATGTTGTACACCTTTTGTGATAGATATTCATTTTGAGGTATAGCCGGAGCCTTGTTGCCGGCGTTGTTATCATTGTCTTTTGTATCTTTAGAGGCTCCGTAGACGGTTGTGTGGGTTATGTATGGGTATTGGATAGGTCAATGAACCATGTTGTAACCTTGTACTCTTGCTTTCTTCTAAACTATAACTATATGGAATCTTGGAAGCCTAACTACGATTTAAGGTTGTATTATAAAGTAAGATGTCCATGTTGAATGTACAACCCCTTTTATTGTCTAATTAAACTAAATGGAATCGGATCCCGTAATCATGTTGAGTTGGGTAGGAAGTGTTCGGTTAAGGCTTGCTCAGTTGGGTTCACTCGATTAAGCGCTGGTCGTGCCTCCCGAGGTTGGGGCGTGACAAGAGCCCTGGACTGATGGAGCACTGGATGAAATATGATCTGGAAGGGAACTAAGTGATGACTGACCCTGATGAGAACTGTGAGAACCATGACCCGATGACGCCCCAAGATAACCTGGGTGAGCTGGCTGAGTATCCCTGAATGGACAACCTCTGTCGTGCTGAAACTGACCTCTCGAAGGAGTACCACTATAACTACCAGATTCTCAAGGCCTCCTGGACTCCCTCTCCTCTCGCTCCTGGCGACGAACAAACTCAATCTCACGGGCTATATCAACAACCTCCTCGAAAGTAGCACCAGTCACCCTCTCCATGGTCTATTAGAATACGGAGCTGATAAGTAATACCATCAACAAACCTCCTAATCCTCTCCCTATCCGTCGGGACAAACTAGATAGCATGACAAGCCAATTCAGAGAACTTCAACTCATACTGTGACATGGACATCTCCCCCTGACGCAACCACTCAAACTACCTACGCAGCTCCTCTCTGCGAGACTACGACACATACTTCTCCAGAAAGAGAACGGAGAAATGCTGCCAAGTAAGGGGAGCTCCTGAAAACTGATAGGTGGTAAAAGCGACCTCGCTGGTCTCCAGAATACCTGTTGTACGAAGCATCCTCTGACACTTGTCCAAAAAGACCTGGGCATCCTCGCCCTCTGCACCGTTGAAGGTTGGAGTCTGAAGTCTACCAAATCTCTCCAACCTATGTTGCTCATCCTCCGGGATGATAGGAACTACATAGTCCTGAGCACTTGTAACCGGTTGGGCTGGATGCGCCCCCGGCATCTGAAGTCCTTGCACGACCTGCTCAGGTGTGCGAGTGGCGGGAGTCTAATTGCCTCCCCTGTCTTGAGAGGTAGTTGCGGCTGTAGTGGCTGAAACCGCCTAAGCTAGGCCAGTGCAAGCTGATAAGATCTGAGTCAAGGCCTCCTAAAGATCCGGAATCACAATGGGCACAGCTGGTGCCTGAGCTGGTGCTACTGGAGCATCCATAACTGGGACCTGATCCTAAATTGGGGTAGCTGGTGGATCTGTAGGTGCTGCTCTAACCGCTCTGCCCCTACCACAACCACGGCCGCATCCTCGGCCTCTGGTGGCCACAGTTGGTGGTACTGGGGGTCGTCTACCCCGTCCAGTAGTGCGTGTCCTCACCATCTGTGAGAGATTAGAACAAAAGAAGTTTAGTACTCGGATCAACAAGTTCGCACGACAAGAATTTCAAGAATATGAAGTTTTTCCTAAAGGTTCTGCAGCCTTTCGAGGATAAATACAGACGTCTCCGTACCGATCCGCGAGACTCTACTAAACCTGCTCATGACTCGTGAGACCTATGTATTTTAAGCTCTGATACCAACTTGTCACGACCCTAAACTCGGACCCGGTCGTGATGGCACCTTTCGTGAAGACAAGGCCAGCCGACACTTCCCATTTTTTTCAATTATTAACAATTTAGCATTTAGAAACAATCTAAACATGAATAGATAATTCAAAGTAGCAGATACTATCATAAATACGCGGAAGAACCACCCAACACAGCCCTAACAGGGGTGTCACTAGCCATGAGTATCTATAAAACCTAATACAAGTCTGAAAGGTCTACAACTAGTACAAAAGTCTGATATGAGATAGAAATGATAAAGAGGGAGAAATACGGGTCTGCGGACGTCAAGAAGCTACCTCGTGAACTCCGAATGTCTGCCGGGAGCTCTCAACTCGCACTGGTAGGATCAGCAACGCTTGAATCTGCACACAGGGGTGCAGGGAGTAAAGTGAGTACTCCAACTCAGTGAGTAATAAATGTAAATAAAGACAGAAAGAAAAAATCATGTAAGGCACAAAACATTCTATAATGAAGAAGTAAAACCAAGTAAAATCAGTAAATCAACGACAGATAGGAAAAATTATTTATCTCAAATGTAGTTTCATGAAAAGCCTTTTCAATGATTAAGCGGGTAATTGACAGTCAATTAAGAAAAATAACCACATAAAGGTTCGCCCCTCGTGCACAGTGTCAACAAATCCATCCTTCGGGCAATATCTCAGAACAGTACCAGCCCCTCGGGCATTCACATAGAACAATACCATCCCCTCGAGCTCAATCTCACATCACAATGGCCCCCGGGACTTCAATAAAAAAGCACAAACATATTCCAATACCTTTTTCAAACTTGTTCCAATCACTAAAATACCTCGAATAACATTAAATCACCCAAAACACATCGGATTCAAGCCAAACTTTCTAAAATCTTCCAAATTATGCTTTCGATCAAAAACACAACCAAACCACATCCGAATGACTTGAAATTTTGCATACACATCCCAAATGACACAACGGAACTATTGCAACTCTCAGAATTCCATTCCGGTTCCTATATCAAAATCTCGCCTATCAACCGAAAATCGCCAAAATATCAACTTCGCTAATTCAAGCCTAAATCTACTACGAACCTCCAAAATTCATTCTGATCACGCTCCTAAGCCACAAATAACCTCTCGACGCTAGCCGAACCATCGAACCTCACATCCGATCCCTCTAACACATAAGTCAACATCTGGTTGACTTTTCCTACTTAAACTCACTCTAAAGAGACTAAGTGTCTCAAACCTTACCAAATTCTTTCCGGATTCGATCCGACCAACCCGATCACATATAGAACTGATAGATAAAGTGATAAGAAGCAGAGATGAGGAAAATAGAGCGATAACTCATGAGATGACTGGTCGGGTCGTCACATGACCCTACCATGATCGCGACGACTAGTCAACCAATTAAACCTTCCTAAGCTCTTACTTGTCAACTAGATACCGGGACTCGCTGCACCCCATGTGAACAACTGAATAGTACATCAATACCTCCGCATCTTAAGTTTGGACGACACGTTGAGACAATGTCTGAGCATCCCTAGCTCCCTCATAGCCCATCTGTAGCATCACGAACCACTGGCGCATAGTGGATGATGAGAGTGCAATATCATACACGAGTGGATGTAAAGTAACATAAGATATATGCTTCAATATAAATCAATGTTGTACGGCAAGGAATGAAAGAAGTGGAATTTTCTAATAGTTTTTGTAGCCCCTCGAAGATAAGTACAGACGTCTATGTACCGATCCGCAAGACTCTACTAAACCTTCTTATGACTCGTAGAACCTATGAACCCAAGGCTCTGATACCAACTTGTCATGACCTAAAATCACTCCGAAGGAGTCGTGATGGCACCTAGCCTCTAAAACTAGGTAAGCCTAATATTAACAGAAATAATGACAATATTTGCTAACATCGAATAATTTCGAAATAGAAATCTCTGTATAATCTACAATCCCAAAACTGGTAGTACAAGTCATAAGCTTTTCTAGGAGTAGTTATACATAATAAATACATCACTATTCCGGGACAAAAGGAAACAATGGAAATAAATACAATAGAAGGTGACTTTGGTGCCTGCAAACGCATGTGTACTTTGGAGTCTCCAGCCACACCAAGCATAAGACTTAAAACCAACCTGATCCAAAGTACCTGGTTCTGCACAAAACAATGTGCAGAAGTGTAGTATGAGTACACCACGGTGGTACCTAGTAAGTATCAAGCCTAACCTCGATAGAGTCACGACGAGGCCAGGTCAAGACACTACTGAATATATAACCTGTAGGATATGACTTAAATCTAACAAGAGAGGACTATCAGAGTAATACCAATAGCAGAAGGATATCAAATTGCAAACAATAACAGCAATAAGAGGAAAACGCGAATGACAACGAGAATTAACCAAGTAACTAAACAACAACATAGTTGGGGTCCGGATGAAGCACAAATGAGTTTAAGTAAGGAAAACGATGTTAACTCATGTCGCCCCCCTTTATCCTCGAAAAATCAGGTTTATGAAATTAGGACAACCCATTCCTTTTGGGAACTGGGTTTGCATTTAAAGAGTCGTCACCTAATGATTAAGGTGCATTAGGACACCAATAGAGATTCAACTCTGAGTTTGTTTGAATAACCAGCGATTGGGTAAGGGCTTGAAATTATCCCAAGGGGAAGGTGTTAGGCACCCCTCAAGATCCACTAGTGTGGTTCTCGTCTAGATTATTATTGTGAATTTAGCGAATAGATAGGTGTGGGCTCAAATATTAGGGGATTTAAACACATAAAAGAAAAAACATTTGAAAAAAGCGTTTTAAAAAAGAAAGAGTTTGCAAATAAAGGAAAGGGGCCCTAGGTATATATTTAATATGGATCAACCCACACAATGTCCGATAATCACTTCTCAATAAGGGGCTATACGTGATATTATTGTGTGATCATCATATCCATATCTACCCTTCCCACCCCCATTAAGGTATTAAGCGCGGATTGGTCTCGATTACCTATTGCATGTTATTACCCGTCCCATTCCTATTAGCCTCGGAGGCACTTAAGACTACTAATCCTAAAAGGGAGGGATATTAGGCTGACTTGAGGTTTCAAAGGTAAAATCTAAGGCGACATGCAAAACATATAGAATATTGCACGTTAAAGGGGAAGCACATAACACATAAGGCTCAAGTATACCTCCTCAAACAAAAGTACATAACTAGCATGACTTGCAAATACTTTTTGGGTTTGATTAAAGCACATAAAGACGCGGGAAATTAATTATTGAGGCAGATTAGTTTATTACATAACTCAGATAAGAAGTTTGAATTAGGCCTGTCTGCTGGTTGTAGCAATTAACAGAAGCAGATGCAGTTTACAGTTATTACTCCAAGGCTTGCCTAAGTGTTTAGACGGGGTCCTATAGACATGATATCTACTGAGTTCAGAAGGTGATGAGATAGTAATAACTAAAAACGAAGTGTTTGAGATCCTATAGGCATGCTTGCTAAACCTTGTTAAGTAAGGGAATTAGATTATTAAAAGAGATGCAGAATGTATAAAATTAAATTAGACTGATTACAGATTTAGTAGGTGATAGTATCTACTATTACGAATTTTAATCCCTATGAACATGATATCTAACATCGAATGTGAATGAAGTGAATCACAATTATTTAAGAATCCCTATAGGCATGATTTCTATGCGTTACTGATTTTAGATCCTTATATACATGATACCTAACATTGCATGTGAGTAGAAATGAACAAGATTTTACTTATGAACCCAAATAGGCATGATTTCTATATGTTACTAATTTTAACGCGTTATTAGATTATAACCACTTGGGCCCTAAAACATGGTATCTAAACGGTAACAAATGCGCAAAATTTTAGTTGAATCCTATAGGCAGGTTATCTAGATGTGAAGTTGAACAAGAAGTCCTATAGACATGGTTTCTAAATGCAGTTTGAATATGCAGAAATTTAAAATAGTCCTATAAGCATGGTTTCTACCCTTGGCATGCATAAAATACCCAACCCTTTTCACTAGCTAGCTCCAAATGTTTATTACAACTTATTACAAATCAGGAATACTAAATACTAAATACATCAGGAAAATACAAAGAAAAGAATTACAACTAGAGGAAGCCTGATTCTTGACTTTCTATCTGAGTTATGAGATGAACCAACTCAAAGACCCTGATATAAAGCCTTTCTCGGGCTTGAGTGTGTCAAAGTTCCCTAAGGGCCTCAATAGGACCCCGGGCAGCGCTCACACCCAAGTTTAATAACCTGAATAGGAAGAAGTGCAGTGTGGAAAAGCCAACCCTCATGTGTCCAAGTTCAGAGGGAGCTCATGGGTCCCAAGGCAAGGCTCACATAAGGGGGTAAAAACATAAGTCTAAGAGGAGAGTGCTAGTGCAGAAACAAAGCTTTAAGAACTAAGGAAGTAAAGAAGAGGGAAAGAGGTGCTGGGAAATAGCCATTAACACTTCAAACAAGTTGATAATTTTACATCAAAGGGGGCAGGAGTTTGGGAATCCATTGCAAGGAGCCTATATACTTAGGCATAAGTTAATTCTGGGCATGCACATCAATTGGGAGTGATGTCATGCTTGTAAAATCAAACAGAACACATAACATATAAGGGTAACATGGAGGTTATGATCCTAGGAGGACCAAGTTTGAGTCATGTTCTGCAATATTCAATGATGTCATGCCCCAAACAAACCATAATTATCAAACACATTGGGGTAGGGATTTAGGATTCATAATACATTGATTCAGAATAGGAAAAAAGAAATTACAACATGCTAAATAAGTTAAAGAATTAGATACAAGCAATAGGCAAACAATAAGGCAAGAATATTAAGTAACCATATTGTTGTTGATGCTGAAAACATAACTAGAACATACCAGTCAAACAATCAAAAAAATGCAGTAAAGAAAGGTAGAAGGACTTCGAAATATAGCTTTGGCTTTCAGCCAGCTAAACAGGCCATAGTACAAGTAATAAAGCAAGAGAGAGTGTTTTTAGTGTAAGTGTGAGTTTAGAACTAAAAGTTTTCATGTTTGTGTTAATGAGAGAGTACATATATATAGTAGTTTGAAACCATGTAAAATAAGGCATGAACTGCAATTGTATAGTAATTATGGAACTCAGAACCAATTAGAACCAAAATTACTACAAGTACTCCCTTAATTTAAGGGAATAAGTTCAAACGGTAAAAACAAGTAACAAATAAGGAAAGAAATCAATATGTAGACAAGGAAATAATTCGAAGATATTAGGCATAGTGTAAACTATAAGAGCTAGGTTCAGAAAAACTCTAATTAGGGAAATAGACAGCAAGAATCAAACAACCAAGGTAAGGGAATCAATCAGATTGAGTAGAAAGTAGGGATCGAAGGTCTAAAGGAAAGTGTTCAAATTAGACCATGAAACGGGGAATCAAAATCAATCAAAGAGAAAGTAATGTGTCAATATTTTGCATATAAATAAAGTAAGACACAGATGGTTAAGAGTCGACATACAAACCTAGCTATCATGAGAGTCCAATAATACTTATTTAATGAGAAAGAGGCAAGTTTCGAACAGTCAAGATGAACACAAGCACGTAGAGTCAGCGTAAGTTTTTAGGCTAAGAAACTGAGTAGAAAGAAATCAAGGCAAGATAGTCACAAAGAATCACAGAAACTCAAAAGCGAGAACTGGCTAGTCATGCTGATATACAAAACTAAACAAAGAACCCCCTAAAAATTAGGGCTTTCAATATAGACGAGTTAAAGAGAAGATAGAAACCCAGAATCAGAAGAATCACACAAATGGAACACGAGATTTTGAAAAGAACTTCTGCACTTAAACGAATAGTCTCGGACCCCAAAACCATAAGATTTTCAACAATAGAAGGGTTTTAAAAAGAGGATAAATAGACAGATCGGACAAAACTCAGGCAAACAAACATTCATTTAAGAAACAGTTAAAAGAAATTAGGTTTTTTTAACATGCAAACTCAGGCAGAAGGATAATACGAGCAAACACAACAAAACATATCAAAAATCAAAGAAAGGTTTCGAAAAAACTTAACAGAACCTTAATCAGAAAGATAAGGAGTTTTGAAAGTAGAGTTTTAAAAGAAACTTCGAGAAAAGTGCTTAAAAGTTCAGACCAAACATAGTTCTAAAATATATCTAAGAGAAATCGAGAGAAACTTAAAGGTTAGGGTTTCAGAAGAACCCCATGCAGTGAGAAAGGCTTTGAAAACTATCGATCTAAGTAGGAGAGTCAAAAGTTAGACTCGAATAGCCATGGCTGGCCATAGAAAGGTTAGAGATGACCGGAGAACAGCCGTAAACTGAAATTGAACAAGGTTTGGACAAGCTCTTTCAAGATCTATCCTTGAAACCACAATAATCGAACATGTAGAAGCCATGGGAGGTGGATACAGGCTTCCGATGACCTTGGAAGTCATGGATTTGGGAGGTTTTAGGGTTGTAGTTGATGTCGGCGGCTAGGGTTGGAGAGGGTTTGAGAGAAGATTGAGAGAGAAGGGGATTCAGAGGCGGCGGGGTGTGTGAAATGGTTAGGGTTAGGGGGTAGTTTGAGATTAAAAAGGAAAGGATGGTTGTTGGTCGTTGATCTGAATGATCAACGGCCTTGATTAGAATGGGCGAGTAGGAAGGTTATGAAGATGGGTTTGGGTCAGATTAAATTGGAATTGGGTCGGAGGAGTTCAAATAGTTTCAATTGAGTTCAATTGGGGTGCAAAATCGGGCTAAAATTGAAATAAAATGGGGCTAGCATTTGAATAGCCACTTTTCCCTATTTGATTTATAGAAAATAGTAAAATAATTTCTAGAAATAAATTAAAGGTACTAAAATGATTAATAATATAAATATCAAATAAAAATACTGGACTTAATTTTTATAGATATAAACGTAATTAAATCTAAAAGAGACTAATATTGCAATTATATACAATTTAGCTTTAAAAATTCTAAATAGATTTGTAAAAAATATGCAAAAATTATATTAGCTATATTTTAGCATAAATATAAGAATCCAATAAATGAATCACCAAAATGATAATTTTGGGAATAATTATTGGGTTTTTTCTGGATAAAATACGGCAATAAATCGATTTAAAAAATCTTTAAAAATTAAGGAAAAATGGTAAGACATTTGGACATACTTATATATGCATACATATGCTATTTTAAAAGTATCTTGCATATTAAAATATACAGGAAAAATTGGGTATCAACAGCTGCCCCTCTTTACCCGGGAAGGATGAAAGAGTTGTCGAGTAAAGATATGATGACCAATTGTGACCGAACGAAATGGTTCGAGGAGGCTTAGGCCATGCCCTGGCTTCTGAGCTGCCTACATATCCCTGGTTTTACAGGATTCAGGCCATATGTAATTCAGGATCTGTCAGCGAAGTATGTCGATGGAGGCTTTTCAAGAACGGACGCAATATTCAGGACGGGGAAATGGTTAAGGCTCGTGGGAATGCTTAGGTTTTATATGGCTGCGGAAACTGGAGCAGGATCGCTCCTGCTGAGATGGTCGTTGCTTGCCGGTTTACCTGCGAATAAATAATACAAGCATATATTGTGCATAAAGTTAAACATGATGCAATTTCCCATCGGACCATGAGGATTGCCTTTGGACGGTTAGAATGACGTCCTTAGACCATGATGTCCTGGGCCATGAAGCATATAATGAAGGATTCACAGGCCATGAATGCTCTCGGGATATAAGGATGATGCCTTTGAATAATGATATGCAAAAGATTAAAGGGGGGGGGGTCCTCAGGCCATGACATGGTGTTCTCGGCTATGAAAATGGTGCCTTCGAACGATGACGCCTTTGGATAATTTGGCAATATTTCAGCCCATGAGATGCAGTAGGTGGCGATCTTTCAGCCTATGAAATGCAGTATTTGGTAACTTTCAGCCATGCAATGCAGTAGGTGGTGATCTTCCAGCCATGCAAATGTAGATAAGGTGGCGATCTTTCAGCCATGCAAATGTAGATAAGGTGGCGATCTTCTAGCTTGCAAAAGTAAGTGTGGCGATCTTTCAGCCATGCAAATATAAGGGGAGGTAAAACTTAACCTTGGAAGGCAGAATGGTAGCCTTATGCAATGTAGAAATGCAGATGGAGATAGCGTTTTGTCTCAGAAGGTAGAATGGTAGCCTTATGCGATGCAAAAAATGCAGATAAAGACAACGTTTAGTCTCGGAAGGTAGAATGGTAGCCTTATGCAAGAAAACGAGGGTAAATGGTAATAGAGTTTACTTAGCTGATAGCAGATTGCGATATTGTGACTGCTAGGGACATTGTAATATACGGAATGTCACTGGTGTGCGTGGATATCAAATGTTGGTAAGTGCGACAGTTCTAAGAGTTGTATTCCTGAACAATGTTTATCTCGTGAATGTATAGTATGTCTGATGCTTTCGTAATCCAAGTTCCTGCATCCAAAGAAAAATTGTGAGTTTTGTAGGGGGGAGGTTAGTTCGTATCCCTGCTGGCTCTGCTTTACTTGACCGGCTTTGATCTGGTGATATTGTATGTATCATTGGGGTAGCATTGCTAAACAAAGCAATTTCAGTAATAAACATGCATGATTTCGTAAAATATGACATAAGTTTGTAATTACGAATAACTTTTAGATGAACCGACGATTGTGACATGGTTCAGGACATTGCAACCTCTCTTGCTATGGAATTTTGAGGGTCCTCCTCAAAATTCTGCCCCAGTTTAAATGGTTGAGGTTTCTGACTATTGTTTGTGACGACCGACTGAAATTACTTCGGAATTTTGAGGGTCCACCTCAAAATTCTGCCCCAATTTCCAAATGCAAGGGGAATGAAAATTTTATTGAATTGTGACCGAACCCATAAGGCTGCCTACGTATCCCCTCTTAAATGGGAATCAGGTCAGGCGTATTTCAAATACATCATATAAGGAAAGCATGAAAATTACACGTAGTAACGCTTGACTGCATCTGATTTAATTGGTTTTGGCCAGACTTCTCCATCCATTTCTGCAAGTATGAGGGCTCCTCCTGTCAGAACCTAGTGAACCATGTATGGACCCTGCCAGTTGGGAGAGAACTTTCCTTTGGCTTCATCTTGATGCGGGAAAATTTTCTTTAACACCAATTGTCCCGGTGTGTCTCGGCTTGAATCTTTTGTTGAAGGCTGTGGACATTCTGTTCTGATAAAGCTGACCATGGCAAACTGCATTCATTCTCTTTCCATCTATAAGGGCTAGTTGCTCATAATGACTTTTTACCCATTCTGCTGCGTCGAGCTCAGCTTCCTGTTTGATTCTTAAGGAAGGAATTTCTACCTCATCGGGAATGACATCCTCTGTACCGTAAACCGGCATATAGGGGGTTACCCCGGTTGATGTGTGGACTGTGGTGCGATACCCCAATAAATCAAATGATAACTTCTCGTGCCAGTGTTTATGCTTTTCTATCATTTTTTCAATATCTTCTTGATATTCTTGTTGGCGGCCTCTACAGCTCCATTTATTTGAGGACAATAGGCTGTGAAATTCTTGTGTCTGATCTTGAAAGTTTCGCACATAGGTTTCATCAAGTCACTGTTGAGGTTGGAGCCATTATCTGTAATGATTGATTCTGGAACCCCAAATCTACAAATGATGTGTCGTGGACAAAGTCTGCCATGACTTTCTTAGTCACTGCTCTGTAAGATGCTGCTTCGACCGGTGAAATAGTCGATTGCTACTTCGATAAACCTATGCATGTTGGAGGCGACAGGCTTGATGGTCCAATAACATACATTCCCCAAGCAGTGAACGGCCATGGTGAGCTTGTTGCATTAAGCTCATTTGGAGGTACCTTTATCATGTCTGCATGTATCTGGCAGCGATGTCATTTCCGGACATACTGGATGCAGTCCGTCTCCATAGTCATCCAAAAGTAACCAGCTCGGAGTATCTTCTTTACTAAGACAAAACCATTCATATGCGGAGCACAGGTCCCAGCGTGAATTTCTTCTAGTAGCCTGGATGCTTCCTTTGCATCGACACACCTTAATAGTCCCAAATAAGGAGTCTTCCTATACAGGATTCCTCCGCTGTGAAAGAAATTATTAGACAACCTCCAAAGTGTGCATTTCTGAGTAGGATTTGCATGTTCTAGGTATTCGCCTTTTTCCCAATATTCTTTGATATCATGAAACCAAGGTTTTCCATCTGCTCCTTCTTCAACATGGGCGCAATAAGCTGGTTGATCATGGATCTTTACTGGAATGGGATCAATGAAGTTTTTGTCTGGATGTTGTATCATGGATGACAGGGTATCCAATGCATCGACAAACGCATTCTGGACTCTGGGAACATGTTAGAACTCCGTCTTCGCGAACATCTTTCTCAATTCCTGTACATGATAATGATACGGTAGTATCTTGGAGTTCTCGGTTGCCCATTCTTCTCGTACTTGGTGTATAAGCATGTCTGCATCTCCAATCACTAGCAACTCTTGAATATTCATGTCAATAGCCATCTTGAGCCCTAAGATGCAGGCTTCAAACTCGGCCATATTGTTGGTGCACGGGAATCTGAGTTTGGCGGACACTAGGTAATGCTGACCGGTTTCCGATACGAGGACTGATCTTATGCCAACTCCCTTGAAGTTTGCTACTCCGTCGAAAAACATTCTCTAACCGTCATAGGATTCCTCAATATCTTCTCCTATGAATGATACCTCTTCGCCAAGAAAATATGTTTTTAGGGGTTCGTATTCTCCATCCACGGGATTCTCGACAAGGTGGTCTGCTAGTACCTGTCCCTTGATTGCCTTCTGAGTCACGTAGACAATGTCAAATTCACTCAACAAGATTTGCCACTTGGCTAGCTTGCCAGTGGGCATGGGCTTCTGAAAGATGTACTTCAAAGGATCCATTCTTGAAATGAGATATGTTGTATAGGCACAGAAGTAATGCCTCAGCTTCTGAGCTACCCAGGTTAAAGCAAAACAGGTGCGCTCCAACAAAGAATACCAGGCCTTGTACAGTGTGACCTTCTTACGGAGGTAATAAATGGCCTACTCCTTCCTCCTTGTTTCATCATGCTGCTCCAGAACGCAACCGAACGCTCCATCCAATACTGCGAGGTAGAGTAATAGAGGTCTACCTGGCTCGGGCAAGACCAAGACTAGTGGTGTCGACAGGTATTCCTTGATTCTGTCGAAAGCTTTTTGGTAGTCATCAGTCCATTTGGTAGCAGCGTCATTCTTCAACATCTTAAAGATTGGCTCACAGATAACTATGGATTGTGCTATGAACCGGCTGATGTAATTAAGTCTCCCTAAGAAACTCATTACGTCCTTCTTGTTCTTTGGCGGTGGCAATTCTTGAATAGCTTTGACTTTTGATGGATCCGGCTCTATTCCTCGGCGACTCACAATAAACCCAGGTAGTTTTCCGGTAGGAACCCCAAATGCACATTTCACGGGATTTAGTTTCAGGTTGTACTTCGCAATCTATTGAAAAACTTCCTCAAATCTTCCATGTGATCGGTGGCTCTCTTGGACTTGATGATGACATCATCTACATATACCTCAATTTCCTTGTGTATCATATCGTGGAAAATGGTTGTCATGGTCCTCATGTAGGTCGCCCCTACATTCTTCAGGCCGAATGGCATTATCTTGTAACAGTACATTCCCCATGGAGTAATGAAAGCCGTTTTCTCAACATCTTCTTCATCCATCCAGATTTGATGATAACCAGCGAAGCAATCTACGAACGACTATAATTCGTGCTTGGCGCAATTGTCGATCATGATGTGTATATTTGGTAAAGGGAACTCGTCTTTCGAACTGGACCGGTTGAGATCCTAGTAGTCGACACAGACTCTAACCTTTCCATCCTTCTTTGGTACTGGCACGATGTTGGCTAACCATGTCGGGTATTCTACTAACCTGAGAACCTTAGCTTTGACCTGCTTGATGATTTCTTCCTTAATTTTCAAACTCATATCATGCTTGAACTTTCTGATCTTTTGCTTTACCGGCAGACATGTTGGATCGGTTGGCAGTTTGTGAGCCACAATAGATATACTTAGACCAGTCATGTTATCATACGACCGGGGGAATATGTCCTCATATTCCCTTAGAAATTCTGTGTATTCCTTCTTTTCTAATGCGATAAGTGAACACTGATTCGTGTTTGTTTGACATTTTCTGCATCTCCCATGTTAACAACTTCTATCGTCTAGCTTGGACTTAGGACTGTTCTCAAAATTCTCAACTTCTTTAACAATCTCTTCTGGTACGTCATCTTCCACTGAATCAATGTCCATTTGTTGCGTTGTCTCGTTGCATGTCACAATCATCGGTTCATCAAGATAAGTAATAGTAATGTCGTATAAGTAAAGTAATGAGAGAAAAATAATAATGAGTGTTGATTCATAAGAAAAGCCGAAATGCTTTGATAAATTGCATAACTATTTTGAACATTGGAGATCTTATTGCGGGAATAAAAATGCGAAAAGAAAATAATTTAGTAAAAAATAGTGCATGATGCTTGTTTTAGCCTTGCTACCCCGAGGCTCACCGGGCTCTGGTTGTCTTGATGGTCCAATTATTGAGGCATGCCCCTCTGCTCACAGTCTGTATGAAAGGGCCTTCCTCCACCTCCTTCTCGAGAACAACACAGCAGTCCATGTTATTGCCCTCTAGGAACAAGTTCTTCACCGCCGCCAGAGCTTCCTCTTCTCCTGACCCATAGATAACATCAGCCGATTGGAAAGTCTACTCCAAATGTGCTATTAGCTTCTCCAGCGGATTGTAAGGACCGTGCCATGGTGGCGACCAATTGTTGAATTCCTCCCAAGTGTACTCATATCCCAGACCGAAAGTGGTGCCATGTTTCTTGAGTTTTATGGGCTTAGTGATTCCTTGGAGGTTCTTGCCGAGCCCTTTGCTTGGTACGTACCCACTCCAATTCAGTATACTCTCGATGTTTTTATCCCACCATTTGTTTTTGTCAACAGCATTTACTCGTTCGATGTGATGGTAAGTCTCTCCTCCTAGCTTCTTTCTCCCCTCGATTGATGGAATGGTCTGGCGACTATATATAAGGTTGCTACCGTCGTCGTGAATGGTCACTTCCTGGTGGTTCCACTCGAACTTTACTGCCTGATGTAGTGTTGATGCTATGGCTCTGGCAGCATGAATCCATGGCCGTCCCAATAGCAAATTGTAAGATTCTGGCAGGTCTATCACTTGGAAATAAAAATCGAACCAAGTTGGCCCCATTTGCAAACACAGATTAATCTCCACAATGGTGGACCTTTGGGAACCGTCGAAGGCTTTTACGTTGATGGATCCGTCCTTTGTCTTGTGCAGTCCTTTTCCCAACTTCTTGAGTGTTACCAGTGGACAAATATTGAGACTGGAACTCCCGTCGATCAGAATCCTGGTGATGAAATAGTCTTCGCATTGCACGGTGATGTGCAGTGCTTTGTTGTGACCCAACCCTTCAGGTGGCAGCTCATCTTCATGAAAAGTAATTTTATGACTTTCCAATACCTGTCCTACCATGTTAGCCATTTCCCCGCTAGTGATGTTGCTTAGCACGTATGCTTCACTCATCACCCTTAGCAGGGCATTCTTGTGTGCCTCAGAATTTTGTAGAAAAGCAAGTATGGAGATTTGCGTTGGTGTTTTGTTCAACTGGCCGATGACCAAGTATTCCTTGGCCTGTATCTTTCTCCAATGATCTTCTGGACCTATCTCAATGATGGGTGACCTATTGGAGGCCTGCTTGCTTGACTCAGCTAGGTGTTCCGGGGTATAAACCCTACTAGTTCTCTTCATACCCTGTGCGGCGATAGTTTCCTCGAACCTAACCTTTCCTTTCCTCCTTGCCTCGGATGTATAGTCCCATGGTATAGCCTTTGTATGGTATGGAATCATGGTTGACATCACCACTAGAATCGGCGTGGATATCTTTACTCCGAACGGAGCATATGCCTTGGGTGGTAAAACCAAAACTTCAAACGGTGTGGGTGCATTTGTTGGAGACACAAATTCGACCTTAATTGGTGCTGGTGTCTTTGCAGATGACATTGTTTTAAACTCAGGTGGCACGGACATATTTACTTCGGTGTCCCTAGAGGGCTAAATCTGGACCATGATCGGATTAAGAGTAACTATTGGTTTCTTTGGGTCATCACCTTCTGTGATCAAAGATCCCTCGGGATCCCAATCATCCTCTATTTCAATCATATTAACGCCTCCACCCTTGTGGTCTGGCAGCGGGTTCCTTTATCACAATAATTTTGTTGTCAATTAAAGTTTGGATCTTCTCCTTGAAAGAACGACATTTGTCGATTGTGTGTCCCTTCATGCCGGAATGGAATGCACAGGATTTGTTTGGGGTAACCCACTGAGAAGGGTTCTCAGGGGTTGCAGCAGGGATGGGGGTAACGTAACCAACAACTTTGAGTCTTTCGTACAACTGGTAAATAGGTTTAGCAATGGTTGTACATTATTTAGGAGGTCTACGATCGAAATTTGGCCGAGGTCTAGGGAAATTTTGGCATGTAGGAGGTGATTGATAGTGGGATAATTGAGCATTGTAGGCTTGGAAAATATGTGCGGGTTAGGAATATCTGGGTGAAGTAGGCTGATATGTGGGAGGTGGAGGTGATTGATAAGTGGGTGGTGGAGTTTGGTAGGAGGGTGGGGGTGTTTGGTAGTTCAGAGTTGGTTGATATGTGAGTGGAGGTGTTGGGTAAATTTGGTATTTAATGGGAGATTTGGTTCTTTGTGCAACCATTACAGCCCCTACGTCCTTTTTCTTGGACATGCCACCAGACTGCAAAGCCTTATTTGTAGCTTGCTAGGCCTCGAAGTTCGTAACCATGCCGCTTTTGATGCTCTCTTCGATCTTTTCACCCAGCTTGATAATGTCAGAAAACTTATGGCTCTCAATCAACATCAGTCGTTCATAATACGGCGGGTCTTGAGCCCGAACAAAGAATTTGTTCATATGTTCCTCCTCTAAGGCAGGTCTGACCTTAGCAGCTTTGGACCTACAATGAGTAACATACTCGCGAAATGTTTCTATGGGCTTCTTCTTTAGGTTCTGAATGTAAAACACATCCGGCGCATTCTTTGTGTTAAACCTGAACCTGTCTATGAAGTCGGACGCCATGCCTACCTAGTTCGACCACTTCTTTGGATCTTGGCTAATGTACCAAGACAAAGCATCTCCCTTCAAACTCCTCATGAACAGCTTCATGCAGATTCTCTCGTCTTTCCCTACTCCAACCAGCTTGTCACAGTATGTTCTCAAATGAACCCTTGGATCCCCTGTACCATCAAACATTTCAAACTTTGGAGGTTTGTACCTCTCGGGCAGCTCGACATCGGGTTGTATGCAAAGATCTTCATAGTTTAGCCCTTCAATTCCCTTACTTCCTTCAACGCCTTAAATTCGGCTAGTCAATTTCTTAAGTTCTTCAGCCAGGTTCCTGATGAATGAGTCTTTATCATCAGACTCGGGTGTGTTTGAGATGGGTTGGGGGGAGTGTGGCATAGTCTCCACATAGATGGGGGTGCTATGGTGGGTGTGGAAGTGGTCATTTATGGAGTTCAGGGGTTCTGGGATGAGTAGCGGGGTGTTGTTTGAGGTATGTCAGGTGTTGTAGTGGTGGTGAGTAACGGGATGGTTTTGTTGCTTTGGGATATTCTATGGAGGTGTGGGGTTCTTAGAATTTGGGAAATTGATATCTGGAGTGGTGAGAGAAAATGACAGATTTGCCAGATTCCGAACCTGATCAAGTTCTTCTTGAAATTTCAGCAGCTTTTGTTCGAGTTGGGATGCATTTTCTTTGGAAACCTAAGTACCATGACCAAGATTCAGTAACAAAAAAGGAAATAAGAAGGCTTGTATTAAATATACAAAATTTTATATTTACAATTGAGGTAATAAAGACTGATAAAAATGTTATTGCAGACTACCTATCAAGAAAAAGGTACCCAAACTAATGACAGACAAGAAACAAAAGATTTATTTGCAATCCTTACTACTCTATCTTTACAGATGGATAGTATGGGTAAAAGATTACAACGGCTAGAGGAAAGCAAGCCAAGTCAGCAACATGACTATAAAGATGCGGAGCTAAGTCGACTCTTTTCTGGCGTTGTTCAAATCTTCCATTTTGCTCATGTTTTTTGACAGGACTGAGAGGAGGAGTGGGTGGAGGGCCCCTAGATCTCGTGGAATAAGATTATATTGCCAGAGTGCACGAACTAACCTTTAGGGGGGGGGGGAATAATAAACAAAAGTAAAAACAAAAGGTAACTAAGTTAGTGAGGATTATAAAAAGCGTTGCAATATTTAAACACATAGTACAAAAATGTCAATCATGTCCTAATTTGGGGACCTCTTATTGCCCAAGGTAGGCCTAACGACAAATTGATTTGGAGAACTTAGAATGCTAAATGCCTCATTTTATTGATAAAAAGTAGACGAATCCCAAATCGACACGAAATAATAGGAAATAAAAGTCACTAATGGCCATTGGCCTTATTACATTTCATAAAGCAAAAGAGAAAAACTCCTATCTATTTGGTACTAGAAGGCCCTTCCCCAGATTCGGCATCCTTGGCTCCGTCGAACAGCTTTCCCAGCTCGCGAAGTCCCAGCAGTAGGTAGGCTCTGGCTTGATGTCCACCTTCGTTTCCTTCAGCATTTTGGCAGTCTTCGACCCTCTTGAGAAACTTTTTTTCCAACTCTACTATGCCTCGCTCCAAGTATCCCAGTCGCTTGTTTGGAACTGACAGCCATGTCCTTCCATTTCTCAACTAACTTCTGATTGGCTTCTTGTATTTCACGGTGCTCGCTTTCGCACTCACGGATCCTCTTGCGCAATTGGTTGTATTTGATCTGTGCCTCGTCCCTTTTAATCTATGATCCTATGGCCCTTAGCAAACCCTGGATGGCCCAGTCCATCGTGATTATCTTCCAACCAGCCTGAATAGTAGGGAGCGCAACCAGCGTGGTATCTATCTGGCTCGATGGTATCTCTCCCCATGACGAACTTGCAGTGCCACAAATTCTGAGCTTGGCACTTATAAGGACTATCATCAGCCTGGAAGCCAGCCCGGAAGTGACTCATCTTGTCAACCCTAGGTATAACCTGTTTCCTACCAACATGTCTCATAACTCAGAGAGGGATATAAGGATAGGTTCCTCTCATACCGATTAATATTAGAAATGGTGCATCCCTGGATCGGGCGATGAATTCCTCGGTAGGGAACCATTCGAACATCCATTGTACCTGACCCTTAGTTAAATTATCAAATAACTCTACCCATACTTTGGCATCTTCTGGCCGAGTGAACATATTGGGCATGTAATTCATTCGCCTCGGATGATGGAAGGCGATATGGTCATCCCAGTCCCTTCGCTGGATCTCTTGTTGGTACTCACCCCTTTGGAGATGCTCCATGAGCTAGAGATGAAGTAGCAAATTGCAGCCTTCGAAGTGTTTGGCTTCTCGCTGACACTTCTCCAATGCTCGGTATATTTCCGCAATGATCACGAGCACAATGCTGAAGGGTTGCTCACCAATTGCTTCCATTAAGGTCTTAGTTACCATGGCCAGTTTGCTGTGGATTCTTGATTTCTTCATTGGAAACACAATCAATCCCAGGAAACAAAACATGAATACAAAGACCCTTCGGTGAATATGCCCTAATGATGTGATGGCAAACTCGTCAGGATAGGTATGGTAGGATTTGCTGTGACTGTACCTCTCGTACAAATAGTCAAAGGGGATATAAGATTCTTTCAGACATGTCAGTTCTGGATTATTCTTCAGACCTATCATTTTGAGGAATCCCCTGCTATGCCGGCCAATCCTCCTATTTCTTCTAGCAAGGGTGTCATCTCAATGTCCCCGAAGCGGAATACGGAACTCTCACAATCCCAGAACAAAGTAGCAACTTCTATGATTTTGTTGTTGGGTTGGATTTCCAGGAGAGAAGGTAGGTTGCCTAGGTACATCCGGACAAGAGTTTGATCACTGGAGTCAAGATCCTCCCACCAGCTTAGCAGTTTTGGGTGGATGTTAGTGACCATGCCGAATCTAGGGACTTCATGCCTCATATTTCTGCAAGACAAATAAGGTTAGGCTCTTACCCCCACCAGACTCAACTATTTAATATCAACAATTGGCATATAGCATTTAGTTCTCCAAATAAATGCACAGAACGTGGTAGTGTCCATTTGGGTTTAGGGAAACCCAGTGGACTTTGGACAAGGCTATCTTAAAGGATCATAACTGACCCGGCTAGGTTTGACCATGATGCATGCACAGTTTAAACAGAGTAAGGTTGCTATGGGTTTTTAGACTGGTACACTTGAGTGGAAAACTCAAGGGGAAAGGCACGGAACCGTCGACTACACCATTGATCAACTAGTTTTACCACAAATACGCCTTTTCTTGATTTAAGAGGTGATAATATCGGAAGAGCGCAACCACTCATTATAAGCGTTGATATGGGATTTGTTTGGCATAAGTGAAATATGATGTTTAGCATGATTATGCAATAATTAAAAACATGTTGGCATGTATTTGCACGTTAAGAAAGCAGTAAATACAGCAGGTTCATAATTTAAAGCAGTAATAAAAGAAGGAAACAAAAAGAGAAGTCAGTTTTGCAATTGAAAAGGGAATTGAATTCTTAAAGAAATTAAACAAGTAATTGCACATAAAGGAGCATAAATTCACAATAATAGTCAGAAATTGTCAAAGCCTAAAAATCCCCAGCGGAGTCGCCATGCTGTCGCGCCCCCTTTTCCTTGTGAAATTGGGTTTATGACATTTGGAGGGACAACTCGTTCCTTTTGGGAATAGGGTTTGCATTTGAAGAGTCGCGACCTAATGATTAAGGTGTATTAGGACACCAATAGAGATTCAACTCTGAGTTTGTTTGAATAACCAGAGATTGGGTAAGAGCTTGAAATTATCCTAAGGGGAAGGTATTAGGCACCCCTCAAGATCCACTAGTGTGGTTCCTGGCCAGACAGTTATTGTGAATTTAGCGAATAGACAGGTATGGGCTCAAATATTAGGGGATTTAAACACGTAAAAGAAAGAATATTTGAAAGAAGCGTTTTAAAAAAGAAAGACTTTGCAAATAAAGGAAAGGGGTCCTAGGTTTATATTTAATATGGATCATCCCATACAATGTCCGGTAATCACTCCTCAATGAGGGGATACACATGACATTATCGCGTGGGCATCAAATCCATATTTACCCTTCCCACCCCTATTAAAGTATTAAGCGCGGATTGGTCTCGATTACTTATTGCATGCTATTACCCGTCCCATTCCTATCAGTCCCGGAGGCACTTAAGACTACTAATCCTAAAAGGGTGGGATATTAGGCTGACTTGAGGTTTCAATGGTAAAATCTAAGGTGGCATACAAAACATATAGAAGACTGTAGGTTAAAGTGGAAACACATAACACATAAGGCTCAAGTATACCTCCTCGAACAAAAGCACATAACTAACATGACTTGCACATACTTTTTGGGTCTGATTAAAGCACATAAAGATGAGGAAACTAATTATTGAGGCAGATTAGTTTATTACATAACTCAGATAAGAAGCCCGAATTAGACCCGCCTGCTGGTTGTAGCGATTAACAGAAGCATATACATTTTACAGTTATTACTCCAAGGCTTGCCTAAGTGTTTAGACATGGTCCAATAGACATGATATCTACTGAGTTCAGAAGGTGATGAGACAGTAATAACTCAAAACGAAGTGTTTGAGATCCTATAAGCATGCTTGCTAAACCTTGTTAAGTAAGGGAATTAGATTATTAAAAGAGATGCAGAATGTATAAAATTAAATTAGACTGATTACAGATTCAACAGGTGATAGTATCTACTATTACGGATTTTAATCCCTATGAACATGATATCTAACATCGAATGTGAATGAAGGGAATCAAAATTATTTAAGAATCCGTATAGGCATGATTTCTATGCATTACTGATTTTAGATCCTTATAGACATGATACCTAACATTGCATGTGAGTAGAAACGAACAGGATTTTACTTATGAACCCCTATAGGCATGATTTCTATATGTTACTGATTTTAACGCATTACTGGATGATAACCACTTGGGCCCTAAAACATGGTATCTAAACGGTGTCAAATGCGCAGGATTTTAGATGACCCCTATATGCAAGTTATCTAGATATGAAGTTGAACAAGAAGTCCTATAGACATGGTTTCTAAATGCAGTTTGAATATGCAAAAATTTAAAATAGTCGTATAGGCATGGTTTCTACACTTGGCATGCATAAAATACCCAACCCTTTTCACTAGCCAGCTCCAAATGTTTATTACAACTTATAACAAATCAGGAATACTAAATACTAAATATATCAGGAAAATACAAAGAAAAGAATTACAACTAGAGGAAGCCTGATTCTTGACTTCCAATCTGAGTTATGAGATAAACCAACTCAAAGGCAGACAAGAAGGCAAGAATATTAAGTAACCATGTTGTTGTTGATGCTGAAAACTTAACTAGAACATACCAGTCAAAGAAGCAAAAAATGCAGTAAAGAAAGGTAGCAGGACTTCGAAATATATCTTTGGCTTTCAGCCAATTAAATAGGCCACAGTACAAGTAGTAAGGCAAGAGAGAGCGTTTTTAGTGTAAGTGTGAGTTCAGAACTACAAGTGTTCCTGTTTTGTGTTAATGAGAGAGTATGTATATATAGTAGTTCGAAACCATTTAAAATAAGGCAAGAATTACAATTGTATAGTAATTATGGAACTTAGAACCAATTAGAACCAAAATTAGTACAAGTACTCCCTTAATTTAAGGGAATCAGTTCAAATGGTAAAAACAAGTAACAAATAAGGAAAGAAATCAATGTGTAGACAAGGAAATAATTCGAATATATTAGGCATAGAGTAAACTATTAGAGCTAGGTTCAGAAAAACTCTAATTAGGGAAATAGACAGCAAGAATCAAACAGCCAAGGTAAGGGAATCAATCAGATTGAGTAGAAAGTAGGGATCGAAGGTCTAAATGAAAGTGTTCAAATTAGACCAAGAAACGGGGAATCAGAATCAATTAAAGAGAAAGTCATGTGTCAATATTTCGCATATAATTAAAGTAAGACACAGATAGTCAAGAGTCGACATACAAACCTAAAAAACATGAGAGTCAAATAATACTGATTTGATGAGAAAGAGGCAAGTTTCGAACAGTCAAGATGAACACAAGCACGTAGAGTCAGTGTATGTTTTTAGGCTAAGAAACTGAATAGAAACAAATCAAGGCAAGATAGTCATGAAGAATCACAGAAACTCAAAAACGAGAACTGACTAGTCATGCTGATACACAAAACTAAACAAAGAACCCCCTAAAAATTAGTGCTTTCAACATAGACGAGTTAAAGAGAAGATAGAAACCCAGAATCAGAAGAATCACACAAAGAGAACAAGAGATTTCGAAAAGAACTTTTGCACTTAAACGAATAGTCTCGGACCCCAAAACCATAAGATTTTCAACAATAGAAGGGTTTTAAAAAGATGATAAACAGACAGATCGGACAAAACTCAGGCATACAAACATTCATTTAATAAACAGTTAAAAGAAATTAGTTTTTTTTAACATGCAAACTCAGGTAGAAGGATAATACGAGCAAACACAGCAAAATATATCAAAAATCAAAGAAAGGTTTCAAAATAACTTAACAGAACCTTAATCAGAAAGATAAGGAGTTTTGAAAGCGGAGTTTCAAAAGAAAATTTGAGAAAAGTGCTTAAAAGTTCAGAGCATACATAGATCTGAAACATATCTAAGAGATATCAAGAGAACCTTAAAGGTTAGGGTTTCAGAAGAACCCCAAGCGGTGAGAAAGGCTTTGAAAACCATCGATCTAAGCAGGAGAGTCAAGAGTCAGACTCGAATTGCCATGGCTGGCCGAAAAAAGGTTAGAGATGACCGGAGAACAACCGTAAACTGAAATCAACCAAGGTCTGGACCAAGCTCTTTCAATATCTAGCCTTGAAACCACAATAATCGAACATGTAGAAGCCATGAGAGATGGATACAGGCTTCCGATAACCTTGGAAGCCATGGATTTGGGAGGTTTTAGGGTTGTACTTGATGTCGCCGGCTAGGGTTGGAGAGGGTTTAAGAGAGGATTGAGAGAGAAAGGGATTCAAAGGCGGCGGGGTGTGTGAAATTGTTAGGGTTAGGGGGTAGTTTGAGATTAAAAAAGGAAAGGATGGTTGTTGGTCGTTGATCTGAATGATCAACGGCCTTGATTAGAATGGGTGAGTGGGCGGGTTATAAAGATGGGTTTGGGTCGGATTAAATTGGAATTGGGTCGGGGGGTTCAAATAGTTTCAATTGAGTTCAACTGGGGTGCAAAATGGGGCTAAAATTTAAATAAATTGGGGCTAACATTTGAATAGCCACTTTTCACTATTTGATTTATAAAAAATAGTAAAATAATTTTTGGAAATAAATTAAAGGTACTAAAATGATTAATAGTACATAATTATCAAATTAAAAATACTGGTTTTAATTTTTATAAATATAAACGTAATAAAATCTAAAAGAGGCTAATATTGCAATTATATGCAATTTAGCTTTAAAAATACTAGATAGATTTATAAAAAAATATGGAAAAATTATATTAGCTATAGTTTAGCATAAATATTAGAATCCAATAAATGAATCACCAAAATGATAATTTTGGAAATAATTATTGGATTTTTCTGGATAAAATAGGACAATAAATCGATATAAAAAATCTTTAAAAATTAAGAAAAAATGGTAAGACATTTGGACATACTTATATATGCATACACATGCTATTTTGAAAGTATCTTGCAAATTAAAATATACGGTAAAAAATTAGGTATCAACAACTCAACCAATTGAATCATTTCTAATACACAATTCCAACAATCCCAATCCTCGTAATCTCATATTATAATCATAACATCCAAACCTTTAACACATATGGCACCTTGTGCCCACAAATTTCCATCTCACTTTGCCCGACAAAATCCACGTGCTACTTTGTATATAATATATGTGTCACATGCTAATTAAGGTGTCCAAGAGATTTTTACTTATATATCATAAAGTAATAGTACAATTACTAGACCAAATAGGAAATCAGTGAGAAAGATGGGTTTATTTTAAAAATCATTTGAGTGAAGAAGAATAATATTTTCAAATAAAATACAACATAGAATAAGCTATTGAATTTAACACATGGTTTATTAAATTAAGACATACTAAAGATTCCTTTTTATGTGAAATAAAAACCTCAGACAGGTCAAGGATATTAAGTTGAGAAATTAATTGAAGTAAAATGTAACAACTATTAGAAATAGTAAATACCAAAATATATGGCGAGTCTTAACCTAGAAGTCTCACAAAGTAGCATGATATTAATTCTTTTATTTTAAACCACTATATTATTAGTAGCTAAGCAGGGAAGGAGGCAATGACTCAGCGTAGTAAATTCACTTTGAAAATTAATTCACCAGAATATAGTATTAGGAAAAGAGCTCAAGAAATGACAGCAAGGCAGTAAGTCAATGAGAATAACTCGATCCTTAGAACATAGTGAAAGCCAGAAATACAGATTATCAGAGTCTCGTATGAAGGAATTGAAGCCAATACATTAAAACAGGGGATACCAAAACACACGATATGTTACGATGCGCAACCCGATCCTACCATATAACATCTATATCATAAGTCACCCTAATTCTACCATATCAATTCACCCTTATTTCAATTGTTGCGGCGTGCAACCCGATCCTACCGTATAATATCAATATCATAACAATAAATATAATATGTTGCGATGCACAACCCGATCCCTCCATATAATATCAACATCATAATTTACCCTTATTTCCCCAGAACAACCCACCTTTATTTCACTATTGTGGCGTGCAACCCGATCCCACCGTACAATAATAATATTACTATATGAATATTCTCCCTTATTTTACCTGTTGCGGCGTGCAACTCGATTCAAGGGTATGAGCACACGACAACAAGGGAACCACGTGAAATCAAAGGAATACAACAACCTTTACAAAATGACAAGACATGTAAGGCACGTGATAACTAAGTAAACAATCACAAAAATTTGGACCTGTAGCAAATATGCACATAGTCGTAGAAGGACTCAATAATTAAGAGGTAATAAGACAATAAGGAAGGCAATGACTTCAACCAAGGCAAATAAAGGCTAAATAACGAGTAAGAGGTAAATAAGTGCTAACAACATCATATAGAGCATGTAAGAGTCTAACTATGAGATACCACATGTTATGACAATTTAATCAAAAACATGGAAAGAGACTAGGTAATCTAAACCGGTCAATACCACATATAGGCTGTGTACCCACTCGTTATATTGTGTACATGACTTTCACATAACAAGATAACACAATTAACTCAATTCCTAAGGGGTGGTTTCTCCCACACAAAGTTAGACAAGACACTTAACTCAATTCGGCAAACTCAATACTCAATTTAGCTTTTCCTTTACTAATTCACCATCACTTGACCCAATCTAGCCAAAGAAGACTTAAGTATATCAAACAATGCAAGAGAAAATAATTTCAATTAACAAATTTATGATCCTTATATTATTTGCAAAAATTCAACAAAAGTCAACTTCTCGGGCCCGCACCTCAAAACCCGATAAAATTTACAAAACCCGAATACCCATTAAATTACATGTCCAACCATACTAGTTTCACTCAAATCCGACTCCAAACCGATATTCAAAACTCAAAAATTTACTTTATGAAATTATAGACAAAACCCCCAAATTTCACTTTGAAATCATCAATCAAATGCCTAAACGAAGATGAATTTATGAAATATAACCAAAATCGAGTATAAAACACTTACCCCAATCCATATAGTGAAAATTGCCTTCAAAAATTGTCCAAATACAAGCTCCCCAACTCAAAATATGACCAAATGAACAAACTTTCGATATTAAGTATTTTTGCCTAGCTGTTCTGCCTCGTTTTACGTGCTAAACAATTCTAAAACTCACTTTTGATGACTCCAATGGATTGCTTGTGAAATGTTAGTCAAGTTAAGCTTTTGAATCACTCCATTTGACTTTATAATGAAGGAGATATGTTGGTTTCAATATTTGGAAATAGTGAAGATTTTAATACGAAGTTAGTGGCAATTGCGTAATTAATCCGAAAATCTGGCAGCCCAATTCTTAGTAAAATGACCATAAAATCCTCATAGGATGTCCAAATTTGACGATTCTTTTTGATATACCTCCTTAATTACGATACGGATCTAATATTTCAACCAAAATTAAAATCAGAGCTCATTTGTTTATCTGGTACCATATATGCTTGAAGAAACGACGTCGAAACATAAGAAAAACGAACGCAACGAAGCCCAAACCTATCCGAAACTCACCCGAGCCCCGCGGGACCCCGTACAAATATACCAACAAGTCCCATAACAAAATACAGACCTAATCGAGACCTTAAATCGCACATGACAACATCGAAATGACGAAACACACCTCAAATCAAACTTAATGAACGTTCGACTTCCAAAAACACGTGTCGAAACATATCAAATCAACTCGGAATGAACTCAAATTTCGCACACAAGTCTTAGTACATCATACAGAGCTACTTGTGACCCCAAACTATCGAGCGAATTGCAAATTCTCAAAATGTCCGGTCAGGTTGTTACAGCCTGACGACGGCGTTAGGCGCCCTCACGACCTATAGTGGATTTTGGGTCGTGTCAGTTGCCCTTTTTCAATGTTTTTCTATAAGCATAACACTAACCTTTTCATTCCCGAAAAGGCAGAAAAAATTAAAATTTTCAAAATAGGCATCTAAGAATTTTTATAAAAGAATATCTTTCTTTATTATGCTAAATGAAATATTCAATATTTACATTTTCAAGAGCTTATGTATTTTTGTTAATTTTATTTTAAAGTCAAACACATTGTTTAGTAAAAATTTATATAATTTTTTAAAATAATATCTTTATTGGTATAAAATATATCACATAAAATATTGTGATTGTTCGCCTTTTTACCCTTTAAAAATAGATTTTATGCTAGACAAAACAGTCATTTAATTACTTTTTCCTAAAATTTAGGAGTTTGCAATCAACCCAAATTATAATTGTTAAATTTTTCCTTATTTGACTAATGTAAGAGCTCTTAATAATTAGTAATTTAAAATTTATTAATATTTTACTTAAACAAATTATCCTTTTTCAATTTACAGCAACATCTAAAGTATTGTAACGCATATTCATGTTAAACGGATGGAAAAGAACTTTCATTTTTTGGTTAAAAAAAGAACTAATATCATTACTAAGATAGTTTATTACATAAGTTGACTAAGAAAACAAGAATTAGCTAACAAATTCATCTTGAAGCAAATATGATTTTTTATAATCTATCTCTAATTTGTCACTATATAGGATTAGCGGCGACTTTTTATTGCTTAACTACGACCCAAATTTTTCTATAGGCCGTGATGGCGCCCAACGTCGCCACTAGACAAGCCAACAGAGAACTAGTCACGTATTTGTTCCATTTTGATAATTTCAAAGTAGTTGATTTTCTTATTTATTGAGTAAATGAATAGTGAGAAATTATAGTAAGGTAAAGCATAAACTAGTGAGAGAGTAAATACCGTGAAATTAATACTCAAAATTCACAAAGTGTCTACTAGAATACTCCTAAAACCCGGTTTCACAAATGTATGAGCAATTAGTAGAATATACAAACCACCTATGCTACTATTTGGAACAAGATAGACAGAAAGTAAATACAAAAGAGAGACTGTAGGTGCTGTAGAACGGACACAGAGAGCAGCTCACCACTATGCCTCGGGGTAATGGGGGTGCGCGCCTGAATGACTGGTAGATGCACCTGCCTCAGATCCTGCACGATTACTGCATAAGTGTAGCGAGAGTACATAAATAACATATACCCAGTAAGTATCTAGTCTAATCTCGAAAAAGTAGTGACGAGGGGTCGACATCGACACTTACTATGGGCCAATAAATAAAGTAAGGAAATTCTAAATATGCATCGAATATATCAATAATAATAACACAATAACAAACAATAAACAAGTGATTCTTTAACTAGAAGTCAATTTAAATTCTCCAATTAGCACACACTAGCTTTACCAAATACGGGTCATCAGGTAAACTATAATTTATCAAGTCATGGAAGTAATATCAAGTGAAATCGGACTCCGAGCATTATCATACATGATTTATGTCGAGGTCTAGGGTCCGATCCAGAATAATGTGTATACTGCCAAGGGTCGACTGACACGAACCAGAGATGCATCTATTATGCTACCGAGGCATTTGTCCCCGCTCCACATGAAGAGAGAATACTCTACGAACATCCGATCTAAAGGCTATCATAAGACTAATACACAAGGAAGTACAATTTCTATCAATGGTCAAGTAACCCGCCAAAACTCGAGGTAAGTGAATTTTGGTCTTTACGAATCCTTTATCAAGTTTCAATATAATTTAAGCACTTAAATTAACAAGTAAAGTGCAAGCAATACATGTATTTCATGATAGGGTCCTAAAACTACCAGGACATAAGCATGCTTTGTAGCTACGCACGGACTCTCGTCACTTCGTGCATATGTAACACCCACAATTAGAAGCAAATAGTAATTTAAAATACCTATGGGGTAAATTTCCTCTTACAAGGTTAGGCAAGAGACTTACCTCGTCCCAAAGCTCAGTTTTCGGCCAAAAATTTACTCTAAAGCCTCAAGTTGGTGACGAACAATACGAAGCTAGCCAAATATTATATAAATTGATCAATATACACTCACAAGTTCATAATTTAGTTATTAGAGTAATTACCCAACCCAAATTGGAAGATTCCTAAAATTTACCTCCAGGCCCACGTGTCTGGATTCCAACAAATTTCGAAGATAAATGTTATCCATAACCTCACAAACTCAAATATATAATTTCTACCAAATTCCATAATCATTTTCGTTGTTTAATCCCATTTTTATCAAAACCTAAGTTTTTCAACTAAACCCATAATTTCTGAAATTTATATGTTAAGAATCTACCCAAAATGCATGTATTAAACTCATATTGTGTAGAAATTACTTACTTCAAAGTGCTGGGCGAAAATCCATCCTCAAAGAGCTCTAAATCGACCAACAAGTGAGAGAAATGGACAAAAAAGCCTGAGTCCCTACTTTTAAAACATTTTGCCCAGGTCTACGCCTCCATCACGATCGCGGAAAAGCCCTCGCAATCGCGAAGGAAAAACTAATGAACTGAGGAAATTCCTTTCGCGATTGCAAGAGGACACTCGTGAACACGATGCACTGAGTCACCTCTTCATCGCGAATGAATGCCCTTACTCGCGAACGCGTAAGGCAACTGAGTTGCCTAGGCCAAGGCCCTCGACTCTGTGCGAATGCGATAGTTCTCCCGCGAACGCGAAGGACACTGGCCCCAGGCTTTCGCAAATGCGGCCAAGACTTCGCGAACACGAAGAACAAAATAACCCAGTCCCCAATTCCTTCTTCGCGATCGCGTGGGTTCCTTCGCGTTCGCGAAGAAAGAAATCAGAACAGCACACCAGCAGATTTTTAACTTAGCTCCAAGTGGTCCGAAATGCACCCGAGCTCTCCAGGACCCCGTCCAAATGCACCAACAAGTCTATCACTATAATATGGGCCTTATCGAACTCTCAAAACATGTAAAACAATATCAAAACAAAGAATTGCACCCCAAAACCAAATTGAATCAAGTTATGAACTTCAAGCTTTTCAACTTACTCCGAACGCGCCGAATCATACTTAGACTACTTGGAGTGACACCAAATTTTTCCTGCAAGTCTTAAATCACCACAAAATTTCTTCCCAGACTAGGAATCCCAAATGGACCTCCATAACACCAAAACCTACTCCAAACCAAACTTAAAGAACTTAAAAACCTTAGATGCGTCAACTTTCAACAGTGAGCACTAAAACGCTCCCGGACCATCCGAACATACACCCAAGTTCAAAATCATCATACGAACCTATTGGGACCGTCAAATCCCGATTCCGAGGTCATGACAAACCTATTCTAGTACATAATAGATTTGAAATAGAAATTTTCATGACAAGAACATATGAAATTGAAATTGAAATTATAATAATATATCAAGCTTCATCAATTATCCCAACAAAAGGAAATTACTCCATAAAGAAGTATTTAATTTTTACAAATCCAAGAAAGAAGAACTCTTGAAAGAGTATTATTTTTACTTGCAAAATAAAAGATTAGAAGAAAACTTAAGTGAAAGAGAGTGAGAGACCAAGATAATAATGTCTACTCCTTAATACTTGATATCTTCTCTTATGCGTTGCTAGCGTATTTATAGGATTGTAGGTCTAGATGGATCTTGAGTTAAGGCCTTGATGAATCCTAGCTTCATTTCTTCTCTTTTCTTTTTTCTTTTTGATTCTTTGTCAGCTTCATTTCTTCTCTTTTCTTTTTTCTTTTTGATTCTTTGTCGCGTTTCACAGACGCATCGAGCCTTTTCTCCTCTTTTCTTTATTCCATCATTTTTTTCTCTAGAGTTCCATATTTTGTGTTGTCTATGGTAATTCTTCTTCCTGCAATACTTGTTAGAAAATATGAGTTTTGAGCATAATATTTATTTATTTTATATAAAAAAATATTATTAGCTATGTAAAATATATGAATAATTTTTATGAATCACTCGTTTACCCAAAATGTTGACTCAAGTCGAACTTAACCATTTTTAAGCCACTATTAAGGAACTAAGTGTTCCGATTTCAACCCGAACCATTCTAAATCCGAACTAACCATCCCCGTAAGTCATAAAATAGTAAAAGCATATACGGAGAGTCTTAATTAGGGGAACAGAGATCTAGAAAGCAAAATGACATGTTAGGTTGTTACATTTTTCACCTCTTAAACAAACGTTCGCCCTTGAACGGGTCTAAAATCATACCTGAAGTGCTGAATAGGTGTGGGTATCTGCTCCGCATGTCCTCCTCGGTCTCCCAAGTTGTCTCCTAGACTGGTTGGCCCCTCTACTGAACCTTTACTGCAGAAATCTTCTTAGACCTCAACTAGCGAACGTGTCTGTCAATAATGGCAACTGGCTCCTCCTCATAACCCAGGATCTCATCTAGCTGAGTCGTACTGTAGTCTAACACCTGCAACCTGTCAGCATGATACTTTCGGAGCATAGACACCCGAAAACCAGATGAACTCCCAATAGACTAGGAGGCAAAGAAAGCTCATAAGCAACCTCCCCAACTCGCCTCAACACCTCAAATGGACCTATAAACCTTGGGCTCCTGCTTCCTGAACCTCATGATTCCCTTTATCGATGAGAATTTTAAGAGAACCTTCTCGCCCACCATAAATGATAAATCATGCGCCTTCTGATTCGCGTAACTCTTATGTCTGGACTATGTTGTGTGAAGTTGCTCCTGAATAAACTTCACTTTCTGCAAGGCACCTTCACTAAATTAGTACCATATAACCTAGCCTCACTGTGGCTCAAACCATCCGATGGGCGAACGACATTGCCAACTTTACAAAGCCTCAAATGGAGCCATCCCAATGTTAGACTGATAACTGTTGTTATAAGCAAACTCTGCCAAAGTTAAGAATTGATCCCATTGCCCTCTGAAGTCAAACACGCATGCTATGAGCATATCCTCCAAGATTTAAACCGTCCGCTCTGACTGTCCATCGGTCTGTTGATGAAAGGCTATGTTAAGCTCTACCCGAGTACCCAACTCGCTCTGAACTACTCTCTAGAAGTGCGAAGTGAACTGTGGGCCCCTATCTAAAATAATGCAAATAGGCACACCATGCAATTGAACAGACGCCTGAATGTAAATCTAGGCCAATCTCTCTGAAGAATACGTAGTCACAACCGGAATAAAGTGTGCCGACTTGGTCAACCGGTCGACAATGACCCAGACTGCATCAAATGTCCTCAAAGTCCGTGATAACCCAAATACGAAGTCCATAGTGATGCGCTCCCACTTCCACTCAGGTATAACCATCTACTGAAGTAGAACAACTAGCCTCTGGTGCTCATACTTAACTTGCTGGCAATTTAGGCACCTCACGACATACTCAACTATCTCTTTCTTCATTTGCCGCCACCAATAATGTTGCCTTAAGTCGCGATACTTCTTCATAGCACCTGGATGAATAGAATACCGAGAGCTGTGTGCCTCCTCTAGAATCTTCTCCCTCAATCAATTAACATTAGGAACACATAGACGACCTTGGAGTTAAGAACCTTCTATTTGAATAGATGCTGCATACTCCGATGATCGGTGTAAATCTCACAAGGGACTCCGTACAAATAATGCCGCCAGATCTTCAAGACATGAGCAATAGCTGATAACTCAAGGTCATGGACATTATAGTTCTTGTTGTGTACCTTTAGATGTCTAGACGCGTAGGCAATCAGCCGACTTTCCTGCATCAATATCACGCCAAGGTCAACACATGAAGCGTCACAATGCACACTATAAGACCCCAAGCCTATAGGCAATACTAATACTAGGGTTGTAGTCAACGTAGTCTTGAGCTTTTTAAAGCTCTCCTCACACTCCTCGGTCCACCTGAACGGAGCACCCTTCTAGGTCAGTCTGTTCATAAGTGCTGCAATAGATGAAAAACCGTCCACGGATCGATACTAATACCCCACCAAACTAAGAAACTATGAATCTTTGTGGATAAGGATGGTCTGGGCCAACTCTGCACTGTTTCAATCTTCTTCGGATCTACCTTGATCCCATAACTCGATATTACATGACCCAAAAATTCCACTGAATCTAGCCAGAATTCACACTTTGAAAATTTTGCATATAACTTCCTTTCTTTCAAGGTCTGAAGCACAGTTTTCAAGAGCTTCTCATGATTCTCCCGGCTCTAGGAGTACACCGAAATGTCGTCAATAAACACAATGATGAATGAGTCAAGATAGGGCCAAAATACAGTGTTCATCAAGTGCATGAATGCTGCTGGGGCATTTGTCAGCCCAAAAAACATCACAAGGAACTTGTAATGACCATACCGAGTCCTGAATGCCGTCTTCGGGATATCTGACCCCCGAATCTTCAACTAATGATATCCTGAATGCAAGTTAATCTTGGAGAATATTCTGTCACCCTGTAGCTGATCAAATAGGTCATCAATACGTGGCAATGGATACCTGTTCTTCACTGTAACCTTTTTCAACTAGCGATAATCAATACACATGCGCATAGAACCATCCTTCTTCTTTACAAACAAGATTATATCATGCCAAGGCGACACACTAGGCTGAATGAAGCCCTTATCAAGCAACTCCTGCAACTGCTCCTTTAACTCCTTCAACTCTGGTGGGGCCATACAATATGGAGGAATAGAGATGGGCTGAGTGCCTGGTAACAAATCATTACCAAAGTAGATATCCCTATCGGGCAGCATGCCCGAAAGATCTGCTGGGAATACATCTGGATAATCCCTCACTATTGTAACTGACTCGACGGTAGGAGTATCAAAATTGACATCTCTCACATATGCTTGATACGCATCACACCCCTTCTCAACCATCTGTTAGACTTTAGAAATGAAATAACCTTGCTAGGAACATAATCTAAGATACCTCTCCATTCTAACCGTGGTAATCCTGGAGCCAACGTCATGGTCTTGGTGTGATAAATCAATAATAGCATGATATGGCGACAACCAGTCCTTGCCCAAAATAACATCAAAATCTACCATACTGAGCAACAATACATCGGCTCTGGTCTCAAAACCACTAAGACCAACCAAACACGATCAATACACACGGTCAACAACAATAGAATCTCCCACAACTGTAGACACATAGACAAGAGAACTCAAAGAATCAAAAGATACCCCCAAATATGGAGAAAAATAAGATGACACATATGAATAGGCAGAGCCTGGATAAAATAAGACCGATGCATCTCTATGACAGACTAGAACAATACCTGTGATGATAGAGTCGGATGCAACTGCCTTCGTCCTATCAGGAAAAGCATAATATCTAGCCTGGCCTCCTCCTCTAGGGCGACCTCTACCTGCTCGACCTCTACCTCGAGCTGGTTGTCCAGGTGAAGTGGTGACTAGTGCAGTAACCATAGCTTGAGGGCCTGGTGGAGCACGTAGAGCCTAAGTAGTTTGTAGAGGTGCACCCCTCATAAGCCTGGGGCAATCCCTCACCATATGAAGAGTGTCACCATACTCAAAATAAGCTCTCAGAGGACGTGGTTGCTGTGGTTGGTTGGGGCCTGATCGGTTGGACTGACCGCTGAAAGCACCCCGTGCAGAAGGTGCACTAGACAATGGCAGTGCATAATAGGGAGCTTAAGGTCTAGGAGTGGTCGGAATACTACTGAAGCTTGAACTACTGAATGAACATGGAGACTCACATAGCATCTACCATGACGAGATGCAGCTGAGGCTCGTGTATTACTATATGTGCCAGACTCTCGAGACCTCTTGGCCTCCTTTTCCTTTCTCTCCCGGGTCAGCATATCCTACAAGCTCCTAGCAATCCCCACTACCTACTAGTATCCAACTCTTGGCCCATGCTAAATCTGATATTGGGATTGATCCCCTCAATAAATCAATGGACCCGCTCTCTAACAGTAGCAACAAGGGCTGGTGCATGCCTGGCCAAATCACTAAAGTGAACCGCATACTCCGACACGGTAATAGAACCCTGGCGCAACTACTCAAACTCTTTGCTCCATGCATCTTTGAGACTCTGGGGAACATACTCCCTCAATAACATATTTGAGAACTGAGTCCAAGTGAGTGAAACTGCCTCAACCGGACTACCCAACTTATAAGCTCACCATCACTGATAAGTCGCTCCCTTAAGCTGGAATGTAGTGAAAGAGACCCCACTAGACTCTGCAATACGCATAGTATGGAGGATACAGTGGCACTCCTCAAGAAACGTTGGGCATACTCAGATGCCAAGCCACTAAAAGTAGGAGGGTGGTACTTTTTGTACCTCTTGAGCCTGAGCTGCTCCACCTCAGAAACTGCTGTCCTAACCTCGGGCTAGACTGGGGCTACCGACTGTACTGGTATGACTTCTAGTACCTGGTCGACCTGAACCTGCTACTCTAGGGTACGATAGGCGGGAGTCTATGCTCCTCCCCGGGCTTGAGATGTGGCAGGAGCAAGTCGGATCAACCCTGCTTGAGCTAAAGTGCCGAACATGCTCAAAAACTAGGCTAGAGTCTCCTAGAGTACTGGTGCAGTAACAGGCATCTCAGGTGCCTGCGCTCCAACTAGAGATACTGGTGACTCCTTTGTATAAGCTCGTACGGGTGCTCTGGCTGCACCACGTGGATGTCCTCAGCCTCTACCCCGGCCCCGAGCTCTCACGGCTCTAGTAGGGGCGTGTGCGTTTGGTCATCTGATCCCGCTGTATGTGTCCTCACCATCTGTGAGAGAATAAAGACAGAAGTTTAGAATCAGAAGTCAAAATTTCACACGATAAGGAATCAATGAAGTGAAACTTTTCCTAATAGTTCCATATCCTCCCGAAGGTAAGTACAAATGTCTCTGTACCGATCCGTGAGACTCTACTAAACCTGCTGCTGCTGTCCGTGAGACTCTGTACTGATCCGTGTGTACCTTGAAGTCTCCAATAAGAGAACCACTGACATGCTGACACCGAGGGTGATAGGATGCACCTGGATCTGCACAAAACATGTGCAGAAGCGTAGTATGAGTACACCACAATGGTACCCAGTAAGTGCCAAGCCTAACCTTGGTAGAGTAGTGACGAGGTCAGGTCAAGAACTTACTGGAGATAATAAGAAGCAAGGTAGAAGATATAATGATATAATAAAATGACGGGGAAGTGAAATAAATAAGAATTTACGGAAGGTAAGAACACGAAATCAAAGGAAGCAAATACAACATGAAAGGAAACAAGAAACTTACACGATAAGGAAACAACAACCAAACAATACATCAAATAGAGAAGATCCACAGGGGCACTGCCAAGGTACCACCTTGTAGTCCTAAATCATAAAATAGCTCACATTCTTTCCTTATATCAGCGCGGGAGCCTTTATTTTTTATTTTGAAAAATCATTTTTCCACAATAGCATCCCGCGTTTTAGCCCACCTTATCATACCGCGTGACTCTTAGTAGTTCCCCTACTAGCCATGCGTATCAAGCCCACATTATCTCACCACATGCATTTCAACACCCAGACCTTATACCACCGCATGCTTATCAATAATCACAATGGTACGGCAAAAACTTCATGCAACAATAACAACCGCACGACAGAAACCTTGTGCAATAATAACAACATCACGGAAGAAACCTTGTGCAATATAACAAAACAATCACCTCAACAATAACAAAAAAACAAAAGATAACAACTAAATAAAATGAAATTTCACAACTTACACTTTGCCTCAACAGAAACCATGGCCTTTGCATCTCAACATCAAGATATTTCAAGGATAGCAATTTCTAGTAAAGAATTCCATAGTTAAGTAATGAATACGAAATCAAGAAAACAGGTAGATCAACTAAACATGTAATACAAGTTGCAAATACGAGATAAACCAAGTAGACATGTAAAATTAGGCTAAACATGATGACTATAACATGCCAAAGTAACTCAATTAAGGCATAAAAAGGAAACTACTTAGCTAAAACCAGAATTTCAGTATTTAACCCGTGTACGGACTAGTCACCTTGCGTACAGGGCCTTAACATATCCCAAATTATCACAACAATACCAAATCCTAAGGGAAATTTCCCCCACACAAGGTTAGACAAGTCACTTACCTTAAACCACACTCAATCAATCAATTAAAAGGCCTTTCCCTTTTTTTTCCAACTCCGAATGGTTCGAATCGAGCGAAAACAATTTTATACTATAAATATAACTATAGGAAACTAGTTTAAATAATGAAATCATGATGTTAGCAAAGAATTGGAATATCTCCCCAAACAGTTAACCCGGGCCTGCGTCTCATAACCCGACCAAAACTACAAAAATCGAACACTCATTCGATATCGAGTCCAATTATACAAGAATTATTCAAATCCGATCCCATTTCGCCTTTCAAAACCCAAAAACTTGCTCTAAGAACTTCTAAACTTTTTTCCCACATATTAAACTCAAAAACACTAATTAAATGATGTAATTAAGAGTAGATTTATGGGAATTAGTCAAAAACGAGTCAAGAACTGTTACCCTAACACTTCCCCTAAAAATCCCTCATAATCTTGCCTCAATCCAAGCTCTCAAAGTCTCAAAAATGAAAATGAAGAAAACCCTCAAAAAATCCCCTATTCTGCCTAGAAGAATCGCTTATACGAAGCCTTAGCCACATCTGCGATTCCGGACCTGCGAAAAAACCATCTTAGGTGCGGACTTCATTAAGTCCAAAGGATACGCTTCTACGGAAAAACACACGCACCCGCGCATGCGAACCTGCGGCTCGCACGTCGCATCTCGCTCAGGTACGCACCTGTGATCCTACCTATTGCAGAAGCGAAGCCGCTTCTGCGGAACCTTTTTTCGCACATGCAAGCCTTTACATGGTCTGCCTTCTTCGCCTCTGCATTCCCCCACACGTATACGTGAGTTTGCATATGCGGTCATTTCCTGCGTAAGTGCGATGACACCAGAAGTTGGAATTTTTAGAAAAGGCACAAGTCCAAAAATTGATCCGATATAAATTCGAATTACACCTCGGCCCCCTAGGACCACGTCCGAGTATACCAAATAATTCTAAAACACTAACAGACCTATTAGAGGCCGAAAACCACATCAAACAACATAAATTCATGAATCACAATCCAAATTCAAGCTTAGCAACTATGAACTTCCAAATTCCGGAATCGACCACGATTCAAACCAAAACGACTCTAATTGATACCAAATTGACATTACTGACCTATTCAACTTTTCGAAATCGGAATTCGACCCCGATATCAAAAAGTTCACTCCCTGCCAAACTTCCCATAATTCCACCAATTTTCCAACTTTCGCCAACTCACACCGAAATGACCTACATACATCCAAATCAGTGTATGGACACGCTCCTAAGAACAAAATCACCATATGGAGATATTGGAACCATCAAAACTCTATTTTGGAGTTGTCTTCATACAAGTCAAACAACGGTCAACTGCTACGTCTTAAACTTCCATTTTTAGGGACTATGTGTCCCATTTCACTCTGAAACTCTCCCGAACCTGACATCAAGCACCCCCGCAAGTCATGTAACCATAAAAATGAAATAAAAGGAGAAATAAATAGGGGATCAGGGCTAATACTCTCAAAATAACCGGTCGGGTCGTTACAAAACTTTTTGGCACGGTTCTTCCCCTTAAGCAAAACTACAAAGATCAGAAGTGAGATATCATTTTTAAATAGAAGTCAGGCGAGTCTTTTTATTCAACTTGGAAGAGGTTCAAGGGGATGCTTCGAGATTGTCCTCACCACAACCAAACCAATAAAGTGTTGGCTCATACCTTCATAGAAGGGCGACATCCAGAGACCAAAATTTAAATGATGGAGAAAGGTTTCTATGAGATTTATGCATTATAGAACAAATTCTCCAAAAGTAATACTTACTGCTAAGAAGAGATGGGCAGGCACATAGTTCAAAAATCTGTAGGGGTCCTCGAGTTAGATGTTGTTTCTTCATAATTAGTGCAGGCTGCCACATTGGCCAACCAACTCAATAAGATGACACTAGTTATCAATAAGCAGCAAGCTTAGCGAGTGCAGCAGGTTTATGTATTTTGTGAAGTATGTGGAGAGGGTTATACGAGCGATCTATGCCTATCAAATTCAGAGTCTGTATGTTTTATGGGTAATGCAAATCAAGGCTAGATAAATCAGTGTGGGCAAACCTACAATCCAAACTGGAGGAACCACCTAAATTTTTCTTGGGGTGGAAATCAAGGTACATAGAATCAGTACATGCCACAAGCTCCTCAAAAATAATATTTACCACCACAAGCTGAGAAACCAACAAACTCAATAAGCTATATCGAGGAGATGCTAAAGTAATTGATGGCTGACCAACAGGCCCAAGCGGCAGCCCACTTAGCAGCCATTCGAAATATAAAGCGATAAATGGGGATATTTGCTAGTTCCCAGCATACTCGACTAACTAGGACCTTTCCTAGTGATAATGAGCCTAATCCTAAAGCTCAAGTAAATGCGGTTACCTTAAGAAATGGAAGAGTATTAGAAGAAGTTCAAAAAAAATGAAGAAGAAGTATATGGCTAGTCCTGAAGGCGAATTGGTTCCTAAGCCATTTGAAGAGACAGAGAAAGAGAGCGAAAGATCAGAGCCAGTAATTACAAGGCCACCACCTCCGTTTCCATAAAGACTGCAGAAACAAAGACGATGCTAAGTACAAAAATTTCTTAGATATTCTGAGCCAAGTGCGTGTGAATTTTCCTCTAGTGGAAATTCTACCGGAAGTGCCTAAGTATGCAAAGTATCTCAAAGATATTGTGGCAAACAAGGTAAGACATATAAAGTTTGAAACAATTGCACTTACTAAACAGTTCGCTAGAGTTTAGAGTAAACTTCCTCAAAAGTTGAAGGAACCTGGGAGTGTCACAATTCCCTTATCTATTGGGAAACAAGAAGTTGGTAGAGCCCTGTGTGTTTTAGTGGTTAGTATAAATTTGATGTTGTCATCTTTGTTCAAGCAACTAGGATTGGGGGTCCTTATACCTACTACAATCACCTTATAGTTGACAGATAGGTCACTAGTGATGCCATAAGGAATTATTGAGGATGTGCTAGTTTGATTGAAAAAGTTTATTCTTCCTACTACTTTTTTTTTATTGATCACGAGGAAGATAAGGAAGTGCCCATTATTCTGGGGCAATCGTTCTTAGCTACTGGTGGATTGATTATTGATGTAAGGGAAAGAAAGTTGAAGATGAGAGTTGATGATGAGGAAATAACTTTTAATGTGTATAAGGCACATAGCTCCCTAAACAATATGAGGACTTGTGCATGACTAATGTGGTGGAGTCGAAGGGGATACCGCAGAGTTCTTATGTGAACTGTAGTAATCCAGAGGGGAAAACTGAGTTAGAGAAAATGGTGTTGCAAGATGAATGAGTAAAGATGATTGAGAAAAGAGACAAAAATAAAAGAGGAGATCTTCCTAGAGTGTGCAAAGACTTCATGGGAGAAGGAAGAAACGAAAGCGCCCAGCCTGGGCAGAGTAGCAGAGTCATGGCGCAACATTAAATTAAGTGCTTGTTGGGAGGAAACCCAACCAATAATTTATATGTATTTTATTTTTATAGTGTCACATTTTGTTTTGTTTTGTTTTTATTTTGTATATTCGGGAAAGTCTGAGTACCCGAAGTTGAAGCTGAGGAGCATGTTTGAGCTTAAGTGTGGGGTCGTCTCGACCCTTAATATTGACAATCATGTTGCTAGCTAAGCCCTAGAGGGTCTCAGGGAGTATTTTTCATCCTTGTTTTAATATTTTTCACTATGATCCATGCATCGAGGATAATATATGAAATAACTGTGGGGTAGAAAAATTACTTTATGAGTGTAATTGTATAAAAAAAATCTCATTTTTTATATAATCTGTAGTTAGTAGTAGTCTAGTTTAGAGTAGTAGACAATTATTGCTTTAAAAAAATGAAAATATAGAAAAATAAGAAGAAAAAAATAGAAAAAGCTTGGACTTTTCCCGACGATGGATCTCTTGGACAACTTTTTTGAGGGATTAAGGTCCGATTAAAAATACCAAAAAGATTTTTGTTTATTTATTAGGATAGTTAGGTAATATCCCTTGGTTTTTCTTTGGGCACCGCTTCTTTTCCAAGGGTGTAGCTTGAACTGGGTATTTGGTTTTATATTTTTTATGAGTAGGGTAGGAAGAAAACTTACTTGCTCTAGATACCTATTAACATAATTGGTGCTGACACATTAGGCTATGACATGCTCTCTATTTTCCTATTGTATTTGAATTGAATTGTGATGCCTAAGTGAAAGAAATAGCCTATTCTGTGACGCCTTTTCTCAGTTGCCTGACTTGTATGTCATCTAGTACATTATTGCTTAAAATTCTCAAATATATGTGCTTGGTTGACTTGCGAGTTGAACATAATAATTTTGATTGAGTCATTTGTAATGTGCGTGTGAGGATTCGTGATATGCTGTGATATCTGTGTAGTATAGAACTTGCCCTGTGTGTTAATTGAAGTGAAATCATTGAGTGGTGTTAGTCAAGGAGATGACATAGGCATTTCTTTGCTTGATCATAGATGTGTTTTTCACTTACAAATAAATTTTTCCCACTGTTAGCCCCTTTGAGTATGTAGACCTTTTTATTGGCACCCACATTACCAGCCATATCCCTAATTTTGTTCTTAGCTTAATCTTGTTGAACCTTAACCTCCGAAGGCACTTAGTCTCTAAAAGAGTAAGGTGAGATATTGGGGAGTAGCTTTTGAGTGGAACCATGAAAGCACCCATAAGGTGCACTAAAGTTATAAAAAGGCTATTAGCCAATAAACTTTAATAACGAGAGTGTGTAGGAAAAAAAAGGGGGGGGGGGAGGAAAAAAATACAAGAAAATAAATACAAATAATGTTGGTATTCACAAATAAAAAAAAAACACCTCCTCTTCCTAATTCGTGCTAGTGGGGATATAGAAGTTTTTACTTGAAAAAAGGCTATGTTGTTTATGATTTGTGGCAAGGTGAATTGGTTGAGAAGAATGCGTGATCGATTTTTGAGTGTAGTGTATTAAAGTGCTTAGGAGGGTTAGTCAGTATTCCTAAATATATTATCGCGGCCCTAAAACCGACCCAGTCGTGATGGCGCCTGTCGTGAAACTAGGACAACCAACACAACTCCCGAATTAACCATTTAATTAATAACAATCGTTTTTAACCCTTTAATTAATCAGATATCTCATAATGTATGTTAAAATGATCAGTGCAGAATAAATACACAAGCCGACATCGTAGTATCACAAGTGACGAGCATCTACTAAGGTCTGAATGCAACAAGGAGTCTAAAAATGTACTAAATACAGTCTAAGGAAGACAAGAGGGAGAAAAGTAGTGCTGCAAACGTCGGACATCAACCTTGCTAACTCCAATGACTCTGCCACTAAGCAATCAACACCCATTACCAGGTTCAGAACTACCTGAATCTGTACACAAGGTGCGGGGAGTAATGTGAGTACGCCAACTAAGTAAGTAATAAAAGTAAATGAAAGCTGAGCGATAAGAAAACACGTAAGCCATGTCATAACGCTACAACAAATGCAGTACATTTCGAAAATGGTACAGAAATTATTTACTTTGTAAATCATGGTCAGTTTCGGTAAAACGTTTTAAAACAACTTTCAATAGTTTCAAACGAGTGATAAAAATAGTGAGTAAAAATGATAGAAACGTAAACAGCCTCTCGGGCAAAACATGTACCATAAATCGCCCATTCAGCATAATATCAACAGAACCAGCCCCTCGGGCATAACATGAATGAAGGACCGCCCCTCGGGCAGCATGGATCAAGAACAGCCCATTGGGCTTCAATATGAAACAACAACAGCCCCTCGGGCTACAACACATCACTCACACTGGGTACCCGCGCTCACTGGGGGTATAAAGACTCTGGGAGGAGCCCCTTACGGCCCAAGCGCAATAACAAGCCATCTCGTAGCATAATCAATATATCATTCACTCAGGGTACCCGCACTGACTGGGGGTGTACAGACTCCGGGCGGGGCCCCTTATGGCCCAAGCACAATAACAAGCCATGTCGCGGTGTAAAAAATCAGGTCCTCAGCCTCATAATCATAAATCAGTACCACACTACTACGGCGCGCAACCCAATCCCATAATATCCTCACAACACAGGCCCTCAGCCTCACTCAGTCAGAAATCTCTCATGCCACTCGGGCAACAGTAAAACATGATGCTCAGCCCAAAAAATATCATTTAAAACATCAAACGGAGTAAAATGGCTGAGTTATGAAAACAGTAAAAAATAGCATGACTGAGTATAAATATGAAGTCAAAAAGTGAGGAATAGTAGTAAAAATCCCTTAAGGGTCCAAAACAGTTGGCACGAGGCCCAAATATTGCATTCAGCCCAAAACATTATAATACTTTCCAAAACACAATGATATCAAAGAGTTTTCAATCAAATACGTAGTTTAACAATCATATGGTATGGACTAATTCACAATCCCCAATGGTGCACGACACTACGCTCGTCATCTAGCGTGTGCGCCACCTCAAAGTAGCACAACGATGTAAAATCCGGGGTTCCATACCCTCAGGACAAACATTCACAAACATTACTTACCTCTAGCCCGCGATGGCTTTGCCTCTCGTAGCATCCTTCGGATGCTCTAAATCTAACCAAAATCAGTACACAACCATCAAAATATGCTGAGGGAACAAAGCCCACTCGAATGAAATCAAATTACAACACCAATCTCGAAATTGGCCAAACCTGGTCCCTTAGGCCCACGTCTCAGAATGCGATAAAAATCATATCAATAGAATCCTCATCCTCCCACGAGTCTATACATACCAAGAACATCAAAATCAGACCTCAAATGGCCCCACAAATCCCCAATTCTCTCCAATTTTTCTTCTAATTTTCATTTTAAATTCCCAACCTAAACGATAAAAATTAAGACAAATTCATGGTATTTAACCAAATTTGGGTGAAGAACACTTACTCCAATCAATCCTCTAAAAATCTCCTCCAAAATCATCTTCTCCCGAGCTCCATAGCTCCAAAAATGCAAAAATGGCCAAAATCCTCGAAATTGAATACTTTATAAAGCTGCCCAGGCTTCCTCTTTCACGAACGCGAGACGATCATCGCATCTGCTATGAAAAATATCGGCTCCAAAAAATGCTCTATGTGTTCGTGGCACAAGCCTCGCGAACGTGATACCTACTGGAGACGTAACTACGCGAACGCGACATCAAAAATGTGAACGCGAAGAACACAGGATCAATACATAGAGAACGCGACACCCAAAGCGCAAACGCAAAGAACAGAATTCACCGCCTCAGAGAGAACCCTTTGGGAACGCAAGTCCATGACCGCAAACGCGAAGAACAAACCATCTGCAACAAAAACCAGCAAAACTGCCAAGTCCAAAGTCCAAAAATTGATCCGTTAACCACCCGAAACACACCCGAGACCCTCGAGACCTCAACCAAATATGCCAACATATCCCATAACATCATTCAAACTTGTTCCAACCTTCAGAATGCTGAAAAAAATATTAAAACACCAAATTTGCATCGGATTCAAGTCTAAAAATTCCAAAAACTTCAAAATTCCTCTTTCGATCAAAAAGACTATCAAACCTTGTCCGAATAACCTGAAATTTTGCACACCCGTCACAAATGACACAACGGACCTACTCCAACTTTTGGAATTCCATTCCGAACCCTATCTCAAAATCTCACATATAAACCGGAAAATGCCAAAATCCCAATTTCGCCAATTCAAGCCTAAACCTTCCACGGACCTCCAAAATACATTTCGATCACGCTTCTAAGTCTCAAATAACCTAACGAGGCCAACCAAATCATAAAAATTCCAATCATAGATAATATACTAACAAGTCAAAACTTGGTCAAACCTTTCAAATTTTAAGCTTCAAACTGAGAACTGTTCTTCCAAATTCATTCCGATTACCCTGAAAATCAAAATCGATGATTTACATAAGTCATAATACACCATAAGGGGATAGTCATTCCTGTGAACTGGTGAGCAAAGTGAGAATGTTCAAAACGACCGGTCGGGTCATTACATTCTCTCCCACTTAAACATACGTTCGTCCTCGAACGTGCCCAGAGTTGTTCTGAAAACCATCAAATCGCTATGTAACTTTACCATGCATATACCCTGGGGGTTATCCCATGTCACCCTATCTCATATAGGTCCGATAGCGCAATGTAACCTAGCCCATAAACCTTAGAACCAAATTTCCACTTCCGAAATTATCTATAAGATCAAAATCTCACATCTACACATTGAATAAATCTAAACACACTGTGTTAAACCATAACCACAATTCAAGATTGAGATCACATGATATACCACACAACTCAAACACTCATAGCTGTTGATACCCAATTTTTGCCCAAAAAATATTTCAAATTGCATATATGTCTTCAAAATCATATATTGATTAGCAATTGATATTTTTTCACAATTTTTCTATATTTTTATTAATTTATCCAGTATTTTATTTCCAAGAAATAATTACAAAATTACCTCACAAATGATTTCAAAAGCATTTCTTGATGTAATGTATTATTTTGGTCCTATTAAGACCAAATTATTTCATAATTAGCCAAATTGGCACCTTTTGGCAATAATTGCAATAACTTTGCAATTATAGCCCAATCATATGATTTTGTACTATTTTCATCCATAAATTAATCATGTGTATTTTTTAAATACAAAATAAACATTTTTAAATTATTTTCTACGGATGAAATTCATTTTTATAATTAATAACTATTTTTTGTAAATTGTTTTAACTAATTACATTGGGTATTTAACAAATAGCCACTTTAATTTCAATGATAGCCTAATTAAATTAGACCCCAACCCAATTAAAACGACCCAAATACCACCAGGCCCAATACCTTATCCTACCCGACCTAATCCCTTGTCTAATCTGGACCGTTAATCAATTTTAATCAACGGTCCAGATCTCTCCTTTCCTTAATTAACCCTAGAGACTACCCCCCTTCCCCCTCATTTCTCTCTTTCACTCTATCATTACACTCTCCCCTCACTTCTCAAATTCTCTCTGCTAAAACCTAAAGCTCTCACCGGCCGTTGACTTGCCGGTAACTATGGTGGTCTCACCACCATCCCAGCCCCCAAGGCTCCTTCCTACGCCGAGTTACTGCTGCCTTGATGTCCTCAAAGGAACCATAGGCAGTTCAACTCACCCTATGGTTTTTCATGTCATTCTCAGGCCAATCTTGGACTGTCAGAGTAAGATTCTGCCATCTCCGTCTAGAACCGGAGCTTTCTAGGCCGATTCTCTTTCTCTTTGGGTTATCTCTCTGAAACCCTAACTATTAGCTCTTGATTTCTTATATCTGTAATAGATCTAGGTATATTCCGAGTTATTTTGCTGTATTCCTTAAAGATTTTCCGATTTTTCTAAAATGACTCTTCATCTTCAATCCAGGGTTTCTTAACCCTTTTTCAAAATGGTTTTTCCTTCTGATTTTAGTATTAATCTATGATTTTCACTATGTTTAAACTTTTATTTGAGTTTTCTCTTTTTATCTGAGTTATTATGTTGAAAACCCTAAGTTTCTTGGTTTTAATCGTTGATTCTGAGTTTGTTTTGTGATAATATGTTTTCTTAATCTGTATATGTGCTTGTTTCTCATGAGCCTTATGATTCTCTGTGGTTTTACCCTATTTTTTTCCTCAGTGTCTCTGACTTTTGCTTCCTCCACCTATGTCATGTTTATTCTTTTAATTCATGTTGTGCTCTATGTGAATCCCTAATTTTGTGTGATTTTATCTTATTTGGCTTATTAGGGTTTCTGATTCTTGCCTATTATGTGTTTATTCCGCTTGTTCTCATAAATCTATGTCAATTTCTCCTAAATTAATACTATTTGCTACTGATCTTTTGCTGATTTCTTGTGATGTTTTCGACTGATTTTATCTTTTAAGATATTTTATTACCTTAATCTATGGTCGAGCATGCTGTCAAGTGATTCTTAAGTATTTTCCTTGATTAGAATCTGCTGAACCTAGTCTCTATTACATGTTGTGTACTTGTACTATGCTGAAAATATTTTCTTATTTGTTATATTCAACCTTATGTGATTTCCTTCCTTATTTAGTAAATGCATGCTACCGTTTAAATTTAACTCCTTAATTAAAGGAAGTACTTATACTGATTTGCTTCTAATTAGTACATAGTTAATAATTACTGCTAAACTATGATTCTTGCCTTATTTTCTACGTGTTTTCAAACCATAAGTACCTTACTCTTTCATTAGCACAAGGACACGAACACATTGGTTCAAAAACTCTCTCTCACACAAAAACTCTCTTCTTCTCTCTTTTCTCTGGTTACTTGTTATTGTTCTAAGTCAGTCGGCTGCAAGCCAGGGCTGATTACTCTACTCTCTTGCTCCTCACTTCGTGTTTACTACCTTCTTTACTGGTATGTTTTGATTTCAATTCAAGTTCCAAAAACAGTATGGTCCTTTTATTACTTCAATTCATCTTGTTTCTAGTCTGCTTTTACTTATGGTTTTGCTATGAAACTTGAAGTTGATATGTTTACATTATTAGCATGTTATGTACTCCCCTTCCTTAGGATCAGTATGAACATGTTACCCCCCTCTATGTAGCTTGTCTCCATGTGATCTTGCTTTATCTGGTTTCTGGTATGAATCTTCTTTTAATGTAGTCTGCACTCTTAAACTTGTATGATTCTGGGATTGACTTTAAATTATATTGATCCTATACTGTACCTCTTAAGAATGTCTAATTCTGTGACTATGTCTTATCAGTGTTTTTGAGCATATCAGTACCAATTTCAAAGACTTCTTCCTGGTATGTGTTTACCATTATGTGCTTTACCTGTCCCCAACTCCCATTTACCTCTATGTGAAGGCTTGTGGTGCTAAACCTGTCTTGGTTCTTTGTTTTATGTGTGATGCTGAACCTGCTTTGGTTCTGAGGTTGGTGTGTTGTTTGTTGATTCCCCTACTCTTTTCAAAATTATCTAATTGAATAAATCCTCTATTGTTTTACAAAACTATTTCCAAGTCTCTTTTCAAATTTTTTTCCTACTTTAACTTTTTTTTTCAAAACTATGTCAAGCACTCTCACTCTATTCTTAGATCCCTAAGTTCTGCCCCTCTAATGTATGACTGCTTAGGGATCCCTATGAGATCCCTCTGAACTCTAATGCATTAGAGCTGGCCCTTCCACACTGTACTTACTCAAATATAGTTGTGAAATCTGGGTGTGAGCACTTCCCGGGATCCCTTGAGGTCCTTACAGAACTTTGAAACACCCAGATATTGAGAAAGGCTATGAAACAATCTGAGCAGTTGAAATATGGGCCTATTTGCAGGCTCCCTATAGTGTAACTTCTTATTTTTCTTTATCTATTAATGTAATTCATTCAATGTTTGTAATTCATTCAATGTTGGTTTGTGATATTCATTGTAAACGAATATTGGGGCTGGCTAGTGAAAAAGGGGAGGGTAGCTATACATGTTATCAAAGGGTGTAAAACGTGTTTTAGGTTTATATTTTTCTATATGTGCATTAGAATTCACATTCAACACCAATACATGCAAATCATATCATGCATTAGATACCATGCTCCTAGGTTTATGTATACTGTTTGCAGCATCTCATTTTGACATCCTTATTATCACATAGAAATCATGTTTCTAGGATAAACGACAACATTAAAATAAACTGTTACTAATGCAAATTTTGAAATCATGTTGTAACCTGCTGTGCATTTAGAAATCCCGCTTTAGGAATTCATCATTTAAACCATTCTGAACCTTATATGTGCATATTAGATACCATGTTTAGGATCTCTTTCATGATCGCTCAGTCACACCTAGTTAAACTACTGATGCATGAAAAAAGATATAAAATAGTCTCACGTCTAATTATCCTGTTTAAGTAAAACTGGTAATAATTCTATATCTTGTAAAACTTAGAACAACATGCTTTAGGTAAAATATCTCCTACCCTGTTTTAATAGTTCTGGTAATAATTGTGAATTATTCCACGCCTAGGAAAGCCTTAGGTAATCAAATTTCTTATAAAATAGGAAATTGACTCTTTGTGTTTACTGCTTAATGGTTAACATGCTTAAAATCGGTAGGCAAACTGATTAGTCCCCTGCTTCTAAGTTTAAATAAATAAATAAATCTGCATGTCTCTTGTGTTCTGATACTCACCTAGACATCATGTCTTAGGATCCTGTTAAATAATACTGCCCTTGTTTGTGTTTGAGTCGCGCTGTTTACATGCATTATCTGTGGAGGTAAACCTGAACCTCTTATTTGCTCCTTCCTGCTTTTATTTGCTAAAGTCCTATGTGTTCTTGCTTGTTGCCTTAGTGTTTTCTCCTTTAAACCTTAGGGGTCTATCTAGAACTGCCTATAGGTAGAGGTCCTAATTTCCTCCAGGACTATTAAGAAGGGACGGGTAATAGCACGCATAGAGATCGCTAAATAACATTCTCTTAATAATCGCTAAGGGGTGGGAAAGGTAAATATGGATATGATGACTACGCACTAATGTCACGTGTAGCCCCTCATTGAGGAGTGTTTACCGAATATTGTGTGGGATGATCCTGTAGGCTAACCAACCTAGGACCCCTCCTTCCCAAATTCCCTTTACTTTCCATGTGTATACAATTTATTTAAGCCTTTACTTTGTCTCATTATTTGAGTCATGTAATGTCCGAAACCTGCTCTTATTTGTAATTATGTGTTTAAAACTATTTATTTGTTAATGGACTAGTTCATAAGTATAAGTTCGGCCGGGATCCACAGTTGTGGACCGAGAATGGATCCTAATACCTTGCCCTTAATGTTATTTCGATCCCTTACCCTAAATCTCTGGTAATGCAAACCAATACAAGAGTTAATCGCTCTAGGTGCCCTAACACACCATAATCTGTTAGGTGGCGACACTTCAAATACCCAATTCCCAAAAGGAAACGAGTTATTTCCCCCATGAACGTCGAAACCCGAACTTCTCTCTGCATAGGGAAAAAAGGGGGCGCGACAGCATGGCAACTCTGCTGGGGATACCTTTAGGCTCTTACCATAACGAACTTATCTTTTGTGAATTAGTCCAAGCATGTTTTATCTCGTACCTTTTCCCCTTATTTGGATTTAACTGTCTATTTTCTTTTAAGCATTTATGACTCTTTTATTCCTGAAACTGACTTGTCTCTTTGTTTTCCTTTTCCGTAACTGTATTTCAATTATTTAAATACTGTATTTATTATTCCTACATGCAAATACTTGACTATATGCTATTTATTGCTGCATATATCATGCTCCACATCATATTCCACTCGTGCGTATTAAATCCCATAGCAACGCTTAATGAGTGGATGCGCTCTTCCTATTTATTACACTTAAATTCAGAAAGGCTTATTTGCGGTAAAACCAGTCGATCATTGGTGCAGTCGACGGTTCCGTGCCTTTCCCCATCAAGTTTTCTACTTGAGGGTACCAGTCTAAAACCCCATAGTAGCCTTACTCTGATCGAAATTGTGCAAGCATCATGGTCAAACCTAGTCGGATCAATTATGTTGTCCGCATAATGACCATCTAAGATGAGCCTTATCCAAAGTCCACCGGGGTTTTCATAATCCCAACGGACACAACCACATTCTGTGCATTAATTTGGAGAACTAAATGCCAATATGCTAATCATGAATGTATAATTAGTTGAGTCTGGTGGGGGAGAAAGGCCTAACCCTTTTGTTTTACAGAAAATGAGGCACGAGGTCCCCAAATTCGGTATTGTTAGCACACCGTCACTTTTGTTAGACTGGTGGAGGGATCTTCCATCAAGTGATCAAATTAATGAATGGAAAGAGAGTTCCGTCAAATCTAGCGAAAAGCTAGAATATCTAGAATATAGTCTGATGGAATTGGAAGAAAGAGCGAGGAAGAGAGTCACCAACTGGCAGAACGCTGAGGGAAAGAAAGGAGGACATTTGGCAAAGGCATTCTTACTGATGAACCTATGTGAACTGGGGGATTTGATCGACAAGAGCATTCCACCTGAGGAAGGTCCTTCTGGGACCTAGCAGGCTAGATTTATTTGCTTTCCTAAATGTAATAAGGCCAAGTGCCAATAGGGACATACTTTTCTATTGTCTTTAGTGTCGTTTTGGGATTCGTCTGTTTCCACATTATGAAATGAAGCATTTACTGGCATCTAAAGTTCTCCAAATTTATTTGTCGCTAGGCCTACCTCGGGTACAACGAGGCTCCCATGTTAGGACACAAATTTATATTCCCGCAATATGTGTTTAAATATTGCAAACATGTCAGAATCCTCACTGACTTGTTACCTTTTGTTTTTGCTTATTTTGATTATTCTCATCCTCTTAGGTTGGTTCACTCATACTGTCCTCGTAAGCATACCACACCAAATCTAGAGGCCCTCCACCTCCTCCTCCTCCAAGTAACACAAAAGGCAGAGGAAAAGCAAAAATGGATGACTTAAGTGGTATCCGAAAGGAGAATGTTGAGAACGCAGAAACTTCAGATGGCCGTAGTACTCTGGCCCCAAATGATCTAGTCCTGAGATTGGAACAAAAGATATTGGAATTGCAAGGAGAACTTGAGCACGTTCGAAACTTGGAAAACTTGTCCCTAACCCTAAATGTCCCCGGCATCCACCAACAAAACACAAAGAATCCAGCACCTCCCCAGAACGCACAAAACCAACAGCCACAAAATCCTCCCGCACCAAATCAATATGCAACTCCACCTGAAAATCTCAATCCATTGCCAATACTGGCTCTGCCACAACATCACCATCAACTAACTCAGTACCCACCAACCACCACTTACCACACTCCCTAAAACACACCATAATTCATTCCCAAACCCCAAAACTCCACCAATGACCATAATTACACCCAAGTCCTTGGCACCCATCAAAGCAAACCTATATACATAGAAACCGTACCTCACTACATCTAACCCATCTCCTATACACTAGAATCCTCCGAAAAGGACCTACTCATTAAAAACATGGCTGAAGAACTCAAGAAGTTGACAAACTGAGTTCAAAGTGTCGAAGGCGACAAAGGTATAGAAGGTTTAAATTTTGAAGCCCTATTCATATAGCCAGATGTAGAACTGCTAGAGGGATACAAACCTCCCAACATTGAGATGTTTGACGGCACAGGTGATCCCAGAGTTCATATGAGGACCTATTGCGACAAACTTGTCGAGGTCGGGAAAGACGAAAAGATCCGAATGAAGCTCTTTATGAGGAGTCTTACCGGAGATGCTTTGTCTTGGTACATTAGCTAAGATCCCAAGAAATGGTCCAATTGGGTAAGTATGGTGTTAGATTTCATGGACCGGTTCAGGTTCAATATAGAGAACGGACCAGATGTGTTCTACATTTAAAATCATAAGAAGAAACCTACTGAGACTTTCCATGAGTATGCTACTCGTTGAATGTCGGAAGCGGCCTAGGTCAGGCCATCTCTGGACGAGGAATAGATGAACAAATTCTTCATTAGAGCACAGGATCCACAATATTATGAAAGGTTGATGGTTATCGAAAATCATAAATTCTCTGATATTATCAAACTTGGAGAAATGATTGAGGAAGGACTCAAAAGTGGGATGGTAACGAATTTTGAGGCACTATAGGCCACAAATAAGACATTACAATTAGGTGGCATATCAAAGAAGAGAGATGTTGGGTCAGTAATGGTAGCCCAAGGCCCGAAATCTCCACTTATATATCAAATGCCTCCACCCACATATCAAAACCTTCAACCCACATACCAGGCACCACCACCCACATATCAACCCTCATCTCCCAGATATTCCCAACCAACCATTGTCCATCACACCTATAACTCCCAACCATTCCATTTTCCATCATCTCCAACCCGCCAAAACTTTCCAAGACCAAAACCCAACTTCGACCGCAAGCCACCCAGACAATATGCCTCCATTGCTGAGCCCATCGACCAGTTGTATGAAAGGTTGGAAGCAGCGGGCTACGTCAGTCCTGTTCCCGCTGTGGCATTAAAAAACCCATCCTAATGGGTCAATCCTAACAAAACTTGTGCCTACCATCCTGGTATGAAGGGGCACACCACTGTTGAGTGCCGGACATTGAAGGATAAGATCCAGATGCTGATTGACAACAAGGTCATACAAGCGAAGCAAGTCGCACCTAATGTGTACAACAACCCCCTCCCTAATCATAAAAGTGATGGTGTACATGTGATAGAGACGAACGAAGAATGGGAACATGATGGGTCGATTGGGCTTATTCGAGAGGGTGATGACTTTAAAGTTTCAGTCACACTTACTCCTTTTGTGGTACAAACTCAGTCACCAATCGAGGTTGAGGTAACTGCATCGGTTCCATTCGAGGTGGAGGTAGCTCTGCCTGCAGCCACCCCCGCTCCATTTAAAGTAGAAGTGGTCACACATTTCACTGTGACAGTATTAACCACACCTCCATTCAACCCAAAAGCAATACCCTAGGATTATGTTACCATGGCTCGGCAAAAAAGGAAAGCCAAGGTAGAGGAATCTGACGCCGCACAAGGAATGACTAGGACTAGAAAAGTCTATACGCCTGAAAACTTGGGAGGTTCAAGCAAGGATGCCACTACCAGGAAGCCCGTCATTGAGATAGGGCTAGATGACCTGTGGAGGAAAGTAGAAGCAAAGGAGTATTCCGTCATTGACTATCTGAACAAAACCGCAGCTCAGATATCTATCCTGTCACTGTTGCAAAATTCAGAGGCGCATAAGAACACTTTAATAAAAGTGCTGAGCGAGGCTTATGTACCCAATAACATCACTGGTGGAGAAATGGCCAACATGGTGGGGCAAGTATTAGAAAGTCACAAGATTATCTTCCACGAAGATGAACTACCATCTGAGGGGCTGAATCACAATCGGGCATTGCACATTACAGTGCAATTTGAAAACAAATTCATTGCCAGGGTCTTGGTTGACGAAGGTTCAAGCCTAAATATTTGTCCAATGGACACTCTAAAAAGGTTGGACAAAGGTTTCCCTAAAATATGGGTAGGAAGCATGAACGTGAAAACTTTCGATGGGTCCTAAAGGGCCACGATCGGGGAAATCAATCTTTTCTTGCAGATGGGGCCAACTTGGTTCGACGTCGAGTTTCAGGTGCTTGACATACCAGCCTCATATAATCTTCAATTGGGCCAGTCATGGATCCATGCAGCTGGATCCGTACCTTCCACACTACATCAAGCCTTGAAGTTCAAATGGAATCGTCAGGAGGTGATCATTCACAGAGATGCGAGTAACCCCATTTACACTAGTCAAACCATCCCGACTATTGGACATAGAAGAAGGCTAGGAGGGGAAACCTATCATCACATTGAACAGGTCAATGCCATCGAGAAGGATAAATGGCGAAGCAGTAAAATAGAAAGCATATTGGCTTGGTCTGGATATGAACTCAGTAATGGATTGGGAAAGAACCTCCAAGGTATCACCAAACCATTTCAGTTGAAAAATTATGGTACCACCTTTGGGATCGGATACCAGTACACATGGCAAGAATATATAAATTGGCCACCTCCATGGCATGGACCGTACTATCCTCTAGATCAACCACTGCCACATTTGGAACAAACTTTTCAATAAGCTGATACGATATGGAGGACTATAGAAGACGAAGCACTAGATGTGTTGAGGAATTTGTTCTTGGAGGATGAGTACATGGACTGTAGTGCCATAATTGAGGAGGAGGAGGAAAAAGGCCTCACCATTCACACAATAAAAAAGGGAGTTGTTTATAGGAATTGGACCGCTACGCCATCCCGAGCCAGACGAGTCCCTAGGTAGCTTTGTAGATTTTACTTCTATAGCCATTCTAGGCATTTAAGATTTCACATAATTTTGTTTTAAGATTTACTTGTTTCAAAATAAATGCTCGATTCATCGAGCCGTACTTTGTCCAGATGATTTTTTCAATTTTAATCAAACGCATTTGCTCTTTATTATTCACTACTATCTTTACATTTTTCCTTTTCTATAGAGTTATTATTACTTTTTCTGATGAACCAGTGACTGTGACATGTAATGAGTCAATGCAACATGAGAATAGTGATTCAGATGAAGAAGATGAGATACCCGAGGAATTGTCAGGGAGGTTGAAAACTTTAAGAATAAGCCTAAGTCCAATCTAGACGATACCGAAGCAGTAAATTTGGGAGACGCCGAGACCATCAAGAAGACTCGCATCAGCATTCACTTGTCACCAATAGAGAAGGAAGAGTATATTTACTTTCTAAAAGAGTTTTAGGATATTTTTGCATGGTCATGTAATGATATGACCGGTTTGATCACGTCCATAGTGGCTCACAAGTTGCCTACTAATCCCATGTGTCCGCCAGTCAAGCAGAAACTCCGAAAGTTCAAACCAGATATGAGCCTGAAAATCAAGGAGGAAGTTACCAAATAGATCAAAGCCAAAGTTCTCCATGTGGTTGAGTACCCAACTTTGTTAGCTAACATTGTGCCAGTTATGAAAAAGGATGGGAAGGTCAGAGTATGTGTTGATTACCAGGATTTAAATAGAGCAAGTCCCAAGGACGACTTCCCACTATCAAATATACACATCCTGATCGATAATTGCGCCAAGCATGAACTCCAATCCTTTGTAGATTGCTTCGCGGGTTATCACCAAATCTGGATGGACAAAGAAGATGCAAAGAAGACAACTTTTATTACACCATGAGGGGTATATTGATATAAGATGATGCCATTTGGTATAAAGAATGTTGGGGCTACCTACATGAGAGCCATGACAACTATCTTCCATGATATGATACACAAGGAAATAGAGGTGTATGTGGACGATGTCATCATCAAATCCAAGAGGGTCGCGGATCACATAGCAGACCTGAGAAAGTTCTTTGACGGGTTAAAGAGGTACAATCTGAAGCTGAACCCCGCAAAGTGTACATTCGGGGTTCCTGCAGGGAAGTTATTGGGATTCATTGTCAGCCGTCGAGGGATCGAGCTAGATCCATCCAAAGTCAAGGCTATTCAGGAGTTACCACCACCTAGGAGTAAAAAGGACGTGATGAGCTTCCTAGGACGTCTCAACTATATCAGTTGCTTCATAGCACAGTCCACAGTCATATGTGAACCCATCTTCAAGATGCTGAGGAAAGATGCCTAGACAAGCTGGACCGAGGATTGTCAGAAAGCTTTTGACAAGATCAAGGAGTACCTATCCACACCACCATTTCTGGTCCCGCCGGAACCAGGATAGCCTTTGCTACTCTATCTATCTCTGTTAGATGGGGCCTTCGGATGTGTTGTGGGAAAACATGACGAGATAGGAAGAAAAGAGCAAGCCATATATTACTTAAGTAAGAAGTTCCCACCTTATGAAGCACAATACTCTCTACTAGAGCGCACTTGCTATGCTTTGACTTCGACGGCCCAGAAGCTGAGGCATTACTTCTGTTCCTAGACTACATACCTCATATCCAGGATGGACCCTCTGAAGTACATATTCCAGAAACCCATGCTGACTGGAAAGTTGGCGAAATGAAAGATACTATTAAGTGAGTTCGATATCATCTACGTGACTCAAAAGGCGATCAAAGGGAAAGCATTGGCAGATCACCTTGTTGAAAATCCGGTGGGAGGAGCAAACGAACCTTTGAAGAAGCATTTTCCTCTTGAAGAAGTATCATTTATAGGAGAAGACATTACCAAAGCATTTGACGGTTGGAGGATGTTCTTTGATGGAGCTGCAAATTTTAAAGGAGTGGGCATTGGAGCAGTTTTGGTATCATAAACGGGTCAAAATTATAAGGTATTTGCTAAACTCAGATTTCCCTGCACCAACATGGCAGAGTATGAATCATGCATACTATTGCTCAACATGGCAGTCGATAAGAACATTCAGGAGTTGCTAGTAATCGATGATTCATATTTGCTTCTGCACCGGTTATAAGGAGAGTGGGCCACCAAGAATTCCAAGATATTTCCATATCTGCACCATGTGTAGGAATTGAGAAAGAGGTTCACGAAGATAGAATTCTGACATGTGCCCAGGATTCAGAATAAGTTTGCCGATGCATTGACCACTTTGTCATCCATGATACAGCATCCAGATAAGAATTACATTGATCTTATCTTGGTGAGGATTCATAATCAGGCGGCATATTGCGCCCATATTGAAGAGAAACAGATGGAAAACCTTGGTTCCATGACATCAAGGAGTATTTAGCGAAAGGAGACTATCCAGAGCATGCAAACCACACTTAGAAATGCACACTCCGGAGGTTATCCAATCACTTCTTCCACAACGGAGGAAATTTGTACAAAAGAACTCCTGATTTGGGATTGCTAAGATGTGTCGACGCAAAAGAAGCTTCTAAACTACTTGAGGACATACATGCTAGGACCTGTGGCCCGCACATGAATGGTTTTGTCTTGGCTAAGAATATACTTAGGTCCAATTACTTTTAGATGACCATGGAAACAGATTGCAACCAGTACGTTCGCAAATGCTACCAATGCCAAGTTCATGGCGATATGTTAAAAGTACCACCAAGCGAGCTCAATGCAACAAGCTCACCTTGGCCATTCGCAGCCTGGGGAATGGATGTCATTGGTCGAATTGAGCCCACTGCTTCAAATGGGCACATGTTTATTCTGGTATCCATTGATTACTTCACAAAATGGGTAGAGGATGCATCTTACAAAGCTGTAACCAAGAAAGTCATCGCAGATTTTGTCAAAGATCGAATTGTTTGCCGATTCGGTGTTCCCGAATCCGTTGTTACTAATAATACCACCAATCTCAATAGTGATTTGATGAATGCTATGTGTGAAACTTTCAAAATAAAACACAAGAATTCCATAGCCTACAGACCTCGGATGAATGGAGCCATAGAAGTCGCCAATAAAAACATCAAGAAGATACTAAGGAAGATAGTAGAAAATCACAAACAGTGGCACGAAAAGCTATCTTTTGCTTTATTGGGATACCGCACTACAGTTCGCACATCAACCGGGGCAACTCCCTACATGTTGGTTTATGGTATCGAGGTTGTCATTCCAGCCGAGGTAGCAATTCCTTCTTTAAGAATCATACAGAAAGCTGAAATCAGCGATGCACAGTGGATAAGAAGTCGCTATGAAAAATTGGCCCTCATCGATGGAAAAAGGATGAACGCAGTGTGTCATGGCTAACTTTATCAGAACAGAATGTCCAGAGCTTTCAACAAAAGGGTCAAACCACGATAAATTGCACCAGGTCAGTTGGTGCTGAAGAAGATCTTCCCACATCAAGATGAATCCAAAGGGAAATTCTCTCCCAAATGGCAAGGTCCTTACATGGTTCATAGGGTGCTGACAGGAGGATCAATCATACTTGCAGAAATGGATGGAGAAATCTAGCCAAAACCAATCAATTCAGACGCAATAAAGAGATACTATGCTTAGATTATTTACATTTTTCTCATCTGATGTAATTGAACTACGCTTGACCTGATTCTTGTTTAAGAGGGGATACGTAGGCAGCCTTATGGGTTCGGTCATATCATAATAAAATTTTCATTTCCCCAAGATCAGAAACTGAGGAAGAATTTTGATGAGGGCCCTCAAAATTCCGGAGCAAGTCCAGCCAATGCCAATATGTGTCACACGGTCAGTAATCAGTTACGAAACTGGGGCAAAATTTTGAGAAGGATTCTCAAAATTCCGAAGAAGGTTCAGCAAGGCCTATTATCCGCAAGCAGCCGAAGGATCATCTACTAAACTAGGGCAGAATTTTGAGGAGGGCCCTCAAAATTCTATCATAAGAGAGCTGCAATGCCTTTGAGACGTGTTACAGTCACTAGTTCATCTAAATATATCAATATATTTCTGAAATAACTCTATTTTTATCAGCAATTGTGTATTTTTTCAAAATCTCCATTCCCATAACAGTCAGGTGTTACCTAGGGGAACTCGAAAGGGGCTTTCAGGGTGGAGCAAAGCAAGGTAGCAGACGAAGCACGAACAAACCTCCCCCTCCCACCCCCACAAAACTTACAATTTTTCTTTGAACGCAGACATATCTGACATGGCAATAACATCCGCAAATACATACATGTAACAAATTCTCTATCAATGAGGACATCAGACACCGAATGTATCTCCAGCTAAGACATACACTACTCTTATTTGCTACTCGCTCCATGCATGAGGCTAATCCTTGCCTCCATACTTGCATGAGGCTAATCCCTGCCTCCGCTATCTGCCTGAGGCTAATCCCTGCCTCCATATTTGCATGAGGCTAATCCTTGCCTCCACACCTCTATGAGGCTAATCCTTGCCTCCACACCTGCATGAGGCTAATCCTTGCCTCCATACCTGCACGAGGCTAATCCCTACCTCCATACTTGCATGAGGCTAATCCCTGCCTCCCTATTTGCATGAGGCTAATCCTTGCCTCCATACCTACATGAGGCTAATCCTTGCCTCCACATTTTCATGAGGCTAATCCTTTCCTCCCTATTTGCATGAGGCTAATTCTTGCCTCCACACCTCCATGAGGCAAATCCTTGCGTCCACACCTGCATGAGGCTAATCCTTGCGTCCATACCTGCTTGAGGCTAATCCTTGCTTCCATAGCATGAGGCTAGTCCCTGCCTACATATTTGCATGAGGCTAATCCATGCCTCCTTATTTGCATGAGGCTAATCCTTGCCTTCATATCTGCATGAGGCTAATCCCTGCATCCATATCTGCATGAGGCTAATCCCTGCCTCCCGATTTTGCATGAGGCTAATCCTTGCCTCCGTACTTGCATGAGGCTAATCCATGCCTCCCCACTTGCATGAGGCTAATCCTTGACTCCATACTTGCATGAGGCTAATCCTTGCCTTCCCATCTGCACGGGACTAAGTGTTGTCCCTCTTTGCACATATATTGCTCTATTTCTAGCATTATCTACTTACTTTTCAATCGGGCTAAGCTCTGCCATTCATTTCACAAGGCTAAGCTTTAGGTTGTTAACATCATTACTGCATATCATGGGCTAAAATATCGCCAATCCATCTGAAGGCGTCATTGTCTAAAAGGCATCATCCTCATAGCCGGAAGACACCATGCCATGGCCTGAGGATCCCTCAATTTTGCATATCATTATTCAAAGGCGTCAGAGTTCGGAGGCACCATCTTCATGGCCCAAGAACATCATTTCATGGCCTCCAAGTCACTCATAAACCAATTCATAGCCCAGGACGTCATGGTCTAAGTACGCCATCCTTAACCATCCAAAGATAACATGCATAGTCTAACGGAATCTTGCATCATGGATAAATTTATGCACAATATATGCTTGTAATGCTTCTATTTGTAGGTAACCCGGCGAGCAAAAGCTATCCCAACAGGAGCGATCCCGCTCCAATTCTCCCAACCATATCAAACCTAACCTCTTCCGTAAAACCATTCATTCATCCAGCCCTAGATGTTGCATCTATTATTGTAGTGACTTCACCGGTATACTCCGTCGATGGATCCAGAACTACATACGGCTTGATTCTTGTAAAACCAGGGATATGTAGGCAGCTTAGAAGCCAGGGTGTGGCCTAATATATCGAACCGTTTCGCTCGGTCAAAATTGGCCATTATATCTTTACCCGACAAACTTTTTCATCCTTTCTGGGTAAAGAGGGGCAGCTGTTGATACCCAATTTTTTCCAAAAAATATTTCAAATTGCATATATGTCTTCAAAATCATGCGTTGATTAGCAATTGATATTTTTTCACAATTTTCCTATATTTTTATTAATTTATCCACCATTTTATTTCCAAGAAATAATTACAAAATCACCTCACAAATGATTTCAAAAGCGTTTCTTGATATAATGTATTATTTTGGTACTATTAAGACCAAATTATTTCATATTTAGCCAAATTGGCACCTTTTGGCTATAGTTGTAATAAATTTGCAATTATAGCCCAATCATATGATTTTGTACTATTTTCATCCAAAAATTAATCATGTGTATTTTTTAAATACTAAATAAAAAAATTTAAATTATTTTCTACGCATGAAATTCATTTTTATAATTAACAGCTATTTTTGTAAATTATTTTAATTAATTTACATTGGGTATTTAACAAACAACCAGTTTCATTTCAATTATAGCCTAATTAAATCAGACCCCAACCCAATTAAAACGGCCCAAATACCCCAAGACTAATACCTTATCCTACCCGACCCAATCCCTTGTCTAATCTGGACCGTTGATCAATTTTAATCAACAGTCCAGATCTCCCATTTCCTAAATTAACCCTAGAGACTCCCCCCCATTTCCCCTCATCTCTCTCTTTCACTTTGCCGTTACATTCTCCCCTCACCTCTCAAATTCTCTATGCTAAAACCTAAAGCTCTCACCGGCCGTCGACTTGCCGGTAACTATGGTGGTCTCACCACCATCCCAGCCCCCATGGCTCCTTCCTACGCCGGGTTACTGCTGCCTTGAGGTCCTCAAAGGAACTAGAGGCGATTCAACTCACCCCCATGGTTTTTCATGTCATTCTCAAGCCAATCTTGGCCTGTCCAAGTAAGATCCTACCATCTCTGACTAGAACTGGAGGTTTCTAGGCCAATTCTCTTTCTCTTTGGGTTATCTCTTTGAAACCCTAACTATTAGCTCTTGATTTCTTAGATCTGTAATAGATATCGGTATATTCCGAGTTATTTTGCCGTTTTCCTTAAATATTTTCCGATTTTTCTAAAATGACTTTTCATCTTCAAACCAGGTTTTCTTAACCCCTTTCAAAATGGCTTTTCCTTTTGATTTTAGTATTAATCAATGATTTTTACTATGTTTAAACGTTTATTTGAGTTTTCTCTTTTTATCTGAGTTATTATGTTGAAAACCCTAAGTTTCTTGGTTTTAATCCTGGATTCTGAGTCTGTTTTGTGATAATATGTTCGCTTAATCTGTATATGTGCTTGTTTCTCATGAGCCTTATGATTCTCTGTGATTTAACCCTATTTTATTCATCAGTGTCTCTGACTTTTACTTCTTCCGCCTATGTCATATTTATTCTATTAATTCATGCTATGCTCTATGTGAATCCCTAATTTTGTGTGATTTTATCCTATTTGGCTTATTAGGGTTTCTAATTCTTGACTATTATGTGTTTATTCCGCTTTTTCTCATAAATCTTTGCCAATTTCTCCTAAATCAATACTATTTGATATTTTTGAATCTTTGAATCACTATGACTAATCCTTCACTGATTTCTTGTGATATTCTCTATTGATTTTGACCTTTAAGATATTTTCGTACCTTAATCTATGGTCGAGCATGTTGTCAAGTGATTCTTTAGTATTTTCCTTGATTAGAATCGGCTGAAACTAGTCTCTATTACATGTTGTGTACTTGTACTATGCTGAAAATATTACCTTATTTATTATATTCAGCCTTATGTGATTTCCTTCCTATTTAGTATTTGCTTGTTACCGCTTAAATTTAACTCCTTTATTAAAGGAAGTACTTATACTGATTTGATTCTAATTAGTAAATAATTCCATAATTACTACTGAACTATGATTCTTGCCTTATTTTCTACCTGTTTTCAAACTATAAGTACCTTGCTCTTTCATTAGCACAAGGACACGAACACATTGGTTCAAAAACTCTCTTTCACACAAAACTCTCTTCTGCTCTCTATTCTCTAGTTACTTGCTATTGTTCTAATGCAGCCGACTACAAGCGAAGGCTGATACTCTACTTTCTTGCTCCTCACTTTTTGTTTACTACCTTCTTTACTGGTGTGTTCTGATTTCAATTCAAGTTCCAAAAACAATATGGTCCTTTTATTACTTCAATTCATCATGTTTCTAGTCTGCTTTTACTTATGGTTTTGCTATGAAACCTCTAGTTGATATGTTTACATTATTAGCATGTTATGTACTCTCCTTCCTTAGGATAAGTATGAACATGTTACCCCGCTCTATGTAGTCTATCTCCATGTGATCTTGCTCTATCTGATTTCTGGTATGAATCTCCTTGTAAAGTAGTTTGCACTCCTAAACTGTATGATTCTAGGATTGATTTTAAATTATTTTGATCCTATACTGAACCTCATAAGCATTGTTGATTCTGTGACTATGTTTAATAAGTGTTTCTGAGCATATCTGTACCAATTCCAAAGACTTCTGCCTGTTATGTGTTTACCATTATGTGCTTTACCTGTCCCCAATTCCCATTTACCCCTGTGTGAAGGCTTGTGGTGCTAAACATGTCTTGGTTATTTGTTCTATGTGTGATGCTGAACCTGTTTTGGTTCTAAGGTTGGTCTGTAGTTTGTTGATTGCCCTACTCTTTTCAAATTGTCTTATTGAATAACTCCTCTATTGTTTTACAAAACTATTTTCAAGTATCTTTTCAAATTGTTTTCCTACTTAAAGTTTTTTTCAAAACTATGTCAAGCACTCTTACTCTATTCTTAGATCCCTAAGTTCTTCCCCTCTAATGTGTGACTACTTAAGGATCCCTATAAGATCCCTATGAACTCTGATGCATTACAGCTGGCACTTCCACACTACACTTACTCAAATATGGTTGTGAAATCTGGGTGTGAGCACTCCCCGGGATCCCTTGAGGTCCTTAGGGAACTCTGACACACCTGGATATTGAGAAAGGCTATGAAAGAATCTGAGCAGTTGAGGTTTTGGAAATCTGGGCCTCCTTGCGGGCTCCCTATAGTGTAATTTCTTATTTTTCTTTATCTATTAATGTAATTCATTCAATGTTGGTTTGTAATATTTGTTGTAAACGATTTTTGGGGCTGGCTAGTGAAAAACAGGAGGGTAGATATACATGTTATAAAAGGGTGGAAAATATGCTTTAGGTTTATATTTTTCTGTATGTGCATTAGAATTCATGTTCAGGACCAATACATGCAAAGCACATCATGCATTATATATCAAGCTCCTAGGTTTCATGTATACTGTTTTCAGCATCTCATTTTGACATCCTTATTATCACTTAGAAATCCTATTTCTAGGATAAACGAAAATAGTAAAATAAACTGTTACTTATGCATATTTTAAAATCATGCTCTAACCTGCTGTGCATTTAGAAATTCTTCTTTAGGAATTCTACGTATAAACCATTCTGAACCTTATATGTGCATATTAGATACCATGTTTAGGATCTCATTCATACTCGCTCAGTCACACCTAGTTAAACTATTGATGCATGAAAAATGATATAAAATAGTCTCACGTCTAATTATCCTATTTAGGTAAATATGGTAATAATTCTGTATCTTGTAAAACTTAGAACAACATGCTTTAGGTAAAATATCTCCTACCCTGTTTTAATAGTTCTAGTAACAATTATGCATTATCCCACGCCTAGGCAAGCCTTAGGTAATCAAATTTCTTATAAAACTGGAAACTGCCTCTTTGTGTTTACTGCTTAATGATTAACAGGCTTAAAATCAGTAGGCAAACTGATTAGGCCCCTCCTTCTAAGTTTAAAAAATCTGCATGTCTCTTGTGTTCTGATACTTACCTAGACATCATGTCTTAGGATCCTGTTTAATAATACTGCCCTTGTTTATGTTTGAGTCACGTTGTTTACATGCATTATCTGCGGAGCTAAACCTGAGCCTCTTATTTGCTCCTTCCTGCTTTTATTTGCTAAAGTCCTATGTGTTATTGCTTTTCGCCTTAGTATTTTCTCCTTTAAGCCTTAGGGATCTATTTAGAACTTCCTATAGGTAAAGGTCCTAATTTTCTCCAGGACTATTAAGAAGGGACGGGTAACAGCACATATAAAGATAGCTAAATAACATTCGCTTAATAGTCACTAAGGGGTGGGAAGGGTAGATATAGATTTTATGACTACGTGATAATGTCACGTGTAGCCCCTCATTGAGGAGTGTTTACCGGACATTGCGTGGGGTGATCCTGTAGGCTAACCAACCTAGGACCCCTCCTTCCCAAATTCCCTTTACTTTCCATGTGTACACAATTTGTTTAAGCCTTTCCTTTGTCTCATTATTTGAGTCATGTAATGTTCGAAACCTGCTCTTATTTGTAATTATGTGTTTAAAACTATTTATTTGTTAATGGACTAGTTCATAAGTCTAAGTTTGGCCGGGACCCACTGTTGTGCACCGATAGGGGTGCCTAACACCTTCCCCTTAAGGTTATTTCGATCCCTTACCCTAAATCTCTGGTAATGCAAACTAATCCAAGAGTTAATCGCTCTGGGTGCCCTAACACACCATAATCCGTTAGGTGGCAACTCTTCAAATACCCAATTCCCAAAAGGAAACAAGTTATTTCCCCCCATGAACGTCGAAACCCGAACTTCTCTCCGCATAGGGAAAAAGAGGGGCATGACAATAGCGATAACTTCAAATCACAGCAGCTACTCAAAACAACAAAATACAGATAATAAAACTCTTATAAAATAAAGCTTCAATCCAATACTTTCGTATACTGCCAATGATGAATGAAACACATAGAAAGTCATAATCATTCCTCAGATCAACCATTCATGAAGCCACTTCTCCTTTGGCAAGGTCCATAGTAAATTTCTAAGCCGAATATCGATATTATCCTTCCGACATACTGAAATCGAATTCGATAGTATTCATTCTAGATCCCAATGAACTCATCTAACCCAACACAGCTACTCTGGTGACATGGCACATCAATACTATCTAAAGCCACAACTCGTGCAACCCACACACCAATAAGCAACAATATGCATGTACTTAAATCATGAAAATGACTTGAATGAAAAAGCTATACCGCAAGCACACCAGTACCACCACAACACAATGCTGAGAACCCATCACACGTAGTAGAACTAGAACACACAAATCTATCCTGCAGGATCATACCTCCATATAGCTTCGCTCCAATGCGCGACCTCATCCAAACACTGGTTCAACATGAAACACCTCAAGTCACTATGCTCAAATCGACAACCACGTGCAATTAGATGTCTAGAACTAAAGCAATCATCATAACCACTTCAAAGTAATTGACATAAAATTAAACAAACCCGAAAGGACACAACCGATATGCCATCCGCCAAGCCATACCCAATACTCCTCCCGCTCGAATTCCACTGAGAGACCCCAATAAAACCGCACAACATGTCCCTATAACCAACAAATCCCAACGCCTCGCAACATGGAAAGGTAACTCATAGATCTCCCCAGATCACTAATAAGCTCAATAACAATTGAATCAACACAGCCCTCAACAATACAACTCGGAGTCAACCAAGCCGACTCGATGTAGAACACACATCCATATTGGCCTACCAATGAACCCCTTATCAAGGAGTTCCTAAAGCTGCTCCTTCAATTTCTTTAACTCCGCCGGTGCCATACAATACAGTGCCCGTCACTAAATCAATATCGGGATCAACAACCCTATCCGACGACATGCACGGCAGTAGGAAACACATCCGAAAAATCCCTCACCACCGAAACTGAATCAATAGAAGAAGTCTCTGCACTGACATCCATCCTGAAGGCAAAATAAGAAAGGTAACCCTTCTCAACCATCCGTTGGGTCAACAAAATAAAATCACCTTGCTATGAACATAATCCGTCAAACCTCTCCACTCAATCTGTGGCATCGCCGACATAGCCAACGTCGCCATCTTAGCGCAACAGTCCAGAATAATACAATAATGAGACAACCAGTCTATACCCAATATGACATCCAAAATCTAACATACCAAGCAACAAAGATCCACTCAGGTCTCCAAACCCCTAATAGTTACCACACCATACCGATATACGCTGTCCACAACCACGACCTAACATGTCTATGAGAACTCCAGTCTCCAAATCCATACAACACGAAAATTGCCATATCCAATCCCAACTCCACCGTCCAAATACACAACATACCTCTAACACCCAATCATCCTACGAGAGGTACTCCTATAATTCTTCTATGCTACCAAGCAAACTCGAATATTAGCAGTCGATCCAATAAGAGAGTGCCACAATACTAATGAAGTATCATCAACCCAATCATATTGCCCTTTTCTGAAATGTATACCCTCATCAAGCCGCACCAATTAGTAATATCATTTTCCTAATTATCTGAAGTTGCCCGATCAGCCTAAGAATTTTTGACCTTTCTTTCAAATTCGAACCGTGACCTTACATATGCAAATCTCACTCCTACACAATATACCGCATATACCATACCAACCTAGGATAAACATGAGAACTTCATATCTATTCTGAGCCACAAGAAACTACGTACTCAACTAGCTAAGAACTCTCCCATTTGATCCCATCTAGGAGAAAATCACTATATATCCCATTCTCCTCATGCTAGTAGAAAATATACACCTCCAAACCGTGTTAGAAATCATCAAGTACTCTCCGAGTCCCCTTTGAACAAAACAAAACCTGTCAGGACTGAATCCTTCTAACTCAACCAAGCTACGCAGGCCACTAAAACCCAAGAGCATTGTCATGAAACACTTGTATAAGCTCATTACCTCATAAACATCCAAAGAACTAATCAAATCCTTACCATGCCAATCCGGCCTACTACCAAGCTATCTCATCTATCCGAGTTTTCTTCTGATTTACCTTCAACTTGATACTCTTTCTTGCTATAACACCACAATTGCTAAACCCGGACTCACCACACGAGACCCAAGCATAAAACCTCACCGTATAAGGCTCATAAGCCACTGAATACGCTCTTAAATATTCCCAAAAGTACCACATTCAAAATATCTACCCTAAAGGGACTTCCTACGAATCCAAAGTCGTTACCTTCACCTTCCTGATATTGATATATAGAATCCCACAATCGGTATAGAAATGCCACAAAACTTGACACCCTCCAATGCAAACCTCAGTTTCTAACCAAACATACAACCTGAAAAAAATCCAATTATTACATGTAAAATCTTGAACCCACAAGAATCATTCTTGGGAGTCATCCTCTATACTCAAACTGCAATTACACCGCTCAAACGGATCAGACGACTTGTGCTCCATTAGTACTCCGACATCGAAGAACGTAATCTCACCTTAATACAACCAAGAAACTTTTTGTTATATGCACCATACACCTTTTACTCATAATGACTCAAGTCATTCTGTGATTCTTATATACCCATAAAGCATAACATAACCTTTATTGAAATTTCCTTTACTCGAGCCATCCTCGGTCTCAACCTTCGTTAGCCATAACTGATTCACCAATACGCCTCCAACTGGAACCAAAATAGCATATAACCGTGCAATCAACTAATCAATAGTAGACTCCCCCACTTGTCACAAAGCCATTGATAAAAACACTCAATAACTCATAATGCATATACTCTATTACTGCCATAATACCATAGTGAGATTAAACTCAATACTTCATAAGCTCGTGCAATATAGACCATCTAGTACTTCAAATCTTCTACATATCTCTCATTCCCCCTCGTAACAGTCAAGCCCACTCTCTTAAGTGACCCAAATTCAAATTGCAACACATATATTTCACTGGTAAAAGAGATCTTCGAACAAACAACATAAGGATCACACAAACTTCAGAACACTCCGCAGGAGATAACCCACCTGCTTCGCCTCAAACTAACATCTCTTTATACCCTTCCACTGTCATAAACATTATGCAGTCACTTAATCTTCCTGAGTCTGAACACATATCACAACATGAAATCTACTTCACTTTCCAACTAGGCAACATGTAAAGATCCTTCAACACAACCACATCTCGGGGCTATACATCAAATCGCGATGGAAATAAAACACCAGATAGTTCTTGGTACCCCAAAGCAGACCCTTATCGTCTCATTCAATTCCTATGAACATATATCATAGTCACATCACACTCATCACGTAACTATCCAGTCATCACTCCCACTAATCGGGACACTATCGGACATACAAATCCAAAAGCACGTGCTCACACAATCAATGCTTCAGTGCTCAAGCTACAGGCAAAACCCGGCTTTAAGTCCTCCAGACTGGCCCAGCATCAACACACAGAGATCACATCTTGCCCCTTGATTTGGGAATCACAAGACATCGACGCATATCTGATATTGAATGCTCATGCACGCATAAGAACGCGTGGAAGGAATTCAAAGAGTTATATTTTAAGCTGAATCAAGGACGCACGATAAGCGTTCAAGAATGTGAAGTTTTTTTTCCTAAAGGTTCTGCAGCCTCCCGAGGATAAGCACAGATGTCTCCGTACCGATCCGTGAGACTCTACTAAACTTACTAATGACTCGCGAGACCTACGTAACCTAGGCTCTGACACCAACTTGTCACAACCCTAAAACCGACCCGATCGTGATGGAGCCTATCGTGAAACTAGGCCAGCTGACACAACTCCCAAATTAACCAGTTAATTAATAACAATTGTTTTTAAGCCTTATTTACCGTGAAAATGGTAATAACAATTAAATTTATTGATGGGACTCTAAAAATACGTGATCTATTATTATGCTTATTTTTTAAGAAGTTGATGCTATGTATGTTTGATTTATAGACAAAATAAAGTTAAGGAGGTAGCTATAACCAAACCAATAGGCCAGTTACTTTGGACCTCGGGCTTGTCGATTCTAGGCCTCGGGGTTGATCCCGGGGCTCGGCCACGAACTGTTGAGGGTAATCGGGGTAGGGCTAACCATTATGATGTAATTAAAGAGGGCTCTTTATGGCCAATGATAAACAATAAATGATGAACAAATTTGAAGATAATAAATGAAAGCTATAATATCAAGAGAATATGTTAGAGAGTGAAATAGAGAGTTCTTGTATATTTTTTATGTAGAGAAACTGAAGTGACTAACCCTTACAAAGTGATAGGGATCCCCTTTATATATAAGAGAAATCCCATCATAGTACAACAAGAATTAATTACAAAGATATGGAGATATGACCACTAGATGGCACCCTGACTTGGGTCTTAGAATAGCTCTCTAGGCTCTGTCAGTCCTAGCCATGTGCCTTGGGAAATCCCCGTTTCTACCGTGACCATCATCAACATTATCCTAAGACCGAGTGTCGACGAGCCTCGAGGGAGGATACTCGATCATAACCTTGTAGCCTCGAGACTTCGAGATGGTCTTATAAGGTGTTTTGATAATGAGAAATTGGACCCTCCGATTTCACCGTACACAGATAGTCCCCGCATTTCTTAGAGAGGAGTGATAAGAAACGATTTTGACATCCAACTCTTTGGACTTCTTGCAGTGATGTCACGCTGATAATATCATACATACGATGTAAACCTTCACGATAACTGGTGCATCCTATGGACCTGTCTTTTCTGCGTCATTCAATGTACTGCCGATTCCCATTCTTCAAGGGGACGGTATCACCGTCGATCCAGTTTCCAATGGCGCATTGATTGCGCCTGTCGATCTTTCTTTCAAAGGCATTGATGGCATTGTTGGCCACATTATCATCCCCTATAAATGGGACCTTTCCATGCTATTTTTTTATCCAAGTGCCCCTAAACATCTTTCCATTCCTTTCTTCTAATTCTCATTATCCTTTTCCATTTCTACCCGCCATGTTTGGGGTCTCTGGTCTTAAGGTCTTATGGTAGAATAAGTATAAGTCACGCCATGGCCTTTTACATAGGCTTTGTTGTGTCGAGCGAGATTATACTGTCTCACTGTTATTGGTGTTATTGTTACAGCTATCACTACTGTTGTCGTTAGATCGAGGTGACAAGATAAGGGGGTCGGCCTGTTCTGACTTGGGGAAACATTTGGACTCTACACCGCTGCTCAGGAGAGTGTTCGGACTAAACACCACTGCTCACTCTCCTACCTTGGCCTAGCATGGAATTTCACCCCTCGGGTCTTTTTCCAGGGGATAAAATGGTGCACACGGCATGATGTCCTGTAAGGTGGAAGCACGCCGAATCTTCAACCTTTGGCTTCGGCGGGCTATGTCTCTTTTTTCTGCCTCTTCTGCATCACCTTCCTCTTTTTTGCCTTCCTGCTTTCCTCTTCTTCATCTTCACCCTTGGAGATATTGCTTCGTGGGATTGATCTAGGAACTTATAGGAGGTGGTGGTCGAAGGTATCACTGTCGAGGATGCATGCTCGAGGGGGTGGTGCTCGGAGATGCTGCTACCGGAGATGAACCTTCGAGAGTAGACTAGGTCCCAGGCTTTCACTACATATGTACCCTCTCGCTTCTTTGTTTCTGTGTAAGGACCCCTCGTGGGCTTTTGTAATCATATGTAAGGACCCCTCGTGGGCTTTTGTAACCGAATGTTTCATGAATACAAAGATATTTCTCCAATTTGTCCTTGATGCTTGCTGTATTCTTTTATGTTTGTGGAGACTCTGAATGTATGACTCTGTTTGCTGTTGCAAATATCAAACCCGAGTGTGAGTATTCTTTCTGGCCTTCGGTTGATTGATATGGCCTCGCACGGAACCTTTTGCGATCCCTTGGATCGAACCTGGATCGGGTTGATGAACTCGGGTCGCTGGGACCTTGCCTTTGAGTAGGTTAAAAGTAACGTTTTGGGCCTTGAAACCATGATTTATTACTGAAACTCCATGGTAACCTTTGAGAAGAAATTTTCTCGAAGGCCTATTGACAGGGACTGCCTTTGATCTCTCGAGGGCAGTCCTCGAGCAGAGGTTCGTTCAAATTTGGACAACCTAGAAAATTGCTTTGAGCTTAGTGTAAATAGCCTTAAGGCGCTATAGATAGATCTGGAAAGGGGGTTTATCCGATCTCAGACGGTGCCCCGGGGCCAAGCCCATACGAATGGAGCTTAAATGCTTATTTCATTGGAGCCTGATTCCCTTTTGACAAAAACCCCCAAGGTCGGGTACCACCTTGGGTCTATTAATGATGTCATTGGCTTTCTAGATCCTAACCTTCCTTTTGATGGAGGCCCTCGAGGTTGGTACCACCTCGGAACTAGCGATGGTGTTGTTGGACTTTCAAAGCCTAACTTCTTTTTGATGTAGGTCCTCGAGGTCGGGTACCACTTCAGGACTGGTGATATTGTCTGCTCCCTAGAGCTTAATTTTCCTTTGATGTAGATCCTCGAGGTCGGGTACCACCTCGGTGTTGGCAAAGGTGTCATCGGCCTCTTGGAGCCTAGCCTTGTCTTGATGAAGGTCCTCGAGGTCAGGTACCACCTCGGTACTAGCGAAGGAGTTATTGGCTTCTTAAAGCCTAACTTCCATTTGATGGAGATCCTCGAGGTCGGGTACCACCTCAGGACTGGCGAAGGCATTATTGGCTTCTTAAAACCTAACTTCCATTTTGTGGAGATCCTCGAGGTCGGGTACCACCTTGGGACTGGCGATGATGGCATCGATCAGTGATTCTAATCGGCTTTGAGGTAGGAGGATCATCGCCATTTCCTCCATGTATAAATATAGAGTTGTCTCTGCTCTTTTTGGAGATCCCACCATTTTAAGTAGTTTTTCTTCATTTTCTGCGCTAGTATTTCGCTACTTTAGCACTATCGGATTCCTGCTTTAGTTCTCCAATTTTTTCACGGCCATAGCTGCTGTGCCGAGGTCTGTCCGACATGGAGAGGAGAGCTCCGCCTCCGGCATCCAGGACCAACGAGAGTACACCTCGAAGACCACTTCTTTGATAGGATACGAGCATCTTGATTTAGTGAGAAAAGACTACAAATGGGGAGAGAAAGTGGTGTTACAAGCATTTTCCCTGGGTGGGCATCACGGATCTTGCCGATGGATTCTTAAATGTGTACACGTACCCTTTCATACTGCACCCCCTTGACAGGGTTGTGTTCGACTTCAACTTAAAGTATCGAGTTACCTTGGCGCAGGTCTATCCTTCATTTTGGTGAATGGTGTTGTTGGTGAAATTTTTCACTGAGAAAGAGGGGCTTGAATTTTCGCTAAGTCACCTCTTTAGGCCGTACCGACCCTTTCACTATCAAGGTCTGTTGACCTTGCGATGCCGATCGAGCACGCCCTTCGTTGTTGATGATGAGGAAGATGTAGACCAGGGATGGATGAGTCGTTTCGTCCGAGTGTGGACCGCTGACATTATCCCCGTGGAACTTATTCCATTCCCTGAGGAATAGAATTATACGCGTAAGTGGTGCATTTCACGCTTTCTCAAATTTACCTATGGCGAGAACTGGTTTTGTAATCGTGCCCTTCTTTATTCTTCTGCAGCGGTTTCATGGGCGCCGGGTAATGTTCCTGATCTATCGAATTGGGTCCAAAAATTGTCGACCCACTCGACTTGCGATTAGCACAAGTGGCGAGCTTTGTCCTGGGGTAGATGGGGACCAAAACATCATGGTGCATGTTGCCCTATTTTTTTAAATGGAGAAGCATTTTCCCTTTGTGCGTATTAATCTTGCTATTACAGGCATTAAAGAGCCTTTCAAGGCGAGGTCGTGCTCTTCATGAGAGGGAGGAGGGTTGACAACTCCCGTGCTAAAGAGTGACAACATTAAGCGAGAGATGATTTTTCAGGGCGATGGCGCTCAAAGCAAGGCAAAACGGGACTAGGGTATCGGAGCGGAAGCATTGTCCAAGCTGGCCTTTTCTGCGGATCCTGGCTCTGGAAAGAGGGTTGCTCCATTGTTTTCACCTTCCTTTTCCATCGGCAGTACTTAGGGAGACACTAGAAACCCGGGGTCGCATACATCGAGGGACCATGCTTTGACTAGAGTTAGCTCTCTTAGGGCCGAAGGGACTGGATTGGCAGGTGTGTGCTTGGTCTTCGAGGAAGCCCATCGACTTCACTTTGCGGTGAGTTTCGGTACAAGTCTTTCTAGCTTCGTGCCTTCCCTTCCTTATTGGGTTTCTTTTGTAGGCCTTTGACAAGATTAAGTCCGGGCTGCTTCATTGTGAAGCTAGGTTACGGAAAACTCTGGATAAGGAGAGATCCCTTAGGCTCCTTTGTGATGAAAAAGAAGTCAAGTTGGTATATTTCAGTATGTGGTGGGTTGGAGCTTGAATTACGAGAACCGCCTGAAGGAGCAGGTAGTTTTCTGTCCCGGGTGAGCGTGCATTCTGCCCACTGGTTCTAGAGGCTAACGCTTAGTTTATTCCAGTTGCATAAAAAGATGGATGCCCTGGAGCGCCTTCGAGATGAAGTTGGCCGGGCCAAGCATGACCATGATGAACTAAAAGCTCGGGCGGAGGCTCAGGCTTTGGAGGGGAAGGATGCTCTGGCCAGAGTTCTTGCTTTTGAAGCTCAACTTAGCCTAGCTCGTGACAATGCTTTGTCCCAGACAGAAATGATTGCAAAGCTCGAGTTCGATCTTTTGAAAGTCAGGTCTGAGATCGTTGATGCTATAGCAGAATCTATAATGAGCCGGACTAAGTGTCGACGCCCCCTTTTTTCCCTCCTAAAAGAAGGCAAAATCGGGTTTACGACATTATGGACAAAACAACTCTTATTCCCTTTCGAGGAATCGGGTTATGGAATTTGAAGAGTCGCCACCTAATGATTATAGTGCATTAGGACACTTTTAAAGATGATAAGATTTTTTGAAAGATAAACCAGAGTTCGGGTAAGGGCTTGAGATTATCTCGAGGGGAAGGTGTTAGCACCCCTCTAGATCCACTAGTGTGGTTCCCCGACCATGCTTAATTATGACTTTAAGAAGAGTAGGAATAAACAAGCAAAGTTTGCACATAACAAGTTGAAAAATTTTGAAAGAAGAAAGACACAAGTGATTTTAAAAGGAGAAAGCTTAGTTGAAGAAAACACTAATTTAAGAAAACATTGATAACTAAAGAAGGAGAAAAGGGGTCCTAGGTTTAAATATAATATGAATCAGTTTGGTGCAATACCCAGCAATCATTCTCGCACGAGATATTAGAGCATCGTCATCATCTCCATATTCTACCCTTCCCGCTCCGTAAAGGTTAATTAAACGTGTGGATTGGTCGCGAGTGCTTATTGCGTGCTATTACCCGTCCCGTCCTATAAATCCTAGAGCGTATTTAGGACCATTATTCCTATAAGGTAAGGAATAGGTTGAACCCTTAGGTTTAAAGGTCAAAGTACTAGGCGACATACAAAACAAATAAGACTTCATGTAAGGGATCACATAAAGGCATGTAAGAGGTTCAAATGTCCCTCCACGGATAGACATATAATTAGCACGTCTCAATCACATTTAAGGTCTAAAGAAATGAGAGTTAAAAGCAGGAATATTAAAGATAGGTTTTGGCAGAAATCAAAAAGTTTGATCGAATTTTTCAGAAGTATAACTAAAAAAATGGCAGTAGGTATATAATAGTTTAGGAATTAATAAAAGACATATTGAAACACTTTGAAAATATAGTAATGATGTAGTAAAATAGCACGATTCTGGACAAGCAAACAAACTAGTAGAAGACATGATAAAACATATGCATGATTCCAAGAGTATGTCAAAATGGGACTGGAGTTTTAACAGAAATCAGAGTAATCCTCAGCGAGGCAAACAAGGAATGGAGTTCAGTAGTTTAAGAAAGAGACGGAGTAGTTTGAAAACTGGCAAAACAAAATCAATCAATTTTATTAGGCCTAAAGCTTGCCTAGGCGTCGTATGTATTGCCTACTTGAAAGGTGAGAATGCATATTAATCCAGTTTTAAGGAGAGGAGGCATAGTTCATCAGACTTATGTTGTTAAATTAGACAAATTAGTGAGGCATTCAGCATTTGCAACTCAAACGAAGATCCTAAGTAACATGATGTCTAATGCACATAAAGCTCCTAAAACATGGCCCCTAAATGCAGTAGCAATTTGTATAACAGGTTGTTAATTAATCGTGATTACAAAGTGAGTATAATAACGAGCTGAAAGTAAAAGAGCCTAAAAAAGGATTTCTAATCGTGTGAGATGCATGTCCTATGCAGGATATCTATTGTACAAATAAGTAAGTAAAACCCTATAGACATGTTTTCTACCCATTAACCAAGCATGCATAATCCCACCCAATTTCACTATAGCCCCAATTATTCATTACAAGTTATTACAGACGAAGTAATCAGATTATAGTAGAGAAGAGTAGAAAAATAAGAAGCTATTCTATAGGGAGCCTTCAACCAGGCCCAAGTCTCCAATCCTCACTTCTTTCGAGTTCATAACCTTTACCAAGGTTTGGGTGCGGCAAAGCTCCCTAAAGGCCCATTGGGACCTTTGGCCAATACCAGGCAACCAAAACAAATTAACAAGACAAGTGCAAGTGTGGAATTACCAGCCTTGTGCATCAAAGTTCAGCGGGTACTCAAGGTACCCAAAGCAATGCTTACACTAAGGTGGCTGACCCTAAACTTCTAAGAGTAGTGAGATAGTGATGGAGTTTAACAATATTGAATTGAAAAGCAGTTTGAAACAGAAGATACAATGTCAGGTAAGCACAAGCAGGGGAAGAGGAGAAGGGGACAAGTAATTCACGAGTGAGAACACAGTTACACAAACATCAAAGAGAAGCACTTCAGCACTTAAACAATCAGACAGGTTTCAACCAACGAGGTCAGAACTTCATGTTGATAACTACACTGGGGTTAGGGGATAAGGAAAGACATGCATGAGACATATAAGGGGAGTAATGGGCATTCCAGATTAAGATAGTCATGTTAATCAACATAGAAGCATGCAAATTGCAGGAAGAACAACAAAAGCATAAGTAGAAACATACGAGAAACAAAAGGAAGTGCAATACCCATAGAAAACATATTGCTTTGAAGCTTTAAATCAAATAGGAGACATAACAGTTGAAGGCAAAGTAATGCAGGACAGTAGTGAGTTATAATATGCAAAGTGGTGAAGTGAGCAGCAATATAGAGAGTGTGCAGCGATAGTAGTGAAGTGAGCAGCAATATAGAGAGCAATGGAACAATGAAGCAGCCTGAAACTCAGCCTGAGTTTCAAGCTAGTTGAGCAGCCAGTAGTCACAAGGGGAGAGAGATTGTGTGAAACAAAGAGAGAGTACTGAATTACTTCTTTTGTGTAAGAGAGAGTTCAGAAAATGATTCCGTCCCCTATGCTAAAGAGGGGGTAGAGTATATATAGTCTTCAAATAAGTGAAAAAATAAGGTAAAACATATAGACTGATTATAATTATAGAAAGAAAACCTATTAGAATCAATTAAAACTCAAATTGCCTTCAATTAGGGAGTCACAGCTCAAACGGTAAAGAAAAATGCATCAAATAAGGAAGGTACAACATAATTACAAGTAAGGAAAGTAAATAAGCATATAGTGTGCATATAAACAGACTGATTTTGAAAGCAATTAGTTAAGGAAAATCACGGGTTAGATGGAAAATCACAGGGAATCATCATTAAGTAAGGAAAGCATCTCACAATCAAGGAAACAATTCAAATTAGTGGAGCATCTCCAAGGAAATCATATACGGATAATCAGGGATTCAAAGAGATGCACATAATTATTTAGAATAACAATTAGACCTATAAACACGATAGGTGGGAAAATAAAAGAACACTAAGCGAGAAGATCACAGTTTCAACACAAGACAGGAGCCCTAATAGAAACTTAAAGCATGGAGCTCGGATTAACCATAAAACCATACAAACAAGCTCATAACACAAACATAAACAAATAATATAGGCATAAGCACATAATACTCAAAAAGAAGCAGAAGATATAGTGATTTTTGAAAGGGGTTCGGAAACCCTAGCTTTTGAGAAAAGAACAAAACATTTAAAATTTGAGAATCAGGCAGAAGGTAGTGTAAAACACAAAAGGATAAGTTAAAAATGCTTTAAAAAGATAGAGATCGAGAGACTTAGGTTGAAATTAGGGTTTTGTTTATGCAATAAATCGGTGAGGTAAGGAACATGGCTGTGAAACTCGTTAATAATGGCGTTCATAGTGCCATCAGACTGAAAACCATCGGAGATAGGCCGGAGATAAGCCAAGCAAGGCTTCCAGTGACCATCTTGCATGGTGGAAGTCTCTGGAGCCTCAAAACTTAGAGAAGATCAACGAGACACAGCTCCATGGCGACTGGTGGTCGAGAGAAGTGAGGACGGAGCATGGCCGGAGAGGCGATGAAGCTCGTCGGAGAAGGTGGAGGGAACCAAAGGGTTCTAGAGAGAAGGAGGAGACGAAGAGACTAAGAGAGAGAGAGGTCTCTATGAGAAATGAGGGGTCAAGGGGGGTCGTTTGATTTAATTTGGGAAATAGAATCTGGGCCGTTGATCTCATTTGATCAACGACTCAGATCAGATCAAGGCTAGATCGGGTAAGTTAATTGGGTATGGGTCGGGTAATCTAGGAATACGGGTTGGGGTTGAAATTGAGGGTGCAATTTGGGCTACAATTGAAATAAAAAGGGACTGCAATTTAAATAGCCAATTTTCCCCGTTTTGATTTTATAAAAACAGGAAATAGAGTTTAAAATAAAATTAAAAATACCTACATAATAAGAAATGCATAAGTATTAATTTAAAAATATTAAAAATGATTTTGTGATTAATAATGCTATTAAATCAAGAAATAGGCTAAAATTGCAATTTCATGCAATTTTAGTTTAAAAATACCAAATGGACTTGTAAAATTATGAAAAAATCATGTAAATTATATTTTGTGTAAATGCGAGAATAAAATAAATTATTCGCCAAAATGACAAGTTTTGGGAATAATTGTTGGTTTTTATAATGCAAAATAGGCCATAAATTGGTTTTAAAAATCTTTAAAATTTTGGGAAAATACCAAAGCCTTTGGGCGTGCTTGTACATGCATACATATGCTATTTTGAAAGTATTTTGAGTATAAAAATACATAGGGAAAAATTGGGTATCAACAGCTGCCCCTCTTTACCCGAGGAGGATGAAAGTGTTGTCGGGTAAAGACAAGATGGCCAATTTTGACCGGAAACGGCGATTGTAAAAGAATTTTGACCGTTCTCTGGTTTCTGAGCTGCCTACATATCCCTGGTTTTATAAGAATCAGGCCACATGTAGTTCAGGAACCATTGGCGGAATATGCCGATGGAAATTTATAAGAACGGTCGCGACGGTCAGGTTTGAGAGGGTACTTGGAATCGGACAGGCTGCGGAGAACTGGAGCGGGATCACTGAGAAAGCCGTGAGCCAGCCGGAGTACCTGCAAGTGCGTGATGTGCGTATATATTTGCGTAATTAAATGTGATGCAAGTTCCCATTGGACCATGAATGCTGTCTTTGGACGGTTAGGATGACGTCTTTAGACTATGATGTCCTGGGCCATGAAGCGCATAAAATAAAGATTCGCAGGCCATGAAATGATGTTCTCGGGCTATGCAGATGGTGCCTCCGAACTATGACGCCTTTGAATAAGTTGGCGATTTTTCAGCCCATGAGAAGGTGGCAATCTTTCAGAATGAATGCAAAGAGTGGCGATTTTTCAGCCAAGGCGTGAATTTGAATGCAAGTGGCGATATTTCAGCCGAAGCGAGAATTTAAATAAAGTGGCGATATTTCAGCCATGCAGGATGGAGATAGAGCTTAGTCTCGAAAGGCAGATAGATAGCGTTATGCAATATGGAGGTAGAGCTTAACCTCAGAAGGCAGAGAGTAGCCTTATGCAAAATGCGGATGGAGAAAGAGCTTAGTCTCGGAAGGCAGATAGCTAGCCTTATGCAAAATGGAGGTAGAGCTTAACCTCGAAAGGCAGAGAGTAGCCTTATGCAAAATGCAGATGGATACAGAGCTTAGTCTCGGAAGGTAGAGAGTAGCCTTATGCAGAAATGCAAATGGAGACAGAGCTTAGTCTCGGAAGGCAGATAGCTAGCCTTATGCAATATGGAGGTAGAGCTTAACCTCGAAAGGTAGAGAGTAGCCTTATGCAAAATGCAGATGGAGACAGAGCTTAGTCTCGGAAGGCAGATAGCTAGCCTTATGCAATATGGAGGTAGAGCTTAACCTCGAAAGGCAGAGAGTAGCCTTATGCAAAATGCCAATGGAGACAGAGCTTAGTCTCGGAAGGCAGATAGATAGCCTTATGCAATATGTAGGTGGAGCTTAACCTCAAAAGGCAGAGAATAGCCTTATGGAAAAATACAAATGGAGACAGAGCTTAGTCTCGAAAGGCAGATAGATAGCCTTATGCAATATGGAGGTAGAACTTAACCTCGGAAGGCAGAGAGTAGCCTTATGCAGAAATGCAAATGGAGATAGAGCTTAGTCTCGAAAGGTAGCAAGTAGCCTTATGCAATGCAGAAATGTAAAGAAACGAACAGTAGTAAGTTCTCTTAGCTGATAGATGATTGCGCTATCATGACTATTGGGAAATGCTGGGTGTAGATAGTAGACTTTTGCGAAATGAGTGATTGCTTTGAGAGTTTCGACTCTAAAGAGTGGGTGCATTTTACTTTTGCGGCCTGAATTCTGGTGGGCGGTTTGCGCTATTAAGACTACTGGGGAGTGTCGAGTGCGGATAGTGATCCTTTGGAGGGTTTTTGATTCTGAAGAGCAAATATACTTTGATTCGTTGCTTGAATTCCTGCATCCAAAGAAAAATTGTGAGTTTTATAGGGGGGAGGTTAGTTCGTATCCTCCGGCTCTTGCTGTTGCGTATCATTGGGGTAGCATTGCTAAATGATTCAATCCAAATGATATTCAGGCATGACCTAGTGAATATAAGGCAAGTGCATGTATATATAGGTAAAAAGAATTCCTTGATTATTTTGGGATGAACCAACAACTGCAACGTGGTTCTAGACACGACAACCTCGCTTGCTCCGGAATTTTGAGGGTCCTCCTCAAAATTCTGCCCCAGTTTACTGGGCTGGCGCTACTGACGGCTGTGCTGGATGACTGAACGCGGAACAATCCCAGAATTTTGAGGGCACTCCTCAAAATTCTGGCCCAGTTTACTAGGTTGGTGCTGATGAGAAAACTAACGATTGACTTCGAAATTTTGAGGGTCCTCCTCAAAATTCTGCCCTAGTTCCTATAGCGGGGGGAAAGATGGAATTTTTATTAAAATGTGACCGAACCCATAGGGCTGCCTACGTATCCCCTCTTAAACGAGAATCAGGTCAGGCATAGTTCAAAATACATCATGAAGGAAAAGCATATGATCAAACGTAGTATCGCTTCACTGCTTCTGCGTTAATAGGCTTCGGCCAGACTTCTCTGTCCATTTCTGCGAGAATAAGGGCTCCTCCGGTTAGAACCCGATGCACCATATACAGACCCTGCCAATTAGGAGAGAATTTCACTTTGGCTTCATCTTGATATGGAAATATCTTCTTCAACACCAGCTGTCCTGGTGTAAACTTCCTTGGCTTGACTCTCTTGTTGAAGGCTCTGGACATTCTGTTCTGATATAAATGACCGTGACAAACAACGTTTATTCTTTTTCCGTCTATGAGGGCTAACTGATCGTAGCGACTCTTGACCCATTCTGCATCATCTAATTCTGCTTCTTGTATGACCCTTAAGGAACGAATTTCTACCTCGGCGGAGATGACTGCCTCTGTACCATAAACCAGCATGTAGGGAGTGGCCCCAGTTGATGTGCGGACCGTGGTACGATAACCCGGTAAGGCGAATGACAACTTCCCATGCCACTGTTTGTGCTTTTCGATCATCTTTCTTAGTATCTTCTTGATGTTCTTATTGGCTGCTTCTACAACTCCATTCATTTGAGGTCTGTAAGCCGTTGAGTTCTTTTGTTTAATCTCGAATGTTTCACCCATTGCCTTCATCAGGTCGCTGTTAAGATTAGAATCGTTGTCGGTGATGATTGATTCCGGAACCCCGAACCGACAAACCATACGATCTTGGACGAAATCTGCTACTACTTTTTTGGTGAATGCCTTGTATGATGCTGCTTCAACCCATTTAGTAAAGTAATCAATTGCCACTAGGATGAACCTATGCCCATTTGACGCGGCTGGTTCAATTGGTCCAATGACATCCATTCCCCAAGCGGCGAACGGCCATGGTGAGCTTGTTGCAGTAAGCTCGTTTGGAGGTACCTTTACCATATCTGCATGTATTTGACAACGGTGGCATCTCCGGACGTACTGGATGCAGTCTGCTTCCATAGTCATCCAAAAATATCCTGCTCGGAGTATCTTCTTTTCCAAGACGAAACCATTCATATGCGGTCTACAGGTCCCTGCGTGCACTTCCTCCAATAGTTTGGTTGCTTCTCTTGCCTCAACATATCTTAATAATCCCATATCGGGAGTCCTCCTATACAGGATTTCCCCGCCGTGAAAGAAGTTGTTGGATAATCTCCGAAGTGTCCGTTTCTGAGTAGCATTGGCAAGCTCTGGGTACTCTCCTATTGTCAGGTATTTTCTGATATCGTAGAACCAAGGTTTCCCGTCAGCTTCTTCTTCGACGTGAGCACAATAAGCTGGTTGTTCGTGAATCTTAACCTGGATGGGGTCAATAAAGTTTGTATTTGGATGCTGAATTATAGATGACAAAGTGGCCAGTGCATCAGCGAACTCATTCTGTACCTTAGGAATATGCTGGAATTCCGTCTTCCTGAACCTCTTTCTCAATTCCTGTATGTGATGCAGATAAGGGAGTATCTTGGGATTCTTGGTTGCCCATTCTTCTCGAACCTGACGTTTGAGTAGGTCCGAGTCTCTGATTACTAGTAACTCCTGAACGTTAATATCAATGGCCAGTTTAATCCCTAGAATGCAGGCTTCATATTCGGCCATGTTGTTGGTGCACGGGAACCTGAGCTTGGCGGATACCGGGTAATGCAGACCGGTTTCTGATATCAGGACTGCTCCTATGCCAACTCCTTTGAAATTTGTGGCTCCGTCGAAAAACATCCTCCAGCCGTCATAGGATTCTGCAATGTCTTCTCCTATGAAGGCTATCTCCTCATCAGGAAAATACGTCGTTAAAGGTTCGTATTCTCCTCCTACAGGATTCTCGGCGAGGTGATCTGCCAAGGCTTGGCCTTTGACTGCCTTCTAGGTAACACAAATGATGTCAAATTCACTTAACAGTATCTGCCACTTGGCGAGCTTACCGGTAGGCATGGGCTTCTGAAAGATATACTTCAATGGATCCATCCTGGATATGAGATAAGTGGTGTAAGCACAGAAATAATGTCTCAAGTTCTGAGCCACCCAGGTTAGGGCGCAACAAGTGCGCTCTAATAAGGAATATCGAGCCTCGTACGGGGTAAACTTCTTGCTGAGGTAATAGATGGCTTGCTCCTTTCTTCCCATCTCGTCATGTTGTCCCAAAACACAACCAAATGCCCCATCAAACACTGCAAGATAAAGCAATAGGAGTCTCCCTGGCTCGGCTGGAACCAAGACTGGCGGTGTCGACAAGTATTCCTTGATTCTGTCGAAGGCCTTTTGACAATTATCAGTCTATTTAGTGGCGGCATCCTTCTTTAGCATCTTGAAGATGGGTTCACAAATGACAGTGGACTGAGCTATGAATCGACTGATATAGTTGAGCCTTCCCAGAAAACCCATTACATATTTCTTGTTCTTTGGCGGTGGCAACTCTTGAATGGCTTTGACCTTTGACGGGTCCAATTCTATTCCCCGGCAACTCACAATGAAACCCAAAAACTTTCCGGCTGGGACCCCGAACACACACTTGGCGGGATTCAGTTTTAAGTTGTATTTTCTCAGTCTGTTGAAGAATCTTCTCAACTCTCCCATGTGATCTACAACTTTCCTGGATTTAATGATGATGTCGTCCACATAAACCTCGATCTCTTTATGTATCATATCATGAAATATTGTGGTCATGGCTCTCATGTGGGTAGCACCAGCATTCTTTAAACCGAACAGCATCATTCTGTAACAGTACATTCCCCACGGCGTGATGAATGTCGTTTTCTTTGAATCTTCTTCATCTATCCATATCTGGTGGTATCTAGCAAAACAATCGACGAATGACTGGAGCTCATGTTTGGCGCAGTTATCAATCAATATGTGTATATTTGGTAAAGGGAAATCGTCCTTAGGACTGGCCCGGTTGAGATCCCGGTAGTCGATACAGATTCTAACCTTCCCATCCTTCTTCGGTACCGGCACAACGTTGGCTAACCATGTTGGATACTCCCTACTCTGAGAACCCTGGATTTAACTTGCTTGGTGACCTCTTCTTTGATTTTCAAACTCATGTCTGGCTTGAACTTTCTGAGTTTATGTTTGACTGGTGGGCATGCCGGATCCGTCGGTAGCTTGTGAACCATGATGGATGTGCTGAGACCGGTCATATAATCATAAGACCAAGCGAATATATCCTCATATTCTTTCAAAAACTCTGTGTATTCTTCTTTTTCTGATGGTGACAAGTGTACACTGATACGTGTTTCCTTGACATTTCCTGTGTTCCCTAAATTGATGACCTCAGTTTCGTCTAAGTTAGACTTGGGCCTGTTCTCGAAGTTCTTGACCTCCCTGACAACCTCTTCTGGTATCTCATCCTCTTCTGAGTCTATATCCGTTTGTCACACTATCTCTTTGCAAGTCACAGTCGTTGGTTCATCATCAAGATATGTAATAGTAATGCTTCGAAATCTTGGACCCGGCTAGTCAACTTCTTGATCTCAGCGGCCAAATTCTGAATGAGGGAGCTCTTGTTATCTGTCTCGATTGCACTGGCGATTGGCTGACTGTAATGTGGCATGGTGTCCACAAAGATTGGAGTGTTATGGTCTTTTGTGGTATTTTATGTTTCAGGAACGTGCAGTGGAGTGTTGTTGCAGGTGTTGCAGGCTTGGGCATGAGCGGGTTGTGCTGGTGGTGTAGTATGGTTCTGGTTGTTGGCATTAGCAGCGGCAAGAGTGATTGACAGACTTGCCAGGTTTCGAACTTGTTCCAATTCTTCTCGAAATCTTAGCAAAGTTTGCTCAAGATGAGCAGCAGTTTCCTTAGTGATTGAAGCATTCTGATAGGTTTCCTCGATTTCATTTCTAGCACTTGTATCTCCTATTTTGCCTTTGTTCCTGTTTCTGGTAGGACTTGGAGGAGGAGGAGGTGGAGGACCCTTGGATCTTGTTGAGTACGCTGATGGTGCCAGAATGCACGAACTAACCTTTGGGGAGGGGAATAAAATTAATAAAAGAGAAAAAACAAAAAGGTAAAAAGTTAGTGCGGGTTGTGAGAAGAAAATGTTGCAATATTTAAACACATTATGCAAGAATATAAATTGAGTCCGAATTTGGGTGCCTCGTTGTGCTTGAGGTAGGCCTAGCGACAAATTAAATTTGGAGAACTTATAATGTTAAATGCCTCATTTTATTGATAAAAACAAGACGAGTCTAAAAACAGCTGAATGATAAAAGATGTTACTAATGGCCAGTGGCCTTATTACATTAAAAGCGAAAAGAAAGACTCCTAACTACTTGGCCCCAGAAGGACCTTCTTCAGGTTGAATGTTCTCGCTGATCAAGTCCTCCAGCTCGTGCAGATTTTCCAGTAAAAATGCTATCGCCAGACGTTCTTCTTTGCCTTCCTCAACATTTTGACAGTCGATGACTCTTTTCCTCACTTTCCCTTCCAATTCCCGCAAGCTGTACTGCAGGTATTCTATCTTCTCACTAGCCTTGGTGACTCTCTCCTTCCACTCGTTGATTTGGTTGCTCGATGGGAGGTTTCTCCACCAAGTCTGCAAGAGTGAAGGCATGTTTACCATACCGAAGACAAGAACTTTGTCATTCATTTTCTGCAAAACAAAAGGGTTAAGACCTCACCCCCACCGGACTTGACTATTTAATACCAATAATCAGCATAAAAAGCATTTAGTTCTCCAAATAAATGCACAGAAAATGTAGGTGTCCGTTTGGGTTTCAGGGAAACCCGATGGACTTTGGACAAGGCTATCTTAATGAGTCATTATGCGAACAACATAACTGACTCGCCTAGGTTTGACCATGATGCATGAACAGTTTCAAGGGAATATGGTTTCTACTTTTTGAAGTGCTAGACAAGGTACCCTTGAGCGGACAACTCAAGAGGGAAAGGCGCGGAACCGTCGACTACACCATTGATCGACTGGTTTTACCGCAAATATGTCTTTGCCACATTTAGGGGATTTATAATATCGGAAGGGCGCAACCACTCATTATAAGCGTTGCTATAGGATTTGTTTTGGTACGAGTGTAATATGATGTTGAGGAATGCAGTTATAACAATGAGATAAATTGCATGTATTTTCACGTTCATAAAGTAAATATTACAATAAATGCTCAGTAATTACAACAGAATTGAAATAATAAGGCAGTAAAAGAAGAAATTAAAAGGAAAGAAAAACATGAAGAGCCAAGTTAGTATTTTTGATGAAATAATTAAAGACAAAAGGTAAACGCAATTAAGGAAGCAATAAAGTCACAAAGCACGTATAGGTAAAAGCCTTAAAGGCCTCCCCAGCAGAGTCGCCATGCTATCGACGCCCCCCTTTTTCCCTCCTAAAAGAAGGCGAAATCGGGTTTACGACATTATGGACAAAACAACTCTTGTTCCCTTTCGAGGAATCGAGTTATGGAATTTGAAGAGTCGCCACCTAATGATTATAGTACATTAGGATACTTTTAAAGAATATAAGATTTTTTGAAAGATAAACCAGAGTTCGGGTAAGGGCTTGAGATTATCTAGAGGGGAAGGCATTAGGCACCCCTCAAGATCCACTAGTGTGGTTCCCGACCGTGCTTAATTATGACTTTAAGAAGAGTAGGAATAAACAAGCAAAGTTTGCACATAAAAAGTTGAAAAATTTTGAAAGAAGAAAGACACAAGTGATTTTAAAAGGAGAAAGCTTAGTTGAAGAAAACACTAATTTAAAAAAACATTGATAACTAAAGAAGGAGAAAATGGGTCCTAGGTTTAAATATAATATGAATCAGTTTGGTGCAATACCCAGCAATCATTCTCGCACGAGATATTAGCACACCGTCATCATCTCCATATTCTAACCTTCCCGCCCCGTAAAGGTTAATTAAACGTGTGGATTGGTCGTGAGTGCTTATTGCGTGCTATTACCCGTCCCGTCCTATAAGTCCTAGAGGGTATTTAGAACCATTATTCCTATAAGGTAAGGACTAGGTTGAACCCTTAGGTTTAAAGGTCAAAGTACTAGGCGACATACAAAACAAATAAGACTTCATGTAAGGGATCACATAAAGGCATGTAAGAGGCTGAAATGTCCCTCCACGGATAGACATATAATTAGCACGTCTCAATCACATTTAAGGTCTAAAGAAATGAGAGTTAAAAGAAGGAATATTAAAGATAGGTTTTGGGAGAAATCAAAAAGTTTGATCGAAATTTTCAGAAGTATAACTAAAAAAATGGTAGTAGGTATATAATAGTTTAGGAATTAATAAAAGAAATATTGAAACACTTTGAAAATATAGTAATGATGTAGTAAAATAGCACGATTCTGGACAAGCAAACAAACCAGTAGAAGACAGGATAAAACATATGCATGATTTCAAGAGTATTTCAAAATGGGACTGGAGTTTTAACAGAAATCAGAGTAATCCTCAGCGAGGCAAACAAGCAATGGAGTTCAGTAGTTTAAGAAAGAGACGGAGTAATCTGAAAACTGGCAAAACAAAATCAATAATTTTTTTTAAGCCTAAAGCTTTCCTAGGCATCGTATGTATTGCCTACTTGAAAGGTGTGCATGCATATTAATCCAGTTTTAAGGAGAGGAGGCATAGTTCATCAGACTTATGTTGTTAAATTAGACAAATTAGTGAGGCGTTCAGCAATTGAAACTCAAACGAAGATCCTAAGTAACATGATGTCTAATGCACATAAAGCTCCTAAAACATGGTCCCTAAATGCAGTAGCAATTTGTATAACAGGTTGTTAATTAATCGTGATTACAAAGTGAGTATAATAACGAGCTGAAAGTAAAAGAGCCTAAAACAGGATTTCTAATCGTGTGAGATGCATGTCCTATGCAGGATATCTATTGCACAAATAAGTAAGTAAAACCCTATAGACATGTTCTCTACCTATTAACCAAGCATGCATAATCCCACCCAATTTCACTATAACCCCAATAATTCATTACAAGTTATTACAGACGAAGTAATCAGATTACAGTCGCGAAGAGTAGAAAAATAAGAAACTATTCTATAGGGAGCCTTCAACCAGGCCCAAGTCTCCAATCCTCACTTCTTCGAGTTCACAACCTTTACCAAGGTTTGGGTGCGGAAAAGCTCCCTAAAGGCCCATTGGGACCTTTGGCCAATACCAGACACCCAAAACAACTTAACAAGACAAGTGCAAGTGTGGAATTACCAGCCTTGTGCATCAAAGTTCAGTGGGTACTCAAGGTACCCAAAGCAATGCTTACACTAAGGTGGCTGACCCTAAACTTCTAAGAGTAGTGAGATAGTGATGGAGTTTCACAAGATTGAATTGAAATGCAGTTTGAAACAAAAGATACAATGTCTGGTAAGCACAAGCAGGGGCAGAGGAGAAGGGGACAAGTAATTCACGAGTGAGAACACAGTTACACAAACATCAAAGAGAAGCACTTCAGCACTTAAACAATCAGGCAGGTTTCAACCAAAGAGGTCAGAACTTCATGCTGATTACTACACTGGGGTTAGGGGATAAGGAAAGACGTGCATGAGACATATAAGGGGAGTAATGGGCATGCCAGATTAAGATAATCATATTAATCAACATAGAAGCATGCTAATTGTAGCAAGAACAACAAAAGCATAAGTAGAAACATACGAGAAACAAAAGGAAGTGCAATACCCATATAAAACATATTGCTTTGAAGCTGTAAATCAAATAGGAGACATAACAGTTGAAGGCAAAGTAATGCAGGACAGTAGTGAGTTATAATATGAAAAGTGGTGAAGTGAGCAGCAATATAGAGAGTGTGCAGCGATAGTAGTGAAGTGAGCAGCAATATAGAGAGCAATGAAACGATGAAGCAGCCTGAAACTCAGCCTGAGTTTCAAGCTAGTTGAGCATCAGTAGTCACAAGGGGAGAGAGATTGTGTGAAACAAAGAGAGAGTACTGAATTACTTCTTTTGTGTAAGAGAGACTTTAGAAAATGATTTCGTCCCCTATGCTAAAGAGAGGGTAGAGTATATATAGTCTTCAAATAAGTGAAAAAATAAGGTAACACATATAAACTGATTATAATTATAGAAATAAAGCATATTAGAATCAATTAAAACTCAAATTGCCTTCAATTAGGGAGTCACAGCTCAAACGGTAAAGAAAAATGCATCAAATAAGGAAGGTACAACATAATTACAAGTAAGGAAAGTAAATAAGCATATATTGTGCATATAAACAGACTGATTTTGAAAGCAATTAGTTAAGGAAAATCACGGGTGAGATGGAAAATCACAGGGAATCATCCTTAAGTAAGGAAAGCATCTCACAATCAAGGAAACAATTCAAATCAGTGGAGCATCTCCAAGGAAATCATATACGGATAATCAGCGATTCAAAGAGATGCACAGAATTATTTAGAATAACAATTAGACCTATAAACACGATAGGTGGGAAAATCAGAGAACACTAAGCGAGAAGATCACAGTTTCAACACAAGACAGGAGCCCTAATAGAAACTTAAATCATGGAACTCGGATTAACCAGAAAACCACACAAACAAGCTCATAACACAAACATAAACAAATAATACAGGCATAAGCACATAATAATAAAAAAGAAGCAAAAGATATAGTGATTTTTGAAAGGGGTTAGGAAACCCTAGCTTTTGAGAAAAGAACAAAATGTTTAAAATTTGAGAATCAGGCAGAAGGTAGTGTAAAACACAAAAGGATAAGTTAAAAATGCTTTAAAAATATAGAGATCGAGAGACTTAGGCGGAAATTAGGGTTTTGTTTTGCAATAAATTAGTGAGGTAAGGAACCTGGCTGTGAAACTCGTTAATAATGGTGTTCATAGTGCCATCGGATTGAAAACCATCGGAGAAAAGGCCGGAGATAATCCAAGAAAGGCTTCCAGTGACCATCTTGCATGGTGGAAGTCTCTGGAGCCTCAAAACTTAGAGAAGATCAGTGAGACACAACTCCATGGCGACTGATGGTCGAGAGAAGTTAGGACGGAGCATGGCCGGAGAGGCGATGAAGCTCGTCGGAGAAGGAGGAGGGAACCAGAGGGTTCTAGAGAGAAGGAGGAGATGAAGGGACCAAGATAGAGAGCAGTCTCTATGAGAAATGAGGGGTCAAGGGGGGGTCGTTTGATTTAATTTGGGAAATAGAATCTGGGCCGTTGATCTCATTTGATCAACGACTCAGATCAGATCAAGGCTGGATCGAGTAAATTAATTGGGTATGGGTCGGGTAATCTAGGAATACGGGTTGGGATTTAAATTGAGGGTGCAATTTGGGCTACAATTGAAATAAAAAGGGACTGCAATTTAAATAGCCAATTTCCCCGTTTTGATTTTATAAAAATAGTAAATAGTTTTTAAAATCAAATTAAAAATAGTTAGTTAATAAGCAATGCATAAGTATTAATTTAAAAATATTAGAAATGATTTTGTGATTACGAATGCTATTAAATCGAGAAATAGGCTAAAATTTCAATTTCATGCAATTTTAGTTTAAAAATACCAAATAGACTTGTAAAATTATGCAAAAATCATGTAAATTATATTTTGTGTAAATATAAGAATAAAATAAATTATTCGCCAAAATGACAAGTTTTGGGAATAATTATTGGTTTTTATAGTGCAAAATAGGCCATAAATTGGTTTTAAAAATATTTAAAATTTTGGGAAAATACCAAAGCCTTTGGGCGTGCTTGTACATACATACATATGCTATTTTGAAAGTATTTTGAGTATAAAAATACATAGGAAAAAATTGGGTATCAACACTAAGGCTGACCAGGAGATGGCGATCTATTCAAAGGATGTTGCTGATACTCAAGCCGAGCTGAGAAGGATCCTCGACCGCGAATGGAGGATTGAAGAATATTCTCTACAAGTCTCGAAGAAAGACCCTCGAAAACATCCGTGATAGTGGTTTCGCCCTCTCGGAAGAATTGGCGCTAGTAAGGGCGGACGAGCGTGATGCTCGGTTGCTTTTGCCCGATACCGAGGAAAGCGAGGATGAGACCGGTAGGCCGTAACCCTCGGGGAGAGGGGGCATAGATTTTTTCATCTATATGTAGCATTTTCAGATCATATTTGTAGCTGGAGGTTGCGTTTTTTTTGCATATGTGTATCAAAGAAAACCTTGCGGCCTTATTTCTTTTGTATTTTTTTCTGTCTTGATTTTGACTAGACGAGCTGGTTTTTGCGTTGGGAGAAATCCTTAGAGTAATAATGTGGCCCTGGGGCTCATTAGGCTGGCCCGTAGGCTCTTACATACTTTTGCTCTTAGGCATATTTAGGCCATCCATTTTGGGCTCAGTCCCCGATTCGGGCATCGACTCGAGCTAATTTGACCTTCAAATGGCCGAATTTAAGTTGGCGACAGTGGCTCTTACGCTTTTGCTCGATGCGACCTTTTAGTGTATGTGGGATGGCGACAATGACTCTTACGCCTTGGGCCGATGTGGACTTTTAATGTAAGTGGGATTGCGACAATGACTTTTATGCATTGGGCCGATGTGGCCTTTTAATGTAAGTGGGCTGGTGATAGTGGCTCTTAACCTTGGGCCGATGCGGCCTTTTAATGTTAGTGGGCTGGCGACAGTGGCTCTTAAGCCTTTGCCCTTAGGCGTATTTGGTTCACTCCTTTTGATCCAGTTTTGAATCGGGTTATGTCTCGAGCTCGTTTTAACCCTAAAGTTTTCAAATTTTAGGCTGGCGACAGTGCCTCTTACTCTCTTGGTCGATACGACCATTTATGTGTGTAGCCCTAGGGCTCATTAGGCTGGCGACAATGGCTTTTATGCCTTGGGTCGAAGTGACCTTTTATTGGCTTTATTTTCCTCTCGTTAAGTACTTTTTGAAATAATTTTTGCCTGACTCGTCGTCGGTTCGGGAAGAACCTCGATTTTGAGTAACTTGCGGTGGTGTTCGAATGCTTCGGGAGGTTTGGATTGGAAGCTGAGTAGCTCAAAGCCTATGATTTGGAGCTGACATGGTCAAAGCTCTTTTGCCTATGCCGAGGGTAGCCTGCTTAACCAGTTCTTTTCGAAGTATATTCGGAGTAATTGAAGGCCTATGTGGGCTGGCGAAAATGGCTCTTATGCCTTGTAGCTACGGTCGGTCGTCCTTGAGTCATGTTAGTTCGTTGGCACAGCCGTGTGCGGAGTCACTTGTGTTCAGTCGGAGCCTTTGAGTCCCGAATGAGGTAGTTTCGACATCTATATCGAGGGTATGCCTTTTTAGGGGTCTTACAAGTTCATTATATAGCTGAAACTTTGGGATCGAGTCTATGCCTTTAGTGAGGTCTTACAAGTTTTACATGCCGTTGAGGTCTTATAGTTTTTACATGCCGTTGAGGTCTTACAGTTTTTACATGTCGTTGAGGTCTTATAGTTTTTACATGCTGTTGTGGTCTTACAAGTTTTTCATGTCGTTGAGGTATTATGGTTTTACATGTCGTTGAGGTCTTACAGATATTGTTGCTGCCTTATATAGATCTTACGAGACCGAGTCTGCCCGTTCGAGGTCTTATGGCCTCGGGTTTTGATAAGTCAATAGAGGTGGCGCTTGATGGCAGTCCCCGTGTCGTCGAGGATTTCTTGACTCGGGAGCCATTATTTGCAGACTTCGTATTGCCTCATCAAGGGCTTACGATTTTGGAGATCCTGACCCTGAGGCCGTGTGTATTTAGAGATTTTGACTCCAGTCCCCGAGTATTCGGGGTACTTTCAGCATTAGAGATGTTTTGCAATTGTTGCCTCATCTAAGGGCTTATGATTTTGGAGTCCTGACCCGGAGGTTATTCGGGCATTGAATTGTTGACGCCAGTCCCCGAGTCTTCAGGGCATTTCTGGCGGAGAAGTCATTTTTTCCAATGTACTGAGCTTCTTTTAGAGCGTGAGATGCTTTGACAAAAGATATTCTTCAATTATTCGGTACAAGTGTCCATGTTTTCGCCGTCGGGGGTTCGGCTATACGGACACGGTTCGTTCGACCATTTGGCTCGGTACATCGTTTTCTTATTGGGATCCCATTTGGCATTTCTTAGCTTTTCCGAGTGTATGAACCTCCGAAGGAATGCCCCCTAGTGTTCAAGGTCGATTGCAAAATAAGCCTTGAACACTTATTGGATCTTTCTAAGGTAGTATATAAATGTTGCCTCATTAAAAGCCTTGCCGATAAAACCGTTTCCGGGATAAAAACTCGGTCAAAGGAAAAGAGTGCAACGGATGCTTTGATACCTTAATGTCTTCGAGCTGGGTTAGACTTTTGACTGCTCCAGTCGGGCACCTGCATAAGGGTTAGTACGAATTACAAAATTAAAAGGGAGATGGTTATACCTTAGTGTAGGATGTGTCGTCGACGTTTCGAGGACCGATACGTCCTAGTTACTCGAGACGAGTATACAGTATGGTCCTTTACTTTGTTTGATCGGGTTTAATAAAAGGTATGGCTTGCTTACCCTTTCGCTCTTTTACGAGTGGTGGTATTGACGTTGGTGCCACGTCGTGTACCACAAACATCTCCCTTGCCACATGTTGTTCCCCGTAGACGGTTTTAATCCCATCCTTTGTCGGGAATTTCATCATTTGGTGTAGAATGGATGGTACTACTCTCATGCAGTGTTTCCACGGCCATCCGAATAAGGCGTTGTACCTTATGTCTCATTCGATGACATGGAATTTGGCGTTTTGGGTCGTGCCGGCCACGGTGACTGGGAGGGTGATTTCTCTTTTTGTTATTTCACTTGCCATTTTGAATCCGTTGAGTACTCGAGTGGTGGGCATGATTTGGTCAAGCAGTCCGAGTTGCTCTATCACCCTCGACCTGATAATGTTGGCCGAGCTACCTGGGTCCACGAGTACACATTTTATTTGAAAAGAATTTACAAGGAAAGAGATTACCAGTGAGTCATTGTGAGGTTGAGACAAGGTCTCGGTGTCCTCTTCGCTGAATGTGAGGGAGTTCGCAGGAATATATCCCCGGGTTCGCTTTTCTCTGGTGATGGATATTTTTGTCCTTCTCATTACAGGTTGTTGCGGGGCATCGACGCCTCCCAAGATCATGTGGATAACATATTGTGGCTCATTTGCTTCGTTCTTCTTGGCCGCCTCTCTTTCTCAGAACTAGTTTTTTGTTCGGTCTCTAAGGAATTCCAGGAGATGACCTTTATTAATTAGTCGAGCTACCTCTTCTCGGAGTTGATGGCAATCGGTCATGTGGTCGTTCGTGTTGTACTCGTACACAAAGTTATGATTCCTTTGTGAAGGATCTAATTGTACAAGCCTGGGCCACCTGGCGTCACTGATTTTACTGATGGCGAACAAGATGTCTGATACATCGACGTTGAAGCTACATTCCGATAAGTGGGGTGCCCCCATCGGCCCTGCGTTCCTATCGAATCTGGCTCTATTGATGAATCCCTGAGGATCCTGTCCTTGGTCGATCCTTCGATCATTGCGAGGTGGGTTGCGTCTTGGGGCATTCCTTCTATCTTCGGTGTATGGCTGGTACCTTTCTTTGTTCGGCTTTGTTTCTTTCGTCTGAAACCTGCTTGGATATACTAAGCCCGTGGGGGCTCCTAGCTGGTCGTCTTCGGACCTAATCTTCGACTGGTATCGGTTGTGGATGTTCGGCTAGCTCACAACGGGATATTCGATCAAATTTCATTTCAACTGTTTTGAAGCCACCGAGCTTCGTTCATTCAGACCTTGAGTGAAAACCTGCACTGCCCAATTGTCGGAGACTGGTGGTAGCTCCATCCATTCCATTTGGAAGCGAGATACGAATTCTTGCAGCATTTCGTTCTCCCTCTCCTTAATTTTGGACACATCGGATTTCCTCGTTGCTACTTTGATGGTACCGGCATGTGATTTTATAAAGGAGTCTGCTAACATAGCGAATGAATCTATGAAGTTAGGAGCTAGGTTGTGGTACCACATCATGGACCCCTTCGAGAGTGTTTCCACGAACTTCTTTAGCAAGACGGACTTTATCTCGCCATCCCTTATATCGTTGCCCTTCACTGCACAAGTGTAGGAAGTAATGTGTTCATTGGGGTCTGAGGTCCCGTTTTACTTTGGGAGTTCTGGCATTCTAAACTTCTTTGGGATGGGTTTTGGGGCTGCTTCCTCTGGGAACGGCCTTTGTATGAACTTCCTCGAGTCCACGCCTTTCAGGATCAGTGGTGCGCCTGGAATTTGGTCGACCCTAGAGTTGTAGGTCTCGACCTTCTTATCGTTGGCTTCTATTATTTTATCGCCCGATTCGATTCTTTTGGTGAGGTCCCTGAGCATTTTTATGATGGCGGGTTCAGTCATCGATCCGTTATTGCTCGATCTCTCCGGCACCTATTCGGCTAGAGGAGCTATCCCCGGTGCTACCGTGCTGGGAGTTTTCTGGTGACTTTGCAGCTGAGCAATTGCTAGTTGTTGTGCCTGTAACATTTCAAAAGTAACGTGAAGGCTAACCTCACGTTCTTCCCTAGTTGGGGTTTTTTGAGCTTCTTATGGATCTCATTGATGCACGCTTTTGTGGGTATGCAAGCTTATATCGACCCGTTGGGCGTCACATGAGATTGCATCCAGGGGGACTGGCTCTGGTGCATTCCTAGGGTTTTGTGGCAGCACACCAACACCGAGAACATCCACACTGTTCTCCCCGTGGTCCTCGAGATTTTTGTTTTCGCCTCCGTTCACTGAGTTAGACATGTTGACCTGAAATCGAAGATCTTGGACAAGAAAAAGCGTGAAAGATAACTTGTGTTGTGTGACGAAAAAAGCAAGAAAATAATCACTATTATTTTTAGCCCCACGGTGGGCGCCAGACTGTTTACCGTGAAAATGGCAATAACAATTAAATTTGTTGATGGGACTCTAAAAATACGTGATCTATTTTTATGCTAGTTTGTTAAGCAGTTGATGCTATGTATGTGAGATTTAGAGATGAAATAAAGTTAAGGAGGGAGCTATAACCAAACTGATTGGCCAGTTACTTGGGACCTCGGGCTTGTCTATTCTAGGCCTCGAGGTCAATCCCGGGGCTCGGCCACGAACTGTTGAGGGTAATCGGGGTAGGGCTAACAGTTATGAGGTAATTAAAGAGGGTTGTTTATGGCCAATGATAAGCAATAAATGATGAACAAATATGAATATAATAAATGAAAGCTATAATATCAAGAGGATATATTAGAGAGTGAAATAGAGAGTTCTTGTATATTTTTGTGTGGAGCAACTGAAGTGACCAACCCTTACAAAGTGATATGGATCCTCTTTATTTAGGAGGGAAATCCCATCATAGTACAACAAGCATTAATGATAAAGATATGGAGATGTGACCACTAGATGACACCCTGACTCGGGTCTTAGAGTAGCTCTCTAGGCTCTGTTAGTCCTAGCCACGTGCCTTGGGAAATCTCCGTTTCTACCGTGATCGTGGTCAACATTATCCTAAGACCAAGTGTCAACAAGCCTCGATGGAGGAGACTCGATCATAACCTTGTAGCCTCGAGACATCGAGATGGTCTTCTAAGGTGCTTTGATAATGAGAAATTGGACCCTCCTATTTCACCGTACACAAGCCTTTAATTAATCAGAAATCTCATAATGTAAGTCTAAATGATCAGTGTGGAATAAATACACAAGCCCGACATTTGTCACAGGTCACGATCATCTACTAAGGTCTGAATGCAACAAGGAGTCTAAAAATATACTAAATACAGTCCAAGGAAGACAAGAGGGAGAAAAGCAGTGCTGTGAACATCGGGTAGCTACCTTGCTAACTCCAATGACTCTGCCACTGAGCAATCAACACCCGCTACCGGGTTCAGAACTATATGAATCTGCACACACGGTGCAGGGAGTAATGTGAGCATGCCAACTCAGTAAGTAATTAAAGTAAATGAAAGATGAGTGGTAAGAAAACACGTAAGCCACGTCACAACACTACAGTAAATGCAGTACATTTCCAAAACGGTACAGAAATCATTTACTTCATAAATCATGCTCAGTTTCGGTAAAACCTTTTAAAACAACTTTCAATAGTTTCAAACGAGTGATAAAAATAGTGAGTAAAAATGATAGAAAAGTAAACAGCCTCTCGGGCAAAACATATACCATAATCTGCCCCTCGGGCATAATATCAACAGAACCAGCCCCTCAGGCTACCTCCCAATGACTCGTAATCAGCCCCTCGGGCATAACATAAATCAGTACCACATTGCTACGGCGCGCAACCCGATCCCATAATATCCTCACAACACAGGCCCTCGGCCTCGCTCAGTCAGAAATCTCTCATGCCACTCGGGCAACAGTAAAACATGATGCTTAGCCCAAAAATTTCATTTAAAACATCAAACGGAGTAAATATGGCTGAGTTATGAAAATAGTTTAATACATCATGACTGAGTATAAAGTCAAAACAGTGAGGAATAGTAGTAAAAATCCCTTAAGGGTCCAAAAAAGTTGGCACGAGGCCCAAATATTGCATTCAGCCCAATAATGATAATACTTTCCAAAACACAATGATATCAAACAGTTTTCAATCAAATATATGGTTTAACAATCATACGGGACGGACTAAGTTATAATCACCAATGGTGCACGACCCCACACTCGTAATCTAGCGTGTGTGTCACCTCAAAATAGCACAACGATGTGAAATCCGAGGCTCCATACCCTCAGGACTAACATTTACAATCATTACTTACCTCTGTCCGTTCCAAACTCTAGCCCGCGATGCCTTTGCCTCTCATATCGGCCTCCGGAAGCTCCAAATCTAACAAAAATCAGTACATAACCATCAAAATATGCTAAGGCAACAAAGCCCACTAGAAAGAAATCAAATTACAATACCAATCCCGAAATTGGCCAAACCCGACCCCCCGGGCCCACCTCTCAGAATTTGATAAAAATCACATCAATAGAAACCTCATCCTCCCATGCGTCTATACATACCAAGAATATCAAAATCAGACTTCCGATGGCCCCTCAAATCCCCAATTCAACTCTCCAATTTTTCTTCCAATTTTCATTCCAAATTCCCAAATTGACTGATAAAAATAAAGAAACATTCATGGTATTTAACAAAATTTGGGTGAAGAACACTTACCCCAATTAATCCTCTGAAAATCCCCTCCAAAATCGTCTTCTCCCGAGCTCCATAGCTCCAAAAATGCAAAAATGGCCGAATTCCTCGAAATAGAGTACTTTATAAAGCTACCCAGGCTTCCTTTTTCGTGAACGCGAGACGACCATCGCGTCCGCGATGAAGAAAAATATCAGCTCCCAAAAATTCTCTGCGCATTTGTGGCACAAGCCTCGCAAAGGCGATACCTTCTGGAGACGTAACTACGCGAATGCGACATCCAAAGCGCGAACACGAAGAACACAGCATCAATACGTCACGAACGTGACACCGAAAGCGCGAACGCGAAGAACAAAATTCACCGCATCAGGGAAAACCCTTCGCGAATGCGAGTCATTGACCACGAACATGAAGAACAAACCGTCTGCAACAAAAACCAACAAAACTGCCAAGTCTAAAATCTAAAATTGATCCGTCAACCACCCGAAACACACCCAAGGCCCTCGGGACCTCAACCAAACATGCCAACATATCCCATAACATCATTGAAACTTGTTCCAACCTTCAAAACACTCAAAACAACATTAAAACACCAAATTTGCATCGGATTCAAGCCTAAGAATTCCAAAAACTTCCAAATTCTGCTTTCGATCAAAAAGTCTATCAAACCTTATCCGAATGGCCTGAAATTTTACACACACGTCAAAAATGACACAACTTACATACTCCAACTTTTGTAATTCCATTCCGACCCCTATATCAAAATCTCACCTATCAACCAAAAAATGCCAAAATCCCAATTTTGCCAATTCAAGCCTAAACCTTCCACGGACCTCCAAAATATATTCCGATCACGCTCCTATGTCCCAAATCACCTAATGGAGCTAACCAAATCATAAAAATTCCAATCCAAGATCATATACTAATAAGTCAAAACTTGGTCAAACCTTTCAAACTTTAAGCTTCAAACTGAGAACTGTTCTTCCAAATTCATTCTAATTATCCTGAAAACCAAAACTGACGATTTACATAAGTCATAATACACCACACAGGGCTAGTCATTCTCGCAAACTGGCGAGCAAAGTGTGAATGCTCAAAACGACCAGTCAGGTCGTTACATGTATCCTACCCATCCATTAGCCTACATTACAATCCTGAAAGACCTAATTGATCCTAGACTTGGCTAGCTTAAATTAGTAGAGATGTACACTACAACAAGCTTATGGTACAACCACGAGATGAACATGAACTTCTTTGTGAGAGTGAGTGTCGTTTCTTCACTTGTTTGATGTCCTTAAATTATGTTCAAGGTTATAGTTGAATGTGTGGATTATTTCTATATTCACTCTCTTGTTTGTTGGTGACGACACATGGTCGCCTGATGGATTGGTGATGTTATTGACTTCTTTTGTTGGGTGAGTGCTCAAGTTGAGAGTGCTTAGTGATAATGAGTCGGCTCTTGAGTTAGGGTGGTTATGGGTAGGTTGTTGGAATTGGTTGACTTAAAATGCTTATACTTGGGCATGTTTAAAATGGGGAGTATGTGAAGTTTGTATGTTCATTCTTGATTGCCGTTGTCGACCATAGTCGAATGTAGAGTATATGATTGAAAAAAATTGAATTGCTCCTCAATAGTTGATATGTAATTTTTTGGGGTGTAGTTGATAGTTCTATTGCTCGAGGATGAGCAAGAGTTTAAATGTGGGGTGTTGATATTCAGCTTAAAGTATGTATACTTATATGTATACGGCCTCGCATTTTACTCATATTTTGTTGAAATTAGATATGTAATACAATGATTTATTCTAATTTGTGGTATTTTTATGTGTAGGAGTTACCCAAAAGCAGTGTGGGACAAAAGTGCACGAGTTGAAGTAAAAAGAGAACAACAGAAAAAAATTAGACAGTGTAGCGCCCAGGACAAAAGGTCGCACTACCTGGGGCGCAGAACACATATTTGAAATTTTGGCCAATAGGCGAGTGCTTGGGCCAGCGCGACGAGCTCCCTTGGATGCTAGGTGATGGAATTTTCTCCTACTTCGTGTGGGACAAGGTCTTTTTCGGTCCTACGCACCCCCAACTTGTATAAAAAGAAGTGTAAACCTATTTTGAAGGGGGAGACACTACTTTGAGAAGAAAACAAACACATGAAACACTCTTGAGCAAAGATTCTCAGTTTTTTTCATCTTTCTTAGTATTTTTAACTATTCAACACTTCTGAAATTGTTTAACTTTATCCTGAGTGGAAAAAATCCATAAGTTCTAAGATTGTGGTTTAGCCATGAATATTGTTGTTCGAAAATGATGTTACCTTGATTATAATTCGCTAATATATGGTTGTTTCTTCAATTTTGTGATTAATTGCTTGATTGTCTGGCGAACAGTCAGATTCTATTTACTATCTATGCTATGTTTGAGAAAGCTACGTGTAGATTAGAGAAGAATTGAAGAGGGCATGATCTTAACTCTCAGTTGGGGAGGATTTATGGCTAGGATAGGAATATACCTAATCACCATGCTTAATTTAATATCATAATCTTTATGCATTCTTAATAGATTAATTCCATAGAAATATTTAAGTAATCTATTTTGAATAGGTGAGTAGTAATTTAGGTGAATTCTACGATAGCAATCACTCGATTAATTAGCAACCATGAGCGAATTGTACGAAAGGAAAAGTTAATTAGAACACAATAGGATTGGTGAATCGATCACAACTCTGGAATGTTCATCTCTACTGAATTCTCAACAACCATTTTCTTCTTGATTAATTAGTTAACGGTTACATTCATTGCTTAGTTGCAATCACATTATTAAACTCTGATTGACTCGAGTTAATAATAATTTTAGTGAAATTAGTAGGTTGTTAACACACGTCTCTGTCAGTACGATATGTGGACTTACAATCCTATATTACTTGTACGACCATGTATACTTGTGTGTGTGCTTGGGAGCAACAGTTATCCAATTTATTTAAATATAAGTATCAATTTTAGTAGTGTGGGAAAAAAGGAGGAGGAGGAGCTCAAGAAGAAGCGCAAAGAAGAAGTTCTAAACTTTTCCCCATCTAGCTATATTTTAAGTACATTGTAAATTATGGTTATGTTTTAAATAGCACCATTAAAAATGACTATTTGTGTCATTGTTACGATTAAGAGGATCAGCATATTACTCCCTAAACTGGCCTAGAAAAATAGGACTATAACTAGCTTAGAACCCTATAAAGTATTTATACCAACTACTCTTTTTTGTGGCTTGTTGTCACAACCCGGATTTCTCATTGTCGGGGTCATGATGGTGCCTTACTCTAGAATGCTAGGCAAAAAAATATCTATGATTCTAACACATTAATCATTAACCCAAAACAACAACAAATAATAATTTAAGCTAAGTATATAGAAGTGCAGAAATTTCTAGAACAGTTCAAAACTCTAAGTGCCGAGCCTAAGAATTTCTACAAATACTGGTTTAAAGGAAAATACATCTGTTTTTTTGAATTGAAAGAAAACAGGAACTAAAATAGAGGGAAGGGGACTCCAGGCCTGCGAACGCCAGCAGATCTACCTTGCGTCTCCTGTGGACTGATGGCAGCAACCCAAACTCTACTCATGAGGTCCGGCACCGAAATCTGCACTGCAGTATCAGTACAACTGACCCCATGTATTGGTAAGTGTCGAGCCTAACCTCGACGAAGTAGTGACAAGTCTAGGACACGACAACCATATAAAACTATGTAGTTAAATCACATATGAGAAAATAATAACAACAAAAATTTAACACAACATAACAGGAATGGGAAACATACTGAGGGGAATATCAAATTCTGATAGTAATATAGTAAAGAAGCAAGGTAAATATCATGCTTTGAACCAACAGAAATAATAACATAGTAACATGTGCACGACATCACCCTTCGTGCTTTTACTCTCGTCCTCACCATAAGAAACAACAGAAATGGCACGGCATCACCCTTCGTGCATTAACTCTCTCATAATCATGGCACGACATCACCCTTCATGCATTAACACTCACAGAATATGGCACGGCATCACATTTCGTGCAATAAAACTCACAGAATATGGTGCGGCATCACCCTTCATGCATTAACACTCACTCACAATATCGTGCACGGCATCACCCTTCGTGCTTTACATTCTTCCTCACCCAAACAATAGAAACAATAACATCCCGGCAAGGGAATCAGCTATAACCAATCTCCTTTCAACAGTTAAATTCACAATATAAGTCTCAACTTGAGCCAATACTCAACATTTATCCGATACCAAGAAAACATAACAAGACTTGTTCAACAGGAAAAATAACCAGTTTAAGCATGAACAATACGTAATAAGAGACACAATGGCAACAAGTATAAGACTCGTTTGCATGCTATGACCAAACAACAACGTATAGATACTCGTCACCACACCAATACGTCGTACTCAACAATTAAACATGTAGAAAATAAGGCAACAACCCCCAAATCCCTCAAGCTAAGGTTAGTCACAACACTTACCTCGATTCCACGTTCATAATCAAACCTCAATTACAACTTTACATCTTGGTTCCACCTCTAATCCACTTGTATGTAGTCATAATTAACTTAATAACATCAATAAATGCTAGAGAAATCAATTCTAATGCTTAATTATAGGTTTCCCAACATTTTCCCCAAAAATGTCAATAACCGACCCCGAGCCCGCTTGGTCAAAACTCGAAATTCCGACCAAAATCTGATTATCCATTCACCCCTATCCCGGATATTCAATTGGGTTTGGAATCCAACCTCAATTTAAGGTCTAAATCCCCAAATTTCACCCAAAAAACCCAATTTTCCATGAAAATCCCTAGATTTTGTGATGAAATCTTGTAAAAAGATGAGATAGATTGAAAGAAACGACTTAAGAATCATTTACCTATGATCTGGGGAAGATTTGGTCTTTGGAAAAACGCCTTTTCATGTTTAGGGTTTGAAAATTTGAGAAATGAGTTGAAAATCCCATCCAAAATCATTTTTTAACTATTGCAGATATCGTCTTTGCGATCATGGGTTCGCAATTGCGAACCCCGCAAATACGAACATTTCATCACAAATGTGAAGAATGTCCGGGACCTGCTTTCATCGCAAATGCGATAAATTGTTCGCAAATGCGACCTGTTCACATCGCAAATGCGATCCTGAGCTTCGCAATTGCGTAGGTCCCCTCCCAGCCCCACTGATCGGAAATGCGATCTTTCTTCGCAAATGCGATGCGAAGCCTGCAGACTGAAACATACCAGCAATTTTCTTAAGTCTCAAAACACTTCGTGGCCTATTCAAAACTTACCCGAGCCCTCGAGGCTCCAAACCAAACAAGCGCACAAGTCTAAAAACATCATATGGACTTGCTCGTGCGATCAAATCGCCAAAATAACATCATAAACAACGAATTTAAGACCAAAACTCATGAAATCCCTAAGAACACTTGAAATTTCTATTTTTACAACCGGACGTCCGAATCACGTAAAATTACTTTCGTTTTTCACCAAATTTCACAGGTAAGGTTTAAATATTATAACGGACCTATACCGGGTTCCGGAACTAAAATACAGGCCCGATACCAACAAGTTTTAACATTATTCAACTTCCATAAACTATTATCTTTTTTAGCTAATAATTTTCTTAAAAAATTTATTTCTCGGGCTAGGGACCTCGGAATTCGATTCTGGGCATACACCCAAGTCTCATATTTTACTACAGACCCTCTGGGACCATCAAATCATGATTCCAAGTTCGTTCACTTAAAATGTTGACCAAAGTCAACTTAAATCAATTTTAAAGATAGAAACTTAATACTTTAATCAAATTTTCATATAAGGCTTTCCGGAAGCTTGCTCGGACTTCGCACGCAAATCGAGGAGAATGAAAATGAGATTTTAAGGCCTCAGAACACGGAATTGGATTCAAAAATGAAAGATGACCCCTTTGGGTCATCACATTCTCTACCTCTAAAACAATCATTCGTCCTCGAACGGACATATAAAAGTACCTGAGTCGGTGAAAATATGGGGATATATACTCTTCATATCGGACTCAGACTCCCAGGTAGCTGCCTCAATAGGCTGACCTCTCAATTACACACGAACCGAATGGTAACTCTTCGATTTCAACTGACAAACATGTCGGTCTAGAATAGCCACCGGCTCCTCCGCGTAGGTCAAATCCTGGTCTAGGTGGACAGTGCAGAAATCTAATACATGGGATAGTTCACCGTGATACTTCCGAAGCATGGACACATGAAACACTGGATGCACAGCTGATAAACCTGGCGGCAATGCAAGTCTGTAAGCCACCTCTCCCACTCGATCAAGGATCTCAAAAGGTCTAATAAACCTAGGGCTTAGCTTGCCCTTCTTCCCAAATCTCATCATGCCCTTCATGGGCGACACCCAAAGCAACACTTGCTCTCCGACCATAAATGCCACATCACGAGCCTTACGATCGACACAAATCTTCTACCTAGACTGAGCTGTCTGAAGTATATCATGAATGATCGTAACCTTATCCAAGGTATCCTGTACTAAATCTGTACCCAACAACCGAGCCTCTCCCAGCTCAAACCATCCAACCGGCGACCGACACCGTCAACCATATAATGCTCATAGGGAGCTATCTGGATGCTCGACTGGTAACTGTTATTGTAGGCAAACTCCGCTAACGTCAAGAACTAATCCCAAGTACCTCTAAAGTCAATAACACATACTAGGAGCTTATCCTCCAAAATCAGAATAGTATGTTCGGACTGTCCGTCCGTCTGAGGATGAAATGTTGTGCTCAACTTGACCCGCGTACCCAACTCACGCTATAATGATCTCCAGAAATGCAATGTTAACTCTGTTCCTCGGTCAGAAATGGTAGAGACAGGCACACCATGAAAACGAACTATCTCAGGGATATAAATCTCTGCCAATCGCTATGAAGAATAGGAAACTGTCACAGGAAAGAAATGCGCTGACTTAGTTAGTCTATCCAAAATAACCCATACTGCATCGAACTTCCTCTGAGTTTGTGGGAGTCCAACAATGAAGTCCATAGTGATACGCTCCCACTTCCACTCAGGCGTCTCAATCTTCTGATGCAAACCACCAGGTCTCTGATGCTCGTAAGTTACCTACTGACAATTCAAACATCGAGCTACATATGCAATAATATTCTTCTTCATCCTCCTCCACCAATAATGCTGCCGCAAGTCCTAATACATCTTGGCAGCGCTAGGATGAATAGAATACCAGGAACTATGGGCCTCATCTAGAATCAACTCACGAAGTCCATCCATATTAGGCACACAAACTCCACCCTGCATCCTCAAAACTCCATCATCTCCAACTGTAACTTTCTTGGCACCACTGTGTTGCACTGTGTCCCTAAGGACAAGCAAATGAGGGTCATCATACTATCGATCTTTGATACGCTCAAATAATGAAGACCGAGCAACTGCACAAGCTAGAACACGACTGGGCTCGGAAACATCCAACCTCACGAACTGATTGGTCAAAGCGTAAACATCTAACGCAAGCGGTTTCTCACCGATTGGAATAAACGCAAGGCTTCCCATACTGGCTGAATTCCTACTCAAAGCATCGGCCAACATATTGGCCTTCCTAGGATGATACAAGATGGTGATATCGTAGTCTTTCAATATCTTCAACCACCTTCTCTACCTCAAATTTAGCTCTTTCTACTTGAACAAATACTGCAAACCCTTATGATCCGTGAACACCTCACACGACACGCCATATAGATAATGCCTCCAAATTTTCAACGCGTGAACAATGGTTGCTAGCTCCAAATCATGAACTAGATAATTCTTCTTGTGAATCTTTAACTGTCGTGAAGCATATACAATAACCTTGCCATTCTGCATCAACACCACACCAAGTCTAATACGAGATGCATTATAATGTACTGTATATGGCCCCGAACCTGTGTGCAATACCAACATTGGCGCCGAAGTCAAAGCTATCTTGAGCTTCTGAAAGATCGCCTCACACTCGTTCGACCATCTTAACTGGGCACCCTTCTGAGTCAACTTGGTCATTGGGGCTGCTATAGATGAAAACCCTTCCACAAACCGACGGTAATAACCCACCAAACCCAAGAAACTCTGGATATCTGTAACTGATGTGGGCCTAGGCAAGTCCTTGACTACCTTAATCTTCTTTAAGATCCACCTGAATACCCTCTGCCAATACAACGTGACCTAAGAATTCAATTGAACTCAACCAGAACTCACATTTTGAAAACTTAGCATATAATTGGCTGCCGCTCAAAGTCTGAAGAACGACTCGAAGATGCTGCTCATGCTCCTCTCAACTGCGGGAATATGTTACGCCCCGCAATATTACGTTGATATTACATCCTCTGGTATTATATTACGATGATGTTACCCTATGCAGTAATATATTACGATGATGATACGTTCTGTAGTAATATATTACAATTATGTTACATCCTACAATATTATATTACGATAATGTTATGCCTTGTAGTATTACATTACGGTGATGTCATATTTTGCAGTATTAAGTTACAACAGTGTTGCACCTAGAAGTATTACATTACGGTGATGTTACGCTTCGCAGTATTAAGTTACGACGATGTTGCACCTTGTAGTATTGTATGTTGAATTTGTTGTAAGGTAATTGACATCAGTCCAAGGAAAAGATTATTTGGAGATTATAAGGATTGTAAGTGTTGAATAAATTTGTGAAGGTGAGAGGGAAAGCAAGTCGAAGAAAATGAATTTTGTTGAAATTTGGTATTTTGGAATAAAATATGGCCCGAGCTAAAATACCCAGTATTTATGGACTAGTACCATACAAGGTACCACATGACCATGATAGTAAGATGTATAAGGTATGTAAAAAGTGAGTAGTATTTTAAGAAAGTGGAAATAATTCTCAATTATGCGGGTAATTGGTTAATTACCGGATAATAGGACATTACCCAGTTAACTATTAAGTAGATAAGAATTAATAAATTTCCCCCCAAAAACGTGGCACAAAGCCACAAGACTAAGAATGAATCTTAGTCATATATGCTTAGGTGGCTACCTAAGGATAGATGGGAATTTAACCAAATAGGACTTGTGATATGTCTTATCTTCCATTGGGACAAAGACTTGTTACATTTTCCATTTGGACAAGGGAAGTCATAACGTTCATTATCCAAGAAAGTATCCTATATACCATTTTCAATCCAATAATCCAAGTAGATTCTTAGTGCGATCAATTGCTTCCAAAAAAATAGAAGCTTAATTCGTTCAAGACTTCAAGAACAAAAGCAAGATTCAATCTGATTTTGGGGTTATAAATTCAATCCATGAAGGTTTCCAACGGATATTGTTAGAATTGTAGCAACATAAACTTTTGCGGTTCCAAAAGGGTATGTTGCAATCTTCAAGATTATTATACAGAGTTTTCCCTACACCAGGTATGTTAAGGCTATCCCTTCTTTCTTTTGGCATGATCTATACGACACATATGAAACGTGCAAATACACAAATTCCATAAATGACTCTATGCATAGAAGTATTAGAGATATCTATGTTCTTGAATTTTCATGTGTCATAATATTTTATCATCTGTTCATGGGTCTCAAAAAAATACGAAAGTTGAAAAGAGTTTACTTTATGATATTACTCGAAGGCAAAATGGTCTTATGACATTCTGAAAGATTTTATTAATGTGCTTTTTCATGCATTGCATTCATGTACATTGACCCATGACCAGATAGCATTATATACGTGTATGTGTATATATATATATATATATATATATATATATGTGTGTGTGTGTGTGTGTGTGTGTGTGTGTGTATGTATGTATATATATATATATGTATATATGTATATGGTTGGGAAAGGTTATGGCATTATATACGCACCACCACCTGATTAGCTGGTATACATTGATGATTTTATCCACAATGGCCAAAATAATATGATGGGATGCCCTCAGAGGCTGATGATGTTATGAATCATGGACCTATGCACGACATGACATTCATACACATATGCATGATACTATAATTATTTCATGATTTACAAAATATTCATACTTACAGGTGGAGTCGTTTACTGTATATTTTCCCCATGTATGTTATGTGCTTACTTATGTATCTTACATACTCAGTACATTATTTGTCCTGACGTCCCTTTTTGCCGGAGACGCTTCGTTTCATGCCCACATGTCTAGATAGACAGGTCGAGAGCCTTCCAAGTAGGCTATTAGCTCAGCGGAAGATGTTGGTGCGCTCCATTTGCTTCAGAGTTGCTTGTTTCATTAGTATGAGTTATATGCGTATTATTTCGTATGGCGGGACTTTGTCCTGACCTTTATGAAAATTATGTATTATTATGTATAAGTTGGCATTACCTGTTGTATTCTACCTATTTCACGGCAGGCTCGCCGGCTCAGTTATTTATGATAGTATGACATGAAAAGATATGATGTGTTAGTACTCGATTAAGTAAGGTACCGGGTGCCCGTCGCAGCCCATCGGTCTGGGTCATGACAGAAGTGGTATCGGAGTAGTTCTTTCCTAGGGAGTCTACAAGCCATGTCTAGTAGAGTCTTGTTTATGGGTGTGTCGTGCACCATACTTATAAGCAGGAGGATAAAGGGCATTTAGGATTGTCACTCTTTCTTCTTACTTTAGATCGTGTGGTAGAGCTCACTTATAAGAATTTAAATTCCGAAATTCTATTTCATTCGTAATAAGACGATACCTACATATGGAAAGAATGTTGGAAAGAGAGATAGTTGAGAAAGAGCTGAGTTAGAGGAATTGGATTTTTTGTATAATGCCTACGATAAGTAAATGTGAGGTCTTTAGCAGATCATGGGTGTACTGAAAGGTGTAAGCTCCTTGATAAGAAGCCTTAAGGCAAGAATGCCTATACATCTTCATGGAGAAAGACAATAAGAGATTAAGAAAATAAATACAAGTTTCAGCAAGCAAAAGAAGCAAGATGAAGAAGGATATGAGGCACCTAGTTAATGAAGGTTAATAGTGTTTATAATTCAGGTATAGGTATATAAGTTTTTGAGTTATATTCAACAGTAACAGAGGTATGTACAATTGGTCACACCCATTTCAGTTATGCTCTGTGGGGGATAACATATATTGTTAAGAGAAGGACAGGATATCAAGATCCAGATAGGGTTAGGGTAACCCAAATTGGTAAATGGATTACTTGCGTTAGTTGACATTTCCGAAGGATATTGCAAATGTGCTAATAGACCTCCTTGTGAGACACCTAGATGGTACACTCTAGAATATCACAATTAGAGGTGAATACTAGCATGATAAAAAAAATCAAAAGATAGGAACTGAAAGCCTGGAAGGGATAAATATTACCTTAAATGTGACTCTCGTCCCTAGTAGAGCGAGGACGTTGAGCAACCCGAAGAGCCGATGAATGAAGCAAGGAGAGCTAAAAGTGAAAGAATGTTGTGTTGAAGTTTTCACAAGAAAGGGGATATGCAGAAATATTAGCAAAGTAATGAGAAGAGAGATAAGGAAGCATTATGAATAAGGTGTGATACATGGATGACAATGGTAGAATGTTACAGAACCTATAGTCAAATGAAGAAAGAGACGAAAGGTGATGGGCCTTAAGATAACAAAAGAGTATAGGCCATACAGTCACATCCTCATTTCGGAAAATAAGTTCGCGACTCTAACGTGAATAACAGAATGAAAAGTTAGACCCTAGAGTAATAGAAATCAGCGTGGACTGATGAACAAGATAAACTAAAAATGAATTAGGGATTGAGTGATTGGATAATAGTCGGCATCATGAGAATTTCAGATTTTGTTCTGACAATAGTAGAATGGATAACAGAAGAAGATTCATAAGAAATTAAGAGAATGGTCATTCAGGAAGAAACTTCCCTAAAGCAAGCATTGTGAGCAAAGTTAAGCTTAAGAGACTATATGTGTCAGTTGCACTAAGTGTCACCATCGCGAGCGAGCGACTCTTTTTATCCTTGGTATAGAAAGATTACCGCAAGGCGAGTAAGGATTATTGATGATGTGTAAGGACACCAAAGATGAAGAGGAAAAATATCTATAGCCAGGTCGCCATAGCTTCAAGTCTTAGTACTCCCTTAAAGGGGGGAATATGGAATGATAAAGGAAGAATGCAAAAAAAAATAAAGGGATGAGATTGCACTTGTCCAAATGTTACAGATATTCTATGATTCTAGAAAATTATGTAAGCATTATGCTAAGAAACGGGAAGTAAGGGCTCCTGCATGGGATGTTATTGATAGATAAAGATCCAGTACGTAAGATAAGTTAAGACAAGGAAATAATCCAAGAAAGATTACACAGAATATGGATATGAGAATGGGTCGACGAGTAATTAGTAGTTGATTCAAGAAGAGCCTAGTCATGACTAGACAAAAAGTTACGTACAAATCAACAGATCATGCAAGATGAATGTAGTAAACTCTAACATGGAGAATTCAGTAATATCGCTATAATACTTGAGATATATTCAAATAAAAGTCAGGTTAGTTAAAGGTACCGTATGAGTATTATGAGGATAAAAGAAAGTGCCACTGGGAAGGCAATCAAAATGTTAGTTCGGAAGCAACCCTACAAGAACAAGGGCACGGAGGTAAGCAACTACGGATAATTGTAGGCGAGGAAGGACATCAATAATTTTATTAGGTATACAATGTAATAAGCTCATAGCTTTACAAGAGTTAGAGGGTTCTCCCTAAGTACTACAGTGAAAGACTAGCTGAGGAAATGAGGAAGAAGGTTCAACCTAAGCACGGTGACCTAAAGAAGAAATGGTTTTATAACAATAGTTTCACAACAACATTGTACGTCCTCCATAAGAAAGAGAAAACTACTGTGGCTAGGGAACAGGAAGTAAAATTAAAAGTAATATTCGAGATCATATGAGTTGCACGAAAATTCTGGCATGTGTGGGCACTAAGATAAGCTAAGTATGGATGCAGCAAGGGGGTAGAAAGACCAGGAAAAGTAATAGCTTACATTGAAAAAGGCTAAAATAGAATGAAAGAAATTATTCGATCAATGATCCAAAGTTGGTTACGTTACGAACTCACTTAAGGGTTCAGAGTTTTATACATGCATCATATACAGTCGTAGAAGATTCTGGTATATGTTAAAAGAAAGAATTAAGCCTAGGTCATAGACGAAAGATTAAATTTTTAAAGGATTTTATCATGAATATCCCTCAATGCCTATGAAAGGCTAAAGTAATAACTAATACCATAAACCACAGATCGGAAGATAGCTTAAGCCTATATAAAGGTTGATCAGAGGGAAGAGGAAACTGAAGAGTTACATCAACTAAGTAATCAGGAGTCTGATTATTATACCCAAAAAATTAGAAACATCGTGATCGAGAACATTGCAGGATCTCCTTTAAAATCAGTGGTACGAGAGAGATAATACTAAAACCATAGTCTATAACAGCTCTACGATATAGCCAGTTAAAAAAACAGCCTCATAAGAATTCAGTATGAAGCTCCCACCGGATTGTAGTATTATAATAGAGCTTTAAGTTGTTATGTGAATCATACCTATGTGGAAGGGAGATTATGAAAGAGATAGAAGATATGATGCGAGATTTTAAGTAAATAAGGTAAAGGTGAATAACGTACAAGATACTCAAATGCAGAAAATTGTGAATAGTCCATACTTCGGGTAGAAGGCTAGAAGAGCGAGGATCCAAAAATCGGGAATGATAGCGGCATCGTCAGCGACATATCTTCCAGCCTATTGTTTCTAAGTACTGAGACATCTAGCTAAGAGAGTAGATAAGGGTTAGAGACGATGTGATGTCTCTCTTGACGTTCCAGAATAACATAAGAAAATCAATGGTGCAAGCAAGTTGAAGGAAATTTGCGAGTAGTATAAATAGATATGTATAGGTCGCAATCTAAAGTATGGTAGAGTGACAAAGTTTTAAGAAAACATGAGTAAGGATAATGAAAGGAAAGTGAAAAAGTGACGAGAATGGATAAGTCCTCGGGATTAAGCCCGTGAAGACAAGGGAGCTGATGGGTTCTCTAAATTATATAAAGCTCAGTATAGCCGGTATGACCTCAAAGGAGTCTATGACTAGCAACATTTAGAAGAAATGGAATGATGACCTGGTAAAGGAATGAGGTTGTAATTGTGACAGATAAAAAGATGACGTTTGGGTCGTTGATTGAATAATGAATTGAAGGAAAAAAAGAAAGGGAGGAGCAAAAAATATTTCGCGGACGGCACTGGATTAGAATACCCCCATAAGGTGAATCACATTGAGATATTATGATACGATTATGGAAATGACTTCAGGTATTTCTCGATGCAACGTAAGTTCTACTAGCAAGATATTACATAAGAGGTTTCAGTAATAAGTGGTGGATTGTAGATCGATATTGAGGTGAATCAACAATGGATGGATATAGGTTACAAAGTATGACATGAGATTAGGCCATGGTTCTTAAGACGAACGGTAATGAAGGAGCATTAAAGGACTGAGATTTATACCTAGAAGAAAGGCAACAAAAGTAACTTGGAGTTTGGTAAGCATACCTCAATAATGATAAATTGAAGTAAAAAAATTATTGTATAGCATGACCCATGTAGATGTTGTAAAGCAATACGAATGGATGACCAGATCTATGAAATAAGACATGGCCATATTCGCAAGTTCTACAAAGTATCGAACAAATAACTTCAGGACACCTATAGATACCTAGAGAAGCATCCTATTAAGCCTTGTATATGTTTACAAAGTAAGGCCTAGAGATTGACTAAAAGCTAAAAGGAAAAAGGAAAAATGAATCACATAAGCGCACTTACAAAGCCAGGGTCATACAGGCTGCATGACAGGAGGTAGCAACAGTTGCGAGATTAGAAAGATTTCGACAACAAGTCATGATATGAGCAAAAAGACTAAAGGGGGGAATACCATAGACTTTGGATTTATTTACAGAACAATTGCCTAAATGGCAAGGAGAGCATTAAGGTATTCACAAGAACTATAAGTTATGAAAATGATGAGAGCATCAATCATCATTCGAGGACGAATGTTCCAAAGGGGGGAATGAAGTTATGCCCCGCAATAGTACATAGATATTACATCCCACAGTATTATATTATGACGATGTTACCCTCTGTAGTAATATATTACGATAATGTTACCTTCTGTATTAATATATTACGATGATGTTACATCTTGTAGTATTATATTACGATGATGTTATACCTTACAGTATTACATTATGGTGATGTCACGCTTCGTAGTATTAAGTTATGATAGTGTTGCACCCAGCACTATTACATTACGGTGATGTTATGCTTCGCAATATTAAGTTACGACGATGTTGCACCCTGTAGTATTGTACGTTGAATTTGTCGTAAGGTAATTGACATCAGTCCAAGGTAAAGATTTTTTAGAGATTATAAGGATTGTAAGTGATGAATAAATTCATGAAGGTGAGAGGGGAAGCAAGTCGAAGAAAATGAATTTTGTTGAAATTTGGTATTTTGGGATAAAATAAGGCTCGAGCTAAAATACCCAATATTTATGGACTAGTACCATACAAGGTACCACATGACCATGATAGTAAGGTGTATAAGGTATGTAAAAATGAGCAGTATTTTAAAAAAGTGGGAATGATTCTCAATTATGTGAGTAATTTGTTGATTACCAGGTAATAGGACATTACCCAGTTAACTAATAAATAGATAAGAATTAATAATCCCCCCTCCCCCAAAAAACATGGCACAAAGCCACAAGACTAAGAATGACTCTTAGTCATTTATGCTTAGGTGGTTACCTAAGGATAGATGGGAATTTAACCAAATAAGATTTGTTATAAGTCTTATCTTCCATTGGGACAAAGACTTGTTACATTTTCCAATCTATTACATTTTCTATTTGGACAAGGAAAGTCAGAACGTTCATTATCCAAGAAAGTCTCCTATATACCATTTTCAATCCAATTATCCAAGAAGAAGCTTAGTTCGATCAATTGCTTCCAAAAAAATAGAAGTTTAATTCATTCAAGACTTCAAGAACAAAAGCAAGATTCAATCTAATTTTGGGGTTATAAATTCAATCCATGAAGGTTTCCAACGGAAATTGTTAAAATCATAGCAACGTAAAATTTTATGGTTCCAAAAGGGTACGGTGCAATCTTCAAAAGTATTATACGATATTTTTCCTACTCTAGGTATGTTAAGGCTATCCCTTCTTTCTTTTGGCATGATCTATATGACACAAACGAAACGTGTAAATGCACAAATTCAATAAATGACTCTATTCATAGAAGTATTAGAGATATCTATGTTCTTGAATTTCCATGTGTCATAATATTTTATCATCTGTTCATGGGTCTCAAAAAATACAAAAGTTGAAAAGAGTTTACTTTATGATATTACTCAAAGGCAAAATAGTCTTGTGACATTCCGAAAGATTTTATTAATATACTTTTCATGTATTGCATTCATGTACATTGACCCATGACCAGATGGCATTATATACGCATATATATGCATGTATATATATATATATGATATGGGAAAGGTTATTGCATTATATACGCACCACCACCTGATCAGCTAGTATACGTTGATGATTTTGTCCATAGTGGCCAAGATGATATGATAGGATGCCCTCATATGCTGATGATGTTATGAAACATGTACCTATGCACGACATGACATTCATACGCATATGCATGATACTATAATTAGTTCATGATTTACAAAGTTTTCTGACTTACAGGTGGAGTCATTTACTCTATATTTTCCCCATGTCTGTTATGTGCTTACTTATGTACCATACATACTCAGTACATTATTTGTACTGACGTCCCTTTTTGCCTAAGGACGCTGCGTTTCATGCCTGCAGGTCCAGATAGATAGGTCGAGAGCCCTCCAAGTAGGCTATCAGCTCAGTGGAAGATGTTGGTGCGCTCCATTTGCTTCGGAGTTGCTTGTTTGGTTAGTATGAGTTAGATGCGTATTGTTTTGTATGGTGGGACTCTATCCCAACCTTTATGAAAATTATATATTCTTAGAGGCTTATAGACAAATATCATGTACGTAAAAGTTTGTATGGCCTTGTTGTCCTATATTCAATGTTCAAGTGGTTATTTTGGTCTTAGAGGCCCATATGTCTTATGTATAAGTTGGCATTACCTGTTGTATTCTACCTATTTCACGGCAGCCTCTCTGGCTTAGTTATTTATGATAGTATGACATGAAAATATATGATGTGTTGGTACTCGGTTGAGTAAGGAACCGGGTGCCCATCGCGGCCCATCGGTCTGGGTCGTGACAGAATCGATCAAGATATTATCAACAAAAACAATCATAAATGAATCCAGATAGGGCTTGAACACTCGGTTTATCAAATCCATGAATGTTGTTAGGGCATTTGTCAACACCAAATGACATCACTAGAACTCCTAATGCCCGTACCAAGTGCGAAAAGCTGTCTTAGGGACATCAGATTCCCTAATCCTCAACTGACAGTAGCCAGATCTCAAATCAATCTTCGAAAACCCTTTGAAACCCTGAAGTTGATCAAATAAATCATTAATCCTCGGCAATGGATACTTGTTCCTAATGGTGACTTTGTTCAATGCCGATAGTCTATGCACATCCTCATCGACCCATCTTTTTTCTTAACAAACAACACTGGCACACCCTAGAGCGAGACACTAGGTCTAATAAAGCCCTTATCCAGCAAATCTTGAAACTATTCATTAAATTCTTTCAACTCTGGCGGGGCCATGCGGTATGGCAGAATGGAAATGGGTTGAGTGCCCGGAGCTACATCAATGCAAAAGTCAATATCCTTGTCAGCTGGCATCCCCCGCAGGTCTACAGGAAATACCGCTGGAAACTCACGAACAACTAGTACGGAATCCGTGGAAGGAACCTCTACACAAGAATCGAGAACATAAGCCAAATAAGCCAAACAACCCTTCTCGATCATACGCCGATCCTTCATATAAGAAATGACCCTACTGGTAGAATAACCAGGAGTCTCCCTCCACTCCAATCGAGGCAACCCTGGAAAGGCTAGGTCACAGTCTTGGCATGATAGTCCAATGTGGCATGATAAGGTGGCAGCCAATCCATCCCCAAGATGACATCAAAATTAACCATATCAAGAAGTAGGAGATCTACACGAGTCTCAAGACCACCAATAATAACCACACACGAGTGATAGACACGGTCTTTGACAATAGAATCACCCTCCGGTGTGGACACATATACCGGAGCACTCAAAGAATCACGAGGCACAACCAAATACGTAGCAAAATAAGATGACACATAAGAGTATGTAGACCTTGGATCAAATCGAATAGAAGCATCTCTACTACAAACTGAAACCGTACCTATTATAACGGCATCAGATGCCTCCGCCTCAGGCCTGGTTGGGAAAGCATAATATCGGGGCTGGGGCCCACCATATTGAACTACATCTCTGGGACGACCTCTTACTGGCTGGCCTCCACCTCTAGCAGCCTGACCTCTACCTCTAACACCTCAACCTCCACCTCTAGTTGTATGACCCCTACCTCTAGATGGCTGAGTGGGCGGTGGAACACCTGTTGCCGGAACCACGGCACGAGAACCCTGTTGTTGAGAACTGCTCGATGCTTGAGGGCAAAATTTAGCAATATGCCTCGGATCGCCACAAGTATAACAAGTCCTCGGCTGCTGGAACTGCTGACCTTGAAACTGACCCTAACAGCCTTAGTAACCACCCCGAAAACTCTAGAGCGGAGGTGCATTGATAAGAGCTGGTGATGCACTGTAGGGTAGTTGATCAAAATACTACATATGAGAACCACAACCACCAGAAGTACCCTTGGGAAGCCTGAAGTGTTGAATGAAACGGCATGGGAGGATGGCTCCTACCAAAAGAATCCCTGCCTCAAAACGAGGCACAACTGAACCTACCAGAATGACGAGGCCTCTTGTCAGACCCTTGACCACTCCCATGAGCTAGAACTGCCTTAAATCGCCTGGCCACATTGGCCTCATCCTGGAAAGAAATCTTGCACCCTGTCTCTTTAGCCATCTACAATCTGATAGGCTGAGTGAGTCCCTCAATAAACCTCCTCACTCTCTTTCTCTCGGTGGGGAGTATAAGAAGAGCATGACGAGCCAAATCAACAAAACTAGTCTCGTAATGTGACAGCTATAGAACCCTGCTGAAGATGCTCGAACCGCCTGCGATAGTCCTCTATCTGAGTGACCGAAAGAAACTTCTCGAAAAATAGCTGGGAGAACTGGTCCCAAGTCGAGGCAGGTGACCCAGTTGGGCTAGTCAACACAAAATCATTCCACCATATCTTGGTGGACCCTATCATCTAGAATACAACAAATTCGACCCCATTGGTCTCTACTATCCCCATGTTCCACAACACCTCATGGCATCGGTCCAAATAATCCTAGGGGTCCTCAGAAGTTTCCCCACTGTAATGAACTGGAAAAAGGTTAGTGAACTTATCCAACCTCAACAAAGCCTCAGAAGACATAGATGATCCACCAGTGGCCTAAGCCACAACAACTGGCTGAGCTACTCCCATTGGCTGAGCTGCTAGAGTTTGGAACTGAGGAGCCATCTGCTCCAGAGTATGGGTAGCGGAAGTCTGAGCTCGTCCCCCAACTTGAGAGACGGATGTTCCAATCTGCGCTGTGTTCTCCATAAAGCTACCGAGACAGACCAAAGCATCCTGAAGTACCGGGGTAGTGATGAACCCCTCGGGAACCTGAGATGGCCCTGCCAGAACGGTCTGAGCCAGAACCTCATCATCAAACTCCACATGAGGCTTCACTGTTGGGGCTGCTACTCGAGCTCTAGGCTAAGCCCTACCACCGCATTGGCCTCTAGCACGGCCTCAGCCTTATCCTTTGCCCCGCGTAGAAGCTGGCACTGGGGCTCGGGCTGCTGATCAACTAATGAAGCGGTACGTGTTCTCGCCATCTGCGAAAGAACAGAGTAGAAGTTCAATTAGTATTTACAAGTCAAATTGCACGACAGAGAAGAATAGATGTGAAGTTATTCCTAAACTCTGTAGCCTCTAGAAGATAAGTACAAACTTCTCCATACTGATCCTGTAGACTCTACCTAGCTTGTTCATGAATTGTGCGACCTAGGCAACCTAGTGCTCTGTTACCAATTTGTCATGACCCGGATTTCCCATCGTTGGGGTCGTGATGGCTCCTAACTCTAGAATGCTAGGCAAACCAATAGCTACGACTCAACACATTAATCATTAACCCAAAACAACAATAAATAATAATTTAAGCTAAGCAGATATAAGTGCAGAAATTTCTAGAATAGTTCAAAACTCTACAACACGAGCACCCCAAATGATTTGGTGTCACAATCCACGAACATCTAAGAATTTCTACAAATACTGGCTTAAAGGAAAATACATCTGTTTTTCGGAATGAGATAAAATAGGAAATAAAATAGAGGGAAAGGGACTCCAGGGTTTGTGAATACCGGCAGATCTACCTTGGGTCTCCTGTGGACTAAAGGCAACAACCCAAACTCTACTCACGAGGTCTGGCACCAAAATCTGCAAAGAAAGCACAGAGTGAAGTATCAGTTCAACCGACCCCATGTACTGGTAAGTGTCGAGCCTAACCTCAGTGAAGTAGTGACGAGGCTAGGACATGAAAGTAGTATAAACCTGTGCAGTTAAATCACATACGAGAAAATAATAACAACATAAATTTAACACAACATAACGGGAAGGGGAAATATGTTGAGGGGAATATCAAATTCTGACAGTAATATAGTAAAGAATCAAGGTAAATATCATGCTTTGAACCAACATAAATAATAACCCAGTAACATGTGCACGACATCACCCTTCGTGTTTTTACTCTCGTCCTCACCATAAGAAACAACAGAAACGGCACGGCATCACCCTTCGTGCATTAACTCTCTCATAATCATGGCACGACATCACCCTTCGTGCATTAACACTCATATAATATGGCACAACATCACTCTTCGTGCATTAACACTCACTCACAATATTGTGCATGACATCACCCTTCGTGCTTTACATTCTTCCTCACCCAAACAAAAGAAACAATAACATCCCGGCAAGGGAATCAGCTACAACCAATCTCCTTTCAACAGTTAAATTCACAATATAAGTCTCAACTTGAGTTAGTACTCAACATTTACCTGATACCAAGAAAACATAACAAGACTTGTTCAACAGGAAGAATAACCAGTTTAAGCATGAACAATACGTAATAAGAGACACAATGTTCATAAGTATAAGACTCACTTGCCTGCTATGACCCAACTACTATGTATAGATACTCGTCACCACACCTATACGTTGTAATCAACAACTAAATACATAGAAAATAAGGCAACAACAATTAATCCCTCAAGCTAAGGTTAGCCACAACACTTACCTCGATTCCACGACAACAATCAAATGTCAATTACCACTTTACCTCTCAATTCCACCTCCAATCCTCTTGTATCTAGTCATAATTAACTTAATAACATCAATAAATACTAGAGAACTCAATTCTAAAGCTTAATTATAGGTTTCCCAACATTTTCCCCAAATAAGTTAAAAATCGACCCCGGGCCCTCTTGTTCAAAACTCGAAGTTCAGATCAAAACCCGATTACTCATTCACCCCCGAGCCCAAATAAGCAATTGGTTTTGGAATCCGACCACAATTTGAGGTCTAAATCCCTAAATTTTGAAATTCTCAAATTTCACCCAAAAACACCCAATTTCCCATGAAAATCACTAGATTTTATGATGAAATCTTGTAAAAAGATGAGATAGATTGAAATAAATTAGTTTTGAATCATTTGCCTATGATTTGGGGAAGAATTGGTCTTTGGAAAATCGCCTCTTGAAATTTAGGGTTTAAAAATTTGAGAAATGAGTTGAAAATTCCGTCCAAAATCGTTTTTGAATAGTTGCAGATATTGCATTTGCGATCAAGGGTCCACAATTGCGAACCCTACAAATGCGAACATTTCATCGCAAATACTAAGAATGTCCAAGACCTGCTTTCATCGCAAATGCGAACAATTGTTCGCAAATGCGACTTGTTCACATCGCAAATGTGATCCTGAGCTTCACAGTTGCGAAGATCCCCTCCCAGCCCTACTGATCGCAAATGCGATCTTTCTTCGCTCGAATTTGCGAGCCAGGCTAGCAATTTTCTTAAGTCTCAAAACACTTCGTGGCCTACCCAAACACACCCGAGCCCTCGGGGCTCCAAACCAATCATGCAAACAAGTCTAAAAACATCATACAGACTTGCTCGTGCGATCAAATCGCCAAAATAACATCTTAAACAACGAATTTAACATCAAAACTCATGAAATCCCTAAGAACACATGAAATTTCTATTTTTACAAACGGACGTCCGAATCACGTCAAATTACTTTCATTTTTCACCAAATTTCACATATAAAGTTTAAATATTATAGCAGACCTGTACCGTGCTCTGATACCAACAAGTTTTAACATTATTCAACTTCCATAAACTATTATCTTTTTCAGTTAACAATGTTCTTTAAAAATTCATTTCTCGGACTAGAGACCTCGGAATTTGATTTCGGACATACGCCAAAGTCCCATATTTTACTACGGACCCTCCGGGACCGTCAAATCATGGGTCCGGGTCCGTTTACTAAAAATATTGACCGAAGTCATCTTAAATCAATTTTAAAGACAAAAACTCAATATTTTTCTCAAATTTTCATATAAGGCTTTCGGGAAGCTCGCCCGGACTGCACACGCAAATTGAGGAGAATGAAAATGAGATTTTTAAGGCCTCAGAATGCAGAATTGAAATCTAAAATGAATGATGACCCAAAAGGGTCATCACACTTGTATGTACGATAAATCTTAAGTTCACTGTCATATAAGTGGAAGCTTCTATCTCAACATTAGAAGTCAGGGCCTTCTCAACAAGATTGGGGTCTTAAAGCCAAATTTCATATAGGCTCTAACTAAGAATATCAACGATAATTTTTTAATGAAAAAGTATAAAATAAAGCTAAAATTTATTTGCAACGAATTATTTGTGATACAAAAATAAATTGTGACCATAATATAAATATGAAAAAATTTATTGATAAAAATTATGAGGGTACAATTCTATTTGTTCCCTTGATTCTTCTTTCCTAGTTATCTCCGTGATTAGAGGGCTGGAGCAGTTTATTTTTCGAGCGTAGGATGATGTGGGCTTTTATGGATTTATTTGATATCCACGAAGTATGTTGTGGATCTTCTTGAAGTATTTGATTATCATGAATTATCCGGCCACATCTTGATCTCTTTGTGAATATCCTGTGAGTTTATGGGATTTTCGAGATGATATCCATTTTTTAGATGCATTTGTTAAGGGAATGTGCAACCCTTTTTATATGAGTGACTTAGGGTTAGGGTAGAGTAGCCACCAAGATACGGTTTCGGTAGAGTAACCTCCAAGCAACCCTAATAGACTCCTAGAATTTTAAGAGTCGTCTTGTAGCATCTTGAGTTTAGGATTTATCTTGATCCGTTAAAATTTTGATGTCTACGGAATTATAAAACTCAAGAATTTGATAAGTTGAAGATGAGACTTGAAGTACCCGATCATCGCAACAGATAATTTTGAAAGTTGTAGTTTTTGATTTATATGAGGAAGAGATGAAGGGCAGAACTGGTCCCATTGGGTGTGCCAATTTGTTTGAAATGAATTATTTGTGGTATAAAAATAAATTGTAACCACAATATAAATATGAAGAAACATAATTTTATTGATAAAATGATGCAGGTACAATTTTATTTGTTCCCTTGATTCTTCTCTCCTGATTATCTCCGTGATTCGAGGGTTGGAGTAGTGTATTTCTTGAACGTAGTATGATGTAGGCTTTCATGGATTTATTTAATTTTCTTGAAGTATTTGATTATCAATGTAATGACCCAGCCGGTCATTTTAAGAAATCATGCCCCGATCCCATATTAACTGTTTTCCCTATGTTTGTTTCTGCTGTTGTGAGTTGCCGGGGGGAATTATTGGGAGTTTCAGAGAGTTTTGGGAAATGGTCCCTAAACAAGAGCTTAAGTTTTGGAAATTTGATCATAGTCGGAACAGTGTGAAGACAGCCTAGGAATGGAATTCCGATGGTTCCGTCAGCTCCGTTGGGTTATTTTGGGTTTAGGATCATGTTCGGATGGTGTTTTGGAGGTTCATAGCTAATTTAGACTTGAAATGCAGAAAGTTAAATTTTTAAAGTTTCTGGTTCGATAGTGAGATTTTTATCCGAGGGTCAAAATGGAATTCTGGAAGTTGGAGTAGCTCTGTAGTGTTGAATGTGACGTGTGTGCAAAATTTCAGGTCATTCGGACGAGGTTTGATAGACTATTTGATTGAAAGCGTATTTTGAGAGTTTTGAAGTTCTTAGGCTTGAATCTGATGCTAAATTGATGTTTTGATGTTGTTTTGAGCGTTCCGAAGATTGGAACAAGTTTGAATGATGTTTAAGGATTGATTGGCATGTTTGGTTGAGATCCCGAGGGCCTCGGGTGTGTTTCTGATGCTCAGCGGGGCATTTTGAAACTTGTTGGAATTGCAGAATAACTGCAGCAGCCCAGTTCTGGTTTCCTTCTTCGCATTTGTGAGAAGGGTCTCGCGTTTGCAAAAAGGATCTAGGGCTGGGGGAGTTTTAGTGCTTCGCCTTCATGAAGAGTCTCCTGCATTCGCGAAGCTGAGAGGTTTTATACCTACGTGTTCGCGATGGTGTTCCCGCGTTCACGTAGGAGGAGGAAGTTTTGCATCGCGTTCGTGACCTAGCCATCGCATTCGCAATGAAGGAATTTGGACCGAAGCGAATTTGTGTTTCGTGAACGCAAGGGGCCTTCCGCGTTCGCGAAGAAAGGATTTATGGGCAGTATTTAAATAGCCCATTAGCGACCCTTCTTCATTTTTCCACCATTTTTGGACGGGATTGAAGCATTTGATGTTGATTTTGAGGAAACCAAAGGGGAATCACATGGAGGTAATATTTTTGACTTCGTAACTTGTTTATATGTGATTAAAGGCCTAATTCGTGTTGAAATATTTGGGAAAAATGGGTAATTAGGGTTGTGATTAAGAAACCTTAACATGGGTATTTGAGGGGTCAATTGAATTTCGATTTCAGTGTTCTTGTTATGTATAGACTCATGAAAATACGAGGTTTTTGAAATGTTAAATTTCACCCGATTCCGAGACGTGGGCCCGAGGGGCATTTTGGTCATTTTACCTAATTTCACGTATTAGCTTAGAATTTATTTGTAGAATCAGTTACTTGAAGTGTTATTTACATTATGAAATTGAATTTAATAGATTTGGGTCATTTGGAGTCGAGTACTCGTGGCAAGAACGTGGTTTCGGGTTGACTTTTGAGCCGGTTCGAGGTAAGTGGCTTGCCTAACCTTGTGTGGGGGACATTCCCCTTATGATTTGGTATTGTGGTAATTGAAATGCCTTGTACATGAGGTGACGAGTGCGTACTTGTGCTAATTATTGAAAATCTTGTTTTCACTTAAGTAGCTTTAATTGTGTTTTCCTTTCTTGCTTACTCTACTTGAAATTTAAATCTACTGTTAGCTTAGAAAAGCATGTTTAATTTACTTAATTGCTTTATTGTTTAAGCTGCCATAATTGTATTATGTGAATTATGTTAGGTTAGAATTACATGTTCTACTTGGTACGAAATTTAGCTTAAGTAAGTATTCCTTGTGTTGTTGCTGTGTGTTTTACTATGGGACTACGGGACGACATCCCGGGAGATCCCCTATACGTATTTATGATTTGAGTTGAGGTGCGGGATACCGAGAGATCCCTAGCACATATATTGAGGATACCAAGAGATCCTCGGGATACAAAGAGATCCCTAGCATATATTGAGGATACTAAGAGATCATCGGGATACCAAGAGATCCCTGGCATGTATTGAGGATACTAAGAGATCCTCGGGATACTGAGAGATCCCCGATTATATTCTTTGAGAAGAGTGGTATACCTGGTGATTGTTTCTACTTCTTTTTTAGTTGTGGTTATCCTTATTATCTTGTACTGATTCTTATTGTTATCTTCCAACTGTACTGTTTTATCTTATACTGCCGCACCCTATATTTCATTTAATCTCAGTAGGGCCCTAACCTGCCTCGTCACTACCCGACCGAGGTTAGGCTTGGCACTTACTGAGCACCGCTGTGGTGTACTCATACCCTTTCTGTGCATGTCTTTTCATGTGAAAATCATGGTACCTCCACTCAGACTTATCACGCTTGAGACGAGGCGCTTATAGAGACTCCGAGGTATATCTGTCGCGTACGCAGACCGAAGAGTCCTTTTCTACTCTCCCTTTTTTTTAGCATTAGCCCTTCTGTATTTTCCTTTTCCCTTGGATAGATATTCTGGAGTTAGATATTTATAGACATACCAAGGCTTATGATCATGAGATTCCGGGTTTTGGGAAAAAGTATTCAGATTTCGAGAGTTGTTATTGTGTATGCCGAGCGGCACTTTTAAACACTGTTTTATTCCACTATTTTGTTTTTATTAATTCTTCTGCAAGTTGGTTTATTTTCCGCACTGTAGGCTTACCTAGTCGTAGAGACTAGGTGCCATCATGATGGTTCACGGAGGGCAAACCGGAGTCGTGACAAGTTGGTATCAGAGCTCTAGGTTCATAGTAGTCATGAATCACAAGCTGGTTTATTAGAGTCTCTTTGATCGGTACGGAGATGTCTGTACTTATTTATGAGAGGCTATGTAACTGTTAGGAAAATTCCACTTCATTTGATTTTCTTGTCGTGCGAGATTTTGATATCACAATTCTAAACTTCTAACTTCTATTCTCTCATAGATGGTGAAGGCACGTGCTACCCGAGATTATCAGGCACCCGTTCCCCCTACTGCAGCCGTCAGAGGCCGAGGACGCGAACGTGGTGCAGCCAAAGCACCTCCGAGCTGCCACCGTGTACCAGCAGCAGTTCCAGCCGGAGTCCAGGCACCTAACGCCTACTATTACTACTACTCTAGCACTCCAGGAGACTCTGGCACAGTTCATGAGCATGTATACCACTTTGGCTCAGGCAAGGTTGCTTCCCCTTGCTGCAGCTACATCTCATGTGGGGGGAGGAGCATACACTCTCGCCGCCTGCACTCCTGAGAAGCGAGTGTATGTGGATCAGGTTCCCGAGGTTATTCCTGTACCACCTGCAGCCCTAGGTCAGCCCGAGGACAGGGCAGCAATTTCAAAGGATGAGCAGAGGAGGCTTGAGAGGTTCAAGAAGTATGATCCTCCGATATTTAGTGGGTTAGCTTCAGATGATGCCCTGGGATTTCTGGAGGAGTGTCACTGTATCCTCCACACTATGGGTGTATCAGGATTGAGTGGAGTGTCTTTCACTGCCTTCTAGCTTTGAGGAGCCCCCTATGAGTGGTGGCGCACATATGAGTTAGACAGTCCGGATAAGGCAGCTTCACTGACATGGACTTGGTTTTCAAATATGTTCCTGAAGGAGTTTGTTCCTCGGAGCCTCAGGGACGTGTGACGCACAGAGTTTAAGAATTTACGCCATAGTGCTATGACTGTCTCGGAGTATGCTGTGCGTTACACTAGTTTGGCTAGACATGCCCCAACCTTGGTTTCTACTGTTTGCGAGAGGGTTCGCCAGTTTATTGAGGGGATTATTCTCAGCATCAAGTCTAGCATGGCTCGTGAGTTGGAGATGTATATTTCTTATCAGTAGGTGCTGATTATTGCTAGGAGGATTGAGGGTATGCATGCTAGGGAGAGAGAGGAGAGGGAGGCCAAGAGGTCTCGAGAGTCGGGCCATTATTCTGATGCCCGTGCCCTAGCTGCAGGTCGTCATGGTAGGGGTTATATGAGTCGCCCTATTCATTAAGTTCTTCCAGCAACCAATGGTATTCCAGCTCCTCCTAGGCCTTAGGAGCCTTACTATGCACCTCCGGTATCTAGCACGCCTCCTGCACGGGGCGCTTTCAGAGGTCAGTCCAGCAGACCTGGCCCGAGCTATTCATAACCGCCATATCCTCCCCGAGCTTGTTTTGAGTGTGGTGACACATGCCATGTAGTGAGGGATTGCCCTAGACTTGGGAGGAGTGCACCTCTATAGACTTCTCAGCCACAGCGTGCCCCGCAGAGTTCTCATGCTATGGTTACAGCCCCACTTGCTACCCTACCTGCTCAGCCAGCTAGAGGCGGAGGTTAGGGAGGTAGAGGTCACCCTAGAGGGGTAGTCCAGGCCCGATACTATGCCATTCCTGCTCGTACCGAGGCTGTTGCCTCTGATTCTGTCATCACAGGTATTATACTGGTTTGTCACAGAGATGCATAAGTTCTATTCGATCTAGGCTCCACTTACTCTTATGTGTCTTCTTATTTTGCTCCACACTTGGGTGTACCTCGAGATTCTTTGAGTTCCCCTATTTATGTTTCTACTCTTGTGGGAGATTCTCTTATTGTGGACCGCATTTATCAGTCGTGTTTGGTTGCTCTTAGTGGTTTTGAAACCAGAGCCAATTTATTGTTGCTCAGCAAGGAAGAGTTCGATATTATCTTGGGCATGGACTGGTTGTCGCCCCATTATGCTATTCTTGATTGTCATGCCAAAACCATGACACTGGCTATGCCAGGTGTACCGTGTGCTGAGTGGAGGGGTACTTTAGATCATACTCCCAACAGAGTTATTTTTTTCCTTAAGGCTCATCGAATGGTTGAGAAGGGGTGCGATGCATATTTAGCTTATGTGAGAGATGTTAGTATTAATACAATTTCAGTTGATCCAGTCCCAGTAGTACAGGATTTTCCTGATGTGTTTCCAACCGATCTTCCAGGCATGCCGCCTGATAGAGATATTAATTTGGCATTAATCTGTTGCTGGACACTCAGCCCATTTCTATTCCTCCATATCGTATGGCTCCTCCTGAGTTAAAGGAGTTGAAGGATCAGTTACAGGAATTGCTTGATAAGGGTTTTATTAGGCCTATTGTATCACCTTGGGGTGCTCCTGTCTTGTTTGTGAAGAAAAAGGATGATTCTATGCGTATGTGTATTGATTATCGCAAGTTGAATAAAGTTACGGTGAAGAACCGTTATCCTTTGCCTCGTATTGATGATTTGTTTAACCAGCTTCATGGCGCACGGGTGTTTTTTAAGATTGACTTGTGCTCAGGTTTCCATCAGTTGAAGATTCTGGAGCCAGATATCCCGAAGACTACTTTCTGGGCTGGTTGGTCATTACGAGTTCCTTGTTATGTCATTTGGGCTTACCAATGCCCCAGCAGCCTTTATGCATTTGATGCACAGTGTGTTCCGACCGTATCTTGACTCATTCATTATTTTCTTATTGATGATATTCTGGTGTATTCCTGGAGTCGGGAAGATCATGAGCAGCACCTGAGGACAGTGCTTCAGACCTTGAGAGAAAAGAAGTTATATGCTAAGTTCTCGAAATGTGAGTTTTGGTTGGATTATGTGGCATTATTAGGCCATGTGGTGTCGAGTGAGGGTATTCAGGTGGATCCGAAGAAAGTAAAGGCAGTGTAGGGTTGGCCCAGACCATCCTCAGCTATAGAGATCCGCAGTTTTCTTGGCTTGGCGGGTTATTACCGTCGTTTTGTGGAGGGGTTTTCATCAATTGCAGCCCCTATGACCAGACTGACCCAGAAGGGTGCTCCATTCCAGTGGACGGAAGAGTGTGAGGCAAGCTTCCAGAAGCTCAAGACAGCTCGGACTATAGCCCCAATTTTGATATTGCTTACAGGTTCGGGGTCTTACACTGTCTATTGTGATGCCTCGAGGATTGGCCTTGGAGTGGTTTTGATGCAAGAAGGTAGGGTTATTGCCTACGCGGCCAGACCGTTGAAGGTTCACGAGAAGAATTATCCTGTCCACGACCTTGAGTTAGTTGCCATTGTTCACGCCCTAAAGATCTGGCGTCATTATTTGTACGGGGTTCCTTGTGATATTTATACCGATCATCGGAGCTTAAAGCACCTGTTCAAGTAAAAGGATCTAAACTTTTGCCAGAGGAGGAGGTTAGAGTTGCTGAAGAACTATGATATCACTATTTTGTATCACTCGGGCAAGGCTAATATGGTGGCCGATGCCTTGAGTCGCTGGGCAGAGAGTTTGGGGAGTTTGGCTTATTTACCAGCATCGGAGAGGCATATGGCAATAGATGTTCAGGCCTTAGCCAGCTAGTTTATGAGATTGGATCTTTCGGAGCCCAGTTGGGTTTTAGCTTGCGTTATTTCTCGGTTTTCCTTATTTGATCATATTAGGGAGTGTCAGTATGATTACCCTCATTTGCTTGTTCTCAAGGACAAGGTTCAACATGGTGATGCCAGAGATGTGACCATTGGTGATGATAGGGTATTGAGGATGCAGGGTCGTATTTGTGTACCCAATATTGATGGGCTTTGAGAGTTGATTCTAGAGGAGGCCCATAGTTCGCGATATTCCATTCATTCGGGTGCAGCGAAGATGTATCAGGATTTGAGGTAGCACTATTGGTGGAGGCAGATGAAGAAAGATATAGTTGAATTTGTAGCTCGGTGCCTCAATTTTCAGTAGGTGAAGTATGAGCACCAGAGACCGGGAGGGTTGCTTCAGCAAATAGAGATTCCGAAGTGGAAGTGGGAGAGGACCACCATGGATTTTGTAGTTGGGCTCCCACGGACTTTGAGGAAGTTTGATGCCATTTGGGTAATTGTGGATCGGCTGACCAAGTCCGCACACTTCATTCCTGTGTGTACTACTTATTCTTCGGAGCGGTTGGCAGAGGTTTATATTCGGGAGATTGTTCGTCTGCATGGTATTCCTATTTCCATCATTTTAGATAGAGGTACTCAGTCCACATCACGATTCTGGAGGGCCGTTCAGCATGAGTTGGGTACTCGGGTGGAGTTGAGTACAGTATTTCACCCTCAGACGGACGGACTGTCCGAGCGCACTATTCAGATTCTTGAGGATATGCTCCGTGCATGTGTGATTGAGTTGGAGGGTCTTGGGATCAGTTCTTGCCATTGGCGGACTTTGCCTACAACAACAACTATCAGTCTAGCATTCGGATGGCATCGTACGAGGCTTTATATGGTAGGCGGTCTAGATCCCAGGTGGGTTGGTTTGAGTCGGGTGAGGCTAGATTATTGGGCACAGACTTGGTTCAAGATGCTTTGGAGAAGGTTAAGGTAATTCAAGATAGACTCCGTATAGCCTAGTCTAGACAGAAGAGCTACGCTGACCGGAAGGTTCGTGATGTTTCCTATATGGTTGGAGAGTGGGTTCTGCTTCGGGTTTCGCCAATGAAGGGCGTTATGAGATTTGGGAAGAAGGGGAAATTGAGTCCGAGGTTTATTGGCCCTTTTGAGATATTGAGGCGTGTTGGGGAGGTTTCTTATGAGCTTGCCATACCTCCCATCTTGGTAGGAGTTCATTCTATATTTTATGTTTCTATGCTCCGGAGGTATCACGGTGATCTGTCGCACGTGTTGGATTTCAATTCAGTCCAGCTGGAAAAGGATCTATCTTATGTTGAGGAGCCAGTGGTAATATTGGGCAAGCAGGTTAGAAAACTGAGGTCAAAAAACATTGCATTAGTGAAGGTTCAGTGGCGGGGTCAGCCGGTCGAGAAGACGACCTGGGAGACCGAGCAGGATATGCGTAGCCGTTACCCTCATCTTTTCACTACTTCAGGTATGTCTCTATGCTCGTTCGAGGATGAACGAATGTTTAAGTGCGGGAGTATGTAACGACTAGGGCGGCCGTTTTAAGAATTCATGCCCCGATCGCCTATTAACTGCTTTCCCCGTATTTGTTTCTGCTGTTGTGAGTTGTCGGGGGGAATTATTGGGAGTTTCGGAGAGTTTTGGGACACTTAGTCCTTAAATGAGAGTTTTAAGTTTTGGAAATTTGACCATAGTCAGAACAGTGTAAAGACGACCTCGGAAAGGAATTCCAATGATTCTGTTAGCTCGATTGGGTGATTTCAGGTTTAGGGGCGTGTTCGAATGGTGTTTTGGAGATCCGTAGCTAATTTAGGCTTGAAATGCCGAAAGTTGAATTTTTGAAGTTTCCAGTTTGATAGTGAGATTTCGATTCGAGGCTCGGATTGGAATTCTAGAAGTTGGAGTAGCTCCATAGTATTGAATGTGATGTGTGTGCAAAATTTCAGGTCATTCGGACGAGGTTTGATAGACTTTTTGATCGAAAGCGTATTATGAGAGTTTTGAAGTTCTTAGGCTTGAATCCGATGCTAAATTGGTGTTTTGATGTTGTTTTGAGTGTTTCGAAGATTGGAACAAGTTTGAATGATGCTTTAGGATTGGTTGGCATGTTTGGTTGAGGTCCTGGGGGCCTCGAGTGTGTATCGGATGCTCAACGAGGTATTTTGGAACTTGTTGGGATTGCAGAAAAATTGCAGCAGCCCAGTTCTGGATTCCTTCTTCACGTTGGCAAGAAGGGTCTCGCATTCGTGAAAAGGAGCTGGGGCTGCGGGAGTTTTTGTGCTTCGCGTTCGCGAAGAGTCTCCCGCATTCGCGAAGCTGGGAGGTTTTATACCTACGCGTTCGCGATGGTGTTCCCGCGTTCGCGTAGGAGGAGGAAGTTTTCCATCGCGTTCGCGACCTGGTCATTGCGTTAGCGATGAAGGAATATGGACCCAAGCGAATTGGTGTTTCGCGAACGCGAGGGGCCTTCCGCGTTCGCGAAGAAGGGATTTCTGGGCAGTATTTAAATAGCCCATCCGCGACCTTTCTTCATTTTCCACCATTTTTGAACGAGATTGACGGTTTTGAGGGTGATTTTTGAGGAAACCAAAGGGGAATCACTTGTATGTAACATTTTTGACTTCATAACTCATTGATATATAATTAAAGACCTAATTAGTGGTGAAAATTTTGAAAAAAAGTGTAATTAAGGCTTGAGATTAAGAGACCTTAATATGAGTATTTGAGGGGTCAATTGAACTCCGATTTCAGTGTTCTTGTTATGTATAGACTCGTGAGCATACGAGGTTTCTGAAAATATAAATTTCATCCGATTCCGAGACGTGGTCCCGAGGGGCATTTTGGTCATTTTACCTAATTACGCGTATTAGCTTAGAATTTATTTGTAGAATCAGTTACTTGAAGTGTTATTTATATTATGCAATTGAATTGAATAGATTTGAGCCATTTGGAGTCGAGTACTCTTGGCAAGAACGTGGTTTCGTATTGACTTTTGAGCCGGTTCGAGGTAAGTGGCTTGCTTAACCTTGTGGGAGGGGGGGGGACATTCCCCTTAGGATTTGGTATTGTGGTAATTTAAATGCCTTGTATGTGAGGTGACGAGTGCATACTTGTGCTAATTATTGAAAATCCTATTTTCACTTAAGTAGCTTTAATTGTGTTTTCCTTTCTTGCTTACTCTACTTGAAATTTAAATTTGTTGTTAGCTTAGAAAAGCATGTTTAATTTACTTAATTGCTTTATTGTTTAAACTGTCGTAATTGTATTATGTGAAGCATGTTAGGTTAGAATTACCTATTCTACTTGGGACTACGGGATGACATTCCGGGAGATCCCCTGTACGTATTTATGATTTGAGTTGAGGTGCGGGATACTAAGAGATCCCTAGCACGTATATTGAGGATGCCAAGAGATCCTTGGGATACCAAGAGAGCTCTAGCATATATTGAGGATATCAAGAGATCCCTGGCATGTATTGAGGATACTAAGAGATCCTCGGGATACTGAGAGATCCCCGGTTATATTCTTTGAAAAGAGTGGTATTACTGGTGATTGTTTCTGTTTCTTTTTCAGTTGTAGTTATTCTTATTATCCTGTACTGTTTCCTATTGTTATCTTCCAACTGTATCGCTTTATCTTATATTTTCACACCATATATTTCATTTAATCTCAGTAGGGCCCTGACCTTCCCCGTCACTACACAACCGAGGTTAGGCTTGGCACTTACTGAGTACCGCTGTAGTGTATTCATACCCTTTCTGTGCATTTTTTTTCATGTGCAGATCCAGGTACCTCCATTCAAACTCATCACGCTTGAGACGAGACGCTTATGGAGACTCCGAGGTATATCTGCCATGTCCGCAGACCCGAAGAGTCCCTTTCTACTCCCCTTTTTTTTTAGTATAAGCCCTTATGTATTTTCCTTTTCCCTTGGTTAAATATTCTGGAGTTAGATATTTATAGACATTCAAAGGCTTGTGATCATGAGATTCCAGATTTTGGGAAAAGTATTCAGATTTCGAGAGTTGTTATTGTGTATGCCGAGCGGCACTTTTAAACACTGTTTATTCCACTATTTCGTTTTTATTATTTCTTCCGCAAGTTGATTTATTTTTTGCATTGTAGTCTTACCTAGTCATAGAGACTAGGTGTCGTCACGATGGTTCACGGAGGGCGAACCGGGGTCGTGACAATCAAGAATTATCTGGCCACTTCTTGATCTCTTTGTGAATATCCCGTGAGTTTATAGGATTTTCGAGAAGATCTCCATTTTTGAGATGCCTTTGTTAAGGGAATGTGTAACCCTTTTTATATGAGTGACTTAGGGTTAAGGTAGAGTAGCCACCAAGATAGGGGTTCGGTAGAGTAGCCTCCAAGAAACCTTAATAGACTCCTAGAATTTTAAGATTCGTCTTGTAGTATCTTGAATCTAGGATTTAGCTTGATCCGTTAAAATTTCGATGTCTACGGAATTATAAAACTCAAGAATTTGATAAGTTGATGTACAACAACAACATACACAGTGAAAACCCACAAAGTAAAATCTGGATAAGTAGAGTGTATATAGATCTTACCTCTATCTTGAGAGGTAGAAAGATTGTTTCCGAAAGACCCTCGGCTCAATATAAAGCATGGCAAAAAAATAGGCCAGATAAATACAATCAATTCAATGCAGTATGAAAATGGAAGTAGCGAATGCAAATAAGTCATGATAAAGCAGTTTAAAAAGGAGAAGTATCTATTACAGATAAATAAGATAATCGAATTACAAGAAACAATAGATAGTAGCAAAAATCAAAGAGTAAGAAACTATACAGCAAGATAAATTGATATAATATTATCGAAAAGTGTTGCATTGCTTCAATATAATGATTGCTTGTTATAACGCTTTGAGGAAGATAACTTGTAAGCCGCGGTAAGTTGTCGATTTAGAAACTTTTCAATGTTGATAATAAGAATAGTAAAAGAGAGAATGAAAAAGGTAAATATATAAATTATAATGTGGGCATGTATTAGCTATTACTCTTATACTATAGATAACCTATGTTATGATAGAAATGAGGCAAAAAGAAATAGCTACCCTACCTATGTAAGGAAGTAATTCATTAAAAGTTATTCTATTCTCTAATTATTATAACGATTCACACATTAATTATTGTACTTTCGCTTCAAAAAAATTTTAAATTTAAATGTACACATATTTTTTTTAATAATAAATATACAATAAATCTTTAAGGAAAAAACGAGGCCCTCAAAAAGTCGGGGTCCCAAGCAATTGCTTTACTGGCCTTGTAGTCGAGCCACCCATGAATACCAATGCTTGAAGGTAACTGATATCTCATTCTTCTTAATCTATATTTATATATTATTAAAAGAAGAGGAAAAAGCCCTCTGCTTAAGCCAAGTGACATCCTTAAAATTAGCCACATGTAATGTATTAACTAATTAACTATTAACTAATAATTAATTCGGCCATATGGCATAACCAGAAAAAGTCGCATATAATTTATTTGTTAATTAATTAATAATAAATAACTAAATAAAAATATTGGAAATTTTAAAAAAATATGTATCCTTATTTTTAAGAAGAATTTGGAAAAACAACTTCTCCAACAATCTCATTTTATAACAAATTTCAAATCACTGTTATCCATTCAAATTGAGTACATCTCAGCATTTGATTTCTATATTTTCGGTGGTTCTCCATGTTTAGGATAATATTAACAATAATTTTAGAAATAAAATACTAATATTGAATGTTTAAAGTTTCATAATTCAATAAAATCTAACTACAATTTCAAATTAGAAACAACTATAACTTTTATTCTGTTTGAAAGAAAGGCAAAAAATTTAAATCTATATGTTAAGATTAGAGTAGCTTTAAAATCCATTCAAATTAAAATATGAATGTTTATCATTTATTTTAGTTTCATTTTTTTCTCTAATCATCATCAATTGATAATAATCTATCTATATCCAACAGGATAATAATCTTTATGCTAACATTGTCAACAAATGCAGGTTGTTAATGTATCAACAGAAGTAGGTAATCATTTTACTAGAACAATATGTTTTTGAAAAACTACTATCTTATGACGCTTGTACAAATTTAGCAAGCCTAGATAACCAAAGTGTCCTATGTGATACTAACTATGAATCTCAATTACTGCATGTTCCTTAACCTATAATATATATATATATATATATATATATATATATATATTTCTTGTTTGCTAAAAAAAAAGATAATAATCTATCTATATATTATTAAAAAGTGAGGAACCCCCTCCCCTCCCCCTCAAGCCAAGTGACAACCTTAAATTTAGCCACATATAATGTATTAACTAATTAACTAATATCTAATAACTAATCCAACTATATGGCATAACCAGAAAATGCCACATATAACTTATTTTTTAATTAATTAGTAATAAATAAATAAAACAAAATATTAGAAATATATAAAAAAATATATATCCGTATTTTTAAAAAGATTCTGAAAAAACCTATTCCAACGATCTCATTTTATTACAAAATTAAAATAATTGTTATCCATTCAAATGGAGTACATCTCAACAGTTGATTTCTATATTTTCGGTGGTTCTTTTAAGTTTAGGACAATATTAAAAGTAATTTTAGAAATGTCCAGCCCCAATCTCCCAGCATAGTATATCCTGATGACACTTAGTCTTTAAGATTATGTAAGCCTAACATACATGAATAAATAACAGAAATAATATATAACTTCAAATTTAAACCAACCAGCTATCATAAAAGAACTCCACAATACAACTGACAATAACTCCCAAAATCTGATGAGACTGAGTCATAAGCTCTACACGAATATACTGAACCAATCCCTAATACATCAGTGTCTAAGTAGAGAGTAAGCAATAGAAAATAAACAAGGACAGAGGGTGACTCCAAGGCATACAAACGTCGACAGGTATACCTTGAAGTTTTCGATATGAGTGTGCTACTCCCTAGTATCAAGCATGATATGAGGTGCCTAGATCTGCACAAAAAGATGTGCATAACCGTAGTATAATGACTTGATCGGTTGTTTTGAGCATTTACACTCCGCTCGGTGGTTTGGGCGCATGAGTATCTTCGTGGTTTGACTTTTTAGTTTTGACCTCGGATTGGAGTTTTGATGGTTCCATTAGCTCCGTTGGGTATTTTAGACTTAGGAGCGTGTCCGGATTATGATTTGGAGGTCCGTAATTGAACTTGGCTTTAAATGACAAAAGTTGGATTTTTGGAAAGTTTTATCGGAAGTAGACTTTTTGATATCGGATTCAGATTGTGGTTTTGTAAATTGGAATAACTTCGTTATGTCATTTGACACTTGTGTGCAAATGGGTTCATTTCGGAATGGTTTTCTATGTTTCGGCACGAGTTATAAAAATTGAAAAGTTCAAAGTTCATCAAGCTTGAATTAAGGTGCGATTCGTCATTTCGATCTTGTTATGTGTGGTTTGAGGACTCGAGTAGGTCCGCGTTACGTTATAGGACTTGTTGGTATATTCGGACGTGTCTCCGAGTGGCTCGGGTGTGTTTCGAGATGAGTTTTGAACAAGTTTGGGCATTCAGCAAACTTGTTGTTCTGGAGCTTTTGGGAGTGCGGGGGCATATTTTAGAGTGCGGATGTGCAGCCGAAAACTCCCAAAGTGCAGAGGCAATGGTTATTGTACGGACCTCAGTTGAAATTGTGAGATCCGCAGAATTCTTCTCGAGGCCGCAGAAAGGGAATTCTGCAGGTTTGATGGTTTGACTTCAGAAGCTTATATCTTTTGATCTATAAGGAATTTGGAGATGATCCAAACACGAAAGTTGTAGCACATTGAGTCTAGTTCCACAAAGGTAAACCAATTATCATTTGGACATTTGTACAGAATGTTATGGGTCTACTATTGAAGCTTGGTAGTGCAGTCATGGTGGAAGTGCGACCCCACAATTTGGACTTGCGGCCGCGGGACCTGGGATTTGCGGGCCACACACAAAAATGTGCGCTTAGTACAATGGAAGGTTAGATTTTGTACTATATAAACGAGGGTTTGAGTATTATTTCACATTTGGACTTCAGGAGCTCGGTTTGTGGTGATTTTTCGTAGGTTTTTTCAAGAAGTTCATCGGTGTAAGTAATTCTAATTCGGATTTGGTTAATATACATGAATATATAATTGTTTTCATCATTTAATTAGTATTTTGAGATGGAAATTGGGGTTTTTGCCTAAAGTTTCATAATGTAAATTTTTGAGTTTTGAACATCCATTAGAAGTAGGATTTGAGTGTAACTTGTATGGCTGGACTCGTAATTCAACGGGTTACCGGATTTTGTGAGTTTTGTTGGGTTTCGAGGTGCTGGTCCGGGTTGGACATTTTGGTCAATTTTTGGTCTTTTGATTAAGAATTCGACCTTTATCATTGGAATTGTTTTCTTGGGCTTATTTGATATATTCGAGTTGATCTATGCTAGTTTCGAGCCGCTCGGAGGTCGGTACACGCGTGATGGAATTTTTGAAGCATCGCTTAGCCTGCTCGGTATTCAATTTAGCTTGTTCAAGATAATTAACACTTCTAAACTTGGTGCTGAGGGTATGAAACCTCGAATTACGTGTTATGTGTTTAGTATTGAGGTGATTCACATGCTAGGTGACGGGTGTGTGGGCATGAACCGTGTAAGTTGTGACTCTGTTATTCCTGTGGTATTGTGTAGCTACCTTTTCTTATATGTAACCATGAAATTTCTGCGTACTCGAGCTATTGACCTGTGATCCATGTTAGAAACCATGTCTAGGCTACATGCTTAACCTGTTGGGACCCACTGAGGTCATTTCTGTTGTTGAGTTATCTGCTTTCATTGCTTTACATACTCAGTCATACGCATTCATATAAATATAATATCTTAGTCTCTATTACCATTTATTGACACATTATATCATCATTTTGGGCTAGTTTCATGGTATTGTGAGCCCGAGAGACTGGAGAGATTGATGACTGAGTGATGCCGAAGGCCTGAGTGAGAGTGATATTATGGTATTGGGATGCACGCCGCAACATGTTATATTGATTACATATTATGGGATGAGGATGCACGCCGCAACATGTTATATTGATTTTATTTTATGGGATCGAGTTGCATGCTGTAGCGGGTTTTACTGATTTATGATAGTGCTTGGGCTAAAGGAGCCCCTCCGGAGTCTGCATACACCCCAGTGAATGCAGTTCATTATATATATATATACATATATATAGCTATATAGCTATATATATCGGGTTGTACGCCGCAACGAGCCTTATGGCTATATATAGGTGGATCGGGTTACACGCCGCTATTAGCCTTATGGCTGTTTGTGGATCAGGCTGCACGTCGCAGCAGGTATTGTACAATACTTAGTGTTTGAGTAAGTATTGAGCATGGTGAGAGAGAATGTGAGACAGTGAGATTGAGTACTCTAAGAGTGTACGTACATGAGTTTATCACTGCGATGCATTACATTTGACATGCGTACTTGAGGTACAAGCTTATATATGCATTTCTTTTTGCTACTGGTTTTGGTGACATTTATGATTTTACCTATATCTTGACATGTAGGCATAGAGATGTACCTTCTTCATTGTATCTGAAAATGAAACATCTTAACTATTATTGAAAAGATTTTTGAGAAAAAAATATAGTTTTCAAGCTACTCATATTTTTGGCAATTTTGGTAAAAGATTTGGGTTTTCATTGAAATACTTGAAAAGCATGCCTATTTTCTGAAACTGTGAACGGGCTGAGCATCCTATTTCTGAGATACTTATTTTCATCATGTTGTTATGAACTGTTGTTGGCTACTGGTGTTAGACTCGACCTTTGTTCCAGCTCGTCACTACTTTCAACCTAAGGTTAAATTTATTACTTATTGAGTACATGGGGTCGGTTGTACTCATACTACACTTTTGCACCTTGCATGCAAATGTTGGATGATGATGTTGTTGTGTTCCACGGAAGCTAGATTTGAAAACGTACCTGCATTCAGGTTGTAGCTTCCTCTTATTCATGGTAGCATTAGATTCATAAAGATCTGTTTATGTACATTTCGAACAGATGATGTATTTATTTTATACCAGGTTTGTAATTTTTAATCTTAGCATTTCATAATTTGTACTACCAGTCCTTGGGAAATGTATAAGATTCAGATATTTTCTTTTACTTAATTGTCTTCATATGGACCAGTGATTGGATGGGGTCACGCATTGCAGCGGAGTTATGTTGAAATATGATCCTTTGTCTTAGATTGGTGTGTTATGGTTCTATGGTGTGTGCTGGATTTTTAGCATTTCATTATGGCGGTAATTGTTGAGCTTGCGAGATGTTTCTCGTTTGAGTCATTTTCATGATTAAGTACATTTGGATTGTTGCGTATTGGTGCACGGATTGCACGGTTTATGGCTCCGTGTAGTATTGGTGTGGCGTGTCAGTAGAGTAGCTTGTATTTAATAAGATGAGGTCATCAGATCTAGAATGGGTGCTATCGGATTTGATTACAGCATGTATGGAGGATAACATTGGAAGTCGGCTTAGAAATTTGCTAGAGTTCTTGTCGAAGGAGAGAGAGATCCATGACTTGTTGATCTGATGAATGGTTATGAGTTCTGCGTGTTTCTTTCATCATTGGCAGTGTACGAAGGTTTTAGAACGAGGTTTTGTTTGATATGAGGTTTATTACCAGAATTGGGTTATTTTGAGCAGCTACTATGATTGGAAATTTCATTATCGGTAATTGAGTTATGTGGTATATCCTGTGATTGTGTCTTGGGTTATGGTTATGGCTTGATACAGCTTGTTTAGACTTATACAGTGTGTAGATTGCGAGGTTCGGGCCTTGTAGGAAATTCCAGATGTTGGATATTGGATTCTGCGGATTACGGGCCAGCGTTGAAGTAGTGATCTTCTGTATGTTTTGTTCTCGGGCCTATATGAAATAGGGTGACGTGGGATCACCAGGGGTATGTGCATGGTAAGGTTACACGGCGGTTTGGCGACTTTGGAATAACTCTGGGCACGTTCGACGATGAAAGTATGTTTAAGTGGGTAGGATGTAAAGAGCCGACCGGTCGTTCTAAGCATTTACACTCCGCTCGGTGGTTTGAGGGTATGAGTAGCTCCGTATAATGTATTATGACTTATGTGAATTGTCAGTTTTGGTTTTAAGGTTATTCGGAATTGATTTGGAAGAATGATTCTCAACTAGGAAGCTTTAAATTGGAAGAGTTAACCAAGTTTGACTTATTAGTATTCGACCTTGGATTGGAATTTTGATGATTCTGTTACCTCTGTTGGGTGATTTTGGACTTAGGAGAGTATTCGGATTATGATTTGGAGGTCCGTAATTGAATTTATCTTAAAATGGCAAAAGTTGGACATTTGGAAAGTTTGACCGGGAGTAGACTTTTTATATTGGATTCGGATTGTGGTTCAGTGAATTGGAATAACTTTGTTATGTCATATGGGACTTGTGTGCAAAATTAGGGTTCATTCCTAAATGGTTTGCTATGTTTTGGCATGAGTTATGGAAGTTGAAAAGTTCAAAGTTCATCATGTTTGAATTAAGGTGCAATTCATCGTTTTGATTTGTTATCTGCGATTTGAGGCCTCGAGTAGGTCCGAGTTATGTTACGAGACTTGTTAGTATATTCGGATGGCTTCCCGAGTGGTTCGGGTGTGTTTCGAGATGAGTTTTGAACAAGTTTGGGCATTTCGGCAAACTTGTTGTTCTGGAGCATTTGGGAGTACGGGGGCACATTTTGAAGTATGAATGTGCGGCCGCAAACTCCCAAAGTGCGGCAGTAGTGGTAATTGTGCGGACCGCAGTTGAAAATGTTTGGGCCGAAATTGAAATTGTGCGGTCCGCAGAATTCTTCTCGCGGCCGCAGAAAGGGGATTCCTTAGGTTCGATGGTCTGACTTCGGAAGCTTATATCTTTTGATCTATAATGAATTTGGAGATGATCCAGAAATGAAAGTTGTAGACCATTGAGTCCAGTTTCTAGAATAGTAAGCCAATTGTCATTTGGACATTTGTACAGATATTTTATCGAAGCCTGGTAGTGCAGTGACTGTGGAAGTGCGGCCACAATTTGGACTTGAGGCAGCGGGACCTGGGATGTGCGGCCACACAAAACAATATGTGGTCAGCACAATGGGAAGTTAGATTTTGTACTATATAAATGAAGGTTTAAGTGTTATTTCACATTTGGACTTTGGGATCTCTGTTTGTGGCGATGTCTCGTGGGGTTTTCAAGAAATTCTTCGGGGTAAGTGATTCTAACTCGGATTTGGTTAATATACATGAATATATCACTATTTTCATCATTTAATTAGTATTTTGAGATGGAACTTGGGGGTATTTGCCTAGAGTTTCATAATGTAAATTTTTCAGTTTTGAACATTTATTCGGAGTCGGATATGAGTGAAACTTATATGGTTGGACTCGTAATTGAATAGGTTGTCGGATTTTATGAGTTTTGTCGGGTTCTAAGGCGCAGGCCTAAGTTTGACTTTTTGATCAATATTTGGGCTTTTGATTAAGAATTTGACCTTATCATTGGAGTTGCTTCCTTGGGCTTATTTGATGCATTCGAGTTACTTTTGGCTAGTTTCAAGTCGTTCGGAGGTCAGTACGCGCGGGATGGCATTTTTGAAGCATCACTTATCCTGCTCAGTATTGGATTTGGCTTTGTCAAGGTATGTAACACTTCTAAACTTGGTGTTGAGGGTATGAAACCCCGAATTATGTGTTATGTGTTTGGTGTTGAGGTGGCGCATATGCTAGGTGATGGACGTGTAGGCGTGCGCCGTGTAAGTTATGACTCTGTTATTCCTTTGGTATTGTGTAGCTGCCTTTTCTTATTCGTAACCATGAAATTTCTACGTACTTGAGCTATTGAGCTGTGATCCATGTTAGAAACCATGTTTAGGCTACATGTTTAACCTGTTGGGACCCACTGAGGTTATTTATGTTGTTGTGTTATCTACATTCATTGCTTTACATACTCAGTCATACACATTCATATGCATATCATATCTCATTCTCTGTTACCATTTATTGACACATCATATCATCATTTTGGGCTAGTTTTATGGCATTGTGAGCTCGAGAGACTAGAGAGATTGATGATTGAGTGAGGTCGAGCCCCTGAGTGAGAGTGATATTATGGGATTGGGTTGCATGCCGTAGCATGTTATATTGATTATATATTATGAGATCGGGATGCACGTCGGAGCATGCTATATTTATTATTTTTGATGGGATCGGGCTGCACGTCGCAGCGAGTTTTACTTATTTACGATAGCGCTTGGGCTGAAAGAGCCCCTCTGGAGTCTACAAACACCCCCAGTGACAGCAGTTGATTATATAGATAAATATGGATCGGGTTGCACTCCGCACCGAGCCTTATATATATATATACGGGTTGCACGCCACAATGAGCCTTATGGCTATATATATGTGGATTGGGTTGCACAATGCAACGAGCCTTATGGTTGTATGTGGATTGGGCTGCATGCCGCAGAAGGTATTGTTCATTGCTGAGTGATTGAGTGTACTGAGTAATGAGCATGGTGAGAGAGAATGCGAGATAGTGAGATTTAGTACTCTGAGAGTGTGAGTACATGAGTTGTCACTGAGATGCATTGCATTTGACATGCGTACTTGAGGCACAAGCTTAGAGATGCATTTCCTTCTGCTACCTGTTTTGGTGACATTCATGATTTTACCTGTATCTTGACATATAGGCATAGAGATGTACCTTCTTCACGCTATCTAAAAATGAAACATCTTAATTATTGTTGAAAGGATTTTTGGGGAAAAAATATTGTTTTTAAGCTACTCATATTTTTGGCAATTTCGGTAAAAGATTTGGGTTTTCACTGAGATACTTGAAAAGTATGCCTATTTTCTGAAATTGTGAATGAGCCGAGCATCCTATTTCTGAGATACTTCTTTTATTACTTTCATCATGTTGTTATAAACTGTTGTTGGCTACTGGTATTGGACCCGACCTTTGTTCTAGCTCGTCACTACTTTTATCCTAAGGTTAGGTTTGTTACTTATTGAGTACATGGGGTCAGTTATACTCATACTACACTTCTGCACTTTGCGTGCAGATGTTGGATGTTGATGTTGCTATGTTTGATGGGAGCTTGATTTGAAAATGTACTTGCGTTCCAGTTGTAGCTGCCTCTTGTTCATGGTAGCCTTAGATTCATAAAGATTTGTTTATGTATATTTCGAACAGATGATGTATTTATTTTATACTAGCTTTGTAAAATCTAATCTTAGCAGCTCATGATTTGTACTACTAGTCTTTCAGAAATGTATAAGATTCAGATATTTTCTTTTACTTAATTGTTATTGAATTTCATTGGAATTAGATAGAGGTTAATTGACTTACTTAGTGGGTTGGGTTAGGTGCCATCACGACTAGTTGGATTTTGGATTGTGACACATTGTATGAGTACACCACACAGTACCCAGTAAGTATCATGCCTAAACTTGGTAGAGTAGTGACGAGGTCAGGTCGAGACACCTACTAGTATAAGAAAAGTAATTGAACAAGTATAATACAGTCTAAGAATGTACACGAGGAAATGAGGCAATAAAGAAATACATCAGGATATGCTACAATTAAATTTAAAGCAATAAATGCAACAAGGAATGAACACATAATAAGAACATCAAGGAAAACAATGCGGACAAATACAAAGTGAGTTAAATGAGAGATATCAACAAGAACCACAACCGAGGTACCCCCTCGTACTCTGATTTCATAATTACAATCACAATCTTTCCTTATATCACCGCGGAAGCCTTTACATTTAGTTTTGAAAATTAGTTTTTTCGAAATAGCTACCAGTGTTTTAGCCCAACTCACCATGTGGCTTCAAGTAGTTCCCCTGCTAGCAACACGTATATCACCTTATCTCACTACATGTGTATCAACCCCTATCCTTATACTATCGTATGCGTATCAATATCACAACATATCACATCCTGCACCTCAAGTTCCCAAATACCACAACTTGCCAAAAGAATCAACAATATCAATGTTTCCACGACAAACAACTCATGGTTCAACCACAATGTGTACAAGAGTCTCAATAATTGCAAATTGAAATTGAATAGCTAAATAAGAATGGTATTTCAATAATTAACAACTTTGCCTCAATATGATCACGACTTTTACAACATCAATACCATCAACTAAACAAGAACTATTCCATGCAAACAACAACTTCAAGTAACTAATTCAACAATTAAAGAAGTAACGAACAATGAGTAAAACAATAACTTCAACTAAAGCATATAAGAACAATTAACAAGTAAAAGGTAGAAAAAGTGTTAACATTGTAAAATAAGGCATGTGAGGGTAGATTAATACACGTAAGGATAGACTAACAATGAAATTATAACATGTTATGGCATTTCAATTAAAGTCATGAAAGAGTCCGACTATCCTAAACCGATCATATACCACATATAACATGTGTACCTACTCGTCACCTTGCATACACGACTTTCACATATCACAATAGCACAATCAACCCAAATCCTAACGGGTAATTCTCCCATACAAAGTTAGGCAAGATACTTATCTCAAACACGCTAGATGACTCTACGAGTAAACCTTTTCCGCGAATACCCGACTCTGAATGGCTCGAATCTAGCCAAAATAACTTTCTACCTTAAATACAACCATAGAAAACTATTCCGTATAATAAATTTGCAATCTTTAAATAAAATCAAAAAGTCAACTAAAAAGTCAATCCCGAGCCCACATCTTGAAACCTGACCAAACTTACAAGATCCGAATATCCATTCAATAACGAGTCCAACCATACTAAAATTATTCAATTCCAACCTCAAATTGACCTTCAAATCCTCAAAATATAGCTTATGAAGTTTTCATAAATTTTACCAATTTTTCAACTCAAAACACTAATTAAATGGTAAAAAAATGATCGATTCATGTATAATAATAAAATCCAAGTCAAAATCACTTACCCTGATCAGGTCCTTGAAAATCTCCTCCAAAATTTTCCAAAACCAAGGTCTCTAACTCAAAAGATGAAAAATAGAACAAAACCCTCGATTTGGAAATTAAATATCTGCTGCCCAGTTATAACCTTACGTGATCGCGGAAAAAAAAATGTGATAACGGGGAACAAATTACTCCAGCTCACAAAATCCTCATATGAGATCGCGAGAATCCAATCTCGAACTCGATGACCAGAGATCTCCAGTCTACGCTATCGCGTTCAAGGCCACGTGAACGTGATGAACAATGAGTGCCTTCCCACATCCTCTCCTTCCTTCTACACAATCGTGATTACATAACCGCGTTTGCAATGCACAACATTCCAACCTTCCTCGAATGTGTCCTTGTTTATGCGATCGCGAAGAGCGAATTCCCATCTGCCAACAAGAAACCTATGTGATCGTGAGTGAACCTTCGCGAACGCAGTGAAGGAAACAAAAACACAGAAAACCAATAACCTCAATACAAGAAACAATTGTTCGAACTCAATCTGAAACACACTCGGGCCCCTGGGACCCCATCAGAACATACCAATAAGTCCTAAAACACAATACAAACTCGCTCAAAGTCTCTAATCACATCAAACAACACCAAAACCATGAATCGCACATTGATTCAAGCCTAATGAATGTAACGATCCGACCGATTATTTGGAGAATTAGCATCTCGTTTGGTGTCTTAATGTCTCGAGCAGCTTCGTATTATGTGTTATGACTTGCGTGTATGGTCGAGTTTGGTTTTCGGATGATTTGGGATTGATTTGGAAGAACTATTCTTGTTTTAGAAGCTTAAGTAAAAAGATTTGACCGGAGTTTGAATTTTGTGTAGACGACTCTGAAATGGTGTTTTGATGATTCCAATAGTTTTGTATGGTAGTTTTGAACTTAGGCGTGTTCCCGGAATGTGATACATTTTTGTGAAAATTGGAAAGTTGAAGGTTTGGAAGGCTAAGAGGTTTGACCGGGAGTTGACTTTGTTGATATCGGGCTCGAATTACGATTTCGAGAGTTGGATTAGCTCCATTATGTCATTTGGGATTTGTATGCAAAAGTTGAGGTTATTTTGGGTTGATTTGATACGAATCGACGCGAGTTGTAGAAGTTGGAAGTTCACAAGTTAATTACGTTCGATTTGAGGTGCGATTCATAGTTTTGATGTTGTTTGATGTGATTTTAGGCCTCGAGAAGGTACGCATTATCTTATGAAACTTGTTGGTATGTTTTAACGGGGTCTCGAGGGCACCGAGTGTGTTCCATATTAATTTCGGGCCATTTTCCTTCATATTTGCATTGCTGGTAGCTGTTGGTACTAAGATTGCACACTTGCAATTGGTATACGCAGGTGCAGTTGCTGCAGAAGCGGAATTGTGTTCGCACCTACGAGCAAAGGCTGAGCTTGGAGTCTTTGTAGATGCAAAAATTTGGCGCGCATATGTAGCTTTGCAGAAGTGAGCTAGAGGGCATATGCGTTTTGGGCATCGCAGCCGCGGTTGTGCAGAAGCAGAAAAAGGTCCGCAGGTGCGAGGGGTCAGCTAATGAGTGGTCTCCATAGGAGCGTGTTTTTGGTCGCAAAAGTGATGATGCGGATGCGGAAAGGCCTGGGCAGACTGTATATTATTGAGGGTTTGATTTTTATTACTCATTTTTTGGACCTAAGGAGCTCGGTTAGAGGCGATTTTTTGGGGGGGTTTCAAGAAATTCATTAGGGTAAGTGTTGCTTGCCCGAATTTTATTATATTTCATGAAACAATTGTTAATTTCATCATTTAGTTAGTGATTTAAGTTGAAAATTTGGGGGAAATTTTTTAAAATTTCTTAGGCTAAACTTTGGAGATTTGAAAGGCAATTTGAAGTCGGATTTGATTAATTCTTATATAGTTGGACTCGTTATCGAATGGGTGTTCAAATTTTTGCAATTTTGGTTGGGTTATGAGATGCGGTCCCGAGGTTGGCATTTTGAGTTGACTTCTTATTTTTCTTTCAAGATCGAAGCTTTATTATCCGGAATCATTTCCCGTGATTTTTATTTATGATGTTAAGTTATTTTGGCTAGATTTGAGCCCTCCAGAGGTTGTTCACACGAGAAGGTCATTTTAGAGTATCGGTCTAGTTTCTTGAGGTAAGTATCTTGTCTAACTTTGTGTGAGGGAACTATATACCTTAGACCAAAACTAATATAACACATAACCATGCAATCTAATCTTCGGTACCAGACTCCCCCACTTGGCTCGAAGTCATAGAACATAACATCTTATAACCCACAATACCCTTATTCCATAACTGCTTTGATCTTGTAATGTAATTCAACTAAATCCTTCACAAACTCATATAGCACAAATTATAACATACCTCAAATCATCCGCATATTCATCCTCATGATAGTCGTGCAAACTCCTTCAAGAGATCCAAGCACAAATTGCAACACATATAACCCACTGGTAGAAGAAAACTTTCCACTGAAACATCATAAGAATCACACATCCGTAGACTACCCCCTCCCTGGTGATAACCCACCTGCTTAGCCTTAAACTAGCATCTCCCTATGCTCTATCATGGTCACGACCACTATGCAATAACTAAATCTCCCTGAGTCTGAACTCGTAAACAAGATATAAGAATCTACTTTCCACAATGCACAACTGAAAGATCCACCAATGCATCCACATCCCGAGACTATACCACACCTCCAGATAGAAATCAAACATCAATAGTCCTTTCACATTACCAAGAAAAATTCTCCTCATCACGTCCAACTATCTAAGCACATTCCTCAGTCACAAACTACACATCATATAGCTATCCAACCACTCACCAAGCCATCAATCCCACTCCTAGGGACATTACCGGACATATAAGTCCAAAAGAAAATACTCACATGATGGAAACCACCAAACCCAAGCTGTGGTCTGAACCTGGACTCAAGTCCTCTAAACTAGCCTAACTCCACAACACAGAGAACACATCTTGCACCTCATCCATGACATCATAAGCCCTCGATGCACAACTGATACTGATCGCTCAATATAACATACGAGTGATTGGAGGGAATTCAAAGAGATACGCTTCATGCTGAATCAATGTCACACGATAAGGAAAGAAAGATGGAAAATATTCCTACATGCCCTGTAGCCTATCGAAAATAGATATGGACGTCATCATACTGATCCACAAAACTCTACTAGATACTTGCTCATGACTCATAGAACCTATGAACCTAGAGCTCTGAAACAAATTTGTCATGATCCAAAATCTGTCTAGTCGTCATGGCACCTAATCCAACCCGCTAGGTAAGCCAAATAACAACTAACACAATTCCAATAATAATGATAAGAGTCAAGAAATGAAATAACTGAATTTTATACAATAACCTAAGGATTGATAGTACAAGTCATGAGCTACTAAGACTTAGAATTACAAAGATGGTACGAAATAAATACATCATCTGTTCGAAATGTACAAAATATTTGATAATCTAAAGCTACCAAGAAGAAGTAGCAGCTATATCAGGAAAACAGGTACATCTTCATTGCCAGATCCCGCCACAAACAGCAGCATCGGCTCCAAGATCTGCACGCAAGGTACAGAAGTGTCGTATGAGTATAACAGACACCATGTACTCATCAAGTAACAAACCTAACTTCAGATTGAAAGTAGTGACGAGCTCGGAAGATGTTCAGAGTCCAACACCAATAGCCAATGAAAACTAATAATAATTTAATGAAGACAATAAAAGTAATGATATAAAAGATATTATTCACAGCTCGTTCACAGTTACTGGAAAGTAGACATGCTTTTCAAGTATAACTGTTAAAGTCCAAATCATGCCATTAAAATAAATTAAAAATGAGTTTATCAAAATAAAGGTGTTTTTTCACTTTACAACATCACATAAAACTTTTCATTTACAAATTAGTAGGAGAAAAGTACATCTTTATGCCTACATGTCAATATACATGTCAAGTCATCAAATATCATACACCGTCTAGCACGAAGAAAATACATCTCTATACCTACATGTCAAATATACATGTCAAGTCGACAAATGTCATATTACTATCTAGCATGAGAAAAATACATCTTTATGCCTACATATCAAATATACATGTTAAGTAAATAATTTCATAGTGATTTCGTCAAGCATACTCACTCTCAGCACACTCATGGTTCATGGCTCAAATGCTCTACTTCATCATGCACACAATCACTCAGCACTGTACGGGTGCATGGCATCAATGCCCCTCACCAAAGCACATGTGTATGTATATCCCTGTGCCTGCACACACTGTTGGCATGTCAGATACCAGAGGGGCATATCCTGCCTAAACATTAATCAAAAAGCCATTATGGTCGGTTGCGGCATGCAACCCAATCCAAATAACAATTTATGTAGCGTACAACCTAATCCAATATCAATATGTTTCGAGTGCAACCCGATCCAATATCAATCTGTTGCGACGTGCAACCTGATCCAATAACTCACAACATGACTCTATGGAACACATCAGTCATCAACCCGCTTTAGTCTTAATGGCTCACATCTCACAGAAACATAATCCAATTATACAACACAGAGTATCACAATGTACCACAAATTCATATCAAACTCGTATCACATACAAGAAACCCAATATCAAATCAGATAGCATATCAAAAGTGCACAGACACGGAGAATACAACATGCAAATATAACTATCGTGACTGAACAATATGACTATAACTAAGGCAAATAGCTCAACATGGCGACATAGCCTTATCATGTCCCAAACAATAAAGTAGATAGCCTAGACACGATTTCTACTATAAATAATAACTCACGTAGTATACAAATGGGGAAAACATGATATCAAAGAAGCATGATAGAAAAACAAGGCACATAATAACCTAAGAACTTCCCATATCAAGAATACCTCAGTGAACACACACGCCTGTCACCTGGTCTGTGTGTCACCCCAAACACATCTCAAATATCCTAGTTCTCATGGATAATTACCCTCAAATCAAAGTTTAGATATGTTACTTACCTCGAACAAGCCAAATCAAATTTTGAGCAAGCAAAACTATACTCTAGAAATGCCATCCTATGTGAATCAACCTTCGAACGACTCGAAACTAGCTAAAAACAACTCAGAAACATCAAATGATACCATGGGAAACAAGCCCAAGCGATAAAGGTCGAATATTTAATCAAATACTCAAAGTCAACCGAAATGTCAACCTGGTCCTGCATCCCGGAACCCGACAAAACTCACAAATACTAACAACTCATTCGAATACAAGTCCAGCCATACTAATTTCACTCAAATCTGACTCTGAGTCAACGTTTAAAACCTAATTATTCACTTTAGAAAAGTTGAGACAAAACCTCCCCAATTTCTCTTTTAGAATCATCAATCAAATGCCAAAATAGAAGATGGAATGATGGAATATAATTAAGACCAAGTCAAAAATACTTACCCTAATCCATGTGGTGAAAATCCTCCCCAAAATTGCCCAAATTCGGGCTCCACAACTCAAAATGTGATAAAATGAGCTCAAGGTCTGAAATAGAGCACTTGTATGTACTGCCTAGTGGTACCCTACGCAATCGTGGTTGCATCCTTGCGATGGCGATGCACTAAATCACACTGCTACAAAATAACGCTACGTATTCGTGGCACATACCTCGCGAATGCGATGCACAGCTGTGCCCGACCTTCGCGAATGCAGCGTGGCTCAGGCGAACGTGAAGATAACTCCACCAGTCCCCAGCTTCCTTATGCAAATGCGGAACCAAAGGCGTGAACGCGGATAACAACCCGCTCAAACCTTCGCGAGAACACTCAACCTATCACATCCGCGATGAATAAAAACACTCAACTCTAAGAATTACTATGCGATCGCGGCTTCATCTTCGCGATCACGAAGAACAACTGAAACATTAGAAATCAGTAGAAACCAGTAACATCCAATATAGCCCAAAATGGTTCGAAATCCATTTGAAACTCACTGAAGCCCCCGGGACCCTGTCCAAATATTCCAACAAGTCCCAAATCATAACACGGATGTACTTGAGGCCTCAAATCACACATAATAACAACAAAACCATGAATCGTACCTCAAATAAAATTTAATGAACTTTTAACTTCAAAAACTCATGTCGAACCACATCAAATCAACTCGGAATGACCTCAAATTTTGCATACAAGTTCCAAATGATATAACAAATGAATTTCAACTTCCAAAATAGCAATCTGAACCCGATAAAAATAAAGTCAACTTTCCGGTCAAATCTATGAACTTTTCGAACCTTTAAATTGCCAGCATTCGTCACATAGTGCCAAGACCTTCTAGAAGAATCCAAATGCAATTGCATACATACGTCCAAGTCCAAAATCACCATTTGGATCTAAATAAACCATAAAAACTTCAATCCAATGTCAAATACACAAAAGTCAAACTTGGTCAACTCTTCCAACTTAAAGCTTCTTATTTTAAGAATCATTCTTCCAAATCAATTCCAAAAAACTCGAAGATCAAAACCGACCACACGCGCAAGTTTTAATACACCATATGAAGCTACTCATGACCTCAAACTACCGAAATAAATGCCAATGCTCAAAATACTGATCGGGTCATTACACCCGGATTCTAACGAGCGCTAAACATACACTTAAATTGTGCTCTCTAATTAAAAATAGTATAGTATAATATCGTCTTCACATGGATTGGAATTATATAGTATTCTTGTAATTTCTAGCTTGATTGCTATCAAGGAGGATCAACAGTTAAGATTTATATAATTAATAATAAAATTTAACTAAGAATCTAAAATCTACAACTATTGACTAGTGACTATCGAAACAAGGAATAAGCAGTTAGGGTTATCAGTAGGAGAGGATAGGGTTTTGACAGAATAAGTGCAAAATAATTGTTCGGGATCTAACTCTAAATAATTCACTTCCAATTTTCAAGTGAGTCGCTCGAATTCACTCTATTTATTAGTTCAAACGTTCAACAAAAACTCCTCTCTTGATTAAGTCTTAACCTCATGAGATGAACCAATTTAAGCATTGTGAAGATATGCAAGAATGCATAGTGGATCGGTCTTTAGGAAAACCTATTTCGATTATTCTCTTAACTAGGTTTAATCAATGATTCAACTATCCTCTTTCGATTACTTAGAAGAATCTATTAACTCAACTGACAATATAATGCAAAGATATCACAAGTTATGCCTCTTTCGATTACAAGAACTAGTGAATATAGATGCAACAATTAAATCTTCTAAAACGATTCAAATACATAAAAATAGAGTTGTAACCCACAAAAAATCATCAATAAACCAAATCCATCAAACCTTAAAAGGAACTACTCTATTGACATGAAGAAGTTCTTCACAAATATAACAAAAACATAGGAAACCATAAATTCAATCCAAACCTGGTTCTTGAGTGAGGAAGGAATGATAAAATACCCGTGCTTGTGTTCTTCCCACTCCTCCTTAGCTTTCTTAGGTAAAAAATGTGTCAAAACACAGAAATCGTGTTTTCTGGTGTATTTAAGCCATTCCCCAATAAACCCCGAACGAAATTACCCTTTCTCAGCCAAAATGGGAAGTCACTATAACATTTTTGTGCTATCGTGCTTCCCCATGCGGTATGCTTGTAGGGAATTCCAGAACATTTTCCAAAATCATTTCTGGCCACAATTTTGCACTGCCGCGGTGCCCAATGCGGTGCGACTGTGCATGTTTCTTAGAGTAATTTCGTTTCTTCAATTTTTGACATCCAGAATTGGTCCTCGACCGCCGAACGTGATCCCAGCTTAATTTATTGTGCTTCTACTCAGACTTCAAAGCTCCAAATAGCTCAAATTATCTCCACAACATCTAAATAACTTAGAATCACTCCTACAAGGCATAAAACACATAATAAGTGAAAAAACACTCCCAATTATAGCTCAACACAAGTAATCTGCATTGAATTAGAGAGCAATAAGCGACTAAAACACGGGATTATAGACTACATTCAATACCCACACTTAAACCATTGCTCGTCCTAGAGCAATCAAACTACACTTCACATAGACATGACCTTTTTAAATAACTCTCCTAACTCATCACTCCAAGAATAATCAAATAGACTAAGCACAGTACCGTAACATCCTCGCCTCAAGAGTTGACTCAAGAAAACCACCCATTTTTCACAACCCACCCACTTACTCTAACACAGAGGTCAATGACATTACCTTTCCATCATGAATCAAGTGCCCTCACACAATAATAGAGAGTAGTTTCACAAATAAAAAAGTTTAAGAATAATTAGGAACTCAAGATAGAAAGAATTCACTCACTCTCAGAAGTAACATTCATGTGCCACAAAATACACACCATAAGTTTGCCCGTAATGTATTACTTTACTAATTGAGCTCATTCGGCCAAGGATTAAGTAGGACATTTATTTGGTTGTAATGTAAGATTTGGGATGGGTAGTATATATTTGTATATAAGAATGATTACACTTTCCCAAGTACTTTAATACATACAATTTAACCATTCAAAACCTCCCACTTATGTCAACCTAAAACTCCACCTTCACATCAATATTCATCCACTCCCACTTCTTTAAGCACAAATACATTAAGAGTTACCACTACCGATGAACTTTTTTTCCACAACAATACAACATCTTTCTTCTTCATTTTCTTTTTCAATTAAAGTGGCTCTTACTTTCTCAAAACAGTGCGCCTTTCTCCTTGTTTTAATAGTTTCACTCTAAAGCCAAACCAACACCCCACACTTTACAAATTCATAACAAATTCAAGTGCTCACGAGAGGTGAAAGATTCAAATATATGGTCAATTCAACCAAATGGGTGAGGTTTGTAATATGGTTGCCAAAGAAACAGGATTACAGGCTCAAAGGGGTTAACTAAGATACATAACAATTAGGTGGTTAAAAGCATATAACTAGCTCAACAAAGAGATGCCTATAACAACAAAGGCAATACATAGAATACATAAAATCTCACACACACACACACACGACACATAACTCACTCAGGATCGGACTCATCAAGACACTCTAGTCTAAGAAATTAAGCAAAGTTAAGATCATATAATTTAATGTACTTATAAAAACAATTAAGCCTAGGCGTCTCAGCTAAGGCACTCACTACTCTTACGGCAAAACAACGTCAAGAATAGACATCTTTATTAATACATAGAACAAGACTTCACTATTCCTAATAAAAGAAAAACTAACTATACCCGGTTCAAACAAAACCCTTGGAAAAGACCCGCGACACAAAGAAAACCCAAGGGGAATTTATTACACTACCTAAGAAAAACAAAAAAAAATATTTTTTGACTTTAATCCCTCAAGAAGACAGTCGAGGAAATCCATCGTGGGGAAAAGTCAAAATTTCCAATAAAAAAAACGATTACAAACACACATATACATATATACATTCCCTACCCCACACTTTAAATCGTGGCATGTCCCCATGGCACACAATTAAAAATCATAAGGTAAAGGAAACTTCCCTAAACATCTAGTCGGTGTCTGAGTCGAAGTTGGGATCCATCCCTCGCGCCCGAACTAATGCACACATCCATGCAGAAAACTTCTTCTTGGCCTTCTTTGGGTATACCCCACACTTATCTTTCTCACTCACCGCAGCACTCTTTTGCTCCCTTTACTTTCCATTCAACACTCGCAGTTGGTTTGTCCTTTTGTGCCCCCTTTTGTTACATCTCGCATTTTGATACGTTAAAAGTTTTATCTTCAGTTAATTGACGTAGACTCGGGGATTAGATTATCTTGAGGATAATGTATTTATACTATTTATAACAGTGATAAGTAAGTTTCATGAAGGATAAGGGGTACATGAATTAAAGAAAATGAGTTTCGTTGAAGGTTGTCGATTTGGGATAAAATAAGGGTCGAGCGATAATAATCGATATTTATGGACTAGTACCATACAAGGTTCCATATGACCATGATAGTATGATGTATAAAGTATATTAAAAATGAGTAGTATTTTTAGGTAATTTGAGATAATTCTTAATTATGCGGGTGATTGACTAATTATTGGGTAACGGGACATTACCTAGTTAATTAATAAATTAGTGGATAATAATTAAATTCCCCCCTCCCCAACCCAACGTGGCAAGCTTCATTAGCTCCCTAGATGACTAATAATAAGAATGGATAAGGTGTCATACTTTAAGGTGACACTAACACCTAAACAAAAGATAACAATCTAAGAAAACTAGAATTCATTCATTACCCCTCTTCTGAAGGAGTCCATCAAATTCTAGGAAATTATGTTTCAACTTAAATAGTCCAGCAAGATTCTTTTGCATAAAAAGCACGTTCAACCATTCTAAAATGCAAATGCACAATATATAACCTATAAGTTGCACCCAAGCTTTCAAATTAATGTGAGATTTTACAATATTAACGAAGTACGGTATAATCTTTCTAAAGAAAATCGACTCAGGTATGTTAAGGCTATCCCTTCTTTCTTTTTGGCATGATCCAAATAATACAAATGAAAAGAGCAAAATACGCAACTTTCATAAATGACTCTATTAATAGAAATACAAAGGGTGTCTATATTCTTGATTCCCCATGTGAACTATTATTATATCTTCTGTTCATGGGTCTCAGAAAAATACGTATTTGATAAAGTTTATCCGAAAGGCATTTTGAGTTTTATGGCATTCCGAGAAAATCTTATTAACATATTTCTTATGCATTTTATGCATTTATACATGTACATTGATCCATGACCAGATGACATTATATACGCATATATATGTACATTATATTTATATGGGCTACGGGAAAAAGGTTACGGCGTTATATACGCAGCACCACCTGATCAATTGGTATATATTGATGATGTTTCTCATAGTGGCCGAGACGATATGATGGGATGTCCTCAGTGGATTAATGATATTATGTACACCCATACTTATGCATGACACGACATTTATACGCACGTGCATCACATTATAAATGTTTCAGAATTTATAAAGTTATTCAGATTTATAGATGGATTTCTTTATTCCATGTTTCATCTATGTCTTTTACGTACTGATTTTCATGCCTTACATACTCAATACATTTTTTGTACTGACGCCCTATTTCATGGGGTCTGCGTTTTATTCCCACAGGTACAGATAGGCAAGTTGACGGTCCTTGTTCTTAGGATCTTTGATCAGCGAGAGTTGGCAAGCTCCACTTGATCCGGAGCTACTTTTGATTTTGGTACGATGTGCTTGTATGTATATATATATGGGTATGATGTGGCTTAGTCCCATCTTTGTACAATTGTATTTCTAATAGAGGTCTGTAGACAATATGTTTAGTTGGATAGTATGTGGCCTTGCCGGCTTCCAGTTTTGAGGTATGTAGTTATTTATAGCAGCCTTGTCGGCTCGCCCTATGTATGTTGCACGCATATGTACATATGCCTTTTTGGGAAGGTTCCCTTCATGTATATTATTCTCGTAATTCAACAGATGTTATTCAGGTTTATATCTTAGATACATGCTTAGGGGTGTTTGACAGGTAGGACTCGGACACCCGTCGCGGCCCATCGGTTTGGGTCGTGACACCTTTGCTACATCCATCTTAAAAAAACACAATTTTATCACCCACTCTAAGCATGAGTTTTCTCTCTTGTATATCTAATATAGCTCTACCCATCGCTAAGAATGATCTTCCTAGGATGAGGGGGACCTCCTTGTTTACTTTCATATTTTCCACTATAAAATCCACAGGAAATAATAACTTATCCACTCGAACTAACACATCTTCCACTATTCCCTCAGGTGTTATAGTCATTTGGTCTGCCAACTGCAAAGATATGGGTGCAGACCTTATCTCTCCAATCTCCTTCTCCAGTTTCCTGTAGATAGATAGAGGCATTAGATTGATTGAAGCACCAGAATCACATAAGGATTTATCAAAATTAGCAGTTCTTAAAGATCAAGGTATAGTAAAACCCCCTGGATCTCCACACTTTTATGGGGGTTTACTTTACAATATCACGCTACAATGCTCTGTGATCTTGACCACTAAGGTCTCCTCTATTTTCCTCTTCTTCAAAAGGATCTCTTTCAAGAATTTAGCATAAGCAGGGATCTGTGAAAGCACTTATGTGAGTGGTAAGTTTACATGAACCTGTTTCAGCACATCCAGAAAAATCTCGAACTACTTGTCCATCTTTTCTCTACTTAGCTTTTGGGGAAAAGGTAGCGCAGGCATATGCTTGCTCGCCTCAGGTTCCTCCCTTCTCGTATTTTCTTCCTTCTTCTTTTCAACATCACTTTTCAGCTGCTCCCCGCTTTCTTTTTCAAGTCTCATGTCTTTTTGTATTTGGGTGAGATCTTTCAAAACTTGCCCACTTCTCATAGTTACAGCATTCACTGTTTCTTTGGGATTTCTTTCTGTATCGGTTGGGATCGTTCCTAGGACCCTCTAAGACATTAGAGTAGCTAGGTGCCCAACCTTTCTTTCAAGGTTTCGAAAGAATGTGCCCAGTTCTTTGATAGATGCATCATGGGCATCAAGCCTCTCATCTGTCTTGATAACGAAGTCATTCATTTGATCTTCCATGCAAGACTAATTAGATTGTGGAGGCTAATACTACTGTCTATGCTGATTTTGAAAACCTGGAGCTCCTTGTTCCTAAAATCTGGGTTGTTTTGTTGCCATGGATTTGCAGTACCCCCAAGAGAACTCCATGAAAAATCGAGGTGCCTTTGACCCATTGCATTAAAATTATAGTTTCCCACAACATTCAATTCCTCAGTTTTGACTTGACGCTCATGATCAAGGTTTCTTCCACATATATCACAAGCTGCATGAGGCACCTTTTGCATCGAGGCTATGGTTAGATTTTGTATTTCTTTAGCCATAGTATCAAGTTGTACTTGCACAAGTGTAGTAGCATCAACTTGGTGAACAGATTAGCATCTTCGGATAACTCATCAAGAATTATAACTATCTCCTATGGAGTCTTCTTCATCAAGGGGCCTCCAACTGCATTGCTCAATGTTCTAATCAAGGTCGATGTCAATCCTTCCAAAAAGTCCTGGAGTTGCATCCAGATTTCAATTCCGCTATGTTGACACTTTCTAACTATCTCCTTAAACCTCTCTCATGCTTAAAAATAGTTTCAGTCTCTATATGGAAGAAGTTATGAATTTCTCGTCTAAACTTACCCATCTTAGCAGAGGAGAAATATTTATCAAGGAAGTTTCTGGTCATCTCCTCCCATGTTCTAATCGATCCTTTGGGCAAGCTTCGAAGCCACTGCTTTGCATCATCTTTAAGTTAAAAGGGGAATGCCCTTAAGTATACTGCATCTTGTGACACCCCATTGTATTGAAAGGTGTTTATAATCTCCTCGAAGTCCATTAGATGCGTGTTTGGATCTTCATTCATCTTCCCTCTAAAGACACAACAATTCTGAATGGTTTGGAGCAATCCTTGCTTCAACTCAAAATTGTTTCTTCCCTTTGAAGACACCGCAGTTCTGAATGGTTTGGAGCAAACCTTGCTTCAACTCGAAATTGTTTGTTGCAATTGGAGGTGGTCTAACACTAGATAATCCTTCATTATAGACCGGTCTAGCATAATCACCCAATGCTTTACTAGGCCTAGGTACTGCATTCTCAAACTGGTCTTCAATCAAGGGTTGACTTAGATTAAACTTTCAACCCCTATTATCTTCGACGATTTCCTCAGCAACTCTATAGGCTGCCTCAACTGCTATAATTGCAGCTTCTTCTATATGTTGTGTTGCCTCTCTTGCAGTTGCCTCTACCTCGTCATCACCGTTATTAGCCATTTGTTCTTAGGTTGAAGGTAGCCCCAAGAACTCTTTGGTGAACTCTTTCTCCTTCCTCGGTTTCCGCAAGAGTTTTTTCAATTCCGGTTTGTAGAGTATTACTTCTTTAGAAGAAGATCGATTCATACACCACGAACTTAAACTATTGCCTGCACACAGAGGAGAAACTCATGAAGAACAAAATAAAAATAAATTCCTGAATTAGCACTACAAACTATTTCAAACACTATTGATTGCTAATCCCTGGCAAAGACGCCAAATTTTGACGAGCGCTAAACACACACTTAAATTGTTCTCGCTAAACAAAGATAGTATAGTATAATATCGTGTCCACAGGGATTGGTTTAGAACATTATTCTCGTAGTTTCAAGCTTGATTGATATCCAGGAGGATCAATAGTTGAGATTTATATGATTAATAATCAAATTTAACTAAAAATCTAAAATCGACAGCTATTTACTAGTGACTATCGAAACAAACAATGAGCAATTAAGGTTATCAGTGGGAGAGGATAGGGTTTTGACAGAATAGGTTCAAGATAATTATTCGGGATCTAACTCTAGATAATTCACTTTCGATAATCAAGTGAGTCTATCGAATTCACTCTATTATTAGTTCAAACGTTCAACAAAAACTCTTGTCTCGATGAAGTCTTAACCTCACGAGATGAACCAATTTAAGCACTGTGAAGATATGCAAGAATGCGTAGTGGATCGGTCTTTAGGAAACCCTCGTCCGATTATTCTCCTAACTAGGTTTAATCAATAATTCAACTAGCCTCTTTCAATTACTTAGAAGAATCGATGAACTCTTTCTCCTTCCTCAATTTTCGCAGGTGTTTTTCCAATTCCGGTTTGTAGGGTATTACTTCTGTAGAAGAAGATCGATTCATACACCACGAACGTAAACTGTTGCCTGCACATAGAGGAGAAACCCATGAAGAACAAAATAAAAATAAATTCCTAAATTAGCACTACAAACTATTTCAAATACAATTGATTGCCAATCCCTGAAAACGATGCCATATTTTGACGAGCGCTAAACACACACTTAAATTTTTCTCGCTAATCAAAGATAGTATCGTATAATATCGTGTCCATATGGATTGGTTTTAAACAATATTCTCGTAGTTTAAAGCTTGATTGCTATCCAGGAGGATCAACAGTTGAGATTTATATGATTAATAATCAAATTTAACTAAGAATCTAAAATATACACCTATTGACTAGTGACTATCAAAACAAGGAATAAGCAATTAAGGTTATCAATGGGAGAGGATAGGATTTTGATAGAATAAGTGCAAGTTAATTGTTCGGGATCTAACTCTAGATAATTCACTTCCGATGTTCAAATGAGTCTCTCTAATTCTTTCTATTTTTAGTTCAAACGTTCAACAAAAATTCCTGTCTCGATTAAGTCTTAACCTCACGAGATGAACCAATTTAAGCACTTGGAAGATATGCAAGAATGCGTAGTGGATCGGTCTTATGGAAACCCTCTTTCGATTATTCTCCTAAATAGGTTTAATCAATGATTCAACTAGCCTCTTTCAATTACTTATTAGAATCTATTAACTCTTTCTCCTTCCTCAAATTTCGCATGTGTTTTTCCAATTCCGGTTTGTAGGGTATTACTTCTTTAGAAGAAGATCGATTCATACACCACGAATTTAAATTGTTGCCTGCACACGGAGGAGAACCCCGTGAAGACCAAAATAAAAATAAATTTCTAAATTAGCACTACAAACTATTTCAAACACAATTGATTGCCAATCCCTGGCAACGACGCCAAATTTTGACGAGCGCTAAACATACACTTAAATTGTTCTTGCTAATAAAAGATAGTATCGTATAATATCGTGTCCACAGGGATTGGTTTTAAACAGTATTCTCGTAGTTTCAAGCTTGATTACTATCTAGGAGGATCAATAGTTGAGATTTATATGATTAATAATCAAATTTAACTAAGAATCTAAAATCTACAGCTATTGACTAGTGACTATCGAAACAAGGAATAATCAATTAAGGTTATCAGCGTGAGATAATAAGGTTTTGACAGAATAAGTGCAAGATAATCGTTCTGAATCTAAGTCTAGATAATTCACTTTCGATGTTCAAGTGAGTCTCTCGAATTATTTCTATTATTAGTTCTAACGTTCAACAAAAACCCATGTCTCGATTAAGTTTTAACCTCACGAGATGAACCAATTTAAGCATTTGGAAGATATGCAAGAATGCGTAGTGAATTGGTCTTTAGGAAACCCTCTTTCGATTATTCTCCTAAATAGGTTTAATCAATGATTCAACTAGCCTCTTTCAATTACTTAGTAGAATCTATGAACTCTTTCTCCTTCCTCAATTTTCGCATGTGTTTTTCCAATTCCGGTTTGTAGGATATTACTTCTTTAGAAGAAGATCGATTCATACACCACGAACTTAAACTATTGCCTGCACACGGAGGAGAAACCCGTGAAGGACAAAATAAAAATAAATTTCTGAATTAGCACTGCAAACTATTTCAAACACAATTGATTGCCAATCGCTGGCATAGGCGCCAAATTTTGACGAGCGCTAAACATACACTTAAATTGTTCTTGCTAATCAAAAATAGTATCGTATAATATCGTGTCCACGGGTATTGGTTTTAAACAGTGTTCTCGTAGTTTCAAGCTTGATTGCTATCCAGGAGGATCAACAGTTGAGATTTATATGATTAATAATCAAATTTAACTAAGAATCTAAAATCTACAGCTATTTAGTAGTGACTATCGAAACAAGGAATAATCAATTAAGGTTATCAGTGTGAGATGATAAGGTTTTGACAGAATAAGTGCAAGATAATTGTTCTAGATCTAATTCTAGATAATTCACTTCCGATGTTCAAGTGAGTCTATCGAATTCATTCTATTATTAGTTCAAACGTTCAACAAAAACTCCTATATCGATTAAGTCTTAACCTCACGAGATGAACCAATTTAAGCACTCTGAAGATATGCAAGAATGCGTAGTGGATCGGTCTTTAGGAAACCCTCTTTCAATTATTCTCCTAAATAGGTTTAATCAATTATTTAAATAGCCTCTTTCAATTACTTACAATAATCTATGACCTCTTTCTCCTTCCTCAGTTTCCGCAGGTGTTTTTTCAATTCCGGTTTGTAGGGTATTACATCTTTAGAAGAAGATTGATTCATACACCACGAACTTAAATTGTTGCCTGCACACGGAGGAGAAATCCGGGAAGAACAAAACAAAAATAAATTCCTGAATTAGCACTACAAACTATTCCAATCACTATTGATTGCCAATCTCTGGAAATGGCGCCAAATTTTGGCGAGCACTAAACACACAATTAAATTGTTCTCGCTAATCAAAGATAGTACAGTATAATATTGTGTCCATAGGGATTGGTTTTAAACAATATTCTTGTAGTTTCAAGCTTGATTGCTATCCAGGAGGGTTAATAGTTGAGATTTGTATGGTTAATAATCAAATTTAAAATCTGCAGTTATTGACTACAGACTATCGAAACAAGGAATAAGCAATTAAGGTTATTAGTGGGAGAGGATAGGGTTTTGTCAAAATAAGTGCAAGATAATTGTTCAGGATCTAACTCTAGATAATTCACTTCTGATGTTCAAGTGAGTCTCTCGAATTTACTCTATTATTAGTTCAAATGTTCAACAAAAACTCCTCTCTCGATTAAGTCTTAACCTCACAAGATGAACCAATTTAAGCACTCTGAAGATATGCAAGAATGTGTAATGGATTGATCTTTAGGAAACCATCTTTCGATTATTCTCCTAACTAGGTTTAATCAATGATTCAACTAGCCTCTTTCGATTACTTAGGAGAATCTATGAACTCAACCAACAATATAATGTAAAGTTATCACAAGTCATGCCTCTTTCGTTTATAGGAACTAGTGAATATAGATGCAGAATTAAATCTTCCAAAACGATTCAAATACATAAAAATAGTATTATAACCCATAAACAATCATCAATACACCAAATCCATCAAACCTTAAAAGGATAGTACTACTCTATTGACATGGAGAAGTTCTTCACAAATTTAACAAAAACATAGAAAAATATAAATTCAATCAAAACCCGGGTCTTTAGTGAGGAAGGAATGATGAATTCCTTGTGCTTGTGTTCTTTCCACTCCTCCTTAGCTTCCTTAGGTAAAAAAATGCGTCAAAAGTCACGAAAATTGTATTTTCTGGTGTATTTAAGCCATCCTCCAATAAACACCAAACGAAATTACCCCTTCTCAACCGAAATGGGAAGTCACTATAACATTTTTGTGCTACCGCGCCGCCCTATGCGGCGCTTGTAGGGAATTCCAGAACATTTTTCAAAATCATTTCTGGGCACATTTTGTAGTGCCCCGGTGCCCCATGCGACACGGCTTTACATTTTTCTTAGAGTGAACTCGTTTCATAAATTTTTGACATCCGGAATTGGTCCTCGACCCCCGAACGTGATCCCGACTTAACTTCTTGGGCTTCTACTCAAACTTTAAAGATCCAAAGAGCTCAAATTTGTCCTCTCCGGCCGGCGGCCAGCCTCCTCCAACGGCTGGTCTGCCTCCCCAACCTTCCTCCATCGTTCCTAACCCTACTACACAATCAAAAACACCCCTAGATTACTCCCACATACTAAAATCTAGCACCATTAATGCAGACATGCATGAACGTGTCTCATCTGTTGAGCCTATTCCATTGAGAAGAGCATCGTTTTTTAAGGACAACTATTAGTCAAGTTTACGAAGGAAGAAATTGAGCGAATGAATGTTATAGAAGGACTTCAATGTACTGTAGTTGGAAAATTTGTATATGGATGGCCAGAGTTGCAAGAAATCCGTTGCATTGTACCTGCTCAATGTGGAATAAAGGGGAATTTAGTAATGAATTTCTTAGAGATAGGCATGTGCTCATTCGACTTACTTTATGGCAAGATTTCATTGATTTTACGTCGAAGGGTGCTTATTATGTCAAAGACAAGAATGGTTATAAATATCAGTTACGGCCACTCATCTATGATGCCAAGTTTAAAGCTGGAGAAGAGACTCCAATAGCCATGGCATGGATCTCTTTTCCAGGCCTGTTACCTACTTTTTTTGTGAAGGAATGTTTATTTTCACTTGCTTCAGCTGTTGGGAAACAACTTCACCTAGATATGGCTACAATCAATAAGACTAGACCTAGTTGTGCAAGGGTTAAAGTGCTTGTGGATTTGTTAGCTGATCATCCTAAAAAAGTTAGGATGGGTATTGAAAACAAATTATTTGGAGAAATAAAGATAGAGTGGGTAACAATTAAGTATGATATGCTGCCTAAGTACTATAAGCAGTGTAGATTGCAAGGTCATGAGGAGATTGAATGTTGGCGTTTGCATCCAGAATTGATGCTTAATAATTAAGGAAAGCAGGCGGCAGATGGGAACGCTAACAACAAAGAGCAGAATAAAGAACCTTTGATGATTCTGTCAAGTGGAAGAGTGGTGGGGAATGTTGGTGAGCAATGGAAAGAAGTAAGAGACAATCGTGTGAAGAATGGTGCAAAACAATCTATGGTGCAAGGTCAAACTGGAAAGGAAATTGTTACAGTAGATACTAATAATGTGCAACAGGGTACTGGTGTTGCTCATCAAATTAATGATAATTTAGGAAAGGAAATTGTTCCAGCTATTGGTAATGGTCAGCAAGGTAATGGTAATTCAAGGAGAGAAATTGTTCCAGCTGGTGCAGTTACTACTCATCAAATTCAAACTCCTAATAAATTTGCAGCTGTAGAGGTTCAGGATGGTGATGATGAGAATAATAATCAGTTGGTTGTAGTAGAAAAAAGCACTGAAGTAAGAAGTCTTGGACCTATTCCTACTACAACTGGGAATCTAAATCCTGCAGCTGCTGTGTTTACTCCTAAATCAAATAGGATTGAAGGCTCAAAGAAAAGAATAACTAGAAATCCTGCAGAGAATGGGAATGTAACAGCTGATGATGGTCAAAAGGATTCTACAACAGCATGGGTGAATAGAACTTTCGTTGGTAATATTATCACAACCAACCAGAAATACCAGGAAATACCATCTCAAGCAATTGATATTGATGCAGCAGTTGGGACAGTCAAGGATGATGAAAGATTACAACTTAGTGAGGGTAAGCTATGGAGTGATCAAATGGAAGAAGACTTTGAGGAAGGTGAATTACCTGAGGGAGCCAGTGGTGAGGAAGAATCATCATATGAGGAAAAGGAAGAAGAGGAACAAAGTATTAATTGAAGGACCAACAAAGAGCAAGGGAATGCAGATAGCAATAATGGAAAAAGTACTGAAGATGTAGCTGATCAAGGTGAAAGGAATGGCATACATTCAGAAGTCGATGGTGTTCAAAAAATTCTAAGTCCTAACCCTGGTAGGTTACTGCCTCCAGCAAAGCCAAATATAGCTTCTGGAAACCTTTGGGAGATAAGGCTATGATCACTGATGTGATTGTGGCTAAGGCAGTAGATGTAGTGAATAAGGAATGAACTATGAAGCCTTCTGGTGGTGTGAAGGATAGCCATAATGTGGAAGCAGGATTGATCAAGAATTTTATGCCTAGTGGTATTGAAGCACAGCAGAATCAGGAGAAAGTGAACAAAAGTTTGATTCCTTATCTTACAAATAACCAACCAACAGATCCACTAGAGTTCATGCGTGAAGATGATAATATTGGAGGTAAAGGGAGAGATCTTGATGATGACTCTACTTATCAAAACTTCAAGCATGTTGCAAGGCAAGGTGATCTCTCACCTAGGCACATGGATAAAGGGAAATCAGTTTGAAGGGAGAAGACGAAACAACCAAAAGATAACAATCAAAGCGTAGTTCCTGGGGTTCAAACTCCAAGGACCATAACTAAATCTCACAATTAATAATGAATGCCATCCTTTGGAATGTGAGGTCAGTAAAGACAATGCAAGACTTTGAGAGGCTTATCATCATGCAAAGGCAGCATCATTTTAAGTTTATAGAAATCATGGAACCAAAACAAAAGAAGAAGAAGCTGGAAAGATATAGAAGGAGGATTGGAATGTTGCAGGCCTTCTCTAATGTTTCTAATAAAATTTGGGTGTTTGTGGATGATGATCATGGAGTTGATATAATTTATGACTTGGAGCAGCAGCTGACTTTGAAGTTCACAAACCTGGATCCTCAACTATCATTTATGGTCACATTTGTGTATGCAAAATGTGATGCCATCGAGCGTATAGAACTGTGGGACAATTTGTATAATTTGGCCAGTGATATGTACTTACCTTGGCTTGTAGGGAGGGACTTTAATATTATATGGGATGAGGATGAGAAATTTGGTGGACTACCAGTGTCTTTGAATGAGGTAAATGACTTTCGACATTGTATTAACACATATAACCTCTGTGATCTAGGCTTCAAAGGAAGTATTTTCACTTGGTGGAATGGGAGAGGTGAAGATGACTACAGTTTCAAAAGATTGGATCGGTTATGGGCAATTTGAAGTTTCAACAGATATGGCCTAATTTAGAGATCACTCACTTATCCAAAATAGGGTCTGATCATAGTCCGATGTTATTGAAAATCAATCCTGACGCTACACCAATCAAGAAGGCTTTTAAAATTCTGAACTTTTGGATTAAACATCCGACTTTCAAAGATATGGTGGAACAAAACTGGAATGCGGACTTTCTTGGAGATCCTTTCTTTGTGTTCAATCACAAGCTCAAGAAATTGAAGAAAGCTTTGTCAATATGGAGTAGAGCAACATATGGGGACATTTTTCAAAGAATTGCAAGTCTGGAGGTGTAACACTTCTCAAATTTATTAAAAAAAAAATTCGAAATACGCTATTTATAGAATTAAATTATTATTATAATTTTTTTCTTGTCTATAGTGAAAACATATAGATATATACACTTAAGTAGTTGGATGTACAATTAGGAGAATATTAATAATTTTGTTATTATTAAATATTAAAAGTAGATATAAGTTATTACTAGTTAAGTTAAAACCAAAAAAAAAAAATGGGAAAACAAATAAAGAAAAGGAAAACGTGAAAACCAGTCCTAACCCATAAAGGGTTATGGACTGCAAAAGAAATAAAAAGGTTGTAGGACTAAGAAACAGAATACGCTGAAACGTTGAGTTAAAAAAGGGGCCCTCGTTCACGCACAAACGCAGAATCGTAAGACAGAGTCTTGCTGCTCAATACTCCCGCAGGCAACGCGAAGTTTAGGTTTCTTTACAAGTCGCTAATTCTTGAACTCAGGTATGTAAAATCCTCTATTATCAATTACCCTACAGTAGTAATAGGTAAGATTGAATAGCTAATTCCCTTCTTCCTCTATATTATCAATAAATTTTATAATTAGGTGTAGTACTTGAAAATTAATTAAAATACACTGGTTGTTGTAGAATCAATTGTTTGACGGATATAAATTGGATTGGAGTCTACGTATTGGCTCGAGAAGTTTTGAGGTGAGTTGACATAACCCTTTACTAAAGTGGTTTAACTCACAAAAGCACACATACAAGGTGTTTGATGAATTGCTTAAAAGAGTTTATCTTTATTTAATTAGAGCGAGTGAGTACCCATTAATTTAGAATTGTCCTAGCAAAAGTTTAGATGATCTATTATGCTATATGTGCTTAAATTTTCAGATTTTTGTGTTATTCTTATATGCTATTTTCATGTTGAAGATTATGAAGAAGAAAGAGTCTTTAGAAATATTTTTATATGTTTATTTCATTCTTATGTCTTGCTTTACATTTAAGGGCACCAATATGAGCATGTACATAATGTTCTATAAAGAAAAGATTTAGACTTGAAAAAGTCACAAGGAAGAAGTTTTAGAAAGAAAAGATTTTTGGGGAGTATCCGTTATTCTGAGAAGGGGTCATCGTCCAGGCCGAGGGTCCTGACCAAGGCGTTGACTTCCTGAAACTACTTGTGCCAAAGTAGGGAGCATACGAGCCGAGGGTCTCGTTGCTGAGAATTTACTTAGCCATGCTAAGGTATGATACATGAGCGCTGAGAACCATGAAGCGAGTGGCACCTCGTGGATTGGGCCTATTCGATCAGGTTGGGATCGAACCCGTGCCGATCACACGGTGACTGAGACAGAATTAAGTCAGGATAGTTGGAACTCCCAAAGTATAAAGTGAAGTATTTTTTTTAAAGAAAGAAAAAAAAAGAATTTCTTTTAGAATATTCATAAATTTCTATTATGCAATTATTTTAGAATTATTCTTATAAGCTTTATGTTTTACATGCATTTAGAACCTTTGCTCGTAATGTATGTGTTATTAAAGTTTCTCCCCCTGCTGTTGAGACTCACTGAGTACAGTGGATGGTACTGACGTTCTCTTTTGGGAACCTACGTTGGTCTGCGGTACAACGTAGGAACCGGATTTGCAAGCGAGCAGGCTACGAGTTAGGACTTCCTTCCCTCCAGTGATATTGATGAGCTCCGCTTTTGTTCGTGGAGTATTCTTAGAGTCATTTTCATTTAGCTATTTCTTTGTTTATCTAGAGAACTGACCAGGAAATCTCATGTCCTGAGCAGTGCGTCAGTTCATCAGTAGAGGCTTCATAGACATAGTCATTGGGTTGAGATTCAGATGTTATTTTATAATAACTTAGTAGTAGTTCAGTAGTTACTATGAATAAAGCTTTGGAGTTGATTTATTTAAATATTTGAATTAATCAAAAGTATTTGGTTATAGGTATGATAAGCAGAGATGGTTCGCTTAGTCATGTTTAGTGATCGAGTGTCGGTCTCGGCTTGTTCAGAAAATGGGTCGTGACAAACTTGGTATCAGAGCCTCAGGTTTATGGAGTCCTAGGGGTCTATGAAGCCGTGTTAGTAGAGTCTTGTTTATGTGTATGAAGCGCGCCATACTTATAAACAGGAGACTACAAGCATTTAGGAAAAATCTTTTTTTTTTCATACTTTAGATCGTGCAGTAGAGCCTACCTCTAAGAAATTATCTACTGTATTCTTTTCTCCGAAACTTGCAGAAATGGCTCGTACTCGCAACTCTGACACCGACACTCAGGATGCTGCTCAAGAAACTATTGCTACTATTGTGGCTCAAGGCATAACTAAAAAGGCTCGAACTCAGAAAAGGAAGGGTAAATCCACAAGGGGGTTCAAGTACCCCAGGTTGAACATGAAGAAGGGGTGGAGCATGATGAGCAAGTACCTCAGGATCCAACGCCAACCCAACAGCAGCTCCGACTCAAACAACTATATCCCCAGAGGTGGGTCAGATGTTCAATGCAGTCAACAGTTCTATGGAGATGTTTAAGGCCTTTATGGCCAACCAGAACGAGAAAAGAGATAAGATTCCACCTCAAACAAATAGGCAGAACAATTTTGAGCCCTCAAGAGTGAATGAATTTCTGAAGTTGAGTCCTCAAGTGTTCCATGGTTCTATAGTTGATGAAGATACAATGTTATGGATGGAGGGTGTTAAGAAAGCCCTCCGAGTGATGAAAGTATTTGATGACAAAGCTGTGGAGCTGGCTGCTTACCAGCTTAGAGATGTGGCTGGCGCTTGGTTTGAAATGTGGGAAAAAGAGAGAGATGAAGATGATGGTCCACCTACTTGGGAAGAATTTGAAGAGGCCTTCATGGCTAACTTTATCCCAGAAGAGGAAATAGCAGCTAAGGCTACAGAGTTCGAACAGCTCAAGCAAGGGAATAAAAGTGTGCAAGAGTACTACATGGAATTCATAAGGTTAGCTAAGCATGCTCCTCACATGGTTAAGACAGAAAAAGCAAAGATTCGCAAGTTTGTTGGCGGTTTGGCTTACCACATTAAGGATACGACATCAGCTGCAGCGGTAGGAATGACAACTTTCTCATCTGTTGTGGGGTTCGCCAAGCACTTAGAAAAAGACAGACAACAAAGGAGAGAAGAGAAAGAACATAACAAGAAATCCCGGTCAACGGGCAGGTTTAATGGTACATCCAGCGGAGGCGGAAGGAATTCCTCTAATAAGGAGTCATTAGCACCAGCTCAGTTCAGTCATCAGTCAGGTGGTGGGTCTTTCTTCAGACGTACTCAGAATAATGGAAATCAGTCTCGCCAGAATCAGAATTTTAGGACATCATCCTCACATAGCCAGATTCATGCTGAGAAACATTCACACCAGCAAAGTATTTGTGGAACATGTAAGCGGCAACATTCAGGTCAGTGCAAGCTCGGGTTTCATGGTTGCTACCATTGTGGAGACATTGGTCATATAAAGGCCAACTGCCCAAAGTTGCAACGTAAGTTCAGTGGTGGATCAACTCGTCCTTCTAGTTCCTCAGCTACTGCAGTTGCACCACCTCAGGCTCGTAGTTCTCATAATCAGACAGGGCATGGAGCAGGCAGAGGTGTAGACCGAGTTACTCAGGGAGGGGGACAACCCCGTTTATTTGCTACACTTGATCATCAGAGTGCATAGGCATCTGCAGAAGTTATTACAGGTATACTTTTAGTCTTCTCACATAATGCTTATGCCATAATGGATCCAGGTTCAACATTTTCATATGTGACTCCATACTTTGCAATTAACCTCGGACTAGAACCTGAACAACTTAGTGAGCCATTCCTAGTATCTACTCCAGTTGGCGAGTCAGTGAAAGTCACCAGAGTCTATAGAGGCTGTATAGTTTCAGTCCAAGGTCGCAACACCAAAGCTGATCTCATAGAGTTAGAAATGGTGGATTTTGATGTGATCATGGGTATGGATTGGTTGTCTTCCTGCTATGCCATGTTAGATTGTCATGCCAAGATAGTCAGGTTCCAATTTCCAAATGAAGAAGTCTTAGAGTGGAAGAGTAGTTCAGCATCGCTTGTAGGTAAGTTTATTTCTTATCTTAAGGCACAACGAATGATCGGTAAGGGGTGTCTCGCCTATTTAGCTCACATTATTAATCCAGAATCAGAACCACCAGCTCTTCAGTCAGTGCCAATTGTTAGAGAATTTCCAGAAGTTTTCCCAGATGACCTTCCCGGACTTCCTCCCGAAAGAATCATAGACTTCGGCATTGATCTCATGCCAGGCACTCAGCCCATATCTATACCTCCCTATAGGATGGCTCCAGCAGAACTTAATGAGTTGAGAGAACAGTTGAAAGACCTTCTTGACAAGGGCTTCATCAGGCCGAGTGTTTCACCGTGGGGTGCCCCGGTCCTGTTTGTCAAAAAGAAAGATGGGTCTCTCAGAATGTGTGTCGACTATCGGCAGTTGAATAAAGTTACCATTAAGAACAAGTACCCACTGCCAAGAATTGATGATTTATTTGATCAACTTCAGGGTGCAAAGTACTTTTCAAAAATAAACTTGAGGTCGGGATACCATCAGTTGAGAATCATAAAGGAGGACATATCTAAAATAGCCTTTAGAACTCGCTACGGGCACTATGAATTTCTAGTAATGTCCTTCGGGTTGACAAATGCTCCAGCTGCATTCATGGACCTCATGAACAGAGTTTTCAAGCCATTCCTGGATACCTTTATTATCGTGTTTATAGACGATATTTTGGTATACTCTAAGAGCAAGGAAGAACATGCAGAACACATTAGAATAGCCTTGCAGACCCTGAAGGAGAATGAGCTTTATGCCAAGTTTTCAAAATGGGAGTTCTGGTTGCAGTCAGTAGCATTCTTAGGCCATGTGGTATCTAGTGAAGGAATAAAAGTAGACCCTCAAAAGACAGAAGCAGTCAAGAACTGGCCCAGGCCGACAACGCCAACCGAAATTAGGAGTTTCTTGCGGTTAGCTGGCTACTATAGAAGGTTTGTAGAGGGGTTTTCCTCACTTGCAGCTCCATTAACTAAGTTGACTCAGAAAGCAGTTAAGTTCCAATGGTCAGACGCTTGTGAGCAGAGTTTTCAAGAGTTAAAGAAGAGGTTGACCACTACACCTGTGCTAACCTTGCCAACATGTTCGGGTGGGTTCACAGTGTATTGTGATGCCTCCAGAGTGGGCCTTGGTTGTGTTCTTATGCAAAATGGAAAAGTTATTGCTTATGCTTCCAGACAGTTAAAGAATCATGAAAAAAACTACCCCACACATGACTTGGAGCTTGCAGCAGTGGTGTTTGCATTAAAAATATGGCGACACTACCTTTATGGCGAGCATTCTGAAGTGTTTACAGATCACAAAAGCCTCCAGTACATTTTCAAGCAAAAAGAACTAAATTTGAGACAGAGAAGGTGGCTCGAGCTATTGAAGGATTATGACATCAATATCCTTTATCACCCGGGCAAAGCTAATGTGGTAGCAGATGCACTTAGTAGGAAGTCAATGGGTGTCTTGGCCCATCTTGCAGTACAAAGGCGATCTTTGGGTCGAGAAATTCAAAAACTAGCAAATGATGGAATTAGATTGGATGAGACCGAAGAAGGAGACATAACTGCTTATGCCTTAGCGCAATCCTCCCTTGTTGCGCATGTTAAGGCTAAGCAAGACGAAGATCCGTACTTAGTGAAATTAAAAGAAGGAGTCAGAAGCAAAGAAATCACTGCTTTCACTCTAGGAAGTGACAGAGTTTTGAAGTTGATTGATCGGTTATGTGTGCCTGATGTAGATGGTCTTAGGAAGGCCATAATGGAGGAAGCTCATAGTTCGAGGTACTCTATCCACCCAGGTGCTACCAAAATGTATCTAGATTTGAAAGAGTTGTATTGGTGGAAAGGCATGAAGAAACAAGTAGCAGATCATGTGGCTAAATGTTTAAATTGTCAGCAAGTCAAAGCCGAGCATCAGAGGCCTGGTGGCCTAGCTCAAGATATAGAGATACCACAGTGGAAGTGGGAGATGATTAATATGGATTTCGTAGTAGGTCTACCTCGCACATACCATAAACATGATTCAATTTGGGTTATTGTAGATCGACTGACAAAGTCCGCGCATTTCCTACCAGTAAAGACGACAGACTCCGCAGAGCAGTATGCGCAGTTGTACATAAAAGAAATAGTCCGGTTGCATGGTACTCCAGTTTCAATCATATCTGACAGAGGCCCTCAGTTCACGGCAAATTTTTGGAAGGCATTTCAGAAAAGATTAGGTACCAAGGTCAATTTAAGCACCGCTTTTCATCCACAGACCGATGGCCAGGCAGAAAGGACCATTCAGACTCTCGAAGATATGATGCGTGCGTGTGTTATAGATTTTGGAGGTAATTGGGATGATCACTTGCCACTTATAGAATTTGCTTACAATAACAGCTACCAGGCCAGTATTGGTATGGCTCCTTATGAAGCATTGTATGGGCGGAGATGTAGGTCTCCGGTGGGTTGGTTTGAACCAACAGAGGTGCCGTTGATTGGTCCAGAGTTTGTTTGTGAGGCCTTGGAGAAAGTCCAGCTAATTAGAGAAAGACTTAAAGCGGCTCAGAGTCGTCAAAAGTCTTATTCTGACAAGAGGCATCGTGAGTTAGAGTTCATGGTTGGTGATAAGGTGTTTCTGAAAATTTCACCAATGAAAGGAGTTATGAGGTTTGGTAAGAAAGGGAAACTTAGCCCTAGATTTATCGGACCTTATGAAATTCTAGAAAATAAAGGAAACGTGGCTTATAAGCTAGCGCTACCCGTTGAGTTGTCCTCTGTTCATCCTGTCTTTCATGTGTCTATGCTTAGACAGTACATTCATGATGAGTCGCATATAATACCTGCCGATACTATAGAAATTAAAGAAGGCTTGACTTATGAAGAGGTACATATAGAAATTCTCGATAGGCAAGTAAGAAAGTTGAGAACAAAAGATTTAACATCGGTAAAAGTTTTGTGGAGTAATCATGATTCAAGAGAGGCTACATGGGAGGTCGAGGAAGATATGAGAAAGAAATATCCATATTTATTTGAGGAAAAAGGTATGTGAACCTAAGTTTGGTTTGACATTTATATTTCATTTATTAAATACAAGTTAGCAAGTGTTTCTGTCATTCCTAGATTATATGTAGTTGTTATAGTAATTTAGTTTATGTCGTAGTATATTTAATTCATTAAAGTGATTTACTTGTGCTAAAGTTGTTGTACCTTAGATTCTTGTTAGTTATTGTGGTACCTCCTTGCTGGAGTGTGAGTAATTAATTTATGAGCTGTGTATGGTGCCTATGAATGGCCTGTTATGGTATATTTGGTTGTTGTTGGTGTATATGTGGTATTTGTGACAGGGATATTTTTTTTGGATAGTCCAATTTACAAGGGAAACTCTGCCGAATTTTTGAAAATTTAGGGAGATAGCCAAAATTTTGAGTCCCTTAGAAGAGTTAGTAGTGCCAAGAAAATTTAAGAGGTTCAAGGACCTAAGGTATGATTGTTAGCTTAAGAATAAGACCCTAGTAACATTCGAGGACGAATGTTTTTAAGGAGGGAAGATTGTAACACTTCTCAAATTTATAAAAAAAAAAAAAATTTCAAACACGCTATTTATAGAATTAAATTATTATTATAATTTTTTTCTTGTCTATAGTGAAAACATATAGATATATACACTTAAGTAGTTGGATGTACAATTAGGAGAATATTAATAATTTTGTTATTATTAAATATTAAAAGTAGATATAAGTTATTACTAGTTAAGTTAAAACCAAAAAAAAAAATGGGAAAACAAATAAAGAAAAGGAAAACGTGAAAACCAGTCCTAACCCATAAAGGGTTATGGACTGCAAAAGAAATAAAAAGGTTGTAGGACTAAGAAACAGAATACGCTGAAACGTTGAGTTAAAAAAGGGGCCTCGTTCACGCACAAACGCAGAATCGTAAGACAGAGTCTTGCTGCTCAATACTCCCGCAGGCAACGCGAAGTTTAGGTTTCTTTACAAGTCGCTAATTCTTGAACTCAGGTATGTAAAATTCTCTATTATCAATTACCCTACAGTAGTAATAGGTAAGATTGAATAGCTAATTCCTTCTTCCTCTATATTATCAATAAATTTTATAATTAGGTGTAGTACTTGAAAATTAATTAAAATACACTGGTTGTTGTAGAATCAATTGTTTGACGGATATAAATTGGATTGGAGTTTACGTATTGGCTCGAGAAGTTTTGAGGTGAGTTGACATAACCCTTTACTAAAGTGGTTTAACTCACAAAAGCACACATACAAGGTGTTTGATGAATTGCTTAAAAGAGTTTATCTTTATTTAATTAGAGCGAGTGAGTACCCATTAATTTAGAATTGTCCTAGCAAAAGTTTAGATGATCTATTATGCTATATGTGCTTAAATTTTCAGATTTTTGTGTTATTCTTATATGCTATTTTCATGTTGAAGATTATGAAGAAGAAAGAGTCTTTAGAAATATTTTTATATGTTTATTTCATTCTTATGTCTTGCTTTACATTTAAGGGCACCAATATGAGCATGTACATAATGTTCTATAAAGAAAAGATTTAGACTTGAAAAAGTCACAAGGAAGAAGTTTTAGAAAGAAAAGATTTTTGGGGAGTATCCGTTATTCTGAGAAGGGGTCATCGTCCAGGCCGAGGGTCCTGACCAAGACGTTGACTTCCTGAAACTACTTGTGCCAAAGTAGGGAGCATACGAGCCGAGGGTCTCGTTGCTGAGAATTTACTTAGTCATGCTAAGGTATGATACATAAGCGCTGAGAACCATGAAGCGAGTGGCACCTCGTGGATTGGGCCTATTCGATCAGGTTGGGATCGAACCCGTGCCGATCACACGGTGATTGAGACAGAATTAAGTCAGGATAGTTGGAACTCCCAAAGTATAAAGTGAAGTATTTTTTTTAAAGAAAGAAAAAAAAAATTTCTTTTAGAATATTCATAAATTTCTATTATGCAATTATTTTAGAATTATTCTTATAAGCTTTATGTTTTTACATGCATTTAGAACCTTTGCTCGTAATGTATATGTTATTAAAGTTTCTCCCCCTGCTGTTGAGACTCACTGAGTACAGTGGATGGTACTGACGTTCTCTTTTGGGAACCTACGTTGGTCTGCGGTACAACGTAGGAACCGGATTTGCAGGCGAGCAGGCTACGAGTTAGGACTTCCTTCCCTTCCAGTGATATTGGTGAGCTCCGCTTTTGTTCGTGGAGTATTCTTAGAGTCATTTTCATTTAGCTATTTCTTTGTTTATCTAGAGAACTGACCAGGAAATCTCATGTCCTGAGCAGTGCGTCAGTTCATCAGTAGAGGCTTCATAGACATAGTCATTGGGTTGAGATTCAGATGTTATTTTATAATAACTTAGCAGTAATTCAGTAGTTACTATGAATAAAGGTTTGGAGTTGATTTATTTAAATATTTGAATTAATCAAAAGTATTTGGTTATAGGTATGATAAACAGAGATGGTTCGGTCATGTTTAGTGATCGAGTGCCGGTCTCGGCTTGTTCAGAAAATCGGTCGTGACAGGAGGAGGTTGTGATAGTGCATAAAGCTCAATTTGAGAGGTCTCCTACATATCATAATAGAGAAAGGCTGCAGAAAGTTCAAGTAGAATTTATCAGATTTTTAGCATTGGACGAGGAATTTTGGAAGCAAAAAGATAGAATTTCATGGTTCCAAAATGGTGATAGGAATACGAAATTCTTCCATGCACAAGTTAATGGCAGGAAAAGAAGATTGCAGCTGAAGAGAGTGCAGAATTCTAATGGTGACTGGTTAGAGGATAGTGTCGAGATGGCTGATGAAGCTGTGAGATTTTTTTCAAGCCCAATTTCATGAAGAAACTGTTCCCACATCCTTTGGCATCCTTGATCATATTCATACAATGATTGACAATGCTCAGAATTTGGAATTGATACAACAACCTACTAAAGAACAGGTAAAACAGGTTGTTTTTTGTCTAAATGGGGAAAGTGCATGGGGGTGCTGATGGCTTTACTGGATTTTTTTCCATACTTGTTGGGATATAATTGGTGATGACATTGTTGATATGGTGAAGGCTTTCTTCAATGGTCATGAATTGCCTAGATATGTCACTCACACTAATCTAGTATTACTACCAAAGAAGAAGGAAGTTGTTACTTTCTATGATATGCGACCAATTAGCCTTAGCAATTTTGTTAACAAGATCTTTTCTAGAGTTGTGCACGAAAGGCTTGCAGTGTTTCTTCCAAATCTAATATCTGAAGAACATGTTGGATTTGTAAAGGCCAGGAGCATAGTAGAAAATGTTCTCTTAACATAAGAGATCATCACAGACATCAGATTTAGAACCAAAGCAGGACCAAATGTAGTGATCAAATTGGACATGACCAAAGCCTATGATCGATTGTCATGGCTTTTCTTAACTAAGGTATTGAGGAAGATGGGATTTGGAGAAAGGTTCATTGGCTTGATTTTTGGGATTTTTTCAAATAATTGGTATTCAATGTTACTTAATGGGCAGCTTCATGGTTTCTTTAAATCAACAAGGGGGTGAAGAAAGGTGATCCATTATCACCTACTTTATTTACACTGGCTGCTGAAGCATTATCAATAGGGTTAAATGCATTGCATAAGAATTGATACTTTTGTGGATTTGCATTGCATAAATGGAGTCCCAAGATAAATTATCTAGCATACGCAGATGATACTATCATATTTACTTCTTCTCGTGAAAGGTCATTGTGTTTGATCATGGAAGTTTTGGAAGCCTATGAGGGTGCGTCTGGCCAGCTCATAAACAAGAATAAATCTATCATATATATGCATCATTCAGCACGTGAAGAAGTGGTGAACAAGGTGCAAAGGATCACATGTATAACTAAGCAGGATTTCCTATTTACGTACCTTGGTTGTCCTATTTTCTATGCTAGAAGGGGGATGGATTATTACCAAGGTCTCATGAATAAGGTAATGAATAAGCTGCAAGATTGGAAAGGGAAGTTGTTGTCTATAGGAAGAAGGGCTGTATTAATCTCTAATGTTCTCCAAAGTATGCAAATACATCTTCTTTCTTCTGTATATCCCCCACCTTATGTGATTAACAAGCTACATAAAAATTTTGCATACAATTTTTCTGGAGCAATATAGTAGGTGTGGTAAAAAGGCATTGGGCCTCTTGGAACACTAATGTTTACCTTGTGAAGAGGTGGGTCTGGGGTTTCGATCACTACATGATGTCTCCAACGCTTTGTTTTGTAAGTTATAGTGGAACTTTAGAACAGAACCTAGCTTGTGGAGTGCATTTATGAGTCAGAAATATTACAAAAGGTTGAACCCTAAGATCGTTCCTTGGAGAAATAGTTCTCATGTTTGGAGAAAAATGTTGGAGTGTAGGGATATCATTGAACATCAAATACTATGGAAGTCTATGATGGGGTCCTCACTATTCTGGTTTGAAAATTGGACAGGTTTGGGAGCTCTATACATTATCACACCTCCAGACTTTGTATGTGATGAATCCATAACACAACATATATAATGTGGCTGAGAATGATCAATGGGACGATGAGATGATAAGGGAGATACTGCCAGAAAAACTTGCAGATCACATTCTGTTGCACATAAAGCCTACAGTAGTGCATGATGTTCTGGACAAACCTCAATGGATGCTAGAAACAAGGGGTGTATTCAGTGTAAAATCAGCATGGGAATACTTGAGAAGGAGAAATGAACCTGCCAATGCTTACAAGAAAATCTGAGTGAAAGGACTACCTTTTAAGATTGCTTTCTTCATGTGGAAAGTGTGGAAAAACAAGCTGCCTTCGGATGATTTCTTCAGGAGATTGGGGTATCTTATGGCTTCAAAGTGTTGGTGCTGTACTGAACCAAACGAGGAGACTATGCAGCATCTGTTCTTTACATCATATTCTTAGGGTGTGGAAATATTTTCTGTCTCATGCTGGAGTTGCTATGCAGGGAATGACATTCCATCAAGCAGTGATCAAGTGCTGGACTGCAGATTTGATCCTCGATTGCAGCCTATTGTGCAAGCCTTACCAGTTGTGATTGTGTGGGAGTTATAGAAGAGAAGAAACAACTACAAACATAGAGATGCTGTAACTGCGAGCAGGGTCAATTATTAGGTGTCAACTACTATGCAATCACTGGTTAAATTCAGAAAGCCAGCACTTCAAAATGTACCACATAATGGCCTGACCTGCTGAGTATGATTGAAACCTATTTGCCTAAATTGAAGGTCACTAAGGTATTGTGGGAATATCCAAGTTCAGGGTGGGTCAAGGTCAATACATATGGGGCTTCTAGGGGCAATCCAGGAAGAAGTGCCATAGGCTTTGTGTTACGAAATGAAGAGGGGATATAGTTTATGGATGTGGAAAGGAGGTGCAGGAAGGAACAAACACAGAAGCTAAAGCTAAGGCAATTCTGGAGGCCTTGAGGTTTTCTGTGGAGCATGATTATGTTCATATTGATCTCCACACTGATTCAATGATGCTCAAAATGTTTTAAATGGGGATTGGAGTGTGCCATGGGTTATCTCTGCCCAATTGGAGGAGATCAAGGAGCTGATGGCAAGTAGCAATATCACTGTGGCTCATAAGAGAGAAATAGTTTGGTTGATCATTTAGCTAAATATGCATTAGATGTTGGATCTATTGAGGCACACAGTTTTTGGGAGCTAGATATTCAAGGGAGAAGGATAGTGAATAATGACAAGTTACAATGCCCTTATCTAAGAGTAAAAGTTACAAGAAATTAGGAGAAGAGGAGGTAACAAGGTGGAGTAGCAACCTGCAGGCAACAGGAGCAGTCCCACTAGAATGCTTGTTCTCTAGTGAAATATGGCTGCTGAAGCTGGGATCAAAAGGGGGATAGGAGATATTATGGAATGCTATGATCGAATCCTTTAGGAGTAGGTCATAGTACACTGGTTTTTAACTAACACTGTTCTTTTTTGCAGGAGAAAATATTGTCTCCATGCCTCACCAACTGATTTATCTTCTATGGGTGGTATTAGCACTAGGTACTCAGTCCTAGGAAGAGATGTCACTGGTGAGCACAAGCATTGAAGCTTGGAGGATTACCAGTATACAAGGGATCAACAACTTCTACTGGATCAAAAACTACAGAATGCTGCCTAGAATTTTCAATAAAGCAAACCAACAATACATGAAGGTGCACACTTGCTTGGCATTGGAAGCAATGAGGATTTAGGCAGTTTGGACTTAATAGGATCAAGGGGTGTGTTGTGTAAAAAGACACTACATCTTATAACTTGGATATCATATACAGGGAGCCAGGCAATGAGATGTGAAGAACAACACTTTGCTGCAGATCGTCATAGCCAAATCCTTTGGGAGGAGGACATGAGGATCGTTTTTATGCTAACTTTGGGTTCTTTTTTGCAGGGAAAGATACTGTATCCATACCCTACTATTGGATACAAATTCAAAGGGTGGTACTAGCATTTGATGCTCAGTCCCTTGAAGGAGTACTAATAGGAGACACAAGCATGGAAGCAAGGACAACACTGCCCAAAATCGTGTTGTATGACCTAGGCTTTTAGGACTCAAGTATGGGAACATTGGGTACATTATATAACAAAGCACCAGTGCATCTTATTAGATATACATGTTAAGAATGGTGCCACTCAATGGATACCTAAAATGGCTGCTGTGGATCACACGAATACCTGATCAAACAGGGCATACACAAGAGAAATCTGCCTAGTTTTTTGGTTGAATGCAGTTATGACTGGGACTTTTGGCACACAAAAATGGGAGCAATGGATGCATTGTGGAATATCACCCCAATGCATTTCTTTAATTCCACATCTCAAGTATGGTTCCAACCACTGAATTCAACAGATGAAAGTTAGAGATCACACGAATCACTCCTCAAAACACATGCTCGAAAATGCTAGACTTTAGCTTCATTGAGGAGTACGTATAGTTGTACTAGCAATTATGTGAATCCAGCTAATGTTTGGAAGTCGTTGCAACAAATGCAGAAGTATATGGGGAGTTTTGGCATATAGAAGGTAATTATGTGCGAAAAAGAGAAGGAACACATCAAGGACACGACAAGATAGAGAAATTTGTGCTAGAGATTGATACACGACATTTTAGTAGATACACACTCCAGGAAGATGCAGATGAAGGTTTACAAAAGAAATTGGATGTTTTACTGCTGGATTCTATGCTCTCACAATGGCTACAACAATGTGAATATGAGCTACAAAAAAAGAAGAATTCATATGGGACTCAATTGACAAGATTTAGCATGGCTAGTTTTTTTTTAGTTAGTTTATTAGTAGTTTTCATATTGTGATATCAGTGTTGAGTACAATACTCAACGGTGATAATAGGAATTATGTACTCGTCAAAGTTTATTTCTTTCATCTTGTAAGACCTCCTGATACTCTATCTTGCTTTTGATTTTATTTATATAAAAACTAGCCCTAGGCAACTTGCCAAGCGGATTTGCTAAAAAAAAGTGCAAAAACACTCTCAATTATTGCTCAACAAAAGTAAAGTGTAGTGAATTAGAGCGCAATAAGCGACTAAAATACGGAATTATAGCCTACCATCAGATTTGAAAACTAACTAGATATTTGAGCTCGACGGGTTATGTGTCATCAAGATTTGATATTATTTTCAGATTTTGGGCACACCGCCCTAGTTGACTTATGTTGACTTTTTTGGAATTCTTTAAAGATCGAATCTTTATGGGTTGGGATCACTTCCTGTAGCAATGTTTAACTTTTTTGTTGATGACTGACTGGAATATGTGTGATTGGAGGGCTAGAGCGAAGTTTCTACGTGATTTGAGGTTGAAAGCTAGCCCCGATGAAGTAAGTATCTTTCCTAATCTTGTTGAGGGAATAACCCTTAGTATATGACATTATTTGGCTAATTTAAATGTGTGAAAAGTGATATATTATGTGATGTGTGTCACACCTCCTTTTTCCGCACCCGCGAGGGGGCGAACCGTTTTCTTCATTCTTTTCTCCCTTTCTTTTTTCCTTTTTCTTTTCTTCTTTTTTTTTCTAATCTTAAAACTAAAAATAAAATGAAATTCAAACAAACATAATTATCAAAATATTTAAATAGGTTAAATCGCACCCTAGAATATTTTTGTGAATTTTTCTTTTACTGAATGAATTATGGTCTAATTACCAGGACATACACATTTTGTATTTTGTTTAATAATGTAAAAATGGACAAAATGGACAGAACCACACATGACTAGCAGCACACGTTACGGAAAATTGAAAATTGTACAGCGAGGTCCTTTGTTACTATTTCTTTTGGAGTGACTGTCCGTGAAGCAAAAATCACGTGCTTACAATGTGACAACCGTATATGCGGGTGCTACGTATGATTTGACCAGACTAGACTTTAGGCTTCGAATATGCCGTATTCAGACTGTATGCCTTCTATGATCTATGTTTAATCATTTGTATGATTAAGTGAACTTGTTTTGCATATTAGAGACCATGTGTAGGTCTTGATTCTCTATTTGAGTGTGATACTTTTAATTTTACGGCATACCCGCCTAATATGAGTTGTAGTTATACACTTTTCACATGCATACACCTTAGCATGCTATTTTGTCAGTCCATGAGTATGTTATTTGATATTCGTTGATGTATATGTGTATTCTTGTATATTCTTGTTGTATGATGGATTGGACTGACAACACATGAGTTGTCAGTGCGGATGTTATTGATTATGGTACGTCTATTGTCCATGCAATTGATATGATTATGGCACGTGAGTTGTCCGTGCAGCGTATGAAAAAGGATCCATCCCCCTAGGTTCGTCCTTTCATGTTTCTCCTTGATGACATATACAAGAAATATGAAAAATTGATCAGTAGTTGGATTTTGTGTATCTTCTCTATATGTAAATTCCTTGGATGTATACATAATTTTTACTGTGTATCTTCTCTATATGTTAGTTCTGAAATATATACATGTCTTTTATGCGTATCTTCCTTATATGCTGCTTTACTTGATGAAATGATTCGCGGTACATATCTTCTCCATATGTTAGTCTATACAACTTGACTTGCTTATTTATGCCTATCTTCTCTATATGCAACTGTTGTTAAATTATTGATAATTCATGTCTATCTTCTTTATATGCAAATATTGATGATTTAATGATGCTATGCGCATATCCTCCCTATATGGTGAGTTGTTAAACTAGTACGAAACCGTGCATATATGCTTTATATAAAATTGTTGACGAGTTGATTGACATCAAATGTGTATCTTCTTTATATGATAAACTGTTAGTTGGTTTATAATGCCTGTCCATATCTTCTCTGTATGCACCGATGGCCTTATTTATACTTCAAGCTAAGATTTTGATGCTATTGTTGTGTGCATGTATATGTTGTTAAGTTGTACATGTTAAGTATAGTGAGTATATTTGGACTTAAAACCTCGTCACTACTCCACTGAGGTTAATCAGGATACTTACTGAGTAAATGAGGTTGGTTGTAATTATATTACACTTCTACACCTTGCGTGCAGATCTTGGAGCTGAACTGCTGGGGATGACAAAGTCTAGCATTGGAGTTGTACAAGAAATCTAGATTTAAGCTACCACTTGTTCATGGTAGTTTAGGACTTATACTTCAGTTTATGTGAACTTCAAACTGATGTTGTACTTATTCTTATCAGCTTTATAAATCTAAATCTTAGTGGCTCATAACTTATACTACCAATCCTTGGGATAGTTAGCTGAATTTCATCCATCTTATTTATTGTTTGTTGGTGATTTTTAATCTAAATTGTGTTATTTATTGTTTGGCTTACTTGAGGAGTTAGGTTAGGTGCCATCACGGCTTGGTAGAATTTTGGGTCGTGATCGTTAGTTATTTTATTAGTTTCAAAGTAAGTCGTAGGTTGACCATCCTATAATTGAGTACCTAATTGCATCAGCTTTTTGTATTTAATCATTGAGAAAAATATTTACTATTATCGTCTTCCAATTTAATCCAAGTCGCTTTGCTTAACTGCAGTAGAAATATCTCAACAAGATAAGAAGACTCCTTAAACATAAGATATTTTACCCTTTTATCCAGCTTAACACTAGAATCTAAACTATTCAATCGCAGTTAAGACTGTACAACATGCAATGCTCGCTATCTTCATCTATTATAGAGATTGTATTCCTAAAGTGCTGAGAATGGACGGACCTCAGCTTCTACTTCATCAACTTGAGTGTCATGACCCAAATCTCAACCTGTCGTGATGGCGCATATCACATTAATAGTCAAGCCGACAATCACATAATAACTACTCATTTGAACTAAAAACATGATTTTTAACAAGTTCTATAGTGGAAAATCTCATAAATAACATATGAAAACAACTGAAACTCAACGACAACAAATCCCAAAATCCTGGTGTGACCAAGTACATGAGCTACTAAATGTCAATACAGTCTAAATTTCTTATACAATGGTCTGAAAAATAGAACAACACTAAATAAACTGAAAGGAAGGAGAGTCGAGGTATGCGGGAGTCATAGCAGCTACTTCAAAGTCTCCGAGTAGGTACTAGCACCAATCTAGAAATCACTGCGCCTAGATGTACCTGGATCTGCACACGAAGTGTAGAGTGTTGTATGAGTATAACTGACCCAATGTAATCAACAAGTAATAGGAATAACATTGGGCTAAAAGCATTGACGAGCTGAGAAAGATACAGTCCGAATCCAGATAATGACAGTACATATATAACAGGGAAATAACAATAATAACTCAGAGAAATTCGATAATCAGTCCATACACAATACATAAATATAGACATGCTTTCAAGTTCAACAATTTTAGCTCAACACTGATAAAATATGCCAAGTACAACTAGCATGATGAATATTACATCTGTATGACTACATGTCAAATATTCATGTCAAATGTAATGCATCACAGTGATACTCCCAGGTACTCATGCTCTCAGAGTAATCAGTCTGAGTGTCTCAACTCCCACTCATCACACACAATCACTCAGCATTGTACGGTACTTGCCCTCGCTATTGGTATGTTAGTCTTCGGAGGGGCGGATCCTACCCAAGTGCTAATATAAAGCCAATATGGCATTTTGCGGTGTTCAACCCAATCCCATAATAATACATAGAACCTATAAGGCATGTTGCGGCTTGCAACCCGATCCATAATAATAATAAGAATAATAGATATAAAGCCAATATGGCCTGCTGCGGCATGCAACCCGATCCACAATATCACTAACAATACAACTCTCAGGCCCCAACTTAATCATCAATATCTCTAGTCTCACGGGCTCACATATCTTATCACTCATCCCAAATAATGATAACATAATGTAACAGTAAATGATAACAGAGACTGAGATATGATATGCAAATTAATGAATATGACTGAGTATATAATTGCAATTTAAGCAAATAACTCAACAATAGAAATGACCTCAGTGGGTCCCAACAGATTAAGCATATAGCCTAAACATGATTTCTAACATGGATTACAACTCAATTACTCTAACACATAGGAATTTCATGGACAGAAACAAGATTAGATAACTACACGGTACCACAGAATCAACCGAGTCATAATTATCGCAGTGCACGCCCACACACCCGTCACCTATCATGTGTGTCACCTCAAGCACCAACCACATAACACGTATTTCGGGGATTCATACCCTCGGTACCAAGTTTAGAAGTGTGTCTTACCTAAAAGTTCACAACTTAATGCTCTAACTAACCCTTGCCTCGTGAATCGGCCTTTGAACGATTCGAATCTAGTCACAAACAACTTAATATAATCAAAACAAGCTATAGGAATCAATCCCATATGATAAAGACAAGTTCTTTAACCATATTCAAAAAGTCAACCTCGGGCCCATGCCTCGAAACCCGACAAGATTCACAAAATCCGAAGACCCATTCAATAACGAGTCCAACCATACCAAAATTATCAGATTTCGACCACAAATCAACCCTCAAAACCGCAAATCTTACTCTCCAATCCCTAGTCCGAAATCCACCAAATGTTACCTTATAAACACATAATCTAGGTGTAGAAATCAATGGGTATTCAATATTATTTAACTAAAGTGATGGAAAATATCTTACCTCTTGATTTATAGTGAAATCCATCTCAAAAATCTCCCCTAGCCGAGCTCCCCATGTCGAAATATGAAATTTTTACTGTAACCCATGATTTGGGATATTAAATAGTCTGTCCAGTTGTTACACTACGTGATTGCAACATTTCTCATGTGATCGCAAAGAACAAAATCGTTATTAGCCAAAAATCTCCTACACAAAAACACTCCCAAGGCTGCAAACACGGTGACTAACATCCCAAACATACGCGATCGCTGCCAGACTCACGCGATTGCGTAGAACAACGTGCATGACATCCCAGGTCTCCTCTTCCTTCTTAGCGAATGTGTCACCTCTGACGCATTCGCATAAAACAACTTCCAAAAGGTTTGTGATCGCGGACGTAATCTTGCGAATGCACTGAGCAATTTCCCACCTACCAGACCTAACCATACGCGATCGTGGTCCTCCTTTTGAGATCGCGAAAGAGGAAACCAAAGCACAGACTTTAGCAATCTACCAAAGTCCAAAATGAGTTTGACCATGATTTGAATCACAACTGAGCCCCCCCCCCCCCCGGACCCCATCCATACATACTAATAGGTCCTAAAACACGATAAGAACTTAGTTGAAGCCTCAAATCACATTAAACAACACTAAAAACATGAATCACACCCCAGTTCAAGCCTACTGAAACTAATGGATTTCCAACTTCTACAATCGATGCCGAAACCTTTCAAACCAACTCCGATTGACCTCAAGTTTTGCACATAAGTCATAAATAACACAATAGATCTATTCCAACTTCCAGAACCAAAATATGAGCCCAGTAACAACAAATTCAACTCTTGGTCAAAATTCTCAACTTTTCAAACCTTCAACTTTCTAACTTTCGCCAATTCAAGACAAAATGACCTACGGACCTCAAAATCAAAATAACTACATACTCCAAAGTCCAAAATCACCATACGAAGCTATTGGAACATCAAAACTCCATTCTGGAATCGTTTACTCATAAGTCAACATCCGGTCAAATTTTTCAACTTAGGCTTCTAACCTTGAGACTAAATGTCCCAATTCATTCCGAAACATCCCGGGAACCAAATCAACCAGCCCGGCAAGTCACATAACCATAATTGAACATAGAATAAGAAATAAATAGGGGAACGAGGCTACAAAACTCAAAACGACCGATCTGGTCATTATATTCTCCCTTTCTTAAATAAGCGTTCGTCCTTGAACGGGTCTAGAATCATATCTAGAGTCTCAAATAGGTTTGGATAGCTGCTCCGCATCTCCCACTTAGTTTCCCAAGTAGCCTCCTCGGCTCCCTAGCCTATCCACTGAACTTTCACTAAAACTATATTATTTGATCTCAACTTTTGAAACTGCAGATCCAAAATGGCCATCGGCTCCACAACATAAGTCAAATCTACATCTAGCTAAATCGTGCTAAAGTCCAAAACATGATTCGGATCACCGTTGTACTTCCGAATAGAAACATGAAACACTGGGTGAACACTCGATAGACTAGGTGGCAATGTAAGCTTTTAAGACACTCTCCAATCCTCTCAAGAACCTCAAAAGGGCCAATGAACTAAGGGCTTAACTTGCCCTTCTTCCTGAACCTTATAACACCCCTCATGGGTGAAACATTGAGTAATGCCTTCTCTCACCATATAGGCAACATCATAGACCTTTCGATCGGTAACTCTTCTGTCTAGATTGTGGCATGCGAAGCCGATCTTGAATCAACTTGACCTTTTCCATGGCATCATGAACTAGATCCGTGCCCAAAAACCTAGCCTCCATCGGCTTAAACCACCCAACTCGAGATTGACAATGCCTCCCATATAAGGCCTCATACGGAGCCATCTGAATACTCTATTGGTAGCTGCTAATGTAAGCAAGTTCTGCAAGTAGTAGAAACTAATCCCAATAACCCCTGAAATCTATAACACAAGCGCGTAGCATATCCTCCAATATCTGAATGGTGCGTTCAGACTGTCTGTCCATCTGAGGGTGGAATGTTGTACTCAACTCAACTCATAAGCCTAACTCTCGTTGCACTACTCTCCAAAACTGTAGTGTGAACATTGTGCCTTGATCTAAAATAATGGAGATCGGCACACCATAAAGACGAACAATCTCACGGATATAGATCTCAGCCAACCATTCCAAAGAATAGGTAGTCCCAATTAGAGTGAAATGCGCGAACTTAGTCAACTGGTCCACAATCACCCAAATAGCATCAAATTTCTTCAAGTTCCGTGGGAGTCCACCAACGAAGTCCATGGTGATACGCTCCCATTTCAACTCAGGAATCTCAAGCCTCTAAAGCAAACCGCCCGACCTCTGATGCACATACTTCACCTGCTGAGAGTTCAACCAACGAGCTATAAACTGCATTATATCTTTCTTTATCATTCTCCACCAATAGTGTTGCCTCAAGTCCTAATACATCTTTGTGGTTGTCACACCTCCTTTTTCCGCCCCCGCGAGGGTACAAGGGAGTTTTTTCCAATTAAAGGACAATCGAAACGGGATTTATTTATTTATTTCAGAGTCGCCATTGGGAGATTTAGGGTGTCCCAAGTCACCAATTTTAATCCCGAATCGAGGAAAAGAATGACTCTGTATTACAGCCTGCGCACCAGAAATCCGGATAAGGAATTCTGTTAACCCGGGAGAAGGTGTTAGGCATTCTCAAGTTTCGTGGTTCTAGCACGGTCGCTCAACTGTTGTAATGGCTAAAATATCTGATTTTAATACATGTTCAAAAAAAACTATAGTGCAATTTTAACTTTTAACCGCTTTTATTGTTATTATTATATTTTAAAGAGTGTGAACATCGTTTAAAAACATGTCTTTGGATTGCGTTAAATAAAATGCATCCACGATCCGGAACATATCTTTATTCAATGTTTTGGGATTTGGATTTGGGTCGCATAAATGCGTACCCGTGTTTAAGAATGTATTATTATTATATCGCGCCTAAAGCGATTAGCGCTTTATTACTTTGGGGAAGTCCGTGAAATTTGCTAAATGGCCCATCCCAAAGTTTAAGTAATCAATTGAATTTTTATCGAGGGCCCCGCAATTTGTGTGTTTTATTTAGCGAGGCTCGTCTCATTTATTTTAAATGGACAAATCTTAAAGCGACTACATTTTGCTATTTAAAATTAGTCTCTAAAATGAATAAAGAAAATCCTAATTAATTACGTTTTTTTATTTATTTATTATTATTATTAAGAAAACATGACATGCTAATTGCTTGATTAATACAAATATTGATGAAAAAGGAATTTTATTCTTAATTTCGAAATTATAAATAAAATAAAAGCTCAACAACTAATATCCAAAAGAATCAAATATAGCTAGATTAAAACTCAGCATTGTTAAAAAAAATAATTATTGAGATTAATTATTCACAACCATTTGAAACTTGATTTAGCCATAATTACTAAACCTTATTAGAAAGTTTGTTAGACTTAAACGTTCTTCTAGTCTTGCTTGAACTCAAGTCATGCCTTAATGCCTAATTTACGAAGTTTTAATTTAAATTCATGTCTTAGCTAAATTTAGCTAGTTATTCATGATTAACCTACTGTTGATAATCTTGAAACCTTCATAACTAGTGAATTAACCTGTTTTGCCGAACTGATTCATTAAAGACTAACTTAAGTTATTTTTTTATTCCAGTTATTATTTAGTAATACATGGAATAGCTTAAATATAATCAACAAAAGGAAACAAAGAAAAACGAAATTAAAACTTCAGAATTTCATTCTTCATATGTATTCATGCTTCATATTTCGGATTACAATAACCAGCTTTTCAGTTGTGTACCTGATATTGGAAGCAAAAAAATGAAGATGAGAATCAGCAACAGTAATAACAGTATAGCACAGCAGCAACAACCCAGCAACAGTACCAACCCAGGAAAAGAGTTTGCAAACCAGTAGAGCAGTAATCCCAAAAACAAAAGCTTCAAGCTTTGATGAAACAACAATTAATTCTGATTTCAAACAATGAAAGAAAGCAGAATATTTTTTAGTTTTTTTTTTGAAAGTTTAAATATTTTTCGGAATTTTCTCTCTTAAATGTTCAGCCCTTTTTTTCTCTCTTATTTTCAGATTCGTTTCTCTCTCGTTCTTATTATCTGTCTGTGTATTTTTTTCTTCTCCCTTAATCTGATTTCAAGACTTCCTATATATAACTCATCCCATAAATCTTTCAATTAATTAAAATCAATACTTTTTCTCTACCCAACCCATTATCTTCCCACTCATCCCCATTACATTAAATAAACATATCACACCACCCCATTATATTTTGTCCCCCATGCCTAACATAAAATAATACAAGATTCTCCCCACTAAATTTTGTCTTGTCCCCCCTTTATATTAAATAACCATATCACAACCCATCCCATTTCATTTTGTCCCCCATGCTTCATATAAACAATTACAAAATGTACAATTCCTAAACTACCCCTCCGACCTTACTGAAATTACCAAACTACCTCAGAACGTACTGCAAATTACCAAACTACCCCATCAACTATAACAAATCAATTAATCACACTCAACCAAAATATAGCCAATATGACCAATTTCTACACAAATTCAAACAACAAATCTCATGAACATGATTTCTTCAACATTTCAACAATAAATCACATGAACATGATTGAACAACAAAGAACAACTAAAATTTGATTGAACAATATTCTTAGCAACAAACCTATTTTCAGATTCAACAACAACAAACAAGTATATTTAGATTTCTAAATTCAATAATATTGAACTTAAAATCAACTCTAACAACATTACAACCAACAATTCCTATATTAAACTTAAACAAGATTATGAGACAAATTCAAGAAATAATCATAAATGATAAACAAGAAATCAAACTATACAAATTTCGGATTCAAGATCAACCAAACAAAGTATGAACATGAATGAAAATATTCAATAATAATAACAAACAAACTTTGTTCAAACTTCGAATTAAACTTAAACAAAACAAATAAACATATTCAAATCACTAATCTTCAAATAATCAACTAATCTTTCTTAATTAAATCCAACAAAAATTATAACAAAGATACATGATTCAAAACATAACTTCACATTAAATCAATGAAAAACGAACTTCAACCAAAAAATGAACATGAATTAAATCTATTTTAAACAAACAACGGATACAAGCGATTTAAACTAAATCTAACAATATTAAACTTAAACTAACAATTTTTTTTTACAAAATAAAATTAACATGAAATAAACTGAAAAATAAATTAATTAATTTCCATTTGAAATCTGAAAATTAATTCAACAAAACACATGACCATTTCAAAACAAAAAATCAAATATCTATCGATTTTAGATTCGAGAAATATCAAAACGAAACACGGACAAAATAAAATTCAAAAACTACTAACCGGATTGAAACGGCGAATGACTAACCAACGACGAACTCGAACTTAAGGAGTGGGCTGAAACAACGTCGAAGCAGTAGCAATGGAGGTTAAGGAGAAGCAGCGGTGACAAAGCCAACGGGGAGGTCGACGGACAGCTGCTCGACATTGAGGCGATGCAATGGTAGCCATGTCCACGCCGAAGCTGGAGCAACGACATCCGTTCGGAGTAGCCATGGATGCTCGTCGCAGCTGGACACGGGCAGCAGTTGACGCGGCAGAACAAGGACAGCTGGTCGACGTCGGAAACAGAAGCAGCGTGTGGGTTGTTTGATCGGGGAAGATGAAGAAGGCGTTGGACGTAGCAGCTGCTACAGTGACGACGGAGCAGTGACAGCAGCCACGACGGACTGCTTTTCGTCGTTCATGGTGAAGCAGCTCGATGGGTCCGTTTGGCTCAAGGACGTCGAGCAGCTGCTCGTCGAGGAGGAAGGTTATGGCGGACAGCAGTAGCTCGGAGGTGACACAGAAACTGTGCACGCGTGGGGGACTGCCAGATTGGTTTGGGTGGTGTCCGCGTGGGTTCGACGGGCAGTAGCAGCTGGAGGTCGACGACGATGAGAAGGCAACTGCGGCTGGTTGGAGATGACGAAACATTGGCAGCTACCATGTGAGAGCATCGAAGCTCAGCCATGGTTGGACATGGCAGAAGCTCGAATGGGGACGATGAAATGGATGACGGGGAAGATGTGCTCGTGTGAATGTGTTGACGCAGATGTGTGTGTGCGCGTCGATGAGGAGCTTGGAGGTGGAGGGTGATGAAGCTTGGTGAGGGAAGCCATGGCTGTGTAAATGGAGATGGAGAAGAAGAGAGTAAGAGAGGGGGCGGATGGTTTTTTTTTTTGTGTTTTTAGGGTTTTTGTTTTGTGTTGTGTTTTGAAAAATGAAGAAGGGTGTTGGGTATTTGGGTTAATGGGGCGGACCGGGTCGACCCGGTCTGTAGTGGACTGGGTCATGGAGAAGATTGGGCAATTTTTTGGGCTTTTGGCTTACAATTGAAGAAGTGGCCCAATCCGATTTTCTTTTGTATTTTTGTTATCTTTTCTTCTTTTATTTTTCTAAACTAAATTATAAAAATACTTAAATTATTATTAAGAACTAAATTAAGTTATAAAAGTGCAAATTAACTCCCAATAACAATTAACGCACAATTAAATAATAATTAAGCATAAAATTGTTCATTCGGACATTAAATGCTAAAAATGCAAACGATGCCTATTTTTGTAATTTTTAATTTTTGTAAAACAAATTTAATTACTAACAATTGTAGAATTAAATCCTACATGCAAAATGCGACATATTTTTGTATTTTTTATTAATTTAGCAAATAAACATGCACAGACAAATACAAATAATTATTCAAAATATCACAAAATTGCACACCAAAGAAAAATCATTTTATTTTTGAATTTTTGGGAGTAATTATCATATTGGGCAAAAATCACGTGCTTACAGCTGCCCCTCTTTGCCCGAAGACACGAAGGGTTTTCGTGCAAAGATAAAGCGAGCGATTTTTGCCCATCCGAGTACTCCGTGTGAAGCATTTTTTTTGAAAAAGATTTGACCGAACCTTTGCTTCAAAGGTTTCCTACATATCCTGGGCTAAACAGGAATCAGGTCAATGTAGTTCGGGAAGTTTTGGTAGCTGGGACTACCGTGGGACTGCAATGTTACTGTTGTTGCATGCTATTACCACTGCTTACCGATCTCCTTGTTACACCATGCTTAAAAGAAAACAAGAAGCTAGGCTAGAGTACAATTTGTTTTTGTTGCCTTGCTTCCTTGTCTGCTTGCATTTCTTCCGGTGCTTTTCTTCTTTTGACACATGTACTTGAGTTTGTACTGTGACCTCTTGTTGCAACCTTCTGTTTCCCGGTGCCGGGGAATTTTATTGTTTCCTGCTGGGGATTCCTATTGTAACCCTCTGTTTTATTGTCCTCTGACTTGATCTTGAAATGTATGCCTCTGTTCTATGGGCGGGCTCCCAACTTCAATACTTGAAATTAAAGACTGAATGTATTCCTCTGTTATATGGGCGGGCTCCCAACTTCAACACTTGAAAATTAAAGACTGAAATGTATGCCTCTGTTATCTGGGCGGGCTCCCAACTTCAACGCTTGAAATATAAAGACTGAAATGTATGCCTCTGTTATCTGGGCGGGCTCCCAACTTCAATGCTTGAAATGTAAAGACTGAAATGTATGCCTCTGTTATCTGGGCGGGCTCCCAACTTCAACGCTTGAAATATAAAGACTGAAATGTATGCCTCTGTTATCTGGGCGGGCTCCCAACTTCAACGCTTGAAATGTAAAGACTGAAATGTATGCCTCTGTTATCTGGGCGGGCTCCCAACTTCAACACTTGAAATGAAAAGACTGAAATGTATGCCTCTGTTATCTGGGCGGGCTCCCAACTTCAATGCTTGAAATGAAAAGACTGAAATGTATTCCTCTGTTATCTGGGCGGGCTCCCAACTTCAACTCTTGAAATGTAAAGACTGAATGTATGCCTCTGTTATCTGGGCGGGCTCCCAATTGCTAACTTTGAAATGGAATATCTCTATTCTCCAGGCAGACTTCTGACTTTTAAAATTTAAACTATGTGTCTCTGTTCTTCAGGCGGACTCCTGACATCAAACTTGAAAAGTATGTCTCTGTTCTCCAGGCGGACTCCTGACTTTTAAAATTTAAGCTGTATGTCTCCGTTCTTCAGGCGAACTCCTGACGTCAAACTTGAAAAGTACGTATCTGCTCTCCAGGCGGACTCCTGATTGCTAAATTTGAAATGAATGTCTCTATTCTCCAGGCGGACTCCTTATTTTTGAAATTTAAACTGTATGTCTCTGTTCTTCAGGCGGACTCCTGACTTCAACCAATAAATCACCATTCTGTTATTCAGGGGGGCTCCTGACTTCAACCAATACTTGAACTGTGTGTCTCCGTTCTTCAGGCGGACTCCTGACATCAAACTTGAAAAGTATGTCTCTGTTCTCCAGGCGGACTCCTGATTGCTAAATTTAAAATTGAATGTCTCTATTCTCCAGGCGGACTCCTGACTTTTGAAATTTAAACTGTATGGGCGGGCTCCTGACGTCAAACTTGAAAAGTATGTCTCTGTTCTCCAGGAGGACTCCTGATTGCTAAATTTGAAATTGAATGTCTCTATTCTCCAGGCGGACTCCTGACTTCAACAACAACTTAGGTTTAAACTGTATGGGCGGGCTCCTGACGTCAAACTTGAAAAGTACGTTTCTGTTCTCCAGGCGGACTCCTGATTGCTAAATTTGAAATTGAATGTCTCTATTCTCCAGGCGGACTCCTGACTTCAACAACAACTTAGGAGGAAATGCCTCTCCTATGGGTAAAATAAACTTAGGAGGAAATGTCTCTCCTATGGGTAATACTAAACTTAGGAGGAAATGCATCTCCTATGGGGTGAAAACAAACTTAGGAGGAAATGCCTCTCCTATGGGTGAAACTAAACTTAGGAGGAAATGCCTCTCCTATGGGTAAAAATTAAACTTAGGAGGAAATGCATCTCCTATGGGTGAAACTAAACTTAGGAGGAAATGCCTCTCCTATGGGTGAACCATTTCCTTCTTCCTGAATTATTTACTTACCTGTGTTGTCTTCCCTCGAAACTGCTGGGGATTATTTTGCTGGGGATGAATTTTCCTTTTCTTCCTTACCCACTCTGGGTTGTCCGACCCTCTTGAAACTTTGTCGAGGATGCTTCTACATCTCGATGATCCACTGGGGATAACACTGCTGTGGATAACTCTGCTGAGTAAATATGTTATCTTACTCCTTCCAAAATTACTTCTTTTTGAGTAGGATGTTTCATTCCTCTGCAAACTACTTCCCCCTTTTTCTTTTTTTTTTTTCGTTTTTTTTAAAATGAAAAGACTGAATGTATTCCTCTGTTATATGGGCGGGCTCCCAACTTCAACCAACAAATCACCATTCTGTTCTTCAGGGGGGCTCCTGACTTCAACCAATAATGTCAAAAATAAAACGCCATTCTGTTTTTCAGGGGGGGCTCCTGATTACTTAAAATTTGAATTGTATTCCCTTATTCTCCAGGTGGGCTCCTGATTGCTGATACTTCCATTGTATTCCCTTATTCTCCAGGTGGGCTCCTGATTGCTGATACTTCAACTGCTCTTCCTTGTTCTCCAGGTGGACGCCTGATTGCTAATACTCCAACTGCTCTTCCTTGTTCTCCAGGTGGACGCCTGATTGCTGGGGATAATACTACTGGGGAAGTCTCCTTTCTTCCCCTCCTTCAAATTCAATTTTTTTTCTTTTTTTTTTTGTTTTTTTTCAACACTGCTGGGGATAAAAGTGTTATCTTCTCGGGATAACGTTGTTGAGGATAACGCTGCTGGGGAATTTTATCCCTTCAAATCGATGCTTCATTCTTCTGGAAGCTGCTGGGGATGATAATGGCTTTTTGCTTTTCTGAGCACAAATGTCATCCCTTTATTCTGTCTGCTGGGGAATACTTCCTCCATTGAAACTTATTATGTTGGGGCAACACTGGTTCAAACACCCCTTCCCTTGAGACTGGTGCTATCTTTGTTCTTCCTCGAATGGGTACCTGACTTCCAGAAAATTTTCCAAATGAAAGGAAAATTTTCTGCCCCAGTTTGACAGTCTCCCTTATGGCATGCATTTCTATCATCAATGCCATTTCCTTTACCTGTTTCAAATAAAACAAAATTTGTTAGTTTAAAACGTGGTGGTTGGTTGTGATACTCCTACTGGGATGGATTTTCCTTTTCTCCTTCCTTGCTCTGCGCTCCACAACTTGTTGGGGATGATATTATTTGCTGGGGATAATCCCTTTCTGCTGGGGAAATCCCTCTTCTTTTGTGGCATAGCTCGGAAACTTGCATTTTTCCGACCTTTTAGTCTCGCATGAATTTCTCCAAATCATGCTCACTGCTTTCCTTGCTTTGTTCATGGGCCTTGGCCTTGAGGTTTATAACCTTGGTTTTGGCAAGGATATCCCTCTTGACACTCGTCAATCCTTTTGTCAATTCCCTTTTGCTGGGGATATCTTTTTTGACACTGGCCTCGCGCTTGTTCCTTGCTGACTATACCACTTGGATGTACTAGTCAGATCTCATCTTGCATATTTGGAAAGCTGATGGCATATTTTGAAGTCAATTCACACTTGTTCTGACCAAACAGACTCTATTGGGGATTTTTCTGTGAAAGGAAAAAGATAAAAGGGAACAGAATAAAAAGACAAAGGAAAAAATGACTCTTTAACAAAAGAATAAAAATCTATCAAATGCAGATACCGACTCTAATGGTCATGACATGCGCATGTGGCCTATCCTCTACCGCCAATCATCTTTCAAGATCTTCAATTGGCAATTCCCCATCTGATTCTCAATCTTATTCGACTTGTAGTGCCCGAAGGGTTTTCACTATCAAGCCTCTCTCATTTTGGGTTTTCTCTCAGCTTTCATCGCCTTATGGTGTCCGTGAAGATTTTCACCGATAAGACTCTCTCATTTGTATCACTTTCCAGCTGGGGATTTGGAGTGTTGCTAGTATGACTCTCTCTGCTAGAGATTAGAGTCCTTTCTGCTGTGGAACAGAATGTTATGTTCGCCGGTAAGACTCTCATTTGTCTAACTTGGCATCTTTTGCAGACTGGTCATAAGGTCTTTCTTTGGACCGTAATGTGGGTTTTTGGACAGGCTAGAAAGAAAGGGTATTAAAGGCTCAAAAACAAATCAAATTTGGGGTTTAAAATTACAACCTTCGAAATCATATTTGTTTACAACAAGCGCAACCCTTGCCCCAGTTTCTTGCTTGGGGATTATTTATTATTATATTTTTATTATTATTACACCATGTACACTGTGACCATTGTGGCCATTATGCACCCTATGACCGAGCCGTGAAGCGCCTACGTATCATCTTTGAGGAATCAGGTCAAACGTAGTTCCCAATTCCTCTGTTTTCATTTGACTTTCTTTTGTTTTTTTTTGTTATCATTTTTCTCTTCTTCTTTTTTTTCGTTTTTATTTTTTATTTTTTTTCTTTACCTTCCAGGCTCGTATTTCCTAGTCGTTGCTATTGATTCCGAACGAGGGGTATGAAAGAAAATAAATAAGGTTCAAAAGGGGGTAACGAAGGATAAAGTATTTAGATAGCAGAACAAAATGCCTTCGTCATTCCAGTCTTCAAAACATGCCAAATGCAAACAACACAATTGATCATAGATTTATAGTCTCTTCCGATGGTGCTGGACTTGACAATTATGTTAAACACTTGCTTTTTCATTTGTCATTTCTAAAGCACCGTTGGGCGACACTCTCACTCTCATGAACGACCCTCATGCCAATTTGGCGAATCTTGCATTTAACGATTTTCTTTATGTTTTACTTGCCCCAGTTCCACATGACTCGGGCTTCAAATAATCTCAAACCGTTCTTATTTCCTTTAAATGTTCTGATTGCCTTTCCGGGGTTTTATGATTAACTTTAAAGACTAGGCCCAAACTGTGTGCGCATGTCATGTTACTAGAATCGGCGCTGACCAAAATGATAAAAGGACTAAACAAAAGATGACTGGAAATAATAAAAGACCGGATTTTGCATTAGACTACCGGTGAAATGGTTTGAATAACAAAAACAAACCAGAATAAAATCCTAAAACAACCTGGACAAACTTAAACAAACCGCTATGACAAAACGGAAAGATAAGACAGTTTGACACGAGACAATATCCGAATTACAACCCTAATAATCCGAACAACAGAAATGACAACAAAATAAGCCACCACAAGCTTCTCTCTTGCTAACCAAGGAACGGAGCGTCCTCCCACTTTATCAAAATTGACATCTTAGCCACTGAGCTTCGCATCAGTATTGTCCAGACCATTGCCAACTTCGATATCATCAACCTTAGTCAACAATTTCCCAATAGGATTCGAGTGCTTCTGTCATCAGGCCTGATCCGCGCAAAGTGTGTATCATGATGTGCAGGTAAATGATTCCGCATGATATTCTAGGTGTCATTGTCCGGCTTACCACAAACCAACCACCTTAACTTTCTTTGTGATTCAAAACAAAACAGGTTAAAATGGACTCAGTTGGTCTTCATTATTAACAACATCTTTTCTTTTTTTTTCATTTTTCTTTTTTTTCTTGATTTTTTTTCGATTTCTTTTTTCTTTCTTTTTTTTTTCATTTTTTTTCATTTTTTTGTTGTGGTCGAATCTTATGGAGATTGCCTACGTATCATGACCCCGCATGAATCAGACCTTGCGTAGTTCGGACTAATAAAGATAAACAAAAAACATTTTTTATCAATTTTCATATTAAAACAAACTAGGTTTAAATGGTTTGATGATGACCTACAAACTCGAAAATCAAACAACCCACATATTTTAATCAAAAGATTTACAAAATCCAAAAACAAACGGCCAGCTTCCTTTCTCTGTTTGACAAATGCAACCGAACGGTTATTTTTGCAAACGTGGCCCCTTCCAAATTTTGAGACCGGAGAGGATTATTTTATAACACTTTACAAACTTGTCCATTCTTTTACGAAAATAGCCTTTCGACAACTGAAAGATACTCAAAGGCTATTTCGGCAAGAACGGTTTAAGACGCGGCCAAAGCTGGCTCGACTTATTTTTTGACTAAAAAAAATTCAAATGGTATTCACCTAACAGCTGACTTTTTTTTTCAAATTACAATGAAAACGTGGTGTTGCAAACACGGCCCTTCAGCGCCTCGGGGACGAAGATTTGTAAGGCTGTGTGGGTCAACTGGACCAAAATCCTAAACATGACCCAAAAGGTGGCTGTTTATGCAAAGTCAGCCTTCCGGCGTCCCTTTCGGGAACATTCGGCTATGTCTTGATAAAACAGCGTCACCCGACTTCTTTATGACAAAAATAAAATTTGACATATTTTTTGGCTATTTTTTAGCAAAAGGGGAGGTTGGATACCGCCCGACTTATTTATGACAAAAATTAAAATTTTGACACGTTTTTTTTATTTATTTATTGGTTTTTGGCTATTTTAGCAAAAAAAAAAAAAGGTTGGACCCGATGATGGTTGCCTACGTATCTCACATCTGGTGAGAATCAAACCCGCGTAGTTCGGGCAAATTAACCGAACTATTTTAAAACATGACTCTTTTCCATTTTATTTTTTTCTGGCAAGACAATCTATTTTCCTTTTCTATTTTTGAAAAAGACAAAATAACGATTTTTTTTCATTTTCAACAAACAATAAAACAATCTATTTTTCCAAAAAATAAAAGACTCTTTTTTTTATATTTTTTAGTAAAACAAAATAAAATATTTTCCTTTTTTTTCAAAATTTCGGCAGAGTTTTGCCAGTAATTGGTCATTGATTTTTTTTAAAATAATCAATTAACTCCCTAACTGATATATTCTTTTTCCCTTTTTTTTCTTTTTTTTCCTTCAATTTTCCAACATTCCCGAGATTCAGAAACCGGTCAACATGCAAGTTCGAAACAAATATATGTACAGAGCAAGTAGGATGCATCAGAATGGTCTTTTCATTTCAGGTTGCTAGTCCTAGACGGACCCAACCCCTGTGTTGAGTCCCCTAAGTCAAATGCAACGTGATGCAAATAAGCGTTCCTACTAGGGATCCGGCATGAGGTTTCGTTATACTAGGTTTATAACCTGGGTATATGTTCTAGACTGTGTACCCGAGCGGACAACTCGAGTCGAGGAGGGGGCAACTTACCGGGAACCAAAAGGCCATCCGGCTTCGTAACTTATCCGTCCTCTTTCTTATTTCAGGTATTGACACTAACAGAATAGGGAGCCTCGACCAGCGAGCTTCTCCCCGGAGGTAAGAAGAGAAGGGTTTCGGCACAGTTTATATACAGTTCAGATAATATCAAAGCGGTAAAAGACAACATTTAGTATGTTATGTCAGAACATGCAATATATATCAGATAATAAAGCCAAATATAACAATTATTCTAAGCTCGAATTCTTGAACCCTGAACCAGTGGTTCTGGGTTTAATTTCCCCAGCAGAGTCGCCAGAGCTGTCACACCTCCTTTTTCCGCCCCCGCGAGGGTACAAAGGAGTTTTTTCCAATTAAAGGACAATCGAAACGGGATTTATTTATTTATTTCAGAGTCGCCACTTGGGAGATTTAGGGTGTCCCAAGTCACCAATTTTAATCCCGAATCGAGGAAAAGAATGACTCTGTATTACAGTCTGCGCACCAGAAATCCGGATAAGGAATTCTGTTAACCCGGGAGAAGGTGTTAGGCATTCCCGAGTTCCGTGGTTCTAGCACGGTCGCTCAACTGTTGTAATGGCTAAAATATCTGATTTTAATACATGTTCAAAAAAAACTATAGTGCAATTTTAACTTTTAACCGCTTTTATTGTTATTATTATATTTTAAAGAGTGTGAACATCGTTTAAAAACATGTCTTTGGATTGCGTTACATAAAATGCATCCACGATCCGGAACATATTTTTATTCAATGTTTTGGGATTTGGATTTGGGTCGCATAAATGCGTACCCGTGTTTAAGAATGTATTATTATTATATCGCGCCTAAAGCGATTAGCGCTTTATTACTTTGGGGAAGGCAGTGAAATTTGCTAAATGGCCCATCCCGATGTTTAAGTAATCAATTGAATTTTTATCGAGGGCCCCGCAATTTGTGTGTTTTATTTAGCGAGGCTCGTCTCATTTATTTTAAATGGACAAATCTTAAAGCGACTACATTTTGCTATTTAAAATTAGTCTCTAAAATGAATAAAGAAAATCCTAATTAATTACGTTTTTATTTATTTATTATTATTATTAAGAAAACATGACATGCTAATTGCTTGATTAATACAAATATTGATGAAAAAGGAATTTTATTCTTAATTTCGAAATTATAAATAAAATAAAAGCTCAACAACTAATATCCAAAAGAATCAAATATAGCTAGATTAAAACTCAACATTGTTAAAAAAAAAATTATTGAGATTAATTATTCACAACCATTTGAAACTTGATTTAACCATAATTACTAAACCTTATTAGAAAGTTTGTTAGACTTAAACGTTCTTCTAGTCTTGCTTGAACTCAAGTCATGCCTTAATGCCTAATTTACGAAGTTTTAATTTAAATTCATGTCTTAGCTAAATTTAGCTAGTTATTCATGATTAACCTACTGTTGATAATCTTGAAACCTTCATAACTAGTGAATTAACCTGTTTTGCCGAACTGATTCATTAAAGACTAACTTATGTTATTTTTTCTTATTCCAGTTATTATTTAGTAATTCATGAAATAGCTTAAATACAATCAACAAAAGGAACAAAGAAATAAAAACGAAATTAAAACTTCAAATTTTCATTCTTCATATGTATTCACGCTTCATATTTCGGATTACAATAAACAGCTTTTCAGTTGTGTACCTGATATTGGAAGCAAAAAAAATGAAGATGAGTATCAGCAACAGTAATAATAGTATAGCACAGCAGCAACAACCCAGCAACAATACCAACCCAGGAAAAGAGTTTGCAAACCAGTAGAGCAGTAATCCCAAAAACAAAAGTTTCAAGCTTTGATGAAACAACAATTAATTCTGATTTCGAACAATGAAAGAAAGCAGAATATTTTTTTTTTTTTTTTGAAAGTTTAAATATTTTTCGGAATTTTCTCTCTTAAATGTTCAGCCCTTTTTTTTCTCTCTTATTTTCAGATTCGTTTCTCTCTCGTTCTTATTATCTGTCTGTGTATTTTCTTCTTCTCCCTTAATCTGATTTCAAGACTTCCTATATATAACTCACCCCATAAATCTTTCAATTAATTAAAATCAATACTTTTTCTCTACCCAACTCATTATCTTCCCACTCATCCCCATTACATTAAATAAACATATCACACCGCCCCATTATATTTTGTCCCCCATGCCTAACATAAAATAATACAAGATTCTCCCCACTAAATTTTGTCTTGTCCCCCCTTTATATTAAATAACCATATCACAACCCATCCCATTTCATTTTGTCCCCCATGCTTCATATAAACAATTACAAAATGTATAATTCCTAAACTACCCCTCCGACCTTACTGAAATTACCAAACTACCCCAGAACGTACTGCAAATTACCGAACTACCCCATCAGCTATAACAAATCAATTAATCACACTCAACCAAAATATAGCCAATATGACCAATTTCTACACAAATTCAAACAACAAATCTCATGAACATGATTTCTTCAACATTTCAACAATAAATCACATGAACATGATTGAACAACAAAGAACAACTAAAATTTGATTGAACAATATTCTTAGCAACAAACCTATTTTCAGATTCAACAACAACAAACAAGTATATTTAGATTTCTAAATTCAATAATATTGAACTTAAAATCAACTCTAACAACATTACAACCAACAATTCCTATATTAAACTTAAACAAGATTATGAGACAAATTCAAGAAATAATCATAAATGATAAACAAGAAATCAAACTATACAAATTTCGGATTCAAGATCAACCAAACAAAGTATGAACATGAATGAAAATATTCAATAATAATAACAAACAAACTTTGTTCAAACTTCGAATTAAACTTAAACAAAACAAATAAACATATTCAAATCACTAATCTTCAAATAATCAACTAATCTTTCTTAATTAAATCCAACAAAAATTATAACAAAGATACATGATTCAAAACATAACTTCACATTAAATCAATGAAAAACGAACTTCAACCAAAAAATGAACATGAATTAAATCTATTTTAAACAAACAACGGATTCAAGCGATTTAAACTAAATCTAACAATATTAAACTTAAACTAACAATTTTTTTTTACTACAAAATAAAATTAACATGAAATAAACTGAAAAACAAATTAATTAATTTCCATTTGAAATCTGAAAATTAATTCAACAAAACACATGACCATTTCAAAACAAAAAATCAAATATCTATCGATTTTATATTCGAGAAATATCAAAACGAAACACGAACAAAATAAAATTCAAAAACTACTAACCGGATTGAAACGACGAACGACTAACCAACGACGAACTCGAACTTAAGGAGTGGGCTGAAACAACGTCGAAGCAGTAGCAATGGAGATTAAGGAGAAGCAGCGACGACAAAGCCGACGGGGAGGTCGACGGACAGCTGCTCGACATTGAGGCGATGTAATGGTAGCCATGTCCACGCCGAAGCTGGAGCAACGACATCCGTTCGGAGCAGCCATGGATGCTCGTCGCAGCTGCACACGGGCAGCAGTTGACGCGGCAGAACAAGGACAGCTGGTCGACGTCGGAAACAGAAGCAGCGTGTGGGTTGTTTGATCGGGGAAGATGAAGAAGGCGTTGGACGTAGCAGCTGCTACAGTGACGACGGAGCAGTGACAACAGCCACGGCAGACTGCTTGTCGTCGTTCATGGTGAAGCAGCTCGATGGGTCCGTTTGGCTCAAGGATGTCGAGCAGCTACTCGTCGAGGAGGAAGGCTATGGCGGACAGCAGTAGCTCGGAGGTGACACAGAAACTATGCACGCGTGGGGGACTGCCGGACTGGTTTGGGTGGTGTCCGCGTGGGTTCGACGGGCAGTAGCAGCTGGAGGTCGACGACGATGAGAAGGCAACTGCGGCTGGTTGGAGATGACGAAACATTGGCAGTTACCATGTGAGAGCATCGAAGCTCAGCCATGGTTGGACATGGCAGAAGCTCGAATGGGGACGATGAAGTGGATGACGGGGAAGATGTGCTCGTGTGAATGTGTTGACGCAGATGTGTGTGTGCGCGTCGATGAGGATCTTGGAGGTGGAGGGTGATGAAGCTTGGTGAGGGCAGCCATGGCTGTGTAAATGGAGATGGAGAAGAAGAGAGTAAGAGAGGGGGCGGATGGTTTTTTTTTTGTGTTTTTAGGGTTTTTGTTTTGTTTTGTGTTTTGAAAAATGAAGAAGGGTGTTGGGTATTTGGGTTAATGGGGCGGACCGGGTCGACTCGGTCTGTAGTGGACTGGGTCATGGAGAAGATTGGGCAATTTTTTGGGCTTTTGGCTTACAATTGAAGAAGTGGCCCAATCCGATTTTCTTTTGTATTTTTGTTATCTTTTCTTCTTTTATTTTTCTAAACTAAATTATAAAAATACTTAAATTATTATTAAGAACTAAATTAAGTTATAAAAGTGCAAATTAACTCCCAATAACAATTAACGCACAATTAAATAATAATTAAGCATAAAATTGTTCATTCGGACATTAAATGCTAAAAATGCAAACGATGCCTATTTTTGTAATTTTTAATTTTTGTAAAACAAATTTAATTACTAACAATTGTAGAATTAAATCCTACATGCAAAATGCGACATATTTTTGTATTTTTTATTAATTTAGCAAATAAACATGCACAGACAAATACAAATAATTATTCAAAATATCACAAAATTGCACACCAAAGAAAATTATTTTATTTTTGAATTTTTGGGAGTAATTATCATATTGGGCAAAAATCACGTGCTTACAGTGGTACCCCGATGAATAGAATATTGTGAACTGTGGGCCTCCTCAAGAACCGACTCAAGTAACCCATCTATATTGGGCATACAAATCTGACCCTGCATCTACAACACCCCATAATTTCCAACAGAAACCCCCCTGGCATCACCGTGCTGAACTGTGTCCTTAAGGACAAGCAAATGGGGCTTGTCATACAGACGCTCTCTAATGCAATCGTAAAGAAGACCGAGAAACCATGCAAGCTATAATCCGACTAGGGTCCGAAACATCTAGCCTCACGAACTAATTGGCTAAGGCCTAAACACCTTATGCAAGCGATCTCTCAGCAATAGGAATATATGCAAGGCTACCCATACTCACTGCATTTCTACTCAAGGCATCGGCCACCACATCGGCCTTCCCGGGATGATATAAAATGGTAATATCATAATCTTTTAACAGCTCCAACCATCTTCGATGCCTCAAATTCAGATCCTTTTACTTGAACAAGTGATGTAGACTCCGATTATCTATAAATACCTCACAAGGCACGTCATAGAGATAATGCCTCCAAATCTTCAATGCATGGACAATGGCTGCCAACTCTAAATTATGAACGAGGTAGTTCTTCTCATAGGGCTTTAGCTGGCGTAAAGCATAAGTAATCACTCTACCCTCCTGCATCAAGACACACCTAATACCTATCCGGGAAGCATCACAATACACTTTATAAGAACCCGATACTGAAGGCAAAACTAAAATTGGAGTTGTGGTCAAGGTAGTCGTGAGCTTCTAAAAACTCTCCTCACACTCATCGGACCACCTGAATAGGGCACCCTTCTGGGTCAAATTTGTCAAAGGCAGTGCAATGGATGAGAAACCCTCCACGAAGCGATCATAATGTTCGGCCAAGTCAAGAAAACTCAGAATCTCCTTAGCTGAACACGGTCTACGCCAATTCTAAATTGCCTCAATCTTCTTCGGATCTACCTTGATCCTCTCACTAGACACCATGTTCCCGAAGAATGCCATAGAACCAAGCCAAAACTCAAACTTGGAGAATTTAGCATAAAGCTTCTTCTCCCTCAACATTTGTAGTACAATCCTCAAATGTTGTGCATGTTCCTCCTGGCTACGTGAGAATACCGAGATATCATCAATAAATACTATGACAAATGAATCAAGATATGGCTGGAATACACTGTTCATTTAGATGCATGAATGTTGCTGGGGCATTGGCCAGCTCAAAGACATCACAAGGAATTCCTAGTGACCATAGCGGGTCCTGAATGTCATTTTCAGAATATCAAAGTCCCGAATCTTCCACTGCTGATACCCAAACCTCAAATCAATTTTAGAGAACACTCTAGCTCCCTAAAGCTGGTCAAATAAGTCATCAATGCACGACAAATGATACTTGTTCTTAATTGTAACTTTGTTCAACTACCTATAATCAATGCACATCTAAATAGAACCATCCTTCTTCTTCATAAATAGAACTGGTGCACCCCAAGGCGACACACTAGGCCTAATGAACCCCTTATCAAGAAGATCCTAAAGCTCCTCTTTCAATTCCTTCAACTCCACTGGTGCCATACGATACAGAGGAATAGAAATGGGCTGAGTGCTCGACAACAAGTCAATACCAAAATCAATGTCCCTGTCGGGTGGCATGCCCGGAAGGTTAGCAAAAAAACACATTCGAAATATCATGCACTACCGGAACAGAATCAATATTAGGAGTATCATCACCAACATCTCTCACAAAGGAAAATAATGCCAGAAAACCCTTCCCAACCATCCGTTGGGCCTTCATATATGAAATCACCCTACTAGGAACATAGTCCAGAAAACCTCTCCACTCAATCCTAGGTAATCCCGGCATTGCCAACGTCATGATCTTAGCATGACAATCTAGAATAGCATGATATGGGGACAACCAATACATGCCCAAAATCACGTCAAAATCAATCATATTGTATGCGACGAAATCAGAAGACTCGATTTCTCGCTGTCGGGACATTTCGAAAGAATGCCTCGGGACCCTGAGGGCGGGAGGCCGCAACCAAGTTCCCGACCTCGGGGCTCATTTGAGCCCGACTCGGAGGAAACAAAGACCAAAGCCAGGACAGAGGGGGAAGCCCCCAAGGCACATGGCTACGTCTGATAGGCCCGGCCTATCCAGAGCCTATGTTGAGGCATCATGTCAAACTATCCCATCTCCGTACTTTGTGTTTAATATCCACATATTTGTACCATACTGTGTTCCCTCACCTATATAAGGAGAACCCATACCACTTTGTAAATGGATGATGTTGCTCCATTTCTCCACAAAAGCAATAATATCTCTCTCTCTTTCTCCTATTTTGTTCGTTCTCACTGGCTCGAGGCCGCTTTAACATCTATTGTCTTCTTACTTATTTCATGCTATATTACGCAACTTTGACTGTAAAGAGCCTTGCTTGATCGTATCCTTAATTGTTATCCTATTCCGGGTTTCCCCGATAGCTCGATTCGAGTCCTGACCCTGAGGTCCTTATCGACGGCTTTGCACCCGGGCAACAGGCCCTTTAGGTTTGATTACTATCTTGTTTTAGCTCACATTTCATCATTAAGCTTCACGTTCATAGCATCAACTGCTCTAACAACTAGCTCGGGATTAGATCACGTATTTTTAGAATCCTATTTACAAATTTAATTGTTGTTACCATTTTTACGATAAACAGTTTGACGCCCACCGTGGGGCTAAAAATAATAGTGATTATTTTCTTGCTAGTTTTCATTACACAAATACAGATTAGCTTTCACACTTTTTCTTGTCCAAGATCCTTTTACTTCAGACCAAAATGTCTGGCTCAGTAAACGGAGTTGAGAACGGCAACCTCGAAAATCACGGGGAAAATGGCGTGGTTGTCCCGGCCGCTGGAGCACCTCTGTAGAATCCTGATATCGCTCCCGGACTGATCCTAGTGGACACAGATTCACAGGACGCACAACAAGTTGACGAAACTTCTCACATCGACAGCAGCGTACGGCATAGAAACCAACAGGAAGCTCAAAAAACCCAAGCCTGGGAAGAATAGGAAGTTAGTCTTCACGTTATTTTTGAAATGTTGCAGGCACAACAATTGGCCATTGCTCAGCTGCAAAGCCATCCAAGAACCCCCAGCACAGCGGCACCAGAGACGGCTCCCCCCACCGAGCGAGCATTGAAAGGTCAAGCAACAACGGGTCATTGACTGACCCCGCCATTGTAAAAATGCTCGAGGACCTCACCAAAAGGTTCGAATCAGGTGAGAGAATGATTGCAGCCAACGACAAAAAAGTTGAGACCTACAACTCAAGGGTCGATCAGATCCCAGGTGCACCCCCTGTCCTCAAAGGTTTGAATTCAAAGAAGTTCATTCAGAGGTCGTTCCCCGAGGAAGCAGCCCTGAAATCTATCCCAAAAATTCAGAATGCCAGAACTCTATAAGTACAAAGGCACCTCTGACCCTAACGAACACGTCACTGCTTACACATGCGCAGTAAAAGGCAACGACATAAAAAATGATGAGATCGAGTCCGTGTTGCTGAAAAAATTAGGAGAAACACTTTCAAAAGGGGCCATGATGTGGTACCATAACTTGGCTCCCAACTCCATAGATTCGTTCGCCATGCTAGCAGACTCCTTTGTAAAAGCACATGCCAGAGCCATCAAGGTAGCAGAGAGAGAACGAGATGTTGCGAGAATTCGTATCCCGCTTCCAGATGGAACGGATGAAGCTACCACCAGTCTCTGACAATTGGGCAGTGCAAGCCTTTACCCAAGGTCTGAACGAACGAAGCTCGATGGCTTCAAAATAATTGAATAAAAATCTAATCGAATATCTGGCAGTGACCTGGTCAGACGTTCACAACCGATACTAGTCAAAGATCAGGGCTGAGGATGACCAGTTGGGAGCCCCTTCGGGCTCAGTATACCCAAACAGACTCCTGGCAAAAGAGTTGAAACCAAACAAAGAAAGGTACCAACCGTACCTTGAAGATAGAAGGAATGCCCCATGGCGCAACGATCGGAGGATAGATCGAGGACAGGATCCTCGGGGGCTCGTCAACAGAACTAGGTTCGATTGGAACATAGTGCCAACAAACGCGCCCCACTTATCGGAATACAACTTCAGCGTCAACATATCAGACATCGTGTTCACTATCGGCAAAATTAGGGACTCCAAGTGGCCCAAACCAATACGGTCGGACCCTTCACAGAGAAATTACAACTTAGTGTGTGAGTTCCACAACACACACGGTCACAGGACCGAGGATTACCATCAACTATGAGAAGAAGTGGCTCGGCTACTCAACAAAGGGCACCTTCGGGATTTCCTTAGCGATCGGGCCAAAAATTAGTTTCGAGACAGGGAGGCAACCGAGAAGAACGAGGCAAATGATCCATAACACGTCATCTATATGATCATGGGGGGGAGTTGATGCCCCACAGGAACCCATGATGAGGAGAACAAAAACATCCATCACCAGGGAAAAACAAACTCGGGGATATATCCCCGAAGATGCTCTCACGTTCAGCGAAGAAGATACCGAGGCCTGTCTCAACCCCACAATGATGCCCTGGTAATCTCCTTACTTGTAAATTCTTTTCAGATAAAACGTATACTCGAGGATCCAGGTAGCTCGGCCAATATTATCAGGTCGAGGGTGATAGAATAGCTCGGACTGCTCGAACGGATTGTGCCCGCCACTCGGGGCCTCAATAGGTTCAACATGGCGAGCGAAACAATGAAAGGAGAAATAGTCCTTCCGATTACTGTGGCCAGCACAACCCAAGGCACTAAATTCCATGTCATCGAGGGAGATCTGAGGTATAATGCCTTGTTTGGGCAACCGTGGATACACTACATGAGAGCAGTACCATCCACCCTCCACCAGATGATAAAATTCCCGACGAAGGACGGAGTCAAAACCATATATGGGGAACAACACGCGGCAAGGGAAATGTTTGCAATATATGACGTGTTATCAGCGCCCATACCCCCGCACCCAAATAAGCCAGCAGGCGAATCAGGTCTCAACCCCAGTCGGGTTTGACAACACGAAGTAGAAATCTGCATCGCATGTCCTCCCTCGGACGGTCATAATAAGCCAATCTCAAGGCGTCACCAACATATCTTGTTTCAAGGCACAACATTCCTTTTGTTTCATTTTGGATTAAGAACTAACCCTCGTGCAGGCACTCGACCGGAGATACCAGAACGCTAACACTATCAGGAGGCCTCATGACCCCCAAAAGTGCGTTCGCTACACTCTTTTCCTTCGACCGAGTTTTTATCCCCAATAAAGAAGGGTTTTTACCAGCAAGGTTTTTAATGAGGCAATGTCTGCGAAGCCGCCTAAAGGGGAAACTCCAGGAATTGCTCGAAGCTACGACCAACTTTCAAGCGACGAGGGGCTTTCCCTTTGGAAGACACCCGATTCGAAGGAGATCGGGAAAAATGAAGCTGACAAGCCACGACGTATTGCCACGACAGTAAAGGGGCGGCAGCACCCTTCAAATATCCATAAAATGCAGAGTGAAAGGGCTCAACGTCGGGGAAAGATAGTTCCAGGGTATATACCCAAAGGACACCCTTTTATCCAAGGAAAGGGACGTCAGGACTTCACCTCGGCCTTATATTAATGCGATTGGTAACCCCCTACCTCATTTGACCTATTTCAAATAAAACATGTGTTCATGAGTGCAGATGGTTTGATCAATTATACTGACGAGGTCAGGCCAAAGCCAATGGGGCAGTTCGGACTAACGAACCAAATCACTCCCACACCTCGAATCCTTAATGGATTCCAGACGCCGATCGCCACAACAATCAGGAAGGCCACTCCCTTTATACAGCCCGCCTGAGCTCGGGTTGGAGCATCGAGCCTGCGAAACACGGACATTTATTCAAATGACAACGGGCACACCGCCGGAGGTGACTTCGACCACACTCCGCCAAAAGGATGAAACTCCACGACAGAGGTGGAACTAAAGTATTCGACAAGGAGCTACACGTGTAGAGAGGAAATCCCTCACCATATGACCCATCACCGGCATCAATACCTCCGCCCTCAAAGGGATCAAAGGGTGAGCAGAACCACATCTTCGGCCAAGCCTGGTTGAACACAACAGAAGGCTATATTAAGGGCTCACACCTCGAAATGGTAGAAACATACCAGACCTCGAAACATCCCCTACACATCCCATAGTAGGGAAGAACTACTCCGCTCCCTTCTTGTTTCTTTTCTTTTGCTAACCTATATGCAGGCAGGCAGCCGAGGCATTCATAAGTTCTAACTCCAATCGAAGATCGAAGGCCTCTGCCGGGCCCATCGTGCTCTCTTCCCTCGACCAGACTTCCAACCTAAAGAGGGTCCCGCCAGCAAGATTATTAGCAGACCATCATACCCCCTAGAAGAGGATCAGACTAAATCGCGGGCCTTTTTTCTACAGTCAGATGACGTGCGATGGCCTTCTCTAAAGGACATCATCCCCTCAAAAGGGCCAATAAATGGCAGGCTAAGTTTCAAAATGGAATCATGTAAACGGATCAGATTATCAGAGAAGTCGCACCCACGCGGGCCAAGCTCACAGCAACGAGACGACATGTATTTACAGACTATATTTATGCCAAGCAATAAAGAATATCTTTTCGGCATTTCATACTTCGAAAAAGGCTATTTCGGCATATTCGCAGCAAAGGCCTCTCCGCTGAATACGTCTCGAAATACTCGGAGACATAAACAGTTCAATGCCCACATGACCCCAGGGTCAGAACCCTGAGCTCACAAAGCCCTCACAATGCAACTCCGAGTTCACGAGAAGCGGTCTTCAAGCTTAAACAAACTCGATGACTCCGAGACTGTCGCCAATCGCCGAGCACTGGAAAATCCAAAACTGTAAGACCCCTAGCGGGCAGACTCGGCATAACTAGATCTATTCTACATCATACAAACTGTAAGACCTCAATAGGCATAACAAACTGTAAGACCTTAAGAGGAATGACAAACTGTAAGACATCAACAGGCATGGAACCCTGAAGTTTAGGCTATACATCGCATTTGTAAGAATCCCTAAAGGGCATACCCTCGGTGTAGACGCCTAAACTATCGCTTGGGATAAAAAATGGCTACGCCCAAACGCACATGACTACGGTTAAAACGACTGATACAACCAAAATAACGCAACTCGGGGACACCCGACTATCGCTAAAAATCACATGCCACTACTTTGAATATACTTCGGAAAGAACCGGTTAAAACAGGCTTCCCTCAATAGGAAAAAACGAGCTCTGACCACATCGGCTCCAAACCGCAAGAGCATCGATTTACTCGACCTACGAGCTATGAACCCTACGAGGTGCTCGAAATATCGCCGATAACGACTTGAAATTGAGGTTCCTCTGGAACCGACGACGGGTCGGGCAAAAATACTCTAAAAAGACCTTAACGAGCGGAAACAAAGCCTACAAAAAAGTCCATGGGAAAAAACAGCATAAGAGTTATTATCACCAGCTAAGAAAGCCTACGGGCCTCATATTGAAAGGTCTCTACGACCAAACAGCGTAAGAGCTATTGTCGCCAGCTAAAAAAAATTGACAACTTGAGGATAAAAATGAGCTCGAATCGTAACTCGATTCGTAGACTGGATCCAAAATAGTTAAATATGCAAGCCTCTGGGCCATATACTGAAACGTCTCAACGACCAAATGGCATAAGTTCCACTATTGCCGGCCAGAAAATTGAGGAAATTTAAGGGTCGATTACAGCTCGAATCGCAATGCGACTCGGAGACTGGACCCAAAAACTGCAATATGCCTAAGGGCACAGCATAAGAACCACTGTCGCCAGCTGGGAAATCAAGGAAATTTAAGGGTCGATTACAACTCTAATCACAACGTGACTCGGAGACTGGACCCGAAAACTATAATATGCCGAAGGGCATGGCATAAATACCACTATCACCGGCCAAGTAAACCTCCGGGCCACGCGCCCGTAAGGTCACTTCGACCCAGAGCACAAAGGGTCATCATCATCCGCCCATGCAGGCAGGAAAGAGCTTGAGGGTCAATTGAAGCTCGAGTCATAATGCGACTCGAAGACTGGACCCAAAATAGTTGGAATGGAAAATGCCTAAGGGCAAGAGATAAAAATGATTGCTACCTGCCCGCACGGGCACAAAAAATTCGAGGGCAAGAAGGCTCGAGCCGCAGCTCGACTCAGAGACTAAGCCTAAACAATCGAGCCAAGCACGAAGGCCCCAACACCTGCTCCCGCCAAGGATCGCACTTAAGAGCCCCCAGGTCTGTCCGATCCATTCCGGGCCTATGAGGACCTCGCCAAATACCAAAACCAGTCGGCCCGATCGAAAGCAACAACAGAAAAAGGGTATAGGAGAAATAAAGCTTCAAGTTTCTTCTTATATATTACACGCGCGAAAAAATCGCGTTCTCCATCTACAGGCATGCCCTACGTATATCAGAGACAAAGCGACAAAATGGCAAAGTCCAAAGCGACAAAATGGCAAAGTCTAAAGCGACAAAATGGCAAAGTCTGGAGCGACAAAATGGCAAAGTCTACACTCTGCGGTATAGGGCTACAACTTGTCGAGTTCGCCCTTCGCAACATCAACAAGAAATGACCGAGCGTCACGCTCATCCGCCCTTGCTCAAGCCAATTCCTCCGAGAGGACAAAACCCCTTGCACCGACCTCCTCGAGTACCTCTCTTCAGGATCTACAGCGAACATATTCCTCGATTCTCTTCCCCTAGTCGAGGGCTCGCTTCAGCTCAACTCGGGCACCAACAACATCTTTCATACGAATCGCCATCTCTCGATCGGCCTTGGTTTGGCTTAGTGTCGCTTCTGCCCAGGCATCAATTATCTCAGCTCTAACCTTCGAGAGATCATATTCGAGTTTCCCAATCATATCCACTTGAACTTTGGCGTTGTCATGAGTCAAGCAGAGTTGGAACTCAAAGGCAGGAACCTTAGCCGAGGCACTCATCTCCTCCAAAATTCGATTCTGCACTTGAGCTTTTAGCTCCCCACAAGCAACTCTGACACGGTTGACGTCGCCTTTGAGGTACTCTAAGGCCTCCACCTTCCTCTGCAACTAATACGGCAAAAGGGGTTAGTTTGAGCTCTCATAGCTCTCATAGCTCTCCAAGTTACCTGCTCCATCAAATAGCTCTCATAGTTTGAGCTCAGGTACGCCTTATGTCGCCATTGCTGCAGCCCAACTTCCTTCTCCTCGCTAAGGAACCTAAGGGATTCGCCCTCATCCAAAAAATTTTGAAGCTTGGCCCCTTGACGGAGCAGCTCAGACATAAGCCTATCACAAGCCTGCACAAGGAAGGTTCAATAAAGGGAGTAGGACACGGGGCACAGGGAAACTATACATAAACTCACCACAATGTGAAGCCGACGGACTTCCTCGAAGTCGGAACACACTTGTTGATCTTGCCCCTGCGGCCCCAGATGAACCGACCTTGTGCAAGGCGTATTCGCTCAAAGGAAACGCCGGCCGGGGATCAGGCACTCTGGGAGCAGCTTCCTTGGAAATGTGAGCCCGACCAGCACCACTAAAGGCTCCGTCACACCGCGGGTGCCTCATCCCAAGGAACCGCCCAATATCTGCAAACGGGGAATCCAACACAAATGGAAGGGAAAATATTACCTCGAGTATGCGAAGGCAAGGCAAAGGAAGCATACACACATACCTTGATACTGCGCTCCCCATCCGGTACGAAGTATAGCTCGCAACCTGCGCTCATTGCAGGACGAATGGGTCACCAGCTTCCAAACCCAGCCAGACAGATCATGGACTTCACCCGGCATCCACGAAGATGCTGCAACAAGGGAGACAACATTATTACTTAGCTAATTTTTGCTATAGGCGAAACCTGAAAAAGCGACAAACGCCTCACTCACGTGCATAATTCCACCCTTCAGGAAATGGCAAAAACTCCACAGGGATAATGTCGGTCATCCAGGCCCAGATAAACCAACTGGCGCACTCTCGATCCCCACTTTCCTCGTCATCGATAGCAAAGGGCATGGACGAACAACACCTCAGAGTTAGTAGGCCTCAATGATGGAAGGGCCGAAATAGCCTGACAAGGTGATCGAGCGTGAATTCAAGCCCGGCCTTCTTCGCAAAAAATCTCATTATCAATGTCGTTCGCTAAAACAATGGATGAATCTGTGCCAGGGTAACCCTATACTTCAAGCAAAATCAAACACAACCCTATATGGGGGCCAAATGTGAAAGGGTATAGGTATACGCTCAAGAATCCATCGGTAGAGTCCGCAATGCCCTTATCTGGGGAAAGCACTTGCACTGTTATCCCCTCGCTCCACCCGCAGTATCTCCTTGCCATCTCCAGGTGTTCCTCTCTAATCAAGGACGTCGTCTCCAGAGCGAACTCCCTCGATTCTTAAGCACTAGGAGCAGCACCCCCCGTCCCTTGCCGGATAAGCCCCGAATGGTTTTCATGACTATGGTGAAACTAACAGGTCAAAGCAAGGGCGCGCACCAACACTTTTTGCGCCTAAAGAGATGAAGTACCCGTGCAAAAGCAGAAAGGCGGTTGTCTAAAAATTGTGAAGTCTTGAGAAAAATCCAAAGCCACCCCACATATATGCGAGAAGCAATGATGACTCACCTGCCCGAGGCAAGCCTCGGGAAGCCAACAGCCTCGATACAGATCGACGGGTCAATACCCGATCCAGAAAGCATCCTTTGACAAGAAGTTAAGACTCGAGGGGTTGTTCGTATTATCTCCGAGATCAAGATAGCACTCTATGTCAAGAACCCCCAACCCAAACAAGTCGGACGTCGGGAAGCCTTAAACGCCAACATTTGATGCAAGGCGAGTACCTAGTCTCGTTATCCCCTCTTTCTGAAAAGAGGAATAAACATGGGAAGCTCCAATCGCAAAAGCTCCACAAAGGTCCGAGGAAGTGCCAATACAGGCAAACTCCTCAGCAGAAGTCTATCTTATACATTCTAAAGGGGCTATCTACATCAAGATCAATAGGGACCCCCGGATACCCAAAGATGATCTTCATCTAGGGTAGCATTCCCGAAGGCCCCAGAATTTGACGCATGATCTCCATACAACTAGGAGGGCCTCGATAGCCCGGACCTATCAGATCGATCCAAGATTGGTCCGAAGTACGATGATGGATTTGGAAGAGAGCCATGCCGATCAGCATAAGACCAGGACAGACGCCCGCACCCAAGCCCGATATCAGCGGCCAACAAACAAAAGAAACCATCCAAAGTGCCTCAAAGGGTACAAAATCATACAGAAGTAAGGAAAGCAGAAATCAATAGGATATATTCTTATTCACAAAAGTTTGTGTACAAGCATCCCTCGAGGGGTCGTTACATAAAAATTGCAAAAGCCCTAGGGATGAAGTGCCGCACTAGGCCCGGGTAGGATAATGAGCAGCGGTGCATAATCCGAACAACTATCTATATAAGGGAGAAATTGACTCCCCGTCCATCATCACCTCGGCCCAGCAGTAGCAGCAAGATCCAGCATACTGTTGACCACAACAATAGCGGAACGACACGTTTATGTTCGACGAAGGGAAGCTCCGGTAGAAGGCCACAACACAGTCTAAGGAAACTCCTCCAAACGGCCTTAAGGTCATGAGCCCCTAGCATGATGTTCAGGGGTGAAAGAAGATGATAAGAAGGGAAAGGGAAGCGAGCCAACAGAAGCACTGGGATAGGAAGAGTAATGCCAAGTCACCCCCATTATAGGGGAATACGACACGGTCATCTAGGCTTTGGAAAGCTGATCGACGGACGCAGTTAATGCATCCATGGAAAACCGAACCAACAGCGGTACCTTCACCTTGACAAACGAGAATCAGGAGTGCAATAAATAAAGTTGAAAAGCACAAGCTCGTGGATGTCCAATCACCTTGAAGCTCACTCTAGGAGTCACATCATCTATATGGCATCACCAAAAGAAGCTCGAGGAGTCAAGTGTCAGAATCATTTCCTATCTTTTCGTTATGGGAAACGCAGAGACTATTTATCTGTGGCAAAATCAGAAGACTCGATTTCTCGCTGTCGGGACATTTCGGAAGCATGCCTCGGGACCCCGAGGGTGGGAGTCCGCAACCAAGTTCCCGACCTCGAGGCTCGTCGGAGCCTGACTCGGAGGAAACAAAGACCAAAGCCAGGATGGAGGGGGATCCCCCAAGGCACATGGCTACGTCTGACAAGCCCGGCCTATCAAGAGCCTATGTTGAGGCATCACATCAAACCATCCCATCTCTGTACTTTGTGTTTAATCTCCATATATTTGTACCATACCGTGTTCCCTTGCCTATAGAAGGGGAACCCATACCACTTTGTAAATGGCTGATGTTGCTCCATTTCTCTACAAAAGCAATAATATCTCTCTCTCTTTCTCCTATTTTGTTCATTCTCACTGGCTCGAGGCCGCTTTAACATCTATTGTCTTCTTACTTATTTCATGCTATATTGCGCAACTTTGGCCGTAAAGAGCCTTGCTTGATCGTATCCTTAATTGTTATCCTATTCCCGGTAGCCCCCGATAGCTCAAGCTCGATTCAAGTCCCGACCCCGAGATTCTTATCGACCGGCTTTGCACCCGGAACATGCCTCTTCGGTTTGATTACTGTCTTTTTTTAGCTCGCATTTCATCGTTAAGCGTTATGTTCTTAACATCAACTGCTCTAACAACTAGCTCGGGAATAGATCACGTATTTTTAGAATCCCATTTACAAATTTAATTGTTGTTACCATTTTTACGGTAAACACATAATAAGTAATAAAAGATCAATTCTCATATCCAATACCCCAATGGTCACCACACACAACCGGTACACACGGTCCACAACAATAGAATCGCCTATTGGTGTAGATACATAAACAGGAGTAACTAAGGACTCACAGGTCATATCCAAATAACGAGCAAAATACGATGATACATATGAATAAGTGGAACCAGGGTCAAATAATATGGAAGTATCTATGTGGAACACTTAGACATTACATGTGATCATTTTGTCTACAGCAACAGCCTCTGTCCTGGCGGGAAAAGCATAGCATCGAGCTTGACCGTCGCTTGATCAACCTTCTTCTCTAGGGCGATCTCTAGCTGCCTGAGCCCTACCCTGAGCTGGCTGAGTGGGTAGTGATAACTAGTGCAGAAGTCATAACTTGACATCTCTACTGAACTGGACCTCCCAAAAGATGGGGACAATACCTCCTCACATGTCCAAACTCTCCATAATCGAAGCAACTCCGTCTGTCAATGGTGGCAGAGACTGAATCGGACCCCAAGAACAAGAATACCTACTAAAAGGACCTAATACCGATGAACCATGAACCGATGGAGCACGAGATGAACTTTGAGTGGGGAGGGCACTGAGAGATGACCGACCTGGACGAGTACTGTATGAACCATAGCTAGCAGATACACCACCCCGATGAACCGAATGAGCTATCTGAGCAAGCCTATAAGGACAACCCCTACTGTGGTGGGATCCTTCAGATGAGGCACTTTTGAAACCACCCGAACAATGAGGCATCTTGGCCTCTCTCTCCTCATACTCCTGACTACAAATCTGATCTAGGCACCTATCAATATCAACCACCTCGTCAAACCTAACACTTGATGCAATCTCCCGAGTCATGACGAAGCGCAGCCCATAGTTAAGGCCATCAATGAACCTCTTAATCTGCTCTCTCTCTCTCTCTCAGTGGGGACTAACCATATCGCATGACAAGTCAACTCTGAAAATCACAACTCATATTGGTAATTGATATACCATCCTGGCGTAGCTGCTCAAACTGCCTATGCAACTCCTCCCTACAGGTCTGTGGAACAAACTTCTCTAAGAAGAGAACTAAGAACTCATGTCATGTAAGTGGTGGAGCGCCGACTGGCCTACTCAACTCATATGTCTCCCACCATCTGAAGGCTGCCCTGACAACTAAAAAGTAGTAAATGAGACTCAACTAGTCTCCAGAATACTCGCCGTGTGAAGGATCCACTAGCACATGTCTAAGAAATCATGAGCATCCTCTTACTCAGCCCCACTGAACTCTAGAGGCCTGAGCCTCCTAACCCACTCTAGTCTCTTTTGCTCCTCGTCACTCATAGGTGGACCAAACTAGGCCTAATCAGCTGCAATCGGCTGGGTTAGTAGTACCCCCAGTGTTTGAAGTTCCTGGACTACGTACTCTGGAGTACGGGCGGTGGGAGTATGTGCACCTCCACTGCCATGAGAAGTGGCTGGTGCAATCAGAACTGAAACTGCCTAAGCAAGGCTAGTGCATACAATCAATATCTGAGCAAGAGCCTCCTTAATGCTTGGAATCACAATGAGCACAGCTGGTGCCTGAGCTGGTCCCACCGGCTCAACCACATCTGGTATATGCTCCTCAGCTGGAGCAACTGGTGGCTCCACGGGTGCTGCTCTAGCTGTAGTACGAGATGCACTTCGGCCTCTACCGCGGCCCCGACCTCTTGTGACCCTAGCTGGTGGTACTGGTGGTCGTCCACCTGATCTGGTCGCACGTGTCCTCACCATCTATGAGAGAATAGAATAAAAGAAGTTTAGTTATTGAAATCAATAAATTTGCACGACAAGAATACAAGAAATTGAAGTTTCCTAATGGTTCGGTAGCTTTTCGAAGATAAGTACAGTCATCTCCATACCGATCTACAAGACTCTGCTAAACCTGCTCATGACTTGTGAGACCTAAGTAACCTAGTGCTCTGATACCAACTTGTCATGACCCAAATACCAACATGTCGTGATGACGTCTATCACATTAATAGGCAAGCCTACAATCACATAATAACTACACCTTTGAATTAAAAATATGATTTTTAACAAGCTCAATAGTGGAGAAATCTCATAAATAACTGGTAAAAACAAATGAAACTCAACGACAACAAATACCAAAATCCTAGTGTCATCAAGTACATGAGCTACAAGTGTCGATACAATCTAAATATCTAATACAACTATCTGGAAAATAAAACAATACTGAATAAACTGAAAGGAAGGAGAGTCGAGGTCTGTAGGTGTCATAGCAGCTACCACAGTAGTCTCTGAGCAGATACTGCACCAAATCTAGCAACCATCGTGTCCAAATATATCTGGATCTGCACACGAAGTGCAGAGTATAGTATGAATACAACCGACCCAATGTACTCAATAAGTAACACAGTAATAACTCAAAGAAATTCCATAATCAGTTCGTACACAGTACATAAATGTATACATTCTTTCAAGTTCAATAATTTAAGATCAACGCTGATAAATATGCCAAGTACAACTAGCATGAGGAATATTACATCTGTATGACTACATGTCAAATGTAATGCATCACAATGATACTCCCAAGTACTCACGCTCTCAGAGTATCCCAATCTGACTGTCTCAACTCCCACTCATCACACATAAACACTCAACACTGTGTGGTACCTATGCTCACAGCTGGTATGTTAGACTCCGGAGGGGCGGATCTTGCCCAAGTGCTAATATAAAGCCAATATGGCCTGTTGCGGCATGCAACCCGATCCTATCATAATAGATAAAGCTTATAAGGCCTGTTGCGGCGTACAACCCGATCCATAATAATAATAATAGATATAAAGTCAATATGGCATGTTGCGACGTGCAACCCGATCCACAATATCACTCATAACACAGCTCTCAGGCCCCAACTCAGTCATCAATCTCTCCATTCTCACGGGCTCACATATCTCATATCACTCAGCCCAAACAATGATAACATGATGTAACAGTAAATGATAATAGAAACTGATATATGATATGCAAATGAATGAATATGACTGAATACATAATTGCAATTTAAGAAAATAACTCAACAGCAGAAATGACCTCAGTGGGTCCCAATAGAATAAGCATACAACCTAAACATGATTTGTAAAATAGATAACAACACAATTATTCTAACACATAGGAATTTTATGGATAGATAAAAGATTAGATAAGTACATGGTACCATAGAATCAATTGAGTCATGATTACTATGGTGCACTCCCACACGCTTGTCACCTAGTATGTGCGTCACCACAACACTAATCACATAACACGTATTTCAGAGATTTATCCCGTCGGTACCGAGTTTAGAAGTGTTATTTACCTAAAAGTGTGCAACTCAATTCTCCAACAAATCCTTGTCTCGCAAATCGGTCTCCGAATGACTCGAATCTAGTCACACACAACTTAATATAATCAAAATAAGCTATTGGAATCGATCTCATACAAAAAAGCTAAGTTCTTTAACAAAATTCAAACGTCAACCCAAAAAGTCAAACTCGAGCCCACGCCTCAGAACCCGACAAAATCCACAAAATCTGAACATCCATTCAATAACGAGTCCAACCATACCAAAATCATCCAATACCGATCACAAATCGCCTCAAACTCTCAAATCTTACTCTCCAATCTCTAGTCCAAAATCCAACAAATTTCACCTTAAACACATAATCTATGTATAGAAATCAATGGGTATTCAATATTATAGCTTACCTCTTGATTAGTAGTGGAATCCCTCTCAAGAATCGCCCCTAGCCAAGCTCCCCAAGTTCATATATGAAATTTTACTCTAACCCACGATTTGGGATTTTAAATAGTCTGCCCAGTAGTTACACTACGCGATCACGAAGAACAAAATATTTAGAAGCCAGAAACCTCATACGTGAACACACTCTCAGGGTCGCGACGGCGGTGACTAACTTCCCAAACATACGCGATCACTGCCAGACTCACGCGATCGGGTATGACATCCCAGGTCTCCTCTTCCTTCTTCGCGAACGCGTCACCTCTCACGCGTTTGTTTAACACAACTCTCCAAAGGCTTGTGATCGCAGACGTAATCTTGCGAACGCATTGAGAAATATCCCACCCACCAGACTTAACCCTATGTGATCGTGGTCCTCCTTTCGCGATCGCGAAATAGGAAACCAGAAGCACAAATTTCAGCAATCTAACAAAGTCTAAAATGAGTCAGACCATAATCCGAATCACACCCGAGGCCCTCGGGATCCCATCCAAACATACCAACAGGTCCTAAAATATGATACGAACTTAGTCAATGCCTCAAATTAAATCAAACAACACCAAAAACAAAAATTGTACCCCAATTCAAACATATTGAAACTAATTGATTTGCAACTTCTACAATCGATGCTGAAACCTATCAAACCAACTCCGATTGACCTTAAATTTTGCACACAAATCATAAATGACACAATGGACCTATTCTAACTTTTGAAATCAAAATCCGATCCCGATAATAATAAAGTCAATTCTCGGTCAAACTTTTCAACTTTCCAAACTTTCAACTTTCCAACTTTCCAAAATAATCAGAGGAGAAATTTTATTTTGTACGAGACTCAACTATTACGTGGCAGACAATACTTGTATGGACTGCTTTAAATCTTTGCCAAGTGGATTTTGGGTCCCACTTCCAGCAAAAATTGGCCACCTCCAGCCCCTATTACGAGAAATTTTATTTTGTACGAGACTCAACTATTACGTAGTAGACAATACTTGTATGGGACTGCTTTAAATCTTTGCCAAGTGGATTTTGGGTCCCACTTCTAGTAAAAATTAGCCACCTCCAGCCCCTATTACTCTCCTTCTCTTCCAAATTTCTGCAACTCCCTTAACTTAATATATTTCCATTCACCAGAATTCCATGTTTCTAATTCGTTTTCTATTCAGTCAAATTAAACCCATAAAATATTTTTAAAAAGAACAAGTATATTATCTCTCTTTATCGCTATCTTTCTTGTTCATATTCCTCAAACCTCTTTTCTGTTCTTTTTCTCCATGAAAATGGTGAAAATCCATTAAAACAATACCTTTAAAAAAATTCAAATAAGATTGGTAAGGTATTTGCAGAGCTATATTTTTTTAATTTTGACTTCATTTTAATAGAGAACTAGAGTAAAAAATCAGATTTTTCTCCAAGCAAACATCTTCTTTTTCTAAAAACAATTCTGCAGCAAATTGCCTTGACAAGCCGTAGTGGAAGGAGTTGTCTCTCTTTGGTACTCTGTTGCTCATTATTGACAGTCATGGAGATTTTTCATCTGGTTAAGTTTTCTAAAGAACTCAAGGATCGGGCGAGACACTCTCGAGGTCCCAATTAAAATAAAGATACACAAGTAGTGTATGAAATGTGGAGCTAACAGTCACAGACCCATCGCATAGATCTGTTGCAAGGGGGAATATGTATAGATCTGTTGCAAGGGGGAAGATAGAGTGTTAACGAAAAAGGAAAGAATAAGAAAGAGAAAGTGCGAGGAGCATTTGCTTTGACCGAAGAAACACATCGAAGGAGAAAATGTTAGAAAAAATTGGGTTCACAAATTACAGATGTGACTAAATAAGGGCCTCACACAAGTATTACTTGGCATATTAGACTCAAAATAAAATTTCTCCTCTACGAGGCTCAACTATTACGTGGCAGACAATACTTGTATGGGGCTGCTTTAAATCTTTGCCAAGTGAATTTTGGCTCCTACTTCCAGCAAAAATTGGTCACCTCCAGCCCCTATTACTCTCATTCTCTTCCAAATTTCTGCAACTCCCTTAACTCAATATATTTTCATTCACCAGAATTCCATGTTTCTAATTCGTTTTCTATTTAGTCAAATTAAACCCATAAAATATTTTTTTTAAAAAACAAGTATATTTCTCCCTTTATCGCTATCTTTCTTGTTCATATTCCTCAAACCTCTTTTCTGTTCTTTTTCTCCATGAAAATGGTGAAAATCCATTGAAAAAAATACCTTTAAAAAAATTCAAATAAGATTGGTAGGTGATGTTTAGCTTAAAGTATATATATTTTTATGTAAATTGCCTTATTCTTACTCTTGTTTCATGAAATTATGATATTAAATGCGATGAATTATATTGATTTGAAGTTTTTTACTTGTAGGAATGATTCGGGAGCAATTTGGGACAAAACATGCAAGAATAGAAGCTAAAACGGAAAAATCGGAAAAGGAAGACAGTTGGGCGCCACAGGCAGTGCCTGGCGCTACCTGTGGCGCCAAAAACATTATGCTCACATTTGGGACGCCGTGGAGGGTGCCTGGTGCTGGGCTGAGCGCTGGTGACGTGAAATGTGTCCTATTTTGCCCGGGACAAGTTTATTTCGGCCCTAGACCTACCTAACTGATATAAAGCAAGACTAAACCTATTTTTGGGGGGAGAGACGGACTTTGGAGCAAAGCTACACGCAAGAAACATTGAGGAGCAAGAACATCTCAGAATTCTTCATCTTTTCTAGTATTTTCAATTAATCAAAACTTATGCAATTGTTTGATTACATCATGAGTGGCTAAACACCCATTGTTCTGGGGTTGTGATTTAGCCATGAATATTGTTGTTTGATATTAGCTTGACCTTGATTATAATTCACTCATATATGGTTGTTTCTTCAATTCTGTGTTGAATTGCTTAATTGTCTGGCCAGCAGTTAGGTTCTATTTACTATCTATGCTATGCTTGGGAAAGCCATGTTTAGATTAGAGAAGAATTGAAGAGATCATGATCTTAACCCTTAGGGGGAGCAGATTTGTGGTTAGGATAAGAATATACCTAGTCACCATGCTTAAATAAATATTGTGATCTTAATGCGTTCTTAATAGATTGATTTCATTGGAATATAGGCGTTAATCTATTGAGAATAGGTGAGTAGTACTTCGGGAGAAGGCTATGAGACCATTTATTGATTAATTAGCAACCATGAGTGAATTATATGAAAGGGAGAGATAATTAGAACACAATACGATTGGTGAATCGATCACAACTCTGGAATATTTGTCTCTACTGAATACATAACAATCAACTCGTTACTTGATAATTTATTTATTATTTAGAATCGTAGTATCATATAATCATATTATTGGACTTTGTTTTTAGCTGGATTGAATAACAATTTTAGTGAATTAGTGAGTAGTTTACACAAGTCTCTGTGGGTTCGACGCTCAACTTATCATTATATTACTTGTACGACCATGTATACTTGCGTGTGTATTGGGAGAAACATGTTTTTGGCGCCGTTGCCGGGGGCTTGAATTTTAAGTACTTGCTAGTTTTTGCTTTAATTGTTCATTTAGTCTAGTCTAACGTTACTTGATTGTTGCTCAGATCTCAGGAACTTTGATTGAATGCGTAGGGTCAGAAGCCAGGACCGACTTCAAGGCTTTGATCCTGAACCTGAGAGAACATTTCACAGGAGGTTGAGGGAAGCAAGGGACGCGAATAATATTCAGGCACTTGTTCAATTTCCTGTGGACATGGCAGAGGAGCAACCTATGTCTGTTCAGGAGGTGGCGATGCCCAGCATTGCTAATGTCACCTCCAGTATAATGAAACCCAGGATCACTGGGCACTTTGAGCTGAAACATAGCATGATCCAGTTACTTCATGCAAACAAGCAATTTATGGGTCTTCCACACGAGGATCCACAACAGCATATTCTGAACTTTTTGGAGATTAGTGATACTTATATCACTAACTGGGTCACTCCAGATTACGTGAGGCTCACACTTTTTCCATTCTCTCTGTTGGGAGAGGCTAAGCGATGGCTAAAGGAAGAACCAGCTAACTCCATCACATTATGGAATGATTTGGCAAGAAAATTTCTGGCAAGGTTCTTTCCTTCAGGCAAAACTGCAAAGATCAGAAGTGAGATAGTGACTTTCAAACAGAAAGTGGGAGAATCTTTATACTCATCTTGGGAAAGGTTCAAGGGGCTACTCAGAGACTGTCCTCATCATAATCAGACAAATGAAGTATTAGCTCACACTTTCATAGAAGGGCTACATTCAGAAACAATGATCGTGGTAGATGCTGCAGCTGGGGGTCAAGTTTTGGAGAAAAGCTTTGACGAGATATATGCATTATTGAACAAATTCTCCAAGAACAATCCGGATTGGCAAGGAGAGATGGGCAGACACACAGTGCAAAAGTCTGCAGGGGTTCTTGAGTTAGATGTCATCTCAGCATTATCCGCGCAGATTTCTACACTGACCAATTAAGTCAACCAGATGAACTTGAGTATCAACAAGCAACAAGTACAACAGGTTCAAGCTTTTTGTGAAATATATGGAGAGGGGCACACGAGTGACATATGCCCCGCAAACCCAGAGTCTGTCTGCTTTGTGGGTAATCCAAATAGGAGCCAACCAAACCAATATGGTAACACCTACAATCCCAACTGGAGGAACCACCCAAACTTCTATTGGGGTAGAAACCAGGGCACTCAGAATCAATACAGGTCTCAAGCACCTCAACAACAGTATAGACCACCTCAGGTTGAACAAGTGAGTCCTACAAGTCACCTTGAAGACATGTTCAAAAAAATGATGGTTGAACAACAAGCCCTCGCCACAACAGTGAGAAATTTGGAGCATCAAGTGGGACAGCTTGCCAGTGCTCAAACACTAGACCAGCTAGAGCCCTTCCAAGTGACACTGAAGCAAATCCTAGGGCGACCCTTAATGTCGTGTCGTTGAGGAATGGGAGACAACTAGACGAAGTTCTTCCTAAAAAAGGGAAACATGTGACTTTTAATGAGAGGCCAACCACTATAGAATCAACATCAGAGAAAGCTAAGGAGCCAGAGAAGCCAGCTGGAGAGGTGGTGGCTGAGCAACCCCCACAATTGGTTGCAAGGCCACCACCTCCCTTCCCTCAAAGATTGCAGAAATTAAGAGATAATACTGCATATAAAAAGTTTCTTGATATCTTGAAGTAGGTGCAAATTAATATTCCATTGGTTGACATCTTACAAGAAGTATCCAAATATGCAAAGTACATCAAGGACATTGTGGCAAATAAAAGGAGGCTAACCGAGTTTGAAACGGTGGCACTCACTGAGGAGTGCAGTTCCAGAATTCAAGGCAAGTTACCTCAGAAATTGAAGGATCCAGGTAGTTTCACTATCCAAATCTCGATTGGCAAACATGTTGTTGGGCGAGCTTTATGTGATCTTGGAGCAAGCATCAACTTAATGTCGCTATCTGTGTTCAGACAGTTGGGGCTGGGTGAGCCACGCCCAACAACAGTTATCTTACAGTTAGTTGATCGCTCCCTTGCTCATCCTAAGGGAGTGATTGAAGATGTGCTAGTTCAAGTGGGTTCTTTCATATTCCCTACTGATTTTATTATTCTGGACTACGACCCTGATCAGGAAGTCCTATTTATTTTGGGGTGTCCATTCCTAGACACGGGTCGAGCTATTATTGATGTTTGCAAAGGAAAGATGACAATGAGAGTGGGTGATCGAGTGGAGGTCTTCAATGTTTACAGAGCACTCAAGTTACCAGCCCACTATGAAGAGTTATCTATGATCTCTGTGGTGGAGAGTGAAGCCACATCGTTAGTGCCCTATATGAGCCCCGTAGATCCTGTTGAACGAGTATTGATTGGGGATGTAGAAAATAGTGAAGATGAAATGATAGGAGAAATTGAGCAAATACTGGATATGTCCTGCAGTTATGTATATGGGTTTAGAAAATTTGAAGAGTTAGATAGGCCTGTTACTCTGACCTTTCCCAGGCCATCTATTGAAGAAGCTCTGAAGCTAGAACTCAAGCCACTTCCAGCGCATATGCGCTATGTCTATTTGGGGAGCTCTGAGACATTTCCCGTGATTATTTCGTCCAGCTTGACTAGAACTCAAGAAGAAAAATTGCTCAGAGTAATCTGTGAGCATAAAAAGGCCATTGGGTGGACCATAGTTGACATCAAGTGTATTAGTCCATCGTTTTGCATGCATAAAATCTTTTTAGAGGATGGACACCACCCCAGTGTGGAGAAGCAAAGAAGATTAAATCCTATTATGAAAGAAGTGGTGAAAAAGGAAGTAATCAAGTTGCTCGATGCAGGGATCATTTTTCCTATTTCTGACAGCAACTGGGTAAACCCAGTTCAATATGTGCCCAAAAAGGGAAGAATGACTGTAGTTGAGAACGAGAAAAATGAGCTAATCCCTACTCGCACTGTTACGGGATGGAGAGTCTGCATTGATTATAGAAGGCTCAACAAGGCAACTCGCAAGGACCACTTCCCACTTCCATTCATCGACCAAATGCTAGAAAGGTTAGCCGGGCATAAATATTACTGCCTCCTTGATGGTTATTCAGGATACAATCAGATTGTCATATGCATAGAGGATCAGGAGAAGACTACTTTCACTTGTCCTTATGGAACTTTTGCCTTTAAGTGAATGTCGTTTGGACTTTGTAATGCACCAGCCACTTTCCAGAGGTGCATGATGGCTATTTTCACCGACATGGTGGAAAAATTCGTGGAAGTGTTTATGGATTATTTTTCAGTTTTTGGGTCTTCTTATGATGACTGCTTGAGGAATTTGAGCAAGGTGCTAGCCCATTGTGAGGAAACAAATTTGGTACTGAATTGGGAAAAGTGCCATTTTATGGTACAAGAAGGCATCGTGTTGGGTCACAGAGTATCTAGGAGTGGCATTGAAGTTGATAAGGCGAAGGTGGAGGCGGTTGAAAAGTTACCTACACCTATTTCAGTGAAGGGTGTCCGGAGTTTCTTGGGACACGCGAGTTTCTATCGGCGCTTTATTAAAGATTTTTCGAAAATTGCTACTCCTTTGTGCAGGCTGCTTGAAAAAGATGTAACTTTTAACTTTGATGATGCTTGCCTCAAGGCATTTGTAGAACTTAAAAATAAGTTGGTGACTGCTCCCATTATTGTGGCACCTGATTGGTCCTTACAATTTGAACTCATGTGTGAGAGTGACCTTTCTATTGGGGTAGTGCTCGGCCAGAGGAAGGACAAGGTGTTTTATTCCATCTACTATGCGAGTAAGACTCTTGATGATGCACAGCTGAATTACACCACCACTGAGAAGGAGTTGTTAGCTGTAGTATGGGCATTGAGAAATTTCGGGCGTACTTGGTGGGAACGAAAGTCATAGTCCATACCGATCATGCAGCAATCAGGTATTTGTTTACGAAAAAAGAATCTAAGGCTAGATTGATGCGATGGGTTTTATTGCTACAGGAATTTGATGTAGAAATACGAGATCGAAAGGGGACAGAGAACCAAGTAGCTGACCATTTGTCGAGGTTGGAAAATCACAAACACGTGGAGGAGGGTGGCCAAATTAAAGAAGTATTCCCTGATGAGCAACTTTTTGCTATAAACCAAGACCCTCCCCCATGGTACGCAGACTATGTGAACTATCTTGTGAGTGGGGTACTTCCTCCCGAAATCCAATCTGAAGCTAGAAAGAGGTTTTTACATGATGTGAACTTCTACTACTGTGATGAGCCCTATTTGTATAAGCAATGTGTTGATCAGTTGATGAGGAGATGCATTCCTGAAAAAGAGGTGGAGTTAGTGTTGTATGATTGTCACGCATCACCTTATGGGGGCCATCATATAGGAGATAGAACAGCTGCAAGGGTGCTACAATCCGGTCTCTTTTGGACGACTTTATTCAAGGATGCTCATGCATTTGTTAAGAAATGTGACCAATGTCAGAAAACAGGAACAATCACAAGGAAGCATGAGATGCCTTTAAATAACATTCTAGAAGTTGAGCTTTTTGATGTGTGGGGGATAGATTTTATGGGGCCATTTCCACCATCCAGAGGAAACAAATACATTTTTCTAGCAGTTGACTACGTTTCAAAATGGGTGGAGGCAATTGCTTTGCCAACGAATGATGCCATGGTGGTAACTGTTTTTGTGAAAAAGAACATATTCTCGAGATTTGGGACTCCATGTGCCTTAATTAGTGATGAAGGGACTCATTTTTGCAATAGATTGTTGAATAACCTTCTAGCTAAATATGGAGTTCGCCATAGAGTTGCTACAACATATTATCCTCAAACAAGTGGGCAAGCTGAGGTGTCAAACAGAGAAATCAAGCAAATATTGGAGAAGACAGTGAGTGTGAATAGGAAGGATTGGGCTACAAAGTTGGATGATGCTCTATGGGCATATAGGACTGCATATAAAATGCCAATTGGAGCGTCCCCTTACAAGCTGGTTTATGGAAAGGCATGTCACTTGTCAGTTGAGCTTGAACACAAGGCATACTGGGCCATTAAGAAGCTGAACATGGACCTTGGAGCCGCAGGTGAGAAAAGACTGATGCAGTTGAATGAATAGACGAGTTCAGGCTGCACTCTATGAAAATGCTAAGCTATATAAAGAAAAAACAAAAAGATGGCATGACAAGCATATCCAGCCATGTCACTTTGAGTCAGGCCAACATGTATTATTATTCAATTCTAGACTACGGCTATTCCCTGGGAAGCTAAAGTCAAGATGGTCAGGTCCGTTTGAGGTGGTGAGAGTCACTCCTTATGGTGCAATCGAGCTGCGAGCTTTAAATGGTGAGAGAAAATTCTTGGTGAATGGTCATAGAGTCAAGCATTATTGGGGATGAATGATTAACCGTGAAAAGACCAAGGTTGTACTCGCTAATGAGTAAGTGAGACTCTGCGTCGTGCCGCAACGTTAAATCAGGCGCTTGTTGGGAGGCAACCCTATTTTTATTGCATTCCTAGTTAACTTCTTAATTTTGTTTTTCTAGAATAGGTAGAGTATTGCATTTTCTTTATAGGTATAGAAATTTTAGATGCAATGGTGTAGGACGTGTAAATTGGGTATATATAAGGCTCGGGGGATCGGGATGTTTCTTAAAAAAAATCAGCGTGAACAACGCCCAGCGCTGCCTGGGGCGCCAAAAATAGTAGGTCCGAAAACCCCAGCGCCAGGCAGGGGGCCAGGCGCCTAGCTAGGGGTCCAGGTAAGTTTTTTTTTATTTTTTTTTATTTTTTATTTCGTTATTTATTGTATTTTACCCCATACCCATTTAACCCAACCCACATACCCATTTACACTAATACTCCTACCCATATACCTTCCCAAACCCACCCAAACACAAACAACCCAAAATTTTACAACCTGAAGAAGCACAACTCCACGCCAACCGCTACTCTCTGTCGACCCCCTTCTTCCTCTTCACAAAATTTTGTCTCCAATTTTTTTTTCTTTTTCTTTCTCACCATCTTGCACTCCTTTTTTAGGTATTTATTCTTCTTATCTTCTCTTTCTTGTGTACTCTAACTAGTAGATTAACATAATCCCAATACCAAGAGCCCTACTTCCCCATTGTTTTCCTCATATAGTTCTGATGAAATTTTTATGGTGAGTGATGTGTTTTGGTCGAAAATTATGTGTTTGATATGTATACGGAGTAGTAAACTAGAATTCCCTCTACTTCGTTGAAAATTGGGAGGGCCACCATGTTCCACCATTGTTGAAATATAAGAACACACTTTATGCCCACATTGTGTTTGTTTAAATGCTTGAAAGAGGACTTTTGGTGCACCGGTGAAGTCTGTGTAACCGGAAGCAATTGTGTATGCATTTGGGCTAAGTGTGGGGTGTGTAGGGTCACTTTTACATGCTCGGGGATATGGTGTTGATGAAGAACATGTTCTTACACCATTGCTTTTATATGTTGTATGTTGTAGAATCTTTTAAGTTAGCCTAATTTAGTATAGTCTAGTATTTGTGATAGGTGCATACTATATGCCTTTTGCTTAAATTATTGAGAATTCATGTTGCCATGATCAATCTTCATTGTGTATCATGGGGAAGTCTTGAGTGCCCATAGCTTTGAGGTGCAACACTTGCATTTGTGCCTTCGGTTTTTAAGTGAGGGGTCATTTCCTGACTTGCACGACAACATGAGGCATATTTCTTGAACCATTATCACATTCATGTTTACTTGTGTAGCAGGACACTATGGCTCGTGATAGCACTAGCAAAGGCAAAGGCATTGGGAAGTCCTCCACCACCTCTCCGGCGACCAAAAAGCGCAAGCAGGGATAAACCTCTTCACGGCAATCCAAAGGGCAACAGGTCGCCAAGGGACTGAAGCAAGTACCATTGAGGCCGAGGCCTCATTTGGACTTGGTTGATGCTACTGCTATAGCTTGGCATAGAGACTTCGTGCCGTCTGGTCGGTACATTTCTGAGATGGGATTAATACTATAGTCTTAGAGAAGAAATTCCCGGAGATACTTGATAGGTTGCGAGCTCTAAAGATGGACAAGTTTTTGGAATGCCCGGGGCCTGTGAACCTGAGCATGGTACGAGAGCTATATTCTAACTGGGATTATCACAGAATCACTTCATGTGTACGAGGAAAGGATGTGCCACTGGGCAGGGAGTATTTGTGTGACTATTTGGGAATTGAGAATGCCGACCCAAGGAGACTCCAACGATTGATCCGAAAGCCAAAGTATGAGCAAATACGTCACACTCTTTGTGGCGTAGAGTCCAATGATAAGTGGATACGGAAGCAAGGCAATATTCACCTCTCTATGGTCCGCTCAGACTTCAACAACACTGCCAAAGTGTGGCAGAACTTTGTGCAGGCGAGATTAATGCCGGCGGAGCACAGCAGTGACTGCACTCGTGCTAGGGTATGTATCATCTTCTCCTTGATTACAAGCCGACCAATAAATGTAGCTGACATCATGCTCAATGAGATGGCCCGCACAAGGTTTGGGCGACAGATTCAGCGGTTCTTCTTTGGCAATTTACTTACTCAGTATATGATGTTTTGCGGAGTACCAGAGTACCCCGGACATGATGAGGTGGTGGAGGCATCGTCAGGGCTTATGGACATCACATCGGTGGTGGAGGCATCATCCAAACTCACCCCCGCTGCACGGATGGAGCGAGAAGAGAATTTCAACAGGTACATTTATAATACTTTGAACTTGCTCATGAGCAGGGCTGGCATTACAGACGAGGAGCGTATGCATTTGCGTGATGACTTGTCCAGCACATCCAAGGAGATGTTGGTGATTGCACCGGGCAGCCCCGTTCACCCATATGAGGACATCAACTCTGCAAAAAGTTCGGATACTGAGGATGAGGATGGCAATGGTGCTACGGAACCCATGAATTTGGCGCCTTTCGGACCGGATGACGATGACCCTAGCACTGCTGGGGAAGTGGTCTTTGATTGACAGGAAGTTTTTCTTCTCACCCTACTCTGTTTTTCATTTTTACTTGCATCGGGGGCTATGCATAATTTAAGTGTGGGGTGGGAGGAATACTACTTGTGATGTAGTTGTATATTTTGTATTAACTTGTTTTGTTTTGTTTCTTTCCGTAGTTCTAGTGTAGTCAGTCTAGTTTAGTATTAGTTGCTTTAATTGAAAAAGAAAAAAAGGGGGCATAAAAACACTTTTGAAAAAGCTGAGACTTTTCTCGACGATGGATTTTGTGGACAATTTTCTTGAGGGCTAAAAGTCCGATTTAAAAACAACAAAAAGATTTTTGTTTTTTTATTTTATTTTAATTTTTAGTATTCCTTGATTTTTCTTTGGGCACCGGTTTTTTTCCAAGGATGTAGCTCGAACCGGGCACTCTAATTTTTTTTTAGGAGTAGTTTAGGAAGGAACTGAGTCGTTCTGAGATACTCATTGACATGATTGATGCTGGCACGTTAGGCTATGATATACATTCTATTTTACCGTGTATTTGGTTTGAATTGTAAAGCCGAAGTAAAGTAAATAGCCTATTTTGTGACGCCTTTTCCCGATTGTCTGACTTGTATGCCGCATAGTGCAATGTTGCTTAAATTTCTCATTTATTTGTGCTTGCTTGACTTGAGAGTTGAACAGAACCGTCTTGATTGAGTCATGTGCAACGCGTGTGTGAGGATTCATGATTTTCTGTGCTATCCTGTGTAGTCTAGAACTTGCCTCGTGTGTTAATTGAAGCAAAATTGTGAGTTGTTCTAATCTAGGAGATGACGTAGGCATTTTTCTTGCTTGATCATAGATGTGTTTGTCACATAAAAATAAAAATTTTCGTTGCTAACCCCTTTGAGCCTATAGACCTTTCTTTTGGCACCCACATTACAAGTCATTCCCTATTTTGTTCTTAATTTTATATTGATTGAACCTTTACCTCCTAAGGCACTTAGTCGCTAAAAGAAGTAAGGTTAGAGATTGGGGAGTAGCTTTTAAGTGGAACCATGGAATGGCAAGTTGGTGCACTAAAGTTGAAATCAAAAGTCACTGGCCAATGAACTTTAATGTATGGAGTGTGTGAAGAAAAGAAAAAAAAAGAGAAGGGAAAAGAAAAATTGAAAGAAAAGAAAAAAATGATAGTGAAAGTATATAGAAAATACCTCCAATTCTTATTGATTTGTGCTAGTGACAAAAATAGAGAAGTGCTTAAGTGAAAAGAGGGCTATGTTGTATATGGCAAGTGATTTGATTGAGAAGAATATGTGCTTGAAGTGTAAATGTAGTGTATTAAAGTGCTTAGGAGGGTGAGTCACTATTTCTAAATATATCCTACCCGTCCCTTAGCCTACATTACAACCTAAAAGTCCCAATTGATCCTAGATTTGGCTATCTTAAATTAGTGGAGATATACACTACGGGCAAGCTTATGGAACGACCACGGGATGCATATGAATTCTTTGTGAGAGTGAGCGAATTTTGTTCAATTGTGTGATGTCCTTAAATTATATTCAAAAGCATATTTGAATGTGTGGACCAATTTATATTCACTCTCGGTTTGTTGGTAAGGGCACATGATCTCATGAATGATTGGTAATGTTGTAAACTTTCTTGTTGGATAAGTGCATAAATTGATGGTACTTAGTGGTTGCAAGTCGGCTTGTGAGGCTGGGTGGTGAAAATTAGGTTATTGGAAATTATTGAATTGAAAGATTATACTTGGGTTTGCTTAAACGGAAAGAATGTGAATTTGTGTGTGTGCATGTTTGTGTGCCGGTATTGATCATAGTCAAGGGTATAGTATGTAGTTAAAAGTTAAGGTGCTCCTTTATGATTGAACGTTGTACGTAGTTGGGGGTTTATTAGATAGTCCGATTGCTCGAGGACGAGCAAGAGTCTAAGTGTGGGGTGTTGATGTTTAGCTTAAAGTATATATATTTTTATGTAAATTGCCTCATATCTTACTCTTGTTTCATGAAATTGTGATGTTAAATGCGATGAATTATATTGATTTGAAGTGTTTTACTTGTAGGAATAATTCAGGAGCAATTTGGGAGAAACGTGCAAGAATTGAAGCTAAAACAAAAAAAATCGGAAAACAGTATGCTCACATTTGGGGCATCGTGGAGGGCGCCTGGCGCCGGGCTGAGCGCTGGTGACGTGAAATGTGCCTTATTTTGTCCGGGACAAGTTTATTTTGGTCCTAGACCTACCTAACTGATATAAAAGCAAAACTAAACCTATTTTTGGGAGGAGAGATGGACTTTGGAGCAAAGATACGCGCAAGAAACATTGAGGAGCAAGAACATCTCAGAATTCTTATCTTTTCTAGTATTTTCAATTAATCAAAACTTATGCAATTGTTTGATTACATCATGAGTGGTAAAACACCCATTGTTCTGGGGTTGTGATTTAGCCATGAATATTGTTGTTTGATATTAGCTTAACCTTGATTATAATTCACTCATATATGGTTGTTTCTTCAATTCTGTGTTGAATTGCTTAATTGTCTGGCCAGCAGTTAGGTTCTATTTACTATCTATGCTATGCTTGGGAAAGCCATGTTTAGATTAGAGAAGAATTGAAGAGAGCATGATCTTAACCCTTAGGGGGATCGGATTTGTGGTTAGGATAGGAATATACCTAGTCACCATGTTTAATTAAATATTGTGATCTTAATGCATTCTTAATAGATTGATTTCATAGGAATATAGGCGTTAATCTATTGAGAATAGATGATTAGTACTTCGGGAGAAGGCTATGAGAGCATTTATCGATTAATTAGAAACCATGAGTGAATTATATGAAAGGGAGAGATAATTAGAACACAATACGATTGGTGAATCGATCACAATTCTGAAATATTTGTCTCTACTGAATACACAACAATCAACTTGTTACTTGATAATTTAGTTATTATTTAGAATCGTAGTATCATATAATCATATTATTGAACTTTGTTTTTAGCTAGATTGAATAACAATTTTAGTGAATTAGTGAGTAGTTTACACAAGTCTCTGTGGGTTCGACACTCAACTTATCATTATATTACTTGTACGACCACGTATACTTGCGTGTGCGTTGGGAGCAACAGTAGGTATTTTCAGAGCTATATTTTTTAAATTTTGACTTCATTTTTATAGAGAACTAAAGTAAAAAAATCAGATTTTTCTCCAAGAAAACATATTTTGTTTCTGAAAACAATTCTGTAGCAAATTGCCTTGACAAGCTGTAATGGCAGGAGTTGTCTCTCTTTGGTTCTCTGTTTCTCATTCTTGACAGTCATGGAGATTTTTCATCTGGGTTAAGTTTTCTAAAGAACCCAAGGACCGGGCGAGAGACTCTCGAGGTCCCAATTAAAATAAAGATACACAAGTAGTATATGAAATGTGAAGCTAACAGTCACAGACCCATCGCATAGATCTGTTGCAAGGGGGAAGATGGAGTGTTAACGAAAAAAGGAACGAATAAGAAAGAGAAAGTGCGAGGAGCATTTTCTTTGACCGAAGAAACACATCGAAGGAGAAAATGTTAGAAAAAATTGGGTTCACAAATTACAGATGTGACTAAATAAGGGCCTCACACAAGTATTACTTGGCATATTAGACTCAAAATAAAATTTCTCTAGAGAATTTTATTTTGTACGAGACTCAACTATTACGTGGCAGACAATACTTGTATAGGACTGCTTTACATCTTTGCCAAGTGGATTTTGGGTCCCACTTCCAGCAAAAATTGGCCACCTCCATCCCCTATTACTCTCCTTCTCTTCCAAATTTCTGCAACTCCCGTAACTCAATATATTTCCAGTCACCAGAATTCCATGTTTCTAATTCATTTTCTATTCAGTTAAATTAAACCCATAAAATATTTTTAAAAAGAACAAGTATATTTTCTCCCATTATCGCTATCTTTCTTGTTCATAGTCCTCAAACCTCTTTTCTGTTCTTTTTCTCCATGAAAATGGTGAAAATCCATTAAAAAATACCTTTAAAAAAATTTAAATAAGATTGGTAGGTATTTGCAGAGCTATATTTTTTAAATTTTGACTTCATTTTTATAGAGAACTAGAGTAAAAAATCAGATTTTTCTCCAAGCAAACATCTTCTTTTTCTGTAAACAATTCTATAAAATTGCCTTGACAAGCTGTAATTGCAGGAGTTGTCTCTCTTTGGTACTCTGTTTCTCATTCTTGACAGTCATGGAGATTTTTTATTTGGGTTAAGTTTTCTAAAGAACTCAAGGACCGGGCGAGAGCCTCGAGGTCCCAATTAAAATAAAGATACACAAGTAATGTATGAAATGTGGAGCTAACAGTCACAGACTCATCACATAGATCTGTTGCAAGGGATAAGATGTATAGATCTGTTGCAAGGGGGGAGATGGAGTGTTAACGAAAAAGGAAAGAATAAGAAAGAGAAAGTGTGAGGAGCATTTGCTTTGACCGAAGAAACACATCGAAGGAGAAAATGTTAGAAAAAATTGGGTTCACAAATTACAGATGTGACTAAATAAGGGCCTTACACAAGTATTACTTGGCATATTATACTCAAAATAAAATTTCTCTGCACAGAGAGAGCAAACCATTGAGCCCTTGTGATGATGTGAGCATACTTTTAAAATCTACTTATTTTAAATAATATGTTTTTGTCAAAAGTACTCTTGAAGTACTTTTGTATAGTAACAATTGCGTTTGACTAATTAATTTGAAAATTATTTTTGCCACTATTAAACAGCAACTTATCTTTACCTAAGGATCCAAAAGTGTTCCGTGAAAAAATACTTATTTTTTCCTAAAAGTTTGGTCAAACACATAGACTCTCTAAAATAAACATAAAAAAAAAAAAAAAAATTTGCTGTTTTTGATTGTATATATCACAGAATTCTGTAGCAACAATCAGTTAACCTTTCCCAGATGGTTGTGTATGAAATACAATTTTCGAATGTTATGAATGGTGGTTCCCGTTTTCTTACGGTTAGAAAATTATTTTCTACGTACCAAGGTCCTCCCTGCAATGCTTTAAAAAAATTCAAGTTTTTGAAATTCAATGAGGTATAAATTATAGCTCAAATCATGAATAAGTGACAAACTTACAGAAGGTCGCCACAAGAAAACGATTCTCTCTTTTATATAGTTGTATCCTACTCTCTTTTCTAGTACAATCTCTATGCTAATAGCATTCTTCCATTAGTTATAGCTTCTTCGTTTGTCCACTGAAGCGAGACAGGAAGGATGAAAATATATAAGTTATTTTTCATGTTGTACTTCATCTCTAGAGTGCTTTAATTATAAAATCTTGGCAGAAGTTGTCTTCTATTAAGGAAACTAACCTTATTAAATGTTCTTAATTCATTCAATTCTTATCCATAGATTGTCTCCTAATTAGTTGTAAAAGTCTTTCATTTGGATTGTTTGAGCCTTTCAGAAAATTGAATGCGACTTGGTGTTAAGTGTATAATATATTGCGAATTCATGTAACCATAGAGAAATGTTGTTTAGAAGAATTTCTTAGTCTTGAAAGAAAAGGAAAGCTTCTTGCGATAAAAAAAATTCCTCGTCTTTCTGAAGTTACAACAACGAATGCTGGCTGGCCTTTCGCCAGTTTTAGGTGCAAGTCACTACACTTTTTCCTCTTATATTACACTTCAATTTTTCCCTTACCCACTGCAGCTTTCATCATTTGAACAGAGTCAGTCACAATTCTCAACAAGTATATACTATTCCCACATCCCCCACAAAGCTAGCTAACCATCAATTTCCATCATCTAAAAAAGTCAGAAACTTTCCCTCTGTTTAGGCTCGAATTCGCCTCAATGCAAGGTAAGCAATTAATCGATATCCCACGAACATTATCAGGAGGATGCCAAGGCTCGCGGATGGATGAATTTGACCATTGATATCTTGTTCAATGAATTTGCAGCTAGCTCTATCACTTCCTTGATGTGAGCAGCCAAGCATGTCTGAGATTTCCTTGCCTTCTCCATACTGGACATTAATAAGTAGTCGATAACAGTAAAATGTGGTCGAGATGTACTTAATCCAAGCTAAACAAGCTGGCACTTTATGCACGTAGAACCCTCCTGTTAGAACGAATGCTAGCATCGTGACAGTGACCACAGTTGAAGCTTGTTTAGCATCCATGATCAAGGCGCCAAGGGCTAAGCCGAGGCCTTGTGAAACAATCACATAGCTCAGCAGGACGAGCAGTGTCAAAAGGAATGGCAAGAGTTGGGGCTTTAGCCCTGTCATCCAATACGTTATGGCGAGGAACAATGTAGGCAAGATAAGGTCCATGGGAAGATCTCCAACGATTCGTGCCATGAAATAGGAGGAGAGTGTGTACATACCCGAAGCCCTTTCCTTGACGAATATGGCACGTTCTTGAGGGAATGCGAAAACAGCGTTGAACGATGGGAAAACACCCCAAAAAATGGAAATGAAGAAGAGGAGGCCAAGCCTGTCCTGGATATCCGTGTAGTCAGAATGCCACCACATAGAACCAGCTAAGAGAGAAGCTGCTATTACTTGAAAAACTCTCAAATAATTGAAGGTTTCATGCCTTCTTTCTTTTACCCCTCTTTGAAGGAGAATGCTGAATTGATTGAACCAATTGGAGAAGCTACTTGTGCAAGTCCTTTTGTAACTTGAACAAGTATAGGTTATTTCTTTAGGAACTATGCTTGTTGTATCCAAACAAGCTGCTTTTACCTTGGGAGCTAACAAGTTGTTATAAGAGGATACCAAGGTTTGTTTTATATTAGGCCTTTCTTTCTCACTTACTCCATCAAACTGGCAAACCCCTGCATTTTTCCAAGTTAAGCTTTAGTGAGAATTACATTGCAAGAAAAAATGCAATAGCTGTACATTTCAAAAGGGTTCAACTTCTATAGACAGTTCAAAGAATGTTATCACTTAAAAGATAATTACAAGTATCAGTCCATAAAAGTAAGACTAAAAACCTGAAAAATGGGACAGGTTGTCTGTTATGTAAAACAGGTTAAAAAACAATGATACAATTATAGTCCGTGTATATAAGTTATATAATGTTTTTAAAAAAAGCATAGCTTTTACGTTTTAAATTTGCTTTTCCACTATACTTGATCAGTATTAGGAAGCCAAGTTAGTTTACAATGGCTAGGTGCTAGACAATTCCAATGCTCTCAAAACATTAAGAGTTCGTTTGGCAGAGTGCATTAGAGAAAATAATGCATGTATTAGTAATATCTTGTTTGGTACACTTTTTCAACATATACATTAGTTATAAATCCTATTTGATATTATCCTATGTATAGCTAATGCATAGCAAACCATAGTATTAGCAATACTAAGGCTTAGCATGGTTAAAGACAAAATTATCCTTAAAAGAATATGGAGGACATTTTTGTAACCAACTAATTTTCTTAAAAATTATGCAATGCATTTTAATTTTTAATACACTACACCAAACAATGGATAAAAATAATCTCATGCATAATTATACTTGTATTACTAACCCATATATTACTAATCTCTGCATTAGTTATACACTAGCAAACGACCCCAAAGAGGAAATCTCCATGCTTTAGCTACAATCAATGTTTAAGCTAGAACTTATGCCAGTGGAATGAGGCCCCCCAGAGAATGTTATTTTAAAGTAAAATCAGAGGTGAAACCTAAAACCTTGGTTCTACTTGAGCTAACTACAAGAACTTGTTTTGGAATTGGAACTTGTCTTCACAGAAAATAAGCTAAAAAACATAGATATTCAAAGGACATGAAATAAAGAAATGCTAGTTGCAAGATTTTTAATTTTTTTTGGTTTCCCACCGGATGTCCGGTAACCGCATTGGAGCCGAACTATATCCGGATTCGCGCAGCGTAGGACTCCATTCGGGGGGAAGCGCTCCCTACCAAGGATTTTTCCATACCCATGGCTCGAACTCGAGACCTCTTATTAATAAAAGAGCAGTCTAATCCACTGCATCACATGCTTTGGTGGTGCTAGTTGCAAGATGGTCATAAGCTTAAAAGAAAAGGTGTAAGGTACAACTACAAATTATTGTGGGCACCACTAGTAAAGACATCATACTATTCAAGAATTTGATACTAAATTTGTCAAATCAAGTTTTATTTCCATCCTTTTGTCAAATATAGTCAATCTTTCAATAAGGTAAATTACCATTCACCTCTCCAATACTTTTCCCAAAGTATAAGCTAAAGGAGCTTGCTAAAATCTCAGTTTCTTTAATGTTAACAATTGGAAAAAGCTAGATATGTATCTTTAAAGCTAGGACTACAAAAAAGCATTAAAGTAATCTTAGCACTCAAAATAAATAAAAAAACACATAATTTGTATCACATAAAACAAAGAATAAATTTAAGTTAAAAAAGAGAATATTAATTAATTAGCTGTACTATCAAGTAATAATTAGTATAGAGGAGGTAATTAAAGATGTCCAATGTTGGTGGCAAAGGGTGGAAGTCCACTAAAAGAACATAATGCTCTATTGCTGATGGAAGTTTTGGGCCACCATCATCTCCACTTATCTTCTTCTTTTACCAAATAACTATTCACAAAACAAAAAAAGCTCAATTTGGTGGGATGAATCTGAAAGCTTGTTCATTTGCAAAGGACCCTAACACGTGGCGCTATTTAATAAACGTCTTAATATTCAAAAGAGTGCCATGTAGAAAAGTAGCAGAGGAAAAAGAATTGTTCTTTGTTGAATAAAGGAAAGGAGGTGAAGAAAAGAAGAAGAAAAAATTCTTTATAGCTCAAAGATGCCTATCAATAATTGAATAAAAATGAGGGTTCAAGCGTGACAAGTGTATTTCATCATTGTAGCTCAAACTATATTGAAACACATTATAGATAAAAAAGTTGATATTTCTCTTTGCCATGTCTCGTGAAATAATTGGTACATGACATTATTGTCTCTAATACTATTCATGATTTCCTTTTAAGGTAACTGTGGACTTGCCAAAACCACCATCACTCTCTACCAAGAATCTATGTTTCTCAAATCCTTAAAAATAAAGTGTGTCAGATCCTCCAACAGTTATAGGATCTAACACAAATGCGACTGTATTTTCGAAGAATTCGAACAACATAGCCAATAAAATAAATGATTTGATTTGAGGTTATGATCTACAAGTGGACTAACTCTAGACTATTTCAATTGGTTCACTTAAATCATATTGGACTTCTGTTACTATTGCATAATATCGATATATAGAAAGAAGTCATCAACTAAGGTGAAAACTTTGACCACGAACCACTATACTTGCAAAGGTGGCCATGTGTAATTAGAACCATTGAGCACTCAATTTAGAAATGAACATTAACAAACTCTAGATAAAGCGAAATGATTAAGGTTGATAAAAAGAAGAATCAATTGACATTAATCGCTTGACACTTTGGACCAAGAATAACATCAATTTATTATTTTATATGTAGTTGACGGAGATATCATACATTTAAGAATTTAATGGTCCTAAAATTAGAGTAGAGTTGAAACTATCTCAGCCAATAACTATAAATATACTTGTAGATCTTGATGCTAGGTTTAGTTTATCCTCAAATATTTTGATCCAGATAAATATAAACTACACATCCAAGACTTTCAAGAACCCTACTACTCCTATAATGCAAGGCATGTGGGTTGTACAAACTAGCAAAGCATGTGCTATTCTATTACTATGCCAACTAAATAGAATTTAAAACTTTCCCATTTCTCAAAGTATAATATCTATGTCTATAGGTTAAAAGTTGGAAAGGGTGCTTGTGGAGTCATTAACAAAAACTATATGATTAATTTAAGGAAAGATCCATGTGGAGCCATAAATAATTAATTACTTCAAAATTTAGAGGCAGAGTTTTGAGGTAATATTTTTTTTTAAAGTGCTCGTGTGTACCAACTAGTGTAGTTGGTCTCATATTATGAATGGATTGCTAATCTACGCAAGCAGTGTTGTCACACTTCTCTTTAATCCATATTATCTAACATGTTCTCCAATGACAAATCAAAGTGAAGGAATAAAGCTCACTATATGTTTTGTTTAATAACCCTAAAGTTGCATATGCGTGATGGCCTCAAGCTAATATTAAAAAACAAAAAGAAATTAAAGAAAGCAGGTCAAAATGGTGTCCAACAACAATTTTGTATGCCAATATTACTTAAAACTATAGTCCTTTATCCAGCTGAAATGTCCCCCACACTAAAAACTATTCTTGAGAAAATGATAGAAACCAAGAATCATGGAAACACCCTGCATTGTCAAACCCTCAAAATCCATAAACCAGATTTTCATGTACTTTGGACATAGATTTTCTTTAGAAAAATGGAGTGTTAATATTCTTAGTGGAGTATGACCCCAGGTTGATGGAACCCCTGACCCCAAAACCAGAAACAAAATTATTAGATATTGAGACAATTAATCAAGACTCATTTGACACCCTTTAGAAGAATGGGTATTTACTAAGTTGTACTATCCAAGTAGAGAAGGACCACGACATGCTACAAATCCTGCATCTTAATTAAGAACTATATACAACACTAGGACTATTCTATATACATTATAACGATTTCAAGAACAACAACTACTACCCAGTAAAATCTTATAAAGTGGGGTCTGGGGAGGGTAATGTGTACGCAGACCTTACCCTGATCCCGATAGGGCAAAGGAGTTGTTTCCGATAGACCCTCAGCTCAGAAAGATTGGAATACATAATAATGATTATATCTCCAATATACAAATCAGTAGGAGTTTTCTAATAGCATTAGTCTTCTAGTTGGTATCTCACACACACACAATATATATATATAAAGTAATGTTGTCTCTCTCTTTGTCTTCTATCTTTTGCTAGAAGAATAAAAGATGCAATGGTGCTTTCTATAATTATGAGCATTTCAGGTCAAACCCAAGCATATTCATACAAGAAATCTTTTACCCCATAATATTTAGACAGAGAATAGGACATACTTCGATTCAGAGGGGAAAGATATTAGATTTTCAATACTCCATGATGATAAAGTGATGGCATATTAATGTCAATCTCAGAATTTAAGAATTTACTCATCATGAATATGAGAAAGGGCAGCCACAACAAAGAGCAGAAATCCAAGATAATAGAGTTAAAAGATTCAAGATGAACCATAACATGTCACTATCACAATCTTTCAAATACAAAGAGTCAACTCTAAAATAACAAAACTCTTTCTTTTCTTCAATATAAGTTAAAGTCCCAATTTTAAATAGGAAATACTTCAATGTAGCATCCCCATCAGAGTAAAGTCAGTTAAAGTATATGTTCTTCAGCAATTAATCATAATCCAGAATAGCATTATTCCTCTAGAAATTAGAACAAATATAGTTGTAGTATTAAAGAGGGAAATGTAGGATCCACTTTTTCCCCATATTTCTGCGCATTATAAATAAGAATCAAGATTTACAAGTATATAAATTAATTAAAGGGCCCCATCTTTCTATGAATGGATCCCCACATTGGAAATTAGCAATTAGCATCAGGTACTTTGGGAAATGATTTACATATTGAAATGAACCCCAGCATTTCCAACACAAAGCTGACCATGTGTGTTTGATTATTAATAATAGATCTAATCTAACGATGACACCTTCTTTTCTTCTTTTTATTCCAACTATAGAACTTTAAAAAATAAAAGTTTATTCTCCCGGTTGAGATACATTATTCTATTCTTTGAATTAAATCCTGTAAAATAATTTAGGATACAATATTTATGCATGAACGAACAAGACCACTCGTGCAAGTAACATATACCCCCAATATTTCAAAAAGATATAACTTTTTTTATGCAATTAGGAAGAGATTAATTGGTCGACATTGCTTTACAAACGGCCAATGACATTAATTAGAGTAAATTATAGTATAGGATTTGCTGAGAAGAAAAGTAAGGATTTGAAAAGAAAAAAAAGTAATGGACTGTAGAATAAGCTTGAGTTGGCTAAGGGAGGACAAAAAACAAAAAAAGGAATAGCCGACCATTTGAAGAGAAGGGGCACGTGGAATGTTGATATTTTCCCTAGCTAGTATATAAGTTTCACCAATTTAAACTTTCTCAAGATCAAATTTTAGTACGTTAGCCATGATGAATGTTACTCCCTCCGGTTCAAAATAAATGATTTTTTGGATGTTTTTATACAGATTAAAAAATCCACCTTTTAGCATTAATTAGCAATAGAATTGACCATATTAACCTTTACTATCTCACATAAATACTCCTAACACATATTCCAACACTATTTACTCCAAGGACAATATAGGAAAAAAATAATTAATTCATTCTTGAAATTTGAAAAAATCACTTATTTTGGACCACAAAAAAAAGGTCAAAAAATCACTTATTTTGGACCGGAGGGAGTACCCACTAAAACAAAAAGTTACGATCTTTCCACGTTATATGATTATATATAAAAAAGGTAAAATAATATTTCTTCCCGTCCATTTTTATTGATTTTTTTGCTTTTTTTGTGGTCCACAGTAGTTGATTTGTTCAGATATTAAGAAGCAATTAACTTCTTTTTCCAGAGCCTAAGAATATTTATTGTATTTCTAATAAATAAATTAAGGTTAATATGATCAATTTTATTGTTATAAATGCTAAAAGGTAAATTCCTTATTATGCGTGAAAATAACAATAAAAACTAATTAAATTGGATGGAGGGAGTAACAAAGATTAGGCATCACATATCTCACTTAAATACAATCATACTTGGAAATGGAATACTTCACTAAAAAGAAGAACTAGCAAAAAATCTAGAGTCAAAAGGAGAAACTGACCCACATCTACTTTCGGACTTTGGTTAGTTTAGCGTACGAGATTCTTTTTGTCACGTAAATTTATGGACCCCAATTTTATATTTTTTGATCCATAAAAATTTAGGTCCACAAAAATGTGATACACAAAAATTGTCGTCAGACACAAAATAAAATTTTCCCACCGATATACATATCAATAATAAATTGGAACATTGAATGTTTTACTTGTTTTTCCCCCTTCATTGATGTACCACAGTAGTTCGTACCAGGTACAGCTGGTGCGCCTCACTTTTTACAAAGTAGTGTACTGCTCTATCATCAATTTAAGGGACACTATTTTATTATTAATACATCATTACATCTCCAAAAAAATATTTTTATATTTAAAAATAATTAATTTTATATTTCTCATTTACTCTTAATACAAAACTTTTATACCTGATATGTTTAAAACTATAAGTTTCAAAAAAATTATTATAATCATACAAGTACTATGACATATTTACAGTCATAAATTTCGAAGATTTACTTTCTTTCTTAAGTTTCACAAGACAACTAGCTAGCCATGACCCTTGGAAGTTGAAGTTTTCTAGTTGTCACACAATCTTATTCGCATTATATACGGACTTGTCAACTAGACCCAAGTTGTCCACATCCTAACAAAAGATATTGAACACAAAATTCTGTTAATTAAGTTCACTCAAAAGTGAAGCTTGCATTTCAAGTAATCTTTACCGTTAATTAATCACCTTAGTTTACCTAATCAAAGCCACTTTATAGTCCACTAGCATATATATATATATATATATATATATATATATATATATATATATATATATATATATATGTCACTGGATATTGTCTTTCAGATAATATATCATCGTTTTATTCTTCCCCGCTTAAATAAAAAGCTAAGTATTAATTAACGTTAGATCAAATTATGACAAAGCTACATGGTACAGCATCAAAACTCGAACTCAAAACACACATATATGTGACAGAAAAAAGTACTTAACATGTTTAGTCAAAAAAAGAAAAATAAAGATATTTTATATGCATGTACCATATTGTAGGGTAGATATAGACAAAAAAATACGTACCATTAGCGAGATCAAGGAGGAAATCCGCTGGATTCATGGGAAAAGATGGAGAAAATCCAACCGCCTCGAAATAATTCATTGCTTCATTTCCTTTTCCAAAATACAAACACCTCCCTTCCGACAAAACCAGAACCGAGCTAAACATTTGAAAAACCCGGCTCGACGGCTGGTGAACCGACGTAATTATGGTCTTCCCCTTCTGCGCCAAGGACCCTAGCGTCGAAACCAACCGGTAAGCCGCTGTAGCGTCTAAACCGGACGTCGGTTCATCCAGTATGAGTAAACTCGGGTTTATTAGCATTTCATGGGCTATACTTACTCGTTTTCTTTCACCACCCGAGACCCCACGTATGAAGCTGTTCCCAATTATAGTGTCCTCACATTTATTGAGTCCTAACTCGGTGATCACGGAGTCGGTCACAGCGATTTTGTCCTTCCGGTTCAGCGTGTTAGGGAGCCGAAGCAGCGCGCAAAAAATTAGAGTTTCTCGAACCGTCAAGTGCGGGTAAAGGACGTCGTCTTGAGTGACGAATCCGGTTCGTTTTAAGACCGGTTTGCTGAGTTTCCGGTTATTCGCGAGGATTGTTCCGGTGTTGCCGTGTCCTTGGAGTCTTCCTGCAAGTCCATTTAGGAGCGTTGATTTTCCGCTCCCTGATGGTCCAAGAACGGCTAGGATTTCACCCGGTGAAACCATTCCTGTAATCCCATTCAAGATTGTACGTTCGTCATGAATCGTGGCTGTTGGATTCTCGATATCGGTCGAAGATGATGTGGGCCCATTTGAAAACATCTTTCTTAAGTTGTTGCTTCCCCCACTTGATTTGCTCTCCAGTTTTATCCTATAACTCACGTCCATGAACTGCAAATTGCCCAACAAAAAAATAACATAATTAATGTTTTATTCATTACACAAGTCAAGTTTCCTTGAAGTCAAATGAGTCGTTATATGTCTACTTCAGTCTCCTACTATTTGACTCTGCCACTAGATTTTATGTCCTTTTGAAATTCTATGGAGCTACACAAAATAATTCAAAGATTTTTGAAGAAAATGATAGTGATCAAGGGGGATTAAACTGCTGTTAACTTAAAAAACCTTAAGACCTTTTTTCTTTGAGCTAATTACTATGTGGTTTTCCAAAGAATATAGAGAAAATTAACAAAGATTATATTATTGTGGCTATATATGTAACTAAAGTGTGAGTTTACCTTAAGGGTGATAGGATAAGAAGAGGAAGACATGAGAAAAGGGAAGTCATGAGAATGCGAAAACTGAGAGTCTTTGTTTGTTTTATTTTCTCCTGTTAGTGTTGTTGTAGTCTTCATTGTTGTTGTTGTTTCTTTGCTTGAAACAGGCATTTGTTTTAGGTATATATCTTGAAACTGCACTTTGTTTCTTCTTCTTCTTTGAAGAGGAAAATGAGGAAAAGGCAAAAAAGATTGAGAGAAAGTAATAAGTTGATGAGTATATATGGAGAGAAGAAAAAAAGGGAAGGAAAGAAGAGTTTTAGAATGGTTGGAGAGGAACTAAGAGCAGAAGCGGAGAAGCCCTATTTATTTTGGTTTTGAGCACTGAATGGTCGCCACATCATACTAGGTAGCCCATAGGGGGTGTGCTACGTGGCACTTGACTCATATAACCAGCTGTACTACTTTTTTTCTCTGCCTTTGGGGGTGTTTAAACTTTAAAGTGGAAGAAGGGGACTGCTGTATGTATAAGTGGGAGTAAAAAGACTTTCTTTCAATAGGGTTCCATGAAAGTCATACCCAAAATATTATTCAGCGCCGTTTCAGGCTTCCAAAATCTATTTTTTACTGAGTACAAAGTATAAAAAAAGAAAAGATTTTTGATCTTGTAGCATAAAATAATATACATATATTTTATTGTATTCACATTTTGGCCTTTTCATTTATTTATTATATTTATAATACTGATATTATTTTTTTGGTTTCTGTCGTGGTTAGTGATCTATTGTGTCTAAGCCGAGGGTCTCCCAGAAACAGTCTCTTTATCCCTTCAGGGTAGGGATAAGGTCTGCGTATATCATATCTTCCCCAGACCCCACTAATGAAATTCTACTGGGTTGTTATTGTTGATATGTAAATTATTGTATAAAGGTAAATTATTTTCAAATAAAAAAAATCATTCTTTTTAACACGAACTAAAAAAAAATAGATTCACTTAAAATTCGCGTACTGTATATCCTTCTCATCTCAAGTAAGAGAGAGATAAAGTTCGTAATGAGTGATCTAAGGAAACACTAAGACCAGAAGGTGTTTGGTTGAGTGGGGAGTGGGGGTAGGAAAAAAGATAAAAGAGAGGATAATTTACTAGTTTAAGGAAATGAGGTAAGGAATAGAAGAAAAAGAATGATTTTTTTTTTTTTTTTTACTATAAGGAAGGAATGAGGAAACGGAAAAAAAAATTAAAGATGTTACGCAACAAATGTAGTTGAATCCTCCGCTTCAATAATCAAGTGACTTATACCTTTACTCCAGACAATATACCGGTTTTGGAGATTATATAATAAAAGAAAACAGAGGACAATCAACCAGTTTGAGGAATGAGTGACGGAATTTGTGAGGATAATTTACCAGATTTTAAGCTGATATTTATCTTAAAATTGAACAAGGTGGATGATTTCAATTAAAGTATTTCCTCTGTATGCGCTTTCATAAATTGAATTTATTTTAAAATATTTAAATTTTTCAAAATTATATAAAAAAAATCTATTATTTTTTTCAAATCACCGTTATCACTTTAAATAGTGGACTAAGAATTAAATAAAACATTTAAGAAAAGTGGGGCACTTGCATCTATACCCGTTTTTTGGGTTACGTTTTAATTTGTGCCCGCTTTGCTAAACAATTGCAAGTGTACTCACAGCGTAACTTCAGCATACGGAGCTGAAGTATCAAAGACAATCACGCAAAACTTCAGCATTCTAGTAGACGGGATTGAAATAGCAAGTGTGTTGAACCAAGTGTGCTGAAGTTTTTGTTTGTAATTGCTGAACTTAAGCATAGTAGCTGAAGTTTTTTGTTTGTAATTGCTGAAGTTTTTGTTTTTGTATCTGGCAAACTTCAGCTAGAGCTGAAGTTTTTGTTTTGTAACTGTCGAACTTCAGTTCTAGAGCTGATGTTTTTGTTTGTAACTGGCGAACTTCAGCTCTAGAGCTCTAGGGGGCATGTTGTACCCACACGAAGTAACTTAAAGCAACATTAACATGAACCAAGAAACATCAACACATTACCAATCCAATCGACAACTGAAATCTCTAATTTCCGCCAGACCTAATTCACCAAACAACAATATAAAATTAATAATTAATTTCTCTTGTCCCATTTTCACATCAAAATTGTGCATAAGATTCAAGTTGCAAAACCAAGATAGAACCTTTACTGAGGGTGTCGGCGAAAAGGAAAAAATGATTGAAAGGAGAAATAAGAATAAGCAGATAGAGATGAACCTTACTTCTGGAAAAAGAAAAAATAAAACTTTGAGGAGGAGAAGGAATATGAGAAAATGGGCTGAAGTTGTTTAAAAAAGTGGGTACAAGTTAAAATATTTAAAAAAAAAATTGGGTATAGGTTAAATGGGGGTGACCAAATAGGGCGCCCCGTACAATTTTTACGAGAAAAGTTTATAGTTTAGACCAAAATACTTATAATTAAACTATCAAAAGTTTTTTTATAGGATATTTTATTAAATAGATAATATGGACCAAATATAATAATTCAAAGATTGTGGTTGAATGGTAAGTGCTTCTTCATCTTTAACTAGAGTTTCGAGTTTGAGCCTTATATATAAAATTGCCTTTGATAGCATTTTATCCTCAAAGCGAGACTTTCGAGCCGCAAAATAAACACCATATACCGTACGGGAAACGGAAAAAAAAAATACACAGGTTAGCTGTTCATGATACGGTGGGAGTTTGAAATCATCATATGCATTGATATATTCTGATTTGATTTAGAACCGGTATGATGGTGATACAACAAATTATAAAACCATCCCAGTTGATATAAAATTTTGATTCCAGCAGTTGATTAGCCGTCATTGGCAAGGCACGATGGTTTATTTCATGTTCAAGTTGCTTAGCTTGTTACGAAAGTCTTAAAAGAGTATTATTAGCTCTGCAACTGCATCTATCAGTAATGTACCAAAAGAAACTGCATGTATCAGTAATTTATCAATAGCTTCACATATATTTAGTTTCAAACGCTATATGAGATCGACTTATACCAACTACAAACTCATAAACTAATTGAATGTCTCAATACTAGCTATAATTTCCATGGTTAATTTAAAGAGTATAAAAATCTAAAAATACAGCAAGCATGGATATGCCACGTGTAATTAATATGAAAAAGAAATTACCATTGGGCTATAAACTAAAGTGCTACCAAATATAATGTAAGCCTATGAAAGAAAATGAATGTCTTGGTACCATCTATCCAAGACAAATCAAACTAGTAACTTAATAGTAATACCATTATACTACTATGTGAGTCACATAATCAATATTACTATGTGAATCTAGTGTATTTCTTGACAAATGGACTCATGTTCCTACTTAATTATTTTAAGACATAAGCTAAAAAATATAATGTTTAATTCTACTCTTTTTTCCTAATTAGAGGCTTAACTTGGTGGGACAATAAAAGAAAATTAAAACAAGGGAAGACCTCTTTCATTATATAATTATATTATTAGATAAAAAAAACTTTTTTATTAAATATCTTACATTTTAAGATCCAAGTGAAAAAAAAAAAGATCCAAGTGAAAATTAAAGGCACAAGCAATTTTTATATTTGCAAAATTTAACGCACCATATCTTGAGCTATTTAACGAAAGAGAATATTGATAAATAGTTTATATGATAGGTGAGAGAAAGTAGATATTAAAAATATAAACTGGTAATTTTCAATTAAAAAGTATTCATTAGTTGATCACATTTTAAATAATAAATTTTTGTAATTACACCAATGTTGAATATTTGGTGTGGGTAGCCCCTATGGACTGGTCCGACCCGCTTTAAAGGAGATATGATTAAAGGAAGTTATTTAGAGAAGGTTTAACTCCTAAAAGTAAAACTATTGCACGTTGCAAAGTAAGTGGGAGCGTGTGGATCAACGTGGATCAGTTTCTCAGTAGTTTTTTCTCTGACAAATTTCCTTCTCTATATAATCAAGGCTCTCCTTCTTCATAGAAATATACTCTGTACAATTCTCCCTACAAACATAGAAACACACTAAAAGAAAGAAGAAGGCATTTAGTTTGTGAAAAGTATTTCGTTTCTAAGAGAGACGAAGTCGGTGTTAGGTTTTGTTAGTAATAACAAAAGAGGTGTGAATGGAAAATGGAGGGAAAAGAAATGGAGGAAAACAAAATTTTGAATTAGTTCACTTTACTAATGCAGTTTGTCCCTCATTGGAAGAAGGAAAGAAAATCTTTGTACTTATATAGAAAAGCACATCTTCTAGCTCTTAAAGAGTTAAGAAGAAGTGGTGCCTCGCGCCGTCGTCGTCGTCGCTCGCTCGGCTTCGGCTTCGGTCAATTGGTATGATTGATTGATAATTTTTGGACCACATTTATTTTCCTTTTCTATCATTTAATATTTTCTTTTCTAATATTTTTTCGCGGAAAAAAATATCGCGGAATCATTTTCTAACAGTCGAGTTCGCAACCAAACATTCCGTTCAACATACAATTTAAGTATTATCTGCTCAATAGTCACCTTATTAACGAACATGCAACTATGCACCTATTGGGACTCAACTTCTTTGGCTATAAATATAGAGGCTTAGCCTCATTTTTCACCACCGAAAAATCTGAAATCTCTCCCCTCAATCTTCTGCATTCTGATTTGATCTGCTATTTGAGTTCGCCAAAATTCTTTGATTTGAAGTGTCGCTATCACAGAATAGTTATTCTGTTCTATCATGGGAGAAATTAATCCGTAACCTTGGGCAACTGTAAGGAGATTAAATTCCTTAAGGACACACAAAAAAATTGTGGGCTCGAAATTTTTTCTGTTTTATTTTCTTAAACTAACACTTTTCTAGTTTTCTGGTTTTGAATACAGTGTACTAATAAGCTTAAGGAATTTAATATTCTATATTCATCTTACTTTCTAGTTTGGGAGACTAAAATTGTACTGATTTCTACTCCCGTTTTGGAGATTAAAATCTTCGTATTGTCTACTCCGGTTTGAGATTAAAGTCTTTGTGACTTTCTACTCAATCTGAGATATAAAAACTCGGTTGTTTGTATTCTATTTGAAGATATAAAAACTTCACCGAGATACTAATTTTGTTTGTGTCAATTTCTTTTACAGAAAAATGACAACAAGCACGGAACAACAAAATGGTTCTAGTGGAACGACTACTGCTGCAATGGCTACAACGTTTTCATGTCACTCAATGCCTGCACTGGTGATGGCACCGACAGAAAGCCCAGGAAATTTTCTGGCATGGACTTCAAACGCTGGCAGCAGAAAATGTTCTTCTACCTGACCACACTTAGTTTGCAGCGCTTTATTCCAGTCTTGGGAGAAGAGACTTCAGCTAATGAGCGATTTATGGTCACGGAGGCATGGAAGCATTCTGACTTTTTGTGCAAAAATTATATATTGAGTTGTTTGAAAGATGGCTTGTACAACGTTTCCAGTGTCATGGAGATTTCGAAAGAGTTGTGGAATGCTCTTGAAAATAAGTACAAGACGGAAGATGCTGGACTAAAGAAATTTGGTGTCGCAAAATTCTTGGACATTAAAATGGTTGACAGTAAGTCTGTCATAACTCAAGTTCAAGAATTGCAAGTCATCGTTCATGACCTCCTTGCCGAAGGTATAAATCCAATCAATATTTTTATTAAAGATATTGATTATATTATTAATCCTAAATTTATGATTGTAGGTATGGTCATAAATGAAGCATTTCAAGTTGTGGCATTGATTGAAAAGTTGCCTCTGATGTGGAAGGACTTTAAAAACTACTTGAAACATAAGCTCAAGGAGATTACATTGGAAGACCTTATTGTTCGCCTAAGGATTGAAGAGGACAACAAGGCTGCAAAAAAGAAGTCTCGTGAAAATTCAACAATAATGGGTGCAAATATTGTTGAGGAAGCTTCCACGAGTAAAAAGAGAAAGAAGCCGCTTGGACCAAAGAATTACCCAAGTTAAAAGAAGTTCAAAGGTAATTGCCACAACTGTGGAAAGGTTGGACACAAGGCTGCTGAATATCGTGCACCAAAGAAGGACAAGAAGAAAAGTCAAGCAAACATGATTGAGAAGAATTATGAAATAGACGATTTATGTGCCATACTTTCGGAATGCAACCTAGTCGGAAATACTAGAGAATGGTGGATTGATTCGGGGGCAACTCCTCATGTTTGTACAAACAAGAGTTGTTTACTTCTTATGCTCGCACTGGACCCAACGAGATAGTTTTTATGGCAAATTCCGCTACTGCAAAAACTGAAGGAACGGGCAAGATAGCTTTAAGATGACTTCTGGCAAGATTGTGACTCCAAATAATGTCCTTCATGTTCCTAAAATGCGGAATCACTTCTAGTCAAGAATGGATTTAAGTGTGTTTTTATTTCCAACAAGGTTGTAGTTAGTAAGAATAAAATGTATGTAGGAAATGGTTACCTTACTGAGGGCCTTTTCAAACTCAATGTAATTGCCATTGATATGAATAAAATTTCAGCTTCTTCTTACTTGCTTGAGTCAAATAATTTATGGCATGAACGTTAGGCCATGTCAACTTCAAAACTTTGCGAAAAATGATTAATTTGGAATTATTGTCTAAGTTTCAATGCAATAACTCAAAATATCAAATATGAGTGGAGTCAAAGTATGTTAAGCATCCTTATAAGTCAGTTGAAAGAAATTCAAATCCTTTAGACTTAATTCAGATATTTGTGACGTGAAGTCAATACCATCTCGCGATAGGAAAAAGTATTTCATAACTTTTATTGATGACAGTAATAGATATTGCTATATTTACTTACTTAATAGTAAAGATGAAGCAATTGACGCATTCAAAAAATACAAAATTAAACTTGAAACGCAACTAAACAAAAAGATAAAAATCATAAGAAGTGATAGGGGCGGTGAATATGAATCTCCTTTTGAAGAAATATGTTTGGAAAATGGCATTATTCACCAAACAACTGCCCCTTACTCACTGCGATCTAATGGAATTGCGGAAAGAAAGAATAAAACGTTAAAGGAGATGATGAATGTCTTATTAATAAGTTCTGGTTTACCTCAAAACTTGTGGGGGAAGCTATTCTTACAGATAACCAAATACTAAATCGAGTTCCCTATAGCAAAACGCAATCCATTCCATATGAAAAATAGAAACGAATGAAATCAAACTTAAAATATTTTAAAGTGTGGGGATGTTTGGCTTAAGTGCAAGTTCCTAAACTCAAAAGGGTAAAGATTGGACCAAAAACTGTTGATTGCGTTTTTGTAGGATATGCAACAAATAGTAAGGCATATCGTTTTCTGGTTCATAAATCAGAAAATCCCGACATTCATATTCAAGACCTTCTCTTGATTACTTTGACACATACTCGCCGGTAACAAGGATTACATCTATCCGAGTGTTAATAGTGTTAGTCGCGGTGTATGGCCTTCAAATCCATTAGACGGATGTAAAACAGCCTTCTTAACTGGAGATTTGGAGGAAAAAATCTATATGGAAAAAACTGAAGGGTTTGTAGTTCCCGAAAAAGAAAAGAAGGTGTGTCGACTTGTTAAGTCACTTTACGGACTAAAACAAGCACCAAAATAATGGCATGCGAAATTTGACCAAACAATATTGTCAAATGGTTTCAAGATCAATGAGTGTAAATGTGTTTACATTAAGAATACTCCAAATCAAATAGTCATTGTTTGTTTATATGTGGATAATATACTGATAATGAGTAACGACATTGCTAACATAAATGCTACTAAGCGCATGCTTACTAGTAAGTTTGATATGAAAGACTTAAGAGTTGCCAATTTAATTTTGGGAATTAAGATCCTTCAAACTCCTCAACGTCTAGCTTTGTCTCAATCTCATTATATTAAAATGGTTCTTGAAAAGTTCAAATATTTGGACTTTAATGAAGCAAAAACGTCAATTGATTTAAACCATACTTTTGTAAAGAATAAAGGTCAAAGGAAATCTCAATTGGAATATACTCGAGTGTTGGGAAGTTTGATATATATTATGAATTGTACACGAACTGAGATAGCTTGTGCAATAAGTAAGCTTAGTCGATACAGAAGAAATACCAACCAAGCTCATTGGATAGCAATGAAAAAGGTTTTGGGATATTTGAAATATACTCAAGACTATGAAATGCATTACAATAATTATCCCACAGCTATTGAGGGACATAGTGATGCAAATTGGATCACAGGATCAACGGAATCAAAACCTACAAGTGGATACATTTTTATTATTGGTGGAGGAGCAGTGTCTTGGAAGTCGTCCAAAAAGACATGCATCGCCCGCTCTACAATGGAGTCTGAGTTTATAGCTTTAGACAAGGTCGGTGAAGAAGCTGAATGGCTCCAGAATTTCTTAGAAGACATTCCATTTTGGCCCAAACCTTTGGCACCTGTATGCATACATTGTGACAGTCAAGCAGCAATAGGAAGGGCTAGAAGCGTTATGTATAACGGGAAATCTCGTCACAATCGACGAAGGCATAATACCGCTAGACAACTACTCTCTAGTGAAATTATCACAATTGACTATGTAAAGTCAAAAGATAATGTATCGGATCCGCTTACAAAAGGCCTACCTAGAGAGGCGGGTGAGAAGTCATCAAAGGTAATGGGACTATGTCCGAGGACAAGTAACTGTGGCGGTAACTCTACCTAGAAGACTGGAGATCCCAAGATTTAGGTTCAAGGATATCAAACAAAGTCATTAGTGACAGTTCAACATTGTCAAATAAAATTTCGGTCCATTCTCATGATGAAGGTAATGTTTAGTTCCAAGGATAATACATTAGGGCTTTTTAATGGTTTCTAAGGATGATACGGGGTATATCATATAGTGTATCTATGAGATAACACGTTTAGGAATCACCTATGTAAGTGTGAAGTGTAAGCCGCTTCAAAGAGAATTCTGTAAGGCCAGTTCTCTATGCACTTATGAACCAGGTGGTGTTCATGGCTGAAAAGAACACAACAATTAGAACCAAAGATGGTTAAGGGTCGATTGTGTGACTTATGGTTGTCTAGGTATACACCAAAGTTCGACGGTTCAAAGATATCAAATCTACCGATTGACCGAGTATATCCGACATAAGTTCACTACGGAAAGTTCAAAGGAAAACCTACTTATCCAGATGCGATTAATACTTACTTCCAAATCACAAAGTTTTTTCATGCATATTATTTCGGATAGCCATTCCCAATTCATGTGGGGGACTGTTGGGTTTTGTTAGTAATAACAAAAAAGGTGTGAATGGAGGAAAATGAAATTTTGAATTAGTTCACTTTACTAATGCACTTTGTCCCTCATTGGAAGAAGCAAAGAAAATCTTTGGAAAAATGGGGGCAACTCGTCATGTTTGTACAAACAAGAGTTGTTTACTTCTTATGCTCCCACTGGACCCAACGAGATAGTTTTTATGACAAATTTCGCTACTGCAAAAATTGAAGGAACATGCAAGATAGCTTTAAGATGACTTCTGACAAGATTGTGACTCCAAATGATGTCCTTCATGTTCCTAAAATGCGGAATCACTTCTAGTCAAGAATGGATTTAAGTGTGTTTTTATTTCCAACAAGGTTGTAGTTAGTAAGAATAAAATGTATGTAGGAAAAGGTTACCTTACTGAGGGACTTTTCAAACTCATTGTAATTGCCATTGATATGAATAAAATTTCAGCTTCTTCTTACTTGCTTGAGTCAAATAATTTATGGCATGAACGTTTAGGCCATGTCAACTTCTAAACTTTGCGAAAAATAATTAATTTGGAATTATTGTCTAAGTTTGAATGCAATAACTCAAAATGTCAAATATGTGTGGAGTCAAAGTATGTTAAGCATCCTTATAAGTCAGTTGAAAGAAATTCAAATCCTTTAGACTTAATTCAGATATTTGCGACGTGAAGTCAATACCATCTCGCGATGGGAAAAAGTATTTCATAACTTTTATTGATGACAGTACTAGATATTGCTATATTTACTTACTTAATAATAAAGATAAAGCAATTGACGCATTCAAGAAATACTAAATTAAACTTGAAACGCAACTAAACAAAAAGATAAAAATCATAAGAAGTGATAGGGGCGGAGAATATGAATCTCCTTTTGAAGAAATATGTTTGGAAAATGACATTATTCACCAAACAACTGCCCCTTACTCACTGCGATCTAATGGAATTGCGGAAAGAAAGAATAGAACATTAAAGGAGATGATGAATGCCTTGTTAATAAGTTCTGGTTTACCTCAAAACTTGTGGGGGAAGTTATTCTTACAGATAACCAAATACTAAATCGAGTTCCTTATAGCAAAACGCAATCCATGAAAAATAGAAATGAATGAAATCTAACTTAAAATATTTTAAAGTGTGGGGATGTTTGGCTTAAGTGCAAGTTCCTAAACCCAAAAGGGTAAAGATTGGACCAAAAACTGTTGATTGCGTTTTCGTAGGATATGCAACAAATAGTAAGGCATATCGTTTTCTGGTTCATAAATCAGAAAATCCCGACATTCATATTAATACGGTAATTAAATCGGATAATGCTGAATTCTTTGAGAATATTTACTCGTATAAAAATGAATGTGAGTCGTCTAATGGAAAATCTAAGCGACTTCGGGAAGAAGCAAAGGAAAGTACTTTTGATGAGGAAAATCCAAGATGTAGTAAACGTCAAAGGACAACTACTTCCTTTGGACCAGATTTTCTTGCATTCTTATTAGAAAATAAGCTGCAAACGTTCAAAGAAGAAATGTCTCCCTCGGAAGCACAATATTCGAAAGAGGTAGTCAATAGTGAGATAGAATCCATATTAAGTAATCATACTTGGGAATTGATTGATCTTCCTCCGGAAAATAAACCTTCGGGAATTGATAAATCAAGACCTTCTCTTGATTACTTTGACACATACTCGCCGGTAACAAGGATTACATCTATCCGAGTGTTAATAGTGTTAGCCATGGTGTATGGCCTTCAAATCCAATAAACGGATGTAAAACAGCCTTCTTAACTGGAGATTTGGAGGAAAAAATCTATATGGAAAAAACTGAAGGGTTTGTAGTTCCCGGAAAAGAAAAGAAGGTGTGTCGACTTGTTAAGTCACTTTACGGACTAAAACAAGCACCAAAATAATGGCATGCGAAATTTGACCAAACAATATTGTCAAATGGTTTCAAGATCAATGAGTGTGACAAATGTGTTTACATTACGAATACTCCAAATCAAATGGTCATTGCTTGTTTATATGTGGATAATATACTGATAATGAGTAACGACATTGCTAACATAAATGCTACTAAGCGCATGCTTACTAGTAAGTTTGATATGAAAGACTTAAGAGTTGCCAATTTAATTTTGGGAATTAAGATCCTTCAGACTCCTCAAGGTCTAGCTTTGTCTCAATCTCATTATATTAAAATGAATCTTGAAAAGTTCAAATATTTGGACTTTAATGAAGTAAAAACGGCAATTGATTTAAACCATACTCTTGTAAAGAATAAAGGTCAAAGGGAATCTCAATTGGAATATACTCTAGTGTTGGGAAGATTGATATATATTATGAATTGTACACGACCTGAGATAGCTTGTGCAATAAGTAAGATTAGTCGATACAGAAGAAATACCAACCAAGCTAATTGGATAGCAATGAAACAAGTTTTGGGATGTTTGAAATATATTCAAGACTATGCAATGCATTACAATAATTATCCCACATCTATTGAGGGACATAGTGATGCAAATTGGTTAATAGGATCAACAGAATCAAAATCTACAAGTGGATACATTTTTACTATTAGTAGAGGAGCAGTGTCTTGGAAGTTGTCCAAACAGACATGCATCGCCCGCTCTACAATGGAGTCTGAGTTTATAGCTTTAGACAAGGTCGGTGAAGAAGCTGAATGACTCCAGAATTTCTTAGAAGACATTCCATTTTGGCCCAAACCTTTGGCACCTGTATGCATACATTGTGACAGTCAAGCAGCAATAGGAAGGGCTGGAAGCGTTATGTATAACGGAAAATCTCGTCACATTCGACGAAGGCATAATACCTCTAGACAACTACTCTCTAGTGAAATTATCACAATTGACTATGTAAAGTCAAAAGATAATGTATCGGATCCGCTTACAAAAGGCCTACCTAGAGAGGCGGTTGAGAAGTCATCAAAGGTAATGGGACTATGGCCGAGGACAAGTAACTGTGGCGGTAACTCTACCTAGAAGACTGGAGATCCCAAGATTTAGGTTCAAGGATATCAAACAAAGTCATTAGAGACGGTTCAACATTGTCAAATAAAATTTCGGTCCATTCTCATGATGAAGGTAATGTTTAGTACCAAGGATAAAGCATTAGGGCTTTTTAATGGGTTCTAAGGATGATACGGGGTATATCATATAGTGTATCTATGGGATAACACGTTTAGGAATCACCTATGTAAGTGTGAAGTGTAAGCCGCTTCAAAGAGAATTCTGTAAGGCCAGTTCTCTATGCACTTATGAACCAGGTGGTGTTCATGGCTGAAAAGAACACAACAATTAGAACCAAAGATGGTTAAGGGTCGATTGTGTGACTTATGGTTGTCTAGGTATACACCAAAGTTCGACGGTTCAAAGATATCAAATCTACCGATTAACCGAGTATATCCGACGTAAGTTCACTACGGAAAGTTCAAAGGAAAACCTACTTATCCAGATGCGATTAATACTTACTTCCAAATCACAAAGTTTTTTCATGCATATTATTTCGGATAGCCATTCCCCATTCATGTGGGAGATTGTTGGGTTTTGTTAGTAATAACAAAAAAGGTGTGAATGGAAAATTGTGGGAAAAGAAATGGAGGAAAATGAAATTTTGAATTAATTCACTTTACTAATGCACTTTGTCCCTCATTGGAAGAAGGAAAGAAAATCTTTTTGCTTCTATAGAGAAGCACATCTTCTAGCTCTTAAAGAGTTAAGAAGAAGTGGTGCCTCACGCCATCGTTGTCGTCGCTCGCTCAGCTTGGGCTTCGGATTCGGTCAATTGACATGATTGATTGATAATGTTTTGGACCAAATTTATTTTCCTTTTTCATCATTTAATATTTTCTTTTCTAATATTTTTTTGCAAAAAAAAAATATCACGGAATCATTTTCCAACGGTCGAGTTCACGACCAAACATTCCGTCATAAATTTAAGTAATTTCTACTGAATAGTCACCTTATTAATGAACAGGCACCTATGCACCTGTTGGGACTCAACTTCTTTGTCTATAAATAGAGAGGCTTAACCTCATTTTCCACTACCGAAAAATCTAAAATCTCTCCCCTCAATCTTCTACATTGGTTTTCAAAAGCAAAACGTAAGCATTTTTGTGTGATTTGCTCTGCTATTTGAGTTTGCCAAAGTTTTGTGATTTGAAGTGTCGCTGTCACAGAATAGTTATTCCATTCTATCCTTGGAGAAATTAATCTGTATCTTTGGGCAACTGTTAGGGTATTAAATTCCTTAAGGACACACAAGAAAATTGTGGTCTCAGAATTTTTTCTGTTTTATTTTCTTAAACTAACGATTTTCTAGTTTTTTGGTTTTGAATACAGTATACTAACAGTCGGACTTGAGCAATTGAACAAAGGAGGTTCTGCAAGGATTCCGCTACTATTAACAGGTACACAAATCGATGTTCGTGCTACTATGTTAATCAACAATGGTATCAGAGCCATGTTTTTTACTCAAAGTTATATCTCAAAAGTCTTAACGAGCCATTTTACCAACTTCTAGTTTATCCTCGAAGCTTACAGTGTTATGTTTTTGCAATTTAGAGTAGACATAAACTAGTTCAATAATACGAAGTAAATACAGTTTCTCCTTGTATTTTTCTCTAAAATTAACTGCATCCCTTTGTTAGGAAAGTTGTGTTTGGCTTTACTCTCGGCGACTGTCCAAACTTCTACCACCGTCGTCCTTAATGCTGTAGAATATTCCTTATTAAATGCTACCAGGTGCAAAGCATTTAATATATATTTATGAGCATTATCCTTTCTATTGACAAACAGAATAGCTGTGTTCGGTCTTCAGCCATTCCCGTCATGGGTTCCACTTGTCTTTCCCTTGGATGACCACGTGTCATTACATATTTTATCTTATACAGATAGTCCCCCTACTTTCCGGTGACATTACTTTTGTGTCACCGAGAATTTGGTAGAAATACTCTTTTGGCAGGAATTACTTTAACTCCCTCTGTAGTCCTCTAGCGGTTGATTAGACGCATGTATATCGATATTTAATGCCCCTAACACGTGTTATCCCACGATTCAGCACCACTTTTGCCGATTATCAAGGTAATCATGGCCATGAATTTAGCCGCCACAATTTTACTTATACGCATCATCCTTCTCCTTATACACTTCATAATTTCTCGAACTTCTAACTTGTATCCTTGCTTTCCATCATTTCTCTAATTATCTTCGATCCAATACCTTTTTCTTCCTCTATTCAAATGGCTTCCTCTTCAAAGCGTGCTGGTTCTTCAAAGTGCAAGAACAAAGCTGAAGATTTTGATTTTCTAACTGTAGGTTCGATCATCCCTATAAGTCTTAACACCACAAAGGACTTCGAGGAAAAATTCGCTACTACTAACCCTCATTCATGGGCTGTTAGTAGGTATTCTTCTTCTATTCGTCCTTCTAGTATTCCTAATATAAAGGAAGATTGTTATTTCCATGACTTAGATATTGTTGCTCCTAATCTATCGGAGGGAGTGACCCTTCTAGGGAGGGTTTTACATATTTTTACACGTAACTTTGGGTGCCTTTTCTTTGAGTGGAGAAATAGATTCCGTGATTGCGGAGTTTTTTCTGCGCTACCAAATATGTCTGGCACAGGTTAGTCCCTCTGTATGGAGGATGGTTGCCTTTCTTCGCCACCTGTTCATGGAGACTGGAGAAGAGCTAACCTTAGCTCATATGATGAATCTCTATTCTCCCAAAATTTTCTGTAGGGGATGATAAACCTATGCAAATGTGGCCACCATGCTCTGTTGACCAACATGGATGATGATAACGATCGTGGATGGGTGGAACGGTTCGTTGTAGTTTCCACCAATAAGATCATTCAGGCAATGACTTCATCTTTTCTGGCTGCTTGGAATTGCACTCGTAAGATCTTTTCAATTAATACTCCTCTTTACTAAACATTCCATCGTGGCCATATTGACTCTTCATCTCGTCATGTGTTTTAGCAACTCGATGGGTCCTACCGGCGGTGGAAGGATTGAACTGGTGGGTCCAAAAGATCTTGGAAGTTACAATGCTCGAACCTCATTTGTGGAAAGTACTGTCCCTTAACTATGGGGGGGAAGGCCAAAAATCATGGTAATTTGAACTAACCTTGCTTTTATTTTCTAATATGAAGAAATTGCTTGAACCCTTCTAACTTGTTCATGAAATTAGGTCTACATGCGGGCTTTGTTACTGTACCCTAGGAGGATGTCTTGGCTGGTCCTGCTAATGCAGTGAGGCTGCTTTAGGAGGCACTTACTCGAACAGGTATCTCCAGGCCTGCTTTGGGCATAAATGTTTCATCACGGGGTACCCAACCGGAGAACAAGAAACCAAAAAGAAGGCGTTCTTCCTCGGCCGAGGAAAAGAATAAAAGGACGAAGACTATTGCCCCCGAGTCGTCTCTAGAAGTCGTGATCACTAGCCTTCCTCCCGGGCTGGTCATAGACAACGTGGTGGTCAACGATGATGAAAAAGCTAGTGATGATGGGGCTTCTCTACACAAAAGGCAACGTTCATTATCAACTCAACAGAATGCTCCATCTACTGAGTTAACTGTTCCAACCGAGGACGACGCCTCGGTGCTCTGAGGGGAGTTTGATTTGGTAGAAAATGTTAACTCCCATTATCGGGTCCCAACTGCTGTGCCTGGTACCGAGTCCCTGCCATATTTGGTTGGCGAGCACCCAACCACTAGCACTGCACTTGATGCAAGTACTTCGCACCTTTCAGCTCCATCAGCTTTATCCTCGTCTTTGCCATCTCCAACAACTGCTACATCATTTCCATCTTCATCCTCTCTCCCATCGACAACTGCTACATCACCTCCACATACTGTATCTGATAACAAAGGAGATATTCCTCCTCCCCAGTCCCTAATTCATGGGAATTTGGGGAAAAATTACGTTGCCCCTTCTAAGGATCTGTAGAGAAGGAGACGTATGGCCCTCTCGGTCTCTACCAGGTGTAACCTGCTTTCCCGAATAGTGGAGCTTGCTAACTATCTGAAGCCTCTGGCTTTGGAAAGAGATTGGGAAAAGATCCAAGCACTCTCGGGGGAGTGTTTGTTAAATAATGCCATGCACAATGCTGGAGCGGTGCGTTCCTTTCTTCCTTTGTAATTTCTTGTACTTTTGTCTGAATATTTTCTAAGTTTTGTTTCTCTTGTTTTGTAGGCCAACTTTCTTGCTTCCAAAGGCCTTCAAAGGTTTATTCATGAGAAGGAGGAACTCACCTCTGAGCATGATCAACTTTTGGTAGAACGGGATCAAACTATTCTCCGCCTCTCAAAATTGTAAACCAAAGCCACTAAGGTGGTTGTGTTGGAGGCTCATTTGCAGCAAAGCGAGCACGAGGTGGTGAACCTTAGCCAAGAAGGCCCGGTGAGGGTTAGATTCAATGAAGCTAAGGCTAAATGGGCTGATGTCTATGACGTTGTTCTTGCTGCAACCGAGCATGACAGTGCCACTACTGAAAAAGTGACTGAATTAGAAGCAGCCTTGAACTCCAAAATCGAAGAGCTAACTGCTGCAAGGGAAAACATGCCCAGTTGGAAGAGAAGAACAAGAAGACTATCGAGCATAACAACCTCAGATCTCTTATGTCCTCCTAGGAAAGCCTTTCTGCCGAGGTAACTCAACTGAAGAAGAGCTTAAGAACCGAGCAACTTCCCTCATTGTTGAAAAAACTTATGCCATGTGCAGCATGAGGATAAAAAACTTGGAAGAGGCCAAAGCAGACATTATTGACTTTGATGCCGAAATCATTAAGGCTCGAGAGCTTGAGTTGATTGCTAAAAATGGATTCCCGGTGCAGTCCGCCGCTCTGGTTCTGGTTCCAGGTTTTCGGAAACTGAAGAGGAATTGGAGGGTGACAATGATGAAGGCCAAACCAAGGAAAATATTAAGCCATCGGGGGAGCTGCCTACTTCTCCCGATGGTGCGGACACTTCTTTTCCTCCTGGTTCCGGAGATACTGTAGTTTAGCTTTTCTTTTTCCCATTCCTATACTTTTTGCCATTTTGGCATGTTTTTTGTAAATAAAGACATTTTTGCTAAAGTATGGTTTGAATCTTACTTTTGTTTGAGTACCCATGCAAGTCTTTAACTTTTGCATTTTCTTAAGAATTCTGCGCACATTTTGTTGTTCATGTTTTTCTATGTGTGATCTCTGATGCTTTCTCCTTGAGGAATTTTGGCCCCGAGCATTATCCCTTTTGTATGAGGGTTTCTATAAGTGTTTGCGTAAGTTTACTTTTTGCATCTTTTTGTGTACGTCTTTGGGTGCATCATCTTCCGAAGGCATTTTTATTCCGGGGATAGATTCTTCTGAAATCTACCCTTTAACATGAGGGTTTTCATAAGTGAGGGACCTATTATGTTTATGGCGTTCTTGAAGAGGACGTCTCCTGTTCATTACAGCACTAACATTTGAAGTACTTGTTTAACTTTCAAATGAAGGAGTTAGTTCATCATTCAAACTAGAAACAAGAAAAAAATAAAAGGATTTCATTTCATTTAATTCCCTCTATTTTCAAAAGTATACAAGCATTTGCTGTGCTAAAAAAGAAATTGCCATTACTTATGGCTATCTTATACAACTTGTTTGTATGGGGATGGCTGCGCAGTCCCCGGTCCCGATGACATATTTACTTTTTTGAATTTTCATTCCCGGTTGATGTGGCAATTATTGGTGTCGTATCCTTATATCATTCCCCCCAGTATTTGAAAGCGAAGAATGCGAATTGGAACACCAGAACTCTTATACCTTCAGAAATCCCACCAATGAATTGCTAGACAGTCCTCAATTCGGCAACACACCTTATTTCCCTTTAGGAATCCATGCTATCGAGTGAAGGATTATCTAACAATCCTCTAGTGGTTTGTTCTCGTTAACGGTCGGGTAAACTTTGTTCAACAACAAACTTTACTTCCCAGTGGGAATTTGCTATCGAGCCAAAAGATTATCTAACCGTCCTGGAGTGGAAGCTAATTTATTTGCCTTGCTATTAAAGGTCTTACTACTACTATCCTCGTAGTATGCTTTCCGTTGCTCCCTCATTAATAAACTTGCCAAAAAACCTAATTGGGACAAAAACTGAACGAAGAGAAAAAGAGTGCAACATATACTTTCCGCGCGGATAATGTTGATCAACAATAATATCTTTTGAGGTGTGCCATGTTCCAGTTGCTAGGCAGCTTATCTCCATCCTGATTTTCCAACTCATATGAACCTTTCCCGGTGATGGCTGAAATCCGGTAGGGACCTTTCCATGTTGGTCCCATCTTCCCCGCGTTGAGCTCTCGGGTATTTTAAGTTACTTTCCTTAGAACCAAATCTCCTACTTTGAAATAACAGAGATTGGCTCTTTGATTATAATACTGCTCTATTCTCTACTTTTGCGATGCTATTCTTACACACGCCAAGTCCCTGCGTATCACGACCCAAATTGATGGGTTGCGATGCGTGCCCGAGTCCTACCTGTCGAACACCCTTAAGCATGCATTTAAGATATAGACCCGATTAACATCTGCTGATTTACGAGAATAATATACACGAAGAAAACCTGCCAAAAAGGCATATGTAGATATACTTGCAACATACATAGGGCGAGCCGACAAGGCTGCTATAGACAACTATATACCTCAAAACTGGAAGCCGGCAAGGCCACATACTATCCAACATACTGTCTACAGACCTCTAATAGAAATATAACTGTACAAAGATGGGACTGAGCCATGTAATACCTATATAAATACAAACATATCGTACCAAAATCAAAAACAGCTCCGGATCAGGTGCAGCACGCCAACTCTCGCTGAGCAAAGATCCTAAGAATGGGGACCGTCACGTTGCCTACCTGCACTTGCGGGCATGAAACCCATGTCCCGTGAAATAGGGCGTCAATACGAAAAATGTACTGAGCGTGTAAGGCATGAAAAATAGTACGTAAAAGACATAGATGAAATATGAAATAAAGAAATCCATCTGTAAATCTGAATAACTTTGTAAATTCTGAAACATTTATAATATCATGCACGTGCATATAAATGTCGTGTCATGCATGGGTATAGGTGTACATAATATCATCAAGCCTATAAGGGCATCCTATCATATCGTCTCGGACACTGTGGACAACATCATCAACATATACCAACTAATCAGGTGGTAGTGCGTATATAACGCTGTAACCTTTTTTCCATGTCCCATATACATAAATATATACATATAAATACGTGTATATAACGCCTCCTGGTCATGGGTCAATGTACATGCATAAATGAATAAAATGCATGAAAATATGTTAAAATCTCAATATTCTTTTCGGATAAGCTTTATCAACTGCATATTATTTTGAGACCCATGAACTGAAGTTATAATAATATGTCACATGGGGAATCAAGAACACAGAGACCTCTAAAATTTCTATGAATAGAGTCGTTTATGAAAACTGTGCATTTGCTCGTTTCTTCTGTATAACTTGGACCATTCCAAAAAGAAACAAGGGATGACCTTAACATACCTGGGGTAAGGAAAAATCCGTATGATACTCTTGGAAAAGTTTGCATTGTACCCCTTTAGAACCACAAAATTTGTACGTTGTTAAACTTTCAATAATTCTCGTTAGATTTTTGGTTAGAAAATGTGTTTGTTGAAGCTTGCTAACGTCCTGTTGGTGCTTCGTTTTAAAGAAATGAAGAAATTAGCTTTGTTGAAAACTTGAAAATGGTTAATGTTTCCGGGAAGGCTAACGTTTTTCTTTTAATTCCAAAATGCCAATATCTTTTGTCTTGTAAAGGTTCTTAAGTTTCTGATGGTAAGAATTTTATATTAATCACAACAAATGATGTATCCCTTTCTTAGCTACTTAATTGCCACCTAGTCATGGAACGACCAAGAGTCATTCCTTTAATTTGTGGCCTTCTGCCATGTTTTTCGTGGGGGGGATTAATCTTATCCATTAATTTTATTAATTAACTAGGTAATGTCCGGTTACCCGATAATTAACCAATTACCCCTATAATTAAGAATTATCTTAAATTACCTAAAAATACTACTCATTTCTAATATACGTTATACATCATACTATCACGGATATATAGTACCTTGTATGGTACTAGTCCATAAATATCGGGCAGTATCGCTCGACCTGTATTTTATCTCAAATTGGCCACTTTCAACGAAACTCGTTTTTTTAATTTGTGTACCCTTTATCCTTTATGACACTTATTTATCGCTTTCTATAAATAGCGTAAATACGTTAACCTTAAGATAATCCCATCCCCGAGTCTACGTCGATTAACTGAAGATGAAACTTTTAACATACGAAAACACGAGATGTAATATCCTTCCCCCTTAGAAACATTCGTCATCGAATGTTTAACTCTCCGGGATCTATATAACCTTGGCAGAGTTGCCTTTGTAACAACACTACTACCAATTCTCCCTGTAGAAGCTTAATAAATCAACGCCATATAGGACCATAATCATCAATAATGACAATGGCCTCACAAGACCAATGACACTAACCAACACAAGAATTTATACACGTACCTTACGGTTGTGATATCCCAATCAAACCCTTCTCTAGAGGAGGAAATAAGTAAGGATATCTAGACTCCATGTCTTCTTAGTCCTCCCAAGTCATTTCTTCCACATTGTTGTTTCTCCAAAGTACTTTCACGGAGGCTACCTCCTTATTCCATAGCTTGCGGATTTGTCGGTCTAGGACAGCAACCGGAATTTCCTCCTATGACAAGTCCTCTGTAATCTATACATCATCCGTGGGCACCACTCGAGTAGGATCGCCAATTCACTTTCGTAACATAGATACGTGAAAAACCAGATGGACAGACTCCAATTCCTAGGGCAATTCTAACTCATAAGCTACTTGGCGCACTCTCTGAATGATCCTATAAGGCCCAATATATCATGGGCTAAGTTTGCCTTTCTTGCCAAACCTCATCACACCCTTCATAGGTGACACCTTTAAGAATACCCAATCATCAACCCCGAACTTTAAATCTCGTCGCCGCATGTCAGAATATGATTTCTGACAACTTTGAGCTGTTAATAGTTGATCCCAGATCAGCTTTACTTTTTCTATGGCTTGCTGACCCAGGTCTGGCCCATGTAACCTAGATTCTCTAACATTATACCACCCTATAGGAGATTTCCTACGGCTATACAAAGCGTCGTACGGATCCATCTGGATACTGCAGTGGTAACTGTTATTATATGCGAACTCAATAAGCGGTAGATGATCATCCCAACTACCTTTGAAGTCTATCACACAAGCTCGTAACATATCCGTAAGTGTTTGAATAGTATGCTCAGCCTGTCCATCTGTCTGGGGATGAAATGTTGTATTAAGACTTACTTGAGTGCCCAATCCTTTTTGGAAGGACCTCTAGAAGTTAGCTGTATATTGAGATCCTTTATTCGAGATAATAGATATAGGGACACCATGCAGTCGTACTATCTCCTTAATATAAAGCTTTGCATAATCCTATAAGGAATATGTAGTTCTAACGGGTAGAAAACAAGCTGACTTTGTAAGCCTATCAACAATCACCCATATCAAATCGAACTTATGTTGGGTACGAGGTAAGCCTACGATGAAATCTATATTGATTATTTCCCATTTCCAAATCGGAATCTCCATAGCCTACAATAATCCACCGAGTTTTTGATGCTCAATCTTAACCTGCTGACAGTTAGGAAACTGAGCAACAAACTCTGCTATATCCTTTTTCATTCCGTCCCACCAATCTACTTCCATGATATCATGATACATTTTTGTCACTCCAGGATGGATAGAATAACGAGAATAGTGAGTTTCTCCCATAACCTACCGACGCAGTCCTGCAATCTTAGGCATACATAATCGCCCTCGATATCTAAGGACCGCATCTTCTGTAATTTCAAACGGTGTCTTCTCCTTCTGAGGGGTGGTATCCCTATAATGAACTAACACAAGATCCTCGTATTGGCATTCCATTACTTCATTTCCTAAAGAGGATGTTGTCGTATCCTGAATAGTAATTCTAATATCACATGAGTCCAGTAATCGAACTCCAAGACTAGCTAGATGATGAATCTCATGGGTTGTTCCCCTTTTTTCTGGCTGTAAATATGATAGGCTACCCATGGATCTACGGCTGAGGGCATCGGCTACTACGTTCACTTTCCTCGAATGGTATAAAATATCAACGTCATAGTCTTTAAGTAACTCTAACCATCTCCTTTGACGTAAATTCAATTCCTTTTTCTTGAAGATATACTGGAGGCTTTTATGATCCATATAAATATCAAAATAAATGCCATACAAGTTGTGCCTCCACATTTTTAGTGCATGAATCACCACGACTAACTCTAAATCGTGGTCGGGTAGTTCTTCTCGTGCTTTCTTAGTTGTCTAGAAGCATAAGCTACAACCTTACCATGTTGCATCAGCACAAAACCCAATCCAATGCATGAAGCGTCACAATAGATCACATAACCATTGGTCCCTTTTGGGAGCGTTAGAACCGGTGCTGAAGTTAATATGTCTTTTAATGCCTAGAAACTCCGTTCACAAGCATCAGTCCATTGAAAATTTGCTCCCTTCTGAGTCAACTTTGTCAAAGGTGCTAAAAAGGAAGAAAATCCCTCTACAAATCTCCTATAATAACCTGCCAAATCGAGAGAGCTACAAACCTCCGTCGGTGTTGTGGGTCTAGGCCAAGTCTTCACTGCCTCAATCTTTTGTGTATCCACCCGGATGCCTTCACCCGAAATGATATGCCCAAGGAAAGCTACAGAGTTCAACCAAAATTCTCATTTAGAGAATTTTGCATACAACTTCCCTTCTTGTAGAACTCTGAGAATAGTACACAAGTGATCTGCATGCTTAGCCTCTGAACGAGAATATACCAATATATCGTCGATAAATACAATTACGAACAGATCTAAAAAAGGGCATGAACACATGGTTCATAAAATTCATGAATAATGCTGGGGCATTGGTCAAACTGAACGACATAACACGAAACTCAAAGTGCCCGTATCTAGTTCTAAATGCTGTCTCCGGAATATCTTCCTCCTTAACCCTTACCTGATGGTACTCGGACCTCAAGTCTATCTTTGAAAAATAGTTGTCACCTTGCAACTGATCAAATAAATCATCAATCCTCGGAAGCGGGTACTTATTCTTGATTGTCACCTTATTCAACTGTCTATAATCAATACACATCCGTAAGAAACCATCTTTCTTCCTCACAAATAACACAGGTGCTTCCCATGGTGATGTGCTAGGTTTGATAAAGCCTTTTTTAAGAAAATCCTTTAGCTGTTCTTTCAACTCTTTCAGCTCTGTGGGGGCCATTCTATAGAGAGGAATAAATATTGGATGAGTATTTGGTAGTAGGTCAATAGCAAACTCAATTTCTCGCTTTGGCGGGAGACCCGGAAGCTCATCGAGAAAAATATCGGGAAACTCATTAACTACATAGATGGACTGAATGGTTGGTGACTCTACTTCCACATCCTAAACCCGAACTAAGTGATAAATACAGCCCTTTCTGATCATCTTTCTTGCCTTGAGATAGGAAATAAATCTTCCTCTCGGCGATGCTGCATTACCTTTCCATTCCAAAATAGGCTCCTCTAGAAATTGAAATCGAATTATCTTTGATCTACAATCAACGTTGGCATGACAAGAAGCCAACCAATCCATACCCGTTATAACATCAAATTCTACTATATCTAACTCAATTAGGTCCGCTACTGTAGATCGATTATGAACTACTATTATACAACCCCTATATACTTGCTTAGATATCACTGAGTCCCCAACATGTGTGGACACCCCAAAAGGTTTAACTAATTTAGGTTTTATTCCAAACATACTAGCAACCAACGGAGTAACATATGATAAGGTGGAATCTGTATCAATCAGTGCATATACATCATATAAAGAGACTGATAATGTACCTATAACAACATCAGGCGATGACTCTTGATCCTGTCGTCCTGCCAATGCATAAATGCGGTTTTGAGGACCGCTCGAGTTAGATGCCCCGCCTTTGCCTATACCACGACTCATTGGTGCTTGTGAACCTTGCCCATGCGGGTGTACTGATAATGACGAACAAGCTATAGAACCCGCTAGCTGAGCCATGCTTGAATCACCTCTCGTCGGACAATCCCTCATAACGTGGCCCAGATAACCACAAGTATAACAAACACCCAATCCTATACGGCACTGCCTGGCATGCTGCTTACCACACTAAGCACATCGTGGCAAGGGAGGCCTCATCAGACTTGACTCACCCCTATACTGAGAACCTGAGGCCCTGAAATTGTGACTAGACCCTGAATATGTGGAACGATCAAATCTCTTATCGCCAAACTGAGGGGGTGCGCTAGCCGTTGGCTGGGATGGATACCTCGGGTACTGTTGCCTCTGACCACCTCGAAACTCACCAGAAGGACTTGAAGACCTTGCTCTTTTATTCTGGGCCCTATCATGCTCACGACCGGCCCTCTGTTTTTGCTTATGCTCCTCTACACCCTAAGCATACTCCTGAATACGAGAAATATCCATGTCCGACTAAAGTGAGGCCGACATACAATCGTTAAGCAAGTGCGGCTTTAATCCCATCATGAACTGATGAACCCGATCCTCCATCTTAGATACAATAGTGGGAGCATACCTAGCCAATGAATCAAACTGAAGACTGTACTCTTGAACACTCATGATACTCTGCCGAAGGGTCAAGAACCTATCAACTCTGGCCTATATAAGCATTGGTGGCAGATAATGATGAAGAAAAGCTTCTGTAAACTCCTGCCATACTGTTGGAGGGGCATCCTCACCTCTGAACAATTCCCAAGACTCGTACCAATTAATTACAACATCTCAGAGTCTATAGGTAGCTAGCTCAACTGACTCAATCGCAGTGGCCTTCATTACCCTTAACGTCCTCTACATTCTATCAATAAACACCTGAGGGTCCTCGTTTGGATCTGGCCTAGTGAATACCGGAGTGTCTAAATAAATGAAGTCACGAACCCTCGCACTGACGGACCTATCTGCATGACCAATACCTACTTCCTAACGTTGAGCCTGCGCGGCTACTAATCAAGTTAATAGCTGAATAACATCTCTCATCTCCTGACCCGGTGCATCTGGATGAGGAGCTGGACGTACAGGGGCGGGTGGTGGAGCTGGTGCCCCTCAGAGGTCTTCTGGAAAGGGCAGGGTATGTGAAGTCTAAGATGGAATCTCACTATGAGACTATCCCCGAGCCCTGGTAACTCGTGGCGCTCGACTAGTAGTCTCGACAGCCACGGACTTTCCCTTTTGGGTTGCTGTAGTCTTTGGAGGCATCAATGAAAATAAAACCTATCGTTAAAAATATGAATTCTTATATTACACGATCTAAGATAAGAAGAGAGGATAACATCCTATATGTCCTGTAGCCTCTTGTCTATAAGTGTGGTGCATAACACACCCATAAACAATACTTTACTAGACACGGCCTGAAGACAACCCTAGGACAGAACTGCTTTGATACCACTTTTGTCACGACCCAATCTGATGGGCTGCGACGGGTGCCCGAGTCCTACCTGTCGAACACCCTTAAGCATGCGTTTAAGATATAGACCTTAATAATATCTACTGAATTACGAGAATAATATACATGAAGGAAACCTGCCAAAAAGGCATATGTACATATACGTGCAACATATTTAGGGTGAGCTGGCAAGGCTGCTATAGACAACTATATACCTCAAAACTGAAAGCCAGCAAGGTCACATACTATCCAACTAGACATACTGTCTACAGACTTCTAACATAAATATAACTGTACAAAGACGGGACTGAGCCACGTCATACCCATATATATGCAAATATATCGTACAAAAATCAAAATGAGCTCTGGATCAAGTGGAGCACGCCAACTCTCGCTGAACAAGGATCCTAAGAAGAGGGACCGTCAGCTTGCCTGCTTGCACCTGCGGGCATGAAACGCAGACCTCGTGAAATAAGGCATCAGTACGAAAAATGTACTAAGTATGTAAGGTATGAAAATCAGTACGTAAAAGACATAGATAAAACATGGAATAAAGAAATACATCTGTAAATCTGAATAACTTTGTAAATTTTGAAACATTTATAATATCATGCACGTGCATAAAAATATCGTGTCATGCATGGGTATAGGGGTACATAATATCAGCAAGCCTCTAAGGGCATCCCATCATATCGTCTCGGTCACTGTGGGAAACATCATCAACATATATCAACTGATCAGGTGGTAGTGTGTATATAACACCGTAACCTTTTTTTCATATCCCATATACATAAATATATACATATAAATACGTGTATATACGCCATCTGGTCGTGGGTCAATGTACATGTATAAATGAATAAAATACATGAAAATATGTTAAAAATCTCAATATTCTTTTCAGATAAGCTTTATCAACTGTGTATTATTTGAGACCCATGAACAGAAAATATAATAATATGTAACATGGGGAATCAAGAACACAGAGACCCCTAAAATTTCTATGAATAGAGTCATTTATGAAAACTGTGCATTTGCTCGTTTCTTCTGTATAACTTGGACCATGCTTAAAAGAAAGAAGGGATGACCTTAATATACCTGCGGTAGCGAAAAAGCCGTATGATACTCTTGAAAAAGGTTGTACCGTACCCCTTTAGAACCACAAAATTTGTACGTTGTTAAACTTTCAAATAATTCTCGTTGAATTTTTGGTTGGAAAATGTGTTAGTTGAAGCTTGCTAACGTCTTGTTGGTGCTTCATTTTCAAGAAATGAAGAAATTAGCTTTGCTGAAAACTTTAAAATGGTTAACGTTTCCAGGAAGGTTAACGTTTTTCTTTTGGTTCCAAAATGCCAATATCTTTTGTCCTTTAAAGGTTCTTAAGTTTCTGATGGTAAGAATTTTATATTAATCACAACAAATGATGTATCCCTTTCTTAGCTACTTAATTGCCACCTAGTCATGGAATGACCAAGAGTCATTTCTTTAATTTGTGGCCTTTTGCCACGTTTTTTTTGGGGAGGGGGAGGGATTAATCTTATCCATTAATTTTATTAATTAACTAGGTAATATTTTGTTACCCGATAATTAATCAATTACTCACATAATTAAAAATTATCTCAAATTACCTAAAAATACTACTCATTTTTAATATACTTTATACATCATACTATCATGGCCATATGGTACCTTGTATGGTACTAGTCCATAAATATCGGGTAGTATCGCTCGACTCGTATTTTATCTCAAATTAGGCAGTTTCAACGAAACTCGTTTCTTTAATTCGTGTACCCTTTATCCTTCATGACACTTATTTATCGCTTGTTATAAATAGCGTAAATACGTCAACCTCAAGATAATCTTATCCTCGAGTCTATGTTGATTAACTGAAGACGAAACTTTAACGTACGAAAACGCGAGATGTAACACTACGTTCCTCAAGCAGCTCCAAGAGAAAAAAGAGTTTATCCTATGCTCGATTTGGTCGTTCTACGGTAGGCCCATAGAACTCCGGGTAATTCTTCGAGCCATTTTCCTTTTGCCGCTTCCCATATTTTTTTGAGGTTTTGAATTATCACTTTGTTCGTTGATTATGCTTGACCATTCGTGCTCGAATAGTAAGGTGAAGACGTGATCCTTGTAAGCACCTGATTTTTGCCTTATGAAAGAATTACTCCCAAAAAATTCAAAATAAAACAATTTTCCTTTGGATACAATTTTTGAGAATTTGCGTGACATTTTGGTAATTATTTTTGTCCGTAAATATTTACCCTTGTTATAGTTAATTGAAAAATATAAAAATACACGGTGCATGCATATTTAGGATTTAATCATGCATTTAGGAATTAATTAAACCATCATTTCGCCCTAAAAAGGAAAAATCAGAAATACATAAATATATATACCTTTTTATACTATTTGTTGTCTTTGAGTGATTTTGTTTTTAAGGTTTTAACTTGTGTATTAATTATTGTAAGTGTTAATTAACATTTGTGTAGTTTTATTTTTAATTTTAGGAGTTGTGTTTAAATTAAATTAAAAGAAGAAAAGAGTTGGAAAAAGGGAAAACTCGGATTGGGCCCAAAAATCAGGCCCAAAACCAAGACACAGACCCAGTCCAAACGCCTGGTGCCCGGTCCATTCCCATAATCACTGGAACGACATCGTTCTGTGGCAATCGATCCCAGCCGTCGACCTTACATGATCCAATGGCTCAGAATCCATCCCCTTACCCGTTCCCTGAACCCGACCCGTTGCCCGGTTCGAACCGACCCCCCTACTTAAACCAAACGACGCCGTGTTGGTTAAACCCTCTAATCCTGGCCTTTGATCTTGATTGATCCAGCGGCCAGGATTGAACAACCCACCCCGTATAAGAACCCCAATCCCTCACCCCACGCACCCAAACCAAACCCTCCTCACCTACTGTTCATCCTCGTCCCCAGAGACAACCCTCACAAACCCTAGCCGCCTTAGGATTCCCCCACCATAAACCCGGCAAGCACGACGCCGATCACCACTAGACTAACACCCCTGAATCACCATGACCCCCTCTCTCCAAATCCACACTCAGTTTACTTCAAATCTTCCCCGAACGTCTCGAATCTTCGTTCGAAGGTTCGAGCAAAAACCAGATCTACACCCACCGACCCCAAATTCATACCATAACACCTCCTGACCTCCCTCACACCCTAAACGCCGTTGGTTCCGTTCGAATCTGACCGGAGCTGAACGAATCCCAAATCGAACAACAAAGAACCTTAAAAAGACCAAAAGTTGAGGTCTGTCCAAATTAAAAGACGATGTGGGATCTAATCGACCTTAGTCGAAGTGTTCTCAGTTGAGAACACTCGATTAAGGTCCATTCGACCCCAAAAATGGTCGAGTCCGAGTTCGAGCCTGGGTCAGTTTTGATTTCGAATCCTTGAGGTAATTTTTCCCTTTCTTTTGTTCTCCTATGAATTTTATCTGTTTTTCATGTTTAGTTTGGTTTGTTTTTGATTTTTCTGTCAAGTCTGTGAATCCTGAGGTAATGTTTAGTTTGTTTTGTGTGTTTTATTGATTGTTTGCTGTCTATTATAGCTTGTATAGTCGTTTAAATAAGTGTCGTCAATTAATCTGTTTAAAATTAGAGGAAACAGGATAGTAGTTCATTAATGTCCTCCATGTATGTTTGTCAGCCCTACATCTGTATGCTAACTTGTAATGAACCTATGGAATATGTTCAGTTCTGTCTTTGAACTAGACTGCTCATTCATTCAGTAACCCCATGATCTTCATAGTTTGCCATGGAAGCCTGTTCATTACTGCTTTGATCTTAGCCTGTTGGCTGTTGCCTGTTTGCATTTTAACTCTGAGTTGGTCAGGTTTGGCTCCCAATATGACCAACTCATTTGGTTTGATTGACACCCCTTTATGATCTGATTTTGAGTTGAACTTAGGCTAGGAATTGGATATAGCTGTAGAAATCTAGGAGATCAATCAGAAATCAGTGTTAAGTTCAAGCTTATATAGTTGGTAAGTTCAGACAAGTAAGGCTTAGGGTAATACAGTAATATGCCAGAGTTAAGGGGTAATTTTGGGAGTTTAGTAGGATTTTAACAGGTTGTAAAGTTAAGGTCTGCCTAGGGGTCATTTGTTAAACTTAGTTTAATTGTCAGTGGGGTACATAACATGAGGGCATGGGTTTATGTGAATACTATAACCCCTCCCATGACTCTTGATTAAAACAAATAGGACAAGCATGGGGAACAATATAGTGGGCATCAAGAAAAGACATTTAGGCATGGGGAATTAAGGGGTATGGGCAGAATAAAAGGCTGAAGGCATCAAGGCAGTTGGGCTGGCCTGCTTTGCTTATAAATAGGCTCATTTAGAACAAAAAAAGGTGGCTAGACATTCAGTTTTCAGAGGGTGAAAAAAAAAGAAAAAGCAAAAACAAGGCTGGTCTTTCAACCTTTAGTAGGTCAGTCTATCTTCAGAGTGATATAGAGTGAGATTGTGCTGGAATTTGAATATAATTTCCAGAGGCTATTGCTTTCTTGCATCTGGTTCCTTCTCTGCTTTGCCTGTACTTGTTTTGGTATTGCTGGGCTGCAAACTTAATTTCTTGCTTGGGTTTTTAAAAATCTGTTGCTGGGTTTTGTTGCTGTTGATTGCTGGTTTCTGTTGTTGCTGTTTACTGTGAATGCTACTGCTCAACTGATCCTTCCTTTTCTTCTTCTGGCTTTCCTAATACCAGGTACACCACTGATACACTGTCAATGTAAGCTGAAAGTTGAAACATGGATATAAAAATGAAGAGTTGAAGTTGCCTTTTTTTTTCGAATTTGTTTCAGTTTGTATATTGAACATTAGGTTGTATATCAGTGGGTTAATATCTTCTATTAGGATAATGAAGGTAGTCATCATGTATAACTAGACATCACATATGGCAACTTAATGGCTCATTATCTATGTATGCTGCTAGCTAGAAAAGAAGTGATGGTGTAGTAAGCAATATCCTGATTCTTCAGTTATGTCTGTGGTTAGCATGTCTTCCAAATGTACGTTAAGTATTAAACTATCCGTTGCTAGATAATCTCACCTCATTTAGTAGGCTGCCTCGTTATAGCTTGCAACAATACCGTTAGAGTAGATAGCACAAGTTTACATTTCAACCTTATAAATGTCGAGACCGAGTCGCATGAACTAACAGGCCTTTATCAGAAAAGAAGTGGCCCAGGTCCAGTCAATACTGTGTGCGCTGGGCCTGGGCCCATAATATCCAAACGACTGCCCATATACGCGTTCATGTTTCGGATTTTGCGAATCATATTCGGAACCCAACTATAACTAATTCGTAAGCATGTAAATAAAGCTGGACCCTTTTTCTTCTTTCATTGTTAGAGACAAACTTAATAGAAAACATAGCCACTATAGGACGACCTTTTAAAATAAAATGAGGCGCGCCTCGCCAAATAAATTACACATCGCTGGGGCCCTCAATAAATATATAACCGTTAGTTAGACTTTGGAGTTGGCCGTTTAGTGAATTTCCACGGCCTTTCTTCTAAAATAACAATACGTTAGTTTCTTTAGGACGCGTCTTAATTAATATTACCTTCTTAAATACGGGTGTGCATTTATGTGACCTAAATCCAAATCTCAATGGAGTCGGAATGTGTCTCTAATCACGGGTACATTGATTGTGACGTGGTTCGAGATGCGTGTCCATGACGTTGCAAATTCCTTTTAAAAAATAAGAATGAGATGATCCTCGTCGAATAAAAATACAAAATTGCGGGGCCCTTAGTAAAAATTTGCTTTAAAATTGCTTAAATTTCGGGATGGACCGTTTAGCAAAATTTCAAGGCCCTACCCAAAGTAAAGGATACGATAGTCGCTCTATACGCGCCTTTAATAATTTAATTTTCTTAAACTCGGGTGCACATTTATGTGACCTAAATCCAAATCTCAACGGAGTTGAAACGTGCCAACAACCATGGGTGCATTGATGTGACGTGGTTCGAGATGTATTTCCACAATGTTGCAATTCTTGATAAAAAAAAATAATAATAATGACAAAAGCGGTTAAAAGTTAAAACTTGCACTTGAGCTCATAATTATAATATCAGATAAACAAGCCGAATATGACAGTTGAGCGACCGTGCTAGAACCACGGAACTCGGGAATGCCTAACACCTTCTCCCGGGTTAACAGAATTCCTTATCCGGATTTCTTGTTCGCGGACTGTAATACAGAGTCATTCTTTTCTTCGATTCGGGATTGAATTGGTGACTTGGGACACCCTAAATCTCCCAAGTGGCGACTCTGAAATAAATAAACAAATCCCGTTTCGATTGTCCTTTAATTGGAAAAACTCCTTCACCCCTTGCGGGGGCGGAAAAAGAGAGGTGTGACAGCTCTGGCGACTTTGCTGGGGATCCAGGACCCAGAATCTCTGGTTCAGGGTTCAAGAATTCGAGCTCAGAATAATTGTTATTATTCGGCATTGTCTATTATTTGATATTATTTTATGAATGGGCTTAAAATGTGCAAAATGATATCTTTTACCGCTTTGATATTACTTGGACTGTATATATAAACTGTGCCGAAACCCCTCTCTTCTCTCTCTTGAGGAGTGCACGCTGGTCGTGACTTCTTTCTGTTAGTGTCATATACCAAAATAGAACGAGGATTCGGAGGAGTTGCAAAACTGGATGGCCTTTTGGTTACCGGTACAGAGCTCCCATCGTCGGCTCGAGTCGTCCGCTCGGGTAAGCCAGGTCTAGAACAAACACCTAGGTTTTCAAAAAAACTTAGTATAACAAAGCCAAATCCGGATCCCTAGTAGGAACACTTATTTGCATCATGTGCATTTGATTTAGGGGACTCAACACAGGGGTTAGGTCCGTCTAGGACTAGTAACCTAAAGTGAAAAGACCATCCTGCTGCATACTGTGTGCTTTATGCATTTACTTGTTTCAGACTTGCATGCTGACCGGCTTCGAAAAATCGGGAATATTGGAAAATTGCGAAAAAAGAGGGAAGTAACAGTGTAGAGAGTTAATTGCCTATTTTAGAAAAAAAAAACCCAATGCCCCAAATACTGTCGAAATTCTGCCGAAGTTTTGGGGAAAAATGAAAAAGAAAAATATTTTTTTATATAGTTTGTTTCACTCAAAAAGAAAAAGAAAAAAATAGAAAAAGAAGTCTCTTATTTTTAGTTTGGAAAATAGGTTGGTCATTGTTTGTTACGAAAAGAAAAAAAAAGAGTTTTTGTTTTGTCTTATTTTCAAAATAGAAAAGGAAAAATAGTTTGTCGTGTCATGGAAAATGAAAAAAGAGAGTATTGTTTCCAAAATTTGGTTTATTTTCTCTGCACGAACTACGCCAGTTTGATTCTCGCAGGGTGTGAGATACGTAGTCAACCCCCATCGGGTCCAACTTTCCCTTTTGCAAAAATAGGCAAAAAATATCAAAACCTCAAATTTTTCGTCATAAAGAAGTCAGGCGACTCCATTCTTGAAAAATGGCCGAATGTCCCTAAAAAGACGCCGGAAGGCTGTTTTTGCAAGAACGCCGCTCTTGCTCATTTTCTCAAGGGCTTCGTCCGGTTGGTAAAACACAGCCTTTAAATCTGCTTCGAAGTGCTAAAAGGCCGTATTGACAAGACCGGAGTTTTATTTAAATGTGCGTCAATTTTGATTTATTCTTTCTTTGAGTCCCACGAGTCCTAATCACCTCAAACCAACATGCAGAATGAGCACATGTCCAAGTTTGCCGGTAACAGTTAGGAGCAAGATCCCTTTGGAGTTGCGCTTGTGGTGGGAGGATTTGGAAAAGTCAGAGCAAGACAAGATCAAGCTGCTTCTGGGAGGTCTGACCAGTTTGTTGAATGTCAGACCCAGATGCGACATCATAAAGGCTTTGGTTACACTTTGGGACCCGACCCACAATGTATTCCACTTTTCGGATTTTTAACTCACCCCAACCTTAGAAGAGGTAGCAGGCTATATGGACGTTACTGAGGGGTTAAGGCACAAATATCTGATCGCTCCGAGAGCCGTAAATTCGCACAAGTTCATGGATCTACTGAAGATAAGCAAGGGAGTCCCGTACTCTGAGTTGGATAGGGGTTTTTCTACTCTGCAATTCACATACCAGAGGTATGGGCATATAGGATTGTTCGATGATCGGGAAAGCGGTGTTTGCAATAGAGGGAATCAGACAAAGTGGGATGAACATAGGCGGTTCGCCTTCATGGTAGCGTTCTTGGGCATTGTGGTGTTTCCTCGGAAAGATAGAAATATTGATTTAAAGGTGGATGGAATTGTCAAGGTCCTGATTACCAACAACAAAAGAACGCTTGCTCCTATGATAGTGTCCGAGATATACCGAGCTCTCACAGCCTGTAAAGCCGGGGCAGATTTCTTCGAAGGATGCAATTTGTTATTGCAGATGTGGATGATCGAGCACTTATGTCATCATCCTCAGTGTATGAGCTATATATCTACGAACGAAGGCTGCATCGAAGGATATAACCTGAGGGTTTCAGGGCTCAGATTGCCGGAAGGGTTTGAAGACTGGGTATCCTATCTCCGTGCCATCACCGCAGTACAAATAGATTGGACATTGGGTTGGCTTCCTATTGAAGAAATTGTGTATATGCCCGCCATTGGTCCTTACTTCCTCTTAATGGGACTCAGAGGTATTCAACCTTATGCACTTTACCGGGTGATGAGATAATTGGGAAGATGTCAGGTGGTACACCCAGACGAAGATCTCAGTATTTATGCAGTCGAGGTTAGCAACGACGACCAATTTCATGAAAAAATAGATCGTTATATATGGAGCGAATGCCAGTATTTGCCGGCAAATACTCGAGTGTGTGACCTATCTAGAGGTGAAGTCTCACCTGCTTATCTTGCTTGGCATAGAAAGAAGAGCACTGCGAGAGACGAACCAGAACGGCCAACCAAAAGACCTCACCTCCAAGATTTTGTTGAGTCATCTCAAGAATAGTGGGGCTGGCTTGCAAAAGAATAAAACTACAGGGCAGAAATAGGCAAGCTAAAACAACAAATTAGGGACCTGGAATTTGAAAACAATGTGCAAATTGCTGCCGACAAAGAGGAAAAGAACAAGTTGGCCCAAGAAAATGTGGTGCTGAAGGCCCGAATCCGATAAATAAGAAAAAAGGCTGACAACCAACAAAGGAGTCGGTCGGACGAAAGGTTGATAAATGGGCTAAAAAATCAAATCACCAAGTGTCAAAAAGGTTTAGAAAGATCGAAAGCTAGCGCGGCGAGAATCCGAGCCAAATGAGCAAGGGGTACAGAAGCGCGAGCAAAACATATGCGGCAAGTAAAGAGGGACTACGAGGGGGGCATCACTATATTGAGATGAACAATATCCACTCTCAAAGAGCGGATCTTCAGACAAGCCCGAGATGCCCGAGCAAACAGAAGGCGCTGTTATGATTTAATGGCCAGAATGGAAGAACGAATGGAGAGGTTTCAGGATCGACTCGCCGACAATGCTCAAATACTGGGACTAAAGAACCGGCGAATAGAGCAACTGTTCGTTGAAAGGGACATCATCCGAGGAAGGATTGATGAGATTGGGCACTACATATACATGAAATGCCTATCATGTGAGCAAATACCTCGTGATATCCTTCTTGCCTCCATCATGGGCTACGTCCACCGGATCATGAATGAGTTGAAGAGCTTGCAGAGGGGTCTTACACCTAAGTCCGCGGAAAGGCCGAACGATGCCTCGCGAGCACCTAAGTTGAAATTTTTAATGTATCCCTAGTTCGAGTCTTGTTTGTTGACTTTATGGGTCCGATATCTTCCCATATGGTGTTTTCCATCGAGTCAAGTTAAGAATTTTGGAATCTGCATTTTACTATTCTTTGTCTAAAATAAGTAGTTTGTAATAGAAAATTTTGGTTATGAACTAAATGATTCCAAAAGAATTTTGTGTCTGTACTTTGTGGCAGAACTACGCCAGGTCTGATTCACGCGGGGACGTGATATATAGGCAATCCACATAAGATTCGACCACCACTAAAAAAGGAAAGAAAAGAAAAAAAAAGAAAGAAAAAAGGAAAAAAGGGGAGAGAAGAAAAGAAAGAAGAAAAGAAAAATAATAGAGAGGAAAGTGAAGGGTTCCCAAAAACACTTTAAAGACACAAATAAAGCAAGCCGAGATGACGCATGCGGTTGAAGCAAAAACATGTTAGAAAAGGTTAACTGCTTAGGAACATTGCATCCCCAACGTGTAATTACCAAATCTGTTAAACTCTCACGCTAACAAGTTTGTTGTTTTCCAAATACCAGACAGTTAGTTGTTAAAGCGTTCTGGCATCACATCATTATCAAACCAGATCCAAAGGACCCATACCTATAATCATGACTACTTCAGAAAACAGTGCCGAGGAAGAAAGGCCAGTAAGCCAGTTGCTGAAAGAGGCAATGGAGAAGATAGAGAGGATGGGATTGGAGATGAATGCAATTCAGTTAGCCTTGGCTAAAGTACAAAAGAGCCCTGAACCACCCGTTACTCTTACACTAGGGCATATGCCAGAATACCCTCACCCTGGCCCTGCAACAAGCCTCCCGAATCACCACAATCAGGGGAGAAGCCCCTATGATTCCCAAGCACCACCACCCCATCAACATCTCCCAACACCAAATGTTCCTACTTTTATGGGACCCACACCAGGCACGCTGCAAAGATCAACTAGCAAGCCATTGTTTTAGGCTCACGACGCGCAATACTATCCCCCTGAACCCACATTCAATGCACTAGAACCCCATACCTATAATCCATACTTGGAGGTCCTGGCGGAGATTGAAAAGCCGGCTAAGGTTCCAGAACAGGATGAGGTAATGAGGAAGTTCAAAAGCCTGGAGCAGTCCTTTAGGAGCATGCACGGATTGGGCAACCAGGTTAGCGTGGCCTACAAGGATCTATGCCCTTTACCGGACGTCCAACTCCCGCCAGGGTTCAAGATGCCCAAGTTTGACTTATACGAAGGGCACGGTGATCCTATGGCACATTTACGGGGCTTTTGCAGCAAAATAAGAGGAGCAGGCGGCAAAGATGAGCTGCTGATAGCTTATTTTGGTCAAAGCTTGAGTGGATCGGCATTGGAATGGTATACCAGACAAGATCCCAGCAGATGGTACACTTGGGATGATCTAGCGCAGGCTTTCGCGGGTCACTTTCAATACAATCTCGAGATAGTCCCTGACCGTCTCACATTACTGAGGACCGGAAAGAAGCCTGGGGAAATCTTTCGTGAGTTTGGTTTCTGCTGGAGAGAACAGGCAGCCAAGGCTGATCCTCCCATGAGGGAGGGGGAAATGGTAGACTACTTCCTGCAAACGCTGGATCCAACTTACTTTGGTCACTTGGTGACAACGGTTGGAAAATCCTTCAACGAAGTAGTAAAGGTAGGGGTTATGATAGAGGAGGGGCTGAAGTCCGATAAAATCTTGAATTACTCAGTGCTTAAGGCAACAACTCAGGTTATTCAGAGCGGCACGGGAGGCGCGCTGGGGAGGAAGAAGAAAGAAGAAGTCGCCATAGTTGAGGCAGGCAGTTGGGCCAGGTCCAGCAAAACATACTACAACCAACCCAGACCCCACAATCCAAATTATCCATACAGCCCGTCACAACACTACTATCCACCTCAAGAACCACACTTCTCCGTGCACCAAGCCCAAACATACACTCAGCCTCTGGTTAGCCCGTAGTGGCGCGCGCCGGCTCCCCAAAACGCATATGCCCCTCCACAGAACACATACCCTCCACCCCAAAATGCCTATCCTCCACCGAGGGCCTACAAGAACCCTCCAGGGGCAGGCTTTCGAGGAAATGAAGCTTCTAGAAATGAAAGGCTACGGAGACAGAAAGTCTTTACTGAGTTGGGGGAAACCTATACCGCCTTGTTCCACAAGTTGAGGCAGTTAGGTTTGTTGAGTCCTGTTGAGCCTAGGTGGCCAAACCCCCCACCCCAAAATTTGGACCAATCGGTAAGCTGCGAGTACTGTTCAGGGATGCTAGGGCATGATACCGAAAAATGTTGGAGGTTGAAGCGGGAAATACAAGATCTTATTGATGCCAACAAGATCGAGGTCCAGACGCCGTAGGCACCCAACATCAACCAGAACCCATTGCCAGTACACCCCGAAGCTCACATGATCGAGCTGGTGCACAAAGGAGGGGAGCCCAAGAAACCCTCACAGACAGTGATGATGATCCGTGCCACTCCAAGAGAAAAATCGACCGGTGAGGAAGCAGGGGTACAGTTGAAGGGGGAGGATGTCAAGCCAGTGGTGGTATTAGGGAAGAATCCATCCACCGCAACAAAGAAACCAGAGCCAGCCAAATTGGTAGTATCGGGAGCATCATCTGCACCCGTAGTTGTTGTGAAAGGGATCTGTAGGGAATCGGTAGTCATAAAGTCGGTAGTCCAATTGCCAGTAATTGATAGCAAGGTCGTGCCTTGGAAGTATGAAAAAGCAGTGGTAATGTACAAGGGAAAGCAAGTGGAGGAAGATAGTTGTGAGGCGCAGGGACTGACTCGATCGGGACAGTGTTTTACTCTCATAGAATTGAGAAGGTCCAACCCAGCAGTAACAAAGAAACCCGTGTCAGAAGAAGAGGCGGAGGAATTCTTGAAAAAGATGAAAGTGCAGGATTACTCCGTGGTCGAACAATTGAAGAAAACACCGGCCTAGATCTCGTTGTTATCACTATTGATCCATTCGGATGAGCATCGCCGGGCCCTGATGAAGATACTAAATGAAGCTCATGTGCCCAATGAAAGTTCAGTGAACCACCTTGAAACGATTGCCAACAAAAATTTTGAGGTAAACAGGGTGACGTTCTCTAATGACGATTTGCCAGTGGAAGGCATGGAACATAATAAAGCTCTCTACTTGACGGTCAAATGTGAAGATTCAGCAGTTACTCGGGCATTGGTGGATAATGGTTCAAGTGCCAATATTTGTCCATTATCCACACTGAACCAGTTGAAGATTGACCATGATAGAATCCACAAGAACAGCGTTTGCGTCAGAGGATTTGACGGAAGTGGAACAGACACTGTGGGGGATATTATACTCGAGTTGACCATCGGCCCGGTCAAGTTTACTATGGAGTTCCAGGTATTGGATGCCGCGGTATCTTATAACTTGTTGTTGAGACGACTGTGGATCCACGCGGCCAAAGCGGTTCCATCCACCTTGCATCAAATGGTCAAGTTCGAATGGGACAGATAAGATGTCGTGCTGCATGGGGAAGACACTGCGTGCATCATGGGAGGCGCCATTGTTCCCTTCATAGAAACCAATGATGACAAAGGTCCCTGGGTTTACCAGATTTTCGATGCAATGTCAGCAAACAAGATTCCCGAGGGTGAAAGCATTCCACACCACAAGGTAGCTTCCGTAACCGTCATGATGGTTTCAGAGATGCTGGGTATTGGGTTTGTTCCAGGAAAAGGCCTGGGGGCTGAGCTTCAGGGGATTGTTCAACCTATCTCCTTGCCCAAGAATTTAGAGACCTTTGGACTGGGGTTCAAACCTACTGCGGCAGATGTAAAGCGAGCGCGGAAAATGAAGAAGAAAGTTTGGGTTCTTCCCAAACCAATTCCGCGTCTCTCCAGATCCTTTGTTAGAGCGAGTGCCAAGGGGTCACCGGTCCCGAAAATTCTCGGACCATTGATTGGGATGGACGGGGATTTGAATTAGAGCTTCGAAAGGCTGTTCGCTGATGTCAATATGATAGAAGTTGGAGAGGGTTCCAGCAGAGCAGACATACAGTTTGTGGGGCCTGAGGCCAGTACCAACAATTGGACGGTTACTCCTCTTCCTACCCGGGGGGAGTCCTGGTAGTAGGCTTTGATTGTTCTTTCTTGTTTTTCAGATTATTCCAGGGTGTAATCCAAATATCATTTTATTCTAAAGTGTGAACCCTGTTATCCTACATTTTTAATAAAATTCTCTCTTTTTGTCTTGTTTTAATTTTGTTTTATTCTTTTCTCTTTCTGAACAGTTCTCTTTTTACTGGTTCTAATGACATGACATGCACAACGGATCTTTGACCTAGTCTAAAAAATCCATCTGACTCCGACTTAATTGTATAAGAGATCGGTTATGATGATGAGTCCGAATATGACGAGGATGAAGCCTTCGAAGAAATAAATAGAGAATTGTGCCAGTTCGAAGAGAAGCCCAAGCCTAATCTGAATGATACTGAAGCTGTCAATCTTGGGGATGCAGACGATGTCAGGGAAACCAAAATCAGCATCCACATTGAACCAAAAATCAGGGAGGAATTAATCAAAGCCCTCCTTGAGTTCAAAGATGTTTTTGCATGGTCATATGATGATATACCGGGATTAAGCACCGATCTAGTGGTTCACAAATTGCCCACTGACCCGGCATACCCTCCGGTCAAGCAAAAATTGAGGAAGTTTAAGACGGATATGAGTGTGAATATCAAAGAAGAAGTGACCAAGCAGCTGCAGGCAAAAGTTATTCGGGTCACTCGATATCCCGATTGGTTGGCCAACGTGGTACTAGTGCTGAAGAAGGATGGGAAAATCAGGGTATGTGTCGACTACCGCAATCTCAACAAGGCAAGTCCTAAGGATAATTTTCCATTGCCCAACATCCATATCTTGATCGATAATTGCGCTGGGCGCGAGATCGGATCCTTTGTGGACTGCTATGCAGGGTATCATCAGATCTTAATGGACGAAGAAGATGCGGAGAAGACGGCTTTCATTACGCCATAGGGAACTTACTGCTACCGGGTAATTCCATTCGGATTGAAGAATGCTGGGGCAACATACATGAGGGCAATGACTACTGTGTTTCATGACATGATATACAAAGAAATTGAAGTGTACGTATATGATGTGATCATAAAGTCCTGGCGTCAGGAAGACTGTGTAGAAGACCTAAGGAAGTTCTTTTAAAGACTGCGAAGGTATGATATTAAGCTCAACCCGACCAAATGTGCCTTTGGGGTTCCATCAGGAAAGCTGTTAGGATTCATCGTCAGTCGACGGGGTATTGAGTTGGACCCATCCAAGATCAAATCCATCCAGGATTTTCCCCCGCCAAAGAACAAAACGGAGGTGATGAGTCTGTTAGGAAGACTAAATTATATCAGCAGGTTCATTGCTCAACTCACGGCGACTTGTGAACCCATATTTTGGCTGCTGAAGAAAGATGCTGCGGTAGAATGGACGGCGGAATGTGAAGAAGCATTCGACCAAATCAAGGGGTATCTATCAAATCCACCGGTGTTGGTCCCACCTGAGCCGAGGAGACCATTAATTCTTTATCTGACGGTCTTAGAGAATTCGTTTGGCTGCGTGTTGGGGCAACGCGACATTACAGGAAGGAAGGACCAAGCCATCTATTATCTTAGCAAGAAGTTTACAGTATACGAAGTCAAGTATACTCAACTCGAGAGGACCTGTTGCGCCCTAACTTGGGTAGCTCAGAAATTGAAGCACTATTTGTCCTCGTATACTACTTACCTCATTTCCCGTTTGGATCCATTAAAGTACATTTTCCAGAAGCCCATGCCTACAGGGAGGTTAGAGAAATGGCAAATTTTACTCACAGAGTTTGATATCATCTATGTGACGAGGACGGCCATGAAAGCCCAACCGCTGGCCGATCACTTGGCTGAGAATCCTGTTGATGAAGAATACGAGCCACTGAGGACGTATTTTCCAGATAAGGAAATAATGCATGTAGGTGAGCTGGAATTACCCGAGGAACTAGGTTGGAAGCTTTTCTTTGATGGAGCCGCAAACGCAAAGGGAGTTGGAATAGGAGCGATACTTATTTCTGAAACAGGACGTAATTATTCTGTTACAGCTCAGCTGCGTTTCTATTGTACCAACAACATGGCTAAGTATGAGGCATGCATTTTGGGTCTGCGACTAGCTGCAGACATGGATGTCCAGGATGTTTTGGTCTTGGGAGACTCGGACCTCCTGGTGCATCAGATTCAGGGTGAATGGGAAACACGGGATTTGAAACTCATACCATATCGACAATGTTTGCACGCTCTGAGCAAGCAATTTCAATCAGTGGAATTCAGACACATCCCAAGAGTTCATAATGAGGTTGCCGATGCATTGGCCACCTTAGCATCGATGCTACACCACCCCGATAAAGTTCATGTTGACCCATTACACATTCAAGTTCGAGATCAGCATGCTTATTGCAACATGGTAGATGAAGAAGTGGATGGCGAGCCATGGTTTTATGATGTAAAGGAGTACCTCAGGATGGGGATATACCCGGAACAGGCCACCGGAGACCAGAAAAGAGCCATTCGGCGATTGTCAAATGGGTTCTTCCTCATGGGAGGAGTGTTGTACAGAAGAACCCCAGATTTGGGATTGCTGAGATGTATAGACGCCGGTCAAGCCACGATAGTTATGGCAAAGGTGCATGCTGGAGTTTGTGGGCCACATATGAGCGGATATGTACTGGCAAAGAATATTCTTCGAGCAGGGTATTATTGGCTCACTATGGAGCGTGATTGTATCAATTTCGTGCGAAAATGCCATCAATGTTAGATACACGGAGATTTGATTCATTCCCCGCCAACAGAATTGCGTACAATGTCAGCACCATGGCCATTTGTTGCATGGGGCATGGATGTCATTGGGCCTATTGAGCCGGCAGCAACCAACGGCCATAGGTTCATTCTTGTGACCATTGACTACTTTACTAAGTGGGTTGAAGCTAAAACTTTCAAGTCGGTAACCAAGAAGGCAGTGGTGGATTTTGTTCACTCCCATATCATCTGTAGATTTGGGGTCCCAAAAGTGATCATCACGGATAATGGTGCAAATCTTAACAGCAATTTGATGAGGGAGGTATGTCAACAGTTTAAGATTACACACCGCAATTCCACCCCATATCGTCCCAAGGCGAATGGAGCAGTTGAAGCAGCCAATAAGAACTTCAAGAAGATACTGAGGAAGATGGTAGAAGGATCTAGATAATGGCATGAGAAATTACCCTTTGCCCTGTTGGGTTATCGCACTACAGTTCAGACCTCAGTAGGTGCAACTCCTTATTTATTGGTATACGGAACTGAAGCAGTGATACCAGCAGAGGTCGAAATTCTATCCCTCCGGATTATCGCTGAAGCAGGGATCGACGACGATGAATGGGTCAAAGCTCGGCTGGAGCAGTTGAACTTAATAGATGAAAAACGATTGGCAGCAGTGTGTCATGGCCAGTTGTATCAGAAGAGAATGGCAAGAGCATACAATAAGAAGGTGCGCCCCAGAAAATTTGAAGTAGGGCAGCAAGTATTGAAACGAATCCTCCTACATCAGATCGAAGCAAAAGGCAAGTTCGCCCCAAATTGGCAAGGGCCTTATGTTGTGACCAGAGTGTTATCCAATGGCGCTTTATGTCTGACAAATATCGAAGGAAGATGTGTCGACATGGCTATCAATTCTGATGCAGTCAAAAGATATTATGCGTAATTTCTTTGATTATGATAGTTATTTGTTCGTTGGTTTGTACTTGGTACTTATTGGGTGATGAAATGACGGAGGCAATTCATTCTTCTATCCAAACACTTTTAATCTTTGCTTCCCCCTTTTTGAGCCTTATTTATTCTTTCATACCCCTCTTTCGGAGTCACTAATGAAAAAAAGAAAAGAAAAAAAAAAGAAAAAAAATGAAACGAGGGAAAAGTCACAAGAAAAACAAAGGAATCGTGGGAACTACGTTTGACCTGATTCCTCAAAGAAGGATACGTAGGCGTCTCACGGCTCGGTCATAGTGTAACAAAAAATAAAAATACCCCAAACAAAGAAAACTAGGGCAGAAGTTATGTTTTAAAGTTTCAAAAGAGGTTTGATTCCAAGAGTTGTAATGTTTCACCCATCAAAGTTATTTTTTGAATTTTTGATAGCTTTTTTTTAACCCCACACAAAACCAATATCGATGTCCAAAAAAGACCTCCCGATCAGTATCCAAGAAGTGCCAAGTCATGCAAACGGAAGTCGGAAACAACACTCTGATCCCCAGAAAAAGAAGAGGATCATAAACTGGAAATGAATTGATAGCCGAAAAGAATCCCCAACAGAGAGAGTCATATCGGCAACACTCCAATCCCCAGCTGGAAAAATAAAATAAATTGAGAGAGTCTTATCGGTGAAAACCTTCACAGGAACCATAAGGCGACAGGAGCTGAGAGAAAGGATAGAGTCTTATTAGTGAAAACCCCTCGAAGGGCACTATGAGGCGACAAGATGAGGTCGGCGGAAAGAATCCGCATATGGCAAAAGTTAGGCGTCGGATTATTCCCAGAAAATGAGGCCATCAGGAAGATTGATTGATACAAATAGACTGGGTCGATTAATCCGGAATGTACGACATGATCGTTGCGACCAGTCATACCGTCCAGATAAGTTCTTTCCTTTTCTTCTCTCCCAGCATTTGTTCAGAATTTTTTTTCTCTTTTTCTATCTTTTCATTTCTTTGTCTAAAAAGACTTTTTCCAGAAATTTTTTTTGAGAAGGATTTTTCAGAGTTTACTACCAGTGGTCAAAATGGTACAAAGCAAAATGCGAAGGGGACAGGCCAAAGACAAGGCAATAAGACAAAAGGCGTTTGTTGCAAGACCAAATGACAAACTGGTCTAGAAAGTTAAGGGGAACATGGAGAAAAACGGAAAACAACGGTTGAGGAACTTATGGACCAAGTTCCAAGAAGATCCCCAACAGAACTTCGATAGATCACTGACCAAGTTCCAAGGTGGTCAGACAACACAGAAAAGGGGAAGAAGGAAGAGAGAATTAATCCGCAGCAAAATAACCCCAACAGTCCTATCCTCAATAACGTTATCCCCAGATGATAACATTTTATCCCCTGCAGTACTGAGGGAAAATAAAACTTTTAAGGGAGTAGTTTTGGAGTCAAAGAAGACTCCCCCAGTATGTTTTGAAACAAAAGAGCGAGGAAGGGATAAATGGAAAAACCATCCCCAGCAAAAATATCATCCCCGGCAAGTAACGTTATCCCCAACCAGTTTTGGGAGCACAGAGCAAGGGAGAGGGAATGAAAAAAAAACTATCCCCAGCAGGAGTGACACGATCACTCACCATGTTTAAAACTAACAAGATTTCCTTTGATTTCTACAGGAAAATAATGGTTGATGATGGCAGAAAGACACGCCACAAGGAAGATCACCAAACTGGGGCAGAAAATTTTCTGCCATTGTCAAAATTTTCTCGGAGGAACGAGGAAACAAACTCAAATATTTTCATGTTTTAGATAAATAGGAGCCCACCTGTATAACGAGAGGAATACTTTCATGTTTTAGATAAATATGCGCCCACCTGTATAACTAGAGGAATACTTTCATGTCTTAGATTAGATAGGCGCCCACCTGTATAACTAGAGGAATACTTTTCATGTCTTAGATAAATAGGCGCTCACCTGTATAATGAGAGGAATACTTTTATATTTTTAGATAAATAGGCGCCCACCTGTATAAAGAGAGGAATACTTTTATGTTTTTAGATAGATAGACGCTCACCTGTATAATGAGAGGAATACTTTTATGTTTTTAGATAGATAGGCGCTCACCTGTATAATTAAAGGAATACTTTTCATGTTTTAGATACATAGGCGCCCACCTGTATAACGAGAGGAGTACTTTTCATGTTTTAGATAAATAGGCGCCCACCTGTACAACTAGAGGAATACTTTCATGTTTTAGATAAATAGGCGCCCACCTGTACAACTAGAAGAATACTTTCATGTTTTAGATAAATAGGCGCCCACCTGTATAACGAGAGCAATACTTTTATGTTTTTAGATAGATAGGCGCCCACCTGTATAATTAGAGGAATACTTTTCATGTTTTAGATACATAGGCCCCCACCTGTATAACGAGAGGAATATTTTTCATGTTTTAGATAAATAGGTGCCCACCTGTACAACTAGAGGAATACTTTCATGTTTTAGATAAATAGGCACCCACCTGTACAACTAGAGGAATACTTTCATGTTTTAGATAAATAGGCGCCCACCTGTATAACGAGAGGAATACTTTTATGTTTTTAGATAGATAGGCGCCCACGTGTATAATTAGAAAATACTTTTCATGTTTTAGATACATAGGCGCCCACCTGTATAAGGAGAGAAATACTTTTCATGTTTTAGATAAATAGGCACCCACCTGTATAATGAGAGGAATACTTTTATATTTTTAGATAAATAGGCCCCACCTGTATAACGAGAGGAATACTTTTATGTTTTTAGATAGATAGGCGCCCACCTGTATAACTAGAGGAATACTTTTCATGTTTTAGATACATAGGCGCTCACCTGTATAACGAGAGGAATACTTTTCATGTTTTAGATAAATAGGCGCCCACCTGTACAACTAGAGGAATACTTTCATGTTTTTAGATAGATAGGCGCCCACCTGTATAACGAGAAGAATACTTTTATGTTTTTAGATAGATAGGCGCCCACCTGTATAACGAGAGGTATACTTTTAATGCTTTTAGATAAATAGGTGCCCACCTGTATAATTAGAGGAATACTTTTCATGTTTTTTAGATAAATAGGCTCCCACAGGTATAACAAGTGGAATATTTTTCAGTCCTTACATTTCAGGTCTTGAAACCAGCAACTCACCGGAAAGCAGAAGGTTGCAACAAGAGATCCCAGCGCAAATTCAAGCGCATGAACCAAAAAGAAGATAAGACAAATCGCGAGAGAAGCGGCCTTTGAACATCAAATTATACCCAGCATAACAAATCTGATGAAGAAAGCCGTATCCCTAGAGGAACCACCGAAAAGCTTAATGAAGGAAGTCATATGCCCAGTGGACCGAACCCGACAATGAGAACTGGCATTCAGAAAAAGCAAAAGGCCAGCGCCATCCCCAAGTTTGTGAAAAGGTAAAGCGGCGGAAGATGCACAAGCCGACAAAGAAGCAAACCAGCAAAAACAAGTTGAAGATAGATAAGACCTTATAATTCATAGTCTAGCCTAACTTCTTGTTTTCTTTTGACACAGTGTAACAAGGAGATCGGTAAGGCAGTGGTAACAACACACAACGACAGTAACAGCAGAACCACAGTTCCCCGGTAGCCCCAGCTACCAAAACTTCCCGAACTACATTAACCTGATTCCTTTCTAGCCAGGGATATGTAGGAAACCTTTAAAGCAAAGGTTCAGTTAAACCTTTTTTCAAAAAAATGCTTCACACGGAGTATTCGGATGGGCAAAAATCGCTCACTTTATCTTTGCACGAAAACCCTTCGTGTCTTCGGGTAAAGAGGGGATGCTCTAAGCACGTGATTTTTGCCCTATGAAAGAATTACTCCCAAAAAATTCAAAATAAAACGATTTTCCTTTGGGTACAATTTTTGAGAATTTGCGTGATAATTTGGTAATTATTTTTGTCCGTAAATGTTTACCCTTGTTATAGTTAATTGAAAAATATAAAAATACATGGTGCATGCATATTTAGGATTTAATCATGCATTTAGGAATTAATTAAACCATCATTTCGCCCTAAAAAGGAAAAAATCAGAAATACATAAATATATTTACCTTTTTATTCTATTTGTTGTCTTTTAGTGATTTTGTTTTTAAGGTTTTAACTTGTGTATTAATTATTCTAAGTGTTAATTAACATTTGTGTAGTTTTATTTTTAATTTTAGGAGTTGTGTTTAAATTAAATTAAAAGAAGAAAAGAGTTGGAAAAAGGGAAAACTCGGATTGGGCCCAAAAATCAGGCCCAAAACCAAGACACAGACCCAGTCCAAACGCCTGGTGCCCGATCCATTCCTATAATCACTGGAATGACGTCGTTCTGTGGCAATCAATCCCATCCGTCGACCTTACATGATCAAACTGCTCAGAATCCGTCCCCCTTACCCGTTCCCTGAACCCGACCTGTTACCCGGTTCGAACCGACCCCCCTACTTAAACCAAACGACGCCGTGTTGGTTAAACCCCCTAATCCTGGCCTTTGATCTTGATTGATCTAGCGGCCAGGATTGAACCACCCACCCCGTATAAGAACCCCAATCCCTCATCCCACGCACCCAAACCAAACCCCCCTCACCTACTGTTCATCCTCGTCCCCAGAGACGACCCTCACAAACCCTAGCTACCTTAGGATTCCCCCACCGTAAACCTGGCAACCACGACGCCGATGACCACCAAACTAACACCCCTGAATCACCATGACCCCCTCTCTCCAAATCCACACTCAGTTTACTTCAAATCTTCCCCGAACGTCTCGAATCTTCGTTCGAAGGTTCGAGCAAAAACTAGATCTACACCCACCGACCCCAAATTCATACCATAACACCTCCTGACCTCCCTCACACCCTAAACGCCGTTGGTTCCGTTCGAATCTGACGGAGTTGATAAAAATACAAAATTGCGGGGCCCTCAGTAAAAATTTGCTTTAAAATTGTTTAGATTTCGGGATGGACCGTTTAGCAAAATTTCACGGCCCTACCCAAAGTAAAGGATACGATAGTCGCTCTAGGCGCGCCTTTAATAATTTAATTTTCTTAAACTCGGGTGCACATTTATGTGACCCAAATCCAAATCTCAACGGAGTTGAAACGTGCCAACAACCATGGGTGCATTGATGTGACGTGGTTCGAGATGTATTTCCACAATGTTGCAATTCTTGATAAAAAAAAATAATAATAATGACAAAAGCGGTTAAAAGTTAAAACTTGCACTTGAGCTCATAATTATAATATCAGATAAACAAGCCGAATATGACAGTTGAGCGACCGTGCTAGAACCACGGAACTCGGGAATGCCTAACACCTTCTCCCGGGTTAACAGAATTCCTTATCCGGATTTCTTGTTCGCGGACTGTAATACAGAGTCATTCTTTTCTTCGATTCGGGATTGAATTGGTGACTTGGGACACCCTAAATCTCCCAAGTGGCGACTCTGAAATAAATAAACAAATCCCGTTTCGATTGTCCTTTAATTGGAAAAACACCTTCACCCCTTGCGGGGGCGGAAAAAGAGAGGTGTGACAGCTCTGGCGACTTTGCTGGGGATCCAGGACCCAGAATCTCTGGTTCAGGGTTCAAGAATTCGAGCTCAGAATAATTGTTATTATTCGGCATTGTCTATTATTTGATATTATTTTATGAATGGGCTTAAAATGTGCAAAATGATATCTTTTACCGCTTTGATATTACTTGGACTGTATATATAAACTGTGCCGAAACCCCTCTCTTCTCTCTCTTGAGGAGTGCACGCTGGTCGTGACTTCTTTCTGTTAGTGTCATATACCAAAATAGAACGAGGATTCGGAGGAGTTGCAAAACTGGATGGCCTTTTGGTTACCGGTACACAGCTCCCATCGTCGGCTCGAGTCGTCCGCTCGGGTAAGCCAGGTCTAGAACAAACACCTAGGTTTTAAAAAAAATTAGTATAACAAAGCCACATGCCGGATCCCTAGTAGGAACGCTTATTTGCATCATGCGCATTTGACTTAGGGGACTCAACACAGGGGTTGGGTCCGTCTAGGACTTGTAACCTGAAGTGAAAAGACCATCCTGCTGCATACTGTGTGCTTTATGCATTTACTTGTTTCAGACTTGCATGTTGACCGGCTTCGAAAAATCGGGAATATTGGAAAATTGCGAAAAAAGAGGGAAGTAACAGTGTAGAGAGTTAATTGCCTATTTTAGAAAAAAAAAACCCAATGCCCCAAATACTGTCGAAATTCTGCCGAAGTTTTGGGGAAAAATGAAAAAGAAAGATATTTTTTTATATAGTTTGTTTCACTCAAAAAGCAAAAGAAAAAAATAGAAAAAAAGTCTCTTATTTTTAGTTTGGAAAATAGGTTGGTCATTGTTTTTTACGAAAAGAAAAAAAAGAGTTTTTGTTTTGTCTTATTTTCAAAATAGAAAAGGAAAAATAGTTTGTCGTGTCATGGAAAATGAAAAAAAAAGAGTATTGTTTCCAAAATTTGGTTTATTTTCTCTGCCCGAACTACACCAGTTTGATTCTCGCAGGTGTGAGATACGTAGGCAACCCCCATCGGGTCCAACTTCCCCTTTTGCAAAAATAGGCAAAAAATATCAAAACCTCAAATTTTTCGTCATAAAGAAGTCAGGCGACTCCATTCTTGAAAAATGGCCGAATGTCTCTAAAAAGACGCCGGAAGGCTGTTTTTGCAAGAACGCCGCTCTTGCTCATTTTCTCAAGGGCTTCGTCCGATTGGTAAAACACAGCCTTTAAATCTGCTTCAAAGTGCTCAAAGGCCGTATTGACAAGACCAGAGTTTTATTTAAATGTGCGTCAATTTTGGTTTATTCTTTCTTTGAGTCCCACGAGTCCTAATCACCCCAAACCAACATGCAGAATGAGCACAGGTCCAAGTTTGCCGGTAACAGTTAGGAGCAAGATCCCTTTGGAGTTGCGCTTGTGGTGGGAGGATTTGGAAAAGTCAGAGCAAGACAAGATCAAGCTGCATCTGGGAGGTCTGACCAATTTGTTGAATGTCAGACCCAGATGCGACATCATAAAGGCTTTGGTTACATTTTGGGACCCGACCCACAATGTATTCCACTTCTCGGATTTTGAACTAACCCCAACCTTAGAAGAGGTAGCAGACTATATGGACGTTACTGAGGGTTTAAGGCACAAATATTTGATCGCTCCGAGAGCCATAAATTCGCACAAGTTCATGGATCTACTGAAGATAAGCAAGGGAGTCCCGTACTCTGAGTTGGATAGGGGTTTTTCTACTCTACAATTCACATACCAGAGGTATGGGCATATAGGAGGGTTCGATAATCCGGAAAGCGGTGTTTGCAGCAGAGGGAATCAGACAAAGTGGGATGAACATAGGCGGTTCGCCTTCATGGTAGCGTTCTTGGGCATTGTGGTGTTTCCTCGGAAAGATAGAAATATTGATTTAAAGGTGGCTGGAATCGTCAAGGTCCTGATTACCAACAACAAAAGAACGCTTGCTCCTATGATAGTGTCCGAGATATACCGAGCTCTCACAGCCTGTAAAGCCGAGGCAGATTTCTTTGAAGGATACAATTATTGCAGATGTGGATGATCGAGCACTTATGTCATCATCCTCAGTGTATGAGCTATATATCTACGAACGAAGGCTGCATTGAAGGATATAACCCGAGGGTTTTAGGGCTCATATTGCCGGAAGGGTTTGAAGACTGGGTATTATATCTCCGTGCCATCACCGCAGTACAAATAGATTGGACATTGTGTTGGCTTCCTGTTGAAGAAATTGTGTATGTGCCCGCCACTGGTCCTTACTTCGACTTAATGGGACTCAGAGGTATTCAACCTTATGCACCTTACCGGGTGATGAGACAATTGGGAAGATGTCAGGTGGTACACCCAGACGAAGATCTCAGTATTTATGTAGTCGAGGTTAGCAACGACGACCAATTTCATGAAAAGACAGTTCGTTATATATGGAGCAAATGCAAGTATTTGCCGGCAAATACTCGAATGTGTGACCTATCCAGAGGTGAAGTCTCACCTGCTTATCTCGCTTGGCATAGAAAGAAGAGCATTGTGAGAGACGAACCAGAATGGCCAACCAAAAGACCTCACCTCCAAGATTTTATTGAGTCATCGCAAGAACAGTGGGGCTGGCTTGCAAAAGAAGAAAACTACAGGGCAGAAATAGGCAAGCTAAAACAACAGATTAGGGACCTGGAATTTGAAAACAATGTGCAAATTGCTGCCGACAAAGGGGAAAAGAACAAGTTGGCCCAAGAAAATGGGGTGCTGAAGGCCTGAATCCGATAAATAAGAAAAGAGGCTGACAACCAACAAAGGAGTCGGTCGGACGAAAGGTTGATAAATGGGCTAAAAAATCAAATCACCAAGTGTCAAAACGATTTAGAAAGATCGGAAGCTAGCGTGGCGAGAATCCGAGCCAGATGGGCTAGGGGTACAGAAGCGCGAGCAAAACATATGCGGCAAATAATGAGGGACTACGAGGGGGGCATCTCTATATTGAGAGGAACAATATCCACTCTCGAAGGGCGGATCTTCAGACAAGCCCGAGATGCCCGAGCAGACAGAAGGCGCTATTATGATTTAATGGCCAGAATGGAAGAACGAATGGAGAGGTTTCAGGATCGACTCGCCGACAATGCTCAAATACTGGGACTAAAGAACCGGCGAATAGAGCAACTGTTCGTTGAAAGGGATAACATCCGAGGAAAGATTGATGAGATTGGGCACTACATCTACATGAGATGCCTATCATGTGAGCAAATACCTCGTGATATCCTTCTTGCCTGCATCATGGGCTACGTCCACCGGATCATGAATGAGTTGAAGAGCTTGCAGAAGGGGTCTTACACCTAAGTCCGCGGAAAGGCCGAACGATGCCTCGCGAGCACTTAAGTAGAAATCTTTAATGTATCCCTAGTTCGAGTCTTGTTTGTTGACTTTATGGGTCCGATATCTTCCCATATGGTGTTTTCCATCGAGTCAAGTTAAGTATTTTGGAATCCGCATTTTGCTGTTCTTTGTTTAAAATAAGTAGTTTGTAATAGCAAATTTTGGTTATGAACTAAATGATTCCAAAAGAATTTTGTATCTGTACTTTGTGGCAGAACTACGCCAGGTCTGATTCACGCGGGAACGTGATACATAGGCAATCCACATAAGATTCGACCACCACTAAAAAAGGAAAGAAAAGAAAAAAAAACAAGAAAAAGGAAAAAAGGGGAGAGAAGAAAAGAAAGAAGAAAGGAAAAATAATAGAGAGGAAAGCGAAGGGTTCCCAAAAACACTTTAAAGACACAAATAAAGCAAGCTGGGATGACGCATGCGGTTGAAGCAAAAACATGTTAGAAAAGGTTAACTGCTTAGGAACATTGCATCCCCAACGTGTAATTACCAAATCTGTTAAACTCTCACACTAACAAGTTTGTTGTTTTCCAAATACCAGACAGTTAGTTGTTAAAGCGTTCTGGCATCACATCATTATCAAACCAGATCCAAAGGACCCATACCTATAGACATGACTACTTCAGAAAACAGTGCCGAGGAAGAAAGGCCAGTAAGCCAGTTGCTGAAAGAGGCAATGGAAAAGATAGAGAGGATGGGATTGGAGATGAATGCGATGCAGTTAGCTTGGCTAAAGTACAAAAAAGCCCTGAACCACCCGTTACTCTTACACTAGGGCATATGCCAGAATACCCTCACCCTGGCCCTTCAACAAGCCTCCCGAATCACCACTATTATCAGGGGAGAAGCCCCTATGATTCCCAAGCTCCACCACCCCATCAACATCTCCCAACACCAAATGTTCCCACTTTTATGGGACCCACACCAGCCACGCTGCAAAGATCAACTAGGGAGTCGTTGTTTCAGGCTCATGACGCACAATACTATCCCCCTGAACCCACATTCAATGCACTAGAAATCCATACCTATAATCCACACTTGGAGGTCCCGGCGGAGATTGAAAAACCGGCTAAGGTTCCAGAACAGGATGAGGTAATGAGGAAGTTCAAAAGCCTGGAGCAGTCCTTTAGGAGCATGCACGGATTGGGCAACCAGGTTAGCGTGGCCTACAAGGATCTATGCCCTTTCCCAGATGTCCAACTCCCGGCAGGGTTCAAGATGCCCAAGTTTGACTTATACGAAGGGCACGGTGATCTTATGGCACATTTACGGGGCTTTTGCAGCAAAATGAGAGGAGCAGGCGGCAAAGATGAGCTGCTGATAGCTTATTTTGGTCAAAGCTTGAGTGGATCGGCATTGGAATGGTATACCAGACAAGATCCCAGTAGATGGTACACTTGGGATGATCTAGCGCAGGCTTTCGCGGGTCACTTTCAATACAATCTCGAGATAGTCCCTGACCGTCTCACATTACTGAGGACCGGAAAGAAGCTTGGGGAAAGCTTTCGTGAGTTTGGTTTCTGCTGGAGAGAACAGGCAGCCAGGGTTGATCCTCCCATGAGGGAGGGGGAAATGGTGGACTACTTCCTGCAAACGCTGGATCCAACTTACTTTGGTCACTTGGTGACAACGGTTGGAAAATCCTTCAACGAAGTAGTAAAGGTAGGGGTTATGATAGAGGATGGGCTGAAGTCCGATAAAATCTTGAATTACTCAGCGCTTAAGGCAACAACTCAGGCTATTCAGAGCGGCACGGGAGGCGCGCTGGGGAGGAAGAAGAAAGAAGAAGTCGCCATAGTTGAGGCAGGCAGTTGGGCCAGGTCCAGCAAAACATACTACAACCAACCCAGACCCCACAATCCAAATTATCCATACAGCCCGTCACAACACTACTATCCACCTCAAGAACCACACTTCTCCGTGCACCAAGCCCAAACATACACTCAGCCTCTAGTTAGCCCGTAGTGACGCGCGCCGGCTCCCCAAAACGCATATGCCCCTCCACAGAACACATACCCTCCACCCCAAAATGCCTATCCTCCACCGAGGGCCTACAAGAACCCTCCAGGGGCAGGCTTTCGAGGAAATCAAGCTTCTAGAAATGAAAGGCTACGGAGACAGAAAGCCTTTACTGAGTTGGGGGAAACCTATACCGCCTTGTTCCACAAGTTGAGGCAGTTAGGTTTGTTGAGTCCTGTTAGCCTAGGTGGCCAAACCCCCTACCCCAAAATTTGGACCAATCGGTAAGCTGCGAGTACTGTTCAGGGATGCTAGGGCATGATACCGAAAAATGTTGGAGGTTGAAACGGGAAATACAAGATCTTATTGATGCCAACAAGATCGAGGTCCAGATGCCGTAGGCACCCAACATCAACCAGAACCCATTGCCAGTACACCCTGAAGCTCACATGATCGAGCTGGTGCACAAAGGAGGGGAGCCCAAGAAACCCTCACAGACAGTGATGATGATCCGTGCCACTCCAAGAGAAAAATCGACCAGTGAGGAAGCAGGGGTACAATTGAAGGGGGAGGATGTCAAGCCAGTGGTAGTATTAGGGAAGAATCCATCCACCACAACAAAGAAACCAGAGCTAGCCAAATTGGTAGTATCGGGAGCATCATCTGCACCCGTAGTTGTTGTGAAAGGGGTCTATAGGGAACCGGTCGTCATAAAGCCGGTAGTCCAATTTCCAGTGATTGATAGCAAGGTTGTGCCTTGGAAGTATGAAAAGGCAGTGGTAATGTACAAGGGAAAGCAAGTGGAGGAAGATAGTTGTGAGGCGCAGGGACTGACTCGATCGGGACGATGTTTTACTCCCGTAGAATTGAGAAGGTCCAACCCAGCAGTAATACAAAAACCCGTGTCAGAAGAAGAGGCGGAGGAATTCTTGAAAAAGATGAAAGTGCAGGATTACTCCGTGGTCGAACAATTGAAGAAAACACCGGCCCAGATCTCGTTGTTATCACTATTGATCCATTCGGACGAGCATCGCCGGGCCCTGATGAAGATACTAAATGAAGCTCATGTGCCCAATGAAATTTCAGTGAACCACCTTGAAACGATTGCCAACAAAATTTTTGAGGTAAACAGGGTAACGTTCTCTGATGATGATTTGCCAGTGGAAGGCACGGAACATAATAAAGCTCTCTACTTGACGGTCAAATGTGAAGATTCGGCAGTTACTCGGGCGTTGGTGGATAATGGTTCAAGTGCCAATATTTGTCCATTATCCATACTGAACCAGTCTAATATTGACCATGATAGAATCCACAAGAACAACATTTGCGTCAGAGGATTTGACGGAAGTGGAACAGACACTATGGGGGATATTATACTCGAGTTGACCATCGGCCCGGTCAAGTTTACTATGGAATTCCAGGTATTGGATGCCGCGGTATCTTATAACCTGTTGTTGGGACGACCGTGGATCCACGCGGCCAAAGCGGTGCCATCCACCTTGCATCAAATGGTCAAGTTCGAATGGGACAGACAAGATGTCGTGCTGCATGGGGAAGACACTGCGTGCACCATGGGAGGCGCCATTGTGCCCTTCATAGAAACCAATGATGACAAAGGTCCCTGGGTTTACCATATTTTCGATGCAATGTCAGCAAACAATATTCCCGAGGGTGAAAGCATTCCACACCATAGGGTAGCTTCCGCAACCGTCATGATGGTTTCAGAGATGCTGGGTAATGGGTTTGTGCCAGGAAAAGGCCTGGGGGCTGAGCTTCAGGGGATTGTTCAACCTGTCTCCTTGCCCAAGAATTTAGAGAACTTTGGACTGGGGTTCAAACCTACTGCGGCAGATGTAAAGCAAGCGCAGAAAATGAAGAAGAGAGTTTGGGTTCTTCCCAAACCAATTCCGCGTCTCTCCAGATCCTTTGTTAGAGCGAGTGCCAAGGGGTCATCGGTCCCGAAAATTCTCGGACCATTGATTGGGATGGACGGGGATTTGAATTAGAGCTTCGAAAGGTTGTTCGCTGATGTCAATATGATAGAAGTTGGAGAGGGTTCCAGCAGAGCAGACATACAGTTTGTGGGGCCTGAGGCCAGTACCAACAATTGGACGGTTACTCCTCTTCCTACCCGGGGGGAGTCCTGGTAGTAGGCTTTGATTGTTCTTTCTTGTTTTTCGGATTATTCCAGGGTGTAATCCAAATCTCATTTTATTTTCTAAAGTGTGAACCCTGTTATCCCGCATATTTAATAAAATTCTCTCTTCTTGTCTTGTTTTAATTTTGTTTTATTCTTTTCTCTTTCTGAACAGTTCTCTTTTTACTGGTTCTGATGACATGGCATGCACAACGGATCTTCGACCTAGTCTAAAAAATCCATCTGACTCCGACTTAATTGTACAAGAGATCGATTATGATGATGAGTCCGAATATGACGAGGATGAAGCCTTCGAAGAAATAAATAGAGAATTATGTCAGTTCGAAGAGAAGCCCAAGATTAATTTGAATGATACCAAAGCTGTCAATCTAGGGGATGCAGACGATGTCAGGGAAACCAAAATAAGCATCCACATTGAACCAAAAATCAGGGAGGAATTAATCAAAGCCCTCATTGAGTTCAAAGATGTTTTTGCATGGTCATATGATGATATGCCGGGATTAAGCACCGATCTAGTAGTTCACAAATTTCCCACTGACCCGGCATACCCTCCGGTCAAGCAAAAATTGAGGAAGTTTAAGACAGATATGAGTGTGAAGATCAAAGAAGAAGTGACCAAGCAGCTACAGGCAAAAGTTATTCGGGTCACTCGATATCCCGATTGGTTGGCCAACGTGGTACCAGTGCTGAAGAAGGATGGGAAAATCAGGGTATGTGTCGACTATCGCAATCTCAACAAGGCAAGTCCTAAGGATAATTTTTCATTGCCCAACATCCATATCTTGATCGATAATTGCGCGGGGCGCAAGATCGGATCCTTTGTGGACTGCTATGCAGGGTATCATCAGATCTTAATAGACGAAGAAGATGCGGAGAAGACGGCTTTCATTATGCCATGGGGAACTTACTGCTACCGGGTAATTCCATTCGGATTGAAGAATGCTGGGGCAACATACATGAGGGCAATGACTACTGTGTTTCATGACATGATACACAAAGAAATTGAAGTGTACGTAGATGATGTGATCATAAAGTCCTGGCATCAGGAAGACTATGTAGCAGACCTAAGGAAGTTCTTTCAAAGACTTCGAATGTATGATATTAAGCTCAACCCAGCCAAATGTGCCTTTGGGGTTCCATTAGGAAAGTTGTTAGGATTCATCGTCAGTCGACAGGGTATTGAGTTGGACCCATCCAAGATCAAATCCATCCAGGATTCGCCCCCGCCAAAGAACAAAACGGAGGTGATGAGTCTGTTGGGAAGACTAAATGATATCAGCAGGTTCATCGCTCAACTCACGGCGACTTGTGAACCCATATTTCGGCTGCTGAAGAAAGATGCTGCGGTAGAATGGACGGCGGAATGTCAAGAAGCATTCGACCAAATCAAGGGGTATCTGTCAAATCCACCGGTGTTGGTCCCACCTGAGCCGGGGAGACCATTAATTCTTTATCTGACGGTCCTGGAGAATTCGTTTGGCTGCGTGTTGGGGCAACGCGACATTACAGGAAGGAAGGAGCAAGCCATCTATTATCTTAGCAAGAAGTTTACAGTATACGAAGTCAAGTATACTCAACTCGAGAGGACCTGTTGCGCCCTAACTTGGGTAGCTCAGAAATTGAAGCATTATTTGTCCTCGTATACTACTTACCTCATTTCCCATTTGGATCCATTAAAGTACATTTTCCAGAAGCCTATGCCTACAGGGAGGTTAGCGAAATGGCAAATTTTACTCACAGAGTTTGACATCGTCTATGTGACGAGGACGGCCATGAAAGCCCAAGCGCTGGCCGATCACTTGGCTGAGAATCCTGTTGATGAAGAATACGAGCCATTGAGGACGTATTTTCCGGACGAGGAAATAATGCATGTAGGTGAGCTGGAATTACCCGAGGAACTAGGTTGGAAACTTTTCTTTGATGGAGCCGCAAACACAAAGGGAGTTGGAATAGGAGCGGTACTTATTTCTGAAACAGGACGTCATTATCCTGTTACAGCTCAGTTGCGTTTCTATTGTACCAACAACATGGCTGAGTATGAGGCATGCATTTTGGGTCTACGCCTAGCTGCAGACATGGATGTCCAGGACGTTTTGGTCTTGGAAGACTCGGACCTCCTGGTGCATCAAATTCAGGGTGAATGGGAAACACGGGATTTGAAACTCATACCATATCGACAATGTTTGCATGATTTGAGCAAGCGATTTAGATCAGTGAAATTCAGACACATCCCAAGAGTTCATAATGAGGTTGTCGATGCATTGGCCACCTTAGCATCGATGCTACATCACCCCGATAAAGTTCATGTTGACCCATTACACATTCAGGTTCGAGATCAACATTTTTATTGCAACATGGTAGATGAAGAAGTGGATGGCGAGCCATGGTTTTATGATGTAAAGGAGTACCTCAGGATGGGGATATACCCGGAACAGGCCACCAGAGACCAGAAAAGAGTCATTCGGCGATTGTCAAATGGGTTCTTCCTCAGGGGAGGAGTGTTGTACAGAAGAACCCCAGATTTGGGATTGCTGAGATGTATAGACGCCGGTCAAGCCACGACAGTTATGGCAGAGGTGCATGCTGGAGTTTGTGGGCCACATATGAGCGAATATGTACTGGCAAAGAAGATTCTTCGAGCAGGGTATTATTGGCTCACTATGGAGCGTGATTGTATCAATTTTGTTCGAAAATGCCATCAATGTCAGATACACGGAGATTTGATTTATTCCCCGCCAACAGAATTGCGTACAATGTCAGCACCATGGCCATTTGTTGCATGGGGCATGGATGTCATTGGGCCTATTGAGCCGGCAGCAACCAACGGCCATAGGTTCATTCTGGTGACCATCGACTACTTTAGTAAGTGTGTTGAAGCTAAAACTTTCAAGTCGGTAACCAAGAAGGCAGTGGTGGATTTTGTTCACTCCCATATCATCTGTAGATTTGGGGTACCCAAAAGTGATCAGCACGGATAATGGTGCAAATCTTAGCAACAATTTGATGAGGGAGGTATGTCAACAGTTTAAGATTACACACCGAAATTCCACCCCATATCGTCCCAAGGCGAATTGAGCAGTTGAAGCAGCCAATAAGAACTTCAAGAAGATACTGAGGAAGATGGTAGAAGGATCTAGACAATGGCATGGGAAATTACCCTTTGCCTTGTTGGGTTATCGCACTACAGTTCGGACCTCAGTAGGTGCAACTCCTTATTTATTGGTATACGGAACTGAAGCAGTGATACCAGCAGAGGTCGAAATTCCGTCCCTCCGGATTATCACCGAAGCAGGGATCGACGACGATGAATGGGTCAAAGCTCGGCTGGAGCAGTTGAACTTAATAGAAGAAAAACAATTAGCAGTAGTGTGTCATGGCCAGTTGTATCAGAAGAGAATGGCAAGAGCATACAATAAGAAGGTGCGCCCCAGAAAATTTGAAGTAGGGCAGCAAGTATTGAAATGAATCATCCCACATCAGATCGAAGCAAAAGGCAAGTTCGCCCCAAATTGGCAAGGGTCTTATGTTGTGACCAGAGTGTTATCCAACAGCGCTTTATGTCTGACAGATATCGAAGGAAGATGCGTCGACATGGCTATCAATTCTGATGCAGTCAAAAGATATTATGCGTAATTTCTTTAATTATGATAGTTATTTGTTCGTTGGTTTGTACTTGGTACTTATTGGGTGATGAAATGACGGAGGCAATTCTTTCTTCTATCCAAACACTTTTAACCTTTGCTTCCCCCTTTTTGAGCCTTATTTATTCTTTCATACCCCTCTTTTAGAGTCACTAATGAAAAAAAGAAAAGAAATAAAAAGAAAAAAAATGAAACTAGAGAAAAGTCACAAGAAAAACAAAGGAATCGTGGGAACTACGTTTGACCTGATTCCTCAAAGAAGGATACGTAGGCGCCTCACGGCTTGGTCATAGTGTAACAAAAAATAAAAATCCCCCAAGCAAAGAAAGCTGGGGCAGAAGTTATGTTTTAAAGTTTCAAAAGAGGTTTTAGTTGTAATGTTTCATCCATCAAAGTTATTTTTTGAATTTTTGATAGCTTTTCTTTTAACCCCACACAAAACAAATATCGATGTCCAAAAAAGACCTCCCGATCAATATCCGAGAAGTGCCAAGTCATGCAAACGGAAGTCGGGAACAACACTCTGATACCCAGCAAAAGAAGAGGATCATAAACTGGAAATGAATTGATAGCCGAAAAGAATCCCCAGCAGAGAGAGTCATATCGGCAACACTCCAATCCCCAGCTGGAAAAATAAAATAAAATGAGAGAGTCTTATCGGTGAAAACCTTCACAGGCACCATAAGGCGACGGGAGCTGAGAGAAAGGAGAGAGTCTTATTAGTGAAAACCCCTCGAAGGGCACTATGAGGCGACAAGATGAGGTCGGCGGAAAGAATCTGCATATGGCAAAAGTTAGGCGTCAGATTATTCCCAGCAAATGAGGCCATCAGGAAGATTGATTGATACAAATAGACTGGGTCGATTAATCTGAAATGCACGACATGATCGTTGGGACCAGTCATACCGTCTAGATAAGTTCTTTCCTTTTCTTCTCTCCCAGCATTTGTTTAGAAATTTTTTTCTCTTTTTCTATCTTTTCATTTCTTTGTCTAAAAAGACTTTTTCCAGAATTTTGTTTTGAGAAGGATTTTTCAGAGTTTACTACCAGTGGCCAAAATGGTACAAAGAAAAATGCGAAGGGGATAGGCCAAAGACAAGGCAATAAGACAAAAGGCGTTTGTTGCAAGACCAAATGACAAACTGGTCTAGAAAGTTAAACGGAACATGGAAAAAAGCGGAAAACAACGGTTGAGGAACTTATGGACCAAGTTCCAAGAAGATCCCCAACAGAACTTCGATAGATCACTGACCAAGTTCCAAGGTGGTCAGACAACACAGAAAGGGGGAAGGAGGAAAAGAGAATTAATCCGCAGCAAAATAACCCCAACAGTCCTATCCTCAATAACGTTATCCCCAGATGATAACATTTTATCCCCTACAGTACTGAGGGAAAATAAAACTTTTAAGGGAATAGTTTTGGAGTCGAAGAAGACTCCCCCAGCATGTTTTGAAACAAAAGAGCGGGGAAGGGATAAATGGAAAAACCATCCCCAGCAGAAATATCATCCCTGACAAGTAACGTTATCCCCAATCAGTTTTGGGAGCGCAGAGCAAGGGAGAAGGAATGAAAAAAAACCCATCCCCAGCAGGAGTGACACGATCACTCACCATGTTTAAAACTAATAAGATTTCCTTTGATTTCTACAGGAAAATAAAGGTTGATGATGGCAGAAAGACACGCCACAAGGAAGATCACCAAAACTATGGCAGAAAGACACGCCACAAGGAAGATCACCAAAACTGGGGCAGAAAATTTTCTGCCATTGTCAAAATTTTCTCGAAGGAACGAGGAAACAAAGTCAAATATTTTCATGTTTTAGATAAATAGGCGTCCACCTGTATAACGAGAGGAATACTTTCATGTTTTAGATAAATAGGCGCCCACCTGTATAACTAGAGGAATACTTTCATGTCTTAGATTAGATAGACGCCCACCTGTATAACTAGAGGAATACTTTTCATGTCTTAGATAAATAGGCGCTCACCTGTATAATAAGAGGAATACTTTTATGTTTTTAGATAAACAGGCACCCACCTGTATAACGAGAGGAATACTTTTATGTTTTTAGATAGATAGGCGCCCACCTGTATAATGAGAGGAATACTTTTATGTTTTTAGATAGATAGGTGCCCACCTGTATAATTAGAGGAATACTTTTCATGTTTTAGATACATAGGCGCCCACCTGTATAACGAGAGAAATACTTTTCATGTTTTAGATAAATAGGCGCCCACCTGTACAACTAGAGGAATACTTTCATGTTTCAGATAAATAGGCGCCCACCTGTACAACTAGAGGAATACTTTCATGTTTTAGATAAATAGGCGCCCACCTGTATAATGAGAGGAATACTTTTATGTTTTTAGATAGATTGGCATCCACCTGTATAATTAGAGAAATACTTTTCATGTTTTAGATACATAGGCGCCCACCTGTTAACGAGAGGAATACTTTTCATGTTTTAGATAAATAGGTGCCCACCTGTACAACTAGAGGAATACTTTCATGTTTTAGATAAATAGGCGCCCACCTGTACAACTAGAGGAATACTTTCATGTTTTAGATAAATAGGCGCCCACCTGTATAACGAGAGGAATACTTTTATGTTTCTAGATAGATAGGCGCCCACCTATATAATTAGAGGAATACTTTTCATGTTTTAGATACATAGGCGCCCACCTGTATAACGAGAGGAATACTTTTCTTGTTTTAGATAAATAGGCGCCCACCTGTACAACTAGAGGAATACTTTCAAGTTTTTAGATAGATAGGCGCCCACCTGTATAACGAGAGGAATACTTTTCATGTTTTAGATAAATAGGCGCCCACCTGTATAACGAGAGGAATACTTTTCATGTTTTTAGATAAATAAGCGCCCACCTGTATAACTAGAGGAATACTTTTCATGTTTTTTAGATAAATAGGTGCCCACCTGTATAACAAGCGAAATATTTTTCAGTCCTTACATTTCAGGTCTTGAAACCAGCAACTCACCGGAAAGCAGAAGGTTGCAACAAGAGATCCTAGCGCAAATTCAAGCGCATGAACCAAAAAGAAGATAAGACAAATCACGAGAGAAGCGGCCTTTGAACATCAAATTATGCCCAGCATAACAAATCTGATGAAGAAAGTCGTATCCCCAGAGGAACCACCGAAAAGCTTAATGAAGGAAGCCATATCCCCAGTGGACCGAACTCGACAGTGAGAACTGGCATTCAGAGAAAGCAAAAGGCCAGCGCCATCCCCAAGTTTATGAAAAGGAAAAACAAGTTGATGATAGATAAGACCTTATGATTTATAGTCTAGCCTAACTTCTTGTTTTCTTTTGACACAGTGTAACAAGGAGATCGGTAAGGCAATGGTAACAATACACAACGGCAGTAACAGCAGAACCACAGTTCCCCGGTAGCCCCAGCTACCAAAACTTCCTGAACTACATTAACCTGATTCCTTTCTAGCCAGGGATATGTAGGAAACCTTTGAAGCAAAGGTTCGGTTAAACCTTTTTTCAAAAAAATACTTCACACGGAGTATTCGGATGGGCAAAAATCGCTCACTTTATCTTTGCACGAAAACCCTTCGTGTCTTCGGGCAAAGAGGGGCTGCTGTAAGCACGTAATTTTTGCCCTATTAAAGAATTACTCCCAAAAAATTCAAAATAAAACGATTTTCCTTTGGGTACAATTTTTGAGAATTTGCGTGACATTTTGGTAATTATTTTTGTCCGTAAATGTTTACCCTTGTTATAGTTAATTGAAAAATATAAAAATACATGGTGCATGCATATTTAGGATTTAATCATGCATTTAGGAATTAATTAAACCATCATTTCGCCCTAAAAAGGAAAAAATCAGAAATACATAAATATATATACCTTTTTATTCTATTTGTTGTCTTTGAGTGATTTTGTTTTTAAGGTTTTAACTTGTGTATTAATTATTGTAAGTGTTAATTAACATTTATGTAGTTTTATTTTTAATTTTAGGAGTTGTGTTTAAATAAAATTAAAAGAAGAAAAGAGTTGGAAAAAGGGAAAACTCGGATTGGGCCCAAAAATCAGGCCCAAAACCAAGACACAGACCTAGTCCAAACGCCTGGTACCCGGTCCATTACCATAATCACTGGAACGATGTCGTTTTGTGGCAATCGATCCCAGCCGTCGACCTTACATGATCCAACGGCTCAGAATCCGTCCCCCTTACCCGTTCCCTGAACCCGACCCGTTGCCCGGTTCGAACCGACCCCCCTACTTAAACCAAATGACGTCGTGTTGGTTAAACCCTCTAATCTTGGCCTTTGATCTTGATTGATCCAGCGGCCAGGATTGAACCACCCACCCCGTATAAGAACCTCAATCCCTCACCCCACGCACCCAAACCAAAAACCCCCCTCACCTATTGTTCATCCTCATCCCCAGAGACGACCCTCACAAACCCTAGCCGCCTTAGGATTCCCCCATCGTAAACCCGGAACCACGATGCCGATGACCACCAGACTAACACCCCTGAATCACCATGACCCCCTCTCTCCAAATCCACACTCAGTTTACTTCAAATCTTCCCCGAACGTCTCGAATCTTCGTTCGAAGGTTCGAGCAAAAACCAGATCTACACCCACCGACACCAAATTACCATAACACCTCCTGACCTCCCTCACAACCTAAACGCCGTTGGTTCTATTCGAATCTGACCGGAGCTGAACGAATCCCAAATCGAACCACAAAGAACCCTAAAAAGACCAAAAGTTGAGGTCTGTCCAAATTTAAAGACGATGTGGGGTCTAATCGACCTTAGTCGAAGTGTTCTTAGTTGAGAACACTCGATTAAGGTCCATTCGACCCCAAAAATGGTCGAGTCCGAGTTCGAGCCTGGGTCAGTTTTGATTTCGAATCCTTGAGGTAATTTTTCCCTTTCTTTTGTTCTCCTATGAATTTTATTTGTTTTTCATGTTTAGTTTGGTTTGTTTTTGATTTTTCTGTCAAGTCTGTGAATCCTGAGGTAATGTTTAGTTTGTTTTGTGTGTTTTATTGATTGTTTGCTGTCTATTATAGCTTGTATAGTCGTTTAAATAAGTGTCGTCAATTAATATATTTAAAATTATAGGAAACAGGATAGTAGTTCATTAATGTCCTCCATGTATGTTTACCAGCCCTACATCTGTATGCTAACTTGTAATGAACCTGTGGAATATGTTCAGTTCTGTCTTTGAACTAGACTGCTCATTCATTCAGTAAACCCATGATCTTCATAGTTTGCTATAGAAGCATGTTCATTACTGCTTTGATCTTAGCCTGTTGGCTGTTTCCTGTTTGCATTTTGACTCTGAGTTGGTCAGGTTTGGCTCCCAATATGACCAACTCATTTGGTTTGATTGACACCCCTTTATGATCTGATTTTGAGTTGAACTTAGGCTAGGAATTTGATATAGTTGTAGAAATCTAGGAGATCAATCAGAAATCAGTGTTAAGTTCAAGCTTATATAGTTGGTAAGTTCAGACAAGTAAGGCTTAGGGTAATACAGTAATATGCCAGAGTTAAGGGGTAATTTTGGGAGTTTAGTAGGATTTTAACATTTTGTAAAGCTAAGGTCTGCCTAGGGGTCATTTGTTAAACTTAGTTTAATTGTCAGTGGGGTACATAACATGAGGGCATGGGTTTATGTGAATACTATAACCCCTACCATGACTCTTGATTAAAACAAATAGGACAAGCATGGGGAACAATATAGTGGGCATCAAGAAAAGATATTTAGGCATGGGGAATTAAGGAGTATGGGCAGAATAAAAGGCTGAAGGCATCAAGGTAGCTAGGCTGGCCTACTTTGCTTATAAATAGGCTCATTTAGAATAAAGGTGAAAAGAAAAAGAAAAAGCAAAAACAAGGATGGTCTTTCAACCTTTAGTAGGTCAGTCTATCTTCAGAGTGATATAGAGTGAGATTGTGTTGGAATTTCAATATAATTTCCAGAGGCTACTGCTTTCTTGCATCTGGTTCCTTCTCTGATTTGCCTGTACTTGTTTTGGTATTGCTGGGCTGCAAACTGAATTTCTTGCTTAGGTTTTTAAAAATCTGTTGCTGGGTTTTGTTGTTGTTGATTGCTGGTTTCTGTTTTTGCTGTTTGCTGTGAATGCTACTGCTCAACTGATCCTTCCTTTTCTTCTTCTGGCTTTCCTAATACCAGGTACACCACTGATACACTGTCAATGTAAGCTGAAAGTTGAAACAAGGATATAAAAATGAAGAGTTGAAGTTGCCTTTTTTTTCGAATTTGTTTCAGTTTGTATATTGAACATTAGGTTGTATATCAGTGGGTTAATATCTTCTATTAGGATAATGAAGGTAGTCATCATGTATAACTAGACATCACATATGGCAACTTAATGGCTCAATATCTATGTATGCTGGTAGCTAGAAAAGAAGTGATGGTGTAGTAAGCAATATCCTGATTCTTCAGTTATGTCTGTGGTTAACATGTCTTCCAAATGTACGTTAAGTATTAAACTATCCGTTGCTAGATAATCTCACCTCATTTAGTAGGCTCCCTCGTTATAGCTTGCAACAATACCGTTAGAGTAGATAGCACAAGTTTACATTTCAGCCTTATAAATGTTGATCCCGAGTCGCATGAACTAACCAGGCCTTTATCAAAAAAGAAGTGGCCCAGGTCCAGTCAATACTGTGTGTGCTGGGCCTGGGCCTATAATATCCAAACGACTGCCCATAATACGCGTTCATGTTTCGGATTTTGCGAATCATATTCGGAACCCAACTATAACTAATTCGTAAGCATGTAAATAAAGCTGGACCCTTTTTCTTCTTTCATTGTTAGAGACAAACTTAATAGAAAACATAGCCACTATAGGACGACCTTTTAAAATAAAATTAGGCGCGTCTCGCCAAATAAATTACACATCGTTGGGGCCCTCAATAAATATATAACCGTTGGTTAGACTTTGGAGTTGGCCGTTTAGTGAATTTCCACGGCCTTTCTTCTAAAATAACAATACATTAGTTTCTTTAGGACGCGTCTTAATTAATCTTACCTTCTTAAATACGGGTGTGCATTTATATGACCCAAATCCAAATCTCAACGGAGTCGGAATGTGTCTCTAATCACGGGTACATTGATTGTGACGTGGTTCGAGATGCGTGTCCATGACGTTGCAAATTCCTTTTAAAAAATAAGAATGATATGAGCCTCGCCAAATAAAAATACAAAATTGCGGGGCCCTCAGTAAAAATTTTCTTTAAAATTGCTTAGATTTCGGGATGGACCGTTTAGCAAAATTTCACGGCCCTACCCAAAGTAAAGGATACGATAGTCGCTCTAGGCGCGCCTTTAATAATTTAATTTTCTTAAACTCGGGTGCACATTTATGTGACCCAAATCCAAATCTCAACGGAGTTGAAATGTGCCAACAACCACAGGTTCATTGATGTGACGTGGTTCGAGATGTATTTTCACAATGTTGCAATTCTTGATAAAAAAACAATAATAATAATGAAAAAAGCGGTTAAAAGTTAAAACTTGCACTTGAGCTCATAATTATAAAATTAGATAAACAAGCCGAATATGACAATTGAGCGACTGTGCTAGAACCACGGAACTCGGGAATGCCTAACACCTTCTCCCGGGTTAACAGAATTCCTTATCCGGATTTCTTGTTCGCGGACTGTAATACAAAGTCATTCTTTTCCTCGATTCGGGATTGAATTGGTGACTTGGGACACCCTATGTCTCCCAAGTGGCGACTCTAAAATAAATAAACAAATCCCGTTTCAATTGTCCTTTAATTGGAAAAACGCCTTCACCCCTTGCGGGGGCGGAAAAAGAGAGGTGTGACAGCTCTGGCGACTCTGCTGGGGATCCAGGACCCAAAATCTCTGGTTCAGGGTTCAGGAATTCGAGCTCAGAATAATTGTTATTATTCGGCATTGTCTATTATCTGATATTATTTTATGAATGGGCTTAAAATGTGCAAAATGATATCTTTTACCGCTTTGATATTACTTGGACTGTATATATAAACTGTGCCGAAACCCCTCTGTTCTCTATCTTGAGGAGTGCACGCTGGTCGTGACTTCTTTCTGTTAGTGTCATATACCAAAATAGAATGAGGATTCGGAGGAGTTGCAAAACTGGATGGCCTTTTGGTTACCGGTACACAGCTCTCATCCTCGGCTCGAGTCGTCCGCTCGGGTAAGCCAGGTCTAGAACAAACACCTAGGTTTTAAAAAAAACTTAGTATAACAAAGCCACATGCCGGATCCCTAGTAGGAACGCTTATTTGCATCTTGAGTATTTGACTTAGGGGACTCAACACAGGGGTTGGGTCCGTCTAGGACAAGCAACCTGAAGTGAAAAGACCATCCTGCTGCATACTTTGTGCTTTATGCATTTACTTGTTTCAGACTTGCATGCTGACCGGCTTCGAAAAATCGGAAATATTGGAAAATTGCAAAAAAAGAGGGAAGTAACAGTGTAGAGAGTTAATTGCCTATTTTAGAAAAAAAAAACCCCAATGCCCCAAATACTGTCGAAATTCTGCTGAAGTTTTGGGGAAAAATGAAAAAGAAAAATATTTTTTTATATAGTTTGTTTCACTCAAAAAGCAAAAGAAAAAAATAGAAAAAAAAGTCTCTTATTTTTAGTTTGGAAAATAGGTTGGTCATTGTTTGTTACGAAAAGAAAAAAAAGAGTTTTTGTTTTGTCTTATTTTCAAAATAGAAAAGAAAAAATAGTTTGTCGTGTCATGGAAAATGAAAAAAAAGAGTATTGTTTCCAAAATTTGGTTTATTTTCTCTGCCCGAACTACGCCAGTTTGATTCTCGCAGAATGTGAGATACGTAGGCAACCCCCATCGGGTCCAACTTTCCCTTTTGCAAAAATAGGCAAAAAATATCAAAACCTCAAATTTTTCATCATAAAGAAGTCAGGCGACTCCATTCTTGAAAAATGGCCGAATGTCCCTAAAAAGACGCCGGAAGGCTGTTTTTGCAAGAATGTCGCTCTTGCTCATTTTCTCAAGGGCTTCATCCGGTTGGTAAAACACAACCTTTAAATCTACTTTGAAGTGCTGAAAGGCCGTATTGGCAAGACCGGAGTTTTATTTAAATGTGCGTAAATTTTGGATTATTCTTTCTTTGAGTCCCACGAGTCCTAATCACCCCAAACCAACATGCAGAATGAGCACAGGTCTAAGTTTGCCGGTAACAGTTAGGAGCAAGATCCCTTTGGAGTTGCGCTTATGGTGGGAGGATTTGGAAATGTCAGAGCAAGACAAGATCAAGCTGCATCTGGGAGGTCTTACCAGTTTGTTGAATGTCAGACCCAGATGCGACATCATAAAGGCTTTGGTTACATTTTGGGACCCGGCCCACAATGTATTCCACTTCTCGAATTTTGAACTCACCCCAACCTTAGAAGAGGTAGCAGGATATATGGACGTTACTGAGGGGTTAAGGCACAAATATCTGATCGCTTCGAGAGCCGTAAATTCGCACAAGTTCATGGATCTACTGAAGATAAGCAAGGGAGTCCCGTACTATGAGTTGGATAGGGGTTTTTCTACTCTGCAATTCACATACCAGAGGTATGGGCATATAGGAGGGTTCGATGATCCGGAAAGCGGTGTTTGCAGCAGAAGGAATCGGACAAAGTGGGATAAACATAGGCGGTTCGCCTTCATGGTAGCGTTCTTGGGCATTGTGGTGTTTCCTCGGAAAGATAAAAATATTGATTTAAAGGTGGATGGAATCGTCAAGGTCCTTATTACCAACAACAAAAGCACGCTTGCTCATATGATAGTGTCCGAGATATACCGAGCTCTCACAGCCTGTAAAGCCGGGGCAGATTTCTACAAATGATGCAATTTGTTATTGCAGATGTGGATGATCAAGCACTTATGTCATCATCCCCAGTGTATGAGCTATATATCTACGAACGAAGGCTGCATCGAAGGATATAAACCGAGGGTTTCAGGGCTCAGATTGCCGGAAGGGTTTGAAGACTGGGTATCCTATCTCCGTGCCATCACCGCAGTACAAATAGATTGGACATTGGGTTGGCTTCCTATTGAAGAAATTGTGTATATGCCCGCCACTGGTCCTTACTTCCTCTTAATGGGACTCAGAGGTATTCAACCTTATGCACCTTACTGGGTGATGAGACAATTGGGAAGATGTCAAGTGGTGCACCCAGACGAAGATCTCAGTATTTATGCAGTCGAGGTTAGCAACGACGGCCAATTTCATGAAAAGACAGTTCGTTATATATGGAGCGAATGCCAGTATTTGCCGGTAAATACTCAAGTGTGTGACCTATCTAGAGGTGAAGTCTCACCTGTTTATCTCTCTTGGCATAGAAAGAAGAGCACTGCGAGAGACGAACCAGAATGGCCAACCAAAAGACCTCACCTCCAAGATTTTGTTGAGTCATCACAAGAACAGTGGGGCTGGCTTGCAAAAGAAGAAAACTACAGGGCAGAAATAGGCAAGCTAAAACAACAGATTAGGGACCTGGAATTTGAAAACAATGTGCAAATTGCTGCTGACAAAGGGGGAAAGAACAAGTTGGCCCAAGAAAATGGGGTGATGAAGGCCCGAATCCGATAAATAAGAAAAGAGGCTGACAACCAACAAAGAAGTCGGTTGGACGAAAGGTTGATAATGGGCTAAAAAGTCAAATTACCAAGTGTCAAAAAGGTTTAGAAAGATCGGAAGTTAGCGTGGCGAGAATCCGAGCCAGATGGGCAAGGGGTACAGAAGCGCGAGCAAAACATATGCGGCAAATAAAGAGGGACTGCGAGGGGGGCATCGCTATATTGAGAGGAACAATATCCACTCTCGAAGAGCGGATCTTCAGACAAGCCCGAGATGCCCGAGCAGACAGAAGGCGCTGTTATGATTTAATGGCCAGAATGGAAGAACAAATGGAGAGGTTTCAGGATCGACTCGCCGACAATGCTCAAATACTGGGACTAAAGAACCGGCGAATAGAGCAACTGTTCGTTGAAAGGGACAACATCTGAGGAAGGATTGATGAGATTGGGCACTACATCTACATGGGATGCCCAGCATGTGAGCAAATACCTCGTGATATCCTTCTTGCCTCCATCATGGGCTACATCCACCGGATCATGAATGAGTTGAAGAGCTTGCAGAGGGGTCTTACACCTAAGTCCACGGAAAGGTCGAACGATGCCTCGCGAGCACCTAAGTTGAAATCTTTAATGTATCCCTAGTTCGAGTCTTGTTTGTTGACTTTATGGGTCCGATATCTTCCCATATGGTGTTTTCCATCGAGTCAAGTTAAGAATTTTGGAATCCGCATTTTGCTGTTCTTTGTTTAAAATAAGTAGTTTGTAATAGCAAATTTTGGTTATGAACTAAATGATTCCAAAAGAATTTTGTGTCTGTACTTTGTGGTAGAACTACGCCAGGTCTGATTCACGCGGGGACGTGATACGTAGGCAATCCACATAAGATTCGACCACCACTAAAAAAGGAAAGAAAAGAAAAAAAGAGAGAAAAAAGGAAAAAAGGGGAGAGAAGAAAATAAAGAAGAAAAGAAAAATAATAGAGAGGAAAGCGAAGGGTTCCCAAAATCACTTTAAAGACACAATTAAAGCAAGCCGGGATGACGCATGCGGTTGAAGCAAAAACATGTTAGAAAAGGTTAACTGCTTAGGAACATTGCATCCCCAACGTGTAATTACCAAATCTGTTAAACTCTCACGCTAACAAGTTTGTTGCTTTCCAAATACCAGACAGTTAGTTGTTAAAGCGTTCTGGCATCATATCATTATCAAACCAGATCCAAAGGACCCATACCTATAATCATGACTACTTCAGAAAACAGTGTCGAGGAAGAAAGGCCAGTAAGCCAGTTGATGTAAGAGGCAATGGAGAAGATAGAGAGGATGGGATTGGAGATGAATGCGATGCAGTTAGCCTTGGCTAAAGTACAAAAGAGCCATGAACCACCCGTTACTCTTACACTAGGGCATATGCCAGAATACCCTCACCCTGGCCCTTCAACAAGCCTCCCGAATCACCACTATTATCAGGGGAGAAGCCCCTATGATTCCCAAGCTCCACCACCCCATCAACATCTCCCAACACCAAATGTTCCCACTTTTATGGGACCCACACCAGCCACGCTACAAAGATCAACTAGCGAGCCGTTGTTTCAGGCTCACGACACACAATACTATCCTCGTGAACCCACATTCAATGCACTAGAACCCCATACCTATAATCCACACTTGGAGGTCCCGGCGGAGATTGAAAAGCCGGCTAAGGTTCCAGAACAGGATGAGGTAATGAGGAAGTTCAAAAGCCTAGAGCAGTCCTTCAGGAGCATGCATGGATTGGGAAACCAGGTCAGCGTGGCCTACAAAGATCTATGCCCTTTCCCGGACGTCCAACTCCCGGCAGGGTTCAAGATGCCCAAGTTTGACTTATACGAAGGGCACGGTGATCCTATGGCACATTTACGGGGGTTTTGCAGCAAAATCAGAGGAGCAGGCGGCAAAGATGAGCTGCTGATAGCTTATTTTGGTCAAAGCTTGAGTGGATCGGCATTGAAATAGTATACCAGACAAGATCCCAGTAGATGGTACACTTGGGATGATCTAGCGCAGTCTTACGAGGGTCACTTTCAATACAATCTCGAGATAGTCCCTGACCGTCTCACATTATTGAGGATCGGAAAGAAGTCTGGGGAAAGCTTTCATGAGTTTGGTTTCCGCTGGAGAGAACATGCAGCCAGGGTTGATCCTCCCATGAGGGAGGGGGAAATGGTGGACTACTTCCTGCAAATGCTGGATCCGACTTACTTTTGTCACTTGGTGACTATGGTTGGAAAATTCTTCAACGAAGTAGTAAATATAGGGGTTATGATAGAGGATGGGCTGATGTCCGATAAAATCTTGAATTACTCGGCGCTTAAGGCAACAACTCAGGCTATTCAGAGCGGCACGGGAGGCGCGCTGGGGAGGAAGAAGAAAGAAGAAGTCGCCACAGTTGAGGCAGGCAGTTGGGCCAGGTCCGGCAAACCATACTACAACCAACCCAGACCCCACAATCCAAATTATCCATACAGCCCGCCACAACACTACTATCCACCTCAAGAACCACACTTCTCCGTGCACCAAGCCCAAACATACACTCAGCCTCTGGTTCACCCGCAGTGGCGTGCGCCGGCTCCCCAAAACGCATATGCCCCTCCACAAAACACATACCCTCCACCCCAAAACGCCTATCCTCCACCGAGGGCCTACAGGAACCCTCCAGGGGCAGGCTTTCGAGGAAATCAAGCTTCTAGAAATAAAAGGCTACAGAGACAGAAAGCCTTTACTGAGTTAGGGGAAACCTATACCGCCTTGTTCCACAAGTTGAGGCAGTTAGGTTTGTTGAGTCCTGTCGAGCCTAGGTGGCCAAACCCCCCCACCCCAAAATTTGGACCAATCGGTAAGCTGCGAGTACTGCTCAGGGATGCTAAGGCATGATACCGAAAAATGTTGGAGGTTGAATCGGGCAATACAAGATCTTATTGATGCCAACAAGATCGAGGTCCAGACGCCGAAGGCACCCAACATCAACCAGAACCCATTGCCAGTACACCCCGAAGCTCACATGATCGAGCTGGTGCACAAAGGAGGGGAGCCCAAGAAACCCTCACAGACAGTGATGATGATCCGTGCCACTCCGAGAGAAAAATCGACTGGTGAGGAAGCAGGGGTACAGTTGAAGGGGGAGGATGTCAAGCCAATGGTGGTATTAGGGAAGAATCCATCCACCGCAATAAAGAAACCAGAGCCAGCCAAATTGGTAGTATCGGGAGCATCATCTGCACCCGTAGTTGTTGTGAAAGGGGTCTGCAGGGAACCGGTCATCATAAAGCCGGTAGTCCAATTGCCAGTGATTGATATCAAGGTCGTGCCTTAGAAGTATGAAAAGGCAGTGGTAATGTACAAAGGAAAGCAAGTAGAGGAAGATAGTTGTGAGGCGCAGGGACTGACTCGATCGGGACGGTGTTTTACTCTCGTAGAATTGAGAAGGTCCAACCCAACAGTAACAAAGAAACCCGTGTCAGAAGAAGAGGCGGAGGAATTATTGAAAAAGATGAAAGTGCAGGATTACTCCGTGGTCGAACAATTGAAGAAAACAATGGCCCAGATCTCGTTGTTATCACTATTGATCCATTCGGACGAGCATCACCGGGCCCTGATGAAGATACTAAATGAAGCTCATGTGCCCAATGAAATTTTAGTGAACCACCTTGAAACGATTACCAACAAAATGTTTGAGGTAAACAGGGTAACGTTCTCTGATGACGATTTGCCAGTGGAAGGCACGGAACAAAATAAAGCTCTCTCCTTGACAATCAAATGTGAAGATTCGGCAGTTACTCGGCCGTTGGTGGATAATGGTTCAAGTGCCAATATTTGCCCATTATCCACACTGAACCAGTTGAAGATTGACCATGATAAAATCCACAAGAACAACGTTTGCGTCAAAGGATTTGACGGAAGTGGAACAGACACTGTGGGGGATATTATACTCGAGTTGACCATCGGCCCGGTCAAGTTTACTATGGAGTTCCAGGTATTGGATGCAGCGGTATCTTATAACCTGTTGTTGGGACGACCGTCGATCCACGCGGCCAAAGCGGTGCCATCCACCTTGCATCAAATGGTCAAGTTCGAATTGAAAAGACAAGATGTCGTGCTGCATGGGGAAGACACTGTGTGCACCATGGGAGGCGCCATTGTGCCCTTCATAGAAACCAATGATGAAAAAGGTCCCTGGGTTTACCAGATTTTCGATGCAGTGTCAGGAAACAAGATTCCCGAGGGTGAAAGCATTCCACACCCCAGGGTAGCTTCCGCAACCGTCATGATGGTTTCAGAGATGCTGGGTAATGGGTTTGTGCCAGAAAAAGGCCTGGGGGCTGAGCTTTAGGGGATTGTTCAACCTGTCTCCTTGCCCAAGAATTTAGAGACCTTTGTACTGGGGTTTAAACCTACTGCGGCAGATGTAAAGAGAGCGCGGAAAATGAAGAAGAGAGTTTGGGTTCTTCCAAAACCAATTCCGCGTCTCTCCAGATCCTTTGTTAGAGTGAGTGCCAAGGGGTCACCGGTCCCGAAAATTCTCGGACCATTGATTGGGATGGACGGGGATTTGAATCAGAGCTTCGAAAGGCTGTTCGCTGATGTCAATATGATAGCACTTGGAGAGGGTTCCAGCAGAGCAGACATACAGTTTGTGGGGCCTGAGGCCAGTACCAACAATTGGACGGTTACTCTTCTTCCTACCCGGGGGGAGTCCTGGTAGTAGGCTTTGATTGTTCTTTCTTGTTTTTCGGATTATTCCAGGGTGTAATCCAAATCTCATTTTATTTTGTAAAGTGTGAACCCTGTTATCCCGCATTTTTAATAAAATTCTCTCTTCTTATCTTGTTTTAATTTTTTTTATTCTTTTCTCTTTCTGAACAGTTCTCTTTTTACTGGTTCTAATGACATGGCATGCACAACGGATCTTCGACCTAGTCTAAAAAATCCATCTGACTCCGACTTAATTGTACAAGAGATCGGTTATGATGATGAGTCCGAATATGACGAGGATGAAGCCTTCAAAGAAATAAACAGAGAATTATGCCAGTTCGAAAAGAAGCCCAAGCCTAATCTGAATGATACCGAAGCTGTCAATCTAGGGGATGCAAACGATGTCAGGGAAACCAAAATTAGCATCCACATTGAACCAAAAATCTGGGAGGAATTAATCAAAGCCCTCCTTGAGTTCAAAGATGTTTTTGCATGGTCATATGATGATATGCCGGGATTAAGCACCGATCTAGTGGTTCACAAATTGCCCACTGACCCGACATACACTACGGTCAAGCAAAAATTGAGGAAGTTTTAGACGGATATGAGTGTGAAGATCAAAGAAGAAGTGACCAAGCAGCTGCAGGCAAAGGTTATTCGGGTCACTCGATATCCCGATTGGTTGGCCAATGTGGTACCAGTGCCGAAGAAGGATGGGAAAATCAGGGTATGTGTCGACTACCGCAATCTCAACAAGGCAAGTCCTAAGGATAATTTTCCATTGCCCAACATCCATATCTTGATCGATAATTGCACGGGGCGCGAGATCGGATCCTTTGTGGACTGCTATGCAGGGTATCATCAGATCTTAATGGACGAAGAAGATGCGGAGAAGACGACTTTCATTACGCCATGGGGAACTTACTACTACCGGGTAATGCCATTCGGATTGAAGAATGTTGGGGCAACATACATGAGGGCAATGACTACTGTGTTTCATGACATGATACACAAAGAAATTGAAGTGTATGTAGATGATGTGATCATAAAGTCCTGGTGTCATGAAGACCATGTAGCAGACCTAAGGAAGTTCTTTCAAAGACTGCGAAGGTATGATATTAAGCTCAACCCGGCCAAATGTGCCTTTGGGGTTCTATCAGGAAAGCTGTTAGGATTCATCGTTAGTCGATGGGGTATTGAGTTGGACCCATCCAATATCAAATCCATCTAGGATTTGCCCCCGCCAAAGAACAAAACGGAGGTGATGAGTCTGTTGGGAAGACTAAATTATATAAGCAGGTTCATCGCTCAACTCACGGTGACTTGTGAACCCATATTTCGGCTGCTTATGAAAGATGTTGCAGTAGAATGGACGGCGGAATGTCAAGAAGCATTCGACCAAATCAAGGGGTATCTGTCAAATCCACCGGTGTTGGTCCCACCTGAGTCGCGGAGACCATTAATTCTTTATCTGACGGTCCTGGAGAATTCGTTTGGCTGCGTGTTGGGGTAACGCAACATTACAGGAAGGAAGGAGCAAGCCATCTATTATCTTAGCAAGAAGTTTATAGTATACGAAGTCAAGTATACTCATCTCCAGAGGACCTGTTGCGCCCTAACTTGGGTAGCTCAGAAATTGAAGCACTATTTGTCCTCATATACTACTTACCTCATTTCCCATTTGGATCCATTAAAGTACATTTTCCAGAAGCCTATGCCTACAGGGAGGTTAGCGAAATGGCAAATTTTACTCACAGAGTTTGATATCGTCTATGTGACGAGGACGGCCATGAAAGCCTAAGTGCTGGCCGATCACTTGGCTGAGAATCCTGTTGATGAAGAATACGAGCCATTGAGGACGTATTTTCCGGACGAGGAAATAATGCATGTAGGTGAGCTGGAATTACCCGAGGAACCAGGTTGGAAGCTTTTCTTTGATGGAGCCGCAAACGCAAAGGGAGTTGGAATAGGAGCGGTACTTATTTATGAAACAGGACGTCATTATCCTGTTACAGCTCAGTTGCGTTTCTATTGTACCAACAACATGGCTGAGTATGAGGCATGCTATTTGGGTCTGCGACTAGCTGCAGACATGGATGTCCAGGACGTTTTGGTCTTGGGAGACTCGGACCTCCTGGTGCATCAGATTCAGGGTGAATGGGAAACACGGGATTTGAAACTCATACCATATCGACAATGTTTACACGATCTCAGCAAGCGATTTCGATAAGTGAAATTCAGACACATCCCAAGAGTTCATAATGAGGTTGTCGATGCATTGGCCACCTTAGCATCGATCCTACACCACCCCGATAAAGTTCATGTTGACCCATTACACATTCAGGTTCAAGATTAGCATGCTTATTGCAACATGGTAGATGAAGAAGTGGATGGCGAGCCATGGTTTTATGACGTAAATGAGTACCTCAGGATGGGGATATACCCGGAACAGGCCACCGGAGACCAGAAAAGAGCCATTCGGCGATTGTCAAATGGGTTCTTCCTCAGTGGAGGAGTGTTGTACAGAAGAACCCCAGATTTGGGATTGCTGAGATGTATAGACACCGGTCAAGCCACGACAGTTATGGCAGAGGTGCATGCTGGAGTTTGTGGGTCACATATGAGCGGATATGTACTGACAAAGAAGATTCTTCGAGTAGGGTATTACTGGCTCACTATGGAGCGTGATTGTATCAATTTCGTGCGGAAATGCCATCAATGTCAGATACACGGAGATTTGATTCATTCCCCACCAACAGAATTGCATACAATGTCAGCGCCATGGCCATTTTTTGCATGGGGCATGGATGTCATTGGGCCTATTGAGCCGGCAGCAACCAACGACCATAGGTTCATTCTGGTGACCATCGACTACTTTACTAAGTGGGTTGAAGCTAAAACTTTCAAGTCGGTAACCAAGAAGGCAGTGGTGGATTTTGTTCACTCCAATATCATCTGTAGATTTGGGGTCCCAAAAGTGATCATCACGGATAATAGTGCAAATCTTAACAGCAATTTGATGAGGGAGGTATGTCAACAGTTTAAGATTACACACCGCAATTCCACCCCATATCGTCCCAAGACGAATGGAGCAGTTGAAGCAGCCAATAAGAACATCAAGAAGATACTGAGGAAGATGGTAGAAGGATCTAGACAATGGCATGAGAAATTACCCTTTGCATTGTTGGGTTATCGCACTACAGTTCGGACCTCAGTAGGTGCAACTCCTTATTTATTGGTATACGGAACTGAAGCAGTGATACCAACAGAGGTCGAAATTCTGTCAATCCGGATTGTCGCTGAAGCAGGGATCGACGACGATGAATGGGTCAAAGCTTGGCTGGAGCAGTTGAACTTAATAGATGAAAAAAGATTGGCAGCAGTGTGTCATTGCCAGTTGTATCAGAAGAGAATGGCAAGAGCATACAATAAGAAGGTGCACCCCAGAAAATTTGAAGTAGGGTAGCAAGTATTAAAACGGATCCTCCCACATCAGATCGAAGCAAAAGGCAAGTTCGCCCCAAATTGGCAAGGGACTTATGTTGTGACCAGAGTGTTATCCAACGGCGCTTTATGTCTGACAGATATCGAAGGAAGATGCGTCGACATGGCTATCAATTCTAATGCAGTCAAAAGATATTATGCGTAATTTCTTTGATTATGATAGTTATTTGTTCGTTGGTTTGTACTTGGTACTTATTGGGTGATGAAATGACGGAGGCAATTCTTTCTTTTATCCAAACACTTTTAACCTTTGCTTCCCCTTTTTTGAGCCTTATTTATTCTTTCATACCCCTCTTTTGGAGTCACTAATGAAAAAAAGAAAAGAAAAAAAATGAAACGAGAGAAAAGTCACAAGAAAAACAAAGGAATCGTGGGAACTACGTTTGACCTGATTCCTCAAAGAAGGATACGTAGGCGCCTCACGGCTCAGTCATAGTGTAACAAAAAATAAAATTCCCCCATGCAAAGAAAACTGGGGCAGAAGTTATGTTTTAAAGTTTCAAAAGAGGTTTGATTCCAAGAGTTGTAATGTTTCACCCATCAAAGTTATTTTTTGAATTTTTGATAGCTTTTCTTTTAACCCCATACAAAACCAATATCGATGTCCAAAAAAGACCTCCCGATTAGTATCCGAGAAGTGCCAAGTCATGTAAACGGAAGTCGGGAACAACACTCTGATCCCCAGCAAAAGAAGAGGATCATAAACTGGAAATGAATTGATAGCCAAAAAGAATCCCCAGCAGAGAGAGTCATATCGGCAACACTCCAATCCCCAGCTGGAAAAATAAAATAAAATGAGAGAGTCTTATCGGTGAAAACATTCACAGGCACTATAAGGCGATGGGAGCTAAGAGAAAGGAGAGAGTTTTATTAGTGAAAACCCCTCGAAGGGCACTATGAGGCGACAAGATGAGGTCGGCAGAAAGAATCCGCATATGGCAAAAGTTAGGCGTCGGATTATTCCCAGCAAATGAGGCCATCAGGAAGATTGATTGATACAAATAGACTGGGTCGATTAATCCGGAATGCACGACATGATCGTTGGGACCAGTCATACCGTCCAGATATGTTCTTTCCTTTTCTTCTCTCCCAGCATTTGTTCAGAATTTTTTTTCTCTTTTTCTATCTTTTCATTTCTTTGTCTAAAAAGACTTTTTCCTGAAATTTGTTTTGAGAAGGATTTTTCAGAGTTTACTACCAGTGGCCAAAATGGTACAAAGCAAAATGTGAAGGGGACAGGCCAAAGACAAGGCAATAAGACAAAAGGCGTTTGTTGCAAGACCAAATGACAAACTGGTCTAGAAAGTTAAAGGGAACATGGAAAAAAGCGGAAAACAACGGTTGAGGAACTTATGGACCAAGTTCCAAGAAGATCCCCAACAGAACTTCGATAGATCACTGACCAAGTTCCAAGGTGGTCAGACAACACAGAAAGGGGGAAGGAGGAAAAGAGAATTAATCCGCAGCAAAATAACCCCAACAGTCCTATCCTCAATAACGTTATCCCCAGATGATAACATTTTATCCCATGCAGTACTGAGGGAAAATAAAACTTTTAAGGGAGTAGTTTTGGAGTCGAAGAAGACTCCCCCAGCATGTTTTGAAACAAAAGAGCGGGGAAGGGATAAATGGAAAAACCATCCCCAGCAGAAATATCATCCCCAGCAAGTAACGTTATCCCCAACCAGTTTTGGGAGCGCAGAGCAAGGCATAGGGAATGAAAAAAAGCCATCCCCAGTAGGAGTGACACGATCACTCACCATGTTTAAAACTAACAAGATTTTTTTTGATTTCTACAGGAAAATAAAGGTTGATGATGGCAGATAGACACGCCACAAGGAAGATCACCAAAACTTGGGCAGAAAATTTTCTGCCATTGTCAAAATTTTCTCGGAGGAACGAGGAAACAAACTCAAATATTTTCATGTTTTAGATAAATAGGCGCCCACTTGTATAACGAGAGGAATACTTTCATGTTTTAGATAAATAGGCGCCCACCTGTATAACTAGAGGAATACTTTCATGTCTTAGATTAGATAGGCGCCCACCTGTATAACTAGAGGAATACTTTTCATGTCTTAGATAAATAGGCGCCCACCTGTATAATGAGAGGAATACTTTTATATTTTTAGATAAATAGGCGTCCACCTGTATAACGAGAGGAATACTTTTATATTTTTAGATAGATAGACGCCTACCTGTATAATGAGAGGAATACTTTTATGTTTTTAGATAGATAGGCGCCCACCTGTATAATTAGAGGAATACTTTTCATGTTTTAGATACATAGGCGCTCACCTGTATAACGAGAGGAATACTTTTCATATTTTAGATAAATAGGTGTCCACCTGTACAACTAGATGAATACTTTCATGTTTTTAGATAGATAGGCGTCCACCTGTATAACGAGAGGAATACTTTTCATGTTTTAGATAAATAGGCGCCCACCTGTATAATGAGAGGAATACTTTTATGTTTTTAGATAAATAGGCGCCCACCTGTATAACGAGAGGAGTACTTTTATGTTTTTAGATAGATAGGCGCCCACCTGTATAACAAGCGGAATATTTTTCAGTCCTTACATTTCAGGTCTTGAAACCAGCAACTCACCGGAAAGCAGAAGGTTCCAACAAGAGATCCCAGCGCAAATTCAAGTGCATGAACCAAAAAGAAGATAAGACAAATCGCGAGAGAAGCGGCCTTTAAACATCAAAGTATTCCCAGCATAACAAATCTGATGAAGAAAGCTGTATCCCCAGAGGAACCGCCGAAAAGCTTAATGAAGGAAGCCATATCCCCAGCGGACCGAACCCGACAGTGAGAACTGGCATTCAGAAAAAGCAAAAGGCCAGCGCCATCCCCAAGTTTATGAAAAGGAAAAGCGGCGGAAGATGCACAAGCCGACAAAGAAGCAAAGCAACAAAAACAAGTTGAAGATAGATAAGACCTTATGATTCATAGTCTAGCTTAACTTCTTGTTTTCTTTTGACACGGTGTAACAAGGAGATCGGTAAGGCAGTGGTAACAACACACAACGGCAGTAACAGCAGAACCACCGTTCCCCGGTAGCCCCAGCTACCAAAACTTCCCGAACTACATTAACATGATTCTCTTCTAGCCAGGGATATGTAGGAAACCTTTGAAGCAAAGGTTCGGTTAAACCGTTTTTCAAAAAAATGCTTCACACGGTGTATTCGGATGGGCAAAAATTGCTCGCTTTATCTTTGCACGAAAACCCTTCGTGTCTTCGGGCAAAGAGGGGCAGCTGTAAGTACGTGATTTTTTCCCTATGAAAGAGTTACTCCCAAAAAATTCAAAATAAAACGATTTTCCTTTGGGTACAATTTTTGAGAATTTGCGTGACATTTTGGTAACTATTTTTGTCCGTAAATGTTTACCCTTGTTATAGTTAATTGAAAAATATAAAAATACATGGTGCATGCATATTTAGGATTTAATCATGCATTTAGGAATTAATTAAACCAATCATTTCAACCTAAAAAGGAAAAAATCAGAAATACATAAATATATATACCTTTTTATTCTATTTGTTGTCTTTGAGTGATTTTGTTTTTAAGGTTTTAACTTGTGTATTAATTATTCTAAGTGTTAATTAACATTTGTGTAGTTTTATTTTTAATTTTAGGAGTTGTGTTTAAATTAAATTAAAAGAAGAAAAGAGTTGGAAAAAGGGAAAACTCGGATTGGGCCCAAAAATCAGGCCCAAAACCAAGACACAGACCCAGTCCAAACGCCCGGTGCCCGGTCCATTCCCATAATCACTGGAATGACGTCGTTCTGTGGCAATCGATCCCAGCCATCGACCTTACATGATACAACGGCTCAGAATCCGTCCCCCTTACCCGTTCCCTGAACCCGACCCGTTGCCAGGTTTGAACCGACCCCCTACTTAAACCAAACGACACCATGTTGGTTAAACCCTCTAATCCTGGCCTTTGATCTTGATTGATCCAGCGGCCAGGATTGAACCACCCACCCCATATAAGAACCCCAATCCCTCACCCCACGCACCTAAACCAAACCCCCCTCACCTACTGTTCATCCTCGTCCCCAGAGACGACCCTCACAAACCCAAGCCGCCTTAGGATTCCCCCACCGTAAACCCGGCAACCACGACGCCGATGACCACTAGACTAACACCTCTGAATCACCATGACCCCCTCTCTCCAAATCCACACTCAGTTTACTTCAAATCTCCCCGAATGTCTCGAATCTTCGTTCGAAGGTTCGAGCAAAAACCAGATCTACACCCACCAACCCCAAATTTATACCATAATACCTCCTGACCTCCCTCACATCCTAAACGCCGTTGTTCCGTTCGAATGTGACCAGAGCTGAACGAATCCCAAACCGAACCACAAAGAACCCTAAAAAGACCAAAAGTTGAGGTCTGTCCAAATTAAAAGACGATGTGGGGTCTAATCGACCTTAGTCGAAGTGTTCTCAGTTGAGAACACTCGATTAAAGTCCATTCGACCCCAAAAATGGCCGAGTCCGAGTTCGAGCCTGGGTCAATTTTGATTTCGAATCCCTGAGGTAATTTTTCCCTTTCTTTTGTTCTCCTATGAATTTTATCTGTTTTTCATGTTTAGTTTGGTTTGTTTTTGATTTTTCTGTCAAGTCTGTGAATCCTGAGGTAATGTTTAGTTTGTTTTGTGTGTTTTATTGATTGTTTGTTGTCTATTATAGCTTGTATAGTCGTTTAAATAAGTGTCGTCAATTAATCTGTTTAAAATTAGAGGAAACAGGATAGTAGTTCATTAATGTCCTCCATGTATGTTTGCCAGCCCTACATCTGTATGCTAACTTGTAATGAACCTGTGGAATATATTCAGTTCTGTCTTTGAACTAGACTGCTCATTCATTTAGTAACCCCATGATCTTCATAGTTTGCCATGGAAGCCTGTTCATTACTGCTTTGATCTTAGCCTGTTGGTTGTTGCGTGTTTGCATTTTGACTCTGAGTTGGTCAGGTTTGGCTCCCAATATGACCAACTCATTTGGTTTGATTGACACCCCTTTATGATCTGATTTTGAGTTGAACTTAGGCTAGGAATTGGATATAGTTGTAGAAATCTAGGAGATCAATCAGAAATCAGTGTTAAGTTCAAGCTTTTATAGTTGGTAAGTTCAGACAAGTAAGGCTTAGGGTAATACAGTAATATGCCAGAGTTAAGGGGTAATTTTGGGAATTTAGTAGGATTTTAACAGGTTGTAAAGCTAAGGTCTGCCTAGGGGTCATTTGTTAAACTTAGTTTAATTGTCAGTGGGGTACATAACATGAGGGAATGGGTTTATGTGAATACTATAACCCCTCCCATGACTCTTGATTAAAACAAATAGAACAAGCATGGGGAACAATATAGTGGGCATCAAGAAAAGACATTTAGGCATGGGGAATTAAGGAGTATGGGCAGAATAAAAGGCTGAAGGCATCAAGGCAGCTCGGTTGGCCTGCTATGCTTATAAATAGGCTCATTTAGAATAAAAAAAGGTTGTTGGACATTCAGTTTTCAGAGGGTGAAAAGAAAAAGAAAAAGCAAAAACAAGGCTGGTCTTTCAACCTTTAGTAGGTCAGTCTATATTCAGAGTGATATAGAGTGAGATTGTGCTGGAATTTGAATATAATTTCTAGAGGCTACTGCTTTCTTGCATCTGGTTCCTTCTCTGCTTTGCCTGTACTTGTTTTGGTATTGCTGGGCTGCAAACTGAATTTCTTGCTTGGGTTTTTAAAAATCTGTTGCTGGGTTTTGTTGCTGTTGATTGCTGGTTTCTGTTGTTGTTGTTTGCTGTGAATGCTACTGCTCGCTGATCCTTCCTTTTCTTCTTCTGGCTTTCCTAATACCAGGTACACCACTGATACACTGTCAATGTAAGCTGAAAGTTGAAACATGGATATAAAAATGAAGAGTTAAAGTTGCCTTTTTTTGTTTTGAATTTGTTTCAGTTTGTATATTGAACATTAGGTTGTATATCAGTGGGTTAATATCTTCTATTAGGATAATGAAAGTAGTCATCATGTATAACTAGACATCACATATGGCAACTTAATGGCTCATTATCTATGTATGCTGGTAGCTAGAAAAGAAGTGATGGTGTAGTAAGCAATATCCTGATTCTTCAGTTATGTCTGTGGTTAGCATGTCTTCCAAATGTACGTTAAGTATTAAACTATCCGTTGCTAGATAATCTCACCTCATTTAGTAGGCTGCCTCGTTATAGCTTGCAACAATACCGTTAGAGTAGATAGCACAAGTTTACATTTCAGCCTTATAAATGTCGAGCCCGAGTCGCATGAACTAACCAGGCCTTTATCAGAAAAGAAGTGGCCCAGGTCCAGTCAATACTGTGTGCGCTGGGCCTGGGCCCATAATATCCAAACGACTGCCCATATACGCGTTCATGTTTCAGATTTTGCGAATCATATTCGGAACCCAACTATAACTAATTCGTAAGCATGTAAATAAAGCTGGACCCTTTTTCTTCTTTCATTGTTAGAGACAAACTTAATAGAAAACATAGCCACTATAGGACGACCTTTTAAAATAAAATGAGGCGCGCCTCGCCAAATAAATTACACATCGCTAGGGCCCTCAATAAATATATAACCGTTGGTTAGACTTTGGAGTTGGCCGTTTAGTGAATTTCCACGGCCTTTCTTCTAAAATAACAATACGTTAGTTTCTTTAGGACGCGTCTTAATTAATCTTACCTTCTTAAATACGGGTGTGCATTTATGTGACCCAAATCCAAATCTCAACGGAGTCGGAATGTGTCTCTAATCACGGGTACATTGATTGTGACGTGGTTCGAGATGCGTGTCCATGACGTTGCAAATTCCTTTTAAAAAATAAGAATGAGATGAGCCTCGCCGAATAAAAATACAAAATTGCGGGTCCCTCAGTAAAAATTTGCTTTATAATTGCTTAGATTTTGGGATGGACCGTTTAGCAAAATTTCACGGCCCTACCCAAAGTAAAGGATACGATAGTCGCTCTAGGCGCACCTTTAATAATTTAATTTTCTTAAACTCGGGTGCACATTTATGTGACCCAAATCCAAATCTCAACGGAGTTGAAACGTGCCAACAACCATGGGTGCATTGATGTGACGTGGTTCGAGATGTATTTCCACAATGTTGCAATTCTTGATAAAAAAAAATAATAATAATAATGACAAAAGCGGTAAAAAGTTAAAACTTGCACTTGAGCTCATAATTATAAAATCAGATAAACAAGCCGAATATGACAGTTGAGCGACCGTGCTAGAACCACGGAACTCGGGAATGCCTAACACCTTATCCCGGGTTAACAGAATTCCTTATCCGGATTTCTTATTCGCGGACTGTAATACATAGTCATTCTTTTCCTCGATTCGGGATTGAATTGGTGACTTGGGACACCCTAAATCTCCAAAGTGGCGATTCTGAAATAAATAAACAAATCCCATTTCGATTGTCCTTTAATTGGAAAAACTCCTTCACCCCTTGCGGGGGCGGAAAAAGAGAGGTGTGACAATCCTTTTTATCTTCAAATCTTCAAGGAACTTTGTAACTTTTTCACCAATAAACCGCGGCCCATTGTTACATGCTATTTCTTTCGGTATTCCAAATCTACAAATTATATTTTTTCCATAAGAAATTGACCACTTCTCGTTCTCCATTCTTCTTATAAGGACCTGCTTCCACCCATTTAGAGAAATAGTCAGTCAAAATTAAAAAAAACCTTACCTTTCCAGGAACCGGTGGCTGCGGTCTGACGATGTCCATCCCCCATTTCATGAATGGCCACGGGGACATGCCCGAATGTAAGGTTTCCACCGGTTGATGTATTAATGGTGGATAACACAATCATTTATCACATTTTTCGTACGAAATCTTTGGCGCCATGTTCCATGCAGGATCAGTAATATCCTTCCCGTCCCAACTTCAGTACCAAGGAATCTGCGCCCGAGTGGTTGTCGCATATCCCTTCATGAACTTCTCTCATGACGTAGTTAACTTCGGATGCTCATAAGCACCGGGCCAGCGGTCCTTGGAAAGATTTTCTATACAATTGTCCTCTCTTGAAGCTATATCGTGCAACTTTGGCGCGCAACACCTGTGATGCTTTGTGGTCTTCGGGCAACTTCTCGTGCTCGAGGTAATCAATTATTTCATTCCTCCAGTCCCAGACCAAACTAGATGAATTTACCTCATAATAACTATCTATATCCAGAACCAAGTTTGTCAATTGTACTACCACTCCAGATTCTGTTCCCTTTATTTCCATTGATGATCCCATGTTTTCCAATGCATCTGCTTGTGCGTTCTCCTCTCTTGGGATATGAGTAATTAACCACTCCCGAAATCATGCCAGCTTTATCACGTACTGTTGCATGCATTTTTCTTTAGTGTCAAAGATCCCATATACCTGATTTACCACCAGCTTGAGTCGCATTTGATTTCGATGACCTCAGAAACTCCTGCAATCAAAGCTTCATACTCTGCTTCATTGTTAGTTAAAGGGATCGTTCTGATGGCTTGCCTCAAAGTTTTCTCGAAGGCGTGATTAAGACTATTTCAAGTTCGGACCCTTTTACATTGGAAGCCCCCTTCCGTAAATAAGATCCAAACTCCCGATGTCGATTCCGACACCATAGCTCCTCCTTGGTTGCCGGGGGCAGCAGTCTCGGACTAAAATCGGCCACGAAGTCATCCAAGACTTGTGACTTAATTATAGTCCTTGATTTGTACTCAATGTCAAATGCACTCATTTCGACGGCCTATTTGGACAATCTCCTCGAGAGCTCGAGGCTTATGAAGAAAGATCAGCAAAGGAAAAGTAGTCACCACAGCTATCCGGTGACATTTGAAGTAGGGCCTCAGTTTCGAGCGGCTACTATGAGAGCTAAGGCCAATTTTTTCAAATGTGGGTAGCGAGCTTCTGCTCTTCTTAGAATTTTTATAACATAATAAATGGGAGATTTGTGTACCTTTGTCCTCACGGGCTAAAACCGCAACTTCCGAGACCGCGAGATAGACCAACAATGTTTTGCATTCTTTTGGTTTTAAGAGTAATAGAGGGCTTGATAAGTACCTGTTCAAATCCCTCAAAGCTTGTTGGCACTCTGGTGTCCATTCAAACATTTTTCTTTTTGAGCAAAACGAAGAAATGATGACATTTTTTCAAAGATCGGGAAATAAAACTACTTAGAGTTGCCAGACTTCCCGTGAGCCTTTGGACTTCCTTTACGCTTGATAGTTGATCCAGGATGTCCTCAATGACCTTGATTTTGTGGGGGTTTACCTCAATTCTCCTTTGCGAGATCAGAAACCCTATAAACTTAATAGAACTAACCCGAGCACATTTATCGGAGTTAAGTTTCATGTTATGCTTCCTGAGGATATCAAAAGTTTCTTGCAGATGTTTGAGGTGGTCACCTGCATTCAATGACTTAACGAGTATATTGTCTATATAAACTTCCATAGTTTTTCCTGTCTGGCATTCAAATATCTTATTCACGAGCCGTTGATAAGTGGCTCCAGCGTTCTTCAACCCGAAGGGCATCATAATATAACAATATGTAACAAAATTCGTTATAACCGAAGTCTTTTCCTAATATTTTGGGTTTATCTTGATTTGGTTATGCCTGGAATAAGCATCGAAGAAACTCATTAACTCGTGCCCAGCCGTGGCATCAATCATTTGATCGATATTTGGTAGTGGGAACGAGTCCTTCGAGCATGCCTTATTAAGATCTTTATGATCTACGCACATAGATAATTTTTTGTTCTTCTTAGGAACTGCCACTATGTTAGTCAGCAGTCCAGATATCTTAGCTCTCAGATCAAACCAATGTTAAGCAAGCGGGTTATCTCTTCTTTGATGAATTTGTTCTTGGCTTTGGCAATAGGGCGTTTCTTTTGTCTTACCAGAGGTATGTTAGGATCTAAGCTTAGCATGTGCACTGCTACCTCCATCGGGATACTTGTCATATTCTCATGCGACCATGCAAAATAATCGGCTTTAAATTTAAGAAACTGAACAAAACCAGACTTGTGCTCCGGGTGCATTCCCGTTCCCAAATGAAACTTCCTTTTTAGGAATTCTTTGAACAATGCAACTGACTCTAGTTCTTCCACTGTGGACTTTGTCGCATCCGTCTCTTCTAAAACTTGGAAATATCTCGGTACCTAATATTGTTCCGATGATTCTATTCCCGGGCCAATTTTTTCTAGCTCGGGAGTAGGTACCGGTCCCTGTAAATGATATGTCGCGTGCTCCTTCCTTTTGTTACTAGAAACTAAAATTGCATTCATCTCCCATGTTGCTGGTTGATCTCCCTTTATCTACCTAATTCCTTCGGGAGTTGGAAATTTCAACAATTGGTGATACGTCGAGGGTACAACTTTCATCTCGTGTAGGCATGGCCTTCCCAAGATGATATTGTATCCCATATCACTATTTACTACTTCAAAGAGAGTTTTTTTCATTACTCTTTCTGCATTCGTGAGCAGCAAAATCTCCCTCCAGGTCGTTACTCTTGTGAGGGTTAAACCAGAAAGGAGCTTTGTAGCCAGAAGAATGCTTCCAGTGTGTTTAGCTTGCTCCAATACTCTCCATTATATGATATTAGCCGAACTTTCTAGATCCACTAAAACACGTATAATTATAAAGTCTAACACTTTTAAAGAAATTACCAATGCATCATTATGTGGCAACAACAATCCGTCTGCGTCCTCCTCCGTGAAAGTGATATCGTCTTCCCGGAGCCTTTTTCTATGAGTTATTGAAACTTTCAGCTTTTTTGCTACCGAAAAGGTGACCCCATTAATCTCATTTCCCCCGATGATCATATTGATCATTTGGCGTGGAGGTTATTCTCCTACTTTCGAGGGTTTCGCGTTATGTCGACCATAGTTGTTCTTAGCTCGGTCACTTAGGAATTCTCTGAGGTGACCATTCTTCAACAGCGTTGACACTTCTTCCTGGAGGTGTCGGCAGTCCCCTGTCCTGTGGCCATTTGTCCTATAGTATTTATACCATAGGTTAGGATCCCTCTGACTGGAGTTGGATCTCATTGGTCTTGGGAATTGTGCTTCTTTGATGTTTCTCATGGCTGACACTAATTCCATTGTATTGATGTTGAAATTGTATTTCAATAACTTGGGGTAAGAAGAATCCCGAGACCCTGGTGTCTCCTTATGCTATAACGACCTATTTTTCCACCCACAATCGGACATCTATGAAGGGTAAACTTGTCTGATGTTGGGGGGCCCCTACCACGACTTTCAGTTCATTCATATGACAAAAACCAGCCCCTTAAAGTTCGTCTATCCGTGTCGTAGTCATCTTTTGATTTATCTTTATTCTTCTCCCGTCCTTTGGCCGATGATGGAAAGCCAACTTGATCATCTTTGATTATTATCTTTGACTCGTACCGGTTGTGGGCATCTGCCCAAGTCATTGCCTGAAACTCAAGCAAGCTTTCATTCGACTTTCGGGAAGCGTCTGAACTTCTCGGATTCAGTCCTTTAGTGAATGCTTCAGCCGCCCATTCATCCGGGACAGCTGGGAGAAACATTCTTTCCTTCTGGAAATGAGTGACGATTCGCGCAACAACTCAGACTCTCCCTATGGAATCCTAAATATATTGGCTTTTCGGGCTTGTTCTTTTCTGGCCCCGGCATGGGCCTTAATAAAGGAATCCACAAGCATCTCAAAGGAATCTATGGACTGTTGGGGTAATAATGAATACCACATCAGAGCTCCTCTCGTGAGAGTTTCTCCGAATTTATTTAGCAACACATATTCAATTTCACGAGGCGCTAAATCGTTTCCTTTTACTACCTTCATGTAAGTGGTAATATGCTCCTGAAGATCTGAAGTTCCGTCATAATTTTGGCACTTCAGGCATTTTGAACCGTTTTGGGATCAACTCTGGTGCCACACTCGGCTTATACGGCAATTGAGTATATTTCTTTGAATTCGGGCCCTTCATTACTGGTGGCACACCCGGAATTTGTTCCATGCGGCCATTTACTTCCCTCATAAATAATAAAAGTTTGCTCTTGAAAGGATCATTCTCGTTATTGAGACCAGATCTAGTCCCTCGGCTCTGTCGGAGCCAACCTCACCTTTGGGAGTGTTGTTGTCGACCTTCTGCATTGTTTGATTTGTAGGGACACCGGGAGGAATTTGATCTCATCTGTTTGCATTTTTAGAAGCACCCAATAGTGATTGCTTCAACTCATTCGTATCCTTATGGCCTAGGATGATCGCATGTTGCTCTTGTAAAACCCTTGACGCGTCAACAACATGTTCCTCATCAGCATCATCGGGATTTGCCTCCCGAGCTTGTCAAGGATACTACCTGTGTGGCGTCATTCTCCTCATTATGAGTATCAGTGATTGAGTCCTCAAAGTGACGCTGATCTCCTTGAATCTCGGGGTTGCGCGTGTTGTTAATGGTGTTATATGCCATTTCTTATGATTTTTCTTTTTTAAGACAAAATAATCAAAGCACATTTGTAAAAATACAAGGATGAATTTAATTACATTACTGTGGTGGAAATATAGAACAAAACCTAGTCTGTGGAGCTCATTTATAAGTCAGAAGTATTGCAAAAAGATGAATTCAGTGGTAGTGCCATGGAGAAAAGGATCACATGTTTGGAGAAAGATGTTGGAGTGCAGAGACCTTGTTGAACACCTGATCATTTGGCAACCAAGGATGGGTTCTTCTTTGTTCTGGTATGACAACTGGATAGGCTTAGGGGCTTTGTATTTTTTGATTCCTCAAATTTTGGAGTTGATGAATCAGTCCATAATGTGTGGGATATGGTGGATGGAGGAGAATGGAATACACAAAGGCTTTATGAAATATTACCTGAAGAATTTGCAGAACACATCATAGTAAACCTTCAGCCACCTGCAGCTCAAGGAGTCTTGGATGTACCTGTTTGGAGTTTGGAATCAAAGGGTCAGTTCAGTGTTAGAACAACATGGGAGTATGTGAGGAACAGAGCTGAACCAATGTCAGCTTATAAGAAAATTTGGGTGAAAGGTCTGCCATTTAAGATAGCCTTTTTCATGTGGAAAGTATGGAGGAACAAGCTGCCATTGGATGAGTTTTTCAGAAGACTTGGCTATCAGATGGCATCTAAGTGCTGGTGTTGTGCAGATCCTTTGGAGGAAACAACACAACACTTATTTTTTACATCATATGCTGCAAACAAAGTATGGAGGTATTACCTTGGGCATGCTGGTATTGTAACAGAAGGACTCACACTACACCAGGCAATTATCAAATGCTGGACTACAGATGTAGTACCTCGACTGAAGCCAATTTTGCAAGCCTTGCCATCAGTCATAGTATGGGAATTATGGAAGAGGAGAAACAGTTATAAATATGGAGATGCAGTCACTATTAACAGGGTGGTGTACCAGATCTCTTCTACTCTGTAGTCATTGATTAAAGTAAGGAAGCCAGGAATTAGTCAGGTTTCTCATAGGTGGCCAGATATGTTGAAGATGATGGAGCAGTTCACACCAAATCTCAGGTATACAAAGGTGAATTGGGATTTTCCAGAACAAGGTTGGGTGAAAGTCAACACAGATGGAGCTTCAAGAGGTAATCCGGGAAGGAGTTCAATTGGTTTTGTCCTTAGAAATAAGGAGGGTGATGTCATGTATGCATGTGGCAAGGAGATCCAAGAGGGCACAAATTCAATTGCTGAAGCTAAAGCTATCTCTAAGGCTTTGAAATTATGTGTACAGCATGACTATGTCTTGATTGACTTGCACACAGACTCTATGGTGCTGCAGAAAGTGATTACAGGAGAATGGAAGCCCCCTTGGGTCTTGGGAAGTCTGGTAGAGGAGATTATGGATTTGATGAAGAGGGATAATGTTAAGATATCTCATACACTCAGAGAAGGAAACAAGTTAGCAGATCACATTGCAAATTATGCCCTGGACAATGGCCTGTTGGAGTGTTATGGATTTGAAGATTTGGATGTTCAGGGGAGAAAGTTGGTGAACTCTGATAAATTACAATGTCCATACATAAGAGTCTCAGCTTCAAGGAGATAGGAAGAGGTGGAGGAGCTACATCACCTGCAGAGGGGGATCAAAGGAGTCTGTATAAACATCATCATACTCAAATCCTTTTGGAGGAGAGTATGATGAGATTTTTATCTAAAAAAATTTTCTTTTTTTCTTTTTTTGCAGGTACAAATGTTGCAGCTATGTTTTGGATCTTGAGGGAAATTTTTATGGTGGTATTAGTTCTTTGCACTCAGCCCAGAGAAGGAAACTCAAATCCAAACATAGCTACAGAAGAAAATCAGAAATTTCTGATGTCACTGAAGGTTTTCAGCAAATATAAGGTCACAACAGGAGTTTTAAAGCCCAGAATGTCTAATCGAAATGGGTTACCTGATCTTGGCTATGTCAACAGCAGGGGGGTACACTTATTAGAGGGGATAGGAGCATGGAGTGCATGTAGAAGGAAGGATCAGGTGGAGGAGCATTTCAGCAGAACAAGCAGGGTCCAGACTCTTAATCTGGTTTTGAGCAGCAGGGCATTCTCAGGGATAGGGAGTAATATGGGAGTTCAGGGGTTGGAAGGAAGGGGTCTAATCTGGGGATCCACAGCAAGAGAGGGAGTAGTAGACACACATTGGGATTCAGGGAGCCAGGCAGGTGCTAGAGGAAAAGGAATGGTGACAGAAAATGAAAAGGTGAGGAAAAATGAAGTGCAACAGCATAGCAGCTGCAGGTTATCTGTATGGCCTCAAGAAGTACAGGATACCTTATCATATGATTTGGTGTTGTCTGAACGTAGTAGAGGGATGATATTAGGGTGCAAGGAGCAGGTAATGAGGAAGGGTAAGGAGATAGGCAGAAAAACAGAATATACTCCAAGAGAAGATGGGGAACAAATATGCTACTATGATGAACATCATGCTCAAATCCTGTTGGAAGAGAGCATGATGAAGCTTATTTCTAACAAAGTGTTCTTTTTTGCAGGAATAGTCTCTAGGCCCTATTGTTCACTGAAGTTCTTACTAGTGGTATTGGTGATTTTCACCCAACCTAGTGGAATGAAGGTAGAAATAGGATACAACCTAGAGGAACCAAGGTACAAAATTCAGACATCAAGCAACAGGACATATAGATCATTATGGCCCATTAAGTCAGGGGTGCACAGCATAAAAAAATTCACAAGGAAAGGAAAACTACAAGCAATCGAGAAAAGAAGCACTCAAATGGTTGGGGTCACACCTGAACATACATTATGGATAGTTGAGGTACATAAGATCAACAGGATGAAACAATCGTGGACACCATACAGTGGGAATTGGTTAGCAGATCTTCAGTTTACATGGATTTTACACGACCTTATGAGGAGCTTGCTGCTGGTGGTATTAGTACTTTGTACTCAGTCCAGCACAAGTGAATTATGGGGTAGTGTAATTACAGTTCAGGAAGTCATAGGTACTCAGTCATTAAGCTGGTACTGTTCTCGACTTTTGGACTACATCAGAAGAAACATTCAGGAAATGGAGCTCATGCAATGCTCGCTGCAACTGAAATGGACAAGGCAAGGCACAAGGCAACCTTGGATAGGTTTTTCAAACAGGAGGGGATCAACAAGGAACAAGAATACAGCACATCAACACAACAGAAAATGCAAAGAAGGAATTCAGAAGTGGAAATCAAGCAGACATATCATAATGGCGGAGGAAAACTACAACAAAGTAGAGGCAGATGGACGCGAAAAGGTGGAACACTGTTACATTGGTAATGATCTCAGAAGGACATTTTGGCACTCACCCTTGATCTGGATATCATTTACAAATATGGCTAGATTAGTTACAAATTTTGTGATGCCAATGTTGAATTCACTACTCAATATTGGCAATAAGATTAATGTAATCTTCATTTGTTATTATTTTCATAGCTTAAGACCTCCTGACAAATTCATTGTATTCTTTTTATTTTATGAATAAAACCTAGCCCTAGGCCATGCCTAGTGGATTGCTTAAAAAAATTAAATTACTATCTAGGCCCTATGGTGGGAACCAAATTGTTTACCCATAAAATGATACAGTTAAATTCATATGTGATTTCTAGACAAGTAAACTAATTTGATCCGGAAATAATAAAATAATTGAAGAATGATATTATACTTAGCCATAGAATGTAGATAAAATAGCAGAAATAATGATTCCTGGAACAATATTTCCGAGCGCAACAATGATGAGGTCAAAAGTAAGAAAGTAAATGATATTAAGCATTGTATAGAATGTAGCGTAAGTTATCCAGAAAATTCGTGTCTGTCATGACCCGGATTTTCCACCCTCGGGAGTTGTGATGGTGCCTACTCGTGAAAGCTAGGCAAGCCAACTATTAGGGTTCTACACAGTAACAATCAATCCCAAATAGTTATAAATAGAAACTAAAGTGAAACAGTTGATAAATGCGGAAGAGTTATAACATGACCAAATAATCCAATACAAGTCTACCCACGGATATGGTGTCACAACTTCACAAACATCTACGAGTTACTATAAATACTGGTCTAAAAAGAAAGTACAATTATTTTCGGAAAAGAAATGAGACAGCAGAAAGCTAAACAGGGAAGGGGGACTTCAGGCTCTACGGACACCAACAGATCTACGTTAGTCTCCCTGGGCTGAAGGCAACTACCTCAGCTACTCACCGGGCCCGGTATCAAAATCTGCATAAAAGAGTGCAGAGTGTAGTATCAGTACAACCGACCCCATGTAATGAGTAAGTATCGAGCCTAACCTCGGCAAAATAGTAACGAGGCAAGGACACGACAATCATATATACCTGTGCAGTTAAATCATATACATACATAATCATCATAACGAAAATCAATAGAGTAAGTGGAAAGGGGACATGCTGCTAGGAATAACAGGTTCTAACAATAAACCAGTAAAGAAGCATCAATAAAGAAGCATGGTGAACATACTATCTATATCAACAAGAATAATGAAACGGTAACACATGCACGGCATCACCCTTCGTGCTTTTACTCTCGTCCTCACCATATGAAACAACAGAAATGACACGGCATCACCCTTCGTGCATTACCTCATATAATCATGGCACGACATCAGCCTTCGTGCATTACCTCATATAATCATGGCACGACATTACCCTTCATGCATTATTCCTCATAATATCGGCACGTCATCACCCTTCGTGCATTAACTCACAAATCATGGCACGACATCACCCTTCATGCATTAACACTCATAATATCGGCATGACATCACCCTTCATACTTTACACTCTCTCACAATATCATGCACAGCATCACCCTTCGTACTTTACACTCTGCCTCACCCAAATAATAGAAAACAATATGTCCCGGCAAGGGAATCAACAATATCAACTATAACGTCCCGGTAAGGGAATCAACAATATCAACAATAACATCCCGGCAAGGGATCCAATTATAACCAATCTCGTTTTCAACAATTACTTTACAAAACGAAACTCAACTTGACCCAATGCTCAACAATAGTCAATTACCATGGAACTTTCATAAACTTGGTTTATCAACTTTCATAAGCTTTGTTCATCATTAGTAGCATCAATTTGAGCATGATCGGTACATAATAGATTCACAAAAATCATGATATAAGACTCACGGGCATGTTTGACACCAATGTATAGATACTCGTCACCACACCTACTCGATACAAACACTTAGAAAATAAACCATAACTCTTATTCCCTTAAGCTAAGGTTAGGCCAAACACTTACCTCGATTCCACGGACAAATTAAGCCTCAACTACCGCCTTACCCCTCGGCTCCACTTCCAATTTGCTTGTATCTAATCACAATATACTTAATAACATTAATATATGCTAAAAACCCAATTCTAATGCATGAAAATAGATTTTCCCTTGTTTTCCCCAAAAAGTCAAAAATCAACCCCGAGCCCGCTGGGTCAAAACCCGAAGTTCGAACCAAACCCCAATCACCCATTCACTCAAGAACTCAAATATGTAATTAGTTTTGAAATCGGACCTCAAATCGAGGTCCAAATCCCAAAAAATTAAAAATTCTAACTTCTACCCAAAAACACCTAATTTCCCATGGAAAACCCTAGAATTTGAAACGAAACCATGAAATAAGATGTTATAGGTCGAAGAAAATAGGTTAGAAATCGTTTACCTATTATTTGGGGAAGAACTCTCGTCAAGAAAATCGCCTATGGGATTTTTAGGTTTGAAAAAGTTTGAAAATGAAGAAGAATCCCGTCAAAAATTCCACTTATCAGGTGCAGATGTCGCAATTGCGACCAGGGGTTCGCAATTGCGAACCTTGAGAATTTCTGCTACCTTCACATTTGCGAATGAATTGTCGCATTTGAAACAGCTGAGGATTTACTGCGGACTTCGCATTTACGACAGCTAGGATTTACTACGAACTTCGTATTTGCAAAGAAGTGCTCGCAAATGCGAGCAAACTGGCTAGGGCATATTTTCGCAATTGCGATCAGCCCCTCGCAATTACCACGCTATCAGTCTTCGCAATTGCGATCCTTTATCTCGCAATTTGCGAGATCAGAGGCCAATACCATATCTGCAACCTGCAACAATTTTTCCTAAGTCTAAATTCACTCTGTGGCCTATCCAAAACTCATCCGAGTCCTCGGGTCTCCAAACCAATCATGCAAGCAAGTCTAAAAACATCATATAGACTTGCTCGTGCTATCAAATCATCAAAATAACATCAACAACTATGAATTTAACCTCAAATTCATGAAATTACTTAAAAACATCAAAATTTCCATTTTTACAACTAAAGGTCCGTTTTATACCATACCAATTCTGATTCTTACCAAATTTCACAGATTCACCTTAATTATTATTTTAAACTTGTATAGGGCTCCGGAACAAAGATACGGGCCCGATACCATAAAAAAATCATTATTTCACTTCTAAAAGCCTTTATATTTTCCAGCAAACAATTTTCTTTAAAAATTCTTTTCTCGGGTTTGGGACCTCGGAATTCAATTTTGGGCACGCGCCCAAGTCCCATATTTTCCTACGGACCCTACGGGACCGTCCGATCACGGGCTCGGGTCCGTTTACAAAGAATGTTGACCAAAGTCAACTTGAACCAATTTTAAAGACCAAATTCATTGTTTTTTCTAAAAGTTCACATAAAAGCTTTCCGGAAATGCGCCCGGAATACAATTTTAAAGCTTTTCAATGTCTCGGAATACAATTTTGACTTCTAAGACAAAAGATGACCTTTCGGGCCATCACAATATCCTTTATATTGATAATTGAGCTCACTATTTACAGTTATGTCTACGGAAGAAGGTCCTAGGATTGTACCCTCCTTTAATGTCAATTATGAGGGTCATTGTTGAGGATGTAACGGTGAACATAAATACTAAATTCTCTGTAACGGGCTGTCGTCCTTAATGCTACAGAATATTCCTTATTAAATGCTACCAGCGCAAAACATTTATTATAGCTTTATGAGCGTTATCTTTTCGGATGACAAACAGAATAGCTGTCTTCGGTGTTCGGCCATCCCCGTCTTGAATTTCATGTGTCTTTTCCTTGGATGACCATGTGTCATTACATATTTTATCCTATACAATAGTATAATTAAACAATGAATCTATGTGGTGAAAGGTCATTTGGTGTTAAAGTATTTAAGTAATCTTTCTCGTAATAGTTGTTGGTATCGCTTTTTGTGGAGTCAAAACTAAGTTTTTTTTTTTGCTTGCACCCCTTTAGCGATATGGGGAGCAAAGTTGAAGTATATTCCTAAAATTCCTAACAAAAGATTCTAAAAGAAGGTATAAAATTGTCTGCAGCACCTAAAGTCTGAGTAAATAAAAGAAAAAAAACCTTTTCAAGAAGGAATCTAATTCAAATGTCTTCAATTCCAGAAATTCTAATGCGAATAAAAGAGAAAATACCGTTTCAAGAAAAAAATTAAATTGTCTTCCATTCCTAAACACGCACACATAACAAATGGCAAATAGCTGCACCTAAATGTAAATATAAGAAAAAAATAGTGTCTCTACATAGTCCCGTCAAATCATTGCCATCTAGAGTGATTTTTTCAATCAAACTAATTTTTAGTTTTCTTTTCCGTCATTGCTTTAGACTATATTCTTTAAGGTTAATCTACTGTTTTGATTTTTTATATTTTACTTATCTTTTTTTTTCATTACTCTCTTTGAAAACAGTTTGATAATGTGAATTTATGAAAATGACTGCATTTATGAAGGCAAAATTTGATAATGTAGTTATACATATGATTTTAACCTTGCACGTTTATTTATTTTGAGATTGATTTTCCTAGGCTATTAGACGTGTTTGATGCTCCTCTTTTTTAAAGTTATTTTGACTCTGAACAATTCAAAAAGCTCTTTATGTCTCTTCTAAAGATGTTTACAGCACTCTATAACAAAAATTACTTTAGAAAAGAAAATAAACAAAATTAAAGGGACAAGGGAATTCGTTATTGCCTCAGTAATAGGTGTATGAACAAATCTCAGATGTACACTATTACACCTAAATCATTCCAATCTCCTAATATAAAATTATGCAAATTACTATTATCCAACTAATATTAATGATTCAATAACTTTGACTAAACAATTAATAAAAAGGTGTTACTTTTTCGTACTAAGTCAAGGATGTTTTAGCTCTTCAATTTCCTACAAAATACACACAAACACAAACATGTTTAGACCTTGCCGTTCGAAATCATACACTACTAGAAATTTGACCAAAGCCGGTCACGGCCGATCGACCGACTTCGATCGATCAAAAATCGATCAAAGTCAGCCGGTTTTTTAAAATATTTTAATTTTTAATTTTTTTTAAGAAACCGACCAACTTCGGTAATTTTTATTTGCGCAAAAATGGGATAAACTGCTTTGGCATCCCGCGATTTTTTTTAAAAGAAACCGACGAACTTTGATCGGGTTTTCACGTAAAATAAATTAAAATTAATATTCAAATAACCGACCAAAATTGATCGATTATTTCAGTCGGTCATTTTTAAAAAATTCGACCGATTTCCGTCGGTAGTTTTATATTTTTAATAAAATCGATCGAAAACGGTTGGTTATTTTCGCGCGAAAATACAATTAAAGAGTACAATAAAATAAAAGAAAGTCTTAAACCAAAATGTACCAATGGTCTAGTGGTAGAATAGTATCATTCCACAGTACAGACCCCGGTTCAATTTCGAGACGATGCATTTTTTAATTGCATAATAAAAAATACCGACCGACATCAGTCGGTTTTTCGACAGTTTTTTTAGGTCGTTGATGAAATATAATTAACCGACCGAAATTGATTGATAATCGGCTTAAAGTATGTATATTTTGATATATATTGTCTCGCATTTTGCTCATGTTTCGATAATTTGAGATGTTTAATATGAAAATTTGTGCTCATTTGTGGTATTTCTATATATAGGAATCATTTGGATGCAATTTGGGACAAAATGACGCGAATTGGAGCGAAATCAGGACAAAAAGGAAACAAGTGAAATTTGAGGGGCACAGCCAACGTGGGGCACTGGCTGTGGCGCAGTTTACAGAAGACTCAATTTTTTAGCGCCAGGAGCAGCGCCCCACGCTGCCCTGGATGCGCCCCCAACTCATATAAAAGCAAACCAAAACCTATTTGAAGAAAAAAAACGTAACTTTGAGAGGAGAACAAAAGGGCAAAACACTCGGAAGCACGGATTTGATCAATTCTTCCATCCCTTTTCTAGTACTCATTAATTTTATGTTTGAAAACCTTATTTTTGATGATTGTATGAACATGAGTGGCTAAGAACCCTATTGTTCTAGGGTCATGGGTAAAACATGAATGTTGTTGTTTGAAGTTTAATTTGACGAAGTTAATTTTATCATACTAGGTTGTTTATTTAATTATGTTTTTAATTATTTTGTTGAGTAGCTGACAGTGAAATACTAGTAACGAATCTAGATTTGAACTCGAAAGTGGGAACTCTAGATTGCATAAAGAATTAAATAGAGTAATTTCTTGAACCTGGGCATCGGAGAACAGATTCGCAATCAGGATATACATATACCTAATTGACTTGCTTGGTTGAAATACAGGAATTGTAAATGCATTCTTGTTAATCTTAATTCCATAGACATATAGGCATTGAGTTAACTTGAATATGCGAGTAAGGACTCGACAGATTCGTATGAGTAATATCAACCCTGTCAATCAACAATCCAGATAAATCAATTAGTCATTTTAAGCCAAGAACGCAACATGATTGTTAGCTAACCTGCGACCCTGGAGTATTCTCTCCTATTGATTGTTATTCGAAATTGCTATTTGTTTTGGTTGATTTTTAGTTAATTCATTGCTTGATAATTTTAGGTGGTAAATTAGTCACTTCTATATCTTGTGAGAAATCTCTTGAATCGATAAGTTAATTAAGTTTGGATCAGTCAAAAGTTAATCATAAGTCTTTGTGGGAACGATAATCTACTCACTACTTTATTTCTTGAAATTGCGACCGACTTCGATCGCTATTTACTATCGACCAGCCTAATTTCGACGGATTAAAGTCGGTTGAAAATCAATCGGATTTTTCATTTTTCCGACCGATTTCGATCGATATTTTTGGACGGTTTTAAGTAGTTTCCTAGTAATGATATCTACTTACCTATTTGGATAAAATAAAGAAAGTCTACAACTATATATACATGACTATTGTTTATAATCTAGAGATAATAAGATTGATTTGAGCTAATCAACTTGGAGATTAATCAATTGATTTTCAAGAAAAAGAAAAGAAGAATAAGAGTGTGAACAAAGTAAGAATAGAAGATAAGTGGAAAGAGGAGTTGGGTTTTTGACCGACTTCTAAAGGGACTTAGTTTATGTTCAATGCTTCCTAAAAGAAAAAAGCAACAGTGAGATAAGCAGCTATGGGAATTGAGATCAATGTCATTTAAATTTCTGCTGCTGCATTGATTGTGAGTAGTTCCATGAAACACTACATTGTAATTGTGCAAGGGATAAATATTCCTCTATCACCAATTAAAAATCTTGAATTTGAACTTTTGGTCTAGAATTTTTTTTTTTTTGATAGAGATCGGTTTTTCATTTAATGAGTTTTACAAAGTATAAGTCTGAACTAATCTGTAATACCCCAGACTTTAAACAGAATTTCTTATTGGTAAAATACAAGAGGGATATTGGGTGTATCAGTTAACAAGCATTAAACTTTAATAACACGTATTAAAGTCGTGCGGGCCTAGACTCAAAGTGGACAATATCACTAGTGGACTGAGTTGTTACAGATGGTATCAGAGCCACTCTTATGTCGGCCGATGGTGGTCAGAGTTCAATTGAGTTTAGGCAAATCTCGGTTAGGCGGGCCAAACCAGTGCTGAGTCTAGGCTCATCTCATGCGGTGTGGCAAACTTCAACGAAGACTCTGAATCCATAAGAGGGGATGTATGTAACACGGCAGACTTTAAACAGAGTCTTACATCAGCAAAATACAAAAGGAATACTGAGTATATAAGTTAACGAGCCTTAGATTCTAATAATGCGTTTTAAATACGTAATGGCCTAGGCCCAAAACAGACAAAGAATATTATATAATCGGGCCTTAAGGCAAATATCAAACACCGAGTAGAAAACTAGAAAAAACTATGATGACGCAACACAATTTTTTCTGTTTAGATAGGGAAGGATGAGGTTGGAAAAGTGTGACAGCAGAAATAAAGAAAAAAATCATGGATGGATTAAAGTTCAAACTCCACCCACCAGAAAATATGCCTTTTCACAAAGGGTGGCAATTCCCAGAGCCAACACGTCATTGTCTTATGTACAACATCATATCATTTGCTTTTCAAACCTTTTTTACCTTCTTAAATGGAAAGTTTTACGAGTTGTTCCACACTCCGTAACAATTCGAGAATACATGTGTCAAGTGGACTAACTAAATTAAGATTATTGGATATTATGTTACGTAAAATTATTTAAGGTTAATTTGGACAACTTCACTAGCGTTTGATTATAGATTTAGTTGAAATTTTAAAAAAAAAATTAAAATTGCATTTAAAAATAATATTTTGAAATTTGAAGTTATGTTTGAACATACATTTTATTTGAAAAAAGTTAAAATTTTGTGAGTAGAAGAAATATTTTTCCCCAAAACTGCCCTAGCCAACTTTTGGGAACTTGAAATTTTTTTTAATTTTTTTTCAATAATTAATCATATTCCATGAACAAATAATGTTTTCAAAAAATTTTTAAAAAAATTACCCAAATTTATAGTCAAATGGGAGCTTAACTTAATGTATAAATAAATGTGTAATTATACAAATTTGGATAAGTAGAAATTATTGCAAGTGATGGAGGATGCAAGCAAAATACCGTAAAATGCAGAGGTATATAGTTACGAGTTATGGTGATTGAAGACACTAAAAGCTAAGGGGACAGACTTTAAAATGACATGAAAGGAAGTTTTTCGCTTGACTTAGCTGATAAACGAACACAATGGATTATTGTGGGATATAGAAAAGCTCTGTGGTTCTAGAGAATCTCTAAGCCTTATTGATCAGTGATCACTATTGCAAATAAATGGTCGGAATTGATTTACCATATGCTGCTACATATAATTGACCCTAATGGTTAGCTTGAAAAACACAAAATCCAACATTAAAATTATTATGGATGAAATAAAAGATGAACTTCAGTACTGGAAATCAGCAATAATTTGTTATATCTTGGGTTCAAACCCTTCCCAAACAATGATGGGCGGATATTTTCGACGAGTATGGGAAACTTTGTGGATAGACAAAATTGCCCAAATAAATCGTGGAGTGTTCATATTACGGTTTCATGCATTTGATAACAAAGAAAAAGTTAACTGTAGAGCAGGGGTTAAGATGTTTGACTAAAAAACGATCGACTGTTATCAAGCCATGAAGACCAAATGCCCGATTTTGCCATTATTTTGAGATTAGAGAACTGCATCAAAGGCCAGCCTCGTAATGAATCAGGCCTGAGCTCGAAGACAAGATACCGAGTTCGGAGATCGAGGGTTGAGACCAGATATGATCAGCTTTGGGCGGAAAGCAATAACGGAAAGGCGAAATATCCGTAACCGATCGGAGATCACGGCGAAAATCTTGGAATGGATCAAATCAAGGGCGGTTATTTGTATCAATCATGGGATTTACTTCCATAATTAGAATTGTACCACAATTAGGATTCCTCTAGTATATAAAGAGGGGTCCCCGTCATTTGTAAACATCTTACATTCAGGAATATCAAGGCAATATAATATTTCTTTCTTCCACTAATCAACTTATTGCTCTTTAACTGTTCTTATTTCACTATTTTCGAGGGTTCATCAACTCGAGGGCATTGTACAAGCATCGATTGTTTTATATTCTTGTCAATTCCCATTACTTATCTCTAAATTAATCAATTGGTATTAAGTGAAATCACGTATCCTTAAAACCACATTACAAAGTTAATTATTACTCGATTTTTAAGGTAAACGGTTTGGCGCCCACCGTGGGGCTAAGGATAATAGTGATTGCTTAATATTTTAGCCTTCATAACACACACTGTTTTTATACTTGTTCTTGCAAGTGTTTTTTATTTCAGGAATCAACATGTCAAACTCTCAAGCAGTACCCACTCACAGTGACACCGGCCTTGGTCTTTATGGCGAAAACGAACATGTAGTCGCCCGGGGAAATGGAGTGCCTCCAATCAATCCCGACGCACCACAGGCCGTGGATCCGGTAGATGTCAATTCTCATGTCGCCATTCGTGGAGATTTAGGCGCCGACCCTGAAAATAGTGTCCGCAGAGATGCCCGGGCAGCCGACAGAGCGTACAAAATGGTGAAGAAGGTAGAATTAGCCTTCAAATGTTATTTGAAATGCTACAAACTCAGTAGGCCGCGATAGCACAACTCCAAAATTAAAATCGAGCCCCAAGCAGAATCGAACTTGATACACCACAGGATGTTGCCCATAGGGTCGAACCCGTGCAGGAAATATGGAACGATAGTGGATCTAGAACTGATCCCGCCATCATGAAAATTCTTGAGGAGCTCACTAAACGGATAGAATCGGGTGAAAAGAAAATCGAGGTTAATGACAAAAAGATAGAAACGTACAATTCAAGAGTTGACCAAATACCGGGGGCACTCCCGATCCTAAAAGGTTTGGATTCGAAGAAGTTTGTACAAAAGCCTTTTCCTCAAAGTGCGGCTCCGAGGCCCATTCCCAAGAAGTTCCGTATGCCAGACATCCCTAAGTACAACAGGACCACCGATCCTAATGAACATATCATTTCGTACACATGCAGAATAACGGGAAATGACTTAGAAGATGATGAGATTGAATCTGTATTGTTGAAAATTTTTGGAGAAACTTTATCGAAGGGAGCAATGATATGGTACCATAATTTGCCGCCCAATTCCATCGATTCTTGTTCCATGCTCGCCGATTCGTTCCTAAAGGCACACGCTAGAGCGATAAAGGTTGCGACCAGGAAGCCAGACCTCTTCAAAGTGAGGCAAAAGGATAATGAAATGCTAAGGGTATTCGTATCTCGATTTCAGATGGAATGCATGGACCTACCCCCGGTTACCGATGATTGGGTTTTTCAAGCCTTTACTCAGGCTTTGAACGAGCAAAGTTCGATAGCATCACGTTAACTAAAGCAGAATTTGATTGAATATCCAGTGATGACCTGGACCGATGTGCATAATCGGTACCAATCGATGATTAGAGCCGAGGATGATCATTTGGGAGCTCCATCCGGTTCCGTTTACCCAAACAAGTCCGAAGGCAGGATTCAACGGGACATCGATAGAGAGCCCCGATCAAACAGAGATCGATACCAACCATATAGTGTAGATCGAAGGAACAACAGACCGGGACGTAATCCCTTTCGAAATGATCGAAGGAATGATCTAGGTTAAAATTCTAGAGGGCTCATGAGTATGAATGTATTCAATAAACACGTCGAGCCTAAGGAAGCATCATGGTTATCAAAATACAACTTCAGTATCAATGCTTCGGGTATTGTGTCAACCATCAGATGAATCAAGATACTAGATGGCCCAAACCCCTGCAAACCAATCCAGCTCAAAGGAATCCGAATCAAATGTGGAAATACCATGGAACCCATGGCCATAGAACCGAGGACTGCAGACAATTAAGGGAGGTGGTAGCTCATTTATTCAATGAAGGTCATCTTCGAGAGTTCTTGAGTGACCGAGCAAAAAATCACTTCAGATACAGGGATGCAAACAGGAAAAACGAACAGGAGGATCTGCAGCACGTGATTTATATGATCGTCAGTGTGGTCGATATTCCTGAGGGTCCTACCTTTAAACGCACCAAAGTCATAATTATAAGGGAGAAGCGTACCCAGGACTACTTACCAGAAGATACCTTATCCTTCAACAATGAGGATGCAGAAGGGATCGAACAGTCTTATAACGACGCACTGGTAATATCTATCCTTATGAATAAAATTCAAGTTAAACATGTGTTGGTTTATCTAGGTAGCCCGGCGAATATTATTTAATCGAGGGTCGTGGAGCAATTCGGCCTTCAGGATCAGATCGTGCCTGCAGCTCGAGTGCTCAAAGGTTTCAACATGGCGAGTGAAACCACCAAAGGGGAAATCATGTTGCCAGTGAACGTGGCCGGAACTATCCAGGAAACAAAGTTCCACGTGATCGAAGGAGATATGAGGTACAATGCGTTGCTCGAAAAGTTTGGATCCATAATATGAGGGCAGTACCTACTATGCTTCATCAAGTTTTGAAATTCTTAACATCAGAAGGAGTCAAAATGGTGTACGGCGAACAACCAGCAACCAAAGAGATGTTTGCAATCGATGAGGTGATACCAGTGTCTACTCTCACATCAACAAAGGGACCATAATCAAAGGAAAAGCAGAAGGTCAAATAGCAACCACGGTCGCAGGAGTCGACCAGATCATAACAACATGAAATTATCGAGGATGATGATTGCATGATACCTCGAACCTTCATAACCCCCGGCCGATGCCACGAAGTCAACGGTTGAAGAGCTGGAACAAGTCATACTGATCGAGCACCTACCCGATCGAAAGGTATACTTGGGCACGGGTTAACTCCCGGGAATAGGGAAAAACTCATTAAATTCCTTATTAAAAATATGGATGATTTTGCTTGGTCCCATCTTGACATGACTGGGATCCCACCAAAGATCACCACTTATCGATTGAGTTTGGACCCGAAGTTCAGACCGGTAAAGTAAAAGAGAAGGCCACAGTCCGAGGTAAAGCATGCATTCATCAATGGCGAGGTAGCCACACTTCTCAAAATAGGATCCATTTGGGAGGTAAAATATCCTGAGTGGTTAGCAACGTAGTTGTAGTTCCCAAGAAAGGGAATAAACTTAGAATGTGTGTAGACTACAAAGACTTAAACAAAGCATGCCTTAAGGACTCTTTTCCCCTGCCAAATATCGATCACATGATCGATGCCACGGCCGGCCATGAGATCCTCTGCTTTCTCGATGCCTACTCCGGGTACAACCAAATACAAATGAACCTGGAGGATCAGGAAAAGACGTCATTTATCACTAAGTACGGTACTTATTGCTATAATATAATGTCGTTTTGGCTAAAACAATGTTGGTGCTACTTATAAACGCCTAGTAAACCAAATGTTCGAATAACAAATAGGTTAATCAATGGAGATTTATATTGATGACATGTTAGTTAAGTCCCTACGCGCAGAGGACCATTTGACACATTTGCAGGAAACCTTCGACATCTTGGGAAAACACAACATGAAGCTCAACCCTGAGAAATGTGCATTCGGGGTCGGTTCAGGAAAGTTCCTCGGCATTATGGTATCAAATCGGGGAATCGAGATCAACCCCGATAAAATAAAGGCAATCGAAGACATCACAGTCAATGACAACGTTAAGGCCATACAAAGGCTAACAGGACGGATAGCTGCTTTAGGCTAGTTCATCTCGAGATATTCTGATTGAAGCCACATGTTCTTCTCACTTCTCAAAAAGTAGAACAATTTTACTTGGACCTCAGAATGCCAACATGCATTGGAAGAATTAAAGCGGTACCTTTCGATCCTATCATTGCTTCATACTTTGAAAGCGAACGAGCAGCTCTACTTATATTTGGCAGTCTCGGAGGCCACAGTAAGTGGTGTCTTAGTTCAGGAAGAACAAGGTAGGCAATTTCCTGTTTACTATGTTAACCGAACTTTAGGTGAAGCAGAGACCAAGTACCCACAGTTAAAAAAATTAGTGTTTGCTCTAATAAGCTCCTCGGGGAAATTAAAACCATATTTTCAATGTCACCCATTTTGTGTTGTAACCACTTATCCCCTTAGCAATATTTTGCACAAGCCCGAGCTTTCAGGCCGACTGGCCAAATGGGTTGTCGAAATCAGTGGGTACGATATCGAGTATCAACCTAGAACGACCATCAAGTCTCAAATCTTAGAAGACTTTGTGGTCGACTTTACACCAGCCCTCATGCCCGAGGTCGAGCATGAGCTATTGCTAGAATCGAGTACATCCTTGGGGGTGTGGACCCTTTTCACAGATGGTGCTTCGAATGTGAAGGGGTTCGAGCTAGCATCATTTTGAAGCCACCCACAGGCAATACGATTAGACAATCTATCAAAACCCCTAAGTTGACTAACAATGAGGCCGAGTATGAGGCCATGATTGCAAGACACGAGCTGGCTAAAAGTTTTGGAGCTGAGATCATCGAGGCCAAGTGTGATTCCCAGCTCGTGGTTAACCAAGTCAACAAAACCTTCGAGGTCCGAGAAGATCGAATGCAGAGGTACTTGGATAAATTGCAGGTAACCTTACACCGGTTCAAAGGATGGACCCTACAACACGTACCTTGAGAACAGAATGGTGAGGCCGATGCCCTTGCAAACTTAGGGTCATCAGTTGAAGATGACAAAATTAACTTGGGTACTATCGTACAACTTTCAAAATCGATGGTCGAGGAAGACCACGCCGAAATAAACTCCACAAGACTAACTTAGGATTGGTGGAACAAATATATCGATTATCTAAAGAATGGGAAACTTTCATCGGACTTTAAGGAATCGAGGACTCTGCAAACGAAAGCTGCACGATTTACATTGGCCAAAGATGGAACGTTGTACAGAAGGATGTTTGATGGGCCGCTAGCAATATGTTTAGGACCGGAAGACACTGACTACGTCCTACAAGAAATTCACGAGGGCACTTTCGGGAACAATTCTAGTGCCGAATCACTAGTTCACAAAGTCATCAGAGCAGGATATTATTTGGACAGCATGGAAAAATACTAAGGAGTTCGTTTGAAAATGTAACAAATGCTAAAGGCATGCGCCGATGATCTACCAACCCGGAGAACCACTTCAATCATTCTTATTCCTGTGGCCATTCATGAAATGGGAGATGGACATCGTTGTTCCTCTGGCATCGGCCCCAGGTAAAGCTAAATTCATATTATTTATGACTGACTATTTCTCTAAATGGGTTGAGCACAGGCTTTCGAGAATGTAAGAGAGAAAGAAGTTATAGACTTCATCTGGGATCAAATCATATGACGATTTGGGGTACCCGCCGAGATAGTGTGAGACAATGGAAAATAATTTATTGGCAGCAAAATAACGAAGTTCCTCGAAGATCACAAAAGAAAAAGGATATTATCGACACCGTAACATCCTAGTGGGAACGGACAGGCCGAATCAATGAACAAAACCATTATTCAAAACCTAAAGAAGAGGTTGAATGACGCCAAGGGGAAACATAGAGAAATTTTACATGAAGTGCTTTGGGCATATCGGAAAACGACAAAATCCAGTATAGGGGCAATGCCGTTCTCCTTAGTGTATGGCACCGAAGCTCTGATACCGGCCGAGGTCGGGGAACCAAGCGTCAGGTTTTGATACACAACGGAAGAATCAAATCACGAGGCTATGAACCCATGTCTTGAATTGGTAGACGAAAAATGGGAAGTGACCCTCATCTGAATGGCCGCCCAGAAACAACGAATCGAAAGATATTATAATTGAAGAACCAATCTTCGACACTTCAAAATAGGGGACTTAGTTCTGAGAAAAGTCACTCTCAACACTCGAGATCCAAACGAGGGGAAACTCGGCCCAAATTAGGAAGGACCATATTAGGTCCTCGATGTTATCGGCAAGGGATCTTACAAGCTTGGCACGATAAACGGAGAACAACTTCCAAATAATTGGAATATATCACTCCTCAAACAATACTATTTCTAAGGTATGACTCTCTCCATTTTTTATTTATATTTGACACTAACCTATTACAGGTGTTCGATCGAAGATAGCGGGGAACTCTTCAACACAAAGACTTCATGTTTTAAAGCACACGTTGCACCCTTTTTCCCTTAGATCAGTTTTTGTCCCAAATGGGTTTTTCTGACAAGGTTTTTAATGAGACAACAATTATATGTGCTACCTGGGGACAATTCAACAGTATCCGAGGCTTTTTTACAATCAATCTCAAATACTAGGGGACATCACCCTCTGATGTTATGTTTTCAAGGAAGATGCTTTATGTCAACATGGTCTCGATAGGAAAATTTTGTAAAGGACCAAACGGTCAAATGAACCGTGCCCATGTAGATTTCCCGAGCCCTAATGACATAACAGGTATGCATGAATGATCTATTGAAAGAAGTACTTTTCCTTATCAGATATTCCATGCCTTAGAGAGATTTCTACTTTACAATTTCATACTTACGATATATTATGGAAATCGGCTCAAGAGCTAATCACAACCATAACTCGAGCAATTCACCTCGTACTCGGGGACTGCCTGCCATCCGAAAATCGACATACTCGAATTGTCAAACTTCGAAATCGTAAGACCTTAAAAAGGCGATCCTCAATTTTTTAGGCCACGGCCACCCCACTCGGGGATTGATACTTCGAACAAGTTTGAAGTATAATCGAGAAACAAAACCAATGGGAAAATATCAAGTTAAAGGTTACGGCCAAAGTAACATGGTTCGGAGACGTCCGAATTCCGTAATTAAACATGCCTTCAAACATTTTCAAAAAACCCGTTAAAAAGGGGCTACCCTCGACAAATTTATATAGGTTTTCGATAACATCAACCCTTGAAAACCTTAAGAGGTACCAAATTGAACAAACTAATGCTAAGGCATAATAAAGTTTTTCGATAACACTAATGGGTACAAATCTATCTCATGCTAAGGCATAACTTTAACGCCGAAAAAAGGGAAAAGCCACTTTTTTCGAGGCTATATCGGCCCAATTCAAGAGACTAAGGGCCATTACATTGTTGAGCTCGAGGACCCGCCCTCGCTTAACTAAAAAATCTAAGGATTTTTTCTACTCCAAGTTCGAGCAAGTACTCACTCGACTATAGAAACTATAGTAATCCGATTTCAACAATATTTTTAGAAGGCAACAAAGTGAGTCAAATTTCTCACAAGACCTAAAGTAATCAGAATTATCATAAGGCGAAAGCGAAACAAAGTTTTCCCAAAACAAAAATCAGAGACAAATCAGAAAGAAAAGGACCTTTCATATATATATATATATATATAAAAGTATTTACAAAGGCTACTAAGGGTCTTACACAATAATCCAAAATAGACGAAAAAAAATTCTAAGTGCCTAATCTTCCACAGGAGCTTCATCTTCATCTTCTCCGCTCTCGGACCTGCTTGCGCTACCGTAGTCATCATCATCGGAGAGCAAAGCTTCAGCTTTGGCCTCTAGCACTTTCGCATTCTCGATATCGGCCACGAGGTCAAAGCCACGAGCATGAATGTCTTCGATAGTCTCTCTCTGAGACTGGAGCTTAGCATGCTCGACAACGCAGGATAATCGAACCTGAGTAGCATCGGAAATTTCCTTTGTTCGAGTGTTAGCGGTTTTAACATTGGCTCGGTAGACGGCCACAACCACCTATGCCTCGGGCTTTACTTTTTCTTCCTCAGATGTGGCTTTTGCAAGCTCAGCGGCCAACCGAGCCTCAAGCTCCTCAATTTCTTGGCTTAGGCCAAGCTCTCCTCCTTCACGCTTTTGTGTTGATTCTCAACCGAAGACAACTGGGCTCGAGCCATGTGTTTCTCCAAGGCGAGACGGTCCATATTCTGCTTCCACCCCAAAGTCTCTACCTCTTACATCTCAGCCTCCTCGTAAAGCTGCTCAATTTTTTTGGCCTTTTGCTGAACCTGCAGGATCTAAGAGTTAGTCGCCATTATCAAATTGATATGTAAAGCTCCCAAAATTTACATTACCTGCTCGATTAGATCGGTCTGCTCTTTATGAGCTGTTGCCAATTCATCTCGGAGGTCCCCGATCTCCTTTTATTTTTGCACATAAATAAGTTTGAGGGCGTCTCTATCCTCCATAAGCCTTTTAAAACCGACCTCACACCAGTTCAGCTCAACTCAAGATTTGGAAAACGCTTCTCGATGAAGCGTCACAGCCTATGAAGAAAGGAAGGAAATCTGACAAAAGGAAATAAAAGCAAACGTAAACCCAATAACGGGGGCTAAAATCTACCTAGTTCAAGAGTCCCTAAGCCTAATAAAAAATGATCGATTCATTAAGGTCGGAAACATCATGGACCCCCGTGAAACAGCCATGGAATAAGTCATACCTTCATAGGCTATTCCCGCATAGGGGGTCTCCATAGACTGGGCCTCCCGAAATTGCCCTTCAAAAAATGTGGGGAGGGGCACCGAATCATCAATATTGATTGCCCCAAGAAAGTCACTTGGGGCACTCTCTCCTTTTAGGAGGGCCTCAGAATCGGACCCTTCAGGTACACTCGCTGATTGTTAGTCACGGCAGACAGGCACACTCACCGGTTGTTTGTCACGGCGGGAGACATATTCAGGCCCCGATGACTCCAGACTTTGCTCAGTTAATCTCCCGAAATCTCCTCGGTCTGAAGATAAGCCTCATCGACCATCACCGTCTCAGCTACGTTTGAAGCTTCGACGCTTTCCCTCTTTGGATCCACCAACTCACAGCTGGCATCTTCTCCCTTCTCTTCTTCATCTCGTAGTTTTTGGGCTATATCAGCAGACAGAGCGACACTATTGTTCTTCGGCTTATGAGCCTTGCTCTTCTTAGGCTTTGGAGTATCGGAAGGCAAGACCCTTCTCATCTTCTTATCCTTAGCCGGTTTTGGGGCCTTCTCTTCCCTAGGTGGGGCGGCCTCTTGACAGCTTAGTCTCTGAGATCTGTATGGTAGGAAATCAAGTAAAATAAAATAGAAAACATTTCCCAGAAAGTCATCAAACACAGATAGAGAAGCTCACCGTGATTTTTGGCCTCCCATCGGCCCTCGGCCAAATCACGCCAATAGCGCTCAACATACAAAGAGGTCGAGGCTAGTTTTCAAACCCAACTTTCAAGGTTTGGGATTGCACGGGGCACCTAAGAGACTGCTGCATCATATGAAAGGATGTCAATACGAAAAGATAAAAGAAATAAAACAATCAACATAAGATGTTGATGGGTTTGTACTTACGCATCATGTTCTATTCCTCGGGGAATGGCATCTTCTCGGTCGGGATTATATCGGAGGTCCTCACTCGGATAAACCGACCCATCCATCCTCGATCTCCGTCCTCGTATATGCTCGAGAATAGCACCTTTGTGGCCCGGTGCTGAAGCCTTATTAATCCGCCTCGATAGAGACGGGAGCTATAGAGTCTAATGAGGTGGTCGAGGTTAAATGGCATCCCTTCGACCTTGCTCATTGAGAATCGAAGCAAGATAATAATGCGCCAAAAAGAAGAGTGTATCTGGCTAAGAGTTATTCGGTATTGGTGGCAGAAGTCGAAGATGACTGGATTAACTGGACCCAGTGTAAAGGGGTAAGTGTAAACACTTAGGAACCCTTCTATGTAAGTGGTGATGTCCTCTTCAAGGGTAGGAATCACCACCTCTTTGTTTTAGTAGTGGCAATCTTTTTCACTTGCTCGATATCACCTTCGGTTATCGAGCATATATATCTCGACATGGGCTCACATCGGCCAGGGACCCAAAAGGGTTTTTCAACTTTGAAATCACAGGTAAGGTTGCATGACCTGGGAACGCACTCTTCGATGCGTGATTCCACCGGTCGCGATGAAGAGGCTTAATCCTTTTGGGGAAAAATTTTAGATGTTTTCGCCATTTCATGTGAGTTCTGAAAAAAGAAGAGGTTAAAGTTTGTTGTTTTAGGAGAGGACTGGCAAACGAGATGTAAATAGTTTGCAGAATTGAGGAACTTGAACGAAGGAGAGCTTTGAAGAATAAGAAAAGTTTTGAAAATAAAGTTTGAGAAAATTATGAAGAGGATCTATTTATAATATTGCTATGATGATTTGAGAACACTAGTGGCTGACCATTAACTGGCACTAATTAATGGTCTTGGGAACTGTGCAAACGCGACGCTTCAGTCGGCTCTGTCGCTTACGTCATAAGGGTGACATCGTAATTGTTCGATGTACAAAATCGAAGATTTAGTTCGTTTCTTCTCATTACACTCCAAGAAACGAGGGGACTATCTGTATACGAGTAAAATTGGGCTTGCCCGATTTTGCCATTATTTTGAGATCGGAGAACTGCATCGATGGTGAGCCTCGTAATGGATCAGGCTTGATCTCGAAGACAAGATACCAAGTTCGGAGATCGAGGTTCAAAACCATATATGATCAGCTTCGGGCAGATCACAATAACGAAAAGGCGAAATATCCGTAAACGGTTGGAGATCATGGTGAAAATCTCGGAACGGATCAAATCAAGGGCGGTTATTTGTATCAATCAAGGGATTTACTTCCAATTTTAGAATTGTACCACAATTAGGATTCATCTAGTATATAAAGAGGGGTCCCCATCATTTGTAAACGTCTTACATTCACGAATATCAAGGCAATATAATATATCTTTCTTTCGCTCATAAACTTACTACTCTTTAACTGTTCTTATTTTACTATTCTCGAGGGTTCATCAGCTCGAGGGCATTGTCCAAGCATCGGTTTGTTTTACATTCTTGTCAATTCACATCACTTATCTCTAAATTAATTAATTGGTATTAAGTGAAATCACATATCATTAAAGCCACATTGTAAATTTAGTTGTTACTCGATTTTTAGGGTAAACACCAAACACAGAATTCAACAAACAGGTGGTTGATAAAATAAGGATGCTAATAATATGAACCCATAAAAAGAAGAAGAACAGAATATTAGAAACATACAGGAAAAGCATAATGCATGGCAAGTGATTTAGTATTAGGCTGCTAATTAATACGAATACATCTGCAGCATTAGAAGATTTAGAGGAATAAGGAGAAGGAAGCAGGGCAACAAGAGAAACGGGGAGGGGGGGGGGGGCTCAAACCCCCTCGTTCCTCATGACTAGAGGAAAAATTATTACAGAATATACTAATCTGTCAAGATCTGGTAAAGTTGCACAATAGGAAGAATTACACTAAAAGTCGCCTGATTAAGATTGACCGAAAGAAGTCATATGATCTGTTGAATGAAAGTTTATAGAGGAAATGCTTCATGCTATCAACTTCCTAGGAATTTCATTTTGTATATAATGAAATAAATTAGCACTACAAGATTCACCATTACTCTTAATTCGGGGAGCATATGAAACTGTAATAGGAAAAACATGGCTCATACAGGAAAATCTCATATCACCACTGATGCATGAAATGTTTTTCTATGGCACATATGACAATTCTAGAGTATTTGCATTCTATACAAGATGTAGGAGATTAAAACTAAATCATATTTATTTTGATGAGATGTTCTTCTCTTCTTCAAAAGTGAATCTCAACCAGTGTTATGCTAAGAGGATTAATGAACTTCTCGAAAGCTTCAGGTCTCACAGTGAATGCTCTACAAAGTCAAACATCTATTCTACTAATATGAATAAGCAAAAAATTACAAATATATGTGAGGCTTCTAGCTATCAAAGAGTTAATCTGCCTTTCAAATTGTATACATTTAAAACCGGGCCTACCCGATTGTGCTATTTGATCGAGACCAGGGAACTCCATCGAGGGTTAGCCTTGTAATGGATCAGACTGGAGCACAAAGATGAGGTATCGAGTCCAAGGATCGATGTGCCTGTCGAGATTGAGGCCAACAGCGATCGAGACCAAAAATGACATACTTCGAGCAAAGTGCAATAACGGAAAGGCGAGATATCCGTGACTAGTCGAAGATCATGGCATAAATATCGGAATGGATCAAATCAAAGGCGGTTAGTTAGCTAATCATGTGATTTCCATCTGTAATTAGAGTTATACCATAATTAGGATTCCTCTACTATATAAAGAGGAGTCCCCATCATTTGTAAACATCTTACATTCTCGCATATCAAAGCAATACAATATTTTCTTTTTAATTTACATTCTATTGTTTATCAGCTTGCTGCATTTAACTGTTCTTGCACAACTAGCTCGAGGGTATTCAAGCTCGAGGGCTCTGTCCAAACACTGGTTTGCTTTATTTTATTGTCAATTCCCGTTGTTCATCTTTATATTTATCAATTAATATTAGGTGAAATTACGCATCCTTAAAACCACATTATAAGTTTAATTGTTATCCAATTTTTAGGGTAAACACAAATACCTAGGAATTCCTATCTCTTCCAAGAGATTGAATGTTGTAGATTGTGAAATGCTGGTTGACAAACTGCTCATCTCCTTTAATGTTCTATTATTTCTTTCCGCAATTCCATTAGATTGCGGTGAGTAAGGGGCAGTTGTTTGGTGAATAATGCCATATTCCAAATATATCTCTCCAAAAGAAGATTCATGTTCGTTACCCGTATCACGTCTTATCATTTTGATCTTTTTGTTTAGTTACATTTCAACTATATTTTTGTATTGCTTGTGTCATGATCCAAATCACATAATAGGTCGTGATGGCATGCAACTATGCTGCTAGGCAAGCCAACGCGTGAACCTCCACTTAACTATCCATTTTAAATTTTTAAAATCAGGAATTTCATTAAATACATAGAATAAATTCTAGCACTCATAGAAACCTGTGCTTTTCATTACCAAATTTATGGATATAATAAATCATAAAGTGAAGTAATACTAATAACGTAAAATAAAATAATGAACATTCACTAGGAACCCCTAGAACCCGGTGTCACAAGAGCATGAGCATCTAATAGAACAATACAACACTTCCACAACATCTGTCTGGAATATAAAATAGACAATATATAATATCTGAATAAGATGGAGACCCCGTGTGTTGTGAATCGTAGCATAGAATTCAGCTCACCATAAGTTCCCCTCAGCATCTGCGCTAATGCGCCATGATGACCACCTAATGTACATGCCTCAGTACCTGCACATTTAGTGCAGAAGTGTAGCGTGAGTACATAAATCAACACATACCCAGTAAGTATTTAGCCTAACCCTGAAGAGGTAGTGACAAGGGATCGATATTGACACTTATTAGTAGTCCAATAAATCAAATATAATAAGATAGACAAATATGAAACATGGTAAGTAAACAATGAGAACACATCTAGGCAAATAATATGGTCTACAACTAAACAGTGAATACAAAGTTCTAAATTATCGGATATCTCCTCAAATGGAATACGTAATGGTCAATACCAAATAAATGGTCATATCTCAAGTCAGAAAACGCTCAGGAGTACGCAGATTCCTTATCAAGTATTTTGCATGATTCTGTCGAGGCGAGTGGCCCGATCCCATAAGGGTGTTTCGTAGAACTGCCAAGGCGAACGACTCGATCCCGTAAGAGTGTGATATATAATCCTACCGAGGTGAACGGTCCGATCCCATAAAAATATGTTACTCTGCCGAGGCGAACGACTCGATCCTATAAGAGTGTGTTACATGATACCACCGAGGTGAACGACCCGATCCCATAAGAGTATTGCTGAGGCATTCCACCCAATCCCATTAGAATATAAAACTTTGGCGGGTCACTTACCCGACTCACGAATATACGAGTGAGTAATCCAATTCATGAAAATTATCGGACAATTACGCATAACGCGGAAGAAATCCGTAAAGAAAAGTATAATTTCCACGGCTAATCAAGTTGATTGTTAAGTATCTAAAGTAGTAAGTTTGGCACTCTACGTGAGTGTAGTCTAAGGTTAAATATTAATTAAAGCATTTAAACATGCAAGAATAACTCAAATAGTACAATTAAAGCATGGAATGAGTCTATGTCTACCCGGACATAATCAAGAATTCTAGCATACGCACGGACACTCATCACCTCATACGTGCATAACTCCCAAAATATGTAGCACATAATAAATATAATACCTACGGGGTAAATTCCCCCTAACAAAGTAAGACAGGAGAGTTACCGCACTCTGAAATCCGATAACCGGCTCCAACGCCTCTCTAACTCCTCAAACCGATGCTAAATAATTCAAAACTAATCAAAGAATGTGCAAACCAATAAATATATACTCCAATACTCGTAATTTGACAATTTATAATAATTTTTAACTTCACTTGAAAAGTCAATATAGTCAACCCCCGAGCCTACATAGCGGATTCCGAAAATTATCAAAAATAAATATTATCCAAAAATTATATAGTATATAACTAGAAAATCATCCAATTTCGTCCATGAATTGACCTCAAATCAAGGATTTACCATTTCTCAACTTTGGTGCACAGAATCCCAATTTCTACAATACAAATATGGATAAAAATAATAACCAATGGAAATAATCATGGAAAAACACCAAAAATATGTTAAATATTTATCTCCTTATTGATACAAGAAAAATACCATGAAAATCATCTTAAACAGAGCTCTAGAACTCAAGATATGCTCAAAATAATAAAATGATTGGTGTGCCCAGTTAAAACACTTCCCAGGTAATTTTTGTTCTTCGCCTTCGTGGGACACCTTCGCATTTGTGACGAGAAATTTTACGCATTGACCGTGCTCCAGAATTCCTTTTTCGCGTTCATGGAACTCTCACACGTTCGCAAAGAACAAAAGTTCGCACCAAAAACCAGCAATCTTTTCTGATACGAAAATGGGCATTACTCTCTCATATGACCTTGAAATTCGACGATTCTTGTTGCTATGTTCCGTAATTACGATACAGATCTAATGATTCACTCTAATCACAAATTAAAGGCCGTTTTCTCAATATAGTACCCTTTATGCCAAAGAAATAACGCTGAAACATCAAATAAGAGCGCGACACAACCCAAACACATTCGAAATATACCCGAGGCCCCTGGACCCCGTCCAATCACACAAACCAGTATCAAAATATAACATAGAACCTACTTGAGGCCTCAAATCATATCAAACAATATCAAAATCATGAATCGCACATTAATTCAAGCCTAATGAACTAATGGACTTTTAAACTTCTAAAACTCTTGCCGAACCATACCAAATCAACCCGGAATTACCTTAAATTTGGCATGCAAGTCCCAAATGACACAACGGACCTATACCAACTCTCAAAATCACAATCTGGATTTGATATCAATAAATTGAACTCTCGGTCAAACCTATCAATCTTCTAAACCTTGAATCTTCTTACTTTTCCAAAAAGCATCAAATCAATCTACCAACCTTCAAATCAAAATCCAGACATACGTCCAAGTCAAAAATCATCATCCGGATCAAACAAAACCGTCAAAACTCCAATCCGAGGTTGTTTACTCAAAAGTAAATCCTTGGTCAATTCTTCCAATTTAAAGCTTCCGAATTGAAAATTATTCTTCCAAACCAACTCTGATCTTCCCGAAAATCTAATCGTCCTACACGTGCAAGTCACAATACATGAAGTGATGCTACTTAAGGTCTCAAACCGCCGAACGAAATGCTAGAGCTCAAAATGACCGGTCGGGTCGTTATATTCTTCCCCACTTAAACATGCCAAGAACCACTTCAGAGTTGCCCAAAATTACTATTTAACACCTCGTGCACCTACCCGTTCCACCACACCCCATATGAGCACATTAGCTCAAGCCAGACTGAAGATTCTTTGTGTTACCTTAGCCCACAAGCCTTAGAACCAAATTCCAACATCCGGAATTCTCTACCAGGTCTGATTCTAACATATGCACGCCTTATCAATCTCAACACACTATACCAAAATATGATCATGCACCCATGCTGAATTCATGCAATGCACCGAATAATTCGTATGCTCATAATAATATCCTCCAACTACAATAGCTGTAAATTCACGGAGTTGATGCCCGTAATATACCTCATAATGTATATAACCCCTGTTCCAACCCTCACAATATTGCAACGGTGAAAGAGATGTGTAGAAACTCATAACTACCTACCAAATCAATAACTCATGGAGCCTCTCCACTTGGCGAAAACCATTGCCTCATTATGAACTAATTAGCATTTTTCCTCAAATATACATTATATAAATATGATTGCACTATTTCCAGGTCCAACAACCTCATCTCACCTAGTACAAGCTGCTCGGGCAATAAACCACCTCAAACATCGTCTAAAATCTCATACGATGTCATCAATGCGCTAATAATCCACAACTCGAATATGACCAATAAGTAATAACGAACCCGAATACAAGGCTATCCTGCCTGTGCAACGAACAAAAACAACCAAACCAATTCTATGAACCTATCTTAGTGATGAAAAACAAAACACACAAAATAATTATATGGAACCGTACTCAACATCTCACTATTGTGGCGTGCATCCCGACTAAATATCATACCTGTGGTGGCATGCCACCCAATCCACACATAGCAATCAATAAGGAAATACCTACCAAGCCCAAATTCTCATACCAACTAAATGCCCGAATGTCGACCACAAGTACGCCAAGTGCATAAACATAACCCTGAGGAGAAAGGTAGAGCCATGCTCTATGCAATGCCAAGCACGACTAAGGTGCAATAAACAACCTGTATCTCGAGAGCCATCTTGCTCACATAAAAACACAAGATACACAGGATCACAACTACACGTGTGAATAATCAAGCCATCTCACAACCCGTATGGAATAAAAGAGTAGCACCTGAAATAGACAAAGGCAGGAATATCATCCACCACATCCAAAGACCCATCCATAAGCGATGCTATGCCGAATAAGCATATTTGATCTGGTAGAAAATATACATTCACATTAGGCCTACCAAAGAACCTCAAGCCGATTCCGATCATCCCAAAATAGGCCAATAACCTTCCTAAGATCTACAATGACCCTATTTAGGGCATATACGATCTAACGTCCAATCAGGAATAAACTCCCACAGTCCACAACCAAAGAAATAGAACGTCTCTCTGGTGTAAAATCTCCCATCAACGATATTACTAGAATCTCCATACCTGATTTCAATCTCTACCACATAAATGGCTGCCATGTCACACTTATACAATCATCCCGCCGGGAGATACTCCCACGACCTTTCGCACCAGGTAGCTAAATCTATGCATCTATGGATACCAACTATATTATTATTGTAATAAAAATAAAGAATTCATAAATCAATACACAATGCCTCTTCCACAGAACACCGTTCTCGGCAACACAAAAATAACACCAACATACTATGAACATCTAAAATATCTCCCCATCTCTTTCGAGCTCATGAAAGTCCTACCAAACTAGATCGTGACCTTGATCCTCAAATTCCAATTCTATACCACTCACTGCACCTATCATGCTGTTATGCGAGAGTACAAGAATTTCATCAAAACTCATGAACCACTAGTAGAATAAAAACTTTATTGGCTAGAACCTTTCACTTAACTCATATTAGAAGAAGAATTACAATACATAACCATCTTTCCATAGCCACAAAGTACATTGAAATCAAGTCGTGTTCTAAACAACCATAACTCTTCTGGGACCCATTTACACTTAGTCAAAACCATCAGAATCAAATACCTCCAAATCTATCAAATCACGGAGGCTGTCAAGCCCACACGTACATCCACGAAACACCCATATTGCCTTAACACACCAAAGGAATCGATCATTTCCTTAACCATGCCGATCAAACCACTACTAGGCTGACTCGACTTCTTCCGATTTCTTCTTGACTTGCCTTTAGAATCAATACCTCTATTCAATAACATAACGGATCCCAATCAACACTCATCCTAGTGATCTAAATCACGAGACTATGTCATTTTAATACCCATAAGCCATTCCATACCCTCCTCATACTGTCTATAGTAACTCCAACTGATACAGCTATGCTGATTAGATCTTTTGCGAATCCAAACCTATTTCTCCCATTTTTCTAACACTGCACCTCAGGCCAGTTGATAACATAGAAATGCTCGAAATACCCTTCACACTCTACTATAAAACCCAATCCTCAGCCACATAACGAACCTAAAACTCCTTAAGCACCACACCTACAATCTCGAGCCCACTAGAACCATTATTGAGAGTCGCCCACTCTAGTCAAGTCCCGATTATTTAACCAAATCGCTAGCGCTCCGTTAGCACATGATCACTCCAATGAAGCAACTAGATGAATACTTTCACTTGTACACCACATCCATCAAATCCCCTACTCAAACTACCCCTGATTTTTTGTTGCCTTAGTAATAACTAATCCACTAAAGTAAGTACCCTGATGTGTGAGAGGCATTCTAGTACTGTCACTGATAAGGCAATAGTTTTTGCCAAGCGAAGAGATTCCATGAGTTATTGATTTGGTAGGTGGTTATGAGTTTCTACACATCTCTTTCATTGTTTCAATATTGTGAGGGTTAGAATAGGGGTTTTATGCGTTATGAGGTATATTACAGGCATCGACTTCATAAATTTGCAGTTATTGTGGTTGAAGGATGTTACTTTGAGCATATGAATTATGCGGTGCATTGCGTGACTTCATCATGGGTGCATGATCATGTTTTGGTACATCGTGTTAAGATTGATACGACGTGCTTATGTTAGAATCAGACCTGGTAGAGAATTTCGGATATTGGAATTTGGTTCTAAGTCTTGTAGGCTAAGGTATCACAATGGATCTTCAGTCTGGCTTGAGCTAATGTGCTCATATGTGGTGTGGTAGAATGGGTAGGTGTACGAGGTGTTAAACAGTAATTTTGGGCAACTCTAGAATGGTTCTTCGCATATTTAAACGGGGAAGAATATAACGATCTGATCGATTATTTTGAGATCTAGCATGTCATTCGACGGTTTGAGACCTTGAGTAGCTTCACTTAATATATTGTGACTTTCACGTGTAGTCCGATTATATTTTTGAGAAGATCAGAGTTAGTTTGGAAGAATAATTCTCAATTCCGAAGCTTTAAGTTGGAAGAGTTGACCAATGGTTAACTTTTGAGTAAACGACCCTGAATTAGAGTTTTGATAGTTTTGTTAGGTCCGGATTATGGTTTTTACTTAGGCATATGTATGGATTTGGATTGGAAGGTCCGTAGGTTGATTTGATGCTTTTTGACAAAAAATGGAAGATTGAAGGTTTAGAAGGTTGATAGGTTTAACCGAGAGTTGACTTTGTTGATATCAGATCTGAATTGTGATTTTGGGAGTTGGTATAGGTCCGTTGGGACTTGCATTTAAAATTTGTGGTCATTTGGGGTTGATTTGGTATGGTTCGGCATGAGTTTTAGAAGTTTAAAAGTTCATTAGTTCATTAGGCTTGGATTGATGTGGGATTCATGATCTTGATATTGTTTGGTGTGATTGAGACCTCGAGTAGGTTCTTGTTATATTTTAGGACTGGTTTGTGTGATTGGATGGGGTCCTGGGGGCCCCAAGTGTGTTTCGGATGCGTCACGCTCTTATTTGATGTTTCATCATCATTTCTTTAGGCATAAAGGGTAACATATTGAGAAAAATGCCTTTAATTTGTTATTATACTGAAATATTATATCCATATCATAATTACGGAATCATAGCAATAAGAATTGTAGAATTTTGAGGCCTTATGAGAGAGTTATCCCCATTTTCGTGTCTGGAATGATTGCTGGTGTCTAGTACGAACTTTTGTTCGTCGCGTACATGAGAGAGTTCTGCGAACGCGAAGAAGGAATTCTGGGTGCACGGTCAGTGAGAAAAATTACTCTTCGCGAATGTGAACATGTCCCACGAAGGCGAAGAACAAAATCACCTGGGTAGTGTTAATAAGCACACCGAGCATTTTAGTATTTTGAGCATATCTTGTGTTCTAGAGCTCCGTTTGAGATGATTTGGCGACATTGTTCTCATCTCAACAAGGGGTAAATATCTAACCTTTATTTTGATGTTTTCCATGATTATTTCCGTTGGTTATTACTTTTATCTGTATTCATATTGTAAAAATTGGAATTTTGAGCTCCAAAGTTGAGAAATGGTAAATCCTTGATTTGAGGGTCAATTCATAAATGAAAATGGATGATTTTCTGTATACATACTATATAATCTTTGGGTAATATTTATTTTCAATAATTTTTGGAATTCGGCACATGGGCTCGGGGTTGACTATGTTGACTTTTTGATCGGAGTTGAGAATTGCTATAAATTTTTAAATTACAAGTATTGGAGTATATTTTGATTGGTTTGCACGTTGTTTGATTAGTTTCAGATCATTTGGCATTCGTTTGAGGAGTTAGAGGTGTTGGAGCTAGTTATAAGATTTCGGTAATGGTCAATACCAAATCAATGATCACATGTCAAGTCAAGAAACTCATGAGTATGTGGACTCCTTATCAAGTATTTTGCATGATTCTGCCGAGGCGAGCGGCTCAATCCCATAAGAATGTCTCATATAATGGCTGAGGCGAATGTCCCGGTCCCATAAGAGTGTGATACATAATCCTACAGAGGCGAACAACCCAATCCCATAAGAATATGATACATGATACTGCCGAGGCAAATGACCCGATCCTATAAGAATATGTTACTCTGCCGAGGAGAACGACCTGATCCCATAAGAGTGTTACATGATACCGCCGAGGCGAACGACCCGTTCCTATAAGAGTATTGCTGAGGCATTCAGCCCAATCCCATTTGAATATGAAACTTTGACGGGTCACTGACCCCAATCACGAATATACGTGTGAGTTATAAGATTCAAGAAAAACTACTGGATAAATATGCACAACACAGAAGAATCCCTAAAGGAAAGTACAATTTCTACGGCTAATCAAGTTGCTCATCAAGTATCTAAAATAGCAAGTCTAACACTCTACGCGAGTCTAGTCTAAGGCTAAATGTAAATTAAAGCATTTAAATAGTCAAGAATAACTCAAATAGTATAATTAAAGCATGGCATGAGTCTAAGTCTACTTAGACATAATCAGGAACTCTAGCATACGCACGGACACTCATCACCTCATACGTGCATAGCTATCACAACATGTAGCACATAATAAATATAACACATACGGGGTAAATACCCCCACAAGCTTAGACAGATAACTTACCTCGCTCCGAAATTCGATAACCAGCTTCAATGCATCTCTAACTCCTCAAACCGACGCTAAACAATCCAAAACTAATCAAACAACATGCAAACCAATCAAAATATACTCCAATACTCGTAATTAACAATTTATAATAATTCTCAACTCCGCTCGAAAAGTCAACATAGTCAACCCCCGGACCCACGTGCTGGATTCCGAAAATTATTGAAAAGAAATATTACCCAAAACTTATATGGTATATATCTAGAAAATCATCCAATTTCGTCCAATTGATCCTCAAATCAAGGATTTACCAATTCTCAACTTTGGGGTTCAAAATCCTAATTTCTACAATACAAATACGGATAAAAATAATAACAACCAAAAATAATCATGGAAAAGCATCAAAATGAATATTAGATATTTATCCCCTTGTTTGGGCGAGAAGAACGCCATGAAAATAATTCCAAACGGAGCTCTAGAACTCAAGATATGCTCAAAATGCTAAAATGCTCGGTGTGCCCATTTAAAACGTTGCCCAGGTGATATTTGTTCTTCGCCTTTACGGGACACCTTTGCGTTCGCGAAGAGCAATTTTTTGCATTGAACATGCACCCAGAATTCCTTCGTCGCGTTCACTGAACTCTCTCGCATTCGCGAAGAACAAAAGTTTGCACCCGAAACCAACAATCTTTTCAGACATAGAAATTGGCATAACTCTCTCATACGACCTCAGAATTCAATGATTCTTGTTTTTATGCTTCTGTAATTATGACACAGATCTAATGGTTCAGTATAATAACAAATTAAAGGTTGTTTCATCAATATGGTAACCATTATGCCCAAATAAATGATGCCGAAATATCAAATAAGAGCACGACACAACCCAAACACATCCGAAACACACCGGAAGCCCCCGGGACCCTGTCCAATCACACAAACTAGTCCCAAAACATATCACGAATCTACTCGAGGCATCAAATCATACGAAACAACATGAAAATCATGAATCGCACATCAATTCAAGCCTAATGAGTTAATGAACCTTTAAACTTCTAAAATTCATGTTGAACCATACCAAATTAACATGGAATGGCCATAAATTTTGTATGCAAGTCCCAAATGACACATCAGACCTATACCAACCCCCATAACTACAATTGGATCCGATATCAACAAAGTCAACTCTCGGATCAAACCTATCAACCTTCTAACCCTTCAATCTTCCAACTTTTTCCAAAAAGCATCAAATCAACCTGCGAACCTCCAAATATAAATCCAGACATACGAATAAGTGAAAAAATATCATCCGGACTTAACGGAATTGTCAAAACCCCGATCCGAGGTCATTTACTCAAAAGTAAAAGCTTGGTCAACTCATCCAACTTAAAGCTTCCGAATTGAGAATTATTCTTCCAAACCAACTCCGATCTTCCCAAAAATCTAATTTGACTACACGTGCAAGTCATAATACATGAAGTGAAGCTACTCAAGGTCTCAAACCGCCAAACGACATGCTAGAGCTTAAAACCTTCCTTTGGTTTGTTAAAGCTTGAATGCCTCAATTGCTTCATTTTTACTACTAAGCAAGTAAATATAGCAATATCTAGTATTGTCATCAATAAAAGTTATGAAATACTTTTTACCACCATAAGATGGTATTGAGTTCATGTCGCAAATATCTGTGTGAATTAAGTCTTAAGAATTTGAATCTTTTCAGCTGGCTTATAAGGTTGTTTAAAATACGTAGATTGCACACATATTTGATATTTCAAATTATCGCATTCGAAATTAGGCAATACTTCCAAGTTAACCATTTTTCGTATAGTTTTGAAGTTGGAGTGACTTAAACGTGCATGCCATAAGTTCTTTAACTCAAGTATGTAAGAAGAATCTTGAGCTTTATTGATATCAATAACTATTACATTCAACTTGAAAAGTCCCTTAGTTAGGTAGCCTTTTACTACATACGCATTATTCTTACTTATTACAACTTTCAAAGAAACAAACACACACTTAAATACATTATTGATAAGAAGTCCAGTAGAGACCAAATCCTTACGAATTTCAGGGACAAGGAGAACTTTGTTTAGAGTCACAACTTTACCTGAAGTTATCTTCAAAGATATCTTTCCAACTTCTTCAATTTTAGCTGTTGCGGAGTTTTTCATAAAGATAGTCTTGTCGGGTACTGTAGGAACATAAGAGGCAAATAACGCTTTGTTAGCACAAACATGGTGAGTAGATTCAAAATTAATCATCCACTCCTTGGGATTTCCTACCAAGCTACATTTAGATGGTATGTCCCATAAGTCCTTCATTTCATCATTCTTTTCAACCATATTTGCTTGACTCTTCTTCTTGTCCTTCTTTGGTGCACGACAGTCCACAGCCTTATGTCCAACCTTTCCACTGTTGTGGTAGTTACATTTGAACTTCTTCTTGCTCGGGTAATTCTTTGTTCCAGACAATTTTTTTCTCTTTTTGTTGCATGTAGAAGCTTCCTCAACAATATTTGCTCCTATAATTGTTGAGTTCCCACGTGACTTCTTTTCAGCAGCCTTGTTGTCCCCTTCAATCCGTAGACAAACAATAAGGTCTTCAAGCATCATCTCCTTGTGCTTATGTTTCAACTAATTCTTAAAGTCCTTCCACACCGGAGGAAGCTTTTCAGTAAATGCCGCAACTTGAAACACTTCATTTATGATAATACCTTCAATCATAAATTTATAATTTGTAAATCTTGAATAAAAATATTGATTAGCTTATACCTTCAGCAAGGAGCTCATGAACAATAATTTACAGTTTTTGGACTTGCGTTATGACAGATTTGCCGTAAACTATTTTGAAGTCCATAAATTTGGCGGCCACAAACTTCTTTAGTCTAGCATTATCAGTCTTGTACTTCTTTTCAAAAGCATTATAAAACTCTTTTGATATTTTCATTACGCTATAAACATTATATAGGTCATCTTTCAAGCAACATAAAATATAACTTTTTGCACAAAAAGTTAGAATGCTTCCATGCCTCTGTAACTACAAACCGCTCATTGTCATGAGTTCCTTCTGCCAAGACCGGAACATCCTCACTGATAAATCGATGCAAACTCAAAGTGTTCGGATAGAAGAGCATCTTCTACTTCCAACGCTACAAATTCGTGACGGAAAATTTTTCGGGCTTTTCTACCGGTGCCATTGCTGGCGCAGGCGTTGTGCGACTTAAAGATGCAGTAGCCATTGCAAGACTATTTGTCGTAGCATTAGTCACTATAATAGAATCATTTTGTTGTTTTGTATTTGTTGCCATTTTTTTGTAAAAGAATTGACACAAATAGAATTAGTAAATCAGTGAAGTTGTTATATCTTCAAACCGAATATAAACGTGGATTAGAAAATCTGAAGATTTTAATTTTCAAAAATTGGAAGTAGAAAATCACTAGAATTTTAATCTTCCAAAACAGAATGTAAGATGAACACAAAATAAAAATTAAATTCTTTAAGCTTGTTATCAGTCTGTGTTTGTAAATAATTTTTGCAAACTAAAATAGAAAACAGAAACAATATAATTAAATGTTCCGAGCCCAACAGAAAATTGTGTTTCCATAAGGAATTTAATCCCCTCACTGTTGTCCAAGGTTATTGGATTAATTCCTCCTAGGATAGAACAGAACAACTATTCTATAATACCGACAATCAAAATTATAGAACTTCGTCGAACTCAACAAACAACAATATACTTCCACGAAAAAATATCAAAAAAGAAATTAAATCACGGAAAATAAGAAATTAATTTGGTCCAAAAAATTATCAATCAACAAATCCGAAGTCGAAGCCAAGCGACGACGACTACACGAGGCACCACTTCTTCTCAACTCTTTTAAGAGCTAGAAGATGTGCTTCTATATATGCACAAGAATTTTCTTTCCATTTTTCGTTGAGGGACAAAGTGTCTTAGTAAAAGGAACACTTCAAACTTTTCGTTTCCCTCCAAATCTTTTTCCTTTATTTTCCATTCACACCTTGCTATTTAATTAAATAAAAACCCAACAAATTATCTAGAGATTAATTGTGACACTCACATCGAGTATTTATTGCTATTAAAGCCTAGAGATTTCTATTTTGTGTTTGTGTCTCCAAATTACGGGTAAGGATAACAAATGTACCCGCGGATGGGCAAAGGCAGTAATACAGACCTAACACCATCACTTCATTGTCTCTTACTTGTCTTTCTAAGCCATAAACTTTAATTGTCACAACCCAATCTCCGCTATAGGTCGTGATGACGCCCAACATTACTGTTAGGCAAGCCAATAGTAAACCATCAAATTAATTAATCATTTTTTAGTTAAATATCGAAAGATTTTATTCAACCAGTAAAGATAATTACAGCTCCTCTAGCTCATTTGGACTAAAGAGCTAGACTCATGAACAATACCAAAATTGTTATTTACATTTCATTAGTCTCTCTACTACTTATACTATTGAGTGCCAACTATTCATAGAGGAAAACTATTTACACCTTCTAATATCTTCTTCCATTTAGTCTTCTGTCGCCCTTTGATATGTAGATGAAGGGCAATATCTCGAATTCTCTTTTTGTTATCAGTCTTTTGCCCCTGAAATCTACACATATTTCTTTCTATCCATGTATGATAAACCACAGCTGCAAATATGAATGCCGATATGCTATTTTGATGCTTACCATTTTTTGTTCTTGTCGTCATCCATAAGACTTCCTCTTCCCAAAGTCTAACTGGATGTCTCTCTCCCAACCAATTGAGCATTGTACTCCAGATGGTCTTTGAGTATTGACATTCAAAAAAAGAGATGGCCCATTGTTTCTGTTTTCACACTGTTGCACAATATACATTCACTTGCTACCTGTACCCCTCAAGTTGCCAGACTATCAATAGTGGTAAGTCTGTGATGAAGTGCTATCCATAGAATGAAGTTATGCCTAGGTATAGTATTTGAGCCCGGCATTAAAGCTTTCCAATGAACCTTTGGGTATTGAGGCCTTGCTAATGTGTATGTCTTCTTGATATTGAATTGCCCCTGCCTGTTATAATTGTTGATGTTGGCAAAAGAGTCAATGCCTAGGTACCATTCTCTTGTATCAAACACTTTCCTTACAATCCAACATGCTTGTCTAGGAATGTTCATTGTAGTGAAGTCCTGCTTCTTTATATAGACATTGTGAATCTATTTTATCCAAAGTGCATCTTTTTTGTATGTATAACCTACATTAGTTTACAAAGTGCTGCTTTGTTCCACCATAAGAAGTTGATAACATTTAGTTCACCAACTGAAGTAGGCATACATATATTTTCCCAAGAAATCAATGCCCTCTTTGAGGAGTTTTGGCTTCCAGTCCATAAGAATATCCTGCACGCAGTAGTCACTAGTTGGATGATCCTTTTTGGCATCAAAAATACCTTCCCCCTATATGTTTGCATTTAAAATAAGACACTCTTTATTAGTTGTAGTCTTTCACTATAAGAAAGGGACTTGGATGTCCAACACTTGATTCTGTTAGTTATCTTCTCCACTAATGGCATGCATTGCTGGATTAACAACTTTCTTGATGATAGAGGCACCCCAAGTATTTGCATGGTAGGTCTTCCATTTTGAACTGATACTCTGCAGTGATCATATCTTTGAATCCCTGAGACACTCCAGCTATGTAGATAGAACTCTTGTCCAAATTTTCCATGAGCCCAGACACCTTCGAGAAATGGTTAAACTTATGAAGTAATAGTTGAATGGAAATCTTGTCAACTTTGCAGCACATTATCAAATCATCTGCAAAGCAGATATGTGTAAGGTTCAGCTTTGCACATCTTGGGTGGAAGTTGAAGTCAGAGATGTTTTTAAGAGTCTTTAGAGTTCTACTCAGATACTCCATTACTAGTACAAACAGATAAGGGGATATTGGGTCCCCTTGTCGCAGTCCCTTCCTTGCTTGAAGTCTACTAGGGAGTCCACAATTGATCAGCAGAGAGTAGCTCACAGTTGTCACACATTTCATTATCCATTGAACCATTTTGCTAGGTATCCCATATTCCAGTAGGACCATACGTAGGAATGGCCATTCAATTGAATCATATGCCTTCCTTATGTCCACTTTTATGATGCACCTAGATGAGACTCCCTTTTCATTATATCCTTTTACCAGCTCATGGGAAACAATCACATTATCTAATATGCTTTTTCCTTCTATGAATGTTGACTGTGCTGGTCCTCTATAAAGTCCACCATTGTCTTTAACCTTGTTGTAAGGATCTTGGCAATGAGCTTGTATAAGGTGGTAGAACATGTTATTGGTCAAAATTATTTTACAAAAGAGGGACTTGACACCTTTGGCACTAATGCAACAGTAGTACTATTGACATTCTTCAGAATTTTCCTCATTTCAAAGAATTCCTTTACAGCATGTATAGTTTGTTCTCCAACAATGTTCCAATATTTCTTGAAGAACTCAGCTGGAAAACATTCAATGCAAGGAGCTTTGTCACTTGGCATATTTTTAAGATCATGTTTGATTTCTTCTTCTGATATAGCCTTAATAAGTATTTGTTACTGTTCTCTATTCAACCATGGTCCATTTTTGACTATTGTAACATCAAATCAAGGCATTTCAGTAGCATTTGTTCCTAGCAAGTTTTTGAAGAATGATATGAATTCTTGTTCTACCAAGGGAGGATCAGTCAGTTTTTGGCCAAGTTCATTACAGATGGTAGATACTCTATTTTTAGCCTGTCTTGCTTTTAGCTGTGCATAGAAAAATTTTGTGTTGGAATCCCCTGCTGATATCCAAACCGCCCTTGATTTCTATCTATACACCTTCTCTTGGATTCCTTCCCATTTCTCTATTTGCATTAATATCTCCTTCTCCTTCTGTATCAATTGATTCTTGAATAGATCAGCATCAATTTCCTTTTGTACCTTCTATAGATTCACCTTGAGGTTTTCTATCCTTTTTTCCACTAAATTGTAAGTTATGTTCATCCATTTTGCTTTGCTTCCTATCTCATGTAGTTTCTTCCATACTAAATACATAATATAACCAGGGATAGATTGATTCCACACCTCTTGAGAAAATTGGTTGAATTCTTCATCCTATAGGAGCACATTCAACAGTTCTAAAAGGTTTTGGCAAATAATTCCTAGTAACCTCAGTACACAACAACACGGGGGAATGATAAAATACCCCATGGTTTTCATACACTGCCTCTATATTGCTATATTTCATGAACCAATGAGAGTTTTCCAAGGCCCAAAATATGTTACTGTAGATTCTGTCTGCAGCCTCCCTTTTGCTGCACCATGGCCATTGACAGCCCTTTCTATTCAATTGTCCCAGCCCAGTGTCAGCAATACATTTTTGGAAATCTTCCACCTCAGTCTGACTAATAGGATTGCCATTAATTCTATCAATGACAGAGAGCATGGTGTTAAAATCTCCTAAAACAAGACAAGCCTCCACCATAGTACTATATATTTGTCTTAGCCGTGTCCATATTTTATGTATCTCTGCTATTGTGTTGTACTAATACACAAATATTAAGCAATAGGTAAATTCTGAGCGTTTATCCCTGACTTTACAGTGCACCAGCTGAGCTCCTGCAAGTATTATTTTGACTGCTACATGCTGAGTCTTCCACATTAGCCATATTCTTCCATTAGGAGCCTGTGTGTAATTTGCAAACACTTCCCAATCATTTTCAACTTTCCTTCTAACTCTTTTTGCATTCCAGGTTTTTACTTTTGTCTCAAGGCACCCTAGAATTGTTACTTTATTTTTATGCAGAAAAGCCTTATGTTCTTTCTGCTTGTAGGGCTTGTTAAGCACTCTAATGTTCCATGAGCTAATAATCATGGAGATTGAGCAAGGGGTACTTTTCCCCCCTTAGATGCCTGACTTGCATCCTTCTTTTCCTGAATTCTCAGTGCGCTAAATCTGGTTTGGTGTAGCATAGCTTCAATATTTGCATCGGGTAAACCATCCCTTAGTGATGTTCTCACCTTGGGACTTTGCACCTGTTTCCCTTTTGTTTTGGCTAACTAGAATTCAACATTTTCATTTTGTACTGTCCCTTCAGAAACCTCTTCTTGCCTTGTCACCACTGTTGTATTTGCTTTGTTAGTACTAGGTTCAACTCTTACTTCTTTCCCTTGAGTTTACTTGGCTGCATTTGTCTTTACAACCCACTTAGTGACTTGTTTCCTTTCCCTTTTATGTTGTTTTCCTTGTTGTTTTTTGTCCCTGCCTGACCTTTAGGAGCGGGGCCAGTTTTTTGTGTCATTTCTGCTTGTACACTGAATTCACCTGTACGAGCCCTATTTGAAGGCAGTCTTGATAGAATGATGGTTGCCAATCAGAGCTCAATGTCTGCTCCCTGAGTTTGCCATCAACAGTTTCAATCAGTATTGTCTCAGACAATGGTTGAAACACATCCATTTCGATCAACATGCGTGCATAAAAAATCCTTGCTTATTGAGGTTTTTATTTTGTCTATGCAAATTGGTTTCCCTATCAAGCTTGCTATTCTTCCCAGATTTTCCACTGTCCAATATTTTATAGGCAACCCAAGGAAATTCACCCAAACTGGGATATTGTTCGTAGCTTCCTTGCTCATTTGGAAATCTGGCTCCCATTGCTTCAATATCATTGGCATGTTATTGAAAGTGAATGATCCATTTTGAAGCACTAGATCTCTATTTTCATCAGAATCGAATTTAAAGATAAAGTAACCTTCGTCGTGGAGTAATACTTGTGATGTCGATACAAATTGCCACACACCATACACAAATTTTAGCATCTCCTGGAATAGAGGGGATCCAACTATTACATATCCAATTAGGCTTGTCCTCCATTTCCTATTTTTCTCCTCAACCTCTGTGCAGTTTAGTCTAACTATTTCTATTCCGTCCTTAATGATAGGAGAATAATAGTTCAACTTCAAACCTTACTGTAATGACCTATTACATTGGACAACGTCAACTAGGGTTGGTTGTGGAGCCCCTAATCCCGCCGAGAATGATAATTTTCTCGTCGCTGTAGCCATATCACTCTCATTTTATACTGGACCTGTAGGGTTTCTTACTATCGGAGCTTGCAATTCCACCAGTGCCATTGATTCCTTCCTCACCTAGCCATGTATTATAGTTGGAGCACTACCCATTCTTTTCATCTAATGGAATAATTGAGCAGACCCTAGGTTTTGGGGGATTCCCATTTTCGGTGTAACAAGCCTGGTATCATCTTCATCTGTCTTATCTTCTTCATCTGTATTCTTCACCATAGCTATGAAGTTCCTCTTCTTCTGACGAGCCATCCCTACTAGCGTATGTTAGCGATACTTGCATAACATGCGCCAAGAGAATATTTTGCCAATTTCTACCTTACGAAGCAAGTTGAACTCACATAGATTACTTGAAAAATGAAGAAACTCAAAATCTCTCTGATTATTTTATTCTTCTTTGTGATTAATTAATTATTCATTTTATTACCTTTAAAATCACAAGTCTTATTAAATAAAGAATTTAATGCATTTAAAATTATGGATACGTACAATGATATTAAGAAATAATATAAAAGGTTAGAATATTGGAGCAAAACCATTAACATCAACTAGAATATCCCAAAATTCGGTGTCACAAGTACATGAACAACTAGTAAGAAATACAATACCAATACAATATCTGTCTGTAATGCAAAATAGATAGAATAACATAAATGAATATGAAGGAGACTCCATGCCAATACAATATCTGTCTGGAATGTAAAATATATAGAATACCATAAATGAATATGAAGGAGAATTTCTGTGCTGCGGATCGTAATATGGGATGCACTCACCTAAAGTCCCAGCAATAGCTGCACCTTTGTAAGGGCCCAACATGTATTTATAAATCCTCATGTCATAAAAGACATATCAAGTATAATCGGACTTAGGGTGACAAAACGCACGAGTTATGTTGAGGTCGTACGACCCGATCCATAATAATCGTGTACATACACTACCGAGGCCGTATGACCCGATCCATGGATGCATCCCATAATATATATAAATATTGCCGAGGCGTTCGGCCCCATCCACAGGGATAAGGAAACTCGTCGGATTATGAATTGTCTTTACAACTTCAAGATAAGCCCATAGAAGAAAATAAATTTCCATCAATGACTAAACATTCCGCCAAATCTCTAAATACTGAAGCTTGATTTAACATAATCTTTAACCAAATTTTACATTTTAATTCAAGAAATTAAACTAGCAAATTGAGTTTAAATAGTACAAGAAATAGCATAATAAAGGACCTATGTCTACCTGGACATAACAAGAATTTTAGCTAAGCATGGACTCTCGTTACTTTGTGCGTACGTAGAACCCACAATTAGTAGAAAAGAATAATGTAAACATCTATGGGGTTAATTCCCTCTTACAAGGTTAGACAAGAGACTTACCTCGTTCCCAAGTTCACTTTTTGATCCACAAATCACTCTAAAAGTCTCAAGCCGATGCCGAACAATCCAAAACTAGCCAAAGGTTGTACTAACTAATCAATAATTGCTCAAAAGTTCATAATTTAACTATTAGGGTGATTACCCAACCCAATTTGGAATATTCCTAAATTTCACCCTCGGGCACGTACCCGGATTCCGAAATGTTTTGTAAATAATCGTTACCCATAACCTCACGAACACAAATATATAATTTCTACTCAATTCCATAACCAATTTCGTGGTCAAAATTCATTTTTATCAAAATCTAAGATTTTCAACAAACTCCTAAAATCTCCACAAATTACATGTTAAAATCTACCCATATTCTATGTATTTAACTTATATTGTATAGTAATTACTTACCTTCAATAGCTAGGGGAAAACCCCTCTCCAAAGAGCTCTTAAATCTGCCAACAAATGAGAGAAATGAACAAAATGGAAAAACTCCCGATTTTTATTAAGTCACTGCCCAGCTAAGCCTTCTTCACGATCGCGAGGGCTAGTTCGTGATCGCGAAGGCAAAACTCATGAACCCAAGTCTTCTTCGCGATCACGAAAAGCCACCTGCGAATGCGATGCACTGAGCCTTATTCCCATCGCGAACACGTAACTTCACTCGCGAACGCGAAAGGCAACTGAGTTGCCCAGGCCCAGGTCTTTTATGCGAACGCGATGAGTCAACCGCGGACGCGCAGGCCACTGGTCCCAAGCCTCCGCGAATGCAACCCTTACTTCGCGAACGCGAAGAACAATATCACCTAGTCCCCAAATCCTTCATCACGAACGCAAGGGTCCTTTAGCGTTCGCGAAGAAGGAAACCACAACAAAATTTTATGTAATTTTTGACTTAGCTCCGGGTGGTTCGAAACACACCCGAGCAACCCGGGACCCCGTCCAAATATACCAACAAGTTCATAAACATAATACAAACCTGTTTAAACTCTCGGAATATGTAAAACAACAATGAAGCTAAGAATCGCACCCCAAAACCAAATTGAATCAACTTATGAACTTCAAACTTCTCAACTAGCTCTAAATGCGCCGAATCATACTTAGACTACTCGGAATGAAACCAAATTTTGCATACAAGTTATAAATCACCATACTGAATTATTCTCAAGCTCGGAATCCCAAACAAACCTCGATAACTCCAAAGTCTACTTCAAACCAAATTCAAAGAACTAGAAAACCTTCAATGAACCGACATTCAACAGTAAGCGCTGAAATGCTCCTGGATCACCTGAAACCCGATCCGAATACACGCCGAAGTCCAAAATCATCATACAAACCTATTTGAACTATCAAATTCCGGTTCTGAAATCATTTACTAAAAATTATGATTCAATCATAGGCCACTATTAAGGAACTAAGTGTTCCAATTTTAACCTGAATCCTTCCAAACCTAAAACAACCATTCTTGCAAGTCATAAAATAGTAAAAGCACATATGGGGAGTCTTAGTTAGGGGAACAGAGATCTAAAAAGCAAAACAACCGGTCGGGTTGTTTCAAGTACTTAAATCAACGCATACCTAGTAAGTATCTAGCCTAACCCCGGGAGGGGGAGGGAGTAGTGACGAGGGGTCGACATCAACACTTGCTAGTGGTCCAATAAATCAAGTACAGTAAAAAGCAGAAAAGTATGAAGCATAGTAATTAAACAGTGAAAACATATATAGGTATATGGTACGATCCTCAACTGTATAGTAAACACAAAGTCCTCAAATATCAATTACTTCATCTTATGGAGTATATAAGGGTTACCACCAGATAAATCATCACTTCCCAAGTCAGGAAAACTCACGGATACACTGGCTTCTTGTCAAATATTACGCACGATTATGCCGAGGCGAGAAACCAGATCCCAAAAGAATATTTCATAGAACTGCCAAGGCGAACGACTCGATCCTATAAGAGTGTGTTACAATATTTTGCCGACGGGAACGGACCAATCCCATAAGAGTGTGTTACATAATACTACCAAGGTGAATGGCCCGATCGCATAATGATATATACATTATATTGCCGAGGCAAACGACCTAATCCCATGAGAGTGTTTCTGAGGCGTTCAACCATATCCAATTAGAATATGAAGCGTTTACGGGTCTTTGACCCCAGTCACGAATATACATATGAGTTATGAAATTCAGAAAACTTTCTAATGAATACGCACAACGCGGGAGAAATCCGTAATCGAAGTACAATTTCTATGGTTAATTAAGTAGCTCGTCAAGTATTTAAAATAACGAGTCCATTACTCTATGCGAGTCTAGTCTCAGGTCATAATGCGAATTAAAGCAATTAAATAGGCAAGAATAACTCAAATAGTATAATTAAAGCATGACGTTAGTCTAAGTTACCCGGACATAATCAGGAATTCTAGTATAAGCACAGACACTCATCACCTCATAGGTATTTAGCTCCCACAACATGTAGCACATAACAATTATAATACTTATGGGGTAATTTCTCCCACACAAAGTTATACAGTTGATTTACCTCTCTTAGAATTCAATAACCGGTTCCAACGCCTCTCTAACACCAGCAAATCGATGCCCAATGATACAAAACTACTCAAACAATGTGCAAACCAATAAAACAATATACTCAAATACTCATAATTAAATAATTTAAAATAATTCTCAACTCCGCTCGAAAAGTCAAGATGGTCAACCCCCGGGGCCACGTGCCGGATTCTGAAAATTTTGGAAGATAAATATTATCCACACCACCACGAACTCAAATGTATAATTTATTCCCAATTCAATGTTGAATTTCGTGGCAAGAATCCAAAAATATCAATTCTAGGTTTTCTTCATAAAATCACACAATTTCTATCAATTTTCATGTAAAAATCTATATATAATTCGTGCATTTAACTCACAAGGAGTAGGAATCACTTACCATAGATGAAGAAAATGGAATTACAAAATCCCCCCAAGGTTGACTCCAATAAGAAAAATGAGGCAAAACCCGATTTGGCTAACATATATTTAACCCATGCGATTTTCGCATATGCGGAACCAACCCCGCAGATGCGGCTTCCACTACGGTGCCAGCTTTCTGCTTATGCAGACATCTAATCGCAGAAGCGCATCCGCTTCTGCGGAAGCCATACACATCTGCGGACTCCTAGCTCAAACAAAGCTCCACATCTGCACACCCATGATCGTACATACTGCTCCGCCGGTGCGCTAAAACACCCACACCTGCGATATCTAGCTCACAGACCAAATCCGCTTTTCTGTAACACCCCTTCGCCCCCACATGTACACTCTAACAGATGCGGAATTCCCTTCGCACCTGCACATCTTCCCAACTCCAAGCATATCCACCGTTTGCGCATAAGAGGTAGCTTTTACGGCTACGCACCTACGGCTAACTTCTCATAGGTGCGGTTGCACCAGACATGAAACCATCAGCATTTCTTAAAAGTCCCAAAATGATCCGCCAACCATCCGAATGTCACCCGAGGCCTTGGGGACCCCATCCAAATACACCAACCTGGCCTAAAACACATTAAGAACTTACTCGAAGCCTCAAATCATATCAAACAACATTAAAACTACGAATCAATAATCAAAACCTTTCATTGAACTTTCAAACTTTCAAATTTTGCCGAACGCATCAGAATCACACTAAAACATCTTGGAACGATGCCAAATTTTACGTACATGCCACAATTCACAATACGAACCTATCCCAAGGCTCGAAATCCCAAACGAACATCAATAACACCAAAGTCCTCTTCAAAACAAACTTAGGAAATTCTAAAACCTTCAAAATGCCAACTTTCTACAACTATCTCCGAAATGCTCCTGTACCATCTGATAATCAATCTGAGCATACTCCTAAGTCCAAAATTATCATACGAACATATTGGAACCTTCAGATTCCGATTTCGTAGTTGTTTACTCAAAAGTCAAACCTTGGTCAAGTCTTTCAACTTAAAGCTTTCAGATTGAGAATTTTCCTTCCAAATTCCGAAGTTCAAATCCGACTATATGTACAAGTCATAATACATAAAGTGAAGCTACTCAAGGCCTCAAACTGCCGATCGACACCCCAGAGCTCAAAACGACCGGTCGGGTCGTTACATTCTCCCCCGCTTAAACACATGTTTGCCTCCTACGTGCCAAGATCCATTCTAGAGTTGCCCAAATTCACTGTTTAATACTTCGTGCACCTACCTGTGCCACCTCAACCCATGTGAGCACATTAGCTCAAGCCAGACTGAAGATCCTTCCTACTATGTTAGCCCACACCCGTAGAACCCAAATCCCAACATCAATAATTTTACAAGGTCTAATTTTAACATACGAACATCGTATCAATCTCAACACGCCGACCAAACCATGATCATGCACCCATGATGTAATCACACAATGCACCATAGATCCATATGCCTGTAGGAACATCCTCCAACAACCATAGCTGCAAATTTACGAATATGTCACCCGTAATATACCTCATAACACATACAAACCATGTTCCAACTCTCGTAATACTGCAACGATCAAATAGACACATAGAAACCCATAAAACCTTCCAAATCAATAACTTATGGAGTCCCTCCGCTCAACAAGAATCACTGCCTCACTCTGGACTGAATAGTGACATTTTCCCTCTAATATACATTATATGAATCTAATTGCACTGATTTCGAGTCCAACAACCTTGTCTCCCCCAGTACAAGCTGCTCGGCTAACAACCCATATAAAAATCCCATCTAGAATCTCATACGACGCCATCAGTGCGCCAACAAGCCACAAATCGAATGTGACTAATTAAGGAGAAACAAACTCGGGTAAAGAACTACCTAACCTACGTAACATTCAAAACAACCAGACAAATGCTATGAACCTATCTCAAAGGTGAGAATCAAAACATATAAAATAAATATAAGGAACCATACTCAACATCTCACTGCTACGGTGTGAAACCCGATCTAAACATGATACCCGTAGTGGCGTGCCAACCGAGCTACACATATAATCAATAAGGAAGTACATACCGATCCAGATTACTCATACCCACGAAATGACCGAATGTCGACTAGCAACATGTCAAATGCGTAAACACAACCCTGGGGAGTCAAATAGTGCCATGCGCTACAAAATGCCAAGCACCACTAAGGTGCATCAAACAACAAATATCTCGAGAGCCATCTCGCTCATATAACACCTCAAATATGTAGGGTCACAACACACATGTGAATAATTAAGCCGCCTAATAACTAACATGGCGTAAGGGAGTAACACCTGAAATAGACGAAGGCAAGAATATTGTCCACCACGCCCGAAGACTCATCCATAAGAAATGCTATGCCGAATAAACATATCTCACCTGGTGTAAATATATATTCACATTAGGCCTACCCACGGACCCCCAAGCTGATTCCGATCTCTGTATATGATTTCAATTTCTATCACTTAGATGACTAACATGTCACACTTATACAATCACCCACAACCTTCCACACCAGGTAGTAAAATCCGCACATCCAAGGCTACCAACCATACTATTTCCATAATGCAATTCAAGAACCTATAATTCAATACACAATGCCTCTTCCATAGAACACCATTCTTAGGCGACACTAAAATAGCGCCAGCATACTCCAAAAGTCTGAAATCTCTACCGTTTCTTCGAACTCATGATATTCTTGACAAAATAAATTGTAACTTGACCTTTTAATCACAATTTCATACTGCTCACCACACCTATCATGCTGTTACGGGAGAGTACAAGAATTTCATCATAATTTCTAAACCACCAGTAGGATAAATACTCCATCGGTTAGAAATCATTTACTTAACTCATTTCAGAAGAAGAATCACAGCACACAACCAACCTCCCATAATTGTAGAAAATGCAAACCCCAAGTCGTGGCCTAAACCATCATACTTTCCTTAACCCTCGGAATTGAATACCCCCAAATCAATCAAATTACGGATATTTTCGAGCCCGCAAGTGTAGCCATGAACACCCGTATAGCTTTACCACACCGTAGAAACCAATCATTTCCTTAAGCATGTTGATCCAAACCACTGCTAGCTGACTCAACTCCTCCCGACTTGCCTTCGAAGTAATACCTATACTAAAACACATAACGGACCTCGATCAACACTTATCCCAAGTAACCCAAAGCACGATCCCTCATCTTGTTAATACCCATAAGTTAGTTTAGTTATACTCTCCTCATGTACTCAACATCTCCAACTGATACACCCATTCTGAAAGATCTTCTGCAAGTTTGAAGTTGTTTCTTCGATCTCTCTTACATCGAACCACAAGCCCGGCGACATTTATAAAAATACTCCAAGTCTCTTTCACACACAACTGCAAGACTAATTCTCTTAGCAATACAACTAACACAAAAATCTGTTACATCTCGCGTTTTTCCTATGTTAAAATATCATCTTCAGTTAATTGACGTAGACTCGGGGATGAGATTATCTGGAGGTTAGCATATTTATGTGATTTATAACAAGCAATAACTAAGTACCATGAAGTAAAGGGTACACGAATTAAAGAAAATGAGTTTCGTTGAAGGTTGTCAATTTGGAATAAAATACGGGTCGAGCGATAATACCCGATAAATATGAACTAGTACCATACAAGGTACAATATGACCACGGTAGTATATATATAAAGTATATATGAAGCATTTTAAAAACAAATAGAAATTCAAGTAATTTGTGATAATTTTAAAATTATACGGGTAATTGGTTAATTATTGGGTAACGGGACATTACATGGATAACTAATAAGTGGATAAAAAATTAATAAAATAATACACCCCTACTCCTCACGTGGAAGTGTGCCATCATTCAATATATGACTCTTGGCCATATGTATGTAACGTGTAAGTCCCTCTATAACTCATTAGAATGAGTCACTTTAGGGAAAGAATTGATCAAACTTTAAGGCTTGATTCCTTTTGGACAAAAGAAGGAAAAGCCCACTCTGATCCTTAGTTTTAATTCAAAATGACACTTTGTCTTTAAGATGACAAACTTTCAAGAATAGAATCAGAAGCCTCGTCCAAAAATTTCAGAAAAATCAAGCCAATTTCGATCCACAAGTTCGAAAGCGCAGAAGCTTAAATCCGTTTTTTGGATTCTAAGTTCAATCCACAAAGGTTTCCAAACGGTATAATTATACAGAGTTATTCCTAATCCAGATATGTTAAGGCCATTTTTTCTTTCTTTTGGGATGATCCATATGATACGAACGAAACGTGCAAATACACAAATTCCATGAATGACTTTATTCATAGAAGTATTAGAGATATCTATGTTCTTGAATTTCCGTGTATCATAATATTTTATCATCTGTTCATGGGTCTCAGAAAAAAATATAAAAGTTGAAAAGAGTTTACTTTATGATATTACTCAAAGGCAAAATGGTCTTATGAAGCTCCAAACGATTTTATTACGTATTTTTCATGCATTTCATACATGTGCATTGACCCATGATCAGATGGTGTTATATACACATACATATGTAAATATAAATATATGTAATATAGGAAAAAGTTACGGCATTATATACGCACCACGACCTGATCAGCTGGTATATGATGATGATGTTGCCCACAGTGGCTGAAATATGATTCAAACGGCGTTATACATACGTATGTATGTATGTATGTATGTATGTATGTATGTATGTATGTATGTATGTATGTATGTATGTATGTATGTATGTATGTATGTATGTATGTATGTATGTATGTATATATATATATATATGTTTGTATTTCATCACCTTATTTATATATGTATATATATATATATATATATGTATATGGGTTACGGGAAAGGTTATGGCGTTATATACACACCACCACCTGATCAGCTGGTATACGATGATGATTTTGCCCGCAGTAGGCGATATGATATGATGGGATGCCCTTAGAGGCTGATGATGTTATGAAACATTTACCTATGCACGACATGACATTCATACACATATGCATGACGCTAAAAGTAATTTATGTTTTACAAAGTTATTCAGACTTACAGGTTGAGCCATGTACTCTATATGTCTTCCATGTCTCTTATGTAGTTATTTATGTGCCTTACATACTCGGTACATTATTTGTACTGACGTCCCTTTTGCTTGGGGACACTGCATTTTGTGCCCGCAGGTCCCGATAGATAGGTCGAGAGCCCTCCAAGTAGGCTATCAGCTCAGTGGAAGATGTTGGTGCGCTCCATTTGCTTCGGAGTTGCTCGTTTGGTTAGTATGATTTAGACGTGTATTTTTTGTTATGGCGGGACTCTGTCCTGACCTTAATGACATTTATGTATTCTTCGAGGCTTGTAGACATATGTCGTGTACATAAAAGATTGTACGACCTTGTCAGCCTATGTTTTGAGTTTATAAAGGATCACGTTGGCCTATTAGGCCCGTATGTCATGTGTATATGATGATGTAATAAGAAAGATACATTACGTTGGTACTCGGTTGAGTAAGGTACTGGGTGCCCATCGCGGCCCATAGGTTTGGGTCATAACAAAAGTGGTATCAGAGCAGTTCTGTCCTAGGGAGTCTACAAGTCGTGTCTAATAGAGTATTGTTTATGGGCGTGTCATGCATCACACTTATAAGTAGGAGGCTACAAGGCATTTAGGACTGTCACTCTTTCTTCTTACTCTAGATCGTGTGATAGATCTCATCTATAAGAATTCAAATTCCAAAATTCTATTTTATTCGTAATAAGACGATACCTACATCCGGAAAGAAGGTTGGAAAGAGAGATAGTTGAGAATGAGCTGAGTCAGAGGAATTGGATTTTTGTATGATTCCTACGATAAGTAAATGTGAGGTCTTTAGAAGATCATGGATGTACTAAAAGGTGTAAGCTTCCTGATAAGAAGCCTTAAGTCAAGAATGTCTACCCATCTTTATGGTAAAAGACAATAAGAGATTAACAAGATAAATACAAGTTTCAATAAGCAAAAGAAGCGAGATGAAGAAGGATACGAGGCGCCTAGTTAATGAAGGCTAACAACGTTTATAATTCAGGCAGAGGAACATAAGCTTTTTGAGTTATATTCAACAGTAACAGAGGTATATACAATTGGACGCACCCATTCCAGATATGCCCTATGGGGAGAAGTAGTATAAGAAGATATGATGGATGAATTATTTGCGTCAGTTGACATTTCTGAAGGATGTTGCAAATGTGCTAATAGATCTTTTTATGAGACACCCAGATGGTACACTCTAAAATAGTGCAGCCAGATATATGTACTACAAAGACATGCACTATAAGCCTTGATGGGATATATATTACCTTAGTGTGGCTTGCGTCCCTAGTAAAGCGAGAACGTTAAGCAACTTGAAGAGCCACTAAATGGAGCAAAGGGAAGCTGAAAGAAAAAGAATGTCTTGTTTGAGTTTTCAGAATAAATTTATTGACAGAAATGTTAGCAAGAAATAAGAAGAGAGTTAATGAAGAATTATGAGTAAGATGTGATACATGGATGACAACGGTAGATAAAAAAATGACAATATTACAAAGTTTATAATCAAGTGAAGGGAAATACAAGAGGTGACAAGCCTTGAGTCAACAAAAGAGTATAGGCCATAAAGTCATATCGACACTTTGAGAAAAAAGTTCGTGACTCTAACACGACTACCAGAAGGAAAAATTAGACCCCATAATAATAGAAATTAGTGTGGATTGGTGAACAAGATAAACTAAACATGAATTAGGAACTGAGTGATTTGATAATGGTTGGCATCACGAAAATTTTGGATTGCATTCCGGCAATAATAGAATGGACGACAGAAGAATAACCTTTAAAGGTCATTCAGGAAGACGCTTCCCTAAAGTAAGAAATGTGAGCAAAGTTAAGATTAAGCGACTGTATGTGCCAGTTACACTACATGTCACCATCACGAGTGAGGAAATTTTGTTATCCTTTGTACGGAATGACTATCGCAAGGAGAGTAAGGATCATCGATGATGTGAAAGGATGCCAAAGATGAAAAGGTAAAACAAATATAGGCAGGTCGTCGTAGCTCCAACTCTTAGTACACCCCCTAAAGGGGGGAATATGGAATGGTGTGGTATTAAGTCAGAATTAAGTGGATCTAGTAACTATGGAATGATAAAGAAAGAATGCGATAAGAATGTGAAAGGGATGAGATTGTACTTTTTCAAATGTTACAGAAATGCTATGATTCCAGAACATTATGTAAGCACGGCACCAAGAAAATGAAGTAAGGGTTCCTGCCCGGGATGTTTTTGATAAATAAGGAGCCAGTGCGAGACGTAAGTTAAGACAAAGGAAATAACCCAAGACAGATTTCGCGAAATATTGACATGAGAATGGGCCAAAGATTAGTTAGTAGTTGATTCAGGAAGAGCCTAGTCACGACTAGACAAGAAGTTACAGACAAATCAGTAGATCATGCAAGATAAATGTAGTAAACCCCAACATGGAGAATTCAGCCCCGCAGTTATGACATTGTAATACTTGAGATATATTCATATAGGAGTTGGAGAAGTTAAAAAGGTACTATATGAGTGTTATAGAAATAAAAGAGAGTGCCACTAGGAAGACGGTCAGAATATCAGTCCAGAAGCAACCCAACAAGCACAAGGGCATGAAGATAAGTAACTACGGATAAGTATAGGCAAGGAAGGATAGTAGAAGGTCCGTCAAGTATACGATATAATAAGCTCACATCTTTACAAGAGTCAGAGGATCCTCCGTAAGTACTACAGTGAAGGACTAGCTTAGAAAATGAGGAAGAAGGCCTCAACCTAAGCACAGTAACCTAATGAAGAAAGGGTCATGTAAAAGTAGTCTCACAACAAATATTGTATGCCCTCCAAAAGAAAGTGGCACCTACCATGGATAATGAATGGGGAGAAAGATCGAAGGTAATATTTGAGACTATATGAGTTGCACAAAAATTCTGGCATGTGTTGGAACTAGGATGAGTTGAGTATGCACGTAACAAGGGGCAGAAAGATCAGGAAAAGTAATTGCATACGTTTTAAGAGAGTTGAGATGGAATGAAAGGAATTATTTGATCAATGATCCAGAGTTAGTACATTATGGACTCACTCAAGATTTTAGAGATATATTTTTTTGGCAATCATACTGCCATACAAAACTCCGGTATAAGTTAAAAAGAAGAATTGAGCCCAGAGCATAGACAAATGATTGAATTGTTAGAAGATTGTATCATGCATATTTCTCAAGCCCATGAAAGGCTAGACAGAATAACTAATACCATGAACCACAGATCAGAAGATAGTTTAATCCTATATAAAGGTTGATCAGAGGGAAGAGGAAACTAAAGAGTGACATCAACTAAGTAATCAGGAGTCTGATAATTGGACCCAGAAGTTATAGGAATCATGATTGAGAACATAGCAGAATCACTCTTAATATTAGAAGTGCAAGAGAGATAACACAACAACTATATTTTATAATGGCTCTACGATAAAATCAGTTAGAAGACATACCAGCCTCATAAAAAGTCAGTATGGAGCTCCCACTAGATTATATAGGCACCAGAGGTGCAAGTATTATAATAAAGCTTCAAATGGTGGATGTGATTTATACCTATGTGGGAGGAAGGTTATGAAGGAAAGATAGAAGAATGTAATGTGATATTTTAAAGTAAGTAAGGTAAAGGTGAACAACGTATAAAATACTCAAGTATAGAAGGATGAGAGTGGTCCATACTTCAGGTAAAAAATTAGAAGCACTGGGATTCAATATCCAAGAATGATAGTGGCATCGTCAGTGGTATATCTTCTAGTCAATGATTTCTAGGTATCGACAGGTCTAGTTAGGAAAGTAAAGAAGAGTTAGAGACAATGTGATGTCTCACTTGATGTATAACACAAGGAAATTCAAGCAAGTTGAAGGAAGATTACGAGTAGTATAAATAGATATGTATAGTGACAAGCTAAAGTATGGTAAAGCGACAAAGTTTTAGGAGGACAGAAATACAGATATGAAAGGGAAGTGAGAAGGTGACGAGAATGGATTAGTCCTCAGGATTAGGCCTATGAAAACAAGGGAGCTAATGGCTTCTCAATAATAAGCTCAGTATAGTCTGAATGGACTCAACTGAGTTACTTTTCATAAGTAGCATTTAGAAGAGATGGAATGCTGCCCTAATACTAGAATAATGGTATAATTGTGATAGATAAAGGATGACGTTTGGGCCTTTGATTGAGTAATGATTTAAAAAAAAAGGGATTCATGAATTGTATGGGATTAAAATTCTCAACTTGGGATGCTATAGAATACGATTATTGCATTACAGTATCGACACTAAGTGGATCAGGAAAATTACTTCGAATATTCCTTGATGTAACGTAAGCCTTAGAGGCAAGGTATTACGTAACAAGTTTTAAGTTATCAGTGGTATATTGGAGATCAATATTGAGGTGAATCAACAATGAATGGACAAAAGTCACAAAGTATGAGATGAGATTAGGCCATCATTCTAAAGATGAGCAGTAACGAGGAAGCATTAAAGGACTTAATTCATACACATGGAATAAGCAACGAGAGTAAGCTGGAATTTGGTAGCAGACCCCAACGAACAACTTCAGTATACTCATAGACCCAAAGGAACATCTTATCAAGATCTACATATGAAGCCTAGAGATTGGGCACCTTTAAAGGACAAAATCCTACAGGCTGCATGATAGAAGGTAGCAACAGTTACGAGACTGGAAAGGTCCCGACCATAAGTCGTGGTGTGAGAAAGAGGCCTAAAGGGGGGAATACCCTGGACTTTGGATTTAATCATAGAATAGTTGCTTAGATGGTAGGAGAAAAATAAAGTATTCAGAAGATACAGTCTATGAAAATGATAAGAGCACCAGTTAACATTTGAGGATGAATGTTCCAAAGGAGGGAATGATGTTACATCTCGCGTTATTCCTACGTTAAAACTTAGTCTTCAGTTAATTGACGTAGACTCGAGGATGAGATTATCTGGAGGTTAGAATATTTATGCGATTTATAACAAGCAATAACTAAGTACCATAAAGGAAAGGGTACACCAATTAAAGAAAATGAGTTTCGTTTAAGGTTGTCAATTTGGAATAAAATACGGGTCGAGCGATAATACCCGATAATTATGAACTAGTACCATGCAAGGTACCATATGACCACGGTAGTATATATATAAAGTATATATGAAGTATTTTAAAAATAAATAGAATTTTAAGTAATTTGTGATAATTTTTAAATTATGCGGGTAATTAGTTAATTATCGGGTAACAGGACATTACTCAGTTAACTAATAAGTGGATAAAAAATTAATAAAATAACCCACCCCTAATCCCCATGTGGAAGTGTGCCATCATTTAACATATGACTATTGGTCATATGTATGTAACATGTAAGTCCCTCCATAGCTCATTAGAATGAGTCACTTTAGGGAAAGAATTGATCAAACTTTAAGGCTTGATTCCTTTTGGACAAAAGAAGGAAAAGCCCACTCTGATCCTTAGTTTTAATTCAAAATGACACTTTGTCTTTAAGAAGACAAACGTTCAAGAATAGAATCAGAAGCCTCGTCCAAAAATTTCAGAAAAATCAAGCCAGTTTCGTTCCACAAGTTCGAAAGCGCAGAAGCTTACATCCGATTTTTGGATTCTAAGTTCAATCCACGAAGGTTTTCAAACGGGATAATTATACGGAGTTGTTCCTAATCCAGGTATGTTAAGTCTATCCCTTCTTTCTTTTGGCATGATCCATAAAATATGAACGAAACATGCAAATACACAAATTCCATGAATGACTCTATTCATAGAAGTATTAGAGATATCTATGTTCTTGAATTTCCGTGTGTCATAATATTTTATCATCTGTTCATCGGTTTCAGAAAAAAAAATATAAAAGTTGTAAAGAGTTTACTTTATGATATTACTCAAAGGCAAAATGGTCTTATGAAGCTCCAAAAGATTTTATTACGTATTTTTCATGTATTTCATACATGTGCATTGACCCATGACCAAATGACGTTATATACATGTGTATATGTAAATATATGTATATGGGATATGGGAAATGGTTACGGCATTATATATGCACCACCACCTGATCAGCTGGTATATGATGATGATGTTGCCCATAGTGGCTGAAATATGATTCAAACGGCGTTATATACGCGTATATATGTATGTATATATATATATATATATGGGATATGTATATATATATATAGGATACAAGAAATGTTATGGAGTTATATACGCACCACCACCTGATCAGCTAGTATACAATGATGATTTTGCCCACAGTGGTCGATATGATACGATGGGATGCCCTCAAAAGCTGATGATGTTATGAAACATGTGCCTATGCACGACATGACATTCATACGCATATGCATGACGCTAAAAGTAATTTATGATTTACAAAGTTATTCAGACTTACAGGTTGAGCCATGTACTCTATATGTCTTCCATGTCTCTTATGTATTTATTTATATGCCTTATATACTAGGTACATTATTCGTACTGATGTCCCTTTTGCCTGGGGACGCTGCGTTTCATGCCCATAGGTCCTGATAGATAGGTCGAGAGCCCTCCAAGTAGACTATCAGCTCAGTGGAAGATGTTGGTGCGCTCCATTTGCTTCGGAGTTGCTCGTTTGATTAGTATGATTTAGACGTGTATTGTTTGGTATGGCGGGACTATGTCCCGACCTTTATGATATTTTTGTATTCTTAGAGTCTTGTAGACATATGTCGTGTAAATAAAAGATTGTACGGCCTTGTCGGCCTATGTTTTGAGTTTATAAAGGATCATGTTGGCCTATTATGCCCGTATGTCATGTGTATAGGATGATGTAATAAGAAAGATACGTTACGTTGGTACTCGGTTGAGTAAGGTACCAGGTGCCCATTGCGGCCCATCGGTTTTGGTCGTGACAAAATCCTTAGGCACCGTGCTTAAATTCTTGAATCCACTAGAACTATCATTGAGAGTCACCTACTCTGACCCGAATACGAATATATAGCCAACAACCAGTGCTCTGTTAGCAAACGAATATTCCAGAAGAAGCAACTGAATGAATCTCTTCCCTTGCACGTCACCTTCGCTAAGAAATATCAAATCTTGGTCATTTCACAACCTGCACACATCAATATGGTGAAATGTAGCATACATCGATCAACTCCCTTGCTCGAATTACCCCTGATTTTCTCTTCCTCGGTCATAACTATTCCCCTGACGTAATGCTAGCTAGAAGCTGCAAAGGCACATAATTATTCACGCGACCCTATCATCGACGATAGGCTCCCCCACTTAGCTTTAAGCCACACTCACATAAATCAAGGACCCACAATGACTTCTCCTTCTAGCCACCATTACTTCACACCGTTACTCAACCAAATTTCTCACAAGCTCTTATTGTACTAATCATAACATGCCATTAATTACCGGTCCCAAACGCATTCTAAACCTCCTAATAATCACACCCCCTTCTTCACGTGATCCAAACCCACATTGCAATACATGCTTCATGTTGGATAGAAAGTAGAACTCTTCATAGGAACTTATCTGAAATCATGCATTCCCTAACCTTCTCACAGGAGATAGCCCACTTGTGTAACGTCTTATCGACCTCCTCCAAAGTCATTGCCATAGTTACATCCACCATGAAATCAATTAATCTCCCTGGGTCCACACTCATCCGTCGGCCGTAAGAATCCCTTCATCCATTAACATTACCCTGAAGGTCCAACATTATGTTTAAAACTCATAGCCATATTGCATCCAAAACAATAATCTAATTTTCACATTTTCCTACATTCTAATTAAGCCCTCCTCGTCACATTCAAACTTCCTAAGTACAGAAACATCCTCAGGGATCATCTCCCTCGAACCATCACCAATGGAAATGTTGGTTCGATTTTGAAGCTGCAACACATCGCATTCTCCGATACCTGCTTCTTAAGTACCATCTCACAACACTGTGCCCAGAGGCAAACAATTGAAGACCAACACACCGACGAGCGCTAATGCATTCAATCAAGGATGGTGACACCACAATATTAACTAGAATTCCACCAAATTTGGACAATATCAAATCTCGTGACTGTATCAACCAACGCCTGAACATCCATAGTCTGACTGTCTCTCCTCTGCTGGAATCAATTGCCGAATCTCTTAATCATGAACCGACTAATACTTCTCCCGAATCATTCATTGTTGCAACACATAAGCAAGCACCCTGCACTTCACACTGACACTGTGCGATAAAAATGCATTAACATCACAATATACTATGCATAGCCTCAAAACTATAGGCAACACCAATTGTTGGGCTAAAATGACAGAACACTCCTCCAGAAGGCGACGATAATAGTTTGCCTACATACATAGGGAAAAACATCCTGCACCGCATCTGCAACATCGTCACAACTCGTCGGTGCCTAACTGATAACAAATGCCCGATGTCACGTACAAATGAGTAGGAAAGAATTGAAGGCATAAGCTTCAACAAAATCAAATTGTAGGATGAGGAATCAAGGAAGGGAAGCTTTCGTAATAGCCATGTAGTATGTCGAAGATAAGAACAGACGTCTCCATACTGATCCGCAAGACTCTACAAGATTTGATCATGACTAGTGAGACCTAAGTGAACCTAGTGCTCCGAGACCAAGCTTTCACGACCCAATCTCCCCTATAGGCCGTGATGACACCCAATGTTGCCGTTAGGCAAGCCAACAGTGCACCATCTAATTAATTATTTATTTTATTACCTTTAAAATCACAACTCTTATTAAATAAAGAATCTAATAGCATTCAAAATCATGGATACGTACAATGCTAGTAAGAAATAAAATAAAATGTGACAATATTAGAGAAAAACCATTAACATCAACTAGAATATTCCAAAATCCGGTGTCACCAGTGCATGTGCAACTACTAAGAAATACAATACAATACAATACAACATATGTCTGGAATGTAAAATAGAAAGGATAACATAAATGGATATGAAGAAAACTTTGTGTGTTGCGGATCATAATATGGGATGCGGCTCACCGTAAAGTCCTCGCAATAGCTGCACCTTTGCGCCCAAATGACCTCCAAAATTATATATACCTGCACAATGAGTGTAAAAGTGTAGCATGAGTACGTAAATCAATGTCATACCCAGTAAGTATCTAGATTAACCCTGGAGAAGTAGTGACGAGGGATCGACATCGAGATTTACTAGTGATCCAATAAATTAAGTACACTAAAAAGTAGACAAGTATGAAGCATAGTAATTAAACAGTAAAAACAGATATAGTTACATGGTACGATCCTCAACTATATAGTAAATACGAAGTCCTCAAATATCGCTTACTTCATCTAATCGAGTATATAATGGTAACCACCAGATAGATCATCATATCTCTAGTAAAAAAACTCACGGATACACTGGATTCTTGTAAAATATTAGGCAAGATTCTGTCGAGGTAAGAAGCCCGATCCCATAAGAGTATTTTATAGAACTGCTGAGGCGAATGTCCTAATCCCATAAGAGTGTGTTGCAATATCCTCCCGAAGGGAACAACCTGATCCTATAAGAGTGTGTTACATCATACTGCCGAGGCGAAAGTGCTGCTGAGGCGTTAATTCCGATCCCATTATAATATTAAGCTTTTATGGGTCTTTGACCCCAGTCTGGAATATACGTGTGAGTTATGAAATTCAAGAAAACTTTCTAATGAATATGCACAATTTGGGAGAAATCTGTAAGGGAAGTACAATTTCTACGGCTAATCAAGTAGCTCGTCAAATATCTAAAATAGCGAGTCCATTACTTTACGGGGGTCTAGTCTCAGGTCATAATGTGAATTAAAACAACTAAAAAGGCAAGAATAACTCAAATAGTACAACTAATGCATGACGTGAGTCTAATTCTACCCGGGCATAATTGGGAATTCTAGCATACGCACAGACACTCGTCACCTCATACGTCCATAGCTCCCACAACATGTCACATAATAATTATAATACCTATGGGGTAATTTCCCCCTCACAAGGTTAGACAAGAGATTTACCTCGCTTCGAAGTTTAATAACCGGCTCCAACGCCTCTTAAACACCTCAAATCGTTGCCCAACAATCCGAAATTAGACAAATAATGTGTAAACCAACAAAAATATACTCAAATACTCATAATTTAATAATTTACAACAATTCTCAACTCCGCTCCAAAAGTCAACAAGGTCAACCCCCGGGCCCACGTGCCCGAATTCCGAAAATTTTCAAAGACAAACATAACCCATAACACCATGAGCTCAAATGTATAATTTATTCCTAATTCTATGATGAATTTCATGGCAAAAACTCAAAAATATCAATTCTAGGTTTTCTTCATAAAATTCCACAATTTATACCAATTTTCATGTAAAAATTCATATCTAATATGTGTATTTAACTCACAAGGGGTAGAAATCACTTACAACATGATAGATGATGAAAATGGCGCTCCAAAATCGCCCCCAAGGTCGACTCTAATGAGATGAAATGAGCCAAAATCCGATTTGGCTAACATATATTCTGCCGGGCGATTTCCACAGTGGAACTTTCTTCCGATTCTATTGCTCTGCATCTGCGGAACCAACCTCACAGATGCGGCTTCCACTAAGGTGCCAACTTTCTGCTTCTGCGGATATCCAATCACAGAAGCACATCTGCATCTGCGGACTCCCCAGTCCAAGAAAAGCTCCGCATCTACGCGCTCATGACCACACCTATAGCTCGGCAGGTTCCCTAAAACACCAACACCTGTGGTCTTCTTGCTCCCAGATCAAATCTGCTTTTGCCCAATACCCCGCTTCCCCTGCATCTGCGGGCTCGTAAATGTGGAATTCCCTTCGTACTTGATCATCTTCCCAAATCCAAGCTATTCCTGCATCTGTGCATAAAAGGTCATTTCTGCCGCTCCGTACCTGCGGCCAACTCCTCGCAGGTGCGGTTGCACCAGACCTGAAACCATCAACATTTCTTTAAAATCCCAAAATGATCCGCCAACCATCCAAATCTCACTTGTGACCCCCGTGACCCTATCCAAATACACCAACTCGGCCTAAAGCACATTACGAACTTACTCGAAGCCTTAAATCACATCAAACAATATCAAAACTATGAATTGACGATGAAAGCCTTTGTTTAAACTTTCAAACTTCGCCGAACGCGTCCGCATCACACTAAAACATCCCAGAACGACACCTAATTTTACGTACAATACACAATTCACAATACGAAACTATTCCAAGGCTCGGAATCCCAAACAAACATCGATAACACCAAAGTCCTCTTCAAATCAAATTTGGAAAATTCAAAAACCTTCAAAATGGCAACTTTCCACAACAAGCGCCGAAACTCTCCCGGACCATCCGATACTCATTCCGAGCATACGCCTAAGTCCAAAATCATCATAGAACCTATCAGAACCTTCAAATCTCGATTCCAAGGTCGTTTACACAAAAGTCAAACCTTAGTTAACTCTTTTAACTTAAAGCTTCCGAATTGAAAATTTTCCTTCTATGTCGACCCCGAACTTTCCGATGTTCAAATTTGACTATATGTAGAAGTCATTATGCATAAAGTGAAGCTATTCAAGGTCTCAAACCGCCGAACGATCGGTCGGATCGTTACACTAATATCAGTTATCGGGCTAAACCAACGAAAAAAAATCCACCAAACATTCCAAATGGAGTTGATTATTGATCGTTTCAATCTTGTTGTCGAAAAATTTCTTTCATGTTTAAATCATCATCTGCATAAATGTTCTTACGTAGTAAAATGCTTACAGATAATGATTAATTTTTTGAAAGAACTTCTAAACTTGTTCCGTGTCCAACGAACATTCTACAGGCACACCTAGCACATTTGTTTCGAATCTTTTGACTGACGCAAGGAGATAATTAATTCTTGCTTTATAGTCCATTTCGATATTTTGTAAAAAGGCAAACACAACTTTGTACTATGTCTATTGGTCTAGAAATCATATTAACTATTTATCTTTTCATAAAAAGTAAAAGAGGCAATTCAGCTTTGTGATAGATTTTTTCTTATATAATAGGGATAAATACTATAAAAAAGACGATCCATTAAAGATTAACAATGTTGTTGATAAAGGAGTGCCTAATTAATTATGAAAGATACGCTAATCTTTAGTTCCTCATGACTCAACAAATCTTCAACAATCTATTCAAAAGGGAGAAAAGAAAAAGAGACCAATATAGAACAACAAAACCGATAAGAGAAGAAAAGAAGAAGATGATAGGATAAGTAGTCAATTTATCTACTGCAAAAGCTTAATTAGTGATACGACGAAGAAAAATGCTATATGACCATTTTATTAAAAATACACAATTCAATTGTTGTCTTTATTGAGGCTTTTATAGTGTGTTCTCTCTATACTAATAGAGAAAGTCTTCTCACGCTATAAAGATATATTGCGCTTTAATCTTGCCAACATGTAAATTCATAGACGTTTATTTCAGCGAAGATTTTTGGTAGCCAGTGCGCACGACTTCATGGCACGACGAATGTCTCGAAAACCGAGACTTCTTAAGGGTTTTCTGTCTTTTACTTTTTATGTTTTTGGTACGAAAGCTAACGCCCTTATTTGTAGTGAGGGTACCAACTGGTGAACTACAAAGAAACCCAGTCTCAATTCCAAGAGCTCCTAAGAGTCAAAGTACTTAGGATATATCTAGCCCTACAAAATTATGATTTCAGTTATATGCCATGTGGTATTTTAGTGATTATAGCTTACCATCAAAAGATATGGTACAGTGGATGAGACTGTTCCTCCTTTAATTAAAGGTCTCGAGTTCGAGCCCTGGGTATGGAAAAATCCTTAGTAAGGAGCGCTACCCTCCAAATGAGGCCCTACCCGACGCGAATCCAGATATAGTCGGGCTCCAATGCAGGTACCGAACACCGGGTGGGAAACCTAATTATGAAGAACGGACAAGAGCCCCAAATATATCCTTGTACTATGAGAAAATGCTTAAATATACCACTTGTTATACTTTGTGTCCAAATATATTCCTGCCGAATACTATTGGTTCAAATATACCTCTCTTCCATTAAGCTTGTCCAATGTGGACAATCAATCCTACATAGCACTGACATATAGGTAGATACCACGTGGCACGCCATCTCAACGCCACAAACAAGTATCGCTTTGTTGGTCTTCTCATGGTAGTCATAAATACCTTATTCCTTGTTATAGGGAAGCAACCTCCGAGGTAAAGATTTTAATCTAACATACTGCATTGGCACGTTATGCCAAAGACTGGAAAAATGTCTGCAAACAAACTAGTGATGACTGGCTACGGCTTGCCAGAGACATATATACAGATGATGAAGTTTTTTCTTTGTGCAATTTATCTGTAACTTTAGTCTCCACTGACAGGAAGGGGAAAATGAGCTTAAACGAGATGAATTGGATAATTTTGTACGGGATAATGTCAAAGAAGAATAAAGCAAAATGCTTCTGAAACTAACCTGATCAACGAAGCGATACTTGTATGTGGCGCTAAGGTGGCATGCCACGTGACATCCACCTTATTAAATGTCAGTGCCACGTAGTATTGGTTGTCCACCGTGGATAAACTTAACGGAAGAGAGATATTAATGAACCAATAGTATTACATCAATGGTATTATTTAGACACAAAATATAACAAGGGATATATTTAAATCTTTTCTCATAGTATAAGACTATATTTGGCCCTTTTCCGTACGAAGAATTACAATAAGGTTTGGAAATTTCAGTTGATTATAGGAAGCTTATGAATTCTGATGCGTTCCAAACTCGTATTGTTCAACTTTTCCTTCGATTTTTTCTAGATACAAAGTGAATTCCAACCCATACTTGTTTTTTAAAATTGCATCTGATTTTTATCGAATGACGCATGATTTGAGAAATATTAGGATTTCAATGTGTTATAAGTATTTATTTTACGTATGTGTTTGCAAGAGACGAAATGGAACACTAGCGTATAATGATCATGCATGCAAGATATGTTTTGATAAATGTTTACCAAAATTTGAGCAATATGACTAGTTTTAAGCATGAACTAAAGATATCTGTGAAATGTGAAGTATGAGTGCTTTGCTATGAGCGACGTGTAATACATAACGTAGGTTGTTCGGACTTTTAAAAATTATAGTGGGATGTTTGTCGTATCCTCTAAAATAGTTCATTTTTAAAAAATCTAATACGAATACGCAAGGGCGGATATATATATAAATTTTTTCATTAACCTTAACTTGGGGTAGGTATAATTCCATAGAAAACTTAAAGAAATAAATATAAATAGTAAGAAAGCAACCCGATAACAAAAACGTTGGTGGGTGCTTTGGTTAAGACGGTGCGCTAGAAACCTAGTGATGGTTAAGGGCGGGAGTTTGAGTCCTAGTACAACACTTTCAACCAGTTTTAACTGTTTCTTTTTCTTCTTCTTCTTCTTTTTTTTTTATATATTCAAGGTTACTTTCTTCCTTCCTCTAATTCTTTTTTTTTTCTTTTAATATTTTCCTCAATTAATTAGGTCTTTTATTTTTATTTTTCAAGCACACTTTCTTAACCCAATACTACTTTATTTTAATTTCGTTTTTAACTGACCTTTGGTTTTAGCTTTTTTATTTTTATTTTTTGCCTTATCTATAAAAAAAAATTCTTTAAAAAAGATCTACCAATCTTTTTTCCTTTTAGCTGATTGCATTCATAGCACAGATTCGCGATGTCTATAATATTAAATATGAGTTTTCTAGTTAGCTTTTTGCAATGTCATATTGAAATAGTTATGTACTTAAATATGTGTAGTAACGTTACCTCAAAAAAATTTTAGCACCCGGGAACCAAATTCTAAATCCATCACTGTGAATACGATAATATTTTTAAAGAATGCGAACAATATAACATATCCTATTGTACACAAGTGAATAAGCAAGAGCCAAGAGGGGATGTTACATACTCAAGTGATAATCTGGATGATCGTGTTTCAAGAACCCCGGTCAAATTTTGATAGAATTATCCTAATCGAAAGTTGGGGACACCATTAATTAGTGGTTCTTTTAGTCATATTGCCTAAAATATATAAAAGTGATGCTTTTCACTTTAATTTGCATGAAACATAGATTTAACGTAATCAAATATTTTACCAGAAAAGAAAGAAAACTCTACCAGCCAATTTCCTTTCCTTTTCTTCCCCTCCCCCCTCCCCCCCCCCCCTTATGGAATGAGCATTGTAAACCATATATTTGGGTGTAAAGAAGTAGTAATCTCATCACTTTTTTCTTTTTTCTTTTTTTTTCGTGTGTGGAACAGAATAGTTTTATCCTCTTTGTTTTTCTCCTGTCTTCGTGTAATTTATCTCTTCCTTTTGTTACTTTTTTTCTACTTTCCACTTCCAAACTAAAAGTTAAAAAAAATTTTGTAATAAAAGGAGCTAAAGGGGAACGAATAATTTGAATTGATTGGTCTTCACTTTTCTAGAAATAAATAAAAATAAGCTGTAAAATTAAATTAATCAAATGTAAGGTCTTCTTTTTCCTTCGTGCATGTGCCTGCTTTTCCCCTGGAGAACATGAAACAGAGAATTTTAGTGGGAGATGGATATATATGACTTCCTTTTAAGTAATTTCAAAGCTCACTTTTGTTTAAATAGTGTATTTGTTAGATTTTCTAAAAACATTTTCATTTTATGTGTCACGACTTGGTTTCTTTTCTAAATGATAGTTAAACAGGTCGAATTCGTTCAACAATTTCTGAGAAGTAAAAGAGAAAATAATGAGAAAAGCATAATGTCACAATATGCATGCAGCACCCGTGGAGCTTTATTAAGCGTAAACCTTCGGTACTCAAAACTATAGAAAATAATGGAATTACAAAGAGAATTCATACTTTAAAGATATTTACAAAATTTGCAATATGATATTGTTTTATCTAACTCTTGAAAAACAATACAAAATTAAGAAGTTATTATTGGTCAAATTAATCTTTTAATACCCATGTGTTTTTCTTATTCTCATCGGAGATCATCGACCTAAATTTATCTCTTTTATTATGATAAAATCAACTTTATACTGGTTTAGAAATGCAAATTCTTTGAAGATCTGATCACACCCAACTCTAGTACTAAAAAGGATAAGTGGTCGCTGCAAATATAACCTGGTTTATGAGTCCAGAGTTGAATCCCATAGAGAACTAGGGCTTAACTATAGCTATTTAATATCACTAAGAAAGCAAGTTCAAACAATTTTCGAGTTATAAAGATTAAGCTTTTTGTTTTAAACTACTTAATTAAAAAAAATACTAAAGCAATAAGATTATCAACTAAAGAGAAATATGTGAATTGAAGATAAAGAAGCCTATGATTATGATTTCCTCAATTATCATGATGAATGCTTAACGTGTTCACTATAATCACGCCAAGTTATTCTCCACTGATTGTGAGTTCTTCTGTTACCACAATTATCTCTCGATCAAAAGAAATAATTTTCTAGAATTATTCTCTCGAACTAACCCTAGCTAGTAATTCAAGCGACTCACAAAGATCGTGCCAAAGTTTCGTTATCCCTAATCCCACTTTTAAATCCAAGTAATTAATCTCTTAACTTACTCAGAAGTGACATTGTTCAACAACAACCTAATCAAGTATTCATTTTCAAGCAACACATGATAAATAGGCACGGTTAATTGATGGCCATTCAACTAACAACAAGCAAAACGTAGTCGAACAAATAGATTATAAAAATGGCTCAATTATAATAAGCATGGTCAATAATTTACCCAACATTTGATTCCATCAAAAACCTAGAAGAAAAGTTTAGACACTCATACTAATACTAAAAAAATACATAAATCATTATCAGACTAATATGCATAGAAATAAAGATAGAAAAGTAGAGAAAAACTCTTCGATTCGTCTTGTAGAATGGACTTGGGGATCTTTCCGGCTCAATTTTACTTAAACATTGGTGTTCATTGCCTTCTCAAGCCAAAAAGGCGGATGAAATAATGGTTAGAACCTTTTATATCACGTCCCTAAGCCAAATGACTAAGTTCTCCCTCAGGATAAAACGCATGCGAATTTGAAATTCCAGATTTTTCTACTATTTTTCTGTGCTAGGGGAAGTTACTTTGCTCCCTGGGTCACAATTTTCCTGTGCGATGGGCAATTACTTCACTGTCTAGGTCACGATTTTCTTTTTATTTCTTCAGTAATTGCCTTTTAGCTTCATTATTTCTCAAATCACCTCTATTTTTCACTCTTGGCTTCCTACATAACAAACGCCAAACATTAAGCTCAATTGATCATATTTCAACCTTCAAAACACAAAAATAATACACCAAAGTAGGGTTAAAAAATATTAGATTACATGTAATCATTTTAACATAGTAATTGTATAGAGTAAAATAGATTCGTATTAAATGCTCGAATAATAGAGCAACACGTGAAACCGGATACATACGAAAAGCGATTCAAGTATGAACCAAGATCGGAAAAAGCAACTTCGGTTGGCACCGGGAAGACCCCGAAGGGAATATTGCTAATGAATACAAATGAAGTTTGCCATCCGATGACATTCAATGAAGAATATTCTTCAGTATTAAACACACATTCCGTTATAGAGAATTTTGTCATCCATAGCTTGCCATTACACATTCATCAATGGCCCTCATAATTGTCATGTAAGAGACGTTTGATCCTATGACCTTGTTCCCTAGGTGCAGCTATAAATAGTGACATCAACAGCTAATGCAAAGGACACAAATTTTCTGACAAACTTATGCGGCATATTATTCTAAAGCTCAATAATGCTTTATTTTTTGTATATTGATATTCTTATTACTACCTTTAGAAGTTCTGCTTTCGAAACCAAGCTATCTGTTATCTTATCTCGATTTCAATGCTAGTCTTGCATTTTATTTAATATATTTGTCATTTAATTTATTTGTCATTTTGGGATTAAATCGATTCATTTGTCTATAATTTACGTTACAAATTTAACTGCATCGGTTTAGGGATAAACAATTTGGCACATACCGTAGGGCTTAGACAGCTGCGTAATTGAGTTGATCCTTGCATCTATTACTAACCTTTTTAATTCTTTGTTTCTTAGCGAAAAATCATTAAAAATGGCAGGTAATAATGTCAACATCGCACACAACATTGAGGCCCAAGGAAATCAACCTCCGCACGAGGATTCAATCACTGATACCCGGAACGGGAAGGATGTAGCCAGGCCAGTCCATGGCTGACAATATTCACGACACATTCGGGAGGAAACTCCTGATGATGCTGAAGATGAGCACGTTGTCGAAACAGTGAGAATCCTAAGGGAACAACAAAAGGCTATTATGGTCCATCTCTTACGACAAGCTTATGTCATGATAAAGTTGAGACAAACATTGTCGGATGCTTCCAACAACGCGAATGGAAGAAGTCCAGTTCCTCCCTGTGCTCCCGTAAACCAAACAGCGCAGAGGGTTGATAACAACACCCCGAGGGGTGAGGTCGGCTTCGACGGGGCCGGGGGAGAGGGGGCCGATAGCAGATCTAGTAACAATAATGGGAATAATCATTTTAAAACAAAACTCATGCAGTTTATGAGGGAAATGAATGCCCGACTGGACAAAATCCGAGTGCACCGCTAGTGCTAAAAGGACTGGACTCAAAGAAATACACCCTGTTGTCGTTCAAACCAAGCACTGCACCAGAGTTAATCCCGAAGCGGTTCAAAGTTTAGGACGTGCCAAAATATGATGGGACTTTGTATCCTTAGGAGCATATCACCATTTACACAACGGTGGTGAAAGGAAACGACTTAGCTTCGCACGAGATTGAGTCAGTCTTGCTGAAGAAATTCGTGGAGACCCTCACGAAAGGGGCCCTGACATGGTATTCACTTCTACCCGAGCACTCGATAAATTCCTTTGAGATGCTCGGGGATGTTTTTATTAAGGCCCATGCTGGGGCCAAGAAGATACAAGCCCAAAAGGCCAACATTTTCAGAATTGTGCATGGAAAGTTTGAGTTGTTGCAAGAGTTTGTGACTAGATTCCAGAAGGAAAGGATGTTACTGCCGACCGTTCTAAATGAATGGGAAGGCGATACATTTACTAAGGGGTTGAACCTGAGGAGTTATGATGCTTTCTAGAAACTTAAAGAAAGTTTGCTCGAGTTCCAGGCAACAACATGGCTAGATGTCCTCAACGGCAACGAATGAAAGATAAGAATAGAGGATGACTAGCTTGGTTTTCTGACATCAACCAAGGGTCGAGATTGACAGAAGAACAGAACAAGGAAAAGTTGAAGGACAATTTCTACACAGACCGACGGTCTTCTAAAGGCTGATTTTTTCCCTATGAAAGGGCCAAAAGACGCGGCAGAGATTTTCGATCCACGGACAGGTTCACTACCAGTAGTAGAATTAACTGTGGTCGGAATAACAGATCGTTGCAGGACAAAGAGACGTCATTCTCCTGATATTCCACCTACCCTAGATTGTGTGAATATAATTTCAATATCAGCATGGTGGAACTGGTATCGGCGATGAGGAACATTAAAAAAGCACGATTCCTAAGGATGATAAGATCTGATCCTGGTCAGTGGTATCCTAATCTCATGGAACTAACGGCACCAGACTAGGGACTATCGACATCTGCATGAGGAGGTGGCGACATTGCTGAAAGATGGTCTTCTCATAGAGTTCTTAAGCGACCGAGCTAAAAATAACTATGGTCGCAATTGAGATAACGTGAAACCCTCGAAGACAGGAGAAGATCTTCCTCGTCTAATGATCAACATGATTTTCGGAGGGAACATGATTAATGGCATAACCTTTTTAGCAGCGAAAAAGAAGAAGGTATTGGTGACCCATAACAAAAGACTCTGGGAAGTCACTGGGGATGATACCATATTCACGGAGGAGGATGCTAATGGACTCCTACTATCGCACAACGATGACATGGTAATTTCTCTTAATGTTTAGATTTTAAAATTAAATTTGTTTTGGTAGACCCACAGAGTTCAACCAATATTATTCAATGGAGAGTGCTGGAACAAGCCATGCTAACCAGAAACATCATTCCAGCCATAAAGCTCCTCGTCGGGTTTTATTTAGCAAGTGTGACAACCCGAGGGGAGATCCTGCTGCCCACAAACACTGAAATAGTCATTGAGATGCCCTTATTTAAAGTAGTAGAAGGAAACATGGGCTACAACATTATTCTCGAAAGACCATGGCTACATTAGATGAACGTTGTGCCATCAACATACCATCAACTTCTAAAATTCCCAACTACAGATGGAATTAAACAAATAAGAGGGGATCGACCGGCGGCAAGGGAGATGTGTATACGGCCAAAATTGGGGAGTTCGACTTTGGGGCTACTTTGCCGCTCCACGCCCAACCTCGAGAAGCCCAAAGCAGAGTGTGAGGCACGACCCCAAAGTGTGTCCCTCGAGGGAGCAAATCGAAGGCTCACTACGATCGATCTCAGAGCAAAACAATTGATGATCGTCATGGATAGGCGGGAAATCCCAAATATATGTGGTTAGAGCTGATCAGGTCTGCAAGAATAATACAAATACGTACTAAGCCATTATACAGCTGTACCAATAGCATTTCCTTGTTGTTATTAGACATGTACTATATTGGTATTCACCCCTCCTATATAAAGGGGACCCAAATATTCTTGAAAAAGAACTTTTTTTACTTTGTAGCACATAACATATTAAATACAATACAATATTCTCTCCTCCTTGCTTAAACAATTGTTCTACACATTTATTGCTTATTCTTTTATTGTTCATTCATTGTTCATTTATTGTTGTTCATTTATTGCTCATTATTAACCGCACAAGGCCATCTTTGAAGCCTCCATTATCATTGTTTCTTCATCAATAACTCACTACCAACCGCCCTAATTAGGCCTCGAAGCCTCCGTTCCAGCTAGCTCGAGGCTCGATTCTGTATTAGCTTTTGTTTCCATTTCTTGCTTTCTTTACTTACACTTAGTACATATTGCCGGACAACTAGTATAAAAATAAATCACGTATTTTTAGAACCATAAAATCAAATATAATTGTAATTACTGTTTTCCAAGTAAATAGTTTGGCACCCACTGTAGGGATAAAAATAATAGTGATTGTTTTGGTGCTAGTTTTCTGGTAACACACGTTATTCATCACATTTTTTCTTGTCAAAGATTCTTTGATTTCAAGTTTGGTCATGTTTAGCACACAAAATGCACCTCTTTACAACAGTGAGGGACTTGGAGAAAACAACGACATAGGGCTCAATGTACCACCTGTAAACCCTGAGGGGGTTCCAAATATAGAGCCAGTTGATATCAGCTCCCACAATGCTCTAAACACAAAAGCAGGCACATACCCCGCTAGGAATGGACGTAGGGAATCCTAGGCTAGAGGCCAAGAAGCACGAGGAATGGAAGAAGGAGGAGTCAGCCTCCAAGTAATATTTGAGATACTGCAAGCTCAGCAAGTCGCCATCGCTCAGCTTCAAAGTCAGAATAGAAACCCCTAACACCGCTGAACCAGTAAACATGCAGCACGAACCAGTGCTAGAAAGACTCGATGAAAGCAGCTCGAGGACTAACCCCTCAATCATGAAAATGCTCGAGGAATTGACTAAAATAATTGAGTCATGGGAAAAGAAGACAGAGGCTAACGATAAAAAAGTGGAGACTCATAACTCGAGGGTCGATCAAATCCCTGGTGCGCCCCCGATTCTGAAGGGTGTAGATTCAAAAAAGTTCGTGCAAAGACCATTCCCGTCAAGTGCGGCTCCGAAGCCTATCCCAAATAAATTCAGAATGCCTGATGTACCGAAGCATAATAGGACCACGGACCCCAATGAGCACATTATAGCTTACACTTGTGCTGTAAAAGGGAATGACTTAAAAGGACAATGAGATTGAATCCGTCATACTGAAGAAATTTGGAGAAACACTGTCAAAGAGCCAGGATGTGGTATCACAACCTATCCCCGAACTCGATGGACTCGTTCGCCATATTGGCAGATTCTTTTGTGAAGGCACATGCCAGTGCCATCAAGGTTGCTACAAGGAAGTCTGACGTCTTTAAGATTAAACAAAGGGAGAATGAGATGCTGAGGGAATTTGTATATCGTTTCCAGATGGAGCGAATGGAATTGCCACCAGTCTCCGATGATTGGGCAGTACAGGCCTTCACTCAAGGCTTAAATGAGAAAAGCTCGATAGCCTCAAAGCAACTAAACCAAAACTTGGTTGAGTATCCCGCTGTGACGTGGGCAGATATGCACAACATATATCAATCAAAGATCAGGGTCGAGGACGACCAACAGGGAGCCCCCTCTGGCTCAATATACCCTAGTAGGCTCTTAACAAAGGAACAAATGCTTACAGAAAGAAAATCGAGACCAAACAAGGAAAGATATCAGCCGTATGTAAAAGATCGAAGAAATGCCCCGAGGCGTAATGCACCTCGAGCAGATCGAAGAATAGATGAAGTCAAAATTCCAGAGGACTCATGAGTAAAGCTGGGTTTGATAGGCACATAGGGCCGGTAGAAGCACCCAGGTTATCCGAGTACAACTTCAACACCGATATCTCGAACATTGTATCGGCCATAGTAAAAATCATAGATACCAGGTGGCCAAAACCCACACTATCAGATCCTTCACAAAGGAACCCTAACTTGGTATGCAAATATCACATCACTCACGGTCATAGGGCCTAGGATTACAGATCGCTTCGAGAAGAGGTAGCCCGACTGATCAGCGAAGGTCACCTTCGAGAGTTCCTCAACGATCGAGCTAAAAACCAATTTCAGGAAAGAGAGGTGAACAGGAAAAACAAACCAGAAGAACCACAACACGACATCCACATGATCGTTGGAGGGGTCAACACCCCACAGGGACCCGTTGTCAAGCGAACAAAAATATCCATCACTAGGGAAAAGCGAACTCGGAGTTACATATCAGAGTATGCTCTCACATTCAGCCTAGAGGACATCAAGACCCTGTCTCAGCCTCATAATGATGCACTGGTAATTTCTTTTTTTTTTGAACAAGTTTCAAATTACACGTGTGCTCGTGGATCCAGGTAGTTCGGCCAACATAATCAGGTCGAGGGTGTTGGAGCAGCTCGGACTGCTCAACCAAATCATGCCCGCCTCTCGAGTACTCAATGGATTCAACATGGCAAGCGAGACAACAAAAGGAGAGGTCATTCTCCCGGTCAATGTGACCGTTACAATCCAAGATACCAAGTTTCATGTCATCGAAATTGACATGAGATGTAATGCCTTACTTGGTAGGTCATGGATACACAGTAGGAGGGTAGTGCCATCAACCCTTCACCAAATGATAAAGCTTCCAACCAAGGATGGAGTAAAAGAAGTGCATGGGGAGTAGCACGCAGCTAGAGAGATGTTCGCGGTGCACGACATAGCACTGACATCAATACCCTCCACATCAAAGAAGCCAAAAGACAAGAGTGAATAAAGGACCGTTCCGCATCCTCAGAGCAATCAATTAAAACGGATTAAGGCTCCGACACTATCAATGCTAAGGTACAACCTTCTCCCTTTTCACTTATATTTTATACTAACTTATTGCAGGTATCCAACTAAGAGGAATCGAAGCAGCCTCTAACTAGAAGATCTTGTGTTTTAAAGCATGCGTTGCACTCTTTTTCCCTTAGACCGGATTTTATATCAAACGAGTTTTACCGGTGAGGTTTTTAACGAGGCAACATCCATATGCTACATAAGGAGAACTCATCAAGTATTCGAGGCTTCTCTTCGATCAACCTCAAATACTAGGGGGTATCACCCCCGGAGGTCACCTCTTCGAAGAAATCGAACTATGCCTAGGAGAACCTCAATAGGAGAATGTTGTATTGGGCCAAACGGTCAAATAAACCGTGTCCATGTAGAATGATCGAGCCTCCAAAGCCAAAAAACATGTACGCATATATCAAGTGATTGAGGAAACCTCTTTTCTTATCAAAACACTTTGTGCCTCGAAGAAGTTCACTACTTTCTCGTGAGAAGGTTCGATGGCAAAAAAACTCTCGAACACTTGGGGACTGTCATTGACAGTCAGCTCATCGAGCCATCAAAAACTCAAATTCGTAAAACCTCGATTAGACAACTCTGAGCTCGTAAGCCCTCAGTGAGGCAACACCAAATCTATAAGACCTCAACAAGGCGTGCAAAAACTTATAAAACCTTAAAAAGGCATAACCCCGATATTAAGACCAAGGCTATATATCGAACTTGTAACACCCTTTAAAAGGCATACCCTCGATATAGACGCCGAGGTCATCTCACCCGGGGACTAAAGGCTACAGCCGAACATAAAGACTACGGTCATATCAAAAGGCTCCAGCCAAATTAACGCGGCTCAAAGACGTCCGACCGCATTCGATCAATCAACTCCAAACAATAACAAGGCTTCGAGATAATCAGCCTTCAAAATAACCTCCCAAGGTACTCAATTATCGTCACATATCAACTCATAATTGAGGCTCTTATTTGAGCCATCGAAGAGTTGGACAAACACAAAACATGCCAAGGCATAATCAAAACTTCAAAGTCTTCAGCCAAAATGGGGAAAACTATAGCCATATTAGAGGTCGCATCAACCCAATGTAAAAGCGCCTAAGGGACAATTCGTAAGAGCCTAAGGGCCAGCCTAAAGAGCCTAAGGGCCAATATGCTGAAAACCTAAGGGTCAATAAGCCTGAGTCAAAACTTGATTCGAGGATTGAGCCCTCAACGGTCAACTATTATCAATTACTCATCAAGCACAACCTAAGGGTTCCTATCTTAAAAGTCAAACATATCGGACCAATTATCGACAAACATCAAGCTCAAAACATAAACAAAGACACAAACAAGTGGAAATTCATTAAAGGGAAAATCGAAGGGTTCCTTTTATTTTATAAATAACGGTACAAAGATACATTTACAACACTCCCACAGGGAGCCCTATACAAATAGCAGGAAAAACCTAGTCTACCATCGGGAACTTAGCCTTTCCTCCCTTGGAACTAGCTCCCTCACTGGCCCCCTCTTCATTGTCTTCAGCATCAGAAACAAGGAACTTGGCGTTGAACTCATCCGCCTTGGCCTGCTTTGTCTCCTTCGAGAGATCGAAGCCCTTACCATGAATCTCCTCGACAGTTTCCCTCCTTGATTTGCATCGGGCGTATTCATTGTTTCTCCTCTCTTGATCGGAAGCCCTCCTCAACTTTGTATGAGCTTCAACAGCATCTTTTAAATGGACAACCACCTTCTTATTGGCTTTTTCTCGGACCTCTTCAGCTTCGGCTCGAGCGTCCACGACTTCAGCCTTAATCTTCAAAAGATCTATTTCAAGCTTAGTAGTCCTGCTCGCCTGGACCGAGTTGCCTTCTCGAGCATTACGAAGCTGCATCTCAAGGGCGGAGGCCTTAGACAACGCATTCCTCTTGGCCACAACATGAGCATCTATTTGTTCCTGCAAGTCGTTGCATTCAAAACTGACCTAGTTAGCTTTGCCTCGAAGGTGCTCTAGCGTCTCTTCCTTTCTCTGCAACCAGGATACCGAAATGTTAGTTTCCAAACATGGGAGAAGAAGCCCGTGTTCCCTTAAAATAGAAGTTACCTGTTTTTTGAGGATGCCTTCGTAATCACAACTTCGGTCCATCTCCGATCGAAGATGTGTCAGCTCTCTTGTCTTCTTATCACAAAGAGGCCTGAAAGATTTCTCCCCATTCAAGGATTTACGTAACTTAGCCTCACAGCAAAGCAGCTTGGACTTAAGCTTATCAAAGGCCTATGACAAAGAAGAGTTCGGTTAAAAAGGAGAGATCATGAAGTTGGAAAGTTGTAATAACTTCAAAACTCACCATAGAGCAGAGCCACTGAGCTTCCTCGAAGGTCGACTTGGCATCTACTAGCTCGGTCTCATCGGCCCCGGTAGAACAACCTGAGGTGCTCTGATTGGGCGGAGATATGTCAAAGCCTATTCTCCTCAGAACATTTCCCGACGACCGAGAACTAGCTGCCAAACTAGGTAATGAAGAACCGTCACCTTTCCTTTCTTGTGGAATCTCTCCCTTGAAACTATAGGCCTCGAGTTCAGCAGGCTCAACAGTCTCGGGAGGCCTCCTGGTTCGATCCATTTATATAGAGTCATCCTCTCTAGGTGCATTAATAACCACAGAGCGACCGACAAAAATGAGGTCTTCATCAGCGGCAACGTCCTCCTCGGGCCCTAGGGCGGATCCTGCTCTGCTATGGGAATCCTCGTCTTTCGAGGACCTTTCCCTTTTATTATCCTTCCCTGTCTTAGAAATCGAAGTTCCCTCCTTCTCCTTGAAAGGCGACGGTCTTACCTTAGAAAACTCATCAGTGCCTGCTACAAATAAATTAGCATACGAAAGGGAAAGTACTCCTCAAGAGAAAAACCGCATAGCACGTACCATGGTTCTTAGCCTCCCATTTTCCCTTCGACAAATATCACCAATTGCGCTCGTCATAAGTCGAAGAGGCTGCCAGTTTGCGGGCCTAGCCCGCAAGATCGGGGACCTCAATTGGCATCCACGGGATCGCTGCAAAAAAGGAAAGAAAACGCCCTTTATGAAGTCTGATTCCATAGAGAACAAAAATAATGGAATGCAGTGTATCACTTACACTTGAAGTTCCATTTCTCGGGAAACGATAGGAACTCCACAGGAATAATATCAACAGTCCTCACTTGAACAAACCGACTCATCCATCCTCGATCCATGTCTTCCTCATCACTGAAAATAAAGGGCTTGTTGGATCGGCGTCGAGTATAATTAGACCTCAATGATGTAAAGGACGATACAATTTGATGAGATGGATAAAAGTGAACTCGAGCACGGCCTTCTTAGCGAAAAATCTCATCATCAGCACAATCTGCGAGAAAGATGGATGGATCTGAGCCAAAGTACCTCGATATCTTCGACAGAATTCGAGCACGAGTCGATCGAGAGGACCCAACATAAAAGGTTACATTTACACATTCAGAAACCCTCTAAGTGGGCCATAATATCCCCTTCCCGAGAGGGTACCTGTAGCCTCACCTTTTTGCCCCATCCCCAGTCTCTCCTCACAACCTCGAGGTGTCTTTCTTCTATTGATCAAATGAACCTCGATGCATGCTCTTGATAGCCCAGAATATCGAGAGGTTTCTCCATCATAAAATCTCTCTTCGAGATGAAACAGTTTGAAGTTAGCTCACCAAACATCGGCGGTGTATCACCGGCAGGGCGGGAAGGAGAGATAGGACTTCCCTCTTCCTGGTGAGAAGATTTGGGCATGGTAGTCATAGCACCTTCAACACATGAAAGGGAAGATGAAAACTCAGGCGAAAGCTTTGATCTGATGCGGCACTAGAACTAGTGCAAAAAAGGAACTCTACAGAGAAAGGTAATTGCACAAAGCGGCAAAGCCTTCAAAACAGGGAAAGCAAGTATATATAAGAAGAGCATAGACTATTCATTAACTTTGATAGCCAATCAGCTCTCACGATGCAATTATGACTTTCTAGGAAATGTACCGATGGGGCCATTTCGGTCACTTCACAATCATGTCACAGGAATAACGTTGCCACCCCGTGTTTAAGGCATCAAGGAGTCAAATCAAGTCCTTACCAACCCGACCTAGGAAAGGTATGCAATCAAAATTAGAACGACCCGATCTAGAGGGTCTCTATTGCTCCAAGACCGAGCTCGAAGAAGTTAAGATTAAGTTTGAAGCTTGACTTCGGTATAAACACTAAAAGCCAAAACTTTGAAGACATTAAAATCCTTTGTATTCCAAAAATATATTTACAAAGGTGCATTTACAAAACTCCCACGTGAAGTCCATGTACAAAAGAAGAAGAAGCAAAAAGAGCAAAGGTGGCTTAGTCTTCATCTTCACCACTCGTAGAGCCCTCATACGAAGTAGTCAGAGCTGCTGACTCCTCTTCCAAGGCCCTCGCTTCTTCGATCTCAGTGGAGAGATCAAAACCCTTGGCATGCGCTTCCTCAAAGGCCTTTCTCCTAGCCTCCAACCGAGCATGTGCAAGAGCGCGAGCCAGTTTGAGCTTGGCCTCCTCAGATATCTACATGGCTCTAGCATTTGCTGTAGCAGCGTCATCCTGATACGAGGATAAGAGTGCATTGGATTCGGAATTAGCCATGGATAACGCAACAGCCGACTTAACATAAAGCGCCTGAAATTTGTGAGACTCCTCCTTAGCACCGTGAAGAAGAACCTGGGTCGAGGTAAACTCCCCTTGGAGAGTATCCCTTTCTAGGGCCATGCTATCCTTGCACCGCTTCAGCTGAAGGATCTCGGCATCTTTGGCCGTAATTTCTTCCTGAAGCTATTCCGCTAAGGCATCCTTACGCTCAATCTACGAATGTCGAGTCAGGATAGTAAACACCAAGTTATGGAAACAAAAAGCAAGCTAATGAATTCTGAACTACCTGCTCGATGAAGTTGGCCCGCTCTTGGATCACTTTCTCCAAGCCCGCTCGAAGGCTGTTCAGCTCATCCCCCCTTCGGGAGTATAGCGGTGATTAGCTCTTTTGACTCCATGGCAAGCTTCTCGAACTCCTCCTCACTATGAGTCAGTTCAGCTCTTAACTTGGAGAATGCCTTGTCGTACAGCATCATGACCTATAACACGAAGGAAAGAAGTTAGAAAAATAAAGATCATAAGTCAAGGCACAAAGGTTATGTCAAAATCACCTATTTTTGGAGTTTCACGGACTCCTCAAGAATGAATGGGGCATCTAGATCATCATCCTATTCAACGCCGACAAAGAAATCCCCAAATGTGTCATCCTCTCCCTGGGATGCCCTCATATCGGGAGTCTCCCCGTTCTGGGTATCCCGCATTTGCCCTGGGGAAAACGAGGGGCCTGGTTGAAGGTCGCCTAAGGCATCAACCTCTATCGAGGCTTCCTCTCGCCCTCAACAGGCCTCAGAGCTAGATCCTCTGGGTTCGCCAACCAAGTGCTCGTCGGCACAAGTTGTATCCTGATTAGTGGTCGGCTCGGGGACTGCATCCAAACCCTCTTCTGAGGTCTCCTCAATATGAGGTGGGATCGCATCGGAAACCTCGGACTCAGCGGTCTTCTGCCTAGCAACCTTCAAAGAATCAGCGCTTCATCTTACCCGATGTACCAACGGGAAACCGTCGTCGTTTTTCGTAGCAGCTACCGAAGATATGACCGTTGCATCGGCCCTAGGCTTTCGAACCTTGGCTCTCTTTGGTTTCAGGGACTCCGCCATTGTCTCTTCCTTTCTCTTTCTATCTTTGGCGGGCTTTTGGGTCTCCTCCTCACCAGGAGGAGGCGGTCTCATTGAAACGATTTCCTCGAGGCCTGCACAAGCGTATGATATCAAACATACCACCAAGAAATATATTCATAAGGGATTTAGAAGTGACAATGGTGAGGGTGTACCATGATTTTTGGCCTCCCATTGAGTTTTCGCTAGATCGCTCTGAATGCGCTTGTTGTATGAAGAGGCAAAGTATAAAAGCATACCCAGCTCGGGAGGTCCTTGACCGTGCTAGGGAACCACACGGTGACTAAGCAACCAGAAGGGCATCAATTCAAAAGAGAAAGGAGTTAGCTCAAAAGAGGAAAAAGAACATTCAGATAATGAAACATGCTCGGTATGACAATGCTTACGCTTCATATTCCATTCCTCAGGGAATGAGATCTTCTCGGCAGGGATGAGGTCCGAAGTTCTGACTTGAACGAAGTGGCTAATCCATCCCCAGTCTTTGTCTTCATCGGTGTTGACAAAAAATGCTTTGGCAGATCGATGTCGTAGGTTGAGTAGGCCCCCTCGATAGAGGCGAGGGCTATACAGTCTGATCAGATGATCAAGGGTAAAAGACATCCCCTCGACCATGTTCGAGAAATATCTAAGCAAATAGATAATTCTCCAAAAAGAAGGATAAATTGGACCAAGCGTAACTCGATATTCTCGACAAAAATCGAGAATCACCGGGTCTATCGGTGGAGAGGAAGAATCTACAGGACCTAGGGGAAAATGATATGTATATACGCTAAGAAAATTGGGTTTTGGTATCGTTACACCCTCCTCCTAAGAAGGAATCTCCACTTGCACCACCTCTCCCCATTGGCAATCATTTTTCGCCTTCTCTACTTTAGTTATCATACTACTATACCGAGACATGGGCTCGCATCGGCCCGGTACAGAAAAACGTTTATCAATTATAAATCGGAGGACGTATCGAAGGTCCCAGGAACACACTCCTTAACGCTGGGAGGCACTACCTTTTTGCTCTTAGACGAGCATGATGAAAAGCGTGCTGGGAGGTACCGTCTTAGAAGTCTAGGTCATGGTTGCAACAAAGGCTTCAAAGCAAGTTGACGAAGAAGTGAACACAGAAGATGGGCGAAGACAAAAAATTGTGAACAAAGATTTGAAGATCTGAAGATGTTGTAAAGGTTTGAAAGATAGAGAATTGGAGTAATTATAAGTCACTTGGAGGAGTTGAAAGGGCGACCAATAGCGGTTTATGGGCTTTTCGAGAACTGTGTTTGATAAAGACCCATGTACAAGTTTTCTATCACACCATTTAATGATCTCACGTGGCTGACGTCACATGGAGGCATCGAAGATGCAAGAGCTCAAGATCGTTTCTTATCATTTCATTCTAAGAAACGCGGGGACTATCTGTATACGACCAAAATTGGGGAGTTCGACTTTGGGTCCAATATGCCGCTCCACGCCCAACCTCGAGAAGCCCGAAGCAGAGCGTGAGGCACGACCACGAAGTGTGTGCCTCGGGGGAGCACATCGAAGGCTCACTACTATAGATCTCTGAGTAGTACAATCGATGATAGTCATGGATAGGCGGGAAAACTCCCAAATATACGTGGTTAGAGCTGACCAGGTCTGCAAGAATAGTATAAATCCGTACTAAGCCATTATACAGTTGTACCAATAGCATTTTCTTGTTGTTATTATATATATACTTTATTGGGATTTGCACCTCCTATATAAAGGGGACCCAAACATTCTTGAAAAAGAACTTCTTTTTATTTTGTAGCACGCAACATATTGAATACAATACAACATTATCTGCTCCTTACTTAAACAATTGTTCTATACATTTATTGCTTATTCTTTCATTGTTCATTCATTGTTCATTTATTGTTCTTCATTTATTGCTCATTATTAACCGCAAAAGGCCATCTTTGAGTCCTCCATTATCATTGTTTCTTCATCAATATCTCACCACCCACCGCCCTATATAGACCTCGAAGCCTTCGTTCCATCCAGCTTGAGGCTCGATTCTTTGATAGCTTTGGTCTGCATTTCTTGTTTTCTTTACTTACACTTAGCACATATTACCTAACAACTAGTACAAAAATAAATCACATATTTTTAGAACCACAAAATCAAATATAATTGTAATTAACATTTTTCGGGTAAACAAGATGAACGTAAACTTTGTTCCAAATAGTAAAGGGAAGAAACACGTGGCATATAACCTACAGAAACCGACGTCTGCTCCCGTGAAATGAAGTTAACAAAGGGGAGGAGCCGGTGGAATCCTATCAGGTACCAAGATATTTCCAGTACTAGAAGAAATGGATGCAACTAAATTCATAATGGAAGAAGTGGAACAAGTCGCATTGTTCGAGAATTTCTTGGAGAGGAAGTTCCACTTGGGGAAAGGATTAAAACCCGAGCTCAGCTTAGGATGTATAGAATTTCTTATATTTAATGTTGATTGTTTTGCATGTAAGGCAGAAGAAACGCTTTATTACTGATATTAGAAATCGGTTTTTCAAAGAAGAGGTAACTCAATTTCTTGATATCGGTTCAATCTGGGAGGTAAATTGTCCTGACTGGCTAGCTAATGTAGTAGTAGTTCTAAAAATAATAATAAATTCTGCGTGTGCATAGATTATAAGGATCTGAATAAGACGTGTCCAAAAGCCTCGTTCCCATTGCCAAACATTGATCAAATTATTGATGGGACAGCCGAGCACGAGTTGATGAGTTTCCTCGATGCCTATTTCAGGTACAACCAAATCAAAATGAACCCGGAGGATCAGGAAAAAACTTTGTTCATAATGAACTTTGGCACATATTGCTACAATGTGATGCCTTCCGGCCTTAAGAACGTCGGAGCCACTTACTAGAGGCTTGTGAACAAAATGTTCAAAAATCAAATAGGAAAAACAATGGAAGTTTACATAGAAGATATCCTGGTTAAGTGTTTAAAAGCAGGTGACCATTTCAAGCACCTCCAAGAAACTTTTGACATCCTAAGGAATCACAACATGAAGGTTAACCTCGAAAGTGTGCATTCGGAGTCAGCTTCGATAAGTTCTTGGGTTTGGTGGTGACACAAAGGGGGATCGAAGTCAATCCCAATAAAATAAAAGCCATCGAGGACATTCCCAACCAGTTATCGAATATGAAAGAGGTTCAAAGGTTAACTGGAACACTAGCCACTTTAAGCAGGTTTATTTCCCGGTCTTCAGAAAAAAATGTCATCATTTCTTCTCACTTTTGAAAAAGGAAAACAACTTCGAATGGACTTCGGAATGCCCGAAGGCCTTCAAAGATTTGAAAGGTATTTATTGATCCCTCCATTACTATCAAAACCGGAGGAAGGTAAATAGGTTCTACGTTACTTAGCTGTCTCAGAGGAAGCGGTAAGTGCCATTTTAGTCCGCAAAGATGAAGGTACGCATATCCTATCTATTATTTTAGTAAAATTTTAACAGCAGTGGAAACTCCCTACCTACACTTTGAAAAATTGGCCTTAGCTCATTGTCACAGCCTGAAAACTTAGGCCTTATTTTCAATGTCACCCGATAGTCGTGGTGACAACCTTTCCCCAGCAGAATATGCTTCCCAAACCTGAACTGCTAGTTCGACTGGCCAAATGGACACTCGAAATGGGTGAATTTGACATAGAGTATAAAACCATGATTGTGATCAAATCGCAAGTTTTGGAAGACTTTGTGGCCGATTTTAGTCTCGAACTGCTTCCTTTGGCCACCAAAGAAGCAGTGATGGTGTCAAAAATGGCATCAGGAGTCTGGACCTTGTTCACAGATAGAGCTTCTAACGTGAAAAGGTCCGGGATCAGAGTAGTACTAATTACGCCCTTGGAATAAACCTTAAGGTAGGCCATAAGAACTGTTCCATTGAATAGTAATGAAGTCGAGTATGGGGATTTGATTGCAAGACTTGAACTGGCTCAAGGACTAGACTCAAAGGTCATTGAAATCAAATGTGATTCCCAACTGGTATTAAATCATGTATACGAGATCTTTGACACCAAAGAGGAATGCATGCAACAATATGTAGTGAGAGTCTAAACTCTGCTCACACGGTTCAGGGAATAATAAATCACCCACATCCCGAGAGAAGAAAACGTGAAAGCAGCAGCATTGGCCAATCTGGGCTCGTCCATAGAAATGAAAAGATCAGACTCCGGACGGTCGTGCAACTCATGCATTCGATATTGGATGTGGATGGTTATTATGAAGTAAATGCGACCAATTTGGTCTAGGACTGGAGAAATGAGATCATCGACTATCTTGAGCATGGCAAACTACCCGAATATCCTAAGCATTACCAGGTACTCCGCACTAAAGCGGATCGTTACAACTTTTGGGGAGGCAGATTGTATAGAAAGTCTTTCCAAGGCCCATTGGCCCGATGTTTAGGAGCCCTTGAGTCTAATTACGTCATGAGAGAATTTCACAAAGGAATCTGTGGAAATCATTCTGGTACAGATGTGAGTATTAAAGTTAATTAGGGCAGGATACTACTAGCCCCAGATAGAACAAGGCGCTAAGGCATTTGTTCAAAAATGCAACAAATGTCAATGACATGCACTGTTGATGCATTAACACGCTTAATTATTACATTCGGTATTGTCTCCTTGTTCATTCATGAAATGGGAAATGGTCATAGTCGGTCCACTATTGTCATCTCTCAGCTCTAAGTAGGTTGAAGCAGGTCTTTACTAGAAAGACGGCAAGTGTGAAGTGGTATATTTCCTGTGGCACAACATAATTTGCAGGTTCGGGATACCAAAGTAAATAGCCTACAACAACGGGCCGCAATTTGTAGGCACAAATGTCACAAAATTCCTTGAAGACTTGAAAATCAAAAGAACCACATCTTTGACCTACCACCCAACTGCAAATGGCCAAGTGGAATCGATAAATAAGTTGATCATTCAGAATCTCAAAACAAAATTGGAAGCAGCCAAAGATAAATGGCCCGAAGAGTTATCGCGAGTGCTATAGGAATACCAAATGACAACCAAGTCAAGCACAGGAGAGACACCTTTCTCTCTCGTATACAGAGCGGAAGACCTTATCCTATTGGAAGTGGGAGAACCTACTGTGAATTACTTCTGGGAGGACGAAGAAGCAAATAACGAAGCATTGCTGGTTAGATTAGAGCTGCTTGACGAGCACAGGGACTTGGGGCATATAAGGATGGTGGACCAGAAATAAAGAATGGAAATGTACTATAATCGAAGAGCCAATCTTCGTTATTTCAAAGTGGGAGACTTGGTTTTAAGGAAAGTGACTCAAAATACCCGAGAGCTCAACATAGGAAAGCTGGGTCCAACGTGGAAAGGCCCCTACTGTGTTTCAGCTATCATCGGGAAGGGATCTTATGAACTGGAAAATCAAGATAGAGTAAAATTGTCGAGCAATTGGAATGTGGCAATCTCAAAAGGTACTATTGCTGATGGGCACCACTTATGCTGAAAGTATGTGTTGTACTCTTTTTTCCTTCATCCAGTTTTTGTTCAAATTGGGGTTTTCTAGCAAAGTTTTTAATAAGAATAACGGAAAGTATACTATGAAGGAAACGCCACCAGTAGAAATAAGACCTCTAAACGACAAGGCATGGAAACAACAAACCACTACAGGATGGTTAAGTAGTCTTTGGTTCGATAGCAAAGTTCCTAATGGGAAACAAAGCTTGATGTCAGACCAAAATCTACCCGATCGTTCACAAGTGCCTCTTCACCACAAGCCATTGGGGGTGGTTAGATAATCTTTGGCTCGGTAGCAAATTTACTCATGGAAAATGAAGCTTGCTATCAGGCCAAAGATTATCCAACCATTCACTCGTGGAATCTTCAAAGGAGCAAGACTTCTAGTGTTCCCATTTGCATTGTTCGCATACAAACACTGGGGGAGGGGGGAATGATATTAGAATACGACAACCTGATTTCCATAGAAATTAGGACTATGAAATCCAGGAACAAGAGTGTATCATCGAGACCGGGGAATATCTCTTCATGATGTACATTGAATATGTGTTTTTCAACAGTGAGGGAATCCGCTTGGTGCTAGAGCTCTAACTTAAGATGATCAACCTCGGTCGAAAGGATATTCTGCTTGGTCCTGCTCAGCCAACACTTGATCCCTCTCAGACATGAGTCTTTCTTTATTAAGTATCAACTTCTGAAGGCCCTCGGAAGCAAGGAAGTTATCTTGTAAAGCAAAAAATCAAATAAAAAATCCTGTCATAACAAGACAAGAAAAAATAGTAAGAGGAACAAGTATCATACTGCTGCTGCATTATACATGGCATTGTTTATCATACACTCCCCAAAAAGAGTGTATTTTCTTCTTATCTTTCTCTGAAGCTAACGACTTTAGGTAATTGGCGAGTTCCACTGGACAGGACAGTAGATGGCACTCAGTAGATACCTAGAGGGAGACGCTGCTCCTCCTTTGGAGATCTGCAGAGGGGGAGGCGAATAGTTGTGCCCAGAATTCTCATTGTATGAGAAGTCATTGCGGCAAAGGCAGTGCTAGTTTTAGGTTGATAGTCAAGCAAAGATGGAAGAGGCATTGTACTCAGCCCCGTAGTACCCCGAGCATGAACTGGGGCTTGGAAATGAGAATTGGTATTCTCCAATATATCACACTCTCCCAAGAGCTCTTGGACACCGTCCTCGGTTGGTTTTATTAACTCTTCAAATTGAGCATTCTTTTCAGCTGATGAAGGTCGTTGTCTCCTCTATAGGGAAGCCCCTTCACCACTAGCTTCCCCATCATCATCAATCACCACAGTAGTTGCGGCTAGCTCAGGTGCATCACTTTTCATCTTTCTACTTTTGCTCTCGTCTGACGAGGAGCGCCATCTTTTTGGTTGCTTGCTCTCCTGCCGAAGACTTCTAGAGGAAACACCTACATTGGAAGCAGATCCGATGGTGCGTGTTCGGATGAAGCCCTCCTTCAGCAGTCTCGCAACCTCTGCAGGATCAACCAAATCATCTTCCTTGGGCACGATAACAAAGCCCTACGGAAGACCTGAATTCAACAGAAAAAGAAGTTAACTAATTTTCTTATACATAAAAATGAGGTAAAGACAAGATTAGTTTTGCGAATCAACTTACCATTATTTTTGGCCTTCCACCCGTATTTGAGGTCCAGTACTTTCCACCATTGGGTCTCATGCATGGATATATCCAAATTCTTATAGACCCACTAGTCGAAGCCTTCAACCCTTGGTGGTGTCCACCAAGTTGTTGAAATAATGAAAAGAGAAGGATCAGTAACAGTATGAAATGACCTTTTATCAAAGAAGAGACAGAAGTTGAACTTATGTGTACAAGTCCATGACTTAAGAAAATATGGAGTTATGGCCGGGATGATATCACTGGTGAAAATAACAACGAACCGCTCCATCTATCCACAAATATTGTCATCATTCATGTTGGTGAACAGAGCATGGTAGCCACGTTTGCTAAAGTTTATTACTCCCCCACGAAAACTCTTGGGGGAGTAGAGGTTCATCATGCGAGCTAAAGAGATCTCTTCTCCCGTCTCCTGGCATAGCGGCCATAGACAGGCTACCATCCGTCACACAAAGGGGCTCACTTGGGCTAAAAAAACTTGATATTGGTAGCAGAACTCCAGGATTACGGGGTCAAGTCCCACACTGGCCCAAAGTGAAGGGGTACGTGTAGGGAAAGTTACTCGTTCCACCAGATTGGGAGCGATGATGTTCAAATCATGGAAACCACAATCCTCCTTCACAACAAGAATGCTAGAAGGACGGATGGAAGAAGGATACATGCCAACAACACATGCACAAAAATTGATAGAAGGAAACTTCTCTTCAAAATCCTTGGTGGTATTGAGCCTTCTGGGAATGATGGTGCTTACCATAGGACGGGCAGCATCATCGGTGCTTTCCTTGTATTTTTATAGAACTTGAGTTCTTGGAGGAGGAGGCCATGGTTAGTACGAGGTAATAATAGTTCTTTGAAGAAGCATATTGAAGAAGAGTGAAAGCAAGAAAGGGTGAGTGCAAAGAAGTTGAGAGAGTTTGAAAAACTGTGAAGTGAGAAGAATGAGACGTATAAGTAATAAAATAGGCGACTAAAATCGTGGCCATGATTACTTCAAGAACCATCAAAAGTATTGCTAAATTGTGTAGTGACGCGTATTCATGGAATCAAATGCGGAGAGACGTACATCTAATCAAGCGCCAGAAACTTTTCAGAAGTGATCAAAAATATTCCTGCGAAGAAAGGTATCTTCACCAACTTCCCAATGACACAAAGATATGCCACCAAAAAGCAGGGGGACTATATATAGGGTAAAATCATTTTGTATTAAATGATCAAAAAATAAACTGACACATGAAACCGGAGATAGACGGAAAGCGAGGCAAGTATAAACCAAAACCAGGGACAACAGCTTTGGTTGGCACCGGGAAGACCCCGAAGGGAATATTGCTAATGAAGACAAATGAATGTTTGCCACCCGATGGAATTTAATGAAGAATATTATTAAGTATTAAATACACAATCCGTTATAGAAAATTTTGGCATTCATAGCTTGCCGTTACATATTCATCAATGGCCCCCCATAATTGTCATTTAAGAGGGACTTGATCCTAGGACCTTTTTCCCTTGGTTCATCTATAAATAGTGACTTCAACAACCATTATAAATGTCACGAATTTTCTGATAAACTTATGCTACATATTATTCAAAAGCTCAATAACGCTTTATTTCTTATCTATTGATATTCTTATTACTATCTTCGAAAGCTCTACTTTCGGAACCAAGCTATCTGCTATTTTATCTCGATTTCAACGCTAAGTCTTGCATTTTGTTTAAATTATTTGTCCTTATGGGATCAAATCAATTCTTTTATCTATAAACCACGTTACAAATTTAACTGTACCATTTTACGGGTACACAATAATACATTATCAAGATCCAACCTTCGTTGATGTTTTACTTTGATTTTAAATCATTTAACATAGTAACATACTGACATCTAAAGAAAAAGAAAGTTTCTCACTCCGTCAAATCCTTATGTAACTTCTTGGTATTAAATTTAAGTAAAAAAATCATCTTTACATTTCATTTAAAAAAAATGAAATCAGATAGCTATGCGAATATACACGGATAGATAAGAATAGGAATGAAGTAATACGGAAAAATATGGGTGTGACCTCCTATGGAAGATAAGATGCAGGAAGCAAGGCTAAGATGGTACGTGCATATGAAGAAGTAAGGGACAGATGCCACAGTAAGGAAATGCGAGAGGTTGGCCTTGGTAGGTCTAAGGAGAAGTAGAGGTAGGCCAAAAATATTAGGAAGAGGTGATTAATCAAGACATGAAATTACTCCAGTTTATCGATGACATGACCCTTGATAGGAGAGTGTGTGTTACACCCCTATCTTTTCGTATGTAAAAGTACGCGTAAGTCAGTCGATGTATGCTCGAAAATTAGATCATCTTTGAAAGAACATAAAGTAAGTTAATCATATTGCCTTGGAGGTTACTAATATTTAAGAACATGAACTGCAAGACCAAGAGGATTGGAAGGTTTAGAAGCTAAAAGAATGGAAGAAAATAAGTTTCATCGAAAGTCGGCAAGTTGGAAATATTATAGCCCGTACTTTTAGTGTGATACTAGGGTTATTAAATGATAAGGAGGCGATGTTATTATGTATTTTATTTTTATTATAGGAGTGTGTTATGTTTTTAAGTCAAACGAGTTATGAAACAAAAGTCGATATAAGTTGTCGCAAGTTACATTCATAATTTTATTTAAAATTTAGATCTAATATTACTGAGCTTTTCTCTCAATGTACTTGGAATTACGGTTGTCTACCAACCAAATTTAAGATCTACGAGTCTAGTTTTCAATTTATTAAACCGTTCGTTGATACGATGTCGGAGTGGAGAGATATTCGCATTTTTGCAAGACTACGTAAGCAGCTCCCTTTGGGACCCACAAGGTCGGTTGATGATTATCTTGATATATAATGTTTAGCCTTCGTCTCTAAGTCTCATTTCGACCCAAATCAAACCTAAAACCCCTCTCTAAACCTCCTAAACACATCCTTAGGATATTGAAGCAATTCCATCATCCGCAACTCAAAATCAAGACGTGCAAACATCAACGCGATCCTTACGACATAGGTAAGACTTTGTCATCCCCCTTTCTCCTTATAATTCAAGTTTTGGAAAGAGATTCATGGATAAGGAAGATTGTAACCTCTGTATTTTAGCTATACAAGCATAAATAATGACGTGGATCAAAGGGAACAAGGTTTGGAAGCAAGAACACAAGAGGTATATAGGATTTTCGTTTCGTTTTCGGCATGATTTAGTTTTTCTAAGTTCTAGCCTTTCTTCTTGATATTTTAAGGGTTGTTCAAGGGAATTAATAGCATGTATTGTATCCTCGTGTCACGACCCAAACTGATGGGTCGCGACGGGTGCCTGAGTCATACCTATCAAACACCCCTAAGCATGCGTCTAAGATATAAACCTAAATAACATCTGCTAAATTTTGAGAATAATATATATGAAGGAAACCTGCCTAAAAAGGCATACATACATATACGTGCAATATACGTGGGACGAGCCTACAAGGCTACTATAGGCAACTATATACATCAAAACTGGAAGCCTGCAAGGCCACATACTATCTAACTAGACATATTGTCTACAGACCTCTAATAGAAATATAAATATACAAAGATTGGACTGAGCCACGTCATACCCATATATATACACAAACAAATCATACCAGGATCAAAAGTAGCTCCGGATCAAGTGGAGCATGCCAACTCTCGCTGATCAAGGATCCTAAGAAGGGGGACCGTCAGCTTGCCTACCTGCACCTGCGGGCATGAAATGTAGGCCGTATGAAATATGGCGTCAGTACAAAAAATGTACTGAGTATGTAAGGCATGAAATTTTGTACGTAAAAGGCATAGATGAAACATGAATAAAGAAATCCATTTGTAATCTGAGTAACTTTGTAAATTCTAAAACATTTATAATGTATGCACGTGTATATAAATATCATGTCATGCATGGGTATAGGTGTACGTAACATCATCAAGCCACTGAGGGCATCCCATCATATCATCTCTGCCACTGTGGGCAACATCATCACCATATACTAACTGGTCAGGTGGTAGTGCGTATATAATGTCGTAACCTTTTCCCCATATCCCATATATATATATATATATATATACGCATATATAACGCCATCTCGTTATGGGTCAATGTACATGTATAAATGAATGAAATGCATGAAAAATATGTAATAAACTCAATATTCCTTCCAATAATTTTTTTCAATTGCATATTATTCTGAGGCCCATGAATAGAAGATATAATAATATGTCACACGGGAAATCAAGAACACAGAGACCCCTAGTATTTCTATGAATATAATCGTTTATGAAAATTGTGCGTTTGCTCGTTTCTCCTGTATAACTTGGACCATGCCAAAAAGAAAGAAGGGATGACCTTAAGATACCCGAATATTGTGGCACTAAATAGAGATATGACTTCTTTTTCTAAAGAAAGGCAAATTAAAGTGAAGGATGCACATGTCCTGTGTTTAAAGATTGCACAAATATGTAACAGTCACATGTATATCGGGAACTTGTAGTGAGTTGCACACAAATATCTTTTCCTCAAGATATTTTTGACCGTCAATTCTTGATTATCAAAGTTTGGGTTGAAAACAAGTTGAGATTGTATATATTTAGGTTGGTAAATAGTTGGATTTATTTGCTGACTTGAAAACTCACTTTGGCATTATATCTGATTTAGTATGGTTATTTGCCTTCTCTGTTAGACCAAGCTAAAGAAGTGATTTATGAAAGACTCTTTTGTCACTGGAAAGTGGAAAAAGGAAAAGCTTTAAGCACATTCCTAAGTTCTAATTGTAGGAGATAGAGTAAAATTTCTGATTTTGGTGTTATTTGATTGTAGGGATGGGATAAAAAATGAAGTGTCTTTTGTTTGTTCACTTGTTTGCCACCTAATCATGAAGACTAAGGAGTCATTCCCTTAGTTTTGTGGCTTTATGCCATGTTTTGGAGGGGTGGGGTGGAAATTATTAATCTTTATTCACTTATTAGGTAATTAGGTAATGTTCCGTTACCCGGTAATTAACCAATTACCACATAATTTAAAAGTTTCCTCAAATTACTTAAAATTCCACTTATTTTTAATATGCTTTATATATATACTTTATACATTATTCTACCGTGATAATATGGTGCCTTTCATGGTGCTAGTTCATAATTATCGAGTATTATACCTCGACCCGTATTTTATCCCAAATTGGCCACTTTCAACGAAACACGTTTTCTTTAATTTGTGTACCCTTTATCCTTAATGACACTTATTTATCTCTTGTTATAAATAGCGTAAATACGTTAAACTCAATATAATTTCATCCTCGAGTCTACGTCGATTAACTGAAGACGGAAGTTTTAACATACAAAAATGCGAGATGTAACATCCTTCCCCCCTTAGAACATTCGTCCTCGAATGTTCAACCCCTCGGGATCTATATAACTTTTGGCAGGTTCACCCTTGTAACAACACTACTACCAACTCTACCTGTATAAGCTTAATAATCCAACGCCACACAGGAACACAATCATCAATAAAGACAATGGCCTCACACAACCAATGACAATAACTAACACAAGAATCTGTACACGTACCTTGAGGTTATGATGTCTCAGTCGGATCCTTCCCTGGAGGAGGAAATAAGTAGGGATATCTAGACTTAATGTCTTCCTCAGCCTCCCAAGTCATTTTTTCCACATTGTTGTTCCTCCAAAGTACTTTCACGGAGGCTACCTTCTTATTCCGTAGCTTGCAGATTTGTCGGTCTAGGATGGCAATCGGAATTTCCTCGTAAGACAAGTCCTCTATAATCTATACATCATCCGTGGGCACCACTCGGGTAGGATCACCAATTCACTTCCGTAACATAGATATGTGAAAAACCGGATGGACAGTCTCCAATTTCGAGGGCAATTCTAACTCATAATGTACTTGGTCCACTCTCCGATTGACCATATAAGGCCCAATATACCGTGGGATAAGTTTGCCTTTCTTGCCAAACCTCATCACACCCTTCATAAGTGACACCTTTAAGAATACCTAGTCATTAACCTCGAACTCTAAATCTCATTGCCGCACATCAGAATATGACTTCTGACGACTCTGAGCTGTCAACAATCGATCCCAGATAAGCTTTACTTTTTCTATGGCTTGCTGAACTAGGTCTGGCCCATGTAACATAGATTCTCCAATATCAAACCACCCTATAGGCGACCTACACTTCCGTCCATAAAGAGTTTCGTATGGAGCCATCTGAATACTGGAATGGTAGCTATTATTTTATGCGAACTCAATAAGCAGCAGATGATCATCCCAGCTACCTTTGAAGTCTATTACAAAAGCTCGTAACATATCCTCCAGTGTTTGAATAGTACGCTCAGCCTGTCCGTCTGTCTAGGGATAAAATGTTGTACTAACACTTACTTGAGTCCCCAATCCTTTTTTGAAGGACCTAGAGAAGTTAGCTTGTCACAACCCGAATTTCTCACCCTCGGAAGTCGTGATGGAAACTATTAGTGGAATCTAGGCAATCCAATTAGTCCAATTATTTAACCATTTTCATTTTTAATCCCTTAACAATTCCAGAACAACATAACAAAAGCAGCGGAAATAATAATAACAAAAATAGTGCGAAAGATGAAATTTGATAATTTAGATTAATACAAACTGCGGAAGTCTAAGTACAACTCTACCCAGACTTTGGTGCCACAATGTCACGGACCATTTATGAATACTACAAATAAAGGCTGAATAGAAATATACAAATCTATCTCTGAATAAGTAAAAATAGAAGGAAATGATAGAAAGAGATGCCAAGGCCTGTGGACTCCTATAAGACTACTTCGGGTTGCCTGAATAGACTGAAGGCATCCAAATCACTACGGTCCAAAAGTTGTAGTATCAGGATCTGCACACAGTAGAGAGTGTAGTATCAGCACAACCGACCCCATGTGCTGGTAAGTGCTTAGCCTAACCTCGGCGAAGTAGTGATGAGGCTAGGACAGAACTACGAAATAAACTTGTGTAGTTAATTCATATACAGTGGAAAATAAAGGCAAAAATATACAGTTAAGGATAGGAGGGGGAACATGTTACGGGGAACATCAACTAATAATAGACGAACAGTAGATAAATATAAGGAACACCAAAGTTTAATTATCAATAAGAATCAGAAATAAAGACATGTGCACAACATCACCCTTCGTGCTTTTACTCTTGTCCTCACCATAAAATCAATAAAATCGGCACGGCATCACCCTTCGTGCTTTTACCTCACATAATCATGGAACGGAATGATCCTTCATGCATTATCACTCATATCCTAGCACGGAATTGTACATCGTGCGGCACAGCATCACCCTTCGTGCTTTAACTTCACAAAATTGGCACGGCATCACCCTTCGTGCATTAACACTCTCTAACAAATATCATGTATGGCATCACCCTTCATGCTTTAACACTCTTCCTTACCCAAACAACAATCACAAAGCAATAAGGGCAAGGAAATCAATACAATCACAATAAAATCCCGGCAAGGGAACAATAGCATAACAACCATATCCCGGCAAGGGAAACAATATCAAAAACAATAACATCCCGGCAAGGGAGATAACATCAAGTAACAGCATCCCGGCAAGGGAGACAATATCATTACCCTCTTCTCTTTTCCATATTTACTTCACGACTCAATTAACAACTTGAGCCAATGCTCTAAAATGTTCAATTGCCAATAATACTTCCACAAATCATTTTACAACTTGAGCCAACACTCTTCAATGTTCAATTACCAATAATACTTCCACAAGCCTTGTTCAACAAAAACAATCATCATATAAAGCATGAACAATACGAATTGGAGTCAAATTAATCATAGTATAAGACTCACGGGCATGCTTGACACCAACGTATAGATACTCGTCACCATGCCTATACGTCATACTCAACAATTAACAAATAGCAAATAAGACACAACTCCTAATCTCTCAAGCTAAGGATAGACCAAACACTTACATCGATGCCACGAACACAATTCAAGCCTCAACTACCACTTTACCTCTTGTTTCCACCACTAATTCGCTTGTATCTAGTCACAATTTACTTAACGATATCAATAAATGCTAAATGAATCAATTCTAATGCATGAAAATAGGTTTTATAAAGATTTCCCCAAAAACTAAAAAATCGACCCCAGGCCCACATGGTCAAAACTCGAGGTTCGAACCAAAATTCGATTATCCATTCACCCACTAACCCAAATATACAATTTGTTTTGAAATCAGACCTCAAATCGAGGTCCAAATCCCCAAAATTTGAAAAACCTAAGTTCTACCCAAAACACCAAATTTCTCCCATAAAAACCCTTGATTTTGAGTTAAAATCATGTGAAAAGATGTTAAAGATTCAGGAAAATGAGTTAGAAATGACTTACAATCGATTTGGAAAAGTAGTTGCCTTTGAAAAATCGCCCAAAGATGTTTAGGTTTTGAGAAAGTTTGAAAAATGAGAGATTTTCGGCTAAGTCATAATTTACACAGGCGCATATATCGCAATTGTGAAGCCTGGTTCGCAAATGTGAGCTCGCAATTGCGAAGGATGGTCTATGTCTTCTTTCTTCGCAAATACGAACAATGTTCGCAATTGTGGTGCCTGTCAAGGTCGCATTTGTGACATAAGCTTCGCAAATGTGAAGGTTCCCTATACAGCCAATATTCGCAAATGCGATGGGTTTTTCCATAAATGCGAGCTTGCAATTGCGAAGCCTGCAGATCTGCAAAATACCAGCAGTTTTCCTAAGTCAAATTTTAGTCCGTGGCCTATCCAAAACTCACCCGAGCCCTCGGGGCTCCAAACTAAACATGCACGCAAGTCCAAAAACATCATACAGACTTGCTCATACGATCAAATCATCAAAATAACATCAATAACTATGAATTTAGTACCAAAATCAAAGAAAAATCTCATGAACTCTTAAGCTCCATTTTTTTTAACAACCGATGGTCCGATTCACGTCATATCAAGTCCGTTTCTTATCAAATTTTACAGATTCAACCTAATTATTGTTTCAAACTTGTATCGGGCTACGGAACCACAATACAGGCCCGATACCATCAATTTCAAACATCTTCCAGTTTCTAAAAACTCTTATAATTTCAGTTAAACAATTTCCTTCAAAAATTCATTTCTGAGGCTTGGGACCTCGGAATTCAATTCCGGGAATACGCCCAAGTCCCATATTTTCCTATGCACCCTCCGGGACCTTCGAATCACGGGTCCGGATCTGTTTACCCAAAATATTGACCAAATTCAACTTAAATTCTTTTTAAAAGTAAAATTTATTATTTTTCACAAATTTTCACATAATGGCTTTCCGGATACATGCCTGGACTACACACGCAAATTGAGGTGAGACAAAAGGAGGTTTTAAGGCCTCAGAACACAAAATTTATTTTCCAAAATAAGTGATGACCCAAGGGTCATCACATTCTCCACCTCTAAAACAACCGTTCGTCCTCGAACGGACATAAGAAGGAAGTACCTGAGTCGGAGAAAAGATAAGGATATCGGCTCCACATATCGGACTCGGACTTCCAAGTCGCTGCTTCAACAGGGTGGCCTCTCCACTGAGCACAAACTGAAGGAAAACTCTTCAATCTCAACTGACGAACCTGTCGGTCTAGAATAACTATCGGCTCCTCCTCATATGACAAGTCCTTGTCCAACTGGACAGTGCTGATATCTAATACGTAGGATGGATCGCTGTGATACTTCCGAAGCATAGACACATGAAACACTGTATGCATGGATGATAAGCTCGGCGGAAACGCAAGCCTGTAAGCCACCTCTCCCACTCGATCAAGAATCTCAAATGGGCTAATGAATCTAGGGCTAAGCTTGCCCCTCTTCCCAAATCTCATCACGCCCTTCATAGGTGACACCCGAAGCAACACCCGCTTGCCGACCATGAATGCCACATCACGAACCTTACGGCCGTCATAACTCTTTTACCTGAACAGAGCTGTACGAAGCCTATCCTGAATGATCCTGATCTTGTCCAAGGCATCCTGTACTAGCTCCGTATCCAACAACCGAGCCTCCCACAGCTCAAACCATCAAACCGGCGACCGACGCCGCCTACCATATAAAGCCTCATAAGGAACCATCTGGATGCTCGACTGGTAGTTGTTGTTGTAGGCAAACTCTGCTGAAGAAAGAACTGATATCACGAGCCTCCAAAGTCAATGACACAAGCTTGGAGCATATCCTCCAAAATCTGAATAGTACGCTCGGACTGCCCGTCCGTCCGAGGATGAAATGTTGTGCTCAACTCAACCTGTATGCCCAACTCATGCTAAACTGCTCTCCAAAAATGTGAGGTAAACTGCGTACCTTGGTCCGAAATGATAGACACAGGCATTCCATGAAGACGAACAATCTCCCGGATATATATCTCAGCTAACCTCTCGAAAGAATAGAAGACTGCCACATGAATGGAATGTGCTGACTTGGTCAGCCTATCAACAATAACCCATAATACATCGAACTTCCTCTGAGTCAGTGAAAGTCCAACAATGAAGTCCATAGTGATACGCTCCCACTTCCACTCAGGAATCTCAATCTTCTGGAACAAACCACCGTGCCTCTAATGCTCGTACTTTACCTGCTGACAATGCAAACACCGAGTCACATATGCAACAATATCCTTCTTCATCCTCCTCCACCAATAATGCTGCCGCAAATCCTGATACATCTTAGCGGCGCCTAGATGAATAGAGTACCAGGAGCTATGGGCCTCCTCTAGAATAAACTCTTGAAGCCCATCCACATTAGGCATACAAACTCGACCCTACAGCCTCAAAACTCCATCATCTCCTAATGTAACCTGCTTGGCACCACCGTGTTGCACCGTGTCCCTAAGGACACATAGATGAGGATCATCATACTACTGACCTCGGATACGCTCCAATAAAGAAGAACGAGCGATTGTGCAACCTAACACACGGCTGGGCTCAGAAATATCCAACCTCACGAACTGACTGGCGAAAGCCTGAACATCACAAACAGTCTCTCACCGACCGGAATATACGCAAGACTGCCCATACTGGCTGACTTCCTACTCAAAGCATCGGCCACTAAATTGGACTTCCCCGGATGATATAAGATGGTGATATCATAGTATTTCAATAGCTCCAACCACCTTCTCTGCCTCAAATTTAGCTCCTTCTGCTTGAACAAATACTGTAGACTCTTGTGATCCGTGAACACCTCACATGACACGCCATACAGATAATGCCTCCAAATCTTTAATGTGTGAACAATGGCTGCTAACTCCAAATCATGAACTGGATAATTCTTCTCATGAATCTTTAACTGCCGCGAAGCATAAGCAATGACCTTGCCATCCTGCATAAACATCGCACCAAGTCCAATATGAGATGCATCACAATAAACTGTATATGGCCCTAAACCTGTGGGCAAACCAACATCAGCACCGTAGTCAAATCTTTCTTAAGCTTCTAAAAGATCACCTCACACTCGTCCGACCACCTGAACTGGGCACCCATCTGGGTCAACCTAGTCATCAGGGCTGCAATAGATGAAAACCCCTCTACAAACCAACAATAATAGCCTACCAAACCCAAGAAACTCTGGATCTCTATAGCTGATGTGGGTCTAGGCCAGTTCTTGACTGCCTCTATCTTCTTTGGATCTACTTGAATACCTTCTGCTGATACAATATGACCCAAGAATGCAACTAAACTTAACCAAAACTCACACTTCAAAAACATAGCATACAACTGACTATCTCTCAAAGTCTGAAGAACCACTCTCAGATGCTGCTCATACTCCTCCCAACTGTGGGAATAGATCAAAATATCATCAATGAAGACTATCGAGAACGAATCCAAGTAAGGCTTGAACACTCGGTTCATCAAATCCGTAAAAGCTGCTGGGGCTTTTGTCAACCCGAATGACATCACCAAAAACTCAAAATGCTCGTACCGAGTGCGAAAAATTGTCTTAGGGATATCGGATGCCCTAATCCTCAACTGATGGTAGATAGATCTCAAGTCAATCTTCGAAAATACCTTGGCACCCTGAAGCTGATCAAACAAAACATCAATCATCGGCAATGGATACTTATTCTTGATTGTAACCTTGTTTAACTGCCGGTAATCTATACACATCCTCATCGATCCATCCTTCTTCTTAACAAATAACTCCGGAACACCCCAAGGCGAGAAACTAGGTCTAATAAAGCCCTTATCAAGAAAGTCTTGTAACTGCTCCTTCAATTCTTTCAACTCAGGTGGGGCCATACGATACGGCGGGATAGAAATGGACTGGATGCCCGGAGCCAAATCAATGCAGAATTCAATATCCCTGTCGGGTGGCATACCCGGCAGGTCTGAAGGAAACACCTCAGGAAACTCACGAACAATAGGCACAGAATCCATAGAAGGAACCTCAGCACTAGAATCATGAACATATGCCAAATAGGCCAAACACCCCTTCTTGACCATTCGCCAAGCCTTCATATATGAGATAACCCTACAGGTAGAAGGAGTCCTTCTCCACTCTAAACATGGTAAGCCCGGCAAGGCTAAGGTCACAGTCTTGGCATGATAGTCCAAGATAGCGTGGTAAGGTGATAACCAGTCCATCCCCAATATGTATCAAAATCAACCATGTCCAAAAGTAACAAAGCTAATCGAGTCTCAAGACCCCGAATCACAACTATACATGAACGATGGACACGATCTACTACAATAGAACCACCCACCGATGTAGACACAAATACAGGAGCACTCAAAGAATCACTAGGTATGACCAGATACGGTGCAAAATAAGAAGACACATAGGAGTATGTAGACCCTAGATCAAATAGAATTGAAGCATCTCTACTACAAACCAGAACAGTGCCTGTGATGACTAAATTCGAAGCCTCAGCCTCAGGCCTGGCTGGAAGAGCTAACATCGGGGCTGGGCCCCACCACCTTGAACTACATCTCTAGGACAGCCTCCTGCTGGCTGGCCTCCACCTCTAGCGGCCTGAGCTCCACCTCTAATACCTCTACCTCTAGCACCCCTACCTCTACCTCTAGCTGGCTGGGCGGGTGGTGGAACACTCGGTGCCTGAACCATGGAACGGGAACCTTGGTGCTGAGAACTGCTCGGTGCTCAAGGGCAAAATCTAGCAATATGCCTCGGATTTCCACATGTATAACAAGACCTCGGCTGCTGAGACTGCTGACCTTGACGGCCTGAATAACCACTCTGAAAACTCTGGTTTGGCGGTGCACTGATAGGAGCTGGCGGTAAACTGATAAGAGTTGGCAGTGCACTGCAGGGAAACTGATCTGAATACTGCATATGAGAACCACGGCCACCTAGAGCACCGTGAAAAGCCTGAAGTGCTGACTGAAAAGGCCTAGGGGGATAGCCCCTACCAAAAGAATCCCTGCCTCCAGATGAGACACCACTGAACCTACCAGAATAACAAGGTCTCTTGTCAGACCCCTGATCACACCCTGTAATAGAACCATCTCAACTCTCCTGGCCACATCGGCCGCCTCCTGAAAAGAAATCTCACTCCCCATCTCCTTAGCCATCTGCAATCGAATAGGCTGAATGAGTCCCTCACTGAACCTCCTCACTCTCTCTCTCTCTCTCAGTGGGAAGTATAAGAAGAGCATGACGGGCCAAGTCAATAAATCTGGTCTCGTACTGAATAACAGTCAAAGAACCTTGCTGGAGACGCTCAAACTACCTCCAAAAGTTCTCCCTTTGAGTGATAGGAAGAAACTTCTCCAAAAATTGCTGAGAAAATTGATCCCAAGTCAAAGCTGGTGACCCAACTGATCTAGCCAAACAATAATCTCTCCACAAGTCTTGGTGGATCCAGATAAGCAAAAAGCAGTAAAGTCGACCCCATTGGTCTCCACTATCCCCATGTTCTTGAGAACCTCATGACAGCTGTCTAAATAATCCTGGGGATCCTTAGAAGATGCACCGCTGAAAGTGATAGTAGAAAGCTTGGTGAACCTGTCCAACCTCCACAAGGCATTTGAAGGTGTAGTTGATCCATCACCGATCTGAGCTGCCACTCAGTTGAAGAAGCGGTACGTGACCTGGCCATTCGCAAAAGAACAAGAGTAGATGGCTCAATTTAGCAGTAAGAGAACAAAATCGCACGGCCAAGAAGAATAGATGTGAAGTTTTTTTCTAACTCTGTAGCTTCTGGGGGATAATACAGACGTCTCCGTACCGATTCCTCAGACTCTACAAAGCTTGTCCGTGAATTGTGAGACCTAAGCAACCTAGAGCTCTGATACCAACTTGTCACGACCTAGATTTCCCACCCTCGGGAGTCATGATGGCGCCTACTAGTGGAAGCTACGCAAGCCAATTAGTCTAATTATTTAACCATTTTCATTTTTAATCCCTTAGAAATTCCAAAACAACATAACAAAAGCAGCGGAAATAATAATAACAAAAATAATGTGGCAGACGAAATTTGATAATTTATATTAATACAAACTGCGGAGTCTAAGTACAACTCCACCCAGAATTTGGTGTCACAATGTCGTGAATCATCTATTAATACTACACAAAAATCTGAATAGAAATACATGAATCTGTCTCTGAATAAGTAAAAACAGAAGGAAATTATAGAAGGAGATGCCAAGGCTTGCGGACGCCTACAGGACTACCTCGGGTCACCTGGATGGACTGATGTTAGCCACCTCACTGCGGTCCAAAAGCTGTAGTACCGGGATCTGCACACAGTAGAGAGTGTAGTATCAGCACAACCGACCTCATGTGATGGTAAGTGCCTAGCCTAACCTCGGCGAAGTAGTGACGAGGCTAGGACAGAACTACCAAATAAACTTGTGCAATTAATTTGTATACAGCAAAAAATAAAGGCAACAATGTACAGTTAAGGGTAGGAAGGGGAACATGCTGCGGGAACATCAAGTAATAACAGAAGAACAACAGATAAAGATAAGGAACACCAAAGTTTAATTACCAACAAGAATCAGAAATAAAGACAAGTGCACGGCATCACCCTTCGTGCTTTTACTCTTGTCCTCACCATAAAATCAATAAAATCGGCACGGCATCACTTCGTGCTTTTACCTCCCATAAACATGGCACAGAATGATTCTTTGTGCATTATCACTCATATCATGGCACAGAATTGTACATCGTGCGACACGACATCACCCTTCGTGCTTTAACCTCACAAAATCGGCACAGCATCACCCTTCGTACATTAACACTCTCTCACAAATATCATGCACGGCATCACCCTTCGTGCTTTAACACTCTTCCTTACCCAAACAACAATCACAAAGCAATAAGGGCAAGGGAATCAATACAATCACAATAAAAACCCAGCAAGTGAACAATAGCATAACAACCATATCATAACCCTCTTCTCTTTTCCACATTTACTTCACGACTTAATTCACAACTTGAGCCAATGCTCTAAAATATTCAATTGCCAATAATACTTCCACAAATCATTTTACACCTTGAGCCAACGCTCTTCAATGTTCAATTACCAATAATACATCCACAAGCCTTGTTCAACAAAAGAAACCATCATATAAAGCATGAACAATACGTATCGAAGTCACATTAATCATAGTATAAGACTCAAGGTCATGTTTGACACCTACGTATAGATACTCGTCACCATGCCTATATGTCGTACTCAACAATTGATACATAGCAAATAAGACACGACTCCTAATCCCTCAAGCTAAGGTTAGACCAAACACTTACCTCGATGCCATGAACACAAGTCAAGCCTCAACTACCGCTTTACCTCTTGTTTCCAACACCAATTCGCTTGTATCTAGCCACAATTTACTTAACGATATCAATAAATGCTAAATGAATCAATTCTAATGCATGAAATAGGTTTTATAAAGATTTTCCTAAAAAGTCAAAAATCAACCCCAGGCCCACATGTTCAAAACCTGAGGTTCGAACCAAAACCCGATTACCCATTCACCCACGAACCCAAATATATAATTTGTTTTGAAATTGGACCTCAAATCGAGGTCCAAATCCCCAAAATTTGAAAAAACTAAGTTCTAACCAAAACACCCAATTTCCCCCAGGAAAACCCTTGATTTTGAGTTGAAATCATGTGAAAAGATGTTAAAGATTAAGGAAAACGAATTTGAAATGGCTTACAATTGATTTGGAAGAGTAGTTGCCTTTGAAAAATTGCTCAAAGATGTTTAGGTTTTGAGAAAGTTTGAAAAATGAGAGATTTTTGGCTAAGTCATGATTTACACAGACGCAGATATCGCAATTGCAAAGCCTGGTTCACAAATGCGAACTCGCAGTTACGACCAAAGCTTCGCAATTGCGAAGGATGGCCTATGTCTGCTTTCTTCGCAAATGCGAACAATGTTCGCAATTCCGGTGCCTGTCAAGGTCGCATTTGCGACATAATCTTCGCAAATGCAAAGGTTCCCTATCCAGCCAATCTTCGTAAATGCGATGGGTTTTTCGCAAATGCGAACTCGCAATTGCGAGACAGGCTTCGCAATTGCGAAGCCTGCAGATCTGCAACATTCCAGCAGTTTTCCTAAGTCAAATTTCACTTCATGGCCTATCCAAAACACACACGAGCCCTCAGGGCTCCAAACCAAACATGCACGCAAGTACAAAAATATCATACGGACTTGATCGTGCGATCAAATCATTAAAATAACATTAATAACTATTAATTTAGCACCAAAATCAAAGAAAACTATCATAAACCCTTAAGTTCCATTTTTAATAGCCGATGGTCCGATTCACATCATGTCAAGTCCATTTCTTACCAAATTTTACAGATTAATCCTAATTATTATTTCAAACCTGTACTGGGCTTTGGAACCACAATACGGGCTCAATACCATCAATTTTAAACATCTTTAAGTTTCTAAAAACTCTTATAATTTCAATTAAACAATTTCTTTCAAAAATTCAGTTCTCGGGCTTGGTTCCTCGGAATTCAATTCCTGGCATACGTCCAAGTCCCATATTTTCCTACGGACCCTCCGGGACAATCGAATCACGGGTCCGGGTCCGTTTACCCAAAATGTTGACTGAAGTCAACTTAAATTCATTTTAAAAGCAAAATTTATCATTTTCACAGATTTTTACATAATGGCTTTCCGAATACACGTCTGGACTATGCACACAAATCGAGCTGAGACAAAAGAAGGTTTTAAGGCCTCGAAACACAGAATTTATTTTTCAAAACAAGTAATGACCTTTTGGTTCATCACATAGCTATAAATTGAGCTCCTCTATCCGAGATAATAGAAATAGGGACACCATGCAGTCGTACTATCTCCTTAATATAAAGCCTTGCATAATCCTCTGCGGAATATGTAGTTGTAACGGCCCAAAAATAGGCTGACTTTGTAAGCCTATCAACAATCACCCATATCGAGTCGAACTTACGCTAGCTACGAGGTAAGCCTATGATGAAATACCTATTTATTACTTCCCATTTCCATGTCAGAATCTCCATAGCCTGCAATAACCCACTTAGTTTCTGATGCTCAATCTTAACCTGTTGAAAGTTAGGGCACTGAGCAACAAACCCCGCTATATCCTTTTCATTCCGTCTCACCAATACACTTCCCTGATATCATGATACATCTTTGTCACTCCTGGATGGACAGAATAACGAGAATAGTGAGTTTCTCGCATAACCTGCCGACGTAGCCCTGCAACATTAGGGACACATAATCGTCCTCGATATCTGAGGACTCCATCTTCTGTAATTTCAAACGGTGTCTTCACCTTCTGAAGGGTAGTATCCCTATAATGAACTAGTACGGGATCCTTGTATTGGCGTTCCTTTACTTCAGTTACTAAAGAGGATGTTGTCGTATCCTGAATAGTAATTCCAATATCACTTGAATCCAGTAATCGAACTCCGAGACTATCTAGCTGATGAACCTCATGGTCCATTCCCCTCCTTTCTGGCTGTAAATATGACAGGCTACCCATAGATCTACAGCTGAGGGCGTTGGCTACTACGTTTGCCTTCCTTGGATGGTACAAAATATCAACGTCATAATCTTTAAGTAGCTCCAACCATCTCCTTTGACGTAATCCTTTTGCTTGAAGATATACTGGAGGCTCTTATGATCCGTATAGATATCAACATGAATGCCATACAAGTAGTGTCTCCACATATTTAGTGCATGAATCACCGCGGCTAACTCTAAATCGTGGGTCGGGTAGTTTTTCTCGTGCTTTCTTAGTTGTCTAGAAGCATAAGCCACAACCTTACCATGCTGCATCAGTACACAACCCAACCCAACGCCTGAAGCGTCACAATAGATAACGTAACCATCAGTCCCTTTTGGGAGTGTTAGAATCGGTGCTGAAGTTAATATGTCTTCCAACGCCTGGAAACTTCGTTCATAAGCATCAGTCCATTGAAACTTTGCTCCCTTCTGAGTCAACTTTGTCAAAGGTGCTACAAGGGAAGAAAATCCCTCTACAAATCTCCTGTAATAGCCTGCCAAACCGAGAAAACTATGAAGCTCTGTCGGTGTTATGTGTCTAGGCCAAGTATTTATTGCCTCAACCTTTTGTGTATCAACCCGTATGCATTCACCCAAAACTATATGCCCAAGGAAAGTTACAAAGTTCAACCAGAATTCAAATTTGGAGAATTTTGCATACAACTTCCCTTTTAGTAGAACTTTGAGAACAGTACGTAGATGATCTGCATGCTCAGCCTCTGAACGAGAATAAACCAATATATCATTGATAAATACAATTACGAATAGATCCAAAAAGGACCTGAACACACGGTTTATCAAATCTATGAATATTGCTGGGCATTGGTCAAACTAAACGACATAACACGAAACTCAAAGTGCCCATATCTGATCTTAAATGTCGTCTTCGTAATATCTTCCTCCTTAAACCTTACCTGATGGTACCCGAACCTCAAGTCTATTTTTAAAAAACACTTGGCACCTTGTAACTGATCAAATAAATTGTCAATCCTCGGGATCGGGTACTTATTCTTGATCGTCACCTTATTAAACTACCTATAATAAATACATATTTGTAAGGAACCATCTTTCTTCCTCACAAATAACATAGGTGCCCCCACGGTGATGTACTAGGTCTGATAAAGCCTTTTTCAAGCAAGTCCCTTAGTTGTTCTTTTAAATCTTTCAGCTCTGCAGGGGCCATTCTATAGGGAGGAATAGATATTGGATGAGTATCTGGTAGTAGGTCAATGGCAAACTCAATTTCTCGCTCTGGTAGAAGACCCGGAAGCTCATCGAGAAAACCATCGGGAAACTCATTAACCACAGAGATGGACTAAATGGTTGGTGACTCTACTTCCATATCCTGAACCCAAACTAAGTGATAAATACAGCCCTTACTAATCAACTTCCTTGCCTTTAGATAGGAAATAAATCTAACTCTCGGTGATGTTGTATTACCTTTCCACTCCAAAACAGGCTCCCCTGAAAATTAAAATCGGACTATCTTTGATCTACAATCAACGTTGGCATGATAAGAAGCCAACCAACCCATACTCATTATAACATCAAATTCTACCATATCTAACTCGATTAGGTCTACTACGGTAGATTGACCATGAACTACTATTATACAACCCCCTATATACTTGCTTAGTAATCACTGAGTCCTCAATAGGTGTAGACACCTCAAAAGGTTTAACTAATTCGGGTGTTATTTCTAACTTACTAGCAACCAGCATAGTAACGTATGATAAGGTTAAACCTGGGTCAATCAATGCATATACATCATATGAAGACGCTAAAAATATACTTATAACAACATCAGACGATGACTCCTGATCCTGTTGTCCTGCCAACGCATAAATGCGGTTCTGAGGACTGCTAGAGCTAGATACTCCGCATATGCCTCTACCACTACTCATTGGTGATTGTGGACCTTGCCCAGGGGGCTTACTGATGATGACAACCTAGCTACAAATCCCGCTGGCTGAGCTATGCTTGCATCACCTCTCGTCAGACAATCCCTCATAACGTGTCCCGGATAACCACAAGTATAACAAACACCCAATCCCATATAAAATAAGAAATATCCATGTTTGGCTAAAGTGAGACCGACATACAATCATTAAGCAAGCGAGGCTCTAATCTCATCATGAACTGGTGCACCCGATCCTCCATCTTTGATACAATAGTGGGAGCATACCTAGCCAACAAATCAAACTGAAGGTTGTACTCCTGAACATTTATGTTACCCTACCGAAGGGTCAAGAACCTATCAACTCTAGCTCATCTAAACTCCGGTGGAAGATAATGACGAAGAAAATCTTTTGTAAACTCCTGACATACTTCTGGAGGGGCATCCTCACCTCTGGAAAATTCGCAAGACTCGTACCAATTATCTGCAACATCTCGGAATCTATAGGAAGCTAGCTCAACTGACTCAATCGTAGTGGCCTTCATTACCCTTAACGTCCTCTGCATTCTATCAATAAATACCCGAGGGTCCTTATTTGGATCTGCCCCAGTGAATACCAGAGGATCTAAATTAATGATGTCATGAACCCTCACACTGACGGACCTATATGCATGATCAATACCTACTTCCTGACGCCGAGCTTGTGCGATTACTAATCGAGTTAATAGCTGAATAACATCTATCATCTCCTGACCCGGTGCATCTGGCTGAGGAGCTGGACGTATAGGGGAGGGCGCTGGAGCTGGTGCCCCTCGGAGCTCTTCTGGAAAGGGGGTATATGAAGTCCGAGATAGAATCTCACTATGAGATTCTCCTCGAGCCCTGGTAACTCGTGGCGCTCGACTAGTAGTCTCACCAGCCACGGACTTTCCTTTCTTGGTGGTTGTAGTCTTTGGAAGCATTGCTGAAAATATAACATATCATTAGGAACGTGAATTCTTATATCGTACGATCTAAGATAAAAAGAGAGGATAACATCCTATATGTCCTATAGCCTCATGTCTATAATTGTAGTGCACAACACACCCATAAATAAGACTCTACTAGAAATGATTTGTAGACAACCCTAGGACAGAACTGCTCTGATACCATTTTTGTCACGACCAAAACTGATAGGCCGCGACGGGTGCCCTTGTCCTACCTGTCAAACACCCCTAAGCATGCATCGAAGATATAAACCTAAATAACATCTGCTGAATTACGAAAATAATATACATGAAGGAAACCTGCCTAAAAAGGCATACATACATATACGTGCAACATACGTAGGGCGAGCTGACAAGGCTACTATAAACAACTATATACATCAAAACCAAAAGTCGGCAAGGCCACATACTGTCTAACTAGACATACTATCTACAGACCTCTAATAAAAATATAACTGTACAAAGACGGGACTGAGCCACATCATACCCATATATATATATATATATATATATATATATATATATATATATATACAAACAAATCGTACCAAGATCAAAAGTAGCTCCGGATCAAGTGGAGCATGCCAACTCTCGCTGATCAAGGATCCTAAGAAGGGGGACCGTTAGCTTGCCTACATGCACCAGCGGGCATGAAATGCAGGCCCCGTGAAATAGGGCGTTAGTACGAAAAATATACTGAGTATGTAAGGCATGAAAATCTATACGTAAAAAGGCATAGATGAAACATGGAATAAAGAAATCCATCTGTAAATCTGAATAACTTTGTTAATTCTAAAACATTGTACTGTTATGCACGTGTATATAAATGTTGTGTCATGCATGGGTATAAGGTGTAACATCATTAAACCACTGAGGGCATCCCATCATATCATCTCGATCACTGTGGGTAACATCATCAACATATACCAATTAATCAGGTGGTGGTGCGTATATAACTCCATAACCTTTTTCCCATATCCTATATACATATATATACATATAAATACGCGTATGTAATGTCATCTGGTCATGGGTCAATGTACATATATAAATGAATGAAATGCATAAAAATATATAATAATCTCAATATTCCTTCTGGATAAACTTTTTCAACTGCGTATTATTCTGAGACCCATGAACAGAAGATATAATAATATGTCATATGGGGAATCAAGAACACAGAGACCCCTAGTATTTCTATGAATAGAGTCATTTATGAAAATTATGCATTTGCTTGTTTCTTCTATATAACTTGGACCATGCCAAAAAGAAAAAAGGGATGGCCTTAAGATACCTGAATATTGTGGCACTGAATAGAGATATGACTTCTTTTTCTGAAGAAATGCACATGTCCTGTGTTTAAAGATTGCACAAATATGTAACAATCACATGCATATCGGGAACTTGTAGCGAGTTGCACACAAAAATCTTTTCCTCAAGATATTTTTTACCATTGATTCTTGATTATCAAAGTTCGGGTAGAAAACGAGGTGAGATTGTATATATTTAGGTTGGTTATATTTGGATTTAGTTGCTGACTTGAAAACTCACTTTGGCATTATATCTGATTTAGTATAGTTATTTGCCTTCCCTGTTAGACCAAGCTAAGGAAATGATTTATGAAAAACTCTTTTCCCACTGGAAAGTGGAAAAAGGAAAAATTTTAGGCACACTCCTAAGTTCTAATTGTAGGAGATAGAGTAAAATTCTGATTTTGGTGTTATTTGATTGTAGGGATGGGATAAAAAATGAAGTGTCTTTTGTTTGTTCCTTGTTTGCCACCTAATCATGAAGACTAAGGAGTCATTCCCTTAGTTTTGTGGCTTTCTGCCACGTTTTTGGAGGGGTGGGTGAAAATTATTAATTTTTATTCACTTATTAGGTAATTAGGTAATGTCTCGTTTCCCGACAATTAACCAATGATCCGCATAATTTTAAAATTTTCTTAAATTACTTAAAATTCTACTTATTTTTAATATGTTTTATATATACTTTATGTATTATACTACCGTAGTCATATGGTACCTTGCATGGTACTAGTTCATAATTATCGGGTATTATCGCTCGACCCGTATTTTATCCCATATTGGCCACTTTCAACGAAACTCATTTTTTTTAATTCGTGTACTTCATGACGCTTATTTATCGCTTGTTATAAATAGCATAAACACGTTAACCTCAAGATAATTTCATCCCCGAGTCCACGTTGATTAACTGAAGACGAAACTTTTAACCTACAAAAATGCGAGATGTAACACCTTGTATATTATTCAATTCCATATGTGAATTTTTGAAGAAAACAGTTTAGGTTGGAACTTTAAAATACAACAAAAATAAAAGGGAAAATCGCCAATTTGGCTTATGTCATCCCGGCTTTTGTTTGTTCCGTTCATTTGATGTTTTTATGTATACCTAACTATCATTTGATCCTAATAGCTTCATTTAAGATTATATAAGCTTAATTTTCATGTGTTGATGCTTAGATTATTCCTAAATAATATTTAGACTTTTATGTCATAAGTTAGCCACTATGAGTCGACATTACATTCGCAATCATGTTTTGTCTATCGTTTGACACTATTGTGGTTAACTGGATCTCCTTTAGTTTGATATTATAATCTTGTCTGGGTTTCTATTCCCGTGTATATTTGGAACTTGTTGTTATTTTTGGGGATAATCCAGTTTCAAGAAAAACTCTGCCGAAGAGTTGGACAAATCTTGAGTTCTTTTATTCTAAATTGCTTATATATGGATCCTAATTAGTTAATAAACATTGGTATCTCATGTACATACCCAGTTTCTCTCTAAACTGGGGATAGGCTCCTCCGCACAACTTATGGACAACGAGCATCAGATTACGTTTGTGATTTCGTTTATGGTTTCCTTCATGATCTCTTAAGTCCATATGATGTTGCCACATGTGTTATGCCTCATACATGCTTACATTGATTATGCTGGGGGGATATAGCCCATAATTGTCACGTGATTTTTGCCCTATATGAGAATTACTCCCAAAAATTCCAAAAATAAAATAATTTTTTGTTTGTTTGCAATTGTTGTGAATTTTGTGTTATTTTTCTTGTATTGTTTGCATTTGTCTGTGCATGTTTATTTGCTAAATTAATAATAAATACAAAATTATGTCGCAATTGAATTTAGGATTTAAGTTTGCAATTATGAGTAATTAAATTTGTTTTACAAGAATGAAAATTACAAAAATAGGCATCTTTTGCATTTTTAGCCTATAATGTCCAAATTGTGTGATTGTATTTTAATTGTCATTTCATTTTATATGATAATTGTTGCTAGGAATTAATTAGTATTTTTAATAAGTTAATTTAGTTTGTAACTTAATTTAGAATTTTAGTTTTAGAAAGTAAAAGAAAAGAAGCAATAAAAGAGGAAGAAAATCGGATTGGGCCACCTTCTAATTTAAATCAACCATGGCCCAAACCAAATAAACTCCTACCGGGTCGACCCGACCCGGTCCGCCCTATAACCCCAAGCAAACACCCCCCACCCTTTCTTCCATTTGGATTTTGTTTTGAAAAAACCCTACAAAAAACTAAAGTCACCCGCCCCCCCCGCCCCCCTTTCATCTTCTTCTTCTTCTTCAACCTCCCATGGCTGCCCTTCTGTTGCTGCTTCACCCAGCCCATGACGACCACAGCCTCACCTCACGTCCAGCTGATCACCAAAACCATATCCAACATGAACGAACAACATCCACGGCTGCCTCCTCCTTCGTCTGCGTCCAAACGACCACCCCGTCCCCATCGTCCCTCACTCCAGTCATCCGCCTTTACCCGATGCTGCTGCTTCGTCTTCGACAACCAACGACCCTCCAGTCGCGAAGCTCCATCCATGAACGACCATCACAGCAGCAACCAATACACCAACCAAACGACCCTTCTCATCTTCTTCACCTCCATTCCCGTCAATCACACAGATAGCTCACGTCCTCACAACCACGCCTGAGCTTCGTCTTCTTCATCGCACACACCCAGCTCACGTCCTCACAACTACAACAACCCCAGCTCGAACGCCAGTCGCGAAGCTCCGGCTTTCTCCATCGGCGTCCAACGCCACCAACAGACCCAACGTCATCTTCTCCAGCACATCACCGTCACCCATCGTCCTCACTGCAAGAGATGAGAAACACACACATACACACCTGTCGTAGAAAATAAAAACCAGATTGAGTAGCGGAAAAACAGTGTAGGTGGTGGAAACTGAGGTTCGGAGTTCGTGTCCAGTCGCCTGTTCGAGTTCGGGTCCAACGAGATCGTCCGTTCGTTAGTTTCGCTCGTGATTCAAAAAATCAAGCTTTTCAATGGAGTTTCTTTGATGTTGAAAATAAAGAAGTTCCTATTAAGAGGTCATATTCTAACTTTGCTCATCTTTCGATTTTCAGATCTTGCGTCGTGGGTGTATGAGTTGCTTTCGTTCGATTTCCTTTGTTCCAGTTTTATGACTCACGTGATACTAATATCTTGGCCCTTTCATTTGTGATGTTTGTTTGTTTAATTGCTGAATCACATAAGAAGTTTTACATAATCGTTTGTCTCCATTATTTGTCATATTATCTTGTTTCCTTTAGTTGGTTTGTATATTCATGTTGTTGTAGTTTGTTGTTGGTTGTTCAGTCAAAATGGTGTCAGTTTGCTCTTTGTTGTTCATCACGTTGTTTGGTTCCCTGGGCATACAGGTTTTGTCTAAGTTAATTGTGATTTTATTCCCAATATAGTTAGTTTATTCCTTTGTATCTGTGTGAATCAATTTTGACCTTACTAGTTCAAAACAATGTTTCTGAATCATTGAATCCTTTATCTTGGTTGTAATGTTGTTGGATTTAATTTGAAGATCAATTGATGATTGAGTTTAGTGATTTGAATCTACTTGTTTGTTCTGTTAAGTTTGTTCTGATATGAATCTGACTCTGTTGAAGTAATTCATGAATGTTGTTGATTAGGAGCTTGTTTACTGAGTTTGTTTATTCAGAGTTTGTTTATTAATTGATTAATTGATTAGGAGGATTGGTTATAGCTGATGTGGGTAGAATGGTAAATTGCAGTATTTTCAGGGGTAGAATGGTAATTTTAGTAATTTCAAAGGGGTATTTTTGGAATTGAAAATCTCAACAATTATTTATTTTGAGTGCTCTGTCCACTAAGCTAATAATATTAAAATAAGGTATTAAAATAATATAGTGGGGGACAAGACATGTGGTATTGGGGAATAATGCATTTGTTTAATCAATAATGGGGAACAAGACATATTGGGATTGCGGGGCTCAAGAAAAGTTGATTAAATAAATAAAAATTACATTTTTTATGTAGTGGTGGGTTTGGTAAGAGAAAGTGGATGGTTTTATCATTTGTTAAGGGGTCTGTTATGAGGCATAAATAGAGCAAACTTGGACATAATTAAGGAGGGGAATTTGATCATCATAAATTCAGAGCTTAAGTTGATAAGAAAACGGATTTGTCAGAACTTAAAAAATTCAGTCTTTGAGAATTAAAAACTGAAAGTAAAGCCTTTCTTTACTACTGAGAATCAGAATATTGTTACTGCTTCTGTGGTTTGCATTTGGTACTACTAATTTTCAGATTGGTCTTCTTGGGTTTTCTTTTGGTTCTGGAGTGCTGCTTCATTGAATTCTTGGGTTTCAACTTGGGTTTCTGGTATTGTTTGTTGTTGGGTTATTCTTGAATCTGTTACTGGTTGTGGAATCATCTCTGTTGGTTTTAAGATCTGTCCCTGGGTGTTCAATTTGCTACTGCTGTTGCTGTTGTTATATGCTACGGCATTTCAGCTGATCTTCCTCTTCTTTTACTTCCAATATCAGGTACACAACTGACACGCTAGTTACTGTAAGCTGAAACATGAAGCATGAATATGAAATGAAGAGTTGAAGTTCTGAATTTATTTTAGTTATATTCTGAATTTTAGTTGTGTATATACATTATTTAGTTTCCTCTAATCAGAATCATGTAGTTGTTTAATATATAATGGAACATCTGACAGTAGCTTAGGGACGAACTGTCCATGTATTGCTAAAAAAATGGTGTAGTAACTCTGTTCAGATAGTTCGTTATTGTTTGATGATTATCATATCTCAAAAAGCATGTTAGCTGATTTAGACTATTCTTATACATTCAACAATTAGCTCATTAAACGAATAGACCACTTCGGAACTTGTAGGAATATTGTTTAGCTAGATACTATTGGTTAATTTCAGCATGTAAATGGTTTAGGATTAAAATTAGATTGCCAAGTTTTTTTTTTAAATTTGACAAACTGTGAGCATGCCTAGTATAATGTAACTAGGTAGTAACATGTGAATGAGATGACCCAGGTCCAGTTTTGTGCCATACACGTTGGGCCTGGGTCCATGTTGGCCAACGGGCTGTCCATATTGTGCTTACATTTTGATTTAACAAATTGCATTCGGAACCCGACTATAACAACTCGTAAGCATGTAAATAAATTAGGACCTTTTCTCTTTTATTTTTTGGAGACAAATTTAATAGAAAAAATGTAGGCACTTTAGGATTATCCTTTTAAAATAAATGGGATGAGCCTCACCCAATAAAACGCAGAAGTTGCGAGACCCTCAATAAATGGTTAATAATTGTATAGACTTCGGGATCGGTCGTTTAGCAAATTTCACGGCCTTACCCAAAATAATGATACGCTAGTCGCTTTAGGCGCGCCTTTAACAATTTATTTTCTTAAACTCGGGTGCACATTAATGTGACCCAAATCCAAATCTCAACAGAGTCGAAATATGTCGATAACTACGGGTACATTGATGTGACGTGGTTCGAGATATATTTTCACGATGTTGCAATTCTCTGTTAAAATAATAATAATGATAAAAGCGGTTAAAAGTTAAAATTCGCACTTATGTTCAGTATGTATTATATCAGATAATCAAGCCGAATATGACAGTTGAGCGACCATGCTAGAACCACGGAACTCGGGAATGCCTAACACCTTCTCCCGGGTTAACAGAATTCCTTATTCGGATTTCTGGTGCGCGGACTATTAAACAGAGTCATTCTTTTCCTCGATTCGGGATTCAACCGGTGACTTGGGACACTATAAGTATCCCAAGTGGCGACTCTGAAATAAATAAATAAATCCCGTATCGATTGTCCTTCAATTGGAAAAAACTCCCTTCTGCGTCCCTTCAGGGCGGCGCGGGCGAAAAAGGAGGTGTGACAGCTCTGGCGAATCTGCTGAGGACTGGCCCAGAACCACTGGTTCAGGGTTAGAAATTTGAGCTTAGATAAATTGTTATATTTGGAGTTATTTGATTTTGTTCCATGTTTGGGCCCAATGTGCTAAATGCTGCTTTTACCGCTTTGATATTATCTAAATTGTATATAAACTGTGTTGAAACCCTTCTCTTCTTACCTACGGGGATGTGCTTACTAGTTGAGACTCCCTATTCTGTTAGTTTCATACCTGAAATAAAAGAGGCTCGGAAAGTTTCTAAGCTGGCTGGCCTTTTGGTTCCCGGAAAGGAGCTCCTTCCTCAACTCGAGTTGTCCGCTCGGGTACACTGTCTAGAACATATACTCAGGTTGAACCTAGAATAACTTGACTTCATGCCGGATCCCTAGTAGGAACGTTTATTTGCATCATGTTGCATTTGACTTAGGGGACTGAATATCTACTAGGGAGGTAACCCAGAATCTCTGGTTCAGGGTTCAAAAATTCGAGCTTAGAATAATTGTTATTATTTGGCTTCATTTATTATCTGATTTTATTACATGTTTTAGCCTAAATGTGCAAAATGTTACTCTTACCGCTTTGTTATTATTTGAACTGTATATATAAACTGCTACGAAATCCCTCTCTTCTCTCTCTTGAGGAGTGCACGCTGGTCGTGACTTCTTTCTGTTAGTGTCCTATTCCAAAATAGAACGAGGATTCGGAGGAGTTGCAAAATCGGATGATCTTTTGGTTACCGGTACGCAGTTCCCATCCTCGGCTCGAGTTGTCCGCTCGGGTAAGCCAGGTCTAGAACAAACACCCAGGATAAACCTAGTATAACAAAACCTCATGACCGGATCCCTAGTAGGAACGCTTATTTGCATCATGTTGCATTTGACATAGGGGACTCAACACAGGGGTTGGGTCCGTCTAGGACAAGCAACCTGAAATGAAAAAGACCATCCTGATGCATCCTGTTTGTTTTGCACATTTATTTTCTTTAGATCCGCATGCTGACCGGCTTCTGAAATCGGGAATTTTTGAAAAAAAAAAAGAAAAAGAAAAATAGCAGTGTAGGGAGATAACTACTTATTTTTAGAAAAATAAAACCAATGTCCAAGTAGTGTCAAAACCCTGTCGAAATTTTGAAAAAAATGAAAAAAAAAATTGTCTTTTTTAGTTTGATTTATTTGAAAACCAAAAGAAAGGAGTCTTGTTTACAAGTTTAGTTTATGTTGCCCGAACTACGCTGGTTTGATTCTCACAGGATCTGAGATATGTAGGCAGCCCTCATCGGGTCCAACCTCCCCTTTTGCAAAAATAGCAACAAAAAAAAACATGTCAAAATTTTAATTTTGTCATAAATAAGTCGAGTGATGTCCAACCTCTCCTTTGCAAAAATAGCTAAAAAATGTCGAATTTTTGTCATAAATAAGTCGGGTAATGCCGCTCATGTCAAATATAGCCAAGTGTCCCCAAAAGGGACGCCGGAAGGCTGACTTTGCATAAATGGCCACATTTGGTCATTCTTTTAGAATTTTGACCGGTTATCCACACAGCCTTAAATTCTTCGTCCGCAAGACGCTAAAAAGGCTGTGTTTACCGGATCTTTCATTTTGATTTGAAAAATAGAAAAAAAGAGTCATAAATACGTCGGGTGACGCCGTTTTTGTCAAAATTAGCCAAATGTTCCCAAACGGGACGCCTGAAGGCTGATTTTGCATAAACAGCCACCTTTGGTTATGTTTTGATTTTTGACCCTCATAGCTTTAAAATCTTCGTCCCTGAGGCGCTGAAAGGCCGTGTTTGCAATACCGGGTCTTTTATTCTAATTTGAAAAAAAAAACAAGAAAAGAGTCATAAATAAGTTGGGTCACACAGTTTTATCAAAAATAGCCGAATGTTCTCGAAAGGGACGCCGGAAGGCTGACTTTGCATAAATGACCATCTTTGGTCATTCTTTTGGGTTGTGACCAGTTATCCCGCACAGCCTTAAAATCTTCGTCTCCGAAGTGCTGAAAGGTCGTGTTTGCAAAACCAGGTCTTTTATTATTTGAAAAACAAGAAAATAGTCAGTGGTCAAGTGAATACCGTTTGGTTTTTAGTTAAAAAAACCCGGCCCGACTTCGATGATGTCTTAAACCGTTCTTGCCGAGATAGCCTTAGAGTATCTTTCAGTTGTCGAAGGGCTATTTTCATAAAAGAACAAACAAGTTTTTGAAAGGTCGTAAAATAATCCTTCCCGACCTTAAAATTCATGTGAAATTGAGAAGGGGCCACATCTGAAAAACAACCATTTGGTTAAAATTGACATATAGGGGAAGGAATCTGGCTGTTTGTTTTTGAGTTTGTAATTCTTTGATTAGAGTATGCGGGTTATTTGATTTTCGAGACCGTTTGTTGTCTTTTGTCAAAGTCTGTTAGTATGGTCAGTTTTTAAACTTTTGTAATCAAGTTTGTTTTATTATGAAAATTGAAAATTCCAAAAAATATTTTATTATTATTTATCTTTTATTGGTCCGAACTACACAAGGTCTGATTCATGCGGGGACATGATACGTAGGCAATCTACATAAGGTTCGACCATTGCTAAAAAAGAAAAAAAAGAAAGTGCATAAAAGAAAAGAAAAAAAAAAGAGAGAGAGAGAGAGAGAGAGAGAGAGAGAAAGAAAAAAGAAAAAAGAGGGAATGGAGGGTTTCCGAAACACTTGAAAAAGGCACAAATAAATAAGCCGGGAGGATACATGCGGTAGGAGCAAAAACATGTTAGAAATGGTTAACTGCCTAAGAACGTTGCATCCCCCAACGTGCAATTGCAATATCTGTTAAAACTCTAACGCTAACAAGTTTGTTGTTTGTCCAATTCCAAACAGTTAGTTGTTAAAGCGTACTGGCACCATACCATTATCAAACAAGATCAAAAGGGCCTATACCAGAAAGCATGACTGGCTCAGAAAATAGTGTTGAGTCGGAAAAGACAGCACATCAGATGCTGAAGGAGACGATGGCCAATATGGAAAAAATGAGATTGGAAATGAATGAAATGCAGCTAGCCATGGCTAAGGTGCAAAAGGGGCCCGAACCACCGGTCACTCCTACTCCCCCACCGGGACACACGCCGGAATACCCTTCCCCCGGCCCTTCAACAAGCTTCCCAAGCTACCACTACTATCAGGGGAGAGATGCCTATGATCCCCAAGCTCTGCCACCCAATCAGAACCCTCCACCACCAAATGTTCCTGTCTTTGTGGCATCTCCCCCAGCCACATTACAAAGATCATCTAGTGAACCACTGTTCCAAGTTCACGACACCCAATATTTTCCTCTTGAACCCACTTTTAAAGCTCCTGAGCCATACACATATACACCCCAATTTGGGATCCCAGAGGAAGCTGAGAAACCGGTTAAGAACACAGAACATGAGGAGGTGATTCGAAAGGCCAAAAGCCTTGAGCAATCCTTTAGGAACATGCACGGGTTAGGCCACCAGGTCAGCGTGGCCTACAAGGATCTATGCCCTATCCCTGACGTCCAATTGCCAGCAGGGTTCAAGATGCCCAAGTTCGATTTATACGAAGGGCATGGCAATCCTGTGGCACATCTACGGGGTTTTTGTAGCAAGATGAGAGGAGCTGGTGGCAAAGACGAGTTGTTGATAGCTTACTTTGGTCAAAGCCTAAGTGGGTCAGCACTGGAATGGTATACAAGACAAAATCCGAGCAGGTGGTACACCTGGGACGATCTAGCACAGGCTTTCGCAGGTCACTTCCAGTACAACCTTGAGATAGTCCCTGACCGTATCACATTGCTAAAGTTTGAGAAGAAGCCCGGGGAGAGCTTCCGGGAATTTGGGTTCCGGTGGAGAGAACAGGCAACCAGAGTTGATCCTCCAATGAGGGAAAACGAAATGGTGGACTATTTTCTGCAAACTCTTGAGCCAACGTACTTTAGTCACTTGGTGACGTCAGTTGGCAAATCCTTCAATGAAGTAGTGAAAATGGGAGTTATGATAGAAGAGGGACTTAAGTCCAATAAGATCCTGAGTTACTCGGCAATCAAGGCAACGATTCAGGCCATTCAGAGCGGCACGGGAGGTGCGCTTGGAAAGAAAAAGAGAGAAGAGGTCGCGACAATAGAGTCAGGCAACTGGTCCAGATCGAGAGGTCCTTCCCTCGCTACCAACCCAGACCCCATCACCCAAACTACCCTCACACTCCAAATTACCCTCCACAACCCTACTACCCGCGACAAGAACCACACTTCTTCGTACACTAAGCCCAGACATACACTCAGCCTCCGGCTCGCCCGCAATGGCGCGCGCCGGCTCCCCAAAACACATATCCACCTCCACAAAATACATACCCACCTCCACAAAACACCTATCCGCCGCCAAGGGCCTACAGGAACCCTCCAGGGACAGGTTTCCGGGGAAATAAGTCTTTCAGAAATGAAAGAATACAGAGAACATTCACTGAATTGGGAGAAACCTATACTGCCGTGTTCCACAAATTAAGGCAGTTAGGCTTGTTGAGTCCTGTTGATCCCAGATTGCCAAATCCCCTTCCCAAAAATATGGACCACTCAGTAAGCTGTGAATATTGTTCGGGGGCTCCCGGGCATGATACTGAAAAGTGTTGGAAGTTGAAACATGCAGTGCAAAATCTTATTGACACCAACAAGATTGAGGTTCAGACACCAGAGGCACCCAACATCAATCAGAACCCGTTGTCGGCACACCATGAAACCCACATGATCGAGCTAGTGCACGAAGGAGGGGAGCTAAAGAAACCCTCACAAACAGTGATGATGATCCGTATCGGTTCAAAAGAAAAGTTGACCAGTGGAAAAGTGGTGGTATAGTTGGAAAAGGTAGATGACAAGCCAGTTATGGTGTTGGGAAAAGGGTCCAGTGGGGCAGATGTACAGTTTGTGGGGATGAAAGCAAAAATCAACAATTGAATGTCTACTCTTCTTCCTATACGAAGGGAGTCTTGGTAGTGGGCTCTGATTTTCTTTCTTGTTGTCTGGATTATTCCAGGGTTGTAATCAAGATTTCTTTTTGTGCTCGCCAAAGTGTGAAACCTTGCTATCTCGTATTTTAATAAAGTGAAAGTTTTTTTTTTTCTTCATTCCTTATTTTGTTTTAATTTTTTTTCTTATTTTTCTCTTTTGAACAGTTCTCTTTATACTGGTTCTAATGACATGGCATGTACGACGGATCTTCAACCTAGTCTAAAAAATCAATCTGATTTCGAACTTATAGTACAAGATTGTGATGATGAGTCGGAATACGATAAGGATGAAGCATTCGAAGAAATTAACAGAGAGTTGAGCCAATTTGAAAAAAAAAAATCAAGCCCAACTCAAATGACACGGAAGCCGTCAATCTAGGGGATGCAGATGATATCATGGAAGCTAAGATAAGTGTCCACATTGAACCAAACATCAGGGAAGAACTAATTAAAGCACTTATTGAATTCAAAAACGTTTTGCATGGTCATACGACGACATGTCGGGTTTAAGCACCAATCTAGTGGTTCACAAATTGCCCACTAACCCGGCATTTCCTCCCGTCAAGCAAAATTGAGGAAGTTCAAAACCGACATGAGTATGAAGATTAAGGAAGAAATAACCAAACATCTGAATGCTAAGGTTATTCGGGTCGCTCGATATCCTGATTGGTTGGCTAATATGGTGCCAATGCCAAAAAAAGAGATGAAAAAATCCGGGTGTGTGTTGATTATCGCAATCTGAACAGAGCAAGCCCAATGACGCTTTATGTTTAATAGATATCGAAGGGAAATTCGTCGACATGGCTATCAATTCTGACGTAGTTAAGAGATATTATGTATGATTTCTTGTAATAGTAATTGTTGTTTGTTTGTACTTAGCATTTATCGGAGAATGAAATAACGGAGGCAATTCTTTCTTCTATCCAAATACTTTAACCTTTGCTTCCCCTTTTGAGCCTTATTTATTCTTTCATACCCCTCTTTTTGGAATTAGTAATGAAAATGAAAGAAGAAAAAATAATGATAATAAAGACAAAAGAAAAGTCACAAGAAAAAAAAACAAAGGAATTGGGAACTACGTTTGACCTGATTCCTCAAAGAAGGATACGTAGGCGCCTCACGGCTCGGTCATAGTGTAACAAAAAAATAAAAATCCCCAAGCAAGAAAAACTGGGGCACAAGTTGTGTTTGTAATTTTGGAAAGAAAGTTTGATTCCAAGAGTTGTACTGTTTTACCCATCAAAATTATTTTGAACTTTTGATACCCCTTTTCCTTTTGGCCATACACCAAAACCCATATTGATGTCCAAAAAATACCTCTCGATCAGTATCCGAGAAGTGCAAAGTCATGCAAACGGAAGTCGGGAGTAACACTCTGATCCCCAGCAGAGAAGAGGATCATAAACTAGAAATGAATTGATAGCCGAAAGAATCCCCAGCAGAGAGAGTCATATCGGCAGCACTCCAATCCCCAGCTGAAAAATAAAATAAAATGAGAGAGTCTTATCGGTGAAAACCTTCATATGCACCAAAAGGCGACGGAAGTTGAGAGAAACAAAATGAGAGAGTCTTATTGGTGAAAACCTTCACAGGGACCATAAGGCGACGGGAGTTGAGAGCAATGAGAGAGTCTTATTAGTGGAAACCCCTCGAAGGGCACTATGAGGCGACAAGACAAAATTGGGGGAAAGGGTCCGCATTTGGCAAAGAGTTGAGTCCCTGTTTATCCCCAGCAAGATGAGGCCATCCGAAAGGTTGATTGATACAAATAGACTGGGTTGATTAATCCGGAATGCGCGACATGATTGTTGGGATCGGTTATATCGTTCAGAAAAACTTCTTCTTTTTCTATTTTTTGAGATCATCACTTTTTCATTTCTTGGTTTAAAGACTTTACCTCCCCAACAGTTTGTGTTTGAAAAAGATTTTCAGAGCTTACTACCAGTTGCCAAAATGATGCAAAGCAAAATGCGAATAGGACAGGCCAAAAATAAGGCGATAAAGCGAAAAGAAGTTGGTCACAAGACCAAATGATGAATGGGTCTAGATCCCAAGAGGACCAAATTTCCAGGGGAAGTTGGAGAAAAACAGGAAAACAACAGTTGAGAAAATTGTGGACCTAATTCCAAGAGGGCCCCCAGCAGATCATCGAGATGTAGGAGCATCCCCGATAGATTTTCGACCAAATTCCAAGAGGGTCGGACAACATAGAGTGGGGAAGGAAGAAAAGGAAAATTCATCCCCAGCAAAATAATCCCCAGCAAGTTTTGATAGCGTAATGAAACACAAAGCGGGGAAGGGAGAAAGGGAAAAACTATCTCCAGCAGGAGTGGCACGACCACTCACCATGTTTTAAAACTAACAAATTTTCTTTGATTTGAAGCAGGAAAAGGAAATCTTATTAATGGCGAAAAAACATGCCACAAGGAAAAGCACCAAAACTGGGGCAGAAAATTTTCTGCCATTGTCGAAAATTTTCTCGGAGGAACGAGGAAATCAATTCAAGTTTTAAGGGATAGCAAGACAACACGATTTTAAGAAAAATAGACAGAGGTAAGACAATTTCAAGTTTTGAAGTCGGGAGCCCCCCCGTATAATAGAGGTATACAGTTCACTCTTTAAATTTCAAGTTTTGAAGATGAGTATATCCGCCCTAGAATAGGATATGATGGGTCTATCCGCCCTCGAATAGGATATGATGGGTCTATCCGCCCTCGAATAGGATATTTTGGGTTCATCCGCCCTCGAATAGGATATTTTGGGTTCATCCGCCCTCGAATAGGATATTTTGGGTTCATCCGCCCTCGAATAGGATATTTTGGGTTCGTCTGCCCTCGAATAGGATATGATGGGTATGTCCGCCCTCGAATAGTATATGATGGGTATGTCCGCCCTCGAATAGGATATGATGGGTCTATCCTCCCTCGAATAGGATATGATGGGTCTATCCGCCCTCGAATAAGGATATTTTGGGTTCGTCCGCCCTCGAATAGGATATTTTGGGTTCATCCACCCTCGAATAGGATATTTTGGGTTCATCCGCCCTCGAATAGGATATGATGGGTATGTCCGCCCTCGAATAGGATATGATGGGTCTATCTGCCCTCAAATAGGATATGATGGGTCTATCCGCCCTCGAATAGGATATTTTGGGTTCATCCGGCCTAGAATAGGATATTTTGGGTTCATCCGCCCTCGAATAAGGATATTTTGGGTTCGTCCGCCCTCGAATAAGGATATTTTGGGTTCATCCGCCTTCGAATAGGATATTTTGGGTTCATCCGCCCTCGAATAGGATATTTTGGGTTCATCCGCCCTGGAATAGGATATTTTTGGTTCATCCGCCCTCGAATAGGATATTTTGGGTTCATCTGCCCTCGAATAGGATATGATGGGTCTATCCGCCCTCGAATAGGATATGATGGGTCTATCCACCCTCGAATAGGATATGATGGGTCTATCCGCCCTCGAATAGGATATGATGTGTCTATCCGCCCTCGAATAGGATATGATGGGTCTATCCGCCCTCGAATAGGATATGATGGGTCTATCCGCCCTCGAATAGGATATGATGGGTCTGTCCGCCCTCGAATAGGATATTTTGGGTTCATCCGCCCTCGAAAAGGATATTATGGGTCTATCTTCCCTCGAATAGGATATGATGGATCTATCCGCCCTCGAATAGGATATTTTGGGTTTATCCTCCCTCGAATAGGATATTTTGGGTTCATCCGCCCTCGAATAGGATATTTTGGGTTCATCCGCCCTCGAATAGGATATTTTGGGTTCATCCGCCCTCGAATAGGATATTTTGGGTTCATCCGCCCTCGAATAGGATATTTTTGGGTTCATCCGCCCTCGAATAGGATATTTTGGGTTCATCCGCCCTCGAATAGGATATTTTGGGTTCATCCGCCCTCGAATAGGATATTTTTGGGTTCATCCGCCCTCGAATAGGATATTTTGGGTTCATCCGCCCTCGAATAGGATATTTTGGGTTCATCCGCCCTCGAATAGGATATTTTTGGGTTCATCCGCCCTCGAATAGGATATTTTGGGTTCATCCGCCCTCGAATAGGATATTTTGGGTTCATCCGCCCTCGAATAGGATATTTTTGGGTTCATCCGCCCTCGAATAGGATATTTTGGGTTCATCCGCCCTCGAATAGGATATTTTGGGTTCATCCGCCCTCGAATAGGATATTTTTGGGTTCATCCGCCCTCGAATAGGATATTTTGGGTTCATCCGCCCTCGAATAGGATATTTTGGGTTCATCCGCCCTCGAATAGGATATTTTTGGGTTCATCCGCCCTCGAATAGGATATTTTGGGTTCATCCGCCCTCGAATAGGATATTTTGGGTTCATCCGCCCTCGAATAGGATATTTTTGGGTTCATCCGCCCTCGAATAGGATATTTTGGGTTCATCCGCCCTCGAATAGGATATTTTGGGTTCATCCGCCCTCGAATAGGATATTTTTGGGTTCATCCGCCCTCGAATAGGATATTTTGGGTTCATCCGCCCTCGAATAGGATATTTTGGGTTCATCCGCCCTCGAATAGGATATTTTTGGGTTCATCCGCCCTCGAATAGGATATTTTGGGTTCATCCGCCCTCGAATAGGATATTTTGGGTTCATCCGCCCTCGAATAGGATATTTTTGGGTTCATCCGCCCTCGAATAGGATATTTTGGGTTCATCCGCCCTCGAATAGGATATTTTGGGTTCATCCGCCCTCGAATAGGATATTTTTGGGTTCATCCGCCCTCGAATAGGATATTTTGGGTTCATCCGCCCTCGAATAGGATATTTTGGGTTCATCCGCCCTCGAATAGGATATTTTTGGGTCTGTCCGCCCTCGAATAGGATATGATGGGTCTGTCCGCCCTCGAATAGGATATGATGGGTCTATCCGCCCTCGAATAGGATATGATGGGTATGTCCGCCCTCGAATAGGATGTGATGGGTCTATCCGCCCTCGAATAGGATATTGAATTTAATCCTTCCTCAAAATGACATTTAATTTATTTCGACCCGAGTGGTCCTGCTTGTATAAACATTGCCAAAATATATATTTTCATAAATCATTGCCAAATGCATTTTATTTTCAAAGTTGCTGATGAAGTCAGGAGCCCGCCTGTAGAACAGAAGTTGTTATATTTTAAATTGAAGAAGTCAAGTTGGAGTCAGGAGCGTCCCCGCCTGCAGAACAGAGGAATACATTTCAAGATTAAATCAGAAGTCAGTAATGAGGAGGGTTACAACAAAAATCCCCAGCGTAACAAGTTTTTGAAGGAATCAGTATCCCTAGAAGACCGAATAAAATGATGACACTTGTAAAAGCAAAAGGCCAGTGTCATCCCCAGCAGTTTTCGGAAGAAAAAGCACCGGAGGAAACACAACCCGACAAGAAAGCAAGGCAACAAGAATAAGTCGTAGACATATATGATTTTTTTTAATTCCTAGTTTAAGTCTAGCTTCTTGTTTTCTTTTGGCACGGTGTAATAAGGAGATCGAAAAGCAGTAGCAACAGCATGCAACAACAGTAACGGCAAAATTGCAGTTCCATGGTAGTCCCAGCTACCAAAACTTCCCGAACTATATTAACCTGATTCCCTTCTAGCCAGGGATATGTAGGAAACTTTTGAAGTAAAGGTTCGGTTAAATATTTTTCAAAAATGCTTCACACGGAGTACTCGGATGGGAAAAAATCTCTCACTTTATCTTTGCACGAAAACTCTTCGTGTTTTCGGACAAAGAGGGGTAGCTGTAAGCACGTGATTTTTTCCCTATATGAGAATTACTCCCAAAAATTCCAAAAAAAAACAATTTTTTGTTTGTTTGCAATTGTTGTGAATTTTGTGTTATTTTTCTTGTATTGTTTGCATTTGTCTGTGCATGTTTATTTGCTAAATTAATAAAAAATACAAAAATATGTCGCATTTGCATTTAGGATTTAAGTTTGCAATTATGAGTAATTAAGTTTGTTTTACAAGAATGAAAATTACAAAAATAGGCATCTTTTGCATTTTTAGCCTTTAATGTCCAAATTGTGTGATTGTATTTTAATTGTCATTTCATTTTATATGATAATTGTTGCTAGGAATTAATTAGTATTTTTAATAAGTTAATTTAGTTTGTAACTTAATTTAGAATTTTAGTTTTAGAAAGTAAAAGAAAAGAAGCAATAAAAGAGGAAGAAAATCGGATTGGGCCACCTTCTAATTTAAATCAACCATGGCCCAAACCAAATAAACTCCTACCGGGTCGACCCGACCCGGTCCGCCCCATAACCCCAAGCAAACACCCCCCACCGCCCCATAACCCCAATAAAACAGTGTTTGGACTGTTGTTCGTTGGACGAAACAACAGGTGACGGGGAGCTTCTGCGAGTGGCTGTGGTGAGTGTGAGTGAGGCGTGAGGGGGAAAGGGCAGCCATGGATGTGTGTTTTTTGGAGTTTGGAGAAGATGGAGAGAATGGGGGGGGGGGCGGATCTCTTTTAGGTTTTTTAGGGTTTTTTTTTTTTTTTTTTTGAAATGTAAGGTAGGAAGATAGGGGTGTTGGGTATTTGGGTTAATGGGGCAGACCGGGTCGACTCGTGTGAAGATGGACCGGGTCATGGGGAAGGTTGGGCTATTTTTGGGCTTGTAGCTTGAATTACAAGAAGAGCCCAATTCCGATTTTTTTGTATTTTTGCTCTCTTTTCTTCTTTTATTTTTCTAAAACTAAATTCTAAAAATCCTTAAATTATTATTAAGAACTAAATTAAATTATAAAAGAGCAAATTAACTCCCAATAACAATTAACGCACAATTAAGTAATAATTAAGCATAAAATTGTACATTTGGACATTAAATGCTAAAAATGCAAAAGATGCCTATTTTTGTAATTTTTAATTTTTGTAAAACAAATTTAATTAGTAACAATTGTAGAATTAAATCCTACATGCAAAATGCGACATATTTTTGTATTTTTTATTAATTTAACAAATAAACATGCACAGACAAATACAAATAATTATCCAAAAATGTCACAAAAATTCTCAAAATTGCACACCAAGGAAAATCATTTTATTTTGAATTTTTTGGGAGTAATTCTCATATAGGGCAAAAATCACGTGCTTACAGTGAGCATGCCTAGTATAATGTAACTAGGTAGTAACATGTGAATGATATGACCCAGGTCCAGTTTTGTGCCATACACGTTGGGCCTGGGTCCACATTGGCCAACGAACTATCCATATTGTGCTTACATTCTGATTTAACAAATTGCGTTCGGAACCCGACTATAACAACTCGTAAGCATGTAAATAAATTAGGACCTTTTCTCTTTCATTTTTTAGAGACAAATTTAATAGAAAAAATGTAGGCACTTTAGGATTATCCTTTTAAAATAAATGGATGAGCCTCACCCAATAAAACACACAAGTTGCGGGACCCTCAATAAATGGTTAATAATTGTATAGACTTTGGGATCGGTCGTTTAGCAAATTTCACGGCCTTACCCAAAATAATGATACGCTAGTCGCTTTAGGCGCGCCTTTAACAATTTATTTTCTTAAACTCGGGTGTACATTTATGTGACCCAAATCCAAATCTCAACAGAGTCGAAATATGTCGATAACCACGGGTACATTGATGTGACGTGGTTCGAGATATATTGTCACGATGTTGCAATTCTCTGTTAAAATAATAATAATGATAAAAGCGGTTAAAAGTTAAAATTCGCACATATGTTCAACATGTATTATATCAGATAATCAAGCCGAATATGATAGTTGAGCGACCGTGCTAGAACCACGGAACTCGGGAATGCCTAACACCTTCTCCCGGGTTAACAGAATTCCTTATCCGGATTTCTTGGTGCGCAGACTGTTAAACAGAGTCATTCTTTTCCTCGATTCGGGATTCAACCGGTGACTTGGGACACCATAAATCTCCCAAGTGGCGACTCTGAAATAAATAAATAAATCTCGTATCGATTGTCCTTCAATTGGAAAAAACTCCCTTCCGCGTCCCTTCAGGGCGGTGCTGGCGAAAAAGGAGGTGTGACAATAATACCAGCCAGACCTTTTGATTATATGCTGGGGGAAAGATAGTCCATAATACCAGCCGGGGCTGTTGATTATATATTTACATGCTGAGGGGATATAGCTCATAATACCAGTTGGGCCTGTTGATTATATATTTGCCTCCTGGGGGATATAGCCCATAACACCAGTCAGACATGTTATATACGCGTATATAGATACAGTTTGCATTGCATGACTATACATGAGGCTAGTTCAGTTTTATAGTTACCTGATTGGAGGGATATAGCCCATAACACCAGACAGGTACCTATTCAGATAGTTGTTCAGTTTCATTACTGTTTCAGCTCAAACTTCGGTTTAGTTCTAGATCAATTGCTAGTTCAGACTCTAGTTTTAGCTTTCAACTTATATTCAGATGAGCCACATCAATAAGCCATCCACCAACTATTGGAGCCACGTCGCTTACTCCCGGAGTTACTTATCTTTTGGTATGTATACATTAAGCTAGTTTGGATATGACGGGGCCCTGTTCTGTCCAGTAATTTTTCAGTTCGGCACTTCTAGAGACTTGTAGATATGCACCTGTGCAGTTAGTATATTTTTATATGTCAGTTTGTGTTAGCCTTGTCTGCTTTCCAGATTGTATAGTTCTTATTAGCTATGCTTATGCTTGTTCAGTTTATCTATTTATATTCATGATTAGTAGATTATCAGTACCCTAGGCCGGGTCGTGACAGTGTGGAGGTCAAGAATTAGGATAGAAGGTTAGTAAGTAGTCGATTATTTTTCTTCTCCATATCACTAGTATTAGTGTTAGTTTTGTATTTTCTTATTCTTACTACCTGTTAATAGGGTAATGTTGTCTACATACTACCATTTTCAGACTTCACTTGTAAAATTATACTGAGTTTGCTGTTATTGTTGGTGCTTGGGACTAATTATTGGATGGTGAAAATGGAAGTCACATTCACATATAAAAGATATTATCGTTACATAATAGTCGTTTTTCAAGTTTTGAGAGATCTGAAAAACTTTATTTTCCGCCCCTTTTATTGGAAACTAATTTATAAAAGCTAGAAACTTATGAACCAACATCATCTAATAAGTCAGCGGTGGATCATCTGTAGTTTAGCTGCGATTTCCGAAAAATCCACAACCTCCAATTTAAATGTATGTGTATATGAAAGTAACACATTTTATGTTAAAAAGTAACAAGTATAAATAGGATCAAATATAAAATTTAGAACATACATTTCTACTTGGAATCTATGGCGACTAAATCTTTAATTCGCTACTAGCATTAGTTACTCCCCTCGTTTCATTTTATCTGTACTAGGCATGAAACGTGAGAATACAAAGATAACAGTCAAATCTTGCAGTTTTAAATTTAATATGCGTATAACATATTAAAAATATTTTTTAAATTTGGTCATTCTTATACGGGAGTGTCATTAAAAATAAAACAAAAATATTAAAATTAAAAATTTACTAAATATAAAAAAAGCATTATGTTTAAAACAAACTAGAATTGAAAGTAGAAGTTTTGGTGGTAAAATACTTTATTATTGAGCCAAGGTTTCATCCAAGAGGGTTGATTAGATGGATAAGAATTCTTTACCTTTAATTAAATAATATTTTGGATTCGACCTCTAACAATAAAAGAAAAAATTTAATCGGAAACGAGTCTCTCTTTAATAGACCTTAAGCGATACAAAATTCGATTAATCTAAGGGTGTGTTTGGTATGACAGAAATCATTTTTCGGAAAATGTTATCCAATTTTCTCATGTTTGGTTCGCTTAAATGTTTTGGAAAACATTTTCCTTATGAACTCATTTTCATCCAATTGGAGGAAAATGTTTTCTTTATCAAGAGAAGGGAAAACATTTTCCAAAACTCCTTCTCAACCTTTTCCCTCCACCCTCTCTCCAAAAAAAGCTTTTTTTTTTTTTTTGAATTTCAGGTTTTTTTTTAAATTTCAGTTTTTCCGTTACCACCCACCCTACTACCCCTCCACCCACCTCCCTTTCGCAATTCTTTTTTACCTTAATTTTTTATTTTTTGCAATTTCAAATTTCTGTTTTTTCATTTTTCTGCACCACCCACCACACGCACCACCTACTCCCTCCCGCAGACAAAAAAATTTACTTTTTTTTAAATTTAAATTTCTGTTTTTTTGTCGTTTTACTATCACCCCCCTCCCCCCGAAAAAATATTTTTTAAATCGAAAAAAAATATTTTTTAAATATATTTTTCAGTTTTATTTTATTTATTTATCGGATTAAAGGTTCAAAATTTTACAAGTTCTAAAATTATAAGTTCGGAGGTTTATGTGTTTGAAAGTTTACGGGTTCGAAATTACGCGATTTTGAAAGTTTAGCGGTTTGAAAATTTATGAAATTTGTGAGTTCGGAAAGTCGTGGGTTTGAATATTTATGGCTTCATGTTTATTATATCTAAATTATTTATGAATACACTTGAGAAATTATTTTCCTTAATTTGCATACAAAACACCAGAAAATAAATATGATTATTATTTGCTTTCCAAGAAAATATTTTTTTGGAAAATATTTTCCGCGAAAAATATTTTTCCTCGTACCAAACACACCCTAAGACCTCAAATTGTGTATTGAACGTTAGGTGAAAAATTACTCAAAAGGAATCTAATCGTTCATGGGCTAAATTTATCAAAAAAGAAGAGAGAAATGTCAAAGCAAAATATCAGACATAAAAAACACTTAAAATTTGGACAAAATTTATTTAAAAAAGAGAGAGAGAATGGAAGGGTCCTCACATCGATAAAAGGTGAGTCCCACAGATCTCAGCAGCCATATTTTTGGTGGTGGGAGGTGACTATGGACAGCACAGTGATTAAGGAAAAAGGAAACATGACGCGTGTCTCATACATGACGATGATTGCGTTAGCTAAGAACGTGCTTCCCCCTCACTACCGCAACCACTGAAATCTTTCTCTCGTTCCTTGTTTTTCTTCCTTCTCTTCTATACGTTGGAAAAAGTTACAACTGTTTATAAATCTTTCCGCCTTTTTTCCCACAAGAGCCTCCGTGCTCGCACTTTGTAGCGCGTGGATACTGACGCATGAATGCTAACTTGTGGAGTTCATATTCGACCGCTCTCTCCATTCTACTGGTTCTTTTTTCTTTCATAGAATACATAAACAGAGTTGATTCCCTCTCTGACCATTCAAGCTATAAAATGATTAGTATAGTCACTTTATTTGTTTTGTATCAATGAAGTCACTCATCTTTTACCCTCCATCTCACAAGATAATTCCTACATAAGAACACTAATCTTTTCCGTTCGCAATAAATGACAATTTTATCTTTGACGTACTTATTAAAAAACACAAATTTTTTTAAAAAATAATATTTTTATTAAATTAACCTTAAATAACTGTTATCTTGACATATTGAAATATATAAATAAAGAAAATTTTTGAAAAAATCAAAGTAATTCCTTCTTTGCAAATGAACACTTATTTTGAACCAAAACAAAAAGGTAAAATGATCACTTATTGTTGACCGGAGGGAGTAGAAAATAACATAAACGGTCCTTTAAATTTGAGAATAGGTTTAGCAACAACAACAATACACCCAGTAAAATTTTATGTGTGGGGTTTGGAAGAATAGTGTATATGCAAATCTTACCCTTAACTTGTGAAGATAGTGTAGCCAATAAACTGCGTCAAGAAAACAAAATCAAGACCGAAAAATATTGCAACAATCGTAGTATTTTATTTCAAATATTATGAGTGTACAATCTCTATGAATCATCTGATTCTTCTTTCCAATTATAAATAAATTTAAGGGCCTTTGAGCTTGATCATGAATTTGAATTTGATTTTAATCCAAGTGCTAGAGGCCTGATCTTTGATCATGACGTATTTTTAATCCAAGTGCTTGCAACTTATTCTTGAATCTTCGTCTTGATATTTTAATCCTTAGAACACTTAAATGCTTGTAGCTTTTAGAGAAATCTGCGGCGTTTGATCCACGAGCTCTCTCTTGCTTCTTGTTATAACTTCTGGTATGTTTTCTGAGTTATGAAGACCGCTATTTATAGTTGTGAAAGGGAGAAGTTGTGATAAGAACAAATTCTTTCCGGCCAATCAAATTGAAGTGTCACATGACCGCATTTGATTGGCCAGAACATGTCACTTGCACACATCGCACGGTTTTATTGGTCTTTTATTTGTAATTGGCATGCCTTATCATATTGACACGTGACACGATCCTCTTGGCTCTTTTTGCTTGACTTGGCATGCCACGTCATTTCACACGTGGCACCAAACTAGGCCTCTAGGAAGATAATATCTTAGGCCTAATGAAGTAGGCTCATCACTTGTAGCCCAATTAAATGGGCTAGTCCAATGGATTAAGACTTATTTATTTAACCCACATATATTGGACTTCTATATTTAATTTCATTATATTAGCCCATAATATTTATTTGGACCAATAAAATCAAAATTATTTTATAAATTTAATTTTAATAAAATTTGTATGCCTACAAGTGCCACATATTTCAAGACTTGTCAAAATATCAACTTATCAATTACGTATAAAAGACGTGGCTTGAAGTATTAATGACTTGATGAATATCTTAAGTCGAGAAATAAGTTTATTTGAAGAGTATTCATCTACCTGACCGGGAATTTCAAATTGATGAATTGATTGTTGCGTTTACAACTGCCTACGTATCTTAAGAGTATTCATAGTAAAGTAAGGGAAAATTTCTTAATCTTGGTTACATGGAAAGAAATTGTATCCTTTGTTGTAAACTTAAAGTGAAAGGATGGATTCCTTATTTTTTTATGAATACAAGACCCTTTTGGATTTGTATGTGCATACGAAACCTTCACCGGACTCACGGTACCAACTTCGGTTAGGAGACTAACTTGTACAATTCAAATTCTTTTTGGATTTCGATCACAGCAGCCATCCCACATCGAGAATTAATTTCCAAGAGCCACTTGAGGATTCTATATAAATCCCATGCGCTCATCTTTGTTTAGTATCAATTTGCATATTTTTAATCTATTTGAGCCTAGTTTTGTGGACTCGGAAGAATTAACGCAAAAATAATTTCTTCTTCTTTTCTTGTGTTTTTCTTCTTTTGTTATTTTCCTGTAGGTCAAACAAGAAGGATGTGTCCTTGTTTAATGAGATGATCCAAGCGTGAAGAAGACCATCATAGGATGAGAGGGATGGGTACTCATCCTTGCCCGAATATCGAAGAGATTACTCTCATGGCCCGACTACTGGAGAGATTACTCTCAATGCCCGACTATCAGAGAGATTACTCTCAAAATGACCCGACTACCGGATACTCTCAAAATGGCCCGACTACCGGAGAGATTACTCTCAATGTGGCCCGAATACTGGAGAGATTACTCTCAATGTGGCCCTACTACCAGAGAGATTACTCTCAATGTAGCCCGATTATCGTAGAGATTACTCTCAATGTGGCCCGACTATCGGGACAACCGGATAGATTACTCTCAATGTAGCCCGACTACCGGAGAGATTACTTTCAATGTGGCTCGACTATCGGAGGCCATTTAATCCATTTAGACCTTTGTATTCATTCTAATATTCTTGATTTGGACTTTGATGACCCTTTTTTTCTCTTTTATTTTGCAACACGAGGAGATGGCAAATTTTAGAGACTATACCTCACCTTCCTCCAAACTTAGATATCTCATAATCGAGACTGAAGATGGCATAGAACAAACCAAGCTTTTGGTTCACACATCACAAGCTGGCCGGTATGCTGCCTCATGGCCTAATCTGAGGAACTTCCTTTATGTAGAAAACTGGACCTTGGAGCACAAATCGACTTCTAATCCATTGTCCAAGATGTGGTCTCTCCAAGCACAAATCCATCGCCACGTTAATATTTCTAGCACCCTTCCAAACTTAGGACGTTGCATAATCCAAGGCGAAGTACGTTGGGAAAACAAAACAACAATCGAGGGCGAGTATCGTAATATTCCGCTATATTGGGAATGGGCTGAAGATGTACTTGGTGGAAGCCAACAAACCCTGAGTACAACAAAGATTTATGATGTTGTCTATGCCTCACTTTTTACTTATGATCGAAACTCGAACATTTTGCAAGCATTTTGTGAGGCTTGGTGCCCCAAGACAAACACGTTTCTTACATCAGCTGGGAAACTATCTCTCTCTCTTTGGGACTTACATATCCTTGAGGTTCTGCCCATTGCGGGTTCTCCGTACGAAGAAGTGGTACCTGAGACAAAAGAACTCATCGGTTTGGATGAAAAATAGATTAGATTTATTCCTAGATATTGCGAGTATTTATTTGCTGCCTTTCATCACCTTAAGGAAGGTACGGTTGCTAACCAAAAGGTCTTCTTCAGCAAGTGGATTTTTGGTATAAAAAAGCTTTAATATATAGATCTGCCCCACTGCGAAAGGAAAAGAAATTCGCACGCCTAAAGTCAACATATATTCCTAATGGAGTTATTCCCGAGACAACGAGGTGATCGAGTGATCAAGAAGCTATATTCGCCAAGCTTAGGGTAAGGTCTGACAAGAAAGATAAAACATATGTAGAAGCATTCTTATCAATTTGGCTATGTTCCTTTGTGTTTCCCAAGGCAGAAAACTTCATTCGTCCCGAGACTTTTAAGATGACAAGCATGATGGCAGGTAGGCGAAAGATTAGCCTTGCGGTCCCAGTTTTGGCGAGTATTTATCATGGTTTGAATAAGATTTTGTCTTCTTCCCAACTTGATCAGGTCAAATTTTTTTTCCCATTCATTATGTTTACGACTGGCTTGCACATTACTTCAAAATCCACTATCCACTTGTTAAGGGTCTGTCTGTCCCTTTGATGGTGGCATACTCGGGAGAGGGAGCTGTGAGATACTTTGACGAGGATGATGCAAGAAAATGCATCCACGATGGGGAGGATATAGTTTGGACACCAACAATGTTAACCAATTCTCGTCCTTATTATTATGTGGATAACAATGCTCCTCAAGAGTTGGAGTCAAATTACTTCATGAGCTTACGTTTTAACTACCTCCCTTTGAGGTATGGTAACTCATTCATCATCGATCCATATAGCCCGCATCAGTTTGGTCGTCAATTTGGGTTTTACCAGAACGTCCTCGATTTTTTGGAGAATGATATCCATAATGCTCTCTAGATGAAGGACTCAAATTTTGGAGGATTTGCACAATGTATCGGTCTATGTCACATGCGATTTTTCCCCCAACGGGAGATCCTGTGGAGAAACCTTTCTCCGCCAATTATATGTCTTGGTGGGAGAAAGCGCATGGGAAGTTTCTCGAGAATAACTTACAAGCTTTGATAGACGATGTTGGGCTAAAGTCTACAACTCCTTTAGGAGGTGAAGATCAAGGTGCTGGAAAGACACTCCCAAAGGTTAAAAAGCAACCTATTCCAATCCCAAAAGCAGTTACACAATATAAGAAAAGAAAGCTTAAATCCTCAAAGGCAGCTTTGAAAGAGGTGGTGTGCACTTCAACGGATATAGAAAAGCACCCTCCAACTCTTCCATTTAGCACGCAAGTTCCTCAAGATACAAACTAGAGTACCGGTGAAGATCAAAATTGGAAAAGGAAACGACCTAACCCAGTAGAGATCGTAGAGGTTCCAAGTGTTGATAGTCCCTTAAGAACGCATACAACTTGTAACAAGGAGGTAAAAAATACAATAATCTTGCCCTTTCTTTTTATTTTCTTAATCAAACGAATAACTCTACTGAAAAAATATTCACCTATACAGTTAAATGCCATTGGGCATCCGGTGGTATCCCCACATGATAAGCCGCAAGTGAGTAATGAATCTATTGGAGGGCCTACATCTAAAGTGAAGTCGTCTTGAAAGGCATCATCTCTTCCTCATGGCAATGCCCTAAAAAGACAAACTCAAAATGAGATAACTAGAGTTCTACCAATGACAAATACAACGGTATCGTTTTTGAAGAAAAGAGCATTGTCTTTAATCGCAAAAAGGAATTCATCTTGGGACTTTGGAAGGACATTTGTAATAGACTCTCCAAAACTCGTGCAGAATTGCTCTCATCTTATAGGGAGAAAATTATTGAGATTTTCGAGGATATGAAGAGGACGAATATTCTGGATCTTTCTCCATTAGAGAATTTACTGGATTCTCTTTTTGAGCTTGCTGCGTCATATGACCAAGAGCGATCCAATATGGTTGATAAGACGAGTGAAGATGAGAAGATAGAGCTGATTTCTAAAGCTAAAGAGCGTCTCGAGTTGTTCAAACTTGAAGCAAGTGAGAAAGTCAAGAAAGTTTCCTCTAGTGTAAAGAAACTGAAGAGAGTTGTGAAGAAGCTGCAGACATTACAACAAGGGATAGAGAAATTCGAAGGTGTTATGAAAGCGACTCGAAAGGAGGTTGAAGAGATTCAGGCAAATATTCCAGCTGCCGAGACCGAGGTCTCTTCATATGACAATGCAAATTTGCTGATTGTTGATGATTCAGCCAATTTGGAGGCGAAGAAGAAGAACCTGGAGACTAGCTGTCAAGAATTGATCAACTACAAGTTTTATTTAGATTAGGCTATTAGCATTATCTACCATTTTATCTTTATGTTAGATTGACCTAGTGGACATTTATTTCATCTTGAATAAGATTTCTTCTCTTTTGCTTTATATTGCTCGACATTTATCTTGGTCGCATAATTTTCAGCTTTACGCACTCGTAACGAAAGATTCATATCTTGTCATAGGAGAGTCCAAATAACGAACCGTTTGATATCCAAAACATAGAATCAAATACCTTCAGAATCGACCCAGATAATATTTTGAAACCAACTTTAGATTTCACTACGTTGAAAATTTCAGATTTGCGCAGTCTCACCACAAAAATCATATCTCGGTGTAGGAAAGTCAAAATCACGATCCGTTTGATTTTTTGAAACCTTAACTTGCAAATCGATAACATATCCAAAATGAAAGATCTAATGCCTTAAGGATAGAATCAGATAATAATTCGAAATCAATATTAAATTCTGACCTGGTGACGATTTCAGGCTTGCACACTTCACCAAAATGTTTGTATCATAATGTAGGAATTTCAAAATCATGAACCGTTTAATCTATTGGAAGCATAACTTCGTAATCTAAAACATATCCAAAATTTAGAATTTAATGCCTTAAGGATAGTTTCAGATAATATTTCGAAGTCGACTTGGGTTTCTGATATGCCGACAGTTCCAAGTTAGCGCGGCTTCACAAAATTTTTTGTATCTTGGTGTGGAAGCCTTGAGATTGTAAGACTTTTTAATTGTCAGAAATTGAAATTCAAGAACTTCATTCTCATCAAACATCTTGGGTTCAAGTTTCACTGAATTTGAAACGTCATGAAGGCACACTAAAAAAACTTGCAGGTTTGGCGAACATGAAGCTATAGCGAATCCCCGGACTTCAATGCAAATGCTTGGAAACCTCCTAAAAGATATAAATCATTTCATTGAAGATACCAATTTACCATAGCGACTTGCCCCCTTTAAGTCAAATGGGATCCATAGTTTAACAAAAGAATGATATCTCAGCTTGATTTTCAGATGTTGATTGAATGGATTACATTCCATCGTACTTTTGAACAACGATCGGGGGATTATATATCTTTTGAACTTATGCGGCTGAACTCAGAATAAAACTCTAAGATGCCTACGTACCTCTGTGAAGAGGATCAAGTCATACCGTAGTTCAGAATAGGTAGAATCTTTTTTTGGGCCGTACACAGTTTAGACTCATGCAAGCCAAGAGCGTAGGAACATGAAGTTTAGGCCCATGTGTCAAGGAGAGTTGCAATTTCAAGGATAATACTTCTTTTAGAATTTGCCATTGATAAGGCCGATTCTCATGCCATCTGCATCTACTAGCTTGCAAGCCCCCCTTGAGTAAGATTAAAATGGCCCATCCCATTTTGAAGTGAACTTCACTACAGGTTTATAGGAAGTAATGATGGGTCTTCGTATGGCAAGGACTTGATCTCCTACTTGTCCCACCTCCTTTTTACGCACCCGAGGGGTGCAGGGGAGTTTTTTCCAATTAAAGGACAATCGAAACGGGATTGGTTTAATTATTTCAGAGTCGCCACTTGGGAGATTTAGGGTGTCCCAAGTCACCAATTTTAATCCCGAATCGAGGAAAAGAATGACTCTATATTACAGTCTGCGTACCAGAAATCTGGATAAGGAATTCTGTTAACCCGGGAGAAGGTGTTAGGCATTCCCGAGTTCCGTGGTTCTAGCACGGTCGCTCAACTGTTATATTCGGCTTGATTATCTGATTTTATACAAGTGTGAACTTATGTGCAAAATTTAACTTTTAACCGCTTTTATCATTTACTGTTTTTATCAAGAATTGCAACGTTGTGAAAATGTATCTCGAACCGCGTTACAATCAATGTACCCGTGGTCGTCGACACACTTTGACTCCGTTGAGATTTGGATTTGGGTCACATCAATGTGCACCCGAGTTTAAGGAAATTAAATTATTAAAGGCGCGCCTAAAGCGACTAGCGTATTTATTTTGGGTAGGACCGTGGAATTTTACTAAACGGTCCATCCCGAAGCCTAAACAATTTTTAAAGCAATATTTATTGAGGGCCCCGCAATTTGTATTTTTATTTGGCGAGGCTCACCTCGTTCTTTATTTCTTTATTAGAATTTGCAACGTCATGGAAATGCATCTCAGACCACGTCACAGTCAATGTACCCGTGACTAGAGACATGTTTCGACTCCGTTGGGATTTGGATTTGGGTCACATAAATGTGCACCCGAGTTTAAGAAGGTAAGGTTCATTAAAGCGTATCCTAAAGAGACTAACGTGTTGTTATTTTAGGAGGGTTGTGAGATTTGCTAAACAACCCGTCCTGGAAACTAAATGCTTCACTAATATACATTTAACAAGGGCCCCGCATCTGCGTTTTGCTTATTTTTATCGAGGCTCATCTCGTTGTTATTTTTAAAGGATATCCTATAGCACCTACGTTTCTTGTCGTGTTTGTCTCTATCAATTGAAAGCAGTAAATAGCCTTAGTCGATTATAAAACCGGATTTAAAATGCTTTTACAGAATAATAAAACGTGACTGCACTTATGGACAACTAGTCGCAAATTATGGGCCCAAACTAGCTCATGCGAGATGGCCAGACTTGGGCCCTGTTTTTCCGATACAGGCCTAGCTGATTTTTTCGATTTGGGCTCGGCCTTCCTGAGGTTGAGGCCTAGAACTGATTCTTTGTTCTTTATCAATTTATATGTGACAAACTAGCAAAAGGGGAAAGAACTTTAACTCATGTGGATAGTTTTCCTATTTTGGCCTACATTACAGCATATATGGCAAAGTAAACTAAATCTGAGATGCAAACTAATTCATTGAGAATACTTTTAACTAGCAGCATACGTATACAAACTGATATTCAATTACCATGCATTGACATCTACTAGGCGTGCAAGCTACTTCCAGCATCCAAACCAAAATAAAAATCATTCTACATTACATGATATTTAATGCAACAATCTACGTATAAAAAGACATTCTTCAGGTTTTCTCATTTTTGTATTCATCCTCAATTTTCCAATTACATCTGACAGTGTATTAGGTGTGTACCTGGTATAGAGAACAAAAGAAGAAAGGAATGATCAGCTGGGCAGTATGCAGTAAATACAGCAGCAGCAGACACACAACAACAACCAACTAAACCAAGTGTTTTCCACAGCCACAGATAACCAACAATGTCTCCTAGAATACAAGGACTAGTAGATAGTCGAAACCAAGCCAGCAATCCCAGGAAAGAGTAAGGAAATAACAGCAGTAACTGAGGGTTCAAATGCAGTAAAACTAACAGTTCAACAACCACAAACAACTCAGCCAATGCAAGCAACAGAACTTGGCCAAGACAGCTTTGACCAATATGCACTCTTGTACAACTTTCAGGCAGTGTTTGGTTACAATGTCTATTGGAAACTACCTTGTGTTTACGCTATTGTGATTTGGGACTCACTAGACCTCTCTTCAGACGAAAGTTTTTTTTCTTTCAGCCTTTTTGTTTTGTTTTTTCTTTCTGAAGACTCCCCCGGTCCAGCCCCTTTTAAGTTCTCAAATGGCCTATTTATAAGCCAAATGACTCGGTGCAGCTAAGCTGCCCTCATGCTGCAACTTGAAGCCTGCCCATACCCTGTTAAACCCATGCCTAAGCATCTTTTGTGCCAGCCCCTTTGTTCCCCACGCCTGGTTTTTGTTTAATCCAGAATCATGGGCTCATTTTATTATTCATTTTAAGCCCCATACCCTTGTGTCTTGTTCCCCATTGGTATTAGTTTAATCCCAACTTAATACCCTACTTGTCAGCCCATTTACACTAATCTTTTCTGTCTTTTTCAACACCCCAGAATACCCCTGCTTAACCTTGATTATTACTGCCCTGCCTATTGCAGCATCAGGGCATATTTGAACTGATGAAAGTTCAAATTCAAGACTGCCTGGACTGAACCTTTTCAGTCATTTTTACAATGCAAACAAACCATTTTAAACAATGCTGGGGCATTCAGTCAGTGGCAACGTTCAATTAGTCATGCGACATTATTAGCTCATTCGATTCCTTAGTTATAGAAAACTAATCGACGACATTTATCGAGTCGACTATACTAATTATAGCAGGTAATAATCAGTCGCTCATATAAACTATACGTTCAGGGACCTAAAGGGCATCAGACAATTTTTGTTCAATTACTGGGGCCTATATGAGTTAACTTATCTGACGATTAAACTAATCGACGATCATGTTTATCACAGAGTACATTCAGAACACACACATAGAAAATCAATCGACCAAATAAAGGGTCTTTGCTAGAGATGGAAGAAAACAGACAAAGTAACAGACCAAAACAAATAACCACAACAACAAATCATGCTGACAACTTAATTAGAACTAAACAAAGAGAAAAGGAAACTTACCGAAAAAGTTTGAAATCAAAACGGACCCAAATCAGACTCAACTTCGAACTCTTGAGGCCGAACAAACTTTAATCAGGGTGTTCTCACATGAGAACACCTTGATTAAGGTCTATTAGACCTCAAACCCTTGTCAAAACCGGCCGGATTCCCCAGGTGCATGTGTTCTAAGGTCTGGATTTCCAGATCTGATTTTTAGGGAGTTGTGGGTAGATTCGGACCAAACCAAGCTTGGTTTGGTCACGAGGAAGGTCAGGGGAGTGTCTGATACAAAGATGGTGAGGTTTGGTGTAGATCGAGTTTTGTCTCGAATCTTCAAATCCAGATTCGAGACGATAGGAGATGATTCGAGGTTCGTGGTTAGTGGATTCGTGTTCAGGGGAGTGAGGGGGTCTTAGGGTGTTCGGGAGGTGGCCACCGGCGTTCATGCCGCCGGGTTTTGGTGGAAGGGAAACTAGGGCGGCTTGCTAGGGTTTGGGGGTTTCAGCTTGGGGAAGGAGACGAGTGAGGGGTGGGGTTCGGATAGGGGGCGTGGGGTGAAGGGTTGAGTTTATATATGGGCTAGGGGTTTAGATCCTGGCCGTCAGATCAAATGAGATCTATGGCCAGGATTTATCCACTTGGGGAAGACGGTGTCGTTTGGGTTTTGGTAGTGGGTGAGGTCGGGTAAGGCTGGATCGGGTCAAAACTGGACGGGTTTAGGGGAAAACCGGGGTCCGTTGGATCAAGGGGTTGAACGGCTCAGATCAAATGTCTAAGACGACGTCATTTGGGTTGAATGAGTGGCTTGATCAAGACCGTTTGTTTGAGTCAGATCAACGGCTCTAATAAGGATGCTGATACGGCGTCGTTCGAATCAACGCTTGGGCAGGCTGGATTTGGACTGGGTCTGAATGCCGGTTTTGGGCCCTTTTTTATTTCACTTTCTGGGCCCAAATTGATTTAATCCCTCTTTTCTTTGTTTTCTAATTTCATTTTTCTTTTAAACAAAAATAAAAATAACAAATAATAAAATAACGAAATTAAAACTAAACAACAATGCAACATTTTAACACGATTATCACAAAAATATTTAAGTAAGTTAACTAAGAGCCTAGAACGAATGATGCACATATATATTTTTTTGAATTTTCTTTTTACTGACCGAATTATGGTTTAACCATCCTGACATACATATTTTTGTATTTTGTTTGCAAAAATGGACAGCTCCACAAATGACTAACAACACATGTCACGAAAACTCGAACAATTGTACAGCGAAACCATTTGTCACTATTTTTATTTTCTTTTGGAGAGATTGCTCGTAAAGCAAAAATCACGTGCTTACAGCTGCCCCTCTTTGCACGAAGACACGAAGGGTTTTCGCGCAAAGATAAAGCGAGTGATTTTTGCTCGTCCGAATACTCTGTGTGAAGCATTTTTGAAAAAGATTTGACCGAACCTTTGCTTCAGAGGTTTCCTACATATCCTGGGCTGAAACAGGAATCAGGTCAATGTAGTTCGGAAAATTTTGGTAGCTGGGACTACCGTGTGACTGTATTACTTGCTGCTGTTGTGCGCTGTCGCATGCTGCTGTTGGATGCTACTGCTCAACCGATCTCCCTGTTACATTGCTCTAAAAGGAAAAATAAGAAGTTAAGCTAGAGTATGAGATCTCATCCATTTCCAACTTGTTCTTGTTGTCTTGCTTTCTTGTCGGCTAACGCTTTCTTCTGACGCCTTTATTTTGTGAACTTAGAGATGATGCTGACCCTTCACCTTTTCTGAATGTCAGTTCTTATCCCTTTGCTTGATTTGCTGGGAACATGGCTTTCTTCCTTAAATCTTTCGATGGTTTCTTCAGCGGTATGGCTTTTCATCAGAATTGTTATGTTGGGCATGCCATAGCGTTCCCAAACTGCTTCTTTTGAGGCGCATTCCCTTTTCCTTTTGAATTGCGCGCTTGCTTTGGCAGACTTCTGCTTCTTGGCGCTGGGGATTTTATTGTTTTTCCTGCTTGGGGCTCTCTGTTGTAACCTCCCGTCTTCAGGTGGGGCTACTGATTCCAAACTATAGAGCTAAAAGTGTTCCCGCATTATACTGGTGGGCGACCTAGAACTTAAATGTATTCCCGCATTATACTGGTGGGCGACCTAGAACTTAAATGTATTCCCGCATTATACTGGTGGGCGACCTAGAACTTAAATGTATTCCCGCATTATACTGGTGGGCGACCTAGAACTTAAATGTATTCCCGCATTATACTGGTGGGCGACCTAGAACTTAAAAGTATTCCTGCATTATACTGGTGGGCGACCTAGAACTTAAATGTATTCCCGCATTATACTGGTGGGCGACCTAGAACTTAAAAGTATTCCCGCATTATACTGGTGGGCGACCTAGAACTTAAATGTATTCCCGCATTATACTGGTGGGCGACCTAGAACTTAAATGTATTCCCGCATTATACTGGTGGGCGACCTAGAACTTAAATGTATTCCCGCATTATACTGGTGGGCGACCTAGAACTTAAAAGTATTCCCGCATTATACTGGTGGGCGACCTAGAACTTAAAAGTATTCCCGCATTATACTGGTGGGCGACCTAGAACTTAAATGTATTCCCGCATTATACTGGTGGGCGACCTAGAACTTAAATGTATTCCCGCATTATACTGGTGGGCGACCTAGAACTTAAAAGTATTCCCGCATTATACTGGTGGGCAACCTAGAACTTAAATGTATTCCCGCATTATACTGGTGGGCGACCTAGAACTTAAATGTATTCCCGCGTTATACTGGTGGGCGACCTAGAACTTAAAAGTATTCCCGCATTATACTGGTGGGCGACCTAGAACTTTAAATGTATTCCCGCATTATACTGGTGGGCGACCTAGAACTTAAAATGTATTGAAATTGTTTCCCCGTTCTTCCGAGAAAATTTTCGACAATCGGCAGAAAATTTTCTGCCCCGATTTTTGGTGACTTCCATGGCGTTGCATCTTGCTGCCATCATCAATTCTTTGTTCTCCTGCAACAGACAAAAGGATTTAGTCAGTTTTAATCGTGGTGGTAGAGGGTGCCTTTCTGGCGAGCAATTTTTCTCTCTTCCCCTTTTCTTGCTCTTTGTCCCCATAATTGGTTGGCGGGCAAAGTTGCCTGTTGGGGGTCTCTAGCCTGCTGGGGATTGGTTTTCAATTTATCCCCTTTTCTGCTTTCTCTTTAAACACATGATGTGGGAGTCTGCTTCTAACTCCCGAAACCACTCCCTTTTGGAGCTTACTTCTTCCAAAATTTCCGGGCATAATCACTGCATTGCCTGGGACTGGCCCTTAAGACTGTTTGTATTATCCTGCATTGGGATGAATTCCCCTTCGGTTTCTGGTAGTAAGCTTTGAAAAATCCTTTAAAGACACATTTTAGGAAAAGAAATAAAGATATGGAAAGGAGAAAATCTTTCTGAACCAATATTTTGTGGGAGGAGACAATCAAAAGAACTTATCTGGAGGACACAACTGGTCCCCGTGATCATGGCGTGCACCATAGATTCCGACCCAGTCTATTTGTATCAATTGATTTGCCCGATGGTTTGACTTGCTGGGGATGATAAAGGAGTGTTCACTTCGTTTCTAATGTGGTAGCTTCGCTGATCTGTCTCGTCGCCTCATAGTGCCCTTCGAGGGGTTTTCACTAATGAGACTCTCTCTTTTCTCTCATCTCCCGGCGCCTTATGGTGCCTGTGAAGGTTTTCACCAATAAGACTCTCTCATTTCATATCCCTCATCTTACATCGCCTCTCGGTGCCTGTGAAGGTCTTCACCGATAAGACTCTCTCATTTTATTTCTTTCGGGAAATCGGGGTGTTGTAGATACGTCCCTCCTTTTCTGGAGATTCCCTTGACCATCAACTCATTTCCAGTCTTACGATCCTCTTCTTTGCTGGGGATCAGTGTATTATTCTCGGCCTTATTCGCCGGACTTGGCATCTCTCGAACATTGATCGGGAGGTCTTTTGGATGTTGATGTTGGTTTTGGTGTGGGGTTAAAGAAAAGGCTATAAAAATGAAAACAACTTGAAGGGTGATGTGCTACAACTTTTGGAATCAAACCTTTGTTGGAACTTAAAACATAACCTCTGCCCCAGTTTTCTTGCTTGGGGAATTTATTTTTTACGCTTATGTTGAGCTACGTGCGTTACGCACATTGTGATATATTGTGCCCACTATGTACATTATGCATCCTATATTTGCTATGATGCATACTATGACCGAGCCGTGAGGCGCCTACGTATCCTCTTTGAGGAATCAGGTCAAACGTAGTTCCCACGGTTTTATATTCCTTGATTTTTCTTTTCTTTCTTTTCATTTTCTTTTCCTTTTCTTTTTCTTTTTCTTTTCTTTTCCTTTCTTTTCTTTTCTTTTTTTCGTATCTTTCCCATTAGTGATTCCAAAAGAGGGGTATTGAAAGAATTGCTTAAGGCTCAAAGGGGGAAGCGAGGGTTAAAAGTGTTTGGATAGAAGAAAGAATTGCCTCCGTCATCTCATTATTCAACAAATGCCAAATACAAACAAATAAACCAAAAATTGCCATAATTAAAGAAGTTACGCATAATATCTCTTGACTGCATCTGAATTGATAGCCATGTCGACACATCTACCTTCGACATCTGTCAAACACAAAGCACCGTTGGACAATATTCTGGTCACGATATAAGGCCCTTGCCAATTTGGGGCGAATTTGCCTTTTGCCTCGACCTGATGTGGGAGGATCTTCTTTAATACCTGCTGCCCTACTTCAAATTTCCTAGGGCGCACCTTCTTATTATACGCTCTTGCCATTCTCTTCTGGTACAGCTGACCATGGCACACTGCTGCCAATCTTTTCTCATCTATCAGGCTCAACTGTTCCAATCGAGCTTTGACCCATTCATCATCATTAATCCCGGCTTCAGCGACAATTCGGAGGGACGGAATTTCGACTTCCGCTGGTATTACGGCCTCAGTTCCGTACACCAACAAATAAGGAGTTGTGCCTATGGAAGTTCGGACGGTGGTGCGGTAACCCAACAAAGCAAAGGGTAATTTCTCGTGCCATTGTCTGGACCCTTCCACCATTTTTCGCAGTATCTTCTTGATATTCTTATTGGCTGCTTCGACTGCTCCATTTGCCTTAGGACGATATGGGGTGGAATTGCGGTGTGTAATCTTGAATTGTTGGCATACCTCTCTCATCAAGCTGCTATTAAGATTCGCACCGTTATCCGTGATGATCACTTTTGGGATCCCAAATCTGCAGATGATATGGGAGTGAACAAAGTCCACCACTGCCTTCTTGGTTACTGATTTGAAGGTTTTAGCCTCAACCCATTTGGTGAAGTAATCAATGGTCACTAGAATGAACCTATGACCGTTGGATGCTGCCGGCTCGATGGGCCCAATAACATCCATGCCCCATGCCACAAACGGCCAGGGTGCTGACATCGTATGTAACTCTGTTGGCGGAGAATGAATCAAATCTCCATGTATCTGGCACTGATGGCATTTCCTCACGAAAGTGATACAGTCGTGTTCCATGGTGAGCCAATAACACCCTGTTCGAAGGATCTTTCTTGCCAATACATATCCGCTCATGTGTGGCCCACAAACTCCAGCATGTACTTCTGCCATAACCGTCGTTGCTTGACTGGCATCTATGCATCTCAACAATCCCAAATCCGGGGTTCTTTTGTACAATACTCCTCCACTGAGGAAGAAACCATTCGACAAATGCCGAAGGGCTCTTTTTTGGTCTCCAGAGGCATGTTCTGGATATATCCCCATCCTGAGGTATTCCTTGATATCATGAAACCAGGGTTCGCCATCTGCTTCTTCTTCTATGGCATTGCAGTAGGCGTGCTGATCACGGACCTGGATGTGTAGAGGATCAACATACATTTTGTCAGGGTGGTGCAGCATTGATGCTAAGGTGGCTAAGGCATCCGCAACCTCATTGTGAACTCTCGGGATGTGTTTGAACTTCACCGATCGAAATTGCTTGCTCAGATCATGCAAGCATTGTCGGTATGGTATGAGCTTTAGATCTCGTGTTTCCCATTCACCCTGAATTTGATGTACCAAGAGGTCCGAGTCTCCCAAGACCAAGACGTCTTGGACATCCATGTCAGCAGCCAAGCGCAGACCCAGAATGCAAGCCTCATATTCGGCCATATTGTTGGTGCAATAGAAGCGTAGTTGAGCCGTAACAGGATAATGCCGTCCTGTTTCAGAAATGAGTACTGCTCCTATTCCAACCCCTTTTGCGTTTGCAGCTCCATCGAAGAAAAGCTTCCAACCCGGTTCCTCAGGTAATTCCAACTCATTCGTATGCATCACCTCTTCGTCAGGAAAATACGTTCTTAAGGGCTCGTATTTTTCATCAACGGGATTCTCTGCCAAATGGTCTGCCAGTGCCTGGGCTTTCATGGCCGTCCTCGTTACGTAGATGATATCAAACTCTGTGAGCAGAATTTGCCACTTTGCCAACCTTCCCGTGGGCATAGGTTTCTGAAAGATATACTTCAATGGGTCCAAGCGGGATATGAGATAAGTAGTATATGAAGACAGGTAGTGCTTCAACTTCTGAGCTACCCAAGTTAGGGCGCAGCATGTTTTCTCGAGTTGAGTGTACTTGACCTCATGCACTGTGAATTTCTTGCTAAGATAGTAGATGGCCTGCTCCTTCCTTCCTGTGTCATCATGTTGCCCCAGTACACAACCAAATGAATTTTCCAAGACCGTCAGGTAAAGGATTAGGGGTTTCCCGGGCTTAGGCGGGACCAATACGGGTGGATTAGACAGATACCCTTTGATTTGGTCGAAGGCCTCCTGACACTCTGCTGTCCAACCTACTGCAGCGTCCTTTCTCAGCAGCCGAAATATGGGCTCACAAGTTGCTGTGAGTTGAGCGATGAACCTGCTGATATAATTGAGTCTACCCAGCAAACTCATTACCTCTGTTTTGTTCCTTGGCGGTGGCAAATCTCGGATGGATTCAATTTTGGATGGGTCTAACTCAATCCCCCGTCGACTGACGATGAATCCTAGCAACTTTCCTGATGGAACCCCGAATGCGCATTTGGCCGGGTTAAGCTTGATATCATACCTCCGGAGTCTTTGGAAAAATCTCCTTAGGTCTGCCACATGGTCCTCCTGACGCCAAGACTTGATGATCACATCATCGACGTACACCTCAATTTCCTTGTGTATCATGTCATGAAACACCGCAGTCATTGCTCGCATGTATGTTGCCCCAGCGTTCTTTAACCCGAACGGCATTACCCGATAGCAGTAGGTTCCCCATGGCGTAATAAACGCTGTCTTCTCAGCATCCTCCTCATCCATTAGGATCTGATGATAACCTGCATAGCAATCCACAAAGGATCCGATCTCGCGCCCTGCGCAATTGTCGATTAAGATATGAATGTTGGGCAGCGGAAAATTGTCCTTGGGACTTGCTTTGTTGAGGTTGCGGTAATCAACGCACACCCTGATTTTTCCATCCTTCTTTGGGACTGGCACCACATTGGCCAACCACTCGGGATATCAAGTGACCCGAATGACCTTCGCTTGTAACTGCTTAATCACTTCTTCCTTGATCTTTACACTCATTTCTGTTTTAAATTTCCTTAGTTTTTGCTTGACCGGAGGGTATGCCGGGTCAGTGGGTAATTTGTGAACCACTAAATTGGTGCTTAATCCAGGCATATCATCATATGACCAGGCAAAAACATCTTTGAATTCCCTGAGAGTTTTGATCAATTCTGCTCTGACATTCGGCTCAATGTGGATGCTAATTTTGGTCTCTTGGACGTTATCAGCGTCTCCTAGATTCACAGCCTCGGTGTCATTTAGGTTAGGCTTGGGTTTCTCTTCAAATTGGCACAGTTCTCTGTTTATTTCTTCGAAGGCTTCACCTTCGTCACATTCAGATTCATCGTCACAAACGACCTTTTGCATCATTGAGTCGGTTTCAGATTGATTTATTAGACTAGGTCGAAGATCCGCTGTGCATGCCATGTCATTAGAACCAGTAAAAAGAGAACTGTTCAGAAAGAAAAAGAACAAGACAAAAATTAAAATGAGACAAAAGAAAAGAACTTTATTAAATTTGCGGGATAAAAGGGTTCACACTTTTACAAAACGAAAGTAAAATTTGGATTACACCCTTGAATAATCCGATCAAACAAACAAACAAACAAAACATTAATCAAAGCCTACTACCAAGACTCCCCTCGGACAGGAAGAGGAGTAACCGTCCAATTGTTGGTCTTGGCCTCAGGCCCCACAAATTGTATCTCTGCTCTGCTGGAACCTTCTCCAGCTTCCACCATACTGACATCCGCGAACAGCCTCTCAAAACTCTGATTCAGGTCTTCATTTATACCGATCAAAGGTCCTCGAATCTTTGGGATCGCTGACCCCTTGGCACTTGCTTTAACAAAAGACCTTGAGAGGCGTGGCACTGGTTTAGGCAGAAACCAGACCCTCTTCTTCATTTTTCGCGCTTGCTTCCTGTCTGCTGCGGTTGGTTTGAACCCCAACCCGAAAGTTTCCAGATTCTTAGGAAGGGAGACAGGTTGGACTATCCCTTGAAGTTCAACTCCCAGGCCTTTTCCCGGCACAAACCCATTACCCAGCATTTCTGATACCATCATGACTGTTGCGGCAGCTACCCTAGGGTGCGGGATGATTTCTCCTTCAGAGATTTTGTTGGCCGACCCTGTATCGAGAATCTGGTAGACCCAAGGACCCTTGTCATCAGTGGTCTCTATGAAAGGCACAATGGTTCCGCCCATGGTGCATGTTGTATCCTCACCGTGCAACACGACCTCTTGTCTTTCCCACTCGAACTTCACTGTCTGATGTAGGGTGGAAGGCACCGCTTTAGCTGCGTGAATCCAGGGTCGTCCTAACAGCAGGTTGTAAGATACCGTGGCGTCCAATACCTGGAATTCCATGGTAAACAGGACCGGACCAATGGTCAGTTCAAGTACAACATCCCCCACAGTGGCTGTTCCGTTTCCGTCAAACCCCCGGACACAGATGCTATTCTCCCGGATTCTTCCACGGTCAATCTTTAACTGGTCCAGGGTGGATAATGGACAAATATTGGCGCTTGAGCCGTTATCCACCAATACTCGGGTTACCACCGAGTCTTCACATTTGACAGCTAGGTATAGAGCTTTGTTATGCTCCGTACCTTCCACCGGCAGGTCATCATCTGAGAATGTCACTCTGTTCACCTCGAAAATCTTGCTAGCAATGGTTTCCAGGTGGTTTACAGAAATCTCACTGGGTACATGGGCCTCGTTCAATATCTTTAACAGGGCCCGACGATGTTCCTCGGAATGGAGGAGTAATGACAATAGTGAGATCTGGGCAGGTGTTTTTCTCAGCTGCTCAACCACAGAATAGTCTTGTACTTTCATCTTCCTCAGGAATTCTTCAGCCTCTTCTTCTGACACTGGCTTCTTGGTTGCCACTGGGTTGGTTTTTCTTAACTCCACCGGAGCAAAACATCGACCTGATCGAGTCAGCCCTTGCGCTTCACAACTGACTTCTTCCACCTGTTTTCCTTGGTACGTCACCACTGCCTTTTCATATTTCCAGGGCACAGCCCTGCTGTCAATCATCGGCAGTTGGACCACCGGCTTTATGGTCACCCGTTCTCTACATACCCCTTTCAACATGACTGCCGGTGTGGGCAGGATCCCTGGTATTACCAACTTGCTTGGCTCGGGTTTGCTTGCTATGACGGACGGGCTCTTCCCCAATATTACTACCGGCTTGACGCCTTCACCCTGCGGCTGTATACTCGTTCCTCCACTGGTTAAGACTTCTCTCGGGGCGGCTTGGATCATCATCACTGTTTGTGAGGGTTTTCTTAATTCTCCTCCCTCACACACCAACTCAATCATGTGAGCTTCGTGGTGCGCTGGCAGTGGGTTTTGGTTGATGTTAGGGGCCTCCGGTGTCTGGACCTCGATCTTATTGGTGTCAATAAGATCCTGTATGGCATGCCTTAACTTCCAACACTTCTCGGTATCGTGCCCGAGCATCCCTGAACAGTATTCACAACTGATTGAACGATCCAAATTCTGAGGCGGGGGATTTGGTTCCCGAGTATGGACAGGACTAACCAAACCCAATTGCCGCAGCTTGTGGAACACAGCGGTGTAGGTTTCTCCCAGTTCGGTGAAGGTTCTTTGCTTCCGCAACCTGTCATTCCTAGCATCTGGATTTCCCCGGAAACCTGCCCCTGAAGGGTTTCTATATGCCCTTGGTGGAGGGTAGGTGTTTTGTGGCGGTGCATATATGTTCTGGGGAGCCGGTGCGCGCCATTGTGGGCGAACCGGAGGCTGAGTGTATACCTGGGCTTGGTGTACGGAACAATGTGGTTCTCGAGGTGGATAGAAATTTTGTGGTGGGTTGTATGGGTAGTTTGACCTGTGAGGCCTGGGTTGGTTGTAATGCGGCCTGCCAGCCCGGGACCAACTGCCTGCCTCGATCGTGGCAACCTCTTCTTTCTTTCTTCTCAATGCACCTCCTGTGCCGCTTTGAATAGCCTGGGTTGTGGCCTTAAGTGCCGAATAGTTCAAGATCTTGTCCGACCTCAAACCTTCTCCTATCATGACCCCTATTTTGACCACCTCGTTGAAAGATTTTCCAACCGTTGTCACCAAGTGACCAAAGTAGGTTGGATCCAATGTTTGCAAAAATAGTCCACCATCTCTCCCTCTCTCATGGGAGGATCGACTCTAGCTGCTTGTTCTCTCCAGCGGAACCCGAACTCGCGAAAACTTTCCCTGGGTTTCTTCCCAGTTCTCAATAACGTGAGACGGTCAGGGACTATCTCCAGATTGTATTGGAAATGACCTGCAAAAGCCTGTGCTAGATCATCCCACGTGTACCACCTGCTGAAATCCTGCCTGGTATACCATTCCAGTGCAGATCCGCTCAGACTTTGGCCGAAATAAGCTATCAAAAGCTCGTCCTTGCCTCCTGCCCCTCTCATTTTACTACAGAATCCCCGCAAATGTGCCATGGGATCACCGTGCCCTTCATATAAATCAAACTTGGGCATCTTGAACCCAGCCGGGAGTTGGACATCTGGGAAAGGGCACAGATCTTTGTATGCCACGCTGACTTGATTGCCCAGCCCGTGCAAGTTCCTGAAGGATTGCTCCAGGCTTTTGAACTTTCTCAACACTTCATCCTGTTCAGGGGCCTTAACCGGCTTCTCAACCTCTGCCGGTACTTCCAAATGGGGATTGTAAGCCTGTGGTTCCGGTACGTGGAATGTAGGCTCGGGGGGATAGTATTGGGTGTCGTGAGCCTGAAACAATGGCTCACTAGTCGTTCGCTGCAAAGGGGCTGATGTAGGTCCCACAAAAATGGGAATGTTGGGTGTTGGGAGAGGTTGATGGGGTGGTGGAGCTTGGGAATCGTGAGGGCTTCTTTCTTGATGATAGAGGGGATTTGGGCGGCTTGTGGAAGGGCCAGAGTGAGGGTATTCCGGCATGTGTCCCAGTGTCTCAGGGCTCTTTTGTGTTTTGGCCAGGGCTAGCTGCATTGCATGCATCTCTAGTCCCATCCTTTCAATCTTTTCCATTGCTTCTTTTAGCAATTGGCTCATCGGCCTTTCTTCCTCATTGCTATTCTCCGAAGTAGTCATGCTTGATGCTATCGGTCCTTTGGATCTGGTTTGGTATGAATGTGTTGCCAGAATTCTTTAACAACTAACTGTCTGGTATCAGACAACAACAAACTTTGTTAGTGTTAGAGCTTAACAGATTTGATCATAACACATAGAGGATGCAATGCACCTAGGCAGTTAACCGTTTCTACATGCTTTGCTTCAAACAACATGCGTCATCCCGGTTTGCTCATTCGTCTCTTTAAAGTATTTTGCGAAACCCTGCGTTTTATTTTATTTACATTTTCTTTTCTTTATTTATTAAAAGCGGTCGAATCTTATGGGGATTGCCTACGTATCACGTCCCCGCGTGAATCAGACCAGGCGTAGTTCTGCCTTAAAGTAAAGAAACACACAATTCTTGTGAAATCATTAAATTCATTCTCAAAATTTTGCTATTACAAATTACTTCAAGCAAGGAATAGCAATAGTACAGACTCCACAGTTCTTAACCCGTTTTGACTAAAAGAAAGGAAAACAACATATGGAAAAGCGACAAAGCCAAATAAACAGGACTCAACCAAAGATTAATTTTCCAACTTAGGGACCCGCGAGGCATCATTCGGCCTTTCCGCGGCCCTTGGTGTGAGGTCCCTCTGCAGGTTTTTCAGCTCATTCATGATTCGGTGGACGCAACCCATGATGGAAACAAGGAGGGTCTTTCGAGGCTTTTGCTCGCATGCCAGGCATCTCATGTAGATGTAATGCCCAATCTCGTCGATCTTTCCCCGAATGTTGTCCCTTTCCGCGAACAACTGCCTTATCTGTCGGTTCTTCAATCCTAGTGTTTGTGCATTGCTGGCAAGCTGGTCCTGGAACATCTCCATCTGCCTTTCCATTCTGGTCATTGCCTCGTAACATCGCCTTCTGTCGGCTTGGGCATCTCGTGTTTGCTTGAAGATCCTCTCTTGAAGAGAGGCATTCGTTTCCCTTAATGTCCCGATGCTCAGTTCATAATCCCTTATGACTCGTTGCAGGCGCTGCCTCCGAGCTATCGCACCCTTTGCCCACTTGGTCCGCAATCTTGCTGTGCTGGCCTTGGCTCTTTCCAAATCTTCCTGGCATTCCGCAACCTGATCCTTTAACCCTGCTATCAATCTCTTATCTGCCCGGCTTCTCAGTTGGCTATTAGCCTCCTTTTTCATCCTCCGGATCTGAGCTTTGAGGATCTCGCCTTCTCTGATTAATCTGTTCTTTTCTCCCTTGTGGGCAGCAGACTGTAATTGGCATTCAAACCTCATATCCTGAACTTGTTGCTTCAGTTTGCCTGTTTCGGCAAGATATTCCCGCTCTTTGGCCAACCAGCCCCACTGCTCTTGTGAAGATTTGGCAAATTCTTGCAGGTGAGGTCTTTTGGTCGGTCTTCCAGATGATGTCTCCCCTTTGTACCAGGCCTGATACCCGGGCGAAACTTCCCCCTTTGCCCGATTCATTACACAAGTATTTGCTTCTAAGTATTGACATTGGCTCCAAATTTGACGCACCCTTGCTTCGGGAAACTGGCCGTCGGGACTGATCTCGATCACCTGGGTGCTTAGATCCTCATCTTTCGGCACTATCTGATACCTTCCCAGTTGCCTTAAAACCCGATGCGGCGCGTATGGTTGAATGCTCTTGAGTCCCATTAAGAGAAAATGGGGTCTGGCTGCTGGCATGTATATGACTTCGTCGATCGATAACCATCCTAGCGCCCACTGTATTTGACTGGAGTTGAGGGTACGGAAATATGAGGTCCATGCTACGACTCCTTCTGGTAGGTATGTCTTATTAACTCTAGTATAGAATTCCTCTATGCAGGTTTTTCCAGCGGATCCATGGCTCAGAAACTGGGCTCGGTGACATAGGTGCTCGGTCATCCACATTTGCAACAACAAATTGCAACCCTCGAAAAAGCTTCCTCCGACTTTGCAAGATGTGAGAGCCCGAAACATATCAGACACTATCATGGGCGCCAACGTACTATCACTCTGTGTGAGCAACGTACTGACGACCCCTGCTATCTTTATGTCAATATTCCCGTCTTTTCTTGGGAATACTAGCAGTCCTAAGAAAGTTATCATGAAAGCAATCCGTCTATGTTCTTCCCACTTTTGGCGATTACCTTTGCTGCACAACTGGTTTTCTGGCTTGTCGAATCCTCCTATGTGACCATATCTTTGATATATGAAACTCATGCTGCAAAAACCTTTTGCCAAGTCAGGGTTATGAATTGTTCTGACTATCTTTAAGGAGTCCAGAAACCGGTGTATTGCTACAGCTCTTGGAGCAATCAGATATTTGTGCCTCAAAGGAGTCTCAGCGCTGCCGATATACCCTGCTATTTCTTCTAAAGTTGGGGTAAGTTCAAAATCTGAGAAACGGAAGACATTGTGCGCAGGATCCCAGTGGGGAACTAGTGCCCTTATGATATCTCCTCGTGGCCTGATATCCAACAAACTCGTGAGGCCTTTCAGATACTTCTTGATTTCGTCATGCCCTTCTTTGCCTAAATCATTCCACCAGAGCCGCAATTGGAGGGGGATTTTACTCATGATTGAAAAGGGTTCATTCGGAGTCGTGCTCATTCTGCACATTTATTAATAAGATTTTAACAAATGACACTTATCCTGATAAAACAAAAAATATATGCGATTTTTTTTGAATTTTGAATTCTCGTATATATATAAAAAAAACTTTCTGAAGAAGTCAATAACGAAAAATATTTTTTTGATTTTTGTTTTGAAAACTGGGAGCCTAAAAGGACTCTCTAGACCCTTGGCAAGACAAATACTTTTGCAACAAATAAAGATATATATACATTTTTGAAGTAAAGAAAGACTTTTTGAATTTTTCATATATATATATATATATATATACATATTTGCAACAAATAATAGAAGTAAAGGCAAAATAAGACTCCTTTTTTTTTATTATTATTTTCGAATTTTCATAAAAACCATTTTAAAAATAAGATTTTTTTTTAAATTTTTTTATTTTTATGGCAAGACAAACTATATATTTCTATTTATATTTTATTTTGAAAAAAAAAACAAAACAGAACAATGATTTTTCAAAATTTCGGCAGGGTTTTGACAGTATTTTTTTTTTTTTTCAAAAATAATCAACCAATTCCCTAACCGTTATTTATTTATTTTTTTTCACAATTTTCCAAATATTCAAACACCGGTCAGCATGCGGGCATGAGACAAATAAATGCACGGAAAACAATAGGATGCATCAGAATGGTCTTTTCATATCAGGTCGCTAGTCCTAGACGGACCCAACCCCTGTGTTGAGTCCCCTAAGTCATATGCAACATGATGCAAATAAGCGTTCCTACTAGGGATCCGGCATGAAGTCACGTTATTCTATGTTCAAAACCTGGGTCGGTGTTCTAGACAGTGTACCCGAGCGGACAACTCGAGTTGAGGAAGGAGCTCCTTTCCGGGAACCAAAAGGCCAGCCGGCTTAGAAACTTTCCGAGCCTCTTTTATTTAGGGTATGACACTAACAGAATAAGGAGTCTCAACCAGTGAGCACATCCCCGGAGGTAAGAAGAGAAAGGTTTCGGCACAGTTTATATACAGTTCAAATAATATCAAAGCGGTAAAAGCAGCATTTAGCACATTAGGCTCAGAACATGTAATAATCAGATAATAAATAAAGCCAAATAATAACAATTATTCTAAGCTCGAATTCTTAACCCTGAACCAGTGGTTCTGGGTTATATCCCCAGCAGAGTCGCCAGAGCTGTCCCACCTCGTTTTTACGCACCCGAGGGGCGCAGGGGAGTTTTTTCCAATTAAAGGACAATCGAAACGGGATTGGTTTAATTATTTCAGAGTCTCCACTTGGGAGATTTAGGGTGTCCCAAGTCACCAATTTTAATCCCGAATCGAGGAAAAGAATGACTCTATATTACAGTCTGTGTACCAGAAATCCGGATAAGGAATTCTGTTAACCCGGGAGAAGGTGTTAGGCATTCCCGAGTTCCGTGGTCTAGCACGGTCGCTCAAATGTTATATTCGGCTTGATTATCTGATTTTATACAAGTGTGAACTTATGTGCAAAATTTAACTTTTAACCGTTTTTATCATTTACCGTTTTTATCAAGAATTGCAACGTTGTGAAAACGTATCTCGAACCGCGTTACAATCACTGTACCCGTGGTTGTCGACACACTTTGACTCCGTTGAGATTTGGATTTGGGTCACATCAATGTGCACCCGAGTTTAAGGAAATTAAATTATTAAAGGCGCGCCTAAAGCGGCTAGCGTATTTATTTTGGGTAGGACCGTGGAATTTTACTAAACGGTCCATCCCGGAATCTAAGTATTTAATAAATATATTTTGTGGGGGCCCCGCAATTTTCCCTTTTATTTGGCGAGGCTCGTCTCATTTTATTTTTTATTAGAATTTGCAACGTCATGGAAATGCATCTCAGACCACGTCACAGTCAATGTACCCGTGACTAGAGACATGTTTCGACTCCGTTGGGATTTGGATTTGGGTCACATAAATGTGCACCCGAGTTTAAGAAGGTAAGGTTCATTAAAGCGTATCCTAAAGAGACTAACGTGTTGTTATTTTAGGAGGGTTGTGAGATTTGCTAAACAACCCGTCCTGGAAACTAAATGCTTCACTAATATACATTTAACAAGGGCCCCGCATCTGCGTTTTGCTTATTTTTATCGAGGCTCATCTCGTTGTTATTTTTAAAGGATATCCTATAGCACCTACGTTTCTTGTCGTGTTTGTCTCTATCAATTGAAAGCAGTAAATAGCCTTAGTCGATTATAAAACCGGATTTAAAATGCTTTTTACAGAATAATAAAACGTGACTGCACTTATGGACAACTAGTCGCAAATTATGGGCCCAAACTAGCTCATGCGAGATGGCCAGACTTGGGCCCTGTTTTTCCGATACAGGCCTAGCTGATTCTTTCGATTTGGGCTCGGCCTTCCTGAGGTTGAGGCCTAGAACTGATTCTTTGTTCTTTATCAATTTATATGTGACAAACTAGCAAAAGGGGAAAGAACTTTAACTCATGTGGATAGTTTTCCTATTTTGGCCTACATTACAGCATATATGGCAAAGTAAACTAAATCTGAGATGCAAACTAATTCATTGAGAATACTTTTAACTAGCAGCATACGTATACAAACTGATATTCAATTACCATGCATTGACATCTACTAGGCGTGCAAGCTACTTCCAGCATCCAAACCAAAATAAAAATCATTCTACATTACATGATATTTAATGCAACAATCTACGTATAAAAAGACATTCTTCAGGTTTTCTCATTTTTGAATTCATCCTCAATTTTCCAATTACATCTGACAGTGTATTAGGTGTGTACCTGGTATAGAGAACAAAAGAAGAAAGGAATGATCAGCTGGGCAGTATGCAGTAAATACAGCAGCAGCAGACACATAGCAACAACACAGCAACAACCAACTAAACCAAGTGTTTTCCACAGCCACAGATAACCAACAATGTCTCCTAGAATACAAGGACTAGTAGATAGTCGAACCAAGCCAGCAATCCCAGGAAAGAGTAAGGAAATAACAGCAGTAACTGAGGGTTCAAATGCAGTAAAACTAACAGTTCAACAACCACAAACAACTCAGCCAATGCAAGCAACAGAACTTGGCCAAGACAGCTTTGACCAATATGCACTCTTGTACAACTTTCAGGCAGTGTTTGGTTACAATGTCTATTGGAAACTACCTTGTGTTTACGCTATTGTGATTTGGGACTCACTAGACCTCTCTTCAGACGAAAGTTTTTTTTCTTTCAGCCTTTTTGTTTTGTTTTTTCTTTCTGAAGACTCCCCCGGTCCAGCCCCTTTTAAGTTCTCAAATGGCCTATTTATAAGCCAAATGACTCGGTGCAGCTAAGCTGCCCTCATGCTGCAACTTGCAGCCTGCCCATACCCTGTTAAACCCATGCCTAAGCATCTTTTGTGCCAGCCCCTTTGTTCCCCACGCCTGGTTTTTGTTTAATCCAGAATCATGGGCTCATTTTATTATTCATTTTAAGCCCCATACCCTTGTGTCTTGTTCCCCATTGGTATTAGTTTAATCCCAACTTAATACCCTACTTGTCAGCCCATTTACACTAATCTTTTCTGTCTTTTTCAACACCCCAGAATACCCCTGCTTAACCTTGATTATTACTGCCCTGCCTATTGCAGCATTAGGGCATTTTTGAACCGATGAAAGTTCAAATTCAAGACTGCCTGGACTGAACCTTTTCAGTCATTTTTACAATGCAAACAAACCATTTTAAACAATGCTGGGGCATTCAGTCAGTGGCAACGTTCAATTAGTCATGCGACATTATTAGCTCATTCGATTCCTTAGTTATAGAAAACTAATCGACGACATTTATCGAGTTGACTATACTAATTATAGCATGTAATAATCAGTCGCTCATATAAACTATACGTTCAGGGACCTAAAGGGCATCAGACAATTTTTGTTTGGGGCCTATATGAGTTAACTTATCTGACGATTAAACTAATCGACGATCATGTTTATCAGAGAGTACATTCAGAACACACACATAGAAAATCAATCGACCAAATAAAGGGTCTTTGCTAGAGATGGAAGAAAACAGACAAAGTAACAGACCAAAACAAATAACCACAACAACAAATCATGCTGACAACTTAATTAGAACTAAACAAAGAGAAAAGGAAACTTACCGAAAAAGTTTGAAATCAAAACGGACCCAAATCAGACTCAACTTCGAACTCTTGAGGCCGAACAAACTTTAATCAGGGTGTTCTCACATGAGAACACCTTGATTAAGGTCTATTAGACCTCAAACCCTTGTCAAAACCGGCCGGATTCCCCAGGTGCATGTGTTCTAAGGTCTGGATTTCCAGATCTGATTTTTAGGGAGTTGTGGGTAGATTCGGACCAAACCAAGCTTGGTTTGGTCACGAGGAAGGTCAGGGGAGTGTCTGATACAAAGATGGTGCGGTTTGGTGTAGATCGAGTTTTGTCTCGAATCTTCAAATCCAGATTCGAGACGATAGGAGAGGATTCGAGGTTCGTGGTTAGTGGATTCGTGTTCAGGGGAGTGAGGGGGTCTTAGGGTGTTCGGGAGGTGGCCACCGACGTTCATGCCGCCGGGTTTTGGTGGAAGGGAAGCTAGGGCGGCTTGCTAGGGTTTGGGGTTTCAGCTTGGGGAAGGAGACGAGTGAGGGGTGGGGTTCGGATAGGGGGCGTGGGGTGAAGGGTTGAGTTTATATATGGGCTAGGGGTTTAGATCCTGGCCGTCAGATCAAATGAATCTATGGCCAGGATTTATCCACTTGGGGAAGACGGTGTCGTTTGGGTTTTGGTAGTGGGTGAGGTCGGGTAAGGCTGGATCGGGTCAAAACTGGACGGGTTTAGGGGGAAAACCGGGGTCCGTTGGATCAAGGGGTTGAACGGCTCAGATCAAATGTCTAAGACGACGTCGTTTGGGTTGAATGAGTGGCTTGATCAAGACCGTTTGTTTGAGTCAGATCAACGGCTCTAATAAGGATGCTGATACGGCGTCGTTCGAATCAACGCTTGGGCAGGCCGGATTTGGACTGGGTCTGAATGCCGGTTTTGGGCCCTTTTTTATTTCACTTTCTGGGCCCAAATTGATTTAATCCCTCTTTTCTTTGTTTTCTAATTTCATTTTTCTTTTAAACAAAAATAAAAATAATAAATAATAAAATAACGAAATTAAAACTAAACAACAATGCAACATTTTAACACGATTATCACAAAAATATTTAAGTAAGTTAACTAAGAGCCTAGAACGAACGATGCACATATATATTTTTTTGAATTTTCTTTTTACTGACCGAATTATGGTTTAACCATCCTGACATACATATTTTTGTATTTTGTTTGCAAAAATGGACAGCTCCACAAATGACTAACAACACATGTCACGAAAACTCGAACAATTGTACAGCGAAACCATTTGTCACTATTTTTATTTTCTTTTGGAGCGATTGCTCGTAAAGCAAAAATCACGTGCTTACACTACTTTAAAGGATCTCAGGCGAACTCTTTTATTGAAGGTGCGAGTCAGTCGAGCTTGATAACATTCAAGACTCTGTTGAGCTTCCAACCTTTTCTCATCAAGAGACTACAACTCTGCTAATCGAAGTCGAGCATTTTCTTCATCAGTGATCCTTTATTGAATAGCTAGTCGTAATGAAGGTATTTGACACTCAAGTGGCAAGACGGCTTCGGCTCTATAAACGAGTGAATAAGGAGTCGCTTGTGTTGACGTGCAGGGAGTCGTCCTTTAGGCCCATAGAGCTTCTTCCATACCGTCATTCCAATCTCATTTGGATTTGGAGATGACATTCTTTAGCAAGTTGCATAGAGTTTTGTTGAATGCCTCAGCTAGACCATTGGCGACAACATTGTACATCGAAGAGTTACGTTTCTTGAAGTCAAAGATATCACAAATCTTGTTCATCAACCTATTATTGAATGGCTTTCCATTATCCATTATTATGGAACGAGGAATGCCAAAGCGATAAATAATGTTTACTCGGATGAAACTTGCAACATTTTCCTTCTTTACTTCCTTTAGAGCAACAACTTCAACGCATTTTGAGAAGTAGTCAGTTGCAGCCAAGATGTATAGGTTCCCACCAGAGGACTTTGGCAGTGGTCCAATAACATCCAATCCCCAAGCGTCAAATGGCCAGGATGCCTAAGTCGGGTGTAACACTTCAGGAGGTTGATCAATAAAATTCACATGGAATTGACAAGCCTTGCATCTTCGAGTGTAGTCCAAGCAATCTTTTACCATCGTTGGCCAATAATATACCATCCTTTTTATGTGGAAGTGGAGCTTTGGTCCAGACTGGTGTGACCCACATACCCCAGAATGTGCCTCTTGTAAAGCTTGGAGTGTTTCTTCTTCCCCTAAGCATTGCAAGAGTACTCCTTCGAATAATCTTCTGTATAGAGTATCTTTGTAATAAAGGAAGCGAGGTGCATGACAGATTTTAGTCCTTCTCCGCGGATTATCTGGAAGTATCCCATAGCATAAGTAGTCGATAATGGTTTGTCGCCATTCTTTTTTCTCAACTTCAGACACAACGATAAGATGCTTAAGTTCATTTTCTTCACCTTCAGCCTCATTTAGCGGCGGTACTACCCATTTTTGGCAGACAGTAACATGGGCTTGATCAGGCAGGATTAACGATGAAGCTAGGGAAGCTAAAACATCAGCCTTCTTATTTTCTTTCCTCGGCACATGGTGAATAGACACATCACCGAGCCACCCCATTAATATTTTAGCGTAATCATTGATGACGTCCAAATCCATTACTAAAAATTAAATGGACATGGTTACATGCAATATAATTTACCCAACTATGAGTTGGAGTCGAATCCTATAGAGAACAATATGTAGGCGATTAGAAATGTAAGAGAATTATCACTTGTTATGTAATGCCAAACACTAAGAATTGGTTTAAGAAAAGATTTATACCTAAATGCGAAAATGTAAACTAACCTAGAAAGTAAGTAAAATGATCAATGGCTACAAGTATGGATGCATCAGGAATTACACTCAAGTAACGATCCAATGTATTTCACGATTTTACAAATACGAGCAAGTTTATGTTAATTATCCACGGGTAATAATTCTATATTAGCTTCTTTCAAAGACTAACAAGACTTACTAATTGAATTATCCCTAAAACAATTAAGAGATTAAGCACACCCGGAAATGGGTGGTCGCTCGCCTTGCTCATTCGGTAGCAAGCTCTGAGTGTACACCTCCATATTAATCTTGTAGCGACCCTTTATTTAGAAGATAGAAAATTATTAACTATATAATATTATAGAAATAAATTTCAAGTTATAGTAGTTATAAAACTTACATATGTAGTCTCCGCTCGGTCCTCGACCTATCCACTTGGATCTGTCGGTGCCTTCTTCTTACGGATGTGAGTCTCCATGACGAACTCATCATGAGTCATCTTCCTCCCAATTGTTTTCCTACAAATATAATAAAACATGTTAACTAAATTAAAATATATAAATATAGTTCGATAAAAAGAGAATTAAAGGAAATAAAGAATTACCAGTAGTCTCCTTACAGTCCCCATGCTCCTTGTGTTCACACAGGCAAGGAGCCACCCTTCTTAGATGCTCGGGCCTTCTTTTCCTGTTCACTCTTCTTCTCGAACTTCTCAGTGGCCACTCCCTCAGCAGGCCCTCTCATATGTGCGGTAGAGCCCATCAAGGCTTCTTGCTCTTCTTCCGAGCGCAATATAAGGAATCAAATAGTTTCTTACTATATTTGAACTCAAAATTTGCAAGAATGGTACCATTATGCCGTTCCTTCTAGGCACACTTAGTCTGCAAATAAAGTGTGTAACGTTAGATGAAAATATTTTTATTATAATACATAAATAGATAAGAATTGTATTAAAACCTTAAATTGGTTGAAAATTTGCTGCACGAGCTCTGGTGGAAAGTCACTCCAAGTCACATAGGGTGCATCATACAACCGGCCAAGAGCTTCAGTGATTATCTTTATAGTTCGATGATTAGGTATGAACCTGCAACATAGCAATTACATTAAATAAACAAGATTAGCTATTATAATTCAACAAAAACAAAGAAGTAATAAATAAATCTTACCTATTGCCCTCAGGCCTGATGATCATCTTATGATAACGATCATACTGCACTTCCTCTGGATCATCATCCTCTGATGAATTAGAAGTCTGCGAAGAAGGGGAAGCATCTGGCTCAGCGCTACTATCCCGAAGGAGAAGTCTAGAAATGCTAGGAAACGAACTCCGTTGAGAGGGAGACGGGGTCACTGATGAATATGGCTGCAATACACACCCCTGGTACGATCTAGACTCCTGCTGGGATCCAGGCCACTGATGCGATCCGACTAGCGGAAATCTAAATGGATGCGATCCAGTTGGTGATGAAGCAAATGGAGCAGATGATGGGCGTATCACCATATGGCCCTGTGATTGCTGACTCGATGGACCCATGTTACTATATGCAGGATCATATGGAGAAAGTGTGGTATAGCCCTGAGGCGGAGAATGATAAGAATACTGTTGGGAGGGCGAATGGTAGGTAGTATGATGAGTAGATGGATGTGGTGGAAAATATGTGTCCCTAGAAGATTGCTGCCGACCATCAGAAACAGACCGATACACGTGTGGAGTGGAAGGAAGCGAGGGTGTAGCACCATTATCATGATCAATATGCCTCTTATCCTTCCCAGATCTACTTCGACCCCTACCGGTAATCTGCATAAATTAAAAAAAATGTTAGAATTGAGAATATAAATCTATATAAGTTGAGAGCGCTTAAGAAAACTAACATGCTAGTCGTCCTCGAAATTTCTCCCTAAAAAACCAGCGATTAGGATAATTCCTATTATACATCCAAATACGATATTCCATCTACACAAAGAATAAATAAATTGCATGTTATATTAAATGAGTATTTAATTAATTTATAGTTTAAGTTACATAATAAAATTTAGTTACAAAGTAGTTAATTTAAATAAATTAGACTAACTCATCTAATTAATATAACATAATTAGTTAAGCCTAATTTTCTAAAAGCAATAAATACTAATAGAACAATATTATCCCCTAAATTAATAAACCCTAAATCTATAAAATTAATGAACACTAATATAATAATAAAACCCTAAAATAATAAATTACTTCTAAAAGCAATAAAAAAAATAGAAGAATAAATTAAACCCTAAATTAATAAATTATTTCTAAAAGCAATAAACAAAAATAGAATAATAAATTAAACCCTAAATTAATATACCCTAGATTTCCAAAAGCAATAAACAAATATAGAACAATATATTAAACCCTAAATTAATAAACCCTAAATTTTTAAAAGAAATAAATAAAAATAGGACACTAAATTAAACCCTAAATTTTAAGAATTAAAGTAACTTAAAAAAAACTAGATGACTAACCTTCACGTGGTAGAAATAGCGGTGGTTGAGTAGTAGTGAGAAGGGACACATGTAGTGGAAGAAGCAGCGGTGGCAAAGTAGTGGTGGAGAAGGGCGACAGTGGTGAGGCAGTGGGATTGGGGATTTGGGAGAAGAAGGTAATGTGGATGATTTTGAGCTTTGACTTTGGGAGAGAATAATAGTAAAAATAGATTTTGGATGGGATTTGGGAGAAATTTCCTTAGGGTTAAAGAGGGTGGAGGAGAGAATGAGAGATAGAGAAATTTGAGAAATGGGGAAGAAACCCCGCTGGTGGGCTCTAAGTAGCAGATTTTTGACCGACGTCGGTCGGTATATTTATCTGAAGTATTGACTGTTTGACCATGAACTTACCGACCTAATTTGGTCGGAAGCCTTATTTTTATTTTTTATTAAAATAACCGACCGAAGTCGGTCGGTTTTGAGTGAAATAGTCAAAATTAATTTTAATTAAAGACTATATATATATATATAAAATCTATCAACGATACACTTTATTATCTATTTACTACGACACTAACAATATCATAGCATGTGGATATAACGACTATTTCAATTAAACTCGATCAATTAAATTTATAATGTTTATCATCTATGTGCTTTCGTATAAATTACACTTCATATCCGTATACATGTAGTAGATTATAATAGAGTGTATGATTTTGTTTCATATTTGATTATTTACACTTACATATAAATGACAAGGGTTGGTGGTTTATTCTCAATTTTTCATTACATTGCTCGAATGCTTGATCAGTAAATAAAAAAAAATCTTGAGTATATGTTGTCACACACACACACACACATATATATATATATATATATATATATATATATTTGCGTGTATGTATGTGTGTGTTTGACCATTTTGACCAATAATATCGACTGATTTCAGTCGGTAACTTATTTAAAAACAAAATATGATTTTTTTATATATATATATATATATATATATATATATATATATATATATATATATATATATATATATATATATGTATGTATGTGTGTGTATTACATCTCGCGTTTTCGTACGTTAAAAGTTTCGTCTTCAGTTAATTGACATAGAATCGGGGATAAGATTATCTTGAGGTTAACATATTTATGCTATTTATAACAAGCGATAAATAAGTGTCATGAAGGATAAAGGGTACACGGATTAAAGAAAACGAGTTTCGTTGAAAGTGGCCAATTTGGGATAAAATACGGGTTGAGCGATAATGCCTGATAATTATGAACTAGTACTATATGGCCGTGATAAAGTGATGTATAAAGTATATTAAAAATGAGTAGTATTTTTAGGTAAATTGAGACAATTCTTAATTATACGGATAACTGATTAATTATCGGGTAACGGGACATTACTCCGTTTACAAATAAGTGGATAGAAATTACTAAATTACACGTGGCAAGAAGCCCCAATTCAAGAAATGACTAAGTAGTCACTTATGCCTAGGTGACTACCTAAGCTTAAGTAAGAATTGATGATTATCAAAACAAGACTTTTACAAGTCTTGTTACATTATCCATATTGAACAAAGAGAGAACCAAAAAACGTTATCCATTCAAAAAGCAAACCTATCTTTCTTGGTTTGATGTCCAAAAGCTTCAAAGAATCAGAAGCAATTTCCTTCAAATATTTCAAGGAATTAGAAGCAATTTCGTTCATGAATTTCAAAGAAGTATGGACAAATTTCGTTCAAGAAATTCAAAAATTAGAAGCTTAATCCGATTTTTTTTGAGTTTTAAGTTCAATAAAAGAAGGTTTTCCAACGGAATATTATACGAAGTTTTTCCTTCTGCAGGTATGTTAAGGCTACACATTCCTTCTTTTTGGCATGGTCCAATTATACAGAAGAAATGAGCAAATACACAGTTTTCATAAACGACTCTATTCATAGAAATACTAGGGGTCTCTGTGTTTTAGATTCCCCATGTGACATACTATTATATCCTCTGTTCATGAGTCTCAAAATAATACACAGTTGATAAAGTTTATCAGAAAATAATATTGAGATTTTTAACGTATTTTCATGCATTTTATTCATTTGTGAGTGTACATTGACTCATGACCAGACGACATTATATACGCGTATTTATATGTATATATTTATGTATATAGGATATGAAAAGAAGTTACGGCATTATATACGTACTACCACCTGATCAGTTGGTATATGTTGATGATGTTGCCCATAGTGGCCGAGACGATATGATGGGATGGTCTCAGTGGCTTGATGATATTATGTACACCCATACATATGCATGGCACAAAATTTATACGCACGTGCATGACATTATAAATGTTTTTGAATTTATAAAGTTATTCAGATTTAATGATGTGTTTCTTTATTCCATGTTTAATCTATGTCTTTGACGTACTAATTTTCATGCCTTACATACTCAGTACATTTTTTGTACTGACGCCTTATTTCACGGGGCCTGTGTTTCAAGCCCACAGGTTCAGGTAGGCAAGCTGGTGGTCCCCCTTTCTTAGGATCCTTGATCCGCGAGAGTTGGCGTGCTCCACTCGATCCGGAGCTGTTTTTGATTTTGGTACGATATATATATATATATATATATATATATATATATATATATATATATATATATATATATATATATATATATATATATATGGGTATGACGTGGCTTAGTCCCGTCTTTGTACAGTTATATTTCTATTAAAGGTCTGTAGACAGTATGTCTAGTTGGATAGTATGTGGATTTGTCGGCTTCTAGTTTTGAGATGTATAGTTGTCTATATCATCCTTATCGGCTCGCCCTACTTATGTTGCACGTATATGTATGTATGCCTTTTTGGGCATATTTCCTTCATGTACATCATTCTCGTAATTTAGTAGATGTTATTCAGGTTTATATCTTAGACGCATGCTTAGGGGTATTTGACAGGTAGGACTCGGGCACCCGTCGCGACCCATTAGTTTCGGTCATGACAAAAGTGGTATCAGAGCAGTTATGTCATAGGGTTGTCTACAGACCGTGTCTCTTAGAGTCTTGTTTATGGGTGTGTTGTGCACCACACTTATAGACAGGAGGCTGCAGGACATATAGTATGTTATCCTCTCTTTTTATCTCATATCGTGCGATAAAAGAATTCATGTTCCTAACGATATGTTATATTTTCAGCGATGCCTTCAAAGAGTACGGCCGCCTAGATGGGAAAGTACGTGGCTAGTGAGACTACTAGTCAAGCGCGACGAGTTACCAAGGCTCGGGGAGAGTCTCATGGTGAGGTTCCATCTCAGACTTCACATACCCCGCCTTTTCCAGAAGAGCTCCGAGGGGCACCAGCCCCAGCGCCCTCCCCTGTACATTCAACACATCAGCCAGATACACCGGGTCAGGAGATGAGAGATACTATTCAACTATTAACCCTATTAGTAGTCATGCAGGCTCGGCGTTAGGAAATAGGTATTGGTCATGCAGACAGGTCCGTCAGTACGAGTGTTTGTGACTTCATTAATTTAGATCCTTCGGTATTCACTGGGGCATATCCGAATGAGGACCTTCAGGTATTTATTGATAGAGTGCAGAAGACCTTACGGGTAATGAAGGCCACTGCAACTTAGTCAGTTGAGCTAGCTTTCTATAGACTCCGAGATGTTGCAGTTAATTGGTATGAGTCTTGGAAATTGTCCAGAGGTGAGGATGCCCCTCCATCAATATGGCAGGAGTTCGTAGAGGCTTTTCTTCGTCATTATCTGCCACCAGAGCTTATACGGGCCAGAGTTGATAGGTTCTTGACCTTTCGATAGGGCAACATGAGTGTTCGGGAGTATAGACTTCAGTTTGATTCATTGGCTAGGTATGCTCCCACTATTTTTTCTAAGATGGAGGATCGGGTGCACCGGTTCATGATGGGATTAGAGCCTCTTTCTTAATGATAGTATACCGGTCTCACTTCAGCCAGACATGGATATTTCTCGTATTCAAGCATACACTCAAGGTGTAGATGAGCGTAAATAGAATAAGAGAGCGAGGTCTTCGGGTCCTTCTAATGAGTTTCAAGGTGGGCAGAGGCAGCAGTACCCGAGGTATCCACCCCAGCCATCGGCTAGCGCGGCCCCTCAGTTTGGCGATAAGAGATTTGATCATTCCTCATATTCATGGTATGGTCAGAATTTTAGGGCCTCAGGTTCACTGTATAGGGGTGAGTCAAATCTGATGAGGCCGCCCTTACCACGATGTGCTTAATGTGGTAAGCATCATACTGAGTAGTGCCGTATAGGATTAGGTATTTGTTATACTTGTATTTATCCGAGCCACGTTACGAGGGATTGTCCGATGAGAGGTGATGCAAGCATAACTTAGCCAGCGGGATCTATAGCTGGTTTGTCATCATCAGTATTCCCCCCTGGAAAAGGTCCACAAACACCAATGAGTCGTGGTAGAGGAAGAGGCAGAGCATCTAGCTCGAGCAGTCCTCAGAACTGCATTTGTGTATTGGCAGGGCGACAGGACCAAGAGTCATCTCCTGATGCTGTTACACGTATATTATCAGTCTCCTCATATGATGTATATGCACTGATTGATCCAAGTTCTACCTTATCATACATTACTCCATTGGTTGCTAGTAAGTTTGAAATAAAACCTGAATTGGTTAAACCTTTTGAAGCTTCTACACTTGTTGGGACTCGGTGATAGCTAAGTAAGTATATAGGGGTTGTATAATAGTAGTTCATGGTCGATCTACCATAGCAGACCTAATTGAGTTAGATATGATAGAATTTGATGTTATAATAGGTATGGATTGGTTGGATTCTTGTCAAGAGAACGTTGATTGTAGATCAAAGATAGTTTGATTTCAATTTCCAAGGGAGCCTATTTTGGAGTGGAAATGTAATACGGCATCACCGAGAGGTAGATTTATTTCCTATCTCAAGACAAGGAAGATGATCAATAAGGGTTGTATTTATCACTTAGTTCAGGTTCAGGATATTGAAGTAGAGTCACCAACCATTCAGTCCATCCCAGTGGTTAATGCGTTTCCCGATGTTTTTCCTGATGAGCTTCCGGGTCTCTCGCTAGAGAGAGAAATTGAGTTTGCTATTGACCTACTACTAGATACTCACCCAATATCTATTCATCTCTATAGAATGGCCCCCGTAGAGCTGAAAGAGTTGAAAGAACAACTAAAGGACTTGCTTGAAAAAGACTTTATCAGACCTAACACATCACCATGGGGAGCACCTGTGTTATTTGTGAGGAAGAAATATGGTTACTTACGAATGTGTATTGATTATAGACAGATAAATAAGGTGACGATAAAGAATAAGTACACGCTCCCTAGGATTGACGATTTATTTGATCAGTTGCAAGGTGCCAAGTGTCTTTCAAAAATAGACTTGAGGTCCGGGTACCATCAGGTAATGGTTAAGGAGGAAGATATTCCGAAGACAGCATTTAGGACCAGATACGGGTACTTCGAGTTTCGTGTTATGTCGTTTGGTTTGACTAATGCCCCATCAGTATTCATGGATTTGATGAACCGTTTGTTCAGGCCTTTTTTAGATCTGTTCGTAATTGAATTTATTGACGATATATTGGTGTATTATCATTCAGAGGTTGAGCATGCTGATCAACTGCGTACTGTGCTCAGAGTTCTACAAGAAGGGAAGTTGTATGCAAAATTTTCTAAATGTGAATTCTAATTGAACTCTATAGCTTTCCTTGGGCATCTCATTTTGGGTGAAGGCATCCGGGTGGATACAAAAAAGATTGAGGCAGTAAAAACTTGTCCTAAACCCACAGCACCGACGAATGTTCGTAGCTTTCTTAGTTTGGAAGGTTATTACAGGAGATTTGTAGAGGGATTTTCTTCCTTTTCCACACCTTTGACAAAGTTGACTCGGAAGGGAGCAAAGTTTCAATGGATTGATGCTTGTGAACAGAGTTTCCAGGCATTAAAGGACAAATTAAGGTCAGCACGGGTTCTAATGCTTCTAGAAGAGACCGATGGTTACGTTATCTATTGTGACGCTTCAGGGGTTGGGTTGGGTTGCGTGCTGATGCAGCATAGTAAGGTTGTGGCTTATGATTAGACAACTAAGAAAGCACGAGAAGAACTACCCGACCCACAATTTAGAGTTAGCCGTGATGATTCATGCACAAAAGATATGGAGGCACTACTTGTATGGCATTCATGTTGATATCTATACCGATCATAAGAGCCTCTAGTACATCTTCAAGCAAAATGAATTGAATCTACATCAAAGGAGATGGTTGGAGCTACTTAAAGACTATGACATTGATATTTTATACCATCCAGGGAAGGCGAACGTAGTAGCCGACGCCCTTAACCGTAGATCTATGGGTAGCCTATCGTATTTATAGCCATAAAAGAGGGGAATAGCCCATGAGGTTCATCAGCTAGCTAGTCTTGGAGTTCAGTTACTGGACTCGGGTGATATTGGAATTACTATTCAGGATACAAAAACATCCTCTTTAGTAACTAAAGTTAAGGAATGCCAGTACGAGGATCCTGTGTTAGTTCATTATAGGGATACCACTCTTCAGAAGGAGAAGACACCGTTTGAAATTACATAAGATGGAATCCTCATATATCAAGGGCGATTATGTATGCCTAATGTTGGAAGGCTGCGTTGGCAGGTTATGGGAGAAACTCACTATTCTCGTTATTCTATCCATCCAGGAGCAACAAAGACGTATCATGATATCAGAGAAGTATATTGGTGGGACGGAATGAAAAAGAATATAGCAGAATTTGTTGCTCAGTGTCCTAACTATCAGCGGGCTAAGATTGAGCATCAAAAACTCGGTTGGTTATTGCAAGCTATGGAGATTCCGACTTGAAAATGGGAAGTAATCAATATGGACTTCATCGTAGTCTTACCTCGTACCCAAAGTAAGTTTGATTCGATATGGGTGGTTGTTGATAGGCTTACAAAGTTAGCCCAATTTCTGCCCGTTAGAACTGATATTCCTTAGAGGATTATTCAAGGCTTTATATTAAGGAGATAGTACGACTGCATGGTGTCCCTATATCTGTTATCTCAGATAGAGGAGCTCAATTTACAACTAACTTTTGGATGTTCTTCCAAAAGGGATTGGGGACTCAAGTAAGTTTTAGTACATCATTTCATCCCTAGACAGACGGACAGGCTGAGTGTACTATTCAGACGCTGGAGGATATGTTATGAAATTGTGTAATAGACTTCAAAGGTAGCTAGGATGATCATCTGCCGGTTATTGAGTTTACATATAATAATAGCTACCATTCTAGTATTCAGATGGCTCCATACGAAGCTCTTTACGGGCGGACGTGTAGGTTGCCTATAGGGTGGTTTGATGTTGGAGAATCTGGGTTACATGGGCCAGACCTGGTTCAGCAAGCCATAGAAAAAGTGAAGCTTATCCGGGATTCGACTATTGATAGCTCAAAGTTGTCAGAAGTCATATTCTGACGTGCGGCGACGAGATTTAGAGTTCGGGGTTGATGACTGGGTATTCTTAAAGGTGTCCCCTATGAAGGGTGTGATGAGATGTGGCAAGAAAGGCAAACTTAGCCCACGGTATATTGGGCCTTATAGGATCATTCAGAGAGTGGGCCAAGTAGCTTATGAGTTAGAATTGCCCTCGGAGTTGGAGTCTGTCCATCCGATTTTTCACGTATCTATGCTACAGAAGTGCATTGGCGATCCTACCCGAGTGGTGCCCACGGATGACGTATAGTTTATAGAGGTCTTGTCATACGAGGAAATTTTGGTTTCCATCCAAGACGGACAAATCTGCAAGCTACAGAATAAGGAGGTAGCCTCCGTGAAAGTACTTTGGAGGAACAACAATGTGGAAGAAATGACTTGGGAGGCTGAGGAAGACATGAAGTCTAGATATCCCTACTTATTTCCTCCTCCAGAGAAGGGTCCGACTGAGACGTCATAACCATAAGGTACGTGTATAAATTCTTGTGTTGGTTATTGTCGTTGGTCGTGTGAGGCCATGATTGTTATTCATAATTGTGGTCCTGTGTAGCGTTGGGTTATTAAGCTTCTACGGGGAGAGTTGGTAGTAGTGTTGTTACAAAGGCAACCCTGCCAAAGTTATATAGATCACGAGGAGTTGAACATTTGACGACGAATGTTTCTAACGGGGGAAAGATGTTACATCTCGCGTTTTCATACGTTAAAAATTTCGTCTTCAGTTAATTGACATAGAATCAGGGATGAGATTATCTTGAGGTTAACGTATTTACGTTATTTATAACAAACGATAAAAAAGTGTCATAAAGGCTAAAGGGTATACAAATTAAAGAAAATGAGTTCCGTTACGGGTTGAGCAATAATGCCCGATAATTATGAACTAGTACCATGCAAGTTACCATATGGCTGTGATAAAGTGATGTATAAAGTATATTAAAAATGGGTAGTATTGTTAGGTAAATTAAGATAATTTTTAATTATACGGATAATTGGTTAATTACCGGGTAATGGGACATTATCCAATTAATTAATAAGTGGATAAAAATTACTAAATTACACGTGGCAAGAAGCCACAATTTAAGAAATGACTAAGTAGTCACTTATGCCTAAGTGGCTACCTAAGCTTAAGCGGGAATTGATGATTATCAAAATAAGACTTATACAAGTCATGTTACATTTTGCATATTGAACAAAGTGAGAACCATTTAACAAAAAGCAAACCTATCTTTCTTGGTTTGATGTCCAAAAGCTTCAAAGAATCAGAAGCAATTTCGTTCAAATATTTCAAGAATCATAAGCAATTTTGTTCATGACTTTCAAAGAATCAGGGTCAAATTTCGTTCAAGAAATTCAAAAAGCAGAAGTTTAATCTGATTTTTTTGAGCTCTAAGTTCAATCAACGAAGGTTTTCCAACGAAATATTATACGGTGTTTTCCGTACTCTAGGTATGTTACGGCTACCTCGTTCTTCATTTTATCATGGTCTAATTGTACAGAAGAAATGAGCAAATACACAGTTTTCATAAACGACTCAATTCATAGAAATACTAGGGGTCTCTGTGTTCTTGATTCCCCATGTGACATATTATTATATCTTCTGTTCATGAGTCTCAAAATAATACGCAGTTGATAATGTTTATCCGAAAATAATATTGAGTTTTTAACGTATTTTCATGAATTTTATTAATTTATCCATGTACATTGACCCATGACTAGATGGCGTTATATACACGTATTTATATGTATATATTTATGTATATGGGATATGGAAAAAAGGTTACGACGTTATATACGCACTACCACCTGATCAGTTGGTATATGTTGATGATGTTGCCCACAGTGGCCGAGACAATATAATGGGATGCCCTCAGTGGCTTGATGATATTATGTACACCCATACCTATGCATGGCACGACATTTATATGCACGTACATGACATTATAAATGTTTCAAAATTTACAAAGTTATTCAAATTTAATGATGTGTTTCTTTATTCCATGTTTCATCTATGTCTTTTACATACTAATTTTCATACATTACATACTTAGTGCATTTTTCTATACTGACGCCCAATTTTACGGGGCCTGCATTTCATGCCCGCAAGTGCAGGTAGGCAAGCTGACGGTCCCCCTTCTTAGGATCCTTGATCAGCAAGAGTTGGCATGTTCCAGTCGATCCGGAGCTGCTTTTGATTTTAATACGATATGTTTGTATATATAGATATGGGTATGACGTGGCCCAGTCCCGTCTTTGTACAGTTATATTTCTATTAGAGGTCTGTAGACAGTATGTTTAGTTGGATAGTATGTGGCCTCGCCGACTTCTAGTTTTGAGATGTATAGTTGTCTATAGCAGCCTTGTCAGCTCACCCTACGTATGTTGCACGTATATGTATATATGCCTTTTTGGGATAATTTCCTTCATGTACATTATTCTCGTAATTCAGCAGATGTTATTCAGGTTTATATCTTAGACGCATGCTTAGGGGTGTTTGACAGGTAGGACTCAGGAACTCGTCGCGGCCCATCGGTTTGGGTCGTGATAGTGTGTGTGTGTATGTGTATGTATACACATATATATTCAATTTAGGATTCTATATATACTTAGATTGTAAGTAACAGTAATATATAAGTGTTTGACCATTTTGACCACCAATACCGACCAATTTATATATGTAGCTTATTAAAAAATAATTAAATATTTAGTGCTATAAGTTGTAGTGCTATATTAAAGCTTAAGTTGTAGCAACAATAACATGTACATATGTATATATACACACACACATACATAAACACACATATCTTGTTTAAATACACATACACACGCACGCATACACACACATATATGTGTGTGTATAAGTATTTAACCATTTTGACCGGTAATACCGATCGATTTTGATCAGTAACTTATTGAAAAATAAATGTATAGTTCTATAAGACGTTTGTGTGTACTGTGCATGTGTGTGCGTGCGTATATATGTGTCTGTGTGTATATATGTGTATGTATATAAGATATTATGTTATATTAAAACATTAGTTGTAGCAATAACACCAATACTTGGACAAATCACACAATTTGAGTATGAGGCAAGCTTTCACAAGCTCAAGACTGTCTTGAGTACAACCCTAGTATTGGTGTTGCCTACAGGTTCAAGATCTTATATTTTGTATTGTGATGCATCATGTATTGTACTTGGTGCGGTATTGATGTAGGATAGTGGGGTGATTGCCTATGCGTCTCGTAAGTTGAAGTTTCATGAGAAAAATTACTTTGTGCATGATTTAGAGTTGGTATCCATTGTTCACACGCTCAAGATTTGGAGGCACTATCTATATGGCATTTCATGTGAGGTCTATACAAACCATCAGAGTCTCTAGCACCTGATCAAATAGAAGGACCTTATTTGCAGCATCGAAAATGGTTAGAGTTACTGAAAAGACTATGATATCACCATATTATATCATTCGTGAAAGACCAATGTGGTGGCCAATATCTTTAGTAGGAAGGCAGAGATCATGGGCAATTTGGCATTTTTACCGGCAGTAAAGAGGCCATTAGCCATGGATGGTCAGTCTTTGGCCAATCGATTCGTGAGGTTGGACATTTCAGAGCCTAGCCCGGTTCTTGCTTTTGTTGTGGCACATTCATCATTGTTGGAGAGTATCAAGGCTTGCTAGTTTTATGATCCTCACATGATGGTGTTTAAAGAATCGGTGCAGCAGGGTAGTTCCAAGGAGGTAGAGATTGGAGATGATGGTGTTATGAAACTTTATGGCTGGATTTTTGTTCTGAACGTTTATGGGTTGAGAGAGTTGATCCTTGAGAAGACTCACAGTTCATGCTACTCCATTCAGCCAAGTGTCATGAAGATGTATCGTGACTTGAAACAACATTGTTGGCGGCGGAAGATGAATAAATTTATCGTTGGTCATGGCTCTTGGTGTTTGAATTGTCAATAGGTGAAGTATGGGTATCAGAAACCGAGTAGGTTGTTTCAGATATTGGAGATACCGGTGTGAAAGAGGGAGCACATCACTATGGACTTTATGGTAGGCTTACCACGGACCTTGAGGAAATATGACGTTGGTTTGGGTAATTGTGGACCAGTTGACTATGTCTGCACACTTCATTCTGGTGATGACATCCTATTCTTCAAAGATATTAGCTCAGATTTACATCCAGAAGATTATTCTCTTGTATAGCATGCCCATTTCAGTTATGACCGGGGCACACAATTCATATCATACTTTTGGAGAGCTATGCAATGTGAGTTTGGCACGTAGGTCGAGCTGAGTACCGTTTAATCCTCAAACGGATGGACAATTTGAGCGTACTATTCAAATTTTGGAGTACATGTTGCGAGCATGCTTGATGTATTTTAGGGGTCAGTGGGACCAGCTTGTGCCTTTAGAAGAGTTCACCTACAACAACAACTATCGCCCGAGCATCCAGATGGCTTCGTATGAGGTCTTATATGTGAAGCAATGTCATTGTCTGGTTGGTTGGTTTGAGCCTAGTGAGGCTAGATTGTTTGGAACATATTTGGTTCGTGATGCTTTAGAGAAGGTGAATGTTATTCAGGAGCGACTTCATACAACTCAATCAAGTCAAAAGAGTTATGCAAACCGAAGGGTTCGAGATGTGGCTTACATGGAAGGTGAGAAGATTCTTCTTTGAGTGTCGCCAATGAAGGACGTGATGCAATTTATGAAGAAGGGAAAGTTGAGCCCAAGATTTATTGGACCGTTTGAGATTTTAGAGAGAGTTTGGGAGGTTCCTTACAAGCTTGCATTGCCTCCTAGCCTAGCAAGGGTACATCCGGTATTTCACATTTCCATATTTTGAAAGTACAGTGAGGATAAGTCACATGTTTTAAACTTTAGCATGATGCAACTTGATGAGAATCTGACCTATGAGGAAGAGCTAGTGGCTATTTTAGACCGACAGATTTGAAAGTTGATATCTAAGTGTTTTCCTTTTGTGAAAGTGCATTGGAGAGGTCAGCTGATTGAGAAGGCTACATGGAAGTCTGAGTCCGATATAAGGAGTAGATACCTATACCTTTTTACCAGTCCAGATATATTTCTATATTGGAGGACGAACGTTTCTTTTAGAGGTGGAGAATATAACGATCCATTAGGTTGTTTTGAGTACTAGCTCCATTTTTTGTGTTTCGAGATCTTTCGTAGCTTTATTTGATGATTTATGACTTGCGTGTGTGGTCCGTATCATTTTTCGAAAAACGTATATGTGAAAATGTTAAGAAAATGTGATTTTAGCTAAAATATTACTTGAGTTGACCGCAATCAACGTTTTTGGTAAATGACCTAGGATTGGTGGTTTGATGATTCCGATAGGGTTGTATGATATTTTTGAACTTGTACGCATATTTGGTTGAGGTCTTGGTTGACCCGAGGCCGTTTAGACATATTATATGAAAATTGGAAATTTGAGTTTCAATGTTGAAAATCTTAAGTGTTGATGATCAATTCTTGATTTTTGATGTTATTTTGGTAATTTGAGTTAGGGAGAGAGTTTGTATGATGTTATTATACTTGTGTGAATGTTGGAACCCGAGGGCTCGGTTGAGTTTCAGATGTATTTTGGTTAAGTTGAGAATTGTTGTTGAGTTATTGGTGTGCACTGCCTGTAGATCTTGTATTTGCTAGGTAGTGCTCGCAAATGCAAGCATTGCTTGTGCGAGTGATTGCTCACATTTGCAAAGAGGTACTGGTATTGGGCATTTCACATTTGCAAAGTCTCAGTTACATTTGCGATTTCTGGGATCGTCGCATTTGGGACTATGGTGTTGCATTTGCAAAACTGGGCATGGTAGAGCTGCTTTGCACTTGCAAAGCTTGGTTTGCATTTGCAATGGAGGGGACCTTCGCAACTACTAAGAATATGTTGCTTTTGCGGCCACTATTTGGTTGGACACTATTTGCATTTTTCAATAGTTTGCTTTTGCGATGGTTGCAATTACGAACAAGAGTTCGCAGTTGCAGCATCTGCATCTGGTTAAAGGTTGAAAATTTCAAGACTTAGGTCATTTTACACCATTTTTCAACCCTAAACTCCATAGAGACGGTTTTTAAAGAGTAATTTCTTTCCGAATTCATTGGTAAGAAACTTTAACTCGTTTTCAATCAATTTCAATTTTTTTATGAACTCTATCATCAAAGCTTTGAATTTAGAAGTAGAAATTGGGGAATTGTGGGTAGAATTTAGGTATATTGTGAAATTGAGATATAGATCTCGAATTAAGGCCGAATTTTGAACTAAATCACATATCCGGGCTCGGGGGTGAATGGGCAATCGGGATTTTGTCCTATTCTCAAAATTTGACCATGTGGGTCCGGGTTGACTTTTTGTAGACTTTTTAATTATGATAAAGATTTAGCATTTTTCATTCGTGAGTAGTTTTTAAATATTGTTTTGAATTGTGTGAATGAAATTTGACTATATTCGATTGTTTTGGAGAATTGTTACAAAGGATAATCTGTGGTTGATTGTTGATTGTGTTCCGAAAAGAGGTAAGTGTCGTGGTTAATCTTAACTTGAGGGAATTAGGACTTGATTGGTCTATTTTTTACGTGATTTATGTGTGGGGCTAGCGTACATTCAAGGTGACGAGTGTATATTTGTTGTCGTGGATTTAAGTATGCAGGGTGGACTACTTAATTGCATGTCTGCAATTATATCATGCCTTCATTTATTCCATGTTATTATTTGTTTCATACTTTAATTGCTAAATGTCTCTACTTATTCAATACATGGCTTTGATTGTTACATGCCTCTAATTGCCATATATTTTCCTGTATTCATGTCTTTATTTATTATCCGACTTTAATTGCTATATGCCTTTACATGTTATTAGATGGATGCATTTACTTGTCTTATGCCTTTACTTGTTTATTCACCTTAATATTCTATCTTTCGTTTTACTAAGTTATATTATATAGTCTTGGAGAATTTATACGTTTAGTTCCCTTTGTGTTATGTTGTAAGATGTGTCGTAGTTGGTTGTTGTATTATATATATTGTATATATGTAAATGAGGTTACATGCTGCAATAGTATTATATATATGTATATTAGGTTGTATGTCGCAACAATATTATATATATGTGGATCAGATTGCACACTGAAATGGTATTGTTATGATATATGGATCGGGTTACACGCCACAACTATACAATTATTATATTTGGATCGGGTCGCATACCGCAATGATATTATATATATATGTGGATGGGGTTGCACGCTACAACGATATGAGTATTATATATGTGGATCGTGTCGCACGCCGCAATGAAGAAATTGTATTATGGTTATTCTTGGCAATTGGTTTCCGTTACAGTATTGTGTTGTTACACTGACCGGTGATGATATTCTGGGGCCCTCTGTTATGTATTTCTTGTTTCAGTTATCTTGTTAATTAGTTGTTTCTCTATTCTGTTATTGTTTTCTACTTATACTCGCACAGGTTTTATTGAGTGACTTGTCTTAGCCTCGTCACTACTTCATCGAGGTTAGGTTCGACACTTACAAATACATGGGATCAGTTGTACTCATATTATACATCTGCAATTCTTGTGCAAATTTCGGTGTCAGTCCCAATGGCACGTAGTGGAGATTGCTCGAACCCTTCCATCCAGGAGACTTGAGGTAGATCTGCACATCGTTCACAGACCTTGAAGTCCATTTCTTATCTATGTTACTGTTTACTTTGTATCAGATAGTTATATTTTATTTCAGACTTTGTTTGTAGTATTGTAGAAGCTCATGTTCTTATGACACCAACTCCAGGATTAGACTAGACATTGTTGGATTCAGACTATTAAATTATAAAGTGTTTCAGTCTTAATTTCTTAATGTTTTGCATTTAAAATTTTAAATTGATTAACTGTTTTGCTAATGTTGTCTTGCCAAACAAGCAAATGTTAATGTATACAGCTAAAATCAAGAAAATCGATTTTATAGTCGACAAGGCATTGCACAATCTCACCTCGAAGGTCCCCGAGGATAGCCTAGGGTTCGGTTCCTTTGGGGAGTCTTCGCGCCCGGTATCGGGGCTGAATGGACCGTGTTTGTCACAGATAAGTGGAAAGTTCCCTTGGAGCTGTATTTTCTGACAAACGCCTGCGCAAATAGTGACAGTCTACAACAGGCTGATTGAGTGCTTGTACCAGCTACTTTATGTAATAATTACACATGCATTTGTACTATGTTTGGATTCCCCTACATATATAAAGGGGACCCTTGTCATTTTGTAAAGGATCTATTGCTCAATATTGAATACACAAGAACATTTTCTCTGCTCTCTAACATATTCTCTTGATCTCATTACTTGCATTTATTGCTTATATTCATTGTGTTCTATTTATTGTTCTTCATTTATTGCTTGTTGTTGGCCATAAAGAGCCGTCATTGAATTTATCATAACTGTTAGTCCTCCATCGACTATCCTCGGCAGGGCATCCGACTCGACCTCGAGGCCTCTAATATGCAAGCTCGAGGCCCCGATTATTAGCCATTCGGTTTGGTTATCACATTATTTTCAAGCTATTATCTTGTTTCCAAATCTTTCGCTTAGCATCAATTTCCTAACAACTAGCATAAAAATAGATCATGTATTTTTAGAATCACAAAATCAAATCTAATTGTAACTACCATTTTCAAGGTAAACAGTTTGGTGCCCACCCAAATTAAACGTGTACTCGTGGATCCAGGTAGCTCGGCCAATGTAATTAGATCGATGCTGGTAGAGTAGCTCGAATTACTCGATCAGATCATACCTACCTCCCGAATCCTCAACAACTTCAATATGGCCGGCGAAGCAACAAAAGGAGAAATCAATCTCCCGGTTAACATATTAGATGCAGTTAAAGATACCAGGTTCTACATCATTAAAGGTGATAAAAGGTACAATGCCTTGCTCGGTAGACCATGGATACATAACATGAAGATGGTACCGTTGACCCTCCATCAGATGATAAAGTTTCCAACAAGGGACGGAATAAAGACGATATACGGAGAGCAACTTGCGGCAAAGGAAATGTTCGCGGTCCATGAAAAGGTACCGAATTCTGTACACTCCGCCTCGGAGAAGTCGGAAAGCCAACAGACCCTCGAGGATGATGAAGAGGATTTCCTCGCTCCTAGAACCCTCATTTCCCCCGAAGAGTCGAACGCAACGAAGTTGACTGTCGAAGAGCTGGAGCAAGCCATATTGGTCGAGCATCTCCTAGACCAGAAGGTATACCTGGGATTAATCCCCGAGCTTAGGTAAAAACTCATTCAATTCCTTATTAACAACATCGATTGCATTACTTGGTCCTATTTAGACATGACAGGGATCCCACAGGAGATAACTACCCATCGACTAAGCATCGATCCCAGGCACAAATCGGTGAAGCAAAAAAGGAGACCATAGTACGAGATAAAGCATGCATGCATCAAAGACGAGGTAACAAAGCTCCTCAAGATAGGGTCAATTAGGGAAGTAAAATATCCTGAATGGTTGGCCAATGTGGCGGTAGTTCCGAAAAAGGAGAATAAACTAAGAATGTGCGTAGATTATAAAGATCTAAACAAGGCATGCCCAAAGTACTCATTCCCACTACCCAACATCGACCGATTGATCGATGCCACGGTAGGCCATGAAACCCTTACTTTTCTCGATGCCTATTCGGGGTATAATCCAATTCAAATGAACCCCAAGGATAAAGAAAAGAGTTCGTTCATCACAAAATACGGTACATACTATTACAATGTAATGCCCTTTGGGCTAAAAAATGCAGGGGCCACATATCAACGCCTAGTTAATAATATGTTCGAATATCAAATAGGCAAGTCCATGGAAGTTTATATTGACGATATGCTAGTTAAGTCCCTGTGCATAGAGGATCATTTGACTCATTTGCAGGAAACATTTGACATCCTCAGAAGTTACAACATGAAACTCAATCCCGAGAAGTGCACCTTCGGGGTATGATCGGGAAAATGCTTAGGTTTCATGGTATCAAATAGGGGAATCAAGATCAACCCCGATAAAATCAAAGCCATCGAAGAAATTACGATGGTAAATAACGTAAAGGCCGTACAACGGCTGACCGGGCAGATAGCATCCTTGGGCTGATTTATATCAACATCATCGGACAGAAGTCATCATTTTTTCTCCTTGCTCAAAAAGAAAAACAACTTTTAATGGACTCGGAGTGCCAACGCGCCTTGGAGGAGTTGAAGCAATATCTGACGAGCTCGCCTTTGCTTCACACCCCAAAAGTGGATGAGACATTGTATTGGTACCTGGTCGTATCCGAGATAGCGGTAAGTGGCGTGCTGGTCCATGAAGAACAAAGTATGTAATTCCCTGTTTATTATGTAAGTCGGACCCTGGGTGATGCCGACACCAGGTATCCGCATCTGGAAAAACTAGCTCTTGCATTAATAAGTGCATCTCGAAAATTGAAACCTTACTTTCAATGCCATTATATTTGCATTTTAACAACGTATCCCCTTCGAAGCATATTGCATAAACTTGAATTATCGGGCAGGTTGGCCAAATGGGTCATCGAACTCGGGGGATACGATATCGAGTATCAGCCTCGGATGGCTATAAAGTCTTAAATTTTGGCAGACTTCGTAGCCGACTTCACTCCCTCTCTCGTACTCCATGTCAAGAAAGAATTTTTTCTAAAAACGGGCACATCCTCCAGGATATGGACCCTGTTCACCGACGACGCCTTGAACGTAACAGGGTCCGGGCTCAGCATAGTCCTAAAGCCACCTACGTGTGGCGTGATTAGACAATCTATAAAAACCATAAGGTTAACTAACAATGAAGCCAAGTATAAGGCTATGATTGCAGGTCTGGAATTGGCCAAAGGCCTCAGAGCTGAGGTCATCGAAGCGAAATGAAATTCTCTCTTGGTGGTAAATTAGGTAAATAGGAGCTTCAAGGTTCGGGAAGACAAGATGCAAAGATACTTAGACAAAATTCAAATCACATTGCACCGCTTCAAAGAATGGACCCTGGTCCACACACCCCGAGAGGAGAATAGAGAAATCGATGCACTCGCAAACCTGGGATCGTCCATCGAGAAAGATTACATACTCCTCGGATCTGTTGTTCAACTGTCCAAGTCAGTGATCAAGGAAAACCACGCCGAGATCAACTCCACTAGCCTAACATTGGATTGGAGATATAAATATATCGATTATTTGGTGAACGGGAAGCTACCCGCGGACCCAAAAGAGTCGAGGGCCCTACGTACCAAAGCAGCCAAATTTTTGCTCGACGAAAGTAGAACTCTTTACAAAAGAACCTTTGATGGCCCCCTAATAGTATGCTTGGGGCCGGGAGATACCAACTATGTGCTCCGAGAGATCCATGAGGGCACCTGCGGAAATCATTCTAGTGCTGATTCCTTAATTCAAAAAATAACCAAGGCAAGCTACTATTGGGAAAACATGAAGAAGGACAGCAAAGAGTTCGTCCGCAAATGCGACAAATGTCAAAGATTCGCCCCAATGATCCACCAACCTAGTGAACAACTAAATTCAGTTTTGTCACCATGGCCATTCATGAAATAGGGGATGGACATCGTCGGACCTCTACCAACAGTGCCTAGTAAAGCTTGATTTATTTAATTTATGATTGACTACTTCTCGAAATGGGTTGAAGCACATACATTCGACAAAATAAGGGAAAAAGAAGTCACTAATTTCATCTGGGACCACATCATATGCCAACGGAATTCCTTCCGAGCTAACATGTGATAACGGGAAGAAATTCATCAGAAGAAAAGTGACTCAATTCCTCGAGGATCACAAGATTAAAAGGATCCTGTCAACACCCTACCACCCGTGTGCAAATGGCCAAGCCGAGTCCATAAACAAAACCATCATTCAAAAAAAAGAAGAAACTAGAAGGAGCAAAGGGAAGATGGAGAGAAATATTACCCAAAGTACTCTGGGCATATCGAATAACTCCAAAATCAAGCACGGGGGAAACGCCTTTCTCCCTGGTATATGGCGCCGAGGATTTGATACCAGTCAAGGTAGGAGAACCTACCACCAGAGTCTGACACACCACCGAGAGCTCGAATAATGAGTCCATGGTTACTGCTCTCGAATTATTGGATGAAAAGCGATAAGCCTCGCTGGTCCGAATGGCCGTACAAAAACATAGGATCGAAAGATACTAAAACAGGAGAACAAATCCCCAACATTTTGGAATCGGGGACTTAGTCCTAAGGAAGGCCACCTTGAATACTCGAAATCCTAATGAAGGAAAGCAAGATCAGAACTAGGAAAGACCGTACCGCGTCCTCAGGATAGTTGGCAAAGGATCCTACAAACTCGGCACCATGGACGACGAACATCTTCCAAATAGTTTGAATGTATTAATGCTTAAATGTTATTACTGCTAAAAGCTCAAAGGCCTTAAATTTCAAAAGCATGTGTTGCACTCTTTTCCTTCGATCATGTTTTAATCCCAAGAAGGGTTTTACCGACAAGGTTTTTAACGAGGCAACATATATATGCTATTTAAGGAAGAATCCACAAGTATTCAAGGCTTCTTTTTCAATCAACCTCGAATACTGGGTGGCATCCCCCCGGAAGGTTACCTCCTCGGAGAAGCCAAGATGTGATGAACGGGGTCTAGATAGGAAAATAATGTACCGGGCAAAACGGTCGAATGAACCGTGTCCGTATAGAGTAACCGAGCCCTTAACAGCGAAAATGTGTATACTTGTACCAAGTAATCAAAGTATACTTTCCAAAGCATTTTGCATTTCAAAAAAGCTCGATATTTTTGCAAAAACAACTCCAGAACCTAAAATGTCTCGAACACTCGGGGACTGGCATCAACAACCCGAAATCGTATGACCTCCGGGTTAGAGCTTCAAACTCGTAGGTTCTCAATAAGGCAACATTCAGTTCACAAAACGGCTCTAGAGACAAAAACATCCAAAACACTCGGGGACTAGCATCAAAAACTCAAGGACGTGTGACCTCCGGGTCGGAAGATTAAAACTCGCAAGCCCTCGATGAGGAAATACCAAGTTTTCAAGGAATGGCTCCCACGACAAGAAACCTTTGACGACGCAGGGACTACCGCTAATTGCCACCCCCATCGACTTATCAAAAAAATCGAGGCCATAAGAACCCATGTGGGAAGCCTCGGTCTCTTAAGACCTATATAAGGCAATCACAATATCTGTAAGACCTCAAGAAAGACAGGAACCACACTTGTACCAAGTGACCAAAACTGTATGACCTCAAGCATGGCATGAACCATACTTGTACCAAGTGACAAAAACAGTAACACCTCAAGCAACGCATGAACCATACTTGTACCAAGTAACCAAAACTGTAAGACCTCAAAGCATGTAAAATTCTGTAAGCCCTTACAAAAGGCATAATCCCGATCTTAAAGTTAAGGTTATATATCGAACTTGTAAGACCCCTAAAAAGGCATACCCTCGATATATACGTTGAAACTACTTCACTCGGGGACTAAAACGCTCCAGCCAAACACAATGAATACGGTCACAAGGCTGTACCAGCCAAACTAATGCAACTCTGGGACGCCCGACCGTCTCTATAAAATCACAGGCCTTTAATTACTTCAAAAATACTTCGAAAAGAATTGGTTAAACAGGCTACCCTCGACATAGGCAAAAGAGCTTCGACCATGTCAACTCTAAACTATAGGCTTCGAAACACTCAGCTATCGAGCAAAACCTCCCGAGGTACTCAATCATCACCATATAACGACTCACAATAGAGGTTTTTATCGAACAGTCGAAGAGTCAGGCAAACACAATTTCAAAAAAAATCCTTAACGAGCTAAAAATAAAGCCCATACTAGAGGTCGTACCGACCCAATGCATAAGATCCACTGTCGCCAGCCCATATAAGAGGTCGGTACACTGCCGCCGGCCCATATAAGAGGTCGTACCGATCCAATACGTAAGAGCCACTATCACCAGCCGATATAAGAGGTGGTACCAACCCAATGCGTAAGAGCCACTACTGCCAGCCCACACAAGAGATCGTACCGACCCTATGCGTAAGAGCTCAAGGGCCAGCAGTTAATCGATTCGGAGACTGAACCCAAAGCAGTCAATCGAATATGCCTAAGAGCAAAAGCATAAGAGCCTAAGACGCCAACTTATATTAAAAGTTCGTACCGACCCAATGCATGAGAATCTAAAAAATTCACGCAAGTGGCCTTGGAGCCAACACGACAGACTTATAGATCGACTCTCGACCGTTGATAAACAATCAAAGGTGGCAGGAATCCAAGGGTCTAAAATTGAGACCCACAACTTTGGAGCAATTGCCAAACGAATGCCATAAGTCAGAAAAGGAAAAAAATTGATACACATACAAAAAGATTCATAAGAATTCAATTATGAAATCTACATCTAAAAGCCCTTGCGAAGGCAAAAAGTAAATGAAAACGTTAATCTAGCGCCGGAGCTACACCCTTGACGACAAAAAATATGCTTTCAAGCAGCATCGGCCAAAGCCTCCGGGTTTCCAATGGCCTCCTCCCCTTCAAGGACATCGCCTCCATCTTAATCACCTCTTGAGTCGCTGCTCGACTAGCTTTCAGAAGGAAGCAGGGCCACAAATCCCTCTTCTAGGGTATTCACTCTCTCAACTTTGGCAATTAAATCAACTCCCCCCGCATATATATCCTTGAGCATCTGTCTCTTAGACCTTAATCGGGCATGATCCACTGCTCGGGTCAGGCGTTCCTCAGCCTCTTTGGACACCTTTCGGGCTTGAGAATTTGTAGTAGCGGTGTCTTCCTTATATGAGGCCACGAGCGCCTCGTCCTCAGCCCTAACCTCAGGCAACGTAATAACCAACGCAGTATGGAGATCCTTATGCTTACTACTCTCGGCCCTCGCATCTTCGAGGCAACTCCCGATCGAAGCCACCTCTCCCCGGAGAACATCTCTCTCAAAGATTACCTCACCCAGATGCCACTTAAACTCAAAAATTTCGGAGTCTCTGGCTCAGAGCTCCTTCACCATAAGGAACTCTTTCTCCTTAAACTGCAAAAATCGGCCCAAAGATATTAAAGTACGGAATTCAGTCAGACATACAGACAAAAAATAGATAGGAACTATGTAACCTATTAAGTAAGACGAGCTTTTTCCCGGGACGCCGCATCCAAGCAATCTCGAAGGCCACAGAGTTCTTCCTCACTCTTGGTAGAAAGAGCCCTGAGCTCATCGGCTTCCGAGGTAAGCTTCTTATGTTCGCCCTTGCGGCGAGTCAGCTCGGCTTTAAAATTGGTAAACGTTTAGTCATAAAGCACCTTGGCCTGGAACCATGAAAGAAAAAAGGTTAGAAGGGCAAAGGTCGGAGCGCAAAGAAGAATTTACAAAAAGATTACCTGCTCGCATAGCCTGTTGATATCAGTAAAAATAAGAAAATATCAGGCTCAAGTTTTTCCTCAGGCGCAGCAGAAGGCTTTTTGAACACATCTATTTCACCCACGAGCGTCCACATGTCGAGTGAGTCTATATTGGGGATATCTTGTGTCTCCATCGGAGGAAAGGCCGATTCAGAAGGGGAATCACTCACTTCAACGACCTCGACTGGGTCAATCGGGGTTTCCCCTTGGTTCTGAAGAGCTTCGGAATTGGGCTCTTCTAGATTGCCTGCCAAGCGCACCTCAACTTGAGGGGAATTTTGGCCATCAATACTAGCATCCGATACACCCTCACAGGACTCTTCAGCTCGAGGCGGGTCAACGATGGAACTGAGTTGTGATTCAGAAGTTGCCGAATCAACAGTATGAGAGGCAATCAAATCCTCTCATCATTCGGGTGCTGGCAAAGGATCATCTTTCCTTTTGCCTCCAGCTTGGGGATTCCCCGAACTTTCTGGAATTAAGACTGTTGGACCATCCTTAGCATCTTCCATTCTGGTTTTCTTGGATTTCAGAGGACAAACTGGCAATCCCCCTCGTCTTTTCCTCTTCATCGAGTGTTGGAGCACCCGCTTCCCCAGGAAGAATATCTCTCATCTGCCCAAATACAAAAAAAAGTATGGGGAATGAGAGTGCAATTAGAAAGAACCTTTGTAAAACTGAAGCTGTAGCAGACAATGAAGTCCCACCGTGATCCTTGGCTTCCCATCGAGACTTGGATAAATCGCGCCACACGCACTGGACGCATGGGAAAATCGAGTCCAGTTTAGATACCCATCCTGAAAGATTCCTTACCGCATCAGGGCATGCCACAGTAGCTATATCAGCGGAGGAAGTCAGTCCACGAAGAAATGTATCCAAGAGAAACAAATGGGCAGTTAATTAAGTATGTCTACTTACGCTTCATGTTCTATCTTTCGGGGAATGACATCCTCTCTTCGGGAATAGAGTCCAAAGTCCTAACTTGGAGGAAACGGCTCATTCACCCCCCATTCCTAACATTGTCGATGCAAGAAAAGAGGGCCCTCGAGGCCCGACAACGGATCTTAATTAGGCCCCCAAATATGAGTCGGGGACTATACCTTCTGATTAAATGGTCGAGGGTGAAGGGCATCCCCTCGATCATAGTCATGTAATATCTGGTCATGTAAACGATACACCAGAATGACAGATGAATTTGGCCGAGGGTCACTTGATATCATTTGCATAAGTCGAGTATTAAGGGCTCTATCGAAGACATGGAGGGCACCGCCGAGCCGAGGGTAAATGGATAAGTGTACACACTGAGGAAGTCAGCCTTATACGTCATTATGTCCTCCCCCCGAGAAGGAACCTCCACTAATACCTCATCTCCCCAACGACAATCAATTTTCACCCTTTTGATGTCTGTTATTTGTGACGACCCGGCCGGTCGTCTTAAGAATTAATGCCCTGATCCCCTATTAACTGCTTTCCCCAAGTTTATTTTTGCAAATATGATTTTCTGGGATGTTCGGTTTTGAATTTAGGAGAGTTTTGGGACACTTAGTCCCTAAATGAGAGCTTAAGTGTTGAAAAGTTGACCGTAGTCGAAACAGTATGAAGACAACCTCGGAATGGAATTCTAATGGTTTCGTTAGCTCCGTTGGGTGATTTTGGGATTAGGAGCATGTTCGGATTGTGTTTTGGAGGTCCGTAGCTAATTTAGGCTTGAAATGCCGAAAGTTGAATTTTTGAAGTTTTCGGTCCGATAGTGAGATTTTGATCCGAGGATCGGAATGGAATTTCGAAAGTTTCAGTAGTTTCATTGTGTCATTTGATATGTGTGTGAGAAATTTCAAGTTATTCGGACGTGGTTTGGTTGGGTTTTTGATCGAAAGCAGAATTCAGAAGATTTTGAAACTTAGGCTTGAATCCGATGTGTTTTGGTTGTTTTGATGTTGTTTGAAGTGTTTTGAAGATTGGTATAAGTTTAAGTAGGGTTTTAGGATATATTGATGCCTTTGGTTGAGGTCCCAGGGGCCTCGGAATGAATTCGGATGGTTGACGGAGGAAATTTTTGAGTTAAAGTTGTGCAGCAGCTGTTCTTCTAGTATTTTCGCATCTGCGGTATGGGAACCGCAGATTAGGGAAACAACTAAAAACTCGAAGAACAATCTATCATGTCTCAAACAAATAAGTACATAGCCGAGACATGATTTCTAACACGAATCATAGCTCAAATGATCATATAAGTGGAGAAACACAACTATAACGAGGCATGAAAGCAAATTAGTTTATAGTAGCTTAAGGTCTACCCGGAATACACCGGTGTATGCATACATGCCCATCACCTAGCACGTGCGTTATTCCCAAAACATCTCATGTATCATAGTCAAAAGGGAAAATAATCCTCGAACCAAGTTTAGATATGTTACTTACCTCAAAATGCATGAATTAATACTCCAAAAATCCCATACCACTTGAATCGGCCTCCGAGCGACTCGAATCTCGTCAAAACAACTTAATATCATCAATAGAAGCCATGGGAAATTACCATAAACAATAAAGCTAGGATCTTGATTCAAATATGCAAAGTCAACCCAAAATGTCAACCATGGTCCGGTACTCTGGAACCCGACAAAACTCACAAATCCCTAATCCCATTCCAATACTAGTCCGAATATATGTGTTTCATCCATTCCCACCTCAAATCGACCCTTAAATCATCAATTTTTACTCTCCAAAATCATAGCAAAAAATTCACAATTTCCAACTTAACTTCACATATACTAGGTGTAATAACACATGTATAACCAATATCTAACACTAAAATTATGTAAGGATTAATTACCCCTGCAATTGTAGTGAAATCCTCTTCAAAAATCGCATCCAAACGAGCTCCACAACTCCAAATAACGAACAATGACCAAACTTCGAAATATAAAGTTTGCCCAGCATTTATGCATTTGCCAACAATCTGCCGCATCTGTGGTTCTACTTTTGAGATTTCAAGACCCATATATGCTGCCTTCACGTAAATCACGACCAACCGCACCTGCGGTCATAACACCGCACCTACGCACCCGCATCTGCGGTCCCATAATCATAGATGTGGCCTCGCTTCTATGCCAATTCTTCTGCATCTGCGGCCCCTGACTCCTCCATCCCATAGCTGATTTTGTGGCTTCACACCTACATCTGCAGACACGCATCTCCGACCAAAGTTTCGTAGATGCGGAAACATCAGGACTCAGAAATCTTCAGCCAAGGCAATTAATCTAAAATGTTTCGAAACTCATCTGAAAATCACCCAAGGCCCCGGGGACCCTGTCCAAGCATACCAACAAATCCCAAAATAAAATACGGACCTAATCGAGGCCTTAAATCACACCAAACAAAATTAAAACTATGAATCACACCTTAGTTCAATCTTGAGGAACTTATGAGCTTCCAACTTCCAAAAATCATGATGAACCATATCAAATTTACTCTGATTGACCTCAAATATTGAATACACTCCCAAATGACAAAACAAACCTATTCCGACTCCTAAAACCACAATCCAAACTTGATATCATCAAAGTCATCTCCCGGTCAAACTTATGAACCTTCCAAACCTTTAACTTTCCAACTTTTGCCAAAAAGCACCAAATCAACCTATGAACCTCCAAATCAAAATCAGGACATATGCCTAAGTCCAAAATCACCACTCGAACCTACTAGAACCAACAAAATGCCATTACGGGGTCGTCTACCAAAAAATTCAATTTTGGCCTACCTTTATAACTTAAGTACCCAACCTTGCGAATAAGTGTCCCAATTCAGTCCAAAACTCATCCGAAACTAAACTGACCGACTCCGCAAGTCGCATAATCACAAATACACATATATAAAGGATCAAGTAGGGGAATGAGGCTCAAATACACAAAATAACCGATCGGGTCGTTACTTTCTCCCCCTCTTAAATAAATATTCATCCTCGAACGAGTCTAGAATCATACCTGGGATCTAAAAAGGTGAGGATATCTACTGTGCAACTCCTACTTGGTCTCCCAAGTAGCTTCCTCGACCGGCTAACCTCTCCAATGAACCATCATCGATGCTATATTCTTCAAGCTCAACTTTCGAACCTGCCACTCCAAAATGTCCACTGGCTCCACATCATAAGTCAAATCCTCATCCAACTGTACAGTGATGAAGTCCAATACATGTGACAGATCTCCATAATACATCAGAAGTATGGAAACATAAAATACTGGGTGAACTCTGATAAACTAGGTGGCAAAGCAAGTCTGTAGGCCACCTCTCTAACTCTCTCAAGCACCTCAAAACGAACAATATACCGAGGGCTCAACTTTCCTTTCTTCCCAAAACTCATCACACCCTTCATGGGAGAAAGTCTGAGTAGAACCTTCTCACCAACTATATATTCCATATCACGAGCCTTCCAGTTCGCATAACTCTTCTGCCTAGACTGTGTTGTACGAAGCCGCTCCTATATAGACTGCACCTTCTCCAAAGCATCATGGACCAAATTAGTGCCCAACAACCTAGACTCCCCAAGCTCGAACCAACCAACTAGAGAACAATATCGCCTCCCATATAAGGCCTCATACGGGGCAATCGGGATGCCCGAATAATAAGTGTTGTTGTTGTAGGAGAACTCTGCTAACGGTAGTAACTGATCCCATGATCCCCCAAAATCAATGACAGATTGCTAGTAATATGTCCTCCAATATCTGAATAGTATGCTCGGACTATTTGTCCATCTAGGGATGAAATGTCGTACTCAGCTCGCCCTGTGTGCCTAACTCATGCTGCACTGCTCTCCAAAAATGTGATGTGAACTGAGTGCCTAGATATAATAGACACAAGCACACCATGAAGGCGAACAATCTCACGAAGGTAAATCTTAGCTAATTGCTCTGACTAGTAGGTAGTCATGACTGGAATAGAGTGTGTAGACTTAGTTAGTCTGTCCATAATAACCCACAATGTATCAAATCTATTCAAGGTCTGTAGAAGCCCAACTACAAAATCTATAGTGATAAGCTCCCACTTTCACTTCGAAATATCTAGCCTCTGAAGCAAACCACCTAGTCTTTGATGCTCATACTTCACCTATTGAAAATTCAAACACCAAGCAACATACTCAACAATATCCTTCTTCATCCTCTTCCACTAATAGTGCTGCCTCAAACTATGGGCCTCCTCAAGTATCAAGTCTCGCAACCCATCCATATTAGGCACACAAATCTGGCCTGAAGCCTAAATATCCCATCATCACCAATAGTAACCTCCTTCGCCTTACCGTGCTGCACCGTGTCTCTTAGGAAAAGTAAGTGGGAATCATCATATTGACGCACCTTCATGTGCTCTAACAAACACGATCATGATACAACACAAGCAAGAACCCTACTGGGCTCTGAAATATCTAACCTCACGAACCTATTAGCCAAAGTCTGAACATCCAAAGCTAATAGTCTCGCCCCAAATAGAATAAAAGCAAGACTCCCATGCTTTAAGCTTTCCTACTAAATGCATTGGCCACCACATTGACCTTCACCGGATGATAAAGAATGGTGACACCATAGTTCATTAGTAGCTCTAACCACCTCTGTTGCCTCAAGTTCAGATCGTTTTTCTTGGGTAAGTGTTGGAGACTCCTGTGATCCATGAACACCTCATAACACATGCCATAAAGATAATGCTACAAGATTTTAAGCACGTGGACAATGGCTGATAACTCCAAATAGTGCATATGGTAGTTCTTCTCTTGGGGCTTCAATTGATGTAAAACATAAGAAATAACTTTCCCCTTTCGCATCAACATTCACCTAATTCCAACCCGTGAAACATCATTATAGACTGTATAAGAACCCGATCCCGAAGGCAAAACCATAATTGGAGTTATAGTCAATGAAGTCTTGGGCTGAAAGCCCTCCTCATACTCATCACTCCACCCAAATGGGGCTGCAATAGATGAAAATCCCTCCACAAAATAGTGATAATACCCGGCCAACCTAAGGAAACTCCGGATCTCTATTGCACTAGACGGTCTGTCTACCTCAATCTTCTTCGGATCCACCTTAATTCCCTCACTGGACACGACATAAACCAAGAATGACTTCGAGACTAATCAAAGCTCACACTTGAAGAATTTAGCATATAGCTCTTCTCCCTAGCTGTGAGAATACAACAGTATATCATCAATGAAAACTATGATGAAGGAATCCACATAAGGAAGAAATACGTTGCTCATCAAGTGCATGAAGCTACTAGGTCATTGGTCAACCCAATCACATCACCAAAAACTCATAATGTCCATAGCGGGTCCGAAAAGCAGTCTTCAAAATATCTGAAGCCCTGATCTTCAACTGATAGTACCCCGATCTCTAATAAATCTTCGAGTATACACTAGCACCTTGAAGCTGATTAAATAAGTCATCAATCCATGGTAGTGGGTAGTTGTTCTTGATATTAACCTTTTTTAACTACCTACAGACAATGCACATCCTCATTGAACCATCTTTCTTCTTCATAAATAACACCGGTGCACCCCAATGTGACACACTCGGCATGATGAAACCCGTATCAAGCAATTCCTATAACTGTTCCTTCAATTCCTTCAACTCTACTAGTGCCATGAAACATGGTATAATAGAGATGTTTTGAGTGCCCGACACTAAATCAATTAAAAAATCAATATCCCTGTCGGGTAGTATGCCGACAGGTCTACTGGAAACACATCTGAAAACTTCCTCACTACCGGAGCTGACTCAACAGTAGGAGTACCAGCACTAACTTCCCTCACAAAAGCTAAGTATGCCAAGCACCCCTTCTCAACCATCCACAGAGCCTTTAGAAACGACACCACTATACTAGGAATATGACCCAAAGAACCTTTTAACTCCACCATAGGCAACTCCGGCATCACCAACGTCACGGTCTTAGCGTGAAAGTCAAGAATAATATGATATAGATATAGCCAATCCATACCTAAAATCAGCTCAAAATCAACCATGCTAAGCAATAAGTGATTAACTCTAGTCTCATAACCCCCAATGGCAACCATACAAGACTGATATACATGGTCTACCATGATAGAATCACCGACTGTTGTGGATACATGAACATGCATATCTAAAGAATCACGAGGCATATCCAAATAACAAGCAAAGTATGATGACACATATGAATAAGTGGAATCAGGGTCAAATAATAGTAAAACATCTTTGTGGCACATGGAAATAATACATGTGATCATGGAGTAAGAATAAACTACCTCTAGTCTGGCAGAAAATGCATAGCAAAGAGCCTTTCCACCACTTGATTGACCTCCCCCTCTAGGGTGACCTCATAATATATGACCTCCACCCTGAGCTCGATGAGTAGGCGGCAGAGAAACTGGTGTGGGGGCTATAGTTTAACCTCTCTACTGCAAGGGACCTCTGAGATGGGGAGGGGGGAGGCAATACCTCCTCACAAGCTCCAACTCCCCAGATTCGTAGCAACCTCGGACTAGGAATGATTGCAGGGACGGAATCAGACCCTGTGAACAAGAATAACCACTGGAAAAGCCTGGTACTGACAAACCCTGCACTAATGGAGTGCGATAAGTGTTCTGAGCTGGGAGTGCCCTGAGTGAAAACTGCACTGAAGCTCCTTTGCTGGTGGTGAATGATAAACTAGTCCGTTAGGCTGGCTCCCTTGTAAGTCGACCTTGGCCTCCAGATGAGGCACCGCTGAATCCTCCAAAATGATGAGGCCTCTTGTTAGTGGCCATCTACCTACCCTGACCTCTAATGCTCTCGATCCTCCTATCTATCTCCATAACTCAAGTAAAAAATATCATCCTCGGTCTCTTGGGCCATCTGTAGCCTGATACCATATGTAAGGCCATTTATAAACCTCTGTTCCCTCTTTCTCTCAATATAGAATAGAATAGCTACATGGCATGATAAATCCACAAATCTAGTCTCATACAAGGTAACAGTCATGCTACCTTACTAGAGGCGCTTAAACTAACGACGGAAGTCCTCTCTCTAAGTGAAGGGAATGAACTTCTCTAAAAATAACTATGAGAATTGAGCCTAAGTGAGAGAAGGTGAACCTACTGCTCTGACCCGAAGATACTCCTTTCGCCACCTATCGGCAAAGCCATATGTCTAAAATTCTTTGAAGTAAACTCTGTTGGACTCCACTATGCCCATGTTGTGCAATATCTCATGGAAGCAGTCTAAGAATTCCTAGGGTTTTCAGAAGGTGTACCACCAAAGCAAGGAGGAAATAACTTGACGAACTTGTCCAGCCTCTTAAGCCCCTCAACTAACATCATGGGTTTCTCTCCGGGGTATGTATCAATAACAGGATGAACTGCCCCAACTAGTAGAACTGCTAGGGTTTGATACTCGTGAGCCATCTGGTCTGGAGTGTGAGTAGGGGAGTTTGGGCTCCTCCCCCGACCTGAGAAAAGGTTGGTGCTACAGGAAAATCACCGGCCTAAACCACACTCTCTATAAAACCAACCAAGCAGACTAGGCCAACCTGAAGCACTGAGGTAGTGATGAACCTCTCTGGGACCTGGGTTGGTCCTACTGGCTCACTCGAAATAAGGATCTCCTCCTTCTATTCAATCTAAGGCTCAACATCAGGTGCCGCTGTATGTGCTCTAGACTGAGCTCTACCTCGGCCCCGACCTCTACCCTTGGTAGTGGCTGCAATTAGGGGCTCTGGATCCTGATCAGTTGAACATGTCCTCACCATCTGTGAGAGAAAGAAGAGTAAAGGTTCAGACTTTAGAATTAAGAAATCTGCACGACAAGAATACAAGAAAGTGATGTTTCCTAATAGCTCGGTAGCCTCTTGAAGATAAGTACAGATGTCTCCCACTAATCCACAAGACTCTACTAAACTTGCTCATGACTCTTGAGAACGAGACAACCTAGTGCTTTGTTACTACTAACATGTCACGACCCAAACTCCCACATGAGTCATGACAACACCTAACATTGCTTTTCTAGGAAACCCAACTATTTCACAATAAAAATGACAGAATAATCATAAATATCTAAAAATAGTAATTATAATTGTCTGCGGCAAAATCAGAGGGCCTAATTTCTTGCTATCAAGTAACTTTAAAAGAATGTCTCGAGGCCTCGAGGACATGGAGTTACGGCCAAGTTCCCTCCCTTGGGGCTCGTCGAGGCCCCGACTCAAAGAAGACAAAGATCGAGGCTGGACCAAAATGAGGAATTCCCAAGGCACACGGCTTAATCTTGCAAAGTTGACCTATCCGGGGCCTGTCTCAAGATGTCACGTCCAGCCGTCCGGTCTCCATGCCTTTACAATTAATGCATTTTGTACTATAACGGGTTCCCCTCCTATATAAAGCGGATCCGCATCACTTTGTAACCCTCGGCTGCTGTTGCTCCAACCATTCTACACAAGATCAATGATATCTCTCTCTCTCTCTCTCTCTCTCTCTCTCTCTCTCTCTTTTCTCTCTAACTTACTCGCTCGAGGCTACTCTTTATATTCATTGCTTTCATACTTGTTCTTTATTAATTGCATGATATTGGCCATAAAGTGTCTTCTTTAATTATACCTTAACTGTTATCCCCTTCCCGGTTATCCCCGATAGCTCAAGCTCGAGTCAGGTATCGACCCCGAGGCCTTTCATTGATCAGTCTGAAGCCCGGGTAGCAAGCCCCTCGATTTGATTACTGCCCCGTCTTAACTTATATTTCACCATTAAACTTCATACGCCTAGCATCAATTGCTCTAACAACTAGCATAAAAATAGATCATGTATTTTTAGAGTCCCATTTACAAATATAATTGTTGTTACCTTTTTCACGGTAAAGAGTCTGGCACCTACCGTGGGGCTAAAAATAATAGTGATTATTTTCTTGTTGGTTTCATTACACAAACGCAAGTTATTTTTCATGCTTTTTCTTGTCCAAGATCTTTGGATTTAAGGTCAAAATGTCTGGCCCGATAAACAGAGCTAAGAACGACTACCTTTAAAATCACAGAGAAAATAGTGTGGCTGTTTCAGTCATTGGCGCGCCACCGCAGAACCCCAATAACGCACCTGGACCAATTCCAACAGACGCGTGTTCGCAAGATGCGCAGCAGGTCGACGAAACCTCACACACTGACAGAAGCATACAACGTGGCGACCAACAAGAATCCCAGAAGTCCCCGGCTTGGGAAGTATAGGAAGTTAGTTTTCATGATATTTTTGAAATGTTTAGCAGTCACAACAGTTGGCTATCGCTCAGTTGCAAAGCCACCAAAAGACTTCCAGCACAGTAGCACCGGAAACTACTCCCCCAGCCGAACAGGTACCCGAGAGATCGAGCAATAACGGGTCGATAGCCGACCCGACCATAGTAAAAATGTTTAAGGATCTCACCAAAAGGATTGAATCGGGTGAGAAAATGATAGGAACCAACGACAGGAATGTCGAGACCTACAACTCTAGGGTCGACCAGATACCGGGTGCACCCCCGGTCCTCAAGGGCGTGGATTCAAAGAAGTTCATACAAAGGTCGTTCCCCAAGGAGGCGGCCCTAAAACCCATTCAAAAGAAGTTTAGAATGTCGGAACTCCCTATGTACAATGGTACCACTGACCCTAATGAGCACGTTACAGCCTACACCTGTGCGGTAAAGGGCAATGATATAAAGAATGACAAGATCGAGTCTGTATTGTTGAAAAAACTCGGGGAAACATTTTCGATGGGGGACATGATGTGTTATCACAACTTAGCTCCTAACTCTATAGATTCATTTGCCATGCTAGCATACTCCTTCGTAAAGGAACATGCCGGTGCAATCAAAGTAGCGACGAGGAAGTCTGACATTTTCAAAAACAAGCAAAGAGAGAACGAGATGCTACGGGAGTCCGTGTCTCGCTTTTAGATGAAGGGGATGGAGCTATCGCCAGTCTTCGATGACTGGGTAGTGCAGGCCTTGTTGGCTTCGAAATAACTAAAACAAAACCAGATCAAGTACCCAGCTATGACTCGGTCAAACTTCCACAACCGGTACTAGTCAAAGATCAGGGCCGAGGATGTCCAGCTGGGAGCCCCTTCGGGCTCAGTGTACCTGAGCAGGCTCCTGGGAAAGGAACCAAAACTAAACAAAGAAATGTATTAACCATACATCTAAGATAGGAGGAACGCCCCAAGGGGTAACCTACCTCGCAATGATCGGAGAGTGGATCGAGGATAGGATCCTCGAGGGATCATCAAGAGAGCCAGATTCGATCGAAACGTAGTGACAATGGGTGTGCCTCATTTGTCAAAATACAACGTCAATGTCGATGTGTCGGATATCGTGTTCGCCATCAGTAAAATCAGAGATGCCAAGTGGCCCAAACATATACAATCAGATTCTTCGCAAAGGAATTACAACCTGGTATGCGAATTTCACAACGCGCACGGCCACATGACTGAGGATTGTCATCAGCTACGAGAAGAGGTAGCTCAACTTCTTAACAAAGGACATCTCCGGGATTCCTTAGCGATCGAGCTATAAATTAGTTCTGGGAAAGGGAGGCAACCAAGAAGAACGAGGCAAATGAGCCACAAAATGTCATCCACATGATCATGGGGGGCACCGATGCCCCGCAGGAACCCGTAATGAGAAGAACGAAAATATCCATCACCAGAGAAAAGCAGACTCAAGGATATATTCGTGAGGACACCCTCACATTCAGTGAAGAGAACACCGAGGCCTTGTCTCAACCCCACAATGACACACTGGTAATCTCGTTCCTTGTAAATTCTTTTCAAATAAAATGTGTACTCGTGGATCCAGGTAGCTTGGCTAATATTGTTAGGTCGAGGGTGATAAAGCAGCTTGGGTTGCTCAATCAAATCGTGCCCGCCACTCGAGTCCTCAACGGATTCAACATGGCAAGCAAAAGAATGAAAGAAGAAATCATCCTTCCGGTCACCGTGGCCAGCACGACCCAAGACGGCAAATTCCATATCATCAAAGGAGGCAAAAGGCATGAACGCCTTATTCAGACGTCTGCGGACACACCGCATAAAGGCAGTGTTGTCCCCCCTTTGCCAAAGGATGAAATCCCCCGCAAGTGAGGAAATTAAAACCATCTGCAGGGAGCAACACGCAGCAAGGTGAATGTTCACGTCACATAACATATCATCGGCACCAATATCCCTACTCTCGAAAGAGTAAAAGTGTAATCAAACCATGTCTTCGGCCATTCCCGATTAAACAAAGCATAGGGTTGTACAAGAGTCCTCGCTTTGATATAGCAGGGACATATCGGGCCTCGGAACATCACTTGCGCACCCCGCAATAAGGTAAGACCACGTCCCTCCTTCGTTATTTTACACTAACCCGTATGCAGACACCCGACCAGGGCATTTGGAAGTGTTAACCCTACCCGAAGATCCCAAAGCCTTAATGCACCCATCGCTTTCTTTCCTCTTAGCTGAGCCTTCGCCCCGAAGAGGGTCTTTCTAGCAAGGTACTTAGTGGGGCGACATACCTCCTAAGGTACTTTCAGGGCTCCTTTTTCAATCAACCTTGAACGCTAGAAGGTACCCCTATTGAAGACGTTGTCCGCCTGGAAGGGTCGGGGAATGGCAGAATAAGTTCCAATACGAAATAATGTACCGATCCAAATGATCAAAAGAGCCGTGCCCGGCAGGCCAAACTCACGGCAGTGAAACAACATGTACTCACATTAAGCAAATCAAAGAATATTTTTCGCCAAAATCATCTCGTACTCCAAAGAAATTTCAGCATACTCACGTGAATGGTCCCTACATCGAGTACGTCCTGAAATACTCAGAGACTTAGGATCAACAATTACCCACATGACCTTAGGGTCGGAACTCCGCGCTCGTAAGGTATCCACGAGGCAATTCCAAGCTCATGAGTAACGGCTTCCGAGTCTAAGCAAACGCGATGACTCGGAGACTGTCATCAATCGCCATTCACTGAAAAACCCGAGGCCGTAAGACCCCAAGCAAGAAAACTCGGTCTAGCTAGATCTATTTACATAACAATAGAAAACTGTAAGACCTCAGCAGGCATGAAAAACTATATGACCTCAACAGGCATGAAAAAACTGTAAGACCTCAACAACCATGAAAAACCTGTAAGACCTCAACATGCATGAAAAAACTATAAGACCTCAGTAGGCATGAAAATTTTGTAAGACCTTACTATAGACATAAAACTCAATCCCGAAGTTTAAGCTATGTGTCGCATTTGTTAAACTCCCGAAAAGGCATACCCTTGATACAAACGCCTAAGCTATCACACTCGGGATTAAAAATCGCTTCGGCCAAACACATATGACTACGGTCAAAACGGTTGCACCAGCCAAATTAATGTGACTCGGGGACAGCCGACCGTCGCTAACTAAATCACAGGTCATTACTTCGAATCTACTTCGAAAAGAACCGGTTAAAACAGGCTACCCTTAACAGGCAAACGAGCTTCGACCATGTCAGCTCCAAATCGTAAGGCTTCGAGCTACTCAGCCTACGAGCTAAACCTTCCGAAGTGCTCGAACATCGCTGCTAACGACTTTAAATCGAGGTTTTTCCCGAACCAATGATGGCTCAGGAAAAATCATTTCAAAAAATCCTTAACGAGAGGAAAACAAAGCCTACATATGCCCATAGGCAAAAGCGTAAGAGCCACTCTTGCCAACTTAAAAATTGAAAACTTGAGGATTAAAATGACCTCCAGTTGTAACCCAAATTCGGAGACCAGATCCAAAATAGTTAGATACATGCCTAAAGGCATAGTATAAGATCCCTCGTCGCCAGCTTCACAAGCCTCAGGGCCACGTACCTAAAAGGTCGCTTCGACCCAAGGCGTAAGAGCCACTGTCGCTAGAAAAAAAATGAGGGTCAATTGAGCTCAAGATGCGACCCGACTCGGAGACTGAACCCAAAATAGTTAAAGTACAAATGACCAAGGGCAAGGCGAAAGAGCCATTGTCGCCCGCCCATGCAGATGCAAAAGCTTGAGGGTTGAATAGGCTCGAGTCGAAATACGACTCTAAGACTGAACCTAAAATAGTTGAACAAAGCATAAGAGCTCTAACGCCAGCTTGCGCTAAAGGCCGTATCAACCAAGCGTGCAAAAGCCTCTAGGCCTGCCTGATGAGCTCCGAAACCATTTTACGAATCTAAGGATTATCGCCAACCTTGAAACTAGCCCGCGTGGTCGAAAACAAAGCAGAAAGGGATACATAAGAGATAAAGCTTGAGGTTTTCCTTTATTTACATACGCAAAAAGGTGAGTTCTTCATCTACAAATGCACTCTGCGAATATCTCATACAAAATGGCAAACTCTATGTTTCGCTCCAGAAGGATACGGCATACCAGCCCCATCTTCACTCTCCGTGGTCGGCAAGAATTGACCGAGCATCACGCTCGTCTGCCCTCGCTTGAGCCAACTCTTCCGGGAGAACAAAACACTTCGCACTAACCTCTTCAAGTACCTCTCTTCGGGATCTACAACTAACATATTCCTCGATCCTCTTTTCATGAACGAGGGCCCTCTTCAACTCAGCTTCGGCATCAATAGCATCTTTCAAATAAATCGCCATCTCCTGATCAGCCTTAGTCCGGCTTAATGCTTCTTCAGCCCAAGCATCAACGATCTCAGCCCTGACCTTCGAAAGTTCGGACTCGAGCTTCGTGATCATATCCGCTTGAACTGAAGCGTGTCACGAGCCAAGCAGAGTTGGATTTCGAAGGCAGAAACTTTAGCCTAGGCACCCTTCTCCTCTGATGCTTGGGCCTGAACCTGAGCTCTTAGTTAGCCACGACCACTCCTAACTCGATCAGATTCACCCCTAAGGTACTCCAGAGCCTCCATCTTTTTCTGCAACTGAGATAGGCAGAAAGGTTAACCTTAAGGGTTAAAAAGGCAAAACGTGTAATACGAGAGGTTACCTGCTCCATCAAATAGCTCTTGTAATTCGAGCTTCGGTACGCCTCATATCGCCAGTGCATCAACTCAACCTCCTTCTCCTTGCAGAGGCGCCTAAGGGACCTACCCTCATCCAGAGCTTTCCAAAGCCTAGCCCCATGACGGAGCAGCTCAGACCTGAGCCTATCAAAGGCCTGTAGATGAAAAATTCGATAAGGAAGGGAAGATACGAGATGCAGAAGGAATATGTCGAAACTCACCACAAAGTGAAGCCGACGGACTTCCTCGAAGGCCGAGCACATTCCTGTTGGTCCAGCCCCCTCATCACTGGAAGAACCAACCTCTATCGAAGTATGATCACTCGGAGGAACCACCGCTCCAAAACCGAAGACGTCAGGAACAACAGGCTCGGGCGATGTTTTCTCCTCGAAGACACGGAGCCGTTTAGCCCCGCAAAAAGATCCATTGCACTGCAAGTGCATATCTCGTTTATCACCATCATCCCTTGACTCGGAAGCCAACAACTTCTCCCTTTCTTCGGAGGAGAACAACCTCGCCACTGGGGACCTTCCGATACCTACAACAGTAAGGTCAGTACATAAAAAGAGGGAATATCATCTCAAATATACAAAGGCCAAGGTAAAAGCAGTTTACGCACATACCTTGGTATTTCGCTTCCCATCTGCCTCGGGACACAACTCGCTACCTACGCTCGTCACAAGTCGAACAGGTCGCCAACCTTTGAACCCAGTCAGGCAAATTGGGAACTTCGCCCGGCGCCCACGAAGTTGCTGCAGAAAAAGAGGAAACACAATTACTAAACTGGTTTTCGCTATAAGTAAATCTAAGAAAGCACGAGACACTCCACTCACGCGCATAATTCCATCCCTCAGGAAATGGCATGAGCTCTACGGGGATAATATCAGTCGTCCAGGCCCGGACGAATCGAATGACCCACTCTCGAATTCCTATCTTCCTCATCATCAACAACAAAGGGCATGGATGAACGACACCGCAAGGTTAGCAAGCCTCGATAATGAAAGGGCCAGTACAGCCTAACGAGGTGACTAAGCGTAAATTCAAGCCCAGCCTTCTCTGCAAAGAATCTCATCGTCAGCATTACATGCCAAAACGACAGATGTATATGCGCCAAAGTAACCGTATACTTTAGGCAGAAATCAATCACAACCCTATCAAGGGGCCTAGTGTGAAAGGGTATAAGTATACGTTCAGAAATCCATCAGCAGGGTCTGTAATACCCTCATCAGGGGAAAGCGCCTACATCGCTACCCCCTCGCCCCATTCGTAGTCTCTCCTCACCATCTCCAGATGTTCCTCTCTTATCGAAGACATAGTCTTTAGAGTAAATTCCCGCGGATCCTGAGCACTGGGAGTGGAACTCTCCCCTCCCTGTCAGGTAGGCCCAGAAGTAGTAGTCATAACTGTGGTAGAATTAGGAAACTGAAGCAGGGACCTACACCAACACTTTGCACTTAAAGTAACGAAGGTCTCGATGCCAAGGTGGAAGGATAGATATCTAAATAATGGAATATTCCAAAGAAGCAAGAGCCGCCCCATGTATTTGTGGGAAACAACAATGATTCGCCTACCAGGATAAGCCTCGGGAGGCCAATGGGCTCCGTACGGATCCCAAGGTAGTACCCGACCCCAGAGATCTCCGTCAAAAAGCAGTTAGGCCCCAGAGGGTCAGCGACACCATCTCTAGTTTCGAGGTGGTACCCAACCTCAAATTTTCCCTCGAGAAGAAAAATAAGCGCTTCGAGCTCCATCCACGAGGGCTCGACCTCAGGAAGTCGCCTAAGTACAAATAGTCCCTTCCTCAGAAACCTGCCTACAAACACCTCAAAAGGTTATCTACGTCAAAGCTCAAAGTAAAAGCTCCAAGCTCCCGAAGTTGACTTCCACTTCGGTGCTCTATCTCCACGAGGCTCGATGGCCATGATGATCCAAGATTACCGAACCACTTCAAGCTTGATTTCGGGAACAATTATGAGCTCGGAAAGGAGCCATTTTAGTCAACCAAAGGCTGGAACGAATATTGACGATCATCAACAGAGGCATACATTCAAAATCCCCACAAACGCACTAGAGTATATAAGAACACGGCAAAAATTAAAAGCAGAAGTAAAGAATATGTCTTCATATTTCACAAATATTGGTTACAACGGCCCTCGGGGGGTGGGTCCTTACATACAATTACAAAAGCCCGCAAGGTGTCCTTACGAGAAACAAAGAAACAAAAGGGTATGCACCCATAGTGAAAACCTATGAACCTATTCCATCCTCGAGGGTCCATCTCCGGTATCAGCATCCTCAAGCGCCGCCGCCTCGAGCTCGCATCCTCGAAGGCAACTCCTTCGATTGCCATCTCCTCTAGGTTCCCTGCTCAATCCTGCGGGAAGTCCTCACCGAGGGAAAAGATGAAGAAGAGGAAAAGGAGGGGATGCAGAGGAGGAAGAGAAAAGAGACATCGCCTGCCGAAACCAAAAGTTGAAGATTCGGTGGGCCCCAGCCTCAACCACCGGTAGAGCCACTTTATCCCTTGGGAAAGAAAAAACCCAAGGGATGAGAGTGAGCAGCGATGCATAGTCCGAATGAATTTCTAAAAAAGGGGAAATCGAATCGATTCCCTACATGTCATCGTCTCGAGCCAACAGGGACAACGACAGTAGATGTAACAATAACCACAGTAGCGGCAAAACGACATAATCATGCTCAACGCAGAGGAGATCAGGCAAAGGGCCATGGCATGACCTATTGGAATGATGTCAAACAACCTTGAGGCCGTAGACTCCAAATATGGCGATCAACAATAGAGAAAGACGATAAGGAGAAAAGGGCAAATTAGCAGATGAAGGCACTTGGATAGAAAAACGATGCCAGAAGCCCCATTTATAGGAGATAATGGCACGGTCCTTGAGGCATTTGGAAGACTGACTGGTGGATGCAATTACTGCGTTCTTGAAGAACCGAATAGACGACGGTACTTTCACCTTGGAGAACAGGAATCGACAGTGCATTGAATTATGTCGAAAAAGTCCATGGGATGTCCCGTTTATCGCAAAACTCGTACCATAGGTTGAGTCATCAGTATGCCATCGTCACAAGGAGCCCGAGGAGTCGGGTGTTAGTGTTATTTCCCATCGCTTCATTCTGAGAAACGCAAAAACTATCTGTATGCGGCGAAATTAGAGGGCCTAATTTCTTGCTATCAAGTCACTTCAAAAGAATGTCTCGAGGCCCCAAGGACATGGAGTTACGGCCGAGTTTCCTCCCTCGGGGCACGCCGAGGCCCGACTCAAAGAAGACGAAGATCGAGGCTAGAGAAAAATAGGGAATTCCCAAGGCACACAGCTTAATCTGGTAAAGTTGACCTATCCGGGGCCTCTCTCAAGATGTCACATCCAGTCGTCCCGTCTCCATGCCTTTACAATTAATGCAGTTTGTACTATAACGAGGTTCCCCTCTTATATAAAGGGGTTCCCTATCACTTTGTAACCCTCGGTTGCTGTTGCTCCAACCATTCTACACAAGATCAATGATTTCTCTCTCTCTCTCTTCTCTCTAACTTACTCGCTCGAGGCTACTCTTTACATTCATTGCTTTCAAACTTGTTTTTCATTTATTGCTTGATATTGGCAATAAAAAGCCTTTTTTAATTATATCTTAACTGTTATCCCCTTCCGGTTATCCCCGATAACTCGAGCTCGAGTCGGGTATCAACCCCGAGGCCTTTCATCGATCAGTCTGAAGCCCGGGTAGCAAGCCTCTCGGTTTGATTACTGCCCCGTCTTAACTTATATTTCACCATTAAACTCCATGCCTAGCATCAACTGGTCTAACAACTACCATAAAAATAGATCAACTGCAACCATCCCAAAGATCTGGTGTCAACGAGTACATGAGCATAAAAAATCTCAAAATATAGAGTCAATTTGTTTGAATTATAGAACAATGATAACAAAGACAAACAAAAGAGAACTTCAAGGTCTATGAATGACATAGCAGCTATCTTGTAGTCTCCACAAGTTGGTACCAGTGCGAACTCTAGCAATCACCATGCCCGAAAGTACCTGGATTTGCACATAGAGTGCAGAGGGTAGTATTAGTTTAATCGACCCCATGTACTCAATAAGTAACAGGCCTAACCTCGGGCTAAAATCAGTGGCGAGCTCGGAAGAAAGTCAATGTCCAACACCAATAATCAATAACACCACATAAAATAATAAAGACTATAAAAGAAAATAACTCAAAAGATATCATGTTTAGCTCATTCATAATTACGGAAAATTAGACGTGCTTTCTAAGTATGACATTCAAATCCCAATCTTTCACCGAAATTTCTAAAATGCGAGTGTATTAAGGAAACTGTGATTTTCCAAACTTTCAACAACAAATAAGACATTTCATTTACCATATAGCATGAGAAAAACACATCATTATTCATGTCAAATATACATTTTCAAGTTAATAACATCACAATAAAATCACCAGGTACATTCACTCTCAACACATCCATGTTGCTTGGCATAAGTCCCCTCATCATGAGCATAACCATACTCAACACTGTAAGGGTTCCTGCCATAAATGCCCCTTACCAGCACATATATATCACTTTGCTTGCGCTCGCTTAATATCAAATTCCGAATGGGTTGATCCTTTCCCAAGCGCTAATCAACAATCAATATAAGCGTTGCGGCATGCAACCCGATCAAGATATCAATCTATTGTGGAGTGCAACCCAATCCAATATAAAATCACAACATTGCTCTATGGCCTACATCATTATCAATCGCTTAAGTCTCAATGACTCACAACTCATAGAACTCAGCCCAAACAGTATCACATATAGAAGGCAACAACATCATATGATATGACATACACATAATATATAGAGACTGAGACAAAACATGCTGATGAAGATTTATGACTGAGAATATGGCTACAGTTAAGGCAAAGAGCTCAAAATAGAAAGAACATCTCTATCATGTCTCAAACAAATAAGTGCACAGCCTAAACATGATGTCTAACACGAATCATAGCTCAAATGATCATATAAGTGGAGAAACACAGATATAACGAGGAATGAAGGAAAATAAGTCTATAGTCGCTTAAGGTTTACCCTGATCGTGAATACCCCGGTGTACGCACACACGCCCGTCAACTAGAACATGTGTCGCCCCCAAAACATCGCAAGTATCATAGTCCGCATGAATAATTACCCTCAAACCAAGTTTAGATATGTTACTTACCTGAAAATGTGTGAACCAATACTCCAAAAGGCCCTTCCACGCAAATCGGTCTCCGAGTGACTCAAATCTTGCCAAAAAAATTTAATATCTTCAATCGAAGCCATGGGAAACTATCCCAAAAAATAAAGATAAGATCATGATTCAAATATGTAAAGTAAACCCCGAGCCCACATTCTAGAACCTGACAAAACTCACAAATTCACAAAAAAACCCTTTCAATACAAGTCAAATATATGTGTTTTATCCAAATTCAACCTCAATCGACTCTCAAATAATTAATTTTTACTCTCCAAAATCATAGCAAAGATCCCCAATTTCTATCTTAAATTCACATAAACTAGGTTTAATAACACATAGGTAATCAATATCTAACACCAAAAATTAAATAAGGATTACTTACCCCTTCAGTTGTAGTGAAATCCTCTCCAAAAATTTCCTCTAACCGAGCTCCACAACTCAAAATAATAAAAAATGACCAAACCCTTTGAAATATAAAGTCTGCCCAGCATTTTTGCATAATCAGCCACATATCCAACTCCACTTTTGCGATCCAAGGCCCACTTCTGCGGTCTTTACTTAAATTGCGACCAACCACACCTACGGACAATACACCACACCTACATCTGTGGTTCCTTCATCGAAGATGCGGCCTCAGTTCTGCGCCTTTTCCTCCACATCTGCGGCCCCTGACTCCTCCAGCCCATATCCAATTTTGTGGCTCCACACTCACATATGCGAACACGTATATGCGACAAAAGTTTTGTAGATGCGAAAACATCAGAACTCAAAAATCTTCAGCCAAATCAATTAATCCAAAATGATCTGAAACACAACCGAGACCCAGGACCCCGTGCAATCGTACCAACCAATCCTAAAATATAACATGAACCTGCTTGAGGCCTTAAATCATGCCAAACAATATCAAAACTAAGAATCACACCTCAATTCAATGTTAAGGAACTTTTGAGCTTCCAAGCTTCAAAACTCATGTCGAACCATATCAAATCAATTCAGATTGACCTCATATTTGCATACAAGTCGTAAATTACACAACAGACCTATTCTAACTCCCAGAACTCCAATCTGAACCTGATATCATCAAAGTCAATTCACGATCAAACCAATGAACCTTCCAAACCTTCAATTTTACAACTTTTGCCCAAAAGCCCCAAATCAATTTACGAACCTCCAAATCCAAATCTGGATATACACCTAAGTCAGAAATCACCATACAAACCTACTGGAACCATTAAAATACCATACGGGATCGTCTACACAAAGGTCCAACTCCGGTTGACTCTTACAACTTAAGCACCAAACCTTGAGACTAAGTATCCCAATTCAATCCAAAACTCCCCTGAAACCAAACTGATCGACCACGCAAGTTGCATAATTACAAATACACATATATAAAGGATCAAGTATAGGGAACGAGGCTCAAATATAGAAAACAACCGACCAGGTTGTTACACTGTAGAACATCTTTGGTATAATTTTAATACATAAATATAATTTAAAAAAAGAGTATTTATAAATTAAATACAAATTTCATACAATGATTTCATATAATAAATAAATTATTTACAACTTTCATTCGATATTTGTCCCGACATGAAGTTCCCACCGTCGGGACCGTGCTGGCACCTAACATTGAACCCGCTAGGTAAGCCAATATTTTTGATTGTTTTACGTTTTTCCTTTATATTTAACAATTTAACAAATGATATAAGTGAATCAGTGGAAAAAAAAATGCGGAAGTACACAATTTAACAGTTTAACAGAATACTAATACGAAATCCATAATAAAACTCCACCCAGAACTGGTGTCACAATTTCACGGACTGTCTACGAATACTACAAACAATGGTTTGAACAAGAAAATACAAATCTGTCTCAGAAATAGATAAAACAAAAAGGAAATATGATAGAAGGGGACGCCAAGGCTTGTAGATGCCTACAGGACTACCTCGAGTCTCCACTAGACTGAAGGTTGCAACCTCGAACTACGGTCCGTAGGGTCCAGTACCGGGATCTGCACAAAAAGTGCAGAGTGTAGTATCAGTACAACGGAAACCCATGTACTGGTAAGTGTTGATCCTAACCTCGGCGAAGTAGTGACGAGGCTAGGATGCAACAACCATATAAACATGTGTAATTAAATCTTATATGAGAACCATAATAACAAGAATTAAACATAATAAGACGGGAAAAAGGGAAACATGTTGATGGGGATATCAGGCTATGACAATGATAAAGTAAATGACAAGTAAATATCAAGTTAGAAGCAACGGAAATGATAACACAGTAATAAGTGCATGACATCACCCTTCGTGCTTTTACTCTTATCCTCACCATAGAAATCAACATTCGTGCTTTTAGTTTCAATAATATGATACGACATCACCCTTCGTGCTTTTAGTTTCAATAATATGGTATGGCATCACCCTTCGTAACATTTACAATATCGGCACGGCATCACCCTTCGTGCATTAACTATCACTCACAATCTCATGCACGACATTACCCTTCGTGCTTTACACTCTTCCTCACCCAAACAAATGAAATGATAACATCCCGGCAAAGGAATCAACAATATAAACAATACTGTCCCGACAAGGGAGTCAACAATAGAAATAATATCATCCCGGTAAGGGAGTCAACAATAGAAACAATATCATCCTGGCAAGGGAATCAGCTATAAACAATCTAATTTCAACTGTTACTTCACAAAATAAACCTCAACTTGAGCCAATACTCAATATAGGTCAATTACAAAGAATTTATCATAAGTCTTGTTCCACAATGCTAATAATCAATTTAGGCATGAAAAATATATTATAAAATCACAACAATATTAGTATAAGAATCACGGTCATTGTTGACACCAACGTATAGATACTCATCACCTCACCTATACGTCGTACTCGACACTTACATATAGCAAATAAGACACAACACCTATTCCCTCAAGCTAAGGTTAGACCAAACACTTAACTCGGATTTCATGGCCAAACTCAAGCCTCAAATACCGCTTTCCCTTTAGCTTTCGCCTCCAATTCACTTGTATCTAGTCATAATTAACTTAACAATATCAATAAATGCTAAGGAATTCAACTCCAATGCTTGATTATAGGTTTTCTACATTTTCCCCAAAAAGCAAAAAATCGACCCCGGGCCCACTTGGTAAAAGATCGAGGTTTGGACTAAAACCCGAATACCCATTTACCCACAAGCCCGAATATGCAATTAATTTTGAAACTCGAACCCAAATCGAGGTCTAAGTTCCAATTATACAAAAATCCCTATCTCTATCCAAATCCCCCATTTCTACCATGAAAACCTTAGATTTTTGGATGAAAATTGATGAAATGCAATGTATAATTGAAAGAAAGTGGTTTAGAATCATATACCAACACTTTGGGGTTAGAACTTGTCTCTTGAAAATCGCCTCTATGCCTTCTAGTTTTTGAAATTATGAAATTATGGCCTTATTCCCATTCTGATTCTATTTTAAGTGTTGGGCGACAGTGTTCATCATGTTCGCATGAGCATTGTCGCGTTCGCGAAGAGCAACCTTCCTTAGGCTTATGCAATCGTGAGATCTTCGACGCGTTCACGAAGGGTATGCACCCCCCCCCCCCCCCCCCTCACGTTCGCGGACCGCTGTACGCATTCGCGTAGAAGAAAGGATCGATTCCCAGCCCTCCTCCATTACACTACGAGTTTGTGTGTGGCCAATCGCGTTCACGAAGAGCAAACCCCTCAGGGCTCCAAACCAAACATGTACACCAACCTAAAAATATCATACGGACTTACTCGTGTGATCAAATCGCGAAAATAACATCTAGTACTACGCGTTTAGCATCAAAATCAAAGGAAAATCTCAAGAACTCTTAAAGTTTTCATTTTCACAACCGAGTGTCCGAATCACGTCATATGAATTCCGTTTCTTACCAAAATTTTACATAAGGTCTTTTCGAAAGCGCGCGCGGACTACGCACCCAAATTGAGGAGAAAGCAAATGAGGTCTTGAATGCCTAGGAACCCCGGATTGGGTTCTAAAACACGAGATGACCTTTTAGGTCATTATATTCTCCACCGCTAAAACAACCGTTCGTCCTCGAACGGACATAGAAAGCTACCTGAGTCGGGGAAAAGATAGAGATATCGGCTCCGCATATCAGACTTGGACTCCCAGGTCGCTGCCTCAATAGGCTGACCTCTCTACTACACACAAACAGAAGGGAAATTCTTCGATCTCAACTGACGAACCTGCAGGTCTAGAATAGCTACCGGCTCCTCCTCATAGGTCAAGTCCTTGTCCAACTGGACAGTGCTAAAGTCTAACATGTGGAATGGATCGCCGTGATACTTCCAAAGCATGGACACATGAAACATTGGGTGCACAACTCATAAACTCAACGACAATGCAAGTTTGTAAGGACAAATGAACCTAGGGCTTATCTTGCCTTTCTTTCCAAATCTCATCACGCCCTTCATAGGCGACACCCGAAGCAACACTCGCTCTCCGAACATGAATGCCACATCACGAACATTACGGTCGGCATAACTCTTCTGCCTGGACTGAGCTATATGAAGCCTATCCTGAATGATCTTAACCTTCTCCAAGAAATCCTGAACTACATCTGTACCTAACAACCGAGCCTCTCCTAGCTCAAACCACCCAACCGGCGACCGACATCGTCTACCATATAATACCTCATAGGGAGCCATCTGGGTGCTCGACTGGCAACTATTGTTGTAGGCAAACTCTACTAATGGTCATAATTAATTCCAAGAACCTCCAAAGTCAATAACACATGCTTGGAGCATATCCTCCAAAATCAGAATAGTACGCTCGGACTATCCGTCCGTCTGAGGATGAAATGTTGTGCTCAACTCGACCAGTATAACCAACTCATGCTGTATTCCACTCCAAAAATTCGAGGTAAACTGTGTACCTCGATCAGAAATGATAGACACGGGCACACCATGAAGACGAACGATCTCCTAGATATAAATCTCTACCAACCGCTCAGAAGAATAAGAAACTGCCATAGGAATGAAATGCGCTGACTTGGTCAGCCTATCCACAATAACCTATACTGCGTCGAACTTCCTCTGATTCTGTTGGAGTCTAACAACGAAATCCATAGTGATACACTCCCATTTCCACTTAGGAATCTCAATCTTCTGAAGCAAACCACTAGGTCTCTGATGCTCGTACTTTACCTGTTGACAATTCAAAAACCAAGCTACATATTCCACAATATCCTTCTTCATTCTCCTCCACCAATAATGCTGCCGCAAGTCCTAATACATCTTAGCGGCGCCTGGACGAATAGAGTACCGGGAACTATGGGCCTCCTCAAAAATCAACTCACGATGTCTATCAATATTAGGCACACAAATACGACCCTGTATCCTCAAAACTCCATCATCTCTAACTGTAACCTGCTTGGCACCCCTATGCCGCACCGTGTCCCTAAGGACAAGAAAATGAGGATCATCATACTGCCAATCTCTGATACACTCAAATAATGAAGAACGAGCGACTGTGCAATCTAGCACACGGCTGGGCTCAGAAACATCCAACCTCACGAGCTGATTGGCTAAAGCCTGAACATCCAAAGCAAGCAATCTCTCACCGACTGGAATATACGCAAGGCTGCCCATACTAGCTGACTTCCTACTCAGAGCATCGGCCACTACATTGGCCTTCCAGGGATGATACAAGATGGATATATCATAGTCCTTCAATATCTCCAACCACCCATCTACCTCAAATTTAGCTCCTTCTGCTTGAACAAATACTACAAACTCTTATGATCCGTAAACACCTCACACGACACGCCATATAAATAATGCCTCCAAATTTTCCACGTGTCAACAATGACTGCTAGCTCCAAATCATGAAATGGATAGTTCTTCTCATGAATCTTCAACTGCCGCGAAGCGTATGCAAAAACCTTGCCATTTTGTATCAACACCGCACAAAGTCCAATACGAGATGCATCACAATACACTATATAAGGCCGTGAACTTGTAGGCAATACCAACACCGGCGCCGTAGTCAAAGCTGTCTTGAGCTTCTGAAAGCTTGCCTTATACTCGTCCGACCACCTGAACTGGGCACCCTTCTGGGTCAGCCTAGTCATTGGGGCTGCAATAGATGAAAACCCCTCCACAAACCAATGGAAATAGCCCGCCATTGCCATGCCCCAAATCTGGGGGCAAGACTGGTACCCAGTGCCTCACCTATCCTTGCATACCACTTGCGACTAAGAGACTCTGAACATGCAATATCATACTTTGGCCATGGGCCACTTTGCAAGATAATGTGCGATGCAAAATATAAAACTGAATAGAGACTAATGCTGACTAAATGTCAACATAATGCTGGTCAAGCAAGGCCGTCATAATTACTACAACTGACAAGCCAACAAAATATACGTATAGGGCCTACAAACCCAACATACTGCAACTGAACAGGATATATCTACAAGCCTCTACAGATATATGTACTGTGATCGGAACAGGGCCCCGACCTACCCATAACCTATCTACATATATGCACAATATGTACACTAAACTGCTAGACCTAGAAACTCCGTGATCGGGAGCTTACCGATAAGGCTGAACCCGGGCAAACACCTACTGAGGAGGTGTACTCGTCTATCTGTCTGAACCTACACGCAAGAAAAGCAGCACCCCCAGAAAGGGACGTTAGTAAGTAATAATCTACCGAGTATGTAAGGCAATATACTAAAAGCTAAAACTGAACTGATAACTCCATATATGCTTACCTGCGGATACTGACATAATTCTCTCAAATATAATTAGTAAAATAGCAGTCCGGCCCTAGGCTCGGTATATATATATATATATATAACTGCTCTATAGTAGTAGGCTTGCTCATAGGCACTCGGCCATACTAGGCTCTGTATCTCGGCCAACTGGGCTCGCTCATAGGCGCTCAGCCATAGTAGGCTCGGTATATAACTTACCATATAATCAGAGGTTGCCTAATAGGGGCCTGCCCATCGATTATAACTCGATGTTAATGAAAATATTGTAATGCTGTATATATAGACTTTCTGCTTTCTTGACTTGAAAAAGGAAATACTCAATTGAATATGAAGTCACGATAAGGAGAATATTGTAACTTACAAGACTATGAAAATATACGTAAATTCCGAGATATGAATTTTTCCTTATGTCACGTTGTCAAACTAGTGTACTCATCACTATGCAACACCATTGGGAGCAATTGTTATCTTGACACTCTTTAGACGTATTAATTGAAATATCAAGAGAAAATGAGAAAGACCGTGCATAATTTAAACCCAGAACTTTTGGCAGAATGATTGTCTCACTATGTTGGAGATATAACAAGGAGTGATAACATATAAAATTATATTATCTCAATACATACTGATTATATGGGGTGATTTCCATGTAGAATTGTTTCTTAAACCAAACCATTCGAAAGGTCATTCTAATACATAGTGGGAATCCAGTAACTTTTCTTGTTCATTGAAAATCAACGATCATTTCAATACACAATAGGAATTCAATAACTCTTTTGCCCAAGTACAAACATAGATTTTAATGATAAGAGGAGTTCACCAAGTTTGTAATTTCCTACTAATATTGTCCATTTGCTCGTTTTGTTTGTGTTGTGTAGATAATGTCAAAAAAAGAAGGAATAGCCTTAATATACCTGGGGTTGGGTAAACTCCGTATAATATTTTTGGCGAAAATTGCACTGTACTCTTTTATAACCGCAAAATTTCTAATGGAATTACGCTTTTGTTCCTTGAATTATTTGAACGAATCAAGCTTCAGCTTGTTGAAATGCTTTGAACAAATTTTTCAAGCTTCTGTTTATTGAAGAAATTGAGCTTTTGCTCTTGAAGGATTCAAACTAAGAAAGAATTTTGGTTACTTTGTCTAATGAAAATGAAATGGATCAGATTGTACAAGTCTTTAACCTATTAATTCTAAATGTTCCTAGTTAGCCACCTAGGCTTTGAATGACTAAGAGTCATTCTTAGACTTGTGGCCTTGTGCCACATTTTGGTGGGGAATTAATTTATTAAATATTTATCCACTTATTAGTTAACTAGGTAATGTCCTATTACTAGGTAATTAATCAATTGCCCACTTATTAAATATTTATCCACTGCCGTCCACTTATATATGATATTATGGGATTGTGTGGCACGCTGTCCACTTATATATGATATTATGGGATTGTGTGGCACGCCGTCCACTACATATATATATATATCATGAGAACCAGAGTTTCTTCTGTTTATTTCCGATATTTCATTTTTATCTGTTACTCCCCGATAGCATGTCCCCTCCTAGCTTTACTTTGTATTATCTTGTTATTGTTTTCTTGCACTTGTATATATATCTGTACAGGTTAATTGTGGTAGGTCCTGTTTAGCCTCGTCACTACTTCGCCGGGGTTATGCCAGGCACTTACCAGCACATGGGGTCGGTTGTGCTGATGCTACACACTGTGCATTTTTGTGCACAGATCAGGGAGCAACTTACGGACCACAGCAGTAGGACTTCTGGGAGCTATTTTCAGTCCATGGACTCTCGAGGTACCCTAGATGGCGTTCGCAGGCCGAAGCCCCTTTCCATGTTTTTTGTTTGTTCATCTTGTATCCGACAAACATGATGTATTTCCTTTCAGACATTGTTTGTAGTATTCTGTAGTAGTCCGTGAGCTAGTGACACCAGACCTTGGGTAGTGATGTGTATTAAACTTCCGCACTTTTGGTTTTCAGTTGCTTTAGATTTAAAGTCTTCCGCTTAAATTTTGTCTCGTTTGTTATATTGTTTGAAAGAAAGCATGAAAGGTGTAATTGGCATTTTTACCGGCAGTGGAGAGGCCATTAGCCATGGATGTTCAGTCTTTGGCCAATCGATTTGTGAGGTTGGACATTTCAGAGCCTAGCCCGGTTCTTGCTTTTGTTGTGGCACATTCATCATTGTTGGAGAGTATCAAGGCTTGCTAGTTTGATGATCCTCACTTGATGGTGTTTAAAGAATCGGTGCAGCAGGGTGGTTCCAAGGAGGTAGAGATTGGAGATGATGGTGTTATGCAACTTTATGGCTGGATTTTTGTTCTGAACGTTTATGGGTTGAGAGAGTTGATCCTTGAGAAGACTCACAGTTCATGCTACTCCATTCAGCCAAGTGTCATGAAGATGTATCGTGACTTGAAACAACATTGTTGGTGGCGGAAGATGAAGAAATTTATCGTTGGTCATGGCTCTTGGTGTTTGAATTGTCAATAGGTGAAGTATGGGTATCAGAAACCGAGTGGGTTGTCTCAGATATTGGAGATACCGGTGTGAAAGAGGGAGCACATCACTATGGACTTTATGGTAGGCTTACCACGGACCTTGAGGAAATATGACGTTGTTTTGGGTAATTGTGGACCAGTTGACTATGTCTGCACACTTCATTCTGGTGATGACATCCTATTGTTCAAAGATATTAGCTCAGATTTACATCCAGAAGATTATTCTTTTGTATAGCATGCCCATTTCAGTTATGACCGGGGAACACAATTCATATCATACTTTTGGAGAGCTATGCAATGTGAGTTTGGCACGTAGGTCGAGCTGAGTACCGTTTAATCCTCAGTGGGACCAGCTTGTGCCTTTAGAAGAGTTCACCTACAACAACAACTATCGCCCGAGCATCCAGATGGCTTCGTATGAGGTCTTATATGTGAAGCAATGTCATTGTCTGGTTGGTTGGTTTGAGCCTAGTGAGGCTAGATTGTTGGGAACATATTTGGTTCGTGATGCTTTAGAGAAGGTGAATGTTATTCAGGAGCGACTTCATACAACTCAATCAAGTCAAAAGAGTTATGCAAACAGAAGGGTTCGAGATGTGGCTTACATGGAAGGTGAGAAGATTCTTCTTTGAGTGTCGCCAATGAAGGACGTGATGCAATTAAAGAAGAAGGGAAAGTTGAGCCCAAGATTTATTGGACCGTTTGAGATTTTAGAGAGAGTTTGGGAGGTTCCTTACAAGCTTGCATTGCCTCCTAGCCTAGCAAGGGTACATCCGGTATTTCACATTTCCATATTTGAAAGTACAATAAGGATAAGTCACATGTTTTAATCTTTAGCATGATGCAACTTGATGAGAATCTGACCTATGAGGAAGAGCTAGTGGCTATTTTAGACCGACAGATTTGAAAGTTGATATCTTAATGTTTTCCTTTTGTAAAAGTGCATTGGAGAGGTTAGCCGATTGAGGAGGCTACGTGGAAGTCTGAGTCCGATATAAGGAGTAGATACCTATACCTTTTTACCAGTCCAGATATATTTCTATATTGGAGGACGAACGTTTCTTTTAGAGGTGGAGAATATAACGATCCATTAGGTTGTTTTGAGTACTAGCTCCATTTTTTGTGTTTCGAGATCTTTCGTAGCTTTATTTGATTATTTATGACTTGCGTGTGTGGTCCGTATCATTTTTCGAAAAACGTATATGTGAAAATTTTAAGAAAATGTGATTTTAGCTAAAAAATTACTTGAGTTGACTGCAATCAACGTTTTTGGTAAATGACCTAGGATCGGTGGTTTGATGATTCTGATAGGATTGTATGATATTTTTGAACTTGTACGCATATTTGGTTGGGGTCTTGGTTGACCCGAGGCCGTTTAGACATATTATATGAAAATTGGAAATTTGAGTTTCAATGTTGAAAATCTTAAGTGTTGATGATCAATTCTTGATTTTTGATGTTATTTTGGTAATTTGAGTTAGGGAGCGAGTTTGTATGATGTTATTATACTTGTGTGAATGTTGGAACCCGAGGGGCTCGGTTGAGTTTCAGATGTATTTTGGCTAAGTTGAGAATTGTTGTTGAGTTATTGGTGTGCACTGCCTGTAGATCTTGTATTTGCTAGGTAGTGCTCGCAAATGCAAGCATTGCTTGTGCAAGTGATTTCTCACATTTGCAAAGAGGTACTGGTATTGGGCATTTCGCATTTGCAAAGTCTGAGTTACATTTGCGATTTCTGGGATTGTCGCATTTGCGACTATGGTGTCACATTTGCAAAACTGGGCCTGGTAGTTTGCTTTTGCGGCCACTATTTGGTTGGACACTGATCGCATTTATCAATAGTTCTCTTTTACGATGATTGCAATTACGAACAAGAGTTCGCAGTTGCAGCATCTGCATCAGGTTAAAGGTTGGAAATTTCAAGACTTAGGTCATTTTACACCATTTTTCAACCCTAAACTCCATAGAGACGGTTTTAAAGAGTAATTTCTTTCCGAATTCATTGGTAAAAAACTTTAACTCGTTTTCAATCAATTTCAATTTTTTTATGAACTCTATCATCAAATCTATGAATTTAGAAGTAGAAATTGGGGAATTGTGGGTAGAATTTAGGTATATTGTGAAATTGAGATATAGATCTCGAATTAAGGCCGGATTTTGAACTAAACCACATATCCCGGCTCGGGGGTGAATGGGCAATCGGGATTTTGTCCTAATCTCAAAATTTGACCATGTGGGCCCGGGTTGATTTTTTGTAAACTTTTTAATTATGATAAAGATTGAGCATTTTTCATTCGTGAGTAGTTTTTAAATATTGTTTTGAATTGTGTGAATGAAATTTGACTATATTCGATTGTTTTGGAGAATTGTTACAAAGGATAATCTGTGGTTGATTGTTGATTGTGTTCCGAAAAGAGGTAAGTGTCATGGTTAATCTTAACTTAAGGGAATTAGGACTTGATTGGTCTATTTTCTACGTGATTTATGTGTGGGGCTAGCGTACATTCAAGGTGACGAGTGTATATTTGTTGTCGTGGATTTAAGTATGCAGGGTGGACTACTTAATTGCATGTCTGCAATTATATCATGCCTTCATTTATTCCATATTATTATTTGTTTCATACTTTAATTGCTAAATGTCTATACTTATTCAATACATGCCTTTGATTGTTACATGCCTCTAATTGCCATATATTTTCCTGTATTCATGTCTTTATTTATTATCCGATTTTAATTGCTATATGCCTTTACATGTTATTAGATGGATGCATTTACTTGTCTTATGCCTTTACTTGTTTATTCACCTTACTATTTTATCTTTCGTTTTACTACGTTATATTATATAGTCTTGGAGAATTTATACGTTTAGTTCCCTTTGTGTTATGTTGTGAGATGTGTCGTAGTTGGTTGTTGTATTATATATATTGTATATATGTGAATGAGGTTACATGCTGCAACAGTATTATATATATGTATATTAGGTTGTATGTCACAACAATATTATATATATGTGGATCAGATTGCACACTGAAATGGTATTGTTATGATATATGGATAGGGTTACACGCCACAACTATACAATTATTATATTCAGATCGGGTCGCATACCGCAATGATATTATATATATATGTGGATGGGGTTGCACGCTACAACGATATGAGTATTATATATGTGGATCGTGTCGCACGCCGCAATGGAGAAATTGTATTATGGTTATTCTTGGCAATTGGTTTCCGTTACAGTATTGTGTTGTTACACTGACTGGTGATGATATTCTGGGGCCCTCTGTTATGTATTTCTTGTTTCAGTTATCTTGTTAATTAGTTGTTTCTCTATTCTGTTATTGTTTTCTACTTATACCCGCACAGGTTTTATTGAGTGACTTGTCTTAGCCTCGTCACTACTTCGTCGAGGTTAGGTTCGGCACTTACAAATACATGGGATCAGTTGTACTCATATTATACATCTGCACTTCTTGTGCAAATTTCGGTGTCAGTCCCAATGGCATGTAGTGGAGATTGCTCGAACCCTTCTATCCAGGAGACTTGAGGTATATCTACACATCGTTCACAGACCTTGAAGTCCATTTCTTATCTATGTTACTGTTTACTTTGTATCAGATAGTTATATTTTATTTCAGACATTGTTTGTAGTATTGTAGAAGCTCATGTTCTTATGACACTAACTCCAGGATTAGACTAGACATTGTTGGATTCAGACTATTAAATTATAAAGTGTTTCAGTCTTAATTTCTTAATGTTTTGCATTTAAAATTTTAAATTGATTAACTGTTTTGCTAATGTTGTCTTGCCAAACAAGCAAATGTTAATGTATACAGCTAAAATCAAGAAAACCGATTTTACAGTCGACAAGGCATTGCGCAATCTCACCTCGAAGGTCCCCGAGGATAGCCTAGGGTTCGGTTCCTTTGGGGAGTCTTCGCGCCCGGTATCGGGGCTGAATGGACCGTGTTTGTCACAGATAAGTGGAAAGTTCCCTAGGAGCTGTATTTTCTGACAAACGCCTGCGCAAACAGTGACAATCTACAACAGGCTGATTGAGTTCTTGTACCAGCTACTTTATGTAATAATTACACATGCATTTGTACTATGTTTGGATTCCCCTACATATATAAAGGGGACCCTTGTCATTTTGTAAAGGATCTAATGCTCAATATTCAATACACAAGAACATTCTCTCTGCTCTCTAACATATTCTCTTGATCTCATTACTTGCATTTATTGCTTATATTCATTGTGTTCTATTTATTGTTGTTCATTTATTGCTTGTTATTGGCCATAAAGAGCCGTCATTGAATTTATCATAACTGTTAGTCCTCCATCGACTATCCTCGGCAGGGCATCCGACTCGACCTCGAGGCCTCGAATACGCATGCTCGAGGCCCCGATTATTAGCCATTCGGTTTGGTTATCACATTATTTTCAAGCTATTATCTTGTTTCCAAATCTTTCGCTTAGCATCAATTTCCCAACAACTAGCATAAAAATAGATCATGTATTTTTAGAATCACAAAATCAAATCTAATTGTAACTACCATTTTCAAGGTAAACAGTTTGGTGCCCACCCAAATTAAACGTGTACTCGTGGATCCAGGTAGCTCGGCCAATGTAATTAGATCGATGCTGGTAGAGCAGCTCGAATTACTCGATCAGATCATACCTACCTCCCGAATCCTCAACAACTTCAATATGGCCGGCTAAGGAGAAATCAATCTCCCGGTTAACATATTAGATGCAGTTCAAGATACCAGGTTCTACATCATTAAAGGTGATAAAAGGTACAATGCCTTGCTCGGTAGACCATGGATACATAACATGAAGACGGTACCGTCGACCCTCCATCAGATGATAAAGTTTCCAACAAGGGACGGAATAAAGACGATATACGGAGAGCAACTTGCGGTAAAGGAAATGTTCGCGGTCCATGAAAAGGTACTGAATTCTGTACACTCCGCCTCGGAGGAGTCGGAAAGCCAACAGACCCTCGAGGACGATGAAGAGGATTTCCTCGCTCCTAGAACCCTCATTTCCCCCGAAGAGTCGAACGCAACGAAGTCGACTGTCGAAGAGCTGGAGCAAGCCGTATTGGTCGAGCATCTCCCAGACCAGAAGGTATACCTGGGATTAACCCCCGAGCTTAGGTAAAAACTCATTCAATTCTTTATTAACAACATCGATGGCATTACTTGGTCCTATTTAGACATGACAGGGATCCCACAGGAGATAACTACCCATCGACTAAGCATCGACCCCAGGCACAAATCGGTGAAGCAAAAAAGGAGACCATAGTGCGAGATAAAGCATGCATTCATCAAAGACGAGGTAACAAAGCTCTTCAAGATAGGGTCAATTAGGGAAGTAAAATATCCCGAATGGTTGGCCAATGTGGCGGTAGTTCCGAAAAAGGGGAATAAACTAAGAATGTGCATAGATTATAAAGATCTAAACAAGGCATGCCCAAAGTACTCATTCCCACTACCCAACATCGACCGATTGATCGATGCCACGGTAGGCCATGAAACCCTTACTTTTCTCGATGCCTATTCGGGGTATAATAAAATTCAAATGAACCCTAAGGATAAAGAAAAGAGTTCGTTCATCACAAAATACGGTACATACTGTTACAATGTAATGCCCTTTGGGCTAAAAAATGCAGGGGCCACATATCAGCGCCTAATTAATAATATGTTCAAATATCAAATAGGCAAGTCCATGGATGTTTATATTGACGATATGCTAGTTAAGTCCCTGTGCATATAGGATCATTTGACTCATTTGCAGGAAACATTTGACATCCTCAGAAGTTACAACATGAAACTCAATCCCGAGAAGTGCACCTTCGGGGTAGGATCGGGAAAATGCTTAGGTTTCATGGTATCAAATAGGGAAATCAAGATCAACCCCGATAAAATCAAAGCCATCGAAGAAATTATGAAGGTAAATAACGTAAAGGCCATACAACGGCTGACCGGGCAGATAGCATCATTGGGCCGATTTATATCAAGATCATCGGACAGAAGTCATCATTTTTTCTCCTTGCTCAAAAAGAAAAACAACTTTCAATGGACTCGGAGTGCCTACGCGCCTTGGAGGAGTTGAAGCAATATCTGACGAGCTCGCCTTTGCTTCACACCCCAAAAGTGGATGAGACATTGTATTGGTACCTGGTCGTATCCGAGATAGCGGTAAGTGGCGTGCTGGTCCATGAAGAACAAAGTATGTAATTCCCTGTTTATTATGTAAGTCGGACCCTGGGTGTTGCCGACACCAGGTATCCGCATCTGGAAAAACTAGCTCTTGCATTAATAAGTGCATCTCGAAAATTGAAACCTTACTTTCAATGCCATTATATTTGCATTTTAACAACGTATACTCTTCGAAGCATATTGCATAAACTTGAATTATCGGGCAGGTTGGCCAAATGGGTCATCGAACTCGGGGGATACGATATCGAGTATCAGCCTCGGACGGCTATAAAGTCTTAAATTTTGGCAGACTTCGTAGCCGACTTCACTCCCTCTCTTGTACTCCATGTCAAGAAAGAATTGTTGCTTAAAACGGGCACATCCTCCAAGATATGGACCCTGTTCACCGACGACGCCTTGAACGTAAGAGGGTCCGGGCTCAGCATAGTCCTAAAGCCACCTACGGGCGGTGTGATTAGACAATCTATAAAAACCATAAGGTTAACTAACAATGAAGCCAAGTATGAGGCTATGATTGCAGGTCTGGAATTGGCCAAAGGCCTCAGAGCTGAGGTCATCGAAGCGAAATGAAATTCTCTCTTGGTGGTAAATTAGGTAAATAGGAGCTTCGAGGTTCGGGAAGACAAGATGCAAAGATACTTAGACAAAATTCAAATCACATTGCACCGCTTCAAAGAATGGACCCTGGTCAACATATCCCGAGAGGAGAATAGCGAAACCGATGCACTCGCAAACCTGGGATCGTCCGTTGAGAAAGATGACATACTCCTCGGATCTGTTGTTCAACTGTCCAAGTCAGTGATTAAGGAAAACCACGCCGAGATCAACTCCACTAGCCTAACATTGGATTAGAGATATAAATATATCGATTATTTGGTGAACGGGAAGCTACCTGCAGACCCAAAAGAGTCGAGGGCCCTACGTACCAAATTAGCCAAATTTTTACTCGACGAAAGTAGAACTCTTTACAGAAGAACCTTTGATGGCCCCCTAATAGTATGCTTGGGGCCGGGAGATACCAACTATGTGCTCCGAGAGATCCATGAGGGCACCTGCGGAAATCATTCTGGTGCTGATTCCTTAATTCAAAAAATAATCAGGGCAAGCTACTATTGGGAAAACATGAAGAGGGACAACAAAGAGTTCGTCCGCAAATGTGACAAATGTCAAAGATTCGCCCCAATGATCCACCAACCTAGTGAACAACTAAATTCAGTTTTGTCACCATGGCCATTCATGAAATAGGGGATGGACATCGTTGTACCTCTACCAACGGTGCCTAGTAAAGCTTGGTTTATTTAATTTATGACTGACTACTTCTCGAAATGGGTTGAAGCACATGCATTCGACAAAATAAGGGAAAATGAAGTCACTAATTTCATCTGGGACCACATCATATGCCAATTCGGAATTCCTTCCGAGCTAACATGTGATAACGGGAAAAAATTCATCAGAAGAAAAGTGACTCAATTCCTCGAGGATCACAAGATTAAAAGGATCCTGTTAACACCCTACCACCCGTGTGCAAATGGCCAAGCCGAGTCCATAAACAAAACCATCATTCAAAAAAAAGAAAAAACTAGAAGGAGCAAAGGGAAGATGGAGAGAAATATTACCCGAAGTACTCTGGGCATATCGAATAACTCCAAAATCAAGCACGGGGGAAACGCCTTTCTCCCTGGTATATGGCGCCGAGGATTTGATACCAGTCAAGGTCGGAGAACCTACCACCAGAGTCTGACACACCACTGAGAGCTCGAATAATGAGGCTATGGCTACTGCTATCGAATTATTGGATGAAAAGCGATAAGCCTCGCTGGTCCAAATGGCCGTACAAAAACATAGGATCGAAAGATACTAAAACAGGAGAACAAATCCCCAACATTTTGGAATCGGGGACTTAGTCCTAAGGAAGGCCACCTTGAATACTCGAAATCTTAATGAAGGAAAGCTAGATCAGAACTAGGAAAGACCGTACCGCGTCCTCAAGATAGTTGGCAAAGGATCCTACAAACTCGGCACCATGGACGACGAACATCTTCCAAATAGTTTGAATGTATTAATGCTTAAATGTTATTACTGCTAAAAGCTCAAAGGCCTTAAATTTCAAAAGCATGTGTTGCACTCTTTTCCTTCGATCATGTTTTAATCCCAAGAAGGGTTTTACCGACAAGGTTTTTAACGAGGCAACATATATATGCTATTTAAGGAAGAATCCACAAGTATTCAAGGCTTCTTTTTCAATCAACCTCGAATACTGGGTGGCATCCCCCCGGAAGGTTACCTCCTCGGAGAAGCCAAGATATGCTGAACGGGGTCTCGATAGGAAAATAATGTACCGGGCAAAACGGTCGAATGAACCGTGTCCATATAGAATAACCGAGCCCTTAACAACGAAAATGTGTATACTTGTACCAAGTAATCAAAGTATACTTTCCGAAGCATTTCGCATTTCAAAAAAGCTCAATATTTTTGCAAAAATAGCTCCAGAGCCTAAAATGTCTCGAACACTCGGGGACTGGCATCAACAACCCGAAATCGTATGACCTCAGGGTTAGAGCTTCAAACTCGTAAGCTCTCAATAAGGCAACATTCAGTTCACAAAACGGCTCTAGAGCCAAAAAATCCAAAACACTCGGGGACTAGCGTCAAAAACTCAAGGACGTGTGACCTCCGGGTCGGAAGATTAAAACTCGCAAGCCCTCGATGAGGCAATACCAAGTTTTCAAGAAATGTCTCCCACGACAAGAAACCTTTGACGACGCATGGACTACCGCTAATTGCCACCCCCATCGACTTATCAAAAAACCCGAGGCCATAAGACCCCATGTGGGAAGCCTCGGTCTCTTAAGACCTATATAAGGCAACCACAATATCTGTAAGACCTCAAGCAAGACAGGAACCACACTTGTACCAAGTGACCAAAACTGTATGACCTCAAGCATGGCATGAATCATACTTGTACCAAGTGACAAAAATAGTAAGACCTCAAGCAACGCATGAACCATACTTGTATCAAGTAACCAAAACTGTAAGACCTCAAAGCATGTAAAATTCTGTAAGCCCTTACAAAAGGCATAATTCTGATCTTAAAGTTAAGGTTATATATCGAACTTGTAAGACCCCTAAAAAGGCATACCCTCGATATAGACGCTGAAACTACTTCACTCGGGGACTAAAAGGCTCCAGCCAAACACAATGAATACGGTCACAAGGCTGTACCAGCCAAACTAATGCGACTCTGGGACGCCCGACCGTCGCTATAAAATCACAGGCCTTTAATTACTTCAAAAATACTTCGAAAAGAATTGGTTAAACAGGCTACCCTCGACATAGGCAAAAGAGCTTCGACCATGTCAACTCCAAACTATAGGCTTCGAAACACTCAGCCATCGAGCAAAACCTCCCGAGGTACTCAATCATCACCATATAACGACTCACAATAGAGGTTTTTATCGAACCGTCGAAGAGTCAAGCAAACACAATTTCAAAAAAAATCCTTAACGAGCTAAATATAAAGCCCATACTAGAGGTCGTACCGACCCAATGCATAAGAGCCACTGTCGCCAGCCCATATAAGAGGTCGTACCGACCTAATGCGTAAGATCCACTGCCGCCAGCCCATATAAGAGGTCGTACCGACCCAATACGTAAGAGCCACTATCACCAGCCCATATAGGAGGTCGTACCAACCCAATGCGTAAGAGCCACTACTACCAGCCCACACAAGAGATCGTACCGACCCTATGCGTAAGAGCCCAAGGGCCAGCAGTTAATCGATTTGGAGACTGAACCCAAAGCAGTCAATCAAATATGCCTAAGAGCAAAAGCATAAGAGCCTAAGACGCCAACTTATATTAAAAGTTCATACCGACCCAACGCATGAGAATCTAAAAAATCACGCAAGTCGCCTTGGAGACAACACGACAGACTTATAGATCGACTCTCGACCGTTGATAAACAATCAAAGGTGGCAGGAATCCAAGGGTCTAAAATTGAGACCCACAACTTTGGAGCAATTGCCAAACGAATGCCATAAGTCAGAAAAGGCAAAAAATTGATACACATACAAAAGATTCATAAGAATTCAATTATGAAATCTACATCTAAAAGCCCTTGCAAAGGCAAAAATTAAATGAAAACGTTAATCTAGCGCCGGAGCTACACCCTTGACGACAAAAAATATGCTTTCAAGCAGCATCGGCCAAAGCCTCCAGGTTTCCAATGGCCTCCTCCCCTTCAGGGACATCGCCTCCATCTTAATCACCTCTTGAGTCGCTGCTCGACTAGCTTTCAGAAGGAAGCAGGGCCACAAATCCCTCTTCTAGGGTCTTCCCTCTCTCAAATTCGACAATTAAATCAACTCCCCCCGCATATATATCCTTGAGCGTCTGTCTCTGAGACCTTAACCGGGCATGATCCACTGCTCGGGTCAGGTGTTCCTCAGCCTCTTTGGAAACCTTCCGGGCTTGAGAATTTATAGTAGCAGTGTTTTCCTTATGTGAGGCCACGAGCGCCTCGTCCTCAGCCCTAACCTCGGACAACGTAATAACCAACGCAGTATAGAGATCCTTATGCTTACTACTCTCGGCCCTCGCATCTTCGAGGCAACTCCCGATCGAAGCCACCTCTCCCCGGAGAACATCTCTCTCAAAGATTACCTCACCCTGATGCCACTTAAACTCGAAAATTTCAGAGTCCCTGGCTCGGAGCTCCTTCACCATAAGGAACTCTTTCTCCTTAAACTGCAAAAATCGGCCCAAAAATATTAAAGTACGGAATTCAGTCAGACATACAGGCAAAAAATAGATAGGAACTGTGTAACCTATTAAGTAAGACGAGCTTTTTCCCGGGACGCCGCATCCAAGCAATCCCGAAGGCCACAGAGTTCTTCCTCACTCTTGGTAGAAAGAGCCCTGAGCTCATCGGCTTCCGAGGTAAGCTTCTTATGTTCGCCCTTGTGGCGAGTCAGCTCGGCTTCAAAATTGGTAAACGTTTGGTCATAAAGCACCTTGGCCTGGAACCATGAAAGAAAAAAGGTTAGAAGGGCAAAGGTCGGAGCGCCAAGCAGAATTTACAAAAAGATTACCTGCTCGCATAGCCTGTCGATCTCGGTAAAAATAAGAAAATATCAGGCTCAAGTTTTTCCTCAGGCGCAGCAGAAGGCTTTTTGAACACATCTATTTCACCCACGAGCGTCCACATGCCGAGTGAGTCTATATTGGGGATATCTTGTGTCTCCGTCAGAGGAAAGACCGATTCAGAAGGGGAATCACTCACTTCAACGACCTCGACTGGGTCAATCGGGGTTTCCCCTTGGTTCTGAAGATCTTCGGAATTGGGCTCTTCTAGATTGCCTGCCTAGCACACCTCGACTTGAGGGGAATTTTGGCCATCAATACTAGCATCCGATACACCCTCGCAGGACTCTTCAGCTCGAGGCGGGTCAACGATGGAACTGAGTTGCGATTCAGAAGTTGCCGAATCAACAGTATGAGAGGCAATTAAATCCTCTCGTCATTCGGGTGCTGGCAAAGGATCATCTTTCCTTTTGCCTCCATCTTGGGGATTCCCTGAACTTTCTGGAATTAAGACTGCTGGACCATCCTTAGCATCTTCCATTCTGGTTTTCTTGGATTTCAGAGGACAAACTGGCAATCCCCCTCATCTTTTCCTCTTCATCGAGTGTTGGAGCAGCCAATTCCCCAGGCAGAGTATCTCTCATCTGCCCAAATACAAAAACAATTATGGGGAATGAGAGTGCAATTAGCAAGAACCTTTGTAAAACTGAAGCTGTAGCAGAAAATGAAGTCCCACCGCGATCCTTGGCTTCCCATCGAGCCTTGGATAAATCGCACCACACGCACTGGACGCATGGGAAAATCGAGTCCAGTTTAGACACCCAGCCTGAAAGATTCCTTACCGCATCAGGGTATGCCACAGTAGCTATATCAGCGGAGGAAGTCAGTCAACGAAGAAATGTATCCAAGAGAAACAAATGGGCAGTTAATTAAGTATGTCTACTTACGCTTCATGTTCTATCTTTCGGGGAATGACATCCTCTCTGCGGGAATAGAGTCCAAAGTCCTAACTTGGATGAAACGGCCCATCCACCCCCCATTCCTAACATCGTCGGTGAAAGAAAAGAGGGCCATCGAGGCCCGACAACGGAGCTTAATCAGGCCCCCAAAAATGAGTCGGGGACTATACCTTCTGATTAAATGGTCAAGGGTGAAGGGAATCCCCTCGATCATATTCATGTAATATCTGGTCATGTAAACGATACACCAGAATGACAGATGAATTTGGCCGAGGGTCACTTGATATCATTTGCATAAGTCGAGTATTAAGGGCTCTATCGAAGACATGGAGGGCACCGCCGAGCCGAGGGTAAATGGATAAGTGTACACACTGAGGAAGTCAGCCTTATACGTTATTATGTCCTCCCCCCGAGAAGGAACCTCCACTAACACCTCATCTCCCCAACAACAATCGATTTTCACCCTTTTGATGTCCGTTATTTGTGACGACCCGGCCGGTCGTCTTAAGAATTAATGCCATGATCCCCTATTAACTGCTTTCCCCAAGTTTATTTTTGCAAATATGATTTTCTGGGATGTTCGGTTTTGAATTTAGGAGAGTTTTGGGACACTTAGTCCCTAAATGAGAGCTTAAGTGTTGAAACGTTGATCATAGTCGGAACAGTATGAAGACAACCTCGGAATAGAAATCTAATGGTTTCATTAGCTCCGTTGGGTGATTTTGGGATTAGGAGCGTGTTCGGATTGTATTTTGGAGGTCCGTAGCTAATTTAGGCTTGAAATGCCGAAAGTTGAATTTTTGAAGTTTTCGGTCCGATAGTGAGATTTTGATCCGAGGGTCGGAATGGAATTTCGAGAGTTTCAGTAGTTTCATTGTGTCATTCGATATATGTGTGAGAAATTTCAAGTTATTCGGACGTGGTTTGGTTGGGTTTTTTATCGAAAGCAGAATTCAGAAGATTTTGAAACTTAGGCTTGAATCTGATGTGTTTTGGTTGTTTTGATGTTGTTTGAAGTGTTTTAAGATTGGTATAAGTTTAAGTAGGGTTTTAGGATATATTGATGCCTTTGGTTGAGGTCCAGGGGGCCTCGGAATGAATTCGGATGGTTGACGGAGGAAATTTTGGAGTTGAAGTTGTGCAGCAGCTGTTCTTCTAGCCGAGACATGATTTCTAACACGAATCATAGCTCAAATGATCATATAAGTGGTGAAACACAACTATAACGAGGCATGAAAGCAAATTAGTTTATAGTAGCTTAAGGTCTACCCGGAATACACCGGTGTACGCATACATGCCCATCACCTAGCACATGCGTTATTCCCAAAACATCTCATGTATCATAGTCAAAAGGGAAAATAATCCTCGAACCAAGTTTACATATGTTACTTACCTCAAAATGCATGAATTAATACTCCAAAAATCCCATACCACACGAATCGGCCTCCGAGCGACTCGAATCTTGTCAAAACAACTTAATATCATCAATAGAAGCAATGGGAAATTACCATAAACAATAAAGCTAGGATCTTGATTCAAATATGCAAAGTCAACCCTAAATGTCAACCATGGTCCCGTACTCTGGAACCCGACAAAACTCACAAATCCCTAATCCCATTCCAATACTAGTCCGAATATATGTGTTTCATCCATTCCCACCTCAAATCGACCCTTAAATCATCAATTTTTACTCTCCAAAACCATAGCAAGAAATTCCCAATTTCCAACCTAACTTCACATATACTAGGTGTAATAACACATGTATAATCAATATCTAACACTAAAATTATGTAAGGATTAGTTACCCCTGCAATTGTAGTGAAATCCTCTTCAAAAATCGCATCCAAACGAGCTCCACAACTCCAAATAACGAACAATGACCAAACTTCGAAATATAAAGTATGCCCAGCATTTATGCATTTGCAAACAATCTGCCGCATCTGCGGTTCTACTTTTGAGATTTCAAGGCCCATATATGCGGCCTTCACGTAAATCACGACCAACCGCACCTGCGGTCATAACACCGCACCTGCGCACCCGCATCTGCGGTCCCTTAATCATAGATGTGGCCTCGCTTCTATGCCAATTCTTCTGCATCTGTGGCCCCTGACTCCTCCATCCCATAGCTGATTTTGTGGCTTCACACCTACATCTGCGGATACGCATCTCCGACCAAAGTTTCGTAGATGCGGAAACATCAGGACTCAGAAATCTTCAGCCAAGGCAATTAATCCAAAATGTTTCGAAACTCATCTGAAAATCACCCAAGGCCCCGGGGACCCTGTCCAAGCATACGAACAAATCCCAAAATAAAATACGGACCTAATCGAGGCCTTAAATCACACCAAACAAAATTAAAACTATGAATCACACCTTAGTTCAATCCTGAGGAACTTATGAGCTTCCAACTTCCAAAAATCATGATGAACCGTATCAAATTAACTCTGATTGACCTCAAATATTGAATACACTCCCAAATGACAAAACAAACCTATTTCAACTCCTAAAACCACAATCCAAACTTGATATCATCAAAGTCATCTCCCGGTCAAACTTATGAACCTTGCAAACCTTTAACTTTCCAACTTTTGCCAAAAAGCACCAAATCAACCTATGAACCTCCAAATCAAAATCAGGACATATGGCTAAGTCCAAAATCACCACTCGAACCTACTAGAACCATCAAAATGCCATTACGGGGTCGTCTACCAAAAAATTTAATTTTGGCCAACCTTTATAACTTAAGTACCCAACCTTGCGAATAAGTGTCCCAATTCAGTCCAAAACTCATCCGAAACTAAACTGACCGACTCCGCAAGTCGCATAATCACAAATACACATATATAAAGGATCAAGTAGGGGAATGAGGCTCAAATACACAAAATGACCGGTCGGGTCGTTACTTTCTGCCCCTCTTAAATAAATATTCATCCTCGAACGAGTCTAGAATCATACCTGGGATCTCAAAAAGGTAAGGATATCTATTGTGCAACTCTTGCTTGGTCTCCCGAGTAGCTTCCTCGACCGGCTGACCTCTCCAATGAACCATCACCGATGCTGTATTCTTCAACCTCAACTTTCGAACCTGCCACTCCAAAATGCCCACTGGCTCCACATCATAAGTCAAATCCCCATCCAACTGCACAGTGATGAAGTCCAATACATGTGACAGATCTCCATAATACTTCTGAAGCATGGAAACATAAAATACTGGGTGAACTCTGATAAACTAGGTGGCAAAGCAAGTCTATAGGCCACCTCTCTAACTCTCTCAAGCACCTCAAAATGAACAATATACCGAGGTCTCAACTTTCCTTTCTTCCCAAAACTCATCACACCCTTCATGGGAGAAAGTCTGAGTAGAACCTTCTCACCCACTATATATTCCATATCACGAGCCTTCCAGTTCGCATAACTCTTATGCCTAGACTGTGTTATACGAAGCCACTCCTATATAGACTGCACCTTCTCCAAAGCATCATGGACCAAATTAGTGCCCAACAACCTAGCCTCCCCAAGCTCTAACCAACCAACTAGAGAACAATATCGCCTCCCATATAAGGCTTCATACAAGGCCATCGGGATGCCCAACTGATAGTTGTTGTTGTTGTAGGCGAACTCTGCTAATGGTAGTAACTGATCCCATGATCCCCCAAAATCAATGACACATTGCTCGTAACATGTCCTCCAATATCTGAATAGTATGCTCGGACTATTTGTCCATCTAGGGATGAAATGTCGTACTCAGCTCGGCCTGTATGCCTAACTCATGCTGCACTGCTCTCCAAAAATGTAATGTGAACTGAGTGCCTAGATATAATAGACACAAGCACACCATAAAGGCGAACAATCTCACGAAGGTAAATCTTAGCCAATTGCTCTGACTTGTAGGTAGTCATGACTGGAATAGAGTGTGTAGACTTAGTTAGTCTGTCCATAATAACCCACAATGTATCAAATCTATTCAAGGTCTGTAGAAGCCCAACTACAAAATCTATAGTGATAAGCACCCACTTTCACTTCGAAATATCTAGCCTCTGAAGCAAACCACCTAGTCTTTGATGCTCATACTTCACCTATTGAAAATTCAAACACCAAGAAACATACTCAACAATATCCTTCTTCATCCTCTTCCACTAATCGTGCTGCCTCAAACTTTGGGCCTCCTCAAGTATCAAGTCTCGCAACCCATCCATATTAGGCACACAAATCTGGCCTGAAGCCTAAATATCCCATCATCACCAATAGTAACCTCCTTCGCCTTACCGTGCTGCACCGTGTCTCTTAGGAAAAGTAAGTGGGAATCATCATATTGACGCACCTTCATGCGCTCTAACAAAGACGATCGTGATACAACACAAGCAAGAACCCTACTGGGCTCTGAAATATCTAACATCACGAACCTATTAGCCAAAGTCTGAACATCCAAAGCTAATGGTCTCTCCCCAAATAGAATAAAAGCAAGACTCTCATGCTTTAAGATTTCCTACTAAATGCATTGGCCACCACATTGACCTTCACCAGATGATAAAGAATGGTGACACCATAGTTCATTAGTAGCTCTAACCACCTCTGTTGCCTCAAGTTCAGATCGTTTTTCTTGGGTAAGTGTTGGAGACTCCTGTGATCCATGAACACCTCATAACACACGCCATAAAGATAATGATACAAGATTTTAAGCACGTGGACAATGACTGATAACTCCAAATAGTGCATATGGTAGTTCTTCTCTTGGGGCTTCAATTGATGTAAAACATAAGAAATAACTTTCCCCTCTTGCATCAACATTCACCTAATGCCAACCAGTGAAGCATCATTATAGACTGTATAAGAACCCGATCCCGAAGGCAAAACTATAATTGGAGTTATAGTCAATGCAGTCTTGGGCTGAAAGCCCTCCTCATACTCATCACTCCACCCAAATGGGGCTGCGATAGATGAAAATCCCTCCACAAAATAGTGATAATACCCGACCAACCTAAGGAAACTCCGGATCTCTGTTGCACTAGACGGTATGTCCACCTCAATCTTCTTCGGATCCACCTTAATGCCCTCACTGGACACGACATAAACCAAGAATGACTTCGAGACTAACCAAAGCTCACACTTGAAGAATTTAGCATATAGCTCTTCTCCCTAGCTGTGAGAATACAACAGTATATCATCAATGAAAACTATGATGAAGGAATCTACATAAGGCAGAAATACGTTGCTCATCAAGTGCATGAAGCTATTAGGTCATTGGTCAACCAAAACGACATCACCAAAAACTCATAATGGCCATAGCGGGTCCGAAAAGCAGTCTTCAAAATATCTGAAGCCCTGATCTTCAACTGATAGTACCCCGATCTCTAATAAATCTTCGAGTATACCCTAGCACCTTGAAGCTGATTAAATAAGTCATCAATCCATGGTAGTGGGTAGTTGTTCTTGATATTAACCTTTTTCAACTACCTACAGACAATGCACATCCTCATTGAACCATCTTTCTTCTTCATAAATAACACCGGTGCACCCCAACGTGACACACTCGGCATGATGAAACCCCTATCAAGCAATTCCTATAATTGTTCCTTCAATTCCTTCAACTCTACTAATGTCATGTGACATGGTAGAATAGATATGTTTTGAGTGCCCGACACTAAATCAATTAAAAAATCAATATCCCTGTCGGGTAGTATGCCGACGGGTCTACTGGAAACACATTTGAAAACTTCCTCACTACCGGAGCTGACTCAACAGTAGGAGTACCAGCACTAACTTCCCTCACAAAAGCTAAATATGCCAAGCACCCCTTCTCAACCATCCACAGAGCCTTTAGAAACGACACCACTATACTAGGAATATGATCCAAAGAACCTTTTAACTCCACCATAGGCAACTCCGGCATCACCAACATCACGATCTTAGCGTGAAAGTCAAGAATAACATGATATAGATATAGCCAATCCATACCTAAAATCAGCTCAAAATCAACCATGCTAAGCAATAAGTGATTAACTCTAGTCTCATAACCCCCAATGGTAACCATACAAGACTGATATACATGGTCTACCATGATAGAATCACCGACTGTTGTGGATACATGAACATGTATATCTAAAGAATCACGAGGCATATCCAAATAACAAGCAAAGTATGATGACACATATGAATAAGTGGAATCAGGGTCAAATAATAGTAAAACATCTCTGTGGCACATGGAAATAATACATGTGATCATGGAGTAAGAAGAAACTACCTCTAGTCTGGCAGAAAATGCATAGCAAAGAGCCTTGCCACCACTTGATTGACCTCCCCCTCTAGGGTGACCTCATCATAGATGACCTCCACCCTGAGCTCGATGAGCGGGCGGTAGAGAAACTGGTGTGGGGGCTATAGTTTAACCTCTCTACTACAAGGGACCTCTGAGATGGGGGGGGAGGCAATACCTCCTCACATGCTCCAACTACTCATATTCGTAGCAACCTCGGACTAGGAATGATTGCAGGGACGGAATCAGACCCTGTGAACAAGAATAACCACTGGAAAAGCCTGGTACTGACAAACCCTGCACTAATGGAGTGCGATAAGTGTTCTGAGCTGGGAGTGCCCCGAGTGAAAACTGCACTGAAGATCTTTTGCTGGTGGTGAATGATAAACTAGTCCGTTATGCTGGCTCCCTTGCAAGTCGACCTTGGCCTCCAGATGAGGCACCACTGAATCCTCCAAAATGATGAGGCCTCTTGTTAGTGGCCATCTACCTACCCTGACCTCTAATGCTCTCGATCCTCCTATCTATCTCCACAACTCAAGTAAAAAATATAATCCTCTGTCTCTTGGGCCATCTGTAGCCTGATACCATATGTAAGGCCATTTATAAACCTCTGTGGCCTCTTCCTCTCAATATGGAATAGAATAGCTACATGGCATGATAAATCCACAAATCTAGTCTCATACTAGGTAACAGTCATGCTACCTTACTAGAGGCGCTTAAACTAACTACGGAAGTCCTCTCTCTAAGTGAAGGGAATGAACTTCTCTAAAAATAACTATGAGAATTGAGCCTAAGTGAGAGAAGGTGAACCTACTGCTCTGACCCGAAGATACTCCTTTCGCCACCTATCGGCAAAGCCATATGTCTAAAATTCTTTGAAGTAAACTCTGTTGGACTCCACTATGCCCATGTTGTGCAATATCTCATGGAAACAGTCTAAGAATTCCTAGGGTTTTCAGAAGGTGTACCACCAAAGCAAGGAGGAAATAACTTGACGAACTTGTCCAGCCTCTTAAGCCCCTCAACTAACATCATGGGTTTCTCTCCGGGGTATGTATCAATAACAGGATGAACTGCCCTAACTAGTAGAACTGCTAGGGTTTGATACTCGTGAGCCATCTGGTCTGGAGTGTGAGTAGGGGAGTTTGGGCTCCTCCCCTGACCTGAGAAAAGGTTGGTGCTACAGGAAAATCACCGGCCTAAACCACACTCTCTATAAAACCAACCAAGCAGACTAGGCCAACCTGAAGCACTGAGGTAGTGATGAACCTCTCTGGGACCTGGGTTGGTCCTACTAGCTCACTCGAAATAAGGATCTCCTCCTTCTATTCAATCTAAGGCTCAACATCAGGTGCCGCTGTATGTGCTCTAGACTGAGCTCTACCTCGGCCCCGACCTCTACCCTTGGTAGTGGCTGCAGTTAGGGGCTCTGGATCCTGATCAGTTGAACATGTCCTCACCATCTGTGAGAGAAAGAAGAGTAAAGGTTCAGACTTTAGAATTAAGAAATCTGCACGACAAGAATACAAGAAAGTGATGTTTCCTAATAACTCGGTAGCCTCTCGAAGATAAGTACAGATGTCTCCCACTAATCCACAAGACTCTACTAAACTTGCTCATGACTCTTGAGACCGAGACAACCTAGTGCTTTGTTACTACTAAGTCACAGGCCGACCGTCGCTAACTAAATCACAGGTCATTACTTCGAATCTACTTCGAAAAGAACCGGTTAAAACAGGCTACCCTTAACAGGCAAACGAGCTTCGACCATGTCAGCTCCAAATTGTAAGGCTTCGAGCTACTCAGCCTACGAGCTAAACCTTCCGAAGTGCTCGAACATCGGCGCTAACGACTTTAAATCAAGGTTTTTCCCGAACCAATGATGGCTCAGGCAAAATCATTTCAAAAAATCCTTAACGAGAGGAAAACAAAGGCTACATATGCCCATAGGCAAAAGCGTAAGAGCCACTCTTGCCAACTTAAAAATTGAAAACTTGAGGATTAAAATGAGCTCGAGTTGTAACCCAATTCGGAGACCAGATCCAAAATAGTTAGATACATGCCTATAGGTACATACCTAAAAGGTCGCTTCGACCCAAGGCGTAAGAGCCACTGTCGCTAGAAAAAAAATTGAGGGTCAATTGAGCTCAAGTTGCGACCCGACTCGGAGACTGAACCCAAAATAGTTAAAGTACAAATGCCCAAGGGCAAGGCGAAAGAGCCATTGTCGCCCGCCCATGCAGATGCAAAAGCTTGAGGGTTGAATAGGCTCGAGTCAAAATACGACTCTAAGACTGAACCTAAAATAGTTGAACAAAGCATAAGAGCTCTAATGCCAGTTTGCGCTAAAGGCCGTATCAACAAAGCGTGCAAAAGCCTCTAGGCCTGCCTGATGAGCTCCGGAACCATATTACGAATCTAAGGATTATCACCAACCTTGAAACTAGCCCGCGTGGTCGAAAACAAAGTAGAAAGGGATACATAAGAGATAAAGCTTGAGGTTTTCCTTTATTTACATACGTAAAAAGGTGAGTTCTCCATCTACAAATGCACTCTGCGAATATCTCATACAAAATGGCAAACTCTATGTTTCGCTCCAGAAGGATACGGCCTACCAGCCCCATCTTCACTCTCCGCGGTCGGCAAGAATTGACCGAGCATCACGCTCGTCTGCCCTTGCTTGAGCCAACTCTTCCGGGAGAACAAAACACTTCGTGCTAACCTCTTCAAGTACCTCTCTTCGGGATCTGCAACTAACATATTCCTCGATCCTCTTTTCATGATCGAGGGCCCTCTTCAACTCAGCTTCGGCATCAGTAGCATCTTTCAAATGAATCGCCATCTCCTGACCAGCCTTAGTCCGGCTTAATGCTTCTTCAGCCCAAGCATCAACGATCTCAGCCCTGACCTTCGAAAGTTCGGACTCGAGCTTCGTGATCATATCCGCTTGAACTGAAGCGTGTCACGAGCCAAGCAGAGTTAGACTTCAAAGGCAGGAACTTTAGCCTAGGCACCCTTCACCTCTGATGCTTGGGCCTGAACCTGAGCTCTTAGTTAGCCACGGCCACTCCTAACTCGGTCAGATTCACCCCTAAGGTACTCCAGAGCCTCCATCTTTTTCTGCAACTGAGATAGGCAGAAAGGTTAATCTTAAGGGTTAAAAAGGCGAAACGTGTAATACGAGAGGTTACCTGCTCCATCAAATAGCTCTTGTATTTCGAGCTTCGGTACGCCTCATATCGCCAGTGCATCAACTCAACCTCCTTCTCCTCGCAGAGGCGCCTAAGGGACCTACCCTCATCCAGAGCTTTCCAAAGCCTAGCCCCATGACGGAGCAGCTCAGACCTGAGCCTATCAAAGGCCTGTAGATGAAAAACTCGATAAGGAAGGGAAGATACGAGATGCAGAAGGAATATGTAGAAACTTACCACGAAGTGAAGCCGATGGACTTCCTCGAAGGATGAGCACATTCCTGTTAGTCCAGCCCCCTCGGCCCTGGAAGAACCAACCTCTATCGAAGTATGATCACTCGGAGGAACCACCGCTCCAAAACCGAAGACGTCAGGAACAACAGGCTCCGGCGATCTTTTCTCCTCGAAGACACGGAGCCGTTTAGCCCCGCAAAAAGATCCATTGCACTGCAAGTACATATCCCGTTTATCACCATCATCCCTTGACTCGGAAGCCAGCAACTTCTCCCTTTCTTCGGAGGAGAACAGCCTCGCCACTGGGGACCTTCCGATACCTACAACGGTAAGGTCAGTACATAAAAAGAGGGAATATCATCTCAAATATACGAAGGCCAAGGTAAAAGCAGTTTACGCACATACCTTGGTATTTCGCTTCCCATCTGCCTCGGGACACAACTCGCTACCTACGCTCGTCACAAGTCGAACAGGTCGCCAACCTTCGAACCCAGTCGGGCAAATTGGGAACTTCGCCCGGCGCCCACGAAGTTGCTGCAGAAAAAGAGGAAACACAATTACTAAACTGGTTTTCGCTATAAGTAAATCTAAGAAAGCACGAGACACTCCACTCACGCGCATAATTCCGTCCCTCAGGAAATGGCATGAGCTCTACGGGGATAATATCAGTCGTCCAGGCCCGGACGAATCGAATGACCCACTCTCGAATTCCTATCTTCCTCATCATCAACAACAAAGGGCATGGATGAACGACACCGCAAGGTTAGTAGTCATAACTATGGTAGAATTAGCAAACTGAAGCAGGGACATACACCAACACTTTTCACTTAAAGTAACGAAGGTCTCGATGCCAAGGTGGAAGGATAGATATCTGAATAATGGGATATTCCAAAGAAGCAAGAGCCGCCCCATGTATTTGTGGGAAACAACAACGATTCGCCTACCCAGGATAAGCCTCGGGAGGCCAATGGCCTCCGTACGGATCCCGAGGTAGTACCCGACCCCAGAGATCTCCGTCAAAAAGCAGTTAGGCCCCAGAGGGTCAGCGACGCCATCTCTAGATTCGAGGTGGTACCCAACCTCAAATTTTCCTTCGAGAAGAAAAATAAGCGCTTCGAGCTCCATCCACGAGGGCTCGACCTCAGGAAGTCACCTAAGTACAAATAGTCCCTTCCTCAGAAACCTGCCTACAAACACCTCAAAAGGTTATCTACGTCAAAGCTCAAAGTAAAAGCTCCAAGCTCCCGAAGTTGACTTCCACTTCGGTGCTCTATCTCCACGAGGATCGATGGCCCCGATGATCCAAGATTACCGAACCACTTCAAGCTTGATTCCGGGAACAATGATGAGCTCGGAAAGGAGCCATTTCAGTCGACCAAAGGCTAGAAAGAATATTGATGATCGTCAACAGAGGCATACATTCAAAATCCCCACAAACGCACTAGAGTATATAAGAGCACGACAAAAATCAAAAGCAGAAGTAAAGAATATGTCTTCATATTTCACAAATATTGGCTACAACGGCCCTCGGGGGGTGGGTCCTTACATACAATTACAAAAGCCCGCAAGGTGTCCTTACGAGAAACAAAGAAACAAAAGGGTATAGACCCATAGTGAAAACCTATGAACCTAGTCCATCCTCGAGGGTCCATCTCCGGTATCAGCATCCTCAAACGCTGCCGCCTCGAGCTCGCATCCTCGAAGGCAACTCCTTCGATTGCCATCTCCTCTAGGTTCCTTACTCAATCCTGCGAGAAGTCCTCACCGAGGGAAAAGATGAAGAAGAGGAAAAGGAGGGGATGCAGAGGAGGCAGAGAAAAGAGACATCGCCTGCCGAAACCAAAAGTTGAAGATTCGGTGGGCCCCAGCCTCAACCACCGGTAGAGCCACTTTATCCCTTGGGAAAGAAAAAACCCAAGGGATGATGTGCCACACCAAGCTAGGGTAGGAGAGTGAGCAGTGATGCATAGTCCGAATGACTTTCTAAAAAAGGGGAAATCGAATCGATTCCCCACATGTCATCGTCTCGAGCCAACAGGGACAGCGACAGTAGATGTAACAATAACCACAGTAGCGGCAAAATGGCATAATCATGCTCAACGCAGAGGAGATCAGGCAAAGGGCCATGGCACGACCTATTGGAATGATGTCAAACAACCTTGAGGCCGTAGACTCCAAATATGGCGATCAACAATAGAGGAAGACGATAAGGAGAAAAGGGCAAATGAGCAGATGAAGGCACTTGGATAGAAAAACGATGCCACAAGCCCCATTTATAGGAGATAATGGCACGGTCCTTGAGGAATTTGGAAGACTGACTGGTGGATGCAATTACTGCGTTCTTGAAGAACCGAATGGACGACGGTACTTTCACCTTGGAAAACAGGAATCGACGGTGCATTGAATTATGTCGAAAAAGTCCATGGGATGTCCCGCTTATCGCAAAACTCGCGCCATAGGTTGAGTCATCAGTATGCCATCGTCACAAGGAGCCCGAGGAGTCGGGTGTTAGTGTTGTTTCCCATCGAATCGTTCTGGGAAATGCAAAAACTATCTGTATGCAGTGAAATTAGAGGGCCTAATTTCTTGCTATCAAGTCACTTCAAAAGAATGTCTCGAGGCCCCGAGGACGTGGAGTTATGGCCGAGTTCCCTCCCTCGGGGCACGTCGAGGCCCGACTCAAAGAAGACGAAGATCGAGGCTAGAGAAAAATAGTGAATTCCCAAGGCACACAGCTTAATCTGGTAAAGTTGACCTATCCGGGGCCTTTCTCAAGATGTCACGTCCAGTAGTCCCGTCTCCATGCCTTTACAATTAATGCAGTTTGTACTATAACGAGATTCCCCTCTTATATAATGGGGTACCCTATCACTTTGTAACCCTCGGTTGCTGTTGCTCCAACTATTCTACACAAAATCAATGATTTCTCTCTCTCTCTCTTCTCTCTAACTTACTCGCTCGAGGCTACTCTTTACATTCATTACTTTCAAACTTGTTCTTCATTTATTGCTTGATATTGGCCATAAAAAGCCTTTTTTAATTATATCTTAACTGTTATCCCCTTCCGGTTATCCCCGATAACTCGAGCTCGAGTCGGGTATCAACCCCGAGGCCTTTCATCGATCACTCTGAAGCCCGGGTAGCAAGCCTCTCGGTTTGATTACTGCCCCATCTTAACTTATATTTCGCCATTAAACTCCATGCCTAGCATCAACTGCTCTAACAACTACCATAAAAATAGATCAACTACAACCATCCCAAAGATCTGGTGTCAACGAGTACATGAGCATAAAAAATCTCAAAATATATAGTCAATCTGTTTGAATGATAGAACAATGATAACAAAGACAAACAAAAGAGAACTTCAAGGTCTATGAATGACATAGCAGCTATCTTGTAGTCTCCACAAGTTGGTAAAAGTGCAAACTCTAGCAATCACCATGCCCGAAAGTACCTGGATCTGCACATAGAGTGCAGAGGGTAGTATTAGTTTAATCGACCCCATGTACTCAATAAGTAATAGGCCTAACCTCGAGCTAAAATCAGTGGCGTGCTCGGAAGAAAGTCAATGCAACACCAATAACCAATAACACCACATAAAATAATAAAGACAATAAAAGAAAATAACTCAAAAGATATCATGTTTAGCTCATTCATAATTACGGAAAATTAGACATGCTTTCTAAGTATGACATTCAAATCCTAATCTTTCACCAAAATTTCTAAAATGCGAGTGTATTAAGGAAACTGTGATTTTCCAAACATTCAACAACAAATAAGACATTTCATTTACCAGATAGCATGAGAAAAACACATCATTATTCATGTCAAATATACATTTTCAAGTTAATAACATCACAGTAAAATCACTAGGTACATTCACTCTCAACACATCCATGTTGCTTGGCATAAGTGCCCCTCACCATGAGCATAACCATACTCAACACTGTAAGGGTTCCTGCCATAAATGCCCCTTACCAGCACATATATATCACTTTGCTTGTGCTCGCTGTAATATCAAATTCCGAATGGGTGGATCCTTGCCCAAGCGCTAATCAACAATCAATATAAGCATTGTGGCATGCAACCCGATCAAGATATCAATCTGTTGTGGAGTGCAACCCAATCCAATATAAAATCACAGCATTGCTCTATGGCCTACATCATTATCAATCGCTTAAGTCTCATTTGCTCACAACTCATAGAACTCAGCCCAAACAGTATCACATATAGAAGGCAACAACATCATATGATATGACATACAAATAATATATAGAGACTAAGACAAAACATGCTGATGAAGAATTATGACTGAGAATATGGCTACAGTTAAGGCAAAGAGCTCAAAATAGAAATAACATCTCTATCATGTCTCAAACAAATAAGTGCACAACCTAGACATGATGTCTAACACGAATCATAGCTCAAATGATCATATAAGTGGAGAAACACAAATATAACAAGGAATGAAGGAAAATAAGTCTATAGTCGCTTAAGGTTTACCCAGATCGTGAATACCCCGGTGTACGCACACACGCCCGTCAACTAGAACGTGTGTCGCCCCCAAAACATCGCAAGTATCATAGTCCACATGAATAATTACCCTCAAACCAAGTTTAGATATGTTACTTACCTGAAAATGTGTGAACCAATACTCCAAAAGGCCCTTCCACGCAAATCGGTCTCCGAGTGACTCAAATCTAGCCAAAAAAATTTAATATCGTCAATCGAAGCCATGGGAAACTATCCCAAATAATAAAGATAAGATCATGATTCAAATATGTAAAGTAAACCCCGAGCCCACATTCTAGAACCTGACAAAACTAACAAATTCACAAAAAAACCCTTTCAATACAAGTCAAATATATGTGTTTTATCCAAATTCAACCTCAATCGACTCTCAAATAATCAATTTTTACTCTCCAAAATCATAGCAAAGATGCCCAATTTCTATCTTAAATTCACATAAACTAGGTTTAATAACACATAGGTAATCAATATCTAACACCAAAAATTAAATAAGGATTACTTACCCTTTCAGTTTTAGTGAAATCCTCTCCAAAAGTTTCCTCTAACCGAGCTCCACAACTCAAAATAATAAAAAATGGCCAAACCCTTTGAAATATGAAGTTTGCCCAGCATTTTTGCATAATCAGCCACATATCCAACTCCACTTTTGCGATCCAAGACCCACTTCTGCGGTCTTTACTTAAACCGCGACCAACCACACCTACGGTCAATACACCACACCTACATCTGCGGTTCCTTCATCGCAGATGCGGCCTCAGTTCTGCGCCATTTCTTCCACATCTGCGGCCCCTGACTCCTCCAGCCCATATCCGATTTTGTGGCTCCACACTCACATATGCGAACACGTATATGTGACAAAAGTTTTGTAGATGCGAAAACATCAGAACTCAAAAATCTTCAGCCAAATCAATTAATCCAAAATGATCTGAAACACAGCCGAGACCCAGGACCCCATGCAATCGTACCAACCAATCCTAAAATAGAACATGAACATGCTTGAGGCCTTAAATCACGCCAAACAATATCAAAACTAAGAATCACACCTCAATTCAATCTTAAGGAACTTATGAGCTTCCAAGCTTCAAAACTCATGCCGAACCATATCAAATCAATTCAGATTGACCTCATATTTGCATACAAGTCGTAAATTACACAACAGACCTATTCTAACTCCCAGAACTCCAATCTGAACCTGATATCATCAAAGTCAACTCACGGTCAAACCAATGAACCTTCCAAACCTTCAATTTTACAACTTTTGCCCAAAAGCCCCAAATCAATTTACGAACCTCCAAATCCAAATCTGGATATACACCTAAGTCAGAAATCACCATACAAACCTACTGGAACCATTAAAATACCATACGACATCGTCTACACAAAGGTCCAACTCCTGTTGACTCTTACAACTTAAGCACCCAATCTTGAGACTAAGTATCCCAATTCAATCCAAAACTCCCCTGAAACCAAACTGATCGACCACGCAAGTTGCATAATTACAAATACACATATATAAAGGATCAAGTAGAGGGAACGAGGCTCAAATATAGAAAACAACCGGCCAGGTTGTTACACTATAGAACATCTTTAGTATAATTTTAATACATAAATATAACTTAAAAAAGAGTATTTATAAATTAAATACAAATTTCATACAATGATTTCATATAATAAATAAATTATTTACAACTTTCATTCGATATTTGTCACGACCTGAAGTTCCCATCGTCGGGACCGTGCTTGCACCTAACATTGAACCCGCTAGGTAAGCCAACATTTTTGATTGTTTTACGTTTTTCCTTTATATTTAACAATTTAACATATGATATAAGTGAACCAGTGGAAAACAAAATGCGGAAGAACACAATTTAACAGTTTAACAGAATACTAATACGAAATCTATAATAAAACTCCACCCAGAACTGGTGTCACAATTTCACGGACTGTCTACGTATACTACAAACAATGGTTTGAACAAGAAAATACAAAGCTGTCCCGGAAATAGATAAAACAAAAAGGAAATATGATAGAAGGGGACGCCAAGGCTTGTAGATGCATGCAGGACTACCTCGAGTCTCCACTAGACCTCAACTTGAGCCAATACTCAATATAGGTCAATTACCAAGAATTTATCATAAGTCTTGTTCCACAATGCTAATCATCAATTTAGGCATGAAAAATATATAATAAAATCACAACAATCTTAGTATAAGACTCACGGTCATTGTTGACACCAATGTATAGATACTCATCACCTCACCTATACGTCGTACTCGACACTAACATATAGCAAATAAGACACAACACCTATTCCCTCAAGCTAAGGTTAGACCAAACACTTAACTCGGATTTTATGGCCAAACTCAAGCCTCAAATACCGCTATTCCTTTAGCTTTCGCCTCCAATTCACTTGTATCTAGTCATAATTAACTTAACAATATCAATAAATGCTAAGGAATTCAACTCCAATGCTTGATTATAGGTTTTTTACATTTTCCCCAAAAAGCCAAAAATCGACCCCGGGCCCACTTGGTAAAAGATCGAGGTTTGGACCAAAACCCGAATACCCATTTACCCACAAGCCCGAATATGCAATTAATTTTGAAACTCGACCCCAAATCGAGGTCTAAGTTCCAATTATACAAAAATCCCTATCTCTATCCAAATCCCGAATTTCTACCATGAACACCTTAGATTTTTGGATGAAAATTGATGAAATGCAATGGGTAATTGAAAGAAAGTGGTTTAGAATCATATACCAACACTTTGGGGTTAGAACTTGTCTCTTGAAAATCGCCTCTATGCCTTCTAGTTTTTGAAAATATGAAATTATGGCCTTATTCCCATTCTGATTCTATTTTAAGTGTTGGGCGACAGTGTTCATCACGTTCGCGTGAGCATTGTCGCATTTGCGAAGAGCAACCTTCCTTAGGCTTATGCAATACAGCAATACAGCAGAAATTCTTAGGTCCAAAACATCCTGAAACCTATCTGAAACCCACCCGAGCCCTCGGGGCTCCAAACCAAACATGCACACCAACCTAAAAATATCATACGGACTTACTCATGTGATCAAATCGCGAAAATAACATCTAGTACTACGCGTTTAGCATCAAAATCAAAGGAAAATCTCAAGAACTCTTAAAGTTTTCATTTTCACAACCGAGGGTCCGAATCACGTCATATGAATTCCGTTTCTTACAAAAATTTTACATAAGGGCTTTTCGGAAGCGCGCGCGGACTGCGCACCCAAATTGAGGAGAAAGCAAATGAGGTCTTGAATGCCTGGGAACCCCGGATTGGGTTCTAAAACACGAGATGACCTTTTAGGTCATTATATTCTCCACCGCTAAAACAACCGTTCATCCTCGAACGGACATAGAAAGGTATCTGAGTCGGGGAAAAGATAGAATTATCAGCTCCGCATATCGGACTTGGACTCCCAGGTCGCTGCCTCAACAGGCTGACCTCTCTACTACACACAAACAGAAGGGAAATTCTTCGATCTCAACTGACGAACCTGCAGGTCTAGAATAGCTACCGGCTCCTCCTCATAGGTCAAGTCCTTGTCCAACTAGACAGTGCTAAAGTCTAACATGTGGAATGGATCGCCGTGATACTTCCAAAGCATGGACACATGAAACATTGGGTGCACAACTCATAAACTCGGCGACAATGCAAGTTTGTAAGGACAAATGAACCTAGGGATTATCTTGCCCTTCTTTCCAAATCTCATCACGCCTTTCATAGGCGACACCCGAACCAACACTCGCTCTCCGAACATGAAAGCCACATCACGAACCTTATGGTCGACATAACTCTTCTGCCTGGACTGAGCTGTACGAAGCCTATCCTAAATGATCTTAACCTTCTCCAAGAAATCCTGAACTACATCTGTACCCAACAACCGAGCCTCTCCCAGCTCAAACCACCCAACCGGCGACCGACATCGTCTACCATATAATACCTCATAGGGAGACATCTGGGTGCTCGACTGGTAACTATTGTTGTAGGCAAACTCTACTAATGGTCATAATTAATTCCAAGAACCTCCAAAGTCAATAACACATGCTCAGAGCATATCCTCCAAAATCAGAATAGTACCCTCGGACTATCCGTCCGTCTGAGGATAAAATGTTGTGCTCAACTCGACCAGTATAACCAACTCATGCTGTATTCCACTCCAAAAATTCGAGGTAAACTGTGTACCTCGATCAGAAATGATAGACACAGGCATACCATGAAGACGAACAATCTCCCAGATATAAATCTCTGCCAACCGTTTAGAAGAATAAGAAACTGCCATAGGAATGAAATGCGCTGACTTGGTCAGCCTATCCACAATAACCTATACTGCGTCGAACTTCCTCTGATTCTGTTGGAGTCTAACAACGAAATCCATAGTGATACACTCCCATTTCCACTTAGGAATCTCAATCTTCTGAAGCAAATTACTAGGTCTCTGATGCTCGTACTTTACCTGCTGACAATTCAAACACCGAGCTACATATTCCACAATATTCTTGTTCATTCTCCTCCACCAATAATGCTGCCACAAGTCCTAATACATCTTAGCGGCGCCCGGACGAATAGAGTACCGGGAACTATGGGCCTCCTCAAGAATCAACTCACGATGTCCATCCACATTAGGCACACAAATACGACCCTGTATCCTAAAAAACTCCATCATCTCTAACAGTAACCTGTTTGGCACCCCTATGTCGCACCGTGTCCCTAAGGACAAGAAAATGAGGATCATCATACTGCCAATCTCTGATACACTCAAATAATGAAGAACGATCGACTGTGCAATCTAGCACATGGCTGGGCTCAGAAACATACAACCTCACGAACTGATTGGCTAAAGCCTGAACATCCAAAGCAAGCGATCTCTCACCGACTGGAATATACGCAAGGCTGCCCATACTGGCTGACTTCCTACTCAGAGCATCGACCACTACATTGGCCTTCCACGGATGATACAAGATGGATATATAATAGTCCTTCAATATCTCCAACCACCTCCTCTACCTCAAATTTAGCTCCTTCTGCTTGAACAAATACTACAAACTCTTATGATCCGTAAACACCTCACACGACACGCCATATAAATAATGCCTCCAAATTTTCCACGTGTCAACAATGACTGCTAGCTCCAAATCATGAACTGGATAGTTCTTCTCATGAATCTTCAACTACTGCGAAGCGTATGCAAAAACCTTGCCATTTTGCATCAACACCGCACCAAGTCCAATACGAGATGCATCACAATACACTATATAAGGCCGTGAACTTGTAGGCAATACCAACACCAGCGCCGTAGTCAAAGCTGTCTTGAGCTTCTGAAAGCTTGCCTCACACTCGTCCGACCACCTGAACTGGGCACCCTTCTGGGTCAACCTAGTCATTGGGGCTGCAATAGATGAAAACCCCTCCACAAACCAATGGAAATAGCCCGCCATTGCCATGCCCCAAATCTGGGGGCAAGACTGGTACCCAGTGCCTCAGCTATCCTTGCATACCACTTGCGACTAAGAGACTCTGAACATGCAATGTCATACTTTAGCCATGGGCCACTTTGCAAGATAATGTGCGATGCAAAATATAAAACTGAATAGAGACTAATGCTGACTAAATGTCAACATAATGCTGGTCCAGCAAGGCCGTCATAATTACTACAACTGACAAGCCAACAAAATATACGTATAGGGCCTACAAACCCAACATACTGCAACTGAACAGGATATATCTACAAGCCTCTACAGATAGATGTACTGTGATCGGAACAGGGCCCCGACCTACCCATAACCTATCTACATATATGCACAAGATGTACACCAAATTGCTAGACCCGACAACTTCGTGATCGGCAGCTTACCGATAAGGCTGAACTCGGGCAAACACCTACTGAGGAGGTGTACTCGTCTATCTGTCTGAACCTACACGCAAGAAAAGCAGCACCCCCAGAAAGGGACGTTAGTATGTAATAATCTACCGAGTATGTAAGGCAATATACTAAAAGCTAAAACTGAACTGATAACTCCATATATGCTTACCTGCGGATACTGACATAGTTCTCTCAAATATAATTATTAAAATAGCAGTCCGACCCTATAAGGCTCGGTATATATATATATATATATATATATATATATATATATATATATATATATATATATAACTGCTCTACAGTAGTAGGCTCGCTCATAGGCACTCGGCCATACTAGGCTCTGTATCTCGACCAATTGGGCTCGCTCATAGGCGCTCGGCCATAGTAGGCTCGGTATATAACTTACCATATAATCAGAGGTTGCCTAATAGGGGCCTGCCCATCGATTATAGCTCGATGTTAATGAAAATATTATAATGCTGTATATATAGACTTTCTGCTTTCTTGACTGGAAAAAGGAAATACTCAATTGAATATGAAGTCACGATAAGGAGAATATTGTAACTTACAAGACTATGAAAATATACGTAAATTCCGATATATGAATTTTTCCTTATGCCACGTTGTCAAACTAGTGTACTCATCACTATGCAACACCATTGGGAGCAATTGTTATCTTGACGCTCTTTAGACGTATTAATTGAAATATCAAGAGAAGATGAGAAAGACCGTGCATAATTTAAACCCAGAACTTTTGGCAGAATGATTGTCTCACTATGTTGGAGATATAACAAGGAGTGATAACATATAAAATTATATTATCTCAATACATACTGATTATATGGGGTGATTTCCATGTAGAATTGTTTCTTAAACCAAACCATTCGAAAGGTCATTCTAATACATAGTGGGAATCCAGTAACTTTTCTTGTTCACTGAAAATCAAAGATCATTTCAATACACAATAGGAATTCAATAACTCTTTTGCCCAAGTACAAACATAGATTTTAATGATAAGAGGAGTTCACCAAGTTTGTAATTTCCTACTAATATTGTGCATTTGCTCGTTTTGTTTGTGTTGTGTAGATCATGTCAAAAAAAGAAGGAATAACCTTAATATACCTGGGGTTGGGTAAACTCTGTATAATATTTTTGGCGAAAATTGCACTGTACTCTTTTATAACCGCAAAATTTCTAATGGAATTACGCTTTTGTTCCTTGAATTATTTGAACGAATCAAGCTTCAGCTTGTTGAAATGCTTTGAACAAATTTTTCAAGCTTCTGTTCGTTGAAGAAATTGAGCTTTTGCTCTTGAAGGATTCAAACTAAGAAAGAATTTTGGTTACTTTGTCTAATGAAAATGAAATGGATCAGATTGTACAAGTCTTTAACCTATTAATTCTAAATGTTCCTAGTTAGCCACCTAGGCTTTGAATGACTAAGAGTCATTCTTAGACTTGTGGCCTTGTGCCACATTTTGGGGGGGAATTAATTTATTAAATATTTATCCACTTATTAGTTAAATAGGTAATGTCCTATTACTCGGTAATTAATCAATTGCCCGCTGTCTCAAATTACTTAAAATTCTACTTATTTTTAATATACTTTATATATATTATACTACCTGGTCATATGGTACCTTTTATGGTACTATTCATAATTATCGGGTATTATCGCTCAACCCGTATTTTATCCCAAATTGGCCACTTTCAACGAAACTCTTTTTCTTTAATTCGTATACCCTTTATCCTTCATGACACTTATTTATCGCTTGGTATAAATAGCGGAAATATGATAACCTTGAGATAATCTCACCCTCAGTCTGCGTCAATTAACTGAAGACAAAACCTTTAATGTACGAAAAACGCGAGATGTAACATCCTTCTCCACTTAGAAACATTTGTCCTTGAATGTTTAACTCTCTGGGATCTATATAACCTTGGCAGAATCATGCTACTACAAACTCGTCCTATAGAAATCCAATGATTTAACGCCACATAGGACCACATTTATTAATAACAACGATGGCCTCACACGACTAATAGCTAACACAAGAATTCGTGCACGTACCTTAAGGTTATGACATCTCAGTCGGACCCTTCTATGGAGGAGGAAATAAATAGGATATCTAGACTTCATGTCTTCTTCAGCCTCCTAAATAATTTCTTCCATATTGTTGTTTCTCCAAAGTACATTCACGGAGGCTACCTTCTTATTCCATACCTTGCAGATTTGTCGGTCTAAAACAACAACCGAAATTTCCTCGTATGACAAGTTCTTTGTAATCTGTACATCATCCGTGGGCACCACTCAGGTAGGATTGCCAGTGCAATTCAGTAACATAGATACGTGAACAATCGGATAGACAGACTCTAATTGTGAAGGCAATTCTAACTCATAGGCTACTTGGCCGACTCTCCGAATGATCCTATAAGGCCCAATATACTGTGGGCTAAGTTTTCCTTTCTTGCCAAACCTCATCACACCCTTCATAAGTGACACCTTTAAGAATACCCAGTCATTAACCCCGAATTCTAAATCTCATCGCCGCACATCAGAATATGACTTTTGATGACTCTGACCTGTCAACAATCTCTCCTAGATGAGCTTTCCTTTTTCTATGGCCTTTTGGACCAGGTCTGGACCATGTAACCCAAATTCTCCAACATCAAACCATCCTATAGGAGATCTGCACTTACGCCCATACAAAGCCTCGTGCGGAGCCATCTGGATACTGGATTGGTAACTGTTATTATATGCAAACTCGATAAGAGCTAGATGTTCATCCCAACTTCTTTTAAAATCCAACACACATGCTCGTAACATATCCTCGAGCGTCTGAATAGTGCGTTTGGCTTGCCTATCAGTTTGTGGATGAAAAGTTGTGCTGAGATTCACCTGAGTTCCTAGACCTCTCTGAAATGACCTCCAAAAATGTGCTATAAATTGGGCCCCACAATTAGATATAATAGATATTGGTACTCCGTGTAGTCGCACTATCTCCTTAATATATAATTTTGCATAATCTGCTGCTGTATATGTAGATCTGACCAGTAATGAACTGACTTCGTAAGCCTATTGACTATCACCCATATGGAATCAAACTTACGATGAGAACGAGGTAAACCCGTGATAAAGTCCATGTTTACCGCATTCCATTTTCATGTCGGGATCTCTATAGTCTGCATTAGCCCTCCGGGCTTCTGGTACTCTATCTTCACATGCTGGCAACTAGAGCATTGAACAACATATTCAGCAATGTTCCTCTTCATATTGTTCCACCAATACACATCCTTAATGTCATGATACATCTTCATCGACCCAGGGTGAATGGAGTACCACGAATAATGTGCCTCTAACATAATCCTATCTCGTAGCCCTGCTATATCAGGAACACACAAACGACCCATATATCTGAGAAGCCCGCCTTCTTTGATTCTAACAACGACTTCTTTTATTGTGGAACCCGCTCTCTCAATTCGACTAACTATGGGTCCTCGTACTGCCTCTCTTTTACTTCAGCTATGAGAGATGATTTTGCAGTATTTAGGAGTACAACTCCTCCATTACCAGAGTCTACTAACCGAACCCCCAAACAAGCCAATTGATGAATCTCTCTAGTTAATTGTCTTTCCACGGCCTCTACATGTGCTAAGCTACCCATGGATCGATGACTTAAGTCATCTTCTACCACATTAGCTTTCCCTGGATGGTACAGAATGCTAACATCATAATCTTTTAATTAATCAAGCCATCGCCTCTGTCGCAAATTAAACTCTCTTTGCTTGAAGATATATTGCAGGCTTTTATGATCTGTGAATATATCAACACGAACACCATATAAATAATGTTGCCATATATTAAGTGCATGGACAACCGCAGCTAAATCGAGGTCGTGGGTCGGATAATTCCGTTTTTTGTTTCCTTAACTGCCTTGAAGCATACGCAATTACCTTCCCATGTTGCATTAGGACACATCCTAACCCGACACCTGAGAAATCACAATACATGGCATAGCCATCTGGACCCTCTGGAAGTGTTAGAATTGGTGCAAAGGTCAACCTGTTCTTAAGCTCTTGGAAACTCTGCTCATGGGCCTCTGTCTATTGAAACTTGGTTGCTTTCTACGTCAACTTCGTTAAAGGTGCTGAAAAGAAAGAAAAACCCTCTATGAACATCCGGTAGTATCCCGCTAAGCCTAGAAAGCTATGAACCTCTGTCGGAGTGGTAGGTCTAGGCTAGGATTTCACAGCCTCAATATTCTGAGTGTCTACCTTTATACCTCCGTCGGATACAATCTACCCCAAGAATGGTACGGACTTCAACCAGAACTCACACTTATAAATCGTAGCATACAATATATTAACACGGAGGATTTGGAGTACCGCTCGCAGGAGATCCACATGCTCATCCTCTAAACGTGAATAAACCAGAATATCATCAATAAAGACTATCACGAACATATCCAAGTATGGCCAGAATAGGCTATTCATCAAGTCCATAAATATGGAAGGTGCATTCGTTAACCCGAAAGACAAGACAAGGAACTCGAAGTGGCCATATCGGGTCCTGAAGGCTGTCTTGGGGATATCTTTCTCCCGGACTCTGACCTAAGGGTACCCTGACCTCAAATATATCTTTGAAAAGCATCTAGCTCCTTGCAATTGATCAAACAAGTCGTCTATCCTTGAAAGTGGATTCTTATTATTAATAGTTACCTTGTTCAGTTGCCTATAATCGATACACATCCTTAGAGAGCCGTCTTTCTTCCGTACAAACAATACCGGTGCACCCCAAGGTGAGCTACTGGGTTTGATGAAACCTTGCTCCAGTAAATCTTTTAACTGCTCCTTCAACTCCTTTAATTCAACATGTGCCATTCTATATGGAGGGATGAATATTGGTTGCATTTTCGGAAGCAAATCGATGCCAAAATCAATATCTCGCTCTGGAGGAATAAATGGAAGTTCATCTGGAAATACATTCGCGTACTTCGTTACTACTGGAATAGACTGAAGTGTAGGTACTTCAGCATCTGCATCTTTAACTCGCACAATATGATAAATGCACCTTTTTGCAATCATTTTCCTCTGCTTCATATAGGAAATAAACCTACCTCTGGGTGTCGCTGTGTTTTCTACCCATTCAAGGATTGGCTCACCCAAAAAATTAAATTTGTCTATCTTTGCTCGACAATCAACTGTGGCATAACAAGCTGCCAACCAGTCCATGCCCATGATAGCATCAAAATCTAACATCTCTAGCTCAACTAGGTCAGCCGAGGTCTGACAACCACAAATTGATATCATACAACCTCGATAAACACGTCTAGCGATAATTGATTCTCCAACCTGTGTAGATACCGCAAAAGGATCACTTAGTATTTCAGGCACTATACCAAATTTCCTCGTGACAATTGGGGCAATACATGATAAAGTTGATCCTGGGTCTATCAAGGCATGAACATCATGAGAACAAATGGTCAACATACCTGTCACAACGTCTTGTGAGGACTCTTGGTCTTGTCGACCTACTAGCGCATAGATATAATTCTAGTTACCACATGAACTGGACCCTCGACCTTTACCAGCTGAAGACGAAGACTCGTGTCCAGAAGGATGCACGGACATAGATGATCCTATTGTTGAATTCGTTGGTTGCTCCATACCCCCAGAATCTCTATTTGGGCAAACTCGCATCATATGCCCTAGACGTCCACATGTATAACAAACATCGGAACCGACTCGGCATTGGTCCAAATGCCCTCTACCATAGATGGAACACTATGGCGGGAATGGCCAAATGTCCTCGCTGTCGCTGCAAACCTGATTCCTGGGATCTTTCACCTGGTCTTGACTGCGTATATCGTTTATACATGTACCCCTGTAGCTGAGGTGGCGGAGGTCTATGTGGCCGTTCGAAGTACTGGGTCCTGTAACTACCCTGAGCCTGCTCTTGAGACCTATCAAATCTCATCCTCTTACACCTCCCTAACTAACACCTCTCTGCACCCTACTGCCGACGCTTACCCCTTTTTATATTTTGGGCAAATGTCCGAATTAGGGAGATATCCATACTATCCTACAATGCAGCAGTAGCACACGCCTCAATCAATTCTGGGGCCAACCTACTATAAACCTGTGGATTCTTTCCCGCATAGTTGAAACTATGGATGGTGCATATCTGGCCATTGAGTAAAAATGGAGACTATATTCTCGAACACTCATATTGCCCTGCTTGAGGACTAGAAATTGATCGAGTCGAGCCTATCAGATCTGTCGCGGTAAGTACTCGTCAAGGAAGGCATCTGAAAAATTATCCCAAATAGCAGGAGGTTCATCGCATCCCCTAGACAATTCCCATCCCTCGTACCAAAGGATGGCAATATTTCGGAGTACCCTGCTAGTCCCCTCACCTACTTTTGTTTCTCTCCTTTTCCTAGCCGCAGTCTTCCTAGTTACCGTCATCTATGCATACACATGCCAACATGTAAGTTTAACTCAAATTTCCTATAACTCAATGCTACAACATGATTTAAATTTGAAAGAAGGGTAACCAACTCCTAAATGCCCTGTAGTCCCCTGCTTATATAATGTGGTGCACCACACATCTATAAAAAATATCCTGCTAGACACGGCTTGTAGATCTATATGACAAAACTCCTCTGATACCACTTTTGTCATGCCCCGAGCCTGAGGGACAGACCGACACCTAGTGCCTCGTCTATCCTTGCATACCACTTGCGACAAAGAGACTCTGAACATGTAATGTCACACTTTAGCCATGGGGCACATTAAAAGATAATGTGTGATGCAAAATATAAAACATAATAGAGACTAACGCTAACTAAATGTCAACATAAAGCTGGGCCAGCAAGGCCGTCCAAATTACTACAACTCACAAGCTAACAAAATATACATACAGGGCCTACAAGCCCAACATACTGCATTAATTGATAGGATATATCTACAAGCCTCTACTGATAGATGTAGTGTGATCAGAAAAGTGCCCCAACCTACCATAACCTATCTACATATATGCACAAGATGTACACCAAACTACTAGACCTGGCAACTCCGAAAGACGGGGAGCTTACTGATAAGGTTGTACTCGGGCAAACACCAACTGAGGAGGTCTACCTGTCTGTCTGTCCGAACCTACACGCATGAAATGCAGCACCCCCAGAAAGGGACGTCAGTACGAAATAATGTACCGAGTATGTAAGGAAATATACTGAAAGCTGAAATTGAACTAATAACTACACATATGCTTACATGCGGATACTGACATAATTCTCTCAAATATAATAAGTAAAATAGTTGTCCGGCCCTATAAGGCTCTGTATATATATATATATATATATATATATATATATATATATATATATATATATATATATAACTGCTCTGCTGTAGTAGGCTCGGTTATAGGCATTCGGGCATACTAGGCTTTGTATCTCGGCCAACTGGGCTCGCTCATAGGCGCTCGACCATAGTAGGCTCGATATATAACTTACCATATGATCAGAGGTTTCCTAATAGGGGCCTGTCCATCGATTATAGCTCGATGTTAATGAAAATATTGTAATGTTGTATATATAGACTTTCTGCTTTCTTGACTGGAAAAAGGAAATATTCAATTGAATATGAAGTCATGATAAGGAGAATATTGTAACTTACAAGACTATGAAAATATACGTAAATTTCGAGATATGAATTTTTCCTTATGCCACGTTGTCAAACTAGTGTACTCATCACTATGCAACACCATTGGGAGCAATTGTTATCTTGACACTCTTTAGACATATTAATTGAAATATCAAGAGAAGATGAGAAAGACCGTGCATAATTTAAACCCAGAACTTTTGGCAGAATGGTTGTCTCACTATGTTGGAGATATAACAAGGACTGATAACATATAAAATTATATTATCTCAATACATACTGATTATATGGGGTGATTTCCATGTTGAATTGTTTCGTAAACTAAACCATTCTAAAGGTCATTCTAATACATAGTGGGAATCCAGTAACTTTTCTTGTTCATTGATAATCAAAGATCATTTCAATGCACAATGGGAATTAAATAACTCTTTTGCCCAAGTACAAACATAGATTTTAATGATAAGTGGAGTTCACCAAGTTTGTAATTTCCTACTAATATTGTGCATTTGCTCGTTTTGTTTTTGTTGTGTAGATCATGTCAAAAGAAAGAAGGAATAGCCTTAATATACCTGGGGTTGGGAAAACTCCGTATAATATTTTTGGCGAAAATTGCACCGTACTCTTTTATAACCGCAAAATTTCTGATGGAATTACGCTTTTGTTCCTTGAATTATTTGAATGAATCAAGGTTCAACTTGTTGAAATGCTTTGAACAAATTTTTCAAGCTTCTGTTGGTAGAAGAAATTGAGCTTTTGCTTTTGAAGGATTCAAACTAAGAAAGGATCTTGGTTACTTTGTCTAATGAAAATGAAATGGATCAGATTGTACAAGTCTTTAACCTATTAATTCTAAATGCTCCTAGTTAGCCAGCTAGGCTTTGAATGACTAAGAGTCATTCTTAGTCTTGTGGCCTTGTGTCACATTTTAGGGGGGGGGATTAATTTATTAAATTTTTATTCACTTATTAGTTAACTAGGTAATGTCCTATTATCCGGTAATTAATCAATTGTCCTCTGTCTCAAATTACTTAAAATTCTACTTATTTTTAATATGCTTTATATATATTATACTACCTGGTCATATGGTACCTTTTATGGTACTATTCATAATTATCGGTTATTATCGCTAAACCCGTATTTTATCCCAAATTGGCCACTTTCAACGAAACTTTTTTTCTTTAATTCGTATACCCTTTATCCTTCATGACACTTATTTATCGATTGTTATAAATAGCGGAAATATTTTAACCTCGAGATAATCTCACCCCCAGTCTGTGTCAATTAACTGAAGACGAAACTGTTAGCGTACGAAAACGCGAGATGTAACAGCCAAACCTAAGAAACTCCGGATCTCTGTGGCTGATGTGGGTCTAGGCCCATCTTTGTCTACCGCAATCTTCTTAGGTTCGACCTGAATACCCTCTGTTGATACAACGTGACCTAGGAATGCTACTGAACTCAACCAAAACTCACACTTCGAAAACTTTGCATACAACTGACTGTCTCTCACAGTGTGAAGAACGACTCGAAGATGCTGCTCATGCTCCTCCCGGCTGCAGGAATAGATAAAAATATCATCAATAAAGATAATAACGAAGGAATCCAAATAAGGCTTGAACATTCGGTTCATCAAATCCATGAAAGTTGTTGGGGCATTTGTCAACCTGAATGACATCACTAAGAACTCATAATGCAAGTATCGAGTGCGAAAAGCTATCTTAGAGACATCGGATGCCCTAATCCTTAACTGATGGTAGCCAAACCTCAAATCAATCTTCGAAAATACCTTGACACCCTGAAGTTGATCAAACAAATCATCAATCCTCGGCAATTGATAGTTGTTCTTGATGGTGACTTTGTTTAACTATCGATAATCTATGTACATCCTCATCGATCCATCCTTCTTCTTAACAAACAACACTTGCGTACCCCAAGGCGAGACACTAGGTCTAATAAAGCCTTTATCCAGCAAGTCCTGCAACTGTTCTTTCAATTCTTTCAACTCTAGCGGGGCCATACGATATGGTGGAATAGAAATGGGCTGAGTGCCCCGAGCCAAATCAATGCAAAAGTCAATATCCATGTCCGGTGGGATCCCCGGCAGGTCTGAAAGAAATACCTCTAAAAACTCACGAACAACGGGCACAGAATCCATAAAAGGAACCTCAGCACTAGAATCATGAACATACGCCAAATAGGCTAAACATCCCTTATCAACCATACGCCGATCTTTCATATATGAGATAACCCTGTTGGTAGAATGACTAAGAGTCCCTCTCCACTCCAAGCAAGGCAAACCCGGCAATGCTAAGGTCACGGTCTTCGCATGATAGTCCAATATAGCATGATAAGGGACAACCAAGCCATCCCCAAAATGACATCGAAGTCTACCATATCGAGAAGTAGGAGATCTACACGGGTTTCAAAACCTCCAATAACAACCACGCAAGCATGATAAACACGATCTACCACAATAGAATCACCTACTAATGTAGACACATAAACGGGAGCACTCAGAGAATCATGAGGCACACCCAAATATAAAGCAAAATAAAAAGACATATAGAAGTAAGTAGACCCTGGGTCAAATAGAACTAAAGCATCTCTGCTGCAAACTGAAACCGTACCTATGATAACGGCATCGGATGCCTCAGCCTCAGGCCTAGCTGGGAAAGCATAACATCAAGGTTGGGCCCCACCACCCTGAATTACATCTCTAGGACGGCCTCCTACTGGATGGCCTCCACCTCTAGCATCTTGACCTCCACCTCTAACGGCCTGACTTCCACCTCTAACACCTCGACCCCTACCTCTAGCTAGATAAGTGAGCGGTGGAACACCCGATACCGGAACCATGGCACGAAAACCCTGATGTTGGGAACTGCTCGATGCTCGAGGGAAAAAGCTAGCAATATACCTCGGATCACCACAAGTATAACAAGACCTCGACTGCAAAGTCTGCTGATGCTACAACTGACCATGACAACCTAAGTAACTGCTATGATAACTCTAGAGTGGAGGTGCAGTGATAGGAGCTGGTGGTGCACTGTGGGGCAACTTATCAGAATACTACATATGAGAACTACAGCCACCTGGAGCACCGTGAGAAGCCTGAAGTGCGGAATGAAATGCCCTGGGAGGGTGTTCCCTACCAAAAGAATCCCTGCCTCCAGATGAGGCACCACTAAACCTGCCAGAATGACGGGGCCTCTTGTCAGACCCCTGACTATTCCCCTATAAAAGAACCATCTCAACTCGCCTTGCCACATTGGCTGCATCCTGGAAAGAAATCTCACTCCCTATCTCCTTAGCCATATGCAATATAATAGGAGGAGATAGTCCCTCAATAAACCTCATCACCCTCTCTCTCTCTCTATCGGTGGGAAGTATAATAAGAGCATGATGAGCCAAGGTAATAAATCTGATCTCGTACTAGGGGTCATAGAACCTTGTTGGAGACGCTCAAATTGCCTCCGATAGTCTTCCATATGAGTAATAGAATGAAACTTCTCCAGAAATAACTGAGAGAACTGGTCCCAAGTCAAAGCCGGTGACCCAACTGGTCTAGCCAAATAATAATCTCTCTACCACGTCTTGGCGGAACATGACAGACGAAAAGAAGCAAAGTCGACCCCATTGGTCTCTACTATCTCTATGTTCCATAGAACCTCATGAAAGCTGTCCAAATAGTCCTGGGGATCCTCTGAAGATGTACCACCATAGGTAGTAGTGAAAAGCTTGGTGAACTTGTCCAACAACCACAGAGCATCAAGAGACATAGCTGCTCCATCACCGGTATGAGCTACAACACCCAGCTGAACTACCCTAACTGTCTAAGCTGCTGCAGTCTGAAACCGAGGAGCCATTTGCTCTGGAGTGCGAGTAGCAGAAGTCGGTGCTCATCCCCTATCCTGAGAGACGACTGGTGCTATAGGAAGTAAGCCTTCTTGGGTGATACTCTCCATAAGGCCCACTAGACAAACAAGAGCATCCTGGAGTACCAGGGTAGCGATGAAGCCCTCTGGAACCTGAGCTGGCCTTGCTGGCATGGTCTGGGCTGGATCCTCCTCCTCAAACTCTACCTGAGGCTCCGCCGCTGGTGTTGCTGCTCTAGGCAGAGCCCTGCCCCTGCCTAGGCCTCTAGCACGGTTTCGGCCTCATCTTTTACCCCTCATAGGAGCTCCCACTGGGACTCGAGCTACTAATCAGCGGATGAAGAAGCACGGGATCTCTCCATTTGCGAAAGAACAGAGTAGAAGTTCAATTAGCATTGAGAAATCAAACTGCACGACAGAGATAAATTGAAGTGAAACTGTTCCTAACTCCATAGCCTCTGGGGGGATAAACACTGGCGTCTCCGTACTGATCCCTCAGACTCTACTAAGCTTTTCCATGAATTGTGAGACCTAAGGAACCAAAAACTCTGATACAAACTTGTCGCGACCCGAAGTTCCCACCGTCGGGACCGTGATGGCGCATAACATTGAACCCGCTAGGAAAGCCAATGTTTTTTATTGTTTAACCTTTTTCCTTTATCTTTAACAATTTACCAGATTATATAAGATAATCAGCGGAAAACAAAATATGGAAGTACAGAATTTAACAGTTTAACTTAATACTAATACAAAATTCATAATAAAACTCTACCCAGAACTGGTGTCACAATTTCACGGACTGTCTACAAATACTACAAGCAGTGGTTTGAACAAGAAAATACTAATACGTATCAGAAATAGATAAAACAGAATGGAAATATGATAGAAGGGGACGCTAAGGCCTTCGGACTCCAACAGGACTACCTCGGGTCTCCACTGGACTAAAGGCATCAACCTCAAACTACGGTTCGTAGGGTCCAGTACCGGGATCTGCACAAAAAGTGCAGAGTGTAGTATCAGTACAACCGACCCCATGTACTGGTAAGTGTAGAGCCTAACTTCGGCGAAAGTAGTGACGAGGCTAGGACGCGACAATCATATAAACTTGTGCAATTAAATTATATACGAGAAGCAATGCTGGGGGGGGGGATATCAGGTTATGATAATGATAAAGTAAGCGACAAGTAAATATCAAGCTAGAAGCAATGGAAATGATAACACAGTAATAAGTGCACGACATCACCCTTCGTGCTTTTACTCTCATCCTCACCATAGAAATCAACAGATATGGCACGGCATCACCCTTCGTGCTTTTACTCTCTCATAATCATGGCACAACATCACCCTTTGTGCTTTTAATTTGAATAATATGGCACGACATCACCCTTCGTGCATTAACTCTCACTCACAATCTCATGCACGGCATCACCCTTCATGCTTTTCACTCTTCCTCACCCAAACAAATGAAATGATAACATCCCGGCAAGGGAATAAATAATAGAAACATCAATAGAAACAATACCATCTGGACAATGGAGTCAACAATAAAAACAATATCATCCAGGAAAAGGAGTCAATAATAGAAACAATATCATCCCGGCAAGGGAATCAGCTATAACAAATCTAGTTTCAACAGTTACTTTACAAAATAAACCTCAACTTGAGCCAATACTCGATAAGGGTCAATTACCAAGAATTTATCATAAGTCTTGTTCCACAATGCTAATCGTCAATTTAGGCATGAACAATATATAATAAAAACACAACAATCTTAGTAAAAGACTCACGAGCATGCTTGACACCAACATACAGATACTCGTCACCTCACCTATACGTCGTACTCAACACTAACACATAGCAAATAAGACACAACACATATTCCCTCAACCTAAAGTTAGACCAAACACTTGCCTCGGATTCCACGGCCAAATTCAAGCCTCAAATACCGCTTTGCCTCTAGATTTAGCCTCCAATTCACTTGTATCTAGTCATAATTAACTTAACAATATCAATAAATGCTAAGGAATTCAACTTCAATGCTTGATTATAGGGTTTCGAGCATTTTCACCCAAAAGCCAAAAAACGACCCCGAGCCCACTTGGTCAAAACTTGAGGTTCGGACCAAAATCCGAATGCCCATTCATCCACGAGCGCGAATATGCAATTACTTTCGAAATTCGACCCAAAATCGAGGTCTAAATTTCAATTATACAAAAAGCCCTAACTCTTCCCAAATCCCCAATTTCTAGCATGAAAACCTTAGATTTTTGGAAAAAAATTGATGAATGCAATGGGTAATTGAAAGAAAGTGAATTAGAATCATATACCAACAATTGGGGGGAAGAACTTGTCTCTTGAAAATCGCCTCTATGCCTTCTAGTTTTTGAAAATATGAAATTATGGCCTTATTCCCGTTCTGATTTTGTTTTAAGTGTTGGGCGACAGTGTTCATCACGTTCGCGTGAGCACTGTCGCGTTCGCGAAGAGCAGCCTTCCTTAGGCTTACGCGATCGCGAAATCTTCCACATGTTCGGAAAGGGTATGCCCTCCGGTCTTCGCATTCATGGACCGCTGTACGCGTTCGTGTGTGGCCTGTCGCGTTCGCGAATATAAAACCCCCTAGTGCTCCACGTTCGTGACCAAGGCCTCACGTTCCCGTAGAAGAAATCCCTTCCCAGCCCAGCTTGTACTACGTGAGGTGCATCGGGAACGCGAAGAACCAAATATTAGGACACCAGAAGCAGCAATACATGAGAAGTTCTTAAGTTCAAAACATCCCGAAACCTATCTGAAACACATCCGAGCCCTCGGGGCTCCAAATCAAACATGCACACCAACCTAAAAACATCATACGGACTTACTCGTGCGGTCAAATCGTCAAAATAACACCTAGAACTACGAGTTTATCATCAAAATCAAAGGAAAATCTCAAGAACTCATAAAGTTTCCATTTTCACAACCGAGGGTCCGAATCACGTCATATGAATTTCGTTTTACCAAATTTTACAGGAACAAATTAAATACCATATTAAACCTGTACAAGGCTCCGAAACCAAAATATGGGCCCGATACTATCAAATTCAAACATCGTTAAATTTCCAAAAACTCTTATAATTTCAGTTAAACAATTTCTTTCAAAAATTTATTTCTCGTGCTAGGGACCTCGGAATTCAATTTCGGGCATACGCCTAAGTCCTATATTTTTCTACGGACCTTCCGGGACCGTTAAATCACGGGTCCGGGTCCGTTTACCCAAAATATTGACCGAAGTCAACTTAAATTCAAATTTAAAAGCAAAATTGGCATTTTCTGATATTTTCACATAAGGACTTTCCGGAAGCGTGCCCGGACTGCGCACGCAAATCGAGAAGAAAGAAATGAGGTCTTGAAGGTCTCGGAACCCCGGATTGAATTCTAAAATACGAGATGACATTTTGTGTCATCACAATATTCATACAAAAAATACACCTACAGCATAATACAAAAAAATACAGTTTCATACAAATTTCATACAACTTTAATATATCTTCTTCCTCTTCGAGTTTTAATATGATAATTTATGCAAAATCAACTCTAATTTTCACCAAACACCCTCAAAATTATGATATAAACTCCAAAGAATATTCTCGATCATTTCCAATAACATCCAATCCAAACAAATGTTAATTTTCAAATTCAAAATCAAAGCTTCGAAACATTTAGATGATTGTCAATATCTTAAGAGGCAACAAACAAGGACTGATTCGCTGGTGACAGGTGACAATGTCAAATACATTATTGAATTCTTTGGAGAAGAAATGAAAAAAGAGACGAGAAAAGAAAGGAGAAGCATAGAAGATCTAAACAAGAAAAAATCGGGCATAAGAATGGAGAGAGAGAAAAAGGAGGGAGATTACTCAATGTCTAGGATTTGATTACCAAATTAAAAGACTACAATCAAGGGATACTCAATTAATACTAATTTGTATAGAATTACTAAATTATATATCAATTTGTAATTAAGTTAAATTTCAATAGTGATGATAAATAAGTTTTAAAACTACGATAGCTAAGTCAAAATAGCTAAACTTTCCCCTTAGGCACAACATGTTAAAAATTTTAAAAGTATAAATAAGGGATGCTTGAATTTTAGTTTCTTTCCTTGTCGTTGCTCAAAGGTTGTTTTTCTTATCAAAGGCCCATGGTCTCACGTCGCGTATGTAAAATTGAGAATGAGTCAGTCAAGCCCATTTAGCATAACTAACAAATAAACTAGCTGCCTAAATCTATGGTTTTTATAGTTGTAGTTTTTTTTGTGTGTGTGAAAATGCTGCCACTATTTAATGTTTAAGGAAGAAAGTGAAAAATAATCACTTTTAACTCATGCTATTAGAGTTTAGCCAGCATTTCAAAAGCTATTAGCACTTAGCTATTCCTTTTATACAAAAAAAATGGGACAAAAATACCCCCAACCAAGACGCAAAACATGTCCAGCAACGATTTATGGGTAAAAATTTCAAAAACCCCAACAGTGTGTGCTGGATTTCAGAACCCGTAAAGGCAAAATCCCAGCATCGTAGGCTGGAGTTCAAACTCGGGAAGGATTTATGGAGTTCAAATTACAATAAAATATACACGCCCTATTTCTTTCTGCTACGACGTTTGGTCCTCATGCAGAATAACATGCCAGTGAATCAAAATATGAGAAACTTATTTGAGTTCTAGGTTTTACAATGTGAGAAACTTAAACCGCTGAATCTGAAAGACACTAACAATTTGCTTAAGTTTCTCATATTCTGAAAGCCCATGATTTGTATGCCAGTTAGAAAGCACGAAAGACAAACTAAACTTTTATCACAGGATTCGGCAATCCATACGTTAGCTACTAATGAACTCCTTTCATTAGAATTAAACAAGATTTCATTTCTTTTTTATTAACGTTGCAACAGAGAGTTGCGTAGAAATTTCTGAAAAAAATCACATAACTCAAGCATATAGTGCTAGAACTAAAATTTTGCCTTTAAAACCTTTGTGCTTCAGCGGTTCAGCATACAGTGCTGGAATATAATTTTACCTGTAAGAAATTTTGAACTCCAGTATAATGTACTGAGTCAAAGCTTCGAATCCAGTACCGATTAATGCTAGAGTTGTTTTGTGTTTTAGGCAAGAATATTTTTGTCTAAATAGTTTTTCGCATGAAAGAAATGGCTAAATGCTAATAGCCTTTTTGAATACCGGCTAAATTATAATAGCAAAGTTTAGAAGTGATTACGCCAACTAATTTTTACATTGTTTAGCCAGCTCTTGAAATATTATATATAATTGAAAAGTAGCTAGCTCTCCATTAAAATAAGCATGAAAGAACTTTTAAGGCCTTTGCTCTTCATCTGCATCAAACTTCAAAACACTTAGTTCTACAAGTTTTGAACTTCAGGACATTGTCATAAAGTTCGAAGTTCTGTAACTGATAGTTCAGAATACTTCAAGTTTCGCAGTACAAATTCAGGAAAATAGTTCAATAACACTTATTTATGGTACACATTTAAAAATATGAACATATTGCTTAAAGACCTTATGTCAGCAACCGTAAATCATTATCGAAATTTAGGTAACAGTGGCTTTTACAATATCAAACCAATTTTTGAACTTTAAAACCCCATCAAAAATCATGTACTTTCTTCAGCCTCATCTTCCGTTGTTTTTTGACAACTTTATCTCATAGTTCATACACTACACGACGTCACCTTTCAAGATTGTTCTTGTTCCTCAGATCTTGTATTGTTCACAATTATAATAAGGAGTTGAAGGTGGTATTGATGGTGACAGTGGTAGTGGATGAGCGGAGAAGTTAGCGGTGGAAGAAAAAGTGCAGGGGAGGGGGTAAAATTATTTAGGACGGTAAGGTGGCATGCTATATAAGGCTCAAATCATCAATTGTCAATGTTTCATGGGATTGAGCATCTACTTTAGACCGTCTTAACGGAAAAGGATATATTTGAGCCATTTGGATAACGTCAGAAGTATTTTATAACGAAAATATAATGGAGGAAGGATAAATTTGAGCCACATGAATAACATCACAAGTATTTTAAACGAAAACATAACAAGGATAAAATTGATTCATCTAGAGGGGCAATGTATAACGGGAGTATTAATATGCTCTCTAGGTATGTGCATGGTCTACACCTAAAAAAGCCAGGAATTTCTCCAATAAGTTGCAGCATTACCAGCTCTTCAATGTTCGTAATGATTCGACCGATCATTTTATGATTTAGCAATTTCGTTTGGCGATTTGAGATTTTGAATCGCTTCATATGATGCACATAAATGCGTTATTGTTGATTTTGATGTTCGAAAGGTTCGATTTGATTGGTAGAGTGATTCTCAGTTCGGGAGCTTTAACTTGAAAGAGTTGACTTAGGTTTGACTTTTGAGTAAACAATCTCGGGATCGAGATTTGAATGTTTTAATAGGTTCGTATAGTAATTTTGGATTTAGGCATGTATTCAGATTTGGATTTAAATGTTCCTAGAATGTTTTGGCATTATTTGGCAGAAGTTGGCGATTTGAAGGTTTGGAGAGTTCATAGGTTTGATCGGGAATTGACTTTGGTATAATCAGGGTTCGGTTGGTTTCCCAAGTCTTTGGTTAGGTTTGTTTAGTTGATTAATAATTGTATGCAAAGTTTGGTTGTGATTTGGAATGTCTAAGTGTGATTGGAATGCTTTCGGCTTTGTTTGAAGGTTTGAAAATTAAGAGAAGAATTTTGATATTCGATTTCTTGTTTGGATGTTAATTGTGGTAGTATTAGCCTTTGGATAAGTTTGAATAATTTATTACCGCGTTCATATTGTGCTGGGCTTGTTGATCACCGCATTAACGTCTTGAGAGTCACATTCACGAATAGGTGGAGTCAAGCATGACTTTTGGTTTCACGGTCGCGTTGGTAAGATCGCATTCACACTGCTTTGGAGTGTTTATCTATCGCGTTCGTGATTGTTACTTCGCGTTCTCAAAGTAGAGCAGTGTGGGAGGTCGTGTTTATTTATCAGGATCGTAGGGGCCTTGTCGGAAACAAAGCGTAGCCTTGGGCAGACTATTTTATGTGCTCATTTCGGTATTTCTTCTCATTCTTTTATATTTTGAACCTTAGACATCGAGAGATGGATATTATGAAATGACATTTTACTACTACATTATAGGTAAGTAATTTTCACTAGAATTTGATTGTATATCTTGATTTCTGATGGATTCCTACACCAAAAAACATGAAACTTTGAGATGAAATTTGGGGTTTTTTTATTATACTTTAAGAGATTGAATTTTGGCGATTCAAGGATCGATTTGCACTCGGCTTTGGAATCTAATAACATATTTGGACTTGCAACGTTATGGATCATCAAGATTTGGTATTGGTTTCGTATTTTCGGCACACAAGCCCGGGTTGACTTTTTTTGACTTCTTGAGAATTCTTCAAAGATCGAAACTTTTTAGATTGGAATCACTTCCTGTAGTATTATTTGACTTCCTTGGTTGATGTTTGGCTTAAATTTTCGAGATTGGAGTGCTAGATTGATGCGATTTGAGGTTGAACACTAGCCGGATGAGGTATGTATCTTGCCTAATCTTATTGTGATGGAATAACCCTTAGGATATGACCTTATTTGTCTATTTGGAATGTGTGAGAAGCAACGTACATACAAGGTGACAAGTGTATATGTGGGTGCTATGTGTGATTTATGGACGGAGTGGTCATTGGGTTGTATCATGCCTTTTTGGACACTGTACTTCTTGCTATCATATTTTATATGTTTGTAATACTACGTGAACTTCTCAAATCATGCTAGAGATCGTGTAAAGGTTTCTTGTTTGAGCATAGTACTCATTATTGTTTTGTATATTTGCCTAAGCTAAGCTGTAACTATATACTTCACACATGCATACACCTTAACATGCTATTTTATCAGTCCATGAGTGTGTGATTTGATATCCGTTGTTTGAATCATGCCTTGTTTTGGATATTGTATTCGTGTTGGGTTCTCATTATTGTAAACAAGAATTTCATATCCCTTATTGGTGTGTGACTTGGATCTAATAAGTCCATACTGTGCTGGAAAGAGAAGTGTTATCTTGAAGTCAAGTCGGAATCTGAAGAAGTTAGGGTAGCTTAGTAGTGGTTTGGATCAACATAATAATAGAAGTAATCGATTCCTTTGGTATGATAAGGCTTTACAGGTATTTGTGGAAATACTTTTGTGTTTGACAATAGACTTGGTTAATTTAGAGGGACTCAGTTTGGATGGCATGGCTATGTGCAATGGGTTTCGAAGAGCTCACGATGGTCCTGACCATGACTTGAGACTGATGTCTTCTACGAGTATGGAAGGTTTATTGCATATTTCGAGGTTCTCTAGATTGAGTTAAGTGAAAGATTCCTGCTTGATGGAGTGTTTATCCTACCTATGATTCAAAGTTGATATCAAAGATTTTGTATTTTCATGCAATATCATTATGGATGCGTTGAGCTTGTGGAACTGGGATTGAATGATCAAGGTTACGGTCCATTTTTGAAAGGAAGTTCAAGGGTCTAGACAACATGGAAGCTTTCAGATATTTAAGAGGATGCTACCACTAACTTGTATCGTTTGAGAATGATGTACATTATAGAAAACACATTGTGTATTGAGTTGCGGATGCTTGACTAGTACTGCTAAAATCGCATGGTTGGTAACCGTTAATGTTTAGGGTTGCTACTCGGCATGAAGGATTTATGAAGGTAATTCTCATAAGATTATTGTGTATGCATGTTGTGGTAGTTATTTAAGTGGAAGATTTTGGGATTAGGTATGGATATCCTTCTATTCATAAGATTTAGAGATTGGATCTTCTTAGAGGCAGACTATCTTTTTGAAAGCGGACTGGGAACGTGTATTAAGGGTTAGATAGCTGAATGCATGTGTTATAGATAGGTCACCGTGGACCTTTGGGAGGCTATGCACCTAATCATAATGGTTTGAATCGGTTTGATGACATATTGGTAGGCGTAATGGGTATCTGTATTCTGTACTGTATTAGATTTGTTTACTCAACATAAAAATTTCTAGAGGTGTGTCATCGTCTAGAGTTGATCTTATTCACGACTTGATCTGTTCCCTATGTTACTCTCTTTTTCTATGATGTGTGTGAGACTATTTGACTATTTAACTATTCACATGCATGATGGTTCTTGTTCAAGCGTTGTGGCAATATTTGAGCTAGATGATTCTTGAGATGTGAATTTATTATTGCACCTTAGTCGTGCTTTGCCTGTCTGTGGTATATTGTACTATCCATCTCTCCATGGTTATGGTCATGCACTTTGTGTACTTTCTATTGATACACCTAGGTTTGGTGAGTATGGAAATTATGGCTTGATGGGTATTCTTATGTAGATTGATATGTTGGATCAGCTTATGCGCCACAATGGAGTTATGTTGGGATACGATTTCCTGTGCTTATTTTGTGTATTTTCTTTCTCCTTTGTGGGATGGATTCATATCATTGTACTTTTGTTGTTGTATCTGTTGAACTTGTTGGATGATTCACTTATTTTGTTCTTTTTTCATCTTTGGTTATATTTGAGTTGTTGCTTGTTTAATGCACGAATCGCGTCATATGTAGTTCTTGGTCACATTTTAGTGTGGTCGTCGGTCAAGTAGCTTGTACTGGGTGAGACAAGGTTACTGGATCTGAAATTAGTGTAATCAGATTAGTCAGCTCATAATTTAGCAATAATTATTGTCAAACGAGAGAACTCCATGACTTGTTGACTTGATGGATGGTGATGAGTTTCTACGTATTTCTTTCATTGTTAGCAGTCTTGCAAAAGATTGGAACTAGGTTTTATTTGATATGAGGTATGTTACCAGTATTGGGTTTAGCTATTAACAACTATTGTGGTTTGAAGATATTGCTATGAGTATATAAGTTATGTGGAACATCATGTGGCTATATCTTAGGATTATATTCATGGTTTGGTGCAACTTGTGGGTAATGATACATTGTATATACACAAGAATAAGATCTTAGAGGGAGTTCCAGAAGTTGAAATTTGGTTCAAGGGCTTATGGGCCAAGGTTCATGATTGTGTTAATATGCTTATATAGATTGAGGTGACGTTAGATAACTCATAGGGTATGGGTATGATGAGTTCTCACCATGATTTGATGACTTTTAAACGACTTTTGGCACTTTCGAGGATGAACGTATATTTAATTAGAGGAGAATGTAATGATCCAATCAATCATTTTGAGCTTTAAAAATTTTATTTGGCGATTTCACACTTTGAGTAGCTTCATATGATGCACCATAACTTTCTTGTATGGTTAGTTTGATGTTCGAGAGGTTTGGGATTAATTGATAGAGTGATTCTTAGTTTGGAAGCTGTAAGTTGAAAGAGTTGGCTAAGGTTTGACTTTTGAGTAAACGATCTCGAAATTGAGATTTGAACGTTTCAATAGGTTCTTATTGTCATTTTAATTTGAATGTATGTTCAGATTTAGATTTAGATGTTCCTAGAAAGTTTTGGCTCTAGTGGCAGAAGTTGGTGATTTGAAGGTTTGGAGTGTCCATAGGTATGGTCGAGAGTTGACTTTGGTATTATCGGGTTTCAGCTGGTGTTTCGAGACTTTGGTTAGTTTCACATAGTTTATTGGAACTTTTGTGTGGAGATTGATTGTGATATGGATGTCTAAGTATGATATGGAGGAGTTTAGCAATGTTTGTATGAGACTTAGGCTTCGACAATCGTATCCTCCCCCCAGCAAATAAGGTGGAGTGAGCAAGGCAGAGAAGAAAAGAAAACACAAGCTCAAACTTCAGCATTTCCATTACCTGCAGAAGTAAAGGAAGCATTTTGAGTGAATAAGAACTAGAATTTCCATTGGGTCGGGAGTTACGAGATTCGAATGGTTTAAATAAGAGTGTTCCTAGCATCTTTAACTCTCGCTTATTAGAAGAAGGAAGGGGCGACCCCACTCAGCTTGAAAAAGTATCTCTTTTAACTAATCCATACTTTTCCTTTCCTTCTCCTCGCTACTGTAAAAAATGTTGAATTTTCTTTTTTACACTGACGCAGAATGTTCGAAAGTTAAGAAAAGGACTTTGATCTTCGATTTTTGGTTCAGATGGTAATCGTGGTGTATCAAGCCTTTGGAAAAGTTTTGAATATATATTTGAACTTGTTGGCATGATTGGATGGGGTCCTGAGGGGATCAGATGAGTTTCGGGGTGGCTTTGGATCATTTAGGATGAGTTTGCATTGCTGATTTTCTAGTGTCTCTGATGAGTTTTATGATCACGGAAGGTGCTTTGCGATCATGTAGAGTATTTTGGTCACTGGTGATTTTCTCTTCTTGTTTTTAGTGGAGTCACCACATTCACATTGTTCTGGGCTTATTGGTCATTGCGGTTGAATCTTAAGGGTCACGTTTGCGAAGGGGTGGAGTCTGGCAGGACTTTGGCTTTCGTGTCCGCATTGGTGTGATTGCATTCGCGCTGCTTTTGAGAGTTTAGACATTGCCTTTGTAGAGTAGAGAATTGTGGCAAGTAGTGTTTGTTCATTGCAATCGGGGGGGCCCTGTCGCGATCACGAAGGGTACCCCTGGGAAAACTATTTTAAGTGCTCATTTCAGCATTTTTATCCCGCTTTTGGTAATTTGAGCTCTAGAATTCGAGATGTGGAGATTTTGAGGAGCCATTTTACTACCACATTGAAGTAAAGTAATTTTTATTAGATTTGTTTATGTATCTTGAATTCCCATAAATTCCTACACCTAAAATATTGAACTTTGAGATCAAATTTGGGGTTAAGATTATATTTTGGATATGTGAGGGTCGATTTGAACTCGATTTTTGAATCTGATCACATATCTGGATTCAACATGTTCCAGATCATCGGAATTTGGTATTGGTTTTAGATTTTGGGCAGGCGCCCCCGGGTTGACTTTTGTTGACTTCTTAGAAATTTTTTAAAGATCAAAGATTTATGAATATGGGTCATTTCATATCGCACTGTTTGACTTTCTTGGTTGATGTTTGGCTTGGATTTGCGGGGTTAGGGGATAGAATGGTGCGATTTGAGATTGAAGACTAGCCATATAAGGTATCTTTCCTAATCTTGTCGTGATGGAATAAACTTTAGGATATGCATGTTCTATGTTTGATTCATGACCAAAGTGGTTTGTAGGCGGCATCATGCCTTATTTTGGATATAGTGCTTCTTACTATCATGATTTATACATTTGTATGAATACATGAACTTCTCGAATCATGTTAGATCATGTGTGTCACACCTCCTTTTTCCAATCGAAATGGGGTATAAAGGAGTTTTTCCAATTTAAGTGACAATCGAAACAAAATTATTTTAGTTATTTCAGAGTCGCCACTTGGGATAATTTATGGTGTCCCAAGTCACCGGTTGAAATCCCGAATCGAGGAAGTTTGACTCTGTTCTACAGTCTACGAACACAAAAATCCGAGTAAGGAATTATGTTAACCCGGAAGAAGGTGTTAGGCATTCCCGGGTTCCGTGGTTCTAGCACGGTCGCTTAGCAATTTATACTCGACTTAAATTGTCCAATTACTTATTTTAGAACCTATGTGCAATTATCTTTTTACCACATTTAAATCACTTGATTTATTCGTAATTAAAGAATTGAGTTACGCGTACGTATACTCTTTTCCTTTGGCGTGTCAAAAATCATGTTACGCGAACGTGTCCACAATTAATAATGCTTCGTTTGTATATTTAAGAAAATTTGATTGAGGTTGTGCGAACACATCCCTCGAGTCTCTTTTTTTTGGAGTTAAATTCGCAATTATGTTACGCGAACGTATACATAATCACAATGGTTTATTATTAATCGCGCCTAAAGAAACTACGATGTATGATGAGTTATTTCTTCCGATGCAATGGGTTTTTGCGTAAAGTCAAAAGCTTATGGAATTAGACAGTAGGGGTTCAAATATCTTCGCTACAAAGCCAAGTTCATTTGGATTTTTGCAGATAGAAAAATAGCGTAATGACTTGTGCACGTTGATTAATTAAATAGCATTTGTCCGATACACTAAAGAACTAAGGCAAATATATGTAATCAATCCTTAAATGTACATCCTTCCCCTTACTCTTTCCCTAATAGTATCAAGAGATGCAAAATCGCTTATAAAATATTTATTTGTAAAATAAGCAATCTTACAGTGTAATAAATACTTTTCCATCTCAAAACATTTTCCCATGTTGGAATATTTCTTTTTGGTTTAATAATCATCTTAACTAATTAAAGGTAGAGGGATATAAAATAACCAATCCATGTAATTTGCAAAAGAAAGAAATTAAACACAATGTCACAGATAATTTAAACTAACACCCAATCATATATAGTTTTTGAAGAACCTCAACTCATATAGCTGCTAGCAAAAAGATTTTTATAAATCAACCAAATAAAAATACCACATTAAGAATGATAAGAGGAGATTATTCCATCTAGAATTGAACTGATCGAACCTATCCAAACAAACCTCTTAAGCAAACAAATAACAAGAACAGTATGATCCATAAACAATATGAATTAACAATATTTCATATTTAAGATACTCAAACCAATTTGGGCAATAGGATTCACAAAGTACGATTCAGGGCCAAAACAAATCTTATCCGTATGAAACTCTATACACTTCAGAGATTCCTAATAAGTAAGTAAGCGAAATACCTTGATAGCAATAATGCACCTTGAACTTTGCCAAATGAATTCCGAAATGGAAGAGTGAAGCTCAATGTGTTCAAGCAGAATACTCAACAAACAACATTTATTTCTCGAAATAAAACCGATATTGAGCATGCTTATTCTACTGACACTATACTAAATCCCTACAATCCATACATACAGACGAAACCTTAAACCATTCACATCAGCTTGACTAATAAGAATGTTCTGCTTATTTACAAATGAACTTTAAGGCAAAAATTGCAACAACTAAGAATTATATGACAAATGTTTATATATGCTAGGAATCGATCAGGGAACTATAGCTAGAATATAACACGTAAAAGGAAAATCGACATGACACAAGTTGTGGCCCAGCAATATGATTTCAAATTCTTCTAATCTCATATATCCATGAGGTGCAAGAAAGTACCAGGAAATGGAAAAAGGAAGATAGAAATGAAGCAACAATAACAGCCACACACCAGCAATCAGCAACAATTTAAACCCAATTCCGAACCCAGAAAGTGAAGTAAAACAGTCCATAAACACAATTTCAGTCCAAGTAATGAACTAGAAAACATCAACCAGACTCTATTTTAATTCATTTCAACTGTCAGCTAGCCAGAAATCATTTCAGCACTTAGAAAAACTTCAGAAGTCACCAGAAGAACTCATGAAACGGTGTTTTTCTAGAGTTTTCAGCCGTTTAGGACTTTTCAGAACTTCTAACTCTTAAAATTTCCTCTGTTTTGTTTTATGGATCTCTCAAGCTCTCTTTCTATATCTATACTCTATAACTCTCTATGAACTCAATGTATTTTTCTGTGTCTCAGAATGTTCTCCCCTGTTTTCAGTCTGTTCAGCCCTTTTAAATAAGCATTCAGCTTAGTGCCTTCTCCATTACCAATTTACCTTTTTATTTCTTAATTGTCCACTTAACCTAGTTAGTGTAATTCTAACCCTACCACTATTGAGAAGTTTCTTAATTAGGTGAACACTTTAAACTTATACAAATCAATTCTTATCAACATAATTAAACCAGAAGTTAAGCCAAACTATTGAACTTAATCCTAATTATTCTGACTAAGTGATTAAACGAGATGCAATTTCAAAGTCTTAAAACAAACTGATATCCCAATTATATAAAACAAACCCATAAAACCAATCTAAAGAAACAAACAGTGGACAGAAATAATTTATACCAGAGGACTGATCGAATTTCAATTGAAATTGACCAGAAAAAGAAAAAGAGACGAGAAAGACGAACATCAGAATAATACTAATAAAATATAAACATAGAAGCAATACAGAAACTCACCGGTCAGTAGTAATTGAAGAAAACCTTCGAATCTTCAATTTTTAAATCAGATTTTGACTTTAACTGTGTGTTCTTATCAAGAACACTGATAAGAACACACAGATAAAGTCAAAATTAGCTTTAAGTATCAACGAATCTTGACTCTGCAGTTTAAGGTTTAAAACTTTGATTCATTATTCGACAAGTTTTGATTTGATTCGAGGGTAACAGATCGTGGATTAGGGAAGAGGGGAGTGATGTGGCTTCAGGGTGTTAATTTGGGAGGGACTGGAGGCGGCGCCGCCACCGGAAGGCTGTGGTGAATGGTGGCTGCTGCTAGGGTTCATCACTTTAAATCGAGATTCGAACAGTTCTAGGGATGTTCGAGGGAACTGGAGCAAGGATTTGGGAAGATGAGGTTCTGACGTTTATGGAGTGTGGTTTTCAGGCGGATTGGGGCCGGCGCCGCCACTTGGAGAACGGTGAAAAGGGTGGCGGCTACTAGAGTTACTCTTCTTTGAAGAGACGATGTGAGACGAGTGAGAGGATGGGGGTGTTCTGAGGGGGGTGGGGGTCTGTTTGGATAGATATATACTGGGGGTAAAATTGGATCCAGGCCGTTCGATCAACCGAAATCAACGGCTTGGATCACTTAACTAAATGTAACGACGACGTTTTGGTTGATTGAGGCTGGGTCGGGCACAGGGAATGCTGGTCGCAGTCGGCTAATGGGAAATGGGGCGAAGTTCTGGTCGTTGGATGTAGATGAATGGGCGGTAAAGATTTGTTGAAATCAAAATGACGTAGTTCTATCCCTATACTACGTCGTTTCAATAGTCTCAGAGACTGGAAGTTTGGACTGGGTATGGGGCATGTTTTTGGGCCTGGACTGGACGGGTTTTGGGGTAATTTGATTTGGGCTTTGAATTAAATTGAATTTGGCCCAAATTTGATTTCCTTCTCTTTAATTCTTTTTCTTTTCTTTTCTTCCTTTTTTTTCCGAAAAATTAAAACTAAAATCCTAAACTAAATTATAAAACCAAATCATCCTATCAAAAATACTAATTAATTCTAAATAATAATTATCCCAAATATTATTTACCAAATCAAAAAAGAAAATCACGAAATTTTGACATTAAACACTAAAAATGCAAAATACATTTTTTTTGAATTTTTTCATTTTTGTAAAACAACAATTCACTTAATTAATCTAAAAAATATAAAATTAAGTCCTAAATGCGGATACCATATTTTGTATTTTTAACGCATTAAACATGTACACAAACATATGCAAACAATTAGAAAAATAGCATAATAATTCCTAAAAATAACACATAATTAGAAAAAGACCTAATTTTGGGAATTCTTTTGGAGTAATTCGTATGAGGAAAAAATCACGTGCTCACAGCTTCCCCTCTTTGCCCGGAAACACGAAGAGTTTTTGTGCAAAGATAAAGTGAGCGGATACGAGCGATTTTTGCTCGTTTGAATACTTCGTGGGAAGCATTTTTTGAAAGATTTGACCGAACCTCTGCTTCAAAGGTTTCCTACATATCCTTGGCTATAAAGGAATCAAGTCAATGTAGTTTGAGAAGTTTCGGTAGCTGGGACTACCATGAAGCTGTGATTTTACTGTTGTTGTTGCTACTGCTACTGCTTACTGACCTCCTTATTACACCAAGACAAAAATAAAGAAGCTAGACTAAAATATGATCTATGCATTACAAAGATCTACTCTATACTTTTCAGGCTTGATCTTGTGTTTTCCAACGGAAGTTCCTTTGCTGCTGACTTGAGTTTTTTTGAGATGTTTTCTCTTTCCTCCAGGCGGGCACCTCATTGTTGAACCTTTAAACGTCTTCCTTTGACCATTATTGCCTATCCTCTGTTCTACAGGCGTGTTTCTGATTACTCGAACTTGAATTGCTTCTTCCTCTCGTTCTCCAGGCGGGCTCCTAACTACTTGAAATTTGAATTGTATTCCCTTGTTCTCTAGGTGGGCTCCTGATTGCTGAAACTCAAAATGTATTCCCTTGTTCTCCAGGTGGGCTCCTGATTGTTGAAAGTTGAAATGTGTTCCCTTGTTCTCCAGGTGGACGCCTGATTGCTGATACTTCAACTGTTGTTCCTTGTACTCTAGGTGGACGCCTGATTGCTGATATTTCAACCTCTTCTTGAAACTGCTTTTCTTTGACTTGTTCTCCCTCATTCTTCCAGGTGAGTGCCTGATTGCCAATACTTGTGTCAATCTTCCTTGAAACTTGATTTGTTTTCCCTTGTTCTCCAGGTGGGCTCCTGATTACTTGATCTTGAACTGCTTTTAATCCTTAACATCCGTGTTGTTCTTCCCTATTCTTCAGACGGGCACCCGACTTCAACAAAATAGACAAAACAAAAAGAAAGATTTCTGCCCTAGTTTGGTAACCGGGCGCATCTGTAAGTGTTAATTGAATCCTTTCACCAAGCATCTCCAACAATCTGCAAGTATAACCCATTATCCAGGAGGGTCCTGAAAATTTCTAGTAAAATGCAAGTTTCAAAGCTACATTATATTTTTTAAAGGTATGACTTCAGTTGAATCTTGTTATCTAAGACAGTCTTAAAACTACATCCCATTATCTAGGAGGGTCCTGAAATTTCCGATTAGAGCTTATCTTACGAATGACAGTTTCAACGCTAAACTCTACAACACTTACTTATCTAATGGAATGCTTAAAATTACGTTCCATTATTCAGGTGGGTCCTGAAAACTCCTATGCGAACTTTGAAGCCAACTTATATTCCTTTTGGTGTGCACTTGTCCTATATTTACTACTTATGATTGTTTTGGATTTTAACCTAAGTCCCATTTTCCAGGAGGGTCCTGAAATTTGGAATTGAGTCTTGTCATAAGAATGAAAACTTCATACCAATTTATATTTCATGAAGTAGAGCTTATGCTAGATCTTGTACTCATGAATGTTCTGAATTAAAGCTAAGTCCCATTATCCAGGAGGGTCCTGAGATTTTCAAATTAAATCCCATTATCCAGGAGGGTCCTGAGAATCTAAAATCAACTCTTATCTTAAGAGTGACAATTTTAAGCGAAATTGTACTTCTTTATGGCAGAACTTACGCTACATCTTGCTATTTAATGGAAATTCTTAAGCTACGTCCCATTATTCAGGAGGGTCATGAAAACTTCCAATTAAACCGGGGGGAAAGGGTGGAAAAAGATGGTGTTTTTTTATTGGGGGGAAAAGGTGGAAAAAGATGGTGTTTCTACTTGGGGGAAAAAGGTGAAAAAAGATGGTGTTTCTACTTGGGGAAAAAAAAGAAAGGTGGAAAAAGATGGTGTTTCTTCTTAGGAAAAAATGTGGAAAAAGATGGTGGCTTTTTTACTTTATTATTATTATTGTTATTATTATTATTATTATTATTATTATTATTATTATTATTATTATTATTATTATTATTATTATTTTTTTATTTTTTTTGGGAAAATAAAGCAGAAACGGGTTCTTTTTGGTCCCTTTTTTGGCCAGCCCGAGAGACCGGGGCTATGAGGGTCTCCCAAATTATGCTAAATTCCGAGGCCTCTGGGGGTAATGTCCAAAATGTATCTCAAGCATACAAATTTCGAAGTTCCACTTCTAATCCTTTGGGGTGCATTTGTGCTAAATTCTGCTACTCATGATTATTTTGAATTTTAAACTAAGTTCCATTTTCCAGGAGTGTCATGAGAATTTATACGATCAAACCTGCATGGTACTTTTGCATGCAAATTTGGATGACTGTTGGAGATAGGAAAAAAAAACTTATCTGAGTGGATTCACTGTCGCCAATGATCATGCTATGCATTTTGGAATAATCAACCCAGTCTATTTAACCAATCTCTTTTCCAATTGTCTTACTTTGTGCTCCAAGATCTCCACAACACCATTTATTTTCCTCCAACTTACAGACCTTGTTCGACTTGCAGTGCCTTGAAGGGTTTTCATCGACAAACCTCTCTCATTTGTTTGTTCCTCAATTCCTTGTCGCCTTATCGTGCCTGCGAAGGTTTTCACCAATAAAACTCTCTCATTTATTTTCTCTCAGTTTTCGTCGCCTCATGGTGCCCATGAGGGTTTTCACCAATAAGACTCTCTCATTTTTTGATTTCTCTTGCTTAAACTGGATTGTTTCCCCTGATATGAATTCTCTTTACATTGCTTGACTTGGCATCTCTCGAAGACTAATCGGGAGGTCTTTCTTTGGACAGCAATGTGGGTTCTTGGATATGTTTAGAAAGAAAAGAGTATAAAACGGGCTCAAAACAACTTCCAAATGGGTTAGAACTACAACTTTTGGAATCATATTTCTTATTACAATCACAACTTCTGCCCCAGTTTCTTGCTTGAGGATCTTTTGCCTTTTATTTTACTATGACCGAGTCGTGAGGCTGCCTACCTATCCTTAACAGGAATCAGGTCAAACGTAGTTCACACCTGAATTTCTTTGTTTTCTTTTCTCTTTTCGCTTCTTTTTATTTCTGTTATTGATTCCAATAGAGGGGTATGCAATAAAATAAATAAGGCTCAAAAGGGGAAACAAAGGGTAGAATGTTTAGATAGCAGAACAAATTGCCTTCGTCATTCCAATCTTCGAAACAATGCCAAGTACAAACAATCAACAATTGAACCAAAGAAATCATATATAATATCTCTTGACTGCATCAGAATTGATAGCCATGTCTATGAATTTTCCTTCGATATCTGTTAAACATAAAGCACCATTGGACAGTACTCTGGTCACAATGAATGGCCCTTGCCAATTCGGGGCGAACTTGCCTTTTACTTCAGCCTGATGTGGAAGGATACGTTTTAGCACTTGCTGGCCCACTTCAATCTTCCGGGGACGCACCTTTTTGTTGTATGCTCTTGCCATTCTTTTCTGATACAACTTGCCATGACACACAGCTGCCAATCTTCTTTCATCAATCAAGCTCAACTGCTCCAAACAGGTTTTGATCCACTCATCATCATCAATCTCAGCCTCAACAACAATCTGAAGGGATGGGATTTCAACTTCTGCAGGTATTACTGCTTCAGTGCCATATACCAACAAATAAGGAGTTGCACATACTGAAGTACGGACAGTAGTGCGATAACCTAGCAACGCAAATGGTAATTTTTCATGCCATTGCCTCGAACCATCTATCATTTTCCGAAGTATCTTCTTTATGTTTTTGTTAGCTGCCTCGACTGCTCCATTCGCCTTGGGACGATATGGGGTAGAATTGTGATGTGTAATCTTAAACTGTTGACATACCTCTTACATCAAATTACTGTTAAGATTAGCACCATTATCCGTGATGGTCACCTTTGGGATTCCTAATTGACAGATGATATTTTGAGTGAACAAAATCGACCACTGCTTTCTTTGTCACTGATTTGAAAGTTTTGGCTTCAACCCACTTGGTGAAATAATCAATGGCTACCATAATGAACCTGTGCCCATTGGATGCTGTTGGCTCAATTGGTCCAATGACATCCATTCCCCAAGCAACAAAGGGCCATGATGCTGACATTGTGTGCAATTCCGATGGTGGAGAATGAATCAAATCTCCATGTACTTGGCACTGATGACATTTGCGCACAAAACTGATACAATCTCGCTCCATGGTGAGCCAATAATAACATGCTCGGAGAATTTTCTTTGCCAGCACATAACCGCTCATATGTGGTCCGTAGACACCCGAGTGTACTTTGGATATGATAGCTGTAACTTGTCTAGCATCTATGCATCTTAACAATCCAAGATCTGGAGTTCTTTTATACAAAACTCCTCCATTTAAGAAAAATCCACTTGCCAACCGTCGAATTGTTCTCTTTTGATCCCCCGTGGCTTGCAATGGATATATCCCCATTCTTATGTACTCCTCGATATCATGGAACCATGGTTCGCCATCAAGTTCTTCTTCGATCATATTACAATAAGCATGCTGATCTCGGACTTAAATATGCAGAGGATCGACATAAGCTTTGTCCGGATGGTGCAACATTGACGCTAGGGTAGCCAAACCATCGGCGACCTCATTATGGACCTTTGGAATATGCCTGAACTCCACTGATCGAAACCGTTGACAAAGATCATGCAAACATTGTCGGTATGGTATGAGCTTCAAATCTCGCGTTTCCCATTCTCCTTGAATTTGATGTACTAGAAGATCTGAGTCTCCTAAGACCAAGACTTCCTGGATATCCTTCTCTGCAGCTAGACTTAGACCCAAAATACAGGCCTCACACTCATCCATATTGTTGGTGCAATAAAACCGAAGCTGAGCCATAACAGGATAGTGATGCCCTGTTTCAGAAATAAGCACAGCTCCTATTCCAACTCCTTTCATGTTGGCAGCCCCATCAAATTAAAGTTTCCAGCCTGGTTTTTCAATTTGCTCCAGTTTATCGATATGCATCACTTCTTCATCGGGAAAATAAGTTCTCAATGGCTCGTAATCTTCATCGACCAGGTTCTCGGCCAAATGATCGGCCAATTCTTGGGCTTTCATCACAGTCCGAGTCCATAGATGACGTCAAACTCTGTGAGCAAAATCTGCCACTTCGCAAGTCTTCTTGTCGGCATAGGCTTTTGAAAGATATACTTCAACGGATCAAAGTACGAAATGAGGTAAGTAGTGTAAGATGACAAATAATGTTTCAATTTCTGAGCCACCCAAGTTAGGGCGCAACATGTCCTTTCCAGATGAGTGTACTTAACCTCATAAGCCGTGAACTTCTTGCTAAGATAGCAGATGGCATGTTCCTTTCTGCCGGTGATGTCATGCTGCCCCAGTACACAGCCAAATGAATTTTCCAGGACTGTCAAATAAAGAATCAAAGGTCTCCCTTGTTCTGGCACCAGTGGGTTTGACAAGTATCCTTTTATCTTATTAAATGCTTCTTGACACTCATCAGTCCACTTGACCGCAACATCCTTCTTCAGCAACTTGAAAATTGGCTCACAAGTTGTCGTGAACTGAGCAATAAACCTGTTGATGTAGTTCAACCTCCCTAACAGACTCATCACTTCAGTCTTGTTCCTCGGAGGTGGCAATTCTTGGATGGCTTTGACCTTTGATGGGTCCAACTCGATGCCTCATCGTCTGACTATGAATCCCAACAGCTTTCTAGATGGAACACCAAATGCACACTTGGTAGGGTTAAGATTGAGGTTGTACCTGCGAAGTCTCAGGACGAATTTCCTCAATTCCCCAACGTGGTCGGCCTGATGCTTTGATTTTATGATCATATCATCCACGTATACCTCAATCTCCTTGTGTATCATATCATGAAACACAGTATTCTTCATGTAAGTTGCCCAGCATTCTTCAAACCAGATGGCATTACCCGGTAGCAGTAAGTCCCCCATGGTGTGATGAATGCCGTCTTTTCTGCATTTTCTTCATCCATTAGAATCTGATGATACCCTGCATAGCAATCCACAAAAGATCCAATCTCACGCTTGGCACAATTATCGATCAAAATGTGGATATTGGGTAGTGGGAAGTTATCCTTCGAACTTGCTTTGTTAAGATTGCGGTAATCGACGCATACTCTGATCTTGCCATCCTTCTTCGGCGCAGGCACGACATTAGCCAACCAAACATGATATCGAGTGACCTGAATAACCTTTGCATCCAACTGCTTGGTGATTTCTTCTTTAATCTTCACACTCATATCAGTTTTGGATTTCCTCAACTTTTGCTTGACGGGAGGAAATGCTGGGTCAGTGGGCAATTTGTGGACCACTAAATCAGCGTTCAAACCCGGTATGTCGTCATACGACCATGCAAAAACATTTTTGTATTCGATAAGTTCTTTGATTAACTCTTCCTGGATCTTTGGCTCGAGATGGAAACTTATTTTAGTCTTTCTGATATTATCTGTGTCCCCTAAATTGATGGTTTTTGTTTCATTCAGGTTAGGTTTGGGTTTTTCTTCGAAGTGAATTAACTCCTTACTAATCTCTTCGAAGGCTTTATCTTCATCGTATTCTGATTCGTAGTCACAATCTACTTCCTCATGCATGCCATGTCATTAGAACCAGCGTAAAAAGAACTGTATAGAAAAGAAAAGAAAAACTATCAAGAATGATAAAGAAAGGGAAACTGCATTTCATTGAATGATGAAAGATAACAAGGTTTGCACATTTCAAACAGAATGAAAGATGAAAAATCTAGATTACAACCCTGGAATAACCCAGCCAAACTAAAGGAAACTCAAAATAAACTACCAAGACTCATTCCGAGTGGGGAGATGAGTAGCCTTCCAATTGTTAAGCTTTATTTTTGGCCCGACAAATTGCACTTCCACATTGCTAGAACCCTCTCCAATTTCCACCATGTTCACACTGTTGAACAACTTCTCAAATCTTTCAATTAACTCCTTGTTAGGATCAATCATAGAACTGGGAATTGCTGTTACTGGGCGACTTCTGGTACCGGACTTGACAAATGATTTGGAAAGATGTGGGACTGGCTTTGAAAGGACCCATGCCTTCTGTTTTAGCTTTCTGGCCTTTCTTATGTCTGCGGCAGTAGGCTTGAATCCCAGACCAAATGTTCCCAAGTTTTGAGGAAGGGACACCGGCTGTATGATGCCTTGCAAAGATGAGCCCAAACCTTTACCGAGTACAAAACCATTCCTCAACATCTCATAGGCTACCATGACTATCCCAACATCATGTCAGAAACTTGGTAGACCCATGGTCCCTGGTCATCTTCCACTTCAATGATCGGTACAATGACATTTCTGCGAGCGCATAAACTGTCTTCCCCATGCACAACTATTTCTTGTCTATTCCATTCAAATTTGACTACCTGGTGTAGTGTTGATGGGACTGCTTTAGCGGCGTGGATCCATGGTCGACCCAACAGAAAATTATAGGAAACAACTATATCCAGCACCTGAAACTCCATTGTGAACTCAACTGGCCCTATCGTCAGCTCCAGCACTATGTCCCCAACTGAATCTTTACCTCCGCCGTCAAATACCCACACACAAATGTTATTCTTATAGATCCTCTCATCTTCTATTTTCAACTTGCTTAGAGTGAAGAGAGGACAGATATTTGTGCTAGACCCGTTGTCAACCAATACTCGGGTCACCACAGATTTCTCACATTTTACTGTGATGTAAAGAGCTCTATTATGCTCAGTACCTTCTACAGGCAATTCATCATCGGAAAACGTGACTCTGTTTGCTTCGAAGATTTTGCTGGCTATTTTTTCCAAGTGATTCACGGAGATCTTATCGGGAACGTGCGCCTCATTCAAGATCTTCATTAAAGCTTGACGGTGCTCATCCGAATGGATCAATAATGACAATAGGGAAATTTGAGCAGGCGTCTTTCTTAATTGGTCCACGATAGAGTAGTCCTATAACTTCATCTTCCTCAAGAATTCTTCTGCTTCTTCTTCAGTAACGGCTTTCTTTACTAGTGGTGGATTATCTTTAGCTCTTCTTAACTCCTTGGGAGTAAAACACCTTCCCGAGTGAGTCAAACCCTGTACTTCACAGATTTCTTATTTGACTTCCTTCCCTTTGTACATCACTGTTACCCATTCGTAATTCCATGGAATAACCTTGCTATTGATTATTGGTAACTGGGTTACCGACTTGATAATAACCAGATCTGCGCGGGAACCTTCCACGATTATGACGGGTTTGTTGGCCGCTCCTGGTACAATCACCTTCACCCCTTCCTGTTTCGTTGCAACTTTGCTTAAAGACCCCTTCTTAACTGCCACAGATGGCTCAACACTCTTTTTGCTCAGCTTGAGCACCAACTTCTCACCTGCTAATTGTTCTTCTGTCTTGACTCCACTAGACCGAATCATTATGACGCTTTGTGATGGCTTCTTGGGATCTCCCTCCGCATGCACTATTTCGATCATATTTGCCTTCTGGTGGGCTGGCATTGGATTCCTGTTAATATTAGGCGCCTCGGGAGCTTGAACTTCAATTCTATTGGTATCAATAAACTCCTGTATCGCACTTTTCAAGTGCCAGCACTTTTCTATATCATGACCCAAAGTACTAGAACAATCAGCTGACAGTATAGTCAAGATTCTTTGGAGTAGGATTTGGCAGTTTGGACTGTATCGGCCTTAGCATATCTAGTTGTTTTAGCATGTGGAACAGACTAGTGTATGATTCTCCCAACGGAGTAAAGGTTTTTTTTTCTGCAACCTTTCACCCTTGAATGCTTGACTAGGCCGGAAACTTGGTCCGGGAGTCTTTTGGTAGGCTCGTGGATGTGGATAAGTATTTTCTAGGATGGGAGCATGCCATTGAGTGTGAGCAGGAGGTTGGTTGTATTCTTGTGAATGGTGGATGGAAAAATGAGGTTCTGGAGGGGGATAGTAGTGTTGGGGTGGATTGTGGTGATAAGTTTGTTGGTGGGGTCGAGGTTGATTGTAGTGGTAAGGTGAACCTCTGGATTCGGACCAAGTTCCTGAATCAACCATTGATGCTTCCTCTCTTTTCTTCTTCCCAATCCCTCCTATGCCGCCCTGAATAGCCTAAGTAGTCGCTTTGATAGCTGAATAACTCATGATTTTATTCGATTTGAGGCCCTCCTCTACCATGCCCCCTATCTTTACCACTTCGTTGAATGACTTTCCCACAATTGAGATCAAATGGCCATAGTAAGTAGGTTCCAAAGACTGTAGGAAGTAATCTACCATCTCACTTTCCTTCATTGGGGGATCTACTCTTGTTGCTTTCTCCCTCCATTGGAAACCATATTCTCTGAAGCTTTCACTATGCTTCTTCTCCAGTTTAGTCAAGGACAGTCGATCTGGAATGATCTCAAGATTGTATTGGAAGTGACGAGCAAATGCTTGCGCCAGATCATCCCATGTGTACCATCTTCCATAGTCTTGGCGGGAATACCTTTCCAATGCTGATCCATTCAAACTCTGACTGAAGTAAGCCATTAACAATTCATCTTTTCCTCCAGCTACCCTCATCTTGCTGCAAAAACCACTCATGTGGGATACTAGATCACCGTTCCCGTTGTATAGATCGAACTTGGGCATCTTCAAACCTGTCGGTAATTGCACATTCGGGAACAGACATAGGTCCTTGTAGGCCACGCTGACTTGCCCTCCCAACCCCCGCATGTCTCTGAATGATTATTCTAAGCAATTATGTTACGCGAACGTATACATAATCACAATGGTTTATTATTAATCGTGCCTAAAGAAACTACGATGTATGATGAGTTATTTCTTCCGATGCAATGGGATTTTCGTAAAGTCAAAAGCTTATGGAATAAGACAGTAGGGGTTCAAATATCTTCGTTACAAAGTCAAGTTCATTTGGATTTTTGCAGAATTAGAAAAATAGCCTAATGACTTGTGCATGTTGATTAATTAAAGAGCATTTGTCCGTTACACTAAAGAACTAAGGCAAATATAAGTAGTCAATCCTTAAATGTACATCCTTCCCCTTACTCTTTCCCTAATACTATCAAGAGATACCAAATCGCTTATAAAATATTTATCTGTACAATAAGCAATCTTACAGTGTAATAAATACTTCTCAATCTCAAAACTTTTTCCCACGTTGGAATATTTCTTTTTGGTTTAATAATCATCTTAACTAATTAACGGTAGAGGGATATAAAATAACCAATCCATGTAATTTGCAAAAGAAAGAAATTAAACACAATGTCACAGATAATTTAAACTAACACCCAATCATATACAGTTTTTGAAGAGCCTCAACTCGTATAGATGCCAGCAAAAAGAGGTTTATAAATCAACCAAATAAAAATACCACATTAAGAATGATAAGAGGAGATTATTTCATCTAGAATTGAACTGTTCGAACCTATCCAAACAAACCTCTTAAGCAAACAAATAACAAGAACAGTAGGATCCATAAACAGTACGAATTAAACAATATTTCATATTTAAGATACTCAAACCAATTTGGGCAATATGATTCACAAAGTACGATTCAGGGCCAAAACAAATCCTATCCGTATGAAACTCTATACACTTCAGAGATTCCTAATAAGTAAGTAAGCGAAATACCTTGATAGCAATAATACACCTTGAACTTAGCCAAATGAATTCCGAAATGGAAGAGTGAAGCTCAATGTGTTCAAGCAGAATACTCAACAAACAACATTTATTTCTCGAAATAAAACCGATATTGAGCATGCTTATTCTACTGACACTATACTAAATCCCTACAATCCATACATACAGATGAAACCTTAAACCATTCACATCAGCTTGACTAATAAGAATGTTCTGCTTAATTACAAATGAATTTTAAGGCAAAAATTGCAACAACTAAGAATTATATGACAAATGGTTATATATGCTAGGAATCGATTAGGGAACTATAGCTAGAATATAACACGTAAAAGGCAAATCGACATGACACAAGTTGTGGCCCAACAATATGATTTCAAATTCTTCTAATCTCATATATCCATGAGGTGAAGGAAAGTACCTGGAAATGGAAAAAAGAAGATAGAAATGAAGCAACAATAACAGCCACAGACCATCAATCAGCAGCAATTGAAACCCAATTCTGAACCCAGAAAGTGAAGTAAAACAGTCCAGAAACACAATTTCAGTCCAAGTAATGAACCAGAAAACAACCAGACTCGATTTTAATTCATTTCAACTGTTAGCTAGCCAAAAATCGTTTCAGCACTTAGAAAAACTGCAGAAGTCACCAGAAGAACTCATGAAACAGTGTTTTTCTAGAGTTTTCAGCCGTTTAGGACTTTTCAGGACTTCTAACTCTTAAAATTTCTTCTGTTTTGTTTTATGGATCTCTCAAGCTCTCTTTCTATATCTATACTCTATAACTCTCTATGAACTCAATGTATTTTTCTGTGTCTCTGAATGTTCTCCCCTGTTTTCAGTTTGTTCAGCCCTTTTAAATAAGCATTCAACTTAGTGCCTTATCCATTACCAATTTACCTTTTCATTTCTTAATTGTCCACTTAACCTAGTTAGTGTAATTCTAACCCTACCACTATTGAGAAGCTTCTTAATTAGGTGAAAACTTTAAACTTATACTAATCAATTCTTATCAATATAATTAAACCAGAAGTTAAACCAAACTATTGAACTTAATCCTAATTATTCTGACTAAGTGATTAAACGAGATGCAATTTCAAAGTCTTAAAACAAACTGATATCCCAATTATATAAAACAAACCCATAAAAGTAATCTAAAGTAACAAACAGTGGACATAAATAATTTATACCAGAGGACTGATCGAATTTCAATTGAAATTGACCAGAAAAAGAAAAAGAGACGAGAAAGACGAACATCAGAATAATACTAATAAAATATAAACATAGAAGCAGGACAGAAACACACCGGTCAGTAGTAATTGAAGAAAACCTTCGAATCTTCAATTTTTAAACTAGATTTTGACTTTAACTGTGTGTTCTTATCAAGAACACACAAATAAAGTCAAAATTAGCTTAAAGTATTAACGAATCTTGACTCTGCAGTTTTAGGTTTAAAACTTTGATTCATTATTCGATAAGTTTTGGATTGATTCGAGGGTAACGGATCATGAATTAGGGAAGAGGGGAGTGATGTGTCTTCAGGGTATTAATTTCGGCGGGATTGGAGGCGGCGCCACCACCGGAAGGCTGTAGTGAATGGTGGCAGCTGCTAGGGTTCATCCCTTTAAATCGAGATTCGAATAGTTCTAGGGATGTTCGAGGGAACTGGAGCAAAGATTTGGGAAGATGAGGTTGTGACATTTATGGAGTGTGGTTTTCAGGCGGATTGGGGCTGGCACCGCCACTTGAGGAATGGTGGAAAGGGTGGCGGCTACTAGGGTTACTCGTTGTTGAAGAGACGATGTGAGACGAGTGAGAGGAAGGGGGTGTTCTGAGGGGGGTGGGGTCTGTTTGGATAGATATATACTGTAGGTAGAATTGTATCCAGGCCGTTCGATCAAACTAAATCAACTGCTTGGATCACTTGACTAAATGGAACGACGATGTTTTGGTTGATTGAGGCTGGGTCGGGCACAGGGAATGCTGGTCGTAGTCGGGTAATGGGAAATGGGGCGAAGTTCTGGTTGTTGGATGTAGATGAATGGACGGTAGAGATTTGTTGAAATCGAAACGACGTAGTTCTGTCCCTATACTACGTCGTTTCGATGGTCTCAGAGACTGGAAGTTTGGACCGGGTATGGGGCATGTTTTTGGGCCTGGACCGGACGGGTTTTGGGGTAATTTGATTTGGGCTTTGAATTAAATTGAATTTGGCCCAAATTTGATTTCCTTCTCTTTAATTCTTTTTCTTTTCTTTTCTTCCTTTTTTTCGAAAAATTAAAACTAAAATCCTAAATTAAATTATAAAACCAAATCATCCTATCAAAAATACTAATTAATTCTAAATAATAATTATCCCAAATATTATTTACCAAATCAAAAAAGAAAATCACAAAATTTCATCATTAAACACTAAAAACGCAAAATACGTTATTTTTTTTTGAATTTTTTCATTTTTGTAAAACAACAATTCACTTAATTAATCTAAAAAATATAAAATTAAATCCTAAATGCGGATACCATATTTTGTATTTTTAATGCATTAAACATGTTCACAAACATATGCAAACAATTAGGAAAATAGCATAACAATTCCTAAAATTAACACATAATTAAAGAAAAAGACCTAATTTTGGGAATTCTTTTGGAGTAATTCGTATGAGGCAAAAATCACGTGCTCACAATGTGTAGTTTTCCTGTTTGAATATGACACTCGTTATTGTATGGCGTATTCGCCTAACCTGAGCTGTAGTTATATACTTCGCACATGCATGCCTCTTAACATGCTATTTTATCAGGCCACAAGTATGTGATTTGATATTTATTGTTCGAATATATGTATTCTTGTATATGCTTTCTGTTTTATGGATTGGATTGATAGCACGTGATTTGTTCGTACTGCATGTGGATAAGGATACATTCCCATAAGGTCGTCCTCTCATGTTTCTCCTTGATGACGTACACGCAAATTATGAAAAAGTTATCAGTGGTTGAAATTTGTGTATCTTTTTTATATGAAAATTCCTTGGATGTATTCATAATTTTTATCGCGTATATTCTCTATGTGCTAGTTCTGGAATATTTATATGTCTTTCATGCATATCTTCTATATATGCTGCTTTATTTGATGAAATGATTCATGGCACATATCTTCTCTATGTATTAATTCGTATAACTTGACTTGTTAACAATGCATATCTCTTCTATATGCAATTATTGACGGTTATCTAACATTTCATGCATATCTCTTTTATATGCTACTATTGACGGTTATTTGATATTTTATGCATATCTTTCTTATATTCCGCTTTGAGTGAAGAATTGATTTATAGTACATATCTTTTCTATATGTCAACCTGTATAGCTTGGCTTACTCATTTATGCATATATTCTCTATATGTAATTGTTGATGATTTATTGATGCTAGGTGCATCTCTAAAAAGCTGAACCGTTAGTTGGTTTACTATGCTTCTGCATATATTCTTTATGGGCACAACAATCTTAATTGTACGCCATACTTAGATTCTAATATTGTTGTTGTATACGTGTTCATTCTATTGAGCTGTATATGTTAAGTAAAGTGGGTATTTTATGATTTAAAAACTTTGTCACTAATTCACCAAGGTTAGTCTTGATACTTACTGAGTATATGAGATCGGTTATACTCCTACTATACTTCTGCACCTTGTATGCAGATATCGGAGTTGAGCAGCTGTGGATGACGAAGGCCATCATTGAAGTTGTACCAGCTATCCAGAATCAAACTACCACTTATTCATGGTAGTTTAGGACTTATATATTTTTGTTTATGTAATCTTTAAACATATGTTGTATTTATTTTTCGTACCATAGTTGTATTCTTAATCTTAGTCGCTCATGACTTATTACTAGTCCTTGGGATAGTTGTGTAAATTTCGGTCATCCCTTTTATTGATCATTGATGATCTTTCATTCGAGTTGTGTTAATTATTATTTGGCTTATCTAGTGGGTTAAGTTAGGTGCTATTAGGAGAGTTCATAAAAATTCGAAAACCCGACCAAACCGAAAACTAAATCAAACCGACCAAAAACACCGATACTTTTTGATTTGGTTTGTTTTGGTTTTGAAATTTAAAAACCAATCAAATTTGGTTTTAGTTTTGGTTTTAATTAAAAAAAATCGAACCAAATCAAATATAGAAGTAGCTATTTTTAAATTTATTATTACACCTATATATATGTATACTTTTATACAAAGTATTAAAAATTTTATACTAAATATTAATCGTTTGCACTTTTAGTGCAATTCTTTTCCTTTACATTCTAATATGGTTGGTAGTTTTCTTTTGTTAAGTGTAAGAATCTATTTCATGTTAAAAATAATATATTTTTAATTGAGTCTTTAAATTATTCATCACTATTTGATTCAATTATCATCATATATCTTGGTAAATGATAGATTTCTCAAAGGGCAATTGATTTGATAGTGTTAAGTTAAAAATGTGGTCGCCGAAATGTGTGTTTGGTAGTGTATGTCTTATATTTAAGAAAAAACCGATAAATAACCGCCGAAAAAACCGAAAAACCGACATAAACCGAATCGAGAAAAAACCGACTTAATTGGTTTGGTTTGTTTCTAATATTTGAAAAACCGATTTACTTGGTTTGGTTTCTTTTTAGGAAAAACGGATCCAAACCGAACTATGAACACCCCTAGATGCTATCATGACTTGATGGAATTTTGGATCGTGACAACAAAGTAATAATAAAATAAAATAAAAAGAAATTTCTAACTGAGCATAAGTAAGAAAGAAATAAGCGCAACAGAGACTTAAACCACGATCTTCCGCGATAGTTGGAAGTATTTTATACAGAAAGTATAATGGAGGAAGATTATATTTGAGCCACTTAAATAACATTGCAAATATTTTATACAAAAAATATAACGGGAATAAAATTGATTTATAGTACCGGGGCAAAGTATAACGGGAGAATTAATATGCTCTCTTGGTATGTTCATGGTCTACACCAAAAAGTTGCAGCTTTTTCAATCAATTCTATTCTATCCACGCTATTACCGTCAAAAAAGAACTTTGAGATGAGTGATACTTACCAGCTCCTCAGCGTACGCAAAGTAATAGAACAAAGTAAAATAAAACGAAGCTCCTAACTGAACATAAGTAAGAAACAAAATAAGTGAAAGAGACACTTAAGAACATTCCATACCATTTGAGAGAAAAGCATTGATGCAAACGTGCCAACTATCAAGTAGTATTTTTTCCAAATTTTATTGTGTTTCATTTAGCTCGTACATGGCCAGAACCTCGGTCGTATAAGAGCAATAACATAAGTCAATCGAGTTTAAGTTTTATATATGTAAATTCTATTACATTATCAAGTCACCCAAATGATATTTACATATAAATTCCTTTATATTTATTATTTGTAATCTTAAAAATAAAAAAGCATAAGTTAATTTGATAGTATAATTTTTTTTTATATTTACAGTACATTATTTACCCGTAAAACGATACAGTTGAATTTGTTACGTGGTTTATCGACAAGCGAATTTGATCCAAAATGATTATCAAATTAAATTAAAAATAAGACTTAACGTTATAATCAAAGGAAAATAGCAAGCATGGCTCCGGGAGCAGTATTTCCGAGGACACCATTAAGAGCAATATCAAACAGAAAGTAAAGTTGTATTATTTTCTTGAGAATAAAGTATAGCATCAGTTTTGCTAGAGATTTTGTGTCCTTTACAATGATTGTTGAAGTCTCTATTTATAGCTCTACATAGGAAACACGATCCTAGGATCAATCCTCTCGCAAGTGATAATAATGGAGGCCATTGATGAATATGTAACGACAGGTCATGAATGCCAAAATTCTCTACAATGGCTGCCTATTTAATACTGAGGAATATTCTTTATTAAATGCCATCTAGTGACCAACATTTGTTTGCTTTTGTTGGCTACGTTCCCTTCGAGATCTACTCGATACCAACCGAATTTGTTGTCCTCGGCCTTTATTTTCACTCGATTCATCTTCAGTCTGACTATGATTTCATGTGTCATGCAATCATTCGATCATTTAATATAAATCAATTTTACCCTATACAGATAGTCTCCCTGCTTTTCGGTGGCATATCTTTGTGTCATCGGGAAGTTGGTGAAGATTCCTTTCTTGGAGGAAAATTTTCTGAACCCTTGTGAATAGTTTCTGACACTTGATAAGACGGATGTCTCCTCACATTTAATAACCCAAACACATATTACCCCCAATTCAGCAATATTTTCACCAATTCTCGAGGTAATCATGACCTCAATTTTAGTTGTCTATACCTTTACTTATACACTTCATTTTTCTTCTTTCACTTCTAACAACTTCATAAGCTTCCTTACCCACTTTGCGCTTAACTTTCTTCTGCTTTCATCTCTCTCTGATCTTGTTCAGAAAATTCTATTATCTCCTTATCATTATGGCTTTTCCTACTAAATCTTCCAAGAACTCTGGTCTTATCTTCGGTGGAGGCCCCGAAGGAAGCAAAGATAAAAAAGTTAATGTTGATGCTGATCATTTTTCTTCCGTTATTTCAGCTACTCGGTAAACACCACCAAGGGTTGAAGGCCTGGACCAATGAGTTCAGATGATTGTAGACATCACTGCGCCAGAGACTCGTCGGTGGAAGGAGTTAGCCCCCAAATACAGGTGGAAGGACAAGAACCACAGTAAACTGATTCTTTCTATTTTTTTCCTTTGTACATAAGAAAACATGCTAACCATACCTTTTTGTTTGATTCAGGGCTCCCGCAAGGTTCTGTTTCCTGTCCCAAAGAGGAGGTTTTGGTCGATCCCGCAGAGGCTGCGATGATGTTGTAGGAGGCTCTCACTTTTATCGGTGCCCTCAGGTCTGCTTCTTGTTCAGGTGCTTTTTCACAGAGTCTTCAGCTGGAGAACAAGCAACCAAAAAGGCAGCGTTCTTCTCGGCTAGGGATAAAAATAAAGAACTTCATGCCTAAGCCAGTAGCAACCACTGTGGTTATTGACAATGACGGGGAAGCTAGTGCTGGAGAGGCTTCTTTGAAAAGGAGATAATGATCATCATCAGCTCAACATAATGCTCAACTAGAGAGCTTAGAAACCCAACCGATGGCATGGTTCGAGTACTCTAGGGAGAAATGAATTTAGTGGAGAATGTCGACTCTCCCTTTTCGGTCCCAATTGCTTATCCCGTACCTATGAGGTCACAGACCGGGCCTTCTGTGCCTTTGGCTTGTGAGAAAACAATAATCAACATTGCCTCTGTCCCAGCTGCGTCTCAACCTAACACACCATCAGCTTCATCCCCCTCAACACCAGATGTGCCTTTATCACCAGCAATTATTGCATCTCATCTACCAGCCGTAGACGCCCGAGAGGAGGATGTCCCTCCGCCCTAGTCCCCTGACCATGGGAATTCGGGACAAAACTATTCACCCCCTTCTGCAGATCCCCGATAGAGGTGGATCTTCTCTCTCTCGGTCTCAAAGGAGTTCCACCTATTGTCCAGGCCGGTGGAGCTCGCCCATTATCTGAAGTCGGTGGCTTTAGATAAAGATAAAAAGAAAATACACTCTCCTTCAGGGGAGTGTATATTCAATAACGCCATGCACAATGTGGCAGCGGTACTTATAAGCGTGGATTTTGACTACTTATTATCACAATTTTATTTTGTTTTAGTCCGAAAGTGTTGATTTATGTTCCCGAAACTAATGAAAGTGTGCAAATTGCAGGAATGTTGGAAGCTTAAGCTCCCATGCCGAAATCCGACTCAAAAAGGAAAGTTCCGACTCACAAGGCAAGAAGGGGTGTAGAACTTAAGAAGTGCAGTCCACAGAAGGATTTCTGTGGCCGCAGAAAAAAGTGCGGATTGCAGAATTCAATCTTCGGCCGCAGTTCAAGTGAAGGAACCAAACAGAGTTTTAGCCAATCTGCGGACCGCATATGAATTGTGTTGCCGCAGAACAAGGTTTGCACTGACAAATTATTCAAAGTTCAGAGAGTGTGCAAGGGACCAAGACCTAAACCTTGCCTGAAGTGCGGACCGCAGAAGAATTGTGCGATCAAAGAAGATTGTTTGCAACTGCAGACCAGAATTGTGCGGCTGCAAAATTTAAGACCATGCCAGTTGAAGAAATCTACGGACGACACATGGAATTGTGCAGCCGCAGAACCTCCCGAAGGGCATTTTTGTCAGGGAATTTTTGGCCACTACAAATAGAAGGGATTCACATTTTAGGTCAAGTTTTCGAAGTTTGAGCTGTTGTAGCCGTTATATTTCTCCATTTTACGAAGTTTGTGACTATTTTAGAATTTTAAAATAATATTTTATCATTTTAATCTTATATTATGAGTTTAATTAGTATTTCTTTTTGTTTTCATTCTTTTTTACTATGGGTAGCTAGATTCTTCGTAGGGTTGTGACACTACACTAGCGTGTAAACCTTGTGGGTGCTTAATGTCACGACCCAAGTTCTCTCTCTGTGAAATGTCGTGACGACACCTAGTCTCTACGACTAGGTAAGCCTAACAATTTGCGGAAAAAGGCAAATAAAGATACAAAACTAGCAATTTACGGAAAATATAATAAAGAAGGTTTAAAATGATGCTCGGCATACACCATAATAACACTCTCGACCAATAACAAGACTCCCAAAACCCGGAATCTCATGAAATCACAAGCTGTTGAATAACTACAAAGTGTTCTAACTCCAGAATGTCTAAACAAAAGTAAATACAGGAGAGCTAAAGCTAGATGGGAGAATAGAGAGGGACTCCTCAGTCTGCGGACGCGACAGATATACCTCGAAGTCTCTGAAGATCTCCTCACCATATTGATAGTATGGCTGAGCCGAAGAACCTGGATCGACACACAAAAAATATGTGTAGGAAAGGGCATGAGTACACCAGAACGGTACCTAGTAAGTGTCAAGCCTAACCTCGGTCGAGTAGTGACGAGGAAGGTTACGACCCTACTAGTTATAGATGAAAAACAAGGTAAAGCAGTATAGAATACAATGATATAATTAAAGTGCTAACAGTCTATAACGAATAAAATCACAGAAAGAATCTAGCTCTGTACATAGAAATAGCAACAGGGAATCTCCCGGGATATCATCCCTTAGTCTGGATCACAAATATGCAGGGGAAACTCCCGAAATACCAATCTGTAGTGCAAAAGTAAATATCCAGTACGGGAAATCTACCAGGTTCATATCCGTAGTCCTAAATATAAATATGTAGGGGGATCTACCGAAATACCGATCCATAGTCCAAAAGTAAACATGTAGGGGAATCTCCCGGGATATCGTCTCGTAGTCCCAAAGTAAATACACAACCATCTCAGGGGAGTTCCCCCACACAAGGTTAGGCAAGCCACTTATCTCGAACCTTCTCAATCAACTCAAAATCATGTTCTTTCCGCGAGTACTTGACTCCAAATGGCCCAAATCTATTCAAATTAATTGCTTAAAGTAAATATAACTTCAAGAAACTAATTTAACTAATTAATTCGAAGCTAACACGCAAAATTAAGAAAATCACCCAAAAAGTCATCAGGGCCCACGTCTCGGAATCAGATAAAATTCACAAAACTAGAATCCTTACACTCTCACGAGTTCATACATACCAAATATATCAAAATCCAACCACAAACGGCCCCTCAAATCCATAAATCAAGGTCTCCAATTTCAAACCCTAAACCCCCTATTTTTAGCCACAAATTTCCAAATATTTCTTGCCTAATTAGTAGAATATCACCATATAAACGAATTTTGGTTCCAAAAATCTTACCTACACGAAGTTCCCTTGAATTCCCTCTTCAAAATTGCCAAACAAAAGCTCCCAATTCGACTTAAAAATGGTGAAATAAAGCTGAAAATCGTGAAGGAAGCCTTATATAGGTTCTGGCCCAGGGATTCCGCACCTGCGGCCCTTTTACTGCTTATGCAGTACCGCTTCTACGTTCTAGCCAACCGCATATGCGGTTTCCACTTAAAGTTTTGGACCGCACCTATGCCTCATTTACCGCACCTGCGGTCTCGCAGGTGTGTGCAACCTCTTGCACATGCGACTTCTGATCTTCTAGTTCCTAGCCGCATCTGTGGCTGCTCTTTCGCTTCTGCGAGCTCGCACCTGCGGTCCCCAATCCATAGGTGCGGTTTTGACAGGAACTTAGCAGCTTCAGCTGCAAATTCTAACTTCAAACTTCCCGATAACCATCCAAAATCATCCCGAGGCCCCTGAGACCTCAACCAATAGTACAAACAAGTCATATGCCACTATTCAAACTTATACCAATCTTCAAAACACTTAAAACAACATCGAATTATCAAAACACCATTGGATTCAAGCCTAAGGTTTCCAAAAACTTCCGAATTCCGCTTTTGATCAAAAGTCAATCAAACCTCGCCCGAATGACCTGAAATTTTGCACACATGTCACAAATGACACCACGGACCAACTCAACTTTTCGGAATTCCATTTTGACTCCTATATCAAAATCTCACTATCAAACCGAAAGCTTCAAAAATTCAACTTTCGGCATTTTTAGCCTAAATAAGCTACAGACCTCCAAAACACAATCCGAACATGCCCCTAAGCCCGAAATCACCCAATGGAGCTAACAGAATCAATGAAATTCCATTCTGATGCCATCTTCCCACTGCTCAGACTACGGGCCAAATTCTAAAGCTTAAGCTCTCATTTAGGGACTAAGTATCCCAAAACACTCTAAAATTCCAAACGAATCCTCCCGGAAATTCACAATAGCAGAAATAAACACAGGGAAAACAGTTAATAGGGGATCGGGGCATTAATTCTTAAAACGACCGGCTGGGTCGTTGTATCCTCCCCCTCTTAAAATATTCGTTCATCCTCGAACGAGCATAGAGACATTCTTAAAGTAGTGAAAATATGAGGGTAACTGCTGCGCATATCCTGCTCGATCTCCCAAGTCTCCTCCTTGATCGGCTGACCCCATCACTGAACCTTCACTATTGTAATGTTCTTTGACCTTAGCTTTTGAACTTGCCTGTCCAATATCGCCACAGGCTCCTCAACATAAGATAGATCCTTGTCCAACTGGACTGAACTAAAATCCAACACGTGCGACAGAGCACCGTGATACTTCTGGAGCATCGAAACATAAAGTACCGGATGAACTCTTACCAAGATGGGAGGTAAGGCAAGCTCATAAGCAACCTCTCCAACACGTCGCAATATCTCAAAAGGACCAATAAACCTCGGACTCACTTTTCCCTTCTTCTCAAATCTCATAACGCCCTTCATAGGAGAAAACCGAAGCAAGACCTGCTCTCCAACCATATAGGTAACATCACTAACCTTCCGGTCCGCATAACTCTTCTATCTAGATGGGCGTTGCGAAGTCTATCCTGAATCACCTTAACCTTCTCCACGGCGTCCTGAACCAAGTATGTGGCCATTAATCTAGCCTCACTTGGCTCAAACCAACCCACCGGAGATCTACACCTCCTACCATAAAAAGCCTCATACGGTACCATCTGAATATTGGACTAATAACTGTTGTTGTAGGAAAACTACCCTAGTGGAAAGAACTGATCCCAAGCACCTCCAAACTCTATCACACACGCACAGAGCATATCCTCGAGAATTTGAATAATGCGCTCGGATTGTCCATCCGTCTGGGGGTGAAATGTTTTACTCAACTCCACCCGAGTACCCAACTCATGCTATACGGCCATCCAGAACCGTGATGTCAACTGATTACCTCTGTCTGATATGATGGATGCTAGAATACCATGCAGGCGAACAATCTCCCAGATATAAATCTCCGCCAACTGCTCTGACGAGTAGGTAGTACACACAAGAATGAAATGTGCGGACTTGGTCAGCCGATCCACAATCACCCAAATGGTATCGAACTTCCTCAAAGTCCGTGGGAGTCCAACTACGATGTCCATGGTGATCCTCTCCCATTTCCTCTCCGAAATCTCTATCTACTGAAGCAACCCACCCGGTCTCTAGTGCTCATATTTCACCTGCTGACAATTGAGGCATCGAGCTACAAACCCAACTACATCTTTCTTCATCCGCCTCCACCAATAGTGCTGTCTCAAATCCTGGTACATCTTCATGGCACCCCGGTGGATGGAATATCGCAAACTATGGGCCTCCTCTAGAATCAACTCCCGAAGCCCATCAACATTAGGTATAAAAATTTGACCCTGCATCCTCAATACTCCGTCATCACCAATAGTCACATCTCTAGCATCTCCATGTAGAACCTTGTCCTTGAGGACAAGCAAATGAGGGTCATCATACTGACGTTCTCTGATACAATCAAGTAAGGAGGACCGAGAAATCACGCAAGCTAGAACCCGATTGGGCTCCGAAAGATCCAATCTCACAAACTGGCTGGCTAAGGCCTAAACATCCATCGCCATGGGCCTCTTCGCTGCTGGTAAATAAGCAAAACTCCCCAAACTCTCCGCCTATCGACTCAAAGCATCGGCCACCACATTGGCCTTGACCGAGTGATACAAGATAGTGATATCATAGTCCTTCAGCAGCTCTAATCACTTCCTTTGGCTCAAATTAAGGTCCTTCTACTTGAACATGTGCTGCAAACTCCAGTGATCAGTATATATCTCACAAGGAACATCGTACAAATAATGACGCCAAATCTTCAAGGCGTGAACAATGGCAGCCAACTCAAGATCATGGACAGGATAATTCTTCTCATGCACCTTCAATTGTCTGGACGCGTAGGCAATCACCCTACTGTCCTGCATCAATACCGCTCCAAGTCTAATCCTCGAGGCATACAATAGACAATATAAGACCCCGAACCTATAGGAAATATAAAAACTGGGGCAGTAGTCAAAGCTGTCTTGAGCTTATGGAAGCTCGCCTAACACTCTTCCGTCCACTGGAACGGAGCACCCTTCTGGGTCAGCCTGGTCATAGGTGCTGCAATAAATGAAAATCCCTTAACAAATCGACGGCAATAACCCGCCAAGCCAAGAAAAGTGCAGATCTCTGTAGCTGAAGATGGTCTGGGCCAACTCTACACTACTTCCACTTTCTTCGGATCCAGCTTTATCCACTCACTCGACACCACGTGACCCAAGAATGCCACAAAATCCAACCAAAACTCACATTTCAAGAACTTTGCATATAACTTATTTTCCCTCAAAGTCTAAATCACTATTCCTAGGTGCTGCTCATGATCTTCCCGACTCTAGGAGTATACCAGAATATCATCAATAAAGACAATGACGAACGAGTCAAGATATGGCCAGAACACACTATGTATCAAGTGCATGAAGGCTGTTGGGGCATTGGTCAGTCCAAATGACATGACAAGGACTCGTAATGACTATACAGAGTCCTGAAAGCAGTCTTCGGGATATCTGGCTCGCGAATATTCAACTGATGGTAACCTGAATGCATGTCAATCTTAGAAAACACTCGTGCACCCTGTAACTAGTCAAACAAATCATCAATGCAAGGCAAAGGATACCGGTTCTTCATTGTAACATTATTCAAATGGCGATAATCAATGCACATACGTATAGAACCATCCTTTTTCTTCAAAAACAAGACAAAAGCACCCCAATGTGATACACTAGGCCGAATAAAACCCTTATCAAGAAATTCATGTAACTGATCCTTCAACTCGTTCAACTTAGGAGGGGCCACATGATACGGAGGAATAGAAATGGGCTGAGTGCCCAACAACAAATCAATGCTAAAATCAATATCTCTATCGGGTGGCATGCCTGGAAGATCAGTTGGGAACACATCAGAGAAAACTTGTACTACTGGGACTGAATCAACTGTAGGGGTATCGATACTGACATCTCTCACATAGGCTAGATATGCGTCACACCCCTTCTCAACCATTCGTTGAGCCTTACGGAAAGAAATAACTCTATCGAGAGGGTGATCTAAGGTACCCTTCCACTCTACTCGCGGTATACCTGGCATAGCCAGTGTCACGGTTTTGGCGTGACACTGGCTATCCAGAAGCAGAGGAGGAAGGGTGGGCAGTAGGTACCACGAGCCCTCTGTCCCACACATCTATCCAGAAGCAAGTGTAGTTCACCGGTTCCACCGAATGCTCCTATCTCTCGGCAAAGATCGTGTGAGTGTGCAGTTATGCTTCGGATGCTTCACCATAGAATAGATCGATCCAGCTAGCTGCTTTCTGCTCTCCTTATTAGTTTAGTGCCAACTCCGCTAGGTATAGGTAGGGAGTCTTCTACAAGTCGCATTACTGGTCGATGACCTGATTTTGGAAGCAGTCGAGATGCCTTTGCTGGGGGAACCCTTCCTTGCATTCTTTTATTGTATTCGCTTCAATCGCCCATGATTGAGACAAAGGTAGATGAGAAGAAATTCTTTTTCTTTCATAGTCTGCTAATTTTCTTCTTCTTGCATCTCGTCGATACGATAGGTTGATTTACCTTAGGGCACCGCGTCTGGACGGGCGGAATGGATGAGCGAAAGGTGTCATGCCATGGAGTGGGGAATAGCCCTCGTCTCATGTAAGACAACTAAATGCACCTCGAGGTGCTGCCGAGGAACTGAGGGACCTTCTCGAGCACAGGATAGGTAATTGAGAGATAGAGCTAGCCTATTCGTTATGGGAAATCAATGCTCCGGGCCAAATAGAGCTTACCTACGGCACCTGGCTTTCTCCGGCGAGCTTTCTATCGTAAAGCCAAAGACGCCCCAAGACAAGGTACAACTGTTGGGAAGGGGACATGATCAATAGAACCTGGCTGGATCCGGGCTGGGATAGTGCCGCCCATTCTTAACCAGTTCCGAAAGGGTTCGCTCATGCTGGAGGGAGCATCCCCACTTAGTGATCGGTCCGCTAGTTCACGCAAATCCGAAGAAGTTATCACGGACGAGCCACATGCAGGGAAACTTAATCGGAGGTGACAACCTCGGTACGGGCAAGAAGGGCATAATATCTGGCCCGTCCTCCGCCTCTAGGGTGACCTCTACCTCCCCGACCTACACCTCTAGTTGGCTGAGAAGGTGGGGTAGCAACTGGTGCTACAATCACAGCCTGGGAACTCTGCGGGGCACGATGTGGCTGAGAAAGATATAGAGGTGCACCCCTCCTTAATTTTGGGAAATCCCTCACCATATGGCGTGTATCACCACACTCAAAACAAGCTCTGGGAGGACGTGGCGGATGTGACTGGATCGAGCCAATTCTGTTGGATTGACCACTGAAAGCACCCCGTGCAGGAGGCGCATTAGATAATTGAGGTGCATAATAAGGCTCCGGAGGTCTAGGAGGAGTTGGAATACCACTGGCTGCTGGAAGAGCTGATTGAATGAGGTAACTCATATAACCCCTACCATGACAAACTGCGGCTAGGGCACGAGCACCAAAATAATGGCCTGACTCTCGAGACCTCTTGGCCTCCCTCTCCTTTCTATCCTGAGCATGCGTACCCTCTACTCTCCTAGCAATGCTCACCACCTGCTGACAAGAGATATCCATCTCCAACTCCCGAGCCATGCTAGACCTGATGCTGGGAATGAGCCACTCAATAAACCAGCGAACTCTCTTACGAACTGTAGAAACCAAGGCTGGTGCATGCCTAGCCAAGTCGGTGAAATGGACAGCATACTCTGAAACAGTCATAGTGCCCTGGTGCAAATGCTCATACTCTACGCGTTATGCATCCCTGAGGCATTGAGGGACAGACTCTCTCAAGAACATATCGGAAAACTTAGTCCAAGTAAGGGAATCTTCCTCAGCTGGACTATCTAACTCAAAAGTACACCACCACTGATAGGCTACTCCTCGAAGCTGGAAGGCAGTGAAAGAAACCCTACTCGATCCTGAAATATCCATAGTGCGGAGGATATGATAGAACTCCTCCAGAAATCCCAGGGCATTATCTGATTTTAGATCACTAAATACAAGAGGCTTGTACATCTTGAACCTCTCAAGCGTCCGCTGCTCATCCTCGGAAGCCGCTGCCCCGTCCTCGGGCTGAACTGGGCTATATGCGGTACTAGTATAACCTCTAGGATCTGATCAACCTGGACCCGCTGCTCAGTAGTGCGGGAGGCGGGAGTCTGTGCTCCTCCCCTATCCCGAGATGTGGCTTCAGCGAGAGGAATCAACCCTACCTGAGCTAGAGTAGTGTACATGCTCATGAATTTTGTAAGAGTCACTTGAAGATCTGGAGTAGTAGTAGCAATAGGCGTATCAGGGGCCTGGACTCCTGCGGGAACTACTGGTGGCTCCTCGGTGGCAGTTCGTGCGGGTGCTCTGGCTGCACCACGTGCACATACTTTGCCTCTACCCCGGCCCCGACCTCTAACGGCTCTAGCAGGGGGCACGGGTGCCTGGTCATCTCCGGTAGCACGTGTCCTTACCATCTGTGAGAGAATAGAAGACAAAAGTTTAGAATTGTGATATCAAAAATCTCGCACGACAAGGAAATCAAATGAAATGGAATTTTCCTAATAATTACATAGCCTCTCGTAGATAAGTACAGACGTCTCCGTACCGATCCGCGAGACTATAATAAACTGGCTTGTGATTCATGACTCCTTTGAACCTAGAGCTCTGATACTAACTTGTCATGACCTAAGTTCTCCCTCTGTGAACTTTCGTGATGGCACCTAGTATCAACAGCTAGGTAAGCCTAACAATTTGCGGAAAAAGGAAAACAATGATACAAAACCCGAAAAATAAAATAAAGAAGGTTTAAAATGCCACTCGACATACACCATAATAACACTCTCAACCAATAACAACACTCCAAAACCCGAAATCTCATGATCACAAGCTGTTGAATAAGAACAAAGTGTTCTACCTCCAGAATGTCTAAACAAAAGTAAATACAGGAGAGCTAAAGCTAGATGGGAGAATAGAGAGGGACTTCTCGGTCTGTGGACGTGGCAGATATACCTCGAAGTCTCTGAAGATTGTCTCGCCATTTTGATAGTATGGCTGAGCCGAAGAACCTGGATCTACACACAAAAAATATGTGCAGGAAAGGGCATGAGTACACCAGAACGGTACCTAGTAAGTGCCAAGCCTAACCTCGGTCGAGTAGTAACGATGAAGGTTAGGGCCCTACTGGTTATAGATGAAAAAAGGTAAAGCAGTATAGAATACGATGATATAATTAAAGTGCTAACAGTCTATAATGAATAAAATCACAGAAAGAATCTAGCTCAGTACACAGAAATAGAAACATGGGATCTACTGGGATATCGTCCCGTAGTCCGAATCACAAATATGCAGGGGAAACTCTCGGAATACCAATCCGTAGTCCCAAAGTAAATATCCAGTATGGGAAATCTATCGGGTGCAGTCCTTTAGTCCCAAATATAAATATACAGTGGGATCTACCGGAAAACAGATCTGTAGTCCCAAAGTAAACATGCAGGGGGATCTCCTGGGATATCGTCCCATAGTCCCAAAGTAAATAAACAACCATCTTAGAAGAATATGCAATTCTATTCGAGAATTAAACAGGAAATTCTACTCTAACATGCTGCACAGAGTACAAGTAGGAAATTAAAGTAGGTAAGGCAATTAAATCACACAGGCATGCTTTTTCTAATCTAGCAAGAGGCTTCAAGTACAAGTATTTTCTCAATTACAATAAAACATAGGTATTAGCTTAATGAAAATGGGATTTCAAAAATTAGCACGTGTACGCACTCGTCACCTCACGTGCACAGTACTCATATAACAATAATATCAAATCGTAAGGGGAGTTCCCCCACACAAGGTTAGGCAAGCCACTTACCTCGAACCCGCTCAATCAACTCGAAAGCATGTCATTGCCACGAGTACCGACTCCAAATGGCCCAAATCTATTCAAATTAATTGCATAAAGTAAATATAACTTCAAGTAACTAATTCAACTAATTAATTCGAATCTAACATGCAAAATTAAGAAAATCACCCAAAAAGTCCCCCGGGCCCACATCTCGGAATCAGATAAAATTTACAAAACTAGAATCCTTACACTCTCACGAGTTCATGCATATCAAATACATTAAAATCTGACTACAAACGACCCCTCAAATCCCTAAATCAAGGTCTCCAATTTCAAACCCTCAGGATTCCATAGAAATGCTCCTGCAACTGTTCTACAAGTGAGATCCTTCAGCTTCTACACATCCCCAACAGCAGAAGCATCAGTACAAGTGGTTGCAGTCAACACAAGAACCTGCAGCCAAGGCCATCACCTCCTCAAAAATCAAAATCACTTCCAGATTCCACAAGAACCTAGGAACTGAGGCAGCTTCATAAGAATGCCTGCAATCAACACAAGAACCTGCAGGCAATGGAGCACCAGAATTCAGAGATGCCATCTCTTCCCCTCCATCCACACTCATTTCCAGATCCCACAAGAACCTGGAAACTAAGCCCACCATTTTCTAATATGTTTGATAATTTTTCAGGGTCATGGAGAAGACTTGGTCAATTGTTACACTTTCAGACAGTGGTATCAACACCCCAAATGCTCATTCTGCTGAAAGTGCACCAATTGAACCAAGTGTCTCAATCAATTTACGCACACACACCCAGGTTGTCCCCAATATTCAGTCATTAGTAGCTCCTGTCACCATGCACTATAACTGTACAAAGCTAACACACCAAGGAGCACCCACACTCACATGAACCAGTGCAGCAACAACACTCACAACAACAGATCCACCAATCCAGTCCTAAGCAGGAAACTTCTAGGGATCCAGACCTAGTCATGCTGTATCATACATCCACCATCTTTTAACAGTAAAAGATTAGTCAAGGAAGCACTCCCAACAGCCAGAATTCAGATCACAGGCTGATTGGGACACCTGAAGCAAGCAAATGCTCTTTTCCTTCTGTCGTCAACAAGGAGCAGCACTTCATCTGCCCACCTCACATGACTCTTTTGATTGTTATCTTTAACATAGCTCTCTCCGTTTTCAATGCCAGAGTATGGTTGAAAATAGCCCCTACTAACATCACATGGTTTTTGTCAGTCTCCCTAGGGAACTTCTACATTGTCTTTAGATGTAGAACTGTTTCTATATGGAAGATGATCTTCCAACTCAATATTTTGGTAAAATTAGGTTCTTTTGTGCATTTTTGTATAGTTGACCTAGGTTTACTTCACTCTATTTTTGTATATCCATTTGACTATCATGTTTTGATAGTCAATAGGAATATCAGCATAGGTCTAACTCACCATAGCTTCAGGTTCTATCGGGTCATCTCTTGTATGATTGGATACCTTTGTACCATATTTTTGGAGGTCAGGTTTATGCCCCCTCCTTTGTTGTATTTTGTTTATTATATATGAAAATCAACACTAGGCATAATACTTGGTGGATTCACCAAAAAAAAATTCAAACCCTAAACCCCAATTTTTAATCAAGTTTGTTCTCTGATTTTCAGTAATCTGTCTAGTGATCATTTTCTCTCTAGGAAGATCAATGAATAGTAATTCCGTTACTATTCATCGGCTATAATTCCGGCATCCGGCAAGGTAACATCACAATATTGGTCTAAAAAGAACCCCTTCTCTTTGTGAACAATCTCCTTTTGATTTTATCCTTAAATCATTAGCTACTCTCAACAGATCTTAATTTTCATTTTCGAAGTATTGTAGCACCCAGTGCTTACTCGAAAAAATCAACACTAATGCCTTCATTTATCGTGGATGTGATGTGTGAGCTGTGAAGAACATTGTTTAATTCGTGATTCTTAGTTTTGCAGCTAAATCTATAACCATCGCAACAGATTTTAAACCTCTTTGATTTACTGTAACATTGTATTTCTTTTGCAAAAATCTACTACTTAATCTTCATATATCATTTGAGTTCGAAGATCAGTAGGTGGACAGAATCTGAGCTTTTGAGACAAGAAACACGAACAACTAAAGAACATTATTAAAGTACTGTAGCACACAACTTATTCTACAAGCTCTTCGTGTCTTATTTATATGGAATATTGAAGAAACATCAGTTGTTTTGTTTAAATCTCAACGAAGTGCTGCCATGGCCAATGCGGCCAGTGGCCAACTACCATCTTTGGCTGGGCCACCTAATCAACATCCTAACCTCACACAGCCATGCACGACAACAAATCCAAAACCAAAGGACTATGCAAAGGCGGTAAATCCTTCGCCCAGCACGTCGACTTTGCAAGATCGAGCAGCAGTAGTTGATCCAATTCCTCCAAGACAAGCTCAATTCTTTCAAGGACAACCAACTGTATGCTTTACAGAATCAGAAGTGGAATGTATGAACTATATGGAAGGACTGCAACAGGCAGTTGTGTGCAAATTTTCATACGGATGGCCAGATATCAATGAAATACGTCGAATTGTTCCAATGCAGTGTGGTATCAAAGCTGAATGCAACATTGGATATCTTCGTGACAGGCACATTTTGATTCGATTTTCATTATGGCAAGATTACATAGATTTCTTGTCAAAAGGTGTGTACTATGTTAAGGATAAGCAGGGAAATGAATATCAACTGAGAACTTTGATCTATGATGCAAAATTTAAAGTTGGAGAGGAGACACCTAAAGTAATGGCTTGGATTTCATTCCCTAAATTGCTGCCTACTTATTTTGTCAGAGAATGCTTGTTCTCTCTAGCTTCTGTTGTAGGTAAACCCCTTCACTTGGATTTGGCTACTGTCAAGAAAACTAGACCTAGTTGTGCTCGTGTTAAAGTGTTGGTGGATCTGCTAGCTGACCTCCCCAAGAAAGTTCGAATGGACATTGTCAATGAAGTAAATGGGGATGTAAGAACTGAATGGGTAACCATTAACTATGATTATTTACCAAAGTACTATAAAGAGTGCAAGTTACAAGGCCATGACATGCTTGAATGTTGGAGAATTAATCCTGATTTAAGGGAAAACAAAAATGTCCAGCAGCAGGAAAATGTCGAAAATGTGAAACAAGGCACTAAGAAACCTGCAAAACATGATGCTCCCTTAATGATCCTTACTAGTGGTAAGATAGCTGGTAATGCAGGCCCTCAATGTAAGGAAGTTTGCGACAATAGGGGACTAAATAAAGGCAAACAAGCTGAAGGTACTACTGCACAAGGGAAAGAAATGGTTCTTGTTAACAATACAGCTGTGACAAAACAAATACAAACAACCAACCAATTTGCAGTGCTACAAATTGAAAATGGTGAGATTAATGAAGGCAACCAACTGGCAGCTGTGGAAGAAACTCCAGTTCAAAAAACCATAGGCAACAATGATATTCAGCAAAATAATTCCACAACAGGTGTAGAGAATGAATCAGAGGAGCAGGAATTTGATTTTTCAACTAGACAAATGGTACAAAAGGTAACTTCTCCTAGATCATCTAGGAGACAATCATCCAAGACACAACCCAACAAACTGAACCCTGCAACACCTACTTTCAATCCTACAACAATAAGAAATCATGCAGCAAATAGGGAATCAACAGCTGATTGTGTACAAAAAGGTTTGGGGAAGGAACAACATTTGCACAATGAGTCAACTGCCCACTGGGTCCAAATGGCATTCAAAAATAATTTAGTTCAAGTCAATACTTTATGTCAAGACATTCCTTGACAGAACACCAAAGTTGAACAACAATTAGCAAACAACAAAGAAAATGAATTTGTTGAAGATACAGATTTTGAGAAATTCAGGACCAATGAAAAAGAAAAATGGGCAGGAGGGAGATTATGGTTCAACCAAACAGAGGAAGACTTAGCAGATGGTCAGATTCCAGATACAATGCATAGTGATGAAGAATTTGGAGGAAATGAAGTGGAAGATGAGGATCAAAGTGTTAATGGTAATGCCAATGCAATCAATATTCAAAGAATCAGTGAATGCACAAATGCATCAACAGAAAAGACAAAAGAGGGGAACATTAATATTATAGATCCAGGAGGGACTTCACATAAGGCTGTTAGTGATGTCCTGAAAGAAGCTGAAAATGCATACAAGAAACAAGACAAGAATGCAGACAAGAACCAAGCTATGACAGTGCAGGTTTATGTAAGAAGTATTGTTCCATTGAGCACCGTGTAGGATGTAGCAGGAAGTAACGTTCCATTGAACAATACAATGCTGTTGACCAATGAACATGCTGCAAAAGATGCTGAACTTATCAACCAGGCAGAGGATATTGTTACATCAAAAGAATCGGTAGAAACACAAAATCAAGTTCACCATGCAGAACTTAAAGGTAGAGACATGGATGAGGAATCCACTGCAAAAAATTTCCTTAATGTTGCCAAGCAGGGAGATCTGTCGCCAAGGCTTATTGAATTAGTTAAATCTGCATCAAAGGGAAAAAAGAAACAGTCAAAAGAGACTTCTACTGTCCCAGTTAGTGGAGTACAAACAAGGAGAACACTGTCCAAATCTCAAAACATTTAATTGATGCCATTATATGGAATGTCAGGTCAGTAAACACAATGCAATCATTTGAAAGGCTGATTACAATGCACAGAAAACATCATTTTGAGTTCATAGGCATCCTTGAGCCTATGCAACAGTCTCACAAAATGGAGAGGTATAGAGCAAGAATTGGTTTGGGACAGGCTGTGGTGAATGTGTCAAACAAGATTTGAGCTTTTATTGATGATATTTTTGAGGTTACTATTTTATATAACATGACTCAACAGCTGACTTTGAGACTCCGAAACACATGTTGAGCTCATCCTTACACTAGTCTATGCCAAATATGATCGCACTGAAAGAATTGAACTATGGGATACGTTGTATGAATGGCATCAGATATGACAGTACCTAGGCTAGTTGGAGGCGACTTTAATGTGATATGGGATGAGGAAGAGAAATATGGGGGCTTGCCAGTTTCTCTCATTGAAGTAGATGACTTCAGGCACTGCATCAATACCTGCAATTTGACAGACTTGGGTTTTAAAGGAAGCATATTTACATGGTAGAATGGAAGATCAGAGGAGGACTGCATTTTTGAAATATTGGACAGTTGTTTTGGCAATAATGAATTGCAACAGACATTTCCTGGATTGGAGATAACTCACCTATCCAAAATTGGGTCTGATCATTGCCCAATGCCGCTAAAATGTGATATAGAAACTCCTCCAATTAAGAAGTCATTCAGATTTCTTAACTTCAGGACAAAGCATGAAACCTTCAAAGATGTAGTAAAGGAGAATTGGAATGCTGATTTTAGTGCAAACCCTTTCTGCATTTTTAACTACAAGTTAAAGAAGCTTAAACAAGCACTATCTACCTAGAGCAGAGCTACATATGGGGATATATTCCAGAAGATTGCAAGCCTTGAGGAGGTGGTCTTGGTTCATGAAAGACAATTTGAAGTCAATCCTACACAGATGAATAGACAAAGATTACAACAGGTCCAAGCTGAAATGATTAAATATCTTGCATTAGAAGAAGAATTCTGGAGACAAAAAACAGGCATGTTATGGTTCAAAGATAGCGATAGAAACACTAAATTCTTCCATGCTCAAGTTAATGGGAGAAGTAAGAGACTGAAATTATCAAAGATCCAGAATAGCCTTGGTAACTGGATCGAAGAATATCACTTAATAGCAGAAGAAGCAATAAAGTTCTACAAGGATCAATTTATTGAGACTGCAGTTCCAAATTATTTTGATATTCTAAATCATGTACCTTCAATGGTAGATAGTGATCAACATGAAAGACTGATGGCTATGCCTTCCAATGAAGAAGTGAAGAGAGCAGTTATGGGGTTGAATGGGGACTCAGCTGGTGGACCGGATGGATTCACTGGAGCCTTTTACCAAACATGCTGGGAAATTATTGAATAAGATGTAGTCCTCATGGTCAAGGCATTCTTTTGCGGTCAGCAGTTGCCAAAGAGTGTGACGCATACAAACCTGGTTTTATTACCAAAGAAAAAAGAAGTTATGACATTTGCAAACATGAGACCAATCAGTCTTAACAACTTTGTTAAAAAGATTTTCTCTAGGGTTATTCATGAGAGATTGGTTGAATTATTACCAAACATAATCTCAGAGGAACAGGCAGGTTTTGTTAAGGGCATAAGCATAGTTGAGAACGTACTGCTAACTCAAGAAATCATTAAGGATATCAAGTTGAGAACAACAGTAGGTCCAAACGTTGTGATTAAGCTTGATATGAGAAAAGCTTACAATAGGCTATCATTGCTATTCCTGACCAAAATACTAAGGAAAATGGGATTTCCTGAAGCTCTTATTGGCTTGATCTTTGATTTGATTGGGAACAATTGGTACTCTATTCTTATAAATGGTCAGCCTAATGGTTTCTTCAAATCATCGAGGGGAGTTAAACAGGGTGACCCTTTGTCACCAACTCTATTCATTCTAGCAGCAGAAGCACTTTCTCGGGGATTGAATTCACTACACACTAACCTATATTTCTGTGGATTTGGAATGCCAAAATGGAGCCCAAAAATAAATCATCTATCATATGCTGATGATACAATCATTTTCTGCTCTTCTGATGAAACTTCATTGAGACTTGTGATGGAGGTTTTGCAAGCTTATGAATCATCATCTGGTCAACTGGTGAACAAAGCCAAATCAGCCATATACCTGCATCATTTAACGGATAATGAGGTGATTAACAAGGTGGAAAGGATTACATGTATACGAAGACAATGTTTCCCTATGACCTATCTTAGTTGTCCTATTTTTTATGCAAGAAGAAGGGGAGACTATTACTAGGGATTAATCACCAAGGTTATGGACAAACTGCAGTCATGGAAAGGCAAACTCCTTTCTGTTGGAGGCAGAGCTGTTTTGATTGCAAATGTCCTGCAGAGTATTCTAATTCATATGTTGTCAGCAGTTAATCCACCAAGTTATGTGATCAACAAATTACATAGCATTTTTGCCAAATTTTTCTGGAGCAGCAATGTGGGAGGCAGCACTAGACATTGGGCATCTTGGACTAACCTTTGTATGCCTTATGAGGAGGGCGACATGGGTTTCAGGTCCCTACATGATGTATCCAAGGCACTATTCTGCAAATTGTGGTGGAATTTCAAGACTAAGCCCAGTTTGTGGAGTTCTTTTATGAGTCAAAAGTACTGCAAGAAACTGAATGTAGTAATTGTACCTTGGAAGCATGGATCCCAATTGTGGAGAAAAATGCTAGAGTGTAGGGACTTGATTGAGCATCAAATCTACTGGAAATTGAGAATGGGATCAGCTCTATTTTGGTACGACAATTGGACTGAGATGGGAGCATTATATTTTCAAGTACCTGCAGAGTTTGGTATCGATGAGGATATTCATAATGTTAATGATCTGGTTGAAAATGGTATGTGGAATGTGGATAAAATGTTTGAGAGCCTACTAGAAGATTTGGCACACCACATTGTGCAGAATATTAGACCACCAACTGAAAGTTCACAGTTAGATACTCCTTTCTGGATGCTTCAAACAAGGGGACATTTTACAGTAAAGTCTGCATGGGATTACCTACGAAGAAGAGGCAACCCAATATTAGCTTACAAGATGATATAGGTAAAAGGTTTACCTTTCAAGATATCTTTCTTCCTGTGGAAGGTGTGGAAAGCCAAACTGCCACTTGATGATTTCTTGCGTAAACTAGGATACTCCATGCCATCTAAATATTGGTGCTGTACTGATCCTAAGGAGGAGTCATTACTACATCTGTTCTTCACATCCAATACAGCTAGAAGTGTTTGGACTTACTTCCTGAGGAGAGCAGGAATTGCATTAGAAGGGTTGTCATTACATCAAGCAATTACAAAGTGTTGGACACCAGCAGTTGTACCTAGATTGAAGCCAGTATTACAGGCTTTACCTGCATGCATCGTATGGGAACTGTGGAAGAGAAGAAACAGTTTGAAATATGGAAAAGCAGTGTCAATGAGCAGAGTTATTTTTCAGGTGTCATCTACTTTGCAATCTCTGGTCCAACTGAAAAAGCCTTGACTACATGTGCCTCACAAGTGGCTGGACTTACTGACAATGATGGAGCACTACACACCACGACTGAAATATGATAAAGTTTGATGGGAATTTCCTTCAAGAGGATGGATCAAAGTGAATATGGATGGAGCATGTAGAGGGAACCCAGGGAGGAGTTCAATTGGTTTCTGCATAAGGGATGAGGCAGGTGATTTGATATATGCAGAAGGAAGGGAGATTTCTGAAGGAACCAACAATGAATCAGAAGTGGTAGCTATTGTGGAGGCATTGAAGATGTGCAAAAATCTTAATTATTACCAGATATGGTTGCAGACAGACTCTATGCTATTAAAGAACATTACAGATCATGGAAGCCTCCTTGGTATATTAATGAACATGTAGAGGAGATTTTAAGGATGAAGGAACAAAGTACCATCAAGGTCACACACATATTCAGAGAAGGGAATACATTAGCAGACCATCTTGCCAATTATGCTCTAGATGAAGGAAATACTAAATGCCATGGTTTCTGGGATCTGGACTCAAAAGGAAGGAGGATTATTAACGAAGATAAGATGCAATGTCCTTACATAAGAGTGAAGGTTGCACGGAACTAGGAGGAAAAGAGGATTCAGTTTGTTATCAGACTAGAATCATTATTGAGGAGAGTTTGGATAGCAATTTTTACGCTAAATTTGTTTATTTTTTTGAAGTAGAAGTGGAAGATATAAAGGAGCTGATTCACAGGACCAATGCAATGGTGTCGCAAACCATCAAAGAAAGAGTTATCTATGTAATACATTGTCCTACAGTCCCTATGAAATGGCATGGCACTAATTTGAATCGAGGACCAGGCATGCTCGCAAGAAAAGGTGGACAACTACTTGTAATTTCGAAATACAACATGCTATCACAGGACACAAAGATGGTGATCAATTGGTCAAGGAACTACAACGGAGGGGTTAAAGGATTCCAAAAGCTTTCCAATGAACGAGCAATACAAGATTGGTTAAAGGTTTTGGAAATCCAATCAGTGTGTTGTAGGAACAACGAAATCGAGGCAAAGCTGGAAATAAAAAATGGTCCATCACAGTTTTGTCTTTCTTTAATCCACGCCTGTAAAGTGGAACCTTATGAACGCATGCTACATAGTACTACATAGAGCCCCGAAGTAACGAGAGATCTGGAGAAAAACAACATTTCAAATGCACTAATAAGGAATCGAAAAAGGCTACACAAAGACCAACATAGGACAACACTCAAATGCTTAAACAATGAGCACATTGAGAGAACATCGAGGAGGAGCACAAGGATAGACAACATTACTTTATCTTGGGACTTTGAATCAATGGACTTTATGTCACGCATGCATAGACGAAATGGACAACATTGAAAATACAAAGGCAGGTGTGGGGGCAACTGAGTGAACTTGCTGGGAAAAATGCATACACGCATGGGGGACATAACCTTTGGGAATTTAAAAAGAGGAGCCTTTGAGATTTCAAAAGAATGGGGAAAATCATTGCAATTTCATTACGCAGCTCAAGGGGGGTCTTTGGACTGGGTACGGGAGTTGCTTAATTGGGGTGCAGACCGACTTCAGAGAGATTATGCTGGGCGACTACCTTCTTTAGTCGTTGTGACGTGCAAGCATGAAGCATGTCATGCTCTCTTAAAGACATGGCCAGCGCCCTGGAAGATCTCTACTTTGAGGGCAGTAATTTTTAAGCTACGTAGCATATGCTTCGTGCAGTCATGCACAATGGAGATTCAAAAGTGTGGCCATCAGATGTTTGCAATTATGGTGACATGGGAATGCATAATCGCAGGCACAACATGTTGCATCATGATATGTCTGGGGCAAGCAGGAAAAGGTACAAATGGTGGACAACATGATCATATGGAGGTTAACACCTCATATACACATAGAGTTTGTCGACCAAATGCAGGCATTGAGGCACAACAACAATCACAAGCAGCTGAATACAAAAGGTGCAGGTACACTTTAGATAGCAGGAAGAGTGGATACAATAAAATACCTGTGCTCTTCTTATAGACCAACCTTCAAGTGGTGGTATTAGTATTCTATACTCATTCCACTAGAGGGCAATCTGGGGACGACATAGGGTTTACATCGATAGCAATGGGCAAAAATCCTGCCCAGTTTCGACCAACGTATCACGTAACAGGCTGGTTTTGGATACGATTTATGGGTAATGTAGTTGTCATTTGGAACAAATGCTAAATACAATTACACACTACTATAACTCAGGCATCAAATCATGCAAAAGGTTCAAGCAAATACACAGAGTTCAGTCGTGAAACGAGGCTTAAATATACCACTATAGAGCAGGTTTGGGATTTGCAAGTCACAAGGCATAACTGGCTACACTTAGCAGAAAATCTTGAAAGAAGATGGGGATACATACATGCACAACAACTAAGCAGTGCATCCAAGGAAGGAACTCACAAAAGGAAGTCAATGGTGATCAGGAAGAAAGCAAGCAAAAGGGAGAACAAAAATGAAGCAAGAGAGCAGTTGTTGACAAGAATGGAGCACTGGTTTATATGTTGGCATGACATGGAACAAGCTAGAGTTTTTGTGGATAGATTGATTCATATTCAGAAACTACCACATAATTGGAATGACATTTTCCTTTATATCATGGAGACAGTACTGCCAATGCATGAAGACAATGGATTTCGTAGGCATCTTTTGCTAAGTATAGTTAGTATTCATATTGTGATATCATTGTTGAGCTCATTACTCAATATTGATAGTAGGTCGTATTTAGATTTCAAATTTGATGCCTTTCATTTCGTTAGACCTCCGGACATAATAATTTGTTTCTTTTTTTAGTTTTTCATATATATAAAACCTAGCCCTAGGCGTTTGCCTAGCGGATTGCCAAAAAAAAAAATTAACCACAAATTGCCATAAATTTCTTTCCTAATCAGTAGAATATCACTATAGAAACGACTTTGTGTTCCAAAAATCTTACCTCCACGAAGTTCCCTTGAATTCCCTCTTCAAAATCTCCCAAAAAAGCTCCCAATCCGACTTTAAATGGTGAAATAAAGTTGAAAATCAGGAAGGAAGCCTTATATAGGTTTTGGCCCAGGGATTCCGCACCTGTGGCCCTTTTACCGCTTTTGCTGTCTAGCCAACCGCATCTGCAGTTTCCACTTAAATTCCTGGGACCGCACCTACGCCTCACCTACCGCACCTGCGATCTCACAGCTGCGTGCAACCTCTCGCACCTGCAACTTTTAGCCTTCTAGCTCCTGGCTGCATCTGTGGCTGCTCTTCCACTTCTACGATCTCACACCTGTGATTCCCAATCCGCAGGTGTGGTTATGAAAGAAACTCAGCAACTTCAGCTGCAAATTCTAACTTTCAACTTCCCGATAACAATCCGAAATCATCCCAAGGCCCCTGGGACCTCAACCAAAAGTACGAACAAGTCATATACTACTATTCAAACTTATACCAATCGTTGAAACATTTAAAACAACATCGAATCATCAAAACACCCTCGGATTCAAGCCTAAGGTTTCCAAAAACTTCCGAATTCTGTTTTTGATAAAAAGTCCGTCAAACCTCGATCGAATGACCTGAAATTTTGCACACACGTCCCAAATGACACCACTGACCTAGTCAACTTTCCGAAATTCTATTTCGACCCCTATATCAAAATCTCACTGTCGAACCGGAAACATTAAAAGTTCAACTTTCGGCATTTCAAGCCTAAATAAGCTACGAACGTCCAAAATACAATCCGAACATGCCCCTAAGACCAAAATCACCGAACGAAGCTAACAGAATTGACGAAATTCCATTCCGAGGCCATCTTCCCATTGCTCAGACTACGGGCCAAATTCTTAAGCTTAAGCTCTCATTTAGGGACTAAGTGTCCCAAAACACTCCGAAATGCCAAACGAATCCTCCTGGAAATTCATAATAGCAGAAATAAATACAGGAAAAGAAGTTAATCGGGGATCGAGGCGTTAATTCTTAAAATGACCCACTGGATTGTTGCATCTAATTTACAGATTGTTTATGATTGGGTATTGATTATTTAGTCCAATTTATGCTTTAATTTTAGAATTAATGGATGTAAATATTGATTCATGCCTTTTTGACTTGGTCTTTACCTGAGAAAGAGGGACCTATATTAAAAAAAGGAACGTGAGACCTTTAGAAAGGGTGTGAATTTTTAGAGGTGTCTAGAGATATAGTAAAATAGTTTTGATGTATGTATGTAAGTGGTCTAAATTTTATAAACCTTGTGAAAAGAGGTTAAGTTGTGAAAATATTTTATTTAGGGAATAGGTGTTCATGCAACTCAAAAGATGTTTGTATGAAAGTGAGCCAAATATATACCTTGATTTGAATATTGGAACAAAGATCATTTTGTTGAAAATCCTTTAAGGCGACAATTCATTGTTTTTTTAAAAAACTCTAATTTGCCTCTTGGTAGTAAAGCTTGCGATTTAGTTCTGATATATTGTTCGAAAATAAGGCTACTGTTTTACTAAGTTCTGGGCTTCAGAAAGCTTTTATGAAAAGACAAATGATCGAGAACATAGTTATGATGTGAGTAAATTATAATTAGTGAAATGAGGATTAATTACTTAACTAATTCTTTTAAAATCCTATAGTATTTAAGGCCGGCCTATATTTCATACAATATTGTTTACCGTGAAAATGGTAATAACAATTAAATTTATTGATGGGACTCTAAAAATACGTGATCTATTTTTATGCTAGTTGTTAAGCAGTTGATGCTAGATATGTAAAGACAAAAGATGAAATGCAAGCAAAAAATGGAATTATAATCGAACTGAGGGGTTAGCTATTCTGGCCTCGGATTGACCGATGAGGGGCCTCGAGGTCGATACCTAGGCTCGGGCTTGAGCTATCGGGGATAATCAGGAAAGGGATAACAATTAGGATATAATTAAGGGAGGCTCTTTATGGCCAATGACAATCAATAAATGAAGAACAAGTATGAAAGTGATAAGTAAGAGCAATTATATCGAGACAATATATTAGAGAGAAATGAAAGGGTTCTTGTATATTTCGTATAGAATAGTTGGAGCAACAGATTTTACAAAATGGCAATGATCCCCTTTATATAGGAGGGGAATCCCAACATAGTACAAAATGCATTAATTGTAAAGGTATGGAAATGGGATGGCTAGACGTGACACCAGGCTCTTCCAGTGCTATTTGCTTGCTTTGGGAACTCCCCGTACTCGACATCGTCATTGGGTCGAACGTAGATGGACGTAGAGGGAGAGAATAAGAACGCAACCTTACACCCTCGAGATCACGAGATGACTCCCGAAATGCCTATTGACGAGAAATTGGACACTCCGATTTCACCGTATACAGATAGTCTCCACATTTCCTTGAACGAAGTAATAGGAAACGATTTTGAGCCATCATTATGATGGTACCATTGCTATGTTGTCAACCTGTAAGAGAATTAAATGCCACGCCCCAAAAAACCGTGCAAGGGTCGCTGTCAAATATTGAGGAACCCACGAACTACTGTTTGCTCGTCCTTTCCGCTGCCCAAGTAGTTTCTATAAATATATTGACTATTTGATAATCCATTTCTTCGTAGCAACTTCATCTCGGTCGTCTTAGGGGAAAGAAAAAGCGATACCCACTTTGGAACAGTGCACTCTCTCCAAGCTTGATATGTCAAATTTTTTTACCACCGATACCACTTCATCCACTTCGGGCCGATGTGAACATGTGTCCCGATACATTAGTGTCGTGACCAACATAGAAGAGGTAAGGACAGACTGCCGATGGAATGAGGCAGTGGAGGTGGAACTTCCCGGGACAGATGAAAATATAACGGACTACAAGGCTGGCTTCCTTCATGTGTATACCTACCCGTTCACTTTGGGTCCTACTGATTCCTCTGAATCCTCCCCCTCGGAAATAAATCCGGTTATCCTTGAATTTTGTGACAAGAATAAAGTGACGATCGGTCAGATCTATCCTTCTGTTTGGAGGATAGTATTGATGTTCCCTCATTTTACTGAAGGGGTTGTGGGCGAGACTTTTACCCTCAGCCATTTGATTAGGTTGTACAACCCTCGATTTATCAAGGTTTGATCAGGCTCCATAATCGATCTAAAAAATCATTTTTCTCGAGCACCGAAGAGGGGAAGGATCGAGGATGGATGAGCAGGTTCATCCGAGTAAAGACCTTGGACATTATTCCAGTCCGGAGGATGCCTCTCACGGAGAGATGGAACACACAGCATAAATGATTGTCCCTTAACCATGTTTTATAATTTTCTTCCATTTCCCCCAGAATAATGACCTCTTTTCCATTTCCTGTAGCCGCCGCTTGGTACCCCGAGGCAGTTTTAGATTTGCTGGGGTGGATCAAATGGTTGGACATCGCGTTCCCGTATTATGTTCTTGGACCGACTAGGCCAAGGAGTGATGGGTGGCCAAGAATCATGGTAGAACTTCTTTGCCGTCTATATCTTAGATTTGCATTTCTCCCCGCGTCCCTTGTGCCAACAAATTAGGGTTATCGCGCTTATGTAGGTCTCGACAAAACTATGGAGATGAGGCCACCCCCTGGTGGTGAAACAAAGGCTTCAGAGCTCAGCAAGAGAAAGAATAGGGAAGTCAAGGCGGCTGCTGATCTTCCTATGGCAAAGAAACCTAGGTCGCTCGAGCATCAAACCACTACTAGGACCTCTGCTTCAACTTTAGGGGAAATTCATGACGCTTAGGATGGGGATGACGATGAAGGCTAGTTAGCGCAGAGGACAAGGTTGAGTGCGGGAGACTCACAGGTGCCTCGAACGGAGGCTGCTGAGTCTGGAATGGCCAACTCAGGTCAGTCCTATAGACCAAAGACCCTTGAGAAGGGTGTTAATGTGACCTCAGATTGTATGACCGGGTTTGGCGCATTTTCCATTAGGGAAACCGTTGCTATTAATCCTGAAGGGTCGGGGCCAGGAGCTTTTCCAGAGCAGGGGTTTCCTCTTGGGGAAATCGGCAACATGAATGATTTCATCTCATGCTTTCAGGCCTCGTCAGGGGAACTGAGGATGCTCAAGAAGCGAATGCCACCAAAGCACGGATTCCTCTCAAAGGGGGAGGCTCACTTGCCAACATATTTGAGGGTGTTAGCGATAATGTTGGTCTTGACATTCCTGGAACCGTAAAGGTGGCGGAAAGATTCATGTAGCAGGTGATAGCTATCTTTCGTATATTTCTTTGGCATCATTCTTCGTTTTTTAACTATTCTGTTATGATGCAGTGTAAGGATATGTATGAGCATGCCCTCTTTTGGCTCCATGAGGAGCTTTCTTATCGTGAAAATGAGTGTATGAAGCTTACCTCGATGCTGCGAGATTCGGAGGCTCATTCTACCCGAGGAGAGAAAGAATTAGGGGAGCTCCAAGTTGCTTTGGAGAGAGCGTTCCAGGAAAAGGCTGATCTCGTTGTGCAGGTATTTCGCCTTGCTTGTACCCTATCTTTGCTCCCATATTTCGACACATGTTGGCTTACCACTCTTTTGTAGGTCAAGTAAAATGGTTCGCAGATTAGTCGACTAAACACAAAGATCCTCGGGCTGAGGAAGCGAAGTGAGGTAGCGATTGAGGAGTTGGCGTCATCCCATGATCTTCTCAAGAATGCTCACAAGGAGATTGCTGCCTTGGCTGTGGCCAAGTCCGAGATTGAAAGAAATGTTGCCACTTATCTGGATGATGCAACCACGACACATAAAATAGCTCGTGACATATCGATAGTAGCTGAGCAGAAGCTAGTTCGGGCTATTAAACATGCTAAAGCGGAGGAGAGGAGAGAAACCCTGGAGGAGATCGGAGCCAGGGGCGTCGATCTGTCAGTTGATCTCGAGGAAGCCCGTGAATTAGAGAGAGAATTGGCGCTTTTGTTCATCCCATATGAGGGCGAAGATAGCAGTGATGAAGAGTAGTCCCCACGTCCTTTTGCATCCTTTCTTTTTCCTTTTGTATGAAATCCCCGGGGGATGGATTTTGTAAAGATGCCTCTTGTGGATACGTTTTTGGCAATGTAAAAAGAGGGACTTCTCTCCTTTCAGTTTTTTTGTTCCTTTGCTTTTGCGGATTTAACCTTTCGACTTTTGACGTTAGCCTTTCAAAATTCATTCTTGGAGCACCAAGACCCTTAAATCAGGCCATGCCTCGGGGTTAAATCGATAACTTCTATTGGGTCGGTGCCGGCAATATCGAGGAGCCCCCAAGGCCCTGCAGTTTCTCGAATTCTGCGGGGTAGCAGCATTTGCTCAATATGGTATAGGGGCCTCAGAGCGATTCTATCAGTATGTTTCCCTAGGAGAGGGTGACGTTAACGTGGCTAGAATTTATTGGCCACTTGGGTAGGTGGGAAGTTGCTGTCTTGCCCCTATATATTTATTCACTAGCCTTTCCAATGGTGATTCAGCTGCTTTGAGGGACTGCCTCTTCCATAGAGCCTGGCATTTTGTTCTAGTTCTTCCGTTGCTTCAACTAAAAAATTTTGCTTAGATCGACATATTTCTCCTCCCATTTTATCATATTCATGACTGCTACGTCGATGTCCGACCGCCAAGGAGAGGGGAGTTCTTCCTACACTCCGCATTCGGTTGGTGATAGTGATGCACCGCCGGTGCCTGGTGAGCGGTACTTGAGGTGCCTTGCCTCGAGGAGAGCCATCACGTCATGGAGGCCTCCCAATGTTCCAGGTCATCGGGAGCACGTATTGAGGATCATCTCATCAGTGGGAGAGGGAAACCTCGACATGATCAAAAAAGATTGCGGATGGGGAGAAGGTGTGGTATTACAAGTAACTTCTTCCGAGGAGAGAATCATGACATACGTTGAGGGGTTTTTGAGCGGATACATGCGTAATTTTGCATTAGGTCGCCCCGACCGAGTCGTTCTTGATTTCTATTGGAGATATCGGGTTACCTTGAAGCAGGCTCACCCCTTCCTTTGGAAAATAGTGCAGACAATGAGATATTTCACCGATAAGGCCAGGATAGAGTTTACCCTCAGCCATCTCGTGAGGTTATATCGGCCACTACATTAACGGGGTTTGATCGCTCTGAAGCATCGATCCACCCGAGCTCCTATCATTGTTAGTGAAGAGGACGATGACCGTGGATGGATGAATCGGTTTGTTTGGATTCGAACGACCGATGTCATTCCTAGAGAATTTTTTTCATTTCCTGAGAAATGGAACTTCACACGTAAGTGTCTCACCTAAACTATCATTGTTTTGACCGGAGGCGGGCTCTGTAATGATATCTTTCCGTTCCATATTTGTAGCAACTCATTGGTTGCTGAACAAGGTCCCCAATTTGGCCTAGTAGTCTCGTAAGCTGGCAGCTTGCTCGATTTATGATAGGTGCCGGTAGCAAGATCTGTCCAAAGGGAGATGGGAGACAAAGCATCGTGGTAGGTGTCTGGTGTTTTGTTTCCTGAAAATGACACTTTTCTTGTCAACTTATTAACTCAACTGCCACAGGTATCAGAGATTTTTTCGAAATAAAGTCGCGTCCTTTGGGAGAGGATGAGAGATTATCGGCTTCTGGATCGAGGATCAATGACAAATGAAAAGGGGGCTCCGGGGTGTGAAGGGCTTACAGTGGGGCGACTCCTTCTCAGCGATTAAGATAAAGCGATCTGATCGATCTGCTATCTTCTGAAGGTAGTAAGCCATCAGATATTGGCTCGGCCTTTGGCGAGGCTTAACGACTCGGCCTCGTGGTGAGGTTTTGATCGCTATAAGATTATTTCGGTCCCGTGCCTTTCTTTTTTCATTTAGTTTTCTTTCATAGGCCTTCGACAAGCTCAAATTCAAGATGCTTCACTGTGAGGCCCCGTTGCGGGAGGCCTTGGATAGGGAAAAATCGCTTAAGCTTCTCTGTGCGGAAAAGGAAAGCGAGCTGGTTTCCCTGCGGCACAAGATGGATCTGAGCCAGAGCCGTGAGAGCTACCTAGAAAAATAGGTACCCTGCATTCCATGCTAGCTTGCACTCTCCTTTTCATCTCGGCGGATTAATGTTTTGATATTTCAGTTGGAGAACAAGGCGGAGGAGTTGGGACAGCTCTGGGCGAGGTTGGTCCAGCCAAACGCGAATTCAATGAGCTGCAAGCGCATGTAAGTACCCATTTTGCGGCCAAAGAAAATGCTTTACCATGGTTTCTGCTCTTGAAGTGAAAATCCGGACCGTTCGCGCGAATGATTCTACACGGGCGAATATGATCGCAAGGCTTTCGAGCTTTCGAAGGCAAAGGCTGAAGTGGTGAATGTTTGGGCCAAGGTCGTGATGAGTAGCACCAGGGCGGGACAGAAAGCACCAGCCTATTCAAAGAGTGTTGTTGTTGCTAAAGCTGAACTGAAGAGAGCCCTCGATCGTACAAGAAGTAGCAAGGAGTATGCAAAATGCAAATATCGGAGGGAAATTCTTGAGAAGATTCACGCCAAGGGCTTTGATCTCTCGGAAGAGATCAAGCAAGCCAAGGGGGAGGAGTATGATGCCAAGTTCCTTCTGTTAAATGCGGAAGATGGAGAGGAAGGGGCCGCCAGGCCATAGTCACCGAGGGATGACGTTTTATTCCTGCCTTGTTCTTGTGTATATAGCCTTCACAGTATGTTGCAAATAGAGATTGTATTTTATCACCTATATGTATAAGGGGGAAACCCCGCAATTTGTGTCTTCTGTTTGTCAAGATTTTAACCAGGTCGATTCGACCTTTGAGCTAATATAAATCTTTAGATTCGTGATATGTCCTTGAGGCTCATTAGGCTAGCGACATCGGCTCTTACTCTTTGCCCTTGGGCATATGCATTTTAACTATTTTAGGTTTAGTCTCCGAGTCGGGTTTCGACTCGAGCTCGATCGACCCTCAAGTTTTGTATTTATGCGGGATGGCAACAATGGCTCTTACACCTTGGGTCGAAGCGACCTTTTATGTGTGTGGCCCTGAGGCTCGTTAAGCTAGCGACAATGGCTCTTACGCTTTGACCTTAGGCATGTATAGTTAACTATTTTGGGTCCAGTGTCCGAATCGGGTTACAACTTGAGCTCATTATGACCCTCAAGGTTTCAAACATTAAGCTGGTGACAGTGGCTCTTACATTTTTGGTCGTTGCGAACTTTTAGTGTGTGTGGCCCTGGGGCTCATTAGGCTGGCAATAATGGATCTTACGCTTTGCCCTTAGGCATATGTAGGCTTTGTTTTCTTCTCGTTAAGGAATTTCTGAAATGATTTTTCCTGACCCATCGTCGGTTCGGGAAGAACCTCAATTTCAAGTCGTTTGCGGCGATGTTCGAGCACCTCAAAAGGTTTGGCTCATAGGCTGAGTAGCTCGAAGCCTTATGATTTGGAGCTGACATTGTTGAAGCTCTTTTGCTTGTCGAGGGTAGCCAGTTTAAGCGGTTCTTTTCGAAGAAGATTCGAAGTAATGGCCTATAATTTTGTAGCGACGGTCGGGCGTCCCCGAGTTGCGTTAATTTGGCTGGTACAGCCATATAACCGTAGTCATTTGTGTTTGGCCGGAACCATTTTTGGTCCCAAGTATAGTAGTTTGGGCATCTATATTGAGGGTATGCCCTTTCGGGAGTTTGACAAATGTGATATATAGCCTAGACTTAGGGATTGAGTTTATGACTATAGTAAGGTCTTACTAAATTTTCATGCCTTTTGAGGTCTTACAATTTTGTTGATACTTGGTACAAGTATAATTCATGTGTTGCTTGAGGTCTTACAGTTTTGTTGATACTTGGTACAAGTATGATTCATGCCTTGCTTGAGGTCTTATAGTTTTGTTGATACTTGGTACAAGTATGAGTCACGCCTTGCTTGAGGTCTTGCAGTTTTGTTGATACTTGGTACAAGTATGATTCATGCCTTGCTTGAGGTCTTACAATTTTGTTAATACTTGGTACAAGTATGATTCATTCCTTGCTTGAGGTCTTACAGTTTTGTTGATACTTGGTAAAACTATGATTCATGTGTTGCTTGAGGTATAATAGTTTTGTTAATACTTGGTACAAGTATGTTCATATCTTGCTTGAGGTCTTACAACTTTCGTTGTTTCCTTGTGTAGGCCTTACAAGACCGAGTCTGCCCGCTCGGGGTCTTACGGTCTCAGGGTTTTTAATGAATGGTTATTGGCTACAGTCTTTGAGTCATCTAGTTTGTTTAGGCTCGGGAGCCATTACTCGTAAGCTTAGAATTGCCTCATTGAGGACTTACAATTTTGGAGATTCCGACCCTGAGGTCATGACGCCAGTCTCCGAGCGTTCTGGAAATTTTTCTTTCTTGGAAATGTTTCATGATTTTTGTGCTTCCTTAATGAGGGCTTATGAGTTTGGGGTTCTGAACCTGAGGTCATGCGAGTGCCGAGTTGATGATGCCAGTCTCCGAGTATTTCGGGGTGTCCTCGGTGGAGGGTCTTTTGCCGTGACAATGCGGAGTTTCTTTTGGAATACGAGATTCTTTGGCAAAAGACATTCTTTGATTTCTTGGCACAAGTACATGTCATTTTGCTACCGTGGGTTCGGTTTATACAGACAAGGTTTATTGGAATCCTGTTTGGCATTCCTTGGTTCTTCCGAGTGGGTGGCCTTTCGAGGGGGTGACCTTTAGTGTTCGAGGTTGATTGTAAAGGAAGCCTTGTACGCTTGTTGGATTCTCCCTAGGTAGCTCGTGGACGTTGCCTCGTTAAAAACCTTGCGGGTAAAAACCCATTTTGGGATAAAAACTCGATTGAAGGAAAAGAGTGCAACAGATGCTTTGAAACCTCAAGGACCTTGAGCTGGATCAGCATCTCGACTGCTTTGGTCAATGTCCTGTGCAAAGGTTATCGCAAAGTAAAAAATAGAAAAAAGGGGAGATGATTATACCTTAGTGGCGATGGCACTCTCGAATTTCAGTGTTTGTTTGGCGGAAGCAATGCGGTCCTTTATTTGAATACTGCCGAGGGCGTGTCTTAAAAGATAGTGTGGATGATGTGTCGGGATTCGTCTGTTTTTTTCTTTTTGTTTGTTTCACTTTCTCGTTCTCAGCTCGGTCGCTGAGGAATTCCTGAAGGTGTCCATTATCGAGTAGCTGGGCCACTTCCTCCCAGAGTTGCCGGCAATCCTCAGTTCTGTGCCCGTGTGAGTTGTGAAACTCGCATATCAAGTTATAGTTCCTTTGTGAAGGATCCTACTATATAGGTTTGGGCTATTTGGCATCCGTGATTTTGCTAATGGCGAACACGATGTATGATACATCGACATTAAAGCTGTATTCTGATAGGTAGGGCGCCCCCGTGTTCCCGTCGAATCCACCTTTGTTGATGAGTCCCCGAGGGTTTTGTCCTCGGTTCACCAATCGATTGTTGTGAGGCGGATTGCATCTCGGGGCATTCCTCCTATCTTCGGGGTACGACTGATACCTCTCTTTGTTCGGTTTTTGACTCTTTCACCAGGAGTCTGCTCGGATATACTGAGCCCAAGGGGGCTCCCAGCTGGTCATCCTCGACCCTGATATTTGATGGATATCGGGTGTGGACGTCCGACCAGGTTACGGCGGGATACTCGATCAAATTCTCTTTCAGCTGCCTTGAGGAAATCGAGCTTCGTTCATTCAGGCCTTAAGTGAAGGCCTGCACCGCCCAGTCATTAGAGATCGGGGGTAGTTACATTCTCTCCGTTTGTAAGCGATATACGAATTGTTGCAGCATTTCATTCTCCCTCTACTTAATCTTGAATATGTCAGACTTCCTTGTTGCTTCTTTGATGGCACCGACATGTGCCTTTATGAAGGAGTCTGTTAGCACGGCAAATGAGTCTATAGAGTTGGGAGCTAGGTTGTGATACCACATCATGGACACCTTCGAGAGTGTTTCTCCAAACTTCTTCAGTAAGATGTACTCGATCTCGTCGTCTTTTATGTCATTGGGCTTTACTGCGAACATATAGGAAGTAACATATTCGTTGGGATTTGAGGTCCTATTGTATTTTGGGTGTTCTGGCACTCTAAACTTCTTTGGAATGGGTTTCAGAGCTGCTTCCTCTAGGAACAGCGGTTGCACAAACTTCTTCGAATCTATACCTTTTAGGACCAGAGGTGCGCCTGGGATTTGGTCGACCCTGAAGTTATAGGTTTCGACCTTCTTATCATTGGCTGCTATTATTTTCTCGCCTGACTCAATCCTTTTGGTGAGGTCCTCGAGCATTTTTATGATCGTAAGATCGACTACCGGTCCGTTGTTGCTCGATCTCTCTAGTACCTGTTTGACCGGGGAAGTAGCTTCTAGTGCTATTGTGCTGGGAGTCTTCGGGTGGCTTTGCAGCTGAGCGATAGCCAACCGTTGTGCCTGCAACATTCCAAAAATAACATGAAGACTAACTTCCCGTTCTTCCCGAGGTGGGGTTTTTTGGGCTTCATGTTGGTCGCCGTGTTGTATGCTCCATGTCGGTGTGTGAGGTTTCGTCGACCTTTTGTGTGTCTTGCGAATCCGCGTCCACTAGAATCAATCCAGGTGCGTTATCAGGGTTCTGTTGTGGCGCGCCAATGATTGGAACAACCACACCATTTTCTCCGTAGTTTTCAAGGTTGTCGTTCTCAACTATGTTTACTGAGCCCGACATTTTGACCTTAAATCGAAGATCTTGGACAAGAAAAAGTGTGAAAGATAACTTGCGTTGTATGACAAAACCAGCAAGAAAATAATCACTATTATTTTTAACCCCACGGTGGGCGCCAAACTATTTACCGTGAAATTGGTAATAACAATTAAATTTGTTGATGGGACTCTAAAAATACGTGATCTATTTTTATGCTAGTTATTAAGCAGTTGATGTTAGATATGTAAAGATGAAAGATGAAATGTGAGCTAAAATATAATTATAATCAAACCAAGGGGTTATTTATTCTAGCCTCAGATTGACCGATAAGGGGCCTCGAGGTCGATGCCTGGGCTCGGGCTCGAGCTCTGGGGGATAATCGGGAAAGGGATAACAGTTAGGATATAATTAAGGGAGGCTCTTTATGGCCAATGACAAGCAATAAATGAAGAACAAGTATGAAAGTGATAAGTAAGAGCAATAGTATCGAGAGAATATATTAAAGAGAAAATAAAGGGTTCTTGTATATTTCATGTAGAATAATTGGAGCATCAAAATTTACAAAATGGCAAATATCCCCTTTATATATGAGGGGAATCCCAACATAGTACAAAATACATTAATTGTAAAGGTATGGAGATGAGACAGTTAGCGTGATACCACGCTCTGCCAGTGCTATCTGCTTGCTTTGGGAACTCCCCGTCCCAGACATCGTCGTTGGGTCGGACGTAAATGGACGTCAAGGGAGAGAGTCCAACCACAACCTTGTAGCCTCGAGATCTCGAGATGACTCCCGAAATTCCTATTGATGAGAAATTGGACCCTTCGATTTCACCGTATACAAATAATAAAGCATGAAAATAAAGCATGGGATTTAATATATGAGTGTTATATACATGGCAACAAAAGTGCGACAAAGCAACAAGGTGGTAGATAAAAAGTAATAAAGCAATAAAATAAATTAACGGAGCAATGGACAATAACAAGGGAATTGAGGGAAAGAGGACTCAACTCTGGTAATTGGGCCTCAAGAAAGAAATCCTAGTAGTAAAGAAGATGCAACTACAACTGATTTTCGGACCCCACCTAGAAAGATGCAACAAGGCTGGGATTGGGCCTGAGTCCCTTAGGAACACGGCATGCCCAAATGGATTTATATGCCAAAAAGAAAAGAGGAACTCATTTGATACATGCTCCGTATTTTCTAGCATATTTAACCTTGTATGAAATATATATAAGCAAATGACTGGAATAATGTATAAAAACATCAATACCCAATACTTTGAGAAATTATGCTAACTTGGTAGTTATACATAGAAATAATTTACATTGAAAATTTTTCGTTGTCATTAAACACTAAACCCCTAAAGAACCAAAAGCGTCAATGGATTAAAGGATAAGGAGGAAGTTCTACTCAAGTTCTATGCCACCTTTGAACCCCCCGACGCTTCAAAGTTTCCAAGGGACTCAAGGCTAGTGCAATGCTTCTGCCGAGGAGAGCAGCCTAACCTAGAGTTAAACTCCACTCCCAAATACCCCTAACCACTAACAACATATTTTTCTTATGGATTTAAATGCCAATAAGGCCCTTTTAATGTAAACTAAATGCTATTGTATCCCTTACCACAAAAGTATACTTTCCCGCCAAATATAATAACATAAGGGCACACCGACTACATTTGATACGAAAATAAAGATTACATATTAGGCAAATCTAAAGTTCAGACTTTCGAATACACATCAGAGAGAAACAAATGCATCATAACATACTTTTAAAGCACTAATCATTAAGGAAAAACACATTTAAAGGGATAGTAAGGAATACATAGTTCATATATGCAGTAAAACAAGAAATGCAAATACCCTTATCTTGACAGACTAATGATGAACTGATTGGCTTGCTACTACCATATGCATGGATTAGTAACATTACTTGGAATTTTGAAAGGGTATTAGTAAAGGTTCAATCAAATAGTGGCAACTAACACCTTTCGCAGAAGTTATTAGAGATATCAGAAACAGGGTTTGAACTCTCAATATGACTATAGGTTCACAGATTTGAACATGGAATCCCCTAAGGGATCAACATGATCATATTCCTAATAGTATTAACTTAACAAGATACTATGTTCACACAGTATCAAACAAGGACTTCTCACAAGGTTTAGAGATCAGGTTAAGTTCAAATCGGCAATGAGGAGAGGACAAAGTATAGATAAAAATAAGTACAAGGAATCATGGAGTCAAACTGGGAACATACAGTATTCAGTCAGTTATACATAAACACTTCAACTGAGGTTGTGATTTTATAAAGACAGGGGAGCTTTGCATGTTACAGAATCAAGTTAAACATATCATGAAAGGAGAGGGGTTATATATAAAAAGAATATTATCCTATAACAAGTTTAACTTAGGTGTATAGTATAGGTTAGCATCTAAATATGAAGTAATCATACTCAGCTTTAAAATTATCACTTGACTTATGACCAGAATGATTAGGTCCTCTTTTTATGGAAGATAGCTCAACGATAACTTGATATGAGATTCAGAGTCAGCAATGTCACAAAAGAGATTAAAGACAAGAAAATAGTACTCCTAAATAGGTTTGACTTAAACATGCAGCTGTGGGTTACATCTAACATGGGACATCTAAATTCTACTTAATAGCAACTACTAGTCAACTATAACAAAACATGATCGTGACGTATTTTATGAAGAAGAGGATAACATAATCTTAAAAAATATGCACAATAGAGTCATTGATATTCATAGAAGTTCACCCCAACAAGACTGTTCCAACATATGCAACCAATAACTAGATGAAGTCATCAGAATGTCATAGTGATAAACCTGAAGGTGCCTTTAGAGTTAGTAGATCTAGATATAGAGAAGGAAAACATATAAACACTTAGATTTTTCTTTCCAAATTTATATAATGGATAATATGAACTTATGAACTTTCAGGTTCATCCTAGTTAGGATTATCAAACAATAAACTAGACCACAAGACAAACAAAATAGAGGAAAACAATATGTGAAGATAAATATCACAACAAAATTATCAATGAAAGATTATAAATTTTAGGTAAGCATCAACAATCATCCAAGGCATATTACATCTTAAACATGCTGACTGTTTGATCTCAGAAATGAAAGTCATCAGAATCACCTAATAACTTGATCAGTTATTAATTAAAGAATCAAGAGGTAGGAAAATTGATCAGAACCCGACGAAATATTATCATAAATAGAAAAAAAAATATTTCTATGCTAGCTATAAGCATCATAAACAACTATAGTTCACAGAAGACAACCAACATATTCGTAATATTCATATAAGATGATTAAAGAGATAAGTTAGGAATGTACTGGCCTTTTTCGAGGGCAGTATACCAAACATGGATCCTTCTTAATTGCTTAAGACCCAAGATTTAAAGCTCGAAGAAGTGAAGCCACTCAAAAAACAAAAGAACAGGAATCAGTAAGAAACCCTAGGTTTCTGAGATCTCAAAATTACTCTTAGGTAGCTATTCTTTCATCGAGTTAATAATTCTAGGTTACGGTAGATGATTGTAATGATGTTGTAGTCTGTTAGGTGAGAATTAAAGCCCTTTTTATAGTATCATTTAAGGCTCTTAGGATTTTACATATTCAAATTAGTTATGAGAAGTGACGAAAGATTGATGATGACAACAAGATTGAGTAAAATCAGATAGAAACAAAGGGAAAAATGAATAAAGATTTTACCTGAGTGGAGAGCAATTGACCGTTGAAGAAAATTCCATCGGACAAAGCGCAAAATCCTAGAGGTCACTATGGTTGATCTCTGGGTGCAGAATATTCATGATGAAGATCCGAAACGTGCATATGCATGATCCAATTTGGAAGAACAAGTGGATAAACCAGATGAAATGAAGTTTCATCATTTAGTTCTAGGGTTTCAAATTGGGGTTTTTGAATTTAATCAACGAAAATGGAAGCTGGACTCACTGGTTTCATCACATAGGGACAAAGGAGATGAATTTGTATGTTTGATTTGAAAGAACGAGAGAATGGGGTTTCAACCTTACTGGCCGCGGTTAATCTCTCAGATTTGGAGAGCAAAAAGGGAAAAATTAGCGAGATTCGAGAATGGGGAGACAAGGAAGGACGATTTGGTGAATGTCTTGTGACCTTGCATTAATTTGTGCAAGGTTTTCATGACTGATAGGTTTGAAGGGATGAGCGAAAAGAGAGAAGAAAGGAAAATGATGGTAGCTGGGTATGGTAAGAAATGATTAGGGATTTTTTTAGGGTGGGGGGCATAGGGTGGGACTCTAGGTTAAATGTTGAGAGATAGAACCTAAACCGTTGAACTTTGAGATCAAATGTCTAGATAATTTGTTTATTAAGGATTTTTGCGGTAAAAATTCCGTGGTCATTGGATTAAAGATTTTGGACGGTGATGATGAGATCTCTGGGGGGGCGGGTGTTTAAAATCTAGATAAAATCCGAGATTAAATGTGGTTCGTTGAACAAATTATCGAACGACTCAGATGTTGATGTGTTTATTCTATGAGTGGAGAGGGAGGGTAACATGGTGCGCAACGATTTGGTGCAAAATAAATGGCACGGATCGCCATAGTGGAAAGAGAGAAGTGTTTGGATTAGGTATATTTTCGTTTGGGCTTGATAGTTGGGCCAAAAATAATTTAAGGAATGACCACTTTGCCTTTGATTTGAGAGTTGCAATTGTAACCTTTACCTTTTAATCCTTTTTTGAAATTAATTTAAATAAACTTAATAATTTTCAATAAAATGTGGAAAAATTATTATTACTATACTATACTACTAATTATTCTTATTAATTATTTATAAAAATATTTTATTTTCTAAATTGTAACACTAATTAGAAATACGAACATATGAATCTAATTAACTAGAAATTAAAGAGAAATTCATTAAATTAATTATAGAACCTATATAATGTATATATAAGAAATATATTAATAATCTTAAAATAGTAAGTATATTTATAATTGCAAAATATTAATACTACGCGATTAATTTTTTAAAACTAATACTTAATTAATTTGTAAAAATAGATAATTATTATTAGAGAATACTCTTAAAATATTTATCGTAAATTATTAAATATAAGTAAATTAATTTAAAAGGGAAGGTCAAAATGGGCTGTCAACATACGTCAAGTCTGAAGACGCCCTTAATATTGAGGTTCCGCAAAATAAGGATAACCCTCAATCATCTGGTCGTGTTTTTTGAGCAGTTTTATCCGAACATGTTCCGTTTGAAAAAGTCTGGCAAGATTTTTACCCATTTCCACGGGCGAATGAGGAACGAGAACATAATTACTCTCCAATTTTCCATAATGTCACGTGCTGAGTGGTAAATTTCAATTTTCCTTTTTGTAGTATGATTATTTTTTATGTATCATATTCGTACAAGAAATTATATCTTCAAAAGGGGGTACCGGCCAGATATGAATTTTAAAAGTTATGAACAAACCAACAGTTGGAATATACCCAATTTTGGTTGTTTGGATCATGTTGGTCCATCTGCGAGCCATCAGCAACTCGATAATGTGCATCATGGGCTCTCAACAGAGTATGAATTGTAAGTTAAGAGATAAAGTTAATATATTATGTTGGGATGACTTTGAGAAATTCATTATTTTATTCGTTGTGCAGTGAAAACGAGCAACATGATGGTCATGTCCTTACTCAGTTACCCGAAGACCATATATTTAATCAGTATCTAGTAGATGTACCGAGTCAGGAAGATGACAGTTATTATGACAACAATGCTGATGAGTCTGGAGATGATACACCCTTCTTTGATGAGGGCGAGGATGATGAGGAAATGCACTTATGAGAATGAGAATGAGAAACTTGATTTGACGAGGGAGCGTGGTGCCATAAATGAGAATGCTCTATATATGCAGACTCTACCTACCGTTAGACCCAGAGTGTACGAGTCCCTTGTGCCTTTTTATTCAAGGGTGATTCCCTACCTTGATCAGTTGTCAGTATGCCGGATATGAATGCCCTTACAAGGGATCTTGATGACATTCGTACAATAATGTGAGATGAATCTAGATCAACTGAGTTGTCCAAGAATATGCTTTTTGCTGATAAAACATGCCTTAGCAGGGCGGTGCAAATTTACAGCATAAAATGCTATCGTGAGATCGCAGTTCATGAGTCATCTACACAAGTATATAAGGTAATTTTTCATAGATGGTTTCAAGGTTGTAAGTGAATGCTACGCGTGAGAAAGTTAAAAACAAACATGTCGATGGTGGGGAAATACATTGGCAACCACACTTGTGATATAGACGCATTCGATGGGAATTATTTTAACTTGAATGTTGAGTTGATTTCCCTTGTCTTGATTCCACACATTGAATTGTCTATAAGGTACATGATTAAATAGTGTATAACATCTATCCACCAGGTATATGACTGTACCATTACCAAAAAAAAAGGCATTTCTCGGGCGTAAACGTGCGTTTGAGATTGTTTATGAAATTGGGATATGTCATTTGCCGCTTTACCCAAGGACATGGCAACTTTGCAACACTTTAACTTTAGGACTATTTTTGACTGGAAGCTTGAGCGGAGTCCAAGAGTTTCTAGACATTTAAACCAGCCATTGATGGTTTTGTCCATTGTCGGCTAGTAATCTCCATGGACGGCACACATGTATATGAAAAGTATGATATAAAGATATTGATTACCTCTGCAATAGATGCTAATAGAAGCATATTTTCCCTCGTATTTTCTATTTGTGTCAATAAAAGTTAAGAGACTTCGATATTGTTTTTGAACCACTTGAAGGAGCACGTTGTGAGACAATATTCAGGTATTTTTCTAATATCTGATAGACATGGAGGGATTTTAATTTTTGTGCAGAATTTGGATGCATGGAAGGAGTCGTATGCCTACCATCGTTACGGTGTTAGGCATTTGAATGGCAACTTCCAGCGGGCTTATCCGACCAAGATCTTACATGATTTAATGTGGATGGCTGCAACAGACCATCAAGAATGTAAATTTAGGATGTGAATGGAATTGATTAGGCATGAAGACCCAAGAGATTATCGTTGGTTGATGAAACATGAGCTTGATAAGTGGACTTTGCATAAGGATGTTGGTGGAAGATGGGGACTTCTGACCACAAACGTGTCAGAGTCTTTGAAAGGGTTGTTGAAGTCTACTTGTAGATTGCCTGTCACTACCATAGTGCGGATGTCATTCAAGTAGATGGCAAAGAAGTTTGTTGAAAGATCCCGAAGTGCATCTTCCTTGTTTGAAATGGGTGTTCAATTTATGCCACAACTGATAAATGTTTTGAGAAATATTATAAGCTAGGACACATAGTTTTTATCTCGAAAGGCATCATCCTTGTTGGAAAGGGGTTTTCAATTTAGGACACATAGTTTTTATTCTACACAAAAGAATCCTTAACAGCGCTAAAGTCACACTATTCGAAATGGCCATAAACAACTACATAAATTAAAATTTATTATCAGTTTTACTACATTAAAGGGCAGTACATAATACGAAAAGGCACTACATAATACTAAAGGGCACAAAATAATACTAAAGTCATATATTATTACATGTACAACTACAAAAATAGTAAACAGAAAACACTAATTATTCAACAAAGGAACAATATACAATTTTCTTAATTTTTTGCACAGAAATAAACTAATCCGGATAAAAACAAAAATTTCACAAAAAGCATACAACACAGTAATAACAAATAATTACTCAATTATATACATAAGCTATACTAAAAAGGTGTTTAGGAATACCTCTTATTCGAATTTTTTGAACGGAAAAACAAAGAATATTTGACCACCGAATCGAGCAATAAAAGAGTTCCATTACTCGACAACGCCTTGGATCGAATGTTATATCGGTAAAATAAGAATCCGGACAAAATTTCAGGGGAGGGGTGTGCTCCAATGGAGTTTTTACCTTTTAAATATGGGGAGGGTGGTGTTGGGAGGAGGGGACCATTTGGAGTGGTGTCTGTCGGAGAAGAAGACACTGCCCTTTTTTAAATGGGTATAGCGCATATATTACATACGTTATACCTGTCTGTGTTTTCACATTTTAGTATAGCTATCAGGACCCAAAAATTCACACCGTCATGATGGCGCCTAACCCAACTCGCTATATAAGACAATTAACAATAAAACACATTACAATAATAATACTGATTTGAGTCAAAGAATAGTTAACTGAATTTTTAAACCATTCCCCAAGGACTGTAGTACAAATCATGAGCGTCTTAGATTTAAAATTTAGAAAGCTTGTATGAAATAAAGTACAACATCTGTTTGAAATATACATGAACAGATCTTATATAAGTCTTGAGCTACCATGAACAAGAGGTAGCTATAACCGGAACATAGGTACATCTTCAAATCTAGCTCCCGTCGAACATAGCAAAATAAGCATCCAACATCTACATGCAAGGTGCAGAAGTGTAATATGAGTATAACCGACCTCATATACTCAATAAGTAACAAATCTAACCTTAAGTTGAAAGTAATGGCGAGCTAGAACAAAGGTCGGACTCCAACACCAATAGTCAACAAATATTTATAACAACATCATGAAAGTAATAAAGAATTAACTCAAAGAGAAAATGCTCAGCTCGTTCACAGTTCTAGTAAATAGGCCTGCTTTGCAAGTATATAACGAAAACCCAAATCTTTTACCGAAATCACAAAAAAAATACGAGTATGTTTTAAAACTGTGATTTTTCCTAAGAACTTCCAACAACAGGTAAGATTTCCCATTATCAAGTGGCATGAGGAAAGTATATCTCTAGGCCTACATGTCAATGTATGCATACCAACTGTAATACAATGCAGTGATAAAACCATATACATACTCTCAATGTATTAATACACTCAGTCCTCCTAATCACTCAATCATCACAGTCACTCAGTTCTCATAGCCATTCAGTCCTCACAGTCACTCAATCCTCCCAATCACCCGGCACTCGCACTCGGCAGACGCACTCACTAGGTACCTGCGCTCACTAGGGGAGTGTACAGACTTAGAAGGAGCTCATTCAGACCAAGCGCTAAAATAAGCCAGTCATAGCGTACATCAATAACATCTGATGCGGCATGCAGCTTGCTAATCAATAATACTTGCTACGGCGTGCAACCTGATCCCATCAATATCCTTACACTCAGGCCCTCGACCTCGCTCAGTCATCAATCTCTCCAGTCTCTCGGGCTCACAATGTCATGAAAATCAGCCCAAAAATAATGATGTGGTGTATCAATAAATGGTAACAGAGACTGTGATATAATATGCAAATGAATGCGTATGACTGAGTATGTAATTGCAATGTAAGAAAATAACTCAACATCATAAATGACCTCAGTGGGCCCCAACAGGATAAACATGTAGCCTAGACATGGTTTTTAACATGGATCACATCTCAATAGCTCTAGTACGTAGAGATTTCATGGTTACAGATAAGATCAGGTAACTACATAGTACCAAAAAATAACGGAGTCACAATTCACACGGTGCATGCCTATAAGCCCATCACCTGGCATGTGCGTCGTCACCTCAACAACAAACACATATCATATATATTTGGGGTTCATATCCTCAACACGAGGTTTAGAAGTGTTACTTAGCTCGAACAAGCCAAATACAATACCGAGCAAGCCAAACGATGTTCCAAAAATTCCATCCCATGCGTACCAACCTCCGAACAACTCGAATCTAGCCAAAAGCAACTCAAATACATCAAATAATACAAAGGAAACAAACCCAAGTGATGAAGGTCGAATCATTAATCAAAATCCCAAAATCAACCCAAAAGCCAAACCCGGGCCCATAACTCGAAACCCTACAAAACTCATAAAATTGGACAACCCATTCAATTTTGAGTCCAACCATGTTTTACTCAAATCTGACTCTGAATCGATGTTCAAAACTCAAAAATTCACTCTATGAAACTTTAGACAAAAAACTCCCAATGTCCTTTTCTAAATCATCAACCAAATGCCAAAAGCCAGGATAAATTCATGAAATATAATCAAAACCGAGTTAAGAATTCTTACCCCAATTCATGTGGTGAAATTCCTCTTCAAAGTCGCCCAAAACCAAGCTCCATGTTTAAAAAAATGCGAAGAAAATGACAAACCCTCGAAAATATAGCTTCTTCCCAACGTTGTTCGCATCTGCGAAAAATATGGCTGCTTCTGCGGTGTCGCTTCTGCGACAACATCACGCTTCTGCGACATCGCAGGTGCACGTTCCTCTTCACTCATGTGCAAGACCCCTCTTTTCCACCTAATGATTTTGCTTCTACGCACTCGCATGTGCGCCTCTTCCTCTGAATCTGCGATGACCCCAAGCCAAGCCTGTTTGCATTTCTATGACCAATCGTCCACATCTATGTTTATTCTTCTACTGATGCAGAAACACCAGAACCAGCACTCCTTTGGAAATGCAGCATGCGAAAAAAATGATCTGAATCTCATCTGAAACTCATCAGAGCCACTCCAGATCCCATTCGAATATACCAACAAGTCCCATAATATAATGCGGACCTACTCAAGGCCTCAAATAACACATAACAACATCGAAACGATGAATCACACCTCAATTCAAACGTAAATGAACCTTGAACTTTCAACTTTCGAAACTAGCGCTGAAACATACCAAATCAGCCCGGAATGAACCCAACTTTTGCACACAAGTCCCAAGTGACATAATGAATCTATTCCAATTCCCGAAAGCACAATCTGAATCTGATATTCTCAAAGTCAACTTCCGGTCAAACTTATGAACTTTCTAAACCTTCAAATTTCCATCTTTCACCAGTTAGTGCATAATCCTTCTAGGAACATCCATGCAAATCCGGGCGTACGCCCGAGTCCAAAATTACCATCCGGACCTAACAGAACCATCAAAACTCCGTTCCAGGGTCAAATACCCTAAAGCTGAACTTGGTTAACTATTCCAACTTAAAGCATCAAATATGAATTTCATTCTTCCAAATCGTTTCTGGATCACCTAAAAAACCAAAACCGATGATTCACACTAGTCATAATACATCATACGGACCTACTCATTCCCAAAACTACTAAGTGAAGTGCAATTGCTCAAAATGACTGGTCGGGTTGTTACATCCTCCCCCACTTAAATATACGTTTGTCCTCGAACATGCCAAGAGTTGTTTCAAAGCCAGCAACCCGCCGTGTAACCTTACCACGCACATGCACGGGGGTGATCCCATGTTAACCTATTCCATATAGGCCTGACAACACAACATACTGAAGATCCTTACTTTATCCTTAGCCCATAAGCCACAAAATCAAATATCCAACATCCAAAATTTTGCACAGAACCCGAATCTCGCATCTACACACTATATAAGTTTGAACATGTTGTACCAAGCCATAACCATAACCCAATATGTACTCACATGAAATATCACATGACTCGTATACTCATAGTAAAATTTTCGATCATAGTAGCTGCTCAAAACAACCCAATACCGATAATAAACTTCATAACAAAGAAAACGTCTCTCTAAAACCTTCGTACATTACCGATGATCAAAGAATCATGAAGAAATCACCATTCATCAAATCAAAAAATCATGGAGCTCCCTCTCCTTCGAAAAGAACCATAGCCAAATTTCTAAGCAGATCAACAACATTATCCTTCCAAATATGCTGCAATCAGATCCGATAGCACCCATTCTAGGTCCAATGACCCTACCTCATCAAGCATAGCTATTCTATTGACATGCCACACCAATACTACCTAGAATCACAACAATCCATGCACCAATAAGAAACAATTCAAATGCACCCAAAAATGGAAAATAACTTAAATGAGAGAACCGTCTCTCAAGCACAACAAGTACCACCACAATGCAATGCTCAGAACCCATCACACACCGTATGACCATAACACACGAATCTAACATAAAGGATCATATCTCAACATAACTCCACTGCAGTGCATCTCCTCATCCAAACACTGGTCCATATGAAATATCCCTAAGGCCACTATGCCCAAAATCGATAACCACGTGCAATTCGGCATCAAGTACCCAAGGTGCATGACCATATCCATAGAGAAACAAATGACACAATGCCACACAAACCTGAGAAGATATAACCAATGCGCAATCAATCATTCTACACCCAAATACCCATCTTGCTCAAATTCCGCTATAAGGCCCAAAGAGAATCGCACTAGTGTGCATATAATAGAAGACAACCCCTTGTAGCATAGAAGAGTAACACATAGATCATATCAAAACACGAATAAGTTCAACTCTAACAGAATGGAAAATCCCTCAAAAATAGCAGTATAAAGTCAACCAATTTGACATGGAGTAGAATACACATCCTTATTGGGCCTAGCAATGGGCCCCAAGTGAACTCTAGTCGTCCACAAATAGATAAATAACCCTCTGAAGCTGGACCTAACCATAACATAGACCATCATCCAGCTAGCGTTAACCACATTTTCACAGTCCACAACCATGAAACAATATGCTCCTAAGAACTCTCCTTCTCTAAATCCATAGAACATATGAACCACCATATTTGATCCCAGCTCCACCGCCCAAATGTCCAACACATCTCTCATACACGATCATACCACGAGGTATACTTCTATAATTCTTCCATTCCATATAGCAAAATCTGAATATCAACAATGGATCAACCAGACGAGCACCACAACACCAATAAAGCATCCGTAAGCCAAAGCATAGTGTGCCCTTATGAAATGTATACTCTCCTCAAGAAATACCAAATAGTAATATCCTTAACCTAGTCATCTGAAACCATTTGTGTTGCCTAAGAATTCATGACCTTCCCTTCAAAACTGACCCGTGACCTTGCACAGGAAAATCTTAATCCCACTCAACACACCGCATTAATCATGCCATCATATGAAAAGTACGAGGATCTCATAATCAACTCTCAATCAAAAGTAGAATACGTATTCAATTCGCTAGAAAACTTCCATTTGATCTTGTCTAGGAGAAAATCGCAATATGCAATATGTTCCTCAGGCCAGTAGGAAATATACACCTCGAACTGTGGTAGTAACCATCCACAACTCTTTGAAATCCATTTGCACATAACCAAGCCATCAGAACTAAATCTCTCTAACTCAACCAAGCCACACAGGTTAATAAAAACTCAAGAGCATTACCACAAAACACCCGTAGAGACTCGCCACATCATAAGTACCCAAAGATCCGATCATATCCATTACTGCGCTGATCCAACCTACTATCAAGTTGTCTAACTTTTCTAAGTTTCTTTTGAATTGCCTTACAGTCGATACTTCCTCACTCATAATACAACAATCCTCAACAAAAACTCACCACATGAGACGCTAGCATAAAACCACACTGCTCTAATGCCCATAAACCACTATATCCCTTTTTAAGCACCCCAAAAGTACGACAACCAAGACACCCACTCTGAAGAGACCTTCTGTGAATCAAAAACCGTTTCTTTCAGCTTCTTGATGATGAAATGTAGAATCCATAATGATGTAAAAATTCCACAAGTCTCAACACCTTCAAACATAAATCTTAGATTCTATCCATATACAAATCCGCAAAATTCTCAATTGCTACATATAAATCTTGAATCCATTAGAACCCTCTGGAGTGTCGTCCACTCTGCTCAAATCTAAATTGCAGCGACCAAACGAGTAGAACGACTTGTGCTCCATTAGCATTACAACACCAAAAGAAGTAATCCATACCTTTAAGCAACCAAGCAATTTCCTACTCCATGCGCAGTACATCCTTCACGAATAACAACTCAATCACCCCATGATTCCCATATACCCATAAAGTGTAACGTAACCCATACAAAAAATTCCTTTACTCGAGTCATCCTCGATCTCAAACTTCGTCAGTCATATGTGATTCACAAGTATGCCTCAAATCGAAACCGCACAACACATAACCATGCTATCAAATCGGAGATAGCAGACTCCCCCACTTTGCTCAAAGCCATAGATCAAAACACTCAACAACTCGAAATACCAATAATCTATTACTACGATAATACTGTAGGGATATTCAACTAAACCCTTCATAAGCTTACATTACACAAACTATATAGTACCTCAAATCATCTACTAAGCTCGCATACATCCATGTGACGGTCAAGTCAACTTTCTCAACCAAATTCAAATTCATATCTCAACTCATATACCTCGCTGGTAGAAAAGAAACTCTCCACACAACATTATAAGGATCACATATCCGTAGATTACTCCGTAAGAGATAATCTACCTGTTTTGCCTAAAATTTACCTCTCTCTATACCCTTCCCAAGTCATAACTACTACGCAATCACTTAATTTCCCTAATTATGAACTCATCAACAAGACATGAGAATCTAATTCACTCCACAATTAACCAACATGAAAGATCCTCTAATACTCTCATAAATTGAGACTATATGCCATATCAAGACAGAAACCAATCACCTAATAGTCACATTCAATCCATCTAAATACATAATTCAGTCACATTATACTCACCATATAACTATCCAACCATTAATTGTGCCACAAATTCCACTCATAGGGATACTACCGGACATATAAGTCCAAAAGCACGTGCTCACACGACCGAAATCCCCGTGCTCAAGCTACAGTAAAAACCCGAGCTCAAGTCCTCCAGACTGGCTCATCATCAGCACACAAAAATCACATCTCCCACCTCATCCATGGAATTCACAATCCATCGATACATAGCTAATACCGAGCGCTCACATGCGCATACGAATGCATGGAAGGAATTCAAAGAGTTACGCTTTAGGCTGAATCAATGTCGCACGAAGGATAGAAACATAGGAAGTATATCCTAAATGCCATGTAGCCTCTCGAAGATAGGTATCGGCGTCATCATACAGATCAAGACTCTGCTACAAACTTGCTCATGACTCGTAAATCCTATAAACCTAGAGCTCTGATACAAATTTGTCACGACCCAAAAATCTAGACCGTAACCGAACTTGCTAGGTAAGCCTATTGACAATAAAACATGATAATAATACTAATATGAGTCAAAGATGAGTTAATCGAATTGTTAAACAACTCCCTAAGGACTGTAGTACTGATTTAAGCTACCATGAATAAGAGGCATCTATAACTGGAATGCAGGTACATCTTCAAATCTAGCTCCCATCGAATACAGCAACATCCATATCCAACATCTGCACGCAAGATGCAGAAGTGTAGTATGAGTGCAACCAAACCAATATACCCAATAAGTAACAAACCTAACTTTAGTTTAAAAGTAGTGACGAGCTGGAACAAAGGTCGAATTCCAACACTAATAGCCAACAACAATTCATAACAACATGAAAGTAATAAAAGAAGTAACTTAGAGATAAAATGCTCAGGTTTTTTATAGTTCCAGAAAATACGCGTGCTTTTCAAGTATATCAGTGAACACCCAAATCTTTTACCGAAATCGCCAAAAAATATGAGTAAGTTTGAAGACTATAATTTTTCCCAAAAACATCCAACAATAGGTAAGATTTTCTGTTATCAAGTGGCATGAGGAAAGTACAACTCTATGCCTACATGTCAATGTAGGCATGCCAACTGTAATACAATGCAGTGATTAAACCATATGTATACCCTCAGTGTCACTCTCCAAACCTGAAAAGGCATGATCGGCACTCAGCGCCATACTCGGCCCGAGCATACAACTCTGTAACTATGAACTCTAAAGGGCAACCCTCAACTTACGCCGATGAGGTCATATTCTGAATCATCTGAAAATAACATCTACAACAAGCAATACCAAACTAATCATCTACACAAGGTTGGTAAAACAAAAATACTGATATAAAAATGTACAGGACTCGTCTACAAGCCTCTATGGATAACTTAATTGTATCATGGTCGGGACGGGTCCACGACCTACCCATCAGACCTGTATATATAATATTGACTTCAATGAGGTCAGTTATGGTATACCGACCACGTACTGTGACAACACAATCTCTATTAACCCGCGCAGTCATAATAGATTTACCAACTAGAGTAGATACAGAGAACAACTCATAAAGTTGTTCCGGTTCTATCCCAGATTCCATAGAAACACAAGGAGTGACATAGGACAAGGTGGAATTGGGATAAATAAAAGTATACATATCATGAGATTGGACAGTCAATATACCAGTGACAATATTTGGAGAAGCCTCTACACTCCGGTGACCACACATAGCATAGAAACGGCTCGGTCCTCCCAAACTCTGTGCACCACCCTTAGCTGCATCACACACTGTAGTTGCTAGAGTGCCTCGAGCTGGAGAGGGTGCTGAGGATATAGCAATTGCAGAACTGGATGGTTATGTTGTGCCCCTGCCTGCACCTTGGTTGGACAAACTACACTCTCTCTGTATATGACCCATCAATCTACACCCGTAGCATATGCGTAGGTCCATGTATCAGATCCTTAAGTGCATCTTCCCACACCTGGGGCAGGGGAGACTCCTCTGCTTCTGGAATTTCCCTCGGGATCGGCCCTACTGGTGGGGTCCCATGTTGCCTTGACTGGGCCTGAAATGACTCCACTGATGCTAACTGGGCCTTGATGGCAGTGCACTGGCTGACAACTGAACAAAAGAGTGGGATGGCCCTGATGACCCTCCAATGAATGCAGACCTACCACAACCAAATGAATCTCCAAGGTTGCTCGCGGATCGGGCTTTACTGCTACCCTCTCGCTCCATTATGTTCTTTCACTTACGGTTCTCTGTAGCTTGAGTAAATGCCACCATCTTCCTATAGTTCATGTCAGAATTCAAGGAAGTTGCAGTGGCCTCATTGATAACCAAGGGGCTAAGGCCCTGCACAAACCGGCTCACTCTAGCCTCCAGAGTAGGCAACATGTGAATAGCATACTTGGACAGTCATGCGAACTCCATGTGGTACTCTCACACACTCTTGATATCTTTCTTTAGGATCTCAAACTCAGCGGCACAGGCTGCCTTTATCTTGGCAGGCAAGAAATGATCCATGAGTGCATCAACGAACTCAGTCCACCTCGCCTGAGGGCTCCCCTCCTCACGGGAGTCCTCCTAAAGCTCAAACCAAGAATAGGCCACCCCTGTCTTAATAGCGCGCATAACTCGGTGAGTCTTATGCATCTCATCAAAGATGTCCTGGGGGTCCTCCTAGAGATTAGTTCCCATGAACACTGGAGGATCTAACTGAAGAAAATTTTTCACCCTGGAACCAGTGGAATCCCCTTACTGGTTTGAAGAAGTGGGTGCAACATTTGATCTCTAGGCCAGGGAAGCCACTATCTGAGCCAACATCTATATGGCTCTGCTAAGATCCCCATCAAAAAGACAAATACTGAAAGATGGGGCTAGAGGTAGAGAAGAAATATCAGTTAGAGGAATTGTTGCACCCTTAGTAGTTGTAGGAACTGGTGCAGTCGGGTCAGGTGTAGTGGAATCAGGCAGTGTAGTAGTCGAGGGAATATTATCGCCTCTTGGGTACTCACCTGCATCATCATGTGAAGAATCAGCGTCCACTCTTGGGGAGGCATTAGCTCATTGGCAAGTTCTTTCTTTCTTCCTAGGTTCCATGTACTGAAAATTAGAGAAATGCACAAGTTAGAGGAGGAACAATCTCACAATCAGCTCTATCGCACGATCTAGGACATCAAAGAAGGGTATTATTCCTAAATGTCCAAGTAGCCTCCAACTTATAGATGTGGTCGACAACACAACAATAAGAAGGACTCTACTAAATATGGCTGTGAGACATCCTAGGACATTTTAAAACCTTAGGCTCTGATACCAAGTTTGTCATGCCCCAAACTCGGGGAGCGCGACCGGCACTCAACCAAGTGAGCCCGGTTAAGCAAGCCTGTTGAATACTTTCTACCCAAACTTACCCATGATTTAAAGAGAATACATAAAAAAATTAATTAACTAATAAGTAGATCATGTAGACAATATAAATTCATTACCATTAGTTACTTCCTTTAATAAGTCTCAAGATACACACACTTTTATGGTTTGAAGTGGAACAAGTGATTCAATCACAACACAACTTGTTTGACATTCCCAGCACCATATACAACCCACACTATGTCTATGGAGCCTCTAAAAGATACAAAATAGTATTATGATAGTGCCGTCAACAAGACTCTGGCTATACCTCAAAATGTGATAATATAATGAACAAAAGATACATGACCCTGGAATAAAGTGGGGCTCACCAAGTCTCCTGGGAAGAGGGTGTACCTCTATCGCTGATCAACGTTGTCTACTATGGAACCACCTTCATCTAATAAAGATATAGCTCCCCTGATGAAAGGGACATTAGTACCGTCGAATAGTACTAGTATTTATGACTAAATAGCCTCTCAAAAGAACGAACTGTAATGCAAGTAAGGACAACCATAATATCAGTTAAAGCCTCAAACAATTACCAAATATAAACTTAGGGATAAATAAGTTTTTAATTAAATTTTCATGTTTTATGTTGAAAAATCTTTAGTACCGATATGTCAGCATTCACCATTTCGATTACAATTTCCAACACGGTCACCACCATATGTATGGCATAGTGTTCGATCACGACCTGATCGGCTAGGCCGTCTCATGTGAGACATCAACCACAATCATAATTTTAATTACAATTTCCAACACGGTCACAACTATGTATGCGACATGGCATCCGATCACGACTCGATCGGCTAGAACATGTCACGTGATACATCATCCTTTTTCATCAATCATTCCTTATCATACTTCTTGCACATCTCTTCATTTTATTGGTACTAGTGGTCACAACTGTATTGTTTCTCTTGGCACATTGGTCGTGTTTCATATTTCACATTTCATATTTCATATTTCGTGTTTCATGTTTTGTATTTCATGCACACCTTTTCATTTTTAATCATCTTCATGGGCTTTCCAGCAACAAGGCATTTCTATTCAAAACTTTTAAGCACATACATAAGAAAATAAGAGTTTTAGGCGTAGTAAGATTTCTTACACAATGGTCTTTTGCTTTCAATTGAAACAGAACTAGAAGTCATGGCATTTAGATATGCGACACATACTTTGAACACATCCTCAAATAGCAATAAAATATAATAAGAGCATTTGAAATACATGTGGAACACATACGTCTTTTGTCACAAAGCTTATCCGGAATAATTAATTCATAATGAGCAACTTGAGACATACAAGGACATTGTGGGGTAAAATTATAAGAGAAGAGTTTAGCCAACATACACCACTTGAGCTTCCTTAAACTTAAAATATTCCGGATTCATAGCTACTTCGGTCTATTTTAGAAATGTAACAAATTGAACCAAAATTAGGAAGATTATTATGGTTCTAGCTCATTTGAGAATTTTATGAAGCACGAGGTCTACATCAAGGTTTCAAGATCCTTTTATGGGGGATTCCATCATCCCACAACCTATTCTTTACCATTTTTAGCTTAATAAGCTTCCTACACTCCTTGATAGCACATGCATGCAAAATAAAAAACTCCCATACCCGAGAATTGTCTTACTTATTACCCAATTCTTGTTAAATTTAGAAATTAAGGGTTAGGGTATAGGATCTTACTTATAGGATGAAGACCTAGTAAGTTTCCTTGTTAATCTTTCAAGATTTGTGCAAGAATTGAAGAACAAATTGTTAAAGAATACTCTCCCACAAGGTCGGTTATAAAAACAAAAAATGAGGCTCCCAAAAAGAATTTGTGGTCACATATGCGACCGCATAATGCTTCTGCGGTCCGCAAAATGGGCCGCATAATGGCCCTCCGGAACTGGGCATTTTCTGCTTCACTCTACGACCTGTCTGCGGTCCACAGACCAATATTGCGGTCGCATAGTGCGCTGCAGAACATCCCTCCGGATATTTTCAATGGTGGATTAGCGATGGATTGTGCGACCCGTGAAATGATTGTGCGGCCCTATGATGGACCGCAAATTTGTCCTACAATTTTGCCCAAGTTTTTGCTTTACTCTATGGCCATTCTGCGGCCTGAAGAGTGATTCTATGGCCGTATAGTAGTATAAATCAATAACATCTGGTCGGCGTGTAGCTCACTTCATTCAATAAATCAATAATACCTACTGCGGCATGCAACCTAATCCCATCAATATCCTCACAATCAAACCGTCAGCCTCGCTCAATCACCAATCTTTCCCGTCGCTCGAGCTCACAATGTCTTGAAAATCAGCCCAAAAATGATGATGTGATGTATCTATAAATGGTAACAAAGACTGAGATATGATATGCAAATGAATGCGTATGACTGAGTATGTAATTGCAATGTAATAAAATAACTTAACATCATAAATGACCTCAGTGGGCCCCAATAGGATAAACATGTAGCCTAGACATAGGTTGTAAAACGGATCACAGCTCAATAGCACTAGCGCGTAGAGATTTCATGGTTACAGATAAGATCAGGTAACTACACAGTACCACAGAAATAACGGAGTCACAATTCACTCAGTGCGCGCCCACATACCCGTCACCTAGCATGTGCATCATCTTAACACCAAACACATATCATGTATATTCGGGGTTCATACTCTCAAAACCAAGTTTAGAAGTGTTACTTACCTCGAACAAACCAAATACAATATCGAACAAGCCAACCGATGCTCCAAAAATGCCATCCCCCGCGTACCGACCTCCGAACGGCTCAAAACAAGCCAAAAGCAACTCAAATATATCAAATAATGCCAAATAAAAACAAACCCAATCGATGCAGCTCGAATATTTAATCAAAAGCCCAAAATTAATCCAAAAGCCAAACCCGAGCTGCACCACGTAACTCGATAAAACTCACAAAAGATGACAACCTATTCAATTTTAAGTCTGACCATACTAGTTTTACTCAAATCCGACTTCGAATCGATGTTCAAAACTCGAAAATTCACTCTATGAAACCAAACCCCCAATTTCCCTTCCGAAATCATCAACCAAATGTCAAAAACTAGGATAGATTCATGAAATATAATTAAAACCGAGTTAAGATTGCATACCCCAATTCGTGTGGTGAAATTACTCTTCAAATTCACCAAAAGCTGAGTTCCAAGTCTCAAAAATGAGAGAAAATTACCAACCCTAAAAAATATAGCTTCTGCCCAGCACTGTTCGCGTCTGCAAAGAAAATAACTGCTTCTGCAGCATCATTTTTGCGACAACATCACACTTTTGTGACCACAACTAACCAGCCGACCCTTCGCACATGCGGAAAAAATTACGCTTCTGTGATATTGCAGGTGCGAGCTCTTCTTTGCTCCTGTGCAAGACCCCGTTTCTACGCCCAATGATTTCGCTTCAGCTCACCCGCATGTACGCCTCTTCCTCTGCACCTGGGATGATCCCGCAGCCAAGCCTGTTTGCGCTTTTGCGATCGATGACTCGCATCTACGTTTATTCTTCGGCATATGCGGCAACACCAGAACCAACACTCTTTCAGCAATGTAGCATGCGAAAAAATGATCTGAATCTCATCCGAAACTCATTCGAGCCACTCAGGACCCTGTATGAATAAACCGACAAGTCCCATAATATAACGTGGACCTACTCGAGGTATCAAATCACGCATAACAACATCGAGCCGATGAATCACACCTCAATTCAAACGTAAATGAACCTTGAACTTTCACTTTCCGAAACTCGCGCCGAAACATATCAAATCAACTCGGAATGAACCCAAATTTTGCACACAAGTCTTAAGGGACATAACAAAGCTATTCCAATTCACGGAACCACGATTCAAATCCTATATCCTTAAAGTCAACTTCCGGTCAAACTTATGAACTTTCCAAACCTTAAATTTTCAACTTTCGTCAATTATTGTTGAATCCTTCTAGGAACATCCAAATGCAAATCCGGGCATAAGCCCGAGTCAAAAATTACCATACAAACCTAAAGGAACCATCAAAACTCCGTTCTGGGGTCAAATACCCAAAAATCAAACTTGGTCAACTCTTCCAACTTAAAGCTTGAAACATAAATTTCATTCTTCCAAACTACTTCTGGATCACCTGAAAAACAATAATCGACGATTCACACCAGTCATAATACATTATATGGAGCTACTCATGCCTACAAACTATCGAGTGAAGTATAATTCCTCAAAACTATCGGTCGTGTCGTTACAATAGCGCATCTAATATATGTGCTATACCATGACTTTGACCGCCATTTCAAAATCAGGCATAGCGCATTAAATACATGCACTATACCTTAATAGACAAACTTGCCGTTAAGGTATAACACATGTATTTCATGCACTATTTATATAAAAAGATTACCAATTATTTTTCACTTATTTTGGTACTTTGAGTTCAAAAGTCTAACATTTTGGTTCCGGACTCCTCTGCCAATGGATGACAGTATTGAAAAATCTAATGAAAAGGACTATATTGGGGTGGCTCAGTAGAGGACAGGAGATCAACTTCAGGGTGAGAAAAGATCGCTGAGAAAGCATCTTGGCGAAAATAAAAGAGTTCGACACCTGAAAACCCCGAAACAAAGCCCATATTCTTCCTAAACCCCTATTACATTCCCTTAGGCTATGTCGTCTGAAATTGGAAAAGTTTTGTTATGTATTTGATTATGTAAAGGGGATTGATTATATTCGCAATTTCCAGGGTTTAATCCCCGTGTTTTTTCTCAAAAGGTACGCGAGTCTACGGTTTTTGACATACAGTATCTTGCATATCATGCGATGAGGAGATAGTGATTGCTTCTTGGTTAGGTAAACCCTTTTGGAAACTGAATTGTAGAACCTTCAAACAAAAGGATGTAATATAAATTTCAAATTAAAGCACCATCTTGAAAATATATTTGGCCTAAACCATTCTAATCTAAATTGATTAGAAGACTCGCGTCTAAACCTCATCTAGTTGTGATGACACATTACCCAACCCACTAGATAAATCAAACGTTTTGTTAGATATACAATATACCATGCGTTTTGTTATAGTATTTTTTATGGAACAATTGCTTATATATTTATTTATCCAACTCAACAAAAATTTACTTTAAATAGATCATGTATTTGTCTGTGTGTCATTTGCTTATATAGTAGATGATTTAGTGTATAGAGTTTAGCTTATGCACACAAGTTTAAATTATCGGTTCTTATAAGTCATAAAGTTTATGTTCACAATCTAATGATGAAATTGGACAACCCATTGAAATGGTTGTAGCAGAAGATTAATTATAATTTATCTTTATTATGGAAATTGTTTAATTCTGGCTCTTTGTGCTAGTACAATTTGTATATATTATAAGTATTTTATAATGACTTAATAACATAATTCTCTTGTCCATTTAAAGTACTTGTACTCTTAATCTTGATATAACTAATATTAGTTGTGTTTATATTTATTTTTTTTAAAGCGAGATTCTTTCGTGGGTCAATAAGCTAGGTAAATTGGATTATAATGATATGCGTTGGCAAAATAATGATTAGTTGATAGAATTCATGTCTCAATTTTGAGATTGATGATACTCTTTTATGAAAGCTTCTAAGTTTTTATGTGTAAACCCGGCTAGTGAATTTGGTATCCGACACATAAAATTTGTTAAGGGAATGTCTAAATGAAGTAATCAATAAATTAAATTATTAGTAATTTAATTTTATAGATTAGTTCTAAATCATAACATGCGGAGCGAAATAATATTTTATGAAAGATTTTTAAAATTTAACTAAGGAGTGCAATTACAAGTTTTTAGTGAAATAATTTATAATTTATTTTGGTATATATTAATTTTAAAATTCCAAATTAATTTTATAATAGGGAGCCTTGTTAATTAACTTATGTGGTTTACATTGCGCCTAATTAAAATGAAATAAACGAAACATTTCCTTGGTGGAAAAGAAAATCCAAAATATATTGGAAAAGGGTTTTTACTCTTAAAACGTGGCTATAAATACATGGGTATTTTCCTACTTAAGGTGGCCGAATTTTTTATTTTTTTTTTGTATTTTTCTTTGGAATTTCACCCACCCGAAATTCACTTTTTTTAGATATTATTTGGGTAACATAGTAAAAGACTATAGAAAGTTTATGGAGGTCGTGATCGTGCTACTCTTGAACTTGAGACCGATAAAATTGATTTACTTTGTTCACACTTCAAAAGGTAACTCGTATAATCTCCATATGTGATTATTATTTTAATTTACACGTGAATTCGATTCATGAATTGCTTTCGTTGCATCATATAATCCAATAATTGGTATCAAAGATTATTGACATCTAATTAGATAATTTGGATGATAATGAAAAAGAAACACCATGTTAATATACGAGTTTTGAATTACATCCGTAGGTTATTTTTCTGAAAAACGGCGTTGCTCCTTGTATGGATATTTATTCCATGAATTTTGATTATTATGTAAATCATGTAATATCAGTTTATTATTGTTGATATTTGATAAGAATAAGCTGAAATCAGGTTAACCCTAGAAAAATTCAAAACTCGATTTTTGGCCAAATTGGTCATGACATCGGAAGTCAACATGTTGACAAACTCTGATTGACCCAAAATTTTGTGGGTCCATCGTAGACGGCCCAGTGGTCAATACACATTAACGTTTCTCATGATCTAAGCTGGTTTTCGGGCATTCGTGGTCGTTTAGATGGTGTTTTGGGATTTTTTATTTTTCTTGAATGTTTTCTAAAACATTTTAAGTTGTTTTTAATCCATTGGTAGTAGGGATCGTTCCCTATGGTCTCCATGGTTAAATAAAAGTGATATAATAAATTTACACATTGACATAGGTATTCTTCCATATCAGATAAACTCATTATAGGTAATCACTAGGTCTTAATATTAGTTGTTCATTACTTTCATTTACTCTCTATGTACGGTGAAATTGGAGGGTCCAAATTCTCATTATCAAAGCACCTCAGAAGACCATCTCGAAGTCTCGAGGCTACAAGGTTATGATCGAGTCTCCTCCATCGAGGCTCATTGACACTCGGTCTCAAGATAATGTTGACCACGGTCACGGTAGAAACGGGGATTTCTCAAGGCAGGTGGCTAGGACTGACAGAGCCTAGAGAGCTACTCTAAGACCCGAGTCAGGGTGTCATCTAGTTGTCACATCTCCATATTTTTGTAATTAATGCTTGTTATACTATGATGAAATTTTCCTCCTATATAAATGATATTCCTATTACTTTGTACGGGTTGGTCACTTCAGTTGCTCCACAAGAAAATATAAGCACTCTCTATTTCACTCTCTAACATACTCTCTTGATACTATTGCTTTCATTTATTATCTTCATAATTGTTCATCATTCATTGCTTATCATTGTCTATAAAGAGCCTTTGTTGATTATTTCATAGTTGTTAGACCCCCCCTGATTACCCAAAACAGCTCGTAGCCGAACCCCGGGATCGACCTCGGGGCCCAGAATTGACAAGCCCGAGGTCCAGAGTAACTAGACTATCGGTTTGATTATAGATCTCTCCTTAACTTTATTTAGTCTCTAAATCTCATATACATAGCGTCAACTGCTTAACAAACTAGCATAAAAATAGATCACGTATTTTTGGAGTCGCATCAATAAATTTAATTGTTATTATCATTTTCACGGTAAACACTCTCCATCTGAGTATGCATATTAGTTCAAGGGGACTATTATCTTTAATTTTGATATTCACTTAACTTAAATTAACAGAATACCTTCAATCTGAGTTAGGCCTGTTTAAATTAAGGAGTGAATAATCTGTCATGACATATCTATATTGCAAGAATAGCTCTTTTCCCATCAAAACTTGTTATTCAAGATGAATGGATTATATGTATATAGTGTGTTTTGAATTTTAATATTCAATCAAAAATGACTGATTTTGATATATTTATTTATTTGTCTCTTAGATTAACTATAATGACCCGACTAGTCGTTTTGAGCTCTAGGGCATCGCTCGACGGTTTGAGGCCATGAGTAGCTTCACTCAGGTATTATGACTTGTACGCGTGGTCGGAATTGAATTTCTGGAAGTTCGGATTTGATTTGGAAAAAAAATTCTCATTTCGAAAGCTTTAAGTTGGAAGAAATGACTAAAGTCGGATTTTTGAATAAACGATCTCAAAATAATGATTTAACAATTCCAGTAGGTTCGTATGTGATTTCGGACTTGGGCGTATATTCGCATCAGGTTCTGAATGACCCCGGAGCATTTCGGCTCCTATTGTGGAAGTTAGCATTTTGGAAGAATTTCATAAATTTTTGTTGAAGTGCATTTCAATGTAATCGATTTCAGTTTGGGATTTTCGAGTCTGGTTGCTCCGTAAGGTGATTCTGGTATAGGGGGCACGTCTGAAAGATGATTCTGAGGTCCGTAAGTCATTTAGGGGTCATTTGGCGAAATTTAGCAATTTAAGGTTTTTGAGAAATTTGACCGGAAGAGGATTTATTGATATCGGGGCCGGATTCTGATTCTAAAAGTTGTAGTAGGTCCGTAATATTGAGTATTACTTGAGTGCAAAATTTGAGGTCAATCGGACATGATTTGATAGTTTTCGGCATCGAATGTAGAAGTTTGAAGTTTTAATGTTCATTAAGCTTGAATTGGGTTGTGAGTCGTGATTTCAATGTTGTTTTATGTGATTTGAAGGCTTGACTAAGTTCGTAATGTGTTGGTATAATTGTTGAGGTCCCGAAGGCCTCGGGTGGATTCCGGATGGTTAACGGGTCGAATTTGACCTTATGAAGAGGCTGAGGCTATTGTAATCTAGTGTAACCACACCGGTGAAGTTTTGGCCGTAGGTGCGGAGGGCATAGAAGCGACATAGGAGTCGCAAAAGTGGAGTAGGTCGGCAAGGTGAAGGACCACAGGTGCAGAGTTTTGGCCGCATTTGTGCAAGTGCAGAGGCAAAGAGTTGGGCGCAGAAGCAGAAGAGGAACGCATGAGCAGAATTTTGACCGCCCCTGCAGAGCCGCAGAAGCGGTTGTTGGTCGATGAGTGCGAAAGCTAGGCTACGCAGTGAGGTTTCTTTAAAACGGGGATTTGGCCCATTTTCTTCCATTCTCTCTTGGTTGGACAATTTTTGGAGAGCTTCGTGTGTGTTTTTATCATCTATGTCAAGGTAAGTTATTCCCACCTCATAATAATTTAAATACATGGTTTGTATAAAGATTTAAACATGAAAATTTTTAAAAATTGTGGGGTTTTGTTAGAAAATATAGAAATTGGTATTTTTGATTTTCACCATGAATTTGAGCATGAGATTGGAAATAAATTATATATTTGTGTTCCTGGGGTTATGGTAAAATTTATCTTCGAAAAGTTTCGGAATTCGGGCACTTGAGCCCGAGGGTGATTTTATCGACTTTTTGAATGGAGTTGGAAGTTTGTTGTAAATAGGATTTTAATGAGTATTAGAGTATATATTTATGGAATTTCTCATGTATTGACTAGTTTCGAAGCGTTGGACATCGATTTGAGTGGTTTGGAAGACTTGGGAACCGCTAATGGAGCTTCAGAGCAAGGTAAGTTTTCTTTCTAACCTTGTAAGAGGGAATTAACCCCATAGGTGAACTAAATCATTAATATGTTATTCTAATTGTGGGGGCTATGTACGCACGAGGTGACGAGAGTCCGTACGTAGCTACCAGTTCGGGTAGTGTTAGGTTTTCATCATGCCTTGTTTATATTGCTATTTGATTTATGGTTATATTTTGCCTTGAGAAGAAGCAAGATTGAGGTTGCGTAATAATTATCTTGAAAAGAATTGAAATTGAGAAATTTATGATTTTAAAGGTTTTCATTTGAACTTCGTATTTTCGAAAAGAATTGAGAAATATTATAATAACTTTAGAAATCTATGTTTAACAGTGTCGCAATTATATTTCGCGAGCAGGGTAAATTTCAACTACTCTCATGGGAGCGGGTTGTTCTCCTCGGCAGGTTAATAGATGCATCTATGGTTCATGTTGTTCGACCCTCGGCGGTACACAATTTATATTTATATGTTGGATCGGGTCGTACCACCTCAGCATGATTTGCGCAGGATTGAATTGATTGCTTTGGAATGTATAATAAATGATATTGCCTCTTGGGCCTGAGATATATGGGTTAAATGATGAGTAATAAATTTGGAGATTTCTTAATGATAAAAGAATTGTTTTTCTTACTTAAAAATATTGGGTCATAGCCGTATTGTAAAACTCATGTTTAAATCATATCATTAACATTTTTTTATAGTCCGTAGTAAGTGTCGGAGTCGACCCCTCGTCACTACTTCTTTGAGGTTAGACAGAATACTTACTGGGTATGCATTATTTTCGTACTCATACTACACTTGTTGTACATTTTGTTGTAGAGGCACAAGTACGTATATTGGTCTCATGGGCGCGGCGTAGTTGATATTGGGACTTAGGTGACGTGCATCTTATGTTACGATCCATAGTCAGCAGAGTCTCCTTCAGAGTATTTATATTTTTTCTCCTATCGAAGTTGTATTCCTAGCAGATGATGTATTTTATCTTATTTTTCCTAGTTGATGCTCATGCACTTGTGACACCGGGTTCTAGGATGATTATGGATTATTTCGTATTGAGATTGTGAAAATATTATTTACTCTAAAATTTCCATCTTCTACTATTTAATTGACAGAAAACTATGATTTCAAAAATACTAAAAAGAGAATCAAATTAAATTCTTATTGTTATCTTGCCTGACAACGGTGTCCGGCGCCATCACGACCTTTAATGGATTTTGGATCATGACAACATGGTATCAGAGCAATAGATTCACTTAGGTCTCATGAGTCATAAGCAAGTCTAGTAGTGTCTCGCGAATAGGTATGAAGACGTCTGTATTTATCTTCGAGAGATTATAGGGTTGTTAGAAAAGATTCCCTTCTTGATTCCTCATCGTGCGATTTGATTCCTTTGAGGCTTATGCCTTTATCTTTTTCCTATTCAATCTTATGTGACATGAAACCCTTGTTATAAATTGGGAATTGAGGAATTGTAATGGTACTATAGACATGGTATAGGATGTTTCTCCCTGCTTATTTGATTGGGCTAATGTCGTCGCCTTACGGAAGGATATTTTATCATTTCAACTTAGTAGCTCTGTTTCTACGAGCTTTGAGGCTATGCACATGCTGCTATGATGCTCATGAGTTGTTATCGCAGAGTGTTGATGTGATGTTGTGATGCTTGTCTATGTGTCGAGGCAGTGAATGACTTGAAATGAGGTTTACTTAGTGCATGATTTAGAGATTTGGTATTTTATTTACGGTAGAGGAAAGACAATCAGACTATAAATGTTCAGGCTTGAGTTGATGGAGTAACAAAACTTGGTATTTTCGAGTGTGGAGAAATTTTCATTTGTGATGTGGTGTCATCGTTCTTGTTGAATGCGTTAAGGTTCGCCAGTGTTATGGTCTTAGTTAAAATCTCCCTCGGAGCAGGGTAGTGTGAAACAATACTGGAGAAGCGGCTATCAGAGATAGCAAAGTGCAGCAATTTCGGAATCGAATGGGTATTTCTAATGTTGACGGCTCGAGGAAGACGATCTTTTGAGGGGTTTAAATTTGGTAGAGATCTATTGGTTCAAATGGTATAGAGATGGATTCTGACTTAAGGCAAAGACTAGGCATCGAAGGATGAGGAAGGACATGTAGGAGGTGTCTTGCGATTGATAGGCTTCAAGAAGGCCAATCGTAAGAAACAAAAGTCGAGTAATTGCTTAAAGGAGAGGGTTTGACCAAAGTGAGAGAGTGGCAGAGTCGCATATAGGTTCTATGGTAGGATGACTGCATGTCTTCAGAAAAGTTTAGAGTCATTTGGTATTCGTGGTGGATAGTGACTGGGTCTACGAACTCAACTTGGAATATTAGCTATTATGCGGAAGGAGATCGGATGCGATAGAAAGGTGTTTCTTGATATGAAGGATACAACATGACTTTTGAGTAGAATGTATTGTCGAAACCTTTGGTTGATGCCTATGATGAGTGAACGGACTTGTACAACTGGTGAATGAGCACGGGTTCAGGATGGGTTACCAATTTGTATTAATTGTACCCAGTGCAGCGATGTTGGAAGTTGTCAGATGCAATTCCATAGGTGGGTTATCTGCAATGAGCAAGTTAGTGTTGGCATGATTGACGAAGCTTATACAAAAAATTTTACTAGCTACCTGGTAAGAGGTCTAAATATAACTTAAAGATTTTGAGGGATTTGGCGGGTTGATTGTGCAAGATAATGTCAATGGGTGATAAGGAATCTTGGTGGATTCCAGAGTTATGTTATGGTAGCTCCAAGCTAAGTGGGAGAGTCCTACTGCCTACGATTGGATTGCTCTGTTGTCTACTTATGAGGTTTTTGGTTACCGACATATTGGTGAATTATTACTACTAAGAAAAGAGAACATCAGTGGTGATATGAGAAAAAGATTGGAGGAATGTGTGCAATAATTGGCCTTATCAGTTTATGTTCAGGCTTTAGGAAGACTCGGGATTTATGCTTCGTATAGAGGTGATTTATAAGAAAGGTGATTCAGCCGGGCGTTTCTTTGAGAAGGGTCTTCTAGTGCTAGCACAGCCTTGGAGTTGATTATATATGGGACCAAGTCAGAGTGAGTGACTCTTAACAACGATTCTAGTGGACTCAAAAGTTAAAGTGCAGTGCCTAAGAATTTCGGGTCCGTAGGGTGGTTGAGTATCGAGCTTTTGTAGTAGATTATGAAAAGGGGCTTAGAATGTCCTGTGTTATCTTCAGTATGCGGTGTAGCATTGGAGGAATAAGAGAATAACTTTGGAATCATAAGGAAATTATCAGAAAGGGGTGTAACAGTTGATGATGCGAATAGGCGCACAAGGAAAATATGCGATGGCCCATGGGTATTGAGATGATGTGGTGTCGTGGATTGGGTCACTTGGGATGAGTGTTGTTGGGTTTCATTATATTAATGAGTGGAGCTACTATTATTCCTAAGGCAAGTTCGGAGTAAATTAGGAGAAGTCAGATCGGTTAGCAATGGTTGAATTGGCATGATGGTGGCAATGATCAGTTCCTTCAGCGTGTTAAGTTATACATGTGATTTATGGCAGTACGTGCGAGGCTTGACGGCTGTCGTAATTGATTTTATTTGGAGGCATTCGAGTATTATGGCCTGTTATGGGTAGATGGGTCCCGGAAGAGTTATGGTGGTTTAGACCACTACGTTTGGTTGGTATGTTCTACATTTATGAGAATTCAGTCACGTGCTGCTATAGTTCTCTTAAAATGAGCTAAGGAAAAGGTCTCTACATGATTAAGTGTTTACCCTATTAGTGGTTCATGAGTTAGGATTAATTTCTTGTACTCTTGCGCATTGGCATGATTAAGTGTAGTGAGTAGATTGAGATTTGGTTGTTGAGGATCAAGGTTGCAGTTTGGTGTTGACAAGAATGTCACCAGCTTGGACGAACAGGGAAAAGGTATTGAGATGATTAGAGTTAGCTAATATTGTCTTTAGCATCACCCAAGATCGGTGTCCTGTGTAAGAGGCTTGCATACTGATTGCGGATTCTTGATTTTCCATACAACATTGGTATGGCCGATGGTATGGAGATGCAAACTTCTTAACTAGTATATAAGGTCATGGGAGCATATTCCATAGGAAGATTATATAAGGGTGACATGTAGTCACGTATATGATTGAAGATTGAAACCAAGTATAGAGATTGTGGTACTATCGTTAATGTTTGAGTTTATGCTTGAAGGGCGCTCTGTTCATCTGGTTGTGGAAGCTTGTTCCGTATTTGATGTCGGTTCCTGTGTATTAGGGGTTATTGAGTATCAAAAGGTTACTAGCCTAGTGCGGTACGATCATAATCAGCTTGAGGTTCGTGGATGGATCTAATATGAATGTGGGCTCTATATTAGAGAGGATGTGTTCATTTTAGCATAGCGCTCCTTATGGAGGAGTATTCAGACGTTGGACGTTATTTCGTCGTTGGTTATTTCATATAATACTATATTGTGCCGTGTGGGTTGTAAAATTGCTTGATAAATTGCATATGTATTGAGGTTCCACGTAGCGATGGTGTTATGTAAGCAGGATGACTCTCAATATGGAGATCATATATCACACCTTAGTTGTGCTTGAGTTTTGTAGCGTATGGTGCTATCTGTCTCCCCAGGAATTTCATTATCTGCTTCTCGTACTTGTGGTTGATATTCGGGTATTTCACAGGTATGAGCATTTTAGCTCAGTAAGTAATTCTTTTATAGATTAATATGTGTGGATCGAGTGGCATGCCGCCACGGGTACGTCGTTTGAATCGGGTGGCACGCCACCACGACTATCATATTTGATCGGGTTGCACACTACAATAGTGTGATGTTAAGTAACAGTTTCCTATATCTATTATTGTGTATTTTGTTTCTCATTTCTGAGGAAAGTTCATAACATATTTTCAGTTGCTAATTAGTTATGTGGGTTGAGTAGTACTTTCCAGAGTTCGTTTCTTTATGTATCATATTCGAGTTTGTAGCTTGTTGGCACATTATGGCATCATATGAGACTTTTGTCGTTGTCTGAGGTGGCTTATTTCCCGAGCAGTTTGTACTAGGTGAGATGATATTATTGGACCTGGGATCAGTGCGATAAAATTTATATAAGTCACATTAAAGTGTAAATACTGATATTCAGTCCAAAATGAGGTAATGGTTCTTGTCAAGAAGAGGAACTCAATGATTTGTTGACTCGGCAGTTAGTTATGAATTCCTACTCATCTTTTTCGTCGTGGCAATATTGCAAGAGTTGGAACAAGACTTATATGAGTCATGAGGTGTGTTGTGAGCATCAGATTTGTGAAATTTTATCTATTGTTATCAGAGGATGTCATTATGGTCATGTGAGTTATACGGTGCATTGTGTGGATTTAGCAAAGGTATGTAATCGTGTGTTGGTGCATCCTGTAGTGATTGATACGTTGTTAGTATAATGGGAGCTTGCCTGGCAGAGAATTCCTGATGTTGGAATTGGGCTCTAAGGCTTATTTGACTAAGAAAAAAGGAGAATCTTCAGACTGGCTCAAGCTACTGTGCTCAACTGAGTTGTGTAGCATGGGTAGGTTCACAAGGTATTAAGCAATGATTTCAAACAACTCTAGAGTAGTTCTTAGCACGTTCGAGAAAGAATGTATGTTTAAGTGGGAGAGAATGTAACGACCTGACCGGTCGTTTTGAGCTATAGCATGTTGTTCGACAGTTTGAGGCCATGAGTAGCTTCACTTCAGGTATTATAACTTGCACGTGTGGTTAGAATTGATGTTTGGGAAGTTCGGAGTTGATTTTGAAAGAAAATTCTCATTTCGAAAGCTTTAAGTTAGAAGAATTGACTAAGTCAGATTTTTGAGTAAACGATCTCGGAATGGAGATTTGAAGGTTCCAGCAGGTTTGTATGATGATTTCGGACTTGGACGTATGTTCGGATCGGTTATGGATGACCTGGGAGTATTTCAGCACCTATTGTGGAAGTTAGCATTTTGGAAGAATTTCATAAATTTTAGTTGAAGTTTCTCTGCTATTTATGAACCCCAGTATTGTATTATTGTATACTTTACTGTAATTCTATCGCTGTAATGATGTTCCATGTTCTCTAATATCAAATGTTCCTATGTCCAGAACTTTAGGATAGGCTTCAACTTATGTCGTTTATACACACTATATGCATTTGACTTGAATGATTTCTGACATTCTTAGGTCTTTTCTTATTTGTTATGCTTATGTTGGCCCTGAACTTTGTATTTTGTCTGTTATGAGTTCATATTAATGCATTGCTTTAGATTTTTGCATTTAGACCTCTTGTGGAGACTGATATATGCCCAAAATTTGTTTGAATATGTTTTACTTTGACAACTTCATGGTATGTTCTTCATCTATTCATTGCTACCTATCAGTTTCTCAGAATTGGTTCCTTAACCATGTTTGTTTAGGTTTTCAGGTTGAATCTTTACTTTTGGGAATTAATAATTGTTACTAGAATTGGATCATGGTTTGTCTGCCCAGAGTTTCATACTAATCTTTCCTGTAAGGATTCTTGTTCGAGTGTAGGATCAGTTTGATCATGTTTTCCTTTAGATCTTCATGTTGAGGTTTTGCTACTTGTTATCTACTCTAAGTTAGTTCCTAGCCCTGCTTTGTTTTAGGCAAAGTGCATCTCCTGTGATATTTTACTTGAAATAGCTCTTGACCATGTTCTATCTTAGATGTTTCGTGCTAAGGCTCCCATGTACGAACTCCCACTTAGTTGCCTCATCCAAATCAGTTCTGGACCATGCTTGCCTTGAACATTTTTCTATTATGATCCTTGTGATCAAGCCCGGATTATTCTAAGGTGTCTATTTTCACTTTGTGCTAATTTCATGAACTTGTAACCCATTTGGTGTGTGTATTTCCTGTATGTTTATTGCTTGTTAATAGTAATGGTTAGACAAGATAGCTGCTCTTATTGTTTGGGTCTAACTATTGGGCCAATTTCGGTACTGGGATCTGTTGTACATTGACAGTAAATTGGAGTTTTGGGCATGTCGTCCGTGTAAATTTGTAAGCCTACTTGAGGGCCCAGATATGTTACTGAGTTTCTTTACATGTATAATTGGATATATAGTTATTCCATTTTGGGCCTGTAATAACATGTAAAGAAAGAATGATGGGAAAATAAGTTAAAAGGGGGCTAGATATTATTATTGCATGAACGGGTAGAAAATATGCCTATAGTATCCAAATGGCCTTGCTTGCTATTTGGTTATCATGTTATATTTCCATGTATTGCTCGCTAATAGATAACATGCTTATAGGATATTGAACTTTCCTTATCCTCTTAGAGATCATGAATGTAAGGCATGATACTTTAAAACTGCCAATGTGATTAGAAAACGTTTCTATTGGGAAAACTCCTTGTTAACTTGTTTGCATATTTGTCCATCCGCTTAAAAATAAGGTGTTAGAATCAAAACATTTCGATATCATGCCAATAGGAGTTTATGTTAAGTAATTGAAAATATTTTGCTAATATGTCTTTCAGTCGTGCTTTCAACACCTATCCTCTTAGAGATCTTGACTATAGGATCTGTGAATAAGGATTTGCATCATTTAACAGTTGTATCATTCAAAACAGTCTAAAACATGATCATTTAGAGATCCTTCTTATAGGACCTAAGTAATATAACATGCTTTGTTAAATTAGGGGTGTATAAGTCATGAACTTGGTTAACTCACTACTGGTGCTCTACGTATTTATATAGAAATCCTATTTAGATCGAATCAATTCAGTGACGCATTAATTCACAACTATTCGTCTTAATTAGAAGAGCATTTCGCCCATTCATTCTGCTACCAATCGCTGTTGTTTGACAATTATGTGCATATGAATCTATGTGTGGCGGTAAACATGAGCTCCTTTATGCTTATTGTTTCTCTATGTGAAGTACAAAAAGTTTCTTTTATGTGGCGTCTAGTCTTTTAATTTTGAGTAGTCTAGGATGAGTCTAGAACTACCTTTCTACATCTCCAATGCCTCTTGGACCATAAGCATGGGATGGGTAAGCACAAGCAGGGCACGACTTATAACTAAATTAATGTGCTTTAGGTAAACAAGTTATAGATAGTAATTGTGTAGCTGGAGATGATAGTCTGTGTTCGCCGAAAAATATGAGCAACCCTTGTATTTATAAGTCTTGCGAAGTATTATTTATGTTACACAGGGTGATCCTTTAGGCTAAAAAATTTAGGAACCCCCCCACCTTGTGTCTATTTTTTCCTTATATATTAAGTTTGAAAAAATCTAAATTTAACAAAGTTATACATTATAGTCTCCAAGGAGTTGTGCCAATTTGTTTATTGACAAATAAAGACTATTCTTCCGAATTATTCTTTTTTCATCATTTAAGTGTTATTTCTTTAATTATTTGTTTCACTTAGAATGACCAATTGCTCACCCAAACCTTTGCTCCTTTAGTTTAATAATGACCTCATTTTCATGCCCACTTAGAATAAATAACTATAATTTGATAAATCCCACATATCTTTCAAATTCAGCCGGAACCAGAGTTGTGGACCTCGAAGAGTACCTAACCCCTTTTCTTTGAGGTAATTTGAGCCGTTACCCGATCTTCGGTGACGTAGACTAGTTAAAATAGATTTACTTGCAAATAGGTGCCCTAACTTACCTTTAAATCGTTAGGTGGTCACTCTTCTCTTTTAATACCCATTTAAAAGCGTTGTCATGTATCGTAACCTGCTTTCGCAAGAAAACGGGGCCCGACAACATGGAGACTTTACTGGAGATACATAGGCTCTTGCCATAACGAATCTTCGCTTGTGTTAGATAAATTGAATTGCATTATTTCTTCCATGTATCTCCATTTACCCGTCCCTTTACTTGCTTAAAATTTCTGCACAATGAACCTCGCTTTTCGAATTTTGTGAACTATGCTAACTGTTTTCTTTGTCTTTTCTTTTCCGATTCTCTCTTGCTTATTTTATCTCATCATTTAATACTACCTTTATGTGTGTTTCACCATGTAAATCACTCGACTATATGTTATCTCTTTCGCATAAACATGTTTTCAACAACATATTCCACCTGTTCCAGTTGTCAATATGTGCTTGATGATTTTCTGTGCTTTCTGTAATTACCCTTGTCAAATTGGAAAGGCTTATTAGGGGTAGACTAGTCGTTCAGTGGTGCAGTCGATAATCCCATGTCTTTCCCTCCGAAGTCGTCCACTTGAGACTACCCGTCTAGATCCTTTTAAAAACCTTCTCTAATCGAAAAGTGCAAGCATCATGTTAAACCTAGGTTGGATTAAATACCTACAACATATTAAATCCATTTAGATAAACCTTGTCAAAATTCCAAAAAGGGTCTCTACAATCCCAAGGGACACATTCCTGCTATGTGCATGACTTGGAGAAAATGTACCAGCGTGTTGACTATTATGGCTTAATAAATCAAACTAGGAGGGGGTAGGGCTAAATCTTTTATTTAATACATAAAATGAAGTACAACCTTCCTAGGTTCGGTATGGTTCAGAGCATCCCGTCCGAGTTGATCGATTGGTGGAACGACCTTCCTCAGTGTGGCAGGAAACACGTGAGAAGAATACTGGGTAACTTGCCATCACTAATGGATATTCATCCAAGCATGGATTTGGTCGAGGCTTCTACTACATTTTGGGACGAGAAGATGGCTATTTTTTGAATCGGAAACTTGGAGATGACCCTACTCTTGGAGGAAATTGGAGATTTTGCTAAACTTCCCTAGGATAGTGCAGGTTTGCTAGTACCAAAAAATCGTACTTCCCGCAGTTTTCTAGAGATGTTCGGGATTAAGAAGAATGATGAATTAGGTTGCTTGAAAAAGTCTTATATTTCTTTTGATTTTCAATATGAACAATATGGATGTAGTAAACAATACCATTTGCATCAAGAAGAATTGGCTATCACTTTTGTTGGGTGGATTCATCATAGGGTCTATGTCTTCATTGTGTGTTTCATGGGGTTGTTAATCTTCCCAATTAAAGGGAGAAAAATTCATTCCCACCTACCCATGGTTGCCATAACCATGATGGAAGGAATTAAGGGATAGACTTATAGTATTGTTCCTGTGATATTAGAAGATATGTACCGAGCCTTAGACCGATGCAAGTATAGGGCTGGTTACATTGAAGGATGCAATCTTCGGTTACAGATATGGTTGTTTGGGCATCTCCAAAAAGGTGACTACCTTTAGGAATTCCTTCGCAGGACGATGAATGATTATATTGTCAGCCATTACCTAAATAAAATGACCTTTGCTCCTAAAAGATTTGCAAAGGCCTACGAATGCTGAAGGATGGGTACACCTTTTCAGTAATCTGATTGATGTAAAGGTATAATGGATGTTCGAATGGTTTCCAAGCAAGGAGTTCATAATCTGATCTAATAAGGCCACTTATTTGGTGTTGATTGGATTGCGAGGCATTTACCCTTAAGTTGCAATAAGGGCAATGAGGCAAGCTGGAAGAAAGCAAGTTATACCCCAAGTAGCCAACATGACACAATACAAGGCATATTTCAAAGGGGATGTCATTCCTTTCAAGTTCGAGGCTCAGCACATGTGGAATCAAAAACCCATCTTAGATGGAGAAACTATAGAGCCCGATAGGTATCAAGCTGGACACACGTACTATACATTTCATGGATGGAAGATGACACAACTCGAGATTTAAATCGGGTGTCAAGCTAATGGGAAGAATCATAGACGAAGAGGCCAAAGCTTAGGTAAAATACAAGAGGTTGTGCAAGAGGGTCTTCGAATATGAGGCCAAGCATATGGAACAACATAGTACAGATATGGAAGCAATAAGATTGTGGAGAGAGATAGAAAACAAATCGACAGAGAGGTCGGAGTACTTAGAATAAGAATTGATAGAGTTGGAGGGGAAAATGAGGAAGAGACTGTGGGACTGCCAAGGAATGGGCTATGATGAAGAAGGAAATCTAGCAATGGCTTACTTGTTGTTTGACATGTGCGACCTTGGGAACGTGATTGATGGGGCAAACAATGAAACACATGGAGAAGATCCATCTGGGACGAAGTAGAGTAAGAGAGATTTATTTAAATGTTTTAAACTTAGATTCCATTTAGAATTGATGTAATATGGCTTTTTGCCACTAGTAATTTTATATCATTATTTCGATTTAATAATAGAATAGTTTGATTTATTTTCACATTAATGGGATGAAACAATGTTGGCACAAATTTCTTCAAGTTCACTTGCTGCTTAGGAACACCTCGGGCACAACGAGGTCCCCAAATTAGTACGCTAATCATTGAATGCCTTATAAGCTATATATTTAAATATTACAAGACTCTTTTATTTCACCTTGCAGACTTGCCTACCTTTTGTTCTTTCTTTTGATTATTCACATTCCCAATGGATGGCTGGTGCAATCTGGGAACATTAGAATACCACATAATATCTAGAGACCCTCCACCTCCTCCCCCACCTAGCGACATCAAAAGCAAGGGTAAAGTAAAGATGTATGTTTGAGTGGCAATAGGAAAGACAATGCTCCTTTTAGAAAAAAACTAGAAACCTCGGATGGTTGAAGGACACCGGGGCAGAACGAGATGGTTTTGCAATTAGAGCAAAAGATTATGGAACTACAAGGTGAACTCGAGAAGGTCTGGAACCTCGACAACCTGTCCCTCACTTTAAATTTCCCTGATATCAATCACAAAAATGCTAATACTCAAAACCCTCCACTACCCAGAATCCACAACCACAAGCTCCACAAAAATCCCCTACTCAATAATACAATAACCCTATACCCCCATAAAACCTAAACCCTCTACTATTTCAAGTTCCTCAACAACACCCTTATAATACAACTCAGTACCCGCAAACTGTCACTTATAGCATTCTTCAAAATGTACCACAACCTACCAACGATCCACCCCAGGCATCCATTAATGATCATCCATACACTTTAGCCCCTAGAACCCACCAAAAAAATCCCATATACGTGGAAACTCTACCATGCACGCCACAACAAACCAAATACATGCCTGAACCTATTGAAAATGACATGCTCATCAAGAACATGGGTGAGGAGTTGACAGATTCATATTCAATATCAATATGTTTTCTATATCCAAAACCTGAAGAAGAAACCCACAAAACACTTACGTGAGTATGACACTCATTGGACATTAGAAGTTGCTAAGGTAAAGTCGCACTGGATGAAGAACAAATGAATAAGTTTATCATGCAGGCTTAGGATCCAGAGTACTATGAAGATTGCTGGTCATAGAAAATCGCAAATTTTATTACATCATCAGGTTAGGAGAAAAATCGAAGATGGTATCAAGAGTGCCATGGTTACCAATTTTGAAGCTCTGCAATCCACTAATAAAGTTTTATAGTCTGGAGGTATTTCTAAGAATCAAGAAATGGGTGTCGTGATGGTAGTCCAAGGGCCAAAGTCTCACCTTACCTATCAGACACCCCTACAAGTATATCACCCCCACCCCTAAAATACCATTATCCTGCTACAACGTACCATACCTACAATACACAACTAGCCTACAATCACTCATCTCCACCTGCCCGTCTGAATTACACTAAACCCTGACATGACTTCGACTGCAGAGCTCCTAGGAAATACACCCTTCTCATTGAACCAATAGCCCGATTGTACGAGAGGCTAAAGGTTGCCGGTTCCATCACTCCCATTCTTGCAGCCAGAATTGAAAATCCCTCTCAGTGGATCAACCTCAACAAAACCTGTGAATATCACTCTAGCATGAAGGGGCACACCACTGATGAATGTTGCATGTTGAAAGACAAGATTACAATTATTGATACTAAGGCAATACAATTGGAGGAATCTGCACCCCAATGTATGCAACAATCCCCTTCCTGACCATAGGGGTGAGGGAGTAATTATGATTGAGACTGATGAAGAATGGGAACATGAAAGGTCCATCGGTATTATTCTAGAAGGAGACACTGCTATGACATCTCATGTCACACTCTCACTAATTGTGATGGAAACCAAGGCATGGTTTGAGGTTGAACTTGATACACCTAGGCTACCGTTCATTTTGATGGTAGCTACATCACCATCTTACAAATCTCATGATGTTATGTGGGACTATGTGGGAGGAAGAAGGAAAGGAAATGCTAAGGTGAAAGAAGCTGGCGACGCCCAAGGAATGACTAGAACAGTTAAAGTGTACATGCCGGAAAATCTTGCCCGGGGAGGGATAAGTAAAGAGACCTCACCAAAACCCCCTGTGTGGAAACAGGTACTGATGATTTGTGGAGAAAGGTACAGGCCAAAGAGTATTATGTGATTGATCACCTAAAAACAATTCCTGCCAAAATATCTATCTTGTCGTTGGTGTAAAATTCAGACGCACAAAAGAACACCTTAATGAAGGTGTTAAGTGATGCCTACGTTCCTGTTGGCATCACCAATGGGGAAACGACGAATATGATCACAAGTAATGGAAACACACAAGATCACTTTCCACGAAGACAAATTGGCACCAAAAGGTTTAAGTTACAACTGGGCGTTACACATCACTATGCAGTATAACAAAAAATTCATCTCTCGAGTCTTGAGCAATGGAGGATCGAGCCTGAATATATGCCCTTTGACCAATCTGAAGAGATTGGGTATAGGTATACCAGAGATAGAGATAGGGGGCATGAACATGAAATCATTTGGTGGATCCCAAAGAGCTACACTCATAGAAATTGATATGAGTTTGAAGATAGACCAACACATATTCGATGTCGAGTTCTAGGTACTAGATATTTCTGCTACCTACAACCTGCTACTAGGAGGACCATGGATATATGTGGCTGGGGAAATTATTTCTACTTTGCATCGGGCTGTGAAGTTCGAGCGGAATCATCTCGAGGTGGTTGTTCACTGAGATGGAAACAATAATATCTATACCAACCAGACCGTACTAATAGATAATAAAATAGTAATAGCTGAAACACCAGGATATATAGAAAGAACACTCATAGGAACGGTAAAACTATGGTTACAAAATTTAACAAGTGAAAGCTTAGATACATTAAGAAGTAATAAAAAACTTGATGGTACAGCTGCAACAACAGTTACAGATATATTGAATAAATATGAAATAGCAATAAGAAATGAATTTAGTAGTATGACAACAGAAGTAGAAGAACAAAATAAAGAAAAGACTACAAATAGAAATTTAATGACAAAATTAGCAATATGTAATATGTGTTATATAGACGAATATACTTGTGCATTTAGAAACTATTATTATAAAGGAACATATAGTCCGGATGAAAGTAAGGAAATAAGAAAATTATATTTTACCAAATTACCAGAACCTTTTAGCTCAAAAATAATAAAAAATTGGAATGAAGCAGAACTAGCAGATACTCTAGGAGCTCGAATAAAATTTCTATAAAACTGGTTTATAGAATTATGTGAAAAATATAAAGAAAATATCAAAATGGATAAAATATTAGTAAAAAATTTGGCATGCTGCAAAAATAGAATAGCACCCCAATTTGGCTGCACAGATAAATATTACAAAAAAGAAGTCTCTTTAACAAACTATGGAACATTCAAACGAGTTACAAGATCAGGTAAGTTTATTCATAATCATGTCTAACTAAACTTTTATATTCCTTATAATCTCTTGAATATCATAACTGTTTATCATGTTATAGTACTGTTATAAAGAACATCTTGAGAAAGTTTGCCATGTCTAATAATGCTGAGAGTAGTTAAGCCCAGACTATGCCATCCTAAGGTCGAAACCGGTAGGCATGGAAGCCGTTTAGGGGAGTAGACAGAGTTGAGGAGCTGTTAGGGTAAATGATTGAAGCAAGAAAAACATGGTAGTGACCAGAAAAGATTGTTCAGTATAACTTATTAAAAATGATAAACTCTATGATAAACAAAGAGGTTAGAGGGAATATGTTTAGTAAACACATGATAAGAATAAGGAAGACTTGTATATAACTCAGATATTTCTTATAATAGAGAGAAGATAAGAGAGAAGGTGAGGGTGTGTCCTAGATGCGGAGCTAAGTCGATCGGAAGACTCAAAACTTTCAGAGTTAGAAGGAGACGTTGGAATACTCCAAAAAACCCATAACAAAGTTTGTTTATATACAGCTGCAGGTACAAGTAAACAAGTTAACAAGAATCCACATACCAATGTCAATTTAAATAACATATTTGATAAACCAATTACTCCGAAAAGGCCAAAAGAAACAATAGTTACGACACCACAAACCTCAACCTATGCCAGCAGCCTACACCAAAATAAAAACATATACAACCATATTACCCAGACCTATATTGAAAATATATACAAAATTCAAACATTTCTAAACCTTAACCCCAGAGCAACTACTACAACAGATCCAACACAGGACTATATAACCCAAAAACTCCAAGGATATAATAGGCTTATTGCACAGCCAAAAACTAGAACCAATTTAGTAAAAACATGTTACAATTACGGATTACTTAGTACGGAATATACCTATGATGGGGAAGAGATAAGTGGAATACCAGAGCTATATAAAGCATTTATTACATTTAAAAGAATTACAAAAGGAAACCTATTTTTTATAAAATTCTATACAACACCAGCTGAGATATTATACGATGAAATAAAACCTATTATACAGGTTGTAAAAATAGGATTGACACGAGATATGATAATACCAGAAGAAATAGAACAACAACCTAGGTTGTTGTTCTATTTCTTCTGGTATTATCATATCTCGTGTCAATCCTATTTTTACAACCATCCTCGGTCATATCTCCTGTATTTATTTTTGGATTTGTTTTTATCTTTTTTGTTTTTTCTATAAGTTCTGTGTACGTCTATACAAGATATAAAAGCAAAAAACCCAATAAAATACGTACATTTTGGAGGAACAGAGATACTAATAAAAGCATGTTTTAGAGAGGGAATAGATACCCCTATAGAAATATACTTGGCAGACGATAGAATTGTACAACCTATAGAAAAGAGTGTAATAAGTGCAGTAAGAGGTAACTTAATATACCAAAAATTTAAATTCATAATAAGCGCCAACTATTCAGTGGCAATAGATGATAAAAATATAGATAATTCATTAGTGCTATACTGGAAAATGTCTGGAATAGAACTAGAACCAGGAAGTAAGATATTCACAGCAAGATGTAAAAATCTATATGTCTTAACAACAAAACATAAGATAACAACTAAAAATAAAATAAATAAAATTAAAATAGAAAATCCATTCAAAAGAATAGTATCAGTTATAGACAACAATGATTATAGTTATAAAGAAATGGATATAGAATAAAACAGAATATAAATATATTTGCTATCTTAAGAATAAAAGATGAATAAAGAAGATTTCGCACTAGAAGAAAAAAATATGAAAATCCAGAAGGATTAAAAATAACAATAATATTTTCCAACTTAGGAAGAAGATACAAGAAAATAGGAAATAACCTAAACTTAATGTTAGGAAAAGAAACGGTAAAACTAGAAGATAGTTTAACAGCAATGGTTAGAATAAGAAAAGAAAACGAAGAAATAGATAGAAAACGAGAAATTAAAGAAATAAAACAGCAAGCTAAAGAAAAAATACAACAGATAGAGGAAGTAAAGAACACTAAAATAACAGAATTAGAAAAAGAATTAGAAATGCTAAAACAGTTATATACAAATAAACTAAAAGAAAAAGAAAAACGTAAAGAAGAAGAACAAGAGCATGCTACTTTGGTAAGGTTATGAGCCAGGCTAGGGCCTCGGTCCCAAGCTTCAGCGGTTAACAGAACCGATATGACCAAGAACTTAGAATACTACCTTTGGTCTTGGGTACGAGTACACCGTGCAAGAATATCAGGATTGAACGGCTCCGTGGAATGAATCTTACTATCCATTGCCTAAACCCATACTGTCATTGTACTATACATTCCGTTAGGCTAACGTGATTTGGGATTCTGAAAAAGATGAGATTCTGGATAGCATGAGAAGTTTGTTCCTAGGTGACGAAGATATGGATTCCAATGTGATCTTAGGAGAGGAGGAAGAATACCTCTCCAACCAAATGGCAGGAGATGGAGCAGTTCTTAGGAACCGGACCGCCACACCGTCCTAAGCTTGTCGCGCACCTCGGTAACTTTGGCAAACTAGCATAATTTTCCTTTAGATTGTTTTCTATAACATAAGACATTCTGTGTTTTGATTTGAGATAAATACCCGAGATATTGAGTCGTGTTTGTTTTGACATTTTATGTTTTAAATTAATGAATTATTTCTCTTTGTTTATTTATATTATTAGCTATGCATTCTTTTTAGCATAACTATTTCATATCATGTTGAATATACAACTGTGACATATAATGAGACAACGCAACACGATGAGAGTAATTAGGGAGAATGGGAAAATGATGTAATACCTGAAGAAATTGTAAAGGATGTAGAGGATTTGAAAACAATCTAAAGTCCAACATAGAAGAAATTGAGGTAGCTAATTTGGTTAATTCAGAAATGGTCAAAGTGACCCGCATTAGTATCCATCTATCACCGTCCGACAAGGACAAATACATCAGGTTTCTGGATGAAAATGAGGATATCTTTGTGTGGTCCCATGACGACATAACATGATTGAGCACATCTATAGTAGCCCACAAGCTACCTACCAATCCAATGTGTCCGCTGGTGAAACAGAAACTCAGGAAATTCAGGCCAGATATAATTTTAAAGATAAAAGAAGAGGTTACCAAGCAGATCAAAGCCAAGGTCCTCCAAGTGGTTGAATACACGTACCAACGAAAGATGGGAAGGTCAAGATGTGCGTTGACTACCGAGATCTGAACAGAGCAAGTCCAACGGATGATTCTTCACCACCAAATATACACACGTTGATCGATAATTGCGCCAAGAATGAACTCAAATTATTTTCTTATTTCTTTGTGGGATACCACCGGATCTGGATAGATGAAGAAGACGCGAAGAAAATAGCCTCATCACTCCATGGGGTGTGTATAGCTATAAGATGATGTCGTTTGGTTTGAAGAACATCTGGGCTACTTACATGAGGGCCATGACCACTCTCTTTCATGATATGGTACACAAGAAAATAGAGGTTTATGTGGATGACGTCATTATCAAATATAAGAAGAGCCAGGATCGTATAGCGAATTTGTGAAGTTTTTTGACTGCCTGTAAATGTACAACTTGAAGATGAACCATCCGTAAAATGTGCTTTTGGGTCCCTGCCGGGAAATTACTAGGTTTCATTATCAGCCACCAATTAATTGAGCTAGACCCGTCAAATATCAAAGTCATCCATGATCTGCCACCACTAAGGAATAAGAAAGACATGATGAGTTTCTTGGAGTGTCTCAATTACATCAGTCGTTTCATAGCTCAATCAATGGTAATATGTGAACCATTCTTCAAGATATCGAGGAAGGATGTTGCAACAAGTTGGACTGAGAAGTGTCAAAAGGCCTTCGATAAAATCAAGAAGTATCTATTCAAACCTCCTTTGTTGGTTCCACCAGAGACCGGGAGACCTCTACTGTTGTACCAGTCCGTGTTGGATGGAGAATTTGAATACATATTGAGACAACATGAGACCAGAAAGATAGAGAAAGGAATATACTATCTAAGTAAGAAGTTCACACTGTATGAAGCTTAATATTCTTTATTAGAATGTATTTGTTCTGCTTTGACTTGGATCGCCCAGAAGCTGAGACTTTATTTTTGTGCCTACACCACACACCCTATATCGAGAATGGACCCTTTAAAGTATATTTTTCAGAAACCTATGCCTACTAACAATTTGGCAAAGTGAAAAATACGGCTAACTGAGTTTGACATCGTTTATGTGACTCAGAAGATAGTCAAGGGGAAAGCATTGGTTGATCACCTGGAAGAGAACCCTGTGGGAAGAGAATACGAACCATTGAAGTTGTATTTTCCCGACGAGCTAGTGTCTTCTTCCTCTTTCATAGGAAAAGATACCACCGATGCTTATGACAATTGGAGAATTTTCTTTGATAAAGCCACAAACTTCAAGGGAATAGGCATCGCAGTTGTCCTAATATCAGAAACCGGCTAACATTATCTGATATCTGCAAAACTTAGGTTCCCATGCACTAACAATATGGCATAATATAAGTCTTGCATTTTGGGACATAGGTTGGTCGTCAACATGAACATCAAGGAATTATTGGTAATCAGAGATTCAGACTTGGTGATACAACAGGTGCTCGGAGATGAGCCACCAAGAATATGAAGATATTTCATACTTACATGGTGTGCATAATCATATCAAGAGGTTCACAAAGATAGAATTCAAACATGTTCCTCGAATTCAGAACGAGTTCTCAGATGAATTGGCCACCCTATTTTCCATAATACAACATCCAGATAAGAATTATATTGACCCCAACCCAATAGAGATCTGAAAGAAGCCTGCTTATTGTGTTCACGTTGAAGAAAATTTTGATGGGAATCCATGGTTTCACGATACCAGGGAGTGTTTGGAAAGGGAGAGTACCCGAAAAATGCTACACACACTCAAACACTATAGAGGCTATCTAACCATTACTTTCTGAATGTAAGAATTCTGTACAAAAGAACTCCCGACTTAGGATTGCTAAGATGTGGCGATGCTAAGGAAGCGTGTATGCTACTCGAAGAGACAAATTTTGGAACTTGTGGACCTCAGATAAATGGGTTCATTCTAGCTAATAAGATATTAAGGGAAGGATAGTTTTGGATTACTATGGAAGCTGACTACATCAAGTACGTATAGAAGTGTCACCAGTGTTAGGCATATGCTGACATGATACTAGGTCCACCTAATGAACTTAATATGATGAGCTCACCTTTGCCTTTTTCCACCTGGGGCATGAATGTCATCGGCCCAATTGAGCCCGCTACCTCCAGCAGACATAGATTTATATTGGTGGACATTTATTACCTCACCAAATAGGTCGAATTTGCATCCTACAAAGTCGTGACAAATGAGGTCAACAAATGTTTTATTTAGGACTGTATTGTCTACCGATTCGGGGTGCCTAAGTTAATTATTATTGACAATGACGCCAATCTCAATAGTTATATGTTGAAATCCATGAGTGAAACATTCAAGATCAAATACCGGAATTCTACAAGGAAGATGGTAAACAACTATAAATAGTGACATGAGAAGTTACTATTTTCTAGGCACGAATATCGCTCTATGGTCCAAATGTTCAACTAGGGAAAAACCCTATTTGTTGGTCTGTGGTACTAAAATTGTTATACCCGTTGAGGTGGAAATTCTTTCCTATGCAGAACATACAAGAAACCTAGCTTAGTTATGCAAAATGGGTGCAAAGCCGATATGATCAATTGGCTCTCATTGACGATAAAAAGGTTAATGTGGTATATCACAACCAACATTAATAGAATAAAACGACAATGGCTTTCAACAAGAAGGTTAGACCAAGGCAATTCATACAAGAGCAACTGGTTCTGAAGTGGATTTTTCCACCTCATAATGAAGCAAAGGGTAAATTCTCACCTAACTAGCAAGGATCTTACATGGTTCACTGAGTGCTAATATGAGGGGCACTCATACTGGCAGAAATGGATGAAGAGATATGGCCAAAACCTACCAATTCATATGTCGTCAAAAGATATTATGTTTGAGATTGTATTTCCACTTTCTTCTTGATGCAACATGAACTATGTTTGACCTTATTCCCATTTAAGAGGGGATACGTAGGCGGCCATGTAGGTTTGATCATATTATAGTAAATTTTTCATTCCCTTATATGGTCAGAAACTGGGACAATATTTTGAGCTTAGTCATATTTAATGTTATCAAATCAATTGTCACCGAATGAATGTTATTGGAAGTATTCATAGAACTAGGGCAGAATTTTGAGGGAGTCCTCAAAATTCCATTCAGAACAAGGATGTTGTAATGTCTCAAAACATGTCACAGACTATGACTCGATAGGACTATCTATTTTCATGCATTATCACTTATTTTAATTAGTTGCTTTTATTGCAGCTAACTAATTGCAAAATACATTTTTCCAAAATTTCATTTTTTGTAATGGCCAAATGCTACCTATGATAGCTCAAGCACAGAAGCGTCAAGCAAGAAGCAAGGACAGAATGAGGAATTAAAAGCATGAACCAACCTCCCCCCCCCCCGTCTTACCATTTTTCTTTGAATGTAGGAATAGCAGATGCAAAATTCTCAATAGTATCCACAAAGATATATGACGAGACCTCTATCCTCACATAGACAGATGCTACCAAGCTTAAATATGCCAAGCTAAGAATTGCTTTCCCTTCTCGCATTCATCGGAGCCTAAGTACTGCCACCACATCTGCATAGGGCTATGCATTGCCCTCATTACATTGCATTAGGCTAAGCTCTGCCTCAATTATTTCATAAGTATATACATTGCCTTTCTCTGCATTGGGCTAAGCACTACCCTCATAACATTGCATGAGGCTAAGATCTGACTCCATCATTGCATAAGGCTAAATATTTCCTTTCTCTACATCGGGTATCATTACATAGCATGAGTATAAGCTCTGCCTCCATCATTGCATAATGCTAAGCATTTCCTTTCTCTACATAGTGCTAAGCACTGCCCTCATTACATTGCATGAGGCTAAACACTACCTCAATAATTACATAAGGCTAAGAATTGTCTTTTTCTGTAAAGGGCTAAGCACTGTCCTCATTACATTACATGAGGCTAAGCTTTGCCTCTATCACTGCATAAGGCTAAGCATTGCCCTTCTCTACATAGGGCTAAGGATTGCACTAATTACATATCATGAGTCTAATATCTGCCTCAATCATTGCATAAGGCTAAGCATTTCCTTTCTCTACATAGGGCTAAGCACTGCCCTCATCTCATAGAAGGCTAAAAGTTGCCTTCTTTCATTTTTACATAAGCTTAAAAGTCTGCCTCTATTATATGCATATAGCTAAGCACTGTCTATTCTCTTCTGTCGAACTTTCAAATATCATCACACCTCCACATTTCATGGGCTAAAATATTGCCAAATTATCCAAGGACATCATAGTCCAAAGGCACCATTTTCATTGCCTGAGGAAACCATTCCTTATAAGCCATATAGGCTCACTCAGATGGCTCGCTTAGATAGCTCGTCTGATTCATCGTGGTGTATCAGCTAGCCATGGTTCATACAGTGCTCATCCGGGTCAGTCATCTCTCAATGCTCCCCAACTCAGAGTTTATGTCGTGATCCATCAGTTCAACATTCGTCTGTACCAGGTCCTTCTAGCAGTTATTATGTTTCTCGAGGCCCGATTCAGTACCCACCACCAGCAGGGAGTTGCTTCAAGTATGGGGGTTGGGAATGTATGGAGATAGTGTCTCTGCTGCTTTGGAGGTCCATTTCAACAGAGAGGTCAGGCGGTGACTTCCATACTAGTTACTTCGCCAACCCCCCCCCCCATCCAACTCATGGTAGGTCTTAGGAAGCTAGAGGTCGCCCTAGAGGGGGAGGCCGATCAAGTGGCGGTTAGACTCGATTATATGTTATTCTTGCTGGGCCAGAGGCGATTGCTTTAGATATAATGATTATTGGTATTGTTCTCTGTGCCACATAGACGATTCCACATTATTTGACTATGGTTATACTTTTTCCTATGTATCAACCTATTTTACTTGTTATTTGGATATGCCCCGTGAGCCCTTAGTTTCACCTGTTCATCTATCTATGCTGGTGGGTGATACTATTGTTATGGATCGTGTGTATCGATTGTGTTTGGTGACCATTAGAGGATTGGAGACTACAGATGATCTCTTATTACTTAGTATGGTTGATTTTTATATGATTTGGGGTATGTACTGGTTGTCTCCGCATTCTATTCTGGATCATCACGCTAAGACTGTGAAGTTGGCGATGCCGGGGTTGCTAAGGATCGAGTGGAGAGATTCTCTTGATTATGTTCCCAGCTGGGTGATTTCATACTTGAAGGCCCAACGGATTATTAGGAAGTGGTTTTTGTCATATTTGGCCTTTGTAAGGGATGTTGTTGCTGCTACCACTACTATTGATTCTTTTCCGGTAGTGCAAGATTTTCTAGATGTGTTTCCTACAGACATGCCACCCGACAGAAATAATGATTTTGGTATTGACTTAGTGCCAGACACTTAGCTCATTTCTATTGCTTCGTATCATATGGCACCAACAAATTTTCTTGATAAGGGGTTCATTAGGCCTAGTGGGTCGCCTTCAGGTGTGCCGGTTCAATTTGTGAAGAAGAAGGATGGTACTATGCAGATGTGCATCGACTATAGGCTATTGAACAAAGTTACAATCAAGAACAAGTATCCTTTGTTGCGCTATTGATGATTATTTTTTACCAGCTTCAGGGAGCGAGGTGGTTCTCTATGATTGATTTGAGGTCTGGGTATCACCAGTTGAAGATTCGGGACTCAGACATTTTGAAGATGGTTTTTAGGATCCGCTACGATAATTATGAGTTCTGCGTGATGTCTTTTGGTATGACCAATGCCCCAGCAACATTCATGCATCTGATGAACAGTGAATTTCAGTCATATGTTGATTCGTTTGTCATAGTATTTATCGATGATATCATGGTGTACTCATGTAGCCAGCAGGAGCATGTACAACATTCAAGGATTGTACTACTGAGGTTGAGGGAGGAGAAACTTCATGCCAAGTTCTCCAAGTGTGAGGTTTGGCATAATTCGATGGCGTTCTTATGGCACGTGGTGTCAAGTGAGGGGATTAAGGTGGATCCAAAGAAGATAGAGGTGGTTTAGAGTAGGCACAAACCATCTTCTGCTACTGAGATTCGAAGTTTTCTCGCCTTGGCCAGATATTATTGTCACTTCGTGGGGGGTTTCTCATCCATTGCATCGCCTTTGACCTGATTGACCCAGAAGGGTGCTCCATTCAGGTGGTCGGATAAGTGTTTGGAAAGCTTTCAGAAGCTCAAAACTACTTTGACCAAAGCACCAGTTCTAGTCTTATCTTCAGCGTCGGGTTCTTGTATTGTGCATTGTGATGCTTATCGAATTGGTATTGGGTGTGTCTTCATCCAGAAGGGTAGAGTAATTGCTTATGCTTCACATCAGTTGAAGCCCCATGAGAATTACTACCTTTTTCATGATTTGGAGTTGGCAACCATTGTTCATGCATTGAAGATTTGGAGGCATTATCTCTATGGTGTGTCATGTGAGGTATTTATGGATCATCAGAGTCTCCAACACTTGTTTAAACAAATGGATCTAAATTTGAGGCAGCAGAGATGGTTGGAGCTGCTAAAGGACAATGATATTACCCTTTTGTATCATCTCGGGAAAGCCAATGTGGTGGCCGCTGCCTTGAGTATAAAGGCGGTGAGCATGGGTAGCCTTGAATTTATTCCTATTGGTGAGAGATCGCTTGCATCAAATGTTCAAGCCTTGGATAATTAGTTTGTGAGTTTATATTTTTCACAGCCCAGTCAGGTTCTAGCTTGTGTGGTTTCTCGGTGATACAAAGAGCGTCAGTATGTTGACGCCCATTTGCTTGTCCTCAAGGACACGGTTCATCACGGTGATGCCAGGGAGGTTACTATTGGGGATTATAGGGTGTTGAGGATGCAGGGTTAGATCTGTGTACCCAATGTAGATGGACTATGTTTGTTGATTCTTTAGAAGGCCCACAGTTCTTTGTATTCCATTCATCCGGGTGCCGTAAAGATGTATCAGGACTTGAGGCAACATTATTGGTAGAAGAGGATGAAGAAAGATATAGTGGGGTTTTCAGCTCTATGCCTATATTATAACCACGTGAAGTACGAGCAGCAGATACCAGGTGGATTGCTTTAGAGGCTTGAGATTACAGAGTGGAAATAAGAGCGTATCACCGTGGATTTTGTAGTTAAGCTCCCACGAACTTTGAGGAGGTTTGATGCTATTTGGGTGATTATCGATCGGTTGACCAAGTCCACGAATTTCATACCAGTTGGGACTACCTATTCTTCAGAGTGGTTGGCTGAGATCTACATCCACGAGAATGTTCGCCTTCATGGTGTGTCAATGTCCGTCATTTCAAATCCGGGAACACAATTTATATTGCAGTTTTGGAGAGCATTGCAGCGAGAGTTAGGCACACGGGTTGAGTTGAGTACAACGTTCCACTCTCAGATGTACGGACAATTTGAGCACACTATTAGATATTGGAGGATATGCTACATGCTTGTGTTATTGATTTTGTGGTTTATTGGGATCAGTTTCTACTGCTTGCTGAGTTTTCCTACAATAACAACTACCAATCGAGTATTCAGATGGCTCCATATGAGGCTTTGTAAGGGAGGTGGTGTCGGTCTGTAGTGGATTGGTTTGAGCCGGTTGAGGCTAGGCTATTGGGTACAGACTTTGTTCCGGATGCTTTGGACAAGGTTCAATTGATTCAGGATGGGCTTCACATGTCGCAGTCCAGATAGAAGAGTTATGCCGATTGAAAGGTTAGTGATGTTTCATACATGGTGGGGGAGAAGTTACTGTTCAGAGTTTCACCCATGTAGGGTGTGATAAGGTTCGGAAATAAGGACAAGCTGAGCCCTCAGTATATTGAGCCTTTTGAGATGCTTAAGAGAATTGGAGAGGTGGCTTACAGGCTTGCATTGTCGCCTAGTCTATCGAGTTTTCATGTCGTGTTTCATTTTTCCATGATCCTAAAATATGTCGGTGTTCCGTTTAATGTTTTGGACTTCAGCACAGTTCACTTAGATGAGGATTTGAATTATGATATGGAGTCGGTGGCCATTTTGGATCCGCAGGTTCAGAAGTTGAGGTCAAACAATAAATCATCAATGAAGGTGCAGTGGAGGGGTCAGCCAGTCAAAGAGGCTACTAGGGAGATTGTCGTGCCCCTTTTTCTCGCAAAATTGGGATTCGACACGTGACAACTCTTTTAAGGAGGTATAAAAATATGAGAGTCACCACCTAACGATTTTAAGGTGCATTAGGGCACCAATTTGCAAATGACTCTTGTTTAACTGGCCTGTAGCCAAAGATCGCGTAAGGGCTCAAGTTACCTCAAGGAGAAGGTATTAGGCACTCCTCAAGATCCACAACTGTGGGTCCCGGCGAACTTAAATTATATGGATTAGTCTATGTGATTAAATAAATGAAGAGAGAGCACAAAATTTAAGAATTTTATTATAAAAAGAACTTAAACAAAGGGGTAAAACTATTTTTGATTCTAGTAGAAAAGAAAGAAAATGTGAGGGGGAGGGGGGGTCCTATGTTTTCTAGCCTAAAAGATCACCCCGTGCAACATAAATAATATTTTGTAACTCCCTCGATATGGGGTGTTACTCATATTATTCAGCGGGCACAGACTAGCATCTCCTGCTACCCGATTACTATGTTAAAGTTGTTTACCTAATGTCGTTCCCCCTTTTTACTCGCGGAGTCCGGGTTCGACATTTATGGGGAACAACTCATTTCCTTTAGGGGATTGGGTATTTGAATTTAAAGAGTCGCCACCTAACGGATTTGAGGTTCGTTAGGGCACCTAGAGCAAATAACGCATGAAAATCGGCTTGTATTACTAGAGACTTCGGTAAGGGCCCGAAATAACCTCGAGGGGAAGGTGTTAGGCACCCCTTGCAGTCCACAACGGTGGGTCCCGGACGAACTTGATTTATGTAAATTAGTCATTTAAAAAAAGATAGTCTAAGCGCACATATAAGATAGAGAAAATTTGAGAGATAAGCAATATAAACACATATGTACGATAAAGGAATTCAACAAATAAGCAATATAAGCACACATATATAAATAAGATAAGGGCAGTCCTAGGTTTGTTAGCCTATTGGATCACATCTGTACAATACCCAGTAAGCCTTCCTCAATTAGAGGGGTTACACATGGCATTGGCGCACATGTTATCATATCCTTTACTACCCAATTATCGACTCGTCATAGCCTAAAGTGTTCTAGCAACCTTAAGATGTATCCTACGTGTGCACTACATGTCCCTTTACTTATATAGTCCCGGAGGTATTTAAGACTTCTAGTTAAGGTGGATCTAGACTCTCCTACAGTAATTAAAAGCAAAATACTCTAGAGGACAAACAAAACATGTAGGAATGGACCAAATATAGAACATTTAAAAGGCTCACATTATACCTCTACAAATAGAGCAAGTAAGTGCACGTCTCAAATTACAGTTTTCAGATATTTAAGAAAGGCCCTAGAACAGGATATTTAGGCGAGCATGACAAGTAGAGAATATGCAGAATTGAGTTAAGGCCAAAGTGTTAAGGACCTAATCAGTTTGCCTACTAATTTTAAAACCTGTTGAGTCTATGCAGTCACAGGTAAGCAAAGACTAGTTTTAGAGTTTATTAAACCTTGATTACCTATAGGCTTGCCTAGGCGTGGATTAGCAGTAACATGTCATCCAGACATTAATAAAGACCATAATTCTGAATTAGTGAATTGTAGACAGATTTTATTTTTATTTAACCTATATGATGTCTAGGTGCTGAAGAATGATCACAGGCGTTACAGAACTGGTTTCACATTTTCATCTCTAAGAGTATGATGTCTAAGAGTTGAGATTATTTTTTATGCTTATTCCTCATAGGCTAGGTGACAACAGATTTTTTACGCGTTTAAACTATAGGCATGGTTTTAAGCAAATGTTATAAAAATCCTAGAAACATGATCTCTAATGCACATAGGAAAGTTGGTGAACGTGATTATTAAGGCATAATTGATAAATGACCTAAGAACTAGATTTTTTAATGTAAGTATGAGAATGCAAAATGGAAATTTAGAACAGATAGTGTAGTGATCCTATAAACATATTTTCTAATGCACATAATAATCTTGTAAGTATGGCTTCTAACTCATACAAATAATCATAATAGTCCTATGAGCATGGTCTCTAATGCATGTAGACAATCATAACGGTCCTATGAGCATGGTTTCTACCTGATTCGCACAAAATATATATATATATATATATATATATATATATATAAAAGTCCCTCCCTTTTAATAATTTCCCCAATATTTGTTTACAAGAAATTATAATTACAAACCAACACCAATAATGAATTACATAAGTGGAATTACTACAACTATAGGGAGCCTGAATATTGGCCCAAAAGATACACCCGGCAGACCAGGCCTTCAACCAGTCCACAAATGCCATAATCTCATAGTGGACCCAACAGGATCTAGTGTGTCAAAGTTCAGAGGAGCCTCAGGGACTCCTAAGTAATACTTACACTAGAGGGGCAAGACCCTAGGCGTTCTAAGAGTACGAGTTGAAAACAGGAGATAGTTTTAAGAAAATAATTTTGGATTCCCAGGAAGTAAAGAGCAAATAAGGTCATTCAATCACTGCAACTCAAACAAAGGTCCCAGCAGTAAGATAAGAAACAGGGTAACTGAGAGTTTCAAATTAGCTTACTAGTTGTTACTAGGTGAGCATTCAATCACATATAGAGGGATAGTAGGGCTGTAGAGTCATATTGGTCATAATAAATAAGCATGGGTCTAGTTCATATGGAAACATAGAAGTCTAACTAAAGCAAGAACAAAACAAATTCATAGCAGGACACACATAGATTCAATCAAATAGATGCATACATGTTATTGCAGTCAACATATAAGCAAACATGTGATTGCAGTAGATATATAGGTTCGATCAATACAAAAGAAGGGCATGCTAATTATAAGGAATCATACAGGTTAAGTTGAATAGAAGGAAGCATGTAACCTAATTGAATGGCAGTACATATGCTGAGTAAAAACAAGAAGCATGAAGCACATAAGTTTGGTTAAAGATTGACAGGCTGACATAGAAGATCCTACTAGTTTAGTAACATAAAAGAGACATGTTGGGAATATGAAGTACACAAATTAAATTCATACATAGGTTTGCATTATAGTAAAGTGAGAGCATACCAGTTAGAGAAGCAGAAACAGAAAGTAATGTAGCAGGATTCAATAGTCTAGTCCTGGCTTTCAGCCGACTAGATAAACAGATGAACACAAGTAGCAGAGAGATGAGAGTAGAATTAGTCTGTGAGTGTTCTTATGAACTGTTGTTCATTTGAGAGGTAGAACAAGAGTGTATATATAGGCGTCGAATAGTGTAAGTAAATAAGGCAAGGCAGGTAAATATTGTAAAATAAGGTAAGGAAGTAATCAAGTAATCAATCAAGCTTGATAGGGGACAGAAAATTAGGAAGCTATACCCATAAATAACTCTGATTGAATTTTAAATAAGGCAAGAAATGAGTTTAATAGTCAATTAGGGATAAAACCCTTAAATCAAGTAATCAATTTCACAAATAAGGCAACACGAGTAATAAGAGACCAATCAAGGGCCAATTAACCCATAAATAGGCAAGGGACGTAAATTAATAACCTTAGGATTAAGGTAAACAAACAGAAATCCGTAAATTACTTCAATAAACAAATGAAAACTTAGATAATTTAGGCTAATCAATCAATTATTCAAACAATAACGGGCAAGAGTTTGAAATCAAACAATGCACAGTCACACAATTGAACCAGAAACATAATTATGCGAGAAAGATCAAACAAAACATAAGGATCTCAAAAACCTTTTGCTAAGCCAAATCCCTAATTTAAAAAATACCTAAAGTTGATTAATAGTGGGAAAATTAGAGGACACTTAAAGGAATCAACCGTGCAAACTTGGAACACTTCAAATATACAGAGATTCGGACAACAAATCACAAGGAAAACAAAAACCCTTCGTAACACGGTGCTAAAAATTGGTTAACAGTAGAGAAATGAGACAATTTTAAAGAAAAAATCAATGATGAACTCATAATCATTCTAGATCTACAAAGATCTGGATAGATTCAAGTTTAAACATTAGGGTTTTGAAGAAAAGGGAAAGGGTAAAGAGAATCTAGCCTTGAACCAAATATTTGCACTGTAAAACATCAATAGAAAAGCACTCACAGATTATAGGCGGACTCTCAGGGAGTCTTGCAAAAGATCTGGACTGGATCTCTTTGAGATCTTTCCATGAGATCGCAAGAACGAGCAACCAGGAGGCATGAGAGACAAGTAGAAGTCTCAAACAGCCATGGAAATCCATGGATCAAACAGGAATCAAAAGGATTAGGGCTGGTTTTGGGTGGCGGTGGATAGGGTTAGGATTTGGTCTCAGAGAGACGGAGAGGATTAGGGATTCTATGGCGACTGTTTGGAAATGAATTACGTTAGAGAGTCATTCAGGTTAAAAATGGTAAGAGTGAACGGTGGTCGTTGATCTCTGTAATTAACGGCCAGGATTGAATGGTTTGGGGGCCGGGTTTTAATTCGATTTGGGCCTGGTCTTAGTGGGTTAGGGATTTAGGGTTGAAATTGGGCCATTTAATTAGGCTAGGTCCGAAATAAAAAGTGACATTTGTTAAATACCCATTTAATTGATAAAATAATTTTTAAATTAATTAACAGCTTACAAAAAATAATTTTCATACATAGAAATGCTTTAAAATAATTACTCAATATCTTAAAAATACAATGAGCAATTTTTCGATAAAATAATGTAATAATGCATGGGCTATAATTGCAAAGTTATTGCAATTGTAAAGCAAAATGTAAAATATGGCTATTTGTGCAATAATTTGAGCCTAATATAAATATAAATAGTAATAGTAATAATAAGCCGTGAAATTGTTATAAAGTCCTTTGTGATTCAATTTGTACTTATTTATATAAATAAAATACTAGGATAAATTAATTAAAAATCCCTAGAAAATGTATAAATTATGGAAAAATATCAATTGATGCTAATGCATAGTTTTAAAGGCATACATGCATTTGAAAAAGTATTATAGGGAAAAATTGGGTATCAATAGCTGCCCCTCTTTACCCGGGAAGGATGAAAGAGTTTTTGGGTAAACAAATGATAGCCAATTTTGACCGATTGGAATGTTTTGAAAAATAGAGGCCGAACCCTGGTCTTTGAGCTGTCTACATATCCCTAGCTTTACAGAAATCGGACCATGTATAGTTTTGGACCCATCGGTGAATGAAGCCGATGGAGTTGTTATAAGAATGGTGGTTAGCCGCCGCAAAGGTTCTTTTGTGAAGGGTAATATCTGATGGAGTTATGATTTGAATCTGGAGAGCAACAGATGCATTATAGGGCAAATATTTGAATGGTTACAGAGTAATGTGGGTGATTGATGGGAATCAGTTATACTTGCAAAGCGAAAAATGGCATGAGCAGAAACCGAAGCGAAGGTTGCTCCTGTTTGAAGAACGATTACCTCCTAGATTACCTGCAAAACCAAAAACACAATGCATGTGAGTATATGGATGATGGAAATTCCCTTTCGACCATGAAAGATTGTCTTTGGACAGTGCGGATGAAGTCCTTAGACTATGATGTCCTGAGCCATGAATTGTGAGATAAGAGATTCGTAGGCCATGGAATGATGTTCTCGGGCCATGAAAATGGTGCTTCCAAACCATGACACCTTTGAATAATGATATGCAAATTGGAGAGATCCTCAAACCATGGCATGGTGTCTTCCGGCTATGAGGATGATGCCTTTAGACAATGATACCTTTGGACAAGTTGGCGATGCTTCAGCCCATAAGATGCTATAATATGATGCTAAAATCAACAAGACAAGGCTTAGTCTAGTGAGGTTAAGGGCAGAGCTTAGCCCGAAAGAGAGAAAATAGATAGAGCCGGAGAGACAGTGCTTAGTCTCGGCAAGTAAAGGCGATGATTAGCCTTATGCAAATAGGAGGCAAAGCATAGCCTCATGAAATATTCGGGACAGGGCTTGGTCCCATGCAAACGGAAGGCATAGCTTAGCCTTATGCAGATATGGAGGTAGGGCTTAGACTCATGCAAGATTGGAGATAAAGCTTAGTCTCATGCAAATAGGAAGCAAAGCTTAGCCTTATGCAGATATGGAGGCAGGGCTTAGCCTTATACAAATATGGAAGCAGAGCTTAGTCTCATGCAAAGAGAAGGTAATGCTTTGCCTTATGCAGATATAGAGGTAGGGCTTGGCCTCATGCAAGTTTTAAGATAGTGCTTAGTCTTATGCAAAGAGAAGGAAATGCTTAGCCTCATGCACATATGGAGGCAGGGCTTAGCCTCATGCAAGATTGCAGACAAAGCTTAGTCTCATGCAAAGAGAAGGAAATGCTTAGCCTTATGCAAATATGGAGGCATGGCTTAGCCTCATGCAAGATTGGAGACAGATCTTAGTCGCATGTAAGACTCAGGACAGGACTTAGTCCCATAAAAATGGAAGGCAGTGCTTAGCCTTATGCAAAATGTGGAGGCAGGACTTAGCCTCATGCAAGTTTTGAGACAGAGCTTAGTCCCATGCAAAAAGAAGGGAATGCTTAGCCTTATGTAGATATGGAGGCAGGTCTTAGCCTCATGCAAGATTGGAGATAGAGCTTAGTCTTATGCAAGACTCGGGACAGTGCTTAGCCCCATGCAAATAGAAGGCAATGCTTAGCCTTATGCAAAATGTGGAGGCAGGGCTTAGCATTATGCAAGTTTTGAGACTGAGCTTAGACTCATACAAAGAGAAGGCAATGCTTAGCCTTATACAGATATGGAGGCAGGGCTTAGCCTCATGCAAGATTCGGGACAGGACTTAGTCCCATGCAAATAGAAGGCAATGCTTAGCCTTATGTATTAAATAGTTAGCAAATAGGAGTAGAATATTTCTTAGCTGGAGATTTTGGTGTCAGGTGACTCGATTGATAGTGATTTTGTTATGTATATATATTTGCCGATGCTACTGTTACCTTAGATGTGCTTGCGCTCAAAGAAAAATTGTAAGTTTAGTAAGGGAAGGTTGGTTCAAGCCTTCGTGTGCTGGCTTTGCTCCGCTCCGTTCTGGAGGCCTTGTTTGAGTTTCCCTAAGTAGCACCTGGCTATCACGGAAACATGGTTTTTGAAAATATGCATTTATTGACGAGACTAGAGTTATTTTACAAAACACAATGAAATATTGAGTAATTTTAGATGAACTAATGATTGTAACACATTTCAAAGACATTGCAGCTTTCTTGTATTAGAATTTTGAGGGTCCTCCTCAAAATTCTGCCCTAATTTGATAAATGATCTTTTACCATTTACGATGACAAAACTTGTTGAACCTTCTTTGGAATTTTGAGAATGGTAAAAGATCATTTATCAAATATGTTGTTTAGATTTACATTGGTATGTAGCTTCTTGTTAACTTGTTTGCTTGTGCCTGCAGCTGTAGGTAAACAAACTTTGTCATGGGTTTTATGGAGTTTCCCAACGTCTCCTTCTACCTCTGGAAGTTTAGAGTCTTCCGATCGACTTAGCTCCGCATTTTTATAGTCATGCTGCTGACTTTCTAGCTGTTGTAATCTTTTTCCCATACTCTCCATCTGTAAGGATAGAGTAGTAAGGATTGTAAATATGTCTTTTGATTCTTGGCTTTCATCTGTTTGGGTACCTTTGTCTTGATAGGTAGTCTGCAATAACATTCTTGTCAGTTCGTATTACTTCAATTGTAAATGTAAAATTTTGTATATTTAATACAAGTCTCCTTATTTCCTTTGTAGTTACTGAATCCTGTACTTTCCGAGTTATCCACCATTTTACTTGTGTATTATCTGTTCTTACTATAAATTTGTTATAAACAATATATGGCTCAAATGCTAACAAACATTTATATAATCCAAATAGTTCTTTCCTATTTATTTCCCATTTTAATTGTGGTTCCGTGTATGATCCGGAATAATATCTACAATGGTGTTCAATTTTTTCATTATCATATTTATATTTTAGAACTCCTCCGTAGCTGTGATCACTAGAATCAGTTTCTACAATATATGTAAATTGTTTCTTTTCATCTGGAAAATATAGTTTTGGTAATTTTTTACACATATTTTTTATCTTCTGTATATGTATTTTATCTTTTTCGTCAAAATGATATTCTATGTCCTTTTTTAATTTTTTCTGTAATGGTTTTAAGTTTTCTGCTAATTTAGGAATATATTCTCTTACTTGGTTAACCAATCCTAAAAATGATTGTAACTTCTTTTTTGTATCAAGTGTTTCATTCAAGTTAATTATTTTTTGTACTACATGGGTTTGCATTTTTATTCCGTTTTTATCTATTTGTATACCTAAAAATTCTATTTGATTTTTCATTACTTCTGCTTTCTTTTTACTTAAACTTATTCCTGATATTTCTACAATGTGTATGAATTTTTCTAGTAGTTTTATATGTTCGTTCTCTGTTCTAGAATATAGCAATATATCATCTATATATATTATACAATTTTCTAATTGGTTGAAGTAATTATCCATAAAATGTTGATACCTACCTGGTGCATTTTTATATCCAAATGGTAATACATTCCATTCATAAAATCCTTGTGGTACTGTGAATGTTGTTAACTTCTTAGATTCGCCATCTAGTTTTAAATGATAAAATCCTGATTTACAATCAAACTTACTAAAATAGTTATATCTTTGTATTTGTCTGATTTTTAGTATTTTATTTGGTATCGGATAATTATATGTTTTTGTTTTTGCATTTAAATTTCTATAATCTATAACCATACGGCTTTTTCCTCGTTTTTGTTCACTATGCTTATTTACTATAAATGTCGGGCTAGTATGTTTACTATTACTTTCTTGTATGTACTTATTGTCTAATAATTCCTTTATATGCATTTTAAATTCTGTTAAATCATTAAAATTGTATTTTAAAGGTTTTTGTGTTACTATGCTATTTTCATCTATTAGTTCAATCTTTATTTTTGTTTTATGTTTTTCCCATCCTTGGAGTGGATTATCATTATATAGTAATTCTAATTTATCTTGCAGTAGTTTTATTTTATTTATTGAGAAAATGATTATCTCTATATTATGGTTGCTTTGTATTACATTTTCTAATTTTTGGGTAATCTTTTCACTTCCTTTAATCCAGGGTGTTGTTTTTCTTACTTTATTATTTACTCTTTTTGCTCCTAATTTTTGTTTACACGGGGTAGTAAACCACCAATGTGTTTTTGTTATTATATGTGGGTATAATTTATCTAAAAATGGCATTCCTAATAATATATCTTTATTTGTGAATTCATAACTATATATTTCTTCTATGGTTAATATTTTATCCCATATTTGTATCTTTATATTTCTTGCTTTGTATGTTATCATACTTCCCTCATTATTGAATCCTGTTACTACTATGGGGGTTTTTAGCTTTTCCCATTTACTTTCTGGTAAACAATTATGTCTACACATGTTAGCTTCTGCTCCTGTATCCATCATAGGTGTATAGTATCTATTATAATATCCTTCTACTATTATCTTGGCAAGTATGTATATCTTTGGCATTATATCAAAGTTCTTTTTATTATTATTTTCTTATTTTCATAACTTATCGTTAATTGTCTATCTTCTAATTTGTATGGTTTGACTTTTTCTAACCATTTTATTCCTAGTGTAATGTTTTTATCGCCTTGATATATTTTAAAATTTATTAATATTGGTATTCCTCCAATAATTAATTCTTTTTCAGTTGTTTCTTCATTTTTTCTTAACGCTTTTGGTAGTTCTGAATTTTGTTGTTCTATTGTTACTATCTCTTGTTCTGGTATTAATTCCCTTATAACATAATTCTCTTCATGCCCTGTATATATTAATATTAAATATTTTCTTTGGTCCATTATTCCCGTTATATAATAATGATGTGGGTTTATTTCTTCTACCTTTTGTTCTATTAATTTTTGTGGAGTTATATAATTTATTCTTCTTGATGTACTTCTTGATGTACTTATTCTTGATGACGTTTTTGGCATTTCGTTATTTATTCGTTTCTACGTGCTTAATCTTTCTTTTACTATTTCTAAATCTTCTTCCATGTCCATTTCCGTATAACTGTAATCATTGTTGTCTATAACTGATACTATTCTTTCGAATGGATTTTCTATTTTTATTTTATTTATTTTATTTTTAGCTGTTATCTTATGTTTTGTTGTTAAGACATATAGATTTTTACATCTTGCTGTGAATATTTTACTTCCTGGTGCTAATTCTATTCCAGACATTTTCCAGTATAATACTAATGATTTATCTATATTTTTATCATCTACTGCTACTGAATAGTTAGCACTTACTATAAATTTAAATTTTTGGTATATTAAGTTACCTCTTACAGCACTTATTATACTCTTTTCTATAGGTTGTACAATCCTATCATCTGCCAAGTATATTTCTATAGGGGTATCTATTCCTTCCCTAAAACATGCTTTTATTAGGATCTCCGTTCCTCCTAAGTGTACATATTTTATTGGATTTTTTGCTTTTATATCTTGTATTTCTTTATTTAGTAGTCTTTTATTTAAAATTGGTATTTGTGCTTTACCTTTGATGTATTTACAATCTATTATATGTTCTCTTTGGCTTACTACATAGTATTCTTCTTTCTGTCTTTTAAACCAATTCTTTATTGTTGGTACTTCTAATATTTTGTCTATGCTTAGATCCAATTCTTTTCCTTTTATTTGTTCAAATATATTAGCGTCAAATATTATTTTTTGTTCTGAAGATTGTTCATCTTGGTGTTCTTCTTGTTGTATAATTTGTATATCTTTTTCAGTCATAATTTTCTTCATCTGACTCTTCTATATCCTTGTTTATTTCATTTTCAGAGAACTCGTTTTCTGATATCTCATATATGCTGTCTTCACTGCTTAATTCATAATCTACATATTCTACTTGTGTATATTTATCATTATCTATCAATATTTCGGTAATTTGTTTCTTCTTTGGGTTTTTTGGTAATTTACAATCTTTGGCTAAGTGTCCTAGCTTTCCACAATTATAGCAAGTACATTCTGTTAGTTTTTTCTTTTTCCTATATGGTTTTTTATGTTTATAATTTTTTACATAATATCTTCCTCTTGGTTTCCTATATTTATATTTTGAATATTTTGATTTAAATTTCTTTCTCTTTCCTTTTTTTTTTGTAATATTTATCTGTGCAGCCAAATTGGGGTGCTATTCTACTTTTGCAGCATGCCAAATTTTTTACTAATAATTTATCCATTTTGATATTTTCTTTATACTTTTCGCATAATTCTATAAACCAGTTGTAGAAATTTTATTCGCGCTCCTAGAGTATCTGCTAGGTCTGCTTCATTCCAGTTTTTTATTATTTTTGAGCTAAACGGTTCTGGTAATTTTGTAAAATATAATTTTCTTATTTCCTTACTTTCATCTGGACTATATGTTCCTTTATAATAATAGTCTCTAAATGCACAAGTATATTCGTCTATATAACACATATTACATATTGCTAATTTCGTCATCAAATTTCTATTTGTAGTTTTTTCTTTATTTTGTTCTTCTACTTCTGTTGTCATACTACTAAACTCATTTCTTATTGCTATTTCATATTTATTCAATATATCTGTCACTGTTGTTGCTGTTGTTCCATCAAGTTTTTTATTACTTCTTAATGTATCTAGGCTTTCACCTGATAAATTTTGTAACCATAGTTTTACCGTTCCTATAAGTGTTCTTTCTATATATCCTAGTGTTTCAGCTATTGCAATTTTATTATCTATTAGTTGTTTGGAGATGTACCCTATCCATAATTGGATTGTTTTATTTATATCTGCTACACAATCTAGATCTAAAAAATTACATTGTTCAGTTATCTGTCTTGGTGTCCATTTCCTATTTAGCCTTTTATCCCATAATGTTTTATTTCTATCATATGAATCATAACTTACTCTGTAATAGGTTGGGTTTAGTTGTCTTGGATTTTTTACTCCTGATGTGCTTGGTTTATCTTCAATCATATCTCCTGTATTTATTTTTGGATTTGTTTTCTTCTTTTCCGTTTTTTCTATTAGTTCTGTGTATGTTTCACTTGTTTCTGAATAGTCTTCTCCTAGATTTGTGCCGTTATCACTTTGGTCATTTATTTCGTTCATGCTTATTTTTGGTGGATTATCCTGTATTTCTTCTAACTGTAATTTGAACTTTTCTATCTCATTTGTCAGTTTTAGCTCTTGTTCTTCTTCTTTACGTTTTTCTTTTTCTTTTAGTTTATTAGCGTATAGCTGTTTTAGCATTTCTAATTCTTTTTCTAATTCTGTTATCTTAGTGTTTTTTACTTCCTCTATCTATTGTATTTTTTCTTTAGCTTGCTGTTGTATTTCTTTAATTTCTCTTTTTCTATCTATTTCTTCGTTTTCTTTTGTTATTCTAATCATTGCGGTTAAACTATCTTCTAGTTTTACAGTTTCTTTTTCTAACATTAAGTTCAGGTTATTTCCTATTTTCTTGTATCTTCTTCCTAAGTTGGAAAATATTATTGTTATTTTTAATCCTTCTGGATTTTCATATGTTTTCGCTTCTAGTGCGAACTCTTCTTTATTCATCTTTTCTTTTTTAGATAGCAAATATATTTATATTCTGTTTTAGATATTATATCGATTAATCCAGATAGCCTAGCTTTGTTTGTTTTTGTAATACTTAGGTATTCATATTCTAGGTATAGTTTTTTCAGTTTCATCCTTATTTTCCTTGATTTTTTAATTATTTTAATCTGTGTATTTTTTGTAATTGTCTCACTGTTTATGGGTATTTTTTGCAGATTTGTACTATTAATGTCAGTGTTTCTTTCCATGGTTTTGTTTCTTAAAGTATATGTTTATTTGTCATAGCTCTGATACCAATTTGGGAGGGGGTGGTCTATATGAGTAGGATCTTTATGAGTAGGATCTTTTATCATTTTAATACTGCGATGTATACTTGTTGATACATATATTCATTGTTTTAATATTTGTACAAATTATTGTTTTTCTGTGTTGATAACTTTCAAGTTTATCTTCATAGAATTCAATTTCATTTTCTATAGTTAATAAAGCTTTATTACGTAATCTATTATATCTAATTATGTCTTTGCAGGTTTTAATATTGTGTTTAACACAATCTATTTTTCTATTTATGTTACTGAGGGTTTTAAGAAGTTTCCATTTCTGGGTGTTATAGAATCTTATATAATGAAAAGTGTTATGTTTCATTTATAAACAGATTTTATTAACTTGATATGTGATCATTAATCTGAATATAAATCTAGTTCATATAGATCTAATATATCTATTTCTTGTGATACAATTAGTTCTGTAAATGCTTGTTCCATTACATATATTATTTCAAAAGTAACTAAAATATCATAAATTTTTCTTTTAACATCGTTATTAAGTCTGTTAAAGATATATAATATAAGTATTTTGTAGTCAATATTTTCTTCTAATAAATACGTGTGGTTGTTCATTCAGATTTACTATTTATCCTTATCATGTGTTTACTAAACATATTCCCTCTAACCTCTTTGTTTATCATAGAGTTTATCATATTTTAATAAGTTATACTGAACAATCTTTTCTGGTCACTACCATGTTTTTCATGCTTCAATCATTTACCCTAACAGCGCCTCAACTCTGTGTACTCCCCTAAACGGCTTCCTTGCCTACTGGTTTCCACTTTAGGATGGCATAGTCTGGGCTTAACTACTCTCAGCATTATTAGACAGGCAAACTTTCTCAAGATGTTCTTTATAACAGTACTATAACATGATAAACAATTATGATATTCAAGAGATTATAAGGAATATAAGAGTTTAGTTAAACATGATTATGAATAAACTTACCTGGTTTTGTAACTCGTTTGAATGCTCCATAGCTTTCAGAAGTTTGTATATAATCAGATATTTTATTGAGAGAAGATAAGAGAGAGAAGGTGAGTATGAGGATGTCTGAGGATGTCCTCTCCTCTTCTGATTTACAAAATATATAGAAAACTTAAACGACTCCTACTGTTCATGAACGACCTTTACTGTTCATGAATGTGACTCGTACTATTTTCTTTACGACTTTTTTACATGACTCTTACTATTCATGAACGACCTTTACTGTTCATGATTATGACTCTTACTATTTACTTTACGACTTTTTTACATGACTCTTACTATTCATGAACGACCTTTACTGTTCATGATTATGACTCTTACTATTTACTTTACATTTTTTGTTTTCAATAGCTGTCTTCTTCTTTTGTCTTCTTGCCGATACCTTTATTCTAGTTGGACTTCTGGTACTTGGTTATCTTCTCCGTTGCATTTCGAACATATGTGGTCTGGATATTTGTGTCCCACTAGTTTGCAGTATCTTGTCAATAACTCATTAGAAATAAATTCCTTCTTCAAGGCTCTTGTAGTTGGCTGTGCTTCTGGTTTTAGCAATGATAAAATCCATTTTTGGACTTCATCCATATCTCCTTGTCGTAGTTCTTTTGAATTGGCATATATCATTAACTGGTCTCTGGAATAATAACTCCAGATAGCATTTCCTTATAGATAATTGTTAGCTAGTTCTTGAATAATAGTTGCTATACCAATTATTCTTTTGTTGGCATAGAAACTTGGTATCTCCATTTTCTGTATCTCCGGTTGTTGCTCTATTTCTTCCGGTATTATCATATCTCGTGTTAATCCTATCTTTATCACCTGTATAATGGGTTTTATTTCATCATATAGTATTTCAGCTGGTGCTGTATAGAATTTGATGAAGAATAAGTTGCCTTTTGTAATTCTTTTGAAGGTGACAAATTCTTTGTATAGCTCTGATATTCCAATTATTTCTTCTCCGTCGTGGGTATATACAGTGCTAAGTAGTCCGTAGTTATAACATGTCTTTACTAGGTTGGCTTTTGTTTTTTGTTGGGCTATTAGCCTATTATATCCCTGTAGTTTTGGGTTACATAATCCTGTGTTGGATCTGTAGTGGTAGTTGACCTGGGATTTAGGTTCAAAAATGTCTGTATTTTATATATATTCTCAATATATGTTTGAGTAATATGGTTATATACCTTTTTGTTGTGGTGTAGGCTATTAGCATAGGTTGAAGTTTGTGGGTTTATAACTATTGCTTCTTTTGGCTTTTTTGATGTGAATGGCTTATCAAATATGTTGTTTAGATTTACATTGGTATGTAGCTTATTGTTAACTTGTTTGCTTGTGCCTGCAGCTGTAGGTAAATAAACTTTGTCATGGGTTTTATGGAGTTTCCCAACGTCTCCTTCTACCTCTGGAAGTTTAGAGTCTTCCGATCGACTTAGCTCCGCATTTTTATAGTCATGCTGCTGACTTTCTAGTTGTTGTAATCTTTTTCCCATACTCTCCATCTATAAGGATAGAGTAGTAAGGATTGCAAATATATCTTTTGGTTCTTGGTTCTCATCAGTTTGAGTACCTTTGTCTTGATAAGTAATCTGCAATAACATTTTTGTCAGTTCTTATTACTTCAATTGTAAATGTAAAATTCTGTATATTTAATACAAGTCTTCTCAAATAGTTCTTTTCTATTTATCTCCCATTTTATTTGTGGTTCCGTGTATGATCCTGAATAATATCTACAATGGTGTTTAATTTTTTCATTATCATATTTATATTTTAGAACTCCTCCGTAGCTGTGATCACTAGAATCAGTTTCTACTATGTATGTAAACTGTCTTTTTTCATCTGGAAAATATAGTTTTGGTAATTGTTTACACATATTTTTTATTTTCTTTATATGTATTTTATCTTTTTCGTCAAAATGGTATTCTACATCCTTTTTTAATTTTTTCTGTAATGGTTTTAAGTTTTCTGCTAATTTAGGAATATATTCTCTTACTTGGTTAACCAATCCTAAAAATGATTGTAACTTCTTTTTTGTATCTAATGTTTCATTTAAGTTAATTATTTTTTGTACTATATGGGTTTGCATTTTTATTCCGTTTTTGTCTATTTGTATACCTAAAAATTCTATTTTATTTTTCATTACTTCTGCTTTCTTTTTACTTAAACTTATTCCTGATATTTCTACAATGTTGTAATGACCCGAACCGTCGTTTCCTGTATTTACGTCCCGTATTCCCCGTTAAATGCTTATTCATGTTTCAATATGTGTACTTGGTGAATTTGAGTAAATTCGGATCGAGTTTGGTATGAAATGGGACAATTAATCTCTTTAAGGAAGAATTAGTTTGGAAAAGTCAACCGGACGTTGACTTGTGAGTTAGAGGGCTCGGAATTGAATTCCGATGATTCGGTTAGTTTCGGGGGATGATTTAAGGCCTAGGAGCGCAATCGGAATTAATTTTGGAGGTCCGGTGAAGAAATTAGCTCATTTTGGCGAAGTTAGTATTTTGGCGATTTCCGGTTGATAGGTGAAATTTTGATCCGACGGTCGGAATGGAATTCCGAGAATTTCTGTAGCTTCGTTATGCCATTTTGGATATGTGTGCAAAATTTCAAGTCATTCGGACATATTTTGGTCGAGTTTTGATCGAAAGCGCGTTTTGGAAGTTTTAAAGGAACTTAGACTTGAATTCGGTGTAATTCGATAATTTTGGTATTAGTCGAGGTGTTTTGATAATTGGAACAAGTTTGAATAATATTATAAGATGTATTGGTATTTTTGGTTGAGGTCCCGAGGACCTCGGGATGATTTCGGATGGCTAACGGGAACTTTTCAAGTTGGAAATTTCATAATAGACGAAAGTTGTAAATAAGTGCGCACAAGGCCTCAATTTGAACGATAATATCTCTCGGTATATAAGGAGTTGTGTGAGCTACAACCTATCAAATTAAAGCGCTTTGAGTCTAGTTTCCAATGCAACAAACCGTTCGTCATTGGGAAGTGTATACAGGAAGTTATGACCATTTCACTGGTCAGGTGTCAGAGCGCGCGAAGTATCGCGCGAAGTCGCGCACTTCGCGCGTTTGAGGCAGAATACTCAGCAAAACGCGCGAACAAACGCGCGAACAACGCGCGAACTATGCGACTGAAGGTTTTTAAGTACCCCAAGACCGGCCTAGAGAGTTCCCAACTCATTTTTGGGGTTAAGGCTTGCTCTCTAAAGGGGATTTCGTCCCAAACTTCATCCCTATGATCCTAAGGTAAGATTTTTGGAGTATTTTGAGTTGATTACTACTCCAAACACTTACTAACATGGATTGATCTTTAAAATCCTTAGATTTTCAAGAAATTCCTTCAAGAACTCAAAGGAGGGTTTTGCAAGATTTCTTCCAAAAGGTAATCCTACACCCTTAGACTCACATATATGGATATATTATGGAAATATGAGTATGAATCAAGTATTACAACTTATTGTATGGTGGTTGGAAGCCATAAATTCCTAATTTAAATACATGAACATGGTAGGGATTTAAAGGTGTTTATTTGATGGAATTTTTGTTGGTTTGGGTGTGAATGGTTGATCACACATATGATGTTAGGAGTATAAATTGTTAAAGAATAATAGTGTGATGAATTGTTGGTTAATGGTGATAGTTGGAGGAACCAATGCTATAGTTAAGAGGTATAAATATTTATGCCTACAAGATGTTTGACAATATGCCTAAATGGCATAATTTATGGGATCATTATAGTATCATTAAGGGGCGAAATTCAGATATGTATGGTTAAAACCCCGTCTTTAAGAAATCGAACTTCATCGAGGTTTGTGTGATTTTTGGCAGATTCGTCACACGAGGAGGCCAATTAGAGAGGCAAGGGCATAGCGAGCTAGAGGTGAGTAATTGATGCAACTGCTGTTCTGAGGGTTTGAAACCCCAGACTTTCACATCGTAACACTATATTGAGGCGTGACACGCACTCCATGGCGAGTGCGGGGTCGGATACTATTGGGGATTGTGACTTGGTCCATCCCTTGTGATGTTTATACTATACTGGTGATTGATACACATACTTCATTGATATTACTGGGCTTGATGCCATGTTTAGGGCCTTGTGCCGATTTGTAAAATCCTTAGAGGATTGATATTACTGCTTAGCATGATTTGCATATCATTTAATTTCAGTCCAAGGTTTTAAATGCTGTTTTGCAAACTCAGCCATAATTCTAAGTGTTGAAAACTTAAATGATATTTTTAAATGTATTCCGGGCTGGGAACTTCTGTTTTGTAAATGCCCAAGGGGCTTATTATATTATTTTCTGGACTGATTATAAAGTGACTTGAAACAGTGGTAACAATGACACTGTGTGATATACTTGAAACAGTGGTAACAATGACACTGTGTGATATACTTGAAATAGTGGTAACAATGACACTGGATGATATACTTGAACAGTGGTAACAATGGCACTGTATGATATAAATTGGTCAGGTAACAATGGCTGACCGGTCAGGTAACAATGACTGACCAAGATATTGCGCTTGGGCTGTAGGAGCCCCTCCGGAGTCTGTACACACCCCCAGTGAGCGCCGTCGACGATAAATAAATATGGATGGCTCGGGCTGCACGCCGCAGTGGGTACTGGAATGTACCATCATATGCATTGCATTGTATTCATGTATTTGTATCTATACTGTTGTTTAGCTGTTCAGTTCCATATGTTGCTGTATATTTGGATTTTAGCTTCCTTTGTGTATTTACTGGGTTTTCGTATCTTCGGACTGTAGTTACTTTTATTACTCACTGGGTCGGAGTACTCACATTACTCCCTGCACCATGTGTGCAGATACAGGAAGAGCTGAATTCGCTCCTTAGCGCTGATTCTTTCCAGACCAAGCGGTGACTAGGAGTAACGAGGTAGCTGTTGACGTCCGCATCCCCGTTTTCTCCCTTATCTTTGTTATTTATGATAAGTCCAGACTTTGTAAAATATTAGTAAACTCTGTAGTAGCTCATGACTTGTGACACCCCGATTTCGGGCTGAGTTGGGATGGTTTTCTTTGTTCTATCACGTTAATTTCGCATTTAAGATTATATTGCCCATGATTTAGACTTATTCCTGCTAAGTAATTATAAAGAGATGTACTGTTTTGTTGATTGGCTAGCCTTGTCCTCATGAGAGGCGCCATCACGACCGGGTTGGGATTTTGGGTCGTGACAAGTTGGTATCAGAGCCTAGGTTACTAGGTCTCGCGAGTCATGAGCTGGTTTAGTAGAGTCTCGTGGATCCGTACGAAGACGTCTGTATTTATCCTCGAGAGGCTGCAGAACCTTTAGGAAAAACGTCATATTCTTGAATTCTTATCGTGCGTCCTTGATTCAGCTTGAAAAAAATAACTTTTACAATTCCTTCCACGTATTCGTATACGCGAGCGAATGCTCAGTATTAGATGTGCCTTGATGGCTTGTAATTTCCCGATCGAAGGGCGAGACTTGGTCGTTTTGAGTTTGATGTTAGGCCAGTCTGAAGGACTTGAGGCCGAATCTTTGCCAATGGCTTGAGCACCGAGGTGCTGGTTTTGTGAGCAAGTGCTTTGAACTCATATGTTCATTATTGTCCTTATTAGCCGGAATGACGGTTGGATATCCACGTCATGAGTAATGTGTATGGTAGTGGAAGGTATACCAAAAAGAGTAACTAAAGGTAAAGCTAATGGGTAATTGGCTTATGAGGGAAATCTATTTGTCATACTAGTTAGATAAGTCTGGAAGCTGGGATCGCTTCTGTAAATGTATTATGATGAAATAGTTGAGTCAAGGAGACCACCTTGAAGGTCGAAAACATTTAAAGAAAGAATATGTTCTTACTCAGTTGAATAGCCCAATAATGGGGGATTGAAAGGTATTTTCTATGTGTTATGATTCAAATAGGTGCAACGCATGTCCATGTATCAATTTTGATAGTATAATACATGTAGTATTGAGATTTATGTAATTGATATGCATTGTGATGCTTTGTCAAGTTGTGGATGTGTTGTTAGGATGGTTTTGGTGATTCTCTGGCAGGTGGATAGGCCCAATTACAAAGGAGACTCTGCCAAAAATTTTGAAAAATTTGGGACTTAGTAAAAATTTGGTCGCCTAGAGAGTGGGCTTAACTGTTGTGTGAGTAAATGCATAAATTGCAGAAGAGTTAAAATTCCAGATGATTTGTGTTCCCACGAGCTTATGAAGGAGTGAGTTTAATCTCACTATGGTATTACAGCAGCAATAGAATACATGCGTTGTGATTTATTGAGTGCGTTTTGATCTATGGCTTTGAGCCAAGTTGGGGAGTTTGCTATTAAATAGGTCGATTACACGATTATATGCTATATTGGTTCGAGTTTGATGCATGCTGGTGAATCAGTTCTGGTTATGGAAATTGGGTCAAGAATGGCACGAGTGAAGGAAATTTTCGACAAGATGTCATGAGCTCGGATGAGTTTCGATGTTTACGGTAAGTTGGTATTGTCTTCAGCGTCACCTAAGATCGGTGTTTTGTAAAAAGGGTTTTTCGTCCTGGTTAATGATTCTTGATCGCTCTTCAACATTAGTACGACCGATGATTTGGAGGTACACTCCAGATATTGTTGTGGTAGGTTGTGGGAGTGTGTCCCACGGGAAGATTATATAAGTGTGGCATATGATCACTTGATTGATTAAAGATGTAAACCAACTATGAAGTTTGTGATGGTGTCGTTAAATTAAAGATTCATGCCTGGAGGGCACTTGGCATATTGGGTTGTGAACTGGGGAGGATTACTCCGATTGTGATGGTTGTTCTTGTGTTTTATGAAGAAAATGGAAGTTATTATGGACCTTTGAAAGGTTATCAGACTAGTTCAGTGTGATCAGAATCAACTTGAAGTCGGTGAGTGAATTTTATGTGAATAATGGCTCTATATCAGGCCAGATGTGTTCATTTTTGTAATGCGGTCCTCATGGAGTAGTTAGGTTGATGTTTCCTGTCAGATATTTCGCGCAGTGATGCATTGCGTTGTGTGAGTTGTGAGACGACTTGAGAAATTTCTATGTGTTGAGAATCCGCGTAAGAATGACATTATATGAGCATCTTGGCTCTTGAAATTCAGATTGTACATTGCACCTCAGTTGTGCTTGAGTTTTGTAGCTTATAACGCTATATGTCCCTCAGAGATATTATTATGCACTTAGCATGCTTATGATCGATACTCGGTATTTTGTTATAATGAGCAAATTTGGCTCGATGTGCATCTCCTTATGTGAGATCTATGTGTGGATCGGGTGGCACGCTACCATGGGTATGTTATCTGGATCGGGTTGCATGCCGCAACAGTGTGAATTTGAGTATAGTTTTCTATATGCTATTTTGTATGCCTTGCTTCCTGTTTTCTAAGGAAAGTCCGTAGTAGTGCGTGGGATTGGTAATTCCTTCCCGAGTTTGTTTTCCTTTTGTACCGCGTTCGAATTGGTAGCCTATTGGTATATTGAGGCATCATATGCGACTTTTGATTATGTTTATTGACTGAGCAGTTCGTAATGGGTGAGACGAGATCATTGAATTCGAGATCAGTGCAATCTGAGTATATGAAGTAAATTAAGGGGCTAAGACCATTATTTGGTTCAGAATGAGGTGATAGTTCTTGCCAGAAGTGTAGACCCAATGAATATTTGATTCGGTAGTGTTATGAATTTATACAGACCTCATCCGTCGTGTCGGTATTGTAAAAAAAAATAAAAATTGAACAAGACCTATGTATGTCTTGCAGAGCATGGGATGTGTAATAATTTTTCTTCTAGATGGGATCAATAGAAGTTCTTGACTAATTGAGTACGTAAACGTTCATGGTTCGGAAGGGAGGCGAAGTCCTCATGTTACCTTAGGATGATATGGTATATACGACATGTTGTGAAGGATTGAGATTTACGTGTGTAAGGTTATAGTTCAGTTTTGAATGGAAATTCATAACATTCTTAGGCAGTACGGGCAGCTTTAGGTGATTAGAGGAATGAGCTTCAGATGATTAGGGTGAATGATCTTCAGATGATTAAGGAAATTGTATTTCTAATCATAGTGATTTGTAGAGGTTATATGTTTCAGAAAAAGGCCAATGTAGTGGCCGATGCGTTGAGCCGAAAGGCAGTCAGTATGGGGAGTTTGGCTTACATCCCAGTTGGGGAGAGGCCTCATGCAGTTGATGTTCAGACCTTGGCCAATCAGTTGGTGCGGTTAGATATTTCTGAGCCTAGCCGGGTATTGGCTAGTGTGGTTTCTCGATCTTCCTTATATAATCGCATCAGAGAGCACCAATATGATGATCCGCATTTGCTTGTCCTTAAGGACAGAGTTCAGCATGATAATGCCAAAGATGTGACTATAGGTGATGATGGCGTATTGAGGATGTATGGCCATATTTGTGTGCCCGATGTTGATGGGCTTAGAGATTTGATTCTTGAGGAGGCCCACAGTTCGCGGTATTCCATCCATCCGGGTGCTGCGAAGATGTATCAGGACTTGAGACAACATTATTGGTGGAGGAGAATAAGGAAAGACATTGTGGGATATGTGGCTCGGTGTCTCAACTGTCAGCAGGTGAAATATGAGCATCAGAGACAGGGCGGTTTGCTTCAGCAGATGATTATTCCTGAATGGAAATGGGAGAGAGTTACTATGGATTTCATGAGTGGCCTTCCTCGGACTTTGAAGAATTTTGATTCGATTTGGGTCATTGTGGATAGGCTGACCAAGTCAGCGCATTTCATTCCGGTGTGTACCACATATTCTGCGGAGCGGCTGGCTAGGATCTTTATTCAGGAGATTGTGCGGTTGCATGGTGTTCCAGTTACTATTATTTCGGATAGAGGTACTCAGTTCACTTCTCAGTTTTGGAGGACTTTTCAGCACGAGTTGGGCACTCAGGTGGAGTTGAGTTCAGCATTTCATCCTCAGACGGACGGACAGTCCGAGCGTACTATTCAGATATTGGAGGATATGTTGCGTGCCTGCGTGATTGATTTTGGAGGTTCTTGGGTTGAATTTTTACCACTTGCAGAGTTTGCCTACAACAACAGCTATCAGTCCAGTATTCAGATGGCACCGTATGAGGCCTTATATGGGAGGCGGTGTAGAACTCCAGTGGGTTGGTTTGAGCCCAGTGAGGCTAGGTTGTTGGGGACAGAATTGGTCCAGGATGCCTTAGAAAAGGTAAAGGTAATTCAAGAAAGACTTCGTACAGCTCAGTCACGTCAGAAGAGTTATGAGGATTGGAAGGTCCAAGATGTGTCATTCATGGCGGGTGAGAAGGTTTTGCTGAAGGTTTCACCCATGAATGGTGTTATGAGATTTGGAAAGAAAGGAAATCTAAGTCCGCGATTTATTGGACCTTTTGAAATACTTAGGAAGGTTGGAGATGTGGCCTATATGCTTGCCTTGCCACCTAGTTTGTCGGGTGTTCACCCGGTATTCCATGTTTCTATGCTCCGAAAGTATGTTAGGGACCCATCTCATATATTGGATTTCAGTACATTACCGTTAGATGAAAATTTGACTTATAATGTGGAGCCAGTGGCTATTTTGAGTCGACAGGTTCAAAAATTGAGATCAAAAGATATAACATTAGTGAAAGTATAGTGGAGAGGTCGTCCCGTGGAGGAGGCTACTTGGGAGACCGAGCAGGAGATGCGGAGCAAGTACCCGCACTTATTTGAAACTCCAGGTATGTTTCTTAACTCGCTCGAGGACGAGCGTTTGTTTTAGTTGGGGAGAATGTAACGACCCGAACCGTTGTTTCCTGTATTTACGTCCCGTATTCCCCGTTAAATGCTTATTCATGTTTCAATATGTGTACTTGGTGAATTTGAGTAAATTCGGATCGAGTTTGGTATGAAATGGGACAATTAGTCTCTTTAAGGAAGAATTAGTTTGGAAAAGTCAACCGGACGTTGACTTGTGAGTTAGAGGGCTCGTAATTGAATTCCGATGATTCGGTTAGTTTCGGGGGATGATTTAAGGCCTAGGAGCGCAATCGGAATTAATTTTGGAGGTCCGGTGAAGAAATTAGCTCATTTTGGCGAAGTTAGTATTTTGGCGATTTCCGGTTGATAGGTGAAATTTTGATCCGACGGTCGGAATGAGTTCCGAGAATTTCTGTAGCTTCGTTATGCCATTTTGGATATGTGTGCAAAATTTCAAGTCATTCGGACATATTTTGGTCGAGTTTTGATCGAAAGCGCGTTTTGGAAGTTTTAAAGGAACTTAGACTTGAATTCGGTGTAATTCGATAATTTTGGTATTAGTCGAGGTGTTTTGATAATTGGAACAAGTTTGAATAATATTATAAGATGTATTGGTATTTTTGGTTGAGGTCCCGAGGACCTCGGGATGATTTCGGATGGCTAACGGGAACTTTTCAAGTTGGAAATTTCATAATAGACGAAAGTTGTAAATAAGTGCGCACAAGGCCTCACTTTGAACGATAATATCTCTCGGTATATAAGGATTTGTGTGAGCTACAACCTATAAAATTAAACCCTTTGAGTCTAGTTTCCAATGCAACAAACCGTTCATCATTTGGAAGTGTATACAGGAAGTTATGACCATTTCACTGGTCAGGTGTCAGAGCGCGTGAAGTATCGCGCGAAGTCGCGCACTTCGCGTGTCTGAGGCAGAATACTCAGCAAAACGCGCGAACAAACGCGCGAACAACGCGCGAACTATGCGACTGAAGGTTTTTAAGTACCCCAAGACCGGCCTAGAGAGTTCCCAACTCATTTTTGGGGTTAAGGCTTGCTCTCTCAAGGGGATTTCGTCCCAAACTTCATCCCTATGATCCTAAGGTAAGATTTTTGGAGTATTTTGAGTTGATTACTACTCCCAAACACTTATATTAACATGGATTGATCTTAAAAATCCTTAGATTTTCAAGAAATTCCTTCAAGAACTCAAAGGAGGGTTTTGCAAGATTTCTTCCAAAAGGTAATCCTACACCCTTAGACTCACATATATGGATATATTATGGAAATATGAGTATGAATCAAGTATTACAACTTATTGTATGGTGGTTGGAAGCCATAAATTCCCAATTTAAATACATGAACATGGTAGGGATTTAAAGGTGTTTATTTGATGGAATTTTTGTTGGTTTGGGTGTGAATGGTTGATCACACATATGATGTTAGGAGTATAAATTGTTAAAGAATAATAGTGTGATGAATTGTTGGTTAATGGTGATAGTTGGAGGAACCAATGCTATAGTTAAGAGGTGTAAATATTTATGCCTACAAGATGTTTGATAATATGCCTAAATGGCATAATTTATGGGGTCATTATAGTATCATTAAGGGGCGAAATTCAGATATGTATGGTTAAAACCCCGTCTTTTAGAAATCGAACTTCATCGAGGTTTGTGTGATTTTTGGCAGATTCATCACACGAGGAGGCCAATTACAGAGGCAAGGGCATAGCGAGCTAGAGGTGAGTAATTGATGAAACTGCTGTTCTGAGGGTTTGAAACCCCGGACTTTCACATCGTAACGCTATATTGAGGCGTGACACGCACTCCATGGCGAGTGCGGGGTCGGATACTATTGGGGATTGTGACTTGGTCCATCCCGTGTGATGTTTATACTATACTGGTGATTGATACACATACTTCATTGATATTACTGGGCTTGATGCCATGTTTGGGGCCTTGTGCCGATTTGTAAAATCCTTCGAGGATTGATATTACTGCTTAGCATGATTTGCATATCATTTAATTTCAGTCCAAGGTTTTAAATGCTGTTTTGCAAACTCAGCCATAATTCTAAGTGTTGAAAACTTAAATGATATTTTTAAATGTATTCCGGGCTGGGAACTTCTGTTTTGTAAATGCCCAAGGGGCTTATTATATTATTTTCTGGACTGATTATAAAGTGACTTGAAACAGTGGTAACAATGACACTGTGTGATATACTTGAAACAGTGGTAACAATGACACTGTGTGATATACTTGAAACAGTGGTAACAATGACACTGTGTGATATACTTGAAATAGTGGTAACAATGACACTGGATGATATACTTGAATAGTGGTAACAATGACACTGGATGATATACTTGAACAGTGGTAACAATGGCACTGTATGATATAAATTGGTCAGGTAACAATGGCTGACCGGTCAGGTAACTATGACTGACCAAGATATTACGCTTGGGCTGTAGGAGCCCCTCCGGAGTCTGTAAACACCCCCAGTGAGCGCCGTCGACGATAAATAAATATGGATGGCTCGGGCTGCATGCCGCAGTGGGTACTGGAATGTACCATCATATGCATTGCATTGTATTCATGTATTTGTATCTATACTGTTGTTTAGCTGTTCAGTTCCATATGTTGCTGTATATTTGGATTTTAGCTTACTTTGTGTATTTACTGGGTTTTCTTATCTTCGGACTGTAGTTACTTTTATTACTCACTGGGTCGGAGTACTCACATTACTCCCTGCACCATGTGTGCAGTTACAGGCAAAGCTGAATTCGCTCCTGAGCGCTGATTCTTTCCAGACCAGGCGGTGACTAGGAGTAACGAGGTAGTTGTTGACGTCCGCAGCCCCGTTTTCTCCCTTATCTTTGTTATTTATGATAAGTCCAGACTTTGTAAAATATTAGTAAACTCTGTAGTAGCTCATGACTTGTGACACCCCGATTTCGGGTTGAGTTGGGATGATTTTCTTTGTTCTATCACGTTAATTTCGCATTTAAGATTATATTGCCCATGATTTAGACTTATTCCTGCTAAGTAATTATAAAGAGATGTACTGTTTTGTTGATGAGAGGCGTCATCACGACCGGGTTGGGATTTTGGGTCGTGACAAATGTGTATGAATTTTTCTAGTAGTTTTATATGTTCGTTTTCTGTTCTAGAATATAACAGTATATCATCTATATATATTATACAATTTTCTAATTGGTTAAAGTAGTTATCCATAAAATGTTGATATCTACCTGGTGCATTTTTATATCCAAATGGTAATACATTCCATTCATAAAATCCTTGTGGTACTGTGAATGCTGTTAACTTCTTAGATTCGTCTTCTAGTTTTAAATGGTAAAATCCTGATTTACAATCAAACTTACTGAAATAGTTATATCCTTGTATTTGTCTGATTTTTAGTATTTTATTTGGTATCGGATAATTATATGTTTTTGTTTTTGCATTTAAATTTCTATAATCTATAACCATACGGCTTTTTCCTCGTTTTTGTTCACTATGCTTATTTACTATAAATGTCGGGCTAGTATGTTTACTATTACTTTCTTGTATGTACTTATTGTCTAATAATTCCTTTATATGCATTTTAAATTCTGTTAAATCATTAAAGTTGTATTTTAAAGGTTTTTGTGTTACTATGCTATTTTCATCTATTAGTTCAATCTTTATTTTTGTTTTATGTTTTTCCCATCCTTGGAGTGGATTATCATTATATAGTAATTCTAATTTATCTTGCAGTAGTTTTATTTTATTTATTGAGAAAATGATTATCTCTATATTATGGTTGCTTTGTATTATATTTTCTAATTTTTGGGTAATCTTTTCACTTCCTTTAATCCAGGGTGTTGTTTTTCTTACTTTATTATTTACTCTTTTTGCTCCTAATTTTTGTTTACACGGGGTAGTAAACCACCAATGTGTTTTTGTTATTATATGTGGGTATAATTTATCTAAAAATGGCATTCCTAATAATATATCTTTATTTGTGAATTCATAACTATATATTTCTTCTATGGTTAATATTTTATCCCATATTTGTATCTTTATATTTCTTGCTTTGTATGTTATCATACTTCCCTCATTATTGAATCCTGTTACTACTATGGGGTTTTTTAGCTTTTCCCATTTACTTTCTGGTAAACAATTATGTCTACACATGTTAGCTTCTGCTCCTGTATCCATCATAGGTGTATAGTATCTATTATAATATCCTTCTACTATTATCTTGGCAAGTATGTATATCTTTGGCATTATATCAAAGTTCTTTTTATTATTATTTTCTTATTTTCATAACTTATCGTTAATTGTCTATCTTCTAATTTGTATGGTTTGACTTTTTCTAACCATTTTATTCCTAGTGTAATGTTTTTATCGCCTTGATATATTTTAAAATTTATTAATATTGGTATTCCTCCAATAATTAATTCTTTTTCAGTTGTTTCTTCGTTTTTTCTTAACGCTTTTGGTAGTTCTGAATTTTGCTGTTCTATTGTTACTATCTCTTGTTCTGGTATTAATTCCCTTATAACATAATTCTCTTCCTGCCCTGTATTTATTAATATTAAATATTTTCTTTGGTCCATTATTCCCGTTATATAATAATGATGTGGGTTTATTTCTTCTACCTTTTGTTCTATTAATTTTTGTGGAGTTATATAATTTATTCTTCTTGATGTACTTCTTGATGTACTTATTCTTGATGACGTTTATGGCATTTCGTTATTTGTTCGTTTCGACGTGCTTAATCTTTCTTTTACTATTTTTAAATCTTCTTTCATGTCTATTTCCGTATAACTGTAATCATTGTTGTCTATAACTGATACTATTCTTTCGAATGGATTTTCTATTTTTATTTTATTTATTTTATTTTTAGCTGTTATTTTATGTTTTGTTGTTAGGACATATAAATTTTTACATCTTGCTGTGAATATTTTACTTCCTGGTGCTAATTCTATTCCAGACATTTTCCAGTATAGCACTAATGATTTATCTATATTTTTATCATCTATTGCTACTGAATAGTTGGCACTTACTATAAATTTAAATTTTTGGTATATTAAGTTACCTCTTACGGCACTAATTATACTCTTTTCTATTGGTTGTACAATTCTATCATCTGCCAAGTATATTTCTATAGGGGTATCTATTCCTTCCCTAAAACATGCTTTTATTAGGATCTCCGTTCCTCCTAAGTGTACGTATTTTATTGGATTTTTTGCTTTTATATATTGTATTTCTTTATTTAGTAGTTTTTTATTTAAAATTGGTATTTGTACTTTACCTTTGATGTATTTACAATCTATTATATGTTCTCTCTGGCTCACTACATAGTATTCTTCTTTCTGTCTTTTAAACCAATTCTTTATTGTTGGTACTTCTAATATTTTGTCTATGCTTAGATCCAATTCTTTTCCTTTTATCTGTTCAAATATATTAGCATCAAATATTATTTTTTGTTCTGAAGATTGTTCATCTTGGTGTTCTTCTTGTTGTATAATTTGTATATCTTTTTCAGTCATTACTTTCTTCGTCTGATTCTTCTATATTATTTTCTATTTCTTTTTCATTTTCGGGGAACTCGTTTTCTGATATCTCATATATGCTGTCTTCACTGCTTAATTCATAATCTACATATTCTATTTGTGAATATTTACCATTATCTATCATTATTTCGGTAATTTGTTTTTTCTTTGGGTTTTTTGGTAATCTACAATCTTTGGCTAAGTGTCCTAGCTTTCCACAATTATAGCAAGTACATTCTGTTAGTTTTTTCTTTTTCCTATATGGTTTTTTATGTTTATAATTTTTTACATAATATCTTCCTCTTGGTTTCCTATATTTATATTTTGAATATTTTGATTTAAATTTCTTTCTCTTTCCTTTTTTTTTTGTAATATTTATCTGTGCAGCCAAATTGGGGTGCTATTCTACTTTTGCAGCATGCCAAATTTTTTACTAATAATTTATCCATTTTGATATTTTCTTTATACTTTTCGCATAATTCTATAAACCAGTTGTAGAAATTTTATTCGCGCTCCTAGAGTATCTGCTAGGTCTGCTTCATTCCAGTTTTTTATTATTTTTGAGCTAAACGGTTCTGGTAATTTTGTAAAATATAATTTTCTTATTTCCTTACTTTCATCTGGACTATATGTTCCTTTATAATAATAGTCTCTAAATGCACAAGTATATTCGTCTATATAACACATATTACATATTGCTAATTTCGTTATCAAATTTCTATTTGTAGTTTTTTCTTTATTTTGTTCTTCTACTTCCGTTGTCATACTACTAAACTCATTTCTTATTGCTATTTCATATTTATTCAATATAGCTGTCACTGTTGTTGCTGTTGTTCCATCAAGTTTTTTATTACTTCTTAATGTATCTAGGCTTTCACCTGATAAATTTTGTAACCATAGTTTTACCGTTCCTATAAGTGTTCTTTCTATATATCCTGGTGTTTCAGCTATTGCAATTTTATTATCTATTAGTTGTTTGGAGATGTACCCTATCCATAATTGGATTGTTTTATTAATATCTGCCACACAATCTAGATCTAAAAAATTACATTGTTCAGTTATCTATCTTGGTGTCCATTTCCTATTTAGCCTTTTATCCCATAATGTTTTATTTCTATCATATGAATCATATACTCTGTAATAGGTTGGGTTTAGTCGTCTTGGATTTTTTACTCCTGATGTGCTTGGTTTATCTTCAATCATATCTCCTGTATTTATTTCTGGATTTGTTTTCTTCTTTTCCGTTTTTTCTATTAGTTCTGTGTATGTTTCACTTGTTTCTGAATAGTCTTCTCCTAGATTTGTGCCGTTATCACTTTGGTCATTTATTTCGTTCATGCTTATTTTTGGTGGATTATCCTGTATTTCTTCTAACTGTAATTTGAACTTTTCTATCTCATTTGTTAGTTTTAGCTCTTGTTCTTATTCTTTACGTTTTTCTTTTTCTTTTAGTTTATTAGCGTATAGCTGTTTTAGCATTTCTAATTCTGTTATCTTAGTGTTTTTTACTTCTTCTATCTGTTGTATTTTTTCTTTAGCTTGCTGTTGTATTTCTTTTATTTCTCTTTTTCTGTCTATTTCTTCGTTTTCTTTTGTTATTCTAACCATTGCGGTTAAACTATCTTCTAGTTTTACAGTTTCTTTTTCTAACATTAAGTTCAGGTTATTTTCAATTTTCTTGTATCTTCTTCCTAAGTTGGAAAATATTATTGTTATTTTTAATTATTCTGGATTTTCATATGTTTTCGCTTCTAGTGCGAACTCTTCTTTATTCATCTTTTCTTTTTTAGATAGCAAATATATTTATATTCTGTTTTAGATATTATATCGATTAATCCAGATAGCCTAGCTTTGTTTGTTTTTATAATACTTAGGTATTCATATTCTAGGTATAGTTTTTTCAGTTTCTTCCTTATTTTCCTTGATTTTTTAATTATTTTAATCTGTGTATTTTCTGTAATTGTCTCACTGTTTATGGGTATTTTTTGCAGATTTGTACTATTAATGTTAGTGTTTCTTTCCATGGTTTTGTTTCTTAAAGTATATGTTTATTTGTCATAGCTCTGATACCAAATTTGGGGGGGGGGGTCATTTTAATTTTAATACTGCGATGTATACCTGCTGATACATGTATTCATTCTTTTAATATTTGTAAGAATTATTGTTTTTCTATGTTGATAAGTCTCAAGATTATCTCTATAAAATTCAATTTCTTTTTCTATAGTTAATAAAGCTTTATTACGTAATCTATTATATTTAATTATGTCTTTGCAGGTTTTAATATTGTGTTTAACACAATCTATTTTTCTATTTATATTACTGAGGTTTTTAAGAAGTTTCCATTTCTGGGTGTTATAGAATCTTATGTAATGAAAAGTGTTATGTTTCATTTATAAACAGATTTTATTAACTTGATATGTGATCATTAATCTGAATATAAATCTAATTCATATAGATCTAATATATCTATTTCTTGTGATACAATTAGTTCTGTAAATGCTTGTTCCATTACATATATTATTTCAAAAGTAACTAAAATATCATAAATTTTTCTTTTAACATCGTTATTAAGTCTGTTAAAGATATATAATATAAGTATTTTGTAGTCAATATTTTCTTCTAATAAATACGTGTGGTTGTTCATTCAGATTTACTATTTATCCTTATCATGTGTTTACTAAACATATTCCCTCTAACCTCTTTGTTTATCATAGAGTTTATCATATTTTAATAAGTTATACTGAACAATCTTTTCTGGTCACTACCATGTTTTTCATGCTTCAATCATTTACCCTAACAGCGCCTCAACTCTGTGTACTCCCCTAAACGGCTTCCTTGCCTACTGGTTTCCACTTTAGGATGGCATAGTCTGGGCTTAACTACTCTCAGCATTATTAGACAGGCAAACTTTCTCAAGATGTTCTTTATAACAGTACTATAACATGATAAACAATTATGATATTCAAGAGATTATAAGGAATATAAGAGTTTAGTTAAACATGATTATGAATAAACTTACCTGGTTTTGTAACTCGTTTGAATGTTCCATAGCTTTCAGAAGTTTGTATATAATCAGATATTTTATTGAGAGAAGATAAGAGAGAGAAGGTGAGGATGAGGATGTCTGAGGATGCCCTCTCCTCTTCTGATTTACAAAATATATAGAAAACTTAAACGACTCCTACTGTTCATGAACGACCTTTACTGTTCATGAATGTGACTCGTACTATTTTCTTTACGACTTTTTTACATGACTCTTACTATTCATGAACGACCTTTACTGTTCATGATTATGACTATTACTATTTACTTTACGACTTTTTTACATGACTCTTACTATTCATGAACGACCTTTACTGTTCATGATTATGACTCTTACTATTTACTTTACATTATTTGTTTTCAATAGCTGTCTTCTTCTTTTGTCTTCTTGTCGATACCTTTATTCTAGTTGGACTTCTGGTACTTGGTTATCTTCTCCGTTGCATTTCGAACATATGTGGTCTGGATATTTGTGTCCCACTAGTTTGCAGTATCTTGTCAATAACTCATTAGAAATAAATTCATTCTTCAAGGCTCTTGTAGTTGGCTGTGCTTCTGGTTTTAGTAATGATAAAATCCATTTTTGGACTTCATCCATATCTCCTTGTCGTAGTTCTTTTGAATTGGCATATATCATTAACTGGTCTCTGGAATAATAACTCCAGATAGCATTTCCTTGTAGATAATTGTTAGCTAGTTCTTGAATAATAGTTGCTATACCAATTATTCTTTTGTTGGCATAGAAACTTGGTATCTCCATTTTCTGTATCTCCGGTTGTTGCTCTATTTCTTCCGGTATTATCATATCTCGTGTTAATCCTATCTTTATCACCTGTATAATGGGTTTTATTTCATCATATAGTATTTCAGCTGGTGCTGTATAGAATTTGATGAAGAATAGGTTGCCTTTTGTAATTCTTTTGAAGGTGACAAATGCTTTGTATAGCTCTGATATTCCAATTATTTCTTCTCCGTCGTGGGTATATACAGTGCTAAGTAGTCCGTAGTTAAACATGTCTTTACTAGGTTGACTTTTGTTTTTGGTTGGGCTATTAGCCTATTATATCCTTGTAGTTTTTGGGTTACATAATCCTGTGTTGGATCTGTAGTGGTAGTTGACCTGGGATTTAGGTTCAAAAATGTCTGAATTTTATATATATTCTCAATATATGTTTGAGTAATATGGTTATATACCTTTTTGTTGTGGTGTAGGCTATTAGCATATGTTGAAATTTGTGGGTTTTTAACTATTGCTTCTTTTGGCTTTTTTGATGTGAATGGCTTATCAAATATGTTGTTTAGATTTACATTGGTATGTAGCTTCTTGTTAACTTGTTTGCTTGTGCCTGCAGCTGTAGGTAAACAAACTTTGTCATGGGTTTTATGGAGTTTCCCAACGTCTCCTTCTACCTTTGGAAGTTTAGAGTCTTCCGATCGACTTAGCTCCGCATTTTTATAGTCATGATGCTGACTTTCTAGCTGTTGTAATCTTTTTCCCATACTCTCCATCTGTAAGGATAGAGTAGTAAGGATAGAGTAGTAAGGATTGCAAATATATCTTTTGGTTCTTGGTTCTCATCAGTTTGAGTACCTTTGTCTTGATAAGTAATCTGCAATAACATTTTTGTCAGTTCTTATTACTTCAATTGTAAATGTAAAATTCTGTATATTTAATACAAGTTTTCTTATTTCCTTCATAGTTACTGAATCTTGTACTTTCCGAGTTATCCACCATTTCACTTGTGTATTATCTGTTCTTACAATAAACTTGTTATAAACGATATATGGCTCAAATGCTAACAAACATTTATATAATCCAAATAGTTCTTTTCTATTTATCTCCCATTTTATTTGTTGTTCCGCGTATGATCCTGAATAATATCTACAATGGTGTTCAATTTTTTCATTATCAATTGGGGTCAGCAAAATCAACAATATAGGCCATCTCAGCAGCTGTACAACAACAACAATAACCTTGGGGCTATGCGACCACGAGGTCAAGTGGTGCCTTACCAAAGGCAATAGGTTATAACCTGCAAAATCAGCAGTAAGCTTGTCAACAACCATAACGACTACATAATGTGAGACATGAAGATGGCTTTGCTAAACTTGAGGGAATGATGCACCAAGTGATTGGGTCCACTGGAAAACTAAGTGATAAAGTAGACTCACATGAATTAGTGATAAAGAATATTGAGATCCAATTAGGCAAGATTTCGATGGCTTTAAATAATCATCCCTATGGGACGTTACCTGTTGACACACAAATAAATCCAAAAGAGCAGGGCCCAAAGCAGCTTATGGTAGTGAGTCTCCTAAATGATAGAGACCTAGATCTGGAGCAAGAAATTTCTCGCAAAAGCATACCTACTGAGACACTGGTGCCAGTACCCATTAAGATAGATGATTCAGCAGGTTTAACTAAGGTGACGGTACAGCATGCGCAAGAGAATGCTAACAAAGAAAAAGAAGTTGTGAAAGAGACCGAGGTTGCACCAGAACCGATAGTAGAACCAGTGCCTGAACAAGAAAAAAATCAAATCACAGGGAAGAAGCAACCTCGATCACCATTCCTACAGAGATTGGCCAAGTATAAAAAAGATGAGCAGTACAAGAAATTCTTGGAGATATTGAAGCAAATTCAGGTAAACATTCCATTGATTGATATGTCCCGTAAGTTCCATTTTCAAGACTTGATGTACTGTCAGTTCCACTTTCAAGACTTGGCCATAGATACACTGACTAAGACCTGCAATGCTATTGTGATGAGACCCATAGATGAAAAGCTATCTGACCAAGGAAGTTTCACAATCCCTTGCACAAGAGGCAACTATGCATTTTCTAAGGCACTGTAAGATTTGGGGGAAATCATAAACCTTATACCCCTAGCTATCTACAAAATCCTAGGCATTTGTCGAGCAAGACCCACGTCCATGTTACTACAGCTGGCCGACCAAATAGTGAAGAGTCCCTCTGGTATTCTTGATGATGTATTAGTACAGGTTGGGAAGTTTGTGTTCCCTGTAGATTTTGTCATTCTTGACTGTCGGGTTGACGAGGAAATTCCCATAATTTTGGATAGACCATTCTTGGACACTGGGAGAGTTTTAATTGATTGTGAAATTGGAGAGCTCAAAATGAGATTAAATAACGAAGAGATAACATTCAACGTGCAGAAATCTATGCGACAACCAAGTGAATTTGGCAATTGCTCTTTAATAGATGTCGTGGATGTAGTTTTGGAGGAGGAAGATGAGGCATTGAATAATAAGACCCTCTAGCAGCCTGTCTCATGAACTTAGATGAAGCCAATGGAGAAGATTTAGCAGAGTGGGTACTTGCTCTTGAAGGTCAAGGTTTTTGGAGAAGGGAGATCGAATTTGAGCCTTTGCACTTAGAGGAAAGAAAAACTCCTCCAGCTAAGCCATCGATAGAAGAGCCACCAAAATTGGAATTGAAGCCACTGCCATCTTATTTCAAGTGTGCACTATTAGGACCTAACTCAACTTTACTTGTTCTTATCTCATCTAGTTTGTTAGATGTGTAGGCAGAACAGCTTTTGCAGGTACTAATTAAGTGCAAGATTGCAATTGGATGGACCATTGCTGACATTAAGGGGATCAGCATGGCCTTCTGTATGCATACAATTTTACAAGAAAATGAGCACAAACCTTCCATAGAACATCAAAGAAGGCTGAACCCCAACTTGAATTAATTAGTGAAGAAAGAAGTGATTTAGATGCGGGAATCTTATTCCCCATCTCTGATAGTAACTGGGTTAGCCCAGTTCAGTGTGTGCCAAAAAAAGGAGGTATGATAGTAGTGAAAAATGAGAAGAACGAATTGATCTCTACACGAATAGTCACAAGTTGGCGAATCTGTATGGATTACAGGAAGTTGAACTTGACTACTAGAAAAGACCATTTCCCACTATCATTCATTGATTAGGTGCTAGATAGATTGGCAAGGAGGTCCTACTTTTTCTTTTTGGATGGATACTCGGGGTATAATCAGATCTTTATTGCCCCAGAGGATAGAGAGAAAACATCGTTCACCTGCCCTTATGGAATCTATGCTTTTCGGAGAATGTCATTTGGCCTATGCAACGCACCTGCCACATTCCAAAGGTGTATGATGGCAATCTTCATGGATATGGTAGAGGAAATAATGGAGGTTTTCGTGGATGATTTCTCAGTGATGGGGAATTCATTCGATGACTACCTTATAAACTTGAGAAGAGTATTAAAGAGGTGTATCAAGACGAATCTGGTACTCAACTAGGAAAAGTGTCATTTCATGATACATGAAGGTATAGTCTCGGGGCACTAGTGTCAAGTAAGGTCATTGAGGTAGATCGAGCAAAGGTTGATGTGATAGAAAAGCTTCCACCACCCACTTCCGTCAAAGAAATCAGAAATTTCCTTGGGTACGCCAGCTTCTGTAGGAGATTTATAAAAGATTTTTCCAAAATTGCTAACACCTTGTGTAAATTGATTGAAAAAATCACCCTTTTATGTTTTCTTGTTACTGCAGGGTAGCGTTTGAGGAATTGATGAAGAGATTGGTAACAATAACTATCGTAGTTGCCCCTAACTGGGAGCGACCATTTGGGCTAATGTGTGATGCAAGTGACTATGTTGTGAAAGCAGTTCTTGGGCACCAAAAAGATAAAATCATGCATCCAATTTACTACACAAGTAGAACGCTGAGTGGAGCCCAGGTAAATTACATTGTGGCCGAGAATGAGATGTTGGCGGTGGTGTTCGCTTTTGACAAATTTAGGTCATTTTAATCGAGAAGGAGTTAAAATCGTGCCTGATTTGATGGGTGCTACTGCGAAAAGAATGTGATTTGGAAATCCGTGAACGAAAAGGAACAGAGAACCAAGTAGCTAATCATTTGTCTAGGCTGGAAGGAGCTGAAAAGAAGGTTGAGGTAGAAGAGATTCTGGAAACTTTCCTAGATGAACAACTACTAGCCACGAGTCTTGAGGAAGCTCCATGGTATGCAGACATTGCAAACTACCTAGTGAGCGGTATTGTTCCTTATGACCTTTCCTCTGTCCAAAATAAAAAGTTTTTTCATTATTGTCACATGTATTATTGGGATGGGCCTTATCTGTTCAGGATTTGTAGTGAAAACATGATCCGGAGATGTATCCCCTAGATAGACCGGTCTTCTATTTTGTAGGTATGTCACGCGTCACCATATGGTGGGCACTTCGGGGAAGTAAGGACAATAGCGAAAGTCTTGGAGTTAGGCTTCTACTGGCCAACATTATTCAAAGATGCACATTTATGGATAAAGGGTTGTGATGAATGCAACCGAACTGAGAATATTTCCAGTCGACATAAGATGCCTATGAACCCAATACAGGAGGTAGAAGTGTTTGATGTATGGGGGATCGATTTCATGGGGCCTTTCGTTAGCTCATATGGAAACAAGTACATACTCATCGCTGTGGACTACATGTCCAAATGGGTGGAAGCTGTAGCACTCCCTATAAATGATGCAAAGGGGGTAATTGGTTTTTTGATAAAGAACATATTCACTTGATTTGGCACTCCAAGGGCAATAATTAGTGACGGAGGCACTCACTTTTGTAATCGAGCCTTCGCGAAGTTGTTAGAAAAGTATGATGTACGCCACAAGGCGGCCACCCCATATTATCCACAAATATGTGGGAAGTGGAAGTCTCGAACAGAGAAATAAAGAGTGAGTTGACTAAGACTGTGAATGCCACTAGAACGTATTGGGCGAGAAAATTTAATAATGCACTTTGGGCTTATCGAATGACTTTCAAAACTCCAATCGGCATGTCTCCATACACGTTGGTGTTTGGGAAAGCATGTCATTTACCGGTGGAGTTGGAGCATAGAGCTTGGTGGGTGTTGAGACAGTTGAATCTCGATATTGATGTTGCGAGAGCAAGTAGAGTCACGGAGTTGCACGAGCTTGATGAGTTTTTCTATCACGCTTTTGAGAGCACTAGATTATACAAGGAGAAAATGAAGATGATACATGATAAAAATATTATTGAGAGGATTTATAAACCCGAAGATACGGTATTGCTATACAACTCAAGACTGAGGCTATTTTCTGGAAAATTAAAGCCACGATGGTCAGGGCCTTTTCATGTGGTTGAAATTCACCCCACGGGTGCCGTAGAGATTGCTACGGATAATGACTCTCGCACGTTTAGAGTCAATGTCCACAGATTAAAACATTATGTGGGCATGGATGAAGCAAAGGTAGTGTCAGTGACCCATTTGATCGAGCCTCCGATGTTGAATGCACCGTAAATGCCCTTACATATGTCGTGCTGCGACGTTAAATCAGACATTTCATGGGAGGAAATCCATTGATTTGTTTTATTCGTCATGCCACGACGTTAACTTAGGTGCTTGTTGGGAGGCAACCCAACTCGTAGTGATTTTTAGTATAGTTAGAATTTTTTCTTTTTGTTTTTAGATACTAACAAGTTTGCAAGTGAGTTTGGGCGAGTCGCGCAAGGTTTAAAATGTCACGTGAAGCCAGGAAAATGCGAGGGTTAGCCAGGCCTTATGTTGGCGTTGCCTGGCTAAAGCGAGGGTCAGCCAGGCCTTAGGCTGGCATCGCCTGGCTAACGCCAGGGTCAGCCATGCCTTAGGATGGCAACGCCTGGCCAACACTAGATAGGTATTATTTTTCCATGTTTAAGTTATTTCTTCTTATTTTGGTCGAAACAAACCTCACAAACATGCCCTCACACACTTAACACTCTATAAATCAAACCCTAACCTCACTTCAACCATCACACACCAAGCTATACTAGAAATCTCACGAGAACACAAACACATTGCACAAATTGCTTGTTCACCCACACACAATCACCATCCACATAGAGGTCAAGCTTCATCTTGCTAGTCTTTCACAGTCATCCAAAATTCTAAGTCAATCTACTCCTCATAAAGCTTTAAAGGAACAAAGATGCCTCCCAGAAAAGACATAGGCAAGGGAATGGCCACTTCAACGGCCCAAGCTAAAGCAAAGTAAACCTCTGCACCCCATCCAAAGATAATAAAGGAGGGGAGAAGCTGCCTCTCGTATGATTGGTTCCTAAGTGGTGGCAACTGTAGCTGCCATGCATCCACAACCCCCAGGCCAATGGGAGTTTGGCATAAACAACATACCTCCACATACAAAGGATTGGTACAAGCATTGTAGGCCTAAACATAACCATTCAGACGTGGCTATCCAGGAACGCAGTGTGAAAGCGAAGTATCCGGCTGGAAAGGCATCCAGGATCTGGAGTTAAGCTATGTTTTTAAGAACACATGGGACATCAACCTCAACTTAGTCGGGGAATTCTATGCAGGATTTGACCCCTAGGAAACTGAGGAATTGGTACCAATCCGTGGATGCTTGATAGATTTTTCAGCTAATGCCATATGCAACTTTTTAGGTGCTCCAAATGTTCCTGTGGATCCACTGGAACAATTCATTCGTAGGCCTACTTTTAGAGAGTTGAGGCACATGCTCTGTGGGGTCGACTCTACTACTGTATGGGTTCAGGATAAGGAAACGAATCATCACAAGAGGTTCGCTAAAAAAAGATGAAGGCGGAAGCTCAGGTGTGGCTCAAGTTGATAAACGCACGGCTCTTACCGTGCAATCATGACACGCTTGTAAGCCGTGTGAGGACCTGTGTGCTATATTTCCTTATGACAGGGTAGAGGGTGAATGTGGGTTACCTGATCCGCCACCAGATGGCATCAGTGAGAACGAGTAAAAAATTGATCGAATGCCATTTCCTAATTTCCTGACTCGGTTCCTACAGGATGAGAGGGTTGAGTAAGAGCCTGAATTTGACCACACTATTGATCAGCTCATCCAACAAACGGACATCACTAATCTCCGGTTGAAAGGCAAGGCTGGGACACTAACAGGTGCTAAGTGCAGTGCGCGTGATGATAGTTTCATGGCCCATCTTTATGGGGTGATGGATTTGTAGCTACGGATAGGGGGTCGCCCGACCACACCTGACGAGAGGACTGATTTGGAGCAGCGATACTCGCTCAATGCTCATGCTCAGCAGCTGGTTGGTGTAGTAGAGGGATACAGACTTCCCGCTGATGAGGATGTCAACACACCAGAGCATTCTAAGGCTGAACAAATGCAGTTAGATGGCGAGGGAGATGGTGATAATGGAGAGAACGAACATGATAAAGAGTGGAGAGCGTTAGAGGATGACGACGCTGCATGACCAGGGAGTTTTCTTGTACCCTACTCTTTTTATTTCTTATATTGACTAATTGTAAATGCACTGAGGACAATGCATGATCTAATTGTTAGCTTGTTTTAATTTTTTTTAGTTGTTAGCTTGTTAGAATTTCTTGTTTTATTATTATTGTGTTTTCTTGTTAGTTGTTAGATTGTTTTTATTTTTAGAATTTGTCTTGTTTTGTTTTTATTATTAGTGCGCTTTTTTTTTGTGTTAGTTCATTTTAGGCAGAAATTTAAAAAAACATAAATATGTTGGACTCTTCCTGATGATGGATCTCCTAGACAGTTTTCTTGAGGGAAGTAAGTCTAAAGAAAATACCAAAAATTTTTTTTAGGTAATGTAGTAATTTCCCCTTGGTTTTTCTTTGGGCCGCGGTTCTTTTCCAGGGTTTTTAGTTGAACCGGGTGTAGGTCATTATTTTTAGGAGTAGGAATCACGTGGCTAAACACTTAATCACAGCACTATCTCTGAGCTTTGTGATGCCTTGAGAATAGGCATTGGTTATAACGCTTAGGCTCAATTTTTGACTCTAGGATAAATATCTTAAATTGTGGATTCTTAAATTTGCTTAGCTGCTTTGACTGGAGTGTCATGAAAAGAACCAATCCTGAATGAGTTGTGTGCCATATCCGTGTGAGGTTTGCATGTATTTTGTGCATTGCATTTGATGTCTAGAACTTGCCCCGTGTGTGTGCAAAGCGAAATAGTAATCTTGTTCAGTCTGAGAAGTGATATAGGCAGTTCTTTGATCAGCCAGATATATATAATGTACCCACCTAAATGTTATGTATCGTAGTTAAGCTCTTTGAGCCTATAATCCTGTTTCCTTGGTAACCACATTACAAGTCGTTCCCCTTGTTTGAACCGACCGTATATTTGAACCTTGTCCCCTCTCATGGGCACTTTAATTGTGATGAATTTTAGAAAAGTTAAAGTGTGGGGTGGTGGGTTGGCGTTTAAGTGGAACAATTGAAATAAGGAGAAAGGTGCACCATATGAAGAAATGGTGTGTCAATAAAAGCCATTTGGACAAAAAAGAAGAGAAAAAAGACAGAATATATATATATATATATATATATATATATATATATAGTAGTGTATGTAAAAAAAGAATAGTTCCTGATGGTGGTGGCTTTTGATGTATTGGTGCTTAAAGAAGTAGGGGTGAAATATAGTGAAGTTAAGGTGGAATCTTGGTTTGCCATAAGTATGGGATTGAAGATTGAAGTGTTTGTATTAAAGTGCTTAAGGGAGGTGTAGTCACTTATATCAAAATGCATCCTACCCGATCCGCAACCTATATTACAACCAATGAAAGTTTATTTAATCTTAGACTGAATGAACTCAATTAGTAAAGTATTACACTAAGAACAAGCTTATGTACGTCATTTCGGGCATATGAATGTTATTTTTGAGATCGAGTGAATTTTTCCTATCTCGAGTTCCTACGTTATTAAAATTCATGGTATGTGGAACTAAGCTATTTTGTTTGGGTAAGGGCATATGATTCATAAAGGAAAAGTAATGTTGTTGACCTCTATGTTAGAGTAAGTGAATTGTGAATAAAGCATAGTATTTGTGAGTCGATTATTGAGGTGTGGATGTCACTTCGTTATGCTTAATCTATTTTAAAGATTCTTGGTATAATGAGTTAAGGGAATTACTTAATAGGTTGTGTCCATAAGTGTAGTTTGAGTGCTCGAGGACGAGCAAATGTTTAAGTGTGGAGTATTGATGTGTGGTTATAATTCATGGTTTTTCACATTATATTCCTTAAGTTTTATATGCTTTAATGTTAAATTACACTTTGTTTGAGCGTAATGGAGTCTATTTTATGTGTAGATGCATCAGAAATGAAAGTAGAGCTAAAGGGAGGCTTAAACGTCGAAAGTGCACTCGAGAACGGTAAAAGGGCAAAGCTAGGAAAAATCCAGCTTGACCAGGATTTAGGCTTTTGAGGCCAGCTTAAAGCCAGGCCTAGTCAGGCGTTAGCCTGGCGACGCCAGCTTAAAGCCAGTTTGAGGCTGGCGTTAGCCAGGCGACGCCAGACCTAAGGCCAGGCCCATTCCGAGTTTTGAAGGTTTTAATTATTTCCCGGCTTGACGAGGAGTTGACTTACACGTTTAGGGCTTGTCCCAAACATATAAATAGATAAAAAATGCCACTTTAAAGGACTTTTTCAACCAGAGGCAAGAATAGCTCGTGGAACACTACTTGGGAGTTCGAATCATTGATTTCTACATCCCTCTATCTTTACTCTGTTTAATTATGCAAATTACTTTGGATATTGTTACTATGAGTATGAGTAGCTAAACTCATAATCTACGAATTTGATGGAACTTGTTGAAGGATGATTTTCTCGTTATGTTAATATATATTTTCCATAGTATTATCTCTATTTGTTCAACTATATTCTTATTGATATTGATTGAAAGGCCCTCAATTAACTATTTCTATTTAGTATGAATTACTTGGGAGAGAGTTTATATTTAGGTAGTTGTTGAACATCATCACTCCTAACTTATATGAGGGATCAATACGAAGGGTATAAAAGTGGGATTAGGGATAACGAAACCTTGGGTGTGATCTAAGTAAGTTGTACTTAAGGCTAGCTAGCGTAATTTGGGAGAATATATCTAGTATATTGTTTTAATTACTCTGGAGAGAGTTACGACAGTCAAAGTGCTCATGATCGATAGAGAAGACTTAGGTAAATATATAGCAAGCATAGCGGAAAAGATTCCGACAATAGGGGAAATCAGAACCTTAGATCATTCCAATTCTTGTCTATAACTATTTTTGATTCTATTAGGCTAGATAGTGTACTCTCAAGTGGGCAACATGAGAGGGAAAGGAACAGGACCGTCGATTGCACCACTGACCGACTAGTCTACCACAAATAAGCCTTTTTGATTTTAAAACAGTAAATTTGGAAGAGCGCGGACACTCATCAAGCTCCACAATATTGATAATTAGAACGAGTGGAATATGATGTGGAGAATGCTTTATGTAGAGATAATAACACATTGCCAAGTATTTGCATAATAACACAGTATTAAGATAAAACATAAAATACGTAAAAAGAAAGACAAAAGAAGATGTTAGTTCGTGGAATTTAGGGTTGTAATAAAGTAAGATATGAAGTAGGGGTGGGAGAGACATGATGTATTAATATTTAAGCAAATGAAGAGTAGTTTAGAGCAGATAACGTGAATAGGAAAGGGATATGCATGTTATAACTAATTTAAGCAAGGAAGGGTGGAGAAGGGAAGGGAATTGCAAATTACAACAAATTTAGACAAGTAACGGGAAAATAGAAGTAAAAGGAAAATGGATGTAATGACCCGACCGGTCGTTTCATGAGTTTTAGTACCATTCTCTCCATTTCTTCTTCTTTGTGTGTTCCTCAACTGTATTGCACCATATCGTGTTGGTTGTTCTGTGTTCAGAATCATCATGGAGTGAAATGAGACACTTAGTCTCTTATTTGGAAGCTTAAGTTGGAACAGTCAACCGGATGTTGACTTATGTGTAGAATTTCTCATATGTGAAGTATGATGGTTCAAATAGCTTCGTTAGGTGATTTGAGACTTAGGTGTGTGTTCAGAATGTAATTTAGAGGTTCATGATAGATTTAGGCTTGAATTGGCGAAATTAAAAATTTGGCGTTTTCCGGTCGGTAGTGGAAATCTTGATATCGGGGTCGGAATATGATTTCAGAAATTGAGTAGGACCGTTGGGTCATTAGTGACGTGTGTAAAAATGTTCAGGTCATTTGGATGAGGTTTGATAGGTTTTTGGATCGATTGCGGAATTCGGAAGTTTGGAAATCCTTAGACTTGAATCTGAGGGTGATTTGGTGTTTCGATGTTTTTTTGAGTGTCTAGAAGGTTGGAATAAGTTTGAATAGTGTTAGGTGACTTATTCGTATTTTGGGTTGAGGTCCCGAGGGCTTTGAAATGATTTCGGATAGATTTCGGAAAGTTTGAACTTGAGAAATTGCAACTTGGGGACCGCAGGTGCGAGCTCTGCAGGAGCGGAAAAGAGGCGTAGATTTGTGGAGGACCACAGGTGCGGCTTGGTACTGCATCTGCGATACCGCAGGAGCGTTAAGGCGACCGGAGATGCGAAGGCTGGTAGTATTAATTGAAATTTGCAGAAGCAGATATTTTCCGCAGAAGCGGAAGCGCAGTTGCGCTTATGGGATCGCAGGTGTGGAATCCCTGGGGCATAAATTATATAAGTTCCCCTTCCCGAAATTTAGACCATTACATCATTTTTGAAGTTTGGATTGAAGCTTTTGGAGGGTTTTGAAGAAGAAATCAAGGGGATACTTGTTGAGGTAAGATTTTTGAACTTAATACTCGTATCTATGGTGAATTTCAGTTGATTAAGCATGGAAATTGAAGAGATTAGGGGTGAAAAATTGGGAAATTAAGGCTTGAAATTGGAGAGATTAAATTGGGAATTTGAGGGACCATTTGAGGTCTGATTTTGATGTTTTTTGTATGTATAGACTCGGGAGTGAAAGGAGTTTCTAGTTTTGTGACTTTTATCGGATTCCGAGATGTGGGCCCCGGGGTCGGGTTTGACCAATTTATGGATTTTTGAGCTAATTTGATAATTTTCGCATGGGCTTTTGTTAGATTCAGAGCATTTAGAGGTCGGGTCGAGAGGCAAGGGCGTCGCGGAGTAGATTTTGCCCGGTGTGAGGTAAGTAACGATTGTAAATCTAAATCCGAGGGTATGAAACCCCGAAATTTCATACTGTTTTTATAAATGGGGTGATGCACATGCTAGGTGACGGACGTGTGGGTGTGCACCGGCAGGGATTATGACTAGGTCCATCCCGTGGCAACTGTAGAGTTGCATATTTTAATAAACTCTATATGAAATCTATGTTTTTAGAAATAATTCTGTTAACTTGGGCTAAATGCCATGTTTGGGGCCTTGTGTCGTACTGTGTGGACCCTCAAGGGTATTTTACTACTATCCTCACAATATTTTGATTCGAAAGCATATCCACGGTCATGATTTTTACCTGTTTATTGTTTGATTCAGTTTCATTACTCTACTTTCAAATATATGAAAACTGTTTGGGCTGAGTTCCCTGATTTTTCACTAAAATGTCCGAGTGGCTGTGAGGTTGATGACTGAGAGAGGTCGATGGACGGATGGTGAGTATTTTATACTTATGGATCGGGATACACGCCGTAATGATATATATATATATATATATGTATATGGATCGGGATGCACACCACAGCGATATGTTGGATCGGACTGCACGCCGCAGCGATATAGCACTTGGGTTGTAGGAGCCCCTTTGGCGTCTGGACACCCCCAGTGAGCGCAGTCTACTATATATTTATGGATTGGGCTGTATGCCGCAGTGGTTATTATGAGATATCTATTGAGCCGGAGTGCTTAAGTGTGAGTGTTGATTGATGAGAGTTGAGTCACGAGTGACTGAGAGGCTTGCCCTAGAGGATATATATATATATATATATATATATATATATATGAGTGATACTTTGCCTGAGGGGTTTGTTTATTGAATCTTATGTTTTCACTCTTCTTTTATATTGAGCCTTTATTGAGAATGTTGAACAAATATTTTAAACAACTTTCATTGAAACAGGAATTTTTACGAGATGTTCAGAATTGAGTTACTGATTGACTTGTTATTTCCACTGAGATTTTTATGTTATGATATGTATATGATTTTCAAATGCTCGTCACTGCACTCTGCCTTTATTTATAATTGTTACTTACTAAGTTGGCGTACTCATGTTACTCCCTGCACCTTGTATGCAGATCCAGGTGTCAGGGCGTCCGAGTGAGAGCTATTTCTACCTTCAGAGCATTTCCGGAGTTAGCAAGGTAGCTGCACAGCATCCAGAGCCTTGTCTTTCTCCTTCCTACCTATTAGTATATGCATTATCAAACTCATCTTGTATTGAGCAGATAGTATCACATTGTATTTTTAGTGGCTTATGACTAATGACACTAGGATCGGGTAGTGGTTGATGTTTCACATATTAGTTTCCGCTTTTTTTGAAATGTTTAAAAGACAGACTTGTGATAATATCTGATTAGTAAAGGAATTAAGAAAATGATCTATTTATGTTATTACTGTCGATTCGGCTTGCCTAGTACTGCGATAGGTGCCATCATGACCGGAGTGGTTTAGGATCGTGACAGTTTGGTATCAGAGCCTAGGTTATATAGGTCTCACCAGTCATAAGCTTGTTTAGTAGAGTCTTGCGAAACGGTATGGAGACGTCTACACTTAACTTCGAGAGGCTGCAGAATCTTTAGAAAAAACTTCACATTCTTGAATTCCTGTCGTGTGAATTTGTTGATTCTCGTAACTAAACTTCTGTTATTCTATTCTTTCACCGATGGTGAGGACACGTTCTACCGGTCAGGACGGACGACCACCAGTGTCTCCAGTTAGAGCCACTAGAGGTTGAGGTCGCGGTCGAGGCCATGGTAGGGGTAGGGGTGTAGCCCGCACAGCAGCTAGAGCAGCACCTGCAGATCCACCAGCCGTCCCAGTTCACGATTAGGTCCCAGTTACGGACGCTCCAACAGGACGAGCTCAAGCACCGGCCGTGCCGATTGTTATTCCAGGCCTTCAGAAGGCCCTAGCCCAGATTCTATGAGTGTGCACTGTCCTGGCTCAGGCGATCTCAGTTACTACAGGCACAACTACTTCTCAGGTTGGGAGAGGCACCCAGACTCCCGTCGCTCGCACACTTCAGCAGGTTGTGCAGGGACTTCAGACACCGGGGGCACCTCCAGCCAAGTCGGTTACACCTGCTCAAGAATATGTGGTACCATTTATGCCTAACGACGAGCAGCATCTACTGGAGAGGTTTGGTAGACTTCATCCTCTTGCTTTCAGTAGTGCAGAGAGCGAGGATGCCCAGGGTTTCTTGGACAAGTGTTAGAGAATACTTCGGACCGCAGGTATTTTGGAGACCAGTGGAGTCTCGTTCACTACTTTCTAGTTTTCTGGAGCTGTCTTTACTTGGTGGGAGGCTTATGAGAGGCGTAGGCTTGTTGATGCAGCACCCCTTACCTAGCATCAATTCTCCGCTCTCTTTTTGGAGAAGTATGTGCCACAATCTTGTACAGAGGAGCTACGCAGGTAGTTCGAGCAGTTGCATCAGGATGATATTACCGTGATGCAATATGAGATGAGATTTTCAGAGCTAGCTCATCATACTGTTTGGTTGGTTCCTACAGATAGGGAGAGGATTAGGAGGTTCGTAGATGGCCTCACATATCAGCTTTGGATTCTCATGACCAGAGAGAGGGCGTCAGGTGCTACTTTTGAGTAGGTTGTTAATATTGCCCGAGAGATTGAGTCAATTCGTCGCCAGAAGTGAGATGAGAGGGAGGCCAAGAGGTCTCGGGGATCTGGTAGTTTTGGTGGTGCTCCTTTGAGAGGCCAGTTTCAGCACGGTAGAGGCCGCCCATTCAGACATGCTCAATCAGCTCACCAAGTTCATCGTGGGGCATCATCGGGCCATGGTTCTCACAGTTCTCATCAGGGCCACTCATTACCTAGTGCCCTTCCAGCCCAAAGTTTGTCCCGTGCTACATCAGTTCAGGGCTATTCCATGCCACGTCCTTCTACTAGTCATCCCAGTGCTAGGAGTTCCCTTCAGTCCTCGTCTCCCGCACCAGAGAGTTATTATGAGTGTGGAGAGTTTGGGCATGTGAGGAGACAGTGTCCCCATCTTCTAGGGAGTCCATCTCAGCAAAGGAGTCAGCCCCCGACTTCAGCTCCAGTTACTTCACTACCTACCCAGGCAGCTAAGGATGGCGGTCAGCCAGCTAGGGGTCGCCCCAGAGGGGGGTCGATCTGGTGGTGGTCAGGCCCATTTCTATGCACTCCCATCCAGACCAGATGCTATTGCTTTAGATGCCGTGATTACAAGTATTGTCTTAGTTTTCCACAGAGATGCCTCTGTGTTATTTGATCCTCATTCCACTTTTTCACGTGTGTCATCATATTTTGCTCGTTATTTGGATATGCCTCGTAAGTCTCTTGTTTCATTTGTTCGTGTATCTACTCTGGTAGGCGATACTATTTTTGTGGATCGCGTATATCGGTCGTGTGTGGTGACCATTGGGGGTTTGGAGACCCGAGTGGACTTTTTGTTGCTTTGTATGATGGATTTTGATGTGATATTGGGCATGCATTGGTTATCTCTGTTTCGTGCAATTTTGGACTTTCATGCTAAAACAGTGATGTTGGCTATATTGGGTGTGCCACGGATTGAGTGGCGAGGTTCGACTGATTTTGTTTCCAGTAGGGTGATTTCATTTCTGAAAGCCCAGCGGATAGTTGGGAAGGGTTGTCTTTCTGACTTAGCCTTTGTGAGGGATGTTAGTATAGAGACTCCTACAATTGATTCAGTCCTGGTGGTGAGGGACTTTCTAGATGTATTCCTTGCAGACCTATCGGGCATGCCACCGGACAGGGATATAGACTTTGGTATTGATTTGGTGCTGGGCACTCAGCCATATCTATTCCACCGTATCGTATGACACCGGTGGAGTTGAAGAAGCAACTTCAGGAAATCCTTGATAAGTGGTTTATCCTGCCTAGTGTATCGACATGAGGTGCACCTATTTTATTCGTGAAGAAAAAGGATGGCACTATGAGGATGTGTATTGATTACAGGTAGTTGAACAATGTTACAATCAAGAACAAGTATCCCTTGCCTCGTATTCATGATTTATTTGACCAGCTTCAGGGAGCGAGAGCATTCTCCAAGATTGATCTCCGATCAAGGCATCACCAATTGAACAAAGTACAAACAAGAACAAGTATCTTAGGCACTCACCGCATATATATATATATATATATCAGGCTGCACACCGCATCGATATGTTGGATCGGGTTGCACGCCACAGCGATATAGCGCTCGGGCTATAGGAGCCTCTTTAGAGTCTACACACCCCCAGTGAGCGCAATCGACTATATATTTATGGATCAGGTTGCACGCCGCTGCAGTTATTATGAGATATCTATTGATCGGGAGTGCTGAGTGTGAGTGCTGATTGATGAGAGTTGAGTCGCGAGTGACTGAGAGGCTTACCCGAGGGTCTATATATATATGAGTGATACTTTGCCCGAGGGGTTTGTTTATTGAAGTTTCTGTTGTCACTCTTCTTTTATATTGAGCCTCTATTGAAAATGTTGAACAAATATTTCAAACAACTTTCATTAAAATTGGAGTTTTTACGAGATGTTCGGAATTGAGTTACTGATTGACTTGTTATTTCTGCTGAGATTTTTATGTTATGAGATGTATATGATTTTCAAATGCTCGTCACTGCACTCATCCTTTATTTATAATTGTTACTTGATGAGTTGACATACTCACGTTACTCTCTGCACCTTGTGTGCAGATCCAGGTGCTAGGGCATCCGAGTGAGAGCTGTTTCTACCTTCAGAGCATTTCCAGAGTTAGCAAGGTCGCTGCACAACGTACGCAGCCTTGTCTTTCTCCTTCATACCTATTAGTATATGTATTATCAGACTTATCATGTATTGAGCAGTTAGTATCATATTGTATTTTTAATGACTCATGACTAGTGACATCGGGATTGGGCAGTGGTTGATGCTTCACATATTAGTTTTCGCTTGTTTTGAAATGTTTAAAAGAAAGATTTGTGATAATATCTGATTAGTAAAGGAATTAAGAAAATGATCTTTTATGTTATAATTGTCGATTCGGCTTGACTGGTGCTACGATAGGCGCCATCACAACCGGGATGGTTTAGGATCGTGACAATGGAAGAGGGAGGTGAAACAATGAATTAGAAAAATAAAAGGAAAATGGGAAAGGGATGTGCGTGTAGCAGAAAATAAAAACGGAACAGGGAGACACGTTTTTATCAAAGAAGACTAATCCATACATGCCAAATTCGTTATGGTAAGAGCCTTGTGTAAATCCCCAGCAGAGTCGACATGCTGTCGCGCCCCTTTTTCTCGCGAAATTGGGCTTCGACACGTGATAACTCTTTTAAGGAGGTATTAAAAGAGGAGAGTCGCCACCTAATGATTTTAAGGTGCGCTTGGGCACCTATTTGCAAATGACTCTGGTTTAACTGGTCTGCATCGCCAAAGATCGGGTAAGGGATCATGTTAGCTCAACGAGAAGGTGTTAGGTAATCCTCGAGGTCCGCAACTATGGGTCTTGGTCGAACTTAAATTATATGGGTTAGTCTATATGATCGAATAAACAAAGATAGAGCACAAAATTTAAGAATTTTATTATAAAAAGACCTTGAATAGAGGGGTACAACTATTTTTGATTCTATTAGAAAAGAAAGAAAATGGGGGGGGGGGCTATGTTTTTTACCCTAAAGGATCACCCATGCAACATAAATAATATTTCGTAACTCCCTCGAGACGGCGTGTTACTCATATTATTTAGCGGGCACAAACTATCATCTCCTGCTACCCGATTACTATGTTAAAGTTATTTTCCTAAGAGTGTTCTAATTCAATTTTAAACTGTGCCCTACGTGTGTACTATTCATCACATACCTATGGTCCAGGAGGCTTTGGACCTCTATTTTGATGGTTCTAGACCTTATCTAGGCTGCTCAAAAATGTAAAAGGTAGGGGACAATTAAAACATCCAAAGACTTCACATAGATTCCATTGAAGGCTCACATTGACCTCCACACTTTAACAACAAGTGCATGCACAAAAAATATATCAATAGGAATTGGTGAAATCTAGAATCTTAAACCTATGGACATGCTTTCTATGGCGATTAAAGTATCCAGGTAAATATCAAATGCAAGATATGGCTTATATGCATAATTATGCACGATTACAAGCTAATTATTAATAGTTACCAGTCCCATATATGATACCTAGGTGATCTATGCAATTAGGTATAACAGAATCTGCCAGGAAGAGCCCCAGAATTATCCAAATTTTCCTATCAAACGCTTAGAAACAATGTTTGAGTAGTCTAATGTTAACCAATTAACTAGCAATTGTTTTCTATAGGCAGGATCTCTAACAGTTGATGATTAGAACTCGCTTTATTTATACTTTTCCCTATAAACAAGATTTCTAGTGAACAATGTGATATAATAGCAAATGAAGTGATCAAATCCTATAGGCATGATTTCTAGTGATAACCGAAGTCAATAGAAAGAAAATTCGTTGCCATTTGTTCCTATAGGTAGGTTTCTAATGCATTTGAGATTAGTCATGCAAAGTGCTCACTTCCTATAGGCATGTTGTCTATAAACATGTAGCAATAGACATAGCATTTGAACTTATGATTAATGGTAAACGAGAAGTGTGTGTGTGCTTCTCCTAATGGTATGATTTCTACAGTGCTCATGTAATCGAACAACACATATAGCAAACACATTGTCAAGTCCTTGAGGCATGTTATCTGCGAATTGTATATATATATATATATATATATATATATATATATATATATATATATATATATATATATATATATATATCAAATTCTACACATTCCTTTTATACTAACACCCCATTTGTTTATACAAATGGTTATTACAGGCCCACTAATGAGTAAAAATACAAATGTTACATAATAGTGAGAATAGACCTACGACATGCCTAAATAAAATACCCAGCATTGTTTGGACCTTCCATAGCTTTTACACAGCATACCCAGCCTTCAACAAAGAGCCACATTCAATACACGACTTAGGGATCCATAGAGGAGTCCAAAACCAAATTACTCAACCATAGCACCAAGTGTTGCACCATTTAAACTAGCCAATTCAGCTACACAGGACATAAGGACCAAGCCCTAGTGTGTCAGAGTTCACAAGGGTCTCAATTGGACCTCTAATAGTACTCACACTAGGGAGGCCAACAATAGAACCTAGGTAGCCTTGGCTTTCAGCCGACGAAGATTGAGGAGTTCAGAATAACATAAGTTGCAAGTAAGGAGAGTGGACATAAGTTAGGGGGATACATTCATATCCTAAAGTAGACATAGCCAAGTTGAGCATACAGAATAACCAATCAAGCATGTCCTAGGACTTGGTCAGGAGAACTTCAATATGTAGCAAAGTAGCACATAACAAACACATATTGAGAGAGAGTTAGAGGAGGAACAAGTTTGGCAGAAATTAACATTAACATGTTAAGATCTAAGAAGTCCACTTTATTCCATGTATACATCTTAGCATCATAAGACAAACATGTTAACTCTCATCAGGAGGCAGGATTGCATTGAAACATTATAGGGAGTACATATTATGACAGGCTAGGTAATTACTAAAGAAACAAGGGATTAAGACACACTGGGGAGCATATTAGCAGGGAAGCAAGATCACAGTTGAGCGAAAAGGTCTTATAACATTAAAACACATTATGTATGCAAGATAAGCATCACAGAGATTCAGAACAGATTGAGAAGTAAACTCATGTTAAAAAATTCATGTAGGTATTCTAGCATTGACATAGTAGACTAATTACCTAAAGAAGGTCCAGGTTACGCTAAGTGTAAGTCCTCATGTTATGGAACAATCATGCTAATTTGGCAAAAGGACAACATTGAGACATGAGAAAAATAGATTATAACTACTGGTTCAGGGAGAGGTTAAATATTCTAAAGGCATTTGATAGCGAGCAGAGTCAAACAAGTTAGATAAGCAAGCTACCACAAAAATTCAGAATATAATAGGAAACTTGCTTGTGTCATACAGTGGGTGTGCATATTCGTGCTTGTGAACTCACTACACTAGTCGACTAAAATATGTACAAATTAAGCGAGTAAGGCATATTCAACTAACAAGATTTATAACAAAAGACTAAATTAAACACCAAAAGATGCTAACAAGTGTAAAAGTTCCAAATACTGATAATTTGTACACATCGACTGGTCAGAAATTAATAGAACTAGGTTTAGGCATGCTTGAAACTAAAAGTTGGAGAGGCCTAAAGGATTACAGAAAGCAAAAACGATTACACACAAAAGCAATCTAGAAATTATACTAAGCTCACCAATTACAGGAGTGGAAATGTATGCAAACCATAGATATCCAGGAACGAGATTGCAAGGTATAGTTACTCACCAGTTAAGCGAAAAATAGTAAAGAATAAATTCCCACAGAAAAACCTAAATCCTTAATGCATCAAAGTTCCCAAGAGCTTCGCTGAACTCAGGGCAATGTTCGCACCAAGAACATGTAACAAGATGCTAATGGCCTTGGCTTTCCGTCGGCCAGTACAGAATACCAAGCAAGAGAGTAGCAAAAACCCCAAATTTTAGTAAAAATCGATTGCCAAATCTGTCCCAAAAGGGAAAATGATAGGGTTTATATAGTAGTCAAAAATCGAGCAAACATATTAGGAAACAAAATAACTTAAACATCAAACAAGGAAAAGAAACGTGCAAATCGATTTGAAATCAATATAAGAGATAAAATCTGTAAACCCTAGTTTTTTAGGGAAAGTGTAAATCAGCAAAATCCAAACAAAATCGGACTCACAGAGTGTAGTATTAAATGTATATGGATGAAATAGTACTCAAAATTAAAGATTTGAACCACTTTGGTTCGATTTCAAAAGATATTGCTTGCCATGTTTAGGCAAGCACCTAGATAACACCACAAACGGACAACTAATAACAAAAGAATTCAAATATGGAAAGAGAATATTAGTCGAATCTCATTATCAGTGGGATTATGAGAGGGATTTAGGTGAGGTGTCTTGGGTTTAGTGAAGAAGAGAGGAGTGACTGAGATAATAGAGGCGACGGTCTTTAGGAAATGGGCTTAGGGTTTCTGGGTTGGGGTTAAATAAAAAGGGGTTAGTTCATTAGGGGCAATTGATCTCTTGAGTCAACGACCAAGAGGAGAAAGGGGAGCTGGGTGGATCGTGTAAAACGGGTTACCGATCGAGTATTAGACATGGGTCGTTTGGCTTTGGACTGGGGTTCTGTGCTAAGGTGTTGGGCTGATTCTTGTCTGAAAATTGGTTAAAAATTGGATTATTATTTAAATACCCAGAATTTATCAAAACAATTTAAAAATGCCTAATAAATAACTAAAAATATTATTTTTGCACTAAAATAATTAACAATAATAATTTAGTATTACAAAAATATAGAAGGCTATTTTGACACCAATAGTATAGATAAAAGCAGTTATATACGAATATAGGCTATTACTGCAAAATTAGATAAATAGCTTGAAAAATGCTAATGTAATTGTATAAAATGAAATAAAACTATTTGAAACATATATTATAGGTGCAAAATAATAATTTAGGTAACAAAGTCTGTTACACCCCATGTTTCGTACGTAATAGTATGACATAAGTAAATTGTTAAAAGCTCGAAAATGAGATATTACATCCCGCATTTTTGTATGTTAAAGTTTCGTCGTAAGTTAATCGACGCAAGTTCAGGAATATGATTATTTTGAGATTATAAATATCATGCTAATTCAAACAAGTGATGAGTAAATTCGTGAAGGTGAGAGGGCAAGCAAGTCAAAGAAAATGAATTTTCGTCCAAGATTGACATGTTGGGATAAAATACGGCCCGAACTAAAATACCCGGTATTTATAGTCCAGTATCATACAAGGTACTACATGACCATGATAGTAAGGAGTATAAGATATGCGAAAAATGAGTAGTATTTTATGTAAGTGGAAATAGTTCTTAATTATATGAGTAATTAATTAATTATTGGGTAATAAGACATTAACCGGGGAATTAATAATTGATGGTGGATTAATTAAACTCTTGAATAAGATTAGCATGCCAAAACGTGGCAGCCAAGAATCTTGATAACATATGACTCTTAAGTCATAAGGAAATGTGGCAATTTTAGAGCAATAAGTGTCCTAGTCATCTTATTACTGTGTGGGGCCACCAAAAAAAGTTAAAGTATAACTTTTATAATCTCACCTAAAAGAATGCATTTTCCGTTATTTCTAAAAAGAAAGCATAGCAACGTTATTGTTATGAGATTTCCACCTAAAAAGAAAATATTTTCAACCAAGCCTCCATACATTATTTACGTTATTTCTAACAGCTTCAGCCCAGCTTCTTTACATAGTAATCTTAAATCATTTCTCAAGATTTTCGTTGCATAGCAGCGTGATTGCTTCGGGCTCTTCATACAATTTGTTTCGTGTTTTGTCGTAATTAATGTGTGTTAGATGATTGTGAAGAAAATCGGTTCAGGTACGTTAAGGCTATCCCATTTTTAGTTTTGGCATGATCCAAATAATACAAATGAAATGAGCAAAATACGCAACCTTCATAAATGACTCTATTCATAGAAATACTAGAGGTGTCAATATTCTTGATCCCCATGTGAATTACTATTATATCTTCTGTTCATGGGTCTCAAAAAAATTTGTATTTGATAAAGTTTATCCGAAAGGTATATTAATTTTTATGGCATTCTGAGAAAATCTTATTAACGTATTTCTTATGCATTTCATGCATTTATACATGTACATTGACCCTGACCAGATGGCATTATATACGCGTATATATGTATGGCGTTATATACGCACCACCACCTGATCAGCTGGTATACGTTGATGATTTTGCCCACAATGGTCGAGATGATATGATGGGATGCCCTCAAAGGCTTGATGATGTTATGAACACATTTACCTATGCACAACATGACATTCATACATATGTGCATGACACTAAAGGTATTTCATGATTTACAGAGTTATCCAGACTTACAGGTTGAGTCATTTACTCTATATTTCTTCCATGTCTTTTATGTACTTATTTATGTGCCTTACATACTCGGTACATTATTCGTATTGACATCCCTTTTTCCTGGGGATACTGCATTTCATGCCCGCGGGTCTTGATAGACAGGTTGAGAGTCCTCCAAGTAGGCGATCAGCTCAGCGGAAGATATTGGTGCACTCCATTTGCTCTGGAGTTGCTTATTTGGTCAGTATGATATAGATGTGTATTGTTTGGTATGGCGGGGCTCTGTCCCGACCTTTATGATAATTATGTATACTTAGAGGCTTATAGACAGATGTCATGTACGTAAAAGATTATATGGCCTTATCGGCCTATATTTAGTGTACTAGTGGTTATTTTTGTCTTAGAGGTCCATATGTCTTATGTAAAAATTGGTATTACATGTTCTATTCTACCTATTTCACGGCATCCTCTCTGGCTCAGTTATCTATGATAGTATGATACAAAAAGATACGTTATGTTGGTACTCGGTTGAGTAAGGTACCGGGTGCCCGCCGTGGCCCATCGGTTTGGGTCGTGACAAAAGTGGTATCAGAGCAGTTTTGTCGTAGGGAGTCTACAAGCCGTGTCTAGTAGAGTCTTGTTTATGGGTGTGTTGTGCACCACACTTATAAGCAGGAGGCTACAGCGCCATTTAGGACTGTAACTCTTTCTTCTTACTCTAGATGGTGTGGCAGAGCTCAGTTTTAAGAACTCAATTTCCTAAACTCTATCTATTCGTAAAACAATGATGCCTACATCCAAAAAGATGGTTGGTAAAAGATATAGCTGTGGAGAAGTGGAGTCAGAGGAACTCAATTTTTGCATCATGCTTATAACAGATAAATATGTGGTATTCAACAGATTATGTGTATACTAAGATGTGTAAGCTCCTTGGTAAGGATCCCTGAGGTACTTATCCACTCTTACGGTAAGAAGGAATAACATAATCAGAAGGAAGACACAAGTTTTAGCAAGTAAAAGAAGCAAGGTGAAGAAGGGTACGAGGTACCCAGTTAATAAAGATTATCATTATTTACCATTTAGGAAGGGAGATATAAGCATTTTGAGTTACCTTCAACAGTGACTGATGTATGTACAATCGGACACACTGGTCTCAGTTATGCCATATGGGAGCTAACAGATATAGTTTAAGAGAAGGACGAGTTATCAGGATCCGGCTTTGTTAGAGTAACTCAAAATAGGGGATGGACTGGTAGAGTTAGTGGACATTTTCGAAGGATAGTGTAAATGTGTAAATAGATCTCCTTGTGAGACACCCAGATGGTGCACTCAAATATAGTACAGCTAGATATGAGTACTACAAAGATAGGCACTTGTTACAACCCATGTTTTCGTACGTGGAAGTATGCCATAAGTAAATTGATATAAAACAGAAAATGAGATGCTACGTCCCGCATTTTTGTACGTTGATGTTTCGTCATAAGTTAATCAATGTAAGAACGGAAATGAGATTATTTTAGAATTATAAGTATTATGCTATTTCAAATATGGGATAAGTAAATTTGTGAACGTGAGAGGGCATGAAAATCGAAGAAAACGACTTTCATCGATGCTTGTCAATTTGGGATAAAATACGATTCGAGCTATAATACCCAGTATTTATGGACTAGTACCATACAAGGTACTACATGGCCATGATAATGAGGTGTATAAGGTGTGTTAAAAGTGAGTAATATTTTAAGTAAATTGAGATAATTCTTTATTATGTGGTAATTGGTTAATTATTGGATTAGTGAGGAATTTAATAAGTTAATGATAGAAATTAGGGAATTATTGTATAAACTTGGAAAACCAAATGTGGCAGCAACTCAAGCCTTGTTTGAAGACTCTTACATACATTATTAGATGGCAATTTAAGATATGTGGGTGGGTAAGGTAAGGATTATTAAGTGGGACCCACACCACTATAAAAAGTGAATTTCTAAAGCCATTCATTCATTTCTTGGGAAGTCTCACACGGATCATCTATCCAATGCTTCAACAAAGTTCATATATTTCACTGGTAACATGAATCACCTCAACAATAATTCATACGAGACTTCTTAGCATAGTAGCAATGGGATATTGCGATTTCTCAAGAGTATCATACAAATTTTTCCTTACTTTGATCCGTCGTTACGTGTTGTTGCAATCAACGGGTATTAAAAGGATTGTCAAGAGGATCGATTCTGGTATGTTAAGGATATCCCTTTTTTCTTTTTGGCATAATCTATACGACATGAACGAAATGAGCAAATGCACAATTTTCGTAAACGACTCTATTCATAGAAACACTAGGGACGTCTATATTCTTGATTATCCATGAGAATTATTATTATATCTTTTGTTCATGGGTCTCAGAAAAATATGTATTTGATAAAGTTTATCTGAAAGGCATATTGATTTTTATGGCATTCCGAGAGACTTTATTAACGTATTTCATATGCATTTCATGTATTTATACGTGCACATTGACTCAAGACCAGATGACATTATATACATATATATATATATATATATATATATATATGTGTGTGTGTGTGTGTATGTATTTAGGATATGGCAAAAGTTATGGCGGTATATACGCACCACCACCTGATCAGCTGGTATACATTGATTATTTGCTGACAGTAGCCGAGATGATTTGATGGGATGCCCTTAGAGGCTTGATGATGTTATGAACACATGTACCTATGCATGACATGACATACATAGGCATATGCATCTCTACGAGTATTTCATTATATTACAGAGTTATTCAGACTTACATGTCGAGTCCTTTACTCCGTGTTTCTCTTATGTCTATTATTTACTGATTTTCATTCCTTACATACTCGGTACATTATTTGTACTGACGTTCCTTTTGCTTGGAGACATTGTGTTTCATGCCCACATGTCCCGATAGACAGGTTAAGAGCCCTCTAAGTATGCTATCAGCTCAGCAGAAGATGTCGGTGCGCTCCATTTGTTTCGGAGTTTCTTGTTTGGTTAGTATAATTTAGACGTGTATTGTTTGGTATAGAGGGACTCTGTCCCGACCTTTATGAAAATTATGTATTCTTAAAGGTTTGTAGACAGATGTCATGTATACGGATACTTGTATGGCCTTGTCGGCCTATACTTTAAGTATATAATGGATCATATTGGCTTTATAGTCACGTATGTCAAAGGTATGAGTTTTTATATCAGGTTGGGTCGTCCTATATTGAGTATTCCTCTATGTTTATTCTGGTTAGCCCATGATGGCCTGTTTGGCCCATTTGCCAATGAAAGTATGATAAGAATGATATGTTATGTTGGTACTCAGTTTTGTAAGGTACCGGGTGCCTGTCACGGCCCATAGGTTTGGGTCATGACAAAAGTGGTATCAGATCAGTTCTGTCCTAGGGAGTCTTAAAGATGTGTCTAGTAGAGTCTTGTTTATGGGTGTATTGTGTACCACGCTTATAGGCAGGAGGCTACAGGACATTAAGGACTATCACTCCTTTTTCTTACTCTAGATCGTGTGGTACAGCTCAGTTGTAAGAAGTCAATTTCCTAAACTTTATCTTACTCATAATACAATGATGCCTATGCCCGGAAAGACGGTTGATAAGAGATATAGCTGTGGAAGAGTTGAGTCAAAGGAACTCAATTTGTGCATCATGATTATGATGGATAAATATGAGGTGTTCAGCAAATCATATGTATACAAAGACGTGTAAGCTTCTTGATAAGGATCTCTAAGGTAAGAATATCTATCCACCTTTATGGTGGAAGACAATAAGAGATTCAGAAGATGAATAAAAGTTTCAACAAGTAAAGGAGGCAAGGTGAAAGAGGGTACGAGGTACCCAACTAATAAAGATTATCCTTATTTACCATTCAGGAAGAAAGATATAAGCATTTTGAGTTACCTTCAACAGTAACAAAGGTATGTATAATTGGCCACACCGATTTAAGTTATGCTCTATGGGAGCTAACAAATATGGTTTAAGAGAAGGACATAATATCACGATCCAGCTGGGGTTAGAGTGACCCAAAATGGTGGATAAATTATTTGCGTTAGTTGACATTGCCAAAGGATATTGAAAATTGGCTAATAGATCTCCTCGTGAGACACCCAGATGGTGCACTCTGGAATATTACAATTAGATGTGAATACGAGCATGATCAAAAAAATTCAGAAGATAGGCATTGAAAGCCTGGAAGGGATAAATATTACCTTAGTGTGACTCTCGTCCCTAGTAGAGCATGGACGTTGAGCAACCCGAAGAGCTGATGAATGAAGAAAGGAGAGCTAAAAGTGAAAGATTGTCGTGTTGAAGCTTTCACAAGAAAGGGATATATAGAAATGTTAGCAGGAAATTAAGAAGGGAGTTATTGAAGCAGTATGAGTAAAATGTGATACATACATGACAATGGTAGATCATAAAGATGACAATATTACAGAGTCTATAGTCAAGTGAAGGAAAGGACGAAAGGTGACAGGCCTTGAAACAACAAAAGAGTATAGGCCATAAAGTCATATCCTTACTTCGAGAAATAAGTTCGTGACTCCAACGCAATTATCGGAAGGAAAAGTTAGACCCAAAATAATAGAAATCAGTACGGGCTGGTGAACAAGATAAACTAAACGTGAATTAGAGACTAACTGATTGGATAATATTCGGCATCATGAGAGTTTCAGGTTTCGTTTCGGCGATAATAGAATGGACAACAAAAGAAGATATATGAGAAATTCGGGGAATGGTCATTTAGGAAGACGCTTCCCTAAAGCAAACAATGTAAGCAAAGTTAAGCTTAAGGGACTATGTGTGCCAGTTATACTAAGTGCCACCCTCGCGAGTAAGGAATTTCGTTATCCTTGGTACATAAAGTTTAACGCAAGGCAAGTAAAGGTCATCGATGATGTGAGAAGACACCAAAGATAAAGAGGTAAAACATCTACAGGTAGATTTTTGTACTAATAAATCTTAGTACTCCCCTAAAGAGGGGAACATGGAGTGAGGTGGCATTAAGTCAGAATTAAGTGGTTCTAATAATTATGGAATGGTAAAGGAAGAATGCAATAGAATGAAAAAGGGATGAGATCTTACTTATCCAAAGCCTATAAATATGCTACGATACTAGAGCATTATGCAAACACGATGTCAAGGAGAGGAAGTAAGGATTCCTGCCTGAGATGTTATTGATTAATAGAGAGCAGTGCGAAAGGTAAGTTAAGACAAAGGAAATGACCCAAGAAAGATTACGCAGGATATTGATACGGGAATGGGCCAACAAGTAGTTAGTAGTTGATTCAGAAAGAGCCTAACTATGGCTAGACAAGAGGATACAGACGAATCAGCAGATCGTGCAAGATAAACATAGTGAACCTCAACATGGGGAATTCAGTCTCGCAAATATGACATCGTTTCCCTTGATAAATATTCAGATAGAAGTTGGGGTAGTTAAAGGTACATATGAGTGTTACAGAAATAAAAGAGAATGCCACTGGGAAGACAGATAAAATATCAGTTCAGAAGCAACTCTACAAGAACAAGGGCATGGGGGTAAGCAACTATGGATAATTATAGGCAAGGGAGGACATTAAAAAGTCCGTAATAAGCTCCTAGATCTACAACAGTCAAGGGTTATCCCAAATAATACAATGAAAGACTAGCTGAGAAAGTAAGGAAGGAAGCATTAACCTAAGCTGGGTGACCTAAGGAGGAAATGATCTTATAACAATAGTCTCTCAATAATATTGTATGCACTCCATAAAAAAAATGGCACCGACTATTGCTAATGAAGGGGAAGTAAAATCAGAAGTGATATTCAAGATCATATGAGTTGTATGGAATTCCAATATGCATGGACACCAAGATAAGCTAAGTATGCATGCAAAACGTGGGGCAGAAAGATCAAGAAAAGTACTAGCTTATGTTAAAGAAAGCTGAGAAGGAACGAAATGAATTATTCGATCAATGATCCAAAGTTAGTTACATTATGAATGCATTTAATATTTCGGAGTATTATCCATGTAGGATAGATGTTGACAATCATACAGTCGTATAAGACTTCGGTATAAGCTAAAAGGAAAGAGTTGAGTCCAAGTCAAAAACCAAGAATTGAATTGTTAGATGATGGTATCACGGATATTCCATAGCATCCATCAAAGGCTAAAGTAATAACGAATACCATAAGCCGAAGATCAAAAGATATCTTAAGCCTACATAAAGGTTGATCAGAGGGAGGAGGAACCTAAAAAGGTACGCCAACCAAGTAAATTAGGAGTCTAATTATTGGACCCAAAAATTATAGACATCATGATAGAGAACATTGGAGAATTACTCTTAATATTAGAGGTACAAGAGAGATAGTACAGTAGCCATATTTTATAATGGCCATATGATAAAGCCTGTTAGAAGAACACCAGCCTCATAAGAAGTCAGTATGAAGCTCCCACCGGATTGTGTACGCACCAGAGGTGCAAGTATTATAATAGAGCTTCAAGTTGTGGATGTAAATTATACCTACGTCAAAGGGAGGTTATGAATGAAATAAAAGATGTGATGCGAGATTTTAAGGTGAGTAAGGTAAAGGTGAACAACGTATGAGATACTCAAGTGCAGAAGGTTGTGAGTGGTTCATACTTTAGACAGAAGGCTAGAAGCACCGAGATTTAGTATCCAGGAATGATAGTGGTGTCGTCAGTGGCATGTCTTCCAGCCTATGGTTTCTAGGTATCGAGGAGGCTAATTAAGACAATAAAGAAGAGTTAGAGACGATGTGATGTCTTTCTTGATGTTCCAGAATAACATAGGAAAACCTATGATGCAAGAAAGTTGAAAAAAGGTACATTACGAGTAATATAAATAGATAGGTCGTAAGCTTAATTATGGCAAAGCGAAAAGGTTTTAGGAAGGCGGGAGTAAGGATACAAAATGGCGAGTGAGAAGGTGACGAGAATTGATAAGTCCACAAGATTAAATCCATGAAAAGAAGCGAGTTAATGGTTTCTCTAAGTTATAGAAAGCTCAGCATAGCCTGAATGAACTCAAAGGAATCTAAAGACTAATAGCATCTAGAGTGGAATTAGGATGTGATTGTGATGGATAAATGATGATGTTTGGCCTTCGATTGAGTATTGACTTGAAGAAGATTTCATGAATTATACAAGATTAAAAATACCCATGTAAGGTAAGTCATATTGGGATGCTATAAAATACGGTTATGGAAGTATAGTATCGCCCATAGTTGGACCAATCTAATTACTCCAGATGTCCCTGATGAGACATGAGCCCTAGCAGCGGTGTTACATAAGAGATCAAATCATCAGTGGCAGATGATAGATCAACATTAAGGTGAATCAACAGTGGATGGATAAAAGTCATAAAGTATGAGGTGAATTAGGCTATCATTATTAAGATGAACAAGTAATGAGGAGGCATTAAAGGACTTAGATTTATACATATGGGATAAATAACGAATGTAACCTAGAGTTCGGTAGCAGGCCTCAGTGATAATGAATCGAAGTAAGAGTTATGGTATAATAAGACCTACCTAGATGCAGTAAAGCCATACAAATGGATAAGCGGATCTATGAAATAAGGTATAACAATATTCGTAAGTTCGATAAAGTACCGAGCGAAGAACTTCAATATACCTACAGATGCCTATAGGAACATTTTATCAAGCTTTGTATATATTTGCTTGGAGGAAAGAGGAGAGAAGAGTCACATAGGCGCACATACAAGGAAAAAGTCGTACCGGCTGCATGACAGAAGATAGAAAAAGTTACATGATTGGAAGAATTCTAACCAAAAGTCGTGGTGTGAGAAAGATATTAAAGGGGGCAGTGCCCTGGCCTTTGGGATTCATTCACAAAATAGTCACCTAGATGGCAAGAGGAGTGCTAAAAGTATTCACAAGAACTATGGGTTATGAGAATGATAAGTGCATTAGTCAACATTCGAGAACGATTGTTCCAAAGGGGGGGATGATGTTACACCCCATGTTTTCATACGTGGAAGTACGCCATAAGTAAACTGATATAAAATCGAAAATGAGATGTTATATCCCGCATTTTTGTACGTTGATGTTTCGTCATAAGTTAATCGACATAAGCTCGAGAATGAGATTATTTTGTAATTATAAGTATTATACTATTTCAAATATGGGATAAGTAAATTCATGAAGGTGAGAGGGCAAGCAAATCGAAGAAAATGAGTTTCATCGAAGTTTGTCAATTTGGGATAAAATACGCTTCAAGCTATAATACCCGGTATTTATGGACTAGTACTATACATGGCCATGATAATGAGGTGTATAAGGTGTGTGAAAAGTGAGTAACATTTTAAGTAAATTGAGATAATTCTTAATAATGTGAGTAATTGGTTAATTATTGGATTAGTGAGGAATTAAATAAGTTAATGTTGAAAATTAGGAAATTAATGGATAAACTTGGAAACCAAACGTGGCAGCAACTTAAGCCATGTTTGATGACTCTTACATACATTATCAAATGGCAATTTAAGAAATATAGGTGGCTAAGGTAAGAATTATAAAGTGGGGCCCACACCACTATAAAAGTGACATTTCTAAATCCATTTATTCATTTCTTGGGAGGTCTCACACGGATCATCTATCAAATGCTTCAACAAAGATCATATATTTCACTGGTAACGTGAATAACCTCAACAATAATTCATACAAGTCTTCTCATCGTAGTACCAACGGTATTTTGCGATTCAAAGGGAGTACGGTATAATTTTTCTCAAGAATATCATACGAATTTTTCCTTACCTCGATCTGTTGTTACGTGTTGTTGCAATCAACGGGTATTAAAGGTATTGTCAAGAGAATCGATTAAGGTATGTTAAGGCTATCTTGTGACGACCCGGCCAGTCGTCTCATGAGTTACCGCTCTGTTTCCCCCATTTCTACTTCTTATTGCTTTATTTATCGGTTCTATTTGTGATCGGGTTGGTTGACTCGGATTTTGGTAATTTCGAGATTTATGTTATAAATTGATTATTTTCGCTTGGGCTTCGTTCCCTTAGCATATTTTGACGTCATGATTCTGATTTTGGATAGATTCGACGCGAGTTGAGGCCGATTCGAGGGGCAAAGGCATCACGGGCTAGATTTCGGACCGTATTGAGGTGAGCAATGATTGTAAATATTGTCCTGAGGGTATGAAATCCCGAATCATACATCGTTGTGCTATATTGTGGTGACGCACACACTAGATGACGAGCGTGGGGTCGGGCACTGTTGGGGAATGTGACTTAGTCCATCCTGAATGATTGTTTTACCGCGTATTTGATTGAAAACCGTTTGTTATCATCATGCTTTGGTCTTAATGCCATATTTGGGTCTCGTGCCAACTATTTGAACCCTTATGGGATTTTTATTGATATTTCCTCACTGTTTTGACTTTATACTTGAACTTAGTCATGCTATATTCTACTATTTTCATAACTCAGCCATGTTTACTCTACTTTAACACTTAAATGATGTTTTAAATGATATTTTGGGCTGAGCATCCTGTTTTACGGTTGCCCGAGTGGCTTGTGAGGTTTTTGACTGAGTAAGGTCGAGGGCCTATGTTGTGAGGAAACACTTGATTATGATTATGAGGCCGAGGGCCTGAGATTTGTACACCATAAGGTGGCTTGTTGATATGAGGCCGAGAGCCTAGTGATGATGCCACGAGATGGCTGGATATTGCGCTTGGGCTGTAAGGGGCCCCTCCAGGAGTCTGTACACCCCCAGTGAGTGCAGGTACCCATTGCGGTGTGAGATATAGCCCGAGGGCCTCGTGTTGTTCTATGCTATTGCACGAGGGGCGATCCTTTATGTGTTTATGTTTCCTAGTTGCTTGTCATTTACATGCTTAATTGTCAAAAAGGCATTTCATGAAGTTTAAACTAAACTCAAATGACTTTAAATATCTTCACTGAGTCACTGTTTTTACTGGCTTTTACTGCTTTATTATAGCCTGTAATGTGCCTTACGTGATTTCATATTTCTCAGTCTTTATTTATGTTTATTACTCACTGAGTTGGAGTACTCACTTTACTCCCTGCACCCCATGTACAGATTCAGGCACTACTGATCCTACTTGCGAGGGTTGAGAGCTCCCGATAGATTTCGGAGTTCACGAGGTAGCTGCTTGGCGTCCGCAGCCCAATGCTTCTCCCTCTTTATCTCATTTCCTTTCTCTTGTTAGTGATTTTGTAATAGCTTTGTAGACGCTTCAGACTTGTAGTATATTGATAGATGCTCATGACTACTAACACCCCTATATCGGGCTGTGTGGGTGTTATTTTCCGCAACTGTACTGTTTCACCTTATCTATTTGGGATATTTATTATGTTTAAGACTTACTTGCATTATCTTAACTGCTTAAAATGAATTGGTAATGTGCCGGCTGACCTTGTCTTCACAAGTGGCGCCATCACGATCGGTTTCGGGTTTAGGGTCGTGACAAACTGGTATAAGAGCCCAGGTTACATAGGTCTCACGAGTCATGAGTGGTCTTAGTAGAGTCTCGCGGATAGGTACAGAGACGTCTGTATTTATCCTCAAGAGGCTACAGAACCTTTAGGAAAAACTTCATATTCTTGAAATTCTTGTCGTGCAAATTTGTTGATCCGAGTACTAAACTTCTGTTATTGTATTCTCTCATAGATGGTGAGGACACGTGCTACCGGTCAGGATGGATGACCACCAGTACCACCAACTGTGGCCACTAGAGGCCAAGGACGGTCATGGTCACGATAGAGGCAAAGGTGCGGCATGCACAATAGCTAGGGCAACACTTGCAGATCCACCAACTGCCCCAGTTCAGGATCAGGTCCCGAATGTGGATGCTCCAGTAGCACCAGCTCAGGCACCAGCTGTGCCCATTGTGATTCCAGGTCTTTAGGAGGCCTTGGCTCAGATACTATCAGTTTGCACTGGCCTAGCTCAAGCGGTCTCGGTTACTACAGCCACAACTACTTCTGAGACCGGGGAAGGCACTAAAACTCCCGCCGCTCATCACACCTGAGCAGGTCGTGCAGGGACTTCACACACCAGGGGCACATCCTGCTCAGCCAGTTGCAGCTGCTCAGGACTATATAATTCCTACCAAGCCAGAGGAGGAGCAGCGTAAGTTGGAGAGGTTTGGTAGACTTCAGCCTCCGACCTTCAGTGGTGTAGAGGGTGAGGATGCCCAGGGTTACTTGGATAAGTGTCAGAGGATGTTTCGTACAACAGGTATTCTGGAGACAAGCGGGTTCGCTTTCACTGCATATTAGTTTTCGGGAGCTGCCTTCACTTGGTGGAAGACTTTTTTGAGGCGTAGGCCTATTGGTGTTGCACCTCTTACCTGGCAGTAGTTCTTCATTCTCTTCCTAGAGAAGTATGTGCCGCAGTCTCGCAGAGAGGAGCTGCGCAGGCAATTTGAGTGGTTACGTTAGGGAGAGATGACTGAGACGCAGTATGAGATGAGGTTCTCCAGGTTAGCTCGTCATGCAATTTGGTTGGTTCTGACAGATAGATAGAGGATTAGGAGGTTTGTTGATCAGGTGGCAGTCAAGCCCATTTCTATGCACTTCCAGCTAGACCCGATGCTATTGCTTCCGATGCTGTTATTACATGTATTTCAGTCTGCCACAGAGATGCCTCTGTATTATTTGATCTCGGTTCCACCTTTTCTTATGTGTCATCATACTTTGCTTGTTATTTGGCTATGCCTCGTGAGTCTCTTGTTTCACTTGTTCATGTATCTACCCTGGTGGGCAATACCATTGTTGTAGACCGTGTGTCCCGGTCGTGTGTGGTGACTATTGGAGGTTTGGAGACCTGAGTGGATCTTTAATTATTGTGTATGGTGGATTTCGCTGTTATTTTGGGCATGGATTAGCTATCTCCGTGTCGTGCTATTATGGACTGTCATGCTAAGATAGTCACATTGGCAATACCGGGTGTGCCACGGATTTAGTGGCGAGGTTTGACTGATTATGTTCCTAGTAGAGTGATCTCATTCTTGAAATCCCAACGTATGGTTGGGAAGGGTTGTCTTTCGTATCTAGCCTTTGTGAGGGATGTCGGTGCAGAGACTCCCAATATTGATTCTATTCCAGTTGTGAGGGATTTTCCTTATGTGTTTCCTGCAGACTTACCGGGCATGCCACCGGATAAGGATATTGATTTTGGTATTGACCTGGTGCCGGGCACTCGACCTATTTTTATTTCGCTGTATCGTATGGCACTAGCGGAGTCGAAGGAGTTAAAGGAGCAATTTCAAGAACTCTTTGATAAGGGGTTCATTCGGCCTAGTGTGTCACCATGGGTGCGCCGGTTCTATTTGTGAAGAAGAAGGGTGGCACTACTAGGATGTGCATTGATTATAGGTAATTGAACAAAGTAACAGTTAAGAACAAGTATCCTTTGCCTCGCATTGATGATTTATTCGACCAGCTTCAGGGAGCGAGAGTGTTCTCCAAGATTGATCTCCGTTCAGGTTATCACCAGTTGAAGATCAGGGACTCATATATTCTTAAGACAGCTTAGCGTTCATGCATTTGATGAACATCGTATTCCAACTCTATCTTGACTCGTTTATCATAGTCTTCATTGATGATATTCTGGTGTATTCGCGTAGTCAGGAGAAGCACGCGGAGCATTTGAGAGTTGTGTTATAGAGATTGAGGGAGGAGAAGCTTTATGCAAAATTCTCCTAGTATGAGTTTTGGCTCAGTTCAGTGGCTTTCTTGGGGCACGTGGTGTCCAACGAGGGTATTTAGGTTGATTCGAAGAAGATAGAGGCGGTTCAGAGTTGGCCTAGATCGTCCTCAGCCACAGAGATTCGCAGCTTTCATGGTTTGACAGGCTATTATCGTCGGTTTGTTCAGGGTTTCTCATCTATCGCATCGCCCTTGACTAAGTTTACTCAGAAGGGTGCTTCATTTGTATGATCGGATGAGTGTGAGGAGTGCTTTCAAAAGCTCAAGAGAGCCTTGACCACAACTCCAATGTTAGTTTGCCATCAGCTTCAGGTTCATACACCATGTATTGTGATGCTTCGAGAGTTGGTATTAGTTGTGTATTGATGTAGGAGTGTAGAGTTATTGCTTATACTTCTCGTCATTTGAAGCCCCATGAGAAGAACTACCCCATTCATGATTCGGAGTTGGCTACCATAGTTCATACGTTGAAGATTTGGAGGCATTACTTGTATAGTGTATCTTGTGAGGTGTTTACTAATCATCGTAGTCTCCAGCATTTGTTCAAGCAAAAGGATCTAAATTTCAGGCATCGGAGGTGGTTGGAGTTGATAAAGAATTATGATATTACTATATCGTGGCCAATGTGGTGGCCGATGCTTTAAGCCAAAAGGCGGTAAGTATGGGGAGTTTGGTATATATTACAGTTGGGGAGAGACCTCTTGCAGTTGATGTTCAGGCTTTGGCCAATCGGTTCGTGAGGTTAGATATTTTGCAGCCCAGTCCGGTATTGGCTTGTGTGGTTTCTTGGTCTTTCTTGTATGATTGCATCAGAGAGCGCCAGTATGATGATCCGCATTTGCTTGTCCTTAAGGACAGAGTTCAGCATGATGATGCCAGAGATGTGACCATTGGTGTTGATGGGGTGTTGAGGATGCAGGGTCGGATATGTGTGCCCAATGTGGATGAGCTTCGGTAGTTGATTCTGGAAGAGGCCCATAGCTCGCGGTATTCCATTCATCAGGGTGCCGCGAAGATGTATCAGGATCTGAGACAACATTGTTGGTGGAGGAGGATGAAGAAAGACATTGTGGGATTTGTAGCTCGGTGTCTCAATTGTCAGCAGGTGAAATATGAGCATCAGAGACCGGGTTGCTTGCTTTAGCGGATGGATATTCCAGAGTGAAAGAGGGAGAGGATCACTATGGACTATGTAGTTGGACTTCCACGGACTTTGATGAAGTTCGATGCTATTTGGGTGATCATGGATCGGCTGACCAAGTCCGCGCACTTCGTTCCTGTGTGTACTACTTATTCTTCAGAGCAGCTGGTAGAGATCTATATCCAGGAGATTGTTCGATTGCATGGTGTCCCAGTTTCCATCATTTCAGATATTGGAACTCAGTTTACTTCACAGTGTTGGAGGTCTGTGCAGCGAGAGTTGGGTACTCAGGTTGAGTTGAGCATAACTTTTAACCCTCAGACGGACGGGCAGTCCGAGTGCACCATTCAGATATTGGAGGACATGTTATGTGCTTGTGTCATTGATTTCGGAGGTTCATGGGATCCGTTTCTACCACTTGCAGAGTTTGCTTATAACAATAGCTACTAGTCGAGTATTCAGATGGCTCCATATGAGGCTTTGTATGGGAGGCAGTGTAGATCTCCAGTTGGTTAGTTTGAGCCGGGTAAGGCTAGGCTATTGGGGATAGACTTGGTGCAGGATGCTTTAGAAGAGGTGAAGGTAATTCAGGAGAGGCTCCGTACAGCGCAGTCGAGGCAAAAGAGTTATGCTGACATGAAGGTTCGGGATGTGTCCTACATGGTTGGTGAGAAGGTTCTGTTGAAGGTTTCGCCCATGAAGGGTGTTATGTGATTTGGGAAGAAAGGTAAGTTGAGTCCTCGGTTCATTGGGCCTTTTGAGGTGTTTCTTAGGATTGGGGAGGTGGCTTATGAGCTTTCTTTGCCACCCAGATTGTCGAGTGTGCATCCAGTATTTCATGTTTCTATGCTCTGGAAGTATATTGGGGATCCGTCTCATTTTCTGGATTTCAGCACGGTTTAGTTGGATGGTGATTTGACTTATGATGTGGAGCCAGCAGCTATTTTGGAGCATCAGGTTCGAAAGTTGAGTTCAAAGGATATAGCTTCAGTGAATGTGCAGTTGAGAGGTCGGCCCGTGGAGGAGGCCACCTGGGAGACCGAGTAGGAGATGCGAAGCAGATATCCTCACCTGTTTGAGGCTTCAGGTATGTTTCTTGACTCATTCGAGGACAAACGTTTGTTTAAGAGGGGGAGGAAGTGATGACCTGGCTAGTGGTCTCATGAGATACCGCTCTGTTTCCCCCATTTCTGCTTCTTATTGCTTTGTTTATCGATTCTACGTGTGATCGGGTTGAGGCCGATTAGAAGGGCAAAGGTGTCGCGGGCTAGAGTTCGGATAGGATTGAGGTGAGTAATGATTGTAAATGTTGTCCTGAGGGTATGAAACTCCGGATCGCACATTGTTGTGCTATATTGAGGTGACGCACATGCTAGATGACAAGCGTGGGGTTGGGCACTATTGAGTATTGTGACTTAGTCCATCCCGAATGATTGTTTTACCGTGTATTTTATTGAAAACTGTTTGTTATCATCATACTTTGGGCTGAATGCCACATTTTTATTAGAACCCTTAGGAAATTTTTATTGATATTTCCTCACTGTTTTGATTTTATACTTGAACTGAGTCATGCGATATTCTACTGTTTTCATAACTCAGCCATGTTTACTCTGCTTTAACACTTAAATGATGTTTTAAATGATATTTTGGGCTGATCATCCTATTTTACGGTTGCCCGAGTGGCTTGTGAGGTTTTTGACTGAGTAAGGCTGAGGGCCTATGTTGTGAGGAAACACCTGATTATGATTATGAGGCCGAGGGCTTGAGATTTGTACGCCACGAGGTGGCTTGTTGATATGAGGCCGAGAGCCTAGTGATGATGCCACGAGATGGCTGGATATTACGCTTGGGACGTAACGGTGCCTCTCCAGGAGTCTGCACACCCCAGTGAGCACGGGTACCCATTGTGATGTGAGATATAACCCGAGAGGCTAGTGTTGTTCTATGATATTGCCCGAGGGGAGATCCTTTATGTGTTTATCTTTCCTAGTTGCATGTCATTTACCTACTTAATTATTAAAAAGGCATTTCATGAAGTTTAAACTGAACTCAAATGAATTTACATATTTTCACTGATTCACTGTTTTTACTGGATTTTACTGCTTCATTATAGCATGTAATGTGCCTTATGTGATTTAATATTTCTCAATCTTTATTTATGATTATTACTCACTGAGTTGGAGTACTCATTTTACTCCCTTCACCCCGTGTGCATATTCAGGCGCTGCTGATCCTGCTTGCAAGGGTTAAGAGCTCCCGGGAGATTTTGGAGTTCACGAGGTAGCTGCTCGGCGTCCGTAGCCCCGTGCTTCTCCCCCTTTTATCTCAGTTCCTTTATCTTGTTAGTGATTTTGTAATATCTTTGCAGACGCTTCAGACTTGTAGTATATTGATAGATGCTCATGATTAGTGACACCACGATGTCGAGCTATGTTGGTGTTATTTTCCGTAACTGTACTGTTTCACCTTATCTCTTTAGGATATTTATTATGTTTAAGACTTACTTGCATTATCTTAACTGCTTAAAAATGAATTGGGAATGTGTTGGCTAGCCTTGTATTCACGAGAGGCGCCATCACGACCGGGTTCGGGTTTAGGGTCGTGACATATCCCTTCTTTCTTTTTGGCATGATCTATACAACATGAACGAAACGAGCAAATGCACAACTTCCATAAACGACTCTATTCATAGAAATACTAGGGGTGTCTATATTCTTGATTCCCCATGAGAATTATTATTATATCTTCTATTAATGGGTCTCAGAAAAATATGTATTTGATAAAGTTTATCCGAAAGGCATATTGATTTTTATGGCATTCCGAGAGACTTTATTCACGTATTTCATATGCATATCATGTATTTATACGTGCACATTGACCCATGACCAGATGGCGTTATTATTGATACCCAATTTTTTCCTATATATTTTAATATGCAAAATACTTTCAAATTTGTATATGTATGCATATATAAGTATGTACAAATGTTTTATTATTTTTTCTTAATTTTTAAAGATTTTTTAAACCAATTTATTCCCCTATTTTATTCATAAAAACCCAATAATAATTTCTAAAATTATCATTTTGGTGATTCATTTATTGGATTCTCATATTTATACTAAAATATAGCTAAGATATGTTTTGCATATTTTTACAAATTTATTTAGTATTTTTAAAGCTAAATTGCATATAATTGCAATATTAGCCCCTTTTAAGATTTAATTGCATTTACAATTATAAGAATTAATTCCAGTATTTTAAATTGATAATTATGTGTTACAAATCATTTTAGTACATTCAATTTATTTCCAGAATTTAATTTACTATTTTTTATAAAATAAATGGGAAAATGGCTATTTAAAATCTAGCCAGGTTTCATTTCAATTGTAGCCTAATTCTACCTCAATCATACGAATTTTTCCTTACCTCGATCTGTTGTTACGTGTTGTTGCAATCAACGGGTATTAAAGGTATTGTCAAGAGAATCGATTAAGGTATGTTAAGGCTATCTTGTGACGACACGGCCAGTCGTCTCATGAGTTACCGCTCTGTTTCCCCCATTTCTACTTCTTATTGCTTTGTTTATCGGTTCTATTTGTGATCGGGTTGGTTGACTCGGGTTTTGGTAATTTCGAGATTTATGTTATAAATTGATTATTTTTGCTTGGGCTTCGTTCCCTTAGCATATTTTGACGTCATGATTCTGATTTTGGATAGATTCGACGCGAGTTGAGGCCGATTCGAGGGGCAAAGGCATCACGGGCTAGATTTCAGACCGTATTGAGGTGAGCAATGATTGTAAATGTTGTCCTGAGGGTATGAAATCCCGAATCGCACATCGTTGTGCTATATTGAGGTGACGCACACACTAGATGACGAGCGTGGGGTCGGGCACTGTTGGGGATTGTGACTTAGTCCATCCTGAATGATTGTTTTACCGCGTATTTGATTAAAAACCGTTTGTTATCATCATGCTTTGCTCTTAATGCCATATTTGGGCCTCGTTCCAACTATTTGAACCCTTATGGGATTTTTATTGATATTTCCTCACTGTTTTGACTTTATACTTGAACTTAGTCATGCTATATTCTACTATTTTCATAACTCAGCCATGTTTACTCTACTTTAACACTTAAATGATGTTTTAAATGATATTTTGGGCTGAGCATCCTGTTTTACGGTTGCCCGAGTGGCTTGTGAGGTTTTTGACTGAGTAAGGTCGAGGGCCTATGTTGTGAGGAAACACTTGATTACGATTATGAGGCCGAGGGCCTGAGATTTGTACACCATAAGGTGGCTTGTTGATATGAGGCCGAGAGCCTAGTGATGATGCCACGAGATGGCTGGATATTGCACTTGGGCTGTAAGGGGCCCCTCCAGGAGTCTGTACACCCCCAGTGAGTGCAGGTACCCATTGCGGTGTGAGATATAGCCCGAGGGCCTCGTGTTGTTCTATGATATTGCACGAGGGGCGATCTTTTATGTGTTTATGTTTCCTAGTTGCTTGTCATTTACATGCTTAATTGTCAAAAAGGCATTTCATGAAGTTTAAACTGAACTCAAATGACTTTAAATATCTTCACTGAGTCACTATTTTTACTGGCTTTTACTGCTTTATTATAGCTTGTAATGTGCCTTACGTGATTTCATATTTCTCAGTCTTTATTTATGATTATTACTCACTGAGTTGGAGTACTCACTTTACTCCCTGCACCCCATGTACAGATTCAGGCACTACTGATCCTACTTGCGAGGGTTGAGAGCTCCCGTTAGATTTCGGAGTTCACGAGGTAGCTGCTTGGCGTCCGCAGCCCAATGCTTCTCCCCTTTTATCTCATTTCCTTTCTCTTGTTAGTGATTTTGTAATAGCTTTGTAGACGCTTCAGACTTGTAGTATATTGATAGATGCTCATGACTAGTAACACCCCTATATCGGGCTGTGTGGGTGTTATTTTCCGCAACTGTACTGTTTCACCTTATCTATTTGGGATATTTATTATGTTTAAGACTTACTTGCATTATCTTAACTGCTTAAAATGAATTGGGAATGTGCCGGCTGACCTTGTCTTCACAAGATGCGCCATCACGATCGGTTTCGGGTTTAGGTTCGTGACAAGCTGGTATCAGAGCCCAGGTTACATAGGTCTCACGAGTCATGAGTGGTCTTAGTAGATTCTCGCGGATAGGTACATAGACGTTTGTATTTATCCTCAAGAGGCTGCAGAACCTTTAGGAAAAACTTCATATTCTTGAAATTCTTGTCGTGCAAATTTGTTGATCCGAGTACTAAACTTCTGTTATTGTATTCTCTCATAGATGGTGAGGACACGTGCTACCGGTCTGGATGGACGACCACCAGTACCACCAGTTGTGGCCACTAGAGGCCAAGGACGCGGTCATGGTCACTGTCGCACTTCCTTTTTCTGCACCCGCGGGGCGCAGGGAGTTTTCTCCAATTAAAGGACAGTCGAAACGGAATTTGTTTGTTTGTTTCAGAGTCGCCACCTGGGATTTTTAAGGCGTCCCAAGTCACCGGTTTTAATCCCTGAATCGAGGAGAATATGACTCTGTTTGTTATTCTGCGAACCAGAAACCCTGAGTAAGGAATTCTGTTAATCCGGAAGAAGGCGTTAGGCATTTCCGAAGTCCGTGGTTCTAGCACGGTCGCTCAACTGTTTTTGTTATTGGCTTAATTATCTTTATTTTACTAAATACATTTTTATTGCATGATTTTATTACTGCTATCTTATTGTTTACAATTATATAAACGAATTACGCGTTCGTATATTCGTATTATATACCTTTTATAATTACAGGGGATCGTGCCACGCATACGTGTACCCAATAAAATTGACCATATTATATTTTTTGTTAAAACTCATATATTCAAAATTTAAAATAAAATTAAGAACATCGTCACCCTTGTATTTAAAAAAATGAACTGCACATCTTGGGTTATATGAAATTATTTTGACATCCTCGGAGAAATCCCTTTTATTAAATGTTCGCTCGAAGTTGCACGAACGCATAATTCGAATTGCTTTTAGAAATGTAATCAGGTTACGCGAGCGCATCCCTAATTACGCCAAATATTCTTAATGGTATTATGGGTTTTCCACGAATTGTTTATTATATCTACACATTTTATATGAAAATCCTGAGAAATTCACATTTAAGGGATGCCTTTAAATTCTTTTAAAAGAATTCACAATTTATTAAATGTTGACCGTCGATTATAATTTCCGCGTATAAATTATATTCATCCAGACTATTCAAATTTAAAGAGAAGAATAAAAATATGATTAACACTATTTTTAGCAAATACAACATATATATAAACCAAAGAATGAATTGCATATGAAACTAAAAAAAATGATTTATGAAGGGAAGAAGTATTTTTGAACAATTTTTCATTATTTTTATTTAGTACAAATTCTCTTTCTACTTACCATTGATATAAAATGTTGCCATTCATGCTTATACATATCATCTCATTCTCATATGCTTGTTCTTAATCCAAAATTATAATTGCTTAGTTAATTTGTTTATAACGATAAATAATCAAATTGATGAGAAAGGGGTTATTATTCGAATTGATTCAATAAAATTGCATTACATGCAACATAGTTGTGCTCTTAAACATTTATAATATTCTAACATCGTAACGAGCTATACCAACTCACCATACTCATATGATTATATATATACCTGTCATCATGCCATATATGAACATATAACTTATATCAATCTAAACAAAATCATATTTTTACAAGATATACTAATAATGTAACTTCTTGATACTTCCATTCTACTTTACATTTAGCTAAAGACATTACGGGATGTAATCAATGGCCCATTTTTATGCCATATTCCCTATTTTGACAATTCAAATATAACTATACTAATGAGATTTCGAAATGGATAACATTATTACAAACTTTATACGAATTTCAAAATAAGGTAATTAACTTATAGCCATCGTGTTGAATTCACCACTAATTAACCAACACGAAATAAAACTGAAACTTAAACTAAAGGACTTAGATAAGTAGAAAGCAGAATTATAACTCCAAACTTCATTTATTTGCCGTGTTGAAGCTTTTCACAACATGAGTTTAAAAGGTATGTACCTGGAAATGAAGGTAGAAGGAGTAAATTTCAGCAGTAGCAGCAGTAACAAAATCAGCAGAATAGCAGTCTTTCCACAGATTTGAGCAATAATAAGACCCGAGGAAACCAAATGCACAGTAACAGTATTTTTTGAGAAATTTCAGATTTGAACCAAAAATATGCCACTAAAACAGACCCGGACAGATTCAGAAATATGTTTCTGATTTTTCTTTTCTTCTTCTACATATGTTTCAGATTGTGTGTGTATATGTGTGTTCTCTTTTTGTTTCTTTTTCTGTTTCCTTCTTCCTCTTCAGATTTTCATTTCTGATTTTCTGCTTATGATTTTCCTCTCTCAAATTTATCTTTTCCCTCTGTGTATTTCTCCTCAAATCTCCCTCAAAAATCTGATCTCCAAAAAAATCTGTTTGCTTCCTGTTTTATACAGGTCTGTCCCTTTCTTTTTAAGTGCTGCCTGGACCCCTTTTATCTTTTAAAAATCAGAAAGTCCCATTAAAATATGCTTTTAAATACTTTAAGTGATCTTATCCTGATTTTAAGCAGCCCCATTACCCTTTGTTTCCCATTATCACATTAAATAATAGCCATTAACTTTCCACTTTCAGCCCACTATACTATCACATTACCCTTACTGTTCTATCCCAGAAATGTCCCTGAAATCCTACTGTAATTACTGTCCAAGTTATCTGAATTAAACTTGTTTAGCAGATAACAACCAATTCCTAAATCAAACAACATTCTGTCCTTTCATTGTTAGTTAATTGACCCAACAAACTCAATGTCTAATAACTAATGGACAAGCTAAATTCAGATTGAGCAGCTGAACTTGCATACAAACACATTAACACTATGCAGAACTTAACAGAACCAACAAAATTGAATTGAAATTCAGATCAACATGAATGCAGGGGCATTGTCAGTATACTGACAATGCCCTGAAACTTACTGGTTCAGAAATCAACATATACACAGCATTCATTTTGACAGACTCATTGAAATGTAAACAAGGGTGATTTAACTGACGAGTATTAATTTAAACTGATTATCTACAACAATTGTCAACAAACAGTCTATAGAAACAGATTATTTCAATCAGTATTATCATAAACGAGAATTCATAATATAACTAATCGACGAACTTAATCGAGTCGATTACATGCATTGTAAATAATCATACTGACAGAAACAATGGTATAATTAGGATCAAATGGACGGGTATAAGGCAGAATCGCAGAATTGACTAGAAAATTATGAAAAAAAAAATAAATAGACTAATGAAACAAACATAAAATACACGTAGAATATAAGAAATAGAAAAAATACCTCTGAACCTTCAAATTCAACCGGACTCAAACTCAACTTGGATTCGGACTTTTTGAAATCAAACAGACCTTAGTCGAAGTATTTTCAACTGAAAATACTTCGACTAAGGTCGATTAAACCTCAATCCTTCGTTTGAATTGAAAAAGATTCCAAGATTGGAAAATTTAGGGTTTCAGATCTTGTATTTTAAATCCGAACATTTCCGGGCAGATTCGAAGGGAACCAAAGACGACACAAGGGTGAGGGAAGCCTAGGGGTCATTTGGTGTTAATTTGGAAGGAATCTGAGTAGGGTTAGGTTTCACTCGAATCTTCAAATGAAGATTCGAGCAATTCCAGTAGGATTCGAGACATGCAACTAACAGATCTGTGGTGAGGGTATTTAGGGGAAGCTGTGGTGTTATTTTGGAAGCCATTGGAAAGGGTTGAGTTTTCAGACCAACCTTCGATTTAAGATTCGAAGGGTTGGGGTCTGATTCGAAGGAAACTAAGGCCAGATCCGTGTAGAGGAAATGGTGAGGAGTCTGGGGTGTTATTTTGGTGACCGGCGGCGTTGTTGCCGCCGGGTTTCAGGCGGTGGGATGCTAGGGCGGCTAGGGTTAGGGGTGTGTTTGAGGAAGATGATGAATAGTGAAGAGGGGGGTGTTTAGTTAGGGGGCCGGGGTAGGGGTTTGGGCCTTATATAGGGGAAGGGTGGATTGATGCTGACCGTTAGATCAAGCAGAATGGATGGCTAGGATCTATTCACTTATCCAAACGATGTCGTTTGGTTTAGGTTGGGGAAACGGGTTGAACCAGGTACTGGATCGGGTAAAGATCAAGGGTTAGGTTTGTAAGATCCCAGCCGTTGGATGAATTTAATCCAACGACCCTTGATGAAGGACGACCAAACGTTGTCGTTTTGATCCGTTTGAATTGGACCGGATATGGGAGTGTTGGGATTGGGCTGTGGAATTTATCTTGTTTGGGCCTGGATTTAAGTCCAGGTCCGATTTTTCTTTTTACAACTTATTTTTTATTTTCTAATTTTATTCTTAATCATTAAAATTTTAATTAAAATTATAAAAACAAAAATTACCCTTTCAAAGACATTAATTACCTTTTAACAATTATTTAACACACAGACCAAACATTAATCACACAGTGAAATATTTAAAATAGAACAAATGCATATTTTTGTGATTTTATTTTAAATTAACTTAATTATTAAATGCGTAATTAAATCCTAGATACGCATGAAACATGTATTTTTATTTTAATTTTGTTTAATTATAACAAAGCAAACATTTACGGATAAAACACAAACAATTAATAAACGCAAAACAATTTCTAAAATTGCACACTAAAAGAAATTAATTTTATTTTTGATTTATTTTGGAGTAGTTTTCGTGAGGCAAAAATCACATGCTCACAGCTGCCCCTCTTTGCGCGGAAACTCGAAGAGTTTTCGTGCAAAGATAAAGTGAGCGGATACGAGCGATTTTTGCCCGTTCAAATACTCCGTGGGAAGCATTTTTTGAAAGATTTGACCGAACCTCTGCTTCAAAGGTTTCCTACATATCCTTGGCTATAAAGGAATCAGGTCAATGTAGTTCGGGAAGTTTTGGGTAGCTGGGACTACCATGGGACTGTGATGTTACTGCTGTTTCATGTTGTTTTTACTGCTTGCTGACCTCCTTATTACACGTTGCTTCAAAGGTAATACAAAAAGCTAAACTAGGCTACAGTACATGAATTATAAAATCTTATCTAGATCATGCCCTTGCGTTTCTTGTTGTCTTGATATCTTGGTGACTCTTGGGCTTTTGGCTTATTCCGCATTCCCTTTCATTGTGTCCCGTATTTTCTTTCTCTGTTTGGGACTCTTGTCGTTTCCTGCTCGGGACTTTGTTGGATTCCTCTTGCTTTATTGACTCTAAGTGTGCTCCTTTCTCATATGAGCGGGCTTTTGATTTCAATACTTCAATTATATTCCCTTGTTCTCCAGGTGGGCGCCTGACTTCTGTTGCTTCAATTCTTCATCCTCGTTCTCTAGGTGGACGCCTGACTTCTTCTTAATTTCTTCATCCTCATTCTACAGGTGGACGCCTGATTTCTTCTTTTCCTTGTCCTTATTCTCCAGGTGGACGCCTGATTTCTTTAATTCTTCATCCTCATTCTCCAGGTGGACGCCTGATTTCTTCTTAAATTCTCATCCTCATTCTCCAGGTGGACGCCTGACTTCTTCTTTAATTCCTCATCCTCATTCTCCAGGTGGACGCCTGATTTCTTTAATTCTTCATCCTCATTCTCCAGGTGGACGCCTGATTTCTTCTTAAATTCTCATCCTCATTCTCCAGGTGGATGCCTGACTTCTTCTTTAATTCTTCATCCTCATTCTCCAGGTGGACGCCTGATTTCTTCAATTCTTCATCCTTATTTTCCAGGTGGACGCCTGACTTCTTCTTAAATTTTTCATCCTCATTCTCCAGGTGGACGCCTGATTTCTTTTTAAATTCTTCATCCTCATTCTCCAGGTGGACGCCTGATTTCTTCTTAAATTCTTCATCCTCATTCTCCAGGTGGACGCCTGACTTCTTCTTAAATTTTTCATCCTCATTCTCCAGGTGGACGCCTGATTTCTTCTTAAATTCTTCATCCTCATTCTCCAGGTGGACGCCTGATTTCTTCAATTCTTTGTCCTCATTCTCCAGGTGGACGCCTGATTTCTTCTTTTCCTTGTCCTTATTCTCCAGGTGGACGCATGATTTTCTTTAATTCTTCATCCTTATTTTCCAGGTGGACGCCTGACTTCTTCTTAAATTTTTCATCCTCATTCTCCAGGTGGACGCCTGATTTCTTTTTAAATTCTTCATCCTCATTCTCCAAGTGGACGCCTGATTTATTCTTAAATTCTTTGTCCTCATTCTCCAGGTGGACGCCTGATTTCTTTTTTTCCTTGTCCTTATTCTCCAGGTGGACGCCTGACTTCTTTTTTAATTCTTCATCCTCATTTTCTAGGTGGACGCCTGACTTCTTCATCAGGTATTTCCTGACACAAATGTTGTTTTTGCCCCAGTTTTCAAATTAAATAAAATTTTGTTAGTTTTAAAACAGGATGGTTAACTGGGGCATTCTTGTCTACGGTGGGGCTTCTCTGCCTTGTTTTATTGCCTTGAAATGGTTGAAAAGACCGTTTGTCCTCGTAATTGATCCTTAACTATAGGATTCCCCTCTGTATGTTTTCCTTCAAACCCTTTTAACCGTAATCATATGTTCTCCTGATATTGCTGATCCGCTTTTGATTCCACTTTTCTTACACCCATATCATATTATTTTTTATTACCTTTTGTCCATCATGGCTGTATTTTTGTTCTATTCAACCTTGAATCTTGGCAGTATACCTTGACATTCTTTCTTATTTGTTTAGAATAAAACTTATCTCAAAAGTTTTTAGAAGAGTAAGATTATTAGTGACGAAAACATGATGATTTCGACAATCTAGAATGAAAAGAAAAATCCAAATTTGGATGATTGTTGGAGAAGGAATAAAGGACTTATCTGATTGGAGTCACCGGCGCCAATGATCATGGTATGCAATTTGGATTAATCAACCCAGTCTTTTAATCAATCTCCTTTCAATTGTCTCATTTTTGTTTTCCCCAAAATTTCCATAACCCAACTTCATTTTTCATTTTACAGACTTGTTTGACTTGCAATATCTCAAAGAGTTTTCACCGACACACCTTCCTCATTTGTTCATTTCTTACTTCCTTTTCGCCTTATGGTGCCTGCGAAGGTTTTCACCAATAAGACTCTCTCATTTTACTTTCTCTCAACTTCTGTCATCTTATGGTACCCGTGCGGGTTTTCACCTATAAGACTCTCTCATTTTTACTTTCTTTTCTTGTTTGTACCAGAGTGTTATGAACCATCTTTATTTGCTTGACTCAGCATTTTTCTAAGATTGATCGAAAGGTCTTTTTGGTGTGTGGTTGGAAATGGAAAGGTATCAAAAACTAAACAATTTTGGTATGAGTTTAAAATTACAACTCTTGGAATCTTTTTCTTATTTCCAATACAACTCCTGCCCCAGTTTTCTTGATTGGGGTCTCTTGATGTTTCTTTTGTGCACATTATGCATATTGTGCACCCTATGACCGAGCCGTGAGGCGCCTACGTATCCTTCTTTGAGGAATCAGGTCAAACGTAGTTCACTAAATAATAGTGATTTTCTTTTTTTTTCTTTTTTTTATTTATTTATTTTTTATTATTGTTATTTCATATTTGATTTTCATTGATTCCAAGAGAGGGTAGGAAAGAAACAATATGGCTCAAAAGGGGAAGCAAAGGGTATAGTGTTTGGATAGCAGAATAAATTGCCTTTGTCATTCCAATCTTCGAAATAATGCTAAATACAAACATTCAAAAAGTTATGCATAATATCTCTTTACCGCGTCAGAATTGATTGCCATGTCTATGCATTTACCTTCAATATCTGTTAAGCATAATGCACCATTCGATAATACTCTGGTCACAATGAATGGTCCTTGCCAATTCGGGGCAAATTTGCCTTTTGCCTCAACCTGATGTGGAAGAATACGTTTCAGCACATGTTGACCCACTTCAAACTTCCGTGGACGCACCTTTTTGTTGTATGCTCTTGCTATTCTTCCTTTGATATAATTGACCATGGCATACTGCGGTCAATCGTTTTTCATCAATCAAGTTTAACTGTTCTAGACGGGTTTTGACCCATTCATCATCATCAATCTTTGCTTCGGCGATGATCCGAAGGGAAGGAATCTCAACTTCTGCAGGAATTACTGCTTCAGTGCCATATACCAACAAATAAGGAGTTGCTCCTACTGAAGTGCGAACAGTAGTGCGGTATCCCAATAATGCAAATGGTAATTTTTCATGCCATTGTCTTGAACCTTCTACCATTTTCCGAAGTATCTTCTTTATGTTTTTGTTGGCTGCCTCGACTGCTCCATTCGCCTTGGGCCGATATGGGGTAGAGTTGCGATGTGTAATCTTAAACTGTTGACATACTTCCTTCATTAAGTTACTGTTAAGATTAGCACCGTTATCTGTGATGATCACCTTTGGGATTCCGAATCGACATATGATATTTGAGTGGACAAAATCGACCACAGCTTTCTTGGTCACTGATTTGAATGTCTTGGCCTCAACCCATTTGGTAAAATAATCAATGGCTACTAGAATGAACCTGTGCCCATTGGATGCTGCCGGCTCAATTGGTCCAATCACATCCATGCCCCAGGCAACGAAGGACCATGGTGCCGACATTGTGTGCAACTCGGATGGTGGAGAATGAATCAAATCTCCGTGTATCTGGCATTGATGACACTTGCGCACAAAACTGATAAAATCTCGTTCCATGGTAAGCCAATAGTAACCAGCTCGGAGGATTTTCTTTGCCAGTACATATCCGCTCATGTGGGGTCCGCAAACTCCAGAATGTACTTCAGACATGACAGCTGTAGCTTGTCTGGCATCTATGCATCTTAATAATCCAAGGTCTGGTGTTCTTTTATACAAAACTCCTCCGCTTAAGAAGAATCCATTTGCCAATCGCCTAATGGTCCTCTTTTGATCTCCCGTGGCTTGTGCGGGATATATCCCCATCCTGATATACTCCTTGATGTCGTGGAACCATGGTTCACCATCAAATTCTTCTTCAACCATATTGCAATAAGCGTGCTGATCGTGGACTCGAATATGTAGTGGATCCACATAAGCTTTGTCTGGATGGTGCAACATTGATGCCAAAGTAGCCAATGCATCGGCAACCTCATTATGAATCCTTGGAATATGCCGGAATTCCACTGATTGAAACCGCTGACAAAGATCATGTAGACATTGTCGGTATGGTATGAGCTTTAAGTCTCGGGTTTCCCATTCTCCTTGAATTTGATGTACCAGAAGATCCGAATCTCCCATGACTAAGATTTCTTGGATACCCATGTCTGCGGCTAGCCTTAACCCCATAATACAAGCTTCATATTCAGCCATATTATTGGTGCAATAAAATCGCAGTTGAGCCGTAACAGGATAGTGATGCCCTGTTTCAGAAATGATTACAGCTCCTATCCCGACTCCTTTCATGTTAGCGGCCCCATCAAAGAAAAGTTTCCAGCCAGGTTTTTCAATTTGCTCCATCTCATCGATATGCATTATTTCTTCATCGGGAAAATAGGTTTTCAATGGCTCGTACTCCTCGTCGACCGGGTTTTCGGCTAAATGATCAGCCAGTGCTTGGGCTTTCATTGCAGTCCGAGTCACATAGATGATGTCAAATTCTGTGAGCAATATCTGCCACTTTGCAAGTCTTCCCGTTGGCATAGGCTTTTGAAAAATATATTTCAATGGATCCAGACGAGAAATGAGGTAAGTAGTGTAGGATGACAAATAGTGTTTCAATTTTTGAGCTACCCAAGTCAGGGCGCAACATGTCTTCTCCAGATGAGTATACTTAACCTCATAAGCTGTGAATTTCTTGCTAAGGTAGTAGATGGCCTGTTCTTTTCTGCCAGTGAGGTCATGTTGCCCCAATACACAACCAAATGAATTTTCCAAGACCGTCAAGTAAAGAATCAGAGGTTTTCCTGGCTCTGGCGGGACCAACACAGGTGGGTTTGACAGGTATCCTTTTATCTTATCAAACGCCTCCTGACACTCATCGGTCCATTCGACCGCAGCATCCTTTTTCAACAATTTGAAAATAGGCTCACAGGTTGACGTAAGTTGAGCAATAAACCTGCTGATGTAATTCAACCTTCCCAACAAACTCATTACTTCAGTTTTGTTCCTTGGAGGTGGCAATTCTTGGATGGCTTTGATTTTTGATGGGTCTAGCTCGATGCCTCGCCGACTGACTATGAATCCCAGCAACTTTCCAGATGGAACTCCAAATGCGCATTTGGCAGGGTTAAGCTTGAGGTTGTACCTGCGAAGTCTTAAGAAGAATTTCCTCAAATCCCCAACGTGGTCGGCCTGATGCTTTGATTTTATGATTACATCGTCCACGTATACCTCAATCTCCTTGTGTATCATATCATGAAACACTGTGGTCATCGCTCTCATGTAGGTTGCTCCGACGTTCTTCAAACCGAATGGCATTACCCGGTAGCAATAAGTTCCCCATGGTGTGATGAATGCCGTCTTTTCTGCGTCTTCTTCATCCATTAGAATTTGATGATACCCGGCATAACAATCCACGAAAGACCCTATATCATGCTTGGCACAATTATCGATCAAAATATGGATATTGGGTAATGGGAAATTATCCTTCGGACTTGCTTTGTTGAGATTGCGGTAGTCGACAAATACTCTAATTTTGCCGTCTTTCTTTGGTACAGGAACGATATTAGCTAACCAAACAGGATATCGAGTGACTCGAATGACCTTCGCTTCCAACTGTTTGGTAATTTCTTCCTTAATTCTCACACTCATATCAGGTTTGAATTTTCTCAGCCTCTGCTTGACAGGAGGCACCGTTGGATCGGTGGGCAATTTCTGAACCACTAAATCAGTGCTCAGGCCCGGCATGTCGTCATATGACCATGCAAAAACATCTTTGAATTCTATGAGTGCTTTAATTAACTCTTCTCGAATCTTTGGTTCGAGATGGACACTTATTTTAGTTTCCCGGATATTACTCGTGTCCCCTATATTGATGTCCTCGGTATCACTCAAGTTAGGTTTGATTTTTTCCTCAAAGTGAATTAACTCTTTACTAATCTCTTCAAAAACCTCATCTTCATCATATTCTGATTCATAATCACAATATATTTCTTGAATTATTACTTCGGAACCAGATTGATTTTTAAGACTGGGCTGAGGATTCCTCATGCATGCCATATCACTAGAGCCAGCGTAAAAAGAACTGTATAGAAAAAGAAGAAAGGGAAAAAGAAAACTATCAGGAATGATAAAGGAAACTGTATTTTATTGGATGCTGAAAGATAACAAGGTTTGCACACTTCAAACAAACTGTAAGATAAGCATTGGGATTACAACCCTGAGGTAACCCAAACAAACTGAAAGAAAATCAAAATAAACTACCAAGACTCCTTTCGAATGGGGAGAGGAGTGGCTTTCCAATTATTAAGCTTTGTTTTTGGCCCAACGAATTGAACTTCTGCGTTGCTACACCCTTCTCCGCTTTCCAACATATTCACATCATTAAACAATTTCTCGAATCTTTCAATTAATTCCTCCTCAGGATTGACCCGGGATTTAGGAATTGTTGTTATCGGGCGATTTTTAGCACCGGTCTTGACAAAAGATTTTGATAGATGCGGGACTGGTTTTGGCAGAACCCATGCCTTTTGTTTCAGCTTTCTGGCTTTTTTCACGTCGGTGATAGCGGGTATGAACCCTAAACCGAATGTTCCCCAGTTCTCGGGGAGAGATACTGGTTGTGTAATTCCTTGCAATGATGAGCCTAGACCTTTGCCGGGTATAAAAACATTTTTTAACATTTCATAGGCTACCATGACTGATGCAGAGGTTATCTTTGGATTCGGAAGGTACTTCCCCTCTGGAATTTTCTCTACCGACACTGTATCGGACACTTGGTATACCCATGGTCCCTGGTCATTTTCTATTCCCTCGACCGGTACAATGGCACTGCTGTGAGCATTTAAACTTTCTTCCCCATGCACAACTATTTCTTGATGATCCCATTCAAACTTGACCGCCTGGTGTAGTGTTGACGGGACTGCTTTAGCAGCATGGATCCATGGTCGACCCAACAACAAGTTATAAGAAACAGTTATGTCCAGTACTTGAAACTCCATTGTGAATTCAACTGGTCCTATTGTCAGTTCCAACACTATATCGCCACATGAATCTCTGCTTCCACCGTCAAATCACCGTACGCAAATGCTATTCTTCTGGATCCTCTCCTCTTTGATTTTCTATTTGCTTAAAGTGGAGAGAGGGCAGATGTTTGCACTTGACCCGTTGTCAGCCAATACCCGGGTTACTACGGAGTTTTCACATTTCACGGTGAGGTAAAGAGCTCTGTTGTGCTCGGTACCTTCCACAGGCAATTCATCATCAGAAAATGTAATTCTGTTTGCCTCAAAGATTCTGTTGGCTATTCTTCCCAAATGATTTACAGAGATTTTTTCAGGAACATGAGCCTCATTCAGGATTTTCATCAAAGCCAGACGGTGCTCCTCTGAATGGATCAGTAATGACAATAATGAAATTTGAGCGGGCGTCTTCTTCAATTGATCCACAACAGAATAATCATGGAACTTCATTTTTCTTAAAACTCTTCCGCTTCTTCTTCCGTCATAGCTTTATTTGTTGGTGTTGGATTATTTTTAGTTTTTCTTAACTCTTCGGGAGTAAAACATCTTCCCGAACGAGTCAAGCCTTGCACCTCACAGACTTCTTCCTTGACTTCTTTTCCCTTGTACATTACCGTCACCCGTTCATAGTTCCATGGAATAGCTTTGTTGTTGATCATTGGTAGCTGGGTTACAGGTTTGATAATAACCTGATCTACACGGACTCCTTCCACGACTACAATGGGTTTACTGGCAACCCTTGGTACTATCACTTTCAACCTTTCTTGCTTTGTGGCAACCTTGCTCGAAGACCCCTTCTCGTCTACCACAGATGGTTCATCACCATTTCTGCTCTACTTAGGTACCGGCTTCTCCTCGGTTAACTGCTTATCTGGCTTGGCTTCATGAGACTTGATCATCATGACAGTTTGTGACGGCTTCTTTGTCTCCCCATCAGCTTGTATAATTTCTATCATATTGGCCTCTTGATGGGCTGGCATTGGATTTTTATTGATATTGGGAGCTTCGGGGGTTTGAACCTCGATTTTATTAGTATCAATCAGCTCTTGTATTGCATTTTTCAAATGCCGGCATTTCTCCGTATCATGGCCTGGTACATCGGAGCAATACTCATAGCTAATGGTGTAATCCAGATTCTTTGGAGGAGGATTGGGTAGCTTGGATTGTATTGGTCTTAGCATGTCTAGCTGTCTCAGCCTGTGGAATAGACTAGTGTAAGACTCTCCCAATGGAGTGTAGGTTTTCTTTTTCTGTTCCCTTTCTCCTCTAAATGCGGGCCTAGGCCTGAAACCTGGTCCGGGATAGGCTCGTGGGTAAGTATTTGGTATAGCAGGAGCACGCCAATTAGCGTGAACAGGTGGCTGATTGTATGCTTGTGCATGGTTAATGGAAAAATGAGGCTCCGAAGGGTGATAGTAGTGTTGGGATGAATCGTGGTGGTAAGTTGATTGGCGAGGTTGTTGTTGATTATAGTAAGGTGGTGAACCTCTAGGTCTTGACCAAATTCCTGAATCAACTACTGCTGCTTCTTCCCTCTTCTTTCTTCCGATTCCTCCTACCCCGCCTTGAATAGCTTGAGTAGTCGCCTTAATCGCTGAATAGCTCATGATTTTATTTGTCTTGAGGCCTTCTTCCACCATACCTCCCATTTTTACTACTTCGTTGAATGATTTACCTACCGCTGAAACCAAATAGGCATAGTAAGTTGGTTCCAAGGCTTGGAGGAAGTAGTCTACCATTTCACTCTCCTTCATAGGATGATCCACTCTTGCTGCCTGTTCTCTCCACCGGAAGCCATATTCTCTGAAACTTTCATTGTGTTTCTTCTCAAATTTTGTCAAAGATAGTCGATCTGGGATGATTTCCAAATTGTATTGGAAATGGTATGCGAATGCCTGTGCCAGGTCATCCCAGGTGTACCATCTCCCATGGTCCTGGCGTGTATACCACTCCAAAGCTGATCCGTTTAAACTTTGACTGAAGTAAGCCATCAATAATTCGTCCTTTCCCCCAGCTCCTCGCATCTTGCTTCAGAAACCTCTTAAGTGGGCTACTGGGTCGCCGTGCCCATTGTATAGGTCAAATTTAGGCATCTTGAAGCCAACTGGTAATTGTACATTTGGGAATAAGCACAAATCCTTGTATGCTACACTGACTTGTCCACCTAATCCTCGCATGTCTCTGAACGATTGTTCTAGACTCTTGACCTTCCTAAACATCTCTTCTTGTTCAGCATTTTTGGCTGGCTTGTCAATTTCGGTTGGGAGATCAAAACGAGGAGCAGTTGAATGGATTTCGGAGCCTTTGAGAGTGGGCTCCGGGGGGTAATATTGGTTGTCCTGGGCCTGGAATGTAGGCTCACTCACTAGGATATTTGTGGAATGTAGCCGGGGGAGGTGCTACGAAAACAGGAGTCACAGGTGGAGGAAAGTATGAAACTGGTTTCGGAGGTGGAGACTGCGGTGTCTGAGAGGTGGTTCCTCGGTAGTGTTGGTAAATGGGGAAATTTGGGGATAATTCAGTGGTAATATTATCCTGAGTTTGGGTCATTGATGGAGCAGGGTTAGTTGGGTAAGATGGGGGTAACTGTCCTGTAGACCAGGCTTGGTACATCTCAGCCATTTGCTGCTTGAGTTTAAACATCTCTTCTTTCATTTTCCCGACATCCATCTCCTCTAGCTCAATACCTGTGTCAACATCTGGGATAGACATACTTTCGGGTATTGGTCCTTTTGATCTCGTGTGATAATGATAATATGCTAGTATACTCTTTAGAGAAACTAACTGCTTGAATTCTGGAAATGAACAAACTGTTAGTTTTTAGAGTTTAACACATATATAATTACACGTTGAGATGCAATGCTCCTAGACAAATAATCCCTTTCTATTATGCATTTGCTCGGTTGCTTGTATCGTCCCAGCTTTCTTGAAATTTTTATCGTTATTTACTTTTAATATATATCTTTTATTGTGATGGTCGAATCTTATAGAGATTGCCTACGTATCATGCCCCTGCATAAATCAGACCTTGCGTAGTTCGGACATAAGGCAAACACTTTTATTCATTATACAAAGCTGGAATTACATTTGAAAATTTTAAGAAAATGGTTTGAAACACACACACTTAAATAAAAATAAAGATACACTTCTTAACATCTCACAACATGCCCCACTTTCCACTTTTGTTGTCAATTATTGGATTATCTGCTCAATGTGGGACTTGACCTGGATGACCTCCCAGCGTGCGATACATCCTTTCCAATTCCATTGCTAGATGGCGGGCAAAAATGGGTGCATGCTCTGTAAACCTTTCATAATCCATTCCTTGGCAGTTTACATAACTTTGAGAGGTGTAGACCGCCAGGTCGTGAATTTGTGCCCTGAAATCCTGGAGACATTGGTCTTGGTTCTGCAATTGCTGCTGGCGAGTGGTGGCTATATCTCTGACACGGTTTTCACGATCTAGAGCTGGCCCTAATAGAGCTCGGAGTCTGGCCTGCTCTAATCTTGCCTGCGCTCTTACCTTGTTGATGTCTGATTGTTGATGTTCTCTGTTGCATCTTCTTGCCTCTTCTAGTTGTGCACGAAGTTGGCCTTCTGATCGTATCCAATGGTCTTTTTCCTTCTTGAATTGTGCCCTGTCTTCTTCGGATTGCCTTACTTGGCGTTCCTTATTAGATCTGGCCTCTTCGTTTAATTGTTGGATTCTTTCTTTAGCTTTGCTCAACGCCCTTTCGTTTTCCGCAAGAATGGAATCATAATCTTGCATTCTTTCAAAAAGATTGGCGATGGTTTTTTGATCCTTCCAACTCCTCTTTGGTGTTTCAGAAACTCTTTTCATTTTTTGGAATCGAGCATGGAGATTTTCATTCTCACAAGCTAGACTCTTCTTCTCGCCTTCGGCTTCTTGTGCTTGCAAATCTTTCTCCAGACTGAGGCTACTCAGATTTTCCTTTAGGGCATGGATAGTTGCTTTGTACCCTTTTTCCTTTTCTCCCCAAATCAATCGCTCTTGGATTTTATCATTAAAGCTTTGAACATGGGGTCTTTTTGTTGGCCTACTTAGCTCGGTTTCTGGTACATCATCCACGCGAGACCGTTTCTCGAACCACCTTGCATATCCGGGATTTATTTTACCCCTTGTAGTGTCTGGGACTTGAGTATCACTTTTCAAGTATCGACATCCATTCCACATTTGCTGAATTAAAGCCTCGGGAATAGTGGCTTCAGGGTGTAATTCGATTACTTGCATACTCAAATCTTCATCATCAGGAACTACTTGGTATCTCCCTAGTTGTCTTAGAACTCTTAGTGGCGCATATGGCTGGATGCTTCTCAATCCCAATAATAGCAAATAACTATTTGAGGTTGACATGTGTATCACTTCCCTCATCGGGAGCCATCCCAAAGTCCACTCAATTTGATTTGACGTTAAAGCCCATAGATGAGATACCCAGGCTTCTATCCCTTCTGGGGACTTATAATATTTCATTCTCTCCTCATAACTCTCGATGAAATTATCATTGCTTGGCCCATACTGTATGATCTTGGGCTGTTGTTGGAGATGTTCAATCACCCACATTTGCAACAAAATTTTGCATCCTTCGAAGACTTTCGCTCCTGATTTACATAAAGTCAACGCCCGATAAATGTCTGAGAGAATGATGGGGACAAGGGTGTGATTTTTCTTGGTGGTGAGGACCTGTACAACTTTTGCCGTGCGAATATCAATTGTTAGCTCTTTGTTTGGGAAGACCATGATTCCTAGAAAAGCCACCATGAAGGCGAAGCGACGGTGAATCTGCCAGGTGTCTTTGTTTTGCTTGTTAGTAAGGCCTTTCTCATGAATTTCAAATCCATCTGGCTTTCCGAACCTTGAATACAAGAAGTTGAAAGAACAACATCCATTGATGACATTGCTTTTCCTGATTTGACTGTTGATGTTCAAAAGACCGAAGAATCGATGTACCGAGGGAGCCTTTGTGAATATCAGGCTTTGATTTCTTAGACTTCCGTCAAAACCAGCATATCCAGCTATCTCCTCTAATGTAGGAGTAAGCTCGAAGTCAGAGAAACGAAAGACATTGTGAACAGGGTCCCAAAAAGTTACTAACGCCGCAATCAGATCATCACGGGGTTTAACTTTCATAATATCCGTGAGATTTCCCAAATGCTTGACGACCCATTTTTGACCATCTTCGCCTAATTCATACCACCACATTTGAAGCTGAAATAGAAACTCTTCTGTATTCGTGGATGGGGGTTTTGTGTGGTGCTCATTTTGTATCTGAAATTTAATTTTAATAAAGTCAAGACTCATTTTAAAAATATACACTAAAAAAATTTCATTTTTTTATTTATTAAATACCCTTATTTCACGATTTAAAACTATTTTTGGGAATTTTTTAAAACAACCCATTTTATTCCTCGGTTCTCACAATGATTTCAATTAAGCTGGTCAACAAGCATGTTCGAGGCAAATGAATGCACAGGTAGCAAGTAGGATGCATCAGGATGGTCTTTTTATTTCGGGTTCACCTGTCCTAGACAGACCCAACCCCTGTGTTGAGTCTCCAAGGCCAAATGTATATGATGCAAATAGACGTTCCTACTAGGGATCCGGTACATGGCTGAGTTATTCTAGGTGAAAAACCTGAGGTTGATTGTTCTAAACCTGGCTTACCCAAACGGACAGTTTGAGCCGAAGCGGGGGCAACGTACCGGGAGCACGAAAGTCTACCCGGCCTAGTTACTTGTCCCAACTTCGTCTTATTTGGTATGACTTTAACAGAAAGGTGGGCCACGCGCACGTGTGCACCATAAATTCAGAAGACTCAGAAAGAAGGAGGTTTCGTAGCAATTGTATATGCATAATTCAAATAATATTAAAGCAGTAAAAATTTCATTTAGCATATTGAGCATATATCATATAGATAATAAATAAAGCCAATTATAACAGTTATTTTAAGCTCGAATTCTTGAACCCTGAACCAGAGATTCTGGGTTCGGTCCCCAGCAGAGTCGCCAGAGCTGTCGCACCTCCTTTTTCCGCACCCGCGGGGCGCAGGGAGTTTTCTCCAATTAAAGGACAGTCGAAACGGGATTTATTTGTTTGTTTCAGAGTCGCCACCTGGGATATTTAAGGCGTCCCAAGTCACCGGTTTTAATCCCTGACTCAAGGAGAATATGACTCTGTTTGTTATTCTGCGAACCAGAAATCCTGAGTAAGGAATTCTGTTAATCCGGAAGAAGGTGTTAGGCATTTCCGAAGTCCGTGGTTCTAGCACGGTCGCTCAACTGTTTTTGTTATTGGCTTAATTATCTTGATTTTACTAAATACATTTTTATGTATGATTTTATTACTGCTATCTTATTGTTTACAATTATATAGACGAATTACGCGTACGTATATTCGTATTATATACCTTTTATAATTACAGGGGATCGTGCCACGCATACGTGTACACAATAAAATTGACCATATTATATTTTTTGTTAAAACTCATATATTCAAAATTTAAAATAAAATTAAGAACATCGTCACCCTTGTATTTAAAAAAATGAACTGTACATCTTGGGTTATATGAAATTATTTTGACATCCTCGGAGAAATCCCTTTTATTAAAATGTTCACTCGAAGTTGCACGAACGCATAATTCGAATTGCTTTTAGAAATATAATCAGGTTACGCGAACGCATCCCTAATTACGCCAAATATTCTTAATGGTATTATGGGTTTTCCACGAATTGTTTATTATATCTACACATTTTATATGAAAATCCTGAGAAATTCACATTTAAGGGATGCCTTTAAATTCTTTTAAAAGAATTCACAATTTATTAAATGTTGACCGTCGATTATAATTTCCGTGTATAAATTATATTCATCCAGACTATTCAAATTCAAAGAGAAGAATAAAAATATGATTAACACTATTTTTAGCAAATACAACACACACATATATATATTTTTAGCAAATACAACATATATATATATATATATACCAAAGAATGAATTGCATATGAAACTAAAAAAAATGATTTATGAAGGGAAGAAGTATTTTTGAACAATTTTTCATTATTTTTATTTAGTGCAAATTCTATTTCTACTTACCATTGATATAAAATGTTGCCATTCATGCTTATACATATCATCTCATTCTCATATGCTTGTTTTTAATCCAAAATTATAATTGCTTAGTTAATTTGTTTATAACGATAAATAATCAAATTGATGAGAAAGGGGTTATCATTCGAATTGATTCAATAAAATTGCATTACATGCAACATAGTTGTGCGCTTAAACATTTATAATATTCTAACATCATAACGAGCTATACCAACTCACCTTACTCATATGATTATATATATACATGTCATCATGCCATATATGAACATATAACTTATATCAATCTAAACAAAATCATATTTTTACAAGATATACTAATAATATAACTTCTTGATACTTCCATTCTACTTTACATTTAGCTAAAGACATTACGGGATGTAATCAATGGCCCATTTTTATGCCATATTCCCTATTTTGACAATTCAAATATAACTATACTAATGAGATTTCGAAATGGATAACATTATTACAAACTTTATACGAATTTCAAAATAAGGTAATTAACTTATAGCCATCGTGTTGAATTCACCACTAATTAACCAACACGAAATAAAACTGAAATTTAAACTAAAGGACTTAGATAAGTAGAAAGCAGAATTATAACTCCAAACTTCATTTATTTGCCGTGTTGAAGCTTTTCACAACATGAGTGTAAAAGGTATGTACCTGGAAATGAAGGTAGAAGGAGTAAATTTCAGCAGTAGCAGCAGTAACAAAATCAGCAGAATAGCAGTCTTTCCACAGATTTGAGCAATAATAAGACCCGAGGAAACCAAATGCACAGTAACAGTATTTGTTGAGAAATTTCAGATTTGAACCAAAAAAATGCCACTAAAACAGACCCGGACAGATTCAGAAATATGTTTCTGATTTTTCTTTTCTTCTTCTACATATGTTTCAGATTGTGTGTGTATATGTGTGTTCTCTTTTTGTTTCTTTTTCTGTTTCCTTCTTCCTCGTCAGATTTTCATTTCTGATTTTCTGCTTATGATTTTCCTCTCTCAAATTTATCTTTTCCCTCTGTGTATTTCTCCTCAAATCTCCCTAAAAAATCTGATCTCCAAAAAAATCTGTTTGCTTCCTGTTTTATACAGGTCTGTCCCTTTCTTTTTAAGTGCTGCCTGGACCCCTTTTATCTTTTAAAAATCAGAAAGTCCCATTAAAATATGCTTTTAAATACTTTAAGTGATCTTATCCTGATTTTAAGCAGTCCCATTACCCTTTGTTTCTCATTATCACATTAAATAATAGCCATTAACTTTCCACTTTCAGCCCACTATACTATCACATTACCCTTACTGTTCTATCCCAGAAATGTCCCTGAAATCCTACTATAATTACTGTCCAAGTTATCTGAATTAAACTTGTTTAGCAGCTAACAACCAATTCCTAAATCAAACAACATTCTGTCATTTCATTGTTAGTTAATTGACCCAACAAACTCAATGTCTAATAACTAATGGACAAGCTAAATTCAGATTGAGCAACTGAACTTGCATACAAACACATTAACACTATGCAGAACTTAACAGAACCAACAAAATTGAATTGAAATTCAAATCAACATGAATGCAGGGGCATTGTCAGTATACTGACAATGCCCTGAAACTTACTGGTTCAGAAATCAACATATACACAACATTCATTTTGACAGACTCATTGAAATGTAAACAAGGGTGATTTAACTGACGAGTATTAATTTAAACTGATTATCTACAACAATTGTCAACAAACAGTCTATAGAAACAGATTATTTCAATCAGTATTATCATAAACGAGAATTCATAATATAACTAATCGACGAACTTAATCGAGTCGATTACACGCATTGTAAATAATCATACTGACAGAAACAATGGTATAATTAGGATCAAATGGACGGGTATAAGGCAGAATCGCAGAATTGACTAGAAAATTATGAAAAAAAATTAAACAGACTAATGAAACAAACATAAAATACACATAGAATATAAGAAATAGAAAAAATACCTCTGAACCTTCAAATTCAACCGGACTCAAACTCAACTTGGATTCGGACTTTTTGAAATCAAACAGACCTTAGTCGAAGTATTTTCAACTGAAAATACTTCGACTAAGGTCGATTAAACCTCAATCCTTCGTTTGAATTGAAAAAGATTCCAAGATTGGAAAATTTAGGGTTTCAGATCTTGGATTTTAAATCCGAACATTTCCGGGCAGATTCGAAGGGAACCAAAGACGACACAAGGGTGAGGGAAGCCTAGGGGTCATTTGGTGTTAATTTGGAAGGAATCTGAGTAGGGTTAGGTTTCACTCGAATCTTCAAATGAAGATTCGAGCAATTCCAGTAGGATTCGAGCCATGCAACTAACAGATCTGTGGTGAGGGTATTTAGGGGAAGCTGTGGTGTTATTTTGGAAGCCATTGGAAAGGGTTGAGTTTTCAGACCAACCTTCGATTTAAGATTCGAAGGGTTGGGGTCTGATTCGAAGGAAACTAAGGCCAGATCCGTGTAGAGGAAATGGTGAGGAGTCTGGGGTGTTATTTTGGTGACCAGTGGCGTTGTTGCCGCCGGGTTTCAGGCGGTGGGATGCTAGGGCGGCTAGGGTTAGGGGTGTGTTTGAGGAAGATGATGAATAGTGAATAGGGGGGGTGTTTAGTTAGGGGGCCGGGGTAGGGGTTTGGGCCTTATATAGGGGAAGGGTGGATTGATGTTGACCGTTAGATCAAGCAGAATGGATGGCTAGGATCTATTCACTTATCCAAACGATGTCGTTTGGTTTAGGTTGGGGAAACGGGTTGAACCGGGTACTGGATCGGGTAAAGATCAAGGGTTAGGTTTGTAAGATCTCAGCCATTGGATGAATTTAATCCAACGGCCCTTGATGAAGGACGACCAAACGTTGTCGTTTTGATCCGTTTGAATTGGACCGGATATGGGAATGTTGGGATTGGGTTGTGGAATTTATCTTGTTTGGGTCTGGATTTAAGTCCAGGTCCGATTTTTCTTTTTACAACTTATTTTTTATTTTCTAATTTTATTCTTAATCATTAAAATTTTAATTAAAATTATAAAAACAAAAATTACCCTTCCAAAGATATTAATTACCTTTTAACAATTATTTAACACACAGACCAAACATTAATCACACAGTGAAATATTTAAAATAGAACAAATGCATATTTTGTGATTTTATTTTGAATCAATTAATTATTAAATGCGTAATTAAATCCTAGATACGCATGAAACATGTATTTTTATTTTAATTTTGTTTAATTATAACAAAGCAAACATTTACGGATAAAACACAAACAATTAATAAACGCAAAACAATTTCTAAAATTGCACACTAAAAGGAATTAATTTTATTTTTGATTTATTTTGGAGTAGTTTTCGTGAGGCAAAAATCACATGCTCACAGTCACGATAGAGGCAAAGATGCGGCATGCACAGCAGCTAGGGCAGCACCTGCAGATCCACCAACTGCCCCAGTTCAGGATCAGGTCCCGAATGTGGATGCTCCAGTAGCACCAGCTCAGGCACCAGCTGTGCCCATTGTGATTCCAGGTCTTCAGGAGGCCTTGGCTCAGATACTATCAGTTTGCACTGGCCTAGCTCAAGCGGTCTCGGTTACTACAGCCACAACTACTTCTGAGGCCGGGGAAGGCACTAAAACTCCCGCCGCTCATCACACTCGAGCAGGTCGTGCAGGGACTTCACACACCAGGGGCACATCCTGCTCAGCCGGTTGCAACTGCTCAGGACTATATAATTCCTACCAAGCCAGAGGACGAGCAGCGTAAGTTGGAGAGGTTTGGTAGACTTCAGCCTCCGACCTTCAGTGGTGTAGAGGGTGAGGATGCCCAGGGTTACTTTGATAAGTGTCAGAGGATGTTTCGTACAACAGGTATTCTGGAGACAAGCGGGTTCACTTTCACTGCATATTAGTTTTCGGGAGCTGCCTTCACTTGGTGGAAGACTTTTTTGAGGCATAGGCCTATTGGTGCTGCACCTCTTACCTGGCAGTAGTTCTTCATTCTCTTCTTAGAGAAGTATGTGCCGCAGTCTTGCAGAGAGGAGCTGCGCAGGCAATTTGAGTGGTTACGTCAGGGAGAGATGACAGAGACGCAGTATGAGATGAGGTTCTCCAGGTTAGCTCGTCATGCAATTTGGTTGGTTCTGACAGATAGATAGAGGATTAGGAGGTTTGTTGATCAGGTGGCGGTCAAGCCCATTTCTATGCACTTCCAGCTAGACCCGATGATATTGCTTCCGATGCTGTTATTACATGTATTTCAATCTGCCACAGAGATGCCTCTGTATTATTTGATCCCAGTTCCACCTTTTCTTATGTGTCATCATACTTTGCTCGTTATTTGGCTACGCCCTGTGAGTCTCATGTTTAACCTGTTCATGTATGTACCCTGGTGGGCAATACCATTGTTGTAGACCGTGTGTCCCGGTCATGTGTGGTGACTATTGGAGGTTTGGAGACATGAGTGGATCTTTAATTATTGTGTATGGTGGATTTCGTTGTTATTTTGGGCATGGATTGGCTATCTCCGTGTCGTGATATTATGGACTATCATGCTAATATAGTCACATTGGCAATACCGGGTGTGCCACAGATTTAGTGGCGAGGTTTTACTGATTATGTTCCTAGTAGAGAAATCTCATTCTTGAAATCCCAATGTATGGTTGGGAAGGGTTGTCTTTCGTATCTAGCCTTTGTGAGGGATGTCGGTGCAGAGACTCCCAATATTGATTCTATTCCAGTTGTGAGGCATTTTCCTGATGTGTTTCCTGCAGACTTGTCGGGCATGCCACCGGATAAGGATATTTATTTTGGTATTAACCTAGTGCCGGGCACTCGGCCTATTTCTATTCTGTTGTATCGTATGGCACCAGCAGAGTCGAAGGAGTTAAAGGAGCAACTTCAAGAACTCTTTTATAAGGGGTTCATTCGGCCTAGTGTGTCACCATGGGGTGTGCCGGTTCTATTTGTGAAGAAGAAGGGTGGCACTACGAGGATGTGCATTGATTATAGGTAATTGAACAAAGTAACAGTTAAGAATAAGTATCCTTTGCCTCGCATTGATGATTTATTCGACCAGCGTCAGGGAACGAGAGTGTTCTTCAAGATTGATCTCCGTTCAGGTTATCACTAGTTGAAGATCAGGGACTCATATATTCTTAAGACAGCTTAGCGTTCATGCATTTGATGAACAGCGTATTCCGACCCTATCTTGACTCGTTTATCATAGTCTTCATTGATGATATTCTGGTGTATTCGCGTAGTCAGGAGGAGCACGCGGAGCATTTGAGAGTTGTGTTGCAGAGATTGAGTGAGGAGAAGCTTTATGCAAAATTCTCCTAGTATGAATTTTGGCTCAGTTCAGTGGCTTTTTTGGGGCACGTGGTGTCCAATGAGGGTATTCAGGTTGATTCGAAGAAGATAGAGGCGGTTCAGAGTTGGCCTAGATCGTCCTCAGCCACAGAGATTCGTAGCTTTCATGGTTTGACAGGCTATTATCGTCGGTTTGTTCAGGGTTTCTCATCTATCGCATCGCCCTTGACTAAGTTGACTCAGAAGGGTGCTTCATTTGTATGATCGGATGAGTGTGAGGAGTGCTTTCAAAAGCTCAAGAGAGCCTTGACCACAACTCCAATGTTAGTTTTGCCATCAGCTTCAGGTTTATACACCATGTATTGTGATGCTTCGAGAGTTGGTATTGGTTGTGTATTGATGTAGGAGTGTAGAGTTATTGCTTATACTTCTCGTCATTTGAAGCCCCATGAGAAGAACTACCCCATTCATGATTTGGATTTGGCTACCATAGTTCATACGTTGAAGATTTGGAGGCATTACTTGTATAGTGTATCTTGTGAGGTGTTTACTAATCGTCGTAGTCTCCAGCTTTTGTTCAAGCAAAAGGATCTAAATTTCAGGCAGCGGAGGTGGTTGGAGTTGCTAAAGGATTATGATATTACTATATTGTGGCCAATGTGGTGGCCGATGCTTTAAGCCGAAAGGCGGTAAGTATGGGGAGTTTGGCATATATTACAGTTGGGGAGAGACCTCTTGCAGTTGATGTTCAGGCTTTGGCCAATCGGTTCGTGAGGTTAGATATTTTGCAGCCCAGTCCGGTATTGGCTTGTGTGGTTTCTCGGTCTTTCTTGTATGATTGCATCAGAGCCAGTATGATGATCCGCATTTGCGTGTCCTTAAGGACAGAGTTCAGCATTATGATGCCAAAGATGTGACCATTGGTGTTGATAGGGTGTTGAGGATGCAGGGCCGGATATGTGTGCCCAATGTGGATGAGCTTCGGGAGTTGATTCTGGAAGAGGCCCATAGCTCGCGGTATTCCATTCATCAGGGTGCCGCGAAGATGTATCAGGATCTGAGACAACATTGTTGGTGGAGGAGGATGAAGAAAGACATTGTGGGATTTGTAGCTCGGTGTCTCAATTGTCAGCAGGTGAAATATGAGCATCAGAGACCGGGTTGCTTGCTTTAGCGGATGGATATTCCAAAGTGAAAGTGGGAGAGGATCACTATGGACTATGTAGTTGGACTTCCACGGACTTTGATGAAGTTCGATGCTATTTGGGTGATCATGGATCGGCTGACCAAGTCCGCGCACTTCGTTCCTGTGTGTACTACTTATTCTTCAGAGCAGCTGGTAGAGATCTATATCCAGGAGATTGTTCGATTGCATGGTGTCCCAGTTTCCATCATTTCAGATAGTGGAACTCAGTTTACTTCGCAGTGTTGGAGGTCTGTGCAGCGAGAGTTGGGTACTCAGGTTGAGTTGAGCATAACTTTTAACCCTCAGACGAATGGACGGTCCGAGTGCACCATTCAGATATTGGAGGACATGTTATGTGCTTGTGTCATTGATTTCGGAGGGTCATGGGATCCGTTTCTACCACTTGCAGAGTTTGCTTATAACAATAGCTACTAGTCGAGTATTCAGATGGCTCCATATGAGGCTTTGTATGGGAGGCAGTGTAGATCTCCAGTTGGTTAGTTTGAGCCGGGTGAGGCTAGGCTATTGGGGATAGACTTGGTGCAGGATGCTTTAGAAGAGGTGAAGGTAATTCAGGAGAGGCTTCGTACAGCGCAGTCGAGGCAAAAGAGTTATGCTGACATGAAGGTTCGGGATGTGTCCTACATGGTTGGTGAGAAGGTTCTGTTGAAGGTTTCGCCCATGAAGGGTGTTATGTGATTTGGGAAGAAAGGTAAGTTGAGTCCTCGGTTCATTGGGCCTTTTGAGGTGCTTCTTAGGATTGGGGAGGTGGCTTATGAGCTTTCTTTGCCACCCAGCTTGTCGAGTGTGCATCCAGTATTTCATGTTTCTATGCTCTGGAAGTATATTGGGGATCCGTCTCATGTTCTAGATTTCAGCACGGTTTAGTTGGATGGTGATTTGACTTATGATGTGGAGCCAGCAGCTATTTTGGAGCATCAGGTTCGAAAATTGAGTTCAAATGATATAGCTTCAGTGAATGTGCAGTTGAGAGGTCGGCCCATGGAGGAGGCCACCTGGGAGACCGAGTGGGAGATGCGAAGCAGATATCCTCACCTGTTTGAGGCTTCAGGTATGTTTCTTGACTCATTCGAGGACAAACGTTTGTTTAAGAGGGGGAGGAAGTGATGACCTGGCTAGTGGTCTCATGAGATACCGCTCTGTTTCCCCCATTTCTGCTTCTTATTGCTTTGTTTATCGATTCTACATGTGATCGGGTTGAGGCCGATTAGAAGGGCAAAGGTGTCGCGGGCTAGAGTTCGGACAGGATTGAGGTGAGTAATGATTGTTAATGTTGTCCTGAGGGTATGAAACTCCGGATCGCACATTGTTGTGCTATATTGAGGTGACGCACATGCTAGATGACAAGCGTGGGGTTGGGCACTATTGAGTATTGTGACTTAGTCCATCCCGAATGATTGTTTTACCATGTATTTTATTGAAAACTGTTTGTTATAATCATACTTTGGGCTGAATGCCATATTTGGGCCTCGTGCCAACTATTAGAACCCTTAGGAGATTTTTATTGATATTTCCTCACTGTTTTGATTTTATACTTGAACTGAGTCATGCGATATTCTACTGTTTTCATAACTCAGCCATGTTTACTCTGCTTTAACACTTAAATGATGTTTTAAATGATATTTTGGGCTGATCATCCTATTTTACGGTTGCCCGAGTGGCTTGTGAGGTTTTTGACTGAGTAAGGCTGAGGGCCTATGTTGTGAGGAAACACCTGATTATGATTATGAGGCCGAGGGCTTGAGATTTGTACGCCACGAGGTGGCTTGTTGATATGAGGCCGAGAGCCTAGTGATGATGCCATGAGATGGCTGGATATTGCGCTTGGGCCGTAACGGTGCCTCTCCAGGAGTCTGCACACCCCAGTGAGCACGGGTACCCATGGTGATGTGAGATATAACCCGAGAGGCTAGTGTTGTTCTATGATATTGCCCGAGGGGTGATCCTTTATGTGTTTATCTTTCCTAGTTGCATGTCATTTACCTACTTAATTATTAAAAAGGCATTTCATGAAGTTTAAACTGAACTCAAATGAATTTACATATTTTCACTGATTCACTGTTTTTACTGGATTTTACTGCTTCATTATAGCATGTAATGTGCCTTATGTGATTTAATATTCCTCAATCTTTATTTATGATTATTACTCACTGAGTTGGAGTACTCATTTTACTCCCTTCACCCCGTGTGCAGATTCAGGCGCTGTTGATCCTGCTTGCAAGGGTTAAGAGCTCCCGGCAAATTTTGGAGTTCACGAGGTAGCTGCTCGGCGTCCGTAGCCCCGTGCTTCTCCCCCTTTTATCTCAGTTCCTTTATCTTGTTAGTGATTTTGTAATATCTTTGCAGACGCTTCAGACTTGTAGTATATTGATAGATGCTCATGATTAGTGACACCACGATGTCGAGCTATGTTGGTGTTATTTTCCGTAACTGTACTGTTTCACCTTATCTATTTAGGATATTTATTATGTTTAAGACTTACTTGCATTATCTTAACTGCTTAAAAATGAATTGGGAATGTGTTGGCTGGCCTTGTATTCACGAGAGGCGCCATCACGACCGGGTTCGGGTTTAGGGTCGTGACATATCCCTTCTTTCTTTTTGGCATGATCTATACGACATGAACGAAACGAGCAAATGCACAACTTCCATAAACGACTCTATTCATAGAAATACTAGGGGTGTCTATATTCTTGATTCCCCATGAGAATTATTATTATATCTTCTATTAATGGGTCTCAGAAAAATATGTATTTGATAAAGTTTATCCGAAAGGCATATTGATTTTTATGGCATTCCGAGAGACTTTATTCACGTATTTCATATGCATCTCATGTATTTATATGTGCACATTGACCCATGACCAGATGGCGTTATTATTGATACCCAATTTTTTTATATATTTTAATATGCAAAATACTTTCAAAATAGTATATGTATGCATATATAAGTATGTCCAAATGTTTTATTATTTTTCCTTAATTTTTAAAGATTTTTTAAACCAATTTATTCCCCTATTTTATTCATAAAAACCCAATAATAATTTCCAAAATTATCATTTTGGTGATTCATTTATTGGATTCTCATATTTATACTAAAATAAAGCTAAGATATATTTTGCATATTTTTACAAATTTATTTAGTATTTTTAAAGCTAAATTGCATATAATTGCAATATTAGCCCCTTTTAGATTTAATTGCATTTATAATTATAAGAATTAATTCCAGTATTCTAAATTGATAATTATGTGTTACAAATCATTTTAGTACATTCAATTTATTTCCAGAATTTAATTTACTATTTTTTATAAAATAAATGGGAAAAATGGCTATTTAAAATCTAGCCAGGTTTCATTTCAATTGTAGCCTAATTCTACCTCAATTGAACCTCGACCCAATTTAAATTTAAACAGACCCAAACCTAGTTTCATTAAACCACCCACTACCCGTTTTAATCCGGGTCATTGATCATTCAGATTAACGGCCAATAATCACCTTTGCCTTAATTAATTCCGAACTACCCCCCAAACCCTTTCATTTTTTACCATACGATGCCTCTGAATCCCTCCTCTCCCAAATCCTCTCTACAACACCCTCAAACCCTAGCCACCGCCACCATAATCCATGGCCTTCCGAGGTTATGAGAGACCTATACCAGCCTTCCAGGGCTACTATATATTTGGTTATGTGTTCTCATGACCAGACTCTGAAGGGATTTGGCCCAGTCTTTGCTTGATGACCCTTCTCCGGTCATCCCTGACCTTTCTCCGGCCAGCCATGGCCATTCAAGTCAGACCTTTGACTCCCTTGGTTAGATCGGTAACTTTCAAGGCCTTTCTCGTTGCTTTTGGGTTCTTCTGAAGTCCTAATCTCTAAGATATTTTCGACTTCTTTCAGATCTACCTTAGATCCATGCTTGCCATGAGTTTTTAAACATCTTCTCGAAGCTTCTTTAACCTTGCTTTCAAAAAAAAAGACTCTTCATCTTTTCCGATTAGGGTTTTTTCCTTCAAGTTTTCTTTTCAAAATCTTTTTCTCTAATTTTAATGTGCCTATGGTTTTACTATGTTTTGTTCATGTTATTCTCCTATCTAATGTCCCTAGTTACTTTAGGTTCATTCGAGTTCTAAAACTGTTTGTTGGATAAGTGTTCGTCTGGTTAAGTTCTTGTTTGATTTATTTGATTATCATCTTTTAACCTTGATTATTGTTGAAGGACCTATGTCTTTGGGTTTGAAACTGTTCGTTTGGATACCTGACTCGACTTGAGGTTCCTTGTTTCTGAATCTCTTTTCTTTATGTGATTCCATTAGTTCTAGGTTTTTACTATCTTTAAAACTCGACTATGCCGGAAACCCTAACTTTTCAAAGGGTTTCTCCTCTGTTACTGTGAGACCCTTTACATGCTTTTGATACTCTATTTTTTCTTCACTATTGATTCAATGTGACTCGACCTACTGGACTATCATGTTTCGAATGTTTGCTATCTATTAAACTTTGTGCTACTATTGCATGCTGCTTCTTTTGCCAATAGGTTTGGCTTCACATATCTAGTATTTGTGCACTCTATTTATATGTTGAGGTTACTTCTTTGATTGATCTTCAATCTAGGGGCTGATTTCAAACTTTCCTTTTGTGAAACTCTAATTTCACTCGCTTGTTAAAGTTAATTGATTCTTTCCTTATTTTGCTTTACTGAATCTTTTTCCCAAAATAAGTGTATTTATGTACTTAGACTCGATTGCTTACTTAATCTTTTACTACTTCTTTTATGGCAATAATCAGTCTGCCTACAAACTGATTTTCTTTCCTTTTTTGAATCTGTTAGCCCCGTTAAACAAGTGATTCCTCAATTAAAGGAAAATCACTTGGTTGATTAATCCTGACTATTGATTGTTTCTATATTTGTATTAAAACAATACTTATTACCTTATTTCTCACATGTTTTCAAAAGGCAATAAATACCCTATACCCCTCTTCTTTCAAAGATACGAACTACTTGAGTTTAGAACACACACTTCACTCAAACTCTCTCTCTCTCTCTTTCTCTGTTACCGCTTGTGTTGCTGCCTTGTCTAGCCGCCTGAAAGCCAAGGCTAGTCTATGGGAACTTGCTCACTTTGCTTTCTGCATTTGCTTCTTTATTGGTATGTTCTAATTAACTTTCCAGCATCAACAACAACATGTTTTCTTTGCTATTTCCCTCACTCTTGCATATTTCTGTTTGTGTTTTAATCAAGTTGCATTGTTAAGCATGTTGTAATCTGCCCCTTCCTTTTCTGAATTCATGTTTCCCCTATGTATGAACTCTATCAGTCACTTATGAACCCCAAACCCCCCATATCCCCTATGTGTTTGTATTCCTTTGTTGGTTTGAGGGCATGCCAGCATTAGACATTGTTGTGCATGACCCAAACCTGACCCTCCCTAATCACATACTTCATATCCTCTTTATGTGTGTATCCTCTGGCTGGTTTATGGGCATACCAGCATCACTTATTGTTGGGCATGTCCAGATTGTTTTACCCCTCTTAGGGTCATAAGCCACCTGCAATGTATTCCCAAACCCCTGCCCCATTTGTGCTATTACTGATGCTGTATAATTTTAGCTTTTACTACTACTGCTTTCCAAACTACCCCTCTCCCCTCTACATTCTCCACCCAGTTTTAAATCTCTACTCCTACACTTCCACCATATTCTTAGACTTATGTTCTGCCCCTCTTATGTGAGCCTTGCCTTGGGACCCATGAGCTTCCTCTGAACTTGGACGCATAAGGGCTGGCCCTTCCACACTGCACTCATCTCTATCTGGTTATGAAACTTGGGTGTGAGCACTGCCCGGGGTCCCCTTGAGACCCTTAGGGAACTTTGACACACTCAAGTCTGAGACAGGCCTTGAAACAACGGCATTTGAGATAGTTTATTCCATAACTCAAACAATGACACTCAAGTCTATCTGGTTGTAACTTTTCTTTTATACTTCTTTGATGTAATTAATTATTCTGTTTGTAATAATTTGTAATAAACATTGGGGTTGGCTAGTGAAAAGGGCTGGTAATTATGCATGCTTAAGGGTAGAAATCATGCCTATAAGATTTGTTGTTTTAAATTCTGCATGTTTAACCCTGCACTTAGGTATCATGCCTATAAGATACATTTGTTTAAATTATGAATTTTTAATTCTGCATTTAGATACCATGTCTATAAGACCTGTTTTCACTAAAATTTTGCATGTTCTACATCTAGGGAACCTGCCTATAGGACTTGCTTAAATTTAGCATGTTATTGTCACATTTAGACACCATATTCTTAGGATCTAAATGGTTAAAATCAGATATCATGTCCATAAGGTTAAGAACCAGTACCCTTTTTTAGAAATCATGTCTATAGGAATAAAAGGAGCAATACCAAATATGCTGCCTATAGGATCTGAAACTATTTAAAATCAGTTCGACTCTGAACCAGTTTTTAACAACCTTACTCCTTTATTTAACGCAGTTTAGAGAGCATGCCTATAAGATTTCCAAATCGTTCTTTTAGAACTGTTATTACTTTGACACATGCTAAATCAATAGTAGATACCATGTTCATAAGATCTCACCCCAAACGTTTAGGCAAGCTTTAGGTGATAATAAAAAAATCCGCCTCTGTTAAGTAGTATTTGCTACAACCAGCATGCAGGCCTGATTCGGACTTGTTATCTGAGTTATGTAATAAATCGGTCTACCTCAACAATTGGAACTTCCCTTTTGCCTTAGTATTTTAAATTTCAGACCCTAAATGTATGTTCAAGCCATGCTATTTATGTGTTTGTTTGAGGAGGTACACATGAGCCTTTTATTTGTTTACATGCTTCCCCTAACGTGCAGTATTATGTGTTTTGTATGTCGCCTTAGATTTTTACCTTTTGAAATCCAAGTCAGCCTAATATCCATCTCCTTTAGGAATAGCAGTCCTAAGTTCCTCAGGGACTGATAGGAATGGGATGGGTAATAGCATGCAATAGAGATCGAGACCAATTCCCGCTTTAATACCCTGACTGGTGGGAAGAGTAGATAAGGATATGATGACCGGCACACTAATACCATGTGTATCCCCTCTTGGGGAGTGTCATACCGGGTATCACATTGATGTGATCCATATTAAATATAAATCTAGGACCCCCTTCCCCTTTTATTTGCAATTTTTTTTCAAAACTCTTCTTTTAATTGTTCTTTCGAACTCTCTTGTGTTTAAATTTAAATCCCCTACCATTTGAGCCTGTACTTGTCTATTTGCTAAATTGCACAAATTCACAAGAAATTGTTTGGCTAGGAACTACACTAGTGAATTCTAAGAGGTGCCTAACACCTTTCCCTTGGGATAATTTCAAGCCCTTAACCTATCTCTAGTTATCAAACAAACTTACAAGTGAACTCTTATAGGTGTCCTAATGCACCTTAAATCATAAGGTGGCGACTCTTCAAATGCAAAACCTAGTTCCTAAAAGGAACGAGTTGTCCTACACCCGAAAATCTCACAAACCCGATCTCCCAATTGCATAAGAGGGAAAAAGGGGCACGACAGTTATATACACATATATATAGGATATGGGAAAGGTTATAGCATTATATATGCACCACCACCTGATTAGCTGGTATACATTGATGATTTGTCCATAGTGGCCGAGATGGTATGATGGGATGCCCTCAGAGGCTTGAGGATGTTATGAACACATTTACCTATGCATGACATGACATACATATGCATATGCATGACTCTACAAGTATTTCATTATTTACAGAGTTATTTAGACTTACATGCCGAGTCCTTTACTCCATGTTTCTCTCATGTCTATTATTTACTGATTTTCATTCCTTACATACTCGGTACATTATTTGTACTGACGTTCCTTTTGCATGTGAGTTGCACAAATATTCCAGCATGCGTGGGAATTAAGATAAGCTAAGTATGGATTCAATAGGGGGACAAAAAGATCAGGAAAGGTAATAGATTACGTTGAAAGAAATTTGAGAAGAAATAAAAGTAATTATTCGACCAATGATCCAGAGTTAGTACGTTATGGATAAACTCAAGATTTTGGAGTATTATCTATGTAGCATATAGGTTGACAATCATGCAGCGGTAGAAGACTCTATTATAAGTTAAAAGAATGAATCAAGCCCAGGTCATAGACAGAGGATTGAGTTGTTAGAAGATTATATCATGGATATTCCCTAACGCCCATGAAAGACTAAGGTAATTACTAATACCAGGAGCCACATATCGGAAGATAACTTAAGCCTACATAAAGGTGTCACGACCCAAACCGATGGGCCGCGACGGGCACCTAGTACCTTACTCAACCGAGTACCAATATAACGTATCTTTTCATGTCATACTATCATAAATAACTGAGCCAGAGAGGCTGCCATGAAATAGGTAGAATACAATAGGTAACGCCAACTTATACATAAGATATATGGGCCTTTAAGATCAAAATAACCACTTGAACACTGAACATAGGCAGACAAGGCCATATAATCTTCTACGTACATGACATCTATCTACAAGCTTCTAAGAATACATAATTTTCATAAAGGTCGGGACAGAGTCCTGCCATACCAAGCAATACACATCTAACTCATACTAACCAAACAAGCAACTCCGAAGCAAATGGAGTGCACCAACATCTTCTGCTGAGCTGATAGCCTACTCGGAGGGCTCTCGACCTGTCTATCGGGACCGGCGGTCATGAAACGCAGCATCCCCAAGCAAAAGGGGATGTCAGTACGAATAATGTACTAAGCATGTAAGGCACATAAATAAGTACATAACAGACATGGAGGGAATATAGAGTAAATAACTCCACCTGTAAGTCTGAATAACTTTGTAAATCATGAAATAATTATAGTATCATGCATATACGTATGAATATCATGACGTGCATAGTATCTATTTCATAACATCATTAGCCTCTGAGGGCATCCCATCATATCATCTTGGCCACTGTGGGTAAAATCATCAACGTATACCAGCTGATCAGGTGGTGGTGCGTATATAACGCCATAACCTTTCCCATATCCTATATATATATAACGTCATCTAGTCATGTGTCAATGTCAATGCATGAAAAGTACGTTAATAAAATCTTCTCGAATGTCATAAGACCATTTTTCCTTTGAGTAATATCATAAAGTAAACTCTTTTCCACTTTTGTATTTTTCTGAAACCCATGAACTGATGATAGAATAATATGGCACATGGAAAATCAAGAATATAGGCACCCCTAATACTTCTATGAATAGAGTCATTTATGAAAGTTGTGTATTTTTTCGTTTTGTTTATATCGTATGGATTGTGCCAAAAAGAAAGAAGGGATAGCCTTAACATACAGGGAGTAGGGAAAAATTCGTGTGATATTCTTCGAAAAGGTTGAACCATACTCCTTTAGAACCGCAATATTTTACGTTGCAAATAATTTTCTTTGGATTCCTTTATGTTGCAAGAACTCACGTTCTTTTTATGGGGAAATTGGTAAGGAATTTCATTGAAAATCACATCTGATTGTAAAATTTTGAGAATAACTTTGTTGAAAGCTTTGCTGGAGGTATGTTTTGAGATTTTGAGTTAGGAAAATGTTAGATGAATCAAAATGAAGTTATTTTTAAGTCATGGCTGATTTTTGAATCTATTTAGCCAAATGTTGCCAAACTTTACATGCAAGTAGCATATATGTCACTTAATGTTGCCACCTTTCAACAAAGATTGTTAGTCACATACTTTGAGTGGGGGGCTGCCACATCATTTCTCTTAGTACTTATCAATTATATCCCTGATTAATTAGGTAATATTCTGTTACCCAATAATTAATCAATTACCCGCATAATTAAGAATTACCTCAAATTACTTAAAATACTACTCACTTGTCACATACCATATACACCTTACTATCATGGTCATGTGGTATCTTGTATGGCACTAGCCCACAAATACCGAGTATTTTAGCTCAGGCCATATTTTATCCCAACATGCCAAACTTGGACGAAAATTCATTTTCTTTGACTTGCTTCCCCCGAACCTTCACGAATTTACTCATTACTTATTTGAAATAACATAATCCTTATAATCTCCACATAATCTTTTCTTTGGACTGATGTCAATTACCTTATGACAAATTCAACGTACAATACTACAGGGTGCAACATCACCGTAATTTAGTACTGTGAAGCGTAACATCATCGTAATGTAATACTGCAAGGCAAAACATCATCGTAATATAATACTTCACGAAGTAATATCAACATAATATTGCGGGGCGTAACAAAAGGCTAATCATAAGAGGAAACAAAAGAGTTACATCAACCATGTAAATCAAGAGTCTAGTTATTGGACCTAGGAAATTATAGAAATCGTAATTAAGACATAGAGATAGTACAACAGCCACATTATATAATGGCTATACAATAAAGCCAGTTAGAAGGGTACCAGCCTCATAAGAAGTCAGTATAAATCTCTCACCGAACCATCTAAAGAGGTGCAAGTGTTATAATAAGAACTTCAAGTTATGGACATGCATTACACATAGGTGGAAGGGACGTCATGAAAGATATAAAAGATACGATGCGAGATTTTAAGGTACGTAAGGTAAGGGTGAACAAAGTGCGAGATACACAAAGGCAGAAGATCTTGAATAGTCCATTCTTTAAATAAAAGGCTAGAAGCGCAGGGATTCAGTATCTAGGAATAATAGCGGCATCGTCAATGGCATATCTTCCAGCCTATGGTTTCTAGGTATTGAGAGGCCTAGTCAAGAGAATAAAGAAGAGTTAAGGACGATGTGATGTATTTCTTGTTGTTCTAGAAAAGCATAAGGAAATCGGTCGCAAGCTAAAGTATGATAGAACAACAAGATTGAAGAATAAGAAAGGAGTGAGAAGGTGACGAAAGTGGATAAGTACTCAGAATTAAGCCCATGGAAACAAGAAAAATGATGGTTTCGCTAAGCTATAGCAAGTTCAGCATAGCCTGAATGAACTCAAAGGAGTCTAAGACTAATAGTGTTTGAAAGAAATGGAATGCTGCCCTAATAGTAGAATAAGGGTGTAATTGTGGTAGATAAAGAATGACTTTAGGCCTATGGTTGAGTAATGATTTGAAGAAACACAAAAAAGGGGTTTATGTATTGTACATGATTAAAATACCCACGTAAGGTGTATCACATTGGGATACTATGAAATACGGTTATGGAAGTATAGTATCGGCCCTAGATGGATCAATCTAATTACTCTAGATGTCCCCGATGAGATGTGATCCCTAGCGGCAGTGTAACATAAAAGGTCAAGTTATCAGCGTTAAAATATGGATCAACATTAAGGTGCATCAACGACAGATAAATAAGGTTTCAACGTATGAGAGGAGATAAGGATATCATTCTTAAATATGAACAAGTAATGAGAAAGCATTAAAGGACATAGATTTATACATATGGGATAAGCAACGAAAGTAACCTAGAGTTCGGTAGCAGACCTCAGTAACAATATAACAAAGTAACAGTTATGGTATAGTATGATCTACCTAGATGCAGTAAAGTTATACGAATGGATAAACAGATCTATGAAATAAGGCATAAAAATATTCATAGGTCAAACAAAGTACCGAGCGAAGAACTTCAAACTACCTACAGATGCCTAGAGGGACATTTTATCAAGCTTTGTATATTTTTGCAAAGTAAGGCCTAAAAATTGACTAAAACCTGGAGGAAAGAGGAGAGAAAAGTCACATAGGTGCACATACAAAGAAAAAGTCGTACAGGCTGCATGACATAAGGTAGCAAGAGTTACGAGATTGGAAGAATTCCGACCACAGACCGTGGTGTGAGGAAGAGGCCTAAAGGGGGGAATGCCCTAGCCTTTGGATTTTTTCAAAGAACAGCTGCCTAAATGGCTAGAAGAGTATTAAGGTATTTGCAAGAGCTATGGGTAATGAGAATGATAAGTAGATTAGTCTACATTCGAGGACGAATATTCCAAAGGGGGGAATGATGCTACACTCCATGTTTTCGTACGTAATAGTACGCCATAAGTAAATTGATGAAAGCTCGGAAATGAGATATTACATCACGTATTTTCGTATGTTAAAGTTTCTTCGTAAGTTAATCGACACAAGTTCGGGAATGAGATTATTTTGAGATTATAAACATCATTCTAGTTCAAACAAGTGATGAGTAAATTTGTGAAGGTGAGAGGGGAAGCAAGTCAAAAAAAAATGAATTTTCGTCCAAGATTGACATGTTGGGATAAAATACGGCCCGAGCTAAAATATCTTGTATTTATGGTCCAGTGTCATACAAGGTACTACATGACCATGATAGTAACGTTTATAAGGTATGCAAAAAGAAAGTAGTATTTTAAGTAAGTAGAAATAGTTCTTAATTATATGGATAATTAATTAATTATTGGATAATAGAACATTACCTAATTAATTAATAATTGGTGATGAATTAATTAAACTCTTGGATAAGATTAGCATGCCAAAACTTGGCAGCCAAGAATCTTGCTAACGTATGACTCTTAAGTCATAAGAAAATGTGGCAATTTTAGAGCAATAAGTGTCATAGTCATCTTATTGTGTGGGGCCACCAAAAAAGTTATGTATAACTTTTATAATCTCAACTAAAAAGAAAGAATTTTCCGTTATTTCCAAAAAGAAAGCATAGCAACGTTATTGTTATGAGATTTCCGTCTAAAAAAGAAAGCATTTTCAACAAAGTCTCCCTACATTATTTACGTTATTTCTAAGAGCTTCAGCCAAGCTTCTTTCCATAGTAATGTTAAATCATTTCTCAAGATTTTCTTTGTATAGCAACGTGATAACTTCAAGCTCTTCATATGATTTGTTCCGTGTTTTATCGTAATTAACATGTGTTAGATGATTATCAAGAGAATTGGTTCAGGTATGTTAAGGTTATCCCTTCTTTATTTTTGGCACGATTCAAATAATACAAATGAAACGAACAAAATACGCAACCTTTATAAATGACTCTATTCATAGAAATATTAGGGGTGTCTATATTCTTGATTCCCCCATGTGAATTATTATTATTATATCTTCTGTTCATGGGTCTCAGAAAAATATGTATTTGATAAAGTTAATTCGAAAGGCATATTAATTTTTATGGCATTCCGAGAAAATCTTATTAACGCATTTCTTATACATTTCATGCATTTATACATGTATATTGACCCATGACCAAATAGCGTTATATACGCGTATATATATATATATATGTGTGTGTGTGTGTATATATATATATATGGGATATGGGAAAAGGTTACGACATTATATATGCACCACCACCTGATCAGCTAGTATACGTTGATGATTTTGCCCGCAGTGGCCGAGATGATATGATCGGATGCCCTCAGAGGTTTGATGATGTTATGAACACATGTACCTATGCACGACATGACATTCATACGTATATGCATGACACTAAAAGTATTTCATAATTTACAAAGTTATCCATACTTACAGATTGAGTCATTTACTCTATATTTCTTCCATATCTTTTATGTACTTGTTTATGTGTCTTACATATTTGGTACATTATTCATACTGACATCCCTTTTGCCTAGGGACGCTGCATTTCATGCCCGTAGGTCTGGATAGACAGGTTGAGAGTCCTCCAAGTAGGCGATCAGCTCAGTGGAAAATGTTGGTGCACACTATTTGCTCCGGAGTTGCTTGTTTGGTCAGTATGATTTAGATGTGTATTATTTGGTATGGCGAAGCTCTGTCTCGACCTTTATGACAATTATGTATCCTTAGAGGCTTGTAGACAGATGCCATGTACGTAAAATATTGTATGGCCTTGTCGATCTATGTTCAGTGTACGAGTGGTTATTTTGGTCTTAGAGGCCATATGTCTTATGTATAAGTTTGTATTACATGTTGCATTCTACCTATTTCTTGGCAGCCTCTCCGGCTCAGTTATCTATGATAGTATGATACGAAAAGATACGTTATGTTGGTACTCGGTTGAGTAAAGTACCGGGTGCCCGTCACAACCCATCGGTTTGGGTCGTGACAAAGTCATTACAAAATAATTTAAAGGGATAATTAATAAATATTTATATAATTTAAATATAAGAAAAATAATTTAAGAGATCTAAAAAATATGGAAAAGTATAGGAAATGTTTGTATAGATTTGTAAACTGAATAATGATGCATAAAATGCTATTTTGAAGGCATATATATATTTTGAAAAAATATGAGAGCAAAATTGGGTATCAACAGAGACAGAGCGGGAGATACGGAGCAGATATCCACGCTAATTTGAGACTCCAGGTATGATTCTAGACCCGTTCGAGGACAAACGTTTGTTTAAGAGGGGGAGGATGTAACGACTCGACCGGTCATTTTAAATGTTGTTTCCCCATTCCCCTATTTACTACTTATTCTATGCTCAATTATTGTTATGTAACTTGTCGGGGTAGTTGATTTGGTTTCGGGGATCTTTTGAAATGAATTGGTTCACATAGTCCCAATGTTGGAAGCCTAAGTTGAAAGAGTTGACCGAATGTTGACTTATATGTAAATGGCTCAGGAATGGAGTTTTTGACATTTCTGATAGCTCAGTATGATGGTTTTGGACTTAAGAGTGTGTCTGGATAGCTGATTTTGAGGTTCGTACATGATTTTGGCTTGAAATGGCGAAAGTTGGAAAATTAGAAGTTTGCAGAGTTAAAAAATTTGACCGAGAGTTGACTTTATTGTTACCGGGCTTGGATTTTGGTTTCGCAAGTTGAAATAGGTATGTGGTGACATTTATGACTTGTATACAAATTTTAAGGTTAATCGGAGTTAATTTGATAGGTTTCGTCATCGATTGTAAGAATTATAATGCATTAGTTTTCATTAGACTTGAATTAGGGTACGATTCGTGTTTTTATGTTGTTTGATGTTATTTGACGCCTCAACTAAGATCGTGTCGTATTTTAGGACTTTTGTTATGTTTGGTTGAGGTCCTAGAGGCCTCGAGGGTGATGTTACAACCCAAAATCAACCTGGTCGTGAGGACGCCTATCGTGAAACTAGGCCAGTTGACACAACTCCCGAATTAACTATTTTCTAATAAAAGTTGTTTTATAACATTTGTAACCCAATAATCTCATAATGGAAATTTAAAAGAAAAGTGTGAAATAATTACACAAGCCCGACATCGGGGTGTCACTAGTCATGAGCATCTACCAAGGTCTAAATACAACAAGAGTCTAAAAATGTACTAAATACAGTAATGAAAAAAAATGAGAGGAAGGAAGCAGTGCTGCGAACATCGTGCAGCCACCTTGCTAACTCTGATGACTCCGCGTATGAGTCATCAACACCCGCTACCGGGTTCCGAAATACCTGAATCTACACATGAGGTGTAGGGAGTAATGTGAACACTCCAACCCAGTAAGTAATAAGAGTAAATAAAGATTGAGCAGTAAGAAACGATGAATCCACATTTATGATAAACTCAATAAGCATAACAGGCTTTCAAATCAAAATACGAGTCAATCGTCTCATTTAAAATCCATCTTTTGGTAAAAATCATTTGAAAATGCTTTCCAACAGTTTCCGTAGGGGTTCAATACCATTTATAATAAAAGAGGTGAAAACCATAATCGGCCCCTCGGGCAAAACATAGTTCGTAAACAGCCCCTCGGCAAAATAGGAATCATAAATACCTCATATCATAAAAGAGTCAGTGGAAATAACAAGGCCAAAATCAGTGATTAAATACCGAATATATCATAAAAACTCCAACTTAAATGAAAGTTGTTTAAAAGCATTTGTTCAACATTTTCAACAGAGGCTCAGTATAAAGAGGAGTGGAAATAGCAAATTCATAAAAATAAGCCCCTCGGGCAAAGCATCACTCATATATGTATACAGCCCCTCGGGCAAGCCTCTCAGTCACTCGAGACTCAACTCTCATCAGTCAGCGCTCACACTCAGCACTCACACTCAATAAGTACCATATAGTAACCGCTACGGCATGCAGTCCGATCTATATATCGCTGCAGCGTGCAACCCGATCCATATATATAGTCGTCTGCACTCACTGGGGTTTTGCAGACTCCGAAGGGGCTCCTACAGCCCAAATGCTATATCGTTGCGGCGTGCAGCCCGATCTATATACATACATACATACATACATACATACATACATACATACATACATACATACATACATACATACATACATACATACATACATACATACATATATATATACATACATACATACATACATATATACATACATACATACATATATATATACATACATACATACATATATATATACATACATACATACATATATATATATATATACATACATACATATATATATACATACATACATATATATATATATATATATATATATTGCTGCGGCGTGCAACCCGATCCATAAATATATAATCCTCACAACCAGGCCCTCGGCCTCTCTCAGTCATTAACCTCACCATCAGACCCTCGATCTATCTCAATCAATACCCTCACAATCAGACCCTCGGTCTATCTCGGTCATCAACCTCACAATCACTCGGACCATCAGTAAAACAGGGAACTCAGCCCAAATAGTTTTCACATTTTAAGAATTAAAGTGATAAAATCAGGTTTAAACAATAAACAGGTAAATCATGACTGAGGATATGCTTTCAAAATAAATAGAGTGAGGAAAAATAGTAAAAATGCCCCTAAGGGCCTCAATAGGTCGTCACAAGGACCGAAACATGGCATACAGCCCAAAATATAATATCAATCTCTAAAATATGGAATATCATAAGATTTCAAATAAAATACGCAACTTAATAGTCGTATGAGACGGAGCATGTCACAATCCCCAACGGTTCACGACTCCACACTAGTCATCTAGCATGTGTGTCACCTCAAAATAGCACAACGGTGTGAAATCCGGGGTTTCAAACCCTTAGGACAGCATTTGCAATCATTATTTACCTTGATCCGGTCCAAACTCTAGCCCACGATGTCTTTGCCCTAATGAATCGACCTCCGGATGCTCCAAATCTAGCCACAATCAGTACATAACTATTAAGATATGCTAAGAGAACAAAGCCCACTCGAAAATATCCAATTTACATCAAAAATCCCGAAATTGCTCAAACCCGGCCCCTGGGCCCACGTCTCGGAATCCGATAAAAATCACATCAATAAAATTCTCGTTCACTCACGAGTCTACCCATATCAAATTCGTCGAAATCCGATCTCAATTGCTCATTCAAATCCCCAAAAGAAATCTCAAACTTTTCTTCCATTTTCCCCCAATTTTCACTCTAATTTCTCAAATTAAATGATGAAATTCAAGACCAAATCATGGAACTAAACCAAATATGAGTGAAGAATATGTACCCCAATAACTCCAGTGAAAATCTCCTCAAATTCCACCTTCTCCCGAGCTCTGCAATGGTTTTTATGAAATTGGACTTAAACCCTCGATTTAAAAATATTAACTGTCTGCCCAGACATTTCTTCATCGCGAACGCGACATATCCCTCGCGTTCGCGAAGCACACTGCTTCACTGACAGCAATTTCTTCTATGCGAACGCGAGACAGCTCTCGCGAACGCTATGCATAATACACTCAACACCTTGCAATCGTGACCCCAACTACGCGAATGCGTAGAACAAATGCACTGAGGACCCAACTATCCTTCTTTCTCTATGAGAACGCGACCTGAACCTCGCGAACGCGATGACCAAAGACCTCACACCTTCGCGATCACGGAACCATTCTCGCGAACGCGAAGGCCAATTTTACAGCCTCGCACTTTAACCCTTCACGAACGCGGGACATGCATCGCGAACGCGAAGGTCAAAAACCTGCAACACCAACAACAGAAATTCTGCAATTTTTCACAACATGAAATGGTCCGATTGACCACCCGAAACTCACCCGAGGCCCTCAGGACCTCAACCAAACATGCCAACATATCCCATAACATCATTCAAACTTTTTTCAACCTTCAGAACACTCAAAACAACATTAAAACACCAAATTTGCATTGAATTCAAGCCTAAGAATTCCAAAATCTTCCGAATTACGCTTTTGATCAAAAACCCAACCAAACCACGTCTGAATGACCTGAAGTTTTGCACACACGTCAAAAATGTCACAACGGAGCTATTGAAACTTCCGGAACTCCATTCCGACCCCTATATCAAAATCTCACCTATCAACCAGAAAATGCCAAAATCTCAATTTTTCCAATTCAAGCCTAAACCTTCCACGGACTTCCAAAATGCATTCCGATCATGCTCCTAAGTCCCAAATTACCTAACGGAGCTAACAAATCATAAAAATTTCTATCCGAGATCATATACTAATAAGTCAAATCTTGGTCAAACTTTTCAAATTTCAAACTTCAAACTGGGAACTGTTCTTCCAAATTCATTCTGATTACCTTGAAAACAAAAACCAACAATTTACATAAGTCATAATACATCACACAGAGCAAGTCATGCTCGAGAACACGCGAGCAGAGTGCAAAAGCTCAAAACAACCGATCAGGTCGTTACAGGTGATTCAGATGGATATCTGGAATTTGACTTAGGAGAATTTCTGGGTTGTTGATGTCTTGTGCCATCACACATGCGGAGGATTGGTCGCATGTGCGTGACCGCAGAAGCGAAGCAGTGGTCGCATGGCGACTTGGAAAGAGTTTGGAAGTTGTTGCAGGTGCAAAAAGTGGTCTGTAGAAGCGGAGTTGCACTTGTGAAAAGGAGGTCAAAGAAGCGGATTATGTGGGAGAAGCTGGGATGGCCAGGTGTTTCCGTAGAAGCGAACTTGGGGGTGCATATGTCGCACGTGTCTTCACCATTTGTGAGAGAATAGAAGAGTAGAAGTTCATATTCCTACATTAACAAATCCGCATGACATGAATACAAGAAAGTGAAGTATCCTAACTGTTCGGTAGCCTCTCAAAGATAAGTACAATCGTCTCCATATCGATCCGCAAGACTCTACTAAATCTGCTCATAACTCATGAGACCTTTGTAACCTAGTACTCTAATACTAACTTGCCACGACCCAAAATCCTAACTCGTCGCGATGGCTCCTAACACACTTACTAGGCAAGCAGACAATCACATAACAACTAAACATTTGAATAAAACATGTTTAATAAACTCAATAATGAAAAATCTCATAAATATCTGATAAAAGTAATTGAAACTCTACAACAACCATCCCAGCACCTGGTGTCAACGAGTACATGAGAACTATAATTTCTCAACATAAAACAAACTCTAGTACAATTGCTTGAATAGTAGAATAGTACTGAAGAAAATAAAAGAAAGGATAATCAAGGTTTGTGAGCATCATAGCAGCTACCTCAAAGTCTCCGAGTAGGTACTAGCACTAATCAAACAATCACCGCATCCAGATGTACCTGGATCTGCACACGAAGTGCAGAGTGTAGTATGAGTATAACAGATCCAATATACTCAATAAGTATCATAGCTAGACTCGACAAGGTAAAAGAAGAACAAATTATAAATGATGCTATCTATAACCTATATAGTTTAATCATTTAATAAGTACAAACAACAATGAAATCAAGTCATAAAGCACAGGAAGAAGCATCTGTATGTGTATGTGTACAGTTCTCAAATAATCTGCTCAGTCAATGTTCAGCATATAGAGATGATATGCAATTAAATCAGGTAAATAATCACGGAAATTGCAAGTAAAGATGAAATGCAAAATCCAAACAAACACTACTAGCTAGATTTTCCCAACCTTTCCAATTCCATACCAATCCACTTAAAGTTTTCGTCAATATTTGTGTGTACACCATCAAGATATAAATATGCGACGGTGACCCTAGGGGATGGATCCATATCCACACGCAAGCACGGCCCATTCAACGTACTACCAGCCCGGCGTGGTCACATGATCAATGTCATAATCTGCTCGACGGGGTCACAGGCATAATAATACAATCTGACTGGCGTGGTCACATGCATAACAACATAATTCGCCCGGCATGGTCACAGATATAACAAAACAATCCTCCTGGCGCGGTCACAGGCATAACAATGCAAATCGCCTGGCGTGGTCACAGGCATAACAACACAATCTGCCCGGCATTTGTCACAGGCACCCAGTCCAAACATATCACCCAGGAGCAAATAAACAAGAATACATGTATGTGATGAATGGATCACAAATCTCATGCTCCTGGACTTGTATAAATGACATGCTAAAGTATAGGCATGTGGAAAATGTGCTATCATAGCTCAATAGGCAATTTCATCACATAATAGCATTTATCAAATTCATTCAGTAATTAAACCTCTATGTAGTCTCAAACATGGTTAAAATAGTTCACAACAATGTTACAAATATGTGAAGTATCATAGGTTAAAGCTTAACAGTCAATTCTAGGCTTATCATAGCCTAAGCACAATCCGAGCATGGATAAATATCCATGGTATCGGCACATATGCGCACCCATAGCACGTAGCTATCACAAATAATTCAGGCAACTAGTGCCTCAACCAAGTTTGAATAAGATACTTACCGCAAGTAAGCCAAATTACTCCCTTAGTAAACCCTCCCCGTGCATATCAACCTCCGGAAGTAAATAACGTAATACTATCAATAAAAGCAATATGAATTGATTCTAAATGATAAAGTCATAATCTTTAACCAAAATCAAAAAGTCAACCCTAGGTCCACGCCTCAGAACCCGATAAAATTTATAAATTCTGAACAACCATTCAATAATGAGTCCAGCCATATCAAAATCATCCAATTTCGACCTTAAATCGACCTTCAAACCTCCATTTTTTATTTTTGCAAAGTTTCCACAAAATCCCTCATTTCTTTACTTTAATCCACTAATTAAATTCTAAAATAAAGATGAAATCGTGATTTAACAAAGATGAAATCAGGAAATCGTGAATGCATGGGATTTGTGCTACTGCCTCCCTTGGGTTTTGCGGTGATATACCGGCATCTGCTGGTGCTACCCCTGGGTTTTGCAGTGGTAAACCGGTGTCTGCACAATTTTCTTCCTGAAGCCCAATACCATTGTTTTCACGTGGATTTGCTGAGTTAGACATTTTTGAACTGAATCAGAGATTCTTTGACAAGAAAAAGTGTGAAGAATAACTTGTGTTTTCAGAAAACTAGCACCAAAGCAATCACTATTATTCTTAGCCCCACGGTGGGTGCCAAACTGTTTACCTTGAAAATGGTAACTATAATTATATTTGATTTTGTGGTTCTAAAAATATGTGATTTATTTCAACACTAGTTGTTAGGTAATAGACACTAAGTGTAAGTGAAGAAAATAAGAAATGCAAATCAATAGGGTCACAAGGCCTGGCCTCAAGCTGGCTGGAGCATGGCCTCGAGGTCTAGACGGGGCTAACAACAATGAACAATTGATGAAGAATCAACGATAATGAGGGCCTCAAAGATGGCCTTTTGCGGTTAATAATGAGCAATAAATGAAGACAATAAATGAACAATGAATGAACAATGAAAGAATAAGCAATAAATGTGTAGAACAATCATATAAGCAAAGAGCAGAGAATGTTGTATTGTATTGAATGTGAGTGTATTAAATAATAACCCGAATCCCTCTACAAGATGGCAAGGGTCCCCTTTATATAGAAGGGGTGAATCCCAACACAGTACATGTCTAATAAATGACGAAGAAATGCCACTACTATAGTTGTATAACGGCTCAATGCGGATTTGCACTATTCTTGCGGACCTGGTCAGCTCTAACCTGTATTTGGAAATTTTTTCGCCTTTCCATGACGATCATCGATTGTACTGCTCCGAGGTCGACCATAGTGAGCCTTCGATGTGCTCCCTCGAGGGACACACCTCGGGGTCGCACCTCACGCTCTGCTTCGGGCTTCTTCAAGGTTAGGCGTGAAGCGGCATAGTAGCCTCAAAGTCGAACTCCCCAATTTTGGCCATATACATGGTTAATATGTTGTTTTTTCCTTCAAGAGATAGGAAAACCAAATATGGTAAGAAAATTAAGACAAACACCTAATAATTGCTCCCGAAATATAGCAAAACATAATATGAACATAAAATTTTAATTACTCTTATCGTAACCGAGCCTAACTAAATTGTTAATTGAGTTTCTAAACATTGTATACGCTGGCATTTTAAGGTTTCTTGTTTATTTTTGTCCCTCTATCTTGAAAACTTTGACCTACTTCATTTTTAAAGCATTAAGTTGACTAGTTTCTGAAATCACATTGGACATTTATTTATTCGTTCGAAACATTGCTTACATTCCACAAACTATATAATGCTCTAGAGGTAGCAACTTTTTTAGTACAGAAAACATTAAATCAGAAAACAATAATAGAAAAATTTGTTTAACTGTGGATATAGTATGTAGGTCAAGCATTTCAGAAATTGATGACATAAAATTGTGTATGAGTTGAGAAAGGATATAATATAAGCTCTTAAAAGATCACTGCTCATATGGTATGTCGCAGTGATATAAAGCACACCATCAAATCTTATAGTATAGTGATCAGTGATAATCTTCCACTCAATAGTGTGAATTCGTTCTAATTTTCCCAATTCCCTTCCCTTCCTGATCCCTAATGTATCGGAAATTAAAAAGAAATAAAAACATCAGTACAACTGCAAATATTGATTTTAATAATAATTTCAAGAAAAATTTGCCATTTGGTCCTCCTTGTGTCCCTTCTCTTTCTCCGATCCATCCTTGTAATAATGCGATTGGGGTGGTTTTGTTTGTTAATAAATATCTATCTCTTTTATTCATTTCTCATTTTCCGAAGTCTATTGAGCGTGCAAATTGTCCTCCACGGTTCCACCCCCACCACAAGAAAATAGAAACTAAAAGAATCTCTCATTATATATACATTACAAAGGAGAAAATAAACATAGTAAAGACAACATAATAATAAAAGAAAAGAAAGGAAAAGGCACTCTTTCTTCCTTCCTCTTTTTGCTCTCTTCACCAAGATTCAATGGCTACTTCCTCAACCACTAGAACTCCAAGATATGGTCAAAGAGACAACACGTTTTCTACTCCAATTTTCACTATTTCTTCTTCACCTTCTTACTCTTCAAATTCTTCCTTTGGATCACTTTCTACACATGATCATCATTCCCCTTTTAGCCCAAATACTCCTTTTCAATTCTCTAATAAGGGAGTGCCATTTTCTTGGGAGTACATTCCTGGAATTCCGAAGCAACAAATTTCAAGGAAAAATAGCTCTTCTTCAAGCCAACTTCTCCCATTGCCACCACCAGCTGGTAATTCTCCAAATTCAGCCAAGAAACTACAAAGTTTTCGCGAGGAATTTTATCCGAAAAAGAGTGCTAGTGACAGCTTCAGTAATGATCCATTTTTTGCAGCATTTGTGGAGTGTTCCAAGGATCAAGAACATCCTGAAAACTTTAGTGACATTTGGAAGAGTACTTCTTCTTCAAAGGTAATGACATCAACAAGAAGTTTAAGTGGTAGATTTGGATTGATAAGCATGTATGCATCTTGTAAAAGAACTTGTACTGTCTCAGAATCCATTGTTTATCTTCCAAGATCAAGAAATTATGATCTCCTTAGTACTCGTCGAACAAGCCGGTAAAAAAGCGTGAATTTGTCAACTTTAGGGTCATTGGCCAAAGGGTCATGACTCAAGTTCTACATCCATAGCTAGATGGCTTTACTATTTCCTGTACGAAATATTATTGTGATCACTTATTTGGAATTAGGACGTAATTAATATTTTTGTATTTTTTTCTATGCTTTTATGTGTTAGGAGTCCTATCAAATATCAAATATGTAAGGACAAATAGATGCATATGTCCGAAAATTATACAGTGCAGTAGTCTTTTTGTGATTTTAATATAGTAGGAGTTTTATTGATCACATTACTGTCTTGTTGTGTTTTGTTATTTTTATATAACTTTTTGGTATTGTCTCTTTTTGTCTATATTTTCATTAATGTGGTACTTATGCTTTTATGAGCTAAGGGTCTATTCGAAACAGTCTTTCTATTCTCACAAGATAGGGGTACGATATGTGTACACACTACCTTCCTTAGATCCAACGATATAAGATAATATTGGATATTTTATTGTTGTTGTTGTTGGATATGCTATTGTTGTTGTTGTAGGAGTATTATTTTACTTTGCAAGGAGAAAGTTTCACTGTGTTTTCACCAAGGCATGAGCAATTGCACAATTTCGTCTCATGTGTTGTCACGATGTTATATGAATATTCTATCCTTTCTGTATTTCATGTGATGACTTCATGGCATTTTGAGTAAAGGTTACACAAACCCCATGTGAGATTTTTTAAAATATTGAGAAAATAATCTTGAAAAAAATGATTATCGTGGACCACAACACCACTGATAAGTGGACTCACACACAAACACTCGTTAATCGCCGCACAATTTCACAGAATTTGATTTAGTAGGAAAGTTTTAGATTCCAAGAAAAGAAAAATTTGAAATACAACTATTTTGTGGTCAACTTGAATATATAAATAGTTAAAGATGATACTTGAGACAACTTTACCTAATATTTTCTAGCCTTGTTGCTTGGGCACTTCGCTTTGTCACTTCCACGTTCGCTTCGTCACTTCTTTTTACTCTTTCCTCATAAATCCATTTGATTAGTCAAATACCAAGAGGTTGGACCAATCAAAACAATACAAAAACTTAGGGGTTATTTGGTAGGAAGACAAATTATACAAGGACTATAATGCAAAGATTTAGCTACTTAGGGATTAATAATATATGAATTAATAATACATGAATCCCTTTTTGTTGGGTCTTTGGTCATTGCACTAAAATTAAATATACAAGATATCAATTAAATTAATTTTTATTTTTTAAACTAAAAAGTAATGAGTTTACAATTATATCCTTGGATTCTTGGCTTTCTTTGACTTGTAGGAAAAAAGATAAGGATAATTATGTCCTTTTGGTTCTTTATCCATATATTAGTTATTTCATGTTGTGGTATAAAATAATGCACCAATTGGTTATTAAATGATACATGGATTAGTAATATTTACTTCAAAATATAAATCAAATATTGAATAAAGTTATACCAAATTATATACCATGATTATATTTCTTATACACAGAGGCAGATCTACAATTTGAACTTTATGGGTTCAATTTTTAAATTTTTTTAGCATTGAACGCATAATCATTTTTAAACTATGAGTTCACATCTATTATTTTTACAATTGTAATGAATTTTTATATATAATTTTGTACTCCGCATCGAAAATTATGAGATCAATTCAACCCGTTATTATCACAAACATACGCCCTAGCTTATATATCATACCAAACAATCCCTTATGGTGCCACTAACCTTCTTCTTTTTTTTTTTTTTGTCTTTTTGACGAAAAAAATTTCATGTCCTTTTATTTCATTTCCTTTCGTATTGAAAGCAAAAGTTAACTGTCATGTAAGGCAATTAATAGAAAGAGAAGTAAACTAATGAATACTGGATTAGTAATTGTCTAACCCAAAAATAGATTTCACGGTCAAAGTCAAAATCAATAAGAAATCGAGTTACTGATAATCAAGATTTACTTCAATTTTCCAGTACTTTGAAGAATAAAGCAAAGAATGAAAATAATTGACAAGGAATGAAACTACGAAATAGATTAATAATTACTCCAAAAATTGCAGTTAGAACTTTTTGAATAAAGTACAGAAAGATTGCATATATGTTCAATAATCATCCGAGGCCATTACAAATGATGACTAAGTCCTTATATAAGAGTATACTATTATAACGGTTTTCATACTTAATTCGGGATGATTAATAGCTTTAATTGCCCTGATTACCCATTTCTGTATATAATCGTTGTGGAAGCGTTTATGACCAAGGATTTTCTATAACCACAATTATATGTTGATTTCCCTTCTTATTTAAGACACATTCATGCACCTTTTTTCTTTAACGGTTTTTATACATTCCGCCCCTGTTTCTCTTCTTTCCAGCTATTGTAGCAGGTTTCTTTCCTAGAGAAATTTCGAGGGTGTTTCTCCCGTGACTTCTTGAATTCTTTAACTCAATGCCACCTTTCACCTTATTGATGGTCCACGTGTTATGCCTTTTTTTCACTAATACATATAGTCTCCCTACTTTCTGAATATGCTGAACTAAATATTCGAGAAGTTGTAAGTATTTACGGCAGAAATTCTTTGCCAATGTTTCTAGAGTATCATAATGCCTTCTTCAGAATCGATGTGGCGTACATCACGTCTATTTAATGTCCCAGCCATGTGGCTTGCCCTTATTGGTTCTACAGTTTCTCAGCACTTTTTTAGAGTTTTTTCTACGACTGTATCAGTCACGAAGTGACGGTTCTATTAAGACAGTTCATAATGACCAACCTGGATGACGGTTGCTTCTTCTTATAAATACTTCATCATGCTTGACTTTTTAAAATCTTCTTCCTTCTTCTTTGCATTCATCTCATTAACCTTGCATCATACTCCTCTATCTTTTCACTGTATTTTCTTTGTAAAATTTGTCTTCCTCAATACCAGATCCTCGTAAGGTTGTGATCGTCGATTAACTTGCTCCTTCTACTGCCCCTACTAGGAGTAGGAGAGGTGGTAGACTCTGCAAGTAGTTTTGTCAAGCCATTTCCTTCTAGGTCTAAAGCTTCTTTAAACCCTAGATCATCCTCTAATAGTAGAGATCAGAATGAACCCATGCGTGAGCCTACAGTTTTAAGATTGTTCCTCAAGAGTTTTTTTGTGTCAGACCGTGAAGCCATGAAAAATCAAGTTTCTTCTGTAGCTTCCCTTAATCCTGCTAAACATTATCCAAGTTTGATCACTCCGGGACTTCTTTCTTTAGTTCGACATGAATGCCACTAGAAATCAGGTTTTTCAGTTCTGATCCTGGTACCAACCAAAGAATCACTTCTTACCAGGAAAGTGAAACTTTGCACGTAAGTGTTTTTTTTTTCTCTTTTTCTTTCTTAGATGTCTTGATTTCCTTTACATAATCATATATTCATTTTTTTCAGCAACCATCAAAGTCTTTGAAGAAATTCCTGACTTCCGTGCTTATGTAGAAAAAATATTGATTGTTGCTCCCATGGAAATTTCTTCCACAAAAAATTAGTTGGAAAGTGAATATTCACGGTACTTTTTATTCTCGTGGTTTCTTTCCTTCTTTACTTGTTCATATATAACTTTTTTCATCACCCCTTTTTTTATTAAGGTTTGCCATTCGTGGCATCAGTCCTTCATCTGTTCCCACAACCAGGCTTTCTGTAAGTTCTGTACAAGTACGGATTTTGAGTGATTCTTCCTCCAAGAGAAAAACTACTAAAGCTCGTGGGTCTGATGGTGAGAAAATCCTGTGTCAGAAGACATCGTGGTTTCAGATAATGAAACCCTTGTCTCTCATGATCCCCCATCAAGTTCAATTCCCTTCAAAATCATTGATAAGCCGGAGAGTGTTACTTTAAAATTTTCTAATGAAGACGCTGGTAACTTAGACAACCTCCCGCCCCCCTCAAGTCCTATTGAAAGGTTATTCGCTCATGACTTTGAGGGTAAAGAAGGACCCGTGCATGACCTCAGGGTCGGAATCTCCAAAATCATATGCCCTCAATGAGGCAATTCCGAGCACACGAGTAACGGCCCCCAAGCCTAAGCAAACTCGATGACTCGGAGACTGTCGCCAATCGCCATTTGTTTAAAAACCTGAGGTCATAAGACCCCGAGCGGGCAGACTCGGTGTAGTAAGACCTATTTAAGTCAACAACGAAAACTATAAGACCACAAGCAAGGCATGAATCATACTTGTACCAAGTATCAACAAAACTGTAAGACCTCAAGCAAGGCATGAATCATACTTGTACCAAGTATCGACGAAACTGTAAGACCTCAAAAGGCATGAAAATTTTGTAAGACCTTACTACAGGCATAAACTCAATCCTGAAGTTTAGGCTATATGTCGCATTTGTAAGACTCCCGAAAGGGCATACCCTCGATATAGACGCCTAAACTACTACACTCGGGACCAAAAAATGGCTCCAGCCAAACATAAATGACTACGGTCATATGACTGTACCAACTGAATTAACACGACTCGGGGACGCCCGACTGTCACTACAAAATCATAGGCCATTACTTCGAATCCACTTCCAAAAGAATCGGTTAAACAGGATACCCTTGACAGGCAAAAGAAATTCGACCATGTCAGCTCCAAATCACAAGGCTTCGAGCTACTCAGCATATGAGCCAAAGCTTCCGAGGTGCTCGAACATCGCCGCAAATGACTTGAAATCGAGGTTCTTCCCGAACCGACGACATGTCAGGCAAAACCATTTCAAAAAGTCCTTAACAAGAGGAAAACAAAGCCTACATATGCCTAAGGGCAAAGCGTAAGAGCCATTGTTGCCAACCTAATGAGCCTCAGGGCCACACACACTAAAAGGTCGCAACGACCAAAAGCGTAAGAGCCACTGTCGCCAGCTTAAAATTTGAAAGCTTAAGGGTCAAAATGAGCTCGAGTCGTAACCCGATTTGTAGGCCGGACTCAAAATAGTTAACTATACATGTCATTGTCGCCAGCTAAATGAGACTTAGGGTCGTGCATATAAAAGGTCGCTTCGACCCAAGGCATAAGAGCCGTTGTCGCCAGCCGACGCAAATACCAAACTTGAGGGTCAATTGTGCTCGAGTCAAAACCTAGCTTAGAGACTGAACCCAAAATAGTTAAAATACAAATGCCCAAGGGAAAAGCGTAAGAGCCACCATCGCCCGCCCATGCAATCATAAAGCTTGAGGGTCGAATGAGCTCGAGTCGAAGCTCGACTCGGAGACTAAACCCAAAACAATTGAGCAAAAGCATAAGAGCTCTAACACCAACTTAAACTAAAGGTCGCACCAACTGAGCGTGTAAGAGCCCCGGGCCTACCTAATGAGCCCAAGGGCTATATCACGAATCTAAGGATTCTTAGCAACTCTGAAACCAGTCCGCCTAGTCAGAAGCAAAGCAGAACGGGGTACAGAAGAAATAAAACCTCAAGTTTTTTTTTATTTACAAATGTAAAAAAATGAATTCTCCGCCTACAAGCGCACTCTGAAGATATCGCATACAAGATGGCAAAGTCTACACCCCTCCCTTGAGGTCTACGGCCTATCATCCTCGTCTTTACTCTCCTCGGCACCGGATAGGAATGACCGAGCACCACGCTCGTCCGCCCTCGCTCGCGCCAACTCTTTCGAGAGAACAAAACCCCTGGCACTGATCTCCTCGAGAACCCTTCTTCGGGATCTACAACGAGCATATTCTTCAATTCTCTCTTCACGATCGAGGATCCTCTTCAACCCAGCTTGGGCATTGGTATCATCCTTCAAATAAGTCGCCATCTCCTAATCAGCCTTAGTCCGGCTCAGTACTGCTTCGATCCGAGCATCAACGATCTCAGCCCTGACCTTTGAAAGTTTGGATTCGATCTTCGTGATCATATCCGCTTGAACTGAAGCATTATCACGAGCTAAGCAGAGTTGGACCTCGAAGGTAAGAGCTTTAGCCAAGGCACCTTTCTCCTCTGAAGCTTGAGCCTGCACCTAAGCTCTTAGCTCACCACAGTCATTCCTGCTCGGTCAGCTTCACCCCTAAGGCGCTCCAGGGCCCCGTCTTTTTCTGCAGCTGGGATAGACGAAGAGTTAACCTGAGAAGTTAAAAAGCGAAATGCATCCCCACCCGGGATGGTAAGTTACCTGCTCTATCAAATAGCTCTCGTAATTCGAGCTCAGGTACGCCTCATATCTCCAGTGGGCCAACTCAACTTCCTTCTCCTAGCAAAGGAGCCCAAGGGACCTACCCTCATCTAGAGCTTTCCGGAGCCTAGCCCCATGACAGAGCAGCTCAAACCTATGCCTATCAAAGGCCTGTAAAAGAAAAACTCGATAAGGAAGGGAAGATGCAAGATTCGAAAGGACTGTGCCGAAGCTCACCGAAAAGTGAAATCGGCGGACTTCCTCGAAGGATGAGCACACCTCTATTAATCTAGTCCCCTCAGCCCTGGAAGAATCAACCCCAGTTGAAGCACGATCGTTCGGAGGAACCACCTCTCCAGAACCAGAAACTTCGTGTGCAGCTAGCTTGGACTGTGTTTTCTCTTTAAAGACTCGGCCCCATTTCACCCTACTGTGAGCGCCATCACACTGCAAATGCGTAGCCCATTTATTATTGTCGCCCTTTAGCTCGGAAGCTGGCAACCCTTCCCTCTCTCCGGAGGAGCACAACTTCGCCTTTAGAGACCCTCCGATACCTACGACGGCAGGATTAATACGTGAAAAGGGAAAAATGTCTTCCCAAATATATGAGGGACAGGGAAAAAGCAGTACACACATATACCATGATGTTTTGCTTCCCATTTGCCCCGGGATACAGCTCGCCACCTACACTTGTCATAAGTCAAATGGGTTTCCAGCTTCCGGACCCAACCAGCAGATCAGGAACTTCGCCTGGCACCCACGAAATTATTGTAGAGAAGGGAGAAACACGATTAATAAACTAGTTTCCACCATAAGCAAATCTGAGAAAGCACGAGATGCTCCACTCACGCGTATAATTCCATTCCACGGGGAATGGCATAAGTTCCACGGGGATAACGTCAGCCGTCCAGACCCGGATGAACCGACTAATCCACTATCGATCTCCATCTTACTCATCATTAACAACAAAGGGCGTGGACGAACGGCACTGCAAGGTTAGCAGACCTCGATGATGAAAGGGTCGGTACAGCCTGAGAAGATGATCGAGTGTGAATTCAAGCCCTGCCTTCTCCACAAAGAACCTCATCATCAGCACTATTCGTCAAAACGACGGATGTATCTGTGCCAAAGTAACCTGATACTTTAAACAGAAATCGAGGACGGCCCTATCAAGGGGGCCTAGTGCGAAAGGGTACAAGTGCACATTCAGGAATCCATCGGTAAAGTCCGTGATACCCTTATCCGGGGGAAGCACCTACAACGCTACCCCCTCGCCCCATCCGCAGTCTCTCCTCACTAGCTCAATGTGCTCCTCTCTGATCGAAGACATAGTCTTCAAAGTGAACTCTCGTGGATCCTCAGCACTGGGAGTGGAAATCTCCCCTCTCTGTCGTGTAGACCCTGAAGTAGCATTCATGGCTATGGCAGAACTAGCAAACTGAAGCGGGAACCTGCACAAACGCTTTGGTGCTAAGGTAACGAAGGGATCGATGCCGAAACAGAAGGATATCTATCTAAAATAATGGGATCTCCCAAGAAGCGGGAGCAACCCCATATATATGTGGGGAAACAGCACGATCTGCCTGCCCAAGTTAGGCCCCGGGAGGCCAATGACTTCAATACGAGTTCCAAGGTGGTACTCGACCTCGAGGATCTCCATCAAAGAGAACTTAGGCTTCAAAAGGCCAACAATATCATCTCCAGTCCCAAGGTGGTACCTAACCTCGAGGGCCTCCATCGAAAGAAAGTTAGGCTTCAAGAGACCAACAACATCATCTCCAGTCCCGAGGTGGTACCCGACCTCGAGGACCTCCATTAAAAGGAAGTTAGGCTTTAAAAGGCCAACAATATCATCTCCAGTTCTGAGGTGGTATCTGACCTCGTGGGTTCCTCTCAAGAAGAAAAGTAAGCACCTTAAGACCCGTCCATGAGGGCTTGACCTCAGGACATCGCCTAAATAACCTCCTCAGGACCTACCTACAATGCCTTAAAAGTTTATCTACATCAAGTTCAAAGTAAATCTCCAGGTGCCTGAAGCTGACCTTCACTCAAAGACCACTCTCAAAAATTTCAAGGTTCGATGTGTTGTCTTCATGTGACTTGAGGCTCCCGATGACCCGAGTCTATCAGACCATTTCAAGATTGGTCAGAGGAACAACGGTGGGCTCGAAAAGGAGCCATTTCTATCTACCAAAGACCGGAAAGAATAATCGCATCCGAGTTAGATATTGACAATCGTCAACTGAAGCATACATTCAGAATTCCCACAAATATAAAAGAATATGATAAGCATCAAAGGCATAAGTCAAGAAAACAGTTTTACATTCATATTCATAAAAATTTGGTTCCTTACATATGATTACAAAATCCTACAAAGGGTCTCTACACAGAAACAAAGAAGCAAAGGGATACACATAGTGAAAGCCTAGAGCCTAGTCTACTCTCAAAGATCCAACTCCTGCAGAAACGCCTCCGGTACATCCTCTCTTCGGGCATGCGTTCTCAAAGGCAATATCTTCCGAAGTGTTGTTTCCTCAGGAATCTTATCCTGGTCTTCCACACTGATATCCCCAAAGGATAAGTCGAGAAGCAGAAATGGATGAAAATTTGCCATATCCCGCCAACGGTCAAGGACCCTCACTGACCAAGAGAACCTCGGAGAGGCAAAAGACCTGGCAAACGTCGGCCTCGCTTGCACGGCTACTTTGAATTCACTTCTTGGGACATTGAGCCGTGCAAACTACCAGCCCGGGGTGAATCACCACGCCAAGCCGGGGTATGATGGTGAGCAGCGGTATATAATCTGAGCCCCCCGTGAGCAGCGATGTATAGTCCGGATAACTTTCTAAAATGGGGAAAGTCAATCCACCATATATCATCATCTCGAACCAATAAGAACAGCAATAGCAGGCATAACAACAACAACAAAAAGACAATATGATCTTGCTCGACAAAGGGAAGCTTAGGCAAAAGGTCACCACATGGCCGATGGGAGTGCTGCCAAACAACCTTAAGGTCGTGAACTCCAAACATGGTGATTAACAATAGAGAAGGATGGCAAGAAGAAAGGGATGAATGAATGGAGGAAGGCACTTGGATAGAAAGATAATGCCAGAATACCCCTATTTATAGGAGATAATGACACGGCCCTTAATGCCTTTGGAAGACTGACCGACATGTACAATTAATGCGTTCTTGAAGAATTGAATCAGCGGCGGTACTATCACTTTGATGAACGGGAATCGACAGCGCATTGAATGGCATCGAAAAGACAAGTCCATGGGATGTTCCGGTTATCCTGAAAACTCATGCCACAGGCTGCGTCATCGGCATGACATCACTATGGGAAGCCCGAGAAGTTGGGAATCAGAATCGTTTCCCATCGCTTCATTCTAGGAAACGCGGAGACTATCTGTACGCGGCAAAATCAGAGGGTCCAATTTCTTGCTTCTAATCTGTTTCAGAAGAACACCTCGAGGCCTTGAGGACGCGAAGCTATGACCAAGTTCCCTCCCTCGATGCTCGTCGGGGCCCGACCTAAAGGGAATGTTGCTCGAAGCTAGAGCAAAAATGGGGAGTTCCTAGGGCACGCGGCTAAGTCTAACAAAGTCGGCCTGCCTAGTATCTGTATCAGGGTGTCGCGTACAGCCGTCCCATCTCTATATCTTTGTAATTAATGCTTTTTGTACTGTCTTGGAACTCCCATCCTATATAAAGGGGATCCTTACCATTTTGTAGGGAGATGTTGTTGCTCCAACTATTCTAAACGAAATATACAATAACTCTTTATTTTCTCTCTAACATATTCTTTCGATATTATTGCTCTTATTTGTTGGCTTCATACTTGTTCTTTATTTACTTCTTATCTTTGTCCATAAAGAGCCTTCTTTAATTATATCCAAACTGTTAGCCCTTTCCCGATTTTCCCCGATAGCTCGAGCCCGAGCCCAGGTATCGACCTCAAGGCCCCTCATCGGTCAGTCTGAGGCCAGAATAGCTAAACCCCCCGGTTCGACTATAATTCCATTTTAGCTCGTATTTCATCTTATATCTTCAGATACCTAGAATCAAATGCTTAACAACTAGCATAAAAATAGATCACATATTTTTAGAGTCCCATCAATAAATTTAATTGTTGTTACCATTTTCACGGTAAACAATACCAAGAGCTTAAGTTTCCCTTCTTCCTGAATCTCATAACACCCTTCATGGGTGAAACCTTAAGCAGAACCTTCTCCCCAACCATGAAAGCAACATCACGAACCTTCCTATCGGCATAACTATTCTGCCTTAACTGTGTCATGCGAAGCCGATCCTAAATCAATTTAACCTTGTCTAAACAATTCTGAACCAAGTCAGTACCCAATAGCTTAGTCTCACCCAAATCAAACTAACCCATCGGAGATCGACACCGTCTCCATACAAAGTCTCATACAGAGCTATCTGAATGATCGACTAGTAGATGTTGTTGTAGGCGAACTCCGCGGGCGGTAGGAACTGACCCCATAAGCTCCCTAAATCTATGACATAAGCGTGTAGCGTGTCCTCCAATATCTGAATAGTGCACTCGGACTATCCATCTGTCTAAGGTTGAAATACTGTACTTAACTCAACCTGGGTGCCCAACTCTCGCTGCGCGGCTCTCCAAAACTGCGATGTAAACTTCGTGCCCCAATCTGAAAATATGAACATAGGCACACCGTGAAGATGAACAATCTCGCAAATGTAAATCTCAGCCAACTTCTCCGAAGAATATGTAGTCCCAACTGGAATAAAGTGCACGGACTTGGCCAGCCGATCCAAAATCACCCAAATAGCATCCAACTTCCCCAAAGTCCATGGGAGCCCAACTACAAAATCCATGGTGATCCGCTCCCAGTTCCACTATGGATTCTCTATCCTCTAAAGCAATCCACCCGGTCTATGGTGTTCATACTTTACCTACTGATAATTGAGTCACCGAGCTACAAACCCCACTATATCCTTCTTTTTTTTCCCTACCAATAATACTGCCTTAAGTCCTGGTACATCTTCATGGTGCCCAGATGAATGGAATACTGTGAACTGTGGGCTTCTTCAAGAATCAACTGACGTAGCTCATCTATATTAGGCACACATATCCGGCCTTGCATCCTCAATAACCCATCATCACCAATAGTAACATCCCCGGCATCATCGTGGTGAACCTTGTCATTAAGGACAAGAAAATGAGGATCATCATACAGGCGCTCTCTGATGCGATAATATAAGGAAGACCGTGAAACCACACAAGCCAGAACCTGACTGGGCTCCAAAATATCTTACATCAGGAACTGGTTGTCCAAGGCCTGGACATCAACTACAAGTGGTCTCTTACTAATGGGAATGGATACAAAGGCTACCCATACTCACTAAATTTCTACTCAAGGCATTGGCCACTATATGGCCTTTCCGAGATGATACAGAATAGTAATATCATAATTCTTTAGCAGCTCCAACCATCTCTGCTGCATCAAATTTAGATCCTTTTGTTTGAACAAGTTCTGGAGACTCTGATGATCTGTAAATACCTCACAAGACACACCATAGAGATAGTACCTTCTAATCTTCAATGCATGAATGATGGCAGTCAACTCCAAATCATAAACATGGTAGTTCTTCACGCGCGGAATCTACTGGCGCGGTGCATAAGCATTCACTCTACCCTCATGCATTAAGACACACCTAATACCAATCCGAGAAGAATGACAATACACTATGTAGGAGCCTGAAGCTAAAGGCAAAACTAGAACTGGAGTTATGGTCAAGGCAGTGTTAAACTTCTAAAATCTCTCCTCACACTCATCCGACCACCTGAAAGGAGCACCCTTTTTGGTTAATTTGATCAAGGGCGATGCAATAGACAAGAAACCCTCCACGAAGCGATGATAATAACCGTCCAAGCCAAGAAAACTCTGAATCTTCGTAGCTGAGGACAGTTTGGGCCAACTTTAAACCACCTCTATCTTCTTTAGATCCACCTGAATCCCCTCACTGGACAGCACATGCCCCAAGAATGCCACTGAACTAAGCAAAAAGACACATTTGGAGAAGTTGGCATAAAGATTCTCCTCCCTCAGCCGATGTAACACAATCCTCAAATGTTGGGCATGCTACTCCTGGATAGGAGAGTACACCAGGATATCATTAATGAATAATATGACAAACGACTCGAGATAAGGCTGAAATACATTGGTCATCAGGTGCATGAATGTTGCTAGGGCGTTGGTCAGCCCAAAAGACATCACAAGGAACTCATAATAACCATAACGGATCCTGAATACTGTCTTTAGAATATCTGAGTCCCGAATCTTCAACTGGTGATACCCAGACACCCTCGCTCCCTAAAGCTGGTCAAATAGATCGTCAATGTGTGGCAAATGATACTTGTTCTTGATTGTAACTTTGTTCAACTGCCTATAATCGATACATATATGCATGGTACCATCCTTCTTCTTCCCAAACAAAACCAGTTCACCCCAAGGCGACACACTAGGCCTAATAAACCCCTTATCAAGAAGTTCTTGAAGTTGCTCTTTCAACTCCCTCAACTCAACCGGTGCCATATGATATGGACGAAAAGAAATGGGCTGAGTGTCCGGCACCAAGTAAATACCAAAGTAAATATCCATGTCGGCGGCATTCCCGATAGGTTTACAAGAAGCACATCCGGGAAATCTCGCATCACCAGAATAGAATCAATAGTAGTATTATTAGCACCAATTTCCCTCACAAAGGCAAAATAAGACAGATATCCCGTCCCAATCATCCGATGGACCTTCAAGCATGAAATCACTCTGATGGGAACATAATCTATAGAACCTCTCCACTCGACCCTTAGCAACCACAGCTGTCACGACCTAAACTGGAGGATCATAACTAGCACCCAGGCCATACTTGTCGAGCACCAATGTACATTTTATCTAACCTTCCTTATTATCTTTAAGGGCCGACGAGATCATTATAAATGGTAGATATGGATCGTGAACAACAAACAATGAAAGATAATGTAATGAACATACACAACATAGGATGACAAGACTGTTAAGAAACTACATATAAGGTATGAGCGACCACGCTCCCATGAAAGACTATACAACAAAAATCAACCGACAAGGCATACCAAACTATACATGAGTCGACACCTATCTGTGAGCCTCTAAAGGAGCATAAGTGCTACAACATCGCCGAAATAGGGCCCCGACATACCCATAATATCTATAACAAAAATGCATACCAAGACCATGGCATGTCCGGAGAAGGGATCTCGCCAATAACCGTTGAACTGGAAAGCCTACTATGGTGGGGGAGTTGCGTCTACCTGTCTATCAGGACCTGCAGCACGACATGCAGTGTCCACAAATATAAAGGATGCCAGTATGAATAAAGTACTGAGTATGTAAGGCAGGAAAGCATAAGTAAGAACAGTAATGTAATAGGGATATAGGATATACAACCTGTAGCACCTAGATACCTCTGAGGGCTACTTACATGAAATGCGTGATACATATATATATATATATATATATATATATATATATATATATATATATATATATATATATATATATATATATATAAACTTTTAAAACATATGCCTCAGTGGGAATCATCATCATCATATTATACCCCGTTGTAAAAGGCTCGGTAAAATGTACCCGGACACGTGGAGCTCGGTAAACCCCAATTGATCAGTGGTTGTACAATAGGTGCCGTACTCGGCCGAATATAGCGCAGCTTAGTAGAGTAAAAGAGATACATATACATATATATAATGCATGCAGGACTCATTAGAATAATATTCTCAGCCTTTCGGAGTGATGTAAGGTCGATATTCTCCGTACACATTATTAGGACTAACTCTTCATCAAGAATCTTATAAGAATAAGGAAGTACCAACAACATTTATAACATAAGAATAAGAGAAGCAACCTCAGCATCAATTATTCCACAAGAAGGGAAACCATGTAAGTACTACTAGCTTCTAAGAGTAGAGTATATTTAGAATCTCGTTCATTGCATTATGTACAATTAGAGTCGTGCAAAAGAAGGAGAGGGATAGCCACATACCTTGTATATATACTACCAAACCTCAAGCTACGCAAATGTCACGACTCCTTAGTCTACAATAAGAGAAATGACACTATCGTTATCGATTAAGTGTCGTAACTATTATGTATCGACCACAACCTATTTTACGATGAAAAGGACAACACCTCCCCTATATATATGACTTCACACAAGTCAAAACAATCACCAAACAGCCAAACATACCCCAAATACTTCATACACAACACGACAACCATAATAGTGTCAAAAAAAATTTCGACGAACGACCAGCAAACAACCCTGCCATTATGTGGTGTTTCTCTACACCTTTTCTCTTCTTAACTCCATAAAAATAGTAGCAAAAGAGACAACCCAATAGCAACACGAAATAGTCCACAAAATAGTCCCACAAATTCTGAAACTCAAAATTAATTTTTCAGTTTACTTAAATACGTTTCGACTTGTCTTTTCTTTCAAATTGGAAAACATGACCAAAAGTACATAATTATATCTCTTATACAATAAACCATCCATGAATTCAACTTAAAAATAAGTTCCCAACCAGCCAACCATGACGTCAGAACAAACAATATACCACTTTTTCGAAGCTCGCTAGGTCTATTCTTTACGATCGAGTTACAACTCGCAAACGCATAGATAATGGAAGGAGAAGCATAACCTTACCATGTACTGAGTATAACCCACAAAACCTGGTCCTTATTCATCAAAAATCACTTCCTCAATGCGGCTACAAAAAGGAGAAAGAGAAACTAGCAAGCTGTCCGGACATTTTTGCACTAGAATCACGTCGTAACACCCGAAATACCCTAAGGTTTGTGGGGGATTTTTTTTGGGGAGGAGTTTTAGGGGTTCAATTTGGTTTTCAAGGTCTTAAAGATGGGTGAAATAAATGAGTTGATAAGCCCTTAAAAGTCCCCTCTTAGCCGACTTTGGGGCTTTTAATTGAGTCCTCTCAGTTTGGCAAGTTGGTAATGCACCTACTTGTCACCTACCAATCTGCGCAGTCTCGCGAAAATGCAAATATCTCTATACTCCAAGATCGTATTGATGACCGGTTTAATGCGCTGGAACTAGACTCATAGATATTCATTTGGTGGGTATATCACCCTGTAATTTCAAGTAAATTGGGAGAAAAGCTTAGTAACATTTGACCTAAAGTTTAAGCAAAATTATGAACATAAGTTGCGACAACCTTTGTCGACTTTTGTTTCATAACCCGTTTGACTTCAAGACTTATGATATGGATATTATATGATTCAAATACCTTAAACCATGACCTCTTGAGAATATTAGCACCCATAGGTTTACCCAAAAATACGGGTTACAACATCCTAATACTTGTTAACCACCCTTATATACCCTTGTATCATTTAAGACCAATAGGATTAACTTGTTATCATCTCAAAGATAATCTCTTCTCAGATTTACGTCGACTAACTTATGTCATGTACCAATGTACGTGAATATAGGTTGTAACACTCTCCCCCCCTTAGGAACATTCATCCTCAAATGTAAGGGTTTATGGGGAGTCTAACTCATCGTGTATTCCAACGGAAATTTCCGGCCTAGTTTCCCCTATAAAATGGACACTAGCCAAACTTGCAAGCAGTTAAACCCAACGTATAGTCTCATAAGGCTCTACCAAGCATTACGGATATGTACGTTATCTATGTATCACCATTTTATATTAAGGAAGAGTATTCTCAAGCTACTACTTACCTCATAGAGCCATTTCACCTTATAATGCATCCTGCATCCCCCCGGCATCCCCGTTATCTTGAATCTGGGACAAGTAAGGGTATTTAGACTTCATCTCTTCTTCTGCTTCCTATGTCATTTCTTCCATGTTCTTGTTCCTCCACAATACATTGATGGAAGCTACATCTTTTGTTCTCAGCTTGCGGACTTGTCGATCTAATATAGCCACTGGCACTTCTTCATATGATAGATCCTTTGTAATTTGTACATCTTTGATAGAGATGACCCGAGAAGGGTCTACAATACATTTCCTCAACATAGATACATGGAATACTAGGTGGACAGATCCAATTCGGATAGCAATTCTAACTCATAAGCAACCTGTCCAATTAGTCGAAGAATTTTGTACGGACCGATATACCGCGGACTCATATTACCCTTCTTCCCAAAAAGCATAACACCCTTCATCATCGAGATCCTCAGGAAAACCCAATCACCAACCTCAATATCCAGATCACAACGTCAGGCATCAGAATAAAACTTTTGCCTACTTTGCGCCGTCCTTAGCTGCTCTTGTATTAGTTTCACCTTCTCGATGGCTTGGTGAATCAAACCTGGCCCATATAGTTCTTTTTCATCGACTTTGAACCATCCAAGTGGTGATCTACATCTCCTCCCATATAGTGCCTCGTATGGGGCCATTTTAATATTGGAATGGTAGCTATTATTGTAGTCAAATTCTATGAGTGGAAGATGGTCATCCCAACTCCCCTTGAAATCTAGAACACATGCTCGTAGCATATCTTCAAGTGTGTGAAAGGTACGTTCAGCCTGTCCGTTAGTCTATGGATTGGAATGCAGTGCTGAGATTCATTTGTGCGCCTAAACCCTTCTGAAAAGACCTCCAAAAGTTAGCCGTAAATTGCGCTCCTTGGTTTGATATAATAGATACCGGCATACATGAAGCCTAACAATTTCCTTGATATACAACTTCACATAATCTTCAGCTGTGTAAGTTGTCTTAACTGGCAGAAAATGGGCATATTTTGTAAGTCGATCAACTATCACCTAGATGGAGTCAAACTTATGATAAAAGTGAGGTAATCCAATAATGAAGTCCATATTAATCACCTCCTATTTCTAGGCCGGAATCTCTATTTTTTGAAGTAATCCACTAGGTTTCTGATGCTCTACCTTTACTTGTTGACAACTAGGACACTGGGATACAAATTCTGCAATAGACTTCTTCATGTTATCCCACCAATACTGCTCATTAACGTCATGATACATCTTTGTCGAGCCGGGATGGATGGAATATCAGGATTGATGAATCTCAACCATAATCTTCTCTCGCAATCCTGCCACACTAGGCACACATAATCGGCCTTGGCATATCAGTGCCCCATTTCCTCCAATCTCGAAAGCCGTAATTTTACATTACTGAATGCTCTCTCTCACTCTTACTAAGGTAGGATCTTCGCATTGTCGTGCTTTTACCTCGGCTACCAAAGATGATTTTGATGTATTCTGTACAGTAACACCTCCGTCATCAGAGTCCAATAATCTGATTCTCATATTGGCAAGCTGATGAAGCTCTTTAGTCAACCCTTGTCTACCTACCTCAATATGTACTAAGCTTCCCATTGACTTACGACTGAGAGAGTCTGCCACAACATTGGCTTTACCGAGATGGTACAATTCTCGACATTGTAATCTTTGAGTAATTCAAGCCACATACACTGCCTCAAATTCAACTCATTCTTCTTGAAGATGTATTGTAAATTCTTGTGATCTGTGTAGATGTCAACATGGACGTCGTATAAGCAGGGCCACCATATCTTCAAAGCATATATTACTGCAGCGAATTCCAAATCATGGGTCGAGTAATTTTTTTCTTGCTTCTTCAATTGTCTTGATGCATATGCAATCAACTTCCCACGTTGCATCAATAAGCACCCCAAACCTATACCTGAGGCATCACAATATACCACATGACCTTCTGTTCCTTGTGGGAGAGTGAGCACTGGCACAGATTTCAATCGATTCTTTAGCTCCTGAAAACTTCGCTCACAAGCATCAGACCACTGGAACTTAGTAGCTTTTTGTTTTAACTTAGTCAATGGTGCTGATATAGAGGAAAACCCTTCTACAAATCGCCTATAATATCCTGCTAGCCCTAGGAAGCTGCGGACTTCTAGTGGTGTTGTAGGTCTCGGCCAATTCTTCACTGTATAGATCTTCTGAGTGTCGATACTAATACCCTTGTTAGATATCAAATAGCCAAGGAATGCTACTGAGTTCAGCCATGTGTGCGGTAAAATCCAGGGGAGTGATTTCCCCTTGACATAATGCTTCTAAGAGTGACCCCGGAAACATGGGACCTTGGGTCAGTCGCTTTCCTCGAAACTTGTGGATGCCTTGCCAAGAATAACATCGGCTGAAGCCCCGACGAACGCAGGAATCCCCCCGAAGAATGCACCCGCGGTCGATCAAATCTACTCAAGCGGCTCGACGTCATCCCACATCGACATAAGGCTAACAGGCTGTCACATCTCATTCTCTTTTGTCATGCTACACATCTTGTACTTAGTTTGGGCGTCCCCTTCCTATAAAAGGTGGGTCACCAACATCTTGTAGAGCAGCTCCAATCATCCTACTCAAGGGCAATAATATCTTCTCTCTTCCTCTCTTCTCTAATTTGCTTATTCTCCTTGGCTCAAAGCCATTTATCTTCGGTCATTCTTCTTGTTTATCACTTGGTACTGGCTTGAGGCCATCTCCGTATTCATCTCCTCTTAACTTGTTCTTCATTATATAACTTAATATCGGCCAAAAGAGCCTTGTCTAATTATATCTTTAACTATTATCCTATCCCCGACTATCCCTGATAGTTCGAGATCGATACTAACGCCGACCCCGAGGTCCCATCGACCATCTCCACATTCGGACAACAGCCCCCACCTTCGGTTTGGTTACTGCCTTTTTTTACCACGCATTTCATCGTTAAACTTAGCATTCTTAGCGTTAATTGCTTTAACAACTAGCTCGAGAATAGATCACGTATTTATAGAATCCCATTTACAAGTTTATTTGTTGTTACCATTTTCACGGTAAACAGTTTGGCGCTCACCGCGGGGCTAAAAATAATAGTGATTATTTTCTTGCTGGTTTTCATTACAAAAATACGCATTAGCTTTCACACTTTTTGTGTCCAAGATCCTTTGACTTCAGGCCAAAATGTCCAGCTCGGTAAACGGAGTTGAGAATGACAACCTCGAAAATCACAAGGAAAATGGCGTGGTTGTCCCGGCCGCTGGAGCACCTCCACGGAATACTGATATCACTCTTGGACTGATCCTAGCGGACGCAGATTAATAGGACGCACAACAAGTCGACGAAACTTCTCACAACAACAGGAGCGTACGACACAGCGACCAACAGGAAGCTCAAAAAACCCCGGCGTGGGAAGAACAGGAAGCTAGTCTTCATGTTATTTTTGAAATGTTACAGGCATAACAACTGGCCATTGCTCAGTTGCAAAGCCATCCGAGAACCCCCAGCACAGCGGCGCTAGAGACGGCTCCCCCCGCCAAGCGAGCACTCGAAAGATCAAGCAACAACGGGTCAGTGGCTGACCCCGCCATCGTAAAAATGCTCGAGGACCTCACCAAAAGGATCGAATCAGGTGAGAGAATGACTGCAGCCAACGACAAAAAAGTTGAGACCTACAACTCCAGGGTCGATCAGATCCCAGGTACGCCCCCGGTCCTCAAAAGTTTTGGTTCAAAGAAGTTCATTCTGAGGTCGTTCCCTGAGGAAGAAGCCCCGAAGCCTATCCCGAAAAAATTCAGAATGCCAGAACTCCCCAAGCACAACGACACCTCTGACCCTAACGAACACGTCACTGCTTACACCTGTGCAGTAAAAGGCAATGACATAAAAAATGACGAGATCGAGTCCGTGTTGCTTAAAGAATTTGGAGAAACACTTTTAAAGGGGGGCATGATGTGGTACCATAACTTGGCTCCCAACTCCATAGATTCGTTCACCATACTAGCAGACTCCTTCATAAAAGCACATTCCAGAGCCATCAAGGTAGCAACGAGGAAATTCGACATTTTCAAAATCAAGAAGAGAGAGAACGAGATGTTGCGAGAATTCGTATCCCGCTTCCAGATGAAATGGATGGAGCTGCCACCAGTCTCCGATGATTGGGCGATGCAGGCCTTCATCCAAGGCCTGAACGAACGAAGCTCGATGGCTTCAAAATAGCTGAAGCAGAATCTAATCAAATATCCAGCTGTGACCTATTCGGACGTTCACAACCGATACCAATCAAAGATCAGGGCCAAGGATAACCAGCTGGGAGCCCCTTCGGGCTCAGTATACCCAAACAGACTCCTGGCAAAAGAGTAGAAACCAAGAAAAGAAAGGTACCAACCATACCATAAGAACAGAAGGAACGCCCCGAGGTGCAACCTACAACGCAACGACCGGAGGATAGATCGATGATAGGATCCTTGGGGGCTTGTCAACAGAACCAGGTTTGATCTGAACATGGTGCCAACAAACGCGCCCCACTTTTCGGAATACAACTTTAGCGTCGACATATCAGACATCATGTTCGCTATCGGCAAAATCAGGGATGCCAAGTGGCCCAAACCAATATAGTTGGACCCTTCACAGAGAAATTACAACTTAGTGTGTGAGTTCCAGCACATACACGGTCACAGGACCGAGGATTGCCATCAACTACAAGAAGAAGTGTCTCGGCTACTCAACAAAGGGCACTTTCGGGAATTCCTTAGTGATTGGGCCAAAAATTAGTTTCGAGACAGGGAGGCAACCAAGAAGAATGAGGCAAACGAACCGCAACACGTCATCCACATGATCATGGGGGCGTCGATGCCCCGCAAGAACCCGTGATGTGGAGAATAAAAATATCCATCACCATGGAAAAACGAACTCGAGGATATATCTCCGAAGATGCCCTCACATTTAGCGAAGAAGATACCGAGGCCCTGTCTCAACCCCAATATGATGCCCTGGTAATCTCCTTTCTTGTAAATTCTTTTCAGATAAAACGTGTACTTGTGGATCCAGGTAGCTCGACCAATATTATCAGGTCGAGGGTGAAAGAACAACTCGGACTACTCGAACGGATTGTGCCCGCCACTCGGGTCCTCAATGGGTTCAACATGGCGAGCAAAACAATGAAAGGAGAAATCGTCCTTCTAATTAACGTGGCCAGCACAACCCATAACACCAAATTCCATGTCATCGAGGGAGATATGAGGTATAATGCCTTGTTTGGGCGACCGTGGATACACTGCATGAGAGCAGTACCATCCACCCTCCACCAGATGATAAAATTCCCGACGAAGGATGGGGTCAAAACCATCTATGAGGAACAACACGCGGCAAGGGAAATGTTTGCAATACACGACGTGTTATCAACACCCATACCCCCGCTCCCGAATAAGCTAGCGGGCGAATCAGGTCTCAACCCCGGTCGGGTTTGACAACACGAAGTAGAAATCCGCATCTCATGTCCGCCCTCGAGCGGTCATAATAAGCCAATCTCAAGGTGCCACCAGCATATCTCATGTCAAGGTACAACCATTCCTTTTGTTTCATTTCGGATTAAGAACTAACCCTCGTGCAGGCACACGACCGGAGATACCAGAACGCTAACACTATCAGGAGGCCTCGAGACCCCTCAAAAGCGCGCCCGTTGCACTCTTTTCCTTCGACCGAGTTTTAATCCCAAAAAAGAAGGGTTTTTATCGGCAAGGTTTTTAATGAGGCAACGTCTGCGAAGCTTCCTAAAGGGGAAACTCCACGAATTGCTCGAAGCCACCCTTACGGCCAACTTTCAAGCGGAAAGGGGCATTCCCCCTGGAAACCACCCGATTCGAAAGAGGTGGGGAAACACCAAGCAAAGGTTCCTACAGGGAGATGATGTATCGGGCCAAACGGTCGATATAATCAGACCCCGCCAAAGCAGGAGCATGCACTGTTATATCGGGCAATCAAAAAATACCCCTTTTCCATGAAAAAAGAGAAAGGCTCCTTCTCAGACTACGGCAACATGAAAATCATCGGAGCAATCAAACTCGACCTAAAAATAGATCGACTCAACACAACAACACGTGTATTGCGCCAATGGATCAGAGAATATCTTCCAATCATCTCATTCTCCAAAAGGGAAAATCACAATATACTCTCGATTGAAGCCTCTCCACCAAATACGTCCCGAGATACTCGGTGACTTAAATGATTCAGCGCCCACACGACCCCAGGGTCGGAACCCCGAGCTCACAAAGCCCTCACAATGTAACTCCGAGTTCGCGAGAAGCGGTCTTCAAGCTTAAACAAACTCGATGACTCGGGAACTATCGACAATCGCCGTACACTGGAAAATCCAAAACTATAAGACCCTAGCGGGCAGACTCGGCATAACCAGATCTATTCTACATCATACAAATTGTAAGACCTAAATAGGCATGACAAACTGTAAGACCTCAACAGGCATGAAAACCCGGAAGTTTAGGTTGTTATACATCGCATTTGTAAGAATCCGTAAAGGGCATACCCTCGGTGTAGACGCCTAAACTATCGCTTGGGATAAAAAATGGCTATGGCCAAACGCACATGACTATGGTCAAAATACAGCCAAAATAAGGCGACTCGGGGACGCCCGACTATCACTAAAAATCGTAGGCCACTACTTTGAATATACTTCGGAGAGAACCGGTTAAAACAGGCTTCCCTCAATAGGCAAAAATGAGCTCCAACCACGTCGGCTCCAAACCACAAGAGCATCGATCTACTTGGCCTACGAGCTATGAACCTTACGAGGTGCTCGAAACATCACTGGCAACGACTTGAAATCGAGGTTACTCTGGAACCGACGATGGGTCAGGCAAAAATAATCTAAAAAGACCTTAACGAGCGGAAACAAAGCCTACAAAAAAGTTCATAGGCAAAAACAGCGTAAGAGCCATTTTCACCATCTAAGCAAGCCTACGGGCCTCATATTGAAAGGTCTATACGACCAAACAGCGTAAGAGCCATTGTCGCCAGCTAAAAAAATTTTGACAACTTGAGGATTAAAATGAGCTCAAATCGTAACCCGATTCGGAGACCGGATCCAAAATAGTTAACTATGCAAGCCTCCGGGCCACATACTGAAAGGTCTCAAGGACCAAATGGCATAAGTGCCACTATCGCCGGCCAAAAAATCAAGGAAATTTAAGGGTCGATTATAGCTCGAATCGCAACGCGACTCGGAGACTGGACCCGAAAACTGCAATATGTCTATGGGCATGAGTGCCACTATCGCCGGCCAGGAAATCAAAGAAATTTAAGGGCTGATTACAGCTCGAATCGCATCGTGATTCAGAGAATGGACCCGAAAACTGTAATGTGCCTAAGGGCACGGCATAAGTGCCATCGTTGCCGACCAGAAACTAAAAAAAAAAATTTAAGGGTCGATTACAGCTCGAATCTCAATGCGACTTGGAGACTGGACCTGAAAACTATAATGTGCCTAAGGGCACGGCATAAGTGCCACTGTCACCGGCCGAGTAAACCTCCGGGTCGCGCGCCCGTAAGGTCACTTCAACCCAAAACACAAAGGGCCATCATCATCTGCCCATGCAGGCAGGAAAGAGCTTGAGGGTCAATTAAAGCTCGAGTCACAATGCGACTCAGAGACTAGACCCAAAATGATTGGAACGGCAAATGTCCAGGGGCAGGAGATAAAAGCAAATACTACCTACCCGCACGGGCACAAAAAATGCAAGGGTGAGGATGCTCGAGCCGAAGCCCGACTCAGAGACTAAACCTAAATAGCCAGGCCAAGTACGGAGGCCCCGTCACCTTCTCACCTCAAGGATCATGCTTAAGAGCCCCCGGACCTATCCGATCAGTCCCGAACCTACGAGGATCCCACCGAACATCAAAACTAGCTCGCCCGGTCGAAAGCAGTAACAAAGAAAAAGGTACAGAAGAGATAAAGCTTCAAATTCATTCTTATATATTAAAAGGCACATTCTCCATCTATAGGCATATTCTGCATATATCAGAAACAAAGCGGTAGAGTTGCAAAATCTACACTCCGCACTAAAAGGGCTACAGCTTGTCAAAAGTCACCCTCCGCAACTTTAGCAAGAAGTGATCAAGCACCACGATTACTCCCCCTTACTCGAGCCAATTCCTCCTTGAGTGGTTGGAGCCCCTTGCACCGATCTCCTTGAGTGCTTCTCTTCGGGATCTACAATGAACATATTCCTCGATCCCCTTCTCTCGATCGAGGGTTTGCTTCACCTTAGCTTGGGCATCAGCAGCACCCTTCATACGAATCGCCATCTCCCGATCAGCCTTGGTTCCACTTCGGCCCAAGCATCAATTATCTCAGCTCTAAAACTTCGGAAGATCAGATTCGAAGTTTCCTAATCATACCAGGACGAACTTTGGCGCTGCCACAAGGAATTGGACCTCGAAGGCAGAGACCTTGGCCGAGGCATTCGTTCCCTACGAAGCTTGAGCCTGCACTTGAGCCCTTCGCTCCCCACAAACAACTCTGACGCGGTTGACGTTGCCCTTAAGCCTTAAAGGTAGAAAGGGGCGAAGTGTGTACTACAAGAAGTCACCTGCTCCATCAAATAGCTCTCGTAGTTTGGGCTCCGATACGCCTCATATCGCCAATACTGCAGCTCATCTTCCTTTTCTTCGCTAAGGAGCCTAAGGGACTCGCCCTCATCTAGAATTTTTTGAGGCTTGGCCACTTGACAAAGCAGATCGAACCTAAGCCCGTCACAGGCCCACACAAGGAAGGTCCAGCAGAAGAAGGAAGGCATGGCTGCTAAATTCGCCATTGTCGTAGGTAGAGTCAGCGAAGCATGAGGCACACCGCCTGAAGTGCATCTTTTCACCTCTTCAAACAAATAACGAGGGTTTCGAAGGTCTGGCACCAGCAACTAACACCTAGGAGGAACGATTCACCCAGGCCCAGTCTCTACTTTCCCCAAATAAGCAGCCATTAAAGGCAGGCTCTGACGACCCTCGAGGAGGCAAAAGCAGCCTCACATTGTGTATGGTAAAGGCGACGACAATTCAAAAACAATCAAGAGCACCAACCATCAGCACCATATCCAGAGCCGCTGTAATAGTCAACCCCGGAGGCCTCCATCACAATAAGACAAAGCCTTAGAAGGCCAACAACTCCTTCGCCAACACAAGATCGGCACACGGCCTCAAAGGCCTCCGCCAAAGGAAGCGAGCTAGCAAATGCAGTTGTTTTTAGCATACACTCATACAGAACAGGCCCCAGATGTCGATCTGGATGGTCCAAATGTAGGCAGACCTTTGCCCGGAGACCGCATTAAAGAAGCCATCGGCGTCCCTAAAACTGCCATCCCTCAGGCAAGCCTCCTCTCAAAGGCCACTACGAAGTTTAAAAACAGTACTCACGCCTTCACGGTAAGGATCCAGCGGCCCGGGGCTACTGGTCCTATTCAAGGTCAGAACACGAAGGACCCTGCTCGAAGCCATTTTTATCAATCAAAGGCTCTAGGAAGGATTGAGGTAGCACTTGAGCATGGGTAACTCCTCAACAGAAGTCAATCGCATATGCTCCAAAAGGCTATCTACAATCAGTCCGAAAGGGCCCCCAAGGTACCTAAAAATGACCTTCACTCGGGATATCATTCTCGAGACCCAAGACTCCAACAAATATCTCTATACGATTCAGAGAACCCGACGGCACGAGCCTACCAGATCAACTTAGGCTCGATTCAAAGTATAACAACAGGCTCGGAAAAAAGCCATGCCAATCAACAGAAGATCGGGAAAAACGCTCGCGTCTGAGCCAAGCATCGGTAGCTAACAACAGAGTAAGACGTCCAAGGGCCTCGAAGGGCATAAGAACATACAAAAGAAAGGCAAAAATTGAAAGCAAGAGTCAAGAAAAGTTATATTCATATTCATAAAGATCCATAAATAATGGCCCTCGAGGGGTCATTACATATGGTTACAGAAGCCTGCAAGGGGATCATCATACATAAAAGGAAATCTAAAGATATGTATACCGCAAAAGCCTAAGAGTCTAGCCTACTTTTTATGCGGAATCTCTGTCGTCATCCCCTCAGCCATATGACCTCAAAGACAATATCTTCCAAGTCCGAGGCCCTCGAGGACCTCATCTCGATTCCTTAGAATGACATATTCAAAAGCAAGAGAGATGAGGGAAGGAGACGAGAATTGGCTGGGTGAAACATCTGGCTGTCATGAACCCCGCCAGTATCAATCCTATCAAGCCACTTCTTGAGATGTTGCCTCGGCCTGGGAGGCAACAGCCAGCGGGTACCGCCGCCACACCCCCCAGAAATCTGAAAAGGGTGCAACGCACCGAGCCAAGGGAGGAGGGTGAGCAGCGGTGTATAATCCGAGCCCCTTCTTGAGTAGCGGTGCATAGTCCAAAAATACCCCCCAGGGTCGGAAGGAATCATCCCTCTGCCTCATCAACCCGAGCTGAGAGAAACAGCAACAGCAACAAGAATAATATCACGGCGGCACAACTCCGTCCAACCGAAAAGAGACCAAGAAAGGAGTCAAGGCGCATATGGCATAAAATCTTGAAGCCTCGTGCCTCAAACACGGCAAAATGGTAGAGATGCAAGACAACAGGAAAGGAAGAAATTGAAGGGAGTTAAAATTAAAAAGCCAGCCACAAGAAGCCCCATTTATAGGGGAGGCAAAGCAACTGACGGCGTCATTACCGCCCTCAAAAAACGTAACGGCAGGCGCAATCAATGCGTTCATAGAAGTTGAACCCATAGCAATGGTACGATTCCAAATAGCGAAGGGTCGTAACTTTTCGGGTAATCCTAAAGAAGTGAAAAAGTGAAGCACCTCGATATCTGTCAAAAGAGAGTAGCATCATCGGCACGACGCCGCTACAAGAGATCGGGAAATAATATGTCGATACTGTTTCTTATCACTTCCTTCTAAGAAACGTGGAGACTATCTGTGTGCGGTGAAATCCAGGGAACCGATTTTCCCTATATTTAATGCTTCGAAGAGTGATCCTGGAAACACAGGATCTCAGGTCAGTCACTTTCCTCGAAACATGTCGATGCCCTGCCAAGAATAACATCGGCTGAAACAACGACGAATGCAGGAATCCCCTCATTAAATGCACCCGGGGTCGATCAAATCTACTCAAGCAGCTCGACATCAGCCCACATGTGACATAAGGCTAACAGGCTGTCACATCTCATTCTCTTTTGTCATACTACACATCTTGTACTTAGTTTAGGCATCCTCTTCTTATAAAAGGGGGGTCGCCAACATCTTGTAGAGCAGCTCCAATCATCCTACTCAAGGGCAATAATATCTTCTCTCTTCCTCTCTTCTCTAATTTGCTTATTCCCCTTTGCTCAAAACTATTTATCTTCGATAATTCTTCTTGTTTATCACTTGGTATTGGCTCAAGGCCGTCTCCGTATTCATGACCTCTTAACGTGTTCTTCATTATATAACTTAATATCAGCCGAAAGAGCCTTGTCTAATTATATCTTTAACTGTTATCCCATCCCCGGCTATCCCCGATAGTTCGAGATCGACACTAATGCCGACCCAGAGGTCCCATCGACCATCTCTACATCCGGGCAACAGCCCCCACCTTCTATTTGATTACTGCCTCTTTTTACCCCTGCATTTTATCGTTAAACTTAGCATTCTTAGCATTAACTGCTTTAACAACTAGCTCAAGAATAGATCACGTATTTTTAGAATCCTATTTACAAATTTAATTGTTGTTACCATTTTCACGGTAAACAAGCCAGAATTCACATTTGGAGAGCTTAGCATATAACTTATGATCCTAAAGCGTCTATAATACTATCCGCAAGTGGCCTGCATGTCCCGCCTCTAAACGAGAATACACCAGAATGTCATCAATGAATACGATCACGAACACATCAAGATAGGGCCTGAATACAGTATTCATGAGATCCATAAAAGCTGCTGGGGAATTTGTTACACCGAACGACATCACCAAAAACTCAAAGTGCCCATATCTTGTCCGGAAGGCCGTCTTTGGAATATCCTTCTCCTTAACCCTCACCTGATTATACCCTAAACGTGCATCAATCTTGGAGAAATACTTGGCACCCTAGAGTTGGTCAAACAGGTCATCAATCCTTGGAAGTGGATACTTGTTCTTTATAGTAAACTTATTCAACTGTCGATAATCGATACACATCCTTTACGACCCGTCTTTCTTCTGCACGAACAAAACTGGCGCACCCCAAGGTGAAGTGCTAGGCCTAATGAATCCCTTATCTAGCAAGTCCTTCAACTGTGCCTTCAACACTCGCAACTCTACCGTGGCCATACTGTATGGAGGGATAAATATGGGTTGGGCGTCAAGCAACACATCAATGCTAAACTCAATCTCCCTTTTAGGAGGAAGGCCTGGGAGTTCATCTGGGAAAACATTTGGAAATTCATTGACCACGGGGATTGATTGTAGAGTAGGAAGCTTTGTCTCCGCATCCCTAATGCAAGCAAGATGATAAATGTAACCTTTTGAGATCATCTTCATTGCCTTAAGATAGGAAATAAACATACCTTTTGGCGTAGCAATTGTTCCCCTTCCATTCAATGATGGGTTCACCAAGAAACTAAAACCTAACCATCTTCGTACGACAGTCAACATGTGCATAGCATGAGGCCAACAAGTCCATTCCCATTATCACATCGAAATCAACCATTTCTAACTCAAATAAATTCGCCGAGGTTTGACGACTACAAATCATCATTATGCAACCTCTATGTACCCTTCTAGAAATCACAAAATCTCTTATCAGAGTAGATACCACAAGTGGTTTACTTATCAATTCAGGTTCAACGCAAAACTTATTAGCCACAAAGGGTGTAACATATGATAATGTAGATCCCGGATCAATCATCGAATATAAATCGTAAGAAAACACAGACAATATATCTATAACAACATCCGATGACGACTTGAGATCCTATCGACCTACTAGAGCATAGGTTCGTTTTTTAGCACCACTAGAACTTGGCACTGCACCTCTACCTCTACCATGTCCCATCGACTGCTGAAAACCCCGTGTTGGAGGTCGAACTGATAAGGAAAAACTAGACACAGTTCCAGTTGGCTAAGTCATACCACCACCTCCTCTGTTAGGACAATCCTGCATCATATGGCCAGGCTATTCGTAAGAATAGCACGTATTAGAACCTCGATGTCACAGTCTAAAGTGGGACTTGCCGCACTGATCACAACGTAGTTTTGGGGATCTCGTCTGACTAGTATCCCTACGATGTTGCGAGCATGTTGCCCGCGAACGACCTGGACCAGAATAGGTAAATCAATCATATCGAGGCCTCTAAAATTGTGGAGGAGCACTAACTACAGGTAGAGCAAAACTTCTCAAATACTGGGGCCTGACACTGCCTCTGAAGTCATCAAAATACCCTGCAAATCTTTCCCTCCTATGTTGGCCCCTATCTTGCTCCCTATCTGCCCTTTTCTAGCACTTACACTCCCCAAGGGTCTGGGCATAAGCCTGAATACGGGAAATATCCATGCCCTCCACCAAGGAGGTTATCGTGCACTTATTTATCAGATGTGGTCCCAACTCATTCACGAACATATACACCCTATCACTCATCTCAGCCACCATATGGGGAGCATACCTTGCTAAAGAATCAAACTGCATACTATACTCTCGCACAATCATATTACCTTGTCTAAGGTTCAAGAACTTATCAGCTCTAGCTCGTCGTATCTCAACTAGTAAATAGTGACGAAGAATGGCCTCAGAAAATTCCTTTCACACAGTTGGAGGGGCATTCGGACCCCTGGATCTCTCCCATCTATCATACCAGAAAACCGCTAAATCCCGTAACCAATAAGAAGCCAACTCTACTGCCTCTATATCAGTAGCATGCATAATCTGTAGTGTACGATGAACCTGATCAATAAAAGTCAGTGGGTCCTCCTTAGGGTCTGATCCGGTAAACACTAAAAGAAAACAATTACTCCACTAACTTTGCTTCCTTTTTTGCAGGTACAATTTACTATGGTATACTCAACCATTTGGTTTACACTCAGTGTGTGATATTAACATTCTCAATGCTCATCCTACTGAGTGTTATCCAAAGGTTCACAGTATCCCATAATTGCAAAGGCATACATAAACAATTGAAGCCAATGGAATGCTGCTGGAACATGCTTGTCAAAACTGTCTTCCCATGTTACTCACCACAACATGGTGTAACAATTTGATAAACCCCAGTAATTCAAATGCCCACTACAGGAACCATAGCACAAACCTAAATTTGTAGTAACTCACACTTCAGAGTTATATACCAACATGCTATCCCTTTCACACATGCCATCAATCACTAATAAACTACCACTCATCATTCTATAGCATCTACCTGCAGAAACAACTTTCTCATCTCTCCAACTAAACTCCCTCACACAAGCTTTTAGAAGCCACAGGAACCTGAGAGCAAAGCGTCATATACCTACTCACAAGACCAACGACAACAATGGTCAAAGCCTGCAGCAGTTCTACACTACTGCCAGCAATGCCACAGCCATTCATTGGAAGCAAAACAGTGGTGCTCCTTTATTACTAATCTGTTTGCTGACTTTTGCAGGTATATTTGATAGGTCCATATCACTTATGCATTTCCAATGTATGGTATTAGCATCTCAGATGATCAATCTGTTGTAAATATATCACTCTTCCAAGGCTTGTCTTTCTGATCCTTCCAATGTCACACATACTTTTGTCTACAGTAGGTCCACTCTCAGGTTTCAAATGCTAGGGCCTCACAATAACACAACTAGGGGCTCAAACCTACTTGTCCATCACACCACTACTGTTACTAGACTTCAGCTGCAAAAGTTTACACATTGCATCAGCTCTAGCTTGAATAATGTTGTGTATATTTTCTGCACCAATTTCCAGATGCTACAAATGAAGGCATCAAGGCTAAGCTTAATCTCTTCTGTCAGCTACACTATTCAGAGGCAGCAAGATTAGTCATCTACAAGGATCCCAGTCATTACTGTCTTAAACTTGGCTTTCTATGCTCTCATTGTCAAAGCTAAGTTGAAGACAGCTCCTAGCATATCCATCTTCTTTTTGTCACACTTCAAAGGGAGACTACACCTGCCTTCTAGATGTAGGTTCTTTTGTTTTTGGAAGATGTACTCCCAAATTTCTTACATAGTTACTTTAGATTCACTTGTTTGTATGGTTGATTTAGGCTTATTTCACATTGTTAGCCAATTATCTACCAATTATAGTAGGCAATTGGCACTTCATCATAGGTCTAACTTCACTCATTGTACAAGATTCAATTGATTGTCACTTTTGGGCAATCAATTGTTTATCCACCATAGATTTGGAGGTAAGATTCATATCCTACTCCTTTTTTGAACTAAGTATTTTCTTACTTTTAAAAATTAACCCTAGGCACAAGGCCTAGCGGTTTTGACCAAAAAAAATTACAATTTAGCAAAAGAATATTATATTATTTTAATTATAAGTAAAATAAAAGATGAGAAGATTAATTAAATACTACAGTAGAAAATAATGCATGAAAGGAGATGGATAAAGATAATATTAGCATATTTACTTTGAATCAACTAAAAATAAAAGGTAAGTAAATAACTGTGACAATCCGACCGGTCGTTTTGATCCCTGACACGTCGTTCGGTGGTTTGAGGTGTTGAATAGCTTCACTTTATATATTATGACATGCATGTGTTTTTGGTTTAGTTTTCGAGGAGGTCAGAGTTGATTTGGAAGAATAATTCACAATTCAGAAGCTTCAAGTTGGAAGAATTTACCAAGATTTAACTTTTGAGAAAACGACTTTGGGATCGAGATGTTAAGGCTTCTACAGGATCATAAGGCGATTTTGGACTTGGGCGTATGTTCGGGTTGAGTATCGGATGGTCCGGGAGCAGTTCGGCGCTTATTATTGGAATTTTGCATTTTGAAGGTTTGAAATTTGCTTAGTTTGACTTAGAGTGTACTTTGGTGTTATCGGACTCTAGGTGGTGTTTTGAGACCTTGGATAGGTTCACTCTATTGATTGGAACTTGTGAGTGAAGTTTGGTCATGATTCGGAATGTCTAAGAGTGATTCGACACTTAAGTTGCGTATTGTGTAAGTTTAAGAAAATGAATTGACCAATAAAAGAGTGGACTTAATGAGATCGGATTCATGATTTAAAAGTTTTAACAGGTTTGTATGATGATTTTGGACTTGTCAGCTAGTTTTGGTAAAATTCCAGTAAGTTTCGGATGGGGTTGGATTGAGTCGCGCTCTTATTAGATATTTAGGCATCATTTCTTTTAGCATAAAAGGTACCATATTGAGAAAATGATCTTTGATTTGTGATTGTATGAAACCATTAGATAAATATATCGTAATTGTAGAGCCATAGCAATAAGAATCATCGAATTCAGTTATGCCCATTTTCGTGTCGGAAAAGATTGTTGATTTCTGGTGCGAACTTCTATTCTTCGCTAACTCAAGGGAGGTCTTGCGAAAGCTAAGAAGGAAATTTGGGTTGACTGGTTAACGTAAAAAATTACTCTTCGTGAACGCAAAGGTGTCCCGCGAAGGCGATGAATAAAAATCACTTGGGCAGTGTTTTAAGATGAGTATTTTGGTATTTTGAGCATATATTGAGTTCTAGAGCTATGTTTGAGGTGATTTTCACGGTGTTGTTCTCGTCTCAACAAGGGGGTAAATATATAACCTTTATTTTGATGTCTTGACATGATTATTTATGTTGGTTATTATTTTTATACATATTTGAATTGTAAAAATTGGGGTTTTGAGCCCCAAAGTTGAGAAATAATAAATCCTTGATTTGAGGATATCATGGACAAAATTGGATAATTTTATGGATATAGACTATATAAGTTATGAGTAATATTTATTTCAATAATTTTTGAAATCCGAGCATGTGAGACCAGTTGTTGACTTTTCGAATGAAGTTGGGAATTGGTATAGATTGTTAGATTACAAGGTTTTGAGTATGTCTTGATTGGTTTGCGCGTTGTATGACTAGTTTCGGATCGCTTGGCATTGGTTTGAGAAGTTTGAGAGGCGTTAGAGCCGGTAATCAGATTCTGGGCAAGGTAAATCTTTTGGCTAACCTTATTAGGAGAAATTTATCTCGTAGTTGTTATATTTGCTATGTGCTACATGTTGTAGGGGATACGCATGTATGAGGTGACGAGTGTCCGTGTGTATGCTAGAATTCATGATTAGGTCTGGGTAGATTTTGACTTACGCCATGCTTTAAGTACAATATTTGAGTTATTTTTGCTTGTTTATACTAATTTACATTTTTGCCTGAGACTAGACTTGCGTGAATTATTGGACTTGCGATTTTAGATGTTTGGTGAGTTACTTGATTAGCAGTAGATATTACACTTCCTTTTACGGATTTCTACCGTGTCATACATATTTATCCGAAAGTTTTTTAAATTTCACAACTCACACATATATCCGTGAGTGGTGCTAGTGACCCGTCAAGTTTCACTATTTATATGGGATTGGGATGAACGCCTCAGCAATATTATTATAGATCGAGTCATACACCTCAACAGTATTATAAGATGCATCTATAGTTCATGCCGGTCGACCCTCGGCAATGTACACGATTATGAGATCGGGCTGAACGACCTTAGCAGGGATCGAGCCGTACGCCACGGCAAGAACTCGTGAATTTATTCTTGTGGTACTGGGCCGCTCGCCTCGGCATAATCGTGCATAATACTCGATATGAATTTAGCGTACCCGTGAGTTTTTCCTAACTTGAGATATGACTCTTTATTCGTTGTTGACCATTATGTATTTCATTTGAGGAAGTACCCTGTATTTGAAGCCTTCGTGTTTACTTTTTAGTCGAGGATTACATTATGTACTTATATTTGTTCTCCCTATTTTACCTGTCATGCCTCATACCTGTTTATTTTTATTATATCTGATTTATTGGACCGCTAGTAAGTGTCTATATCGATCTCTCGTTATTACTTCTTCGGGGTCAGGCTAGATACTTACTGGGTATGCGTTGATTCACATACTCATACTATAATTTTAAACTGAATGTGTAGGTACTCAGACATGTACATCTGGTGGTTATAGTGGCGCATTGGCACAGCTGCTGAGGAGACTTTTTTTAGTGAGCTACATTCCATACTAGGATCCGCAACACACAGAGTCTCCATCATATCCATTTATTTATCCTGTCTATTTTATATTCCAAACAGATGTTGTAGTAGTGTTGTATTTTTCTACTGAATTTAAGCTACTCGCTGAAAATAGCCTCAACACTTCGATTAAAATACTCATAAAGATTAAATGGAACAAACCACCAAGAGGCTGGTTTAAATTTAAAATAGATGCTAGCTTCAATAACCATAATCAAAATTGTGGTCTTGGAGTTGTATTCAAAAATGCCAATGGGAATTGGGTGGTTGGATTTGCAAAATCTACCCATGCTAACAGCTCACTACAAGCAGAAATGAAGGCACCGATAGAGGGACTCAAAACAGCACAAGAATGGGGGATGTTCCCTCTTGAAATAGAGACAGACTCCATGGAGATAATCCACTCTATACAACAAGGTAATAAATTATATGACAACATTATTAATGAATACAAGTTGTTCATGCACCAGCAGAAAGTAACCCTCTAGCACATATTCAGGCAAGGGAATAGGATAGCTCATCATCTGGCAAAGAAGGCGAGGGCAAAGGGAAAACAACATTTTGTACTATCACCCTCTTATGTAAACCCTATCGTGGAAAGTGAACAAAAAGAACTCTATGTTTTTGTTAAGTCGTTATCTTATGATGCTTGCAATATCCTGGCAAGCTTAGGCAATGAAAGTGTCCTTAGTGACACAAATTATGAAGGTTATGTACGAAATATTAAGTAGTTTCTAATATAATATATTTCTTGTTTGCTCAAAAAAAAGTGTTGTATTGTTCTAGTAGATAGTCATGCACTTGTGACATCGCGTTTTAGAATTTTTCTAGTAGATGTTTATGGACTTGCCTAATATTGTAACCTTCTTATTTTATGTTTTACTAATATTTTGTATATCCACGATTTTCTAAGCATTAATTTTCTCATTAATAAAAGCCTTGATTTTAATAGTAATAAAATAAATAGTTAAATGGATAGTTCATTGTCGGCTTGTTTAACGCCAACGTTAGGCGCCATCACGGCCTATAGTGGGAATTGGGTCATGACAATAACACTCAAATTGGTAAATTTAGACAATTAAAAAATAATGACAAAATATTAAGCCAATTGACAAGTTAAATAAAAAGTCATATTAGTAAATGTGTAGTACTAAGTACTCTAATTTAATAAAGAATAAAATAAGGAACAAACAATTTATTTGATTATTTTATGATGTGTATTCTTTAATTTTGTATAGATACTTTTATATTTTTACAAATTGTATTTAAAAAATAAAATATCTAATATGATATATCAGATCATAATTTCATAAAATTAATATTCTTTAAAATTATCGCCACATCACACAGGTTCTGATATTAATATGTTAAATTATACGGATATCGTAAAAACTGTGCAATATTAGTGTATATAATTTAAAACCCTTTTGAAAGTTGTTTTTTAAGTTTTAAATCTAATATGATATATCAGATCATAATTTCATAAAATTAATATTCTTTAAAATTATCGCCACATCACACAGGTTCTGAAACTAGTATGTTAAATTATACAGATACCGTAAAAAACTGTGCAATGTTAGTGTATATAATTTAAAACCATTTTGAAAGTTGTGTTTTAAGTTTTAACCCGAGCAAGTTGAGAAAAATTGCTCGATATCTAGAACCTTTGACCAGTAAATTGACACTTTTAACACCTGCCTTACGACTCTTATATTATCGGATTAGTTGCATCAATCATACAATCAAATAAACATGTGGTGAGTTTACAGAGAACCGGTTTGGACATAACAATGTGTGCGGCCAATACAAGGGGTCCCGATATCAAGGACATTATGGCATGTCGGGCCCAATCTCGAGGGGCTCGGAGTAAACTGAAGTTCGACCCTAAAATGCATACCTCGAGAAAGCATGTCGAAGGCTCATCGCGGCTTACCTCGAGTCAGTATAAAATTGATGACCATCATGGAAAGGCGGAAAAACTCCCAATGACAAGTGGTTAGAGCTGATAAGGTCTGCAAAGATAGTACAAGCTCGTACAAGTTTGTTACACAACTGTACCAATAGCATTTCTCTGTCATGATTAGACTTGTACTGTGTTGGGGTTCACCCCTCCTATATAAAGGGCACCCCTTGTCATTTTGAAACACACGTGAGTATTCAATACAATAGAACATTCTCTGCTTTTCTTGCCTAAACGTGCTCAACAATTACTCTACAGATTCATTACTTGTTCATTTATTGTTCATTTATTATTCTTCATTTATTGCCCATTATTAACCGCAAAAGGCTATCTTCGAAGCCTTTGATATCATTGTTTCTCCGTCAATTGTTCATTGCTAACTGCCCTAACTAGACCTCAAGGCCCCCTGTTCCAGCCAGCTCAAGGCCCCCTGTTCCAGCCAGCTCAAGGCCCAGTCTTGCGGCAATATTGGTTTGCATATCTTATTCTCTTTACTTACACTTAGCATCTATTTTCTAACAACTAGTATTGAAATAAATCACGTATTTTAAGAACCATAAAATCAAATATAATTGTTAATACCATTTTCAAGGTAAACAGTTTGGCGCCCACCGTGGGTCTAGTTTTCTGATAACACACGTTATTCTTCACACTTTTTCTTGTCAAAGATTTTTTGATTTCAGGCCAAAATATATCTAGCACACAAAATGCACCAGCTCATGACAGTGAAGGACTTGGAGAAAATAGCGGCATAGGGCTCGGTGTACCACCTGTAAACCCTTAGGGAGTGCCAAACGAGGAGCCAGTTGATATCAGCTCACACAACTCTCTAAACATGGAAGCGGGCACAGACCCCGTAAGGAATGAACGCAGGGAATCCCAGGTTGGAGGCCAAGAAGAAAGAGGAATGGAAGAAGGAGGATTCAGCCTCCAAGTGATATTCGAGATGTTGCAAGCTCAGCAAGTCGCTATCTCCCAATTTAAAGTCAGAAAAGAACCCCTAACACCGTCGAACTAGTAAACATGCAGCACGAGCTAGTGCTAGAAAGACCCAATGAAAGCGGCTCGGAGACTGATCCCACAATCATGAAAATACTCGAGGAATTGACTAAATGAATCGAGTCAGGAGATAAGAAGATAGAGGGTAATGATAAAAAGGTAGAGACCTATAACTCGAGGGTCGATTAGATCCCGGGGGCACCCCTGATTCTGAAGGGTGTAGATTCAAAGAAGTAATGCTGAAACCATTCCCATCAAGTGCGGCTCCGAAGCCCATCCTAAAGAAATTCAGAATGCCTGATATCACGAAGTATAACGGGAGCACGGACCACAATGAGCACATTACCGCTAATACTTGTGTTGTAAAAGGGAATGACTTAAAGGATGATGAGATTGAATCTGTCTTGTTGAAGAAATTTAGAGAAACACTGTTGAAGGGGGCCATGATGTAGTATCACAACCTACCCCCAAACTCGATGGATTCATTTGCCATGTTTGTAGATTCTTTTGAGAAGGCACATGCCGGTGCCATCAAGGTTGCTACAAGGAAGTCTGACTTCTTCAAGATCAAACAAAGGGAGAACGAGATGCTGAGGGAATTTGTATTTCACTTACAGATGGATCGAATGGAATTACCACCAATCTTCATGACTGGACAGTGCAGGCCTGTACTCAAGGCTTGAACGAACGAAGCTCGATAGCTTCGAAGCAGCTAAAGTAAAATTTGATTGAATATCACGCTGTGACCTGGGTGGATGTGCACAATAGGTATTAATCGAAGATCAGGGTCGAAGACGACCAATTGGGAGCCCCCTATAGCTCAGTATATCAAATTAGGCTCCTAGCAAAGGAACCATGGTCTGTAGAAAGGGAGCCGAGATCAGGCAAAGAAAGATATCAACCATACTTCAAAGATTGAAGAGACACTTCGAGGGGGAATATACCTCGAAATGATCGAAGAGTAGATCGAGGCAAAAATTCTTGGGGACTTATGAGTAAGACCGGGTTTGATAGGCATTCGAGGCCAATGGAGGCACCCCGATTGTCAGAATACAACTTCAACATTGATGTCTCAAACATCGTATCTGCCATGGGTAGAATCAGGGAGACCAGATGGCCAAGGCCCACACAGTCAGATCCTTCCTGAAGGAACCCTAACTTGATGTGCGAATACCATGGCAGTCACAGTCATAGACTTGGATCCACGAGTACATGTTTTATCTGAAAAGAATTCACAAGAAAGGACATTACCAGGGCATCATTGTGGGGTCGAGATAGAGCCTCGGTATCTTCTTCGTTGAACGTGAGGGTGTTTTCGGGGATATATCCCCTAGTTCAGTTTTCCCTGGTGATGGATATTTTGTTTTCCTCATCATGGGTTCCTGCGGGGTGTCGTCGTCCCCCATGATCATGTGGATGACGTGTTGTGGCTCGTTTGCCTCATTTTTCTTAGTTGCCTCCCTGTCCCGAAACTGATTTTTGGCCCGATCGCTAAGGAATTCTTGAAGGTACCCTTTGTTGAGTAGCCGGGCCACTTCTTCTCGCAGTTGATGGCAATCCTCGGTCCTGTGGCCGTGTGTGTTGTGGAACTCACACACTATGTTGTAATTTCTCTGCGAAGGGTCTGACTGTATTGGTTTGGGCCACTTGGCTTCCCTGATTTTGCCGATAGCGAACACGATGTCTGATATGTCAATGCTGAAGTTGTATTCCGATAAGTGGTGCGCGTTCATTGGCGCCATGTTTCAATCGAACCTGGTTCTGTTGATGAGCCCCTGAGGGTCCTGTCCTGGATCTATCCTCCGATCGTTGCGGGGTAGGTTGCGCATCGGGGCATTCCTTCTGTCTTCAAGGTACGGTTGGTACTTTTCTTTGCTTGGTTTTGTCTCTTTTGCTAGGAGTCTGTTTGGTTATACTGAGCCCGAAAGGGCTCCCAACTGGTCATCCTCGGCCCTGATCTTTGACTGGTATCGGTTGTGAACATCCGACCAGGTCACAGCTAGGTATTCGATTAGATTTTGTTTTAGCTGTTTTGAAGCCCTCGATCTCCGTTCGTTCAGGCCTTGGGTGAAGGCCCGCACCGCCCAGTCGTCGGAGACTGGTGGCAGCTCCATCTGTTCCATCTGGAAGTGGGATACGAACTCCTGCAACATCTCGTTCTCTCTCTGTTTGATTTTGAAAATGTCGGATTTCCTTGTTTCTACCTTGATGGCTTCGGCATGTGCTTTTACGAAGGAGTCTACCAGCATGGAAAACAAATCTATGGAGTTGGGAGCCAAGTTGTGGTACCGTATCATGGCCCCCTTTGAAAGCGTTTCTCCAAATTTTTTCAGCAACACAGACTCGATCTCATCGTTTTTTATGTCGTTGCCTTTTATTGCACAGGTGTAAGCAGTGGCATGTTCGTTAGGGTTGGAGGTGCCGTTGTACTTATGGAGTTCCGGCATTTTGAACTTTTTTGGGATGGGCTTCGGGGCCGCTTCCTCGTGGAACAGCCTTTGAATGAACTTCTTTGAATCCAAACCTTTGAGGACTAGGGACGCACCTGGGATCTGATCGACCCTAGAGTTGTAGGTCTCGACTTTTTTATTGTTGGTTGCAATCATTTTCTCACCTGATTCGATCCTTTTGGAGAGGTCCTCGAGCATTTTTACGATGGCGGGATCAGCCACTGATCCGTTGTTGCTTGACCTTTCGAGTACTCGCTCGGCAGGAGGAGCCGTCACTGGTGCCACTGTGCTGGGGGTTCTTGGGTGGCTTTGTAGCTGAGCGATGGCTAGTTGTTGTGCCTATAACATCTCAAAAATAACATGAAGACTAACTTCCTGTTCTTCCCGGGCTGGGGTTTTTTGTGCTTCCTGTTGGTCGTTGTGTCATACGCTCCTGTCGGTGTGAGAAGTTTCGTCGACTTGTTGTGAGTCCTGTGAATCTGCATCCGCTAGGATTAGTCAGGGAGTGATATCAGGATTCCGCGGAGGTGCTCCAGCGGCCGGGATAGCCACGCCATTTTCCCCGTGATTTTTGAGGTTGTCGTTCTCAACTCCGTTTACCGAGCCGGACATTTTGGCCTGAAATCAAAGGATCTTGGACAAGAAAAAGTGTGAAAGATAATGTGCGTTTGGACAAGAAAATAATCACTATTATTTTTAGCCCCATGGTAGGCGCCAAACTGTTTACTATGAAAATGGTAACAACAATTAAATTTGTAAATGGGATTCTAAAAATACGTGATCTATTCTCGAGCTAGTTGTTAAAGCAGTTAATGCTAAGAACATGAAGTATAATGATAAGATATGAGCTAAGATGAGGCAGTAATCAAACCAAAGGGGCCTATTATCCGAGTAAGGAGATGGTCGATGGGACCTCGGGGTCGGCATTGGTATCGATCTCGAACTACCGGGGACAATCGGCGATGGGGTAACAGTTAAAGGTATAATTAAATAGGGCTCTTTCGGCCAATATTAAGCTATAGAATGAAGAACAAGTTAAGAAGCAATGAATACAGGTCAGTATCTAGTGGTAAGGAGAATGACCGAAGATAAATGACTTTGAACCAAGGGGAATAAGCAAATTAAAGAAGAGAGAGAGAAGATATTATTGCACTTGAGTTGGATCAATGTAGCTTTGCCTTGCAAGGTGTTGGCGACCCCCCTTTTATAGAAAGGGGATGCCCAAACTTAGTACAAAATATTTAGTATGACAAAAAAGAATGAGATGTGACAACCCGCTAGTTTTACGTCGCATGAGGGCTGGCGTCGAGCAGCTTGAATAGATTTGATCGACCCCGGGTGCGTTCCTCGGGGAATTCCTGCGTTCGTCGGGGCTTTGCTCGATGTTTATTCTTGGCAGGGCATCGATAGGTTTCGAAGGAAGAGACCGACCCGAGATCCCGTGCTTCCGGGGTCACTATCTGAAGCATTACGTCGGGGGGGGGGAATTGGTTCCCCAGTTTTCACCGCACACACTCGGCCAACATAATCTGGTCGAAGGTGGTGGAGCAGCTCGGACTGCTCGATCAGAACATGCCCACCTCTCGTGTCCTCAATGGATTCAACATGGCAAGCGAGACGACAAAGGGAGAAATCAGCCTCCCAGTCAACGTGTCCGGTACAGTTCAAGGCACCAAGTTTCATGTCATCGAAGGTGACATGAGGTACAATGCCTTACCTGGAAGGTCGTGGATACACAAAATGAGGGCGGTACCATCAACTCTTCATCCGATGATGAAGTTCCCAACAAAAGATGGTATAAAAATGGTATACGGAGAACAACATGCAGGAAAGGAGATGTTCGCGGTAAACGACATGGCACCAACATCGACTCTCCTTGTCCAGGATGAGTCGGGAAACGGGCTGACCCCCGAGGAACAGGTGGTCTATGAGCATTCCAACGAAGATGATGAAGAAGACTTCCTTACTCCTCGGACCTTCGTTTCCCCCGAGGAGTCGGATGCAACAAAATCAACGGTCGAAGAACTCGAATAGGCCGCCTTGATCGAGCATCTTCCAGATCGAAAGGAATCCGCCGGAAATAACCACCCATCGACTAAGTGTCGATCCCAGGTTCAAACCAGTGAAGGGAAAAAGGAGGCCTCAGTCCGAGGTAAAACATGCGTTCATCAAAGATGAGGTAACAAAACTCCTCAAAATAGGATCAATTAGGGAGGTAAAATACCCTGAATGGTTGGCTAATATAGTCATGGTTCCCAAAAAAGGAAATAAATTAAGAATGTGCATAGATTATAAAGACTTGAATAAAGCATGCTCCAAAGACTCGTTCACATTGCCCAACATCGATCGCTTGATCGATGCCACGGCCGGCCACGAGATCCTCACTTTTCTCGACACATACTCCGGATATAATCAAATTCAAATGAACCCAGAGGACCGAAAAAAACTTCATTCATCACGAAGTATGGTATATACTGTAATAATGTAATGCCCTTCGGGCTAAAAAAATGCAGGAGCTACGTACCAACACCTAGTTAATAAGATATTCGAACATCAAATAGGACAATCTATGGAAGTTTACATTGATGACATGCTAGTTAAGTCCCTATGCGCAGAGGACCATTTGACTCATTTTCAGGAATCATTCGATATCCTTAGAAGTTACAACATGAAGCTTAACCCCGAGAAATGTGTCTTCGGAGTAGGATCTGGCAAAGTTTTAGGCTTCATGGTGTCGAATAGGGGGATCGAGATCAACCCCGACAAAATCAAGGCCATTGAAGAAATCACAGTGGTGAATAATATGAAGGCCATACAGCGGCTGACCGGGCGGATAGAGGCCTTAGGCCGATTCATTTATGAGATCATCAGATCGGAGTCATCATTTCTTCTCCTTGTTCAAGAAGAAAAACAGCTTTGAATGGACTCCGGAATGCCAACATGCTTTAGAGGAATTAAAGCGGTATCTCTCGAGCCCGCCTTTGCTCCACACCCCGAAGGAAGATGAAACATTGTACTTGTATCTGGCCGTATCCGAAGTAGTGGTAAGCGGTGTGTTGGTTCGGGAAGAACAAGGTACGCAATTCCATGTTTATTATGTAAGTCGAACTCTAGGAGATGCTGAAACTAGGTATCCACACTTAGAAAAATTAGCTCTTGCATTAATATGTGCATCTCCAAAATTAAAACCTTATTTTCAATGCCATCGTATATGTGTTTTAACAATGTACCCTCTTCGAAACATTTTGCACAAACCTGAATTATCGGCAGATTGGCCAAATGGGCCATCGAGCTTGGATGGTATGATATCGAGTACCAACATCGGACGGTTATCAAATCCCAAATTTTGGTGGACTTCGTGGCCGACTTTACTCCTGCCCTCGTGCCCGAGGTAGAAAAAGAATTCTTGCTAAAAACGGGCACATCATTGGGGGTATGGACCCTAATCACCAATGGTGCCTCGAATGTGAAAGGGTCCGAGCTCGGCATCATTTCGAAATTGCCTACGGGCGGCATGATTAGGCAATCTATAAAAACTTCGAAATTTACTAACAACGAGGCCAAGTGTGAGGCTATGATTGCAGGTCTCGAGTTGGCCAAGAGCCTAGGAGCACAAGTTGTCGAAGCAAAATGTGACTCCCTTCCGGTAGTCAACCAAGTAAATGGGAGCTTCAAGGTTCGAGAGGACAGGATGCAAAGATACTTAGACAAACTTCAGGTCATATTGCATCGCTTCAAAGAATAGAGTTTGGTCTACATTCCTCGAGACCAGAACAGTGAGGCCGATGCACTCGCGAACCTAGGGTCGTCCGTCGAAGAAGATGACATACTCCCAGGGGTTGTCGTACAGTTATCCAAGTCGGTGACTGGAGGAATAAATACATCGACTATTTGAGAAATGGGAATCTGCCCACAGACCCAAAAGAATCGAGGGCCCTTCGAGCCAAAGCAGCTCGATTTTCACTCGACGAGAATGGAACACTATATAGAAGGACCTTCGACGGACATCTAGCAGTATGCTTGGGACCGGGGGACACTGATTATGTACTTCAAGAAATCCACGAGGGCACTTGTGGAAATCATTCTGGTGCCGATTCTTTGGTTCGAAAGGTGATCAGAGCAGGCTACTATTGGGATAGCATGGAGAAGGACACCAAGGAATTCGTTCGAAGGTGTGACAAATGCCAAAGGTTTGCACCAATGATTCACCAACCCGGTGAACAGCTACATTCAGTCTTATCACCATGGTCGTTCTTGAAATGGGGGATGGACATCGTCGGCCCCTTACCAACGGCGCCAGGTAAAGCTAGATTTATTCTGTTTATGACTGACCATTTCTCTAAAATGGGTGGAAGCACATGCCATCAAGAAGATAAGAGAAAAATAAGTCATTGACTTTATCTGGGACCACAACATATGCCGATTTGGGATCCCCTCCGAGATTACATGTGATAATGGGAAGCAGTTCATAGGCAGTAAAGGGACGAAATTCCTCGAAGATCATAAAATCAAGAGGATCCTATCAACGCCCTATCACCCATGTGCAAATGAACAGGCCGAGTCCACGAACAAGACCATCATCCAAAATTTGAAAAAGAGGTTAGAAAATGCGAAGGGAAAATGGAGAGAGGTATTGCCCGAAGTACTATGGGCATACCGAACAACTTCGAAGTCAACCACGGGAGAGACACCGTTCTCTTTGGTATACGGGTCCGAGGCTTTGATACCGGTCAAGGTCGGAGAGCCAAGCGCCAGATTTCGACATGCCACCGAGGACTCGAACGGCGAGGCCATGACTACAGCCCTCGAGTTACTAGATGAAAAGCGAGAGGCTGCACTAGTTCGAATGGCCGCCAAAAAACAGAGGATCGAGAGATATTATAACAGGAGAACAAACCTTCGATACTTACGGAGTCAGGGACTTAGTCCTAATGAAAGTCACCCTCAACACTCGAAACCCAAATGAAGGGAAGCTAGGTTCGAGCTGGGAAGGACCGTACCGCATTATCGGAGTAGTAGGCAAATGGTCCTACAAACTTGGCACCATGGAAGGCGAGCAACTTCCTAGAAGTTAGAACATATCGATGCTCAAATGCTATTACTGCTAAGGTATAACCTTCTCCCTTTTTGCTTTATGTCTTATACTAATTTCTTACAAGTGTTCGATAGGAGACGCCAAAGCACCCTTCGACTCGAAGACCTTGGGTTTTAAAGCATGCGTTGCACTCTTTTTCTCTTCGATCGGGTTTTATCCCAATGGGTTTTACTGGCGAGGTTTTCAACGAGGCAACATCTATATGCTACCTAGGGAGAACTCAACAAGTATTCAAGGCTTCTTCTCAATCAGCCTCGAATACTGGGGGGCATCCCCCTTGGAGGTTATCTTTTCGAAAAAATTGAGTTATGCCTAAGGGGACCTCGATAGGAAAATATTGTATTGGGCCAAACGGTCGAATGAACCGTGTCCATGTAGAACAATCGAGCCTCCGAAGGCAAGAACATGTACACATATATCAAGTAATCAAAGAAGCCTCCCTGCTTGTCAAATGATGTATGCCTCAAAGAAGTTTACTACTTTCACGCAAAACGGCTCAAGGGCCAAAAATCCTCGAACTCTCGGGGACTGTCATCGACAATCAGCTCATCGAAGCCATCAAAAACTCGAATTCGTAAGACCTCAATAAGGCAACTTCGAGCTCGTAAGACCTCAGTGAGGAAGAATCGAATCTGTAAGACCTCAACAAGGCATGCCCAAACTTATAAGACCTCAATGAGGCAATACTGAGCTTATAAGACCTCAATGAGGCGTACTCAAATTTATAAGACCTTAAAAAGGCATAACCCCGATATTAAGGCCAAGGCTATATATTCAAACTTGTAAGACACCTAAAAAGGCATACCCTTGATATAGATGCCAAGGTCACCGTACCCGGGGACTAAAGGCTATGGCCAAACATAAAGACTATGGTCGAACTAAAGGGCTACGGCCGAATTAACGCAGCTCGGAGACGTTCGACTGCCACCATAAAACTAAAGGCCTTCAAATACTTTGAAAATACTTTGAAAAGAACCGGTTAATCAGGCTACCCTTGGCATAAGCAAAGGAGCTTCGATAATATCAGCTCCGAATAATAAAAAGGCTTCAAAAACAAACAGCCTTCGATGAAAAGGTCTCGAAAACTTAGCCTTCGAGCGAACCTCCCGAGGTACTCAGCTATCGTCATATACCGACTCATAATCGAGGTTCTTGTCTGAGCCGTTGAAAAGTCGAACGAACATAAAACATGCCAAGTCATAATCAAAACTTCAAAAGTCTTTAGCCGAAATAAGGGAAACTATATCCATATTAGAGGTCGCATCGACCCAATCTAAGAAGAGCCTAAGGGCCAACGCGTAAGAGCCTAAGGGCTAGCCTAAAGAGCCTAAGGGCCAATGCGTAAGAACCTAAGGGCCAGCCTAAAGGCCAATGTGTTAAAAACTTGAGGGTCGATAGCCCCGAGTCGAAACTTGATTCGAGGACCGAGCCCTAAACAGTCAACTATTATCAATTACTCATCAAGCACAACCTAAGGGTTCTTATCTTAAAGTCCGACACATCGGACTGGTTATCGACAAGCATCAAAGTTTATTCCAAAAAGGCAAAGGGAAGACAAGAAAAGACGAAAAGCAAAGGTCCTTATATATATAATAAAGGTTCACAAAGCCATATTTGCAAGGTTCACGCCTGGAGCCCTTACACAAAAAAGGAACAAATAAAAACCTAATCTACTGTCGGGGTCACTTGACCGGAGGGAGCTCCCTCAGAAGTTGTGCCTTCAACTACTTGGCCCTCGACCCCCCGGAACATCAACAACATCCTCCCCCTCGAGGACTTCACCTTCATCTTCATCATCCTCCGAGCTGCTGGCCGAACCACTTGCTGAACCATCATCGGAAGAAAGCAGAGCTGCCGATTCTTCCTCTAGGGCCCTCACCCTTTCGATCTCAGCAGACAAATCAATGCCCTCTGCATGTACATCCTAGAGAGCCTATCTCTGAGATCTTAATCGGGCATGCTCCAAGGCTCGGGTCAATTCTCGCTCGACCTCTTCAGATACCTTTTTGGCTCGAGCATTTGCAGCAGCAGCATCTTCTCGGTATGAGGATATGAGCGGATCAGCTTCGGACTTGGCTGCAAATAGCGCGGCGACCGATTCAGCATGGAGATCCTTATACTTACTACTATCCGTCCTTGCATCCTGAAGATGATGCTCAACCGTGGTCAACTTCCCCTGGAGGGTATCTTTCTTGAAGGCTATCTCGTCCACACGCTGCTTGAGTCCGAGAATCTCAATATCCCTGGCTCTGAGCCCCTCTCTCATCAAGACATCTTTCTGCTCAAGTTGCAAAAATCAACCCAAAGGTATTAAATACTAAAGTCCGACAAGCACAAAAATAAAAACATACGAAGACTATATTACCTTCTCAGCAAGAGCGGTCCGCTCTCGAGACACCGTCTCCAAACGAGCCTGAAGGTCATGAAGTTCTTCCTCCTTTTGGTAAAAAGAGCTCTGAGCTCGTCAGCCCCTAATGAGAGCCTCCTACACTCTTCCTCATAATGGGTCAACTTAGCTTGGGACTTAGCAAAGGCCTGATTGTAAATCATTATAGCTTGAAAGCGTAAAAGCAATAAATCAGGAAGATGAGGATCAGAGCTCAGAGCATAGTCGACGAAAGATTACCTGTTTACGAAGTCTCTCGGCTTCCTCAAAAATGAGCGAAGCGTTAAGCTCGGGGTTCTCTCTGACCCCAGTGAAGAATCCTTCAAACATGTCATTCTCTCCAAGGGACGCCCCCGCATCGGAAGTCTCTCTATTATGGGCACCCCGTATCTCCCTCGGAAAGAATGCCGGACCCGGCGGAGAATCAACCATATCAATAACTCCGATTGGATCGATCGGGGCTTTTCTTGCCTCCAGGAAGCCTCAGAACTGGGATCCCCTAACTCATCTATTGAATGCCCCTCGGCTCGGGCAATGTTTTGGCATCGACCGGCTCAGCGACATAATCTGACCCACCATTGAGAGCCTCTTCTGTTCGAGGTGGGACAACATCAGCAACTTCTGGTTTATTTGCCTTCGGCTCAGCAAGGTCCGAAGCATTCGCGTTTCCTCTTCCCCCGGGTGCAAGCGGGGAGTCATCTTTCTCTTTGCCCCCAACTCAGAGGCTCTCTGCTACTTCCGAAGTAAATGAACTTTAGCCTTCTTCAGCTTCAGGGACTCAGCTGGTGATTTCTTCTTTCTGTTTTTCTCCTTAGCAGGCTTCAGGGTATCTGCTTCCCTATGCAGGGGTTCCCTCATCAAAACGGCCTCTCCAAGGCCTGCATAAGCACAAAGGGTGAGGGTACTATCAAGAGATATCTTCTCTAAGAAGCTCGAGTATGACAGAAATAAAAACTCACCATGGTTTTTGGCCTCCCAACGGGTCTTAGCCAGATCACGCCACACACGCTTCACATATGGGCAGGTCGAATCGAGTCATCGACCCCAGCCCGGGAGATCCTTGACAGCACCGAGGTACCACTCGACAGATGCATCATCGAAGGGAGTTAATTGGAAGGCAAGAAAAGATATCCGATTAATAAAACATGTTTAACTACGTTTCATATTCCATTCCTCATGGAATGGCATTTTCTCAGCGGGGATCAGGTCCGAGGTCCTGATTCGGACAAAGCGGCTTATCCACCCTCAGTCCTTGTCCTCGCCAATGCTAGCAAAAAAGGTCTTTGAGGATCGATGTTTTAACTTAATCAGGCCTCCTCGATAAATTCGGGGGTTGTACAGTTCAATCAGATGATCAAGGGTAAAAGGCATCCCCTCGACCATGTTCGAGAAATACCTAATCAGATAAACAATGCGCTAGAATGATGGATAGATTTGTCCAAGCGTCACCCGATATTGTCTGCAGAAATCGAGGATCACTGGGTCTATCGGTGGCGAAGAGGCTTCTACCGGGCCTACGGTGAAAGGATATGTGTATATACTAAGAAAATTGGCTTTGTGTTTGGTTTTGTCTTCTTCACATGAAGGAATCTCTACTTGCACCGCCTCCCCCCAATGGCAGTAAACCTTGACTTTCTTAGTTTCAGTTATTAGGCTGATGTATCGAGACATAGGTTCGCATCGTCCCGGAACAGAGGAAGGTTTTTCGACCTGGCAATCAGAAGATGTTTCACAAGGCCCGGGAATACACTCCTCAATACGAGGTGGTACTACTGTTTTACTCTTAGACGAGCTTGATGAATCCTTTTGGGGAACAATTTTAGAGATTTTGCCAAAATCTCAGAAGGAGAGGAAGAAATCGGTTGAGAGACGAACACAAGGAAGAAGTGAGGGTATAAACATAGTTTCTAAAGATCTGAAGATGTTGTGAAAGGTAAAGGTTTAAGGAACGAAGGATTGAGGCATTTATAGGGATAAGTCATGCGTGTTGAAGAAGATAAAAGGACTGTCAACCGCCATTTTCGATTTAAAGCTTTTCGAGAAACATACAGGCGTGACTTTTGCACGTCTTTTCTATCACATCAATCACTGACCTCACGTGACTTGCATCATGATGGGGACATCGAAGAATCAAAGAATTCAAATCGTTTCTTATCATTTCATTATAAGAAATGCAGGGACTATCTGTGTGCGGCCGATACTAGGGGCCCTGATATCAAGGCCTTTATGGCATCTCGGGCCCAATCTCGAGGGTCTCGAAGTAAAAACTGAAGTTCGACCCCAAAATGCATACCTCGAGAAAGCATGTCGAAGGCTCATCGCGGCCTACCTCGAGGCAGTATAAAATCGATGACCATCATGGAAAGGCGAAAAAACTCCTAAGGACGCATGGTTAGAGCTGATAAGGTCTGCAAAGATAGTACAAGTCTGTTACACAGCTATACCAATAGCATTTCTCTGTCATGATTAGACTTGTACTGTGTTGGTGTTCACCCCTCCTATATAAAGGGGACCCCTTGTCATTTTGTAACACACATGAGTATTCAATACAATAGAACATTCTCTGCTTTTCTTGCCTAAACGTGCTCAACAATTACTCTACAGATTCATTACTTGTTCATTTATTGTTCATTTATTATTCATTTATTGTTCTTCATTTATTTCCCATTATTAACCGCAAAAGGCTATCTTCGAAACCTTCGATATCATTGTTTCTCCATCAATTTTTCATTGCTAACTATCCTAACTAGACCTCGAGGCCCCCTATTCCGGCCAGTTCAAGGCCTAGTCTTGCGGCAGCATTGGTTTGCATATCTTATTCTCTTTACTTACACTTAGCATCTATTGCCTAACAAATAGTATTGAAATAAATCACATATTTTTGGAACCACAAAATCAAATATAATTGTTAATACCATTTTCAAGGTAAACAAACAATTTTCACTTTTTTCCCGAAAATTTTTCACTTTTTCTAGAAATCAGTGTTTGGCAATAAAATTTTAAATTTTCACTTTGGAAATTTTCAAAAATTTAAAAAACTCCAAAAAGCTATTTTTCAAAATTTTCACTCATATCACTCACAAAAATTCAAAAACAACTCAAAATTATATTCATGTCTAAACACAACTCTAATTTTCAAATACCATTTCACTTTTAAAAAAAATTAAATTTTTTTTTGGAAATTTACAATTTTTATGTCTAATTTGGTTCTAAGTATGACTACGAAAATACGTAAAGCCAATTCAAAGAAATTTAAAACCTGATTTCCTCCACAGATTCTTCAGTCCAAATGACGAAAGTTTCCAATGTTCATCCTCTTTTCGCTATTCTCTTACCCCCGGGATATGATACCTAATTGTATACGGTCAAAATCGAGCTCGACCTTTTATGATTAATCAAGGCAGAGCAGTTTCAACTCTCACCGGCTCAGTAGTTCTTCGAATTTCGGTGCCAGCTCGCGCACGGGCCACCAGCCCGGAGTCTTCTCTTTCTTCTTCTTCTTCGGCCTCATCCCTTAGTCGTTGGACTGACTCCATAAATAAAGGGATGATTTTCCCCTTGGGTTTACGAGCTGCTTTTTTTTTGGGTTTCTGCCCCTCGAAGTACGTGGAATTCGAAGTCATTTTCCTCTTTTTCTCCGACTTCAGAGCAGATGATTGGACTTCTTCATCACCAGACAGGGGCCTCATCATCACATCCTACCCGAGACCTACAAACCAAAAGAAATGAATAAGCCTGGGAAAATATTCGAACCATGGTCAAATGAACAAGTCAGGAAGAAAAGTTTACCATGACTACTAGCCTCCTATCGACCTTTCGCCAAATTGCACCATGCGCGCTCAGCATGTGTCGACTTCGATATTAGGCTCCTGACCCAATCCTCGAGTTGAGGAACCGTACCCTGCATCCAGGCAACGACTGCATCAAGTAAAATGCAGATAATAAAGGGTGAAAATACGAAGACAATAAACAGGAGTTAAGGAAGGGTTTATACTTACGTTTCATATTCCATTTCTCAAGAAATGGCACACTCTCGGCCGAGATCAAGTTCGAGGTCTTCACTCGAACAAATCGTCCCATCCAGCCCCGGTCTTTGTCCTCATCTATGCTCGAGAAAGGCGCCCTGGTTGCTCGACTTTGAAGCTTTATTAGTCCCCCTCGATAGAGTCTGGGGCTATAGGCGTATGAGGTGGTCGAGGGTGAAAGGAAGCCCATCGACTTTACTTGAGAAGAAACGAAGTATATCACTATCCTCCAGAAAGTGGGATGAATCTGATCGAGGGTAACCTCGTATTTCTTGCAAAAATCTACGATGATCGGATCCAAGGGACCCAACGTGAAGGGATAAGTATAAATACTTACGAACCCTTCCACGTGGGTGGTGATTGCTTCTTCTGGAGCAGGCACCACCACGTGTTTTTTAACCCCAATTGCAATCTTTTTAACCTGGGAGAGGAGTTTCTCGGCTATCGAACATATATACCTCGATAGCGGTTCGCATCGACCTGGCACCAAGGAAGTCTTTTCAATCTTGAAATCAGAATCGAGGACACATCCCTAGGAAAAAACTCTTCAGGGCGTGGCTTCGCCGCCGGTTCCTCACCGACCGGCCGTGATGATGAAGCAGTCTCCTTTTGTGGAATGGTTTTTGAAGTCTTAGCCATTTCTTTTATGAGTAAAGAAGAATGGGACTATAGAGGAGCGCTTGGTATTTTATGATGAAGCGAGCGAAGAAATTCAGGGATATGAGAATACAAAGCTTTGAGGAAGGCAAAGGATTTTGAGGATTAGAATGAAGAAAATTTGAAAGTAAAGTTTGAAAAGTTAAGAAGAAGGATATTTATAATTTCTCAGTGACGGTTCAAAGCCAGTAATGACCGACTATCGACTGACGCGCATTAAATGCTTGGGGAACGTGCCGACATGGCGTTTCAATTACCTTTGTTACTTACGTCATGGTGCTTATGTCATGATTTATCGAGGTGAAGTTCGACGGCTCAAATCATTTCTTGTCGTTACTCTCCAAAAAACGAGGGGACTATTTGTATATGGTCAAAATCGGGCTCGACCTTTTTATGATTAATCGAGATCGGGGGTGACAGGCCAAGATCCAACCCCATGTCATACCGAACTGTGATACGAAGTTAGATTGCCAAGCTCGAGATCCTAAGACCGATTAAGATCGAGACCTACCAAAATCAAAACCAACCGAGCTGGAGATCGACCAAGATCGGGACCGAATAAGATGGAGATCGAGGGAAGCTTACTGGGTCGAATAACGGAAAGATGAAATATCCACTATCGGGCAAGGATCACGGCGTAAATCCCAACATGTATCAAGAAGAGACTGATTAATTAGTCAATTATGGAATTTTTTTACTATATTTAGGAATGTACCAAGAATAGGATTCTCATACTATATAAAGGGGGTCTAACCAATTGTAAAGGGCATCATATTCACGTCACAAAAACAATACTCTCTTATTCTTAAGCTCTCAATATTTTCGTTATTGTGTTCATACTTTCCAGCGATATATACGCTTAATTCGAGGGCAATCTAGCTCAAGGATTAAAGCTATACATTTCGTTTAGTTTGCTCCATTTATATTTGCAGTTAATTCCATTATCAATTTACATTTTCTCTCAATTTGTGTTAAGTAAATCACGTGTCCTTAAAACCACAGTATAAATTCAATTGTTATCCGTTTTCAGGGTAAACACTAACAACTTCACAATTACAAGTTATTTTGTTGTACTTAGGACCTTTCAGAAAATTTTGCGGAAAAAAAATAAAAAATAAAAAACCTACGAAGAGAGAATAAAGATTATATTAGCAACAGCTCAACCACACTTTTTCAATGGTTGTAGTTGAACTGCCTTTGATTTTACATGCTATTTCCATTTCTGATCTTTTTTGTTTCTCCTCCTAAAGTATTATCATGATGGAAAATAGTATATTTTTTGCCGGCAACTATATCTTTTACAGGATGGAGCAGAAAAAATTCACCCTGCTTTACCAATGGTGAAACGAACTCTAGTTTGTACCAGATATGCTGTCAAGAAAAGCTTGTATTGATGGGTCCCTCCCAAGAAATTCAGATAACATTTCAATGGGGTCTTTTCCTCCTCCTGGGGCCAATACCTACCACAAAGAGAAAATGAAAAAAATTTAAAGTGCCAAGAAAGGAGAGCTTTCTCATGTCATTACTTAAGAAAATGAGCAATTCAGCAGGGAACTTAGGATGTGATCCTCCCTGATAGTTTCTGGAAACTGCATTCACTTTCTGAAAAAACATGAAGACTTCCTCAAGCTGAGTCGGCTATCATGAAACTAAAAGACCTATAAAAATTGATTTAAGTAAAACTCAATACTCGTAGCCAGAAAGGCCCTAATCTTTTGAGGGGCAGGGGCAGGGGCTTATACTTCAGCCGTAATTGGAGAATGGAGTAATTGCGTGCAGACAGGTTCTTTAGTGTGCAGTGAAATTTTAAGTTTCAAGTTTACTGACGATTGGGGAGCGGCGTCAAATTGATAGAAACATAGCTGAATGTGGATAGAGACAGCAGTCCTAGTGGCTAAGAGGGATTCATTCGGTTAGATGTAGAATTTGGAAATTGTAGTAACATAGTAGCATATGTCATATGCTGCAATAGTTGCAAATCTAGACTACCCTCAGGTTTTTTTTTTAGCAGTTATCCCCAAGGATTCCTGCCTCAGATAACCACAAAAAGCAAAGGCAAAATTACATCTCCAATTGCAAAAGCTAGTTCTGGTCTTTAAACATGCAAGAGAAAGAGCGATCTATCCATGTTAAGTTATTCGCTGGGATCACTTGGTACTAATCACTTAGGTTTTACGGGAAAACTAACCCATCCTTGCAGAGTCAGACATCATATGTGGTTAAGTATTGTCGATCTAAACATAAAGTTCAAGTGTAGCAAATGGAAAGTACAATCTCAGGGATGTACTTGGTACCTTATTCCTAAATTGCAAGCCTGCTTGCAGGTTGAAAATATCATCATGAAACTTCAACGCAAATATATCAGCAGCAAAGACCTAGGAAGAATTAATAAATTTGTCAAAACCATATTACCAAATAGAATATAAACACTCCAAACTGTACAGTAATTCTGCAATACTTCTGGCAAAGCTTAGCATGAGGTAGCTGATGATGCATTTAGCAAAAATAATAAAATACACCCTTCGCTTCATTTTACATGGCGATGTTTGACCGGGCATGGAGTTTAAGAAAGAAAGACTTCTGGCACATACCCAAAATTGCTCTTAAAACATGTAATCTTAAACATGCCATGACATTTCTATGGCTATAAGAGCAATGTTATTAAGAGTAAAATAAAAAGTTCAAAGCTAAGAGTTTCCAAAGAAAAGAGTGCCATATAAAATGAAATAGAGGTAGTAAATGGAGGAAAAAGAAAGCAAGTAACATAATCTATTAGGCTTTTATGGGCACATCCATGAATGACAAACTTGTCAAGTAAACAGATAAGAACGAGGATGAGCACAACCTCACTCCAGATGTGACTGTAGCAAGTGGCCTCATAGCCAATAGCAGTTCGTGGAAAACATGAAGCTGGGTTAATTCCTTCTAAAAGCGGTAAGCCTACCATAACCTGGAGAAATGGAGAAGAGCTTAGACACAATATATTAGGGTTCCTTCCAATAAACAACAGTGACAACATATACCTTCGGATAAAGATGCTTGAACAGCCCACTAATGTCAACATTCTCAGTAGAATGAATAATTTGATCGAATAGACCTGAAAAGATGAATGTCAACTCTTTAAAGTGACCCTCTTTAAGTGACACAGTCTAAGAGGTTTGTGCTTCCTTCTGGTACATTGACCAACCTTCAACTGTCCAAAATATTTGTTTCCTACATTTTGTCCCCGACTAATTTATTTTAAGCAGGATAACAGTCACTGGCTTCATTCTGAGTGGTAAGTGCAGCCCCCTCCCCCACCCCCCACACCCAAAAGAAAAATAAAATAAAAAGACATCTGCAGCAAAAACTTGAAACCCAAGATTTATTTGATGGTGTATATGATAGCATTCTAAAAATTCATGAGTCCTACCAAACCTTTAACTCAGAGATCGCTATTGCATATCTTATGCATATGTGAATTAAATATGCAACAGTTTTTACGGAGCAAAAGGTAAATTATACTTATCAATAATATAGCATTAGGGAATTGCATTTTTCACATAAGGTGCAGATTACAAAATATGCCTTTAGCTACAAGGGGAAACTGATGAAGTCCATAAACCAAATACTATTGCACCAGAGAAAAATGCAAACATGAGGCGTTCAGCTGATGAACTGTTGTTCGACAGTCTTCAAAGCACCTGCCGTCAAACCCAAACGAAGCACAGAGGAACGGTTTCCCGAATGTCTCTACCTTCCATTGTCCTTTTTTTTTTCATCTTCAGCGCCAAAAGCACTGTGATATGGTCATATCATTGTCACCTATTTCATTCACATATATTTAGGAACATATGCCACATTTCAGTTGCAGCTTTCCTGTACTGGAACAGGTGATTAACACTTCTCTACTCTTTTCACACATAAAAAACATCTGTTGCACATCATTATTTCTCCTTTCATCAGATTATCTTGGGTTAGGCAAGCTTCATTTGGAGAGACTCATCCAAAAGAGGAAACCCTTGGAGCTTGTAAGGAGATTTAAGTAAATTTGTCGTTTTTGGTTTAAGAACATCTGAATTAATCATTTTCTCACACCTCCCAAGCCCTCTCACACAATACATCCAATAAATGCAGCAAGCCATGCATCCAAGTATCCAACTATCCTGTAAATTTTTCCTCAGATTAATGCTCCAATTATTACAGTCCTGCAATGAGCAATTGTAGCATCTGGATTTACAGCTAAATTGAGATATCAGGGTTAGTCTCCTTCAAGAGTTTATTTCTAAGATAACAACCTTTCCAAAATCTTTTTCGACCATCTCCTACTTTTAAGTAGGTGTATATTTGGAATGCTGACCAAAGACTTCTATGTGTGTCCTCAGACCATATCCATGAGAGGGTTTGAGTTTGTCTTGTTGCACCAAGAGTGTTGTTTCCCATTTTTAGCACTTAAACCCTTCTCCAAGGTAAATCTTTGTCTTGACTATATCACAAAAACTATTTAAATAGCTCGTACCCTCTAATCTTAAGTTCCTTACACCAAGTCCATCCTTAGTTTAGACCTCTTTCACCTTCTCCTATTTGACCAATATCATTTTATCACCCCTTTTCCTCAGAGGAAGCCTTTTCATAGTCTATTCAGTTGGTTCTCCACTTTAGCAAGTAAGGAAACAAAGACATGGTATACATGGAAAGATTATCGAATAAACTATTTGCTAAAGTTGCTCTTTCTCACTTAGACAAATACCACATCTTCCAACTTGATAGTCTATCTGCAGCGCAGGAATTGGCGATATCGGCAAAGATGCATAGAAGGAAAGAAAGCGGCAAAAACAGGAAAAAGAAACGAAAGTGGAGTTAGGGCTTTTGGTGCAATGAAAGGTATTGTTTGGAATATAAGAAAATGTAAGGGACAACAAAGTAGGATACTTGGTATCCAAGGAGCTTTTAAGCAGAAAAAATACAAGTTAGGGTGCCAATTAATGATTTTTGGCTTGTTTTAGTTTAAAAGCACTTTTGGTGTTTATCAAACACCAAATTTAAGACAAAAAGTGCTTAAAAGCTCGTTTGACCAGCCTTTAAAGGGTGTTTGGATAAACTTAGAAGCTGGTTTTAAGCACCTTTTGGCTTATTTTAGTGTTTGGTAACACCAAAAGTGCTATTAAGCTAGATGTTTTTATGCCAAAACAAATCAAAAGCCATAAGCTGCACACCTCAACATGGCTTTTCAACTTTAAAGCTCCTTGTGTTTGATTAAGTATTTTACTTTGTTAACCCTTACAGTTTATTATACTCCCAAAAATACCCTTCACTACACCAAAACCCCTAAATCTACTCTCGTTTCTTTTCCTTCTTGTGTGCCTGTTCCTCTGCTTATTTCCATCTTTGCCTTTCCATATCCACCGGGTTCACCGCTGACATTGTATCTCGTCACTGTCATCCCATTCCTTTGCTGCCATATTTGACAAATACATTTGGATTTATTAGTTTCCTTACAAAAACATTTCTGAAACCCAGTAACTTTTATAGGATCAATGTGAAATCCAACTAAAAAAACCCAAAAGCAGACTGGTGGTGATTTTATATCTTTTGCCCGCATTTGGAGGCAGGGGAGCAAGGAAGGAGATCTATTTTACCAGCAAAATAGTTCCTTCAACACCAATTTTCTTTTGGCGTGAAGGGACAGTTGGGGAGGTAGGAAAGCCAAAGTAGCTATCGAAATTGACTTTTTGGACCTTCCGTGATTGATACACTATGTTTTGGTGGAATGAAGTGGTACAAGGTAAAGTGGAAGCGAAGAAGACGGCGTACCTGAAGTTATTGGGGAGCATAGGCGCGGAGGAGAGGCAAGCGTGCATGGAGAGGTATAAGCTAGCTAGGAAGGAAGCTAAGCTGGTGGCCACGGAGGCTAAGACTGCGGCGTATGGTCGTATGTACGAGGAACTGGGGGAAAAAGGCGGGGAGAAGAAGTTATTCCGGCTGGCCAAGTTGAGAGAGAGGAAAGCTCGAGATGTGGACCAAGTGAGATACACCAAGGACGAAGATGGTAGAGTATTGACGGAAGATGCCCAGATTAAGAGGAGATGGCAGACTTACTTTCATAAACTTCTGAATGAAGAAGGGAATCGAGATATTGTGCTAGGCGAATTGGAGCATTCCGAGAGTCACCGGGACTTTTGGTACTGAAGGCGTATCAAGGTTGAGGAGGTTGTGGGAGCTATCGTAAGATGAGTAGGGGTAGAGCGACCGGGCCAGACGAGATTCCGGTGAAATTTTGGAAGTGTGAGAGGAGAGCAGGTTTGGAGTGGTTGACTAGGTTGTTTAATGTTTTTAAGGCGAAGAGGACGCCGGATGAGTGGAGGTGGAGTACGGTAGTTCCATTGTATAAGAACAAAGGTGATATCCAGAGTTGAAACAATTATAGGAGTATCAAGTTACTGAGTCATACCATGAAAGTGTGGGAAAGGGTGGTTGAAGCGAGGGTGAGGATGACAGTGTCTGTATCCGATAACCAGTTCGGGTTCATGCCGGGTCGTTCTACTACAGAAGCTATACACCTTGTTAGGAGGTTGGTGGAACTGTACAGAGAGAGGAAGAAGGATCTACACATGGTGTTTATTGACCTAGAGAAAGCATATGACAAGGTTCCTAGAGAAGCTCTGTGGAGATACTTGGAGGCAAAAGGTGTGTCGGTTCCTTACATTATGGCAATTAAGGACATGTATGATAGGGCAAAGACTCGGGTTAGGACGGTAGGAGGCGACTTTGATCATTTTCCGGTTGTAATGGGATTACACCAAGGTTCTGCGCTCGGTCCGTTCTCGTTCGCCCTGGTGATGGACGCGTTAACACACCATATTCAAAAGGAGGTGCCATGGTGAATGCTATTCGCCGATGATATAGTTCTGATTGATTAGTCGCGAGCCGGTGTTAACGAGAGGCTGGAGGTTTGGAGACAGGCTCTTGAGTCTAAGGGTTTCAAGCTGAGCAGGACGAAGACGGAATACCTGGATTGTAAGTTAAGCGCTGAGCCGGGGGAAGTGGACGCGGATGTGAGGCTTGAATCATAGGTCATCCCAAGTAGATGCAGCTCAAGTACCTTGGGTCGGTTATCCAGGGGGGAGGGGAGATCAACGAGGATGCCACACACCGTATTGGGGTAGGATGGATGAAGTGGAGGTTAGCATCTGGAGTCCTATGTGATAAAAGAGTGCCACTGATACTCAAAGGTAAGTTCTATAAAGCGGTGGTTAGACCGGCCATGATGTATGGGGCTGAATGTTGGCCTGTTAAGAACTCACATATCCAGAAGATGAAAGTGGCGGAAATGAGGATGTTGAGATAGATATGCAGGCACACTAGGATGGATAAGATTAGGAATGATGATAGTCAGGAGTAGGGGTGTTCATGGTTCGGTTTGGATCAATTTTTCCCTAAAAAGAAACCAAACCAAGTAAGTCGGTTTTTCAAATATTAGAACCAAACCAAACCAATTAAGTCGATTTTTTCTTGATTCGGTTTATGTCGGTTTTTCGGTTTTTTCGGTTATTTGTCGGTTTTTTCTTAAATATAAGACATACATTACCAAACACATATTTCGGCGACCACATTTTCAACGTAACACTATCAAATCAATTGCCCTTTGAGAAACCTATTATTTACCAAGATATATTGATGATAATTGAATCAAATAGTGATGAATAATTTAAGGACTCAATTAAAAATATATTATTTTTAACATGAAATAGATTCTTACACTTAACAAAAGAAAACTACCAATCAAACTAAAATGTAAAGGTAAAGACATGTACTAAAAGTGTAATCGATTAACATTTACTATAAAAAATTTGAAACTTTGTATAAAAGTATACATATATATATTATAGGTGTAATAATAAATTTAAAATAGCTACTCCTATATTCGGTTTGGTTCGATTTTTTTTTATTAAAACCAAAACCAAATCAAATTTGATCGGTTTTTAAATTTCAAAACCAAAACTAAACCAAAACAAAAAGTATAGGTTTTTTTGGTCGATTTGGTTTGGCGTTCGGTTTGGTTCGGGTTTTCGGATTTTTATGAACACCCCTATTCAGGAGAAGGCACATGTGGCTCCCATTGATGACAAGATCCGGGAAGCAAGGCTCAGATGGTTCGGGCATGTTCAGAGGAGAACCCTAGATGCTCCGGTGAGAAAATGTGAGCGGTTGGTTGTGGAGGGAACGAGAAGAGGTAGAGGGCGGCCTAAGAAGTATTGGGGAGAGGTGATCAGGCAGGATATGGCGAGGCTTCAGATTTCCGAGGACATGACACTTGATAGGAAGATGTGGAGGTCGAGTATTAGGGTTGTAGGTTAGGAGGTAGTTGAGTCTTTCCTTACTTCGTACCATTGTGAGACCAGTCTGATAGGGTTTTTGTCTAAGATAGCTAGTGGCAATATTGTGTCTTACTATTTCACTTTTCAGTGCACAACCTATTTACTAGCTATCGCTTTTGCTTTGCATCTTTCTTCTGGATTTCATGTTGTTCCTATTTTCTTATGATTTCTGTGGTGATACTAATATTGTCTCCTTTTTCTTTTTGTTTTCTTGAGCCGAGGGTCTTTTGGAACAGTCTCTTTACTCTTTCGGGGTAGGGGTAAGGTTTGCGTACACACTACCCTCCCAAGACCCCACTAGTAGGATTTTACTGGGTTGTTGTTGTTATTGATATCTTACTAAGAAAATTTAACCTTCAATTAATTGTAATGTGCATTTTAAGTCCGTCATGAACTAGACTCCGACCAGTTTCATGGTTTACTCTTAAAACATGTGAATATTAGTATTACATTATGTAATATGCCAAGTGGAGGCTATTTTAGTGCTTATGTTCCACATAGAAAGGTGACAGTTGCGAACAAACTATATCCCCCTAAATTTGCAGTAAAGAAATATCAATATAACCTCCATTTAGCATAGTAAATGTAGGCACGTGGTTCAATAGTTAATATTCTATTGAATTTGCGGGAGGCCATCAATCAAGAGAACAAAGTGGATATTTCAATTAAATGGAAGTTAAATATTGCTTAGTTAGATATCACGAGAACAACAACAAAATCTGACCGAAGGAACCAAAAGTGCAATTTCCCACGGAGGAAAGTGATGTTTGATCAAAAGATAAAGGCAAAAGTCCTTAAGCCAGGACTGAATGTGAAATAGGTGAGCTAGGATGACCTTACTTCTCTCGGATCATGCATGCATAAATTATTTCAAAATTAGGGGTGGCAATTTGAGTCAAAACCCATTTGACCCCGCCAACCGGCCCAAGGTTGGGTTGGTCATTGACCCACCCATTTGTTGAACTCAGCCAATCTTGACCTAACCCATTTCAGCCCATCTAAAGTTGAGCCGATTTTTAGCCCAAGTTGATCCATGAGTAACTTTGCTAAAATATATTAAAAATAATATTTTTTTTGTTTGATATGTTATATATGACCATAATAAAAGGAAAAAAAAAAGTCTTATTTGATAATTAAAAAATTCATAAGAACACAATAACATTAATTAAAGCTTGGTAAGAATTGGGCGGATTGGGCTATGACCCAAATTTTAGCCCAACTTGACCTAGCCCATCTCAACCCAAGTTACTTTTGGGTGGGTCAATAACCCGCCCATTTATTGACTCACCCAATTTTAAACCGTCCAAAATTAGCCCAACTCGCCCATTTGACACCCCTAGTCAAAAGCAAAGAAATGTTTAGAAAAAACTGCAGATCAAACCTAGTGAAGTGCTGATAGAAGATCTGATAACACAAGGTAATGGGATCAGGGCCAGAAGGAGGACAAATCCAGAATGTTGAGCAAGTAGAGATGGCATACAGGTGTTTGTGATTCTTTTTATCAAATGACGTATAGTTATTTGTGATTATTCTTACATTGCACATTCTAAGACTATATCATAGAAATATGTGGGAAAGGAGTAAGCATATCATTGAAATTGTGGCAATTTAATAAGAGCATATCATTCAAATAGTGGCAATTTAATAAGGTATGCATGACTAGGGAAAACACAAGTTTTGAAACTTTGCAGCAGAAAGTGATCTGATGAAGATTACCAATTTTAGTATCTAAAAGGACCCAAAAGAACAGAATAGGTTATCCCTTCATGGATTAGAAGAAGAACCAGTAAATTGCTAAGTTTTAAACAAGCTAATAGAAAGACTTACAATAAAAGATCTCCTGTTTTAATTTCAGTGCTGAGAAGGAGCATCGCCATTTCTTAAGCGATTTACAAAGTTCATCTTTGATGGGCTTTGTGATATCCTACAAAAGGTAAGTGATGCCGATAGAGTATAAATATTATCAAACTATCTAAAAAAGAACGATTACCAAGTTTGTTGGCAATAACATCAGGTCAAGCATAGTTTCTGATTTGAAGCCAATGTATCAAACTTGAAATTTATTGGTTAAACTAGCATGAAGGTTAACATAAGCAAGTAAAAAAGCAAATGCATTCCTTCAAAGTAACTGTTTTTCTTCCTTCTCTTTTTTTTTTTTTTTTTTTTTGAATGGTAAATGCTACTCAAAAGAACATTTCTTGCAACAGAGAGAACAGATGGAAGAGCAAAGAAAAGCAGAATAGTAGCAAGTCTGAATATCTGACGTATTTTAAGTCTCATCTTACTGGAAGCATAGAGAATGGATAGAAAGTACAGTGGAAGTATGGATCACCTGATGAAAACCAGAGATCAGCCTCAAAGAGAGGCTTTCATAGCACCTGGCACGAATAATTCAAACTTATAATACCATAAGCTAACGACACAGGGATCAATTTAAAGGGCAAAGTGTTAAACACATACCAATTCTCCATCAAAAGGGCAGGAATCTCCACAAAATCAGGATCCAGGCGCAGCCCCGAGAATTTGGCAAATGATGCACAGTTGCAAATGTGATGTATCTGAAGCAAATACATCAGTGAGAACACACTTAGCTGTTCCAAAAATTAACCCGGTGTGTGGATGAGATTTTACATAGAGAAGTACATAAGGTAAACTTTATCAATATGGGTACCACAGCTGAATGATAAGCATCTACAAAGTGGTTGCCCAACATATTTTAGCCAAATAGCAGGAATAAATACAGACATGAATTAATCCTCGAGTTAGGTCTCCTTTCGACCATAAACAAAGCGACTCTACTTTTCAATTTAGTAATCGAGAAATTCCAAAGGGCGAACTAGCGCATTGTTCGAAACTCGGGGGATAATGAGCTCGTACCAATACCCTTCTCTACTTAAATACCACACTTTTGTCTCTGACAGGTTTCGAACATGTGATGTGCAAAGTGACATTACTTGTATCATAAAATTATTCATGGAAGAGCATTTGATTTTAATCTTTAATAATGGTAGAAGCTAATTTCTCTATTCATGAATATGAAAGGAATTCGTACCGTTACAAGAAATCAAAACAAATGAAAGAGAATATTAAATGATGTGCTACATGTATTGATCTAGTAAATGTATTTAGACTATATTTACAACTAATATTCTATAATACTCCCCCTCGAGTTGGAGCGTAGATGTTGACCCTGCCCAACTTGCTCCAAAGATAATTAACTCGAGTTCTATTCAGCGAATTTGTGAATAAAATAAGCTAGTTGCTCTCCAGTCTTTACATAACTAGTGGAAATCAGGTACTCCTGAATCTTCTCACGAATAAAGTGACAATCAACCTCGATATGTTTGATTCTTTCATGATATACTGGATCGAGGCGATATGCAGAGCGACTTGATTATCACACCAGAATTTTGCTGGTATAGAGTAGTTCAACTCAATTTCTATCAAATGGTTATGTATTCACATAATCTCACTCGTGGCCTGTGCCATAGCTCTGTACTCGGATTCTGCACTTGACCGAGATACAACATTTTGTTTCTTACTCCTCCATGATATAAAATTTCCACCAACAAAGACACAATAACTGATAGTCTAAGTTGCTCTGACACGGCAATTTAGGTGTCGCACCTGTGTCGACACGACACTAGCATGGGTGTGCGCATGGGATCTGTACCGGATTTGGTCAAACAATTTTGGATACTTTGACCACAACGATGGAAAAATTCGAGACGAGATACAATTTGATTCGGAAATCAGAACCAAAACTAGGGTAAATTTGAAGAAATTAGCATATCTTATCTAGGAAATCAATCCTTTACTTATCTACAACTTGAAAATAAAAAATAAATCCACACTTTACAAGCTATACGTAAGTATTCCATAAAAATTCTCATAATTTAGAGATACTTTTCTATTTTTATTTTTTTGAATCAGTTTTAGTTAGATCCTCGCAAACGTATCCGTACTAGGATCTGTATCCCTAATATTAGAATTTATATCTTGAAGGATCTGACCTCTAGATCTGCACCCGTATCAAAGACCTGCACCCGTATCCGAGCAGCTTAGCCGGTAGTAAACCTTCTACCAATTTTAGATCCAACCCAATCAACATTTGCAAACCACCCAATGTAAATAATTAGACCCATTTAATTTATACTGTGTAATTTTGGATAATGCTGGAACTATTCTAGTCACGGAAGCTTTATCATCAGACATTTTAACTGATATTTAGTCAACTGATGAATAAAAGTAAAAAAATGAACAATCTGACACCCAAAATTGGTTGACAAGAGCAAGACGTGAATGATACCGAATAAACAGCACACACACAAAATAATAGCAATCCGACACCCAAACAGAATCTGATAGTTGTAGAAGCACAAAACAAATTACCAAATTGACTGTCTTAGAAGTATAGGGAAAAATAAAGCCAATCTGGACGTGAAGAATAAACTCCAAACAGTGTTTTAACACCAAGAAAAACACATGGTATATGCTAGAATTGATGAGGTGATGCCGGAGTGTGAGAGGCAGTCGCGAGGTGGTGTGTGTGACTCACTCGATGCCTACCCTGTCGCCGGGAAAAAATTCTCAGCATGAATTGAGCCCTAGCAGCTCTGATACCATGTAATTCAATGGTAGAAGTTGATTTCTCTATTCATAAATATGAAAGGAATTTATACAGTTACAAGAAATCTATCTAAGGAAAGAAATCAAAACAAATAAAAAAGAATATTACAAGATCTGCTAAATGTATCTAGAATGATCTAGTAAATGTATTAAGACTATATTTATAGCTAATATTCTATAACATAATCCTTTTGGTCCTTGAACTTCAACTATGCATTGGCAACTAGAATTCTATGTGCCAGAAGGTGGATGTCATTTGATGTAGTGATGCCATTACATAAGGGCAAAAGGAAATCAACCCATATGATAGGGGGGAAAAGGAGGATAAGAAAAGAAAGGAGACGAACACTTGTTAGATCTGCATCTTGTCCCTTACTTGACTTGTCTTAGCAGAGAACTAGAAAGAGAACAAGAATTCTTTTTACCTTGATAAAGGTGGTGTGTGGTCCAACTTATGCACACTATCTACCAGGTATTCACTATCTTCAGCCACCACGAGTATCGGTAACTCCGTTCACAAAGACTTAATAGATGGAGAGAATAGCATTTTTGCCTCTGCTAGGTTTTGTACAGTTAAATATAGCAACAATTCATACTATGTAAATATAGAAGGATACCCAAATCCTGTAATTAGGTAATTAGGAGATTTTGTAGGCCTGTAATTATAGCATTTCCTTATTTGTATTTCATGCGAAGGTTATTTAAACCCAACAGCTTGAGCTTTAAGGGAATAATCAAGCAATCTATTCTACGAATTCTTTCTTCTCTTCTTGTCTTGACATGGTATAGAGCCAGGCTCTTCGCCAATTTATTGTTTACCCAATGTTGGGTCCCCATCTTATATTGTCAACACTCTAGATGTCCAGTCCCGGGCATGTTGGTGGTGAGAGTGTTGAGTCCCACATTGGCTGTGGAAAGCAAAATTGAACTCCTTATATGATCTTGGCAATTCATATCCCATAAGCTAGCTTTTTGGTTGAGTTAGGCCGAAGGTCTATTTCTTTATCAATTATATGTGAAAAAGTTGTGATCAAAGAAAAAGCTATTTCACTTCCAAGATAGTAATATTATCATATAAAATGGAACAAATGGAATATTCTATATTTTTTTGTTGTTATACACAAATGAAGTACTATATTACGATAAGAAATAATACAGTATACTATTATCATTTACATTCTTACATGTTCTTACTAAAACAATAGTATCAAAAGTTAACACAACAAAACAACACTGAGGAAAAATTGAGACAATTGGGATTATTGGAGGAAGTTTAATATTGGCTATATGCAATAAACTAATTGAAAATTTGGTATGGACTTTAAATTATTAACGAATACGAAACCATTAGCACCCAAAGGAGAAGCTCTAATCGGGAACCGAAATGAGTTGTGTAGGCTAGAGAATAGGAAGGGGGTTAGAAAAAGGATAAATGGAAGGGGAAAAAAAGAACAGAAAAGAGAGAAGTGATTGTTAATGATGTTAGTTGTTGTCTTGTTTTTGGTTCTAGCTTTGCCTTTAAAATAGGTCCTGTTATGAATGCACATCACATTGCAGCTCCAAAAGGGACCAGCGTGGCCGTGAGCAAATGCAAATAAAATTTTAAGGACCAAAGATGCAAAATCTGACTTAGAGGACAGAAGAGTTTTGGGGCTTCTGTGGTTAGCCATTCAATTTTTGTTACAGCTCAAGTCTATGGTACGTACTGTTCCCTTTGGCCCAACTGACCTCATGGATTGGCCTCTTTGGTTACATCACATTGAGCTAACAAGCAGGTGTACCATGTGTTTGTGATCTGTCTTATATAGCACATCACTTTTGTGTCCCTTTCCAGTGCAGGATAGGTGTCATGCATTCCATCTTTATTAGTCTGTTAGCCTACAGTCTGTTGGTCCTTCTCCTTAACACGTCCTTATCACCCTGCTCCTTCATGGGCATCACATGCACCCATCTGAAGAACTCAGCGTCCTTGTAGAGGTTTGTCCCATTATCGTACCCATAGTACATATTGTTCGCATTAACCAAAAAGATGTCACAAATTTGTGTCTTAAGTTACTCCATATCGAGCCGAAAAGCCTGGGTACCACGTGAACTTTTATTCAGCAGAGAAATCTCCGAGGACCAGAGGTGGATGATTGGAAACTCGGTGGATAATGGGTCTGCCCCTCTATCCTTCTCCACTTAAATACCTAACTTTTGTTTGCGGCAGATGTGCGCCTAATTCACACATTGGCATACCATGAACTTGTGCTTTGTTTTTTATAGTACATCACTTTTCTCTCTCTTTCTAATGTGTGATTTGTCTAAGATGTCAAATGCACCTCTTCTTAGGGAGCTTTCTAACCTGGAATCCTGTCAGTCATTCTCCTTTGACCCGCCCCCATCAGTCCTCCCTCATTCATGGCGTCACAATTTTACACATGATACTTTTTACTCCACCAAACACATACAATTAAGAATAAGATAAGCATTTCTCTCTAGAAGTCTTCCAGTAAGCTTTAACAAGATAATGTCAAAGGTACGGCTCTATAGTTCTCCTTCATGGCAATATATACAATAAAGTTTCATGGCATCATACTTCAATTCTTTGGTTGAAGCACGGCCTTCATTTTTTAACAAGTTCAGATCAGGCGATTAATCACATCTGACAATTTTTTCTTGTTACCACTTTCCGAGCTGCAGACAATCCTTATATGTAACGAAGGCAGCTCGATAATGATTTCAACATGGATTCGACCCGAACTAAACCATTTTTCAAGGGACTGGCAGTCACTTGGATTAATTCCAGTGCACCCCTTGACTAACAAGTTGTGAAGCTGGCAATGGCTCTTAGCCAGTGCCCCACAAGGTTTTTCCTCAAAATTGAAATTATTAGACAAAACAATAATCGCAAGATTGGCTAAGAAAAAAGGACATACTAGTATTTAATTGGAAGGGAGGTGCCAGGTGACATTGCTCTCCAATTGTATTATAACTTGACATGAGAGATAACTGGAATTCAGACTAGTGTTCTAATTTTTCACTAGGCATGAAAGGAAAGTCACATACCACATGACCAAATTCATGGAAAAGATTCACCACTTCAGGGAATTGCAACAACCCAGGGTGACCATCAACTTTCTTTTCAAATTGAGAAACAAGTAGTGCCACAGGAATCTGGATCCAAGGAAATTTCGTTAGTGAAAATCTAAAAACTAGAATCAGGCAAATGATACATCCAGCAGTTACCTGTCTTGAACCATTATTTAGTAAACCATTCTGAAGAGCTACGACACAGGTGTGCGCATATTTACCGACTCTGTTAAAATTGCAACGAATTTTCAGTATTCTACAATAAAGTTGATAAAGGAAGCACATTGAACTTGAAGAAGAATAATCGAGCTGGGATAACCTGGAGTATAGATCTAGGTAAAAATAACCAACAAGTCCTTTAGAACTTAGATCTGAAGTTGAAAATAGCTGCACATCTGGATGCCAAACCTCAGCACCTTCAACTTCCTTGAAATCTAAGCCTAATATTAAATAAATTATTATTATTATTATTACATTATTGTGCTATGAGTAAGGGAAAAAGGATCAAAGACAGCACCAAACACAATTCGGGGTGATTACCAAATAAGTCTTGGCAGATTTTGAAGATGCCGGACAAAACCAAATTGATAGGGAAGTACTGTTTAATTACTCCAAAATTCATATGGAATTGTTGATCTTTGACTCTTTTGACGTAGTATGGAAGATCCTCCATGCCGAAAGGACATTCGCCTTCCTCTTTCTTCTACATTACCAGAACACAAGAATCTTCAAGAGGTGAAGCATATAGGTGAAACAGACCAAACATAAGCTAAAGTGTCAACATACAGGAAATTCGAAGTTACCTTTAATGCTTTAACCATCGAAAGTTCCCTGTAGGCTAAATCATTTAAGCTAGCAGAGAGACTCTCCAAGAACTCAAACACCTAATAAGTTTGAAAATCAAGAGAAACGGCAGACCAAAATTCATTTTGCAAACTTGTAATAAACATTCCAAATATATAAAACATAAATTGTTACTCTTTGCATATAGTGGAAATGATAGATATTCAGCACCTCTTAACATTTTGTGCATAATCCTTCTCTTTTTTTATAGTAGTGGTTAGAACTATTAAAAGGAAAGAAAGGGTAATGACGGAATAGAGTAAAGAGAGACATGTATTCCTAGGAGCCAAGGGAGTTGTGTATTCTTCTTGAGGGCAAATTATTCAAGTTCTGTAAAGAATATCAACCAACAATGAATTCTGCACCAACCTTAGAGGAAGACTTTGCCATTCTAACATCAGTGGCATAGTCAGCATAATTTGCAAAGCCAAGCAATCTAGCAAGCTTGTGCCGCAACTGAATCTGAAATTGTACAAGAAACATGAATATTAACTGGAATTTGAATAGGAGGAGAAGACAGCATATTAGTACATTGGTCAGTCAATCTGCATCCATCAGGAACTTAAGCGTACAGTAAGTTCATCTTAATCATCAGCATTTTCTGTGAAAACAATATTCTCCACAGACAACCAAAACAATCGAAGTAAAAGCTCATAGTACATTCAGTTCTCAATATAATAGAACTCCTAAGAGTATCAAGTATCATGTCAACTTCTTTTTCTATGCAAATGCTCAGAAACTGCAAACTTTTGGGCATTCATACCAGCTTTTCAAGGATAGTAACATTGGCTTCACATCTGCGCCCATAGGAAATAGAAACAGCTCTTCTGGTTGATCCCACCTTCAAAGACAGAGAATTTCTATATCACAAATGTTTAGGATGGTTATCAAGGAGACAGACATAGAACTTTCAGAAGTAACATTTTTGCATAAAATAAGACCTTATTTCAAGATGTACATTGAAGAGATAATTAAAGACTGAAGCAATAAAAAAATAAATACAGGGTGAGGTATTTCTGTCAGGAACTTGAATTTTGAGCAAGAATTTAACAGCACCGCATAAACCCAGCTTGGCTCAAGATAAGTAATCGAATTTGCTCCCAAAATGGGTCCAACAACCAGCTTAAGTCCACAAATGGGCTGCTCTTTTTTTTTTTTTTTTTTTTTGGGGGGGGGGGGGGGGTTACAAAAAAGGAGAGTTTGCAGCTTTCAACGACCTATATTTTGATTGGACACGACTGACGGCTATTTAGGCCTAATTAAGTACAGGTCGTTGGATATTACTAAAATCTACTACCTTTAAGAATAAAGGTAGATTTTTGTAAATGTCCAATGACCTATATAAAAAATATAACGCCCACCCAGCCACGAACGAAACACAAAAACGCCAAAAGTTTGCCCCTTCTCGCAGTAAAAACCGGCAATCTCCCCATTTCTAAGCCCCAAGCTCTCGGTTTCTGAACCAGATACCCATCATCCACGATGTATAGATGGGAAGTTCTAGTGTCATGTTTGTGCCCCTCCTCTACAGTCGTGTCATACAGTGCTTATACAAATCTAGGTTCTGTGTGATGTACGCTTTTGGCCGTATACAATTTGATTGACGGTTGATCATGGTGCTTTTAAAGCGTCGGCACCCAGAGACATACATTCTAGGCAACTACCACACTAGAAGACATTGAGCTAATTTAAAGGCTTCCTGTAGATGTCCATAGTCCACACTGTTGGGAGGGGTTGTGGGGTACCAAGGTGGCGAGATGAGATGAAGCATTTGACAGACTTTCACCCCATTGCTAATTCGTTAAAAGGGTGGCAGATTGGCACATATCTGATTAAGACCTACTTTGACTAGGCAGCAGATATTACTATGGATGCTCCCGACGAGGTAGTGCAGCAGGGATGCCAGCGTACATAGTATGCATGTAATATATGCATTTACATGTTTCATGCTACACCAAAAACAAAACAAAAATTAGCCTTAATCTAGAGAATCAAATTAGCAGTATCTTCAAAGCATCTTTTATTTCTCTCAAGCCATATAGTCCACTGAAAATGTTGGTTTATGTTTAGTCAACAATGGCATGCTGAAAATGTTGGTTTATGTTTAGTCAACAATGGCATGCCAATTGGAAGAGTTGGTGGAAAGAGTTGGTGTGGATGCTAGGAGGAAGCTTCCTCCTTTGATGTCACCCATGACATCAAGAGGAGGTAGTTTGATGTCACCAATGACATCAAGAGGAGGTCTTTACCTCTATAAATAGATGCACTCCTTCACTTGTAGAAATCATCCCAAAATAATACAATACATTGTAGTGAGTAGAGAGTTAAGAGAGAAATTCTCTTAAGTGTAATTGGGAAATCTCCCCTTCCTTTGTTAATATTAAAAAGGGCAATTGTTCTCTGGTGGACGTAGGATTATTTTGATCTGAACCACGTTAAATCTTGTGTTCTTTCTTTTACGTTTCCGCTAACAATTGGTATCAGAGCGACAGGATTCTTTAACGATCCAAGGAGAAAGAACAAGCAAATATGAGTTCCATGAAGTTTGAAATTGATAGATTCAATGGACGCAACAACTTCAATATCTGGAAGATCCAGATGATGGCGTTACTGCGGAGGGAAGGTTCAATCCATGCTATTGACGGAAAGTATCCTACGGATATATCAGCTCCCGACAAGGAGAAGATTGAAGGGGATGCATTGAGTGCAATCCAACTATCCCTTGCACCTAACGTGCTTTGTGAAGTGAGTACGGGTACCGAAGAGACGGCCAAACAGTTGTGGGAAAAGCTAGAAGGGCTATACCAAGACCGATCAGTGACAACAAGAATGTTGTTACAACGGCGTCTTCACACATTTAAGATGGGGTCAGGTACTTCGTTACAAGATCATTTAGATGCGTTTAATAAACTTGTCATGGACTTACAGATTGCAGGAATTAAAAGGGAGGAGGAGACGCTTGCATGTGCTTTGCTATTTTCATTGACTTCAGGATATCGTGATATTGAGAATTCAATGATGTATAGCAAGGAGCCTATCAAGCTTGAGCAAGTGCGGCAGGCACTTAACTCTAGTGATGTGCGGAGGCACATTGAAGGAGATAGAGATGACCAGGCAAGTGGCCTCTTTGTAAGAGGCCGGACTAGCCAACAGGGAAAGACCAAATCAAAGCACAGATCAAAGTCTCGTGTGAACAAGAAGAATACAGAGTGTTGGGGTTGTGGCAAGAAGGGGCACTTTGAACGAGATTGCCCAATGTCAAAGTCCAAGGAAAAGGCGAGTGCATCTACAGTTGAACAGGTACATAATTTTGATAATGATTATGTACTAACAACATCGTGTAATAATAATAGTAGTTATGAAAACAAATGGGTGTTAGACTCTGCTTGTACTCTGCATATGACGTTCCGAAAAGACTGGTTTAGCAGCTACGAGAAAAGTGGAGGAACCGTAGTAATGGGCAATAATGCAACTTGTGCAATAGTTGGCATTGGCTCAGTTCGGGTTCGCTGCCATGATGGAATCGTGAGGACTATTACACAAGTCCGTCATGTTCCTGATCTGAAGAAGAATTTGATCTCCTTGGGTACTCTGGATGAACAAGGCTACAGGTACATGAGCGAAGCAGGAACTATGAAGGTGACTAAAGGTTCTTTAGTCATGCTGAAAGGCAAGCTGGAGAACGGCCTTTACACATTGGCCGGAAGCACCATTGTTGGCTCTGCAAATGCATCTACAGTGCAGTTATCTAATGATAACAAGGCAAGACTATGGCACATGAGACTAGGTCATATGAGCGCACGTGGACTGGAGATGTTGAGCAATCGTAAACTTTTGGAAGGTGAGAAGATCAGCACGCTTGACTTCTGTGAGCACTGCGTTCTAGGGAAGCAGAAGAAGGTCAGCTTCAGCACTGGCAAACACAAGACAAGAGGAGTGCTAGACTACATCCATTCAGATTTATGGGGTCCTTCTAAACTTCCATCGAAGGGCGGAAAGAGGTATCTTCTCATTTTTATTGATGATTTCTCACGAAAGGTTTGGGTGTATTTTTTGAAGGCAAAAAGTGATGCTTTTGAAGCATTTAAAGAGTGGAAGATTTTGATTGAAAATCAAATGGAGCGGAAAATCAAGTATCTTCGCACAGACAATGGCTTGGAGTTTTGCAATGAAGAGTTTAATGAATTCTGCAAGGTTCATGGGATCTCAAGACATAGGACTGTCAGGCATACCCCACAGCAGAATGGAGTTGCCGAGAGAATGAACAGAACTCTTCTTGAAAAGGCTCGTTGTATGCTCCTACAAGCCAAAATGTCCAAAGTATTTTGGGCTGAAGCAGTTCACACTGCTGCTCATATTGTCAATCGATCTCCAGCATCGGCAATTGACTTTAAGACTCCGAATGAGGTATGGTCAGGTGAACCCTCTAACTATTCATACTTACGAGTATTTGGGTGTCCAGCTTATTATCACGTTAATGAAGGAAAGCTTGAACCAAGGGCTAAGAAGGCCATATTCGTAGGGTATGTGGATGGAGTAAAAGGGTACAAACTTTGGTGTTTGTCTTTACTCAAATTTATAGTTAGTAGAGATGTCACCTTCGATGAATCCTCTATACTTGATCCCCGTAAAGTTTCCGTGGAGTTTTCAGGAAACAAGAACAACGAGCAGGTGGAGCTTCCGGTGGAGCTTGCCAAGGAAAAGGATCAAGAGACTCAGGTTAAAGATGAGTCAGAAGATGTAGGCGTTGAAGAACTTGCTGTCAATGAACCATACACAATTGCGAAGGGGAGGGAGAAGAGGCAGACACGAGAACCGGAACGCCTTATAAATCAAGCAAACTTGATTGCATATGCGTTCGTAGCTGCACAAGAAGAGATTAAAGATCTGGAGCCCTCCTCGTATATTGAAGCAACTTCTTGCAAGGATGCCGCACAATGGCGGTTAGCCATGACTGAAGAGATGGAGTCTCTTCACAAGAATCAGACATGGGTCTTAGTGAAAAGACAAAAGGGGAAGAGGACAGTTGGATGCAAGTGGGTCTACCGAAAGAAAGAGGGAATTCCTGAAGTGGAAGATGCTAGGTTCAAGGCGAGATTGGTTGCAAAAGGTTTCAGCCAAAAGGAGGGAATTGACTACAATGAGATTTTCTCTCCGGTCGTGAAGCATAGCTCAATTCGCGTGCTACTAGCATTGGTTGCACAATTTGACTTGGAGCTTCAACAGCTTGATGTCAAAACTGCTTTCTTACACGGTGATCTAGAAGAGACAATCTATATGGATCAACCTGAAGGTTTCCTAGCTGAGGGAAAAGAAGATCACGTATGCCAACTAAAGAAGTCTTTGTATGGTTTGAAGCAATCCCCTAGACAGTGGTACAAGAGGTTTGATGCATTCATGACTACACATGAATTCTCAAGGAGTGCATTTGATAGTTGTGTGTATCACAAGAAGATGTCTGGTAACTCAATGATTTATTTACTGTTGTATGTTGATGATATGCTTATTGCTGCTAACAACATTACAGAGATAAATGCTTTGAAGAAACTATTGAGTAAGGAATTTGACATGAAGGATTTAGGAGCTGCAAAGAAAATCCTTGGTATGGAGATTTCAAGAGAAGACGATGTTGTACATCTTTCTCAGAAGAGGTATATTGAAAGGGTTCTCGAGAGATTCAATATGCAAACGTGCAAGCCTGTAAGTACACCATTAGCTCCTCATTTTAAACTTTCAGAGTCACAAATGCCTCAGTCTGAGGATGAGGTGGAGCATATGTCAAAGATTCCTTATGCCAGTGCAGTTGGTAGTATTATGTATGCTATGGTATGCACACGTCCAGATATTGCTCAATCTGTAAGTGTGGTAAGTAGATACATGTCCAACCCAGGAAAGAGGCATTGGGAAGCTGTCAAGTGGATATTGAGATATCTCAAAGGAGCTTCTGGTGTTGGTCTTACCTTTCGAAAAAGTGGTACAGGTATTTCAATTCTCGGTTATGTGGATTCTGACTATGCAGGAGATCTTGACAGAAGAAGGTCCACAACTGGATACATCTTTACCCTCGTTGGCAGTGCCGTCAGTTGGAAGTCGACTTTGCAGTCGATTGTCGCTTTGTCTACGACAGAAGCAGAATACATGGCAGCAGCGGAGGCGGTAAAGGAAGCTATCTGGTTGAAAAGTTTAGTAGCGGAATTGAGTTTGGTTCAGCTGGAATCAACTCTTAGATGTGATAGTCAGAGTGCTATTCATCTAATGAAAAATCAGAGATTTCATGAGCGCACTAAACACATTGATGTCAGATTTCATTTTATTCGAGATGTTATTGATGAGGGAACTATCAAGGTCGTGAAGGTTATCACAGACGATAATGCTGCAGACATGTTGACCAAGATAGTCCCGCTCGCTAAGTTTGCACACTGCAAGGACTTGGCGGGGGTGTGCATCAACTGATGCAACTCCGAAGAGAACAGTTGCTAGGTGGAGGTGGTATGTTCAACAATGGTTTGATTCTTCTTGTTTCTTACAACGGGGTTGCCCAGTAAGCTTAGAAGTTTTGGCCAGAGTTGTTCACACGCTCGAAACGCAAACCAAGGTGGAGATTGAAAATGTTGGTTTATGTTTAGTCAACAATGGCATGCTGAAAATGTTGGTTTATGTTTAGTCAACAATGGCATGCCAATTGGAAGAGTTGGTGGAAAGAGTTGGTGTGGATGCTAGGAGGAAGCTTCCTCCTTTGATGTCACCCATGACATCAAGAGGAGGTAGTTTGATGTCACCAATGACATCAAGAGGAGGTCTTTACCTCTATAAATAGATGCACTCCTTCACTTGTAGAAATCATCCCAAAATAATACAATACATTGTAGTGAGTAGAGAGTTAAGAGAGAAATTCTCTTAAGTGTAATTGGGAAATCTCCCCTTCCTTTGTTAATATTAAAAAGGGCAATTGTTCTCTGGTGGACGTAGGATTATTTTGATCCGAACCACGTTAAATCTTGTGTTCTTTCTTTTACGTTTCCGCTAACATCCACAATATCCACGCATGTGTAGTGTTCCACCAAAGTAGCCATATGATATTGGTACTTAGCAATGTGAGTTAGTTGATAGCAATGGGCTGCTTTTAAGAACACTTCCCAAAATTCTGAAATAAAATCATATATTCGTTTTACATTAGCTATCATCTTTTAGAAAGAAGTTCTCATAAAATAATTTCACCAGCATTTAATAACAAATACTGAAGCTCCTTAGGTTCAACTAGACGAACCAGCTAATTTCAGATAACAAGCAAACAATTCAACTGGTGATACACAAAAAGAGAAGTTACAGATTAATATATGGAAATTAATGGAAACAATGCATCAATTAGCATTGCATGAGTTCCTCCTTGGTCCCAAACAATCAACAAATATAGTAAAGTCTAAAAAGGCAAACACCCAGAAGGATTTAGGAGCAATGACATAAATAGTTCTGTAAAAGAAAACTGCCTTTCAGCAAAAGATGCATGCATATGTCATAATCTCTGCTTGACTCACCTTGCAAAGCTCTAGCACTGGTGAAATCTGATGGCTCTTCAAAATGATTTTTCTTTTACCATCTTTAGATTTTTCTAAGCTCTGCATGAATTCAACAACGAGGAGAGTGTCAGAAAATGCTCGTTGAAGGTTTTTTTATCTATATTATATTAAAAGCACGAAGGCCATTAGCGAAATGTCGTTCGCCTATTTTACCCTTTAAAAATAGATTTTACACTAGACAAAATAGTTATTTAATTATTCTTTAAATTTTTAGGACTTTAAACTCTTCTTTATTTGAACTATGTAAGAAGTCATAATATTCAAAACTTTAAAATCGATTCAAATTTTACCACTTTAATTCGAATAAACACATAAAAAAGAACACTAAAGTTATGCAACTTACCTTACATATATAAACCAAATTAAACGATGGAATAGTCATTAAATGATACTTATATGATTATGTAAAGAAGCATATATAAAGTTTATAGCAATATATGTAATATAAGAGTCCTAAAATAAAGACACATTCATATTTGTCATAATAATAAGATTAATGAAGATAATCCAAAGGAATAATTAACAATATTGACTATTTAACACAGGTAAATATGAAATAGAGTATCCACTTTTACATGTCTGTATTCCTATCTACAACACAAGAACCCTAAGACACAATCATCAATTTTTTAGTCTTTAAAAAGAGAACACTTAGTTGATAAAATAATTATTACTGTTAAATATTAAAATTTTGAATCACAAAAAATAAATTAGTTTCTTTAATATTAAGAACAAATAATTAAATCTTTAAAATACTATATTAGAAAAAGAATCCAATTCCATTATTTCCCAAATTCATCATATAAATAAAGTTATTTTCCAAATCCAATTCTAGTACGGTATTAAGACGCAGATTTGGTAAAAGCGCTAACTTGAAGAAATAAAAATAAAATGTTTTCATTAATTATTTTTCTTTTATTTATTGTAAAATATTAACTCAACATTATTTATTTTGACACTTTATTCGTCATTTATCATTTTTCTGTGAGTCATAGGGCCAATCTGCTTTGGCGATTGATGAACCAACGCATCACACTCAAGGGGAGGTGCCATGGTGCATGTTATTTGCTGATGAATATTGTTGATTGACGAGACGAGAGGCGGAGTTAGTGCTAGGCTGAAGGTTTGGAGACAAATCTTGGCGTCTAAATGTTTCAGGTTGAGTAGGAGTAAAACAGAATAATTAGAGTGTAAGTTCAGTGAGTAACCCATGAGGTGGAAGTGGAAGTGAGACTTAAACACAAGTCATCCCCACGAGAGGAAGTTTCAAGTATCTAGGGTCTGTAATCCAAGGTAATGGGGAGATTGATAATGATGTCGCACATCGTTTTTTTTTTATATGTGACATGTGCTACTTCCTGCTACAAGTTATCAGCCCAAAAAGAAATGAAGCAAAAATGAGAGTTTGGGATTTTCTTTAAAGGGTGGTTGCCCCTCTCTGTTCTGTTGTTGATTTTCCTCTATTCGGAAAAAACCAACAGTCCTTGTCATGGAAGCAACAGAAACATAAAGAATATAATAAAACATTATTACTCCTCTTTCTCTCGAGCCGAGGATCTTTCGGAAACAGTCTTTCTACCTCCCCAGGGTAGGGGTAATGTCTGCGTACAGGGGTAAGGTCTGCGTACACATTACCCTCCCCAAACCCCACTTGTGGGATTCAACTAGGTTGTTGTCGTTGTTGTTATTGTTGTGATAAGGTAAGATTTTATTACAAAATAGTATCAAGTTGATACTGGGAATTATTAAAAAAAAAAGTAAGCTAGACTTGAATACATCAAATTCCTAAATGTTCTAGCAAGTCTAGCACATCATGCAAATTAAAAATAGTTTTCCCATCCTTCCAGGAATACAAATAATACAGGCAATTGAATTTTACAATCTGAATTTTTTTCTTCGTGACTTCAAAAACTTCTTGTGTTTCTTTCTTCCCAAATAGTCTATACATCCAGATTTTCTTCAATAAGCCACCTGGGTAAGTTGCTTCCCATCATTCAAGTACTTCTCTGAATTCCCAAGGGATAACCCATTCTATTCCAAAGATAGCCAAAAACATAGACCACATCTACCAGGTAAACTTGCATTGTAAAATAAGTGCTCCATAGATTCACCAGTCTTCACCGAGATAGCATCAAGTACATAATATCCAGCCCTTCCTCTTTAAAGTTTCTTGTGGTAGACAAGCCTCATGTGCCATGAGCCAGCCCAAGCATGCGCACTGCAGTCTTCCAAATCATCTTCCAAGGCCATTTCCTAGATTGTCCCTGCTGTTGTGCGTTAAGAATTTTATAACATGAACTTACTGAGAAAATGCCATTACTACTTGCCTTCCAGAGTAATTTATTTTCTTTCCGTGTGTGACTAAAATTTTTGCATCTTCTGAATGAATAAATCAATTTCCTGCATTTCTCTTTCAAAGGGATTCCTTCTAAACTGAAACTCCCAGCCTTCCTCAGGGAACACATCCGCTAGCATTCGGATTACCAGCAACACAAAATAAATTGGAAACTGATCCTTAAAAATCCCAGATTCATCCCAATTATTTTTCCATGGCCTCATCCCTTACCATCACCGACTTCCAATCTAATATGCTTATTAAATTCCATTCAGAAATTGGAAATTTGCCTCCAAAAGCTTATCCATATGGCATATTAACTGCCTTAGGAGCCCATAAACCTTCTTTTTTTTATAAGGAGGAGCCCATAAACCTTTTTCAACATACTTGATGTTCACACGTCTTATTGAAGCGGCGTAGATGAAATGGAAGCAGAAGCTCGCATTCGGTGTCTTGTGCGATAAGAATGTACCAGCAAGACTTAAAGGTAAGTTCTATAGAGTAGTGGTTAAACCAATTATGTTGTATGGAGCGGAGTGTTGGCCAGTCAAAAACTCTCATGTCCAGAAGATGAAAGTTGAATGGTGGATGCAATTTGGACATCAAACTCCAAACTTGCAAAAGTTTGCCATCAAAGTACTAAGCCTAACTTGTAGTGCATCTGGATGCGGGAGAAATTGGAGCGTATTTGAGCATGTAAGAACTAAGAAGCAGATTTATTATATTAATATATTCTATATTGTATTATTGTTAGTATCTATTAATTAATCTAAACAATTTATGCGCAAGAGGATACAGACAAATCAACAGATCATGCAAGACAAACGTAGTGAACCCCAACATAGTGAATTCAGTCTCGCAGATATGACATCATGATCCTTGAGAAATATTCAAATAGAAGTTGGGTAGTTAAAGGTACCATATAAGTGTTACAGAATTAAAAGAGAGTGTCACTAGGGAGACAGTTTAAATTTCAGTTCAGAAGCAACCCTACGAGCACAAAGGCGTGGAGGTATGTAACTAAGGATAATTATAGGAGAGTAAAAACATCAAAAATTCCTTCGGGTATACGATGTAATAAGGTCGCAGCTTTACAGGAGTCAGAAGATCTCCTCTAAGTACTACATAGAAAGACTAGCTGAGGAATAAGGTAAAAGGCTTCAACGTAAGCATAGTGACCTAAAGAAGAAATGGTCTTGTAACAACAGTCTCACTACAACATTGTATGCACTCCATAAGAAAGTGGCACCTATCGTGGCTAATGAACAGGGGAAAAAAATCAAAGGTGATATCTGAGATCATATGAGTTACAGGAAATTCCAGTATTCGTGGGCAATAAGATAAGCCAAGTATCCATGCAACAAGTGGCGGAACGACCAGAAAAAATAGTTGCTTACATTTAAAGACAGCTGAGAAGCACGAAAGGAAATTTATGGTACTAGCAAGTTAAAGGAAGGTTGCGAGTAGTATAAATAGATATGTGTAGGTCGCAAGATAAAGTATCATAGAGCGACAAGGTTTTAGGTAGATAGGAGTAAGGATAAGAAAAGGTGAGTGAGAAGGTGACGAGAATAGGTAAGTCCTCAGGATCAAACCCATCAAAACAAGAGAGCTAATGGTTCCGTAAGTTATAGAAAGTTCGGTACAGCCTTAATGAACTCAGAGGAGTCTAAGACTAGGATCAATTAGAAGAGATGAAATTCTTCCCTGGTAGTAGAATAAGAGTGTAATGGTGATAGATAAGAGGAGGACGTTTAGGCCTTTGATTGAGTAATGTTTTAAAGAAAAGGTATTTCATGAATTACACGAGATTAGAAAACACCTATAAGATGAATCACATTAGGTGCTACGAAATATGGTTATTGAAGTATAGTATCGTCCCTAGGTGGATCAGGCAAGTCACTTCAGATGTTCCCCGATGAGACGCGAACCCTAGTGACAATGTATTACGTAAGAGGTTTCAACTTATTAGTGGTAGATTTTGGATCAACATTAAGGTGAATCAACAATGGATGGATTAAAGTTACAAAGTATGAGATGAGATTAGGCCGTCATTATTAAGATGAACAGTAATGAGGAAGCATTAAAGGACTTAGATTTATATATATAGGATAGGCAGCGAGAGAGTAACCTGAAGTTAGGTAGCATACCCTGTTAATAATAAACTAAAGTAAGAGTTATGGTACAGTATGACCTACCTAGTTGTAGTAAAGCCATAAGCATAGATAGCCGAGGCTATGAAACAAGACATAGCAATAGTCGTAATTTCGGCAAGTACCGAGCGAAGAACTTCAGTACACCTATAGATTCCCAAAGGGACAGCTTGTCATAGTTCTGTATATGTTCACAAAGTGAGGCCTAGAGATTGGCTAAAAGCTGGAGGAAAAAGGGAAAAAGTCGCAAGGTCAGAGTCGTACAGGCTGCATAACATATGGTAGCAACAGTTACGAGATTGGAAGAATTCCGATCACAAGTCGCGGTGTGAGAAAGATGCCTAAAGGGGGGAATGTCCTGGCCTTTGGATTTATTCACAAAACAGTTACCTAAATGGCAAAGACAATATTAAAGTATTCGTAAGAGCTATAGGTTATGAGACTGATAAGCGCATCAAACAACATTCGACGACGAATGTTCCAAAGTGGGGAATATTGTTACACCCCATGTTTTCGTACGTGAGAGTACGTCGTAAGTCAATTGATGTAAGCTCATAAATGAGATCGTTTTTTAAAGCACATAAAGTAAGTTAATCATGTTACCTTGGAGGTAACAAATCTTTAAGATCATGGATAACAAGTACCAAGAGCGTTGAAAGGCTTAGAAGCTAAACAACTTGAAGAAAATAAGTTTCGTCGAATGTCTACAAGTTAGGAATGTTATAACATGTACTTTTGGGTGATACTAAGGTGATTAACTTGATAAGGAAGTTATGTTATGAGTTATTTCACTCGTATGATAGTCGTGTATTACGTTTTGAAGTCAAGCGAGTTGTGGAACAAAAGTTGCAAAGGTCATCACAAGTTACATTCATAAATATGCTGAAACTTAGGTCAAATATAGCTGAGATTTTCTTCCAATATACTTGGAATTACGGGATGATCCACCTACTAAATTGAAGATCTATAAGTCTAATTTCTAACACATTAAACCGTTCATCAATACGACATTGGAGTAGAGAGATATTCGCATTTTTGTGAGACTGCGCAGACAGCTCCTATGGGACCCACTTGAATGATGGTCGACCTTCACTTATTTTTATCTCGTTTTTGGGATAAGCTTTGCTCATTTTTCGACCTCCTTCCATCCTCACACTCTCCAAACCCTCCCAAACAGTTCCCCCAAGGCTCCAAAAAAATTCAAAAAAATACACCATAATCCAACATCAAAGTTAGCCAAAGGTGAAGAATAACCCCTCTATGGTATTGTGATGTGATTAAGGATGATGGTGAGCTAAGTTAAGCTTAGGGTTCGAATTTTATCTACTACCTAAGGTATGTTTAACATCCTTTTGGTGGTGTTTAAGGTTAATTACATGATGGTTGTGGTGTTTGAGTGAAAGATTACAAGATAGCACTTGAAAAGGGAAGAGATGTTGTTTTAAGGAGATATATATATATATATATATATATATATATATATATATTGTGTTGTTATGACTGGAAATTGGGGAAAATATCTTGATTATGAAATGGTTTCTGTTGTTATGCATGTTTATATGTTTATCAAGTGAATTGATGAAAGAAACATATGAAACTTGAGATTGGAAGTGAAGATTAGGTTAAGTCACTTCTATGGTGTATCTAAATTCTCCCCGGGAACAGTTCTTTTAAGCATGAAAGAAATGGGTCCTTTTTGCTCTGATTTGGGAAACGTGCCACTACTTCTTCTCTCTCTGTAAACACTCTCTCCGGCGAGTCCTTCCCCGGGAACATTTCTTATTATAGGGGATAAGCTTTTCTTTGTTTCTGAGAACAAACCTTTCGAGACAGCAGATATTAGCACTAATTCTTTCAGATGGTTTTCGATTACAGAGCGCAGCAGGCGTTTTGCAAGCAGAATTAAAATAGACGAAGACAATCTGAGGTGAGTCTGTGAAAATCTCAAACAAGCTTCCAGGGGTACAGGGGATATTTACAGAAGATGGGGGAGGAAACAACAAGCTTATTTTTTCAGAATTTATCAAAATGACAACATTCACGGGAGATTTGCGCGAATTGAGACTTGGTTGGGCCATGAGAAGTCGGCAGTGATAATTCCAGAAGCGGGTTACAACTTTGGATGGGTTGACATTGCTGACAAGATCCTAAGTTTATTGGGTACCAAAAAACCCATTATCATAAATCCTCCATTGCCACAACTAAGAGGGTGTTTGGATGGGCTTAAAAGCTAGTCAAACCAGCTTTTAAGCCACTTTTTATTATATGGAGTGTTTGGCAAAAAAAAACTGCTTAAAAAAAGTTAAAATGTGCTTAAAAAAAGCCAAAAACAACAAGTTGGTTGATCCCAACTTTTTCGATTTTGGCTTAAAAGCCATTTTGGTTTGACCAATAAAATTACTCTTTTGTCCATTATAAGTTTTCATAATATCAAACTTACCCTCAGTCAAAGAAACCCCAAAACATTTTCTTCTCCAATTTTCTTCACATGTGAAGACATGTTCCTCTTCTTTCATCTTCCTCTCTACTTCATCTTTCATTTTCTGCACTTTCCTCAAGTATCATTTTTTGATCCACTTGCGTTACTTTCTACCAATTCTACTTGACTATATAGTATCTTTCTTCTACTTTATAAAAATTATCTAAAGTAATCACATAAATTGAATTTAAATTAAAATATAAATTATTTTTTATTTGCATTAATTTATAATTAAATATATTATAGTAATCAACTCCTTTATAATATTAACAGCTTTAAGGATATTTGTCTTTTTAATAGAAAAAAGTGTTTACCAGCACTTGTTTACCAAACACTTCAACAACTTTTTTTAAGTTCCAGCACTTTTATCCAAACAGGTAACTGCTTATTTATAAAACAAGCTCCAGCACTTAAAAGCTGTTTTTAAGCCCTTGTGCTTAGAAGCCACTTTTTTTAAGCCAATCCAAACGGGCTCTAAAATCCTACTTTGATGCAGCAAAAGCCCAAACCTGGCCGGAAACTTTGACAGATCCAAGGCTCAAAGCAGAAGATAGTCTTCATCCACTAAGCAGATGCCTCCTAGGTGCTTTCAATGATCCATTCAATCGAAGCCCAAATCCAGAGGTGATACAGAATTGGTTTACAAACAGGTGGAAAGTTACTGCTGGCCTGAAGGTCACTCCGTTGGCCCATAATCGTTTCTTGTGCGAGTTTTCGTCGAGGCAAGAGGCTACTCGTATCATAGCTAGTGATTGGTTTTGGAATGGCAGACATCTCTCTCTATCTTGGTGGTCACCAGTGACCGGAACTGAAATTTCAACGCCGAAGATGGAGCACAAATGGATTAGGGCTTTTGGGATCCCATTGCATGCCTGGTCCTCAGATACCTTCCGATTGATCGATGACTTCTGTGGGGGATTTGTAGGAATTGATGAAGACACAAAAAATAGAACACATCTATTCTAGGGTCGGATCTGCGTTGTTCGTACTGGGAAGATTATTCCTGGAAAAATGGAGCTGCTGGTTGGGGATTTGAAGTTTGAAATAGCCATTCTTGAAGATTTTTTGGTAACTATTTCTACTGGTAATGGGGTTACGGTCACCGGAAAAGGGGAAGGTTTAGAGAAGACAACTATTAACGCCTCATCAAGCCAAGCAAGGGCCCCTCTTGTCGCTTCTAACAGTTGTCACGTGGGAGGTAACTTTAATTTGAATCTAGCCCCAAATATTTTAAAAGAGCAGACCGACCAGGCCCACACTCAAGCAAAGGCTAAAAATAAATTAGCTAGGGTTCCAAGGGTTCAGAAGCTGGATTGGGCTTATTATCAAAAAGGCCCAAAGAAGAAAAACCATAAGAGGTTAGAAAGTATTTGGAGGGCTACTGGGCCTCCAAAACCTGCAACCACAGTTGAAGAGAAGGCCTCAAGCTCCATAACTAATCCTTCTTTATTAGAAGCTCAAGCTTTTCACAGAAAATTCCCAGCAACCCATCTCATACGCAGACGATGAAGCCGATAATTCTATGGCCATAGACAATTTCCTTCGTCGTCTCAATTCAACTCCAGAGCCATAGCCACTAAGTAGTTCTGATGTCGATTTCCCTCAAAGTGACACACTCTCTCTTCCCTGGTTCGAAGAAGGTTCGAGTAGCTATTAGCAAATTCAAGACCCGATGGTGATAGAAACTTCTAGATGGTCGAAAACAGTAATGTTTAAGGCATGCAAAGCTTTTGGAGTTAATGTAGTTGGGTTTGAGCATGAAATTCTGGATTTGATCCTACGCATGGAGCATAAGAGACAGGCACAACAAAGCCAACAAAAATTGAAATTGAAGAGTAATTCAGCAAGAAAGTCCAGGAAGAAAGGGGAAATAGAGCTGGAAGGACTAAAATGTGGGCTAAATTATGATGGAGTTGCAAAGGGTGATAGGGGCAGGATCCACAAAGCACTGTTTGAATGAAAATAAAAGTTATCAACTGGAACATTAGGGGTCTGAACGAATCTGAGAAGAGAAGTACAGTGAAGGCATTGATGGGTAAGTGGAAGCCAGATGTTCTCTGTCTACAAGAGACAAAAATTGTAGACTGGTCTTCTTCTATGATTCAACAAATGTGGGGTAATCGATGGGCAAATTGGGCAGAGCTTAAAGCATGTGGTACAAGGGGTGGGATTATAATCTTATGGGATAAAAGACTTTGGAATTGTGTTGATACTTAACAAGGTTTATACACTATCTCATGTATGTTTGAAAATGTCCTTGAAGAGTTCAGATGGTGTTACACAGGGGTATATGGACCCCATACTAATCCAGATAGGGAGGTACTATGGCTTGAACTTGCAGCTCTCAGAGGTATCTGGGACGAGCAATGGGTTATTGGTGGTGACTTTAACGTATGTAGATTCGAAAGCGAGAGGTATAATTGCATCAGGAGATCAAGAGCTATGAAGAGCTTTTAGACATTATACAAGACCTGAGTCTTATTGACCTTCCTCTTCAGGGTGCTTTCTACACTTGGTCCAGGGGTGAAGATTCTATTCAAGCTTCCAGAATTGACAGGTTTCTGTTCTCATCGGAATGGAATGACACCTTCAAGGATATAAAACAAATTGCTCTCCCTAAAGTAACCTCAGATCACAGACCAATACTCTTGGAAAATGGAGACTGGGAAGTCGGCCCTTTTTACTTCAAATTCGAAAATATGTGGTTGCAAGAGGTAGGATTCTTGGATAAAATCAAGGAGTGGTGGCAAAATTACTCTATCGAGGGCACTCCAGATTTCGTCCTGTCGCAGAAATTGAGATGTCTCAAAAAAGACATCACTGACTGGAATAGAGAAACTTATGGCAAGTTAGAAACCAGGAAGAGTAAAGCCTTGGATGAGCTTATGGCAATTGAGCAGGCCTCTGAAAACAGACTCACAACCCAAGCAGAGAAAGAGAAGATATTGTCTTTAAAAATGGAATTGTTACAGATTGCAAAAGCTGAGGAAGTGTCTTGGAGGCAAAAGTCTAGATGTCTCTGGCTTAAAGAGGGTGACAGGAACACGAAATATTTCCAAAGGGTCGCTAACTCATGTAGGAGGAACAACCATATCAAAAAATTGATGGTGGGGGACGAGATCATTGAAGATAAAGATCAGATCAAAAGTAAAATTCTTGATTTTTACCAGAATCTTTACACTGAGAATGAGCAATGGAGGCTAACTGCTACCTTTGAAGATCTAACATGCATCTCTCTAGAAGAGAAAGAATGGTTAGAGAAAGCTTTTGAAGAAGATAAATTTTTTAAAGAATAAATGCTTGTGCCCCTGATAAAGCCCTAGCTCCAAATGGTTACACCATGGCTTTTTATCAAAAAGCTTGGGAATTCATCAAAAATGATGTAGGAGCTTTGAACCACTTTCACCAATACTGCTATATGGTCAGATCTAGCAGTACTTCTTTTATTGCACTTGTTCCCAAAAAGAAGTGCAATTGAACTCAAAAACTACAGACCTATAAGCCTCATTAGCAGTGTTTACAAAATTGTTGCCAAATGCCTTGCTGAATGACTTCAAACCGTCATTGGAAAGCTGATTTTCGGGCAGCAGAATGCCTTCATTAAGTCCAGACAAATCACATATGCTGTTTTGATAGCTAATGAAGCTTTAGATTGGAAGCTCAAAACTGGAGAGCCAGGCATTTTATGCAAAACTGGATATTGAAAAAACTTTTGATCAAGTCAATTGGTCCTATCTTTTACATATGTTGAGGAAAATGGGTTTTGGAGACAGGTGGATTAAATGGATTAAGTACAGCATGACCACAGTGAAATACTTAGTTCCGGTTAACGGGAGTCCAGTGGGTTTCTTCTCTTCACAGAAAGGTATTAGAGGCAGGGAGATCCCCTCTCCCCCTTTCTCTTTATTCTAGCTATGGAGGGTCTTAGTAAGATGCTAGACAAAGCCAAACAACTACAGTGGTTTGAGGGTTTTACCATTGGAAACAACATAGATAGCTCAGCTTCAGTTTCCCACCTACTCTACGCAGATGATACCTTGATCTTTTGTGGCGCTGATAGATCTCAAGTGCAACACCTCAATCTTACTCTCCTTATTTTTGAAGCAATTTCAGGCCTACATATCAATATGCTCAAGAGTGTGTTATATCCTGTGAATGAGGTCCCTCATATCCATGAATTGGCTGACTAGGTATACTATAGCGTGGGCTCCTTCCCCACCACTTACCTAGGGCTTCCTTTGGGGGCAAAATATAAGTCTACTGGAAGATGGAGTGGGGTAATAGAAAAGGTGGAGAAAAGGTTAGCTACTTGGCAAAGGCAATACCTTTCTATGGGTGGTAGACTTACTCTTATTAATAGTATTATGGACAGTATTCCCACATACTCCATGTCACTATTTCCAGTGCCTGGTAAGGTACTGAAGCAATTGGATCAAATCAGAAGAAACTTTCTCTGGGAGGGCAACAGTGAGGGACACAAGTTTCACCTTGTCAAATGGTCTAAAGTCATTAGGCCAAAGCTACAAGGGGGGTTTGGGTATCAGGGACCTAGCTAAGCACAACAAGAGCCTGCTGTATAAATGGCTCTGGAGATATGGAAGGGAGGACAATAGCTTATGGAAGGAAGTTGTTGCAGCAAAACATGGAAAACTAAACCACTGGTGCACTAAACAAAGCAGAACCCCATATGGAGTTGGACCATGGAAACATATAAGCAAGCTCTGGGAAGAATTCCTCCAAGAAGTCTCATTCAAGATTACAAATGGTCTGAAAGTTAAATTCTGGAAGGATAGGTGGCTAGGGAACTTCATTCTGAAAGATTTATACCTATCACTCTTCCTGATAGCATGTAACCCTGACTCCACAGTCGCACAGAACAGAGAAGGTAATCAGTGGAATCCCCTCTTCAGAAGGAACATGCATGATTGGGAACTAGAGAGTCTTTTTAACTTAATGAGTAAACTGGAAGGTTTTAGCATGAACTCACAATCTACAGATACATTAAGCTGGGGTCCCAATGCAAAGGAATATACAGTAAAGCTGGGGTATAAAGTGCTAGTTGCTCATAACAGAATTTTAGATTCCTGGCCTTGGAAACTAATTTGGCGAACAAAGCTCCCTCCAAAAGTGATGTGCTTCAGCTGGTTGGCACTAAAGAATGCTTGTCTGACTCAGGACAACCTCTGTAGGAGAAGCTTCCAGCTTGTTAACGGATGCTACCTATGTCAAGGAAGCTTAGAATCAGTCAATCATCTACTATTACACTGTGTTGTAGCTGCAGATATGTGGCATATGTTTCTAGCTCTTTTTAATCTCAAATGGGTGATGCCACAGAATATTAGAGATGCGGTCGAGAGCTGGAGCCTTTGGAGAGTTGATAGGGCCATCAGGGACACCTGGAGGATGATACCGGCTTGCATTTTTTGGTGCCTATGGACTGAAAGAAACCTCAGATGTTTTGATGGAGTCTCAACTCCAATTCACTTTTTTTTTAAAAGGAACTCCAATTCACTTGCTGAAGGCCAAATGTCTACTTAGTCTTTTTTGTTGGGCCAAACAGTCCTATGTAAATAGTTCTACTGTCTTATTAGATTTTTTGAGCTCCCTTACTCTTGACTAGCCTCTTTGAGGTATATTTTCTTGTTATTGGCTAGCTCCAAGATCCCATCATAACATCTTGTAATGGAGCTAGCATATTTATTTTTGTAATCACTGCATCAGCTTGATGCCTTTTAATGAAGCAACTTACTTTATCAAAAAGTCACTTCTATGGTGTTCTATTGCCATTGAGGGTTGTTGTAAGCTAAATATAACTTGAATTTCGTTTGGAAGCTACCATTGGAGGTAATTATATTGTGTTCTTTTATGTGCTCACGGTTATCTTGATGTTGATTAAGTTAAATTGATGGACTAGACATGAACTAGTGAATAAAGTTGCTAACTGAGGATAGTTGGAGTTGTGGATTGTTTTATTTGTTATAAATATATTGTATAATGCCGGAATCATTGATGAATGACTTCATTGTCATATAAATGATACTGTTTAGTTAAAATAAGAAGTCTATAAGGGGTGATATGGGGTATACGGATTCCAATCGGAGCTTGCCGCTCGTAATGAAGTAGTTGTGACTTGTTGTTATATGGTGTCATGTTATTGATACTTATATGTTGCTGGATTGCTCTGGTTGTTGTCGTTGGTATATGGTATTGGAGGAGGCCCTTGTTACTGGGGAGATGCTACCGATTTTACGTAAACGAGCTACTAGCTTAAGTTACGGACTTAGCCTTCACTCAGCACTGATTTTTAATCTCCTTATGCTGTGGTAGATTGAGTTGAGTTGCTTGAAGAGTTGCTTGAAGGTATTAAGGACTCAACGGGGTTAAGGTATCCCTTCTTTCCTTTTGGCATAATCCATATGATACAAACGAAACAGGCAAACGGGCAATTTTTACAAATGACTCTATTCATAGAAGTACTACGGATGCCTATTTTGTTGATTCCCCATGTATCCTATTATTATATCGTATGTTCATGGATCTCAGAAAATACGTAAGTTGGTAAAGTTTATTTTATGATATTAACTGAAGGCATATTAATCTTATGATATCCCGAGAGATCTTATTGACTTACTTCTTATGCATTGCATTCATTTATACATATACATTGACCCATGACCATATGGCATTATATACACGTATATTATATGTATATGCGGTATGGGGAAAGGTTATGGCGTTATATACGCACCACCAACTGATTAGTTGGTATACGTTGATGATTTCGCCCACAGAGGCCGAGATGATATGGTGGGATGCCCTCAGAGGCTTGATGATGTTATGTACGCATATACCTATGCATGATATGACATTTATACGCATATGCATGACACTATAAATGTTCCATGATTCACTAAGCTATTCAGACTTACAGGTTGAGTCCTTTACTCCATGTTTCTTTTATGTATTTTATATACTTCTTTTCATGCCTTACATACTCGATACTTTATTTGTACTGACGTCCCTTTTGCCTGGGGACGCTGCATTTCATGCCCGCAGGTCCCGATAGACAAGTTAACAGTCCTCCTAGTAGGCTATCAGCTCATCAGAAGGTGTTGGTGCACTCCTCTTTCTCCGGAGTTGCCTATTTGGTCAGTATACTTTGGTATATATTGATTGGTATGGCGGGGCCCTCTCCCGACCTTTATGATGTTTATGTACTCTTAGAGGCTTGTATACAGATATCATATATATGGATGATTGTATGGCCTTGTCGGCTTATATTTTGAGTGTACAAATGATCATTTTGGTCTTATAGGCATGTATGTCACATGTATAAGTTTGTATAACATGTTGGGTCGTCCTATGTCTAGTATTCCCTTATGTTTTATTCTGGTTATCTCATAAAGGTCTTTCCGGCTCATTTACCCATGATAGTATGATAAGAAAAATATGTTACGTTGGTACTCAGTTAAGTAAGGCACCGGGTGCCCGTCGCGGCCCATCGATTTGGGTCATGACAGAAATGGTCTATTTATGCCCTTGAACTATGCGAAATTGATTTCGTTGTCCGTCATTAATACTTTGGCACAAATGTGCTCTGCCGACCAATACTTGTTCCAAAAATATACCCTTATTTTAAACGGTCCCGTATGGAGGGCATATTGGTCCCCACGCGCATACTTTGAGGCTATGTTGCTCGGACTCTCCAAAAATATTGATGGGTGCGTGTCGGATCCTCCAAAAATAGTGTATTTTTGGAGGATATTTTTGGAGGATCCGACACGAGTACGGCAGCTGTTTTGGAGAGTCCGAGCAACATAGCTTTGAGGGCATATTTGGCTCATTCAAGTTCTCAAGCTTTTATGGTATTGAGTTATCTTGTTTGGTTCATGCCAATGTAATGAAAGTTTGTAATGATAAATCCCCCTCAAATCGATTGATTTTCTTCTGTAAATCCTAAATATGAATAAAGAGAGGCAAAGTATAGAAAAAGGTAAACCATTTGTTGGAAGGCCTATATCAATAAATTTCTCCACGGCCTCATATGCCTCAAAACACCACTAAATAGCCACTCTCGGCATCACAACAATAAAAACCAATACAATAGACAAATCTATCAGCCGAGGGTCTATCGGAAACAACCTCTCTGCCCCTCGAGGTAAGGGTAAGGTCTGCGTACACACTACCCTCCTCAAACCCCACTAGTGGGATTTCACTGGGTTGTTGTTGTTGTTGTTGTTGTACAATAGATAAGTCTAGCCACCATAGGCAATAAATGAATTAAAATGCATCAATCATATGTGTCGAATCTTAACTCAATAGAAAAAAATAAATTACTTACTCTCTCCATACAAACAAAACACAATACACTTTGCTTAGGAAGAAAGAGAAGCATGGTTTTGGAACAAGGAGAAGTAAAGCGTACAAAAAACCTAAACCATTTGTTGGAAGAGAAGCCTTACAAGTTGGCCGGCCTCTGTATAGGTTTCTCCTCTTCCAACAAAATGGTTGAGGTTTTCCTACGTTTTACTTCTCTTTGTTCGTATTTCAAATTTACAGAACGGAACTAATTGATTTGAGGGAGGTTTTATCATTACAAACTTCCATTATATTGTCATGAACTAAACAAGATAACTCACAAACATAAAAGCTTAAGAACTTTAATGGGCCAAATATGCCCTCAAAGTATGCGTCTGGGACCAAATATATTTTCCATATAGGGCCGCTTAAAATAAGGGCATATTTGGAGCAAGTATTGGACGGCAAGGGCATGTTTGTGCTAAAGTATTAATGACGGGCATATCAACTCAATTTTGCATAGTTCAAGGGCATATTTGGAACTTTTCGTTTCCTAATTGTCCCAGGCTTTTGCGGCAACTACATTACACCTCTTCCCGAGGACTATTTCAATGGCACCTTCCTTTTTCCAGCTACTAATCTTGCATCAACTTTTTGGCAATCGGAACTTTCCAGCGAGATCCCGATGAGTAGATCTTCTCATTGGCTTTCTGTAGGTTCTCCAGCAATGTTTTTGTTGACAATTTGTGTTTTCAAAATCAGCATTTTCTCGATTTAACTTTGAGTTTGCATGTTAGAATGTTAAATGATAGTCTTAGAATATTAGGCAATGTAAAGTGTTAGCGTTAGAATGTTAGAGCTAGTATTAGAAGTGTCACATTCTTAAGTAAAAAATTGTCCCGACTTGGATATATGTCATATGTGTAATACAACAACAACAACAACAACAAGAACAACAACAAACCCAGCTTAATTCCATGCATGGGATCTGGGGAGGGTAGTGTGTACGCTGCCTTACCCCTACCCTATAAAGGCAAAGAGGTTGTTTCTGATAAACCCTCGGCTTAAGGAACAATAAGAATAAAGCAACAAACAACAGCAGCAGTAATGTAATATGGTAATGGGAGCGAATGATATAACAAGTAATAAAGAACCACAAATAAGAGAATACAAGAATAGTACTAGTACTACTGGTAAACCTAGGAGAAACTCACAACTATCTGTCAACCTACCACCTTAATCCTCGACCTCCACACCTTCCTATCGTGAGTCATGTCCTCGGTAAGTTGAAGCAATAACATGTCATGCCTAATCACCTCTCCCCAATACTTCTTTGGCCTGCCCCTACCCTTCCTCAAGCATGCCATGGTCAACCTATACATATATACTACTACATGATGCCATTGATTATCTTTTCTTTTTTTCTTTTTTCTTTTCTTTTTTTTTTTTTTTTGGAGATGGTAATAGACAGGAGCTTCATAATCAATTTTTGTCTGAGCATAAAATTTCCACATCCCAATATGAGTCGATTTCCCTGCAACTTCATCATAAAATAACAGAAAATATTGATATTGAAAAGACAGAAAAAGGAGGCAATAGATTTCCACTGTGCGTGCAGAATAGTAAATTGAGTAACAGATAGGAGATGGATGTGAAGACTAAAGTCTTACATCTTACCTTGAGAAACTCAGGGGGCAACCCTTCTAGCTCCATGTCAGTGAAAAGTAGAAAACTACAATCATCATCCAAATTATGAATGTATTGCATGCTTAGCTCATCAATATTTGCAGTTAAACGCTGCAACTCCTCTTTCTTAGATAAGGTCAGATTCACGCCATTCCTTTCAAATTCTCGAACCTGTCACTGAATCTTAACCAATTAAAAACTGAAAAGAAATAGCGGATATCTTCAAATAAAAATCGCAACCTCGATTAAGAAAATCCAAAATTTGAATGACTGTGTAAAGAGAAGGGCTCTTTTGCAAGTGTACGCAGAGGCATAAGAAAGAGAGATCCTGGGAAAAGAGACCTTTTAACAATATCAAATTTATAAACATCTTGTAAGAATGAAGAAATTCAACCCCATGTAAGCACAGATTATCAATAATATGAAGAAACAAAAAGTTATGTGCTTTTCCAATTAACCTTCAATCAAAAACTAGTACCAACAAAAAGAGTTATAATTTCTGTCCTTGCAGAGAAAGAGAAGTAAAACGTTTATCCAGCAAAACTTGTGTAATCTCCATGTATAGTCCAGATGTGGCATGAGTAACTAGTTATCTATTAATTGCACGCGAGTGAAGGTTTCACTACCCAGGAAAGGTAGCTCTGACTACTCAGACACATTTGACATTACTCAGCCTCGACAAAGTGAACAGTTTATGTACCTTTGGGAAACTATACAGCAATTTTAAAAATTATTAGCCTTGGATACCTCAACTAGAATGAAAGCACAGTAACCATCCAGAAAGGTAAGCCACCAAAAGGTTGAGTGAATGCGGCAAGACAAGAGTGCATAACTCATGAGTGATCAAAAACCAGTGCACTTTGAAAATCAAATAAGGGAAGAAATCAGCTCATGCCCCATACCAGGAAGTGGGTAAAGTTTTTAGCATCAGTACTCAATCCATCCCCTGTTACTGTTAAAGCTTTGACAACTCTGTATATGTCCTCACGCTTCCTGAACTCATACAAAATAAAGAAAAGATGGGATAGTTAATTAGCAAGTGCTTCTAGGAAAGTTTTGATACAGAAGTAGTCCGTAAATTTTTAGCTTAATGCACAACTAAATATTACTTATGATTTCTCACCATCAAATAGTTGCCCGATGTAAGCTACAGACATACTTGTGTTTACTGATGGGAGTTTAGAAATGGAACACCGCATGGCAGGTTGGGCATCCAAGATAAGAACGTTCCCTGAAGAGTTGTTGAAGGGCCTCTACTGAAGTTTTCTAGGCAAGTCAATAAGCTTGGGGACATACAAAACACACATCGGACTTGTATGATTTACATTTTGGAAAAATGTATTTCTACCAATGTCTTTTGCATCTATTATATACTAGAAGCCACCAAATTTATGATTTTGCATAAAGGTGTTAAGGAAAAAAAAACGTCATTCAAGCAAAGAACCAGTCATAGCTAAAAAGTAAAACAACAAAATGGAGGATTAACGGTAGTTTGAGGACAGTGGAAGTTGGAAATTTTGAGATTTTCAATGACATACCAACATTTATCAAGTTCGCTTTATGACCAGGAGAATCCAAGGACTATATGATTGTTATTTGAAAGGTTAAGAGGAAACATGGTTGATGGTTCCTAATAATTTAGTTTCATGCTAGTTGATTTCAATAAATTACTATCACTACTTCCTAATGAAAAATTGTTCCATTCCAGCAGATCAAACTCGGAACCAAGATCTTCTTTCCTACTTCGAGATACCAAAAAGCAGAAGAGGAATTTGCAAAATGAAATAGAAGGGTTGAAACTTTGTAATGGAAGAACCTGCACATTGAAATGTGAGCATCTATTTTTCTCTCTGCTTCAGCACTAGCTTTGCGTACATCCTCTGAAGCTGATAACCATTTAGGAAAAACACATGACTGTATTAAGGGGAACTGCTGTGCCTCTAAATCTGCTAATGGCAATATCACATTTACATAGGCAACCTACAAATTTACAAATAGAAATATCAGCAATATCTTGAGAACGGCATATCAGATTAAAGCATAAGACTTAATGCAGAAGAAAGTTCTAAAATAGTAATATTTGATAAGTTCCAAACAAACAAACGCCTGATTGACTCCAAGAAAATAATCAGAGAGTTAAATACTAGTTTCGACTGCTAGACTGCAAGTTAACACCGAAGTTAGCCGAATAGTCAGCTAATTGAGACAATTCTCTCTTCACATGATGAACTTGAACTCAACAACTATTAAGAAATTTTTTAGCAGAATGAAACATAGGGTAACATACTTAAGTACTTCCGCACTTGGGCATAGTAAAGATTTGCCACTTAATCCTCTATCAATATATAAGAAATGATGGTCTGGCTAAGGCTTTCAGCAACTGGCCACATAACTATAATCAACTAAAATTCCATCAATTCTAGCTAGTGATTGCCCTTGTCTAAGTTGTAGTTTTGTTGTTGCACTAACATGACTGAGCTACAGCAATCCGTGGATTGCATACTGCATTTTTGTATCAGTTATTTACAACTCCCTGAATATGAGAGTTCCATTCAATAAATGTTTGATAAGTTCATGGATTTCACTACAAATGGTATTGTCAAAGAGTGGATAGTTCTTCGCCACCCTAGAGATTCTCCTCAAAGCAGTGGTCAAAAAATAGAAGCCTCCTGAGTTCCCTATAGAGAATGTTTTCTAAGTTCATGGATTACACTTAAGCTCGTTGATCGATTACACTTAAGCTCGTTGATTACACAACAAATAGAGTGGCCAAAGAGTTAGTGAATGGGTCTCTAGCAACCGAGATGGTAGAAGCCTAGACAATTGAAGATTCCCCTTGAAGCAATAGTCACGACATAGAAAGCCTCTTGTAAAATATTGATACAGGAAATGAGTCGCCTACAAGATTTAAAGAATACAAATGCAGCTACACACTGTGGCATAGAATTCATTTACAGTCATAGAAACAAGGGGAAAAGAGGAGCTATTGCCACATAACTTTGGTGAATGTGAACGACGTCTTCCTGCATGCCCTCCTAGAATTTTGAACATCAATTCAACACGTCCCAGAACAGGACTAGAAATTCAACCTACTCCTCAAAGTTGAGAACCATTTTGCATGACATTGGTGTACTGACAAGCTTACATGCTCCTCAAGTAATTCACTGCACCATTTGCTACAACCCACAAACACGTGCTGGGTAAACCTACCCATCGAAGTTGGAGTAGAAGAACTCATACTAAGTGTTGCACCAAAGATTCGAGTGGATCTTCAGGTTATTAATCTTATACTTCAACCATCCGCATGAGGACCTCAAACTTGAGAATCATTACAATACGGAGTGGCCAAATACATCGGTAGCCCCTTTAACTTGTTTTCACTTTCCACTTTAACACTTATTCTTAAGGTCGTTCCATTTAAACACTCCAACCAGCTCTTTAGTGTGTCACCCAGACACAAAAAGCTGACATGGCAAGGTGAATGTATCTAAATTTTTTCAAGCGCGTAAAATAGTCCAAAAAACAAACTTCTCTTTTAATTTTTCAGAAAATATTATGTACACAAAGGAGTAATTCTAATTTATGCCAAGCTTCCGTTTCAAGATCGAAGTTTTTGCTTTAATACATAGGATTTAATATCAATTATCCGTTATAAGATCCAGGCTTCCGCTTCAAGACTTACTCAAAAACAGCTATGACTAAGAGTAGCTTTCTGACTAAAAAAGTTTAGCGTTGACATATGAACAAGAATTACTCGATTCTGTACCTTTTATTTATCAAAAACTATATAGGGGGATTGTATTTGATGAGAAGAAGCATGTACAACGTCTGAAGCTTGCTGAATTAGAGTGAAATTGACATTGACATTTTGTGGAACACCTTGTATACCCAACTTGCCAAATTCTCCATTTTTCAAATTTGTCGAAGCTGAGTGGATCAAAGCAGAATAAAAGAGGTTAGAAACACTCCCCTGAGGTGCAGAAACTGTTTGGCATTGGTTTTGCTGTATTTGATTGGCTTGAACACCATCTCCGGCCAAATAGAGCTCGTCGGAGCTTGGAGATTCATCGGAGTTGCCATTTTTGAAGTTGGAATGATCCAAATTTGATGGGGAGATAGATTACGACATGGGGAAGAACCTCCCGCGCTTGGATTGGATCGAATCTGTTCAGAACTGGTGTGAAGTTGGAATGCCCTAGTGATTTTTGGCTACAATTTTTCGTTGTGTCCGGCAAGTTTGTGAAAGAATTTGTTTAATTATTAAAAGAAAAGATGAAAGAATGGTGAAAAAGAGGGTTCGGGGGGAGGGGGGTGGAGAAGAAGATGATGGAGGGTTCTTATTTTTTGAGATTTTTTGCTTATATGAGTTTTTTCAGTACTTCCATGTTGGGATTAGTTACTAGTTCGAATTTGATACAAATTTATATCTTTTGGGAATTGGTTGGGTTGTGTTCCTATCTATTAATAGGATTTTGGTTTACACGACCTGTTGTGGCAAATGCTTGTCAAAAAGCTTAACTTTTTTCTTTTTCCTAAAAGTTTTTTTTAGTGTGTCATCCACGCATGTCTCCGTTTTATTGGTTATTCTAGCATGTGAATTACACGCATCTATCGTGTTTGGCTGCCTAACATTTTAGTGTCTCGAGGACAAGTGAAAAGTGAAAACAAGTTAAAGGGGCTGTTGATGTATTTGGCCATACAGAGTCCACAGATTTTGTGCCCAATAAGTTTGTTTAGTGCAAAAGGGGACTTCTCAATTTCAGGGCAAAAGGATAGTCGCCTTACTACAGCTAGGCAAGAAAGATAATATGGCCGAAATATATATTAGAATTAAATGGACAATCCACAATCTAACTAGACATAACTCAACACAATAAATACCTTGTCAAGTGGAACTGAAGCAACAGCATCATGAACTTGCTTCGATTTCTTAATTATGCTTTCCGCTAATTTCAGAATTTCAGAAGCAGTTAAATTCACTCGAACATTTGAACCTGGAATCTCTGCAATTCAACAAAAAAAATGCGAAAAGGTTTCATTTCTTATAGGAATAAACAAAAATTGAAGTGTAAGAAAAGGGAACCTTTTTTCTTGCGATGCTTGCTGTTGATGGCGGAGATAGCAAAGTTGACAGCAATAGCGAGAAGAGCAGCGGCTCCCGTCAAAACAATGAGATTGCTTCTGTCTCTCTTCTGCTGCTTACCCATTTTTTCAACTCTATTTCTACTTAGAGAGAGAACTGCTTACATCCAAACCTTAAGTATTAGGAGTATTCTTGATTTTCCTCACCAAACGGCAAATGGGAGGGAAATTTTGTGAGTTTTTTGGCTGGACTGAGGTGTTGACCTTTTTTAACGTCCGACAAAACGAACGTCTCTATTGTGATATATTGGGCTTCATTTTATTGGGCCTGCTATTGGATGTGTAGTAGAAATGCGGAGAAATTCAAATATAGCCAAATTTACAAGTGATCATTTGGAAACTTACACAAATGTCTCAAATAAATCTCAACTTACCAACCTCTAGCCATTAATCATAGACTTACCAAAACTAGCCAACAAAAATTGAAAAACCAAATAATAGGGTTCTTTCTCTCAAAGAATCACATGCAAAAATCAGCTTCCATATTTTTAAGCGTGATTAGCAACACTAGATACAAGACGGAAAGGAAATTTTATGGATGAGGTAGCAAATAAGGTGATGAAATACAAAAAATAGATACAATATTCCAAAAATCTAAACAAAAAAGGAATTTTTTCAATGGGTGTAGTTGAAATTCATTGAAAATATATAAACAAGTCAATATACAAAATTTGAGGAAGATTGGAGGTGATTTGAACTGGTTTTGTATCAAAATTAGTAATTAAATCAAGTTCAAAAAAATCTTCTAAGACACATGTATCACGCATGTATCTCACACACAGGTATACATGGATATACATGTGATACATATGTGATACACAAATGATACACAGTGTGATACACATATCATTTTTTTTCATGTTCAGTTTTTACCGAATTTTCAATTCAAACCACCTCAAAACTTCACCAAATCATCCCAAAACTGAGATTCAAGTTCCTTAAGTTGTGCCCAATCTATTCTAATAATACTCACTCAAAACAAAAGCAAAAATTTGATATTTTTTTATTACAAATAGCTAATTGGCTAATATTAGTAATATTTTATCAATTGGCCAACTTTTGTAATGAGCTACTTATAAATGGACATAGCTGGCAATTTCCCCATTCAAAAATAGTCACATTTTCAAAAGTAATCGAAATTTAGTCACTTTTTATGTAAAGATAAATCTGAACGAAAGCACTATTCAAAATCTGAAAAAATACTCCAGCATAATATACGGAATTCCAATATAATATACTAGAACTCTAGTATATTATATTGGAGTTCCAGCATAAATATACTGGAACTCAGTATATTATACCAGAGTTCCAGTATACTCCAGTATAATATACTGAACATCCAGTATAATATACTGGAGTTCCAGTATAATATACCCGTCCAGCATAATTTGCTGGAAGTTCATACACATGTGCTCCAATCTCCAGTATATTATGCTGGAACTTTCTGCGTGTTGGAGTTCCAGCATAATATGCTGGAAGTTCATACATAGGTGCACCGATCTCTAGTATATTATGCTGGAACTTTTCTTGTTGCAACAAAATAGTAGTTATTTTTCAATGACTTTGCAAATGCTGACTATTTTTGAATGACCAGTCGAAAAACTGGCCAGACCGTGCTATTTTTATGTAGAAATGGCGTGGATAGCCACTTTGAAACTAGTACTTAATTAATTTGTAAACATAGATATTCATTAATAGAAAATACTTTTAAAGTATTTATTGTAAATTATTAAATATGAATAAATTAGATATAAAAGGGAGGGTCAAAATTGGCAGTCAACAAATATAACTGATTTAACCAAGAAAATATTGGCATTTTATACATATTTACAAATGTTCTTAACCAAGTCGTTACTGCCCCTTTTTATACAATATACAACCAAACTATAGCCTTCAAGCCTCTAAAAGTACCAAAAGAAACATACACATACACAACTAGGTACTATTGACTTCTGAATAGCTACTACGAAGGAGAGGAGAGCAATAACCAATAGTTGATTCGCGCACCTACTCAGAACGTGCGTCATCGGGTCTATCTGTACCTGTAGACATGAACACAACGCCCAAAATGGAAGGGGCATCAATACGGATAATGTACTGAGAATGTAAGATTAAGAAGCACAAGCAAATAAGAGTAATAGCATAAGAAATATGAGTACATGATTTCAACCTGAATACTGAAGACACGCTACTGGGACGTAAACCAAACTGTGGAAAATTAGGGACCATGGATCGTGAATGCATGCAAACTATTGTATAACCATGCCTCTCATATATTCTTTTTAATAATTTTGAAATAGTTGTTTTTTATTTATTAAGTAAATAAGAGGTGAAAATTTAATAAAATAAAGCGTAAACAAATACAAGAGCAAGTGTGGTGTAATAATTACTTAAAACCCATCAAATGTCTACTAGCATATTTTCAAGACATGGTGTCACAAGTATATGAGCTACTAGTAGAATATACAAAACACTAAACGACTGTCTGAAATAAAATAGACAGAAAGTAAATGCAAAGGAGAGACTCCGGGTGCTGCAGAACGAACTCAAAAAGCAGCTCACCACTAAGCCTCGGGGTATAGGGGGTGCGCACCGGAATGACCGCCAGATGCACCTGCCTCGGATCCTGCACGATTAGTGCAAAAGTGTAGCGTGAGTACATAAACAACATGTACCTAGTAAATATCCAGTCTAACCTCGAAGAAGTAATGACGAGGGGTCGACATCGACATTCACTATGGGCCAATAATAAAATACAGAAATTCTAAATAGGCATGAAATATGGAAATAATAATAATAACAAATAAATGATTCTTTAACTTATAATAAATTCCAAAATCTCCATCTAAAGCACATGCTAGTTCCGAATCACTTTTGGTCATTAAATTAATTATACCTCTCAAACCATAACATAATATCAAGTGTAATTGGGTTCCGAGTATTATCAAGCACGATTTATGCCGAGGTCGTACGACCCGATCTAAAATATTGTGTGCACTGCTGAGGGTCAAACGACACAAACCATAGATGCCTCTATTATACTGCCGAGGTGAACAGTCCACTCCCATGAGAGTAGAGAAGTTTACCTCGCTCGTGGAAGTACTTGCAACACGAGAGGATATGGATTTCTCAAACTTATTATGTATTCCTCAATTCTTTCCAAAAATAAGAAATCTAAATTGGAATCTCTAGTCTCAGCTTTATTTAAGATAATTAGTATGCCTAACAAACATAATAGTACAATTAAAGCGTGATGTGAATCTAAGACTACCCCGACATCTCATGGAATATAGCTATATACGGACTCTCGTCACCTAGTGCGTACGTAGCTCCTCACACAAGTAACACACAACAAATACACTTAAGGGGATGAGTTCCCTCTTACAAGGTTAGGCAAGAGACTTACCTCGTTCTCAAGCTCACTTCCGGTCCACAAGTACGTTTTAAATCCTCAACTTGGTACCAAACAACCCGAAACTAGCCAAATATTATATAAATAAATCAATAAATACTCAAATGTTCATAATTTAACTATTGGGGTAGTTATTCAACCCAAGTTGGAATATTCCTAAAATTCATTCTCGGGCCCATGTGCCCGGATTTCGGAAATTTTTGAAGATAAATGTTACCCATAACTTCACGAACTCAAATATATAATTTTTACGCAATTCATCATTTTCATGGTTAAATCCCATTTTTTTATCAAAACTTAGGTTTTTCAACTAAACCCCTAATCTTCATTATTTTACATGTTGAAATCTACCCATAATCTATGTATTTAACTTACATTGGATAGAAATTATATACCTCCAATAGATAGATGAAAACCCATCTTCAAAGAGCTCAAAAATCGCCCAGAGATGAAAGAAATGAGCCAAAATTGCCTAAGTCCTCGACTTAAATGAACCTTACTGCCTAGCGGTTTTCCCACCTGCGATGCCACTGTCGTACCTGCGTCTCCGCTTCTGCGGACAAAACCTCGCAGGTGTGGACCACATGCATGTCTACCTTCATCGCTTCTGCGACCAAAACCTCGCTTTTGAGAGCCCGCTTCTGCGATCCACTGCCTCGCACCTGCGCCTTCACATATGTGGTTCCTGCTTCGCTTCTGCGACCACTAGGCAGTCCATGCCAGGCCTCTTCTCCAGTCAAAAGCTTGCACCTTCGGCCAAAATCTCGCAGGTGCGGACGTACTAGAACTGGTGCACCAGCAATTCTTTCAAGTCCAAACTTGATCCGCGCATCATCCGAATAGCACCCGAGGCCCCTAGGGCCTCGCCCAAACATACCAACAAGTTTGTAAACATAAGAAGGACCTACTAGACCTCTCGAAACATGGGAAACAAGATCAAAACTAAGAATCACAACCAAAAACCAAATAGAATCAACTTATGAACTTCAAGTTCTTCCAACTCACTCCAATTATACTTAAACTACTCGGAATAACACCAAATTTGTGCAAGTCTTAATTCACTATACGGAGCTATTCACAGGCTCAAAATACCAAAAGGATCTCGATAACATCAAAACCTACTTCAAACCAAATTTAAAGAACTTAAAAACCTTCAATGCGCCAACTTTCAACTTTATGCACTGAAATGCTCCCGGGTCATCAAAAATCCAATCTGAATATACGCCCAAGTCCAAAATCATCATACGAGACTATTGGGACCGTCAAATCCCGGTTCTGAGGTCATTTACTAAAAATATTGACCCAAGTCAAACTTAACCCTTATAAGCCAATATTAAGGAACTAAGTAATCTGATTTCAACCCAAACCTTTCCAAACCCGTACTAACAATTTCCGCAAGTCATAAAATAGTAAAAACACATACGGGGAGTCTTATTTAGGGGAACATGGATCTAGAAAGTAAAATGACTAGCCGGGTCGTTACATTCTCCACCTCTTAAACAAACGTCCGTCCTCAAACGGGTCTAGAATCGTACCTGGAGTGTTGAATAAGTGTGCATATCTGCTCCGTATGTCCTCCTCGGTCTCCCAAGTTGCCTCATCCACTGGTTGACCCCTCCACTGAACTTTTACCATAGAAATCTTCTTGGACCTCAACTGGCGAACCTGCTTGTCAACAATGGCAACTGGCTCTTTCTCGTAACCTAGGCTATCATCTAACTGAATCGTGCTATAGTCTAATACATACGACCTATAGGCATGATACTTCTGGAGTATGGACACGTGGAGGACCGGATGAACTCCCGATAGACTGGGAGGCAAATCAAGCTCATAAGCAACATCCCTTACTCGTCTCAACACCTCAAATAGACCTATAAACCTTGGGCTCAACTTGCCCTGCTTCCCGAACCTCATGATTCCCTTCATCAACGAGACTTTCAAGAGAACCTTCTCGCCAACCATAAATGATAAATCACGTGACTTCTGATCTGTGTAAATCTTTTTTCTAGATTGTGTTGTGCGAAGTCGCTCCTGAATCAACTTTACCTTTTCCAAGGCATCCTTCACCAAATCAGTACCATATAATTTAGCCTTGCCCGACTCAAACCATCCGATGGACGAATGATAATGCCGACCATATAAAGCCTCAAATGGAGCCATCTCAATGTTGGACTGATAAATGTTGTTGTAGGAAAACTCGGCCAAAGGCAAGAATCGATCATAATACCCTTCGAAGTATGCTTTGAGCATATCTCCAAGATCTGAACCGTCCGCTCCGACTTCCCGTCGATCTATGGATGAAAGGTTGTATTGCCCTCCAGAAATGCGAAGTAAACTGAGGGCCTCTATCTGATATAATGGAAACATGCATACCATACAACCGAACAATATCCAAAATGTAAATCTGAGCCAATTTCTCTAAAGAATACGTGGTCACAATCGGAATGAAGTGTGCTGACTTGGTCAACCTACCGATAATGAACCAAAGTGTATCAAACTTCCTTAAGGTCCGTTGCATCCCAACGAAGATGTCCATAGTAATGTGCTCCCACTTCCAATCAGGTATAACCATTTGCTGGAGTAGGCCACCTAGCCTCTGATGCTCATACTTAACCTCCTGGAAATTTAGGCACCTCGCGACATACTCAACTATGTCCTTCTTCATCCGTCGCCACCAATAATGCTGCCTCAGGTCGTGATACATCTTCGTAGCACCTGAATGAATAGAATACCGAGAATTGTGTGCCTCTTCTAAAATCCTTTCCCTCAATCTATCAACATTAGGGACACATAGATGACCCTAGAGTTGCAGAACACCATCCTCACTGACAGTAACCTCCTTGGCACCACCCTGTAGTACTGTCTCTCTGATAACTAATAAGCACGGATCGTCGTACTGGCGAGCCTTGATCTGCTGGAATAGTAAAGACTGCGCGACGACACTTGCAAGAACTCGACCGAGCTATGAAATATCCTACCTCACAAGTTTGTTAGATAATGACTGAATGTCCAAAGCTAATGGCCTCTCCTATAATGAAATGAATGCCAAACTACACATACTCTCCGCCTTTCTGCTCAAGGCATTCACAACCACATTTGCCTTGCCTGGATGATAAAGGATAGTAATATCATAATCTTTTAGCAACTCAAGTCACCTGCACTGCCTCAAATTGAGATCCTTGTGCTTGAACAAATGCTGCAAGCTGCGATGATCGGTGTAAATCTCATAGGACACCCCATAAAGATAACACTTTCAGATCTTGAGAGCATGAACTATCGTGGCCAACTCCAAATCATGTATGAGATAATTCTTCTCGTGAGGCTTCAACTGACGTGAAGCATATGCAATAACTCACCCCTCTTGCATCAATACACAACCTAGTCCAATGCGTAAAGCATCGCAATACACAGTATACATCCTTGAACTAGAAGGCAACACTAACACCGGTACTAAAGTTAAGGCGGTCTTGAGCTTCTGAAAGCTCGCTTAGCAATTGTCAGACCATCGGAACGGAGCACCCTTTTGGGTCTATCTAGTCAAAGGTGCTACAATAGTTGAGAAGTCCTCCACAAACCGACGATAATAATCTACTAACCCCAAGAAGCTCCTGATCTCGGTCATTTTGGTAGGACGAGGCCAACTCTGAACTCCCTCGATCTTCTTGGGATCTACCTTAATACCGTTGCCAGATACAACATGCACCTTTGAATGACACAAAATCTAACCAAAACTCACACTTGGATAACTTAACATATAGCTTCTATTCTTGCAAAGTCTGAAGAACCACTCTCAAATGCTGCTCGTGCTCCTCCATGCTACGCGAGTAGATCAAAATGCCATCAATGAAGACAATGACAAAAGAGTCAATTTATATCCTGAACATCTAGTTCATCAAGTCCATAAACGTCGCTGGGGCGTTAGTCAAACCGAAAGACATAAATAGAAACTTATAGTGGCCATATCTAGTCCAGAAAGCCGTCTTCGGAACATCCAAATCACGAATCTTCAACTGATGGTACCCCGATCTCAAGTCAATCTTAGAGAACACCCTAGCACTCTGCAACTGGTCAAACAACAATATGCGAAAAAGGGTACTTATTCTTAATGGTAACTTCGTTCAACTGACGGTAATCAATGCACATCTGTATAGTTTTATCTTTCTTCTTCACAAATAACACCAGTGTACCCCAAGGTGACATACTCAGTCTGACGAACCCCTTTGTTAGCAACTCCTCAAGTTGTTCTTTCAACTCCTTCAACTCTTTCAGAGCCATGCAGTACGGTGGAATAGAGATAGGCTGGGTATCTGGAGCTAAATCAATACAAAAATTGATATCACGATCTGGTGGCATGCCTGGTAGATCAGAAGGAAACACATCGAAGAACTCTCGGACCACGGGAATTGAATCAATCGTCGAGGTCTCTGCAGTAGTATCCCGAACATAAGCTAGATAAGCCAAACAACCCTTCTTGACCATGTGTTGAGCCTTCAGAAAATAGATAACCCGACTAGATGCACTGATAGACAAATCCTCCCACTCCAATCTAGGAAGCTCTAACATTGCCAAGGTAATAGTTTTGGCATGGCAATCAAGGATGGAGTAATGTGGAGATAATCAATCCATGCCCAAGATGACCTCAAAGTTGGTCATATCAAGCAACAAAAGCTCTGCTGTAGTCTTATAACCACAAAAATTCACAATACAGGACTGGTAGATCCGATCCACCACAACAGAATCACCCGCTGACATGGACACATATACAGGAGTACCCAAGGACTCGCGAGGAACACCCAGGATATGAGCAAAAAAGAGATGAAACATATGAATATGTCGACCTTGGATTAAAGAGTACCGAAGCATCTCTACCGCAGACAGAATAATACCTGTGATCACGGTATCTAAGGCCACTACATTTGGTCTGGCTGGAAAAGCATAGAACCTGGCTAGAGGGCCACCTGACTGGCCTCCACCTCTAGGACAACCTCTACCAGCCTGCCCTTTGCCTCTGGGCGGCCGGACGGTTGGTACGACAGTTGGTGCTGTAATCATAGGCTGATGACCTTATTGTACTACCTTGCCCTAAAGTTCGGGACAAAACCTCTTCATGTGGCTAAGATCCCCGCACTCGTAATACCCCCTCAGAATGGTAGACTGTTGACCTAAAGTCTGACCCTGATGGCCTGAATACCCACTGGAGGAACCTTGAATAGCTAGTGGGCGGTAGGAGCTCTTTGGCATGGTGCTGAAATAGGGCCGCACTAGAGCACCCTGAGAAAGCGGCGGTGCTGGATATGTGGGCCTATTAGACTGACCCCTCCCAAACTAACCTCTGTCCCCAGACGGAGCACCACTGATCCCTCCAGAATAACAAAACCGCTTGTACTTCGGCACCTGCTCTCAGCTCCATTGACGAACACCCTTGATCCTCCAAGTTATCTCTACAACTAGCTCGTAAGAAGTCCCCATCTCAATCTCTCGGGCCATAGTGGCCTGGATAGCAGAGTGCAAACCTGCAACAAACCTCCACACTCTCTCTACATTGGCGGGGAGTATCATAAGTGTGACTCATAGTTGGTCATCGATATCTGACCCTATTGGAGCTTCTCAAACTGAAATGGCCTATCTCCCCTCTAAAAGGGTGGAATATACCTATCTAGAAAGATACGTGTGAACTGGTCCCAAGTCAAGGGAGGAGAACCTGCTAGTCTGCTGAGAAGATATAACTACCACTACCTATGGGCCTTGCCCTCCAGCTAAAAAGTGGTAAAGTCCACCTCGTGGGACTCCAATATCCTCATGTTGTGCAGTCTATCCCTATAACGATCAATAAAGTCCTGGGGGTCCTCATATCGCTCAACTTCAAAGATAAGAGGATGTAGTCTAATCCATCTATCCAATAGCTTCTGCGGCTCACCAGTCGCAGCTAGTCTAGGCTCAGGTATAGCTGCTGCAACTAGCTTAGTTCCGCCCACGGGTAGTGCGCTTGGGGTCTGATATACGACAACTGCATGCCCAGGATCCTGAGTGGAAGTTGTGCTCCCCCTCCTGCCTGAGATGTGGCTGGGTCTACTAGAAATAAACCAGCCTGAGTCATAAAATCCATGAACCGCAACATATGGTCCATGACCTCCTGCAATCCTGGTGGGGACATGAAATCCGCTTGGGCTGGCTCCCTGTAGCACCTCACCCTACTCCTCAATAGCAGAATCATCCACTAGATCTACTGGTGGCACAACTGGAGCAACTCTAGGACATCCTCGTTCTCAACCAGGAGTTTGAGTCCTCCCTCGGCCTCTAGCAACATGGGGAGCAACTTCTCCATGGTCGGGTACATCTGCAATGTGCGTTCTCACCATCTGTGAGAGAATAAAAGAAAGATACATAGCACCATATCAACTGGACGATAGGAGATGAAGAAAGAGTAATTACCTAACACCCTATAGCCTCTCGAAGATAAGTATGAACGTCTCCACACCGATCCGCAAGACTCAATTAGGCCTGCTCATAACTTGTGAAACCTACGTGAACCTACTGCCCTGATACCATGTTGTCACGACCTAATATCTCTTATAGGCCGTGATAGCGCACAACGTCGCCGCTAGGCAAGCCAACGGTAAACTAGCCATGTATTTATTCTTTTTAAAATTTTTGAAATAGTTGACTTTTATTTATTAGGTAACTAAGAGGTGACAAATTTAATAAAATGAAGTGTAAACAAATACAAGAGCAAATGTGGTGTAATAATTAGTTAAAAGCCATCAAATGTCTACTAACATATTTCCAAGACCTAGTGCCACAAGTGTATGAGCTACTAGAAGAATATACAAGACAATAAACTAATGTCTGAAATAAAATAGACAGAAAGTAAATGCAAAAGAGAGACTTCGGGTGCTGCAGAATGGATTCAGAAAGCAGCTCACCACTAAGCCTCGGGGTATCGGGTGTGCGTGCCGGGAATGACAGACAGATGAACCTACCTTAGATCATGCATGATTAGTGCAGAAGTGTAACGTGAGTACATAAACAACATGTACCTAGTAAGTATCAAGTCTAACCTCGAAGAAGTAGTGATGAGGGGTCGACATCGACACTCACTATGGGCCAATAATAAAATGCAGAAATTCTAAACAGGCATGGAATATGGAAATAATAATAATACCACAATAGCAAGCAGTGAATAAATAATTCTTTAACTGATAATAAATTCCAAAATCTCCATCTAATACATACTAGTTCCAAATCACTTTCGGTCATTAAATAAATTATATCTCTCAAGCCATAACATAATATCAAGTGTAATCGGGTTCCGAGTGTTATCATGCACGATTTATGCCGAGGACGTACGATTCGATCCAAAATACTGTGTGTACTGCCGAGGGTCGAACGACATGAACCATCGATGTGTCTATTATACTACCAAAGCGAATGGCCCACTCCCATGAAGTAGAGAAGTTTACCTCGCACGCAGAAGTACTTGCGATGCGAGAGGACATGGATTTCTCAGAGTTATTATGTATTCCTCAATTCTTTCCAAAAATAAGAAATCTAAATTGGAAGTTTGAAACTTTAAATCTCTAATCTCAGCTCTATTTAATATAATTAGTATGCCTAACAAACATGACAATACAACTAAAGTGTGATGTGAATCTAAGACTACCTGGACATCTCATTGAATATAGCTACACACGAACTCTCGCCACCTAGTGCGTATGTAGCTCCCCACACAAGTAACATACAACAAAACACACCTAAGAGGATGAGTTCCCTTTTATAAGGTTAGGCAAGAGACTTACCTCGTTCTCAAACTCACTTCTGGTCTACAAATCCGCTTTAAATTCTCAACTTGGTGCCAAACAACCAGAAACTAGCCAAATATTATATAAACAAATCAATATATACTCAAAAGTTCATAATTTAACTATTAGGGTAATTACTTAACCCAAATTAGAAGATTCCTAAAGTTCAACCCCGGGCCCACGTGCCCGGATTCCGAAAATTTTTAAAAATAATTATTACCCATAACCTCACGAACTCAAATATATAATTTTTACCCAATTCCATAATCGTTTTCGTGGTTAAATCCCATTTTCATCAAAACTTAGGTTTTTCAACTAAACCCATATTTTTCACCATTTTACATGTTAAAATCTACCCATAATCTATGTATTTAACTTACATTGGATAGAAATTACTTACCTCCAATAGCTAGGTGAAAACCCCTCTTCAAAGAGCTCAAAAATCGCCTAAGAGATGAAAGAAATGAGCCAAAATAGCCTAAGTCCTCGATTTAAATGAACCTCACTACCCAGCGGTTTTTGCACCTGCGATAACCAAATAGAATCAACTTATGAACTTCAAGTTCTTCCAACTCACTCCGAACGCGCCGAATCATACTTAACTACTCGGAATGACACCAAATTTTGCATGCAAGTCTTAAATCACTATACGAAGCTATTCCTAGGCTCGGAATCCTTAACGGGCCTCAATAACACCAAAACCTACTTCAAACCAAATTTAAATAACTTTAAAACCTTTAATGCGCCAACTTTCAACTTTATGTGCAGAAACGCTCTCGGATCATCCAAAACCCGATCCGCACATACGCCCAAGTCTAAAATCATCATACAAGCCTATTAAGACTGTCAAATCACGGTTCCGAGGTCGTTTACTAAAAATACTGATCCAAGTCAAACTTAGCCCTTATAAGCCAATATTAAGGAACTAAGTGTTCCAATTTCAACCCAAACCCTTCCAAACACGAACTAACCATCCCCGCAAGTCATAAAGCAGTAAAAACACATACAAAAAGTTTTATTTAGGGGAACGAGGATGTAGAAAGTAAAATGATCGGTTGGGTCGTTACAATATATTTATATTTGCAGCCATACTTTGGGGTAAATTTTTCATGACTCCGTACCCGGTCTCATAGAGGACTCGGTTGTACTCGACCTCAAGAGGCCTCGACTGTACCCGATCTCAACAAAACTCGGTTTGGCCGGCCTCAAGAGGACTCGGTAGCCTGACATCGGTAGCCTGACATCACATATCAATATAGACAGCCATAGATGGGCTTGGTAATATCTCATATCATGCGTCAACATACCCAACTAATCAGTGGTTGCACAATAGGTATCGTACTCGGCTGACTATAGAGCAGCTCGTTAGAGTAAAAATAAATACATACACAATATATATATACACACACACGCACACACAATATATATATATATATATATATATATATATATATATATATATATATATATATATATATATATATATATATATATATAGCAATGCAGTAGAAGTTTCAAGAGATAACAACTTTTAACTTTAGAGTGAATCATACTCTTCGACCACAAGATACCAACCGAAACAATGTAGACTTTAAAAGATATATTATCAGCAACAACACACAAGAACAAGATAACATCACTGAGAGGGCTTAGAACTACTAAACCTTACAGTACACAAGTCATTTAGAAAGAAGGAGAGACTTACACTAACTCATGCCAAGAAAGATGATTTCTCTATATGCCTTGTTGGAGATCTATTTACATTTCTATGGTGGTTAACTTTGCCTTTAATGAATCTTTAGAGTTAGTGCCACCACACGATGGGGGTTATAGCAATGATTCCAAGTTCCTTCAAGCTAAATCTTGCCAAATCTAGATTCACCTTCGACTTTGCCTCAATTTGCTAGGAAATTCTAAAGGCGTTGGGAGTATTTTGAGAGGACTTGTTCTGGTGATACTTCTAGAATGAAATAGAAAGAGCATCCCTGACCTTTTTATATTATTACCAAGCATAGGAATTTCTGCCACTCCCACATGCAAAATGGGTCGCCCCGCTCTAGTCGCAGCGTCCGGTGAAATATTTGGTGCAAACCCACTGAAATGTGTGACCACCTTCTGGCCCCGGACGTGTCTCCAACTGATTGTTTATGCTAAAATCTACACTTACCATGATTTATTTAATTGTGGGGTGCAACAAATATGACATATCAACCCGTACCACAAGCGTCCATAGGCCACAACCTTTCCAAGACAACAATACCAATATCGCACAACACATAGCCCACACCTTAACCATAATGTGTACAAGAATCTCAATAGCAACAAAATAAAATGAAAAAATAACTCAACAATGAAAGATACTCCATTAAACAACAACTTCAACTAGAACAGGTTAATGACTCACAATAACTTCAACTTCAATTAATTGCTTAAGAATAAACTCAATAATGAAGGTATTTTCACAAAATGACAACTTCATTCTAGTGTATGACATAAGCTAGCAAGGAAAGATATGGCATGAAATAGCAACTACGTCTAAATGCATGAGGATAATTCGACAACAAAGGGATATCATATAATAGCAACTTCAAATAAGAATCATTCAACAATAAAACAACTTCAAATAAGCATATAAGAGTAAACTTGACAAATAAAAGATAGAACATGTGTTAACAACTTCAAATAAAGCATGTAAGAGTAAACATAATACGGAATGACAATTTTAATTAATGCATGAAAGAAGCCTAGGAGTCTAACCGGTCAAATACCACATATAAGTCCGAGTATGCACTTGTCACCTTGCGTACATTTTTCACATAATTCAAATAATATAATCAACCCAATTCCTAGGGGGTAGTTCCCCCCACATGAATTTAGGCAAAATACTTACCTCAAAGAAGCTAAATCAAAAAGTCCTCCCAATGTGAAACAACCTCCGGATGGCTCAAATCTAGCCAAAATATCTTAATATCATAAATAAAAGCCATTAAAAATAATTTCGGATAATAAAGTTTCGATCTTGAACAAGAATCAAAAAGTTAATTCAAAAAGTCAATCCCCGGGCCCGCACCTTGGAACCCGATAAAACAAACAAAATACAAATATCCATTTCGATACGAGTCCAACCATACCAAAATTATCCAATTCCGACCTCAAATTGACTTTCAAATCATCATTATATGTTTTAGAAAGTATTTCTAAAACTAAAATCCCCAACTTTTCCAATTCAAATCACTAATTTAATGATAGAATCATGAAATATAACCAAATCCGGGTCAAGAATACATACTCCAATCCAAATCGTGCAAATAAAAATCGCCCAAAACCGAGCTCTATAACTCAAAATATGATAAAATAACCAAACCCTCGAACTATATACATGCTTCAGTGAAATTCGATTTTGCGGTCATAATGTCACATCTACAATCCCCGCTTATACGGAAAAAACCTCGCATATGCAAGATTTCAATAGCTGGCGCCTCACCGCATTTGCGGTTCACAAAAGGCTTTTGCGCTTATGCTTCTGTGGTCCTACTCCGCAGGTGCCCTTCCTCTTCTACAACTGGATGATTGCATCTGCGGTTCCTGCCTTCTTCAACCAAAGTCTGCACATGCGCCCTCTTGGCCGCTTCTGCGGCACTACATCTGCGGTCCCTTATCCGCAAGTGTGAAGGCATCAATACTTAGATTCTTCAACAATTCAACAAGGTTCCAAAATGATCCGCAACTCATCTGAAACACGCCCGAGGTCCCTAGAACCCCATCTAATCACACCAACCAATTCCAAAACATAGCGTGGACCTACTTGAGCCTCAAATCATGCCAAACAACATCAAAATCATAAATCGCACCTTAATTCAAGCCTAATAAACTAATAGACTTTCAACATTTATAACTCATGCCAGACCATATAAAATCAACTCTGAGTAACCTCAAATTTTTCATGAAAGTCCCAAATGATACAACAGACCTATACCAACTCTTGAAACCATAATCTGAGCCCGATAATAATAAAGTCAATTCCCGGTCAAACCTATCAACCTTCCAAACCTTCAACTTTCCAATTTTTGCCAAAATGCATCAAATCACCCTATGGACCTCTAGTTCCAAATCCGAACATACACCTAAGTCTAAAAATTATCATACGAAGCTATTGGAGTCATCAAAATACTATTCCAGATTCGTCTACACAAAAGTCAAACTCCGGTCAACTCTTATAATTTAAGCTTCTAAAATAAAAATCATCCTTCCAAATATATCCCGAATCACATAAAAACCGAAACCGATTGTACGCGCAAGTCATAATGCATAATATGAAGCTACTCGAGACCTTAAGCCACCGAACGAGATAGTAATTCTCTAAATGACCGGTCGCGTCGTTACATTAAGAAGTACATAACACTAAAAAGGAAATAACTCATAAATAACAAAAACTTAGCCATCACAAGACTGAAGTGGTTATTTCATCATGATACTACAACTCTATATCTCAATACTCCCTCACAAGGTACATTGGTAGATCAATATCTGCAATAAATGTAGAAAAGAAAAAAATGAGCGGTGAGTACAAGAAGTACTCATTAAGTATCATTGACTGCCCCAATAAGGTAGCGATGGCTACAAAAATAACTTTTTTACTAAAATTTTATACCTATAGCACCCCGAGATTTTTCAAAATGCTTAATACATAATAAGAAAGTCATCAAATGCTAGCACATCATTTTGCATATTAATAATAATCACAAATGTATGTCTATATATATATATATATATATATAGCATTCAAAGTTGCATATGACCTAACTTCAAACTATCATTACTCCCTACGTATACTGAATTAGGATCCAGGTAACGTATCATAATAAAGTACAAAGAGTCTATTTCCATGTTTCAAACTGTCGTCATTTGAACTTTTGTATAGAAAGCTATGGCTAATTTATCAAACAATATCTTGTTTGTGCATCCAATTGTGTCACGACCCGGATTTTCCACCCTCAGGAATCGTGATGGCGCCTACTCGTGAAAGCTAGGCAAGCTGAGTATTATAAAAGCATTACCTTTTTTTTATTAAGCATGTTCAACAATTCAAAGTAATACTCCCTCCGTTTCATATTAAATGAGGTACTTTCTTTTTTAGTCTGTTCCAAAACAAAGATATTTCTAAATTTGGAAATAATTCAACTTTAAACTCTTTCATTTTACCCATTTACCCTTAATGAGAAACCTTTATAGCCACACAAATGACATGACCTCACAAACTTTTTACCCCTTAAGCTTTAAGACCACAAGTTTCAAAAGTCTTCTTCTTTTTTCTTAAAGTCCGTGCCGAGTCAAACTACCTCATATAATATAAAACGGAGGGAGTAAGTGATTAATCAACGGAACAGTTAAATAACCAGAAATGCGGAAGACGAAAACTTAATCGTTTAACTAAACGTTGCTACATAATCTGAAGTACAATACTACCTAGAATTTGGTGTCACAAGTTACGGACCATCTAAGAATACTACAAATAAGGTCTAAATAAAAATACGCAAATCTGTCTCTGAATAAGTAAAACAGAAAGAAAAATGATAGGAGGAGATGTCAAGGCCCGCGAACGTCTGCAGGACTACCTCGGGTTGCTTGAGTGGACTGAAGACATCACCCTCACTGCGGTCCAAATGCTCCGGTATCAGTATCTGTACATAGTGCAGAGTGTAGTATCAGCACAACCGACCTCATGTGTTGGTAAGTGTCTAGCCTAACCTCGGCGAAGTAGTGACGAGGCTAGGACGGGACTACCAAATAAACTTGTACAGTTATATCATATACCGCATAAAATAAAAGCAAATATTCATAGTTAAAGATAGGAAGGGGGGATATGTTGCGGGTATATCAGGTAACAACAAAAACAAATAGAGAAATGCAAAGAATGCCATAAATCAATTTCCAGCAAGAAATAAGGAAATAAGAAACAAGTACACATGTAATACCGTTGCAGGTGTGCAACCCGATCCCATTTCATATAGTACCAGTGCAGGCGTGCAACCCGCTCCCATTTCATATAGTACCGTTGTAGGCGTGCAACCCGCTCCCATTTCATATAGTACCATTGCAGGCGTGCAACCCGCTCCCATTTTATTTATCAATACCAATCATAAAAGAATCCCAGCAAGGGAACAATAATATAACAACAACATCCCAGCAAGGGAACAATAATGATAATCCTCATATGAAGCACGAATAACCACAACGGAGTCATAACAATTACAATACAATACCCACGAGCATGCTTGAAACCGACGTATAGATACTCGTCACCATACCTATACGTCGTACTCCACAATTAACACATAGCAAATAAGACACGACTCCTAATCCCTCAAGCTAAGGTTAGGCCAAACACTTACCTCGATGCCATGAACACAATTCAAGCCTCAACTACCATTTTACCTCTTGATTCCACCACCAATTCGCTCGTATCTAGCCACAAGTTACTTAACTATATAAATAAATGTTTAATGAATTAATTCTAATGCATGAAAATAGGTTTTCTAAAGTTTTTTCCTAAAAGTCAAAAATTGCCCTGGGCCCACATGGTCAAAACCCGATGCTCGAACCAAGACCCTATTACCCATTCCCCCACGAACCCAAATATATAATTTGTTTTGATATCGAACCTCAAATCGAGGTCCAAATCCCCAAAATTTGAAAAACCTAGGTTCTACCCAAAACACCCAATTTCCCCCATGAAAACTCTTGATTTTGAGTTGAAATCATATGAAAAGATGTTAAAGATTGAAGAAATTGAGTTAGAAATGACTTACATTCGATTTGGAGAAGAACTTTTCTTTGGAAAATCGCCCAAGAGAGATTATGTTTTGAAATGGTTTGAAAAATGAAAGATTTTCGGTGAAGTCATGAATTTGCAAGTCGCAGAGAGTCGCATTTTCGACAATGGGGATTTCTGGGCCTCTTCGCATTTGCAAAGAAATGATTGCATTTGCGATCAAGCCTGCCTGTAAGGCCCCGTGAAAATTTCTACTCAAAACCCGAAAGTTCGTAGTGCTAAGTTAGGTATATGTGACCTTTTGGATTGATCTGTGCATTAAAAAGTTAAGGAACAATGTTTTCCTGAAAAGTGCATTTCTGCGGTCCATTATGCGATTGCAGAATAGCTATGCGGACCGCATAGTCGCCACAGAGTCAGGCAGTTTGATGGTTAATTTGAGGTGAACTATGCCGCCAATTATGCGATCACATAATCAATATGTGGGCCGCATAGTCATCGCATAATCCTCTTGGAAATTTTGTGAGGGGCAGTTCTGCGGTGCATTATGCGACCGCAGAACAGGTGTGCAGTTTGTTCATGTTTTGGGGCCATTTTTGCTGTCCATTTTGCGGGCCGTATGTCTATTATGTGATCGCAGATCGTGTCGAGACTCCTATTTTCTATCTTTTAAAACCCGACCCCATCCCATTAAAAACACCCCATTAGACCCCTCTTAAGATATTCTTCTGCAAAAAAGAGTGAGAGGGGAAGTTCTAGAGAGAGAGGGTAATCTTCACCAAATCCCCACTCAATTCTTGCCTAAACCCTTGAAGATTATCAAATAAAATTTGCTAGGCCTTGTCACACCTCCTTTTTCACTACACCCCATAAAGGGCTATAATATAAAAGGAGTTTTTCCAATTTAAGGATAATCGAAACGGGATTATATTCATTAAAAGATTTAGAGTCGCCACTTGGGAGATTTATGGGGTCCTAAGTCACCGGTTCCAATCCCAAATCAAGAAAAAGATTGACTCTGTTTAACAGTCCGCGAACCAGAAATCCGGGTAAGGAATTCTGTTAACCTGGGAGAAGGTGTTAGGCATTCCCAAGTTCCGTAGTTCTAGCACGGCCGCTCAACTGTTATAGTCGGCCTATTATTTGATTTTAAAACACTTTTAAACCTATGTGCATTTTAACTTTAAACTACTTTTAATTATTTTAAGAAAGATTTCAACGCCATCTAAAACTTGTCTTTGGACTGTGCCACATGAAATGCACCCGCAATCCGAAACATATTTTATTCAACGTTGTTAAGATGTGGATTTGGGTCACATGAAATGCACACCCGAGTTTAGGAAGGTAATATTATTAAAATAACGCGCCTAAAGTAACTATGCGTTTTTAACTTTGCGAGGGCCATGGGAAATTCAACTAAATGACATACCTCGATTTCTAAAGGGTTAAAATATTAATTAAGCGAGGGCCATGCATTTCAAGATTTTATTTGGCACGGCACACCTCGATTTATTCGAACTTTTAGATCGTATTGTGAGGGCCATAACTATTTCCTATTTAATACAGCACACCTCACCATGTAATTAGTGAAAATTCAATTAATTAAAGGAGAGAATTATCAATGCAATTTAGATGAAAAGCTCAGACCCATTTAAAATTGATAGACCAACACCAAGGCTTTCAACCAAACCCAACATGAGCCCAAGGCTTTAGACAATCGGATATGGACTAAGGCCGGACTCGAGATCGAGTCTCCCGGCATGTGAAGGCATCAGAGTATTTGTGCACAATTCCTTTAATGTGGGGAAGGTCACTAGCAATCTCAAATGGCCTCGATTTCATTAATTGGGCCAACGCTGGGCCTAAGTTTTCTGAACCCATCTTTATGCACAATGAATTAATTATAAATCCATCAAGACATTACATGAAGCATGAGATGGAATTAACTCTTTACTTATGGATTCAAGTTATTCAAGTACAAGATAACTAATTAGCCATTCAAAAATTCCAACACCATTTCTAATCGAAACTGCCCATGCATAACTGATAAAAATACGCACCTGCCATTTATATATCCAATTAATTAATGAACTCAAATTGAAATAGGCATGTTCCCAATACTACCAAAGTCCCTGAACCTAACATACAGATCACTTGGATCTCAACAAGATACCCAAACTCTCACTCACACAGATTCATACTCTTAACAAATGAATACAGAGAGGTCAATATTATTTGTGGAAAACAAGCTTTGATCTAACACTATTAGGCGAACATGTTTACTTAGCATACCCTAAGACTACTCCATGCAATCCCTAACAGATAGATCTAGCACAGATTGAATGAATGAACACCAAACAGAGTCCAATTACAAGTCCCAAAATAAATCTCAAAGGTTCATTGCATAACATTATTTTACACCTACTAGAACAGAAGACATGGACTAACAAATCAGATAAAAACGAACAACAGAGAAAGACATCTAGCAAGTAACAAGAATCCTCATTTCTTCATAACACTTGAAACCTCTTTACATGTCTAGAATCAAGATGTGTACCTGGAATTGAAGAAAGAAATAAGGAGAATAAGAATTTAACCAACAGTAGCAGTAGAGTCAGCCCAGAAATAACTAATGAAACCAGCTTTTAACCAAACTTTGAATCAACAGAAATATCGACTGATGCCCAGCGATAAAAAAACAGCCAAAATTTGAACCAAACTTTTGAAAACCAACCAAGCTCAAACCATTTTAGCCCCTGATTGTTTCAGAAGTGAGAGCCTCAAGAATTACAGAAACTTTCAATGGAACAGTAATTTTTGTTTTTCCAGCGGTTTTTTGATTTTCTGTATTTTTCTATCTCTTTTCATCTGCCTTGAATGGCAAGAAAATGAGCCTTTATAGGCAAGGGAGTAGGGCAACAATAGAGAGATTAAATTTGTACTTCTACCCTCCTCCAATTTTCATTACAGCTTAAAAATCCCTAGCCTAATTTCCTTTTTTCTTAACTGTCCCTAATGTAGTTACCAGATTATCAAAACAGCCCCAACCCAGCTTCTTAGGAAGCTTCCTATTCTGTTATACAAAGATTCCCTAAACCAATTACCCCAAATTACCCCTCAGACCTTTGATATTTACCCTCCCAACCTAAACCAACTATGGGTCATAGATTTACAGACCCAAATTAAATCCCCATCTGGGCTAATCCCTTTCCCTTTGGACCCAAGTTAATTCAAAGACCCAAACAAAAGAACTAAAAGCAGAACCAAAAATAGCAAAAGAAAATGTTTGGGCTCAAACGAATTGTAAACCCGAAGAACATTTCATCAATTAACAAATTACGCTAAAAGACTTACTAGTTAAAATTTAACCAAACCGACCAAAACAATTTCATAATTAACCATGCAGGACTAAATGAAAAACAAAAAAATAGAAAAATATCAAGAAGAAAAGGAGAAACAGAGAAATGGAAGGAAAGAAAGAAAGCTAGATTAAACCGAAAAGAAGTAAAGGAAATACCTACTGAGACTCGAGCAATTGAGGAATGGAGTTTGAATCATCAACTTCTCGAATTTTCCTGCCAACTATGATATTAATCGTGTGTTCTTAATAAGAACACACGAATAACATCAAAACAAGCCTAAATCTTGAAAGCAGACTTGAATCGAGAGCTTTTGGGAATCAGGGTTCATCCCTTCAATCTAAGATTCGAGAGACTCTGGAGTGATTCGAGGGAAGTAGAGTTTGGATTCGAAATTAGGGGCTCTTGATAATTATGCGGTGTTATTTTGGGAGTGGTTGAGGGTGGCGCCGCCGGTTTGGTGGTGGAAATTGGGGCGGCTCCGTTTGGGTTAAGCTTGGGTGTTCTGGTGGGGTGTTGAGCAGAAGGGTTTTGAGGGGGGGGGTGGGACAGATTCGGACATATAAATACTCCCCAGGCTTTAGTTCTGAGCCGTTCGATCAAGAGGAGATTAACGGTTCAGATCGACACTGATTGAAACGACGTCGTTTCGTTTGAGGGGGATCCGGACCGGGTCAGGCGTGGGTTGGGCCAGATATTGGGTGGCTTCCGTTTGGGCTGGGATGGTTGGACTGGTTTTGAGCCCAAATTTAAACCTTCTTTACTTCCTTCCTTTTTCCAATTCATTTTTCTTAAATTTTTTTTTTCTTCTTTCCAAAATTAAAACTAAAACCTAAATTAAATCCTAAACCAAATTATCCTACCACATTAAATTAATTAACCCTAGTAATTGTTACTACAAATAATTAAAAACCAAATTAAAAGAAAAACCGCCAAAATTCAAAATTAAAATTAAAAGTGCAAAATAAACTATTTTTTGTGATTATTTCCTATTTTTATAAAATAATTAATTTGTCAATTAATCCTAAAATGTAAAATTAAATCCTAAATGCAAATGCAACATACTTTTTTTTGTAGTTTTGATTAATTAAATAAAATAAAAATGCATAGACAAATGCAAACAATAACTAGAAAATGCCACGAAAATCCCAAAAATTGCAAACACTGAAAGAAATTGTTTTGCTTTGAATTTATGGGAGTAATTCATATAGGGCAAAAATCACGTGCTCACAGCTGCCCCTCTTTACCCGGAAACACAAAGAGTTTTCGTGCAAAGATAAAGTGAGCGGATACGAGGGATTTTTGCCCGTCTGAACACTCCGTGGGAAGCATTCTTTGAAAGAGTTGACCGCACCCTGGTTCTGAGGTTGCCTACATATCCTTGGCTAAAATGGAATCAAGTCAGTGTAGTTTGAGAAGTTTTGGTAGCTGGGGCTACTATGAAGCTGTGATTTCGCTGTTACTGCTGCTGTTGCTACTACTTACTGAGCCCCCTTATTACACCATGTCAAAATAAAACAAGAAGCTAGACTAGACTATGGTCTATGGATTACAAAAGTCCTATCTATATCTTCAAACTTGCTCTTGTGTTTCTTGTTGCCTTGTTGTCCTCCATTCTCCCGGAGACATCCATTTGTTGCCACCTTGAATTGTAAACTGAGATGTTTTCCCCTTCTTCAGGTGGAGCCTGACTGCTGAACTTGATATGTATTCTCATGCTATCCAGGCGCGCTCCTGACTTCAAGACGTGAATGTATTCCCATGCTATCTAGGCGGGCTCCTGACTGCTGACTTGAAATGCATTGCCTACTCTTCAGGCGGGCTCCTAACTTCAAAATAAACAAGGCAAAGAATTTGAAAGCTAAAACTTAAATGGCACTCCCTTGTTCTCCAGGCGGGCTCCTGACTGCTGCGCTTGAACGTATTCCCTGCTCTCCAGGCGGGCACCTGACTTCAACTTGAAATGTATTCCCTGCTCTCCAGGCGGGCACCTGACTTCAACTTGAAATGTATTCCCTGCTCTCCAGGCGGGCTCCTGACTTCAAAATAGACAAAACAAAGACTTTGAAAGCTAAAACTTAAATTGTACTCCCTTGTTCTCCAGGCGGGCTCCTGACTGCTGCGCTTGAAAGTATTCCTTGCTCTCCAGGCGGGCACCTGATTGCTAACTTGAAATGTGTTTCCTGCTCTCCAGGCGGGCTCCTGACTTCAACATAGACAAAACAAAGAATTTGAAAGCTAAAACTTAAATTGTACTCCCTTGTTCTCCAAGCGGGCTCCTGACTGCTACGCTTGAATGTATTCCCTACTCTCCAGGCGGGCTCCTGACTTCAACTTGAAATGTATTCCCTGTTCTCCAGGCGGGCTCCTGACTACTGGACTTGAAATGTATTCCCTGCTTTCCAGGCGGGCTCCTGACTGCTGGACTTGAAATGTATTCCCTGCTCTCCAGGCGGGCTCCTAACTTCTAACTTGAAATGTATTCCCTGCTCTCCAGGCGGGCTCCTGACTTCTAACTTGAAATGTATTCCCTGCTCTCCAGGCGGGCTCCTGACTTCAAGATAGACAAAACAAAGAAATTGAAAGCTAAAATTTAAATTGTACTCCCTTGTTCTCCAGGCGGGCTCCTGACTGTTGCGCTTGAAAGTATTCCCTACTCTCTAGGCGGGCTCCTTCAAATAGACACAACAAAGAATTTGAAAGCTAAAACTTAAATTGTACTCCCTTGTTCTCCAGGCGGGCTCCTGACTGCTACGCTTGAATGTATTCCCTGCTCTCCAGGCAGTCTCCTGCCTTCAACTTGAAATGTATTCCCTGCTCTCCAAGCGGTCTCCTGACTTCAAAATAGACAAAACAAAGACTTTGAAAGCTAAAACTTAAATTGTACTCCCTTGTTCTCCAGGCGGGCTCCTGACTGCTGCGCTTGAAAGTATTCCCTGCTCTCCAGGCGGGCTCCTGACTGCTAACTTGAAATGTGTTTCCTGCTCTCCAGGCGGGCTCCTGACTTCAACATAGACAAAACAAAGAATTTGAAAGCTAAAACTTAAATTGTACTCCCTTGTTCTCCAGGCGGGCTCCTGACTGCTACGCTTGAATGTATTCCCTACTCTCCAGGCGGGCTCGTGACTTCAACTTGAAATGTATTCCCTGCTCTCCAGGCAGGCTCCTGACTGTTGGACTTGAAATGTATTCCTTGCTCTCCAGGCGGGCTCCTGACTTCAAGATAGACAAAACAAAGAATTTGAAAGCTAAAATTTAAATTGTACTCCATTGTTCTCCTGGCGGGCTCTTGACTGCTGCGCTTGAAAGTATTCCCTGCTCTCCAGGCGGGCTCTTGACTTCAAATAGACATAACAAAGAATTTGAAAGCTAAAACTTAAATTGTACTCCCTTGTTTTCCAGGTGGGCTCCTGACTGCTACGCTTGAATGTATTCCCTGCTCTCCAGGCAGGCTCCAGACTTCAACTTGAAAGGCTTCTCCCTATTCTCCAAGCGGGTACCTGATTTTAACAAAAAATATACAAAACAGAGAAAATTTGCTGCCCCAGTTTGGTAACTGGTCACATATGTGAGTGTTAAACTGAATCATATTATCAAATACTGCTAAGAATTTGAAAGCTAGGTCCTATTATTCAGGGGGTCCTGACAACTCTTAACTGAACGACAATTTTAAATCTAATTTATATCTTCTACAGGTGTGACTCCTGCTAAATCTTGCTATCTAAGAGGATCTTTAAACTACTCCCCATTATCCAGGATGGTCCTGAAAATCAAAAGTCCAATTTTATCTTAAGAGTGACAACTTTTATGGCTGAATTATACTACCCTACAACAGACTTTACGCTAAATGTTGTTATCTAATCGAAATCTTAAAGCTAAGTCCCATTATCTAGGAGGGTCCTAAAAAACTCCTAATTGAATTCTATCTCGAACATGCAAACTTCTAAGCCAACTTATATTCTTCTGGGATGCATTTATGCTAGATTATACTATTTCTGAACATTTAAACTAGGTCCCATTTTCCAGGAGGGTCCTGAAAATTAAAAATCAAACCTGTTTGGTGACTGCCTTTCTCCACGGATAGTTTCTCCGAATCCAACGAATTTTCTGCCCCTGTTTGAATCAAAGAAAATTTTGTTAGTTTAAAGTGGTGGTTAGCTAATGGCATTCTTGCTGAAGATCTTTCTGCTGCAATGTTTGTTCTGACTGGCTTCTCCGAACTAGCCCTGAACCTCTTTGACTTTCTGATTGACTTTCAAACCCCATGACTTTTGACGAGCCGAGTGTTCTATACCCCCGCTATTGTTTCACACCTCTGACCCCTTTATCCGAACCTTTGCATCTCCCATGGCATTACCAAACCATTCCACCGATGAAACTTCCGGTGATTCCTTGTACCCCCCCTCACATCATGTTATCCTTAGTACGCTCAGAACCACGCTATGCTTTGCAATTTTGGAAGTTGGTAGTGAGCTTTGAATTTCTTTTTCACTTGATTTGAACAAGACTGATATTGAAACATCTTAGACAAATAAACCCAAAAGAAAATGAAATGCAATGACTTTGCGGGTTAAGGATAAGAAGAATCCAAAACCACATGCCTGCTACAAATGGGAAAAAGAAAAAGAAACTTATCTGAGTGGAACAGCTGGTACCGAGGATCATGACATGCATTTCGGATTAATCGGCCCAATCTGTCCAACCAATCAACTTTCAGTCGCCGTACTTCGTTGCTTCAGAATTTCCACGACCTGATTACTTGACCCAAACCTTGACCTTGTTCATCCTGCGGTACCTTGAAAGGTTTTCACCAGCAGACCTCTTTCATTCGTTCATCTCTCAGCTTATTTTCGCCTCACGGTGCCCGTAAGGGTTTTCACCAATATGACTCTCTCATTCTTTGATTTCTCTCAGCTCTCGTCGCCTCATGGTGGCCGCGAGGGTTTTCACCAATAAGACTCTCTTATTTTCATTTTCTCTCAACTCCCGTCGCCTTACGGTGCCTGTGAAGGTTTTCACCAATAAGACTCTATCATTTTTATTTTTCCTGCTTGAACCAGAGTGCTGCCCCTGATATGAATTACCTTTATCTGCTTGACTTGACATTTCTCAAAGACTGATAAGAAGGTCGTTCTTTGGACTATAATGTGGGCTTTTGGATAGGGTTAGAAAGAAAGGGTATAAAAGGCTCAAGACAATTCAAATGGGTTAAAGTTACAACTTTCGGAATCAGATTTCTCACAACAACCACGACTTCTGCCCCAGTTTCTTGCTTGGGGGATTTTGGATGTTTATTTTGATGAGACCGAACCATGAGGCTGCCTACGTATCTTTAAAAGGAATCAGGTCGAACGTAGTTCATGTCATAGAAATTACTTTGTTGTTGTGATTTTTCTTTTTCTCTTTCTCTTTTTCCTCTTTTGCTTTTCTCTCTTTTTTCTTTTACTGTTTTCTCCTTCTTTTCTCTTTTCTTTTTTTCTTTTTTCTTTTCTTTCCTTTCTCTTTCTTCTCTCTTTTCATTTTTCTTCTCTTTTTCCTTTCTCGTTCATTCTTTCTTTTCCTTTCACTTACTTATCCTACGCACTTGCATTTCTGAATTGTGCCGGTGATCCCGAAAGAGGGGTATGAAAGAAAATAAATAAGGCTCAAAAAGGGGTGACAAGGGATAAAGTGTTTAGATAGCAGAACAAAACGTCTTCGTCATTTCAATCTTCAAAATATGCCAAATACAAACAATTATAATTAAAGAAAGAAATCATACATAATATCTTTTGACTGCATCGGAATTGATAGCCATTTCTACACATTTCCCTTCCACATCTGTCAAATATAACGCGCCATTGGACAACACTCTAGTTACAACAAATGGCCCCTACCAGTTTGGGGTGAACTTTCCCTTTGCTTCAGCCTGATGAGGCAAGATACGTCTCAACACTAACTGACCCACTTCAAACTTCCATGGACGTACCTTCTTGTTATATGCCCTAGCCATTCTCTATTGGTACAATTGGCCGTGACACACTGCTGCCAATCTCTTTTCATCGATCAGACTTAATTGTTCCAAGCGGGTTTTAGCCCATTCAACGTCATCAATATCTACCTCAGCGACAATCCGAAGGGATGGGATTTCGATTTCTGTGGGTATCACCGCCTCCGTGCCATACACCAACAAATAAGGAGTGGCCCCTATTGAAGTACAGGCAGTAGTGCGATAACCCAGCAATGCAAACGGCAGCTTTTTATGCCACTGTCTAAAACCTTCCACCATTTTTCGAAGTATCTTCTTTATATTCTTGTTGGCTGCCTCGATCGCTCCATTCGCCTTAGGGCGGTATGGGGTGGAATTGTGATGTATAATCTTAAACTACTGACATGTCTCTGTCATCAGATGACTTTTGAGATTAGCGCCATTGTCCATGATGATTACCTTCGGAATCCCAAACCGACAGATGATATTTGAATGCACAAAGTCAACCACTGCTTTCTTGGTCATAGATTAGAATGTTTTTTCTTCAACCCACTTGGTGAAATAATCAATGGCTACCAGAATAAACCTATGTCTGTTTGATGCTGCTGGTTTGATTGGCCCAATGACACCCATGCCCCAAGCAACAAAAGGCCATGGTGCAGACATTGTATGTAATTCAGATGGTGGAGAATGAATCAAATCTCCGTGCACTTGGCACTGATGGTATTTACACACAAAACTGATGCAATCTCGCTCCATAGTGAACCAGTAGTAACCTGCTCAGAGAATATTCTTTGCTAGAACATACCCACTTATGTGTGGTCCACAAACTCCGGAGTGTACCTCAGTCATGATGACTATGGCTTGTCTAGAATTTATGCATCTTAGCAATCCAAGATCTGGAGTTCTTTTATATAACACCCCTCCACTGAAGAAAAATCCGCTTGCCAATCGTCAAATTGTTCTTTCTGATCACCTGTGGCTTGTACCGGATATACCCTCATCCTAATGTATTCTTTGATATCGTAGAACCATGGCTCCCCATCCAGTTCTTCTTCCACCATATTGCAGTAAGCATGTTGATCACGGACCTGAATCTGCAAAGGGTCCACATAAGCCTTATCTGGATGATGTAACATTGACGCGAGAGTGGCCAAAGCATCGGCGACTTCATTATGGATCCTGGGGATATGCCTAAATTCTATCGACTGAAACCGTTGGCACAGATCATGCAAACATTGTCTGTACGGTATGAGTTTCAAATCCCGTGTTTCCCATTCTCCCTGAATCTGGTGCACCAGGAGATCTGAGTCACCCAAGACCAAGACTTCCTAGAAACCCATATCCACAGCTAACCTCAAACCCAGAATACAGGCCTCGTACTCAGCCATGTTGTTGGTACAATAAAAATGAAGCTGAGCCGTAACAGGGTAGTGTTGCCCTGTTTCAGAAATAAGTACCGCTCCTATTCCCACACCCTTCATGTTTGCAGCCCCATCAAAGAAAAGTTTCCATCCCGGCTTCTCAACTTGTTCCAACTCATCAACATGCATCACCTCTTCGTCAGGGAAATAAGTTTTCAAAGGTTCATAATCTTCATCAATCGGATTCTCGGCCAAATGGTTTGTCAAGGCCTGTGCTTTCATTGCAGTCCGAGTCACGTAGACAATGTCAAACTCTGTGAGCAGGATCTGCCACTTTTCAAGCCTCCCTGTGGGCATAGGTTTCTGAAAGATATACTTCAATGTATCCAAGCGAGATATGAGGTAAGTAGTATAAGACGACAAATAGTGTTTCAGCTTCTGTGCCACCCAAGTTAGGGCGCAACATGTCCTCTCAAGATGAGTGTACTTAACCTCGTAGGATGTGAACTTCTTGCTGAGGTAATAGATGGCATGCTCCTTCCTGCCAGTGATATCATGTTGACCCAATACACAACCGAATGAATTGTCCAAAACCATCAAATATAGAATGAAAGGTCGCCCTGGTTCTGGCGGGACCAACACGGGTGGGTTTGACAAATACCCCTTTATCTTATCAAACGCCTCCTCATTCATCCGTCCATGTTACAACCCATATCCACATGTGTTAGTTCATGCCATATATTATTTAACATAAATCCAAGAAGGAATTATCTTTGAGATGATAAGAAGTCAATCCTATTGGTCTTAAGTGATACAAGAGTGTATAAGGGTGATTAACCAGTATTAGAAGTTAAACGAATCAAGGATGTTGTAACTCGAATTTTCAGGTAATCTAGCGGTGCTTAATACACTCAAGAGGTCATTTATGAAGGTATTTTAATCATATAATATCCGTATCATAAGTCTTGAAGTCAAACGAGTTATGAAACAAAAGTCGACAAAAGTTGTCGCAACTTAGGTTCATAATTTTACTTAAACATTAGGTCAAATGTTTCTATTCTTTTATCATAATTTACAAGGAATTACGGGGTGATCTACCAACAAAATTAAAGATCTATGAATCTAGTTTCCAACGCATTAAACCGTTCATCGATACGATCTCGGAGTAGAGAGATATTCGCGTTTTCGCGAGACTGCGCCAAGCACCTCTCTATGGGGCCCACTAAGTCGGTTTAAGATATTTGGACCTATATAGGATGCCTCCAACCCGTTTTAAGTCATTTCGTTTCACTATTTTCAGACCTTAGAACCCTAGGAACATCCTCTCAAGGTTCTCTCAAGATTCAAGACCCAAAAAAGGGCAAACAACACAAATCAAGTGTCGGGAATTCCGTGGCGCTAGTAAGTCTCTTGTTCTTCTTGTTGTTGCTCATTTTTGTGTCGTTTCAGCTCGTGTGGGAGGTTGTTTTAAAGGGTTTATGTTCTGTAAATACTCCCTCATGTTCTTAATATCAATCCTAGGTGATTTCAAGCCTTCTAAAGTGATTCTAGTGCCGAAAAACACTAATTGATCGCTAGTTTCGCTTTTTTGTTGTTGTGGCAGCATTGGAGGGATATTTCATGGAAATTTAAGGTCAAATTGGAGTTTTTCTTTCTGTATAAAGGTAAGGAACCTCTTACTCTATATGTATTTAAGATTATCCAAGTTGCGGCTAAGCCATTGAAGCTAGAACTTGTGAGATATATATCGAAAGGCTTGGTAGTAATGTTATTGTTTTGTGGACTGTTTTGCGTTGTTGTTGGGCTGCGTATTTTACTACTATCTTGTGGAGTTTTGGAGGAGGAAGGGTGTGGAGAAACACCATATATATGTAGGGTTATGGGCTGATAGTTATTCGTAACATTTCCAGGTTGTTTGACACGACTACGGTGGTCGTCGTATGTATGGAGTGATTAGGCTATGTGTGGACTATTTTGGGAGGCTCAATATGTTTATTATTGATGTTGTTTGGGCTGTTTGGTGACTGTTTTGAATGGTGTGAGGTCATATATATAGGGGAGGTGCTGTCCGTTTCATCGTAAAATAGGTTGTGGTCGATACATAATAGTTATGACGCTTAAATGATAACGATAGTATCGTTTCTCTTATTGTAGACTAAGGAGTTTTGACAATTGCATAGCTTGAGATTGGGGCAGTATATATAAGGTATGTGAGGCTATCCCTTTCCTTCTTTTGCACGACTCCGATTGTACATAATGTAATGAACGAGCTTCCAAAGATACTCTACTCTTAGAAGCTAGCAGTACTTACATTGTTTTCCCTCTTATGGAACGATTGATGTTAATGTTGCTTCTCTTATTCTTATGTTATCAATGTTATTGGTACTTCCTGATTCTTATAAGGTTCATAGTGAAGAGTTAGTCCTAATAACGTGTACAGAGGATACCGACCTTACGTCACTCCGAAAGGTTTAGAATGTGATTCCATGAGTCGAGCATGCATTATATATATGTATCTATTTTACTCTACCGAGCCACGCTATAGTTGGCCGGGTACGGCACCTATTGTGCAACCACTGATCAGTTGGGTTTTACCGAGCTCCACGTGGCCGGGTACGATTCTACCGAGCCTATTATGGCCGGGTACGATATGATGATGATGCCCACAGAGGCGAATGCTTTAAAGGTTTATGTATTTATACATATGTATCATGCATTTCATGTAAGTAGCCCTCAGAGGTACTAAGATATTACAGGTTGTATATTCTCTATCCTTGCTTACATTACTGATCGTATTTATGGTTCCTTGCCTTACATACTCAGTACTTTATTCGTACTGACGTCCTTTTATTTGTGGACGCTGCATGTCGTGCTGCAGGTCCTGATAGACAGGCAGGTGCAGCTCCCCCACCACAGTAGACTGTCCAGTTCAGCGGTGATTGGCGAGATCCCTTCTCCGGACTTGCCTTGGTCTTGGTATGCAATTTTTGTTATAGACATTATGGGTATGTCGGGGCCCTGTTCCGGCTATGTTGCAACACTTATGTTCTTTTAGAGGCTCATAGACAGGTGTCGACTCATGTATAGTTTGGTATGCCTTGTCGGCTAGTTTTTGTTGTATAGTCTTTCATAGTAGCGTGGTAGCTCATACCTTATACGTAGTTTCTTGATTGTCTGGTCATCCCCTGCTATGTATGTTCATGCCGTCATATTTTATTGCTGGTTGTCCATGATCTAGGTCTACCATTTATATTGATCTCGTCAGCCTTAAAAGATAATAATGAAGGTTAGATGAAATGTACGTTGGTGCTCGGCAAGTGTGGTCGGGTGCTAGTCATGGCCCTTCAGTTTGGGTCGTGACAGTCCACTTGACCGCATCGTCTTTCTTTAACAGTTTGAAGATAGGCTCACAAGTTGTCGTGAGCTGAGTGATGAACCTGCTGATATAATTCAATCTCCCCAACAAACTCATCACCTCGGTTTTGTTCCTTGGAGGTGGCAATTCTTAGATGGCCTTGATTTTTGATGGGTCCAATTCAATACCCCGGTGGCTGACTACAAACCCCAACAACTTTCCGTACGGAACCTCGAACGTGCATTTTGCAGGATTAAGCTTGAGATTGTACCTGCGAAGCCTTTGGAAGAACTTTCTCAGATCCCTGACGTGGTTAGACTGATTTCTAGACTTCACGATCACATAATCCACGTACACCTCGATTTCCCGGTGTATCATATCATGGAATATTATCGTCATTGCCCTCATGTAAGTTGCCCCTGCATTCTTCAAACCAAATGGCATGACCCGATAGCAGTACGTTCCCCACGACGTGATGAATGCCGTCTTTTCGGCATCTTCCTTGTCCATTAAGATCTGATGATAACCCGCGTAACAATCCACAAAAGAACCAATCTCATGTTTGGCACAATTATCAATCAAGATATGGATGTTCGGAAATGGGAAATTGTCTTTTGGACTTGCCTTGTTGAGATCCCGATAGTCAACACACACCATGGTCTTGCCATCCTTCTTCGGCACATGCACAACATTGGCTAACCAGGTGGGATACCGGGTAACCCGAATGACCTTCGCATCGAACTGCTTAGTGACCTCTTCTTTGATCTTTACACTCATATCTGTTTTGAACTTTCTCAGCTTCTGTTTGACAGGAGGGAATGCCAGGTCAGTGGGCAATTTGTGAACCACTAAGTCAGTGCTTAGACCCGGCATGTCATCATAGGACCATGCAAAAATATCTTTGAATTCGAACAGTGCTTTAATTATCTCCTCCCTGAGTTGAGGTTCCAGATGGATGCTTATTTTAGTTTCACGGACATTATCTTGGTCCCCAAGATTAACTGCTTTTGTATCGTTCAAGTTAGGTTTGGGCTTTTCCTCAAAATGACTTAGTTCCTTACTAATTTCTTCATAGGCCTCGTCATCATCAAATTCCAACTCGTCATCACACTTAATTTCTTGTATTATTATTTCAGAGTTGGATTGGATTTTAAAACTGGGCCGAAGATTCCTCATGCATGTCATGTCATTGATATCAGCATAAAAAGAACTGTACAAAAGAAGAAAACTAAACAAAAATAAAATTAGAAGAAATGAAGGAAAAGGAACAATTGCATTTCATTGAATATAAAAATAACATGGTTTTAACACATCCAACCGGACGGAACATAATATCTGAATTACAAACCCTAGAATAATCCAGATAACTAAAAAAAATCAAAACCCACTACCAAGACTCCCTCCGGATAGGAAGAGGAGTAGCTTCCCAGTTGTTGACTTTTGCACGTGATCCCACAAATTGCACATCTGCCTTGCTGGACCCTTCCCCACCCTGAACCATATTAACCTCAGCGAATAACCTTTCGAACCCCTTCTCCAAGTCTCCATCGGCTCCAATCAGTGGTCCAGGGACCTTTGACAACAGTTGCTTTCTGGTACCCGGCCTAACGAATGACCTAGACAGACGCGGGACTGGTTTTGGCAATGCCCATGCTTTCTTTTTCATTTTCCTAGCTCTTCTCACATCTGCAACGGTAGGGTTGAACCCCAGACCAAAAGTATCCAGATTCCTTGGAAGGGAGACTGGCTGCACAATACCTTGCAGAGATGTACCCAAACCCTTGCCCGGTACAAAACCGTTTCTCAACATTTCGATAGCTACCATGACTGATGTCGCAGCCATCTTTGTAGTTGGCACGCACTTTACTTCCGGAATTTTTGTGTACCGATACTGTGTCGGAAACCTGATAAACCCATGGTCCCTTGTCATCATCAATCTCTATGAACGGAACAATGGCACCATTGGGCACACACAAATTATCTTCGCTATGTACAACATTTTTCTGTCGATCCCATTCAAACTTGACCATTTGATGTAGAGTAGACGAGACTGCTTTGGCAGCATGGATCCAGGGTCATCCCAACAACAGATTGTACGAAACATCCACATCGAGCACCTAGAATTCCATAGTAAATTCAACTGGCCCTATTGTGAGCTCCAGCACTATGTCCCCGACTGAATCCTTCCCTCCACCGTCGAATCCCCGGACGCAAATACTGTTCTTGTGAATCCTTTAATCCTCAATTTGCAATTTGTTCAATATGGAGAGAGAACAAATGTTCGCACTAGATCCATTATCAACCAGCACCCGAGTAACCATGGAATCTTCGCATTTCACTGTCAGATAGAGGGCTCTATTGTGCTCGGTTCCCTCCATGGGTAACTCATCATCAGAAAAAGTGACTCGGTTTACCTCAAATATCTTGTTAGCTATCTTTTCCAAGTGGTTTACTGAGATTTTATCAGGAACGTAGGCTTTGTTCAAGATCTTCATCAAAGCACGACGGCGTTCGTCTGAATGGATCAGTAATGACAAGAGCAAGATCTGAGCTAGTGTCTTCCTTACTGATCCACAATGGAATAGTCTTGCGCTTTCATCTTTCTCAAAAATTCTTCTGCTTCTTCCTCAGTTACTTCTTTCTTCACCAACACTGGATTATTTTTTGAGGTTTTAGCTTTTCTCAACTCTTCGGGGGCAAAACATCTCCCCGATCGAGTCAATCCATGGGTCTAACACACTTCTTCTCTAACCTCTTCCCCCTTGTAATTTACTGTCACTCGTTCATAGTTCCACGGGATCGCCTTGCTGTTAATCATTGGAAGCTGAGTTACTGGTTTTATGATAACAGGCTCTGCGCGAGCACCCTTCACGACCACAATAGGTTTACTTGTAACCCTAGCTACCACCACTTTAGCTTTTTCTGGTTTCACTGTAACAACGCTTGACGACCCTTTCCCGGCTACCGCAGCTGGCTTATTGTCTACCCCTTTCAACTGGACCACTGATTTCCCACTGGTTACCTTTTCCTTTGAACTGGTTTCACTGGAGCGGATCATCATCACCATCTGCGAGGGTTTCTTAGCCTCCCCTCTCTTGTGTATCAACTCAATCATATGGGTCTCATGGTGAGCTGGTAGCGGATTCTGGTTGATATTTGGTGTTTCTGGGGCCTGAACTTCGATCCGATGAGTATCAATGAGCTCTTGTACAACTGTTTTTAGTTTCCAGCATTTCTCTGTGTCATGGCCTAGGGCCCCTGAACAATACTCACAACTCATCGAGCGATCAAGATTTCTGGGAAGAGGATTCGGCATTTTGGCCTCGATCGGATTCAACATACCCAACTATCTCAGTCTATGGAATAAGCTGGTATATGATTCTCCCAATGGAGTGAAAGTCTTCTGCTTCTGCAACCTTTCATTCTTAAAGGCTTGATTGGGTCGAAAACCTGTTCCAGGAGGGTTTTGTAGGCTTTTGGGGGTGGATAGGTTTTTTGTGGAGCTTGGTAAGGACTCTGTGGAGCAGGCACACGCCATTGCGCGTGAGCGGGAGGTTGGGTATAAGTTTGTGTGTGATAGACAGAAAAATGGGGATATGGCGGTGGGTAGTAGTGTTGTGGTAGGCTATATGGAGTGTGGGGGGTATGTTTGGGGATAGGGTCGAGGCTGGTTGTAGAATGGTGGAAGGTTCCTAGATCCACCTCAAGCTGCTGACTCGATCGTTGCAACATCCTCTTTCTTCTTCTTTCCGAGTACACCCCCAATACCGTTTTGAATGGCCTGGGTGGTTGCTTTGATTGCTGAGTAACTCATGATCTTATTGGACTTGAGTCCCTCCTCAACCATGCCTCCCATTTTCACAACTTCATTAAAGGACTTGCCCACCGCTGACACCAAGTGACCAAAATAAGTGGGCTCCAAAGCCTGCAAGAAATAATCAACCATCTCGCTTTCTTTCATCGGAGGGTCAACCCTCGCCGCTTGCTCTCTCCAACGGAACCCATATTCTCGGAAACTCTCACCGGGCTTCTTCTCAATCTTCATCAAGATTATACTAAAAATGACAGGCAAAGGCTTGGGCCAAATCGTCCCATGTGTACCACCTGCTATGATCTTGTCTGGTGTACCATTCTAGTGCCGACCCACTCAAACTTTGGCTGAAATATACCATCAGCAATTCGTCTCTTCCACCTGCTTCTCTCATCTTGCTGCAGAATCCTCTTAAGTGTGCTGTCGGATCGCCATGCCCATCGTACAGATCAAACTTGGGCATTTTGAACCCCGCTGGCAATTGAACATCTGGGAACAGACATAAATCCTTATAGGCCACACTCACTTGGCCTCCCAGCCCCTTCATATCTTGGAACGATTGCTCTAAGCTTTTGACCTTTCTGATCATCTCTTCATGCTTGGGATTTTTGGGCGGTTTCTCGGTCTCTGCCAGGATATCAAGATGAGGAGTGTAAGGATATGGTTCTGGAACTTTGAAGGTGGGTTCAGGGGGATAGTACTGGTTGTCGTGAGTTTGAAACAGGGGTTCACTGGAAGATCTGTGTAATGTAATAGGTGGAGGTGCCACAAAAACAGGTGTAATTGGTAGGGGAGGGTACGTGACTTGTTTGGGTGGTGGAGCTTGAGAAGTATAGGAAGTGGTGCCATGACATTGTTGGTAGAGGGGGAAGGCTGGAGATGAGTTCACAGTGGGAGGCTCCGGAGGTTGGGCTGATGGTGGGATATAAGCAGGATTGGCGGGATAAACCGGTGGTGGATACCCTTTCGCCCAAACTTGATACATTTCAGCCATCTGCTGTTTTAGCTTATACATTTCTTCCCTCATTGCATTAACGTCCATTTCTTCCACCTCTTTCGATGGGTCGACAATACTTATTTCCGGTTCTTGGTCGACCATATTTAGCCTGTCTTTTGATCGGGTGTTGTAGGAGTGAGTTGCTAGAATGCCAGTCAACTAACCACCTGCCTGGACTTAATACATCAAACAAACAACCTTGTTAGCGATTAGGCTTTAATAGATTAGTTACCACACACTGGGCATGAATGCACCTAAAGAGTTAACCGTCTCTATTGTGTATTTGATTGGTTGCATGCGTCATCCCGGCCTTTTCCTTCTTTTAATTGCAAACATCCCCTTTTCTTTTCTTTTCTCTTCCTTTCCTTTCATTCCTGCCTTTGTTCTCTCTTTGTCTTTACTCTCTCTTATTTCTTATTTTCTCTCTCTTTTGTTTTTCCGCTCTTTTCTTCTCTTTGGTTATGGTCGAATCCTATGGAGATTGCCTACGTATCATGACCCCGCATGAATCGGACCAAGCGTAGTTCTTGTAGATAAGTGCGAAATAAACAAATTTTTTTTGGGATTTTCAGTTTTCATAAAATAAAGAAACAAATGCCTCCATTACAAACTCAAAACTAACAAATTCCAAAAGACTAAAAGATTTCGATGCAAAGATGAAATACAGACTCCAAAAATAGACTATCATACTTCGAAGAAATACAGACTCAAAACAGAAAGAAAGTACAAACTCAACATGACTTACAGACTCCGACAGAATACAGACTCAAACGAAAAATCACGAATACATCAAAGCTCCTGGTGCACGCGGGACATCATTCAGTCTCGCCGCGGGCCTATGTGCAAGATCCCTTTGAAGTCGGTCCAAGTCGTTCATTATTTGTTTAACAAGGTCATCACTGTTGCAAAGAATGTAGTGCGAGTCATATCCTCACAGATGTGGCACTTCATAACGATGTAGTCGGCAATGCTTCTAATTCTCTCTCTTATGGCGCCCTTTTCTTGTAACAAACGCACAATCTGCTGGGCCCTGGCTTCCAAAGTTTGCTCAGCCACATGATTTTGCTCCTGAAGTTGTTGCAAATCTATTTCTAATTGCGCCAATGCTGTATAACAATGTTCCCTTTCAACTTTGAAGTCTTTTGCCCGTTTGATCATTTTGTTCTCTGCGGCGATGATCCTTCTCTTTAACCCTGCGACCTCATCGTCGTACCTTTCTCTCAATTGCTTAACCAAGCGTACTCGTTCATCTGAGTTTTTATCCAATTGCTTTCGAGCCTTGGCTAATTCACTTTCTGCTTTATTCAAATCAAAACTGTAGTCATTTACTTTCTGCCTCAGGTTAGCTATGAGTTTTTCATCTCTGTCACTTCGGACTGGATTTTCTGCTGCTACTTTTAATTTCTGGATTTGAGCTAGAAGGGCCTCATTTTCTTTGGCTAGTTTTTTCTTTTCTCCTTCATCCGCCGCCACTGGCAAGCTATTCTCGAATTGAAGTTCTCTGACTTGCTTTCCAACTTGCTTATGGTAGCCCTGTAATCGTTTTCTTTGGTCAGCCAATCCCATTGTACTTAAGCTCCGTCGGTGAATTGCTGGACATGAGGTCTCTTTGCGGGCCTGTCAGGCTCATGTTGAACTCGGGATCTTTTACCATACCAAGCAATATAACTGGGCTCCACCTCGCCTCTGGATAGGTCTCGTACTCGCGTGTTAGGCCCTAAGAATCTGCACTGATGCCAAACCCGACACACTTTTTCTTCTGGGAAGGCAGCTTTTGGATCTAACTCAATGACTTGCTGACTCAAATCTTCATTGTGTGGGATGGTCTGGTACCGGCCCAACTAACGCAAGACTCTGTGCGGAGCATAAGGCTGGATACTCCATAGACCCATCAACAGCAAAAAACACACCTCAGCCGACATATAGATTACTTCGTTGACCGAGAGCCATCCGAATGTCCATTCGATCTTATTTGCGGTCAAAGATCTCAAATGAGCATGCCATGCTTCCGTACCATCTGGAAACTCATAACCCCCTACTCGCTTTTCATGTTTTTCAATACACTCGAGGCTAATCATACCGCAATTCAAGTATCCGGGATGGTGGCAAAGGTGTTCCTCCATCCATATTTATAACAACATATTGCACCCTTCAAAGAACTTTGATCCTTCTCGACAACGAGTAAGAGCTCGGTAAATTTCTTCCAAGATCAACGACACTATAGTCCCATTTGCCTTCTTCACCATAAATTCAGCTATCCCTACTAATCCCATCTCTATGTTCCCATCTTTTCTCGGGCAAACCAAAATACCCAGAAACGCCACTATGAAAGCTAATCCTCTCCGAGCTTCCCACTTGTCTTGATTCCCAGCATGAGTAAGACCAGTATCTGATGTTTCAAAGCCACATGGATTCCCGTATCGTCTGTACAGAAAGTAGAAGGTACAAAATCCTTTGGCCAAATTTCCGTCTCGGACATCCCGATTGATGCTTAAAAAGTCCAAAAATTTGTGGGGGGTCACTGTTCTTGGTGCTACCGGGTATTGACTTCTGAGATTCCCTTCGAAACTGGCATAACTTGCTATCTCTTCTAGCGTAGGAGTTAACTCGAAATCCGCAAAGTGGAACATATTATGTGCTGGGTCCCAAAACGATATTAAGGCCTCAATCACGTCTTTTCTAAGCTTGACCTTCAAAAGCCCAATAAGACCGCCCAGTGCTTTTGTCACAATTTTTCTGCTGTCGTCCCCCAAATCATGTCACCACATATGTAGCTCCAAAGGGATCTCTTCACGGACTGAGAAAGGTTCATTTTGATTTGTGCTCATCCTGCGCATTTATTAAAGTGATTTAAAAGAAAACCATGACTTGTTTTGACTTAAGAGAAATGACCAATTCCAATATTTCCATAAAACATCCGGCCTTGCCAACACGACCTTTCAGCACTTCAAAAACGAAGATTTTAAGGCTGTGTCAGCTAACCAGCCAAAACCTTTGAAAGTGACAAAAGTGGTTGTTCTTGCAAAAACAGCCTTCCGGCGCCCTTTTAGGGACATTCAGCTATTTCTGACATGAATGGCATCACCCTATTTATTTTCAAATCAAAGTAAAATTTTTGGGCTTTTGGGCTATTTTTGCAAAAAGGAAGTTGGACCCGATGGGGGTTGCCTACGTATCTCACACCCTGTGAGAATCAAACTGGCGTAGTTCGAGCAAATAAAACAAACTATTTTTGAAAACAAGAGTCTCTTTTTTTTATTTCATTGGCAAATAAAACTATTTTTTGAAAACAAAAACTTTTTCTCTCTTTTTTTCTTTTTTCATTTCATTGGTAAATAAAACAATCTATTTTGAAAACAAAAAAACTTTTTTCCCTTTCTTCCCTCTTTTTATTTTCTCGAAAATTCGGCAGAGTTTCGATACTATTTGGACATTAGTTTTTTTTTTCAGAACAGGCGATTAACTCTCTTTAACCCCCATACTGCCATTTCTCTTTCCTCAACCTTTCCCAATATTCATAAACCGGTCAGCATGCAAGTCCGAAGCAAATAAATGCACAAGTAGCAAGTAGGATGCATCAGGATGGTCTTTTTGTTTCTGGTGCACCTGTCCTAGACAGACTCAACCCCTGTGTTGAGTCTCCAAAGTCAAAATGCACATGATGCAAACAAACGTTCCTACTAGGGATCCGACATGAAGCTGTGTTTTGCTAGGTTTAAATCCTGGGGTTTATTGTTTAGACCTGGCTTACCCGAGCGGACAGTTCGAGCCGGGGAGGGGGCAGCGCGCTGGGAATACAGAAGCTTCACCGGCTTTGCAACTTGTCCGAACCTCGTTCTAAATTTGGAATATGACTCTAATAGAAAAGAAGTCACACGAAGTGCACACTTCTTCATGATTTAGAAGACTCAGAGAGAGGAAGGATTTCACAACAGTTTATATACAGTTCACGGAATATCAAAGCGGTAAAAGCAATCAATTAGCATATTAGGCCCAAATCATGTGACAAATTCAAATAATGGATAAAGCCAACTATAACAATTATTCTAAGCTTGAATTCTTGAACCCTCAACCAGAGATTCTGGGTTCGATCCCCAGCAGAGTCGCTAGAGCTGTCACACCTCCTTTTTCACTACACCCCATAAAGAGCTATAATATAAAGGGAGTTTTTCCAATTTAAGGACAATCGAAACGGGATTATATTCATTAAAAGATTCAGAGTCGCCACTTGGGAGATTTATGGTGTCCCAAGTCACCGATTCTAATCCCAAATCGAGGAAAAGATTGACTCTGTTTAATAGTCCGCGAACTAGAAATCCGGATAAGGAATTCTATTAACCCGGGAGAAGATGTTAGGCATTCCCGAGTTCCGTGGTTCTAGCACGGTCGCCCAACTGTTATAGTCGGCCTATTATTTTATTTTAAAACACTTTTGAACCTATGCGCATTTTAACTTTAAACTACTTTTAATTATTTTAAGAAAGATTTCAACGCCATCTAAAACATGTCTTTGGACTGCGCCACATGAAATGTACCCGCAATCCGGAACACATTTTATTGAACGTTGTTAAGATGTAGATTTGGGTCACATGAAATGCACACCCGAGTTTAGGAAGGTAATATTATTAAAATAATGCGCTTAAAGCAACTATGCGTTTTTAACTTTGTGAGGGCCATGAGAAATTCAACTACATGGCATACCTCGATTTCTAAAGGGTTAAAATATTAATTAAGCGAGGGCCATGCATTTCAAGAATTTATTTGGCATGACACACCTCGATTTATTCGAACTTTTAGATCCTATTGTGAGGGCCATAACTATTTCCTATTTAATACAACACACCTCACCATGTAATTAGTGAAAATTCAATTAATTAAAGGAAAGAATTATCAATGCAATTTAGATGAAAAGCTCAGACCCATTTAAAATTAATAGACCAACACCAAGGCTTTCAACCAAACCCAACATGAGCCCAAGGCTTTAGAGAATCGGATATGGACTAAGGCCGGACTCGAGATCGAGTCTCCCGGCATGCGAAGGCATCAGAGTATTTGTGCACAATTCCTTTAATGCGGGAAAGGTCACTAGCAATCTCAAATGACCTTGATTTCATTAATTGGGCCAACGCTGGGCCTAAGTTTTCTGAACCCGTCTTTATGCACAATGAATTAATTATAAATCTATAAAGACATTACATGAAGCATGAGATGGAATTAACTCTTTACTTTTGGATTCAAGTTATTCAAGTACAAGATAACTAATTAGCCATTCAGAAATTCCAACACCATTTCTAATCGAAACTGCCCATGCATAACTGATAAAAAAAACGCACCTGCCATTTATTTCTCCAATTAATTAATGAACTCAAATTGAAATAGGCATGTTCCCAATACTATAAAAGTCCCTGAACCTAACATACAGATCACTTGGATCTCAACAAGATACCCAAACTCTCACTCACACGGATTCATACTCTTAACAAATGAATACAGAGAGGTCAATATTATTTGTGGAAAACAAGCTTTGATCTAACACTATTAGGCGAACATATTTACTTAGCAGACCCTAAGACTACTCCATGCAATCCCTAACAGATAGCTCTAGCACAGATTGAATGAATAAACACCAAACAGAGTCCAATTACAAGTCCCAAAATAAATCTCAAAGGTTCATGGCATAACATTATTTTAGACCTACTAGAACATAAGACATGGACTAACTAATCAGATGAAAACGAACAACAGAGAAAGACATCTAGCAAGTAACAAGAATCCTCATTTCTTCATAACACTTGAAACCTCTTTACATGTCTAGAATCAAGATGTGTACCTGGAATTGAAGAAAGAAATAAGGAGAATAAGAATTTAATCAACAACAGCAGTAGAGTCAGCCTAGAAATAACAAATGAAACCAGCTTTTAACCAAACATTGAATCAACAGAAATATCGACTGATGCCCAACGATAAAAAAACAGCCAAAATTTGAACCAAACTTTTGAAAACCAACCAAGCTCAAACCATTTTAGCCCCTGATTGTTCAGAGATTGTTTCAGAAGTTAGAGCCTCAAGAATTACAGAAACTTTCAATGGAACAGTAATTTTTGTTTTTCCAGTGGTTTTTTGATTTTCTATATTTTTCTATCTCTTTTCGTCTGCCTTGAATGGCAAGAAAATGAGCCTTTATAGGCAAGGGAGTAGGGCAGCAATAGAGAGATTAAATTTGTACTTCTACCCTCCTCCAATTTTCATTTCAGTATAAAATCCCTAGCCTAATTTCCTTTTTGCTTAACTGTCCCTAATGTAGTTACCAGATTATCAAAACAGCCCCAACCCAACTTCTTAGGAAGCTTCCTATTCTGTTATACAAAGATTCCCTCAACCAATTACCCCAAATTACCCCTCAGACCATTGATATTTACCCTCCCAACCTAAACCAACTATGGGTCATAGATTTGCAGACCCAAATTAAATCCCCATCTGGGCTAATCCCTTCCCCTTTGGACCCAAGTTAATTCAAAGACCCAAACAACAGAACTAAAAGCAGAACCAAAAATAACAAAAGAAAATGTTTGGGCTCAAACGGATTGTAAACCCGAAGAACATTTCATCAATTAACAAATTAAGCCAAAAGACTTACTATTTAAAATTTAACCAAACCGACCAAAACAATTTCATAATTAACCATGCAGGACTAAATGAAAAACAAAAAAATAGAAAAATATCAAGAAGAAAAGGAGAAACAGAGAAATGGAAGGAAAGAAAGAAAGCTAGCTTAAACCGAAAAGAAGTAAAGGAAATACCTACTGAGACTCGAGCAATTGAGGAATGGAGTTTGAATCATCAACTTCTCGGATTTCCTGGCCAACTATGATATTAATCGTGTGTTCTTAATAAAAACACACGAATAACATCAAAACAAGCCTAAATCTTGAAAGCAGACTTGAATCAGGAGCTTTTAGGAATCAGGGTTCATCCCTTCAATCTAAGATTCGAGAGAATCTGGAGTGATTTGAGGGAAGTGGAGTGGGGATTCGGAATGAGGGGCTCTTGATAATCATGCGGTGTTATTTTGGGAGTGGTTGGGGGTGGCGCCGCCGGTGGACGGTGGTGGAAATTGGGGCGGCTCCTTTAGGGTTAAGCTTGGGTGTTCTGGTGGGGTGTTGAGCAGAAGGGTTTTGAGGGGGGGGGGGACAGATTCGGACATATAAATACTCCTCAGGCTTTAGTTCTGAGCCGTTCGATCAAGTGGAGATCAACGGCTCAGATCGACACTGATTGAAACGACGTCGTTTCGTTTGAGGGGGGATCCGGACCGGGTCAGGCGTGGGTTGGTCCGGGTATTGGGTGGCTTCCGTTTGGGCTGGGATGGTTCGACTGGGTTTTAGCCCAAATTTAAACCTTCTTTACTTCCTTCCTTTTTCCAATTCATTTTTCTTAAAAAAAAATTTCTTCTTTCCAAAATTAAAACTAAAACCTAAATTAAATCCTAAACCAAATTATCCTACCACATTAAATTAATTAACCCTAGTAATTGCTACTATAAATAATTAAAAACCAAATTAAAGGAAAAATCACCAAAATTCAAAATTAAAATTAAAAGTGCAAAATAAACTATTTTTTGTGATTTTTTCCTATTTTTATAAAATAAATAGTTTGTCAATTAATCCTAAAATGTAAAATTAAATCCTAAATGCAAATGCAACATATCCTAAATGCAAATGCAACATACTTTTTTTTTGTAATTTTCATTAATTAAATAAAATAAAAATGCACAGACAAATGCAAACAATTACCAGAAAATGCCACGAAAATCCCCAAAATTGCAAACACTGAAAGAAATTGTTTTGTTTTGAATTTATGAGAGTAATTTATGAGGGGAAAAAATCACGTGCTCACATGCCTTCACCCCAAGAGGTAAGAACTTGAGCCCTAACCTTTGGTTTTGAAATTCGCACTAGAATGAATAGTTAGCTTGGGGGTTCATGGGTATAAGAATGAATTTTCTTGCATGCGTAAAAGATAATAGGGTATGGGGAGGTTGTGAATTAAAAAGATAGCAATTGGGGTGTAAAATGATAGAAATCTCTCACAAAAGAGTCCTAAAATCACTGTGCATACTTAGTGCTTGATAATTTACTTAAATGAGCTAGAATCTTATTCATGTATCTAATTCTTCGTTCAATTTGTAATTTTCATAAAATAGATCGAAGTTGCTAGGAAATTCTGAAATCTATTATAAGGATTTAAGGAAAGCTCTATTGAGGTATGTATGGCTAAAAACCCCTCCTCTTAGAAATTAAGCCTCCATGGTGCCCGTGCAAATGTTGTAAGTCCGAAATTTGATTGATGTAAGTCCGAAATTTGATTGATGTAGTACTTGTTATGTCAAATGAATTGATGTTGTGAAAATGTATGTGGAAGGTGCTTCTCCATGTGTTTAATGTGTTATTCTTTGTAAATTGAGGAAGTGTGGAGAACATGAGCTATGTGCTAAATTCCTAAATGTCAAGTCAAGTTTACATTGTGATTAATATGCCAAACTAGATGCATTCCTCTCTATGCTTATAACTTAAATTGCTTTTGTATGTGCCTATGATCTTAAATGGCAAGGTTAATGTTGAAAATGGGAATAATGTGAAACTTGAGTTATGGAATGTGGTAATTGTGGCCCCAAGTGCCGATGAATTAATACATGTGAAACCAAAGATTGAAGTGATATGATTAACGGAAAAAGGGTAACGTCTTGGTAAGATGGCTTAGTCGATCGGGCCATGATCGGACGCCATGTTATACACACATGGTGGTAATGTATTGATAATAGAAACTAGAAAGTGAGAATGAAATAAGGGTAACGTCTTGGTGAGACAGCTTAGCCGATCAGGCCGTGATCGAACTCCGCTCAAGGAAGCGGTGGTATTGTGGATGATGATGCAACAATATGGAATGCCCCTACCTAAAATTTCGGAAACTATGTGAACCTTTTATATTGCTGACGTGGTTTTTGTTTGAAGCTTTGTAGTCCTTATGATTTCTTTTACTCTTATATGGTTGTTCTTTCTAACAAGATGGTGTTTAGTTATACATACTAGTATTATTCCATGGTACTAATGTCCTTTTTGCCGGGGGCACTATATTTTTGAATGAATGTAGGTGGCTCCATAGCGGACAGTTCCGATCGTGCGTAGCGGAGTATCCTCATCTCAGAGTCTTGGTGAGCCCCCCTTTCTCCTCAAAGGGGTTATGTTGTACATTTTTTGTTGTAGACTTCCACTTTTGAGGTATAGCCGGGGCCTTGTTACCGGCGTTGTCATAATTGTCTTTTGTATCATTAGAGGCTCCGTAGACGTTTGGGTGGGTTGTGTTCGGATGTCGGATGGGACAATGTAATGTATTGACATTCTAAACTCTAGTTCTTCTAAGCGGTAACTGTATGAAGTCTTAAAAACTTAACCACGACTTAAGGTTCATGATATGAAAATGAATTAACAATGTTGAATGTACGATTTTGCTATCGTCTAAATAAACAAAAGCATGGTTTCTTAATCGTATTGAGCTGGGTAGAAAGTGTTAAAATGGCTTGCTCAGTTGGATTCACTCGATTGAGCGCCGGTCACGCCTCCCGAGGTTGGGGCGTGACACTGCCCAGGCCTTCTCTCGCATTTGTGATGGTTTATTCGCATTTGCGATCTCGCATTTGCAAGCCATGCGAAGCCTGCAAACCTGCAACATACCGGCAATTCCTAAGTGCAAATTTCACTCCGTGGCCTTTCCAAAACTCACCCGAGCCATCGGGGCTCCAAACCAAACATGCACACTAACCTAAAAATATCATACGGACTTGCTCATGCAATCAAATTACCAAAGTATTATCAACAACTATGAATTTAGCATCAAAATCAAAGAAAATCTCAAGAACTTTCAAAGTTTCAAAGTTTCAAATTTTACAACTAAAGTTCCGAATCACGTCATATGATCTCCATTTCTTACCAAATTTTACAGGCTCAACTTAAACCACATATAAGACCTGTACCAGGCTCCGGAACTAAAATACGGGCCCGATACCATTAAATTCCAAACGCATTTCATTTCCAAAAACTCGTATATATTCTAGAAAATAATTTTCTTTAAAAATTTATTTCTCGGGCTTGGGACCTCGGAATTCAATTCCGGGCATACGCCCAAGTCCCATATTTTCTTACGGACCCTCCGGGACCATCAAATTACGGGTCCGGGTGCGTTTACCCAAAATATTGACCGAAGTCAACTTAAATTCATTTTAAAGGCAAAATTGATCATTTTTTTTACAGATTTTCACCTAATGGCTTTTAGGATACGCGCCCGAACTATGCACACAAATCGAGGTGAGACAGAAAAAGGTTTTGTTTAAGGCCTCAAAACACAAAATTTATTTCTAAAACAAGTGATGACCTTTTGGGTCATCACAAATTGCATGACCGCGCAGTAAAGGATGCACCTAAGAAAATTCACCCTCTCATATGTGCATTCAACTGGACTCTCACATCTCCAACTACGTGTGCGTACACTTGGGAAGTCTATAAATACCCCTTAATATGATTTTTAGCTATTTTTTTCAACTTCTTCAAAATCTCTGAGGACTTTTGAGTGGAACTTGATAAAGGGGTGTCCCATATCAATCAAGATAAAAAAATTCATGATTTGTGTTTGTATACGGTATAATCGGCGGGTCCAATTTTCAGTCATTACGACGCTTCATAAGCACATTTTTATAGACTCGAGATTATGGTCGAGATTAACACCCGAAGGGTCATCGACGTCCGACCTCGGGGCGGTGTAGATCGATAATTATGGTGAAAAAGTGGGAAGCTCCCAAGGCATGTGACTAAAGTTGACCTAGTCTATTTGGCTAGTTCCAGCCCGTACCGTGGCATTAAATAGTTGTACCAACCATGTATCTTGGTAATAAATGCATTTGTACTATGTTGGAATTCCTCCTCATATATAAAGGGGATCCTTGTCATTTTGTAAGGGCATCTGATATACAATATTGAATATACAAGTACATTTTCTCTGCTTTCTAACATATTTTCTTGATTTCGTTACTTACATTTATTGATTATATTCATATTGTTCTATTTATTGTTCTTCATTTATTGCTCATTATTGATCATAAAGAGCCTCCATGCAGCTCTCCTAACTGTTAGTCCTCCCTTGAATTCCCTAAGCCAGACAACCAACTCGACCTCGAGGCCCTGTATACGTCAGCTTGAGGCCCCGATCTCTGACCATTCGGTTTAGTTATTACATTATCTACAAGCTCTTATCTTATTTTCCAATCCTCCACTTAGCATCTATTACATAACTACTAGCATAAAAATAGAGCGCATATTTTTAGAACCACAAAATCAAATCTAATTGTAATTACCATTTTCAAGGTAAATAGTTTGGCGCCCACCGTGGGGCTAAAAATAATAGTGATTATTTTCTTGCTAGTTTACTACATAACGCAAGTTACCTTTCACACCTTTTCTTGTCCAAGATATTTGATTTCAGGTAAAAATATCCAACTCAGTAAACGCACGTGAAAACAACAATCTGAAGACCATGGAGAAAATGGTGTAGCTGCTCCAGGTGTTGGTGTACCACCACGAAACCTTGAGGGTGCACCAAAACTGATTCCTGTAGACGTGGTCTCGCGCAACGCTCAACACGTCGAAATAAGCTCCCATACTAACAAGGGCATACACCAAGGAGATCAACAAGAAGCTCAAAAAACCCCGGCTCAGGAAGAACAAGGGGTTAGCCTTCATTTTATTTTTGAAATGTTACAGGCACAACAACTGGCGATCGTTCAGCTGCAAAGCCACCAAAAATCTCCCAGCACGGTAGCTCCGAAAACGGCTCCCCGAGCGAGCAGGTACCAAAAAGATCAAGTAACAATGGGTCGGCAGCCGACCCTGCCATCATAAAGATGCTCGAGGACCTCACAAAAAGGATCTAGTTGGGCGAAAAGAAGATAGAAGCCAACGACAAGAAGGTAGAGACCTACAATTCTAAGGTCGATCAAATTCCGGGTGCACCCCCGATTCTGAAAGGTGTAGATTCGAAGAAGTTTATACAAAAGCCATTCCCATAGGAAGCGGCCCCAAAACCCATTTCAAAGAAGTTCAAAATGCCCGACCTTCCGAAGTACAATGGAACCTTGGACTCCAACGAGCACGTCACTGCTTACACTTGTGCAGTGAAGGGCAACGACCTAAAAGGACGATAAGATCGAGTCCGTCCTACTGAAAAAGTTTGGAGAGACGCTTTCAAAAGGGGAAATGATGTGGTATCACAACTTGGCGCCAAACTCGATAGATTCATTTGCCATGCTAGCATATTATTTCATAAAGGCACATGCTGGTGCCATTAAAGTAGCTACAAGGAAATCCGACGTTTTCAAAATCAAGCAAAGGGAGAATGAGATGCAGCAAAAGTTCGTATCTCGCTTTCAAATGGAACAAATGGAACTACCACCGGTATCCAATGACTGGGCAGTGCAGGCCTTCACTCAAGGTTTGAATGAGCGAAGCTCGGTAGCTTCGAAACAACTAAAGCAGAACTTAGTCGAGTATCCCGCCGTGACTTGGACGGACGTCCACAACCGATACCAATCAAAGATCAGGGTCGAAGACGACCAAGTAGGAGTCCCCTCGGGCTCGGTATATCCTAGCAGACTTCCGGCAAAGGAGTCAAAGCCAAATAAAGAGAGATACCAACCATACACTGAAGATAGAAGAAATGCCCCAAGGCGCAACATACCCCGCAATGACCGAAGGATGGATCGAGGCCAGAATTCTCGGGGTCTTGTCAGCAGAGCTGGATTCGATAGGCACACAAGGCCAACGGAGGTGCCCCGCTTGTCGGAATACAACTTCAATGTCGATGTTTCAGACATCGTATTCGCCATCAGTAAAATCAGAGACACCAGGTGGCCAAGGTCTGTACAATTAGACCCATCGCAAAGGAACCATAACTTAGTGTGTGAATTTCACAACACACACGGTCACAGGACGGAGGATTGCCGGCAGCTCCGGGAAGAGGTAGCCCGACTACTCAGCAAAGGTCACCTCCGAGAATTCCTTAGCGACCGGGCCAAAAATCAGTTTCGGGAAAGAGAGTCGACCAAGAAGAATGAAACAAACGAGCCACAACATGTCATCCACATGATCTTAGGAGGCATCGATGCTCCACAAGAACCCATGATCAGAAGAACAAAAATATCCATAACCTGAGAAAAGTGAACTAGAGGTTACATACCCGAGGACCCTCTCAAATTCAGCGATGAGGACATCGAGACCTTATCTCAGCCCCATAACAACGCACTGGTAATTTATTTTCTTGTGAATACATTTCAAATTAAACGTGTACTTATGGATCCAGGTAGCTCGGCCAATATTATTAGGTCGAGGGTGGTAGAGCAACTCATACTGCTTGACAAAATTGTGCCCGCCTCGAGTCCTCAACGGGTTCAATATGGCGAACGAAACAACGAAAGGGGAAATCACCCTCCCAGTCAACGTGGCCGACACAACCCAAAATGCTAAATTCCATGTCATAGAAGGAGACATGAGGTACAACGCATTGTTCGGGAGGCCATGGATACACTGTATGAGAGCAGTACCACTACCCTTCATCAAATGATGAAATTCCCAACAAAGGATGGGATAAAAATCATCTATGGGGAACACCATGCGGCAAAAGAGATGTTCGCGGTGCACGATGTGGAACCTCCACCAATACCTCCACCATCGAAGGAGCCGAGGGATAAGCTAATAGTAAAATGGCGATAACAAGCTACATTCTCAGCTATGCCTGACTAAAAGAAATGAAGGACCGTACCAAGTCCTCATAATAAACGATTGAATCATATCGAGGTCCGAAGCACCGTCATCACTAAGGTATGATCATCTCCCTTTTTCGATCACATTTTATACTAACCTGAGTGCATGTATCCGATCGAAACGCCCGAAGCACTTTCCAACTCGAAGGCCTTAGGTTCCAAAAGCATACGTTGCACTCTTTTCCTTCGATCGGGTTTTTATCCCAAGAAGGGTTTTACCAGTAAGGTTTTTAATGAGGCAATATCTATATGCTACCTAAGGAAGACTCAACAAGTATTCAAGGCTTCTTTTCAATCAACCTCGAATACTAGGGGGCATCCCCCGGAAGAACACCTCCTCAGAGAAGCCAAGATGTGCTAAATGGGGTCTCTATAGGAAAATGATATACCGGGCCAAACGGTCGTACGAACCGTGTTCGTATAGAATAATCGAGCCCTTAATAGCAATAACATGTATACTTGTACCAAGTAATTGAAGAATACTTTCCCCTCCATCAAAGCATTTCGCGTTTCAAAAGAGTTTGGTATTTTTTGCAAACATGGCTCCAGAGCCAAAAACATCCCGAACACTAGGGGACTGGCGTCAACAACTCGAAGCCGTATGAACTCCGGGTTGGAGCTTCAAACTCGTAAGCCCTCAATGATGCAACATCAAGTTCATTAAACGGCTCCAGAGCCAACCGTATGACCTCTAGGTCAGAGCTTTAAACTCGTAAGCCCTCAATGAGGCAACATTAAGTTCACAAAATGGCTCCAGAGCCAACCGTATGACCTCTGGGTCGGAGCTTCAAACTCGTAAGCCCTCAATGAGGAAACATCAAGTTCACAAAACGGCTCAAGAGCCAACCGTATGAACTCTGGGACGGAGCTTCAAAATCTTAAGCCCTCAATGAGGCAACATCAAGTTACAAAATGGCTCTAGAGCCAAAACGTCCCGAACACTCGGGGACTGGCATCGAAAACTCAAGGCCACATGATCTCCGGGTTGGAAACTCCAAACTCTTAAGCCATCAATGAGGCAATACTAAGCTTACAAGTAATGGCTCCCGAGCCAAGAAACTTTCGATGATTCGGGGACTGCCACCAATTGCCACCCCCATCGACTCATAAAAAATCCCGAGGCCATAAGACCCCATGTGGGCAGCCTCGGTCTCGTAAGACCTATATAAGGCAACAACAATATTTGTAAGACCTCAAGCAAGGTATGAACTACACTTGTACCAAGTGACCAAACTATAAGACCTCAAGCAAGACATGAACCATACTTGTACAAAGTAACCAAAACTGTAAGACCTCAAAGGCATGTAAAAATTTGTAAGACCTTACAAAAGGCATAATCCCTATCTTAAAGTTAAGGCTATATATCGAATTTGTAAGACCCCTAAAAAGGCATACCCTCGATATAGATGCCAAAACTACTTCACTAGAGGACTGAAAGGCTCTAGCCAGACACAATGACTACGGTCACGAGGCTGTACTAGCCAAACTAATGCGACTCGGGGACACCCGACCGTCACTATAAAATCACAGGCCTTCAATTACTTCGAAAGTACTTCAAAAAGTACCGGTTAAGCAAGATACCCTCGACACAGGCAAAAGAGCTTCGACCATGTCAGCTCCATACTATAGGCTTCGAAACATTCGGCCACCAAGTAAAACCTCCCGAGGTGCTCAATCATCGCCATATAACGACTTACAATCGAGGTTTCTATCAAATCGTCAAAAGATTTGGGCAAACACAATTTCAAAAAAGTCCTTAACAAGGGAAAAATAAATCCTATATAAAAGGTCATACCGACCCAATGCGTAAGAGCCACTGCCGCCAGCCCATATAAAAGGTCATACCGACCCAATGCATAAGAGCCACTACCGCCAGCCCATATAAAAGGTCGTACCGACCAAACACGTAAGAGCCTAAGGGCCAGCTTTAAATTCAAAAACTTAAGGGTCAATGAGCTCGAGTCGAAACCCGACTCGAAGACTGAACCCGAAACAATTAACTAAATATTCCTGAGAGAAAAAGCATAAGAGCTCAAACGCCAGATTATACTAAAAGGTCGTACCGTCTAAGCGCGTAAGAGCCTATGGGCCAGCCCAATGAGCCCCAGGGCCATACTATGAATCTGAGGATTCCTTTTAACTTGAAGACCAATTCATCTGGCTAACGACTGACAAACATCAAGGCAAAGGGAAGTGCATGAAAAATGAAACCGCGAGGCTTCCTTTTATACATATATGTGAGAGGATACAAGCTTCATTTACAAAGTTCTTTGAAAGCACTATACACAAAACAAGAAAAGAAAGGCCTAATCTACATCCCCCTCGGGGACTATGGTCCGTCGGCCTCTTTCTCGCTATCATCGACATCAGATAGGAGGAACTTAGCATCATATTCTTCCGCCTTCGCCTGCTTTATCTCTTCTGAGAGATCGAAGCCCCTGGCATGAATTTCCTCGAGGGTTTCCTTCCAAATTTTACACCTCACGTACTTTTTGTTCCTACTCTCCTAGTCGAGAGCCCCTTTTAGCTCAACACAAGCGTCGGCAACGTCCTTCAAATAGACAACCACCTTCTTATCAGCATTAGTTCGGATCACTTCAGCTTCAGCCCCGGTATCCACAGCTTCAGCCTTCATCTTCAGGAGCTCAGACTCGAGCCTTAAAATCATGTCCGTTCGGACCAAACTATTCTCGTGAGCGTTGCAAAGTTGCACTTCGAGGGCGGAATCTTTGGCCAAAGTATCTTTCTTAGCCGATATCTGGGTGTCCACTCGAGCCTTTAGCTCGTTACGCTCGCACTTGGCTTGATCAACTTCGCTCTTAAGGCATTCCAGGTCCTCCCTCTTTTTCTGCAACTGAAGTAAACAAGACATTATCCTCAGAAGGTAGAAAAAGAGACACGCACTCCCTCGAAACAAACATTACCTGCTCCTCAAGGTAGCTTTCGTAGTTCAGACTTCGACTCGCCTCATACCGCAAGTGTGCCAACTTGTCTTCCTTTTCATCACAAAGAAGCCTGAGGGATTTCTCCGCATCCACGACTTCTCACAACCAGGTCTCACGATGGAGGAGCTCAGATTTGAGCTTGTTAAAAGCCTATGAAAGAGAAACTCGATAAGAGAGTAAAAACTACAAAGCTATAAAACCAATATGAGCGGCCAAAACTCACCTCAGAGTAGAGCCGCTGAGCTTCCTCGAAAGCTGAGCGCACATCTACTAGTCTAGCTCCATCTACCCCGATAGAACCACCCCCGGTTGGGATACGATTGCCCGATATATACGGCCCTTGGCATTGAACATCCCTCGAAGTGCCTTCAACGGGAGAAGAAGTCAGCTACAGAGAACCCTCGTTTCTCGAAGTACCTTCGATGGTAAAAGAAGACGGCAATGGAGGAGGGATCGTTTTTCTAAAACCAGAAATCTTGGGCATTGGAGGTTCGGCTGATACGCCCTCTCTAAGCCTCCGGGCTGGACTCGTCTTGCTATAATCAGTGACGATCCTTCTCCCTCTCCTAAAGGGCACGATCTCGCTTCAAAGAATTCACCAATGCCTATGATGACGGAGTTAGTACGCATAAAAAGAAAGTGAACTTCAAAAAAGGAGCGAATCACATAGCACGTACAATGGTGTTTTGCCTCCCATCTACCCTTAGACAAAGCTCGCCACTTACGTTCATTATAAGTCAAGTGGGTCACCAACTTCCGAGCCTAACCCGTCAGGTCGGGGACCTCGCACGGCGTCCATGAAATTGCTGCAGAAAGGGAAAGAAAGGTGCATTTATGGAGCCCGCCTCCTCCATAAGCAAAACTACGAAGGAACAAGTGTACCACTTACGTGTAAAATTCCATTCCTTGGGAAATGATAGAAGATCCATAGGGATAATATCGACAGTCCGTACTCGGACGAATCGGCTTATCCAGCCTCGATGCCCATATTCTTCATCATCAACAGTGAAAGGCGTGGTGGATCGGCATCTTAGGGTTAGCAAACCTCGATGGTTAAAAGGCCGGTACAACCTGATGAGATGGCTAAGAGTGAATTCAAGCCCTGCTTCTTCCGCAAAGAACCCATCATCAATACTATCCTACAAAATGATGGATGAACCTATGCCAAGGAACCTGGTACTTTCGGCAGAAGTCAAGTACGACCCTATCAAGGGGGCCTAGTGTAAAGGGGTACATGTATACGTTCAGAAACCCCTCCGTATGATCCATAATACTCTCTTCCGAGGAAGGCACCCGTAGTACTACCTTTTCCCCCATCCACAATCTTTCCTCACTAACTCAAGGTGCCCCTCTCCTATTAAAGAAATAAACTTCGAGGCATACTCCCAATGACCCCGAACATTGGGAGGTTTTTCTAACGGAAAGTCCCCCATCGAAACAAAATATCCAGAGGATGGCTCGCCTGGCACCAACAACACACCGCCAACTAGGCAGGAACCAAAGGCGGAACTCCCTTCTCCTTGCCGAGCGGACCCTGCGTTTTATGACTGTGGTAAAACTAGGGAATTGAAGCAGGAATTTGAGCAAGGGCTTCAAAATTGAAATGGTGAATGACCTAATGCAGGAAAGAAGAACTTTATAAAGGAGGATAACTACTCAGAATAGCGGAATCTTCAAAAGAGGGAAGACAACCCTATATATGGAGAAAGCGGTGGCTATCCGCCTGCCTCAAAGGCTAATTAAAAATGTTGACTAAGCCATTTTTTCTCTTTGGAAAGATGTACCAGCGGGATTGCCTTGGTCGTTTCATAACCATGTCATGCAATTAACACTGCCGTGCGATACTTCGGGGATCAAAGACCCCCCGCATCATTACAAGCCTTGAGATGGTACTTCATCTCGAGGACCTCTATCATGAGGAATATAGGATCTAAGGAGCCATTAATGTCATTACAAGCCTCGAGATGGTACCCGATCTCGAGGATTTCTGTCAAAAAGGAAGATAGGCTCTAAGGGGCCATTAATATTGTTACAAGCCTCGAGATGGTACCCGATCTCGAGGATTTCTGTCCAAAAGGAAGATAGGCTCTAAGGAGCCATTGATATCATTACAAGCCTCAAGATGGTACCCGATTTCGAGGACCTTTGTCAAAAAGAAGATAAGCTCTAAAAACCTACTCATATGGGCTTGACCTCGAGGTGGTACCCTACCCCAAGGATTTCTACTATTGCAAGTACGGATCATTTACCCGATCCTCCAGCCCTCGAGCTACCTAAGCCCGATCCAACTCCCACTCAAAAACTACCAATAAAGCCTTAGGGCTATCTTTCGCCTTCGGATCAAGTTAAACATTCTCTCAGTTTCTTTAACCTGGGGGCAATCCGAATCCGGGCGTACCCTCATCTGGGGTCTATCTATAACACCTTGAGGCTATCTTCACTCTCAGTTCAAAACAAGTTTTCAGGTCGCCCGTGCTCGAACGAGCTCTCGCCCGGGGACTATCTGCTGAAGCCTAAAGGCTATTTTTATTCTCAGAAGCCCAAGCGAATTATCCCTCAAGGATCATTGACGGGTTCCAAAAGTCCCAGGTTTTTAAATTCAAAGCCCTACCCTCATTCAACTCGAATTCGGGGGTCTCAACGGCCTAGGCCCATATTAATTCAATCCAGGCTCAGTTCGAGGAACGACAAAGGGCTCCACATGATATCGTATTAACCGATCAAGGACCGGGGAAACACCTACACCTGGGTCCGTCATTCAGACCGATCGGTAGAATCATGCACTCAGATATTTCGCAAACGCAAGCAAAAGGAAATCCAACATAAATCAGGTACAAAATTAAAGAAACACTTTTTCATTAGTAAACAATGATTACAAAATCCCACGAAGGGTCCTTACACACGATTACAAAAGTTCATGAAGGGTCCTTACATAGAAATAGAGAAGCCAAAGACAAGAAAAAATGTATATAACAACTACAAACCTAATCTGCTCTCGGGGGTACATCCTCGAGGGCAGTGTCTTCAGGAACCATTCCCTTGGGGTCTCCTCTTAATCTTTCAAATGACATCTTCAAGATTGAAGAAGAAGAAAAAGATGAAGAAGTAGAAGAAAAAGATGAAGAAGAAGCAGAAAAAGATGAAGAAGTGGCTGAGTGAGAAATCTGGCGAGTATGGGTCTCGCCAGCACTACTATTGTGAATCCACTTCTTGAGACATTGCACTGGTGTGAGATGCAACAGTTAGTAGATGGCACCACCTCACTCCACGGAAAGCAAAAGGAGCGTGACGCCGTACCGGGTAATTAGGGGAGATGAGTAGACGTTCGCGATTCACATATACTTTAATGCGAAGATAATTTGAGATTTCTCTCTCATTATCTCGAGCCAACAACAACAACAAAAAATCAGTACAATCTCGCTTAGTAAGGGAAAGCTCTGGAAAAGGGCCATGGCATTGCTGATGAGAACACTGCCATGTAACCTTAAGGCCACGGGCCTCAAACATGGGAAATAACAATGGATGAGGATGAAGAGAAGAAAAAGGTATGAGACTGTTGAAGGACATTTGAATGAAGTCTTGGTTCAAGAAGGATTCCATTTATATAAAGGGTGGCAGCGTAACCGTCGGGCACAATCAATGCATTTTGGGAACTGAACCAACGATGGTATTATCACTTTAGAGAATATAAATTGGTGGTACATTAAATGATTCTGGAAAGGTGAACCAACGGGACGCCTCAGTTATCGCAAAGGCTTACATCATAAGTATGACATCATCGTGGGAAGTTCGAAGAGATGGATATTAAAGTCATTTCTTATCATTTCACTCTAAGAAACGCGGGGACTATCTGTATACGGTAAAATTGGAGGGTCTAATTTTCGGTTATTACGACACTTCATAAGCATGTTTCCATAGACTTGAGATTATGGTCGAGATTAACACCCGAAGGGTCATCGACATCCGACCTCGGGGCAGTGTAGATCAAGAATTATGGTGAAAAAGTGGGAAGCTCCCAAGGCATGTGACTAAAGCTGACCCTAGTCTATTTGGCTAGTTTAAGCCCGTATCGTGGCATTAAATAGCTGTACCAACCATGTATCTTGGTAATAAATGTATTTGTACTATGTTGGGATTCCCTTTCATATATAAAGGTGATCCTTGTCATTTTGTAAGGGCATCTGATACACAATATTGAATATACAAGAACATTTTATCTACTTTCTAACATATTCTCTTGATTTCGTTACTTACATTTATTGATTATATTCATAGTGTTCTATTTATTGTTCTTCATTTATTGCTTATTATTGATCATAAAGAGCTGCTATCGTAGCTCTCCTAACTGTTAGTCCTCCCTCGATTGCCCTAAATCGGACATCCGACTCGACCTCGAGGCCCCGTATACATTAGCTTGAGGCCCCGATCTCTGACCATTTGGTTTGGTTATTACATTATCTACAAACACTTATCTTATCTTATTGAAAGCAAATGTTGGAGGTAAGTTAATGGTACTCTTCTTGAGGGATTTTCTCTAAATGCATGATTTAAGTTAATACATGTTATGACCCAAATTCCACCAAGTCATGATAGCACATGCTCACGCCCAACTATGCTATATAAGAAGGACTAAGCGGTCGCTGCAAAAATAACACGGTTCAAGAGCCCAGAATCGAATCCCATAAAGAACTAACCAATTTGCTACAACTTTTCAGTATCACCAATGATAAACTCAGTCAACTTTCAGAGTTCAAGACTTAATTATGAATTAACAAAAATTATTTAAGAAAGAAAAAATAGTAATATGTATTTGTGTGTGTGTGTATCATTTAGTCTCTCTTGAGATGTTGCTGGCTTAGCTAAGAATTTTTCCATTTTTAATTTTAAAATATATATTGTTCCACTGATGAGCTGAGGGTCTATCAAAAATAGCCTCTCTACCTTCTCAAGGTAGGGGGTAAGGTAATGCGTACATACTACACTCCCCAAACCCCACTTGTGAGATTACACCGAGTATGTTATTGTATTGTTCCGCAAATCCAACTGTTACATCTATTAGTATTATTCTATAAATGATGTGGAAATTTGAAAAATAATAGTCTTTTTATTTGATTGAGTACATTAATTAAAATACTATCTTTTACTCGTGTTATTTCCCATAAAACTTTTAATTCAAAAATAAGTCTTAAACCATCAATATCGTAATGACTTTTATGTTTTAAGAAACTTTCGAGGTTAAAGCAATATTTTTTAGATTCTCATTAGCTAGTGATCTCAAATATGTATCACTACACAGTATATTAAAAATATTTTGTTTGGATGTAATGTGAAGTTTTCTTTTCCTTTTCTACTAATATTTTTACTTTTACTTTAAAATTCTCAAACTTTTAAGAAATTTAATCTATAAACCTAATAATAGTGAAAAATACGGCCCAAAAGTTTTGGGTCCCGAAGCCGTGGCTTCATTTGCCTTACCTAAGAGTCGGCACAGTAGAGTTAGAAGTTGAAATAATGGGTAAAGTGGCCAAAAGTGACCAAAGATCAAAGTTAAAAAAATATGAGTTAGCCTCACGTGCTTCTCACAGCGCCGTTGAGTCACGAGAAAAGAAAATCTAGGCATCCTAGGTAGCCCGCGTGGTGAGCTCATCGTAGGAATGGGTTGGTTGGCTAAATAAGGAAACGATAAAGTCACAGACATCACAAGAACATTGCAAGGAAGGGGTCTAGCTAGGCCATCCTTTCTTGAGATGGCCTTATGACATGAGTAAACTGAAATTAAGAAGGCCAAAGGGCTCGAGGTGGATCTAATCGCATGATCTCTAGGGTTATAAATATTGACATTTGGAAAGAGAGAAACTAAAATGATTTTGGCAAAACTGTTGAGAGCATGGAAGAGGGGGCTCGATGAAGGCTATAATAAATAGAATTTTAGAGATACCAGCACCATCTAAAGACTTTTACTTTTAGGGTTGAGCTCAACGACATTGAACAGATGTTGGATGTTTGAAGCTTCAAGAGATTGAAAAAGAATAAGCTAAGGCTAAAGTAAGTTGAGACCTAACTTTCTTGAGGCATTTTCCTCAAATTTCATAATTTAGAAAGCTTTCAAATATGACTTTGTCATGCCCCAAAATTTGAGCCTCGTGACCGACACCAAAAATCCCCTCCTATAACGAACCAACTTGAAATCACCATTACAATAATGAATAAAACCAAATACGAGATTTAATCCAATATAAGATAGATAACATCCAAATATTAAATCTGAATGCAATGTTGAATATAGAACAATAAGTCTAAGCCTCACACCTAGTCATGAGCATCTAAGAGCTTAAGAAGTACATAACACTATCTAAAAAGGAAATAACTCATAAATAACAAAAACTTTGCCATCACATGACTGACGTGGTTATTTCATCGTGATACTACAACTATAGATCTCAACACTCGCTTACAAGATACATTGGTAGATCAATATCTGCAATAAATGCAGAAAAGAAAAAAAACAGTGAGTACGAGAAGTACTCATTAAGTATAATTGAATGCCCCAATAAGGTAGTGATGGATACAAAAATAACTTTTTTACTCAAAATTTATACCTATAACACCCGGGGTTTTTTCAAAATGCTTAAGACATAATTAAAAAGTCATCAAATGCTAGAACAGCATTTTTCATGTTTACAGTAATCACAAATGTATATACATACATATATATTCTATTTAGGCATGTGGATATGCGGCATAAGGGTGTTAGAAGTAGGAAAAAATAGTTTTGAAACGAGTTAGAATTATTAATTGAAAGAAGACATTCAAAGTTGCATATGACCTAACTTCAAACAATCATTACTCCCTGTATCTTGATAAAGTATCATAATAAAGTTCGAGGAGTCTAATTTCTATGGCTCAAACCGTCGTTGTTTGAATTTTTTTTTTATAGAAAGTTATGGCTTATTTATCTAACACTATCTTGTCTGTGGGTCTAATTGCATGACCACGCGCTAGAAGGAACACCTAAGAAAATTCACAGCCTCATATGTGCGTTCAACTGAACGCTCACACTCCAACTATGTACGCGTACAATTGGCTAGTCTATAAATACCCCTTAGTCTAATTTTTAGCCATCTTTTTCAACTTCTTCAAAACCCTTGAGGGATTTTGAGTGGAACTTGATCAAGGGGTGTCCCATATCAATCAAGATAAAAACAATTTCATGATTTATGTCAATTAAATTTGATTAACCCTAGTATTAACAAGATTTAAGCATGAAAATTAGTAGATTCTTTCAAATTCTCCAAGAAGGAGCTTTTCTAGAGTTTTTCTTTAAAGGTAATTTCTATTAACTCTAACTTATTTATTGGATATGCATAAGTATCTAAATGTAATTGTTGAGTATTACTGATAAATAAAAGTATAAATTGAGAACCCTAATATGCCATTAATGACTTGATTTGGGAAAGATGATTAATGACAGTTGGTAATAATTAATGTGTTGATTTTGTTTGATGGTTGAATGAGTATTAATAAAGGTTAACAATAATACAAGAATACTAGTAACTCATTTTTCACATGAGAGAAGGTTGATAGCACAAAAAAGCACCATTTATGAAGATTGATGTTATTAGTGCACCTTAGGCATTTGATAAAATGTCTAAGTGACCTAATGTGACGACCCAGATAGTCGTCTCATGAGTTACCGCTCCATTTTCCCTATTAATACTTTGTTATGCTTTGTTTATCCGTGTTATATGGTATCGAGTTGGTTGGAACGAGTTCGGAAAGGATTTGGTAAGGTTTGAGACACTTAGTCTCTTTAGAGTGAGTTTAAGTTGGAAAAGTCAACCGGATGTTGACTTATGTGTTAGAGGGCTTGGATGTGAGTTCCGATGGTTTGGTTAGCTTCGGGAGGTGATTTGTGACTTAGGAGCGTGATCGTAATGAATTTTGAAGGTTCGTAGTGGATTTAGGCTTGAATTGACAAAGTTGATATTTTGGCGATTTCCGGTTGGTAGGAGAGATTTTGATATAGGGGTCAGAATGGAATTCCGAGAGTTGCAGTAGTTCCGTTGTGTCATTTGGGATGTGTGTGCAAAATTTCAGGTGATTCGGACGTGGTTTGGTTGGGTTTTTGATTGAAAGCATAATTTAGTAGATTTTAAAAAGTTTGGCTTGAATCCGATGTGTTTTGGGAGATTTGATGTTGTTTGAGGTGTTATGATGATTGGAACAAGTTTGAATAAGGTATTAGGATATGTTTGTGCCTTTGGTTGAGGTCCCGAGGGACTCGTGGTGATTTTGGATGGTTGACGGATAGGTTTGAGACTTGTTGCAGCTGCTGAACTTTGCTGCTTCAGGTATTTCTGCACCTGCGGATTGGGGACCGCAGGTGCGGCGCCGCACGCGCGAGAGAGGAACTGCAGAAGTGGATTTTGAGAATTTTCCAAGGACCGTGGATGCGGTGTGGGACCGCACCTGCGGAGTCGCAGGTGCGGAAGACTAAGCGTAGAAGCGGCTTGTGGTTTTAAGTGAAGGACTGCAGAAGCGGCGATTTGACCGCATATGCGGTACTGCAGAAGCGGTGGGATGGTCACAGATGTGAAAATCCCTGGACAGAAGGTATATATTTCTTTCTTCGCGAATTTTTGCAAAGAACTCCATTTTTAAAGATGGGAAAGAGGCTAAGGCATATGATATCAAGAGGAATCAAAGGATATCGGTTGGGTAAGTTCCCTAAGCTTAATTGCTTGGGTTAAGATCATTTTTTCACTGTTTAATCATGGTTTTAGTGGAGATTAAGGGCTAAAAATGGAGGATTAGGGTTTTAGTTTACGAAGCCTTTAAATGAGGATTTGAGGAGTCATTTGGACTCCGATTTTAGTGTTCTTGATATGTATAGACTCGTGGGGAGACAAAGAATCTATTGGTGTAAAATTTTCTGATTTTCGAGATGTGGGCCCGGAGGTCGGGTTTTGTTAATTTCGGTATTTTTGATATTTTTCGATTGTTTTCGCTTAAGCTTCGTTCCCTTGGCATATTTTGACGTCCTCGTTCTGATTTTGGATAGATTCGACGCGCGTGGAGGCCGATTCGAGGGGCAAAGGCATCACGGAGTAGTATTTCATAGGTTTGAGGTAAGTAACCATTGTAAATCTAGGACTGAGGGTACAAAACCCCGGTATTTGACTTGTTTTGATAAACGCGGTGACGCGCATGATAGGTGACGAGCGTGTGGGCTTGCACCGGTAGGGATTGTGACATGGTCCATCCTATAGCGACTATTAAGCTGCGTATTTGATTTGGAAATATTATGTTCTTCCGTATTTTGCATATTTATACTATATTATGGGTTGTATGCCCTGTTTGGGGCCTTGTGCCGACCTGTAGAAGCCCTTAGGGTATTTTGACTATTTTTCCTCACTATTACTTGCTAAAAACATATCCTCAGTCATGTCTTACCTATTTAAATGTTTAAAACTAGTATTATCTTTTCACTTCTAATTGTGAGGACTGTTTAGGCTGAGTTCCCTAATTTCTATTGTTGTGCCCAAGAGGCTGTGAGGTTAATGACTAAGAGAGGTTGAGAACCTAATAGTGAGGATAGTTATGTATATATTATGGGATCGGGCTGCACGCCGCATCGATACTTACATGGATCGGGCTGCACACCACAGCGATATATATACTGGATCGGGCTGCATGCCGTATTGATATGTATATTGGACCGGGCTGCGCACCGCAGCAATGTGACACTTGGGCTGTAGGAGCTCCTCCGGAGTCCGTACACCCCCAGTGAGCGTAGTCGACTATTAATTACGGATCGGGCTGCACGCCGCAACGGTTACTATGATTTCTATTATTATGAGATACTAAAGAGCCGAGTGCTGAGAGTGAGTACTATGTGACAAGAGTCGAGTCACGAGTGACTGAGAGGCTGCCCGAGGGGCCATATTCTGAGTGATTCCTTGCCTGAGAGGCCTTGTTAAGATGTTTTCATTGATTTTACTCTTCTTTTAAATAAGTCTCTGTTTGATATACCGCTAAGTATTTGATTCCAAATGTTTAAACTGGAAATGTGATTTTTTTACGAAAATTGATTTTAAACTGTAAATATGACCTGATATTCTGTTTATTATCCAGTTATGTATTTTTAAACTGCTCGTCACTGCTTTCAGTCCTTATTTACTCTAGTTACTTACTGATTTGGCGTACTCACATTACTCCCTACATGTTGTGTGCAGATCCAGTGCCCGAGCGGCCGAGTGAGGGTTTTCAGCTGTTTTGAGTATTTGACAAAGACTTCGAGGTAGCTACATGGGGCATGTTCTCTCCCTCTTATCTTATTATCTTTCTGCATTTCCTAGACTATTGATGTATTAGGTATTCAGACTTGTATTAGAGGCTCTAGACTCGTGACACCAGATTGCTGGGGTTGTGTAGTTAATGTTATTTTTGACCTTCCGCATATTTCTGTTGTTTTGACACTTATAATGACTTCAGTATTTAAAAATTGTGTTAGAAAATGGCTTAAATGTTAAAGTAAAATGGGTCATGGTTAGTTGATTAGTTGGCTTGCCTAGTAATGTGATAGGCTCCATCACGACCGGTATTTAGGGTCGTGACAAGTTGGTATTAGAGCCTAGGTTACATAGGTCTCACGAGTCATGAGCCAGTTTAGTAGAGTCTCGCAGATCGGTACGGAGATGTCTGTATTTATCCTCGAGAGGCTGCAGAACCTTTAGGAAAATTCTTCATATTCTTGAAATTCTTGTCGTGCGAACTTGTTGATCAGAATACTAAACTTCTATTATTCCATTCTCTCACAGATGGTGAGGACACGAGCTACTAAGCGGGTTGGACGACCACCAGTTCCACTAGCTGGGGCCACCAGAGGCCGAGGTCGCGGTCAAGGCTGTGGCAAGGGTGGAGCAGCTTGAGCAACACCGACAGATCTACCAGCTGCCCCAGTTCCCGATCAGGCCCAGTTGTGGACGCTACAACAGCACTAGCCCAGGCACCAACTGTGCCTATTGTGATTCCAGGCCTTCAGGAGGCTTTAGCTCAGATCTTATCAGTGTGTACTGGTTTGGCTCAGGCGGTTTCGGTTAGTACGGTCGTAGCTACTTCTCAGGCTGGAGGAGGCACCCAGACTCCTATTGCTCACACAACTGAGCAGGTTGTGCAGGGACTCCAGACACCGGGGTCACCTCCAGCCCAGCCGGTTGCACCAGCTCAGGAGTTCGTGGTACCAGTTATGCCGGATGATGAACAATGTCGACTTTAGAGGTTTGGTAGACTCCAACCTCCATCATTTAGTGGTGCAGATGGTGAGGATGCCCAGGGTTTCTTGGATAAGTGCTAGAGGATGCTTTGTACAACATGGATTCTTGAGACCAGTGGTGTGGCATTTACTACCTTTCAGTTTTCTGGGGCTGCCTTCACTTGGTGGGAGGCATATGAGAGGCATAGGCTTGTTGGTGCAGTGCCCCTTACTTGGCAGCAGTTCTCTGTTCTCTTTATGGAGAAGTATGAACCACAGTCACGCCGAGAGGAGTTGTGCAGGTAGTTTGAGCAGCTGCGTCAGGGGGAGATGACGGTGACGCAGTATGAGATGCGGTTCTTTGAGTTAGCACGTCATGTAGTTTAGATGGTTCCCATAGATAGAGAGAGGATCAGGAGGTTTGTTGATGGCCTCACGTACCAGCTTTGGATTCTCATGACTAGGGAGAGGGTGACAGGTGCTACCTTCGAGGAGGTTGTTGATATCGCCCGTAAGATTGAGATAGTTTGCCGGAAGAAGCGAGAGGATAAGGAGGCCAAGAGGCCTCGGAGATCTGGTAGCTTTAGCAGTGCTCCTTGGAGGGGTCAGTTCCAGTAGGGCAGAGGTCGTTCATTCAAGCAAGCTTATTCAGCTCGCCCAGGTTACAGTGGAGCATCATCAGGTCATGGATTTCATAGTTCTCATCAGGGCCACCCATCACTTAGTGCCCTTCCAGCTCAGAGCTCGTTTCATGCTCCATCAGTCCAGGGTTCTTCCATGCCAGATCCTTCTACTGGTCATTCCGGTACCAGGGGTTCCATTCAGTCCCCATCTCCAGCACCGGGGAGTTGTTATGAGCGTGGAGAGTTTGGACATATGAGGAGGCAATGTCATCGTCTTCATGAGGGTCAGTCTCAATAGAGGGGTCAACCTTCAACTTCTGCTCCAGTTACTTCATCACCCGCCCAGCTAGCTAGGGGCAAAGGGCAGGCAGCTAGGGGCCGCCCTAGATGGGAAGGTCGATCAGGTGGTGGACAAGCTCGTTTCTATGCCCTCCTAGGCAGACCAGATGCTGCCGCTTTAGATACCGTGATTTCAGGTATTGTTTCAGTCTGCCACAGAGATGCCTCTGTATTATTTGACCCCGATTCCACCTTTTCTTATGTGTCATCATACTTTGCCCATTATTTGAATATGCCCTATGAGTCTCTTGTTTCACCTGTTCATGTATCTACTCTGGTGGGCGATACTGTTGTTGTAGACCGTGTGTATCAATCGTGTGTGGTGACTATTGTGGATCTGGAGACTCGAGTAGATCTTTTACTATTATGTATGGTGGATTTCGATATCATTTTGGGCATGGATTGGCTATATCCGTGTCGTGCTATTCTGGACTATCATGCTAAGACAATCACATTGGCTATACCGAGTGTGCCACAGATTGAGTGGCGAGGCTTGACCGATTATGTTCCCAGTAGAGTGGTCTCATTCTTGAAAGCCCAACGTATGGTTGGAAAGGGATGCCTTTCGTATCTAGCCTTCGTGAGGGATGTTGGAGCTGAGGCTCCTAGTATTGATTTTGTCCCAATTGTGAGGGATTTTCTAGATGTCTTTCCTGCAGACCTGCCGGGCATGCCACTGGACAGGGATATTGATTTCGGTATTAATCTGGTGCTAGGCACTCAGCCCATTTCTATTTTGCTGTATTGTATGGCACCAACGGAGTTGAAGGAGTTAAAGGAGCAACTTTAGGAACTCCTTGATAAGGGGTTTATTCGGCCTAGTGTGTCACCTTGGGGTGCACCGGTTCTATTTGTGAAGAAAAAGGATGGCACAATGAGGATGTGTATTGATTATAGGCAATTGAACAAGGTAACAATTAGGAACAAGTATCCTTTGCCTAACATTGATGATTTATTCGACCAGCTTCAGGGAGCGAGAGTGTTCTCCAAGATTGATCTCCATTCGGGCTATCACCAGTTGAATATCATGGATTCAGATATTCTTTAGACGGCTTTTAGGATCCGATATGGTCATTATAAGTTCTTGGTGATGTTTTTTGGGCTGACCAATGCCCCAGCAGCGTTCATGCATTTGATGAACAGTGTATTCCGACCTTATCTTGATTGTTTATCATAGTCTTCATTGATGATATTCTGGTGTATTCGTGTAGTTAAGAGGAGCACATAGAGCATTTGAGAGTTGTGTTATAGAGATTGAGGAAGGAGAAGCTTTATGCAAAATTTTCCAAATGTGAGTTCTGGCTCAGTTCAGTGGTTTTCTTGGGGCACAGGGTGTCTAGCGAGGTTATTCAGGTTGATCCGAAGAAGATAGAGGCGGTTCAAAGTTGGCCCAGACCGTCCTCAGCTATAGAGATTCGTAGCTTTCTTGGTTTGGTAGGCTATTATTGCCGGTTTCGTTCAGGGATTCTCATCTATCGCATCGCCCTTGACCATGTTGACTCAGAAGGGTGCTTCATTTGTATGGTCGGACGAGTGTGAGGAGAGCTTTTGGAAGCTCAAGATAGCTTTGACCACAACTCCAATGTTGGTTTTTCCATCATCTTCAGGTTCATATACCGTGTATTGTGATGCTTCGAGAGTTGGGATTGGTTGTGTATTGATGCAGGAGGGTAGAGTTATTGTTTATGCTTCTCGTCAGTTGAAGCCCCATGAGAAGAACTACCCCGTTCATGATTTGGAGTTGGATGCCATAGTTCACGCATTGAAGATTTGGAGGCATTAATTGTATGGCGTATCTTGTGAGATGTTCACTGATCATCGCAGTCTTAAGAATTTGTTCAAGCAAAAGGATCTAAATTTGAGGCAGTGGAGATGGTTGGAGTTGCTTAAGGATTATGATATCACTATATTGTACTATCCGGGAAAGGCCAATATGGTGGCCGATGCTTTGAGCCGCAAGGCTGTGAGTATGGGGAGTTGGGCATATATTCCAATTGGGGAGATACCTCTTGCAGTTGATGTTCAGGCCTTGGCCAATCGATTCATGAGGTTAGATATTTTGGAGCCCAGTCGGGTATTGGCTTGCATGGTTTCTCGGTCTTCCTTATATGACCGCATCAGAGCGCTCCAGTATGATGATCCACATTTACTGGTCCTTAAGGACAGAGTTCAGCATGATGATGCCAGAGATGTGACTATTGATGATGATGGGGTGTTGAGGATGTAGGGCCGGATTTGTGTGCCCAATGTGGATGTGCTTCGGGAGTTGATTCTGGAGGAGGCCCACAACTCGCGGTATTCCATTCATTCAGGTGCCACGAAAATGTATCAGGATTTGAGGTAGCACTATTGGTGGAGAAGAATGAAGAAAGACATTGTGGGATTTGTAGCTCGGTGTCTCAATTGTCAGCAGGTGAAATATGAGCATCAGAGACCGGGTGGCTTGCTTTAGCAGATGGTTATTCCCGAGTGGAAGTGGGAGAGGATCACTATGGACTTTGTGGTTGAACTTCCACGGACTTTGAAGAAGTTCAATGATATTTGGGTGATTGTGGATCGGCTGACCAAGTCCATGCACTTCATTCCTGTGTGTACTACCTATTCTTCATAGCGGTTGGCGGGGATCTATATCCGGGAGATCGTTCGTTTGCATGGTGTCCTAGTTTCTATCATTTCAGATAAAGGTACTCAATTTACTTTGCAGTTTTGGAGGGCCGTGTAGAGAGAGTTGGGTACTCAGGTGGAGTTGAGCACAACTTTCGATCCTCAGACGGACAGGCAGTCCGAGCGCACTATTCAGATATTGGAGGACATGTTGCGTGCTTGTGTCATTGATTTCGGAGGGTCATGGGATCAGTTTCTACCGATTGCAGAGTTTGCCTACCAGTCGAGTATTCAGATGGCTCCATATGAGGCTTTGTATGGGAGGCGATGTAGATCTCCAGTTGGTTGGTTTGAGCCCGGTGAGGCTAGGCTTTTGGGGACTGATTTGGTGCAGGATGCTTTGGAGAAGGTGAAGATGATTCAGGAGAGGCTTCGTATAGCGCAGTCGAGGCAAAAGAGTTATGCTGATAGGAAGGTTCGAGATGTGTCCTACAGGGTTGGCGAGAAGGTTCTGTTGAAGGTTTCACCCATGAAGGGTGTTATGAGATTCGGGAAGAAAGGGAAATTGAGTCCTCAGTTTATTGGGCCTTTTGAGGTGCTTCGGAGGATTTGGGAGGTGGCTTATGAGCTTGCTTTGCCACCCAGCTTGTCGAGTGTGCATCAGGTATTTCATGTTTCTATGCTCCGGAAGTATATTGGGGATCCGTCTCATGTTTTGGATTTCAGCACAGTTCAGTTGGATGATGATTTGACTTATGACGTGGAGCCAGTAGCTATTTTGGGTCGTCAGGTTTGAAAGTTAAGGTCAAAGGATATAGCTTCAGTGAAAGTATAGTGGAGAGGTCGGCCCGTGGAGGAGGCTACCTGGGAGACCGAGCGGGAGATGCGGAGCAAATATCCTCACCTATTTGAGGCTTCAGGTATGTTTCTTGACTTGTTCGAGGACGAACATTTGTTTAAGTTGGGGAGGATGTGACGACCCGAACAGTCGTCTCATGAGTTACTGCTCCGTTTTCCCTATTTCTGCTTTGTTATGCTTTGTTTATCCGTGTTATGTGGTATCGAGTTGGTCGGATTGAGTTCGGAAAGGATTTGGTAAGGTTTGAGACACTTAGTCTCTTTAGAGTGAGTTTAAGTTGGGAAAGTCAACCAGATGTTGACTTATGTGTTAGAGGGCTCGGATGTGAGTTTCGATGGTTCGGTTAGCTTCGGGAGGTGATTTGTGACTTAGGAGCTTGATCAGAATGAAATTTGAATGTTCGTAGTGGATTTAGGCTTGAATTGGCGAAGTTGATATTTTGGCGATTTCCGGTTGGTAGGTGAGATTTTGATATAGGGGTTGGAATGGAATTTCGAGAGTTGCAATAGTTCCTTTGTGTCATTTGGGATGTGTGTGCAAAATTTCAGGTCATTCGGACGTGGTTTGGTTGGGTTTTTGATCGAAAGCGTAATTTAGTAGATTTTAGAAAGTTTGGCTTGAATCCGATGTGTTTTGGGAGATTTGATGTTGTTTGAGGTGTTATGATGATTGGAAAAAGTTTGAATAAGGTATTAGGATATGTTTGTGCCGTTGGTTGAGGTCCCCAGGGCCTCGGGGTGATTTCGGATAGTTGGCGGAGAGGTTTGAGACTTGTTGCAACTACTGAACTTTGCTGCTTCTGGTATTTCCGCACCTGCGGATTGGGGACAACAGGTGCGGCGCTGCACGTGCGAGAGAGGAACCACAGAAGCGGATTTTGAGAATTTGCCAGGGACCGCAGATGCGGCGTGGGACCGCACCTGCGGAGTCACAAGTTCGGAAGACTAAGCGCAGAAGCGGCTTGGACTTTTAAGCGAAGGACCATAGAAGCGGCGATTTGACCGTATATACGGTACCGCATAAGCGGTGGGATGGTCGCAGATACGAAAATCCCTGGACAGAAGGTATATATTGCTTTCTTCGCGAATTTTTGCAAAGAACTCCATTTTTGAAGACGGGAAAGAGGCTAAGGCATAGGATCTCAAGAGGAATCAAAGGATATCGGTTGGGTAAGTTCCCTAAGCTTAATTACTTGGGTTAAGATCATTTTTCCACAGTTTAATCATGGTTTTAGTGGAGATTAAGGGCTAAAAGTGGAGGATTAGGGCTTGAGTTTAAGAGCCTTTAAAGGAGTATTTGAGGGGTCATTTGGACTCCGATTTTAGTGTTCTTGATATGCATAGACTCGTGGGGAGACGGGGAATCTATTGGTGTAAAAATTTCTGGATTTCGAGACGTGGGACCGGCGGTCGGGTTTTGGTAATTTCGGGATTTTTGGTATTTTTCGATTGTTTTCGCTTGAGCTTCGTTCCCTTGGCATATTTTGACGTCCTCGTTCTGATTTTGGATAGATTCGACGCGCGTGGATGCCAATTCGAAGGGCAAAGGCATCGCAGAGTAGTATTTCACCGGTTTGAAGTAAGTAACCATTGTAAATCTAGAACTAAGGGTACAAAACCTCGGTGTTTGACTTGTTTTGATAAACGCGGTGACGCGCATGATAGGTGACGAGTGTGTGGGCATGCACCAGTAGGGATTGTGACTTGGTCCGTCCCGTAGCGACTATTATGCCGCGTATTTGATTTGGAAATATTATATTATTCTGTATTTTGGATATTTATACTGTATTATGGGTTGTATGCCCTATTTGGGGCCTTGTGCCGACCTGTAGAAACTCTTAGGGTATTTTGACTATTTTTCCTCACTATTACTTGCTAAAAACATATCCTTAGTCATGTCTTACCTGTTTAAATGTTTAAAACTGGTTTTATCTTTTCACTTCTAATTGTGAGGACTGTTTGGGCTGAGTTCCCTAATTTCTATTGTTGTGCCCGAGAGGCTGTGAGGTTAATGACTGAGAGACGTTGAGAACCTAAAAGTGAGGATATGATATATATATATTATGGATCGGGCTGCACGCCGCAGCGATACTTACATGGATCGGGCTGCACGCCGTGTCAATATATATACTAGATCAGGCTGCACGCCACAACGATATGTATATTGGATCGGGTTGCGCGCCACAGCAATGTGACGCTTGGGCTGTAGGAGCCCCTCCGGAGTCTGTACACCGTGAGCATAGTCGACTATAAATTACAGATCGGGCTGCACGCCGTAGCGGTTACTATGATTTCTATTATTATGAGATACTAAAGAGCCGAGTGCTGAGAGTGAGTACTATGTGATGAGAGTCGAGTCACGAGTGACTGAGAGGCTGCCCGAGGGGCCATATTCTGAGTGATTCCTTGACCTAGAGGCCTTGTTATGATGTTTTCACTGATTTCACTCTTCTTTTAAATAAGCCTCTATTTGATATACCGCTAAGTATTTGATTCCAAATGTTTAAACTAGAAATGTGATTTTAGATGACCTGATATTCTGTTGATTATCCAGTTATGTATTTTTGAACTGCTCGCACTGCTTTTAGTCCTTATTTACTCTAGTTACTTACTGAGTTGGCATACTCACGTTACTCCCTGCACCTTGTGTGCAGATCCAGGTGCCCGAGCGGCCGAGTGAGGGCTTTCAGCTGTTTCAGTATTTGATGGAGCTTCGAGGCAGCTGCATGGCGTCTGCAGCCCTGTTCTCTCCTTCTTATCTTATTATCTTTTCGCATTTCCTAGACTATTGATGTATTAGGTATTCAGACTTGTATTAGAGGCTCTAGACTCATGACACCAGATTGTTGGGGCTGTGTAGTTATTGTTATTTTTGGCCTTCCGCATATTTCAGTTGTTTGACGCTTATAATGACTTCAGTATTTAAAACTTGTGTTAGAAAATGGCTTAAATGTTAAAGGAAAATGGGTCGTGGTTAGTTGATTGGTTGGCTTGCCTAGTAATGTGATAGCTGCCATCACGACCAGTATTTGGGGTCGTGACACCTAAACCATAAATTCTCAAGTTTCTCATAATGTAAGCAATTTAAAAAAAATATTATGTAGATTGTTGATACCATTGGAATATTATGATCGATTGAAAGCTAATGTATACGGTCAAAATCAGGTTTGCCTACTTTTGTATGAATGACCGAAATCGGGATGGAAGATCTGGACTCGACCTCGGTTATATCAGTTCATGGTACATATATGGGTTGGTAAGCTCGTGGATTAATGGCTTATCAAGATCGAGACCAGCCGTGGTCGACACCGAAGTAAGAAATAAATCGAGCAAGATCGGAGGAAGCCTGCCAGATCGAATAACAAAAAACCGAGATATCCGTGATCGGGCAAGGATCGTGGCGGAGATCTCGACATATCAAGTCAGGACCGAATATTTAGCCCATCATGGGATTTACTTCTGTAATTAGAATTATACCATAAATAGGATTCCTCTACTATATAAAAAGGGCCCCAATCATTTTTTAAGGGGAGGGACACATTGACTGATAATCAAGCAATATACTATATCTTTCTCTCTTATATTCTCTTAAGCTTTACTATTCGAGTTCATGCTTTTTCAATAGCATATTCAATTGATTCGATTGTGATTTAGCTTGAGGGCCACATATGTTCATCACATCGATTTTCTTTATTTTACTGTTAATTTCTGTTATTAATTCTCACATTCATCAATTTGTGCAAAGTGAAATCTCATATCCTTAAAACCACTTATAAGTTTAATTGTTATCTAATTTTAAGGGTAAACAGCTAATATTGGAGGTAAGTCAATGGTACTCTTCTCGAGGGATTTTCTCTAAATGCATGATTTATTTTAACACGTATCATGACCCAAATTCTACCAAGTCATGATAACACTTGCTCACGCCCAATTATGCCTTATAAGTAAGACTAAATAGTCGCTACAAAAATAACCCGGTTCAAGAGTCCAGAGTCGAATCCCACAGAGAACTAACATATTTGCTATAACTTTTTAGTAGCACCAATGATAAGCTCAATTAACTTTCAGAGTTCAAGACTTGATTTATGTGTTTACCTTGAAAATGGTAATTACAATAATATTTGATTTTGTGGTTCTAAAAATGCGTGATTTATTTATTCTAGTTGTTAGGCAATAGATGCCAAGTGCGAGTTAGGAAAATGAGATAAGGGCTTAAAGACAGTATGATAGGCAAACCGAATGGCCGAGAATCAGGATCTCGGGCTAGCTTATACTGGAACCCGAGGTCGAGCTAAAACCTCAGGCTGTGGACGGCCGATGAAGGAATAACAATCTTAAGAGCTTTGATGAGGGTTCTTTATGATCAATGATAAATAATAAATGAAGAACAATCAATGAAACATAATAAATGTAAGTAATAAATCAAAGGAATGACAATGGAGAGAGTTTAAGTTAGAGTGTAGAGAATGTTCTTCTTCTTGTATTGAATATCATCTGTGCAAAAAATGACAAGGGTCCCCTTTATATAGGAGGGGGAATCCCAACAGAGTACATATGCATTTATTACAAAGATACATTGCTGGTACAGCTATTTAATGTCACAGTACGGACTTATACTATGTTTGCAGGCGTTGTTAGCTTTGAGCATGCGCCTTGAAAATTTTCCGCTTATCCATGATAGTCATGGGCTTGTGCTGCCCCAAGGTCGAGCATCGGGAACCCTCAGGGTCGAATCTTGAGCTATGCCTCGGGCCTTCTGAAGACGAGTCGCAGAATGTCATAATAATCATAAAATCGGACTCTTCGATTTTAGCCGTATACATTATGAATTAACAAAAAATACTTAACTAAAAAAAATAGCAATAAAAATTATCAACTAGCAAGGATGAGGTTGAATCAAGGATAACAAGGTCTAGGGCTTATGATTTCCGAAATTGTCGGATTAATTCCTAACACATTAGCTATAATCTCGCCACACCACTCTCTAAAGATGATGTTTCTTGTTTATCGCAATTATCTCTCAGTCAATTATAATAATTTACTAGAAGTATTCTCTCAAACTACTCTAGCTGATAATTGGTACAACTCATAAAGATCACGCCAAACCTTCGTCATCTCTAATCCCACTTTTAAATCCAAGTAATTAATCTCTTAACTTACTCGAAATTGGCGTTATTCAACAACAATCTAATCAAGTGTTCTCTCTCAAGCAATACAAGATAACTAGACACGATTAACCAAAGGCCCTTCAATTAACCACAAGAAGCACATAGTTGAACAATTAGAGAGTAAAACGGCTCAATTATACCAATACACAATCAAGAATTCATTCAACAATTTATTCCATCAAACCCTAGATGACGGGTTTACCTACTCATAATATTATGTAATATTACAATATAAAAGTCATAACCAACAATGGCGAAAAACTCGTAGAAGAATTCTCCGCTTGCTCCATTTGTGTTCTTTCCTCCCAAAATATTGTGTAACTCTTCAAAAACGGCTTTAACTTGTATTTATACCAAAAATGGTTGATTTTGGCATCCTTGATATCTCTTAATTTGAAAAGGAAAAGTTGAGTTGCGTGTTGGGGTTTGGTGCAGCGCGACCCTAGCACGCTCTCAACCTTTTTTTTCTTCTTTGTTTCTTTTGCGTGCTGGGGGTTGGTGCCAAAGTGTCATACTTTACTGGTTTTGATTCACTTCCTAGGCCATTTCGCGCCTATCTTTTATGCAATGCACCAATTGTGGAATGCTCCCAGCTCTTGCATCTCCACTTCTTTTTGCATCAAATCATACAATTTTTGCCAACTTCCACCCAAATTCGTTTCTACACATGATAAACATGTAATGAGCATATTTCACATTTGTAAGCATGTGATCTCCCACAACTCATACTTTGATATGAAACTATACTCAAAATCGTGCATTTTTAGTCATTTATCACCACCCACACGTAAATTCTCGCGCGTCCTCGAGTAACTTAAAATTAAGTACATAGGAAAAACACACTTTTCAAACATACTCAAGCATCACACTAATGGCAATGATTTATATCAATGCTTAGAACCCAACAATTGCACTCTTCATATTTTTTCTCAAGTTTTACCCTCATGCCAAGACTATTAAAATATTCGTGTGACTCTTTCTAACATCCCTGCATCAACAATTGACTCCAATGCATTCCAAACTATGATTCACTCCTTGTGCCAACTCAAAAATCAAGGACTTTACCAATCCTTCACAAATCATGATCCATCGCCAACAAACCACATAGAGAAAATAGTCCACACACTCAAATATAAGTGTTGATACCCAATTCTTCCTATATATTTTAAATATGCATAAATACTTCAAAAATAGCCTATATATGCATATATAAGCATGCACAAGGTTTTTATAATTTTTTCCATATTTTTAAGGATTTAAATTGATTTATTTCCTTCCCTTTTATCCATAAAATCCCCAGTAATTCTCCCTCAAATTATTGTTGTGATGATTTAGTCATTTAATTTCCATATTTATGCCAAAATATGGTTAAAATATTTTTTACGCATTTTTTATAATTGCATTTGGTATTTTTAGAACTAACTAGCATATAATTGCAATATTAGCCCATTGATGTATAATTATATTTATATGCATAAAATTGATCTCCTATATTTTTAAAATGTTAAATATCTATTTCAAATTATTTTATTACAAAAATTATTTTTCAGAAATTATTTATTATTTATTATTTATTATAAATTATATAGGGAAAAATTGGCTATTTAAAATATAGCCAGATTTGCCTTTCAATTTTAGCCCAATTTAAACTCAACCCCAACCCAATTTTAGATTAAAAACACCCTACCCAAACCCGCCTACCCGACCCAAGACCCGTTAAATCCTGACCGTTGATCTTTTTAGGTCAATGACCCTCATGAGTTCTTTCCTTTTTTATCCCAAACGACCCCCTAACCCTATCTCATTTCTCAAATCCATCGCCTCTGCATTCTCTCATCTCCTCTCCTCTCTCAACCCCTCAATCTAACCCTAGCTCCTTCAACAGCCGACTCTCTTCTCCGGTCTTCTCTGGTGATCTCCCTTCAACTCCTAAGCCTCCAATGGCTCCTCTATTGCCATGCTCACCTTCTCTGAGGCCTTCAAGGGCCCTGGGCTACGCTGACTTGCATCTAGGACCATCTGGTATGTTCTTGGCTACTTCAGTATGATTCCAAGCGAAATCATATTGTACTTGTTACATCTCCTAATTTTTGCTTACATCTCCTAGATCTGTACGATTTTTAAATGATTTGAGTCTGTCTCTTTGATGTTTTACACTATCCTTGTAACTCTTTACAAGAATCATCGATTTCAAAGTGTTTCACCTTCTTCTCAAATTAGGGTTTTCGGAATTTCTTCTGAAACTTTGTTTAAACGGATTCTTTATGTTTAAACTTCTATCTCCTTCATATTTCGACTGATTCTATGATTTTACCACCTCTTCAACTTGCCTATTTTGAAAACCCTAATTTCTTAGTTCTAATCTTGGGTTTTTGAGTTTTGTTTTGATAACGTGTTCAGTTAATCTATATGTTTCTGTGATTCTATGATTTTACCCTATGATTGCTTGTTAAGATTCCTAATTATAGTTATCCCTACTTATTGTGTGATTTTGCCCTATTTTGTTCACTAATGTTTCTGATTCATCACTTTTTCTACCTGTATCATGCTTATTCCACTAATTCAGACTATGCTATACATGAATCCCTAATTGATTTTTATCCTACTCGACCTTTTGGAGTTTTGGTTTTTGCTTACTATGTGCTTGTTCTTATAAAGTGGTGCTAAATCGGTGCTATTTTCTACTTTTGAATCTTTGAGTCTTTGTGATTGATCTTTCACTGATTTCGCATAATGTATCTACTGATTTTTAACCTTGTGAAATATTTTCTAATCTTATTTCTAATCTTATTCTATGGTCAATTATGCTATTAATTGATTTCTTAAGTATTTTCCTAGATTGAAATATGCTAAACCTAGCCCCTATTACATGTTGTGTACTTGTACTATGCAGAAAATATTTTCTTATTTGTTATGCTCAGCCTTATACGATTTCCTTCCTTATTTGCCGCATGTTTATTACCGTTTGAAGTTGACTCCTCAAATAAAGGGAGTACTTACCTTGATTTCATGACTGATTGATTCTGAGTTTTATTTGCTACCTACTTTCAAACTATATATACACACTCTTTTATTAGCACCAAACACACGAACACTTTGGTTCAAAAGCTCTCTCTCTCACACTTAAACTTTCTGCTCTCTCTCTCTCTCTCTCTCTCTCTCTCTCTCTTTTGTGCTACTTGCTACTACTCTGAGTTAGCCGACTGTAAGCCAAGGCTAACTATTGTGTTCTCCTGCTCCTTCACTTTTGTTTACTGTCTTCTCTACTGGTATGTTCTAGTTTCAATTCAAGTCCCAACAACAATATGGTTCTTTTATTGCTTCAGTTCATCCTATTTCTAGTTTATTTATATTTATGGTTTTGCTGTGAAACTTGTAGTTGATATGTTTACATGATTAGCATGCTATGAACTCCCCTTCCTTAGAATCAGTATAAACATGTTACCCCCTCTATGTCTGATCAGTTGTTTCTGAGCATGTCTATACCAATTACCTCTGCCTGTTATGTGTTTACCATCATATGCTTTATGTATCCCCAAATCCCTATCACCCCTGTATGTAAGTTTGTTCTTTATGTCTAGTTCTGTGACTATGTCTGGTCAGTTGTGTCTGAGCATGTCTGTACCAATTCCTAAGACCATTGCTTGTCATGTGTTTACAATCAGGTGTTCTATGTAACCCCAAATCCCTTGGCCCCTGTTTGTGACTACTGAACTTGCTTTGGTTCTGTGACCCCTGGCTGTGTATGAACCTGTCTTAAGGGCGTTGTGTTTGGACTGTTGTTTACTACTCCACTCTTTTTTCAAACTATCTCTATTGTTATACTAAATTATTTCAAACAAACTTCCTTTTAATACAGTTTTCCCATTAAAACCTTTCAACTTGTGTCAAGCACTTTCACTCTACTCCTAAGTCAGTAGGTTCTGCACCCTCCAGTATGTGTATTGCCTTGGGATCCTCTTGAAAACCCTCTGAACTCTGGCATACTGAGGTTGTCCCTTCCACACTGCACTTATTCAATTTTGGTTACCAAGTCTAGGTGTAAGCACTGCCCGGGATCCTTGAGATCCTTAGGGAACTTTGATGCACCTAGACTATGACATTGTCTACGAAATTGAGGCATTTGAGGCTATTGGAGGCTTTGGGAAATCTGGGCCTATCTATAGGCTCCTTATAGAATAACTTCTTATTTTCTTATTTACTTATGTAATTCATTCATATGGTCTGTAATAATTTGTAAACGAATATTGGGGGTAATTAGTGAAAAGGTTGGGTAGTTGCATGTTTGTGGGGTAATACGGGTAGGAACCATGCCTATAGGACTTTTGTATCTTGTTATGTTAGAAATAATGCCTAGATTCTATAATAGAAACCATGCTTACAAGTCTTAAAATCAGTTTCACAAGTAGATACCATGCCTATAAGATATAATCCAAGTTCAGCTTTTGTTATAACTTCTGTTTACATGTTGTTTCATTTGTCATCATGCCTGCAAAGTTTCTGAAATCAGTATTGAAATAGATATCATGCCTATAGGGAACAACGTCAAATTCTGCCTATAGATCTAAACTGGTTTGGTTTTAAATAAATTAATCCGGTTAACGATTAGTTCACTTCTAAATCAGTTCAATTAGTGAATTATATTTTCTTGAAGTGAGTTCTTTTAAAATAGCCTTAGACAGAATGCCTATAGGGATTAAAAGAGTCCGTTTTAAACCTGCCTTGTCTCGTTCTATATAAAATGTAGTCATCAATATTGCACGTATAGGCAAGCCTATATGGCATTTTCAAAACTTGCAATTTTGAAACTGTTTCTGTGACCTAATGTTGTTCTGGTTTATGCAAGCTTTAAAATCAGTAGGCCAATGAAAGGGTCATTACTTCTGGGATTATAAAAACAAACTGCCTGTTTTCTGTATATTCACTTAGACATCATGCCTTAGGAAACTGTTTAACAAAAGGCCTTATTTGTGCTTGAGTCGTGCTGTTTATGTGCCTTGTTTGTGGAGGTAAACTGATCCTCTTTTTTGCTCCTTCCTGTTCTTCTTTGCTAAAGTCCTAACTGTTCTTGCCGGTCGCCTTAGTATTTTCACCTTTAAAACCTTAGGGGTCTGTCTAGAACCACCTATAGGTAGAGGTCCTAAATCCCCCCGGGACCATTAAGAAGGGATGGGTAACAACACGCAATAGAGATCGTTGACCAACACTCACACTAAGGGAACGGGAAGGGTAGATATGGGATATGATGACTACGCGCTAATGTCACGTGCAGCCCCTCATTGAGGAGTGTTTACCGGACATTGTGTGAGGTGACCCTATAGGCTAACCAACCTAGGACCCCCTTCTTTTCCAAAATTCCTTTTTCTGTTTAAAACCTTTATTTTATACAACTTGTTCAAAAATCTTTATCTTATTACTTGAGTTATCCAACGTGCTTTACTTGCAACCTATTTGAGTCAACTGTTTATTTGTAATGGACTAATTTGTAAATATAAGTTCGGCTGGGACCCACAGTTGTGGACCGAGAGGGGTGTCTAGCACCTTACCCTCGAGGTCATTTCGGTCCCTTACCCTAATCTTTGGTAATGCAAACCAATCCAAGAGTTAATCACTCTAGGTGCCCTAATGCACCATAACTCGTTAGGTTGCGACTCTTCAAATACCCAATTCCCAAAAGGAAACGAGTTATTACCCCCATGAATGTCGAAACCCGGGTCTCTCTCCGCGGAGGGAAAAAAGAGGGTGCGACAGCATGGCGACTTTGCCGGGGATATTTTTAGGCTCTTACTATAATGAACTTATCTTTTACAAATTAATCCAAGCATGCTTTATCCCGTACCCTTCTCCCTTATTTGAATTTATCTGTCTATTTTTCAAGCATTTATGACTTCTTTATTGTCTTGAAACTAACTTGTCTCTTTGTTTTCCTTTTCATGTAACTATCTTTAAATTATTTAAATGCTTTATTTATTTTTCCTACGTGAAAATACTTGACAACATGCTATTTATTGTTACATAAATCATGCTCAACATCATATTCCACTCATACGTAATCAATCCCATATCAACGCTTTAATGAGTGGTTGCGCTCTTCCAATTACTACCCTTAAATTCGGAAATGCTTATTTGCGGTAAAATTAGTCGATCAGCGGTGTAGTCGATGGTTCCGTTCCTTCCCCCTCAAGTTGTCCTCTTGAGGGTACCAGTCTAAAACCCCATAGAAACCTTACTCTGGTTAAAATTGTGCATGCATCATGGTCAAACCTAGTCGAATCAGTTAAGATAAGCCTTATCCAAAGTCCATCGGGTTTTCCATAATCCCAATGGACGCAACCACGTTCTGTGCATTAATTTGGAGAACTAAATACCGATATGTTGATCATAAAAGTATAAATAGTCGAGTCAGGTGGGGGTAAGGTCTAACCCTTTTGTTTTGCAAAAAATGAGTCGCGAGGTCCCCAGATTCGTTATGGTTAGCAACATCCCACCATTGCTGTTAGATTGGTGGGAGGACCTTTCCTCAAGTGACAAGAAACATGTGAAAAAGTACCTGGGTAATCTGCCTTCCTTGCTAGATATTGAGCTAAACAACAAACTGATCAAGGCTGCCACTTTATTCTGGGATAGTGAAAGAGTTGTGTTTCGTTTTGGTGACATAAAAATGGCAACGCTTTTAGAGGAAATAGGAGGGCTTGCAGGATTGACTTGGGACAGTCCCGGGCTATTGGTACCAGAAAACCGTTCGAGCCAGGGATTTTTAAAGATGATGGGGCTAAAGAAGAATGTCGACCTAGTGTGCTTGAAGGACTCCTACATACCTTTCGAATACCTATACGAGAGGTATGTCCATAGCAAGTCTTTCTGCACTTACCATGATGAGATCTCTCTCACTTCTCTGGGTCACATCCACCGCAGAGTGTTTGTATTCATTGTATGCTTTCTAGGCCTGATAGTGTTCCCCATGAAAAAGGGAAGATTCCACACTAGGTTGGCCATGGTCGCCAAGACTCTGATGGAAGGGATTAATGGACAGACATACACCATAGTCCCCATGATCATAGCCGACATCTACAGGGCTCTGGAGAACTGTCAAAGAAGGGTCAAACATTTCGAGGGTTGTAATTTGTTGCTGCAGTTATGGTTGCTGGAGCATTTCTAAAAGGGTCGCTATCGTCAAGAATTTCCGTGAAGGGCTTAAAACGACCATATTGCCTTCCATCACCCTAAGCAGATGACTTACATTCCAGACAGATTTGCCCAACCTGAAAGTGCCAAAGAATGGGTAAAGTTCTTCGACAGTCTAACCGAGGAGCAGGTACAATGGATGTTTGAATGGTTCCTAACAGACAAATTTATTATCAGATCCAGGGATGCTCCACACTTGGTGTTGATCGGGTTGAAAAGGGATATATCTATATGTCGTTATGCGAGTTATGAGGCAAGCAGGCAGAAAATAGGTTGTACCAAGGGTTGTCAAGATGAGTCATTTAAGGGCAGATTTCAAGATAACGACGTCCCTTACAAGTGCCAAGCTCAGCACATGTGGCACTACAAAATCATTATGGAGAAAAGCACTGTTGAGCCAGACAAGTATCATACAGGGTGCGAGACTCTATACCTGGCATGGTTGGAGGACAATCTAAAAGGAATGGTGACACCAGGGATCGGTCGAGGGAACAGAATCATAGACGAGGAAGCTGAAGCTCAAGTCAAATACAACAGGTTGCGCAAGAGGGTCCACGACTCTGAGAATGAGCATTGAGAAATACATGAGAGGAATGTGAGGCTGATCGAGGAGTGGAAAGAGATGACAATCACTTCCAACAAGAAACTGGAATATCTGGAGCGAGGAATAGTGAAGCTAGAAGGCAAAGTCATAAAGAGGATTGAAAATTGCCAGAATGCTGAGGGAGCTGAAGGGGGACATCTGGCCAGGGCCTACTTGCTGCTGGGACTACGCGAGCTGGGGGATCTATATGATGGATTCCGGAAGATTGAATCTGGGGAAGGTCCTTCTAGGACCAAATAGGCTAGATTTACTTGCTTTTTCTAAAATGTAATAAGGCTAAGTGCCAAGTAGTGACTTATTTTATTGTTATCTTAGTGTCATTTTGGGATTCGACTATTTTTCTATTATGAAATGAAGCAGTTACTGGCATTAAAGTTCTCCAAGTTTATTTTTTGCTAGGCCTACCTCGGGCACAACGAAGTTCCCAAAATAGGACACGAGTTTACATTTCGCAATATGTGTTTAAATACTGCAAACATTTCAGAATCCTCACTAACTTTTAATCTTTTTATTTTTTTTCTCTTTCTTTATTTTTTGATTATTCTCATCCCCTTAGGTTGGTTCACTCATACTGGCCTCGTCAGCATACCACACCAGATATAGAGGCCCTCCTCCTCCTCCTCCTCCAAGAAACACAAAAGGCAGAGGAAAATCAAAGATGGATGACTTAAGTGGAATCCGAAAGGAAAATGTTGAGAACGCAGAGACTTCAGATGGTCATAGTACTCCGGCCCCAAATGACCTGGTTTTGAGACTGGAACAAAAGATACTAGAACTGCAAGGAGAACTTGAGCAGGTCCGCAACTTGGCAAACCTGTCACTCACCCTCAATGTCCCTGATATCCACCAACAAAACACAAAGAACCCAACATCTCCTCAGAACACACAAAACCAACATCCACAAAATCCTACCGCACCAAATCAATATGCAACTCCACCCTAAAATATCAATCCATTGCCAATACCAACTCCACCGCAACATCATCATCAACCAATTTAGTACCCACCAACCACCACTTACCACACTCCCCAAAACACACCATATCCTATTCCCGATCCACAAAACTTCACCAATGGCCATCACTACACCCAAGTTCCTGGAACCCATCAAAGCAACCTTATATATGTGGAAATTGTACCTCACTTTACCCAACCAATCTCACATACACCAGAATCCTCCGAGAAGGGCCTGCTCATTAAAAACATGGCTGAAGAACTCAAAAAGTTAACAAGCCAAGTTCAAGGTGTTGAACGCGACAGAGGAATAGAAGGTTTGACCTATGAAGATCTATGCATACAACTAGATGTCACACTGCCAGAGGGGTAAAAACCTCCCAAGTTCGAAATGTTCGATGGCACAGGTGATCTCAGGGTTCATCTAAGGACATATTGTGACAAGCTTGTTGGGGTCGGGAAAGATGAAAAGATCCGGATGAAGCTCTTTATGAGGAGTCTTACTAGGGATGCTTTGTCCTGGTATATCAGCCAAAATCCTAAGAAATGAACCAATTGGGTAAACATGGCGTCGGACTTCATGGACCGGTTCAGGTTTAACACAGAGAATGCACTGGATGTCTTCTACATTCAGAATCTTAAGAAGAAACCTACGGAGACTTTCTGAGAATATGCTACTCGTTGGAGATCGGAAGCGGCCAAGGTCAGGCCCCTTTTGGACGAAGAACAGATGAATAAATTCTTCGTCAGGACACAGGATCCGCAACATTATGAGAGGTTGATGGTCATCGAAAATCACAAATTCTCTAATGTCATCAAGCTCGGGGAAAGGATCGAGGAAGGAATCAAGAGCGGGATGGTAACGAATTTTGAGGCACTACAAGCCACAAATAAGGCACTACAATCAGGTGGCATATCGAAGAAGAGAGATATTGGGGCATTAATGGTGGCCCAGGGCCCAAAATCTCCACTAACTTATCAAACACCTTCCTGTCAAACACCTCCACCTCCATATCAAACACATCCACCCACATATCAACCACCTCCACCCACATACCAAGCATCACCGCCTACATATCAACCTATCTCCTAGATATTCCCAACCAGTCACTGTCCATCACACCTATAACTCCCAACCATCCCACTTCCAATCACCACCAGCTCGCCAAAACTATCCAAGACCAAGACCCAACTTTGACCGCAGGCCACCCAGACAATACACCGCCATTGCTAAGCCCATCGACCAACTGTATGAAAGGTTGAAAGCCACAGGCTACGCCACTCCTGTTCCCGCTATAGTATTATAAAATCCATCCTAATGGGTCAATCCGAATGAAACTTGTGCGTACCATTCTGGTATGAAAGGGCACACCAATACTGAGTGCCGAACATTAAAGGATAAGATCCAGACACTCATTGACAACAAGGTCATACAACCAAAGGAAGCCGCACCCAAGGTCTGCAACAATCCCCTCTCTGATCACAGAGGTAATGAGGTACACGTGATAGAGAAAAATAAAAAATGGGACCCTGAGGATTTGATCGAGCTTATTCGAGAAGGCGATGACTTTAAGGTTGCAGTCACACTTACTCCTTTTGTGGTTCAGACTCAAGCACCTAATAATGTTGAGGTAACTGCATTAGTTCCATTCAAGGTAGAAGTAGCTCCGCCCGCAGCCACCTCCGCTCCATTTGAAGCAGAAGTGGTCACACTTTTTACTGTGACAGTATCAACTACACCCCCATTCAGCTCAAAAGCAATACCCTGGTATTATGTTGCCGAGGCTCGGCGGAAAGGGAAAGCCAAGGTAAAGGAATTTGATGTTGCACAAGGGATGACTAGAACTGGAAAAGTCTATACACCTGAACACCTGGGAGGTTCAAGTAAGGAGGCCACTACTAGACAACCTATTATTGAGACCGGGCCAACTTAGTTCGATGTTGAATTCCAAGTGCTTGATATACCAGCCTCATATAATTTTTTGTTGGTCCACCTATGGATCCATGTTGTTGGAGCCGTACCTTCCACGCTACATCAAGCCGTGAAGTTTGAATGGAACCGCTAAGAAGTAATCATTCACGGAGATGGAAGTAACCCTATCTATACTAGCCAAACCATCTCGGCCATTGGGCATAGAAGAAGGCCAGGAGGGGAAACCTATTATCACATCGAACGGATCAATGTCGTCTAGAAGGATAAGTGGTGGAGTAACAAGATAGAAAGCATACAAGCATGGTCTAGATATGAACCCGGGAAAGCGTTAGGAAAGAACCTCCAAGGTATCACCAAGCCAATACAGCTGAAAAATCATGGTACCATTTTTGGGCTCGGATACCAGTACACATGGCAAGAGTACAGGGATTGGTCGCCTCCATGGCGTGGACCATATTACCCTCTTAAGCAGCCAGTGCCACGTTTGGAACAAGCTTTCCACCAGTCCGACACAATATGGGGAACTGCAGAGGAAGAAGCACTAGCTGGGTTAAAGAATTTGTTCTTGGAGGATAAAGACATGGACTGCAACGCCATAATTAAGGAGGAGGAGGCAGAAGGCCTCACTATTTAGACTGTGGCAAAGGGAGTTGTTCTTAGAAATTGGACTGCCACACCATCCCGAGCCCACCGAGTCCCTAGGTAGCTTGGTAGGATTTACTTCTATAGCTGTTTTAGGCATTTAAAATTTCCTATAGTTTCATTTTAATCTTTAGTTGTTTCAAAATAAATGCTCGATTCGTCAAGCCGTGCTTTGTCTGAACAATTTCTCAAGTTTTAATCAAATGCATTTGCTCTTTATTATTCACTACTATCTTTACACTTTTTCTTTCTACAGTGCTATTATTACTTTTCCTGATGAACCAGTGACTGTGACATGTAATGAGGCAACGCAACATGAGAATAGTGACTCAGAGGAAGAAGATGAGATACTCGAGGAAATTATCAGGGAGGTTTAGAATTTTGAGAACAAGCCTAAGTCCAACCTGGACGAAACAGAAGAAGTAAATTTGGGAGACGCCGAGACCGTCAAGGAGACTCGCATCAGCATTCACTTGTCGCCAACAGAAAAGGAAGAGTACATTCATTTCCTAAAATAATATGAGGACATCTTCGCATGGTCATATGATGACATGACCGGTTTGAGCACTTCCATAGTAGCTCACAAGTTGCCTACTAATCCCATGTGTCCTCCAGTAAAGCAGAAACTCAGAAAGTTTAAACCAGACATGAGCCTGAAAATCAAGGAAGAAGTTACCAAGCAGATTAAAGCCAAAGTTCTCAAGGTGGTTGAGTACCCAACCTGGTTATCTAACATTGTGCCAGTTCCGAAGAAGGATGGAAGGTTAGAGTATGTGTTGACTATCGGGATTTAAACAAAGAAAGTCCCAAGGACGAATTCCCACTGCCAAATATATACATCCTGATCGATAACTACGCCAAGCATGAACTCCAATCCTTTGTAGATTGCTTCGCGGGTTATCACCAGATTTGGATGGATGAAGAAGATAGCTTTCATTACACCATGAGGTGTATATTGTTACAAGATGATGTCGTTCGGTCTGAAGAATGTCGGGGCCACCTACATGAGAGCCATGACAACCTTCTTCCATGATATGATACACAAAGAAATAGAGGTGTATGTGGACAACGTCATTATCAAATCCAGAAAGGTTGCAGATCACATAGCAGACTTGAGGAAGTTCTTCGACAGGCTCAGGAGGTACAATTTGAAATTGAACCCCACAAAGTGTGCATTCGAGGTTCCCACAGGAAAATTATTAGGATTCATCATCAGTCATCAAGGGATTGAGCTATATCCGACTAAAGTCAAAGCTATTCAGGAGTTACCACCACCTAAGAGCAAAAAGGATGGGATGAGCTCCCTAGGACGTCTCAACTATATCAGTCGCTTCATAGCATAGTCCACAGTCATATGTGAACCCATCTTCAAGATGCTAAGAAAGGATGCAGAAGCGAGCTGGACCAAGGATTGCCACAAAACTTTTGACAAGATCAAGGAGTACCTGTCCACACCACCAGTTCTGGTCCCACCAGAACCAGGACGACCTTTGATACTTTATCTATCTGTATTGGATGGAGCCTTCGGATGTGTTTTGGGACAACATAACGAGACAGGAAGTAATAAGCAAGCCATATATTACTTGAGTAAGAAGTTCACACCTTATGAAGCATGGTATTTTCCGCTTGAACGCACTTGCTGCGCTCTGACCTAGACAGCCCAGAAATTAAGGCATTACTTCTGTGCCTACACTAGATACCTCATATCCAGGATAGACACTCTGAAGTTCATATTCCAGAAACCCATGCCGACTGGAAAGTTGGCCAAATGGCAGATACTGCTAAGTGAGTTCGATATCATCTATGTAACTCAGAAGGCGGTCAAGGTACAAGCATTGGCAGATCACCTTGCTGAAAATGCGGTAGGAGGAGAATACGAACCCTTGAAAACGTATTTTCCTTGATGAAGAAGTATCATTTGTAGGAGAGGACATTATCGAAGCATATGACAGTTGGAGGATGTTCTTTGACGAAGCCGCAAATTTCAAATGAGTGGGCATTGGAGCGATTTTGGTATCGAAAACAGGTCAACACTATCTGGTATCTGCTAAACTCAGATTTCCTTGCACCAACAACATGGCAGAATATGAAGCCTGCATACTAGGGCTCAACATGGCATTCGACATGAACATTCAAGAGCTGTTGGTAATCGGTGACTCAGATTTGCTTGTGCACCAGGTACAAGGAGAGTGGGCCACCAAGAATTCCAAGATACTGCCATATTTGCACCATGTGTAGGAATTGAGAAAGTGGTTCACGAAGATAGAATTCCGACATGTGCCCAGAATTCAAAATGAGTTTGCCGATGCATTGGCCACTTTATCATTTATGATACAACATCCAGATTAGAATTATATTGCTCCTATTCCGGTGAATATCCACAATCAGCTGGCATATTATGCTCATGTTGAAGAATAAACAGATGGAAAGTCTTGGTTCCATGACATCAAGGAGTATTTAACGAATGGAGAATATCCGGAGCACACAAATCACACTCATAAACGCATACTCCGGAGATTGTCCAATCACTTCTTCCACAGCGGAGGAAACTTGTACAGAAGAACTCCTGATTTGGGTTTACTAAGATGTGTCGATGCAAAGGAAGCTTCTAAGCCACTTAAGGATGTACATACCGGGACCTGTGGCCCACACATGAATGGTTTCGTCTTGGCTAAGAAGATACTCAGGGCCGGTCACTTTTGGATGACCATAGAGACGGATTGCATCCAGTATGTCTGCAAATGCTTTCAATGCCAGGTGCATGATGATATGATAAAAGTGCTGCCAAACGAGCTCAATGCAACAAGCTCACCTTGGCCATTCGCCGCCTGGGGAATGGATGTTATTGGTCCGATTGAGCCCACCTCTTCAAACAAACACAGGTTTATTCTGGTAGCCATTGATTACTTCACAAAATGGGTAGAGGCTGCATCTTACAAAGCTGTAACCAAGAAAGTCGCAGATTTTGTCAAAGATCGTATTGTCTGCCGATTTAGAGTCCCCGTGTCCATTGTTACTGACAATGCTACCAATCTCATCAGTGATCTAATAAAAGCTATATGTGAAATCAAGCACAAGAATTCCATAGCATACAGACCTCAGATGAATGGAGCTGTAGAAGCCGCTAACAAAAACATTAAGAAGATACCAAGGAAAATGGTAGAGAACCACAAGCAATGACATGAGAAGTTACCCTTTGCTTTGTTAGGATATCGCACTACAGTTCGCACATCAACCGAGGAAACTCTCTACATGTTGGTGTATGGTACCGAGGATGTCATCCTAGCTGAAGTGGAAATTTCTTCTTTAAGGGTCATACAAGAAGCTGAACTCAGCGATGCGGAGTGGATAAAGAGTCGCTATGAACAATTGGCCCTTATCGATGGAAAAAGGATGAACACAGTGTGTCACGACCAACTTTATCAGAACAGAATGTCCAAAGCATTCAACAAAAGAGTCAAACCAAGGCAGTTCGCATCAAGGCAGCTGGTATTGAAGAAAATCTTCCAATATCAAGATGAGGCCAAAGGGAAATTCTCTCCCAACTGGCAAGGTCCATACATGGTTCACAAAGTACTGACAGGAGGAGCACTTATACTTGCAAAAATAGACGGAGAAGTCTGGCCAAAGCCGATCAATTCAGATACAGTTAAGAGATACTATGCTTAGATACTTTACATTTTCTCATTTGATATAATTGAACTACGCTTGAACTGATTCCCATTTAAGAGGGGATACATAGGCAGCCTTATGGGTTCAGTCATATCATAATAAAATTTTCATTTCTCCCAAGAGCAAAAACTGGGGCAGAATTTTGAGGAGGACCCTCAAAATTCCGGAGCAAGTCCAGCCAACGCCTTCGCATGCCGGGAAGTCAATAATCAGTTAAGAACTAGGGCAAAGTTTTGAGAAGGATTCTTAAAATTCCGAAGAAAGTTCAGCAAGGTCTGCTATTTGCAAACAACCGAAGGATCATCTACCAAACTGGAGCAGAATTTTGAGGAGGACCCTCAAATTTCCATAAGAGAATTGCAATGTCTTTGAGATGTGTCGCAGTCGCTAGTTCATCAAAATTACTTGATATATCAATACGTTTCTAAAACAACTCTATTTTTATTTTATCAATAATTGCATATTTTCGAAAACTATATTTCCATAACAGTCAAGTGTCATCCAGGGGAACTCGAAAGGCTTTCAAGACAAAGCATAGCAAGGCCAGCGGAAAGCACAAACCAACCTCCCCACAAAACTTACAACATTTATTTGGATGCAGGTACATTTGACGTAACGATAACACTCGTAAATGCATATACACAAAGCAAATTCACTATCCAACCGGCCACCAGACACTGAATATACATTTCCAGCTAAGACATATGCTACTTTTACTTACTACTTGCTCTCTGCATGAGGCTAATCCTTGCCTCCATATTTGCATGAGTCTAATCCTTGACTCCATGAGGATAATTCCTACCTCCCTATTTGCATGAGTCTAATATCTGACTCCATACTTGCATGAGGCTAATCTCTGCCTCCATATTTGCATGAGTCTAATCCTTGACTCCATGAGGATAATCCCTGCCTCCCTATCTGTATGAGTCTAATCCCTGACTCCCACATTTGCATGAGGCTAATCCTTGCCTCCCTATTTGCATGAGTCTAATCCCTGACTCCATATTTGCATGAGGCTAATCCCTGCCTCCATATCTGCATGAGGCTAATCCTTTCCTCCACAATTGCATGAGGCTAATCCCTGCCTCCCTACTTGCATGAGGCTAATCCCTGCCTCCCTACTTGCATGAGGCTAATCCCTGCCTCCATATCTGCATGAGGCTAATACTTGCCTCCACATTTGCATGAGGCTAATCCCTGCCTCCATATCTGCATGAGGCTAATCCTTGCCTCCACATTTGCATGAGGCTAATCCCTGCCGCCCTACTTGCATGAGTCTAATCCATGACTCCATGTTCACATGAGGCTAATCCCTGCCTCTATATTTGCATGAGGATAATCCTTGCCTCCACATTTGCATGAGCCTAATCCCTGCCTCCCTACTTGCATGAGTCTAATCCTTGACTCCATGTTTGCATGAGGCTAATCCCTTCCTCCAAATTTGCATGAGGCTAATCCCTGCCTCCATATCTGCATGAGGCTAATACTTGTCTCCACATTTGCATAAGTCTAATCCCTGCCTCCATATCTGCATGAGGCTAATCCTTGCCTCCACATTTACATGAGGCTTATCCCTGCCTCCCTACTTGCATAGGTCTAATCCATGACTCCATGTTCGCATAAGGCTAATCACTGCCTCTATATTTGCATGAGGCTAATCCTTGCCTCCACATTTGCATGAGGCTAATCCCTGCCTCCCTACTTGCATGAGTCTAATCCTTGACTCCATGTTTGCATGAGGCTAATCCCTTCCTCCAAATTTGCATTAGGCTAATCACTGCCTCCATATCTGCATGAGGCTAATACTTGTCTCCACATTTGCATAAATCTAATCCCTGCCTCCATATCTGCATGAGGCTAATCCTTGCCTCCACATTTACATGAGGCTTATCCCTGCCTCCCTACTTGCATAAGTCTAATCCATGACTCCATGTTCGCATGAGGCTAATCACTGTCTCTATATTTGCATGAGGCTAATCCTTGCCTCCACATTTGCATGAGGCTAATCCTTGCCTCCCTACTTGCATGAGTCTCATCCTTGACTCCATGTTTGCATGAGGCTAATACCTGCCTCCATATTTGCATGACGCTAATCCCTACCTCCGTACCTTCATGAGTGTAATCCCTGACTCCCCATTTGCATGAGGCTAATCCCTGCCTCCCTATTTGCATGAGTCTAATCCTTGACTCCCCACTTGCACGAGGCTAATCCTTACCTCTATACCTGCATGAGGCTAATCCTTGCTTCTACATTTGCATGGGACTAAGTACTGTCCCTTTTGCACATATATTGCTCTATTTTACTATCTATTCACTTTCCAATCGGGCTAAGCTCTGCCCTCCATTTCACAAGACTAATCATTGTCTTGATGACATCATGACTATTGCACATCATGGGCTGAAATATCGCTAATCTATTCAAAGGCGTCATAGTCTAAAGGCATCATTCTCGTAGCCGGAAGACACCATGCCATGGCCTGTGAATCCCTTATCAAAAAATTCATGGACCAGGACGTCATGGTCCAAGGACTTCATCTTTAACCATCCAAAGACAACCTTCATGGTCCAAAGGGAATCTGCATCATGTTTAAATATTTGCAAATACATTTGTAGCATCTTTTATCTGCAGGTAACCAGTAAGCAACAGCTATCCTAGCAGGATCAATCTCGCTCCAGTTCCTTCAACTATCCCGAGCTTTAACCACTCACCGTAGCCGCTTCCGCATCGCGTGTCCGCTCTTGCAGTAATTTTATCGACATACTCCGCGGATGAATCCAGAACTACACATGGCCTGATTCCTGTAAAACTAGGGATATGTAGGCAACTTGAAAAACTGGAGTCCAGCCTCTGTCTTTCAAAACATCCCGTCAGGTCAAAATTGGCCCTAATTCTTTTACCTGAAAACTCTTTCATCCTTCCTGGGTAAAGAGGGGTAGCTGTTGATACCCAATTTTTCCCTATATATTTTAAATATGCATAGATACTTCCAAAATAGCCTATATATGCATATATAAGCATGCACAGGGTTTTTATAATTTTTTCCATAATTTTAGGGATTTAAATTGATTTATTTCCTTCCCTTTTATTCATAAAATCCCCTGTAATTATCCCTCAAATTATTTTTGTGATGATTTAGTTATTTAATTTCCATATTTATGCCAAAATATGGTTAAAATATTTTTTACGCATTTTTTATAATTGCATTTGGTAGTTTTAGAACTAAATTGCATATAATTGCAATATTAGACCATTAATGTATAATTATATTTATATGCGTAAAATTGATCTCCTATATTTTTAAAATGTTAATATCTATTTTAAAACATTTTAGTACTCAAAATAATTTTCCAAAAATTATTTATTATTTATTATAAATTATATAGGGAAAAATTGGCTATTTAAAATATAGCCAGATTTGCCTTTCAATTTCAACCCAATTTAAACCAAACCCCAACCCAATTTCAGATTAAAAACACTCGACCCAAACCCTAAATCTGCCTACCCGACCCAAGACCCGTTAAATCCTGACCGTTGATCTAAAAGATCAACGACCCTCATGAGTTCTTTCCTTTTTTTATCCCAAACAATCCCCTAACCCTATCTCATTTCTCAAATCCGCCGCCTCTATATTCTCTCATATCCTCTCCTCTCTCAACCCCTCAGTCTAACCCTAGCTCCTTCAACCGCTGACTCCCTTCTCCGGTCTTCTCCGGTGATCTCCCTTCAACTCCTAAGCCTCCAATGGCTCCTCTATTGCTATGCTCACCTTCTTTGAGGCCTTCAAGGGCCCTGGACCATGCTGACTTGCATCTAGGGTTTGCTATCTGTTCTGTTCTTGGATATTTCAGTATGATTCCAAGCGAAATCATGATGTACTTGTTACGATCCTTGAGATTTTTGACAAGTTCTTTCATATCTACTTGGGTTTCTTCTGAAACTCTAATTTTTGCTTACATCTCCTAGATCTATACGATTTTTAAATGATTTAAGTCTGTCACTTTGATGTTTTACGCTATCCTTGCAACTCTTTACAAGAATCATCGATTTCAAAGTGTTTTCACCTTCTTCTCAAATTAGGGTTTTCGGAACTTCTTCTAAAACTTTGTTTAAACTGATTCTTTATGTTTAAACTTCTATCTCTTGCATATTTCGACTAATTCTATGATTTTACCAGCTCTTCAATTTGCCTATGTTGAAAACCCTAATTTCTTAGTTCTAATCTTGGGTTTCTGAGTTTTGTTTTGATAACGTGTTCAGTTAATCTATATATTTCTGTGATTCTGTGATTTTTCCCTATGATTGCTTGTTAAGGTTCCTAATTATGGTTATCCCTGCCTATTGTGTGATTTTGCCTATTTTGTTCACCAATGTTTCTGATTTATCACTTCTCCTAGCTGTATCATGCTTATTCCATTAATTCAGACTATGCTCTACATGAATTCCTAATTGACTTTTGTCCTACTCGACCTCTTGGAGTTCTGGTTTTTGCTTATTATGTGCTTGTTCTTATAAAGTGGTGCTAAATCTGTGCTATTTTCTACTTTTGAATCCTTGAGTCTTTGTGATTGATCTTTCACTGATTTCGCATGATATCTCTACTGATTTTTAACCTTGTGAAATATTTTTTGACCTTATTCTACGGTCAATTATGCTATTAATTGATTTCTTAAGTCTTTTCCTTGATTGAAATATGCTGAACCTAGCCTCTATTACATGTTGTGTACTTGTACTATGCAGAAAATATTTCCTTATTTGTTATGCTCAGCCTTATACTATTTCCTTCCTTATTTTCCACATGTTTATTACTGTTTGAAGTTGACTCCTCAATTAAAGGGAGTACTTACCTTGATTTCGTGACTGATTGATTCTGAGTCCCCATAATTACGGATGAATTTTGATTTTTACCTTATTTGCTACCTGCTTTCAAACTATATATGCACACTCTTGTATTAGCACCAAACACACAAACACTTTGTTTCAAAAGCTCTCTCTCTCACACTTAAACTTTATACTCTCTCTCTCTCTCTCTTTTGTGCTACTTGCTACTACTCTGAGTTAGCCGGCTGTAAGCCAAGGCTAACTATTATGTTCTCCAACTCCTTCACTTTTGTTTACTGTCTTCTCTATTAGTATGTTCTAGTTTCAATTCAAGCCCCAACAATAATATGGTTCTTTTATTGCTTCAGTTCATCCTGTTTCTAGTTTGCTTCTATTTATGATTTTGCTGTGAAACCTGTAGTTGATATGTTTACATGATTAGCATGCTATGAACTCCCCTTCCTTAGAATCAGTATAACATGTTACCCCCTCTATGTCTGATCAGTTGTTTCTGAACATGTCTGTACCAATTACCTCTGCATGTTATGTGCTTACCATCATATGCTTCATGAATCCCCAAATCCCTATTACCCATGTATCTAAGTTTGTTTTTTATGTCTGGTTCTGTGACTATGTCTGGTCAGTTGTGTCTGAGCATGTCTGTACCAATTCCTAAGACCTTTGCTTGTTATGTGTTTACAATCAGATGTTCTATGTATCCCCAAATCCCTTTGCCCTTGTTTGTGACTACTGAACTTGCTTTGGTTTTGTGACCCCTGGCATTGTATGAACCTAACTTAAGGGTGTTGTGTTTGGACTGTTGTTTACTACTCCACTCTCTTTTCAAACCATCTCGGCTGTTTTACTAAATTATTTCAAACAAACTTCCTTTTAATATAGTTTTCCCATTAAAACCTTTCAACTAGTGTCAAGCACTTTCACTCTACTCCTAAGTCAATAAGTTCTGCCCCCAACAGTATGTGTATTGCCTTGGGATCCTCTTGAGAACCCGCTGAACTCTAGCATACTGAGGTTGGCCCTTCCACACTGCACTTATTCAATTTTGGTTACCAAGTCTAGGTGTAAGCACTGTCCGGGATCCTTGAGATCTTTAGGGAACTTTGATGCACCTAGACTATGATATTGTCTATGGAATTGAGGAATTTGAGGCTATTGGAGGCTTTGGAAAATCTAGGCCTATATGTAGGCTCCCTATAGAATAACTTCTTATTTTCTTATGTAATTTATTCATATGGTCTGTAATAATTTGTAAACAACTATTGGGGTAATTAGTGAAAAGGGTGGGTAGTTGCATATTTGTGGGGTAATACGGGTAGGAACCATGCCTATAGGACTTTACAATTTGTTGTGTTTGCCTTATAAGTAGAAACCATGCCTATAGGACTTTTGTATCTTGTTATGTTAGAAATCATGCCTATAGGTCTCAATTGATTCCATAATAGAACCATGCTTACAAGTCTTAAAATCAGTTTCACAAGTAGATACCATGCCAATAGGATATAATCCAAGTTCAGCTTCTGTTATAACTTCTGTTTACATGTTGTTTCATTTGTCATCATGCCTGCAAAATTTCTGAAATCAGTATTAAAATAGATATCCTGCCTATAGGGAGCAACGTCAAATATTGCCTATAGATCTAAACTAGTTTGATGTTAAATAAATTAATCCGGTTGACGATTAGTTCATTTCTAAATCAGTTCAATTAGTGGATTATATTTTCTTGAAGTGAGTTATTTTAAAATCACCTTAGACAGCATGCCTATAGGGATTAAAAGAGTCCGTTTTAAACCTGCATTGTCTCGTTCTATATAAAATGTAGTCATCGGTATTCCACGTATAGGCAAGCCTGTAGGGCGTTTTCAAAATTTGCAATTATGAAACTGTTTCTGTGACTTAATGTTGTTATGGTTTAAGCAAGCTTTAAAATCAATAGGCTAATGATAGGGTCATTACTTCTGGGTTTATAAAAACAAACTGCATGTTTTCTGTATATTCTATATAAGTTCGGCCAGGACCCACATTTGTGGACCGAGAGGGGTGCCTAACACCTTACCCTCGAGGTCATTTTGAGCCCTTACCCTAATCTCTGGTAATACAAACAAATCCAAGAGTTAATCACTCTAGGTGCCCTAACGCACCATAACTCGTTAGGTGACGACTCTTCAAATACCCAATTCCTAAAAGGAAACGAGTTATTACCCCCATGAATGTCGAAACCCGGACCTCTCTCCGCGGAGGGAAAAAGGGGGAGAGACAATAAGTGCAAGTATAGTCTAAGGACTCAAATATAGAAAGAATTCGCTCACTCTCACAACGAAACTCATTTGCCACCAATTTTGCACCATAGACTTACCCGTAGTGTAAAACTCGACTAATTTAAGCTCGCAAAGTTTAGGATCAAGTAGGACTTTATAGGTTATAATGTAGTCTAAAGGACGGGTAGGATATATTTGGAAAAATAGTGACTCACCCTCCTAAGCACCTTTAATACACTACACTTCACTTTCCAACACGTCACGACCCCCAAAAATGGCTTTTTCTTCATCTCCACTCTGTTGCGGATCTGTGGTCTGCGGATTAGTTTTGCGGTCGCATAATGGACCGCAAAATGCCATATTCTGCAACAATTTTCCTTCCATCTCCCTAACGCATTGCACAACCAAGAAAGTCCATACCGCGTCGAGCGATTATCTACAACCTTCAAATACGTTAGCCTATCTCGACACCACGAAACCCTAGGTTCTTGGTAAAATTGTACGGGGCCTTACATCCTTCCCCGCTTAGGATCATTTGTCCTCGAATGATGGTCAAAGTCTACCATATGCATTTAATGTGGCTTAGTTCTTAATTCACTCACCAACAGTTCTAATTTTTGACTAACTCTCTAAATTTTCAAAAATTTCGGCAAAGCCTCCCTTGTATTTAGGCCTATCCACCTGTTAGAGAATCCTAGAAACTAGTCCTAACAACATAATCATAACTCAATGATGTATCACGACATGAAAACAACATATACCATAACGTCATAAGCAATATATTACCAAAAGGAGCATCCTTAACATAGAATGTACAAGTCGAACCGAATTTATGGAAAGTAAGTTATTAACATTTTCATATGACACAACTGCTTTGTTATTCAAACAAATGAGGGTACTTCTTCTTCATCTCTTCCTCAGCCTCTTAGGTGGCCTCTTCCACATGTTGGTTTCGCCATAACACTTTCACGGAGGCAATCTCTTTATTTCTCAGCTTTTGAACTTGCCTATCAAGAATGGCAATCAGAATCTCCTCATACGTCAATTCCTCATTTACCTCAATAGCCTCTACTTGAACAATGAGCGACGGGTCTCCAACCACCTTTTTCAATATAGACACATGAAACACCGGGTGCACTAAGGACATCTTTGGAGGTAACTCAATTCTGTAAGCCACCTGCCAAATCTTCTGAATGATTTTGAACTGCTCGATATACCTAGGGCTTAATTTTACCTTTTCCCCAAATCGAATTATAACCTTTATGTGGGAAACCTTCAAGAATACCCAATCATCCTCTTTGAACTCTAAATCCTTGCGATGCATGTCCGAATAGGACTTCTGGCGACTCTGAGCAGTTTTTAACTGCTCCTTAATGAATTTAACCTTCTCCATAACATGGTGTACGAGGTCTGGACCTATCAATTCTGCTTCCCCAACCTCGAACCACCCAATTGGAGATCTATATATCCTACCATATAGAGCCTCGAACGGTGCTATCTGAATAATGGCATGGTAACTGTTGTTGTAGGCAAATTCTATGAGCGGAAAATGATCATCCCAACTAACCTTGAAGTCAAGAACACAAGTTCTCAACATATCCTTGAGAAACTGAATAGTCCGCTCTTCCTGTCCATTGGTCTATGGATGGAAGGCTGTAGTAAGATTCACCTGAGTACCTAAATATTGTTGAAATTTCTTCCAAAAATTAGCTGTAAACTAGGCCCCTCGTTCTGTATGATAGAAACTAGAGTGCCATGCAACCTGACTATTTTCTTGATATACAACTAAGCATATTGTTCTACTATATCGGTAGCCTTAACAGGTAAGAAGTGTGCTAATCTTGGTACATCTTTGTAGAGCCTGGGTGCACAGAATATCTGGAATTGTGAGTCTTGGTCATGATTCTTTTGCGGAGACCATCTACATTTGGATCACATAATCTCCCTTGGTACCTTAGTGTACCATCATCATGCCAAGAGAAAAAGCCATGTTCTTATGTTTATGAATTCCCTCCTTCAACTGCACCAACAATGGATCATCGTATTGCTTCTCCTTGACTTCTACAACAAGTGATGATTCATCTCTATTTTGCACAACCACCCCCCTCCCCCCCTTTACTAGAGTCCGCAAGATGAACTTACAAACTAGCTAACTGGTGAACTTCCTTGGCTGACGGACTTTGAAGTGCCTCCAAGTGAGCTAAACTACCCATGGATTTCTGGCTAAGAGCATATGCCACAACATCAGCCTTCACCGGATGATATAGGATATTGATGTCATAGGCCTTGAGTAACTCAAGCTATCTTCTCTGGCTCAGATTCAATTCCTTCTACTTGAAAATATACTAAAGGCTCTTATGGTCCGTGAATATATCCACATGGACCCCACACAAATAATGACACCAAATCTTAAGTGCAAACACCATCGCCACAAGCTCTAAGTCATGTGTTGGATAGTTTTTCTTATGATTCTTGAGTTTCCTAGAAGTATAAGCGATCACCTTGCCATGGTGCATCAATACGCACCCAAGTTTGATTCTTGAAGCACCACAATATAGCACAAACCCATCTGTGCCCTCCGATAAGGTCAACATCAGAGCCATAGTCAATCTTGTCTTCAACTCTTGGAAGCTCTTTTTGCAAGCATCTAACCATAGGAACTTAACCGCCTTCTTTGTCAATTTAGTCAGTGGAGAGGCAACAGTAGATAACCCTTCCACAAACCTCCTATAGTACCCAACTAAGACCAAGAAGTGGCAAATCTCCGTTGGAGTTGTAGGTCTAGGCAAATTCTTTACAACTGCGATCTTCTGAGGATCAACCATGATTCATTCACTAGAGATGACATGACCCAGGAATGTGACAGGTTCGAACCAAAATTCACACTTCAAAAACTTTGCATACAACTTGTGCTGATACAGAGTCTGCAGAACTGCCCTGAGATGGGCGGCATGGTCCTCTTGGCTTCGTGAATATACAAGGATGTCGTCAATGAACACTATCATAAAAGAGTCTAGGAAAGGCTTGAAGACTCGGTTCATAAGATCCATGAAAGCTGCTGGGGCATTCGTCAACCCAAAAGATATCACAAAAAATTCAAAGTGCCCATACCAGGTTCTGAGAGATATTTTCGAAATATCCTACTCCCTGATCTTCAATTGGTGATACCCCGACCTTAATTCAATTTTGGAGAAATACTTAGCACCCTACAATTGATCAAACAAGTCATCTATCCTTGGTAGTAGGTGCTTATTCTTGATTGTGACTTTGTTGAGCTGTCGATAGTCAATACACATTCTCAGTGGCCTATCTTTCTTCCTTACAAAGAGAACCAGTGCGCCCCAAAGAGACATACTCGGCCGGATGAAACCCTTCTCTAACAAATCCCTCAATTTCTCCTTTAGTTCCTTCAATTCTGCAGTGTCATTCTGTAGAGTGGAATGGATATAGGTTGCGTGCCTGGCATCACATCGATTCCAAAATCAATCTCCCTGTCTAGTGGGATCCTAGGGAGCTTATAAGGAAAGACCTTCAGAAATTCCTTCACAACCGATACAGACTCAAGTGTAGGTGCCTTTGCATCGGTGTCCGTAACCCAGACCAAATGGTAAATACATCCATTATTGATCAACTTTGTTGCCTTAAGGTAAGAAATAAACCTACGCTTCGGCACTACATCATCCCTCTTCCACTCAACAACTGGCTTATTTGGAAATTCAAACCTAATGGTTATGGTTCGGCAATCAAGCTTGGCAAAACATGAATAAAGCTAGTCCATCCCTATTATCATCAAAATCAACCATACATAATTCAATGAGCTCGACCATGGTGTCCCGACCATACACCATGGTAGCACAATCCCTATAAACTTGCACAACCACAATAGACTCAGCAACTAGAGTTGACACAAAGAACGACTCATGGAGTTGTTCCGGTTATAACGCGAATTCCATAGAAACATAGGGAGTGACATATGACAAAGTGGAACCGGGATCAATAAGAGCATATACATCATGAGATTGGACAGTCAATATATCTGTGACAATATCTGGAGAAGCCTCTGAACTCTGGAGACCCCTCTTATAGTATAAAAATGGTTGGGTCCTCCCAAACTCTGTGTACCACACCTAGCTGCACCATGTCCTACGGGTGCTGGATGCCTCAAGTTGGAAGAGGTGCAGTAGATGTAGTAGTTGCATAACTAGCTAGCTATGTCGTACCCCTGCCCACATTCTGGAAGGATGAATGACAATCCCTCTAAATATGACCTCTGATACAGCACCCGCAGCATATGGGTAGTTCCATGTAGTAGGACCCTAAGTGCATCTTCCCACACCTAGGGCATGGGGGCCTCCACTACTGCTGGAATCTCCCACCGGGCTGACCCTGCTGGTAGGATCCTCTGTTTCCCTGACTGGACATGAAATGGCTCCACTATTGCTGATCGGGCCCTGATAGTCGTGCACTAGTTGAAGACTGAGCAAAGGACTGGGATGGCTAGGATGATCCTCCCCTAAATACTGACCTTCCACCACTACCACCACTGGAAGAACCACTAAAGTTGCCCGTGGAACAGGCCTTGTTGCTACCGTCTCACTCCATTATATTCTTCAATTTGCGGGTCTCTATTGCTGTCACGCCCCAAACTCAGGGACCACGACCGGCGCTCAACCGAGGGAATCCAGCTAAGCAAGTCTATTAGATTCTTTCTACCCAACTCGTTCATGCATTAAGAGCAAACACATTTTCATTAATTAGACATTAAGGAGATCATGAATACAATTCCAAGCCATTTTCCCTTATTTACTTCATTAGTTAATGTCTCAAAATATACACCATTTCATAATATGAAGTGAAATAAATGATTCAAACACAACATGATTCGTTTGACTTTTCCAGCACTCATATACATGTAACCCACACTATGTCTACAAGCCTCAAAATAGATACAAAATAGTACTACAAAAGTGTTGGCAACAAGGCCCCGACTATACCTCAAGTACAATATATAAGGAACAAAAGATATATGGCCCCGAAATGAAATGAGGCTCACCAAGACTGCTGGGAGGAGGGTGTACCTCTAACGCTGATCAATACTGCGTGATATAGAACCACCTGCATCCATTTAAGACGCAGCGCCCCCGGCAAAAAGGACGTTAGTACCGTCGAATGGTACTATTATGTATAACTAAACACCATCTCATTAGAATGAACAATAATACAAGAAGGAATAATCACGAAATCAATAGAATCATTAAACAATATCATATCATCAAATTAAGAATCACATAAGTTTTCAAGTAGTTTCCACGATTTTTGGTTGGGAGGTCTTTAGTACTAATATACCATTATTCACAATACCACCGCATTCTTACACGAAGTCCGATCACGACCTGATCGGCTAGGCCGTCTCTTCTTAGACATCAACCACAATCACAATTTCAATTTCAATTTCTAGTTTTAGTTACCAGCACAATCACCACCATATGTGTGGCATGGAGTCTGATCACGGCCCCATCAGCTTGGCCGTCTTGCCCAAGACATTACCATTTTCTATCAATTATCTCATCTCATACTTGGCTCTTGGTTGCATTTCATCATTCAAGTTCTTTTCCACATCCCAACATTTTATCATCAACAATAACAAGACTTTGTTTTTACATGAGAGCAATTCAGAATCTGAGGCATATAGAGACTTTTCACACAATTGGGCATAACAATCTTCATTCAAACTTGACTTGAAGCCTTAACATTTTTGTGACACACAGTCCATACTTTGAACATATTCTCAAGTAATAACATAACATGATGAAAGCCTTGGAATACATATTGCACATATATTTTTCAACACAAGAACATTTGGAATAACAATTTCTATAACGATCAATTTGGGACTTACACCGATTGCATGAGCACCATGAGATTCAATTCTAAGAAGAGGCGGTTTTAGCCATACATACCTCAATTGAGATTCCTTAAACTCTACAATATTCTGGAACTCGGAGCAACTTATATCTATTTTAGCAATATAACAAATTGAGCCAAAAGTGAGGAAAATGATCATGGTTCTAGCTCACTTGAGCATTTTATCAAACACTAAGTGTATATTAAGGTTTCAAGGCCCTTTCTAGGGAACGTTTAATCATCCCATAACCCATTCATCACCATTTTTAGCTCACAATATCCCTACACTCTTTTATCACACATGCATGCAAGATGAACAACTCCTATACCCATGAATTATCTTATTAATTGGCAATTCTAGTTAAATTTCGAAACCAAGAGTTAGAGTGATAGAATCTTACCTTTTAGGATGAAGACCTAGTAAATTTTCCCTTGTTAATCTTCAATGTTGGAGCAAGAATTGTACAACAAATGGTTGAGGAACTCTCCCTCTCTCTAAGGCACTCTCTCTCTCACTCTCTCAACAATACTAGATTTTTACAAGAAAATGGTCCAAAATGCCTATATAATGAGATTGGGTCGGGTTATAAAAACCAGAAAATAGGGGCCCCGATACAAATCTGTGATCGCATAACACTTCTGGGTCCACAAAATGTGTCGCATAATGGCCCTCAGGGACTGGAATTTTCTATTTTAGTCTGCGATCCACATACCTATTTTGCGGTCACATAATGTGCCGCAGAACTACCATTTGAAAAATCTCAAGGTTGGATATGCGATCAGAGTGCGACCCGTTAAATGGTTCTGCATCGCATAATGGGCCTCAAAAATAATGTCAAAAATGGCCAAAAAGACTGCCTCACTTTGCGGCCATTTTACGGCCCGCAGAGTGATTATGCGGTGGCATATTGAGCCGCAGAAATGCACGCTTCTGCAAAATATTTTCCTTTAACTCTCTAGCATGATGTTCAACCCAAAAAGTTCGAGTTGCAAAGAATTTATACTATTTTTAACCCATAAGCCTATCTCGGCACCATGAAATTTCGGGTTTCTAGGTAAAATATATGGGGCCTTACAGTTGCTAGAGAAAATGCCACCATCTTCCCATAGTTCATATAAGATTTTAGTGCAGCTAGAGCAGCCCCATTAATTACCAAGGGGCTGAAGCCCTACACAAACCGAAGCACTCTAGCCTCCAAAGTGGGCAACATGTAGATGGCATACTTGGACAAGTGCGAGAATCTCATATAGTAATCCTATACATTCATGCTACCTTGTTTTAGGCTCTCAAATTAGGCGGCATGGGCTGCCTTAGTCTCGGCAGGTATGAAATGATCAATGAAGGCATCGACAAACTCACTCCACCTTGCCGGAGGGCTCCTTTCCTCAAGGGACTCCTCCCACAGCTCAAACTAAGAATATACCACCTCTTTCAGGCAGTATAAGGTCAACTCCATTGTTTCTGTCTCAGTAGCATGCATAACTTAAAGAGTCTTGTGCATCTCATCAATAAAGTCTTGGGGTTCCTCCTCGTGATTAGTACCTGTGAACACTGGAGGATCCAACTGAAAAAACCTGTTCAATTTGGAACTAGCGGAATCCCCTTGCTGGCTGGAAGAAGTAGGTGCAACATTCGAACTCTGAGCCTAGGAAGCTACTATATGAGCCAACATCTGTATGGATCCCCTAAGGTCCCCATTAAGATCACTGTGACCGGAAGCTAAGGCTTGAGGTGGAATCGAAGTATCAGTTGGAGGTGGAATAGATGCACCCTCAATAGGTGATGGTAGACTAGAAACCTGTGTTTTAGCCATAGTTTACACTCTAAATTACTGTATTTTATGTGTGTTTGAGCTTAAAAAATGGTGAGTTTCACTTATTACATATTTTATGCCTTGCAAGAAATGAGTCCGAGTTAAAAGAGTGAATTGGAGCTAAATCAAATAATTGAAGCTTTGAAGTTTGAGTAAAAGCTAAGTAATTAAACCAGGATCGTATCCGGGGCTCGTGGATAGGCATTGTATACGAAATTGGGAAGAAAGTGCAAGGGCCAGAATAAATGCACTAATGCGATGCACTGAGCATAGTAGAGTTCGACGCAATGGTGTAAAAATACGTAAGAAGTTTGACAAGTTCAGAGACTGGGTTTCTTTGGCCTGACAAGAAAAAGCACTACTGTGATGCAGTCGGCGACGCATAGTACGACGCACTAAGGGAAAATTATGTCAGACATGCGGAGTTCAGAGAGTTTGCAACTGAGTAAAAAAAGCACTGATGCATCGTTACTACGTCTTCCAAAGGCATAGATTGCGATGTTGATACATTTCCCAAGGGCATTGATTGTGTCGTCGGTTACACTACCGTCTTTCTATAAATGGAAGGTTACTTGAACCAAGATTTAACTCAGTCATTCTTCAACAGCCTTTAACCCTTTTCTTCTCTTTATCCTCATCCAAATTTTTATTTCCATGGTTCAAACCCGTGATCGTAAGGTCATACGGCAGCAGTTTTGCTAGTAATGCCATGGCTCTTTTTCAGAGCTTTTTCCCACTGAGTGGAACCATAATGGGTTGTTGTTTTTGTTGTTGTTGGCCCGAAAAAATAAGAGAGGGACCTTGAATTATCCCCGTATCAGAGGATATGTGGACCGTAAATTGCTGCTCATCTCTCTTTACTTCAACCTGGTGTGGCGCTTCACTACTTCCGCTTTCCATGGAGTGACGTGGTATCATCTACTAACTTTTTCATCCCACACCGATGCAATGTCTCAAGAAGTGGCTTCCCAATAATAGTGCTGGTGAGACCCATACTCGTAAAAAATTTCACCAAGCCACAATTTTCCCTACTTGTTAAAAGCTTTTGCTCTTTGATAGGCTACAACCTCTTCCTCATCTATTGTTGCTTCGGAGGAGACTTTTGAAGACGTCGTTCGGAAGATCGAAAAGGGGTCCCCGAGGAACGGTTCTCACAGATGTCGCTCCTGAGGATGTACCTTCGAAATTAGATTAGGCTCTTAGACTGTTGTTTTCTGCTTCTTTGTTTCTGCGTAAGGACCCCTCGTGGGATTTTGTAATCGTCTTCTATCAATATAAAAGTTGCTTCGATTTGCCTTTGGCTTGTGCTGAACTTCTATTTTACTTTTGATTGGTCTGAACACTAGAATTGGACATCGTAGTCCCTCCGGTTCTCGATTAGTTAATATGATATTTCTCGAGATTCTTCGTCATCACTCGGACTAATTCTGGGTTGATCTGGTACAAACTTAGGCCTTGGGGAATTTTGAGTTCGAGTTGAGCGAGAGCAGGGTCCCGATTTTCTTTGAAATAGAGGTTAGCCCTTTTAGGCCTTGTTGCTAATCCTCGAGTGAGAGTTTACACGATCATTTGAAAATAAAGATAGCCCTTAGACTTTCACAAATGGTCCCCGAGTGAGAGTTTGCTTGAACTCGGACGGCCTCAAAAACTTGCTTTGAACTTGAAATGAAGATAGCCCTAAAGAGTTATAGATGGACCCTGAGCGAGGATACACTCGAACTCGGATGGCCCCTAGGCTAAAGTAATCGAGGGAGCGTTTAAATATATCTGAAGGCGAAGATAGCCCAAAGGATTTATTAATAACCCTCGAGTGAGAACTGACTCGGGCTCAGGTAGCCCGGGGGCCAATGAATTGAGTGGATGAACCGCACTTGTAATAATTGAGATCCTCGAGATTGGGTACCATCTCGAGGCTAGGTTTATGTGGATATCTCCTTAGAGCTCATAATTATAACAATAGAGATCCTCGAGATCGGGCACCGTCTCGAGGCTAGATTGATGGTGATAGCTCCTTAGAACCCAATTTTATTTTGATAGAGATCCTCGAGATCGGGAACCATCTCGAGGATAGATTGGTATTGATGGCTCCTTAGAGCTCATCGTTATGGTAACAGAGATCCTCGAGATCGGGCACCATCTCGAGGCAAGATTGATATGGGAATTTTTGACCCCTCAAACGTTGTACGACAGCATCATTCATATGACACGATCATGGAGTGACCGAGATGGTCCCGCTGATACACTTCCCCGAAAGTGATAATGGCCTAGTTAGAATTAATTGGCCTTTACATTAGACGGACGGTCGTCGCTTGCTCTATATATGAGTTTGCTCTCCCCTTTGTTGAGGATTCCGCTACTTTGAGCAGCTATCCTTTTTATAGAGTTCTCCTTCCTTGTGTCAGCTCTTTCATCATTTTAATTCAAAGTTTTCGCTTAAGTTTTCATTTCCCTTGTTTCACCATAGTTATGGTTGCTACGTCCGAACCCGCTCACCAAGAAGATGAGAGTTTCGCCTTTGTTTCCTGCTCGGTCGGTGGTACACCACCAACGTTCAGTGAGCTAACCTCGAGATGTTTTGTCTCGAGGAGGGACTTTTCGTTAGAGAGACCTCACACTGTTCAGGGCCATTGGGAGCATACATTGAGATTTATTTCATCAATAGGAGAAGAACACCTCAAGGCAGTAAGAAGAGATTGCGGATGGGGAGAAAAGGTGGTATTGTAGGTACCTTCCCTGGAAGTGAACATCATAGCTCATGTAGAAAGGGTTTTTTGAATGTATACACGTACCCTTTCATATTGGGCCCTCTCTATAAGTTGTGCTTGACTTCTGTCGAAGATATCGGGCTGCCCTGGTACAGGTCCACCTGTCGTTCTGGAGGATAGTATTGATGATGAGTTTCTTTGCGAAGGAAGTTGGGCTTGAGTTCACCCTTAGCCATCTCATCAGATTGTACTGGCCCTTTCATTACCGAGGCCTGATAGCTTTATGATGTCGATGCCCCAGGCCCTTTGTTGCTGACGATGAAGAAAATAGGGACTGAGGGTGGATGAGTCGATTTGTCCAAGTGCGGAGTGTCGATATTATCCCCGTGGAGTTCCTGTTCCTGAGAAATGGAATTTCACACGTAAGTGGTACACTTGTGTTTTTATCATTTTTGTTCATGGAAGAGGCGGAATCAGTAAAGAAGTTTTCCTTTGCCTTTGTACAACAATCCCTGGATGCCATACGAGGTCCCCGACCTGGTGGATTGGACTTGGAAGCTGGAAGCTCGCTTGACCTATGATGAGCACAAGTGGCGAGACCTGTCGAAGGGAGGATGGGAGGTAAAACACCATGGTACATGTTGTGTGGTTTATTTTCTTTGAAAGTTACTTTCTTTTATGTGTATTAACTCTGTCACTGCAGGCATTGGAGAATAACCTAAGATAAGACCGTGCCCCCTCGGAGAGGAGGAAGGGTCATCGAGTTCGGGGCCGAGGAATAATAACAAACGGAAAGAATCCTCAAACAGTGAAGGTGCTCATAGCGAGGCAAGCCCTGCCCGGAGGCTCAAAGAAGATGTATCAGCTGAGCCTGCAGTACTCGAGGCTTCTAGCTTCAGGAAACTAGTTCCTCCTTTGTCGTCGTCTTCTTCTCCCGTTGAAGGTACTTTGAGGGGCACAAATTTTTTGCCACCGTCTTTTCCTCCTATTGAAGGTACTTTGCAGGATGTTCGAGGCTAGGGGCCACCTAAACTGAGCGGGGTCTTGAGCGATCATATCCCTATCGAGAGCGGTTCGACTAGGGTCGATGAGAACATGCCAGTAGATGTACGTTCAACCTTTGAGGAGGCTCAGCGGCTCTATTCTGCGGTGCGTTTTGGTTGACTTTGTTGGTTTTTCGATTTTGCATTTTCATCTTCATAGGCCTTTGACAAGCTCAAGTCCGAGCTGCTCCGCTGTGAAGCCAGGTTGCGGAAGGTCTTGAATAGGGAGAAATCCCTCAGGTTCCTTTATAATGAAAGGGTAAAGGAGTTGATACACCTTCGGTATGAGATGAATCGAATCCAGGACTACAAAGGCCACCTCGAGAGACATGTAACCTTTGTTTCGAGAGGATGCATGTTTCTTCTTCTATCCTCGGAGATTAATATTTTGACACTTCAATTGCAGAGTAAGATGGGGTACCTGGAACGCCTTTTGGGAAAAGTTGGCCAGGCCAAGTATGAGTGTGATAAGCTAAGGGCTTGGATAGATGCCCAAGTTGCGGCCAAGAAGAATGTTTTGGCTAAGGCTTTTGCCCTTGAAGTGCAGTTTCGAAATGCTCATGAAAATAACTTAGTTTAGACGAGCAGGATTGCAAGGCTTGAGTCTGACCTTTTGAAGATGAAGTCCAAGGTCGTGGACGCCCAGGCTAAAGCTGAAGAGGTTTGGGCTAAGGCTGATAGGAAAGTGGTCATCTATTTAAAAGATGTTGCCGACGCTCGAGCTGAATTGAGAGGGGCTTCCGATCGGGAGAGCAGAAGTAATGAATATGCCCAGTGCAAATCTCGGAGGGAATCCCTCGAGGAGATCCATGCTAGGGGCTTCGATCTCTCGGAAGAGATAGAGCAGGCCAAGGCGGTTGAATATGACGCCAAGTTTCTTGCATCCGATGCCGACGACGATGAGGAAGAGGCCGATGGGGCCGCAGTCCCTGAGGGAAACATAGGCTAGGCCTTTCCTTTTTGATTCTGCATATAATGCTTTTAGAGAACATTGTAAATGAAGCTTTGTATTTTCACCTATACGTATGAAAAGAAGCCTTTTGATTTTCTCCTCTCACAAATTTCTCTTTGCTTGAGTATGTCTTTATTTGTCTTGAATTTTGACGTTTGTCAATGATTAGCCAGATGAATTGGCCTTCGAGGTAAAACCCTTAGGTTTACAAATTGGCCTCGAGGCTTGTTAGGCTAGCCCGTAGGCTCTTACACATTTGCCCTTAGGCGCTTTTTAGTTAATCGTTTTCAGGCTCGATTTTCGAGTCAGGTTTGGACTCGAGCACATCGGCCCTTAGATTTTTGAATTTTAAGCTGGCTCTTCAGCTCTTACGCGTCGAGTCGGTACGACCTCTAATATAGGCTAGCGCTTAGGCTCTTACGCATTGGGTCGGTACGACCTTTAATTTAAGTTGGCACTTAGGCTCTTACGCGTTGGGTCAATACGACTTTTAATTTAAGCTAGCAATAGTGGCTCTTAAGCATTGGGTCGGCACAACCTTTAATTTAAGCTGGCGACAGTGGCTCTTACGCGTAAGGTCGGTATGACCTCTAGTACAGGCTTTATTTTTCCCTCGTTAAAGACTTTTTTGAAGTTTTTGTGTTCGTACGACTCTTCAACGGTTCGACAAGAACATAGATTATGAGTCGTTATGTGACGATCAATGAGCATCTCAGGAGGTTTCGCTCAATGGCTATATTATTTCGAAGCTGATATGATCGAAGCTCTTTGCTTATGCTGAGGGTAGCTTGATTAACCGGTTCTTTTCGAAGTTTTTTTGAAGTAATTGAAGGCCTGTGATTTTATGGCGATGGTCGGGCGTCCCCGAGTTGCGTTAGTTTGGTTGGAGCCTTATGACCATAGTAATTGTGTTTGGCCGTAGCCTTTTTGTCCTCGGGTGAAGTAGCTTCGGCGTCCTTTGGTATTGCCTCATGGAGGTCTTATGAGCTCGAGGTTGCCCGCACAAGGCCTTATGGCCTCAAGTTTTTGACAGCTCGATGGGTGACAATCGGTGACAGTCCCTGAGACATCAAGCATTTTTTGTCTCTGGAGATGTTCTTTGTAAAAATTGATGTTGCCTCATTGAGGGTTTACGAGTTTGAAGTTTTCGACCCAAAGGTCTTACCGCTTTGAGTTTTTTGATGTCAGTCCCCAAGTGTTCGGGAAATTTCTGGCCCTGGAGCAATTTCTTGTAAAAATAGCATACTTCTTTGAAGAGCGAAGCGTTTTTAGTGGTAAAAGATACTCCTTTGATTACTTGGTACAAGTATACATGTTTTCATCATCAAGGGTTCAAATATTCTATGCGGACACGGTTCATTCGATCGTTTGGCCCGATACATCATTTTCCGTTGAGACCCTTTTTGGCTCATCTTAACTTCTTCGAGAAGGTGACCTCCCGGGGGAATGCCCCTCAGTGTTCGAGGTTGATTGAATACAAGCCTTGAATACTTGTTAAGTCCTCCTTAGGTAGCATATAGATGTTGCCTCATTAAAAACCTTGCCGGTAAAACCCTTCTTGGGATAAAATCCGATTGAAGGAAAAGAGTGCAACACACTCTTTAAAACCTAAGGTCTTCAAGATGGAGAGTGCTTCGATTGTTCTAACTGGGCTCCTACACATAGGTTAGTGTAAAACGTAAAAGAAAAAATGGAGACGGTTATACCTTAGTAGTGATGGTGCTTCGAGCCTCGATATTCTTCAAATGTTTGCTCCGGGGATGCGATATGGTCCTTTTCTAATTAACTCGGTGTAGCCAAGAATATAGCTCGTGATTGCTACTTTGTTGTTTTCTTATCCTTTGGCTCCTTCAATGTTGGAGGTGTCGATGTCGGTGCCACATCGTGCATCGCGAATATCTCTCTTGCTACATGTTGCTCCCCGTATACAGTTTTTATTCCGTCCTTTGTTGGAAACTTCATCATTTGATGAAGGTTTAACGGTATTGCTCTCATGCAGTGTATCCATAATCTTCTGAGCAAGGCATTGTACCTCATTTCTCCTTTGATGACATGAAACTTGACTTTTTGGGTTGTGCTGGCCATGTTGACCGGGAGGGTGATTTCCCCGTTTGTCGTTTCGCTCATCATGTTGAATCCATTGAGGACTCGAGAGGTAGGTACAATCTGGTCGAGCAGTCTGAGCTGCTCCACCACCCTTGACCTGATAATATTGGACAAGCTACCTGGATCCACAAGCACACACTTAATTTGAAATGTATTTACAAGAAAAGAAATTACCAATGCGTTGTTATGAGGCTGATACAGGGTCTCAATGTCCTCATCGCTGAATGTGAGAGCATCATCGAGTACGTAACCTCGAGTTCGCTTCTCCCTGGTGATGGAAATTTTTGTTCTTTTGACAATAGGGTCCTGCGGGATATCGATTCCTCCAACGATCATATGGATGACATGTTGTGGCTCATCTGTTTCATTTTTCCTATTTGCTTCTCTTTCCCGAAATTGATTCTTAGCTCGGTCACTGAAGAACTCTTGGAGGTTCCCTTTATTGATTAGTAGGGCTACTTCTTCTCAAAGCTATCTGCAATCTTCGATCCTATAATCATGTGTGCCATGAAATTTGCGCACCAAGCTAGGATTCCTATGTGACAGATCTGATAGTGCAGGTTTTGGCCACCTGGTGTCTCTGATTTTGCCAATGGAGGATACAATGTCCGAAACATCAATGTTGAAGTTGTATTTAGACAATCGGGGTGCCTCTGTTGGTCCTCTATGTCTATCAAATCCGGCTCTGCTCACGAGTCCCCGAGGATTCTGACCTCGATCTGCCCTTCGATCGTTTCGGGGTATTTTACGCCTTGGGGCGTTTCTTCGATCTTCAGTATATGGTTGGTAACTTTCCTTGTTTTGGCTTTAGTTCCTTCACCAGGAGCCTGCTAGGATATACTGAGCCCGAGGGGGCTCCTAGTTTGTCGTCCTCGACCCTAATCTTCGACTGATATCAGTTGAGGACATCCGACCAAGTCACGGCGGGATATTCAACCAAGTTCTACTTTAGTTGCTTTAAAGCTACCGACTTTGTTCGTTCAGACCTTGGGTGAAGGCCTGCACTGCCCAGTCATCAGAGACTGGTGGTAATTCCATTCGCTCCATTTGGAAGCGAGATACAAACTCCCGCAAGATCTCGTTTTCTCTTTGTTTGATTTTGAAGACGTCGGATTTTCTTGTAGCAACAGTGATGGCACCAGCATGTGCCTTTATAAAAGAATCCGCCAACATGGCGAATGAGTTTATCAAATTTGGGGATAGGTTGTGATACCACATCATGGCCCCTTTTGAAAGTGTTTCCCCGAATTTCTTCAACAGGACGGATTCAATCTTGTTGTCCTTCAGGTCATTTCCCTTTACGGCGCATGTGTAAGTAGTGATGTGCTCGTTGGGATCCGAGGCTCTGTTGTATTTCGGGAGATCAGCCATTCTGAATTTCTTCGGGATGGGCTTCGGAGCCGCACTTGACGGGAACGGCTTTTGTACGATTTTCTTTGAATCAACACTCTTCAGGATTGGGGGTGCCCCCGGGATCTGATCGACCCTTGAATTGTAGGCCTCCACCTTTTTATCATTAGCTTCTATCTTCTTTTTGCCCGATTCAATCTTCTTTATGAGTTCCTCGAGCATCTTCATAATAGCGGGGTCGGTTGCTGACCCATTGTTGCTCTATATTTCCGGCAATTGTTCGGCTCGAGGGGCCGTTTCCGGTGCTTCTATGCTTGGAGTTTTTTGGTGTCTTTGCAGTTGAGCAATCGCCAGTTGTTGTGCCTGAATCATCTCAAAAATGACGTGAAGACTAACCTCTTATTCTTCCCGAGCTGGGGTTTTCTGAGCTTCTTGTTGGTTTTCTTGGCGCATACTCCTATTAGTGTGGGAGCTTATATCGACATGTTGGGCATTGCATGAGACCACATCCACGGGGATTGGCTCTGGTGCATCCTCAAGGTTTCACAGTGGTACACCGACCCCTGGAACAGTTACACCATTCTTTCCATGGTCTTCAAAACCGTTGTTTTCATGTGCATTCACCGAATTAGACATTTTGACCTGAAATCAAAGATTCTTGGATAAGAAAAAGTGTGAAAGATAACTTGCGTTATTTAGTAAACTAGCACGAAAACAATCACTATTATTTTTAGCCCCACGGTGGGCGCCAAACTGTTTACCTTGAAAATGGTAATTATAACTAGATTTTATTTTGTGGTTCTAAAAATACGTGATTTATTTTTATGCTATTTGTTAGACAATAGATGCTAAGTGCGAGTTAGAAAAATGAGATAAGAGCTTAAAGACAGTATGATAGGCAAACCAAATGGCCGAGAATCGAGATCTCAGGCTAGCTTATGTTGGGCCCCGAGGTCGAGCTAAATCCTCAGGTTGTGGACAGTCGTTGAAGGACTAACAGTCTTAAGAGCTTTGATGAGGGCTCTTTATGATCAATGATAAATAATAAATGAAGAACAATCAGTGAAACATAATAAATGTAAGTAATAAATCAAAGGAATGCCAATGGAGAGAGTTTAATTTAGAGAGCAAAGAATGTTCTTCTTCATGTATTGAATATCATCTGTGCAAAAAATGACAAGGGTCCCCTTTATATAGGAGGGGGAATCCCAACAGAGTACATATGCATTTATTACAAATATACGCAGCTGGTACAACTATTTAATGTCACGGTACGGACTTATAGTATGTTTGCAGGTGTTGTCAGCTTTGAGCGTGCGCCTTGAGATTTTCCCACTTATCCATGATAGTCATGGGTTTATGCTTCCCTAAGTTCGGGCATCGGGAACCCTCGGGGTCGAATCTCGAGCTGTGCCTCGGGCCTTCTAAAGATGAGTCATGGAATGTCATAATGATCATAAAATCGGACTCTCCGATTTTAGCCGTATACATTATGAATTAACAAAAATTACTTAACTAAAAAAATGGCAATAAAAATTATCAACTAGCAAGAATGAAGTTGAATCAAGGATAACATAATGCTGTACGGTGGGCCGGGCTGGGACCGGGACCGGATCGGGCCCGCGGTCCTAACGGGCCTGGTGGGCCGGTCCCTAATGGTGCAAAAAGCCCGTGGCGGACCGGGTATGGTAAAAAAGCCCACGAGCCCGGGACCGCTAAGCCCGGGACCGGCTGGCGGGCCTGGGCCGGTCTTACCGGGCCTAACGACTACTTTTTAAAAAAAAAATTAAAAAATAGCAACGGTCAAAAATTAAAATTATAGCCGTTAGGCTGCAATTTTGACCGTTTGGAAGTTTAAAAATAGCCATTTGGCCCCCAACTTTATATAATTACACTTTTTCCCAATTCTCAACTATAAATACCCCCTCATTCTTTCATTTTTACTCACCAATTCATCAATCTCTCTCAATCTTTCTACTATAATTGCTTATTTTATTGTTGAAATTTCGTGAAAAATTGTGAAGTTGGTGAATTGAAGTATTCAAGTCTTCAACGATTTTCAATTTTCAAGAAGTTGTTCGGCAATTCGGTAAACGCGTTCCAACTCTTAAGTTTTAATATTATAGTTTTGTTAGTTTTATTTAGTATAATTATAATTAATATGGCATTTTCTTTGAAAAATATTTTTGGTGGTAAGGGTAAAGCTAAAATTGGTGAAAGTAGTGGCCAACCTACTACCCTTCCCCCGGCTCCCCGACCCAGACCTGGTAGACGTCCTGCTGCTCCTATTATTCTTGATAGTGATAACCCCTGTTTTCAATTTTTCGATAGTCAATTTTGCCATAATGTTGCACCAGGTGAAAATTTAGATGATGAAACTATGAATGCTCTTTATCCTAATGAAACTATCTTTGAAAATGAGGATGAAGATGAAACCCAACCGGATTTAGATGATACACCTACTAGTCCTTTTAATAACCCAACTGATGTACCGCCCGACCCACCTGTAGAAACCCCTAGTTTTAATAGACAACCTCCTAAACGCCTAGAAACATCATTAGTTTGGAATTTTTTTACTCAAGTATGAGAACAAAATAAGGCTAAGTGTAAAACATGTGGGAAATTACTGGCGCATAAATATAATGGAGACCGTAGCGGCATAGGTAGTTTGACTAGGCACATAAAACACACCCTAGAGATAAAGCTAGATATTTACAAATGAAAGCGCAGCTAGAGGGAACATATGTAGATACTGATGTTAACCCTAGTACAGGTTCAAATCTAGTTCAACCAGGAATTAACACTGTGACCGGAGGTATTTTATATTACGATCCAAATAGAGATCGTGAAGAATTAGCAAAGATGGTTACCGTTATGTGCTTACCCTATTCTTTTCCCTCTAATCCTAATTGGGTGCATTATATTAGAAGAGTTTTTAATCCTACTTATAAAGGTTGGCCTCGCGCAACAGTTAAGAGCGATATTTATAAATATAAACATGAATATGAACAATATTTGCGGTATTTATTTACTCATATAAGTAATCGGATTTCTATTACTACTGATATTGGTAGAAGTGGTAATGATTGTGATTATCTAACTGTTACAAGTCATTGGATAGATGAGGAGTGGACAATGCAAAAACGCATTATTGCGTATAGAATAATTAATTCATGTCACACAGGTAAGTTTATAGCTAACACTGTTGCAGATATTTGTAGATATTTTTGCTTTAGAGATAAAATAATGGCAATTTCTATGGATAATGCTTCTAGTAACACTAGTGCTATAGGCATACTTACAACAACACTAAATCCCGCATTTACGAATATATTCCATGTTAGATGTATTTGTCATATTTATCATTTAATTGTCGGTGATGGTATGTGAATTTTAAATTTAGAAATTAAAAAGGTTAGAATGGCTCTTAATTGGCTTTTTTATTCAAACCGTAGAAGTAGACTAAGAGAATATTTTTAAAAATGTGATGAATATGGCCTTAGAGAAAGAAAGGTTCCTAAAGCTTGCCCGACTAGATGAAATTATATGTACGAAAGTTTAGTAGTTGCATATGAATATAGAAACCCAATTAATGCAACGTTTAATGCTCGGGTGGGTGGTGAGGATGATGATGAAATGCTTACTACTCAAGATTGGACGAATGTTAAAATTCTTATAAATTTTTTAGAACATTTTCAAATTGCTACAGATGCATTTTCTGGGCAATATTATCCGACTATTTCAAACTGTTTAGTTTATATTGCAGCACTATGTGATTTGTTTGTTGAATTTTCAGATGGTGGGAAAATTTATCAACTTGCTATAAATACAATGAAAGAAAAGTTTAAAAAATATTTTTTCCCTATCCCTCCTATTTATGGTGTTGCTGCAATGTTAAATCCTACAATGAAATTAGGAGGTCCTTATTTTTGGTACTCAAATATTTATAAGGCTTTAGATCTTTCAAATGAGGAATTTGCTACACTTGCAGATGCAAAAGCCTCAATTAAAATTAGTGCTCAAACAATTTATAATGATTATCCACTTGCCTTAGAGCATGCTAGGCCAAATGTTCCAACCCCTACTTCGTCTAGTTCACAATCATCTAAAAGAGTTGCGGGCTTAAAAGTACTTAAATCTTGGACGGAGTTCAGGGGGTTCTCAAGGTAATAATTATGATGAAACTTCACATCTAAATGAGCTTCAAGTTTATTGGTCGCAGGGACTTGAAAAGGAAAATCCAGACGGCACTTTTGATCTTTTGGAATGGTGGAAGGCAAGGGAAAAACATTTTCCGGTTCTTACAAGGATGGCTCGGGATATTTTATCTATTCAAGCTTAAACTATTGCATCAGAGAGCACTTTCAGTCAATCAAGACTTCAAATAGGTGATCATAGAGCGTCAATGAGGGAGAGCTTGGAAAAATCTGTACTGTTCAGAGATTGGATCCGCTCGGAAAGAAGAAACTTTGGAATTGCGGAATCACAACCGGCAGTAGATGAAGCTTATGAAGAAATGATGGCAGAACTTGCGGAGGATGCTGCTTCACCTGGAAGTGGTGATGAACAAGCTTCTTTTCCACCACCACCAACGCAACCTCCTCCGAACATTGAAGGATTTATAAAATTTGTTAGAGATACAATGTAGATTATGGTGTACCTTGTACTTTTTGGCATATCTTCTTTTAGTTTTTTTCCCTTTTAATGGTGGTATTAGTACCTTGTTGTGCTCATTCCATTGGGGGGAGGAAGACTAAGATATACCATTTTTGGTAATAAAAATTATAAGACATGTCCTTGAATATCTTTTTGCAATATTTTTTTGTCTTTAACTTGCAATTATTTATAAGCTATAATATATATACATAACATACAATATATACTACAAGAAAATATATATATATATATACATATATATATATATATACATAATATATACTACAAGAAAATATATAAGGTAATGTATATACATAACATACAATATATACTACAAGAAAATATATAAGGTAATATATATACATAACATACAATATATACTACAAGAAAATCTCTCTCTCTCTCTCTCTCTCTCTATATATATATATATATATATATATATATATATATATATATATATATTATATACTATACTAGTATACTATATATACTACAAAACAAGATTTTTCAAAATTCAAAATGAGGGCCCCACCCCCAATGACCACCAACGGCCATATTGCACAAATAGTCATTTTTTTTTCAATTTACAAAACTAACCTTCTCTAACACTATAAATACCCCCTCCCTCTTCTTCATTTCAATACTCAATACTCATTTCTCAATCTAAATTTCTCTCAATCTCTCAATCTCCAATTTTCAAGACTTCAAGTCTCAATCTTAATTTTCAAGTTACATCATGCCTCGTTCGGAAAGAGTGCGCTTATTTGTTTCGCACTACTATGAAGTGCTTGAAGAAAATGAAGAAGGCCAAATATTAAAATGCAAGAACTGTGGAAGAGTCTTAAATTTTCGTTCAGGGTGTACCACAGGCATTTTAAGGAGGCATATAACGTATTGTGTTGATGGTATTTATCCGCAAATTCGTCTTTAAGATATTTCAACAATTTGTGTTATTTTAAAATTATTAGACGTATTTATGCTTCATGTTGTACTTTCTTATTAATTTATTATGCATGGCAATTTAGTTTTACTATTGTTTTGTTATTTTACTTTTTCGTCAAGCACTTTAATAATTAGATTTCTACATATATATTTTTTATATAGCCATGATATGGGTTACAAGAAATTGCCTTAAACAAAAAAAAAAATTTAAAAAAAGCCCGGAAATAAAAAAGCCTGTTAGGCCCGCTAAGCCCACGAGCCCGGCCCGTTTAGCCCAGGACCATATGGGCTTAGGCCCGTCACGGGCTGGTTCCACCCGTTGAGCCCACGAAGCCCGGGACCGTGAGGCCCGGGACCGCTAGAGCCCATGCCCACTAAGCCCGGCCCGTTTGGCCCATTTAGGCCCGGGCCAGAATACAACATTAGGATAACAAGGTCTAGGGCTTATGATTTCTTGTTTATCGCAATTATCTCTCGATCAATTACAGTAATTTACTAGAAGTATTCTCTCGAACTACTCTAGCTGATAATTGGTACAACTCATAAAGATCACGCCAAACCTTCGTCATCTCTAATCCCACTTTTAAATCCAAGTAATTAATCTCTTAACTTACTCGAAATTGGCGTTATTCAACAACAATCTAATCAAGTGTTCTCTCTCAAGCAATACAAGATAACTAGACACGATTAACCAAAAGCCCTTCAATTAACCACAAGAAGCACATAGTTGAACAATTAGAGAGTAAAACGGCTCAATTATACCAATACACAATCAAGAATTCATTCAACAATTGGTTCCATCAAACCCTAGATGACGGGTTTAGCTACACATAATATTATGTAATATTACAATACAAAATGCCATAACCAACAATGGAAATATGAAGAAGAAAGCGAAAAACTCGTAGAAGAATTCTTCACTTGCTCCTTTTGTGTTCTTGCCTCCCAAAATATTGTGTAACTCTTCAAAAACGGCTTTAAGTTGTATTTATACCAAAAATGGTTGATTTTGGCATCCTTTATCTCTCTTAATTTGAAAAGGAAAAGTTGAGTCGCGTGTTGGGGTTTGGCGCAGCGCGACCCTAGCATGCTCTCAACCTTTTTTTTCTTTGTTTCTTTTGTGTGCTAGGGGTTGGTGCCAAAGTGTCATACTTCACTGGTTTTCATTCACTTCCTAGGCCATTTCGCGCCTACTTTTCATGCAATGCACCAATTGTGGAATGCTCCCAGCTCTTGCATCTCTACTTCTTTTTGCATCAAATCATACAATTTTTGCCAATTTCCACCTAAATTCGTTTCTACACACGATAAACATGTAATGAGCATATTTCACGTTTGTAAGCATGTGATCTCCCACAACTCACACTTTGATATGAAACCATACTCAAAATCATGCATTTTTAGTCATTTATCACCACCCATACGTAAATTCTCGCGCGTCCTCGAGCAACTTAAAATTAAGTACATAGGCAAAATAGACTTTTCAAACATACTCAAGCATCACATTAATGGCAATAATATATATCAATGCTTAGAACCCAACAATTGCACTCTTCATACTTTTTCTTAAGTTTTAACCTCATGCCAAGACTATTAAAATATTCGTGTGACTCTTTCTGACATCCTTGCCTCAACAATTGACTCCAATGCCTTCCAAACTATGACTCACTCCTTGTGCCAACTCGAAAATCAAGAACTTTACCAATCCTTCACAAATCATGTTCCATCGCCAACAAACCACATAGAGAAAATAGTCCACACACTCAAATATAAGTGCAAGTATAGTCTAAGGACTCAAATATAGAAAGAATTCGCTCACTCTCACAACGAAACTCGTTTGCCACCAAGTTAGCACCTTAGACTTACCCGTAGTGTAAAACTCAACTAATTTAAGCTCGCAAAAGTTTAGGTACAAGTAGGACTTTATAGGTTATAACGTAGGCTAAAGGACAGGTAGGATATATTTGTAAAAATAGTGACTCACTATCCTAAGCACCTTTAATACACTACACTTCACTTTCAAATATGTCACGACTCCCAATAATGGCTTTTTCTTCAGCTCCACTCTGCTACGGATCTGTGGTCCGCAGATTAGTTCTTCGGTCGCATAATAGACCGCAGAAATGCCATGTTCAGCAACAATTTTCCTTCCAACTCCCCAATGCATTGCACAACCCAAAAAGTCCATAGCACATCAAGCGATTATCTACAACCTTCAAACACGTTAGCCTACCTTGACACCACGAAACCCTGGGTTCTTGGTAAAATTGTACGGGGCCTTACATCATTTCCCACTTAGGATCATTTGTCCTCGAATGATGGTCAAATTCTATCATATTCATCTAATGTGGCTCAGTTCTTAATTCACTCACCAGCAGTTCTAAATTTTGACTAACTCCCTAACTTTTCAAAAATTTCGACAAAGTCTCCCCTGTATTTGGGCCTATCCACCTGTTAGAGAATCCCAGAAACTAGTCCTAACAACATAACCATAACACAACGATGTATCACGACATAAAAACAACATATACCATAATGTCATAAGCAATATATTACCAAAAGGAGCATCTTTAACATAGAATGTACAAGTCGAACCTAATTTATGGAAAGTAAGTTATTAACATTTTCATATGACACACTACTTAGTTATTCAAACAAATTATGGTACTTCTTCTTCATCTCTTCCTCAGCCTCCCAGGTGGCCTCTTCCACATGTTGGTTTCGCCATAACACTTTCACGGAGGAAATCTCTTTATTCCTCAGCTTTAGAACTTGCCTATTAAGAATGGCAATCAAAAGCTCCTCATAAGTCAATTCCTCATTTACCTCAATAGCATCTACTTGAACAATGAGCGACGGGTCTCCAACCACCTTTTTCAATATAGACACATGAAACACCGGGTGCACTTAGGACATCTCTGGAGGAAACTCAAGTCTATAAGCCACATGCCAAATTCTCTGAATGATTTTGAACGGCTCGATATACCTAGGGCTCAATTTTACCTTTTTTCCAAACCGCATTATAACCTTTATGTGGGAAACCTTCAAGAATACTCAATCATCCTTTGTACTCTAAATCCTTGCGACGCACATCCGAATAGGACTTCTGGCGATTTTGAGTAGTTTTTAACCGCTCCTTAATGATTTTAACCTTCTCCATAACCTAGTGTACGAGGTATAGACCTATCAATTCTGCTTCCCCAACCTCGAACTACCAAATAGGAGATCTACATATCCTACCATATAGAGCCTCGAACGGTGCTATCTAAATGCGGGCATGGTAACTGTTGTTGTAGGCAAATTCTATGAGCGGCAAATGATCATCCCAACTGACCTTGAAGTCAAGAACACAAGTTCTCAACATATCCTAGACATCTGAATAGTCCGCTCTTCCTGTCCATCGGTCTGTGGATGGAATGTTGTAGTAAGATTCACCTGAGTACCCAAATATTGTTGAAATTTCTTCCAAAAATTAGCTATAAACTAGGCCCATCAATCTGAGATGATAGAAACTGGAGTGCCATGCAACCTGACTATTTTCTTGATATACAACTAAGCATATTGTTCTACTGTATCGGTAGCCTTAACAGGTAAGAAGTGTGATGACTTCGTGAGCTGATCTACAATTACCCAAATCGAGTCAAACATACGAGGCGTGCGAGATAGTCCCACCACAAAGTCCATATTGATCATCTCCCACTTCCACATTGGATTTTTATGTTCTGGGCCAATCCACCGGACCTTTGGTGTTCAGCCTTCACTTATTGACAATTTGAACACCTTGCCACAAAGTCTTCTACATTCCTATTCATATCATTCCACTAGTAGATCTCCTTAAGATCTTTGTACATCTTTGTAGAGCCTGGGTGCACGTAATATCTGGAATTGTGAGTCTCGGTCATGATTCTTTCCCGGAGACCATCTACATTTGGAACACATAGGGTACCTTAGTGTACCATCATCCATGTCAAGATAAAAAGACATGGTCTTATGTTTATGAATTCCCTCCTTCAATTGCACCAACAATGGATCGTCGTATTGCTTCTCCTTGACTTCTACAACAAGTGATGATTCAGTTCTATTTTGCACAACCCCCCCCCTTCACTAGAGTCTGCAAGATGAACTCCCAAACTAGCCAACCGGTGAACTTCCTTGGCTGACAGACTTTGAAGTGCCTCCAAGTGAGCCAAACTACCTATGGATTTTTAGCTAAGAGCATCTGCCACAACATCAGCCTTCACCGGATGATATAGGATATTGATGTCATAGGCCTTGAGTAACTCAAGCCATCTTCTTTGCCTCAAATTCAATTCCTTCTGCTTGAAAATATACTAAAGGCTCTTATGGTCCGTGAATATATCCACATGGATCCCATACAAATAAAGACACCAAATCTTAAGTGCAAACACCATCGCCACAAGCTCTAAGTCATGTGTTGGATAGTTTTTCTTATGATTCTTGAGTTTCCTAGAAGTGTAGGTGATAACCTTGCCATGTTGCATCAATACGCACCCAAGTTTGATTATTGAAGCACCACAATATACCACAAACCCATCAGTGCCGTCTGGTAACGTCAACATCAGAGCCATAGTCAATCTTGTCTTCAACTCTTGGAAGCTTTTTTTGCAAGCATCTAACCATAGGAACTTAACCGCCTTACTTTGTCAATTTAGTCAGTGGAGAGGCAATAGTAGAGAACCCCTCCACAAACCTCTTGTAGTACCAAACTAAGCCCAAGAAGCTACAAATCTCCGTTGGAGTTGTAGGTCTAGGATAATTCTTCACAACTGCAATCTTCTGAGAATCAACCTTGATTCATTCACTAGAGACAACATGACCTAGGAATGTGACAGGTTCGAGCCAAAATTCACACTTCGAAAACTTTGCATACAACTTGTGCTGATACAGAGTCTGCAGAACTGCCCTAAGATGGGCGGCATGGTCCTCTTGGCTTCGTGAATATACAAGGATGTCTTCAATGAACACTATCATAAAAGAGTCAAGGAAAGTTTAGAAGACTCGGTTCATAAGATCCATGAAAGATGCCGAGGCATTCATTAACCCAAAAGACATCACAAAAAATTCAAAGTGCCCATACCGGGTTCTGAGAGCTATTTTCAGAATATCCTACTCCCTGATCTTCAATTGGTGATACCTTGACCTTAAGTCAATTTTGGAGAAATACTTAGCACCCTTCAATTGATCAAACAAGTCATCTATCCTTGGTAGTAGGTGGTTATTCTTGATTGTGACTTTGTTGAGCTGCCTATAGACAATACACATTCTCAGTGACCTATCTTTCTTCCTTACAAAGAGAACCGGTATGCCCCAAAGAGACATACTCGGCCGGATGAATCCCTTCTCTAACAAATCCCTCAATTTCTCCTTTAGTTCCTTCAATTCTACTGGTGCCATTCTGTAGAGTGGAATGGATATAGTTTGCGTGTCTGGCATCACATCGATTCCAAAATCAATCTCCGTATATGGTGGGATCCCAGGGAGCTTATAAGGAAAGACCTCCGGAAATTCCTTCACAACTGGCACAGACTCACGTGTAGGTGCTTTTGCATCGGTGTCCGTAACCCGGACCAAATGGTAAATACATCCATTATTGATCAACTTTGTTGCCTTAAGGTAATAAATAAACCTACCCTTCGGCACTATATCAAACCCATTCCACTCAATAACTGGCTCATTTGGAAATTCAAACCTAATGGTTATGGTTTGGCAATCAAACTTGGCAAAACATGAATAAAGCTAGTCCATCCCTATTATCATCAAAATCAACCATCCATAATTCAATGAGATCGGTCATGGTGTCCCGACCATACACCGTGATAGCACAATCCCTATAAATTCGCACAGCCACAATAGACTTAGTAACTAGAGTTGACATAAATAACGACTCATGGAGCTGTTCTGATTCTATCGCGATTTCCGTAGCAACATAAGGAGTGACATATGACAAAGTGGAACCGGTATCAATAAGAGCATATACATCATGAGATTGGATAGTCAATATATTTGTGACAACATCTGGAGAAGCCTCTGAACTCTGGAGACCCCTCTCATAGCATAGAAATGGCTGGGTCCTCCCAAACTCTGTGTACCACACCTAGCTGCACCACGCCCTGCAGGTGCTAGAGTGCCTCAAGCTGGAAGAGGTACAGTAGATGTAGTAGATGCATAACTAGCTAGTTGTGTCGTACCCCTACCCATATTCTGGCAGGATGAACGGCAATTCCTTTTAATATGACCTCCGATACAGCACTTGTAGCATATGGGTAGGTCCATGTAGCAGGCCCCTAAGTGCATCTTCCCACACCTAGGGCATGGGGGCCTCCACTGCTGCTGAAATCTCCCACCGGGCTGACCCTGCTGGAAGGATCCTCTATTTCCCTGACTGGACATGAAATGGCTCCACTACTGCTGACCAGGCCCTGATGGCGATTCACTAGTTGAAGACTGAGCAAAGTACTGGGATGGCCCGGATGACCCTCCCTTAAATACTGACCTTCCACCACTACCACCACTGGAAAAACCACTACAGATGCCCATGGACCAAGCCTTGTTGCTACCGTCTTGCTCCATTCTATTTTTCAATTTGTGGGTCTCTATTGCTGTCACGCCCCAAACTCAGGGAGCGCGACCGGAGCTCAACCGAGGGAACCCGGCTAAGCAAGTTTATTAGATTCTTTCTACCCAACTCGTTCATTCATTAAGAGCAAACACATTTTCATTAATTAGATATTAAGGAGATCATGAATACAATTCCAAGTCATTTTCCCTTATTTACTTCATTAGTTAATGTCTCAAAATATACACCATTTCATAAAATGAAGTGGAATAAATGATCCAAACACAACATGATTCGTTTGACTTTTCCAGTACCCATATACATATAACCCACACTATGTCTACGGAGCCTCTAAATAGATACAAAAGAGTACTACAAAAGTGCTGGAAACAAGGCCCCGACTATACCTCAAGTACAATATATAAGGAACAAAAGATGTATGACCCCGAAATAAAATGGGGCTCACCAAGACTGCTGGGAGGAGGGTGTATCGCTAACATTGATCAACACTGCCTGCTATGGAACTACCTACATCCATTTAAGACGCAGTGCCCCTGGCAAAAAGGACGTTAGTACCGTTGAATGGTACTATTATGTAAACAACATCTCATTAGAATGAACAATAATACAAGAAGGAATAATCACGAAATCAATAGATGCATTAAACAATACCATATCATCAAATTCATAATCACATAAGCTTTCAAGTAGTTTCCACAATTTTTGGTTGGGAGGTCTTTAGTACTAATATACCATCATTCACAATACCACTGTATTCATTTACATAGTCCGATCACGACCCGATCAGCTAGGCCGTCTCTTTTGAGATATCAACCACAATTACAGTTTCAATTTCAAGTTCCAGTTTTAATTTTCAGCACAGTCACCACCATGTGTGTGGCGTGGCATCTGATCACGGCCTGATCGGCTAGGCCGTCTTGCCCAAGACCATACCATTTTCTATCAATTATCTCATCTGATACTTGGCTCGTGGTTGCATTTTATTATTCAAGTTCTTTTCCACATCCCAGCATTTTATCATCAACAATAACAAGACTTTGTTTTTACATGAGAGCAATTCAGAATCTGAGGCTTATAGAGACTTTTCACACAATTGGGCATAACAATCTTCATTCGAACTTGACTTGAAGCCTTAATATTTTTGTGGCACACAGTCCATACTTTGAATATATTCTCAAGTAATAACATAACATGATGAAAGCCTTGGAATACTTATTGCACATATATTTTTCAACACAAGCACATTTGGAATAGCAATTTCTATAACGATCAATTTGGGACTTACACCAATTGCATGAGCACCATGAGATTCAATTCTAAGTACAGGGGGTTTTAGCCATACATACCTCAATTGAGATTCCTTAAACTCTACAATATTCCGGAACTCTTAGCAACTTATATCTATTATAGCAATATAACAAATTGAGCCAAAAGTTAGGAAAATAATTATGGTTCTAGCTCACTTGAGCATTTTATCAAACACTAAGTGTATATTAAGGTTTCAAGACCCTTTCTAGGGAAGGTTTTATCATCCCATAATCCATTCATCACCATGTTTAGCTTATAATCTCCCTTACTCTTTTATCACGCATGCATGCAAGATGAACAACTCCTATACCCATGAGTTATCTTATTAATTTCCCATTCTAGTTAAAATTCAAAATCAAGAGTTAGGGTGATAGAATCTTACCTTTTAGGATGAAGACCTAGTGAATTTTCCCTTGTTAATCTTCAATGTTGGAGCAATAATTGTATAACAAATGGTTGAGGAACCCTCCCTCTCTCTAAGGCACACACACTCTCTCTCTCTCAACAATACCAGATTTTTACAAGAAAAATTGTCCACAATGCCTATATAATGAGATTGGGTCAGGTTATAAAAATCATAAAATAGGGGCCGAACACAGATCTATGCGGCCGCATAACGCTTCTGCGGTCCACAAATGTGTCGCATAATGGCCCTCAAGGACTGGAATTTTCTACTTTAGTCTGCGACCGGTCTGCGATCCACAGATATGTTCCGCGGTCGCATAATGCACGCAAAACTACCATTTGAAAAATCTCAAGGTTGGATATACGATCGGAGTGCGGCTTGTGATATGGTTCTACCATCGCATAATGGACCGCAAAAATGATGTCAAAAATGGCCAAAAATACTGCCTCACTCTACGGCCCGTAGAGTGATTATGCTGTGGCATATTGAGCCGCAAAAATTCAAACTTCTGCAAAATATTTTCCTTTAACTCTTTAGCATGATGTTCAACCCAAAAAGTTCGAGCCGCAGAAAATTTATACTATTTTTAACCCATAAGCCTATCTCGTCACCATGAAATTTTGGGTTTCTAGGTAAAATTTACGAGGCCTTACAGTTGCTTGAGAAAATGCCACCATCTTCCCATAATTCATATAAGATTTCAGGTAGCTGTAGCAGCCTCATTAATAACCAAGGGGCTGAGGCCCTTCACAAACCGGAGCACTCTAGCCTCCATAGTGGGCAACATGTAGATGGCATACTTGGACAAGTGCGAGAATCTCATATGGTAGTCCTATACATTCATGCTACCTTGTTTCAAGCTCTCAAATTAGGCGGCACGGGCTGCCTTAGTCTCGATAGGTTAGAAATGATCAATGAAAGCATCAGCAAACTCACTCCACCTTGCCGGAGGGCTCCTTTCCTCAAGGGACTCCTCCCATAGCTCAAACTAAGAATATGCCACCTCTTTCAGGCGGTAGAAGGCCAACTCCACTACTTTCGTCTCAGTAGCACACATAACTCAAAGAGTCTTGTGCATCTCATCAATAAAGTCTTGGGGTTCCTACTCGTGATTAGTACCTGTGAACACTAGAGGATCCAACTGAAAAAACCTGTTCACTTTGGAACTAGTTGAATCCCCTTGCTGGTTGGAAGAAGTAGGTGCACCATTTGAACTCTCGTCCTAGGAAGCCACTATCTAAGCCAACATCTGTATGGCTCCCCTAAGGTCCCCATCAGGAACACTGGGACCGGAAGCTGAGGCTGGAGGTGGAATCGAAGTATCAATTGGAGGTGGAATAGCTGCACCCTCAGTAGATGATGGTAGACTAGAAATCTGTGTTTTAGCCGTAGTTTACACTCTAAATTACTATATTTTATGTGTGTTTAAGCTTAAACAGCGGTAATTTGCACTTATTACGTATTTTATGCCTTGCAGAAAATGAGTCCGAGTTAAAAGGGTGAATTGGAGCTAAATCAAATAATTGAAGCTTTGAAGTTTGAGTAAAAGCTAAGTAATTAAACCAGAATCGTATCCAGGGCTTGTGGATAGGCGTTGTATACGACATTGGGAAGAAAGTGCAAGGGCCAGAATAAATGCACTAATGCGAAGCACTGAGCATAGTAGAGTTCGACGCATTGGTGTAAAAACGCGTAAGAAGTTTGACAAGTTCAGAGACTAGGTGTGTATATATATATAAGTATGTATAAATGTTTTATTATTTCATAATTTTTAAAGGTTTTTTAAATCAATTTATTTCCCTCTTTATCCATAAAAATCCAATAATTATTTCCAAAATTATTATTTTGGTAATTCATTTATTGGGATTTTATATTTATGCTAAAATATAGGTAATTTAATTTTTTCATATTTTTTACAAATTTATTTAGTGTTTTTTAGCTAAATTGTATATAATTACAATATTAGCCCTTTTAAGATTCAATTGTGTTTTATATTCATAAAATTAAGTCCTGTATTTTTAAACTGTTAATTATATGTTATAAATCATGTTAGTACTTTTAATTTATTTCCAGAAATTAATTTACTATTTTTATAATTTTAAAAGGGAAAATTTGGCTATTTAAATAATAGCCCAATTACATTTCAATTTTAGCCTAAATCTGACCCCAAATTAAATCCAATTTCCCCGGCCCAATTCCCATTCAAACCCAACCCCTAACCCAATTAAACAACCCAACCCAGATTCCCCTACCTACCCTCTTTAATCCAGGTCGTTGATCATTCAGATCAACAGCCAATATTCGCCCTTTCCATTTTTAACCTTAAATGACCCATTACCCTACATCATTATTCACCAAACGCCGCCCTTGAATCCCTCTTCTCTCAATTTTCTCTGAAACTTCACATGAACCCTAGCCGCCGACATCTAATCTCACCCTAATCTACCTCAACTCCTGCCTAATCCATGGCCTCTCATGACCATTGGAGATGTGTATTGGCCTCCTATGGCCCTTGGGTGTTTGTTTATGTGGTTTCATGGCCAGTCCTCGAAGGAATCTAGTCCAGTCCTTGCCCAACCTTCATCTCTAGTCTTTCTCCGGCCAGCCATGGTCGTTCGAGTCAGATCCTTGACTCTCCTGGTTAGATCGGTAACTTTCAAGGTCTTTCTCACCTTTTCTGGGTTTTTCGAAACCCTAATCGTTAATATCTTTCAATTTTCTGCAGATCTACCTTAGATCTATACTTACTATGAATCTTTTAAGTGTTTTTTCGAAGGTTCGTCAACTTTTCTTTCAAAACGACTCTTCATTTTTTTTGACGATTAGGGTTTTCCTTTAAGTGTCAAAAGATCTCTTCTCTGATTTTAATTTTGTTTGTGATTTTGCTATGTTTAAAACGATTTGCTCATGTTGTTCTTCTATCTATTTCAGTATGCTAAAAAACCTAATTCTTCATAGTCTTATCTGAGTTCTGAAATTGTTTGCCTAAATGTGTGCTTATTTTAAGTTCTTTGTTTCTGACTCTCTTCTCCTTTTTGACTTATCTGATTTGAGTTCTTTCCATCTCTCAAACTCGACTACTGTCGAAGCCCTAATTTCTTAAAAGGGGTTTTTCTCACTTATTACTGATGTGAGACCTTTAACTTTTTCTGACTCTCTTTACCTGTTACTATGTTCTTCTTCACTGTTGATTCTATGTGACTACTTGTCCTACTTGACTACTATGCTTCGAATATTTTTCTTACTACTGAATCCTACCATATTTCTGCCTCTGTTGTATGTTTGTGTTATCTCTTTTGCCAATGTGTTTGGCCTCACATGTCTGATGCTTCTGTTCACACTATTTATATACTGAAGTTTCTTCCTTGTTTGATCTTGATCTTAGAACTGATTACAAAAGCATTTCTTTTATGAACCCTAATTTCACTCGCTTGTTTAAAATTAATTGATTCCTTTCCCTTTACTGTGATGTTTTACCTTACTGAATCCTTTACCAAAATAAGCATATTTTGTACTTAGACTTGATTGTTTACTTCATGCTTTTACTGCCCCTTATATGGAAATAATCAATCTGCCCCCAAACTAATTTCTTTTCTTAATTAAACTCGCTACTACCCGTTAAACAGTGATTCTTTAATTAAAGGGAATCACTTGTGTTAATTGGTTCTGACTTGTGATTGTTTCCATATTTGTGTTAATACTTTACTTATTACCTTACTTTTTAATCGTTTTCAAAGCTATAAATACCCTGCACCCCTTCTTCTTTCAGAGACACGAACAATTGAGTTCAAGAACACACGCTTACATTCAAAACTTTCTCTCTTTTCTCTACTATTACATGTGTTACTGCTTTGTCTAGCCGGATGAAAGCCAAGGCTATACTGTGGAAATTTGCCTACTTTTTCTTTTTGCACTTCGCTTCTCTACTGGTATGTCCTAGTTAATTTTAGCTTCAACAACAACATGTTTCTTTAGTTGTTTCAGTTTCTTTCCTTCTTGCCTACTTCCGCTTATGTTTATGCAGTCAAATTACATTACTAGCATGTAGAAATATATTCCCTTCCTTACGTGTATGAATCCCAAACCCCACATCCCCTCTATGTGTTTGTGTTCTCTGGATGGTTTGTAGGTATGCCAGCATCATCTATTACTGTGCATGACCAAACCGGACCCTTTCTGGGGTCATATGCTTCATGCAATGTATTCCCAAAGCCCCTGACCCTTTTGTGTAATTGTTGATTCTATGTAGTTTGAGTTTTACTACTACTGTTTTCAAATCACCCTTACCACTTAATATTTCCCAACCTAGTTTTAAATAATTCTCTGTATTCTGCACTCCACTATATTATTAGAACCTAGGTTCTGCCCCTCTTGTGTGAGCCTTGGCTTAGGACCCCTTGAGCTCCCTCTGAACTCGAACACATAAGGGATGGACCCTCCACACTGCACTCATTTATGTCTGATTATGCAACCTAGGTGTAAGCACTGCCCGGGGTCCCTTGAGACCCTTAGGAAACTTTGACACACCCAGGTCTGAGAAAGGCTTTGAGAACGTTGGCATTTGAGGTAATTTATTCCATAACTCAGAGAGGAAGTCAAGAATCATGCTTCTTATGGTTGTGACTTCTTATTTTGCACTATTCTGATGTAATTCAGTCATTTTCGGTTTGTAATAATTTGTAACAAATATTGGGGGCTGGCTAGTGAAAAGGGATGGGGTGATTATGCATGTTTTAGCTATTAGAAGGGTAGATAACATGCCTATAGGATTTGTTTAATAAATTCTGCATGTTTTAATTCCACACTTAGACACCATGCCTATAGGACCCAAATCAGCCTTTAATATTTATATACCATGCTTGTAGGAATTAAAATCAGCAATAATAGAGATCATGTCTATAGGATCTGAAACCAGTTTAGTTAAAAAATCAGTTTGACTCGTACTGTTCTGAATCAGTTTAAACAACCTACTCCTTTTATTAATACGGTTTACAAAGCATGCCTAAAGGATCCAAATCGCTCATTTAAAATTGTTTACTACTCTGCTGCATTCCTAATCGGTAATAGATATCATGCTTATAGGGCATCACCAATACACACTTAGGCAAGCCTAGGTAATAATGATAAAATTGAATCCGCCTTTGTTAATTAGCAATTGCTACTACCAGCAGGCAAGCCTGATTCGGACTTTTTATCTGAGTTATGTAATAAATTGGTCTGCTTCAACAATTAAAACACCCTGCCTTAGTACCTTTAAATTATGACCCTAATTATGTTTAAGTCATGCTATTTATATGCATTGTTTGAGGAGGTATACATGAGCCTCATAACTGCTTATATGTTTCCCTCTAAATGCAGTCCTACGTGTTTTGTATGTCGCCTAGCCTTTTTACCTTTAAACCTAAGAGTCAGCCTAAAATCCTCCCTCTCATAGGAATAGTAGTCCTAAGTTCCTCCGGGACTGATAGGAATGGGACGGGTAATAGCATGCAATAGAGATCGAGACTGATTCGCGCTTTAATACCTTAACGGGGTAGGGAAGGGTAGATATGGATATGATGACCGGTGCACTAATACCACGTGTATCCCCTCTTCTGAGGAGTGTCATACCGGGTATCACATTGATTTGATCCATATTATAAATAAACCTAGGAACCCCCTCCCCCTTTCCTTTTACATCCTTAAGTATTTCTAAAACTGTAACTCCTTTTCAAAATTCGCCTTTTAATAATTGTTTTCAAACTCTTATGTGTTCAAACTTAAATCCCCTGCTATTTGAGCCTATACTTGCCTATTTGCTAATTGTACAAAATTCACAAAACTGTCTGGCCGGGAACCACACTTGTGGATCCTGAGGGGTGCCTAACACCTTCCCCTTAGGATAATTTCAAGCCCTTACCCTATCTCTGGTTATCAAACAAACTTAGAAATGAACCTATAAGTGTCCTAATGCACCTTAAATCATTAGGTGGCGACTCTTCAAATGCAAACCCAGTTCCCAAAAGTAATGAGTTGTCCTATACCCAAAATGTCATAAACCCGATTTTCTGATGTGAAGAGGGAAAAAGGGGCACAACAGCATAGTGACTCTGCTGGGAATCTTAAGGCTTTTACCATTTCCGATTGTTCTTGTGAATTTGTACAATTACTTGTTTAAATTTCTTTAAGCGTTTAATTTCTCTTTCCAAAAGCAAAACTAACATATCTTCTTTGTTTCCTTCCTTTATTGTTGCTTTAAATTATAAAACTGCTATATTTATCGCTTTCTTAACGTGCAAATACATGTCAACATGTTTTAATTATTGCATAATTATGCTCAACATCATACTCCACTCGTGACAAACAAACACTATAGCAACGCTTATAATGAGTGGTTGCGCTCTTCCTATATCATTACCCCCCTAAATTCGGAAAGGCATATTTGCGGTAAAACTAGTCGATCAGCAGTGCAGTCGACAGTTCCGTGCCTTCGCCCTTGAGTTGTCTGCTCAAGGGTACCAGTCTAAAACCCCATAGAAACCTTACTCTGTTCGAATTGTGCATGCATCATGGTCAAACTTAGCTGGGTCAGTTATGTTGTCCACATAATGATCCTTTAAGATAGCCTTATCCAAAGTCCATCGGGTTTCCCTGAACCCAAACAGACATCATCATGTTCTGTGCATTTATTTGGAGAACTAAATACTTCATGCTAATTGTTGGTATTAAATAGTCGAGTCTGGTGGGGGTAAGGGTCTAACCCTTTTGTTTTGTAGAAAATGAGGCACGAGGTCCCCAGCTTTGGTATGGTTAGCACACCCTCACTCTTACTAGACTGGTGGAGAAGTATTCCATCAAATGACCAAATCAACGAATGGAAAGAGAGGGCCACCAAATCCAGCAAAAAGCTGGAGTATCTGGAATACAGCCTGTTGGAATTGGAAGGAAAGGTGAGGAAGAGAGTCACTGATTGCCAGAACGCCGAAGGAAATTAAGGAGAACATTTGGCAAAGGCATTTTTACTGGTGAACCTACGCGAGCTGGAGGATTTGATCAACGAGAGCATTCAACCTGAGGAATGTCCTTCTGGGACCAAGTAGATAGGAGTTTATCTATTTTGCTTTATCAATGTAATAAGGCCAATGGCCATTAGTGACTTTTATTTCTTGTTTATTTAGTGTCGTTTTGGGATTCGTCTATCTTTATCAATAAAATGAGGCATTTAGCATTCTATGTTCTCCAAATCAATTTTTCGCTAGGCCTACCTCGGGCACAAAGAGGTTCCCAAATAGGACATGATTTACATACTATGTGTTTAAATATTGCAATACTTTTTATAATCCTCACTAACTTGATTACCTTTTGCTTTTATTATTCCCCTACCCAAAGGTTAGTTCTTGCACTCTGGCATCATCTTATCCAAAGGCCCTTCCATACAGGCTTTGAGCAGAGGGGCACGCCTCAATAACTGGACCATCAGGACAATTAGAGCCCGGCGAGCCTCGGGGTAGCAAGGCTAAAACAAGCATCATGCACTATTTTTATTTTACTAAATGATTTTTTCCGCATTTTTCAATTCCCGCAATAAGATCTTCAATGTTCAAAATAGTTATGCAATTTATCAAAGCATTCTGACTTTCTTATGAATTAACACTCGTTATCATTTTCTCTCATTACTTTACTTATACAACATTACTATTACTTATCTTGATGAACCAATGACTGTGACATGCAATGAGACAACGCAACAAACGGACATTGATTCAGAGGAAGATGACATACCTGACGAGATTGTTAAAGAAGTTGAGAACTTTGAGAACAGACCTAAGTCCAACCTAGAGGAGACAGAAATTGTTAACCTATGAGATGCAGAAAATGTCAAGGAAACACGAATCAACGTTCACTTATCGCTATCAGAAAAGAAAGAATACTATTTCTAAAGGAATATGAGGACATATTTGCCTGGTCATATGATGACATGACTGGTCTGAGTACGTCTATTGAGGCTCACAAACTGCCAACCGATCCGACATGTCTGCCGGTAAAACAAAATCTCAGAAAGTTCAAGCCTGATATGAGTTTGAAAATCAAGGAAGAAGTCACTAAACAAGTCAAAGCTAAGGTTATCAGGGTAGTAGAATACCCAACATGGTTAGCTAACATCGTGCCTGTGCCAAAGAAGGACGGGAAGGTCAGAGTCTATTTCGACTACCGGGATCTCAACCGGGCCAGTCCGAAAGACGACTTCCCTTTGCCGAATATACACATCCTGATTGACAATTGCGCCAAGCATGAGCTGTAGTCATTTGTAGATTGCTTCACTGGTTATCATCAGATCTGGATGGATGAAGAAAGTGTTGAGAAAACGGCTTTTATTATGCCGTGGCGGATGTACTATTACAAGATGATGTCATTAGGCCTGAAGAATGCATGGGCTATCTACATGAGGGCCATGACTACCATTTTCCATGATATGATACACAAGGAGATTGAGGTATATGTAGATGATGTTATCATCAAGTCCAAGAAGGCCACTGATCATATGGAAGATTTGAGATAGATTGTGAAGGTACAACCTAAAATTGAACCTCGTGAAGTGCGCATTTAGGGTTCCTGCTGGGAAATTATTTGTGTTTATCGCGAGTCACCGAGGAATAGAACCGGATCCCTCGAAAGTCAAAGTTATTAAAGAACTACCACCGCCGAAGAACAAGAAGGATGTGATGAGTTTCTTGGGGAGACTTAACTACATCAGCCGGTTCATAGCACAATCTACAGTTATTTGTGAGCCAATCTTTAAGATGTTGAAGAATGACGCCGCTACCAAATAGACTGACAACTGCCAAAAGGCCTTCGACAGAATCAAGGAGTACCTGTCAACACCACCAGTTTTAGTCCAGCCTGAGCCAGGTAGACCCCTATTACTCTACCTTGCGGTATTGGATGGAGCTTTCGTTGCATCCTGGGGCAACATGATGAAATGAGGAGGAAAGAGCAGGCCATTTATTACCTCAGTAAGAAGTTCACCCCGTACGAGGCCTGGTATTCTCTAATAGTACGCACCTATTGTGCTTTGACTTGGGTAGCCCAAAAGCTGAGACATTACTTCTGTGCCTATACTACATATCTTATATCAAGGATGGATCTTTTGAAGTACATCTTCCAGAATCTCATGCCCACTGGCAAGTTGGCCAAGTGGCAAATCCTGTTGAGTGAGTTTGACATTGTCTACGTAACTCAGAAAGTGGTCAAGGGACAAGCACTAGCAGACCACCTTGCTGAGAATCCCATGGATGGAGAATACGAATCCCTAAAAACGTATTTTCCTGACGAAGAGGTATCATTCATAGGAGAAGATATTGCAGAATCCTATGATGGTTGGAGTATGTTTTTCGATGGAGCAACAAATTTCAAAAGAGTTGGCATAGGAGCAGTCCTAGTATCAGAAACCGGTCAGCATTATTCGGTGTCCGCCAAACTCAAGTTCCCGTGCACCAACAATATGGCCGAGTACGAAGCCTGCATCTTAGGGCTCAAGATGTCCATTGATATGAACGTTCAAGAGTTGCTAGTGATTGGAGATTCAGACCTACTCATACATCAGGTGTGTGAAGAATGGGCAACCAAGAATTCTAAGATACTCCCATACCTGCATCATGTACAGGAATTAAGAAAGAGGTTCAGGAGGATGGAGTTCCAACATGTTCCCAGAGTCCAGAATGAGTTCGTCGATGCATTGGCTACCCTATCATCTATAATACAACATCCAGACAAAAATTTCATTAATCCTATTCCGGTAAAGATCCATGATCAGCCAACTTACTGTGCCCATGTTGAAGAACAAGCAGACGGAAAGCCCTGGTTTCATGATATCAAGGGATATTTGGCAAAAGGAGAGTACCCAGAGCTTGCAAATCCTACTCAGAATCGTACACTTCGGAGGTTGTCCAACAATTTCTTTTACAGTGGAGGAATCCTTTATAGGAGGACTCCTGATTTGGGACTATTAAGTTGTGTCGACGCAAAGGAAGCATCCAGGCTACTAGAGGAAATTCATGTTGGGACCTGCGGTCTACATATGAACGGTTTTGTCTTAGCAAAGAAGATATTCCAGGCTGGTTACTTTTGGATGACTATGGAAACGGACTGCATCTAGTATGTCCGGAAATGCCACCGTTGTCAGATACATGTAGACATGATAAAGGTACCTCCAAATGAGCTTAATGCAACAAGCTCACCATGGCCTTTCGCCGCCCGGGGAATAGATGTAATGGACCAATTGAGCATGCTGCTTCCAACGGGCACAGGTTTATCCTAGTAGCAATCGATTATTTCACCAAATGGGTCGAAGCAGCATCTTACAGAGCAGTAACTAAGAAAGTCGTGGTAGACTTTGTCCACGACCGCATTGTTTGTCGATTCAGGATTCTAGAGTCGATCATTACTGATAATGGCTCCAACCTCAATAGTGACTTGATGAAAGCTATGTGTGTAACCTTCAAGATCAAACACAAGAATTCCACAGTCTATAGACCTCAAATGAATGGCGTTGTAGAAGCTGGCAACAGGAATATCAAGAAGATATTGAGGAAAATGATAGAGAAGCATAAACATTGGCACAAAAAGTTATCATTTGCTCTATTAGGGTATCGCACCATAGTCCTCACATCAATCGGGGCAACCCCCTATATGTTGGTTTACGGTACAGAGGCTGTCATTCCCGCTGAAGTAGAAATTCCTTCCCTAAGGATCATACAAGAAGCTGAGCTCGACGACGCAAAGTGGGTAAAAAGTCATTATGAACAACTAGCCCTTATAGACGGAGAGAGAATGATTGCAGTTTGCCATGGTCAACTCTATTAGAACAGAATGTCCAGAGCCTTCAACAAAAAAGTCAAGCCAAGACAGTTCACACCGAGGCAGCTGGTGTTAAAGAAAATTTTTCCGCATCAAGATGAAGCCAAGGGGAAATTCTCTCCCAAACAGCAGGGTCCATACATGGTTCACCGGGTTCTGACAGGAGGAGCCCTCATACTTGCAGAGATGGACGGAGAAGTCTGGCCAAAGCCAATTAACTCTGATGCAGTCAAGTGTTACTATGTGTAATATTTATGCTTCCCTTATATGATGTAAATTGAACAATGCCTGACCTGATTCCCATTTAAGATGGGATACATAGGCAGCCCTGTGGGTTCGGTCATAATTCGATAAAATTTTCATTTCCCCCCGCAGTTGGAAACTGGGGCAGAATTTTGAGGAGGACCCTCAAAATTCCGAAGTAATTTCAGCTGATCGTCACAAGCAACAGTTGAAAACGTCAACCCATCAAACTGGGGCAGAATTTTGAGGAGGACCCTCAAAATTCCATAGCCAGAGAGGTTATAATGTTCCGGGCTACGTCGCAGTCATCGGTTCATCTGAAAAGCTATCTCAATTATATACTTATGTCATATTTTTACGAAATCATGCATGTTTATTACAGAAATTGCTTTGTTTAGCAATGCTACCCTAATGATACACACAGTATCACCAGATCAAGGCCGAGCAGGTCAAGCAAAGCTAGCAGGGATACTAACTAACCCTTCCCCCTTTACAAAAATCACTATTTTTCTTTGGATGCAGGCACTTGGATTGTTAAATCATCAAACATACTATACACCCATGGGACAAACATTGTTCGAGAATACGACTCAACGAATCATTGCACTTGCCAATATTTACTATCAGCACGCGCAAATAATGCTCCGCAGTCACCATGCTCTGAGTAATCACAATATCGCATACAACTATCAGCTAAGAAAAATTTGCTATCATTCGTTATTTCATCTTGCATAAGGCTATCATTCTGCCTTCCGAGGTTAAGCTCTACCTCCATCTGCATTGCATTGCATGAGGCTACTATTCTGCCTCCCAATCTGCATAAGGCTACTATTCTGCCTTCCGAGACTAAACATTGTCTCCATCTGCATTCTTGCATAAGGCTACCATTCTGCCTTCCAAGGTTAAGCTCTACCTCCATCTGCATTTGCATTGCATAAGGCTATTATTCTGCCTTCCAACTTGCATAAGGCTACCTTTTTGCCTTCCAATCTGCATAAGGCTACCTTTCTGCCTTCTGAGACTAAAATTTGTCTCCATTTGCATTATTGCATAAGGCTACCTTTCTGCCTTCCAATTGCATAAGGCTACCATTCTGCCTTCTGAGGTTAAGCTCTACCTCTCTCTGTATTTGCATCTTTGCATAAGGCTATCATTCTACTTTCCGATGCTAAGCTCTGCCTCTAATTTCCTTCGAAACTAAGCATTATCTCAAGCATCAGTTATTTCGTTTCTCTTACGGGCTAAGCTCTACCCTTCAATTTGCAAGACTAAGCTTTGTCTTGTCCGCCTCATACTACATTTCATGGGCTGAAAGACCGCCTCATACTGCATCTCGTGGGCTGAAAGATCGCCTCATACTACATCTCATGGGCTGAAAGATCGCCAAATTATCCAAAGGCATCATCGTTCAGAGGCACCATCTCCATAGCCCGAGAACACCATGTCATAGCCTGAGGATCCCTTTCAATCTTTTGCATATCATTATTCAAAGGCATCATGGTTCGGAGGCACCATCCTCATAGCCTGAGAGCATCATTTCATGGCCTGCGAATCCTTTATCATACGCTTCATGGCCCAGGACGGCATGGTCTAAGGACGTCATTCTAACTGTCGAAAGACAACATTCATAGTCCGATGGGAATTTGCATCATGTTTAAATTTATGCGCGATAGACGCTTGTATTGTTTCTAATTGCAGGTACACCGACGAGCAACGACCATCCCGGCAGGAGCGATCTCGCTCCAGTTCCCGTAGCCATGTCGAACCTAACCATTCCCACGAACGTACCACTCACTCGGCTCTAGATGCTGCGTCCGTTCTTGAAAAGTATCCATCGGCATACTCCGCCGACGGATCCTGAACTACATATGGACTGATTCCTATAAAACCAGGGATATGTAGGCAGCTCAAAAGTCTAGGGTGCGGCCTAAACCTCTTCGAACCATTTCGCTCGGTCACAATTAGCCATCATATCTTTACCAGACAACTCTTTCACCCTTCACGGGTAAAGAGGGGCAGCTGTTGATACCCAATTTTTTCCTATATTTTTCAATATGCAAAATACCTTCAAAATAGCATATATATATATATATATATATATATATATATATATATATGCATATATAAGTATGTCCAGATGTTTTATTATTTTTTCATAATTTTTAAAGGTTTTTTAAATCAATTTATTTCCCTCTTTTATCCATAAAAACCCAATAATTATTTTCAAAATTATTATTTTGGTAATTCATTTATTGGGATTTTATATTTATGCTAAAATATATCTAAGGTAATTTTTGCATATTTTTTACAAATTTATTTATTATTTTTTAGCCAAATTGTATATAATTTAAAGCCCTTTTAAGATTCAATTGTGTTTTATATTCATAAAATTAAGTCCTGTATTTTTAAACTGTTAATTATATGTTATAAATCATTTTAGTGCTTTCAATTTATTTCCAGAAATTAATTTACTATTTTTATAATTTTAAAAGGGGCAAATTGGCTATTTAAATAATAGCCCAATTACATTTCAATTTTAGCCTAAATTTGACCCCAAATTAAACCCAATTTCTCCGGCCCAATTCCCATTCAAACCAGACCCGTAACCCAATTAAATGACCCAACCCGGATTCCCCTACCTACCATCTTTAATCCATGTCGTTGATCATTCAGATCAACAGCCAATATTCGCGCCCTTTCCATTTTTAACCTTAAATGACCCCTTACCCTACCTCATTCTTCACCAAATGCTGACCTTGAATCCCTCTTCTCCCAGTTCTCTCTGAAACTACATCTGATCCCACCCTAATCTACCTCAATCCCTGCCTAATCCATGGCCTCTCATGGCCATTGGAGATGTGTATTGGCCTTCTATGGCCCTTGGGTGTTTGTTTATGTGGTTTCATGGCCAGTCCTTGAAGGAATCTGGTCCAGTCCTTGCCCAACCTTCATCTCTGGTCTTTCTCCGGCCAGCAACGGCCGTTCGAGTCAGATCATTGACTCTCCTGGTTAGATCGGTAACTTTCAAGGTCTTTCTCACCTTTTTTGGGTTGTCTGAAACCTTAATCTTTAAGATCTTTCAATTTTGTTCAAATCTACCTTAGATCTATACTTACCATGAATCTCTTAAGTGCTTTTTTGAAGGTTCTTCAACTTTTCGTTCAAAACGACTCTTTTTTTTTTGACGATTACGGTTTTCCTTTAAGTTTCAAAAGATCTCTTCTCCGATTTTAATGTTGTTTGTGATTTTGCTATGTTTAAAACGATTTGCTCATGTTGTTCTTCTATCTATTTCAGCATGTTAAAAAACCTAGTTCCTCTTAGTCTTATCCGAGTTCTAAAATTGTTTGCCTAAATGTGTGCTTATTTTATGTTCTTTGTTTCTGACTCTCTTCTCCTTTTTGACTTATCTGATTTGAGTTCTTTCCATCTCTCAAACTCGACTACTATCGAAGCCCTAATTTCTTAAAATGGGCTTTTCTCACTAATTAAAAACCCTAATTACTGTTGTAGACCTTTACCTTTTTCTGACTCTCTTTACCTGTTACTATGTTCTTCTTCACTGTTGATTCAATGTGACTACTTGACCTACTTGACTACTGTGCTTCGAATATTTTCCTTACTACTGAATCCTAGCTTATTTCTGCCATTGCTGTATGTTTATGTTATCTTTTTTGCCGATGTGTTTGGCCCCGCATATCTAATGCTTCTATTCACTCTATTTATATACTAACGTTTCTTCCTTGTTTGATCTTGATCTTGTGACTGATTACAAAAGCTTTTCTTTTATGAACCCTAATTTCACTCGCCTATTTAAAATTAATTGATTCCTTTCCCTTTACTGTGATGTTTTACCTTGCAGAATCATTTACCAAAATAAGCATATTTTGTACTTACACTTGATTGTTTACTTTATGCTTTTACTGCCCCTTATATGGCAATAATCAATCTGTCCCCAAACTAATTTCTTTCCTTAATTAAATATGCTACTACCCGTTAAACAGTGATTCCTTAATTAAAAAGAATCACTTGTGTTAATTGATTCTAACTTGTGATTGTTTCCATGTTTGTGTTAATACTTTACTTATTACCTTACTTTTTACTCGTTTTCAAAGCTATAAATACCCTGCACCCCCTCTTTTTTCAGAGACACGAACAATTGAGTTCAAGAACACGCGCTTACACTCAAAACTTTCTTTCTTTTCTCTACTATTACTTGTGATACTGCTTTTTCTAGCCGGCTGAAAGCCAAGGTTAGACTGTAGAATTTTGCCTACTTTTCCTTTCTACACTTTGCTTCTCTACTGGTATGTCCTAGCTAATTTTAGCTTCAACAACAACATGTTTCTTTAGTTGTTTCAGTTTCTTTCCTTCTTGACTACTTCTACTTATGTTTATGCAGTCAAATTACATTACTAGCATGTCGAAATATGTTCCCTTCCCCTTTTAAATTAATGCTCTTCTACGTGTATGAATCCCAAACCCCACATACCCACTATGTGTTTGTGTTCTCTAGATGGTTTGTAAGCATGCCAGCATAATCTATTATTGTGCATGACCAAACCTGACCCTTTCTGGGGTCATATGCTTCATGCAATGTATTCCCAAAACCCCTGACCCTTTTGTGTAACTGTTGATTTTGTGTAGTTTGAGTTTTACTACTACTGTTTTCAAATCACCCTTACCACTTACTATTTCCCAACCCAGATTTAAATAAATCTCTGGATTCTGCACTTCCACTGTATTCTTAGAACCTAGGTTCTGCCCCTCTTATGTGAGCCTTGCCTTGGGACCCCTTGAGCTCCCTCTAAACTTGGACACATAAGGGTTGGCCCCTCCACACTGCACTCATTTCTGTCTGGTTATGCAAGCTGGGTGTAAGCACTGCCCGGGGTCCCTTGAGACCCTTAGGGAACTTTGGCACACCCAGGTCTAAGAAAGGCTTTGAGAACGTTGGCATTTGAGGTAGTTTATTCCATAACTCAGAGAGGAAGTCAAAATCAGGCTTCTTATGGTTGTAACTTCTTATTTGCACTATTCTGATGTAATTAAGTCATATTCGGTCTGTAATAAGTTGTAACAAATATTGGGGGATGGCTAGTGAAAAGGGATGGGGTGATTATGTATGCTTTAGCTATAACAAGGGTAGATAACATGCCTATAGGATCTGTTTAATAAATTCTGCATGTTTTACTTCCACACTTAGACACCATGCCTATAGGACCCAAATCAGCCTTTAATATTTAGATATCATGCTTGTAGGAATTAAAATCAGCAATAAAAGAGATCATGTCTATAGGATCTAAAACAAGTTTAGTTAAAAAAATCAGTTTGACTCGTACTGTTCTAAATCAGTTTAAATAACCTACTCCTTTTATTAATACGGTTTAGAAAACATGCCTATAGGATCCAAATCGCTCATTTAAAACTGTTTACTGCTCTACTACATTCCTAATCAGTAATAGATATCATGCTCATAAGACATCACCAATACACACTTAGGCAAGCCTAGGTAATAATGATAAAATTGAATCCGCCTTTGTTAATTAGCAATTGCTACAACCAGCAGGCAGGCCTGATTCGGACTTCTTATCTGAGTTATGTAATAAATTGGTCTTTTTCAATTAAAACACCCTGCCTTAGTACCTTTAAATTATGACCCTAATTGTGTTTAAGTCATGCTATTTATATGCATTGTTTGAGGAGGTATACATGAGCCTCATAACTGCTTATATGTTTCCCTCTAAATGTAGTCCTACGTGTTTTGTATGTCGCCTAGTCTTTTTACCTTTAAACCTAAGAGTCAGCCTAAAATCCTCCCTCTCATAGGAATAGTTGTCCTAAATTCCTCCAGGACTGATAGAAATGGGATGGGTAATAGCATGCAATAGAGGTCGAGACTGATCCACACTTTAATACCTTAACGGGGTGAGGAAGGGTAGATATGGATATGATGACTGGTGTTCTAATACCACGTGTATCCCCACTTCTGAGGAGTGTCATACCTAGTATCGCATTGATGGGATCCATATTATAAATAAACCTAGGACCCCCCCCCCCTTTCTTTTTACATTCTTAAGTATTTCTAAAACTTTAACTCCTTTTCAAAATTCGCCTTTTAATAATTGTTTTCAAACTCTTATGTGTTCAAACTTAAATCCCCTACTATTTGAGCCTATACTTGCCTATTTGCTAATTGTACAAAATTCACAAAACTGTCTGGCTGGGAACTACACTTGTGAATCCTGAGGGGTGCCTAACACCTTCCCCTTAGGATAATTTCAAGCCCTTACCCTATCTCTGGTTATCAAACAAACTTAGAAATGAACCTATAGGTGTCTTAATGCACCTTAAATCATTAGATGGTGACTCTTCAAATGTAAACCCAGTTCCCAAAAGGAATAAGTTGTCATATACCCAAAATGTCATAAACCCAATTTTTCGATGTGAAGAGGGAAAAAGGGGGCGCGGCAAAGAGGAACATTAACTTCAAGTGTAATCTAATTATCGGTTGAATTCGTGAGAATCAACCGTATTATAGAGTGAATTAACTCAAGAATTGGATCCCGTGTCAGTTATCTTGCACCTATCTAGTCAAATACCCTTATTTCTCTCATTGATATTTCTTCATTGCTCATCTGCTGTCTTTTGTGATCAATTGTTAATTGCTTAATTTTTAGTAGTTAATCGTAGTAGTAGTCATCAATTGAAGTGGTAATTTTCCTGGATAGTAATTAGCTGAAGATTATTCAAATACTATTTAAATCCAATCCCTATGGAGATGATAATTAAACTATACTATCTTTGACTAGCGAGCAATAATTCTGTGTTGTGTTTTGCGCTCGCCAAATTTTGGTGTCGTTTCCGAGGATTGGAAATTAATAGTGTTTAAAATAGTTTTTAGTACTAATTTAGGAACCACTCTTTAGTTTATTTATTCATGTTTTCTTACTTGTGTGCAAGATACATGTTTGATTTTTTCTGGTGCATGACTCGGTCTTCTTTAAAGGAAGTGATACCTTACGCACCAGAGTTGGAGAAACACCCGCGAAATCTGAGAAAAGAAAGAGAATTAATAAGAAATTTCTTGGGTCAAACTTTGACTCAAGATACCACGGCAAACAAAGAAAAAGACAGAGTACACTTAGCTGCAAGAGAGGCATCACAACAAGAAGCTACACGGAGAATTGCTCAAGAAACGGTCGAAGATAATGGAGGTCGAAGATTTAATCTAAACCGACCCTTTGTTGAAGACCAGTTCGAGAATGCAGCACCCAGGCCTGGAAGATCATTGGGTGATTATGCTAGGCCAGTCTACAATCAAGGACTATCAAGTGTTAGACCTCCACCCATAGCAGCAAACAACTTCGAATTGAAGCAAGGCTTGTTTTAAACTATCCAAAACAACTGCATTTTCAGAGGGAAGGTGAACAAAGATCCCAACACTCAATTGATGGACTTTGAATAAATCATGAACAGCTTCAAATACAATGGAGTATCAAAGGATGCAGTCTACTTAAGGGCATTCCCCGTTTCATTGAAAGATGACGTGAATTAATGGCTTCGTAGCTTACCCACAGGTTCGAATAGGACATGGGAATATATGACCAAGAAGTTTCTTGACAAGTACTTTTCAGCTACAAAAATAGGGAAGTTCAGAAGGGAAATCCATAATTTCTGCTAGAAGGAGACAGAAACGATTTTTGAAACTTGGGAAATATTCAAGGAGATAGTCATAAAGTGTCAGCACAATGGAATTGATTTGTGGATAAAAATCTAAATATTGCATGTAGAGGTCCAGTAATGAAGAAAACTCCAGAAAAGGTTGTCTTAATCCTTGATGAATAATCTAAGGATACTAATTAGTGTCCGACTGAGAATAATGACAGAAGAAAATATGTTGGGGTTCACTAGGTGGACTCTGACACATCCATGCAAGCCCAGCTAGATACCATGGGTAATGATATAGAAATGTTGCTATTGGCCAAGGTACAGAGTGAGCCACAAGCATCATGTGATTTTTCTGGATTGGGACACCCTACACATAAGTGTCAAGCTACAGCTGAGGAAGTCAACGTTGTGGTGAACTTTAGTAGAAGAAACTACCAAGGTGGGAACAACTATAATGCTATAGGTCAAAAACATCCAAGTTTTTCGTGGAGTTCACCTAATAGGAGCTTGAACTCATGGAAGCAAAATAATCTCAGACCCTAAGGTCAAGGACCACCAGGTTTTTAGAACCAGCAGAGGCAGCAATACCAGCCACCACATCCCAATCTGTCAAGTATGGAAGATCTCATGAAGGCATTCATCAACAAAATAGATAAAAATTTGAGACTCAGGGCACGACTATCCGAAATTTAGAAATTCAAATGGGACAGATTGTAAATATGTTATCTGAGAGGGATTCGGGGACTCTTCCCTCTAACATTTAAAAGAACCCAAAGGAAATAATGAAAGTTGTATCTCTAAGAAGTGGCAAAACATTGACTGACCCAATGGTGAAAGCTAGACCTGAGGTAGTTAAAAAACAGATTGAGACACCAGCAGAGAAAAAGAGTGAAGAGCAAAAGGGCCAGAGTAGTGGGGTACAAAAGTAGATTGAAGAAAGTGGACATATGCCAGCTCTACCATTCCCTCAAAAGATGAAGCGGGAGATTGACAAATGTTTTGGGCGATTCTTGGAGATGCTCAAACAACTTTATATGAACATTCCCTTCACAGAGATACTCACTCAAATACCTGTTTATGATGAGTTCTTGAAGGAAATCCTATCTAGCAAGAGAAAATTAGATGAGACAACAGTGGTCAAGCTGAATGCCCACTCTAGAACCATATTGCAAAACAAAATTCCCCAAAAGTGTGGAGACCCAGGAATCTTCACCATACCATGCTCGTTGGTGAGTGTGAAATTTGACAAGGCCCTCTGTAACTCTGATGTGTCTACAAATCTAATGGCTATGTCCGTATTCAGGAAACTGGAAGGTGAGCTTGGAGTGATCAAATCAATACCAGTGTCCCTATGAGGATATTTTAGTACGGGTGGACAAATATGTGGTCCCCGTAGACTTTATTATGGTGGATATGGAGGTGAACAAGGAGGTGCCTCTAATTCTAGGGAGTCCATTTTTATGTACAGGCAGATCTATCCTTGATATTTATGAGGGGCAGCTTATGCTCAGAGTGGGCAATGAAAAAGTGGTGTTCCAGATGAAGAGGATAATGAAATACCCTAGTGATGAGGCGTTCGCCAACTCGTGTTTCAAGCTAGATGTTGCTGGGAAATTGGCTAAAAATACAAGTTTGACAAGTTTGTGGGGGATACTTTAGAGAGATGTATTAGTCAGTCTAGCATGGTGGAAGATGAAAATCCTGAAATAAATAAAGAGGTTGAAGCTCTTAAAACTGAGGATCAAGTGGTTGATGAGGAGGAACTAAAAGAGGAGGCTTCTAAGCCTAATGTGGAATTGAAAGTCCTTTCCACTCGCTTAAAATATCTTTTCTTGAAACTAACAATTTTCCTATGATTATTTCTGCTGACTTGATAGGTATACAGGAGCAAAAGCTGGTGGAGCTGCTGAAAAAGCACAAGAAGGCCATTGGCTAGAGTATAGCTGATATTTAAGGAATCAGTCCAGCCATTTGCATGTGCATTGATTATAGAGATTCAACAACGAAGGACTACTTCTCACTCCCCTTTATTGATCAAATGCTCGAGAAAGTGGTTGGACATGGATGCTACTGCTTTTTGGATGGGTACTCAGGATACAATCAAACACTCATTGCCCCAGAAGATGTTGAGAAGACCATATTCACTTGCCCGTGAGGTATTTTTGCTTACAGGAGGATACTATTTGGGTTGTGTAATGCACCTGCCACTTTTCAGAGGTGCGTAATGTCTATATTCTCCGATTGAACGGGAAATGTCTAGAAGTATTCATGGATGATTTCACCCTCTTTGGTGATGACTTTGAGGATTGCTTGAAGAATGTAGAGCTCGTGCTTGAACGTTGTAAAGCAACTCACTTGGTTCTTAACTAGGAGAAGTGTCACTTTATGGTGAAAGAGGGAATTTTCCTAGATTGCACATGGAATTGAAGTTGATAGAGCTAAGGCTGATGTAATTTCTAGGATCTCTCCACTAACTTCTGTGAAGAGCATAAGGAGTTTCTTTGGACACGTTGGGTTTTATAGGAGGTTTATCAAAAAAAATTCTAGCATTACTAAGTTTTTGACTGTATTACTAGCGAAATATGTCAAGTTTGTTTTCAATGTGGAGTGTTTAAGAGAATTCGAATTGATAAAAGAAAAGTTCTGAGTGCTCCCATTATGAAGACACCTGATTAGAGCCATACATTTGAGATAATGTGTGATGCTAGTGATGTAGCTATGGGAGAAATTCTGGGCCAAAGAAAAGATAAAATGTTTAGGCCCATTTACTTTGCAAGCAGGACGTTGAATGATGCTCAAGTCAACTATGCCACTACTAAAAAGATTTCTTTGTTGTGGTCTTTGCTTTTGACAAGTTTAGATCATACCTGGTGGGGAGTAAACTGATTGTATACACTGATCACTCATCCTTGAAATATCTGTTGAGCAAGAAGGAGTCCAAGCCACGTCTGATGCAGTGGGTGTTGTTGCTCCAAGAGTTTGACTTGGAGATCAAAGATAGGAAGGGCATAGAAAATCAAGTCGCATATCATCTATCTCGACTTGAGAATCCTCCGGTTGAAACAGTTGAAATAAGGGAAGAGTTCCCTGATAGCAGAGCTTCTCCATTGCTGCGGTCTCCAAAAGGCTGTCTTGGTATGCTGATGTAGCCAACGTTTTGGCTAGTGGATGGTTACCTCGTGACCTCTCTTGTTATCAAAGAAGAAAGCTTTAAGGTGAGGTAAAAAGTTATATTTGGAATGACCCCTTCTTGTTAAACTGTGTGCAGATGGTGTAATTTGAAGATGTGTGCCTGAAGGAGAGATGGAAAGCATTCTTTATCATTGCCATGACGGAGCAGCTGGAGGATACTATGGTGGAAATTGCACTATAGCAAAGGTCATGAAAGCTTGTTTCTATTGGCCTACTTTGTACAAAGATGCACAGGCATATGTAGCTGCATGTGACAACTGTCAGAGGGCAAGTACCATTCTGGTATGCGAAACTTTTGACGTTTGGAGCATTTACTTCATGGGTCTATTCACATCGTCGCGTTCTTATGAGTATATCCTAGTAGCCATTGACTAAGTCTCTAAATGGGTAGAAGCAATCCCTACTAGGACCAATGATGCTCGGGTGGTGTGTGAGTTCTTACAGAAAAACATCTTTACCTGCGTTGGGATACCTCAAGTAATTATTAGTGACAATAGGTCACACTCTATGAACAAGTAGTTTGTTGCACTACTGTCCAAGTATGGGGTCACACACAAAACAAGAACCTCGTACCATGCCCAAACTAGTGGAAAAGTTGAAGTGGCTAACCATGAACTTAAACGAATTCTTGAAAAGACGATTAGTGCTTCTCGTAAAGATTGGTTTGTAAAGTTGGATGAAGCTCTATGGGCGTACAAAATTGCATTCAACAACCATATGGACTTCACCATTCAAATTAGTGTATGGAAAGTTGTGTCATCTACTGTTCAAATAGAACATAAAGCTTATTGGGCAAACAAGATGCTTAATCTTCATCTTAGTCTTGTAGGTGAACACAGGTTGGTGCAAATGAATGAATTTGAAGAGTTTAGACTGGACACGCCTATGAAAATGCAAGAATCTTTAAGGAAAAGACAAAGAGGTGGAATGATCGCCTGATTAAGCCAAAGGAGTTTCATGAAGGGGACAAGGTCTTACTATACAATAGTAGACTTAGGTTGTTCCTCGAAAAATTCAAGTCAAGATGGACGGGTCCGTATGTGATGAAACATGTCTCACTGTATGGCGTCGTTGAGATATAAGACGACGAGGGGAATGAGAGCTTTAAAGTGAATGAGCACAGGTTGAAACTGAACCTTGTTGGAGGATTTGATAAGCAATCCTCTAGCATCATGATCAATTGAGCCTAAGTGACGGAGTCAAGCTGACGACTATAACTCAGAACTACTTCTACCCTTTTTTTTACTTATTTTTTAGAATAGTTTAATTGATTATAGATTAGGACTAATTTTATTTTAGGAGTTATCAGAATACATTTGATGCAGAATGAAGCTCGAGAACGAGGGAGTAGTCAAGGAGACTATGCAAAGTTTTTGCATTTTCTGCATCGCCCAGTGCTATTCATAAGGTATTGCATTAGTGCAATTTATTGTCAGAGTTCAAAATTGATCAGAGAGTTGGCAGAACCCAAAATTTCACTAATGTGCCACAGGGCGCGATGCCCCATGCGTTGCATTAGCACATCATTTCATCAGACAAGTCCAAACATCATATAATGGGCAGACAGCAAAGTACATTGATGCATCGCATTGAGCGTCGCACCATGTGACACATCAAGTAAGTTTTTTGAAAAATAAAGAGAAACAGAAAATTTTGCCCCATCCCCTAAAATACTAAACCTCCCTGACCCCAAACACACCAAGCCCTCCTTCTCTTTCTCTAAACCTCCAACAAGAAATGAAACCAAAACCCTTTCCCCTCCCAAGCTCCCTCCCTCTCTCTTTCTCTCTCTCTCTCTCTCTCTCTCTCACACACACACACACACACACACACATTATCCACCTATCTCCCTCAACTCCCTTCTCTATCTCTCTTCTTACAACCATGTAAGTTCTCTCTCTCTTGTGGTTTCTTTTTGTGTAGTCTTTTTTAGGATATTTTAAATTTAAAAAACTAAACAAAAATAAAAAAATCAGAAAACAAAGAAAAATAGAGGAAGAAGATGAACATTGAAATTTTGTAGTTGGTTACCTACTCTCTTGTTGAGTAATGCTTGCCCTAGTGCATTGTTGGAATGGCTGTTGTTTGGGATGTGATTGCTCTTGTATTGGTTGATTTTGGACAAAATTGTTCTCTGATAAAGTGTGTAGTTGCGCCTCTCTTTTGTTACATGCTAGGTGTTCGATTAATTGCTTGAATGAAAATGATGGGGGTTTTGGTCATGTTGGGTTGTGTTGGCTAGGATGTGATGGAAATTATAGAATTGTGCGCAACGGGGTGGTTAGTCATAGTCTATACATGAAATGTATGTAGAATTGGTCACTAGTACTAATTGACTGCCACCCTGAGTATGTAACTCCTAAATAATACTTTGTTGTACTTAGAAAATAAGTGGCTTGTGTGCGTTTTGTTCTCGACATTGTCATCAAGATTGAGTCTGGTAGGTGTTTAACTAATTGCTTGAATGGAAGAATGATGCACTTTTGTTAATGCTTAAGGTGATACATATTTTGTTCACAGAGTGTTCAGGGATTTGAAGTGTGGGGTGGGTTGTCACGGACTAATTACGCTGCAACAAGTGTGGTGGTTGTTGAGCCTCTGTATCGCTATTGGCGAGTTGTGAATGTTTTGTTTTTCTAAATATGAGGTAGTCAGATTCCCCTGGTTATTGCATGTGATCATGCTAGTGACATAAGTGTAGGGTGGCTCTCCTTCTATTTTGACCTTGCTTCTGCTTTTGTTATGTCGCAACTAAACTGTTCATCTTGTGTAGGAACAATGCCTCGCCAAGCTAGCAAACATGTCAATACTTGTGCTCTTGCAGGTGCTTCCAGTAGTCATCAGCCTGCTAGGAGGGCACCCAACTCTATGGACTCCTCAGATGGCTCAGACTCTGATGTGCCCTACTCGGATGTTGATATGCCAGAGCCCACATTTGGGGCGTTATCAGTGCTACCCCAATCACGCGAGTGGTTTTGTGATTTTGTCCCATTTGGGGAGCCTACTACGGATGTTGGGATTAATTGGCAAAAGTTTCATAAGAAGTATCTAGAGCTATGTGACAACATCGCCGCAATGAAATTGGAAGTCCTATATGATTCCATCGGAGGAGCTAATTTTGGTATAGTGAAGGAGTTCTACGCCAACTAGGTACCTGGATTCTAGTATGACGGGGAGTACATTGTCCAAATTCATAGGAAGAGAGTCATATTTTCTGTTGAGATAATTAATGATGAGTTGGGGTTTTAGGAATGAGTCCCATGCTCAGTTCGTGGCATATATGAAGAGGCCTGCTTACCAAGCCATCCGCGAACTTCTCTGCAGACCTAATTCTTTGGCTGATTGGAATAGGGATAACGATGACCGACATTCCACCATGACTCGATCCAATTTGCAGCTACCAGTCAAAGTGTTATTACGGTTTATCAATAAGAATATTTTACCAAGCAGCAATGATTCCACTGTTTCGCACCTCCGGGTGTGTTGATATATGCTAGGATGACCTGGATGTCGTTGAATGGGAAAGATTATTATTGCTAACATGGCTAAGGTAAGGATGGTTGGATTGCAGAAGTTGCTCTATCCGAGCATGTTGACTAGGTTTCTACTAGGTCACGATGTGCCTGTTGATGATCAGTTTGATCGACAGCTTCCCCTAGTCACAAAACTCTATGATATCACTATTGTGCAGGATTCAGGTCCTTCTAAAGTTGCGATAACCTTGGACCAGAGGCATGACAGGATGGAAGATATGATGCGGTTTATGTTTGCTGACATGCAACTTTGGGTTGATCGTTAGAAGGTTGATATTGAGGCTTTGGCATGGCAATCCCATTTGGGGTTCCCTGCCACGCGTTTTCTGGGATTGGATGGTGGTCTAGCACTTCGTCCTGATGAAGATGTCAACTCTGTTGCGGAGGACGATGATGAGACTATTATTTCTGGCACTACTGATGGTACTGGTGAATAGGTCTAGGCCTTAGGGAGTCTTTTACCACCCTTGGTTATTGCTTGCATTGAGGACAATGTTATCTCTTAAGTGTGGGCTGGGGTCTACCTATTTTCTTGTATTTTTTTGTTTTTTTCTTGCTTATTAGACAATGTGGCCTGTAATCGTAACTCTGAATTTTATTTGGCATGTAATAGCTAGTAACTCATGTAGTAGTAGTTCAACTTTGCCCAATGATTGATTTCGTCAACTGGCTTCTTGAGGGATTTGAAGTCGAACGAGAAAAAAAAATCAAAAATATGTCGTTTATGTTATTTTATTTTTATTTTCTTAGGTAGTATAGTAATTCACCCTAGGTTTTTCCTTGTGCCGCGGTTCTTTTTCAAGGGTTTTATTTGAACCGGTTGTAGTTAGTTTTTTATTTTATAGGAACAAAGAATTTTGAGTCATTGTGCTAATTTGAAGCAATTTCCCTTGACTACATATGCCTTGAGAGTAGTGAGTGCCTTAATTGTGACGCCTATGCTCAATTCTTGACTTTTAGATAAGTGCATTAAATTGGTTGATCATAACCTTGCTTAACTACTTTGACTGGAGAGTTGGGAAAGATCCGATCCTAAATGAGTTATGTGCCAAAGTGTGAGTGAGGTTTTTGTTGATATTCTGTGCATTTCAGTGATGTCTAGAACTTGCCTCGTGTGTTTGCAAAGTGAAATAGTAGCTTTGTTCAGTCTAGGAAGTGATATAGGCATTTCTTTGTTGAGCCATATATATGCTTTTACCCACCAAATTAATGTGTATCTTAGTTAGCCCCGTTGAGCCTGTAATCCTACTTCTTTGGCAATCACAATACAAGCCTGATCCCCTTTGTTTGAATTGTCTATCTGTTTGAACCTTTTACTTCTCTTGAGAACTTGAATTTGTATGAGCTTGTAAAAGCTAAGTGAGGGATGATCGAGTTTTGAGTGGAACTATAGAAAAAGGAGAAAGGTGCACTACTTGAAAAATTATGAGAGCCACTTAGAGAATTGAAAAAAAGAAAAAAATTCAGAACTAAGAAAAGAAAAAATGATTCCTTGCTAGTGGTAGTTCTCATCTTGTTTGTGCTTAAAGATACGGGGAGGTTGATGCTATTATGTGTGAAGGTTGGGATTTTGTTCAAAATAAGTGTTGAGTTTGAATTGTTAATGTATATGTATTAAAGTGTTTAGGGAGATGTAGTCACTATATCCAAATCTATCATACCCGTCCTACAACCTACATTACAAACAAATTAAGTCTTACTTGATCCTTGACCGACTGAGCTCAATTAGTAGAGTATTACACTACGAGCAAGCCTATGGTATGTCTTCTATGGCATTTGAAGTTTATTTCTGAGAGTGAGTTAATTCTTTCTATCTCGAGTTCCTAGTTGTTCTTGAATTTTAGTGTGTGTGGAACTACTCTCTATCTTTGGTGTGAGGGCACATATTTTGCGAAGGAAAGGTAATGTCTTTGGCCTCTGTGTTAGAGTAAGTGAACAGGTTGTGAAAATGAGTGGTGCTTTTGAGTCGAGTCTTAAGGTTAGGATGTTATGATATGGTTCTCAGTCTATTTTAAATATTCTTGACATGATGTGTTAGGGATGTTGTTTGATGAAAAGGTCATCCCTATGTGAAGTATAGTTTGATTTCTCAAGGACGAGCAATGATCTAAGTGTGGGGTGTTGATGGTAGGCTAGAAACCTGTATTTTAGTTGTAGTTTACACTATAAATTACTGTATTTTACGTGTGTTTGAGCTTAAACAATGGTGATTTGCACTTATTACGTGTTTTATGACTTGCAGAAAATGATTCTGAGTAAAAAGGATAAATTGAAGCTAAATCAAATAATTGGAGCTTTGAAGTCTGAATAAAAGCTAAAGAACTAAACCAGGATAGCATCTGGGGCTCGTGGATAGGCGTTGTATACAAAAGTGGTAAAAAAGTGTAGGGGCCAGAATAAATGCACTAATGCGACACACTAAGCGTAGCGGAGTGCGACACATTAGTGCAAAAATGCGTCAGAAGTTTGACAAGTTCAGATACTGGGTTTCTTTAGCCTGATAAGAAAAAGTATTGCTGCAACGCAATCGGCAACACATGGTGCGACGCACTAGGGAAAAATTCTATCAGACATGTGAAGTTCAGAAAGTTTGCAACTGAGTAAAAAAGCACTGATGTGACGCACCCTGCGACGCACCAGGCGACACATGAAGAGTTATAACTTTGCAGGTTGTTTCACTTCGGCTCAAAGAGGGCAGTTTCATCCTGGTTCATTCCTACTTGTTATAAATACACTGAAAACACGTTTTTTAGGGACTCTTGGCCTACGAAAGATTGGAGAACAAATCAAGGCAAGAAGACTCAAGAATTCATCAACATTTCAACCTGTAGTCGGTGCAATATGGGAGTTTGTATTGAATCATTAGAATTGATATTTTCTTTGTTTTGAATCTTATTGAGATGTCATACTCCATTATTATGGAGTAATTTCCATTAGGGCGTTGACATATATGGTGTTTTGATAACTTAATTAGGGATTCAATTATTTATGATTGTTAGAATTACTTGATGGAGTTTTGATTCGTATTGTGGAGTTATTCCTTATTTTTTCTTAATCGAAAGAGGATAATTATATTAAATTGCTTTACATCTTATGCTCTAGTTTAAATTCGTGATTCAAGTAGTAATAATCAACTAAAGATTATTCAAATACTAATTAAATCCAATCCATGTGGAGACGATAATTAAACTATACTATTTTTGACTAGCGAGCAATAATTTTGTGTTTGTATTTTGCGCTCGTCAGTAGTAGGGATTGGTGCAGTCTAAGCAAGAGTAGTAGAATCAAGCAGTGTTGTGGCTGGGCGATTATCCTCACCCCTCGGGTGCTCACCCGCATCATCAGGTATAGGATCAACTGCCATTCCTGGGGGTGGCATTGGCTCTTTGGCCAGTTCTTGCCTTCTTCTTAGGCGCCATTTACTAAAAATTAGAACAATGCATGAATTAAATAGTATTTCAATTAGCTCCATCGCACGATCTAGAACATCAAAGAAGGGTGAAATTCCAAAATGCCCAAGTAGCCTCCTAATTATAGATATGGTCGACAACATACCGATAAGAAGGACTCTACTAGACGCAGCTTCGAGACATCCTAGGACACTTTAAAACCTTAGGTTCTGATACCAAGCTTTTCCCACCCCGACCTTGGGGAGCGCGACCGGTGCTCAACAGAAATATCCTAGTAAAGCAAGCCTACTCGATGCCTTCTAACCGACCTTATCCATGAATAAAGTGAAGATGCATACCATTCATTAGACAATGGGAGGATTTCATAAATAACACTAATTTTATTATCATTAGTTACTTCATTTATAATTCCCAAATATACATTACACATGCAGAATTTTAGAAGAGGAAACATGTATTACAAGTACAACATTTCACGTTTGACTTACCCAAATCCAAAATACAACCCACACTATGTCTACGGAGCCACTAATGGATACAAAAGAGTAATATGATGGTGCCGACAACAAGGTCCCGGCTATACCTAAAAAAACTATACATAAGGAACAAAAGATATAAGACCCCGATATGATGTGGGGCTCACCAAGTCAGGTGAGAAGAGGGTGTACCACTGTCACTAATCAATGTCACCTGCTGTGGAACCACCTGCATCCATTAAAGATGCAGCGCCCCCGGCAAAAGGGATGTTAGTACATATAGAATAGTACTAGTATATAAGATTAAACACCCCCTTGGTGAATCGAGTAATAGTACAAGGAGAAACAACATAGGATCAATGAGAGCCTCCAACAATATAAAAGCGTCAAGTTAAGAGAAAGATAAATTTCAATATTTTTAAGTGGGAGATCTTTAGTACCGATATAGAACTAGCACGGAGTTCGATCTCAGCTAGATTGGCTAATCCATCTCACCCAAAGACATCCAATCACAACACCACCATGTGCACGACATGGCATCCGATCTCGTCCTGATCGGCTAAGCTGTCTCACCATAATGTCGTGCGGATTGACATCACCTTTTGCTAGCAACCATCTCATCCTAATTAAGGGGAATAATCTCAACATATCCATCTCATCCCAATTACGGGGAATAATCTCAACACATCAATAAGAGTATTTACCCCTCAATCACTTCTACATCGGCACATGTAGTTTCGGGATTAGGTTGTTTTAACTTACCCTTCCTCGGTGACTAACGATACTCTTAAAATATTTATTATATAAAGGAGTTAGAAATTATTTCATAATCTTTCACACATCCTTTCATTTCATTGGCACTATTGGCCACAAGTGTAATTTTCATTCTTGGCACGGTGTCCGCATTTTATATCCCATACTCACTTCTTTCACTTTCAAGCATCATCATAGGATATCAACAATAAGAGCATTTGGATTCAAGACTTTAAATATGTATATGAACAATGGGAGTCTTAAGCACATTCTTCTTCCCAAAATTTAAGCAAAAAAAACCTGCACTTGAAAAATGAATTATAGTCATAACATTTTGATACATAAACTATACTTGAATACATCCCCGAAGGAGAGCATAAAGTGATAGAAGCAATTGAAACACATGTTGAGCATATAATTTCCGACACAATGCTTATTTGGAATAACTGAATATATTAGGAATGGCTCGGATCATGAGAAAAAAGGACTTGAGCCAACCACACTTGAACAAATACGAGGACATCATGGAATTCTATTATATGCGAGAAGTTTAGCCAACATACCTCACTGGTGCTTTCCTTAGATTACTACAACGTTTCAAAACTTCTAGCAACTCTAATCAACTAGAGATATGACAAAGTTGAACCATAATTAGGAAGAGATACATGGGTGCAACTCATTCAGGCTTTTATCAAGCACTAGGTGTGCAATTCAACTACAAGGTTCCTATGGTGGATTTCCTTTATCCCTGTCACGGCCCCAATTTCCCTCCGTAGGATGTCATGACGGCACCTAGACTAGGTAATCCTAACACTTACTAAATTAATAGAAGAATTCAACCATCAAATGATAAATATGAAATAGAAATCTTTATACACAACTTACAATTCCCAAAACCGGTAGTACAAGTCATAAGCTCTACTGAATGTTACTACAAAATCCCTATACACAATTGTTCGAAATAGATTTAAATAGTACAAGTACAATATCAGAAGGTGAATCTGAGGCCTGCGAACGCGATGACAGGTTTACCTTAAGTCTCCACAGCAATGCTCGACCAGCCAACTAATAATCAACAAAAACCGTAGCACCTGGATCTGCACAAAAATGTGCAGAAATATAGTATGAGTACACCACAGCAGTACCCAGTAAGTATCAAGACTAACTTCGGTAGAATAGTTGCAAGGGACAGTCAAGACACCTACTGGACTAAACAACCTAAACAAGTGTGAAGGTGAACTAACATAGAAACAATATCAATATAGTGCTAAGCAGGATAAAAACACAAAACAATACTTGCAATGATACACTAATAACAACAATGTTTAATAGGAAGCAGTTAGGTGATGCTGTATAGTAAGCTGAACACAGTCTAAGTCAGATGAAACCAAATAAAGGAAAACTAGCAACAACTCGATAAGTACAACCACTTTCATACCAATTTTGTTCACTCATTTCCACAAGGTACCGAACCTCATAATCACAGCTCACGAATCCCAATTCACGAACCCTAGTCGATTGGCATCTTGTGCCCACATTACAACTCATAACCGCATGGACGACTCACGTGCCAATAGAACAGTCCTCACACAGAAGGCAAGTAGACAAGAATATATATAATGGTCAACAACGTCAGGATTCATCTTCTAAAATTGATTTGGGTGAAATAATTACGTATATGTTTGTGCAAGTGTTCTACCACAATTCAAGTCAACAAATAAGAGTAGAGATAATGAATGGCACATAAGAAACGATCACCATGAAATGTACAGTGTAATGACGGCAATAATAAAGCTGAAGCAATGACTAGCACAATAAGATTAACTACATAGAACTAAGCAAATAGTGCAACATGGAGGAAGACAATTAATAGTATGCTAAGAAGATAATAATCAAAGACAAGTACAAAATGATGGGGAAATGACAACAAGAGCACTCTCGATGTACCGCCTCGTAGTCTCAAATCATAAAATGAATCACACATTTTCCTTCTATCACCGTAGGAGCCTTTATATTTATTTTTGAAAATCATTTTTCCCAAAATAGCATCTCGCGTTTTAGCGCACATTATCACACTGCATGGCTTCGAGTAGTTCCCCTACTAGCCACGCGTTTCAAGCCCACCTTATCTCACCGCATGCGTTTCAACACCCAGACCTTATACCACATCATACATATCAATAATAGCAACAGAACGGCAGAAACCTTGTGCTACACAATAACAACAGCATGACAGAAACCTCGTGAAAACAAAATAACCATGGGATGGCATAAACCTCCTGCAAATACAATAACTACGGCAGGATAGAAACCTCGTGCAACACATAATAATTATCTCAACAATAACTCATATTCCAAAACATAGCAACTCAAATAAATTACTTTCACAATATATGCCTACATGCCACAACATTTCTTCAAAATAGTTTCAATATCACAATCACGCATAGCCCTCGTCTCAACAACATTGAATACAACAGTAACAACGACAATAATACGGGAATACGGCAAGTAAATCAACTCGGGAACTTCAAAACACACAGAAATGGAAGAACATGCTCACAAAGGAAGACACAAAAGGGAATAATGGTCTCAACAGGAATAGCTCAACAAGGAAGAGATAATGTATAGCAATGATTCCACAAAAGTACAATTCAACGATAAGAGGGATAACATGAATCAATGATTCCAAATAAGGATAAGTCAACAATGATAAGGGATAACAAAACTTCATTTAGGGTTGAGCAATTACGTAAGAGATTCAACAAATTCAATTAAGGATAAGCAGACTATGGAATAGATAATAATAACTTCAACTAATGATAGGCAATTACAAAAAAAACAACTTTAATCAAGGATAAACAATTATGGAAAGGATAGCATGGAAATAAAAGAGGCAACAACTTCAGTTAAGGCACATAAGAGTTTTATCGGCAATAAGAGTAAAACATGAAGCAATTAATTCCAATTAAGACACGTAAAGATGAAACTAGTAAATGGGAAATTTAACATGACAAAACAACTTCATATCAAATGAACATAAGAATCTAAGAGCCCTAAACGGTCAAATTTTCACAAATAAGCCCGAGGACGTACTCGTCACCTCGCGTACACGGCCTTCACATGAAACAGTTAGCACCAACAACTCAAATCCTAAGGGATAGTTTCCCCACACAAATAGGCAAGATACTTACCTTAAAGAAGCTAGAACGTTAATCTAAAATGACCTTGTCAAGTGAAACAACCTCCGGACGCTCAAATATATCCAAAATAACTTCAAATCATAAACAAAACTCATAGGAGACAACTCGAGATAATAAAGCTTCAATCTTTAACAAAAACTAAAAATTCAACCCAAAAGTCAACCCCGAGCTTACACCTCGAAACCCGAACACACATTCCGATACGAGTTCAACCATACAAAAATTATCAATTTCCGACATCAATTCGTCCTTCAAATCATCATTTTTTCATCTTAAAAGATTTTTACAAAATTCACCATTTTCCTCAACTCAAACCTCTAATTAAATGATAAAGTAAAGATGGAATCATGATACATAGTAAATTCCGCGTGAAGAACACTTACCCCAATGATTTTCTTGAAACCCCCTTGAAGAATCGCTCAAATCCGAGGTCTACAACTCAAGATATGATAAAAATGGCCAAACCCTAGATTTTAGAAAATATACTCTGCTGCCCAGGTATAACACACCGTGATCGCGGAAGAAATAATGTGATCGCGTATAAGAAACTGCATTGCCCAGAAAAATGCACTACATGATCGCGAGAATAGGAATGCAATCACGTAGAATACATCACACCACCCCCAAAAGAGCTCTATGTGAACGCGGACAAGAGGAGGCGAACACGAAGAAGTAGAAGCCACACGTATGCGATCATGGATAGATCCATGCGAACGTGAAGAGGAAAAAGGCCCATCCTACCAAACAACCTTCGCAATCGTGGCTACACCTACGCGATCGTAGAGAAGGACACCAGAAACCAGCAACTTAAAAACTTGAAGAAATGGCTCGTAGCCCATCCGAAACACACCCGAGGCCTTGGGACCCCGTCCAAATATACCAACAAGTTCCATAACATAACACGGACCCTCTCAAGTTCTTAAATCATATCATACAGTGTCAAAACTACGGATCGCACCACGAATCGAACTTATGAATTTCCAAATCTTTTAACTTCCAAAACACGTGCCGAAACATATCAAATCAACCCGGAATGACGTCAAGTTTTACCTCTAAGTTCTAAATGACATATCAGAGCTAGTACAACTCTCGAAATTGCCTTTAGACCTCGATACTACCAAAGTCAACTCACGGTCAAGCCTCTCAACCTTCTAAAACTTTAACTTTTCAAATTTTCATCGAAACACCTCAAATTACCTTATGGACCTCCAGATCCAAATTTGAACTCACGCCTAAGTCCAAAATCACCATACTAAGCTATTGGAGTTATCAAAATGCCACTTCGAAGTCATCTACATAAAAGTCAAAACTCCAGTCAACTCTTACTACCTAAGCTTCTAAAATAATAATCCTTCTTCCAAATTGACCCTGAATCATTTAAAAACTGAAATCGGCCATACATGCAAGTCATAACACATAATATGAAGTTTCTCGAGACCATATGCCACCGAATCGGACGTTAATTCTCAAAATGACCGACCAAATCGTTACAATCCCATAACCCATCGTTCACCCATTTTAGTCCAACAACCTCTCCACATCCCTTGTTGGTACATGTATGCACATGGAACAACTCCTACACCCAAGAATCATACTTCTCAATACCTACTTTTAGTCTAATCCCTAAATTGAGGGCTAAGGAGTAGAATCTTACCTCCTAGATGAAGACATTGTGAGTCCCTCCCTTGAATTCCCAAAGCTTGAGCAAGAATTTAAAGTAAGGAGATGTTAGTGCCCTGCCTTCTCTCTCTATCTCCCTTCCCCTCTCTCTAAAATACCACATTTTTGCCTTCTAAATGAGCCCTAATGGTTTTAATCAAAATAGGGTCGGGTTATAAAAATAGAAAAAGGACCCTCTAAACTCAACTTTGCGGTCACAGAGTGGAACACAGAACAAGTATGTGGTCCGTATAAGGGACCGCAAATTCATCCTTCAAAACTAGGATGATCCGGTCAGGTCTGCGGCAGGTCTGGTGTCCGCAGACCGATTATGCAATCGCATAACATACTGCAAAAGACTCCCTTCAAAATTTCTCATATTGACTCTACGACGGAAGTGTGGCCCGCAAAATAATTATGCGGTTGCATAATCAACCGTAAAATGACCCCCAAAAATTGGCTTTTTCTTCGACTCCACTCCGCAGCGGATATGTGGTCCGTAGAGTAGTTCTGCTGTCGCATAATGGACCGCATAAATGCCATATTCTGCAATAATTTTCCTTCCAACTCCCAACATATTGCACAACCCAAAAAGTTTGTACCGCAGTGAGTGATTATCTAAAACCTTCAAACACGTTAGCCTACCTCGGCACAACAAAACCCCAGGTTCTTGGTAAAATTTTATAGGGCCTTACGTCTTACAAGAATATTACTTAATAAATCTTTAAATTTCAACTATTATCGGCGGATGCAATACTATGTTCATGTTGCGATCGCGAATTGTCTTTTGGGTCCCTGGCATTTTATACATCGGATTCGCGCCAGTACAAACACATTCGCAGAGTGTTAGGATTGTTGTTCTTCACATTCGCACTATAGGCATCACGTTCGCAGGCATGGGGGCCAGTTGGCCATCATGTTCGCGTGCATCAGGCCATGTTCACGAAGTAGTTTATGAGGTAGTATATTTTGTGCATCGCGATTGCGAGGGTGCAACCGCGATCACGTAGGGTATTGCTGGGTAGTTCATATAAGTTGTTATTTTTGGACTTGGAACTCATCAATGAGTTTGATGAATTGTTGGCACCAGTCCTACATTTTGTCTCTATGGACTGAGGAGAAAAGCGGCTCGGCGGGAAGAGGAGTGTACCATGAGAGAAGCAAGGAGGTCAACCTCTTTCAAATATACAACATGTATCCTGGCAATATAGTTGGTGTACTCTCATGTCCATCCAGATGAATTTTATCATATTTTGAGGTTGGCAGGACGGATTGAGACGATCATTGAGGCGATTTTCACCCACTTGGATTGGATAATTGTCCTTCACTCGGTTTTGATTATTATTCATGATTTTATATTTGATTTTAACATTTGATTGGTGAATTTAAGAGAGGGAAATTGGGGGTTTTGGCAAAACTTTTCGAAAGTGTAAAATTGAGATTTGAACATTGATTCAGAGTCAGATTTGGATAAAACATGAATGGTTAGACTCGTATTTGAATGGGTAATCGGGATTTATGAGTTTTGTCGGGTTCTGAGGTGCGGGCTCGGGTTGACGTTTTGGTTGATTTTGAGTATTTGATTAAATATTTGACCTTTATCATTTGGATTTGATTCATATGGCATTATTTGATGTTGTTGAGTTGTTTATGGCTAGATTTGAGTCATTCAAAGGTCGATTCGCGCGAGAAGGCATTTTTAGAGTATTGCTTTGGCTTGATTGAGGTAAGTATCTTACATAACCTTGGGAGGGGATACCCCTTAGGATTTTGCCTTAATTGTCTATTTATGTTATGTGAAAAGCAACGTATATATGAGGTGACGAGCGTGCACACGGGTACTATGTTGTGATTTGTGGCCGAAATAGACCTTAGGCTATTAATATGCCCTAATTTGAGAATGTATTATATATGAAACATGCTTAATCACTTTGTGGCTATGTGAACATGATCACTTCACTTGTTTTTAGCCGTAGTAGTGCTTTATTTGTTAAATACCCATCTGCATTTTTACTATTTTTCATGTCCTTGTGCACTTTGTTTATAAATTATGAACTCATATCCATACTAAAAACTTTGGCATTATTGTTGTGATTTTGTGGCACATGTGGGCATGTTGAGTAGATTGTTAGGTGTTGGCACGAGGTCTTTGCCATGCAAGCACAAGGAATTTGTTGTGCGAGTGTGATTATATGTGGCACGAGGTCTTTCTTATGCAACCACGAGGTCTTTGCCGCACGAGTGTGATTATATGTGGAATGAGGTCTTTGTCATGCGAGCATGAGGTCTTTGCCGTGTGAGTGTGATTAATATTGGCGCGAGGTCTTTGTTGTCTGAGGGTGACTAGTATTGTGGCACGAGGGTCGTGAGAGTGTGACAAATAATTTGGGCACGAGGTGCCATATGTGTGTGTTTCTAGTTGATGATTTATTGTTAAAGCTGAGCCTTTACTTGAATTGAATTGTTATAATTGGTTCGGATGAAATTACTGTTATTGCTTTCTGCTATTCTTCTGGTCTTGGATATATTGCACAGGTTATTTGACTAGTGAGTATCACATAACTTGAACCTCATCACTACTTCACCGAGGTTAATCTTGATACTTATTGGGTACCGACTATGGTGTATTCATACTACAGGTGCAAATCTTAGAGCTTAGTTGTTGTGGATGACGGAGGCTATCATTAAAAATGTACCAGCTTTCTGAATATAGTTGTCACTTGTCCTTCGTAGATTTGGATTCATACCTCTATTTATGTATACTCCAAATAGATGTTGCATTTATTTTCATACCATCTTTGTATATCTAGATATTCTTGGCTCATAACTTGTATTACCGCTCCTTGGAGTAGCTGTATTGAATTCTTTTATAGATTTATTATATATAGTGCCGACTTTCAATTTAGTAGTAAGTTATATTGTTTGTCTTACCTAGCGAGTTGGGTTATTATGACTTGGTGGGGTTTTTGTATCATGAAAAGTTGGTATCAGATCTCTAGGTTCGTAGGTTCTACAAGTCATGAGCAAGTGTCTAGTAGAGTCTTACGGATCGGTATGATGACATCCATACCTATCTTCGAGAGGCTACAGGGAATCTAGAAAACTTCTCATCATTCTTTCCTTATCGTGCAACATTGATTTAGCTTGAAGCATATATCTTCAATTTCTGTTCATTCACTCGTATGTGATTTTGAGCACTCAGAATTGACTGTGCACTGGCGGCTTGTTATGTCATGGATGAGGTGTGAAATGTGTTTCCTGGGTTATTGGGTAGGCCAGTTTGGAGGACTTGAGGCCAGGTTTAGACTGCAGCTTGGGCTTTGTAGTTTAGTTATGTATATATGTGCATTTGGACTTATACGTCCGGTAGTGTCCCTAAGAGTTGGATTGATGGCTCACTGAGTTACGAAATAGCTATATACCGAGTATTATGTGGCTGAGGACTATGATTAGATGGTTTGGATACGCTGAGAAGAATTTTCTTGGGACGTATATGGCTATGGATGCTTGATTTCTGCCTTGATGAGTTGTACACTCTCGAGTTATGAGTGTGTTGATGGATCTCTCAGTTGTACGTTTGTGGAATGAAGTAGATTCTTATGGCTTATTAATGTGTTCAGACTCGGGAGGATTAAGTGATTGAATAGTAGTTATGACCATGATAGGGGCATAGAGAGATGTCATAGTCTAAGTAGATAGGTTATCACATGCGGGATGTTCTGAAGTTGTGTGATCCTTGTGGTGTTTTTGTGAAGAGTTTTCTTTCTACCTAGTGGGATGTATGTGTTATAATTTGAATTCAGATTGCTTGAGGAAGTTTGTACAACTACCACGAGGGTGAATATGCGCATGGCAGATGATTTGATATGTTTAATTACTAGTGCTACATGAGCTTATGAAGAATTCAGCTGAATAACAATGCGAGATCATTGGAGTTATAAAGGAAGAGTGATGTGCTTATCAGATGATGTGTACTACTGCTTCGAGCTAAGTGGGGGAATCTGCTATCGACGATCAGATTGTATGGTCATGTGTTATATTAGTTTTGGTCTCAGGCATACTTGTGTTAGTTATGCTTTAAAGAGGTTGATTTCGATGATGACTCGAGCAAGACAATTGTCGGATGCATGATGTACTATACTTTATGCGCATATAGAAATCTTGGAATGATTCGGGTTTGTTACTTGTGGTGGATGTTGTGTGCGCGGAGAAGGGATTCACTCGGTTGCTTAAAGGTGGAGTTATTCCTTTAGGTGTTTGTGTTCTAATGGAGCACAAGTTGTTCGGCTCGTATTGGCGGTGCATTGGAGATTAGATCAAAGTGAATGACTCTCGAGAAGGTTCTAATGAGTTCCAGATTTATATGTGGTATTTGAGGGTTCCCTAGATTTATATATGGCTAATATTTGAGATTTGAATTGGATGGAGATGAGACTTACACTATTTCTTTATCATTATTAATTCTAAATTTCAATATCAAAAGGTTATAGAAACGGCTTCAAATTCACAGAAGGTCTCTTCAGAATAGGCATTTCGGTTGCGGTACTATTTGGTGCTTAAATGGGAATACAATGGCTAATGGGCCTTAGGATGACGTGGTTTCATGCTAGGATCTCTAGGGGTGAGCTTTGATTAAGGACCATAGTATATAGACAAGGGGAACTATTAACTTGAAGGCAAGTCAAGAGGAACTCGAAGAAATGGGTCATCATGGTAGTGGTTTGGATCAGTATAGTAAAATAAGTTATCCGTTCTTTTGGTGTTGAGGAGGCTTTACAGGTGTTTTGTGGAAATACACTTGGGTTTGGCGACCTGCATGACTTTGTTGAGCTAGAGGGATTCAGTTCTGATGGCTTGGTTATGTGCAAATGGGTTTCGAAAAGTTCTTGATGGTTTCGACCATAGCTTGAGACATATGTCTTCTACCGGTGTAAAAGGTTTGTTGTATGTCGTAATGTTCTCTCTTAAAGCGAGTTAAGTGGAAAGATTTCTCATTGGTGGAGTGTTTATCCTATTTGTGATTCAGGGTTGATAATCAGATTCTCGTATTTTTCATATGATGACATGATAGATACGGTGCATCGTGTAAGATTCAGATAACATGTACAAGATTGTGGTTCAGTTTTGAAGGGAAGGTCATGAGTTTTAAACAGCACGGGCGATATTAGATGTTTAGAAAGCACATTGTGTTTTGACTTGTGGATGCTTGACTGGTATTGCGGTAATCGCCTGGGTGTTGACTGCTGATGTTCTAATTTTTCTATGTGGCACGGAATATCCATGGGATGCATTTCTTGTGAGATTATTATGTATGAGGGATGTCTCGGTCATTTAAGTGGTGGAGTTAGGATTGGATATGGAAATTCCTGTATTCTTGAGGTTTAGGGACCGGACGTTCTTAGAGGCAGACTGTTCTTTGATTGCGGAATGCGAAGGTGTGTTAAGAGTTTAAAGGCCAATTGTATTGTTATGGTTAGGTTACTGTGCACTTTTAGAAGGTTATATACCTATTTGTCGATGATTGGAGGTTATTTGGGGGCCGTTGGTAGGCCTAATGAGAATGTGTGTTCTAAATCAGATCAGGTTTGCTTACTCCGCACAGCTAGTATTGAGGGGTGTGTCATCGACCAATTTGATCTTATTCATGTCCTAATATGTTCCATGTGTTACTCTCTTATGCTACAAGGGACTGTTGACTATTTGCACACATGATGTGGTTCTGCTTGGGCCTTGTGGCAAACATTAAGTGAGATAGCTCTTGGGATGTCGAGTTGCTTATTACACTTGGTCGTGTTTTCCTATTTGTGGTATATGGTGCTATCCGCTTCTCCAAGGTTATGGTCATGCTTTTGGCGTGCTTGTCATTGATACACATGTTGTTGATGATTGTAAGCATTATGGTTCAACGGTTATTCCATGTGGATCAGTATGTTTGGATCGGGCGATGTGCCGCAATGAGATTATGTTAGGATGAGATTCTTCAAGGTCATTTCATCTGTTTTGATTCTCCCTTTTGGGATGGATTCATAGCATTATGTTTTGTGGTTGTGTCTATTGAGCTTGCAAGATGGTTCTCTTATTTGCTACTCGTCCCACCATTGGTTACATTCGAGTTGTTGCTTGATTGGTGCACGGATTGCATCGTATACGGCACTAGGGGCATTAGGTGTGGCTTTTCAGTCGAGCATCTTATGTTGCGGGAGATGGGGGTTTTGGACCTAGAAGTAGTGCAATCGTATTTTGATAAGGTACGCTTGGAGAGGAATGTTGTCGGTCAGCTTAGAATTTGTCAATGGCTCTTATCGTGCGAGAGAGCTCTACGACTTGTTGATCTGATGAGTGGTTATGAGTTTTTGCGTGTTTCTTTCATCATTGGCAGTTTACGAAGGATTAGAACAAGGTTTTATTTTATATGAGGCATGTCGCCGATATCATATTTAGCAATGAGCAGCTATTATGGTCCGAAGATATTACTGTGAGTACATGAGTTTTGTAGTATATCGTGTGATTATATCTTGGAATATAGTTATGTCTCGATACAACTTGTTTAGATTTATGCAGTGTATAGATGCGAGAATCGGGTCTTATACTGAACTCCAGATGTTGAAGATTGGATTCTAAGGTTTGTGAACTAAGGTTGAAGAATGAATCTTCGATTAGGTGGTGTTGACGGGCTTATTTAAATTTAGTGACGTGGGATCACCCATGGGTATGTGTATGGTTAGTTTATACAGTAATTTGATGGATTTGGAATGACTCTTAGTGCTCTTGAGGACGAATGTATTTTTAAGTAGGGGAGAATATAATGACCCGACTGGTCGATTTGAGCATTGATCTTCTGTTCGGTGGTTGAGGTCTTGAGTAGCTTCATATGATGTATTACGACTTACGTGTATGGTTGGTTTCGATATTCGAGAGGTTCGGGATTAATTTGGAAGAAAAAAATTTATTTTTGCAGGCTTAAAGTTAAGAAGTTGACTACGGTGTGATTATTATGTAAATAGTCTAAACACATGTTGTTTGAACCCAGGTTCTTTTCCTCGTGCCTTGTTGCTTGATTTGAGCTCAAAACACCATTGTAATGGGAGAAATGCATTATTGTTTTAATTTGAAAAAAAAAACAAATTTCTACAATAACATACACACATGATCGGTTGAGAGTGCACTTTTTACATAAAAGGAAACCATTTTTTTGGTTTTTTTTTTAAAACTAATATACCACTAGGGAGTATACCTAGTGACTTTTATTATTAATAAAAAGAACTTCAAAAGAATAAGTACAAGTAAGCGGCTAGGCCTTACCCTACTAACCCTAATAAGGTCAAGTACCTGTACTATTAACAAGCATGTAAAAAATAAGAATTAGAAATAATCAAATAATCTATGATCATCATAGAGTTTATAACATACTCTACGATGATATTACAAATAATAATACTAATGAAATAATAAAATACAATAAGAAAATTGGTCATCTTTTGTGCGAAGTCTTCTACAATTTAAAGCCCTTTAATGATTGCCAAATTCTTCTTGTCATCCTCTTCAAACTTACTCAACATCAACTGTAAGTTCAAAAATTTATATGATCTTGATAGAGAAGCTTGCTTTGCAACTCTCATAGGGAGAGTTCTTTTGGTAATAATGCTATCCCAGCTTTTCTTCCTTTGATGTGCCTTCTTTTTTATGGGAGATGACCAGATTAAGAGGAGGTGGCAGACCTACTTTCATAAACTTCTAAGTGAAGAAGGGGAGAGGGATATTATACTTGGGGAATCGAGGAATGCCGATAGTCACCATGGATTAAGTAATTGTAGGGACATTGAGATCGATGAAGTCATGGAGGCAATGCGTAAGATGAGAAGGGGCAGAGCTACCGGGCCAGACGAAATTCCGGTTGAACTGTGGAAGTGTGTGGGTAGAGCAGGCTTGGAATGGCTTACTGCATTGTTTAGTGTTATATTCAAGACTAATAGAATGCCTGAAGAGTGGAGGTGGAGTACAATGGTCCCGTTGTATAAGAACAAAGGTGATGTCCAGAGCTGTAACAACTATAGGGGCATCAAATTACTAAGTCATACCATGAAAGTTTGGGAGAGAGTGGTAGAAATGAGAGTGCGAAGGACGGTGTCTATTTCAGACAACCAGTTCGGGTTCATGCCGGGACGATCTACCACAGAAGCTATCCACCTTATTAGGAGGATGGTGGAACAGTACAGAGATAAGAAGAAGGATCTCCACATGGTGTTTATTGATCTGGAGAAAGCGTACGATAAGGTTCCTAGGAAGGTCTTATGGAGCTGCTTAGAGGATAAAGGGGTCCCGAGTAACTATATTAGGGTGATTAAAGACATGTATGATGGAGCTAAGACTCGGGTTAGGACAGTAGGAGGCGACTCTGAACACTTTCCAGTTATTACGGGGTTGCACCAAGGGTCTGCGCTCAGCCCATTCCTATTTGCCCTGGTGATGGATGCACTGACTCATCATATTCAAGGGGAGGTTCCATGGTGCATGCTATTTGCTGATGACATTATTCTAATTGACGAGACAAGAGGCGGCGTCAACGAGAGGCTAGAGATTTGGAGACATGCTCTTGAGTCTAAAGGTTTCAAGTTGAGTAGGACGAAGACGGAATACCTCGAGTGCAAATTTGGAGTTGAGCCGACGGAAGCGGGAGTTGAAGTGAGGCTTGACTCTCAAGTCATTCCCAAGAGAGGTAGTTTCAAGTACCTTGGATCGGTTATTCAGGGGATCGGGGAGATTGACGAGGATGTCACACACCGTATAGGGGTGGGGTGGATGAAGTGGAGGTTAGCGTCGGGAGTCTTGTGTGACAAGAAAGTGCCACCGTTACTAAAAGGTAAGTTTTATAGAGCAGTGGTTAGGCCTGCCATGTTGTATGGAACTGAATGTTGGCCGGTAAAGAACTCACACATCCAGAAGATGAAAGTAGCAGAGATGAGGATGTTGAGGTGGATGTGCGGGCATACAAGGATGGATAAGATTAGGAATGAAGATATTCGAGAGAAGGTGGGTGTGGCCCCCATGGAGGACAAGATGCGGGAAGTAAGACTCAGATGGTTCGGGCACATTCAGAGGAGGAGCACTGATGCACCGGTGAGGAGGTGTGAGCGACTGGCTGTAGTGGGCATGCGGAGAGGTAGAGGAAGACCTAAGAAGTATTGGGGAGAGGTGATCAGACAGGACATGGCGCGACTTAGGATTACTGAGGACATGACCCTTGATAGGGAATTATGGAGGTCGAGCATTAAGGTTGTAGGTTAGGGGAGAGTGTGAATATTTCTACGGCACAATAGAGTGAGACTATCCAGTTAGGAGTTAGACTAGGAATGCCATTGGTCGTCTATTGACGCAGGGCTTTACCTTCTAGTTGTATTATACCAGCCATCTATTTCGTATTTCGTATTTCGTATTCTGTATTTCATATTTCATATCTCTTATATATTGTTGTTATTTTTAATACGCATTTTTATGGTACTAATATATCATCTCCTATTGCTTTTTGAGCCGAGGGTCTCCTGGAAACAGCCTCTCTACCCTTCGGGGTAGGGGTAAGGTCTGCGTACATATTACCCTCCCCAAACCCCACTTGTGGGATTATACTGGGTCGTTGTTGTTGTTGTTGTTGATGTGCCTTCTTTTTCTTTCCACCATGCATGGGAGAGAGGTCTCTCCATCCCTAGAGACTCTCCATTCCTGCTGCAATAGCTTCATCCTCATCCATATCAAAGTCCTCCCAATTTTTCATTTTTTATTGCATTAGCTATTTCTTGGTCAACAATCCCACCAGGTTCATGTCTCTTTACAACCAATCCAATAGGCTTGATTTTAGAGGCTTGAAATTGATTTTAGAGGCACAAAAGAGGTGCCTGAGGACTTGCTCCAAGGAGGAGATCTATGTTACCAAATCAGCCCACCTAGGAGCACTAGTAGTGCCTATTTTTTCCTTAGAACCAAGCAAAACAGTTATGGAATTAGTTTTTGATAGTGAATGTATACTTTTCTCTAAGTTAAGATCATTCCCTATAGATAATAACATTTGCCCGGAATCACCTTCATGCTCACCAAATGACTCCATAGATTGAGAAGGAACCTCCTGAACCGATGTATTCAGCGTAACCAAAGGTGGTTTGATATTTTTGGTAGAATTCGTCATCATAGCTGCATGGTTTTCTTGTATTATTTTTTGCAACTTTTGGATTGGAAAAATGCAAAATTGGACGTGTTACGTTATGCTCTTGACTTTTTGAGAGAGAAGCAAACATATTTGTGCAATTTTTCGTTGCCTTCAAACGTGCATCCTTACTACTACTTTGAACTAGTTGAAGCTTGTTTTGTTGTTTATTGTTGCTGCCAAGGAACCCTTTTTTTCTTTGTACCATAGTCCATTCCTCTCCTGGTACTCCCTTTGTTTCTCCAACAACTTTGGATCAACTCCACCCTTAGTTTTTCCAGTCATCTGGACTTCAACAACCTTCTGCCCGACACCTGATCCATCGTTCCCTCCCACAGCTTCAAGATAAATAGCTTGTGCTCCTATTTTACCTGATGCAACAGTAGCTTGATCATTTTTTGTAACTCCATTACCATTATTTGCAGCTTCAACTTGTGTACCAAATATACTAGTAGGATCAACTGTTGATGTAGCAGTAGGATTTTCTACCATTTGTTGAGGATGTCCAGCTTCCTCATTCACTTCTAAAGCTGGTACCAATTATTTATCATTATTTATTGCATCCGGTATCACCACCAGCCTCATCTTCTATTATATGCACAATGACACAATCACCAATAGTTCCAAGGATTGCAGGAGGTTGATTCCCATTAGAGATAGGAGATGGGGAATCATCAGTAGTCATAGGGTTTTCTTTGATGACTAAGGTTGCCTTCTTCTCGTCCAGCTCCTCACATCCTTTCCTACTCAACATAGGATTGGAATTATCCTTTTCCATCGCTGACACAGTTTCCAATGTGTGTGAAGCTATTGTTAGATCAACTGACACTTCTAACTGCTTAGAAATCTCCATCGTTTGCTGCTTTTTAGCATTCAAGAATTCCTTCATATCCCCTTGTAACTTTTCAACTAGCATTCCTTCATTAATGGCTGCTTCTTTCTCATGTTGCATGACTATTTCTTCCTCATATTGCATACTCCCTACTGCCTTTTTATTCAATAATCGACAAGTTTTTTCATCATGTCCTTGATTTTTGCAATGGCTTCAATATAACGGCAACTTATCATAGACAAAATATTGGAAAACTTTCACAATCTTGCACGTGTGTTTGTCCACAAATTGTAGTCTCAGCTTATCAGGTAGCTCGTCTATTAAATCAAGGATCACCTATTCTAGCAGTACTTGGATGCGAATTGATCTGAGTAGCTTTATCAATGGCTATGGGTTTGCCAACAACTGGTGCTATGGACAACAAAACATGCTTGGCAAACACTGCCCTTTGATGCCAAAAACTTTCGGCAGTAGGGTTCTCAATATTGATAAGTCCGGTGTATTTGAGGATAATTTCACACAATAGCTTGATGTAGCCCCTCCTCTTTTGCAAATTCCACGTTCATCCGTTGTAAATTGAATTGTTGGAACACCATGGATAACTTCAATAGGTTTTAGGTGTGTTTGGTTCAAAGTAGTGGCTGTTTTGATTTGGTGTAAGCGTGCATCATATGTAGGTTGTTTGCTAGGGTTTTGGGTGCTCTCTTCAAGGGTTGGAGATGGCTGAGATAAGTGCAACCATGAAAGCCCTAAATCGCCATTAGAGTTGCCTAGCAAACATGGCATTAAATTCAATCAATTAAAATTATGGTAAAGTTCTCTAAAAGTCAATAGATATTTAGTAAAAATTAATCAAATAGACAAACCTATGGTATATCATTGGGTAAAAGGTTAAATTTACCGTAAAATGTTGTGTAATGATCCAAATTTACCGTCCATTAATAATTGGGGTAAAATCAATCCTTGTGGTTACCAAAAGGGGCTATATTTATCCTTATTGACTAACAACATAAGTTTTCCAACACCCGGGCCTTTTTTCAAGGAAGATTGATCCGTTTAACCTTGAATTATGCAAAATGATCAAGATTTGCCCCGGATAACTATTCACTTTTCATAGTCTAACAAATGGAAAAACAAATTGAAGAATTTCTGTTAAATATGTTGATACTAAGACAATGGAAATGACATCAGGTAGTCACTCTTAAGCATGTTGTTTAAAATATATCTACAGCATACAATATATTTAAAGATTAGCCAATTTCGCTCAAATTTCAAGATACGACGTCATAGAGTATAAACCTCAAAATTCAAACTTCAGGACATCGTGTCCTAAAGTTCGAAAATTGTGTCCTGAAGTTCGAATCTGATGTCCTGGATTTTAAATTAGTGGTTCGGAAATTCAAGACATTTAGTCCTGAATTTCAAATTAGCAGCTCAAAAATTCAAGATATGAATTTTCAGATTCAAGATACTTAATCTTGAAGTTTTGGTTAATTGACTAATCCTTAAATATATTGTAAACTATTAATATATTTCAAATAGCGGGCTTAAAAGTGGTTATTAACTGGTACCTTGTTAACTCCTCGAGCTTTGTGTATGGAGTTGACCATGTTCTTTTCCTCTTGAATCAATTGTAAGGGTGTCTAACGGGTGGGCCGGGCCGGGCTGGGTAGGGAAAAGTTGAAACCGTCCGTGTTTCGAACCGGGCCGGTTACGGGTTAAGGGTTACCGGGCTTAATGGGATCGGGTTCATCCGGGTAAAAAATGAACTGTAAGGGTTACGGGTCCAAGGGGTCGGGCTGGATTAGTTTTATTTTTTGTATTTTGTATAACTATTGTAATTTATATTAATATAAAGTAAAAATATAAAGAATACAATGAAGATGGGAAAAAATTGCACTTATAAATTGCAAGTGTTACATTTATTTCAAACTTACAAATTGAAAGGTTTACATTTAACAACAAGTAAATAAACGAAAAAAGAGTAAATTCAAAGGTTTTGCATTGCCTTATACTCTAAAACCTTATAAAAAATTAAAAATCTAGCCTTCAAACCGGTCCGGGACGGGACGGTTAACCGGATGAATTAAAGTGAACGGACCAACCCCCTAACCCTAGTAACCCAGCCCACCTGACCCCCTAAGTACCGTGTCGGGCCGGTTTTCAACTGGTCTGGGTCGGGCAGGCCTTGAAAACCTCATTTAGAGTCGCCTCGATTTGCGTGCACAGTCCGGACGCGTAGCTGGAAAGCTTAAATATGAAAATCTATGAAAATGATAAAAATTTGGTTATAAAATGAGTAAATTTGACTTTGGTCAACGTTTTGGGTAAACGGACCCGGACCCCTAATTTGACGGTCCCTGAGGGTCCGTAGGAAAATATGGGACTTGGGTGTATGTCCGGAAGCGAATTACGAGGTCCCGAGCCCGAGAAATGAATTTTCAAAGAAAATTATTTTCTGAAATTGTTTAAGGAAATTTGAAATGAAATTTGATTAGAACATGTTAGTATCGGGCCCATATTTTGGTTCCGACGCCCGGTACAAGTCTTATATATGATTTAAGATGTTTCTGTGAAATTTTATGAAAAACGGATGTCATATAACGTGATTCGGACTTAAATCGCAAAGTTGATGTTTAAAGAAGTTTTGAGAAGATTTCATTGATTTCGAGATTTAATTTGATGTTCATGATGTTATTTTGATGATATGATTACACGAATAAGTCTGTAGGATATTTTAAGGTTTGGTGTACGCTTGGTTTGGAACCCCGAGGGCTCGGGTGAGTTTCGGGTAGGTTCCGAGATGCCTTAGGCCTAAAAATACAGTTGTGACAGGTTCAGAGAAGTTGCAGGTCTCTGAACCCGCCAGTGCGGTCCGCACAAAAATGTGTGCGACCGCGGAAGGGGGACAGTGCGGTCCGCGGTCGGCTTTGTGCGGTGCGCGGTGGAGGCATGTGCGGTCGCAGTCCATTTCGTGCGGTACGTACTAGGCACTGGACCGCAGTACCCTCAGGAAGGCCTGTGCAGTCGCAGTCCATTTTGTGCGGTCCGCACAGGGGGTTTGAGAGGGGTATAGATAGACGAGATTTTCAGTTATGTTTCATTTTTCAAAACCCCAAAAACATAAGAGGCGATTTTTCAAACAATCTTTCTTCTCCAAATCAATTGTAAGTCATTTTTAACTAGTTTTCTTCAATCATTAACATCTTTTAACATGATTTCAACTTCAAATCAATAATTTTCATTTGGGGGGGAGGCGGGTAGAACCTAGGTTTTTCAAATATTAGGGATTTGGACATCGATTTGAGGTCTGATTTCAAAACAAATTATATATTTGAGTTCGTGGGAGAATGGGTAATCAGGTTTTGGATCGAACCTCGGGTTTTGACCACGTGGGCCCTGGGGCGATTTTTGACTTCTTGGGTAAAACTTTGGAAAACTCATTTTCATGCATTGGGGTTGATTCATTTAGCGTTTATTGATGTAATTAAGTAATTTGTGACTAGATACGAGCGAATTGGCGGTGGAATCAATGGGTAAAGCTATAATTGAACCTTGAGTTGTGTTCGTGGCATCAAGGTAAGTGTTTGGTCTAACCTTAGCTTGAGGGATTAGGAGTTGTGTCCTATTTGCTATTTGTTTCTTGTTGAGTACGACGTATAGGCATGGTGACGAGTATCTATACATTGGTGTCAAGCATGATCGTGAGTCTTATATTGTGATTTTCATGATTTTGTTGTATTATTCATGCATTGGTGAAGATTTCTATTTGTTGTATAAAGTTGTGGAAAGAATTGTGACCTATGAACATTGAAGAGTGTGGGCTTCAGTTGTATAACGAATTGTGAAAGTATAAGTGATAATTAAAACTCTAGAGCATTGGCTCGAGTTGTGAAGTGAATTGTGAAGTAAAAGTGAGAAAGAGAAGAGATCATTATGTTGCCCCCTTGCCGGCTATTATTGAGTTATGGTTCTCTTGCATTGTGTTCCTAAATGATATTACGGACGCTTAGGTTGATGATTCTTTGTGTTGGGTAAGGATTGTGGTTATAGCAGTGGTAGTTAGATGTTGGAACAAGTTTGGTTGTAGCTGAGGTAGTTAGGTGTTGTAACAAGTTTGGTTATAGCTGTGGTAGTTAGATGTTGGAACAAGTTTGGTTATAGCTGAGGTAGTTAGGTGTTGTAACAAGTTTGGTTATAGCTGAGGTAGTTAGGTGTTGTAACAAGTTTGGTTATAGCTGTGGTAGTTAGATGTTGGAACAAGTTTGGTTATAGCTGAGGTAGTTAGGTGTTGTAACAAGTTTGGTCTGTTTCTCCATTGCCGGGATATAATTACTTATTCCATCGAATCCCTTGCCGGGATAGTGCAGACCTTATTGATCCCTTGTCGGGACACTCGTTATAATTGTAAATATTATATATGGATCGGGTTGCATGCCGCAACAATATTATATATGGATCGGGTTGCATGCCGCAACAACATTATATATGGATCTGGTTGCACGCCGCAACAATATTATAAATGGGAGCGGGTGGTACGCCTACCACAAGATGTAATGAAATGGGAGCGGGTGGTACGCCTACCACAAGATATAATAAAATGGGAACGGGTAGTACGCCTACCACAAGATATAATAAAATGGGAGCGGGTGGTATGCCTACCACAAGATATAATGAAATGGGAGCGGGTGGTACGCCTACCACAAGATGTAACGAAATAGGAGCGGGTGGTACTCCTACCACGAGATGTGAAAAGAAAGCGAAATCTGCCTTTGTTTTTCCTACTCTTGTTAGTGGTTGGATTTTGATTCCTTTATAGTTCTTGTGATAATCTGTTCTTACCTGTTATTCCCCGAAGCATGTTTCCCTCTCCCATCTTTACTTGTTTATTTCTGCTTTACTTTCTGTTGTATATCATATAACTGCACATGTTTATTTGGTAGTCTGGTCCTAGCCTCGTCACTGCTTCGCCGAGGTTAGGCTAGGCACTTACCAGCACATGGGGTCGGTTGTGCTGATACTACACTCTGCACTCTTTTGTGCAGACTCCAGTGTTGTGGACTTCGGACCGCAGTGAGATTGCTGATTCTTGATCATCAGGCGACCCGAGATAGTCCTGCAGGCGTCCGCAGGCCTTGGCGTTTCCTTCTATCTACTATTCCTGTTTCTTTCTTGTATATCTAGAGACAGCGTTGTATTTATTCCTTTCAGGCCCTTTATTTGTAGTATTCTTAGACCGTCTGTGAAACTGTGACACCAGTTCTGGGTAGTTGAGACTCAAACAGTTGTATTAGATATTCATGTTCAGATAGCTTAATGTTTCTTTCTTCCGCTCGTGTTAAATTCCATTGTTTAAATGTTATTATTTCGAAATTGTTAATGAATATAAAATGGGTAAAAGGGTAAATTGTGCAATTAATTGGCTTGCCTAGCTCGTACTAGTAGGCGCCATCACGACTCCCGAGTGCGGGAATCCGGGTCGCGACACCGGGTCAACCCGGCCCGTTTGACACCTCTAATCAATTGTGGACATTATGAGGTATTGGGTCAAATTTATCGCCTGAAATCACAAGTTTGTGTCGAACTACTTTTAACTGTCTGTTTTGCATTAATGGCTCCTTGCTCAAAAGCAGAAAAAAGTCGCCAAGATTGACAAATACATGAAATGTAAAGATGACAAAACCAAATTACTAGACATATACAATAGGAACATGAGGACCGTTGATACTCATATCTTGAGGCAAGTTACATCCTTCATGCAGAAACCATCCTTCATTCATTTCCTTTCTATTCTTGCTACAACACTCCTCAACCTCACCTTTTTTCAAAAGCAACAGGGGTAACTTCAATGGAGCAAGAAGGATGAAACAAAACAATTTAGAAATTGCCAGCATCAGCACCTAGAACGGGTGAGTATGTATATGTTTGGAACGGAAAGAAGGATTGGATAAGCTTTTAGCTTTGGAATATACTTGATGAATAATCAAAAGCAACATTGATTCAGTTGAGACCCTCCTGTTTGCCGATAGATTGAGGTGATATTGTCTATTCCAGTACCATGAACTCAGATAGAGGTGTCAGCAGCAATCAGGACAACCGATATAATCATCATCTTTGCAAAATATTGAGAAGCTAGTGACCCGTGAAAACAATGGTCTTTCCGAGGATGAACGTTACCACTGTCAATTCAATGAAGAAGATTGTGTTGATGAGACCTCTATCAACTGTCCATCCAAATATGGTAATTCCCCCAGGATTGTTCTGCAAATACATCACTGCATAACCAATAATACATAAACTGAGTTTACATGCATGACATTAAATGCCATAGAACCAAAAGAAACAACATAAAACTACACCAGCAACTACTTCTCAGTCACAAACTAGTAATTTGTTGGGCTCTTCAATACCCATTTCACTCCATTTGGGCTCGCTTCATTCCATTTCCATGGGAAGAAACAAAATTAAAAAAAAATGATAGCACTCAGATAAGGAAGAAAAGAGATTCATCAGATAGAAGTGCAATATGTTGCTATGACTTAGGCAGGGGAACCGTCATTTCTATCTTTTTCGTAAGCGCATCGACAAGTAGAGATTTGGGTAATGGGTGACATTTGAGCAAATTGTGTCTGAAGACTGACCTGCCGGAGACAGCCGTTTACAGTGAGGTAACTAAAGCATATCAATTCAAATAATAAGAAAGTCATTTTAGTTTGGAGAAACATAACGTTACTTAGATCAACCTGGGAACAGATCATTAAAGTTTACCAGAACTTCAAATAATTGCACACAGTTTTTGTTAACAGGACTAGGAAATCGTTGTTTTAGCTTCACTAGGTAAAGTCATTGCAGCCGTGTAACAAGGACAGCATAGGAAGATGATAAGTGCATTCAATTGTTTTGGCATGATAACGAGCAAAAACACAATATGTGTTCAACTGCACGATTCATAGAATTTCTTGTTTGTTTAGTGAAGCCCATAATTCCAATTCAGAAGGAACCATCAAACAGAGTAAATATTTATTTTCAGAAGATTGTGTGAGGTGTACCTTGCATGAATATATGTGATCTATGGTGTACAAACAAAAGCGAATCCTGGCTCTTTTTCTAACTGAGGTGTCAACATAGTCTTACATACCTAGGGCTTGTCTCTTTTGGTACGAGGACATGTAAGAAGCCAATTGCGTATTTGTCGGTTCAGTTACAAAATCTAGAGACTCCAAATCGCTCTCTGAGAAGTTCATATAGAATGAGCTAGACCGGTTAACCTCCAGGTTACTCATGCTAGTTGAGTTTCTCATTTGGGACGCTTCACCTGAAGTGCATGTAGCCAAAGCATGCCATCTACTTGCCACTGATCCAATACCTTGGGCTCTGTGGGATATTTTTGCAGCAGCATTCAAGCAAAGGATCACCCCTACCACCTGAACAACTGAGGAGACCTGAAAACCGGAGGAGGAGAAGAGCGATGAAAAATTAACCTTGAATTCTGAAAGTAGAGCTTTTTAGACAAATCCCTCAGTTCTAACAAAAAGTGAATCATGACAACTAGTGAAGTACAGGGAAATGCACATAAAGAAGTACATTGGATGTGCAAATGAAAAGTTGATTTACTCACATTCAAAAAAATAATTCATGAAGGAGTTGCTCTTAAAAATTCTCAAACAAAGTATGTAAATATTGGGAATTGACTAAATTAACCAACGGTATAACCACGATACATGGGAAATAATTGCATCTGGGTCACTCAGAAACAACAACCAGATAACATTTGTCTATGAAAAGGAAGGAAAAAACTTACTGCAAAATCACCACCATTTATGTAAGTGATCAGCCCGGTATAACCAGTTGTCTGGAAGAGAGTCACAAAATGGCTCACAATGACAATTAAGAACTCCAGCAGAAGATAGATTCGAAATCTATGACTAATTTTGGAGAGATGATAACGTAGACGAACGTGTTCTTGTATCAAAACAACACATTCAGGCTCCCTTTCCAAAAGCTTCACATAGTCATCAAAGTGTATAATTTGCAATTTGCAGACCAGGTGGAATAAAACACAAGCTGACAGGAAAATTGCAGTAATATAAGTCCATGATGAAATAAAAGCTAATGAAATAGCAGCCGATTGCCACCATGACTCATGATGCACGTACAAAATGCGAATTATTTCACGTGCAGTCTTCAAAAGGAAACATGGGAACACCCACAATACTAGCAAGCGAACAGAATCCTGCAAAACAAAATTTGGTAAATGTTGTAAGTCCTAAATAGGACGTGGGAATAAGTTATTAATGAAAGTGGAGAAGTCCAAATTGAAAACCTGATCCATTCAATACTTAGGCTTAGGATGATGACCAGGCTAGTGAGAGCTAACCTAATTTGCCTTATTTTTTTTTTTTGACAAGTAATCTAATTTGCCTTCATTACCTGATCTCTTTATTAGGTAGAGTAAATATACTACTTTCTCTCTTTTTCTTTTGATAAGTAAATATGCTACTTTCTTTTCGGAATCTTATATCAGGTAGTCCACCGACTTGCATAAGCCATAAAGAAAAGGAAGCATAGATGAAACTGCTAGTGGGAAAGCTAAGAGTACTTACATTTCATCAAAACACCTAAGTTTAATGTTTGTTTGAAGATCAGAAAGGTTTGTTCGTCCATATTTTATGACAATGATCTCATGCACACGGAGGATGTGGTTACTAATCCATCAATATCAGCTGGTATGATGCACTCCTTTAAGCAGTAACAGATCTCAACCACATCTTTCAAACATCTTCCCTCACTTTTGCTTTTCATTTTCTAATATTCACATCCAAATTCCTTTATAATTCTACTGATGTCCCGGAGTGGAAGTCATCACAAAGCAATACCAACAATCTTTAAAGATGACAAGTTTCCAAGCTTAATTCATATAATAGTGCTCCCGGGCAATATATCAAAAATAGATCCACATAATCAACAAAAACAAGCACGTGGAAAGTGACGTCTAATGTAATAAGTGTTGCGGAAGCCAAATGTATATAGTGTGAATAAGTCACAACTACTATACCAAAATTATGACAGCCACCAAATAATAAATAAGACAATAAAGCAACAATAAAGGGAACACCAGAATTTACGAGGTTCGGCTAATTTTGCCTACTCCTCGGACACAACCAATATTTTATTTCACTCCAAAATACAAGTGAAATAATACTAAAGAGAGAAGATACAAATGCCTTAAACAGATGAGAAGGCAAATGAGAGGTGTGTTTCAATCCTAAACATTAGGCCTTCTTTTATAGGGGAAAAATCCCCCCAAACTTAACTCCCAACCAATGTGGGACTTTGGCATTTTGCCAAACTTCAACAAATCTCCACCTTGGCAAAATTCCACATTTTCAATTCTCTCTCAATAACAAATTTTGGTTGTGTCTTCATCTTCAATCTTCAGTGTTCAACAATGTTGATCAAATCCAAACAATGTTGAAACTTGACCGCAGTCACCACCTTTGTCAGCATATCAGCAGGATTCTCTGTAGTATGAATTTTCTTCACCGTGACTCCACCTTCTTCTATGATTTCTCGTACGAAATGATACCGAACATCAATGTGCTTCGTCCTTGCATGATAAACTTGGTTCTTCGCTAATTGAATAGCACTTTGACTATCACAAAAAATTGTGATACCTTTTTGTTCAACACCAAGCTCCTTTAGCAATCCTTGAAGCCAAATTGCCTCTTTCACAGCATCTGTAATAGCCATGTACTCTGCCTCTGTTGTAGACAAAGCAATTGTTGACTGCAAAGTAGACTTCCAACTAACTGGTGCCTTTGCAAAAGTAAACACATAACCAGTAGTTGATCTTCGTTTGTCCATATCACCCGCAAAATCTGAGTCACAATATCCAACTACAAACTGATTGTCTTCCTGCTCAAAAACTAACCCGACATCTACAGTATTATGAATATACCGTAGAATCCACTTCACAGCTTGTCAATGCTCCTTCCCTGGATTGTGCATATATCTGCTAATAACTCCAACAGCTTGTGAAATGTCAGGCCTTGTGCAAACCATTGCATACATCAAGCTACCAACAGCATTTGCGTATGGTACCTTTGACATATACTCTCGTTCAGCTTCATCCATTGGCGACATAGTAGTACTTAGCTTAAAATGGGAAGCAAGTGGAGTACTAACTGGCTTAGTCTTGTCATCTATGCCAAAACGTTGAAGTACTCTCTTCAAATATTCCTTTTGAGATAAACAGAGTTTCTTTGAACGTCTATCTCTAATTATCTCCATGCCAAGAATTTTCTTTGCCTCACCCAAATCCTTCATCTCGAACTCCTTCTTCAGTTGAATCTTCAACTTATCAATTTCTTCCGAATTCTTGGAAGCTATCAACATATCATCAACATATAGGAGAAGATATACAAAGGAACCATCTTTAAGCTTGTGCAAATACACACAATGATCGTATTTGCTTCTCTTGTACCCTTGCCGCAACATAAACTCGTCAAATCGCTTGTACCATTGTCTAGAAGATTGTTTCAATCCGTACAACGATTTTTCAAGTTTGCACACCATATTTTCTTTTCCAGCAACTTTGAATCCTTCTGGCTGAGTCATGTAGATTTCCTCCTCCAAGTTTCCATGTAAAAACGCAGTTTTTACATCCATCTGAACTAGTTCCAAATCCAATTGTGCTACCAAAGCCAACATAATTCTAATGGAGGAATGTTTTACAACTGGAGAAAACACTTCATTGTAATCAATTCCCTCCTTTTGAGCATATCCTTTGGCCACCAATCTTGCTTTGTAGCGAACATCTACTTGGTTAGGAAATCCTTCCTTCTTTGCAAATACCCATTTGCACCCAATTGCTTTCTTTCCCTTCGGGAGATTGGCCAATCTCCATGTATGATTCTGATGAAGGGACTGTATCTCATCATTCATGGCAATCCTCCACTTATCTTCTTCTGAACTTTGAACAGCGTCTTTATAAGTAGTAGGAACATCATCAGCTACAATTGAGGTTGCACAAGCAACCGTCTCTATGAGACGAACAGGTTTCGTTATTGTTCTTTTTGGCCTGCTGGTTGCTATTGATTCAAGTTGTTGTTGAGATTCCTGAGTTGGAATCTCCTCTACTGGCTCTCCTTCCAGAGGGTAATCTTCATTTGTTTCCTCCTCTGCTTCTTGTGTAGGAAAAATAAATTTTCCCTCAAACTCCACCTGCTTAGAAGCACCTTCATTTTGTTTGGTATCTTCTGTTACCTTATTTACCATAGCAAATTCATCAAAGGTAACATCTCTGCTGAATATTACTTTCTTTGTCATAGGACACCATAAGCGATATCCTTTGACTCCAGAAGTAATTCCCATAAAAATAGCCTTCTTTGCCCTTGGATCCAATTTTGACTCCGTCACATGATAATATGCAGTTGAGCCAAACACGTGCAAAGAGTTATAATCTACAGCAGGTTTTCCGTACCATTTTTCAAATGGTGTTTTGCCATCAATAGCAGCAGATGGTAGACGATTAATGAGGTGGCATGCATATGTAATTGCCTCAGCCCAAAATTCTTTGCCCAAGCCAGCATTGGACAACATACACCGTACCTTCTCCAGCAAGGTCCGGTTCATACGTTCTGCCACTCCATTCTGTTGTGGTGTATGTCTAACAGTGAAGTGTCGGACGATGCCATCATTTTCACAGACCTTATTGAAATGATCATTTTTGTATTCACCTCCATTGTCTGTGCGAATACACTTGATTCTCCTGCCTGTCTGATTCTCCACCATCGTCTTCCATTTGAGAAAAATTCCCAACACTTCATCTTTGCTCTTCATTGTATACACCCATACTCTTCGGGAAAAATCATCAACAAAGGTTACAAAATAGTGCTTCCCACCCAATGAAGGTGTTTTGGAAGGACCCCAAACATCAGAGTGTACATAATCCAAAATGCCTTTAGTATTATGGATCGCTGTACCAAATTTAACCCTTGTCTGTTTCCCTTTGACACAATGCTCACAAAACTCCAAGTTGCAAGCCTTTACTCCTTTTAACAATCCTTGATCTGATAGAGTTTTCAAGGATTTTCCTCCAGCATGTCCCAAGCGCATGTGCCATAGCTTGGTTGCTTCTGCCTCTTTGTCGTCACTGGATGTTACTGTCGCTGTCCCAATAATTGTACTGCCACGATAGCGGTACATATTATTATTCTTCCGATTAGCCTTCATTACCACTAGTGCACCGGAGCATACTCTCATCACTCCATTTTCTGCAATGATTTTGAACCCTTTTGATTCTAGGGCTCCCACAGAGATGAGATTCTTCTTCAAATCCGGTACATATCGAACATCTATCAATGTTCTGATCATTCCATCATGGTTCCTTAATCGTATTGAACCAATGCCATATGAGGTAAGAGGGCTGTTATCCGCTGTGTGGATGACTCCATATTCTCCTTCTTGAAATTCCACGAACCAGTCCCTGTTGGGACACATATGATAGCTACAAGCCGAGTCCATCAACCATATGTCTGAAGATGTTGATGACTCTGTTGTAACTAATGAGAAGTCTGAATCATCACAATCAGCTACATTTGAATCCATAATGGCCTTTCCATTGTTATGTTTGGCCTTATTCTTCAACTTCGGACAGTCTTTCTTCCAGTGCCCTTTTTCTCGACAAAAGGCACATTCATCTTTGCTGGGTCTGGATCTTGACTTGGATCTTCCCTTCTTTGTCCTCGTTTGATTTTGAGGACGACCCCTCACAAACAGTGCTTCTCCTTCTCCGCCCTTCTGTTTTTCTCGCTTTCTTTGTTCATAGCTGTACAAAGCTGAACAAACTTCTCTGAGAGAAATTTCGTCATTTCCATGGAGTAGAGTAGTTTCAAGGTGCTCGTACTCATCAGGAAGTGACGCCAACAACATTAAGGCCAAGTCACCATCATCATAAGTTGTATCCATATTTTGCAAATCTGTGACCAACTTATTGAAACTGGTGATATGTTCATTCATCGTGGTACCAGGAACATAGGTGAAGTGAAACAGTCTCTTCTTCATGTACAATTTATTTTGACTGTTTTTCTTCAAAAATTTATCCTCCAGTGCTTTCCATAATTTACTTGCAGAAGTTTCCTTTGTGTATGGATATTTCTGCTCTCTAGCAAGGTAGGATCGAATGGTACCGCAAGCAACACGGTTGATAATTCTCCAATCTTCTTCTCCAATAACATCTGGTTTCTTTTCTTCAATGGCCAGATCTAGCCCTTGTTGAAAAAGGACATCTAGAACCTCGCCTTGCCACATCCCAAAATGTCCGGACCCGTCAAATATTTCGACCGCAAATTTCGCATTTGACACAATTCTTGTCATAAGCGAAGATGCCAATGATGACGTATTGTTGACACTTGATGTAGATTCTTCTTGTTTATTGTCTCCCATCTTTGACACAAATATTATTTAATAGCTGACGACACAAATCAAGATTATTTCCTTTCTGGTGTGGAAGATCAGACTAAGCTGCAACCACAGAGCATACTCAGACAGAACCTTGACTCAGTTACCAAGATAAATCTTTTCTGATGTGGAAGATCAGACTATGCTGCAACCACAGAGCATACTTAGACAGTACCTTGGCTCTGATACCAATTGTTGCGGAAGCCAAATGTATATAGTGTGAATAAGTCACAACTACTATACCAAAATTATGACAGCCACCAAATAATAAATAAGACAATAAAGCAACAATAAAGGGAACACCAGAATTTACGAGGTTCGGCTAATTTTGCCTACTCCTCGGACACAACCAATATTTTATTTCACTCCAAAATACAAGTGAAATAATACTAAAGAGAGAAGATACAAATGCCTTAAACAGATGAGAAGGCAAATGAGAGGTGTGTTTCAATCCTAAACATTAGGCCTTCTTTTATAGGGGAAAAATCCCCCCAAACTTAACTCCCAACCAATGTGGGACTTTGGCATTTTGCCAAACTTCAACAAATCTCCACCTTGGCAAAATTCCACATTTTCAATTCTACATACATTTATCGCTTACATAACCTACCTCGCGAACTAACATTTGTCCCATACATTACCTACCTCCCAAACTAATGGAAGAAGGTGTTAGATCACTTTCTAAAGCCCTTTGTTTTTTTATGAATTAAGATGAGTAAATTAATCTGGTGGAAGGGGTCCATAAAAATTAAAATTTGCTTCGATTAAATGAGGAAGGATGTAGCAAGATTAGCATACAATGATTACATAGATAAGAAGGCACTCACAGAGATTTTGTTAAGATATTGGTCACTAAAACGCTCCATATGGCCACTGTAGCGATCAACAAAGAGGAATTTCCGGATTCCATACTTGCGAAGGTTATGTGAAAGGCAAATCAAGGATGCAGCGGCAAGAAGAGCCTGAGAAGCCAAAATATCCAGCTCAAAGCATTTGATTTGACCCTTTTCACATCCAGGACAATTAGAGAGCTCCAACATCACAACAGGAAGCACGACCCCAAATAACAAGAAGAAAATCCATGACAGCACAAACCTTACAACTGAAGACTGATTGAATCCCAACAATGTGAGAAGTAAGTCTAACCTCATAAGGGTTTTATCTAAATTAGTTTCATCATGATCATGATCATGATCATGGCTACTTCCATTTCCATTTTCTTGAATTTCATTGTTTTGGGATTCAGTTCGCTCCTGTTCTACGGGTTTGGATTCTTCCACATGGACTATGAGGGTCTCGTCCATTGACACAGAAAAACCTGAATTGGGATTAATCAAGATAGGTTCAACTAGATTGAAGTCAAACTCACAACACAGATCATTGCACCCATTTATTTAATCTGAAAATTGTTGAAAATGATGTGCTGGACAAGTTTTTAAGGTGAACAAGAACTACGTAAGACGGAGTAGGCTTTGTGGGTTTTCTTTTTTATTCAATTCTTGAATCTTGTTTTTTTTTTGGGTAGAGTCCAGTAAAAGAAAAGTCTTGTTTTGTACGGGAAAAGGTATGAGCTCACTTTGGAAACATCAATTTGAAATATTTCTTTATTGGTTGAATACATAAACAGCCCCTTAAATTTGTCCCCTTTTTTCATCTAGATCCTTAAACTAACTTCATAACCTATTAGGCATTCCATCTTTACACAAAATGTGCCTATCAAACACAAGAAGCTGAAGTAGTACATGAAAGAATATGCGTGTCGTTCAACCTTCAGTGATATGGCAAAAAACCAATGAAAAAATGACATGCAGCTCTTTTCCAGAAAAAACTTTGAAGCAATGTCCTTTTTAACTGGTGAGCATTAAAAAGGAGAGAGCAATTCTGTATTTTTTTCCAACTCTATTCTCAAATTAGTTTTTAGCTTATTCTGTTAGCTTATAATTTTTTTCTCTATCGTCATCTTTCCCACACAAGTTTCTTTCCCCTTTTTAAGACTTTCCTCTATTAGACCAGATTGAAGATTATCTCCGACGAGATCGTCGTGTGTTATTCACCAAATTATGATCAAGTTCTATAGATTCTGGCCAAAGTTATTATCTTCTAACTCAATTAACAATACCGTGTCATGGAATAACAAACAACTAATTAAGATAAACACTTTTGAGAGTTATTTTTTTGGGAATAAACCAACAAACCTCACATCACCAGCCCCAAAGAGAACAACAAGAATTTGTCAACAATTGTGAAAGTAAAACAAAAATTTAAAAGTATGATGAGCTGAAGATTTTTCTTTCTAGATGGGCATTTTTCTTTCTTTATTGCTAGGTGTATGCTTGGCATTCTCTGTGCAACTTTGCGTGCTGGGCTTCTGTTGTGTTTGTTTTGGTGAAGTTATGGTATTGAAGAGTGGGGACTCATGATCATACTCATGGTGGTTTGTAAGTTTTGAGAGAAATTTTCCGTATTGATAAATAAAATGAGAGCAAGAAGAGAAAAATCAATGGGACTAGTCGTGCTTCTTAACAGGAATTGAGATGGGGGAATTTGGTTGTGAAAAGCAAGATCAGGAGTGTGACTATGCTGGATTTATGGATGAAGAAATGGAGTTTTCCTGTAAACAATGAGGGAAAGTACAGTGAGGTATGAGTACTGGTGGTGGCTTCATTGGTGAAGAAGAAAAACATTTCATGTAAACATTTAAAACTGGTTGACGCGTTCAAAAGAGGTGAGATTCACCTTCTATGTCATGTCAGCTTCTTGTGTCTCATAGGCACAATTTGTGTAAAGATGGAGTGCCTAATGGGTCATGAGGTTAGTTTGAGTGTCTAAATAAATAAATAAAAGGAAGAAGTTTAAGGGGCTTCTATTTATTCATACTTCTTTATTTTGTTTCAATTTTGATGGCTAACTAGTATTATTTATGTCTATATCTATATTATATTAAAAACACAAAATCTCTTAATAATTTTTTTTTCTCGTTAATTTTATAATCTAATTCAAACTAGGAAAGTTTCGTAGGAGTATTTTTTGGGTCATATCGTAGGAGTACTAATCTTCACCTTCTACTCCAATTATAGTTAGAAGTATTGAATTTATCCTTTTATGTTTAGGAGGAGTATTAAATTTCATACCATGAACAATTTATACTAGAAAAGTTTCCTACCAAATCGTTCCTTACGTGACACCTATATTAATTATATTACTAATATGTAGGAGTTTTGATTCAATAATGATTTTATCTTATTCATTCTTTTTTGTTATTTGAATTATGTAATATGATTTTAATTCTTTTTATGTTACTAAATTTCCTAATCTTTTAAGGCTTATTAGGTAAAAAAAAAGTATTTTTGAGAAACTCATGAGGCATCCTGCTACAATAATGTGAATTTGTGTGAATTTCATAGTTAAAAAATTTTAGTAAAATATTGCATGTCTTCTCTATTCTTTAAAAATTGATTTCACATTAGACAAAATTATCATTTGTTTTATTCTTCTAATATTTAGAAGATGAAATAAATTAAAATTTTACTCACTGAATCTTTTTCTTGTTTGAACTAAGTAGAAATTCTTGTATTTAGAACATAATAATCATAAAATTTTACCTTGTATAAATATTAAGCTTAAATTATGACTAAATACACCAATTTTTTATGCCATATGAATTGTCTTTAATTGCACGTTTTTTAGCTCAAAAGAGATTGTTCATTGTGCTAAATTTTAGTTTGAATAACAATATTCAATTAAGAAAAGAATAAAATACATTAAAGAAAGAGGAAACATTTACTTTTTTCTTTATCCCGATTCAACACATCCTCTTTCAAATGCTATGAGTAGTCATGTTGGATTGAACTGCTATTCGTTTTCTTCTTTGATCACTATTTTGCTTATATATAAATATTAATATTAATATAAATTTAAAAATATAATTAGAAGAAATAATTATAAAAATATTTAATAATATATAGAGAGAAAGAAGGAGGGAGAAAATAATTGGAAGTTCAGTAACACTAAAGCTTCGACAAACACAAAGTCCAAAAGTTCAAAATTTTACCATTTAGAAACACAATTTGTTGTGGATAAAAATCTAATTATTATTAAATATCTACATTTAGATTTCACCTAATACTAAGAAATTAAATCTTCAAAAAATTAATTATCTTCTTTAATGCTGAGAACAAATTATTAAGTATTTGAATTAACTAATTATAAAAAAAATATTTGAATAAACTAATTAGCAAAATAATTCAATTCTATTTTTTTCTCTAAATTTATCATATAAGTAAAATTATTTTTCAAGTTAACACAAACATTAAATTACATGTATTTTCATAAAATAATATCAATGATTAAAGTCTCCTTTGTTTCCTTTCTCACCATCATATTTGTGGTTGTGCAGCTGTTGCTCGGGTTCCTAATGCGGTCCTCCGGCTCAAGGAGTGTATCGAAGGCATCTGCAAGTAGATGTAATACTACAAAAGCTCGTGGCGCAAGCTTTCGAAGGGCCAATGGGAGGCCCGTTCTCATGGTAAGGCTCTTCTTAGAGTAGAAATGGCGTGGGGTAGCCACTGTTTAAGTTGATATTTACTTTTTATCCAGCATTTTTAATGCTTAGAAAAAGTAGCCACTAGTCTATTAAAATTAATATGAAAAGACTGTGTTACCCTTTCCTCCCCAAACGAAAATACACCAATTTGTCATTCTACCCAATTTGGTTTCCCTCTTTCTCTCTCACCTTTTGCTCTCCATCGTCTCTGCCAAGAGCAAACTAGAGTCTTTTTTTCCTTATAATTTTGTTTTCTATCCAACTCTTCCTCTCTTGATAGTTTCCACAAGTTAAATACTGAAATCTCCTCCCTTTATATTTGTGTGAATGGCTTATATTTCCGTCAAGCTTTATATAGAGTATAAAAGACTTGAAAAATTAAAATCAATTTAAAATCAAAACATTACTCCATTGATAGGAGCAATTTACAGGGGCGAAAATATTATGGTAGAAATATCTTGAATCTTTCTCATTTTTAGTTTATTTTAAGGATAAGTAATGGAAAAGAAAAATGATTACAATTGCTAACTGAAAAGGAAGAGTCACCAAAGTTAAGGACATGTAGTCGTGAAGTCCTAAAGTTAAATTCAAAAGTTAAGGACATAGTCCTAAACTTAGAGTTTCAAGTTCAAAAGTTAAGGAAATGTAGTCTTGAAGTCCTAAATTTAAGTTCAATAGTTAAGGACACAAGTTCAAAAGTTAAGGACAAGCAGTCCTTAACTTACAGTTACAAGTTCTAAAGTTAAGGACAGGCAATCCTTAACTTACAATTACAAGTTCAAAAGTTAGGACAATAGGTCCTTAACTTTAATTTCCAAGTTCAAAAGTTAAGGACAGACAGTCCTTAACTTACAGTTACACGTTCAAAAGTTAAGGCCAAGCAGTCCTTAACTTACAATTACAAGTTCAAAAGTTAAGGACAATAGGTCCTTAACTTTGACCTACAAGTTCAAAAGTTAAGGACGCTTGGTCTTGAAGTTTGAGTTCCAAGTTCAAAAGTTAAGGACATGTAGCCTTGAAGTCCTGAACTTAGAGTTCCAAGTTCAAAAGTTAAGGAAATATAGTCCTGAACTTAGGGTTACAAGTTCAAAAGTTAAGGACATGTAGTCCTGAAGTCCTGAAGTTAGAGTTCCAAGTTCAAAAGTTAAGGACATGTAGTCCTGAAATCCTGAAGTTAAGTACAAAAGTTAAGGACATGAGCAGATGGGTATTTTCGTCCGGGAAGTTAAAGTTTATTAAACCAGTGGCTAAATACTAAAGACATTTTAAACGGTGGCTTAAAAGTAAATACATGTGTTATTAGTGGTCAACCGTGAACTTCCCCCTTCTTAGAATAGTTACTATTACCCCCGAACTTACGTAACACTGACCTTTTCTCTTTCATTCGCAGGTTTGCCTAAGACCATCAAACATAGGCCATTGGAAGGGGACGAGGATTCATCCCTATCCGTTAATCCCTCCGTTACAAGACAGTGCAGGGCTACCGCAGTGGAGGAGGAGAAGAAGAGGAAAAGAAAGTCTCTGGGCTCCCTAGGTCCCGAGGTGAAGCCAAAAAAGAGGGCAGCTTCCCGGGCTCATAAGCCCAAGAAGAGCACCAACTCTCGGGTGCCGGATTCTGACTCACTTCACCGGCTCAAGGATGAGTCTGAAGAAGACGATGACTTTGTCACTCACGGATCGACCCCTTCTAAGGAGTAGGCGACGGACGAGGAAGAGAGCCATGAGGCCGATCTCCCTCTGATTCGAGAGGCTGCAATGACGAGGGCTGAGAACTCTCGAGAAGCCGCCTCTATTCCAAAGGAAGCGATCTATGTGATAGACATCATGGAGGCGCCCTCCTACACCGAGTCCATGCTTGAAGAGGCCAAAGTAGGGAAAAATAAGTCAAGTGAAGGAGCTCACGGTGCGGACGACCCTCTCTACTCCTTCTTCGATAGCGTGGAAATGTCCACTTTGGAAGATTTTTCCGGGCTAGGCAACCTGGAGATCCCGGAGAAGGACGTGACTTTGGAAGCTAGCGGGCCAAGCTCGAGCCCAAAATTGGTGCCTACTCCGAGTATGGACCCCAACCGCAAGAGAATAGTCATTCTTAAGGTCCTAAAGGATGCTCCGGTTTTATATACTCCAGTGGGCATAGCCAGCTACCTTTGATGTCTGGTGAACAAAGAGAACAAGGAGAAGATGAACGATGTGGGCACGTCGAGTCTATTCAACGAGGCACAGCAGGCGCTGAATCGGGTAGGGCATCAATACTCCCTTGTGAATTCCACTTAGGTTTTAATATCTCTTACTATTTTAGTTGCTTTGTAGGCCTCGGTGTTTCACTACGAGAGCTTACTCCGGTACCACTTCGAGATCAACCAGCTCAAGTTCGAGTTCAAGGAGCAGGTTTGAAAGAAGGACCTGTACAGGCTCCTTAGTGAGCAACAATACGGGACCATCAAGGATCTTCAGGCCGAGCTAGATAGGGCGTAAAAGGAAACTTCGACCCTGAAGCGGGAACATACCTACCTGGTTGAAAAGGTAAAGGTCATTGAATTTAAAAACAAGAAGCTAGTCATGGTAGCTAACAACACAACCTCGCAGCTCCAATAGAAGATCGACCTGATCGACCAACTCCGGGTTGAGATGAACGAAGTCCAATCCATGGATGACGGGTGGAAAAGCAAAATGGATCTGCTGGCTTCGGAGAAGGAAACCGCCAAGGCGAAGCTAGCATCAGTTGAGATCCAACTCCGGGTGGCGAAGAAGAAAGTTGATAAGTGGTCTTATCTGAATGACGATCTTCGAGCACAGCTGAGCTCGGTTGTGATAGAACGGGCGCCCTCGGTAGAGAATACCAGGCAGTAAAGTCCAAGTTAGATACAACCTCCATCGATGCCGAAGAAATAGTGGCCCAATGCAAGTCCGATGTGGAGGCAGCTGAGGTCCACCTGAAGGCAAAGGCCGAATATATAAAAGGTTATCCCGAAGAGAGACCCTCAAAGAGATCCACGCCCGAGGTTTTGACTTGTTGGTTGAGATCGAGGAAGCCAAAAAGTCTGAGGCTGAGGTAAAGAAACTTTACGAGCCCGAAGGTGTCGAAGGCTCTGAGGGTTCCGAGGGATCCTAAGACTCTGATGGTTTTGAGTCTGGCCCCAGTGAAAACCATACATAGATGCCTTAGTGCATTTTTTTTTAGTTTTAGCCTTATGTACATTTTTTTGTTTATTTTGAGGCTTTATTTATTAGGCCTTTGTAAATATACTCCAGAATATATATATATATATATATATATATATATATATATATATATATATGAAATTTTCCCTTTCTGGCAATATCGTACTTTTACTTTTCGAGCAAATTTTCAAATTTCTATTATTGTAATATTTCTAATGCCTTAGCATAGAATCAAATGTAGTTATAGGGCATTCGTTTTTCAAAGATTCGAATGGAGCCTGACTTCTATACAACTTTGTTTGCTCGAGGCTTTGAAAACTCGGCTTATTATTTCGGTCGTGATCAACTCTCCTATCGGTAGCGAATCTATCAGCCAACTGGAAACCTCTGCCGCGTCATTCAACCCGTTCATAAGGCAAAAACCGACCCCTTGAAAACCGTCGATCTATGTCAAATCATGCTTTGATTTCTCCTTATTCTTTTCCTAGTCCCGATCCTTGGTTAATGCCGGTTAACTGAGTTGATCATCCACAATTCTTATCTTTGACTCGTATCGATTGTGAACATCTGCCTATGTTGTCGCCTAGAACTCGAACAATCTTTCTTTCAATTTTAGGGAAGCATCAAAACTTCTCGGATTCAACCTTTTAGTAAATGCTTCAGTTACCCACTCGTCTGGTACGGCCGAGAGCAACATCCTTTCTTTCTGGAATCTGGTCACAAAATCCCGTAGCAATTCAGAATCTCCTTGTGCAATCCTGAATATGCTGCCTTTCAGGCTTGTACCTTTCTGGCCCTGGCATAGGCCTTGATGATAGAATCCGTGAGCATCTCGAAGGAATCTATTGAGTGCTCGAGCAAGAGCGAATACCATGTCAGGGCCTTCTTCATGAGGGTCTCCCGGAACTTCTTCATTAAGACTGACTCAATCTCGTGTGGAACTAAATCGTTTCCCTTCACCATTATTGTATAGGTAGTGATGTGCTCTTGAGGATCTGAAGTCCTATCATACTTCTGCACGTCCATCATTTTGAACCATTTTAGGATCAACTCTGGTGTCGTGCTTGGTTTGAACGGCAATTAGTTGTACTTCTTTGAGTCCGATCCTTTCAATACTGGTGGTGCACCCAGAATCTGATCCATTCGGGCGTTTATTTCCTTTATGAACTGCATGAGTTCATTTAAAATGATCATTCTCATTGTTGTTATCGAATCCAATATCGTTCCCCCCGGCCCTGTCAAATCCAACTTCGCCCCTCGGGGTGTTGTTGTCGACCCTCTGCGTTGTTTGATTTGTGGGAGCACTGGGAGGAACTGGAACTCGTCAATTTGCATTGTTGAAAGCACCCGATAATGCCTACCTCAATTCCATCATGACATGATCCTGTTATGAGAGGTGCCCCATAATTGGCCTTTTGTTGCTCCATCGGGATACTTACCATTTCAGCGACGTGCTCGTCTTCAGCATCATCAAGAGTTGCCTTTCGAACATGTCGCGGATATTGCCCGTCGTGAACTGGCGGGGCCTAACCCCACTCGTTATGGGTATCACTGATTGAATCTTCATGCTGAGTCTAATTTCCATGGGCCTCAACATTGCGTGCGATGTTGACATCGTTATCTGCATTTTTTATGTTTTTTTGCTAAGAACAAAGAATCAAACGGGTTAGTAATAGATGCAAGGATCAACTCAATTACACAATTGTTTAAGCCCCACGGTGGACACCAAACTGTTTACCCGTAAAATAGTAAAAGTTGAATTTATACGTGGTTTATAGACAAGTGAATCGATTTGATCCCAAAATGACAAATAAATTAAACAAGAATGTAAGAATTAACATTTAAATTGAGATAAGACAGCAGAAATCTTGATTCCTGGACCAGAGCTTTCGGAAGCAGTAGTAACAATATTAATAAGCAAGAAGGTAAAATATTATTGAGCTTTGAACAAAGTGTAGTATCAGCTTGTCAGGAAATTTGTGTCCTTTACAATAGTTGTTGAGCTCTCTATTTATAATTGAACCTAGGGAACAAGGTCCTAGGACCATGCTCTTCTTAAATGACAATTATGAGGGTCATACAAGAATATGTAACAGTAGGCAGTGAATGTCATATTCTCTGTAACGGACTATGTACTTAATGCTATAGAATATTCTCTATTAAATGCTACCGGGTGGCAGGCATATATTCCGCCTTCACGAACATCATTCCCTTCGGGAACAAACGAGATCGTTGTCTTCAGGCCTAGTTGCCTTTGATGGTAGGCTCTAATATCGTGTTTTAGTCGCTCATTGCACACAAATTCACTACATTTTTATTATGTTTGAGATTTAATCACTAGTATTTTGTACTTATTGTATGTTTTATGCCTTGTAGGATTGATTCTGAGTGATGTAGATATTACGAAGATAACTCAAGTTATTTGGAGCTTTGAAGTCTGAGTAAAAGCCTAAAAGTTCAAAATGGGATCGCGTACGAGGGTCGAGAACCTCATCTAGATATCAAAAAGTCAAGCAAAAAGCCGTACTCTGAGAAAAGTCCACAACCGCGGCGCATGGGGCACCACGGCTCCCCAAATTTTTGTTGCCAGACAAATGTTGAGCTCTCTGCATTTCCCCACTAATGCTCGCATGGTACATCGCCCCATGCGGCGCGCCTGTACAAATTTTACAAAGCCAATGTCCTATTTCGGCTAGGATAAGGTGATTTCGTCTAGGCCCGACCCTACATGGTATAAATACATGAAAACATTATTTTCTTGACTTTTGACACATAATCGACCTAAGGAGGCTAAGGAAGAGTTGGAGGAGCAAAAGCACAAGGATTTCATCATTCCTTCCTCATTCAAGACCCGAGTTTAGATTGAATTTATGTTTTCCTATCTTTTACTTATATTGTGATAAATTACTCCATGTCTACGGAGTATTTCCCTTTAGGGTTTGTTGGATTTGGTGTATTGATATTTTTTTGTGGATTATAACTCTAATTTTATGAATTGAAGCGGTTTTGGATGATTTAATCGGTGCATTTATGTTCACTTGTTCATGTAATCGAGAGAGGCATAACTTGTGATATTTTAGCATTATATTATTGGTTGAGTTCATTAATTCTTCTTAGTAATTGGAAGAGGCTAGTTGAATTAATGATTAAACATAGTTAGGATGATAATCAAGAGAGGTTTTCCTAAAGACCAATCCACTACGCATTCTTGCATATCTTCTGTAACGACCCGATCGGTCATTTTGAGCATTTACTTCATTCGTTTCGATGTTGTTATGCATGATTTGAGGCTTCGAGTAGGTCCATGTTATGCTATGGGACTCGTTGTATGTCCGGACGGGGTACCAAGGGGCTCAGGTGAGTTTCGGATATGTTTGGGTTGTATTGCGCTCGTTGTTTTATGTTTTGACATTGTTTCTTCAAGCATAAATGGTACCACATTAAGCAAATGAGCTCCAATTTCTATTTTTATTGAAAAATTAGATCTGTATCGTAATTACGGAGCCATAACAAAAAGAATCGTCGAATTTAGATATCGTATGAGGAGTTTATGGTCATTTTACTAAGAATTAGGTTGCCAGATTTTTCAATTACGAAACTGCTACTGATTTCGTATTTTAAAAATCTGCAATATTTCAAAATATTGAAGCCAACATATCTTCTTCAATATAAAACTCGACCGGTTGTTTCATGAGTTACCGCTTTGTTTCTCCCATTTCTACTTCTTATATCTTGTTCAGTTGTATTATATGGTATCGGGTAGGTTGGTTCAGGTTCGGAGTGGTTTTGTAAAGGAATGAGACACTTATTATCTTAAGTTGGCCATTTAGTTGGAAAAGTCAACCAGAAGTTGACTTGCGTGAAAATGATTTCAGAATTTGATTTTTTATGATTTGGATAGCTTTGAAAGGTGATTTGGGACTTAGGAGCGTGATTGGAATGTATTTTGGAGGTTTGTGGTAGATTTAGGCTTGAATTGGCGAAATTGGAATTTTGGCATTTTTCGATTGGTAGTGGAAATTTTGATATCAAGGTCGGAATGGAATTCCGAAAGTTATGGTAGGTCCGTTGTGTCATTTGTGACGTGTGTGCAAAATTTCAGGTCATTCGGACAAGGTTTGATAGACTTTTTGATCGAAAGCGAAATTTGGAAGTTTTGGAATCCTTAGGCTTGAATCCGAGGGTGTTTTGATGATTCGACATTGTTTTAAGTGTTTCGAAGATTGGTATAAGTTTGAATAGTGGTATATGACTTGTTCGTACTTTTGGTTAAGGTCCCGGGGGCCTCGGGGTGATTTCGGATGGTTATCGGGAAGTTGAAAGTTAGAATTTGCAGCTGAAGCTGCTAAATTCCTGTCATAACCGCACCTGCGGATTGGGGACCGCAGGTGCGAGGTCGCAGAAGCGTTGGAGCAGCCGCAGGTGTAGCCAAGAGCTAGAAGACCAGAAGTCGCAGATGCGGAAGGTTGAACGCACCTGCGAGACCGCAGGTGTGATAGATGAGATGCAGGTACTGTCCCAGAACTTTAAGTTGAAACCACAGATGCGGTTGGTGAGACCACAGAAGCGGTAAGGGCCGCAGGTGCGGAATCCCTGGGTCAAGAAGTATATAAGATCCCCTTCACAAAATTTGAGTTGTTTTTCACCATTTTTATCCGGGATTTAAGCTTTTGGGAAGATTTTGAAGAGGGAATTTAAGGGAACTTCGTGGAGGTAAGATTCTTGGAACTAAAACTCATTCTATGGTGATATTTTACTGATTAGACATGGAATTTATGGAAGATAGTGGTTAAGATTGGGGATTTAGGGTTTGAAATGGAGACTTTGATTTGAGGATTTGAGGGATCGTATGTGGTCGGATTTTGATGTATTTGGTATGTATGAACTCGTGAGAGTGTAAGGATTCCAGTTTTATAATTTTTATCGGAATCCGAGACGTGGGCCCTGGGGTCAGGTTTAGCCAATTTAGAGATTTTTGATATAATTTGGTTATTTTCGCATGGGCTTCATTCCCTTAGCATATATTGACATTATGATTCTGATTTTGGATAGATTCGATGCGAGTTGGGGTCGAGTTGAGAGGAAAGGGCATCGTGGAGTAGTATTTCATCCGGTTTGAGGTAAGTAACCATTGTAAATCTAGACCTTAGGGTATGAAACCCCAGAATTTCGTACTGTTTTGACTAATGAGGTGACGGGCGTGCACCCGTAGAGATTATGACTTAGTCCGTCCCGTGGCGACTGTATAGTTGCATAATTTGATGTACTATATATGACATTCCTGTGTTTTAGAAATGAATTTGTTAACTTGGGTTGAATGCCATGTTTGGGGCTGTGTGCCGAACTGTTTAGACCCTTAGGGGTATTTTTATACTTTCCTCACACTGTTTTGATTTGGAAACATATCCTTAGTCATGTTTTACCTGTTACTATTTAATCCGATTTCATTACCTATATCTAATATATGAAAATTGTTTGGGTTGAGTTTCCCTGATTTTCACTGATATGCCCGAGTGGACGTGAGATTAATGACTGAGAGAGGTTGAGGACCTAACGGTGAGGATTTTATATATATATATATATATATATATATATATATATATATATATTATGGATCGGGCTACACGCCGCAGAGATATTATATATAAAATATGGATCGGGCTGCACGCCGCAGCGAGATATATATATTGGATCGGGCTGCACACCGTAACAATATGACGCTTGGGTTGTAAGAGTCCCTCCGGAGCTGTACACCCCCAGTGAGCATAGTCGACTATATATTATGGATCGGGCTGCATGCCGCAGTTATTATTATTATTATTATTATTATTATTATTATTATTATTATTATTATTATTATTATTATTATTATTATTATTATTACTACTATTATGAGATATCTTTTGAGCCGGAGTGCTGAGTGTAAGTACTTATTGACGAGTGACTGAAAGGCTTGCCCGAGATGCTATACTTATTAGTGATACCTTGCCCGAGGGCCTTATTTATGACATTTTCTCTGTTTTCACTCTTATTTTATACTGAGCCTCTATTGAAAAATGTTGAATAAATAATTTCAAAAGATTTCTAACTGAAACTAGAGTTTTTACGAGATAACTGGCCATTGAACTGCAGATTTTGACTTGATATTTCTGTTGAGATTTCTTTTATGATTTTAAAGGCTCGTCACTGCACTCAGACTTATTTGCTTTAGTTACTTACTGAGTTGGCGTACTCACGTTACTTCCTGTACCTTGTGTGCAGATCTAGGTGCCCGAGCATAAGAGTGAGAGCTTCCAGCCCTCTCAGAGTCATATCTGGAGATCGCAAGGTAGCTACACGGCGTTCGCAACCCTGCCTTCCTCCTTCCTATCTTAGCATTTTGATATTTCAGACTATTTTGTATTATTCAGACAGTATTTTGGTTGTACTTAGAGGCTCATGACTAGTGATACCATATTCGGGCTGTGTTAGTGTATTTTTATATTGATTTTCGCATATTTCTGTTGATTTATATATTACATATGAGAGATTTGAAACTCAAAAATCTGTTTTAGAAAAATGAATTTATAAAAAGAATTCGATGTGGTAAGTGTTGGATTCGCTTGCCTAGTACTATGATAGGCGCCATCACGACCGAGGTATTTGGGGTCGTGACAGTACGCGCGGGATGGCATTTGTGGAGTATCGTTTGGCTTGCTTGGTATTGGATATTTCTTGTTCGAGGTAAGTAATGTGAGCACGTGATTTTTGACTCGCACGAATTACTCCAAAAGAACTCCCAAAATTAGGTCTTTTCTTTAATTATGTGTTATTTTAGGAATTATTGTACATTCTCCTGATTGGTTGCATATGTTTGTGTCCACATTTAATTTTATTAATGCATTAAAAATACAAAATGTAGCATTTGCATTTAGGATTTGATTTTTATATTTTTGGAATTAATTAGTAATTATGTGTTTTATAAAATGGAGAAAATTACAAAAAAATAGTTTATTTTGCTTTAATTTTAGTCTTGAATTTTAGTAATTTTTCCTTTAATTGATACTTAATTTAATTGTGGTAATTATAATTTAAAGTCTAGTTAATTTAATAGGATAATTTAATCAGGGATTAATTTATGTTTATATTTTTATTTTGGTTTAAAAAATATTATAAAAGAAAATCAGAAAATGAAAAAAAAAAAGAGAACAAGAAATCCATTTGGGGCCACATTTAATTAAAAATTCCAGGCCCAAGTCGTTTTACCCCAGTCCAGCCCAAAACCTAGCCAAAAAAATAGCCCAGACCCGTCCCAACCCGGTCCGCCCCCTTTACAATCCAAACGACGTCGTTTTACCACCCATTCATCTGAGCCGTTGATTTGATTTCATCCAACGGCTAAGCTTTTGCCCCTCGCCCATATCCGACCCCGACCCATTTGCATCAGAGACCGATCCAGTTTCTAATTCATCTAAACAATGTCGTTCCATTTAGTCAAATGATCCAAGCCGTTGATTTCGTTTGATCGAACGTCCTGGATTCAATTCCACTCCCAGTATATAATTATCCATGTCACACCTCCTTTTTTACACCTACACCCCGCAAAGGGCATGAAGGAGTTTTTCCATTTAAAGGATAATCGGAACGGGATTTAATTATTAATGATTTAGAGTCGCCACTTGGGATATTAATGGTGTCCCAAGTCACCGGTTGAATCCCGAACCGAGGAAATTTATGACTCTGTTAGCAGTCCGCGAACCAGAAATCCGAGTAAGGAATTCTGTTAACCCGGGAGAAGGTGTTAGGCATTCCCAGATTCTGTGGTTCTAGCACGGTCGCTTAACTGTTGTATTTGATTTTATCTGATTTTAATTCCGGCTAGCTTATGTGCCTTTTATTCGTAAATCGCTTTTTATTATTATTTATTTTAAAGAATTACGATGTCGTGAAAGCGCGTTTCGAACCCCGTCGCAATTAATGCGCCCGTGATTGTCAACACATTTTGACTTCATCGAGATTTGGACTTGGGTCGCATCAATGCGCACCCGAGTTTAGGAAAGTAATTTTATTAAGAGCGCGTCTAAAGCAACTACAAGTTTGCACTTTGCGAGGGCCATGGAATTTCAACTAAATGGCACGCCTCGATTTCTAAAGGAATAAAATTAATTAAGTGAGAGCCATGCAATTGAGATTTCGTTTGGCGAGATTCGTCTTAACACTTATTAAAAGGCCCATTTGAGAGTGACCACAATTTTCTAGTGATCAAATATCCCTAAAAAGAGAGAGAAAACTTAATTACGTGTAAGCTGAATAAAATTCAGTAGTCCAACCTCAACAATGAGCTGGACCACTAATGGGCTTCAGAAACGGCCCAAAATTTGGTCAGGCAGGAGAAAGGGAAGCCCAGGTGACAGATAACAGCACCTGGGATCGAATCCCTTAAGAAGCCCAAACTCATGAAGGCCATCCGTGTGACAGCCTGAAGTGACTTATCGCTGAGCCCAGCGAGGCATTGATTTCAGCTTAACCAAACGCCCCCTGAAATTACCTCTAAATTAGTTTAAGTGTTCAATAATTAACAAAGGGGAAACAATACATATCTACTCGAATTAGAAGGATACTAGTCAATTGAATTCTAGTTTTATACACAGGCTAATTTATCCACTGATATTCCGGTGAGTTCTTAGACATCATCAAGGTGAAAACCAAGCTGTAAACACGATCTCAATAACATAAAGCAGACTAACTATTTCTGAATTAATTCATGCTAACATTACTATCCACCTATCATGTAATCAATTAACACTAGTGTTCACTTCATAGTAATCACATGACTCCGAAATATAACAGTTTATATAGTCCATTTAGCACAAAAGCAAGCAAAACTTAAACAATATCCATGAATTAAACATTGAATACGTATATTTGGGAATTAGCTAAATCAGAACTCAATTCTGCAAGTAAATTCATTCTTCTCATAATTCATTTCTGCCCACTTGAGCTCACAGTCATCAGGGGTACAATTGTGTACCTGGATAGGGGAAAATATGAGAAGGAGAGAAGTCAGCTACTTTGAACAGCAACAGCAACAAATTCAACAATATACCATCACAGAACAGGCCAGGAACTGCTTTTGAAAAATCAGAAATATAAGCAAACTCAACAGATCAGTCCAACACACACTCGGAATACACTCTTAGCCTTCACAGCTGAGCCTAGATGCTCTCAAATCCTGCTGGACCCAAATCTCCACTGAAGTCCAAACTAATAGGCCCCAAATTCACCTAAATCAGTTGTTAATCACTTTTGAACACTTTTTAAAAATAAAACCTTGAGCTGGAATGAAGAATGCCCAAGGAAGGACTGAGAATCACTAACACTAGTAATGAAATAGTAAAACTGTTTTTGATTTCTTCATTTTTTGGTGTTTTATTTTTTTGAGTACTGGAATTGAAATGCTAGCTGAAATTGAATGCAAGGAGGAGAGATTTTGGTGGGGATTTTTTTTTGGCTGAAAGTTCAAGTCCCCTTCCTCAAGGCACTTGATGCCCTTTTATAGGTGATACAAGAGGGTTAATCAGATTTTGGATTTTCTTTTTAGTCCCTCCCCTATTTGCAGTTTAGTCCTCTTATTTCTAACTTGTTACTCAAGTAAGCACCTCTATTGTGCTGAAATGTGCACTAAAATCCTATTCTAGAAGGCTCTAGGATATTCTTCTACCCATGCAATACCTATATTGCCCTTTCATTACTTTGCAATTACTATTCCTATCAGAATTATCATTTTCCATGCCCAAACTACCCCTGAAAGCTTCTCAAAGTTACTAATTCTACCCACATTCTCAACAGCTATAACAAATCCCCTAAATTAATCCAAAACTAACTACGACTGATTAATTAGAACTCAGAAATTAACTAATCAAACTACCCAATCCCAATTGTTCAATCATACCAACTCAATCATACTAGGAAAAACCAAAAACCAGGATCAATCAAAGCAAAGCTTAAGCTACTGATCAACATTAAATGAAATTAAACTAATTCTTAACCAATAAGCTCACAATCGACCATTCAAACATCAAATTCAAAACTAAAAGAAATTGACAGAACTATACTAATACACAAAAAATAAATCATAAAATTAACAGAACACTTATTGAAATCAAGACTGTAACTATAACTTCAACCATGCGAGTAAAAAGAAACAGGAAAACTCACTGAAGCACGAGAAACTCCGGCCAGTCACTGACGTCCGAATCCTTTCTGATTTTTGACACGCAACATCCCTAACCATGTGTTCTTACAAGAGAACACATGGTTAAGGATACTACGGTTCGAAATCATAAAGATTTTGGTTTAGGGTTTTGGCCAGAAATTCTTAGATCTGAAATTCGGTCCCCTTCACAGAGATTTGAAGGAAAATAATCATGGATTTGGGTTGAGGGAAGACCGGGGATTGTGTGGTGTGATTTTGGGCTGGTTTGGATAAACCTGCGATCTGACCGGAAACATCAATCGAAGATTCGACGAGCTCCGGCAACATTCGAGGAAAACTAATAACGGAAGTGGAAAGAGGGATTCATGGGGGATCTATGGTGTTAATCTGGGTTTGAACGGTGTAAGTGGCGTTCACCGCCGGCGAGGGATTTAGGGGCGGCGCGGATTAGGGTTTGAGAGGATAGGTGTGGTGAGGAAGACGAGGGACTGGGGTGGGCTCTCCGACCATTTTAAATCAGAAACCTCGTTAGTTCCGGACCGTTGGATTGATGAGATCCAGCGGTCCTGATTCGAAGACCACGAAACGACATCGTTTCGATTAGAAGAGGGAGCGGACCGGGTTGCTGGTACTTGGGCTTAGTTTCTGTGTGATTGGGCGGGTGGGCAGATGATGTAGGTTTGGGTTGGGGTTGGGATTGATTTTGGCCCAAATTTTGGGTCATTTTTAAGACCACCTATTCTACTCTTATTTTCTTTTCTCATTTTTAAATTTTTTTATAATTTTTCCTAATTTTATAAATATGTAAAACTAACATGAAATCCTAATTATTTCAAAACAAAGACTAATTAATTCCTAAAATTGTTTAAAAACTAGTTCATGACAAATTCACAATTAAAATGCAACAGTGAACTAATATTGTGATTTTTCATGATTTGTTCTAAACAAATTAACCCTTAATTGATACTAGAATATAAAACTAAAACCTAAATGCAAAAATGCATATTTTTGTATTTTATAAAAATTAAACATGCGCAAATAAAATGCAACAATTATCAGAAAATGACACCGAAATGCACAAAAATTGTAAAAATAAAGAAAAATTATTTTGTTTGGGATTTTGGGAATAATCATATATAGAGCAAAAATCACGTGCTCACAGCTGCCCCTCTTTGCTCGGAAACACGAAAGGTTTTCGGGCAAAGATAAGTGAGCAACTACGAGCGATTTTTGCCCGTTCAAAAATTCCGTTGTGAAGCATTGTTGAAAAGTTTGACCGCATCCTACTTCAGAGGTTGCCTACATATCCTGGGCTAAACAGGAATCAGGTCAGTGTAGTTCGGGAATGTCTGGTAGCCGGGACTACCAGGAACTGTGATTTCACTGCGCTTGCTGTTGTTACTACTTGCTGACCTCCCTTATTACACCACGTCAAAGATAAAAGAAGCTAAACTAACTATGCTCTATGAATTACAAAAATCGTATCTAAATTCTTCAAACTTGCTCTTGTACTTCCTTGCTGCCTTGTTGTCTTGTGTTTCCTTGCTGCCTCATTGTCTTGTACTTTCTCGATAAAATTCCCTGTTGCTATTCCCTTGCTAAAATTAAATTGTATGTCTCTATTCTCCAGGCGGACTCCTGATTGCTAAAATTAAATTGTATGTCTCTATTCTCCAGGCGGACTCCTGATTGCTAAAATTAAATTGTATGTCTCTATTCTCCAGGCGGACTCCTGATTGCTAAAATTAAATTGTATGTCTCTATTCTCCAGGCGGACTCCTGATTGCTAAAATTAAATTGTATGTCTCTATTCTCCAGGCGGACTCCTGATTGCTAAAATTAAATTGTATGTCTCTATTCTCCAGGCGGACTCCTGATTGCTAAAATTAAATTGTATGTCTCTATTCTCCAGGCGGACTCCTGATTGCTAAAATTAAATTGTATGTCTCTATTCTCCAGGCGGACTCCTGATTGCTAAAATTAAATTGTATGTCTCTATTCTCCAGGCGGACTCCTGATTGCTAAAATTAAATTGTATGTCTCTATTCTCCAGGCGGACTCCTGATTGCTAAAATTAAATTGTATGTCTCTATTCTCCAGGCGGACTCCTGATTGCTAAAATTAAATTGTATGTCTCTATTCTCCAGGCGGACTCCTGATTGCTAAAATTAAATTGTATGTCTCTATTCTCCAGGCGGACTCCTGATTGCTAAAATTAAATTGTATGTCTCTCTGTTATCCAGGCGGGCTCCTGATTTGCGATCAAACCTGATTACTGCTTGTTTTTCCTTCCTGGAGAATTCCTCCTCAACGGCTAACTTTCTGCCCCTGTTTCAATCCAAAAAAATTTTGTCAGTTTAAAACTGTGGTTAGTTGATGGCATTCTTGCTGGAAAATCCTTCCCCTGCCTTGCTTTGTGTTGACTGCCTTCCACGCACTGACCCTGAACCGCTTGACTTTCTGGCCAACATTTAAATTCCCCAACATCTGGCGACCTAAATGTTTTACACTTATGCTGTTATTCACTTTCTGACCTTTTTGTTTGAGCTTTTGCCTTTCCCACGGCATTCCCCAATCATTTCACCGATGAAACTTCCGTTAATTCCCTGTATTCCACTTGACATCAAGTTGTTTTTGACATGCTTTGACCACGTTGTGCTTTACAATTCTGGAAGCGGTAGTGAGCTTTGAAGTCCTTTCTGCTTGCATTGACCAAGACTAGTACTGAAACATCTCAGCTAGATAAAACCCTCAAAAGAAAATGAAATGCGATGATTTTTGAGTTATGGATAAGAAGAATCCAAAACCAGATGGCTGTTTTAAAAAGAGAAGGAAAAGAAACTTATCTGAGCGAGACAGCTGGTACCAATTGTTATGACATGCATTTTGGATTGATCGGCCCAATCTGTCCAAATAACCAACTTTCAATTGCCATACTTTGTTGCCCAGAACTTCCATCAATTGCTTGAATTAACCAGACCTTACCCTTGCTTTCCTACCTCGAAACATTTTTCCACCCACAGACCTTTTGCCATTTAACCATCTTTCAACTCACTTTCGCCTCAAGGTGCCCGCGAGGGTTTTCACCAATAAGACTCTCTCATTTATTTTCTCTCAGCTCTCGTCGCCTTACGGTGCACGTGAGGGTTTTCACCCATAAGACTCTCTCATTTTTATCTTTTGTTCTTCTTGCTTGAACCAGAGTGTTGCCACTGCCACGAATTACCGTTACCTGCTTGATTTGGCGTTTCCTAAAAATTGATCAGAAGGTCTTTCTTTGGACCATAATGTAGGCTTTTGGATTGGTTTAGAAAGAAAGGTATAAAAGGCTCAAACAATTCAAACGGGCTTAAATTACAACTTTCGGAATCCAATTTTTCACAACAATCACAAATTCTGCCCCAGTTTCTTGCTTGGGGATTTTTGGATTTCTATTTTGGTATGACTGAACCTCGGAGTAAGGCTGCCTACGTACCCTTTCGGGATCAAGTCAAACGTAGTTCACTGTATCATAATTAACTTTTGTTGTTGTGTTTTTCTTTCTTTTCTTTTCTTTCTCTTTCTTTTCTTTTCCTTTTCTTTCTTTTCCTTTTCCTTTGTTTTTCTCTTCTTTCTTTTCTTTTGCTTTTCTTTCTTTTTCTTTTCCTTTGTTTTTCTCTTCTTTCTTTTATGTTCGGCACCTGTGTTCCCTGATAGTACCGTTGATTCCGAAAGAGGGGTATGAAAAATAAGCAAGGCTCAAAGGGGATAACAAGGGATAAGAGTGTTTGGATAGCAGGACAAAATGCCTTCATCATTTCAATCTTTAAGATATGCCAAATACAAACAGATACATTCAGAAATAAAGAAATCATACATAATATCTCTTGACCGCATCGGAATTGATGGCCATTTCTATACATTTTCCTTCCACATTTGTCAAATACAATGCTCCGTTGGACAACACTCTGGTTACTACAAATGGTCCCTGCCAGTTTGGGGCAAATTTTCCTTTTGCTTCAGCCTAATGAGGCAAAATCCGCCTTAGTACTAACTGTCCGACTTCGAATTTCCTTGGACGCACTTTCTTGTTGTATGCTCTTGCCATTCTTCGTTGGTACAGTTGGCCATGACACACTGATGACAATCTCTTCTCGTCAATCAAACTCAACTGCTCAAGGCAACTTTTCACCCATTCATCATCATCGATCTCAGCCTCTGCAATGATTCGCAGAGATGGGATTTCCACTTCTGCGGGTATTACTGCCTCGGTGCCATATACCAATGAGTAAGGAGTCTCCCCCACCGAGGTACGAACGGTGGTGCGATATCCTAACAATGCAAAAGGTAATTTCTCATGCCACTGTCTAGATCCTTCAACCATCTTCCGGAGTATTTTCTTTATATTCTTATTGGCTGCTTCAACCGCACCATTTGCCTTGGGACGGTATGGAGTAGAATGCCTATGGGTAATCTTAAACTGCTCACATGTCTCCTTCATCAAATGACTATTAAGATTAGCCCCATTATCCGTGATGATTACCTTCGGAATCCCAAACCGACAGATGATGTTTGAATGCACGAAGTCGACTACAGCTTTCTTAGTCACAGACTTGAACGTATTAGCTTCCACCCATTTGGTAAAATAGTCTATAGCTACCAGAATAAACTTGTGCCCATTTGATGCTGCTGGATCAATTGGCCCAATAACATCCATGCCCCATGCAACAAAAGGCCATGGTGCGGACATCGTATGTAATTCAAATGGTGGAGAATGAATCAAATCTCCATGCACTTGGCACTGATGACACTTAAGCACAAAACTGATACAATCCCACTCCATCGTGAGCCAATAATAACCTGCTCGGAGAATCTTTTTTGCTAGAACGTACCCACTCATATGCGGTCCACAAACTCCGGAATGTACCTCAGTCATGATAGATGTGGCTTGTCTTGCATCCATGCATCTCAACAACCCGAGGTCTGGAGTTCTTTTGTACAATACTCCTCCACTAAAGAAAAACCTGGTTGCTAATCTCCGAATTGTTCTTTTCTGATCACCGGTGGCCTGTATCGGATACACTCCCGCCCTGATGTACTCTTTGATATCCTGGAACCACGGCTCACTGTCAATTTCCTCTTCTATCACATTACAGTAAGCATGCTGATTACGGACCTGAATCTGCAATGGATCAACATAAGCCTTATCTGGATGATGCAACATTATAAGCCTTACCTGAAAATGTTGACAAAGCTCATGCAGACACTGCCGAAACGGTATAAGCTTCAAATCCCGTGTTTCCCATTCTTCTTGAATCTGGTGTACCAGTAGGTCCGAGTCACCCATGACCAAGACTTCCCGTACACCCATATCCACAGCTAATCTCAATCCCATTATACACGCCTCATATTCTGCCATGTTGTTCGTACAGTAGAAACGAAGTCGAGCAGTAACAGGGTAATGCTGACCTGTTTCAAAAATAAGTACCGCTCATATTCCCACGCCTTTCATATTTGCAGCCCCATCAAAGAAAAGTTTCCATCCCGACTTCTCAGCTTGTTCCAATTCATCAATGTGCATCACCTCTTCATTAGGGAAATAAGTTTTCAAAGGATCATAATCTTCATCGACGGGGTTCTCAGCCAAATGATCGGCTAATGCCTATGCTTTCATTGCAGTCTGTGTCACGTAGATAATGTCGAACTCTGTAAGCAAGATCTGCCACTTTGCAAGCCTCCCTGTGGGCATGGGTTTCTGAAAAATATACTTCAACGGGTCCAAGCGAGATATAAGGTAAGTAGTGTAAGATGACAAATAATGTTTCAACTTCTGTGCTACCCAAGTTAGGGCGCAACATGTCCTTTCCAGATGAGTATACTTAACCTCGTAAGATGTGAACTTCTTGCTGAGATAGTAGATAACCTGCTCCTTTCTGCCCATAACATCGTGCTGCCCTAGTACACAACCGAACGAACTATCCAAAACTGTCAGATATAGAATCAAAGGCCTCCCTGGTTCTGGCGGGACCAACACGGGTGGGTTCGACAAATACCCCTTTATCTTATCAAAAACCTCCTGACATTCATCAGTCCATTTGACCACGGCGTCTTTCTTTAACAACTTGAAAATTGGTTCATAAGTTGTCATGAGCTGAGCAATGAACCTGCTGATATAGTTCAATCTTCCCAACAAACTCATCACCTCGGTTTTGTTTCTTGGAGGTGGCAACTCCTGAATGGCTTTGATCTTCGACGGGTCTAATTCAATACCCCACCGGCTGACTATAAACCCCAACAACTTCCCAGATGGCACCCCGAAAGCACACTTTGCAGGATTGAGCTTAAGATTGTACCTGCGAAGCCTTTGAAAGAACTTTCTCAAATCTCTGACATGGTCGGATTGCTGTCTAGACTTCACGATCACATCATCCACGTATACCTCGATTTCCTTATGTATCATATCATGGAAGATGGTTGTCATGGCCCTCATATAAGTTGCCCCAGCATTTTTCAAACCAAACGGCATGACCCGATAACAATATGTTCCCCACGGCGTGATGAATGCCGTCTTTTCTGCATCTTCCTCGTCCATTAGAATCTGATGATAACCCGCGTAACAATCCACAAAAGAGCCAATATCATGTTTGGCACAATTGTCAATCAGTATATGGATGTTGGGCAGTGGGAAATTATCTTTTGGACTTGCCTTGTTAAGATCCCGATAATCGACACATACCCTGGTCTTGCCATCTTTCTTCGGCACAGGCACGACATTAGCTAACCAAGTGGGGTACCGTGTAACCTGAATGACCTTTGCCTTAAACTGCTTGGTAATCTCTTCTTTGATCTTCACACTTATGTCCGTTTTGAACTTTCTCAGCTTCTGCTTGATAGGGGGGGAGTGCCGGATCAGTGGGTAATTTATGAACCACCAAATCGGTGCTTAGACCTGGCATATCATCATATGACCATGTAAAAACATCTTTGTACTCATGCAATACTTTAATTATCTCCTCCTTGAGTTGTGGCTCCAGATGAACACTTACTTTAGTTTCCCGCACATTGTCTTGGTCCCCTAGATTAACTGCTTCTGTGTCATTTAGGTTAGGTTTGGGTTTTTCTTCAAAATGACTTAATTCTTTACTAATTTCCTCATAGGCTTCATCATTGTTACAATCCACCCCATCAACACACTCGATTTCTTGTATTATTACTTCCGAGCTAGATTGGCTTTTAAAACGGGGCTGAAGATTCCTCATGCATGTCATATCATTGATATCAGCATAAAAAGAACTGTACAAAAGAAAAGAAAAGAAAATGGAAAGAAAATTAGGGACGAAGAAAATTGCATTTCATTGAATGTAAAGATAACAAGGTTTTAACTCATCCAAACGGACGGAACATAGCTACTGGATTACAAACCCTGGAATAATCCAAGTGACAAAACGAAAACAAAACCCACTACCACGACTCCTTCCGAATCGGAAGGGGAGTAGCTTCCCAATTGTTGATGTTAGCATGTGGTCCGATGTACTGTATATCTGCTCCGCTTGACCTTTCCCCGGCCTCAACCATGTTCACTTTAGCAAATACTCTCTCAAACACCTTATCCAAATTCCCCTCTGACCCAATCAGTGAACCTGACACCTTTGCCAATGACTATTTCTTGCTACCCGGCCTGACGAAGGACCTGGACAAGCGTGGAATTGGTTTGGGAAGAACCCAAGATTTCTTTTTCAATTTACGGGCCCTTCTAACATCTGCCGCTGTTGGTTTGAACCCCAATCCGAAGGTGTCCAGATTTTTAGGCAGGGAAACAGGTTGAATAATGCCCTGAAGTTCAGCCCCCAGACCTTTCCCTGGCACGAACCCGTTACTCAGCATTTCTGATACTACCATGACGGTCGCAGCTGCCACCCTGGGACATGGAACGCTTTTACCCTCGGGCACTCTGCTCACCGGGACCGTGTCAAAGACTTGATAAACCCATGGTCCCTTATCATCTTCAGTTTCTATAAAGGGCACAATGGCATCATTCATGGCGCATGTGGGATCTTCCCCATATAACACAACTTCTTGTTTGCCCCACTCGAACTTGACCATTTGGTGCAGCGTGGAAGGCATGGCTTTGGCCGCGTGGATCCATGGTCGACCCAACAAAAGATTGTAGGATACTGCAGCATCCAACACCTAAAATTCCATAGTGAACTCGATTGGGCCAATAGTCAATTCGAGTACAATATCCCCTACTGTGTTTGTTCCCCCTCAATCGAACCCTCGAACACAAATGCTATTTTTTGCGGATTCTATCATCATCGATCTTCAACTTGTTCAATGTGGACAACGTGCAAATATTAACTCTCGACCCATTATCGATCAGTGCCCGAGTAACCATTGAACCTTCACATTTGACGGTCAAATAGAGAGCTTTGTTGTGTTCTGTGCCCTCCACAGGCAATTCATCATCAGAAAATGCTACCCTGTTCACTTCAAAGATTTTGTTGGCAATTGTCTCCAGATGGTTCACTGAAATTTTGTCGGGCACATGAGCCTCATTCAATATCTTCATCAAAGCTCGACAATGCTCGTCATAATGAATCAATAACGACAACAACGAGATTTGGGCCGGTGTTTTTCTCAGTTGTTCAACAATAGAATAATCTTGCACTTTCATCTTTTCCAGAAACTCTTCTGCCTCTTCTTCCATCACAGCTTTTTTGACTGGCACTGGATTGTCTTTAGTGCCCTTAGCCTTTCTCAACTCTTCGGGAGCAAAACAACGTCCCGGCCGAGTTAGTCCTTGTGCTTCACAACTCTCTTCCTCAATTTCCTTTCCTTTGTATGTCACCACTACCTTGTCGTATTTCCACGGTACGGCTTTGCTATCAACCATGGGTAACTGGACTACTGGTTTTATGACAACCGGTTCTACGTAGGCCCCTTTCACAACCACCACGGGTGCAGATGATGACCCTGGTACCACTAACTTGACTGGCTCCGGCTTTTTGCAGCCACAAATGGTCCCTTTCCCATTACCAACACTGGCTTGTCTTTTATTGTTTTTAACTAAACCACTGGCCTTGCGCTCACTGTCTTTTCTTTGGCTTCCGTAGAACGAATCACCATAACCACCTGCGAAAGTTTTTTAGGCTCTGCCCCCTTATATATCAGTTCGATCATATTGGCTTCATAATGCGCTGGTAACGGATTTTGATTGATGTTTGGGGCCTCTGGAGCCTGTACTTCAATGCGGAGATTATCAATGAGCTCTTGTATCGCGTTTTTCAACTTCCAACATTTTCAGTATCATGCCATGGCATCCCTGAGCAATACTCGCAGCTAACAGAATGGTCCAGGTTTCTGGGAAGGGGGTTTGGTGCTTTGGACTCAATTGGGGTCAACATTCCCAACTGTTTCAATCTATGGAAGAGAGCAGTGTAAGATTCTCCCAGCGAAGTAAATGTTTTTCTGTTTGGGGCCTTCTCGCTTCTAAAAGCTTGGTTTGGGCGGAAGCTGGTTCCTGGTCTGTTTGCCCTAGGAGGTGGATAGGTGTTTTATGGGAATGGATGTGTGTTTTGGGGATTCGGTGCACACCATTGCGAGTGCACCGGAGGCTGAGTGTAGGTCTGGGCGTGGTGGATAGAAAAGTGTGGTTCTGGTGGTGGATAGTAGTGTTGCGGTGGGCCATATGGGGTATATTGGTAGTTTGGGTTGTGGGGTCTGGGTTGGTTGTAGTAGAGTGGCGAGTTATTGGGCCTGGACCAAGCACTAGCTTCAACCGTAGCAACTTCTTCCTTCTTATTCTTTCCAAGCACACCACCAGTACCGCTTTGGATGGCCTGGGCGGTTGCTTTCAATGCCGAGTAGCTCAAGATCTTGTTAGATTTCAATCCTTCTTCAATCATGGCTCCCATCTTTACCACTTCATTAAACGACTTTCCGACAGATGTCACTAGATGACCAAAATAGGTAGGTTCCAATGTTTGCAAGAAGTAATCTACCATCTCGCTCTCCCTCATTGGAGGATCAACCCTTGCAGCTTGTTCCCTCCAGCGAAAACCAAACTCTCTAAAACTTTCCCCAGGCTTCTTTTCTAGTTTCAACAATGACAAACGGTCGGGGACTATCTCAAGGTTATATTGAAAATGGCCAATGAATGCATGTGCCAAATCATCCCATGTATACCATCGGCCAGGGTCCTGTCTCGTGTACCATTCCAGCGCGGACCCGCTCAGGCTTTGACCGAAATATGCTATCAACAATTCATCCTTTCCCCCAGCACCTCTCATTTTGCTACAAAAGCCACGCAGATGGGCTACTGGGTCACCGTGCCCCTCATACAAGTCAAACTTCGGCATTTTAAACCCCGCAGGCAACTGAACATCAGGGAAAGGGCACAAATCTTTGTATGCGACGCTGACTTGGTTACCTAAACCATGCATGTTCCTGAAGGATTGCTCCAGGCTTTTGACTTTACGAATCACTTCCTCCTGCTCTGTATTCTTAACTGGTTTCTCAAACTCTCCCGGGATTTCAAAATGGGGAGAATAGGTATATGGCTCAGGCGCTTTGAAAGTGGGTTTGGGAGAGTAATATTGGGCGTCGTGAGCTTGGAATAGCAGCTCATTGGACGATCTATGTAATGGGGCTGGGGGAGGTGCCACAAAGACTGGAACCATGGGTGGTGGAGGGTTCTATTTGGGGGGTGGAGCTGGGGGAGCGTATGAAGTGGTACCATAACCCTGGGCGTGATAGGGGAAGGCTGAAGATGCGTGGGGAGTGGTAGGCTCCTAAACTTGAGCCAGGGGTGGGATGTAAGATGGATTAGCGGGATATAGTGGTGCCGGATGTCCCTGAGACCATGGCCGATGCATTTCAGCCATTTGTGCTTTTAATTTCCTCATCTCTTCTTTCATAGCACCCACATCTGTTACCTCAACTTCATTTGAAGGGTCTACGATGCTGATTTCCGAATCCTGCCCGGTCATTTTTACTTGATCTTTCGACCGGGTGTTGCACGGGTGAGTTGCCAGAATTGCCAATCAACTAACCACCTATCTGTACTCACACATTTAGACAACCACTTTGTTAGCAATTAAGTTTTAACAGATTTAACAACCGCACATTGGCATGAATGCACTTATACAGTTAATCATTTCTATTATGCGTTTGCTCGATTGCATGCGTCATCCCGGCACTTCGTTCCTTGTTTCTTTTTACCTTTCTTTCAAATTTCATCACCTCATCCCTCTCTTATTCTCTTCTCTTTCTTTTATTTCTTTCTCTTCTGTGTTCTCGCTCATTTCTTGCTTTCTTTTTCTCTTTTTGTTTTTCCGCTCTTTTCTTTCTTTCTCTCTTTCTTTGGTTTTTCTTCTTTTTCTTCTTTTTCCTTTTTTCTATTTTTTCTTACGATTACGATCGAATCCTATGGAGATTGTCTACGTATCGTGACCCCGCACGAATCAGACCAAGCGTAGTTCGTGAAAATAAATGCAAAAATAAAGGGTGGAAACAAGAATTTTTTGAAATTTTCAATTTTCATTACTAAAACAAACTATTACAAACTCAACACTTTTCGGAATGAAACTTACAGACGCAAATTAAAAGCAAATACAGACTCTAAAACTGCAGACGTACTTGACCTGGAAAGATAACGGACATATGAAAGACTGACTCAAAATGGTAGAAAATTACAGACACGGACTATGCATATTCTAGTACTTCAAACTTAGGTGTCCACGAGGCGTCGTTCGGCCTCGCCGCGGGCCTAGGATCCAAATCCCTTTCAAGCTGCTCTAATTCATTCATGGTTCGCTTCACATAGATCATTACTGTTGAGACAAAAGTAGTATAGGTCATGTCTTCACAAACCCGACATCTCCTGAAAATGGCATGAGCAATGGCTCTAATCCTGTCTTTTGTTTGCTTCTTTTCTATAAGCAAGCGTCTTATCTGATCGCTGCACGTCTTTAAAGCTCGAGAGTCCTGCAGGTGTTGATCTTGCAACCGCTGCACTTCTACCTCCATTTGGGCCAACAAGTCGTAACAATGTCCACTTTCAATTTCAAAATCTTTAGCCTGCCTAACCGTTTTACCCTCAAGGGAAACCACTTTTCTCTTTAAATTGGCAACAATTTTCTCATGGTCCCTTTTCAATTGATTCAAGTACTGGCGACGCTCCTCTGTTCTTGTAGCCCACTGTGCTTTAAGTTCAGCCATGACATTCTCAGATTTTTCTAATTCATCCCGCCATTCCCTGACTTCGTTTTCCAATCTTTTTATCAATTTCTCATCGGATCGGTTCCTCGGTTGCTTATCGACGGTTATCTTCAATTGCCGGATTTGGGCCCTAAGTGCTTCATTTTCTAGAGTCAGTCCATTCTTTTCACCTTGATCCGCCGCAACCTGTACACTGTTCTCGAATTTCAGACTCTCAACTTGCTGCTTCAGTTTACCAATCTCAACTCGATAGCCTTCTTCCTTTGCTAACCAGTCCCACTGCTCTTGGGACGACTTGGCAAAATCTTCGATATGAGGTCTTTTAGCCGGTCTCCCACATGCCACGTCACCTCTTAACCAATCATGATACCCTGGGGCAACTTCCCCTTTAACCCTATCAGACACACAAGTGTTTGTCATCAAATGTTGACACTCACTCCAGATTTGGCGAACCTCTTCCTCGGGGAACCGACCGTCAGAACTAATTTCGACCACTTGGGTACTCAGATCTTCATCTCTCGGTACTACTTGATACCTCCCGAGTTGCCTCAGAACCCGATATGGTGCATAGGGTTGGATGCTTTTGAGTCCCATCAATAAAAAATGTGGCCGGGCTGCTGGCATATATAAGACTTCTTCGACAGGCAACCATCCAAGCCCCCATTGTATCTGGCTGGCATTGAGGTTCCGAAATAATGATGTCCAGGCCGTGACTCCTTCAGGTAGACTAGCCCCTTTGATTCTTTGTGTAAAATTCTCCTATACAAGTTTTCTCAACCGAACCATAACTCAATAGCTGAGAGCGAGAGCACAAATGCTCAGTCATCCACATTTGTAACAATTTACATCCCTCAAAAAATTTGCCCCCAGCTTTGCACGCAGTGAGAGCCTGGAAGATGTCAGCCACGATCATAGGTGCTAAAGTGCTTTTCCCCATGGTTTGCAAGGTACTGACGACCCCTGCTACTTTCAAATCAATACTACCATCTTTCCTTGGGAATATTATGAGGCCCAAAAAAGCTATCATAAATGTCACCCGTCTGTGTCCCTCCCATTTTTGTCGGTTACTTCTACTGCATAGTTTAAAGTCTGGATTATTGAACCCGCCCACGTGGCCATATCTATCATATATGAAGCGGAAACTGCAGAAACCCTTTGCTAAATCTGGATGATGAACTGTTCGGGGTATTTTCACAGAATCCAAGAACCGGTGTATGGTAATGGACCTAGGAGCAATCAAGTATTTGAACCTCAATGGAGCTTGATCACTTCCAATATACCCCGCTATTTCTTCCAATGTTGGGGTGAGTTCAAAGTCTGAGAAATAAAATACATTATGTGCCGAATCCCAATGGGCGACCAATTCCCTGATAATATCCCCCCGAGGCTGAATGTTTAGTAAATTCGGAAGGTCTTTCAAATATTTTTTCACTTCGTCTTGCCCCTCTTTGCCTAAATCATTCCACCATAATTGCAGCTCAAAATGGATTTTGGTCATTATTGAAAAGGGCTCATTTATCATCGTGCTCATCCTGCACATTTATTAAAGCGTTTAAGCAAAAAAGAAAAACTTTTATTCGATTCAAAATAAAAACTATCTATATTTTCCGACTAAAAAAATAAAACTATTCATATTCTTCAGATTTTTTTTATTTTATTTTTTAAAAAAAAATAAAAAAAAATGAAGGACTCGACTTTCAAACGCGGCCTTTCGATACTTCGGGAACAAAGATTTTAAGGCTGCAAGATTCATCCAAGATGGCCGTTCTTGCAAAGTCAACCTTCCGGCGTTCCGTTTGGGAACATTTGGCTATTTTTGACAGAAACGGCATCACCTGGTTTATTTATGACAAAAATTAAAATTTTGATATTTTTTGGTTATTTTTGCAAAGGGGCGGTTGGACCCGATGGGGGTTGCCTACGTATCTCACGCCCTGTGAGAATCAAACCATGCGTAATTCGGGCAAATTAACCGAGCTGTTTTAAAACAATTTTCAATTTTTCAACGAACAATAAACAACCTATTTTCCAAACTAAGAATAAAAGACTCTCTTTTTTTTTCAACAACCACTTTCCAAAAATAAAAGACTCGTCCCTTTTTTTTTTGCTTTTAGTAAAACAGATTATTAGAAATAAAGCATTTCCCTTTTTCTCAAAATTTCGGCAGAGTTTCGACAGTGTTTGGGCATTGGGTTTTTAGCTCCCTAACTGTTATCTCTCTCTTCCTTTTTTCTTTTTTTTTCCTTTCTTTTTTTTTCAATTTTCCAAGATTTTCGGGATCCAGAAACCGGTCAACATGCAAGTTTGGAACGAATAAATGCACAGCACAAGAGAATGTATCAGGATGGTCTTTTCATTTCAGGTTGCTAGTCCTAGACGGACCCAACCCCTGTGTTGAGTCCCCTAAGTCAAATGCAACGTGATGCAAATAAGCGTTCCTACTAGGGATCCGGCATGAAGTCACATTATTCTATGTTCAAAACCTGAGTCGGTGTTCTAGACTGTGTACCCGAGCGAACAACTCGAGTCGAGGAGGGGGCAACTTACCGGGAACCAAAAGGTCATCCGGCTTCGTAACTTGTCCGGCCTCTTTCTTATTTCAAGGTATGACACTAACAGAATAGGGAGTCTCAACCAATAAGCACATCCCCTGAGGTGAAGAGAGAAGGGTGTCGGCGCAGTTTATATACAGTTCAAATAATATCAAAGCGGTAACATTTAGCACATTTAGCATGAAATATGTAGGAAAATCAAATGCAATGAAATACAACAATTTATCTAAGCTCAAATTATGAACCCTGAACCAGAGATTCTGGGTTCGGTCCCCAACAGAGTCGCCAGAGCTGTCACACCTCCTTTTTTACACCTACACCCCGCAAAGGGCATGAAGGAGTTTTTCCATTTAAAGGACAACGGAACGAGATTCAATTATTAATTATTCAGAGTCGCCACTTGGGAGATTAATGGTGTCCCAAGTCACCGGTTGAATCCCGAACCGAGGATATTTATGACTCTGTTAACAGTTCGCGAACTAGAAATCCGAGTAAGGAATTCTGTTAACCCGGGAGAAGGTGTTAGGCATTCCCAGGTTCTGTGGTTCTAGCACAGTCGCTTAACTATTTTATTTGATTTTATCTGATTTTAATTCCGGCTAGCTTATGTGCCTTTTATTCGTAAACCGCTTTTTATTATTATTTATTTTAAAGAATTACGATGTCGTGAAAGCGCGTTTCGAACCTCGTCGCAATCAATGCGCCCGTGATTGTCAACACATTTTGACTTCATCGAGATTTGGACTTGGGTCGCATCAATGCGCACCCGAGTTTAGGAAAATAATTTTATTAAGAGCGCGTCTAAAGCAACTACGAGTTTGCACTTTGCGAGGGCCATGGAATTTCAACTAAATGGCACGCCTCGATTTCTAAAGGAATAAAATTAATTAAGTGAGAGCCATGCAATTGAGATTTTGTTTGGCGAGATTCGTCTTAACACTTATTAAAAGGCCCATTTGAGAGTGACCACAATTTTCTAGTGATCAAATATCCCTAAAAAGAAAAAAAAACTTAATTACATGTAAGCTGAATAAAATTCAGTAGTCCAACCTCAACAATGAGCTGGACCACTAATGGGCTTCAAAAACGGCCCAAAATTTGGTCAGGCAGGAGAAAGGGAAGCCCAGGTGACAGATAACAGCACCTGGGATCGAATCCCTTAAGAAGCCCAAACTCATGAAGGTCGTCCGTGTGACAGCCTGAAGTGACTTATCGTTGAGCCCAGCGAGGCATTGATTTCAGCTTAACCAAACGCCCCCTGAAATTACATCTAAATTAGTTTAAGTGTTCAATAATTAACAAAGGGGAAACAATACACATCTACTTGAATTAGAAGGATACTAGTCAATTGAATTCCAGTTTTATACACAGGCTAATTTATCCACTGATATTCCGGTGAGTTCTTAGACATCATCAAGGTGAAAACCAAGCTGTAAACACGATCTCAATAACATAAAGCAGACTAACTATTTCTGAATTAATTCATGCTAACATTACTATCCACCTATCATGTAATCAACTAACACTAGTGTTCACTTCATAGTAATCACATGACTCCGAAATATAACAGTTTATATAGTCTATTTAGCACAAAAGCAAGCAAAACTTAAACAATATCCATGAATGGATACGTAGATCTGGGAATTAGCTAAATCAGAACTCAATTCTGCAAGTAAATTCATTCTTCTCATAATTCATTTCTGCCCACTTGAGCTCACAGCCATCAGGGGTACAATTGTGTACCTGGATAGGGGAAAATATGAGAAGGAGAGAAGTCAGCTACTTTGAACAGCAACATCAACAAATTCAACAATATACCATCACAGAACAGGCCAGGAACTGCTTTTGAAAAATCAGAAATATAAGCAAACTCAACAGATCAGTCCAACACACACTCGGAATACACTTTTAGCCTTCACAGCTGAGCCTAGATGCTCTCAAATCCTGCTGGACCCAAATCTCCACTGAAGTCCAAACTAATAGGCCCGAAATTCACCTAAATCAGTTGTTAATCACTTTTGAACACTTTTTAAAAATAAAACCTTGAGCTGGAATGAAGAATGCCCAAGGAAGGACTGAGAATCACCAACACTAGTAATGAAATAGTAAAACTGTTTTTGATTTCTTCATTTTTTGGTGTTTTATTTTTTTGAGTACTAGAATTGAAATGCTAGCTGAAATTGAATGCAATGAGGAGAGCTTTTGGTGGGGATTTTTTTTTGGCTGAAAGTTCAAGTCCCCTTCCTCAAGGCACTTGATGCCCTTTTATAGGTGATACAAGAGGGTTAATCAGATTTTGGGTTTTCTTTTTAGTCCCTCCCCTATTTGCAGTTTAGTCCTCTTATTTCTAACTTGTTACTCAAGTAAGCACCTCTATTGTGCTGAAATGTGCACTAAAATCCTATTCTAGAAGGCCCTAGGGTATTCTTCTACCCATACAATACCTTTACTGCCCTTTCATTACTTTGCAATTACTATTCCTATCAGAATTACCATGTTCCATGCCCAAACTACCCTTGAAAGCTTCTCAAAGTTACTGATTCTACCCACATTCTCAACAGCTATAACTAATCCCCTAAATTAATCCAAAACTAACTACGACTGATTAATTAGAACTCAGAAATTAACTAATCAAACTACTCAATCCCAATTGTTCAATCACACCAACTCAATCAAACTAGGAAAAAACAGAAATCAGGATCAATCAAAGCAAAGCTTAAGCTACTGATCAACATTAAATGAAATTAAACTAATTCTTAACCAATAAGCTCACAATCGACCATTCAAACATCAAACTCAGAACTAACAGAAATTGACAGAACTATACTAATACACAAAAATAAATCGTAAAATTAACAGAACACTTAATGAAACCAAGACTGTAACTAAAACTTCAACCATGCAAGTAAAAGAAAACAAGAAAACTCACGGAAGCACGAGAAACTCCGACCAGTCACTGACGTCCGAATCCTTTCAGATTTTTGACATGCAACATCCCTAACCATGTGTTCTTACAAGAGAGCACATGGTTAAGGATATTACGGTTCGAAATCATAAAGATTTTGGTTTAGGGTTTTGGCCAGAAATTCTTAGATCTGAAATTCGAGCTGCTTCACAGAGATTTGAAGGAAAATAATCATGGATTTGGGTTGAGGGAAGACCGGGGATTGTGTGGTGTGATTTTGGGCTGGTTTGGATAAACCTGCGATCTGACCGGAAACTTCAATCGAAGATTCGACGAGCTCCGGCAACATTCGAGGAAAACTAATAACGGGAGTGGAAAGAGGGATTCATGGGGGATCTATGGTGTTAATTTGGGTTTGAATGGTGTAAGTGGCGTTCACCGCCGGTGAGGGATTTAGGGGCGGCGCGGATTAGGGTTTGAGAGGATAGGTGGGGTGAGGAAGACGAGGGACTGGGGTGGGCTCTCCGACCATTTTAAATCAGAAACCTTGTTAGTTCTGAATCGTTGGATTGATGAGATCCAGCGGTCCTGATTCGAAGACCACGAAACGACATCGTTTCGATTAGAAGAGGGAGCGGACCGGGTTGCTGGTACTTGGGCTTGGTTTCTGTGTGATTGGGCGGGTAGGTAGATGAAGTAGGTTTGGGCTGGGGTTGGGATTGATTTTGGCCCAAATTTTGGGTCCTTTTTAAGACCACCTGTTCTACTCTTATTTTCTTTTCTCTTTTATTTCCTTTTTCTCATTTTTAAAATTTTTTATAATTTTTCCTAATTTTATAAAGATGTAAAACTAACATGAAATCTTAATTATTTAAAAAAAAAGACTAATTAATTCCTAAAATTGTTTAAAAACTATTTCATGACAAATTCACAATTAAAATGCAACAGTGAACTAATTTTGTGATTTTTCATGATTTGTTCTAAACAAATTAACTCTTAATTGATACTAGAATATAAAAATAAAACCTAAATGCGAAAATGCATATTTTTGTATTTTATAAAAATTAAACATGCGCAAATAAAATGCAACAATTATCAGAAAATGACACCGAAATGCACAAAAATTGTAAAAATAAAGAAAAATTATTTTGTTTGGGATTTTGGGAATAATCATATATAGGGCAAAAATCACGTGCTCACAATCCAAACAGACCCCACCCCCCTTAGAACACCCCCTCCTCTCTCTCGTCTCTCTTCAGAGACCAACCAACACACCACCACCTTCCGCCCACCGGAAACCACCCACGGCGGCAGACGGTGGCCAACCAGCCCCAAAAACACATCCCAGAACCCCCTCGATCTCCTCTTCCCAAATCCCTGCTCCAATTCCTTCGAACACCCCTGGAACTCTTCGAATATTGATTCAAAGGGATGAACCCTAGCGACGCCCTAACTTTCTCCGGTGGCGGTGCCACCTCCAATCGACCCTAAACTAACACCCCTTGACCACCACAACTCCCTCTTCCCTAATCTATAACCAGTTTCCTTCGAATGGGGTCCAATCTGCTCGAATCTTAAATCCAAGGATTCAAATTCTAAAGCCAAACTTGAACTCGAGACTGAGGTTGATTTTAGAGCCGAGTTCATCACGAAATAGTGTTACTCACTGGTTTTGACAAAAAACAAGTGACTAACATTATTTGGCGATGAAATCGGAAAGTCAGGGTACCAAATTTTCCAATATAGTCGGTGAGTTCTTTCACATTTCTGTGTTTGTTTGGTTGAATTTTATTCTGAGGCTCATCTCCCTTTTCTCTTTTCCCTTTTTTTTGGTCTATTTCACTTGAAATTCGATTAATCTTCTGGTAAGCTTATTTTGTTCACTGTTTGTTTTCTTTAGTTTGGTTTTGTAGATTTGTTCCGTATAGTTGGGATTAGTTCAATAATTTGGTTTAATCTTTTATTTAAATGTGTACAATAATCAACTGACTAGTATAAGTTTAGTGCAAGTGATCACTAATTAACTCTGCTAACAAATGGTAGTGGTGCACTACTGAACTAATAAATTATAAGCACTAAGTAGTGGAATGAATTAAAAATGAAAAGGGGACTGGTAGTGGCTAGCTTAATGCCTTTTTAGGAGCTGGAAATCAGAAAACATGGGGGGATGTAACTAAAAGGCTAAAGATACAGGTGTAAAAGGATATACAGTCTGGAAAGGGAGGAATAGAATTAAAAAGGGACTGATTACACCTTAAGAGGGGACACTCACTGATATATAAAAGAGGAAGAAGCTAGACATAAAGGGGAGTTTTTTGGAGAACTTAAGAGATTGAGAGGAGTCTGGTACTCAAAAATAAATAGAGCTGAGAATACTCTGAAAAAGAAAGGGAGAAAACTATTGTTCCATTGCTGTTCTGCATTGAATTTTGAAACTTTCTATTCATAGATAGTTTCTGATTTTCTGTAGTGTTGAAAAACGATTTGAATTGGTCTCGGAAAGTGCTTGTTCAAGTTTTCTATCCGTTAACTGTTACATTGATATATCCGGGGTCACTCATTGTTTTCTCGAATAAAATCTGGGCTGTTTTCCTGCTTCTACTGACTGCTGATCTTCCATTTTCTTTTGGTGTTTCTTTGCTATCATCAGGTACATATCCTTGACTATAAGCATGTAAAGATTGATTCACGAAGTATTTCTTTATTGAGGAAAAATGGAGATTATGTTCTCTTTCATCAGATGTTTTTTATTCTTTTAGTTTCTTTCAGTTTGTCTTGTCGATTTCTATTTCGATATGCTTAGTGTACAATTGTTCTTTGAATCGTAAGTTTTACATTGAAACTGTAACGGATTATCATGTAGTGTTTACTGATTTTCATCTATTTAATTCTTAAGCTCTATTGTTGTTAGAAGTGTCCGTTAAATTTAAGATCTATGAATATAGTCTATTTGAAAATTCTAGATAGCTATCTCTATTAGAAGTTCGAGTAGCTAGATTAAATGATGAAATGGGTTGCATGTTGTGTTAATTGTGCAAGTTTGAATTATCATGGCAATATGATTCTCCCTTAGATATGTTTGAGCCGAATTTTGATTGAAGTATAAGCAATTTGTGAATTCTTGTTCTGTGAATACATATGGAGGCATAAGTCAAATGGAAATGATAGAAGATCGAGGGAAACAATTGTGATTAAATGGGATTGGTTTTGTCTTAAGTTTATTTTGATTGACTCTGCTATGTATGTTTATTGATATGGAGGGATCAATCTAGTTATTGCCTTTATTAAATTAGTTGTTGAGTTTGACTTCCAGTGCTAGCATGCTAAATTAAAAGGAGGCTACTGCTGCAACACAAATAAATTTCTTGGTCTTTCCTCTATCCTTCTCCTTTTCTCTCCAAAGAACCAAATACGTTATCGGGTATTTTGGTAAAGATTGTTAACGAGGGACTCAAGAATCATGTTAGCTAAGTGAATTTTTATTTTTGTGAATTTTTGAATAAATTCACTCTAAAATTAGCTATGGCTTGTAGTATTGCAGATTCTAGTTTTTTATTCTTAGCCTCCAAACAAAGGCCAATTTATAGCACTAGAATTATCCAAGTTGCTTCTTCAAGAACATATTATTTAAAGTGGGAAACGATTATGTGAAATGCATGGCTCTAGACAAATTGGAAAACCACTACTTGATAAAGTTACGATGAAAGACATTATTGAGACTCTCACAAAGAAGATACTCGGGATTGACAATGGGTAGGCGAATTTTTAAGTGCGTTAATTAATAATTATCATAGCTAAGGGTACGATTTCCGTAGCGTAGTTGTGGTAACTAATTTCAAATTAGTTTTAAATACGTATATCCTTAATTCTTTTAGTTGAATAGTTTTGAGGTGTACCATTCACACATAGGTGCCATTCACCTATGGCTATCACTTGATTAAATTTTAATCTTTTAGAAATCGAGGCGCGCCATTTAGCGAATTTTCGTGGCCCTTGCAAAGTTGCAAATGCGAAGTTGCTTTAGGTGCATTATTTTAATAAATTACCTTCCTAAACTCGGGTGCGCATTTATGTGACCCAAATCTAAATCCTAACAACGTTATATAAAATGTGTTGCGGACCGCGGGTGCATTTATGTGACGCGGTTCAAAATAGGTTTTGTGTAACGTTGAACCTTTCTTAAAATTAAATAAAAGCGGTTATAGAGTCAAAATTGCACCATAAGTTAAAACATGTACAAAAATTAGATAACTAAGCCAATAATAACAGTTGAGCGACCGTGCTAGAACCACGGAATTTGGGAATGCCTAACACCTTCTCCCGGGTTAACAGAATTCCTTACCCGGATTTCTGGTTCGCGGACTGTAATACAGAGTCAATCCTTTCCTCGATTAGGGATTTAAACCGGTGACTTGGGGCACCATAAATCTCCCAAGTGGCAACTCTGAATCTGATTTAATGTAAATAATCCCGTTTCGATTGTCACTTTAAGTTGGAAAAAAATTCCCTTATATACCCTTTACGGGGTGTATTAAAAAAGGAGGTGTGACAGCTCTGGCAACTCTGCTGGGGACAAGAACCTAGAACTTCTGGTTCAGGGTTCGAGAATTCAAGCTTGGAATAATTGTTATAATTGGCTTTGTTTATTATCTGATTTTTACATGTTTGGGCCTAATGTGCTAAATGTTGCTTTTACCGCTTTGATATTATCTGAACTGTATATAAACTGCTACAAAACCCTTCTCTTCTCACCTTCGGGGATGTGCTCTCTGGTCGAGATTCCCTATTCTATTAGTGTCATACCTTGAAATAAGAAAGAGGCTCGGACAAGTTACTAAACCGGATGGCCTTTTGGTTCCCGGCACGTAGCTCCCTCCTCGGCTCGAATTGTCCGCTCGGGTACACAGTCTAGAACAAATACCCAGGCTTTGAACCTAGAATAACTCAGCTTCATGCCGGATCCCTAATAGGAACGTTTGTATGCATCATGTGCATTTGACTTTGGAGGCTCAACACAGGGGTTGAGTTTGTCTAGGACAGGTGTACCAAAAATAAAAAAGACCATCCTGATGCATCTTACTTGCTACTTGTGCATTTATTTGCTTCAGACTTGCATGCTAACCGGCTTTTGAATATTTTGAGGAAAGAGAAATAACAGTATGAGGGTTAAAGAGAGTTAATCGCCTGTTTTGAAAAAAAAACAATGTCCAAATAGTGCCGAAACTCTGCCGAATTTTTGAGAAAATTTTTTTAAAAAAAAAAGGAAAAAAAGGAGAAGGAAAAGAAAAAAGATTTGTTTTCAAAAATAGTTTGTTTTATTTGTCGAACTACGTCAGTTTGATTCTCACAGGGTGTGGAATACGTAGGCAACCCTCATCGGGTCCAACTTCTTTTTGCCAAAAATAGCCCGAAACAAAAAAAAAATTTATTTTACTGTAAATAGGTAAGGTGATGCCGTTTTTATCAAAAATAGCCGAATGTTCCCGAAAGGGACGCTGGAAGGCTGATTTTGCATAAACAGCCACCTTTGGTCTTTTTCCAATTTTTGGCTAGTTAGCAGGCACAACCGTAAAATCTCCCTCCGGAAGTGCTGAAAGGCCGTATTTGCAAAGTAGGGATTTTGGTTTTAGAAAAAAAATCTGAAAAAAAAGGGTCAGTTTTGATTCAAAATAGAGTAAATCATGATTAATCACCTTAATAAATGTGTAGAATGAGCACAAGCCAGAATTTACCAGTAACAATTATGAACAAGATCCCTTTGGAGTTGCACATGTGGTGGGATGACTTGGGCAAATCAGGGCGAGACACAGTCAATCTATACTTGGGAGGCCTCGCTGGGTTGCTGAAAATTAATCCCAGAGGGGATATCATAAAGGCATTGGTCACATTCTGGGACCCATCTCAGAACGTATTTCATTCTCAGATTTCGAACTTACCCCAACATTGGAAGAAATAGCCGGATATATTGGGGGTCCCAAAGTTCCTCTGAGACACCAGTACCTAATTGCTCCGAGGGCCATAGCCGTGCATAGGTTTCTATACTCTTTGAAAATAAGTAGGGAGGTCCACAACCCAGACTTGGCAGTTGGTTTTTGTACTTTGCAGTTTATATACAACAGATATGGTCATATAGGGGGTTCAACAAGCCAGAAAACAAAATCTGCAGCAAGGGAAACCGCCTTAAGTGGGAAGAACACATATGTTTTGCATTTATGGTGGTCATTTTAGGACTTTTGGTGTTTCCTAGAAAAGATGGGAATATTGACATACGAGTAGCCGGGGTTGTCAGCACTTTGTTTACTCATGCCAACAACACCCTCACACCCATGATAGTAGCTGAAATCTTTCGCGCTCTCATAGCCTGCAAAGCCGAGGGAGACTTTTTTGAGGGGTGCAACGTGTTGCTGCAGATGTGGATGATCGAACACCTATGCCATCGTCCTCAATTTATGAGTTATGGGTCGACAGAGAAAACATGCATAGAGGAATTTTCTACGAGGGTTGATGGAATCAGCTTGCCAGAAAGGGGTCATAGAATGGATAGCGCGCCTCCGTTCCGTCACTGCAAGCCAAATAGAGTGGACATTTGGATGGCTGCCTGTGGATGAAATCATATATATGCCAGCCACTAGACCCCATTTCCTTTTGATGGGACTCAAGAGTATCCAGCCCTATGCCCCGTATCGAGTTTTGAGGCAGTTGGGGAGATGCCAAATAGTTCCGAAAGATGAAGATCTTAGTGGCCAAGTGGTCGAGATCGGGCCTAACGGATAATTTCACGAAGCAGCAGTCCGCCAAATTTGGAGCGAGTGTCAATACTTAACGGCAAATACATGTGTACGTGATCGGTCCAAAGGTGAAGTTTCACCGGGATACCTTGCTTGGTATAGGAGAGAAATCGAGTTTGGGAGGCCGGCCAAGAGACCCCATCTCCAGGAGTTCGTCGGGGCATCGCAAGAACAATGGGATTGGTTGGCTAAAGAACATGAGTACAGGGCCACAATAGGCAGATTGGAGAAGCAAGTCATGGAGTTGCAGTTTGAGAAAGATCTGCAGGCCGCCGCAGAAGAGGGCGAGAAAAAGAAACTAGCTAAAGAAAATGAGGCCCTTCGAGCCCAAATTTAAAAGATGAAAATAGATGCAAAAACCCCCGCCCGAAGTGCCAAAGATGAAAAACTTATAGATAACCTGAGGCGGAAAGTGGGCGAATATAATTTTGATCTGAACAAAGCAGAAAGTGAATTAACCAGGGCTCGAAAACAATTGGCCGAAAACTCGGCAGAACGAGCACGTCTGGTAAAGCAACTGAAAGAAAAGTATGACAATGAGGTTGCAGGGCTAAAGAAAAGGGTCATCGCCACAGAAAACAAAATGATCAAATAGGCAAAAGACTTCAGGGTTGAAAGGGAACATTGGTATATGGCCTTGGCGTAATTAGAAATAGACTTGCAACAACTCCAGGAGCAGAATCATGTGGCCGAGCAAACTTTGGAAGCTAGGGCCCAGCAGATTGGGCATTTGTTACAAGAAAAAGGCGTCATAAGAGAGAGAATTAGAAATATCGCCGATTACGTCGTTATGAAGTGCCAGATCTGTGAGGATATGACTCGCACTACCTTCTTCGCAGCAGTGATAACATTTGTTAAGCAGATAATGAGTGACTTGGACCGACTTCAAAGGGATCTTGCATATAGGCCTGCGGCGAGACCGAATGATGTCTCGCGGGCACCAGGAGCATTGATGTATTCATGATTTCTCATGAAGTTTGTATTTCCGTTTTGGTTAAAGTCTGTTAGTCGTGTTGAGTTTGTATTTTCTTTCTGTTCTGTATTTCCTTTTGTTGGAGTATGATAGCTTATTTTCGGAGTCTGTATTTCCTCTTTGCATCAGAGTCTGTTAGTCTTTTGGAATTTGTTAGTTTTGAGTTTTGTAATGGAAGCATTTGTTTTTTTTATTAAAGTTGTTTACTTGTGCACTTATTTGCCAGAACTACGCACGATCTGATTCATGCGGGGACATGATACGTAGGCAATCTCTATAGGATTCGACCACCACTAAAAATAAAAGGGGGAAATGAAAAATAAATAAAGAAAGATAGAATAAAGGAAGCTTAAAAGAAGGGGCACAATTATGAGAGGTCGGAATGACGCACGCAACCGAAGCAAATGCATGATAGAAAATGGTTAATTGCCTAGGTGCATTGCATCCCAACGTGTAATTGCATATGTGTTAAACTCTAAAAACTAACAAGTTTTTTGTTTTCCAGAGAATTCAAGCAGTTAGTTTATCTAGAGGATACCGGCACATTATCATTACCAAACCAGATCAAAAGGACCAATACCAGAAATCATGTCTATCCCGGATGTCGACACAAGTGTTGAGGTAGAGGAGTTGGACGTCAGTAAAATGAAAGAGGAGATGCTCAAACTTAAGCAACAGATGGCCGAGATGTATCAGGCCTGGTCTAAAGGACAATCACCCCCAGCTTACCCTGCTAACCCTGCTTCCACCCCACCACCGGCTCAGGCTCAGGATCATCCTGCCATCGATCCAAGCTTTCCCATTTACCAACATTACCATGGAACTACTTCTCATATGCCACAAGCTCCACTGCCAAAATCAATTACATACCCCCCTCCGCCAGTCACCCCTGTCTTTGTGGCATCTCCACCAGCTGCAATCCATAGATCCTCGAGTGAGCCTATGTTCCAAGCTCAGGACAACCAGTACTACCCCCGGAGCCCACCTTCAAAGCTCCCAAAACCTACCCCTATAATTCACGTTCTAATCTCCCGAGAGAAGCTGAGAGACCAGCCAAAAATTCCGAATATGCGGAGATGTTCAGGAAAGTTAAGAGCCTAGAATAGTCATTCCAGGACATGCGAGGATTAGGAGGTCAAGTAAGCGTGGCCTACAAGGACCTATGTCTGTTTCCAAATGTGCAATTGCCGCTAGGTTTCAAGATGCCCAAGTTTGATCTATACAATGGGCACGGTGATCCAGTAGCACACTTAAGAGGTTTTTGCAGTAAGATGAGGGGAGCCAGAGGAAAAGATAAATTGTTAATGGCTTACTTCAGTCAGAGTTTGAGTGGATCAGCATTGGAATGGTACACCCGCCAAGATCACGGAAGATGGTACACATGGGATGATCTGGCACAAGCGTTCGCTTGTCACTTCCAGTATAATATTGAGATCATTCCAGACCGACTGTCCTTAACTAAACTGGAGAAGAAGCACAATGAAAGCTTCAGAGAATATGGTTTCCGATGGAGGGAGCAGGCAGCAAGGGTAGATCCCCCAGTGAAAGAGAGCGAGATGGTTGATTACTTTTTGCAGGCTTTAGAGTCGACCTACTTTGGTTATTTGGTGTCCGCAATCGGCAAGTCTTTTAATAAGGTTGTAAAAATGGGACGCATGGTCGAGGAGGGACTTAAGTCCAACAAGATCATGAGTTATTCAGCAATCAAGGCAACTACCCAGGCCATCCAAAACGGCACTGGGGGTGTACTTGGAAAAAAGAAGAAAGAAGATGTTGCGACAATTGAGTCCAGAGCCTGGTTCGGATCTAGAGGCCCATCACCCTACTATAACCAACCCCGACCCTACCACCAAAATTACCCACACACTCTATATAGCCCTCCACAACAATACTACCCACCGCCAAATCCCTATTTTTCTATCCATCAGGCACAAACCTATACCCAAACCCCGGCACACGCACAATGGCGTGCGCCGGCTCCACAAAATTCATACCCAGCTCCACAAAACACATATCCACCCCCAAGAGCCTACAGAAATCCCCCGGAACGGGTTTCCGACCAAGCCAAGCCTTCAAGAATGAGAGGTTACAGAAGCAAAAAACTTTCACTCCACTAGGGGAATCGTATACCAGTCTTTTCCACAGGTTGAGGCAGTTGGGCATGCTGAATCCAATTGAGCCTAAAATGCCAAATCCCCCTCCTAGAAATCTTGACCACTCAGTGAGTTGTGAGTACTATTTGGGGGGCCCTGGACATGATACAGAGAAGTGTTGGAAACTGAAAACAATTGTGCAAGAGCTTATTGATACTCATCGGATCGAGGTCCAGGCCCCAGAAGCACCAAATATCAATCAGAATCCACTGCCAGCTCACCATGAGACCCATATGATTGAGTTGGTACATAAAGGAGAGGAGCCTAAGAAACCCTCGCAGACGGTAATGATGATTCGTTCCAGCAAAACCAGTTCAAAGGAGAAGGTAACCAGTGGGAAATCAGTGGTCCAGTTGAAAGGGGTAGACAATAAGCCAGTTGTGGTAGCCGAGAAAGGGTCGTCAAGCATTGTTGCAGTGAAACCAGAGAAAGCTAAAGTGGTAGTACCATGGGTTGCAAGTAAACCTGTTGTGGTCGTGAAGGGTGCTCGCACAGAGCCTGTTATTATAAAACCAGTAACTCAGCTTCCAGTGATCAACAACAAAGTTGTTCCTTGGAATTATGAACGGGTGACAGTGATTTACAGAGGGAAAGAAATCAAAGAAGAAGTTTGTGAAGCACAAGGTCTGACTCGCTCAAGAAGGTGCTTCACTCCCGAGGAGTTAAGAAGAACTAAAGATAATCCAATGCCGGTAAAGAAAGCTGTAACTAAAGAAGAGGCAGACGAATTTTTGAGGAAAATGAAAGTGCATGACTATTCTATTGTAGAGAAGTTGAGGAAAACGCCTGCTCAAATCTCATTGCTCTCATTGCTAATCTATTCTGATGAGCACCGTCAGTCGCTGATGAAAATCTTGAATGAGGCCCATTTCCCCAGAAATATCTCGGTAAACCATCTGGAAAAGATAGACAACAAGATTTTTGAAGTAAACAGAGTCACTTTTTCCGATGATGAATTGCCCGTAGAGGGTACTGAGCATAACAAAGCCCTTTACCTTACAGTGAAATGTGAGGATTACATGGTTACCCGGGTATTGATTGAAAATGGTTCAAGTGCGAACATCTGTCCTCTATCCACTCTAAGCAAGTTGAAAGTAGAAGATGAGAGGATCCATAAGAACAGTATCTATGTGCGGGGATTTGATGGCGTGGGCAAAGACTCCGTCAAGGACATAATGTTGGAGCTGACTATAGGTCCAGTAGAATTCACAATGGAATTCCAAGTGATGGATATAGTTGTTTCCTACAATTTGCTATTAGGGCGACCGTGGATTCACGCCGCTAAAGCAGTACCATCAACACTCCATCAGATGGTCAAGTTTGAATGGGATAGACAGGAAATAATTGTGCACGGTGAAGATAATTTTTGCGCTCACAGCAACACCATTGTGCCATTCATTGAAATGGAAGATGACAAGGGACCATGGGTCTACCAAGTTTCTGACGCAATGTCAGTCGAGAAAGTTCCAGAAGGGAAGTGTATCCCAAATCCAAAGATAACCGCCGCATCAGTCATGGTAGCGTATGAAATGCTGAAGAATGGTTTTGTACCAGGAAAGGGTTTGGGATCAGCTCTGCAAGGCATCATACAACCCGTGTCTCTTCCTGAAAACTTGGGAACATTTGATCTGGGATTCAAGCCCATAGCCGCCGATATAAAAAGAGCCAGGAAATTGAAACAGAGGGCATGGGTCCTTCCAAAGCCGGTCCCACATCTTTCCAGATCATTTGTCAAGTTCGGTACGAGGAGTCGCCCAGTAACAGCAATTCCCAGTTCTGTGATTGATCATGACAAGGAGTTAATTGAAATATTTGAGAAGTTGTTCGATAGTGTGAACATGGTGAAAATTGGAGAAGGTTCTAGCAACGCGGAAGTGCAATTTGTCGGGCCAAAAACAAAGCTTAATAATTGGAAGGCTACTCATCTCCCTACTCGGAAGGAGTCTTGGTAGTTTGTTTTGATTTTCTTTTAAGTTTGTACGGATTATTCCAGGGTTGTAATCCAGATTTCATTTTTTTCAGTCTGTTTGAGTGTGCAAACCTTGTTATCTTTTATCATTCAATGAAATACAATTTCCCTTTCTTCATCATTCCTGATGGTTTTCCTTTTTGTTTTGTTTTCTTTTCTATACAGTTCTTTTTACGCTAGTTCTAATGACATGGCATGCATAAGAAATCCTCAGCCCAATCTTAAAAATCAATCTGATTTCGAAATATTAGTTCAAGAAGTAGATTGTGATTACGAATCAGAATACGATAATGACGATGAAGCCTTCGAAGAGATTAGTAAGGAGTTAATTCACTTCGAAGAAAAACCCAAACCCAACCTAAATGATACAGAAGTCGTCAATTTAGGGGACACAGACAATGTCCGAGAGACTAAAATAAGTGTCCACCTTGAGCCAGAGATCCGGAAAGAGTTAATCAAAGCACTCATCGAGTACAAAGATGTTTTTGCATGGTCATATGACGGCATGCCATGTTTGAGCACTAATTTAGTGGTCCACAAATTGCCTACTGATCCAGTATTCCCTCCCGTCAAGCAAAAGTTAAGGAAATTCAAAACTGATATGAGTGTGAAGATTAAAGAAGAAATTACCAAGAAGTTGGATGCAAAGGTTATTCGGGTCACTCGATATCCTGTTTGTTTGGCTAATGTCGTGCCTATACCGAAAAAGGACGGCAAGATCAGAGTATGCGTCGATTATTACAATATCAACAAAGCAAGTCCGAAGGATAACTTCCCACTACCTAATATCCACATTTTGATCGATAATTGTGCCAAGCGTGAGATAGGATCTTTTGTGGATTGCTATGCCGGGTATCATCAAATTCTAGTGGATGAAGAAGATGCAGAAAAGACGGCTTTCATCACGCCATGGGGGACTTATTGCTACAGGGTAATGCCATTTGGTTTGAAGAACATTGGGGCAACTTACATAAGGGCCATGACTACCGTGTTTCATGATATGATACACAAGGAGATTGAGGTATACGTAGATGATGTGATCATAAAATCAAAGCGTCAGGCCGACCATGTTGGGGATTTGAGGAAATTCTTCCAGAGGCTTCACAGGTACAACCTCAAGCTTAACCCTGCCAAGTGTGCATTTAGTGTTCCATCCAGAAAGGTGTTGAGATTCATAGTCAGTCGGCGAGGCATCGAATTGGACCCATCAAAGATCAAAGCCATACAAGAATTGCCACCTCCGAGGAACAAGACTGAAGTGATGAGTCTGTTAGGAAGGTTGAACTACATCAGCAGGTTTATTGCTCAGCTCACGACAACTTGTGAGCCTATTTTCAAGTTACTAAAGAAGGACGCTGCGATCAAGTGGACTGATGAGTGTCAAGAAGCATTCGACGAGATAAAGGGGTACTTGTCTAACTCGCTTGTGCTGGTACCACCAGAACCAGGGAGACTTTTGATTCTTTACTTGATTGTCTTGGAAAATTCATTTGGCTGTGTACTAGGGCATCATTACGTCACAGGCAGGAAAGAACAGGCCATCTACTATCTTAGCAAGAAGTTCACGGCTTATGAGGTTAAGTACACTCACCTGGAAAGGACATGTTGCGCCTTAACTTGGGTGGCACAGAAATTGAAACATTATTTGTCATCCTACACTACTTACCTCATTTCACGCTTGGATCCATTGAAGTATATTTTCAAAAGCCCATGCCGACAGGAAGACTTGCGAAGTGGCAGATTTTGCTCACAGAATTTGACATCATCTATGTGACTCGGACTGCGATGAAAGCCCAAGCATTGGCCAATTATTTGGCCGAGAACCCAGTCGATAAAGAGTATGAGCCACTAAGGACTTATTTTCCCGATGAAGAGGTGATGCATATTGACGAGCTAGAATAGGCCGAAAAACCAGGTTGGAAACTTTTCTTTGATGGGGCTGCTAACATGAAAGGAGTGGGAATAGGAGTCATGCTTATTTTTGAAACAAGGCATCACTATCCTATTACAGCTCAGCTTCGTTTTTATTGTACCAACAATATGGCTGAACACGAAGCATGCATTTTGGGTTTAAGGCTAGCTGCAGACATGGATGTCCAGAAAGTCTTGGTCTTAGGAGACTCGGATCTTTTGGTACATCAAATTCAAGAAGAATGGGAAACACACGATTTGAAGCTCATACCATACCGACAATGTTTGCATGATCTTTGTCAACGGTTTCGATCAGTGGAGTTTAGGCATATTCCAAGGGTCCATAATGAGGTCGTCGATGCTTTGGCTACCTTAGCGTCAATGTTGCACCATCCGGACAAAGCATATGTCGATCCTTTGCACATTCAAGTACGAGATCAGCATGCTTACTGCAACATGATTGAAGAAGAACTTGATGGCGAACCATGGTTCCATGATAACAAGGAGTACATCAGAATGAGGATATATATAGTGCAAGCCACGGGGGATCAAAAGAGAACAATTCGACGGTTGGCAAGTGGATTCTTCTTAAGTGGAGGAGTTTTGTATAAAAGAACACCAGACCTTGGATTGTTAAGATGCATAGATGTTAGACAAGCTACGGCTGTCATATCCGAAGTACATTCTGGAGTCTGTGGACCACATATGAGTGGATATGTGCTAGCAAAGAAAATTCTCCGAGCAGGTTATTATTGGCTCACCATGGAGCGAGATTGTATCAGTTTTGTGCGCAAATGTCATCAGTGCCATATACACGGAGATTTGATTCATTCTCCACCATCGGAATTGCACACGATGTCAGCACCATGGCCCTTCTTTGCTTGGGGCATGGATATCATTGGACCAATTGAGCCAGCAACGTCCAATGGGCATAGATTCATTCTAGTAGCCATTGATTATTTCACCAATTGGGTTGAGGCCAAAACTTTCAAGTTTGTAACCAAGAAAGCAGTGGTCGATTTTGTTCATACAAATATCATCTGTCGATTTGGAATCCTAAAGGTGATCATCACGGATAATGGTGCTAATCTTAACAGCAATTTGATGAAAGAAGTATGTCAACAGTTTAAGATTGCACACCACAATTCCACCCCATATTTTCCCAAGGCGAATGGAGCAGTTTAGGCAGCCAACAAAAACATAAAGAAGATACTTCGGAAAATGGTAGAAGGTTCCAGGCAATGGCATGAAAAATTACCATTTGCGTTGCTAGGTTATCGCACTACTGTCCATACTTCAGTAGGTGCAACCCCTTATTTGTTGGTATATGGAACCAAAGCAGTGATACATGCGGAAGTTGAAATCCCGTCCCTTCGGATTGTCGCTGAGGCTGAGATTGATAATGATGAGTAGAGCAAAACCCGTTTGGAGTAGTTGAGCTTGATTGATGAAAAACGATTGGCAGCTGTGTGTCACGGCCAGTTGTATCAAAAGAGAATGTCAAGAGCGTACAATAAAAAGGTGCGTCCGTGGAAGTTTGAAGTGGGCCAGCAAGTGCTGAAACGCATCCTTCCACATCAGGTTGAGGCAAAAGGCAAGTTCGCCCCGAATTGGCAAGGGCCATTCATTGTAACCAGAGTATTGTCCAATGGTGCTTTATGTTTAACAGATATCGAAGGAAAATTCATAGGCATGGCTATCAATTCTGATGCAGTAAAAAGATATTATGTATGATTTCTTTGTTATAACTGTTGATTGTTTGTATTTGGCATTATTTCGAAGATTGAAATGACGAAGGCAATTTGTTCTGCTATCTAAACACTTTACCCTTTGTTTCCCCTTTCTGAGGCTTATTTATTTCTTTCATACCCCTCTTTTGGAATCAATCACGAAAAAGAGAGAAAAAGAAAGAAAAGAAAAAGGGAAAAGAAAAGAAGTGAAAAGTATAACAACAAGGAAATTCAGGTGTGAACTACGTTTGACTTGATTCATGTTAAGGATACGTAGGCAATTTTACGGTTCGGTCATAGTAAAATAAAAGTCAAAAGATCCCCAAGAGAGAAACTGGGGCAGAGGTTGTATTTGTAACAAGAAATGTGATTCCAAAAGTCGTAATTTTAAACCCATGTCAAATTGTTTTGAGCCTTTGATACCCTTTCTTTCTAACCCCATCCAAAAGCCCACATTACGGTCCAAAGAAAGACCTTCCAATTAGTTTTCGAGAGATGCCAAGTCGAGCAAATAGAGGTGATTCATAATCAGGGTAACACTCTGGTCCAATCAGGAAAAGTAATGAAAATGAGAGAGTCTTATTGGTGAAAATCCTCATGGGCACCATGAGGCGATGAAAGCTGAGAAAAAATAAAAATGAGAAATTCTTATTGGTGAAAACCTTCAGGGGCACCATCAGGCGACAAAGAATTGAGGAATCAACAAATGAGAGAGGTTTGTCGGTGAAAACCCTTCAAGGCACTGCAAGTCGAACAAGATCCGTAAAGTTGGCGGAAAGTAAATTGGGTTGTGGAACATCTTGGAGCACAAAGTAAAACAATTGGTGAAGAGATTGGTTAAATAGACTGGGTTTATTAATCCAAAATGCATACCATGATCATTGGTGCCAGTGACTCCACTCAGATAAGTTCCTTTTTCCTATCTCCAACAGTCATCCAAATTCGGATTTTCTTCTTTATTCTTAATTCCCAAAATCATTGCATTTCATTGCTGTTAATTTTTCCAAGTTTAGCCTTGTTTCAACAAATAAGAAGGAATTTCAAAGCTTACTACCAGTTTCGAAATTGCACAAAGCAAAATACGGCTAGAACATGCCATAGATGATATGATGAAAAGTGGGACATATGGTGTAAGCAAAAGTTAAATCGGTGGAATGGTTCAGTAATGCCGTGGGAGATATACGAGTTCAGACAGAAAGGTCAGAAATGGAGAACAATAGTTGGGGATCCTGCAGTTAAGGATCAGTCAGAAGGTCAAAACAATCCTTCGACCATGTTCAAGGCAGTCGGAACGAAGCAGAGCCTAGCAAAGAGAAAACCACCCCCAGCAAGAATGCCATAACTAACCGCCACATTTAAACTGACAAGATTTTCTTTGATTTGAAACAGGGGCAAAGATGACATTTGTTTCAGGAAACAACCTGTAAGGAAGAAAAGTACCATGCAGGTTTGATCGCAAAATTCTCAGGACCCTCCTGGAAAATGGGACTTAGTTTAAAATTCAAAATACACGACTGAGTAGCAAGATCTGGCATAAATGTACCCCAAAAGAATATAAGTTGGTTTCAAAATTTTCATTCTGGAGATAGAATTTAGTTAGGAGTTGTCAGGACCTTCCTGGAAAATAGGACCTAGTTTAAAATTTAAAACAGTCATGAGTAGTAATATCTAGCATAAATGTATCCCAAGGAATAAGATGGTTTTAAAGTTCGCATGTTTAAGATATGATTCAATTAGGAGTTCTTAAGACCATCCTGGATAATGGGACCTAGCTTTGAGATCTCCATTAGATAACAAGGTTTAGGATAAGTTCTTATTGTAGGGTAATATAATTTAGCCGTAGAATTGTCACTCTTAAGATAAGACTTGATTTAAGAGTTGTCAGGGCTCGCCTGGATAATGGGACGTAGTTTAAAACTGGTTTGGATAACAAGATTTAGCATAAGACATACCCTTCAGTAGATAAAATTGTTATTTAATTAAGAATTGTCAGGACCCTCCTGGATAATGGGGAGTAGTTTAAGACCTCCTTAGATAACAAGATATAGCTTAGATTTAAAATCTTCGTTTAGTTAAGAGTTGTCAGGACCCCCCGGATAATGGGATCTAGCTTTCAAATTCTTAGTAATATTTGGTGATGTGATTCAGTTTAAACTCACAGATGCGCCCAGCTACCAAACTGGGGCAGAAAATTTTCTTTTGTTTTGTCTATTTTTGTTGAAGTCAGGTGCCCATCTGAAGAATAGGGAGAACAATACGGATATCAAAGATAAGAGCGTGACCAAGTACTAGCAATCAGGCGTCCACCTGGAGAACAAGGAACAATAGTTGAAGTATCAGCAATCAGGCGTCCACCTGAAGAACCAGGAACAACAGTTCGAGTTTCGGCAATCAGGAGCCCACCTGGAGAACAAAGGAAAACAAATCAGGTTTCAAGGAATATTGGCACAAGTATTGGTTATCAGGCGCCCACCTGGAGGAACGAAGGAGAACAAGTCAAAGAAAAGCAGTTTCAAGAAGAAGATGGACCAAGTTTCAGAAATCAGGCGTCCACCTGGAGAACAAGGAAAGACGGTTGAAATTTCAGCAGTCAGGAGCCCACCTGGAGAACAAGGGAATACATTCGAGTTTTAGCAGTCAGGAGCCCACCTGGAGAGCAAGGGAATACAATTCCATTTTTGGCAATCAGGCGCCCACCTGGAGAGCAAGGGAATACAATTCAAGTTTTGGCAATCAGGCGCCCACCTGGAGAGCAAGGGAATACAATTCAAGTTTAGCAGTCAGGAGCCCACCTGGAGAGCAAGGGAATACAATTCAAATTTCAAGTAGTCAGGAGCCCGCCTGGAGAACGAAGGGAAGAAGCAGTTCAAGTTTCAGTAATCAGGAGCCCGCCTGGAGAACAGTGGAAAGGAAACAATAGTCAAAGGAAGACATTTAAAAGGTTCAGCAATCAGGTACCCGCCTAGAGGAAAGGGAATGCATCTCAGAAAATACAATTTAAGTCAGCAACAAAGGAACTTCTGAAGAAAATACAAGTCAATGAGGCAACAAGGATCGCAAGATCAAGCTTGAGAAGTATAGAATAGATCTTTGTAAAACATAGATCATAGTTTTAGTCTAGCTTCTTTATTTTGTCATGGTGTAATAAGGAGGTCAGTAAGCAGTATCAGCAGCAGCAACAGTAATAGTGAAACCACAACTTCGTGGTAGTCCCAGCTACCGAAACTTCCTGAACTACATTAACCTGATTCCTTTATAGCCAAGGATATTTAGGAAACCTTTGAAGCAGAGGTTCGGTCAAATTCTTTCAAAAATGCTTCCCACGGAGTATTCAGACAGGCAAAAATCGCTCGTATCCGCTCACTTTATCTTTGCACGAAAACTCTTCGAGTTTCCGGGTAAATAGGGGCAGCTATGAGCACGTGATTTTTGACTCGCACGAATTACTCCAAAAGAACTCCCAAATTAGGTCTTTTCTTTAATTATGTGTTATTTTAGGAATTACTGTACATTCTCCTAATTGGTTGCATATGTTTGTGTACATGTTTAATTTTATTAATGTATTAAAAATACAAAATATAGCATCTGCATTTAGGATTTGATTTTTACATTTTTGGAATTAATTAGTAATTATGTGTTTTATAATATGGAGAAAATTACAAAAAAAATAATTTATTTTGCTTTTAATTTTAGTCTTGAATTTTAGTAATTTTTCCTTTAATTGATACTTAATTTAATTGTGGTAATTATAATTTAAAGTCTAGTTAATTAATAGGATAATTTAATCAGGGATTAATTTAGGTTTATATTTTTATTTTGGTTTAAAAAATATTATAAAAGAAAATCAGAAAATAAAAAAAAAGAATAAGAAATCCATTTGGGGCCACATTTAATTAAAAATTCCAGGCCCAAGTCGTTTTACCCCAGTCCAGCCCAAAACCTAGCCAAAACAATAGCCCAGACCCGCCCCAACCCGGTCCGCCCCCTTTACAATCCAAACGACGTCGTTTTACCACCCATTCATCTGAGCCATTGATTTGATTTCATCCAACGGCTAAGCTTTTGCCCCTTGCCCGTATCCGACCCCGACCCATTTGCATCAGAGACCGATTCGGTTTCTAATGCATCTAAACGACGTCGTTCCATTTAGTCAAATGATCCAAGCCGTTGATTTCGTTTGATCGAACGGCCTGGATTCAATTCCACCCCCAGTATATAATTATCCAAACAGACCTCACCCCCCTTAGAACACCCCCCTCCTCTCTCTCGTCTCTCTTCAGAGACCAACCAACACACCACCACCTTCCGCCCGCCGGAAATCGCCCACGGTGCCGGACGGTGGCCAACCATCCCCAAAAATACACCCCAGAACCCCTCGATCTCCTCTTCCCAAATCCCTGCTCCAATTCCTTCGAACACCCCTAGAACTCTTCGAATATTGATTCAAAGGGATGAACCCTAGCGCCGCCCTAACTTTCTCCGGTGGCGGCGCCACCTCCAATCGACCCCAAACTAACACCCCTTGACCACCACAACTCCCTCTTCCCTAATCAACAACTAGTTTCCTTCGAATGGGGTCCAATTTGCTTGAATCTTAAATCCAAGGATTCAAATTCTAAAGCCAAACCTGAACTCGAGACTGAGGTTGATTTTAGAGCCGAGTTCGTCACGAAATAGTGTTACTCACTGGTTTTGACAAAGAACAAGTGACTAACATTATTTGGCGATGAAATCGGAAAGTCAGGGTACCAAATTTTCCAGTATAGTCGGTGAGTTCTTTCACATTTCTATGTTTGTTTGTTTGAATTTTATTCTGATGCTCATCTCCCTTTTCTCTTTTCCCTTTTTTTTGGTCGATTTCAATTGAAATTCGATCAACCTTCTGGTAAGCTTTTTTTGTTCACTGTTTGTTTTCTTTAGTTTGGTTTTGTAGATTTGTTCCGCATAGTTGGGATTAGTTCAATAATTTGGTTTAATTTTTTGTTTAAATGTGTACAATAATCAACTGACTAGTATAAGTTTAGTGCAAGTGGTCACTAATTAAGTCTGCTAACAAATGGTAGTGGTGCACTACTGAACTAATAAATTATAAGCACTAAGTAGTGGAATGAATTAAAAATGAAAAGGGGACTGGTAGTGGCTAGCTTAATGCCCTTTTAGGAGCTGGAAATCAGAAAACATGGGGGGATGTAACTAAAAGGCTAAAGATAAAGGTGTAAAAGGATATACAGTCTGGAAAAGGAGGAACAGAATTAAAAAGGGACTGATTACACCTTAAGAGGGGACACTCACTGATATATAAAAGAGGAAGAAGCTAGACACAAAAGTGAGTTTTTTGGAGAACTTAAGAGATTGAGAGGAGTCTGGTACTCAAAAATAAATAGAGTTGAGAATACTCTGAAAAAGAAAGGGAAAAAACTACTGTTCCATTGTTGTTCTGCATTGAATTTTGAAACTTTCTATTCATAGATAGTTTCTGATTTTCTGTAGTGTTGAAAAACGATTTGAATTGGTCTCGGAAAGTGCTTGTTCAAGTTTTCTATCCGCTAACTGTTACATTGATATATCCGAGGTCACTCATTGTTTTCTCGGATAAAATTTGGGCTGTTTTCCTGCTTTTACTGACTGCTGATCTTCCATTTTCTTTTGGTGTTTCTTTGCTATCATCAGGTACATATCCTTGACTATAAGCATGTAAAGATTGATTCACGAAGTATTTCTTTATTGAGGAAAAATGGAGATTATGTTCTCTTTCATCAGATGTTTTTTTTTCTTTAGTTTCTTTCAGTTTGTCTTGTCGATTTCTATTTCAATATGCTTAGAGTACAGTTGTTCTTTGAACCGTGAGTTTTACATTGAAACTGTAACGGATTATCATGTAGTGTTTACTGATTTTCATCTATTTAATTCTTAAGCTCTATTGTTGTTAAAAGTGTCCGTTAAATTTAAGATCTATGAATATAGTCTATTTGAAAATTTTAGATAGTTATCTCTATTAGAAGTTCGAGTAGCTAGATTAAATGATGAAATAGGTTGCATGTTGTGTTAATTGTGCAAGTTTGAATTATCATGGCAATATGATTCTTCCTTAGATATGTTTGAGCCGAATTTTGATTGAAGTATAAGCAATTTGTGAATTCTTGTTTTGTGAATACATATGGAGGCATAAGTCAAATGGAAATGATAGAAGATCGAGGGAAACAATTGTGAATAAATGGGATTGGTTTTGTCTTAAGTTTATTTTGATTGAATTTGTTATGTATGTTTATTGATATGGGGGGATCAATCTAGTTATTGCCTTTATTAAATTAGTTGTTGAGTTTGACTTCCAGTGCTAGCATGCTAAATTAAAAGGAGGCTGCTGCTGTGACACAAATAAATTTCTTGGTCTTTCCTCTACCCTTCTCCTTTTCTCTCCAAAGAACCAAATACGTTATCGGGTATTTTGGTAAAGATTGTGAACGAGGGACTCAAGAATCATGTTAGCTAAGTGAATTGTTATTTTTGAATAAATTCACTCTAAAATTAGCTACTGCTTGTAGTATTGTAGATTCTAGTTTTCTATTCTTAGCCTCCAAACAAAGACCAATTTATAGCACTAGAATTATCCAAGTTGCTTCTTCAAGAACATATTGTTTAAAGCGGGAAACGATTATGTGAAATGCATGGCTCTAGACAAATTGGAAAATCACTACTTGATAAAGTTACGATGAAAGACGTTATTGAGACTCTCACAAAGAAGATACTCGGGATTGATAATGGGTAGGCGAATTTTTAAGTGCGTTAATTAATAATTATCATAGCTAAGGGTACGATTTCCATGGCGTAGTTGTGGTACCTAATTTCAAATTAGTTTTAAATATGTATATCCTTAATTCTTTTAGTTGAATAGTTTTGAGGTGTACCATTCACACATAGGTGCCATTCACCTATGGCTATCACTTGATTAAATCTTAATCCTTTAGAAATCGAGGCGCACCATTTAGCGAATTTTTGTGGCCCTCGCAAAGTTGCAAACGCGAAGTTGCTTTAGGTGCATTATTTTAATAAATTACCTTCCTAAACTCGGGTGCGCATTTATGTGACCCAAATCCAAATCCTAACAATGTTATATAAAATATGTTGCGAACCGCGGGTGCATTTATGTTACGCAGTTCAAAACAGGTTTTGTGTAACGTTGAACCTTTCTTAAAATTAAATAAAAGCGGTTATAGAGTCAAAATTGCACCATAAGTTAAAACATGTACAAAAATCAGATAACTAGGCCAATAATAACAGTTGAGCGACCGTGCTAGAACCACGGAACTTGGGAATGCCTAACACCTTCTCCCGGTTTAACAGAATTCCTTACCCGGATTTCTGGTTCGCTGACTGTAATACAGAGTCAATCCTTTCCTCGATTCGGGATTTAAACCGGTGACTTGAGGAACCATAAATCTCCCAAGTGGCGACTCTGAATCTGATTTAATGTAAATAATCCCGTTTCGATTGTCACTTTAAGTTGGAAAAAACTCCCTTATATACCCTTTACGGGGTGTATTAAAAAGGGAGGTGTGACAAGTAACACTTCTAAACTCTATGTTGAAGGTATGAAACCTCGAATTTCGTGTTGTATGATTGATTTTTGAGGTGACGTACATGCTAGGTGACGGGCGTGTGGGCGTGCACCGTGTGAATTGTGACTCCATTATTTCTATGGTATTGTGTAGTTGCCTGATCTTACCTGTAACCATGAAATTTCTACAAATTTGAGCTATTGAGCTGTAATCCATGTTAGAAACCATGTCTAGGCTACATGTTTACCCTGTTGGGGCCCACTAAGGTCATTTTTGTTGTTGTGTTATCTGCTTTCATTGCTTTATATACTTAGTCATATGCATATCATATCTCGGTCTCTGTTACCATTTATTGGCATATCATATCATCATTTTGGGCTAGTTTCATAGCATTGTGAGCCCGAGAGACTGGAGAGATTGATGACTAAACAAGGTCGAGGGACTGAGTGTGAATGATATTATGGGATTGGGCTACACGCTGCAGCATGTTATATTGATTACATATATGGGATCGGGCTACACACCACATCAGTTATACTGATTTATGATAGCGCTTGGGCTGAAGAAGCCCCTCTGGAGTTTGTACACCCCCACCCCCCCCACCCCGGGAGCGCGGTTGATTATATTGAGGGATGGATCTTCCCTTGACATGGATCTTGTCCAAAGCATTTATATACCTAGATCTTCTCTGTGGCGCCGGATTGGCCTTCCTCGGTACTGAGTGACTGATGGTCAGTAATGTATATATTCCGGATGGATCTTTACTGGGTTGTATGGGCCATATACCATACCAAGTGGTTGGGCATGATTTGTGGAAAGTGTGAGACAGTGAGATTGAGTACTCTGAGAGTGTGAGTACATGATTCATCTCTGAGATACATGGCATTAGCATGCACATATGACATACATGCATAGAGATACATTTTTCCTCATGTTATACGGTATCACGTCATTCATGACTTTTCACACACATTGATATGTGGACATAGAGAGGTATTTCACACTTACTATCTGGAAAGAAATGAAATAATTTATTTATTGTTGAAAGGATTTTTGGAAAAATTTACAGTTTCAAACTATCTCATATTTTTCGATGATTTCGGTAAAGGGTTTGGGTTTTCACTGATATACTTGAGAACGGAACTATTTTTGGGAATTATGAATAAGTTGAGCATTTTGAAGTCCGAGTTATTTCTTTTATTACTTGCTTACGTTATTATGAACTGTTGTTGGCTATTGGTGTTGGACCCGACCTTTGCTCCAACTCGTCACTACTTTCAGCCTAAGGTTAGGTTTGTTACTTATTGAGTACATGGGGGCGGTTGCACTCGTACTACACTTTTGCACATTGCGTGCAGATGTTGGCTATTGTTGTTGATATGTTTGATGGTAGCTGGATTTGAAGGTGTACCTGCGTCCCTGTTGTAGCTGCCTCTTGTCCATAGTAGCCTTAGAATTATAAATCTCTTTTTATGTATTTTTCAAAAAGAAGATATATTTACTTCATATAAGCTTTGTACACTTTATTCTTTGAAGTTCATGATTTGTACTACCAGTCCTTGAGAAAATGTATAAGATTCTGATAATTTCTTTGAGTAATTGTCCTGTTAAATATTATTGAAATTGGATAGTTATTAGTTGACTTACCTAGCAGGTTGGGTTATGTGCCATCATGACTAGCATTTTTTTGGGTCGTGATAGATTGGTATCAGAGTTCTAGGTTCATAGGTTCTACAAGTCATGAGCAAGTGTCTAGTAGAGTCTTGCGGATCAGTATGATGATGTCCATACCTATCTTCGAGAGGCTACAGGACATTTAGGATATACTTCCCATATTTTTTTCTTATCGTGCGGCATTAATTTAGCTTGAAACGTAACTCTTTAAATTCCTTCCATGCATTCATATGCGCACATGAGCGCTCGGTATCGGCTATGCATCGACAACTTATAATCCTATGGATGAGGTGCGAGATGTGATTTCAGTATGCTAATGATGGGCTAGTCTAGAGGACTTGAGGCAGGTTTTGACTATAGCTTGATTATAGAGATGTTGATTGTGTGAGCACGTACTTTTGGATTTATATGTCTGGTAGTGTCCATATTAGTGGAATTTGTGGTTAGATGGCTACGTGATGAGTATGATGTGACTGCGAGATGTGTTCATATGGGTTGAATGTGACAAGAAGGATTTGCTTGAGGTGTAAAAAGGACTATTTGGTGCTTGATTTCTATCTTGATTTGACGTATAGTCTCGAGTTATGAGTGCATTGGGAGATTTTTCATGATTGTCTAATTGTGGAACGAAGTAGATTTTCATTTCTTATTGATGGGTTCAGACTCAGGAAGATTAAGTGATTGCGTAGTAGTTGTAACTGTGGAAGGATATAGAGATATATTAGTTTGAGGCAAAGCAGGTAGGTTAACTCCTACGGGGTGTCCTGAGGTTTGTGTGATTCCTATGTTGTTTTATATCGAGTTCACTTTTACCAGTGAATTATATGTATTGCAATTTTAGTTTGGATCGCTTATGAGAGTTAGCTTGACTGTTACAAGGGTGAATGCGAGATTTTCACATGATTTGAGGTATTAGATAGTTTGTGTTACACGAGCTTATGAAGGATTTAGTTGAATCCTATTGCGGTATTATGGCAGTATGTGGGTTGCTTATCAGTTATTAGATGCTTTATTCCTTGGCTTTGAGCTAAGTGGAGGAGTCTGCTATTGATAAGCTGATTGCACGGTTATGTGTTGTATTGGTTCTAGTTTGAGGTATACTGGCGAATCAGTTATGAATTACAGAGGTTGAGATCGAGAATGACTCGAGTGAGAAAATTTCTGGATACGGTTTATATTACACTTAATGGGTATATGGGCATCATGGAATGAATCGAGTTTGTTATTCGTAAAGGATGTAGTGTGCATGGAGTAAGGATTCACTCGGTTGCTTAGAAGTATGGATTACTTCTTAGGGTGTTGGTGTGCAAATGGGACACAGGTCGTTCGGTCCGTTTGATAGGTCTAAATGAGATTTGAGCATAGTGGATGACTCACGAGAATGGTTCTAATGATTCAAGATTTATATGTAGCAATTGGGAATCTTCAGGATGTGTATATGGCTAGAAACTGAGATTTACATTGGGTGGTGCCGAGACTTGTGGCATTTCTATATCCCTATGGATTCTACATTTCAGTATCAGAAAGGTGAAAAAAATGACTTTAGATTCACAGAAGGTCTCTTTAGAGTAGTTGTCTCGGTTGTGGTACTTTTGGGGTGCTTAAGAAGGAATACAACGGCTTATGGGCCTTAGGGCAGTGTGGTTTTATACTAGGATCTCGTGGGGTGACTTTTTGTTAAAGATCGTGGTGTTCTGGCAAGGAGAAGTGTTGACTTGAGGGTAATTCAGAAGGAGCTCGGAGAAATAGGACAGCTTGGTGGTAGTTTAGGTCAGAACGATAATATGATCGGTTCTTTGGGTGCTTATGATGTGGTGGATTTCTACAAGTGTTTCGTGGTAATGCTCTTAGGCTTTGGCGACCTGCGTGGATTGGTTGAGTTAGAGAGATTTGGTTATGATAGCTTGGTTATGTGGAAATGTGCTTCAAAGGGGTTTCAATGGTTCCTACCACGGTTCGAGGAGTATATTTCCTATTGGCGTGAGGAGCATGTGGTGTATAGTGGTTTTCTCCTGGATGAAATCAAATGGAAGTCCTTGGCTAATTGAGTATATAGTTATTTGTGACTCGGAGTGGATTATGAAGTTCTCATATTTTCATATGATGGCATGGTATATGTGGTGTGTTGTGTGGGATTAAGATTTGCATGAGCGAGGTCACAGTTCAATTTTGAAGGGAAGGTCATAGAATTCTTAGGCATCATGGACAGTTTCAGATGACTAGGTAAATGATATTACTATTTGGTATGGCTTGATGAGTGTACATTTCAGAAGAGGCAAGGTGTTTTGATTTATGGATACTTCATTGGTATTGCGGCACTCTCCTAGTTGATCGACTGCTGATATTCAAATTTTGCCTTGTGGCACCAAAGAATTATAGATATTCCTCATGGGATGATCGTGTATGAGAGATGTGTCAGACATTCAGACGGTGGAGTAGGGATCAGATATGGTGATTCGTGTGTTTTATGGATTTGGAGACTAGGAGTTCTCAGGAGCAGATTGTTTCATGGTTGGATTGTAAAGTTGTGGCCGAAGCTAGCCAGATGATAGTATGTGCTATTATTCAATCATTGTGGACTTTCATAGGGTTATTTATCTATTTGTGGGTGACTAGAGCTAATTGGGGGTTCATTGGTAGGCTCAATTATGATGTGTATTCTACACTGAGCCGTATTAGTTGGCTCCATACTGCTATTATTGAGGGATGTGCCATTCAGTTGTTGTTGACTTATTCGTGTTCCAAAATTATCTGTGAGTTACTCTTCTATGCTACAAGGGGTTGCGATTTGTGGGTTATATGCGCACACAGTGCGATTCTATTTGGGCTTTATAGCGGAATTGAGCGAGATGAGTATTTGGGTATTGCATAATTGATTGCGCATTGGCTATATTCTTTCCAGATTGTGGTATTACGTTATTTGCTCTCCGTGATTATGGTAATGCACTTTGGGTACTTGATGACGAATTTCGCTTGGTTATTTATTTTAAGCAGGGTGGCTCGAAGTATATAATATGGACCAACGTTTGGATGGGGTCATGCAGTGTAGCGGAGTTATATTGAGGTATGATCATCTGTGTTAGATTCATGTGTTTTGGTTCAGTGGTGTGTGATCGGTTCTTACCATCGCATTGTGGTGGTACCCATTGAGCTTGCGGGACGGTTCTCTTATTTGAGTCATTTTCCATGTTTGAGTACATCTGGAATATTGCTTATTGGTGAACGGATTACACGGGTTGTGGCTTTAGATTGTATTGATGTGTCATGTCACTAAGTGGTCGTGTTGGATAAGATGAGGTCATTGGACCTAGAATGGATATTATCATAATTGATTACAGCATGGTTGGAATGATAATATCGAAAGTCGGCTTAGAAATTTATTTTAGTTCTTATCGAAGGAGAGGGAGCCCCATGACTTGTGATCTAATGAACAGTTATGAGTTTATGCGTGTTTCTTTCATCATCGGTAGTGTACGAAGGTTTTAGAACGAGGATTTGTTTGGTATGAGGTTTATTACCGGTATTGGGTTGTTTTGAGCAGCTACTGTGATTAAAATTATCGCTATAAGTATTTGAGTTATGCGGTATATCATGTGATTACATCCTGGGTTATGGTGAAGGCTTGATACAGCTTGTTCAGACTTATACAATGTAGATATGAGATTATGATCTTATAGAAATTCCGGATGTTGGAAATTGGATTCTAAGGCTTATGGGCTAAGGTTGGATTAATAATCTTCAGTTATGTTGTATTGTCGGGTTTGATGGATTTGGTGTATTGATATTTGTTTGTGGATTATAACTCTAATTTTATGTATTGAAGCAGTTTTGGATGATTTAATCGGTGCATTTTTATATTCACTTGTTCATGTAATCGAGAGAAGCATAACTTGTGATATCTTTGCATTATATTGTGGTTGAGTTCATTAATTCTTCTTAGTAATTGGAAGAGTCTAGTTGAATCATTGATTAAACATAATTAGGAGGATAATCGAGAGAGGTTCTCCTAAAGACCAATCCACGACACATTCTTGCATATCTTCTATAATGACCCGACGATCATTTTGAGCATTTGCACTTCGCTCGGTAGTTTACGGGCATGAATAGCTCTATATGATGTATTATGACTTATGTGAATCGTCGGTTTTGGTTTTCATGTTATTCGGAATCGATTTGGAAGAATGAATTTCATGGTTAAGCTTTAAGTTGGAAGAGTTGACCAAGTTGGACTTTTGAGCATTCGACCTCAGATTGGAGTTTGATAGTTCTATTAGGTCTGTATGGTGATTTTGGACTCGAGCGTATGCCCAGATTTACAATTGGATATTTCTAGAAGGATTCGGCACTAATTGGCGAAAATTGGAATTTCAAGGTTTGGAAAAGTTCATCAAGTTTGATTTGGGGGCGATTCATCGTTTCGATGTTATTAAGCGTGATGTGAGACCTCGAGTAGGTCCGTGTTATGCTATGGGACTCGTTATATGTTTGGACGGGGTCCCGAGGGGCTCGGGTGAGTTTCGGATATGTTTGGGTTGTGTTGCGCTCGTTTTTTATGTTTCGACGTCGTTTCTTCAAGCATAAATGGTACTACATTAAGCAAATGAGCTCAAATTTCTATTTTTATTAAAGCATTGGATCCTTATCGTAATTACAGAGTCATATCAAAAAGAATCGTCGGATTTGGATATCGTATGAGGAGTTTATGGTCATCTTACTAAGAATTGGGTTGCTAGATTTTTCAGATTGATTATGAAATTGTCACTGATTTCGTATTGTAAAAATCCACACTATTTCAAAATATTGAAACCAATATATCTCCATCAATATAAGGTCGAATGGAGTAATTCAAAAGCCTAACTTGACTGCATTTCACAAGAAATTCATTAGAGACATCAAAAGTGAGTTTTGAGATTATTTGGCACAAGAAATGAGGTAGAACAGTATTAAAATAAGGGTTTTGTTTATTTATCATATTTTGTCAGTTGGGGACCTCGAAATTGGGTAATTTTTAGGCGATTTTCATCGTATGAATTGGATTAAGTGTTCTCTACTCGGTTTTGGTTATATGTCGTAAATCTATCTTTGTTTTTGGTAACTAGTTTGTGAATTTAAAGAGAAAATTGAGGGTTTTGCCTAAAGTTTCATAATGTGAATTTTTGAGTTTTGAACATCGATTTGGAGTCGAATTTGAGTGAAACTAGTATTGTTGGACTCGTAATTGAATTGGTTGTCGAATTTTGTAGTTTTGTCGAGTTCCAAGGTGCGGGCCCGAATGACTTTTTGGCCGATTTTTAGCTTTTGATTAAAGATTCGACCTTTATCGATTGGGTTTGCTTTCTTTGGCATTATTTGATGTATTTGAGTTGCTTTTAGCTAGTTTTGAGCCATTCGAAGGTCGATATACGTGGGATGGCATTTCTGGAGTATCGTTTGACTTGCTCGGTATTGGATTTAACTTCTAGGTAAGTAACACTTCTAAACTTGGTGCTGAGGGTATGAAACCCCGAATTTCGTGTTATGTGATTGGTGTTGAGGTGACGCACATGCTAAGTGACGGGCGTGTGGGCGTGCACCATGTGAATTGTGACTCCGTTATTTCTGTGGTACTGTGTAGTTACCTGATCTTACCCGTAACCATGAAATTTCTATGTATTTGAGCTATTGAGCTGTGATCCATGTTAGAAACCATGTCTAGGCTACATGCTTATCCTGTTGGGGCCCACTGAGGTCATTTTTGCTGTTGAGTTATCTGCTTTCGTTGCTTTATATACTCAGTCATACGCATTCATATGCATATCATATCTCAATCTCTGTTACCATTTATTGGCATATCATATCATCATTTTGGGCTAGTTTTATGGCATTGTGAGTCCGAGAGACCGGAGAGATTGATGACTAAATGAGGCCGAGGGCCTGACTGTGAGTGATATTATGGGATCGGGCTTCACGCTGCAGCATGTTATATTGATTACATATATGAGATCGGGATGCACGTTGTAACAGTTATACTGATTTAAGATAGTATGGGCTGAAGGAGGCCCTCCAGAGTCTGTACACACCCCCAGTGAGTGCGGTTGATTATATTGAGGGATGGATCTTCCCTGGACATGGATCTTGTCCGAAATATTTATATACCTGGAGATGAATCTTCTCCATGGGGCCGGATTGCTCTTCCTCGGTACTGAGTGACTGATGGTCAGTGATGTATATATTCCGGGTTGGATCTTCCCTGGGTTGTATGGGCCATATACAGTACCGAGTGGTTGAGCATGATGAGTGAAAAGTGTGAGACAGTGAGATTGAGTACTCCGAGAGTGTGAGTACATGATTCATCTATGAGATACATGGCATTGGCATGCACACATGACATACAAGCATAAAGATGCATTTTTCTCATGTTATACGATATCACGTCATTCATGACTTTTTACACACATTGATACGTGGGCATAGAGAGGTATTTCACACTTGCTATCTGGAAAGAAATAAAACATCTTATTTATTGTGGAAAGAATTTTTGAAAAATTTTACAGTTTTTAAACTATCTCATATTTTTTGATTATTCGGTAAAAGGTTTAGGTTTTCACTGATATACTTGAGAAACGGAACTAACTTTGGGAATTATGAATAAGCTACGCATTTTGAATTCCAAGTATTTCTTTTATTACTGACTTTACGTTATTATGAAATATTGTTGGCTATTGGTGTTGGACCCGACCTTTGTTCCAGCTCATCACTACTTTCAACCTAAGGTTAGGTTTTTTACTTATTGAGTACATGAGGTCGGTTGTACTCATACTACACTTCTGCACATTGAGTGCAAATATTGGCTGTTGTTGTTGCTGTGTTCGATGGTAGCTGGATTTGAAGGTGTACCTGCGTCCCTGTTGTAGCTGCCTCTTATTCATGGTAGCTTTAGAATTATAAATCTCTGTTTGTGTACTTTCAAACAGAAGATGTATTTACTAAATACCAGCTTTGTACACTTTATTCTTAGAAACTCATGATTTGTACTACCAGTCCTTGGGAAATGTATAAGATTCTGGTAATTTCTTTGACTAATTGTCCTGCTAAATATTATTAAAATTGGATAGTTATTAGTTGGCTTACCTAGCGGGTTGGATTATGTGCCATCAAGACTAGTGGATTTTGGGTCGTGACATCTTCACATAGCTTAAATTGGTTCATCTCGTGAGGTTGAGACTTAATCGAGAGAGGAGTTTCTACTAAACGTTTGAACTAATAATTGAGTGAATTTGAGAGATTCACTTGAACATTAGAAGTGAATTATGTAGAGTTAAATCCCAGACAATTATCTTGCACCTATTCTATCAAACCCCTATCTTCTCCCATTAATATCTTTCTTTGCTTAGTCCTTGATTCGATTGTCATTAGTCAATAGCTCTAGATTATTAGTTAAATTTAGTATAAATCACATAAATCTCAACTGTTGATCATCTTCGATAGCAATCAAGCTAGAAACCACGATAATACTGTTTAACTCCAATCCCTATAGATACGATATTTTACTATATTATATTTAATTAGCAAGCACAATTTAAATGGTGTTTTGCAATCGTCAAATTTTGTGTCGTTTTATCATGCGGACATTTAATATGAACATATTTTACCTTATACAATTCCTCGTCCCCATCAACCCCTACCAACCCACCCGCACACCCCTACCCTCCACCAGACCACACCCTCTCCACCCCAACCCCCTACTCTAAATAGAATAGTATTATTAATAGTACTTTCTTTTCATGTTGTAGATAGAGTACTTTCTTTTTCATTTCAACAGATGAGTATTTTCTTTACATGATGTAAAAAAAGTATTTTCTTTCGTTTTAACAAAAATAATACTTTTTTTAAAGATGTAAAAAAATTATCTTCTTTCATTTCAACAAAATGATGTAATAAAAAGTATTTTCCTTCATTTTAACAAAAAGAATATTTTCATGATGTAGAAAAAGTTTTTTCTTTCATTTCAACAAAATGGGTACTTTCTTTTCATGTTATAGAAAAAGTACTTTCTTTTTCAACCAAAAAAAGTATTTTCTTTAGTTATGAATCACAAATTTTAACGTTATTTTTGTGTGAAAAAGTAAAGCAACACATTAGTTCCTTTAGGTTTGTGTGAATATTTTTAGAAGAATAATTAAATTTTGAAGAAATAGTGTCCTGAAAACATTGAGTAATTGGGGATTGGCTTGGGGGGGGGGGAGCACATAGCATAAAATATTATTTTTATAAAAAATATTTTCTACTTTCTAACCAAACACTAAAAAATATTTTCCGAATTGTTTTTCACTCGCCAATCAAATAAGGGATAATAAGTGATAAAACCACTCATTTTTCATGAAAATATTTTCCAGAAAAATATTTTCCTTCATGCCAAACACACCCTTAAAGTCAAACTAAATTTGGAGTAAATACTCTGAGCAATTAAGTAGCTCAAGAAAAGAATAAGAACATCAAATTATTATTAATAATGTCCCATTACTCATCAACAAATACAGTACATAAAACTAAAATAAAGGTAACGTAAAGTATACCTTAGAAAAAACAACGGAAGTACACTGCTGAAGGAGATGAACTTTGAGAATTCACACCATAAAACTATATCTTACAGAAAGCAAAGATGTAAACAATTTGTTTTCAATAAGAACTATATACAGTTGTCACTTTTGGAGAGGGATTCAAAAGTTCTAGTTACGTGTATGTTCGGTGAGAATAAAATATATGCTAATAAAACTCTATGTAAAGAGGTAATAGGGCGTCAAAAGTGTTTTGCTCCATGTGAAATTTTATTTAGAATTCTACACAATACTCCAAATAGCTTTAAAAAGTTTAAGTCGACACCTATTTGAATGAATGAAGGATTCACATTCCATTACAAATTATATGACTCGCGGTACTAAAAATTGTGTAAATATAATAAGGCTACTATCCTCTAAACAGTAATTCCTCTAAACCATGAATAGTAGGTGATCAGTAGCCGTCCGAAATGATTAAGTCCCAAAAAAAATTATATTCAATGTCAACTTTGTAAGGTCGGCAAATATGTAGGTTAAATTGAAAAAGAATTTCATCCTTGAGTTATTTATATTTATATCCTTAAATTATATAAATATTTGTAATGCACAAAAGCATATTAAAAATATATGATGAAGCATAAAGATGATATAATTATGCATTTTAACTAGAGAATATAGAAAGAGAATTGCAAGCAACGACACAGAAGCCAGTAAACCTAGAAAAGGTATTACTTCATTCAGTCATCTCTTCTTATGGCATTGTATACAACCTGAAATTAGAAAGAGCAATAAGTTACCATATATGATTGACATTATGGTTAAGCCAAGTGACAAGCTAATAAATGTCAATAGTATATGATAACTTTATTTTATATTTGACTATAATATATATATATATATAATGTAAATTTGAATTTTAGAACTTTATCTATAAATTCAAAATTATCTTTTAATTCAAATTCCGTATATATATACGGAATTTGAATTAAATATATATACGAAATTTCAATTAAAAGATAATTTTGAATTTATAGATAAAGTTCTAAAATTCGAACTTACATTAAAAATAAAATTTATCTTTCTTTTATCATGTTATCATATGCAATCATATTAAGAACTTTTGTTGTTTTTTCTAATTATTTAAATACTACTTCGCATCTAGCCAAAAAAAAAATACTCCATATAACTATAAAACTTTTTCATATTTAAAATCTTATAAGTATTGTTCTTTGAAACATTGCAGCTAGATTTGAATAGAACGAAATTCATTTAAAATAAATGTAATATATAGGGTACACGCCTATGTTTATCTAAATAACAAAAAAGAGTTTACAAAACCAAATAAAAGTCTACTTACATATATAATAAATTAAACATACATGCTGGAGAAAGAAACATCACAAAATCAGTCAATATTTATAAAAAAGTTTTTTTTTTCTTGAAGCATATTTGTTTGAAGAGTCAATTTGCATAAATGGACATCAAACAAATAACAAAACTTTGTCTATACAATTGCATCATTAATTTTAATTTAGCACATTCAAGGAATTGAAGGGTATAAGCTGAAACCCCTTCATTTAGCTGTAGTCAGACCAATATTGCAAGGGTATAATATTTTTTTCGTTGAAGAATATTAATTTTGAATCATTAGATTATGTGCAAGGTTTTTTTTTCAAACTCAACAAGAGAGAAATTATTTTCTAATTGATAGTTTCTATAGTGACTTTTAAGTGTAACAAAAAGTATATATAAAGAAAAAATTGGTATGACATGAAATATTTTTTTTTAAAATGTAAACAAATTATTTCGAAAAAACTCTTTACTTTTTTTAATTCAAAGATAATAAAAAAATAAGATATTTTTAAACATTAGTAGAGAGTTTAAAATTATTATAATAAAAGTTATATCATGGATAAGCTCAAAAAACCGAAATCTTATGGAATATTTACATAATAGCCGGCCATATTTATTGTTTACTTTTTATAGCTAATATAAATACATGATATGCCGATAACACACGATTATACACATATTATATATGGATTATATATAAACTACACATCATTCAATTTTTTAATTTAAGTGGTCAGGTGAGCACCTATTTAGGCTGATTAGATAAAGCCAAAAGAAAAATATGAAATAATTTCAACTAAAGACTAAAAATATAATTAAAGTTCACATGTAGATAATTTTTATTAAAATACATCCTTTTATAGTGAAATAAAATAATTTTTTTGTTACAAAAGAAATAATGACATAAAAAATAAGATAAAGAAAATAAATATTGAAACAAAATGTTAGAAAGATCTAAAAACGAGAAATAAAAGATGAACAACAAATGTCTTCTTATGCTTCATCTTTGTTGAGTATAAAAAATTTGAAAGTTAATCTCATCGATTTCAAATATTTTTTTTAACTCAAATACATAGATTATAAGATAAGGATATCTTAGAATATTTTTTTAAATTTACATTATGTGTCGTTTTTAAAAAATCACTATTTCTAACAAACTAATATGATGTTCGCATTTGAATTAGAATGCAATTTGAGTAGTTTTCATTGAGGTTAAGCCAAGTATGGTGTCAAAAAATAAACCATGTGACAATTTTAAGATAATATATGTAATGTTTTATAATAATAATCAACTAATTTAATATTTACTGATTCAAAGAACAAATTTTTTGTATATATAGGGTATTAAAAATTCAAATTTTGGGGCTAGAGATATCGATAAACTTAAAGTGGAGTCATACTCAAATAAATCGGGCCAAAGAATCATTTAAATATTTAGATAGCCGATTAAAGTGAATTTTAAATTAACGATAATATCTTCACTTGCATCATTATAAAGATAATTATTATTATTATAATACATATAAAGTTTTAGAAATTGAAATTTCAAAATAAAAATATTTTTTGAAAGATAAAATCATACCAAATAAGAGTTCAAATCGTAGTATAAGAGTCACGTCGTAATCAAAGAATCGTTTATATCATGTCAACCTTTGTGCTTTGCCATAAATATGAGTTATTGTTTCACTTTGTGGCTATTTTTTGGTTCCAATGATACCTATGAGAATAGTGCAAAAAATAAATTATCATTACGAGAATTGAGAAAGTGTTAGTCTTTTTTCATGTAGTATTCTTAATTAATATCTGACGATCATCTATAATTATTAGAAGGTTTAAATGGTAAGGTTATTTACATATAATTCAAATAACTCAGATATTTAACATGATTAAGGTCAAATATCAAAATGGAGTAAAAAAAAATCACTAACTAAAGAATTTTTTATATTTTTAGATAGCCAACTAAAATGAGTTTTGAATTAAGAATAATATTTTCAATTACATTATTATAAAAATAATTATTATTGAAAAATAATGTTTTAGAATCTGAAATTTTAAGAAAGAAATATTTTTAAGTGATATCAACACACCAAATAAGAGTTCAAGTAGTAGTAAAAGAGTTAAGTCTTATCCAAATAGTTATTCATTGTCTCAACATTTAATTATTTTGCCATAAATATGAGTTATTATTTTGCTTCCTCATTATTTTTAGGATCCAATGACACCGGCAACAATAGTATCAAAATAAAATAAAATAGAAGAAATGATTAATTTTTTCTATGTAGTTAATATCCAATTATTATTTATATTTACTGAGAAAGTGTAAATTTTAAGATTATTTACACACAATCTAAATAACTTAAATATTTGACATGATTAGTGTCCGCGCTTCTGCGCGGATACTAATACTAGTTAAACAAATAAAGAAGATAAGGCACGGAGAGAGGGGAAAGTTGGTGCTGAAATGTAACTCTTGAGATGGCATAAACATTAGGCATCTATGGCCGAATAGTCAAATAAATACACATACTTGATCATGTATATACATATATATAAAACAAACGGGAAGCATAAAAAATTCAAGACATTGATATAAGACATTGAGATAACAGATGTGAAGGGGTCATTAATTATTAATTTTTTTGAAAAAAAAAACTTGTAATACGCTCATAATTGAAGAAAAAAACTTGTAATACGCTTATAAAAAAGTATATTTTTAAAACATAAATATAAGAGCATCAAATTAGAAATACTAACGTTAATTTGGAATTTATGAACATGCAGGGGGAATTTATAAATCAACAACAGAAAAAATATTGATCCACCATCGTATCCACATATAATTTAAAATCCTTAAATTTTGACAAAAAAGAAGAAAAAAGAGGCAAAACATAATCACTTGGAGACCAAAGGAAAAGAAAAAAAAAAGATTAGAAAGAGGGTGATAATAATTTAAAATAGAATTAAAAACAGTAGTAGTAGCCATGGAGGTAAGAAAGAAGTGAAGGAAGGAAGAAGCAATGTTCATTGGCACTTGGTAGAAGAGGGCAACGGCAATAAAGGAAATAAAAGACGCAATTTTCAGGTTTTGATATAGATTATAGAGTACAGAAATTAAACAATTCCGGCTTCTAAAACTTGCCACGTCACTAAGATATGCCCCTCATTTATATTAATATAGATATAGATATAAATACATATATGGATAGACTCGATCTAAGTAGAATCTGGCAAATGCAATAAAATTTAGAAAGTAAACAAAGATTTGGTAGTACATAAATCTAAAATCTCCTAAAATCCTTTTTTTTGGAGGAGGAATTATATTATAGCTAAAAAGCAAGGGGTCGTTTGTAAGAATGCATTAGATAAAATAATGCATGCATTAGCTTTGTGTATTAATAATATCTTGTTTGGTAGATATTTTGAACCTATGCATTAGTTATGCATGCATTAGTTATACATCATATTTGATATTATCCTATGCATAACTAATGTATAGAAAACAATGATATTAGCAATTGAATGGGTTTTAATGCATGCATTAGCTTAGTTAAAGACAAAATTGACCTTCAAAATTTATGCTTGATTAAAATATGCTAGCTAATATATTAATGCAAGTATAAAATAATCCAAATAGTGAGAAATAAAATTATATCTCTAGTAAATAAATAAATTTACTCTTAGCATATTTCCTTTTTTATAAATAAATATTTGGTTATATATTACAATATAGGTAGACAAATCAAATAAGTTTTTTAACTTTTTCATATAAAAACATTTCTTAACATATGTTTTTTTTTAAAAAGTTAGAGTGATAGACTGCTTTTGAGGGCATTTTTGTAAACAAATAATTCTTTTAGAAATTATACAATTCTTGAATACATCAAATCAAACAATGGATAAGAAATATGTTAATATACCATATTCAAGTTATTATTATGCACCCTGCCAAACGACCCTAGGAGTGTCTGACCTGGGGGCGTACATGTTTATGAAGCAAATTCCCAAAGTACGAGGGGATGTACTCCCTTTAAGCCAAACAAAAGCTACTCCCACCTCCCCTCCCCACACACGCACTCTCTCTCTCCCCCCTTGGTCGGTTGTTCTCTCCGCTTCTGACCCAATTAGGGCTTCGAGTAGATACAAGACAAAAGAAGAGGAATTACTTGTGACGATCCTCAATTTGTGTCAGAGACAGACACTAGGTATTATATTGCACTCTACCTTTCTGTTTCCTGGGGGTTAGTTTGCTTTTGAGTGTGTGGGTTGGCTCAAAATTTGCTTCTTTGCCTAATGGGTATTTCAAAATGTAATCACCCGTTTAAGTTTTATGTATAATGACCAGTCTTGTTGAGTTTTCTTGGTTCGATTAGTACCAATTCGATTTCTCCAGTTTGAGTTGAATGTTTACTGTTGTTGCTCTGAATTTGAGGAGTTGTTTCCTTCTTCTTCGTTTTCTGCGACACCAACCTATTTTTCTCGATTTTGATTTTTTTGTTGAATGTGGAAGGTTAGCATTACTATCTTGAGTTATTTATCATAGTTTGTATACAAAAAAAGTTGTCTTTATGTCTATTTCCTCCATGCATGGCTCATGTCTACTGCATCATTGCATTTTCTAAAGTTGCACAATGGAACCCCTTATTACTCTTTTTTTCCCTTGTGTTTCAGTTTTTTGTGAAGTTTATGTTGTTCAATTTCCATGTTTACCTTTTTTGACAATAGGATTGTTTGATGCTATTCACTTAGATGCGTGCCCATGTGGATCCTGTTGGTGGTTTTCTAGAGTATGCTCGTACCTTCTTCTTTAATCTGGTTATTAACTTGCTTTTAAGACATCGCTCCCATCTGGTAAAGGAATAGTTTACCATTGAATCTAGTTATGAATTATTTGAGTGCCTGGTTTATGATCTTTTTTTGACGTTGCCATATTGTTGTTTGAGTACAGGTTGGTTCTATATTCTCTCCAATGGATGCAATTAGTATCTCTTCGGATGATTCGGATTTGCGTGAAATAGACAACTACAAAGATGATTCACCTCTCAGGGATTCTGCCAGTTCTCGAATCCTTCCACCATGGGGAACAGGTAAAGAATGACCTTTTTCTCTTCCCAGCACAAAGTTATGGTGAACTTGTTTATAACTTAGACCTTGGAACAATGTCAGATAGCTCGTCCAAAAGAACAATTTATCCTAATGGAAGCTCCTCCAACTATCATAATATTACTGATGACAGTGGACCATCAAGTTCACGAGCAAGTAGAGACGGGAATTCCAAGTATTCTTCTGGGAATGGTAATAATGGTCTGCCACGAGCATTCAGTAGTTTTCACAGGACTGTTTATTGAAAAAGAAAACATTTGTGTCTGATGCAGATAATGGAAAGCATTTTCCACAGCAAACTTTAAAGCGTACACTTCCAACATCTTTTTATCCTTCTGGCTCAGTAGAGGATATAGGTTTCAGTCAGGCTCGTCAATCTCATGAAAGATCATACCAATCTGCATGGGCAAGTTCGAGCAGTGCTGGTGATAACTACTGGAAAGACAGTTTCAACAGGGGCAACCATAGTGAGTTAGTTCTCTATGAAAATAAAGGAAACAGAGTGTTACCTCCGTCTTTGATGCACAGAAGGTCCACTTCAGGTGTTCAACATATCAGTGTAAATGATCCCTTACATTACCCTGCGAAAGGTGAAGACAGAGCTGCAGCAGCTGATGAGAGACTGATCTTTCAAGCTGCTCTGCAGGTACTTGTTTGTGCCCTTTCTTGTGATCTGTAAATGTTGTATTTTATTGCACAATTCAGGAACTTCATGCAGTGATCCTTCCTTTTATCTCCACCAAATCAGAATGTCTTCACTATTCCCTCCTCTGCATAATGGACCAATGGATATCCCTTTCATTTTATGAATTAATTATTCTGTATGCCTGGAACTATACAGTTGAACAGAACAAAGCTAGTCTAGAACACAGTGGTTGTTTCTTGCGAATGCCCTATTGTTTTATCTGTTGGACGAAACTGAAATGTTTATCTTTCTGGTGGGATTTGGTTTCCTTTCTTTAATTTCCTTCTTTTATTCAAAAACTTCATGACATTATTGACCTAACCAGGATTTTTTTAAATTTAATTTTGATGTCTATCATTAGATCTTTTCAGTTCTAGGGAAAAGGAGCAGGGATTTTCAAGTGCGGTGTAAAGATATCAATTTATCTGGGAAATTATGTGAATGAATTCTTAGAATATTTGTTCTATCCCACCTCTCAAAAGATGTATGTTTTATCCTCTAGGGAAGACATAACGTGTATCTGATTGCTGTACTTTATGGATATGCTGTAACGTGATTAGGTGTGAGGGGGAATTTTTTCCCCTCAAAATTGTTTCAAACACCCAATGAGCCTCCAGAGGTGGCATCTCTTGTATATTCACCCAGCTTATAATTGAACGTACTAATGTCCTTTTCTGGCAGGATTTAAACCAACCTAAGGTAGAGGCTCGTCTGCCAGATGGTCTTTTGTCAGTTTCTCTCCTAAGACACCAGGTCTACTTGTGCTACTTTAAATATCTTTTTATTTCTTGTTATTAATGCGTCTTCTTTTTATTTTGTATAGTATGCCTTCTAACTACCATTTTTCCTCCTCAAGAGAATTGCTTTGGCGTGGACACTTCAAAAAGAAACTGGTAGTGTTCATTGTTCGGGTGGTATTCTGGCTGATGATCAGGTCGAGTATAATGCCGTTTGCCTTATTCTGCTTAGCTTCTTCTTGCATCTCTGTTGGTATTCATCATGTTTTCTTTTTTATTCTGGTATGCTACAGGGTCTTGGTAAGACTATTTCAATGATTGCCCTCATACAGATGCAGAGGTCAGCTCAGGATAAGTCTAAAGAGAAAGATCTGGATGATATTAAAGCTGAAGCCTTGAATTTGGATGATGATGATGAAAATGTTGCTCCTGCTTCTCAGGAATTAAAACAGCGTAGAGAGACAGATGGTGTCGAGGTGATTCCAGATGCAAGAACTTCTATAAAGGGGTTTCGTCGTAGGAGGCCAGCAGCTGGTACTTTGGTAGTTTGCCCAGCAAGTGTTCTTCGACAATGGGCTCGGGAACTGGATGAGAAAGTTACGGATGAAGCAAGTCTATCTATTTTAATCTATCATGGAGGCAATAGGACTAAGGATCCGGTGGAATTGGCAAAATATGACGTGGTTCTAACTACATATGCCATTGTGACAAATGAAGTTCCTAAACAAGCTTTAGTTGAAGAGGATGACGATGACCAGAAAAATGGAGAACGATTCGGAATATCTTCTGACTTCAATTCAAGTAAGAAGCGGAAAAAGCCATCTCTTAATAAGAAGGGAAAAAAAGGCAGAAAAGGATTTGATGCAGATGACTTTGATCCTAATTGTGGTGGTCTTGCCAAAGTCAGTTGGTTTAGGGTGATTTTAGATGAAGCCCAGACAATAAAGAATCATAGAACACAAGTAGCTAGAGCATGCTGCAGCCTCAGAGCAAAACGAAGGTGGTGCTTATCTGGAACACCGATACAAAATGCCATTGATGAGTTATTCAGCTACTTCAGATTTCTGAGATATGACCCCTATGCTGAATATAAATCATTTTGCAGCCAAATTAAGTTTCCAATAGCTATAAACTCAATTAATGGGTATAAAAAGCTTCAAGCGATTTTGAGGGCCATAATGTTGCGACGAACAAAAGGTAACCTTTGTCTTCTCCTTATTGTTCTTTTAGTCGTAGTTTTGCAAATGAAACTGCAAAAATGAAAACATCATGGGGTTTAAGCCTTTTGATCGGGCTTCTGCCTTGGCTTTTTAAAGTAATTTACGTCTTTATGCCCTTGCCTTCTAACACTGGTTGCATCAGCAAATTTTTATTTACTAAATAGTCTCCCATCAAGTTTTCCTCTCTGGATCACTGAGTGATCTTGATGCTGTAGCAGCTTTTCAGTATTCATTTTTTCTCGATCACAGTTTTATTTTACCTTACCGTGCATCTATGTGGGGCCAGGCATGCATGTCTGAATGGGTTAATATTCCTTTGTTCGGTAAATGATCTTTTGTATATGTTAAAACCTCACTCACTCTCATGTGCTCATTTAGTCTGTTAATTCACTTTCTAGCTACATCTTCAACAGATACATTTATATCTATCTGATTATGTCAACATTACTGATTTAGGTACACTGATTGACGGTGAGCCAATTATAACCTTACCACCAAAAACTATACAGTTGAAGAAGGTGGCTTTCTCTGCCGAGGAACGCGCTTTCTATAACAAATTAGAAGCTGAATCGCGATCGCAGTTTAAGGTACTTCACTATCTGCCTCTTTTAGCCCGATATGTGTCATACCTGAGAATTATTGATGAAAAGAAATATTTACTGCATCACATCATCCTTTTTTGTGACCTTTCTCCAATAACTTAAGGGGAGTGCTTACATAACATAGACAACTTTCTTAAAATCAGTTTCTAGTCATAGTCTTTGAGTTTCTGCTCAACAGAAGTCTGAATAACTAAGGATATGTTTTGCAATACATGTTATGCTATGTGAACTGTGTTCTCAAGTTGTGGTTTTTGAATTGAGTTTTTGACTGATCTAAAGGCTCATGAAGCGCGCATACTTTTAAAAGGTCATTTTAACCGTCTAAAATCTATTTCATCTGTCTTTAGCATGTTCTACACCTCTAATGGTATCTTCTTTTCCTGAAGATGTAAAGAGTAACCATATATACAGACGTTCTACTTTGAGAATAAAAAACACGCTGAAATTTATTGAAGCTGCCCCCGGGGGGGGGGGGGGGGGCTAGAGAAGTGGTTGTGTACAAAGTGTAGTCTTATAACTTGAATATAGCTACATCTCATGACAGATTGATAATGTTATTTTTTGCTTGACCGTCACAAGTTTTTCAAGGAAGCTGCAACCTCCGATACTGTATGCACTGGGAATGACTGTAACATGATACACCTTTTAATTTGTTGACATCCGGGGACATGCAAGAGTGGGGCTTATTAAACTGCTGAATGTGTGCAATCCGTGTGAGATAATAGAGTACCATATTTTAATGCATTTGGATATTAGACATGTACAAAATTAATAGACTATCATATTTTAATGCATTTGGATTTGGCATGTAAATATGCTGTTTATCAAGTATTTAGTATATATGATGATTAACTGGCGAAAGATGTACATTAGCATAACTGTAATCTTCATTATGTTTATATCCTACTCATATTTGGGGAATTGAAGGTCCATTTATTTGGTTCAATATGGTCAAAATTTCTATGCTACATATCTGGGGGCTCAGAAAAAGGAAAAAGATGACTTCAAATTGAAGATGGGGGAATATGAAGTGATGTCATCTGGTTATGGAAATGTGAGAAGAAAGAAGCTTTTGTCTCATCCTCATGATAAATTTAACACACCTCCCTTGTTTTGGATTTCGGAATCCTATTACATAGAGGGCTTCATTTTCAAGATTAAGCTTTTGGTTCTTTTCCGAGTTGTGAAGCAATTGTTAAAATTTTGACCTCCAGAGCAGCTTGAGATTTCTAGTAGTCTTCTGATGTTTTGTTAATTGGCTGATTTCATTAGCTCTAGTGGTGTATCTTTAATAAAAGAGGTACTCTGTCTTGCAGGCATATGCTGCAGCTGGAACTGTGAAGCAAAACTATGCAAATATCTTATTGATGCTTCTACGACTTCGGCAGGCTTGTGACCACCCAAAACTTGTCAAAAGGGAGAGTTACAATTCTGTTGGAAGAGCTTCATCAGAGATGGCGAGGAAACTCCCAAAGAAAATGGTGGAGGATCTCTTGCAACAATTGGAAACTTCATTGGTAACATGTTCTGTATGCGATGTAAGTTTCCCTTGGTCATTATCCTTGTTTGCTTCTAATGAGTAGAGTTTGTGGTCTTCACATTTCTTGAATTATTTATCTATTTTGCAAGAGTACAACTGCAAGTTGAGGTAGAAGTCTTAGAAAGAAAATAGTCCTTATCTATGTTACATGCATTCCCCTCCAATCGAGTCTGTGTTGATATGAAATGACTGCAGTAGTGGAATGGGATTCAGATGTCTTCTTCTTTGAGTACAAACGGGTTATATGTTCGTGGATTTAGTAAGAAGCCCTAAAGAAATAAGTTTTGTCAGGGGAACTTTTTCCATTTTTTCCCTTATCTGGACAGCAAAATTGTTCACTTAATAGATTGAGAAAAGGAAAAAAAAGCTTGTTTAATACCATGCTATGATACTTTGCAATATTATCCGAGTAGACTTACTACTAAGAAATAGGAGAGCTCTGGAGAGGATAGAGAATGACTATTTTACATTTGAGGAGTAGCCTCTCGTTCCTAGTTTCTTTTGGTGCACCCATGTGGTTTCATTTTGTATACAAGATCGGGTGTCGTTTGAGAGAATCACATTTTGATGTAGGGTCTCTATTTTTAGTATACAGCTTGTATATGGAGATCTTTCCATTATTAATAAAATTATTCACCTTATAATAAAAGATATACTACATGAAATAAAAACCTTACAATCCACTTTCTATAACTGTAAACTGAGAAGCTATTGGGATACCCTGAGTAGCTAATTTCATGTGTAAAACTTCCATGTTTGATCTATTTGATCTATCAAGAGTTCATGTAATATTTAGGTTCTTATAAGCCTCATTGTGTTTGAGACATGTCTCAAACACGTTCAGCCTCTCGAACTCTCTTTTATTGCTGAAGAAGGTACTGTTACATCTTTTCCCCCCTTCTTCAGTGGTATGTTGGCTTGAGATATCATGCTTAGCTGGTCATTTTCCTCTTGCCTTTTCTGCATCTCTCTTCCTCCTCTTCCACCCCATTTGTACGTGAAAACAGTATATCTGAAGTGCAAGCTGACCATCCAAGCTCTCAAACAACTCCATCTTCTTTCCAAAGGTTGAAAGTTGTTGCTTGAGCTTTGTGCCTGCTTTTTGTAGAACACAGGCTGCATAGTTCTCTATTATTTTGATTGGTTTGTAAATGTTAAATTTGACAACAAATAAAACAAGTAGGAGAAGATAATAATTGGGCGATGGGACAAAGAGTAGGATTAAGGGAGTTTGGGTGCTGAATGCCCCCTAGGCTTTAGTCTAGTGGTAAGAGCACAGTACGTGATGTGTAGGTTAGGCATATGTCACAGGCTCTAACCCTGCCACAGACAAAAGCTGCCTGGTAACTGGAGAAGGGTAGGGGCGGACCATTATTCACCGAGTTTCAAACTGTCCGCCACTAGCCCTCGGGGATTTCTCGGTTAGATAAAAAGGGATTTTGGGTGCTGAAGAGAGGAGAAAGGAGAGAGCTAGGCAGCTGGTGTGTATTTCTGTCACTCTTAAGCTGAATTCCGCTACTCCAAGGCAAATGTTAAGATTCTATGGGCTTTGAGGAATTCAAAGAGAATAGGAATAAAATGAAAGAAAACATTGATTGATCTGGTCTGAAAACAAAATGCTTCAGATTACACTCCCATCAATCATGATTACCTTATCGACAAGCTGAACTCAACTGTCTATACTGCCCTTGAAACATGTTGTGAGCTAAAACCTATCATTACCTCCTCCATATCTCCCTGACTAACTGGAGCCTCCCAAACCAAATAGCTTAAAACTTCAAAGGTACAAGTACAACTAATGAGTGCAAAGCAATGGTGTAACTATAAGTCCACAGACAAAATAAATTCAGTGAGCTGTCATATCTGATATGTACTAGCTTCAAATTGCTATCCATCAAAGCATTTGAAGTCAAAAGTGCTTTTGCCCCCCTTGTAAAAGGAAAATGTGAATAAATCTGAAGATTAAGTGGAATACCTTATGTGCATCTAGATTGATTTGAGCTCTTTTAGCTATGAATGTATAGCTACAGTTGAAGATAACTATTGCATTGCACTCTCTAGTAGCACATTTCTCGTCTTTCGATTTATTTTATTAGTTTGTTTTATAGTTATGGTCTTTGTCATGGTACAACTATCAATAGTTGTACATACTAGTCTGATATCTACTTTGTTATTTCCCCAGGATGTGCCCGAAGATGCAGTTGTCTCCATGTGTGAACATGTGTTCTGCTATCAATGTGTATCAGATTATTTAACTGGGGAAGATAATACATGTCCGGCACTTGGATGCAAAGAGCAACTTGGTCCTGAGGCTGTATATTCTAAAGCTACCCTAAAAACTTGTGTATCAGATGGTGTAAATGGTGATCCTTCCAGCTTGTCTGAATTTGATGAGAAATCCATCATGGAAAATGAGTACATTTCTTCTAAAATAAAAGCTGCTCTTGAAATTCTTCACTCATGTTCTAAGTCAAAGGGTCCTTATTTAGAATCAGATATCTTGGTTCAATGCAATGGCGATTCGTCAAATTTGGGAAAAGCAGATTCAGAATCGCAAGACAAGGGGCCAATAAAGGCCATTATCTTCTCTCAGTGGACAGGCATGTTAAACTTGGTTGAGCGTGCTTTGAACCAGTCTTGTTTTCGGTATGAGAGGCTTGATGGTACAATGTCTCTTGCTGCTAGAGACAGGGCTGTCAAAGAGTTCAACACAAATCCTGAGGTTGGTCTTTTCCTTGTATGTTTACTTGTAGCTACAATCTCTTAGATATCAAAATGGCCAATATTTTCCCCTTTAGTAAGTTTCATTAATATCACACCAAGACGGTGTATGGAAAACAGAACAGTATGGATTTATATTTCAACCACAATCTCCTATTAAGTTATCCCAGCTCTCTATTCAAACGGGAGTCCGGACCATAAAACATTAGATGAAATAAGAATGTTTCTAATAGTCCTAATGTCGTCTAGCTATTATGGAAAGAATATGCTATTTGTTTCCATCCATATAAACCAAAAGACATGGTGGTCTGATCCTCCAAGTTGGCTTCTTTTACTTGCCAATCGTTTAAACCTTCATCTCGACAGACTTTATTCACTATTCATGGTCCATAGATATGGAGCTGCAATGCAATTGGAGGTGATCTGTATTTTCTTCAAACTCCTTGCACAAGCAGCCAACTCTCTAATTTTTCTCCTTCTGAAATCACATGCCTATAAGATTTCGCACTGCTTAGGTTCTTTTTTTGTTTTAAGCTACTTTCTTTGATGCCTTTGTATTCCACATATGCTTCCCTCTACTCCCCTGCTAGTAACTCCATTGAAAACAAGTTCACCTTGAAAGATTTCCCCTTTGATTCCTCCATATCATCTTGTCTGCTTCATCTATCCCTACTACACGTCGATATATTCTTCTATAAGAAATCTCAACTTATTTATCCAAAAAGTAAATCCCCAACCTCTTCCCTTTATATTGATGTATGGCTCTCCAGAAATTGATATCCCATATGTTCCCTAGCCTTCCTACACCCAAGGCTGTAGCCTAGTAGCCACTAAAGTGGGTGCAAACCTTGGAGACGAGAGTTCAAATTCAACCGGAGACAAAAAACACTTGGTGATTTTTCCCATCTCCTAAGTCTTGGTCGGCATGGTCGGCAGAGTTATCTAACACCTTAATAGTGGGAGATGTAGGTACTAAGTAGAATAGTCGAGGTGCGCACAAGTTCTCTTGGACCCCACCTTTATCTAACTACAAAAAGAAAAAGAAAAAAGAAGTGGAAGTACAGGAGGTGGCATTTTCAAATATGGATACGACAAGAAATCATGTTATGCCTCTTGCGCGATATTGCTCGATAGTTGTAGGCCCATATACCTCTTAGATAGATCAGTACCTTCTATTTTTTCTAAAATAGTTTGTAGCTATGCCATTGTTATGCTTGCATATCACGTAAGAATTTAAATTTAGTTGGCTCATAACTTCTCTTTATACTCACAAGGAGTACTGATACAAGATCAAGAAGGCCAAGAAACCAAGAAATTCTAGAAATCCAAGAATCCACTCAAGATTAGGAGTTCTGTTTTTTTGAACAAGGTAACAGGTTAAAGATTAGGAGTTCTTATTTCCTCTTTCCTAGTAATTTGATTTTTGTTTAATAGGATTATACTTATAGTTCTAGTCAACTAGGATTGTTAGTTGGTATTCCTTTCCTACAAAAATTCTTTTTCCTATTTTAGTTAGGATAAGTTTTTTAACCTTATTCTTATTCTAGTTTAATTAGGATTGTAATCCTTAACCTCATCAATTTTACTCATTGTAAGGCCTATTTAAATGGCTCAATATGCTGTGAAAATAAACATTGGTTATTCTCTTGCTTCAAAAACATGATTTATTTTTTATTTCGTTCTTCTTCCTTTATTCAACACTTTGTGCAATCTTGCAGGATTGAGGAACAAGTGAGTAAGATTCTTTTCATCTTACATTCTTCTCATGTGAGTTTGAAGAACGCTTTCGTTAGTTTTGTGAAAAGCTTTAGCGGGTTTATTTGTTTTGTTTTTCTCTCTTCTTTTTTCTTGAGAGAGGGGCAAAACCTTGAAAGTACATCAATTTAGTATCAGAGCACAGGTTCCAGATTTCGAGTTTTGATTTGCTATTTTCCATCATGTCGCTAGAGAAACAAGTGGGATCCTCTCAATCGAGCTAAAATTTGTAATTCAGAAATTAAGAACTATAGTCCTTGAACGGGATAATGAAGAAATTAAAGTGCAACTAGATGGCTTTGAATGCAGCTAGATGGCTTGAAGGAATCAATGGCGAATCTGACTGAATTAGTTGGACTCTTGGTGCTTCAAATTAGTCACCATATCCATCACAACGCCTACAACCTCCACCACCACCTCTTCCACCATATAACATACCAGTAATACGACCACGTCTACCACTTCGATATCCACCAATTCAATCGCATAGAGCAAGATATATTGAGCAAGTTGAAGAGGTTGAGGCTAACCAAGGCATAAGAGTACCGAGGCACCATTCTCAATATGATAAACATTCAAATTTTCAAGGAACGAAGAGGATGGAACCGATGAAGACCAATATCAAAGAAACAAAGACCATGCATTGGATCCACAAGTTGAGGCTTTACCACCAAAGTTTTATGATGATCTATTAGAGTATCCAACCATGTTTGTCATCGACTTTCCGCTTTACAGAGATGCTCAAACACAATATTGACATAATTGTTGACTCCATCATTCCAAATAAAGTAGCATATTGCGTTAATTTTAAAGTCCATAAAAATATGCATGAGCAAGAACAAGGATTACCTTAAAAAAGTGGATAATAGAGAGTTTGAGGTATATTGGAGAAACAATATATCTTCATACTTCATCAAAAAGAAAAGAAGATATCTTCATGTCATAACTATATCCAGCTATCCCCAAAGCGACGCTTGGTGTACAAGCGTTGCAATTGATGCATTCCCAAGAAGAGTGTTGTTCTCCATGCTTAATTCCCAAGAAGAGCGTTAAGTTCCCTGAAGTTTTAACACCAATAACGTTATATCGTAAGTTGATGTTTGAGAGTCAACATAGAAAGAGATTACATGGAGAAGGCTTGGTAGAAATTTGAAACTTAGAAAGAGGGATGTAGTTCGACCAAATGCAAATCTTGCACTATTTACGGAAGCTGTTAGACTCGAGGACGAGTCTTTGTCAACCAGGGGAGAATGATGCAAGAGAAATTCAAGAAGTCTTAGAATCCATTGAATATTAGGCTTTCTTATCCATAAAGATTAGGAGTTTTTATTTCTTGTTTCCTAGTAATTTGGTTCTTGTGTTAGTAGGATTATATTTGTAGTTCTAGTCAACTAAGATTGTTAATTAGTATTTCATTCCTACTAGAATTCTTTTTCCTATTTTAGTTAGTTATGTTTTTCGTAACCTTGTTTTTATTCTGGTTTAATTAGGATTTTGCCTTATCCTCATCAATTTTGCTCATTATAATAATGCCTATTTAAAGGGCTCAGTATGCTGGAAATAAACATTGGTGATTAGTTTTTCTGAGCTCTTGCTTCAAAGTCGTGGTTTGTCTTTTATTTCGTTTTTCTTCCTTTATTTAACTCTTCGTGTAATCTTGTGGGATTGAGGAACGAGTGGGTAAGGTTCTTTTCATCTTATATTTTTCTCACGTAAGTGTGAAGAACGTTCGCTAGTTTTGTGAAAAACTTTAGCGGGGTGCTTTTGTTTCTCTTCTTTGTGCTTGAGTGGTGCCAAACCTTGAATACCCTCTTCCTAGTACACTGCTCAGAAATGATAATTTAGCAATACTGTCATAGGACTTCAGGATTATTATTTGATGGTAAGATATAGGTCTAACCTTGAATATGTTCATTACTAGATAATTTTACGTTCATATACCATTCAGGAGATGTCTGTGCATATGTTTTTTCTTCAGGAAATTTTTTTCCTGCTATACCCTTATCATACATGCAATTCATTCAAAGAGTTTGAATGTCCTTTTCCTTCTACTGGTCTTTATATTGACAAGGAGTACCTTCTCTAGCACCATGTTCGCAGTTAGTATAAAAACTTAAATAGAGTGGTGTGGACTAATAGCTATGCTTTATTTAGTCATTTCTTTAGCACATTGGAGCACCAGTACAGCAAGGTAGTGCTTCTTTGTTTTGAAGTTTTTAATTGCATACTTTGGATTTCCCAATCTAGCCATTTCTTTCTCCTTGAACCCTATTGTATTTTCAAATTCAAGCGTAAGTTCTTTTGCAGGTGACTGTCATGTTGATGTCACTAAAGGCTGGAAATCTTGGCCTAAATATGGTGGCAGCTTGTCACGTAATTCTTCTTGACCTTTGGTGGAATCCAACTACTGAAGATCAGGCTATTGATCGAGCTCACAGAATAGGACAAACTCGTGCGGTCACTGTGTCTCGATTAACAATTGAAGGCACAGTTGAAGATCGAATTCTAGCTCTCCAGGTTAACCTCTCACTGTATCTGGATTAACAATGAAGGATCAGCCCCACATTTTTTCTATATGTTCTTTAGTTGAACCGCATAGTTTTTTGGCATGATGTTTGGCAAGTCGTTATATCTCACTTTCTCCTTCTCCCCTCCATCCCCCCCTTAAGTTTGTTCTGATTCTGTTCCCTGGCCTTCTAAAATCCTGTTCTTATTTTTTTACTGTGTTATTCTTGTGATTATTGTCCTTGTATCTATTCAGCAACCATCTTCTCTCCTTTTTCTTCTGTAATTTGCTTTCTGTTTTATATTGGTTAAAACGCAGAATGGTGATTAGCTTTGGCTCTTATGCGCACCTTGTGTAGTGTTCATCGATGCCTAATCTTTTAGATTTCAATATCATCTTATAATTTCAGGAGGACAAAAGAAATATGGTTGCATCCGCTTTTGGTGAAGATCAAAGTGGAGGCACAGCTAGTCGACTAACTGTAGAAGATCTTAGATATCTCTTTAATCTCTAAGAAAGGGCTTTTTTTATCTGCATTTGGTCCATTTAGCCAGTTAGCAGAATGTTCATATGTAGGGGAGTAGTAGATCACCACCTGGGAGATATTTTAGATGCAACTGAAGTCATTAGAATTGCTAGGCTCATCATAGTGAGACCGATATGTATTTGTACTGGTAATTCTTCCAATTTTGTTGCCTCATAAAGGCATTTTCCTATTTCCCTGCTAATTTTGTCTCTGTATATACTCGCTTATCATGTATATGAATCATCTTATTGTTCATTGCGTATCATGTATGTGAATCATCTTATTGTTCATCATGAGACGCTCAGTATAAAAAAAGCTTCTTATGATCACACGGGGTGCTGCTCGAGTTTTGATTTTCTGCTAAGGTAGGTTGTGCCTGGCCTTTGATTGTCAGGTTGTGAAGATATTTGGTTAACCATTAATAGGTTGGCGATCATGAGGGTTCTCAATATTGATTCTTCTCCTTTTAAAAAAAAAAGAAAACTCAAACAAACAGTTTTATTAAAACTGAATTATCTACCAACAAATTTACAATAAAATTAGGAGCTTGCTCCTAATAGAAAGGGGAAAAATTAGTAAAATTTTAGATTCTCTTGTCAAGCATTGAGCAATCAAAATTTGTTTGCCTTTAATCCAAACTAGAAAAACATTGGTATTTTTCTTTAACAAGAAACATCAATTATCCAACAACGCTTGTAGGCAAGTACAATTTTCTGAGCATCACATTCGATAATACATGGGCAACCAAAAATATAGGAACAATTAGCCGAGAGCAATGCAAACCCATAATTTCGACCTTGAAAAATCGAAGAAGTTGCAGCAATAAATTGACTTGCATAATCATGTACAACAAACCCTACTCTCCCTTGTGACCTGAAGCAAGGAAATAGCTGCATCAATATTGCATTTTCAGATTTCATGTGGAGGCTTAGACCAAGAAGTGGCCATAACCCAAGAGAAAACATCCATAAGATCTACCAACCACTTTTCAGCCATGGAACACATGTTTACTATCTTTCTCCGATCCTCAAAAATAACACCCCACTTGAAGATTAACGCTTTTAGCTAGTAAATTTGACTTAAATAGGCATGCCATTTCGAGCTAATCTCTAAATAAAAATCTTTAATTTTTAGAGATAACTCCAAGTGCCAAAGCTTTTTCTAGTTAACAAAATCCCCGTGCACATCTGAAGCCAGAGAGAGTTAGTAGCAAAGATAATAACTTGATTTAACCATGCCAAATTAAGCGATCAACCTCTACTCTTACATTAACTGAAATACATATCATTTTTGCTTTTCTCTTTCTTCATTAAAAATAGAGAAAACGTTTTCTTCATCCCACCTTCTACCATCTTCACAAAGCAGTAACCCACATACCTTGAGCTTAAATAGATAAATGACTTTCGAGAAAAAAAATTATATCCAAAGGCAGCTAAGGGTCATTACCAATAGTTCTAATTTTTGTTACCATTATCCACTCCCCACTTGACACCATTTTACAATAGCTCCTTACAAAGCAAAATGTTCTTCCAAACGTATCTAGGATTTTGGCCTAATTACGTCGATAAGAAAGTCCATGAACAAAAATATTTAGCTTTGAAGACTCGACAGAGAAGAACATTTTGTCAGAAAGAAATCTCCACCCATGCTAACAAGAAACACTCCTTTCGGTTACGCAACTAGTCATAATAATATAATGCATTAAGCACTTAATATTGATTCATTCTACTAAAATTCCTTATTTCAATTATCTTGACTGTTTACTTCGAAAAATGGAGGTAACAATTAAATGTAATTTGTGGTTTTAAAAATATGTAATTTATTCTAATACTAATGAATATACAAGTAATATTAAGTTTAAGTAAGAAGAATTGATGAACCAAACCAACATTGCTATAACAATGAGGACCTCGAGCTTGACTTTTTTGGGGACCTCGAGGTCAACTAAGAACAATGAAGTATGAATAATAAAGTAAAAGCAATAAAGCTGAAGAACACTTGTTGAGCACATTAAACAAGAAAAGCAGAGTAGAATATTCTATTGCAGTGAATAGTGTGAGATGATGCTTACAAAATGATTGGGGTCCCCTTTATATAAGAGGAGAAAACCCCAATATAGTACATTCCTAATTGAAGTAAGAATTATATTGGTACAGGTGTATAACAACCTAGTACGAATCTGTACCATTTCGTACAAATCTTATCCTTTAATTTATGCCTTGATCCACGTGTCCCTGAGTAATTCCCGCTCTTTCTTGAGTACCCTCGAGAATGTACTGCTCTCGATGTAGGTCGTGCCAGACCTTTGATCTACTTTCTCGGTGTGTGTATTCTTCAGCCAGGTCCGACCCCCACTTCGAGTCGCCCGGACTCGAACTCATAGCCCAATTTAAGACTTCAAAATCAAGCTCCTTGGTTTTGACCGTACACAGATAGTCCCCGCGTTTCTTAGAATAAGATGATAAAAAATAATTTGAACCTCGATTTTCCCGAGCCTCTCGCGATGACGTCATGCTTGTGACGTAGGTGCTTGAAGTGATCGAAACGTCCCGCCGGTTCATATCCCCAAAAGCATTGAACGTCTCGCCGATCCATTTCCCCAAAAGCATTGAATGTATGCCAGCATTAATCGGCCACTTGTGCCGCTGAACCGTCACTCGCTTTCTATAAATAGGGGGCCACTTGGCTGAACAAAAACTACACTCATTCCTTCTTCATCAACTTTTAGCCCTTTTCCTTCTCTATCTCTTCCTCTAACCACCGATTTTTATGGTTCAAATCTGTGACCACAAGGTCAAATGACAGCAACTTTATCAGTTATGTCAAGGCTCCCTTTTTTAAAGCTTTACCCCACTAAGTGGGATTATACTAAGTTGTTGTTGTTGGCTCGAAACAACGAGAGAAGGGCGTCGAATTCTTCCCGTATAAGAAGATATGCAAACTTTACACTGCTGCTCATCTCTCTTAACTACAACCTGGTGTGGTGCTTCATTCCTTTTCCTTTCCATGGAGTGAGGTGGCACTATCATCTACTAACATTTGCATTCTACACCGGTACAACATCTCAAGAAATGATTTTAAAATAGTTGTGCTGATAAGACCCACACTCACCAAGTTTTTCACCAGGCTATAATTTTCTCTAAAGATCAAGATGGAGTCCCCGAGGAGGAGGTTCTCGAAGATGCCGCTCTCGAGGATATGCCCCCAAAAGTATATTAGGTTCTTGGATTTTTGTTTTTGCTTCTTTGTTTCTATGTAAGGTCCCCTCATGGGCTTAGTAAATATCTTTTGTCAATATAAAGAATTTTTCTATTTCATCTTCGATTCGTGTTGAATTCCATTCTGCCTTCATTTGTGAAAAATCCGAGTGTATAACTCTAATGATTAGTCCGAATACTGGATCGGAACATAATAAACCCTTAGGTTTTTAATCGACCAATATAATACTCCCTCCGTTCCAATTTATGTGAACCTATTTGACTGGGCACGGAGTTTAAGAATAAAATGAAGACTTTTGGAATTTGTGGTCCTAAACAAGTCCAAATGGGGCCCAGAGTATTTGTGTGGTTATAAAAGCTTCTCATTAAGGGTAGAGTTGTAACTTTAAGCTAAATTGTTACCAAATTTAGAAAGGGTTCATTCTTTTTGGAACGAACTAAAAAGGAAATAGGTTCACATAAACTGGAACAGAGGGAGTACCTCTTAAGGTTATTTATTAATCCTTGAGCTAAGCTTAAATTGATTTGATGCGAGCTCGGGACACCAGGACTCCTGAGTTCGAGTTGAGTGAGAGTAAGGTCTTGGATTTGAAAAAAAGTTAGCTCTTTAGGCTTCGTAGATAGTCCCCGAGTGAGAATTTTTTCGAACTCGGGTAGCCCTTGGGCTTAGTAGTCGAGTGAGTACTTGCTCGAACTCGAAATAAAGTTAGCTCTTAAGCTTCATAGATAGTCCCCGAGTGAGAATCTTCATAGATAGCCCCCGAGTGAGAATCTTCTCGAACTCGAGCGGCCCTTATGATTTTTGACGGATTAATCCTTGATGCCTTGGTCCTGACACAAATATTGCAACGTCAGCGATTGAAGCGACTGAAAAGTTACTTTTTGTGCGATTCCTAAAGTCATTAATTGGAGGCGGCTGACGGTCAGCCTTTTGGCTTCCTCCGCACTCTTAAGTGACCTTTATAAATAGACAGATTCCACAACCTTACAAACTTTATTCCCATATTGTTTTTGAAGTTTCAATACCCTTTTTTCAATCTCCTTGAGCTCTCCCTTATCTTCACTATCAACACTCTTCACTTTCTTGGATCTTTCGTATTGCGATGGCTAAAACCTCCAAATTGGTTTCCCAAAAGGAAAAAAGCTTCATCATCTTCTCAACCGACCAAGGGTAAACTAGTAGTGCCCCCTCGTATCGAGGAGTGTATTCCCCCCATGTGAAATAACATTCGATTTTAAAATCGAGAAACCTATTTTGACACCAGGACGATGCGAGCCCATGTCTCGATATGTTTGTCTGGTGACCAAGGCCGAGCTCAAGCAAGTAAAGGAAGATTGTAAATGGGACAATAAAGAAATAATGATTCCTTCCTCCGAGGAGGACATCACCATGTATAAAGCGGGGTACCCGAGCGTATACACCTACCCATTTACGTTGGGTCCTGCAATTCCGGCTCAGGGTCCCAAAGATCCAGTTATTCTTGACTTTTGCCAATGATACCGAGTGACGCTCGACCATATCTACCCCTCCTTCTGGCGAATCATTTACTTAATCAGGTTCTTTTTGAGCCAAATCGAGGGGATGTCTTTTACCCTCGATCATCTGATCAGACTGTACAATCCCCGACTTTATGATGGAGGCTTGATAAAATTGCAACGCCAATCCTTAAAATCTCTGTTTGCTAGTATTGATGAGGACAAAGACCATGGGTATATGAGCCGGTTTGTCTGAGTCAGGACTTCCGATCTGATTCTTGCCGATTGGATGCCGTTCCCCAAGGAGTGGAATATGAAACATGAGTACGCAACAGGTTTATACCTGTTTTTTTTCTTTTCCCAGGATTTATATTTTTCATCAGTCTAACCCATTTAAAATGGTGCAGCTGCTGCTTAGTTTCCTGGTGGGGTCCCAGACCTCGAGGGCTGGGTCTGAAAGCTAGCCTCGCCTTTCTTACTCAGAGCGTTGCTGGCGAGATCTGTCCAAAGGTCGATGGGAGGCCAAAAACCATGGTGAGCTCTTTAGTTTGTTTTCTTGTGCTTCTGCTATGGGATACTGACCTCAGTTTTATGTAGGTCTTGGAGACGCTATTGATTTACGGCCAGCCCTGGCTGATGAAGTGGAGGTTCCGAAGCCTTCAAAAGAAAGGAAAAGAAGAAGAGAGACATTTGAATTTCCCCGAAGCCAAAGAAAAGTGTGGCTCGAAGGCCTAAGGCCAATACAACGGCCTTATCTCCGAAAATGGCCCAACGCCTTCGGGAGTAGGAGGAAGAAGAAGATGACTGCCTGCTGGTAACCCGCGAAAAAATAAAAAATGTCGATACTCCGAAGCCCATCGAGCCGATGGAGATTGACGTGGTTCAATATAGAGCCGAAAAAATTTCCGAGGGGAGTTCAAACAAAGTCCTTGAACCATCATCCAGAAAGAAAACGCCTCGCCTAGGAGATCATTTGGAGGGTGAGGCCGAACAACTGGACCCCAAAGTAGTTTTAGGTCACTTTATTTTGTTTTCTTATAAACCTCCCTTGTGTAAATATTTCCTGTAATCATATTTTGGAAATACGAGGGGAACTTTTATCTTGTCTTTGGTTTATGCTGGATTTAGCATTGCCTTTATTTATAGAAGACTTCGTTCGAATGATCGATCCGAGGATGGTTTAGGGCTCGAGGCATTATAAATCCTTAGATCTTTATCAATACTGTCGTACTTTATTACTGCGAAGCGTAACATCTCCATAATGTAATACTGCTGGGTAGAACACTGTCGTAACTTAATACTACAGGACGTAATATTGACGTAATATTGCAGGGTGTAACATCATTCCCCCCTTTGGAATATTCGTCCTCGAATGTTGACTGATGCTCTTATCATTTTCGTAACTTATAGCTCTTGTGAATACATTAATACTCTACTTGCCATTCAAGCAGTTGCTCTGTGAATAAATCCAAAGTCTAGGGTATTCCCCGCTTTAGTCTTTTTGCTCATATCATGACCTGTGGTCGAAATCTTCCTAATCATGCAACTTCTGTTACCTCTTGTCATGCGGCCTGTATGACCCTGGCTTTGTAGGTGCACTTATGCGATTCATCTTTCTTTTTTCTTCTTACCTTTTAGTCGATCTGTAGGCCTTACTTTGTATATACAAGGCTTAATAGGATGCCTTTCTGGGCCTCTATAGGTATATTGAATTCCTTTGCTTGATACTTTGTTGGATTTACAAATATTACTATATCTCATTGCTTAGGTTCGTCTAACCATTCGTATGAATTTACTGCCATAACTCTTACTTTAATTTATCGCTGTTGAGGTCTGCTACCAAGTCCCAGCTCACTCTCATTGCTCATTCCATATGTATAAATTTAAGTCCTTTAATGCTTCCTCATTACTGTTCATCTTCAGAATGGCGGTTTAATCTCTTCTCATACTTTATAACTTTTGTCCATCTATTGTTGATTCACCTCAATATTGATCTACAATGTACTGTTGATAACTTGAAACCTCTTATGTAATCACTAAGGCTTGCGTTGATCGTGGAACATTTGAAGTGATTTTTCTGATCCACCTAGGGCGATACTATACTCCCATAACCGTATTTCATAGCATTCTGATGTGACTTACCTTACGTGGGTATTTTAATTTTAATCTCGTACAATTCGTGAAATCCTCTTCAAATTATTACTCAATTGAAGGTCCAAACATCATTCCTTATCCATCACAATTACACCCTCATTCTACTACCATGGCAGTATTCCATTTCTTCTAAATGTCATTAGTCTTAGACCCCTTTGAGTTCATTCAGTCTATACTGAGCTTTGTATACCTTAGAGAAACCATAAGCTCTTCTTGTTTTCATAGGCTTAATCATGAGGACTTATCCATTCTCGGTGCCTTCTTACTCGCCCTTTCTTATCCGTATTCCTGACTTCCTAAAACCTTGTCGCTTTACCATACTTTAGTTTGCCACTTACACGTATCCATTTATACTATTCGCATCCTCCTTTCAACGTGCTTGTATCATAGATTTCCTTGTGTTATTCTAGAACATCAAGCGAGACATCATATTGTCTCCAACTTTTCTTTACTCTCTTAGTCAAGCTTTTCGATACCTAGACCATAGGCTGGAAGGTATGCTACTGACGATGCTGCTATTATTCCTAAATACTGAATCCCAATACTTCTAGCCTTCTATTCGAAGCATGGACTATTCACATATTCTGCCTTGAGTATCTCGTACGCTGTTCACTTTTACCTTTCTTACCTTAAAATATCACATCGTATCTTCTATCTCTTTCATGACCTTCCTTCCACATAGGTATAATTTACGTCTACAACTTGAAGCTCTATTATAATTCTTACACCTCTGGTGCATACACAATCCGGTGGGAGCTTCGTACTGACTTCTTATGAGGCTAATACTCTTCATAGAGCTATTATAAAATATGGCTACTATATATGGCTACTGCACTATCTTTCTTATACCTCTACTACTTAAGAGTGATCCTGAGGTCTATAATTCTCTTGGTCCATCCTGTTTTGCTTAGTCGATGTAACTTTTTAGTCTCCTCTTCTTTCTAATCAGCCTTTATATAGGCTTAAGATACCTTCCGACCTGCGGCTCCTGGTATTAGTTATTACTTTAGCCTTTCATAGGCGTTGAGGTATATTCATGATAAAATCCTTTAACAATTCAACCCTTCATCTATGGCCTGGGCTCAATTCCTTTTTTTTAACGTATACCAGAATCTTCTACGGCTGTATAAGATGCAGGTATAAAACTCCAAACCCTTAAGTGAGTTCTTAATGCAACCGATTCTGGACCATTGATCAAATAATTTTTTTGTTCCATCTTAGATTCCTTTCAACGTAAGCTATTACTTTTCCTGGTCTTTCTACCCCCTCGTTGCGTCCATACTTATCTTATCTTAGTGCCCATATACATAGAAATTCCATACAACTCATATGATTCTTGAATATTACTTTTAATTCTTACTTCCCGTTCATTAACCACAGTAGGTGCCACTTTCCTTTGGAATGCTTACAATGTTGTTGCGAGATTGTTGTTACACGACCATTTCCTCTTTAGGTCGTTGTGTTTATGTTGAAGCCTTCTTTCTTATCTCTTCATCTAGTCTTTCGTTGTAGTACTTAGGGAGAACCTTTGGCTCTCGTAAAGCTGTGAGCTTATTACGGACTTTTCTGATGTCCTTACTTGCCTATAATCATCTGTAGTTGCTTACTTCCATGCCCTTCTACTTATATGGTTGCTTCTGAACTGATGTTTTGACTGCCTTTCCAGTGGGACTATCTTTTATTTCTGTAACACTCATACGGTACCTTTAACTACTCCAACTCCTATTTGAATATTTCTCAAGTATTACAATGTCATAACTGTGGGGCTAAATTCACTATATTGGGTTTTACTATCTTTATCTTGCACGACCTGCTGTCTTGTATTGTATTCTCTTGACTAGCCATGGCTAGGCTCTTTCTGAATCAACTACTAACTACTCATTGGCCCATCCTCATGTCAATATTCCGCAAAATCTTTCTTAGGTTATTTCCTTGGTCTTAACTTATGTCTCGCATTGGCTCCTTAATTATCAATAACATCTCGGGCAGGAACCCTTACTTCTTCTCCTTGACGTTGCGTTTGCATAATGTTTTGGAATCATAGCATATTTGTAGCATTTGGATAAGTGCAATATCACCCCTTTCTTATTTTTATCGCATTCTTCATTTTATCATTCCATATTCCCCCCTTTAGGGGAGTACTAAGAGTTGGATCTACGATGACCTGCCTATAGATGATTCACCTTTTCATTTTTGCCGTTCTTTTACATCATCGATGGCCCTTACTCGCCTTGCGGTAATCCTTATGTACCAATGATACAAATTTCCTTACTCACAATGGTGACATTTAGTGTAACTGACACATACATTCCCTTAAGCTTAACTTTGTTCCCCTTGCTTGCTAGTGAAACGTCTTCCTAAATGACCATTCTCTGAATTTCCCATGAATCTTCTTTTATTATCCATTCTATTATCGTCGGAACGCGATATGAAATTCTCATGACGCCGACCGTTATAGAATCACTCAGTCCCTAATTCATGTTTAGTTTATCTTGTTTACTAGTCCATACTGATTTCTGTTACTCTAAGGATTAACTCTCCCCTCTGGTAGTCGCGTTGTAGTCACGAACTTATTTCTCGAAATAAGGATATAACCTTATGGCCTATACTCTTTTGTTGTCTTAAGGACCATTACCTTTTGTCTCTTCCTTCATTTGACTATAGGTTCTGTAACATTCTACCGTTTTCATCCATGTATCACACCTTATTCATAATGCTTCCTTATCTCTCTTCTCATTACTCTCCTAATATTTCTGCATATCCCTTTTCTTGTAAAAACTTCAATACAACATTCTTTCGCTTTTAGCTTTCCTTTGCTCCATCCAGTGGCTCTTCAAATTGCTTAACGTTCTCACTTTACTAGAGAGCACTTTTGTCATGACCCAAACCGATGGGCCGCGAGCCACACTAAGGTAATATTTATCCCTTCAAGGCTTATAGTGCATGTCTTTGTAGTACTCATATCTAGCTGTACTATTTTAGGGTGCACCATCGAGGTGTCTCACAGGGTGATCCATTACAACGTTTGCACTATCCTTCAGAAACGTCAACTAACTCTACCAATCCATCCACTATTTTAGGTTACTATATCCCTAGCCGGATCCTGATAACTCATCCTTTTCTTAAACTATGTCTGTTAGCCCTCATAGAGCATAACTGAGATGGGTACGACCAATTATACATACCTCTTTTACCATTGAATATAACTCAAAAAGCTTACATTCCTCTGCTTGAATTATAAACACCGTTAACCTTCATTAACTGGGCGCCTCGTACTTTTCTTCATCTTACTTCTTTTACTTATTGACACTTGTATTTACCTTCTAAATCTCTCATTGTCTTTCACCATTAAGGTGGATATGTAGTCAAGATCCTTACTAAGAGGCTTACACCTTTTAGTACGCACATGATCTGCTGGAGACCTCATATTTATTTATCATAGGCATCATACAAAAATCCAATTCCTCTGACTCAACTCTTCCACAACTATCTCTTATCGATCATCTTTCTAAATGTAGGCATCGTCTTATTATGAATAAAAATAGAAGCTCGGGACTTGAATTCTAATAAGTGAGCTCTACCACACGATCTAGAGTAAGAAGAAAAAGTAACAATCTTAAATGCCATGTAGCCTCCTACTTATAAGTGTGGTGCACGACACACCCATAAACAAGACTCTACTAGACACGGCTTGTAGACATCCCTAGGAAAGAACTGCTCTGATACCAATTTTGTCACGACCCAAACCGATGGGCCGGGACGGACACCCGATATCTTACTCAACCGAGTACCAATGTAACGTATCTTTCTTATTACATCATTATATACACGTGACATACAGGCCTAGTAGGCCAACATAATCATTTATAAACTCAAACATACGCCGACAAGGCCGTAAAATCTTTCACGTATATGACATATGTCTACAAGCCTCTAAGAATACATAAATATCATAAGGGTCGGGACAGAGTCCCGCCATACCAAACAATACATGTCTAAATCATACTAACCAAACGAGCAACTCCGAAGCAAATGGAGCGCACCAACATTTTCCGCTGAGCTGATAGCCTACTTGGAGGGCTCTCAACCTGTCTATCGGGACCTGCGGGCATGAAACGCAGCATCCCTAGGCAAAAGGGACGTCAGTACGAATAATGTACTGAGTATGTAAGGCACATAAATAAATACATGAGAGATATGGAAGACATATAGAGTACATGACTTAACCTGTAAGTCTGAATAACTTTGTAAATCATAAATTACTTTTAACGTCATGCATATGCGTATGAATGTCATGTCGTGCATAGGTACATGTTTCATAATATCATCAGCCTCTGAGGGCATCCCATCATATCATATCGGCCACTGTGGGCAAAATCATCATCGTATACCAGCTGATCAGGTGGTGGTGCGTATATAACGCCATAACCTTTCCCATATCCCATATACATATATATATATATATATATATATATATATATATATATATACATATATACGCGTGTATAACGCCATTTGAGTGCATACATATATATGCGTATATATCGCCGTTTGTATCATATTTCAGCCACTGTGGGCAACATCATCATCATATACCAGCTGATCAGGTGGTGCTGCGTATATAACGCCGTAACCTTTTCCCATTCCATATACATATATTTACATATATACGCGTATATAACGCCATCTGGTCATGGGTCAATGCACATGAATGCAATGCATGAAAAATACGTCAATAAAATCATTCGGAAGGTCATAAAACCACTTTGCCTCTTGAGCAATATCATAAAATAACATCTTTTCAACTTTCGTATTTTTCTGAGACCCATGAACAAATGATAATATATTATGACATATGGGAATTAAAGAACATATATATTTCTATTACTTCTATGAGTAGAGTCACTTGTGGAATTTGTGCATTTGCACGTTTCGTTCATATCGTATGGATCGTGCCAAAAGAAAGAAGGGATAGCCTTAACATACCTGTTTCTTGAATTATTTGATCGAAGTGAAGCTTTTACTTCCGAATTTGAAGGAAACTTTGAATATTTGGACGAAATGATTCTATGTCTAACGTCCTTGGTTTGAAATTTTATGAGAAAAAATGTTTCTAGTTCTTGTTAAGTCTTGAAAGAAATGGTTTTGAATTCCTTAAGAATTTGAGAAGAGTAATGTCCTTGTTTTCTTGAAATTTTGGAAGAATACATTTCAAATTAAGAAATGAGCCTTTCTTGTTTTGCTTTTTGAAGTGGGTAACGTCCTTTTTAGTCCATGGAATTCTTAGACATTATACAAGTATTTTACTTTGGGATAAGTATTATCTCCTAGGTTTCCACATAGCTTATTTTAGTTGCTTAGTCACTTTATGTGTTGACACATGTCTTTGGAGTATAATTAATTAAGTTTTATCCACTTATTAGTTAACTGGGTAATGTCCTGTTACCCGGTAATTAATCAATTACCCGCAAAATTAAGAATTATTCCCACTTACTTGAAATATTACTTACTTTTTACATACCTTATACCCCTTACTATTATGGTCATGTGGTACCTTGTATAGTACTAGTCCAAAAATACCGGGGTATTTTAGCTCGGGCCGTATTTTACCCCAAAGTGTCAAACTTGGACAAAATTCACTTTCTTTGACTTGCTCCCCTTTTCACCTTCATGAATTTACTAATCACTTATGAAATTGCAAAATCCTTATAATCCCCAAATAATCTTTTCCTTGGACTGATGTCAATTACCTTATGACAAACTCAACGTAAAATACTGCAGGTGCAACACTGTCGTAACTTATTACTTCAAAGCGCAACATCATCGTAAAGTAATACGGGTTCAATACTATCGTACTTTATTATTGCGAAGCGTAACATCTCCATAATGTAATACTGCTGGGTAGAACACTGTCGTAACTTAATACTGCAGGACGTAATATTGACGTAATATTGCGGGGTGTAACAATCGAAGCCCTTTATATTCTAATTTTGTTGAGGGTAGCCTGATTTAATCAGTTTTTTAATAGTTGAAGGCCGTTAATTTATAGCGGAAGTCGGACGTCACCGAGCTGCATTATTTCGGCCGTAGCCTTTTTATATGACCGTATTCTTTTATATGGCCGTAGCCTTTAGTCCCTGAGTGTGATGGACTTGGCCTTAGTATCAAGGGGATGCCTCTTCGAGGTCTTGTGAGCTCGAATGTGCCTCTTTGAGGTCTTATAAGTTTGAGTGTTTGACAATTCGGTATGTTGATAGTTGATAACAGTCCCCGAGTGTTTTGGTGCATTCGGGGTTTTGCCCCTTGAGCCGTTAAATGTGAAAATAGTGGAATTCTTTGAGTCACAAAGTGTTTTGATATAATAAAAATGCTTCTTCAAATAATTGATACATGCGTACATATTTTGCCGCTGGGGGCTCGACTATTCTATTTGGACACGGTTCTTTTGACCGTTTAGCCCATCATACCGCTAGGGGCTTGACTATTCTATGTGGACACAGTTATTTAGACCGTTTGGCCCATCACAACATTCCCTATCGAGGCCCTCCTTGGCATGAATTACTTTCTTCGAGGACATAACCTCCAAGGGTGATGCCCCCCAGTATTCGAGGTTGATCGAAAAAAAAACCTTGAATACTTTGTTGAATATTCCTTAGGTAGCATATAGGAGTTGCCTCGTTAAAAACCTTGTTGGTAAAACCCATTTGGAATAAAATTCGAGCCAAGGAAAAAAGAGTGCAACACATGCTTTAAAGCCTACGTCTTTCGTGTAAGAAGGGGTGTCTTCGAGTCCTCTGCTTCCTCGTCACAGAATGATAGAGCGTCCTTGGGCACATAGTTCCGAGTCCGTTTCTCTTTCGTGATGGATACTTTGGTGCGTTTAGGTTCCTGTGGGACGTCGACTTCCCCGATGATCATGTGAATGACCTGTTGAGGTTCTTCAGGTTCATTCTTCCTGCTTTCATCTCTTTCTCAGAAATGGTTCTTAGCCTGGCCACTGAGAAATTCACGAAGATGCCCTTCGTTGAACAATCTGGCTACATCCTCCCTAAGCTACCTGCAATCCTCGATCTTATGCCCGTGAGTCCCATGATTCCTCTGAGAAGGGTCGGTCTGTATGGGCTTGGGCCATTTAGTATCTCTAACTTTGCCAATGGCTGAGACGATACCTGAGGCATTGACGTTGAAGTTGTATTCTGACAATTTGGGTGCCTCCATCGGTCCCGAGCGCCTGTCGAACCTGGTTTTGCTCATGAGCCCCCGGGTATTTTGGAATCGATGTACTTTTCGATCATTCCGATGTGTATTATGCCTTGAAATGTTCCTTCTATCTTTGATGTATGGTTGGTATCTTTCCTTGTTTAATCTTGATCCCCGGTCTATGTCCCTCGGGGGCTTGGCTGCAAATCTGTTAGGATGAACTGAGCCCGAGGGGGCTCCCAATTGGTCGTCCTCGACCCTAATTTTTGACTGATAATGATTGTGCACATCCGACCATGTCGCAGCAGGATATTCAACAAGTTCTGCTACAGGTGTCGAGATGCAAACGAGCTTCTTTCATTCAAAACTTGCATAAAAGCTTGAACTACCCAGTCATCAAAGATCGGTGGTAATTCCATCCTTTCCATATGAAACCGGGACATGAAATCCCATAGCATCTCATCATCCCTTTGTTTTATTTTGAAAACGTCTGATTTTTTTGTGGCCACCTTTATAGCCTCGGCATGTGCTTTCACAAAGGCGTCCTCCAACATAGCAAATGAATCTATAAAGTTAGGAGCTAAGTTGTGATACCATATCATAGCTCCTTTTGATAGTGTTTCCCCAAACGTTTTCAATAATACTAACTCGATTTCATCGTCATTCAAGTCATTTCCTTTGATTCCACAAGTGTACGAAGTAATATGTTAGTTAGAGTCAGCTGTTCCATTGTATTTTGGTATATCGGGCATGCAAAATTTCTTGGGAATGGGCATCGGAGCCGCACTTGTGTTACATCCCATGTTTTCGTACATGAGAGTAAGTCGTAAGACAATTGATGTAAGCTCGGAAATGAGATAGTTTTTAAAGTACATAACATAAGTTCATCATGTCATCTTGGAGGTTACAAATCTTTAAGATCATGAATAACAAGTACCAAATGGGTTGGAAAGCTTAGACGCTAAACAAATTGAAGAAAATAAGTTTCGTCGAAAGTCGACAAGTTTGGAATATTATAACATATACTTTTGGGGTGAGACTAGGGTGATTAACATGATGAGGAGGTTAAGTTATGTGTTATTTTATTCGTATGATAGTCGTGTGTTATTGTTTTAAGTCAAGCGAGTTGTGGAACAAAAGTTGGCAAAGGTCATCACAAGTTGCATTCATAATGTGCTGAAATTTAGGTCAAATGTAGATGAACTTTTCTCCCAATATACTTGGAATAAAGGGATGATCTACATATCAAATTTAAGATCTACAAATCTAGTTTCTAACTCATTAAACCTTTTTTCAATATGACATTGGAATAGAGAGATATTCGCTTTTTTGCAAGATTGCGCAAGCAGCTCCCATGGGACCCACAAAGTCGGTTTAAACTTCAGCTTGTATCTAAGTCATTTATATGTCGTTTTATCTCATTTTTTCTCATCCAAAACAGTTCCTAAACCCTCCTAAATGCTCTCCAAGGGTTACTCCATGATTCTAGGGTGAAAACCTAAAATAAAAACATGAATCCAACGCTAGAAATCCCGTGGTGCTTGCTAGATCGTAGTTCTTTATCTTGTGGCTGTTTTGGAGGGTTCTTCAAAGGTAAGTAATCTCAAATTTTGTGTTATTCTTTATGATTAATCTAAGAATCAGTACCTCCTTCAGGTATATTAGAGTTTCAAGGTGAAATACAAGTGTTTACACACCAACATGAACACAAAAGTTGATTCAAGAAGAGAGTACAACTGCTATAGTGTTGTGGTGTGATTGAGAGATGTTGTGAGCTACACCAGCTGGGGATTTCAAGTTGTATCTACTGCCTAAGGTTAAGTAAATTATGTTCTTGGTAGTGATTAAGATCAATCATTTGTTGGTTGAGTTGTTTGAGTGAAAATCTACAAGAGAGTAATCGACATGGCATAGGGAATCGTTATAGTTTTTGTGGACTATATTGAGGCTATATATATATGGTTTGTTGTGTCTGAAAATTATTATAAATACTTTTATTATGTTGTGGATGCTGTTGTTAAGCTTATCTATGTGCTAATTCAGTGGATTGAAGAAGATATCATGAAAAATAAGATGTTGACGATAAATGTTAAGGTGCTAGATGTGTGGACTATATTTGAAGATTATGCTTATGATGTTTTTGGGTTGAAAATAATATGGTAAGCATAAGTATGATGTTATATATGTTGTAGGCAGATTCATGGAAAAGTAATTGGATTCAAACCATATTTTGTTAATCGTAAATCGAGCTTGCCACTCAAATTGGTTGTTGAACAAACCAAAGAGCTTATTGTGAATTATATTGTTGTTGTTTGGGCTGTTTGGTGACTTTTGGTAATATATGGGATGTAGTACAAATAGGGGAGGTGTTGTCCGTTTTCTTGTAGAATATTGGTTTCCAAATAGAGAGTTACAATGCTTATATGATGACGACGAAGTCGGTTTACTCATTGTACACGTAAGAAGATCATATTGAGCTTGCTTGAAGATTGGATATAAGATTTCAAAGGTAAGTTAAGGCACTTCCTTCTTTCTTTTGGCATGATCTAAAATGAAATGCACATAAATGATACGCTATTTCATAACGGATCTACTCCTAGCAACTAAGGCTGCCTATGTTGTTCTTTCCTTATAAAGTTATTCTTAGCAAGTATGTATGATCCTTAAATCCTACTGAGGTTCATATTGATGGTATGGATGTACATAGTATTAATCGAAGGTATAATGACCTTACGTCACTCCGAAAGGTTTAGAACGTGATTCCATGAGTCCAGCATGCATTATATATAGTATCTATTTTACTCTATCGAGCCGCGCTATAGTCGGCCGGGTACGTCACCTATTGTGCAACCACTGATTAGTTGGGTTTACCGAGCTCCACGTGGTCGGGTACGATTCTATCGACCTTTATAATTTTATGTGCTCTTAGAGGCTTGTAGATAAATGTCAGGTGTATGGATATTTGTATGGCCTTGTCGGCCTATGTTTTGAGTTTACAAATGGTCATATCGGCCTTATAGGCCCGTATGTCACATGTATAAGTTTGTATATCATGTTGGGTCGTCATATGTTGAGTATTCCCTTATGTTTTATTCTTGTTATCTCATGACGGGTTTTATAGCTCATTTACCTTGATAGTATGATAAGAAAGATATGTTACGTCGGTACTCGGTTGAGTAAGGCACTGGGTGCCCATCGCGGCCCTTCAATTTGGGTCGTGACAAAAGTGGTATCAAAGCAGTTCCGTCCTATGGAGTCTACAAGCCGTGTCTCGTAGAGTCTTATTTATGGGTGTGTTGTGCACCACACTTATAAGAAGAAGGCTACAGGGCATTTAGGACTGTCACTCTTTTTTCTTATTCTAGATCATGTGGTAGAGCTCAGTTGTAAAAATTCAAGCTCCTAAATTCGACTTTAGTCGTAATACAATGATACCTACATCCACAAAGACAGTTGGTAAGAGATTGAATGTGGCTCTGGAAGAGCTGAGTTAGAGGAACTCGATTTCGCATCACGTTTATGATGAGTAAATGTAAGGTCTTCAGTAGATTATGTCTATACTAAGACGTGTAAGCTTCTTGATAAGGAGCCCTAAAGCATGAATATATATCCACCCTTATGGTAAAAAGCAATAAGAGAATTAAAAGGTAGATACAAGTTTCAACAAGCAAAAGAAACAAGGTGAAGAAGGGTACGAGGTATCCAGTTAGTGAAGATTATCAGTTTTTACAATTCAAGCAGAGAAATATAAGTATTATGAGTTACTTTAAACAATAACAGAGATTTATACAATTGGCCACACCCATCTCAGTTATGTCCTATGAGAGCTAACAAATATTATTTAAGAGAAATATGGGATATCAGGATCCAGTTGGAGTTATAATAACCCAAAATAGTGGATGGATTTTTAGCATTAGCTGACATTTCCGAAGGATATTGCAGATGTGGTAATAGTTATCCTTGTAAGACAGCTCGATGGTGCACTCTAGAATAGTACATTCAGATATGAAATACTAGAATGTCCAGAAAATTTAGATGATCGGCACAATCCTAGAAGAGATAAATATTTACCTTTGTATGGCTCCCTCCCTAGTAAAGAGATAATGTTAGGCAACCCGAAGAGCCAGTGGATGGAGCAAGGGGAGCTAAAAGAGAAAGAATATTTTGTGAATTTTTCAGAATAAGGTGATAAACAGAAATATTAGCAGGAGAATAAGAAGAGAGTAAATAAAGTATTATGAGTAAGATGTGATAAGTGGGTGATAACGGTAAATCAAAAGATGACACGATGATAGAGTTTATAGTTAAGTAAAGGAAAAGACAAGAGGTGACAGGCCTTGAGACAATAATAGAGTATAGGCCAAAGCTCATATCCTTATTTTGAGAAATGAGTTGGTGAGTCCAACGCGATTACCAAAAGGCTAAGTTAGACCCCCTGTAGTAACAAAAATTAGTATGGTCTAGTAAACAAGATCAAAAAGAACATGAATTAGGGTCCAGAGGATTTGATAATCGTCGACATGGTGAGAATTTCAGAGATCGTGTTCCAATAATAATAGAATAGACAATAGACAAATAACCTTTAAAATTCATTTAGGAAGTCTCTTACCTAAAGCAAGCACTCTGAGCAGAGTTAATCTTAAGGGACTAAGTGTGCCAGTTACACTAGGTGTCACCTTCGTATGTAAGAAATTCAGTTATCCCTAGTACAGAAGAGTTACCATAAAGCGAGTAAGGGTCATTGATGATGTGAAAAGACGCCAAAGATGAAGAGGTAAAACACCTATAGGTAGATCTTCGTAGTACTAAATTTTAGTACTCTCCTAAAGAGGGGAAGATGGTGTGATATGGTATTAAGTCGGAGTTATTGGTTCAGGTAACTATGGAATAATAAAGGAAGAATGTGGTAGAAATGCGAAAGGAATGAGATTGCATTTATTCAGATCCTACAGATATGTTACGACTCCGGAACATTACGCAAGCACGACGCCGGGAGAGGCAGTAAGAGTTCTCAGCCAGGATATTGTTGATAAATAAATGTGAATGGACACTTGATACATTAAGAGCTGGTGGCAAGAGGTAAGTTAAGACAAAGGATATATCCCAAGAGAGATTATGCAGAATATATATATATATGAGAATGGACCAATGAGTAATTAGTAGCTGATTTAGGAAGAGCTCGGTTATGGCTAGACAAAAGGTCACAGATAAATCAATAGATCATGCAAGATAAATGTAGTGAACCACAACATAGGGAATTCAGTCTCACAGATACAAGATCGCAATCATCTAAAAACTTTTGGATAGGAGTTGAGGCAGTTAAAGGTATCATTTAAGTTTTATGAAAATAAGAGAGAGTGTCACTAAGGAGACAATCAAAATTTAAGCTTAGAAGTAACCCTACGAGCACAAAGACACAAAGTTATGTAACTAAGGATTATTATAGGTGAGTAACAACAACGAAAATTTCCTTCGGGTGTACAATATAACTAGCTTACAGCTTTACAAGAGCCAGAAGGTCTCCCTAAGTATTACAATGATAGACTATATGAGGAAATAAGGAAGAAGGTTTCCACCTAAGCATAGTGAGCTAAAGAGTAAATGATCTTATAACAACAGTCTTACTACAATATTGCATACACTCCATAAGAAAGTGGAACCTATCGTGGCTAATAAATGGAAAAAAAATCAAAGGTGATGTTTGAGATCATATGAGGTACATGAAATTACATTATTCGTGGTCAATAAGACAAGCCAATTATTCATGCAACAAGTGATAGAATGACCAGGAAAAGTTATTGCTTACATTTAAGGACAACTGAGAAGGAACGAAAGGAAATTTAGGTGTAGGTCGTAAGGTAAAGTATCATAGAGCAACAAGGTTTTAGGTATATAGGAGTAAGGATATGAAAAGGTGAGTGAGAAGGTGACGAGAATATGTAAGTCCTCGAGATTAAACCCATCAAAACAAGGGAGCTGATGATTTCCATATGTAGTAAAAAGCTCGGTACAACCTGAATGAACACAGAGGAGTCTAAGACTAGGAGCAATTAGAAGAGATGAAATGCTGCCCCGTTAGTAGAATAAGGGTGTAATTGTGATAGATAAGAGGATGACATTTAGGCCTTTGATTGAGGAATAATTAAAAAAAAAGGATTTTATGAATTGCATGGGATTGGAATACCCCCATAAGATGAATCATGTTAGGATGCTATTAAATACGGTCATTGAGGTATAGTATCGTCCCTAGATAGATCGGGAAAATTACTTCAGATGCTCCCCGATGAGACGTGAGCCCTAGTGACAATGTATTACGTAAGAGGTTTCAAGTTTTTAGTGGTAGATTATGGATCAACATTAAGGTGAATCACCAGTGGACGGATTAAAGTTGAAAAGTATGAGATGAGATTAAACCGTCATTATTAAGATGAACAACAATGAGGAAGCATTAAAGGACTTAGATTTATACATATAGGACAAACATCAAAAGAGTAACTCGGAGCTGGGTGGTAGACCTCGGTAATAATAAACCGAAGTAAGAGTTATGGTATAGTATGACCTACCTAGCTGTATTAAATCCATAAGCATAGATAACTGAGACTATGAAACAAGATATAGCAAAAGTCGTAAGTTCGACAAAGTACCGAGCGAAGAACTTTAGTACACATATAGATGCCTATAGGGACATCTTGTCATAGTTTTGTATATGTTCAAAAAGTAAGGCCTAAAGATTGGCTAAAATCTGGAGAAAAAATGAGATAAGAATCGCATAGGCACAAATACAAGTATATGGTTGTACATGATGCATGACACAAGGTAACAACAGTTATGAGATTGGAAGAAATTCGACCACAGGTCGTGGTATGAGAAAGAGGCCTAAAGGGGGGAATACCCTGGCCTTTGGATTTATATACAGAACAGTTTCCTAGATGTCAAGAACAATATTAAAGTATTCATAAGAGCTATAGGTTATGAGACTGATAAATGCATCAGTCAATATTCGAGGACGAATGTTCCAAAGGGGGGAATGATGTTACATCCCATGTTTTTGTACGTGAGAATAAGTCGTAAGTCAATTGATGTAAGCTCAAAAATGAGATCGTTTTTGAAAGTACATAATGTAAGTTAATCATGTTATCTTGGAGGTTACAAATCTTTAAGATCATGAATAACAAGTGCCAAAAGGGTTGGAAAGCTTAGACGCTAAACGAATTGAAGAAAATAAGTTTCATCGAAAGTTGACAAGTTTGGAATGTTATAGCATATACTTTTGGGGTGAGACTAGGGTGATTAACATGATGAGGAGATTAATTTATGATTTATTTTAGTCATATGATAGTCGTGTGTTATATTTTTAAGTCAAGCGAGTTGTGGAACAAAAGTTGGCAAAGGTCATCACAAGTTGCATTCATAATGTGCGGAAATTTAGGTCAAATGTAGATGCACTTTTCTCCCAATATACTTGGAATCAAGGGATAATATACATATAAAATTGAATATCTACAAATCTAGTTTCTAACGCATTAAACCATTCATCAATACGACATCGGACTAGAGAGATATTCACATTTTCACGAGACTGTGCAAGCAGCTCCCATGGGACCCACAAAGTCAGTTTAAACTTCAGCTTGTATTTAAGTCATTTATATATCATTTTATCTCATTTTTTCTCATCCAAAACAGTTCCTAAACCCTCCTAAATGCTCTCCAAGGGTTCCTTCATGATTCTAGGGTGAAAACCTAAGATGAAAACATGAATCCAACGCTAGAAATCCCGTGGTACTTGCTAGATCGTAGTTCTTCATCTTGTGGCTGTTTTGGAGGGTTCTTCAAAGGTAAGTAACCTCATATTTCATGTTGTTCTTTATGATTAATCTAATAATCAGTACCTCCTTCATGTATATTATAGTTTCAAGGCGAAATACAAGTGTTTACATACCAACATGAACACAAAAGTTGATTCAAGAAGAGAATACAACTCCTATAGTGTTGTGGTGTGATTGAGGGTTGTTGTGAGCTACACCAGCTGGGGATTTCAAGTTGTATATACTGCCTAAGGTAAGAAAATCATGTTCTTGATTGTGGTTAAGGTCAATCATGTGTTGGTTGAGTTGTTTGAGTGAAAATTTACAAGATAGTAATCGACATGGCATAAGGAATAGTTATATTTTTTGTGGACTATATTGAGGCTATATATATATATATATATATATATATATATATATATATATATATGGTTTGTTGTGGCTGGAAATTGTTTTAAATAGTTTTATTATGTTGTGGCTGCTGTTTTAAGCTTATCTATGTGCTAATTCAGTGAATTAAAGAAGATAACATGAAAAATAAGATGTTGACGATAAAAGTTAATGTGCTAGGTGTGTAGACTATATTTGAAAATTATGCTTATGATGTTTTTGGGTTGAAAATAATATGGTAAGAATAAGTATGATGTTATATATGTTGTAGGTAGATTCATGGAAAATGAATTGGATTCAAACCATCGTAAATCGAGCTTGCCGCGCAAAATGGTTGTTGAACAAATCGGAGAGCTTATTGTGAATTATATTGTTGTTGTTTGGGATGTTTGGTGACTTTTGGTAACATATGGTATGTAGTACAAATAGGGGAGGTGTTGTCTGTTTTCTTGTAGAATATTGGTTTCCAAATAGAGAGTTACAATGCTTATATGATGACGACGAAGTCGGTTTACTCATTGTAGACGTAAGAAGATCATATTGAGCTTGCTTGAAGATTGGATAGAAGATTTCAAAGGTATGTTAAGGCACTTCCTTCTTTCTTTTGGCATGATCTAAAATGAAATGCACATAAACGATACGCTATTTCATAACGAATCTACTCCTAGCAACTAAGGCTGCCCATGTTTTTCTTTCCTTATAAAGTTATTCTAAGCAAGTATATATGACCCTTAAATCCTAATGAGGTTAATATTGATGGTATGGATGTACATAATATTAATCGAAGGTGCAATGACCTTACGTCACTCCGAAAGGTTTAGAACGTGATTCCATGAGTCCAACATGCATTATATATAGTTTCTATTACTCTACCGAGCCGCGCTATAGTTGGCCGGGTATGACACCTATTGTGAAATCACTGATTAATTGGGTTTACTGAGCTCCACGTGGCCGGGTACGATTCTACCGAGCCTTATGATGACCAAGTACGTTTTTACCGAGTCCTTTTTGAGGTCGGGTATGATATGATGATGATGATGCCCACAAAGGCGTATGTTTTTAAAAGTTTATGTATATATATGTATTATGCATTTCATGTCAGTAGCCCTCAGAGGCACTCAGATGTTACATGTTGTATCTCCTCTATCTCTCTTTACATTACTATTCTTGTTTATGTTTTTTCTGCCTTACATACTCGATACGTTATTCATACTGATGTCCCTTTTGCTTGGGGATGCTGCATTTCATGCCCGCATGTCCCGATAGACAGGTTGACATTCCTCCAAGTAGGCTATCAGCTCAGCAGAAGGCGTTGGTGCACTCCACTTGCTCCGGAGTTGCCTATTTGGTCAGTATGCTTTTGATATGTATTGATTAGTATGGCGGGGCCCTATCCTAACCTTCATAATTTTATGTACTCTTAGAGTTTTGTAGATAGATGTCGGGTGTATGGATACTTGTATGGCCTTGTCGGCCTATGTTTTGAGTTTACAAATGGCCATGTCGGCTTTATAAGTCCGTATGTCACATGTATAAGTTTGTATATCATGTTGGGTCGTCATATGTTGAGTTTTTCCTTATGTTTTATTCTTGTTATCTCATTACGGGTTTTCTAGCTCATTTACCCCTGATAGTATGATAAGAAATATATGTTACATCGGTACTCGATTGAGTAAGGCACCGGGTGCCCATCGTGGCCCTTCGGTTTGGGTGGTGACAACTTGGGGGAAAAGGTTTTTGTATGAATATTTTGGCACCTATATCTTTCAAAACCCGAGGTGCTCCCGGTATTTGGTCTACCCGGTAGTTATGAGTTTCCACCTTCTTATCATTGTCTTCTATCTTCTTTTCTCGTGACTCGATTCTTTTAGTCAGTTCCTCGAGCATTTTCATGATTGTGAGGTCAGTCCCCGAGCTGCTTTTGTCGGGCCTTTCTAGCGCTGGATCGTACAAGGCGTTTACTGGTTCGACGGTGTCGGGGGTTCTATTCTGACTCTGAAGTTGAGTGATGGTGGCTTGCTGGGCTTGCAGCATTTCAAATATCACTTGGAGGCTGACTCCTCCTTCTTCCATCCTTCGTGTTTCCTGGCCTCCGGCTCGGGCTTCCCTGTGTGCATTCCTTGCGGGGTCTGTGCCTGAATCCGTATTTAGAGCGTTGTGCGAGCTGCTATCAACTGGCTCCACGTTTGTCACTCCCTCATGGTTTATGGGTGGTACACCAACCCCTATACCACTATTTTCTCCAAGACCTTCGTCCTTGTGAATAGGTGCATTCTGTGTGCTAGACATGATTAAGCCTGAAATCAAAGAATCCTTGACAAGAAAAAGTGTGAAGAATAATGTGTGTTATCAGAAAACTAGCACTAAAACAATCACTATTATCTTTAGCCCCACGGTGGGCGCCAAACTGTTTACCTTGAAAAATGGGGGTAATAATTAAATGTAATTTGTGGTTTTACAGATATATGATTTATTCTAATACTAGTGAATATACAAGTAATATTAAGTTTAAGTAAGAAGAATTGATGAACCAAACCAGCATTGCTATAACAATGAGGACCTCGAGCTTGACTTTCTTGGGTACCTCGAGGTCAGATAAGAACAATGAAGTATGAATAATAAAGTAAAAGCAATAAAGCTGAAGAACACTTGTTGAGCACGTTAAACAAGAAAAGTAGGGTAGAATATTCTATTGTAGTGAATAGTGTGAGATGATGCTTACAAAATGATTGGGGTACCCTTTATATAGGAGGAGAAAAACCCAATATAGTACATTCCTAATTGAAGTAATAATTATATTGGTACAAGTGTATAACAACCTAGTATAGATCTGGACCATTTTGTACAAATCTTATCCTTTAATTTATATCCGGATCCACGTGTCCCTGAGAAATTCTCGCTCTTTAATGAGTACCCTCGAGAATGTACTGCCCTCGATGTAGGTTGTGCCAGGCCTTCGATCTGCTTCCTTGAGGTGTGTATCCTTCAGCCGGGTCCGACCCCTACTTCGAGTCACCCAGACTCGGACTCATAGCCCAATTTAAAACTTTAAAATCGAGATCCTTGGTTTTGACCGTACTCATTGACTAATCCAATTAACATATCTCCTAAATCTCCCCTCTCGATTAAAGTCAAGACTAGAATTAAAAGTGATACGAAGAACTAAGCAGATTCGAATGACCAATCCTTCTTTTTCGATTAAGAACTAGCATAAATTCATCAATAATAACTCATAAATGCAAACACCCATTAAAAAAAAGCTAGAAGTCATTCTACCTACTTCAGTAAATGCCAAAAGCAATAAATGAGAGTATTAATGGTGGAATCACAAATGAGGAAGTAAAAAAAAGATTGGCTTAAATTAGTACACCATTCATCAATATCTCAACAAGAAACTATACCCTATAGTATAGTTCAAACTACTAAAGATGCAAGCAAGCTTTACATATACCATTGACAAAATAAAGAGAGAGAACGTTAAGAGTAAACTTTAAAAGTTAGGTCTTTCTTCCTCTTGTAGCTTGAACATGGGAAGAAATGGTGAAATTCTCTCTACATTGATTCTTGTTTCTTAGGGCAAGAAAGAGGTAAAAGTCTCTCGAAAAAAGTCAAAAGTCTTATATTTATATCCCTTGTAGTTACCCCTAAAATATAATAAACATAGCAAAAATTCGTTTCAATTGTGGCTCCAGCAGTGACACTAATTGCTCCATAGAGAAGGCTAAAAACTAACACTTCAGAATTTTTACTCATGATTGGAGCAGCAAAGCTTAAGGTTCCAATAGTGACCCTGAGTATAGTAGTCTGCCCAAAAACTCATCTTCACAAATTTTTTCTTTCATCAACTTCTTCTAATTTTCATTCTTTGATTCTCCAATTCATTGTTTGATACTATTTTCTTCAAAATTATCAATCTTCTTCCTAGCACCAATGAACAATAAAATTATAAGAAATCACTCTAAATTCAACCACCAAAGTATACAATTTATGCCTACAAATGCATTAGGGATAACTATTGATTAGAACCAAAAAAACTCCGGACTAATGAAAATTCATTGCGTAACCCGAATCTCTCTCACAAATAAAAAAATTATTTTTGGCCTATTCGTAGCTTGGAAGAAGAAAAATGAGTCATTAGCAAAAAGAAGAGAAAAATACTAGGAGCTCTCCTGCAGATATAACTACCATGGATATTACCTAAACGTTTTTCATAATGAAATAAAGAAGACAAACCTTTCACATACAGAATGAATAGGCAAGGAGATTGTAACGTCCTCGCCGGTCGTTTTGTATATTAGAGCCTTGTTTTCCTATTTGATACTTCTTGTATGGTTGCTTGATGTTTTTGTGACTTGCGGATGGTTGGTTTGGTTTCAGGAAGGTTGAGGAGTGAATTGGAACACTTAGTTCCATTTTTGAAAACTGAAGTTGTAAGAGTTGAGCAAGATTTTACTTTTGAGTAAGCAACATTGGAATCAGAATTTGATGGTTCAATAAGTTCATCTAATGATTTTGGAACTTGAGCGTATGTTCGTATTTGGTTTTGGAGGTTCCTAGAAGATTTTGACTCTAATTGTCAAAAGTTTCCAATTTGAGAATTGAGGAGTTTATAGGTTTGACCGATAGTTGACTTTGGATCCGATTGGTGTTCTGGAACTTTAGATAGGTTCATTTGGTTGAATGAACTTGTATGTTGAGATCCAAGGAATTTAGGCATGAATCGAACACCTGGTTGGAAGTTTAGAAATTCTTGAACCTAATAGAGTTCAACGTGTTAACCTTTGATTCTTAGATGTGATGTTTTTGTATGTGTTTGGAGGCCTTGGATTGGTCCGGGTAATATTTATGGATTTATAGATATTATAGGACGGGGTCTTAGGAGTCTCGGGTGAGTTATCCCGGAGCATGTTTAGATATTGCTGATTTTCTGGTATCTGGTGTTCATTGCATTTGCGAGGGGAGTATCGCATTCGTGATGAAGGATTTTGGGCTGGGGGATGTTGTTCTTTGCATTCTCGAAAGGGTCGCATTCGTGAAGAATGATATTGGTCTGGAGGTTTTGGCCTTCGTGTTCACGAAGGTATGGATCGTGTTCCCGAAGGAGAGACATATGGTCTTCGTGTTCGCGAGACTCCTGCCGTGTTACTGAAGGAGGTTTTCTGGGCAGTGTCATCTTTTGCTTCACCAACGCGGAGCTGAGGTTGCGTTCATGAAGGGTAGTGCTGGGCACACTTTTAAGTTGTGATTTTCGGGATTTTTGCCTATTTTCTCATATTTTGAACCCTAGACTTGGAGAAGAGCGATTTTTCAAGGAGATTTTTGTACAAGCCAAAATGGTAAGTGATTTTTACTCATTTGTGATTATATTTTAAAAATCTACATGGATTTTTAACCCCTAAAAATTTAAAGTGTAAAATTTGAGGTTTTTGTATGAACTTAAGAGAGTAATTTTGGGGTTTTGATTATGGAATTTTAACCCAATTTGGAATCTAGTCATATATTTGGAGTCATGGGGTTATGTGTGAGCTATATCTATGATCAATTTCCCGAGGCCTGAGGTTGACTTTTTAATCTGAGTTAAAGATTAAATCTTTTTGTTATGTAACCAATTCCTAAGGCTTGTATTGACTCATTACAAGTAATATTTGACTAGTTTCGAGTCGTTTGAGTGTGTTGAGAGAAAAACAATTTTTGAAGGTTGAAGGTGCTACTAGGTAAAGATAAGTCTCTTGTCTATCTTTGTAAGACATAATTCTTCCCATATGTGATCTTTTTGCTACTTGTTACTTAATTTAGGAGCCATGTATGTGCTTGGTGACGAGCGTATATGTGTAGCAAGGTTATGATCATATCCAATAAAGTTTATATTATTATACCTCATTTGGACTATGTAAATTTATTATATATGTTTCATTGGTTTTATGACTAATGTGATGACTCATAATTACGATTTAGAAGCATACTTAAGGTAATGACATGTTAAATGGGGCATAAAAGATTATCTTTCCATGTTAAGCTTTCTTATTAAGCTGCAGTCATACACTTGTCTTATTTGATTCATGATTTGGTGGTAATATGGCTTAATTTACTCATGTTAAATATTATGATTAGACTTGAATGTTGAAATAGCTTATTACACTATTGTCATAAATTGAATTACATGAATAGCCATAGTCATCTTTTAGCCATGTGAGATTTTATATGCATTTCTATTGTTATGTTCTGGTGCCTCTTAATTATATTATTTTATATACATATGCATGATTTGGAGAGCTGAATATTGTGAAAAGTTGAGGAATTGATGCTAAGGAAAGTATGAGCAGATATTAATTATTGGTTATTGATTATTAATTGTAAAATGATCAACACTTGAATATGGATTCGTATATCCAGAATCAGGTGATTACCCATGTTACTTTGGGCCCTGTGAGTGTAGGCACTCAGACTTATTGCTTGATTTGGACACGTGGCCTGTGTCAGGCACATGAATTTGTGTTGTGAGATAGTGTGAAGAGATATTGAACATGCATATTTATACATATTAGACTTGTGTCATGGCTTTTATATAGCTATTAGTATATACATAACATGGTGTTATACGAGGATTGAGGTATTTGATATATGAGTTGACCTCTCTTTATCTATAAAGCATGCCTAAATCCCATATGTAGCATGTCTCTATTCTTTGTATCACTTTGATGATACCATGCTTTGCTTTGTATCTTATTTATGCTTTTACCTGATTATTGGATTGTTAGCAAGTGGAGACGTCAACTTGTCGCCACTACTTCTTCGAGGCTAGACTTGATACTTACTAAGTATCGTGGTTTATACTCATATTATACTTCTGCATATTTTTTTGCATGTTCTGAGGCAGATATCAGTGGTACTCATCCTGCTGAGTAGGAGTGTCACGCCGCGAACCTGGGCCTGGACGTAACACAACACTCGATGACTGGCTACATGTGACCGAACGAACCAACTGGCTGGCTGAATTAACATGTGATATCATAACATACTAAATGCGGAAGATAAACTAACACATATTGATATACTGAAAGTCTGAATGATAAAATCAAAGTGTGGAAACACTAATACAAGTCTGAAACATGTCTGTAGCCAACATTGCTTAATACAAAAAGCTTGTGACTCTTCTAACTATTACTCTAGTCTATAAAGTCTCTATTAGAGTACTGAAAACACCGACTATTTGTAAATACTGAAAGACTGTAAAGTAATGATAATGCCTCGAAAGAACTGGGGATCACCACATAGCTGGGTACGAGAATCCTAACACTCTGAATCGTCAACCTGTAAATTAGTACCTGCATCGTGAGATGCAGGCCCGGGCAAAAAGGGACATCAGTACATTTGAATTGCACTGGTATGTAAAGCAACTGAAAGAATGAATTATAAATGCTGAAATTAATACTGAGCTAATAACTGATAATTGATAATTGATAACTAAAATTATAACTCTTGAAACTGAAATGATAACTGATAACTGGTAACTGAAATTATAGCTGATAACTGAACTGAACAAAGGAAGTAAGGATATGAATACTCCTTTTTCTAAATGATGAACAACCTAATTATCTGAATTTTAAACTGCGGCCTCATGCCTAATATATATTGCACAAACTGTGGCCTTGAGCCCAAGTATACGTATACATAACTGTGGCCTTAGGCCCAAAGATGCATAAAGCATAAATTGTGGCCTCAGGCCCAAAGATGCATAAAGCATTAACTGCGGCCTGAGGCCCAAATATAGGGGTTCAACATTCAGGAATTTAAAATCAGGAACTGAGAATCATACTACAATACATGATACTAAAATATTAAATCATAATGAGTTACACGATACTCGAATGCTAAATAGAACTAGACTTAGACATGTATTCATGAATCAAAGATTCTGTTAACATTGCAGATGACACTTTCTTACCTCTTTCACACTGTGGGTCTATGTCTTCATCCCGGATCCTTCATGATAGATTCCATTTTCCTCCTAAAAACAACTTGTTTTCTTATGAAAACTGAAACTTCAACTGTTTATGACATGTTGAGTAATCTAGACTGAGACTCATGGGCATCAAACCCAAGTCTATATTGATTATGCACTGATTTCATAATGTTTAGAATGAAAGTCATGAATGAGTTACGAAGCTAAAGAATAGAAGCTCTACGACTATTCATTGAACTAAGGCATAATTACTTTATGAGGAAACTAGTAATAGTCATAATGAATGGGACTAGGGAGAATCATAGACATTCCCAAACGTAAAGAGAATTATCCACACATACCTCAATTTCTCCCCTTACTGCTACTACAATAATCCACAATACTAAGAACCTTCAATCTACAATAGGAACATCCAATGGAACCAATATTAGTAACAAATTCCATAACTTAAGTCATTTAGGCATATTATCAAATATACCTTGTAGGCATAAATCTTTACATCTCATCACCATATAATTAGTTCATCCAACTACCACCATTCATCAACAATTTATCCCACCATTATGATTAACCAATTTATAACTTCCAACATCACATATATGATCATCCATCCACACCTAACCAACAAAATTCCATCAAATAATCATCTTTCAATCTCTACAATAGTTATGTAATTAAATTGGGAACTTATGGCTTCCAATCACCATACCAAGAGTTACAATACTTATTCATACTCATATTCTCTTAATAAATTCATACATGTAAGTCCAAGGGTGTAGGATTACCTTTTTGAAAGAAATCTTGCAAAACCCTCATTTGAGTTCTTGAAGAAATCTCTTGAAGATCTAAGTATTTTATGTCTAGATTTTATCAATACTAGTGTAAAAATGATGGAATTCACACCAAGATAATAGGGATTGCTTACATTGAATATGGGAGGGGTTGGAGGTCTTGACAGAGTGGAGGAAAACCCTAAATTTCGTCCAAAAAATGGGGGAAGATGGACCCCGAAATCGTGTTTATAGGCCCAAATTTCGGATGTGACCTTGGATGCTTCGCATCCCCAGTTCACTCTTCTCAGGAGCTCGAATGTTGACCTGGATGCTATGGCAGCACTTCACTGCCAGCCCCTCTTTTCGGACGCAGCCTCGGATGCTTCGCATCCGCACACTCCTTTGCTAGCCTTTGGTAATTTGGTCAAAACTTCTTGTAGAAATGTCCAAATGACGAATGGTTTGAAGTGTTAGAAACTAGACTCAAAGAAATTTCATTTGATAGGTTGTTCATAACATAAAACCTTATATATATATATATATATGTATGTGTGTGGATATGCTCGTCCAAAGTGTGGTCTTGTGCTTACCCATTTGGAATTTCAGTCTTTCATGTACTTTTCCAACTTGGCTTAGGCCTAGGTATCTCCTTAGACCCCAAATTATGATATGCCTTGTACACTTATTATCATATTCAATTTATAACCATCATATTAATAGTCCTCGTCCGCACATGACTAATTCAGATTTACGGAGTGTTACATTACCCATACTCATCCCGATAGGGATTCACATTTCTAAAAGATCATATTAATACTCATTTAACACATCCACAACTAATTCATATTTACGGGGTGTTGCAAGGAGTATTTGCTGAAGACTTCGTGGTGAGATGCCTTACTTGATTCGACCCGAAACATATGGAGTCCCCCTTCCCTACTTATGTTTCTCTGTTTATTTATATTCTTTCCAGAAGGATTTTATTGTTCAGTTGTGACTATTACTCTTGTTATTGCTTGTGACATCATGATACCAAGTTTTGGGATACTGGGGAGACAGTTGGGGTCGCATTTAGACCATATCTGAGACTTATTCATATCATGATACTATTTTGAGACTTGTTCCGCTTTTATATTCTATATCATATCTCAAATAATGACTTACTAATTAAAATTGATTATTGTTGTTGATAGTTGGCTTTCCTAGTAAGTGAGTTAGGCGCCATCATGCTATTTGGTAGGATTTTGGGTTGTGACAAGTTAGTATCAGAGCTCTAAGTTTTATGGGTCTCACAAGTCACGAGCATGCCTAGTAGAGTCTTGTGGATCAGTATAGAGGCATCAATATCAATATGTGGGAAGTTATATGACTTTAGGAACTTTTCCTTTCTTGATTCTTTATCATGTGTTGATTATTGTCTAAGTCTAAATCTTTCTATTCTGCTCTCACACGAATGATTAGAATGCATGCTTCAGCAGTAACAACAAATGAGGGAGAGGTAGTACCACCAGTGGTAGCAGAGATATTCAAGGCCCAGGGGAGGGCCAAGGAGTCGCAGCTAGGGGTAAATCACCTATCGAAACCTTTGGCCATACCAGGTAGTACCAATGGACCTACTTGCAGATCAGGTGAAGGATTAAGTTATAGATGATCAGGTTGAGGCTCTGGCACCCGCTCAGTATCTAGAGGGCTTTGTTCTTGCACCAGTATTCCAAGAGGATATGACTAAGATGTTAGTTTGATGCCTTGGCTTAGATTGGAGTGGTTCCAGTGGCCCCAGCCACATCTCAGGATGGAGGGGGAGCTCATACCCATGCCATTCATACTTCAAAACAAGTACCTACGATGTTTTAGTTGCTGATAGTATTGCTAGTTATAAGTGGATAACACATTATAGCAGCTAGGCTCGAGGTTATGCCTGTCATGTTTTGCTGAGGAGCAAAAGAGGATGGATTAGTTTTAGAGTCTACATCCTCCTTACTTCAAGGGTGGTTCTTCATAGGATGCACATGATTTTCTATACATATATCATCTGATGCTTCACAATTTGGATTTGGTAGAGTCCAATGGGGTGGATTTCACTATATTTCAGCTGAGAGGGGCTGCCAGCAGGTGGTGGTAGACTTATGTGCTGGGAAGGCCAGAAAGTTCATCTCCTCTTACTTGGACTCAACTTTTGCACTTGTTTCTTAAGAGGTACATCCCACTGACCAGGAGGGATGAGTTGAGAGGTCAGTTTGAGCATCTTCAGCATGATCGTATGTCAGTGACCGAGTTTGTGGCGAGGTTCACATAGTTGTCTTGTCATGCAACATTCTTGATCCCCACTGGGGCAGAGAAGGTGAGGCAGTTTGTTGAGAATTTGACTTATGGAATCAGGTTGCTATGGCCTGAGAGTCAGGGATAAGGACCACTTTCCATTAGGCCATGGAGATAGCTTAGAGGATTGAGCATATTCGTAGTCAGGGGATAAATTCCATGATGAGGGATAAGAGGCCTCGCCATTTTAGTATTTTTAGTGGTACCTCATATGGATGTAGGGCTTAGTTTGGTAGAGGAAATCATGGTAGGCCAGCTTATTTTGCTCAACATGTAGCTTGTGGTGTAGTAGCTCGACCAACTTTCGGCACTCCAGTTCCATTATCTTTTATTGCTCTTCCAGTGAGTTCATACCGGGATCCGTCTATTCCAGGTTCTTTTGGTGTGTATTTGGGTCATCAAGAATAGATTCAAGTTCAACACCTCAATCAGTCACGATTTTTTGTGAGTGTGGAGAGTTCGTCCATGTGAGGAAGTATTGCCCAAGCATGGTAGAGGCACATCCGTAGATTTCTAAGTCAATAGTTCTTGCATAACTTATAACACCCCCTGCCTAGTCAGCTAGAGGGGGAGGACATGCAGCGAGAGGTTGCCCTAGAAGGGTGGGTCAGGTTGGTAGAGGTCCTGCTAGTGGAGGTTAGGCCAGTTTCTATGCTTTTCCTGGTAGACTTGAGGCAGTGGCCTCAGATACTATGATCACATTTATGGTTTCAATCTGTCACAGAGATGCTTCTGTGTTATTTTATCCGGGATCTACTTATTTATATGTGTCATTGTATTTTGCTTCTTATTTGAATAAGCCTTGTGGTTCTCTGATATTCCAATTCATGTATCTACACCTTTTGGTGATTCTATTATGGTGGATCGTGTACATAGGTCTTGTGTGGGTACTAAATGGGGGTTATAAGACTAAGATTGATCTTCTATTATTGAATATGGTAGATTTTGATGTAATTTTGTGTATGGATTGATATCTTTGTATCATACTATTCTTGATTATCACGCTAAGACTACGATGTTAGATATGCCGGGATTACCATTGTTTAAATGGAGAGATTTTATTATTTACCCCTAGTAGGGTGATTTCATTTCTAAAGGTTCAGCGGATGGTTGAGAAGGAGTGTTTGGCATATCTTGCTTTTATTAGAGATATTAGAGCTAAGACTCTTACTGTTGAGTTAGTTCTAATAATGAGGGAGTTTCCAGACATGTTTCATGCAGACGTACTATGCATGATACCTGACATACATATTGATTTTTGTATTGATTTGGTATCAGACACGCAATCCATATCTATTCCACCATATCACATAGATCTGGCTAAGTTAAAGGAATTGAAGGAGTAGTTGTAGGAGTTGTTGGATAAGAGATTCATTAGGCTGAATATTTCTCCTTGGGGTGCACTAGTGTTGTTTGTGAAGAAGAAGGGTGGTTCCATGAAGATGTGCATTGATTATAGACTGTTGAGTAAGGTCACTATCAAGAATAAGTATCTATTGCCTCGTATTGTTAATTTATAAGTGTAATACCTCACATAAATTAAGGGCATATATATAATTAAGCTAATAAATAAATAAAGATAGAAATAAAAGAAAATACAAGAAAGATATGGGCTTAATCCAACCGTACCTAATAGAGTAAGAAGCAAAAAGGGGTTCAAGGAAGGGGTTATGCAAATCTAAAGCTTTTGCTGAAAGAGAAGCCACCAACAATAGCTATACGAATAAAAAAACATCAAAAACATTTCAAAATTCCAGAAGCTGCAGATTTGGAGTAAACCAACAGAAAAAGAATTTCTTTTCTTTCTAACAGAGAAGGAAACATAGAAATGCCACACAAATAATTTTGAAAGTCATATTCACCTGTTGCTAAGAATGGTCTTCCTAAGATAAGGGGGACCTCCTTGTTTTCCTCCATATTCATCACTATGAAATCTACTGGAAATACAAACTTATCTACCCGAGCCAAAACATCTTCCACTATACCCTCGGATATCAAAGTCATTTGGTTGGCCAACTGCAAAGATATTGGTGCTGACCTTATCTCTCCAATCTCATTCTTCAGTTTTTTGTAAATAGACAGAGGTATTAAGTTAATTGAGGCACCGAATCATATAAAGACTTATCAAAACTAATAGTGCCTAAAGAGTAAGGTATAGTAAAACTCCCAGGATCTCCACACTTTTATGGGAGTTTGTTTTGCAAGATTGCATTGCAATGCTCTGTGAACTTGACCACTGAGGTCTCTTCTATCTTCCTCTTCTTTGTTAGGATTTCCTTCAAGAACTTGGCATAAGCTGGAATTTGTGAGAAAACCTCTGTGAATGGTAAATTTACATTAACCTGTTTCAGTATATCCAGAAATCTCTCAAACTGCTTGTCCAACTTTTCTCTATATAGCTTTTGGGAAAAGGTAGAGCATGCATATGCTTGCTCTCTTCTAGTTCCTCTCTTCTTGAATTCTCTTCCTTCTTCTTTTTCTCATCTCCCTTCTTGCCTTTCTTCTTCTTATTAGCTTCAACTTTTAGCTGCTCCCCACTTTCGTTTTCAAGTATCACCTCTTTTTGGATTGGAGTGAGATCATTCAACACTTGCCCATTTCTCAAGGTCACAATATTCACTGTTTTTTTGGGATTTCTCTCAGTATTAGCCAGGAGAGTGCCTGGAACTCTCTCAGATAATATTGTTGCTAACTGCCCAACTTGTCTTTCCAAGTTTCGAAAACCAGTGCCTAGTTCTTCGATAGCTGAGCTATGAACTTCAAGTCTCTCATCAGTTTTGATAATGTGGCCTTCTGGAGATCTTCCATGCCAGACCGAGTGGGTTGTTGAGGCTGAAATTGCTGCCTCTACTGATTCATAAAACCATGAGCTCCTTGTCCTCGGTGTTTGGGTTTATTCTTTTGCCATGCATTCGCAGTACCCCCAGGTGAAATCCATGAAAAATCGGGGTGTCTCTGACCAATTGCATTAAAGTTATAATTTCCAACAACATTCACTTCCTTAGTTGAGGCTTGACATTCATGAGTAGGGTGTCCTCTTCCACATATATCAAAAGTTGCATGAGTCTCATTATGTATTGAGGCTAAGGTCAGCTTTCATATTTCTTGGCCATGACATCAAGCTGTACCTGTACAGATATGTTAGCATCAACTTGGTGAACACCTGTCAATATTCTTCATTTAGCACTCTCAAAGGGCCACTGATTTGCATCTTTAGACGACTTATCAAGAATTGTAACTATCTCCTCTGGAGTCTACTTCATCAACTATCACGACCCAAACCGATGGGCTGCGACGGACACTCGGTACCTTACTCAACCGAGTACCAACATAACGTATCTTTTCATGTCATACTGTCATAGATAACTGAGCCGGAGAGGCTGCTGTGAAATGGGTAGAATACAATAAGAAATGCTGACTTATACATAAAACATATAGACCTCTAAGACCAATATAACCAATTGAACACTGAATATAGGCCGACAAGGCCATAAAATCTTTTACGTATATGACATCTATCTACAAGCCCCTAAGAATACATAGTTTTCATAAAGGTCGGGATAAAGTCCCACCATACCAAACAATACACATCTAACTCATACTAACCAAACAAGCAACTCCGAAGCAAATGAAGCATACCAACATCTTCCGCTGAGCTGATAGCCTACTTGAAGGGCTCTCGACCTATCTATCGGGACCTGCGGATATGAAACGCAACGTCCCCAGGCAAAAGAGACGTTAGTACGAATAATGTACTGAGCATATAAGGTACATAAATAAGTACATAACAGATATGGAGGGAAATATAGAGTGAATGACTCCACCTGTAAGTCTGAATAACTTTGTAAATCATGAAATAATTATAGTATCATGCATATGCGTATGTATGTCATGTCGTGCATAGGTACATGTCTCATATCATCATCAGCCTCTGAGGGCATCCCATCATATCATCTTGTCCACTGTGGGCAAAATCATCAACGTATACCAGCTGATCAGGTGGTGGTGCGTATATAACTCCATAACCTTTCCCATATCCCATATACATATAGATATACATACATATATAACGCCATCTGGTCACAGGTCAATGTACATGAATGCAATGCATGAAAAGTACATTAATAAAATCTTTCGGGATGTCATAAGCCATTTTGCCTTTGAGTAATATCATAAAGTAAACTCTTTTCAACTTTCGTATTTTTCTGAGACCCATAAACAGATGATAAAATATTATGACACATGGAAATTCAAGAACGTAGATATCTCTAACACTTCTATGAATAGAGTCATTTATGGAATTTGTGCACTTGCACATTTCGTTCGTATTGTATGAATCATGCCAAAAGAAAGAAGGGATAACCTTAACATACCTGAACCAATTCTCTTGACAACCCCTTTAATATACGCCAATTGCAATAAATACGTAACAGCGAGATCCGAGTAGGAAAAATTTGCATGATATTCTTGAGAAAGATTGTACCGTGCTTTCTTAGAATTGCTTCTCACGCATAATCGGATCTTGTACGAAGTTTGCTGAAGCTCACCCGTCATTTTATGAATATGACCATCTTCAATCTTGAGATTTTAAAGAAGTATTTTCTTGTGCTAATCACCCAATATTGCTGGTCAATAATTAGATTGGCAAGAATGCCATAACTTCCTTCATTTTTCTCCAAGTTATATTATAATCTAAGAGACCAAGCAATGGAAACAACCAAGAATCACGTTGCAACTTTTTTAAAAAGCTCACATCTGATGGTATTGAAACTATAAGAAGGAAAATGTCTTGTAATTAATAATGTTAGATTGCCACCTATCTAAAATGACTAAGAGTCATTGTCTAAGAAGTGGCTTGCTGCCACATTTTACTTTGATACTTATCCCAAGTTTTTGATTAATTTAATTAGGTAATATCTCGCTACCCTGTAATTAACCAATTACCCGCATAATTAAAAATCGTCTCAACTTACTTAAAATACTACTTACTTTTAACACACCTTATACACCTTATACATCATACTATCATGGCTATATGGTATCTTATATGGTACTAGTCCATAAATATCGAGTATATTAGCTTGGACCGTATTTAATCCAAAAATACCTAATTTCAATGAAATTCATTTTCTTCGACTTGCTTCCCCTCTCACCTTCACAAATTTATTCATCATTTACAATCCTTATAATCTCAAAATAATCTTTTCCTTGGACTGATGTCAATTACCTTATGACAAATTCAACATACAATACTACAGGGTGCAACATCGTCGTAACTTAATATTGCGAAGCGTGATATCACTGTAATGTAATACTGTTGTCATGACCCAAACCGATGGGCCGTGACTGGCACCTGGTACCTTACTCAACCGAGTACCAACGTAACGTATCTTTCTTATTACATCATCATATACATGTGACATACAGGCCTAATAGGCCAACATAATCATTTATAAACTCAAAACATAGGCCGACAAGTCTGGACAATCTTTTACGTACACAACATATATTTACAAGCCTCTAAGAGTACATAAATGTCATAAAGGTCGGGACAGAGTCCCGCCATACCAAAAATACACGTCTAAATCATACTAACCAACAAGCAACTACGAAGCAAATGGAGCGCACCAACATCTTCTACTGAGCTGATAGCCTACTTGGAGGGCTCTCGACCTGTCTATCAGAACCTGCGGGCATGAAACACAGCGTCCCTAGGAAAAAGGGACGTCAGTACAAAATAATGTACCGAGTATGTAAGGCAATATACTGAAGCTAAAACTGAAAGGGTAATATAATAACTGAAAATAATTGGGAGTCAAAGAAAATCTGAAGATATGCTCATCTGCTGATACTGACTCAACTCTCTCAATATAGTGAATAAAATAGCAGTCCGACCCTATAAGGCTCGATATATATATAACTGCTCTTCCATAGCAGACTCGCTCATAGGCGCTCGACCATACAAGGCTCTGTATCTCGACAAACTATGCTCGCTTATAGGTGCTCGACCACAGTAGGCTTGGTGTATATCTTACCATCTGATCAGAGGTTGCCCAATGGGGGCCTGCCCATCGATTATAGCTTGATGGTAATGAAAATACTTTTAATATTGTATATATGTAAACTCTCTATTCTCTTGACTGGATAAGGAAATACTAAACTGAATATGAATTCCCTATAAGGAGAATATTATAACTTACAAAACTAGGAAAATATACCCAATTTGCGAGACTAGCAAAATATACATAAATTCCGGGATATGAATTTTTCTTTATGCCTCGTTATCAAACTTGTATAATGACGAGATCATGCCAAAATAAAGGAAGAGCTTAACTTTAACATACCTGTTCCTGGAATTATTTGAACGAATCTGCTTCTGCAAAATTTACACTGGATTTCCTTGAAATTGGAATGAACTTGGCTTGGACGTTTGGATGAAGCCTGGAACGAATTTGCTTGGAACCAAACACTCTGCTTCATTTAGAAAGAATTCCTTGTTGCCCCTTTCTGAAAGTGACTAACGTCACCCTTTTGTATCCCTTTGTTCTAAGACTTGGACAAGTATCATTCTTGTGGATAATAATCATTTCCTAGGTTGCCACATAGGTCAATTAGTTGCTTAGTCATTTCATATGTTGCCACATGTCTTTTGGAGTATAATTAATTAAGTTTTATCCACTTATTAGTTAACCAGGTAATGTCCTGTTACCCGGTAATTAATTAATTACCTGCATAATTTAAAAATTACCACAAATTGCTTAAAATTCTATTTATTTTTAAAATACTTCGTATATACTTTATATATTATACTACCATGGTCATATTGTAGCTTGCATGGTACTAGTTCATAATTATCGGGTATTGTCACACCTCCTTTTTCCGACCCTGCGAAGGGCGTAGGGAGTTTTTTCCAATTAAAGGACAGTCGAAACGGGATTTATTTCTTTATTTCAGAGTCGCCACTTGGGAGATTTAGGGTGTCCCAAGTCACCTATTTTAATCCCGAACCGAGGAAAAATGACTCTGTATTACAGTCCGCGAACCAGAAATCCGGATAAGGAATTCTGTTAACCCGGGAGAAGGTGTTAGGCATTCCCGAGTTCCGTGGTTCTAGCACGGTCGCTCAACTGTTATATTTGGCTTGATTATCTGATTTTATACAAATATGGACTCATGTGCAAGTTTTATCTTTTTACCGCTTTCATTATTATATTTTTTAAAGAATGTGAACATCGTTAAAAAAACATGTCTTTGGATTGGGTCACATAAAATGCATCCACGATCCGGAACGTATTTTTATTCAATGTTTTGGGATTTGGATTTGGGTCGCATAAATACATACCCGTGTTTAAGAATGTATTATTATTATATCGCGCCTAAAGCAATTAGCGATTTATTACTTTGGGGTAGGGCCGTGAAATTTGCTAAAACGACTCCTCCTTAATTCTAAGCAATTAAATGTACATTTATTGAGGGCCCCGCAATCTATACATTTTATTAAGCGAGGCTCATCTCATTTATTTTCCTAAATGGATAAATCTTAAAGCGACTACATTTTGCTATTTAAAATTAGTCTCTAAAATGAATAAAGAAAATCCTAATTAATTACGTTTTTTTATTATTATTATTTAAGAAAACATGACACGCTAATTGCTTGATTCATACAAATATTGATGAAAAAGGGATTTTATTCTTAATTTCGAAAATTATAAATTAAATAAAAATTCAACAACTAATATTCAAAATAAACAAATATAGCTAGATTAAAACTTAGCATTGTTATTTTTTTTAAAAAAATATTATTGAGATTAATTATTCACAATCATTTGAAACTAAATTTAACCATAATTACTAAAGCTTATTAGAAAGTTTATTAGACTTAAACGTTCTTCTAATCTTGCTTAAGCTCAAGTCATGCCTTAATGCCTAATTTACGATGTTTAATTTAAATTCGTGTCTTAGCTAAATTTAGCTACTTGTTCATGATCAACCTATAATCTTGAAGCCTTCATAACTAGTGAATTAACCTATTTTGCCGAACTGATTTATTACAGACTAACTTATGATATTATTTTCTTATTCCAGTTATTATTTAGTAATTCATGAAATAGCTTAAATACAATCAACAAAAGGAACAAAGAAAAAAAAACGAAATTAAAACTTCAAATTTTCATTCTTCATATGTATTCACGCTTCATATTTCGGATTACAATAACCAGCTTTTCAGTTGTGTACCTGATATTGGAAGCAAAAGAAAATGAATATGAGAATCAGCAGCAGCAGTAAAATCAGTACAACACAGCAACAATAGCCCAGCAACAGTAACAACCCAGTAACGGACCGGTGGAGTAGTAATCCAAAAAAACAAAAGCTTCCAGCTTTGATGAAACAACAATTAATTCTGATTTCAAACAACAAAAGAAAGCAGAATATTTTTTTAGTTTTTTTTTATTTGAAAGCTTAAATATTTTTCGAAATTTTCTATCTCTTAAATGTTCAGCCCTTTTCTCTCTCTTATTTTCAGATTTGTTTCTTTCTCTCGTATCTTTCCTGTCTGTGTATTTCTCTTCTCCTCTCTTTTTATTCTGATTTCAAGACTTCTTATAACCCCTCTCATAAAATCTTTCCATTAATTAAAATCAACCCATTTTCTCTACCAAACCCATTATCTTCCCACTCATTCCCATTACATTAAATAACATATCACACCACCCCATTTCATTTTGTCCCCCATGCTTTATTTAAAATAATGCAAGATTCCCCTTTAAATTAAATCTTGTCCCCCCTTTATATTAAATAATCATATCACAACCCACCCCATTTCATTTTGTCCCCCATGCTTCAAATAAACAATTACAAAATGTACAATTCCTAAACTACCCCTTCCGACCTTACTGAAATTACCAAACTACCCCTGAACGTATTACAAATTTACCAAACTACCCATCAGCTATAACACATCAATTAATCAAACTTAACCAAAATATAGACAATATGATCAATTTCTAACAATGTTCAAACAACAATATGAACACGGATGAACATCATAACAACAATATCACATGAACATGATTTTAACAACATTTCAACAACAAATCACATGAACACAAATTGAACAACCAAGAACAACTAAAATTTGATTGAACAATATTTTAGCAACAAACAATCCTATTTTCGGATTCAACAACAACAACAAACAAAGTATGAAGATTTCTAAATTCAATCATATTGAACTTAAAATCAACTCTAACAACATTACAACAAACAATTCTTATATTAAACTTTAAACAAGATTATGATAACAATTCAAGCAATAATCATAAATGGTAAACAAGAAATCAAACTATACAAAATTCGGATTCAAGATCATCCAAACAAAGTATGAACATGAATGAATCTATTTTAAGACAACAAACATGACGGATTAAACGATTAAAACAATATATTCCTTTAATACAACTAAATTCTTTAAACAAATAACAAGATCGACGAAGAAACAATTATGAACTTAAACTTGAACTTAACAATATTAACAATTTCTAACAATACATAAACACATGAAACAAATTGAAGAAATAGTTGATTAAATTTCAATTTGAATCTAACAAACATCAAACTAACAAATACTTACTTAAACAATAATACAAACATGAAATAAACATGAAAACAACTAATTAAACTTCTATTTTGAAATCTGAAAATTAATTTTAACAAAGCACATGAACATGAACAAACTAGAAAAATAATTTCAACGATGAACAACGAACAAAACAAGAATTGAATTCTTTAACGATTTTGGATCCGGAAAATATCAAACAAAAATATGGACAAAAATAAAACTCAAAAACAACTAACCGGAGATGAATCAACGACGAACTTTGATTGTAAACAAATCTGTCCGAGAACGAATCTCGCACCAAGATAACTTGACGTCGAAGACGACTACGAACGGACGACCAAAGAAGGTGGTCGTTTGGCATCGTTTAGGACGACACAGCAGCAACATGAAGGATGAAAAACGCAGCAGCAGCAGTGTTGGAGAAGAAGAAAACGCAACAGCAGGAGGAGAAGCAACTACGGGCAACAATGGTGGCGTAGAAGTTGCTCGACGAACTTGAAAAACGCAGCCATGGCAGCGAGGGGATGTCGTGGGGGTGAGAGTGGTTGTGTTGTGTGTGTGTTGACGTGAGGGGGGCAGGGGTGTGAGGGGGGAAGGTCTGCCATGGGAGGAAGGGATGTGAGCTTGAGGAAGAAGAAGAAGATAGGAGAGAGGGGGGGGGCGGATGGTTTAGATTTTTAGGGTTTTCTTCTCCTATTTTTTTTTTGTTTTGTTTTTGTTTTGTAAAAATGAAAGACAAATGGGGTTTGAGTCTTTTGGGTTATGGACTGGGTCGACCCAGTTCGAAATGGACTGGGTCGTAGGGAAGATTGGGCCAATTTTTGGGCCTGTGGCTTGAAATTGAAGAAGAGGCCTAATTCCGACTTTCTTTATATTTTTGCTTTCTTTTCTTCTTTTATTTCTCTAAAACTAAATTATAAAAATACTTAAACTATTATTAAGAATTAAATTAAGTTATAAAAGCGCAAATTAACTCCCAATAACAATTAACGCACAATTAAGTATTAATTAAGCATAAAATTGTATATTTGGACATTAAATGCTAAAAATGCAAACGATGCTTATTTTTGTAATTTTTTAATTTTTGTAAAACAAATTTAATTACTAACAACTATAGAATTAAATCCTACATGCAAAATGCGACATATTTTTGTATTTTTTATTAATTTATCAAATAAACACGCACAAACAAATACAAATAATTATTCAAAATATCACAAAATATCACAAAATTGCACACCAAAGAAAAATCATTTTATTTTTGGATTTTTTGGGAGTAATTCTCATATAGGGCAAAAATCACGTGCTTACAGCTGCCCCTCTTTGCCCGGATACACGAAGGGTTTTCGTGCAAAGATAAAGCGAGCGATTTTTGCCCATCCGAGTACTCCGTGTGAAGCATTTTTTGAAAAAGATTTGACCGAACCTTTGCTTCAAAGGTTTCCTACATATCCTGGGCTAAACAGGAATCAGGTCAATGTAGTTCGGGAAGTTTTTGGTAGCTGGGACTACCGTGGGACTGCGATGTTACTGCTGTTGCATGCTGTTATCACTGCTTACCGATCTCCTTGTTACACCGTGCTTAAAAGAAAACAAGAAGCTAGGCTAGACTAAAATTTGTTCTTGTTGTCTTGCTTTCTTGTCGGCTTGTGTTTCCTCCGGTGCTTTTCTTCCGATGTTTTTCTTCCTTTTGACACATGGACTTGAGTTTATGCTGGGACCTCTTGTTGCAACCTTCTGCTTCCCGGTGCTGGGGATTTTATTGTTTACTGCTGGGGATTCCTGTTGTAACCTTCCGCCTTCTGGTGGGGTTACTGATTCCAAGCTCTGTAATACAAGACTAAAAAGTTGCTTCAATGCAAAATTATGAAATGTATGCCCGCATTATACTGGTGGGCGACCTAGAGCTGAAAGTATTCCCGCATTTTACTGGTGGGCGACCTAGAACATGAATGTATTCCCGCATTTTACTGGTGGACGACCTAGAACTGAAATGTATTCCCGCATTTTACTGGTGGGCGACCTAGAACAGAAAGTATTCCCGCATTTTACTGGTGGGCGACCTAGAACAGAAAGTATTCCCGCATTTTACTGGTGGGCGACCTAGAACTGAAATGTATTCCCGCATTTTACTGGTGGGCGACCTAGAACAGAAAGTATTCCCGCATTTTACTGGTGGGCGACCTAGAACTGAAATGTATTCCCGCATTTTACTGGTGGGCGACCTAGAACAGAAAGTATTCCCGCATTATACTGGTGGGCGACCTAGAACTTAAAAGTATTCCCGCATTCTACTGGTGGGCGACCTAGAACTGAAATGTATTCCCGCATTCTACTGGTGGGCGACCTAGAACTGAAATGTATTCCCGCATTTTACTGGTGGGCGACCTAGAACTGAAATGTATTCCCGCATTCTACTGGTGGGCGACCTAGAACTGAAAGTAAAAGGACAGAAATGTATGCCTCTATTATATGGGCGGGCTCCCAACTTCAATGCTAACTTAGGAGGAAATGCGTCTCCTATGGGTAAACTAAACTTAGGAGGAAATGCGTCTCCTATGGGTAAAAGTAAATTTAGGAGGAAATACGTCTCCTATGGGTAAACTAAACTTAGGAGGAAATGCGTCTCCTATGGGTAAACTAAACTTAGGAGGAAATGCGTCTCCTATGAGTAAAACTAAACTTAGGAGGAAATGCGTCTCCTATGGGTAAACTAAACTTAGGAGGAAATGCGTCTCCTGTGGGTAAAACTAAACTTAGGAGGAAATGCGTCTCCTATGGGTAAACTAAACTTAGGAGGAAATGTGTCTCCTATGGGTAAAACTAAACTTAGGAGGAAATGCGTCTCCTATGGGTGAAACTAACTTAGGAAGAAATGCGTCTCCTGTGGGTAAACTAAACTTAGGAGGAAATGCGTCTCCTATGGGTGAAACTAACTTAGGAAGTGCGTCTCCTATTGGCGGAACTAGACTTAGGAAGTGCGTCTCCTATTGGCAAAGGCGTGGAATGTATTCCCTTGTTATACAGGTGGGCGCCTAAAATATGCAATGGACAGACAAGAAAAGTATTCCTCTCGTTATTCAGGTGGGCGCCTGGCTTCAACAACAACTTTGAAAATAAAATCCTATTCGAGGGCGGATGAACCCAAAATATCCTATTCGAGGGCGGATGAACCCAAAATATCCTATTCGAGGGCGGATGAACCCAAAATATCCTATTCGAGGGCGGATGAACCCAAAATATCCTATTCGAGGGCGGATGAACCCAAAATATCCTATTCGAGGGCAGATGAACCCACAATATCCTATTCGAGGGCGGATGAACCCACAATATCCTATTCGAGGGCGGATGAACCCAAAATATCCTATTCGAGGGCGGATGAACCCAAAATATCCTATTCGAGGGCGGATGAACCCAAAATATCCTTAAGACTTGAAAATGTCTTACCTCGAATACTTGCTGGGGATAACACTGTTGGGGAATTATTTACTTACCTGTTGGGGGGTAAAATGTTATCAGCTGGGGATAACGCTGTCGAGGCTAACACTGTTGGGGGATTCTGATTCTTTCAGAACTAGTGCTTCACTGAGCTCAAGTTTCATCCCTTTGCTGGGGAACAACTTCCTCCATAGAACTTATTATGTTGGGGGCAACACTGGTTCTAAGACCACTTCCCTTGAGACTGGCGTTATCTTTATTCTTTCCCGCATGGGTACCTGACTTCCAGAAAATTTTCTAAGCGGAAGGAAAATTTTCTGCCCCAGTTTGATAATATCCCTTGCGGCATGCATTTCTGGCATCAATGCCATTTCCTTTACCTGTTTCAAATCAAACAAAATTTGTTAGTTTAAAACATGGTGGTTGGTTGTGATACCCCTACTGGGATGGCTTTTCCCTTTCTCCTTCCTTGCTCTGCGTTCCACAGCTTGTTGGGGATGATATTATGTGCTGGGGATAATCCCTTCCTGCTGGGGATATCCGTCTTCTTTTGTGACATAACTCGGAAGCTGGCATTTCCCCGACCTTTTAGTCCTAGTATGAATTTCCCAAATCATGCTCATTGCTCTCCTTGATTTGCCCACTGGCTTTGGCCTTGAGGTTTATAACTTTGGTTTTGGCAAGGATATCCCTTTTGACACTCGTCAATCCTTTTGTCAATTCCCTTTTGCTGGGGATATTTTCTTGACACTGGCCTCGCGCTTGTTCCTCGCTGACTACACCATTTGGATGCACTAGTCAGATCTCATTTTGTATAATTGGGAAGCTGATGACATATTTTGAAGTCATTTCATACTTGTTCTGACCGGACAGACTCTATTGGGGAAAATTTTTTATGAAAGGAGAAAGATAAAAGATACAAAACAAAAGACAAAGGAAATGATGACTCTTTTACAAAAGAAACTATAAATAAAAACCTATCAAACGCAGATACCGACTCTAATGGCCATGACATGCGTATGTGGCCTATCCTCTACCGTCAATCATCTTTCAAGATCTTCAATTGGCGATTCCCCATTGGATTCTTAATCTTATTCGACTTGTAGTGCCCAAAGGGTTTTCACTATCAAGTCTCTCTCATTTTTTGTTCTTCTCTCAGCTTTCATCGCCTTATGGTGCCTGTGAAGGTTTTCACCGATATGACTCTCTCATTTGTATCACTTTCCAGCTGGGGATTTGGAGTGTTGCCGGTATGACTCTCTCTGCTGGAGATTAGAGTCCTTTCTGCTGTGGAACAGAATGTTATGTTCGCCGGTAAGACTCTCATTTGTCTGACTTGGCATCTTTTGAAGACTGGTCAGAAGGTCTTTCTTTGGACCGTAATGTGGGTTTTGGATAGGGCTAGAAAAAAAAGGGTATTAAAGGCTCAAAAATGCATTAATTCTGGGTTATTAGTTACAACTTTCGGAACTAGATTTATTTACCACAAACGCAACTTTTGCCCCAGTTTCTTGCTTGGGGATATTTTACTTGATTGATTTATATTTTTTCAAAACTATGACCGAGCCGTGAAGCGCCTACGTATCCTCTTTGAGGAATCAGGTCAAACGTAGTTCCCAATTCCTCTTTTTTCATTTGACATTTTTTTTTGTTACCATTTTTCTTTTCTTTTCTTTTTCGTTTTGTTGTTTTTTTTTTCATGTTTTCATGCCATGCTCGCGTTTTCTAGTCGTTTTTACTGATTCCGAACGAGGGGTATGAAAGAAAAATAAGTAAGGCTCAAAAAGGGGTAACGAAGGATAAAGTGTTTAGGTAGCAGAACAAAATGCCTTCGTCATTCCAGTCTTCAAAACATGCCAAATGCAAACAACACAACAAACAATAGATTTATAGTCTCTTCCGACGGTGCTGGGCTTGACAATTATGTTAAACATATGTTTGTTCATTTGTCACTTCTAAAGCACCGTTGGGCGACACTCTCATTCTCTTTTATTATGAACGACCCTCATGCCAATTTAGGCGAATCTTTATTTAACGGTTTTCTTTGTGTTTGCCCCAGTTCCACATGACTCGGGCTCCAAATAATCTCAAACCGTTCTTATTTCCTTTAAATGCTTTGATCACCTTCTCAGGGTTTTATGATTAACTTTTAAGACTAGGCCCAAACTGGGTGCGCATGTCATGTCCCTAGAATCGGCATTGAACAAAAATGATAAAAGGACTAAACAAAAAGATGACTGGAAATAATAAAAGACCGGATTTTGTATTAGACTACCGGTGAAATGGTTTAAATAACAAAACAAACAAAACAATCCAGAACAAAATCCTAAAACAAACTGGACAAGACAACATCCGACTTATAACCCTAATAATCCGAACAACAGAAATGACAACAAAATGAGCCACCACAAGCTTCTCTCTTGCTGACCAAGGAACAAAACGTCCTCCCACTTTATCAAAATTGGCATTTTAGCCACTGAGCTTTGCATCAATACTGCCGAGACCATTACCAGCTTCAATCTCATCAACCTCCGTCGGCAAGTTCTCGAGGGGGTTCGAGTGCTCCATGTCACTGTTATTAATCACAACCCGCCCTTCTCGGATCATTTTCTCTACTTCCCTTCTCCAACTATGACAAGCTCTCAATGTTGTGCCCTATGACATTGGAGTGGTAGGCGCATCGCGCTGCCGGATCAAAGCTCCTTGCAAGTGGATTTGGAGTACATGCGGGGAGTGGTTCAATCGAGCCAGCATGCCTTAGCCTTTCAAACAGACTGGCATAAGATACCCCGATAGGGGTGAGAGCCTTTTCTCGTTTCAGCAACCTCTTCATTCTTGCATGTTGACAGGGCCGGAAACCTGATCCAGATGGCTTTTGGTAGGCTTGTATGGGTGGGTAAGCATTTCGTGGAGTCGGGTACCTGGGAAGTGAGGTATGGCTTTTGAGGTCACGGGGAAAGAAGTGGTGTTGGGGAGCGGAGAAACATTGAAGAGTGATGGAGCTACTCGGATAGCTGGGAAAGCTGCCATAAATGGGTTGGGATGGAGAGTATGGAGAATCTTCCATTATGGTGTTGGGTGCTTGGGAAATGACCGAGTTCAAGAGGCTTGGCGGTGGAGGGGGTGGTGCTTTTCCCGTTATCCATGCCTGATACATGTCTGCCACATGCTGTCTCAGCATTTTCACTTCTTCTACCAACCTGTTGTTCTGTTCGACCAATTGTTGTTGGTCATCAGTACCGATCCACTCGGTTCTGCGGTTCTGAGCCATTGTCCTTTGATTTTGCTTTGCAGGGAGGAGTTACCACAACCAACCACTTTCTATATATGGACACATCAAAGGGAAGCCATCACGTTAGTGTTAGGGCATTGGACAGACAATCATGTATCAGAGATACAATGTACCTAAGCAGTTAGACAATTGTGCCCCCTGAAAATCTTCCACACTCTCTTTTATTTATTTATTATTATATTTTTTTATATTTTTTTTTATTTTGGTGGTGGTCGAATCTTATGGAGATTGCCTACGTATCATGACCCCGCATGAATCAGACCGAGCGTAGTTCGGACCCAATAAAAGATAAACAATGCTAAATATTTTTTTTTCAATTTTCATGTTAAAACAAACTGAGTTTCAAAGGTTTGAAGATGACCTACAAGCTGGAAAATCAAACAACCCACATATTCTAATTAAAAGATTTACAAATGGCCAATTTCTTTCCCCGTTTGACAAATGCAACCAAACGGTTATTTTTGCAAATGTGGCCCCTTCCAACTTTCACATGAATTTGAGGCCGGGGAGGATTATTTTATGACACTTTACACACTTGTCCATTCTTTTACGAAAATAACCTTTCGACAACTGACAGATACTCTAAGGTTATTTCGGCAAGAACGGTTCAAGACGCGGCCGAAGTTGGCTCGGGTTATTTTGACTAAAAAAAATCCAAACGGTATTCACCTGACCGCTGACTCTTTTTTTTTTCTTTTCAAATTATACTAAAAACCTGATGTTGCAAACACGGCCCTTCAGCGCCTCGGGGACGAAGATTTATAGGGCTGTGTGGGTCAACTAGACCAAAATCCTAAACAGGACCCAAAAAAAGTGGCTATTTATGCAAAGTCAGCCTTCCGGCGTCCCTCTCGGGAACATTCGGCTATTTTTGACAAAACAGCATCACCCGACTTATTTATGACTCTTTTTATCATTTTTCGAATTAGAAAAGTCAATATTGCAAACACGGCCTTTCAACGCCTCGGGGACGAAGATTTTTAAGGCTGTGTGGGTCAACTGGTCAAAATCTTAAAAATGACCCAAAGGTGGCTGTTTATGCAAAGTCAGCCTCCCGGCGTCCCTTTCGGGAACATTCGGCTATGTCTTCATAAAACAGCGTCACCCGACTTCTCTATGACAAAATTAAAATTTTGACATGTTTTTTTTGGCTATTTTAGCAAAAGGGAAGGTTGGACACCACTAGACTTATTTATGACAAAAATAAAAATTTTGACACGTTTTTTATTTATTTTTTTGGTTTTTGACTATTTTAGCAAAAAAGGGGTTGGACCCGATGAGGGTTGCCTACGTATCTCACATCCGGTGAGAATCAAACCCGCGTAGTTCGGGCCTCGCGAATAAGTAAATGAACTAATATATTTTTTTTTAATTGGAACTGTGAAAGAACTGCTTCAAAAGAAGAAAGGAAGTATATATATATATATATATATATTTTTTTTGATTGATTTCTTTTTGAAAGAAAGACTTGTAAAAATTCCTTTTCTTTTGATTTGAACTTTGAGAATTTCAAAAGTAAAAGGAAGTTTTTTTTTTTTTTTTTTGAATTTCCATTTGTTTTTTTTTCTTATTCTAAAGAAAAAAAAATATTTTTGGAATTTTACTTTTGATAAAAGAAATGCTTCTAAAAAATATTTTTTGAATTTTGAATTTTCTTTTCAATTTTGAAAGAAGTATCAAAATATTTTCGGATTTTTTTTTTTAAAAAAACATTTTTATTATTTTTGTTTTATCAACAATGGAAAATAAAGATATTTATATTATTTTTTGCAAGACATATCTTTTTTGGAATTTTACTTTGAATTTTCTTGGCAAGACAAATACTATTTGCAACAAATAAAGATATATATATTTTTTGGAAATAAAAAAAACTTTTCAGATTTATATATATATTTGCGATAAATAATGAAAGACTTTTTTTTTTTTTTTGCATTTTCATAAGCAAATAAATAATAAAAAAAAACATTTTGAAAATAAGACTCTTTTCATTTTCATTTTCATGGCAAGATAAACTATATATTTTTTCTATTTTGTTTTTTTGAAAAACACAACAGAACAACGACTCTTTTTTTCTTTTCTTAGCTTTTAATAAAACAAACTAATAAGACATTTTTTTTCATTTTCTCAAAATTTCGGCAGAGTTTTGACAGTATTTGGGCATTTGTTTTCTTTTCAAAATAAACAATCAATTCCCTAACCGCTATTTCTTTTTTTCAATTTCAAAATATTATTCCTGATATTCACAAGTCAGTCAACACACAAGTCCGAATCAAATTAATGCGCAAGTAGTAACAAGTAAGATGCATCAGGATGGTCATTTTCATTTTTGGTGCACCTGTCCTAGACAGACCCAACCCCTGTGTTGAGCCTCCAAAGTCAGATGCACGTGATGCAAACAAACGTTCCTACTAGGGATCCGGCATGTGGCTTTGTTATACTAGGTTCAGAACCTGGGTGTTTGTTCTAGACCTGGCTTACCCGAGCGGACAGCTCGAGCCGAGGGGGGTAGCGTACCGGGAATACAGAAGCTTCACCGGCTTAGCAACTTGTCCGAACCTCGTTCTAAATTGGGATTTGACACTATACAGAAAAGAAGTCGTACGAAGTACACCCTTCTTCATGATTTAGAAGACTCAGAGAGGAGATGGGTTTCGGCACAGTTTATACACAGTTCACGTAATATCAAAGCGGTAAAAGCAGCATTTAGCACATTAGGCTCAAACATGTAAAAATCAGATAAAACCAAATATAACAATTTATATGAGCTCGAATTTCTAACCCTGAACCACTGGTTCTGGGCTAGTCCCCAGCAGAGTCGCCAGAGCTGTCACACCTCCTTTTTCCGACCCCGCGAAGGGCGTAGGGAGTTTTTTCCAATTAAAGGACAGTCGAAACGGGATTTATTTCTTTATTTCAGAGTCGCCACTTGGGAGATTTAGGGTGTCCCAAGTCACCTATTTTAATCCCGAACCGAGGAAAAATGACTCTGTATTACAGTCCGCGAACCAGAAATCCGGATAAGGAATTCTGTTAACCCGGGAGAAGGTGTTAGGCATTCCCGAGTTCCGTGGTTCTAGCACGGTCGCTCAACTGTTATATTTGGCTTGATTATCTGATTTTATACAAATATGGACTCATGTGCAAGTTTTATCTTTTTACCGCTTTCATTATTATATTTTTTAAAGAATGTGAACATCGTTAAAAAAACATGTCTTTGGATTGGGTCACATAAAATGCATCCACGATCCGGAACGTATTTTTATTCAATGTTTTGGGATTTGGATTTGGGTCGCATAAATACATACCCGTGTTTAAGAATGTATTATTATTATATCGCGCCTAAAGCAATTAGCGATTTATTACTTTGGGGTAGGGCCGTGAAATTTGCTAAAACGACTCCTCCTTAATTCTAAGCAATTAAATGTACATTTATTGAGGGCCCCGCAATCTATACATTTTATTAAGCGAGGCTCATCTCATTTATTTTCCTAAATGGATAAATCTTAAAGCGACTACATTTTGCTATTTAAAATTAGTCTCTAAAATGAATAAAGAAAATCCTAATTAATTACGTTTTTTTATTATTATTATTTAAGAAAACATGACACGCTAATTGCTTGATTCATACAAATATTGATGAAAAAGGGATTTTATTCTTAATTTCGAAAATTATAAATTAAATAAAAATTCAACAACTAATATTCAAAATAAACAAATATAGCTAGATTAAAACTTAGCATTGTTATTTTTTTAAAAAATATTATTGAGATTAATTATTCACAATCATTTGAAACTAAATTTAACCATAATTACTAAAGCTTATTAGAAAGTTTATTAGACTTAAACGTTCTTCTAATCTTGCTTAAGCTCAAGTCATGCCTTAATGCCTAATTTACGATGTTTAATTTAAATTCGTGTCTTAGCTAAATTTAGCTACTTGTTCATGATCAACCTATAATCTTGAAGCCTTCATAACTAGTGAATTAACCTATTTTGCCGAACTGATTTATTACAGACTAACTTATGATATTATTTTCTTATTCCAGTTATTATTTAGTAATTCATGAAATAGCTTAAATACAATCAACAAAAGGAACAAAGAAAAAAAAACGAAATTAAAACTTCAAATTTTCATTCTTCATATGTATTCACGCTTCATATTTCGGATTACAATAACCAGCTTTTCAGTTGTGTACCTGATATTGGAAGCAAAAGAAAATGAATATGAGAATCAGCAGCAGCAGTAAAATCAGTACAACACAGCAACAATAGCCCAGCAACAGTAACAACCCAGTAACGGACCGGTGGAGTAGTAATCCAAAAAAACAAAAGCTTCCAGCTTTGATGAAACAACAATTAATTCTGATTTCAAACAACAAAAGAAAGCAGAATATTTTTTTAGTTTTTTTTTATTTGAAAGCTTAAATATTTTTCGAAATTTTCTATCTCTTAAATGTTCAGCCCTTTTCTCTCTCTTATTTTCAGATTTGTTTCTTTCTCTCGTATCTTTCCTGTCTGTGTATTTCTCTTCTCCTCTCTTTTTATTCTGATTTCAAGACTTCTTATAACCCCTCTCATAAAATCTTTCCATTAATTAAAATCAACCCATTTTCTCTACCAAACCCATTATCTTCCCACTCATTCCCATTACATTAAATAACATATCACACCACCCCATTTCATTTTGTCCCCCATGCTTTATTTAAAATAATGCAAGATTCCCCTTTAAATTAAATCTTGTCCCCCCTTTATATTAAATAATCATATCACAACCCACCCCATTTCATTTTGTCCCCCATGCTTCAAATAAACAATTACAAAATGTACAATTCCTAAACTACCCCTTCCGACCTTACTGAAATTACCAAACTACCCCTGAACGTATTACAAATTTACCAAACTACCCATCAGCTATAACACATCAATTAATCAAACTTAACCAAAATATAGACAATATGATCAATTTCTAACAATGTTCAAACAACAATATGAACACGGATGAACATCATAACAACAATATCACATGAACATGATTTTAACAACATTTCAACAACAAATCACATGAACACAAATTGAACAACCAAGAACAACTAAAATTTGATTGAACAATATTTTAGCAACAAACAATCCTATTTTCGGATTCAACAACAACAACAAACAAAGTATGAAGATTTCTAAATTCAATCATATTGAACTTAAAATCAACTCTAACAACATTACAACAAACAATTCTTATATTAAACTTTAAACAAGATTATGATAACAATTCAAGCAATAATCATAAATGGTAAACAAGAAATCAAACTATACAAAATTCGGATTCAAGATCATCCAAACAAAGTATGAACATGAATGAATCTATTTTAAGACAACAAACATGACGGATTAAACGATTAAAACAATATATTCCTTTAATACAACTAAATTCTTTAAACAAATAACAAGATCGACGAAGAAACAATTATGAACTTAAACTTGAACTTAACAATATTAACAATTTCTAACAATACATAAACACATGAAACAAATTGAAGAAATAGTTGATTAAATTTCAATTTGAATCTAACAAACATCAAACTAACAAATACTTACTTAAACAATAATACAAACATGAAATAAACATGAAAACAACTAATTAAACTTCTATTTTGAAATCTGAAAATTAATTTTAACAAAGCACATGAACATGAACAAACTAGAAAAATAATTTCAACGATGAACAACGAACAAAACAAGAATTGAATTCTTTAACGATTTTGGATCCGGAAAATATCAAACAAAAATATGGACAAAAATAAAACTCAAAAACAACTAACCGGAGATGAATCAACGACGAACTTTGATTGTAAACAAATCTGTCCGAGAACGAATCTCGCACCAAGATAACTTGACGTCGAAGACGACTACGAACGGACGACCAAAGAAGGTGGTCGTTTGGCATCGTTTAAAACGAAGAATGGCAGCCCGCCACAACAGCAGCAACATGAAGGATGAAAAACGCAGCAGCAGCAGTGTTGGAGAAGAAGAAAACGCAACAGCAGGAGGAGAAGCAACTACGGGCAACAATGGTGGCGTAGAAGTTGCTCGACGAACTTGAAAAACGCAGCCATGGCAGCGAGGGGATGTCGTGGGGGTGAGAGTGGTTGTGTTGTGTGTGTGTTGACGTGAGGGGGGCAGGGGTGTGAGGGGGGAAGGTCTGCCATGGGAGGAAGGGATGTGAGCTTGAGGAAGAAGAAGAAGATAGGAGAGAGGGGGGGGGGCGGATGGTTTAGATTTTTAGGGTTTTCTTCTCCTATTTTTTTTTGTTTTGTTTTTGTTTTGTAAAAATGAAAGACAAATGGGGTTTGAGTCTTTTGGGTTATGGACTGGGTCGACCCAGTTCGAAATGGACTGGGTCGTAGGGAAGATTGGGCCAATTTTTGGGCCTGTGGCTTGAAATTGAAGAAGAGGCCTAATTCCGACTTTCTTTATATTTTTGCTTTCTTTTCTTCTTTTATTTCTCTAAAACTAAATTATAAAAATACTTAAACTATTATTAAGAATTAAATTAAGTTATAAAAGCGCAAATTAACTCCCAATAACAATTAACGCACAATTAAGTATTAATTAAGCATAAAATTGTATATTTGGACATTAAATGCTAAAAATGCAAACGATGCTTATTTTTGTAATTTTTTAATTTTTGTAAAACAAATTTAATTACTAACAACTATAGAATTAAATCCTACATGCAAAATGCGACATATTTTTGTATTTTTTATTAATTTATCAAATAAACACGCACAAACAAATACAAATAATTATTCAAAATATCACAAAATATCACAAAATTGCACACCAAAGAAAAATCATTTTATTTTTGGATTTTTTGGGAGTAATTCTCATATAGGGCAAAAATCACGTGCTTACAGCTGCCCCTCTTTGCCCGGATACACGAAGGGTTTTCGTGCAAAGATAAAGCGAGCGATTTTTGCCCATCCGAGTACTCCGTGTGAAGCATTTTTTGAAAAAGATTTGACCGAACCTTTGCTTCAAAGGTTTCCTACATATCCTGGGCTAAACAGGAATCAGGTCAATGTAGTTCGGGAAGTTTTGGTAGCTGGGACTACCGTGGGACTGTGATGTTACTGCTGCTTCGTGCTGTTTTTACTGCTTGCTGACCTCCTTATTACACCTTACTGTAAAGGAAATACAAAATTAAACTAGACGTAATATCGTCGTAATATTGCGGGGCATAATATCAATGAGCCTCTAGCTGCATTGCTCAATGTTCTACATGAGGCCATTGTCAATCCATCCCAAAAGTCGTGGAGTTGCATCCAGAGTTCAATTCTGCCATGTTGACACTTTCTGACTATCTCCTTAAATCTCTCCCAAGCTTCAAACACAGCTTCAGTCTCCTCCTCGCAGAAGTTATGGATTTCTCTTCTAAACTTTTCCATTTTAGATTGTGAGAATTATATGTCAAGAAATTTCCTGGTCATCTCATCCCATGTTCTAATCGATCCTGTAGGCATGCTTCGAAGCTACTGCTTTGCATTATCTTTGAGTGTGAAGGGGAATGCCCTTTAGTAAACTACATCTTGTGACACACCGTTATATTGAAAGGTGTTCATAATCTCCTCTAAGTCTATTAGATGGTTATTTGGATCTTCGTTCATCTTTTCTCTGAAGACACAACAATTTTGAAGGGTTTGGAGCAACCCTTGCTCAACTCGAAATTGTCGGCTGTAACTGGAGGTGGTCTAATACTTGATAATCCTTGGTTGTAAAACAATCTAGCATAATCACCAAGTGGTCTCCTAGCACCGGGAGCTATATTTTCGAACTAGGCTGCAACCGAGGGTTGATTTTGAGCAATTCTCCGAGCCCTCTCCTCTTCATAGATGATCTGTGCATCTCTAATCACTTCTTCCTCAGCATCTCATGTAACTCTTTTTTGTTGTTGGGCTGCCTCTATTGCAGCCAAATCCACATTATCATCATCATCGATTCCGATGGTTGAGGATTGCCCAATCTTTTCTAACATCTCAATGAGATTTCTTTTCTTCCTCAGCTGTCGTAGTTGTTTTTCTATCTCTGGCTCGTATGGTTGCACTTCTTTCCTAGAAGATCGAGTCATGCACCAACCTATACCTCTAGCCTGCGCACACTCAAAGAACACCAACCATAAAAAGAGAAAACCAAAATAAAAAGAATTTTTTTATTGAATTAACACTACAAACTTTTTCATACACTATTGATTGCCAATCCTTGGAAACGATGCCAAAATTTGACGAGCACATAACACACACTTAAATATGCTTGCTAGTCGAATATAGTATATTATAATATCGTATCCACAGGGATTGGAGTTAAATAATATTATCATAGTTGGTAGCCAGATTGCTATCCAAGATGATCAACAATTGAGATTTATGTGATTAATACTAAAATTAACTAAGAATCTAGAGTTATTGACTAATGATAATCGACGCAAGTAATGAGCAAAGAAGGTTGTCACTGGGAGAAGATAGGGTTTTGATAGGATAGGTGCAAGACAAATGTTTGGGATTTAACTCTAGTTTATTCACTTCTAATGTTCAAGTGAGTCTCTAGAATTCACTTGATTATTAGTTCAATTATTTAGCAGAAACTCCTCTCTCGATTAAGTCTCAACCTCATAGGATGAACCAATTTAAGCTCTGTGAAGATATGCAAGAATTGTGTAGTGGATTGGTCTTTATGAGAACCTCTCTCGATTATCCTTTTAACTAGATTTAATCAACAATTCAACTAGCCTCTTTTGATTACTAGTAAGAATTAATGAAGTCAACCGACAAAGTAATTCAAAGAAATCACAGGTTATGCCTCTCTCGATTACATTAACAAGTGAATATAGATGCAAAGATTAAAACATCCCAAACGATTCAATACATAAAACTAGAGTTATAATCCATAAAAAAATATCAATACACCAAATCCATCAAACCCTAAAGAGAACTACTCCATAGACATGGAGAAATTCATCACCAATATATTTAAAGTATATAAAAACATAAAACGATCCAAACTCGTGTCTTGAGTGAGGATTGAATTATGAATTCCTTATGCTTTTTCTTCTACAACTCCTTCTTAGCTTCCTTAGGTCTAAATTATGTCCAAAAGTCTATGAAATAATGTTTTTCCATATATTTATACCAAGTAGGGCCGGGCAAAGACGAAACCACCTTCTCCTAGCGAAGATAGGATTTTCACTTAGTAAAATTTGCACAGGCCACCGCATTGGGCGACTCGCTATGCGGGGCAGCAGTGAAGATCTTAAAAGCCTTCACAATTTAAAACAAGCAGCTTTTGTACAGCCATAGGGCCCCACGTGTCGCGGCACTAGGCATTTCTCATAGTACATAATTTTTCTTGATTTTTGATATCCAACTGTGGTTCTCGACCCCCTAACACAATCCCAGCTTAATCCCTTGGGCTTTTACTCAGACTTCAAAGCTCCAAATAGTTTGAATTAGCTCCGTAATATCTACATCACTCGGAATCACACCTACAAGACATAAAATACAATATAAGCACAAAACACTAATGATTAAAGCTCAAACACAATTAAAGTGCAGTGAATGAGAATGCAATAAGCGACTAAAATACGAGATTATAGCCTACCATCAATAGCACTTTTAAAGAAATTGTCTGGAGCTGGGGTTGATCAAGATTAACTAAGAACCCGGTCCCTCGATGATGGGCTATGAAAGGATAGAAAGGTACAATAATAAAAATTATTTTCTGGTGACATCTAACTCAACTCTATACTATTACAGGTAGACACACATGACAGATCTAGGACAAACACGTGACAAATGACACTGCACATATCTAGAAGTTGTTGCTCACATTTTCAGAAATTTGTCAAGGAACCTGGTTCTTATGACTCAGGTTAGTAGTTTTTTTAGACTTGCACGCATTTTGAACTGCTTAAGTGCCACATTATTATTTTGTTCCCGCCTCTTCTGTTGCCCTTTAAGCTCAAACATTACAATCATTCTAAATCGACCCGATGACCGGTCTCCTATCTAGCACCCATTTGTAGCCGATCCCCTTTTACTTTATATACCAAGAGTCAATCTCTCTCCTCACTTCACACATCGAATAGAACATCCCCTTTCCATCAAACCCTCTTCTTCTTGTCTTATTACATCCAAAATCGATCATGTTTCAACAAACCACTCCACTCCTAAAATAACAGAAGCCAACCCAGCCTCGTATCCATCTAAAACGACACACTTCTATCTGGATCTGAGCTAGACTCTTCGCCCACAAAAGCCCCAATTTACAACTAACCCAACCCCACATCCACTTATCCTAAACCATCTAGTTCTGGTACCCATGGCAATTATAAAAATTAAACTCCCAAAAAAGTTTATTTCTTCTCCATCTCCATCTGCTCCTGCTGAAAGAGTGGACTCTATACAAACAATTTCCACCTCTTAATTTATTCAAACCACAGAAGAAATTATGGAAGGGGATGAAGGTGTCGAGGTCTCGAGTCAGCGTGTTACGACAGAGGAAGTAAGTTTGAACGAAGAGTTGGGTTCCCGTGTTGCTGAGGGCTCATATGCATCTGAAATTTCTAAGGTTCAAGGCATTGAAGGGATTGTTCTGAGTATCTTCTCTGCATCAGATAATCTTCCACTCACTTCTATTGTTACAGAAGTTTTGGGTGCGGAGGGTGAGAAAAATGTGAGTGACACACTTAAAGAAGGCTCTACTTCTCTTGAAAAAGAGCTGGTTACTATGGAGAAATTGGTTGAAGAGTCTATGACTGATGATGTTGATGCAGAGACTCAGGGGGAACCACTGAGTCAAACGGAAAAATATGGTAAAGGGGAACATGTGCGTCAAGGGGAACACATGCGTGTCAGTACTACATGGGAACCTACAAAGGGACCTCGTTCCTCTGTCCAAGGAAAGTTTTCTGCTCCTACTTGGGATGAAACTCCAAGTTCTACAAGATAACCACTGGATAGTGCTGAAACAACCCCATTTGATCACCCTATTACTGTTCCGTTGGATATTATTTACCCATAAATAAGGTCTATGTTTGAGGGTAGTTCTGGTGAGAGTGAGGATGATATTGATGATCTACCTGTGATAAGCTTTATAACTTCGCACTTCTTTAAACCCTTGTTCCTCCAAAAGCCCAAGGGTGATATTTTATGAGTTGGAAAGAGGGGCAAATCTTAAGAAACAAAAGGTTTTGTGGGGTCGAATTTTTTATCTTGAAATCCTTGAACAACAAGGCATGAAATAACTGGCAGAAATATTTTAGTTCAAGAAGTGGGCCCATCTCTTTGACATCAAAAGTCCAAAACATTTATGAAGATGAGGTGAGAAGTTTCTATTTGAACTATTCGTGGTGGATCGGGATACACTTTATTTGAAAGCAAATGGAAAAAACTTTGTTATGGATGAAGAAACTCTTAGTGAGATCCTTGATGTCCCCACTGCTGGGCTGAAAACTGTGGAGGGAACTAGTTCCCCTGATTTTACAAAGTTTATCATCAAGAAACAAGCAGTTATGTTGGGGAAAACTCTTCAGCTAGAGTACCAACTGTTGTTTGAGCTGATGAACAAGGTGTTGTTTCCTAGGACTGAGAGACGATCTATCACCTTCATTGGGGACCTGGTTCTTCTGGAAGCACGAGACTCCTTCTCTTCTATTAGTCTGCTTGGCATTATGATTGAACATGTGCTGAAGGTGGCAGACTTCAACGATGGTAATCTGGTCTTCCCTATGGCTTTCTCCTTACTAGAGTCTTTGAACACTTTGAGGTTCCTTTGGGAAAAGCATTTGTGGGAATTACAAAGCAAATGTTCACCATGAATAATTTGGAACAGTGTGAGTCTGTAGTGAAGAAGGGAGGAGTAGGAAGAAACTCAACTATTTCTCAACCGATCGATGCTGATGAGGCTGCTAATGAAGAGATAAAGCGTCTTAAAGCGCAAAATGCCATTCTGAAGTCTAAGCTTACTCAGGCCAGCAAGGAACCTGGTTCCAACAACGGTCAAGATGAAGAGACTTTCCGTTTGAAGGATAAGAATGCTGAGTTGAGGAAACAAGTTGAGAACATGAAGGAGCAGTTGATCAATGATCAAAGAGCTGCTAATGCTCGAATAGATAGTCTATCAAGGCTCTTTCTTCGTAATCCTTCTAGACCCCTATCCAGTGTCTCCTATTTTTGCATCCCCTCCCAATCCTCTCTTAATCCTGTCCTTTTGTGATTCTATTTTATGATTGTGGTACTTTAGCTTTTTGATTTGTAATATTTGTGTAAATGTGGTACTGCTACTCCTATGTTTTATTTTCTCTCTCTTATAATTATTGGGCATGACTATCTATTTTACGCAATGTTAATCTCTTGTATTTTTTTTTACCTATATTGTGTGCACACAAGTGGCATGAGTTAATATTGCTGGACATTTTTTAAGTATGCATGTCTTATTTTCTTAATGATGCCAAAAGGAGGAAGAAAATTAAAGGGGCGGGAAACTGATTCTTAGGGGGAAGGCATCTGATTTGTAGGGGGACATGTGGAAATCTGGTTCTCAAAAGGAATATCAATTCAAAGTTTGTTATCATCAAAAAAGGAAAAATTGATAAGTTATGCAAGTATGATTTTGATGATTTGTCAAACTTCATGGAAGAACCAGATAAGAACCTGATACAATCAATTCCCTTGTGCTCACTACAACATACTCTATTGTCTGGTTTAATTCTCAAGGAAATCAGATAAGGGAACTGCAAAGGGAACGGATAGGATCAGGTCCTCATGTCGTCGCACAAGTCAACTCAACAACTATTAAAGCTGTTTCACTGTGCTTGCAACAGTACAACAACACAACTGCAATTTGCTAGAAACCGGAAATGCCCTTGTATCTACTCTCATGATCTAACATATACAAACAACATGATACAAGGTTTTGACCTAACACTTGCAAATACAAAAACATATATTCTCTCACATGTGCAACCTCTGTTTCTTTAGGTGTATTGAAGAACAAAGCTGCTACAAAACAAAGGACCAGATCCCAGTATTGGATATGTCTTGTGTCCTTTAGTTTGTTATGCCTTTGTCTTTTGTTATTTACTTGTATTCCCATACAACTTTTTAGAAGCATTTAGTAGGACATCATTTAACCATTATTACTTTTGGTCGTTTGACTAGAGTTAGTCAAGAGTAGAGTTACTACAAAGAGCTTATAATGGAGTATTGTAAAAGGTGAGGGATTGAGAGTTTAATTCCTAGATTGCAATAGGTTGTAATATGAAGTTTACTCAATAGTGAAGTTAAAATCCTACTAGGGTAGGTCGTGATTTTTAATCCCGTGAGCAGTGAGTTTTTCACATAAATATATGTTCTTTATTTACTGCTATTTATTGTGGGAACTAATAGTGAACCTGATTTTCTGTACTGTTTGGTGGGCCATTAGTTTCTATCGGTTACCTTTACCTTAAGTCCTTAACTCGGCATGGTGTATTAAACAAATATACTGAACAACACTGACGGTATTCTGCCAAGGATAAGTATTACAGATCCATAAAACCTTTTGATTCCAAAGCTACTTTATTAGATTGTACCATATTATAGAATTTTTCCAAATGATATTTACACGCTGAAAGTTAACTGATGACTTTTCAAGAATCTCTCTATCTAAACTAGTTGAAAATTATATTACCTTTGGGATTATAATCATCGGAGATTAGCCACATAATTTAGCACATAATTACTACTGTAATATATGGTTTATATACTTTACTAGTTCAATGATATTGTTTTAAGGAAATTTACTTTACTAGCAAAACTTCACTTTACATATACTATATAGTCTTATCAGCCTAGCATATGTTGGGGCCAAATCCCACGAAACCATTTGCCCCATCAATAGAAATTTGGATGCCTTCTTGCTGGATATTCCCAATAATGGAAAGTCTAGTAGGAGATGGAGCGAACGCAAAGCAGAATGTGCCCCTTTCGTCCACTGGAATCAGGAAGTTCCTAGCTGGGAGGGTTAGAATTGGACCACCCATGAGGAAAAACGAAACGGTTGGTACCCGAACCGTCACAAACCCGTTTAGATCGTAGCATGTGTCGAATATTGACATGGCAGGTGCCCGTGGAAGGCTAGCAGTTTGGGCAATGAATGCATTACGGAACGCCTCGTAGACCGCTGTCGGAAGCCTTGTCACGGCTGTCCCTGTGTCCATCACCACTCCACCATCTCCTACCTCAGTCAACCTGAAAATATCTTCAGATATTGCTACACGTGCTCCTCCAACTCCAAGACCCGACAAGCCAATATAATAGAAACTAGGGGCCCGTGGGTTTCGGATCAATGGTACCCACGCTGCACCCATGGGTAGTATTTCACGCCCGAATTCAAGTGATCCGGTTGATCCGGTGCCCCGACTAACCAAACAGTAACTAAATGCACCGCCCGTTTGTCCACCGAGTTGTCCCAGGAGTGACATGGACCCACCTCCAAGACCTAACAAACCAGCAGCCCCAATAAACATTCCACCGTTATGGTGACCGCAACCAATTGCTACGTCCCGAACCACGGTGCGACCAAAAGTGAGCGTCTCAAGGGCCATGGTCCCCTTCGTGTACGATCCGTCGCCATACATGACTTCATATTTGCAGCGACCTGCGTGGCAGCCCGAGTTCTCGACCTGTTCACAGAGGGATGAGGTACATGGTACCCCAGAAAAAGAAGCGGAAAGAGACGGGTCAAATACCGGATCGGACTGGTGGTAGCACTGGGTACAAGGCTGGCACTGGACCCACACAATATCACTGCCAGCATCAATGACCATGTATTGCTCTCTAACAGGACTGCCCACACCAATCCTCACGAAGTATTCTCCACTTCCTTGCTCCATGCCCGAAATCACCTCACTCCCGAATTCCTCCACCTCATAAACTTTATTATTGTTATTATTATTATTATTATTATTATTATTATTATTATTATTATTATTATGATTATTATTGGTGGCAGCAGCTTTGCCTCCTGTTATTTTGTGAATGAGTGTATCCACCCTTTTGACGTCTCTTTTCATGCGAGCTTCGAGACGGTGAGGATGATCAGTGAAGTGGGAAAAAGGCAGTTTGTCTCTGTGAAGAAGCTTGAGTTTCCAGGGAAACTCCTCTTCTTCTTCTTCTTCTTTTGCCACACCCTGTGTTTTAGATGGTGGTGGGTGGATTCTTGTAGATTCTTTAATGGTTTGTTTGACATTAAAGTGTTCGTGGCTGGGAAATGGGATTGCATGGCCAGCTGAGGTTTTTGTTTCAGTTGCGGTTGTAGTGTTGGTAATGGAGAAAATGAACACTGCAAGGAGCAGAATTGCGACTCGTGTTTGTACGGGAACAAACATTCTTGTTTGGGTTTATAGTTTCTAAGGTTTCTTTCTCTGCTCTTCGAAGTTTGGGAGGTGTGTTTGTGAGGAAAAAGGATTCTTGGGAAAGGGGGGATTTATGTACTTTGGCTTCTGAGAAACTGTACAGGAAAAGGTAATTTAAAAGTGGGGCTAGTTTGGGAAGGGGATTATGGAGAACAAAGTTTGGCCCATTTTTGGAGTGAGAGTGATGTTAGGTTGGGGGTGACTAGTGAGCGAGGAAATAATTGAATGATGGGGTTTCTTGTGTTTCTTGGAACCAACTACCCTTAGTTTCCTAAGTCTTTCTATTTCTCCAATTCGTTTCCTAAGTCTTTCTATTTCTCCAAGTTTTTACTTGTATTGGAGATACTTGTTATGGTTAAAAATCAAAAGATAAGATTTTATTGAATAAAATAAAACTCTAACCATGATTAAAATCTTCAATTCCTTCTTTTATTCATTCCAAATAATATCTTTTGCAATCTCACAATTATAGTTACACTTACACATTATTAAGATACCTTCTCTCTTTTTTGTATTCTTCCGTTTTAGTTTATGTAAACCTATTTTCTTTTTGGTCCGTTTTAAATATGAACGTTTTCTAAATTTGAAAATAATTTAGCTTAAGCTTCAAATTCTATCCTTAATAAGAAGTTTTTATAACCACACAAATACTCTGGTATGTTTATCACTACAAATTTCAAAAGAATTAGAGCCATACAAATGTTATGACTTGTTTAAGATCACAAATTTCATTTTTTTTTTCTTAAATTTCGTGCCCAATCAAACAGATTTACAGAAATTAAAACAGAGGGAATAGTAATTTTCTTTCAGTGAGTTAATTTTTTTTTTTTTCACTTCTACAAAATCTTCTTACATTCTTATTAAATATGAGGAATACTAGAAGTAGATTCCAACATTTTAACAATAAAAATTAAAGAACGGTACAAACCCATTTGGAGGCTCCACTTAAGTTGCCATTTCTCTATTATTTGCATATTTAGAACGGTGGAAAAAAAGATTCAATCTTCCAATATCTAGCAACCATTATAATCTATAATTTTAACTCCACTATATACCACCACACAACAATTTGAATAAGGCAATTTGTTACGCATCAATAGCTCAGAACACAGAAACAATAAAAGAACTGTCGAATCATTGTCAATATTTTCTTCTGGTCTCCTAGGAAAAAAGAAAGAAAAAACAAAGGAAAATCACATAGATTTATACAAGGGGAAACTTGAGCTAAAAGAGACAAACAATATAATTCGGGAATGGATAAAAGAAAGAATTTAATATTTTAACCATGGTTAGAATTTTATTTTATTCAATTAAATCTTGTCCACTGATTTTTAACCATGACTAGTATCTTCAATCCAAATAAGCTTGGAGAAATAAAAATACTAGAAAATGGATGGGAGTTGAATCCGTATTTCTTAGGTAGCCTTATACATGCTTTATTATGGGTGGAGCTCCTCTACATTTTTCATTATCTTCATTTTCTCAAGTTCTTACTTGAATAGGGGACATATGTCATTTTTAAAAACTAATGATTGAGATTTAATTAACCAATATAAGTGCTTACCGTGAAAATGGTAACAACAATTAAATTTGTAAATGAGACTCTAAAAATATGTGATCTATTTTTATGCTAGTTATTAGAACAGTTGATGTTAGGCATATGAAGTTTAATGATGAAATACGAGTTAAAACGGGGCAGTGATCAAACCGAGAGGCTTGCTACCCGAGCTTCGGACTGGTCGATGAAAAGGCCTCGGGGTCGATATCCGGCTCGAGCTCGAACTATCGGGGATAACCAAGAAGGGGATAACAGTTAAGATATAGTTAAAGAAGGCTCTTTACGACCAATACTAAGCAATAAATGAAGAACGAATATGAAAGCAATAAATGCAAAGAGTAGCCTCGAGTGAGTAAGTTAGAGAGAAGAAAGAAAGATATTATTGCTCTTGTGTAGAATATTTGGAGTTCTGCCTTACAGAGTGTTAACGACTCCCCTTTTATAAGAGGGGGAAGTCCAAACTTTAATGCAAGATATGTTGAGTGATAAAGGAAGCGGGATGGGACAACTAACTAGCTTCATGACGTATACATAGGCTAATGTTAGGCTGCCCAGGTAGACTTAATCGACTCCGGATGCACTCTTCGGAGGCCTCCCGTGCTCATCGGGGTTTCGGCCAATGTTATCCTCGGCTAGGTATCGACGGATCTTGAGGGAATTAACCGGCTCGAGGTTCCAAGCCTCCGAGGCGACCTTCTGAAGCACTTTATCAATGAGAAATTGGTCCTCCGATTTCACCGTACACAGATAGTCTCCGCGTTTCTTAGAGGGAAGCGATAAGAAATGATTTTGACATCCGACTTTATGGGCTCCATAATGACGTTGTGCTGATGGTGTAACCCTTTTACAAGTGCCGAAACATTTCACCTTTTTGCTTTTTCAGGGCTATTCAATGTGTCGTGACTCTTCGTTGTTTGGGGTCATAATGTTGCCGTCCATTCAACTTCCATGAATGCGTTAAATGCGCCTGTTGTTACGTTCTTCGAGGGAAATTATGGTGCCGTCAGTTACTTTGCCCTCCTCCTCTATAAATGGGGCTTCTTGTGATCAGTTTTTCACCCAAGCATCCTTCGATATCTATCCTTTCCCCCTTCCTTGCTATTTTGTTCTTTGCTGTCTCACCATGTTTGAGGCCCATGGCCTCAAGATATCATGTCAATATCATGCGTGCTACGGCCCGACTCCCGGACCTTCTCCAGTCGGGCGAAGTTGTGCTGCCGTGATGCTATTGTTATTGTTGTTATTGTCGTTGTTGCTGTCTCCATTAGCTCGAGGTGATGAAGCAGAGGACCGATTTTCTCAAACCCGAGGAGGTATTTGGATTATGCACCGCTGCTCAAGAGGGGGCTCGGATTATACACCGCTGCTCACCCTCCTTCCTCGGCTTGGCGTATTATACCACCTTTGGATTCCTGGGGGTATGGCGACACTCTCTGCTGGTTGTCGCCTCCCTGGCCGAGGCAACGTCTCAAGAAATGGCCTTATAATAGTATTACTGGCGGAGTTCACACTAGCCAGATTTTTCACCCAGCCACTTCTTGTCTACTTTCGGCTCTCCTTCGTCACTTTGCTCTTCTCCATCGCTTTCCTCTTCTATATCCTTCCTTTTGAAGATGCCATTCCGGGAGGGTCGAGATGAGGTTCCCGAGGGGATTTGACTTGGAAGATATTGTCTTTGAGGTCACACGCTTGAGGAGATGATGCCAAAGATGCCGCTATTGGGGATGCACTTTGGGAATAGGCTAGATTTTAGACTTTTGTTGTATGCATACCCTTTAACCTTTCTGTTTCTCTGTGAGGATTCCCTTGCGGGCTTTTGTAATCATATGTAAGGACACCTCGAGGGCCGTTGTATATGAATATCTATGAATACAAAGATATTTTCTTGACTCCTGCCTTTGATACTTGCTGTACTTCTTTATGTTTACGGCAGCTCCAAATGCGCGATCCTGTTTGTCGTTGCTACTACTGGACCTGGATGTGAGTTTTTCTTTTGGCCTTTGGTCGAGAGAAATGGCTCCTTTCCGAGCTCATCGTTGTTGCCGGAATCAAGCCCGAATTGGTCCGGTAAACTTGGATCATCGGGGTCCTCGAGCCCCATGGAGATAGAGCACCGAAGTGAAAGTCGACTTCGGGTGCTTGGAGCTTATACTTTGAGCTTGACGTAGATAACCTTTTAAGGTGTTATAGGTAGGCTTCTAAGAAAGGGGCTATTCGTATTTAGGTGATTTTCTACGATTGAGCCCTTGTGATCGGGCTCGAAGTGCTTATTTTTTCTTCTCGAGGGAAAACTTTGAGGTCGGGTACCACCTCAGAATTGGAGACGATGTCGCTGACCTTATGTGGCCTAACTTCTTCTTGACGAAGATCTCTGGGGTCGGGCACCACCTCGGGATCAATTCCGAGGTCGTTGGCCTCCCGAGGCTTATCTTGGGTAGGCGAATTGTTGCTGTACCCGCATATACATAGGGCGACTCTTGCTTCTTTGGAAGATCCCATTATTTTAGATAGCCATCCTTCCGTCTTGGCATCGAGTCCTTCGTTACCTCAAGCGCAAAAAGTGTTGGCGTACATCCCTGCTTTAGTTTGCCAATTCTACTATAGTAATGACTGCTACTTCAGGGCCTGCCTGGCAGGGAGGGGAGAGTTCCCCTCCCAGTGCTCAGGATCTGCAGGAGTTTTACTCTGAAGACTATATCTTCAAGAAGAGAGGAACATCTGGAGATGGTGAGGAGAGACTGCGGATGGGGCGAGTGGGTAGCGTTGCAGGCACTTTCCCCCGATGAGAGTATTACGAACTCTGCTGATGGATTCCTGAACGTATACTTATACCCTTTTGCACTAGGCCCCCTTGATAGGGTCGTGCTTGATTTGTGTTTTGTGCTTTCTTAGATTCACTTATAGCGAAAACCAGTTTAGTAATTGTGTTTCTTCCTTTCCCGCAGCAACTTCATGGACGCCAGGTGAAGTTTTCGATTTGCCCGGCTGGGTTCGGAGGTTGGCGACCCATTCGTCTTGCGACGAGCGTAGGTGGCGAGCTGTGTCCCAGGGCAGATAGGAAGCGAAATACCAAGGTATGTGTGTATGCTGCTTTTACTTGGGTCTTCGTATATTTGAGATGACATTTTCCTCTTTTCTTTGTATTGGCTTTGCCGTCGTAGGTATCAGACGGTCCCTTGGGGCGAGGCTATGTTCCTTCGGAGAGGGGGATGAGTCATCGACCTCCGAGCCAAGGGACGATGGCGACAAACGGGATATGCACTCGCAGTGTAATGGAGCTTTTAGCGGGGATAAATGGGTCTGTATCTTCGAGGAGAGAACATCGTCCGAGCCTGCTGTTCCTAGAGTCTCTAGTTTCGAATCGGTGGTTCCTCCGAGTGATTCTGCCTCGACCGAGGTTGGTTCTTCCAGGGCTGAAGGGGCTGGACCAATAGGAGTGTGTTCGGCCTTCGAGGAAGTCCACCGACTTCACTTTGCGGTGAGTTTCGGCATAGCCCTTCTGCATCTCGCGTCTTCCCTTCCTTATCGTGTTTTTCTTCTGCAGGCCTTTGATAGGCTCAGAACTGAGATGCTCCATCATGGGGCTAGGCTTCGAAAAGCTCTGGATGAGGGTAAGTCCCTTAGGCTCCTCAGCGAGGAGAAGGAGGTTGAGTTGATGCACTGGCGATATGAGGCATACCGGAGCTCGAATTACGAGAGCTATTTGATGGAGCAGGTAACCTCTCGTAGTATGTGTTTCACTTTATTTAACCCTTAAGGTTAATATTTTTGCCTATCTTAGTTGCAGAGAAAGATAGAGGCTCTGGAGTACCTTAGGGGCAAAGCCGACCGAGTTAGGAATGCTTGTGGTGAACTAAGGGCTCAGGTGCAGGCTCATGCTTCAAAGGAGAAGGGTGCCTTGTCCAAAGCTCACGCCTTCGAGGCCCAACTCTGCCTGGGTCGTGACAACGCTTCAGTTCAAGCGGATATAATCGTGAAGCTCGAGTCCGATCTCTCGAAGGTTCGGGCTGAAATAGTCGATGCTCGGGCTGAAGCAACACTGAGTCGGACTAAGGCTGATCAGGAGATGGCGATTCATTTGAAGTACGCTACTGATGCCCAAGCCGAGTTGAAGCGGGCCCTCGATCGTGAAAAGAGAATCGAGGAATATGTTCGTTGCAGATCCCGAAGAGAGGTACTTGAAGAGATCGGTGCCAGGGGTTTCGTTCTCCTAGAAGAGTTGGCTCCAGCGAGGGCGGAGGAGTGTGATGCTCGGCTACTTCTTGCCGACGCCATGGAGAGTGAAGCTGGGGCTGGTAGGCCGTAGCTTTCTGGAGCGGAGCATAGATTTTGCCATTTTGTATTTGATATTCGCAGAGCATGTTTGTAGATGGAGAACGCACCTTTTGCATATGTAAATAAAAGAAAACTTGAAGATTTATCTTTTTTGTATCTTTTTCTACATTGCTTTTGAGCAAGCGGGCTAGTTTCGGAGTTTGGCGGGAACCCTTAGATTCGTAATACGGCTCTGGAGCTCATCAGGCAGGCCTGGAGGCTCTTTCATGCTCGGTTAAGTGCGATTTTAACGCAAGTAGGCGTTAGAGCTCTTGTTCTTTGCCCAACTATTTTGGGTTTAGTCTCCAAGTTAGGTTTTGACTCGAGCTTACTTGACCTTCAATCTCCTGTGCCTGCATGGGCGGATGACAACGACTCTTACGCCTTGCCCTTGGGCATTTGTATTTCAACTACTTTGGGTTCAGTCTCCGAGTCGAGTTGCGACTCGAGCTTAACTGACCCTCAAAATATTTTGTGCCTGCATGGGCGGATGAAAATGGCTCTTATGCCTTGGGTTGAAGCGTCCTTTTAAGTATGTGGCCCTGAGGCTCGTGGAGCTGGCGATGATGGCTCTTATGTTGTGCCCTTAGGCACCTATAGTTAACTATTTTAGATCTGGTCTCCGAATAGGGTTATGACTCAAGCTCATTTTAATCCTCAAGTTTTTAATTTTTAAGCTGGCAAAAGTGGACCTTACGCTTTTGGTCGTTGAGACCTTTTAGCGTGTGGCCCTGAGGCTCGTTTGGCTGGCGGCAATGGCTCTTACGATGTACCCTTAGGCACATATAGGCTTTGTTTTCCTCTCGATAAGGGATTTTGAAATGATTTTGCCTGACCCGTCATTGATTCGGGAAGAACCTCGATTTCAAGTTGTTAGCGGCAATGTTCGAGCACCTCGGAAGGTTTAGCTCGTAGGCTGAGTAGCTCGAAGCCTTGTGATTTGGAGTTGACATGGTCGAAGCTCATTTCCTGTTGAGGGTAGCCTATTTTAACCGGTTCTTTTTGAAGTAGATTCGAAGTAATGGCCTGTGATTTTGTTAGCGACGGTCGGGCATCCCTGAGTCGCATTAATTTGGTTAGAGCAGCCATTTTGACCGTAGTCATATGTGTTTAGCTGGAGCCATTTTTGATCCCGAGTGATAGTTTAGGCATCTACATCGAGGATATGCCCTTTTGGGAGTCTTTCAAATGTGAGACATAGCCTAAACTTTGGAATTGGGTTTTATGCCTGTAGTAAGGTCTTACAAAATTTTCATGCCTGTTGGGGTCTTACAGTTGTTTTTCAAGCCTGTTGAGGTCTTACAGTTTGTTATGTAAAATAAATCTGGTTAGATCGAGTCTGCTCGCTTGGGATCTTACGGCCTCGGGTTTTTTAGTGAATGGCGATTGATGGTAGTCTCCAAGTCATCGAGTTTGTTTAGGCTCGAAGGCCGTTACTCATGAGCTCAGAATTGCCTCGTTGGGGCCTTATGGGCACGGAGTTCCGACCTTGAGGTCGTGCAGGTGCTAAATTGTTGACTCTGAGTCTTCGAGTATTTCGGGATGTACTTGATGGGGGGGATCCTTGCCATGATCATGCCAATATTTTCTTTTTTGGAGTACGAGATGCTCTCGACGAAAGATATTCTTTGATTGCTTGGTACAATAGTATACGTATTTGCTGACGGGAGCCTGGCTTATATGGACACGGTTCATTTGACCGTTTGGCCTGGTACATTATTCTCCTTTAGGAACCCCATTTGGCGTTTCATGACTTTTTTGAGCGAGTGGCTTTCCGGGGGAATGCCCCTCATTGTTCAGAGTTGACTACAAAAGGAGTTGAGCATTTGCTGAGCTTCCCTTAGGCAGCTCGTACACGTTGCCTCGTTAAAAACTTTGCCAGTAAAAACCCTTCTTTTGGGACAAAAACTCGGTCGAAGCAAAAGAGTGCAATGAGTACGTTTTAGAACCTTAAGGTCTTTGGGCAGGGTTAGCATTCTAACCGCTCCGATCGAGTGCCTGTGCAAGGGTTAGCCCTAAATTCTAAAAAAGGGAGATGATCGTAACTTGAAGTGAGATATGCTGGCGACACCTCGAGATTGATTCGCTACAATTGTGAGGGTTGATTTGTTTCAATTGCCCGAGACGAAGATGCGATATGGTTCTTTTCTTCGTTTTGCCAAGTTCGATCGAGGGTGAGGCCCGATTCACCCTTTGGTTTATTCGGGGTGGAGGTACGAACGTTGGTACTATATTGCAAACATTTCCCTCGCTGCATGCTGTTCCCTGTAGACGGTTTTAATTCTGTCCTTTGTTAGAAATTTTATCATTTGATGAAGGGTGGATGACTCTCATATAGTGTATCCACGATCGCCCGAATAAGGCGTTATACCTCATGTCTCCTTCGATGACTTGAAATTTGGTGTCTTAGGTCGTGGCGGCCACGGTAACCAGAAGGATAATTTCTCCTTTCATTGTTTCGCTTGCCATATTAAATCCGTTGAGGACCCGAGTGGCGGGCACAATTTGGTTGAGCAATCCGAGCTGCTCTATCACCCTCAACCTGATAATATTAGCCGAGCTACCTGGATCCACGAGTACATGTTTTATTTGAAAAAAATTTACAAGGAAGGAGATTACCAGTGCGTCGTTGTAGGGTTGAGACAGGGTCTCGGTGTCCTCTTCGCTGAACGTGAGGGTGTCCTCGGGGATATATCCCCGAGTCTGCTTTTCTCTGGTAATGGATATTTTTATTCTTCTTATTACGGGTTCCTGCGGGGCATCGTCGCCCCCATGATCATGTGGATGACATGTTGCGGCTCATTTGCCTCGTTCTTCTTAGTTGCCTCCCTTTCTCGGAACTGGTTTTTGGCTCGATCGCTAAGGAATTCCTGGAGGTAACCTTTATTAAGCAGCCGAGCTGCCTCTTCTCGTAGCTGATGATAATCCTCGGTCCTGTGGCCGTGCATGTTGTGAAACTCGTATACTAAGTTGTAATTCCTTTGCGAAGGATCTGACTGTATAGGTTTGGGCCATTTGGCGTCTCTGATTTTACTGATGGCGAACACGATGTTTGACACATCGACGTTGAAGTTGTACTCTGATAGGTAAGGTGGCCTTATTGGCCCCGTGTCCCCGTCAAAACCACCGCTGTTGAGGGGTCCCCGAGGGTTCTGTCCTCGGTTCACCAATCGGTCGTTGCAAGGCGGATTGTGTTTCGGAGCTTTCCTCCTATCATCGGGGTACGACTGGTAACTCTATTTATTTGATCTTGACTCCTTTTCTAAGAGCCTGCTTGGGTATATTGAGCCCGAAGGGGCTCCCAGCTGGTCATCCACGACCCTGATCTTTGACTGGTATCGATTGTGGACGTCCGACCAGGTTATGGCGGGATACTCGATCAGATTCTCTTTCAACTGCCTTGAGGCCACTGAGCTTCATTTATTTAAGCCTTGAGTGAAGGCCTGCACTTCCCAGTCATCGGAGACCGTGGGTAGTTCCATTCATTTTGTCTGTAAATGAGACACGAATTCTCATAGCATTTCGTTCTCCCTGTGCTTAATCTTGAATATGTCGGACTTCCTTGTTGCTACCTTGATGGCACCGGCGTGCGCCCTTACGAAGGAGTCTGCTAGCATGGCGAATGAATCTATGGAGTTGGGAGCTAGGTTGTGGTACCACATCATGGCCCCCTTCGAGAGCATTTCTCCAAACTTCTTCAATAAGACGGACTCAAGCTCATCGTCTTTTATGTCGTTTCCTTTCACTGCACATGTATAGGCAGTAACGTGTTCGTTGGGATCCGAGGTCCCATTGTATTTTGGGAGTTCTGGCATTCTGAACTTATTTGGAATGGGCTTCGGAGACGCTTCCTCTGGGAACGGCCATTGCACGAACTTCCTCGAATCTACACCCTTCAGGACTGGGGGAGCGCCCGGGAGTTGGTCGACTCTGAAGTTATAAGTTTTGACCTTCTTATCGTTGGCTGCTATTCTTTTCTCGCCTGACTCTATCCTTTTAGTGAGGTCCTCCAGCATTTTCATGACGGCAAGATCGGCTATTAATCCGTTGTTTCTTGACCTCTCCGGTACCTGTTCGGCTGGGGAAGTAGTTTTCGGCGCTACTATGCTGGGAGTCTTCGGGTGGCTTTGCAATTGAGCGATAGCCAACTGTTGTGCTTGCAATATTTCAAAAATATCGTGAAGACTAACTTCCTGTACTTCCCGATCCAGAGTCTTTAGGGATTCCTGTTGGTCACCATGTTGTATGCTTCCGTCGGTGTGTGAGGTTTCGTCGACCTGCTGCGCTTCTTGCGAACCCGCATCTGCTGGAATCAGTCTAGGTGCGTTATTGGGGTTCTGCGGTGGCACGCCAATGACTGGAACAGCCACACCGTTCTCGCTGTGATTTTTGAGGTAGTCATTCTCAACTCTATTTACGGAGCCAGACATTCCAACCTGAAATCAGAAGATCTTGGACAAGAAAAAGTGTGAAAGATAACTTGCATTTATGTAATGAAACCAGCAAGAAAATAATCACTATTACTTTTAGCCCTACGGGGGGCGCCAAACAGTTTACCGTAAAAATGGTAACAACAATTAAATTTGTAAATGAGACTCTAAAAATACGTGATCTATTTTTATGCTAGTTGTTAGAACAGTTGATGCTAAGCGTATGAAATTTAATGATGAAATAGAGTTAAAACGGGGCAGTGATCCAACCGAGGGGCTTGCTACCCGGGCTTCCGACTGGTCGATGAAAAGGCCTCGGGGTAAATATCTGGCTCGAGCTTGAGCTATCGGGGATAACCGAGAAGAGGATAACAATTAAGATATAGTTAAAGAAGGCTCTTTATAGCCAGTACCAAGAAATAAATGAAGAACAAATATGAAATAAATAAATGCAAAGAGTAGCCTCGAGCGAGTAAGTTAGAGAGAAGAAAGAGAGATATCATTGCTCTTGTGTAGAATAGTTAGAGTTCTGCCTTACAGAGTGTTAATGACTCACCTTTTATAAGAGGGGGGAGTCCAAACTTTAGTACAAGATATGTTGAGTGATAAAGGAAGCGGGATGGGAAAGCTAACTAGCTTCATGACGGATACGTAGGCCAATGTTAGGCTGCCCAGGTAGACTTATTCGATTCCGGATGCACTCTTCGGAGGCCTCCCATGCTCGTCGGGGTTTCGGCCAATGTTATCCTCGACTGGGTATCAACGGATCTTGAGGGAAGTAACTGGCTCGAGGTTTCGAGCCTCTGAGGCAACCTCCTGAAGCACTTTGTCAATGAGAAATTGGTCCTCCGATTTCACCGTGCACAACAAGGTTCTAAACCGTAGTTTTGATAACAAAGAATTTCCTAATCTGTCTCTAAACTTCCCTATAATTCCTCTTTTTCCAGAATTTTTAAATTTGAACTTTTGATTACATCAATTCTTTTCTCCTTTTTCGCGCCTGAAAATATTTGATAGTCGAAATATATAGTTTTCGTATTTTGAGTTAATCTTTCCTTAATTATCTGTTGTGTTTCAGTTTTTCTTTAATCTATTTGGTACTTTTCTTTATCTTTTTTTAAACAATTAATAAGTCAACCTGTTAATTGTATAAGGTAAAATTGGTTTATATGAAATGATCGAATGGGAGCGTGACACGTGAAACCAGAGGCAGGCAAAAGATAAATCGTGTAAGAACCAATACCGGGAGCAACAATTGCAGTTGGCATCGTATAGACCCCGAAGGGAGCACAATCAACGTGAACGGATCCAGTGTTTGCCACCGGATGACATTCAATGAAGAATATTCCCTGGCATTAAATGGGCAGCCGCAGAAAATATTTGCATTCATGGCCTGCCGTTACATATTCATTAATGGCCACCTTTATTATCATTTAAGAGGGGCTTGATTCTAGGATCTTGTTTCTCTAGGGAGATCTATAAATAGTAGTTTCAACAGCCATTGTAAAGACACAAAATTCTTGGCAAAACTTATGCTACGTTCCATTCTCAAGCTCAATAAGATAATTTTACTTGTTCTTTCAAATTGTTCGTATTTCTGTCCTAGGAAGCATTGCTCCCGGATCCAAGCTTTTAATTTCCCTTGATTTTAGCTCTAAGTATTATTTTTAATCTTATTTATTTATTATTTTTGGATTAAATATTATTTTTCTATAAACCACGTAACAAATTCAACCGTACCATTTTACGGATAAACAGTTTGGCCCCCACCGTGGGGCTTAGACAGTTGCGTAATTTGGTTGATCCTTAAGTTTATTACTAACTTGTTTGATTATTTTTTCATTAGAAAAAAATAATAATGGCAGCTAACGATGCTAACATCCCACATAACATTGAGGCACATGAAAATCTGCCTCAACATAAGGATTCAATCAGTGACACCCGCAACAAGGGGGCATGGAGACTCCGATCCATGGTAGACACTACCCCCTACATATGTGGGAGACGACGCCCGATGATGCAGAAGATGAATTGTTGCATAGATAGTAAGGATCTTGAGAGAGCAACAGAAAGCCATTACGGGGCTCCTCTCAATACATGACCAGGTCATGATGGAATTGAAGCAAACGTTGTCAGGTGCTTCCAACAACACAAACGGAAGAGGCCCGGTTCCTCGCGGCGTTACTACAAATCAAACGGCTCAAAAAGTCGATAACAACACCCAAGGGGTAAGGTCAACTTTGACGGTATCGGTGGGGACCGATAGTGAATCCGGTAACATCAAGGATACTAATCCCTTGAAAATCGAACTCATAAGATTCACGAGTAAGATGAACAAGTGGATGGATCAGAACGCGATAGAGTTTCATGCCCGTGTGGATCAGATTCCGGGCACACCACTAGTTTTGAAGGGACCAGATATGAAGAAGTATGCCCAATTGCCGTTTAAGACAAGTTCATCCCCGGAGTTAATTCCAAAACGATTCAAGATGCCGTACATACAAAAATACGATGGGACTTTTGACACTTAGGAGCACATCACAACATATATATCATCGGTTAAAGGGAACGATTTGGCTTAATATGAGATCGAGTCGGTCCTGCTAAAAACTTTTGGAGAAACCCTCATGAAGGGGGCCTTGACGTGGTATTCACTCTTACCCAAGCATTCAATAGATTGTTTTGAAATGCTCGTAGATTCGTTCATTAAGGCCGATGTTGGGGCCAGAAAGGTCCAGGCTAGGAAGGTGGATATGTTCAGGATCACATAGGGTAAGTTCAAATTGTTGCGGGAGTTAGTGATCAGACTCCACAAAGAGAGAATTTTGCAATCGGTCGTGCCAGACGAGTGGGCAGTGGAGGCATTCATAAAGGGTTTGAACCCAATGAGCACTGATGCCTCCCGAAAGTTGAAGGAGATCTTGTTCGTATTCCAAGCGGACATGGACAGATGTACATTACCACTATGAGTCGAAGATAAGGGTAGAAGATGATCAGTTCGGGTTCCCGACATCAACCAAGGGGAGGGACTGAGACAAGAACCAATATAAATTCAAAGGCGATTTGATGCAGATCGGCAATCTACAAAAGGTTGTTTCTTGCTTTACGAAAGAGCCGAGGGACGCGGCAACAAAGGGTTCTGGTCCTCGGATAGCTTCCCTCCCGATAGAAGAACTGACCGTGGCTGGAACAACAGAGCATTACAAGAAAAAGAGGTACAGGGGACCCAGGATTCTACATATCCTAGGTTGTCAGATTACAATTTCAACATCAGCATAGTGGAGTTGGTATCGACGATGAAAAATATTAAAGAAGCATGATTCCCGTAGCCAATCAGATATGATCCCATCCAGAGGGAACCTAATTATGGTGCAAATATCATAGGACTCACGGCCATAGAACTGAGGACTGCCGGCATTTGCACGATGAGGTGGCAACGCTGTTGAAAAATGACCATCTCAAGAAGTTCTTGAGAGACCGAGGCAAGAACAATTTTGGCTGCAACCGAGATAACATGGAACTCTCGAAGATAGGAGAAGTCTCCTCGGTTGACTATCAACATGATTTTCGGAGGGAATGAAATCAATGGTTTAAACTTTTTGGTGGCCAAGAAGACAAAGGTATCAGTGACCCAACGTAAGAGACTTAGGGAAGTCGCCGAAGACGACATCACGTTCACGGAGGAAGACGTCGACATACTTCTTCTACTGTACAACGACGCTCTGTTAATCTCTCTTAATATTCTAGATTTCAAAATTAAGCATATTTTGGTTGACCTAGGAAGCTCAGCCAACATTATTCAGTGGAGAGTGCTTGAACAAGCCAAATTAATCGGAAGTATCATTCCGGCAATAAAGCTTCTCGCTGGGTTCAACCTGGCAAGTGTGACAACTCGAGGAGAGATCCTGCTTCCCACAAATGCCGAAGGAGTAACAAAGAACATCTTATTTGAAGTGGTTGAAAATGACATGGGAGACAACATAATTCTTGGTAGGCCATGGTTACATAAGATGAAGGCCGTATCTTCAATGTATCACCAACTGCTTAAAATCTCGACCCTAAAGGGAACCAAGCAAATAAGAGGAGATCAACCAACGTCAAGAGAAATGGACGCAGTGTCATTTCCAGCAGTAAAGGGAAGGAGAATAGCAAAGAGCAATTATAGGAACCGACACTTGCTCCATGCCTAGTGAAGACGATAAATGCGAAGAGTCATCAGAATCCCACCAGGTCTCAAAATACTTTCAGGTACCAAAAGAGACGGACGCGACCAAATCCACGATAGAAGAACACGAGCAATTGGCTTTATTTAAAGAATTCTTAGAGAGGAAGTTTCACTTGGGAACAAAACTCAATCCCGAACTCAGGTCAAGATTAATTAATTTCCTTAAAGCTAACATTGATTGTTTTGCATGGTCGCACTCGGATATGATAGGTATCCCACTAGAAGTGGCCGTGCACAAGCTAACCTTGGACCCAAGCTTCCCTCCGGTAAGGCAAAATAAATGCCCAATAGGTGATGTCAGAAGTATAGAGATTAACTAGAAGATTGGTCGCTTTAAGCAGGTTCATCTCTCGATCCTCAGAAAAATGTCATCACTTCTTCTCACTTCCAAAGAAGAGAAACAATTTCGAATAGACTCTGGAATATCAACAGGCCACGAAAGACCTGAAACGTTATCTATCAAGCCCCCCGCTACTATCAAAATCGAGGGAAGGTGAACAATTGCTAATATACCCAACTGTCATAGAAGTAGCGGTAAGTGGCATTCTGGTCAGGGAGGATGAAGGTAAGCAATTTCCTATCTATTATGTTAGTAAAATTTTGTCAGGAGGGGAGACTCGTTATCTGCACCTCGAAAAGCTGGCCCTAGCTCTCGTAGTCGCCTCTAGAAAGCTCAGGCCTTATTTTCAGTGCCACTCGATAGCCGTTGTGACCTTGGTTGGCCAAATGGGCAGTTGAAATTAGGGAGTTCGATATTGAATATAAGCCTAGGAATGCAATCAAATCACATGTTTTAGCCAACTTCGTGGCCGATTTCAATCCTGGGTTATTACCCCTAGCTACTAAAAAAGCAGTGCTGGTGTCGGAAATGACATCAAAAGTTTGGACCTTGTTCACCGACAGAGCATCCAATGTGAAGGGGTCCAGGCTGGGGGTTGTCCTAATCATGCCCTCGGGGGAAACCCTGAGGCAGGCCATTAAAACTGTTTCGTTAACTAACATTGAAGCCGAGTATAAGGCTTTGGTTGCAAGACTTGAACTGGCCCGGGGACTTGGATCTAAGGTCATAGAAATTAAATGTGATTTTCAACTAGTAGTGAACCAAGTGTATGGAATTTTCAACGCAAAGGAGGAATGCATGCAACAGTATGTGATTAAAGTTCAATCTTTGCTTGCACGATTCAGGGAGTGGTCGATCACACACATCCCCAGAGAAGAGAACGCATAAGCACATGCAATGGCCAATTTGGGGTCGTCCACATAAATTAAAGGATCTAACTCCGATACTGTCGTTCAACTTTTGCATTTGGTGTTGGATGTGGACGGCTATTGTGAAGTAAATAAAACCAACCTAGCTGTTGATACCCAATTTTTCCCTATATGTTTTCATATGTAAAATACCTTTTAAAACAACATATATATGCATATATAAGCATATCCCAAGATCCTATTATTTTTTCTCAATTTTTTTAAAGATTTTTTAAATCAATTTTATTGCCCTATTTTATCAAGAAAAACCAATAAGTGTTCCAAAATTGGTATTTTGGTAAGTCATTTATTGGATTCTCTTATTTATACCAAAATATAGCTAAGGTAATTTTCGCACATTTGTTACAAATTTATTTAGTATTTTAAAGCTAAATTGCATATAATTGCAATATTAGCCTATTTTAGATTTAATTGCGTTTATAATTACAAAATTGATTCCAGTATTTTTAATTTAATATTACATATTATTAATTGATTTAGTAATTTTAATTTATTTCCAGAAATTATTTTACTATTTTTAAAATAAATAAGGAAAAAAGTGGCTATTTAAATTTTAGCCCCAAATATTTCGATTATAGCCTTAAATCAGCCCCCAATTAAACCCAATTCCCAATCTCAATTCCCCAACCCAATTTTAATTTAAACCCGCCCCTGACTCAATTAAATCCTACCCGACCCAGACCCCTCTCATTCTGGCCGTTGATCTCTGAGATCAACGACCCCTATTCACTCTTACATTTTTTAACCCAAACAACACCCTAACCTCCTCATTTCTCACCTACCAGCCGCCTCTGAATCCTTCACTCTCTCAAACACTCTCAAACCTTCTAAAACCCTAGCCGCCTCATACCATCTCCGCCCTGAAAGCCACCAGAATCTATGGATTCCAAGGCTATGGGAGTCCTACACCGGCCTCCTATGACTCCCACGTGCCTGATTTCTGAAGATTCAAGGCCTGACCTTGAAGGATTGTACCCAGACCTCTGTCGATTCGAGGTTCCATGGTTATCTCCGGCCTTGCTCCGGCGTACCATGGTTGTTTGAGCCTGATTTTGACCTCTCCGAATCAGATCAGTGACTTTTCAAAGCCTTTCTTACTTCTAGGGTCCTTCTGAAACCCTAACCCTTCGAGGTTTTCTCCGATTCTTTTAGATATGTTGTGTATCTATGCTTTCTCTAAGTTTTCAAACGATTTCTCTGGCTTTTTCTTTCAAAATTACTTTCAGAACCATTTCTTTTCCGATCTAGGGTTTTCTGGAAAAATGTTTAAGTGTTTCTCTGACTTTCTTTATTTTTTCTTTTGTGTGCATCTGCCTCTACTATGTTCTTATATTTTTTCTTCTACCGCGTTCTTGTATGCTTCTTCTACTGTATTTTCTATACCCTATTCTTGTATGCTTCTTCTACTGTGTTTTCTATATCCTGTTCTTGTATGCATCTCCTACTATGTTTTCCTATACTATGTTCTCGTATGCTTTTCTGTTGTGTTCTTGTACTTTTTTCTACCATGTTCTGATATGTTTCTCCTACTATATTTTTCTACCGTATTCTTAAGTGTTTTATTATTTTCCTTCTACTAAGTTCTTTTTAAGTTTCTTCTAAAAACTTCTCAGCATGTTTCTGCTACTGATCTTATCAGTCTTTTCCATTACGTTTCGTGTTAGCTTCTTCTACTGTATTTTCTTTGAATTCTTCCGCTATGCTCTGCATGTTACTTTTCTATCATGTTTCTCACGAGTTTCAGTTGCTGAGAGGAACATGGTAGAGGTTTCAGTTCTTTCTGAGACCTCTGAACCTATTTTGAATCTCTGAAATGAGTTTCAAAACATTTGTTCTTCATATGATTCCAGCTCTTGATAAACTCTTCTGCATGGGATCTTCTACTGATTTACAATGACACCACAATCTTTTTCATGCTTAACATGTTCGTATGCTCCTTATATATGATGAATTTCCCTCTAAAATGGTTTTCAAATTTGCAATTAGTTCAAACTTCCTTCTTAATATGGCTTGATTGATTTCTTTCCATTGTTTGCTGATTTTCTCCGTGACTCAGCCTAAGTTAAAATCCTTCTTCATCTTTTCTGACTCGGTTCATTCATGCAAAATCTCAGACCCTTTTGATTTACTGTTTGTTAATTGATTTTCTTACCTTATTTGCACAAACCGACTATTTCAAAACCTTGTCCTTAAATAACCTTTTATGTACTTGCCCCTAATTGCATGCTTTGCACAAAGTGTTTATTTAATTTCTTTCCTTAAATGGTTTTTACCCGTTTTTAATCTGAATTCCTTAATTAAAGGGAGTCTTGTATAATTTATTGACAATCAGTTCCTCAACTATTTTCTTACCTTATTTCTACCTGATTTTACACTATAAAAGGCATGACCCTTTTTCTCAAAGAACACTTCACAATCCTCCTGAACTCTTACTTACACCTAATAACATTCTCTCTTCTTGTCTGCACTATGGCTTTTACAAGACTACTGCATTTTCTCTATTTGTTTCTTTGAAACTGATATGTCCTAATTTAAGCTTCATCATTACAACAGTGTGTTTTCCATGTTTATTTACTATTTCTGTAGAGTTTAATGTTTAAACTAGCATACTGATTTCTTTCTATCTATTTCTGCTATGATCCCTGCTCCCTACCCCCTTATGTGTTTTGAGTTATGGTTTAAAACATGGCAATATGTAAGTTATTGTCCATGGATTGAACTTGGTCCCTTAAGGGATCCTGACCTCTAAACAATGTGTTCTAACGGGCTTATGGGTGTGCCAGTACTTCCTATTGCTGGGTATGCCCATCAGTCTGTCTTTGCCTATTTACCACCTCTCCATTCCCTATACCCTTATGTGTATTAATGTGAGCTGTTTTCCCTTCCCCTTTCCCCTTTTCAGAAATCTGCACTTGCACCCTCTCTTAGTCCTTAAGTTCTGGCCCCCTCTTGTGAGCCTTTCCTTAGGACCTTGAGTTCCCTCTAAACTTAGACACCTGAGGGCTGGCCCTTCCACACTACACTATGGCTTAATCTGCTGATACATTTGGGTGTAAGCACTGCTCGAAGTTCTTATGAAACTCTTAGGGAACTCTGACACACCCAGATGGGAGAAAGGCTTTGAAATAAGATCTTTTGAAGTTGGTTTACTTCATACTTCAGACAGGAAGTCTGAATTAGGCTCTCCTTGGTTGTACTTTTCTGATTGTATTTTTTCTTTACTTTACTCTTTCTGGGCTATAATAACTTTGTAATAAGACTCTCGGGGATGGCTAGTGAAAAGGGAGGAGTAATTATGTATGCAAAAAGGGGTAGATAACCTGCCTATAGGAGTTTATGAATTCCTGCTTTCTCATATAAACACCATGTCTATAGGAATCTTGCATTCTCATATAGATACCATGTCTCTAAGAATTTATGCATTCTCATGTATAGATACCATGTCTATAGGAATCTTGCATTCCCATATAGATACCATGCCTATAAGTTATTTCTAAATTTTTGCATATCATATAGATATCCGCCTATAGGAATTTCTGAATTTTCTGCGTATCATATAGATATCCTGCCTATAGGTTCTTTTTAAATCTTGCATATACATTCCTCATTAGGCAAACATGTTTATAGGTCTTAAATAATCAACCACAATTAGATATCATGTTCGTAGGCTTTAAACGAAATTCAACATCTAGATGCCATGCCTATAGGATTTCCGTATTTTTACCATGTTTGCAAAAGTGTCCAAAATCGATAACACATAGAAAGCATGCCTATAGGAGCTTTAATCGAATCTAAACCGCTTCACTCGCTTATAAGTCTAAAACCAGTAATAGTGACGCATGCTCTTTTGCTAAACTCGTCTTTCTTTAATAACAGACGATTTTTTCTTAAATCAGTATGTATTCATGTTTACTTCATTGTTTCTGGAATCGGTAGATATCGTGCCTATATGGTCTTTGTCTAACACTTCGGCAAGCCATAAGGTGAAAGTTTATAAACTAAATCAGACTTTTTGTCAGCTACAACCAGCAAGCAAGCCTGATTCAGGCTTCTTATCTGAGCCATGTAATAAATCAATCTGCCTCAATCCTTTTAAGTTTTAATTAGACCTTAAATAGTACATTCAAGTCATTCTATATTATGTGCTTTATTTGGTTTAAATGAGGTCTGTTTGAGCCCTTTTATTTGTTTATATGCTTCCCCAACCCCGCTATATGTGTTTTGTTTATCGCCTTAGTATTTTACCTTTTGAAACCACAAATAAGCCCAATACCTCCTCCCTCTAAGATTAGTAGTCCCAAGTGCCTCCAGGGCTGGTAGGATTGGGGTGGGTAATAGCATGCAATAAGTAAACGAAACCATTTCGCGCTCTAATACCTTAACGGGGTGGGAAAGGGTAGATATGGATATGATGACCATGCGATAACATCACGTGTAGCCCCTCACTGAGGAGTGATCACCAGATGTTGTGTGGGGTGATCCATATTATTAATAAACTTAGGACCTCCCTTCCCTTTGTTTTCTTTGTTTCTCTTAAATCTTTTTAATCCATTTATTTTAAGAAAATCAACTCTTTTTAGTTCCTTTTTCTTACTTGTAATCATTACGTGAAAATCCCCTCTTATTTGAAGCCTTTATTTGCCTATGTGTTATTTGCACCTAAGTCACAACAATAGTTTGGTCGAGAACCACACTAGTGGATCCTGATGGGTGCCTAACACCTTCTGCTTGGGATAATTTCAAGCCCTTACCCAATCTCTGGTTACTCAAGACAAAACCTTTTTAGTGTCCTAATGCACTTTAATCATTAGGTGGCGGCTCTTCAATTCAAAACCCAATTCCTGAAATGGAACGAGTTGTCACCCAAATGTCATATAACCCGATTTTGTGAGAAAAATGGGGCCCGACAGCATGGCGACTCTGCTGGGGACTTTTAGGCTTTTACCATTTCAGAATATTATTTAGAATTTATGCTTCTTTATGCGCAATTATTTGTTTATTTCTTTTAAGCCTTCAATTTCCTTTTCGATTGCAAAACTGACTTGTCTTTTTGTTTCTTTCCTTTATTACTTTCCTTTACTGCTTTCCTTTACTACCATTTAAGTTATGAAAACTGTTGTATTTACTACTTTCCTAACGTGCAAATACGTGACAAAATGTTTAATTATTGCATAATCATACTCAACATCATATTCCACTCGTGCCAAACTAATACCATAGCAACACTTATAATGAGTGGTTGCGCTCTTCCGATATTATCACCCCCTAAATCTGGAAAAGGCGTATTTGCGTAAAACCAGTCGATCAATGGTATAGTCGACGGTTCCGTGCCTTTCCCCCTTGAGTTGTCCGCTCAAGGGCACCAGTATAAAACCCCATAGAAACCTTATTCTGTTTAATTGTGCATGCATCATGGTCAAACCTAGCCGATTCAGTTATGTTGTCCGCATAATGACTCTTTAAGATAGCCTTGTCCAAAGTCAACTGGGTTTCCCTAAAACCCGAATGGACATCACTGCGTTCTTTGCATTTATTTGGAGAACTAAATGCTTCATGCTGATTGTTGATGTTAAATAGTCGAGTCTGGTGGGGGTAAGGGCCTAACACTTTTGTCTTGCAGAAATATGAGGCACGAAGTCCCTAGATTCGGCATGGTCACCAACATCCACCCGAAATTGTTAAGCTGATGGGAGGATCTTCATTCCAGTGATCAGACTCTTGTCCGGAAATACTTAGGAAATCTACCTTCTCTCCTGGAAATCCAACCTAACAACAAGATCATATAAGCTGCTACTCTATTTTGGGATTGCGATAGGTCTATATTCTATTTCAGGGACATTGAGATGACACCCCTTCTGGAGGAAATAGGAGGATTAGCTGGTATACCATGGGAAACTTCGGGTTTGTTAATGCCGGAAAACTACAAGGGTAGAGGTTTCCTCAAAATGATGGGTCTAAAGAAGACTCCAGATTTGACATGCTTGAAAGAGTCGTATATTCCCTTTGATTATTTGTACGAGAGGTACGGTCACAACAAATCTTACCGTACTTATCCGGATGAGTTCTCCCTCACATCATTGGGGCATATTCACCGAAGGGTCTTTGTCTTCATGTTTTGCTTCCTAGGGATGATAGTGTTTCCAATGAAGAAAGCCAGGATCCACACCAGGCTAGCTATGGTAGCTAAAACTCTAATGGAGGGAATTGGTGGGCAACCATTCAGCATTGTGCCCATGATTATTGCAGAGATATCCCGAGCCTTGGAGAAGTGTCAACGAAGAGCCAAACGCTTCGAAGGCTGCAATTTGCTACTTCAGCTTTGGCTCATGGAGCATCTACAAAGGGGTGAATACCGACAGGAAATTCAGTGAAGAGACTGGGACGATCATATCGCCTTCCATCATCCGAAACGAATGAACTACATGCCCAACATGTTCGCCCAGCCAGAAGACGCCAAGGGATGGTTAAAGCTATTTGAAAATCTAACTGAGGATCAAGTACAATGGATGTTCGAGTGGTTCCCTACTGAGGAGTTCATCGTCCGATCCAGGGATGCGCCGTTTCTGATACTAATCGGTCTGAGAGGAACCTACCCTTATGTCCCTCTCCGAGTTGTGAGACAGGTTGGTAGGAAGCAGGTTATACCAACGGTAGACAAGATGAGTCATTTCTGGGCTGAGTTCCAAGCTAATGACAGTCCTTATAAGTGCCAAGCTAAGCATATGTGGCATTGCAAGGTCATCATGGGAAGAGACACTATCGAACCAGACAGATACTATGCTGGTTGAACTCCATACTATTCAAGCTAGTTGGAATCTAATCACGATGGTCTGGGTCAGCCAGGACTTACTAGGGGCCACAGGATCATAGATAAAAGGGCCCAGGCATAGGTCAAATACAATCAACTAAGCAAGAGGATCCTGGAATGTGAAAGCGAGCACCGTGAGATACAAGAAGCCAACAAAAAACTGATCGAGGAGTGGAAAGACATGGCTGTCAGTACCATTTGGAGTGAGGCATAGTGGATCTAGAAAGGAAGTTCCTCAAAAGGATCGAGGATTGCCAAAATGCTGAGGGAAATGAGGGCGGACATATAGCCAGAGCCTACCTATTGCTAGGACTTCGCGAGCTGGGAAAGCTGTTCGACGATGCCGAGTCTGGGGAAGGTCCTTCTGGGACCAAGATGATACGAGCTTGTTTTTTTGCTTTAAGAAATGTAATAATTCCCATGGCCACTAGTGACGTTTTATTTCTTGTTATTTGGTGTCATTTTGGGATTCGTCTAATTTTATCAATAAAATGAGGCATTTAGCATTCTAAGTTCTCCAAATCAATTTGTCGCTAGGCCTACCTCGAGCACAACGAGGCTCCCAAATTAGGACACGATTTACATGCTTGCACTACGTGTTTAAATATTGCAACATTTTTTCTTATAATTCGCACGGACTTGTAACCTTTTGTTTTTACTTTTGTTTTATTTATTTCCCTCCCCAAAGGTTAGTTCGTGCACTCTGGCATCGTTATCATATTCCACAAGATCAAAGGGCCCTCCACCCACTCCTCCTCCTAGTCCTATCAGAAGCAGGAACAAAGGAAAGATGGAAGATTTGAACAACACCAGAAAGGAAAACTCAACTGAACGGGTAGAGGTCACTTATGGCGCTCAGGTCTCCAAAGAAAGTGCATCCCAACTCGAGCAGAAATTGTTGAAATATCAGGAGGAACTTGATCAGGTCCGGAATCTGGCAAACTTATCATTTTCCCTCACCACTCCGGATATCAATTTTCCAAACTCTCAGAACCCCACGCCTCCACAAAACATCCCAAAGCCATGAAACCATCCCGCTACTCACCACCACTGCAATACTTTCCACACATCCAACAATACTCCACTGCTCATCCCTGAACCTTTGAATCTCACAAATGACCATTTCCATGTCCACCATAACACCCCCATCTATGTGGAGACCATTCCACACTCCACCCAACCCATCTCAAGCACACCCAAGTCTGATGATAAAGACTCACTCATCAGGAACCTGGCTGTGGAACTCAAGAAATTGACTAGTCGAATTCAGGGTGTCGAAGGAAGTAAGGGGATTGAAGGGTTGAACTACGAAGATCTTTGCATACAACCGGATGTCGAACTGCCCGAGGGGTACAAACCTCCTAAGTTTGAGATGTTTGATAGTACAAGGGATCCGAGAGTCCACTTGAGAACATACTACGACAAGCTGGTCGGAGTAGGGAAGGACGAAAGGATTCACATGAAGCTTTTTATGAGGAGTCTGAGAGGAGATGCTCTGTCTTGGTACATTAGCCAAGACCCGAAGAAATGATCGATCTTGGTGAGTATGGCGTCTGACTTTATGGACAAGTTCAGGTTCAACATAGAAAATGCGCCAGATGTGTTCTACATCCAGAATTTAAAGAAGAAGCCCACAGAAACATTCTGCGAGTACGCTACTCGTTGGAGATCAGAAACTGCTAAGGTTATACCGGCTTTAGAAGAAGAACAAATGATCAAGTTTTTCATCCGGGCTCAGTACCCGCAGTACTATGAAAGGCTGATGTTGATTGAGAGCCAGAAATTTTCCGACATCATCAAGCTAGGGGAAAGGATCGAGGAAGGCATCAAAAGTGGTATGGTTACAAACTTTGAAGCTTTGCAAGCTACCAATAAGGCTTTACAGTCTGGTGGTACGTCCAAGAAAAGGGACGCAGATGCCATAATGGTTGCACAAAGAGTCAAATCTCCTATCAAATACCAAGCCTATCCGATACCTCCACTCACATATCCGCCTACCCCGAATTACCAAGCACCCTCATCCTCTTACCAAACTCCACCACCTACTTACCAATCACCCCCACCTCCTACATATCAACCTACTTCACCCAAATATTCCCAACCCGCACATGTCTACCAAGCCTACAATGCTTAGCCATCCCACTATCAATCACCTCCCACATGTCAAAACTTTTCTAGACCTCGACCAAATTTCGACCGCAGACCCCCCAAATAGTGTACCGCCATTGCTGAGCCAATTGACTAGCTGTATGAAAGGCTCAAAGATGCTAGTTATGTTACCCCTATCCCTGCTATAACCCCTGAAAACCCTTCTCAATGGGTCGATCCAAATAAATCCTGTGCATACCATTCCGGCATGAAAGGGCATACCATTGATGAATTCCGCTCTCTGAAAGACAGATCAAGACTTTGATTGATAACAAGATCATTGTGGCAAAGGAGCCTACTCCGAATGTCCGCAACAACCCTCTACCAGACCATAAGGGTGGAGGTGTTGACATGATTGAAATAGAGGATGATTGGGATCCCAAAGGATCGATCGGTTTAATCACAGAAGGTGACGAACCAAAAAAGCCAATAGTCACCCTTAATCCGATTGTAGTCCAGGATTAGCCTTTTGGGGACACTGAGGCAAACATGTATGTGACACTTGAGTTCGAAGCAACTGCAAAGACACCAACACCAATCGAGGTCGAATTCGTGACTCTACCAAATGCACCTCCACCATTTTAAGTTGCAATTTTACCTCCCAAAGCACATGCTCCGTTCGGAGTGGAGATATCCACAGCGATCCCAGAGGCGATGTCGATCATAACACCGTTCCATACAAATGCCATATTTTGGGATTACACAGTCTAGGCGAGAAGGAAAGGGAAAGCCAAGTTTGGGGAAATAGTTGCGGCACAAGGTGTGACAAAAACCGACAAGGTTTATACTCCCGAGCATTTAGCTGACTCAAGTAAGAAGGCCTCTGGTCGTCCGACCATCGTTGAAACCGTGCGCGATGATCTCTGGAGAAAGATACAAGCTAAGGAATACTCAGTCATTGATCAACTGAACAAAACACCGGCACAGATTTCTATCCTAGCTTTGCTGCAAAGTTCCGATGCACATAAGAATGCCTTGTTGAAGGTGCTGAGTGAGGCATATGTATCAAGCAACATCATCGGAGGAGAAATGGTAAACATGGTAGGGCAGGTATTGGAAAGTCACAAGATCACTTTTCATGAAGATGAGCTGCCACTAGAAGGGTTGAGTCACAACAAAGCATTACACATCACCGTGCAATGCGAAGATTATTTTATCACTAGGATCCTGATTGATGGAGGGTCCAGCCTTAATATTTGTTCGTTAGTAACACTCAGAACATTAGGAAAGGGGCTGCATGAGATCAAGGATGGGGCCATCAACGTCAAAGTTTTCGATGGTTCCCAAAGGTCCACTATTGGGGAAATTAGTTTGTGCTTGCAAATGGGGCCTACTTGGTTCGATGTCGATTTCCAAGTAATAGATGTGCCGGCATCTTACAACTTGCTGTTGGGACGGCCGTGGATTCATGCCGCTGAGGATGTAGCATCAACACTACATCAGGCAGTAAAGTTTGAGTGGAATCACGAAGAGGTGATCATTCACGGCGATAGTAGCAATCCCATATACAATCGCCAAACCATCTCGGCAATCGGAGGAAGAAGAAAGATAGGTGGGGAAACCTACACCACATCGAGCGAGTCAACGCCGTTGACAAAGACAAATAGTGGGACAACAAATTTGAAAGCATATTGAACTGGAGCAGATATGAACCTGGCAAGGGACTTGGCAAGTACCTCCAAGGAATCGCCAAGCCTATCAAACTAAAGAAACATGGCACCACTTTCGGTCTGGGATACGAGTATACTTGGGAGGAATTCAACAACTGGTTGCCACCATGGCGCGGTCCATACTACCCGCTAGAGCATCCAATACCACATTTGGAGCAGACTTTCCAGCCAGCCGATGTTATCTATGGGTCGGAAGAAGAGGAAGCATTGGCAGCAATAAGAACTTATTCCTAGAAGACGATGACATGGATTGTTGTGTCATTTTCGAGGAGGAGGGGGAGGAAGGCCCTTCCATACAGGCCGTAAGCCGAGGAGCATGCCTCAACAATTGGACCATCAGAACCACCAGAGCCCAGAAAGCCTCGGGGTAGCAAGGCCGAACAAAGCATCATGCACTATCTTTTATTTTTACTTGTTGAATTTTCCTTTCGCATTTTGAATTTTCGCAATAAAATCTTCCAATGTTCAAAACAGTTATGAAATTTATCAAAGCATTTCGGTTTCCTTACAAATCTCACTCTTATTATTTTCTCTCATTACTTTATTTATACAACATTACTATTACCTATCTTGATGAACCAATGGCTGTGACATGCAACGAGACAACATAGCAAACAGACATAGATTCAGAGGAAGATGATATACCAAAAGAGATTGTTAAAGAAGTCGAGAACTTTAAGAACATGCCGAAGTCCAACCTGGATGAGACTGAGATTGTTAACCTGGGAGATGCAGAAAATGTCAAAGAAACACGAATCAACGTTCACTTATCACTGTTAGAAAAGGAAGAGTACACAAAATTTCTAAGAGAATACGAGGACATATTTGCCAGGTCATATGATGACATGACTGGTCTGAGCACATCTATTGTGGCCCACAAACTGCCAACTGATCCGACATGTCCACCAGTAAGTAGAAGCTCAGAAAGTTCAAGCCTGATAAGAGTCTGAAGATCAAAGAAGAAGTCACTAAGCAGGTCAAAGCTAAGGTTCTCAGGGTAGTAGAATATCCGACATGGTTAGCCAATATTTTGCAGGTGCTGAAGAAGGATGGGAAGGTCAGAGTCTGTGTCGACTATCGGGATCTCAATCGGGCCAGTCTAAATGACGACTTCCCCTTGCCAAACATACACATCCTGATCGACAATTGTGCCAAGCATGAGTTGCAATCATTTGTAAATTGTTTCGTTGGATATCATCAGATCTGGATGGATGATGAAGATGCTGAGAAAACGGCTTCCATTACGCCGTGGGGGATGTACTACTACAAGATGATGCCATTCGTGTTGAAGAATGCAGGGGCCACCTACATGCGGGCCATGACTACTATTTTCCATGATATGATACACAAGGAGATTGAGGTGTATGTAGATGATGTCATCATAAAGTCCAAGAAAGCCACTGATCATATGGAAGATTTGAGGAAGTTCTTTAACAAACTGAGAAGGTACAACCTGAAACTGAATCCTGCAAAATGTGCATTTGGGGTTCCTGCCGGAAAACTACTTGGGTTCATTGTGAGTCGTTAAGGGATAGAACTGGATCCATCAAAGGTCAAAGCTATTCAAGAACTGCCAAAGAACAAGAAGGATGTAATGAGCTTCTTGGGGAGAATCAACTACATAAGCTGGTTCATGGCACAATCTACTGTCATCTGTGAGCCAATCTTTAAGATGTTGAAAAAGGACGCCACTACCGAATGGACTGATGACTGCCAAAAGGCCTTCGACAGAATCAAGGAGTACCTATCAACACCACCAGTTTTGGTCCTGCTCGAGCCAGGTAGACCTCTATTTCTCTACCTCGCAGTATTGGATGGAGCGTTTGGTTGTGTTCTGGGGCAACATGATGAAATGGGGAGGAAGGAGCATGCCATCTATTACCTCAGTAAGAAGTTCACCCCGTATGAAGCCCGGTATTCTCTGTTAGAGCGCACCTGTTGTGCTTTGACTTGGGTAGCTCAGAAGCTGAGGCACTATTTCTGTGCCTACTCTACATATCTCATATCAAGGATGGATCCTTTAAAGTACATCTTTCAGAAGCCCATGTCCACTGGCGAGCTAGCCAAGTGGCAAATCCTGTTGAGCGAATTTGACATTGTCTATGTGACTCAGAAAGCAATCAAAGGACATGCACTAGCAGATCACCTTGCTGAAAATACTGTGGACGGAGAATACGAACCCCTGAAAACATATTTTCCTGTTGAAGAGGTATCATTCATAGGAGAAGATATTGCAGAGTCCTATGACGGTTGGAGAATGTTTTTCGATGGAGCAACAAATTTCAAAGGAGTTGGCATAAGAGCGGTCCTAGTATCAAAAACCGGTCAGCATTATCCAGTGTCTACCAAACTCAGGTTCCCCTGTACCAACAATATGGCCGAGTTTGAAGCCTGCATCTTAGGGCTCAAGATGGCCATTGACATGAACATTAAAGAGTTGCTAGTAATTGGAGATTCGGACTTGCTTATACATCAGGTACGAGAAGAATGGGCGACCAAGAACTCCAAGATACTCCCTTATCTGCATCATGTATAGGAGTTGAGAAAGAGGTTCACAAAGATAGAATTCCAGCATGTTCCTAGTGTCCAAAATGAATTCACCGATGCACTGGCTACCCTATCATCCATGATACAACATCCAGACAAGAATTTCATTGATCCCATTCCGGTAAAGATCCATGATCAACCAACTTACTGTGCTCATGTCGAAGAAGAAGCAGACAGAAATCCTTGGTTTCATGATATCAAGGGACACTTGGCAAAAGGAGAATACCCAGAACTCGCAAACGCTACTCAGAAGCGCACGCTTCGGAGGTTATCCAACAATTTATTTCACAGCGCAGGAATCCTGTACAGGAGGACTCCTAATTTGGGATTACTAAGGTGTGTCGATGCAAAGGAAGCATCCAGGCTATTAGAGGAAATTCATGTAGGGACCTGCGGTCCAGATATGAATGGTTTTGTCTTAGCAAAGAAAATACTCCGAGCTGGTTACTTTTGGATGACTATGTAAACAGACTGCATCCAGTATGTCGGAAAGTGCCACCGCTTCTAGATACACGCAGACATGATAAAGGTGCCTCCAAATGAGCTTAATACAACAAGCTCGATATGGCCGTTCGCAGCCTGGGGAATGGATGTTATCAGACCAATCGAACCTGCCGCATCAAACGGGCACATGTTTATCCTAGTAGCAATTTATTATTTCACCTAATGGGTTAAAGCAGCATCTTACAGAGCAGTGACTAAGAAAGTCATGGCAGATTTCGTCCGCGACCGTATCGTTTGTCGGTTCGGGATTCCGGAGTCAATTATCACTAATAATGGTTCCAACCTCAACAATGACCTGATGAAAGCCATGTGTGAAACCTTCAAGATCAAACACAAGAATTCTACAGCCTACATACCTCAGATGAACGGAGCCGTAGAAGCCGCCAACAAGAATATCAAGAAGATACTTAGGAAATGATAGGGAAGCATAAGCAGTGGCGCAAGAAGCTATCATTTGCTTTATTGGGATACATCACCACAGTCTGCACATCAATTGGGGAAACCCCCTACATACTGGTATATGGTACAGAAGCGGTCATTCCCGCCGAAGTAGAAATCCCTTCCTTGAGGATCATACATGAAGCAAAACTCGACGATGCAGAATGGGTGAAGAGTCGTTACGAGCAGCTGGCTCTTATAGATGGAAAATGAATGAACGCAGTTTGCCATGGTCAACTTTATCAAAATAGAATGTCCATAGCCTTCAACAAAAGAGTCAAGCCAAGACAGTTCACACCGGACAATTGGTGTTAAAGAAAATTTTCCCGCTTCAAGATGAAGCCAAGGGGAAGTTCTCTCCCAGCTGGTAGGGTCCATACATGGTCCACCGGGTTCTAACAGGAGGAGCCCTCATACTTGTAAAAATGGACAGAGAAGTTTGGCCAAAGCCGATCAATTCGGACGCAGTCAAGTGATACTATGTGTAACCTTTATGCTTTCCTTATATGATGTAATTTGAACTACGTCTGACCTGATTCCCGTTTAAGAGGGGATACGTAGGCAGCCCTATGGGTTCGGTCACAAGTCAATAAAATTTTCATTTCCCCCGCAATTGGAAACTGGGGCAGGATTTTGAGGAGGACCCTCAAAATTCCAAAGTGATTTCAGCCATTCGCCGTAAGCAGCCGTCAGAAGCAGCAACCCAATAAACTGGAGCAGAATTTTGAGGAGGACCCTCAAAATTCTGGAGCAAGAAAAATTGTAATGTCTTGAACCACATCATAGTCGTTGGTTCATCTAAAGAAAACTATTCTTAATTATGTATTTATGTTACATTTTCTTTACTAAAATCATGCATATTTATTTCTGAAATTGCTCTATTTAGAAACGCTACCCCAATGATACGGGCAGTATTACCAGATCAAAATCGAGTAGGTCAAGCAAAGCCAGCAGGGGACACGAACTAACCTTTCCCACTTTACAAACTCACGACTTTTTCTATGGATGCAGGAACTTGAGTTGCAAAATCATCAAATATACTATACGCTCACTTACAAAGTTCAGGAATACAACTCTCCAAACCATTGCGCTTGCTCGCAACTTCTATCCGCACACAATAGTGTCCCCAGCAGGTACAATATCCCCAGCAATCACGATACCACAATCCGCTATCAGCTAAGAAAACTCTATTGCCATTTGCTATTTTTACTTCATGCATAAGGCTACCATTCTGCCTTTTGAGGTTAAGCTCTACCTCCATCTGGATTTCCTGCATTGCATAAGGCTACCATTCTACCTTCCGAGGTTAAGCTCTACCTCCATTTGCATTTCCTGCATTGCATAAGGCTACCATTATGCCTTCCAAGGTTAAGCTCTACCTCCATCTGCATTTCCTGCATTGCATAAGACTACCATTCTGCCTTCCGAGACTAAGCTCTATCTCCATCTACATTCTTTGCATTGCATAAGGCTACCATTCTGCCTTCCGAGGTTAAGTTCTACCTCCATCTGCATTTCCTGCATTGCATAAGGCTACTATTCTGCCTTCCAAGACTAAGCTCTGTCTCCATCTGCATTATTTGCATTGCATAAAGCTACCATTCTGCCTTCCGAGACTAAGCTCTGTCTCCATCTGCATTCTCTGCATTGCATAAGGCTACCATTCTACCTTCCGAGGTTAAGCTCTACCTCCATTTGCATGGCTGAAAGATCGCCACTTCATTTACATCTTGCATGACTGAAATATTGCCACTTTATTTACATCTTGCAAGGCTGAAATATCGCCACCTTATTTACGCCTTGCATGGCTGAAAGATCGCCACTTATTGCATTTCATGGGCTGAAAGATGGCCACCTACTGCATTCCATGGCTGAAAGATTGCCACCTTCACACTTGCATGGCTAAAATATTGCCGCTTTATTTTACGCTTGCATGGCTGAAATATCGCCGCTTTATTTTGCATTTGCATGGGCTAAAAGATCGCCACTTATTGCATTTTATGGGCTGAAAGATCACCACCTACTACATTCCATGGCTGAAAGATCGCCACCTTCGCATGGCTGAAATATTGCCGCTTTATTGTACGTTTTCATGGGCTGAAAGATCGCCACTTATTGCATTTCATGGGTTGAAAGATCGCCACCTACTGCATTCCATGGCTGAAAGATCGCCACCTTCACACTTGCATAGCTGAAATATCGCCGCTTTATTTTACGCTTGCATGGCTGAAATATCGCCGCTTTATTTTACGCTTGCATGGCTGAAATATCGCCGCTTTATTTTACGTTTGCATGGCTGAAATATCACTGCTTTATTTTACGTTTGCACGGCTGAAAGATCATCACTTATTGCCTTTCATGGGCTGAAAGATCGCCACCTACTGCATTCCATGGGCTAAAAGATCGCCAAAATTGTCCAAAGGCGTCATTGTTTGGAGGCACCATTTTCATAGCCCGAGAACGCCATGCCATGGCCTGAGGACCCCTTTTATCTTTTGCATATCATTATTCAAAGGCGTCATAGTTTGGAGGCATCATTCTCATAGCCCGAGAGCATCATTTCATGGCCTGTGAATCCCTTATCATACGCTTCATGGCCCAATACGTCATGGTCTGAGGACGTCATCCTAACCGTCCAAAGACAACATTCATGGTCCGACGGGAACTTGCATCACGTTTAAATTTCCGCATAATATACACTTGTATTGCTTATTTGCAGGTAAACCGGCGAGCAACAGCCGCCTCAACAGGAGCAATCCCTCTCCAATTCCCGAAGCCCTGTTAGACTTTAACCATCCATCCCAACCCAAATATTGCGCCCGTCTTGAAAAATCTCCATCGGCATATTCCGCCGACGGATCCTGAAATACATATGGCCTGATTCCTGTAAGACCAGAGATATGTAGGCAGCTCAGGAGCCAGATCTCGGTCAAATTCTTCAAACCATTCCGTTCGGTCAAATTGGTCATCATATCTTTACCTGACAACTCTTTCATCCTTCCTGGGTAAAGAGGGGCAGCTGTTGATGCCCAATTTTTCCCTATATGTTTTCATATGTAAAATACCTTTTAAAATAACATATATATGTATGCATATATAAACAATCCCAAGGTCCTATTATTTTTTCTCAATTTTTTTAAAATTTTTTTAAATCAATTTTATTGCCCTATTTTATCAAGAAAAACCAATAAGTGTTCCAAAATTGGCATTTTGGTAAGTTTTGTTGGATTCTCTTGTTTATACCAAAATATAGCTAAGGTAGCTTTTGCACATTTTTTACAAATTTATTTAATATTTTAAAGCTAAATTGCATATAATTGCAATATTAGCCTATTTTAGATTTAATTGTGTTTATAATTACAAAATTGATTCCAGTATTTTTAATTTAATATTTACATATTATTAATTGATTTAGTACTTTTAATTTGTTTCCAGAAATTATTTTACTATTTTTAAAATAAATAAGGGAAAAGGTGGCTATTTAAATACTAGCCCAACTATTTCGATTTTAGCCTTAAATCAGCCCCCAATTGAACCCAATTCCCAATCTCAATTCCCCAACCCAATTTTAATTTAAACCCACCCCTGACCCAATTAAATCCTACCCGACCCAGACCCCTCTCATCTTGGCCGTTGATCTCTGAGATCAACGACCCCTATTCACTCTTACCTTTTTAAACCCAAACGACCACCCTAACCTTCTCATTTCTCACCTACCAGCCGCCTCTGAACCCTCCACTCTCTCAAACACTCTCGAACCTTCTCAAACCCTAGCCGCCTCATACTATCTCCGCCCTGAAAGCCACCGGAATATATGGCTTCCAAGGCTAGGAGAGTCCTACACCGGCCTCCTATGACTCCCACGTGCCTGATTTCTGAAGATTCAAGGCTTGACCTTGAAGGATTGTACCCATACTTCTGTCGATTCGAGGTTCCACGGTCATCTCCAGCCTTGCTCCGGCGTACCATGGTTGTTTGAGCCTGATTGACCTCTCCGACTCAGATCAGTGACTTTTCAAAGCCTTTCTTACTTCTAGGGTCCTTCTGAAACCCTAACCCTTCGAGGTTTTCTCCAATTGTTTTAGATCTGTTGTGTATCTATGCTTTTCCTAAGTTTTCAAACGATTTCTTTGGATTTTCTTTCAAAATTACTTTCAGAACCATTTCTTTTCCGATCTAGGGTTTTCTGAAAAAATGTTTAAGTGTTTCTCTAACTTTCTTTCTTTTTTCTTTTGTGTGCATCTACCTCTACTATGTTCTTATATTTTTTCTTCAACCACGTTCTTGTATGCTTCTTCTACTGTGTTTTCTATACCCTATTCTTGTATGCTTTTTCTACTGTGTTTTCTATATCCTGTTCTTGTATGCATCTCCTACTGTGTTTTCCTATACTATGTTCTCGTATGCTTTTCTGTTGTGTTCTTGTACTTTCTTCTACCATGTTCTGATATGTTTCTCCTACTATATTTTTCTACTATGTTCTTATGTGTTTTACTATTTTTCTTCTACTAAGTTATGTTAAGTTTCTTCTAAAAACTTCTCAGCATGTTTCTACTACTGATCTTATCAGTCTTTTCCATTACGTTTCGTGTTAGCTTCTTCTACTGTATTTTCTTTGAATTCTTCCGCTATGCTCTGCATGTTACTTTTCTATCATGTTTCTCACGAGTTTCAGTTGCTGAGAGGAACGTGGTAGAGGTTTCAGTTCTTTCTGAGACCTCTGAACCTATTTTGAATCTCTGAAATAAGTTTCAAAACATTTGTTCTTCATATAATTCCAGCTCTTGCTAAACTCTTCTGCACTGGATCTTCTACTGATTTACAATGACACCACAGTCTTTTTCATGCTTAACATGTTCGTATGCTCCTTATATATGATGAATTTCCCTCTAAAATGGTTTTCAAATTTGCAATTAGTTCAAACTTCCTTCTGAATATGGCTTAATTGATTTCTTTCCATTGTTTGCTAATTTTCTCTGTGACTCGGCCTAAGTTAAAATCCTTCTTCATCTTTTCTGACTCGGTTCATTCATGCAAAATCTCATACCCTTTTGATTTACTGTTTGTTAATTGATTTGCTTATCTTATTTTCACAAACCGGGTATTTCAAAACCTTGTCCTTAAATAACCTTTTATGTAGTTGCCCCTAATTGCATGTTTTGCACAAAGTGTTTATTCAATTTCTTTCCTTAAATGGTTTTTACCCGTTTTGAATCTGAATCCCTTAATTAAAGGGAGTCTTGGGTAATTGATTGACAATCAGTTCCTCAACTATTTTCTTATCTTATTTCTGCCTGATTTTACACTATAAAAGGCACGACCCCTTTTCACAAAGAACACTTCACAATCCTTCTGAACTCTTACTTACACATAATAGCATTCTCTCTTCTTGTCTGCACTGTGGCTTTTACAAGACTTCTGCATTTTCTCTATTTGTATTTTTGAAACTGGTATGTCCTAATTTAAGATTCAGCATCAAAACAATGTGTTATCCATGTTTATTTACTGTTTCTGTAGAGTTCAATGTTTAAACTAGCATACTGATTTCTTTCTACCTGTTTCTGCTATGAATCCCTGCTCCCTACCCCATTATGTGTTTTGAGTTATGGTTTAAAACATGGCAATATATAAGTTATTGTCCATGGATTGAACTTGGTCCCTTAAGGGATCCTGACCTCTAAACAATGTGTTCTAACAAGCTTATGGGTGTGCCAGCACTTCCCATTGCTGGGTATGCCCATCAGCTTGTCTTTGCCTATTTACCACCTCCCCATTCCCTATACCCCTATGTGTATTAATGTGACTTATTTTCCCCTCCCCTTTCCCCTTTTCAGAATTCTGCACTTGCACCCTCTCTTAGTCCCTAAGTTCGGCCCCCCTCTTGTGAGCCTTGCCTTGGGACCTTGAGTTCCATCTGAACTTGGACACCTGAGGGCTGACCCTTCCACACTGCACTATGGCTTAATCTGCTGATACATTTGGGTGTAAACACTGCCCGAAGTTCTTATGAAACTCTTAGGGAACTGTGACACATCTAGATGGGAGAAAGGCTTTGAAATAAGATCTCTTGGAGTTGGTTTACTTCATACTTCAGACAGGAAGTCTGAATCAGGCTCTCCTTGGTTGTACTTTTCTGATTGTACTTTTTTCTTTACGTTACTCTTTCTGGGCTGTAATAACTTTGTAATAAGACTCTCAGGGATGGCTAGTGAAAAGGGAGGGGTAACTATGTATGCAAAAAGGGGTAGATAACCTGCCTATAGGAGTTTATGAATTCCTGCATTCTCATATAAACACCATGTCTATAGAAATCTTGCATTCTCATATAGATACCATGTCTCTAAGAATTTCTGCATTCTCATGTATAAATACCATGTCTATAGGAATCTTGCATTCCCATATAGATACCATGCCTATAGGAATATTACATTCCCATATAGATACCATGCCTATAGGTTATTTCTAAATTTTTGCATATCATATAGATATCTGCCTATAGGAATTCCTGAATTTTCTGCGTATCATATAGATATTCTGCCTATAGGTTCTTTCTGAATCTTGCGTATGCATTCCTCATTAGGCAAACATGTTTATAGGTATTAAATAATCAACCACAATTAGATATCATGTTCATAGACTTTAAACGAAATTCAGCATCTAGATGCCATGCCTATAGGATTTATGCATTTTTACCATGTTTACAAAAGTGTCCAAAATCGACAACACATAGAAAGCATGCCTATAGGAGCTTTAATCGAATCTGAACCGCTTCACTCGCTTATAAGTCTAAACCAGTAACAGTGACGCATACTCTTTTGCTAAAACTCACCTTTCTTTAATAACAAACGATTTTTTCTTAAATCAGTATGTATTCATGTTTACTTCATTGTTTCTGGAATCGGTAGATATCGTGCCTATAGGGTCTTCGTCTAACACTCCGGTAAGCCATAGGGTGAATGTTTATAAACTGAATCAGACATTTTATTAGCTACAACCAGCAGGCAAGCCTGATTCGGGCTTCTTATCTGAACTATGTAATAAATCAATCTGCCTCAATCCTTTTAAGTTTTAATCAGACCCTAAACAGTACATTCAAGCCATGCTACATTATATGCTTTCTTTGGTTTAAAGGAGGTCTGTTTGAGCCCTTTTATTTGTTTATATGCTTCCCCAAACCTACTATATGTGTTTTGTTTGTCACCTTAGTATTTTACCTTTTGAAACCACAAATAAGCCCAATACCTCCTCCCTCTAAGATTAGTAGTCTCAAGTGCCTCCGGGATGGTAGGATTGGGGCGGGTAATGGCATGCAATAAGTAAATGAGACCATTCCGTGCTCTAATACCTTAACGGGGTAGGAAATGGTAGATATGGATATGATGACCACGCGATAACATCACGTGTAGCCCCTCATAGAGGAGTGATTACCGGATGTTGTGTGGGGTGATCCATATTATTAATAAACCTAGGACCCCCCTTCCCTTTGTTTTCTTTGTTTCTCTTAAATCTTTTTAAACCATTTCTTTTAAGAAAATCAACTCTTTTTAGTTCCTTTTTCTTACTTGTAATCATTACATGAAAATCCCCTCTTATTTGAAGTCTTTATTTGCCTATGTGTTATTTGCACCTAAGTCACAACAATAGTTTGGCCGGGAACCACACTAGTGGATCCTGAGGGGTGCCTAACACCTTCCCATTGGGATAATTTCAAACTCTTACCCAATCTCTGGTTACTCAAGACAAACCCTTTTTAGTTTCCTAATGCACTTTTATCATTAGTGGCGACTCTTCAATTCAAAACCCAATTCCCGAAAGGGAACGAGTTGTCTCCCAAATGTCATATAACCCGATTTCGCGAGAAAAAGGGGGCGCGACACTAGCCTGGGACTAGATGAATGAGTTCATCGAGTATCTTCGGCATGACAAGTTGCCCGAAGACCCTAAGGCATCCCGGGCACTACGCACCAAAGCGGCTCGTTACTGCATTGGAGGGCAACTGTATAGGAGATCATACCAAGGCCCGTTGGCTCGATGTCTGGGGGCCTCGGAAGCGGATTACGTGATAAGAGAAGTCTATGAAGGTATTTGCGGGAACCATTCCGGTGCGGATTCGTTGGTACTAAAGCTAGTTAGAGCAGGGTATTACTGGCCTCGGATGGAACAAGACGCAATGACGTTCGTGCAAAAATGCGATAAATGCTAACGCTATGCACAATTGGTACAACAGCCGGCAGAACTTTTACATTCAGTACTGTCTCCATGGCCATTCATGAAATGAGAGATGGATATAGTTGGCCCACTTCCATCGGGTCCCGAAAAGATAAGATTTTTTTTAAAATTTTAACTGATTACTTCACTAAATAACGTGTTGAAAGGTCCGCGTACACACAATCCTCTTCAGTTCCTACTTGTGGGATTTCAATGAATTTGTTATTGTTGTTATTGTTATTGCCTTTTCTTTTGGTCAAGTTAGTTCAATGTGGTAATAATGAGTTTCTAACGTATAATCTTCTCATTATTTTGCAAACTTGTAAGTTACACTTCAAATTCGAGTCTGCGAAATTTTTTCTTTATAGTCCAACTTGCCATTTTAGAAGGATAGAGATTTCGCAGAGAGCAGTGAGGCTCTGCGATTACAAATCTTTCATCTACTAGGCTAATCCAATGTGCCTTGTATTTCATGGTTTTCTCGTTGGCTTTGGCTGTAGGAAATATTTTGTTTATATTTTTATTTGTTTGGTGAAAATAATAGAAAATGCAGAATTATTTAACAAGAACTACAAATCAGGGGAAACCGAGAAATTAATAATTGATTATTATTTTCTGCATATATACCTGACTTTGTCAACATATTCTTGTTGCCTTAAATAATCTTTTGGACTATTTGTTTGGACTCTTTTTGTTGATCACTTTTATTTTTTCTCTCAAGAAAAAGCACTCTCGTGTGTCGAATGTGACAAAAATTACCTCAATGCAATAAAATTGTTTGACTATAAGAGATTCTCCACAAATTTTTAAACTCTCTTTCCATTGAAAGGTAAGGCAAAAGAAAGCTCTGTAGAATTAGAAGAACAACTAGCGCACAACTAATGATAATGATAATTAATGATTAGCTTAATTTTAAAAAGTTTTACCTGGTCAATGTTCTAGTTAGGCGGATTTAGCAGAGTTTGTCTTGACCATATAATGAATAGTGTTTACATTTTTTCTTTCTGAGATTAAACATGGTATGTGAAAATAGTACAATTACATCTAGTGGAGATAAACATTCTTTATACGAACGACCTACCTTTTATCTACAGGAAGAGTAGTATAAGCCTTTTCAAGTGGTATCTATTTCAGCATCACTATCCACTAGTTATAAATTATTATATTAATTTTGTCCCAGTATTGATTATTTGAATTAAGTACGTGACTGCGCTTTATTTGTCATCAGTAGCTCATTAATATTCGTAGTCCACTACCTACAATCTAACAGAACGTCTTATGCTATTTTCTGGTGGCTAATCTAATTAAGTTCTGAGAATATATTGATTTTCTAACTTTAAAGAATCAAATAAGACAATCATCATTTAAAACACCAAATGTGTAATACTCAACCAATTCGACTGCTGTTCTTATTTTGTTATTATTATTACCATCTTGTGTACAAAGTGAATGTTGTTTTGAAATAGATGTAGGAATGTAAATAGGTGTTTGTGACATACAGCGGAAGACAAAAACAATCCTAGGCAGATTTGTTTTGGTTTAAAATTTATATACATATCAAAGATCGGATCTAAGACGTACCTGCTAAAGAGAGTCTCGTTTCAAAAATTGTTCGATGGTGCAAAGACTCTATGTATATCCACACCGATCCTTGCTATAAACTCTTTGATCAATGAAACCCGTGAACATATTGGATGAAAAATATTGTTTTGAAATATTTCTCAAAAATTTCAATTGTAGAAGAACAAGAAACAATTTTTTTCTAATAGTATTTTTTCTCTTGGCTTTGTATTATACCATTACTTTCACAAAGTGATTTTTTTTAAAGCTTAATGCGACAAAATTTCTCCATCACCCTTTTTCCTATTTGGTTAAGGTAATAATTTACTTAGGTTAATGTTTATTCAAAAAATATTCCTTTCCTTTGTTAGATACTCTGGAGTTAGATACTTGTAGATATTCAAAAGCTTGTGATCATGAGATTCCGGGTTTTGGGAAATGTATTTAGATTTCGAGAGTTAATATTGTGTATGCCGAACGACACTTTTAAACACTGTTTTGCTTCATTATTTCGTTTTTATTATTTCTTCTTCAAATTGGTTTATTTTCTGCATTGTTAGTCTTACCTAGTCGTAGAGACTAGGGGCCGTCACGATGGTTCACAGAGGGGAACCAGGGTCGTGACAGTAGATCCCCAATGGGTTGGTTCGAGTCGGGGGAGGCTAGGCTATTGGGTACTGACTTGGTTCATGATGCATTGGACAAGGTGAAATTGATTTAGGAACGGCTTCGCGCGGAACAGTCGAGACAGAAAAGTTATGCTGACAGGAAGGTCTGTGATGTGTTTTACATGGTTGGGGAGAAGGTTCTGCCAAAGGTTTCACCTATGAATGGTGTTATGAGATTCGGGAAGAAGGAAAAATTGAGCCCTCGGTTCATTGGGCCTTTTGAGGTACTTCAGAGGATTGGGGATGTGGCTTACAAGCTTGCCTTGCCACCCAGCTTGTCGAGTGTACATCTAATTTTCCATGTTTCTATGCTCCGTAAGTATATCGACGATCCGTCCCATGTTTTGGATTTCAGCACGGTTCAGTTAGATGGTGATTTTACTTATGATGCTATTTTGCAGCGGTAGGTTTGAATCACCATCTAACTGAACCGTGCTGAAATCCAAAACATGGGAAGTCAAAGTTGAGGTCAAAGGATATAGCTTTAGTGATAATGTAGTGGAGAGATCAGCATGTGGAGGAGGCTACTTGGGAGACCGAGCAGGAGATGCAGAGCAGTTATCCACACCTATTTACAGGTCCAGGTATGTTTCTAGACCCGTTCGAGGACGAACGTCTGTTTAAGAGGGAGAGGATGTAACGACCCGACTAGTCATTTTGAGAGTTGTAGCCCCGTTACTCCATTTACTGCTTCTCTTGTATTCTACAACTGTGTTATGACCTACCGAGTTAGTTGGTTTGGGTTCGGTATGGTTTTGGAGTGGATTGACACACTTAGTCTCTTATTTGAAAGTTTAAGTTGGAAAAGTTGATCAGATATTGAATTATGTGTAAATGACCCTGGATTTGAAGTTGTATGGTTCCGTTAGCTCCGTTAGGGGATTTTGGACTTAGGAATGCATCCGGAATGAGATTTGGTGGTCCGTAGTAGAATTAAGCTTGAATTGGTAAAAGTTGGAAATTTGGCTATTTTTGCCGGCAGTGGAAATTTTTATATCAGGGTCAAATTGGATTTCTGAAAGTTGGAGTAGGTTCATGCGGTTATTTATGACTTGTGTGCAAAATTTGAGGTCAATTGGACGTGGTTTGATAGGTTTCTGCGACGTTTGTGGAATTTAGAAGTTTAGAAGTTCCTTAGGCTTGAATCCGTGGGTAATTCTCATTTTTGACGTTGTTCGAGGTGATTTGATGAGTTGACTAAGTTCGTATCGGGTTATTGGACTTGTTGGCATATTTGGTTGAGGTCCCGGGGGCCTCAGATGGAATTCGGGAAGTTTTGGACTTGGTTTTGGAATTGAATGAAAGGGCTGCTGTTGCTGGTGTAATCGAACGTGCGGAGTGGGAACCGCAGGTGCGGGTCCACAGAATCGAAGAAGGAACCACAGATGAGGCCAAGAAGGAGCTGGGTAGGAGTCGCAGGTGCGAATATTTCCCACACCTGCGGGGGTCGCAGATGTGGGCAGCTGGGCGCATGTGCGATGTTTGGTCGCAGGTGCGTTGGACTTCCGCACCTGCAGTAGTGCAAATGCAGTCTTGAAGCCGCAGGAGCAGTGTTTGTGATTTCAATTGGAATCCGCACCTACGAGGGAATTTCCACAGGTGCGGCATCGCAGAAGAGACGAAGAGGCCGCATGTGCGGTAAAACTGGGCATAAACATATAAAAGCGGGACTTCGAGATTTTTCACTATTATCACATTTTGGAGCTCGAATTTTGGAGGTTTTGAAGAGATTACTGAGGTAAGGTCCTTATGCTTATTTATCTTCAATAATGATGTTTCCCCATTGATTTTACACGTAGTTGGTGAGTTTTTGAGGTGAAATATGAGAGATTATGGCTTGAGAATTGGGGAGTGAATTTTGGCGATGTGAAGGGGCAAATGATGTCGGATTTGGATGAATTTAGTATGGGTAGACTCGTTAGTGAATGAGATTTTGGGTTTCGTGACTTTTTCGTATTTCAAGATGTGGGCCCGAGGGCCAGGTTTGAGTCGATTTTGGATTTTGGCTCTAATTTAGTAATTTTCTTATGGAATTGATCCCTTTAGCCTTTATTAATTGTGCTGTATTACTTGTGGCTAGATTCGGGGCATTTGGAGACTGATTTGAGAGGTAAAGGCATTGCGGAGTAGGATTTTTGTTGGGATTGAGGTAAGTAACAGTTATAAATCTGGTCCTGAGGGTATGAAACCATGAATTTTGTGTCGTGTGACTATTTTGGAGGTGAGGCACATGCTAGGTGATGGGCGTGTGGGCGTGCACCGAAGGGATTGTGACTTGGTCCTTATCGTGAGACTGTGGAATCGAATAGCTTACTGTTTACTATATGTTTTCCTCTGTTTTCATGGAAATTGACTACACTTCCTGTTAGAAATTATGTTTAGGCCTTATGATATCACTGTTGAGACCTGTTAGGTCGTGTACTTGTTGAATTAACTACTATTTGCTGTTTTGTTCTCAGTCATGATATTACTTGCGTATCATACCTCCGTCCCTTCTTATTTATTATTGATACATGTTATTATCTTTGTTTGGGACTGAATTATATATTTTTTGAGAACCCTAGGGACTGGAGAGGTTGGTGACTGAGATAGGACTTGAGTGCCCAGCTATGAGCTATGTGAGTGTATATGGATCGGGTTGCATGTCGCAACGAGCCTCAAGGGTATGTATATGTATTGGATCGGGTTGCACTCCGCAACAAGCCTTTGGTCTAATTATCATTGGATCGGGTTGCACGCCGCAATGAGCCTTATGGCTGTATATATATTGGATCGGGCTGCATGCCGCAACGATATAGTGCTTGGGATGAAGGAGACACTCTGTAGTCTGCACACCCCTAGTGAGCGCAGACACCTCTTAAGTATGACTACTGAGGGATGAGAGCCGATTGATTAAGGTGTTGAGATGAGCTGAGTGACTGTTGTCTTAAGAGGCTGTACTTGCTTTCAATTATTTGTTACACTTAGTTATTCTCTATCTTTGTTGTGCAAATTTCTGGAAGACTTGATATCTGGTTTACTTGAGCACGAATTGATTTGACTTAAACTACTAAATTTGAAAGCATGACTGTTCTTTTTTTGAAAGTTATTGAAATAAACTGTATTTGCATGGCTTATCACTGTTTCTCAATTCCTTATTTATTTCTGTTACTTACTGAATTGGAAGTACTCACGTTACTCCCTGCACCTTGTGTGAAGATTCAGGTGAGATCGGTCGCGGAGGTCGTTGAGTTCGTGCGCAATTGACTATCGGAGATCTACGAGGTAGCTGCCGGCGTCCGCAACCCTTGTCTCTCCTTCCATTGTTATCTTTCTTTCTATTTTTAGCATTTGACAGACTATTGTAAACTCTGATTCTAGACTTGTTGTAGATTCTCATGACTTACTGACACCCCGATGTCGGGCTATCTTTTCCGCATTTGTATTTTGAGTTTAACTCTTTTATGAAATTTCTGTTATGAAAAAGCTTTGACTTATCTTTCAATGAAATATTGAAGTGTTTTTGAAAGGTGTTGGCCTACCTAGTACCATGATAGGCGCAATCATGACAGGTTAGAGTTTTGGGTCGTGACAATTGGGTAATGATTCTAATTAATTTCCAACTATATTTCATCAGTATATCTTAGATTTAACATCAAAATCACGAGAATCAAAGTGAAAATTGGTGAAACCTTGTCAAGTTTTTGAAAAATAAAAATTTGAGTTTTAAGAGCAGATTTGGACTCGTATTTTGAGATTAATCACATATATGATCTTATGGGGTTATGGGTAGTCAGAATCTACCCTTTGAGCTTGTGTGGTTATGGTGCGACACCGCGGATGCGGCTTGTGAGCTGCAGAAGCGATTTTGGGGCAGGTGAGCTGTGACTTTAGGTGCAGTCCTTCCTCGGAAGAAGCGGATGAGCAGAAGCAGCCATTTTCCTTAGAAGCGCAAGCACAAAAGTGATCCATGGTCCGCAGAAGCGCTTTGCCCTAGCTTAAGTGAAAGCCGCACCTGCGATGGATTTTTCGCAGGTGCGGAGCCGCAGAAGCAGCTGTTAGTCCGCAAATGCGAAATCACTCGACTGAAAAAGGGCAGATCCAGGGTTTGTACCCATTTTTATCTTTTGAGTTAGAGACCTCGGTTTTGGGCGATTTTAGGAGAGATTTTCAAAGAGATGACTGGGGTAAGTTATTTTAACTCGGATTTGACTATTATACATGAATCCATCATTGTTTTTATCATTTTATTAGTATTTTGAGTTGGAAAAATTGGGAATTTTGTGAAAACTTCTTAAGATATAATTTGAGAATTTGAAGGTCGATTTGAGGTCGGACTTGAATAAATTTAGTATGGTTGGACTCTTTATTGAATGAGTGTTAGAATTATTCAATTTTTCCACAAAGTTTATAATACAGTAGTACACGTTGTAAAAGCGTAAGAGCTATATAGAACCACCTTTGGCCGGTCTCACATCTTCCCATCCTCTACAGTGCCAGTTGTAAGGTTAGGAAAGCCAGGTATGATGAAATCCTCTTTTCGAATAGGAATTGATTCGATCTTCCCTATATGTATATTATCAAATAGAAGAGTCAAATATAAGAAATGCAGTAATCTTACCCATTGTGAGAGGCATCTTCCACTTTGTAATTGAAGTGTTACAAACCGCCCTACCTTTGCCCTCTCAGGTTCGATCACCGCAGGGTGCCAATTTTGGGTTCTGAGGCGTAATTGTGGGGTTGACATTTTGAGTTGACTTTTTGATTTTCTTTAAAGATTGCAACTTTATTATCCAGAATATTTTTCTATGGTTTGTATTTATGGTATAAAGTTATTTTGACTAGATTCGAGCCATTCGGAGTTGGATATTCACGGAAAAGGCTTGCTAGTTGATTGAGTTAGCTTGTTTGAGGTATGTATCTTGCCTTACTTTATGTGGGGAAATTACCCTTAGGATTTGGGTTGATTGTGCTATTTGTGATGGGTGAAAGAAGTGTAAGCAATGTGACGAGTGGGTACACGGGCTATATGTGGTATTTGACCTGTTTAGGCTATTTGGACTCTTTTCATGACTTTAATTTAATTGTCATAACATGTTATAATTTCATTGTTCGTCTACTCTTACATAATATTAATCTAACCTGACATGCCTTATTTGACAACACTTGTTCCACCATTTACTTGTTAATTGCTCTTATATGATTTATTTGAAGTTGTCATCTTCCTTATTGTTCGTTACTTTTTTAATTCTTTAATTGGTTACTTGAAGTTGTTGTTTTCACGGAATAGCTTCTTATTGAGTTATTGGTGTTGAAGTTGTAAAAGCCGTGATCACATTGAGGCAAAGTTATTAATTTTTGAAATACCATTCTTTTTGAGCTATTCAATCTCAGTTTGCTATTATTCAGACTTTTGTACACATTGTGGTTGAACCATGGGTTGTTTGTTGTGGAAACATCAATATTGTTGATTCTTTTGGAAAGTTGTGGCATTTTAGCACTTGAGATGCGAGTTGTGGTATGTTTTTCTAATGATGCGCATGCAGTAGTATAAGGCTAGGGATTGATGCGCATGCGGAGATATAAGGTGTGTTGCTAGTAGGGGAACTGCTTGAAGCCACGCGGTATGATAAGTTGGGATAAAGCTATTTCGGGAAAAATGATTTTCAAAACTAAATGTAAGGCTTCTGTGGTGATATAAGGAAAGATTGTGATAATGATTGTGAAATGCGATACAAGGTGGTACCTAAGATGTGATTCTTGTTGTTATCTTTCATTTACATCACTTATATTTGTCTGCATCGTTTCCTTGTTATTCTTATTATGTATTCCTTCTTTGTTGCCTTTATTGCCTTACATTTAGTTATAACTTATCTTATTGTGTTTTGTCATTGTCTCATATTCTCATTTCAAGTATTATATTGTACTACACTTGGTCAGCTTCTTTTATTATCCTAATAGGTGTCTTGACTTGACCTCGTTATTACTCTACCGAGGTTAGGCTTGATACTCACTGGGTACTATTGTGGTGTACTTATACTATGCTTCTATACATCTTTTGTGCAGATCCAAGTACCTCATACAGGGCTAGATATAAGTGAATAGAGCTTTCAAATCGGATACTTCAAGGTATACATGTCAGTGATCGTAAGCCTTGGAGTCACCCTCTGTCCTTATGCTCTTCTATTATACTCTTGTTATACCCCATGTTTTCGTATGTGGAAGTACGCCATAAGTAAATTGATATAAGCTTGGAAATGAGAGGTTACATCCCACATTTTTGTATGTTTAAGTTTCGTCGTAAGCTAATCGACGTAAGCTCATGAGTGAGATTATTTTAAGGTTATAAGTATTATGCTAGTTCAAATAAGTGATAAGTAAATTCGTGAAGGTGAGAGGGTAAGTGAATCGAAGAAAATGAGTTACGTCGAAGTTTGACAATTTGGGATAAATACGGTATGAGCTATAATACCCGATATTTTTGGACTAGTACCATACAAGGTACCACATGACCCTGATAGTAAGGTGTATAAAATGTGTTAAAAGTGAGTAGTATTTTAATTAATTTGAGATAATTCTTAATTATATCGATAATCAGGTAATTATTGATTTAAGTGGGAGATTAACAATTAATTAAGATGTTGGTGGTTAATTGGTTGGGAATGGATAAGCTAAAATGTGGCAGTCAAAGAGGTCTTGAATAATGACTCATAAATCACATGCTAAGGTGGCAAAAATTAGAGGATGTTTGGTGGCCAAGCCTTGAAAGGTGGGGCCCACACCACCAAGACCTAAAATCCTATCTTTATTCACAAATGAAGATGTAATTTACATCTAAATTAAGGAAAGGCTTCAACAAGCATAATTTTGGAATAACAACATCCTACAATTGCTTACATCTTAAGAAAAGTCTTCAACAAGCACAATTTTACAATAGCAACGTTCTTGAATTTGTTCACATCTTAAGAAAAAGCTTCAGCAAGGATAATTTTACAATAGAAACATTATTGCTTCAAGCATTTCATACGAAGACTATGTAATATTATAGCAGCGTGGGATTTGCAATTCTAAGAGAGCACGGTATAATCTTTCTCAAGAATATCATATGGATTCTTCCCTACTTCGACCCGTCATTACATGTTTCATTGCAATTAACGTGTTAGAGGGATTGTCAAAAGAATTAGCTCAGGTATGTTAAGGCTATCCCTTCTTTCCTTTTGGCATGATCCATACGATACAAATGAAAACGAGCAAATGCACAACTTCTATAAATGACTCTATTCATAGAAATATTAGAGATGTCTATGTTCTTGAATTCCCATACGTCTTATTATTCTATCGTCTGTTCATGGGTCTCAGAAAATACGTAAGTTGATAAAGTTTTTTTCATGATATTAATCAGAGGTATAATTGTCTTATGACGTACCGAGAGATTTTATTGACGTACTTCTCATGCATCACATTCATTTATACATGTACATTGACCCATGACCAGACAACGTTATATACGCGTATATATGTATATAGGATATGGGAAAAGGTTACTACATTATATACGCACCACCACCTGATCAACTGGTATACGTTGATGATTTTGCCACAGTGGCCGAGATGATATGATATGATGACCTCAGAGGCTTGATGATGTTATGAACACATGTACCTATGCACGACATGACATTCTTACGCATATGCATGACACTATAAGTATTTCATGATTTACCGAGTTATCCAGACTTACAGGTTGAGTCATTTACTCTATATTTCTTCCATGTCTTTTATGTACTTATTTATGTGCCTTACATACTCGGTACATTATTCATACTAACGTCCCTTTTTCCTAGAGATGCTACGTTTCATGCCCGCAGGTCCCGATAGGCAGGTCGAGAGTCCACCAAGTATGGTACTAGCTTAGCGGAAGATGTTGGTGCGCTCTATTTTCTCCAGAGTTGCTTGTTTGGTCAGTATGATTTAGACGCGTATTGTTTGGTATGACGGGGCTCTGTCCTGACCTTTATGATAAGTATGTACTCTTAGAGGCTTGTATACAAGTGTCATGTATACGGATATTTGTATGGACTTGCCAGCCAATGTTTCGAGTTTACAAATGATCATGTTGGCCTTATAGGACCATATGTCACACGTATAATTTTTTTTATATATCAGGTTGGGTCATCCTATATTGTGTATTTCCCCTATGTCTATTCTGGCTAGCCCATGATGGCCCGTTTGGCCCATTTTCCAATGAAAGTATAATAAGAAAGAGATGTTATGTTGGTACTCGGTTGAGTAAGATACCTGGTGTTCGTCGCGGCCCATCGGTTTGGGTCGTGATAGTACTGAGTGCCCGTTGCGGACCATCAGTTTGGGTCGTGACAAATCTTTATCTAGAAAGTGATGTGTTAGGGATATTTTAGTATACTCGTGTAGAGCTTATGACTTAGTCTCACCAAATTTTGGGAGTTATTGTCAGCAGTATTATTGAGTTCTATTATAATAATTAGATGGTTTAATTTGAAGTTGTATTGTCAGTTTTGTTATTTCATCATGTTTGTTAGGCTTACCTCGTCTTAGAGACTATGTGCCATCACAACATTCGATGGTGGGAGGTTGGGCTCATGACAAGTTGGTATCAGAGCTCTAGGTTCAATGGTGTTACGAGTCATAAGAAGGTTTAGTAAAATTTTGTGGATTAGTACGGAGACATCTGTACTTATCTTCAAGAGGCTATGAAACTGATAGGAAACTTCAATCTTTGATTCCTTATCGTGTGAATTTGTTGACTTCGAAATTCTTAATATTTGCCTTTCTATTCTCTCACAGATGGTGAGGACATGCACCGCTGGATCCGACGATCAGAAATCTATGCCCCCTGCTATAGCCGTGAGAGGCCAGGGCCAGGGCTGAGGCCAAGGAGGGGAACATGGTGCAACTAGAGCACCTGCCCGAGCTTTGACAGAGAAGCCACCAGTAGCTCCAGTTGGGGGGCAGGCACCTGAGGCGCCTGTTGCCACCCCTACACTGCAGAAGACCGTCACACAGTTCTTGAGCATGTTTGTTACTCTAGGTCAGGCGGGGTTGATACCACTTGCACTAGCCACATCTCAGGCTGGGAGAGGAGCTCAGACTCCCACGGCCTGTACCCCAAAGTAGCGGGTCCATATTGATCAAGTCCTAGAGGTTATACCAGTGTAGTTGTTCTAGTTCAGCCTGAGGTTAGGGCCGCAACATTTGAGGAAGAGCAGCTTAGACCTGAGAGGTACAAGAAATATCATTCTCTTACTTTCACCGGCCTAGCTATACAAGATGCATAGGGTTTTCAAGAGAAATGTCACCATATTCTATGCATCATGGATTTTTTTGAGACGAGGTTGTTGCTTTTACTATATTCTAGTTGTCAGAAGCAACATATCAGTGGTAGCGGCTTACGAGGTGGGTAGCAGAGCCGATGTAGCTTCACTCACATGGGCTTATTTTTTAGAGATATTCTTGAGAGAGTTTGTTCCCCAAAGACTTTGGTGCATGGCATGCTGAGTTTGAGCACCTGCACTCGGGTACTATGACAGTGTCAGAGTATGCTATCAAATTCAGTGAGTTGTCAAGATATTCACCTGCCTTGGTTTCCATAATCAGAGAACGAGCCCATCACTTAATCTAGGGGATCGACTATGTATTACATTCAGCATGGCTCGAGAGTTGGAGACAAATTCCCTGTTTACCGTGAAAATGGTAACAATAATTAAATTTGTAAATGAGTTTCTAAAAATACGTGATCTATTTTTATGCTAGTTGTTAGATCAGTTGATGTTAGGCGTATGAAGTTTAACGACGAAATACAAGTTAAAACAGGGCAGTAATCAAACTGAGGGGCTTGCTACCCGGGTTTCAGACTAATAAATGAAAGGCCTCGAGGTTGATGCCTGGGCTCGAGTTTAAGCTATCGGGGGTAACCGGGAAGGGGATAATAGTTAGGATATAATTAAAGAAAGCTCTTTATGGCCAATATCAAGCAATAAATGAAGAATAAGTATGAAAGCAATAAATGAAAGAGGTAGCCTCGAGCGAGTCAGTTAGAGAGAAAAGAGAGAGAGAGAGAGTTGTTATTGATCTTGTATAGAATAGTTGATGTGCCCCTTACAGAGTGTTAACAACTCCTCTTTTTTAAGAGAGGGGAATCCAAACTTAGTACAAGATACATTGAGTGATAAAGGAAGTGGGATGGGACAACTGACTAGCTTTATGACGTATACGTAGACCAATATTAGGCCGCCCAGGTAGACTTGATCAGCTCCAAATGCATTCTTTGGAAGCCTCCCATGCTCGTTGGTGTCTCGTCCAACATTATTCCTAGGCCGGGTGTCGACAGATCTTGAGGGAAGTATTTGGCTCGAGGTCTCGAGCCTCCGAGGCAATCTCCTGAAGCACGTTGTCAATGAGAACTTGGTCCCCCCGATTTCACCGTACATAGATAGTCTCTGCGTTTCTTAAAGAGAAGTGATAAGAAATGATTTTGACATCCCACTCTATGGGCTCCTATAATGACGTCGTGCTGATGACACAACCCCTCATGAGTGCCGAAACGTTTCACCGTTTCGCTTTTTCAGAGCCGTTTGACGTGCTATAATTCCTTGTTCTTCGTGGTCATGATGTTGCCGTTGATTCAACTCCCATGAACGCATTGAATATGCTTGTCATTACGTTTTTTGAGGGTGATAATGGCATCGTCGGTTACCTTGCCCTTCTTTTCTATAAATGGGGCGCCTTATGATCAGTTTTTCATCCAAGCATCCTCCGATATCTACCCTTTTCTCCTTTCTTGCTATCTTTATTCTTTGCTATTTCACCATGTTTGAGGCCCATGGCCTCAAGATTTTATGTCGACATCATGCGTGCTACGGCCTGTCTCCCGGACCTTCTCTGGTCGGACGAAGTTTTGCTGCCTTGATGCTATTGTTGTTGTTGTTGTTGTTGTTGTTGTTGTTGTTGTTGTTGTTGTTGTTGTTGTTGTTGTTGCTGTCTCTATTAGCTCGGGGCGATGAAGCAGAGGACCGATTTCCTTTGAACCGAGGAAGTATTTGGATTATACACCGCTGCTCAAGAGGGGGCTCAGATTATACACCGCTGCTCACCCTCCTTCCTCAGCTTGGCGTATTACACCCCCTTTGGATTCCTTGGGGTATGGCGACACTTTCTACTGGCTATCGCCTCTCAGGATGGGGAAACATCTTAAGAAGTGGCTTTACAATAGTAATAGTGGCGGAGTTCATACTAGCCAGATTTTTCTCCCAGCCACTTCTTGTCTCCTTGCGGCTTCTCCTTCGTCACTTTGCTCTTCTCCATCGCTTTTCTCTTCTATGTCTTCCCTTTTGAAGATTCCATTCCGGGAGGATCGAGATGAGATTCCCGAGGAGATTGGTCTAGGAAGATATTGTCTTTTAGGTCGCGCGCCTGAGGAAATGATGCCGAATATGCCGCTATTGAGGACGCATTTTTGGGAATAGGCTTGATTCTTAGACATTGTTGTATGCACAACCTTTTGCTTCTTTTTTCCTGTGTAAGAATCCCCTTGCATATTTTTGTAATCATATATAAGGACCGCTCGAGGGCCGCTGTAAGCAAATATTTATGAATACAAAGATATTTTCTTGACTCATGCCTTTTATACTTGCCGTATTTCTTTATGTTCGCGGAGGCTCTGAATGTACGATCCTGTTTGTTGTTGCTGATACTGAACCCGGATGTGAGTATTCCTTCCGGCCTTCACTTGATGAAAATGGCTTCACGCGGGGTCGTTTGTGGCTTCTTGGATTAAACCTGAATAAGTCCAATAAACTCGGGCCACTAGGACCCTGACTTAGCACTAAAATGAGAATAATGTTTTGGCCTTCGGGATCGTGAATTACCAGTTGTGTTCCGTAATAACCTTTGAGAAGAAATTTGCTCGGGGACCCATGGGCGGGGGCTGCTTGTGATTTCTTAAAAGCAATCTTCGAGCAAAGGCAAGCTCGTGATCGGACTATCCGAAGGCGTGTTTTAGTGTGAGTAGCCTCATGGTGCTGTAGATAGATTCTAAAAGGGGATTTTTCCAACCCATGACGGCACCCGGAGCTAGGTCCGTATGGGCGACGTTCAAAAAACGCTCATTTCTTCATTGCCTGGTTCCTTTTGATGGAGATCTTCGAGGTCGTGTTCCACCCTTGTATTGGCAAAGACATTGCCTACTCTTCGGAGGCTATCCTTACTTTGACAAAGGTCCTCGAGGTCGGGTACCGCCTCGAGGCTGGAGAGGATGCTATCGGTTAGCGTCCCCGATCGACTTAGAGGTAGGCGAATCGTCGCCGCCCTTCCCACATATAATATAAGGTTGTTTTTGCCTTCTCAGAGGTTACTCCGACTCACGCATTTGCCATTTTCTTCCCACACCATGTTTTCGGTATTAACACGCCTGTACATCCTTCCGCCCCTTAGTCTTTCAACTTTACGACTCCTATGGCGGCAATGTTGGGATTGATCCGATAGGGGGAGGGAGAGCTCTCCCCAGTTTTCGGGATCGTCAAGGTCTGCTGACTTCATGGTGTCGGTCGATTACACCCTCGTTGCTATTGTCGAGGATGGAAGAGACCGGGAATGGACAAGTCACTTCGCCTGGGTACTGATTGCTAGTATTATACCTTAGGAGCCCGTACTATTTATTGGAAAATGGAGTTATACTCTTAGGCGGCGCCCCCTGTGCTTTACCAGTTCTGCCTATGGCAAGAGCGGATTTAGTAGCTGTGTCTTCCTCCTTTCTTCTGTAGTGCTCAGCCTAAGGATCTGGCGGCCCGCTCATTCCTCAAGGAACGCGAGCGGCGAGCTTTGTCCCGGGGCGAATGGGAGGAAAAATATCATGGTGAGCATTGCGTTGTTCCTTCTTTGCTACCGCCTGATACTTTTTACTGAGTTTTCGTCTGTACACCGCCTGATACTTTAAGATTATCCAAGTTGCGGCTAAGCCATTGAAGCTAGAACTTGTGAGATATATATCGAAAGGCTTGGTAGTAATGTTATTGTTTTGTGGACTATTTTGCGTTGTTGTTGGGCTGCGTATTTTACTACTATCTTGTAGAGTTTTGGAGGAGGAAGGGTGTGGAGAAACACCATATATATGTAGGTTTATGGGCTGATAGTTATTCGTAACATTTCCAGGTTGTTTGACACGACTACGGTGGTCGTCGTATGTATGGAGTGATTAGGCTGTGTGTGGACTATTTTGGGAGGCTCAATATGTTTATTATTGATGTTGTTTGGGCTGTTTGGTGATTGTTTTGAATGGTGTGAGGTCATATATATAGGGGAGGTGCTGTCCGTTTCATCGTAAAATAGGTTGTGGTCGATACATAATAGTTATGACGCTTAAATGATAACGATAGTATCGTTTCTCTTATTGTAGACTAAGGAGTTTTGACAATTGCATAGCTTGAGATTGGGGCAGTATATACAAGGTATGTGAGGCTATCCCTTTCCTTCTTTTGCACGACTCCGATTGTACATAATGTAATGAACGAGCTTCCAAAGATACTCTACTCTTAGAAGCTAGCAGTACTTACATTGTTTTCCCTCTTATGGAACGATTGATGTTAATGTTGTTTCTCTTATTCTTATGTTATCAATGTTATTGGTACTTCCTGATTCTTATAAGGTTCATAGTGAAGAGTTAGTCCTAATAACGCGTACAGAGGATACCGACCTTACGTCACTCCGAAAGGTTTAGAATGTGATTCCATGAGTCGAGCATGCATTATATATATGTATCTATTTTACTCTACCGAGCCACGCTATAGTTGGCCGGGTACGGCACCTATTGTGCAACCACTGATCAGTTGGGTTTTACCGAGCTCCACGTGGCCGGGTACGATTCTACCGAGCCTATTATGGTCGGGTACGATATGATGATGATGATGCCCACAGAGGCGAATGCTTTAAAGGTTTATGTATTTATACATATGTATCATGCATTTCATGTAAGTAGCCCTCAGAGGTACTAAGATGTTACAGGTTGTATATTCTCTATCCTTGCTTACATTACTGATCGTATTTATGGTTCCTTGCCTTACATACTCAGTACTTTATTCGTACTGACGTCCTTTTATTTGTGGACGCTGCATGTCGTGCTGCAGGTCCTGATAGACAGGCAGGTGCAGCTCCCCCACCACAGTAGACTGTCCAGTTCAGCGGTGATTGGCGAGATCCCTTCTCCGGACTTGCCTTGGTCTTGGTATGCAATTTTTGTTATAGACATTATGGGTATGTCGGGGCCCTGTTCCGGCTATGTTGCAACACTTATGTTCTTTTAGAGGCTCATAGACAGGTGTCGGCTCATGTATAGTTTGGTATGCCTTGTCGGCTAGTTTTTGTTGTATAGTCTTTCATAGTAGCGTGGTAGCTCATACCTTATATGTAGTTTCTTGATTGTCTGGTCATCCCCTGCTATGTATATTCATGCCGTCATATTTTATTGCTGGTTGTCCATGATCTAGGTCTACCATTTATATTGATCTCGTCAGCCCTAAAAGATAATAATGAAGGTTAGATGAAATGTGCGTTGGTGCTCGGCAAGTGTGGTCGGGTGCTAGTCATGGCCCTTCAGTTTGGGTCGTGACAAACTTGGTATCAGAGCCAGTCTGTCCTAGGGGTTGTCTATGAGCCGTGTCTAGTAGAGTCTTGATTATGGATGTGTAGCGCGCCACATTTATAATCAGGAGGCTACATGACATCTAGGGTTATTACCTTCTTCCTGAATCTAGATCGTGCGTAGAGTTGAGTCGTAAGTGTTCGTCTCTAATATTCACCTTGTTTTTTCAGTGATGCCTTCGACTAGGAAGCAAACGATTAGTAGACGGCTTGATACAGCAGCGGGAGAGGGTACCAGTCAGGTGCCCCAAGTCAGAGCAGGACAAAGTGAGGCTCAAAGTGAGATGCCCTCTCATACCTCATCTACTCCATCTCCTCCAGAGGATATTAGAAGGCACCCAGCGCCTCCAGTTCCTCCGTCTGGCACTCCAAGACCAGGATATGCGGAGTGCTTTGCAGTTATTGACTAGCTTGGTAGCTGCTCAGGCTCAGAGGCAGAATACAGGTGCTGCTGAGAAACCAGTTAGTACAAGAGTTCGTGATTTTATTAATTTAGACCCTCCAGTGTTTACCGGATCAGACCCCAAGGAGGACCCACAGACTTTTATTGACCAGGTTCATCGTACACTTCGGGTTATGCATGTTAGTGATACAGAGGCAGTAGAGTTGGCTTCTTATCGGCTACGGGATTTAGCGGTTCTCTGGTATGATAGTTGGGAGAGATCCAGGGGTCCGAACCCTCCTCCAGCTGTGTGGAAGGAATTTTCTGAGGCCTTTCTTCGTCACTACTTGCCAGTTGAGATACGACGAGCTAGAGCTGATAAGTTCTTGAACCTTAGACAAGGTAATATGAGTGTGCGAGAGTACAGTATGCAGTTTGATTCTTTGGCAAGGTATGCTCCCCATATGGTGGCCGAGATGAGTGATAGGGTGCATATGTTCGTGAATGGGTTGGGACCACATCTAATAAATGAGTGTACGACAGCCTCCTTGGTGGAGGGCATGGATATTTCCCGTATTCAAGCTTATGCCCAGACCCTAGAGGATCGTAAGCGCCAGCAGAGGGCAGTTAGGGAGCAGGATAGAGGCCAGCATAAGAGGGCGAGATTTGCAGGGTATTCTGATGACTTCAGAGGCCGCATCAGGCCACAGTTTTCGAGGAGTTCGGCGCCACCTGTAGCTAGTGCTCCTCCACAGTTTCAGAGGCCTCGATATGATCGATCCTATTCTGGTCCAGGTCAGAGTTCGCGGGCATCTGGCTCGCAACATCACAGGGATACTAGTCAGATGAGACCCCCAACACCACATTGTGATCAGTGCGGCAAGGCCCACTTTGGACTGTGTCGTCGAGGTTCTGATGCATGCTATTCGTGCGGGCAGCCTGGCCATATGATGCGGGATTGTCCTAATAGAGGAGGTGATGGTATGGCTCAGCCGACTGGATCTGTGTCTGGTTCTTCCTCATCAGTTCGACCTCCAGCACGGGGTTTTCAGCAGTCGACAGGTCGTGGTAGGGGTAGAGGTGCAGTGCCGAGTTCGAGTGGTGCTCAAAATCGAACCTATGCTCTAGTAGGTCGACAGGATCTCGAGTCGTCTCCAGATGTTGTTACTGATGAGGAAGAACCAGACACAGATCCAGTCGGCTGAGCCATACCATCACCTCCTCTATTAGGACAATCCCGCATCATATGGCCAGGCTGCCCGCATGAATAGCATGCATCAGAACCTCGACGACACAGTCCAAAGTGGGCCTTGCCGCACTGATCACAATGTGGTGTTGGGGGTCTCATCTGACTAGATTGAGTTTAGCATTGATGTGTTGCCTGACACTCAACCGATCTCTATTCCTCCATACAGAATGGCCCCGGCAGAGTTGCGAGAGTTGAAGGTGCAGTTGAAGGACTTGCTGGATAAGGGCTTTATTAGGCCTAGCACTTCACCTTGGGGTGCACCAGTCCTATTCGTGCGGAAGAAAGACGGGTCGTTACGGATGTGTATCGACTATCGACAGTTGAATAAGTCTACTATAAAGAACAAGTATCCACTTCCAAGAATTGATGACCTGTTTGACCAACTCCAGGGTGCCAAGTATTTCTCTAAGATTGATTTACGTTCAGGGTATCATCAGGTGAGGGTTAGGGAGAAGGATATTCCAAAGACGGCCTTCCGGACAAGATATGGGCACTTTGAGTTCTTGGTGATGTCGTTCGGGCTAACAAATGCCCCAGCAGCTTTTATGGATCTCATGAATACTATATTCAGGCCCTATCTTGATGTGTTCGTGATTGTATTCATTGATGACATTCTAGTGTATTCTCGTTCGGAGGCGGAACATGCGGGCCACTTGCGGATAGTATTACAGACGCTTCAGGATCGTAAGTTATATGCTAAGCTCTCCAAATGTGAATTCTGGCTGAACTCAGTAGCATTCCTTGGCCATGTGATATCTGATGAGGGTATTAGTGTCGACACTCAGAAGATCGATGCAGTAAAGAATTGGCCGAGACCTACAACACCATCAGAAGTCCGCAGCTTCCTAGGGCTAGCAGGATATTATAGGCGGTTTGTAGAAGGATTTTCCTCTATATCATCACCATTGACTAAGTTAACACAAAAAGCTACCAAATTCCAGTGGTCTGACACTTGTGAACGTAGTTTTCAGGAGCTGAAGAATCGATTGACATCTGCACCAGTGCTCACTCTTCCTGAAGGAACAGAAGGTTATGTGGTATATTGTGATGCCTCAGGTATAGGTTTGGGGTGCGTATTGATGCAGCGTGGGAATGTGATTGCTTATGCATCAAGACAATTGAAGAAGCATGAAAAGAATTATCCAACCCATGATTTGGAATTGGCTGCAGTAATATATGCTTTGAAGATATGGCGGCACTACTTATACGGCGTCCATGTTGACATCTACACAGATCACAAGAGTTTACAATACATCTTCAAGCAGAAAGAGTTGAATTTGAGGCAGCGTAGGTGGCTTGAATTATTGAAAGACTACGACGTCGAGATATTGTATCATCCCGGTAAAGCCAATGTTGTGGCAGACGCTCTCAGCCGTAAATCAATGGGAAGCTTAGTACATATTGAGGCAGGTAGATGGGGGTTGATTAAAGAGCTTCATCAGCTAGCCAATATGAGAATCAGATTGTTAGACTCTGATGACGGAGGTGTTACTGTACAGAATACATCAGAATCATCTTTGGTAGCCGAGGTAAAAACACGACAATATGAAGATCCTATCTTAGTACGATTAAGAGAAAGCATTCAACAGTGTAAAAGTATGGCTTTTGGGATCGGAAAAGATAATTTAGGTCTAATATACCTAATTTGACTATTTTTGCTTTATTTCGTTACAAAAAGAAAAAATTACAAAAAATATATACATAAACTTTTAGTTTATGTATTTCTCATAAAATTGAAAAATACAAAAAATAGTACCTTATTTTGTACTTTACATAATTTCGAAAATTACCAAAAAATAGTTCTATTAATGTTTTGTAGTCATTTTAATTTTTGAAAAAATACAAAAATATTACTTTATATTTTATCTTCATATAAAAACGAAAATTACAAAAAATAGTTTTATTAATATTTTGTAGCTATTTTTAATCTCAAAAAATATTAAGAAAATAATAATATAGTTTTGTTTTAAATATTAGTCTTATTTTTGTTAGTTATTTTGCTTACATAGGACTAGTTGAGCAACGTCGTGTTCCTATTTCTCGGGTCCGGGCAAAAGAATAATATTCGGGTTCAAACTACCCGGTTTTAGGCCTAATTTTCGGACCTAGCCCATAATAAACCGAGTCCACGACACATGGGGAACCCCACCACGCGTGGGGGACACAACCCTCGAACCCCACCATGCGTGGGGCTCATTTCCCTGGGCAAAACCATTACAAATGCACAGGCAAAACATTTTGAAGGGGGGACGGACAGGGATTTTGAAAAATTGGAACGACTGTACATCATCTTCTTCCTAAAGAGGAAGAAGCAAAAACCCTAGAACCCTACAACCCAAGCCCGTCGACCACTGCCCCAAACACCACCCAAACACCATCACCAAACAGGCCCGTCGACCCTACCGTCGACCACCTGCCCCGACGCCATAACCACCCACCTTCGACGAAAACCCACCATCCTCAAATCCGCAACCCCCTCGTCGGAACCATTTCTTCTCCTTCGTCGACCACCTGTTCCAATGACTATTGATGCCACTTCCAGCTTCCCCACAACCACAGCTGCTCCCCGTCGTCGCACCCCCCCGTCGACAACAACCCACTTCCAGCTCCCTCCATCTCATCACCTTCTTCCTTCCTCTTGAAAAACTGGAAAAAACCTAACGACCCTACTGTCCAAAGGTGATAACTCCCGTGAAACCACCTGCCCCGACGACCCACTGCCGCTGCCCAGCTCGATCGTCCAAACACCACCCCCACGCACAGCCCGAACAAAAACCCAGCAGTTCCGCCATTGTTAGTGCAACAAGCAGCTATTGTTGCGTGCCAAGCAGTCGTTGCTGCTCTTCCAAGCAACGCACAGCTGCTCATTCCTCGCATCCAAACGACCCCTTTTTCTGCTTCATCCTCCTCGCGCCGACGCCGTTCAAACGCCCGTCAGCAGCCCCCCCTCGCGTCGACCTTATTGCTGTCGACGTTGTTTCATCTTTCGCGAGCAGCTGTGGGTTGCTGCGATCCTGCTTGGCCGAGTTTTCTGTTTTCCGTCGAGGTCGTCTTTGGTTCGTCGAGGTCCGGTACGTTGAGCTTGACGTCGAGGTTCCGTCGTTCTGTTATTGGAGAGGTTGCCGATAATTGTCGGTCCAGTTTGGTTATTGTTCTTGCTTCAAACAGGTGCATACACATTTCCAAACTTGTGATATTTGTTTAAACGGAATGAAAAAAAATGATATGGATTTCCTATGAATTGTTTGTGTGTCGTTTTTGTTGAATTGTTTTTTTATTTTATTTTTACTTTTATCATGGATATTATTACCTATTAGGATTGTTGCTTTTGTTTAACCTAGGATGACTTCATTGATAAAAAATCTTAGTTGTCTTAAGTTTGCCCTATAATAAATAAATAAAAAAAACGAGACTAGCTTCGCCAAATAAAACATGTACAAATTGCGGAGCCCTCACAAAATATATGTATCGAATACTTAGATTCCGGGACAGGCCATTTAGCAAATTTCACAGCCCTACCAAAATAATGCGCTAGTTGCTTTAGGCGCGCCTTTAATAATGTTATCTCCCTAAACTCGGGTGCAGATTTATGTGACCCAAATCCAAATCTCAACGAAATCGAAATGTGTCTCTAATCACGGGTATATTGATTATGGCGTGGCCCGAGATGCATTTCCATGACGTTGCAAATTCTTTAATAATAAATGAGACGAGCCTCGACAAACAAATGTACAAGTCGCGGGGCCCTCTAGATGTATATATTAAAATACTTAGAATTCGAGGACAGGCCGTTTAGCGAATTTTACGGCCTTCCCCAAAATAACAAGACGCTAGTTGCTTTAGGCGCGCCTTTAATAATATTTTATCTCCCTAAATTCGGGTGCACATTTATGTGACCCAAATCCAAATCTCAACCGAGTCGAGATATGTCAATAACCACGGGTGCATTGATGTAACGTGGTTCGAGATATGTTTTCACGACGTTGCAAGTCCTATAAAAATAACAGTGAATGATAAAAGCGGTTAAAAGATAAAATTGGCACATAAGTTCACATTTGTATAAAATCAGATAATCAAGCCGAATATAACAGTTGAGCGACCGTGCTAGAACCACGGAACTCGGGAATGCCTAACACCTTCTCCCGGGTTAACAGAATTCCTTATCTAGATTTCTGGTACGCAGACTGTAATATGGAGTCATTCTTTTCCTCGATTCGGGATTAAAATTGGTGACTTGGGACACCCTAAATCTCCCAAGTGGCGACTCTGAAATAAATAAACCAATCCCGTTTCGATTGTCCTTTAATTGGAAAAACTCCCTGCGCCCTCGCGGGTGCGGAAAAAGGAGGTGTGACAGCTCTGACGACTCTGCTGGGGACAAATGACACAGAACCACTGGTTCAGGGTTAGAAATTCGAGCTTAGATAAATTGTTATATTTGGGTTTATCTGATTTTTACATGTTTGAGCCTAATGTGCTAAATGATGCTTTTACCGCTTTAATATTATTTGAACTGTATATAAACTGTGCCGAAACCTTTCTCTTCTTACCTCCGGGGATGTGCTTACTGGTTGAGACTCCCTATTCTGTTAGTGTCGTACCCTAAATAAAAGAGGCTCGGAAAGTTTCTAAGCCGGCTGGCCTTTTGGTTCCCGGAAAGGAGCTCCTTCCTCAGCTCGAGTTGTCCGCTCGGGTACACTGTCTAGAACACCGACCCAGGTTTTGAACATAGAATAACGTGACTTCATGCCGGATCCCTAGTAGGAACGCTTTATTTGCATCATGTGCATTTGACTTAGGGGACTCAACACAGGGGTTGGGTCCGTCTAGGACAAGCAACCTGAAAATAATAGACCATCTTTCGGCATCCTATGTGCTACATGTTGTATTTAGTCAAGGGCGAATGGGTCATTTGGTCATTTCCAGCATGGTGTTATTTTAATCAAAGCATGGGGAACATTTGTGGAATCCAAGAAGCCTTGGAATTCCCTATGTCCCCCACGCTTCATTTTTGAAAAGCACATGGGGAACATTTGCGGAATCCAAGAAGTCTTGAAATTCCCTATGTCCCCCATGCCACATTTTTGAAAATATAATAAATATAAAAAATAAAATATATATGTATATATATAGAAAGAAGCATTGGAAATTCAAAAAAAAAAGATTGTGTATGTTTTCAACATCCACAAATTAGAAAATAGTGGAAAAGAGGAGAAAATAACAGTGTAGAGATGTGACTACTTATTGTTGGAAAAAAGAAACCAATGTCCGAGTAGTATCGAAACTCTGCCGAAATTTTGAGAAAATGAGAAAAAATGTCTTATTAGTAGCAAAGGAAAAATAGAAGAAAAAAAAATCATCATTGTTTTGTCTTGTTTTTTTCTTCCAAAACATATTGAAAAGAAAATAGTTTGTTTTGCCATTAATTGAAAATGAAAAAGAGTCTGGTTTTTAAAATGTTTTTTTTTTATTTTTATTTTATTTTGCTTGTCTATGAAAATGCCAAAAATAAAAAAAAATAAAATATAAAAAGAGTCGGGCGTTGAACGTGATTTTATTATTTGTTCCAAAATAAATATATATATAATCCAAAAAAAAGGTTCAAAAGAAAATTCAAAAATATTTTGATTCTTCCTTAAAAATCAAAATTCAAAAAAAATATTTTTTTAAGCATTTCTTTTATTAAAGGTAAAAATTCCAAAAAAAAAACATTTTCCTTTTTCTTTAGAATAAGAAAACAAATGAAAAAAAGGAATGTTTTATGTTTTACGTTAGTTAGTTTGTTTGTTATGAATGAAAAATAATAGTTTGTTTGTTTGCTATATAAAAAAAGAATAGAAAATGGAAAAGGGTCTTCTCAAAAATAGTTTATTTGCCCGAACTACGCGGGTTTGATTCTCACCGGATGTGAGATACGTAGGCAACCCTCATCGGGTCCAACCCCACCTTTTGCTAAAATGCCAAAAACAAATATAAAAAAAAACAAAAAAAAAATAGCAAAAACATATATGTCAAATTTCTAAGAAGTCGGGTGACGCTGTTTTATCAAGACATAGCCGAATGTTCCCGAAAGGGACGCCGGAAGGCTGACTTCACATAAACAGCCACCTTTGGGTCATTTTAGGATTTTTGGTCTAGTTGACCCACACAGCCCTATAAATCTTCGTCCCCGAGGCGATGAAGGGCCGTGTTTGCAATACCAGGTTTTTATTATAATTTGAAAAGAAAAAAAAACAAAGAGTCGGCGGTCAGGTGAATACCGTTTGAATTTTTGTCATAATAAGCCGAGCCAGCTTCGGCCGCGTCTTAAACCGTTCTTGCCGAAATAGCCTTAGAGTATCTTTCAGTTGTCGAAAGGTTATTTTCGTAAAAGAACGGACAAGTTTGTAAAGTGTCAAAATAATCCTCACCGGCCTCAAAGTTCATGTGAAGTTTGCCAGGGGCCATATTTGCAAAAATAACTGTTTGGTTGCATTTGTCAAACGGAGAAAGGGAGCTGGCCTTTTGTTTTGAGTTTATAATATTTTTAGAGTGTGCGGGTTATTTGATTTTCGAGACCGTTTGTTGTCTTTTGTCAAAATCTGTTAGTATTGTTAGTTTTTAAACTTTTGTAATCAAGCTTGTTTTATTATGAAATTGAAAATTCAAAAAATGTTTTATTATTATTTATCGTTTATTTGGTCCGAACTACGCAAGGTCTGATTCATGCAGGGTCATGATACGTAGGCAATCTCCATAAGATTCGACCACGAAAAAAAATGAAAAAGAGAAAAAAAGAAAACAAAGGTAAATATATATATATATATATATATATATATATATATGTATTGATAATAATAAGGACCGACTGAGTCCATTCCATTCTAACATATTTGGTTTTGAATTGTGAAGAAAGTTGAGGTGGTCGGTTTGTGCCTCAAAGAAAAATGACAACTAACGTCGAAGCTGTTACAAGTGCTCCAGAGACTCAGAGTCGGAGGGTTCCTCGTCATGTGTCACAATTTGCGACACAACAAGAGCAACACCACTCTCCTGAGTACCACTCGTACTCATTTGATCTTGCTGCAAAAACTGAGAAGCCTGCCCGAAAGATGGTACAGGAAGAAATGACCCAAAGAGTGAAAAGCTTAGAACAATGGTTGGAAAACATGCAAGGGTTGGCAGGCCAAAAGAGTGTTGCCTTCAAAGATCTATGTATGTTCCCCGATGTCCACTTGCCGCCTGGTTTCAAGACTCCCAAATTTGAAAAGTACGATGGACATGGAGATCCCATAGCCCACCTGAAAAGGTATTGCAATCAACTGAGAGGTGCGGGAAGAAATGAAGAATTGTTGATGGCTTATTTTGTGGAAAGCCTTACGGGAGTAGCCTCCGAATGGTTTATGGATCAAGACACGTCTCGCTGGTATGTCTGGGATGACATGGCACAAGCCTTTGTCAGACAGTTCCAATACAACATCGACATTCCCCCAGACCGCATTTCCCTTTCAAACCTGAAGAAGAAACCAAGTGAAAGTTTCAGGGAATATGCCATAAAATGGAGAGAGCAAGCAGCTCGAGTTAAGCCACCCATGGATGACCACGAGCTAATTACTGTCTTCCTTCAAGCGCAAGAGCCAGATTACTTTCAAAACATGGTGTCCGCAGTTGGCAAAACCTTCTCGGAAGCAATCAAAATTGGAGAAATGGTAGAGAATGGTCTTAAGACAGGCAAAATTATAAGTCAAGCTGTTCTTAAAGCCGCAACTCAGGCTGTCCGGGTTGAGTCAGATAATCTTAGCGACACAAATGAGGAGATTGAAGAAATCATGATGACATCAGGGTCTAGAAGAGGTCCCAGGAGAACATCTCGAAGGTATGAGCAGCCTCCTCAGGTTTTCTATGGCTCCCCTGAGCAGTACTATCCACCTCAGGACGCTCAATACTCTGTCGCTCTACCTCAGTATGTTGTCCAGCCACCAAAACACCCCAGGAGGCGAGCACGAGCATCACAAAATCTCCAGAAGTCTCCACAAAATTTTCAGGTGCCCTATAACCCACAACCAAGCCAGTGGTATAAAGGGGAACAAAGGTTGAAAGATAATTTTACACCAATAGGAGAGTCCTATGAAAGCTTATTTGAGAAGTTAAAGAATCATGACATGATTGCACCTATTCCTCCAAATCGTGTGGACCCACGTGCAAGAAGCTTTGACCCTTCTAAAAGGTGTGAATACCATTCCAATGCCCAGGGGCACAATGTTGAAAGTTGTCGAGATTTGAAAAGAGAAATAGAAAGAATGATCCAAGAAGGGCGGATCATGATCAATAACAGTGACCTGGAGCACTCGAACCCTATTGAGAACTTGTTGACAGAGGGTGATGATGTTGAAGCGGGTAATGGTCTTGGCAATATTGATGCAAAGCTCAGTGGCTAAGATGCCAGTTTTTTATAAAGTGGGAGCACGCTCCGTTCCTTGGTTAGCAAGAGAGAAGCTTTCGGTGGCTTATTTTGTTGTCATTTCTGTTGTCCGGATTATTAAGGTTGTAATTTGGATTTTGTCCTGTGTCAAACCTTCTTATCTTTCCATTCTGTCATAGCAGTTTGTGTAAATTTTGTCCAGTTGTTTTAGGATTTTATTTTGGTTTGTTCTGTTTGTGTTGTCATTCAAACCATTTCATCGGTAATCCAATGCAAAATCCGGTCCTTTTCATTTCCAGTCATCTTTTTGTTTAGTCCTTTATCATTTTGTTCAGTGCCGATTCTAGTGACATGACATGCACACACAGTTTGGGCCTAATCTTAAAAGTTAATCATAAAACCCCGAAAAGGTGATCAGACCACTTAAAGGAAATAAGGACGGTTGAGATTATTCAGAGCTCGAGTCATATAGAACTGGGGCAAGTTAAACACAAAGAAAACCGTTAAAGAAAGATTCCCCTAAATTGGCATGAGGGTCGTTCATAATAATGAGAATGAGTATGCCGCCCAACGGTGCTTTAGAAGTGACAAATGAACAAACAGATGTTGAATATAATTGTCAAGTCAAGCACCATTAGAAGAGACTACAAATTTAAATTGTGTTGTTTGCACTTGGTATGTTTTGAAGATTGGAATGACGAAGGCATTTTGTTCTATTACCTAAACACTTTATCCTTCGTTACCCCTTTTGAGCCTTATTTATTTTCTTTCATACCCCTCGTTCGGAATCAGTAGAAACGAAAAAAAAATAAATAGAGAAAGAAAGAAAACAACAAAACGAAAAAAAAATGAAAAAAAGAAAAAGAAAAAGCGATAACAAAAACAAAAGAGAATCAGAAGAAAAAGAGGAATTGGGAACTACGTTTGACCTGATTCCTCAAAGAGGATACGTAGGCGCTTCACGGCTCGGTCATAGTTTTGAAAAATGAAAAAAAATCAATTAAAATATCCCCAAGCAAGAAACTGGGGCAAAGGTTGCGTTTGTTGTAAATAAATCTAATTCCGAAGGTTGTAACTAATAGCCCAAAATTAATGTATTTTTTGAGCCTTTTATACCCTTTCTTTCTAGCCTATCCAAAACCCACATTACGGTCCAAAGAAAGACCTTCTGATCAGTCTTCAAAAGATGCCAAGTCAGACAAATGAAGAGTCTTACCGGCGAACATAACATTCTGTTCCACAAGCAGAAAGGACTCTAATCTCCAACAGAAAGAGTCATACCGGCAACACTCCAAATCCCCCAGCTGGAGAGAGATATAAAACGAGAGAGTCTTATTGGTGAAAACCTTCACAGGCACCATAAGGCGATGAAAGCTGAGAGAAGAACCCAAAAATGAGAGAGACTTGATAGTGAAAACCCTTCGGGCACTACAAGTCAAATAAGATTGAGAATCAGATGGGGAATCGCCAATTGAAGATCTTGAAAGATGATTGACGGTAGAGGATAAGCCACATAAGCATGTCATGGCCATTAGAGTCGGTATCTGCGTTTGATAGATCTTTATTTATAGTTTCTTTTGTAAAAAAGTCATCGTTTCCTTTGTCTTTTATTTTGTTTCTTTTATCTTTCTCCTTTCATAGAAAAATTCCCCAATAGAATCTATCTGGTCAGAACAAGTATGAAATGACTTCAAATATGCCATCAGCTTTTCAAGATGAGATCTGACTAGTACATCCAAGTGGTATAGTCAGCGAGGAACAAGCGCGAGGCCAGTGTCAAAAAATATCCCCAGCAAAAGGGAATTAACCAAAGGATTGACGAGTGTCAAGAGGGATATCCTTGCCAAAACCAAGGTTATAAACCTCAAGGCCAAGGCCCATGAACGGAGCAAGGAGAGCAGTGAGCATGATTTGGCGAAATTCTTACTAGACTAAAAGGTTAGGGAAATGCCGGTTTCCGAACTATGCCACAAAAGAAGAGGGATATCCTCAGCAGAAAGGGATTATCCCCAGCAAATAATATCATCCCCAACAAGTCGTGGAACACAGCGCAATGAAGGAGAAAGGGAAAGTCATCCCAATAGGAGTATCACAGCCAACCACCATGTTTTAAACTAATAAATTTTGTTTGATTTGAAGCAGGTAATTGAAATGGCATTGATGCCAGAACTGCATGCCACAAGGGATATTATCGAACTGGGGCAGAAAATTTTCCTTCCATTTAGAAAATTTTCTGGAAGTCAGGTACCCCCAGCTGATAACATTTTACCCCCAACAGGTAAGTAAATAATTCCCCAACAGTGTTATCACTAGCAGTTGCGAGGAGTCCAGCACAAGGTTGGAAAGTCGGTATCCTCAGCGGTTCCTTTCGGGGAAAGGCAAAACGACTCTCAAGGGAGGTAGTCTTCGAAGGAAGAAGCTATGCAAAAGCAAAAAAAAAAAAGAATAAAAAAAAAGAATATAATAAAAAAAAGGGAAAAGTCATCCCCATCAAAATAATCCCCAACAGTTTCGAGAGAAGACAACGCAGGTAAGTAAATAATTCAAAAAAAAAGAAGAAGAAGGAAATGGTTCACGCATAGGAGACGCACTTCCTAGTTTGAAATCATTAGAGTTCTACCCATAGGAGATGCATTTCCTCCTAAGTTCGTTTTAGTCTCACCCATAGGAGATGCATTTCCTCCTAAGTTTATTTTACCCATAGGAGATGCATTTCGTCCTAAGTTTATTTTACCCATAGGAGATGCATTTCCTCCTAAGTTTGGTTTAAGTTTCACCCATAGGAGATGCATTTCCTCTTAAGTTTGTTTTAGTTTCACCCCATAGGAGATGCATTTCCTCCTAAGGTTGTTTTAGTTTTACCCATAGGAGACGCGTTTCCTCCTAGGTTTGTTTTAGTTTCACCCATAGGAGATGCATTTCCTCCTAAGTTTAAGTTTTACCCATAGGAGACGCATTTCCTCCTAAGTTCACTTTTACCCATAGGAGACGCATTTCCTCCTAAGTTTAAGTTTTACCCATAGGAGACGCATTTCCTCCTAAGTTTAAGTTTTACCCCCTAGGAGACGCATTTCCTCCTAAGTTCGTTTTAGTTTCACCCATAGGAGATGAATTTCCTCCTAAGTGGTTGTTAAAGATAAAAAAACAAAAAAAAAACAAGACCTAGTCCGATGAACCTTCTCCTAGGATCAAAATCTTAGTCTGACAAATTTTTCTCCTAAGATAGAGACCTAGTCTGACGAACCTTCTCCTAGGATCAAAATCTTAGTCTGATGAGTCTTTCTCCTAAGATACCAAAAAAGAGAAGACTTAGTCTGATGAATCTTTCTAAAAAAACAAAAAAAAAACAAGACCTAGTCCGATGAACCTTCTCCTAGGATCAAAATCTTAGTCTGACAAATTTTTCTCCTAAGATAGAGACCTAGTCTGACGAACCTTCTCCTAGGATCAAAATCTTAGTCCGATGAATTTTTCTCCTAAGATAGAGACCTAGTCTGACGAATCTTCTCCTAGGATCCAAATCTTAGTCTGATGAATCTTTCTCCTAAGATACCAAAAAACAAGACCTAGTCTGATGAACCTTCTCCTAGGATCAAAATCTTAGTCTGACGAATTTTTCTCCTAAGATAGAGACCTAGTCTGACAAACCTTCTCCTAGGATCAAAATCTTAGTCTGATGAATCTTTCTCCTAAGATAATAATTAAAAAAAAACATCCTAGTCTGACGAATTTTCTCCTAGGATAAGTTGAAAAAAAACAACGTTTGAATTTGAAAAAAAAGAGTCATTTTTAGTTTTCTTAAGATTATCAATGTTTAGTTTTCCTAAAGACAGGCGCCCACCTGAATAACGAGAGGAATACTTTTCAGTCTTTACATTCCATGCCAGGCGCCCACCTGTATAACGAGAGGAATACTTTTCAGTCTTTTTTTGCCAGGCGCCCACCTGTATAACGAGAGGAATACATTCAGTCTTTACTTTTAAGTGTTGAAATTGGGAGCCCGCCCATATAACAGAGGCATACTTTTTAGTCTTTACATTTCATATTTCAGGCGCCCACCTGTATAACGAGAGGAATACATTTCATGTTATATTTTAGGAGACTCACTTCCTAAATTGAGATTTTACCCGTAGGAGATGCACATCCTAGTCTAGTCTTTAGTTCACTCTCAGCACTGCATCAGCAGTATCAGTGGGTTACAATTTTGCTAACGACTCACAAACCTCCCTAGTGCAAACTGGGTTAGGAAATTTCATTTGTGTTGTTTGTTTTGGTTGTCAGGAGCCTGCCTGTAGAGCGGAGGTTGTTATATGTCAAAAATTGAAGAAGTTAGGGGTCCGCCCGTAGAACAGCGGGATCGTTCAAAGTCAAGCCGTTACCCATTGGAAGGCAGAAGGCTACAACAAAAATCCCCAGCACTCAATCCAAGATAAAAGTAACAAGAAGCTCGCCCCAAGAATGCGAGTCAACAGTCTGAGAGGGTCAACAAAAGCTAGTCACAAAAACAAAAAGAAAAAAAAAGAAAAAGAAAAATGAATGAATCCGAAGCACGGATGTGGAGAACAGATGTGATATGCTCAAGAACTAGCGCCTACAACTAGCAAGTATCAAGGTTCAAATCCAAAGTCTGTATGAAGCACCATTCAAGATTCAAGATCAAGTTTCAGAAGACTTATAGATAGGAATCCTTGTAACTAGTAGCTGATAGGTTTAGTTAGTCTTTTTTCAGTTATCATTTTTGATGTAATGATAGGACCACAGACCGGAACCTCAACGGAACGGAACCTCGATCGGCTCTTCACCTCGGTACACTCTACCATCTCTTCCATTTCCGAACTACACATGGCCTGATTCCTGTAAAACCAAGGATATGTAGGCAGCTCAGATACCAGGGCTCGGTCACATTCCCTTCCTTCCCTTAGTGTAGTCCGTCCAAGTAATGGTCGGGTCAAAAACATGTCTAGTCGTTCTTTGTCGGAAAACTCTTCGTGTTTCCAGTCAAAGAGGGGCAGCTGTAGACACCGGATTTTTGACCCTCCCCGAGAATTTTCACATTTTTAGCATAAATATGTAATTTAGGTCTAATATACCTATTTTGACTATTTTTGCTTTATTTCGTTACAAAAAGAAAAAAATACAAAAAATATATACATAAACTTTTAGTTTATGTATTTCTCATAAAATTGAAAAATACAAAAAATAGTACCTTATTTTGTACTTTACATAATTTCGAAAATTACCAAAAAATAGTTCTATTAATGTTTTGTAGTCATTTTAATTTTTGAAAAAATACAAAAATATTACTTTATATTTTATCTTCATATAAAAACGAAAATTACAAAAAATAGTTTTATTAATATTTTGTAGCTATTTTTAATCTCGAAAATATTAAGAAAATAATAATATAGTTTTGTTTTAAATATTAGTCTTATTTTTGTTAGTTATTTTGCTTACATAGGACTAGTTGAGCAACGTCGTGTTCCTATTTCTCGGGTCCGGGCAAAAGAATAATATTCGGGTTCAAACTACCCGGTTTTAGGCCTAATTTTCGGACCTAGCCCATAATAAACCGAGTCCACGACACATGGGGAACCCCACCACGCGTGGGGGACATAAGCCTCGAACCCCACCACGCGTGGGGCTCATTTCCCTGGGCAAAACCATTACAAATGCACGGGCAAAACATTTTGAAGGGGGGACGGACAGGGATTTTGAAAAATTGGAACGACTGTACATCATCTTCTTCCTAAAGAGGAAGAGGCAAAAACCCTAGAACCCTACAACCCAAGCTCGTCGACCACTGCCCCAAACACCACCCAAACACCATCACCAAACAGGCCCGTCGACCCTACCATCGACCACCTGCCCTGACGCCATAACCACCCACCTTCGACGAAAACCCACCATCCTCACGTCCGCAACCCCCTCGTCGGAACCATTTCTTCTCCTTCGTCGACCACCTGTTCCGACGACCATTGATGCCACTTCCAGCTTCCCCACAACCACAGCTGCTCCCCGTCGTCGCACCCCCCCGTCGACAACAACCCACTTCCAGCTCCCTCCATCTCATCACCTTCTTCCTTCCTCTTGAAAAACTGGAAAAAACCTAACGACCCTACTGTCCAAAGGTGATAACTCCCGTGAAACCACCTGCCCCGACGACCCACTGCCGCTGCCCAGCTCGATCGTCCAAACACCACCCCCACGCATAGCCCGAACAAAAACCCAGCAGTTCCGCCATTGTTAGTCCAACAAGCAGCTATTGCTGCGTGCCAAGCAATCGTTGCTGCGCTTCCAAGCAACGCACAGCTGCTCATTCCTCGCATCCAAACGACCCCTTTTTCTGCTTCATCATCCTCGCGCCGACGTCGTTCAAACACCCGTCAGCAGCCCCCCCTCGCGTCGACCTTACTGCTGTCGACGTTGTTTCATCTTTTGCGAGCAACTGTGGGTTGCTGTGATCCTGCTTGGCCGAGTTTTCTGTTTTCCGTCGAGGTCGTCTTTGGTTCGTCGAGGTCTGGTACGTTGAGCTTGACGTCGAGGTTCCGTCGTTCTGTTATTGGAGAGGTTGTCGATAATTGTCGGTCCAGTTTGGTTGTTGTTCTTGCTTCAAACAGGTGCATACACATTTCCAAACTTGTGATATTTGTTTAAACGGAATTAAAAAAAATGATATGGATTTCCTATGAATTGTTTGTGTATCGTTTTTGTTGAATTGTTTTTTTATTTTATTTTTACTTTTATCATGGATATTATTACCTATTAGGATTGTTGCTTTTGTTTAACCTCGGATGACTTCATTGATAAAAAATCTTAGTTGTCTTAAGTTTGCCCTATAATAAATAAATAAAAAAACGAGACTAGCTTCGCCAAATAAAACATGTACAAATTGCGGAGCCCTCACAGAATATATGTATCGAATACTTAGATTCCGGGACAGGCCGTTTAGCAAATTTCACATCCCTACCAAAATAATGCGCTAGTTGCTTTAGGCGCGCCTTTAATAATGTTATCTCCCTAAACTCGGGTGCAGATTTATGTGACCCAAATCCAAATCTCAACGAAATCGAAATGTGTCTCTAATCACGGGTATATTGATTATGGCGTGGCCCGAGATGCATTTCCATGACGTTGCAAATTCTTTAATAATAAATGAGACGAGCCTCGACAAACAAATGTACAAGTCGCGGGGCCCTCTAGATGTATATATTAAAATACTTAGAATTCGAGGAAAGGCCGTTTAGCGAATTTTACGGCCTTCCCCAAAATAACAAGACGCTAGTTGCTTTAGGCGCGCCTTTAATAATTTATCTCCCTAAATTCGGGTGCACATTTATGTGACCCAAATCTAAACCTCAACCGAGTTGATATATGTCAATAACCACGGGTGAATTGATGTAACGTGGTTCGAGATATGTTTTCACGACGTTGCAAGTCCTATAAAAATAACAGTGAATGATAAAAGCGGTTAAAAGATAAAATTGGCACATAAGTTCACATTTGTATAAAATCTGATAATCAAGCCGAATATAACAGTTGAGCGACCGTGCTAGAACCACGGAACTCGGGAATGCCTAACACCTTCTCCCGGGTTAACAAAATTCCTTATCTAGATTTCTGGTACGCAGACTGTAATATGGAGTCATTCTTTTCCTCGATTTGGGATTAAAATTGGTGACTTGGGACACCCTAAATCTCCCAAGTGGCAACTCTGAAATAAATAAACCAATCCCGTTTCGATTGTCCTTTAATTGGAAAAACTCCATGCGCCGAGGTAAAAGCACGACAATATGAAGATCCTATCTTAGTACGATTAAGAGAAAGCATTCAACAGTGTAAAAGTATGGCTTTTGGGATCGGAAAAGATGGGGCACTGAGATACCAGAGCCGATTGTGTGTGCCTAATGTGGCAGGGTTGCGAGAGAAGATTATGAATGAGATTCATCAATCCCGATATTCCATCCATCCCGGCTCGACAAAGATGTATCATGATGTCAAGGAGCAGTATTGGTGGGATAATATGAAGAAGTCTATTGCAGAATTTGTGGCCCAGTGTCCCAATTGTCAACAAGTAAAGATAGAACATCAGAAACCCGGTGGATTGCTTCAAAATATAGAGATTCCGACCTGGAAGTGGGAGGTGATTAATATGGACTTCATTATTGGATTACCTCGCTCTTATCATAAGTTTGACTCCATCTGGGTGATAATTGATCGACTTACAAAATGTGCCCATTTTCTGCCAGTGAAGACAACTTACACGGCTGAAGATTATGCAAAGTTGTATATCAAGGAGATTGTTAGGCTTCATGGTGTGCCCATATCTATTATATCAGACCGAGGAGCTCAATTTACGGCTAACTTTTGGAGGTCTTTCCAGAAGGGTTTAGGCACACAGGTAAATCTCAGCACTGCATTTCATCCGCAGACTGACGGACAGGCTGAACGTACCATTCAGACACTGGAAGATATGCTACGAGCATGTGTTCTAGATTTTAAGGGGAATTGGGATGATCATCTTCCACTCATAGAATTCGCCTATAACAATAGCTACCATTCCAGTATTAAAATGGCCCCATACGAGGCACTATACGGGAGGAGATGTAGATCACCAGTTGGATGGTTCGAAGTCGGTGAAACAGAATTATATGGGCCAGATTTGATTCACCAAGCTATTGAGAAGGTGAAAGTGATACAGGAGCGATTGAGGACGGCACAAAGCAGGCAAAAATCTTATTCTGATGTCCGACGTCGTGATCTAGAGTTTGAGGTTGGTGATTGGGTTTTCCTGAGGATCTCACCAATGAAGGGTATTATGCGTTTTGGGAAGAAAGGTAAGCTGAGTCCAAGGTATATCGGGCCGTATAAAATTCTTCGACGGATTGGACAGGTTGCTTATGAGTTAGAATTGCCATCCGAATTGGAATTTGTCCACCCGGTATTCCATGTATCTATGTTGAGAAAATGTATTGGAGACCCTTCTCGAGTCGTCCCTATCAAAGATGTACAAGTTACAGAGGACCTATCATATGAAGAAGTGCCAGTGGCGATATTAGATCGGCAAGTCCGCAAGCTGAGAACAAAAGATGTAGCTTCCGTCAAAGTATTGTGGAGGAACAAAAATATGGAAGAAATGACATGGGAAGCAGAAGAGGAGATGAAGTCTAAATACCCTTACTTATTCCAGAATGAAGATAACAAGGATGCTGGTGGAAGACAGGATACATTGGAAGGTGAAACGGCTCTATGAGGTAAGCAATAAATTGAGAATACTCCTCCTTAATACAAAATGGTGATATGTAGATAATGTAAATACGCATAATGCTTTGTGTAGCCTTGTGAAGCCATATGTTGGGCTTAATTACTTGCAAGTTTTGCTAGTGACCATTTTATAGGGGAAAATTGATCGAAAATTTCCATTGGAATCCACGATGATTTAAACTCCCCATAAACCCTTACATTCGAGGACGAATGTTCCTAAGGGGGGAGGGTGTTACAACCCATATCCACATGTGTTAGTTCATGCCATATATTAGTTAACATAAATCCAAAAAGGAATTATCTTTGAGATGATAAGAAGTCAATCCTATTGGTCTTAAGTGATACAAGAGTGTATAAGAGTGATTAACCAGGATTAGAAGTTAAACGAATCAAGGATGTTGTAACTCGTATTTTCAGGTAATCTAGCGGCGCTTAATACACTCAAGAGGTCATTTATTAAGGTATTTTAATCATATAATATCCGTATCATAAGTTTTGAAGTCAAACGAGTTATGAAACAAAAGTCGACAAAAGTTGTCGCAACTTAGGTTCATAATTTTACTTAAACATTAGGTCAAATGTTTCTAATCTTTTCTCATAATTTACAAGGAATTACGGGGTGATATACCAACCAAATTAAATATCTATGAGTCTAGTTTCCAACGCATTAAACCGTTCATCGATACGATCTCGGAGTAGAGAGATATTCGCGTTTTCGCGAGACTGCGCCAAGCACCTCTCTATGGGGCCCACTAAGTCGGTTTAAGATATTTGGACCTATATAGGATGACTCCAACCCGTTTTAAGTCATTTATTTTCACTATTTTCAGACCTTAGAACCCTAGGAACATCCTCTCAAGGTTCTCTCAAGATTCAAGACCCAAAAAAAGGGCAAACAACACAAATCAAGTGTCGGGAATTCCGTGGCGCTAGTAAGTCTCTTGTTCTTCTTGTTGTTGCTCATTTTTGTGTCGTTCCAGCTCGTGTGGGAGGTGGTTTTAAAGGGTTTATGTTCTGTAAATACTCCCTCATGTTCTTAATATCAATCCTAGGTGATTTCAGGCCTTCTAAAGTGATTCTAGTGCCGAAAAACACTAATTGATCGCTAGTTTCGCTTTGTTGTTGTTGTGGCAGCATTGGAGGGATATTTCATGGAAATTTAAGGTCAAATTGGAGTTGTTCTTTCTGTATAAAGGTAAGGAACCTCTTACTCTATATGTATTTAAGATTATCCAAGTTGCGGCTAAGCCATTGAAGCTAGAACTTGTGAGATATATATCGAAAGGCTTGGTAGTAATGTTATTGTTTTGTGGACTGTTTTGCGTTGTTGTTGGGCTGCGTATTTTACTACTATCTTGTGGAGTTTTGGAGGAGGAAGGGTGTGGAGAAACACCATATATATGTAGGTTTATGGGCTGATAGTTATTCGTAACATTTCCAGGTTGTTTGACACGACTACGGTGGTCGTCGTATGTATGGAGTGATTAGGCTGTGTGTGGACTATTTTGGGAGGCTCAATATGTTTATTATTGATGTTGTTTGGGCTGTTTGGTGATTGTTTTGAATGGTGTGAGGTCATATATATAGGGGAGGTGCTGTCCGTTTCATCGTAAAATAGGTTGTGGTCGATACATAATAGTTATGACGCTTAAATGATAACGATAGTATCGTTTCTCTTATTGTAGACTAAGGAGTTTTGACAATTGCATAGCTTGAGATTGGGACAGTATATACAAGGTATGTGAGACTATCCCTTTCCTTCTTTTGCACGACTCCAATTGTACATAATGTAATGAACGAGCTTCCAAAGATACTCTACTCTTAGAAGCTAGCAGTACTTACATTGTTTTCCCTCTTATGGAACGATTGATGTTAATGTTGTTTCTCTTATTCTTATGTTATCAATGTTATTGGTACTTCCTGATTCTTATAAGGTTCATAGTGAAGAGTTAGTCCTAATAACGCGTACAGAGGATACCGACCTTACGTCACTCCGAAAGGTTTAGAATGTGATTCCATGAGTTGAGCATGCATTATATATGTGTATCTATTTTACTCTACCGAGCCACGCTATAGTTGGCCGTGTACGACACCTATTGTGCAACCACTGATTAGTTGGGTTTTACCGAGCTCCACGTGGCCGGGTACGATTCTACCGAGCCTATTATGGTCGGGTACGATATGATGATGATGATGCCCATAGAGGCGAATGCTTTAAAGGTTTATGTATTTATACATATGTATCATGCATTTCATGTAAGTAGCCCTCAGAGGTACTAAGATGTTACAGGTTGTATATTCTCTATCCTTGCTTACATTACTGATCGTATTTATGGTTCCTTGCCTTACATACTCAGTACTTTATTCGTACTGACGTCCTTTTATTTGTGGACGTTGCATGTCGTGCTGCAGGTCCTGATAGACAGGCAGGTGCAGCCCCCCCACCACAGTAGACTGTCCAGTTCAGCGGTGATTGGCGAGATCCGTTCTCCGGACTTGCCTTGGTCTTGGTATGCAATTTTTGTTTTAGACATTATGGGTATGTCGGGGCCCTATTCCGGCTATGTTGCAACACTTATGTTCTTTTAGAGGCTCATAGACAGGTGTCGGCTCATGTATAGTTTGGTATGCCTTGTTGGCTAGTTTTTGTTGTATAGTCTTTCATAGTAGCGTGGTAGCTCATACCTTATATGTAGTTTCTTGATTGTCTGGTCATCCCCTGCTATGTATGTTCATGCTGTCATATTTTATTGCTGGTTGTCCATGATCTAGGTCTACCATTTATATTGATCTCGTCAGCCCTAAAAGATAATAATGAAGGTTAGATGAAATGTGCGTTGGTGCTCGGCAAGTGTGGTCGGGTGCTAGTCATGGCCCTTCAGTTTGGGTCGTGACAGATACATTTCAAATTAAGCGTGTGCTTGTGCATGTGCATCTAGGTAGCTCGGCTAACATTGTCAGGTCGAGGGTAGTGGAGCAGCTTGGACTGCTCGACCAGATCGTGCTCGCCGCTCGAGTCCTCAACGGATTCAACATGGCGAGCGAAACAACGAAAAGGAAAATCACCCTCCCGGTCAACGTGGTCGGCACAACCCAAAATGTTAAGTTTCATGTCATCGAAGGAGACATGAGGTACAATGACTTGTTTGGAAGGCCATGGATACACTGCATGAGAGCAATACCATCAACCCTTCATCAAATTATGAAGTTTTCGACGAAGGACAGAATAAAAACTGTGTATGGGGAACAATATGCAGTGAGGGAGATGTTTGTGGTGCATGATGTGGCACCGGCATAGAAACCTTCAATATCGAAGGAGCCAAAGGATAAGCAAACATTAAAGTAGCAATCACGAGACACATTCTCAGCTACAATCAAATAAAACAAGTAAAGGACCGTGCCGCGTCCCCGAAACAAATGTTGGAAGCATGTCGAGTCTCAAAGCTCCATCACCGCTAAGGTATAACTGTCTCTCTTTTTGATTTTATCTTACACTAATGTATACGGTGGAAATCGATGGCTCGATTTCACGGGCATCAAGGCATCTCGAGGGCTTCCAGTGATCGACTTCAAGACAGATCAACTTCATGAGAGTTCGACTTCGAGACAGTATAACTGATGATCGGCCCCGAGACATTGTGAATTACCGGTCTCGGCGGATCTAGGTGGAGTTCCATAGGCACGTGCATATGGAAGGTCAAGTCTAGTGGACTAGCCCATAGGGCGAATCAGGGCATTTAATGGTTATACCAGCCCTATATCTTTGTAATTAATGCATTTGTACTATGTTGAGATTCCCCTCTTATATAAAAGGGTATCATTATCATTTTGTAAACATCTGTTGCTCCGTACTAAAATACTAGAACATTCTCTTGGTTTCGTTATCTTATTGATCGCCCATATTTATTATGGTCTACTTATTGTTCATCATTTATTGCTTATTATTGGCCATAAAGATGCTTATTATTGATTAACACCTCGTTCTTAACTCTTATTTCTATTCTAAGTCTTTCACAAAGCACCAATTGCCTAACAACTAGCATAAAAATAGATCACGTATTTTTAGAACAACTAAATCAAATTTAATTATTATTACCACTTTTACGGTAAACCGTTTGGCACCCACCGTGGGGCTAAAAATAATATTGATTTTTTCTTGTTGGTTTACCTACATAACACAAGTTATCTTTCACGCTTTTTCTTGCCCACGATCTTTGATTTCAGGTCAAAATGTCTGACTTAGTGAACAACAATCTTGAGAACTACAGAGAAAATGGTGTAGATGTTCCAGGTGCTGGTGTACCACACCGAAACCCTAAGAACGCACTAGAACTGATTTCCATGGACGCGGTCTCACGCGATGCTCAACACGTCGATGTAAGCTCCCACACTAAAAGGAGCGTGCACCAAGGAGACCGACAAAAAGCTCAAGAAACCTCGGATAGGGAAGAACGGGAGGTTATCCTTCACATTATTTTGAAGTGTTCCAGGCAAAACAGCTAGCGATTGCTCAGCTGCAAAGTCACCAGAAAACTCCCAGCAGGTTGCGTCGGGTACGGCTCCCCCGACCGAGCAGTTACCGGAGAGGTCAAGCAACAACGGGTCAGTAGCCGACCCCGCCATAGTAAAGATGCACGAGGACCTCACAAAGAGGATTAAATCGGGCGAGAAGAAGATAGAAGCCAATGACAAAAAGGTCGAGACCTACAACTCCAGGGTCGACCAGATTACGGGCGCACCCCCGATCCTAAAAGGTGTGGATTCGAAGAAGTTCATACAAAGTCCGTTCCCGGAGGAAGAGGCTCCAAAACCTATTCCAAAAAAGTTCGGAATGCCAGACCTTTCAAAATACAACGGGACCTCAGACCCCAATGAGCACGTTAGTGCTTACACTTGCACAGTAAAGGGCAACGACGAGATCGAGTCCGTCTTACTAAAGAAGTTCGGGGAAACACTCTCGAAGGGGGCCATGATGTGGTATCACAACCTAGCTCCTAACTCCATAGAGGCGCATGTCGGTGCCATCAAAGTAGCGACAAGGAAGTCTGACATCTTTAAGATCAAGCAAAGGGAGAACGAGATGTTGCGAGAGTTCTTATCTCGCTTTCAAATGGAATGAATGGAACTACCACTAGTCTCCAATGACTGAGCAATACAAGCCTTCACTCAAGGCCTGAATGAGCGAAGCTTAGCGGCTTCGAAGCAACTGAAATAGAATCTTGTCGAATGTCCCGTTGGGAACTGGTCGGACGTCCATAACTGATACCAGTCAAAGATCGGGGTCGAGGACAACCAACTAGGAGCCCCCTCGAGCTCGGTATACCCAAGCAGGCTTCTGGCAAAGGAGCCGAAGCCAAACAAAGAAAGGTACCAGCCATACATCGAAGAAAGAAGATATGCCCTGAGGCGTAACATACCCCACATTGGTCAAAGAATGAACCGAGGCCAGAATCCTCGAGGACTCGTCAATAAAGCTGGGTTCGATAGGTACACGGGGCCGACGGAGGCACCTCGCCTATCGTAATACAAATTTAACGTTGACATATCAGACATCGTGTTCGCCATCAGTAAAATCAGAGACACCATGTGTCCAAGGCCTATGCAATCGGATCCTTCACGAAGGAAACATAACTTAGTGTATGAATTTCACAACGAACAAGGTCATATTACCAAAGATTGCCGACAACTCCGGGAAGAGGTAGCCCGACAACTCCGGGAAGAGGTAGCCCGACTACTCAAAAAAGGTCACCTCCGGGAATTCCTCAGCAACCGAGCCAAAAATCAGTTCCGGGAAAGAGAGGCGACCAAAAATAACAAAGCAAGTGAGCCACAACATTTCACCCATACGATCTTTTAAGGTGTTGGTGCCCCGCAGGAACCCGCGGTTAGGAGAACGAAAGCGTCCCCCGCTAGGAAGAAGCAAACTCGAGGCTCTATCTCAGCTCCATAGCAACGCACTGGTAACTTCTTTTCTTATGGATACATTTTTAAATTAAACTTATGCTTGTGGTTCCAGGTAACTCGGCCAATATTATCAGGTCGAAGGCAACAAAGCAGCTTGGATTGCTTGACCAAATTATGCCCGCCCCTTAAACTCTCAACGAATTTGACATGACGTTCACAAGGCATATTGTCGGCTATTTCCAAATGAACAAATAAAGGGTCGTACCACATCCTTCAAGCAAATAACTAAAGGCCTACCGAGGTTCATAGCATCATCACCACTAAGGTACAACCATCTCCCTTTCCAAGTTACATCTCGTACCCACCTTTATGCAGGTGCCCGACTGAGACAGCAGAAGCGCTAACCCGACTCGAAGACCTTAAGGTTTTAAAGCGTCCATTGCACTCTTTTCCTTAGACCGAGTTTTTATCCCGAAAAGGGTTTTACCGGCAAGGTTTTTAACGAGGCAAAACCTACATACTACCTACGGAAGATCCAACAAGTATTCAAGGCTTCTTTTGCAATTAACCTCAAATACTGGGGGCATCCCCCGGAAGGTCACCTACTCGGAGAAGCCAAGATACGCCAAACGGGGGCTCAATAGGAAAGTAATATATCGGGCCAAGCGGCCGAAAGAACCGTGTCCGCATAGCACAACCGAGCCCGCAACAGAAAAAACATGTATACTTGTACCAAGTAATCAAAGAATACTTCCCAAAAGCATTTGCATCTCAAGGAAGCTCGATATTTTTGCAAAAAACAGCCCAAAGCCAAAAATGTCCCGAACACTCGGGGACTGACGTCAACAACTTAAAACAACGCTACCTCTGGGTCGGAGCTGTTGACTCGTAAGCCCTCAATGAGGCAACATCAAGATGACAAAGTGTCTCCAGTGCCAGAAACATCCCGAACACTCGGGGACTGGCGTCAAAAACTCAAAACCACATGACCCCCAGGTCGGGAACTCTGAAATCATAAGCCTTCAAAGAGGCAATACCATGTTCACAAGTAATGTCTCATGAGCCAAGAAACCCTCGATGACTCGGGGACTGCCATCAATATCCATCTCCATCGACTTATCAAAACCTGAGGTCGTAAGGCCACATACGGGTAGCCTCGGTCTCGTAAGACCTACATAAGGAAACAACAATATATGTAAGACCTCAAGAAAGACATGAACAATACTTGTACCAAGTATCCAAAACTGTAAGACCTCAAGCAAGGCATGAACAATACATGTACCAAGTATCCAAAACTATAAGACCTCAAAGGCATGAAAAACTTGTATGACCTTAATAAAGGCATAAAACCGATCATAAAGTTTCAGCTATATGTCAAACTTGTAAGACCCCTAAAAAGGCATACCCTCGATATAGATGCCGAAACTACTTCACTAGGGACTTAAAGGTTACGGCCAAACACAAATGACTCTGGTCATAAGGCTGCACCAGCCAAAACTAATGTGACTCGGGGATGCCCGACCGTCGCTATAAATCACAGGCCTTCAATTACTTCGAATATACTTCAAAAAGAACCGGTTAAATAGGCTACCCCTGATATAGGCAAAAGAGCTTTGACCATGTCAGCTCCTAAACACTGGCTTCGAGATACTCAGCCTCTGAGCCAAACCTCCCGAGGTGCTCGATCATCGCCATATAATGACTCACAATTGAGGTTTTTTACTAAATCGTCGAAAAGTCAAGCAAACACTATTTCAAAAAAACATTATCGAGGGAAAAATAAAGCCTACATAATAGGTCGCATCGACCCAAATCATAAGAGCCACTGTCACCAGCCCACATATATAAAAGGTCGTACCGACCAAAAGCGTTAGAGCCACTGTCGCCAGCCTAAAATTCGACAACTTGAGGGTCAAATAAGCTTGAGTTGATGCCCAACTTGGGGAATGAGCCCAAAATAGTTGGCCTAAATATGCCTAAGAGCAAAAGCGCATAAGAGCCTACAGGCTAGCCCAATGAGCCTCAAGTCCATATCGTGAATCTAAGGATTCCTCTCAACTCGAAGACCGGTTCATAAGGCTAAAATCAAGACAAAAATAAATACACAAGAAACAAAACTGCAAGGTTTCCTCCTTATACATACATGCAAAAAATACAAGCTTCATTTACAACATACTTCAAAAGTACTATGTACAGAATCAGAAAAGTAAATCTACGGTCCCCTTGGGGACTATGGAAAATCGGCCTCATCCTCGCTATCCTCGGCATCAGACAGAAGGAATTTAGCATCGTGTTCTTCTTCCTTGGCTTGTTTAATCACTTCCGAAAGGTCAAAGCCCCTGGCATGAATTTCCACGAGGGTTTCCCTCCGGGATTTACACTTCACGTACTCTTTACTATTGTTCTCACGATGAAGAGCTTGCCTCAGCTCAACTCTAGCATAGGCAGCGCCCTTCAAATACGCCACCACTTTCTAGACAACCCCAGTGCAGTTCATTATGGCCTTAGCTCGGGAGTTCACCACCTTGGCCTTTTCCTTCAAAAACTCGGACTCGAGCCTTGTGATCTTATTCGCTCGAACAAAATCATTCGCATGAGCGTACTGGATTTGCACTTCGAGAGCAGAAGCCTTAGCCAAAGCATCTTCTTTGGCCGCAACTTGGGCATCTACTCGAGCCTTCAACTTGTTAAGCTCACGTTTGGCCCGGCAAACTTCGCTCCAAAGATGTTCCAGCTCCTCCGTTTTGTTCTCCAACTGAAATATCGAAACATTAATCTCTGAAATTAAAAGGTGAGCATACATCAACCTGAAATACAGGTTACCTATATTTTGAGACGGCTTTTGCAGTTCCGACTTTGATCCGCCTCATACTGGAGGTATATCAACTCACTTTCCTCTCTCTCACAAAGGAGCCTAAGGGATCTCTCCCTATCCAAAGCTTTCCGTAGCCTGGCCTCATGGTGAAGCAGCTCAGACTAAAGCTTGTCAAAGGCCTGCAAAGGAAGATTCAATAAAAAAGGAAGGGCTCTAAACCAAGATAAACAAATACTGGTTACCAAAGCTTACCATAAAGCCAAGCCGTTGAGCCTCACCAAAGGCCGAGCCAATGTCCGATGGCCTAGTATCTCCTAAAATGCCTTTGGTAGAAAAAGAGGGCGGCGCCACATGACCCTCGTTCCTCGAAGTACCTTCGATGGGAATGGGAAATGATCTTTCGGAAACAGGGGCCTCCGAAGCCAGAAGATCGGCCGAATCGCCTCTTTTGAACCTCAAAAAAGGACTTTCCCCGCCATGGGCATCCTTGCACCTCGGAGACTCTTTCCGTTTATTATCAACCCTCGACCCCGAGGTCGGCGATCACTCCTCCTACTTCAGGGGACGTGGTCTCATCTCGGAAAAATCTCCAACACCTGTAGTGACAGAGTTAGTGCGCTGAAAAGAAAGGTACCTTTCAGAGGAAATAAGCCACTAAACACCTACCGTGATTCTTTGCCTCTCATCTCCCCTTTGACAGGTCTTGCCATTTGTGCTTATCATAGGTCAAACAAGCTGCTAGCTTGCGGGACCATTCAGCCAGATCAGGAACCTCGTTCGGCAACCAAGGAATCGCTAAAAAGAATAAAATAGAAAGAGGTCTTTATGGAGTCCGCCTCCGCTATGGACAAAGCGATAAAAAAACAACATAGGTGTTACATCCCGTACTTTTCTATATAGGATTTATGACCGTAAGACCCCGTAAGTTTCACAACCTTAAAACCGTTAGATACATTTTGATATGATATTTATTTTGAGTGGAACATTTTTGTACAAAATTTGAAAAATATAATTTTATATAGTTATTAATATTATTACTTTCAAATATATTTTAAATTTACCCATAATATGAGACAGTTTACGAGATTTTCTTTATTGTAAAAATAAAAATTCTTTTCTTACATGAAAAGAAGGTTACCTTTTTACCATTTTAAGAATTAAGTGTACGAAAATTTGTACTCTTTATATGAGATTAGAAAAATTAGAAGTTAAGAAAATATGTGCCTTTTTTTAACATGAATATTTTAATAAAATAATAGTGTATGTATTGATTTTATATGGTACCACGTGACCATGTTAGTAAGGTGTATAATGTGTTTAAAAATAAATAGAATTTTAAGTAATTTGAGATAATTCTTAATTATGCGAGTAATTGTTTAATTACCGGATAATTGGACATTACCTAGTTAATTAATCAAATAAGTGGATAAGATTAAATTTCTCCCTCCCCCCCCCCCCAAAAAAAATGTGGCAGAAGGCCACTATTTAAGAAAATGACTCACATTGATTTGGAGTAGGTGACAACCTAAAATGCTAATTATAAGACACATCAATTCCAACATTTTTTTGAAAAAAAAAATCAGATGGAAGCTTTGGCAAAGTTAGTAATGTTTCCAACAATTTCATTACAAATCACTTCAACTTTTTGGAAGCCACTTGTTACAATTTTATTTGAGGATATGAACTCTGAATTCAAAAAGGCTATCACGGAGTATATTGTCCATGTAATAGTAATAGGAGGAAAGAATTATGGTGGGAATTGACAACTATTAGGGGTTTAGGAAATTGGTTTAGGCTTATAGTTTGGATATTAATGTTGTGCGCTTTTCGAAAGAAAGAAAGATAGCCACTACGGCCATGAAAGCATTTTCAAAAATTATTGAAGATCTTGAAGGGAATTTTTTATTCGTGATACTACTGTATTTAATATATGGAGAAGTCATCTACAATATGGGGGTATGATTAATTAAGATGTCTACTTATTAAGGCGCAACAAATACGGATAAAGATAGAACTAGATGTATCTGGGAGTTTGGTCTTGAAGAATTAATAAAGAAGTTATAACTTGTTGTCATATGAGTCCATGAAATTGCTGGAGCTAGTGAATCTGTTCGTCAGTTCCATGTCCTTGTCCAACAAGATGAACTTGTGTCCATGTCATTCATTAAAATGACAAACTATTATATGAAGGTAGTAGCATGGACCTTTGTCTACTGCACGACTTGTGATAAATGACACCTCTAAAACTCATTTGGAAGCTTAAACTTTGGAGGAGATTTATTCAATGATTTGGCTCTGCAAAACTTAGTTCCTTCCTCCAGGTATGTGTAAGGCCCCGTGAAATTTCTACTGAAAAACTCGAATTTTGTGGTGCCAAGTTAGGATCATGTGTTAGAGGTTCGGACCCTTTAGATTGATCTGTGCATTAAAAAGTTAATGAATAGTATTTTCTAGAAAAGTGCATTTCTGTGGTCCATTATGCGGTCCCATAATAAATATGTGGACCGCATAGTCGCCACAGAGTCAAGTAGTGTGATGGTTAATTTTGAAGTCAACTATGCGACCAATTATGCGATCGCATAGTCAATATGCGGACCGCATAGTCATCGCATAATCCCCTTGGAAATTTTGTGAAGGGTAGTTCTACGGTGCATTTTGCGACCGCAGAGTAGGTATGCGGACCGCATTTCTGCCGCATACCCAGACAGTTTGTTCAGGTTTTGGGACCATTTTTGCAGTCCATTCTGCGGGCCACATGTCAATTTTGTGATCACATATGCGATCGCAGATCGGAGTCGGAGCTCGAGAATTCTAAATTTTAAACTCGACCCCCCGTCGTTATATCCTGTGCAATAGCTAATTTTGAGCCTATTTCCTAGTGCTTTTAGAGTGAGAGGGAGGGTCTAAGAGAGGGGAAGTGCCTTTCATCAAAATTGCTCCACAAATCCTTGTTAAAACATTGAAGATAATCAAGTGGGGCACCTAAACCTTCATCCTAGGAGGTAAGACTTCATCATTTCAGCTCTTAATTTTATACATAGCTATGAGGGTTCATTAGTGAGGTAATTCATGGGGATAAGGGTGATTGCATTGCATGCATGTGTTCTTAGAAAATATGGGAAAATTATAAATAGAGAGGCATGAAGAATGTACTAGTGTAATCTTGCATAAAAGGACCATAAGGCCTTAATGAACACTCAATGCTTGATAAAATGCTCAAGCGAGCTTAAATTATGATCTTTTCCTGATTATGGGTTCAATTGTGCTACATTGCATAAATAGATTGAAGTGCGAACATTACGGAACATTATAGGATTAAGGGAAAGCTCAATCGAGGTATGTATGGCTAAAACCCCGTCTTTTACAAATTGAGCTCTGTTGGTGTTTGTGTAAATGCGGTAAGATTAAGGTTGGATTGTTATATTGATTGGTGTTTCACATGAATTGGAGTTGCAACCTTATAGGCGTGAAAGATTTGTCTCAATGTGGTCGAAGTGCTATTCTTCATAACTTGAAAAGGTGCAATAAATATGAATCATGTATTGAAATGCCTAGACCTTAAATTAAGATTAAAGTTGCATATGTTGTGCCATCTATGTGAAGTCTTCTTCTATGCTTACAATTTTATTTGCTTTTGTATGCACATATTAGCCTAAATCACAAATCTAATATTGAAATTGGGAATGATGTGAGATGTGGCCTAGTGCCAAATATATGACGTGTTAGCTGCGGCCCAATGTGCCTATGAAATGATATATGTGAAACAAATATTGAAATAAGATGATTGATGGAAAAGGAAAATGCCTTGGTAAGGCGGCCTAGCCGATCGGGCCGAGATCAGACACCATGTCGCACACATGGTGGTATTGCATTTATGATTGTAGTGTATGCCTCAAATGAGGTAACCTAGCCGATCGGGTCGAGATCGGACTCCTCTCAAGATAGAGGTGGTATTGTGGAGAATGATGAACAGTATGAAATGCCCCAAAACTAAAAGCTATGGGAAAATGATGTGAAAATTGCATAATTCTTTTATTTGATAATGTTGTGATCATTTAAAGTGTTTGAGTTGTACTTGTGATTTCCTTATTCTGGTATGAAAGTTCTTTCTAACTAGATGGTGTTTAGTTATATATACTAGTACTATTCCATGGTACTAACGTCCCTTTTGCCGAGGGAGCTACATTTTAAATGAATGTAGGTGGCTCCGTTGCGGACACTGCCGATCACGCGTAGCGGAGTGTCCTACTCTCAAAGTCTTGGTGAGACCCTTCCTCCTTCAAGGAGTTATGTTGTATATCTTTTGTTGTAGACTTCCATGTTTGAGGTATAGCCGAGGCCTTGTTGCCGGCATTGCTATAACTTGTCTTTTGTATCCATAGAGGCTTTGTAGACGTTTGTGTGGGTTATGTACAGGTGTTGGATGGGTCTATGAACTATGTTGTAATTCTAACTCTTGTTTCTCTAAGGTGGAATTGTGTGGAATCTTGGGAACTTAACTACGGTTTAAGGTTGCGATATGATATGATCTATCAATGTTGAATGTACCATGTTTCCTATTGTCCAAGTAAGCGAAAGCATGGTTTCCTTAATCATATTGAGTTGGGTATAAAGTATTCGTTAAGGCTTGCTTAGTTGGGTTTACTCGATTGAGCGCCGGTCGCGCCTCCCGAGGTTGGGGCGTGACAGTATGTTAATGCCCTCCCTTCTTTCTTTTGGCATGGTCCATATGATACAGAAGAAACAAGCAAACACACAGTTTCCATAAATTACTATATTCATAGAAATAGTAGGGGTGTCTATATTCTTGATTTCCAATGAGAATTATTATTATTTTCTGTTCATGGGTCTTAGAATAATGCACAGTTGAAAAGGTTTATCCGGAAGGAATATTGAGATTATTATATATTTTTCATACATTTCACTCATTTATACACGTGCCTTGACCCATGATCCGATGGCGTTATATACGCGTATATATGTAAATATATGTATATGGGACATGGGAAAAGGTTATGGTATTATATACGCACCACCACCTGATCAGCTGGCATACGTTGATGATTTGTCCATAGTGGTCGAGATGATATGATGGGATGCCCTCAGAGGCATGATAATGTCATGGCATTATATATATGTATATATATGTATATGGGATATGGGAAAGGTTATGTCGTTATATACGCACCACCACCTGATCAGCTGGTATACGTTGATGATTTGCCCACAATGGCCGATATGATATGATAGGATGCCCTCATAGGCATGATGATATTATGTACGTACAGACCTATGCATTACATGACATTCACACACATATGCATGACATTATAAATATTTCATGATTTACGTAGTTATCCAAACTTACAAGTTGAGTCATTTATCCCATGTTTCTTCCATGTCCTTAATTAATGATGACTTACTGTTATGTATCAGTTCGCCTTACATACTCGGTACATTATTTGTACTAACGTCCTTTTGTTAGGGACGCTGCATTTATGCCTGCAGGTATCAACAATCAGTTTGACGGACCATCATAGTAGATGCGATTGGCATTCAGCGAAGGATCAGTAAAACTCCACCTTATTCGGAGTGCATCCGAGTCTACGAGTCATCATGTCGAAGTTTTATTACATACTTATGGGTAGGCCGATACCCTACCCAATTATATGTCAAATAATCTTAGAGGCTTTGTAGACAGAGGTTTATTTTGTATAGTATTTCTGAGGCCTTGACGGCCTACATGTATCCATGTTTTATGATTGATGGTTCATTAATATAATATTTGCCTACTTAAAATTATACATTACGAGTTGTTGCCTTGTTGGCCCATGAGAGTTACAAACAGAACGAATGAGTTATAGAGTGGTTCGCTCGGGCCACTACGGCACCGGGTGCCAGCTACGCCACCCCAGGTTTGGGGCATGACAACAGGTATGCCACTCACGTGTGAAATTCCATTTCTCAGGAAATGGCAAGAACTCTCCAGGGATAATATCGACTGTCCGCGCTCGAACGAACTGGCTCATCCACCCTCGGTCTTCGTCCTTTTTCATCTTTAATGGCAGGGGACCGAGTGGATTGACGTCGTATAGTAATCAAGCCCCGGTAATGTAGTGGCCGATATAACCTAACGAGATGGCTGAGGGTGAATTCGAGCCCAGCCTTATCCGCAAAGTACCTTATCATTAACACTATCTTCCAGAGGGACGGGTGAGCTCGTGCCAGAGTAACCTAATATCTCCTACATAACTCCAACATGACCTTGTCAGGGGGACCTGATGAAAAAGGATGTGTATACACCCTCAAAAACCCCTCGATATGGGTCATGATATTCTCCTACGGTGAAGGTACCTGTAGTACCACTCCTTCTTCCCATCCGCTATCTTTTCTAATCATCTCGAGGTATTCCTCCCTTATTAACGAGATGAACCTCGATACGTGCTCCCGATACCCTTGAACGTTGGGAGGTTTCTCCAACATAAAGTCTCTCCTCAAGAAAAAATACCTCGAGGCTCGCTTACCGGGTACCGGCGGTGTACCACCGACCGGACACGGAGCAGAGGCATAACTCCCCTCTCCTTGATGGGCGGATGTCGATGTAGCATCCATAGCTATGGTAAAACAGGAAGAGGAGGATGAAGGTTTGGGCAAAGGCTTTAAGTCGGAACGGCGAGAGAGCTAGCACAAGAACAAAGTTCTATGGAAGAAATAGTTACTCAGAATAGCAGAATCCCCATTTGGGAAGTAAGCGAGTGAATATATAAAGGCAGACAATGACTGCTCGCCTACCTAGAAGACCAATTATTTCTAGTCATGACATCATCACCTTTTTGGGGAATATACTGTCAGGACCACCTCGGGGGTCCCACTATCAGGTCACATGAACGTTGTTATCGCGCGAAGTTCAGGAGGTATCGAGACCTCGAAGGTTTTCCTGCTATCATAAGCATCGGCCCCAAAGGATCTTTCGACCTAATTTCTAGATAGAACCCGATCTTGGGAGCCCCGATTAGTCCAAGCACAAAATCCAAAGAGACAACTTCGAAATTTGAAGGCTAACTCCGCAAGAATGATGGAACTTAAAGAATGTGAAAACTTGAAGCAAAAAGATTCTCTTGCATTGCCAAAAAAATTATTTACATGGGGCGTCTTTACAATACTTGTACCCCGGGAGTCCATGCACAAAAAGAAAGAAGAAAAGCAAAGGCGACGTATGCCTACTCTTCATCGCAACATCCCTCCGAACCATCTCCAGGACCTTCATCCAAAGCAACTAAGAGCTCCCAATTTTCCTTAGATTCTCAAGCCTTCTCGTCCTCAGTTGAGAGATCGACAACTTTGGCACTAGCTTCCTCTAAGGCTTGCCTCCTTGCCTTTGCGCTAGCATGAGTGACAACCCGAATTAGTTTTTGCTCGGCCTTCTCCGAGATATTTCGGGCTATTTGATTCGTAGTATAGGCGTCCTTCAGATATGTAGCAACTTTTCCTTCGATCTCAGACTTGTCCACAGATAGCACGACAATCTCTTTTCAAGCATTTTGGAGAAGACCCTAAGTCGATGCCAACTCCGAGGTCACTGCCTCGTCTTGCTTCCTCAGCTTTGAGGATCTCCCCATTCTTCTACCCTATCTGCAAAAAGAAAAGGTCAGTCAGCAAACCTTGAATTATCGAAACAATGAATGGGTTCATGAGTAATAAATTACCTGCTCCGCAAGGCCAGCCCTTTCTCCGAGCACTCCCTCCAAACTCATCCGATATTCGCCCAACTCCTTCTACTTTCGGGCAGAAGAGGCCTCCGACTCCTGCAGCCCTGAGGTTAGCTTCTCGAGGTCCTTTTCACGGCATGAAATCTCCTATAGCCTAGATAGGGCATGGTCGTACATCTCCTTAGACAACGGCAAAACAGATGAGTTAGACAAACGAGAAATAATGCTTGATGCTAAGGAAATGTACATAAACAGCTATCACCTGCCGCTGGATCCTCTCCGCTGCCTTGATGGCGCTGGGGCCGTCGAGATCGATGTTCTTGTTGACATCGTCAATATCATCGAGAATGTTTCCAAGCGCACCTACCCCCTTGAGAGGAACCCCCACGTCAGCAATATTTAGGTCCTGAGTGTCCCTTAACTCCCCATAGGAGAACTGAGGGCCCAAATTAAGGCCACCCAGGGAATCGATGTCGCCAAGAGGCAACTCCTTCCCCCGGAAAGCTTCGGGACCAAACCCTTCGAAACCTTCAAGAACAATCTCCTTGGCGGAGGCTACAACGCGACCAAATGAAGGCTTAGGGGTCGTGCCCACACCCTCTTCGAGGCCCTCCGAGGCACGGACTTGAGCCAATTTAGCCGACCCTAACTCAGCACCCTTCGGCTTAGATATTTGGGGAACTCCCTTGACCGACTTTCTCCTTTGTACCAAAGGGGCTTCATCTCCATCATCGTCCCCATCATCGGAGCCCACTCCAGAGACTGAAGACAAGACCTTGATTTCGGCTTTGAGATCTACTGGGTTTAGCTTTCTTCACCACTGGGGACTTAGCGACCGAACTTTTCTTACTCTTCTTGCCTTTGTCAGGCTTCAGGGCCTCTTCCTCACCATAATGAGGCGATCTCATATGCACTCCACCGCCAAGGCCTACACAAGCATAGTGATCGAAATCTGTCATAAAAAAGGATGTGGGAAAGAAGTATAGAAACATAGTGAAAGCGACAAAAAGGATCCTACCATGGTTCTTGGCCACCCACCACGCTTTGGACAAGTTGAGCCAAGACCGAACGAGATACGGGAACGAAGTGTCCAAGCGCTTGATCCATCCCGACAGATCCTGAACTGCTTCAGGGTACCAAGAAGTAGCTATAAAAACCAAGGGGGGTCAATTTTTGGAAGAGAGGTAAGAAGATCACAGAGCATGTTCGAAGGAAAAGTACTTACTCTGTGTATTCCACTTCTTCAGGTATGGCATCCTCTCGGCTAGGATAATGCCCGAGGTCCTCATTCAGACGAATCTACTCATCCACCCTCGGTCCTTGTCCTCATCGGTGCTCGAGAAAAATGTTTTTTTGGATAAGTGGTGAAGCTTAATCAAGCCTCAATAAAATCGAGGGCTATATAATCTGATTAGATGGGTGAGGGTAAAGGTCTCTCCCTTGACCCCATCGGAAAAATAGCGGAGCATGCGGACTATCCTCAAGAAAGACAGATAGATTTGACCAAGTGTCACTTGGTACTTTTTGCAGAAATTGAGAATAACCGGATCTATCTCTGAGGATGAGGGGTTAGAAGAATCGGTCAGATCTAGAGTGAACGGGTAAGTATATACCTAAAGGAAACCAGCTTTGTGATCTGTTATGCTCTTGTTAGAGCGGGTGATCTCAACCAGCATTGCCTTTCCCAGCGATAGTCTTTCTTCACTTTCTTTACATCAGTCACTATGCTAATATATCGGGACACGTGTTCGCATCAGACCGGTGTAGACAAAGGTTTGTGGATGATGAAATACTTCATCGTGTCGAACCCAATAGGAGTGCATTGCTCGATGATGGGCATCACATTGGTTTTTCCTTTGGTTGTTCAGGATGAAGAGGCAGCCTCGTCTTTTTGAGGAACTGTCTTATAAGTTCTAGCCATGTTTATGGTATAGCTTTTCTACGAAAGTAGGCAAAGGTTCAGGAACAGAAAAAGAAAAAAAGATGTGAAGGGGGATGGATCTGGCCGTGAAAATTTGAAGATGTTGAGAAAGTATAAATTATCAAACGATTGATGAATTTATAGGAGCCGTATGGGCAGCGGAAAGGACAAGCCAATAGCGGTTCGTGTACTTCTCGATAGTTGTGTTTGACGGCGACCCTTGCAAGGCTTTTTGATGCATTTATAGGAGTCGTATGGGCAGCGGAAAGGACAAGCCAATAGCGGTTCGCGGGCTTCTCAATAGTATGGCATTTAATGCTCTGATAGGCTAACGTCATAGCGATGATACTTATGGAGTAGGAGCTCAAAATCGTTTCCTATGACATTGTCCTAGAAAACGTGGGGACTATTTGTATACGGTGGAAATCGATGGCTCGATTTCTAGGACATCAAGGCATCTCGAGGGCTTCCATTGATCGACTTCGAGACAGTTTGACTTCGATACAGTATAACTGATGACTGGCCTCGAGACATTGTGAATTATTGGTCTCGGTGGATCTAGGTGGAGTTCCCAAGGCACGTGCATATGGCAGGTAAGGTCTAGTAGACTAGCCCAAAAGGCGAATCAGTGCATTTAATGGCTGTACCAACCCTATATCTTCGTAATTAATGCATTTGTGCTATCTTGTGATTCCCCTCTTATATAAAAGGGGATCCTTATTATTTTGTAAACATTTGTTGCTCCATAATAAATATACTAAAGCATTCTCTCTACTCTTTAACACTTTCTCTTGGTTTCGTTATCTTATTTATCACCCATATTTATTGTGTTCTACTTATTGTTCATCATTTATTGCTTATTATTGGCCATAAAGAGCCATCTTTGATCTACTTATAAATATTATTCACCATTGACCGCCTCCGATAGCTCCCAACTGATCTTTAGACTCGACCCCGAGGCCCTCGAATAGGCAACCTCGAGGCCCCGATTGACAGCGATTCGATTTGATTAACACCTCGTTCTTAACCTCTTATTTCGATTCTAAGTCTTTCACATAGCACCAACTGCCTAACAACTAGCATAACAATAGATCACGTATTTTTAGAACCACTAAATCAAATTTGATTATTATTACCATTTTCACGGTAAACAGCTAATCTTTGTGTAGGTGTCCGATCAGAACAGTCAAAGCGCTATTTAACTCGAAGACCTTAGGTTTTAAAGCATTCGTTGCACTCTTTTCCTTCGATCGTGTTTTATCCCAAGAAGGGTTTTATCGGCAAGGTTTTTAATGAGGCAACATCTATATTCTACCTAAGGACAACTCAACAAGTATCCAAGGCTTTTCTTCAATCAACCTCGAATACTGGGGGGCATCAACCCGGAAGATCACCTCCTCGGAGAAGTCAAGAATGTTCCAAAAAGGGGTCTCGATAGGAAAATGATGTATCGGGCCAAACGGTCGAACGAACCGTCTCAGCATAGAATAACCGAACCCTATACAATGAAAACATGTATACTTGTGCCAAGTAATCAAAGAATATTTTTCCTCCATCAAAACGCTTTATGCTTCAAAGAAGTCTGCTATTTTTTACAAGAAACTACTCCAGTGCCAGAAATTTCCCGAACACTCGGGAAATGACGTCAAAAAATCAAAACCATACAACCTCTGATCGAAATCTTCAAACTCGTAAGCCCTCAATGAGGTAACACCAAGTTTACAAAGAATGGCTCCAGAGCCAAAAAGCTTTCGACGTCTCGGGAAATGTCATCAATTGTCATCCTATCGAGCAAACAGAAACACAAGGCCATAAAACCCAAAGCGGGCAGCCTCGAGCCCGAAAGCCCTCTATAAGGCAACACCAAAACTGTAAGACCTCAAGAAAGGCATGAACTATACTTGTAACAAGTAACTTACCTGTAAGACCTCAAGCAAGGCATGAACCATACTTGTACCAAGTAACTTATCTATAGGTTCACAAGAAAGTCATGTTAAAATTTGTATGACCTTACAAAATGCATAATCCTGATCTTAAAGTTAAGGCTATATATCCAAACTTATAATACCCCTAAAAAGGCATACACTCGGGGACTAAAAGGATACAACCAAACACAATGACTACGGTCACAAGGCTCCGGCCAAACTCTCGCGACTCGGGGATGCCCGACCGTCGCTATGAAATCACAGGCCTTCAAATACTTCGAAAAAACTTCGAAAAAAAACGATTAATCAGGCTACCCCCGGCATAAGCAAAAGAGCTTCGATCATATTAGCTCTAAATAACAGGCTTCGAAACAATTTTAGCCATCGAGTGTAACCTCACGAGGTGCTCATTCATCACTACACAATGACTCACAATCGAGGTTATTATTGAGCCGTGGAAGAGCTAGGCAAACACAAAATTTCGAAAAGTCTTTAGCGAGGGAAAAATAAAGCCTATATTAGAGGTCGTGCCGAGCCGACGCATAAGAGCCACTGTCACCAGCTTAAAATTTAAGGTCGTACCGACCCAATGCATAAGAGCCACCGTTGCTAGCCTACATTAGAGGTCGTACCAACCCAACACTTAAGAGCCACTGTCGCTAGCTTAAAATCAAAGGTCGCACCGACCCAACGCGTAAGAGCCTAAGAGCCATCTTAAAATCCAAAAACTTAAGGGTCAATGAGCTTGAGTCGAAATTCGACTCGTAGACTGAGCCCGAAACAGTTAACTAAAATCTCCTAAGGGCAAATGCATAAAAGCCTACGAGCCAGCCCAACGAGCCTCAGGGCCGATTTGCAAACCTAAGGGTTTTACTTCGAAGTCTAGTTTACCTAGCCAATCATAAACGAACGTATAAATTCAAAACAAAGAAAGACATACTCAAGCAAATTGAAATTCATGGAAGGGGAAAACCGAAAGGTTTCTTTACATACACATATATGAAACAATGCAAGGCTACATTCACAAAAGTTTCTCTAAGAGCACTGTACAAAGAACCAAAATGAAAAAAGCTTAGTCTATTTTACCCTCGGGGACTGCGGCCCAATCGGCCTATTCTCCATTATCTTCGGCATCAACGAGGAATTTGGCATCGTATTCATCTGCCTTGCCCTGGCTATCTCTTCCGAGAGATCGAAGCTCCTAGCATAAATTTCTTCGAGAGTTTCCCTCCGGGATTTGCACTGGGCATACTCATTGCTTCTGCTCTCCTGATCTGAAGCCCCTCTCAACTTAGCTCGAGCATAAACAACATCTTTTAAATAGCCCGCCACTTTCTTGTCGGCCTTAGTCCGAACCTCTTCAACCTTAGCAAGGGAATTTACGAACTCAGCCTTCATCTCCAAAAGATCTGACTCGAGCCTTGCAATCTTGCTCATTTGAACTGAGCTATTTTCACGAGCATTCTGGAGCTGCACCTCGAGGGCAGAAACCTTGGCCAAAGCATTTTTCTTGGCTTCAATATGGGTATTTATCTGAGCCCTTAGCCCGTTAAACTCATACTTGGCCTGGCCAACCTCACCCTAAAGGCGGTCTAGATCCTCAGTCTTGCTCTGCAACTGAAGTACCACAATATTAATCTCTAAATATGGAGGAAAAAGCATGCATTTCCTCGGAACAAAAGTTACCTATTTCTTAAGGTGGCTTTCGTAGTTCAGGCTCCAATTCGCCTCGTACCACAGGTATACCAACTCATCTCCCTTTTTGTCACAAAGGAGACTGAGGGATTTCTCCCCCTCCAAGGCTTTTCACAACCTGGCTTCACGATGAAGAAACTCGGACTTAAGCTTGTCGAAGGCCAAAACTCACCATCTAACAGAGCCGCTAATCCTCCTCAAAAGACGAATGCACACCGACCGGCCTGGTCTTATTGGCCCCAACGGAACCACTCTGAATAGGAATTTGATCATTCGAGACCTCGTTTGAATTAGGTGGTCCCTGATCTCAAACACCCTTTGAAGTACCTTCGATGGGAAAAGAAGACGGTGGCTGAAAATCCTTGTCCCTCGAAGTACCTTTTATGAGAAGAGAAGACGGCGGAAAAAGAGGAGTTATTTTCCTAAGGCCAAAAGCCTCGGGTGCTACAGGCTCAGCCGAGACATCTCCTCTAGGCCTTCGGGCAGGACTTATCTCGCTAAGAACGCCTTCACCTTGGGGGGGTTCCTTCCGTTTGTTATTATTCCTCGGTCCCCAAGTCGACGATCCTTCATCCTCTCCGAGGTGGAACGTTCTCATCTCAAAAATTTCCCCAATGCCTGCAATGGCGGAGTTAGTGCACATAAAAGAAAGTACATTTCAATGAAAGTGTCACGACCCAATCGGATGTGCCGCGATGGACACCCGGTACCTTACTCAACCGAGTATCAATGCAACGTATTTTTCTTATTACGTCATCATATACATGTGACATACGGTCCTAATAGACCAACATGGTTATTTATAATCAAAACATAGGCCGTACAATCTTTCATATATACGACATATGTCTGCAAGCCTCTAAGGGTACATGTATGTCATAAAGGTCGGGACACAGTCTCGCCATACAAAATAATGCACGTCTAAATCATACTAACCAAACAAGAAACTCCGAAGCAAATGGAGCGCACCAATATCTTCCACTGAGCTGACAGCCTACTTAGAGGGCTCTCGACCTATCTATCGGGACCTGCAGGCATGAAGCGCAACATCCCTCGGAATAAGGGACGTCAGTACAAAAAATGTACCGAGTATGTAAGGCACATGAATAAGCACATAACAGACATGAAAGAAATATACAGTAAATGACTCAACCTGTAAGTTTGGATAACTCTGTAAATCATAAAATAATTATAGTGTCATGCATATGTGTATGAATGTCATGTCGTGTATTGATACATGTGTTCATAACATCATCAAACCTCTAAGGGCATCCCATCATATCATCTCGACCACTGTGGGCAAAATCATCAATGTATACCAGCTGATCAGGTGGTGGTGCGTATATAATGCCATAATCTTTTCCCATATCCCATATATACATATATATATATATATATATATATATATACATATATATACACACATATATATATACATATATATATATATATACATATATACATATATATACACACATATATATATACATATATATATACATATATGCATATACATATACATATATACGCGTATATAACACTATCTAATTCATGGGTCAATGTACATGTATAAATGCATGAAATGCATAAGAAATACGTTAATAAGATTTTCTCTGAATGAAATAAAAATCAATATGACTTTCAGATAATCTTTATCAAATACGTTTTTTTCTGAAACCCGTGAATGAAAGATAATACTAATTCACATGAGGAATCAAGAATATAGATATCCCTAGTATTTCCATGAATAGAGTAATTTATGAAAACCGTGTGTTTGCTCGTTTTCTTTTGTATAATTTGGATCATGCCATAAAGAAAGAAGGGATGGCCTTAACATACCTGGAATAAGGAAAAATTTGTGTGATATTTTTGAGAAGGATTACACCGTACTCCTTTAGAACCGCGCAAAACTTTCATTGCCAAGGAGCTAGTAATATTTGTAAGAAATTTGTTGAAGCTTTGAATGGATATAGCGTCTGGTTTGAAAGTTGAATTATGAATATGTTATATTATTTAGATGAAGCAAATGAAGTTATTTTATGTCTTGATGATTTGAGTCTAATTAAGCAAGAATTTGCCAATTTTCTTACATGTAAGTATCTCACTTTTAGATGCCTCCTTTCAACCAAAATGGTTAGTCATTAAATTGGAGTGGGGGTCTGCCACATCACCACTTAGTCCTTATCAAATATATCCATAATTAATTAGGTAATGTCCTGTTACCCGGTAATTAACCAATTACCCGCATAATTAAGAATTGTCGTAAATTACTTAAAATTCTATTTATTTTTAATACACATTATACATCCTACTATCATGGTCATATGGTACCTTGTATGGTACTTGTACATAAATATCGGTTATTATTTCTCAGCCCGTATTTTATCCCAACATGCCAAACTTGGACGAAAATTTATTTTCCTTGACTTGCTTCCCGTCTTAACTTCACTAATTTACTCATCACTTATTTGAAATAACATAATCATTATAATCTCCAAATAATCTTTACCAAATAATCCTTATTGCTTTTTCATTTTTATCGCATTCTTCTTTTAACATTCTATAGTCACTAGAACCACTTAATTCTGACTTAATTCCACATTACTCCATATTCCCCCCTTTAGGGGAGTACTAAGAGCTGAAGCCACGAGGATCTACTTATAGATGTTTTACCTCTTCATTTTTGGCGTCATTTCAAAACATCAATGATCCTTACTTGCCTTGCGGCAATCCTTCTGTACCGAGGATGACAAATTTCCTTACTCTCGAGGGTAACACTTAATGTAACTGGTACATACAGTCCCTTAAGCTTAACTTTGCTAACATTGCTTGCTTTAGGGAAGCATCTTCCTAGATGGCCATTCTCTGAATATCTCATAAATCTTCTTCTGTTGTCCATTCTACTATCGCCAGAATGAAATCTAAAATTCTCACGATGCCAACTATTATCAAATCACTCAGTTCCTAATTCATGTTTAGTTTATCTTATTCACCTATCCATACTGGTTTTTATTACTCCGGGGTTTAACTTTTCCTTCTGTTAATCACGTTGGAGTTGCGACCTTATTTCTCGATATGAGGATGTGACTGTATGGCTTATATTCTCTTGTTGTCTTAAGGCCCATCACCTCACGTCTCTTTCTTAATTTGACTATAGATTATGTAACACTCTACTACTGCCATCCATGTATCACATTTCACTCATAATACTTTATTATCTCTCTTCGTACTTCCCTACTAATATTTCTATTTACCATTTCATCCTGAAAACATTAACAAGACATTCTTTTGCTTTTTACCTTCCCTTGCTCCATCTACTGGCTCTTCGAGCTGCCTAACATTCTCCCTCTACTAGGGATATAAGCCATACTAAGGTAATATTTATCCCTTCAAGGTTTCTAGTTCCTATCTTTATAGTACTCATATCTAAGTGTATTATTTTAGTGTGCACCATTTGGGTGTCTCACAAGGATATCTATTAGCACATTTACAATATCCTTTGGCAATGTCAACTAACACAAGCAATCCATTTACTAATTTGGGTTACCCTAACCCCAATCGGATCTTGATATCACATCCTTCTCTTAACTATACTTGTTAGCCCCCATAAGGCATAACTGAAATGGGTGTGACCAATTGTACATCTTTGTTACTGTTGAATATTATAAAAAAAGCTTATGTTCCTCTGCCTGAATTATAACCACTATTAACCTTCATTAATTAGGCGCCTCGTACCCTTTTTCATCTTGCTTCCTTTGCTTGTTGAAATTTATATTTATTTTCTTAATCTCTCGTTGTCTTTCACCATAAAGGTGGATAGGCATTCTTTCCTTAAGGCTTCTTATCAGGAAGCTTACACCTTTCAGTACACCCATGATCTGCTAAAGATCTCACATTTACTTATCATAAGAAAGATGCAAAATCGAGTTCCTCTAAATCAATAATTCCACAACTATATCTCTTATCGATCGTCTTTCTAAATGTAGGCATTGACAAATTATGTATAAGATAGAGCTTAGGAAATTGAGTTCTTACAAGTGAGCTCTACCACATGATCTAAAGTAAGAAGAAAGAGTGACAATCCTAAATGCCCTGTAGCCTCCTACTAATAAGTGTAGTGCACGACACACCCATAAACAAGACTCTACTAGACATGGCTTGTAGACTCCCTAGGACAGAACTGCTCTAATACCACTTTTGTCACGACCCAATCCGATGGGCTATGACAGACACCCGGTACCTTACTCAACTGAGTACCAATGTAACGTATCTTTATTATTACATCATCATATACACATGACATATGGTCATAATAAGCCAATAAACTCAAAACATAGGTCGACAAGGCTGTAGAATCTTTCACGTAGACGACATATATCTACAAGCCTCTAAGAATACATAAATATCATAAAGGTCGGGACAGAGTCCCGCCATACCAAACAATACACGTCTAAATCATACTAACCAAACAAGAAACTCCGAAGCAAATGGAGAGAACCAACATCTTCCGTTGAGCTGATAGCCTACTTGGAGGGTTCTCAACATGTCTATCGAGACTTGCGGGCATGAAACGCAGCATCCCCAGGCAAAAGGGACGTCATTACGAAAAATGTACTGAGTATGTAAGGCACATGAATAAGTACATAACAGAAATGGAAGAAATATATAGTAAATGACTCAACCTGTAAGTTTAGATAACTTTGTAAATCATGAAATAATTATAGTGTCATGCATATGCGTATGAATGTCATGTCGTGCATAGGTACATGTGTTCATAACATCATCTAGCCTCTGAGCGCATCCAATCATATCATCTCGACCACTGTGGGAAAAATCATCAACATATACTAGATGATCAGGTGGTGGTGCGTATATAACGCCTTAAATTTTTCCCATATATATATATATATATATATATATATATATAACGCTGTCTGAGTCATGGGTCAATATACATGTATAAATGCATGAAATGCATAAGAAATACGTTAATAAGATTTTCTCGGAATGCCATAAAACTCAATATGCCTTTCAGATAAACTTTATCAAATACGTATTTTTCTAAGACCCATGAATAGAAGATAATAATAATTCACATGGGGAATCAAGAATATAGATACCCCTAGTATTTCTATGAATAAAGTAATTTATGAAAACCATGTGTTGGCTCATTTTCTTTTGTATAATTTGGATCATACCAAAGAAAAGAAGGGATGGCTTTAACATACCTGGAATAAGGAAAAATTCATGTGATATGGTTGAGAAGGATTACACCGTACTTCTTTAGAACCGCGTAAACTTTCATTGCCAAGGAGCTAGTAATTTTTGTAAGAAATTTGTTGAAGCTTTGAATGGATATAGTGTCTGGTTTGAAAGTTGAATTAGGAATATTTTCTATGATTTAGATGAAGCAAATGAAGTTATTTTATGTCTTGATGATTTTAGCCCAATTAACCCAAAATTTGCCAATTTTCTTACACGTAAGTATCTCACTTTAGATGCCACCTTTCAACCAAAATGGTTAGTCACTAAATTGGATTGGGGGCTGCCACATCACCCCTTAGTCCTTATCAAATATATTAATAATTAATTTGGTAATGTCCTATTACCCGGTAATTAACCAATTACCTGTTAATTAAGAATTGTCCTATTTTACTTAAAATTTTACTTATTTTTAATACACTTTATACATTCTACTATTATGGTCATAAGGTACCTTGTATGGTACTAGTCCATATATATCGGGTATTATTGCTCGGCCCGTATTTTATCCCAACATACCAAACTTGGACGAAAATTCATTTTTCTTGACTTGCTTCCCCTCTTAACTTCAGGAATTTACTCATCACTTATTTGAAATAGCATAATCTTTATAATATCCAAATAATTTTTACCTTGGACTGATGTCAATTACCTTACGAAAAATTCCACGTACAATATTACAGGGTAAAATATTGTCGTAATTTAATATTACGAAGCATAACATCATCGTAATATAATACTGGAGAACGAAATATTGATGTAATATTGTGCGGCATAATAGAAAGAAAACCACACAGCAATACCACCTCTTCTCCCCATCCACAGTCTTTTCTAACTGCCTCGAGGTGCTCCTCCTCTATTGAGGAGATAAACCTCGATGCATGCTCGCGATAGCCCTGAACATTGGGAGGTCTCTCTAATGCAAAGTCCCTCCTCATGACAAAGTACCTCAAAGTTAGCTCACCAGATACTGGCGATGTACCACCGACCAAGCGCGAAGTAGAGGCAGAACTCTCCTCTCCTTGGTGAACGATATTGATATAGTAGCCATGATATGATAAAATAAGAAAAAGGAATGTAAAGGCTTGTGCGAAAGCTTATGAAATGGTGAGAGAACTAGCACAAAAAAACAACTCTATAAAAGGGATAATTACTCAAAGTAGCGGAGTCCTTAGGTAAGGAATAAGCAAATGCATATATAGAGCAAGCAGCAACTATTCACCTATCCTAAAGGCCAATTGATTATGCCCATGTTAGTGTCATTTTTGGGGAAGTGCATCGGTGGGACCACCTCAGTCACTTCACAACCATGGCACATATATAATATTGTCGCACAGTGCTCAGGAGCCGTTGAGACCCTGAGGATTTTTGTTATTACAAGCATCAATTCTAAAAAGCTATCGACCTAATCTCAAGATGGTGCCTGATCTCGAGGGTCCCGATTACTCCAAGTATGGGCTCCGAGGAGCCAACATCAAAATTCAAAGGCTAACTGTGTACGGTGAAATCGGGGGGACCAATTTCTCATTGACAAAGTGGTTCAGGAGATCACCTCAAAGGCTCGAGACCTCGAGCCAAATAGTTCCCTCAATATTTGTTGACACCCGGCCTGGGAATAATGTTGGCCGAGACCCTGACGAGCACGGGAGGCTTTAGAAGAATGCATCCGGAGCCGATTAAGTCTACCTGGGCGGCGTAACGTTGGTCTACGTATACATCATGAAGCTAGTCAGTTGTCCCGTCCCACTTCCTTTATCACTCAATGTATCTTGTAGTAAGTTTGGATTCCCCTCTCTTATAAAAGGGGAGTCGTTAACACTCTGTAAGGGGCACTTCAACTATTCTTCAGAAGATCAATAACATTTCTCTCTAACTTACTCGCTCGAGGCTACTTCATTATTTATTGCTTTCATACTTGTTATTCATTTATTGCTTGATATTGGCTATAAAGAGCCTTCTTTAATTATATCCTAACTGTTATCCCCTTCTCGGTTACCCCTAATAGCTCAAACTTGAGCCGAGGCATTAACATTGAGGCCTTACATCGATTAGTCTGAAGCCCGGGTAGCAAGCCCCTCGGTCTGATTACTGCCCCATTTTAACTTGTATTTCGTCGTTAAACTTCATACGCCTAGCATCAACTGCTCTAACAACTAGTATAAAAATAGATCACGTATTTTTAGAGTCCCATTTACAAATTTAATTGTTATTACCATTTTCACGGTAAACACTAACTTCGTGTAAACGATGGTGAAAAATTCAAAGACATAGAGCAGAAAAATCTTCTTACATTGCCAAAAATATATTTACAAGGGGTGCGCTTACAAGACCTATTCCCCCGAGAAGTTCATACACAAAAAATAAAGGAAGACGACGCGAGCCTATTCTTCGCCATCACTACTCTCTGGATCATCTCTATAACCCTCGTCCGAAGTGGCCGAGAATGCTGATTCTTTCTCTAAGTCTCGAGCTTCCTCAATCTCAACTGAGAGATCGACGCCTTTGGCGCTTGCTTATTCGTGAACCTGCCTACTTGCTTGCGAACGAGCATAAGCTATGGACCGAGCCAGCTTCTGCTTGTCCTTCTCCAATATCTCTCAGGCTCGTTCATTCGTAGTAGCGACATCTTTCATGTATGAAGATGCATTCACTTCGGCCTCAGACTTGGCCACAGATAGTGCAACAGCCTCCTCCTGAGCATCTCGGAGAAGACCTTGGGTCGATGCCAACTCCGTCCGCAAAAGCTCTCTCTCCGAGGTTACGGCCTTATTTTGCCCCTCAACTCGAGGATCTCCGCATCCTTGGCTACAACCTCTTCCTGAAGTCTCCTTATAAGGGAATCCTTTTGCCCGATCTACAAAGGCAAAATAAGCTTGTAAACATTAAGTCATAAGAACAAAAAACGAGTTCATGGATGCCGTGTTACCTGCTCAGCAAGGCTAGCCTTTTCCTAGCACACTCCCACCAAACTAGCTTGAAGCCTGCTCAACTTCTCCCCCTTCGGGCAAAGGAGGCCTTCGACTCCTTTAGGTTAGAGGTGAGCTTCTCAATCTCCTTCCCACAGCATGAAAGCTCATCTTGAAGCCTAGAAAAGGCATGCTCATACATTCTGTTGGCCTGCAACAAAGTAGGAAAGCTAGAAAAACAAAGGCAAAAAATTTGAAGCGCTAAAAATATGCCAAAAAAATATCACCTGCTCTTGAAGCCTCTCCGCCTACTCAAGAGCGATGGTAGCATCGAGGTTGATGTCCTCGTCGACACCGTCGAAGAGGTTTTTGAGTACATCTTCCCCTCTATGAGAAGCCCCTACGTCAGTGGTAGCCGAGTCTTGTGCAACCCTGATTTCCCCCGGTGAGTATGAATGGCCTAAATTAAAGTCCTCAAGGGCATTAATTTCTCTGAGGGTCTCATCTTGCCCCTGAGAAGCTTTGAGCTCAAGCCCTTCGGAGTCACCAGCGACGGGCTCATCGGCGGGTACTGTACCATGTCCGGCTTGAAACTCGGGGACTGTGCCCACATCCTCCTCGAGGGTCTCCTCAACACAGGTTTTGTCCATATCGACCACTCCCGATTCGGCGGCTTTCCGCCCATCAACTTACAGAGCATCTGTGCCTCAATTTGCCATCTGTACCAAAGGGTCTTCATCATCATCATCTTCAACCTCGATACAGCAGCCAAAGTCGAGACCTTGGCATCAGTGCGAGACCTTTGAACTTTAGTTTTCTTTGATTTGGGAGGCGTAATCGACGCCTCTTTCTTCCTCTTCTTGCCCTTACCGAGCTTCGAGGTCCTTTCCTCACTATCGGGAGACGGTCTCATCAACACTCTATCCCCGAGACCTATACAAGCATGATGCATCACACTTACCACCATAAAAGATATTCATGAGGAAACATGGTACAGATAGCAGTAAAGAGCATACCGTGGTTATTGGCCTGCCACCTCGTTTTGGCCAAGTCACGCCAAGAACGATCGATATAAGGGAAAGCGGAGTCCAGCTATTTGATCCATCTAGATAGGTTCTGAACCGCGCCAGGTACAAAATGGTGGCTGCATAATCAAAAGAAGATCATTTTTTCAGAAGGGGATGAAAATGTAATAAATATGTTCGATTTAGGGGCACTTACGATTCATATTCGACTCATAGGGGAATGGCATTCTATTAGTCGGGATAATGTCTGAGGTCCTCACTCTGATAAACTGACTCATCCACCCCCAATCCTTATCCTCACTGATGCTCGAAAAGAACGGCCATGCGGATCGAGAGTGGAGCTTGATCAAACCCCGAAAGAGACGAGGGCGGTATAGTCTGACGAAGTGATTGAGGGTGAATGTCATACCCTCAACCTGGTTGGAAAACTACCGGAGCATTTGAACGATCCTCCAGAAAGAAGGATAGATCTGACCGAGCATCACCCGGTACTCATGGCAGAAACCGAGAATCACCTGATCTATCAACGAGGAAGAAGGATCTGAATAATCTACAGGGCCTAAAGTAAATGGGTATGTATACACACTGAGGAAGCCAGCTTTATGGTCCCCAGAATTGGGAATTTCTACTAACACTACCTCTCCCCCATCGACAGTTTTTCTTCACTCTGTTCGTATCGGTCACCACGCTGATATATCAAGATACGTGCTAACATCGGCCTGGTGTGGCAGGGGGATTTTAGATGGAAAAATCGGATACATTATCAAATTTGGTAGGGTACATTGCTCGATAGTTGGGGGCACTTTTGGTTTGCCCTTCGACATGCATGACGAGGAGGAAGTGCCCTCTTTTTGAGGTACCGTTCTAGAGGTTCTGGCCATGGCTATATAAAAGAGGGGTTTCTAAGAAGGAAAGTGAAGAAGAAAGCGCAGAAGGGAGAAGAATGCAGAAGATGGTGAACTTGGCTATAAAATCTTCAAGGTGTTGTAAAGTCTGAATGGAAAAATGGTTGAGGTATTTATAAAAGCCACATGAGCAGCGTTTGGGAAGTGGAAAAGTTGAACCAATAGCGGTTTATGGGCTTCTCAATAGTCTTGTTGACAATGACCCCTGTGCAGATATTTGAGTCATGACATTTAATGCTCTGATAGACTGAAGTCACGGGGGTAGTATCGAAAAGGTAAGAACTCAAGATCGTTTCTTATCATTTTCATTCTAAGAAACGCGGGGACTATCTCCAAAGGCTCGAGACAATGGTCGAGGTTCAACCCCGAAGGATTATCAAGGTTTGACCTTGGGGCAGTGCAGATCGGTATTTATGATGGAAAAATGGGAAGTTCCCAAGGCACGTGATTTAGGTTGACCAAGTCTATTAGGCTAGTATGATCCCGTACCGTGGCATTAAATAGTTGTACCAGCAATATATCTTTATAATAAATGCATTTATACTATGTTGGGATTCCCCCTCATATATAAAGGGGAACCTTGTCATTTTGTCGAGATACATAAGATCATATACTCAATACAATATTCAATACAAGAACAAGAACATTCTCTGCTCTCTAACATAAACACATTCTCCTTTGATTCTATTGCTTACATTTATTGTATTTCATTAATTGTTCTTCATTTATTGTTTGTTATTGATCATAAAGAGCCTTTATCAAAGCTCTCAAAACTGTTAGTCCTTCATCAGCTGTCCACAACTTGCCTAGCTTGACCTCGAGGCCCCGTATAGCCCGGCTCGAGGCCCCGATTCTCAACCACTCTGTTTGCCTAAATATACCGCTTTCAATTTTTTATCTCATTTTCTAGTTGCACACGTAGCATCTACTACCTAACAACTAGCATAAAAATAAATCACATATTTTTAGAACCACAAAATCAAATTTAATTTGTAATTACCATTTTCAAGGTAAACACAATACTATACTTAAATAACCGTATTTCATAGCATCCCAACGTGATTCACCTTATGGGGTTATTTTAATCCTATACACTCTATGAAATCCCTTTTATTTGAATAATTACCCAATCAATGGGCTAAACGTAATTCTATTATCTATCACAATTACACCCTTATTCTTCCACTAGGTCAGTATTCCATCTCTTCTAAATTCTCCTAGTCTTAAACTCCTCTGAGTTCACTCATGTTATACTGAGCTTTTTATAACTTATGGAAACCATCAGCTCTCTTGTTGTGATGGGTTTAATCCTGAGGACTTACCTATTCTCGTCACCTTCTCGCTCACCTTTTCTTATCCTTATTCCTATCTACCTAAAACCTTGTCTCTCTACCACGCTTTAGCTTGCGACCTACATATATCAATTTATACTACTCGCAACCTTCCTTTAACTTGCTATCACCATAGATTTCATTATGTTATTCTAGAACCGCAAGCGAGACATCATATCGTCTCTAAATCTTCTTTACTCTCTTAACTACACCTGTCTGTACTTGGAAACCATAGGCTGGATGATATGCCACTGACAACAACACTATTATTTCTTGATACAAAGTTATGACACTTCCTAACCCTCTATCTGATATCTGGATTATTCGTAACCTTCTGTACTTGGGCATCTCATAAAATCTTTTATCGTATCTTCTATCTCTTTCATAACCTCCCTTCTACATAGGTGGAATTCACATCCATGCTTTAAAGCTCTACTATAATACTTGCACATCATGTGCACACACAATCCGACGAAGGTTCATACCGACTTCTTATGAGGTTGGTACTATTCTAACTAGATTTATCTTAGAGACATTATAGAATATGGCTGTTATATTATCTATTTTGTACTTTGATATTTAGAGTGATTCTACAATGTTCTGTATCACGATTTCTATACTCATCGTGGTCTAAAAAGTAGACTCTTAATTCACTTAGCTAATGTAGCTCTTTAGTTTCCTTTTCTATCTCAGCCGTTAAGTATGCTTACTTTATCTTCTGATCTGCGGCTCAAGGTATTAGTTATTACTTTAGCCCCTCATGGATGCTATGGAACATCCATGATATAACGTTCTAGCAGTTCAAGCTTTTGTCTTTGACGTGGACTCAATTCTTTCTTTTAACTTATATTGGATTATCTTATGGCTGTATCATTGTCAACGTATATGCTGCATGGATAACATTCCGAATCTTAAGTGTGTTCATATCATAACTAACTCTGGGTTATACATCGAATAATTTCTTTTGTGCTTTCTCAACTTTTGTTAAAAGTAAGCAATTAATTTTCATGGTCGTTCTGCCACTTGTTACATGAATACTTGGCTTATCTTAGTGCCCACATATATTGTAATTTTGTGCAACTCATATGATCTCGAATATTACTTTGGATTTTACTTCCCATTCCTTAGTTACAATAGGTACCATTTTCTTATAGAGTGCATATGATGTTGTAGTGAGACTGTTGTTACAAGACCATTAATTATTTAGGTCACTATGCTTTATTTGAAGCCTTCTTCCTTATTTTCTCAGCTAGTATTTCATTGTAGCATTTAGGGAAGACTGTCTAACTCTTGTAAAGCTGTGAGCTTATCCCATGATATACCTGACATATTTTTTGATGTTCTTACTCACCTATAAATATCCTTAGTCACATACCTCTGTGCCCTTATTCTCATAGGATTACTTCTTTACTCAATTTTTTTGTCTCGCCTGTGGAACTCTCTTTTATTTCCGTAACACTTTTACGACAACTATAACTAATTCAACTCCTATGTAAATATTTCTCAAGGATTACGATGTCGTATGTACGAGATTGAAATCTCTATGATGGGGTTTACTAGGTTTATCTCGCATGATCTGCTAATTTATATGTATCCTCTTGTTTAGCCATAACTAGTCTCTTCCAGAATCAACTTCTAACTACTCGTTGATCCATTCTCAGATCTATATTCCGCGTAATCTCTCTTGGGTTATTTCCTTTGTCTTAACTTACCTCTCGCACTAGTTCCTTATGTATCAAGTGTTTATTCACACTTATTTATCAATAACATCCTTGGAGGGAACCCTTACTGCATCTCCCCGCCATCGTGCTTGTATAATGTTCTAGAGTCATAACATATATGTAGGATCTGAATAAATGCAATCTCATCCCTTTCACCTTTTTACCGCATTATTCCTTTACTTGTCCATAGTTACCTCTCCATCTTTCGCATCTTTTCACATCTTTACTAACTCTTACTCGCCTTGTGGTAACCCTTCTATACCAGGGATAACTAAATTTCTTGCGCGCGAGGGTGGCACCTAGTGTAGGTGGCACACTTAGTCCCTCAAGCATAACTCTGCTCACATTGCTTGCTTTAGGGAAGCATCTTCCTAAATGACCTTTAAAGGTTATTCTTCCGTTGTCCATTCTATTATTTCATGAACACAATTTCTGAAATTCTTACGATGTCGACTATTATCGAATCCTTTAGTCTACAAATCATGTTTGATTTTTTTTTCTTATTTACTAGCCAATGTTGATTTCTATTACTCCAGGTCTAACATAGCCTTCTGGTAATTACGTTTGTGTCTCCAACTCATTTTCTCGAAATGAGGATATGACTTTATGGCTTATACTCTTTTATAGTCTCAAGGCTGTCACATCTTATCTTTTCCTTTACTCTATAGACTATGTCATCATGTCATATTCTGATTTACTATTACCATCCTTTTATAACATCTTACTCGTAATACTTCATTTACTCTCTTCTTATTCTCATGCTAATATCGTTGTTGATTACCTTATTCTAAAATCTTTAACAAAACATTCTTTCACTTTTATCTCCCCTTGCTTCAACTCACTATCTCTTCAGGTCGCCTATTATTCTCTTTTTACTAGGGGTGGGAGTCATACTAAAGTAAATATTTATCCCTTCTAGGATGCCAATACATGTCTTCTGATATTTTTGAACGTTCTAGTATTCATATCTGACTGTACTATTCTAGAGTGTACCATATGGTATGCGCGGTGTAATAGGGCCTCAAACAGGGCCACATCGTCAAGAATTCTCTCTCTACTAATGCCCTTACCTGCTGCTGTATTAGCCCTCTGGCTAGGTGTAATTTTTTCAAATTGCAAGCATCTCTATAATTAACAAACATAAGTCTTAGCTCGAACTCTTATGACTCAGCTCTATAGCACAATGTGAATTTTAAAGAAGGGTAACATACTCCTAAATGCCTTATAGCTTCCTATTTATATAATGTGGTGCACAACACATCTTTAAACAAGGCTCTACTAGACACGGCTTGTAGCCTCCCTAGGACAGAACTGATCTAATACAAAGTTTTTCACGCCCCAAACCTGAAGAAGCGTGGTCGCCAACCAGTGCCATACTCGGCCCGAGTACACCACTGTATAACTGTGAACACTAGAGGGGTAACCCTCAATTTAGGCCAATGAGGCCATATTATAAATCATATGAAAATATCGTCTCTCTCATTTGAGGGGTAAATATACCCAAAAGTTAATATATGTAATTGTGTAGGCTGATGAGGCGCCATGAACATCTACTGATATACAAACTATACATGATGCGTCTACAAGCCTCTAAAGATAACTAATATGTACCATGGTCGGGACAGGGCCTCGACCTACCCGTCAAACCTACATATAAAAAAATTGACTTCAATGTCTAGACCCGATAACTCCGAGAAAGTGGAGCTTACCAACCAAGATGATGTGTGACTTTGTCTATTGGAAAAGTCTGTCCAATTGTCAATCAGGACCTGCAAGTATGAAATACAACTCCCCTGACAAATGGGACGTTAATAAAAAATAATATACAGAGTATGTAAGGCAACAGAATAATCAAAAGCTCAAACTGAACGGATAATATAATAACTGAAAGTAACTAGGAGTCAAAGATAATCTAAAGATATGCTTACCTGTTGATACTGAATCAACTCTCTCAATATAATAAATAAAATAGCTGTCTGGACTTATAAGGCTCAGTATGTGTAACTGATTTGCCATAGTAGGCTCGCTCATAGGTGCTCGACCATACCATGCTCTATATCTCGTCCATTCTGGGCTCGCTCATAGGCGCTCGACCACAGTAGGCTCGATACATAACTTACCATCTGATAAGAGGTTGGCCAATAGGGGCTTTCCCATCGATTATTGCTTGATAGTGGTGAAAATACTTTAATAATATATATATATATAGAGAGAGAGAGAGAGAGAGATTCTCTGCTCTCTTGGATAATATATATATATATATATATATATATATATATATATATATAATATGAACTTCTCTTTATGTTTCGTTATCAAACACATGTGGTTACTGGATTATGCAAAAATGAAGGAAAGGTTTAGCCTTAACATACCTTAACATCATTGAGTCCTTAGCTTTCAAGCAACTCTTCAAACAACTCAACTCAGTCTACCATAGCATAAGGAGATTCAAAATCAGTGCTGAGTAAAGGCTAAGTCTGTAACTTAAGCTAGTAGCTTATTTTATGTAAATTTGGGGAGCATATCCCTTGTAACAAGGGCCTCTTCCAATGCTATATACCAACAACAACAACCAAAGAAATAAAATAAGACCAAAATCAACAATAGGGTACAAAATATTTTAATAACAAGTCATCGACATATCACGACGAGCAGCAAGCTCGGATTGAATCCCTTTAGCACCCTTCAACCCCATTATCACCACTTATAGGCTTCTTAAGTTAACTTAACATCATCATTAACATAATAATAAAGTTATTCATCAATGATTCCATACCATATATTTATAACAAAAAAAAAACTATCCACAACTCTAACTATCTCCAATTAACAACTTTATTCACTAGTTCATATCTAGTACATCTATTTAACTTAATAAACATCAAGATAACCTTAAGAACATACAATAAAACAATACAAATACCTCCTATAGTAGCTTCAAGTCGACATCCAAGTTATATTTATATTACAAAAGCCTTCAATGGCAATACAAAACCATAGAAGTGACTTAAGCTAATGCAAGTATTATCTTGAAGTTTATTATCCTAACAACTTAACCAAGATACAAGAAATCTTAAGCACAATTAGTAGTCAATTATAATCACCTTATCCATTCGCAAAAACTTGAAATTTCAGTCAAACACAGCCCACAACTATCCTCAATGTTAACACAACCTCAAAAAGGTGATCTTTTTCACTAGAACTAACCTTTGATGTGGAGATATGGTGTAATCCATTTGCAAGACTTGAAAAAACCTAGGGTTTATATGAAAACCTTGGGATAGTATTTTATATAACTTAAAAGACTTAAAAATACCTCCCACAGGAGCTAGAACCAACCAAAAAGAACAAGAAACTTACTTGCGCGATAAGATTCCCGACACTTGATTTGTGTTGTTTGCCCATTGTTTGTGTCTTGGATCATGAGAGAAATTTGAGAGAGTGTTTTTAGGTGTCTAGGGTGTGAAGATAATGAAAAATAATGAGTTAAAATGGGGTTGAGGCATCATATATATATATATATATATATATATATATATATATATATATATATATATATATATATATATCAATATATCTCAACCGCCATTGTGCGTCCCATATAGAGTTGTTTGGCGTACTCTCGTAAAAATGCGAATATATCTCTACTCCAATGTCGTATCGATTAAAATATTTAATGTGTTAGAAACTATACTCATAGATATTTAATTTTGGTAGTTATATCACCCCATAATTCGAAGTAAATTGGTAGAAAATCTCATCTACATTTTACCTAAGTTTCAGCACATTTATGAATGTAACTTGTGATGACCTTTGCCAACTTTTGTTTAGCAACTTGCTTGACTTAAAAAAATAACACAAGACTATCATACAACTAAAATAACTCATAACATAACCTCATTATCTTTTTAAGAACCTTAGTATCATCACAAAAATACAAGTTATAACATTTCCAGCTTGTCGACATTCGATGAAACTTATTTTCTTCAATTTGTTTAGTTTCTTAGCCTTTCAACCCTCTTGGTACTTCTTATCCATGATCGTAAATATTTGTAATCTCCAATGTAACATGATTAACTTACTTTATGTACTCTCAAAGATGATCTCATTTCTGAGCTTACATCAATTGACTTACATATACTCTTTCGTACGAAGATATGCGGTGTAACAATTATGTGATCCCAGATGAAGTCAATGACTTCTTTCTCTTGGACCTTGTCAAACGCATAGGACTTGAACCATTTGTAAAATAATCGGTCAGGAACAATATGAATTGAGCTTTGACAGGTGCTCATGGTATGGCTCTGACCCCATTCCCCGTTTCACAAATAGCCACACAGACAGGACCGAGTTGAGAATTTCTCCTGGTTGATGGATCATCGGGACGCATGTTTTGCACTTGTCACATTTCCATACTAATTATTTTGAATCCTTCTCCATTTTGGTCCAATAGCAGCTGGCTTTGATTAGTCACCGAACCAAGGATTCATCCCCTGAATAGTTCTCATAAGTGCCCTCGTTCTTGTGGCATATCCGATCTCTCCCGATCCCAAGCATCTGGCTAGTGGGTCAAAGAAAGACATACTGAACCATTCACCTTCGACCAAGCTAAATATGGAAGCTTTGGTGTGCAAGGCTCTCATTTCTTTGGGAACTGATGGTAATTTTCTTGTCTTTAAGTAGTATATGTATTTGTTTCTCCAATCCCAAGTTAAACTCGTTGAGTTCACTTTGGCATGACCTTCTTCTATCACCGAATTCATTAGTTGCACCACTTATCCCGAGTCAAATTCATCAAAATTGACCGATGACCCCAAGTTAGCCAGTGCATCAGCATCACTGTTTTGATCTCGGGATATTTTCTACATGGACCATTCCCTGAATTGATGTAGGGTTACCTGCAATTCTTCCAAGTACCTCCACATCCGTTCTTGTTTTACTTCGAACGTTATGTTGACTTTATTTACCATGGGAGGGAGTCGCACTTGGCTTCGATCACTTCGGTCCCAAGGCTCATAGCCAATTCTAGACCTGCAATCATGGCCTCGTTCTCGGCCACATTGCTAATCAATTTTACAGTTCTTATAGACTGCCTAATTATACTTCTCGTATGTGGTTTTAATATGATACCAAGCCCGGACCTCTTTGCGTTGGAAGCACCATCTGTGTAAAGGGTCCAGACTCCCGAACTAGTCCTCGAGGTGAGCTATAGTTCCCTTTCGAATTCGTATATTAAGGCCGGCGTGAAGTTGGCAAAACTTTTAGATTTTATAGCGGTTCGGGGTTGGTACTCGATATCGTACCCGCTAATCTCCATGGCCCATTTGGCCAATTGACCTGAGAGCTTTGTCTTATGCATGATATTCCTTAGTGGGTAAGAGGTTACGACACATATAGGGTGATATTGAAAGTATGGGTTTAGCTTTCGAGAAGCGCTTAGCAAAGCGAGTGCTAATTTTTCTAGGTGAGGATACCTTGATTCGACCTCACCTAGAGTTCTAATGATATAGTAAATATGAAATTACGTACCTTTTTACTCCGAAATAATAAACCATTTACTGCCTCCTCTGAAACTGCCAAATAAATGTACAGCTATTCGTCTGCCTTCGGAGCGTGAAACATGAGAGGTCTCAACATGTTTCATTTGAGTTCTTCCAAAGTTTGCTGGAATTTCGGGGTCCAAGAAAAGTTCTTCTTCTTCTTCAATAGTGACAAGAATCGATGGTTCTTGTCTAAGGACCTCAAGATGAACCGGCCCAATGTAGCTATATGCCCGATCAACTTTTGAACTAACTTGACGTTGTCCACCATGGTGATGTCCTCTATGTCCTTTATTTTGTCTAAGTTGATCTCGATCCCCGATTGGATAACATGAATCTAGGAATTTTCCCGATCCGACCCCGAATACACACTTCTCCGGGTTTAGAATTATGTTGTATTTCCTTAATATGTCAAAGGCTCCCTACAAATGTTTCAAATGGTCCTCTTATCATAGGGACTTGACCAATATATCGTCAATATAAACTTCCATTGATTTTCCGATTCGTTCTACGAACACCTAGTTTACTGGCATTAGTAGGTGGCACCAGCGTTCTTTAATCCAAACGACATTACGTTACAACAGTACAAGCCGAATTTGGTACTGAAAGAAGTCTTTTCTTAATCATTCGGGGTCCATCCGAAATTGGTTGTATCCGGAGTAGGCGTCGAGAAAGTTGAGTATCTCGTGCCCAGCCGTCACATTGATCATTTGATTGATGTTAGGCAAAGGGAAAGAATCCTTAGTGTATTCTTTGTTTTGGTATGTGTAATCCACACAAATTTTTAGTTTAATTTCCTTTTTAGGCGCTACCACTATGTTAGCTAGCCAGTCCGGGTATTTAACTACCTGGATGGATCGTATTTTAAGCAAATTGGATACCTTATCCTTGACGAACACATGTTTGACCTTGAATTGTGGCCTTCTCTTCTATTTAACCATATGGAACTTTGGGTCCAAACTCAGCTTATGAGTGGTTACCTCTAGTGGGATCCCTGTCATGTCAAGATGCGACCAAACGAATCAATCGACGTTAGCTTTAAGAAAATCAATAAGTTTTTCCTGAGCTTGCGGGTTAACACAGTGCCGAAGTATACTTTTTGATCTGGCAGGTGTTAGATCAATATGACTTTCTCCAACTCTTCAACCGTCGATTTGGTGGCGTCAGTGTCATCAGGATCTATGAATGATCTCGGGACACCGTAATCGTCCTACTCATCTACTCCTCTTTCATCCTGTTTCTTCGGTCCGGTTGAGGCCAGTATCCATGATTTCTATTTAATATCTTCCCTTCTAGTCCGTTATGCATTCCTTGATGTCAAAATCGTGGGCTCCGAAGTTGCCTCGTTGACAGCAAATATCTCCTTTGCGACTGGTTGTTCTCTGTAGACCATTTTGACTTCCCCCCCTCCCCGGTGTGGCAAATTTCAACTCCTAGTGTAAGGCCGACGGTATTGTCCTAATGTTGTGAACCCACGACATTCCGAATAAAGTGTTATACCTCATGTCCCCCTCGATCACGTAGAACTTTGTTTCCTGGATTGTCCCGGAGGTGTTCACTAGCAAGGTTATTTTCCTTTGGTTGTCTCACATGCCATGATAATTCCGTTCAACACCCAAACTGCTGGTACAATTTGGTCTAGTAACCCCATTTGTTCTACGACCCTCAATCTGATGATGTTGGCCGAGCTACCTCGGTGAGTCAGCACACGTTTAACTCGAGATTCATTGATAAGTATGGATATTAAAAGTGCATTATTGTGAGGCTCCATGATTCCCTCAGCACTTTTATCGCTGAACGAAATGGCTCCCTTCGGGATATAATCCCGGGTGCATTTTCCCTTGTGATAGATACTTTAGTGCTCCTTATCATTCGTCCTTGGGGGACATCAACTCCTCTAATAATCATGTTGATTACATGCTGAGGCTCCTCTTGTTCAACCTGTTTGTTGGCGTCCATGTTCTTGAAGTCAATCGATCACTCAGGAATTCTTGAAGGTTTCCTCGTCAGTCCGCACTTGTATGGTTGATACCGATCTCTGACCGACCTTGTCTCTTGATGAATGGTCCTCTTAGGTCTATCATCAGCCCTGATGGGGTAATCATATCCAGATGGGGCCCCGAGATAGTCGTCCTCGACCATGATTATTGACTGGCACCTATTGTGGACGTCGGCGCAGGTTACCACCAGGTACTCTAGCAAATTTTCTTTTAGTTGTTCAGAGGCCAAATATCTTCGGTGATTAAGCCCCTGAGTGAGTTCTTGAATGACCCAATCATCTTCAACTAGAGGTAGGTCCATCCGTTCCATCTGGAACCTTGACACGAACTCCCTGAACATCTCTTTTTCCCTCTGTTTTACCTTGAAAAGGTCTAACTTTCTGGTCACGACTTTCATGGCCCTAACACGGGCTTTTACCAAAGCATCTGCAAGCATAGAAAATGAGTTAATAGAATTTAGGGCAAGTTATAATACCATCATTTCTCCTTTGGACAAGTCTCCCCAAAATTTTAGAGTAACACTAACTCGATCTCATCGTCTTCCAAGTCGTTCTCCTTGATTGCGCACGTGTAGGAGGTCCCATTATATTTGGGGATGTCGGACATACAAAACCTCTTTAGGATCGGCTTCAGTGCCAAGCTCGGAGAAAAAGGCTTCTGGATAAACTTCTTGGAGTCTGGCCCCTTCAATATCGGAAGTGCTCCTGGGATCTGATCTGTTACACCCCGTAAGTTTAACAATATTGACATCGTTATATATATTTGATATGGCATTTTTAGTGGAACTTTGTTTTTTGTAAAGAAAAAAAATAGTTTGAAAAATATGATTTTATATAGTTATTAATATTACTACTTTCGAATATGTTTTAAATTATACACATAATATGAGAAAGTGTATGAGATTTTCTTTATTATAAAGATATGAATTATTTTTTTCATAATAAAAGAAGGTTATCATTTTACCATTTTAAGAATTACGCGTACAAAAATTTGTACTCTTTTTATGAGATTAGAAAAATTATAAGTTGAGAAAATATATGTATTTTTACATGGATATTTTAATAAAATAATATTATATGTATTGATTTTATATGATACCACATGACCATGATAGTAAGATGTATAAAGTGTAGTAAAAGTGAGTAATATTTTAATTAATTTGAGATAATTCTTAAATATACGGGTAAATTGGTAAATTACCTAAGATGGTTGAGATAAGAACATCACATGACAGGAGGTGTTAAGTTTTAATTAATCCTAAGGTGACTAATCATGTTGGGAGTCTTGGTGGCACCTTTAGAGGAATCTTGGCTAAAGCCATAAACAAACTTAAATTCATAAATAATAATAATAATAAAAAAAAGCAACGTTACTTCAACAAAGTCTTGAAAGAGATTCATAAACTTAAGAAGCCTTTATTTCCTTGTAAAGTCTTGAGCATTCATAGTCCATTTCTCTCCTCCATTGTGTAGTGTTGTATTAATTTTGAGAAACAAAAATCATGTGCTTTTTTTAAGTCATATCTTCAACATTTATTGTCATGCTTTTACTGTGTAAATTTGTCAATTAATTTAATTTTTTTTCCATAATCTCTCTTTCCTAATTTCCTTATTCTTAATCCGCTGCATCTTTGTTCGCTTGGAGAATTGGTGGCGTGAAATTGTTAACCACAATACTCTGTTAATCATAGAAAGTTCATTTAGTATGTTTTCAATAATTCTATAAACTTATAGGATTGTTTGGTTCCTCAATTTGGGATTCCTTTTGGTTATTTTGATTTGGACTTTTGGTTAGTGGGATTTTTATTTTCGGTCCAAGGATATGTTGGGATTCCAGAGTAGTATACAAACAAAATAAGTCATGGCTTATCAAGATGGGTATGACATATTCCTGAACGGATTTTTCCTTATTTCAGGTATGTTAAGGCTAAGCTTTTCTTTCATTTTGGCATGATCTCGTTATTACACAAGTTTGATAACGAGGCATAAAGAAAAATTCATATTCCGGAATTTATGTATATTTTGGTAGTCTCGCAAGTTGCGTATATTTTCCTAATTTTGTAAGTTACAATATTCTCCTTACCTGGACTTCATATTCAATTAAGTATTTTCTCATTCCAGTCAAGAGAGCAGAGAATTTATATATACGGTATTAAATTATTTTCATTACCATCGAGCTATAATCGATGGGCAGGCCCCTATTGGGCAACCTTTGATCAGATGGTAAGTTATATACCGATCCTATTGTGGCCGAGCACTTATGAGCGAGCCTAATTGGTCGAGATACAGAGCCTAGTATAGTCGAGTGCCTATGAGCGAGCCTACTACGGCAGAGCAGTTATATATATACCAAGCCTACTGTGGCCGAGCACTTATGAGCGAGCTTAGTTGGTCGAGATACAGAGCCTAGTATGGCCGAGCGCCTATGAGCGAGCCTACTATGACAGAGCATTTATATAGCTATATATATATATATACCGAGCCTTATAGGGCTGGACAACTATTTTACTTGCTATATTAAAAGAATTGAGTCAGTATCAACAAGCAAACATATCTTCAGATTATCTTTGACTTCCAGCTACTTGCAGTTATTATATTATCAATTCAGTTTCAGCTTTCAGTTCTACCTTACATACTCAGTACATTATTAGTACTGACGTCGTTCTGCTGAGGACGCTACGTTTCATGCTCGCTAGTATAGACAATCAGTTTGACGAGCCTTTATAGTAGATGGGGCTGGCATTCAGTGAAGGATCGGTAAGAAATCACCTCATTCGGAGTGTAGCCGAGTCTATGAGTCATTGTGTCAGAGTTTTCTACATACTTATTAGTCAACCGGTACCCTGTCCCATTTGATTTCAAATAATCTTAGAGGCTTTGTAAACAGAGGTTCATGTTGTACAGTATGTTAGAGACCTTGACGGCCCATATGTATTAATGTTTTATGAACGATTGTTCATTAATATAACATTTGCCAACGTACAATTGTACGTTACGAGTTGTGGCCATTTGGCCCATGATAGTTACACAAGAAATGAATGAGTTACAGAGTGGTTCACTCGGGCCAGTACGACACCGGGTGCCAATCACTCCTCCCTAGGTTGGGGCGTGACATGATTGACCATAAAATTTTATGTTTTCACATTCTTGTCATTAGCCTCAATCTTCTTCTTACCTGACTCCACTCGTTTTGTCAACTCTTCGAGCATCTTCATTACCTTGGGATTTACCCAGGCTGGGCTTCACTCGGTCTCTCGATAATTTGCTAATCTCTTCGAGCTCTTTACCAGGATTGTTGGGGCTCAACCCTATTGGGGGAGTGGATTTGATTCTGTAGATGCACTATGCCACCTGTTGAGCCTTCCACATTTTGAGGATTAGCTGTAGGCTTACCTCATCACCTTCTCCTCTGGCTCTTCCCGAGCCATTGGTCGAGGTCCCCCCCGCGAACACTATTTTCAGGATCAGTTGGCAAATTGATGTTGATGGACACCTACATGTTAGCATCGACCGGATCGGCAACTAGGATATTGTTAGGATCGGCAGGAGGCACCTCGTTACTAGGCATAATATTATTATTTTCTTCATGATGGAAGACTCAGCATTAACGTTAAAGTGAGTAGACTCAGAGCTTGACATTTTTTGGCTGGCCTAAAATTAAGACTTCAAAGAACAAGGGTAAAATAAGGCATATTATGGAGATTCGTATCAAATCACCACTATTATCCTTAGCCCCACGGTGGACGCAAAACTATTTACCCCAAAAATTGGATAACAATTAAATTTGGGCATGATTTTAAGGATACATAGTTTTATTCAACACAAATAGTAAAGAATATTTGATAAATGAATTAAAAATGAAGTAAGTGTTCAAACCAATTGTGATGTTATGGCCAAGACTAAACTTAGACTGAACAGTGACCTCGTCCACAATTGGACCCTTGGTTCAAGCCTAATCATGAATGAAGAACTGAATAAGTGAACAAGAACTTTAACAATATCTAAAAGGCAGAAAATAAACTTGTATTGTTTTGATTTGCATGTTACAATGTGCCTTACAAAAGAAAAAACTTTTTCTTTATATAGTAGGAGAGTTTCATCCCTAGTATAAAACCTAAAAAAGGTAAAACTCTCCCTTTGCCATTAATTACTGATCCATAATAGACATTGAGCAAGATCCACGCGGTGATATCCAGTTGGGTGCGAATATCACGACCCTTTATCCGTTGTGTGTAACCGTTTACCTTGTTTTCCGAGGTCTTAGAACTCCTCCTTGGCCGGAGTTGCATCGCTTTTCCATACCTGTTGTCGAGCACACCGTTCTCTTTCTAGATCTCGATACGAAGTGTCTCTAACCTCAATTACAATCTCATGCATCCGTGTCCTTCCTTAGTTTTCTCATTGGGAAATCAAGGTAAACATTACCCTTGGTTTTACTGGTACACAGTTTGATCAATGATCTTGCGATTAAATTGGATAAAAAATATTGTGTTGAATTTTTTCTCAAAAAATCTCAATTGTAGAAGAACAACAAACAAGTTTCTTCTAATGGTATTTTCTCTCTTCTAAATTGGTTGCCGCCTATGGTCCTTGCGGAGGGATTCCCGTCAATCCAATTTAACATTGGATTGAAAACTTCAATCAAGGGATAATTTAATTTCAATTCCAAATAGAAAACTTCAATTTGTTCTCAATATTTATTATATCCTTTGCATTATCATAATATTAATTCCTCAATAGGAATTGAAAGGTAAGGCCTAACTCAGTAGGTGTTTGCTACTTATCCTATGGCTTTGGGAAGCTATCTAAGTGTTGACCGTGAAAATGGTAACAACAATTAAATTTGTAAATGAGATTCTAAAAATATGTGATCTATTTTTATGCTAGTTGTTAGAGCAGTTGATGCTAGGCGTATGAAGTTTATTGATGAAATACAAGTTAAAACGGGGCAGTAATCAAACCGAGGGGCTTGCTACCCGGGTTTCGGACCGATCGATGAAAGGCCTCGAGGTCGGTATCCGGCTCGAGCTCGGGCTATTGAGCGTAATCGGGAAGGGGATAACAGTTAGGAAATAATTAAAGAATGCTCTTTATTTCCAATATTAAGCAATAAATGAAGAAAAAGTATGAAAGCGATAAATGGAAAGAGTAGCCTCGGGCGAGTAAATTAGAGAGAGAGAGAGAGAGAGAGAGATGTTATTGATCTTCTGTAGAATGGTTTGAGCCATAGCATCCCCTTACAAAGTGTCGTGGATTCCCTTTATATAGGAGGGGAATCCTGTGATAGTGCAAAGTATATTAATTGTAAAAGCATGGAGATGGGAAGGCTAGACAAGACGCCTCGATACAGGCTTTGGGTAGGCCAACTCTATCAGACTTAGTCGTGTGCCTTGGGAATTCCCCGTTTTGCTCCAGCCTCGATCTTCGTCTTCTTTGAGTCGGGCCTCGAAGAGCCCCGAGGGAGGGAACTCGGCTGCAACTCCACGTCCTCGGCTATTGAGACATTCTTCTGAAACGACTTGATAGCAAGAAATTAGGCCCTCTGATTTTGCCGCATATAGATAGTCTCCGCATTTCTCAAAACGAAGCGATGGGAAAGGATTCTGATACCCGACTCCTTGAGCTTCCCATGATGACATCATACTGATGACGCGATCTTATGCGTGAGTTTTTACAATAACCGGGACATCACATGGACTTGTCTTTTCGACATCATTCCATGCACTATCGATTCCTATTGTCCAAGGTAAAAGTACTGCAGTCAATTCAGTTCTTCAGGAATGCAGTAATTGCATCCGCCGGTCAGTTTTCCAAAGGCCTCAATGACCGCGTCGTTATCTCCTATAAATGGGGCATTTTGGCGTGGTTTTTCTATCCAAGTGCCTTCACCTGCTCACTCACTCTTCTCTCCTTATCATCTTCCTCTATTGTTTATCATCATGTTTGGAGTCTGCGACCTCAAGGTCATTTGGCATTGTTTAGATAGGATGTGTTGTGGCCTCCTGCTTGAACTTCCCTTTGTTATTCGAGATTACATTGTTTTGGTCGTCGCTGCCGTTGTTGGTGCGATTGTTATTGCTATCCTTATTAGCTCGAGATGATGACATATGGGGGCTCTCCCCTTTTTTATAAAGTCATTCAGACTATGCACCGCTGCTCATAAGGGGCTCGGATTATGCACCGCTGCTCACCTTCATACCTGGACTCGACATGGTGCTTTGCCCCGGGCTGGCAGCTTGCACAGCTCGATGTTCCAAGAAATTGATTCAAAGTAGCCGTGCAAGCGAGGCCGATACTCACCAGGTCTGCTATCTCTCTTAGGTTCTCTTGGCTAGTGATGGTCCTCGACCTTTAGCGGGCTATGGCATTTTTTCATCCCTCCCTGCTCCTCGACCTATACTTTGGGGATATCAGTGCGGAAGGCCGGGATGAGGCTTCTGAGGATGCGTGCCCGGAGGTGTTTGTTGCAGGAGGTGGACCTTTGAGAGTAGACTAGTCTCTAGACTTTTAACACGTGTGTGCATCCTTTTGTTTCTTTGTTTCTGTGTAAGGACCCCTTGCGGGCTTTTATAATTGTATGTAAGGACCCCCCGAGGGCCTTTGTCAGCCAATATTTATGAAATATGAAGACATCTTCTTTACTTCTACTTTTGATTTTTGTCGTGTTCTTACATACTCTATTGCGTTTGCGGAGATTCTGAATGTATGCCTTTGTTGACGATCATCAATATTCTTTCCCGCCTATGGTCGGCAGAAATAGCTCATTTCCGAGCTCATCGTTGTTCCCCGGATCAAGCCTGAAGCGATCCGATAATCTTGGATCATCAGCGCCTTCGAGCCTCGCGAAGATAGAGCACCGAAGTGAAAGTCAACTTCGGGTGTTTGCGGCTTTTACTTTGAGCTTTGACGCAAATAACCTTTTAAGGTGTTTGTAGGCAGGTTTATGAGGAAGGGGCTATTCGGACTTAGGCGCCTTCCCGAGGTCAAGCCCTCGTGGACGGAGCTCGAAGTGCTTATTTTTCTTCTCGAGGGAAAACTTCAAGGTCGGGTACCACCTCGGAACTAGAGACGATGTCGCTGACCCATTATGGCCTAACTTCTTTTTGACGGAGATCTCTGGGGTGGGGTACTACCTTGTGATCCGTATCGAGGCTGCTGGCCTCCCGGGGCTTATTCTGGGTAAGCAAATTGTTGCTATTTCCCATATATACATGAGGCGGATCTTGCTTCTTTGGAAGATCCTATTATTTAGATGTTATCCTTTCGCCTTGGCATCGAGCCCTTGGTTACCTTAAGCGCAAAAGCATTTGTGTAAGTCCCTGCTTCAGTTTGCCAATTCTTCCATAGTCATGACTGCTACTTCTGGGCCTGCCTGGCATGGAGGGGAGAGTTCCACTCCCAGTGCTCGGTCTTGGCCGAAGACATAGTTCGATTGCCTTTTGACTCTTTCGAGAGTGGAGATATTGGTGCCGGCGATACGTTATGTGACGCGAACAGTACTCTTGTCACATGTTGCTCCCTACCGACGTTTTTACTCCCATCTCTTGCGGGGGAATTCACCCTTTGGTGAGGAGGGGACGACACTAGCTTCATGCAGTGCATCCGCGGCCGTCTGAATAAGGCGTTCATGCCTTGCACCTCCTTTGATGATACGGAACTTGGCGTTCTGGTCTGCGCCATCCATGCTGACTGAGAGAATGGTATTTCTTCTTGTCGATGTGATCGCCATGGGGAATCCGCCAAAGATTCAAGAGGAGGGCATGATCTGACACGGCTGTCCGAGCCGCCCTATTATCCTCGGCCCGACAATGTTGATTGAGTCACCCGAATTCATGAGCACATGTTTTATTTGAAATGGATCGAATGAGGAAGAAGGTTACTAGTAGGTCAGTGTGAGGCTGAGACAAGGTCTCGGTGTCTTTTTCGTTGAATGAGAGGGCATCCTCGAGAATATATCCCCGGATCCACTTTTCTCCGGTGACAAGCATTTTTATCCTCTTCTTTATAATTTTTTGGAGAATGTCGTCGCTCCTACACTATCATGGTAATACATCACGGCCCGTTTGCTTTGTTCTTCTTGGCCTCATTCCTTACTTGGAACTGAACTTGAATCCGATCGCTCGATAATTTTTGGCAGTCAGTTTTGTTGAGTGGTTTGGCTTTTTTCCTTCGGAGCTAGTGGCCATCTTTGGTCCCGTGGTCGTGCGTATTATGCGGTTCACATATGAGGTTGTGATTCCTCTGAGAGGGATTCGACTGAATAGTCCTGGGCCATTTGGCGTCCCTGGTTTTGCCGGCGGTGAACATGATGTCTGATACAACGATGTTGAAATTATATCCCGATGGGCGAGGCGCCCTCGCTAGCCTTATGTCCCTATCGAATCTGGCTCTGTTAGCGATTCATCGAGGATATTGTCCTCGATCCATTTTCTGATCGTAGCGAGGTAGGTTGCATCTCGAGGCATTCCTCCTATCTGCGGTGTATTGCCGGTACCTCTCCTTGTTTGGCATTAGTTTATTTGCTAGAAGGCTTCTTGGGTATACTGATCCCAAGGGTGCTCCTAGCTGATCATCCACAACCCTGAGATGTGACTGGTACTAGGTGAGGGCGTCCGGCCAGGTCTTAGCTGGGTACCCGATCAAGTTCTGTTCCAACTGCCTTGAAATCACCGGGCTTTGCTCGTTTAAGCTTTCAGTGAAGGCCTACACCGCCTGGTCGCTTGAGACCGATAACAGTATTTCATTCTCTCTTTGCTCAATCTAGGATGTGTCGGGCTTTCTCGTTGTCGCTTCGATGGCATCGATGTGTGCCTTCATGAAGGAATCCACCAGTATGGTAAGTGAGTTTATGGGTTTGGGAGCTAGGCTATGACACTGCATCGTGGCCCCCTTCGAGTGAGTTTCTTCGAGCCTCTTTAATAAGGCGGACTCGATCTCATCGTCTTGTATGTCATTGCCTTTCACCGCGCACGTATTGGCAGTGATGTGTTTGTTGGGATCTGAGGTCCCGTTGTACCTTGGGAGTTCCGTCATTTCAAGCTTCTTTTGAGTAGGTTTCGGAGCTGCTTCCTCTGGGAACGACCGTAGCATGAACTTCCTCGAATCTGCACCCTTCAAGATCGGGGGCGCACCCGGGATATGGTCGACCCTAGAGTTGTAGGTCTCGACCTTCCTGTCATTAGCTGCTATCATTTTCTCGCCCGATTCGATCCTTTTTGTGAGATCCTTAAGCATTTTTATTATGGTAGGGTCGACTGTTGATCCGTTATTGCTCGATCTCCCGGGTAACTATTCGTTTGGGGGAGCTGTTTCCGGTACAGTAGCCCCTTACAAAGTGGCCTGGATTCCCTTTATGTAGGAGGGGAATCCTGTGATAGTACAAAGTATATTAATTGTAAAAGCATGGAGATGGGGACGGCTAGACGCGATGCCTCGATACAGGCTTTGGGTAGGCCGGCTCTATCAGACTTAGTCGGGTGCCTTGGGAATTACCCATTTTGCTCCAGCCTCGATCTTCATCTTCTTTGAGTCTGGCCTCGACGAGCCCCGAGGGAGGGAACTCGGCCACAAATCCACATCCTCGGGGTGTGGAGACATTCTTCTGAAACGACATGATAGCAAGAAATTAGGCCTTCTAATTTCGCCTCATACACTAAGAGACTATGAGATTATATGTTCTTATGAGACCTTTGCCGGCAGCTACACCATGATCCTCTACATGAGGTTTCCATCTAAGGCAATGCTGGCATAGAGGAGTGATTATATAGCCAAGGTATAAAGGCAACACTGTAGGCATGCCTAGTAGTAGTAGTAGTAGTATAAGTATATATATATATATATATATATATATATATATATATATATATATCTATCTAATTCATTAAATTCTTTAAATAATAAAATAATTAATCCTTTTGCAAAGATTTGGATACTCGTTAATGTGCGACCCCAAAGATTTAATACTAAGCCAGTAGTGTATATATATATATATATATATATGATTCATTAAATTCTTTAAATAACAAAATTATTAATCCTTTAGCAAAGATCTGGATACTCGTTAATGTGCGACCCCAAAGATTCAATACTAAGACGGTAGTAAAGTGATCACATCAATATACTAATCTATGGTGGCGTCTAGCAACACTCCTTAATGACCAGATAAAATGAAGTATATAATTTACTCTCAAGAACTAGTAGAAGAATAATGTAGTCATTCCTTCTGTCCTTATAGCTCCAGGTTACCATATGTTATGGTTCAACTATCAAATCCTAATAGGCGATCAAATATGTGTTCATGTCAAATATAATCAATCATTGAATTACCTAAGAAAATCTTTTGTTCATTTCATTCAATTGCACTGGCCAAGGTCTTAATTCGGTCGTTTATAACTAACGAAAACATGGAGCTTAATTTCAATACCAAGAGTCGATAAATTTCATTTTTGATCAATCACTAATTTTAAAAGTATTCAATCGTACCTAATATCCTTTCAGCGGTCGCCCTAGGACCATAGGTGTCTAATATTAAATCATAATAAATAACTTGTCAATTACTATGATGATCTCAGTTCAAAGGAAGCTCTTACATCATATTCTTCAAGAGAATACCGTATTAGCAATTTATGGCAATTCTAACCATTGGGAATTATCCAATGAGTCGATTCAATGATCATATATCTATATGCATCATCAATATATGTGTTTGGTTAATGAGATCAATTGATCTTTATTCCATAAAGACAATCACATAAATATAGATCTAACTGGATTAGTAATGTCCAAATTAATAATCCTGCAATTAAGAACGAATTTAGATTTAGCTGTAAGAAACTTTACCTCATTATCATGATCTCCATCACATTGTCAAGTCTCAAAATTAATCAAGAGCGTTATCAAATTAATTAAGGAATTAATAATAATGATAGAAAAATATCAAATGCCATATATATTTTATAGCAAATAACATTCACAAAAGTATGTTCAAATCATCAAATATGACATTGGATCTAGACATATTTACTGTTGTTTACCCTCAGAAATGGATAATAATTAAATTTGTAAGTGGTTTTAAGGATATGCTAATTAATTCGATACAAACAATAAATTGCGTTAGATTAAATAAATAAAGATGTAGTTAACTCAAATCATGTGAGGAAGATGATTCTAGCCTCAATGAAATATCCACCCCGATTCGGGATTACAAAGACCAGCAATGATGAACTAGAATAAGAACAAAGAAAATAATATATATTACCTTAGAATGCTTGTTACAATGCTTTTAATGAATAATCAGACCCCCTTTCTATATAGTATGGAAATCATACTATAGGTACAATTCTATAAAAGGTAAAAACTCTTCTGTTCAACTAATCACCGATATGTGCCGAGATCCACGCCTTGATATCTAGCCGGTCACGGATATTATGGCCTACTGTTGGTCGTGCTTGGTTGCCTAACAACGTTCTCTGAAGCCTTTTACAATTTGGACTGATCCCGGATCATGGCCCCCATTTTCTCGAGGATGTGCATCATGCCTCCCGGACTGTGACTTGATGAGACCCTTGCATCGATTTCGATTCCTCGTCATCATGTCTCTAGCTCGATTTATCTTATCGGACGCTGGCGTGTATCATAAGCTCGATTTTACCCGTATATATATAGTCTTCTCATTTCTCGTAGAGTACGTTTTACAAAAACGATGAGTAACGACATGAGTTCTTCTATCTCTTCTTTAACACGCTGCGACACAAAATGACAAAGAAAACAAAATGTCCCATCAATCGTATCATAATGACTCTTAATACATGTCAGTCATTGGTAGACCATGGCTGAATGCGAAACAGCGCCAAGCCCTTATAAATACCCCTTTCCTTGTTCATTTTTTACTTCTGACCAAGATTCTGCCTCCGATCTTCTGTGATATTACCGCCTGCCTTCAAGCTTTAATATTCTTACCTTTGTTCTTCAAGTTATAACCTTTCTCTTACCCCTCACTTAAGCCAGCGTGCTTATTTTCATTAGCAAGTTCTCATCCTCCATCTCTTCATTTGCCTTCATAGTTTCATACCCCTTTATCCAAATAAAAGAAATGGCAAAGACTTCATAGACCGTTCCCAAGAAAGATGCTCCTTCTTCTTTGATGCCGATCACTGAGGTTGAGGAAACTGCACTGGGCGCGGTCATTGACGAACTAGCAACTGCGCCCCCATTGAAAATGGTCGTCCCCGAGGGGTGTTCGGTAAATAATGACTTCAAGGTTGAAAAACCTACTTCGGTTCAAGGATGATGCGAGGCAGTGTCATGGTACATATACTCTATTAACGAGGCCATTCTTCCTATAGTCCAAAAGGACTACGACTGGGCGGATAAGGATGTGGTGATTCCTGGGGCCGATGACGATATCACTACACATGTTGAGGGATATCTGAGTGTTTACACTTATGCCTTTACATTGGGACCGGTGGCTCCGATCATCTTGGACTTTTGTTGGAAGTACACCGTACGCCTTGACCAAATCCACCCATTGTTGTGGAGGATCATGATCCTCCTCTGATTCTTTGTGAATAAAATTGATGCATGAACATTCACCATAGATCATATACACCGCTTATCGGGGTTGGCAAGGATGCTTTATCCGAGTGAAGACCACCGACCTAATACCAGCCGAGTGGAGGTCATACCCTGAGAAGTAGAATGTATCACGTATGTGTAACTTCCTTTAAAACGTTGATTTTGTGTTTTGCGTTCCTTTTTCTTATCCTATTTGCTATGGTGCAGCCCTTCCTCGAGTCCCAAATGCCATTTCTCAGATCAAGGAATGGATCGGGGGAATTTGTTCGTAGATGTCTTAGGCCGAGCGCTCATGGTGTGGGCTCTCGAAGGGTCGCTAGGAGGCCCGATCTCATGGTAAGATTTCTCCGAATAGGAAAAATTAGACTTTCTTTTTTCAATACTATATCTTCATTGTTTTTTTTTTTGCAAGCTTGCCTAAGACCAATGAGCTTAGGTCCTTGGTAGGGGGAGGGATCTACCCTTCGATTTTCCTAATTCAGAGCAGCCCAGAGCCACAACTAGAAAGAAGAAAAGGAAGAGGTCCTAGAGTTCCCCGAGTTCAGAGAAGAAGAAACCAAAGAAAAGGGTTGCTCGTAAGCCAAAGGAACATTCCAGCTCCCGAGTGCCTATTTCGGACTTACTTTATCGACTTAGGGACGAGCTCGAAGAGGACGACCTTTTTGTCGCCCGTGAGCTGTATGTCCTTGAGGAACAGGTGGAAGACAAAGGGGGAAACAACGGAGGCTAGTCCCACTCAAGTACACGAGGCTGGTGTAGTAGTGATGATCGAGACTTTTCGGAACGACGATACCACCCCATTCGGTGTTATAGATATTTCAGGGTCACGCTCTTTCACAGAGTATGTGTTTGATAAAGCCCAAGGATGATAGAGCGATCCAACGAAGGGGTCCATGGAGCAGACGATCCCCTTTGATGCTTCTTTGATGGAGTAGACTCAACCGCTCTTGAAGACGTCACCGAGTTGGGTGACTTAGTGGTACCGAGGAAAAGTTCATCCTCGGAGGTTGGTGGGCCGAGATTGAGCCCAAGGTTGATTAACCAGTTCCCCGCCCCGAGCACAGAACTTGGTCGGAAGCGAATAGTTGTTATCACCATTCTGGAGGATGCTCAGGTTCTTTATGCCCCTATCGGGATGACTACTTACCTTCTATACATTTTAACTTAAGAAGATCAGGCAAAAATGAACTAGGTGGATGCGCCATGCCTATTCAACGAAGCACAACATGCGCTGAACCGGGTAAGGTGTTATCACACTGTTTTATCTTCGGATTCAGTTTTTGAGGACTCTAATGCCTTTTCCTTTCCTTATTTTGTAGTCCTTGGTGCTTAACCATGAAACCTTTCTTCAGTACCAGGATGAACTTGGCCAATTCAAGGCTGAAGTAAAAGAGCTTGCTGAGAAGAGGGACATGTATACGCTTTTCAGCGAGCAACACAAAGGAGAAGTCAAGAGCCTTCGAGCTGAGCTGTACGCAACTCAGAAAGAACATGCTAACATGGTGGAGCAGGTAAAGATTTTTAAAGTTAGTGATGATGAGCTAGACATGGCGATTAACGATCAAAACCCGCAAGTCCAACAGAAGCTTGATCGATTCCATCAACTTCGAGCCAAGATGGACGTAATCAAGGTCAAGGACGAAGAGTGGAAAGGAAAGATGGATCACTTGGTCTCGGAAAAGGAGATTGTCCGGGAGCAGCTGGCCTTAGCGGAGGCTCAACTTCGAGCGACAAAGGAGAAAACTGAAGCCTAGTCCCAAAAAATCGAAGACCTCCAGCCTCAATAGGGCTCAGCTGTTGTCGAACAAGATACTCTTGCTAAAGAGCTTACAGCAGCTAAGTCAGTGGTAGAAATAACCAGGGCCGATGCTGAGAAGATGGTGGCTCAGTACAAAGATGACGCCGAGATAGCCTAGGACCACCTGAAAGGAATAGTTGATTACTTGAAGTGGCAGTATTGAAGGGAGGTCCTTGAGGAAGTTCATGCCCGGGGCTTTGACCTATCGGTTGAGATAAAAAAAAGCTTAGATGCTCGAGGATGAGGCCAAGAAGCTGGCGTCAGTGGAGGCTCAACTTCGAGTAGCGAAGGAGAAAACTGAGGCCCAGTCCTAGAAAATCGAAGTCCTCCAGTCTTAACAGGGATTAGATGTTACCGAAAAATATACCCTTGCCAAAGAGCTTACAACAACCAAGTTAGTTGCGGAAATAACAAGGGTCGGTGCTGAGGAGATAGTGGCTCAGTACAAAGCTGATGCTGAGATAACCCACGACTGCCTAAAAGGCATCGTTGAATAATTGAAGTAGTACTACAGAAGGGAGGACCCTGAGTAAGTTCATGCCCGGCGCTTAGACCTATTGGCTCGAGTACTAGTCTAAGAAGTTGGCATATCCTAGGACGAGGAAGGCTTCGTAGGTTTCGGGATATCTGAGGGTGGAGAAGACCCCGATGATACTTTTGTATTTTTTTGTTGAGGCCATTTGGCCTTTGTAAAGATCGTTTTATGTATATATATACAAGGCTCTTCCTTTATTCCATTCGACAATTTTCAAGTTTGTTTCTTTTTGCTTTTTCTTTACGATTGCAAAGATTTCAAATGCCTTAACATGTAATTATAAGGTCTTATTCGGAGGTTCGCACAAGGCTCATTCTCGATGTAATTTTGATTATGACTTGTGGGGGCTTGGTATGACTGGAAGCTTTTCCTGAAGTGCTTACTTAGAATTCTTTAGATTATAATTTTACCGAGGGTAGCCTTTTAACCGGTTTGCAACTGTTTAATTCCTTATGTTTTGGTATATTTCGGACGTTTGCGAGCCATTTTTAGGATGGTCGTAGCCTTTTAAGTTTGAGTTCTGCCTAACAGGTCATTACACCGGGTTTTGATACCAGAGATGTCTAGGCTTACTCAGGACGACAGTCCCCGAGTGTGTGTGGCCATTACCTTTAAGGTTCGGGCACTGCCTACTAGGTTTTTGTGCCCTTGGGCTTTGACAACCTGAGTCATCCAAGTTTGTCTTAGACGACTGTCCTCGAGTTGGGGTGATCTCTTGGATAAGGATAAATGTTTCCCTTGGGCTCGATGTCCTAAAGGAACAAATGTAGTAGTTTTTAGAAGACAAAATATGTATCTCCAAGGTACAAACATTTTTTTACTTATGTGCGCAACATACAAGATTGCAATTTTGTACAAGCTTCATGTTATGGCTTAAGTGGTCTCCGTGGGCACAGTTCATTTAACCATCTAGCCCTTACAATAAATCATATTAACCGAGCCTACACTGTTCGTGCACAAAGTTTCCTTGTTAAAATCATTATCCGAGGGTGATGGCCCCCAGTATTTGAGGCCGATCGTAGAAAGGGATTGGATACTATTGATGTGATCTTCGACTCTAGTGCATAACCGATCTTCAATTCTAAGTTTAGCACGATCCATTGTTGCCTCATTAAAAGCCTTTCCAGAAATCCCATTTAGGACAAAACCGATTCAATGGAAAAGAGTGCAACGTTTTCTTTTCTGTCCTAAGAGTTGCATTTTTTGTTAATCGTCACCTGCAAGCATTATTCCAATTCATAATGTATGTAAAGAAAAGTAATGAAAGGTGTTTACCGTGAAAATGGTAATAACAATTAAATTTTTTGATGGGACTCTAAAAATACGTGATCTATTTTTATGCTAGTTGTTAGAGCAGTTGATGCTAGATATGTAAAGATAAAAGATAAAACGCGAGCTAGAATAGAGCTATGATCAAACCGAGGGGTTGGCTATCCGGGCCTCGAGGTCAACACTTGGGCTTGGGCTCAAGTGATCATGGATAATCGGGGAAGGGCTAATAGTTAGAGTATAATCGTTAGAGGCTCTTTATGACCTTTGGGGATCAATAAATGAAGAACAAATGTTAAAACAATAAATGAAATAGGTAGTCTCGAGCGAGTAAGTTAGAAAGAAAAGAGAGAGAGATGTTATTGATCTTATGTATAATAGTTGGAGCAACAGGATTTACAAAGTTCCAAGGACCCTCCTTATATAGAAGGGGATATCAAAACATAGTACAATAGTGCAATAATTGTAAAGGCATGGAGATGGGACGGCCAGATGGGATACCAAGTTCTGCTAGTGTTATCCATTTATCTTGGGAACTCCCCTTTCCCGTACTGTATCCGTTGGTACGCAATGCTTCTCGGGGCCAGTACCCGATGACCCCCGAGGGTGGGTCTCGACCTTGGCTTCGAGCCTCGAGATGAATTCTCGCGAGGCGACCTAACGACAGGGAAATCGGGCCCCCGATATTACCGCATACAGATAGTCTCCACATTTCTTAGAGTAAAACTGGTAAGAAACGAAAAGAAACAACCTTGAACTTCTTCCTCCTTTGATGTTCTTGCAATCAGTGACGGCTATGAGGTGCCAAAATGCAACATGCACGCTGCTCCTACAGGTTTCTACATTGACTGCGGCAGTTGGCTGCCTCTTGGCCTCCTTCAATGTGCACACGATGATTTTATAAATACCCCCCTTCTTTCTTTCTATAACACATTGCGTGTCCAAACCCCTAACAAGGTTCGTTCTTCCTTTGCTCTCGTTCTCTCTCAGGAACGTACTCTTTTTCTTCCTTCTGAACCTTCTAAGAATGTCGAAAACTACCACCTATGCTTCCTAGGAGGTTACGGGCTCATCCTCTTTGCTTCTTTCTGAAGGCGAGGTGGCTACACCTCCTTGTGCTGAGGAATGCATACCAGGATCTGTTGCGATGACCTCCGATTTCAAGGTCGAGAGACCTTCCTCGAAGCCAGAGCATCGCGATCCCGTTACTCGGTATATCAGCTCGGTAACGGACCTTGGGAGAGTGAGGGTTGATTGTTGCTGGGGGGATACCGTGCTTGTGGAGATTCCTGCTCGGGAGGACGATATTATGGCTCACAAAACCGGTTTTCTGAGTGTGTATACATATCTATTCACCTTGGGGCCTGTGGGGCCATACTCACCCCCGATCAACCCCATGATTCTTGACTTTTGCTGACGTTATCAAGTGACTCTAGGCCAAATTCATCCTTCATTCTGTCATGTTGTTTATATGATCAGGAATTATTCTAATATGATAAAGGAGATTTCCTTCACCCTCAACCACCTGATCCGGATTTATAGTCCCCGTCTCCTCCTAGGGGGCTTGATCAAGCTTCGATGTCGAGCCCTGAGGTCCCTTTTTGCATGCTCCAAGGAGCCCAGGAACGAAGGATGGATAAGCTGATTCGTTCGAGTGAGGACTTTTGACCTGATTCCGGCGAAAAAGATGTCGTTTCCTGAGAAGTGGAACGCTGGGCATAAGTAAACGGGTTGTAGGGTCTTCCTTTGCTTCTCTTTGGCAATATATCTTCAAGCATCTTACTCCATTTTTCTTGCATTTTTAGCTGTAGCAACCTACCCTGGTGCAGTTTTGGACCTCCAGGGATGGGTCGGTCACTTATACTCAATTTTCCCATATGCCGATCGAGTGTGATGAGATTTATCCCGAGCTCGGTAGGAAGCCAAAGATCATGGTAAGCTTCGAACCTTGTTGCATCCGCATACTTTGATGCAAATTGCTATTAGTAGCATTCTTCGTTATTCGTGTTTAACTTCTGCATTTGTGTAGGACTGAGGGAAATCACTTTGACGATGGGGGCACCACCCGTTGAAGGGGACGCCCTAGTGTCTGGCGAGAAGAAGAGAAGGCAGGGGGGTTTGCTGGTCGAGCCTCCGGAGTTCAAGAGGGTTAAGGCAGAGGAATCCAAGGTTGACCCTACAGCTCGGACCTCGTAGACAGTAGGAAACCCTCGAGCTGAAGGCGAGGGGGAAAGAAGCTTCCCAACTGCCCCCGAAGAGCGTATAGACTCGGCCGATCTTCGGGCCGTGGGGATGGAGGCTTCTGAACCGGAGATTGATGCCTTTGTGTCCCATCTTTGCTGTAGGGAGGCAATAGATGGAGCATCGAGTACTACCACCGAGTCAGCTGGTGGCCAGAATTCTTCCCGAGTTGAGGCACCCTTGGTGGGCAGTCCGGAGGGGCCCGACTACGGGATCCGGGGTGAACAAGGAATGAAGGCTTTGACTAGTCCTGTTAACCCTATGATCGTTGTTGACTCACCTCAGAGAGTGATCCTACTAATGCATGGAGTGCAAGAGTCCCCATGTGAAGAACCTTCCGGAGCAGGTGCATTAGCCAAAGGCGGATATGCACTCGAGAGGTTGTCGACCGTTCTCGAGGGAGGTCCAAAGGATGATGCTTTATTAATTTTCGGTGAGATAGGCAGACTTTGCGAGCGGGTAATTTTGCTAACCTCGTCCGTTGCTCTGGGCTGCTCAAATCTTTGTTTTTTCTAACTTGTACTTTTTCGTAGCTTTAGGCTAAAGTGTTTATAGCCAGGCTCTCACCCAGTACCAGGATGAGGTGAACCATCATCAGCGTGAGAAAGCCTATCTTTCCGAGCAGGTTACTAATCCCCCGTTTACTACTATTTGAATCATTGTGAGATTCTATTGCTTTTAACATCTCGGACCTGATTTGTATAATATCAGAAGAAAAATGCCCTGCTGAGAGGGGAGCTTTGGGCCAGAGATGCTGAAATTTCCGAGCTTAGTCGGTACATAAACGAAATGACTTCCGAGAGGGACACCCTTCAGGGGAAGGTAACCTTAATCGAACGTCAACTCTAGGATGCGAAGAAGGATAGTGACACATACAAAGGTTTCCATTCCGAACTGGTGGCTGCATTGTCTCAGATCAAGCCCGAAGATGAGGCGTTTGTATCATTGTATAGGGAGGGAGATATTATCGCAAATTCTTGCATTGAGAGGGCGTGTGAGGGGGCTAGCCCGAATTTACCTCGAGCTGCGCATCGTGCCTGGCCAGTTTCCCAAAAGTAGACCGTCGGGGGTGTGTCGTATGGCAGCTCAGATGGTGCTAAAAAAGTGGGTGGATCCCCGGGAAGAGAAGATGCCATTGAGAAGGGGTCGTCGGGGACTCTTAGTTGTCAGAGTGAAACCTTTAGGGAGCCATTGAGGATGTAGGCTCGGCAATAGATTAGGATCATGTTGATTATCCTATCGATTTTCCTGTTTGTATATAGTACTTTCATACTGGCATATGTATAAAGTAAACCCTATGGCTTTGTTTCTTCCACTCCCCTTTTTTGTCCGGAATTCGACTGGGTGTTCATGTTTTTAGAATTGGCAAGACACTTTAGATTTGTGATACGGCCCTGGGGCTTGTTAGGTAAGCTCGGGGGCTTTTACGGGCCTGGTCGATGCGACTTTTATTGTGAACTGGCGTTAGAGCTCTTATACATTTGCTCAATTATTTTGGGTTTAGTCTCCGAGTTGGGCTTCGACTCGAGCCCATTCGACCCTCAAAGTTTTGTGTTTTCGTGGGCTGGCGACAACGCATACTACGTCTTGGGTCGAAGTGACCTTTTATATATGTGGCCCTGAGGCTCATGAAGCTGGCGACGATGGATCTTATACTATGACCTTAGGCATGTATAGTTAACTATTTTGGATCCGGTCTCCGAATCGAGTTTCGACTCGATCTCAATTTGACCCTCAAGCTTTCAAATTTTTAAAATGGCGACAGTGGCTCTTACGCTTTTGGTTGTTACGACCATTTAGTGTGTGCGGCCTTGAGGCTCATTAGGCTGGCGATAATGGCTCTTACGCTTTTGCCCTTAGGCATATATATATCTTTGTTTTCCTCTGGTTAAGGACTTTTTGAAATAATTTTGCCTGACCCGTCCTCAGTTCGGGAAGAACCTTAATTTCAAGTCATTTGCGACGATGTTCGAGCACCTTGGAAGGTTTAGCTCATAGACTGATTAGCTCGAAGCCTTATGAGTTGGAGCTTACATGGTCAAAGCTCGTTTTCCTGTCGAGGGTAGCCTGTTTAACCGGCTCTTTTCGAAGTAGATTTGAAGTAATGGCCTATGATTTTATAGCGATGGTCGGGCGTCCTTGAGTCGCGTTAATTTGGCTGGTGCAACCTTATTGACAATAGTCAATTGTGTTTGGCCGGAGCCATTTTTGATCTCGAGTGTGGTAGTTTAAGTGTCTACATAAAACGTATTACCTTTCAGGAGTCTTACAAATGCGACATATAGCCTAAACTTCGGGAACGAGTTTTATGCCTGTAGTAAGGTCTTACAAAATTTTCATGCCTATTGAGGTCTTACGGTTTTTTCATGCCTGTTGAGGTCTTACAGTTTTGTCATACCTATTGAGGTCTTACAGTTTTGTCATGCATGTTGAGGTCTTACAGTTTTGTTGCTATATTATATAGATCTTGCTAGACCGAGTTTGCCCGCTCGGGGTCTTACAGCCTTGGGTTTTTAAGTGAATGGCGATTGGCGATAGTCTTTGAGTCATCGAATTTACTCAGGCTCGGAGTCCGTTACTCGTAAGATCGGAGTTGCCTCTTTGAGGGCTTATGAGTATGGAGTTTTGACCCTGAGGCCATGCAGGTGCCGAGCTATTGACGCTAGTCTCCGAGTATTTCAGAGCGTTCTCCGCAGAGGGGTCTTGTTGTGAAAATATTGAATTTTCTTTAGAGTACGAGATGCTTTGGCAAAAGATGTTCTATGATTGTTTGGCATAAGTACATGTTGTCTTGTTGTTGTGAGCCCGGCTTGTGTGGACATGGCTCTTTTGACCTTTTGGCCCGGTACATTGTTTCCTATTGGAACTTAGTTAATCATTCCCTGGTTTCTCCTAGTGGACGACCTCTCAGTGGGGCGCCTTCCAGTGTTCGGGGTTGATTGCAAAAGTTGCCTTGTAAGCTTGTTGGTTGTACGCGTTACCTCATAAAAAACCTTGCCGTTGGAACCCTCTTCGGGGCAAAAGCTCGGTCGAAGAAAAGGGGTGCAATGTTTGCTCGATGATTTTTGTGGAGTGTTTCTATTGGATGCCCTATCAGTAGTACCGTTTTAGCATCAATATATTCTAATTGCTCGGAAGTTGTTCGCCCTCCATGGTGCTAAGCTTGTAGGATCCCTTGCCGACTATTCCTAGGACACGGTACGGTCCTTCCCAGTTTTGGCCCAGCTTCCTTTCACTAGGGTTTCGGGTGTTGAGAGTAACATTCCTTAGGACTAAGTCCCCTATCCTGAAATACAAAAGACTTTTTCACCCATTATAGTATCTTTGATTCTCTGTTTTTGGGCGGCCATCCGGATCAACGAGGCTTCTCACTTTTTATCGAGTAGTTCGAGGGCCGTTGTCATGGCCTCGTTGTTTGAGCCTTCATTAGCATGCTGAAATCTGGCGCTCGGCTACTCAAATTCCACTAGTATCAAAGCCTCGGCATCGTATTCTAGAGATAAAGGTGTTTTCCCTGGTGCTTGGTGGTTCGATATGCTCATAGTACCTCGGGCAACGTTTCTCTCCATTTTCTCTTGGCGTTCTCCAGTTTCTTCTTTAGGTTCTGAATGATTGTTTTATTCGTGGATTCGGCCTGGCCGTTTGCACATGGATGGTAAGGCATCGACAGGATTCTCTTAATTTTGTTTTCTTCAAGGAACTGTGTTACCTTGCCCCCGATAAACTACCTTCCGTTGTCGCACGTTATTTCTGACGGGATTCCAAATCGGCATATAATGTGATCCCATATGAAATTGATGACTTCCTTTTCTCTAATTTTTCGAAGGCCTGTGCTTCCACCCATTTTGAAAAGTAGTCAATAATAAATAAAATGAATCTAGCCTTACCTGGGGCCTTCGGCAAAGGGCCGACGATGTCCATCCCCCATTTCATGAATGACCATGGTGATAAAATGGAATGTAGCTGCTCGGCGGGTTAGTGGATCATAAGAGCGAATCTCTAGCATTTGTCGCACTTTCGGATGAATTCTCTGATGTCTGTTTCCATGATGTCCTAGTAGTAGCCTGCTCTAATCACCTTTCGAACCAAGGAGTCGGCGCCAAAAAGATTCCTATAGGTACCCTCGTGGATCTCTCAGAGTACGTAATCTGTGTCACCTGGCCTTAAGCATACCACAGGGGGGCCATCGAAAGTTCTCCTGTACAGATTCCCATCTTCGTCGAGCGAGAACTGGGCTGCTTTGGTTCGCAGGGCCCTCGATTCTTTTGGATCTGCGGGCAGCTTCCAGTCTTTTAAACAATCAATATACTAATTTCTCCAATCCCATGTTAGACTGGTGGAGTTAATCTCTGTGTGACCTTCCTCGACCACAGATTTACACAATTGGACAACAACTCTGGGGAGTAGGTCCTTGTTCAGCAGAGGATCCCAGATTTGCGAGGGTATCGACCTCACTGTTCTACTCTCGAGGTATATGTACTAAGGTCCATTCTTTGAAGTGACGTAATGCGGTTTGGATTTTTTCCAAGTACCTCTGCTTCCTGTCCTCTCGAGCTTCATAGATCCCATTCACCTGGCTTACTATGAGGAGCAAATCGCATTTCGCCTTGACGGTCTCGGCTCCCAAGCTTTTGGAAAATTCTAAACCCGCAATCATAGCCTCGTACTTGGATTCATTTTTAGTCAATTTTGGGGTTTTTATGGATTGTCTGATTATGTTGCCAATGGGTGGCTTTAGGACTATACCGAGCCTAAATCCTCTTATGTTCGTGGTACCGTATGTGAATAGGGTCCATACCCTGGAGGACATACCTGATTTTAATAAAAGTTCCCTCTCTACCTCGGATACAAGGAATGGCGAGTAATCGTCCATGAAGTCCGCCAGAATTTGGGACTTGATGGCCGTTCAAGGTTGATACTCGATATCATACCCTCCGAGTTCGATGGTCCGCTTAGCCAATCGGAACGATAGCTCGGGTTTATGCAGCATGCTTCGGAGGGGGTATGTCGACAGAATGCAGATACGATGACATTGAGCATAGGGTTTCAGCTTAAGCGAGGCGCTTATCAGTGCGAGAGCCAATTTTTCTAGATGGGGATACCGGGTTTCGGCGTCCCCCAGGGTTCGGCTTACATAATAAACAAGAAATTCTGTACCATGTTCCTCTCAAACCAGTACGCCGCTTACCACTATTTCAGACACGGCCAGGTACAGGTATAGCGTTTCATCCTCCTTGGGCGTGTGCAGCAAAGGTGGGCTAGTCAGGTATCGTTTTAGTTCTTCTATGGCGTGTTGGTATTCTAGAGTCCATTTGAAGTTGCTCTTTCTTTTGAGTAAAGAGAAGAAATGATGGCTTTTGTCTGATGACCTTGATATGAATCTGCCCAGGGCCACTATCCGCCCTGTTAGCCGTTGGACGGCCTTTCCATTGTTCACCGCCGTGATTTCTTCGATGGCTTTTTATTTTATCGGGATTGATCTCGATCGCCCTATTTGAAACTATGAAACCCAGGAATTTGCCCGAACCCACTCCGAAGGCGCACTTCTCGGGGTTAAGCTTCATGTTGTAGCTTTTGAGGATGTCGAAAATTTCCTGCAAATGGGTCAAATGGTCCTCTGCGCGTAGGGGCTTAACTAGTATATCATCAATATATACCTCCATTGATTTACCTACTTGATGCTCGAACATTTTATTAACTAGGCACTAGTACGTTGCCCATGCGTTTTTAGCCCGAAGGGCATTACGTTGTAGCAGTATATACCATCCTTTATAATGAATAAGGTTTCTTTCCTATCCTCGGGGTCTATCTGGATTTGATTATACCTCGAGTAGGCATCGAGAAAGGTGAGGGTCTCGTGGCCGGCCGTAGCATAGATTAGATGATCGATATTAGGCAATGGGAATGAATCTTTGGGGCACGCCTTATTCAAGTCTTCATAATCTACGCAGATTGTTAGCTTGTTTCCCTTTTTGGGCACCACTACTACGTTGGCCAGCCACTCGGGGTACTTCCGATTTTAAGAAGTTTTGTTACCTCTTCTTTGATGAAGGCATGTTTTACCTCGGACTGTGGTCTTCTCTTCTGCTTCACGGGTTTAAATTAGGGATCGATGCTCAACCTGTGGGAGGTTATTTCCGGTTGGATTCCTATCATATCTAGGTGGGACCAAGAGAAACAGTCGATATTGTTACTAAGAAATTGAATTAACCTTGTCCTGATATCGGGGGTCAACCCCATTCCCAAGTATACCTTACGATCCTGGAGGTGCTCGATTAAAATAGTCTACTCCAGCTCTTCGACTGTCGATTTAGTCGCGTCCGATTCTTCGTGAGAAATGAAAGTTCGAGGAGCGAAGAAATCTTCCTCGTCATCCTCGGATGACTGTGTGTTTCTATCCTCGTCCGATATCGAGCACGTGGGGATCGGCACCTTATGATGGACTGCAAATATTTCTTTCGCTACCTGCTGCTCCATGTATGGTCATGATGTCGTCCTACGTGGGAATTTTTATCACCTAATGTAAGGTCGACGGTACTGCCCTCATGCTGTGTATCCAAGGCCTGTCGAGTAATGTATTATACCTTATGTCGCTGTTGATAACTTCGAACTTGGTGTTCTGAATCATGACCGACGTGTCGATCGGGAGGGTGATCTCTCGTTTCGTTACTTCGCCGGTCATGTTGAAACTGTGGAGGTCTCGAGGGATGGGGGTGGGTCGATCAAGCAGCCCCTGCTGTTCTACTATATTTGATCTAATTATGTTGGCCGAGCTGCCTGGATCCATGAGCACGCGCTTTATCCTCGTACTGTTAAAAAGAAACCAGCGCGTCGTTGTGAGGTTCTATCATGGCTACAAGGTCCTCCTCGCCGAATACGAGGCTGTCTTCGGGCATGCAGTTTCGGGTCGGTCCTTCTTCTGTGATGGACATTCTCATCCGTTTGAACATGGGTCCTTGGGGATCGTCAGTTCCTCCAATAATCATTTGGATGTCATGTCGGAGAGCCTCCCCTTCCACCCGGGTTGAGTTCGGGGGTATACCGACATTTGGAGTAGTCGTGTCCTTCTCTTTGCTATTTTTGAGGTTTTGGTTCCCCATTCTGTTCACCGAGCCAGACGTTTTGTCCTGAAATCGAAGTTCTTGCACAAGAAAAGGTGTGAAAGATACCTTGCATTATGTAACAAAACAAGCAAGAAAATAATCACGATTATTTTTATCCCCACGGTGGGCGCCAAACTATTTATCGTGAAAATGGTAATAACAATTAAATTTGTTGAAGAGACTCTAATAATACGTGATCTATTTTTATGCTAGTTATAGAGCAGTTGATGCTAGATATGTGAATATGAAATATGAAACACGAGCTAGAACAGAGTTGTGATCAAACCGAGGGGTTGGCTATCCGAGCCTCGGACTATCCAATAAGAGCCTCGACATAAACACATGGGCTCGGGCTCAAGCGATCAAGGATAACTGGGGAAGGGCTAACAGTTAGAGTATAATCGTTAGAGGCTCTTTATGACCTTTGGGGAGCAATAAATGAATAACAAATGTGAAAGCAATAAATGAAAGAGGTAGTCTCGAGCGAGTAAGTTAGAAAGAAAAGAGAGAGAGATGTTATTGATCTTATGTATAATAGTTGGAGCAACAGGATTTACAAAGTACCAAGGACCCTCCTTATATATGAGGGGATATCCAAACATAGCACAAGAGTGCATTAATTTTAAAGGCATGGAGATGTGACGGCCAGATGCAATACCAAGATTTCCCAGTACTATCCGTTTATCTTGGGAACTCCCCTTTCCCGTACTGTAGCCATTGGTATGCAATGCCCCCCGGGGCCAGTACCCGATGACCCCCGAGGGTGGGTCTCAACTTTGGCTTCGATCCTCGAGAAGTATGCCTGTGAGGCGACCTAAAGAAGGGGAAATCGGGCCCCCAGTTTTACCGCATACAAAAGGGGTCGTACCTTAGCAGTAGTTTCATTTTAGATGGGTTACGTTCCTGTTGTTCGGCAACTACTGATCGTTCATCGCTTCGATTTTGTATGATCCTTTGCTGGTGATATCGATAATTCGGTATAGACCTTCACAATTCGGCTCCAGCTTCCCTTCATTCAGGTTCCGGGTGTTCAGTGTCATCTTTCATAACACAAGTCCCCGATATTGAAGTGTCAGAGGTAGGCTCTATGATTTTAATACCTTTTTATCCGTTGCTTTAGGAAGGCCAACCGGACAAAGGTGTCTTTATGCCTCCGTCCAACAATTCCAGGCTCGCACTCATGGCCTCGTCGTTTGACTCTTTTGTCGCATATTGAAACTTGAGACTCAGTTCTCCCACTTCGATCGGTATTACGGCTTCGGCATCGTAGATCAATGTGAACGGGGTGGACCCGGTGCTGGATTTTGAGGTTGTATGATATGCCCATAGGACCTCGGGCAAAATTTCCTTCCATTTTCCTTTAGCGTCGGTCAACCTCTTCTTAAGATTTTGGAGTATGATTTTATTCGTAGAATCCACCTGCCCTTTCCCACTAAGGTGATAGGGTGTTGATAGGATCCTTTTTATCTTATGGTCCTCGAGAAATTTTCTCACCTTACTGTCGACGAGCTACTTCCCACTGCCACACACAATCTCGGCCGACTTTCTGATTCGGCATATTATGTAGACCCAAATGAAATCTATAACCTCTTTCTCCCTGACTTTCTCAAATACTTCAGCTTCCACCCAATTAGAAAAATAGCTAGTCATAAATAATATAAATTGAGCCTTATTGGGTGCCTATGGCAGGGGCAGGCGATGTCCATTCCCCATTTCATGAATGGCTAGAGTGAGAAGACCAAATGTAGTAGCTACCCGTGCAAGTGAATCATTGGTGCTTGCCTCTAACGTCTGTGGAACATTTTTGTTCTAACTCATTCGCATCCTATTCCATGTCAATCCACTAGTAGCCAGCTCTGATTATCTTACGAACCAATGATTCGGCACCCAAATGGTTCCCACAGGTGCCTTTGTAAACTTCTCTCAAAACATATTCGGTATCTCCCGATCCCAAACATATGGCGAGCGGGCCATCGAATGTTCTCTTAAGTAAGGTGTTATCTTTGGAAAGGCTGAACCTGGTTTCCTTTGTGTGTAGAGCCCTCAATTCCTTAGGATCCGAGGGTAGCTTCCCGGTCTTCAGGTAGTCTGTATACTTGTTTATCCAGTCCTAGGTTAAGCTTGTCAAATTTATCTCGGTGTAACCTTCTTCCACTACCGATTTTATGAGTTGCACGACCATTCCCGAGTTGAATTCATCATCATCAACCCACAATCCGAAGTTAGCAAGAGCATCGGCTTCGCTATTTTGGTATCGAGGTATATGTTGCATGGTCTACTCCTTGAATCGATGTAGTGTTATCTATAGTTTATCCAGGGACCTATGCATTCATTTCTCTTTGAACTCGAACGTCCCATTGACTTGGTTTACCTCCAGGAGGGAATCACACTTAGTTTTGATCACCTCGGCCCCCAAGCTTTTAGCCAGTTCAAGACCTGCAATCATGGCCTCATACTTGGCCTCATTGTTAGTCAATTTTATAGTTCTAATAGATTGCCTAACTATATTACCCATTGGTGGCTTTAGAACGATGCCATGTTCGGAACCCTTTGCGTTCGAGGCAACATCCGTAAAGAAGGTCCAGATTCCCGAGGAAGTCCCCGAGTTCAACAACAATTGTCTTTCGACCTTGGGTATTAGGCTACGTGAAGTCAGCCATGAAGTCTGCCAAAATTTATGATTTGATGGTGGTTCGGGGTAAATATTCAATATCGTACCCACTAATTTCCTCGGCCCATTAGGCTAACCATCCTGAGAGCTTAGGTTTATGCATTATGTTTCTCAACGGGTAAGTAGTTACAACACATATGAGATGACATTGAAAATATAGTTTTAGCTTTCTAGAGGCGCTTAGCAAAGCGAGCGCCAATTTTTCCATGTGAGGATACCTAGTTTCGGCCTCACCTAGAGTTATGTTAACATAATAGATAGGAAATTGCATACCTTCTTCTTTCCAGACTAGGACTCCACTTACCACTATCTCGGATACCGCTAAGTACAGGTACAATTGTTCGTCTCCCTTCGGAGTATGAAGCAAAGGTGCACTCTAGAGGTACCGCTTGAGTTCATCCAAGGCTTGTTGGCACTCCGGGGTCCATGAGAAGTTATTCTTCTTCTTCAATAGCGAGAAGAACCGGCTATGCACCAGGTTAATCTTTGAACGACCTTGACATTGTCGGGCCCCCAGTTTTACTGTATACAAAAGAGGTCGTACCTTAGCAGTAGTTTCATTTTAAATGGGTTACGTTCCTGTTGTTCGGCAACTACTCATCGTTCATCGCTTCGAGTTTGTACGATCCTTTGCCGGTGATCTCGATACTTTGATATGGACCTTATCAATTCGGCTCCAGCTTCCCTTCATTCAGGTTCCGGGTGTTCAGTGTCATCTTTCATAACACAAGTCCCCGATATTGAAGTGTCGGAGGTAGGCTCTGCGATTTTAATACCTTTTTATCTGTTGCTTTAGGAAGGCCAACCGGACAAAGGTGACCTTATGCCTCTCGTCCAACAGTTCCGGGATCACACTCATGGCCTCGTTGTTTAACTCTTTTGTCGCATATTAAAACCTGAGACTCGGTTATCCCACTTAGATCAGTATTACGGCTTTGGCATCGTAGACCAATGTGAACGGGGTGGCCCTTGTGCTGGATTTTGAGGTTGTATGATATGCCTATAGGACCTCGTGCAAAATTTCCTTCCATTTTCCTTTAGCGTCAGTCAACCTCTTCTTAAGATTTTGGAGTATGATTTTATTCGTAAAATCCACCTGCCCTTTCCAACTAAGGTGATAGGGTGTTGGTAGGATCCTTTTTATCTTATGGTCCTCGAGAAATTTGCTCACCTTACTGTCGACGAGATACTTCCCATTGCCACACACGATCTCAGCCGACTTTATGATTCGGCATATTATGTAGACCCAAATGAAATCAATAACCTCTTTCTCCCTGACTTTCTCAAAAACCTCATCTTCCACCCAATTAGAAAAATATCTAGTCATAAATAATATAAATTGAGCCTTACTGGGTGCCCATGGATGGGGCAGGTGATGTCCATTCCCCATTTCAGGAATGGCTAGAGTGAGAAGACCAAATGTAGTAGCTCCCCGGGCAAGTGAATCATTGGTGCTTGCCTCTAATGTCCGTGGAACATTTTTGTTCTAACTCATTCGCATCCTATTCCATGTCAATCCACTAGTAGCTAGCTCTGATTATATTAGAACCAATGATTCGACACCCAAATGGTTCCCACAGGTGCCTTCGTAAACTTCTCTCATAACATATTCGGTATTTCCCGGTCCTAGAGATATGGCGAGCGAGCCATCAAATGTTCTCCTAAGTAAGGTGTTATCTTCATAAAGGCTGAACCTGGTTGCCTTTGTGTGTAGAGCCCTCAATTCCTTAGGATCCGAGGGTAGCTTCCCGGTCTTCAAGTAGTCTGTATACTTGTTTGTCCAGTCCTAGGTTAAGCTTGTCCAATTTATCTCGGTGTGACCTTCTTCCACTACAGATTTTATGAGTTGCACAACCATTCCCGAGTTGAATTCATCATCATCAACCCACGATCCCAAGTTAGCAAGAGCATCAGCTTTGCTGTTTTGGTCCCGAGGTATATGTTGCATGGTCTACTCCTTGAAATGATGTAGTGTTATCTATAGTTTATCCAGGGACCTCTGCATTCATTTATCTTTGACCTCGAACGTCCCATTGACTTGGTTTACCTCCAGGAGGGAATCACACTTAGTTTCGATCACCTCGGCCCCCAGGCTTTTAGCCAGTTCAAGACCTGCAATCATGGCCTCATACTTGGCCTCATTATTAGTCAATTTTACAGTTATAATAGATTGCCTAACTATATTACCCATTGGTGGCTTTAGAACGATGCCAAGTTCGGAACCCTTTGCGTTCGAGGCACCATCCGTAAAGAAGGTCCAAATTCCTGAGGAAGTCCCCGAGTTCAACAACAATTGTCTTTCGACCTTGGGTATTAGGCTACGTGAAGTCAGCCATGAAGTCTGCCAAAATTTATGATTTTATGGCGTTTCGGGGTCAATATTCGATATCGTACCCGCTAATTTCCTCGGCCCATTAGGCTAACCATCCTGAGAGCTTGGGTTTATGCATTATGTTTCTCAATGGGTAAGTAGTTACAACAGATATGGGATGACATTGAAAATATAGTTTTAGCTTTCTAGAGGCACTTAGCAAAGCGAGCGCCAATTTTTCCATGTGAGGATACCTAGTTTCGGCCTCACCTAGAGTTATGCTAACATAATACATAGGAAGTTGCATACCTTCTTCTTCCCAAACGAGGACTCCACTTACCGCTATCTCGGATACCGCTAAGTATAGGTACAATTGTTCGTCTGCCTTCAGAGTATGAAATAAAGGTGCACTCGAGAGGTACCGCTTGAGTTCTTCCAAGGCTTGTTGGTACTCTGGGGTCCATGAGAAGTTATTCTTCTTCTTCAATAGCTAGAAGAACCAGCTGTGCACCCGGTTAACCTTTGAACGACCTTGACATTGTCCATAACGGTGATGTCCTTGATTTCCTTGATCTTATCAGGATTAATCTTGATTCTCCGATTAAACACGATGAATTCATGGAATTTCTCGAAATCGACTCCGAATATGCATTTCTTCGAGTTTAGCTTCACATCGTATTTCTTCAATATGTTCAATGTTTCCTAAAAATGTTTCAAATGGTCCTCTGCTCGCTCGCAGGGACTTAACTAACATATCATCAGTGTAAACCTCCATTGATTTTACTATTTTCTCTTTGAACATCTGATTTACTAGGCATTGGTAAGTGGTACCGATATTTTTTAGTCCGAATGGCGTTACATTATAGCAATAGGTGTCGTATTTAGTGATGAAGGACGTTTTTCCTGATCTCCCGAGTCCATCCGAATTTCGTTGTACCTAGAATTGGGATCAAGAAAACTGAGAATCTCGTGGCCGGCCGTCGCATTAATCATGCGATCAATACTGGTCAAATGGAAATAGTCTTTGGGGCATGACTCATTCATGTCTTTGTAGTCTACTCACATTTTTAATTTATTCCTCTTTTTAGGTACCACCACTAAGTTTGCTAACCAATCCATGTACTTAAACTCCCGAATGGACCCTATTTTAAGGAGTTTAGATACCTCATCTTTGATGAATCCATGCTTGACTTCAGACTGAGGCCTCTTTTTGTGTTTGACCAGGTGGACCTTTTGATCTAGGCTCATCTTGTGAGTAGTTATTTCCAGCGAGATCCCTTTCATATCGAGGTAGGACCAAGCAAAACAATATATATTAGCTATAAAGAATTTAATGAGTTCTTTACTAAGATCAAGATTTAACCCCGTGCCCAAGTATATCGTACGATCAGGCAGATGCTCGATCAATATGACTTGCGCCAATTCTTCGACCGTCGATTTCGTGGAATCGAAATCATTGGGGACTATGAAAGATTTGGGGACTCCGTAGTCGTCGTCCTCACACATCCCCTACTTCTCTGATTCGACCTGGGATGGTGTCGGTTATTGCTTTTGGTTGCCCCATTGGCGACCAAACTCAAACCATTTGATGTTGAAAGTGTGGACACCAGAAACACCTCATTGATCGCAAACATCTCCTTTGCAGCCGGCTGCTCTATGTAATTGTTTTAATTCCTCCTGGTGTTGGGAATTTCAACGCTTGGTGTAGTGTCGATGGTACTGCACTCATGTTGTGAATTCACTTCCCCCCCCCCAATAGAGCATTATATCTCATATCTTTTTCGATCACGTAGAATTTTGTTTCTTGAATGGTTTCGGCGGTGTTCACCTGCAAGGTTATCTACTCTTTATTATTCTCACATGCCATGTTGAGTCCATTTAGAACTCAGACTGTAGGCACAATGTGGTCTTGTAGGCCTAGCTGCACTATGACCCTCGATTGGATGATATTGGTCAAGCTACATGGATCAATTAACACACGCTTAACTCGACATTTATTTTTGAGTACAGTTATTACCGGTGTGCCATTGTGTGGTTGCATGATGCCTTCTGTTTCCTCATCGTTGAAGGATACGGTTCCCTCTAGTACGTAATCTCAAGTCCGGTATTCCATTGTGATGGACACTTTGGTGCGCTTTAACATTGGTCCCTGGGAGATGTCGACTCCAACGATGGTCATGTTAATGACGTGTTGAGGTTCCTCCTACTCAATCTACTTATTGGAGACTCTTTTCCTAAAATAATTTTTGGCTCGATCGCTCTCAGCGGTGTCCGTTGTAAAATAACTAGGCTACTTCCTCTCTCAATTGTCGGCAATCTTAAGCTCTATGACCGTGAATGCCATGACACTTACATATTAAATTGGGGTCCCTTTGGGCAGGATCGGACTATAAAGGTCGAGTCGCTTGGTGTCTTTGATGCATCCGATGGCAGACGATGGCAGCAACATCGACGTTAAAGTTGTACTCCGATAACCTCGGTCCTTCTTTAGGCCTGATGGGCTTGTAGAAACTACTTTTGCTCATGAGTCCCCGGTTCTTTTGACCTCGATTTCTTATCCTTTCACTTCTTATAGAGTTTCGTCCAAACCCATCACCCCTATGACAATCGTTGTACGATTGATACTGATCTTTATTTGACTTTGTTTCACGATCAATGTCTCTTATGGATCTATCACTAGCTCAGACAAGATAAACAGACAAGGAAGGGGCCCCAAGCTAATCATCTTCGACCCTAATTTTTAAATGATATCAGTTATGCACATCCGCCCTAGTTACAACTAGATATTCTATCAAATGTTTCTTCAACTGCTACGAAGCCAATAAACATCGAGTATTGAGTCCTTGGGTGAAGGCCTGAATGCCCCAATCGTCTGCCATCGGTGGCAGGTCCATCCGTTCCATTTGAAACCTTGACACGAACTGCCTGAGCATTTTGTTATCTCTTTGCCTTATCTTGAAAAGGTCCGACTTCCTAGTCTCGACCTTGATGGCTCCGGCATGAGCTTTTACAAAAATATCTGCAAGCATAGCAAATGAGTCCATAGAATTTGGGGGGGGGGTAAGTTGTGATGCCATATCATAGCTCCCTTCAACAAGGTCTCTGCAAACTTCTTTAGCAGGACACATTCGATCTCATAATCTTCCAAGTTGTTCCCCTTGATGGCACATGTGTAGGAGGTCACATGTTCATTTGGGTTAGTTGTTCCGTTTTACTTAGGAATTTCGGGCATGTGGAACTTCTTTAGTATTAGCTTCGGAGTTGTGCACTGAGGGAAAGGTTTTTGAACAAACCTTTTGGAATCTAGGCTTTTCAGTACCGATGGTGCTCTTGGGATTTGGTCGACCCTAGAGTTATAGGTCTCTACCTTTTTGTCGTTAGCTTCGATTTTCTTTTCTCTCGTTTTTACCCATTTTTTCAATTCCTCGAGCATCTTTATTATCTCAAGGTTGGTCCGGGATTCAGCTTCACTCGTCCTATCTATGGATGGTTCATTTCTACGAGTGTTTTCTCGGGATGGTTTGGGCTCAACTCTACTAGGAATGCTGCTTTGGTTCTACAATTGGGCTATCGCTGCCCGTTGAACCTGGAGCATTTCGAAGATCACCCTCAAGTTGATCACATGTCCTTCACCGTCCCGTGTATTTTGTGCTACCAACCGGACTCCCCTACGGCCGTTGTTTCAGGATTGGTAGGAAAATTTGATGGCTACATGTGAGTTGGTGTCGATCGGGTCCGAGGCTAGAACCCCATTGGGATCGGCAGGGGGCACCTCATTACCGGGTACCATATTGTTGTTCTCGCCATGGTGGTTGGACTTAGCATCCATGGTTAGAGGGGTAGATCGGGATTTTGACATTTAAAACTTTAACCTGAAATTAAAGACACTTCAAAGAACAAGTGTGAAATAGGGTGTGTTATGAAAATTTGTATCAAATTGACACTATTATCCTTAGCCCCACGGTGGGTGCCAAACTGTTACTCTCAGAAACAGATAACCAATACATTTTGTAAGTGGTTTTAAGAATATGTGAATTAGCTCGATACAAACGATAAATTGAGTAAGATTAAATAAATAAAGATGTAGTAAGCTCAAACCACGTGAGGAAGATGATTCTAGCCTGAATGAAATATCCACCTCGATCCGGGCTCACAAAGACCAGCACTGATAAACAAGAATAAGAATAATGAAAGTAATAATATATTTCTTTAGAATGTGTGTTACAATGCCTTTAATGAATAATCAGACCTCCCTTTATATAGTATGGGAATCCTACTCTGGGTACAATTATATTAAAGATAAAAAAACTTTTATTCAACTAACCATCGATACGTGCCGAGATCCACGCTATGATATCCAGATGGTTGCGGATATTACGGCCTAATGTTGGTCGTGCTTGGTTGTTTAACAACGTTTCCGAAGCCTTTTAGGATTTGGACAGATTCCGGATCATGGCCCCGATGTTCTCGAGGGTGGGCGTCATTCCCTCCCGAATTCTGACTCGATGAGACCCTTGCCTCTATTTCGGTCCCTCGTCATCATGTCTTAAGCTCGATTTATCTTATCGGAAATCGGGGTGTATCATGAGCTCGGTTTTACCCATATAAAATTATATCCCTAACACTAGACAAGTCCTAAAAGTAACCATTCTTTTCAGTTCATTGTCAAAGAATCAAAATCACTACCACTTTGCATTGTTGAAGAAAAGAACACTCATTTATTTTTTTATTTCTCAAACGAGTGGTGCAATTTTTTAAACTCGGAGAACTTTTGGGTGGAACTTGGAAAGAATAGTGAGTATTATAGTATGGGAAACTTTTTATCGTACACTTAGTTTATGTATCTGCCTTTTTACTAGCTAGCATTTCCATTGTAACATCTAGGAAAGCTTTATAGCTAGCACATAAAATAATGAGTTTCCTTTTGTGCACGAACTCATATTTTCTATACGATCTTTTTACTCTACAATGCTAAGAGGATGCTAGCTCTACTTCTGTCCCATATCAGATTTAATTTGGACATAATTTCACGTGTAGATGAGTTAACAATTGTCCTTACGCTGTTATAAAATTACATAAAGCTACTCTGTTTTGATGTTTAGAATTTATCAATTAATTCATTATTAATACATATTAAAAAAATAATAAGATACCTAATTTCATAACAAAAACAAATACAATTGAACAAAAGATTTTTTAACAAACCTTTTTGAATCCAGGCCTTTCAGTACCGGTGGTTCTCCTGGAATTTTGTCGACCCTGGAGTTATAGGTCTCCACCTTTTTGTTGTTAGCTTCTATTTTCTTTTCTTTTGTTTCTACCCATTTTGTCAATTCCTCGAACATCTTTATTATCTCAGGGTTGGTCCCGGATTCAGCTTCACTCGGCCTATCAGTGGCTGGTTCATTTCTGCGAGTGTTTTCCCGGGATGGTTTGGGCTCAACTCTGCTAGGAGTGTTGCTTTGGTTTTGCAATTGGGCCATCGCTATCTATTGAGACTCTGGCATTTAGAAGCAAGTTGATCACATGCCCTTCAGCCGTCGCGTGTATTTTGGGCTGCCGACCAGAGTCCCATGCGGATGCTGTTTTCAGGAACGATATGTAAATTTGCATTGATGGCCAGATGTGAGTTGGCGTTGATCGGTCCGCTGCCGGAACCCCGTTGGGATCGACAGGGGGCACCTCATTATTGGGTACTATATTATTGTTCTCGCCATGGTGGCCGGACTCAGCATCCATGTTTAAAGGGGCAAATTGGGAGTTCGACATTTAAAACTTTAACCTGAAATTAATGATACTTCAAAGAACAAGTGTGAAATAGGGTGTATTATGAAAATCTATATCAAATTGCCACTATTATCCTTAGCCCCAGGGTGGACGCCAGACTATTTACCGTCAGAAACGAATAACAATTAAATTTGTAAGTGGTTTTAAGGACGCACAGATTAATTCGATACAAATGATAAATTGAGTTAGATTAAATAAATAGAGATGTAGTTAACTCAAACCACGTGAGTAAGATGATTCTAGCCTCAATTAAATATTCACTCTGATCCAGGCTCACAAAGACCGGCACTGATGAACAAGAATGAGAAAAAGAAAATTATAATATATATCTTTGGAATGCATGTTACAATGCCTTTAATGAATAATAAGACTCCCTTTATATAGTATGGAAACCATAAGGTACATTTCCATAAAAGGTAAATAATATTCTGTTCAACTAATCAACGATACGCGCTGAGATCCATGTCGTGATATTCGGCCGGTCGTAGATATTACGACCTAATGTTGGTCGTGCTTGGTTGCCTTACAATGTTCTCCGAAGCCTTTTAGGATTTGGATCGATCGCGGACCATGGCCCCAATATTCTCGAGAGTGGGCGTCATGCCCCCTCGGACTCTAACTCGATGAGACCCTTCCCTCGATTTCGGTCCCTCGTCATCATGTCTCTAGCTCGATTTATCTTATCGGAAGCCAGGTTGTATCATGAACACTGGACAAGTCCAAAAAGTAATCACTCTTTTCAGTTCATTGTCAAATAATAAAAAACCACAACCACTTTGCATTGTTGAAAAAAAGAACACTCGTTTGTTTTTTTATTTCTCAAACGAGTGGTGCAATTTTTAAAACTCGGAGAACTTTTGGGTGGAACTTGGAAAGAAGGGTGAGTATTATAGTATGGGAAACTTTTTATCGTACACTTAGTTTATGTATGCGCCTTCTGGCTAGCAAGCCTTTCCATTGTTACATCTAGGAAAGCTTTGTAGCCAGCACATAGAATAATGAGTTTCCTTTTGTGCACGAACTCATATTTTCTATATGATCTTTTAACTCTACAATGCTAAGAGAATGCTAGTTCTACTTCTGTCCTATATCAGATTTAATTTGGACATAATTTCACGTGTAGATAAATTCACAATTATCCTTGTGCTATTATAAAATTACATAAACCTACTCTATTTTGATGTTTAGAATTTATCAATTAATTCATTATCAATACATATTAAAAAAATAATAAGATACCTAATTTCATAACAAAAAACAAATTCAATTGATAAGTTCCCAATTGATTTCATGACTTCCATCAATCCTTAAATTGGATATTCGTCAAGAAAGATTATCATAATCTAAAAACCAACCCGTCTGACAGGACCCTACATCCCCATGTCGAGTGAACCACAAATAACAACATGATATTAGAGACAAGTACACAACCCATTGTAATGATATTGATAAGTCTAATCTAAAGCCAATCCCATAATAATAAGCATGTCTAATATCCCAATTACGTCGTGGCAGCTAGAATAACTACAGGATCGGACAATACAATTCATGAGGTACAAAGAGTGAATAAATACCTATTCAATCCTTACACATCCGAGAGAACTAGAATTTTTTTTTTTGTGTTTCATGCAACTGATACTAGTTATATAAGATATTTTTTCTGTCTCATAGTTTTGTGAACCCACAAATGTAAGATTGGGGTTCATAAATTTGTAAGACAAAAATGAGTCTCACACAACTGATGTCACTTGTGTACGGCGCACAATAAAACTTCTCGAAAGAACTGAAATAAGAACAAGATTGAGTACAAGCGACCTTTGAACTAGATAATTGGCTCGCCGTTGGAAACTGAAGTATAGCTATCCAAAGTTCACTATCTGAACTTTCTGGCACCATAAATCCGTACTATATGCAGGTAAGAAGGAATGAGTACGAGAGTACTCAAAAAGTATTTGATTGGCCCACCAAAATAGTAGCGAGAGTCGATCTATAAAATACTCTTTTGTTTACCCCTAAAATGATACAATTGAATTTATAGCATGATCTATAAACAAGTGAATTAATTTGACCTAAAAATAATAAATAGATAAGACAAGAAATAATATTAGCGAATCAAATTAAAGAAGATAACAAGCTTTACTAAAAACTTGCCTTTCCGATGTCAAGTAAAAGCAACGTTCATGTGTTAGAACGTAATAAGACAATAGATTATGGCTTTTGGTGTATAAAGAATTTTATGTCCCTAAAATGGATGTTAATCCTCTTATTTATAGCTTGATTCAAGGAGACAAGATCCTCAAATCAAGCTCCTCTTGAATGAAAATAAAATCATCATTGATGGGTGCATAACGGTTGGTTATAAATGCAGATATTCTCTGTAACGACATCCCATTGAATGTTGTCTGATGGCAATGTTTTGAACCTTGGTCATCGGCTGCTCTGTCTTTGGGATTCGTTCAGCAATGGCCACATGCTTGCATCTGGTGCCAGCTGTTTGCTAATTCATATCCCACCTGTCTTTAGTTCCACGCATCATTCCATCATTCACCTAGCTGTCATTGACGAATTTTAACTTATACAGGTAGTCCCCCTACTTTCCGGTGACGCAACTCAATGTTACCGAAAAGTATATAAGAGTTCTTTTTTGAGTAGAAAAGTTTCTGAACAGCCTCTGACACTTTAAAGGAAGCACGTCTTCTAGCATTTAATCCCCTGATCACATGTTGTCCCGTGATTCAGCAAGTACTTTCGCTGGTTTCGAGGTAATCCTGACCTCGATTTTTTCCGTCTATAAATTCTCTGCTACTTTTCATTTTAACTCTTTACTTTCACTATTTCCACAACTCTTTCTTCTTCTCTGAATTCCCTAATAACGTTTTTGCAACACCCGACTTTCTCAGTAAAAACATCTCCAAATATCTCTTACCACCATGTTTTATAGTACTGCTATCTCCGAAAACGCTAGCCTTTTCTTCAGTGAAGGCCCAAAGAAAAAGAAAACCAAAAAGGTTGACGTTGCGTCTGGACCTCCAATTGTAAACACCATCATACCACTTTGTCCTAGCACGAAATCCGATATCAAAGAACACAAACCACCTCTGAACTCAAAAAGTGAAATGTTTTGCCATGTCTGCAGATACCCTTCCTCCATTGGCCCTTCTAACATCCCTGTTGTGAAAGGGGAATTTAACTAGGGTAACATAGGAATTCTTATCCCGAAAGCGATAGAATGAGTTACCTACTCGAAGTTGGGGTTCATGTATGTCTACACGTACCCCTTTACATTAGGTCCTTTCACCTTGGGAGCGGCTAAAGAATTTGACCAAATAATTGTAGAATTTTGCCACCGGTACAAAGTTTGCTTGGCACAGGTAGGCCCATCAATATAGCATATGGTGGCTTGCCTCTGATAACTATGCACTAAAACTAGGTAAACCCTAAACCCTAACCCTTGCGCATATGATGAACCTTTACTCCCCAAAGATATTTCATGGGGGTGTGTTAAATCTCAGGAAGCATGAAAACCACGCCCTTCTTACCAGTGTTGAAGACTATAACGACCCTGGATGGATGGAACGATTTGTTATCATTGCTACAAACAGATGAGGTCAATGCTTCCGAGGAGAGGAGAGCCAAAAATGAAAGAAAGACGCAAGAGAGTCATGAAGTATACCTAACTCCACTTAACCACAAACATTAAGCTTGATTCACAAATAAGCGCAATGAAGGCTGATAATGAGGAGCTCCAAGGCAAAATTGATAAGCTCCGAGCAAACCTCCATAACCAAAAAAATTCCCTCGTCTTAAAGATAACATACGCCATGTATCATATGAAAGGAAAGACTTTGTAGGATGACAAAGAAGGCATTTCCATCATCGATGACTACATTGTCACAACCTTGGAACTGAAGATAACCTTCATGCTCAACCTGTTACACTTGACTCCTCGAATACTAATTTTGAGTATTCGGGATCCGAAATGGAAACTGAAGAAGAGGAAGGCCTTGAACCAGTAGAAGAATATCCTTCTTCCACCAGGGAAAATGAAGACCCTTCTCTCCCTTCGGGTTCTGGTAGCAAAGAATGATGTATAATTTTTTTTATTTTACCTTTTGTAATTATGACAAAACTTTTTACTATGTTTGGCACTTTAATTAATAAAATAATTATTTTTCCTTCGTGTTGTGCAAAAAAATATTCTCTTCCAATTAATTGACAAAGCCTCGAAAATATTCTTACATCTGAAAGTTTTTGATTCACGGCATAAACTCTTTCAGAATCTAGCCTTTACCATGAAGGTTTCATAAGAGAGGGCCCTTATATTTATGGTGCTCTTGAAGAGGATGTCTCATGTTCATTCCGGCACAATTATTTGAAGTTTTTGTTAACTATCAAATTGTAAAATAAATTAACTTATCATTCCGACAAGAAAAAAGATAAAAACAAAAGTACTTCGATTTATTCCTTCTATCTTTAAAAGCACATTTACATAAGCAAATTATTTTCTGAAGTATATAAAGCTGCCAATACATGTGGCTAACTTATACATCTTATTTCTACAGGGCTGATTAGGTAGTCCCTGGTCCTGACAAGGCATCAACCCTGGTTCTAACAATCCCCGATTCTCCTAACATTTTTAGTATCTTGTCATGTATTATTCACCCCCGTTCCCCGGTTGTTCGGATGCTAAGCATGAAAATTCAAACATTGGAGGTCTTGCATTCATCGATGACGATCTTTGCATATCAATCTTTTACGTTGCTTCCTCATTGATGGAAACAACTTCTGGATGGGTAAACAATCTTACCGGAGGCTGATGAGACTCTTAAGATATGAGTTGTACTATCGGGCCAAAGATTATCTAACCATCCACATGTTTCTTGCTATATGAGTCGATCCACAAAGAGCTATTGGTAAGATTATCAATAATCCTTCCTTCGTAGTGTGCTTTACATTGTTACCTCGTTAAAAAGCCTTGCCAGAAAAACCTAATTGGGACAAAAATTGATCAAAGGAAAAAAGAGCAAATCACATACTTTCAGTATTAGCAAGGATCTTTAGCAATAATACCTTTTGAGGTGAGTCACGTTCCAATTGCATGGCAATTTTACTCCGTCTTGATTTTTCAACTCGTATGAACCTTTACTGGTTATAGTTGAAACCCGGTAACGTCCTTCCCATGTCGATCCCAGTATCCCGGTATTGACCTCTCGGGTTCTTTGAGCGACTTTCAATAGAACCAAATCCCCTACTTTAAAATATCAGAGATTTGCCCTACGATTATAATACCATTCCATCCTTTTGCTCTTGTGCCACAATCTTCACATATGCCAGATCACGATGTTCTTCAAGCAAATCAAGCTTGACTACCAACGCTTACTTGTTTGCTTTTTTATTGGCTTAGCAAAATTTGAGGGTTGATTCCCCCACTTCTACTGGTATTAAAGCTTCCAAACCGTACACGAGGAAAAAGGGGTCTCTTCCATGTTTGACTTTGTTGTGGTCTGATAAGCCCATATAACAGGAGTTCTTCCAGCCTCTAGTCGATAGCATCTTCTAACTTTTTTTTAACGTTTTGGATAATTACCTTGTTGGTTGACTCTGCCTGTCCATTAGCACTCGATATTTAATCCTTCCAAAATCTTTATGACTTTAGAACATATGAGATGTGGCCCATTGTCACAAGCGATATCCTTTAGAATTTCGAACCGGCAGATTATGTGGTCCCATATGAAGTCAACCATTTCACGTTCTTTGATCTTTTGGTAAGGGCCTGCTTCAACCCATTTAGTAGATTAATCAGCTAAACCCAAAATAAGTCTTACCTTTCTGGGCCCTTGTGGTAAGGGATCGACTATGTACATCCCCCATTTCATGAACGGTTATGGTGACTCAACAAAATACAAAGTTCCGCTGGTTGGTGCACTAATTGTGTATGGCATTAAGACTTGTCGCATTTTTGTACTAATGTCTTCGCGTCCTATTCCATCCAGGGCCAATAGTAGCCGACCTTTACTATCTTAAGAACGAACGAGTCTGCAATGGACTGGTTTTTGCATACCCTTTCATGGACTTCCCTCATCACGTAGTCATCCTCCGAGGCCCCTAGACACTAAGTCGATGGTCCTTGAATTGACTTTCTGTATAGGTGTTTATTAATAAGACAATAACAGGCTACTTTGGTCCGTAATGCCCAATATGCTTTTGAGTCTTGGGTAATTTACCATGTCTGAGATATGCAATGAACTCATTTCTCCAGTACCAGATTAAGTTAGTTAAATTACTTCCTAGTAGTCTTTCATATCCAGCATCGATTACAACAATTGAATGACCGCACCTGAATTAGATCCTTTCATCTCTGTGGATGAACCCAAGTTAGTCAAAGCATCTGCCTCCATATTTTCCTCCCTTAGGATGTGGACGATTTACCACTATCTGAATCGTGAAAGTAATGCTTGAATCTTGTTCAAGAATGTTGCATGTGCTCATCCTTTGGATCAAAAATTCCATACACATGGTTTATCACCGGTTAAGAGTCACACTTTATCTTGATGACCTCGCAACCCAGTGTGTGGACTAGTTCGAGCCTTGCAACCAAAGCCTCATATTTGGCTTCATTGTTAGTTAATGTTACATTCTAATGGCGTGTCTTAATGTTTCTCCTAAGGGAGTAGTTAGAACTACCCTGAGACCGGACCTTTTTATATTGGAGGCTCCTTCCATAAAAAGGTCCAAACTCTCGACTACATTTCTGATACCAACACCATTTTTTTAGCAACAAAAGGCATTCATCCTGGACTGAAATAGGCCACGAAGTCGGCCAAAGCCTACGACTTAATTGCAGTCCTAGGCTTGTATTCTCTGTTGAATTCACTAACTTTGACTGCCCATTTAACCAATTTTTTGAGATGTGGATATCGTTTTTCCACTACTGATAATATTTTACTAATGTAATAAACAATAAATTGCATACCTTCTTCTTCCCGAACCAAGACGATGCTTACCTCTACTTCTGAGATCGCTAGATAAATTAGTAGTTTCTTACATTCCCCCAGTTTTGACAACAACAGAGGGCTTGATAGGTAGTTTTTTAGGTCTTTCAAATCTCGTTAGCATTCCGAAGTCTACACAAAGTTGTTCTTAATTTTCAAAAGTGAAAATAAGTGGTGGCACTTCTCGGAGGTCTCAGATATGAACCTGCTTAGAGCTGCTAACCTACCAGTGAACCTACTTAGCTGGTCCAAGGTATCCTTGATGGCTTTAAAGTTGTTGGGGTTCACATCAATCCCTCTTTCTGAGACAAGAAACTCCAAGAGCTTACCGGAGCCAAACCCGAAAACACATTTCATCGGTTTGAGCTTCATGTTGTATTTTCTTAAAATGTCTGTTACGACATGACCAGTCACTTTGAGAATTTCAATCATGTTCAATTGTGGTATCTAGTAGCTTCATATGGTGTATTATAACTTGTGCGTATCATCGATTTTGGTTTTTGAGTGATACCGGATTGAATTTGAAAAATGATTCTTAATTCGGAAGCTTTAAGTTGGAAGATTTTACCAACTTTGACTTTTGTGTATTTGACATCAGATCGGAGTATTGATGGTACCGTTAGGTCCGGATGGTAATTTTGGAAGGTCTTATGCCCGAATTTGCATTTTGGATGTTTCTAGAATGTTTCGACAGTATTTTGCGAAAGTTGGCAATTTGAAGGTTTGAAAATTACATAAGTTTGATCGGGAGTTGAATTTGATGTTATCAGATTTGAATTGTTGTTTCGAGAGTTGGAATATGTTTTTTTTGTCATTTGGGACTTGAGTGCAAACGTTTGGATGGATTCCGGATTGGTTAGGCTTGAATCGAACTTTTGGTTTGAAGTTTGAATTTTATGAATTTAAGAGATTGAACTTGATTGATAATTAGTGGGTTTGATGCTAATATGTGTGATTTGAGACTTCGAGTTGGTCTGTGTGATGGATTGGGACTTGTTGGTATGTTCGGATGGAATCCCAAGGGGCTCGAATGAGTTTTGGGGTGATTTTGGACAATTTCTAGGCCCTTTTTAGTGGATAGTTTTTGGCTGTGTGAATCGCAATAGTAGACCTTGAGGCCACATTTGCGAAGAGCAAATTTTTTTGGGCATTATGAATAATGATCATGGAAGCCTTTCTCACGATCGCGTAGAAGAATTTTTGCTATCAAAGGGCTGACTTTCAATGATTATATCAAGTAATATATAAGAAATTTGGAGGTGATCCAAAAATGAAAGTTGTAGTTCTTTGTGTCTAGTTTTCAGAAAATCAAACAATTTGTCATTTGTTGTTTTTTTTTAAAAAAAAGTTATGGTTGTTATACTACAGGATATCTAGAAATAGTTTAGGAAGGTAATGGAGTTTGTTCATCGCGATTGTGGGGAAAAGGCCACGATCGCAAAGGGTAAACACCCAAATCATGAGTGTAAATATTTTTATCTTTGTTTTGATTATATATTTTGTTTTTTCATGGATTATTACACCTAAATCAAGGATTTGAAAAGAAGAAATTGGGATTTTTTTACTTGAATTTAAGATAATAAATTTTGGGTTTTTTAAATATGAAATTGAGGTCGGATTTGGATGAAACTTATATGGTTAGACTCATATTGGAATGGGTTGTAGGAATTTGTGATTTTTGTCGGGTTTTGAGATGGGGGACCGTGTTGACTTTGAGTATTTGATTAAAAATTTGACCTTTATCGTTTGGATTTGCTCCCTTTGGCATTATTTGATGTTTTGAGTTGCTTTTGGCTAGTTTTAAGTCGTTCGGAGTTTGATTCGCATGGAATGGCATTTCTAGAGTATTGTTTGGCTTGCTAGGTATTTGATTTTGCTTGTTCTAGGTAAGTAACATTTCAAAACTTGGAATAGAGGGTAATTATCCCTAGGAACAATGTTATTTGTGATGTATTGAGATGACACACATGCTAGGTAACGGGCGTGTAGGTGTAGACGATGTAATCATGATTCAACTTGACTTTTAGACAAGTAACAAATTTGTTCTACTACCATATCCTGTTATAACTTTGCTTCCCCCTACTTGTTTGATTACCGAAGCTGTGATTCATGTTAGAAATCATGTTTAAGTTGTGTGCTTATTTGGTTGTGATCTAATGAGGCTACTTTTGTTATTTTGTGTTATCTGATTTAATTATAGTTATACAATCTGTCACGGTTCTTCATTTGCGTATCATATCTCAGTCTTTGTTCATCATTCATTGTTACATCGTATGTTATTATTGTTTTTCCATATGTGGAGTTGTTGGGCTGAGTGGTATGTGATTGTAAGCCTTTCAGACTTGAGAGGTTGATGACTGAGATGAGATTTAGTGTAGTGTTGAGTTCTGTTTGTAGAGCGGGCCACGCCGTAGCAGGGGATATTGGCTTTATTATTATTATTATTATTATTTTATTATTATTATTATTGTGTATCATGCTATATGCCACGGCATGTCTTATTTGCTTTATTATTATGGTGGATTGGACTGCATGCTACAACATGCCATATTGGCTATTGATTAGCACTTAGACAGGTTCCATCCCTACAAAGTCTGACATACCAGCAGTGAGCCCGGGCATAATGATATGTACACACATGCTTTGGTGAGGGGTGTTGATGGTTAGCACCCGTATAGTGCTGAGTGATTGTGTGTGTGATGAAGTGAGCATTTAAGACAGACATCTTGAGTATTAAGGGTGAGAGTACCTAGGGATATCACCATGAAATCATTTATTAGATATACATACTTAACATGTAGGAATAGAGATGCATTTTCATCATAGTATCCGGTAATGTGACATGGATGATATTAAATGTAACCATAGAGATGTATATTTCTCATGCTAGATGGTTATCTACTTATTTTTGGAGGATTGGAATCGATTTGGAGGCCACTTATAGGCCTATCAAGATTGTGTATTCTTTATCGGGTCAGATTTATTTACTCAACACAGCTATTATTGAGGGGTATGTCATCTGTTAGAGTTGATCTTATTTGTGTTCTGAGATGTTCCGTGTATTGTTCTTCTATGTTGCAATGGGTTGTGAGACCGCTGAAGTTTTATACACTTGATGAAATTTTGTTGGACCTTGTGGTGAAATTCGAGTGGGATGGTTCTTAGGGTGTTGAATGATGGATTGCGGCTTGGTTATGGTCTTCCTATCAATGGTATATTTTGTTATTCATTTCTCTATTGTTATGGCCATGCACTTTACGAGTTTGTTGTGGATGTGCATATGGTTATTGATTTTGAGCATCATGGCTTGAGGTATTCGGTGTGGGCCGGTATTAGGATTTGGTCATGCATCGTAGTGGAGTTGTGTTGGAATATGATCATTGTGTTTAGTTCGTGTGTTTGTCTTTTCTCTATGAGATGGGTTCATGGCATTGCGCCTTGTGGTGATGTTCGTAGAGCTTGCGGGACGATTATCTCATTTGGTTCTTCTTCCATCTCTTGTTGCATTCAGGTTGTGTTTGTATGATACACGGGTTGCACAATATATGGCTCGAGGGGGTTCTTGTGTGACATGTCGGTCTAGAAGATTGTACTAGATGAAATGAGATTATTGGACCTGGAATAAGCACCATCGGATTTGATTAATGTATGTTTGGAAGAGTAACATCATTAGTCAGCTCAAAATTTGGCTATGGTTCTTGGCGGGTGATAGATCTCCATGTCTTGTTGAACAGATAGGTGGTTATGAATTTCTTCGTGTTTCTTTCGTCATCGTTGATGTATGAAGGTTTAGAACAAGGTTTTATATGATATGAGGTTTGTTACCGATACTGGGTTTGTTATTAAGCCGCTATTGTGGTCGGAAGCTATTGTTATAAGTATCTTAGTTATGTGGCATACCATGTGATTACATTTTGGGTTATGGTTATTGCTTGATTTTGCCTTTTAGACATATACAATGTATAAATGTGAGAATCAAGTCTTGCAATGGATTCCTGATATTGAAGATTTGATTCTAAAGTTTATGGGCTAAGGTTAAAGCAAGGATCATCAATAAGTTGTGTTGTCAGGCATATATGGATTTGGGTGACATGGGATCACCCACGAGTATATGCATGGTGAATGGCTTTAGAAGGACTCCTAGCACGTTCAAGGATTAATGTATGTTTAAGTGGGGGTGAATATAATGACCCGACCAGTCATTTTGAGCATTTGAATCTCAATTGGTTGTTTAGATCATAAGTAGCTTCATATGGTGTATTATGACTTGCGTGTATCCATCAGTTTTGGTTTTCGAGTGGTTCCAGATTGATTCAGAAGTATCATTCTTAACTAGGAAGCTTTAAGTTGGAAGAGTTGACCATGTTTGACTTTTATGTATTTGACCTCGAGTATTGATTTTTCTGTTTGATCCAGTTGGTGATTTTGGACCTGGAGATTACTGGTTGTAGTTAATAAAATTTGATTCAGTTATAAATTGTCCTATGGCTTACCTAAGTGTTAGACGAAAACCTATAGGCATGATATCTATTGATTTCGGAAAAGGTGAAGTATATTGACTTTAGAGAAGGTTGTCAATTATTCAGGAAAGGCGAGTTTTGACAAAAGATCAAAAATTCTACAGACATTAGACATTGTTGTTACTGGTTTTAGACCTATAAGCGAGTGAAATGATTCAGATTCGATTAAGGCCCCTATAGGAATGCTTTCTATGTGTTGTCTATTGTGGATACTCTTATAAACGTAATAAAAAATGCAGAAACCTTATAGGCATGACATCTAGATGCTGAATTTCGTTTAAAGCCTATGAACATGATATCTAATTGCAGTTGATTATATAAGACCTACGAACATGTTTGTCTAATGAGGAATGCATATGCAAGATTCAGAAAGAACCTATAGGCAGGATATCTACATGATGTGCAGAAATTCAGAAATTCCTATAGGCAGGATATCTATATGCTATGCAGAAGTTCAGAATAAACTATAGGCATGGTACCTACATGAGAATGCAGGATTCCTATAGACATGGTATCTACATGAGAATGTAGAAATTCTTATAGACATGGTGCCTATATGAGAATGTAAGATTCCTATAGACATGGTATCTATATGAGAGTGCAAAAAATCATAAACTCCTATAGGCAGGTTATCTACCCTTTTTTACATGCATGGTTACTCTTCCCTTTTCACTAAACATACCCAAAAGTTATTACAAGTTATTACAGTGCAAATAAAATAAAGAAAAATACATCAAAAATTGAAAATTACAACCAAGGAGAGCCTGATTCAGACTTCCTGTCTGAAGTATGAAGTAAACCAACTCCAAAGAGCATGTTTCAAAGTCTTTCTCCCACTTGGGTGGGTCAGAGTTCCTTAAGAGTTTCATAAGAACTCCAAGCAGTGCTTACACCCAAATGTATCACCATATTAAGCCAAAGTGCAGTGTGGAAGGGCCAGCCCTCAGGTGTCCAAGTTCAGAGGGAACTCAAGGTCCCAAGGCAAGGTTCACAAGAGTGGGGCATATCTTAAGAACTAAGAGAGAGTGTAAGTGCAAAATTCTGAACGGGGGAAAGGTAAAGGGAAACAGCACACATAGGGATATAAGGAATGGGGAGTTGCAAGAGGTAAAAGCAGGCTAGTGGCATAACCCAACAATGGGAGATGCTGGCACACCCATAAGCCTACAGGAACACATTGTTTAGAGGTTAAGATCCCCTAAGGGATCAAGTTCAATCCATAGACAATAACTTGTGTATTGCCATGTTTTAAACTGAACTCAAAGCACATAAAGGGAAATAGGGAATAGGGATTCATAGCAGAAACAAGCAAAAGAGAATCAACGTGCTAGTTTAAGTATTTAACTCTGCAGAAGTAGTAAAGTAGACATAGATGCAGAAAGCTGTAAGTAAACACATTGTGGGGATGCTGAAATTTGAAATTAGGGCATACCAGTTTCAAAGCAACAAGTAGAGAAAAATGCAGTAGTCTGGTAAAAATCTCAGTGTAGACAAGAATAGAGAGTTCTATTATGTGAGTAAGAGTTCAGAAAAGATTGTGAATTGTGAAGTCTAAAGTGTGTGTTTGTGAAAAGGGTCATGCCTTTTATAGTGTAAAAACCAAGTAGAAATAAGGTAAGAAATAATTGAAGAGCTTATTGTCAATCAATTACACAAGACTCCATTTAGTTAAGGGATTCCGATTCAAACGGGTATAAACTAATTAAGGAAAGAAATTAATCAAACACTTTGTGCAAAGTAGTCAATTAGGGGTGAATACATAAGGGTTATTTAAGGACAGAGTTTTGACAGTACACGGTTTGTGCAAATAAGGTAAGCAAATCAATTAACAAATAGTAAATCAAAAAAGTCTGAGATTTTGCATGAATGAACCGAGTCAGAAAAGATGAAGAAGGGTTTTAACTTAGGGAAATCAGCAAACAATGAAAGGGAATCAATTAGACCCATATTCAGAGGGAAGTAGGAACTAATCATAAATTCAAAAGCTACTTTAAAGGGAAGCCTATCATATATAAGGAGCATACGAACATGTTAAGCATGAAGGAAGACTCTAGTGTTATTGCAAAGTCAGTAGAAAATCCAATATATAAAAGTTAAGCAAAAGGTCAGAGTCATATGAAAGCAAAGAATGGGTCTGAAAGAGTTAGGAGTTTTGAAATAAACCCTAAGTTCGATCAAATCACATAATCAAGCTTGGCGGAACTCCCAAACTCTAGGGTTTCCACGTTGAATCAAGTACAAAGATGAGAAGGCAAGTAGTTGAAATAGGCTCAGAGGTTTCAGAGTTGAAACTTCTTGCATGCTTCTTTCATCAATAGAAACTCATGAGAAAAACATGATAGCAAAGTAACATGCGAAACACAGTAAAAGCACTCAAAAGAAAAACAATGATAGGAACAGTAAAAGAAACATGCTTAAGAGATTTTTCAGAAGAAACTTAAACAAGGCTTAATAGAAGGAAAATAAGGAAACTTAAGAACTTAGCAGGAAAATACAGTCGGAGAAACATGCTGGAGCATAGTAGAAGACAAACAATATAAGAACACATCAGAAAAGCATATGGGAGCATAGTATGGAAAACATCATAGAATAACATACAAGCATGGAGTATATAAAACTCAGTAAAAGAACATACAAGAACAGGGTGTAAAAACTCAGTAAAAGAACAGACAAAGTAGAAGAAAACATAAGAACACAGTAGAGGCAAATAAACACAAAAGACAATGGAGAGAAAGTCAGAGAAACACTTAAGCATTTTAAGAAACCCCTAAATCTTAAAAGAAAGACTTTGAAAAGTAATTTTCGAAAGAAAAGTTAGGGAGATCGTTTGAAAACTCAAAGAGAGTACAGATACACAACGGATCTAAAGTTTAGGGTTTCAGAAGAACCCTGGAAATGAGAAAGGCTTTGAAAAGGTCACCCATCTGAGTCGGAGAGATCAGAACCAGGCTCAAAACACCATGGTACGCCGGAGCAAGGCCGGCGATGACTCTGGAATCTTGAATCGACAGAGGTCTAGGTGCAAACATTCGAGGCCGGGCCTTGAATCTTTAGAAATTAGGCGTGTAAGAGCAACAGGAGGTAGGTATAAGACTCCCATATCCCAGGAAGCCATGGATTCCGGTGGCTTTCAAGGTGGACGCGATAAGAGGCGGCTAGGATTCTGAAAAGACTCGAGAGAGTTTGAGAGAGTGCAGGGTTTCAAAGGCGGCTGGGGTTGTGAAATGATTTAGGGTTAAGGGGTGTTGGAGGCTTAAAAAAGGAAAGGAGGGATTGTGGCCGTTGATCATTGTGATCAACGACCTGGATTTAATAGGGGCCCGGGCGGGTTGAACTTAATTGGATCAGGGGCGGGTAGTTTAGGAACTAGGCCTGTTCAAACAGGTATTGGGTCAGGGTAATTGAATTTAAAATTGGGTTCAATTGGAGGTTCAAATAAGGCTAAAATTGAAACAAACAGGGCTAACATTTAAATAACCATTTTTCCTTTATTTATTTTATAAAAAATAGTAAAATAATTTCTGGAAATAAATTAAAGGTACTAAAATGATTAATAATACGTAATTATCAAATTAAAAATACTGGAGTATATTATATAATTATGAAAACAATTAATTCTTAAAATAGGCTAATATCAAATTATACGCAATTTAGCTTTAAAAATGCTAAACAAATTTGTAAAAATATGAAAAAATTATGCCATCTATATTTTAATATAAATATGAGAATACAATAAGTGAATCACCTAAAATGATAATTTTGGGGATAATTATTGGGGTTTTCTTGATAAAATAGGGCAATAAATAGATTTAAAAATCTATAAAAATTAAGAGAAAAATAGTAAAACCTTGGGACATACTTATATATTCATATACCTGCTATTTTGAAAGTATTTTGCATATAAAAATATACAGGAAAAAATTGGGCATCGATATTCACGGTAAACAAATATATTATGTAAGAAATTTCAAGTTATCAATGGATGATTGTAGATCAACATTGAGGTAAATCAACAGTGGGTGGGTAACAGTTGCAAAGTACGAGATGAGATTGGGCCATCAGTCATAAAGATGAGCAGTAATGAAGAAGCATTCAAGGATTTAGCTTTAGGATAAGCAACGAGAGTAACCTAGAGTTCGGTAGCAGACCTCAGTAACGATAAATTGAAGTAAGAATTTTGGTATAGTATGGCCTACTTAGATGTCGTAAAGCTAATGACACTAGAGGGAAAGGTTGGAATAATTTTGTATATGCCAAAATTATATACAAAATTATAGTTGTAAAGGCTGCATGATAGAAGGTAGCAACAGTTACGAGATTAGAAGGATTCCGACTACAAGTCGTAGTGTGAGAAAGAGGCTTAAAGGGGGAATGCCCTAGCCTTTGGAATTCATTCACAGAACAGTCGCCTAGATGGCAAGACGAGTACGAAAGTATTCTCAAGACCTATGGGTTATGAGAATGATAAGTGCATCAATCAACATTCGAGGACGAATGTTCCGAAGGGGGGAATGATGTTACGTCAATATTGCGCCCCACAATATTATGTTACGATGATGTCATGCCCTGTAGTATTATTTTACGATGATGTCACGCCCTGCAGTATTATATAATGATGATGCCACGCCATGCAGTATTACAATACGATAATGCCACGATCTACATTATTATATTACGACGATGTTACACCCTGTAGTATTATACGTGAAATTGTCATAAGATAATATACCTCCATTCAAAGGACAAGATTATTTGGAGATTATAAGTATTATGCTATTTCAAACAAGTGATGAGTAAATTCGTGAAGGTGATCGGGTAAGAAAATCGAAGAAAATAAATTTCGTCGAAGATTGTCATGTTGGGATAAAAACGGCCCGAGCTAAAATATTCGGTATTTATGGACTAATGCCACACAAGGTACCACATAACCATGATAGTAAGGTGTATAAGGATGTGAATAGTATTTTAAGTAATTTGACATAATCCTTAATTATGTGAATTATTGGATAATGGAGGAATTAACTAGTTAATTAATAATTAGTGGTGGGTTAATTAAATTATTTTGATAAGATTAATAATCCAAAATGTGGCAGCCACATGGAGATACATATGGTGACTCCTGAATTACATGGAAAGGTGTCACACTTTAAAGAAAGTATATGACACAAGTCTTGAATGGTGGGGCACACAACACCAAGACTTGAAATCAATCTCTAAATTCAAATTAAAGATGTATTACATTTTTGTGAAAGGCTTCAGTAAGGTGAGCTTCATTTAGCAACGTGAGTTGCTTCAATCTCTCACTCAAACGAGACACTGTAATGTTATAGCAATAAGATTTTGTGATTCTAAGGGAGTCTGGTGCAATCTTTCTCAAAAATATCATATGGATTTTCCCCTACTTCGATCCGATGTTATGTGTTCTTTGCAAAAGACATGTGTTAGAGGAATTTTCAAGGGAATCGGTCCAAGTATGTTAAGTCTATCCCTTCTTTCTTTTGGCATGATCTATACGACACAAACGAAACAAGAAACTGCAAAACTTCCATAAATGACTCTATTGATAGAAGTATTAGAGGTGCCTATTTTCTTGAATTTCCATGTGTCATATTATTCTAACATATGTTCATGGGTCTTAGAAAAATACGTAAATTAAAAAAAAAGTTTACTTCATGATATTACTCGAAGGCATAATGGTCTTATGACATTCCAAGAGATTTTATTGACGTACTTCTCATGCATTGCATTCATGTACATTGACCCATGACCAGATGGTGTTATATACGCTTATATATATATACTTATATGGGATATGGGAAAAGATTATGGCGTTATATAAGCACCACCACCTGATTATTAGTGGCCGAGATGATATGATGGGATGACCTTAGAGGATTGATGATGTTATGAATGCATATACCCATGCATGGTATGACATTCATACGCATATGCACGACATTATAATATTAAATGATTCATAGACGCTGCGTTATTTGTACTGACGTCCCTTTTGCCTGGGGACGCTGCGTTTCATGCCCGCAGGTCCTGATAGACAGGTGAGAGTCCTCCAAGTAGGCTATCAGCTCACCAGAAGGTGTTGGTGCGCTCTGTTTGCTCCGGAGTTGCTTTTTTGGTCAGTATGATTAGTATATATAGTGATTGGTATGGCGGGACCCTGTCTCGGCCTTTATGATATTATGCATTCTTAGAGGCTTGTAGACAGATGTCATGTATACGAATACTTGTATGGCCTTGTCGGCCTATGTTTCGAGTATATAAAGAATCATGCCGGTCGTATAGGCCCATACTTCATATGAATAAGTTTGTATTCCCTTATGATTTACTCCGGTTCATTTACCTATGATAGAATGATATGAAAGATACATTATGTTGATACTCGGTTGAGTAAGGTACCGGGTGTCCGTCGCGGCCCATCGGTTTGGGTCGTGACATTTATCTTTAAGTTTTTGGGAAATATTGTTCTATCTTCCTAGACAGTGTTTCAGTTGTCAAACTGTGTTGTTGTATAGATGATCATGTACTCTGCGACACCTGAATTTTGGCAAATTTATGTGTTGAGTTATGTTGTTTTCATCTAGTTTTTATGAGATTTTATTTACTTAAACCTATTTCAATATATTTTTAATTAAAGATGTATTGATTTGTGAGTTATCAGCTTGCCTAGTACCGCGAGGCGCCATCACGGCACTTGTGATTTGAAGTCGTGACATTACGGCTACCTCTGAGACTACTAGGTAGATTTTTAGTTTTTCGCCTTCCTCCGGCTTTGATAATAGTGGAGGACTTGACAAGTATCTTTTCAAATACCTCAAAGCATGTTGACATTCCGAGGTCCACTCACAGTTGTTCTTCTTATTGGGTAATGAGAAAAAGTGATTACATTTCTCAGAAGACTGGAAAATGAACCTGATCAAAGCAACCAATCTCCTCGTGAGCCTTTGAATCTCTTTTACGCTTGATAGCTGGTCCGGGATGTCTTCGATGGCATTGAATTTATCAGGGTTAACCTTAACCCCACTTTGTGACACCAGGAAACTCATGAACTTGCTGGAGATCACGTCGAACGCACACTTCTCCATGTTAAAAACCATGTTATGCTTCCTTAGAATGTCAAAAGTCTCTTGCAAGTGTTTAAGATGATCACTTGTTCTCAAAGACTTAACAAGCCTATCCTCTATATAAAGTTCCATGGTTTTCCCTATTTATTTTTCAAACATTTTGTTTACGAGCCACTGATAAGTGGCTCTAACGTTCTTTATCCCGAAGGGCATCACATTATAGCAATACGGGCCAAAATTTGTTATGAACAAAGTTTTTTCCTGATTTCCGGGTTCATCATAATTTGGTTGTACCCAGAGTAAGCATGGAGGAAACTCATTAACTCATGCCTGGCCGTTGCATCAATCATTTGATCAATATTTGGCAATGGGAAAGAGTCCTTTGGGAACGCCTTATTTAAGTCCTTATAGTATACGCACATGCGAAATTTATTACTCTTATTTGGAACTACTACAATTTTAGCTAGCCACTTTCGGATTGAACCGATATCCAGTAGGCGAGTTACCCCTTCTGTCGAATTTGTTTCAGGCCTCGGCAATAGGTCGTGTTTTCTGTCTTACCGGAGGGATGCTTGGATCCAAACTTAGCTTGTGTACGGCTACTTCCGGCAAGATACCTATCATATCCGCATGTGACCACGTAAAACAATCGACGTTAAATTTATGAAATTCAATATATCCAAACTGTAATTCGGGGTGCAGCCCAGTCCCTAAGTTGAATTTCCTCTCCAAGAATTTTTTGAATAATGCGACTTGCTCAAGCTCTTCCGCTGTAGATTTTGTTGCGTACGTCACTTCTAGTACCTGGAAATACCTTGGCATGTGATATGATTCTGATGCCTCTTCCCTCTGGTTGGCTTCGCTTGACTCGGGAGTAGGCGCCGATTCCCATAATTTCTATGTCGCATGCTCTTTTCCTTTGCTAATGGAGATCAAAATTGCATTCATCTCCCTTGCTGTCGGTTGGTAATCTCTAATCTGTTAACTACCTCGAGAGTCGGGAATTCCACTAACAGGTGATATGTCGACCACAAAGTCTTCATTTCATGCAACCATGGTCTTCCCAGGATAATATTGTAGCCCATATCCCAATCCACCACCTCGAAAAAGGTTGGCTTCATCATCCTTTAGCATTCATGGGAAGCAATATCTCTCCTCGTGTTGACACGCTTGCTAGGCTAAACCCGACGAGGAGTTTTGTGGACGGAATTATGCTTCCGGTGAGCTTGGATTGATCCAATGCCCTCCATTGTATAATATTGGTTGAACTACCTGGATCTACCTGAACACATTTAATTTTAAAATCTAATATATTTAGAGAGATTACTACTACATCGTTGTGCGGTAGCAACAATCTATCCACGTCCTCTTCCGTGAAAGTTATGTCACCTTCAGTGACTTCCCAAAGTCTCTTGGCATGCGTTACTAATATCTTTATCTTTTTCGCCAGTGAGAAACTAACCCCGTTAATCTCGTTCCCCCCAAAAATCATTTTGATCGTCTGGCATGGGGGATCTTCTCCTGCTTTTAAGGGCTTCGTGTTGTCACAATTGCGACCGTAATTATTTTTAGCCCTGCCAATTATGAATTCTTTGTGATTGCGATTTTTCAGAAATGTCGCACTACTTCATGCATATGCTGGCAGTCCCCAGTCCGGTGACCTTTCTCCCGTGGTATTCACACCACAAATTAGGATCACTACGGATGGGATCGGACCACATTGGCTTTGGGAAACATGCTTCTTTAATGTTCCTTATAGCCAACACCAATTCTACTATACTGATGTTAAAGTTATATTCTGAAAGTCTGTAGTAGAAAGAATCACGAGAACCTGACATTTCCTTATCCTGTAACAACATGTTGTTCCGGCTGCGATAACTTCTAATGGTGACAAACCTGTCTGCTCACCGGAAACCTCTGTCTCGTCCTTTGGCCCATTCATAGTGGAAAAACTAGCTCCTCGAAGACCGTCGATCAAAATGATCTTTTAACTTCTCATTATTTTTCTCCCGATCCTGACCCTTAACTGTTACTGGAAAAACCGAGCTGATCATTTTTAATCCTTATCTTTGACTCGTGTTAGTTGTGAACATTAGCCCATGTTGTTGATTAGAACTCGAGAAAGCATTTTTTAAACTTTCGAGAGGAATTCTCGGATTCAAACCCTTGGTGAATGCTTTAGCCACCCATTCATCCGGAACAGCCGGGACAAACATCCTTTCCTTTTGGACCCGCGTTACAAATTCCCATAGCAACTCGATCTCTCCTTGTGCGATCCAGAATATATCAGCATTTTGGTCTTGCACCTTTCTTTCCCCCGCATGGGCATTAACGAAAGAATCCGCGAGAATCTTGAAAGAGTCTATGGAATGTTCGGGTAAAAGCGAATACCACGTCAAGGCTCACTTCATGAAAGTCTCTCCGAAATTCTTCAGCTAAACTGATTCAATCTCGTGGGGAGCTAAATCGTTCCTCTTCACCGTTGTTGTATAGGTGGTGATAAATTATGAGGATCGAAAGTCCCATCATATTTCGGCACGTCTTGCATTTTAAACCGCTTCGGCATCAATTTTGGTGTTGCGCTTGGTTTTTAGGGCAATTGAGTGTACTTCTTCGAGTCTGGCCCTTTCAGCACTGGTGGTGCACCTGGGGTTTGGTCCATGCTAGCGTTCACTTCCCTCACAAACCGTAAGAGTTCTTTTGTGAAGGGATCGCTCTCGTTGTTGTGACCGAAATCGTTTCCCCCATCCCACCAAAACCGAACTACTCCCTCGGGGTGTTGTTGTCAACCCTTTGTGTTATTTGATTTGCGAGAGCCTCTGGAGGAACTGGACCTCGTACATTCGTGTTATTGGAAGAACCCGATAACACCTGTTTCAGTTTCGTCATAACTTTATCATGTCGTGTGAGATGACCTAAAATAGACTCTTGTTGCTCCTACAACACTCTTACCGCATCGACGACGTGCTCTTCTTCAGCATCATTAGGAGTCGCCTCACGAACATGTCGCGGGTACCGCCTGTCGTGGACCAGAGTGGCCTCATTCCCCTCACTGCGGACATCACTGATTGAATCCTCGTGTCGAGGTTGATTTCCTCGAGCCTCAAGGTTGTGTGTGTTGTTGACACCATTATTTGTCATTTTCTATGGTTTTTTTCTAAAACCAAATAATCAGACACGTTAGTAAAAGAAGCAAAGACCAACTTAATTGCATAACTGTCTAAGCCCCACGATGGGCACCAAATAGTTTACCCGTAAAACGGTACATATGAATTTATATGTGGTTTATAGACAAGTAAATTAATTTGATCATGAAATAATAGATGAATTAGATAAAATATGATACTTAGCCTTGAGATAGAGATAGAATAGCATAAACGACAATTCCAGGTGCAAGGCTTCCATGCACAAATAGCAACGGTATCGGGAAACAAGAAGATAAAATTATATATATTGAACTTTGAATAGAATGTAGCGTCTGTTTGCCAGAAAATTCGTGTCATTTACAATGATAATAGATCTCACAATTTATAGCTATACCTTGGGAACAAGGTCATAAGATCAAAACCCTCTTCAATGTCAATTATGAGGGTCATTCAAAAATATGTAACGGCAGTCAGTGAATGCCATATTCTTTGTAACGGGTCGTGTATTTAATACTATCGAATATTCCTCATTAAATGCTACCGGGTGACAAACATTATTTCATCTTTGTGAGTATAATTTTCTAATTAACATTTTAACAAGCTCGGATCTTAAAAGCAATTCAATATCCTAATGCACCTTAGGGCTATAGATAAATGTGCGACATCAATTCTTACGATCGAATATGTGACATTTCTAGCTTTTCTATCTTTTACCTTGCAATTGATGATTAAATATTATCAATAATTGTATGTCGACTAATCAAAAAAATAATTATATGTCGATATATACTTTATAATGCGCACGAGTTATCTCCAAAAAGCCAAGTTAATTCTAATATTGCTAGCTCCGTGGCTGATGATAAGGCTTTAGCATTATTTGATGACGTTCATTAACTTAATATATAATGACTATCACCTTTTCTTCTCTTATTCAATGGAAAATTAGTTCAAAGGGTAGGAATATGTCTATATTGCGGATTACGTCATTCGTTACCCAATGATACTTCGATAAAATATTATTATCAAATCCTTTTTCCTTTTTCTTATTTTTTCCGTGTCTTTAACCTAACATATTTAAGGAATAAAATAATACTACAATTTGATAAAAATCTATGCTAGCCCATTGATTTCAAGCACGAAATAATTAAACATATTACTTCGGCTTAGCTTGGAAGTTTGTGTTTCTGGAAAAGAAGATATTCGTAAACTTGGGTTGCGAGTATTACAAATGAATCAAACAAATGTAAATCATCAATATTTTTTATTCTTGCATAAATTGTCTCCTATACTACCAAAAGGCTTTAATCATCAGAATTAGCTTCACTGACGTGGACCTAATAAGTACGAAGTATTATATATATAATCGGGAACATGATATACCCTGGTCCCCGATATGATAAGCCGAGCTCGAGATATGACAACAAGGGGCCGAAATCGAGGCAAAGGTCTCATCGAGTCGGAATCCGAGGGCATGACGCCCACCTTCGAGAATATCAGGGTCATAGTTCGGATTGGTCCTAGCTTTGAACGACTTCGAAGAACATTGTCGAGCAATCAAGCGCGGCCAACACAAAGTCGTGATATCTGTGACCGGCCAGATAACACGGCGGGGATCTCGGCACATATTGATGGGGAACCGACAATCAGTTAATCATGAGATTTTTTTACCTTTTACAGAGTTGTACCTAGAATGAGACTCCCCTACTATATAAAGGGGGTCTGATAATTCATAGCACACATCGTAACACGCATTCGAAAGCAATATATTATTATTTTCTATGTTATTAGCTCTTTTTTCTTGTTCATCAGTGCTGGCCGTTGCAAGCCCGGATCGAGAGTGAATATTTCACTAAGGCTGGAATTATCCTCCTCGTGTGGTTTGAATTTATTTCGTCTTTGTTTGTTCAATCTAGCTAAATTTATCACTTTGTATCTAATTAATCTGTGTATCCCTAATATCACTTACAAATTTAATTGTTATCCGATTTTAAGGTTAAACTGTTTGGTGCCCACCGTGAGACTAAGGATAATAGTGGCTATTTGATACAAACTTTGATAACACACAATATTTTACACTTGTTCTTTGAAGTGTCTCTAATTTCAGGCCAAAGTTCTAAATGTCGAACTCCCAGTCAACCCCTCAGAACGTGGATGCTGAATCCGGCAACCATGGCAAGAACAACAATATAGTGCCCTGTAACGAGCTTCCCCCATCGCCCTCAACGGAGTTCCAGTTGCAGACCCAATCAACATTAGCTCGTATGTGGTTGTCAATGCAAATTTGCCTACCGATCCTGAGAACAACATCCACAAGGAAGTCCGATCAATTGCACAAAATACGTACGGTGGTGAAGATGATGGGATAAACTTGCAGGTGATCTTCAAAATGTTACAGGCTCAACAGGCAGCAATAGCCCAGCTCAAAACCAAAGCTGCGCCCCGAGTAGAATTGAGCCCGGTCGTAGAGAGGCCGAATGAAAATAAATCGGGGACCAATCGCGAGATCATTAAAATGCTCGTGGAGCTGACAAAATGGGTAAAATCGAGAGAGAAGAAAATCGAAGCTAATGACAAAAAGTGGAAACCTACAATTCCAGGGTCGGTCAAATACCAGTGGCACCGCCGATATTAACAGGACTGGATTTCAAGAAGTTTGTTCAAAAACTTTTTCCTCCGAGCGCAGCTCTGAAACTGATCCCTAAGAAGTTCTGTATGCCCGAGATTCCTAATAACAAAGGAACGACTAACCCAAATGAGCATGCAACCTCCTACACATGCGCCATTAAAAGGAACGACTTGGAGGATGATAAGATCGAGTCTGTCCTGCTGAAAAAGTTCGGGGAAACTGTGTCAAAGGTAGCTATAATATGGTATCACAACCTATCTCCTAATTCTATTGAATCATTTGCTATGCTTGCAGATTCTTTCGTGAAAAGCACACGCCGGGGCTATCAAGGTCAAAATCAGGAAGTCAAACCTTCACAAAGTGAAACAGAGGGACAATAATGCTCAAAGAATTCATATCACGGTTTCAAATGGAATGGATGGACTTGCCTCAGGTTGCGGACGACTAGGACATTCAGGCCTTCAAACGGGGACTCAATGTTCGAAGCTCGTTGGCTTCACGGTAGTTGAAACAAACTCCGGTAGAATATCCGGCCGTTACTTGGGCCGACGTTCATAATTGGTATCAATCGATAATCAGGGTCGAAGATGATCAACTTGGGACCCCTTTCGGGTCCGTTTATCCCGTCAGTGCCATAGACAAAGTCAAGAGAGACATTTATCGAGAACCGAGATCAAGCACAGATCGTTATCAACAATACAACGGGGACCGAAGAGGTAATGGATATGGGTGAAACCCCATGAAAAGTGAAAGGAGGATTGATTGAAGTCAGAATAATTGGGGACTCATGAGAAAAACAGTTTCGATAGGCCCATCGGGCGCCAAGGCTTTCGGAGTACAACTTTAACATCACCGCTGCCGTCGTCGTATCAGCCATCAGACGCATCAAAGACACCAAATGGCCCATAACTCTACAGTTCGGTCCAACCTAAAGGGATCCAGACCTAATGTGCAAATATCATGGCACTCATGGCCATAGAACAGAGTATTGCCGACAATTAAAAGAGGAAGTAGCCCAGCTATTCAACAACGGACATCTCCTAGAGTCCTAAGCGATCGAGCCAAGAATCATTTTAGGAATAGAGACTCTAATAAATAGATCGAGCAGGAGGAACTGCAACATGCCCTTAACATGATAATTAGTGGAGTTTTTGTTCCCTAGGGGTCGATGCTAAAGCTCACCAAAGTATCAATCACAATGGAAAAACAGACCCTGGATTACGTGCCATAGGGAACCTTGTCTTTCAACGACGAGGATGTTGAAGGGGTCATGCATCCCCACAATGATGCGCTGGTAATATCTGTGCTCATAAATAAATCTCGAGTTAAGGGTGTGTTCATTGATCCAGGTAGCTCGGCCAACATCAACAGATCGAGGGTCGTAGAACAACTCGGTCTATAAGATCAAATCGTGCCTGCAATCCGAGTTCTAAATGGATTCAACATGGCATGTGAGACCAATAAAGGGAAAATTACATTACCGATGAATACCGCAGGGACCATTCAGGAAGCCAACTTCAATGTAATCGAAGGAGATATGAGGTACAATGCTTTGTTCGGGAGGCCATGGATCCATAACATGAGGGCAGTACCCTCGACTCTACACCAAGTGTTAAAATTTCCAATTCCAGGAAGGATTGAAATAATATACGGAGAAAACCCAATTATAAAGGAAATATTTGTAGTGAAGATACCGCACTTACAATGACGAAAGGTCCGGGTTCGGTCACTAGGAAGAAGCCAAATAGAAATTACCAACACTGGCCCCGACCCAACTGGAGAAGCAAGGAACCGATGAAGACGATGACTACGGGGTTCCCAGGTCCTTTATATCCCCCCTACGTATCCGATGCCACCAAATCGATGGTCAAAGAACTTGAACATGTCATATTGATTGAGCATTTGCTCGATCAAAAGGTATACCTGGGAACGGGGTTAATTCCCGATCTAAGGAAAAAAATCGTTAAATTCCTTATAGCTAACGTAGATTGTTTCACTTGGTCCCACCTTGATATGACAAGGATCTACCGGGAAATAACCACTCCCAAGTTGGGCCTGGACCCGAAGTTCCATCCGGTCAAATAGAAAAGGAGACCTTAGTCCGAAGTTAAGCATGCATTCATCAAAGACGAGGTATCTAAACTCCTTAAAATAGGGTCGATTCGGGAGGTTAAATACCAGGAAAGGTTAGAAAACATAGTGGTAGTCCCTAAAAAGTGGAATACATTAAGAATGTGTGTGGACTATTAAGATTTGAATAAGTCATGCCCTAAGGACTCTTACTCTTTCCCAACATCGATCGCATGATCGATGTGACGGCCGGCCACGAGATTCTCAGTTTTCTCGACTCTCATTCCAAGTAAAACCAAATTAGGATAGACCTATGGGATCTAGAAAAAGTGTCCTTCATCACTAAGTATGGTAACTGCTATAACATAATGCCATTCAGACTAAAAAACACCAATGCTACTTGCCAATGCTTAGTAAATCGGATGTTCAAAGAATAAATAGGAAAATCAATGGAGGTTTACATTGACGACATGTTATTTAAGTCCCTGCAAGCAAAAGACCATTTAAAACATTTGCAGGAAACCTTAAACATATTGAAGAAGTATAATATGAAGCTGAACCCAGAGATATGCGCGTTCAGAGTTGGGTCCGAGAAATTTCTCGGATTCATGGTGTCCAACCGAGGGATCGAGATTAACTCTGATAAGATCAAGTCCATTGAAAACATCACAATTGTGGACAATGTCAAAGCTGTTGAAAGGTTAATCGGTTGCATAGCCACCTTGGGTCGATTCATCTCGAGGTCCTTTGACAAGAGCCATTAGTTATTCTCACTGTTGAAGAAGAATAAGAATATCTTCTCATGGACTCCGGAGTGCCAACAAGCCTTGGAGGAACTCAAACGATACCTCTCGAGCCTACCTTTGCTTCACACTCTGGGTGGCGGTAAGTGGAGTCCTTGTATGGGAAGAATAAGCTACACAATTTCCTATATATTATGTTAGTAGAACTCTAGGCGAGGCCGAAACTAGGTATCCTTACCTAGAAAAATTGGCGCTTGCTTTGCTAAGCGCCTCTAGCAAGCTAAAACCGTACTTTCAATGCCACCCTATATGTGTTGGAACTACTTACCGAATAAGGAACATAATACATAAACCAGAACTGTTGGAACGACTGGCCAAATGGGCAGTGGAAATCAGCGGGTACGATATCGAAAATCGACCCCGGACCGTCATCAAATCTCAAATTTCGGTAGACTTCGTGGCTGACTTTACGCTAGCCCTAATACCTAAGGTCGAAAGAGAATTGTTGTTGAACTCGGGGACTTCCTTGGGAATCTGGACCCTCTTTACGGACGGTTCCTCAAGGGGTCCAGAATTGGCATCGTGTTGAAGCCACCGAAAGGAAACAATCTATTAGGACTGTGAAATTGACTAACAACCGGGCAAAGTATGAGGCCATGATTGCAGGTCTCGAACTGGCTAAAAGCCTAGGGGCAGATATGATCGAAGCTAAATGCAACTCCCTCCTTGTGGTGAACCTACTCAATGGGACGTCCAAAGTCAGGGAAGAATTAATTCAAAGATCTGGATAAACTACATGTAACCCTACATCGATTCAAGGAGTGGACTCTGAAGCATGTACCTCGAGAACAGAATAGCGATGTTGATGCTCTTGCTAATTTGGGATCATCGACGAATGACGATGAATTCAACTCGGGGATGGTCGTACAACTCATGAGATCGGTAGTGGAAGGAGGTCACGCTGAGATAAACTCAACAAACCTAACTTGGGATTGGAGAAACAAAAATACATAGAGTATCTGAACACCGAAAAACTACCCTCAGATCCAAATAAATCAAGGGCTCTATGTACGAAGGCAGCCCGGTTCAGCTTGTTTGAAGATAGGACTTTGTTCTAAAGAACGTTTGATGGCCCACTAGCAATTTGTCTAAGACTAGGAGATGCCGAGTATGTTCTGAGGGAAGTCCACCAAGGCATCTGCGAAAATCATTCGGATGCCAAATCATTGGTTCGAAAAATAATCAGAGTCGGCTACTACTGGATCGACATGGAAAAAGATGCGAAGGAGTTCGTACAAAAATGCAACGGATGTCAAAGACATGCCCCGATGATCCATCAGCCCGGGGAGTTGTTGCATTCGATCTTGTCACCCTGGTCTCTCATGAAATGGGGTGTGGACATCGTTGGCCCCATTCCATGGGCACCCGGTAAGGCTCAATTTATATTGTTTATGACCGACTATTTTTCTAAATGGGTGGAAACCCAGGAATTTGATAGAGTCAGGGAGAAGGAAGTCATTGATTTCATCTGGGACCACATAATATGTCGGTTCAGAATGCCGGCCGAGATCGTGTGCGAAAATGGGAAGAAGGTCATCAACATCAAAGTAAGTAAGTTTTTCGAAGACCATAAAATCAAAAGGATCCTATCAACACCCTACCACCCTAGTGGAAACGGGAAAGTGGAGTCCATGAACAAAACCATACTCCAAAACCTCAGAAAGAGATTGACCGAAGCAAAAGGATTACAGCGTTAATGCTCTAATATTGGTCGAAGTTAGAGAACCTATTCTTAGGTTCCTATATGCGACCGAAGAGTCAAATGAGGAGGCCATGAATATGAGCCTGGAACTGTTAGATGAAAGGCGCGAGGCCGCCCTCGTCTGATTTCCCGTGAAAAAACAAAGGATTGAAAGGTACTACAATCGAAGAGAAAACCTTTGACACTTCAATGTGGGGGACATAGTGATAAGGAAGGTCACACTAAGACTCCGGAACCCGAAAGAAGGGAAGCTGGGGACAAACTGGGAAGGTCCGTACCAAATTGTCGAGATTACCAGAAAGGGATCGTACAAACTCGGAGCAATGAATGGTGAGCGACTACCGAACAACTGGAACATAAGTCACGTGAAATGATACTACTGCTAAGGTACGACCCCATTCATTTCTTTTATTTATATATTGAATTAACATATGTAGGTAATATTCAAGAAACCATACAACTTTTAGGCCTGAAAGGACACGTTACACTCTTTTTCCCTTGAACCGGTTTTGTCCCAAATGGGTTTTATGGCAAGGTTTTTAACGAGGCAACAGCGGGTCGTGCTAAATTAGAATTGAAGATCGGCTATGAACCGGTGCCAATGATCATATTAACAGTATCTGAGGCTTCTCTATGATCGACCTAGAATATTAGGGGCATCACCCTCGGATAATGATTTTAGTAAGGAAAGAAACTTTATGCTCGAACAGTCTAGGCTCGATCAATAGGATTTAGTATAAGGGCTAAACAGTCAAATGAAACGTGCCCAGATAGACCACCTGATGCCTGACACAAATCTTGTACACATGTGTAACCTTGTATATTACGCATAGAAATGAAAGGAAGTTTCTACTTTGCGGATAAATATTTTGTCCCTTAAAATTTTTTCCTTTCTTACATTTGGTCCCCTAAAGACATCGAGCCCAAGGGCAACCTCACTTAGGGGAGGTCGTCCCACGCAGGCTCGGACGACTCGGGATATCGAAGCTTAGGGGCCGAAAGCCTATTAGGCAATGCCTGAACTTTAAAGACTACGGTCATCCCCAAACGAGAACGGTTGTCTTAGGTAAGACGGATAACTTGGGGTAACAAGCCCATTGGGCAACACCTGAACTAAAAAGGCTACGGCCATCCTAAAATGGTTTGGAGACATACGAGACCTGTAACGAAAACATAAGGCCTTCAAAATTTCCAAACCAGTTCAAAAGGCTACCCTCGGTAAATTGTAATCTAAAATATTCTAAGTACTTTGAGGAAAGCTTCTAGTTATACCGATCTCCCCACGAGTCTTAAGCACATTAATATCAAGAACGAGGCCTATTATCAAAAAAGCTTTGGAGGGGATTGTCTGCTCGATGGAACCCCTCATTCAGTCGTTCCTTCATTGTTTGAGCTTCATAAAACATTGACTCTGTGAACGAAGGCAATCCCATTATTTCTATGACACCGAACAGAGCAGAACTAACATCTTAAGGGTTCTCGACCCTCACTACTGTATCGGCCTCACGAACTTGAGAGCGATTAGCCTCTGTCTTTTCGCCCTCGGCTTTCACCCATTCCCCAGGTGCAGACGACTCGTGGGCTAGAAAGAGAACATCCTCCTCGGGCTTGTCCCTGAGCAGGAAAAGTGAGTCTGAGTCGAGCACTCCGGAGCTGGTGTTTTCTTTCAGCTTGCGCACCAGCCTTATCCTTTGTTTATTTTTCTTCGATCTAGGGGAACTCAAATCCCACCTCCTCTTCCTCTCTCCGGCCTACCCCGGAGCAGGAGACTCAACAGGCAAGTCCTCGCCACCTACTAGAGGCCTAAGCTCGACGTCCTTAGGAAAACCTGCAAAACAAAGTAAAGGAAATAAGGACTTGATGATTAAAGAAGAAGCCTAACCCAACCCACTCTAGAAACAAATCATACCATGGGAACGAGCCTCCAAATGGCCCTTCAAAAGTTTTCACCATGAGCGCTTAGAGTAGTGCATCTGTGAAATGATACATTTGACCCGCTCCTTAAGTCAAGGGACAACATTTGGGACCCGAGCGACAGCTGCACCACCACGAGTACCAATGAGGAAAAGTGAAATAAACATAAAATCAACATTCGAAGGAAAGTTCTACTTACGTGACGTATTCCACTTCACATGGAATGGCCTTCATTGAGCCGTAATCAAGTATGAAGTCCTCCCTCAAACAAAACGGCCTTGCCAGCCTCGATCTCGGTCCTTATCGATACTTGAGAATGGGGCTTTACTAGCCCCATGCACGAGCTTTATTAGCCCCTCTCGGAATATTTGGGGACTACACAAATGGAGTAGGTGATCCACAGTGAACCGAAATGAGTCAATTTTGTCCACAAAAAACCGAAAACCACTATGTTTTTATCGGCCCAGTTGTAGTCTTTTCGAACCGTAGGAGGACCTCTCCGGTAATCGAGTAGATATATTTCGAGATATCCTCACACTGACATTGTATGGAGGAAGGCTTTTCAACCTTGAAATTGTCATTGACCGAGCATCCCCCGAGGATAAACATTTTCAAAGGGGAGTTCGGGTACTGGTTCATCAACGGCCATGCCCGGAGCGATCTTCTCGACCTCAGTGGCCGGCCACGAAGTAGAAGGAGCTTATTTCTGGGGAACGGTTCTGGAAGTCTTTTTCATTCCTTTAGAAATTAAAAATGGAGAAAAATCTGGAAAAGATGAAGAAAGAAAGGAAGTTGAAGGATTAGACTTGTTGGCTTGAGAAAAAGACGAGCAAAATATCTGCAAAGTGCTAAAGAACCTTGAATAACGGAGGTCAGAATGCTAGAAGAGTAGTAAAATCTTAGAAGTACGAAGGTAGAGGATTTAGTGTAAAGTATAAAATCGATGAATAAGGGGGTATTTATAAGATTTGAGTGACATTTCGCATCCAAGGACAGGCGACCGGCAGCTGACATGCATTTAATGCCACTATGACATGACTGACGAGACATTTCAAATATTTTGTCATTACTGTCATGATGTATCGAAGTAAGAATCGGGAGCTCATGTCATTTCCCGTCATTTACACTTCGATAAATGAGGGGGCTATATGTATACGAGTAAAACCAGGCTCATAGTATACCTCGGTCCCCGGTATGATAAGTCGAGCTCGAGAAATGAGAACAAGGAACCAAATTCGAGGCAAAGGTCTCATCGAGTCGGAATCCGAGGGCATGATGCCCACCCTAAAAAATATTAGGGTCATTGTTTGTATCGGTCCTAGACTTGAACCACTTCGAAGAACATTGTCATGCAATCAAGTGCAGCCAACGTAAAGCTGTGTTATCCATGACAAGTAGGATATCATGGTGAGGATATCGGTACGTATCGATGGGGAACTGGCAATCAATTAATCGGAAGAGTGAGAAACCACGCAAGCAAGAACTCGACTAGGCTCCGAAACTTCAAATCTAACAAACTACTTGGCTAAGGCCTAAACATCTAGGGATAGTGGCCTCTCTGCTACCGGTAGATATGCTAAACTACCCAAGCTCTCTGCCTTTCGACTCAAGGAATCGGCCACCACATCTGCCTTCCCGAGATGATATAGAATAGTGATATCATAGTCCTTAAGCAACTCTAACCATCTTCGATGCCGCATTTTAAGATCTATCTATTTGAAAGATGTTGTAGACTCTGGTAGTCAATAAAGATCTCACAAGGGACACTGTACAAATAATTCTGCCAGATCTTCAATGCATGAACAATAGCTACCAATTCCAAATTGTGGACCGGGTAATTCTTCTCATGGTTCTTCAGCTGTCGAGATGCGTAGGCTATCACTCTACCATCTTGCATTAACACCATACCAAGGCCAACACGTGACGCATCGCAATCTAAAGTACAAGACCCTGAGGCCGTATGCAACACCAATACTATGGCTATAGTTAAAGTAGTATTGAGCTTTTGAAAGATCCCTTCACACTCCTCGAACCATCAGAAATGAGCACCCTTTAGGTTCAATCTGGTCATAGGTGCAGTAATAGATGAGAAGCCCTCTACAAAAACAACAATAATACATGGCCTAACCAAGGAAACTCCAAATTTTGGTAGTTGAATACGGTATAGGCCAACTTTGCACGACTTCAATCTTCTTTGGATCTACCTTGATCCCCTCACTTTACACCACATGACTCAAAATACCACAAAATCAAGATAGAATTCAAACTTTAAGAATTTTCCATACAACTTCTTCTTTCTCAAGCACTGAAGCACTATCCTTTGGTTAAGATCTTCTCGGCTACGGGAGTACACCAGGATGTCGTTAATAAACAAAATGATCACCAAGATAAGGCTGGAATATGATGTTCATTAGGTGCATAAATGCTGCTGGGCTGTTGGTCAGCCCTAATGACATCAACAGGAACTCGTAGTGACCATACCAAGTCCTAAAGGAAATTTTCAAGATATCTAGATCCCGAATCTTTAGCTAATGATAACCTGAGCGCAAATCAATTTGAAAACAATCTACCACCCTGTAGCTGATCTAAAAAGTCATTAATGTGCGACAATGGATACTTGTTCTTCACTATAACCTCGCTCAACTACCGGTAATTAATACACATGAGCATAGAACTATCCTTCTTCTTTACAAACAAGACTAGAGCACCCCAAGGCGACACACTAGGATGAATGAAACCCTTATTAAGCAACTCTTGCAACTGCTCCTTCAACTCTTTCAGCTCCACAATGCCCTTACGATATGGTGGAATAGAAATGGTCTGAATGCATGGGAACAAGTCAATACCAAAATCGATATCCCTATCAGGCGGCATTCTGGGAAGATCCATTGAAAATACATATAGGAAGTCTCTCACTACTGGAACTGACTCAACTATAGGAGTATCAACACTAACATCTCTCACAAAGACTAGATAAGCCTCACGCCCCTTCTCAACCATCCGATGAGCCTTTAGAAATGACACAACCTTGCTAGAAACATAATTCAATGCACCCTTCCACTCTAACTGTGGCAAACCTGGCATAGCCAAGGTCACTACCTTGGCGTGACAATCCACAATACCTTGATAGGGTGACCACCAGTCCATGCCCAAGATAACATCAAAGTCTACCATACTAAGTACAATAGATTAACTCTGGTCTCAAAACCAGCAATAACAACTAAACACAATCAATACACAAGGTCCACATGAATAGAATCTCCACAACCATGGACACATAAATAGGATAACTCAAAGAATCACGAGATATATCCACATACGGAGCAAAGTAAGATGACACGTATGAAGAAGTGGATCCCGGATAAAATAAGACTAATGCATCTTTATGGGAAACTAGAACCATACCAGTAATGACTATTACTGTGTGTGAAGCAACTTCCTTCGCCCTACCCGAAAAATCATAAAAACTAGCCTGGCCTGGCCTCCCCCTCTAGGGCGACCTCTACCCCCCCGTCCCCCTCTTCTAGCTGGTTGTGCGGGTGGAGTGGCAACTAGGGCAGCAACTATGGTCTAAGAAGTTTGTGGACCTAACTAAATCCGTGGAGCGTGAGTAGTCTTTGAAGGTGAACCCCTCCTAATTCTAGGCACTCTCTAACCATATGGAGGGTGTCACCACACTCAAAGAAAGCTCTCGGTGGGCGTGGCTTGCTTCGACTGGCTCGGGCTAGATGGTTGGACTGACCGCTGAAGGCACCCTATGTAGGAGGTCCATTAGAAAGTGGTTGAGCAAAGTGTGCAACCTGAGACCTCGGAACAACTGGAGCACTACTCGAAGCTGGAAGTGCTAAGTGAACTAGACAGCTCACATAGCCTCTGCCCTGATGGGTTGTAGCTGCAGCGTGACCACCGCCAAATCCTCCGGTACCTCAAGGCCTCTTAGCCTCCTTGTCCTCTCTCTCTCACGACCCTGTTTACCCTCCAACCTCTATGCAATCTCTACCACCTACTAATATGGGGTATATATCTCCAACTTTAGAGTCGTGCTGAACCTAATACCATATTTGTGCCCCTCGATGAATCAACAAACTCATTCTCTGACTCTAGAAACCAAGGCAGGTGCATGTTTTGGCAAATCACTAGATCGGACCGTATACTATGACACTGTCAGAATACCATGGAGCAAATGCTCAAACTCTACACACCATGCATCGCCAAGGGTTTGAGGAACATCAAGAATAACTCTGAAAACTGAGTTCATGTAAGTGAAGCTGCATCGGCTGGGCTACCCTCCTCGTACACTCGTTACCACTTATACGCTGTTCCAAATAGGTGGAAAGTGGTGAAAGCAACTCCGCTTGTCTTCATATTACCCATGGTGCGGAGGATACGATGGCACTCCTCTAAAAAACCGCATGCATCCTCTAAAGCTCATCCACTAAAAGTAGGAGGGTGATATTTCTTGAACCTCTCAAGTCTAAGATACTACTCTTCAGATGTTGCTTCCCTAACCGTGGGATGAATCGGAACAACAGGCTGTATTGGTATAGCCTTTGGGACCTGACCGAGAAGGGGTCGCTACTCTGGGGTACGGGTTGCGGGAGTCTAAGCTCCTCCGCCAGCATTAGATGTGAATGGTGCAAGTGGAATCAACCCCTCTTGAGCTAAGGTACCGAACATGCTCAAGAACTGTGAGAGGGTTGGCAAAAGGTGTCGCGGGTGCCTATACCCAAACTAGAGCTACTGTGTCTCCTCTATCACAGTTTGGGTAGGTGCTCTAGCTAAATCACGTGACACCCTCAGTCTCGACCCCAGCCCTGACCTCTAGTGGCTCTAGAAGGGGGCATGAGTCTCTGATCGTCGGATCCAACAGTGCGTGTTCTCACCATCTGTGAGAAAATAAACGTCAAAGATTTAGTTTTCAAAGTCAACCAATTCACATGATAAGGAATCAATAAAATGAAGTTTTCCTAAGAGTTCTGTAGCCTCTCGAAGATAAGTACAGACATCTCCATACTGATCTGCAAGACTATACTAAACCTGCTTATGACTCGTAACACCCATTAACCTAGAGCTCTAATACAAACTTGTCACGACCAAATTTTCCTTCGTAGGATGTCGCGATGGCACATAGTCTCTACGAGTAGGTAAGCCTAACATTTGATAATAATTGATAGAAATAATCAACAAAATACTAAAATGAGTTTGATAAAGTGATATAAACTCTTAAATAGAATCTCAACTAATACTTTTCCAAAACCGGTGGAACTGAGTCATAAGCTCTACAGAGTGAACCAAAATGCTTACTACATAACTATTTGAATTAAAATACAATAGGAATAATGCTATCGTCGCACGAAATATAGAAAATACAATAGGAATAACGATAATGGAAGGTGACTCCAAAGCATGCGGACGTGGAGCAGGTATACCTTGTAGTCTCCCAAAAACAGCAAGTCAAACCAACTTTAGAATCCGGCATGGGCAGACGTACCTGGGTCTGTACAAAACAATGTGCAGAAGTATAGTATGAATTCACCACAATGGTACCTAGTAAGTATCAAGCCTAACCTCGGTAGAGTAGTGAGGAGGTCTGGTCAAGACACCTTCTAGGACATAAATAAGCAGTATGAAAACATAAGAACAAATAATAATGGGAATCGGAGAAATAACTTGTACGATACAAGTTACTAGCATGAACTAATATCGGAATTGTAAGCACAGAAATAACATAAAGGAAACAACTAAAGAGAACCACAATGATCATATATGGACAACAACTAATTGAATAAGGAAGAACAAAACAACAACAATTGATCCCACTAACACTCTTTGCAAAATAAGATAAATAAGAAGAATCACAACGAGGTACCGACTAGTGTACAATAAGAATCACAACCAAGGTACCGCCTCTTTTCACAGTTCACTATCTAAATCACAATATTTTCTTATACTGCCGCATGAGCCTTACATTTAAATAAGTTTTGAAAATATTTTCCCGAAATAGCTACATGTACTTTATCCCACCTTATGACGTTGTGTGGATTCACGTAGTTCCCCTAGAAGCAACACGCACATAAGTCCCACCTTATATCGCCTCATGCACATTAAACCCAACCCATATATCGTCGCATGCGCGTCAATATCACATCACAATAACAACTCTCACCAAAAGCGCCCATATATCAGAACTTGCCAACAATCAACAATATCAATGTTTCCACAATAATAGCACATGGCTCAACGACAATGTGTACAAGAATATCAACAATAACAATGAATGTAAAATTCTCAATAAGAGAGATATCTCAGCAATTATTGACTTCAGCTCAAAGTGATACGGCTTTCACAACTTCAACACTAATAACCCAACAATGAGAAAGATAATGTGTAACCACGAACTAAATACAATTAACTCACAATGGAAGAGATAACATGACTTCAAATGAAAATAATAGCAAGGAAAGACATAACTTGTAACAATGACTTCAAATAATGAATCAACAATGGAAGAGATAACACGTACAATGACTTCAAGCAATGATATTCAACAATGATATAGATAACATGTAACAATGACTTTAAGTAATGATAATCAAGAATGGAAAATATAACATATAATGGTTAACGGGGCAACAAGTTTAACTAAAGCATGAGATTAATTTATTAAGTAGGATGTAGAACAAGTGTTAGACAAGTCATTTAAGGCATGTAAGGATGGACTAACACAAGTAAGATTAGATTGAATATGAGAATTTAGAACATGATATGACATTTCCATTAAAGCATGGAATGATTCTATGTAGCCTAAACTGGTCAAATACCGCATACAACCCATGTACCCACTTGTCACCTTGCGTACACAGCTTTCACATAGCATAAATGAATCAATCAATACCAATCCTAAAGGGTAGTTCTCTCACAAAAATTTAGGCAAGATACTTACCTCAACTAGGCCAATACAACTATCGAAAATAGCTTTTCCCCGAAAATGCACCTCCCCATAGCTTCAATCTAACCAAAATCGACAAAATATAATCAAACAATACAAGGAAAATCAATTGCAATAGATAAAGCCATGATCTTTACATTTTTACCAAAAAGTCAACAAACATAAATTTGGGGACCGCCTAATCAAAACCGGGTCCAATGGTAGATTACGATTACCCATGACCCCACGAGTTCATATATGTGATTAGTTTCAAAATCCGAGTCCAAATCGACTCTCAAAACTCAAATTATTATTTTTCAATAAACTTGACAAAGTTTAACAAATTCGCACTTTGATTCACATGATTTTGATGTTAAAATATAAGATATATTGATGGAATATGATAAGAAATAGATTAGAATCACTTATCCAAAGTTTGTAGATAAAAATCCCCTCTCCAAGTCATCTCCTACCGAGTCTAGGATTCTAAAAATGAGAGAATGTGATGAAAATATCGTCTCCCAGGCATTTGTACCTGCTGCAATTGTTGCATTTGCGACACCGGGTTCACATTTGCGAACCCCCACAATAGCAGACCAGGGCTCGCATTTGCGAACCCTGACAGCACCATGCATCATCCCAACTGCAACGAGAGGCTTCACAATTGCAAAGATGGACATGATCGAAAAAGCGAACAATTGTTCGCAAATGGGACCTAGCTAAACTCTTGCTGACTTTGCAAATGTGAAGTGATAGTCGCAATTGCGACATCTGATCTCCCATTGTCACCTTCTCAATTGTGAGACTGGTGCTCGCAATTGCGATAAATGAGCACCAGCAATACATTTTCAATTCAAAACCATTCTGATCATATCTGAAACTTATCAATCCCTCGGGGCTCCAAAACAAACACCCAGACAAGTCTAAAAATAGCATACGAACTGGCTCGCATGATCAAAACACAAAAATTACTTCTAGAACTATGAATCAAATACTAAAATGCATGAATTTCAAAATAAGTCAAAAAATATCTAGAATTACAACTAGACGTTTGAATCATATCAAATCAACTCCAAATGATACCAAATTTTATAGAAATTTTTTAAATAACATAACATACCTATTCCGAGTCCCAAAATAAAATACCGAGCTTGATAGCTAAAAGTCAACCTACGGTCAAACTTTTCAGCTTCAAATTTCTACTTTTCGGCAAAGCACACACAAATCAACCTACGGACTTACGAAATCAATTCCGGGTATATGCCCAAGTCTAAATCACCATACGAAGCTATTAGATCCATCAAAATACCATTCCAGAGTCGTTTTCATAATAGTCAAAGTTTGGTCAACATTTATAATTTCAACTTCTAAGTCAAGAATAAAAGGTCTAAATCAACCCGAAAGCTTTCCAGAATGAAATTAACTGACCCCACAAGTCATAAAATATTTCACACTCACTTGTGAGAAGCATAAAAATGGGGTAACAGGGCGCAATTATACTGTCGTGCCCCCTTTTTCCCATCCGGAGAGAGATAAGTCCGGGTTCGACATTCGTGGGGGTAATAACTCATTTCCTTTGGGAATTTTGGGTATTTGAAGAGTCGCCACCTAAAGGATTATGGTGCGTTAGGGCACCTAAAGTGATTAACTCTTAGACTAGTTTGCATTACCAGAGATTTAGGGTAAGGGCTCGAAATAACCTTGAGGGGGAGGTGTTAGGCACCCCTCTAGGTCCACAACGGTGGGTTTCGATCGAACTTATACTTATGAATTAGTCCTTTTTATCAAATAAATAGTGTAAACACATACTTGCAAATAAAGGCATGTTTTTAACATTGTATGACTCAAGTAATGAGATAAAAAAGGAAAAGACTTGAACATGTTGCATACATATAGAAAAGTAAAGTTTAAATATCGGCAATTTTGAAAGAGGGGTCCTAGGTTGGTTAGCCTATAGGATCACCCCACACAATGCCCAGTAAATACTCCTCAATGAGGGGCTACACGTGACATTAGTGCATAGTCATCATATCCTTACTACCCAATTCCCTCCCCCTTTGTCATAGCCTAAAGCATTCTAATAACTTTGACAAATGTCCTATGCGTGCACTACCTATCCCTTCCTTGTGGCCCTGGAGATATTTTAGGACCTCTACCTTTGGACAGTTCTAGACCTTCCTAAGGTTTTAAAGGATAAAAGTCTAGGCGTAAATCAAGAATAATTAGGACTGCATTTAAAGAAAACAAATTACAGACTCACAGTTACCTCCACAAATTTAACAAGTAAATGTATGTCTTCAAACAATAGTCAAGTATTGAAGAGAAAATCCCAGAACATGATATCTAGGTGAGCAGGGATTATACAGTATTGAATTAGGACAAAGTATAATAATCCTATTGAGCTTGCCTACTGATTTAGACCTGTTAAATCTGAACAGTTTTGAATAATAAAGCATAGTTTCATAGTTGCTGAACTTAAATCGCCCTACAGGATTTCCTAAGCGCATAATAGTGATGTCCTTAAAGCATGGCATCTATATTGATTAGGGAACAGTGAAACAGTGAACAAATTTTAAAATTGATAACTTGAGATCCTATAGACATGCTTTCTAGCGGTAGTAAATTAAGGAAGTGTTTGAAAAACGCATTTAAAGAAGTGGACAGTTGATTAAGCTAATTCAGAATGAATTAACTGATTTGTTTAACTAAACTGATTTTAAGTTCTATAAGCATGGTATGTAATTGTTAAGAGTTGATTTTCGAACTTATAGGCATGATTTCTAGTGAGACGAATGTAAATACATGTTGTAGCAGAAACTTGAACTCAATCACTTTACACGCTATAGGAATAATATCTAATTATAAAGTTGATTTTAATCCTATATACATGATTTCTATTAATGAAGCCATTCAGATCCTATATGCATGATTTCTGATATTGTGAAAGCATAACAAACATAGCAAATGCATTAACACAAATCCTATTGGCATGGTATCTACCCTGATTTATCCATATATAACTACCAACCCCTTTTCACTAATAACCCCAATGTTATTTACAAATGATTATTACAGACCGACTGAATGAATTACATAAACAAGTAAAGAAAATAGAAAAAGTTAATTATAGGGAGCCTGAAGCAGGCCCAAGTGACTCCCCAAGCCTCCAATAGCCTCAAAATGCCAACGTTCCATAGATATTATCATGTCTAGGTGTGTCAGAGTTCCCTAAGGACCTCAAGGATCTCGGGAAGTGCTCACACCTAGACATTTTCTCAACAATAACTGATTTAAGTACAGTGTGGAAAGGGCCAGCTCTGATATGCCAGAGTTCAGAGAAATCTCAAGGATCTCAAGGTAGTACACATGCCAGAGGGCAGAACCTAATATTCTAGGAGTAATGTAAGACTGTATGATGACTTTGAAAGGGTTTGGTAAACAATATAAATAAGGTTTTAGTAATAGAAGGAACTTTTATGAAAATCATAACATAGTTAGAGTAGAAACAGTTTGAGAAAACATGAATAACATCTTTTAAAAATTAGAGAGCAAGTCATAGAACACACAGACTTCATCCAAGGGAAAGGGTAGGGGGAACACCTAGAATGCACCTTAGTGGTGGAAAACAAATACACAGATTGTAATTGCAAATTTAAGTATAGAACACATAGGTTTAATACACAAATAGAATCTCATTAGCGAGATAGAACAAACTGGACTAGGCAAACACTTCATGAAACATTCAAGGTTTTTAGAAAATACATAATCATATGCAGAGCAGGCATGATTTGGTCATGCTGGGTAAAATAATAAACACAAAATGCAGCTTGGGACCTACTGGTGAACCAATTATCTAAATAAAGATTAGCATGCCAAACAATATAATAGCTATAGCCTTTAATAGAATCTAGGCAGGCTGATTGCATATTAAGTAAAATAGCACATAGAGTTGGAACTCACAAATTGATGAACTGCAGCAACACAGGAAACACATAGTTTGGAATTTGAATTTAATTAGAACATACCAGTTAAGGAGAGTATACAGAATACAGAGTAGGGATGATGCAAGTAGTCAGCCTTGGCATACAGCCGGCTGAACTAATAAGAATTGCAAGGAACAGAAGATAGTAGAGAGCTTTTGAGAGCATAGTAGTGTAGATGAACTAGTGTTCGTTGCTTTGAACTTAAAAGAAGAGGAGGTTTATATAGTAATCAAAAGCTTGACACATAAGGTAAAAGATCAATTAAGTAGTAAATCAAGGAAGTCACACGTAAATCAGCAAGATCTTCCCTTAATCAAAGGACATTTAGATCAACGGTAAAATATGCTAGGTATTTAAGGAAAAGAATCAAGTAAGGTTTAGGTATAGAATATGTAATTAGGGGTAAATGAACAGTAGTTTAATTAAGGAAACAAATCAGTAATACTCAACGGAATACAAACAAGGCAAGGAAAAAAAAATTAAGGCAAGCAATTCAATCAAATCGAATAGAGAGGTAAGAATCAAGAGTTTAATGGAAAGTATTCAAATTAAACCAGGAAATAAGGGATTCAGAATACTCAAGGGTTCAATCAAAGAGACAGTCATGAAAGAGACAACATGTTTAGCGTATAAAATAGGGTAAAATATGAATAGTCAGGAATCGATACATAATTTTAACAAAACCAAAAGATAAACAACACTGCTTTGATGAGAAAGATCAAGAATATAGAATCAGTGAAAGTGTCGAACTAAGAAATTCAGTAGAAGCATATTAGGACAAGAAAATCACGAGAAATCACAAGAACCCAAAGCAAGAACACGATCAGATGTACCAATATCCATAAACCAAACGAAGAACCCCAAAAATTAAGGTTTCCAGTACAAGCGAGTTAGGGTTGTAGCTGACTCATAAAAATTAGTCAAAATATATGAGAAGCAAAAGTTTAAACACAAAGAATCATCAGGCAAATTTTAAAAAGAAATTCCGGAAACCCCAGCTTTAGGAAAAGCTGAAAATCACTTCAAAATCATATGATTCTTGTAAAGAATCTTAAGGCTATTGTAAAACTCACATGAAACAAACCCAAATCATCTTGGGTATGTATAAATCTAGGTGGTTTAGGAAAGAAATTAGGGTTTCGAAGATAACCATACAGAGATGAAGAAACATACTGAGAAGCCCATAGATCGTAACTAATATAGGACGATCTTACTCGGAATCTCACTGAAGTGGCTTGAAACAAGCGAGAGAAGACCAATAGATGCAAGCCACTAGCCCTGGTCCCTTGAGGGCCATGTAGATGGCAAGAACCTCATGAGAGAGGCCATCGGAAGCTTGAGAGGTGGTGAGAGGTCATCGGAGATAGCCATAGATGAGTGACGGTGTTTGGAGATTAGGGTTAGGTTGGGAGCACTTGAGAGCAGAGAGGATTAAGTGACGACGGTGTAAGGTGTAAAATGAATTAGGTTAGAGGGGGTATAGGTTAGTTTAATAATGGAAGGAGGAACCTGGACCGTTGATCAAAATAATCAACTGCCAGGATTTGGCCGGGTATTAGGTTGGGGCGGATGGATATTGGGCCTGGGTAATTTAATAAATAAAAAAAATTGGGCTAGTATTGGGGTTAAAATTGAAATAAAATTAGGTCATATTTTAAATAGCCATTTTAATACTATATAATTTATAAGAAATAATATATGATTTCTAAAAAGTAATTTCGTGTACTAAAATGGTTTAAAATAGTTATTTAATATTTTAAAAATATAAAAGATCATTTTATGCATCAACAATGTAATTATGCATTAATAGGGCTAATATTGTAAATATATGCTAATTAGCTTTAAAATGTAAATGCGATTATAAAAATGCACCAAAAATATTTAAACAATATTTTGGTATAAATAAAGAATTTATATGGCTAAATCAACAAAAAAATAATTTGAAGGATAATTATTGAAAATTTTATAAATAAAAAGGGAAGAAAAAAATCAATTTGGAGATTTTAAAAATTATAAAAAATTTCATAAAAATTATAAAAGTGCTCATGCATGTTTATAACTTAAGGGTGTTAAACGGGTGGGCCGGGCCGGGCCGGGTTGCTATTTTTTGGACCCGTACGGGTAACGGTCCGAGCCGGTTACGGATTGGGGCTTAACGGGTTTAACGGGTTCGGGTTCATCCGGGTAAAAATTGAATCGTACGGGTTACGGGTTGAGGGGGTCGGGCTTGGCCGGGTTTAGTGTATTTTTTATTTTTTTGTATTTTGTATAACTATTGTAAGTTATATTAATACTTTGTATTAATTTAAAGATTACAAGTTATATTAATACAAAAGTATTAATATAAATTGCAAGTGCTACATTTATTTCAAAATTCAAAATTAAAGTTTGCATTTAAAAAGTAAATTAACAAAAAATAGTAAAACTAAATTTTCATGCATAATAAATTAACAATACTTCAAATTAATCTAACAAACTAAAACATTAAGCATAAATACGTCTAATAATTTTAAAATAACACAAATTGTCTTAAAATCTTAAATACGAATTTCCGGAGGACGCTCAAGACAATACTTGATATGACTACTTAAACTGCCTATGCCAGACTCTGAACAAAAATTTAAGACTTGACCACAGTTCTTGCACTTTACTTTCTGACCTTCTTCATTTTCTTCTACCACCTCAAAGTGTTGCCAAACATATGAGCGCACTCTAGAAGTACGAGACATGATTTAAATTGAATTGAGAATTGAGAATTGAGAATTTGAGATTGAGACTTGAAATCTTGAAAATTAGACAATGAGAGAAATTGAGATTGAGAAATGAGAGTTGAGTGAAGAAATGAAGAAGAGTGGGTGTATTTATAGTTTTAGAGAAGGTTAATTTTGTAAATTGAAAAAAGGTTAAATTTTAAAGAAAAAGGAGGCTATTAATGCAATTAACCTGTTGGGCAACGGATCCCTGCCAGGTCTTACTGTTGCCAACGGTTAGTCGGCCCCACTAAATTCAAAAAATTAAAAAAAAAAAAAAATTGTATCGTGCCGGGCTGGGCCGGTTTAACCGGTACACGGTACTGTTCACATGGACCGGGTTTGAACGGTCCGGTTAATCGTTACCAAAATTTAAACGGACCAACCCCTTCTACCCCTCCTACCCAGCCCCACTCGGCCCCCTATGTACCGGGCCGGTCCGGTTCCGGTTTTAACCGGTCTGGGCCGGTCCGGTTATGGGTCAACCCGGCCCGTTAAACACCTTTATTATAACTGCATATATGCTATTTTGAAAGTATATATATATATATATGTATTAAAAAATATAAGGAAAAATTGGGTACCAACAGCTGCCCCCCTTTACCTGGGAAGGATGAAAGAGTTTTCGGGTAAAGAAATGATGGCCATTTTTTACCGGATGGGATGTTTTGAAAGACAGAAGCCGGACTCCGGTCTTCGAGTTGCCTACATATCCTTGATCTTGTAAGAATCAGGTCATGTGTAGTTCTGGATTCATCGGTGGAATATACGATGAAGTCATTGCAAGAACGGACATGAGATGCGAAAGCGGCTATGGTGAGCGATTACGGTTTGAGACAGTTGAAGGAACTGGAGCGAGGTCGCTCCTGCTAGGATAATGGTTTCTTATTGGTCACCTACAGATAAAAAGATGTTGCAGACATGTATTTGTGCGGAAAATTAAATATGATGCAGATTCCTTTTGGACCATGAAGGTTGTCTTTGGACAGTTAGAGATGACGTCCTTGGACCATGACGTCCTGGGTCATGAATTTCTTAGTGAGGGATTCACAGGCCATGAAATGTTGTTCTCGGGCCATGCAGATGGTGCCTCCGAACAATGACGCCTTTGAATAATGATATGCAAATTTGAGGGATCCTCAGGCCATGGCAAGGTGTCTTCCGGATATGAGGAAGATGCCTTTTAGACTATGATGCCTTTGGATAGATTGGCGATATTTCAGCCTATGATATGCAATAATATGATGTTAACAAGACAAGGCTTAGTCTTGTGAAAGGGACGGCAGAGCTTAGCCCAATTGAAAAGCAAATAGATAGTACTAGAAATAGAGCAATACTTGTGTTAAGAGGGACAGTACTTAGTCCCATGCATATATGGGAGGCAAGGATTAGCCTTATACAGATAGGGAGGCAGGGATTAGCCTCATGCAGATATGGAGGCAAGGATTAGCCTTTTGCAAATAGGGAGGCAAGGATAAGCTCATGTAAATATGGGGGCAGGGAGTAGCCTCATACAAATAGAGAGGCAGGGATTAGCCTCATGCAGATATGGAGGCAAGGATTAGCCTCATACATGTATGGAGGCAGGGATTAGCCTCATGAAGATATGGAGGCAGGGATTAGCCTCATGCAGATATGGATACAGGGATTAGCCTCATGCATATATGGAGGTAAGGATTAGCCTCATGAAGATATAGAGGCAAGGATTAGCCTCATGCAAGTAGGGAGGCAAGGATTATCCCCATGCAAGTATGGAGACAAGGATTGGCCTCATGAAAATATGGAGGCAGGGATTAGCCTCATGCAAGTAGGGAAGCAAGGATTAACCTCATGCAAGTGCGGATGCAAGGATTAGCCTCATGCAAATATGGAGGCAAGGATTAGCCTCATGCAACTAGGGAGGCAAGGTTTAGCCTCATGTAAAAAATGCAAATAGGGAAGCAAGGATTAGGCTCATGCAAATGCGGAGGCAAGAATTATCCTCATGCAAATATAGAGGAAATGATTTGCCTCATGCAAATAGGGAGGCAAGGATTAGCCTCATGCAAATGTGGAGGAAAGGATTAGCCTCATACAAATGTGCAGGCAAGGATTAGCCTCATGCAAATAGAGAGGCGAGGATTAGCTTCATGCAAGTATGGAGGCAAGGATTAGCCTCATGAAAATAGGGAGACAAGGATTAGCCTCATGCAATTATGGAGGCAGGGATTAGCCTAATTCAAATAGGGAGGCAGGGATTAGCCTCATGCAAATAGGGAGGAAGGGATTAGCCTCGTGCAAGTATGGAGGCAAGGATTAGCCTCATGCATAGAGCAAGTAGCAAATAAGAGTAGTATATGTCTTAGCTGGAGATATATTCGGTGTCTGATGTCTTGATTGATAATGAATTTTGTTATGTGTATATGTATTTGCGGATGCTATCGCTCTGTCAGATGTACCTGCGTTTAAAGAAAAATTGTAAGTTTTGTGAGGGGAGGTTGGTTCGTGCTTCTGTTAGCTAACTTTGCTTTGCTCCATTCTGAAAGCCTTTTTGAGTTCCCCTGGGTAACACCTGACTGTTATAGAAATAGAGTTTTCGAAAAATATGCAATTATTGATAAAAATAGAGTTATTTTAGAAACGTATTGATATATCAAGTAATTTTTGATGAACTAGTGACTGTAACACATCTCAATGGCATTGCAGCTCTCTTATATTGAAATTTTGAGGGTCCTTCTTAAAATTCTACCCAGTTTGGTAGATGATCTTTTGACAGTTTGCGGATTATAGGCTTTGCTGAACCTTCTTCGGAATTTTGAGAATCCTTCTCAAAATTTTGCCCCAGTTTCTTAACCATTTTTTGACTTTCTGGCATGTGATGGCGTTGGCTGGACTTGCCCCGGAATTTTTAGGGTCCTCCTCAAAATTCTTCCCCAGTTTCTGATCTTGGGGAAATGGAAATTTTATTATGATATGACCGAACCCATATGGCTACCTACGTATCCCCTCTTAAACAGGAATCAGGTCAAGCGTAGTTCAATTACATCAGGTGAGGAAATGTAAATAATCTAAGCGTAGTATCTCTTGACTGCTTCTAATGATTGGTTTTGGCCAGATTTCTCCATCCATTTCTGCAAGTATGAGTTATCCTCATGTCAGCACCCTGTGAACCATGTACGGACCTTGCCAGTTGGGAGAGAATTTACCTTTGGCTTCATCTTGGTGTGCTTCATCTGAATCACTATCCTCATATTGCGTTGCCTTATTACATGTCACAGTCACTGGTTCATCGGGAAAAGTAATAATAACGTCGTAGAAAGAAAAAATGTAGAAATAGTATTGAATAATAAAGAGCAAATACATTTGATTAAAACCGAAAAATCATCTAAACAAGTACGGCTCGACGAATCGAGCATTTATTTTGAAACAAATAAATCTTAAAACAAAATTACTGGAAATCTTAAATGCCTAGAATTGCTATAGAAGTAAAATCTGTCAAGCTACCCAGGAACTCGGCGGGCTTGGGATAGTGTGGCAGTCCAGTTCCTGAGAACAACTCCCTTCTTTACTGTTTGAATGGTGGGGCCTTCTTCCTCCTCCTCTCCAATTATGTCACTGCAGTCCATGTCTTCATCCTCCAAAAACAAATTCTTCAACCTAGCTAGTGCTTCCTCTTCTGCAGTCCCCCATATCGTATCAGCTTGGTGAAAAACTTGTTCTAAGCGTGGAACTGGTTGCTCGAGAGGGTGATATGGTCCGCACCATGGAGGCAACAAATAGTTGTATTCCTTCCATGTGTACTGATATCCGATTGTCGCGCCCCCTTTTTCTTGCGAAATCGGTTTAATGACATTTGGTATGGGACAACTCGTTCCTTTTAGGAACTGGATTTTGCAATTTGAATAGTCATCACCTAATGATTTAGGGTGCATTAGAACACTAATAGGGTTTAATTCTAAATTCGTTTGAATAACCAGAGATAGGGTAAGAGCTTGAAATTATCCTAAGGGGAAGGTGTTAGGCACCCCTCAAGATCCACTAGTGTGGTTCTCGGCCAGACAGTTGATTGTGAATTTGTGCAATTAACAAGTAAACAAACAAGGCTCACATAAGGGGGGATTTTAAATACACAGATGTTTAGAAATAAAGCAAATTTTTGAAAGAGTTATAACTAAGCATGTTGATGAATGTAAAGGGGTCCAAGGTTTTTATTTAATATGGATCACATCAATGCGATACCTGGTATGACACTCCTCAAAAGAGGGGATACACGTGGTATTAGCGCACCGGTCATCATATCCATATCTACCCTTCCCACCCCGTTAAGGTATTAAAAGCACGTATTTGTCTCGATCACTATTGCATGCTATTACCCATCCCATTTATATCGGTTCCGGAGGAGCTTAGGACTACTATTCATAAAATGGAGGGATATTAGGCTGATTTTGGTTTCAAAAGGAAAACATCTAAGGCGACATACAAAACATATAATACTGCATGTTGGGGAATCATATAAACAGATAAAGTCCCATGTATTCCTCCTCAAACAAAAAAACACATAAATAGCATGACTTGCACATACCTTTTAGGTTTGATTAAAATACTAAAGACGAAGGGAGTTTGATTATTGAGGCAGATCAGTTTATTACATAACTCAGATAAGAAGTCCGAATCAGGCCCGCCTGCTAGTTGTAGCAACTGACAAAAGCGGATTCAAATTTTATTGTTGTTATTACCTAAGGCTTGCCTAAGTGTTTGGGTGACCTCTTAGGAACATTGCCACGACCCAGATTTCCCACCATCGGGTGTCGTGATGGCGCCTACTATCGGAGCTAGGCAAGCCAAATGTTTAAAACACCTTTCCTGCTTTCTTTCAACAATATAATAAGCGAGACAAAAGCTAAGCGGAAGACTTTAAATTTAAAATAACTGAAAACCAAAAGTGCGGAAGTTTGAACCAAAATGCTACCCAGAGTTTGGTGTCACTAGCTCACGGACTACTACAGAATGCTACAAACAATTTCTGAAAGGAAAATACATCATGTTTGTCTTATACAAGATAAACAAACGAAAAACATGGAAAAGGACTTCGGCCTGCGAACGCCAGCTAGGCTACCTCGAGAGTCCCCGGACTGAAGATAGCTCCCAAAAGTCCTACTGCTGCGATCCGAAAGCTGCTCCCTGATCTGTGCAAAAAAATGCACAGAGTGCAGCATCAACACAACCGACCCCATGTGCTGGTAAGTGCATGGCCTAACCCCGGCGAAGTAGTGACGAGGCTAGACAGGACCTACCACAATTCACCTGTAAAGATATACATAGCAAGTGCAAGAAAACAATAACAAGACAATACAACGTAAAGCTGGGAAGGGACATGCTATCGGGGAGTAACAGATAAAAATGAAATATCGGAAATAAACAGAAGAACTCCGGTTTCCATAATATATATATATATATATAGTGGACGGCGTGCCACACGATCCCATAATATCATATATAAGTGGACGACGTGCCACACGATCCCATAATATCTTATATAAGTGGACGGCGTGCCACACGATCCCCTAATATCATATATAAGTGGACAACGTGCCACACGATCCCATAATATCATATATAAGTGGACGGCGTGCCACACAATCCCATAATATCATATATAGTGGACGGCGTGCCACACGATCCCATAATATCATATATAAGTGGACGGTGTGCCACACGATCCCATAATATCATATATAGTGCACGGCGCGCCACACGATCCCATAATATCATATATAAGTGGACGGCGTGCCACATGATCCCAATTCTTCTTTATCACAGTGCACAATATGTCACCGGCAACGGAGGCCAATAACCAAGTGGACGGAGTGCCCCACGATCCCATAACATAGTATATAATATCTGACTTCATATAGTAGACCCCTTCAGGGGAGGATAACAACTCAATACCTTTAACCCGACAAGGGTACAACTAACAGCCCAAAATATCCTGACAAGGGAGAGTATATATCAGTCTACACATCCCGGCAAGGGAGTACTCACAACACATTCTCTTTTTAAATAACCTCTTCCTCAACTAACACATTCATGATCGAGCTAACGCTCCAAAAGTACACCAATCACAATTCTACCTCAATCGTTCACATTATATGAAACTCATCAAGTAAACAAGGAGATTGTGTCACATTATTCGAATTAAAAGCAATTAAGACTCACGGTCATGCTAGACTCCGGTGCATAGATAACCGTCACCATGCCTATACACCGTACTCCATATTAGCAAGTAGCAAATAACATCCTAATCTTATTCCCTCAAGCCAAAGTTAGAACAAACACTTACCTCGATGCCTTGAACACCACTCAAGTCTCAATTATAGCTTTACCTCTTGATTCCACCACCAATCCCCTCGAATCTAGTCATAAGTTACTTAATCTCATTAGTAATTACTAAATGAATCACTCCCAATGCATGAAAATAATTTTTACAAGGTTTTTCCCAAAATGGTCAAAAACACCCCCCGGACCCACTTGGTCGAAACTCGAGGTTCGGAATAAAACCCGGTTACCCATTCTCCCCCGAATCCAAATATATGATTTGTTTTGAAATCGGATCTCAAATTGAGGTCCAACTTCTCAATTTGTAGAAAACCTAGGTTCTACCCAAAACACCCAATTTACCCCATGAAAATCTTTGATTTGAATTTGAAATCATATTAAAAGATGTCAAGGAATAAAGAAATTAAGTTAGAAATCACTTACCAATCGTTTTGGAGAAGAAAAGTTGTTTGGAAAATCGCCTCTTAGGTTTTGGGTTTTCAAAAGTTGGTAAATGACTGAAAATCCCGAATTTATGTATATGCTGGGGGCTGGCGCGGACCGCACAGAAATGCACCGCGGCCGCGCCGAGGGAGGGAAGAAGTGGGCTTCCACTGAACCCACCCAGCGCGGACCACACTGATTTGGTGCGCAGCCGCGCTGGTCGACCTGGCCACCCCCTCTGAACCCCACCATGCGGACCACATAGAAAAGTGTCAAGGCCGCGTGGCTGCCAGCGCGGACCGCACAGAAATGGCCGCGGCCGCGCCGGACCTGCAGCACCTGAACCTGTATTTTTTTTAAGTTTAAGACCTCCCGGGCCCCACTCGAAACTCACCCGAGCCCTCGGGGCTCCAAACCAAACATGCACACAACCTTAAAACATCTTACGGACTTACTCGTGCGATCAAATCACCAAGATAACATCATATACATAGAATCAAGCCTCAAAACACATGATTTTCTCTCAACTTTCATAAAACTCAAATTCCCCATTTTAAGTCCGAAACACGTCATATGACGTCCGTTTTTAGCCAAACTTTACAGATAGTGCTTAAAACATATTTAAGACTCGTACCGGGCGTCGGAACCAAAATACGAGCCCGATACCACAGTTTTCTGATCAATTTTCTTGTTCATTTTCCTTAATTAATTTCAGAAAACAATTTTACACAAAAATTCATTTCTCGGGCTTGGGACCTCGGAATTTAATTCCGGGCACATGCCCAAATCCCATATTTTTCTATGGACCCTCCGCGACCGTCGAATCACAGGTCCGGGTCCGTTTACCCAAAATGTTGACTGAAGTCAATATTATGCATATTAATATCAAAATCCATCAAATTTTTCACATAATTCACATATTCTAACATAAAAACTTTCCGGCTACGCGTCTGAACTGCGCACGCAAATCGAGGCAACTAAAAGCAAGGTTTTCAAGGCCTCGGAAGCGCGGAACAAGGGAGAACTAAGGTGATGACCCTTTGGGTCGTCACAAATATGGTATCTATTTACTGATTCAAAGTGTGGCAAAGCAGTAACAACTTAAAACGAATGGTCTGGGATCCTATGGGCATGCTTGCTAAACCTCGTTAAATAAAGAAGGAAAGTTGTTTAAAACTTGTTTGGAATCGAACTGATTTGAAATTGAACTAGTTTCAGATTTTGTAGGCGATAGTATCTAATATTTGCTGATTTTAATCCCTATAGGCATGATATCTAACATTGAATGTTAACGAAAACGAACAGGATTTTCTTGGGAATCTCTATAGGCATGATTTCTATATATTATACTGATTTCATTCTTGTGAACATGATACTTACTTATAGCCGTTTAGAACCTAAAATATGATATCTAAGTGACAACAAACGGGCAGAATTATAAATAAGTCCTATAGGCAAGTTATCTAGATGTGAAATTCATCGTGAAGAAATTAAGATAAACCCTATAGACATGGTGTCTAAAATGTTGAATTGAACACGCAGAATAAAAAGAAAAAGTCCTATAGGCATGTTTTCTACCCTTTAGCATACATGATCACCCAACCCTTTTCACTACCAAGCCCCAAGTGTTTATTACAAATTATTACAGACCAAAAATAATGAATTACGCCAGAAAAGTTGAAAGAAAAGTTACAACTAGAGGAAGCCTGATTCTTGACTTCCTATCTGAGTTATGGAATAAACTACCTCAAATGCCATTGATTCAAAGCCTTTCTCAGACTTGAGTGTGTCAAAGTTCCCTAACGATCTCAATAGGATCCCGTGCAGTGCTCACACCCGAGTTACATAACTAGAATAGAGATGAGTGTAGTGTGGAATTGCCAGCCCTTATGTGTCCTAGTTCAGAGGGAGCTCATTGGTCCTAAGGCAAGGCTAACACAAGGAGGGCAGAACTTAAGTTCTAAGAGGATAGTGAAAGTGCAGGAACAGAGTTTAAAAACTGAGGGGATAAAGGAGATGTGTAAAGGATGATAGGGAGACAATAATCAATAACACATAGAGATAATAACTTTATACAAAGGGGGGTCAAGGGTTGGAAATCCATTACGAGGAGCCCATGCACTTAGGCATGGATTAGTTTTGGTCATGCACAACAATAGAAGGTGCCGACATGCTTATAAACCAATCAGAACACACAACATCTGGAGGAAACATGGAGGTTATGATCCGAGGGGAATCATGTTTGGGTCATGCACAGCAATGTCCAATGTTGTGATGCCCCAAACCAAACACAAGTATTAAACACATTGGGGTGGGAATTTAGGATTCACAAGTTATAGTAAGTAGTGGAAAAATTATTAATTCAGAACAGGAAAAGGCAGATTAAAGCATGTTTTATAATGGTACTAGGTTAAATACAAACATGGGACAAACCAGGATGAAAGAGACAGTAATTAAACATGTTGTTGTAAAGAGTTTTGAAAGCAAAGTTTTAAAAGAAACTTCAAGAAAAATGCTTAGAAGTTCAAAGCAAACATAGATCTGAAGCAGATCTGAAACAAATCGAAAGAACCTTAGAGATTAGGGTTTCAAAAGAACCCTAAGTGACGAGAAAGGCCTTGAAAGCCATTGATCTAAGCAGGAGAGTCAAAGGTCTGACTCGAATGGACATGGCTAGCTAGATAAAGATTAGAGACGACCGGATAATAGTCAGTGAGCAAAGTCTGGACCAAGCCCTTTCATGATATGGTCATGAGACCACATAAACGAACACGTATAAGCCATGGTAGGCTGATACAGGTCTCCGATAACCTTGGAAGGCCATGGATTAGGGCGAATTAGGGTGGCGGCAGCTAGGGTTTGAGGGTGTTGTAGAGAGGATTTAGGAGAGGAGGGGGTTCAGAGGCGGCGTGTTGTGAGGAATGAGTTAGGGTGAAGGGGTCGTTTAGGTTAAAACAGGAAAGGGTAATTATTGGCCATTGATCTTGAAGGATCAACGGCCTGGATTAAAATGGGTAAGTGGGGCGGTTTAATGGGATAGGGTTTGGGTCAGTTCAGATTGCAATTGAGTCGGGGTAATTAGGCTTCAATTGGGTTCAAATGAGGCTATAATTGAAATAAAATGGGGCTAACATTTAAATAGCCAATTTTCCCTATTTGATTTATAAAAAATAATAAAATAATTTTTGTAAATAAATTAAAGGTGCTAAAATTATTTATAGTACATAATTATTATATTAAAAATGATGGACTTAATTTTTATAGATATAAACGCAATTAAATCTAAAAGAGGCTAATATTGCCATTATATGCAATTTAGCTTTAAAAATACTAAATCAATTTATAAAAATATGCAAAAAATATATTAGTCATATTTTAGTATAAATATAATAATCCAATAAACGAATCACCAAAATAATAACATTGGGAATTATTATTGGGTTTTTATGAATAAAATAGGGGAATAAATTAGTTTAAGAATCATTAAAAATTAAGGAAAAATGATAAAACATTTGAACATATTTATACATACATATATATGCTATTTTGAAAGTATTTTTCATATTAAAAATATATAGGAAAAATTGGGTATCAACAGCTGCCCCTATTTACCTAGGAAGGATGAAAGAGTTGTCGGGTAAAGATATGATGGCCATTTTTGACCGAGCAGAATGTTTCAAAGAGATTTAGGTCGCGGAGACTTTCGAGGACAGATGCAACATCCAGGGCGGGGTGAATGGTGAAGGTATGATAGGGCTGCGGGAATTGGAGCGGGATCGGTCCTCCCGTGATGGCAGTTGCTCGCCGGTTTACCTGCAAATAAGTAATACAAGCATATATTCTGCGTAAATTTAGACATGATGCAAATTCCCGTTGGACCATGAATGTTGTCTTTGGACGGTTAGGATGACGTCCTTAGACCATGATGTCTTGGGCCATAAAGTGTATAATAAAGGATTCACATGCCATGAAATGATACTCTCGGGCTATGAGGATGATGCCTCCGAACCATGATGCCTTTGAATAATGATATGGAAAAGATTAAAAAGGGTTCTCAGGCCATGACATGGTGTTCTTGGGCTATGAAAATGGTGCCTCCGAACGATGATGCCTTTGGATAATTTGGTGATCTTTCAGCCAATGAGGTACAGTATTTGGCGATCTTTCAGCCCATGCAAATGCAGTAGGGGGCGATTTTTTCAGCCTTGCAAATATAGATGAAGTGGCGATCTTTTAGCCATTCAAATGTAGATGAAGTGGCTATCTTTCAACCATGCAATGCAGTAGGTGGTGATCTTTCAACCATGCAAATGTAGATAAAGTGGCAATCTTTCAGCCATGCAATGCAGTAGGTGGCGATCTTTCTGCCATGCAAATGTAGATAAAGTGGCGATCTTTCAGCCATGCAATGCAGTAGGTGGCAATCTTTCAGCCATGCAAATGTAGATAAAGTGACGATCTTTAAGCCATGCGATACAGTAGGTGACGATCTTTTAGCCATGCAAATGTAGATGTAGTGGCGATATTTTAGCCATGCAATGTAGTAGGTGACAATCTTTCAGCCATGCAAATATAGATAAAGTGGCGATCTTTCAGCCATGCAATGCAGTAGGTGGCGATCTTTCAGCCATGCGATGTAGATAAGGTGGCGATCTTTCAGCCATGCAATGCAAAAAATGCAGATGGAGACAGTGTTTAGTCTCAGAAGGTAGAATGGTAGACCTATGCAATGCAAAAATATAGATGGAGACAGTGTTTAGTATCGAAAGGTAGAATGGTAGCCTTATGCAAGAAATAAAGTGGCAAGCGGTAACAGAGCTTTCTTAGCTGATAGTAGATTGCGATATTGTGACTGCTGGGAACATTGTGTCACACGGAACGTCAGCGGTGTGTATGGATGGCAAATGTGAGTAAGTGCGACAGTTTTGAGAGTTGTATTCTTGAACAACGTTTGTCTCGTGGGTGTATAGTACGTCTGATGCTTTCGTAATCCAAGTGCCTGTGTTCAAAGAAAAATCTGAGTTTTTTAAGGGGGAAGGTTAGTTTGTATCCCCGCTGGCTCTGCTTGATCTGCTTGGCTTTGATCTAGTGATAATGTTTACATCATTAGGGTAGCGTTGCTAAACAAGGCAATTTCAGTAATAAACATGCATGATTTCGTACAAAATATGTCATAAGTATATATAATTAAAAAAAACTTTTAGATGAACTGATGACTGTGACATGGTACAAGATATTACAACCTCTCTTGCTACGGAATTTTGGGTGTCCTCCTCAAAATTCTGGCCCAATTTAATGGGTTGATGCCTCTGACCGTTGCTTGCGACGATTGGCTGAAATCACTTTGGAATTTTGAGGGTACTCCTCAAAATTCTGCCCCAGTTTCTAATTGAGAAGGGGGGGGGGGAATGGAAATTTTATTGAGTTGTGACTGAACCCATAGGGTTGCCTACATAACCCCTCTTAAACGGGATCAGGTCAAATGTAGTTCAATTTACATCATATAGGAAAGCGTAAAGATTGCACATAGTAACGCTTGACTGCATCTGAGTTGATAGGTTTTCGCCAGACTTCTCCATCCATTTCTGCAAGTATGAGGGCTCCTCCTATCAGGACCCGGTGAACCATGTATGGACCCTGCCAGTTGGGAGAAAACTTCCCTTTGGCTTCATCTTGATGCGGGAAAATTTTCTTTAACACTAGCTACCCTAGTGTGAACTGTCTCGGCTTGACTCTTTTGTTGAAGGCTCTGGACATTCTGTTCTGATAAAGTTGACCATGGCAAATTACATTCATTCTTTTTCCGTCTATAAGGGCTAGTTGCTCATAATGACGTTTCACCCACTCTACGTCGCCGGGCTCGGCTTCCTGTATGATCCTTAGGGAGTGAATTTCTACCTCAGCGGGAATGACTGCCTCTGTGCTGAAAACTAGCATATAGGGGGTTGCCCCTATTGATGTGCGGACTATGGTGCGATACCCCAATAAAACAAATGATAACTTCTCATGCCACTGTTTATGCTTCTCTATCATTTTCCTCAATATCTTCTTGATATTCTTGTTGGCGGGTTCTACGGCTTCATTCATCTGAGGTCTGTAGGCTCTAGAATTATTGTGTCTGATCTTGAAACTTTCACACATAGCTTTTATCAAGCCAATGTTCAGGTTGGAGCCATTATCAGTAATGATTGACTCTAGAATCCCGAATCGACAAACGATGCGGTAGCGGACAACGTCCACCACGACTTTCTTGGTTACTGCTCTGAAAGATGCTGCTTCGACCCATTTGGTAAAATAATCGATTGCTAATAGGATAAAACTATGTCCATTGGAAGCGGCGGACTCGATTGGTCCAATAACATCTAACCCCCAAGTGGTAAACGGCCATGGTAAGCTTGTTACATTAAGCTCATTTGGAGGTACCTTTATCATGTCTGCATGTATCTGATAGCGGTGGCATTTCCAGACATACAGGATGCAGTCCGTTTCCATAGTCATCCAAAAGTAACCAGCTTGGAGTATCTTCTTTGCTAAGACAAAACCGTTCATATGTGGATCGCAGGTCCCAGCGTGAATTTCCTTTAATAGCTTGGATGCTTCCTTTGCGTCGACACACCTTAGTAACCCCAAATCAGGAGTCCTCCTATGCAGGATTCCTCCGCTGTGAAAGAAGTTGTTGGACAACCTCTGAAGTGTGTGTTTCTGAGTAGGATTTGCATGCTTTTGGTATTCTCCTTTTGCTAAATATTCCTTGATGTCATGAAACTAAGGCTTTCCGTCTGCTTCTTCTTCAACATGGGCATAATAAGCTGGCTGGTCATGGATTTTCACTGGAGTGAGATCAATGAAATTCTTGTCTAGGTGATATATCATAGATGACAGGGTAGCCAATGCATTGGCGAATTCATTCTAGACTCTGGGAACATGTTGGAACTCCATCTTCGTGAACCTCCTTCTCAATTCCTGTACATGATGCAGATAGGGGTGTATCTTGGAGTTCTTTGTCGCCCATTCTTCTCGTACCTGATGTATAAGCAAGTTTGAATCTCTGATCACTAGCAACTCTTGAATGTTCATGTCGATAGCCATTTTAAGCCCTAAGAGGCAAGCTTCATATTCAGCCATATTGCTGGTGCACGGGAACCTGAGTATAGCAGACACCGGATAATGCTGCCCGGTTTCTGATACTAGGACTGCTCCTATGCCAACTCCTTTGAAGTTTGCTGCTCCATCGAGAAACATTCTCCAACCACCATAGGATTCTGCAATGTCCTTTCCTATGAATGATACCTCTTCATCAGGAAAATATGTTTTCAGGGGTTCGTATTCGCCATCCACGGGATATTTAGCAAGGTGATCTGATAGTGCATGTCTCTTGATTGCTTTCTGAGTCACGTAGACAATGTCAAACTCACTCAACAAGATTTTCCACTTGGCTAGCTTGCCAGTTGGCATGGGCTTCTGGAAGATGTACTTTAAAGGATCCATCCTTGATATGAGATATGTAGTATAGGTACAGAAGTAGTGCCTCAGCTTCTGAGCTACCCAAGTCAAAGTACAGCAGGTGCGCTCTAACAGAGAATAGCAGGCCTCATACGGGGTGAACTGCTTACTGAGGTAATAGATGGCATGCTCCTTCCTCCCCATTTCATCATGCTGCCCTAGAACGCAACCGAAAGCTCTATCCAATACTGCAAGGTAGAGTAATAGGGGTCTACTTGGCTCCGGCAAGACTAAGACTGGTAGTGTTGATAGGTATTCCTTGATCCTGTCGAAAGTTTTTTGCAGTCATCAGTCCATTTGGTAGAGGCGTCTTCAACATCTTAAAGATTGACTCACAGATAACTATAGACTGTGCTATGAACCGGCCGATGTAGTTAAGCCTTCCCAAGAAACTCATCAAGTCCTTATTGTTCTTCGGCGGTGGTACTTCTTCAATGGCATTGACTTTTGATGGATCCAGTTCTATTCCTCGGTGACTCACAATAAACCCAAGTAATCAGTAGGAACCCCAAATGCACACTTTGTGGGATTCAATTTTAAGTCGTACCTTCGCAGTCTATTGAAGAACTTCCTCAAATCTTCCATGTGATTTGTGTCCTTCTTGTACTTGATGACAGCATCATCTACGTACACCTCTATCTCCTTGTGTATCACATCATGGAAAATGGTAGTCATGGCCCTCATGTAGGTGGCCCCTGCGTTCTTCAAACCGAACGACATCATCTTGTAACAGTACATTCCCCACGGCATAATGAAAGTTGTTTTCTCAGCATCTTCTTCATCCATCCAGATCTGATGATAATCAGAGAAAAAATCTATAAATGATTGCAACTCGTGCTTGGTGCAATTGTCAATCAGGATGTGTATGTTTGGCAAAGGGAAGTCATCTTTTTGACTGGCCCGGTTGAGATCCCGGTATTCGACACAGAGTCTGACCTTCCCATCCTTCTTTGGTACAGGCACGATGTTGGCTACTCATGTCGGGTATTCTACTACCCTGAGAACCTTAGCTTTGACCTGTTTGGTGACTTCTTCCTTGATTTTCAAACTCATATCGGGTTTGAACTTTCTGAGTTTTGTTTTACTGGAGAACATGCTGTATCAGTTGGCAGTTTGTGAGCCACAATAGATGTACTCAGACCAGTCATGTCATCATATGACTAGGCGAATATGGCCTCATATTCCCTTAGAAAATCTGTGTATTCCTTCTTTCTGATGGCGATAAGTGAAAGCTGATTCGCGTTTCCTTGACGTTTTCTGCATCTCCCAGGTTGACAACTTCTGTCTCATCCAGGTTGGACTTAGGTCTATTCTCAAAATTCTCAATCTATGTCCGTTTGTTGCGTTTTCTCGTTGCATGTCATAGTCATTGGTTCATCAAGATAAGTAATAGTAATGTTGTATAAGTAATGTAATGAGAGAAAAATAATAATGAGCGTCGATTCATAAGAAAAAAAATGCTTTGATAAATTGCATAATCGTTTTGAACATTGGAGATCTTATTGCGGGAATTGAAAATATGCGAAAAATAAAACCCTTTAGTAAATGAAATAGTGCTTGTTTTAGCCTTGCTACCCCAAGGCTCGTCGGGATTTGGTTGTCCTGATGGTCCAGTTATTGAGGCATTCCCCTCTGCTTATAGCCTGTATGGATGGGACTTCCTTCCCCTCCTCATCGAGAAAAACACAACAGTCCATGTCATTATCTTCTAAGAACAAGTTTTTTACCGCTGCTAGTGCTTCTTCTTCATATGACCCATAAATAATATCGGTCGGTTAGAAGGTCTGCTCCAGATGTAGTATCGGCTGCTCCAGTGGATAGTAAGGACCGCGCCATGGTGGCGACCAGTTGTTGAATTCTTCCTAGGTGTACTCGTATCCCAGACCAAAAGTAGTGCCATGTTTCTTGAGCTTTATGGGTTTAGCGATTCCTTGAAGGTTATTTCCGAGTCCCTTGCCAGGTTCGTACCCACTCCAATTCAATATACTTTTGATCTTGTTATCCTACCATTTATCTTTGTCAACAGCATTTACCCGTTCAATGTGATGGTAAGTTTCTCCGCTTAGCTTCCTTCTCCCTTCGATTGCTGGAATGGTCTGGAGATTGTATATAGGGTTGCTCACGTTGCCGTGAATGATCACCTCTTGATGATTCCATTCGAATTTTACTGCCTGATGTAGTGTTGATGCTACGGCCCCAGCGGCATGGATGCATGGCCGTCCCAACAACAGATTGTAAGATGTTGGCACATATATTACCTGGAAATCAAAATCAAACCAGGTTGGCCCCATTTGCAAACTTAGACTAATTTCCCCAATAGTGGACCTCAGGGAGCTGTCGAAGTCTTTCACATTGATAGCTCTATCCTATATCTCGTGTAGTCCTTTACCCAACTTCTTGAGTGTTACCAGTGTACACATGCTGAGACTGGAGCCTCCATTGATCAGGATTCAGGTGATAAAATAGTCCTCGCATTGCACGGTGATGTGCAGTGCCTTGTTGTGACCCAAACCTTCAGGTGGCAGCTCATCCTCATGAAATGTAATTTTATGACTTTCCAATACCTGTCCTACCATGTTAGCCATTTCCCCGCCAGCGATGTTGCTTGGCATGTATGCTTCACTCAGCACCCTCAATAAAGCGTTCTTGTGCATTGCGGAATTTTGTAGCAAAGCAAGAATGGAGATTTGCACCGGTGTTTTGTTCAATTGGTCGATGACCGATTATTCGTTGGCCTGTATCTTCTCCAAAGATCTCCCTACCCTATCACAATAATGGGTGACCGATTAGAGGCCTGCTTGCTTGACTCATCTAAATGTTCAGGGGTATAAACTCTATCAGTTCTCGTCATACCCTGTGCTACAATAGTCTCTTCGAGCCTGACCTTGCATTTCCTCCTTGCCTCAGCTGTATAGTCCCATAGTATAGCCTTTGTATGGAATGGTGTCATGGTAGACATTGCCACTGGGATCAGCGTGGTTGTCCTTACTCCGAACGGAGCATGTGCCTTGGGTGGTAAAACTGCAACTTCAAATGGTGTGGGTGCATTTACTGGAGACACAAATTCGATCTCAATTGGTGCTGGTGTATTTGTAGATGATGTCGTTTCGAACTCAAGTGGCACAAACATATTTACCTTAGCGTCCCTAGACAGCTGAATCTGGACTATGATGGGATTAAGAGTAACTATTGGCTTCTTTGGGTCATCACCCTCTGCGATCAACCCGATTGATCCCTTGGGATCCCAATCATCCTCTATTTCAATCATGTGGATACCTCCACCCTTATGGTCTAGCAGAGGGTTATTGCGTACATTTAGAGCAGGTTTATTTGCCACGATAATCTTGTAATCAATTAAAGTCTGGATCTTATCTTTCAGAGAACGGCATTCATTTCTGGTGTGTCCTTTCATGCCGGAGTGGTATGCACAGGATTTTTTTGGGTAAACCCACTGAGAAGGGTTCTCAGGAGTTGCAGCAGGGATGGGGGTGACATAACCAGCATCTTTGAGTCTCTCGTACAACTGGCCAATAGGTTCAGCAATGGCTATATATTGTTTCGGAGGTCTGCGATCAAAATTCGACCGAGGTCTAGGGAAGTTTTGGCGTGCAGGAGGTGATTGATAGTGGGATGGTTGAGCACTGTAGGTTTGGTAGCTATGTGCGAGTTGGAAATCTCTGGGCGAAGTAGGCTGATATGTGGGAGGTGGAGGTGATTGATAAGTGGGTGGTGGATCTTGATAGGAGGGTGATGGTGCTTGGTAGTTCAGAGTTGGTTGATATATGAGTGGAGGTGTTGGGTAAATTTGGTATTTGACAGGAGATTTGGTCCTCTGTGCAACAATTACGGCTCCTACATCCTTTTTCTTGATCACACCACCGGATTGTAAGGCCTTATTTGTAGCATGCAAGGCCTCGAAGTTTGTAACCATACCGCTTTTGATGCCTTCTTCGATCCTTCCACCCATCTTGATAATGTCGAAAAATTTGTGGCTCTCAATCATCATTATCCTTTCATAATATTGCGGGTCCTGAGCCCGGACAAAAACTTGTTCATTTGTTCCTCCTCTAAGGCAGGTATGACCTTAGCAGCTTTGGACCTCCAGTGAGTAGCATACTCGCAGAATGTTTCCGTAGGTTTCTTCTTTAGATTCTGAATATAGAACACATCTGGTGCATACCTTGTGTTGAACCTGAACCTGTCCACAAAGTCGGACGCCATGCCTACCTAGTTTGACCATTTCTTTGGATCTTGGCTAATGTACCAGGACAAGGTATCTCATTTCAAGATCCTCAAGAAAAGCTTCATGTGGATTCTCTCGTCTTTCCCTACTCCAACCAGCTTGTCACAGTACGTTCTCAAATGGACCCTTGGATCCCCTATACCATCAAACATTTCGAACTTCAGAAGTTTGTACCCCTCGGGCAGCTCGACATCGGGCTGTATGCAAATATCTTCATAGTTCAGCCCTTCAATTCCCTTGCTTCCCTCGACGCCTTGAATCCGGCTAGTCAATTTCTTAAGTTCTTCAGCCAGGTTCTTAATGAGTAGGTCTTTATCATCAGACTTAGGTGTGCTTGATATAGGTTGGGCGGAGTGTGGCATGGTCTCCACGTAGACGAGGGTGTTATGGTGGGTGCGGAAGTGGTCATTTGTGGAGTTTTGGGGTTCTGGAATGAGTAACGGGGTGTTGTTTGAGGTATGGCAGGTGTTGCAGTGGTGGTGAGGAGCGGGATGGTTCTGTTGCTTTGAGATATTCTATGGAGGTGTAGGGTTCTGAGCATTTAGGAAATTGATATCCGGAGTGGTAAGGGAAAATGACAGATTTGCCAGATTCCGAACCTGATTAAGTTCTTCATGGAATTTTAACAGCTTTTGTTCAAGTTGGGATGCATTTTCCTTAGGAACCTGAGTACCATGACCATGAGTGACCTCTACTCGTTCAGTTGAGTTCTCTTTTCTGACGTTATTCAAATCTTCCATCTTCCCTTTGTTCTTGTTTTTGACAGGACTAAGAGGAGGAGTGGGTGGAGGGCCCCTGGATCTCATGGAATAGGATGATGTTGCCAGAGTGCACGAACTAACATTTGGGGAGGGGAATAATAAAACAAAAGTAAAAAAAAAGGTGACAAGTTAGTGAAGATCACAAAAAATGTTTCAATATTTAAACATGTAGTGCGGAATGTAAAACGTGTCCTAATTTGGGAACCTCTTTGTGCCCGAGGTAGGCCTAGCCACAAATTAATTTGGAGAACTTAGAATTCTAAATGCCTCATTTTATTGATACTAAGACGAACCCCAAATCGAAACTAGACAAACAGGAAATAAATGTCACTAATGGTCATTGCCCTTATTACATTTTATAAAGCGAAAAGACAAACTCCTATATATTTGGTCCCAGAAGGACCTTCCCCAGATTCGGCATCCTTGGCTCCGTCGAACATCTTTCCCAACTCACGAAGTCCCAATAGTAGGTGGCTCTGGATAGACTTCGCCTTCGTTTCCTTCAGCATTTTGGCAATCTTCGACCCTCTTGAGAAACTTTCTTTCCAATTCCACTATGCCTCGCTCCAAGTATCCCAGTTGCTTGTTGGCACTGACATCCATATCCTTCCATTCCTCAATCAATTTCTGGTTGGCTTTTTGTCTCTCACGGTGCTTGCTTTCATACTCCCGGATCCTCTTGCGCAGTTGGTGGTATTTTGACCTGTGCCTCCGCCTTTTCATCTATGATTTTGTGGCCCCTAGCAAACCCTGGCTGGCTCAAACCATCATGATTATCTTCCAATCAGCCTGAATAGTACGGAGTGCAACCAGCGTGGTATCTGTCTGGCTCGATAGTATCTATACCCATGACAATCTTGCAGTGCCACATATGCTGAGCTTGGCACTTATAAGGACTATCATCAGCTTGGAAATCAGCTCGGAAATGACTCATCTTGTCGACCCTGGGTATAACCTGCTTCCTACCAGCTTGCCTCATAACCCAGAGAAGGACGTAAAGGTATGTTCCTCACAGACCGATCAATATCAGGAAAGGTGCATCTCTAGATCAGGCGATGAATTCCTCGGTCGAAAACCACTCGAACATCCATCGTACCTGGTCCTCAGTCAGATTATCAAATAATTCTACCCATCCTTTGGCATCTTCTAGCGGGGCAACCATATTGGGCATGTAATTCATTTGCTTCGGATGATGGAAAGTGATATGATCATCCCAGTATCTTCGCTGAATCTCTTGTCGGTATTCACCCCTTTGGAGATGCTCCATGAGCCAGAGCTGAAGTAGCAAATTGCAGCCTTCGAAGTGTTTGACTCCTTGTTGGCATTTCTCCAAGGCTCAATATATTTCCGCAATAATCATGGGCACAATGCTGAAGGGTTGCCTGCCAATTCCTTCCATTAAGGTCTTAGTTACCATGGCCAACCTGGTATGGATTCTTGCTTTCTTCATGGGAAACACGATCAACCCATGGAAACAAAACATGAATACAAAGACCCTTCGGTGAATATTCCCTAATGATGTGATGGCGAACTCGTCAGGATAGGTACGATAGGATTTGTTGTGACCATACCTCTCATACAAATAGTCAAAATTAATATAGGATTCTTTCAAACATGTCAGCTCTGGATTCTTCTTCAAACACATCATTTCGAGAAAGCCCCTACCCTTGCGGTTCTCAGGCATTAACAAACCCGGAGTTTCTCATGCTATACCGGCCTATCCTCTTATTTCTTCTAGAAAGGGTGTCATTTCAATGTTTCTGAAGCGGAATACGGCCCTCTCACAATCCCAGAACAAAGTAGCAGCTTCTATGATCTTGTTGTTGGGTTTGATCTCCAGGAGGAAAGGTAGATTGCCCAAATATTTCCGGACAAGAGCTTGATCAGTACAGGGAAGATCCTCCCACCAGCTTAACAGTCTTGGGTGGATGTTGGTAACCATGCCGAATCTAGGGACTTCGTGCCTCATATTTCTACAAGACAAATAAGGTTAGACCCTTACCCCCACCAGACTCGACTATTTAATATCAACAATCGGCATAAAGTATTTAGTTTTCCAAATAAATGCATAGAACATGGTGATGTCCGCATTGATCGACTAGTTTTACCGCAAATATTCCTTTTTCCGGATTTAGGGGTAATAATATAGGAAGACTACAAAAACTCATTATAAGTGTTGTTATGGTATTCATTTGGCACGAGTGGAGTATGTTGTTGAGCATGATTATACAATAATTAAAAGCATGTTGGCATGCATTTTCACGTTAAAAAAGCAGTAAATACAGCAGTTTCATAATTTAAAGAAGTAGTAAGGAAAGAAACAAAGAAGACACGTCAGTTTTGCAGTTAAAAATGGAATTGAATGCTTAAAATAATTAAACAAGTAATTGCACATAAAGAGGTATAAATCCACAATAATAGTCTGAAATGATAAAAGCCTAAATATCCCTAGCAGAGTCGACATGCTGTCACGCCCCCTTTTTCTCGCGAAATCGGGTTTATGACATTTGGTATGGGATAACTCGTTCCCTTTGGGAACTGGGTTTTGCAATTTGAAGAGTCGCCACCTAATGATTTAGGGTGCATTAGGACACCAATAGGGTTTAATTCTAAATTCATTTGAATAATCAGAGATAGGGTAAGAGCTTAAAATTATCCTAAGGGGAAGGTGTTAGGCACCCCTCAAGATCCACTAGTGTGGTTCTCGGCCAGACAGTTGATTGTGAATTTGTGCAATTAACAAATAAAAAACAAGGCTCACATAAGAGGGGATTTTAAATACACAGATGTTTAGAAATAAAGGAAAGTTTTGAAAGAGTTATAACTAAGCATGTTGATGAATGTAAAGGGGTCCTAGGTTTGTATTTAATACGGATCACATCAATGTGATACCCGGTATGACACTCCTCAAAAGAGGGGATACACGTGGTATTAGCGCACCGGTCATCATATCCATATATACCCTTCCCACCACGTTAAGGTATTTAAAGCGCGGATTGGTCTCGATCACTATTGCTTGCTATTACCCATCCCATTTCTATCAGTCCCGGAGGAGCTTAGGACTACTATTCCTAAAAGGGAGGGATATTAGGTTGATTTTGGTTTGAAAAGGAAAAAATCTAAGGCGACATACAAAACACATAATACTGCATGTTGGAGAAGCATATAAACAGATAAAGGCCCATGTATTCCTCCTCAAACAAAAAAAACACATAAATAGCATGACTTGCACATACTTTTTAGGTATGATTAAAATATTAAAGACGAGGGGAGTTTGATTATTGAGGTAGATCAGTTTATTACATAACTCAGATAAGAAATCTGAATCAGGCATGCCTGCTGGTTGTAGCAACTAACCAAAATGGATTCAAATTTTATTGTTGTTATTACCTAAGGCTTGCCTAAGTGTTTTGGTGAGCTCTTAGGAACATGATATCTATTTACTGATTCAACGTGTGGCAAAGCAATAACAACTTAAAATGAATGGTCTGGGATCCTATGGGCATGCTTGCTAAACCTCGTTAAATAAAGAAGGAACGTTGTTTAAAACTAGTTCGGAATCGAACTGATTTGAAATTGAACTAGTTTCAGATTCTGTAGGCGATGGTATCTAATATTTGCTAATTAATCCCTATAGGCATGATATCTAACATTGAATGTTAAAGTAAACAAACAGGATTTTCTTGGGAATCCCTATAAGCATGATTTCTATATATTACACTGATTTCAACCTTATGAACATGATACTTACTTATAGCCGTTTAGAACCTAAAATATGATATCTAAGTGACAACAAACATGCAAAATTATAAATAAGTCCTATAGGTAGGTTATCTAGATGTGAAATTGATCGTCAAATAATTAAGATAAACCTTATAGAGATGGTGCCTAGAATGTAGAATTGAACATGCAGAATAAAAAGAAAAAGTCCTATAGGCATGCTTTCTACCCTTGAGCATACATGATCACCCAACCCTTTTCACTAGCCAGACCTAAGTGTTTCTTACAAATTATTACAGACCAGAAATAATGAATTACACCAGAAAAGTTCAAAGAAAAGTTACAACCAGAGGAAGCTTTATTCTTGACTTCCTCTCTGAGTTTTGGAATAAACCACCTCAAATGCCATTGATTCAAAGCCTTTCTCAGACTTGAGTGTGTCAAAATTCCCTAAGGGTCTTAATAGGACCCCGGGCAGTGCTCACACCCGAGTTACATAACCAAAATAGAGATGAGTGTAGTGTGGAAATGCCATCCCTTATGTGTCCAAGTTCAGAGGGAGCTCATGGGTCCCAAGGCAAGGCTCACACAAGAAGGGCAGAACTTAAATTCTAAGAGGATAGTGAAAGTGCAGGAACAAAGTTTAAAAATGGAGGGGATAAAGGAGAGGGGTAAATGGTTTTAGGGAGACAGTAATCAATAACACATAGAGTTAATAACTTCATACAAATGGGGTTCAAGGGTTGGAAATCCATTGCTAGGAGCCCATGCACTTAGGCATGGATCAGTTTTGGCATGCACATCAATAGAAGGTGCTGACATGCTTATAAACCCATAAGAACACACAACATCTGGAGGAAACATGGAGGTTATGATCCGAGTGGAATCAGGTTTGGGTCATGCACATCAATGTCTAATGTTGTGATGCCCCAAACCAAACACAAGTATTAAACACATTGGAGTGGGGATTTAGGATTCACAAGTTATACTAAGTAGTGGACAAAACATTAATTCAGAACAGGAAAGGGCAGATTAAAGCATGTTTAAAAATTGTACTAGGTTAAATACAAACAGAGGACAAACGAGAATGAAAGAGACAATAAAGAAACATGTTGTTGTTGGTGCAGAAGCTTAATTAGAACATACCAGTAAAATGCAGATGTAGAGAAAAATAAGCAGGTTTCCCACAGCGTAGCCTTAGCTTTCAGCCGGCTAGGTAAGGCAGCAATACAAGTAGCAACAGAGAAAAGAGAGAGATTTTAGTGGAATGTGTATCTGAACTCAAGTATTTTATGCCTTGTGTTCGTGTCTTTGAAAGAAGAGAAGTACATGGTATTTATAGCTTTTTGAAAACGAGTGAAAGAGAAGTAATAAGCCACAAACATAGAAACAACCACTATTAAGAATCAATTACACAAGTGATTGCCTTTAATTAAGGGATCACTTGCTTAACGGGCAGTGACAGGTTCAAAATAAGGAAAGAAATCAATTTCTAGGCAGACTGGTTATTGCCATAAAAGAAGTAGTAAAGTAATTGAGTAAGTGATTAAGTCTAAGTACAGGAATATACTTATTTTGGAAAGGATTCAGTAAGGCAAAACAAGGAAAGAAATCAATTAACCTTAATAGACGAGTGAAATCAGATTTTAACAAAAGAAAAGTTTGACAGTCACACAATTGAAGGTCAATCAAAGAAGGAAACTCAACATATAAATAGAGTGAACAAACACTGGACATGCGAGGCCAAACTATTGGCAAAAGGAAACAACATGCAATAATAGCACAAAGTTAGTAGACAGCAAACATTCGAAACATGATAGTCACGTAGGTCAAGTTTCATTGACATAGTAGTAGAGAAAAAGATAGAGTATCAGAAGCATGCAAAGGATCAAGTGAAAACCCCTTCTGAAAAGCATAGACGAGTTTCAAAGATAGTAAGAACCTAGAACCAAAGGAATTACATAAAGAAAAGAGATGCTTAAACAAAGGAATTTCAAATCAAGTCGAGCAATTTCACACAAATGAATTGCACAAACAGTTTCAGAAACTCAAATAGTCCCCAAACAAATTAGGGTTTTCGAAACCAATTAAGTTTAAAGATGATGAACAAATAGATTACACAAATATTAGCAGACTGCTTCAGAGACTTGAATGAACCCAAAAGAAATTAGGGTTTTCAACACCAATCGAGTCTAGAGATGATAAACAAGTAAATCAAACAACAAATAGTCTCAGAAACTCGAATGAACCCAAAAAATTAGGGTTTTCAAATCACACAAATACTAGCAAATAGACTCAAGAACCCCAAAATAAATTAGGACTTTTATCATGCAAATTCAGATAGAAGGACAATACGAGCAAACATAGCAAAACATGTCAAATTTCAGAGAAACTTTTTGAAATAACTTAACAAGAAAACCTAATCGGAAAAGGTAAAGAGTTTTGAAAGAAAAGTTTTAAAAGAAACTTCGAGAAAAATGCTTAGAAGTTCAAAGCAAACATAGATCTGAAGCTGATCTGAAAGAAATCGAAAGAACCTTAGAGATTAGGGTTTCAGAAAAACCCCAAGTGACGAGAAAGGCCTTGAAAGCCATTGATCTAAGCAGGAGAGTCAAAGGTCTGACTCGAATAGCCATGGCTAGTTGGAGAAAGATCAGAGACGACCGGAGAACAGTCATCGAGCAAAGTCTGGACCAAGCCCCTTCATGATCTGGTCATGAGACCATAGAAACAAACACGTAGAAGCCATGAGAGGCTGATACAGGTCTCCGATGACCTTTGAAGGCCATGGATTAGGGCGGATTAGGGTGGCGATGGCTAGGGTTTGAGGGTGTTGTACAGAGGATTTGGGAGAGGAGGGGTTTCAGAGGTGGCGTGTTGTGACGAATGAGTTAGGGTGAAGGGGTCATTTGGGTTAAAAATGAAAGGGTGATTATTGGCTGTTGATCTTGATGGATCAACGACCTGGATTAAAATGGGTAAGTGGGGCGGTTTAATGGGATAGGGTTTGGGCCGGTTCAGATTGCAATTGGGTCGGGCTAATTGGGCTTCAAATTGGGTTCAAATCAGGCTATAATTGAAATAAAAGGGGGCTAGCATTTAATTAGCCAATTTTCCCTATTTGATTTATAAAAATAATAAAATATTTTCTGTAAATAAATTAAAGGTGATAAAATGAATTATAGTACATAATTATCAAATTAAAATACTGGACTTAATTTTTATATATATAAATGCAATTAAATCTAAAAAAGGCTAATATTGCCATTATACGCAATTTAGCTTTAAAAATACTAAATCAATTTATACAAATATGCAAAAAATATCTTAGCTATATTTTAGTATAAAACCTCAACCTCGATTGGTGACTGAGTCTGTACCACAATAAGATTTAGTGTGACTACAACTTTAAAGTCATCGCCTTCTCAAATAAGCCCAATCGACCCCTCAAGTTCTCATTCTTCGTTTTTTTCTATCACATGTATCCCACCGCCTCTATGATCAGGGAGGGGATTGTTGCGAACATTAGGGCGGCTTTCTTGGCCTATATGACCTTGCTGTCGATCAGCGTCTGGATCTTATCCTTCAATGTTCGGCACTCATCAGTGGTATGCCCCTTCATACCAGAATGGTACGCACAAGTTTTGTTTGGATTGACCCATTGGGATGGATTTTCTAATGCCACAACAGGAATAGGGGTGACATAACTAGCTGCTTTCAATATTTCATACAGTTGATTGATGGGTTCAGCAATAGCGATGTATTGTTTGGGTGGCTTGCAGTCGAAATTAGGTCTTGGTCTTGGTTAATTTTGGCGGGTCGGTGGCGATTGGAAATGAGACGGTTGGGTGTTATAGGTGTGACGGATAGTGGCTGGTTAGGAATATCTGGGAGATGAGGGACGATATGTGGGCGGTGGTGCTTGGTATGTGGGTGGAGGTGTTTGATACGTGGGTGGAGGTGTTTGATATGTAAGTGGGGATTTCGGGCCCTGAGCCACCATTACTGCCCAAACATCTCTCTTCTTTGATATGACGCCTAATTGTAGTGCTTTATTTGTGTCCTGTAGTGCCTCAAAATTCGTTACCATCCTGCTTTTGATGCTTCCTCAATTCTTTCCCCGAGTTTGATAATATCAGAGAATTTATGATTTTCGATAACCATCAACTTTTCATAATATTGTGGATCCTGTGCTCTGACGAAAAACTTTTTCATCTGTTCCTCATCCAAAGATGGCCTGACCTTGGCCGCTTCCGACCTCCAACCAGTAGCATACTCACAGAAAATCTTAGTAGGTTTCTTCTTACGATTCTACATGTAGAAAACATCCAGTGCGTTCTCTGTATTGAACCTGAACCGGTCCATGAAATACGACGCCATACCTACCCAATTGGACCATTTCTTGGGATCTTGGCTGATGTACCAAGACAAAGCATCCCCAGTAAGACTCCTCATAAAGAGTTTCATTCGGATCTTTTCATCTTTCCCGACCCAAACAAGCTTGTCGCAGTATGTTCTCAGATGAACCCTGGGATCACCTGTGCGGTCAAACATCTCGAACTTAGGAGGTTTGTATCCCTCTGGTAGTTCTACATCTGGCTGTATGCATAAGTCCTCGTAGTTCAACCTTTCTATTCCTTTGCTATCTTCGACATCCTGAACTCGACTCGTCAACTTCTTGAGTTCTTCAGCCATGTTTTTAATGACTAGGACCTTCTCGGAGGATTCTGATGTATAGGAGATTGGTGGGACAGAGTGAAGTATAGTTACCATATATATAGGGTTGCTTTGATGGGTGCCAGGGTCTTGGGTGTATTGATGGTCATTGGTGTAGTTTTAAGGATCGGGAATGGGTTGTGGTGTGTTTTGGGGAATATGGTAAGTGGTGGTTGGTGGGTATTAAATTGGTTGGTGGTGATGTTATGGTGGAGTTGGTATTGGTAATGTATTGGGATTTTGGGGTGGAGTTGCGTATTTATTTGAGCGGGAGGATTTTGTGGATTTTGGTTTTGTGTGTTTTGGGGAGGCACTGGGTTCTTTGTGTTCTGTTGGTTGATGTCAGGGACATTCAGGGTGAGTGACAAGTTTTCCATGTTGCGAACCTGCTCAAGTTCTCCTTATGGTTCCAGTATCTTTTGTTCCAATCTCAAGTCTAGGTCATTTGGTGCCGGAGTACTCCGTCCATCTGAATTTTCTGCGTTCTCAACATTCTCCTTTCGGATACCACTTAAATCGTCCATTTTTGTTTTCCTTTGCCTTTTGTATTACTTAGAGGAGGAGGAAGTGGAGGGTCTCTAGATCTGGTATGATATGCTGATGAGGCCAGTATGAGCGAACCAACCTAAGGGTATGGGAATAATCAAAATAAGGAAAAGCAAAAAGGTAACAACTTAGTGAGGATTCTGAAATGTTTGCAGTATTTAAACACATATTGCAAAAATGTAAATTCGTGTCTGGAGCCTCGTTGTGCTCGGGTAGGCCTAGCGACAAATAGATTTGGAAAACCTTGGATGCCATTAAATACTTCATTTCATAATGTAAAAATAGACGAATCCCAAACGACACTAAGATAATAGAAAAATAAGTCACTACTGGCACTTGTCCTTATTACATTTTAGGAAAGCAAATAATTCTAGCCTATTTGGTCCCAGAAGGACCTTCCTTAGGCTAAATGCTCTTGTCGATCAAATTCTCCAGTTCGTGTAGGTTCATCAGTAAGAATGCCTTTGCCAAATGTCCTCCTTCGTTTCCCTCAGTGTTCTGGCAGTCGGTGACTCTCTTCCTCACTTTTCCTTCTAATTCCATCAGACTGTATTCCAGATATTCAAGATTTTCGCTAGATTTGACGGCCCTCTTGTTCCATTCATTAATTTGATCACTTGATGGAAGATCCCTCCACCAGTCTAGCAAGAGTGAGGGTATGCTAACCATACCGAATCGGGGGACCTCATGCCTCATTTTCTGCAAAACAAAAGGGTTAGGCCCTTTCCCCCCACCAGACTCGACTATTTATACATTCATGATTAGCATATTGGCATTTAGTTCTCAAAATTAATGCACAGAACATGGTTGTGTCCTTTGGGATTATGGAAACCCCGGTGGACTTTTGGATAAGGCTTGTCTTAAAGGATTATTATGTGGACAACATAGTAATCCGACTAGGTTTGACCAAGATGCATGCACAATTATAATTAGAGTAAGGTTACTATGGGGGTTTAGAATGGTACCCTCAAGCGGACAACTCGAATGGGAAAGGCACGGAACCGTCAACTGTACCGCTGATCGACTAGTTATTTACCGCAAATAAGCCTTTCCGAATTTAAGGTTAATAAATAGGAAGAGCGCAGCCACTCATCAAGCGTTGCTATAAGATTTAATATGCACGAGTGGAATATGATGTGGAGCATGATTTATGCAGCAATAAAAAGCATGCAGTCAAGTGTTTGCACGTAAGAATAATAAATCTGGTATTTAAATAATTTAAAGACAGTTACAGAAAAAGAAAATAAGGAGACAAGTCAGTTTCAAGAATAAAAGAATCATAAATACTTAAAATTGGCAGTTTAATTCAAATAAGGGGAAAGGATACGGGATAAGGCATGCTTGAACTAATTCACAAAAGATAAGTTCGTTATGGTAAGAGCATAAGGGTATCCCTAGAAGAGTCGCCATGCTGTCGCGCCCCCTTTTTCCCCTCTGGAGAGAGAGAAGTCCAGGTTTCGACATTCATGGGGGGTAATTAACTCATTTCCTTTTAGAATTTTGGGTATTTGAAGAGTCGCCACCTAATGGATTAGGGTGCGTTAGGGAATCTAGAGTGATTACCTCTTAGACTAGTTTCCCTTACCAGAGATTTAGGGTAAGAGCTCGAAATAACCTTGAGGGGAAGGTGTTAGGAACCCCTCTCGGTCCACAACGGTGGGTCCCGGCCGAACTTATACTCATGAATTAGTCCTTTTTAACAAATAAATAGTGTAAACACATACTTGCAAATAAAGGCATATTTTGGACATTGCATGACTCAATTAATGAGATAAAAAAGGAAAAGACTTGACCAAGTTGCATACATATAGAAAAGTAATGTTTAAATATCGAAAATTTTGAAAGAGGTGTCCTGGGTTGTTTGCCTATAGGATCACCCCACACAATGCCCAGTAAGCACTCCTCAATGAGGGGCTACACGTGACATTAGCGCGTAGTCATCATATCCTTACTACCCAATTCCCTCCCCTTGGTCATAGCCTAAAGTATTCTAATAACTTTGACAGATGAACTATGCGTGCACTACCCGTCCGTTCCTTGTAGCCTTGGAGGTATTTTAGGACCTCTACCTATAGACAGTTCTAGACCATCCTAAGGTTTTAAAGGATAAAAGTCTAGGCGTCAATCAAGAACAAGTAGGACTACATTTAAAAAGAACAAATTACAGGCTCACAGTCACCTCCACAAATATAATAAGTAAATGCACGTCTTCAAACAAAAGTCAAGTATTGAAGAGAAAATCCTAGAACATGATATCTAGGTGAGCAGGGATTATACAGTATTGAATTAGGACAAAGTATAAAAATCCTATTTAGCTTGCCTACTGATTTAAACCTATTAAATCTGAACAGTTTTGAATAACAAAGCACATTTTCATAGTTGCAGAACATAAATCACCCTAGAGGCTTGCCTAAACGCATAACAGTGATGTCTTAAAAGCATGGTATCTATATTGATTAGGGAGCAGTGAAACAGTGAACATTTTTTAAAACGGACAACTTGAGATCCTATAGACATGCTTTCTAGCGGTAGTAAATTAAGGTAGTGTTTGCAAAACGCATTTAAATAAGTGGGCAGTTGATAAAGCAAATTCAGAATGAATTAACTGATTTGTTTAACTAAAGCGATTTAAGTGCTATAGGCATGGTATGTAATTGTTAAGAGCTAATTTTCGAACTTATAGGCATGATTTCTAGTGAGACGAATGTAAATACATGTTGTAGCAAAAACTTGAACTCAATCACTTTACACGCTATAGGCATGATATCTAATTATAAAGTTGATTTTAATCATATATACATGATTTCTATTAATGAAGCCATTTAGATCCTATAGACATGATTTCTGATATTGTGAAAGTATAGCAAACATAGCAAATGCATTAACACAAATCCTATAGGCATGGTATCTACCCTGATTTATCCATATATAACTACCCACCCTTTTTCGCTAACCACCTAATGTTGTTTACAAATAATTATTACAGACCGACTGAATGAATTACAAAATCAAGTAAAGAAAAAAGAAGAAGTTAACTATAGGGAGCCTGAAGTAGGCCCAAGTGACTCCCCAAGCTTCCAATAGCCTCAAAATGCCAAAGTTCCATAGACATTATCATGTCTAGGTGTGTCAGAGTTCCCTAAGGACCTCAAGGATCCTGGGCAATGCTCAGACCTAGACCTTTTCTCAACAATAATTGATTTAAGTGCAGTGTGGAAAAGGCCAGCTCTGACATGCTAAAGTTTAGAGAAATCTCAAGGATCTCAAGGCAGTATACATGCCAAAGGGGCAGAACCTAATATTCTAGGAGTAATGTGAGAGTGTATGATGACTTTGAAAGGGTTTGGTACACAATAGAAAGAAGGTTTTAGTAATAGAAGGAACTTTTATGGAAATCAGAGCATAGTTAGAGTAGAAAAAATTTGAGAAAACATGAATAACATCTTTTAAAAATCAGAGAGCAAGTCATAGAACACACATACTTCATCCAAGGGAAAGGGTAGGGGGAACACCTAGAATGCACCATAGTGGCAGCAAACAAATATACAGATTGTAGTTGCAAAGTTAAGTAGAGAACACATAGGTTTAAGACACAAATAGAATCTCATTAGTGAGATAGAACAAACTGGACTAGGCAAACATTTCATGAAACATTCAAGGTTTTTAGAAAATACATAATTATATGCAAAGCAGGCAGTATTTGGTCATGCTAGGTAAAATTATAAACACACAATGCAGCTTGGAACCTACTGGTGAACCAATTATCTAAAGCAAGATTATCATGCCAAACAGTATAATAGTTATAGCCTTTATAGAATCTAGGCAGGCTGATTGCATATTAAGTAAAATAGCACATAGAGTTGGAACTCACAAATTGATGAACTACAGCAACACAGGAAACACATAGTTTGGAATGTAAATTTAATCAGAACATACCAGTTAAGGAGAGTATACAGAATACAGAGTAGGGATGATGCCAGCAGTCAGCCTTAGCTTATAGTCGGCTGAACTAATAAGAATTGCAAGGAACAGAGGATAGTAGAGAGCTTTTGAGAGTATAGTAGTGTAGATGAACTAGTGTTCGTTGTTTGAACTTAAAAGAAGAGGAGTTTTATATAGTAATCAAAAGCTTGACACATAAGGTAAGAGATCAATTAAGTAGTAAATGAAGGAAGTCACATGTAAATCAGCAAGATCTTCCATTAATCAAGGGACAATTAGATCAACGGTAAAATATGCTAAGTATTTAAGGAATACAATCAAGTAATATTTAGGTATAGAATAGGTAATTATGGGTAAATGAATAGCAGTTTAATTAAGGAAACAAATCAGTAATAATTAGCAGAATGCAAACAAGGCAATGAAAAAAATAATAATTAAGGTAAGAAATTCAGTCAAATCGAATATAGAGGTAAGAATCAAGAGTTAAATGGAAAGTATTCAAATTAAACCAGGAAATAAGGGATTCAGAATAATTAATGGTTCAATCAAAGAGACAATCATGAAAGAGTCAGCATGTTTAGCATATAAAATAGGGTAAAACATGAATAGTCAGGAATCGATACATAATTTTAATAAAACAAAACATTAAACAACACTGAAAGTGTCGAACTAAGAAATTCAGTAGAAGCATATTAGGACAAGAAAATCACGAGAAAGCACAAGAACCCAAAGCAAGAACACGATCAGATGTACCAATATCCCGAAACCAAACGAATAACCCAAAAAATTTGGATTTTCTATACAAGCGTGTTAGGGTTGTAGCAGACTCATAAAAATTAGTCAAAATATATGAGAAGCAAAAGTTTAAACACAAAGAATCATCAAACAAATTTTAAAAAGAAATTTCGGAAACTGTAGTTTTAGGAAAAAAAGGAAAATCACTTGAAAATCATACGATTCTTGTAAAGAATCTTAAGGCTATTGTAAAACTCACATGAAACAAATCCAAATCATCTTGGATCTGTACAGATCTAGGATGTTTAGAAAAGAAATTAGGGTTTCGAAGAGAACCATACAGAGATGATGAAACATACTGAGAAACCCATAGATCGTTACTAATATAGGACGATCTTACTCGGAATCTCACTGAAGTGGTCTGAAACAGGCGAGAGAAGACCAATAGATGCAAGCCACTAGCCTTGGTCCCTTGAGGGCCCTGGAGATGGCAAGAACAACATTTGAGAGGTCATTGGAGGCCTGAGAGGTGGTGAGAGGTCATCGGAGATGGCTATAGATGAGTGACGGTGTTTGGAGATTAGGGTTAGGTTGGGAGTATTTCAGAGCAGAGAGGATTAGGTGACGGCGGTGTAAGGTGTAAAATTAAATATGAGCAGAGGGGGTAAAATGACGGCGGGTATTGGGTTGGGGCGGATGGATATTGGGCCTAGGTAATTTAATTACAAATAAAATTGGGCTGGTATTGGGGTTAAAATTGAAATAACATTAGGCCATATTTTAAATAACCTTTTTAATAATATATAATTTATAAGAAAATAATAAATGATTTCTAAAAAATATTTTCATGTACTAAAATGGTTTAAAATAGTTATTTAACATTTTAAAAATAGAAAAGATTATTTTATGCATCAACAATGTAATTATGCATTAATAGGGCTAGTATTACATATATATGCAAATTAGCTTAAAAATATAAATGCAGTTATAAAAAATACACCAAAAATATTTAAACAATATTTTGGCATAAATAAATAATTTAGATGGATAAATCACCACAAAAATAATTTGAAGAATAATTATTGGAAATTTTATAAATAAAAAGGGAAGAAATAAATTAATTTGGAGATTTTAAAAATTATAAAAAAATTGCATAAAAATTATAAAAATGCTCATGCATGCTTATAACTACATATATGCTATTTTGAAAGTATATATATGAATTAAATAATATAAGAAAAAACTGGGTATCAACATATATAAAACAACTGATCGGGTCGTTATATTAAACAACTGAACAATAAAGTATATCGTGAATAACAAGATTCAGAAATATCAACGGATAAGCATGCTTTTCTAGCACAAAAATAACTCTATCACTTCTCAGATATAATAATAACATATAACATGCTCATATAATGATGTGATTCTTCGAGTTAACAAAGGACCAACCGACCAGGATCAAGATCTTGAAACGAAAACGTAGTTTGTGGGTTGATTTCAAGAAATAACGTATCTCAAGTTTTAGGACTCAGAATCTGATGATTCAAAAATGAGGTGAAGGACAACGATCTGAAATATAAAAAAGATTATTTACTCATTCAGAACAAGTAAATAACAATGCTGCACCAATTCAATGAAAGTTATGAATCTATGATATTAAAAGAACGAATTTAGATCAAGAAACGTGTTCTTGAAAGATCAAGAACTAAACAAGTTCCTAAAGTCACCACTTAGAATCAATTAACTTGATAAAGAAATACAACATGCAATTAAAAACAAGATAAATATTATCACCACCTTTCTTGTAACCAAAAACATGGATAAAGAAGAAAAAATAGAGAAAAATACTCTATTGTAATACTAGGAAAACCTTAAAAACATGGATTCCATTCTACAAGGCAAGAGAACCATTTATATAGGCCTAAAGTCTCTTCTTTGATGACTACAATTCCTATTCTAATAAGAAAATAAAATAACAAAAGACAAGGAAAGTAAAATCCCTATTCTACAAGGAAAAGAAACTAGAATCCTACTAAAAAGAAAATCCTTATTCTAAAAGGAATAAAATAAATTCTATTTTAAGAAGGAAAGAATCTTGGCTTCTTGAAATCAATCTTGAGCTTCTTGGACTTCTTACACTTCTTGAAAATATGTCCATATGTATGGACTTGAGCTCTAAAACATGATCTTCGCCAAAATTAATAAAATTTAACATAGATTCTTATTCTCCCCTGGTTGAGAAAGACTCGTCCACGAGTCTAAAGGCTCCACAAATAGCACAAGATTGGAAACTTTCCATGATCTTGTTGAACTCATATTCTCCGAGCTCTAAGTTGCATTTTTCTAACCTTTAGAAAAGCTTCATTGTGTTGTAACAAACTTTAGCATGTGGCCGAACTGAATCCCACATTCTAAATAGTAACTTTGTACCAATATTTCTTAAATAAATCCTCCTAAATAGATTTTCAAGCACTTATCTATAATCATAAGTTATTTTCTTTTTATCTTCAGGAATCTTGAACTTCTCCATGTCAATGTGGTGCTTATGGAATATGCCCAAAAAAGACGATTTAGTACCGCAAAAACCTTTAAAAAAAATCAAATTCAAGTATCTTTGAATCAAGCTTAGATATCGAAGTATATCTTCTTGAGAATTCATCAACAACAATGCTTTCATATTTAACTAGATCATAACCATATATGGAATTTGAGTTGAGATTTTATGTTCCTACATATTCTTGAAAATATTCATCCTTTGGGGGCAAGAAAAAAACTGGAACAAAATATGAACTTAAACCCTCCATTATGGACTCCTTTTTAAGCAACTCTTCCTCTCGGTTTTGCAAAATTTCATAGACTTCACGATTAATGTAATATGTTGCCTCATTTGAAATGATAGAATCAACAATCAAATAAATATTATGTTGAGCATCTCTATTAGGTGAAAAGTTAAGCTCACATATAGGATGCTCCAATGGGTCATCATCAAACTTCTAAGGTAAATCCTTAACCTTTTGATCTAGTGCATACTCCTTCTCCTTGTGCTCTTCCATAGTAATACTAACATTCAAAGATTTTTCTCTATTGATTGGACCAATTGTTTGTAATTTGGTCATAAAAGAATCATTCCTGGGCTTTAGATTTTTAGCAATCTCTTCGTGATTCAATGGTACTAAAATAATCTTACGTTCATCCTTTATAAAAGAATAGGTGTTAAGGTCTTCATCATATTTAGCACACCTATCATACACCCATGGTCTTTCAATTAATAAGTGACAAGCATCCATCTTCTCTACGTCATAGCAAATCTGGTCTTTATAGATCTTGCCAATAAAAAAAGAGACTAAGCATTGACGAGTTACCTCTAAATCGTCATCAGCTTTAACTTTGTTGATGTAAGGATATGGATGATGTTTGGTTGACAAACTAAGGTTAATAACCATATGTTCAGAAACGATATTTATGTGACTCCCACGATTAATGATCAATGAACAAACTTTTCCATGGGAGGTGCATCTAGTGTGGAAAAGATAATCATGTTGTCTCGTTTGTTTATCTTCTTGAACCAAGCATTTTCCTCTTCGTTGTATCTTAGACATGATGATTTCTCTTTCTCGCTTCAAATTTTCTCACCAAAGTGAAGCATATCCCTTAAACTTGATGACAACGATCTTAACTTTTTTCTCCTCAGAATAATCCTTAAACTCAAAGATTCATTCTACGATCAATAACAACTCCATAAACGCATCCCCGTGATCTTTTCCATTAAAATTAGGAACATCAACCATCACATTATCCCTTTTATCCCGAGTATGGTTCCTCCTTCTCCTTGGGCAATCAGAGTCATCATCTTGTTGTCAACTAGGAGGATCTGACTTTCCACTAGAGTCATCTCCATCAGCCATATGAAAAGGGTTAATATCGAAGACCCTTTCATCGTATTTCTTGGGCCTTCTACGTCGTTCTTGCCTTTCGTAGTGTTTGAGTTGCCTCTGTAGTTGTATTATTGTGCTTCTCATCTCTTCCATCTCCATGTCACGATCGGCTGCTCTTCCTTCGGCTTCTTGAACCCAACCACCTTTTCTTGCTCGCGTATTAGGTTCACCACCTGCTGCTCTGATACAAAATTGATGTGATTCTTCGAGTTAACAAAGAACCAACCGGTCAGGATCAAGATCTGAAACGAAAACGTGGTTTGTGGGTTGATTTCAAGAAACAATGTATCTCAAGTTTTAGGACTTGGAATTTGATGATTCAAAAACAAGGTGAAGTATGATGATCTAAAATATATGAAAGACTATTTACTCGTTCAAAAAAAGTAAATAACGATGTTCTACTAGTTCAATGAAAGTTATGAATCTATGATACCAAAAGAACGAATTTTAGATCAAGAAACATATTCTTTAAAGATCAAGAACTAAATAAGTTTCTAAAGTCACACTTGGAATCAATTAACGTGATAAAGGAACACCACGCACAATTAAAAATAAGATAAAGACTATCACCACCTTTGCTTGGAACCAAAAATAAGGATAAAGAAGAGAAAATAGAGAAAATACTATTATAAAACTAGGCAAACCTTAAAACGTGAATTACATTCTACAAGGCAAGAGAACCCTTTATATAGGCCGCAAGTTTCTTGTTTCATGACTACAACTCCTGTTCTAATAAGAAAATAAGATAACTAAAAACAAGAAAAGTAAAATCCCTATTCTGCAAAGAAAAGAAACTAGAATCCTACTAAAAGGAAAATCCTTATTTTAAAAGGAATAAAATAAGTCCTATTTTAACAAGGAAAGAATCTTGGCTTCTTGAAATCAATCTTGAGCCTCTTCGACTTCGTATGCTTCTTGAAAATAAGTCCATATGTTTGGACTTGAACTCTAAAATATGATCTTCACCAAAAGTCAATAAATTTTAACATAGATTATTCTTTTTACTTCATATAATGGAGTGGGGACTCCTAGTTAGCATATAAGGATGTCAAAGTAACAGTTTACGATAAAATAAATACTCCAAAACGAGTCATAATAAGAATTCATGCTCGACCATTACTAGATCTATGTACCCTAATGCACAATCCATGCATCAACACAGTCTGATATAAAATCCATGTATCAATTGGTACAAAATCCATGTAACAATTGGTACAAAATCCATGTATCGACCACGCTCATAGAGCCTAAAGGAACATGACTTATCACCTGACTCCGGAGAGATGAATCCAAATTCAAGTGCAAGAGGGTATACTAGCATCCCTCATAAATCAATATCTGATCATCATGTCCATTGTACCATAATTGTATCCCACCCGCACGCTTACCCTTCATGAAAAGTTCCACATTCTAAATCATGTATCCATTATTAATATTGTATGTATATGATGAATAATATTAGATAGAAGGTGCACAAGGATTTAATAAATATCATATGGATATGTGCTCATCAAATTTCTATATGACTATGGACATTGAGCAATTCAACTTGTCAAGAATAAGTTCCCCTGACTTCATAATTAGTCACAAGATTAGGCATGATTTCTAGCATGAATGAGATAAACATAGATACAAAAACTAAATAAATCATGAATCAAACAAGCACATAGTCAAACGAAGCATAAGATATTCTATTTTTTACCCTCATTCATGATATAAACTAAGTGAGTGCATATATTCACGCGTAGACGTATATACACCATCCCCAATACCTCAAACACATAATGAACATGTCAAATCCTAGGGGTTTACCTCTTAACAAGGATAGCCAAGAGACTTACCTCCACCCGGTAGCCTTTAATCTCCCAAATAGCCTTTCCTCTTAATTCAACAATCGAAGGAGACATATCTAGTCAAATACATCTCAATAATGTCAAACAAGGTCATAAAAATCGAACCCAAAAAATAAAGATTAAATCCTCAATCAACTACACAAAATCAACCAAAACGTCAACTCAGACCCACCTCCTAGAACCTGAAAAAATCATAAATCCTAAACACCCAATCCAATATGAGTCCAAATATATAATTTTCATCAAAATATGGCTTTAAATCGGGGTCCAAAACTCCATTTTTCACTTTAAATGTTTTTTGTCAAAACCCTCAATTTTTCTCTCTTGGATTTCATAAACTGTCACGACCCAGATTTCCCACCCTTGGAGTGGTGATGGCGCCTACTCGTGAAAGCTAGGCAAGCCGAGTATTATAAATTTATTACCCTTTTTATTAAGCCTTTTCAACAGTTCAATATGATAGGTGATCAAACAACGGAATAAGTTAAATAACCAGAAATGCGGAAGGGTGAAATATTGCAATTTAATATTAATACCGATAACAAAATCCATAAACCAAGAACTACCCGGATCTGGTGTCACAATTTCACAGACGGTCTAAGAGTACTACAAATAACAGTCCGAAAGGTAAATACAAGCTATTTCAGAAATACATAAAATAAAGAGTATAGAAAGATAGAAGGAGATGTCAAGGCATGTGGACACCTGCAGGACTACCTCGGGTTGCCTGAATAGACTGAAGACAGCACCCTCACTGCGGTCCAAAAGCTGTTGCACCGGGATCTACACATAGTGCAGAGTGTAGTATTAGCACGATCGACCCCATGTGCTGGTAAGTGTCTAGCCTAACATCGGCGAAGTAGTGACGAGGCTAGGACCAGACTACCGAATAAACATGTGTAGTTAAATCATATACAGCGAAAAAGTAGATATTCACAGTTAAAGATGGGGAGGGGAAAGCATGCTACGAGGAGTATTAGATAACAACAAAATACCAAAGAGGAATGCAAAGAAACCAGAATTTAATTGCCAACAATAATGAGGAAAACAAACACAGTATTCAATTTCATTTTATTCTTGTTGCAGGTGTGCAACCCCATCCTATTTCATATATCTTGTTGCAGGCGTGCAACCCGCTCCCATTTCATATATCTTGTTGCAGGCGTGCAACCCCATCCCATTTCATATATCTCATTGCAGGCGTGTAACCCGGTCCCATTTCATATATCTCGTTGTAGGCGTGCAACCCGCTCCTATTTATCATATCTTGTTGCAGGCGTGCAACCCGATCCCATTTCAAATATTTCCGTGGTGGCGTGACACCCGCTTCCTTTTCATATATCTTGTTGCAGACATGCAACCCAATCCCATTTACAAATCAACATCAATCACAAAAGAATCTCGACAAGGAAACAAGAGTATAACAACAACATCCCGGCAAGGGAGACAATATCGTATACAATAACATCCTGGCAAGGGAACCAACAATGATAATCAACATATTAAGCAAGAGTAAATCTCAACAGAGTCACAACAATTAGAACAGTAGACCCACGGGCATGCTTGACACCGACGTATAGATACTCGTCACAATACCTATACATCGTACTCCACAATTAACACATAGCAAATAAGACACAACTCCTAATCTCTCAAGCTAAGGGTAGACCAAACACTTACATCGATGTCACAAACACAATTCAAGCCTCAACCACCGCTTTACCTCTTGTTTCCACCACCAACTCGCTTGTATCTAGACACAATTCACTTAACGATATCAACAAATGCTAAATGAACCAATTTTAATGCATGAAAATAGGTTTTATGAAGATTTCCCCAAAAAGTCAAAAATCGACCCCGGACCCACATGGTCAAAACTCGAGGTTCGAACCAAAACTCGATTACCCATTCACCCACGAACCCAAATATATAAATTGTTTTGAAATCAGACCTTAAATCGAGGTCCAAATCCCCAAAATTTAAAAAATTTAAGTTCTACCCAGAACACCTAATTTCTCCCATAAAAAACCTTGATTTTGAGTTAAAATCATGTAAAAAGATGTTAGAGATTGAAGAAAATGAGTTAGAAATGACTTACAATTGATTTGGAGAAGAATTGGAGAAGAATTTTTCTTTGGAAAATCTGCCAAGAGAGTTTATGTTTTGAAAGAGTTTGAAAAATGGGAAATTTCTGGCTAAGTTAGGATTTAGCAGATCGAAGATGTCGCAATTGCGACTAGGGTTCGCAATTGCGAACCCCTTCAGGACCTTCTATCTTCGCATTTGCGATCAATGTTCGCAATTGCGAACTCGCTTTTGCGAAGGGATAGTCGCATTTGTGATGACTGGGGATTTCTAGGGTTTTCGCATTTGCGAGCAAGGCTGGCCAGGGCTTACTTCGCATTTGCGAAGAGCCCCCAAGTTCACAGACCTCGCATTTGCGATCACCTGATCTCGCAATTGCGAGATCAGAGACAAGCACCAGACCTTCAACCTGCAACTGTTTTCTCTAAGTCTAAATGCACTCCGTGGCCAATCCAAAACTCATCCGAGCCCTCAGGGCTCCCACCCAAACATGCACGCAAGCCTAGAAACATCATACAGACTTGCTCGTGTGATCAAATTATAAAAATGAACATAGAAAAGAAGTACCTGAGTTGGATAAAAGATGGGGATATCGGCTCCGCATATTGGACTCAGACTCCCAGTTTGGTGCCTCAACAGGCTGACCTCTCTACTGGACTCAAACATAAGGGAAACTCTTTGATCTCAACTGGCGAACCTGCCAATCTATGATAGCTACTGGCTCTTCCTCATAGGACAAGTCCTTGTCCAACTGGACAGTGCTGAAATCTAATACGTGGGATGGATCAACGTGATACTTCTGAAGCATGGACACATGAAAAACTAGACGCACGGCTGATAAACTCGGCGGCAACGTAAGTCTGTAATCCACCTCTCCCACTCGATCAAGAATCTCAAACGGACCAATGAATCTAGGGCTAAGCTTGACCTTCTTCCCAAATCTAATCACGCCATTCATAGGCGACACCCGAAGCAACACTCGCTCGCCGACCATGAATGCCACATCACGAACCTTACGATCGTCATAACTCTTTTGCCTGGACTGAGCTGTATAAAGCCTATCCTGAATGATCATGCTTGTCCAAGGCCTCCTGTACTAGATCCGTACCCAACAACCGAGCCTCTCCCGGCTCAACCCATCCAACCGGTGACCGACACTGCCTACCATATAAAGCCTCATAAAGAGCCGTCTGGATACTTAACTGGTAGCTGTGATTGTAGGCAAACTCCGCTAAAGGCTAGAACTGATCCCACAAGCCTCCAAAGTCAGTGATACAAGCTCGGAGCATATCCTCTAAAATCTGAATAGTACGCTCGGACTGCCCGTCCGTCTAAGGATGAAATGCTATGCTCAACTCGACCCGTGTGCCCAACTTACGTTGAATTGCTATCCAAAAATATAAGGTAAACTGCGTGCCTTGGTCTGAAATGATAGACACGGGCACAACATGAAAACGAACAATCTCCCGGATATAGATCTCAGCTAACCTCTCGGAAGAATAGGAGACTGCCATAGGAATGAAATGTGCTGACTTGGTCAGCCTACCAACAATAACCCACACTGCATCAAACTTCCTCTATGTCCGTGGGAGTCTAACAATGAAATCCATAGTGATACTCTCTCACTTCCACTCTGGAATATCAATCTTCTGGAACAAACCACCAGGTCTTTGATGCTCGTACTTTACCTGCTGACAATTCAAACACCAAGCCACATACACAACAATATCCTTATTCATCCTCCTCCACTAATATTGCTGCCGCAAATCCTAATACATCTTAGAGGCGCCCGGATGAATAGAGTACCTGGAACTATGGGTATCCTCTAAAAGAAACTCTTTAAGCCCATCCACATTAGGCATACAAACTCGACCCTACAGCCTCAAAACTCCATCATCTCCTAATGTAACCCGCTTGCACCACCGTGCTGCACCATGTTCCTAAGGACACACAAATGAGGGTCATCATGCTGCCGATCTCGGATACGCTCTAATAAAGAAGAATGAGCGACTGTGCAAGCTAACACTCGGCTGGGCTTAGAAACATCCAACCTCACGAACTGATTGGCCAAAGCTTGAACATCCAAAGCAAGCAGTCTCTCACCGACCGTAATATATGCAAGACTAGCCATATTGGCTGACTTCCTACTCAAAACATCAGTCACCACATTAGCCTTTCTCGGATGATATAAGATGATAATATCATAGTCCTTTAATAGCTCCAACCACCTTCTCTGCATCAAATTTAGCTTCTTTTGCTTGAACAAATACTGCAGACTCTTGTGATCCATGAACACCTAACATGACATGCCATATAGATAATGCCTCCAAATCTTCAACGCGTGAACAATGGCTGCCAACTCCAAATCATGAACTGGATAATTCTTCTCATGAATCTTCAACTGCCGCGAAGCATAAGCAATGACCTTGCCATCCTGCATCAATACCGCACCAAGTCAATATAAGATGCATCACAATAAACTATATATGGCCCTGAACCTGTGGGCAAAACCAACACCGGTGCCGTAGTCAAAGCTATCTTGAGCTTCTAAAAGCTCACCTCACACTCATCTGACCACTTGAACTGGGCACCCTTCTGGGTCAACCTGCTCATCGGAGCTGCAATACATGAAAACCCCTCCACAAATCGACGATAATAGCCTACCAAACCCAAGAAACTCCAGATCTTTGTAGCCGACGTAGGTCTAGGCCAGTTCTTGACTGCCTCTATCTTCTTCGGATCCACCTGAATACCCTCTGCCGAAACAACGTGACCCAGGAATGCAACTGAACTCAACCAGAAATCACACTTTTAAAACTTAGCATACAACTGACTATCTCTCAAAGTCTGAAGAACCACTCTCAAATACTGCTCATGCTCCTCCCGGATGCTGGAATAGATCAAAATATCATCAATGAAGACTATCACGAATGAATCGAAGTAAGGCTTGAACACTCGGTTCATCAAATCCATAAAAGCTGCTGGGGCATTTGTCAACCCAAATGACATCACCAAGAACCCATAATGCCCGTATCGGATGCGGAAAGCTGTCTTAGGGACATCGGATGCCTTAATCCTCAACTGATGGTAGCCAGATCTCAAGTCAATCTTCGAAAATACCTTGGCACCCTAAAACTGATCAAACAAATCATCAATCCTCGGCAATGGATACTTATATTTGATCGTAACCTTATTAAACTACCGGTAATCTATGCACATCCTCATCGATCTGTCCTTCTTCTTAACAAACAATACCAGCGCACCCCAAGTCAAGACACTAGGTCTAATGAAGCCTTTATTAAGCAAGTCTTGCAATTGCTCCTTCAATTCTTTCAATTCACTCGGGGCCATATGATACGGCGAAATAGAAATGGGCTGAGTTCCTAAAGCCAAATTAATGCAGAAGCCAATATCCTAATCGGGTGGCATACCCGGTAGGTCTAAAGGAAATACCTCAGGAAACTCACGAACTACATAATAAAATCCATAGAAGGAACCTCAGCACTAGAATCACGAACATATGCCAAATAGGCCAAACACACCTTCTCAACCATATGCCGAGCCTTCATATATGAGATAACACTACGGGTAGAATGACCAGGAGTCCCTCTTCACTCGAAATGAGGTAAACCCAGTAAGGCTAAGGCCACAGTCTTGGCATGACAGTCCAAGATGATGTGGTAAGGTGATAACCAGTCCATCCCCAATATTACATCAAAATCAACCATGTCCAAAAGTAATAAGTCTACTCGGGTCTCAAGACCCACAATCACCACTATAGAAGACTGATGGACACGATCTACCCACCGGTGTAGACACATATATAGGAGCACTTAAAGAATCACTAGGCATGACCAGATACGATACAAAATAATATGACACATAGGAGTATGTAGACTCTGGATCAAATAGAACTGAAGCATCTCTACTACAAACCCGAACAGTACTTGTGATAACTACATCGGAAGCCTCAGCCTCTGGCAGGAAGAGCATAACATCAGGGCTGGGCCCCACCACTCTGAACTACATCTCTGGGACGGCCTCCTACTAGCTAGCCTCCACCTCTAGCGGCCTGAGCTCCACCTCTAATACCTCTACCTCCACCTCTAGCACTTCTACCTCCACCTTTGGCTAGCTGAGTGGGCTATGGAACACTCGGTGCCTGAACCATGGCACGAGAACCCTGATGCTGAGAACTGCTCAGTGCTCGAGGGTAAAATCTAGCAATATGCCTCGTGTCGCCAAAAGTAAAACAAGCCCTCTGCTGCTAGGGCTGACGACACTGAAAAATCTAAAGTAGAGGTGCACTAATAAGAGCTGGCAATGCACTATAGGACTGCTGATCAGAATACTACATGTGAGAACCAAGGCCACCTAGGCACCGTGAGAAGCCTGAAGTGCTGAATGAAATGGCCTGGAAGGATGGCCCCTACCAAAAGAATCCCTACCTCTAGACGAGGCACCACTGAACCTACCAGAATTATGAGGTCTCTTGTCAGACCCCTAACCACCCCCTGTGATAAAACCATCTCAACTCTCATGGCCACATTGGCCGCATCCTGAAAAGAAATCTCCCTCCCCGTCTCCTTAGCCATCTACAATCGAATAGGCTGAACGAGTCCCTCAATGGACCTCCTCTCTCTCTCTCTCTCTCTCTCTCTCTATGGGATGTATAAGAAGAGCATGACAGGCCAAATCAATAAACCTAGTCTTGTACTGAGTAATAGTTATAGAACCCTATTAGAGACGCTCAAACTACCTCCGATAGTTCTTCCTTTGAGTGATAGGAAGAAACTTCTCCAGAAATAACTGAGAAAATTGATCCCAAGTCAAAGCTGGTGACCCAACTGGCCAAGCCAAACAATAATCTCCCTACCAAGTCTTGGCGGAACTAGACAAATGAAAAGTAGCAAAGTCGACCCCATTGGTCTCCACTATCCCCATGTTCCTGAGAACCTCATGACAGCTGTCTAAATAATCCCAGGGATCATCAGAAGATGCACCGCTGAAAGTGGTAATGAAGATCTTGGTAAACATGTCCAATCTTCACAAGTTGTCAGTAGACATAGCTGCTCCATCATCGGTCTGAGCTACCACACCCGGCTGAACTGCTCCAACTGACTAAGCTGCTTGAGTTTGAAATTGGGGAGCCATCTGCTCTGGAGTGCGGGTAGTAGAAGTCTGTGCTCCTCCCCGGCTTGAGAGACAGCTGGTGCTACCGGAAGTAAGCATGCCCTGGTGACACTCTCCATAAGGCCCACTAGACGGACTAGAGCATCCTGGAGTACTAGGGTAGCAATCAACCCCTCTGGGACCTGAGTTGGTCCCACCAAAACTGCCTGGGCTGGAACCTCATCATCAAACTCAACCTGAGGCTCTGCCACTGGAGCTGCTGCCTTGGCCTGAGCTCTACCCCAACCTCGGCCTCTAGCACGGCATCGGCCTTGCCCTTTGCCCCTTGTGGGAGCTGCGGCTGGGGGCTCGGGCTGCTGATCAGTGGATGAGGAAGCGCGTGTTCTCACCATCTGCAAAAGAACAGGTAGAAATTCAATCAGCATTGAGAAACCAAATAGCACGATAGGAAAGAATAGATGTGAAGTTTTTCCTGACGCTGTAACCTCTGGGAGATAAATACAAACGTCTCTGTACCAATCACTCAAACTCAACTAAGTTTGTCCGTCAATTGTGAGACCTAAGTAACCTAGAGCTCTGGTACCAACTTGTCACAACCCGGATTTCCCACCCTTGGAAGTCGTGATGGCGCCTACTCATGAAAGCTAAGCAAGCCGAGTACTATAAATTCATTACCCTTTTTATTAAGCCTTTTCAACAGTTAAATATGATTGGTAATCAAACCACGGAATAAGTTAAATAACCAAAAATGTGGAAGGGTGAAATATCGCAATTTAATATTAATACCGATAACAAAATCTATAAACTAAGAACTACCCGGATCTGGTGTCACAATTTCACAGACGGTCTAAGAATACTACAAATAAGGTTCTGAAAGGTAAATACAGGTTTTTTAGAAATACATAGAAGAAATAGTATAGAAAGATAGAAGGAGACACCAAGGCCTGCAGGAATTCCTCGGGTTTCCTGAATGGACTGAAGACAGCACCCTCACTGCGGTCCAAAAGCTGTTGCACCGGGATCTGCACATAGTGCAGAGTGTAGTATCAGCACAATCGACCCCATGTACTGGTAAGTGCCTAGACTAACCTCGGCAAAGTAGTGACGAGGCTAGGACTAGACTACTAAATAAACCTGTGCAAGTAAATCATATATAGAGGAAAATAAAAGCAGATATTCACAAAAAAGCATGCTACGGGGAGTATCAGATAACAACAAAATACCAAAGAGGAATGCAAAGAAACCAGAATTTGATTGCCAACAATAATGAGAAAAACAAGCATAGTATTCACTTTCATTTTTTTCTTGTTACAGGCGTACAACCCGATCCCATTTCATATATCTCGTTTCAGGCATGTAACCTGCTCCCATTTAATATATCTCATTGCAGGCATGCAACTCGATCCCATTTCATATATCTTGTTGCAGGCGTGCAACCCGCTCCATTTCATATATCTTGTTGCAGGCGTGCAACCTGATCCCTTTCCATATATCTCGTTTCAGGCATGCAACCCGCTCCCATTTCACATATCTTGTTGGAGGTGTGCAACCCGATCACATTTCAAATATTTTCGTACTCGGTGCTTTACTCAACCAAGTACCAACGTAACATATCTTTCTGATCATACTATCATGAGTAAATGAGCCAGAAAACCGGTCATGAGATAACAAGAATAAAACATAAGGGAATACTCAACATATGATGACCCAGAATGATATACAAACTTATATATGTGACATACGGGCCTATAAGGCCGACATGACCATTTGTAAACTCAAAACATAGGCCGACTAGGCCATAAAAGTGTCCCTACACCTGACATCTGTCTACAAGACTCTAAGAGTACATAAAATCATAAAGATCGGGACAGGGCCCCGCCATACCAATCAATATATATCCAAAGCATACTGACCAACTAGGCAACTCCGGAGCAAGTGGAGTGCACCAACACCTTCACTGAGTTGAATGCCTACTAGGAGGACTGTCAACCTATCAATCGGGACCTGCGGGCATGACACGCAGCATCCCAAGGAAAAAGGGATGTTAGTACGAATAAAGTACCGAGTATGTAAGGCAGGAAAGCATAAACAAGAATAGTAATGTAAAGAGAGATAGAGGAGATACAACCTGTAACATCTGAGTGCCTCTGGTGGACACTGACATGAAATGCATAATACATATATATACATGAACTTTTTAAAAACATTCGCCTTTGTGGGCATCATCATAATCATATCGTACCCTCCCTCAAAGAGGACTCGGTAAAAACGTACCCGACCATCATAAGGCTCGGTAGAATCGTACCCGGCCACGTGGAGCTCGGTAAACCCAATTGATTAATGGTTGCACAATAGGTGCCATACCCGGCCGACTATAGCGCGGCTCGATAGAGTAAAATAGATACATATATATAATGCATGCTCGACTCATGGAATCACGTTCTAACCCTTTCGGAGTGATGTAAGGTCATTGCACCTTCGATTAACATTATGGACATCCCTACCATCAATATGAACCTTAGTGGGATTTAAGGATCATACACACTTGTTTAGAATAACTTTATAAGGAAAGAACAACATGGACAACCTTAGTTTGTAGGAGTAGATCCGTTATGAATTAGCGTACCGTTTATGTTCATGACACTTTAAATCTTGACAAAAGAAAGAAGTAAGTGCCTTAACATACCTTGTATATTCTTCCCAACCTCAAGCTATGCAATTTCACGGCTCCTTAGTCTACAATAAGAAAAATGACACTCTCGTTATCATTTAAGCGTTGTAACTATTATGTATCGACCACAACCTATTTTACAATGAAACGGATAGAACCTCCCCTATATATATGACTTAACACTAGTCAAAACAATCACAAATAGCCCAACATACCCCTATCACTTCATACACAACACGACAACCATAATAGTGTCAACCAACTCGAAAATGTTAGGACGAACGACCTACAAACAACCTTATCATTATGTGGTGTTTCTACACAACCTTCCTCCTCTCAACTCCATAAAAATATTAGTAAAAGAGACAACACAATACCAACATGAAACAGCCCAAAAATATTCCCACAAGTTCATCAACTCAAAAATAATTTTTCAGTTTACTTAAACACGTTTTGACTTGTCTTTTCTTTCAAATTGGGAAATACAACCAAAAGTACATTATTATACCTCTTATCCAATAAAACAGCCATGAATTCAACTTAGAAATAAGTTTACAACCATCCAACCATTACACAAGAACAAACAACATACCATTCTTTCGAAACTAGCTAGGTCTATTCTTTACGATCGAGTTACAACTCACAAACGCATAGATAATGGAAGGAGAAGCATAAACTTACCTTGTACTGAGTATAACCCAAGAAACATGGTCCTTTTTCATCAAAAAGTTCCTCAACACGGCTACAAGAAGGAGAAAGAGAAACTAGCAAGCTGTCCGGACTTTTCAGCACTAGAATCGCGTCGTAACACCCGGAATACCCTAGTGTTTGTGTAGGTTTTTTGGGGAGGATTTGCAGGGGTTCAATTAGGTTTTCTTGGTCTGAAAGATACGTGAAATAACTGAGTTTATAATCCCTTAAAAGTCCCCTCTTGACCGACTTAGTTGAGGCCTCCCTTTTTGGCAAATAGGTGATGCACCTACTTGTCACCTACTAGTTGCGCGGTCTCGCGAGAATGCGAATATCTCTATACTCCAAGATTGTATTGATAAACGGTTTAATGATTTGAAAACTAGACTCATAGATCTTCAATTTCATATGTAGATAATCCCTTGATTCAAAGTATGTTGGGAGAAAAGCTCAGCTACATTTAACCTAAGTTTCAACTCATTCTTGAATGTAACTTGTGATGACCTTTTCCAACTTTTGTTCCACAACTTGCTTGACTTAAAAACATATCACACGACTATCATACGACTAAACTAACTCATAACATAACCTCATCATCATGTTAATCACCCTTGTCTCACCCCAAAAGTATAGGTTATAACATTCCAAACTTGTCGACATTCGACGAAACTTATTTTCTTTAATTCATTTAGCGCCTAAGCTTTCCAACCCTTTTGGTACTCGTTATTCATGATCATAAAGATTTGTAACCTCCATTATAAAAGGATTAACTTACTTTACGTACTTTCAAAGTTGATCTTATTTCTGAGCTTACATCAATTGACTTACGGATACTCTAACATACGAAAACATAGGGTGTAACATCATTCCCCCCTTTGGAACATTCGTCCTCGAATGTTGACTGATCCACTTATCATTTTCATAACCCATAGCTCTTGTGAACACTTTAATACTCTTCTAGCCATGTAGGCAACTATTATTTGAATAAATCCAAAGTCTAGGGTATTCCCCCTTTAGTCCTCCTTCTCATACCACGACTTGTGGTCGGACCCCTTCCAATCTCGTAACTGTTGCTCTTTTTTGTCATGCAGCCTGTACGACTTTTTCCTTGTATGTGCGCCTATGCGACTCTTTTTTTTCCTCCAGCTTTTATCCAATCTCTTGGTAGCACTTTGTAAACATATACAAAGCTTGATATGTTGTCCGTCTGGGCTTCTATGGGTATACTGAAGTTCTTCACTCGGTACTTTGTTAAACTTACGATTTTTGCTATATCTTGTTTCATAGCCTCAGTTATCTATGCTTATGGATTTAATACAACTAGGTAGGTTGTATTATACAATAACTCTTACTTCGGTTTACTATTATCGAGGTTTGCCACCCAACTCCAGGTTACTCTCTCACCGCTTATCCTATATGTATAATCTTTATTACTGTTCATCTAAAGAATGACATCATAATATCCTCTCATACTTTGGAATCTTTATCCATCTATTATTGATTTACCTTAATGTTAATCTATAATCCACCACTGATAACTTGAAACCTCTTACGTAATACATTGCCACAAGTCTCGCGTCTCATCGGGGAACATTTGAAGTGGTTTTCCTAATCCACCTAGGGACAATACTATACTTCAGTAACCGTATTTCATAGCATCCTAATGTGATTCGTCTTATGGGGTATCCTAGTCTCGTGCCATCCATGAAATCTCTTCTCTTTGAATCATTACTCAAATGAAGGCCTATATATCATCCTTTTATAATTTGCCACTATTACACCCTTACATTATGACTAGAGGAGCATTCCATCTCTTCTATATGCTCCTAGTCTTAGACTCCTCCGTGTTAATTCAAGCTATACTGAGCCTTTTATAACATATATAAACCATCAGCTCTCTTGTTTGATGGGCTTAATACCGAGGTCTTACCTATTCTTATCAGCTTCTAACTCACCTTTTCTCACCCTTACTCACATCTACCCAAAATCTTTTGACTCTACTATACTTTCTCTTGCGACCTACACATATTTATTTATTCTACTCAGAACCTTCCTTTAACTTGCTAGCACCTTAGATTCCCTTTTGCGCATTCTCAGATGTCTTTAAATGTAAATAATTACTTTTTCTGGTCGTTCTGCCACTTGCTACATGGATACTTGGCTTATCATAGTGCCCACAAACACTGTAATTCCCTGTAACTCGTATGCTCTCAAGTATCACCTTTGATGTTTTTTTCCTTTGTTTTAACATACCTCATGCACTGGCCTCTGATCTATCAATGACATTTCGGGTAGGAACCCTTACTTCCTTTCCTTGACGTCGTGTTTGTATAATGCACTGATATCGTAGCATATCTGTAGGCTTTGAATAAGTACAATCTCATCCCTTTTTCACATTACCGCATTATTCTTCTATCACTCCATGATTAGTAGAACCACTAAATTCTGACTTCATACCACATCACTCCATATTCCCCCATTTAGAGGAGTACTAAGAGCTGGAGCTATGACGATCTGCCTATAGATATTTTACCTCTATATATTTGACGTCTTTTCACATCATCGATTACCCTTACTCGCCTTGTGGTAATGCTTTTTGTACCAAGGATAGTAAAATTCCTTGCTCCCGAGGATGACACTTAGTGTAACTGGCGCACATAGTCCCTTAAGCTTAACTTTGCTCATATTGCTTGCTTTAGGGAAGCGACTTCCTGAATGACCATTAAAGGGCATTCTTTTGCCATCCATTCTATTATCGCCGGAACGCAACCTCTGAAATTCTCATGATGCCGACTATTATCATATCATTTAGTCCCTAGTTCACATTTAGTTTATCTTGTTTACCAGCCCATACTGATTTCTACTACTCTGGGGTATATCTTTTCCTGCTGGTAATCGCGTTAGAGTTGCGAACTTATTTCTCGAAAAGAAGATATGACTTTATGGCCTATACTCCTTTGTTGTTTCAAGGCCTGTCACCTCTCATCATTTTCCTTCACTTAACTATAGACTCTATAATTCTGCCATTTTCATCATCATTTTTTTCCACCGTTGTCATCCATGTGGACATCTTACTCATAATTCTTCATTAACTCTATTATTATTTTCCTACTAACATTTATGTCTATCACTTTATTCTGAAAACATCAACAAGACATTCTTTTGCTTTTAGCTCTCATTGCTTCATCTCACTAGCTCTTCGGGATGCCTAAAATTCTCTCTCCTAGGGACACGAGCCATGCTAAGGTAATATTTGTCCCTTCAAGGCTTCCAGTGGCTATCTTTATAGTACTCATATCTAGCTGTACTATTTTAGAGTGCGCCATCTGGGTATGTCACAAGGAGATTTATTAGTACATTTGCATTATCCTTCAGAAATTGTCAACTAACATAAACAATCAATTCACCATTATGGGTTATCCTAACCCAACCGGATCCTGATATCTCGTCCTTTTCTAAATATACACATGTTAGCCCCCAGTAGGGTATAACTGATATGGGTATGGTCAATTATACATACCTATGTTACTGTTGAGGGTAACTTACAATGCTTATATTTTTCTGTCGGAGATGAAAATACCGATAATCTTTATTAACTAGGTGCCTTGTACCCTTCCCATCTTGCTCCTTTTACTTGTTGAAGCTTGTATCTATCTTTTGAATCTTTCATTGCCTTTAGGGGTGGATAGATATTCTTTGCCTTAAGGCTCCTTATCGAGAAGCTTACACTTCTTAATACACACATGATCTACTGAAGACCTTATATTTACCCATCTTATGCATCATGCAAAATCGAGCTCCTCTAACTCAACTCTTTCACAGCCACATACAATCTTTTACCAACCATATTTTCAAATGCAGGTATCGTTGTATTACGACTAAAGTCGAATTTAGGAGTTTGAATTCTTACAACAGAGCTCTACCACACGATCTAGAATAAGAAGAAAGAGTGATAGTCCTAAATTCCATGTAGCCTCCTGCTTATAAGTGTGGTGCACTACACACCCATAAACAAGACTCTACTAGACACGGCTTGTAGAATCCCTAGGACAGAACTGCTCTGATACCACTTTTTTCACGACCCAAATCAGAGGGCCGCGACGGGCACCCGGTGCTTTACTCAACCGAGTACCAACGTAACATATCTTTCTTATCATACTATCATGAGTAAATGAGCCAAAAAACCGGTCATGAGATAACAAGACTAAAACATAAGGGAATACTCAACATATGAAGACACAAAATGATATACAAACTTATATATGTGACATACGGGCCTATAAGACCGACATGACCATTTGTAAACTCAAAACATAGGCCAACAAGGCCATACAAGTGTCCCTACACCTAACATTTGTCTATAAGCCTCTAAGAGTACATAAAATCATAAAGATCGGGACAGGGCCCCGCCATACCAATCAATATATATCCAAAGCATACTGACCAACTAGGCAACTCTGGAGCAAGTGGAGTGCACCAACACCTTCGCTGAGTTGATAGCCTACTAGGAGGACTGTCAACCTATCAATCGGGACCTGCGGGCATGACACGCAGCATCCCCAAACAAAAGGGATGTCAGTACGAATAAAGTACCGAGTATGTAAGGCAGGAAAGCATAAACAAGAATAGTAATGTAAAGAGAGATAGAGGAGATACAACCTATAACATCTGAGTGCCTCTGGGGGCTACTGACATGAAATGCATAATACATATATATACATGAACTTTTTAAAAACATTCGCCTTTGTGGGCATCATCATAATCATATCGTACCCTCCCTCAAAGAGGACTCGGTAAAAACGTACCCGGCCATCATAAGGCTCGGTAGAATCGTACCCGGCCACGTGGAGCTCGGTAAACCCAACTGATCAGTGGTTGCATAATAGGTTCCATACCCGAAAGACTATAGCGCGGCTCGGTAGAGTAAAATAGATACATATATATAATGCATGCTCGACTCATGAAATCACGTTCTAACCCTTTCGGAGTGATGTAAGGTCATTGCACCTTCGATTAACATTATGGACATACCTACCATCAATATGAACCTTAGTGGGATTTAAGGATCATACACACTTGTTTAGAATAACTTTATAAGGAAAGAACAACATAGACAACCTTAGTTTCTAGGAGTAGATCCGTTATGAATTAGCGTACCGTTTATGTTCATGACACTTTAGATCATGCCAAAAGAAAGAAGTAAGTGCCTTAAAATACCTTGTATATTCTTCCCAACCTCAAGCTATGCAATTTCACGGCTCCTTAGTCGACAATAAGAGAAATCACACTCTCGTTATCGTTTAAGCGTCGTAACTATTATATATCGACCACAACATATTTTACAATGAAACGGACAGAACCTCCCCTATATATATGACTTAACACTAATCAAAACAATCACAAAAAACCCAACATACCCCTATCACTTCATACACAACACGACAACCATAATAGTGTCAACCAACCCGAAAATGTTAGAACGAACGACCAACAAACAACCTTGTCATTAGGTGGTGTTTCTCCACAACCTTCCTCCTCTCAACTCCATAAAAATATTAGTAAAAGAGACAACATAATACCAACATGAAACAGCCCAAAAATATTCCCACAAGTTCATCAACTCAAAAATAATTTTTCAGTTTACTTAAACACGTTTCGACTTGTCTTTTCTTTCAAATTGGGAAATACAACCAAAAGTACATCATTATACCTCTTATCCAATAAACCGGCCATGAATTCAACTTAGAAATAAGTTTACAACCATCCAACCATTACACAAGAACAAACAACATACCATTCTTTCGAAACTAGCTAGGTCTATTCTTTACGATCGAGTTACAACTCGCAAACGCATAGATAATGGAAGGAGAAGCATAAACTTACCTTGTACTGAGTATAACCCAAGAAACATGGTCCTTTTTCATCAAAAAGTTCCTCAACACGGCTACAAGAAGGAGAAAGAGAAACTAGCAAGCTGTTCGGACTTTTCAGCACTAGAATCGCGTCGTAACACCCAGAATACCCTAGTGTTTGTGTAGGATTTTTGGGGAGAAGTTGCAGGGGTTCAATTAGGTTTTCTTGGTCTGAAAGATACGTGAAATAACTGAGTTTATAATCCCTTAAAAGTCTCCTCTTGACCGACTTAGTTGAGGCCTCCCTTTTTGGCAAATAGGTGATGCACCTACTTGTCACCTACTAGCTGCGCGGTCTCGCGAAAAGCTATGGAAAATAAACATTAAATCTGAGAAGTATAGAAACCATGGATATATGTATCAACAGGTATACATCTCAGTATTAACATGACCCCTCAAATTGGTATCAGAGCTATGGAAAATAAACATTTATTTTAAGAAGCAAATCATGAAAAATAACACTGACATTAATAGTACAAACCCGCAAAACAGTGAAACAATTAAAATAACTAAGAAATCGCAAAAAATTAGAAAGAAACTAAAGAAACTATACATAGAATATGAATACTTAAGTATCACAAAAATAAACAAAGCTAGGCTGTCTAAATTAATCGATATAATATCTAAAACAGAATATAAATATGTTTGTTATCTAAAGGATAAAAGATGAATAAAGAAGAATTCGCACTAGAAGAGAAAACATATGAGAATCCAGAAGGATTAAAAATAACAATAATATTTTCCAACTTAGGAAGAAGATATAAAAAAATAGGAAATAACCTAAACTTAATGTTAGAAAAAGAAACTGTAAAACTAGAGGATAGTTTAACCGCCATGGTTAGAATAACAAAAGAAAACGAAGAAATAGATAGAAAACGAGAGATTAAAGAAATACAACAGCAAGCTAAAGAAAAAATACAACAGATAGAGGAAGTAAAAAACACTAAAATAACAGAATTAGAAAAAGAATTAGAGATGCTAAAACAGATGTATGCAAATAAACTAAAAGAAAAGGAAAAACGTAAAGAAGAAGAACAAGAACTAAAACTAACAAATGAGATAGAAAAGTTCAAATTACAGTTAGAAGAAGTACAGGAGAGTCCATCAAAAATAAGTATAAACGAAATAAATGACCAAAGTGATAAAGACACAGAACTAGGAGAAAACTATTCAGAAACAAGTGAAACATACACAGAACTTATAGAAAAAACAGAAAAGATAAAAATAAACCCAGAAATAAATACAGGAGATATGAACGAAGATAAACCAAGCATATCAGGAATAAAAAATCCGAAACAATTAAACCCAACCTATTACAGAGTGAGTTATGATGCATATGATAGAAACAAAACATTATGGGATAAAAGGTTAAATAAGAAATGGGCACCAAGACAGATAACTGAACAATATAATTTTTTAGATCTAGATTGTGTAGCAGATATAAATAAAACAATACAATTATGGATAGGATATATCTCAAAACAACTAATAGATAATAAAATAGCAATAGCGGAAACACCAGGATATATAGAAAGAACATTAATAGGAACTGTAAAATTATGGTTACAAAATTTATCAAGTGAAAGCTTAGACACATTAAGGAGTAATAAAAAACTTGACGGTACAACTACAACAACAGTTACAGATATATTAAATAAATATGAAATAGCAAATAAGAAATGAATTTAGTAGCATGACAACAGAAGTAGAAGAACAAAATAAAGAAAAAATTACAAATAGGAATTTAATGACAAAATTAGCAATATGTAATATGTGTTATATAGATGAATATACTTGTGCATTTAGAGACTATTATTATAAAGGAACATATAGTCCGGATGAAAGTAAAGAGATAAGAAAATTATATTTTACAAAATTACCAGAACCCTTCAGCTCAAAAATAATAAAAAAGTTGGAACGAAGCAGGACTAGCAGATACATTAGGAGTAAGGATAAAATTTCTACAAAACTGGTTTATAGAATTATGTGAAAAATATAAAGAAAACATGAAAATGGAAAAAATATTAGTAAAAAATTTGGCATGTTGCAAAAGTAGAATAGCACCCCAATTTGGCTGCACAGATAAATATTACAAAAAAGAAGGAAAGAAAAAGAAATTTAAATCAAAATATTCAAAATATAAATATAGGAAACCAAGAGGAAGATATTATGTAAAAAATTATAAACATAAAAAACCATATAGGAAAAAGAAAAAACTAACAGAATGTACTTGCTATAATTGTGGAAAGCTAGGACACTTAGCCAAAGATTGTAAATTACCAAAAAACCCAAAGAAGAAACAAATTACCGAAATATTGATAGATAATGATAAATATACACAAGTAGAATATGTAGATTATGAATTAAGCAGTGAAGACAGCATATATGAGATATCAGAAAACGAGTTCTCTGAAAATGAAATAAACAAGGATATAGAAGAGTCAGATGAAGAAAATTATGACTGAAAAAGATATACAAATTATACAACAAGAAGAACACCAAGATGAACAATCTTCAGAACACAAAATAATATTTGACGCTAATATATTTGAACAAATAAAAGGAAAAGAATTGGATCTAAGCATAGACAAAATATTAGAAGTACCAACAATAAAGAATTGGTTTAAAAGACAGAAAGAAGAATACTATGTAGTAAGCCAAAGAGAACATATAATAGATTGTAAATACATCAAAGGTAAAGCACAAATACCAATTTTAAATAAAAGACTACTAAATAAAGAAATACAAGATATAAAAGCAAAAAATCCAATAAAATATGTACACTTAGGAGGAACGGAGATCCTAATAAAAGCATGTTTTAGGGAAGGAATAGATACCCCTATAGAAATATACTTGGCAGATGATAGAATTGTACAACCTATAGAAAAGAGTATAATAAGTGCCGTAAGAGGTAACTTAATATACCAAAAATTTAAATTTATAATAAGTGCTAACTATTCAGTAGCAGTAGATGATAAAAATATAGATAAATCATTAGTACTATACTGGAAAATGTCTGGAATAGAATTAGCACCAGGAAGTAAAATATTCACAGCAAGATGTAAAAATCTATATGTCTTAACAACAAAACATAAGATAACAGCTAAAAATAAAATAAATAAAATAAAAATAGAAAATCCATTCGAAAGAATAGTATCAGTTATAGACAACAATGATTACAGTTATACGGAAATGGACATGGATGAAGATTTAGAAATAGTAAAAGAAAGATTAAGCACATCAAAACGAATAAATAATGAAATGCCAGAAACGTCATCAAGAATAAGTACATCAAGAAGTACATCAAGAAGAATAAATTATACCACTCCACAAAAATTAATAGAACAAAAAATAGAAGAAATAAACCCACACCATTATTATATAACAGGAATAATGGACCAAAGAAAATATTTAATACTAATAAATACGGGACAGGAAGAGAATTATGTTATAAGGAGAATTAATACCAGAACAAGAGATAGTAACAATAGAACAGCAAAATTCAGAACTACCAAAAGCGTTAAGAAAAAACGAAGAAACAACTGAAAAAGAATTAATTATTGGAGGAATACCAATATTAATAAATTTTAAAATATATCAAGGCGATAAAAACATTACACTAGGAATAAAATGGTTAGAAAAAGTCAAACCATATAAATTAGAAGATAGGCAATTAACAATAAGTTATGAAAACAAGAAAATAATAATAAAAAGAACATTAATATAATGCCAAAAATATATATACTTGCCAAAATAATAGTAGAAGGATATTATAATAGATATTATACACCTATGATGGATACAGGAGCAGAAGCTAACATGTGTAGACATAATTGTTTACCAGAAAGTAAATGGGAAAAGCTAAAAACCCCTATAGTAGTAACAGGATTCAATAATGAGGGAAGTATGATAACATACAAAGCAAGGAATATAAAAATACAAATATGGGATAAAATATTGACCATAGAAGAAATATATAGTTATGAATTTACAAATAAAGATATATTATTAGGAATGCCATTTTTAGATAAATTATACCCACATATTATAACAAAAACACATTGGTGGTTTACTACCCCGTGTAAACAAAAATTAGGAGCAAAAAGAGTAAATAATAAAGTAAGAAAAACAACACCCTGGATTAAAGGAAGTGAAAAGATTACCCAAAAATTAGAAAATGTAATACAAAGCAACCATAATATAGAAATAATCATTTTCTCAATAAATAAAATAAAATTACTACAAGATAAATTAGAATTACTATATAATGATAATCCACTCCGAGGATGGGAAAAACATAAAACAAAAATAAAGATTGAACTAATAGATGAAAGTAGCATAATAACACAAAAACCTTTAAAATACAATTTTAATGATTTAACAGAATTTAAAATGCATATAAAGGAATTATTAGACAATAAGTACATACAAGAAAGTAATAGTAAACATACTAGCCCGGCATTTATAGTAAATAAACATAGTGAGCAAAAACGAGGAAAAAGCCGTATGGTTATAGATTATAGAAACTTAAATGCAAAAACAAAAACATATAATTATCCGATACCAAATAAAATACTAAAAATCAGACAAATACAAGGATATAACTATTTTAGTAAGTTTGACTGTAAATCGGGATTTTACCATTTAAAACTAGAAGATGAATCTAAAAAGTTAACAACATTCACAGTACCACAAGGATTTTACGAATGGAACGTATTACCTTTTGGATATAAAAATGCACCAGGTAGGTATCAACATTTTATGGATAATTACTTCAACCAATTAGAAAATTGTATAATATATATAGATGATATATTGCTATATTCTAGAACAGAGAACGAACATATAAAACTACTAGAAAAATTCATACACATTGTAGAAATATCAGGAATAAGTTTAAGTAAAAAGAAAGCAGAAGTAATGAAAAATCAAATAGAATTTTTAGGTATACAAATAGATAAAAACGGAATAAAAATGCAAACCCATATAGTACAAAAAATAATTAATTTAAATGAAACACTTGATACAAAAAAGAAATTACAATCATTTTTAGGATTGGTTAACCAAGTAAGAGAATATATTCCTAAATTAGCAGAAAACTTAAAACCATTACAGAAAAAATTAAAAAAGGATATAGAATATCATTTTGACGAAAAAGATAAAATACATATACAGAAGATAAAAAATATGTGTAAAAAATTACCAAAACTATATTTTCCAGATGAAAAGAAACAGTTTACATATATTGTAGAAACTGATTCTAGTGATCACAGCTACGGAGGAGTTCTAAAATATAAATATGATAATGAAAAAATTGAACACCATTGTAGATATTATTCCGGATCATACACGGAACCACAATTAAAATGGGAGATAAATAGGAAAGAACTATTTGGATTATATAAATGTTTGTTAGCATTTGAGCCATATATTGTTTATAACAAATTTATAGTAAGAACAGATAATACACAAGTAAAATGGTGGATAACACGGAAAGTACAGGATTCAGTAACTACAAAGGAAATAAGGAGACTTGTATTGAATATACAAAATTTTACATTTACAATTGAAGTAATACGAACTGACAAGAATGTTATTGCAGACTACCTATCAAGACAAAGGTACCCAAACAGATGAAAGCCAAGAATCAAAAGACATATTTACAATCCTTACTACTCTATCTTTACAGATGGATGGTATGGGAAAAAGATTACAACAGCTAGAGGAAAGCAAGCTAAGTCAGCAGCATGACTATAAAAATGCGGAACTAAGTCAAACGGAAGACTCTAAACTTCCAGAGTTAGAAGGAGACGTTGGGAAACTCCAAAAAACCCATAACACAGTTGCTTTATATACAGCTGCAGGTACAAGCAAACAAGTTAACAAAAAGCCACATATCAATGTAAACCTAAACAACGTATTTGATAAGCCATTTACATCAAAAAAGCCAAGAGAAGCAATAGTTATAGCCCCACAAACTACAACCTATGCTAATAGCCTACACCACAACAAAAAGGTATATAACCATATTACTCAAACATATATTGAGAATATATATAAAATTCAGACATTCTTGAACCTAAACCCTAGATCAACTACTACTACAGATCCAACACAGGATTATGTAACCCAAAAACTACAGGGATATAATAGGCTTATAGCCCAGCCAAAAACAAAAGCAAACCTAGTAAAGACATGTTACAACTACGGACTACTTAGCACAGTATATACCCACGACGGAGAAGAAATAATTGGAATACCAGAGCTATACAAAGCATTTGTCACCTTCAAGAGAATTACAAAAGGCAACCTATTCTTCATCAAATTCTATACAGCACCAGCGGAAATACTATATGACGAAATAAAACCCATAATACAGGTGATAAAGATAGGACTAACACGAGATATGATAATACCGGAAGAGATAGAGAAACAACCGGAGATACAGAAAATGGAGATACCAAGTTTCTATGCCAATAAAAGAATAATTGGTATAGCAACTATTATTCAAGAACTAGCTAACAATTATCTACAAGGAAATGCTATCTGGAGCTACTATTCCAGAGACCAGTTAATGATATATGCCAACTCAAAGGAACTACGACAAGGAGATATGGATGAAGTCCAGAAATGGATTTTATCATTATTAAAGCCAGAAATGCAACCAACTACCAGAGCATTGAAAAAAGAATTTATTTCAAACGAGTTATTAACAAGATACTGCAAACTAGTAGGACACAAATATCCAGACCACATATGTTCAAAGTGCAACGGAGATGATAACTATGTACCAGAAGTCCAACTAGAATGAAGGTATCAACAAGAAGACAAAAGAAGAAGACAGCTACTGGAAACACATAATGTAAAGTAAATAGTACTAGTCACATTCATGAACAGTAAAGGTCGTTCATGAATAGTAAGAGTCATGTAAAAAAGTCATAAAGTAAATAGTACTAGTCACATTCATGAACAGTAAAGGTCGTTCATGAACAGTAGGAGTCGTTTAAATTTTCTATATATTTTGTAAATCAGAGGAAGGGAGGACATCCTCAGACATCCTCATACTCACCTTCTCTCTCTTATCTTCTCTCAATAAAATATCTGATTATATACAAACTTCTGAAAGCTATGGAGCATTCAAACGAGTTACAAAACCAGGTAAGTTTATTCATAATCATGTTTAACTAAACTCTTATATTCCTTATAATCTCTTGAATATCATAATTGTTTATCATGTTATAGTACTGTTATAAAGAACATCTTGAGAAAGTTTGCCTGTCTAATAATGCTGAGAGTAGTTAAGCCCAGACTATGCCATCCTAAAGTGGAAACCAGTAGGCAAGGAAGCCGTTTAGGGGAGTACACAGAGTTGAGGCGCTGTTAGGGTAAATGATTGAAGCATGAAAAACATGGTAGTGACCAGAAAAGATTGTTCAGTATAACTTATTAAAATATGATAAACTCTATGATAAACAAAGAGGTTAGAGGGAATATGTTTAGTAAATACATGATAAGGATAAATAGTAAATCTGAATGAACAACCACAACCACACGTATTTATTAGAAGAAAATATTGAGTACAAAATACTTATATTATATATCTTTAACAGACTTAATAACGATGTTAAAAGAAAAATTTATGATATTTTAGTTACTTTTGAAATAATATATGTAATGGAACAAGCATTTACAGAACTAATTGTATCACAAGAAATAGATATATTAGATCTATATGAACTAGATTTATATTCAGATTAATGATCACATATCAAGTTAATAAAATCTGTTTATAAATGAAACATAACACTTTTCATTATATAAGATTCTATAACACCCAGAAATGGAAACTTCTTAAAACCCTCAGTAACATAAATAGAAAAATAGATTGTGTTAAACACAATATTAAAACCTGCAAAGACATAATTAGATATAATAGATTACGTAATAAAGCTTTATTAACTATAGAAAATGAAATTGAATTCTATGAAGATAAACTTGAAAGTTATCAACACAGAAAAGAAATAAATCTGAGAAATATAGAAACCATGGATATATGTATCAACAGGTATACATCTCAGTATTAACATGACCCCTCAAATTAATGTAACTTGTGATGACCTTTTCCAACTTTTGTTCCACAACTTGCTTGACTTAAAAACATATCACATGACTATCATACGACTAAACTAACTCATAACATAACCTCATCATCATATTAATCACCCTTGTCTCACCCCAAAAGTATAGGTTATAACATTCCAAACTTGTCGACATTCGACGAAACTTATTTTCTTTAATTCATTTAGCACCTAAGCTTTCCAACCCTTTTGGTACTCGTTATTCATGATCATAAAGATTTGTAACCTCCATTATAAAAGGATTAACTTACTTTACATACTTTCAAAGTTGATCTCATTTCTGAGCTTACATCATTTGACTTACGGATACTCTAACATACGAAAACATAGGGTGTAACACGTGCAATACGATCCCATTTACAAATCAACATCAATCACAAAAGAATCCCGGCAAGGGAACAAGAGTATAACAACAACATCCCGGCAAAGGAGACAATATCGTAAACAATAACATCCCGGCAAGGGAACCAACAATGATAATCAACATATTAAGCATGAGTAATCTCAACAGAGTCACAACAATTACAACACTAGACCCACGGGCATGCTTGACACCGACATATAGATACTCGTCACCATGCCTATACATCGTACTCCACAATTAACACATAGCAAATAAGACACAACTCTTAATCCCTCAAGCTAAGGTTAGACCACACACTTACCTTGATGCCACGAACACAATTCAAGCCTCAACTACCGCTTTACCTCTTGTTTCCACCACCAACTCGCTTGTATCTAGACATAATTTACTTAACGATATTAACAAAATGCTAAATGAACCAATTTAATGCATGAAAATAGGTTTTATGAAGATTTTCCCAAAAGGTCAAAAATCGACCCTGGGCCCACATGGTCAAAACCCGAGGTTCGAACCAAAAACCCGATTACCCATTCACCCACGAACCCAACTATATAATTTGTTTTGAAATCGAACCTCAAATCGAGGTCCAAATCCCCAAAATTTGAAAAAGCTAAGTTCTACCCAAAATACCCAATTTCACCCATGAAAACCCTTGATTTTGAGTTGAAATCATGTGAAAAGATGTTAAAGATTGAGTAAAACGAGTTAGAAATGACTTACAATCGATTTTGAGAAGAATTTTTCTTTGGAAAACCGCTCAAAAGAGTTTATATTTTGAAAGAGTTTGAAAAATGGGAAATTTTCGGCTAAGTTAGGATTTAGCAGGTCATAAATGTCGCAATTACGACCAGGATTCGCAATTGTGAACCCCTTCAGGACCTGCTATCTTCGCATTTGCGATCAATGTTCGCAATTGAGAACTCGCATTTGCGAAGGGATAGTCACATTTGTGACGACTGGGGATTTTAGGGGTTTCCGTATTTGCGAAGAAATGCTCGCAATTGCGAGAAAGGATGGCCAGGGCTTACTTCACTTTTGTGAAGAACCCCTTGCAATTCCCAAGTTCACAGACCTCGCATTTACGATCACCTGATCTCGCAATTGTGAGATCAGAGGCCAGCACTAGACTTGCAACCTGCAACTATTTTCTCTAAGTCTAAATGCACACTGTGGCCTATCCAAAACTCATCCGAGCCCTCGTGGCTCCTAACCAAACATGCATGCAATCCTAAAAATATCATACGAACTTGCTCGTGCGATCAAATAATCAAAACAACATCAATAATTATGAATTAAACCTCAAATTCATGAAATCATTCAAGAACATCAAATTTTTCAATTTCTCAAATTTAGGTCCGTTTTATACCAAACCAACTCCGGTCTTTACCAAATTTTACAGATTTATCTTAGTTATTATTTCAAACTTGTACCGGGCTCCGGAACCAAGATACAGGCCCGATACCATCAAGAAAATGCATCAATTTGCTTCTAAAAACCTTTATGTTTTCTTGAAAATAATTTTCTTCTAAAATTCATTTCTTGGGCTTGGGACCTCGGAATTTGATTCCGGGCATACGCCCAAGTCCAAAATTTTACTACGGATCCTACGAGACCGTCGGATCATGGGTCCGGGTCCGTTTACTAAAAATATTGACCAAAGTAAACTTTATTTAATTTTAAAAGCAAATTTCCTTATTTCACTTAGTTTTCACTTAAAAGCTTTCCGGAAACACGCCCGGACTGTGCACACAAATCGAGGAGAGACAAAGAGAGGTTTTTTTAAGGCCTCAGATCACAGAATTTACTTGAAAAACAAGGGATGGCCTTTTGGGTCATCACATAAACAAAATTCCAAAATCAAAAATGTAATCGTTAAATAAGAATCAATCTCTAGTCAAGAATACTTACCCTAATTCAAGTGGTAAAAATAACTTCAAAAATCGCCCACATCCAAGCTCGCAATCCCAAAATATGATAAAAAAGCTCAAACGCTCAAAAATATATGACTTGCCTAGCGATTCTTGCACCTGCGAGCAAAATTGGCGCTTCTATGGTTCCTATCTCGCTTCTCCGAGGTCATTTAGGTCCCGACATCTTACACCTATGGTGCCCCATTCCGCTTCTACGATCCTGCAGGTGTGACCAAAACCCTACTTCTATGAAAAATCCCCCAAGCCTGTTGCCAACCTTCGCTTCTACCACAAAAGGACACGCTTCTGCAAACTTTTAGATGCACACAAACCTTTGAATCTTTGGAGCCCAAATCTACCTCTGCGTTAACCTCTCCACATTTGCACACACGCACCTGTAGGCAAAACCATGCAGGTGTGAATACACCAGACCAGAACATTCTATTAGTTCAGAAATGTTCTGAAACTCATTTGATTCATACCTGAGCCTTTGATACCCCGTCCAATAATACCAACTAGTCCCAAAACCTAACATGAACTTATCTAAGGTATCAAATCACACAATATAACTTCAAAACCACAAATTACCACTCAATTCATAAGCTTAATCAACTAATCAAACTTCTAACTTTAAACCTCATGTTGAACAATGTCTAACCAACTCGTAATAACCCTAAATTTTGTGAACAAGTTTCATATAAACCTATTGAAACCATCACAACACCATTCCATTGTCCTTTATACAAAAGTCAAACTTCGGTCAACTCTTACAACTTAAGCTTCTATAAATGACACTAAGTGTTCCAAATCACTCCTGAACCTTCCTGAAACCAAACCAATCAACCCCATAAGTCACAAAACAACAAATACACATATAAAAATATCAAATAGGGGAACATGGCTCAAATACACAAACAACCGGTCAAGTCATTGCAAATATTAATCTAGACTTTGACAAGATCATAGTGACAACAAGTTGACAATTAAATCAATTGACTTTGATAGAGATAAACAAATCAAGAACAAGATTCGGATCTTAACTTCTAACTTGAATAACATACAATAACAACTAGTAGAAGAAACTAGTCTCCTTAGAAAAATATCAAAAACAGACAAAAGATATCTCAAGAAAGAATATTATCATACTACCTTAAGCTATGAACTAGTTAGGGTTGAAAGATACATATCAAAATAAAATTCACAAAGGTTCGAAAGAACTCACAATAATAATATTAATCTACAATGTTGTAAGTTATAATGAAGAACTAAGCATCTTTTATATAGAATCCTATAAGGGACTGGTCAAATAAAAACATAATAGGAATTATATTCCCTAAGGGATTATACGACTACCCACACTTTCTCCAATAAGTATTCAAGTTGGTCAACCTAGAACAAAACAAGACTTAAAGATAGATTCTACAAACTAGGTTAAAATTACACTAGTTTTGGGCTTCTGTAGTTGCTCCTTTTTGAGGCACTAGGCCCAATTCTTCCTATTCTTGTACTTCAATTTTGGCCTCCAAATAGTTATAAGACTTGGCCAAAATATTTTCTTTATGATGCAGCTTTTCTTCTACCATATAACACTTTTTTTTGCCAATTGGGGCCAATTGAGCTTGTTTTCAAGTTTCTTTATTTGAGATCTTGTCATGGTCCTTCTTGGAGCTTCCAAAGCTTCATCTTTCTCCTTTAATGATGTTGAACTACCATGAATGTTGTCACTTGGGAAGCTACAACTTGAGTGAGAAATGGGATGGCTCCCCGAAGATCCCTGTTGGATGTATTAGGGCTAGGAAAAGAGATTGGAGGTGGACCTTGAGTGCTCATTGGAGGTGGCGGAGGATGTATTTGTGCATCTTCAAGTGCAACCTCTGCAGGAGTACTCGAGGTAGGAGGTTCACTAGCCGGTGGTCCCCTTGCTTGGACACTAGTAGTATTATGCACTTCATTAGTTGCCACTTTCGGAGCGACATTGGCCCTTTGGATATTCTTTGTTATTTGCTTTGATGCCATGCTCTATGAACCAGACAGTGCACGAGTTAAAAATAAATCATAAAGTAAAGCTCTATCAAACAATTTACAAAATTATAGAAAGGATAATACTCTTTAATATCCATGTATCCTTCAACTATAGATGTGGTCGACAACACGGATAAGAAGTCTTAGGCTTTGATACCAAGTTGTCAAGCCCCAACCTTAGGGAGCAGGACACGACACTCGATGCCTTAACTTCTGACTGAATGAATCAATATTCTACTCATGACTTACCATTCCCAACTCATAGATGATTTGATAAGCAAATCTATTCTTCAAAACATTTGGCTTCCATTAGTTTTATGAAATGTAACATATGAATCTATAACTCTTGTAGAGAATACATGGATAGCATATAAGTATTTTTCACCCACAACTATATGCTAACAATTTTAAAACTATTAAGTCATGAGGTCATGTGTAGAGATCATGGAATTTTTTGCAAAAGGATTCTATAAGAATGAGTTTAGCCAAACATTCCTCAATTTCGTTTGTTGATGATACTACAACATTCAACCGCTCTTACAACTTCAATCTACAATAATATAAGTCCATTGGACCAATATTAGTAATATTATCCATAATTTAGATCAGTTATGCATTTTATCGAGCATGTAGTATGCTATAAGGTTTACAACCTTCTTGAATCGTGTGTTCTTGCCCAACCAACTATTTGTCATGCCAACAAATAGACTACAACCACCTTAGGGCTACTACCAATCTCCATTAATGCATGTACCATCAAGAATAACTCTCAATCATCCAATTTCATCAATTGAACCTTTTCTCATTCTCTACAACATCCATCAATAAGGTTGAAAACTTATGGCTTCTAATCACCATCCCATAAATTCTAACACTTATTTCTTACATATATATTCACTAAAAGTCCAGGCATATAAATTCAAAGGTGTAGAAGTACCATTAGAAGAATTCCTACTAAAATTCTTCATTTGATCTCTTAAGATGGTTCTTGAAAAATCTTGGTGTTCCATGTGTAGAAGATGTTAAATTTTTGTGTAAGAATGTAGAGTTTCGATAAAAGATTCATAGGAAATCCTTACATTGGATGATGGAGAGATGGGTAGTGTAGAGAGAGGAGAGAGCATCTCTAAAATTTACCTAAGTTAATTGGTGGAAATGAACCGCTGAAATTCTTTTAATAGGATTTAAGGTAAGCACGTTTGCCTCCTCGCATTGTATCACGACCCAAAACTAACCCTGTTGTGATGGCGCCTATCATGGTACTAGGCAAGTCGACACATTACCAAATCCATTTCAGGTAGTTCCAAAAATATTTAATATAAAACCTTCATAAAAGAGTTCAAATCAAAATAAAGGTGCGGAAAAGAAAAGCTCGACATCGGGGTGTCACTAGTCATGAGCATCTACTATAATGTATCTGACAATATCAAGACCAACATAGTCTGGAAAGTAACTAAATATATCTAAAGGAAGATAAGAGGGAGAAAAGCAGGGCTGCAATCGCCAGACAGCTACCTTGCTAACTCCGATGGATCTGCAACTGATCAATCAACACTCGCTACCGAGTCTAGAAACGCCTGGATATGCACAAAAAGTGAAGAGAGTAACGTGAGTACGTCCACTCAGTATGTAACCAAAGCAAATAAAGGCTGAGCAATTGTGACGAGCAATAAAGCATGTAAAGTTTATATCATGAAATCTCAGTAAAAATTCAACAGACTTTAAAAGAGGAGTTTGAATCAAATCATTTCGTTTAAACTCAGTTCCAGTAAAATCATTTGAAGATATTTTTCAACAGTTTTCAAACAGAGGCTCAATGCAATAGTGAGCAAAATGATGGAATTATAAACAGCCCCTCGGGTAAAACCTCACTTATATACAGCCCTCGGGAAAAACATCACTCATATACAGCCCCTCAGGCAAACCTCACAATCACTCGTATACAGCCCCTCGGGCATACCTCACCATCACATATACATCCCCTCGGGCAAAACATCACTCAGTAGGTACGTGCGCTCACTGGGGGCGTGCAGACTCCGGAGGGGCTCCTTCAACCCAAGCGCTATAACAAGCCACCTCATGACATAAATCAATCAGGCCCTCAGCCTCACTCAATCTTGAATCAGTAAAACATGTTGCGGTGTGCAGCCCGATCCAATAAGTATCCTTACAAATCAAGCCTTCGGCCTCACTCAATCATGAATCAGTAAAACATGTTGTGGCGCGCAATCCGATCCCATAAATATCCTCAAAAATCAGGACCTCGACCTCACTTAGTAATAAACCTCTAAAGCCACTCGGTAAAAATAGGGTACTCAGCCCAAAACAACATTTATATGCATCAAAACAGAGTAATAAAGACTGAGTTATGAAATCAGTAAGTATAATATGACTAAGTATAGATTTTCAATCAAAAACAGTGAGAGGATAGTAAGAAAAAAGCCCCTAAGGGTCCAAACAGCTCTGGCACAAGGCCCAAACATGTCATTCAACCTAATTTACAGAAGCTCTTTCTAAAACACATAAGTATCATATAGTTTCAACCGAATACGCAACTTATAGTTGCTATGGGATGGATCAAGTCAGAATCCACAAAGTTTCACGGCCACACGCCTGTCACCTAGCATATGCGTCACCTCAACATAGTAAAATGATACGAAATCTGAGGTTTCATACCCTCAGAACTAGATATACAATCATTACTTACCTCAAACAAGCCAATTCCAATACCAAGCAAGCCAAGCGATGCTCCAAAATATCATCTCGCGTATTCCGACCTCTGAATGGCTCAAAACTAACCAAAAATGACTCAAATACATCAAACAAGGCTAAAGCAACCAATCCCAATCGAAAAAGGTTGAATCTTTAATCAAAAGCCCAAAATTAGCCAAAAGTCCCAACACGAGCTCGCATCTCGAAACCCGACAAAACTCATAAAATTCGATAACCTATTCAATTATGAGTCCAACCATACTAGTTTCATCCAATTCTGACTCTGAATCGATGTTCAAAACTTAAAAATTAACTTTATGAAACTTTAGGCAAAACCCCCCAAATATCACTTTGAAATCATCAATCAAATGCCAAAAACGAAGATGGATTCATGAAAATTGCCCCCAAAATCGCCCAAATCCGAGATCCCCAACTCAAAATATGACCAAATGAACAAACCTTTATTTTATATATTTTTCCACTAGCATTCTACCTCGCTTCTCATGCCAAACAATCCTGAAACTCACTTTTGATGCCTCCAATAGATTCCTCGTGAAATTTTAGTCATGTTAGCCTGTTGAATCACTCCATTTGACCTTATATTGAAGGAGATATGTTGGTTTCAATATTAGAAAACACTAAAGATCTTTAAAAACGAATTTAGTAGCAATTTCGTAATTAATCTGAAAAATCTGGCAACTCTATTCTTAGTAAAATGACCATAAAATCCTCATACGATATCCAAATTCGACGATTCTTTTTGCTATAGCTCCGTAATTACGATACGGATCTAATGGTTCAATAAAACAGAAATCGGAGCTCATTTGCTTAATATAGTACCATTTATGCTTGAAAAACGACGTCGAAACATCAAAAACGAACGCAACATAACCCAAACTTATCTGAAACTCACCCGAGCCCCTAGGAACCCTATTAGAACATGCCAGAAAGTCCAATATTTTAACACAGACCTACTTGAGGCCTCAAAATACACATAACAACATTGTAACAATGAATCACACCTCAATGCGAAATCAATGAACTTGAAACTTCAAACTTCAACAACTGATGCTGAAACCTATAAAATCACGTGCAATTGACCTCAAGTTTTTCACACAAGTCACATTTGACATTATGGACCTACTCCAACTTTCGGAATCGGGATCCGACTGCCATATCAAAAAGTCCACTCCCGGTCAAACTTTCCAAAATTCTAACTTTTGCTATTTCAAGACAAATTCTACTACTGACCTCCAAATCACAATTCGGACACACTCCTAAGTCCAAAATCATCCAATGGAACTAACGTAGCCATTAGAAATCCAATCCGAGGTCAAATTCTAAAAAGTCAAAACTTGGTCAAAATATTCAAATTTAAAGTTTCTAGGTTAGAATAATCATTCTTCCAAATCAATTCTGAATAACCTGAAAACCAAAACCGACGATTCACATAAGTCATAATACTTCATACGGAGCTACTCATGCCCTCAGACAACCAAGAAAAGTGCAAATGCTCAAAATGACCGGTCGGGTCATTACATCATCCCCCACTTAAACATATGTTCGTCCTCGAACGTGCCAGGAGTTGTTCCAAAAGCCATCACATTGTCGTGTAACCTCACTATGCACATACCTGAGGGTGATCCCACATCACCCTATCCCATATAGGTTTGATAACATACATGACATAAATTTCTTAATCCAACCTAGTCCATAAGTCTTAGAACCAAATTTCAAACATCCGAAATTTTCTATAAGATCATAATCTCGTATATATACATTGTATAAGTCAGAAAAAGTTGTATCAAACCATATCCGTAACCCAAGATGTAATCACATGATATACCACGTGACTCAAACACTCATAACGATAACTCCTAATCACAATAGTTGCTCAAAACAACCCAATACCGGTAAATTACCTCTTATCAAGCAGAGACTCATTCTAACACTTTCATATACTGCCAATGATGAAAGAAACACGCAGAAACTTATAACCATTCGTTCGATCAACTAGTGATGGAGCTCCCCCTTCTCCGATAGGAACTATAGCAGATTTCTAAGCTGACTTCCGATATTATCCTTCCAACCATGCTGTAGTAAATTTTGATATTATTCATTCTAGGTCCAATGACCTTTTCTCATCCAGCACGACCACTCTGATGACATGACACATCAATACAATCCAAAGCCATAACCTATGAAATTTGTGCACCCAATAGCAACATCCCAAATGTACTCACATCATGAAAAACAAATCACTCAAACAAGAGGACTATCCCGCAAGCTTAACAAGTACTACCACTACAAAATACTTAAAATCCATCACACCCCGTAGGGCAATCACACGAATCTAACACAAAGGTTCATACATGCACAAAATTTTGCTGCAATGCGTGCCCCATCCAAATACCAATCCATGGAATATACCTCAAGCCACCTTGCTTAAAATCAATAACCACGCGCAATTCGACATCAAGTACTCAAAGTGCATTACCATAACCATGGAGAAGCAAATGACATAAAGCCACACAAAACACGAAAGAGCTTAACCAATACGCTATCCACCAAGCAATACCTAATGCTCTTCCAGCTCAAATTCCGCTATGAGACCGCAATAGAACTGCACCATATGTGCATATAACCAACAAATCATAACCCCTTGTAACATATAGGAGTAACTCATAGATCACTCCAACACGAATAAGCTCAACAACAATCGAATGGTACATCCCTCAACAATAGCAGTTCGAAGTCAACAAATTCGATCCGGTGTAGAACACATATCCATATTGGGCCTACCAATGAACCCCAAATTAATTCTGGTCACCCACAACCGATAAATAATCATCTGAAAGTCCATAGTGACTGAATCACAACACACACTACCCTCTGACTAACCTTAGCTACATTTTCACAGTCCACAACCACGAAACAATTTACTCATGAGAACTCCCAGTATCCAAATCCATAGAACACACGAACTACCATATCTAATCCCAACTCCATCGATCGAATATCTGACGCATCTCTAACACACGATGATCCCACGAGGAATGCTTTTCTGATTCTTCTATGCCACATCACAAAATCTGAGTATTAGAAGTCGATCAATAAGATGAGTACCACAATACCGATGGAGTATCCATAAATCAAACACATTGCCCCTTCCGAATTGTATGCTCTCATCAATCCACACCAAATAGTAATATCATTCACCTAGTCATATGAAACTGCCCATGCTGCCTAAGGATACTCTGTGACCCTGCTCATGGAAATCTCAATCCTACACAACATACCGCACATACCATGCCATCCTATGATAAATGTGAGAATTTCATAATCTACTCTGAGTCACAATAAACTACATACCCAGCCATTTAGAAACCTTCTATTTGATCTCGTCCAAGAGAAAATCCCTATTCGCAACACGTTCCATACACCGGTAGGAAATATATACCTCGAACCATGGTAGAACCATTAAGAAATCTCAAAATCCCATTTGCACAAAACCCAACCATCAAGACTGAATTCTTCTAACCCAATCATGCTACGCAGGTCACCAAAACTCACGAGCATTGCCACGAAACACCTGTAAAAACTCATTACCTCATAAACATCCAAAGAACTAATCATACCTATTACCATGTCAATCCAACCTACTACCAAGCTGTCCTATCTATCTAAGTTCCTTCTGAATTGCATTCACATTGATACTTTTCCTCATCATAATACCTCAATCCTCAACCGAGACTCACCATACGAGACCCTAACATAAACCACACTGCCCTAAGGATCATAAGCCACTGAATGCACTCTTAATCATCCCAAAAGTACAACAACCGAGATACCTACTCTGAACAGACCTTTTGTGAATTTCAAGTTGTTCATCTTACTTTCCTAATACTGAAATGTAGAATTCATGATGATGTAGAAATACTGCAAGCCTCGACACTATCTAATGTAACTCTCAGCTTCTAGCCACATACAAACCCGCAAAAATTCTTAATTGCCACATATAAATCTTGAATTCATTAGAACCGTTCTCGAGAGTTATCCACTCTGCTCAAATCTCAATTACATTGATCAAACGGGCCGATCGACCAGTACCCCATTAGCACTCCAACACCTAAAGATGTAACCCCACCTTAATGCAACCAGATTAATTTTTGCTCCGCACACATTACATCCATCACCAATAAAAACTCAAATCATTCCATGATTCTTATATACTCATAAAACCTAATACAACTCATATCTAGAAATTCCCTTTACTCGAGTCATCCTTGATCTCAACCTTTGCAAGTTATAACTGATTCACCAGTATACCTCAAAGTGAAACTAATACAACTTAGCCGTGCAATCAAATTATCAATAGCAGACTCCCCCACTTGGCTCAAAGCCATAGATCAAAACACATAAAAACTCACAATGCCCATACTCTATTGTTGCCATAATACCATAGTGAGATTCAATTAAATCCTTCATAAGCTCATGCAACACAAACCATGTAGTATTTCAAATCATCTGCAAATCTCGCATTCAACCTCGTAACAGTCAAGCCCACTCTCATAAGCGATCAGAACTCAAATTGCAACAAGTATATTTCTCTGGTAAAAGAGGACTCCCAACAGACAACATAGGGATCACACAAACCTCAAAACACCCCGAAGACATCTCTTTGTACCCTTCTACCATCATAAACATCACACAATTACTTAATCTTCCTGGGTCTGAACTCATAACACAACATGAAAATCTACCTCACTCCACAACTACACTACATGAGAGGTCTTTCAACACACCCATAGCTTGAGGCCATACGCCAACTCAAGACAGAAGTTAAACACCCAATAGTCCTTGCTACATCTATAGCAAACTCTTCTTGTCATATTCGAATAATCTTAACACATCTCGCAATCAAATCACACTCACCCCATAGTCATCCAGTCACAAATCCCAACAATAAGGACATAAACAGGCATATAAGTCCCAAATGCATGTGCTCACACAATCAGAATCTCAGTTCTCAAGCTACAGTCAAAGCCCAGCATAAGCCCTCCAAACTGACCCAATATCAACACACAGAAATCACATCATGCACCCCATCCAGGGAATCACAAGCCATCGATGCACAGTTGATACGGAGCGCTCATGTGCGCACACGAATGCGTGAAAGGAATTCAAGGAGTTACGCTTCAAGCAGAATCAATACCGTATGATAAGGATTCAAGAATGTGGAATTTTCCTAAAGGTTCTGCAGTCTCTCGAAGATAAGTACAGACATTTCCATACCGATCTGCAAGACTCTACTAAACCCGCTCATGACTCATAAGACCTATGTAACCTAGGCTGTAATACCAACTTGTCATGACCCAAAACAAACCCTCTCGTGATGGCGCATATCGTGTTACTAGGCAAGCTGACACATTACCAAAACAAATCAATATTTCCTTTTCAAAGGTAGTTCCAAAACTATTTAATATAAAACCTTTATAAAGGAGTTCAAATCAAAACAAAAGTGCAGAAAAGAAACATCTGACATCGGGGTGTCACTAGTCATGAGCATCTACTATAATGTATCTGACAATATCAAGACCAACATAGTCTAGAAAGTAATTAAATACATCTAAAGGAAGATAAGAGGGAGAAAAGTAGGGCTGCGATCGCCAGGCAGCTACCTTGCTAACTCCGATAGATCTGCAACTGATCAATCAACACACGCTACCAAGTCTAGAAATGTGTGGATCATACACAAGGTGCAGGGAGTAACATGAGTATGCCAACTCAGTAAGTAACCAAAGTAAATAAAGGCTGAGCAGTAGTCACGAGCAATAAAGCATGTAAAGTTGATATCATGAAATCTCAATAAAAATACAACAGACTTCAAAAGCAGAGTTTGAATCAAATCATTTCATTTAAACTCTGTTCCAGTAAAATCATTTGAAGATATTTTTCAACAATTCTAAAACAGAGGCTGAATGCAATAGTGAGCAAAATGATGGAATCATAAACAGCCTCTCGGGAAAAACCTCACTCATTTACAGCCCATCGGGCAAAACATCACTCATATACAGCCCCACGGGCAAAGCTCACAGTCACTCATATACAGCCCCTTGAGCATACCTCACCATCACTCATACACAGCCACTCGGGCAAAACATCACTCCGTAGGTACCTACACTCACTGGAGTGTGCAGACTCCGGAGGGCTCCTTCAGCCCAAGCGCTATAACAAGCCACTTCGTGGCATAAATCAACCAGGCCCTCAACCTCACTCAATCACGAATAAGTAAAACATGATGCGGCATGTAGCTCGATCCCATAAATATCCTCACAAATCAGGCCCATGAATCAGTAAAACATGTTGCGGCGTGCAGCCCGATCCCATAAATATCCTCACAAATCAAGACCTCGACCTCACTCAGTTATAAACCTCTCAAGCCACTTGGGCTCTTAGTAAAAACAGGGTACTCAGCCCAAAACAACATTTATATGCATCATAACAGAGTAATAAAGACTGAGTTATGAAATCAGTAAGTATAACATGACTGGGTATGGATTTTTAATAAAAAACAGTGAGAGTATAGTAATAAAAAGGCCTCTAAGGGTCCAAACAGTTTTGGCACAAGGGTCCAAACATGGCATTCAGCCCAATTTAAAGAAACTCTTTCTAAATCACACAAGTATCATGTAGTTTCAACCAAATATGCATCTTATAGTTGTTACGGGATGGATCAAGTGATAATCCCCAATGGTGCACGCCCACATGCCCGTCACCTAGAATGTGCGTCACCTTAACATAGTAAAATGATACGAAATCCGGGATTTCATACCCTCAGGATTAGATTTACAATTGTTACTTACCTCAAACAAGTCAATTCCAATACTGAGCAAGCCAAGCGATGCTCCAAAAATTCCATCTCATGCGTTTTGACCTCCAAACAGCCTAAAACTAACCAAAAACAACACAAATATATCAAACAATTCTAGAGCAACCAATCCCAATCGAAAAAGGTCAAATCGTTAAACAAAAACCCAAAATCAGCCAAAAAGACCAACCCGGGCCCGCATCTCGAAACCTGATAAAACTTATAAAATCCAACAACTCATTCAATTATGAGTCTAACCATACTAGTTTTATCCAATTCTGACTCTCAATTGATGTTCAAAACTGAAAAATTCCCTTTATGAAACTTTAGGCAAAAATCCCCAAATTTCACGTTGAAATCATCAATCAAATGCCAAAACCGAAGATGAATTCATGAAATATAACCAAAACCGAGTAGAGACACTTACCCCAATACATATGGTGAAAATCACCTCCAAAATCGCCCAAATCCGAGCTCCCTAACTCAAAATATGACCAAATGAACAAACCCTTATTTTATATATTTTTCTGCCAGTTATTCTGCCTCGCTTCTCATACCAAACAATCCCGAAAGTCGCTTTTGCTGCCTCCAATATATTCCTTGTGAAATTTTAGTCAAGTTAGGCTCTTGAATCACTCTATTTGATCTTATATTGAAAGAGATATGTTGGTTTCAATATTTAAAAATAGTGCAGACTTTTAAATACGAATTTAATGGCAATTTCGTAATTAATCTGAAAAATCTAGCAACTCAATTCTTAGTAAAATGACCATAAAATCTTCATACGATGTCCAAATTCGACGTATCTTTTTTCTATGGCTTCATAATTACTATACAGATCTAATGCTTGAATAAAAACAGAAATCAGAGCTCATTTCTTTAATATAGTACCATTTATGCTTTAAAAACGACGTCGAAACATCAAAACCGAGCGCAACACAACCCAAACCTATTTGAAACTCACCCGAGCCCCTAGGAACCTATTCAAACATACCAATAAGTCCCCCCATATCATAATACGGACCTACTCGAGGCCTCAAAATACACATAACAACATCGAAATGACGAATCACACCTTAATTCAAAATCAATGAACTTGAAACTTCAAACTTCCAGAACCGATGCCGAAACCTATAAAATCACGTCTGATTGACCTCAAATTTTGCAAATAAGTCAAATTTGATACTATGGACCTGCTCCAACTTCCAGAATCGGAATCCAACCCTGATATTAAAAAGTTCACTCCCGGTCAAACTTTCCAAAATTCTAACTTTCACTATTTTAAGCCAAATTCTACTATGGACCTCCAAATTATAATCCGGATGCCCTCCTAAGTCCAAAATCATCCAATGGAGTTAACGGAACCATTAGAAATCCGATCCGAGGTCAAATTCTAAAAAGCCAAAACATGGTCAAACCATTCAAATTTAAAGCTTCTAGGTGAGAATCATTCTTCTAAATCAATTCTGAATAACCTGAACACCAAAACCGATGATTTACATAAGTCATAATACTTCATATGGAGCTACCCATGCCCTCAAATAACTAAGCAAAGTGCAAATGCTCAAAACGACCAGTCGGGTCGCTACACATTGTGAGGACCCTTAACGAGCCCTCAGCTGGCTGGATCATGTTGCAAGACCTAGAGACAAGCTCTACCTTCAACTATTGTTCTTGTTCCCACAATGAGGCTCGTGATGGCCATGAGTTACTACCTCCCACAGAGCCTGGAGGACAAGGATCATCCCTAGTATTCATGACGCAAACACTAGATAAGCCTCCCTCGAATTCCCTTTTTATTCTCTTGTTCCGTATATTGATTCCCCTGGGTTCCTAGATACACTTCCAAATCATCATGTGAGTGTGGAACCACATTTGTATGATGACATCTTCGTCCATTTTTATGTGTGGGAATGATAAATGATGAAAAATGCATTTTTTTTAGTATGTTTGCATATTATTTCTTATGTGAGTTGCGGGATATTACGTGTTTATAAACATATAATATGCTCGTTACATGTTTATTATATGTAGGAATGAATTTTGATGGAATTTGGCAAGAATTGGATGATTTGATGCAAAACAAAATATGGATGCAGGACCTAGGAGAGTGCCACAATTGGTGCATTGCATGAAGGTAGATGTGAAATGGCCTAGGAGATGAACAAAAAACAGCGAAGTATGGAGGTTGGCACTGGAGCTGGCACGAGAAAGAACAAAGATGAAGAAAAATAGCTGGCATTGTGATAGAAGCCGCGCGGTGCACCAACTGTAGCATGCGACTGAGCGTGTCCTTTTCGAATAAGGAGAGATCAAGGACGCCCCAAATAAACCCTAATTGATATAAATATATCATAAAACATCCTTTGACGGGAGAGACACTATTTTATGGTATGACAATACCCAAGGAGGCAAGAATACGCTAGGAGCAAGGAGGAAGATTTAATCACAAGTTTTTCCTTTTTTCTTTCTATTTCTCGTTGTTAGTTATGACTTTTAGTATTGTACTTTTACATACTATTATGAGTAACTAATTTATTATCTAGAGTTTTGATGGAACCTCATGGAGGATGAATTCCTGTTATATCTTAATATAATTTAGCTTTGGATTTATATACTTGTTCAACTACGAACTTATTTCAGTTGATTGAATGGCCATCGATTGACTGTGCCTATTTATTATGTGTTGCTTGAGAAAAGATACATATTTAGGTAGTTGTTGAATAGTGTCACTCCTAAGGTATATAAGAGATCAATGTGTCGGGTTTAAAAGTGGGAATAGAGATAACGAAACTTCGACGTGATCATATTGAGCGGCAAAATAGTGCAAACTAGCGTAATTTGAGAGAATATGACCAGTACTTTATTGTAGTTGCAAAATAGTGCAAACTAACGTGATCATATTGTAGTGCTAAGTACATTCTTCTTGATTATTATGACTATATGATGACTGTGCTAGTTGCTTTACTTTGAGAGTCGAGTCAGAGGTGTCCTAAGTAAGTCATGTGCATTGTGCAAGGTGAGATTTTGGTTGTACTTTGTGCCATCCTTTGTTAGTCTAAAACTTTCTCTATGTGTGAGTCGAAGCGAAACGATTAAGTCTTGTGAGTCTAGGAAATGATATGGATATTTCTTTGATTGACCCTCGAACCTATTCGCCTACCAGTGATAACATTATCCGTAGTCAACCCTTTTGAGCCTGTATACCTTTTTCTTTGGCACCCACATTACAAGCCAATCCCTATTTTACTCTAAATCATATCTTGTTCACCCTTTATCTCAGAAAGCACTTAAGTCGTTGAAAGAGTAAAGAAAGAGATTGGGTAGCTTTTGAGTGGAACCATAAAAAGGCCGAAAATATGCATTTTTTGATAAAAGCCTTACTAGCCAGCAATACCAAACTTAAGGAGAGTGTGAAAAAAAACACTAAAGAAACAAAAAAATGAAAAATTAATGGCACCTCTCATATCTTTATTTGGGTTAGTGAGTATCTATATGTTGATGTGCTTAATGAAGAAAGGCTTAATTATGTATGGTTTCACAGCAAAACATTGAATTGGTCATGACAAGAATGTGCTTCAAAGTGAAGTGTGGTGTACTAAAGTGCTTAGGAGGGTTAATCACTATTTTCTATATATATATATATATATCCTGCCTGTCCCTTAGCCTATATTACAACATATAAAGTCCTACTTGATCCTAGACTTTACAAGCTTAAATTAGTCGAGTCTCACACTACGGGTAAGACTATGGTACGAACTTGGATGGCATATGAGTTTCTTTTGTGAGAGTGAGAGGATTTTTCAATATTTGAGTCTTTAGACTGTACTTGAACTTATATTTGAGTGGGTGGACTATTTTCTCTATGAGGTTTGCTGGTGAAGGCACATGATTTGAAGAGGATTGGAAAAATCCTTGGTTTTTGAGTTAGCACAAGAATCAAGTCATAGTATGGAATGTATTAGAGTCAATTTTTGAGGCTAGGATGTTAGAAGAGACACACAAATATTTTAATTCATTGGTCTAAACATGAGAAAAGTACAAAGAAAGTGTATGTTGAGTTCTAAGCATTGATATAAACCATTATCGTTATTATGATGCTTGAGTATGTTTTGGAATTATGTTACTTGCCGATGTGCTTAATTTTAAGTATCTCGAAGACGAGCAAGAGTTTAAGATTGGGGTAGTGATAAATAATGAAAATGCATGTTTTTGAGTATGTTTGCATAATATTTCTTATTTGAGTAGCGGGAGATTACATGTTTATAAATATATAATATGCTCATTACATGTTTATTGTTTGTAGGAATGCATTTGGATGGAAGTTGGCAAGAATTGGATGATTTGATGCAAAAAGAGTGGAGATGCAAGACCTGGGAGCATGCCACAATTAGTGCATTGCATGAAGGTAGGTGCAAAATAGCCTAGGAGATAAACCAAAAACAGCAAAATATGGAAGTTGGCATTGGACGTGGCAAGCGCAAGACCAAAGAAGAAGAAAAATAGCTGGGAGCATGCTAGAAGTCACGTGTTGCACCAACTCTAGAACGCGACTCGGCGTGTCCTTTTTGAATTAGGAGATATCAACGATGCCCCACATCAACCCTAATTGATATAAATACATCATAAAACATCCTTTTGAATGGATAGACACTACTTTAGCATAAGATATACCCAAAGAGACAAGAATACGCTAGGAGCAAGGAGAAAGATTTAACCACAAGTATTTCCTTTCTTCTTCATATTTCTCATCGTTGGTTATGACATTTAGTATTGTAGTTTTACGTACTATTATGAGTAGCTAATTTATTATCTAAAGTTTTAATGGAACCTCTTGGAGGATGAATTCCTATTATGTTTTAATATAATTTAACTTTTGAATTTATCTACTCAACTACGTGCTCATTTCAGTTGATTGAATGGCAATCGATTGACTGTGCCTATTTATTATATGTTTCTTGACAAAGGATATATAGATTGTTGAATAACATCATTCCTATGGTATATGAGATATCAATGTGTCGGGTTTAAAAGCGATATTAGAGACAACGAAACTTTGATGTGATCATAGTGAGCGGTAAAAAAGTGCGAGCTAGCGTAATTTGAGACAACATAACTAGTACATTGTTGTAGTTGCTCGAGAGAGAATTATTGATATTATTTTAATGATGAAATAATATATTTTCTCTTTGTATAGGAACTCATGAATAGCATTCAAGATTGAAGAAATCAATCAGCAATGATTAAGGAACGCATGGGTTGGCATACAAGATTGAAGGAATCAATAAGAGGCAATCAAGGAAAGCAGACGTGATTAAAGGAAGCGTTGATACTGACGGAATCAATTAAGGCTAAATTGAAGGAATCATATCAATCAAGTATAATCGAAGATCTCGCAGAATAATCAATCAAGTATCTAAATTTGGAAGGATCAAGATTCCAGGATCACGCACAAGGGAATTCTTTAAAGCCTCTCGTTACTTAGAGCCGTTGCGGAATAACCTTATTCTTGGAAAGAATCAATCTCTTTCCAAGGATCAAATCTCTTCGGTTGGCAAATCTCTCCGGAATTCAATCCTCTCTCAAAGTATTTAAACTTGTAACCAAACCTTAGCACACATACTTTGATCGAACCAAATACCCTCTCTTTATTCTACTGCAAACAAATATTGTAGGTCTACTAGACCTGTTGTGTAAAAAGTTAGAGAAGAAAGAGAGAACAACACTGGTGAGACATTGTATCAAAAGAAACGAGTGAGATAGGAACTGTGCTATTGGTGTAGATCAAACGATTCTCTGTGTACTCGAAGAAACTCATTCCTAAATGAGAACTCCCTTGCAACCCAAGGGGACTGGACTAGGATTCACATTGAATCCAAACCAATATAAAAAATCTGGTGTCTTTAATTCCTGCATTTTAAATTCTGTCATTATTGTTATCAAGTTATCACATCTAGTCGACTAATTGGAAAACTAGTCAACTGATAGAAATTAAGTTTAAAAATAAATAATTCACCCCTTTTTGTACTTTTAATTGGTATCAGAGCAAGGCTCTCATTTTCCTTTTGCTTAACAGCTTGTGAGAAAAGATCATGGCAAATCAAGTTATTATAGGAGCACTCTTCCAAGAAGGAACTTCGCAAGTAAGGCCACCATACTTTAATGGACATCATTTCTCCCACTAGAAAGTGCGTATGGAAATATATGCAAAGGCGTACGATGTTAAAGTTTGGAGAGTTATCAAAAAGCAGAACTATCCTTTGCTGGCTGCTGCTCAACCACTTACTGATCCTGAAGATATGATTCATATACAGATGAGCAAATGGCTTTTGTGAAAGTTAACAATAAGGCGAGAAACTTGCTCTATAATGCTATAAGTGGTAAAGAGTATGAGAAAATCTCCAGTTGTGACACATCCAAAGAAATGTGGGACAAGCTTGAAGTTACATACGAAGGAACCAGCAAAGTAAAGGAATCTCATATCAATATGCTAGTTAATGATGATGAACTCTTTCAAATGAAAGAAGGAGAATCTATTGAAGAGATGTTTGCCAGATTCACCAAAATCAATAGCGATTTGAAAGCTTTCGGCAAACAATATTCAAGTGGTGATCAAGTTAGAAAGATTCTTAGAAGCCTACCAACTACTTGGCAGACCAAAGTAGTCAAACTTGAATCTCAGGATATGAATAATTTATCTTATGATGAACTTCGAGGAGAACTCATAGCTCTTGAAAAGACACATCTTAAGAAAACCAACCAAGAATAAAACAGTCTCATTCAAGGCCACAACTGAAATAGCTAAAAATGATATTGATGATGATCCCGAAGCTCTTCAAGAAGAGATTGCTATGATGTCAAGAAACATGGATGGTGTAATGAGAAGATTCAAGGATACGAGGAGAGGAAGGATTCCACCAAGGAGATCCAGGCAACATAACGAACAAGATAAGAATGATGGGAAATGCTGTGAGTGTGGAAGATTTGGATACATTCAAGCTCAGTGCCCAGATCTGAAAAGGAAAATCTCCAGAGGTTTCAACAAGAATAAATCATTTGGAAGCTGGAGTGATGAAGACAGTTCAGAACACGAAGAGATAGCAAATCTTTGCTTTATGACAATTCTAGAAAATGATATGAACAAATCTTCAGGATGTTGGACATATGAGGACACTTCAAACGGTGAATGCAAAGATAATAATGAGAACTGTTTCATGGCACGAGGTGAAACAAGCCAGTTAATGTCTTATAACCGTGAAAGATGCAATGAGTTGCAGGATATTATTGATCTTACTTTGAAAGAGTCTAAAAGAATGATGAATGAACTAACGAGACTCAATAAAGAAGTAAAATACTAGAAGCTCAAACATGAAGTATGTGAAATCAAAAAAGAAGTATTCAAGAAGAGTTTAAGGAATTGCAAATGCAACTCAATGACATGCGCAAATCCACCAGTCATAGTTCTATCAGGTCAAACCAGGCAAATTACAAGTCAACTAGAGAAGGACCAGCCAGAACAAAGTCCACTAGTACTAACACTAATGAAAGACCTCAAAATGGTTCAGGAGTTATGTGTCACTACTGCAATAAAAGTGGACATACATATTCTTTTTGTCGTTTTTGAAAGTCAAATATTCAGGATGGATTTGGAAACCCAAAAACAACTCTGAACCGTGTAGTACTAACCAACCAAGACCCAAGCAAGTTTGGGTACCTAAAAGAAAGTAATCACTATGTTTTGTAGGAATACCACGGGAGAAGCCGCAAAGGAAAATGGTACTTAGACAGTGTGTGTTCCAGTCAAATGACCGGTGATAAAAACCTGCATAAGAAAGTTACAAAAATAGACGGAGGAAGCGTTAAGTTTGGAGATGACTCAAAAGGAAAAATAATCGGTACTAGAACAATTCCCTTCAATAACAACTGCGATATTACTGAGGTTTATCTCAATGATGGACTTAACTACAATCTTCTGAGTATAAGTTAGCTATGCGACTTAGGGTATGAGGTACGTTTTAAGAAAACATGTTGTGCTATTGAAGATGAGATAGGTAAAATAATCCTCCCAGGTAAAAGGTATGGAAATATTTATATTCTTGATGGCTTTGAAAATATAGATGGGCATATCTGTTTAACATCCATATCTGATGATCCCTAGTTATGGCATAGGAAACTTGGTCATGCAAGCATGCATTTGACAGAAAAATTGTCTAAGCAGTAGTTGGTTATTGGTTTACCCAAACTGAAATTCTCTAGAAATCATATTTGTGACGTTTGTCAAATTGGGAAAAAAAGTAGAAACTCTTTCAAAAACAAGGATATTGCATCTACTTCTAAACCTTTGCAACTGCTTCACATGGATTTATTTGGGCCTACCAGAATTGCTAGTATAAGAGGAAACGATATGCTTTTGTTATTGTTGATGATTACTCACGTTTCACTTGGGTGATTTTCTTATCTCATAAAGATGAAGCGTTGAAAAAATTTGAGATCTTCTATAAGAAGGTTGAAAGAGAAAATGGGTATTTGATTACAACAATCCATAGTGATCATGGAGGAGAATTTGAAAGCAGAGCATTTGAAGACTTCTCTAATGATCAAGGATATACTCATAACTTCTCTGCACCACGATCACCCCAACAGAATGGAGTCATTGAAAGGAAAAACAGAACCCTACAAGATATGGCAATAACTATGTTACTAGATCTTTCACTGCCAAATTATTTCTGGGCAGAAGGAGTAAGTACAGCATGTCACATTTGCAACAGATGTCTCATAAGGCCCATTCTAAAGAAAACTTCTTATGAACTATGGAAAGGTAAACGTCCAAATATCAGTTATTTTCATCCGTTTGTAAGTAAGTGTTTCATTTGCAATAATGGTAAGGACAATCTTAGAAAATTCTATCCAAGAAGTGATAAATGTATTTTTCTGGGCTATTCAATAAATAGTAGATCCATTAGAGTCTACAATAAATGCACATTATGTGTGGAAGAGCCTGTACATGTTATATTTGATGAAAATAACTCCTCGGCCGAGAAAGGAACTACTGCAAGTGATGAAGATCAAGCTCAAAAAATTCAGGAGACAAGAAAATCTCAAAAGTCTACTGATGAATCTAATGTTGCGATAGAGTCAACTAATGAAACCAGTAATAGTCCACCAGAACATCCGAAGGAGTCAACTACTCATACAGTTCGTCCAAATGAATGGAGAAGTGAACCTGAATATCCTCAAAAATTCATCATAGGGATCCAAATGAAGGAATGAAAACCATGAGAGCACTCAAAAAGAAATCAAATATAGCACTAATCTCTCAAATTGAGCCAAAGAATATAGAGGAAGCTCTAAGAGACTCAAGTTGGATGCAAGCGATACAAGAAGAGTTATATCAATTTGACAAAAATTAAGTATGGAAACTGATACTCAAACCTGAAAATGTTCCTGTAATTGGAATAAAGTGGGCTTTCAGAAATAAATTGAATGAGGATGGAAAAGTTGTAAGAAACGAAGCCAAATTAGTTGCTCAAGGATATTCACAACAGGAAGGAGTCGACTATGACAAAACATTTGCTCTAGTAGCTCGATTGGAGTCTATGAGAATCCTTATGGCATATGCATATTTTAAGGGATTCAAGCTATTTCAAATGGACATCAAAAGTTCCTTCTTGAATGGTTTTATTGAAGAAGAAGTATACGTGAAGTAACCTCCTGGGTTTGTAGATTCAAAGTTTCCCTATCATGTATATAAGCTAACCAAAGTGTTGTATGGACTGAAGCAATGGTATGAAAGACTCAGTTTATTTCTTATTGATCATGTTTTTACAAGAGGTAAAGTAGACACTACTCTATTTATTAAAAAATCATCAGAAGGTAATCTCATTATTCAGATTTATGTTGATGATATTAAATTTGGTAGTGCTAATCCTCTTATGTGCAAGGAATTTTCAAATCTTATGCAAAGTGAGTTCGAAATGAGCATGATTGAAGAGCTAACGTTCTTCCTTAGACTTCAAATTCAACAATCTAAAGAAGGAATGTTTATATGTCAGACCAAATACACAAAGGAATTGATTCAAAAATTCGGCATGAGCAATGCTAAAGCCATTGGCACTCCAACGAGTCCTTCAACGAGCCTCGACAAAGATGAACAAGGAATCCCTGTTGATGAAACTAAGTATCGTGGAATGATTGACTCACTTCTTTATCTAACTATCAGTCGATCGGATATTATGTTTAGTGTCTGTAAATGTGCCAGGTTTTAGTCAACTCCTAAGAAATCATATCTGACTACAGTAAAAAGAATTATTTGGTATCTTATTGGAACTGTCTCTCATGGACTATGGTATCCTCGCTCTAACACGTTTAAATTAGAAGGTTTTTCAGATGCTGATCTTGCAGGTGATAAGGAAGACAGAAAAAGCACAAGTGGAACATGTCAATTACTTGGTAAAGCATTGATTTACCGGAATAGTAAAACACAAGCATCAGTTGCACTATCTACTACTGAAACTGAATACATCACTATTGGACAATGTTGTGCACAATTATTATGGATGTCTCATCAACTTGGTGACTATGAACTTTCTTTCAAACCTATACAATTTTTTTGTGATAACTCTAGTGCTATATGTCTCTCAAAAAATCCTATACATCATTCTAGGGCAAATCATATAGACATCAAGCATCACTTTATTAGAGACTGTGTCCTTAAGAGAAATATAGAAATATCTTTTGTTGGAACAACTGATCAATAAACGGATATTTTTACCAAGCCTTTATTAGAAGAGAGATTTTGTTCACTAAGAGAATTACTTGTCATTATTTGCATTAATTGTTAATATTAGGACCTATGTGCCATTATTTTATTTTGTATGTCAAATGTTCTATATCTTTTCTTACTCATTAATTACGCCTCCGATTTCCCTCCTTTTTCCTCTCCTTTCACATCAGTCGCAGAGTTCAAATAAGGAAAGCCAATCATCGCATCTGATCAACTGCCACCTTTTTCCTTTTCTGTACTCAATCATCAGAAACCTTCTTTTTATTGATGAACTTTCTTTTCAATCTCCATCGTCTCTATCGTCTAGCTTCTCCGAACACTTGCCCAACAAAAAACTTCTTCAATGGCAAAACAACCCAAAAAACCTTCTACCTCCACTAGGAAGGGCACCCGCTCTAGGGAAAAACCTCGTTCTCAGCCCCCTGAACAAGTAGACCTAGGATCCGATCATTCTGAGGGGTTTGCCTCTTCTCAGGCAGACTTCTCTGATCATTCTCAACCCTTAGAAGAAAAAGCCTTGGGAAAAAGACCCATGGAAGAACCCCATGTTTCGTTCACTCCAAAGAAATCAAAAATTGATCTTTCCAGATCTCTAGAGTCGGAACTCAATTTCTGGGATTCTCCAAATAGGGACTTCTTTATCACCCTAAAAGACAAACCTATTGCTCATGGGAGGTAGTCGATATTGATGACATGGAAGTCCTAAATTGTAAGGTAAAAGATCTTTTCATTTATCAAAGGTGGTCAAAGTTCTTCTCTGTTCCTCCGCCTAAAGTCTATGAACCCCTAGTGAGAATGGTTTATGCTAATCTTTGCTCTAGTAAGTCTAATAAGTTGGAGTCCTTAGTGTTAGGAAAGTATATTGTTCTTGATTGTGCCATGTTTGATTCAATTTTTCAGTGTAAGTGTTATGGTTTCCCCATGCTCTTTAAAAATTCCTAGACCGATGATTTGAAATTTCCTTTGATCAAGCTAAGAGATGTATTACTGAGTGTCCATCTGAATCTCTCCCAAACTAGATAGGCCCTAGTGATGTTAGTATCGAAACTCGTGCTCTGACCCACATTGTTGCAACCACTCTGCTTTCCCGTACTAGCTCTTTCTCCACCTTCTCTCTATAGACACTTTTCTGGTCTATTGCCTTGTGACCAAACTCAAAATCAAATTGTCCTCCTAGGCCATCAATTTTATGATTGAGAGTGCAGAAGATCCCACTAGTCTACCCTATGGTATGACTATCACTCACATTGTGGAAGCTCACAATATTTCCATATATGCATATCATTTTACCTCTGTTTCAAAATCTTACAACTCTAGACTGCTCAAACAGACTCCAAACCCAAACCTTCTGCTTCCCACCCTAGCCATAGTGATCTAACCTTGCTGAGAAACTTAGTGCCAATGATAATCAGCTCTCTGCAATCAAAGATCTTCTCATTGCCACTTAGTCCGATGCTGGTACCATTCATGCTATCTCTAAATAAACAGGGTTTGATGTCTCTAAGATAAGGGTTTCGGTTCTCAGAGTGAGGGAAAACGATGTCAAGAAATTTAAGGAGGTTCATGACAGGCTCGATAGAATAAGTGTCTCAACCAATGCCATCTTTGATCGACTGAAGGAGGCCATCTGCAATACTCTTACCTATTTTCTGTGTCGCTAATATGAAGTTTAAGATAGTGCTTGTTTTGCTGTGTTGTTTTTGGACTGAAATATCAGTCGGTGGAAAAAAAATTCTTTTTCTTTTGTTATGTTATAACTTTGCTAGTACATTCTGCTATGAATCCTATTTTCGCATGCCATGTGTTATGTTATTCCCTCTTTGCTGATGTCAAAAAGGGGGAGAAAAGATATATGTATTGTGCAGGTACATAATAAGTCGACTAAGGGTAAGTCAGCTTTGGCACTCCTTGAGGGGGAGTCATAGAACCTGAAGTAGTAGACTACATGCGCCTCGAACAAACTAGCACCAGACAAAGTCAATAGCTCTTATTGATGGGGAGTAAAATACAGGGAAGTCAACTGTTGTTTATACATATATATTATTTTGTCATCATCAAAAAGGGGGAGATTATTAGATTTTATTTTAATGATGAAAATAATATATTTGCTCTTTTTATAGGAACTCATGGATAGCATTCAAGATTGAAGAAATCAATCAGCAATGATCAAGGAACGCATGGATTGGCATACAAGATTGAAGTAATCAATCAGAGGCAATCAAGGAAAGCAGACGTGATTAAAGAAATAGTTGATACTGACAGAATCAATTAGGCTAAACTCAAGGAATCAAATCAATCAAGTATATCGAAGATCTCGCAGAATAATCAATCAAGTATCTAAATCTGGAAGGATCAAGATTCCATGATCGCGCACAAGGGAAATCTTAAAAGCCTCTCGTCAATTTGAGCCGTTGCGAAATAACCTTATTCATGGAAAGAATCAATCTCTTTCTAAGGATCAAATCTCTTGGGTTGGCAAATCTCTCCAGAATTCAAGCCTCTCTCGAAGTATTTAAACTTGTAACCACACCTTAGCACACATAGTTTGATCGAACCAAATACACTCTCTTTCTTCTACTGCAAACAAACATTGTAGCTCTACTAGACCTGCTGTGTAACAAATTAGAGAAGAAAGAGAGAACAACACTGGTGAGGCATTGTATCAAAAGAAACGAGTGAGATAGGAACTGAGCTATTGGTGTAGATCTCACACCATTCTCTATGTACTCGAAGAAACTCATTTACCGAAAGAGAACTCCCTTTCAACCCAAGGGGACTGGACTAGGATTCACATTGAATCCAAACCAGTATAACAATTCTGGTGTCTTTAATTCCTACATTTAATTTCTGCATCTTAAATTCTATCGTTACTATTATCAAGTTATCACATCTAGCCGACTAATTGGAAAACTAGTCAACTGATAGCAATTAAGTTTAAAAATAAACAATTCACCCCCCCCCCTCTTGTACTTTCAAGAATTACGATAAGTCAAGTGTTCATGATCAGTAGAGAATAATTAGGCAAAATTATAGAAAACATAGCAGGAAGGATTCTGACAATGGGAGAAATCATAACTCTAGACCTCCTTAATTTTGTCTACAACCCTTGTTTCTTTAGTTGATAAATTTCTATTTTGTTTTTGTTAATCACTAGTTAATTAGTTTAAGTAACTTAGAAAATATTTGAGCTTGCCCTCTTGGTGATATTGAATAGTTACGAAACCTTAATTCTCTGTGTTTTCGATTCCGGACTTTTAGACCAGATTATATTTGCAGCGACCACTTATCCTTTTTAGGACTAGAGTTGGGCGTGATCACTGACATAAAACGTTAACCAAAAAAATCAAGGGTACACTTTAAGGCCTTATACTTATAGGAAATTTTAAGGGGCCTAACAATTACTTATGAGATGTGAGTATCTTTTTTAAAATTTCGTCACTACTTCATTGAAGTTATACTTGATACTTATTGAGTACGCATTAACTTTCGTACTCATAGTATACTTGTGCACATTTTTGTATAGACCTTGTTCAGAGTATTAGCAGAACCCAGGATATAGCGTGGGCTGACACTTGGAGACTCTACATATTCGTTTCTACTCTTGGGTGAGGATCCACACTTTTGCTTGTGGAGAACTTTATTTGTTGTTCTTTTGAGTTGCTGGGGTATATCTCAGTTAATTATCTTATTCAGTGTCATAGAAATTCCATAAACAGTAATAGTATTCATTGTTGGGTTGCCATTATATGGTCACTCATAAGGGCTATGGCACATATGAATAAAACTCTTTACCTTTATGTTCTTTTATTTAAACAAAAGTATTGATTTACAGGTTGTGTTCATGCTTTATTTTAATCATATAAAATGACGGTACTTCGAAAAGGACTTCCACATGCATTTATATAGTATAGAAATGGGTATTCGTATATGAATCGGTTCAATTGAATCGGGTAGGATGCTGGTCACATAGATTTGAGGCGTAACAATAACCTATAGATTAATGTTGATGCCATGTGATTTATAGAAGTTAAAGGGCAGAACGTGGAATTTCTTGATGAAACCGCTATGCTTTACCCTATGAAACGTTTCATAGAGTTCAGATTTTAACTACAAGAATTACAATAGGAAAGAAAATCATCAAACTGCTTGAGAAAAATCAATCATATATATGTTGGCCAAAAGTCTTGAACTATATAATAACAAAGTGTTGGTGTTATTATTAAATAGAAACACTTTAACATGCGTCCACTGATCTAATACTAGTTGCCAAATGATATCTCTATGAATTAAATAAATAGAAATTGGAAATCCAAGGTTGTGTAGAAGAGATTAAGACGCTAGGTGAATATTCAATGACAGGACATACATATATGTCAATTCAGAAAAAAGTGAGTATGTCTAAAAAGGACAAAAGGCAAACCAAATTGGATATAGAAAAGAAATAAGAGTGGGAATGTCACGAAACAGAAAAAGCAAAGTGGAGTATATACGACGTGCAGGACTTTCCAATAATTGAGCCATAATTACACCTAAAAGTCGCACTTATATTAAAAATATGAAAATTATATTGTTAATTAATTCCCAAATTGTTATCTATTCTGTCTCTCTCTATATATGCGAGAAACATAATGTTGACATGCAATAACGTGTATGTGCATCATCGAAAAGAAGAAAATGTAGTGAGATATACCTCTTGCAATTTAAAACATGCAAACACATTAGATATTATACATGAATATAGGATTAAGTTTTTGCAGAAAGGAATTTAAAAGTATTTCCAGCTTGAATTTGACCTAGGGTAGCCAACGTTTTTGCTTCACTTTCCCCGCATTGATTTTCTTTATTTTCCAGAGATAGCTATGTATTCATCCATGTTTTGCATTTCCATGCATTCCAATAAGTTTTTGCAACTTTTGATGGATACATTCAACAACCAGGAACTGAATATAATACTGAGAGAGAGCCAGACTGAAAAGGATGACAAAAATGAAAGGGAGACAGGATAAAAAGCTTGCACTACTCTTGCAGAAGCCTATGAATTATTAATGGATTACATTATAAATAACTATGACTTTGTTTGACAAAGACATTGCAATGATTTGAGTTTCTGTTGCTAATGCTGAAAGTGTATGCAATGCAGGCTTATGTGATCATAGCACTGGATTCACCTTAGATCAACATTGCTGGTGTACTTCGTTCTTATGGGAACTAACTAGAGTTAGGTAACCGTGACAAAACAAATTTTATATATATCCATAACCCGCCCAAGAGAAGTAAGACCCGTAACCAATAACTCTAAAAGAAAGGTTCCTCAGAGACGAGTGCTAAGATCCAATAGAGACAGGAGATCAATTTAAGATGAGAAAAAATCGATGAAAAAGCATCTTGACCAAAATAAAAGAGTCCAAACACCCGAAAACCCCACAGTAGAGTTGGCTTCTTCCTAATTGTTTTTAAAGTGCAAGTGAAATATTGAGTACTTCTGTTCAAACCTTAGAAGCTATAGTAAAGTACCGAACAAAGGAGTAAACTCCCTTAAAATATTTACTAAGCTATGACCGAATATCATATTAACAAAAAAAAAACGTATTCTAGAGCAATATTACAAAAGCAGGTCGTATATGACGGGGAAAAAATAGTGGAATAAATAATCACGGCCCAAAATGCCATCGGAACCGTCAATATGCAAAATTAAACTTCAACAATGATAAGAAATAGTCTCAAATAGCGGAATAGCATAATAACTAAAGTCATAATGACAATACAACAGAAACCACGCCCAAAATCTGTGTAACGGTCCGACCGGTTATATTTTAGCTTCAGCATTCCATTTAGTTGTTTGAGATCTTGAGTAGCTTCATATAATGTATCATGATTTGTGAGTATGGTTGGTTTCAATGTTCTAGAGGTTTGGGATTTGATTTGGAAGAGAAATTTTCTTATTTAGAAGTTTTAAGTTGAAGAGTTATCCCATGTTTGACTTTTGTGTAAATGGTCTCGAATTCGTGTTTTAATTGTTTCAATATGTTCGTATGGTAATTTTGGACTTAGGCGTATGTCCGGATTTGAATTTGGAGTGACAGGTCAGTCTAGAGGAGTTTAGGCTGGGTTTTCACCGCAGCTTGGGCTCAGTGGTTTCAGTTGTGGGAGTATGTGCCTTTGGACTTATATGTCCAGTAGTGTCCCTAGGAGTGGGGCTGGAGGCTCAATGAGTTGTTGTATAGCTATAAAATGAGAAATATGTGATGGAGAATGTGCTTAGATGGTTTGGATGCGATAAAAAGAATTTTCCTTGGGATGCGAAGGGAATATGGATGCTTGATTTATGTCTTGATGTGTTGTACAATCTCAAGTTATGAGTGTTTTGAGGTATTCTTAAATGTTGTTCAATTGTGGGATGAAATAGATTCTTATATCTTATTGACGAGTTCAGACTCGGAAAGATTTAGTGATTGCATAGTGGTTGTGGCCATGAAAAGGCATATAAAGAAATGTCATTTGAGGCTAAGCAAGTGGATTATCGCACATGGGATGATATGAGGTTGTGTAATCCCTATGATGTTTCTGTGAAAAGTTTCCTTTCCACTAGAGGGCGGGTAGGTGCTTCAATTTGTGTTTGGATCGCTTGAGGAAGTTGGCTTGACTGTTACGAGAATGAATATGAGGTTAGCAAAAGACTTGAAGTATTTTTTATGATTAGTGCTACATAAGTTCATGAAGGTCTTGGATGAATTACAGTACAAGATCATGGCAATTATAGAGTAAGGGTATTGTGGGATATTGGAAGTTGTGTTCTATGGCTTGGAGCCAAGTAGGGGAGTCTGCTATCGACGATCTGATTGTATGGTTATGTGTTATATTAGTTTTGTTCTGATGCATATTTGTGTATCAGTTGTGACTTAAAGAGGTCAATTTTGAGGATGACTTGAGCAATGGAATCTCTAGATGCATGATGTGCCACACTTTATGGGAATAATGGAAATTTGGTAATGAATCGAGTTTGCAATTCGTGGTCGACGTAGTGTGCATGGAATAGGGATTTACTCAGTTGCTTAGAGATGTGGGTTATTGTCACGACCTAAAACCTGACCCATCATGATGGCTCGTATCATGAAACTAGGCCAACCTCAACTCAACAATCAACACGATAATAATAAGTTTGAAAACATTTACGGAAGCTTTTAATAGTTAAAGAACTATTTGAAACATAAGAAATTCCAAGAATAAATACAATCCAGCCCAAAATCGGGGTGTCACTGAGTGCATGAGCGTCTAAGGAAAATACATAATCTAACATAATGTCTAAGAGAACAACTGAAATACAAATGGAAAATAGGTTGGTGAGCTAAGGCCTGTGAACGTCGTACAGATACCTCAATAATCTCCTAAGTCAGAAGCCTCGATCAACCACCCACACTGGATCCAAAGTGCCTGAATCTACATACGAGGTGTAGAGGGTAACGTGAGTACACCAACTCAGTAAGTAACAAGTCCAACGTTTGGACTGATAGGTAGTGACGAACTCAACCTCCTCAAGGATAATAGAAATAGTGTACAGAAACGTAGGCATGCTTTTAATTAAATAAACAGCTCGAACAGTAAAACAGAGCAAGTATGAACAAGGGAAAAAAGTGTAACTCTGCTACATCTATATGTCAATGCACATGCTATATGAAATGCACCATGCTGAGTGCCTCATGTGCCCACAATCTCAAATGCTCGTCCACTCAGTGTTGTATATAGCGCGTACGGCCAAGGGAAGATCCATCCCGGAATATATACATCTCTGACAACAGTCACTCAGTACTGAGGAAGGCCATTTCAGCCTATGGAGAAGATCCATATCCAGATAATTACAATAGCAACCTCACAACCACTCGGTACTGTATATGGCTCACAAGGCCCGGGGAAGATCCATCCCGAAATATATACACATCACAGACCAACAGTCTCCAGTTACGAGGGACAGGCCGATCCGGCCATCATGGAGATGATCCATCTCTATATAATAAGTACATTGGACAAGATCGATGTCCAGGGAATATCCATCCCTCAATAATATCAACAGCGCTCACTGAGGGTGTAAAGACTCCGGAGGACTTCTCTTAGCCCAAGCGCTATAACAAGCCAATGAAGGCATGTTCAATATCTCGTCGCGGTGTGCAGCCTGATCCCATACTGTCACTCAATATCGACTCTCGGCCTCACTCAGTCATTACTCTCCAGTCTCACACACTAGCCCGAACAATGATATGATGTGTCAAATAACAATAAGCGAGATTGAGGCATGATATAATATGCATGAACAGGACTGAGTACAGAATATCAATGAGGCTAATGATATGACAACAAGAAATGGCCTATCGGGTCTCAACAGTATTGGCATGAAGCCTTAATATGATAATTAGCATGATTTGCAGCTCATTAACTTAATCACATAATTACAACACAGATATCAGCAAGAAAGAGTCACTAAGCGGTGCAATTGAATGACCCAGGCTACAGTTATCATGGTGCAAGTGCACACGCCCGTCACTGGGCATTTGCGTCACCTCAATAGTAATCATAGAACACATAGTTCGGGGTTTCGAACCCTCAAAACCAAGTTTGGAAGCGTTACTTACCTCAATCCAAGCCAAACTCTAGCCCGCGATGCCCTTTCCTCTCGATTCAACCTCTAAATGCTCCGAAATTGGGAACATCAATATATGCTAAGGGAACGAAGCCCACACGAAAATAATCAAATTACATTACAAATCCCGAAATTGGTCAAACCCGACCCCCGGGCCCACGTCTCGGAATCCGATAAAAATCCTCAATTTACGCTCTCCAATTTCAAGCCCTAACTTCCCAATTTTTCACCCTTAATCTCAAAGATTTCACGCTAAAACAACGGAAAATGAACATAGAATTGAGTTTTAGGTTCAAGAAACTCACCTCAATGAAAACCCCCTTGATTCCCTCTTCAAAACCCTCCAAAAAACTTCAACTCCGAATAAAAATGGTGGAAGATAATCCAAATTTCGCGAAGTCCACCTTATAAACTTTCTGCCCAGGCATCTCGTACCTGCGGCCCATTTTCAGCATCTGCGGACTGCTTATGCGGTCCAGACCACCGCATCTGAGTCTTCCACCTAAATACCCAAAACCGCTTCTGCGGTCTGACAGGTGCGCTCTACCTTCCGCACCTGCGGTTCCTGCACTTCTCAGCCTTGGCTGCACCTGCGGTCCCCTAACCGCAGGTGCGGTTATTACAGAACCAACAGCTTCAGCTGCATTCACCAACTTCCAAACTTTTCGATAGCCATCCGAAATCATCTCGGGGATCCCGAGACCTCATCCAAAAATACAAACAAGTCACATACTACTATTCAAACTTGTACCAATCCCCGGAACACTCAAAACAACGCCAAAATACCAAGTCATCCTCGGATTTAAGCCTAAGGATTCCAAAACTTCAGAATTGCGCAATCGATCAAAAAGTCTATCAAACCTCACCCGAATGACCTGAAAATTTGCACACGCATCATAAATGACACAACGGACCTACTCCAACTTCCGAAAATCCATTCCAACCCCGATATAAAAATTTCCATTGCCGACCGAAAAATGCCAAATTTCCATTTTTGCCAATTTAAGCCTAAATTTACCACAGACCTCTAAAATACATTCTGAACATGATCCTAAGCCCAAAATCACCTAACAGAGCTATCCGATCCATCAAAATTTACATCCGACACCTCCTACACATAATTCAACATCTGGTTGACTTTTTCCAACTTAAGGTTACTCAAAAGAGACTAAGTGTCTCATACCTCTCCAAAACCTCTTTGAACCTGAACCAACCAACCCGTTACCACATAATACAGCTGAACAAGACATAAAGAAGCAGAAATGGGGAAAATGGGGCTGAAATTCATAAAACGACTGGTTGGGTTGTTACATCCTTCCTCACTTAAACATACGTTCATCCTCGAACGTGCCTAGAGTTGTTCTGAAAACCATCAAATTGTTGTGTAACCTTACCATGCACATACCCGAGGGTGATCCCATGTCACCTTATCTTATATAGGTCCGATAGCACAAGGTAACTGAAATTTTTACAATCTAACCTAGCCCATAAACCTTAGAACCAAATTTCCACTTCCGAAATTATCTATAAGATCATAATCTCACATTTACACACCGAATAAATCTGAACACGCTGTAGCAAGCCATAAACACAATTCAAGATGGAAATCACATGATATACCATACTACTCGAACACTCATAGTGAAAACTTCAGTTCACAACAACTGCTCAAAATAATCGAATACCGATTATAAACCTCTCATCAAACCAAGCCTCATTCCAACACTTTTGTACTGCCAACGATGAATGAAACATGCAGAAAATCATAACCATTCCTCAGATAAACTAGTAGTGGAGCTCCCTCTCCTTCGGCAAGGACCATAGCAAATTTCTAAACCGAATCTCGATATTATCCTTCCAACATGTTGAAATCAAATCTGATAGTATTCATTCTAGACCCCAATGACCTCATCTCATCCAACACGACTAATTTAGTGACATGACACATCGATACAATCTAAATCCACAACTTGTGCGACCCGCGCACCAATAAGCAACAGTCCAAATGTACTCAAATCATGGAAAGATGACTCAATTGAGAGAGTTGTACAGCAAGCTCACTAGTACTACACCAACACAATGCTGAGAACCTATCACACATCGTAGAACCAGAATCTAACCCAAAGGATTATACCTCCATACAACCTCGCTACAATGTGCGACCTTATCCGAATACTGGTCTGTATGCAGCAAAATCAGAGGGCCTAATTTCTTGCTATCGAGTCACTTCAGAAGAACACCTCGAGACCCCGAGGACGCGAAGTTGTGGCCGAGTTTCCTTTCCTCGGAGCTTGTCGAGATCCGACTTAAAGAAGGTACAGATCGAGGCTAGAGTCAAATGGGAAACCCCCCAGGCACACGGCTAAGTCTGACAAGGCCGACTTACCCGGAATCTATATCAAGGCGTCACGTCTAGCCGTCTCATCTCCCTGCCTTTACATGTAATGTATTTTGTACTATGTTGTATTTCCCCTCCTATATAAAGGGGATCCTCACCACTTTGTAGGGGGCTGCTATTGCTCCAACTATTCTATACAAGATCAATAACTACTCTCTCTCTCTCTTTTCTCTCAAACTGACTTGGTCGAGGCTACCTCTTTCATTTATTGCTTTCATACTTGTTCTTCATTTATTTCTTGATATTGGCCATAAAGAGCCTTCTTTAATTATATCCTAACTTGTATTCCCTTCCTGGTTATCCCCCAACAATTCGAGCTCGAGCCTAGGCATCGACCTCGAGGCCCCTCACCGGCTAGTTCGAGGCCAGAGTAACTGATCTCTCGGTTCGATCATAGTTCTATTTTAGCTCGCGTTTCATCTTTTATCTTAATACGCCTAGTATCAACTGCTCTAACAGCTAGCATAAAAATATATCACGTATTTTTAGAGTGTCATTAACAAATTTAATTGTTATTACCATTTTCACGGTAAACAGTTTGGCACCCACCGTGGGGCTAAAAATAATAGTGATTATTTTCTTGTTGGTTTTGTTACATAACGCAAGTTATCTTTCACACTTTTTTTTGTCCAAGATCTATTGATTTCAGGTCAAAATGTTCGGCTCACTAAATAGAGTCGAGAATGACAACGTCGAAAACCACGGGGAAAATGGTGTGGTTGTTCCAGTTATTGGTGTGCCATCACAGATCCCCGATAACGCTCCCAAATCGATTCCAGCGGACGCGAACTAGCATGACGCACAGCAAGTCGATGAAACCTTTCACACCGGTGGGAGCATACAGCATAACGACCAACAGGAAGACCAAAAAACCCCAGCCCAAGAAGAACAGGAAGTTAGTCTTCATGCTATTTTTGAAATGTTGCAGGTACAATAGTTGGCTATCGCTCAGTTCCAAAGCAATTAGAAGACTCCCAACACAGTAGCACTGAAAACTACTCCCCCAACCGAATAGGAACAAGATAGATCGAGCAACAAGGAATCAATAACCGATCCTACCATCGTGAAAATACTGGAAAACCTCACCGAAAGGATTGAGTCAGGAGAGTAAACGATAGCAGCAATGATAAGAAGGTCGAAACCTACAATTCCAAGGTCGACCAGATCCCGGGGCCACCCCCGTTCTTGAAGGGTGTGGATTCGAAGAAGTTCATACAAAGATCAATCTCCGAAGAAGTGGCCCCAAAACCCAGTCCAAAGAAGTTCAGAATGCTGGAATTCCCTAAGTACAACGGGACCACAGACCCCAATAAACACGTTACTGCCTACACCTGCGCGGTAAAGGGCAAAAATATAAAAAACGACGAGATCGAGTTCGTCTTATTGAAGGATTTCGAAGAAACCCTCTCAAAGGGGGCCATGATGTGGCATCGCAACATAGCTCCCAACCTCATAGATTCAATTGCCATGCTAGCATATTCCTTCATAAAAACACACGTTGGTGACATCGAAGTATCGACAAGGAAATCTGACGTATTTAAGATTAAGCAGAAGGAGAATAAAATGCTGCGAGAATTCGTATCTCGTTTCCAAACGGAATGAATGCAACTACCCCCGATCTTCGATGACTGGGCGGTGCAGGCCTTCACTCAAGGCCTGAACGAACGAAGCTCAGTGGCTTCGGAATAGTTGAAATAGAACTTGATCGAGTATCCAGCTACAACCTGGTCGGACGCCCACAACTGGTACCAGTCGCAAATCAGGGTCAAGGATGACCAGCTGGGAGCCCCCTCGGGCTCAGTATACCCAAGCAGGTTCCTAGCAAAGAAATCGAAACCAAATAAAGAAATATACCGGTCGTATGCCGAAGATAGGAGGAATGCCCCGAGGCGCAACCTACCTTGCAACGGTCGGAGAAGGGATCGAGGACAATATCCTCGAGGACTCGTCAACAGAGCCAGATTCGACGGAGACACGACGCCAGCGGGGGCACCTCGCCCATCAGATTACGACTTCAATATCACTGTATTGGACATCGTGTTCACCATCAGCAAAACCAACGACATCAAATGGCCCAGGCCTATTCAGTCGGATCCTTCCCAGAGGAATTACAGCTTGGTATGTGAACTACATAATGCGCATGGACGCAGGACCAAAGACTCCCACCAGCTCCGAAAGAAAATAGTCAAGCTACTTAATAAAAATCACTGCCGAGAACTTTTGAGCGATTGGGCTCGAGTTCAGTTCCGAGTAAGAAAGGCGGCCGAGAAGAATGAAGCAAATGGGTTGCAACATATTACCATGATAGTGGAGAAGCGATGACACTATCTAGGAACTTGTGAAGAGGAGGATAAAAATGTCCATCACCAAAGAAAAATAGACCCGGGGATTCGTATCTGAAGACGCACTCGCATTTGGTGAGGAAGGCACCCTCGCTCCAACCTCATAACAATGCACTACTAACTTTATTCCTCATTCAATTCATTTCAAATAAAAATGTGCTCATGAATTCAGTTGGCTCGACCAACATTTTCGGGTCAAGGGTGGTAAAGCAGCTCGGACTGCCGAGCTAAATCACGCCTGCCTCTCAAATCTTTGGCTGATTCAACACGACGATCGAAATAATGAGAGGAGAGACCATTCTCTCAGTCAGTATGGATGGCACAGACCGGAACGCCAGGTTCCATGTCATCAAAGGAGACGCAAGGTATAAACGCCTTATTCAGATGGTCGCGGATGCACCGCGTGACGATGGTATCGTCCCCTCTTCGCCAAATGATGAAATCCCCTGCAAAGGACGGAATTAAAACTGTCAATGGGGAGCAGCGCGCGGTAAAGGAAGTGTTCGCGTCACGTAACGTAGCTTCGCCACCAATATCTCCACTCTCGAAAGAGTCAAAGAGTCATCAAACCATGTCCTCGGCTAAGCCCGATTAAACACAGTGGAGGGCCGTACAGAGTCCTTGCTCCAAACAACAGCGACACATCGGGCCTCGGAACATCGCCTGTGTGCCCTGCGATAAGGTAAGACCACCTGCCTCCTTCGTTATTTTACACTAACCCATATGCAGACACCCGGTCAGGGCGTTCGAAAGTGTTAACTCAACCCGAAGATCCCAAGGCCTTAATGGCATCCGTTGCACTCTTTCCCTTCGGCCGAGCTTTCGTCCCGAAGAGGGTTTCGCCGTCAAGGTTCTTAACGGGGAGACGCGACGCCTAAGGAGGATCCGACAAGCTTACAGGGCTTATTTTGCAATCAACCTTGAACACTAGAGGGCACCCCTCTAAGAGGCCATCCGCTCGGAATAGCCAGGAAATGACGAACAAAGTTCCAATAGGAAATAATGTGTCGGGTTGAACGGTCAAATGAATCGTGTTCACATAAGCCAGGCTCGATGTAACAAAACAACATGTACTTATGCCAAGCAATCAAAGAATATCTTTCGCAAAAAGCATCTCGTACTCCAAAGAAAATTCAGCATGTTCACAGCAAGGATCCCTCCATCGAATACGTCTCGAATTACTCGGAGACTAGCGTCAATAATTTGATACCCACATGGCCTCAGGATCGGAACTCCATGCTCATAAGTCCTCTATGAGGCAATTTCGAGCTCACGAGTAATGGCCTTCAAGCGTAGTAAACTCGATGACTTGGAGACTGTCGCCAATCGCCACTCTCTAGAAAACCGGAGGCCGTAAGACCCCGAGTGGGCAAACTCGGTCTGGCAAGATCCATTTTACATAGCAACAAAAACTTTAAGACCTCAACAGGCATGAAAAAACTATAATACCTTAACAGGCATGAAAATTTTGTAATACCTTACTACAGGCATAAAACTCGATCCCAAAGTTTAGGCTAAATGTCGCATTTGTAAGACTCCCGAAAGGGCATACCCTTGATGTAGACGCCTAAACTACCACACTCAGGATCAAAAATGGCTCCGGCAAAAACAAATGACTACAGTCAATACGGCTGCACAAGCCAAATTAACGCGACTCGGGGATGCCCGGTCGTCGCTATAAAATCATAGGCCATTACTTCGAATCTACTTCGAAAAGAACCGATTAAAACAGGCTACCCTCGAATAGGCAAATGAGCTTTGATCATGTCAACCCCAAATCACAAGGTTTCGAGCTACTCAGCCCATGAGCTAAACCTTCCGAGGTGCTCGAACATCGCCGCTAACGACTTGAAATCGAGGTTCTTCCCGAACCGACGACTGGTTAGGCAAAATTATTTCAAAAAAGTCCTTAACGAGAGGAAAACAAAGACAAAACATGCCTAAGAGCATAGTGTAAGAGCCATTGTCGCCATCTAAATGAGCCTCAGGTCCACATACTAAAAGGTGGCAACGACCAAAAGCGTAAGAGCCACTGTCGCCAGCTAAATATTTGAAAACTTGAGGATCAAAATGAGCTCGAGTCGTAATCCAATTCGGAGACTGGATCCAAAATAGTTAACTACACATGCCTAAGGGCATAGCTTAAGAGCCATCGTTGCCAGCTTCATAAGCCTCAGGGCCAGACACTAAAAGGTAGCAACGACCAAAAGCGTAAGAGCCACTGTTGCCAGAAAAAAATCTGAAAACTTGAGGATCAAAATGAGCTCGAGTCATAACCCGATTCGGAGACCGGATCCAAAATAGTTAACTACACATGCCTAAGGGCATAACGTAAGATCCGTCGTCGCCAGCTTCATAAGCCTCAGCGCCACACACACTAAAAGGTCGCCAACCCATGAAAATATGAAACTTAAGGGTCAATTGAGATCGAGTCATTATCCAACTTGGAGACTGAACCCAAGACAGTCCAGCAAAAATGTAAGGGCTCCAACGCTAGCTTACACTAAAGGCCACATCGACCGAACGCGTAAAAGTTACCCGGCATGCCTTATGAGCCCGGAGCCATATTACGAATCCAAGGATTCTCGCCAACTCCAAAACTAGTCCGCCCGGTTAGAAGCAAAGCAGAAAGGGGTACGAAATAAACAAAACCTCGAGTTCTTTGTTATTTACAAAATGTGAAAAGGTACATTCCCCATCTACAGACTCGAAGGTATCGCATGCAAAGTGGCAAAGTCTATGCCCCGACCCTGAGGGCTACGACCTATCAGCCTCGTCTTCACTCTCCTCAACATCAGGTAGAAGTGATCGAGCATCATGCTCGTCCGCCCTCGCTCGAGCCAGCTCTTCCGGAAGTACAAAACCCCTGACGCCGATCTCTTCAAGTACCCTTCTTCGGGACCTGCAACGAACATATTCCTTGATCCTCTCTTCACGGTCGAGGGCCCTCTTCAACTCGGCTTGGGAATCAGTAGCATCCTTCAAATGAATCGTCATCTCCTCATTAGCCTTAGTCCGACTCAATGCTATTTCAGCCCGAGCATCAACTATCTCAACCCTGACCTCCAAAAGTTTGGACTCGAGCTTCGTGATCATATCTGCTTGAACTAAAGCATTGTCACGGTCCAAGCGGAGTTGGGCCTCGAAGGCAGGAACTTTAGCCAAGGCACCCTTCTCCTCTGAAGCTTGAGCCTGCAATTGAGCTCTTAGCTCGCCACAGTCATTCCTAACTCGGTTGGCTTCACCCCTAAGGTGCTCCAGAGCCTCCGTCTGTTTCTGCAACTGAGATAGGCAAAAAGTTAACCTAAAAGGTTATAAAGCAAAATGCATACCACGAGAAGTTACTTGCTCCATCAAATAAATCTCGTAATTCGAGCTCCGGTACGCCTCATATTTCCAGTACATCAACTCAACTTCCTTCTCCTCGCAGAGGAGCCTAAGGGACCTACCCTCATCTAGAGCTTTCCGAAGCCTAGCCCCATGATAGAGCATCTCAGACCTAAGCCTGTCAAAGTCATGTAGAAGAAAAACTCGATAAAGAAGGGAAGACACGAGACGTGGAAGGTCTATGCCAAAACTCACCGCAAAGTGAAGCTGGTAGACTTCCTCGAAGGCCGAGCACACTTCTGTTGGTCCAGCCCCCTCAGCCTTGGAAGAACCAACCTCGATCGAAGCATGATCACTCGGAGGAACCACCACTCCGGAACTGGAGACGTCAGGTACAGCAAGCTCGGGCGATGTTTTCTCCTCGAAGACTCGAACCCATTTAGCCCTGCTAAAAGCTGCATCGCACTGTGAGTGCATATCCCGTTTATCACCATCGTCCCTTGGCTCGGAAGCTGAAAATTTCTTCCCCTTTACGTAGGAACACAACCTCGCCCCTGGGGACCTTTCGATACCTATGACGGCAAGGTTAGTACATAAAAAGAGGAAAATGTCATCCCAAATGTACGAAGGGCAAGGTAAAAGCAGCATACGCACATACCTTGGCATTTTGCTCCCTATCTGCCCCGGGACGCAGTTCGCCACCTATGCTCGTCACAAGTCGAAAGGGTCGCCAACCTCCAAACCCAGCCGGGCAGATCAGAAACTTCGCCCGACGCCCATGAAATTGCTGTAGAAAAGAAGGAAACACAATTACTAAACTAGCTTTCGCCACGAGCAAATCTGAGAAATCACGAGACACTCCACTCACGCGTGTAATTCTATTCCTCAGGAAATCGCATAAGTTCCGTGGGGATAATGTTAGTCGTCTGGATCCAGACGAATCGACTGACCCACTCTCGATATCCATCTTCCTCATCATCAACAACAAAGGGCGTGGATGAACGGCACCACAGGGTTAGTAGGCCTCGATGATTAAAGGGTCGGTACAGCCTGACAAGGTGACTGAGCGTGAATTCAAGCCCTACCTTCTCCGCAAAGAACCTCATCATCAGCACTACTCGCCAAAACAACGGATGTATCGGCGCCAAAGTAACCTGATACTTTAAATAGAAATCGAGCACGACCCTATAAAGGGGGTCTAGTGTGAAAGGGTACAAGTACATGTTCAGGAATCCATTGGTGAGGTCTGTAATACCCTCATCCGGGGAAAGCACCTGCAATCCTACCCGCTTGCCCCATCCGCAGTCTCTCCTCACTATCTCCAGATGCTCATCTATTATCAAAGACATAGTCTTCAGAATAAACTCCCGTGGATCCTGAGCACTAGGAGTGGAACTCTCCCCTCCCTACCGGGCAGGCCCTGAAGTAGCAGTCATGGCTATGGTGTAACTAGCAAACTGAAGCGGGAACCTATATGAATGCCTTGGTGCTAAGGTAACAAAGGACTCGATGCCAAAATGGAAGGGCAGCTACCTAGAATAATGGGATCTTCAAACAAGCAGGAGAGACCCCATATATATGTGGGAAAACAACAACGATTCGCCCACCCAAGTTAGGCCCCGGGGGACCAACGGCTTCGGCCCGGGTTCCGAGGTGGTACCCGACCTCGAGGTTTCCTCTCGAGGAGAAAAATAAGCACTTCGAGCTCCGTCTATGAGGGATCGACCTCAGGAAGTCACCTAAGTATGAATAACCCCTCCTTAGAGACCCGCCTACGACACCTTAAAAGGTTATCTACATCAAGCTCAAAGTAAAAACTCCTAGTGCCCGAAGTTGACTTTCACTTCGGTGCTCTATCTCCACGAGGCTCGAGGGTCCCGATGCGGACCGCTTCAGGCTTGAGCTGGGGAACAACGATGAGCTCGGAAGGGAGCCATTTCAATCGACCAAAGAACGGAAAGAATATTGACGATCGTCAGCAGAGGCATACATTCAGAATCCCGGCAAACCCACAAGAGTATACAAGAACATTGCAAATATCAAAAGCAGAAGTAAAGAAGATGTCTTCATATTTTATAAATATTAGCTTACAACAGCCCTCAGGTGGTCTTTACATACAATTACAAAATCCCGCAAGGGGTCCTTAAACGGAAACAAAAAGCAAAGGGATGCACACATATGGTAAAGGCCTAGAGCCTAGTCTACGCTCGAAGGTCCACCTCCTACAACAAATGCCTCCGAGCACGCATCCTCGGAGGCCCTATCCCGTCCTTCCGCACTGATATACCCAAAGGATAGGTCGAGAAGCAGGGAGGGATGAAAAAACACCATAGCCCGCCAAAGGTCGAGGACCCTCACTGGCCAAGAGAACCTCGGAGAGACAGCAGACCTGGCCAGCATCGCCCTCGCTTGCACAGCTATTTTGAAACCACTTCTTGTAATATTGAGCCGTTCAAGCTGCCAGCCCAGGGCAAAGCGCCACATCGAGCCGGGGTATGAATATGAGAAGCGGTGTATAATCTGATCCCCCTTGTGAGCAGCGGTATATAGTCCGAAGAACTTTTTACAAGAGAGGAAAGTTGACTCCCGTATATCATCATCTCGAGCCAATAGGGACAGCGACAACAGGTGTAACAACAACAACAGCGATAGAACGGTACAATCATGACCAACAAAGGGGAGCTCATGCAAAAGGCCATGACACGGTCTATCGGAACACTGCCAAACAACCCTAAGGCCTTGAACTTCAAATATGGTGATCAATAATAGAGGAAGATGGCGAGGAGAAAGAGATGAATGAGCAGATGAAGACACTTGGATAGAAAAATAACGCTAGAACACCCCCATTATAGGAGATAATGACACGGTCATCAAGGCCTTTGGAAGACTGATCGGCGAATGCAATTACTGCATTCTTGAAAAATCGAATTGACAACGGTACTTTTACCTTGAAGAACGGGAATTGACAGTGCACTGAATGATGTCGAAAAGACAAGTCCATGGGATGTACCGGTTATCGTAAAAACTTGTGCCATAGGTTGCATCATCGGTATGACATCATCATGGGAAGCCCGAGGAGTCAGGTATCAGAATCGTTTCCCATCGCTTCGTTATGAGAAACGCAGAGACTATCTGTATGCGGCAAAATCAGAGGGCCTAATTTCTTGCTATCGAGTTACTTCAGAAGAACACCTCGAGACCCCGAGGATGCAAAGTTGTGACCGAGTTTCCTTTCCTCGGAGGTCGTCGAGGTTCGAATTAAAAAAAGTACGGATCGAGGCTAGAGTCAAATGGGGAAATCCCCAGGCACACGGCTATGTCTGACAAGGCCGACTTACCCGGAACCTGTATCAAGGCGTCACGTCTAGCTGTCCCATCTCCCTGTCTTTACAATTAATGCATTTTCCCCTCCTATATAAAAGGGATCCTCACCACATTATAGGGGGCTGCTATTGCACCAACTATTCTATACAAGATCAATAACAACTCACTCTCTCTTTTCTCTCTAACTGACTCGCTCGAGGCTACCTCTTTCATTTATTGCTTTCATACTTGTTCTTCAGTTAATGCTTGATATTGGCCATAAAGAGCCTTCTTTAATTATATCCTAAACATTATTCCCTTCCCGGTTACCCCTGACATCTCGAGCTCGAGCCCAAGCATCGACCTCGAGGCCCCTCACCGGCTAGTTTGAGGCCAGAGTAACTGATCTCTCGGTCATAGTTCTATTTTAGCTCACGTTTCATCATTTATCTCCATACGCCTAGCATCAACTGCTCTAACAACTAGCATAAAAATAGATCACGTATTTTTAGAGTCCCATTAATAAGTTTAATTGTTATTACCATTTTCACGGTAAACATGGTCCACATGAAACATCTCAAGTCATTATGTTCAAAATCAACAGCCACGCGCAATTTGATGTCTAGAACCAAAAGAAAATCATTATAACCATTGCGAAGCAAATGACGTAACACTACACAACCCAAAAAGAGACAACTGATATGCCATCCACCGAGCAATACCCAATACTTTTCCCGCTCGAATTCCACTATGAGACCCCAATAGAACCGCACTGTATGTACTTATAACCAACGAATCATAATTCCCCACAACACGGAAAGGTAACTCATAGATAAACCTAGAACACTAATATGCTCAATAACAATCGAATCAACACATCCCTCAACACCGGAACTGAATCAATGGTAGGAGTCTCTACACTGACATCCCTCATAAAGATCAAATAAGGAAGACAACCCTTCACAACCATCCGCTGGGTCTTCAATAAAAATGAAAAATCACCCTTCTAGGAACATAATGCGTAGAATCTCGCCACTCAATCAGTGGCATCCCTGGCATAGCCAACGTCGTCATCTTAGAGCAACAGTACAGAATAACACGACACGGAGACAACCAGTCGATCCCCAATATCATATCAAAGTCTAACATACTAAGCAACAAATGATCCACTCGGGTCTCAAAACCTGTGATAGTCACGACACAAGGCCGATACATGCGACCCCCCAACCACAACATAACCTGTTATGAGAACGCCTAGTCTCTAAATCCATATAGCACACAAATTACCATATCTGATCTCAATTCCACTGTCCGAATATATAACACACCTCGAATACCCAATCATTCTACGAGGGATACTCCTAAAATTCTTCTATGCCACTAAGCAAACTCGAACATCAGCAGTCCATCAAATAGGAGATATTATTAACTCAATCACATTACCCTTTCTGAAGTGCATGCCCTCATCAAGCCATACTAATTAGCAATATCATTGCCTAATCATCTGAAACTGCCTGTGCTGCCTAAGAATTTATGACCTTCCTTTCATAACTAACTGTGACCTTTCACATGCCAATCTCAACCCTACACAACATACCGCATATACCATGCCATCCTATGACAAATATGAGAACTTAATAATCCATTCCGAGCCACAAGCAACTACGTAATCCACTAGCCAAGAACTTTCCATTTGATCCAATCTGGAAGAAAATTGCTATACATCACATGCTCCTCAAGCCAGTAGAAATTATACATCTCTAACCATGGTAGAAACCATCACGAACTCTCCGAATTCCGTTTTCACAAAACTAAACCGTCATGACTGAATCCTTCTAACTTGACCAAGCTATGCGAGTCACCAAAAACCCAAGAGCATTGCCATTAAACAACTATAGAAAGTCATTACCTCATAACCACCCAAAGGACTAATCATATCCTTTACCATGTCGATCCGGCCTACTACCAAGCTGTCCTATTTATCCAAGTTACTTTTAAATTTCCTTCAAATTGATATTTCCTTTGCCATAATACTACAATCCCTATCCCAGACTCATCACATGAGACTCAAGCATGAATCTGAATCATTTAAGGCTCATAAGTCATTGAATACTCTCTTAAATATTCCCAAAAGTACCACATTCGAAGTACTCACCCTGAAGAGACATCCTGCATATCAAAAGCCATTACCTTCACCTTCCTGATACTGATGTGTAGAATCTATAATGATATAGAAATGACACAAGTCTTGATACCCTCCAATGTAAACCTCAGTGTCTGGCCAAATACACCTCTTCAAAATATCCCAGTATTACATATAAGTCTTGAATCCATTAAACCCATTATTGGGAGTTATCCACTATACTTAGGTTTCAATTAGATGGATCAAATGAATCGAACGACATGTGCCCTATTAGAACAACAACTCTATGGAAGTATCCCACCCTAATGCAACCAAATAAATTCTTGCTCTATGCACCGTACATCCTTTGCTAATAACAACTCAAGTCATTCTATGATTATTATACCCCATAACGCATAACATAACCTTTATTAAAATTTCCTTTACTCAAGCCATCCTCGATCTCAACCCCTTCAAACCACAACTGATTCACTAATATACTTCAAATTGAAACCTATACAATGTATAACCGTGCAATCAACTAATCAATAACAGGCTCCCCCACTTGCCTCAAAGCCATAGGTCAAAACACATAGAACTCACAATTCCCATACTCTAATACCATGGTGAGGTTAAACTAAATCCTTCATAAGCTCGTGCAACACAAACCATCTAACACTTCAAATCATCTGCAAATCTCACATTCATCCTTGTAACAGTCAAGACAACTCTCATACGCGATCCAAACTCAAACTGCAGCACATATAATCCACGGGTAAAAGAGGACTTTCAACAAACAAGATAGGGATCACGCCACTTCAAAACACTCCGCAGGAGATAACCCACCTGCTCCGCCTCAAAATAACTTCTCTCTATACCCTTCCACCGCCATAAGCATCATGGAATCACCAAATCTTTATGAGTCTGAACTTATATCGTAACATGAAATTTACCCTATTCTCCAACTAGACCATATGAAAAGATCCTCCACACACCCATAACTTGGGGCTAACATCAAATCAAGATGGAAATCAAGCACCTAATAGTTATTTCTATCCTCAAGCAGACCCGTCTCGTCATATTCAAATCATATGAACACATCTCGTAGTCACATCATACTCGCCACATAGCCATCCTGTCATCACTTCCACTAATAGGGACACCAACGAACATATAAATCCAGAAGCATGTGCCCACACAATTAACACCTCAACACTTAAGCTATAGGCAAAAACACGGCCTCAAGTCCTCCAAGCTGGCCCAACATCGTCACACAGAAATCATATCTCACCCTTCGATTAAGGAATCACGAACCATTGATGAACAGCCGATACTGAGCGCTCAAGCGTGCACACAAATGCGTGAAAGGAGTTCAAGGAGTTAAGCTTCAAGCTGAATTAATGTCTCACGATAGGAATTCAATAATCTGAAGTTTATTTCCTAAAGGTTCTGCAGCCTCTTGAAGATAAGTACAGACGTCTCCATACCAATCCGGGAGACTCTACTAAATCCGATCATGACCCATGAGACCAATGTAACCTAGGCTCTGATACCAACTTGTCACAACACAAAATCCAACCCGTCGTGATGGCACCTATCGTGAAACTAGGCCAGCCTCAACTCAACAATCAACACGATAATAATAAGTTTGAAAACATTTACGGAAGCTTTTAACAGCTAAAGAACTATTTGAAACATAAGAAATTCCAAGAATAAATACAATCCATCCCAAAATCGGGGTGTCACTAAGTGCATGAGCGTCTAAGGAAAATACATAATCTAACATAATGTCTAAGGGAACAACTGAAATACAACTGGAAAATAGGGTGGATAGCCAAGACCTGCGAACGCCGTGCAGATACCTCAATAATCTCCTGTTTATTGTGAAAATGGTAACAACAATTAAATTTATAAATGTGATTCTAAAAATATGTGATCTATTCCCGAGCTAGTTGTTAGAGCAGTTGATGCTAATAATATGGGGTTTAATGATGAAATGCTAGCTAAAATGAGATAGTAATTGAACCGAAGGGCCTTCTGCCCGGATATAGGCCGGGTCAATGGGGGACCTCGGAGGCGAGCTCAAGCTATCAGGGATAGTTGGGGATGGGATAACAGTTGAGGATATAATTAAACATGGCTCTTTATGGCCAATACTAAGTTATATGATGAAGAAAAAGTAAGAAAGCGATGAATATCAAGGTGACCTCAGGCCAGTGAAAACGAACAAGTTTAGAAAGGAGAGAGAGAGAGAGAGAGAGAGAGAGATATTATTTCACTTATGGAGAAAATAGAGCAACATCATCCCTTTACAAGGCAGGGTGAGTCCCCTTTATATAAGAGGGGAACTCGGCTACAAGTACGTGGAGATTAATTACAAAGTATGGAGATGGGATGGCCTGACGCGATGCCTCAACATAGGCTCTAGATAAGCCGGCCCTGTCAGACTTAGTCGTGTGCCTTGGGAGCTTTCTCTTCTATCTGGCTTTGATCTCTGTCTTCTCTGAGTCGGGCCTCAACGAGCCCCGAGGTCGGGAACTCAGTCATGGCTTCCCGTCCTCGGGGCCTCGAGGCATTCTTCCGAAATGACTTGACAGTGAGAAATCAAGTCCTTTGATTTTGCCGCGTACGGATAGTCTCCGCATTTCCCATAACGAAGTGATGGGAAATGATTTTGACACTTGACTCCTCGAGCTTTTTATGGCAATGTCATACCGATGATGTGACTCCTGGCATGAGTTTTATGATAACGGGCATCCACAGGCTTATGTATTTTCGACATCATTTAATGCACTCCCGATTCCCGCTCTCCAAGGTGAAGGCACCGTCGTCGATTTAGTTTTCCAAGGATGCGTTAACTGCATCCATCAGTCAATCTTTCAAAGTCTCGACGACCGTGTCGTAATCCCCTATAAATGGGGGTGTTTTGGCATTGTTTTTCTTATCCCAGTGCCTTCGTTGGCTTGCTTACCTATTCCTTCTTATCATCTTCTTCTATCCTTGAACATCATGTTTGGGGCTCATGGCCTCAAGGCCATTTGGGGGAGCTCCCTCAGATTGTGTTGTGGCCCTTTGCCGGGACTTCCCTTTGTCGAGTATAATCATGCTATCCCGCTATTGTTGTGGTCGTCGATATGCTAGCCTTGGCTGCTGTTGTTGGCCCGAGGTGATGATGGACGGGGAGTCTGTTTCCCCCTCATATAGACAGTCATTCGGATTATGCACCGCTGCTCACTCTCCTACCCAGGCCTGGTGTGGCACTTCATCCCTAGGGATTTTTCTTTCCCAAGGGATAAAGTGGCATTATCGACCGTTGAGGCTGGGGCCCGCCGAAGCATCAACCTTTTACTTCGCCGGGCCATGTCTCTTTTCTATGCCTCATCTGTGTCCCCTCCTTTTCCTCTTCTTCATCTTCTCTGGCGGGAATCCCTTGAGGGATTGAGTTGGGAACCTAGAGGAGGTAGAGGTCGAAGGAATCACCCTCAAGGATGCATGCTCAAGGGGGCGGCGCTCGAGGATGCTGATATCGGAGATGGATCTTCGAGGGTGGACCGAGCCCTCGGGTTTCATCACATGTACATCCTTCCGTTGCTCCTATAGATCTCTAGGCTTTTATAATTGTATGTAAGGACACCTCGATGGTTGTTGTACATGGTTCTATATGAATATGAATATATTTCATTGACTTCTGCTTTCAATTCTTGCTCTGTAATTGCATGTTCCCGCGCCCTTCGAGGCTTTCTGGATTTCTCCCTTTATTGTTGACTGCTGGCATTTAACCTGGGCATGAGCGTTCTTTCCGCTCCTCTATCGATCGACATAGCTCCCTTCCAAACCCATCGTCTTACCTTGGACTAATCTTGAATTGATCTGATAGGCCCGGGCTGTCGAGGCCCTCCGAGTTGTATGAGGACAATACACTGAATTTCGGGGCCTTCGGGGATGTTATCTTGAATGAAGGTCAGTTTCGAGTACCTGTGGGTCCCCTTTCGATCTTAACACATATAACCTTCTTAAAACGTATAGGATTAACTTCTGCTGAGGAGTTGCATGTATTCGGGCGCTGCCTCGGACCTTCGTGGAGCTTTCATGATCGGAGCTTCTTGTGTTTATTCCTCTTTTTTAGAAAGGGAATCATGAGATCAGGTACTTCCCCGCATCGAGTGATGGCGTCAAAAGCTTCCCGAAATCCGATTTCTCTTTGGTGGGGATTCTCGGAGTAGAGCGCTTCCTCTAGATAGGAGATAATACGGTCAATTCCTCGAGTCTTGGCTTCTCGTCGGAGGATACTTTTGGGATCGGGTGTCACCCCATCGACCAGCATCGAGGCTATAGGTTTCTTGCGAGTCACTCTGAGTAGGCGAGTAGTTGCTGCTTCTCGCATATATGTGGGGCGGCTTCGGCTTCTTCGCAAGACCTCAGTATTTTTAGATAGCTGCCCTTCTGCTTAGGCATAGGGTTCTTTATTTCTTTAGGCGCAAAAAGTGTTGGTACATGCCCTTGCTCTAATCTGTTAGTTTTACTATAGTCATGGAAACCACTTCGGGGTCGGCCCGGCAGGGAGTGGGGAGTGCTGCTCCTGACGCTAAGGAACCACGGGAGTTTGCTTCGAAGACGACGTCTTTGATAAAAGGGGAACATCTGGAGATGGTGAGGAGGTACTGTGGATGGAGTGAGGGGATAACGCTGCAGGTGCTTTCCCCGGGCGAGAGTATTACGGACTTTACTTATGGACTCTTGAGCGTATACCTATATCCTTTCACATTTGGTCCCTTTGATAAGGTCGTGCTTGATTTTTGCTTGAAGTATCGGGTTACTTTGGCGCAGATACATCCATCATTTTGGCGGGTGGTGTTGATGATGTGGTTCTTTGTGGAGAGGGTTGGGCTTGAATTCATGCTTAACCACCTCGTCAGGCTATACCGACCCTTTCATCACCAGGGCCTGCTAACCTTGAGGTGCCATTCATAAATGACCTTTGTAGTTTATGATGAAGAGGACGAGGATCGAGAGTGGGCCAGTTGGTTTATCCGGGTCCGGATGGCCAACATTATCCCGGTGGAGCTTTTTCCATTTCCCGAAGGGTGGAATTATGCACGTGAGCAGAGCGTTTGGTGCCTTTTTAGATTTTGCCTATAGCGAAAATCAGTTTGAATAATAGTGTTTTTTCTCTTTTTGCAGCAACTTCACGGACACCGGGCGAAGTCTTTGACCTGTCTGGCTGGGTCCAGAGACTGGTGACCCATTCGATCTGCTATGAGCGTCGATAGGGAGCTGTACTTCGTATTATGTGGGGAGCAAAATACCAAGGTATGTGCGCATGCTGCCTTTGCCTTGGCCTTAGTATATTTGAGGTAACATTTTCCCCTTTCATTTGTACTAGATTCGCCATTTGCAGATATCGGGCGGTCCCTCGGGATGAGGCAGTGCTCTTCCGAAGAGGGGAAGGAGTTGTCGGTCTCCGAGCCGAGGGACAATGGCGATAAGAGGGATTGGCACCCGCGATGTGATGGAGCTTTTAGTGGTGCTAAACGGGCCCGTGTTTCCGAGGAGAGGGCATTGTCCGAGTCTGCTATTCCCGTAGTAGCTGATTCCCAGTCGGCAGTTCCTTCGAGTGAATATGCTTTGCCCGAGGTCGGTTCTCTTGGGGACGAAGAGGTAGGATCAACATGAGTGTGTTCTGACTTCGAGGAAGTTTGTCGGCTTCACTTCGTGGTGAGTTTAGGTGCAGTTCTTCTATGTTCCTTGTCCTCCTCCCTTTATCGAACTTTTCTTGTGCAGGCCTGTGATAGGCTTATGTTTGAGCTGCTCCGTCAAGGGGCCAGGCTTCAAAAGATTCTGGATGAGGGTGAGTCCCTTAGGCTCCTCAGCAAGGAGAAAGAGGTTGAGTTGCAGCATTGGCGATATGAGGCATACCGGAGCTCGAATTATGAGAGCTATTTGATGGAGCGGGTAACTTTATACAACTCGCGCTTTGCTCCCCTTGGACCTTAAAGTTAACCCCGTTTTTGTTATATTAGCTGCAGAAAAGACGGAGGCTTTGGAGTACCTCAAGGGCGACATCGAACGCGTCAAAACTGCATGTGGTGAGCTAAGGTCTCAAGTGCAAGCTCAAGCTTTAGAGGAGACAGGCGCCTTGGCCAAGGTCCCCGCCTTCGAAGCCCAACTCCGCTTGGCTTGTGATAATGCCAAAGTTTAAGCGGATATGATCGAGAAACTTGAATCTGACCTCTCGAAGATCAGCACTGAGATAATTGATGCCCGGGCTGAAGCGGCACTAAGCCAAACCAAGGCTGATCAGGAGATGGTGATTCGTATGAAAGACGCTGCGGACGCTCAAGCTGAGCTGAAGCAAGCCTCGACCGGGAGAAGAGGATCAAGGAATATGTTCATTGCAGATCACGAAGAGAAGTACTCGAGGAGATCGGTGCGAGGGGATTCATTCTCTCAGAGGAATTGTCTCGGTCAAGAGCGGACGAGTGTGACACACGGTCACTTCTTGCTGACAAGGCGAAGAGCGAACCCAGCAAGTTGTAGCCCTTTATAGTGTAGCGTAGATTTTGCCGTTTTGTCTCTTTGTATTTGATAGATGTAGAGCATATCTGTATATGAAGAGTGCACCTTTTTTGCGTATGTAAGATAAGAGGAAACTTGAAACTTTATTTCTTCCGCATCTCTTTTCTGTTTTTGCTTTTGTCCAGGCGGGCTGGTTTCAGTGTTTGGTAGGATCCTCGTAGGTCCTGAACTAATCGGACAGGCCTGGAGGCTCTTAAGCGCGGTCCTTGATGTGAACAGGCATTGAGCCTTTCGTGCTTTGCCCAGTTGTTTAGGCTTAGTCTCCGAGTCAGGCCTTGACTCGAGCTTTCTTGCCCTTAAATCTTCTATGCTCGTGCGGACAGGTAGTAATGGTTCCCATTTCTTGCCCTTGGGCATATTGTAGTTTAACCATTTTGGGTCCAGTCTCCGAGTCGCGTTGCGATTCGAGCTTCAATTGACCCTCAGGTTCTTTCCTGCCTGCATGGGCGGACGGCGATAACCTTTTGTGCTTTGGGTCAAAGTGACCTTACGAATGGGTGGCCCAAAGGCTCACTCGGCTGGCAATAGTGGCATTTATGCCGTGCCCTTAGGCATATTGTTGTTTAACCATTTTGGGTCCAGTCTCGAGTCGCGTCGCTATTCGAGCTTCAATTGACCCTCAGGTTCTTTCCTACCTGCATGGGCGGACGGCGATGGCCTTTTATGCTTTGGGTCGAAGTGACCTTATAGGTGGGTGGCCTAGAGGCTCACTCGGCTGGCGATAGTGGCATTTATGTCGTGCCCTTAGGTATATTGTAGTTTAACCATTTCGGGTCCAGTCTCCGAGTTGCGTTGCAATTCGAGCTTCAATTGACCCGTAAGTATTTTTAGACTGGCGATAGTGCCTCTTACGCTGTTTTGGTGGTTGAGATCTTTCAATATGTGGCCCGGAGGCTTGCATAGTTAACTATTTTGGATCCGGTCTCCAAATCGGGTTACGATTCGATCTCATTTTAATCCTCAAGTTGTCAATTTGTTAGCTGGCGACAATGGCTCTTACGTTGTTTGGTCGAGACCTTTTAATATGTGTCCAAGAGGCTTGCTTAGTTAACTATTTTAGATTCGGTCTCCAAATCGGGTTACGATTCGAGCTCATTTTAATCCTCAAGTTGTCAATTTTTTAGCTGGCGACAATGACTCTTACGTTGTTTGGTCGTAGAGACCTTTTAATATGTGGCCCGGAGGCTTTCTTAGCTAGAGACAATAGCTCTTATGTTGTTTTTGCCCATGGGCTTTTTGTAGGCTTTGTTTTCTGCTCGTTAAGGTCTTTTCAAATAGTTTTGCCTGACCCGTCGTCGATTCTAGAAGAACCTCGATTTCAAGTCGTTATCGGTGATGTTTCGAGCACCTCGGAAGGTTTATAGCTCATAGGCTAAGTAGGTCAAAGCTTTTGTGATTTAAAGCTGACATGGTCGAAGCTCGTTTTTGCCTGTTGAGGGAAGCCTGTTATAACCGGTTCTTTCCGAAGTATATTCGAAGTAGTGGCCTGCGATTTTGTTTAGCGATGGTCGGGCGTCCCCTAGTTGCGTTAATTTGGTTGTATTAGCCATTTTGACCGTAGTCGTATATGTTTGGCCGGAGCTATTTTTGATCCCGAGTGATAGTTTAGGCGTCTACACCGAGGGTATGCCCTTTCGAAATTCTTACAAATGCGACGTATAGCCTAAACTTCAGGATTTTTATGTCTATTGAGGTCTTATAGTTTGTCATGCCTGTTGAGGTCTTACAGTTTGTCATGCATGTTGAGGTCTTAAGGTTTTTTGTTGTAATGTAGAATAAATATGGTTACGTTGAGTCTGCCCGCTAGGGGTCTTACAATTTCGGGTTTTCCAGAGCATGGTGATTAATGACAGTCTCCACGTCACCGAGTTTGTTTAAGCTTGAAAACCGCTTCTGGTGAGCTCGAAGTTGCCTTGTAGGGGCTTTATGAGCCCGGAGTTCTGACCCTGGGGTCGTGTGGGTGCTGAATTGCTGACGTTAAGTCTTCGAGTAGTTCGCGATGCATTTGGTAGAGGGGGCCCCTGTCGGGGGTATATTTGAAATTTCCTTGTTTGGAGAATAAGATGCTGGAAAGATATCCTTTTATTGCTTGGTGTAGACATATATTGTTTCATTGTCGTGAGATCGGCCCGTGCGGGCGCGGCTTCTCGAACCATTCCATCCGGTACATAAATCCCGATTGAGATTTAGACTGTCGTTTCCTGGTCCTCCCGAGGGGACAGTGCCCTTAGAAGAAGATCATCGCTCGTCGTTGGACTGTAGAAGAAGGCCTATGATGTTACACCCTGCAATATTACGTCAATATTACATCCTGCATTATTAAGTTATGATAGTGTTCTACCCAACATTATTACATTATGGAGATGTTATGCTTTGCAGTAATAAATTACGACAGTGTTGAACCTGCAGTATTTTACATTGAATTTGTCGTAAGGTAATTGACATCGGTCCAAGGAAAAGATTATTTGGGGATTATAAGGATTTTGCAATTTCACAAGTGATTAGTAAATTCATTAAGGTGAAAGGGGGATCAAGTCTAAGAAAACGAATTTTGTCAAAGTTTGGCATTTTGGGATAAAATACAGCCCGAGCTAAAATACCCGGTATTTGTGGTCTAGTGACATACAAGGTACTACATGGCCATAATAGTAAGGTATACAAAGTATGTTAAAAGTGAGTTATATTTTAAGTAAGTAGGAATAATTCTCGATTTTGCGGGTAATTGATTAATTACCGGGTAACGGTATATTACCCGATTAACTAATAAGTGGACAAAACTTAATTAAGTAACTCCAAAAAAACGGGGCACAAATACCACAAGGCAAGAATGACTAATAAGTTATATATGCCATGTGGCAACTTATGAGTCAAATTAAAATCTATGTAACAATAAGACTTTGAATAAGTCTTGTCTTTATTTCATTTCTTAGTCCAAATAAGATCATAAACGTTTCCTTCTTAAAAGGATTGAAGAAAATATTAAATGCACTCTTATCTTCATTTCATTCTTAGCTCCAAATGAGATCAGAAACATTTCCTTCTTAAAATGATTCACGAAAATGTTAAATACTTTCTTATCTTCATTCATTCTTAAGTCCAAATAAATGAGAAAGATTGGAAACATTTCCTTCTTAAAGATTCAAGAAAACGTTACACACAGAAGGTAGTTTTCGTTCCAAAAAAAAAGGAATTTGTTGGAATACTAGTAACGTGGAATTTTGCGGTTCTGAAAGAGTACGGTGCAATCCTTGTCAAGAATAGTATACAGAATTTTTCCCTACTCCAGGTATGTTAAGGCTATCCCTTCTTTCTTTTGGTATGATCCATACGATACGAACGAAACGTGCAAATGCACAAATTCCATATATGACTATATTCATAGAATTATTAGAAGTGCCTATGTTCTTGAATTTCCATATATCTTATTATTCCATCGTTTGTTCATGGGTCTCAGAAAATACGTAAAATAATTTTATGATATTAATCAGAGGTATAATGGTCTTATGACGTACCGAGAGATTTTGTTATCGTATTTCATATGCATTTCATGCATTTATACATGTACATTGATCCATGACTCATACGGCGTTATGTATATATATATATATATATGTATACGGGATATGGGATATGGAAAAAGGTTACGACGTTATATATGCACCACCACCTGATCAACTAGTATATGATGATGATGTTGCCCACAGTGGCTGAAATATGATTCAAATGGTGTTATATACGCGTATATATGTATGTATTCAAATGGCGTTATATACGTGTACATATGTATGTATTCAAACAGCGTTATATACGCGCATATATGTATGTATATATACGTTTATGGGATATGGGAAAGGTTATGGCATTATATACGCATCACCACCTGATCAACTAGTATACAATGATGATTTTGCCCACAGTGGCCGATATGATATGATGGGATGCCTTCAGAGGCTGATGATGTTATGAAACATTTACCTATGCACGACATGTCATTCATAGACATATGCATGACGTTAAAAGTAATTTATGATTTACAAATTTATTCAGACTTACAGGTTGAGTCATGTACTCTATATGTCTTCCATGTCTCTTATGTATTTATTTATGTGCCTTACATACTCGGTACATTATTCGTACTAACGTCCCTTTTGCCTGGGGACGCTGTGTTTCATGCCCGCAGGCCCCAATAGACAGATAGAGAGCCCTCCAAGTAGGCTATTATCTCAGCGGAAGATGTTGGTGCGCTCCATTTGTTTCGGAGTTGCTTGTTTGGTTAGTATAATTTAGACGTGTATTATTTGGTATGGCGGGACTCTATCCCGACCTTTATGACATTTATGTACTCTTAGAGGCTTGTAGACATATGTCGTATACGTGAAAGATTGTACGGCCTTGTCGGCCTATGTTTTGAGTTTATAAATGATTATGTTGGCCTATTAGGCCCGTATGTCACGTGTATATGATGATGTAATAAGAAAGATACGTTACGTTGGTACTAGGTCGAGTAAGGTACCGGGTGCCCGTCGCGGCCCATCAATTTGGGTCATGACAAAAGTGGTATCAGAGTAGTTCTGTCCTAGGGAGTCTACAAGCCGTGTCTAGTAGAGTCTTGTTTATGGGTGTGTCGTGCACCACACTTATAAGCAGGAGGCTACAGGGCATTTAGGATTGTCACTCTTTCTTCATACTCTAGATCGTGTGGTAGCTCACTTATAAGAATTCAAATTCCGAAATTCTATTTTATTCGTAATAAGACGATACCTACATCCAGAAAGAAGGCTTGAAAGAGAGAGAGTTGTAGAAGAGCTGAGTCAGAGGAATTGGATTTTTTATATACTGCCTATGATATGTAATTGTGATATCTTTAGCAGATCATGGGTATACTGAAAGGTGTAAGCTTCCTGATAAGAATCCATAAGGCAGGAATGTCTATCCATCTTTATGATTAAAGATAACGAGAGATTAAAATGATAAATACAAGTTTCAACAAGTAAAAGAAGCAAGATGAAGAAGGGTACGAGGCGCCCAGTTAATGAAGGTTAACAGCATTTATAATGAGGCAGAAGAACATAAGATTTTCGAGTTATATTCAACAGTAACAGAGTTATATATAATTGGTTGCACCCATTTCAGATATGCCCTATGGGGATTAACAAAAATAGTATAAGAAGATATGATAGGTAAATTTTTTGTGTCAATTGACATTTCCGAAGGATATTGCGAATATGGTAATAGATCTCTTTATGAGACACCAGATAGTGCACTCTGAAATAGTGCAGCTAGATATGAGTACTACAAAGACATGCACTGTAAGCCTTGAAGGGATAAATATTACCTTAGTGTGGCTTGCATCCCTAGTAAAGCGAGGATGTTAAGCAACTTGAAGAGCCATTAGATAGAGCAAAGGGAAGCTAAGAGCAAAATAATGTCTTGTTCAAGTTAATAAAGTGATAGGCATAAATGTTAGCGGGAAATAAGAAAAGAGTTAATAAAGCATTATGAGTAAGATGTGATACATGGGTAACAACGGTATATCAAAAGATGACAATATTACAAAATCTATAGTCAAGTGAAGGAAGAAACGAGAAGTGACAGGCCTTAGGACAACAAAAGAGTATAGGCCATACAATCATGTCCTCATTTCAAGAAATAAATTTCGTGACTCTAACACGACTACCAGAAGAGAGAGTTAATCCCCATAGTAATAGAGATCAGTATGGGCTGGTAAATAAGATAAACTAAACATGAATTAGGGACTGAGTGACTGGTGATAGTCGCCATCATAAGAACTTCAGATTTTGTTCCGCTAATAATAGAATGGATGACAAAAGAAGATTCATGAGAAATTCAGAGAATGATCATTCAGGAGGACGCTTCCCTACAGCAAATAATGTGAGCAAAGTTCATCTTAAGGGACAGTATGTGCCAGTTACACTAGGTGTTTTCCCTCATGAGTAAGGAAATTTCTTGACCTTGGTACAGAAAGATTTCCGCAAGGCAAGTAAGGGTCATCGATAATGTGAAAAGACGCCAATGATGAAGAGGTAAAGCATCTATAGGTAGATCCTCGTGGCTTCAGCTTTTAGTACACCTCTAAAGGGGGGAATATGGAGTAATGTGGCATTAAGTCAGAATTAAGTGGTTCTAGTGACTATGGAATGGTAAAGGACGAATGTGATAAATAAAAGAGATGGAACTTATTCAAATATTATAGATACGCTACGATTCAAGAATATTGTGCAAGCATGATATCAAGGAGAGGAAGTAAAGGTTCCTGCCCAAGCTGTTATTAATAAATAAGGAGCTAGTACGAGACGTAAGTTAAAACAAAGTAAATAACCCAAGAAAGATTACGAGGAATATTGATATGAGAATGAGCCAACGAGTAGTTAGTAATTGGTCAGGAAGATCTCAGTTTTGGCTAAACAGGAGGTTACAGATGAGTCATCAGATCATTTAAGATAAACATAGTAGTACCCAACATGGAGAATTCAACCTCGGAGAATATCATTATAATACTTGAGATATATTAAAACAAGAGTCGGGGTAGTTAAAGGTATTGTATTAGTGTTACGGGGATAAAAGAAAGTGCCACTTGGAAGGCAGTCAAAATATCACAAGGGCATGGAAGTAAGCAACTACGGATAATTGTAGGCAAGGAAGGACATCAAAAGGTCCGTAATAAGCTCACAGCCTTACAACAGTCAAGGGTTCTCCCTAAGTACTACAACGAAAGACTAGCCGAGGAAATAAGGCAGAAGGCTTCAACTTAAGCACTCCAAAAAGAAAGTGGCACCTACCATGGCTAATAAACGGGAAGTAAAAATCAAAAGTAATATTCAAGATCATATGAGTTGCAAAAAAAAAAGAAAAAAAAACTCTGACATGTATAGTCACTAAGATGAGCTAAGTATGGACGCAACGAGGGGGTAGAAAGACCAGGAAAAGTAATAGCGTACGTTGAAAAAGCCAAGATGGAACAAATAAATTATTTGATCAATGATCCCGAGTTGGTGACGTTATTAATACACTTAAGAGTTTGGAGTTCTATACCTGCATCATATACAGCCGTAGAAGATTCTGGTATACGTTAAAAGAAAGAATTAAGCCCAGGTCATAGACGAAGGATTGAATTGTTAAAGGATTTTATTAAAAATATCCCTCAGCGCCTATGAAAGGCTAAAGTAATAACTAATACCAGGAGCCGCAGGTCGGAAGATAGCTTAAACCTACATAGATGCTGATCAGAAAGAAGAGGAGACTAAATAGTTACATCGACTAAGCGAAACAGGAGGGACCAAGAGAATTATAGACCTCAGAATCACTCTTAATATTAGAGGTGCAAGAGAGATAGCACAACGACTATGTTCTATAACGACTCTATGATAAAGCTAGTTAGAAGGGAACCGGTCTCATAAGAAGTCAGTATGAAACTCCCATCGAATTGTATATGTACAGAGGTGCGAGTATTATAATAGAGCTTCAAGTTATGGACGTGAATTATACCTATGTGGAAGGGAGGTCATGAAAGAGATAGAAGATACGATGCGAGATTTTAAGGTAAGTAAGGTAAAGGTGAACAGCGTACGAGATACTCAAAGGCAGAATTTGTGAATAGTCCATACTTCGGATAGAAGGCTAGAAGTGTTGGGATTCAATATCCAGGATTGATAGCGGCATAATCAATGGCATATCTCATAGCCTATGGTTTCTAGGTATCGAGGAGGATAATTAAGATAGTAAAGAAGAGTTAGAGACGATGTGATATCTCGCTTAATGTCCCGGAATGACACAAGGAAATCTATGACGCAAGCAAGTTGAAAGGTTGCAAGTAATATAAATAGAGTTGTGTAGGTCGCAAGCCATTGTATGGCGAAGCAACAAGGTTCTAGAAGACAAGATTAAGAATAACAAAGGGCGAGTAAGAAGGTAATGAAAATGGATAAGTCCTCATGATTAAGCCCATGAAAACAAGAAGAGCAGATGGTTTCTCTAAATTATACAAAGCTCACTATAGCCTAAATGTACTCAAAAGAGTCTAAGACTAATGGCATTTAGATCCACCCTGGTAATAGAATGAGGGTGTAATTGTGATAGATAAAAAAATGATGTTTGGGCCTTTGATTGAATAATGATTCAACAAAGAAAAGAAACGGATCTTATGAATTGGATAGGATTAAAGTACCCACGCAAGGTGAATCACATTGGGATATTGTGAGGTACGGTTATGAAAGCAGGTTATCGCCCCAGGTGGATCAATCTAATCATTTCAGACGTTCCCCGATAAAACGTGAATCCTAGAAGTAATATTATATAAAATTTTAAGTTATCAGTGGTATATTGTAGATCAATATTGAGGTGAATCAACAATGGATGGACAAAAGTTACAAAGTATGAGATAAGATTAGGTCGTCATTCTAATGATGAATAGTAATGAGGAAGCATTAAAGGACTTAAATTTATACATATGGAATGAGCAACGAGAGTGAGCTCGGACTTGGTAGCAGACCTCAGCAGTGATAAATTAATGTAAGAGTTATGACAGTAAATTCATACAGATGGTTAAACGGACCTATGCGATGAGATATAGCAATATTCGTAAATCCAACAAAGTATCGAGCAAAGGAATTCAATATATCTATAGAGGCCTAGAGAGGCATCCTATTAAGCCTTGTGTATACAAAGTAAGGCCTACAGATCGACTAAAAGGTAAAAAGAAAAAGGAAAGATGAATCGCATAAGTGCACCTACAAAGCCAGGGTCATACAGGCCGCATGACAAGAGGTAATAGAAGTTGCATGATTAGGAAGATTTCGACCACAGGTCATGATATGAGCAAAAAGACTAAAGGGGGGAATACCCTAGACTTTGAATTTATTCACAGAGCAACTGCTTGAATGACAAGTAGAATATTAATGTATTCATAAGAGCTATAAGTTACAAAAATGCTAAGAGCATCAGTCAACATTCGAGGACGAATGTTCCAAAAAGGGGAATGATGTTACACCCCGCAATATTACGTCAATATTACATCCTGCAGTATTAAGTTACGATAGTGTTCTACCTAGCATTATTACATTACGGAGATGTTATGCTTCCCAGTAATAAATTACGACAGTGTTGAACCTACAGTATTTTACGTTGAATTTGTCGTAAGGTAATTGACATCGGTCCAAGAAAAAGATTATTTGGGGATTATAAGGATATTGCAATTTCACAAGTGATTAGTAAATTCATGAAGGTGAAAGGGGGAGCAAGTCTAAGAAAATGAATTTTGTCAAAGTTTGGCATTTTGGGATAAAACACAGCCCGAGCTAAGATACCTGGTATTTATGGACTAGTGTCATACAAGGTACTACATGGCCATGATAGAAAGGTATACAAAGTATGTTAAAAGTGAGTAATATTTTAAGTAAGTAGGAATAATTCTCGATATTTGCGGGTAATTGATTAATTACCGTGTAATGAGATAATACCCGATTAACTAATAAGCGGACAAAACTTAATTAAGTAACTCCAAAAAAACGTGGCACAAATACCACAATGCAAGAATGACTCATAAGTCACATATGCCATGTGGCAACTTATGAGTCAAATTAAAATCTAGGTAACAATAAGACTTAAATAAGTCTTGTCTTTATTTAATTTCTTAGTCCAAATAAGATCATAAATGTTTCCTTCTTAAAAGGATTGAAGAAAACGTTAAATGCACTCTTATCTTCATTTCATTCTTAGCACCAAATGAGATCAGAAACATTTCCTTCTTAAAATGATTCGCGAAAATGTTAAATACTTTCTTATCTTCATTCATTCTTAAGTCCAAATACATGAGAAAGATTAGAAACATTTCCTTCTTAAAGATTTAAGAAAACGTTACACACAGAAGGTAGTTTTTGTTCCAAAAAAAGGAATTTGTTGGAATACTAGTAATGTGGAATTTTGCAGTTCTGGAAGAGTACGGTGCAATCCTCGTCAAGAATAGTATACGAAATTTTTCCTACTCCAGGTATGTTAAAGCTATCCCTTCTTTCTTTTGGCATGATCCATACGATACAAACGAAACGTGCAAATGCACAAATTCCATATATGACTCTATTCATAGAAATATTAGAAGTGCCTATATTCTTGAATTTCCATATGTCTTATTATTCCATCGCCAATTCATGGGTCTCAGAAAATATGTAAAATGATTTTATGATATTAATCAGAAGTATTATGGTCTTATGACGTACCAAGAGATTTTGTTATCGTATTTCATATGCATTTCATACATTTATACATGTACATTGATCCATGACTCAGACGGCGTTATATACGCATATATATATATATATATATATATATATATATATATATATATATATATATATATGTTACGGTGTTATATACGCACCACCACCTGATCAGCTGGTATATGATGATGATGTTGCCGAAAGTGGCTGAAATATGATACAAACGGTGTTATATATGCGTATATATGTATGTATTCAAATGGCGTTATATACGTATATATATATATATGTATGTATTCAAATGGTGTTATATGTGTGTGTGTGTGTATGTATATATATATATATATGTATATGGGATATGTGAAAGGTTATGGCGTTATATACGCACCACCACCTCATCAGCTAGTATACAATGATGATTTTACCCATAGTGGCTGATATGATATGATGGGATGCCATCAGAGGCTGATGACGTTATGAAACATGTACCTATGCACGACATGTCATTCATACGCATACGCATGACGTTAAAAGTAATTTATTGATTTACAAAGTTATTCAGACTTACAGGTTGAGTCATGTACTCTATATGTCTTTCATGTCTCTTATGTATTTATTTATGTGCCTTACATACTTGGTACATTATTCGTACTAACATCCCTTTAGCCTGGGGACGTTGCATTTCATGCCTGCAGGTCCCGATAGACAGGTCGAGAGCCCTACAAGTAGGCTATCAGCTCAGCGGAAGATGTTGGTGCGCTCCATTTGCTTCGGAGTTGCTTGTTCGGTCTGTATGATTTAGACGTGTATTGTTTGGTATGGCAGGACTCTATCCCGACCTTTATGACATTTATGTACTCTTAGAGGCTTGTATACATATGTCGTATACGTGAAAGATTGTATGGCCTTGTCGAACTATGTTTTGAGTTTAGAAATGATTATGTTGGCCTATTAGGTACGTATGTCACGTATATATGATGATGTAATAAAAAAGATATGTTACGTTGGTACTCGATCGAGTAAGGTATGGGGTGCATGTCGTGGCCCATCGGTTTGGGTCATGACATGCGACCTTATTGGATCCTCCTCTGGGGGGTACATCGCTCCGCAAATAATTTTGCAGATGAGGCCCTCTTTGGGGTGGAAGCCCTATTGAGGGGAAAGAGCGTGGCGTGCCCTTTTTTAAGACCTAGGGATCTTCGGGTAGAGTTAAAACCTCCGAATATCCTGGCCAGCTGTCTGCACACAGGTTAGTGAAAAAATAGCAAGGGTGTAAAGTAGTTCTTCCTCACCACGGGATGCATAGGCGGTGTTTCAAGATTGGGTATGTTTCTACCCTTTCGGGGCATGAGCCCCAGTTCAGCTTTCTGTTGTGTCTTATCAGGCTTGGCCGAAGATGTGGTTTGCTTACCCTTTGATCCTTCCAAGGATGGGGCCATTGACGCCGGCGATGTGCCATATGGTGAAGAACCTCCTCTCGTCGCATATTGCTCTCTGCCGACTTATTTTAGTTCCACCCTTTGAGAGGGATTTCATTCTTTTGGCGAAACGGGGTCGATGCTATTCTCAGGTGGTGTGCCGGTGGTCGTCTGAATAAGGAGTCCGTGCTTTGCACTTCCTTTGATGGTACAGAGCTCGTCGTCCCGGCCCGAGCTCAGACGGGTCGTATCAAGAGAATGGTCTTTGTGGCGATTATCATTTGGAATTTGCCAGGGATTCGGGATGCGGGAGTGATTTGGTCCGTTAGTCTGGAACGCCCAATTAACTTTGGTCCGACATCGCTGTTGTACGTAACCGCACCACCTGATTCACGAACATATGTTTTATTTAAGATAATCAAATAAGGGAGAGGATTACCAATGCGTCAGTGTGACGCCGGGGCGGAGTCTCGGTGCCCTTTTCCCTGGGTGTAAGGGTGTCCTCCGAAATATTTCCCTGGACCCATTTTTTCCTGATGGCGAACATTTTTACTTCCCATTTTATGAGTCCTCGGAAGGTGTCACTACTCCTTCACTGTCGTGGTAATACGTCGTGGCTTGTTTGCTTCATTCTTACCTGTTGCATTCCTCCCTTGGGGCTGGATTCGAGACTGAACGCTCGATAGTACTCTGCGGTGATTTTTACTGAGCAGCACGGCTATCTTCCTTCTAAGCTGGTGGCCATTTTTGATCCCGCGGTCGTGCGTGCCCTGTGGTTCCCATACCGGGTTATGGTTCTTTTGAAGTGGTTTTGGTCGAATAGGCCTGAGTCATTCAGCATCCCTGGTTTCGTGGTGCATGGATGGTACCTCTATCTATTTGGCCTCGAACTACTTCCCTACCATTGTGAGGGAGGTTGCATCGTGTGGTGTTCCTCCCATTCGTGGTGCATGGATGGTACCTCTATCTATTTGGCATTAGTTTCTTTGATGGGAGCCTGCTTGGGTATACCGGGCCCGTAGAGGCTCCCAAATGGTTGTCTGTGGCCCTGATTCATGGCAGGTGCCGGGTACAGGCATCCCACCAGGTCTAGGCTGGGTATCTAACTAAGCTTCGCTTGAAATGACCCAGAGTCGTCGGGCATGCTTCGTTTAAACTTTGGGCGAAGGCTTAGGTTACCCAGTCATCTGAAACCGGGAGCGATCTCATTCGTCCTATCAGGGAATGAGGCGCGACTTCTTGTGGTGTTTTATTCTCTCTTTGTTCGGCCTCCGATGTGCCGGGATCTTCCATTACTGCTTCAATGGCGTCGGCATGTGCTTCTGCAGAGGAATCTGTTGGCATGGTAAACGAGTTCGTGAGATCAGGCGCTAGGCTGCGGTGCCACATCATGGTTTCTCTCGAGAGTGTTTCCCCAAACTTTTTCAACGGGACATGCTCGAACTCATCATCTTGAAGGTTGCTACCATTTTACGCACACGTTTAAGCGATGGTGCACTCGTCGGGATCCGAGGTCTTGTCGCACCTAGGGAGTTCCGACGTTCTGTATTTCCGTGAGCGGGTTCCGGGACCGATACCCAGGGAGATAACTATTGCATGAGCCTCCTTGAACTTGAATTGATTCTCTTGGAGAGATCCTCCAAAGTCTTCGTTGTGGCGGTATATGTTATCCATTCGTTGTTGTTTGACCTTTTAGGTACTCGTTTGGCGCAGGGAGCCATTTCCGGTACTATTGTGATGGGGATCCCCGGATGGCTCTGCAACTGAGCGATAGTCAACTGCTGTGCCTACAATATTTCAAAAATGCCATGAAAACTAACTTCCTGTTCTTCCTGTGCCGGGGTTTTTTGAGCTTCATGTTGGTTGATGTGTCGTATGCTCCTGTTGGTGTGAGAAGTTTTGTCGACTTGTTATGCGTCTTGTGAGTCCGCGTCCCCTAGAATTGGTCCGTGCGCATTATCAAGATTCGGTAGTGGTGCTCCAGCGGTCGGGACAGCCACGCCATTTTCACCGTGATTTTTGAGGTTGTCGTTCTCGACTCCGTTTACCGAGCCAGAGATTTTGACCTGAAATCAAAGGATCTTGGACAAGAAAAAGTCTGAAAGATAATGTGCATTTGTGCAATGAAACTAGCAAGAAAATAATCACTATTATTTTTAGCCCCACAGTGGGCGCGAAAACTGTTTACCGTGAAAATGGTAACAACAATTAAATTTGTAAATGGGATTCTAAAAATACATGATCTATTCCCGAGCTAGTTTTTAGAGCAGTTGATGCTAATAATATGGGGTTTAGTGATGAAATGCTAGCTAAAACGAGATAGTAATTGAACCGAAGGGCCTTCTGCCCGGATATAGGCGGGGTCGATGGGGGACCTCGGGGTTGAGCTCGAGCTCGAGCTATCGGGGATAGTCGAGGATGGGATAATAGTTGAGGATATAATTAAACAAGGCTCTTTATGGCAAATACTAAGTTATATGATGAAGAACAAGTAAGAAAGCGATGAATATCAAGGTGACCTCGGGCCAGTGAGAACGAACAAGTTTAGAAAGGAAAGAGAGAGAGAGATATTATTGCACTTATGGAGAAAATGGAGCAACATCAACCCTTTACAAGGTAGGGAGAGTCCCCTTTATATAGGAAGGGAACTCAGCTACAAGTACGTGGAGATTAATTACAAAGTATGGAGATGGGATGGCCTGATGCAATGCCACAGCATAGGCTCTGGATAAGTCGGCCCTGTCAGACTTAGCCGTGTGACTTGGGAGCTTCCCCTTCTGTCCTGGCTTCAGTCTCCGTCTTCTCTGAGTCGGGCCTCGACGACCCCCAAGGTCGGGAACTCGGTCGTGGCTTCCGGTCCTCAGGGCCTCGAGGTGATCTTACGACATGACTTGATAGCGATAAATCAAGTCCTCTAATTTTTCCACGTACATCTCCTAAGTCAGAAGCCTCAATCAACCACCGCCACTAGATCCAAAGTTCCTGAATCTACACACGAGGTGCAGGGGGTAACGTGAGTACACCAACTCAGTAAGTAACAAGTCCAACCTTTGGAGTGATAGGTAATGACGAACTCAACCTCCTCAAGGATAATAGAAATAATGTACAGAAATGTAGGCATGCTTTCAATTAAATAAATAGCTCGAACAGTAAAACAGAGCAAGTACGAACAAGGGAAAGAAGTGTAACTCTGCTACATCTATGTGTCAATGCACATATTGTATGAAATGCACCATGCTGAGTGCCTCATGTGCCTAAAATCTCAAATGCTTGTCCACTCAGTACTGTATATGGCGCGTACGGCCCAGGGAAGATCCATCCCGGAATATATACATCTCTAACAACAATCACTCAGTACTAAGGAAGGCCATTCCAGCCTATGGAGAAGATCCATCTCTAGATAATAAAAATAACAACCTCACAACCACTCGGTACTGTATATGGCTCACAAGGCCCAGGGAAGATCCATCCCAGAATATATACACATCACAGACCAACAGTCTCCTGTACCGAGGGACAGGCCAATCCGGCCATTATGGAGAAGATCCATCTATAAATATTAAGTACTTCGGACAAGACCCATGTCCAGGGAAGATCCTTCCCTTAATAATATCAATTGCGCTCACTGGGGGTGTAAAGACTCTGAAAGGGCTTCTCTTAGTCCAAGTGCTATAACAAGCCAACGAAAGCATGTTCAATATCTCGCTGCGACATGCAGCCCAATCCCATATTGTCACTCAATATCGGCTCTCAAAATTACTCAGTCATTACTCTTCAGTCTCACACACACAGGCTCAAATATGTCATGATGCTAGCCCGAACAATCATATGATGTGTCAAATAACAATAATCGATACTGAGGCATGATATAATATGCATGAACGGGACTAAGTACAGAATATCAATGAGGCTAATGATATGACAACACGAACTACCTCTTGGGTCTCAACAGTATTAGTGTGAAGCCTTAACATGATAATTAGCATGATTTGTAGCTTATTAACTTAATCACATAATTATAACACAGATATCAGCAAGAAAGAGTCATTAAGTGGTGTCATTGAATAACGCAGGCCGTGATTCTCACGGTGCACGCTCGTCACTTGGCATTTGTGTCACCTCAATAGTAATCATAGAACACATAATTCGGGTTTTGAACCCTCAGAACCAAGTTTGGAAGCGTTACTTACCTCAAGCCAAGCCAAACTCTAGCTCACGATGCCCTTGCCTTTCGATTCGGACTCTAACCAAAATCAGAACCATAACATCAATATATGCTAAGGGTACAAAGCCCACGCGAAAATAATCAAATTATATTTCAAATCCCGAAATTGGTCAAACCCGACCCCCAGGCCCACATATCAGAATCTGATAAAAATCATATCAATAGAATCCTTATCCTCCCACGAGTTCATACATACCAATAACATCAAAATCGAACCTCAAATGGCCCCTCAAATCCTCAATTTACACTCTCCAATTTCAAGCCCTAACTTCCCAATTTTTTCACCCTTAATCTCATAGATTTCATGCTTAAACAACGGAAAATCAACATAGAATCGAGTTTTAGGTTCAAGAAACTCACCTCAATGAAAACCCCCTTGATTCCCCTCTTCAAAACCCTCCAAAAAGCTTCAACTCCAGATAAAAATAGTGGAAGACAACCCAAATTTCGCGAAGTCCACCTTATATACTTTCTGCCCAGGCATCTCGCACCTGCGGCCCATTTTCCGCATCTATGGACTGTTGCGATCCACACTACTGGATCTGCGACTTCCACTTAAATCCCCCAAACCGCTTCTGCAGTCACCTTACCGCACCTGCGGTTCCTGCACTTCTCAGCCTTGACCGCACCCGCGTTCTTTCCTTTGCTTCTGCGGTCTCGCACCTGCGGTCCCCTAACCGCAAGTACGGTTATTATAGAACTAGCAACTTCAGCTGCATTCACCAATTTCCAAACTTTTCGATAGCCATCTAAAATTATCCTGGGGCTCACGGGACCTCATCCAAAAATACGAACAAGTCACATACCACTATTCAAACTTGTACCAATCTCCGGAATGCTCAAAACAACACCTAAACATCAAATCACCCTAGGATTCAAGCCTAAGGATTCCAAAACTTCCGAATTCCGCAATAGATCAAAAAGTCTATCAAACCTCACCCGAATGACCTAAAATTTTGCACACGCGTCATAAATGACATCACAGACCTACTCCAACTTCCGGAAATCTATTCCAACCCCAATATCAAAATTTCCACTACCGACCGAAAAATGCTAAATTTCTATTTTTGCCAATTCAAGCCTAAATCTACTATGGACCTCCAAAATACATTCCGAACATGCTCCTAATCCCAAAATTACCTAACGGAGCTATCCGAACCGTCAGAATTCACATCCGAGACCTTCTCTACATAAGTTAACATCCGGTTGACTTTTTTCAACTTAAGCTTATTCAAAAAAGACTAAGTGTCTCATATCTCTCCAAAACCTCTTCAAACCTGAACCAACTAACCCATTACCACATAATACAGCTGAACAAGACATAAAGAAGCAGAAATGGGGAAAACGGGGCTGAAATTCATAAAACAACCGGTCGGGTCGTTACATCCTCCCCTACTTAAACATACTTTCATCCTCAAATGTGCCTAGAATTATTCTGAAAACCATCTAATCATTGTGTAACCTTACCATGCACATACCCGGGGGTGATCCCACTTCACCCTATCTCATATAGGTCTGATAGCACAAGGTAATTGAAATTTTTACAATCTAACCTAGCCCATAAACCTTAGAACCAAATTTCCACTTCCGAAATTATCTATAAGATCATAATCTCACATCTACACATCGAATAAATTTGAACACGCTGGAGCAAGCCATAAACACAATTCAAGATTGAAATCACAAGATATACCATAAAACTCGAACACTCATAGTGAAAACTTCAGGTCACAGCAACTGCTCGAAATAACTGAATACCGATAATAAACCTCTCATCAAACCAAGCCTCATTCCAACACTTTCGTACTGCCAACGATGAATGAAACACAAAGAAAATCACAACCATTCTTCAGATAAACTAGTCGTGGAGCTCCTTCTCCTTCGGCAAGGACCATAGCAAATTTCTAAATCGAATCCCGATATTATCCTTCCAACATGCGAAATCCAATCCGATAGTATTCATTCTAGATCCCAATGACCTCATCTCATCCAACACGACTACTCTAGTGACATGACACATCAATACAATCTAAATCCACAACTCGTGAGACCCGTGCACCAATAAGCAACAGTCCAAATGTACTCAAATCATGGAAAGATGACTCAATTGAGAGATCTGTACCGCAAGCTCACCGGTACTACCCCAATGCAATGCTGAGAACCCATCACACATTGTAGAACTAGAACACACAAATCTAACCCGAAGGATCATACCTCCACACAACCTCGCTACAATGCGCGACCTTATTCGAATACTAGTCTACATGAAACACCTCAAGTCACTATGTTCAAAATCAACAACCACGTGCAATTTGATGTCTAGAACCAAAAGCAAATCATCATAACCATTGTGAAGTAAATGACGTAACACCACACAAATCCGAAAGGACACAATCGATATGCCATCCACCAAGCAATATCCAATACTATTCCCGCTCGAATTCCACTATGAGACCTCAATAGAACCACACAGTATGTACTTATAACCAACATATCATAACGCCCTGCAACACGGAAAGGTAACTCATAGATCACCCCAGAACACTAATAAGCTCAATAACAATCAAATCAACACATCCCTTAACACCGAAAATGAATCAATGGTAGGGGTCTCTACACTGACATCCCTCACAAAGACCAAATGAGGAAGACAAGCTTTCCCAACCATCCGTTGGGTCTTCAAATAAAATGAAATATCATCCTTCTTGGAGCATAATCCATAGAATCTCGCCTCTTAATCAGTGGCATCCCCGACATAGCCAACATCGTCATATTAGCGCAACGGTCCGGAATAATACGAAACAGAGACAACCAGTCCATCCCTAATATCACATCAAAGTCTAACATACTAAGCAACAAAGGATCCACCCGGGTCTCCAAACCCCCAACAGTCACCACACAAGGCCGATACACACAACCCCCCAATCAAAACATAACCTGTTATGAGAACTCCCAGTCTCTAAATCCATATAGCACACAAATCACCATATGCGATCCCAATTCCACTGTCTGAATATATAACACACCTCTAATACCCAATCATTCCACGAGGGATACTCCTAAAATTCTTCTATGCCACTAAGCAAACTCAAATATCAGCAGTTGAACAAATATGAGAGTGCCACAATACCAATGATGTATTATTAACTCAATCACATTGCTATTCCTGAAATGCATGCCCCATCAAGCCATACCAATTAGCAATACCATTGTCTAATCATCTAAAAATGCATGTATTGCCTAAGAATTTATGACCTTCCTTTCATAACTGAACTGTGACCTTTCACATGCCAATCTCAACCCTATACAACATACCGCATATATGCCATCCTATGAAAAATATGAGACCTTAAAAATCCATTCCGAGCCACAAGAAACTACGTACTCCACTAGCCAAGAACTTTCCATTTGGTCCAATCTGGAAGAAAATTGTTATACATCACATGCTCCTCAAGCTAGTAGAAATTATACATCTCTAACCATGGTAGAAACCATCACGAACTCTTCGAATTCCATTTGCACAAAACCAAACCGTCAGGACTGAATCCTTCTAACTCGACCAAGCTATGCGAGTCACCAAAAACCCAAGAGCATTGCCATGAAACAACTGTAGAAATTCATTACCTCAGAAGCACCCAAAGGACTAATCATATCCCTTACCATGCCGATCCGGCCTACTACCAAGTTGTCCTATTTATCCAAGTTACTTCTAAATTTCCTTCGAATTGATATTTCCCTTTGCTATAATAATGCAATCCTCAACCCAGACTCACCACACGAGACTCAAGCATGAATCCGAACCATTTAAGGCTCATAAGTCATTGAATATTCTCTTAAATATTCCCAAAAGTACCACATTCGAAGTACTCACCCTGAAGAGACATCTTGCGAATCAAAAGCCATTTCCTTCACCTTCCTGATACTGATGTGTAGAATCCATAATGATAATAGAAATGACACAAGTCTTGACACCTTCCAATGTAAACCTCAGTTTCTGGACAAATACACCTCCTAAAAATATCCCACTATTACATATAAGTCGTGAATCCATTAAAACCATTCTTGGGAGTTATCCTCTCTACTCAGGTTTCAATTAGGCTGATCAAATGAATCGAACGACTTGTGCCTCATTAGAACAACAACCCTATGGAAGTAACCCACCTTAATGCAAGCAAATACATTCCTGCTCTATGCACCGTACATCCTTTTCCAATAACAACTCAAGTCATTTTGTGATTCTCATACCCCCATAACGCATAACATAACCTTTATTAAAATTTCCTTTACTCAAGCCATCCTCGATCTCAACCCCTTCAAGCCACAACTGATTCACTAATATACTTCAAATTGAAACCATACAATGCATAACCGTGCAATTAACTAATCAATAGCAGGCTCCCCCACTTGGCTCAATGCCATAGGTCAAAACATATAGAACTCACAATGCCCATACATGTGACATACAGGCCTATAAGGCCGACATGATCATTTGTAAACTCAGAACATAGGCCAACAATGTCATACAAGTATCCATATACATGACATCTGTCTACAAGCCTTTAAGAGTACATAAATGTCATAAAGGTTGGGATAGGGCCCCGCCATACCTATCAATACATGTCCAAAGCATACTGACAAAATAGGCAACTCCAGATCAAGTGAAGTGCACCAACACCTTCCATTGAGCTGATAGCTTACTAGGAGGACTTTCAACCTCTCTATCGAGACTTGCAGGCATGAAACATAGTGTCCCCAGGAAAAAGGGACGTCCATGTATATAAAGTACCAAGTATTTAAGGCATGAAAGAAGTATATAAAAGACATGAAAGAAACATAGAGTAAAGAATTCAACCTGTAAGTCTAAATAGCTTTGTGAATCATGAAACATTTATAATGTCATGCATATGCGTATAAATGTCATATCATGCATAGGTATTGCGTACATTACATCATCAAGCCTCTAAGGGCATCCCATCATATCATCTCGGTCTCTGTGGGAGAAATCATCAACGTACCAGCTGATCAGGTGGTGGTGCGTATATAATGCCATAACCTTTTCTCATACCCCATATACATATAATATACGTGTATATAATGTCATCTGGTCATGAGTCAATGTACATTTATAAATGAATGCAATGTATAAGAAGTAAGTCAATAAGATCTCTCGGGATGTCATAAGATCAATATGCCTTCGGTTAATATTATGAAATAAACTTTATCAACTTATGTATTGACTGATGCACTTATCAGTCTCATAACCTATAGCTCTTACAAATACTTTTATATTGTCATTGCCATTTAGGCAACTATTTTGTGAATAAATCCAAAGGCCAGGGAATTCTCCCCTTTAGGCCTCTTTCTCACACCACGACATGTGGTCAGAATTCATCCAATGTAGTAGTTGTTGCTACCTTCTTTCATGTAGCATGTACAACTTTGTCCTTGAGTGCGACTACGCAACTCTTCTCTCCTTTTTCCTCTGGCTTTTAGCCAATCTCTAGGCCTCACTTTGTGAACATATACAGAGCTATAGCAAGTTGTCCCTCTGGGAATCTATAGGTGTACTAAAGTTCTTCGCCCGGTACTTTGTCTAACTTATGACTATTGATATATCTTGTTTCATGGCCTTGGTTATCTATCCTTATGGCTTTACTGTGTCTAGGTAGGTCATACTATATCATACCACTTACTTCAGTTTATTATTATCGAGGTCTGCCAACCAACTCCAGGTTACTCTCTCACTACTTATCCTATATGTATAAATCTAAGTCCTTTAATGCTTCCTTATTATTGTTCATCTAAAGAATGACATCTTAATCTCCTCTCATACTTTGGAACTTTTATCCAGCTATTGGTGATTCACCTTAATGTTTATCCATAATCTACTATTGATAACTTAAAACCTCTTACGTAATGCATTGTCATTAGGGCTTACGTCTCATCGGGGAACATTTGAAGTTATTTGCCTGATCCACCTATAGACAATACTATACTTCAATAATTGTATTTCATAGCATCCCAACATGATTCATCTTATTGGGGGGAGGGTATTCTAATCTTATGTAATTCATGAAATCCCTTTTCTTTAAATCATTACTGAATCAAAGGCCTAAACGTCATCCACTTATCTATTATAATTACACCCTTATTCTACTACCAAGGCAGTATTTCGTCTTTTTACATGTTCCTAGTCTTAAACTCCTCCGAGTTCATTCAGGCTATACTGAGCTTTCTAAAACTTATGGAAACCATAAGCTCTCTTGTTTTATGGGCTTAATCCCGAGGCCTTACCTATTCTTGTCACCTTCTCACTCACTTTTTCTCATCCTTACTCCTATATACCTAAAACCTTGTCGTTCTATGATACTTTAGCTTGCAACCTATACATATCTATTTATACTACTCGCAACATTCCTTTAACTTGCTAGAACCATAGATTTCCTTTCGTGCATTCTCGGTTGTCTTTAAATGTGAGCAACTACTTTTTCTGGTCGTTCTGCCATTTTTTACATGAATACTTGGCTTATCTTAGTGCCCACATATATTGGAATTCCATGTAACCCATATGATTTCGAATATTACTTTTGATTTTTTTTCCTCGTTCATTAGCCGAGATAGGTGCCACTTTCTTATGGAGTGTATACAATATTGTAGTGAGACTATTATTACAAGACCATTTCTTTTTCAAGTTACTATGATTAGGTTAAAGCCTTCTTCCTTATTTCCTTAAATAGTCTTTCATTGTAGTACTTAGGGGAGACCATCTGACTCTACCTGCGAGCTTATTACATCATATACCTGATGGAATTTTTGATGTTCTTGCTCGCCTATAATTATCCCTAGTTACTTACCTCCGTGCCCTCGTGCTCGTAAGGTTTCTTCTGATTTGAAATTTGTGACTGTCTTCCTAGTGCCACTCTCTTTTATTTTCATAACACTTATACGGTACCTTTAACTACCCCAACTCCTATCTGAATATTTCTCTAGGATTACAACGTCATATTTGCGAGACTGAATTCACTATGTTGTGGTTCACTATGTTTATCTTGCACAATCTGTTGATTTGTTTATATCTTCTTGTCTTGCCATAACTAGGCTCCTCCTAAATTAAATACTAACTACTCATTGGTCCATTCTCACCTCTATATGCTGCATAATCTCTCTTGGGTTTTTTCTTTTGTCTTAACTTACCTCTTGCACTGGCTCGTTATGTATCAAGTTTTCATTCACACTTATTTATCAATAACATCCTGTGCAGGAACCTTTACTACCTATCCCTGGCATCGTGCTTGCGTAATGTTTTGAGTTGTAACATATCTGTAGGATCTGAATAAATGCAATTTCATTTCTTTTGCCTTTCTATCACATTCTTCCTTTACTATTCCATAGTTGCCTGAACCACATAACTCTGACTTAATACCATATCACACCGTCTTCCCCCTTTAGGGAGTACTAACATTTAATGCTATGAAGATTTACCTATAAATATTTTACCTCTTCATCTTTAGTGTCTTTTCACATCTTCACGGACTCTTACTCGCCTTGCGGTAACCCTTCTGTACCAGGATAACTGAATTTCTACGTACGAGGGTGACACCTAGTGTAACTGGCACACTTAGTCCCTTAAGCTTAACTTTGCTCACTATGCTTGCTTTAAGGAAACGTCTTCCTGAATGACCGTTAAAGGTTATTCTTTTGTTGTCCATTCTATTATTTCCAGAATGCGATCTTTAAAATTGTCAGGATCTCGACTATTATCAAATCCTCTTGTCCCTAATTCATGTTCGATTTTATCTTGTTTACTAGACCATACTAATTTCTGTTACTACAAGGGTCTAACTTAGCCTTCTCCTAATCACGTTAGTGTCACCAACTCATTTCTCGAAATGAGGATATGACCTTTGGCCTATACTCTTTTATTGTCTCAAGACCTGTCACCTCTTGTCTTTACCTGACTCTGTCATCGTGTCATATTTTTATTTACCGTTATCACACATTTATCACATCTTACTCATAATACTTCATTTAATTTCTTTTTATTGTACTTCTAGTATTTTTGTCTATCACCTTATTCTAAAAAACTTCAACAAAACACTCTTTCGCTCTTAGCTCCCCTTGCTCCATCCATTAGCTCTTCGGGTTGCCTAACGTTCTCTCTTTTCTAGGGATGGGAAACATACTAAGATAAATTTTTATCACTTCTAGGATTCTAGTGCCAATCTTCTAAATTTTTTCTGGACATTATAGTATTTCATATCTAAATGTACTATTTTAGAGTGCACTATCGAGGTGTCACACAAGGAGAACTATTACCGCGTTTGCAATATCCTTCGAAAATGTCACTTAATGTTAACAATCCATCCACCATTTTGAATTACTCTAACCCAAGCTACATATTGATATCCCATCCTTCTTTTAAACAATATCTGGTAGCTCCCATAGTGCATAACTAAGATGGGTGTGGCCAATTGTACATACATTTGTTACTGTTGAAGGTAAAAACTGATAATCTTCACTAACTGGTACCTCGTACCCGTTTACCTTGCTTCTTTTACTTGTTGAAACTTGTATCTACCTTCTAATTCTCTTGTGTTTTTTAAACCATATGGGTGGATAGATATTCATGTCTTAGAGATCCTTATCAAGATGCTTACACGTTTTAGTACATACATAATCTATCAAAGACCTTACACTTACTCATTATAAGCATGATGCAAAATCAAGTTCCTCTAACTCAACTCCTCCACAACCACATTCAATCTCTTAAAACCTGTCTTTGTAGATGTAGGTATGGTTGTATTATGAATAAAGTATAATTTAGGAGTTTGAATTCTTACAACTGAGCTCTACCACACAATCTAGAGTAAGAAGAAAGAGTGACAATCCTAAATACCCTGTAGCCTCCTGCTTATGAGTATGGTGCACAACACACCCGTAAACAAGACTCTACTAGACACGGCTTGTAGACTCCATATGATAAAACTGCTCTGATACCACTTTTGTCACAACCCAAACTGCAGTGCCGCGATGGGAACCCAATGCCTAACTCAACCGAGTACCAACGTAACGTATCCTTCTTATCAGTATATCATGGGTAAATGAGACGCAAAAGCCGTCATGAGATAAGCAGAATTAAACTAAGAGAACACTCGACATAAGATGACCTAACATGGTATACAAACTTATTCATATGACATACATGCCTATAAGGCCGACATGATCATTTGTAAACTCAAAACATATGCCTACAAGGTCATAAAAGTATCCATATACATGATATCTCTCCACAAGTCTCTAATAGTACATAAACATCATAAAGGTCGGGATAGGGCTCCGCCATACCAATCAATACATGTCCAAAGCATACTGACCAAATAGGCAACTCCGGAGCAAGTGGAGTGCACCAACACCTTCCGCTGAGCTGATAGCCTACAAGGAGGATTTCAACCTCTCTATTGAGACTTGCAGGCATGAAACGCAGCGTCCCCAGGCAAAAAGGACATCAGTACAAATAAAGTACCGAGTATGTAAGGCATGAAAGAAGTATATAAAAGACATGAAAGAAATATAAAGTAAAGAACTCAACCTATAAGTCTGAATAGCTATGTGAATCATGAAACGTTTATAATGTCATATTATGCATAGGTTATGCGTACATAACATCATCAAGCCACTGAGGGCATCCCATCATAGTATATCGGCCTCTGTGGGAAAAATCATCAACGTATACCAACTGATCATGTGGTGGTGCGTATATAATGCCATAACATTTTCCCAAACCCGATATACATATAATATACGCATCTATAACGCCATATGGTCATGGGTCAATGTACATGTATAAATGAATGCAATGCACACGAAGTAAGTCAATAAGATCTCTCGGGATGTGATAAGATCAATATGCCTTCGGTTAATATTATGAAATAAACTTTATCAACTTACATATTTTCTGATACCCATGAATAGACAATGTAATAATAGGACACGTGGGGGATCAAGAACATAGGCGCCCCTAGTATTTCTAAGAGTAGAGTCATTTCTGAAAGTTCTGCATTTGCTCGTTTTGTTTGTATCATATGGATCATGCCAAAATGAAAGAAAGGATAGCCTTAACATACCTTAACTCCGTTAAGTCCTTAATTCCTTCCAAGAAATTCTTCAAACAACTCAACTCAATCTACTATGGCATAAAGAGATTCAAAATCAGTGTTGAGTAAAGGCTAAGTCTGCAACTTAAACTAGTAGCTCGTTTATGTAAATTTGAGCAGTATTTCCCCAGTAACAAGGGCCTCCTCCAATATCATATACCAACAACAAAAACCAAAGCAATACAATAAGAACAAAATTGATAATAAGGTACAAAATATTTCATTAACAAGTCATTAACATATCACGACAAGCGGCAAGCTCGGATTGAATCCCTTTAGCCCCCTTCAACCCCATTATCATACATTAGTTAACTTAAAAACATGTCCATCATGATACAAAGTAAAATTGGAGGACTTCCAACCTCCTATTAATCACCTAATCCACACTCAAATAACCCAACAATCCAACAACAACAACAAGTACAACTGTCTATTGTTATATTGTCTTTATCTTCTTATTCACAATATTAATAACAAGTTCGACGATCAGAGAATATATTAATGAAAACAACATCATAAACAAGTCATGTCCAAAGGTTTCCAACCATTTAAAAATCATGGAAACAACCTTCCCAAAACAGTCCATTAAGAACAATAAAATCTCAAACTATTTCAAGTCTTCTCTTATCGTATCTTGCTCAAATAATGCAACCAACATACAAATAATTTCAAGAATATGTAGTAGAGTATTATACAGACCTAAACCAGCAACAACCACTTGAAAATTCAGCCAAACACATCCCACAACTATCGTTAGTGACAACACAACCTCAAAGAGGTGTTGTTCTTCATTAGAACTAACTTTTGATGTTGAAATATGATGTAATTACTTTGGAATCACTTCAAACCCTTATGGTATATGTTTAGGAAGGTTAGGAGAAGTTTGGAGACGAATTTGAGTCGAAAATGAGCAAAAAAATAGGCATCCAAATCGTTTATAAAGTGAAGTAGGTCGACCACCGCCTAAGTGGGTCCCATTGGGAGCAGCTTATGCGGTCTCACGAAAATACAAATATCTCTCTGCTCCGATGTCGTATCGATGAACGGTTTGATGCATTAAAAACTAGACTCGTAGATCTTCAATATGGTAGATAGATCACCCCATAATTCCAAGTATATTTGGAGAAAACCTCAGCTACATTTGAACTAATTTTTAGCTTATCTATGAATGTAACTTGTGATGACCTTTGCCAACTTTTGTTCCACAACTCGCTTGACTTCAAAACATAACACACGACTATCATATGACTAAAATAACTCATAAAATAACCTCCTTATAATGTTAATAACTCTAGTCTGACCCCAAAAGTACATGTTATAACATTTCTAACTTGTCGACTTTCGACAAAACTTATGTTCTTCAATTCATTTAGCTTCTAAGCCTTCCAACCCTCTTGGTACTTATTATTCATGATCTTAAAGATTTGTAACTTCCAAAGTAACAAGATTAACTTACTTTATGTACTTTCAAAGACGATATCATTTTTAAGCTCACATCAATTGACTTACGACGTACTCTTACTGTACGAAAATATGGGGTGTAACATCTTAACCCTAAATTTTCTTGTATAAGCTTTTAACCAAAAAAATTTATAAAGACCCAAAATGGTTAAAAGAGCTGAAAACATCTACTTGCTTATCATATTCATGTCTTTCTCCTGTTAACATTTTCAATGAATTTAAATTTAACAACAATTAAATAGAACACTAATTCTAAAATTTAATTATCTTTCAACTATCCAAATACGAATTGAATTCTTAAATCAATGAGAAATAATTAAAAGTAAATGAGAAAATTATCGGAATTTATTATGTACACTTAATAACAAGTTTTGACTTGGTGAAGAATTTGTGATTGCTACCATGGCAGAAGGAATATAATTTATAAAATATTAATTTTATTTATTTTGAGATATATTTGTGCAATTGCGTAAATAAGAGAGTATTGATCTTCAAAAACACAAAATTGAAGAGAAGACTTATTAGTTATCCTTTGAGCAAAATAAAATATTTACTGCTTTTGACGTATATTTTCAAATTTATTTTTACTAGTTCTTTTTATTTTATTTTATTTTCTTCCTCTTGTTTTAAAAAAAAAATAGAAGTCAAATAACATTTGGACCCTAAAATAAAAGGGTTGATTGGAAAAATAAATTTTGTTAGTTTTGAGGGGAAAATATGAGCTAGGCCAATCATGACAAGGGCATAATTGGGACCAAGGTCTAATGGAGGGCAAATATATTTTATTTTCTATAGTTGAGAGGCTAATTTAAATTAATCCTACTGATGATAAGGCCATATTTGGGTCTAATTCAAAATAAGGACAACATTACCTTATTTTCAATAGTTTAGGGCAATTTTGGACCTTTTCCCTTTTACAAACCAAAACACACTTCGAATGATTCAGTGCGTCGAGGGAGCATTGTTTTTAGTGTTGGTTTCTACTCCGGCTATCACTACTAGGACTAAGCTGTCAATTCCATTCCATTCCAGACATTCTCTCAGCGAGCCATGGCAAACACCATCCCGTCGGCGAAGAAAGTGAGGCACGAAATGGAGATGTTCGGGGACGTTAGAGTGGACAACTACTACTGGCTCCGCGACGACTCTCGCTCTGACCCAGAGGTCCTCTCTTATCTCCACCAAGAAAACGCTTACACTGATTGTGTAATGTCTGGTGCGTCCGTATTCCTTTCTTAAAATAAATTCATCATACATTTCCTTACTTCTTTTCATGACATTCGTATATTTGAATATTTTAGCTCATGGAATTGCAATGTGTATCAAACATTAGTTCCATGGAATATACCAAAGATGCCTTGAGATCCAAATAGGATTCATTTGGTCCTACGTATTTCAAATTGGTAGGATTAAATCCTTTTTAGTTCTTTGGATATTACCTAATTAAATTTGGATTTAAAATGCAAACTAAATTCACAATATAATTCAATCCATCCTGCCGCAAGGCCTTTGGTCTCATGATAAGTGTAGCTTGTGATGATAGGGCTAGGCGCAACTCATGGGTCCAAACCCTGCAACAGAAAGCAATCTGATATTTACACAAGGAGAGGGGTCGGCCCATTATCCTCCGAGTTGACCCCCTCGGGAATTTCTCGGTTTAAGGGAAAGAATATAACCCAACCCATCGTTTGTGACCGTTGAAAATATCTGAAATTTAAAATTCACAAATTTGAAATTCCCTACCAATGCTCCATCCAAATGGACCATAGAAATTTTAAACCCCTCTTAATTCTAAATGTCTCCATCCAAGCAGACCCTTTCGTTGGCGGCATAAATAAAAGTAATTCCAGTAGAAAAGTTTGCTATAAGTTCTACATAATACTCTTCAACATGTTTATGTGTAGCCCAGATAATGCTTCGAAAAGTAAAAGAGTGAGGTCAAGCTGAGTAACCTGTTATCTCTCAGCACCACAGAATATTAATGTATATCTGCATATAGCAGGTGTGATACATTAACTGAGCTTGTGGGATTTCTGCCAACCTGGAAACCTTGTATCCATTCTAGTTCTTTTGCCCTTCCCAACATTTGACTGAAGACCCTCCATAGCCACTATGAATAAGAAAGGGGAAATTGGATCTCCCTGCCTTAGTCCTTTCTGAGGGGAAAAGAACCCGACAGGACTTCTGTTGACTAGGATTGAGAATTTGACTGTTGAAATACAAAATTGAATCCACCTTATCCATCTGTCGTCAAAGCCCATCTTCTTTAGCATGCTGGTAAGAAAAGACCAGTTTAACTGATCAAATGCTTTCTCAATATCTAGTTTGCACAAAATGCCAGAATCACCACTTTTAATTTTTTAGTCCAGGACCTCATTAGCTATTAGGGATGCATCAGTGATCTGCCTATTCTTGATGAATGCACTTTTTGGCCAGAGATCAACTTGCCAATGACTTTCTTTAATCTCTCAGCCAGTACCTTAGCTGTTACTTTGTACACACTACCAATTAGACAAATTGGCCTGTAATCCTTTAACTCCATTTCTCCTTTCTTTTTTGGAATAAGTGCAATAAAAGAAGCATTGCAACATCTCACCATATGTCCATGCAGATGAAAATGATTCAGGCAGCCATAACATCTGTCTTGATGAAATCCCATGTCTTCTGGAAAAAAGCCATGGTATACCCATCAAAGCCAGGAGCTTTGTCTGGGGCACAAGATTTCGAAGAGGCAAGGACCTCTTCTTCATCACATGGAAGCTCTAGTTCTTCACTTTCCTCCGAAGTAAGTGTAGATAGCCCTTAAAAATTTGTTGTAGGTCTCCAGGTTCCCTTTCCTCATAAAGTTGCTGATGCAACTCCAAGATTTCTTGTTTGATCAGCACTTTGTCTTCAATTAGTTCTTCCCCCACTTTGAGTCTGTCAATGGAGTTGTTCCTTATGTGAGTGGTCGCAATTCTCTGGAAGTATTTAGTGTTTTTGTCTCATTCTCGCAACCATAGACTCCTGGATTTTTGTCTCCAGGATATTTCCTCTGCCAATGCAATCTGTTGCAATTCTAATTTCAGGTTGAAAGTTTTCAGCTTTTTCTCTGTAGTCAGAGGCCTCAGATCTGCAGCTTGGTCGAGGAGTATCAAATCCCCAAGAGCCCTGGTCCTCTTGGTATCTACCTTTCCATAAAGCTCCCTATTCTATACTGTGATGTCTATCTTTAAGAGCCTTAGTTTCTGAACCAAAATGTAATTTGGTGTACCCTTGACTGTGTATGAGAGCCGCCATTCCTTGACCATCTCCAAAAAGCCTTCAGATTGAAGCCACATATTTTCAAACTTGAAATATGAAGATGGGGCTTCCCAATATACATATTCAAGTATAATAGGTGTATGATTTGAGATTACCCTAGCCATTGCACTATGCTTCACATCTTTTAACACATCACTCCATTCATTAGAGATCAAAAGTCTGTCAATTCTTGGTTCTCTCCTCTTGACCATGTGTATTGCGCTCCCTATAATGGGAGATCAATCAATTCCAGGTTTGAGATTAGATCTGAGAAGTTCTTCATTGCCCTGGATCTCCTTGTGCAATTGAGCCTTTCAGTTTCATATCTGCAAACATTAAAGTCACCTCCAATTACCCAATTATCGGACCAAAGACCCTTGATTGATGCCAATTCAAGCCAAAGTACATTTCTTTCTGAGTTGGTATGAGGGCCATATACACCTATAAATACCCATTTGAAGTCTTCTGCGAGGCTTTCAAATTTGCATGAAATTGAGTATGCTCTAGCCTGGGTGTCAACACATTGCCAGGTTCTTCTATTCCACATGATAATTATTCCTCCTTTGCTACCGCATGCTTTGAGTTCAACCCATGAGACCCATCTATTTCCCAATTTTGTCTAATCCATAGAATGCACATGTCTTCAATTTTAGTTACGTATAGGCATAAAAAATCCACCCTCCATTTCCTCTAAAGGGATTCCAAATACTTTTTTTCTTATCATGTAGACCATGCACATTCCAACTAAGGATTTTTACCTTCATTTGGAATGAGTTTTTTAAGACCTGCCCCTGGTTTTCCTGCTACCGCTGCCCTCCTGTAGACCCAACTTTCCTTTTTTAGAGCTAGAAGGTGACTCAGGTTGTCGTTGGATCTGCATTTTCCTTCTTCCTTCCATCCTTGAGACAATCCCCAATATATCATGCTCAAAGCCTACTGCATTTGCATGTTTTTAGCAATGTAATTTTTGTCCATTTTGAAGTATCGACCACAGAAGGTTCATCCACCAATTGCATGCTTAAGTCTTCTCTATCGTGCCAAGGTAGGGGAAGAAATTCATTGAGATAATAATTGGAGAGGTCGGATTCCGAATCACTGGCCGTTGGGTGTTCGAAAATTGGAGCACTTTTGGAATAGATGGAACCGAGATGGGTCTTCTTCATCGTCCGCCTCGAATTGAAAGTGGAAGCATTGTCGTTTTCTTCATGAGCAATGGAAGTGGAAGCCTGTATTTCAACTGAGAAAGGATCGAAGGAATTTCGTAGTTTTGGCAAAGAGGCTTTGTAAGCACATGGGTCATGTTTATAACCGCATCATTCTAGAGAGTGTTATGTTTAGGCCCATCATGATTCTTACCCTTTTGTCGGCTGCTAGAGTAGTAACTGTTGGCCTGGCCCACTTTTTAATTCCTTTCCATTTTCCTTTGGCCCAAGTCTATTTAAAAGTTTGGGTTCCTATTGGAGCTGGTTTGACCGGTCCTTTAATAATTAAAGCTGGGCCCCTCACTTGCACGTTTTTGTACACTGGCACTGTGCTGCTTTTTTGTGCAGTGGTACAAAGACGGCGTCTACCTGCTTCTCTACAAAAGGTGTTGTGTAAAGACTGATGGGTGGTCCTCCGCCAAAATTGCGATTTCAAATCTCCAACTTTGCAGGTCAAGCTCGAAAGTCGCTGGAAGTTTTATGCTGGAATTTTCGACGCAGATTCGAGCCCAGAAGAAATAATTTCTATTTTTTGTGTCCTCATCAACCCCTATGAATCCCCCACATCTATCACCAAGATTTTTGAAAATCTCCGGTGTCTATGCATGAAGAGGAATACAAAGATCTTGGATGTAATGTTCTTTGATTCTCGAAATAGCCGAGAAAACGGAGGATCTTCTCAGCTATTTCGGACCAGCCACTATTGTATTTAACTTCTGGGATAATCAACTGCGTTTTTTTTTTTCTCCCTGCCATACCTCAACTCTTAGGAATCTGCCATAAATGTTGTAATTTTGGTAGACTCTATAAAGAAATTGTTGTTGTGTTCTTCCCCATCTTCCGTAGAAGTCCCCTCCCCCCTTTGGTGCTAGTTGAAGAATGTCAAAAAACCAGCAAAGGTTGCTATAATCTATATTAATTCTGCTAGTGAATCAGTTGCTTCTTTCTATAAGCATAAACCATGTATCCCAGTTGTTGATACGTTCAAAAAAATTGTCCCCTAAAATAAAGAAAGTTTTGTCCTCCATAATGAATAAAAACAGTTGTCGGAATAAAGCTCACCGGAGAGAGTTTCACTGGAGAGTAGAGAGAAAAGGCTCATTTCTCAAGTCAGGGAGAAAAGTTGGAGAGAAAAGTTTTTGCCATAACAAATTCGTTCTGTGTTTGTCAAGTCTCTGAATAACCGTAGCAGGAATGGGGAAGAGAGACGTCATATAAGTTGGGAGTGCATCTAAAACTTAATTCATAAGGGTGAGTCTACCCCCAAGGTACAAATATTGGGATTTCCACCTAGACAATTTCTTTTCACATTTTTCAATTACATTGTTCCATATCTCCTTGGATCTGAATTTTTCGTCCAAGGGCATTCCTAGATAAATAGTAGGCATGGATCCTACTTCTCCCAAGATCAATGGCAATTGCTCCATGTCAAGTACTTCATTGAGAGAGTATAAGAAGCTCTTTCTCCCGTTGATATGCAGTCCAGACATGCCTTCAATTAGAACCAGAATGACTCTCAGAGACCTCAACTGTGTTTCTTCAGCATCACAAAAAATTAAGGTGTCATCAGCATAATGCAAATGTGTGTTACTTAAAGGCTAATGTTTTCATTCCTGGCAACCTCAAACCCATTAATCAACCCATTGACTTTTGCTGTCTTGACCATGTTATTTAGACCTTCCATAGCTAAGGTGAAAAAAAAAAGAGACATAGGATCTCCCCGTCTTAAACATCTACAAGTAGGAAAAAAATCTTCAGGAGATCTATTTATGAGAATGAAAAATTTGACAGTAGAAATACAATATTTTATTCATTTGATCTATTTTTTCTCAAAGCCCATTCTTGCTAGAATCTTAAGCAAGAAATTCCAGTTGACATGGTCATACGCCTTCTCCAACTTACAAAGAATTCCTGGCTTCATCCGTTTAATTCCAGAGTCCACAGCTTCATTAGCAATTAAAGCAGCATTCATTATTTGTCTTCCTTTGATAAAAGCCATATGTTGAGAATCCACCAATTTGTCTATCACCCTTTAGAATCTTTCTATTAGAACTTTTGAAAATAATTTGTATACACTACCTATTAGGCTTATGGGCCTAAAGTCTTTCATCTTCTTCGCTCCTGTCTTCTTAGGAATCAAAGCTATATAAATTGCACTAAAACTTTTCTTAAAAATTCCATGTGAGTGGAAATTATAGAAAGCTTCCATAATATCCTACTTCACCATATCCCAACATTTGATAAAGAATCCCATTGTGAAACCATGAGGACCAGGGGCTTTGTACATGGCACACATCTTTAGGCATCCAAGTACCTCTTGTTCGTCAAAATTTCCTTGCAACAACTCCTTCTCTTCTTCAGTTATAGTTGGACAGTTGACACAATTACTAGTAGGTCTCCATTTTAGAGGTGAGTTCCACAATTTGAACTCACTTTGCTATTAAAATACTCCATGGCTTGCATTCTGTTTGTATTTGTTAAATAATCTATACACCTCATTATTTGTCAATAAATGATCTCTTTGTAGAATTAATTCTTATACCCATATTCTATTGATATTATTTTGTGGAAGTAAAAACTTTAAAAGCATAGTGTGTCAAATTCTTATTTCAATATCAGAAAAAAGAGGGTGTAGGTATGTCGTCATTTTCCTCATAAGAATATCCTTTGTGAGGAAATGAAAAGTATTTCTTTTTTTTTTTTCCAAGTTAATTCTTGTTCAGAGTTCAACATGTTATCCAGATATTATTTAAAGCTAAGTTGCTCCGACACGGCAGTTTAGGTGCCGCACCCGTCTCGGCACGACACTAGTATAGGTGTTGGTATGGGATCCGTACTGAATTTGGTCAAATAATTTTTGGTACTTTGTCGATGACGGACGGAAAAATTCGAGACGAGATACAGTTTGATTCCCGAAATCAAAACCAAAACTAGGGTAAATTTGAAGAAAATAGCATACCTTATCTAGGAACTCAATTTGCTTATCTAAAACTTGAGAATAAAAAAAAATCCATACTTTACAAGCTATACATTAGTATTCCACAAAATTTCTCATAATTTAGAGATATTTTTAATTATTTTTATTCGGATCCTCGACCCATGTCCGTACTAAGATTCATATCCCCAAATCTTAGAATTTACATCTAGAAGGATCCGACCTCTAGATCCGCACCTATGTCGGACACCCTCACCCGTGTCCGAGCAACTTAGATTTAAAGCCTACTCGGGGTAGGGGTATTACATTCCTAGCTTGTAATGTTGATATAGTCTTGATAAGTAGATAAGGATCTTGCCAGAAGCAGCAGTATTAAAAGATAAGGGAAGACCGAAAAGTTCTAACTGAGGGTGATTTGCTGATATGGTTTGAAAAGGAGGAGGGGATGCAAATAAGTTCTGCTTCAGCTAACAATGTCACATGGGCGAGGTTATGTTTCCCTTACTCTGCTACCTATAAAAAAAAGTGCTTCTCTTAATCTGGTCTCTAGAATTGTGAACTGCCAGCTTCTTATCAGTGTCATTGGAATCCTTTTGTTTGATTGTTTGAATGATTGTAATCCTTACATGTTTTGGAAAGAGCTAAAGTTTGAAGCTTGAGGAAATTCTACTGGTCTTTACTTTGTTATTTTATTTTCATTGTACACACTTTTGAAGTTCTCTGAAAGATAAATTTGCATCTAGCCATTTTTATCTAGCTGATATGCAATAATTTATATTTAAAAAGAGCATAATTATTTTTATTGCATACTCCTTCGGGATAGGGGTAAGGTCTGCGTACACGCTACCCTCCCCAGACCCCACCAGTGGAATTTTACTGGGTCGTTGTTGTTGTTGTTGTTGTACTTGCCTTCATGTCAAAACATTTGTGTGGTTGATTTGTTCTCAATGTTTCTTTATTCTTTCATCAATTCATTCTCAATTGCTTGGGAAAGGGATTATAAACGGTTTGATCACTTTCTAGGGACCAAACAATTAGAGGATCGTATTTATACTGAGATAAGAGGAAGAATTAAAGAAGATGACATATCTGCACCATCGCGGAGAGGACCATACTACTACTACAGGAGGAACTTGGAGGGTAAGGAATATGTCCAACACTGTAGATGCTCTGTGCCTACAAGTACAGCTCCAACATCTGTTTATGATACGATGCCAACTGGACCTGATGCTCCTCCAGAGCATATCATCTTGGATGAGAATGTCAAAGCGCTAGAGCACACATATTACAGCATTGGTAGTTTCAAAGTAAGAACATGTCTTTTGTGCAGATGTTTATAGCTATTCTTTGTCTCTTGTTGCTTTATAGCTTCTTATCTTATTTCATCGTAATTTTCCTCTCTTCAGGTCAGTCCAAATAACAAGTTAGTTGCATATGCAGAGGACACCAAAGGAGATGAGATATACACTGTTTATGTTATCGATGCAGAGTCAGGAATTCTGGTTGGGAAACCTCTGGTTGGTGCCATTACATCATATCTTGAATGGGCAGGTGATGAAGCCTTAGTTTACGTCACAATGGATGAGATCCTTCGACCAGACAAGGTTTTGATTTCATCTTGGACCCATAGGAAATAAGTGATTTATTCTTTCAGTAACATCCAATTCCCAACTTTCGGCTGGTATAATTTTTGATAATGATATTGTTTTTATGTTCCATGATTGTTGTTCAGTTTGGTTAAATCTCTTGAGCTAACAATGATATCTATTGTTGTCAAAATAGAAGCTAGTTATCCATCCAAAAAGGGATTCTTGTTAGAGAAAGTTGATTGAAAAGATCTAACAGAGTTGCTAAAATCATTGACAGTATATTGTTTTTGTTTGGCTTGCTTATCTTGGTGAGATGTAAAACTTATGTTTTTTCTGTTTGCCACTACCTCAACCTCTATCAATGTTCTACTTGATAAATCTTTTCTGTTGGCTTTATAACCAGCTTTATGGATTCGTCTGATTGGAATTCATCTTGGTTTTGGTTATCCAGGTATTCTTTCTCCTGATTTATATTAGTTTTGACAGGTCTGGTTGCATAAATTGGGAACTAACCAGTCAGATGACTCTTGCCTTTATCATGAAAAGGACGAAACATTTTCTTTGGATCTTCAGGCATCCGAGAGCAAGAAATATTTATTTGTTGCATCCGAGAGTAAAATTACAAGATTTGTCTTTTATCTAGACACTTCAAAACCTGAAAATGGATTGTTGGTATTAACTCCACGTATGACTGGCATTGACACATCAGCTAGTCATCGTGGAAACCATTTCTTCATCCAGAGGAGAAGTGATGAGTGTTTTAATTCAGAATTACTTGCATGCCCTGTGGAAAATATATCTGCTACCACTGTTATCCTTCCTCACCGTCCAAGGTAATTTTTAGAAAGATGACCAGTTTGTTGACATTTCAAAACAACTTCCAGGAATTGTTGAGTTCTAATTCTCAATTTGTATGTTTTTTCTTTTTACTTGTTCTTTCTTAGTTCTTACCATGATAATTGGATAAGCTTAGTGAGCTTAAGAGGTCTACTGAACTATGGAAATACTGTAAATATCTTCTACTTCCTCTGTTTCAATTTATGTGTCTTAGTCTGACTCAGATGGAGTTTAAGAAAAGTAAGGAAAACTTTTAAATCTTGTGGTCTTAAAGTAAAGATGTGTATAATGTACCAAAATGTCCTTTAATCTTGTGGTCTTAAATATGCCATGTGGAATGTTGGACTTAAAAGAGTTACTAAATGTAGAAAGAGGCATTCTTTTTAAAACAGACTAAAATCTTAAAAGAGACAATATCATCGTGTGCTTTCAGTTTGCTGGAAATCTCAAAAGGTCTTCCATCTGATATGCTCTTTTGTATTTGGTTTGATCTATGAATTCCAGGAGTGACTAGAACTTTGATTCTTTTATGCAATTTCCACTATCTTATCAATTCTAGCATATTTTTGTGCTTGATTGGGCGCTATTACTCCTCAAGAAGTGCCAATAAGAAAACAAAGGTCTATAGTTCCTTACCCTGCATCTGCCCCCGGAAACCTGCTATGAATGCGTATTTTGCCGTCTTCTGTAGCATCACCAAAGCTCTATCCAACTTTACGTCGTTGTAACCTGTTACCTAATTTAGGCACATCCCTGCCTAACCAAAGCTCCCCAAAAGTCATTTTATATCTGTTGAGCTTAGATTTCCACTAACTTAACCAACCTGGGCAAAGTCTTTTTGTAAATTTCAAACCATAGGAAATGTGCAAATGGGTTGGAAAAGATATTCCACTTCTTCATGCTCTATTTTGCTAGTAAAAAGTATTATAGTGAAATTTCATGATTATGGCTCATTAAATTTGGTTGTCGTGCAGTGTCAAGCTCCAGGACATACAACTTTTTACAGGCCATCTTGCTGTTCATGAACGTGAAAATGGTCTACCCAGAATAACTGTATATCGCCTTCCTGCTGTTGGAGAGCCACTAGAAAGACTACAAGGTGGTCGTGCTGTTGATTTTGTTGATCCTGTATACTCTGCGGATCCATTAGAATCAGAATTCGAATCCAGCGTACTCAGGTTTTCTTATAGCTCAATGAGAACCCCGCTTTCTGTATATGACTATGATATGGACACAGGGGTTTCGGTGCTGAAGAAGATTGAGACGGTGAGTTACATGAGGGATTACTTACTTGTGATGGTAAATCGAGTTGGTTTTATTATGCGTCTAATGTCTTTTCTCATTATAGACTTGCCTCTTCTAAATTTTGTTTTTGTTTATGAGCACACCTTTTACATCAAACACGGTCTTACTATTTGTTAACTTGTACTCCCTCCGTTTCAATTTATGTGAACCTATTTGACTGGGCACAGAGTTTAAGAAAAAAGAGAAGACTTTTGAACTTGTGGTGTAAAATGAGGCATATATGTTTTGTGTGGCTATAAATTATTGCATAAAAGTAAATTGTTCTCAAATATGGAAATGGATCATTTTTTTTGGCATGGACTAAAAAGGAAATAGGTTAACATAAATTGAACCGGAGGGAGTAGCCTTTTTTGTTTTTCTCCAATTATGTATTTCAGCCACTTCTTAAATGTCCGTATTTATTTTGTATTAACTGAACCTAAATTAAAACTTCTAACATCTAAATCGTATTATCGAAGCAAGTGCTAACTATTTTCTTCCTCAATTATTAACTCTATTTGGCATGAATTCAATTGGACATGGTGTGTTAGCTTACAATTTTGTTTTAGCTAACACTTTCTTTAAAAAGAGGGATTTGCACACGGTTGATCCCATTTAAAAGCGGTGGTAACATAGTCAACTAGAATTCATTCATACCAGAAGAAGTGACAAGGTCACATACTGCAACTCCAAAGGAGTGGAGGACCCAGTATTATCAAAGGCGAAAAGCGCAAAAAGGCTCTAAGGCCCGTTTGGGCTTTAAGCGCAAAGTGGAAATAAAGCGTGGGCTTTAATGAAAAAAGGCGCAACACGAAAAAAAGTAAAAATGTGTATATGTAATCCAATACTAATAATTATAGCATGAATAACAAATATATAGACAAAGAAATTGGAAAAAAATTACGAGAAAGTGAAGTATCAATTGTTCAATGTCGCCTTTTCAGGATTACACTTATTGGTAAGGAAAAGTATTCCTTGGAACCTTGATGAGATACTAAAGCGCACACAAAGCGAGGCGAAGCGCTCAATATATTTTGAGCCTCGCTTCAGGGCTTAAGCACGCCTTTGACAACACTGGGAGGACCAAAGAAGAAAAGTTTCATGCAATCAATATTCAAGAATTCTGTGTGAACACTAAAAGATGCAAAATGGACAAGCTATTGAATGAGGGAACATGGGACTTGGTAGCTAACAAGATATTCAGTTGAATAAAACGAGTAACATTTAGTGAAATTCCAGGGATGTTTAGAATTAAGACTTCGACCACAAGAATCGAATGATAGTGGAATGAGGTGGTGCAAAGAGATATTAAAGCAAAGAAAGAGTGGTGTAGGAAGTCAACACAACAGAAATGGATAATCCTTTGAAGAGTACAAAACAGTTACTGGAGAATTTAGACGACGAGTAGCACACACTAAGGTAAAACGTTACAATATTTACTGACCAAATGATAGCTTTGCTATTTTTATAACTAGAGATTGTATTTTGATAAACTGCTCAACTCACATCATGAGGGTAATTTTAAAATCTTCAACATTTGTGACAGACACAAAACTTGGATACGCTATTAGATAGGGTTTATTGTAAGAGATGTGATGAAAATATGAGGCTTAGAACACTTTGTGGTCTAGATGGTATCACTATAGAGGTTAGAAGTCCCTATAAGAAGTCGGAGTAGCATGGCTAACTAAGTTATTCAATCCAATACAAAAGAGTGACCCTATAAGAAGTCGGAGTAGCATGGCTAACTAAGTTATTCAATCCAATACAAAAGAGTGAAGATGTAAACAATATCTTGGTTCCAATATATAAGAACGAAAGAGATAATCAAAGTTGAGCAAAAGTATTGTAATATTAAACATATGAGTTATCCAATGAAACGTTGGGAAAGAGGGCGTACAGTCAGGCACATTACATGAGTGAAATAAATCAGATTGGATTTATGCTGGTAGATCTATGACAAAGGTTAAAACCTTGTTAGTTTGGTATCGAAATAGTATGTATTATTCTGTCAAAGAATACACAATTTATAGGATAAAACAAATCAATAAAAAAGGAAATAATCCCCTGATTCCAAACAAAGGGGTATTTTTAATTTAATCTAATCCCTAAAGATCTGAAACTTTCCTAACTTAGCTGATATGATTTGATCCTATATGGTCCGATAATACAAATCAACATACCTGATTTGATTTGATTACACAATCATAATCAAATATTACAAATCAACACTACCCCTCAAGTTGGCATGTAGATATCCGACATGCCTAACTTGCTCACAAGACTTTCAAATCTTGGTTTAAACAACCTCTTAGTAAAAATATCTGTTGTGTGCTGATATGTTGGCACAAATGGAAAGCACACACTTCCTTCTTCAAGCTTCTCCTTGATGAAATGCCTATCCACCTCAATATGTTTTGTTCTATCATGTTGAACTGGATTGTGGGCAATGCTTATGGCAGCTTTATTGTCACAGTATAGCTTCATTAGTAAAGTTATAGGTCTTCTAAGTTCCTCTATTATTTTCTTAAGCCAAATAATCTCACAGATTCCATGAGCTACTCTGCTTCAGCACTGTTCGTGCCACAACACTTTGTTTTTTACTTCTCCATGTCACAAGATTTCCCCAAATAAATGTACAATACCCAGAAGTAGACCTTCTGTCAGTACAGGACCCTGCCCAATCTGCATCTGTGTATGCCTCAATGCTCCTTTTATCACTTTTCTTGAACAACAACCCTTTTCCCGGCGAGCTTTTCAAGTACCTCAAAATTCGATACACAGCATCCTGATGTTCTTTTGAGGAGAATTCATAAACTGACCAACCAAGCTTACCGCAAAAGCTATGTCAGGACGAGTGTGCGATAGGTAGATAAATTTTCCTACCAATCTCTGATATTGACCTTTGTCAATCGGATCTCCTTTTTTATTCCCGAGCTTTATGTTTGGGTCAAGAGGAGTTTCTGCTGGTCGACACCCGCTTATTCCTGTTTCTTTCAACAAATCCAGCACATATTTTCTTTGAGATACCATTATTCCATCCTTCAATCGAGCCACTTCCATGCCAAGAAAATACCTCAAGGGTCTTAAGTCTTTGATTTCGAATTCTGATGCTAACTGGTCCTTTAGATTCTTCATCTCAATTGAGTCGTCTCCCATGAGTATAATGTCATCAACATACACTATAAGGATTGTTATTTTTCCTTGTAGTGAATGCCGAATAAACATTGTGTGATCTGCTTGTCCTTGCAAGTAACCCAACCCTTTAACAAATTGAGTAAATCTTTCAAACCCAGCTCGAGGAGATTGCTTTAACCATAGAGAGACCCTTTAAGTCAACATACCTTTGTCCCAAATCGATCTCTTCAAGTTTTCCATTGAGGAATGCATTCTTTACATCTAACTGTTGAAGGGGCCAATCAAGATTAGCGGCAACAGTAAGGAGGACTCTAATAGAATTCAGTTTGCCTACTGGAGCAAATGTTTCAAGGTAGTCGATGCCGTAGGTTTGAGTAAACCCTTTAGCTACAAGACGTGCCTTATATCTTCCCAGCGACCCATCTGACCTGAATTTGATGGTGAAAACTCACTTAAAACCCACTGTTTTCTTTCCTCGTGGTAGATCCATGATTTCCCAAGTTTCATTTTGTTCTAGGGCTTTCATCTCCTCTAGAATTGCCTCCCTCCATTCAGGAACATTTAATGCAACCTGCACATTCTTTGGTATCTCCAAAATAGCTAATTGAGAAAGAAAAGTTGAATAGGAAGGGGACAATTTTTTATATGACACAAAGTTTGACATGGGGTGTTTAGTGACGTTTCTCACACCTTTTCTTTTAGCTATAGGAAGATCAAGATATGAAGGAACAAGAGATGTATCAGAAATAGGCTCGTTTGAGTACTACCTGGAATCTCATTACTTGGAATTTCATTTTGGTCTTGTTGAGTGGATGACTGACCATGTTGAGAGTTTTCGGTCTCTTTTCCAAGATTCTGGTTTCTCCTCGTGTAAACGCGCAACTCTTTTGTTTGCTCACCGTTTTTGTTTTTAATCAGATCATGCTTTAATTTTACAGGTTCAGAATCATAACCTTTATTATCTATAGCATTTTCATTCCTTATCTTTCCTAGATCATTGTCACACATATTTAGCTCATCCATGTTTATCATGTAACACGGTTCTTTTTTATTTTGACTCATTCCCTCATTATTGCAAAACAACTCTTCTTCTACGAACTTCTCCCGCTGAAGATGAGTGCCAAAAACGGGTTGGGATTCAAAAAAAGTAACATCCATAGTAATCACAATCTTTTTGCATTCAAATCATAACACTTATACCTTTTCTAATTTGGAGCATAGCGTATAAAAACACACTTTCTTGCTCGAGGTTCTAGTTTGCTCCTATTATGATCATGGTTGTGAACAAAAGCAGTACACCCAAACACTTTTAATGGCAAATCAGTAGTTAGCCTAGATATAGTAAATTTCTCTTTGAATAGACTAAAGGGAGTTCAAAAACTAAGGGCATTAGATGGCATCCTATTTTTATCAAATAGGTGGCAGTCAAAAGAGCTTCTCCCCATAAATATTGTGGAGCTCTACTAGTAAACAATAAGGCTCTAGTTACTTCCAATAAATGTCTATTCTTTCTCTTGACAACCCCATTTTGTTGGGGTGTATCAGGGCATGAACTTTGATGGATTATTCCTTTATTTTGAATTTTTTTTCCTAATTGCTCATTAAAAAACTCCCGGCCATTGTCACTCCTAAAAATCTGGATTTTCTCTTGAAATTGTGTTTCAATTATAGCATAAAAATCTTGAACATATTTTTTACCTTTGTTTTATCTTTTAAAAGATAAACCCAGCTTAGTCTAGTGTGATCATCAATAAAACTCACAAACCATCGTTTTTCATTATTTGTCAAAACCCTAGATGATCCCCAAACATCACTATGGATAAGCTTAAATGGTTTTGAGGCATGATATTTATGAGAGGGAAAAATAGAATGTCGATGTTAATTCACACTGAAAAATAGAAGGACTCTTATTCATGAACAATTGAGGTAACAAAAGCTTTAAATAATAAAAACTAGGATGACCAAGCCTATAATGCCAAAGCATAACCTTATTCTCAATAAAAACGGAGTTCAAACAAATAGAATTTTTGTTTACTGAATTGTTTCCATCCTCCAGGAAAAAGAGACCTCCAGACTCTTTAGCACTCCCAATCATCCTCCCCGAGACCTTGTTCTGAAATTCATAAGAAAATGAGTCAAATATTGCACGACAATTGAGCGATTGGGTTAATTTGGCAACAAACACAATATTATAGGTCAAATTTAGAACATGAAGGACATCAAAGAGGGTCAAAGAAGGAGTAAGTTTGATAGTTCCCTTTCCAGCAATTGCTGAAAAAGATCCATCAGCAATTCGAACCTTTTTGTTCCCTGCACAAGGTGAGTAAGTAGAGAACAAATGAGATTTCCTATCATATGGTCACTAGCTCCTGAATCGGTGATCTAGAAGTTCACACCATTTGAGTTAGTACTCAAATAAACAGGCGGTGCAATACCTGATTGGGTAAAAGAACAAGAGGGATTGGAAGGACTTGGTTTACTGGTTTGGAGTTGATTTTGAAGAAGCTTGTGCAAGAGCTTTAATTGCTCCTTTGTGAATGGAGACGCCTCTGAAGAAGATTGTTGCCCCTGTTCTTCACTAATTGTTTGGAATGCATGGCTGCCACGATTGTCAACTCCCTTTTTCTTCTGGTTAGGATGCTTCCCATGAATTTTCCAACATGTTTCGCGAGTGTGCCAATGCTTTTTACTGAAATCACACCAAGGTTTCTTCTTCTTGTCATCATCTTCTTTTGCAACCACTAGTGCCGAAGAATCTATTGCTTTTGAATTCAGATTAGGATCTAATTTCAACATGACATTCCTTCTCGTTTCTTCTCTTCTTATTTATGAGAAAGTCTCACGCAAAGATGGCAAAGATTTTTTCTCGAGAATCCGAGATCTTACTTCATCAAATCCTTGGTTTAATCCTGCTAGAAATAGATAAACTCTCTCATTTTCTTCTTTTTTCATTGCTTTCACACTATCCATCGGACACTCCCACTCATCATTGTAGCATTGATCTAATTCTTGCCATAATGAAACCATTTCATTATAATAGATGGTCACTTCTCTCTCTCTCTGTCTAGCCTTCCAAAGCTTAATTTTTAATTCAAAAATTTGAGAAGCATTTTCAACGTCCGAATAGGTTTCTTTAACAGCCTCCCATACATCCCTAGCAGTGGGCAAAAATAAATATGGCTTACCTATTGCTGGTTCCATAGAGTTTAGAAGCCACGCGATCACTAATGAGTTCTCGGACCTCCAGGCCTTCATTTTTGGATCTCCAGCTTCAGGTCTTCTGATTTCACTTGTCAAGTGCCCAAGTTTTCCTATGCCATCAATGGCTAACCAGACAGATTGTGCCCACTCCAGATAATTTTTTCCATTCAACCTATGAGACGTTATTTGAAAGGATAAATGAGATGAATCATTGTTTTGATTCATGGTTGTCTCGAGTGGGACCGCACTAACAGAACTCTCGGCTTCTGTTGTTGCCGCTGAGATTCATTGCCCAGTAAAGACTGTTTTAGCCATGAACAGAAGGAAAAGAAAAAGGTTGAAAGAAGCTACTGCTCTTATACCATGTTAGTTTGGTATCGAAATAGTATGTATTATTCTGTCAAAGAATACAAAATTTATTGGAGAAAACAAATCAATAAAAAAGGAAATAGTCCTCTGATACCAAACAAAGGGGTATTTCTAATCTAATCTAATCCCTAAAAATCTGAAACTTTCCTATCTTAGCTGATATGATTTGATCCTATATGATCTTGTTAGATATGTACATAATGTAGTCTTGTCCCACATTGGAATAGGAGTAGTAGTAAAACCTCTTAGTATAGCTATAAATAAGGACCTCTTGTATTGTATTGAACACACAATATCAATATATCATATTTTCTCCCGTGCCTTCTCACATGGTATCAGAGCTATCGTGAGAGATTTATCGCTGTGCATAAATTCCAGCGATTCCGGAAAGTGAAATCAGTCACCGGAACCCTTTTTTTTCTGGCGATTTTTCAAAGTTGTTTTGCGTCTGCTTTGTCTCAGTCAGTGTTGTGCAAAATCCAACACTACCACAAGAGTAGTCACTGTCCGCGACCAAACCCCAGTGAAAATCTCCGGCGGTACTGTAGTTGTCGGAAGAAACTTTTCCGGCGAAGTTCCGACGTCGCGTGGGCCACCTTGTGGCCATTTTTTGGCGACGACTCCTCAGGATAGATTGTTTCCCTTGCAATTCCGATCCTACCCATCCAGGTTACACCAAATTCCGACCACTTTTATATTTTTCCGACGTGAACTGATTTCAGAAGTGGGCTGCTGGCCATTTTTTGAAAAAGTTTCTTCAGAACAGTTGGGTCGTCTGGTAATTCTGATCCTACCCCTACTGTTTTTATTTCATTCTGACCACTTTGAATTTTTTCTGGCTGCTACAGTATTTCTGGCGTGAACAGTGTTTTCCATGCAGAACAGTGTTAAGTTTCCGGCGCAGAAACAGTGTTTTCTTAGCGATTTCTTCAGTTTTCCCAAAGGAGTTACTAATTTCCACTATTTCAAGTTAACCCTATTACTATTAATTGTAGCGACATGGGAACCGATTCTTCGAATAGTCGGATGGTTTCTTTAGCGGATTATTTTGAGTTTCTTTAGTACAAAGCAGGTAAGCAGACATCTTCTGAGATAGCTTCCATTGTTCAAACAGGTAATAACGTGACTTGTGTCTCTTAATCTTCATCCTCTGAGTCTTGGGTCATTGATTCAGGTGCATCAGATCGTATTTCTGGTAACAAATCTCTTTTCACTACTATTTTGTATTCTCAATCTCTTCTAGGAGTCACAATGGCCAATGAGTCTCAAACCATGGCAACTGCAATATGTCAAGCAGACCCAATTCCTTCCTTACCTTTGGATTCAGTTCTTTATGTCCCTAATAGTCCTTTTAATCTCATAGCTGTTAGTCGCCTAGTCAAATCACTAAAATGTGCCGTTTTATTTCTTGATGATCATGTTTTTATACAAGAACGCAGTACAGGGAGGATCATTGGTACCGGGCGTGAATCAAATGAACTTTATCACCTTATCCTTGCTAAATCACATGGACTCACATCTTGTCTTCCATCACCAACTTGTTCTGTTACTGATTCACCAGCTTTATTACACAAACGGTTGGGACATCCCAGTTTGTCAAAACTTCAGAAAATGGTACCTGGTTTATCTCACTTGTCAGCTCTAGAGTGTGAGTCATGTCAGCTCGGTAAGCATACTCGATCTCATTTCCCTCGACGTATTGATAATCGAGCAGAGTCACCTTTTACTTTAGTCCATTCAGATGTTTGGGGTCCTAGTCGGGTCAGTTCTACATTAGGATTCCGCTACTTTGTCAGTTTCATTGATGACTGTTCTAGGTGCACCTGGATATTTTTGATAAAAAATCAATCTGAGTTGTTTCCTATTTTCCAGACTTTTCACGCTAAAATTCAAAATCAATTTGGGGTTTCTATTCGCACATTTCGTAGTGATAATGCCCGAGAGTATTTGTCTTCCCATTTCAGCAGTTTATGAAATCTCATGGGATTATTCATCAAACATCTTCTCCGTACACATCTCAACAAAATAGGGTAGCTGAAAGAAAGAATAGACATCTTATTGAAACTGCTCGTACGCTACTCATACAATCTCATGCTCCGTTGCGTTTTTGGGGGGATGCAGTTCTTACATCTTGCTGTCTTATTAATCGTATGCCATCTTCAGCTATCCAGAACCAAGTTCCATTCTCTATCATGTTTCCCCACTTACCTTTGTTCTCTCTTCCACCCCGTGTCTTTGGAAGCACTTGTTTTGTCAATAACCTTACTACAGGAACAGATAAGTTAGTTCCCCGTGCTCTTAAGTGCATATTTCTTGGTTTCTCGAGAACGCAAAAGGGGTATCGATGCTATTCTCCTGACCTCCAGCGGCACCTTATGCCCGCTGATGTTACCTTTTTTGAAACCCAATCATACTTCATAGGTCCAGGTAATTACTTAGATATTTCTAAGATACTACCAGTCTATTCTTTTGGAGATTCAGTCACTATCTCCTATCCATCTTCCTCTACATCTCCAGCTTCACCATCTATAGCTCCTGTTCCACCATCTATAGCTCTAATTCCATCACCTATAGGTCCAGTTCCTCCAATCCAGTTCAACCTTCTGCAGCTCCGCCACTCTTGACTTATCATCGTCGTCCACATCCAGCATCAGACCCAGGTGATTCACGTCTTGCATCAGGTTCTGCACCTACTGCGGACTTGTCTCCTCTTAGTCAACCAATTGTACTCCGCAAAGGTGTACGGTCCACACTTAATCCTAATCCCCACTATGTTGGTCTAAGTTATCATCGTCTGTCGTCACCTCATTATGCTTTTATATCTTCTTTGTCCACTGTTTCTATTCCTAAGTCTACAGGTGAGGCACTATCTCATCCTGGATGGTGACAGGCTATGATTGACGAGATGTCTGCTTTACATGCGAGTGGCACTTGGGAGCTTGTTCCTCTTCCTGCAAGTAAGTCTACTGTTGGTTGTCGTTGGGTTTATGCAGTCAAAGTCGGTCCGGATGGCCAGGTTGATCGGCCTAAGGCTCGTCTTGTTGCAAAAGGATATACTTAGATTTTTGGGCTTGATTATAGTGATACTTTCTCTCTCGTGGCTAAAGTAGCATTTGTTCGTCTTTTTTTGTCCATGGCCGTTGTACGTCATTGGCCTCTTTATCAGTTAGACATTAAGAATGTTTTTCTCCACGGTGCTTGACGAGGAAGTTTATATGGAGCAACCACCTGGTTTTGTTGCTCATGGGGGTTTAGTGGTTGTGTATGCAGATTGCGCAGGTCACTATATGGTTTGAAACAGTCCCCTCGAGCCTGGTTTGGTAAGTTCAGTACAATTATTCAGGAGTTCGACATGACTCGTAGTGAGGCTGATCACTCTGTGTTTTATCGGCATTCTGCTCCGAATCTGTGTATTTATTTGGTGGTTTATGTTGATGATATTGTTATTACTAGCAACGATCAGGATAGTATTACTAATCTGAAGAAACATCTCTTTGAGCACTTCCAAACTAAGGATCTGGGCAGTCTGAAGTATTTTCTGGGTATTGAGGTCGCTCAGTCTAGCTCAGGTATTGTTATTTCACAACGGAAGTATGCCTACATTTTTGAGGAGACTGGAATGATGGGTTGCAGACCTATTGACTCTCCTATGGATCCAAATGCTAAGCTTCTGCTTGGACATGGGGACCGCTTAGAGACCCTAAGAGACATAGGAGGTTGGTTGGAAAATTGAATTACCTCACAGTGACTAGACCTGACACTTCTTTTCCGGTGAGTGTTGTAAGTCAGTTTATGGATTTTCCCTGTGATAGTCACTGGGATGCAGTTGTTCGTATTCTTCGGTATATAAAGTCAGCTCCAGGCAAAGATTACTATTCGAAGATCGAGGCCACGAGCAGATTGTTGGGTACACAGATGCTGATTGGGCAGGATCACCTTTTGAGAGACGATCTACATCTGGATATTGTGTTCTAGTAGGAGGTAATTTGGTCTCGTGGAAGAGCAAGAAACAGAATGTAGTTGCTCGATCTAGCGCCGAAGCCGAATATCGGGCCATGGCTTTGGCAACGTGTGAGTTAGTTTGGGCCAAGCAGTTGCTCAAGGAGTTTTAGTTCGGAGAAATCAGCAGGATGGAACTAGTGTGTGATAAGCAAGCTGCTCTTCATATTGCGTCAAATCCGGTGTTCCATGAGAGGACTAAACACATTGAGATCGACTGTCACTTTGTCAGAGAAAAAATACTTTCAGGAGATATTGTTACAAAGTTTGTAAAGTCGAATGATCAACTAGCAGATATTTTCACTAAGTCTCTTACTGGTTCTCGTATTAGTTACATGTGTAACAAGCTCGGTACATATGATGTGTATGCACCGGCTTGAGGGGGAGTGTTAGATATGTACATAATATAGTTTTGTCCCACATTGAAATAGGAGTAGTAGTAAGACCTTTTAGTATAGCTATAAATAAGGACCTCTTGTATTGTATTGAACACAATATCAATATATCATATTTTCACCCGTGCCTTCTCACAGATCAGATAATACAAATCAACATATCTGATTTGATTTGATTACACAATCATAATCAGATATTACAAATCAACAAACCTTTGTTAAGAAAATTTCAATGCCTTCAAAGACTGCAGTATGGAAGTAGATTATTAGATTTTGGCTGCAATTTCAGACATTTTCAATAAAAAAAGTTGGTGATGAGAGAAGAATTAGGTTTTGAACAGATTTTTGGCTCAGAGAAGATAAGGCGACGAAAAATTTCCTACAGTATATAGTTAACCAAGAACAAATAGTGTATAGTTGCAGAGTTTTTTTTAGGGGTGGGGGGGGGGGGGTTGGGGGATGGAGATTCAATTTTAGAAGAGATTTTAATGATTGGGAAATTGATGAAATTCGTCAACTTCTACGTTCTCTATCCTTTGAGTTTGATGCTAGTAGGTTGGACTCTCAGATTTGGAGAGCTGAAAAGGATGGCAAGTTCATGGTCTTTTGGAGAAGCAATTGTTTTTCCTAAGAAAATTGATAGAAATCCATAAATACTGGACCTATGTTCTCCACACGATGTTTAATCATTGACTTAGATTAAACATATGGTCGAGTGTCAATGGAAGTTATTTGGTGGGTGGTTAAGAAGAAAAGTAAAACACAAATGTCATAAAATATGTGTACGAGAGAGGGGTCATAAGTGAACAGTTCTTAGCTAATGGAACAAGAAATACATGGATCCGTATAGAAGCATTCTTGAGAGCTAGAATTTTGAGTAGTATTATGGCAAAATATACTCACTGCAAGTTTATTATCTATAAAAAAAAACGAAAGGCGCATAAAGGCGTGGCCTAGTGGTCAATGAAGTGAGTGCAGAACCATAAAGTCTCAGGTTCAAATCTCAGTAGAAGCAAAAATACTAGGTGATTTCTTCCTATCTTCCCAAGCCTTGGTGGGCTGAGTTACTCGATATTTGTGTTGGTGGAAGATAGCCGGTACCTTGTGGAATTAGTCGAGGTGCGCGCATGCTAGTCCGGAGTCCATCATAATTAAAAATAATAATAAATGTAAAGTGAGGTTACACGAGATTGTGGTGCCTATAACTATGACTTCACAACTTAGTCTTTCTAGAGAATAGCCTGGTAGATGACGATGTCACACATAGAGTTAAATAGATAACTGAGATGGAGAAGTGTTATAGGAGAGCTTTACGATAGAAAATACCTACAACAACAACAACAACAAACCCAGTTTGATCCCAATATGTGGGGTCTGGAGAGGGTAGTCTCTACGCAGACCTTACCCCTACCTAATGCAGGTAGAGAGGTTGTTTCCAATACGATAGAAAATACCTAACAAAGTGAAAGTTATGTTATATAAGGTTGTTCTTAGACTTGACAATGTTGCATGGAGGTGAATGTTGGGTGCCTAAGGCTTAACACATTCACAAAATAGGCGTTGTAGACATGCGAATAATATGATAAATATATGCATATAAGATTAGTTAAAATTAGAAATGATCACATGAACAAAAGGTATAGCTACTCTAGTAAACCATGGATAAAATAAGATAAGGTTGTTTGAGATGGTTTGGGTATATACTATGTTAGACATCAAATTCACTGGTGCATCGAGGTGACATGGATGAATTTTTGTTTTCTAAAAGGGAACGAGGTACATATTTTTCACATGGACAAAAGTTTTCTCAAAAGAGTTGCTATCTCTCGGAATTCATGAGGATTTAGAAGAACATAATACAAAAAAGCGAAGTGTTCATATTGGTGATAAGTGTATCAAAGGCAGAAAGTGCGAAAAAGCTCTAAGGTCCATTGAGGCTTTAAGCACAAAGCGCAAATAAAGTGTGGGCTTTAATAAAGAAAGACACAAATTGTAAAAAATATACAAATATGTATGTGTAGTCCAAACAAGCATGAATAACAAATAAATTAAAAAAAAATTATGATAAAGTGAAATATCACTTTTTTAGTGTCGCCTCTTTAGGATTACGCTCATTGACAAGGAAAAATATGCCTTAGAGCCTTGATGATGACACTGAAGCACCCGTTAAGAGAGGCGAAATGCTCAACATATTTTGCACCTCGTTCAGGGCTTAAGCGCGCTTAAAGTGCGCCTTTGACAAAACTGGTGATACCAATTTGTTAATGTTATGGTTAAGTTGTTATAACTACAGAAGAGTCCGTATTTGCGAGACTTGTAGTTAATGTAGGGATAAGTGAGAGAATTAGAGAATTATTAGTTTAGAGAATCCCTAATTTCTTTGGACATGTAAATATTTAGTATTGTAATAAAATGAGCACGACAAGAATGGTGGATTTAGAAATTCATATAGCTAACCTCAAATAGTTTAAGATTGAGGTATAATTGATTGATATGGTGTTATTGTTGGAGCGGTCTTGGATTGGGGTTAAAGATCTAAGAGTGTTCTATAAAGCCTTACTGGGTAAATGATTATGGAGATTTGTGACTGAGGAACATGCTTTTTGGAGGGAGGTGATAGTGGATAAAAGTGGTTGGAGGACAAACATATCACTTTGCCCTATGAATGCAGTTTGTGGAGAAATATTATGAAGGGAGGGGAAGAGTTTAGTGCAAATGTGTCATTCCAAGTTGGTGATGGAAGGAGGGTTGGTTTTTGAAGCCACATGTGGTGTGGGGATTTTCTTTTCCAATCATTTTCAGAACTACATGCCAGCTGGAGATTATAGTCCAATGAGTCCGACGATTACTAGATGGAGAAGTGTTTTGGGATTTGAAATTTAGGAGGAACTTTCAGGATTGGGAGGTAGCAGAATTTAAATCCTAAATGTTTGCTTCACAAACAAAGTATACAATAGGATAGTCTCGATTTATGGAGGTGGGGTGGGGAATAATGGGGTGTTCTCTGTTAAATCCTATTATGAAAGAATAGGGAGGAGGTGGATTTTCTGTACAAGTCAATTTGGATCCCGAAGGTACGAAGAAAGGTGTGTTTTTTTCACTTGGTTAGTATATAAAGGAGTGATCTTGATGGCTGAAAATCTGAGAGAGAGAAAGGTAACTTATATTAGTTGGTGCTTTATGTCCAAGGGTTTGGGCGAAGATGTCGACCATCCTTAGTCATTTCTGGTGGCATTAGGGGTGGTCGTTCGGTACAGTATTAAGAACTACGGTTCGATACTTCGGTATTCGGTAAATCAATAGTGCATACCAAATACCGTACCAAAGTAGTTCGGTATTTCTTGTTTGGTTCGGTACAATTCGATACGGTTCGGTTTTTCTTGTTTGATCCAAAAAACTGCCTAATGCCCTCATCAAAATGAGTTAAGAGTAAAATGCCATTGAAGAAACCCTTATATGGTTTCAGATAAGCAAATGCCCTGTGCATCAAATTGAAAGATTGCATCACACCAGTGATACTCCCTTAGTCTCAATTTATGTGGCAGTGTTTGACTCAACACAGAGTTTGAGAAAGAAAGGAAAGTTTTGAAACTTGTGCTCTAAAGCAAATCATAAATATACATGTGGCTATAAATTATCTCATTAAGGGTAAAGTAGGAATTTCAAAATTAAAATGTTTCTTAATAAGGAAGTATGACATTCTTTTTGAGACAGACTAAAAAGGAAAGTATGATACATAAATTGGGACAGAGGGAGTAGTACTTTTCAGAAATCATCTCCTTGCCTTGGAAATTGTTACTTTTTTTAATACGTAGAAATAGATACAAATGTATATTCTGTGGTCTCACTCCGATTTTATGTCATAAAAGTTTTTGAAATTTTCACTCTTTTAGCTTATATTTGGTTGCTTACTGATGTGATGAGAAGTATTTGCATGCATATTACATGCTTCTGATATTCAGAACATTTTGATCATCTCTTTGAAATATCTTACTTGAAATATGAGAGATATAGCAGTCTTATGTAAACTCTTTTGGTTATTTGCGTTTTTTGGAACTTATTCACTTTTTTTGATCATCAACTAATGGTTATTGAAATTTGGTCATTAGTTGTAATGGTTCGTTTCACTCTCTTATTTAGGTACTGGGAGGCTTTGATGCATCAAATTATGTAACTGAGAGGCAATGGGCTACTGCTTCAGATGGCGTACAGATACCTATATCAATAATCTATCGAAAAAATCTTGTAAAGCTTGATGGCTCAGATCCATTACTTCTTTATGGTTATGGATCCTACGAGGTGATTAATTGCTAATACCATTAAATAATGTTACGATATGGATCGGGATTAAGAAATTTTCCATTTTCATCCATTAAAGAATATTCAATATATTATTGTGTAACTAAATGTGGAGTACTACTGTGTGTTTTTCCTTTTTTCTTCAGTTCCTTGTTTATTTGAATGAAGAATGTCAATATTTCTTTGTCGTGTTAGTTTAACTGCACTTAGTCGTGTTTGATTTTTTGCTTTTATGGAATTTCGCCGATCTTAGATGGAGAAGTTGTGTATCATATTACTTTTTGTACTGATGAGCATTGTATAAATGGAGCAAAAGTTTGCGCAGGCTACTCTTTGCAGAAAAATATTTCAGGTAAAAAATGCAATGTTGTTATATGAAAAGATTGATAATACAATGCACGCATGAATTTAGGAGTCAAAATGTCAAATTGTTAAAGAATGGCTTGATTATGTAGCCTATGGGTATTCACGTGTGGTTTTAATGTGAAATCTTTGTTGTACTATCGAACAAAAACTTTCGTTTTTTTCCTTCTTTAAAGAGAGTACAAGAAAAACAGACATATCGTCCTCGGTATAAATGAAAGTTTACCAACAATTCATGGCTTTCTGATTGAATTGATGTAAATATTGCTGTTTGTCAAATATGGAATTCGAGTTCCTGAAGATTTGTTCTTTCTTGTATTTTCTGCAAGGTTATAGCCCTTAATTTGCTGTTTAATACTTTTAGCTTGACCATTCTTTGCTGACGCTGCAAATGTCATATTCCTAACAGATATGTATTGATCCCACTTTCAAGGCATCACGGTTGTCTTTGTTAGACAGGGGTTTCATTTATGCTATTGCTCACATTCGTGGAGGTGGTGAAATGGGGAGGCAATGGTATGAAAATGGGAAACTGTTAAAAAAGAAAAATACCTTCACAGATTTCATTGCGTGTGCGGAGTATTTAATAGACAAGAAGTACTGTTCCAAGGAAAAACTTTGTATCAATGGAAGAAGTGCAGGTGGATTGCTGATCGGTGCTGTTGTTAACATGCAGCCTGATTTGTTTAAAGCCGCTGTTGCTGGGGTTCCTTTTGTAGATGTTGTAACTACAATGCTTGATCCAACTATTCCATTAACAACTTCAGAGTGGGAGGTTAGATCTCTCCTTAAAAATCTGTTTGTCTAATTTATTGAAAAATATTAAGTCGCAGGACGTTCATTGGTGTGGATTCTCCATCTGAAATTTATTTAGATGATAAACTATGAGGATGTGTTAACGACATTGTATCTGAGAGTGCACTTTGGTGGTGGCATTGGGACTTATGTTTCATGTTTTCCCAGTGGCGAAACTGTTAACTGTAGTAGTAAATTTTTACAATAACTTGGATCCAAATGTGTTTAAGGTGTGTTTGAGGAGTTGGGAGAATCGAATTATGATGCCTTGGCTCTAATTAACATTTGAAACACTTGGAAGATTGATTATCTTGAAGTTTGTGATTGACATTTAATCTCTTCATTTGCCACAGGAATGGGGTGATCCACGTAAGGAGGAATTCTATTCCTATATAAAGTCATATTCCCCTGTTGATAATGTAAGTAATATATACGCCCTCCCAAAAGAATAATTTAAGGTTCGTGCATTGAGCAAGTCAATCAGGAAACTACACTTTAGTTTTGTATGTTGTCAACTCAACTTGTCTTTGGCTTTTTCTTTTGTCCTTTTCATTCTCACAGGTCAAAGCACAGAACTATCCGGACATTCTCGTTACAGCTGGTTTGAATGGTAAGTGCAAAGAAAGCCCGCGCAGCAGTTCACAGTTTTGAAACTATATGATAGAAAAAGGAAAAGTGTTTGGGAATGGGCTAGAATGCTTTAGTGATGTTCATTTCCTCTATCGTGCGTTTGAATTGTGGATGGAGTTGGCTCCATTAAGAAGAGTTAGACAGTGATGTTACATGAAATGTTGGACCTCTAAGGCCGAATGTATCTACAATATGAGCTGTGTAAAAATTTGAGGCTCAGCATATCTGCACAGCGAGTATCATAGAAATGCTGCTAGGATGGATATGTGATCATACCAGATCACACAATAATAGAGATGAACACATCTAATAGAAGGTCGAAGGTAGTACGTATAGGATATAAAATTATAGGTCACATGAGATGGTTTTGTTATGTCCTATGTGGACATCTGAATGTGTGAGTCATTTGTTGTGTGTGTGACACTGATAATTAATAGTATAAAATTCAATGAGGTAGTCGTAAAATCATATGAGGGGCATCGTTTACAATTTCTTAGTAACAATCCATGAGGAACTCAGGGAAGAATGGAGTACGTGAAAGCAAAGTATCCATAGGTAATACCAACTAATTGGGATTAAGGTTGGTTTGTCGTTGGTACACCTACATAGATTCAGTGTATGTCAGGTGTCTTTAGGTGTAGATTTTTATGTCAGTGTAAGTAAAAGAATGAGATATGGAGAATTCCCAGTTTTAAAGAGCGCTAATTTGTCTTAAAGGACATGTTATCGAGTATTGGAACAAAACTTCCCAAATGGACCATAATGGATATAGTTGAATCATAAGCTGAAGCAAACTAGCTTGCAATTGATGCACAGTAGTAGTTGGCTTTTGCTTCAGAAACTGACTGCCTTCAAAGCTGGTTGTCAAAACTGTCTGGCTTCTGGAGTTAAATCCTAAAGCAAATTATGGCTCAAACTTTTGACTCCTCATCTTTCTGATGATGAACAATGGGACACTTTTAGTTATATTAGAAAACCAGTACTTATTGAGTTACATCTTGAGATTACTCCTATGTGAGTTTCTTCTCACTTAATGCTAGTATACTTTAATATGCTATCTTATTATTGTCCATCCATAGGAGGAAAAGATTAAGAAAAAAAGTCTCGGCAAATATCAACTTCCAATGTCTCACAATAGGAGAAGTCATAGCATTTATGCTGACACTTAGCTAATGTCTCACCAAATCTTAGCAAAAGATTAGAACACTGTCAACATTTAGGTCATCATAGCATTAATCTGACACTTAGCCAATATTTATTATTTCATTTTTATAATCCAGCAGCAAATTGGTTGCTTATCTTTTACAGTTTTTAGATCCGGAACATGTAAATTAACTCAATAGGAAAAGTGCGAAATCAGGTTAGAGATTTATATTTTATTTTTATGATACACTAATAAGATTCACTTATCTAAAAACATTCATACATTCAAGTTCATTTAATTAAAATGATCTCATGTTTGTGATCCATCGTAAGTTTCTTATAGTCCATAAGTATGTAATTGTCTTTTATAGGGAGTAAGGAAGCTTGGCTATAAATATGGATGCAATCAGAAATGGATCAGATCAGACTGGTATATTGGCTTATATCTACCATAACAAAAACTTTGTGGAGTAACCATGAAATAAAGGATTAATCTTCAGTCACTTCTGTAGATATTTCTACTTTTGATTTAATATGAGGTCTGAAATTGTGACAGATCCACGTGTTATGTACTCTGAGCCAGCGAAGTTTGTAGCCAAGTTGAGAGATATGAAGACGGATGATAATTTACTCTTGCTCAAATGTGAAATGGGTGCAGGACATTTTTCAAAATCTGGAAGGTATGATTTTCTAACTAGCTTTATGACCGGAATCTTTTCTATTAGTTATTTTTGCCCTAGATTTATGACTGGATTTTCCTTCCAGTGGGACTTACATTCTTTGTTCGGGCCTTTTGTTTAGTTAGTGTAGAGTCTCCGATGTGTGTCTGATACCGGAATGACAGAAAACCCAGGAGATCATTTTGGGTCTTAAGCAAACATCTCTTTTTAGAGATAATTTTACTCCATCCTAAAAATATAATAGCTCTAACCAAAGTGTGAGACGTGATAGGGGCAAAGATTTAATAATGGAAAAAGAGATAGAAAATATACTGATATTATTGATAATAGAGACACAAAAGTATCTCGTATCTCACAGAACAATCAGTCTGCATATAAAGGATAATTACCACACACCTACACACATTACTAGATCTATTATTTATATAATAGGTTGACCATAACTACTCCATAACCAAGTTAAGATAAAGATAGATAACTTCTAGTAACCATAACAAACTGCTAAACATATAGCTTCTTCTAATAACTGTAGGAAACTACTTAATCCTCCATGTTTGAAAGCTCCAGGAATTTGAGAAGAAGTAGATCATTATCTTATACTATATATCTTTGCTTCTTCCTCCTTGAATAAGTATGGAATATATGTGATGTGAGAAATAATACACGAGAAAAATATTATTGATGTATTAACAGTGATACAATGAGCCCTATATATAATACATATTCTACTCTTACTACATATGGTGCTAGGATTATTTACACATAACTATCTCACACTCCAAGCCGGTGCATACAAATCATATGTACCGAGTTTGTTACATATGTAACTAATACGAGGACCAGCGAGGGACTTGGTGAAAATATCTGCAAGTTGACAATTCGACTTCACAAACTTTGTAGCAATATCTTCTGAGAGTATCTTTTCTTTGACGAAGTGACAATCAATCTCAATGTGTTTAGTTCTCTCATGGAACACCGGATTTGATGCAATATGAAGGGCAACTTGATTATCACACACAAGTTTCATCTGACTGATTTCACCAAATTTCAACTCCTTAAGCAACTGTTCGATCCAAACATCTCACATTTTACCATAGCCATTGCTCGATATTCTGCTTCTGCACTAGACCGATCAACCATATTCTGTTTCCTGCTCTTCTGCGACACGAAATTACCTCATACTAAAACACATTATCCAGACGTAGAATGTCTATCATAAGGTGATCCTGCCCAATCAGCATCTGAGTACCCAACGATTTGCTCATGGCCTCGATCCTCAAATTATAACCCTTTGTCTGGAGGTGACTTTATATACCGAAGAATGTGGACGACTGCATCCCAATGACTATCACAAGGAGAATCCATAAACCGACTTACAACACTCATAGGAAAGGAAATGTTTGGTCTAGTCACTGTGAGGTAATTTAATTTATCAACCAACTGCCTATATCTTGCAGGATTGCTAAGCGGCTCCCCTTGTCCTAGTAGAAGTTCAGAAATTCAGATCCATTGGAGGCGTCAATATGTTTACGACTTGTCATTCCTGTCTCCTAAAAAATGTCTATAAGGCATACTTCTATTATGAGATCACAATACCTGAGCTAAAATGGGCGACCTCAATACTAGAAAATACTTTAATCTGCCCAGATCCTTAGTTTGAAAGTGTTGAAAGAGATGTTGCTTCAACCTGGTAATACCATCATGATCATTGCCGGTAATAATAATATCATCAACATAAACCACCTGATAAATACAGAGATTTGAAGCAGAATGCTAATAAAATGCAGAATAATCAGCTTCACTATGAGTCATGCCAACTTTCTGGATTACTGTGTTGAAATTACAAAACCACGCTCGAGAAGACTGCTTTAGACCATAAAGTGACCGGCACAAGCGGCATACAAGGCCAATAGATTCCCCCTGAGCAACAAAACCAGGTAGTTTCTCCATATAAATTTCATCCTAAGATCACTGTGAATAAAAACATTCTTAATGTCCAATTGATAGAGAGGTCAATGCCGAACAATAGCGATGGATAGAAAAAGGCGGTATGATGCTATTTTAGCCACATTAGAGAAAATATCACTATAATCGAGCCCAAATATCTGAGTATATTCTTTGGCAACAAGACGACCTTTAAGTCGATCAACCTGGTCATCTAGACCAACTTCGATTGCATAAACTTCACGACAACCAACTGTAAATTTACCTGAAGGAAGAGGAGCAAGCTCCCAAGTATCACTCGTATGTAAAGTAGATACCTCATCAATCATAGCCTGTTGCCATCTTGGATGAGACAATGCTTCATCTGTAGACTTAGAGATGGAAACAGAGGACAAAAAAGATGCAAAGCATAATAAGGTGATGACAGATGGTGATAACTTAAGCTGACATAATGGGGATTAGGATTAAGTGTGGTCCGTATACCTTTCCGAAGTGCAATCGATGGACTAGAAGGAGACGAGTCTGCAGTGGGAGAAGGGTTAGGTGTAGGACATGAATCAGTTGGGCCTGATGCCATACACGGACGGCGATGGTAAGTAAAGTGTTGTTCCTATGGCTGGGATCTACTAGGAGCAACACTAGATTCCACAATAGTCGGTATGGTAAAACCTCTATGGAGAAGATGTAGGTGTTATAGTAAACTCCTCAAGAGTCGCTATAGGTAAGACCTTTGATGTATCAAAATGATCAAAAGAGGGAAAGTAAGGCCGAGACTCAAAAAAAATGTTACATCAGCTGACACAAGGTATCGAAGATCATGTGAATAGCAACAATATCCCCTTTGAACTCAAGAATAACCAAGGAAGACACACTTGAGAGCACGAGGAGCTAACTTATCTTTTACGGGAGCTAAGTTATGAACGAAACGTGTGCTCCCAAACACATGGGGAAGAGAGTATAAGGGTGACTGAGGAAATAATACCGAATACAGAATCTTACTATGGATGGATAATGAAAATATTAATCAGATAACAAGCCATGAGAACTATATTGCCCCAAAAACGCAGTGGAACATGAGACTCAATTAGAAGTGTGCGAGCAGTCTCAATGAGGTGCCTATTTTTTCTCTCTGCTACCCCATTCTGCTGAGGGTTATACAGACAAGATGTCTGATTAATAATTCCTTGGGAAATCATAAACTGCTGAAACTGAGAGGATAACTTTTCTAAGGCATTATCACTACGAAAGATGCGAATAGAAACGCCAAACTGATATGTTATTTCAGCACAAAAACTCTGGAATATAGAAAACAACTCAAATCGATCTTTCATTGGGAAAATCCAAATACATCTTGTGTAATCATCAATGAAACTAACAAAATAACGAAATCCTCAGGTTGAACTGACTCTACGCAGACCCCATATGTCAGAATGAATTAAAGAAAAAGCAGACTCTGCACGACTCTCAACATTACACGAAAAGGTGGCTCGGGGGTATGTTTCCCAAATTGACATGACTCACAATCTAATGTAGACAAACTAGATAAACTAGGCACCATCTTTTGAAGCTTGGATAAACTTGGATGTCCTAAGCGTATATGAATTAGGTCTGGAGGATCTGTAACTGGACATGTTGTGGAAGGATTGAGTGAGTTAAGGTAGTAATGGCCTTGTGATTCATGCCAGTGCCAATCGTCTATCCCGTACTGCGGTCCTGCATAGCAAAAGTCATCAATAAAATATATACCACAGTAGGGAGCATGAGTTAACCGACTAACAAATGCAAGATTAAAAGGACAATCAGGGACATAAAGAATAGAATCTAAAGTGATAGAGGATAAGGGATTAGCCTGTCCAATTCCTTTTGCTTTTGTTAGACTCCATTGGCTTAAGTAACATTGGGAAGAGACTGTGAATAAATAATATTTGACAAAAGTGACCTATTACCAGAAATATGATTAGAGGCGCCTGAGTCCATGACTCACGCTCTGAGTAGTAGACTTGGAAATACAAGCAAAGGAATTACCAGCAACAAAAGTATCAGTCTGAGCAATAGAGGCTACTTGTGGAGGTGTCTGCTTACTTGCTTGATACTGAAGGAGCTCATTATATTCCCCTTCAGATAAAGAAAACCTCTGGTTACCTGCAGTCTTTGTTTGAGCAACATGAGCATTTTTAAGTGGTCGACCATGCAAAGAGTAACACACCTCATGAGATTATGCAAACCTACTACAATAAGAACACTTGGGTCGAGACCTTTCAAAATGACCTCCTCCTCGTCTATTCTCCATAGGCTACGAGACCCGATTTTCTACTATCGGGGATGCGAGAACAGATGAGTCAGTTGTTTGTGATGAGATCACTATGTGATGGGAGCTGCAGCAAGGCAAAATAATCGAAAGAATAGTTCGTCAACCGTAGGGACAGTCGGACTAGCCAAAATTTGGTCATACTGAATCAAGGTCATTAGGAAGTCCAGCGCGTGTAAGAACTAGAAACATCTTTTGTTGCTACTCTTGTCTTTTCAATGCTAGCAGAAACTGGCATCAACTTCTCAAATTCCTCCATAACTGTCTGTACTTGTCCCAAGTAAGTAGACATATCTAATTCCTATTTCTTTAAATTTGTCATTTGCGATATCACATCATAGAAACAAGATATATCATTAGTGTATAAACTACGAGCCTTTTCCCAAACTAAATGATATCCCTGGAATGGACGAAACAAATGCATCAATTGGAATCAATAGATCGCCACAAGATACTACATAACTGAGTATCGATCTTTTTGCATTGTGCTTTGGCCTTTTCATCTCCCTCACTAGCCTTTTTTGTTAAGTGATCTTGAATATCTTGACCTTTACACTACAACTCGACAGTCGAAGCCCAAGATAAATAATTTGAACACCCAAGTAGGGGTTCAGAAGTAATCATAAAGGCTGAATTTCCAGAACCTGTGTTTTTAGAACCAAGTACATCAAATCTCGAAGACATCGTTAGATTGGAGAGAGTTCCAGAAACAAATAATGAAAATAATCAATTGTATCTCGCTGAAACATGGAAGGGAACACTTTAGCTGCCAAAAAAAATTTGAAAGTGATCGGAATAAAAAGAATTGAAAGTGATCGGAATAATCAACTTCTCTTCAGAATCCAACCTCGAGGATCACCTCTCTCATACTTCGAAAATTGCATTTTTGTCTGCAAATGACGGGAAGTTTCTCGATGCGACCAAGTGATATCAACCTTGCCATCCTCTGGTGCTTTAGCTTTCCCTTTATTGTTGTGATCTCCACTGTTATCGCCTGCACCATGCTGGCTCAGACTGTTTTGTGCCTTTAAGACAACCACATCAGCGGCCAAAGCATCTATGGCCTCCAATTTCATTGCTATAGTCGTCAATTGTTGGGTGATCGGATCAATAGTCAGAATGATGAGTTCGATGTGGGAGCGTTGGTCCGTGGTGTATTCACCATGGCAAATCTTACTGCTCTGATACCAATGAATGATAGGAGCAGAGATTTTTATAATGGAAACAAAGAAAGAATCTACATTGATATTATTAATAATAGAGACAAACATCCCATATTTTATAAAATAATCTGTCTTCATATAAAGGATAATAATTACCATATACCTATACATTACAAGATCTATTATTTATATAATAGGCTGAGCATAACTATTCTCTAAGTTGCTCGGACACAGCAATTTGAGTGCCGTACCCGTGTCGACACGACACGGGTAAGGGTGTGGGATTTGTGTTGGATCTGGTCAGACAACATCGGGTGCGTTGACCAAAAATTTTTCCAGTTGATTTCACTAAGTAAAGATCTGAAGAGATGAGAAACGAAATACCTTCAATTTCACTGCTATGTAGTAATTTATACTAGTCCTTTTATCTTCTTTGAAGCTTTTTGTCTTGGTCAATCTTCTTGTTCATGTTGTATGTTTCTAAAATCAAGAGCTCGTGGGAAGGGCTCGAATGAGTTTTGAGTTTTTTACTGGAAAAAAATACAGACATGAAAAATGTTTCGCTGGGGAAATGTCTCATACATGGAAAGAGAAGAGGCAACAAAGAATGGATGAAGAAGAGTGGGACAAATTAGGAAGTGAATACTTTTTAATTGACAACACATTTTTTCAATAGTTTATGAGATAATGGGGTTACATAATGGAGTGTTTCAGGCTTTTAGCTGTCTCCCATCAAATTACAAAAAGTACTATAGCACTTTTAAAAAAGTGAGCTTTTTGACCATATTAATATAAGTAGGCCTTTAGCTGTCTCCCATCAAATTATAGCTGTCTCCTCTATAACCACGTTATGTAGAAAATATTAATATAAGTGTGCTTTGAGCTTCAATTTTTTGATTTGCGCAAAACAAAAAAGAATAAAAAGAAAAAGTTATATTTATAAGATTTTATATTATATACGTTGAGACTATCAAGACTGTTGGGGCACTTTAACCGATTATAGTAGGCTAATATCTTATAGGTAAGTACTCCACATAATTTAGAGATATATTTATTTTTATTTTTAAATTATTTTTAGCCGGATCCCCGAACCCGTGTCGGTTTTAGGATCCGTATCCCCAAATCTTAAATTTTTTATCTTAAAGGATCCGACCTCTAGATCCGCACCCATGTCGGACACCCGTACCCGTGTCAGAGCAACTTAGACTATTCCATAACCAAGTTAGGATAAAGATAGATATCTTTTACTAACCTTAATAAATTGCTAACAGATAACTTCTAATAACCGTAGGAAACTGCTTAATCCTCCATGTTTGGAAGCTCCAGGAATTTGAGAAGCACATCATTATCTTCTCCTATATATCTTTGCTTCTTCCTCTTTGAATATGTATGGAAGATACATGGCTTATCAAGATTCTGAAGTATATTTCTGCTTTCTGGAATTAAGATCATAGTCTCATACTAATGCTATTAAAAGCCATCTATTTGACACATAAAGCAATGAAGCATAAGTGAGGGGTCCTCGCTCCACGCTGGTGAAGCGAAGCAACTTCAAAGAAAACGTGCTCTTCGTATACTAGGGCCGAAACCGATATCTTTTTTTCTTTTCCATGTGACTTTAAAAGGTTAAAGAATATATAAGAGGATAAAAGGCCTTTTCCTATCTAAGGACTTGGATTCCCTTCTTTAGATAATGCTTCGGTGTTCTCTTTTTTTGACGAAGTAATGAAATTATATTGATATGCATCCAGTGCATGCAAAGAAGTACATCTCATCAGAAGTACAATTCAGGCAAAAAATTGGGCCCCTTTACATGTTCCTTGCCATTGCTAACCAAAATACAGCGAGCCTACCAAATCCAGAATGTATACAACATTATCTACAATGTTCTGTTTATACCAACAAAAAAGATTCACTAAATATCTAGCTTTTAGGACGGACCAAGTCATTGAAATTCCTTCAAAGTTTTTTGGGTTTTATAAGTAAGAAAATTTCTAATTCTTAACTGTCTGTTATTTTTGCATTATGACAATTTGAAAATTTGTAAATGTTCCGATGGAAAATGGAGAATGTACAAAGTTGAGTGAGATATTCATAAATAGCTTCTCCATGTCATTCATATTTTCATTTGCTCAAGTTTCCTGCCGAACTCTGTGTGTTTAAGGCACAAAATGGAGTAACAGGAATTTGATTCTTGAAATTTGATTGTGAGAATCCAGTTTCACGATATAGTTCATAATCATTGCACGTGGTTTTCGTATTTCCGTTCCACTTTCAAACTAAAATCTATAGAGTTCCATTCTCTATTAGCAATTGTCCTGCTAGAAATTTTTCAAAAAAGGAGAAACATAGAGAAAATCATACATCTAATTTTGTCACAGTTTTAACCTTACTTCCTTGTCTGGTGCAGATTTGAGAAGCTCCAGGAGGATGCCTTTACGTACACTTTCATACTCAATGCTTTGAACATGCTCGGTTCTGATCAGCAATGATGAATCGTGTGGTTGATATCCTCCTATTTTTTAAACAATTCTTAAAATTAATCCTTTCTTTTTGGATTAGTTTTGGTTCAAAATCTGATGGTTTGTCCTCTTCATTTTGACTTTGATTGACTACTACTCTTTGCAAAACGGATGGCGGTCCACATTATTTTGACTTTTTTTTTTTTTTTTTTTTCTGATTGCTGCCTTGTTTTGTTTTCTGAAGGGCACTTGCGGTTCCTGTTCGCATTTGTGGTAGAGTGGATCTTCTTTCTTTCTAGAGGAGTTATCTTTAGTTCAGTTATTAAGTCATATCAGATATAGAAGTCTTTTACATTTAACTTGATCTAAACAATTTAAAATTAACAAGAGAGCCGATTTCTCTCTCTAACTTGAAAATCTATACCTTCTCTAGGAAAGATTAATCATGTTTGCTTCAGCAGAGAACCTCTGTAGCCGGCTGGGGTACTGAAAAAGATAAAGATGCTCAACTCGAGTCAACAAAAGCTGACCGATAATTCACTTATGGGTAAGAGCGGTTTAATTATTAAAGGTTAAAGGTCCATCCACTTGTTTGAATGACACAAGTTCTGCTTGACGAACAATTCGCCGTTCATCAAAGACGACAAAATCTTCAACCAAGCATATCCTACTGTTCTGAAAATTAAGAGCAACTGGCCGAGTCCCACTATGCTAGAAATTAATACATTATGGAGTTGGAAAAAATGGTTGACGTGTTCCCATGATAAAGCTAAAAGATGGTCAAAGTTGAGAAAATGAACAATATTAATAAAAGTTACCACTGCCCACCAAATTTGAAGCCACAATGGGATTATAACCGCAAGGAACTTCTTGCTCAACTGCTCAGTCATGGAACTTCTTATTTTCTCTACTGAACATGTAGTCTCATCTCCCAACTGCAAGGAACTATTGTTGACATACTCTAATAATGAAGCCGGGCCAAGGTGTAAACACCTTGTTGTCCAAATGATTGAACCCAAATATTGAAGTCAACATGTTCAACTTGGTTCTGTATAAACACATTGATCCGCCCATCTACAGCATAAGGCACAAGTTCAGCCGCTAAACACTCATCCATGTACTCCTCAATCAAATACAACCCAGTTTCCTCAAGGCTAGACTGTCTAGATCTGTAAACAATATCACTATATCTGCAACAGAGACAACACCCGCTCCAATTTCTCCAAATTTACTCCCTTTACTTCCTCCTCTTTTTTATCATCTTCCACTACAACCTCAATATCTCCAAAATCAGAACCATTCTCAGCTCCCACATTATCCTGAATTTCACAAAAAACAGAGGAACTTTTATTGAGCTCCAAAATAATGGCTCCAAAATTATTTCACTTGTGAGTACTTGATCACGCCCAACTAAGCCTTATAAAAAGACCAAGTGGTCACTGCAAAAATAATCCGGTTCAAGAGTCCGGAGTCGAATCCCATAGGGAAGTAACCTATTTGCTACAACTTTTAGTATTGCTAATGATAAGCTCATACAATTTTCAGAGTTCAAAACTTGAATTGAGAATTAACATAAATTATTTAACTGTGGAAACATGACAATAAAAACTATCAATGAGCAAGAATGAAGTTGAATTCAAGGATAAAAAGATCTAGGGTTTACGATTCCCCAAATTATCGGATTAATTCCTGATACGCTAGCTATAATCTCGCCGTAACACTCTCTAAAGATGATGAGTTATTGTTTACCATAATTATCTCTCGATCAATTACGATAATTTACTATAAGTATTCTCTCGAACTACTCTAGTTGACAATTCATACAACTCATAAATATCGCCCAAGCTTCGTTATCTCTAATCTTGCTTTTAAATTCAAGTAATTAATCTCTTAACTTACTCGAAAGTGGCGTTGTTCAAGAACAATCTAATCAAGTGTTCTTTCTCAAACAACACAAGATAACTAGACACGATTAATCAAGGGCCCTTCAATTAATCACAAGTAACATATAGTTGAACAATTAAAGAGTAATAACAGCTCAATTATATCAAAACACAATCAAGACTTCATCCAACAATTGGTTCCATCAACCCCAGATGACGGGATTTTAGCTACTCATAACTGTGTAAATAATCATAGTAATATCTAGAAGCATTAAACTACAAATAAAAGGATAGGGTAAGGGCCAAATTTACATGTCCAATATTAATGAGGAATGAAACTTTTTTTCGGATGACATCGTTGGCGCCTTGCACTGCCTGTAGCACTGTCGTTTAGGTGCAAGGCACTCTCTGTAGCATTGTCTTTTCTGCGCAAGGCACTGTCTATGACACTGATGACAGTGCCCTGGACACTGCCTTGCATTGTCTATGGCACTGTTGTTATTGTGCAAGGTTCTGTCTATGGCACTGAATTTTCGTTGCCTTGCACCTCTTCTTTTATTGCTCCATTTTGTAGCTCTGAGATACCATTTCATGCAACTTTTCTCCAATTCATGTCCAAGCATTCCTACACATGAAATAAGCCCTGTTAAGCGCAATCGTCACACAAATTATCATCCAAAAAACAAGCAAGTAGGGTAAATAATGTCTAAATATATGGAATTATCTCACGATATCAGTACTTCAACTTCTCTGTAGTTTTGGATCAAAGTAAACCCATAATACCAGGAAATCAGTTTAGCATAAGTTCACTTACGTAATTTGGAATCACTGAAGCTGCATATCATTGGAACTGAGCGTTTATGTTGGATTGTTGACCGGATTCCATTTGTCCTATGTTGTGTACAATTTCTTCGATCTTATGAATGTTTTCTCGAACCAATGAGAGCAATTCAACATACATGTCTGGTTGCAAAAATTGGGGCTTGATAGAAACGGGTTCTCCCTTTCCATCCTTTGAACTTGGTAAGAATTCTGTAAGTAAAGAACCTCCGATGTTTCCTTAGAAATATTACCAGAAGGAGAAGAATCAGTACTTGTAACTATCTAACTAATGCCACTGACCAGTAGTGGCATCAAACTTCCATCCTGGATAAAGATTCTCCCAATATTGAATGCTGATAAATTGGTCGCCTGGAATTGTGCATATGTCTGAACTTGGTTAATTGATGTATTTTTTTATTCCCATATTTAGATCCTCTATAATTCCAGTAGCATCAACAACAGTAACACCAAAAGAATTTGTGCAGAATCCATAAAGGACTCATGATAGAAATGTGTGTTTGCGCAAGAATACTGATGATAAGCGTGCGGGTCACTGGAAACCTGCTCTTCACTCTCCAACCTTTAAAAGTCATATTGATTTGCTGAACTATGGAAGGTCCCAATACAATTTTGATACCATTCTTCCATATGTTATAGTCTTCTGTTCGATCTGTCCATAAAAGTTTAAATTTGTTGCTCCAACTGATTGGCACTTCTACCGGACTCCGCCATTAACATCGATGAACAACCGAGAATCATGGCTTTGATACCAATTGTAACGATTCCCGTCATGAAACTTGAAAGGAAAAGAAAAAGGAAAGCTAAAGAAAAATTTAAAGGAAGAAATAACAATTTCATTAACATAGCTGGAAAAGGAGCGAGTACAAAAGGATAGAAAGGAATGTAAAAACACTTCTTAACAACTAGACAAATTGCAGCTAATTAGGCAATCAATTTTCAAGGACTAAACAAAAATAACTAAGGACTGAATTTGACTATAAGTAAACTAATGATCCAAGAATTGTAATTAATTAAACCTCAGAGACTAAATGTGCACGACAAGGTAGCAGCGGAATAGTATCCAAGTCTAACTTCTCCAATCTATTTTCACCAAGAGAAAAAAAAAATTCAAGCACAGACTTATATAGGCAGCAAGTATATCAACCAACACGAATATGGAAAAGTAAAAAAATCACAGACGAGACATCAAATTTTACATGAAAAACTCTTCAATATGAAGAGTAAAACCACGAGACCAAAGGCCTTCAAAGCTCCACTAAATCAATCAACAAGAGTTCAAAAGTTCTTTAAATTTTCCACAAAACAAGTGCCAAACTAAGAGCAATAATATAAATAAGATTGCACCAAAATAATTGGAAAAAATGAGATAATCACCCCAAACATGAGCCTCCAAAACGAAGCTACATGCCTTTAACTAATCTTCCACAATGAAATCCAAGAACAAGATGTTGAGAACTCCTAGTTCAAATTTGAGCATGATCCAACAATTAAGGAGTCGAGAAACACTATTTGAAACAGACTGTCTGATTAGAAAATTTCTGGAGAAAAGAACATACCTTTCTCTCTCACAAGGCTTCAACGGCTACAACCTTTGTATGTCTCCATAAAAGTTCGTCAAGGATTTAAGGTTTTATAGTCCTTGTGGAGGCTATTGAAGTTAATGAAGAATTGACTTATGAGGAGGTTCTGATTGCCATCCTTGATAGACAAGTAAGTTGAGGAATAAAGAGATTACCTCCGTCAAAGTGCAATTGCGAAGTCAACAAGTTGAGGAGACCATCTTGGAGGCAGAGGAAGATATGAATAAGAAATGTCCCCATTTGTTTGTAGAACCAAATGGTTCTGTCTAAAATAATGTTAGAAGTTTAGTTTTTACAAGCTATGTTCTAAACCTATACAACTTATGATAGGATGCCCCTTTTGGCAATGTAATGCATATATAATTGTGGTTGGTGTTGTTTTCATATTTATGTTACGTCGTTGGGTGTGAATGTGTTATTAGGATTGGTTTTTATGGCTCCCTGACAGGTGGAAAGGCCCAAATACAGAGGAAACTCTATCAAAATTTCTGGAAATTTGGGTAGTTAATTCTGAGCTATTCATGTGTGTGAATGAGGAGATAAATTATATTGGGTGTCTATGGCGGACTCTAATACTCATTCGAGGATGAATGATCCTAAGCGGGGGAGAATGTAAGGCTTCGTAAAAGTTCGTCAAGTATTGAAGATCTTATAGTGTCAAGGTCAAGCTATTATATTCAGAAGATTGTAGATAATTTTCAAGCTTTTGTGGACTATGCAATGCATCGTGAAGGGGGTAGAAGAATAGGTAGGAAGGGAAACTTTGTAGTTAGTTATGCAAACCGCAAATCGGTTTCGCTAACCGCAGAATTATTACGGACTGAGGCCGGAGCAACTAAAATTTGAGGGTCATTTCGTGGTGAGGTATGCGAACGCATAGCTATTTCGCAGATCGCATACCCGTCGCAAAATTGTTAGAAATTTTTTTGAAGAGATTTCGCGGTGCATTGTGTCGACTGCAGAACCATTTTTGCGAACTGCATATCCACCACATATCTATTCAGTTCCAACTCATATTTTGAGGATCATTCTTTGGTCTATTTCAGGGACCGCATAACTGTTTCGCGGTCCATTCTGTAATCGCATATCCAACTTAGAGGGTTATTTTTGGGAACATTTTACCGACTCTATTTTTAATAAAAGGACATAGGATCGATTTTAGAAGAGAGTTTTGGCTATTTTGAGAGGGAAAAACACTCTAGAGAGAAAAAGGGAGAGCTCTAACAACTCCACACTTAAATTCATGCCCATTTCTTGAATATTCAAGGAAGAAAACTCACTAGGTTTTCAACTAACCGGATACGACTTCATCCCTAGCTCACATGAAAATTTATATAATGAGTTTAAGTGGGATTGTATTTGTTGGGGCTTATAGGATGGTGATTGGAAGCCATAAGCCCCAATCTCGAATTTGGGTATATGTGAAGAATGAAAGACGTGATCCTTGAGTTTGGAGTAAATGGTTGTGCATGCATATGCCAATAGAGGTGGTTGCTTGTCTTAGAACTATCGTGGGTTAATCGTTGGCTTGGAAATTGGTTGTGAGGCAAAGAAATCCCATTGCAGGGAGTTGTAGTCAAGTATGCACACTAAGTGTTTGATGAAATTCGTATATGACCTAAACTATGAGAATCCTTCTAATAGTTGTTCAGTTGAACTATGTTAATGTTGATTGAAGTTGCTAAGAGTAATGAAACGTCATGGCGATCCTAAAGAAAGATCAATTAAGGTATGTTTGTCTAAACTCCCTTCGTAGAATTGGATTCCATGAACTCTTCATACATTCCCGAAATGTGGTTTGCTCTAGCTCCTACTCCTTTCTATGAATTGCCTTAAATGAATGATTTATCTAATGCCTATATACTCAAGTCATGTATCCATTTCCATATCTATACTCAGCTTTAGAAAATGTTTCAAGTATGATTGACTTATCAAATGCTTATGAGTTCAATTCATGTTTCAATCACTATCACTATGCTCTCCTTTTAGAAATGTTCCAAGTGCCTTACGTTCTTATTACTCATGTATATGTAGCTATGATTCTCATTCCTTTAAATACCTTTAATGTTTTATGATGACTCATGGAAAACAAAGAAAGTGAAAGCATAAAAATGAAATGTGACAATTTTCCAAAATGAGAATGATGATGTATTGTATGTCCTAAGGGACAATGAAAATAAAAGGTTTTCATGAAAGGCTTTATATGAAATGTTTTTGGGAGTATTGTTATGTAACTGAGAAGGTGTAGGTTGAAAGGCCTATACCAAAACTACACGTGGCGGTGTAGAAGTCCATTGGGACAAGTCCCTTTCGCACCATTATGAGATTATGCCCTAATATTGGGATGATGTATTGTATTGCTAGCATAGACATGCCAATATACATGGTACTATTGTGAGATGACTTAGCTGATCGGGCTAAGATCGGATGCCATGTGTCACGACCCGGATTTTCCATCCTCGGGACCGTGATGGCGCCTAACATCGCACTCGCTAGGCAAGCCAACGTTAGAGTTATTATCACCTTTTTCCTTTATATTTCATAATTAATATTAACGCAAAAATTGATCCAAACAGAAATAAAAGTGGAAATACATATGTAACTGATTATCTATACGCTATTAACAACTCCAAAACTGATACCACCCAGAAGCTGATGTCACAACTCACGAACATTCTATGAATAACTGCAAAAATGGGTTTGAAAGAAAATACATCTGTTTCAAAGAAAGTAAAACAGAAATGAAGTAAATATAGGAGGGAACGCCAGGGCTTGCGGACACCTACATGACTACCTTGGGTCTCCTGAGTAAAGAATCAACAATCGACCTCTGGATCAGCCACTACCAGCTTCGAAATCTACACAGAAAGTGCAGAGTGCAGTATCAGTACAACCGACCCCGTGTACTGGTAAGTGACGAGCCTAACCTCGACGAAGTAGTGACGAGGATACGGCGGGGCATAAACAATATATATCCTGCAACATTTTATAATAAGGCAAAAAGAAGATACGAAATGAAATAAGACAGTAACTTGCATTGGATAAATATGGAACCCAGTTGTTCCACCAGTACTCAACTATAACCAATCCTTAAGAGAATTTTAACACCACAATAATGTATCTCAACAGAAGAAACATACATAAACAACAATTGACACGGCGCGAATCCCGGTCCCACCATATAATCAATAACGATATGAACATTTACCCTTATTACTCCTTATTGCGGCGTGCAACCCGATCCCACCAGTCCACCCTTATTACTCCTCAATATATCACCCTTATTCCTCATGTTGCAGCGCGCAACCTGATCCCACCTGTCCACTCTTATTACTCCTTGTTGCGGTGTGTAACCCGATCCTACCAGACAATCACATTTCACCCTTATTCCTCTTGTTACGACATGCAACCCGATCCCACCATATCGGTACCAATCACAAAAATAAGAACAAGTATTTCACAATTTAGCTCAAACCCTCCACAACATTTATACCTCAAATCATAACAACAGGAGGTCTATACAGTTAAGAACTTTAACAGTTAATACTACACAGCGAGACCAACCAACGTGTACCATGAAGCACCAATAAGCCAACTTAAACCAACAATGTAATATAATGACACTACGGAACAATTAATACCTTCAATAGAGAAAACCACATTTAACAAGAAGCAATTAGACATGGAAGCATCAATAAGCAAGTAGCAGTTAAGACATGAAAATCATTATTAGGAAACGGGGAATGGAACAGGCTAAACAGACAATTTGGCGACGCATAAGTACTCTTCACCACACCTATACGCCCCACGCATGGAATTTCACATAGCAAATAAGTTGGGGATCCCTAATCTCTCAAGTCAAGGTTAGACCAAACACTTACCTCAAGCAAACAGGTATTTCAAAGCTCAATTACCGCTTCATCTCTCGATTCCACCACCAATCCACTCGTATCTAGTCATAATTAACTTAATAACATCAATAAATACTAAAGAAATCAATTCCAATGCATAATTATAGGTTTCCCAATATTTTCCCCAAAAGGTCAAAAACCGACCTTGGGCCCGCTTGGTCAAAACCCGAAATTTGGACCAAAACCTGATTACCCATTCACCCCCGAGCCCAAATATACAACTGGTTTTGGAATCCAACCTTAATTTGAGGTCTAAATCCCCAAATTTCGAAATTCCTAAGTTCTATCGAAAACACCCAATTCTACCATGAAAAATCGTAGATTCTAGGATGAAATCTTGTAAAAAGATGAAATAGGTTGAAAGAAATGAGTTAAGAATCATTTACCTATGATTTTGGGAAGAACTTGCCCTAGGAAAATTGCCTCTTGAAGTTTAGGTTTTGAAAAATAGGAGAATGAATGAAAAATCTCGTCTAAGTTATGTTTTGAACAGCTGCAAATGACGCATTTGTGACCTGAGCTTCGCAAATGCGAAGCTTGCAATTGCGAAGGGGCTATCACAATTGCGAAGCCTTCACAATTCATGCTACCTTCACAAATGTGAGGAAAGTGTCGCAAATGCGAACAAAAGAGTGCATTTGCGATCCATACCCCTCCCAGACTCCCTTCGCATTTGTGAAGGTTTGTTCGCATTTGCGAACTCTGCTGGCCCAGCCTTCTAATCACAATTGCAATGAAAGGCTCACAAATGTGGACCCTACAGGGCTCGCAATTGCCATGCCTGATATCGCAATTGCGAGATCAGGGGCCTGCAACAGCTGAATCATACCAGCAATATTTTCCTAAGTCCAAATCCCTCCGTAGCCTATCCAAAACTTACCCGAGCCCTAGGGGCTCCAAACCAAACATGCACACAAGTCTTAAAACATCATACAAACTTACTTGCGCGATCAAATCGCCAAAATAGCACCCAAAACTACGGATTTAACACCAAAACACATGAAATTTTCAAGATAGTTTCAAAACTTCCATTTTCTCAACCAAAGGTCTGAATCACGTCAAATCAATTCTGTTTTTCACCAAACTTCACAGGTAAGGTTTAAATAACATAATAGACTTGTACCAGGCCCCGGAACCAAAATACGGGCCTGATACCAATAAGATCAAATCTTTTAAATTATTGTATTTTCAGTCTTATCAATTTCCTTCAAATTTCATTTCTCGGTTTAGGAACCTCGAAATTCGATTTCGGGCATACGCCCAGGTCCCATTTTTTCTTACAAACCCTTCGGGACCGTCAGAATACTGGTCCAGGTCCGTTTACCTAAAAAGTTGACCGAAGTCAACAGAAATCATCTTTTTAAGCCAAAATCATCATTTCCTAAGTTTTTCACATAAGAGTTTTCCAGATACATGCCCAGACTGCGCACATAAATCGAGGAGAGATAAAATGAGGTTTTAAGGCATCGGAACACTGATTTGAGTTCTAACACAGAAGATGACCTTTTGGATCATCACATTCCACATCTAAAACAACCATTCGTCCTCGAACAGACATAGAAAAGTACTTGAGTCGGTGAAATGATGGGGATGTCTGCTTTGCATATCGAACTCGGACTCCCAGGTAGCTGCCTCAACATGCTTACCTCTCTACTGCACACGACCCGAAAGATAACTCTTCGATCTCAACTGACGAACCTGCCGGTCTATAATAGCTACCGGCTCCTCCTCGTAGGTCAAATCCTTGTCCGACTAGATAGTGCTGAAGTCTAACACGTGGGATAGATCACCGTGATAATTCCGAAGCATGGACACATGAAACACTGAATGCACTGCTGACAAGCCTGGTGGCAACGCAAGTCTGTAAGCCACCTCTCCCACTCGGTCAAGGATCTTAAAAGACCCGATGAACCTAGGGCTTAGCTTGCACTTCTTCCCAAATCTCATCATGCCCTTCATGGGCGACACTCGAAGCAACACTCTTTCTCCGACCATAAATGCCACATCACGAACCTTATGGTCGGCATAACTCTTTTTCCTGGACTGAGCTGTACGAAGTCTACCCTGGATAATCTTAACCTTATCCAAGGCATCTTGTACTAAATCGGTACCCAATAACCGAGCCTCTCCCGGATCAAACCACCCAACCGGCGATCGACGCCGTCTACCATATAATGCCTCATAGGGAGCCATCTAGATGCTCGACTGATAACTGTTGTTGTAGGCAAATATGCTAACGGCAATAACTGATCCCAAGAACCTCCAAAATCAATAACACATGCGCGAAGCATATCCTCCAAAATTTGAATGGTACACTCAGACTATCTGTCCGTCTGAGGATGAAATGTTGTGCTCAACTCGACCCGCGTACCCAACTCACGCTGTACTGTCCTCCAGAAATACAAGGTAAATTGTGTACCTCGGTCAGAAATGATTGACACGGGCACACCACGACGATGTCGATCTCATAGATATAGATCTTTGCCAACTGCTCCGAAGAATAGGAAACTGCCACATGAATGAAATGTGCTGACTTAGTCAGCCGATCCACAATAACCCATACAACATCGAACTTTCTCTGAGTCCCTAGGAGTCCAACAACAAAATCTATAGTGATACGCGCCCACTTCCACTCAGGAATTTCAATCTTCTAGAGCAAACCACCAGGTCTCTGATGCTCGTACTTTACCTGTTGATGATTCAAACACCGAGCTACATATACAACAATATCCTTCTTCATCCTCCTCCACCAATAATGCTGCCGCAAGTCCTGATACATCTTGGCGGCGCCCGAATGAATAGAACACCAGAAACTATGGGCCTCCTCTAGAATCAACTCACAAAGTCCATCCATATTAGGCACGCAAACACGACCCTACATCCTCAAAACTCCATCATCTCCAACTGTAACCTGCTTGGTACCATCGTGCCGCACTGTGTCCCTAAGGACAAGAAAATGAGGGTCATCATAGTGCCACTCCCTAATGCGCTCAAACAAGGAAGGCCGAGCGACTGTGCAAGCTAAAACATGTCTAGGCTAAAAAACATCGAACCTCATGAACTGATTGGCCAAAGCCTGAACATCTAATGCAAGCGGTCTCTTACCAACTAGAATGTATGCAAGACTACCCATATTAGCCGACTTCCTACTCAAAGCATTGGCCACTACATTGGCCTTCCCGGGATGATATAAGATGGTGATATCATAGTCTTATAATAGTTCCAACCACCTTCCCTGCCTCAAATTGAGCTCCTTCTACTTGAAGAAATACTGCAAATTCTTATGATCCGTTAACACCTCACACGACACACCATATAGATAATGCCTCCAAACCTTCAGCGCGTAAACAATGGCTGCTAGCTCCAAGTCATAAACTAGATAATTCTTCTTGTGAATCTTCAATTGCCGCGAAGTTTAGGCAATAACCTTGCCATTCTGCATCAACACCGTACCAAGTCCAATACGAGATGCGTCACAATATACTGTATATGGCCCTGAACCTGTAGGCAACACCAACACCAGTGCCGTAGTCAAAACTGTCTTTAGCTTCTGAAAGCTCGCCTCACACTCGTTTGGCCACCTGAATAGGGCACCCTTTTGGGTCAACCTAGTCATCGGGGCTGCTATAGATGAAAACCTCTCAACAAACGGACGGTAATAACCCGCCAAACCCAAGAAACTCTGGATCTCTATAGCTGATGTGGGTCTAGGCTAGTCCTTGACTGCCTCAATCTTCTTAGGAACCACCTGAATACCTTCTACTGATACAACGTGACCCAAAAATGCAACTAAACTTAACCAAAACTCACATTTCGAAAACTTAGCATACAATTGGTTGTCTCTCAAAGTCTGAAGAATGAATCGAAGATGATGCTCATGCTACTCTCGACTGCGAGAGTAGATCAAGATATCATCAATGAAAAGTATCACGAAAGAATGCAGATAGGGCTTGAACACCTGATTCATCAAATCCATAAATGTTTCTAGGGCATTTGTTAAGTCAAATGACATCTCTAAGAACTTATAATGCCCATATCGAGTCCGAAAAGCTGTCTTAGGGACATCGAATGCCCTAATCCTCAACTGATGGTAGTCAGATCTCAAATAAATCTTTGAAAACAATTTGGCAACCTGAAGTTGATCAAATAAATCATCAATCCTCGGCAATGGATACTTGTTCTTGATGGTAACTTTGTTCAACTGCTGATAATCTATGCACATCCTCATCGATCCATCTTTTTTTTTACAAAAAACACTGGCGCACACCAAGGCGAGAAGCTGGGCCTAATGAAGTCCTTATCAAGCAAGTCTTGCAACTGCTCTTTCAATTCCTTCAACTCTGGCGGGGCCATGTGGTACGTCAGAATAGAAATGGGCTGAGTGCCCAATGCCAAATCAATGCAAAAGTCAATATCTCTGTCGGGTGGCAACCCCGGCAAGTCTGCAGGAAATACCTCTGGGAACTCCCGAACAACTGGCATAAAATCCATAGAAGGAACCCGTGCACTAGAATCACGAACATAAGCCAAATAAGCCAAACACCCCTTCTCGACTATACGCCGAACCTTCATATAAGAGATAACCTTATGGGTAGAAAAACCAGGAGTCCCTCTTTACTCCAATCGAGGTAACCCTGAAAATGCTAAGGGCACGGTCTTGGCGTGACAGTCCAATATAGCATGATAAGGTGATAACCAATCCATCCCTAAAATCACATCGAAATCAACCATATCGAGAAGTAGGAGATCTACACTAGTCTCAAAGCCCCCAATAATAACCACACATGAGTGATAGACACGATCTACAACAATAGAATCCCCTACCAGTGTGGACACATACACAATAGCACTTAAAGAATCATGAGGCACAACCAAATATGAAGCAAAATAAGAATTCATATAGGAGTACGTAGATCCTGGGTCAAAGAGAACTGAAGCATCTTTACTACAAACCAAAATAGTACCTGTGATAACTGCATCGGAGGATTCAGCCTCAAGCATGACTGGGAAAGCATAACATCGAGGCTGGGCCCCAGCAGCCTGAACTATATCCCTGGGATGACCTCCCGCTGACTGGTCTCCACCTCTAACGGCCTTCACCTTTAATGGCCTGACCTCCACCGCTAATATCCTGGCCTCCACCTCTAGCGGGCTGACCCCTACCTCTGGCTCCCTGACCCCTACCTCTAGCTGGATGGGCAGGCGGTGCTGGAATCATGGCACAAGAGCTTTGCTGCTATGACTGAGCATACACTAATCTTGGACAGGTCCTCCGGACATGCCCATACTCACCATACTCAAAGCATCCATCTGAATACTGCAGCTCAAAAAACTAAGACTGACCCTGATGGGCCGGCTGTCCACGATAATAACTCTGAAGATGAGGTGCTATGATGGGAGTTGGCAGTGCACTATAAGATGGCTGCCCTGAAGGAGGTACATAAGGACCATGACCCCCTGAAGATCCATGGGATGTCTGAAGTGTTGAATGAAACGGTCTGGATGATGGCCTCTACCAAAAGTACCTCGACCTCCAGATGAGGCCCCACTGAATCCACCGGAGTGACGAGGCCTCTTGTCAGACCCCTGACCAACCATCTCAACTTGTCTGGCCATATTGGCTGCATCCTAGAAGGAAATCTCACTCCCTGTCTTCTTAGCCATCTGCAATCTGATAGGCTAAGTAAGTCCCTCAATAAACCTCCTTACCATCTCTCTCTCGGTGGGAAGTATAAGAATAGCATGACGGGCCAAATCAACAAATCTGGTCTCGTACTGAGTGACTGTCATAGAACCCTACAGAAGGCGCTCAAACTGCCTCCGATAGTCCTCTTTCTAAGTAATAGGAAGATACTTCTCCAAGAATAGCTAAGAGAACTGGTCCCAAATGAGAGCTGGCAACCCAGATGGTCTGGCCAAACAATAATCCCTCCACCATTTCTTGGCGGAACCTGACAGATGAAAAGTAGAAAAGTTGACTCCATTGGTCTCTACTATCCCTGTTTACCTTGAAAATGGTAAAAACAATTAAATTTGTTAACGGGACTCTAAAAATAGGTGATCTATTCTTTTGCTAGTTGTTAGAGCAGTTGATGCTAAGCGTATGAAGTTTAATGACGAAATACAAGTTAAAACGGAGCAGTAATCAAACTGAGGGGCTTGCTACCCGGGCTCCGGACTAATCGATGAAAGGCCTCGAGGTTGATACATAGCTCAAGCTCGAGCTATCGGGGGTAATCGGGGAGGGGATAACAGTCAAGATATAATTAAAGAAGGCTCTTTATGGCCAATATCAAGAAACAAATGAAGAACAAGTATGAAAGAAATAAATGGAAAGAGTATCCTCGGGCGAGCAAGTTAGAGAGAAAAGAGAGAGAGAGAGAGAGAGAGTTGTTATTGATCTTGTGTAGAGTAGTTGGAGTAACAACAGTCTTTTACAAAGTGGTGAGGATTCCCTTTTATAGGAGGTGAATCCTGGTATAGTAAAACGTGTATTTATTGTAAAATCTTAGAGATGGGACGGCTAGATGTGGCGCCTCGATACAGGCTCTGGGTAGACCGACTCTGTCAGACTTAGCCATGTGCCTTGGAAATTCCACGTTTTGCTCCAGCGTCGATCTTTATGTTCTTTGAGTTGGGCCTCGACGTGCCCCGAGGGAGGGAACTCGGCCGCAACTCCACGTCCTTGGGGCCTCGAGACATTCTTCTGAAGTGACTTGATAGTAAGAAATCAGGCCCTCTGATTTTGCCATATACAGATAGTCTCCGCGTTTCTCAGAATGAAGCGATGGGAAAGGACTCTAATACCCGACTTCTCGAGCTTCTTGTGACGATATCATACCAATGACTAAACCTGTGGAACGAGTTTTTGCGATAACCGGGACATCCCATGGACTTGTGTTTTCGATATCATTCAATGCACTATCGATTCCTGTTCTCTAAGGTGAAAGTGCCACCATCGATTCGGTTCTTCAGGAACGCAGTAATTGCGTTTGTCGGTTAGTCTTCCAAAGGCCTCGATGACCACGTTGTTACCTACTATAAATGGGGGCGTTCTGGCGTTGTTTTTCTATCCAAGTGCATTCATCTGCTCATTCGCCCTTTTCTCCTTATCATCTTCCTCTATTGTTGATCACCATGTTCGGAGTCTACGACCTCAAGTTCGTTTGGCATCATTCCAATAGGTCGTGCCATGGCCCTTTGCCTGAGCTCCTTTTCGTTGAGCATGATTATGCCGTTCTATCGCTACGGCGGTTGCTGTTACATCTGCTGTCATTGTCCCTATTGGCTCGAGACGATGACATACGGAGAATCAATTCTCTCCTTTTTAGGAAGTCATTCGTACTATGCACCGCTGCTCACTCTCCTACCTTGGCCTGGTGTGGCACTTCATCCCTTGGGTTTTTTCTTTCCCAAGGGATAAAGTGGCTCCACCGGACGTTGAGGTTGGGGCCCGCCGAATCTTCAACCTTTGGCTTCGGCGGGCTATGTCTCTTTTCTCTGCCTTCTCTGCATCCCCTCATTTTCTTCTTGTTCATCTTTTCCCTTGGTGAGGACTTCCCACGGGATTGAGCTGGGAACCTAGAGGAGATGGCAGTCGAAGGAGTTGCCTTCGAGGATGCGAGCTCGAGGGGGCGGTGCTCGAGGATGGACTAGGTTCTTTGGTTTTCGTTGTATGCACACCTTTTAACTTCTTTGTTCCTGTGTAAGGATCCCCTTGCGGGCTTTTGTAATCATATTTAAGGATCCCCGAAGGCCGTTGTAAGCGAATTTTTATGAATACAAAGATATTTTCTTGACTCCTGCCTTTCTTACTTGCTGTATTTCTTTATGTTTGTAGAGATTTTGAATGTATGCCTCTGTTGACGATCGTCAATATTTTTTCCGGCCTTTGGTCGACAAAAATGGCTCCCTTCCGAGCTCATCGTTGTTCCCAGAATCAAGCCTGAAGCAGTCTGGTAAACTTGGATCATCGGGGTCCTCGAGCCTCGCGGATATAGAGCACCAAAGTGAAAGTCAACTTCGGGTGCTTCGAGCTTTTACTTTGAGATTTGACGTAGATAACCTTTTAAGTTGTTTGTAGGCAGGTTTCTGAGGAAGGGGCTATTCGTACTTAGGCGACTTCCTGAGGTCAAGCCCTCGTGGATGGAGCTCGAAGTGCTTATTTTTTCTTTTCGAGGGAGAACTTCGAGGTCGGGTACCACCTCGAAACTGGAGACGATGTCGCTGACCCTTTGGGGCCTAACTTCTTCTAGATAGAGATCTCTGGGGTGGGGTACCTCCTCAGGATCCGTACCGAGGCCGTTGGCCTCTCGGGGCTTATCCTGGGTAGGCGAATCGTTGTTATTTCCCACATATACATGGGGCAGCTCTTGCTTCTTTGGAAGATCCCATTATTTTAGATAGCTATCTTTCCGCCTTGGCATCGAGTCCTTCGTTACCTTAAGCACAAAAAGTGTTGGTGTAGGTCCCCATTTCAGTTTGCCAATTCTACCATAGTTATGACTGTTACTTCAGGGCCTGCCTAGCATGGAGGGGATAGTTCCTCTCCCAGTGCTCAGGATCCGCGGGAGTTTACTCTGAAGACTATGTCTTCAATAAGAGAGGAACATCTGGAGATGATGAGGAGAGACTGCGGATGGGGCGAGGGGATAGCGTTGCAGGCGCTTTCCCCGGATGAGAGTATTACGGACCCTGCTGATGGATTCCTAAACGTATACTTATACCCTTTCGCAATAGGCCCCCGTGCTTGATTTGTACCTGAAGTATCAGGTTACTTTGGCGCAGATACATTTGTAGTTTTGGTGAGTAGTGCTGATGATGAGATTCTTTGCGGAGAAGGCTGGGCTTGAATTCATGCTTAGTCACCTTGCTAGGTTGTACCGACCCTTTCATCATCGAGGCCTGCTAACCCTGCGGTGCCATTCGTCTATGCCATATGTTGTTGATGATGAGGAAGATAGGGATCGAGAGTAGGTCAGTGGATTCGTCCAGGTCCAGACGATTGACATTATCCCTGTGGAGCTCGTGCCATTTCCTAACGGATGGAATTATGCGCGTGAGTGGAGTGTCTCGTGCTTGCTTAGATTCGCTTATAGTGAAAGCCAATTTAGTAATTGTGTTTTCTCCTTTTCTGCATCAACTTCATGGGCATCGGGCAAAGTTCCCAATTTGCCCGGCTGGGTCCGGAGATTGGCGACCCATTCGACATGCGACGAGGTAGGTGGCGAGCTGTGTCCCGGGGCAGATGGGAAGCGAAATACCAAGGTATATGCACAAGCTGCTTTTACCTTGGCCTTCGTATATTTGAGACGATATTTTCCTCTTTTTATGTACTGACCTTGACATCGTAGGTATCGGGAGGTCCCTAGTGGCGAGGCTGTGCTCCTTCGGAGAGGGGGACGAGTTGTCGGCTTCTGAGCCAAAGGACGATGGTGATAAACAAGATATGCACCCGTAGTGCGATAGAGCTTTTAGCAGGGCTAAGTAGGTCCGCGTCTTCAAGGAGAAAACATCGCTCGAGCCTGCTGTTCCTGAAGTCTCCGGTTCCGGAGCGGTGGTTCCCCTGAGCGATCAAACTTCGACCGAGGTTGGTTCTTTCAGGACCGAGGGACTGGACCAATAGAAGTATGCTCGACCTTCGAGGAAATCCAGCGGCTTCACTTCGTGGTGAGTTTTGGCATAGACCTTCCGCGTCTCGTGTCTTCCCTTCCTTATCAAGTTTTTCTTTTACAGGCCTTTGACAAGCTTAGGTCTGAGCTACTCCATCATGGGACTAGGCTTCGGAAAGCTCTAGTTGAGGGTAGGTCCCTCAGGCTCCTCTTCGAAGAGAAGGAAGTTGAGTTGATGCACTGGCGATATGAGGCGTACTAGAGCTCGAGTTATGTGAGCTATTTTATGGAGCAGGTAACTTCTCGTGGCATGCATTTCGCCTTTTAACCTTTTAGGTTAACTTCTTGCCTATCTCAGTTGCAGAAAAAGGCGGAGGCTCTGGAGCACCTCAGGGGTGAAGCCGACCGAGTTAGGAATGACTGTGGCGAGCTAAGAGCTCAGGTGCAGGCTCAGGCTTTAGAGGAGAAGGTTCCCTTGGCTAAAGTTCCTGCCTTCGAGGCCCAACTCCGCTTGGCTTGCGACAATGCATCAGTTCAAGTGGATATGATCGCGAAGCTCGAGTCCGAACTTTCGAAGGTTAGGGCTGAAATCATCGATGCTCGGGCTGAAGCAGCATTGAGTAGGACTAAGGCTGATCAGGAGATGGCAATTCATTTGAAGGATGCTACTGATGCCCAAGACGAGCTGAATAGGGCCCTCGATCGTGAAAAGAGAATCGAGGAATATGTTCATTGCCAATCTCGAAGAGAGGTACTTGAAGAGATCGGTGCCAGGGGTTTTGTTCTCCTGGAGGAGCTAGCTCGAGCGAGGGCAAATGAGCGTGATGCTCGGTCACTTCTTGCCGACGTCGCGAAGAGTGAACATGAGGCTGGTAGGCCGTAGTCTTTTAAAGTGGGGCGTAGATTTTGCCATTTTGTATGTGATATTTGCAGAGCACATTTGTAGATGGAGAACGCACCTTTTTCGTATGTAAATAAAAGAAAACCTAAACCTTTATCTCTTATATATCCCTTTCTACTTTGCTTTTGACCAGGCAGGCTGGTTTCAAAGTTGGCGAGAATCCTTAGATTCATAACACGGTTCCGAAGCTCATCAGGTAGGCCCGGAGGCTCTTTTATGCTCAGTTAAATACGGCTTTTAACGCAAGCTGGCGCTAGAGATCTTACGCTTTGCTCAGCTGTTTTGGGTTTAGTCTCTGAGTTAGGTTTTGACTCGAGCCTACTTGGCCTTCAATCTTTTGTGCCTGCATGGGCGGATGACAATGGCTCTTACCTTGCCCTTGGGCATTTGTATTTTAACTATTTTGGGTTCAGTCTCTGAGTCGGGTTGCGACTCAAGCTTAATCGACCCTCAAGTTGTTTTTTGTGCTTGCATGGGCGGATGATGATGGCTCTTACGCCTTGGGTCATAACGAACTTTTAGGTATGTGGCCCTAAGGCTCGTGAAGCTGGCAATAGTGGCTCTTACGCTGTGCCCTTAGGCATGTACAGTTAACTATTTTGGATCCGGTCTTCGAATCGGGTTATGACTCGAGCTCATTTTAATCCTCAAGTTTTCAGTTTTTAAGCTGGCGATAGTGGCTCTTACGCTTTTGGTCATTGCGAACTTTTAGCGTATGGCCTTGAGGCTCGTTTGGCTGGCAATAATGGCTCTTACGCTTTTTCTCGTGGGCATATGTAGGCTTTGTTTTCCTCTCATTAAGGTCTTTTTGAAATGATTTTGCCCGTCCCGTCGTCGGTTCGGGAAGAACCTCGATTTCAATTCATTAGCGGTGATGTTCGAGCACCTCAGAAGGTTTAGCTCGTAGGCTGAGTAGCTCGAAGCCTTGTGATTTGGGGCTGACATGGTCAAAACTCGTTTGCCTGTTGAGGGTAGCCTGTTTTAACCGGTTCTTTTCGATGTAGATTCAAAGTAATGGCATGTGACTTTGTTAGCGACGGTCAAGTGTCCCCGAGTCACGTTAATTTGGTTGGTGTAGCCGTTTTGACCATAGTCATATTTGTTTGGCCGGAGCCATTTTTGATCCTGAGTGATAGTTTGGGCGTCTACATCGAGGGTATGCCCTTTTGAGAGTCTTACAAATGCGACATATAGCCTAAACTTTGGGATTGAGTTTTATGCCTGTAGTAAGGTCTTACAAAAGTTTCATGCATGTTGAGGTCTTACAGTTTTTTCATGCCTGTTGAGGTCTTACAATTTTTCATGCCTGTTGAGGTCTTACAGTTTTCTGTTGTCATGTAAAATAGATCTGGCTAGATCGTGTTTGCCCGCTCGGGGTCTTACAGCCTCAGTTTTTTCAGTGAATGGCGATTGACGACAGTCTTCGAGTCATCAAGTTCCCTTAGACTCGAAAGTCATTACTCGTGAGCTCGGAATTGCCTCGTTGATGCCTTACGAGCGCGGCGTTCTGACTCTGAAGTCATGTGGGTATCAAATTGTTGATGCTAAGTCTCCGAATATTTTGGGACGTACTCGATGGAGGGATCCTTGCCGTGAGTATGCTAAAATTTCTTTGGAGTACGAGAAGCTTTTGGCGAAAGATATTCTCTGATTGCTTAATGAAAGTACATGTTGTTTCATTGCCATGAGCACGGCCTGCGCGGGTACAGCTCTTTTGACCATTTGGCCCGGTACATTGTTTCCTATTGGAACTTAGTCTGTCGTTCCCCAGCCCTTCCGAGCGGATGACGTCTTCAGGGGGGGGTACCTTCTAGTGTTCGAGGTTGATTGCAAAAGAAGCCCTACAAGCTTGTTGAATCCTCCTTAGGAGGTACGTTGCCCCGCTAAGAACCTTGCTGGTGAGACCCTCTTCGGGGCGAAAGCTCAGCTGAGGGGAAAGAGTACGACGGGTGCCATTATGGCTTTGGGATCTTCGGGTAGGGTTAACACTTCCGAACACCCTGGCTGGGTGTCTGCATACGGGTTAGTGTAGAATAACGAAGGAGGGAGGTAGTTTTACCTTACCGCGGGGTACGCAGGCGATGTTTCGAGGTTGGATATGTCCCTGCTGTTTTGGAGCGAGGAATCTATATAGCCCTCCGCTGTGTTTTAATCAGGCTTGGCCGAAGACATGGTTTGATTACCCTTCAACTCTCGAGAGAGTGAAGATATTGGTGCCGACAATACATTACGTGACACGAACATTCCCCTTGTCGCGTGTTGCTCCCTGTACTCAGGCACTTCCTTGGACCTTCGTGGAGCTTTCGTGATCGGAGCTTCCTATGTTTATTCCTCTTTTTAGAAAGAGGGAACCACGAGACCAGGTGCTTGCCTTGCATCGAGTGATGGTGTTGAAAGCTTCCCAAAGTCCGACTTCTCCTTGGAGGGGATCCTCGGGGTAGAGCGCTATCTTGAGATTGGAGGTAATACAGACAATTTCTCGAACTTGGGCTTTTCATCGAAGGATGCTTTCGGGATCAGGTATGACCCGGTCGATCTGCATCGAGGCTGTAGGTTTCTGGGGGCTCACTCTGGGTAGGCGAGTCGTCAGTGCTTCTTGCGTATATGTGGGGTGACTTCGGCTTCTTAGCAAGATCTCACTATTTTTCAGATAGCCGCTTTTCCGCTTTGGCACAGGGTACTTCATCTCTTCAGGCACAAAAAGTGTTGGTGCACACCCTTGCTTTGACCTGTTAGTTTTACCATAGTCATGGAAACTACTTCGGGGCCAGTCTGGCAGGGAACAGAGAGTGTTTCTCCCAGTGCTCAAGATCCGAGGGAGTTCGCTCTGAAGACGGTGTCTTTGATAAGAGAGGAACATCTCGAGATGGTGAGGAAATAATGTGGATGGAATGAGGGGTAGCGCTGCAGGTGCTTCCCCCGGATGAGAGTATTACGGACTCTACTGATGTATTCTTGAGCATATATCTGTATCTTTTTGCGTTCGGTCCCCTTGACAGGGTTGTGCTTGACTTTTTCTTGAATTATCGGGTTACTTTGGCACAGATACATCTGTCGTTTTGGTGGGTGGTGCTGATGATGAGGCTCTTTGCGAAGGAGGCTGGGCTTGAATTTATGCTTAACCATCTCGTCAGGCTATACCGGCCCTGAGGTGCCGTTCATCCACGCCTTTTGTAGTTGACGACGAAGAGGACGGGGGTCAAGAGTGGGCCGGTAGGTTTATCCGGGTCCGAACGGTCGACATTATCACCGTGGAGCTTTTGCCATTCCCCGAAGGGAGGAATTATGAACGTGAGCGGATCATCTGGTGCCTTTTCAGATTTTGCCAATAGCGAAAATCAGTTGAGTAATAACGCTATCTCCCTTGTTGCAGCAACTTCATGGACGCCGTGCGAAGTCGTCGACCTGCTCGGCTGGGTCCGGAGGCTGGTGACCCATTCGTCCTGCGATGAGCGTCGATGGAGAGCTGTATTCCATGCCAAATAGGGAGCAAAATACTAAGGTATGTATGCATGCTGCCTTTGCCTTGGCCTTCGTATATAAGAGGTGACGTTTCCCCCTTCATTCGTACTGGATTCGTCTATTGCAGATATCGGGCGGTTCTTTGGGATGAGGTGATGCTCTTTCAAAGAGGGGAAGGAGTCGTCGGCCTCCGAGCCAAGGGACGATGGCAATAAGGGGGATCTACATCCGCGGTATGATGGAGCTTTTAGTGGTGCTGATCGAGCTCGTGCTTCCGAGAAGAGGGCATCATCCGAGGCTACTACTCCTGAAGTACCTAATTTTCGGTCGGCGGTTCCTTTGAGTGAACATACTGTGCCCGAGGTCGGTTCTCCTGGGGCCGAACATGCAGAATCAACAGGAGTGTGTTCAGACTTCAAAGAAGTTCGTCGGCTAAACTTTGTGGTGAGTTTGGGTGCAGTTCCCCTATATTCCGTGTCCTCCTCCCTTTATTGAACTTTCCTTGTGCATGCCTGTGATAGGCTTATGTCTGAGCTGCTCCGTCAAGGGACCAGGCTTCAGAAAATTCTGGACGAGGGCGAGTCCCTTAGGCTCCTTAGCGAGGAGAAGGAGGTTGAGCTACAGCATTAGCGATATGAGGCGTACCAGAGCTTGATTTATGAGAGCTATTTGACGGAGCAGTTAACTTTCTGCGACTCGTGTTTTGCTCCCTTTAGACCTTTGAGGTTAACCCCTTTTTGTTATATTAGCTGCAAAAAAGGACGGAAGCCTTGGTGTACCTTAAGGGCGATATTAACCGCGCCAGAATTGTCTGCGGTGAGCTGAGGGCTCAGGTGCAAGCTCAAGCTTTAGAGGGGGCAGGCACCTCGGCCAAGGTACCTGCCTTCGAAGCCCAACTTCGCTTGGCTCATGATAATGCCAAAGTCCAAGCAGATATGATCAGGAAACTCGAGTCTGACCTCTCGAAGATCAGGGCTGAAATAATTGACGTCCGGGCTAAAGCGGTGCTAAGTCGAACCAAGGCTGATCAGGAGATGGCAATTCGTATGAAAGATGCTGCGGACGCTCAAGCCGAGTTAAGGCGAGCCCTCGACCGGGAGAAGAGGATCGAGGAATATATTCATTGCAGATCCCAAAGAGAAGTACTCGAGGAGATTGGTGCGAGAGTCTTCGTTCTCTCAGAGGAATTGGCTTGAGCAAGTGCGAACGAGCACGATGCGCGATCACTTATTGATGACGAGGTGAAGAGCGAACCTGGCAAGCTGTAGCCCTTTGGGGCGGAGCGTAGATTTTGCCAGTCGCTTTGTTTTTGATATACCTAGAGCATGACTGTAGATGGAGAGTGTGCCCTCTTACGTATGTAATATAAGAGGAAACTTGAAGCTTTATTTCTTTTGCATCTCTTTTCTGTTATTGCTTTTGACCAAGCAGGCTGGTTTCGGTGCTTGGCGGGATCCTCATAGGTCTGGAGCTGATCGGACAGGCCCAGGGGCTCTTAAGTGCGATCCTTGATGTGAGCAGGCGCTGGGACCTCCGTGCTTTGCCTGGCTGTTTAGGCTTAGTCTCCAAGTCGGGATTTGACTCGAGCCTTCTTGTCCTTAAATCATTATGCCCGTGTGGGCAAGTAGTAATTGCTCCCATTTATTGCCTTTGGACATTTGTCGTTCAGACTATTTTGGGTCCAGTCTCCGAGTCGCGTCGCGATTCGAGCTTTAATTGACCCTTAAGTTCTCTTCCGCCTACATAGGCAGATAGCGATGGCTTTTTATGCTATTTTTTGGTCGTCGAGACCTTTCTATATATGGCCCGGAGGCTCACTCGGCTGGTTGATAGTGGCATTTATGTCGTGCCCTTAGGCATTTTGTAGTTTAGCCATTTCGGGTCTAGTCTCCGAGTCGTGTTGCGATTCGAGCTTTAACTGACCCTGAAGTTCTCTTCTGCCTGCATGGGCAGATGGCGATGGCCTTTTGTGCTATTTTGTTTGGTTGCTAAGACCTTTCCATATGTGGCCCGGAGGCTCACTCGGCAGGTTGACAGTGGCATTTATGTCGTGCCCTTAGGCATTTTATAGTTTAGCCATTTTGGGTCCAGTCTTCGAGTCGCATTGTGATTCGAGCTTTAATTGACCCTTAAGTTCTCTTCTGCCTGCATGGGCGGATGGAGATGGCCTTTTGTGCCATTTTTTAGTCGTCGAGACCTTTCCATATGTGGCCCGAAGGCTCTCTCGCCAGGTTGATAGTGGCATTTATGTCGTGCCCTTAGTCATTTTGTAGTTTAGCCATTTCGGGTCCAGTCTCCGAGTCGCATTGCGATTCAAGCTTTAATTGACCCTTAAGTTCTCTTCCGCCTACATGGGCGGATGGCAATGGCCTTTTACACTGTTTTGGTCATTGAGACCTTTCGATATGTGGCTCGAAGGCTTGCATAGTTAACTATTTTGGATCCGGTCTCCGAATCGGGTTACGATTCGAGCTCACTTTAATCATCAAGTTGTCAAGTTTTTAGCTGGCGACGATGGCTCTTGTGCTGTTTGGTCGTTGAGACCTTTTAATATGTGGCCCGTAGGCTTGCTTAGCTGGCGACAATAGCTCTTACGCTGTTTTTGCCCGTGGGGTTTTTGTAAGCTTAGTTTTCCGCTCATTAAGGTCTTTTGAAAGATTTTTGACTGACCCATTGTTGATTCCGGAGAACCTCAATTTCAAGTCGTTATCGGCGATATTTGAGCACCTCGGAAGGTTTATAGCTCGTAGGCTGAGTAGGTCAAAGCCTTTGTGATTTGGAGCTGACATGGTCAAAGCTCATTTTTACCTGTTGAGGGAAGCCTATTTTAACCGGTTCTTTCCGAAGTATATTCAAGGTAGTGGCCTGCGATTTTTGTTTTGCGATGGTCGGGCGTCCGCGAGTCGTGTTAGTATGGCTATATCAGCCGCTTTGACCGTAGTCATATGTGTTTGGCCGAAGCCATTTTTGATCCCGAGTGACAGTTCAGGCGTCTACAACGAGGGTATGCCCTTTCAGGATTCTTACAAATGCGACGTATAGCCTGAACTTCGGGATTTTCATGCATGTTGAGGTCTTATAGTTTGTCATGCCTATTGAGGTCTTACAGTTTTTGTAATGTAGAATAGATCTGGTTACGCCGAGTTTGCCCGCTAAGGGTCTTACAGTTTTGGGTTTCCCAGTGCATGGCTGTTGGCGACGAATGACAATCTCTGAGTCATCAAATTTGTTTAAGCGTGAAGACCGCTTTTCGTGAGCTCAGAGTTGCCTTGTAGGGGCTTTGTGAGCCAGGAGTTCTGACCCTGGGGTTGTGTGAGTGCTGAATTGCTGACGCTAAGTCTTTGAGTATCTCGGGACGCATTTGGTGGAGAGGGCCCTATCGGGGATATACTTAGGATTTCCTCGCTCGAAGAATAAGGTGTTGAAAAGATATCCTTTTATTGCTTGGTGTAGACATACATCGTCGTGAGCTCGTCCCGCACGAGCGCACTTCTCGGACCATTCGATCTGGTACATAATTCTCAATTAGGGTTTAGTCTGCCGTTTCTCGGTCCTCCTGAGGGGACGATATCCTTAGAAGCAGATCATCGCTTTGTTGTTGGACTGTAGGAGAAAGCCTACAACCTTATCAGATCCTCCTCTGGGGGTATGCTGCTCCGCTAATAATCTTGCTGACAAGGCCCTCTTTGGGGCGCAAGTTCGACTGAGGTCTAGAGGTTTTTTGGTGGAGTTAGAACCTCCGAATATCTTGGCCAGCTGTCTGCATACAGATTAGCGAAAAAATAACAAGGGAGTAAAGCAATCCTTCGTCACCACGGGATGTATAGGTGACATTTTGAGATTTGGTATGTTCTTATTCTTTTGGGGCGCGAGCCCTGGTTCAGCCCTCCGCCATGTCTTATCAGGCTTGGCTAAAGATGTGGTTTGCTTACCCTTTGATCCTTCCGAGGGAGGGGGCATTGATGCCGGCGATGCACCATATGGTGAGGAATTTCCTCTTGTCGCGTATTGCTCTCCGTCGACTTATTTTTGTTCTGCCCTTTGCGAGGGGTTCCACGATTTTGGCAAAACAGAGCCGACGTTGTCTCTGGGTGGTATGCCGGTGGTCGTTTGAATAAGACGTTCGTTCTTTACGCCTCCTCCGATGGTGCAGAGCTTGACGCTCTGGCCCGAGATCATGCGGGCCGTATTAAGAGAATGGTCTTTGTGGCGATTCATCATTAGGAATTTGCTAGGGTTTTGGGATGCGGGAGAGATTTGGTCCGTTAGACCGGACCGCCCTATTGACTCTTGTCCGACATCGTTGTTCTACGTGATTGGACCAGCTGAATTCATGAACACATGTTTTATTTGAAATAGATCAAATGAGGGAGAGGGTTACCAATGCGTCAACGTGAAGCCGAGGCGAAGTCTCGAAGTCTTTTTCCCTGGATGTAAGGGTGTCCTCCGGAATGCTTCCCTGGATCAGTATTTTCTTGGCGACGAACATTTTCACTAGCCATTTTATGAGTCCACGGAGGGTGTCGCCGCTCCTTCCCTGTCGTGGTAATACGTCGTGGTTTGTTCACTCCACTCTTCCTTGTTGCCTTCCTTCCTTGGGGCTGGATACGAATCGGACCGCTCGGTGGTACTCGGCGGTGATTTCCATTGAGTAACACAGTTGTCGTCTGTTCGAGATGGGGTTCATTTCTGACCCCACACCCGCATGCCATGCGGTTCCTGCATCGGGTTGTGGTTTTTTTGAAAGGGTCTTGGTCGAATAAGCCTGAGTCGCTCAACGTCCCTATTTTTAGTTATGGTGATCATGATGTTTGGTATAGCAATGTTGAAACCGTATTCTGCTAGTTGTGCCTCATCAGATCCGGTTCTACTGAAAGTTCCTCGAGGACGTTGCCCTCGTAATATTTCCCTACCGTTGTGAGGTAGGTCGCATCTTGTGGCATTCCTCCCATTCGCGGCACACAGATGGTATCTACACTTGTTTGGCATTAGTTTCTTTGCTGGGGGCCTGCTTCGGTATACCGGGACCATAGAGGCTCCCGGACGGTTGTCCACGGCCCTGATTCGTGGTCGGTTCCGGGTATGGTCATACGGTCGGGTCTGGGCTGGGTATTTGACTAGGCATCGTTTGAAAAGATCTGGAGTTGTCGAGCATGCCTCGTTTAAGCTTCGGGCAAAGACCTACATTGCCCAGTCCTTCGAATCCGGGGACGATCTCACTCGTCCTATCGGGAGATGAGGCGCGACTACCTATGGTGTTTCATTCTCTCTCTGTTCGGCCTCCGATGTATCGGGCTCTTCTTTTATTGCCTCGATGGAATCGGTGTGCGCTTCTGTGGAGGAATCTGCCGGTACACTAAGGGAGTATGTAAGGTCAGGCGATAGGCTGCGGTGCCACATCATGGTTTCTTTCGAGAGTGTTTCTCCAAACTTCTTCAACGATGCGGGCTCGAACTTATCATCTTGAAGGTCGCTGCCCTTCCCCGCGCATGTGTAAGCGGTGGGGCGCTTGTCGGGATCCGAGGTACTGTCGCGCCTGGGGAGTTCTGGCATTCTAAACTTTTTTGGGATGGGCTTTGGGGCCGCTTCCTCCGGGAATGGCCTTTGTATGATCATCTTCAAATCCAAACCTTTCAGGATTTGACCCACCCTAGAGTTGTAGGTCTCGGCCTTTTTATCATTGGTTGTAATCATCTTCTCAACTGACTCGATCCTTTTGGTGAGGTCCTCGAGCATCTTCACTATGGCGGGGTCAGCTGTTGACCCGTTATTGCTTGATCTTTCGGGTACTTGCTCGGCGGGGGGAGCTACCTCCGGTACTGCTGTTATGGGAGTTCTCAAATGGCTTTGCAACTGAGCAATGGGCAGCTGCTGTGCCTGCAACATTTCAAAAATAACATAAAGACTAACTTCCTGTTCTTCCCGAGCCGGGGTTTTTTGAGCTTTCTGTCGGTCGCTGTGCCGTATGCTCCTGTTGGTGTGAGAGATCTCGTTGACTTGTTGTGCGTCCTGTGAGTTCGCATCCACTAGAATCGGTCCGGGCGCGTTATCTGGATTCTGTAGTGTGCTCCGGCGACCGGGATAGCCACGCCATTTTCCTCGTGATTCTCGAGGTTGTCATTCTCGACTCTGTTTACCGAGCCAGACATTTTGACCTGAAATTAAAGGATCTTGGACAAGAAAAAGTGTGAAAGATAATGTGCGTTTGTGCAATGAAACTAGCAAGAAAATAATCACTATTATTTTTAGCCCCACGGTGGGCGCCAAACTGTTTACCGTGAAAATGGTAACAACAATTAAATTTGTAAATGAGATTCTAAAAATATGTGATCTATTCCCGAGCGAGTTGTTAGAGTAGTTGATGCTAATAATATGGAATCTAATGATGAAAAGCTAGCTAAAACGAGATAGTAATTGAACTGTAGGGCCTGCTGCCCGGGTATAGGTCTGATCGATGAAGGACCTTAGGGTAGAGCTCGAGTTATCAGGGATAGTTGGGGATGGGATAATAGTTGACGATATAATTAAACAAGGCTATTTTTGGCCAATACTAAGGCGTACAATAAATAACGAATAAGAACACGATAAATATCGAGGTGGCCTCGGGCCAGTGAGAACGAACAAGTTAGAAAAAAAAGAGATTGAGAAGAGATATATTATTGCACTTGTGGAGAAATAGAGCAACATCAGTCCGTTACAAGGTAGCGTGAGTCCCCTTATATAGGAGGGGGAACTCGGCTGTAAGTACATGGGCATCAATTACAAAGTATAGAGATGGGATGGCTTGACGTGACGCCTCAACATAGGCTCTGGATAGGCTGGCCCTATTAGACTTAGCCGTGTGCCTTGGGAGCTTACCCCTTTGTCCTGGCTTCGATCTCCATTTTTTTTAAGTCGGGCCTTGATGAGCCCCGAGGTCAGGAACTCGGTCGTGGCTTCCTACCCTCGGGGTCTCGAGGCATTCTTCCGAAGTGACTTGTCAGAAAGAAATCAAGTCCTCTGATTTTGCCGCATACAACCAACAATGTGAGCAATATTTGGTATCATACAAATCAGTTCATATATCAAACTGTCAACAGCTGAAGCATAAGGAACTTTCTCCATATCTTCCTTCTCATCATCACTAGAAGGATTTTGCTTCATGCTAAATTTGAAGTGTATAACTAAATGTGTACTAAAAACCTTAGCTTTATCCATGTTGAAATGCGACATACGTTCTAAATGTACTTGTCTTGTGATAACGACAAATTCTTGACCTCTCTATCACGGATAATCTATATGCCAAGAATCTCCTTCGCTAGCCCTAAGTTTCATAGCAAAAGACATGTTAGAATCTTGCTTCAACTTTTGAATCCTGCAAGCATTATGACCAACAACGAATATGTCATCAACATAAAGCAATAAGATAATAAAGTCATCATCAAAGAATTTTTGCACCAAAACACAATAGTCTGAAGTCTTCTTGATGCCCTGCTAACTCATAAAATAACTTTATGTACCAGTTCCTAGGATCTTGTTTCAAACCATAGAAGCTCTTCTTCAGCTTGCAAAGATAATTCTCTTTCCCTTGACTTCAAAGCCTTTTGGCTTCTCCATAAAATTTCTTCATCTAAATCATCATGGAGTAAAGCACTTTTAAATCCATTTGCTCAAATTCTAAATCTAAACTTGCATCTAAACCTAGAAATACACATATGGATAACATCTTTATAACTGGAGAGAATATCTGATCAAAATCAACTCCTTTTTTCTGCTTAAATCCCTTGACAATTAATCTAGCCTTGTACCATTGAACTGGATTACCATCTTTATACTTCACCTTGAAAATCCACTTGGTTTTTGTTTACCTTGAAAAATGGTAACTAAAATTATATTTAATTTTGTGGTTATAAAAATACGTGATCTACTTTAACACTAGTTGTTAGGCAATAGATGCTAAGTGTAAGTAAAGAAAATAAAAAATGCAAATGAATAGGGTCACAAGGCCGGGCCTTGAGCTGGCTGGAGCAGGGCCTCGAGGTCTAGACGAGGATAATAACAATGGACAATTGGTGAAGAATAAATGATAGTGAAGGCTTCAAAGATGGCCTTTTACGGTTAATAATGAGCAATAAATGAAGAATAATAAATGAACAATGAAAGAATAAACAATAAATGCGTAGAACATTGTTTAAGCAAAGAGTAGAGAATGTTGTATTGTATTCAATATGTTGTGTAATAATCTGAATCCCCCTTACAAGATGATAAGGGACCCCTTTATATAGGAGGGGTGAATCCCAACACAGTACATGTCTAATAAATGACGAAGAAATGCTACTAATATAGCTGTATAATGGCTTAGTATGGATTTGTACTATTCTTGTAGACTCTGTTAGTCCTCATCGCATGCCCTCGAGGGTTTCCCGCCCTTCCATGATGGTCGTCGATTTTCATACTGCCTCGAGGTGCATTATGCTGAATCTTCGACGTACCCTACCGAGGCGAATGCTTCGGGGATGGGCCTTGGACTGTGCTTTGATCCTATCGAGGCCGGGCTGGAACTGCCATAGGAGACTTAAAATGGTCTTCCCTGATTTTGATTGTATATAAATAGTCCCCGCATTTCTTAGAGTGAAACGATAAGAAATGATCTTGACCCAGATTTTCTCGAACCTCTCATGATGACTTCATGCTCATGATGTAAGCGTTTAGAGTGACTGAAAAATCCCATCGGTTCGTCTCCCTAGAAGCATTGAATATATCGCTGGTTCATTTTCCCAAAAGCGTTGATTACGCTGCCGATCTGTTTCCCCAAAAGCATTGACTGTGTCGTTGATACGTTTCCCTAAAGGCATTGATTGCACCGTCGGTTACGTTACTGTCTCTCTACAAATGGGGGATTGCTTGAACCAAGACTTCACTCAATCCTTCTTCAACAGCCTTTAGCCCTTTCCTTCTCTACATCATCCTCCAAATTCCTATTTCTATGGTTTAAACCCGTGACCGTAAGGTCATACGGCAGCAACTTTGTCAGTTGTGCCATGGCTCTTTTTTAAACTTTTCTCCACAGAGTGGGATTATACTAGATTGTTGTTGTTGTTGTTGTTGTTGTTCTGAAATAATGAGAGAGAGGCCTCAAATTCTTCCCGTATCAGAAGATATGTGGACCGTAAACCACTGCTCATCTCTCTTAACTTCAATCTGGTGTGGCGCTTTAGTCTTTTTGCTTTCCATGGAATGAGATGGAGCTATCTACTAACCTTTGCATCCCACACCGGTGCAATGTCTCAAGAAGTGGCTTCACAATAGTAGTGCTGACGAGACCCATACTCACCAAGTTTTTTATCGGGCCATAATTTTCCTTGCTTGTTAAAAGCTTTTGCTCTGTGATAGGCTATAGCCTTTTCCTTATCTATTGCTTCTTCTTCGGAGGTTCTCGAAAACAATGCTCTGAAGGTCGAAATGGGATCCCCGAGGAAACGGTTCTCAAAGATGTCGCTCCCGAGGATATACCCTCAAAAGTAGATTAAGCTTTTCAGCTGTTGTTTTTTGCTTCTTTGTTTCTGTGTAAGGACCCCTCGTGGGTCTTTGTAGTCGTCTTTTATTAATATAAGAGTTTCTTTATTTTCCTTCAACTTGTGTTGACTCCATTTTGCCTTCATTTATGAGAAATCCAAGTGTATGACTTTATCGATCGATCCGAATACTGGACCCGGTCATAATAAAACCCTTAGGTTTTTAATTGGTTAATATGACATTCCTTGAAGCTCTCTACTATCCCTTAGACTAAGCTTGGATTGATTTAATGCGAACTTAGGTTGCCAGGACTTCTGGGCCCGAATTGAGTGAGAGCAGGGTCTCGATTTTTGAAATAAAGCCTAGCCTTTTTAGGCCTCGCTAATAGTCCTCGAGTGGTAAGTTTCTTGAACTAAAGCAACTTTTAGATCTCGCAACTAGGTGTGCGTTTGCTTGATCATGTGAAAATAAAGATAGCCCTTAGGCTTTTGCAAATAATCCCCGAGCGAGAGTTTGCTCGAAATCAGGCAGCCTGTAATTGAGCGAAAATTTGTTTAAACTTAAAATAAAGATAACCCTAAGGCCTTATAAATAGTCCCTGAGTGAGAACCTGATCGAACTTGGGTAGCCCATGGGCTAAGTAATTGAGCGAGCATTCGCTCGAACTCGAGAGAAAAAGTAGCCCTGAGGCTTTATAAATAGTCCCCGAACGAGAACTGGCTCGAACTCGGGTAGCCTTTGGGCTTAATAGTTGAGCGAGCTTTTGCTCGAGCTCGAAGTAAAGATAGCCCTGAGGCTTTATGAATAGTCCCCGAGTGAGAACCTACTCGAATTTGGGTAGCCCGTGGGCTAAATAATCAAGTGATGATTCGCTCGAACTCGAGAGAAAAAGTAGCACTGAGGCTTTATAAATGGTCCCTGAGTGAGAACTAGCTCGAACTTGGGTAGCCTTTGGGCTTAATAGCCGAGCGAGCTTTTGCTCGAACTCAAAGTATAGATAGCCCTAAGGCTTTATGAATAGTCCCCAAGTGAGAACATGCTCGAACTCGGGTAGCCCGTGGGCTAAATAATCGAGTGAGTGTTCGCTCGAACTTGATATGAAGATAGCCCTGAGGCTTTATTAATAGTCCCCGAGTGAGATTTGGCTCGAACTCCGGTGGCCTTTGGGATTTAATAGCCTAGCGAATGACTACTCGAGACCAACTCGCAGATTGTTCTTAATAATTTCTGACAATCCGATTCCCGATGCTTTGGTTCTGATACCAACATCTTGACATAAGCGGTTAAAGTGACTGAAGGGTTGCTTTGGTACGATTCTCAAAATCATTAATTGTAGGCGGCCAACGATTGGCCTTTTGGCTTCCTCAGCACGTTCAAACGATCTTTATAAATAGACAAAACCTCATAACTTTGCCGATATTACTCCCTTAGTGCTTCGAAGATTTCATTTAGCCCCTTTCAATTTCCTTGAACTCTCCTTTTTCTTTTCTAACGACATTTTCCATTTTCTTGGATCTTTCGCTTTAGAAATGGCAAAGACCTTTAAAACTATTCCTCAAAAGGAAAAAGCTTCTCGAATGACTAAAGGTAAATAGATAGTTCCTCCTAGTATCGAGGAGTGTACTCCTGGGCCTTGTGATACATCTTCTTTCCAGGTTGAAAACCCCTCCTCTGTTCCGGGACGATACGAACCCATGTCTCGATATATCAGTTTAATAACTGAAATCAAGAAGGTAAAGGTTGACTGTTGTTGGGGGAGGGCAGTGCAAGTAGAGATTCCTTCACGAGGAGAAGATATAACCAAGCACAAGGCCGGTTTCCTCAGTGTATACACATATCCTTTCACCTTAGGCCCGGTAGAAGCCTCTTTACCATCGATAGATCTAGTGATCCTCGATTTATGCAGCCAATATCAGGTGACACTTGGACAAATCTATCTATGATTCTGGCACATTGTTTATATGATTAGGTATTTCTCAAACATGGTCGAGAGGATGCCTTTTACCCTCGACCATCTAATTAGACTGTATAGCCCCCAACTTTATCGAGGTGGCATGATTAAGCTAAAACATCGATCCCCGAAGGCCTTTTTTGCTATCATCGATGAACACAAGGAGCGAGGGTGGATGAGCCGCTTTATTTGAGTCAGGACCTCGGAGCTAATCCCTGCTAAGAGAATGTCATTCCCCGAGAAATGGAATATAAATTTTAAGTAAACATGTTCCGCTGATCGGATACCTTTTCTTGACTTTGAATTAACTTTCTTTGATGATACAAATATCAAGTGATACCCCAATGCTGTAAACGATCTCCCAAGCTGGTCTGGCGACTTGATTCGATCTGCCCATATGCTAAGCGGGTGTGGCGCGATCTCGCTAAGACCCATTGGGAGGCCAAAAATCATGGTGAATTTTTATCTTTGTTCATACTTGAGCTCTTTAGAGAAGATATCTCTCGCTAGTACTCTCATCCTTTATGCCTATGCAGGCCTTGGAGAGGCTGTTTTGATGAGGGAACCCCCGCCTGGGGAAGCAGATATCCCGAAGCCTACTAAGGAGAAAAAAAAGAAGAAATCATCGGACGGGTCCCCGAAGCCAAAAAAGGCTAAAGTTCAAAAGCCCGAGGCCGATTTAGTGGCCTCAACTCGGGAGGTGGCCGGAAGTCTTTGTGCCGAGGGTGAAGAGAGTGATGACTGCCTGCTGGTACTTAGGGGGAGAAAATTGTTGCTGGCTCAAAATCTACTGAGCTGAAGGCTACTGGAACTGAGGCCGCCGAGGTGGTCCTGACCCGAACTGAGGGAATTGTTAAAGAGGGATTAGACGAAGTCCCCGGGCTAACCAACGACTAAAACACATTGGGTGCCGAGGGACACCTAGTTGATAAACCCGAAGAAACCAATGATGAAGCCCCTTGTAGGAAGTAGAGGGCCCCCGTCGACCCATTCGAGGTGATCAACGTAGATGAGCCTCTATTGGGCCCATCATTGTCTCTTGCATAAATACTGGATTCCCAAGATATGAAAACTTCCATTGTAGGGGCATCCCCCAGAGAGAATAGTATGTTTGAAGGATATTTTGTTGGGGTTGAGGAAGGCCATGATATCGACACCTCATTGATCTTTGAAGAAGCTGAGAAGCTTCGACAACAGGTAATCTTGATTTGACCGCTGTATTTTGAGTTTCGATTCTTGCTTTTCCGACTCCCTTCTTCTGTGTTTTCAGGCCTTAAAGCTCTCCAACCAAGCCTTGTCCAAGTCACAAGCAGAGTTGGCTCGTTGTGAGGATGAATTTAAAAAGCTAGTTTCTGAATTGGACGAACTTAAGGCCCTTCATGCCCAAAAAGAGGGGGAGCTAGGTGACATTCGAGCTCATTTGGAGAGGATATCTCGAGAGCGGGCCGATCTCGATGAGCAGGTAATACGACCTTCGTGGGCTTATTTTTGTTCTTTAGTAAATTGAGCGTTTGATAACTTAATTTGACTTTTTCATCTCAAGAAAAAAGATGATCTAATACGGGAGGAGCTTAGAGTCAGAGATACCGAAAACCTTGGGCTGAAGCAGTGCATAGATGAGGTGTCTTGCGATAAAGAAACTCTTCGAGAGAAGTTGACCTCGGTTGAGTGCCAACTTCAAGGGGCAAGGGGAGAAATCCTTAAGTACAAAGCTATTTATGCTGAACTAGTTGCTGAGCTATCTGCAGCTAAGTCCGAAGCTGCTGTGCTCATGTCTTCATACCGAAAAGATGTTGCTGCTACAAATGCTCGAGCCAGGAAGGTGTCCAAAGAGGCCGAGCTTAAACTGTCCCGAGCCTTGGAACATACTCGATTAAGATCTCGGAAACAGGCTCTCGAGGATGTATATGTAGGGGGCATCGATTTGTCTGCCGAGATCGAGAGAACGAAGGCCCTAGAGGAAGAATCGGCAGCTCTGCTTTCTTCCGATGATGGTTCATCCAGTGAATTGACAAGCGGATCGGAGGATGATGAAGATGATGGTAAAGTCCCCGAAGGGGAAGGGGCGTGGATGTTTCGGGGGTCGAGGACTAGGCCGTTGAAGGCATAACTTCCGAGGGAGCTCCGTCTGGTCAAGTGTAGATTAGATTTTCATTTGTTCCTTTTTTGTGTAAAGGCTCCAGGCGTGAGCCATGTAAATACGTCGTCATGAAACTTTATCATATATATATATATATATATATGAATTTTTGCTTTTCATCATTTCTTGTTTTCCCTTTGCTTTTTTGGAATAAATTTCGATGTTTGTCAATAACCAGTTCGGTCTATCAGACTTATGATATAAAACCCTCAGGTGTTCATGCTCGATGAGTGATAGATGATAGTTGACCGTTAGGTGTTCGTTCCTTGAGTCAAATTTTGACTCGGGCTCATTGACCCTTAGGTTTTCAACATATTGGCCCTTAGGCTCTTATGCATTGGCCCTTATGCTCTTATGCATTGACCCTTAGGCTTTTCTAGGCTGGCCCTTAGGCTCTTATGCATTGGATCTTAGGCTCTTACGCATTGGCCCTTAGGCTCTTTTTAGATTGGGTCGATGCGACCTCAGATATGGCTATAGTTTTCCCTTATTTTGTCTAAAGGCTTTTTGAAGTTTTGATTATGCCTTGACATGTTTTATGTTCGTCTGACTCTTCGATGGCTCAAATGAGAACCTCGATTATGAGTCGATATGTGACGATAGCCGAGTGCCTCGGAAGGTTCACTCGAAGGCTTAATTTTCGAAGCCTTTTCATAGGAGGCCTATTTTCGAAGCCCCTTTATTGTTCGGAGCTGATATTATCGAAGCTCCTTTGCTTATGCCGGGGGTAGCCTGATTAATCGATTTTTTTAAAGTATTTGGAGACCTTTAATTTTATGGCGGCGATCAGACGTCTCCGAGCTGCGTTATTTTGCCCGGAGCCTTTTGATTTGACCATAGTCTTTTTGTTCGGCCGTAGCCTTTAATCCCCGGGTATGGTGACCTTGGCGTCCATATCAAGGGTATGCCTTTTTAGGGGTCTTAGAAGTTCAAATATATAGCTTGGCCTTCACATTGGGGTTATGCCTTTTTAAGGTCTTATAAATTTGAGTACGCCTCGTTGAGGTCTTATAAGCTCGGTATTGCCTCATTGAGGTTTTATAAGTCTGGGCATTCCTTGTTGAGGTCTTACAGATTCGATGCGGCCTCACTAAGTCTTACAATCTCGAAATTGCCTTATTGAGGTCTTACGAATTCGAGTTTTCGATGGCTTCGACGAGTTGACTGTCGATGACAGTCCCCGAGTGTTCGAGGATTTTTGGTCCTTGAGACATTTTGCATGAAAGTATTGAATTTCTTCGAGTGTTTTGATAAGAAAAGAGGCTTCCTCAATTATTTGATGTATGCATTCATGTTTTTTGCCTTTGGAGTCCCAATTATTCTACATGGACACGATTCATTTGACCGTTTGGCCCAATACATCATTCTCCTATCGAGGTCCTCCTAGGCATAGTTTGACTTCTTTGAAGAGGCGACCTCCCGGGGTGATTCCCCCCAGTATTTGAGGTAGATCGAAGAGAAGCCTTGAATACTTGATGAGTTCTCCTTAAGTAGCATATGAATGTTACCTCGTTAAAAACCTTGCCGGTAAAACCCGTTCGGGATAAAATCCCGTCTAAGGAAAAAGAGCGCAACGCATGCTTTAAAACCCAAGGTCTTCGAGCTGGAGGGCGATTTGATTCCTCTCAATCGAACACCTGCAATAAGTTAGTATAAAACAAAAATAAAAAGGGAGAGGGTTGTACCTTAATGATGGCATTGAGCTTTGATAAATTCTAATTGCTTGTTCTGGGGACGCGGCACGGTCCTTTACTCACTCGTTTGGATGTAGCCAAGAATGTAGGTTGTGGTTGCTAGGTGATTTTTTACTTGACTTTTGGCCTCTTTGATGTAGAGGGCGTCGATGCCGGTGTCATGTCTTGCACCACGAACATCTCTCTTGTTGTATGTTGCTCCCCGTATACTGCTTTCACTCCATTCTTGGTTGGAAATTTCATCGTTTGATGGAGGGTCGAGGGTACTTCCCTCATACTGTGTATCCACGGTCTTCCAAGTAAGGCATTATATCTCACGTCACCTTCGATGACATGAAACTTGGTATCTTGGATTGTAGTGGCTACGTTGACCCGGAGAATGATTTCCCCTTTTGTTGTCTCGCTCGCCATGTTGAATCCATTGAGGACTCAGGAGGCGGGTATGATCTATTCGAGCAGTCTGAGCTGCTCCACCACCCTTGACCTGATTATGTTGGCCGAGCTACCTGGATCCACGAGCACACGTTTAATCTGAATTTTATTCAAAAGAATAGAAATTACCAGTGTGTCATTATGAGGCTCAGACACATTCTCGATGTCCTCTTCGCTAAACTTGAGAGCATCCTCTAGTACGTAATTCCGAGTTCGCCTTTCTCTGGTGATGGATATTTTTATCTGTTTGAATACGGGTTCCTGTGGGGCATCGACCCCTCCAACGATCATGTGAATGACGTGTTGTAGTTCTTCTGGTTTGTTTTTTCTGTTCGCCTCTCTTTTCGAAAATTGGTTTTTAGCCCGGTCATTGAGGAATTCTCCAAGGTTCCCTTCGCTGATCAGTCGGGCTACCTCTTCTTGAAGCTGCCTGCAGTCTTCGGTCCTATGACCATTAGTGTCGTGATATTACACATCAAGTTAGTGTTCCTCTTTGAAGGGTCTAATAGTACGAGTTTTGGCCACCTGGCATCTTTGATTTTCCCTATGGCTGATACAATGCAGGAGACATGGACATTGAAGTTGTACTCAAATAACCGGGGTGTCTCTACTGACCCAGTGTTCTTATTGAACCCGACTTTACTCATGAGTCCTCGAGAATTTTGACCTTGATCTATCCTTTGATCGCCTCGAGGCATGTTACGCCTTGGTGTGTTTCTTCGATCCTCTACATACGGCTGGTATCTTTCTTTGTTTGATCTTGGCTCCCTTTCTGTAAACCTTTTCTCCCTTGTAAAGAGCCTGATGGGATATACTAAGCCCGAGGGGGCCCCTAGTTGGTCGTCTTCGACCTTGATCTTTGATTAGTACCTGTTGCGCACATCCGCCCAGGTCACGGGGGGATATTCGATCAAATTTTGTTTTAACTGCCTTGAAGCTATTGGGCTTCGATCGTTTAAGCCTTGAGTGAAGGCCTGTACTGTACAGTCATCGAAGACTGGTGGTAATTTCCTTCGCTCCATTTGAAAATGAGATACAAATTTCTTTAGCATCTCGTTCTCTCTCTATTTGATTTTGAAGACATCAGACTTCCTGGTGGCGACCTTGATGGCACCAGTGTGTGCCCTTACAAAAGAATCCGCCAACACGGCAAATGAGTCTATTGAATTTGGGGGCAGGTTATGATACCACATCATAGCCCCTTTCGACAACATTTCTCCAAATTTCTTCAACATGACAGAGTCTATCTCGTCATCTTTTAAGTCATTTCCTTTTACAGCACAAGTATAAGCGGTGATGTGCTCATTGGGCTACATGGTCCCATTATATTTTAAGACGTCGGGCATTCTAAATTCCTTTGGCATGGGCTTCGGAGCCGCACTCGGTGGGAATGGTTTTTGTATGAACTTCTTTGAATCTACGCCCTTCAGAATTGGGGGGCACCCGGGATCTAATCGACCTTCGAGTTATAAGTCTCCACCCTTTGATCGTTATCTTCTATCTTCTTTTCTCCTGATTTAATTCTTTTGGTGAGATCCTCGAGCATCTTCATAATAGCGGGGTATGTTGCTGACCCGTTGTTGCTCGATCTCTCCGGTACCTGCTCGACTCGAGGAGCCATTTTCAGTGCTACTGTGCTTGGGGTTTTTTGGTGACTTTGTAGTTGAGCAATAGCCACTTGTTGTGCTTGCAACATTTCAAAAATGACTTGAAGACTAACGTCTCTTTCCTCGCCACGCACACTTCCGTTGGTAGGAGAGCTTATATCGACATGCACAACATTCCGCATGCTCACATAGATGGGGATTTGTGCTTGTGCCTCCCCTGGGTTTCGCGGTGGTACACCGGCATCTACTGGTGCTACCCGTGGATTTTGCGGTGGTAAACTAGTGTCTGCATCGTTTTCTCCCTGAAGCCCAATACTGTTGTTCTCACGTGCATTTGCTGAGTTAGACATTTTTTACCTGAAATAAGAGATTCTTGGACAAGAAAAGGTGTGAAGTATAACTTGTGTTATTAGAAAACTAGCACCAAAACAATCACTATTATTCTTAGCCCCACGGTGGGTGCCAAACTGTTTACCTTGAAAAGGGAAACAACAATTATATTTGATTTTGTGGTTCTAAAAATACCTGATCTATTTTAACACTAGTCGTTAGGCAATAGATGCTAAGTGTAAGTAAAGAAAATAAGAAATGCAAACGGATAGGGTCACAAGGCTGGGCCTCAGAGCAGGGCCTCAAGGTCTAGACGAGGCTAATAGCAATGGAAATTGGTGAAGAATCAATGATAGTGAGGGCCTCAAAGATGGCCTTTTGCGGTTAATAATGAGCAATAAATGAAGAACAATAAATAACTAATGAATGAATAATGAAAGAATAAGCAATAAATGCGTAGAACAATTGTTTAAGCAAAGAGTAGAGAATGTTGTATTGTATTCAATATGTTGTGTAATAATCTGAATCCCCATTACAAGATGATAAGGGTCCCCTTTATATAGGAGGGGTGAATCCCAACATAGTACATGTCTAATAAATGACGAAGAAATGCTACTAATACAGCTGTAAAAGGGCTCAGTACGGATTTGTACTATTCTTGCAGACTTTGTCAGTCCTCATCGCGTGCCCTCGGGGGTTTCCTTCCCTTCCATGATGGTCGTGGATTTTCATACTGCCTCAAGGTGCATCATGGTAAATCTTCGACGTACCCTGCCGAGGCGAATGCTTCGGGAATAGGCCTTGGACTGTGCTTTGATCCCATCGAGGCCGGGCTTGAACTGCCACGGGAGCCTTAAAATGGTCTTCCCTGATTTTGGCCGTATGCAGTTTTCTAAGATTTTTTGTCCTTAGGTAGCTTAACCAAATCAAATGTATGATTATCATACAAGAGTTTCATCTCATCCTTCATAGCATTAAGTCGCTTTTCCTTTTATTCACTATCCATGGCCTTTTCAAAACTTTCAGGTTCTCCCCTATAAGTCAAGAGTACATACTCAGTAGGAGGATAACGAGATGAAGGTATTTTATATCTAGTAGATCTTCTGAGAGAATTCTCTGAAACATCAACAATAGTTGGTTGCAGGTCAACTATATCATCTTTCACTGGAGCATCAACAACAACATGCTGGTTATTCTGAACATAATCTCTAGCTTCATTATCAATTTGGTTATCATCAGTTTGAAGATTTTCTTCAGGTGGAATAGTCATAGGAACTGAATCAATAACAACTAAGCTCTCACTACTCTAAAAATAAACCTTCTCATCTTTGTCAAAATCTTCAATTATCTGGTTTTCAAAGAATACAACACCATGACTTCTAATAAGTTTCTTCTCAAGTGGATCATAGAAATGATAGCCGGATTCATCTTGACCATAACCAATAAAGATACATTGTTTAGTTTTAACATCCAGCTATGACCTTTCATCCTTAGGAGCATACACAAAGGCCTTACACCCGCAGAATCTCAAGTGATCATAAGAAACATTATTACCAAATTAAACCCTATCAGGGACATTATCATCCAAAGCAACAGTAGGAGACAAATTGATAACATAAGCAGCAGTATTAAGTGCTTCCGCTCAAAAGGGGTCTATCAGCTTACCATTTGAAAGTAAACATCCAATCCGCTCAACTAAAGTTATGTTCTTCCTTTATTCTAAACCATTTAACTGAGGAGTCTTTAGAGCAGTTTTCTTATGTCAAATACCATACGATCTGCAATAATTATCAAAATGAACAATATACCCATTAGCATTGTATGAGCAGATTCATTTTAATTTCTTCCCTATCTGCCTTTCAACCAAGGCCCAAAAATTCTTGAATACATCAAGTACTTTATCCTTGGACTTCAAAGAAAATATTAGAGTTTGCGAGACAACAACAACAATAACAAACCCAGTTTGATCTCATAAGTGGGGTCTGGGGAGGGCAATGTATACACAGACCTTACTCCTACCTCATAGAGATAGAGAAGCTATTTTCGATAGACAAAGAGTTTGCGAGAATGATCATAAATAAAAGTCACAAAGTAAGGTTCACCACCATGAGAAAGTAGTGATTTTTGTTCTGAATCTAATGAAAATATTGAATTGCAAGCATGCTAGAGGATATAAACTCAATGAAGAAATCTAACTCAAGAAGGAGAAGTCCCAGCTCAAATAGTCAAAGAGGAGAAGTGCAAAGAGTAGTGTGGTCCGCAGAATTTATTCTCCGACCGCAAATGCAAATGAGGCCCGAAGAGAGTAAAGTGCAGCCTCACACTAACCCCTAAAGCTTCAGAGGATTTTAGCAACAGCGCGGTCCGCACACCAAATTGTGCGGCCATAGAATCTGTTCGCATTGACAAGCTTGAAAGATTAGAGAAGATGCAAAAAATCAAGTCTGAAACTTCCTTGAAGCGCGGTTTGCAACCAAATTGTGCGGCCGCAAAAGTTATTGCACGGCTGCAGAATCCCTCCTACTTCAAGAGCAACAGATCAAAGTGTGGACCGCAGATGAATTATGCAGCCGCAAAACCTCCCGAAGGAATTTTTTGTCAGTGAATGTCAAAGCACTATAAATAGATGAGAAACACTTTTTAGGGTAACTTTTGTACTGTAGTAGCTAGTAGCAGTTAGACTTAGCCATTTTGGGCAAATTGTGACTACAATTAGAGAATACACATTAATTTTACCTTTTAATTTTAGTTTTAGGTCTTCAATTACTTTTTCTTTTCCATTTCTTATGCCTATGATTATGAGTAGCTAGATTTTATCTAGGGTTGTGACCCAACCCTAGTGTGTAAAAATTATGGGTACTTAATATTAATGCTTGTTATAGATTGGGTGTATGTTATTTAGCCCTTTTATACTTTATATCTAGAACTATTGGTTGCAAACATTGATTTACGCCTATTTGACTTAGTTCTTACTTGAAAAAGAGGAACCTAGTCTAGGAAAACTTGGCTAACAAGAAACTGAACTAGTTGAAGTTTTGACTAGTTTGATTAAAGCATTTGAACTAGAGATAGGGATAATTCCACTTGGATTCATATCAATTGTTTAGATTTCAACCTCTTGAGAAAGCCAATTTGGGCATAGTCACTCTTTGAGCGAGAGGTATTGAGTCGGTACTTGATCATTGAGAGCCATAACACACACCGATCTACCAAACAAGCATAGATTTACTTTAACCATTAGGTTTACACCTAGGTGAAGCTTACATACCTAGGCTTTTACCTTATTTGATAAAACACCAAAAATAGTACACTCACTATTTTCTTATTAGTTAGTTCAATCTCTTAGAAGTCAATATAGATAACAATTTCCCACTATTGTTTGGAAGTTAAATATAGCTATTTCGAGTTCTTTTCTTAAGTGTTTATGTAGCACCAATCTAAACTCCCTATGGATTTGAACCCACTCGTATTGGGATGTATAATTACAGCGACTGTTTCATACTCTTTAATTGGGTGTGAATTGGACGTGATCAAATTTTTGGTGTCGTTGCCGGGGAGTTTTAACATGTTAGCTGTATACTTGAGTTTGTTTCTTGAAATATCTTCTTAAACTTTCTTGATTATAATTTGTTGAAATGATTGTAGGTTCCAAATGGCAAAAAACGAACTTGGAAACTTTCCATTAGGAGAGGTAGATGGCGAAGAGGTGCAACTTGATGAAATACCTCAAGCTCCACAACACTGAGGCCGAGGTCAACAAGATAATGTGCCTCCACCTCTACCACCTCCACCACCACCACTACAACCACAAGCGGTGCAACATCGAATTTTTCCTAATGAAAGTTATGCAAGTGCCATAGTCCCCCCTTGCATTAGAGCGAGAAACTTTCAAATTGCCAATGTGATGCTCAAGCATTTGGAAGATGCCTACAAGGAAGGTTATTTCACCAGGCACCAAGTCAAAATGCCTACAAGCATTTGAAAGGTTTTGTAGAAACATGTTGGGGGAACAAGCAAACAAATATTTTGGAAGATGCTTTGCTGTTATGGCTCTTTTCCTTCTCACCAAGGGGTAAGTCTTTGGATTTCTTGGAATGCTTGCCTGATCATTCTATCCATACTTGGGAAGAACTGGTGGCGAACTTTATTTCAAAGTTTTTCTCTCACAGACACATGGCTACTCTACGGGATGAAATATTAGCTTTCAAGCAAGAGCCCAAAGAACCTTTGCATGAAATTTAAGAGTGATATCGAACAATGGTGAAGGAGTGCCCGACAATGATATAACCGACAACATGATCCAACAAACTTTCTATCGTGTTATTAATACCATGAATCAATGTGTGTTCAATCAATTGGACGGGGGGTAATTTTATGAGAAAACCATATGTGGAGGTATGTAAGATTCTTGATAAAATGGCGCAAACTTCGTCGGCTTGGCAATCCCGAGCTAATGCTCTACAAGGTGATCCCAACATGATCCATCTTCATAAAGAGTTGCAAAGCCATGGGCAATCTATTGCTGAATTGACCACAACTATGACTAAACTTGCTAAGGCCCAATTCATCAAACCCAAGCTCCTACGCAAGTTCATGCTATGGAGGGAGTGAATGTCTTGACCAATAAGAGGAGGACTAAATGTCCACAATTTCAATCTTGAGTGGAGAATTATGCACAAGATGATGGTATCTTTAACCAAGATGACTCTTATCAAGAGAAAAGAAAAGGTACAATTTTTGAACAATTACGGGAAACAATAACAATCATGCAAATTGAGGTTCGGGTTTTCAAAGGCCCCTCAATGTACCAACAAGCAATAAAGCCACCTTCATATCCTTCCCATAGTTCATGTTCTTCAAACAATAAAATGGGCCTTATTTAGAACATTTTCAAGCAAATGATAGAGAAGAATTCAGATTCAAATGCCCAACTTGCCTCTTATACGACGTCAATCTGTAATCTTGAAGTTCAAATGGGAAAAATCTCTCATGCTCTTAATACTAGTCCTAAGGATGTACTACTAAGTAATAAGGTAGTAAACTCAAAAGGTGGTAATAACACGGGGCATGCCATGACGATTATCACAAGAAGTGGAAGAGGCGGGAATGCTCCCACCTCAAATGGAAGCAACTGGTGGATGATGACCAAGTGATCCAAGAGGAGGAAATCCCACGTAATAATATTCAAGTACATGTTGAGATTTAGATTGATATTGATGATAGTTTGGAGGAGACCCAAGAAGAGGTGAACCCGTTTAGGGAACACATTATTGACATACCAGAACCAGTAGTACAAAAGGCTAAGAAACCCTTTCCAAAGCCTCCACCTCCTTACCCTCAAAGACTTGCTGAGAAAAATGGTGAAAATCAATTCAAGAAGCTATTCAAATAATGAAAGGTCTCTCCATCAATGTTCCATTGGTAGAAGCTTTAGAATAAATACCTAGTTATGCCAAGTTTATAAAAGATCTTGTGACCATGAAAAGGTCGATGAATTTTGAAGCTATCAAGGTCACTTACCAAGTGAGTGTAATTGTTCCTTACATGGCTCCTAAGTTGGAGGATCCTAGTGCTTTCACAGTTCCTTGTACTATTGGAAGTGCCAATTTTGTCAAATCTCTTCGTGATCTTGGGGTGATTATCAATTTGATACCCTACTCGGTGTTCAAACCTTTGGAGATTAGGAAGCCAAGACCTACATCTATGAAGTTGCAAATAGCTGATCGTACCATGAAGAGGACATTGGAGTGATTGAGGATGTCTTGGTCCGAGTTGATAAGTTTTTCCTTTCGGCGGACTTTGTGATTCTAGATTATGAAGTTGACTATAAAGAGTCTATAATTCTTGGGAGGCCTTTCCTTTCAATGGGTAAGGCCCTTTGTGATATGGAAGCTAGAGAACTCACTTTCCGAGTTGGTGATGAGCAAGTGGTATTCCATGTGTGCAAGTCTATGCGTCAACCAAATAACAATTAAGTGTGTTCTTTTGTGGACTCGATAACCGATGACATTATTGATGACACCAGTGCTACAATTAATATTGGTGATATGTTGGAAGCTGCCTTGCTCAACTTTATTGATTGATGAGATGGATGGTATCATGGAATACGTGAACTCTTTGTAAGGAATGGGGCCTTACAACTTTGAAAATCGGTAGTTATCTTTGGATCTTAAGAATGGAAAACTCCTCCTAAAAAGCCTTCTATTAAGGAGCCTCCTACTTTGGATTTAATACCATTTCCACCTCACCTTCGGTATGAATTTCTTCGCCTTTATTCCACTTTACCGGTTGCTCTTTACTCTTGTTTGACTAACGTGCAGGATTGATTCCGCATTAGCGGTACTGCAAAAGAGGAAGAAAGCTATTGAGTGGACTTTAGCAGATATTTGGGGTATAAGCCCCGCATTTTGCATGCATAAGATCAATTTGGAGAATGGTGCCAAGCTGTCCATTAAGAATCAAATAAGACTCAATGACGCTATGCAAAAGGTGGTAGAAAAGAAGATTATCAACTGGTTGGGTGTCGGGGTTGTCTACCCCATTTTTGATAGTTCATGGACTTCTTCGGTTCAATGTGTCCCAAAGAACGGGGCCATAATTGTTGTTACCAATGATAAGAATGAGTTGATTCCTACACGAACTGTCACTGGTTGGAGAGTTTGTATGGATTATCATAAGCTCAACAAAGTCACAAGAAAGGATCACTTTCCTCTTACTTTCATGGATCAAATACTTGATAGGTTGGCCGGCCGTGCTTTTTATTATTTTCTTGATGGGTACTCAAATTATAACCAAATTCTTATTGCTGCGGAAGATCAAGAGGAAAATACTTTTACATGTCCATATGGTACTTTTGCTTTCAAACGTATGCCTTTCGATTTATGCAATACACCGATGACTTTTCAACGGTGTACGGTGGCTATCTTCACGGACATGGTGGAAGACTACCTTGAAGTCTTCATGGATGACTTTTTTATGGTTGGAGATTCTTTTGATGAGTGTATTGCTAATTTGGACAAAGTGTTGGCTAGATGTGAGGAAACAAATTTGGTACTCAATTGGGAGAAATGTCATTTCATGGTTGAGGAAGGCATTGTCCTTGGCCGTAAGATTTCAAATAATGGTATTGAAGTGGACGAAGATTGAAGCTATTTATAAGTTTCGACCCCCCCCCCTCGGTGAAGGATGTGAGAAGTTTCTCGGGCCATGTGGGTTTCTATAGGCGATTTATCAAATATTTTATAAAGTGGTGCACCCATTGTGTAAGCTCCTTGAGAAGGATGCCAAGTTTCATTTCAATGATTGTATGAGAGATTTTGAACATTTGAAGCTCAAGTTGATAACTGCTCCTATCATTACATATCCAATTGGGAGTTTTCCGTTTGAGCTCATGTGTGATGCAAGTGATGTAGTGGTTGGGGATGTTTTAGGGAAACACATCAACAAAGTTTTTCATCTGGTTTACTATGCTAGTAAGACTATGAATAGTACCCAAGTCAATTATACCGTTATGCAGAAATAGATTCTTGCTATTATGTTTGCTATTGAGAATTTACGCTTGTACTTGATCGTACCAAAGCTATTCTCCACATGGATCATGCAGCACTTCTCTATCTTATGAGCAAAAAGGAATCTAAAGTTCGGTTGATGAGATGGGTGCTTTTGTTGCAAGAGTTTAGTGGCATCCAAGATGAGAAGGTAAGTGAAAATCATGTGGCGGACCACTTGTCTTGTTTGGAGGAGGAGGGGAGGGTACATGATGACTTTGAAATCAATGACTCTTTCCTCGATGAGAAACTTGTGGAACTTTCAATGAAAGAGGTACCGTGGTTCGCGGATTTGGCAAATTTTCTTGTGAGTGGTATCATTCGTATGAGTTCTCTTCAAACAAAAGAAAGAAGCTCAAGAGGGATTGTCAAGACTATTATTCGGATGAACCATACCTTTTCAAGATTTGCATGGGTGGGGTGATTTGGAGGTGTGTGCGGGAGGATGAACAAAGTAACATTCTTGAGGATTTTCATTCTTAGCCATATGGTGGCCATCATGGTGGAGCGATAACGCGGAAAAATCCTAAGTTGTGGTTTTTATTGGCCCACTCTCTACAAAGATGCGAATGAGTTGGTGAAAAGATGTGACGAATGGCAACGGGCCGGTGGAATTTCAAAGAAACATGAGATGCCCCTTTCAACTATCTTGGAGATTGATATTTTTGATGTTTGGGGTATCGACTTTATGGGCTTGTTCGTAAGTTCTTGTGGAAACACCCACATTTTGGTCACAATGGATTATGTGTCTAAATGGGTTGAGGTTGTTGCCTTACCCAATAATGAGACTAGAAGTGTGGTGATTTTCTTGAAGAGGAATATTTTTACAAGATTTGGTACTCTGCGTGCAATCATAAGTGATGGAGGGTCACATTTCTGCAACAAGGCTTTCTACACTTTACTTGGCAAGTATGGTGTAACTTACAAAGTGACAACTCCCTATCACCCACAAGATAGTGGTCAAGTAGAAGTCTCCAATCGGGAGATAAAGAGTATTTTGTCCAAGACGGTTACTAAAAATCAGATGGATTGGTCTAAGAAGCTTGATGTTCTCTATGGGCATATATGATGACTTACAAAACACCTAACAGAATGTCTCGATACCGATTGTTATTTGGAAAAGTGTGTCATCTTCTGGTGGAACTAGATCACAAGGCAATGTGGGCCTTGAAGATATTGAATCTTGATTGGGATGCGCCGCTACCTTGTAGGTTGCATACCTGAATGAATTGGATGAGTTTCAGTACCATGCATATGAGAGTTCATCCTTGTACAAAGAAAAGATAAAATATCTTCATGACAAGTATATTTGGAACAAAGAGTTCAAGGTCGGAGATCTAGTGTTATTGTTCAACTCAAGGTTGAGAATGTTTCTCGAGAAGCTCAAGTCAAAGTGGAGTGGTCCTTTTTAAATTGTTGGTGTGAAACCTTTTGGCGCCTTGGACTTGAAGAACAAGAACAACAAAATATTTTGGGTCAATAGTCATCGGATGTAGCACTATTTAGGAAAGTTTAGAGAAAGCCACGTGGTGGCGGTTCTTTACTTCTGTGCACGGTGAAATCTGGGAGGCCGATTTCTCCTCGACTGAATACCTCGAAGGGTGATCCCGGAAGCCCGGGATCTCGAGCCAGTCACTTCCCTCAAGATCGGCCGGTACCCTACCTAGGATGGTGTCAACTAAAGCCCCGACGAAAGCCGGAATCTCCCGAGGAATGCACCCGGGGTCGATCAGGTCTATTCAAGCGGCTCAACATCAGCCTATGCATATATCGCAAAGCTAGCCGGTTGTCCCATCCTATTTATTTTTATCACGCAACATATCTTGTACGAAGTTGGGACTCCCTTCTCTATAAAAAGGGAGTCGCTAACACCCTGTAAAGGCAGAGCTCCAACCATTCTACTTAAGTGCAATAATATCTTCTCTCTCCTTATCCTCTCTAACTCTCTTGTCCTCACTGGCTCGAAGCCATTTAGCTTTTATCGCCTTCTTGCCTGTTCTTTGTTTATCACTTGGTACTAGCCCAAAGTCACCTTAATATCCATTGCCCTCTTACTTGTTCTTCGTTATATTACTTAATATTGGCCATGAAGAGCCTTGTTTAATCATATCTTCAACTGTTATCCCATCCCCAACTATCCCTGATAGCTCGAACTCAACCCTGATGTCGACCTTGAGGTCCCCTATTGACCAGGCTTATACCTGGGCAGCAGGCCCTTCGGTTCGATTAATATCTCGTTTTAGCTCGCATTCCATATTAAACTTCATGTTATCAGCATCAACTGCTCTAACAACTAGCTCGGGAATAGATCACGTATTTTTAGAATCTCATTTACAAATCTAATTGTTGTTACCATTTTCACGGTAAATAGTTTGGCGCGCAACGTGGGGCTAAAAATAATAGTGATTATTTTCTTGCTTGTTTCATTGCACAAATGCACATTATCTTTCACACGTTTTCTTGTCCAAGATCCTTTGATTTCAGGTCAAAATGTTTGGCTCGATAAACGGAGTCGAGAACGACGACCTCAAAAATCACGGGGAAAATGGCGTGGCTATCCCAGCCGTCGGAGCACTACTACAGAATCCCAATAACGTGCCCGAACCGATTCTAGCGGATGCGGATTCACAGGATGCACAGCAAGTCGACGAAACTTCTCACACCGACAAGAGCATACGTCACAACGACCGACAGGAAGATCAGAAAACCCCAGCCTGGGAAGAACATGAAGTTAACCTTCATGTTATTTTTGAAATGTTGCAGGCACAACAACTAGCCATTGCTCAGTTGCAAAGCCATCCGAGAACTTCCAACACAGCGGCACCAGAGACAGCTTCCCCCGCCGAGCAAGTACCCGAAAGATCAAGCAATAACGGGTCGGTGGCTGACCCTGCCATAGTGAAGATGCTCGAGGACCTCACGAAAAGGATCGAATCAGGTGAGATGATGATTGCAGCCAATGATAAAAAGGTCGAGACCTACAACTCTAGGGTGGATCAGATCCCGGGAGCACCCCCAGTCCTGAAAGGTTTGGATTTGAATAGGTTCATACAGAGGTCGTTCCTTGAGGAAGCGGCCCCAAAACCCATTCCTAAAAAGTTCATAATGCCGGAAATCCCTACGTACAACGGTACCACCGACCCCAACGAACACGTTATTGCCTATACCTATGCAGTAAAAGGTAACGATATAAAGAATGACGAGATCAAGTTCGTATTGCTAAAAAACATTCGGAGAAACACTTTCGAAAGGAGCCATTATGTGGTATCACAACTTGGCTCCTAACTCCATAGATTCATTTGCTATGTTAGCAGAATCCTTCATAAAAGCACATGCTGGAGCTATCAAGGTAGCAACGAGGAAGTCTGACGTTTTCAAAATTAAGTAGAGAGAGAACGAGATGTTGCGGGAATTCGTGTCCCCTTCCAGATGGAACAGATGGAGCTGCCGCTAGTCTTTGACGACTGGGTAGTGCAGGCTTTCCTTTCTAAAGGTGGTCTTTTGTGTAAATTGGGTGACTTTTCACGAGGATGGATAGTGTGACAACTTTTCTAAAGGAATGAGTCAGTTTAACGATTGGGTAATAGTAGTAGTAAGTATTAATGAATAAAAACCCCTAATTAAGTCATTCTACAAAAGGGTTATTTATGCTTCATGTGGCACCAACATACTTAACTGGATGCGTATGGTTTAAAACAGGGTCTTTGGAAGAAATAGCTCTATTATAGTGACTTTGAGGTTCTTGAGTTGACTTTGATAATCATTAGGTGGTTGAAAGGACCATATTGATCTTTAACTAAACTGTGATCGTTGTGGGTTTTAGACTCTATCCTCTTTTATGGTCTAGTTACATGAGAGATGAGATGAATTCTTATTTTTAGTCCAAGTAATCGAGTGAATAGTCTAGAACTTGCCCCAAATGTATTTCAAGGCAAAATTCAAAGTTTGCTTGGTTTGAAAAATGATTGTAGGTTTTTCTTGGACTGTTTGAGATTTCTATTTCCACCCTATTATCATTATCCCTAGTCAACTCCTTTGATCCTTTAGCTTTTCTCTATTGGTAACCATGCTATAAGCCTTTACTCACTTGATCATAATCCTCTCTTGGCACCCGAACCTTCCTTAACACTCATAAGAAATAAATGGCTCAAAGTCAGTTTGGGGGGGGAGGGAGGTTGAGGATTCTTAAAGAGGTATTAAGGCATTGAAATGAGATAAAATAAATAATCTCCATGAAGAAGAAAACAATAAAAGAAAGAACAAAAAGAAAGCGTAAAAATAAATTAAAAAAGTGAGACTAATGAAAGTGAAAAGAGACAATTATCTCTTAGTATGCGCATCAAGGGAGAAAAAAAAGGAAATGAACAACAAATAGTGATGGTAAGTCTCTTTAGCCCCCAAGAAAAAGAGATGCATCTAAGGGTTTGACAAGTGTGAGCGAAGAAATGAAAAGTAGAGTGCTTAAGGAAGGGTGTAACTACTTATCCTATATAGTACCCTACCCCAATCCAAAATCTTTCATCACAACCCGAAAGAAGTCCTATTTGATTTTGAACCGAGCAAGCTTACATTAGTGGAGATTTACATAAGGGTCAAACCTATGGTACTTGACGTTTAACTTGTAATATTCCTTTGTAAAAGAAGAGTGAAACTTTTTTGCTCTAGAAATTGAGTGTTAAATCTTGAAGTGAGCATGGAAAATACAAGGTAGAAGAGGAAGACTTTAGAGTCCACCATGATTTACATGAAAGAACAAGATTACTTGATGAATGAAGTCAATTCTTGAAGCTCAAATGTCACGCTAGAGTTACATGCAAGTTGCACATTTTGACACCTTGTTGAGAATGCATGAGTATTGTGGGTAATTATTGGTCCCAACTGAGTATAAATGGCCTATAAGTGACTCTTTGAAATGAAATTTCCCTTAGGGAATATGGGAACTAATATAGTTGCCTAAGGTCAAGCAAGGACTAAAGTTTGGTGGAATTGATAAGTGTGGATTTTAATCACTTATTAGTACCTTCTTCCTTTAGTTTTTAGTCCGAAATTAGTGATTTTTGTTTCCAAATGTAATGAAAATGTATGAATTGCAGGCATGCTAGAGGATGTAAGCTCAATGAATAAATCTAACTCAAGAAGGACAAGTCCCAGCTCAAATAGTCAGAGAGAGAAGAGTGCAAAGAGTTGTGTGGTTCACAAAATATATTCTACGGCCACAAATGCAGATGCAGCCTGCAGAGAGTAAAGTGTGGCCGCAGACTAACCCCTAAAGTTTCAGAGGATTTTAGCAGTAGCGCAGTCCGCATACCAAATTGTGCAACCGTAGAAGCTGTTCGCAGTGACAAGCTTGAAAAATTAGAGAAGATGCAAAAGACCAAGTCTGAAGCCTCATTGAAGCGTAGTCCGCAGCCAAATTGTGCGGCCGCAGAAGTTATTTTGTGGCTGCAGAATCCCTCCTACTTTAAGAGCAACAGATGAAAGTGCATACCCCAGATGAATTATGCAACCGCAGAACCTCCCGAATGGCATTTTTATCTACGAATTTCAGAGCACTATAAATAAATGAGAAATACTTTTTAGGGAAACTTTTGTATTGTAGCAGCTGGTAGCAGTTAGACATAGCCATTTTAGGAAAATAATTAGTACAATTAGAGAAGACCCATTAATTTTTCCTTTTAATTTTAGTTTTATTTCTTCAATTACTTCTTCTTTTCCATTTCCTATGCCTATGATTATGAGTAGCCATATTTTATCTAAGTTTGTGACCCAACCCTAGTATGTATAACTTATGGGTATTTAATATTAATATTTCTAATTGATTGGGTGTATGTTATTTAGCCTTGTTTATACTTTATATCTAGAATTAATGGTTGCAAACATTACTTCATGCCTATATGACTTACTTCTTACTTGAGAAAGAGGAACCTAGTCTAGAAAAACTTGCTAACAAAAAATTGAACTAGTTGAAGTTTTGACTAGTTTGATTAAATAATTTGATCTAGAGATAGGGATAATCCCATTTGGATTCATATCAATTGTTAGATTTCTACCAATTTGGTCTTGAGATAGCTAATTTGGGCACAATCACTCTTTGACCAAGAGATATTAAGTGGGTACTTGAGCATTGAGAGTCCTAACACACCCTGATCTACCAAACAAGCATAGATTTACTCTACCCATTATGCTTACACCTAGGTGAAGGTTATATCCCTAGGATTTTCCCTTATTTTATAAAAACACCAAAAACATTTCACTCACTATTTGCTTACTGGTTAGTTCAATATCTTATAAGTCAATTTAGTTAACAATTTCCCACTGTTGCTAGGAAGTTAAATTTAATTATTTTGAGTTCTTTTTTTAAGTGTTTACCATAGTGCCAATCTAAACTCCCTATGGATTCGACCTCGACTCGTGTTGGAATTTATAATTGCAGCGACTGTTTCATACTCTTTAATTGGGTGTGAATTGGATGTGGTCACCAATTCTAGAAAATAAAGCTTTCTCGAAGGTGGATGACTCTGAAAAGAAACTCTTTTCAAATTTTCAACTAAGCAGTGAACACATTTCTGTAACTTTGCTTGTTTCACTCTAGAAAGCAAATTCTTCTTAGCCAAACTACCAATCCCCTTCTCGCTCATATGACTCAGCCTTGTCTGTTATAACTCTGATGAAGTATCAGTTTTCACTAAATTAACCGAGTAAATAGAAATGTAGCCGTGCATTTTATACAATTGAGATACCTTAATACATCTTGCCACAATCATTGAACCTCTAGTAAGCTTCCACTAGCTACCACCAAGGATGTTATAATAACCCTCATCATCAAGATTTTCTGTAGAGATTAGATTCAGGCAGACATATAGAGCATGCTTGACATTGTTAAGAACTAACCTCGATCCACTATTAGTTTTCAAGCAAATTGTGTCAATGCCAAATACGTCAACCTCACCATCAACACCCATTTTTAACTTTCCAAAGTTACCTGAAGTATAAGTAAAAAAGATTCCTTTTTTGGCGTGACATGAGAAATGGCACCTCAATCCACAAATCAGTTAGTCTCATCTGGAATAAGATTAATGATATTTTCACCGCGGACAAAAAAAAAATCATCATCAACAACAGTAGCAATACGATTTTCATTGTCGCCATCTTTCTTCTGTTGCCTCATTTCTCTTTTAAATATGTAACAATTTTTCGATATGCCCTCTCTTGTTACAATGATCACATGTAACATTTTTGTACATGGACCTTGACTTGCTTCTACTTTTACCTCTATCATTCCAACCTCTAAAGTTGTTTCTCCCTCTGTATTCAGTAACCAAAGCATCGGAGCATGAAGCTGAAGAAAATGAGGCTTGAGATCTTCTTCTCATCTCTGCATTCAAGACACCATTCTTAGCATATTCCATAATTACTACACCATTAGGAGCAGAATTAGTCAGAAACTCGACATTTTTTACAAGAGTTAGGAAGAGAACTTAAAAGCCAAGTCCTTATATTTCTTCATCAAACCTTACACCCATTCCAGAGAGCTGGACAAGGTCATTGTTAAAATCATTTATATGATCAAAAATAGGATTGTCCTTTTTATATCTAATGTCCCGCCCTGTTTTCTTGCGAAAGCGGGTTTTGACGTGTGACAACTCTTTTAAATGGGTATTAAAATAGAAGAGTCGCCACCTTATAATTTTAATGTGTGTTAGGGGACCTTTTGGAAAATAACTCTGTTTTAACTAGTGCGCCTCACCAAAGATCAGGTAAGGGTTCAAATTACCTCAAAGAGAAGGTATTAGGTATTCTTTGAGGACGACAACTATGGTCCCAGCCAAAATTTATGATATGTAGGATTATTGGATTATAATTTTCCTACCTGATCATGTAAATTGAGGGAAAACAAGGAATTAAGTGTCCAACCACAGTATAAAACAATCGTAAAGAAGATTTCACATATGAAGGAGTTAGACTATATATAAATGATATGTACAAGTCTTTCGAGATTACAATGTACAATCTAGTTGTTCTAAGTTCAAAGAAACAAAGGCGCGAGTAACAAACATATAAAGGGGGTACCTAATTTTTTTAGCCTAAAGGATCATCCCGTGGAACATAAATAATACTTCGCAACTACCTTAGGGTAGGGGTGGCTCATATTATTCAGCGAGCATAGACTATCATCTCCTGCTACCCAATTACTATATTAAAGTTGCTTACATAAAGCGCTCTAGTTCAATTCTAGGTTGTATCCTATGTGTGCACTACCCGTCTCATGCCTATGTTCCAGAAAGATTTGGACCTACTATTTGGGTGGTTCTAGACTTTACTTAGGGTGCTCAAAATAATAAAACTAGGCGCACGATAAAAAATAAGTAGGACTACACGTAAAAACAACTAAGGGGTCATGTGTCACGACCCCAGTTCGCCCTCCGTGAACTATCATGACGGCACCTAGTCTCTATGACTAGGTAAGCCTAACAAATGCAGAAAAGAAATAATTTGCGGAAAGAAAATATTATAAAACCGAAGTAACAAAATGAAATAGTGTTTAAGATACCGCCTGTCACATAACAGTACAAGAATCTCAACCTAACACTTCCCAAAATCCGGAACCCCATGAATCACAAGCTAAGAGATACATAAGAAGCTCTAACTCCAAATACCGTTCTGTAGTCCTAAAGTAAACACACAGGAACAACAAGAAGAATACATAGTTCAATTCAAATTTCATACCAAGGTAAAACAGGTATTTCTAGCCTAGCATGCTGCACGTAATCCAAATAAGGCAGTTTGAGCAAGTAAAGCAATTAAGTCAATTAGACATGCTTCCCTAAACTAACAACATGCTTAAATTGCAAGTACTATAAAAAAGAAACACAATTAAAATTACTTAAAGAAAAATTAGATTTTTAACAATTAGCACAAGTATGCACTCATCACCTCACGTACAAGGCATTTCAAATATCAATAATACCAAATCCTAAGGGGAGTTCCCCCACACAAGGTTAGGCAAGCCACTTACTTCGAACCGGCTAAAAATCAACCTAAAACCACGTTCTTGCCACGAGTACTCGACTCCAAATGGCCCAAATCTATTCAATTCAATAGCATAATATAAATAACATTTCAAGTAACTGATTCTACAAACAAATTCTAAGCTAATACGCAAAATTAGGTAAAATGACCAAAATGCCCTCGGGCCCATGTCTCGGAATCGGGTAAAATTTACATTTTCAGAATTCTCATACTCTCACAAGTCCAACCATACTATAACTATCCAAATCCAATGTCAATTCCCCAATCAAAACTCGAATTTTTGGTCTAAGCACTTTCCCCCAATTTTCATACAAATTCCAAAATTAAATGATGAATTCATGTTTAGATTAATGGGTTACAAGTAATAAGGAGTTAAGAATTAACCAATTGATATCTCTGAAAATCCCTAAAACCTTGCTCAAATCCGAGCTCCCAAGCTTAAGTTTTGATAAAAATGGCCAAACCCTCATTTTTGAAATGTTTAATACTGCCCAGGTGGTTGTACATCACGATCTCGTGAAATGAGGTGCGATCATGAAGAGAAAAATCTGATAGCTCCTGAACTGGGCTATGCGAACGCATGATGAAGCACACGAACGCGGAAGAGGGAAAGGCAGGCTTACACGTTCGCGGACAAGACAATGTGAACGCGTAGAGTAAATGGTCATAGTACCCCCCCCCCCCCCGCTCCTATATCTACTACGCGAACGCGAATAAAAGGATGTGAACGTGAAGGAGGAGGTGGCAGACTTCCGCGATCGTGAGCCAAAACATGCGAACGCAAAGAACAATTAAATCATCCTCCGAAATTATAGTACGCGAACGTGGAGGGAAGGGCACGAATGCGATTAAGGAAACCAGATATCAGCAGCTCTGCAATTCCAACAAGTCCCAAAATGATCCGTTGAGCATCCGAAACACACCCGAGGCCCCCGGGACCTCAACCAAACATGCCAACCAATCCTAAAACATCATTCAAACTTGTTCCAATCTTCAGAATGCTCAAAACACCAATTTTACATCGGATTCAAGCCTAAGATTTCCAAAAACTCTCAAATTACGCTTTCGATCAAAAAGTCTATCAAACCTTATCCGAATGACATGAAATTTTGCAGACACGTCACATTCAACACTACGGAGCTACTCCAACTTCTGAAATTCTATTCCGACCGCGATATCAAAATCTCACTATCGAACCGGAAACTTAAAAAATTCAACTTTTGGCATTTTAGTCCTAAATTAGCTACAGACTTCCAAAACACAATCCGAACACGCCCCTAAGCCCGAAATCACCCAACGGAGCTAACAGAACCAACAAAATTCTATTTTGAGGCCATCTTCACACTGCTCCTACTACTTTCCAATTTCTAAAACTTAAACTCTCATTTAGGTACTAAGTGTCCCAAAACTCTCCGAAACTTAAAACCAAACATCCCGGCAAATCAAAATAGCAGAAACAAACACGGGGAAAGCAGTTAATAGGGGATCGGGGCGTAAATTCTTACAACGACCGGCCGGGTCGTTACATCCTCCCACACTTAAACATCCGTTCATCCTCGAACGAGCATAGAGACATACCTGAAGTAGTGAAAAGATGAGGATAACGACTGCGCATATCCTGCACGGTCTCCTATGTCGCCTCCTCGACCGGCTGACCCCGCCACTGAACCTTCACTGATGCAATGTTCTTTGACCTCAGCTTTTTAACCGTCCCGTCCAATATTGCCACTAGCTCCTCAACATAAGATAGATCCTTGTCCAACTGGACTGAACTCAAATCCAACACGTATGACGGATCACTGTGATACCTCCGGAGCATCGAAACATGAAATACTAGATGAACTCCTACCAAGCTGGGAGGTAAGGCAAGCTCAAAAGCAACCTCCCTAACACGTCTCAATATCTCAAAAGGACCAATAAACCTCGGACTCAGCTTCCCTTTTTTCCCAAATCTCATAACACCCTTCATAGGCAAAACCCGAAGCATAACCCGCTCTCCAAACATATAGGAAACATCACGAACCTTTCGGTCCGCGTAACTCTTCTGTCTGGACTGGGCTGTACGGAATCTATCCTGAATCACCTTAACCTTCACCAAAGCATCCTGAACCAAGTCTGTGCCCAATAATCTAGCCTCACCCGGCTCAAACCAACCCACCGGGGATCTACAGCGCCTACCATATAAAGCCTTATACGGTGCCATCTAAATGCTGGACTGATAGCCATTGTTGTAGGCAAACTCCGCCAATGGCAAGAACTGATCCCAAGACCCTCCAAACTCAATCACACATGCACGGAGCATATCCTCAAGAATCTAAATAGTGCGCTCGGACTGTCCGTCCGTCTAAGGGTGAAATGTTGTACTCAACTCTACCTGATTACCCAACTCATGCTGAACGGCCATCCAGAACCATGATATGAACTGAGTACCCCTATCTGAAATGATGGAAACTGGAATACCATGCAGACGAACAATCTCGGGGATATAAAACTCTGTCAACCGCTCTGAAGAATAGGTAGTACACATAGGAATAAAGTGTGCAGACTTGGTCAGCCGATCCACAATCACCCAAATGGCATCGAACTTCCTCAAGGTCCGTGGGAGCCCAACTATAAAATCCATGTCTGCTCCTAAATCCACTTCAGAATCTCTATCTGCTGGTGCAACCCACCCGGTCTCTGGTGCTCATACTTCACCTGCTGACAATTGAGGCACCGAGCTACAAACTCAAATATATCTTTCTTCATCCGCCTCTACCAATAGTGTTGTCTCAAATCCCAATACATCTTCGCGGCACCCAGATGAATGGAATACCGTAAACTATGGGCCTCCTCTAGAATCAACTCCCGAAGCCCATCAACATTGGGTACACAAATCCGACCCAGCATCCTCAATACCCCATCATCACCAATAGTCACATCTCTGGCATCACCATGTTGAACCTTGTCCTTGGGTACAAGCCAATAAGTGTTATCAAACTGACACTTCCTGATACAATCAACTAATGAAGACCGAGAAACCACGCAAGCCAGAACCCGACTGGGCTCCGAAAGATCCAATCTCATAAAATGGCTGGCTAAGGCCTAAACATCCATTGCCATAGGCCTCTTTAATGTTGGTAAATAAGCCAAATTCCCCAAACTCTCCGCCTAGTAACTCAAAGCATCGGCCACCATATTGGCCTTGCCCGGGTGATACAAAATAGTGATACCATAGTCCTTTAGTAACTCTAACCACCTCCTCTGGCGCAAATTTAGATCCTTTTGCTTGAATAGGTGTTGCAAGCTCCGATGATCAGTATAAATCTCACAAGGGACACCATACAAATAGTGACACCAGATCTTCAGGGCGTGAACAATGGACTCGAGATCAAGGACAGGATAATTCTTCTTATGTACCTTCAATTGTCTGGATGCGTAGGCAATCACCCTACTGTCCTGCATCAAAACCGCTCCAAGGCCAATCCTCGAGGCATCACAATAGACAACATAAGACCCCGAACCTATAGGCAATATCAAAACTGGGGCTGTAGTCAAAGCTGTCTTGAGCTTCTGAAAGCTCGCCTCACACTCTTTAGTCCACTAGAACGGAGCACCCTTCTGGGTCATCCTGGTCATAGGGGCTGCAATCGATGCATAGTGTAAGCTGACAGCAGCCCAAGCTTAGAAAACACTCGTGCACCCTGAAGCTGGTCAAACAGATCATTAATATGAGGCAAAGGATAACGGTTCTTCACTGTAACTTTGTTCAACTAGCGATAATCAATACACATATGCATATAACCATCCTTTTTCTTCACAAACAAGATAGGATCACCCAAGGTGATACACTGGACCGAATAAAACCCTTATCAAGCAATTCCTGTAACTGATCCTTCAACTCCTCCAACTAAGGAGGGGCCATACAATACGGAGGGATAGAAATGGGTTGAGTGCCCGGCAACACATCAATGCCAAAATCAATACCTCTATTGGGCAGCATGCCCGAAAGATTAGCTGGAAACACATCAGGAAAATCCCGTACTATTGGGACTGAATCAACTGTAGGGGTATCAATACTGGCATCTCTTACATAAGCTAGATACGCGTCACACCCCTTCTCAACCATTTACTGAGCTTTAAGGAAAGAAATACCTCTACTGGGAGTGTGATCTAAGCTACCCCTCCACTCAACGCTCAGAACACCTGGCAGAGCTAGCTTCACAATTTTGGAGTAATAATCAAGAATAGCATAATGGGGCGACAACTAGTACATGCCCAAGATAATATCAAAATCTACCATGCTGAGCAATAACAAATCGGCTGTGGTCTCAAAACAACTAAGAGCAACCAAACACGACCAATAAACGCGGTCCACAACAAGAGAATCTCCCACATGAGTAGAAACGTAAATAGGGGAACTCAAAGAATCCTGAGGTATACCCAAATGCAGAGCAAAATAAGAAGACACATAAGAATAAGTGGAGCCTGTATCAAATAGAACCGATGCATCTTTGTGACAAACCAGTACAATACCTGTGATGATAGAATCGGAGGCAACAGTCTCGGTACGGGCAGGAAAGGCATAGTATCGGGCCTGTCCTCCCCCTCTAGGGAGACCTCTACCTCCCCAACCTCCACCTCTAGTTTGTTGAGTAGGTGGGGTAGCAACTGAAGTTATAAAGATAGCTTGAGAACTATGCGGGGCACGCTGTGGCTGAGAAGTCTGTGGAGGTGCACCTTTCCTAAGTCTGGGGCAATCCCTCACCATATGGAGTGTGTCACCACACTCAAAACAAGCTCTGGAAGGGAGTGGCGGTTGTGACTGGCTCGGGCTAGGTCTGTTGGACTGACCACTAAAAGCACTCCGCGCGGAGGCACACGAGATAATGGTGGTGCATAATAAGGCTCATAAGGCCTAAAAGGAGCTAGAATACCACTGGCCACTGGAAGAGCTGAATGAACGGAGTGACTTATATAACCCCTACCATGACAGCCTGCAGCTAGGGCACATGTACTAGAATAATGGCCCGACTCTCAAGAACTCTTGGCCTCCCTCTCCTCTCTCTCCCTAGCATACATACCCTCAATCCTCCTACCAATGCTCACCACCTGCTGATAAGAAATATCCATCTCCAACTCACGAGCCATGCTAGACCTGATGTTGGGAATAAGCCCCTCAATAAACCGGTGAGCACTCTCGCGAACAGTAGAAACCAAGGCTGGAGCATGTTTAACCAAGCTAGTGTAATGGACAGCATACTCCAAGACAGTCATAGTACCCTAGCGCAAATGCTCAAACTCTGCACGTCATGCGTCCCTAAGGCTCTAAGGAACAAACTCCCTCAGGAACATATCTGAAAACCGAGTCCAAGTCAGTGAAGTTGCCTCATCCGGACTGTCTAACTCATAGGTATGCCACTACTCATAGGTGGCTCCTTGAAGCTGGAAAGCAGTGAAAGAAACTAATTTGATCCTAATATACCCATAGTGCGGAGGATACGGTGACACTCTTCCAGAAATCCCAAGGCATCATTTGATGCTAACCCACTGAATACAGGAGGATCATACTTCTTGAACCTCTCAAGTCTCCGCTGCTCATCCTCTAAAGCCGATGCCCTATCCTCAGGCTAACCTAGGACTATAGGCTATACAATAATAATCTCTGGGACCTGATCAACATGCACCCGCTGCTCAAAAGTGCGGGTGGTGGGAGTCTATGCTCCTCCACCGGCCTGAGATGTGGCTGCAGCAAGGGGAAGCAACCCTGCTTGAGCCATAGAGGTGTACATGCTCATGAACTATGCAAGAGTCTCCTAAAGAGCTGGAGTAGTAGTAGTAGTAGGCATATTAGGTTACTGGACTCCGACTGGAACTGCTGGTGGTACCTTGACTTGCTTCTACTTTTACCTCTATCATTCCAACCTCTAAAGTTCGTTCTCCCTCTATATTAAGTAACCAAAGCATCAGAGCATGAAGCTGAAGAAAATGAGGCTTGAGATCTTCTTCTCATCTCTGCATTTAAGACACCATTCTTAGCATATTCCATAATTACAACACCATTGGGAGCATAATTAGTCAAAGAAACTCGATGTTTTTTTCAAGAGTCGGGAAGAGAACTCAAAAGCCAGGTCCTTATATTTCTTCATCAAACCTTACACCCATTCCAGAGAAATGGACAAGGTCATTGTGAAAATCATTTATATGATCATAAATAGGATTGTCCTTTTTATATCTAATGTCGCACCCGGTTTTCTCGCGAAAGCGGGTTTCGACGTGTGACAACTCTTTTAAATGGGTATTAAAAGAGAAGAGTCGCCATCTTATAATTTTAAGGTGCGTTAGGGAACCTATTGGCAAATAACTCTGTTCTAACCAGTATGTGTCACCAAAGATCAGGTAAGGGTTCAAATTACCTCAAAGAAAAGGTATTAGGCATTCTTTGAGGTCAACAACTATGGTCCCGGCCGAAAATTTTATGATATGTAGGATTATTGGATTATAATTTTCCTACGTGATCATGTAAATTAAGGGGAAACAAGGAATTAAGTGTTCGACCATGATATAAAACAAGTGTAAAGAAAATTTCACATATGAAGGAATTAGACTATATATAAATGATCGGTACAAGTCTTTGGAGATACAATCTAGTTGTTCTAAGTTCAAAGAAACAAAGGCACGAGTAACAAACATATAAAGGGGGGTCCTAATTTTTTTAGCCTAAAGGATCATCCCGTGCAACATAAATAATACTTCGCAACTACCTTAGGGTAGGGGTTGCTCATATTATTCAGCGGGCATAGACTATCATCTTCTGCTACCCAATTACTATATTAAAGTTGCTTACCTAAAGCGCTCTAGTTCAATTCTAGGTTGTATCCTATGTGTGCATTACTCATCCCAAGACTATGGTCCAGGAAGCTTTGGACCTACTATTTGGGTGGTTCTAGACTTTACTTAAGGTGCTCAAAATAATAAAACTAGGCACACGATCAAAAATAAGTAGGACTACACATAAAAACAACAAAAGGGTCAAGTGTCACGACCCCAGTTCGCCCTCCGTGAACAATCGTGACGACACCTAGTTTCTACGACTAGGTAATTCTAACAAATGCGGAAAAGAAACAATTTGCGGAAAAAAAATATTATAATCTGGAATAACAAAATGAAATAGTGTTTAAGATGTCGCCTGGCACATAACAGTACAAGAATCTCAACCTAACACTTCCCGAAATTTGGAACCCCATGAATCATAAGCTAAGAGATACATAAGAAGCTCTAACTCCAGAAATGTCTAACAAAAAGGAAAATACTAAAGGGCTATACTATTACAGAAAGATAGAAAGGGACTCCGGTCTGTGGACGCGGCAGATTTACCTCAAAGTCTCTACAGAAGCGCCTCTCCTCAAGGATGATAAAACTGAGTGGAAGTACCTGGATCTGCACATGAAAAACATGCGCAGAAAGGGCATGAGTACACCACAGCGGTACTCAGTAAGTGCCAAGCCTAACCTCGGTTGGGTAGTGACGAGGAAAGTCAGGGCCCAACTGAAGTTAAATGAAATACAAGGTGTAACAGTGTAAAAATAAGATAGTATAATAAGTGCAACAATAAGAAGCAACACAGAATAGAAAGAACAACAACTACTACTACAGAGGCAAAGTAAACACAGAGAGAAATACAGCTCGACACAGAAATAACAACCGGGGATCTCCCAGGATACCGCCATGTAGTGCCAAATATAAATATCCAGTGGATCTCCCGGGATACCGTCCCGTAGTCCAACTCATAATGCAAGGGTATCTCCCGGAATACCGATCTGTAGTCCCAAATGTAAATATCAGTACAGGGGGAATCTACCGGGTGCAGTCCCGTAATTCCAATGTAAATGTGCAGGGGGATCTCCCGGAATGTCGTTCCGTAGTCCCAAAGTAAACACACAGCAACAACAAGAAGAATACACAGTTCAATTCAAATTCCATACCAAGGTAAAACAGGTATTTCTAGCCTGGCATGCTGCACGTAATCCAAATAAGGCAGATTAAGTAAGTAAAGCAATTAATTCAATTAGTCATGTTTCCTTAAACTAACAACAGGCTTAAATTGCAAGTAGTATAAACAGGAAAAGGAAACACAATTAAAATTACTTAAAGAAGAATCAGATTTTTCAACAAGACACACTCGTCACCTCACGTACAAGGCATTTCAAATATCAATAATACCAAATCCTAAGGAGAGTTCCCCCACACAAGGTTAGGCAAGTCACTTACCTCGAACCGGCTCAAAAATAAACCCGAAACCACATTCTTGCCACGAGTACTCGACTCCAAATGGCCCAAATCTATTCAATTCAATTGCATAATGTAAATAACACTTCAAGTAACTGATTCTACAAACAAATTCTAAGCTAATACGTAAATTAGGTAAAATGACCAAAATGCCCCTCGGGCCCACGTCTCGGAATCGGGTAAAATTTATATTTTCAAAATTCTCGTACTCTCACGAGTCCAACCATACCACAGTTATCCAAATACAATGTCAATTCCCCAATCAAAACTTGAATTTTTGGTCTAAGAACTTTCCCCCAATTTTCATAAAAAATCTGAAATTAAATGATGAATTCATGTTTAGATTAATGGGTAACAAGGAAAAAGGAGTTAAGAATCGTTACCCAATCGATATCTTTGAAAATCTCTCAAAACCTCGTGTTTACCGTGAAAATGGTAACAACAATAAATTTGTAAATGGGATTCTAAAAATACGTGATCTATTCTCAAGCTAGTTGTTAGGGCAGATGATGCTAAGAATATGAAACTTAACGATGAAATGCAAGCTAAAATGAGGCAGTAGTCAAACCGAGGGGCTTACTGCCCAGGTTTGTTTTACCAAGGGGATACGGGCTAAAACTAGGAGTTGAACGAGCTAAGGAACCTGCTGCCCGGATGTAGGACCGGTCGATGAGGGGCCTCGGGGTCGAGGTCGAGGTCGAGCTCGAGCTATCGGGGATAGTCGAGAATGGGATAACAGTTACAGATATGATTGAACAAGGCTTTTTATGGCCAACACCGAGCAATATAATGAAGAACAAGTAAGAAAGCGATAAATATTAAAGTGGCCTCGAGCTAGCGAGAACGAGGAAGTTTAGAAAGAAGAGAGAGAGAGAGATATTATTGCACTTTTGGAGAAATGGAGCAACATCAGTCCCTTACAAGGTAGTGTGGGTCCCCTTTATATAGGAGGGGAACTCGGCTGCAAGTACATGGGCATTAATTACAAAGTATGGAGATGGGATGGCTTGATGCGACGCCTCAGCACAGGCTTTGGATAGGCCAGCCCTGTCAGACTTAGTCGTGTGCCTTGGGAGCTTCCCCCTCTATCCTGGCTTCGATCTCCATCTTCTTTGAGTCGGGCCTCGACGAGCCCCGAGGTCCGGATCTCGGTCATGGCTTCCCGTCCTTGGGGTCTTGAGGCGTTCTTCCGAAATAACTTGATAGCGAGAAATCAAGTCCTTTGATTTTGCCACGTACAGATAGTCTCCGCATTTCCCAGAACAAAGTGATGGAAAATGATTTTGACACTTGACTCCTCGAGATTCTTACAGCAATATCATACCGAGGATGCAGCTCCTGGCATGAGCTTTGTGGTAACTGGCCATCCACGGGCTTGTGTATCTCAACTTCATTCAATTCACTCCAGATTCCTGCTCTCCAAGGTGAAGGTACCGTCGTCGATTCGGTTTTTCAAGGACGCATTAACTGCATCCGCCGGTCAATCTTCCAAAGCCTCGATGACCGTGTCATAACCCCTTATAAATGGGGGTGTTTTGGTGTTGTTTTTCCTATCCCAGTGCCTTCGTTGGCTTATTTGCCTATTTCTTCTTGTCATCTTCTTCTATCCTTGAACATCATGCTTGGGGCTCATGGCCTCAAGGCCGTTTGGCGGAGCTTCCTTAGACTGTATTGTGGCCTTCTGCTGGGGCTTCCCTTTGTCAAGCATAATTATGATGTCCTGTTACTGTTATGGCCATTGATATGCTTGTCTTTGCTGCTTCTGTCGGCTCGAGATGGTGACATACAAAGGCCATCTTTCCTTGTTCGCGGAAAGCTCTTCGGATTACATACTGCTGCTCAAAAGGGGGCTCAGATTATACACTGTTGCTCACCTTCATACCCCGGCTCGACGTGGTGCTCTACCTCAAGCTGGGGGCTTGCACGGCTAGACGTTCCAAGAAGTGCATTCTAAGTAGTCGTGCAAGCGGGACCGAGGCTTGTTTGGTCCGCTGTCTCTCCGAGGTTCTTTTGGACAACGAGGGTCCTCGAGCTTCGGAGAGCTATGGCATTTCTTCATCCCTCCCTGCTACTCGCCTTATCCCTTGGGGATATCAGTGTGGAAAGTTGGTATGAAACTTTCGAGGATGTGCATATGGAGGCACCTGTTGCGGACCTTCGAAGGTGGACCGGTCTCGGTATTTTACTTCGTGTGTGCATCCCTTTGTTTCTTCCTTTATGCGTAGAGATCCTCTGTAGGCTTTTGTAATTGTATGTAATGACCCCTCGAGGGCTGTTGTACACGGATTTTTATGAATATGAATATACTTCATTGACTTCTTCTTTTGATCCTTGCCTTATTTCTTTATGCTCTCGTTCCCTTCGAGGCCTTTTGAATGTCTTCCTTTATTGTTGACTATTGATATCTGACTCGGGTGCGAGCGTTCTTTCCGATCCTCTGCCGATCGACATGGCTCTCTTCTAAACCCATCGTCGTACCTCGGACCAATCCTGAATTGATCTGATAGCTCAGGCTATCAGGCCCTCTGAGTTGTATGGAGATAATACGTCGAATTTCGGGGCCCTCGAGAATGTTATCCTGAATGAAGGTCACCTTTGGGTATCGGGGGTCCCTTTTGATCTTGATGTAGATAGCTTTTTAAAACGTATAGGATAGACTTCTGCTGAGGAGTTGCCTGCACTCAGGCGCTGCCTCGGGCCTTCGTGGAGCCTTCTTGATCGGAGCTTCGCGTGCTTATTTCTCCTTTTAGAAAAGGAAACCATGAGACCGAATACCGTCTTGAGTTGAGTGATGGCGTTGAAAGCTTCTCGAAGTCCAACTTCTTTTTGGCGAGGATCCTCAAGGTAGAATGTTGCCTCAAAATTGGAGATAATGTGGCCGACTCCTTGAATCTTGGCTTCTCGTCGAAGGATGCCTCCGAGATCGGGTATCACCCCATCGATCTATATCGAGGCCGTTGTCTTCCCGGGGCTCACTCCGGGTAGGTGAGTCGCCATTGCTTCTCGCATATATGTGGGGCAGCTTCGGCTTCTTCGAAAGACCTCACTATTTTAGATAGTTGCCCTTCCGCTTTGGCATAGGGTTCTTCATTTTTTCAGGCGCAAAAAGCGTTGACAAACGTCTTTTCTCTGATCTATTAGTTTTACCTATTCATGGCAACCACTTTGGGGCCGACCCAATAGGGAGTGGGGAGTGTTGCTCCCACCACTCAGGAACTGCGGGAGTTCGCTCTAAAGAGAGTGTCTTTGATAAGAAAGGAATATCTGGAGATGGTGAGGAGATACTGTGGATGGAGCGAGGGGATAACGCTGCAGGTGCTTTCCCCGGATGAAAGTATTACAGACTCTACTGATGGATTCTTGAGTGTATACCTATATCCTTTCGCATTTAGCCCCCTTGATAGGGTCGTGCTTGATTTTTGCTTGAAGTATCGGGTTACTTTGGCGCAGATACACCCGTCATTTTGGCGAGTGGTGCTGATGATGAGGTTCTTTACGAAGAAGGTTGGGCTTGAATTCACGCTTAACCACCTCGTCAGGCTATACCGGCCCTTTCATCACCAAGGTCTTCTCACCCTGTGGTGTCGTTCATCCATGTCCTTTGTTGTTGATAACGAAGAAGACAGGGATTGAGAGTGGGCCAGTTGGTTTATCCGGATCTGGACGACTGACATTATCCCTGTGGAGCTTTTTCCATTTCCCGAGGGATGGAATTATGCACGTGAGTGGGGCATCTGACATTTTTTCAGATTTTGCCTATAGCGAAAATCAGTTGAGTAATCATGTTTTTTCCCTTTTTGCAGCAACTTCATGGATGCCAAGTGTAGTTCTTAACCTGCCCCGCTAGGTCCGGAGGCTGGTGACCTATTCGACCTGCGATAAGCATCGGTGGCGAGCTATATTCCATATCAGATGGGGAGCGAAATACCAAGGTATGTGCGCATGCTGACTTTGCCTTGGCCTTCGTATTTTTTATGTAGCATTTCCCTCCTTTCTTTTGTACTGGCTTTGCCGTTTGCAGGTATCGGGCGGTTCTTCGAAATGAGGCAGTTCTCTTATGAAGGGGAGAAGGAGGCATCGTCCTCCGAGTCGAGGGATGATGGCGATAAACGGGTTTGGCACTCGTAGTGTGATAGAGATTTTAGTGGCACTGAACGGGCCCATGTTTTTTAGGAGAGGGCATCGTCCGAGCCTGCTGTTCCCCGAGTATCTGATACTCGGGCGGTGGTTCCTCCGAGTGAATATGCTTTGCTCGAGGTTGGTTCCCCTAGGGTCGAGGAGGCAGGATCAACATGAGTGTGTTCTAACTTCGAGGAAGTCTATTGGCTTCACTTCGTGGTGAGCTTAGGTGCAGTTTTCTTGTATTCTGCATCCTCCTCCCTTTATTGAGTTTTCCTTGTGCAGGCCTGCGATAGGCTTATGTCTGAGCTGCTCCGTCAAGGGGCTAGGTTTCGAAAAATTCTGGACGAGGGCGAGTCCCTTAGGATCCTTATCAAGGAGAAGGAGGTTGAGTTGTTGCATTGGCAATATGAGGCGTACTGGAGCTTGAATTATGAGAGTTATTTGATGGAGCAGGTAATCTTTTGCAGCACGTGCTTTGCCCCTTTTGGACCTTAAGGTTAACCCTTTTTTGTTATATTAGCTGCAGAAAAGGACGGAGGCCTTGGAGTACCTCAAGGGTGACATCGAACGCGTCAGAACTGCTTGTGGTGAGCTAAGGGCTCAAGTGCAAGCTCAAGCTTTAGAGGATATAGGCGCCTCGGCCAAAGTCCCTGCCTTCGAAGCCTAACTCCGCTTGGATCGTGATAACGCCAAAGTTCAAGCGAATATGATTAGGAAACTTGAATCTAATCACTCGAAAATCAGGGCTGAGATAATTGAGCCCAAGCTGAAGCAGCACTAAGCCAAACCAAGGCTAACCAGGAGATGGCGATTCGTATGAAGGACGCTACTGATGCCCAAGTCGAGCTGAAGCGAGCCCTCGACCAGGAGAAGAGGATCGAGGAATATGTTCGTTGCAGATCCCAAAGAGAGGTACTCGAGGAGATCGGTGCAAGGGGCTTCGCTCTCTTAGATGAACGGGCTCGAGCAAGGGCAGACGAGCATGACGCTCAGTCACTTCCTGCTGACGTCATAGAGGGAGAATTTGGCAAGCTGTAGCCCTTTGGAGCGGAGTGTAGATTTCGCCGTTTTTCCTCTTTGTATTTGATACTTGTAGAGCATGTTTGTAGATGAAAAGTGTGCCTTTTTTGCCTATGTAAGATAAGAGGAAACTTGAAGCTTTATTTCTTCAGCATTTCTTTTTGTATTGCTTTTGACCAGGCGGGCTGGTTTCGGTGTTTGGCGGGATCCTTGTAGGTTCGGAGATGATCAGGCAGGCCTAGAGGCTTTTAAGTACGATCCTTGAGGTGAGCAGGCATTGGGGCCTCCGTGTTTTGCCCAACTGTTTAAGCTTAGTCTCCGAGTCAGGCCTTGAATCGAGCTTGTCCGACCTTCAATCTTTTGTGCTCGTGCAGGCAGATAGTGATTGTTCTTATTTCTTGCCCTTGGGCATTTCCCGTTTCAACTATTTTGGGTCCAGTCTCCGAGTCGCATTGCGATTCGAGCTTTAATTGACCCTCAAGTTCTTTCCTGCCTGCATGGGCGGACGATGATGGCATTTTGCGCTTTGGGTCAAGGTGACCTTATAAGGGCGTGGCCCAGAGGCTCACTCGGCTGGCTATAGTGGCATTTATGTCGTGCCCTTAGGCATATTGCAGTTTAACTATTTTGGGTCCAGTCTCCATGTTGTGTTGCGATTCGAGCTTTAATTGACCCTTAAGTATTTACGATTTTCAGACCGGCGATAGTGCCTCTTACGCTGTTTTGGTCGTTGAGACCTTTTAATATGTGGCCCGGAGGCTTGCATAGTTAACTATTTTGGATCCCATCTTCGAATCGGGTTATGATACGAGCTCAGTTTAATCCTCAAGTTGTCAATTTTCAAGCTGGCAACAATGGCTCTTACGTTGTTCGGTTGTAGAGACCTTTTATGTGCGGCTCGGAGGCTCGTTTAGCTGGAGACAATGGCTCTTATGCTATTTTGCCCGTGGGCTATTTGTAGGCTTGTTTTTTCCTCGTTAAGGTCTTTTGAAATAATTTTACCTGACCCGTCATCGGTTCTAGAGAACCTCAATTTCAAGTCATTATCGGCGATGTTTGAGCACCTCAGAAGGTTTTTAGCTCGTAGGTCGAGTAGATCGACACCTTGTGATTTGGAGCTGACATGGTCGAAGCTCATTTTTGCCTGTTGACGGAAGCCTATTTTAACCGGTTCTTTCCGAAGTATATTCGAAGTAGTGGCCTGCGATTTTTGTTTAGCAACAGTCGGGCGTTCCCGAGTCGCATTAATTAGGCTGTATCAGCCGTTTTGACCATAGTCATATGTGTTTGGCCGGATCCATTTTTGATCCCGAGTAATAGTTTCGGTGTCTCCACCAAGGATATGCCCTTTCGGGATTCTTACAAATGCGACGTATAGCCTAAACTTTGAGATTTTCATGCATGTTGAGGTCTTACAGTTTGTCATGCCTGTTGAGGTCTTACAGTTTGTCATGCATGTTGAGGTCTTACAGTTTTTGTTGTAATGTAGAATAGATCTGGTTATGCCGAGTCTTCCCGATAGTGGTCTTACAGTTTCGGGTTTTCCAGTGCATGGAGATTAATGATAGTCTCCTAGTCATCGAGTTTTTTTAAGCTCGAAGGCCGCTTTTTGTGAGCTCAGAGTTGCCTTGTAGGGGCTTTATGATATCACACCTCCTTTTTACTACACCCTCAAGAAGGAGTATACATAAGGGAGTTTTTCCAATTAAAGGACAATCGAAACGGGATTATTTTTATTAAAAGATTCAGAGTCGCCACTTAGGATAATTCATGGTGTCCCAAGTCACCGGTTCAAAATCCCGAATCGAGGAAGAGATTGACTCTGTATTATAGTTCGCGAACCAAAAATTCGGGTAAGGAATTCTGTTAACCTGGGAGAAGGGGTTAGGCATTCCCAAGTTCTGTGGTTCTAGCACGGTCGCTCAACTGTTATTATTGGCCTAATTATCTGATTTTAAAACACTTTTAAGCCTATGTGCATTTTAACTTTGAAACCGCTTTTATTTAAATATTTTTAGGAAGATTCAACGTCACATAAAACACGTCTTGAACCATGTCACATAAATGCACCCGCAGTCCACAACACATTTTATCTAACATTATTGAGATTTGGATTTGGGTCACATAAATGCGCACCCGAGTTTAGGAAGGTAAGTTATTAAAATGACGCGCCTAAAGCAACTACGTGTTTTTTAAGTTTGCGAGGGCCATGGAAATTCCACTAGATGGCACGCCTCAAATTCCAAGGATCAAAGCAAAATTAGAAGAACGAGGGCCATGCAATTGAGATTTTTGTTCGGCACGGCACACCTCGATTTATTCTGGAGATTGTACTCAACCAAAGCAAACGATGGATGTTCAAGATTATTCCTTTCCTAAATTTGAGGTTATTAAACGTCAAGGAATTATGAAAATTAATTGGGTTCAAACGTGAGTTCCACTAAATGGACACAAGATTTGAGTGTATTTTCCTTGGAATCAATGATCTTATTACATGTTAATAAACCACTTTTAGCAAATTGAAAGAAAATCTGCTTTATCCAACTTAAGAAAACAAAACAGTGGTTACTTCTTTAAATTTTACACAGGCTACTTTCAAATCTTAACACAAAACCATGGGGATCAAATGGACATAATAACTGGAATAGCGATTCCAAATACATATGACAAGAAACCAACATTTTGCCACTAATTAATAAACTCAACAGTAAGATTATACTAGCTCATGAATCCATTCACTAGAAATATTAATTTAAGCCGAAACGCTAAAGAAAATGGCACGGAACATCAAAATTTAGCAATATTGATCTAAGCCGCAATTCCCATTTTTTGAAAGATCCAAAACAAGTACTCTAAAAAATTTCAGCAAAGTAATTATTCTGTAAGTTTAAGTTTTAAGCTTATTGTGTAAGTGATTTAAAATGAAATCTCTACATTTGACCAATCATTAATCACCTGTGGACTTTAGCCCCATGCAAGCTGCTATAAAAATGAGACGAAGTCCTTAGCTGTATAAATCCTAAGCCGAAAATAGATCAAACCAAATATAAACCAACTCATTCTAACGTGGATTCTATACTAATCACATTGATAACTTAAATTTGAACATACTCCTTTCGACAATACAAATATAGAAGCTAGCTTACATACTGATCGTCAAATGGACTAATTATCCAATTTTATGGACACATACGACTTTCAAATATTACCAAGCGTTTAACATGACTTTTCATGCACCTTTGATGCTCCACAATGAACTACCAAGCTAATACTACTACAGCAGGCCATACTCAGAACAAACTGAAAGAAATATAAGAAAATCAAGCTAAGCTAAATACTTCCGAAAGTGCAGAAACATTGAATAACCAACTGCATTAGTACAAATCTCTATTTAAACTAACCAATCTTCATATTTATTCATTATCATACTTTGGAAGGTGAGATGAATACCTGGAAAAGCAAAACACAATAGAAAAATGAAGGATCAGCTACGACAGCAGCAGCTAGCCCAGATTTAATTAGTTAAACAGTAGATTCAGCTTATGAAATTTGATGGAATAGTGCACTTTTAGCAAAACTTTGAACCAACAGACTCTCAATTATCAAAAAAAATCAGTCCATTTCCATTCAAGTGAGTTAAAGTAATTTCAGGAATTAGAAAGAAATTGAGTATGACTCAAAATTCAATGAAACAGTAGCAGTTCAACCGTTGTTATTTTCTAGAATTTTTCACTTAAATCTCTCTATATGTATATTTCAGTATTTTCAGAGTACCAGACTGACTCTTCCGTATTCAGAGTCTGTTTTCTTAAATAGGCAATGAGAAATGCCCTTAGGATTCACAGAATGCCCTTTCAACATTTAAAAATTCGATTCCACTCAATTCTTATGGCTTTAAATTATTCAGTAGTGAATTGTTATCCCTAACATTATAGAAGCTTCTCAATTGAGTGACCACTTTAAACTTATACTAATCAATTCTTATCAACACAATTAAACAAGAATTTAAAAAAAATTATTAAACTAATCCTAATTATTCTGACTAAACCTAGAATATGAAGGACTCAGAGGTTGCCATAATTAACAGAAGAAATCAAGAATTCAGATGACATGAATAATAGCTAAAGAAGCTCATGAATAAACCAGACCAAATCGACGAACAATTTTTAGTTCGACATAGAAACTAAACTAACAAAATCACAAATTGAATCCGACCAAATAACCATTCTAAAAATAAAAGAAAGGAGTAGAGGAAGATAATAAAAAAGAATTAGAAAAACTAAAATTAGGACACCTACCTCCAAATGATTGAACCCCGCCTTGAATTAGACCTTCAATTTTTGAATTTGAAGCCAGAATAGACCTTAATCGAGTGTTCTCGACTGAGAACACACAACTAAGGTCGATTTCGACCTCAAACCTTCAAATATCTAACCGATTTGGAGTTTGGGATTTTAGGGTTCTTTTAAGATTCGAACAGTTCTGCTGTCATTCGAAGGGCGTGAAGTGGGGATTTGGAAAGAGGGTAGTGAGATGGTTTTGGGGTATCGATTTGGGGCTGGTTGGGTAGGCTAGGGTTCGGGGTCCGATCTTCGATCCAAGATTCGAAGAGTTATGGGGTGATTCGAGGAAAAGGGAGTGGGGATTTGGCATGAGGGGAGTGAGGGGGTTCTATGGTGTAATTTTCAGGCGGGTTGAGGCCGGCGCCGCCACCGGAAGGCGATGGGGAATGGTGGCGGATGGTCTCTAGGGTTTGGGTGAGGAAGATGAGTGATGAGATGGGGGGTTCTGAGGGGGGTGGGGTCCATTTGGGTAATTATATACTAGGGGTGGAGTTGGATCCAGGCCGTTCGATCAAACGAGATCAACGGCTTGGATCATTTAACTAAATGGAACGACGACATTTTAAATAGAGACCGGATTGTTCTCTGATGTAAACGGGTCGGGCTTGGGTCATGGGCGGGGTCAGGAACTGTTCGATCAAGTGAGATCGACGGTCCTAATCAAACTATACCAAATGACGTCGTTTGATATAGCCTGGGATGGACCGGATTTTGACACGGGTTTGGACAGATTTTTGGGTCGGGATTGGGGCTAAAAGTCTGGGCTTGAAGAATTGGCCCAATTCCAAATTCCTTCTCTTTATTAAATTCTTTTCCTTTTCTTTTCTCCCCCTTTTTTTTAAAATTAAAACTAAAATCATAAATTAAATTATAAAAAACCCAAATTAATTAAAATACTAATTAATGCTTAATAATAATTATCACACATAATTAAATACCAAATTAAAAAGAAAATCACAAAATTTCGACGTTAAACAAATACATTATTTTTTGTGAATTTTTTCATTTTTGTAAAACAACAATTCACTTAATTAATCTAAAAAATATAAAATTAAATCCTAAATGCAGATACTATATTTTTGTATTTTTAATGAATTAAACATGTACACAAACATATGCAAACAATCAGAAAAATAGCATAATAATTCCTAAAAATAACAAATAATTAAAGAAAAGACCTAATTTTGGGAATTCTTTTGGAGTAATTCGTATGAGGCAATAATCACGTGCTCACAGCTGCCCCTCTTTGTCCGGAAATACGAAGAATTTTCGTGCAAAGATAAAGTGAGCGGATACGAGCGATTTTTGCCCGTTTGAAGACTTCATGGGAAGCATTTTTGAAAGAATTTGACTGAACCTCTGCTTCAAAGGTTTTTTTACATATCCTTGGCTATAAAAGAATCAGGTCAATGTAGTTCGGGAAGTTTCGGTAGCTGGGACTACCATGAAACTGTGATTTCATTGTTGCCGCTACTGCTGCTGCTGATACTGCTTGCTGGCCTCCTTATTACACCATGTCAAAATGAAGAAGCTAGACTAAGCTATGATCTATGCTTTACAAAGATTTATTTTCAAACTTGGTCCTGTGACTGTTGTTGCCTTGTTGACTTGTATTTTCTTCAGAAGTTCCTTTGTTGCTGACTTGAATTGTATTATTGAGATGCTTTCCCTCTCCTCCAGGCGGGCACCTTGTTGCTGAACCTTGAATTGTATTGTCTCCCTTGTTTTCTAGGTGGGCTCCTGATTACCAAAAGTTGAACTGCTTTCTATTCTTTAAAATTAGTATTGTCCTTCCCTGTTCTTCAGATGGCCATCTGACTTCCAAAACTTGAGTTGTGTTCCCTTGTTCTCCAGGTGGGCTCCTGACTGCTTGACCTGAGTTGTATTCCCGTGCTCTCCAGGTGGGCGCCTGATTGCTGAAACTTTAATTGTTGTCCCTTGTTCTCCAGGTGGATGCCTGATTACTGAATCTTCAACTGCTTTTCCTTATTCTCCAGGTGGATGCCTGATTGCTTGATTTGAACATTTTCTCCTTGTTCTCCAGGTAGACGCCTGATTGCTGAAGCTTGAATTGCATTCCCTTGTTCTTCAGGTGGGCTCCTGACTGATTTTCCTTGTTCTCCAGGTGGACGCCTGATTGCTGATACTTTAACTGTTGTTCCTTGTTCTCCAGGTGGACGCCTGATTGCTAAATCTTTAACTATTGTTCCTTGTTCTCCAGGTGGATGCCTGATTTCTGAAATTTGAATCATTTTCTTCTTGCAACTGCCTTTCTTTGACTTGTTCTCCCTCGTTCCTCCAGGTGGGCGCCTGATTACCAATACTTGTGCCAATCTTCCTTGAAACTTGATTTGTTTTCCCTTGTTCTCCAGGTGGGCTCCTGATTACTTGATCCTGAACTACTTTTTATCTTTAATATTCGTGTTGTTCTTCCCTGTTCTTCATACGGGCATCTGACTTCAGCAAAATAGACAACAAAAGAAAATTTTCTGCCCCAATTTTGTAACCGGGCTCATCTGTGAATGTTAATTGAATCCTTTTACCAAATATCTCTAACAATATGCAAGATATATCCCATTATCCAGGAGGGTATTGAAAATCTCTAGTAAGTTTCCAAAGCTACATTATATTTTTAGATGTATGACTTCCGTCGAATCTTGTTATCTAAGATAGTCTTAAAACTACATTCCATTATCCAGGAGGGTCCTGAAATTTCGAATTAAAGCTTATCTTACGAATGACAATTTCAATGCTAAACTGTACTCTCTTATAACAACAGTTACTTATCTAATGGAATGCTTAAAGTTATGTCCCATTATTCAGGTGGGTCCTGAAAACTCTTATGTGAACTTTGAAGCCAACTTATATTCCTTTTGGTGCGCACTTGTCCTATATTTACTACTTATGATTGTTTTGGATTTTAACATAGGTCCCATTTTCCAGGAGGGTTCTAAAGTTTCGAATTGAGTCTTGTCTTAAAAAATAAAAAATTCAAACCAACTTATATTTCAAAAATTAGAGCTTATGCTAGATATTGTACTCATGAATATTTCGAATTAAAGCTAAGTCCCATTATCCAGGAGGGTCCTGAGATTTTCAAATTAAATTCCATTATCCAGGAGGATCCTGAAAATCTAAAATCAACTCTTATCTTAAGAGTGACAATTTTAAAGCGAAATTATGCCTCTTTATGGCAGAAGTTACGCTAAATCTTGCTATTTAATGGAATTTCTTAAAGCTACGTCCCATTATTCAGGAGGGTCCTGAAAACTTCCAATTAAATCGGGGGAAAAGGTGGATAAAGATGATATTTTTTCTTGGGGGAAAAGGTTGAGGAAGCAGAAAATCATAATCACCAGTCTGGGAAGGAAGAGAAGTCAGAATATTTGTCCTTATGGGGAAAAAGTGGAAAAAGATGGTGTTTCTACTTAGGAGAAAAAGGTGGAAAAAGATGGTTTTTTTTAGAGGAAATAAAGCGAAAATGGGTTCTTTTTGGCCCCTTTGTTGGCCAGCCCGAGAGATAGAGGCTATGAGAGTCTCTCCAAATTACTTTGAAATTCGAGGCCTCTGGGGTGATGTCCAAAGTGTATCTCAAACATGCAAACTTCGAAGCTCCACTTATAATCCTTTGGGGTGTATTTATGCCAAATTCTGCTACGCATGATTATTTTAGATCTTAAACTAAGTCCCATTTTCCATGAGGGTCCTGAGAATTTATGCGATCAAACCTGCATGGTACTTGCTTTCCTTACAGGGTGCTTCCTGAAACAAATGTCATCTTTGCCCCTGTTTCAAATCAAAGAAAATCTTGTCAGTTTAAAATGTGGTAGTTAGTTATGGCACTCTTGGTGGTTTTCTCTTTGCCATGCTTTGCTTCGTCCGACTGCCTCGAACTGGTCGAAAGATTGTTTTGATCTTCTGACTGATCCTTAACTGTAGGATCCCCCAACTGTTGTTCTCCCTTTCTGACCATTCTGCCTGAACCCGTACATCTCCCACGACATTACTGAACCATTCCATCGATATAACCTTTGCTTACACCCTATGTCCCACTTTTCATCATATTATCTCCGGCATGTTCTAGCCATATTTTGCTTTGTGCAATTTCGAAACTGGTAGTAAACTTTGAAATTCCTTCTTACAAGGCTAACCTTGGAAGAGCATTAGAGGAGTAAAATTAACAGCAATGAAATGCGACGATTTTGGGAATTAAGAATAAAGAAGAAAAATCCAAATTTGGATGACTGTTGGAGATAGGAAAAGAAACTTATCTGAGGGGAGTCATTGGTACCGATGATCATGGTATGCATTTTCGATTAATCAACCCAGTCTATTTAGCCAATCTCTTACCCAATCGTTTTACGTTGTGCTCCAAGATCTCCACAACTCAATTTACTTTCCGCCAACTTACGGACCTTGTTCAACTTGCAGTGACCTGAAGGGTTTTCACCGACAAACCTCTCTCATTTGTTCATTCCTCGATTCCTTGTTGCCTCATGGTGCCTGTGAAGGTTTTCACCAATAAGAGTCTCTCATTTTTATTTTCTCTCGGCTTTCGTCGCCTCATGGTGCCCATGAGGTTTTTCACCAATAAGACTCTCTCATTTTTTTGATTTCTCTTACTTAAACCGGAGTGTTGCCCCCTGATATGAATTCTCTTTACATTGCTTGACTTGGAATCTCTCGAAGACTGATCGGGAGGTCTTTCTTTGGACATCAATGTGGGTTTTTGGATATGTTTGGAAAGAAAAGAATATCAAAAAGGCTCAAAGCAACTTAAATGGGTCAAAATTACAACTTTTGGAATCTGATCTCTTACCACAATCACAACTTCTGCCCCAGTTTCTTGCTTGGGGATCTTTTGATATTTTATTTTACTATAACCAAGTCGTAAGGCTACCTACGTATCCTTAACAGCAATTAGGTCAAACGTAGTTTACACCTGAATTTCCTTGTTGTTATACTTTCTCTTTTCACTTCTTTTCTTCTCTTTTTCTTTTCTTTCTTTTCTCTCTTTTTCGTTATTGATTCCAAAAGAGAGGTATGAAAGAAATAAATAAGGCTCAAAAGGGGGAACAAAAGGGTAAAGTGTTTAGATAGTAGAACAAATTGCCTTCGTCATTTCAATCTTCGAAATAATGCCAAATACAAACAATCAACAATTGTACCAAAGAAATCATACATAATATCTCTTGACTGCAACAGAATTTATAGCCATGTCTATGCATTTTTCTTCGATATCTGTTAAACATACATTGGACAATACTCTGGTTACAATGAATGGCCCTTGCCAATTTGGGGCGATCTTGCCTTTTGCTTCAGCCTGATGTGGAAGGATACGTTTCAGCACTTGCTGACCCACTTCAAACTTTCGAGGACGCACCTTTTTGTTGTATGCTTTTGCCATTCTCTTTTGATATAACTGGCCATGACATACTGCTGCCAATCGTTTTTCATCAATCAAGTTCAACTGCTCCAAACGGGTTTTGACCCACTCATCATTATCAATCTCAGCCTCAGCGACAATCCGAAGGGACGGGATTTCAACTTCTACAGGTATTACTGCTTCAGTGCCATATACCAACAAATAAGGAACTGCACCTACTGAAGTACAGACAATAGTGCGATAACCCAACAATGCAAATGGTAATTTTTCATGTCATTGCCTCGAACCTTCTACCATCTTCCGAAGTATCTTCTTTATATTTTTGTTGGCTGCCTCGACTGCTCCATTCGCCTTGCGACGATATGGGGTAGAATTGCGATGTGTAATCTTAAACTGTTGACATACCTCTTTCATCAAATTACTATTAAGATTAGCACTGTTATCCGTGATGATCACCTTTGGGATTCCGAATTGACAGATGATATTTGAGTGAACAAAATCGACCACTGGTTTCTTAGTCACCGATTTGAAAGTTTTGGCCTCAACCTACTTGGTGAAATAATCAATGGCTACCAGAATGAACTGTGACCATTGGATGTTGCTGGTTCAATTGGTCCAACAACATTCACGCCCCAAGCAACGAAGGGCCATGGTGTTGACATTGTGTGCAATTCTGATGGTGGAGAATGAATCAAATCTCCGTGTATCTGGCACTGATGACATTTGCGCACAAAACTAATACAATCTCGCTCCATGGTGAGCCAATAATAACCTTCTCGGAGAATTTTCTTTGCCAACACATATCCACACATATGTGGTCCGCAGACTCCCGAATGTACTTCGGACATGACATTCGTAGCTTGTCTAGCATCTATGCATCTTAACAATCCAAGGTCTGGTGTTCTTTTATACAAAACTCCTCCACTGAAGAAAAATCCACTTGCCAACCGTCGAATTGTTCTCTTTTGATCCCCCGTGGCTTGCACTGGATATATCCTCATTCTGATGTACTCCTTGATATCGTGGAACCATGGTTTGCCATCAAGTTCTTCTTCTATCATGTTATAGTAAGCATGCTGGTCTCGGACTTGAATATACAGAGGATCGACATAAGCTTGTCCGGATGGTGTAACATTGATGCCATGGTAGCCAAAGCATCGGCAACCTCATTATGGACCCTTGGAATATGCCTGAACTCCACTGATCTAAACTATTGACAACGATCATGCAAACATTGTCGGTACAGTATGAGCTTCAAATCTCGTGTTTCCCATTCTCCTTGGATTTGATGTACCAGAAGATCCGAGTGTCCCAAGACCAAGACTTCCTGTACATCCATGTCTGCAGCTAGCCTTAAACCCAAAATGCATGCCTCGTACTCAGCCATATTGTTGGTGCAATAAAACCGAAGCTGAGCCGTAACAGGATAGTGATGTCCTGTTTCAGAAATAAGCACAGCCCCTATTCCAACTCCTTTCATGTTCACTGCCCCATCAAAGAAAAGTTTCCAACTTGGTTTATCGATCTGCTCCAGTTAATCGATATGTATCACCTCTTCATCGGGAAAATAAGTTTTCAATGGCTCGTACTCATCATCGACCAGGTTCTCGGCCAAATGATCGGCCAATGCTTGGGCTTTCATCGCAGTCCGAGTCACATAGATGATGTCAAACTCTGTGAGTAAAATCTGCCACTTCGCAAGTCTTCATGTTGGCATAGGCTTTTGAAAGATATAGTTCAATGGATCCAAGTGCGAAATAAGGTAAGTAGTGTAGGATGACAAATAATGTTTCAATTTCTAAGCCACCCAAGTTAGGGCGCAACATGTCCTTTCCAAATGAGTGTACTTAACCTCATAAGCCGTGAACTACTTGCTAAGATAGTAGATGGTCTGTTCCTTTCTGCCGGTGATGTCATGCTGCCCCAGTACACAGCCAAATGAATTTTCCAGGACTGTTAAGTAAAAAATCAAAGGTCTCCCTAGTTCTGGCGAAACCAGCACAGGTGGGTTTGACAAGTATCCTTTTATCTTATCAAATGCTTCTTGACACTCATCAGTCCACTTGACCGCAGCATCCTTCTTCAGCAACTTGAAAATAGGCTCATAAGTTGTAGTGAGCTGAGAAATGAACCTGCTGATGTAGTTCAACCTCCCTAACAGACTCATCACCTCAGTCTTGTTCCTCGGGGGTGGCAATTCTTGGATGGCTTTGATCTTTGATGGATCCAACTCGATGCCTCGCCGGCTGACTATGAATCCCAACAGCTTTCCGGATGGAACACCAAATGCACACTTGGCAGGGTTAAGCTTGAGGTTGTACCTGCGAAGCCTCTGGAAGAATTTCCTCAAATCCCCAATGTGGTCGGCCTGATGCTTTGATTTTATGATCACATCATCCACGTATACCTCAATCTCCTTGTGTATAATATCATGAAACACAGTAGTCATCGCTCTCATGTAAGTTTCCCTGACGTTCTTCAAACTAAATGGCATTACCCGGTAGCAATAAGTTCCCCATGTCGTGATGAATGTCGTCTTTTCTGCATCTTCTTCATCCATTAGAATTTGATGATAGCCGGCATAGCAATCCACAAAAGATCCAATCTCACACTTGGCACAATTATCGACCAAAATATGGATATTGGGTAGTGGGAAGTTATCCTTCGGATTTGCTTTGTTAAGATTGCGGTAATCGATGCATACTCTAATCTTGTCGTCCTTCTTTGGCACAGGCACGACATTAGCCAACCAAATAGGATATCGAGTGACCCGAATAACCTTTGCATCTAACTGCTTGGTAATTTCTTCTTTAATCTTCACACTCATGTCAGTTTTGAATTTCCTCAACTTTTGCTTGACGGTAGGAAACGCTGGATCAGTGGGCAATTTGTGGACTACTAAATCGGTGCTTAAACCCGTCATGTCGTCATATGACCACGCAAAAACATCTATGTATTCGATGAGTGCTTTGATTAAATCTTCCCAGATCTTTGGCTCGAGGTGGACACTTATTTTAGTCTCTCAGATATTATCTGCGTCCCCTAAATTGGTTGCTTCATTTTCATTTAGGTTGGGTTTGGGTTTTTCTTCGAAGTGAATTAACTCCTTACTAATCTCTTTGAAGGCTTCATCCTCATCGTATTCTAATTCGTAGTCACAATCTACTTCTTGAATTATTATTTCAGAATCAGATTGATTTTTAAGACTGGGCTGAAGATTCCTTATGCATGCCATGTCATTAGAGCCAGCGTAAAAAGAACTGTACAGAAAAGAAAAGAAAAACAAAAAGGAAATTATCATGAATGACAAAGAAAAGGAAAATTGCATTTCATTAAATTTTAAAGATAACAAGGTTTAACACATCCAAATGGACGGAACATAGAATCTGGATTATAACCCTGGAATAATCCAAATAAACTGAAAGAAAAATCAAAGCCCACTACCAAAGCTCCTTCCGAGTAGGAAAAGGAGTAGCTTCCCAATTACTGATCTTTGCACTTGGCCCAATGAATTGCACATCCGCTTGACTTGATCCTTCTCCAGTTTCCACCATGTTAACATCACTGAATTACCTCTCGAACCCCTTATCCAAATCTCCATCAACATCAATCAATGAACTGGGAACCGTTGTTGTTGGGTGCTTTCTGGCGCTAGGCCTAACAAATGATCTGGACAACCGCGGGATGGGCTTTGGGAGAACCCATGCCCTTTTCCTCAACTTTTTGGCTCTTCTTACATCCGCAACTGTGGGCTTAAACCCCAGACCAAAGGTATCCAAGTTTTTGGGCAGAGACACTGGCTGTATGATGCCTTGCAATGAAGCACCCAGACCCTTGCGAGGTATGAAGCCATTCTTCAACATCTCAGAAGCCACCATGACTGACGCTGCTGTTACCTTAGGAATTGGAATGCTTTTCCCCTCTGGGATCTTTTCAACTGATACTGCGTCAAAGACCTGATATACCCATGGCCCTTTGTCGTCTTCAACTTTGATGAAAGGTACGATGGCATCACTTTGGGCACATATATTATCCTCACCGTGCACCACAATTTCCTGTCTGTCCCATTCAAATTTAACCATCTGATGCAAAGTAGACGGCACTGCCTTGGCGGCATGAATCTAGGGTCGCCCAAGCAAAAGATTGTAACAAACTACCACGTCCAACACTTGGAATTCCATAGTGAACTCAATGGGCCCTATTGTCAGTTCCAGTATTATATCACCTACTGAATCTTTGCCCCCCCCCCCCCCGTCGAAACCTCGAACACAAATGTTATTCTTGTGAATTCTATCATTGTCCACTTTCAGCTTGTTCAACGTGGAGAGAGGGCAAATGTTCGCACTAGACCCATTGTCGACTAGAACTCTGGTAACCATAGAATCTTCGCACTTTACCGTTAGATAAAGGGCCCTATTATGCTCAGTACCTTCCTCGGGAAACTCATCATCGGAGAAAGTAACTCTATTTACCTCAAATATTTTGTTTCCTATCTTCTCCAGATGGTTTACCGAGATCTTGTCGGGAAGATGGGCCTTATTCAAAATTTTCATCAGCGACTGACGGTGCTCATCTGAATGGATCAGCAATGAGAGCAATGAGATCTGAGCAGGCATTTTCCTCAATTGCTCTACAACAGAATAGTCCTGCACTTTCATTTTCCTTAAAAACTCTTCCGCTTCCTCTTCTGTCACAGCTTTCTTTACCAATATCGGGTTGTCCTTGGGGACCCTGGCTTTTCTTAACTCTTCGGGGACAAAGCATCTCCCCAAACGAGTCAACCCACGGGCTTCACAGACTTCTTCTCTAATTTCCTTCCCTTTGTACATTACTGTTACCCATTCGTAATTCCATGGAATAGCCTTGTTGTTGATTATTGGTAACTGGGTTACCGGCTTGATAATAACCCGATCTACGCGGGCACCTTCCACGATTATGACGGGTTTGCTGGCCGCTCCTGGTACAATTACCTTCACCCCTTCCTGTTTCGTTGCAACTTTGATTAAAGACTCCTTCTCAACTGCCACAGATGGCTCAACACTCTTTTTGCTCAACTTGAGTACTGACTTCTCACCTGCTGATTGTTCAACTGTCTTGACTCCACTGGACCGAATCATCATAACGGTCTGTGACGGCTTCCTGGGCTTTCCCTCCTCATGCATTATTTCAATCATATTTTCCTCCTAGTGGGCTGGCATTGGATTCCTGTTTATATTGGGTGCCTCGGGATCTTGAGCTTCAATTCTATTGGTATCAATGAGCTCCTGTATTGCACTTTTCAAGTGCCAGCACTTCTCTGTGTCATGACCTGGAGTACGAGAACAATACTCACAGCTGATAGTATAGTCAAGGTTTATTGGAGGAGGATTTGGCAGTTTGGACTGTATCGGCCTCAGCATGTCCAGCTGTTTTAGCCTGTGGAACAGACTAGTGTATGATTCTCCCAACGGAGTAAAGGTTTTCTTTTTCTGCAACCTTTCACCCTTGAATGCTTGACTAAGCCGGAAACTTGGTCCGGGAGTGTTTTGGTAGGCTCGTGGATGTGGATAAGTATTTTGTGGAATGGGAGCACGCCATTGCGTGTGGGCAGGAGCTTGGTTGTATGCTTGTGCATGATGGACGGAAAAATGAGGTTCTAGTGGGGGATAATAGTGTTGGGGGTGGATTGTGATGGTAAGTTTGTTGGTGGGTTCAAGGTTGATTGTAGTTGTAAGGTGAGCCTCTGGATCCGGACCAAGTTCCTGACTTAACCATCGTCGCGTCCTCTCTCTTCTTTTTCCCAATCCCTCCTATGTCGCCCTGAATAGCTTGAGTAGTTGCTTTGATAGCCGAATAGCTCATAATTTTATTTGACTTGAGGCCTTCTTCTACCATGCCCCCCATCTTCACCACTTCGTTGAATTACTTCCCCGTAGCTGAGACAAGATGGCCATAGTAGGTAGGTTCTAAAGAATGAAGGAAGTAATCTACCATCTCACTTTCCTTCATTAGGGGGTCTACTCTTGTTGCTTGCTCCCTCCATCAGAAACCATATTCCCTGAAACTTTCGCGGTGCTTTTTCTCCAGTTTAGTCACGGACAGTCGATCTGGAATGATCTCAAGATTGTATTGGAAGTTACAAGCAAATGCTTGCGCCAGATCATCCCATGTGTACTATCTTCCTTGGTCTTGGCGGGTATACAATTCCAATGCTGATCCGCTCAAACTCTGACTGAAGTACGCCATTAACAATTCATCCTTTCCTTCCGCTCCCCTCATTTTGCTGCAAAAACCCCTCAAGTGGACTACTGGATCACTGTGCCCGTTGTATAGATCGAACTTGGGCATTTTGAAACCTGCCGGCAATTGCACATTCGAAAACTGACATAGGTCCTTGTAGGCCACACTTACTTGACCTTCCAATCCCCGCATGTCCCTGAATGATTGTTCTAAGCTTTTAACTTTCCTGAACATTTCTTCTTGTTCAGGATTTTTGGATGGTTTATCAGCTTCTATCGGGAGGTCAAAGCGAGGAGTATAGGAATGGGTTTCTGGAGCTTTGAAAGTGGGCTCTGAGGGGTAGTATTGGTTGTCCTGGGCCTGGAACATAGGCTCGCTAGGATATTTGTGGAGTGTAGCTAGTGGAGGTGCTACGAATATAGGAGTTACTGGTGGAGGAGGGTATGGAATTGGTTTAGGGGGTGAAAACTGTGGTGTATGAGAAGTGGTGCCCCGGTAGTGTTGGTAAATGGGTAAGCTCGGGGATAGATCGGTGGCAGGATGATCCTGAGGTTGAGCCGGTGGTGGAGTGAAGGTAGGGTTAGCCGGGTAAGCTGATGGCGGTTGTCCTTTAGCCCAGGCCTGATACATTTCGGCCATTTGTTGTTTCAATTTGTACAACTCTTCTTTCATGGCATTGACATCCAACTCTTCTTCTTCTCTCGAAGGATCGATGACACTGGTGTTTACATCTGGGATAGACATGATTATTTCACCTTTGGATCTGGTTTGGTATGGGTAGGTTGCCAGTATGCTTAGGCGAACTAACTGCTTGAATTATGATATCAACAACAAAACTTGTTAGTGATTAGAGCTTTAACAAATAAGCAACCGCACATAGGAATGCAATGCACCTAGGCAATTAGTCATTTCTATCATGCATTTGGTTGGTTGCTTGTGTCATCCCGGCTTTTCCTATTTATGACCTTTCCCTTTTATTGTTACTCACGCCTATCCTTTACTCCCCCTTTTTCTTTTTCCATTTTATTCTTTTTCTTTTGGTTATGGTCGAAACCTATGGAGATTGCCTACGTATCATGACCCCGCATGAATCAGACTGAGCGTAGTTATGGGGCAATTAAGTGTAAAAATGAATAGCAAAATATTTTGGGATTTTCAATTCTTCTAATAGAAAGGAAATTCTTTGAACGATTCAAAACTAAAGGACTCAAAAGGAAAACAATAGACTCCAATAACATAATGATAATACAGACTCACTAACTGACTTACGGACTCCGACTAAAAGGTACAGACTCAAGTAAGATCAAGAATACATTAATGCTCCTAGTTCCCGCGGGACATCATTCGGTCTCGCCGCGGGACATCATTCGGTCTCGCCACGGGCCTAAATGCGAGATCCCCTTGCAGTCGCTCCAAATCACTCATAACTTGGCGGACGAAAGTCATTACTGCAGCGAAAAATGTGGTACGAGTCATGTCCTCGCATGCTTGGCACTTCATGATAATGTAGTTAGCGATGTTTCTGATCCTTTCTCTAGTTCTGCCTTTTTCCTGAAGCAACCGCCCTATCTGATAATTCTAGGCTCCTAACATTTGAGAGTCATGAAGGTGTTGATTTTGCAACTGCTACATTCCTTTCTCCATTTGAGCCATCAGATCATAACAGTGCTCCCTATCAACTTTGAAATCTTTAGCCTGCTTGACTGCCTCATTCTTGAGAGTGTCTATCTTTCTTCTTAGGATAGTGATGGTCCCTTCATAGTTCCTCTTCATTTGTTGCATAAACCGTGCCCGCTCTTCTGCCTTCTTTGTCCATTTTGCCCGAATTTTCACTAGACCAGCTTCAGATTTTTCCAGGTCTTCTTGATACTTGAGGGCTTTCTTTTTCAGACCGCTTATGTCTTTTATTAGCCCGGCTTCTTTCCGGGTTTCTGGCAGCTATTTTCATCTTCTAGATCTGAGCTTTGAGGGCCTCATTTTCCTGAGCTAGTTTTTTCTTTTCTCCCTTGTCTGCAGCGGCTTGAACACCATTTTCAAACTGAAGCTCCATGACTCACCTTTCCAACTGGCTTATTTTGGCCGTGTACTTATTTTCTTTGGTCAACCAGTCCCATTGCACTTGTGCCCCATCGGTGAAGTATTGGACATGGGGTCTCTTTGCGGGCCTCTCGGGGATCTGGAATCTTTTGCCGAACCAGACAATGTACTGAGGGTCCACTTCATCTCTAGCTAAATCTCGCACCATGGTCTTAGGTTCAAGAAACCTACATTCATTCCATATCTGGCGAATTTTCCCTTCTGGAAATGCAGCTTTTGGGCCCAGTTCAATGGCATATTTACTCAAATCTTCATCATTAGGGACAGTTTGAAATCTTCCTAATTGGCGCAAAACCCTGAAGGGAGCATAAGGCTGGATGCTCCGTATGCCCATCAAGAGGATATAACATACTTCAGCTGACGTATACACTGCTTCGGTGACAGGAAGCCATCCGAATGCCCACTCAATTTTATCAACAATCAAGGATCACAAATGTGTAAGCCAAGCTTTAGTTCCTTTGGGAAATTCAATACCTACCACCCGGCTTTCGAATTCTTCAATGCAGCTCAAACTGGTCAAACCGTAATTCATCTACCCAACCCGGTGGCAGAGATGTTCTTGCATCCATAATTGTAACAACAGATTGCAGCCTTGGAAGAACTTTCCCCCTTCCCGATAGATAGTCAAGGCTCGGTAGATTTCAGATTAGATTAGAGGAACCACAGTGCTGTTGGCTTTCTTGATTGCAACATCGATCATTCCCAAAGATCTATCTCTATATTACCATCTTTTCGCGGACAAACCACAACACCCAAGAAGGCTACCATAAAAGCTAAACCTTGTCTTGCCTCCCATTTGTCTTTATTTCCGGCATGAGTTAGACCAGTGTTCAGTTCTTCAAAACCTCGGGGGTTACCATACCGATGATACAAGAACTGGAGCTTGCAATACCCTTCAGATAAGTTCCTGTCCTGAATATCCCGACTAATACCCAGCAAATCTAGAAATCTGTGGGGGGGATACCGGTCTTGGTGCCAATGGGTATCGACTTCTAAGGTTTCCGTTAAGGCCTGCATAACCCGCAACTTCCTCTAATGTAGGTGTAAGCTCAAAGTTAGAAAAGTGGAACACATTGCGAGTCGGGTACCAAAAAGGTATTAAAGCTTCAATTATGTCCAACCTTGGCTTGACATTCAATAGTCCGACGAGGCATCCCAGAACTTTTACCACTATTTCTCTACTACCTTTTCCTAGATCATTCCACCATATATGGAGCTTTAAGGGGATCTCATTAAGGACTGTAAAGGGTTCAATTTCATTTGTGCTCATCCTGCACATTTATTAAGGTGAATATTTTGACCCAAAAAGAAAAAGTAACATCATTTTTCAAAAAAAATAATTCATTTCAAAAACAAACTTGGTTTCGCAAATACGGCCTTTCAGCACTTCGGGGAAGAAGATTCTAAGGCTATGCCTACTAACCGTTAAAAATGATTCCAGGTGGTTGTTCTTGCAAAATCAGCCTTCCGGCACCCTTTTGGGGACATTCGGCTTATTTTAAACAAGAATGGCATCACCCGTCTTATTTGTGACACATATCAAATTTTTGTTGTTTTTGGGCTATTCTTACAAAAAGGTAAAGTTGGACCCGATGAGGGTTGCCTACGTATCCCACATCCGGTGAGAATCAAACTGGCGTAGTTCGGGCAAATAAAACTATTTTTGAAAACAAAACTCTTTTTTTTCATTTCATTTTTCTTTAAAGAAAAATTTCGGCGGAGTTTCAGTACTATTTGGACATTGGTTTTTTCAAAATAGGTGATTAACTCACTCAATCCTTATACCGCTATTTTCTTTTCCAATTTTTCTCTCATAATTCAAAAGCCGGTCAGCATGCGAACCCAAAGCAAATAAATGCACAAGTAGCACGTGAAATATGCATTAGTATGGTCTTTGATTATGGGTACACCTGTCCTAGACGGACCCAACCCCTTTGTTGAGTCCCCTAAGTCAAATGCACAGGATGCAATCAACGTTCCTACTAGGGAACCGGCATGAGGCTGAGTTATTCTAGGTTTAAAACCTTGGTTTATTGTTCTAGACCTGGCTTACCCGAGAGGACAACTCGAGCCGAGGGGGGCAGCGTACTCGGAATACAAAAGCTTCACCGGCTTTACAACTTGTCTGAACCTCGTTCTAAAATGGGATAAGACTCTAGACAGAAGACAAGCCACACGAAGTGCACCCTTCTCCATGATTTAGAAGACTCGGAAAGAAGAGGGTTTCGTAACAGTTTTATATAAAATTCAAGCAATATCAAAGCGGTAAAAAGCAGCATTTAGCACATTAGGTTCAAATACGTAAAAATCAGATAATAAATAAAAGCCAACTATAACAGTTATTCCAAGCTCGAATTCTGAACCCTGAACCAGAAGTTTTGGGTACCTTCCCCAGCAGAGTCGCCAGAGCTGTCATACCTCCTTTTTACTACACCCTCGAGAAGGAGTATACATAAGGGAGTTTTTCCAATTAAAGGACAATCGAAACGGGATTATTTTTATTAAAAGATTTAGATTCTCCACTTAGGATAATTCATGGTGTCCCAAGTCACCGGTTCAAAATCTCGAATCGAGGAAAAGATTGACTCTGTGTTATAGTTCGCGAACCAAAAATCCGGGTAAGGAATTCTGTTAACTTGGGAGAAGGGGTTAGGCATTCCCAAGTTCTGTGGTTCTAGCACGGTCGCTCAACTATTATTATTGGCCTAATTATCTCATTTTAAAACACTTTTAAGCCTATGTGCATTTTAACTTTGAAACCGCTTTTATTTAAATATTTTTAGGAAAATTCAACGTCACATAAAATGCGTCTTGAACCACGTCACATAAATGCACCCGCAGTCCACAACACATTTTATCTAACATTATTGAGATTTGGATTTGGGTCACATAAATGCGCACCTGAGTTTAGGAAGATAAGTTATTAAAATGACGCGCCTAAAGCAACTACGTGTTTTTTAAGTTTGCGAGGGCCATGGAAATTCCACTAGATGGCACGCCTCGAATTCTAAGGATCAAAACAAGATTAGTTGAACGAGGGCCATGCAATTGAGATTTTTGTTCGGCACGGCACACCTCGATTTATTCTGGAGATTGTACTCAACCAAAGCAAACGATGGATGTTCAAGATTATTCCTTTCCTAAATTTGAGGTTATTAAACGTCAAGGAATTATGAAAATTAATTGGGTTCAAACGTGAGTTCCACTAAATGGACACAAGATTTGAGTGTATTTTCCTTGGAATCAATGATCTTATTACATGTTAATAAACCACTTTTAGCAAATTGAAAGAAAATCTGCTTTATCCAACTTAAGAAAACAAAACAGTGGTTACTTCTTTAAATTTTACACAGGCTACTTCCAAATCTTAACAAAAAACCATGGGGATCAAATGGACATAATAACTGGAATAGCGATTCCAAATACATATGACAAGAAACCAACATTTTGCCACTAATTAATAAACTCAACAGTAAGATTATACTAGCTCATGAATCCATTCACTAGAAATATTAATTTAAGCCGAAACGCTAAAGAAAATGGCACGGAACATCAAAATTTAGCAATATTGATCTAAGCCGCAATTCCCATTTTTTGAAAGATCCAAAACAAGTACTCTAAAAAATTTCAGCAAAGTAATTATTCTGTAAGTTTAAGTTTTAAGCTTATTGTGTATGTGATTTAAAATGAAATCTCTGCATTTGACCAATCATTAATCACCTGTGGACTTTAGCCCCATGTAAGCTGCTATAAAATGAGACGAAGTCCTTAGCTGTATAAATCCTAAGCCAAAAATAGATCAAACCAAACATAAACGAACTCCTTCTAACGTGGATTCTATACTAATCACATTGATAACTTAAGTTTGAACATACTCCTTTCGACAATACAAATATAGAAGCTAGCTTACATATTGATCGTCAAATAGACTAATTATCCAGTCTTATGGACACATACGACTTTCCAACATTACCAAGCGTTTAACATGACTTTTCATGCACCTTTGATGCTCCACAATGAACTACCAAGCTAATACTACTATAGCAGTCCATACTCAGAACAAACAAAAAGAAATATAAGAAGATCAAGCTAAGCTAAACAGTTCTGAAAGTGCAGAAACATTGAATAACCAACTGCATTAGTACAAATCTCTATTTAAACTAACCAATCTTCATATTTATTCATTCTCATACTTTGGAAGGTGAGATGAATACCTGGAAAAGCAAAACACAACAGAAAAATGAAGGATCAGCTACGACAGCAGCAGCTAGCCCAGATTTAATTAGTTAAACAGTAGATTCAGCTTATGAAATTTGATGGAACAATGCACTTTTAGCAAAACTTTGAACCAACAGACTCTCAATTATCAAAAAAAATCAATCCATTTCCATTCAAGTGAGTTAAAGTAATTTCAGGAATTAGAAAGAAATTGAGTATGACTCAAAATTCAATGAAACAGTAGCAGTTCAACCGTTGGTATTTTCTGGAATTTTTCACTTAAATCTCTCTATATGTATATTTTAGTATTTTCATAGTACCAGACTGACTCTTCTGTATTCAGAGTCTGTTTTCTTAAATAGGCAATGAGAAATGCCCTTAGGATTCACAGAATGCCCTTTCAACATTTAAAAATTCGATTCCACTCAATTCTTATGGCTTTAAATTATTCAGTAGTGAATTGTTATCCCTACCATTATAGAAGCTTCTCAATTGAGTGACCACTTTAAATTTATACTAATCAATTCTTATCAACACAATTAAACAAGAATTTAAACCAAATTATTAAACTAATCCTAATTATTCTGACTAAACCTAGAATACGAAGGACTCAGAGGTTGCCATAATTAACAGAAGAAATCAAGAATTCAGATAACATGAATAATAGCTAAATAATCTCATGAATAAACAAGACCAAATCGACGAACAATTTTTAGTTCGACACAGAAACTAAACTAACCAAAATCACAAATCGAATCCGACCAAATAACCATTCTAAAAATAAAAGAAAGGAGTAAAGGAAGATAATAAAAAAGAATTAGAAAAACTAAAATTAGGACACCTACCTCCAAATGATTGAACCCCGTCTTGAATTAGACCTTCAATTTTTGAATTTGAAGCCGGAATAGACCTTAATCGAGTGTTCTAGACTGAGAACACACAACTAAGGTCGATTTCGACCTCAAACCTTCAAATATCTAACCGATTTAGAGTTTGGGATTTTAGGGTTCCTTTAAGATTCGAACAGTTCTGGTGTCATTCGAAGGGCGTGAAGTGGGGATTTGGAAAGAGGGTAGTGAGATGGTTCTGGGGTATCGATTTGGGGCGGGTTGGGTAGTCTAGGGTTCGGGGTCGATCTTCGATCCAAGATTCGAAGAGTTATGGGGTGATTCGAGGAAAATGGAGTGGGGATTTGGCATGAGGGGAGTGAGGGGGTTCTATGGTGTAATTTTCAGGCGGGTTGAGGCCGGCGCCGCCACCGGAAGGCGGTGGGGAATGGTGGTGGCTGGTCTCTAGGGTTTGGGTGAGGAAGATGAGTGATGAGATGGGGGGGTTCTGAGGGGGGTGGGGTCAGTTTGGGTAATTATATACTGGGGGTGGAATTAGATCCAGACCGTTTGATCAAACGAGATCAATGGCTTGGATCATTAATCTAAATGGAAAAACGACGTTTTAAATAGAGACCGAATCATTCTCTGATGCAAATGGGTCGGGCTTGGGTCATGGGCGAGGTCAGGGACCGTTCGATCAAGTGAGATCGACGGTCCTGATCAAACTATACCAAACGACGTCGTTTGATATGGCTTGGGATGGACCGGATTTTGACACGAGTTTGGACAGATTTTTGGGTCGGGATTGGGGCTAAAAGTCTGGGCTTGAAGAATTGGCGCAATTCCAATTTCCTTCTCTTTATTAAATTCTTTTCCTTTTCTTTTCTTCCACTTTTTTTCAAAATTAAAACTAAAATCCTAAATTAAATTATAAAAAACCCAAATTAATTAAAATGCTAATTAATGCTTAATAATAAATATCACACATAATTAAATACCAAATTAAAAAGAAAATCACAAAATTTCGACATTAACCAAATACGTTATTTTTTGTGAATTTTTTTATTTTTGTAAAATAACAATTCACTTAATTAATCTAAAAATTATAAAATTAAATCCTAAATGCAGATACTATATTTTTGTATTTTTAATGCAATAAACATGTACACAAACATATGCAAACAATCAGAAAAATAGCATAATAATTCCTAAAAATAACACATAATTAAATAAAAGACCTAATTTTGGGAATTCTTTTGGAGTAATTCGTATGAGGCAAAAATCACATGCTCACATATGAGCTCGGAGTTCCGACCCTGGGATCGTGCGGGTGCCAAATTGTTGACGTTAAGTCTCCGAGTATACTGAGGTCTCCTTGTTTGGCATACGAGATGCCGAAAAGACATCATTTTATTGCTTGGTGTAAACACACATTATTTTTTGTCGTGAGCTCGGCCCGCGCGGGCGCGGCTCCTCAAACCATTCGATCCAGTACATAATTTACTATTGAAACTTAGTCTGATGTTTCCCAGTCCTTCTGAAGAGATGGTTCCTTTGATTGAAGATCATCGCTCGTCATTTGTTTGCAGGAGAAAGCCTGTGATCTTGTCGGATCCTCCTCTGGGTACATAATAAATTTAGTCCTTCGTATAAGATGTTTTGCCTATGCATGCCAAGATATATATGTGTACGTAAAGGTTGATCCACCGAGATTTCAACACATAATCTAGCATATCTTCCTCTAGTGGTGGAGGAAGTGCATGTATCAACTGTTAACAGTTTCCCAATGTTATTACCTATTTTTTGAAGTATTTGAAAATCATAAAACTCTGTAGGTAGTTCAGGCAATCTTAACCATATAGCTGAGTAATTGATTTTGGTTTCAGAGGCCATAAACTTAGGTTCCCATTGATGCACAGACAGAAAATGATTAAAGATGAACCAAGGTCCATCATGAAGTGCATGATTTTGTTTTCTTCTTTTTGGAATTTAAGAATAAAAAAATCGGAGCCTAAATCAATGAGAGGGAGATTTTCAGTAGGTTGCCATAGTGTGTAGATTCTTTTGGCATAGTACTTGATGTGCTACCTTTCGACCATAGACTTTTACAATAACTGCATGCTTCCGTGGCTGATACATTCTATTTTTCTCCTCAAGAGAAATAGGAATAAAGTTGCATGGATCAGCTAGTGCATCCAATTCATCATTAAGCAGCAATCCTAAAGTGGACATGTCTGTCGATGCATTAGGTACTAGGTTAGCAGTGGAAGAAACCAGTGTATTGAGATAAGACTTTTTGGTGGAGGGGTTAGCATCTCCTTCATGTTCCATGTGATCAATGATCATTGTGTTATCGAGAGTAGAGTTGTGGGATGGGAAAGATTGTGAGTGAGGTTGGGGACAGGAGATATCAGGTGGCTTTGGAGGGATTGAAGAAAGCGGTGGAGAGTTAGAAGTAGAGAGCATTTTTTCAATCGGTGTCGTGTTAACTGCCATTCATACATTTTTGGTCTTTAGATGAATATCACTGGAAGCATATATTAATTATTTAACACGATCTTGTAGGCATGTTATCTAATAATCACACTGCAATTGCCCAAGTTGAGCAAATAGTAAATGATATTTGATTTTTATAGCCATGCTATCTAATAGTGCATAAAAGTAAACACGATAAAACACTTAGGTTCTTACAAACATGTTTCTGATAATGTGCGGGCATTAGACAGGTTGAGTAGGTAAAGTGTTTGAGTTCCTATAGGCATGATTTCTATTAGTGTGTAGAATTAAAGCACGTCAAACAAATAGCAAACAAAGCAATTAAACCCTATGGACAGGTTTTCTACCCATTCATGCAAGAATTATAATACCCCGACCCTCCCCCTTTTAACTAATTTCCCCATCATTAAGTTTTACAAGTTATTACAGACCACATTGAATAATTACAGACCCAATTACAAAATAAAATATAACCCAATAACATATCTGGCCTTCAAATAGACTCAAAACTTCATGCGGACAGCAGGCCAATACTCGAAGTGTAGACAGTGTACCAAAGGCAGACCTAATACCAAAGGCAGACCCAGCATACCAGGCCCAAACGATTGAAGTCATTAAGCTAATGGATGCCAAATTTAGCCATACAGGTAAATGAACTACTCATAGAATAACTTAAACACTTAGTTCTTATAACTGAAATAGCTGCAGTTTCAACTAATAAACAAGGCCATGCTAAGTTGAAAGGCACCAAAGATACACTTGGGCAAGTAATTCTAGAAAACAAGATTTAACAGTGACAAGATAGGATATCATAAGCTAGTAAACTACTGCAAATAGTGTCTCAAAGTAGAACCAACGTAAAGAACTTCAGATGACAGCCTAGCAGAATCGCAGACAAGAAGAGGGTGGAGTGCAATCTTCATATGAGGATTTTAACATGAAACCCTGGCATAACACATACTAGTAGAATAGTTTCACAGACATACTTAGTTGAACATAAAACTTAACATGACGGACATTAACTACAGCACAAAGATTCTAAAGAACTAATAATAGGTAAAAGAACATGTCGACTTTAGGCTAACAGGACAGGTAGACATTAGGATTCTTGGTAGATGAAAATATGTGATGACCCAAAAGTTCATCACTTGTTTTAAAAATAAATTCTATGTTTCGAGGCCTTAAAATCTCTTTTTATCTTACCTCGATTTGCGTTCCCAGTCCAGGCGCGTAGCCGGAAAGCCAATACGTGAAAATCTGTGAAAAATGATAAATTTTAACTTTAAAATGAATTAAGTTGACTTCGGTCAATATTTTGGGTGAATGGACCCGGACCCATGATTTGACGATCCTGGAGGGTCCGTAGGAAAATATGGGACTTGGGCATATGCCCGGAATCAAATTCCGAGGTCCCAAGCCCGAAAAATAAATTTTTGAAAGAAATTATTTTACTGAATTAATTATGAAGTAAAGAAGAAAATTTATGTTTGAAACCATTGGTATCGGGCCCATATTTTGGTTCCGGCGCCCGGTACAAGTCTTATATGTGATTTAAGATGAGTCTATGAAATTTGGTAACAAACAGACTTGAAATGATGTAAATCGGATCGTATTTGAGAAAATTGAAAAATTTGAAGTTCTTAAGGAATTGCATGCTTTTGATGCTAAATTCATAGTTGTTAATGTTATTTTAGTGATTTGAATGCACGAACGAGTCCATATGATGTTTTTAGGTTGGTGTGCATGTTTGGTTTGGAGCCGCGAGGGCTCTGGTGAGTTTTGGATAGGCCACGGGGTGGATTTTAGACTTGAAAAATTGCAGGCTTCAGCTGTTTCATTGCAGGCTTGCAGGCTTAGCATTTGTGAAGCCTGGCTCGCAAATATGAGGGCTGAGTCGCAAATGCAAAACAGCCCAAGCCAGCCCTCCTCGCAAATGCGAGATTTTCCTTCGCAAATGTGATGCTCCCCATTTGGGCCTGTTATCGCAAATACGACTGTTTGTTCGCAATTCCATCTTCGCAAATGCAAAAATTGCTTCGCAAATGCGAGCTTAGTAGAGCCTGGGTTCGTAATTCGCAATTGCGATACCTGCAACCTGTAAGTTCATAACTTAGACGCATTTTCAACCATTTTTCACATCTTCTCAAAACATAAACTCTCTAGTGCAATTTTCCAAAGGCAACTTCTCTCCCTAATCGATTGTAAGTGATTTCTAACTAGTTTTCTTCAATCTTTAACATCTTTTCACAAGTTTTCAACTCAAAATCAATGATCTTCATGGGGGAAATTGGGTGTTTTGGGTAGAACCTAGATTTTTCAAAAATTGGGGATTTGAACCTCGATTTAAGGTCCAATTTCAAAACAAATTATATATTTAGGTTCGTGGGGGAATGGGTAATCGGGTTTTGGTTCGAACCTCGAGTTTTGACCATGTGGGCCCGGGGCGATTTTTGACTTTTCGGGTAAAACTTTGGAAAACTTATTTTCATGCATTAGCATTGATTCACTTAGCATTTATTGATGTAATTGAGTAACTTGTGGCTAGATACGAGAGAATTGGTGGTGGAATCAAGAGGTAAAGCGATAGTAGAGACTTGAATTGTGTTCGTGGCATCGAGGTAAGTGTTTGGTCTAACCTTAGCTTTAGGGATTAGGAGTTGTGTCCTATTTGCTACATGTTACTTGTTGAGTACGACGTATAGGCATGATGACGAGTATCTATACATTGGTATCAAGCATGACCGTGAGTCTTAAATTGAAATTGTTGTGTTCATAATAAATACTACAAATGCCTAAGTTGTTGATTCTCTGTGTTGAGCAAGGATTATGATTATTCTCGTGGGAATTACTTATGATTGAGTATTGGTGCTAGTTGAGGTAGTTAGATGTTGGAACAAGTTTGGTTATAGCTGATTTTCCCTTGCTAGGACGTATTTACTTATACTGTCGATTCCTTTGTTGGGATAGTGTTGTTTCTTTATTGATCCCTTACTGGGACTCTTGTTGTGATTAGTGTTGAACCATATATGTGGATCGGGTTGCGCGTCGCAACAATATTATATAATTGGATCGGGTTGCACGCCGAAACAGTGATAAATAATAGGGATCGGGTTGCACGCCGCAATAGTGTTATTATGTTTTGGGATCATGTTGCATGCCTCAACAATGATATAATTGGATCGGGTTGCATGCCGAAATAATAATATAATTGGATCGGGTTGCACGCTGCAATAGTGATAAATAATAGGGATCGGGTTGCACGCCGCAACAGTGTTATTATGTTTTAGGATCGGGTTGCACGCCGCACCAACGATATAATTGGATCGGATTGCACGCCGAAATAATAATATAATTGGATCGGGTTTCACGCCGCAACAGTGATAAATAATAGGGATCGGGTTGCACGCCGCAATAGTGTTATTATGTTTTGGGATCAGGTTGCGCGCCGCAACAATTGAGAATACAAAGTGTTTATTGATTGGTTACGATTTCCTTATTGTTTCTCTGTAAATTCTAGATTGCCCTTATGCATTTCTCTTAATTTACTGTTGGTAGTGATATTTCCCCGCAGCAAGTACCCCCTCCCATCTTTACTTGTTTATTCCTGTTTTATTTTCCGTTGCATATTATATAACTGCACAGGTTTATCTGGTAGTCTGGTCCTATCCTCGTCACTACTTCACCGGGGTTAGGCCAGGCACTTACCAGCACATGGGGTCGGTTGTGCTGATACTACACTCTGCACTATGTGCAGATCCGGGAGCGGCAGCTTTTGGACCGTAGCTTTGGGTGGCTGCCTTCAGTCCAGTTAGAGATCCCGAGTTAGTCCTGCAGGCGTCCGCAGGCCCGGTGTTCTCTTCTATCTTCATATGTATTCTGTTTCATTTACTTCAGAGACAGATTGTACCTTTCTTTCTAGACATTTGTATGTAGTATTCGTAGTTGCTCTGTGATATTATGACACCGGATTCCGGGTAGAGATGCTTGTTGGTATTGTCGTACTGATTTTGGCTAAGTTATCAGATTACGTCTTCCGCTTGTATTTATTTATCGTTAATATTTCACTGTTGATCACATGCTAATTTAAATTGTTAAAAGGACTAAATAAAAGAGTTAGTGATTCTATAATACGCGGCTTGCCTAGCTTTCACGAGTAGGCGCCATTACAACTCCCGAGGGTGGGAAATTTGGGTCGTGACAAGTTGGTATCAGAGCTCTAGGTTACATAGGTCTCACAATTCACGGACAAGCTTAGTAGAGTCTGAGGGATCGGTACGGAGACATCTGTATTTATCCCCTAGAGGCTACAGAGTTAGGAAAAACTTCACATTTATTCTTTCCTGGCGTGCGGTTTGGTTTTTCAATGCTAATTGAATTTCTACTCTGTTCTTTCACAGATGGCGAGAACACGCACTTCTTCATCCACCGACCAGTAGCTCGAGCCCCCAACAGCAGCTCCTACGAGGGGCAGAGGCCGAGGCCATGCTAGAGGTAGAGGCCGAGGCCGTGCTAGAGGCCAAGGTAGGGGCAGAGCTCAGCCTAGAGCAGCAGCACCGGCGGCGGGGCGTCAGGTTGACTTTGATGATGAGGTTTCAGCCTAGACCGTTCTGGTGGGCCCAACTCAGGTCCCAGAGGGGTTTATTGCTACCCTAGTACTCCATGATGCTCTGGTCAGTCTAGTGGGCCTTATGGAGAGTTTCACCTAGCAAGCTTACTTCCTGTAGCACCAGTCGTCTCTTAGGCTGAAGGAGGAGCTTAGACTCCTGCTACTCGCACTCCGGAGCAAAAGGATCCCCAGTTTCAAACTCCAGCAGCTCAGCCAGTTGGAACAGTTCAGTCGGGTATGGTAGCTCAGACCGGTGATGGAGTAGCTATTTCTGCCGATGCTTTGTGGAGATTGGACAGGTTCACCAAGCTCTTCACTACTACCTTCAGCGGTGCATCTTCTGAGGATCCCCAAGATTATCTAGATAGTTGTCATGAGGTTCTCAGGAACATGGGGATAGTGGAGACCAATGGGGTCAATTTTGCTACTTTTCGGTTATCTAGATTCGCCAAGACTTGGTGGAGAGACTAGTGTTTGGCTAGACCAGCCGGATCACCAGCTTTGACTTGGGAGCAGTTTACTTAGCTATTTCTGGAGAAGTTTCTCCTCATCACTCAGAGAGAGGCCTATCTGAGGCAATTTGAGCGTCTCCAGTAGGGTTCTATGACCGTTACTCAATATAAGACCAGATTCATCGACTTGGCCTGTCATGCTCTTATCATACTTCCCACCGAGAGAGAGAGGGTGAGGAGGTTTATTAAGGGACGTATTCAGCCGATTCAACTTTAGATGGCCAAGGAGGCCGGGAGTGAGATTTCTTTCTAGGAGGCAGCCAATGTGGCCAGAAGAGTGGAGATGGTTCTGTCGCAGGGAGGTGGTCAGGGGTGTGACAAGAGGCCTCGTTATTCGGTTTTGCCGCCTAGAGTTCCCGTGCTATGGTTCAGGCACCAGGTGTTTTGCCGCCCGCTCCACTAGCTAGGGGTTGGGGTAGAGGTGCTAGAGGTGGAGGTAGAGGTGTTAGAGGTGGAGGCCAGCCAGCTGCAGGCCTTCCAAAGATGTAGTCCAGGGTGGTGGGGCCCAGCCCCGATGTTATGCTCTTCCAGCCAGGCCTAAGGCTGAGGCTTCTAATGCAGTTATCACAGGTACCGTTCTGGTTTATGGCAGAGATGCTTCAGTTTTATTTGATCTAGGGTCTACATACTCCTATGTGTCATCTTATTTTGCACCGTATCTGGTCATGCCTAGTCATTCTTTGAGTGCTCATGTTTATGTGTCTACATCGATGGGTGATTCTATTATGGTAGATCGAGTCTATCATTCATGTATAGTTGTGATTCGAGGTCTTGAGACTCGTGTAGATATGCTACTTCTGGACATGGTTGATTTTGATGTCATATTTGGGATGGACTGGTTATCACCGTACTGTGCTATCTTGGACTGTCATTCCAAGACTATGACCTTAGTCTTGCCGGGTTTACCTCTTTTAGAGTGGAGAGGGACTCTTGGTCATTGTACCTATAGTGTTATCTCTTATGTGAAGGCTCGGCATATGGTCGAGAAGGGGTGTTTGGCCTATTTGGCATATGTTCGTGATTCTAGTGTCGAGGTTCCTTCTATTGATTTTGTGCCTGTTGTTCGTAAGTTCCCTGAGGTATTTCCTTCAGACCAGCCGGGTATGCCACCCGACAGGGATATTGACTTCTGCATTGATTTGGCTCTGGGCACTCAGCCCATTTCTATCCCGATGTATCGTATGGCCCCGCCAGAGTTGAAAGAGTTGAAGGAACAGTTGCAAGACTTGCTTGAAAAAGGTTTCATTAGACCTAGTGTTTCGCCTTGGGGTGCGCCGGTGTTGTTTATTAAGAAGAAGGATGGATCGATGAGAATGTGTATTGATTATCAGCAGTTGAACAAGGTTACAATCAAGAATAAGTATTCATTGCCGAGGATTGATGATTTGTTTAATCAGCTTCAGGGTGCCAAGGTTTTTCGAAGATTGACTTGAGATCTGGCTACCATCAGTCGAGGATTAGGGCATCCAATGTCCCTAAGACAGCTTTCCGCACTCAGTACGGGCATTATGAGTTCCTGATGATATCATACGGATTGACAAATGCCCCAGCAGCTTTTATGAATTTGATGAACCGAGTGTTCAGGCCTTACTTGGATTCGTTCGTGATAGTCTTCATTGATGATATTTTGATCTATTCCCGTAGCCGGGAGGAGCACGAGCAGCATCTTAGAGTGGTTCTTCAGACTCTGAAGGATAGTCAGTTGTATGCCAAGTTTTCGAAGTGTGAGTTCTGATTGAGTTTAGTTGCATTCTTGGGTCATGTTGTATCAGCAGAGGGTATTCAGGTTGATCTGAAGAAGCTTGAGGCAGTCAAGAACTAGCATAGACCAGCATCAGCTACAAAGATCCGGATTTTCTTAGGGTTTGCAGGCTATTATCATTGGTTTATGGAGGGGTTTTCGTCTATTGCAGCCCCGATGACTAGGTTGACCCAGAAGGGGGCCTAGTTCAGATGGTCAGACGAGTGTGAGCGAGCTTTCAAAAGCTCAAGACAGCTTTGACTACAACACCAGTGTTCGTTTTGCCCACAGTTTCAGGGCCTTATACAGTTTATTGTGATGCATCTCGTATTGGACTTGGTGCGGTGTTAATGCAGGATGGCAAGGTCATTGCCTATGCATCACGGCAGTTGAAGATTTATGAGAAGAACTGTCCGGTTCATGATTTGGAGTTAGTAGCCATTGTTCACGCATTGAAGATTTGGAGGCATTATCTGTATGGCGTGGATGTGAGGTATTCACGGATCACAAGAGTCTGCAATATTTGTTCAAGCAGAAGGAGCTAAATTTGAGGCAAAGAAGGTGGTTGGAGCTATTAAAGGACTATGATATCACCATTTTATATCATCCAAGAAAGGCCAATGTGGTGGCCGATTCTTTGAGTAGGAAGTCAGCCAGTATGGGCAATCTTGCTTATATTCCAGTCGGTGAGAGACCGCTTGCTTTGGATGTTCAGGTTTTGGCCAATCAGTTCATGAGGTTGGATGTTTCTAACCCCAGTCGTGTGTTAGCTTGCACAGTCGCTCGTTCTTCTTTATTGGAGCGTATCCGAGATCAGCAGTATGATGATCCTCATTTGTGTGTCCTCAGAGACACGGTGCAACACGGAGGTGCCAAGCAGGTTACCTTAGGAGATGATGGAGTTCTGAGATTACAGGGTCGAGTTTTTTTGCCTAATGTGGATGGACTCCGAGAGTTGATTTTAGAGAAGGCCCATAGTTCTCGGTACTCTATTCATCCGGGCGCCGCAAAGATGTACCAGGATTTGTGGCAACATTATTGGTGGAAGAGGATGAAGAAGGATATCGTTGCGTATGTAGCTCGGTGTTTGAATTGATAGCAGGTTAAGTAAGAGCATCAGAGGCCTGGTGGTTTGTTTCAGAGGATTGAGCTTCTCGAGTGGAAGTGGGAGCGGATCACTATGGACTTCATTTTTGGACTCCCACGGACTCAGAGGAAGTTCGACGCAGTGTGGGTTATTGTTTATAGGTTGACCAAGTCACCACATTTCATTCCTATAGTAGTCTCCTATTCTTCCGAGAGGTTAGCTGAGATCTATATTCGGGAGATTATTTGTCTTCATGGTGTGCCCGTGTCTATCATTTCGGATCGAGGTACGTGGTTTACCTCACATTTCTGTAGAGCAGTTCAACGAGAGCTGGGCACACAGGTTGAGTTCAGCACAGCATTTCATCCTCAGATGGACGGATAGTCTGAGCGGACCATTCAGATTTTGGAGGTATGCTCCGAGCTTGTGTCATTGACTTTGGAGGCTCGTGGGATCGGTTTTTGCCTTTAGCAGAGTTTGCCTACAACAACAGCTACCAGTCGAGTATCCAGATGACTCCTTATGAGGCTTTGTATGGTAGGCGATGTCGGTCATCGGTTGGATGGTTCGAGCTGGGAGAGGCTCGGTTGTTGGGTACAGATCTAGTGCAGGATGCCTTGGACAAGGTCAGGATAGGCTTCGTACAGCTCAGTCCAAGCAAAAGAGTTATGCCGACCGCAAGGTTCGTGATTTGGCTTTCATGGTCGGTGAGCGGGTATTGCTTCGAGTGTGGCCTATAAAGGGCGTGATGAGATTTGGGAAGAAGGGCAAGCTTAGCCCTAGGTTCATTGGCCCATTTGAGATTCTTGATCGAGTGGGAGAGGTGGCTTATAGACTTGTGTTGCCGCCGAGCTTATCAGCCGTGCATCTAGTGTTTCATGTGTCCATGCTTCAGAAGTATCACGGCGATCCATCCCACATGTTAGATTTTAGAACTGTCCAGTTGGACAAGGATTTGTCTTATGAGGAGGAGCCGGTAGCTATTCTAGACCGGCAGGTTCGTCAATTGAGATTGAAGAGTTTTCCTTCTGTTCGTGTTCAGTGGAGAGGTCAACATGCTGATGCATCGACCTGGGAGGCCGAGTCCGATATGCGGAGCCATTATCCCCATCTTTTCCCCGATTCAGGTACCTCCTTTGTATGTCCATTCGAGGACGAACGGTTGTTTTAGAGGTGGAGAATGTGATGACCTTCACTTGTTTTAAAAATAAATTCTGCATTTCGAGGCCTTAAAAACCTCTTTCTGTCTTACCTCGATTTGCGTGCGCAGTCCGGCACGTAATCGTAAAGCCAATATGTGAAAATCTGTGAAAAATGATGAATTTTGACTTTAAAATGAATTAAGTTGACTTTGGTCAATATTTTGGGTAAACGGACTCGGACCCGTGATTTGACGGTCCCGAAGGGTCCGTAGGAAAATATGGGACTTGGGCGTATGCCCGGAATCGAATTCCGGGGTCCCAAGCCCGAGAAATAAATTTTTGAAAGAAATTATTTTGCTAAATTAATTATGAAGTAAAGAAGAGAATTTATGTTTGAAACCATTGGTATATATTGGGCCCGTATTTTGGTTCCGAAGCCCGGTACATGTCTTATATGTGATTTAAGATGAGTCTGTGAAATTTGGTAAGAAACGAACTTGAAATGACGTGAATCGGATTGTATTTGAGAAAATTGGAAAATTTGAAGTTCTTAAGGAATTGCATGATTTTGATGCTAAATTCATAGTTGTTGATGTCATTTTAGTGATTTGAATGCACGAGCGAGTCCGTATAATGTTTTTAGGTTGGTGTGCATGTTTGGTTTGGAGCCTCGAGGGCTCGGGTGAGATTTGGATAGGTCATGGAGTGGATTTTAGACTTGAAAAATTACAGGCTTCAGCTGTTTCATTGCAGGCCTGTAGGCTTCGCATCTCGCAAATGCGAGCGCTGAGTCGCAAACGCGAAACAGCCCAGGCCAGCCCCTCCCCACAAATGCAAGATTTTCCTTCGCAAATACAATGCTCCCCATTTGGGCCTGTTATCGCAAATGCAATAGTTTGTTCGCAATTCAGACTTCGCAAATGCGAAAATTCCTTTGCAAATGCGATCTTAGCAGAGCCTGGGATCGCAATTGCGCATCCTGATCGCAATAGCGATACCTGCAACCTGTAAGTTCATAACTTAGATGCATTTTCAACCATTTTTCACATCTTCTCAAAACATAAACTCTCTAAGGCGATTTTTCAAAGGCAACTTCTCTTCTTAATCGATTGTAAGTGATTTCTAACTAGTTTTCTTCGATCTTTGACATCTTTTCACATGATTTCAACTCAAAATCAATGATTTTCATGGAGGAAATTGGGTGTTTTGGGTAGAACATAGGTTTTTCGAAAATTGGGGATTTGGACCTCGATTTGAGGTCTGCTTTCAAAACAAATTATATATTTGGGTTCGTGGGGGAATGGGTAATCGGGTTTTGGTTCGAACCTCGGGTTTTGACAATGTGGGCCGGGGGCGATTTTTGACTTTTTTGGTAAAACTTTAGAAAACTTATTTTCATGCATTAGCATTGATTCATTTAGCATTTATGATGTAATTTGGTAACATGTGGCTAGATACGAGCGAATTGGTGGTGGAATTAAGAGGTAAAGCGATAGTAGAGACTTGAATTGTGTTCGTGGCATCGAGGTAAGTGTTTGGTCTAGCCTTAGCTTGAGGGATTAGGAGTTGTGTCCTATTTGCTACATGTTACTTGTTGAGTACGACGTATAGGCATGGTGACGAGTATCTATACGTTGGTGTCAAGCATGACCGTGAGTCTTAAATTGAAATTGGTTGTGTTCTTAATAAATACTACAAATGCCTAAGTTGTTGATTCTCTGTGTTGAGCAAGGATTATGATTATTCTCGTGGGAATTACTTATGATTGAGTATTGGTGCTAGTTGAGGTAGTTAGATGTTGGAACAAGTTTGGTTATAGCTGATTTTCCCTTGCTAGGACGTATTTACTTATACTGTCGATTCCTTTGTTGGGATAGTGTTGTTTCTTTATTGATCCCTTACTGGGACTCTTGTTGTGATTAGTGTTGAACCATATATGTGGATCGGGTTGCGTGTCGCAACAATATTATATAATTGGATCGGGTTGCACGCCGAAACAGTGATAAATAATAGGGATCGGGTTGCACGCCGCAACAGTAATAAATAATAGGGAATGGGTTGTACGCCGCAACAGTGTTATTATTTTTTGGGATCGAGTTGCACGCCACAACAGTGATAAATAATAGGGATCGGGTTGCACGCCACAACATTGTTATTATGATTTGGGATCAGGTTGCGCGCCATAACAATTGAGAATACAAAGTGTTTATGGATTGGTTACGAGTTCCTTATTATTTCGCTGTAAATTCTAGATTGCCCTTATGCCTTTCTCTTAATTTACTGTTAGTAGTGATATTCCCCCACAGCATGTACCCCCTCCCATCTTTACTTGTTTATTCCTGTTTTATTTTCCGATGTATATTATATAACTGCACAGGTTTATCTGGTAATCTGGTCCTAGCCTCGTCACTACTTCACCGGAGTTAGGCTAGGCACTTACCAGCACATGGGGTCGGTTGTGCTGATACTACACTCTGTACTATGTGCAGATCCCGGAGTGGCAGCTTTTGGACTGTAGCTTTGGGTAGCTGCCTTCAGTCCAGTCAGAGATCCCGAGGTAGTCCTGCAGGCGTCCGTAGGCCCGGTGTTCTCTTCTATCTTCATATGTATTCTGTTTTAATTTACTTCAGAGATAGATTGTACCTTTCTTTCCAGACATTTGTATGAAGTATTCGTAGTTGGTCCGTGATATTGTGACACCGGATTCCGGGTAGAGATGCATGTTGGTATTGTCGTACTGGTTTTAGCTAAGTTATCATATTACGTCTTCCGCTTGTATTTATCGTTAATATTTCACTGTTGATCGCATGCTAATTTAAATTGTTAAAAGGGCTAAATAAAAGACTTAGTAATTCTATAATACGCAGCTTGCCTAGCTTTCACGAGTAGGCACCATCACGACTCCCGAGGGTAGGAAATCCGGGTCATGACAAAATATCAACCCTAGGTCAACCAAGATTGTATCAAGCCTAGTGCCACTTGATCATATATAGGAAGAGACTATACATTGAGGTTTACCCTAGAAAGCCTTGGGCAATACTTAGAAACACAAAATTGAGCAGGTCAAATAGCAAACATTAGAATTAGAGAAAATATGTCATACTTGTTTTAGAGATTTATGCAGTAATGACATTCAGAAATTACATGATCATTGAAGAAGTTAACAAGTTACACATGAATGACCTAATGGAAACAATGTATACGAACACATTTAGGGCAATGAGGTGGTTCCTCACAAGAGTCTTAAATAAGGTAGGAAGATGGGATCATAGCAGGCAGTAGACATAAGTACTCGCAAACATATAGAAAATTAAGCTAAACATGCTTAAGAAATCCAGAATTAGGGTTAAAAATTAGGCAAGTTCTAGTGTTAGAAAAAGTTTAGAATCACAAATTAACTCTAAAGCAAATAGGGTTGTAAACAGAGATAGCATGGTAACACGTTGGTTCAAAAAAAGTTCATGAACACAAAGAAAAGATGAAATTGTGAAGACCAAAGGACTTGCCAGTTACCGATTGACAAACAAGTAAACAAGAAGAATAATTTCACCAATATCTCAATCGTCAATGGCAAGATGAGTAGTACATCCCAAGAATCTCAGTGCGTTAGCGTTCCTCTAGGGTTTTTTGATGAACCCCGGGCAGTGCTCACACTGAGAAAGGTCCAATAATCAAATTCAGGTGGCCTTGGCTTTCAGCCGGCCAAGAAATTAAGTTTCAGAGTAGTATAGGACAAGTGAGAGTGAGAGAGTAACAGTAGTCATTAAGGTCTGTTTAAGGGAATTAGGGGAGGGATTTTTATAATAGTTAAATAGAGTAAATATAGAAAGAAATTAAGCAAACATAAACAAGGAAAGAAAAATATACATGCAATCAGTAAAGTAACTGGTAAGGAAAGAAATCAAATTTCAAACCCTAGTTAGGGTTTAATGCTTGAAATCAGACAACTGGTGTGAGGAATCAAGCCATTCTTCATGAATATGGACGAAATGCTATCCAAATCTTAAAGATTGAGGCCGATCCAGTCCGATCTAGGAGATGGTACTTGCCAAAATTGGGCAAGTACCTAGGTAATACCACAAACGTGTGACCAGTAGCGGAGGAATATAGATATGGTAAGCAAATAATGAAGAAATCCCATTATCAACGGGAGTAGGAGAGTGATTTAAGGGGGAGGCGGCTAGGGTTCTCCAGAGAGAAGGAGAGGATGAGAGAACACAGAGGCGGTGAAGGGAGAAAGTGGGTCTCTAGGGTTAGGGGTGAAGAATATAAGGAGAATGAGGGGTTTATTATGGACTGTTGATCATTTAAGATCAATGGCCATGATCGAAGGGGAAGCGGGGCAACTTATTCAACGGGTCGCGATTGGGAATAGTAAATGGTCGTTTGGTTTGGGGTTCAGATGGGTAAAGAGATAGGCTAGGTGTTATTGGGTTTGGTTTTGGTCCAAATTAGCTTAAAATTGGGCTACAAATTAAATACATGAATTTTATAAAAAAAATTAAATTCTAGAAATGACTAATAAGAAATAAAAATATTATTTATTCAGTAAAATGCTTGAAACTAATAGCTTAATATTATAAATATATTTTAAAAATTCTATTTTATCATAAATATTATAATAAATACAATTATGTATAGAATATAGGCTATTATTTAACTATTATAGATAAAATGGAAATACATAATTATGTACAAAATGCGATGAAATATTATAATATGCATGTGGGTATAAAATGATAAATTGGATGATTAAATTACCCTAAAATAATTTAAAGGAATAATTTATAAATATTTGAACAAATTAAATGCATGAAAATCAATTTTAAAGTTTTAAAAATTATAGAAAATTATAAAAATAAGTATATGACTCTTGTAAATTGGGTAATAATGCATAAATCATATTTTAAAAGTATATGGAATACTTTATAAAATATGAGGGCAAAATTGAGTATCAACATCTAATACTCATCAATTGTTTTAGCAGGAATAATATGTTATTGCTAGTCTTCGAAGCATAAAGTGTCTCGAGCTTTTCCCACAAACTTCTAGCATGTGTCTTATTCACAATATGATTATACACGTTATCTTCAACCCATTTTTTAATATAACCACAAACATGTAGGTGCTCAAATTCTCAATCTCTGTCAGACATAAATTCAGGTTTGTTGGAAGCAAACAAAGGTAAATGCATTTTCTTAACAAGTAGAAGATCTTTTAACTTGACTTTCCAAAGGTGATAATTACTAACATTTATACAAACTATTTTGCACATATTTGACTAGCACCATTCAAATAAAAATATTACCAATCAATATAATCACAATGCTCTGATATCACTTTGTTAGAAAAAATAAGGAACAAACAATGTGAATGACAAGGCAACAACAAAATAATACCCTAATCTAACTTCTCCAATCTATTTGAACCAAGAGAAGATAAACAAATTCAAGCAAAAACATATATAGGCAGCAAGTATATCAACTAACACGAATATGGTAAGGTTAAATAATCAAACACAGAAACATGAACATTTACTTGGAAAACCTCTTTAATGTGAAGAGTAAAAATTACGAGACCAAAGGTCCTCAAAGCTCCACCAAATGAATCAAAAAAAAGTTACAAAAGTTCTCTCACACAAGGCTTCAAACATGGATGTACACTTATGTTTTATCTCTTTTTCTATTTCAAACCTAAAATAGGTCATATTAATATGTCTTGATATTAGTAGGTTATAGGGCAAAATAGGCTAGGTCCAAAAAGATATCTTTTAATCTACATAGGAAGGAAAAGGCCCAAAAAAACCCAACAGAATTATTGCCCAAAAGAGGTAGAAATTGTTGCTATCCCTCAAATTACTAGAAGCATCCATAAATACCTTCAAATTTGATCTTTTACACCTCCTAATGATATTAAGCTCATTGTTGGATATAAGGGGAGTAAATTCCCGTGGAACTTTTCAAAAGATTTAAACAATCAACCACCAGCAAAAATTTATATTCACAACTCTTTTGGATATTGGCATGTTAACATGCCCATTCTGGAGGTGTTATGGCAGTGCATTTTGGTTGACTGAAATGTATGAAATGCAGCCTACATACAGGTTGCTACTGGCAGCTCATTGTTCATCCTTTGATTCAGAAGAAAGGCTACTTCTCTACGTGTGTCATTGACATAGAGAGGATGAATATTCTCATATTGTAGTCTGATGTTCAGACTATGGATGTTGGAATATGCATACTTCTTGGATGCTTGGTCAGCCCCAGAATTTAATGGTGTTTCTTGGAGATTCACATTTGCATTTGTCCCTATGGAATGTAGAACTTGGCGCCTGGTAAGAGCTTTGGAGGTGCTACATTGAGGTTTTGCGCTTGGCTTGTGGATATACTTATCACCATATATTGGGAGTTGTCTATCTTATCACTTGTAATAGTTAGGTTTCATAGTGTAGCTAACTTTAGCTTTAAATCCTTTAGCTTTGTATTTTGGACAAATTATAAACATTGGATTTCAGTTTTGGACTATTATTTATATATTAGTCACTAGGCATCCAGGCTAGTGGTATATTTGCTAAAAAAAGGATACTTGTTCTTAATTGTTTGTTCAACTGCATGTAATCAATGCACATCCACATAGTACCATCCTTCTTCTTCACAAACAGAGCTGGTGCACCCCAAGGAGACACATTAGTCCTAATGAATACCTTATCAAGTATCTCTTCAAGTTGTTCTTCAATTCCTTCAGCTCTGCTGGTGCCATACGATATGGAGGAATAGATATGGGCTGAGTGTCGGTACCAAGTTAATACCAAAATCAATGTTCCTATCGAGTGGCATGCCCGACAGGTCAGCAGAAAACACATTCGGAAAGACTCTCACTACCGGAACGGACTCAATAGTAGGAGTATCGCACCAACATCTCTCACAAAGGCCAAATATGCCAAACATCCATTCCCAACCATCCATTGGGCCTTCAAATATGAAATCACTCTACCGGGAACATAGTTTAGAGAACCCCTCCACTCAACCCTAGGAAAACTCAGCATCGCCAACGTCATAGTCTTAGTGTGACAATCAAGAATAACGTGACATGGTGACAACTAATCCATACCTAAAATCATGTCAAAATCAACCATACTAAGAAGTAAAAGATCAACTCTCGTCTCTAATCCCCCAATAGTTACCACATACAACCGATATACACGGTCCACAATAATAGAATCACCCACCAGCATTAATACATGAACATGTGTAACTAAGGAATCACTGGGCATATCAAAATAAAGAACAAAGTACGACGATACATATGAATACGTAGAAGCAGGGTCAAAATAATATGGAAGCATCCTTGTGGCACACTAAAACAATACCTATGATCACGGCATCAGAGGTAACTGCATCTGGCCTGGCTGGAAATACATAGCAATAGGCCTAACCACCACCTGATCGACCTCCCCATCTAAGGTAGCCTTGAGTTGACTGGGCCCTACCCCGAGCTAGCTGTGCGAGTGGTGTAGCTGCTAGTGCTGGAATCATAAGCTGAAATCTCTACTGGGGAACCCTTCTCAATAGTCTAGGGAAATCTCTCTTGAGATGACTTAAGTCTTCGCACTCATAGCAATCCTTCCTGACAGGCTGTTGAACTTGATAACTCGAAGAACTGCCTATGGAACCCTGGACAGATAAAGCATGGTAAGAATTGTTTGCTGGTAATGCACTGAATGATGACTGAGCTGGGCGTGAACTATAGGAATTGTGGCTAAATGAAGAACCACGAGGAACATGGTGAACTATTTGAACGTGTCTATAAGGACGAACCCTGTTGTGATGGGACTGCCCTCCAGATGAGGAACTGCTGAAACCACCTGAAATACGAGGCCTTTTGGCCTCTCTCTCCTCATGCTTCTTACTGTGAACTAACTCTAGGCGTTTAGAAATATCAACCACCTCATCAAACCTCGCACCTATCACAATCTCCCGAGTAATGATAAAATGTAACCCATAGTTGAGGCCATCAATGAACCTCCTAATCCTCTCCCTCTCAGTAGGAACCAACCATATCGCTTGACGTGTCAACTATAAAAACCTCATCTCATACTGAGTCGTTGTCATACCCTCTTGGAGTAGCTTCTCAAACTGCTTACGCAACTCCTCTCTACGAGTCTGTGGGACAAACTTCTATAAGAAAAGAACTAAGAACTCATGCCTTGTAAGTGTTGCTACATCGGCTGGTCTGCTTAACTCATAAGCCTAGCATCATCGGTAGGCTTCCCCAGTCAGCTTAAAATTAGTGAATGAAACCCCACTACTGTCAAAAATACTCGTACTGCAAAGAATACGCTGACACCAGTCAATAAAATCCTAAGCATCCTCCGACTCTGATCCATTGAACTCTAAAGGCTTAAGCCTCCCAAACCGCTCCAGTCTCTTCTGCTTCTCATCAATCATATATGGGCTAACTTAGGCCTGAGCAGCAGCAACCGACTGAGCTGGTAGTACCACCGGTGTCTGAAGTCCCTGATCTACCTGCTCTAGAATATGGGCGGTGGGAGTTTGAGCACCTCCCCTGGCCTGAGAAGTGGTTGGTGCAGCTAAAACTGAGACTGCTTGAGCAACGCTCGTGCATACAGTCAAAATCTGGGCCGAAGCCTCCTGAAGGCCTGGAAACACAATGGGCACAGCTAGTGCCTAAGCTGGTCCTATTAGCTTTACCACATCTGGTACCAGCTCCTGAGCTGGAGCAACTAGTGGCTCCACGGGTGCTGCTCTAGCTGCAGTACGAGCCATACCTCGGCCTCTACCGCGGCCCCAAACTTTCGCAGCCCTAGGTGGTGGTACTAGTAGCCGTCCGCTTGATATGGTCACATGTATCTTTACCATCTGTGAGAGAATAGAAGAATCGAAATTCAGATTCTGGAACTAACAAATTTGCACGATAAGAATACAAGAAAGTGAGGTTTCCTAACAGTTTGGTAGACTTTGTAAGATAAGTGCAGACGTCTTCCTACCGATCCGCAAGACTCTACTAAACCCGCTCATGACTTGTAAGACCTAAGTAACCTAGTGCTCTGATATCAACTTGTCATGACCCAAAATCTTAACCCGTCTTGATGGCGCCTAATACACTTACTAGGCAAGTCGACAATCACATAACAACTAAACATTTGAATAAAACAGGTTTAATAATCTCAATAATAGAAAATCTCATAAATATCTGATAAAATAACTGAAACTCTACTACAACCATCTCAACACCTGGTGTTAACGAGTACATGAGCATTATAATATCTCAACATAAAATAAACTTTAGTGTAACTGTCTAAATAGTAGAACAATATTGAAGAAAATAAAAGAAAGGAGAATCAAGGTCTGCGTGCGTCGTAGAAGCTACCTCAAAGTCTCCGAGCAGGTGCTAGCACCAAGTGTAGAGTGTAGTATGAGTAAAACCGACCAAATGTACTCAATAAGTATCATAGCTAACCTCGACAAGGTAAAAGAAGCACGAATTATAAATGATGCTAGCTATCAACTGTACAGCTTCACCTTTTTAACAAGTACAGAACAATAATGAAATCAAGTCATAAAGCACAGGAAAAAGCATCTGTGTGTGTATGTGTATAGTTCCTCAAATATTTTGCTCAGTCAATGTTCGGCATATACAGATGAAATGTAGTTAAATCAGGTAAATAATCAACGGAAATTGCAAGGAAAGATGAAATGCAAAATCCAAAGAAACACTAGCAAGAGTTCCTCAATCTTTCCAATACCATACCAAACCACTGATCAGTTTTCGTCATTATCCGCGTGTAGGCCATCAAGAGAGAAACATGATAGAGTGACCGGGGGGATGGATCCGTATCCATATGCTGCACGAACAACTCACATGTTGCACGGACAACTTATATGCTAATAATATCTATAACTAGATCCGCATGGACAACTCACGTACTGCACAGACAACTCACATATTGCACGGACAACTCACGTGCTAATAGAATCAACTATATAGACAATTCACGTGCTTCACGGGCAACTCACGAGCTAATAATCACAATCCGGCCGGCGTGGTCACAAGCTACCAGTCCAGCTCATAACACAGAGAATGTAAATATGCAGGTCTGGGCTGGTATAAATAATATACTATAGTGTAGCCATGTGCAATGTGTGCTATCATAGCTAGAACATACAATTTCCATCATAAATTAGCAGTTTATCAGGTTCAAACGGAAGAATAGCCTTAACAAAATCTCAAATATAGTACAAATAGCTCACAGAGGGGTACAAATAGGAGAAAAATGTCAACTTTGAGCTTAACAATCATTTTAAGGCATGTCGTAGCCTAAGCACTATCCCGATCATGAAAATAGTACCCACGGTGCACGAATAGGCTCAACCACACACATATACACAGCCCATAACACGTAGCTATCACAAATAATTCAGGCAACTAATGTCTTAACCAAGTTTAGATAAGATACTTACCTCAAGCAAGCCAATTTACTCCCTTAACAAGCCTTTCCGGCGCGTATCAACTCTTGGAAGGCTCGAATCTAGTCCAAATAACGTAATACTATCAATAAAAGCAATAGCAATTGATTCCAAATTATAAAACTATGATCTTTAACTAAAATAAAAAAGTTAACCCAAAGCATGCACCTCGAAACCCGATAAAATTTACAAGTTCCGAATACCCATTCAATTACAAGTATAACCATACCAAATTCAACCAATTCCGACCTCAAATCAACCTTCAAACCTCCATTTTTCAGTTTTGCAAAGTCTCAACAAAATTACCAATTTTTTCACTTTAATTCAATAATTATATGCTAAAAATAAAGATAAATCATGATATAACAACAAATCCGAGTCATAAATACTTAACCCGATCCAAGACGTGAAAATCCCCTCCAAAATTGCCCAAAACCGAGCTCTCCAACTCAAAATCTGAAAATAATACTCTTACCCTCAATTTAGAATTTTAAACCTGTTGCCTAGTGATTACACATTGCTATCGTGGAAATCCTTCGCGGTCGTGTAGAACAAACATCATCAGTAACAAAAATCTTCTATGCCAACACGCTCACAAGACCGCAAATGCGGTGACCAATCATCCAAACCTACGTGATCGCGAACAGCCTCACGTGATTGCAATGAACAACCATCTGGAAATCCCAGGCCCTTCCTACCTTTTTCGCGAACGCGTCCATACACCCGTGTTCATGTTTCACAAATGTTCAGAACTCCATGATCGCGTCCACATCCTCACGAACACATAGAACAAATGCCCAGCTACCATAAACGAATCTTTGCGATCGTGTCCCTCTTCTCGCAATCGTGAAAGAGGAAACCAGAAGCACAGATTCAGCAATCCAACAAAGTCCAAAATGAGTCCGAACTTGATTACCCGAGGCCCCAGGACCCCATCCAAACATATTAGCAAGTCCTAAAACACGATACGAACTTAGTTGATGCCTCAAATCACATCAAACAATATCGAAATCATGAATCGCACCCCAATTTCATGCCTAATGAACTGTTGAACTTCCAACTTCTAAAACTAATGCCGAAACATACCAAACCAACTCCGATTGACCTCAAATTTTGCAAACAAGTCATAAATTATACAACTGTCCTATTACAACTTTTGGAACCAAAATCTGAGCCCGGTATTAATAAAGTCACCTCTCAGTCAAAATTTTCAACCTTCCAAACCTCAGCTTTCCAACTTTCACCAAATCAAGCTAAAACGACCTACGGACCTCCAAATCTGGACATACACCTAAGTCCAAAATCACCATACAAATCTATCAGAACCATCAAAACTCCATCCGAGATCGTTTACACAAAAGTCAATATTCGGTCAACTCTTTCAACTTAAGCTTCCAACCTTGGGACTAAGTGTCCCAATTCACTTTGAAACATCCCCGGAACCAAACCAGCCACACCGGCGAGTCACGTAACCACAAATGAACATAGAATAAGCAATAAACAGGGGAGCGAGGCTGCACTACATAAGACGATCGATTGAGTTGTCACAAAGGTTCAAATATTTATTTATTAATAATCTATTAGTTTTATTCAATATTGAATTAGTGAATTATATATAATTTTTGAGATTCTAAATTTGAATAATTTTTTCTCTTTTATATATACATTGAAAAAATAGATAATTTTTGTCTATAACAATCAAATAATATAAACATTAAGTTTATTATAGAGATGTTTGGTTGTATTTTGCTTTTGTAAATTCTTCCCTCCCGAGACTTTTTTGTAAAAATTTATTGTGGCACTCAGATATGCATCACCCATTAGTTGCAAAATGAGTTTGTTAAATTTATTGTTATTTTGACAATTTTATGATTTAAATTTATTTTTATGATATTTGAAAGTTATGTTTCAAATTTGAGCCCATTTGGAGCAGATTTGAACATTGAATAGTGTATCAGATTGTTGAAATTTGAAGAATAAGTTTATGCTTCAGAACTTAAGATTCAAAATCTAAGCATTCAATAGATTGAACTAGATAAGATTTAAATTTCTGAAGTTGTATTTGAAAGATAGAAGGACTTCATATTTGATTTCTGAAGTTTGAATTGAAATGATCCAACAACTTCATATTCGAATTTCTAAAGTTACATTGGATAGAAAAAAACTTAAATTTGCTTTGAGATGTTACATTAAAGAAATTGAATTACTTCGTATCGGAGCAAAATTTTGTGTAAGGTAGGTATAACTTGAATGTTGACCCCAAAAATGGGTATATGTGAAAATGACCCGACTTTTCTTTTGTGTTTCCTGTACGTTTCTCTGCCAGTCTGCCTAAGGCCCTTCAAAAACTTTGGGATATTGAAATTAGTCTCAAATTGGTGCCAAAGAATATTCTATGAAAGTCGTATGATTATGATGATCTAGACTCAATTTCCGCAACCCCGAAACAGCCTTGTTTTATACAATTCTTAAGCACCCACTTCTCAAAGAAGGAAGGAGCAGAAGAATCCCAAGACTCAGACTTGAGAGGATCCTTCGTCGTTGCTTCCACTTTCGCTCTATACCCAAATCCATAATAAAGCTACAAATCTTAAAATCAATTTAGATAGAGGGAAAATGGATAAGGTGACGGGTACAACAGTAGGTACGTCTGCAACAACGACAACGGGGTCTTCTGGGTCATCTTCAATTTTCACTAACTATCCCCTTATGTCTGCTCTCATTGCTTTCGCTCTCGCCCAATCCATTAAGCTCTTCACTTCATGGTACCCCGCCCCTTTCTTATTATTGATTGATCCCTAATGTATGTATGTATGTATGTATGTATGTATGTATGTATGTATCTATCTGTCTGTTTTATTGTATTCAAGATATCTTGTGGAAATTCAAGAACGATGTTGGTTTGGCAAGATGTTTGATACCATTTGGTCTCTAAACTCCGGCATTGTTAACTCTGATGCAGATTGTTAGTTTAGTTGTATATTAAATGCTTTAGGACCTTATCCTGCATCCAGATGCGGATCTTGCCATTCACACATGGTTCAACCCAACCTGCTTTCCGGTTGGATCATGTATATAGATGTGAAAAAAATATTAAGAATAATAGATCACACCTGCTTCAGGAACATTGTCTCTAAAATAGATATCTCTGTGGTAGTAATGGGGCAGTTGCACTAAGGAAGAGTGTTAGGGACTTGACAAAGGTGATCGGTACAAAACGCCCAAGCCGGAGAGTAGAATCTATGTCTGTTTTTGCCTCTGCCACATTTCTTCTTAACTGTCACATGTGTACTTTTAATTTTCATTGGCATTTCAAAGGTATATCAACATCTATGCTTTACTATTCTCTGCTTATATTACAAGTGGATTACATGATTTAGACAGAGATCAGGCATTTTGAATGTGGTAATGAAAAAGGATTACTTACAGGTACAAGGAAAGACGATGGGATCTTAAGCAACTTGTTGGATCTGGTGGAATGCCGTCATCCCATTCGGCAACTGTAACTGCTCTAGCTGTGGCTATTGGTTTGCAGGAGGGCTTCGGGGAAGCGCTCTTTGCTTGTGCATTGGTTTTAGCGTGTGTGGTATAATCTCTCTCTCTCTCTCTCTCTCGCTCTCTCTCGTTATTGGACTTCCACCACTTCTACGTATAACAGTTACTGCATGCTAGAAAGAAACAGTTCTCAGCTTGTACATGCCCCATCACTGGAACTCAAATGTAAATATTTGGTGCCTGTAAGATTTTGTACATGCCTCATGAGAGAAAACTCAGAATATCATCTCAGGTTGCCAGTGTATACAATAGAGAGATCTTTCGTGGAATTAGTTATATAGGATTATGGTGTGCAGTCTGTTTAAATATTCTTCCTGAATAAGGGAATTTTACCTGTGCTAGTCACAGTAATTGTATCTAACCTTATAACTAGCAAACATTTTTTAAGATTAACGATGGAATCCTACTCTTCGTTATGCAATAAAGCAAGGTTGAAATGTTGTAAATCTCCGACTTTGTAGCACTAAAATACCTAGGTTATGAATAAATCTGAATCTCTCATGTTATTTATACAAGGAAACAAAGGCAGAAAAGGGAACACCATGCAATTGTCTCAAGCTGCAAGAAGTGTATTTACTCTCACTAGTAGTACCTAGAACAAAGCCTGAGCCCTGAAGCAAGGTGTGAAGAACAAAGGCATGCATCATAGCTAAAGCTTGGCACCCAAATATTTAAAAAATGATTAATTTTTGAGGACCATGAGCTATATTATGAAAAGGTGGGCACCAAAAATAATCTAATGGTCAAACCAATAGATTAATAGTTAGGCAAATGTTTATTGATAAAAATATTGATTATAAGGAGTAGGAAATTAGACATTTGTGTAAGACACCTAGTATCAAAATCAAATTTAAAAACTTAATTGCATCTTTGGATCTGAAACTCAAACACATAGATGACTTTTTGACACGATTGATGTGGTTTTTACTTCATATAACTCCCTTAATTGCAATTGCTTCAATTCATATTCTGATATATTCATAGATTTTTGAATATTGTTTTCTCTCTTATTAAACAAGTAAATAATATATATACATACTTCACTAGTTTGGGACTGAGGCATAGTAGTTGTTGTATACATACTTCACTAGAGCACATATTTCAATTGCGCTTTGTGCTTAAAGTTCTGAAAGTTTTTGGCAGTTTTCTACACTTGTCGCTTTTATAAATACTACTTTTCTGTCAAAATATTGGGGGGGAGGGGGAGTTAAAAAAGATAAAAAGGTTAGAATAAACATTATCAAATACAAGATTGCCGAATCTTTGATATTGCGACATTGCATATTAATATGCATGGTAACACCTTAACCAACAACAACAACCCAGTAAAATCCCTCTAGTGGGGTCTGGGGAGGGTAGTGTGTACGCAGACCTTACCCCTACCCCGAAGGAGTAGAGAGGCTATTTCCAGAAGACCCTCGGCTCAAGAAAACAAAAAGACAAAAGGAGACAATATTAGTAATCCACATAAATCGTTGGAAAAATAGGAACAATATGAAATGTAGAAGAAAGATGCAAAGTTAAAAGGAAAGCTAATAAAAAGGTCCTGCATTGAAAAGCAAGATAGTAAGACACAACATTGCCACTAACTAACTATCTTAGACAAAAAACCCTACTAGACTAGTCTTACAAATGTACGAAGTAATGCATGACTCAAATGCCTCCTAACCTACAACCTTAACCATTTAGCATAAAATAAATTTCCATGAAGAACAGAGTTATTCTCATGTTTTCAAGAGAAAGAATAAAGCTCAATGAAAAGTAAAAGTAAAAACAACGATAAATTTCCTCTATCCTAGATCTAAAACCTTGTTAAGCTTCTGGTATCATTGTTGAATTATTGAATAGCAGGTGAAATGTTCAAAAAAATTGAAGCTTTTAATTTTGGTGAAAAGAAAATAAAAACTCCTTCAATTGGAGTAGGGGTTGTGCTAGACTTGTACACTGGTGACAGCCGGCAGGTACACTGGGAAATGTGTAAGTATAAAAGATCTAAAATACCACCTTTCAGATTGATCACTGGGGATGTCTACTCTGGAATTAAGAGATAGAGAAAGGGAGAGAGTAACCCAAGTTCAATATGTACTCAACAAGATCCCATCAAAGTTGACTTAAGGCCATAAGTCTTGAAGTTACTTTTTGCATGTTGACTAACTAGGATGTGGATCATGGCTTAAAATTGGGCTAAGTCTTACCAGCTATCTATGAAGGATATAGCAAAGGTCCTCGTTGTTGATGTCACTGCTTGCCATCGGATTACCTTCTCTGTTAAAATGATCCTAAAATAAAATTAAATGCAGGCCTGACTACTGGTAATGGGACGGGTCCTTTGTTCCCATGTGCTCTTTTGGTTTGGGAGGCATGTGACACTTAGAATTGGTCAAGATGTCTATGAAATTCACCGGTCTATATTTTTTCCAAAGTAGAGTTTATCTTACTTTCTTGCTCAGCTTAATTTGTTGGGAAGGTGGGATAGATATAATACTTATCTTTGGTTGTTTGATGCAACAATAACCACTTGAAGGTTTATTAACATTAGATCAAATTGGTTCCTCATGGTAAGTCAAGATTCTTCTTATGTATTTTCCAAGGGTAAGTTTAGAGGCTGGTATTTCCGTCCTGTCTTCCGGCCAAAGATGTCCTTTTTCATGATAATCTAATACTATACCCTAATGAGGAAATTGAGCATTTGGTCTTCTGTTGTATTTCTGGTAACCAAGAGATCTCTAATTTGGTAAATCTTGTGGCAGGTCATGTATGACGCCACGGGTGTAAGATTACATGCTGGACGTCAAGCAGAGGTGTGATTCTCCTGTTGATTTTGCTATGTGGATATCTGCTTTTGAGATACAAGCATGCAGTCATGTTTATCAACTTACATGCATGCTGCATTGCTAACATTTTGTCTACAGGAATTCTCAAGCAGAGACTTACAATCCTTTTAGTTCTTTTGGAATAGCACTTTACTCAATTGCGCAGATTTCTGTAAACATTACCAAAATTCAGCTGAAACTCTCTGTTCCTTTTCTTTTCAGGTTCTCAATCAAATTTTATATGAACTTCCTTCTGAACATCCTCTTGCAGATAGCAGACCGTTACGAGAACTCCTTGGTCACACTCCTCCTCAGGTTTCGTTAAATTCTTGTAATTTGGCTTTAATGCTTATCCAATAAAAGCATTCTGAAATTTAACTCCCTACCCCACCCCATTTTGTCATGTTCACAAATTTCCTTTTAGTATTGTTTCATTGTTTTCTATCCCTTGTGTCTTTCTGTCTTCTCTTCATTTTCCTCATGTCTGGGAATATCAGTTTCACCTTCAAAATATAATGAATTTAGTTATTGGTGAATACTCGATAATTCCATCTTGTGCTAGCTTCTGAATTGTACTTGATCATTTTCTTTTCTGAGGGGTGGAGGGGTAAGGTGCACATGAATGATAATGATGTACATGTGTGTGTGTATGCACTGTCCTTGTGAGAAATCTTCTCAGCTCGGAATCCTTCATGGTAAATTGACTACAGATAGCACCTCTTTTCCATCGTCTTCCAACAGTAGATCAAGTTTTACTATGACCTTTCTCTTCTTACACGATATCATAAAGAAAAAGTCGTCTATATCTATACTATATTAAAAACACGAAGCCCCTTAGCGAAATGTCGTTTGCCTTTTTTACCCTTTAAAATTTGAATTCACACTAGATGAAATAGTCATTTTATTATATATCCTAATATTTATGGGTTTGAAATCAATTAAAAAATTTCTTAATAAATTTTTTTCTTATTTCAACTATATTGAAACCCTAATATTTAGAAATTTAATTCAACTAGAACTTTTATATCATTATAATTTCTGGTCCTAAATAATGGTTTATGCACGTTAGTCTAGAACTCTTTTACCAATACGTAAAATGTACAATATTTGAGTACTCTTATTATTCATTGGGAAATAATAGGATTTAGTTATATTGCAAGATGCAAAACTTCGACAAAATAAAGGACTTGGTAGATAGAAATTTGGAGTAGCAACTATTATAAGACACAAGGAAACCAAAGAATTGTGCTATGAAATACCTTCAGCGTGCAGATGTAAAGTTTGTGTATGTATTTTTATCTTTTCTTCCTAATTTTTCAGTTCTTTATCTTTTTTGTTACGTCTTCAATTCTTTTTCCGGTAATAGATTACTAAAAATATGGTTAAAAAAACTTATGGATCATCAATAACTCTTATATTACCGAGAATTTATTCTGTGTCAAAGAGTTATATAACATTAAAAGCACAAAACCCTTTAACGAAATGACCTTTGCTTTTTTCAACCTTTAAGAAATAATTTACACTAGATAAAATTATAATTTAATTATTTTTCTAATATTAAAGACCTTAAAATGAAATAAAATTTGAGTTATTATATCTTTTCTTATTTGAATTATCTAAGAAGTCATAATATTTAGGATCGCTAGCTCCACCTTATTGCCACTTTGACATACGGCGGTTAAGAATAAGAGATTGAAGATTGGAGAAATATTAACTACAATAAGATTTCACATGCTCGGGATAAGCATCACACTGGTAATATGAGCGAACTTACAAGGAGACAGAAACCGGCAACATTGGTTTTCATACTTGGCCTTTATTTGTTTTCCTTTGGAATGAGTTAAAAATTCTTCAAGAACAATTATATGTTGATATTTAATTTTAATATATGGAATTTGTTTATTGTTTTCTATTTTAGATATGCAAGTATTCAAATGTTAAACTTATTATACCTATTTTTCGATAATTCAAAATAAATTACTAACAACGATTACTTACACATTCAAACATCATTCTACATTATGAAGAAGCACATGAGAATCGAGAAACAAATACCTAATTTCAGATGTTATGAAAAATTAGAATTTAATGAGACTTAGACATAAAAACCTGATTTGTTTGTTGGAAGGCTTCTTATTAAAATTAGAATTTATATCATGAACTGATTATAGACACACAAGAAAACTAAAACACAATATTCGTAAAAATTGCTTGAAAGAATTAGTTCTAAATCTGGTTTTAACATAGGATAATATTAACATATTACTTTCAGAATTCATCAACTGCAAGTAATTCATTATAATCATAGACTCTTGCTTCCATAAAAAGACAACATCCGGATGAATCTTGATATATGTAGAATTCAGAAGCATAGTTATTTTCTTCTTGGACAAAAAAAGAAAGCTCTCTCCAAAATGAAGAAAGAGTAGAAATAATCAAAGCATAGCAGCTAGATTCTACTTTCATGATAGTGATTATTCTTTTCTAATTTGTTAGAAATAATTCATATAGTATTTCGTATTAGTTAAAAAACTAGAACAAGTTGCATTTACTCGCAAGAAGAAAAAAAGGCGTCTTGTCAGTTAGCTGGCGTGTTGTGTCTTCTAAAATGACTAAAGAATGCATATGCATATATAGCTTTTCAAGAATTTTTTTAGAAAAAACTCTTAAATCTTCAAAAGTTATATGTTCTAGCTAATACTAAAAAGGAAGCAGGATAATTTGTAAAGTTTAAGTAATAAAACTATAAAACTGAAATAAATCTTAAGTTGAATATATTAACCGAGATAACTGAGGACCTTTTGTGGGGTAAAGTTTCTTTCTTTATTGAGTTAGTTAAATCGGATCAACATCCATCATATTCAGGAGCTTAAATTCTCTTTAAATTTTATTTCTTAGTCAAACACAAATTTTCATATAATATTTATGTAATTTTTAAAAAAATTGTATTCGTTCAGAGAGGGTTTACGCGCAACGCGTATCCTTAGACTAGTATATATAAAAGATGTTGTATGAAATAATGCTAATGGAAAATCTCAGAATTCACCATTCACTTTAACAACTCCAAGAGTGAACTTCTTCACAATGTTTTATTAGAGTACATCTATGATTTATGTTACCTACATATCACATGATTAATTGTAAAGAGTTCAAAGAGTGAACTCTACACAGCTTTAATCTGGACAGCTTTCCACTGCAGGTTGTTGCGGGTGGATTGTTGGGATTGATGACTGCAACGGCTATTCATTTTATCACCGGCTGGGGATATAGAGCATGACATTAAATTAGCTGTTGCTGGTTATAGTTACAGTCCCTGAAATACTTGACAATGGTGATCAGGCCAAAATTGCAGATATGTCATTTCACCTTTGAATTGCCTTAGTTGGTATTACCCGTTTTGCACATTTAAGTATTTCAGATACGTCGTTGTCTCCTAACAGTTTTCAGAAGAACTGCAAACATTCATATAGGAGTTTCACTTTACACGCTGTAAATAAATATTGACAGTTGAATTGTAGCTACAAAGAACATTAACCTGTAACTTGCCCTTCATTCTTTTCAGGAATTACTTATAGAGTGATTGTTGTATCTGCTTGTGCTCTGCTAAAACTGATTAACTGAAGAGTAACACATACCTAATTCTCCAACTTACAGCTTCTTCCATTTGTCCAATTAATTTGGTAAACAACTTTGTTCCAAGTTCCTAAATATGGATAAGCAGCTGTGTGCTATTCATTTTTTCTGATTATAAATGGTGCAGGTGCTATTACAATTTTTTAAAGTAGAGCAGTCATAATTCCAAGTAGAAGTGAGTTCAGAATTTAGAGTCAGTTGGTTCACAATGAATAACTTTGTTATATATGTGCATTTTAAATCTTTTTGTATTGGCTGGATAAATGTATAATAGCACTTGCCCGAATTTTTCATTTAAATACTTGAACTAAAGGTTGTTCCTATTAGACACCTGAAGCCAAGCTCAATTTTGCCTATTAGGCCCTTCACTAACATTTGGTGAAAATAATAAGACCGTACACGCCAAATACATGTCAAAGAGATGAATGAAATCACAACACATGGGCTTTTGACCTTAAAAGTATTAAGTAAAGTTTTTCTTTTTCTTTTTCTTTTTCCTTTCGTCTTCTTCTCGGATTTGCTGACATCAGTGTCACGATCAGAAACTAGATTCAATTCTAATGTTTCACCAAATCCAAGCTCATACCTGTCAGCATGTGAAAAACATCCAGAAGTTCAATGGTTTGATTCAGCTCTTCAGCCAGAATAGCTTCATTAGCTCCCAATTCCATAACTGTTAAAATGGACTATAGGTCTCCTTCTTTCTCTTTACATGAGGTTACTTTATGCTTCTTAGATAAATCAGGGAGTTGTCAATTTTATTCTTGAAATTGAAAACAAAAAAGACATGGAAAAACCCTGCTATATTTGATCTTGTTAAGGATTATCTTTACAGTAGTAGTCACATTATGAAATGTTTTTCATTTGATGATTGTCTTGAACATACACGTAATAGCCGGTCATTAATTCTTGTGCATTGAAAGAGTGAGAATGAGAGCAGTGAAAATGAAGGTGATTCAAAGCTTCTGTTTTTGAAAGGGGAATGGGCCGGGGTGGTTGATGTCCGTGGATGTGTGTTATGAATTAGAAGGTTTATGTGGATATGGAGTAGGGATGGCAATGGGTCGGGGCGGCTGCGGGGCAGGGCGGGTTTTGGATGTATGCTGTGCAGTGCGAGTTTGAGTGTGTGTGGGTGAAGAGCGAAGCGGATTTGAATGTATGGGGGTGCGGGGTGGTGCGGGGTGAGATATTTTCTTTTTAAGTTCATGCAGGTGCGGGGCGGTTCTGGGTTGATATCATGAATTGACTGTTGTTGCGTATCATTGCGGTCTCGTCCTAATAATACCATTCACTTTTATTTGCTGTTCTATCTTGCATTACTTTTCTAGTTTATAGATAAAAGAATTTCTTTTTTTAGCTTAAAAAAATTTAACTATAAATGGGGTCTCTGTATAACTATGCATTAATTCATATTAACATAAGTAGTGAAATCAAAACTTGTGAAGGCTATCGTACGATCAAGTTAGTTCTCTAAAAAATATGGATAGAGCCGAAGAATATGCCTAGGCGGTAATGACTCTCGAGACACTATTAACCATCAAAATTCAAATTAAAAATAAAAAGAAAATAATTGAAAATGTGTACTATCAAAAGAATTTGAAAAGGTGACACGAAGAATTGATTTGTAAATACAAACTTGGCCAATAAAAACGACAAGAAGGGATTAAGTATATCTGGTCAAGAATATCATTTAGATTGCAATTTTGAAATATTTTTCGATCTGAATTCAAATGGGGTCTTTTCCGGCGATGAAAACACAAAGTAAAAAACGAAGGGAGTCGCACTTAGCTTCGACTGCTTCGGCCCCTAGGGTTTTAGCTAGTTCGAGACCTGCAATCGTGGCCTCATACTTCGCCTCATTGTTAGTCAATTTTATAGTTCTAATGGACTACCTAACTACGTTACCCCTAGGCGGCTTCAGTACGATGCTGAGTCCGGACCCCTTTGCGTTCGAGGCACCGTCCGTAAATAGGGTCTAGATTCCCGAGGAAGACCCTGAGGTTACTAGCAATTCCTTTTCGACTTCAGGTATTAAGGCCGGTGTGAAGTCAGCCACGAAGTCTGCCAAAATTTGAGATTTGATGGCGGTCCGGGAGCGATATTCGATATCGTACCCACTAATTTCTATGGCCCATTTGGCCAATCGGCCTGAGAGCTCGGGTTTGTGCATTATGTTCCTTAACGGGTAAAAAGTTACAACGCATATGAGATTGCATTGAAAGTATGGCTTCAACTTTCTAGAGGCGGTTAGCAAAGCCAACGCCAATTTTTCTAGTTGAGGGTACCTTGTTTCGGCCTCGCCTAGGTTTCTACTAACATAATAGATAGGAAATTGCGTACCTTCCTCTTCCCGAACTAAGACTCTGTTTACGCTATCTCGGATACCGCTAAGTACATGTATAGCTGCTCGTCCGTCTTCGGAGTATGGAGCAAAGGTGGACTCGAAAGGCACCATTTGAGTTCTTCCAAGCCTGTTGGCACTTCGGGGTCCATGGAAAGTTATTCTTTTTCTTCAATAACGAGAAAAATCGATGAATCTTATCGAAGGATCTCGATATGAATCGGCCCAGAGCGGTTATGCGCCCGATTAGCCTCTCAACGGCCTTGACATTGTCTACCACGATGATGTCCTCTATAGCTTTGATTTTATCGGGATTGATCTCGATCCCTCGGTTGGATACCATGAATCCAACGAACTTTCCGGATCTGACCCCGAACGCGTATTTCTCCGGATTCAGCTTCATATGTATTTCTTCAATACGTTGAAGGTTTCCTACAAGTGTTTCAAATGATCCTCTGCTCGCAGGGACTTAACTAAGATGTCATCAATATAAACCTCCATTGATTTTCCTATTTGTTCTTCGAACATCCGGTTTATTAGGCGTTGATAAGTGGCACTAGCATTTTTTAGTCTGAACGACATTACGTTATAACGATAGGTGCCGAATTTAGTGATAAAGGAAGTTTTCTTGATCGCCCAGGTCCATCCGGATTTGGTTGTTCCCGGAATAGGCATCGAGAAAATTGAGTATCTCATGCCCGACTGTCGCATCAATCATGCGATCAATATTAGGCAAAGGAAAAGAATCCTTGGGGCACGCCTTGTTCAAATTTTTGTAATCTACACACATTCTTATTTTATTTCTCTTCTTAGGTACTACAACTACGTTAGCCAACCAATCCCGATACGTAACTTCCCGAATAGAACCTATTTTAAGGAGTTTGGATACATCGTCTTTGATGAACGCATGCTTGACTTCGGATCGAGGCCTCCTTTTCTATTTAAACAGGTGGAACTTCGGGTCCAAGCTTAGCTTATGAGTGGTTACTTCTGGCGAGATCCTTGTCATATCCAAATAGGACTAAGCAAAACAATCCACGTTAGCAATAAGCAATTTAATGAGTTTTTTCTTGAGATTGGAAGTCAACCCCGTTCCCAAGTATACCTTTCGATCGGGCAAATATTCGATCAACATGACTTGCTCTAGCTCCTCGACCGTCGACTTAGTGGCATCAGAATCATCAAGGGCTATGAACGACCTAGGAACTTCGTAATCAACTTCCTCGCCTATCTCCTGCTTCTCCGGTTCGATCGGGCTAGTGTCGGTGATTACTATTTCATTTCTTCCTTCCTAACCGAATGTGAATTCTTTGATGTCGAGAGCGCGAATATCGGGGTCACCTTGTCGACCGGAAACATTTCTTTTGCGGCCGATTGTTCTCCGTAAACTGTCTTGATCCCTCCCGGTGTGGCAAATTATAATGCCTGATGTAGTGTTGAGGGTATTGCCCTTATGTTGTGAATCCATGGCCTTCTGAATAGAGCACTACATCTCATATCTCCTTCAATCCATAGAACTTTGTTTCCTGAATGGTCGCGACGGTGTTTACTGGCAGGTTTATCTCCCATTTGGTAGTTTCACATGCCATGTTGAATTCGTTTGAAATTCGGTCTGCAGGCACTATTTGGTCTTGTAAACCTAGTTGTTCCACGACCCTCGATCTAATGATATTGGCCAAGCTACCTGGATCAATTAACACACTCTTAACTCGAGATTTATTTATGAGTACAGATATTACCAGTATATCATTATGTGGTTGCACGATGCCTTCGGTATCCTCGTCGTTGAAAGATACGGTCCCCTCCGGTATATAATCTTGAGTTCGTTTTTTCGTTGTAATGGACACCTTAGTGCGCTTTGCATTGGCCCCTGATGGGACGTTGACTCCACCAATGATCATGTTAATGGCGTGATGGGGTTCCTCTTGCTCGGTCTACTTGTTAGAGTCCCTATTCCTGAAGTGATTTTTGGCTCGATCACTCAAAAATTTTCGGAGGTGTCAGTTATTGAATAACCAAGCTACTTCTTCTCTTAGCTGTCTGCAGTCTTCGATTCTGTAGCCGTGAGTGCCATCATACTTACACATTAGGTTGGGGTCCTTTTGGACAGGATCAGACTGCAACGATCGAGGCCATTTGGTATCTTTGATGCGTCCGGTGGAGGATACAATATTGGCAGCATCGACACTGAAGTTGTATTCCGATAATCTCAGTGCCTCCTTGGCCCTGAGTGGCATGTCGAAACAGTTCTTGCTCATGAGTCCCCGACTATTGTGACCTCGATCGTTCCTTTTTTCACTCATCGCAGGGTTGCGTCCGGATCCATTACCCCTTCGATCTCCGTTATAGGGTTGGTATTGATCTCTGTTCGATCTTGGTTCATGATCGACAGCTCTTTTGGATCTGTCACTACTTCTGACGGGATATACTGATCTGGGAAGGGTCCTGAGCTGATCATCTTCGACTCTGATTTTTAATTGGTACCTGTTATGGACGTCGGCCCAAGTTACCGCCGGTTATTTTACCAAGTTTTGTTTCAACTACTGTGAAGCCAATGAGCTTTGAGGGTTAAGTCCTTGGGTGAATGCCTTAACGGCCCAATCATTTGCGATCGGAGGCAGATCCATCCATTCTATTTGAAACCTCGACACAAATTTCTAAGCATCTCGTTATCCCTTTGCTTTACTTTGAAAAGGTTTGACTTCTGGGTCTCGACCTTGGTGGCCCCGACGCGCGCCTTTACAAAAGCATCTGCAAGCACAATAAATGAATCAATAGAATTAGGGGGTAAGTTGTGATACCATATCATAGCTCCTTTTGACAAGGTTTCACCGAACTTTTCAGCACAACGGATTCAATTTCATCATCTTCTAAATCGTTCCCCTTGATGGCACACGTGTAGGATGTCACATGTTCATTTGGATCAATTGTTCCATTGTACTTCGGAATTTCGGGCGTATGGAATTTCTTTGGGATTGGTTTCGGATCTGCGCTCGGAAGGAAAGGCTTTTGGAAAAATTTCTTGGAATCCAGGCCTTTCAATATCGAGGGTGCTCCTGGAATCTGATCAACGCTGGAGTTATAGGTCTCCACTTTTTTGTCGTTAGCTTCGATCTTCTTTTCCCGCTATTCTACTCGCTTCGTCAATTCCTCGAGCATCCTTACTATTTCGGGGTTGGCCCTAGTTTCAGCATTACCCGCCCTTTTTTAGGTTCATTCATTTCTTCAGGTGTTCTCCCGGGATGGTTCGGGCTCAACTCTGTTGGGGGCGTGGCTTTGGTTCTGTAACTGGGCTATTGCCACATGTTGAGCTTGTAACATTTCGAAAATCATCCGCAAATTGATCATATCGCCTTCATCGTCGTGCGTATCCTTGGCTACCGACCTGGCTCCCCCATGAATGCTTTTTTCTGGGTCGGTGGACAAGTTAGCGTCGATGGCCACATGGGAGTTAGCATCGATTGGGTGTGTGACCGGGGCTCCGTTGGGGTTTGCAGAGGAAACCTCGTTGCTGGGCACTATTTTATTGTTCTTGCCATGGTGACTAGAGTCACCATCAACGTTCAAATGAGCAAATTGAGAGTTTGATATTCTTATATTTAACCTGAAATTAAAATCTCAAAGAACAAGATTAAAGCAGAGTGCATTACGAAAATTTGTATCAAATTGTCACTATTATCCTTAGCCCCACAGTGAGCGCCAAACTATTTACCCTAAAAACGTATAACAATTGAATTTATATGTAATTTTAAGGATATGTAGGTTAATTCAATATAAACGATTAATGGCGTTAGATTAAACAGATAAAGGACGTAATAAATTTCCAAACCAATAGTGAGAGTGATCTCGGACTCAGTAATGGCTTAATGAAGTGCCTGCCTCCTCAATGTCGGGCTCACAATAATGGAGAACTGATGAACAAAAGTTGGAACAGAGAAAAATAATGATAGTTCCTTGATATACGTGTTACATTGTGTCCTATGAATAATAAGTTTTTCTCTTTATATAATAGGTGAATTTTACCCTAAGTACAATTCTAAGAAAGGCAAAAATCTTTCTTCTTGCTATTCACTGATCCACTACTGATACGAGCCGAGATTTACGCCATGACATTCGGTTGGACACGAATATCACGACTCTTTGTTAGTCGTGTGCGATCGTTTGATAATGCCCCCCGAAGCTTTGTGGTTCGAATCGGACCTGGGATATATGGCCCCGATGCTTCCGAGGGCAGGTATTTTGCTCGAACCTCGATGCGAGGGGATCCTTACTTTGACTCTGATTCGTACGGTTGCGTCTCTGCTCCATTTGATTCACCAAATATTGAGGTGTCTGACGGGCTCGGTTTCACCCGTATACAATATGCACTTTCTTATTTTTCTAAATCTTTAAATTAATTTTTACAAGATAAAGATTTAAAATTATTTTATCACTTTAAATACAAATTTATCGCTAATTATCATGGATACGTGTATTGTACGTAAATGTAAATTGGTTTACCGAAAAAATACTTTAGTATTTGCAAATAGAGACTAGCTTAAAATTCATCGTTTAGCTATAAAAAAATCAATTTGCAAATCCAAAAAAAAATTACATATGGTCTGGCACCAATACAATCACAAAAAGAGCATTGATAGCTTGGGACAAGATGTGTCTGCCTAAATCAGTAGGGGCTATAACTTGACAAATCTCCAAGTGTGGAATAAGGTAGCAATAACTAAAACACACTGGGACCTGGCTCATAAGGAGGATAAAGCTTGGATAAGATGGATTCATGCATACTACATCAAAGGGCAAAGTATACTTGACATGGCTATCCCACAACAGGCAAGTTGGATGGTGAGGAAGATTCTGGATGCTAGGAAAAATATGCAGCGAGTACCAGCTCTAAAGCAGAAGAAGAGCTTCATTAAACATATATACTTAGGGCTCCTGGGTAATCATGACAAAGTGGAATGGAGAACTTTGTTATTCCATAATGAGGCTAGACTTAAAACAGTATTTACAATGTGGCTCTAGTGTCATGAAAGGCTGTTAACTGTGGATTGATTAGCCAAATGGGGAATCCAAGTGAATTCACAGTGCATTCTATGTATGGCTGCAGATGAATCACATCTCCATCTTTTGGTGAGTGTAGCTTCTCCAAAGCAGTATGGATGAGATTGTTAAGATGGTTACAACTATTGGATGCTCCAACTAATTCTTGGCAACAAGTGTTTACATGGTTGCTTTTTCAATCCAAAGATAAGTCATGTAAAACAAAGATACTCAAGATGATGTATGCAGAATACACCTACGTGATTTGGAAAAAGAGGAATATTAGAGTGTTTGAAGATCAAGCAAGGAATGTAGAAATAACTAGAGAAGTGGCATGCATATGCAACATTAGAGCATGAGGGGGAGTGAGGACAAAGATGCAGCAACTTCATTTCTAAAGGCAAAAGTAACAATACAAAGACTGGCAGGCAAAGATAGTTCTATGAGGCTTTATGTACTACATATAGTATAGTTATAGAGATAGGGTTATGTATGGATTGTCGCAAGTCGAGGATAACTATGCTGTTTTATAACGATTGCTTTGGTGATTAATAAAAATTATAATTACCAAAAAAAAATTATTTATAAATACTGACTTTGGCACAGATACTTTAGTATAATTAAAATAGAGTTAATACCCTAAAATCCCCTTAAACTATAACATTTTTGTTAATTTCCTACTTAAACTATTTGGTGTCCCCAAACATTCTCTGAACTATATTGTCCTTCGTATTAAAGCCCCCTCGTCGCTGACCTGGCATAACGTGTGCAAACACTCGCTTAAGAGCGCGTGACAGCTGAAAAAAGCCATCAAAATGGCTTATATGACAGAAAATAATGGCCAATTAGCCTAACCCTATTTCACATTTATTTTTTTAATAAATATTCTCCATATTTCAGTTATATCCACCTTTCTTCCTCATTTTTTAACTATTTTTCCATTTTTTAACATTTCTTCTTTATTTTTAACCCTTTTTCTTCATTTCGCCATATGAGTTTCCTCTGAAAAAATTTCTCCCTCTCTTGTTTCCTCTGAAATGATTTATTCTCTTTCTTGTTTTAGTCTTCTTTCATTTCTTACACATATTGTTGAAAGAATACCAATTTAAATATTCTTATTAAACTCAATACCTTGTAGATAATAAAGTTGAATATCTTGAACCTTCTTTATGTAATCTGGAATTAGAGAATATAATTTTATTTGTTGGCCAATTGATTTTTTATTTGCGAAATTTTATTTTGTGCAATCTTTTTTATGTAATATAAGATGATTTTTAAGAAACACTATATGTCTTTATTTATATTTTTCTGTGGTACAAAGTGAATATAAATGACTTATTCAATTGAAGTTTAGCATCAAGCATAATCACAAATAAAATTAATACAATGCATTAATTATTATTTTGGCCAAAACTCATAAAATTAATTAATTAATCATCCCAGAATAATACATCATGAGTAAACTGCATAAAAAACTCTTTAAAAATCATAAGTTAATATAGTTAGACAGACGCAACATGGGGTTTTAATATATAGGGGAATATAGTTCAGGGGGGTTTTGGGGATACTAGATAGTTTAAGTAGGTAACTAACAAAATGGTGAAAGTTTAGGTGGGTTTTAGGCTGAGTTGAATAGTCACGTGTAGTGCTACATGTCACATTTTTTAAATAAATAGGACAGTGTACTACACGCACCTCTAAGAATGCAATGAGTGATTTTTAATATGAAGGGCAATATAGTTCATGGAGGTTTTTGGGGACACTGAATAGTTTAAGTAGGAAATTGACAAAAATATGATAGTTTAGGGGGATTTTAGGGTATTATTTAAACACTTCTTTGAATATGAAATAAGAATTTTTATTTATAGATATCTAACCTTGTTTTTTCAGGAAAATCATATCCAAACACAATTAGAACCAAATACTACATTAGTACTATTTTTACAAATTGAACTTGTAATTTTCTTTCTTTCAACCAGATACAGCCTGATCGTCTATTGTCTTTGAAGTTTGAATTGGCCAAGTGTGGTACCGTGTCATCAACAGGAAGAGAATGAGCAGAGGTATCGACAACAACAATAGGAGGAAGAAGAAGGCGGAAGACGACGAGGTTGAAGAGCTGCTGCGGGCGGCAGAGGATGACGTATTCCTCAAGCTCAGCCTCAATTCCCATATGGCTCGTGGTTCTTCCACCCAATTCATCGATCCAGATCTCGATCAACGTTTCCGTGCCCTCAAATTCAAGCAAACCCCCAAAACCAAAAACCCTATTCCCCAACAACCATGTTCAACCTCTACAGCTTCCGATGTTAACTTGTTTCCCAGATTTGCAGCTCTCAAAAGCTCCCTTCCCGCTTATTCTTCTTCGGCTAACCAACAGGCTGCGGAGGAGAATGAAGAGGATGACGATGAAGTTGAGAAGGTGATTAAGTGGGCCATTGATGCTGCTAGGCTTGACCCTTCACCTCCCTCTGACACTGATGAAGATGAAAATAGTGAGGATGATGTCAGCTAAGCGGAAATGATTTATGAGTGTGTGTGGTATTTTTTATTTTCACCTGGTGTGGTTGCCTCATATATTTGATACTTACAAAGTCTTTGCAATGAATGCATTCTGTTATTTCTTCTAATTGATGAATTGTGGCTGGATGTTTAGATTTGAAATTGGTAAGAGCTTGTATCTATTGTCATTCTTATTGCTATGCTGATACTACTTGTTTATGCTTACTGTTAACCAAAGTTGCTTGTTTACATTATTAGGCTTAGTAATATACCTTCCCCTAAAAGTTAAAATGTAATCCTGATTGTCCTTTAATATTGATAGATGAAACCTAGAATATGAGGTTGTCTTTTTAATACCCTGCCGTTGTTCAAACATCATAATGGTCTGTGTTGATATTTGGATGATTTTCTGGTCGCTGGAATTCTCAACTTAAAAGCAATTGTACTCCTGTAACATTTGGATGATAGAACAAGTTCCGATTGAATATTTATATAACTGGTGTTGTTGATGGAATATCTTAAAGCTAGTTTTGTAGCCTGAGGATTTAGTTAGAAAATCTCATATGTACTGTTAGTGATAAATAGCAGGAGTACCTTGTTTTTTATTATATATATTGCTTTAGGCATCTGTATCTTCTTACTTTACTGTTATTGTTCATTAACTTTCACATCTACTGCTTTGTTTACAGCGTATCAAATATTTTACTAATATGTTTAAATGCCTAGGCATCATCAGTACACTGATTTTTATGTTTTCAACCTCAATTGTGTACGTAGATATTTTCTCTGGTTGAACAGGGGACTGGTCCAGTGCAAATAAGGTGACCATTTCAACCTTGTTTCAGTTCACAATATTGCTATATAACAAAGAGAGATATCCATGGCTGGCTGCTTATGGTATTTGTTTTATACTTATAAATCTTAGGGGTCGTTTGGTAGGGTGCATAAGTATAATGCTGAATAGGGTGTATTAGTAATGCTGGTATTAGTTATGCTTGCATTAGTTATGCTGGTATTAGTTATGTTGACATATTTCTTATCCATTGTTTGGTTTGATGTATTAAAGCATTGCTCAGTTTCTAAAAGAATTGTTTGTTTACAATAATGCCCTCAAAACTAATCCACACTCTAACTTTTTAAAAGAAACATATGTTGAGAAAAGTTTTTATGTGAAAAAGTTTAAAAAATTATTTTATTTGTCTACCTGTATTGTAAAATAAAATTTAATATTTATTTATAAAAAAGGAAATATGTTAAGTATTTATTTATTTACTAGGGATATAATTTTATTTCTCACTATTTGGATTATTTTGAACTTGCATTAATATACTAACTAGCATATTTTAATCAAGCATAAATTTTGAAGGACAATTTTGTCTTTAACTAAGCTAATACATGCATTAAAACCCATTGCATTGCTAATATCATTGTTTTCTATGCATTAGTTATGCATAGAATAATACCAAATAGGATGTATAACTAATGCTTGCATAACTAATGCATAGGTTCAAAATGTCTACCAAACAATGTATTATTAATACACAAAGCTAATGCATGCATTAGCTTATCCAATGCATCCTACCAAACGACCCCTTAGTGTGCACCGACAATAGTGGGGCTATAACATGGAAAAGAGCTATAATTTTCATGGATTGATGTAACAATTCTTTTATGCTATTAATGAATTTTAACATAGTTATAAGTTTCACCTAATTATCAATTAGTAATTATTTGAATTTTACTTGTAATTGCCTAATAAATGACCTGATTATGTAAATATTTTACACGATCTATGCGTAATAAAAAATTTCATGGGACACGCTATTTGGTCGGCCCCATTTAACTTGTATTCACTTTTTAAAAGAAGTTTAATTAGTACCCAAAGTACAGATAATTTCAGACCTTTATTCTTAGTTGATGTGAAAATGAAGGTGACGATGGATTTACATGGTGTTTGCGACCAAGTTTTAAGGTGGTTTATAGTGTTTTACGGTAGTGTGGTGATGTGGCGCTCCTCTCTTTGCTACTGCTGGTGTCTTCTTCTTCTTCTTCTTCCTCTTAGTTGCAAAATGAGTTTGTCAGATTTGTTATTATTTTGACAAATTGATGGTTGGAGTTGGTTCTTTATGATATTTGAAAGTTATATTTTAGTTTTGAGCTCATTTTTGAGTAGATTTGGATATTGAATCGTTTGTTGGATTGTTGAAATTCGAAAAACAAGTTTCTGTTTCTGGACAATTTGCACTTCAGACTAAAAAGTCTTAAGTGCATGCAAAAATTAGCTGCCCTGCAGACCAATTAAGTGCATCTTAAATGCATTTTTTTTTTTGCATTTCAGACTAAAAAAAGTCTTAAGTGAATGGAGAAAGTAGTTGCACTTAAGATTAAAACAGTCTCAAGTGCATCTAAAATTTGCAATTTCAGGCGTGAATTTTTCTAGCTTCAGACTCGCAAGTCTGAAATTGATTCTAAAACGGATAAACTTGCAAAGTTTTGTGCAATACGTTATGCGGATATAACATCAATGATAACTCAAAACTAGGTATATATATAAACTCCTTTGTACGTAGAACTTAAACTCATTTACGATGAAGAGCTGAGTTTTTAATTGAATATTTTTTTGGCTTTGCCTTTCACACTATTATCGTCCAATGATGGAAGATACGATCGCTGTAATTAAAAACACAGGTGGATTGTGTTGAAACTGCTCAAAATGTCCCTCAATTATAAACAATCAGTTCTTGCGAAATGAAATAACCAATGAGAAAAGATGAATATTCAGATTATCTGAATAGGCATGGTTTCACACTGAGATTTAATTAAACAGAGTTTTTTAAGGATTATCCCCTAGACAGTGTGCGTTAGTGCTAATTTTTTCCATAGCCAGTAACTCTAGTGCTTGAATTCAAGGAAGCACCAATATGAAATGACAGTTATTACTGGAGGCTAATGATAACAACTAATTGGTATGGTTAACTTCAATCAATATCTCTTGTTTTTTTTTTTAAATGATGATGGCATCCGATTTAGCTTGAGTAACTACACAATGCTCCATGTAAAGAAATCATCTAGTATTTTTTGCTTCTACTGAAATTTAAACCTAAAATCTCATATTTTCTTTTATAGACCACTAGGCCACACACTTAGGTGCAATTACTACAATCTAAATTATCCATTTCACAATTTTTGTACGTGCCTACTTGCTCACAAGTACTACCTATTTAACACTTGAGAATACCATGCCTGTACAAAGGTTATCCAATTACAAGCCCCAGCTTAAAATAATAACTACTTGAAACAAGACCTAGTTGATTCTCTTGTTCATTTTTTGTGAAGCCTGAAAAAATCGTTGAGTTTATTTTCTTGACAATAAATTTATTGGAAGACTTAACTTCCAATCAAAAACAAAAATCTGTTTCTTGAACAGTAAGCTTACTCGTATCAAGAACAAATATCCGTTACCCGAATAGTAAACTTACTCATATCAACACACCATATCACTTGGGTCAGTTGAAAAATGCCAGACTGAACAACAAGATGGCACGCAGCTTCGATGGTAGGATTAAAAATAATTATTATGTATAGAATTGCAAAGGTATAACATAAAAACAATTGGGACACTGAAAATAAAGAAATTGGATGGCTAAAACAAATGTTGTGCATGTAAAGTTTGTCCCACTAGAATTCTTCTACAAAATAATGGAAGTAGGATTATATTGTCGATAATGGTTTGATCAAGACGGCGATTACAAAGAAAACTATCTGATAAATAAAATTTTGATGTCTCACCACATGTATAAAAATTTCCAAACTAAAAAGTATGATATACGAGTAACTTGAGCCATCCTGCAAACAAAAAAAGAAAGTCCACTAAGAAAGTAATGCAAATATTTGCACGTAAATAAGCAGAAAGAAAAAGCCACAAGTTTCTCGAGATGTCCAAGTCATATGATCCAGTTTGCCCTTAGTGACCCCATTCTATGTGCTCGACTCATGAAAAAGAATTCAAGCCCGCACGTGAGAGGGCTTGTTGAAGGCATAATTTAAATAACTAGAAGTGGATGTTGCCTAACAACTTAGGGTTAGAAAGTAGAAAAGCCATCCTAACCTAGCCCTGAACTAGCGAAACTCATCATGGTATTCATAGTCTTCGTCATCCTCGTTAAATATTGCACTATAGAACACGTATGGGCTATCAATCATCTCTTTTAGAGTAAGCCCTCCATCTTTATCTGCATCAGCCTGAGAGAAAACATAGCAGAATTATTTAACACCACTATTTCACACTCTTACGACACAATCAGCAAAGAAGAGAATAATGTGCATTCTGAATCTATATTGTTTTGGAACATTTCCATTTTACATGTGACAGTAAGATCCAATCATATTAAGGTTTTTTCCTTCACTAGTACACAAAAGGAACAAAACTGGGGAACTTGTAAAGTGCAATTATCTCGATATATTTCACATTCTTCATTTTAACCATTTTAACCAATAAGAGTAAGAGTTTCTCCTTGCAATCTCCTTTAAACGCGCATATTAGAAAAAAGAAGACGAGCACCACTACATTGTAATGTTCACCAATAACAAGAGACCAGTACTTTCCACGAGATTTATTAATGTATACTGAAATTGAGAATATTGGCCCCAGAGTGCACAATCTAGGAGTGGCAAAATTAACCCAAACTCATTTCACCAGCCCAAGTGAACTTTGGGCAGGGTTGGGCAATGACCCATTTAATGAGTCAGCTCATCTTGACTAGCCCAAACAGTCCATTTGCGACCCCTAGTACAATCCAATTAAAACCTAAGCTTTAGGAGAATTATTACATCACAGAATAGACGGAATTGTTGAATTGTTAAATTCACCACCTAATCCTGGATGACTTGGAAGTTATGCCGTTCACAACAATTTGCAAACAGCATAAAAAGTAAAAGCAAATAGCACCTGAATACCTGATTAGGCACAAACGTTTTTTGATGACAATAAATTTTGAGAAAAAACAGACAGACATTATTCAACAATAGTCATACAGAAAAGATTATCAGGTAACTTTTAGAGATGCAGAAAGAACTGGATGGAACACATAACTACATAAGTGTACTTCAGATATATTTTGCCAGCATTACAAGAAGGCAATTTTATCCTTCAAAAATCTAGCTATAGCTCCTCAACAGGCAAAAAGTAAATCAATAGCAGCAGTTTGGTTATAGGCTTATATAAGGCAGACATGCACGTGCTTATTGGTAACAGCAAGCAGTAATGACCAAATTCAGCATTCTATTGGAATAGGCATTTGGATCGAGTGAAAATACCTGCTGTATGATGTAATCTGCTTGTTGTTTGGCATAATAACGCTCTGATGGATGAAGCTTTCCAATTATAGGTAGCAATTCAGCGTCTGACAAATATCTGCATAAACATCAAATGTAAGGATTTGTTGATGGATTTACTCGAGACAATTATTGAAAGAGAAGTCTAGTTTCTTACCCATCTCCATCTTTATCAAGCTCAGTAAACAACTTTTTAGCCGGAGACTCTTGTGAATCCTCAGAATGATGAGAAGAATCATGACTCTCTTCATCATAGTTTCTCACTAAGTCAAACAGCCCATGAAAGAACTCTTTGAAGTTAACTTTACCATCTTTGTCACTATCTCTCTCCCTGAAATTATATGACAGCCAAAAAAAGAAACGAAATGATTATAAACAATGTTCACCTAGGAAAGACAGCTTAGCTACAGAAAATTATCCGTTAAGGTTCATTAATAAACCAAAGATTAGCATGAAGAACAATTTTAAGGCATAATATAATTTGAAACTCAAAACTAGTAGAATCTCCCATAATATACCAAACCTACATTTTAATGCACATATACAACTGTAACATTTATCCTATACAAAACTATACTTGCATCTGATACAGTACAAGTTCTTAAGAAAGGCCATGAGCTTGCCTCTGGAGCTTGTTAGAATATTTAAGTTTAAATTGACATCCAATTGCTATTTCTAAAAGCTGGAGCTGCTAAAGTCACTGTTTACAATTCTTTTTTTATTTTGGTGCTTCAGAGCTATGTCGCCCGGATTCGGGTGCGGGTACCGGATACAATACGGAATACAGGTGCGGATCTAGAAGTTGAATTCTTCGTCACATAAATTTTAGGTTTCGGGGGTACACATCCGAGTACATCTACGGGTGCTAAGATACAACAAACAAATGAATATACAACATATACATAAGTATATATTTCAATAAATTAAAGTTATTGAACAAAAACTACTAAAATTTAATTCTTTTCAGACACCTAATATCTTTTTCATAAGATATTTCGTTTAATAGCAAAATGTTATCATACTTTATAAAACTATAAACATATGACTAACCCAAAAACCAAATCAAATACCCAATCAATCTAGATGAATCCAATCCAGATGGTTTCTTTACCGGATCATATTGAATTCCTTCAGTATAAAGCATGTAAACAGACATCTTCAGACATAGCTTCCGCTGTTCAAACAGGAGTAGCGTGACTTGTGTCTCCCAATCTTCAACCTCTAAGTCTTGGGTCATTGGTTCATGTGCATTTGATCACATTTCTGGTAATAAATCTCTTTTCACTACTATTTCATGTTCGCAATCTCTTCCAATAGTCACAATGGCCAATGGGTCTCAAACTGTGGCAACTGGAATAGGTCAAACAAGTCACACTTCCTTCTTTACTCTAGCAAGTCCACTTCTTTCCTTACCTTTAGATTCAGTTCTTTATGTTCGCGATAGTCCTTTTAATCTCATAGCCGTTAGTCACTTAGTCAAATCACTTATTCATGATGACCTTGTTTTTATACAGAAACGGAGTACGAGGCGGATCATTGGTACCGAACGTGAATCAAATGGACTTTATTACCTTATCCTTGCAAAATCACATGGACTCACATCTTGTCTTCCTTCTAACTTGTCTTGTTACCGATTCAGAAAATGGTACCTGATTTATCTCACTTATCCACTTTAGAGTGTGAGTCATGTAATCTCGGTAAGCATAAACGCTCCCGTTTCCCTCAGCGTCCTAATAATCGAGCAGAGTCACCTTTCAGTTTAGTCCATTCAGATGTTCGGGGTCCTAGTGGAGTCAGTTCTACCTTGGGATTCCACTACTTTGTCAGTTTCATTGATGATTATTCCAGGTGCACTTGGATATTTTTGATGAAAAATCAATCTGAGTTGTTTTCTATTTTCCAGACCTTCCACGCTGAAATTCAAAATCAATGTGAGGTTTTTGTCTGCACATTTCGTCCTAATTTCAGTAGTTTATGAACTCTCATGGAATCATTCATCAAACATTTTGTCCATACACATCTCAACAAAATGGGGTAGCTGAAAGAAAGAACAAACATCTTATTGAAACTAAGGGTGTCAAACGAACCGGGTTGATCCGGTTCCGGACCGGTCCAAACCAGTTTTAGACCGGACCGGTAGGTAGGGGCCGGGCAGGGCTGGGTTGGGACGGGAAACAGAATGTGATGGGTAGGATAGAGGTACTAGTTAACCGGACCTGTCAGAACCGGTACTGTCAAGTCAAGAAATAGTCGTTTAACCGGACCGGCCCAGACCGGTGCAACGACAATTTTTTTTTAAATATAGTTGATCGTTGCCCAACGGCTATTTTGCAAGAATAGCCCTTTTTGGGCTTTTTTTTCAAAAAAACACTTTTAATATTTACTAATTTAGGCCTTTGAAAAACTATAAATATACCCTCCCCCTTCATTTCTTCACTCATCCCTCAATTCTCAATTCAAGTTAAATCATGCGTCGTGCTTTTAGAGTGCGCTTATATTTGGGAACACTTTAAGGTAGTAGAAGAAAATGAAAAAGTTCGCAAAGTAAAGTGCAAGAACTGTGCTCGAGTCTTAAATTTTCATCAAAAGTGGGAAGGCACAGGCTGTTTAAGGAGGCATATGAAGAGTTGTCTTGAGCATCCTCCAGAAATTCGTATTTGAGTTGATTTGAGACAATTTGTGTTATTTTAAAATTATTAGACTTATTTAAGGTTAATGTTTTTAGTTTGTTAGATTAATTTGAAGTATTATTATGCAATGAAAATTATGAAAGCCTTCAAGTTTGATCCTTACATATCAAGTTGTACGTTATATTTGTTTCATGTTCATTGTATTATCTTAAATTCGTAATGAATTTTTCAAATATAAGGCTGTTAAAGCCTTTGAAATTTATTAAAACATTCTTTTTATACGTTACTTTTTAGTGTTTTACATTTTTACTTTATCTTAATATAAATTACGATTGTTATACAAAATACAAAAAAATTTAAATTAGCCCTGCCCGACCCATTAGGTCCGGAACCATTCCGATCAAATTTTGTACTGGGAAAGCCCGAAATCGGCAAACCCTATAACAAATAACCGGACACCGGCCTGGTAACGAAACCGGCCGATTCCCTTTTTCCCTACCCCCGACCGGCCCGGCCCCTTGACACCTATAATTGAAACTACTCGTATCCTACTTATACAATCTCTTCTTCCGTTGGGTTTTCGGGGGAATGCAGTTTACACATCTTGTTATCTTATTTATCGTATGTCATCCTCAGGTATGCAGGATCAAGTTCCATTCTCTGTCTTGTTTTCCCATTCACCTTTGTTTTCTCTTCCACCCCGTATCTTTGGGAGCACGTGTTTTGTTCATAACCTTACTCCAGGAAAAGATAAGTTAACTATTTATGCTCTTAAGTGTGTATTTCTGGGTTACGCGAGAACGCAAAAGGGATATCGATGCTATTCACCTGACCTCCAGCGGTACATTATGTCTGCTGATGAGGTTTATATAGAGCAACCACCAATTTTTGTTGCTCAAGGGGAGTCTAGTGGCCTTGTATGTCGGTTGCGTCAGTCTCTCTATGGTATAAAGCAGTCTTCTCGAGCCTGATTTGATAAGTTCAGCACGGTTATTCAAGAGTTTGGCATGACTCGTAGTGAAGCGGATTACTCTATGTTTTATCGACATTCTGCTTCAAATCTCTGTATTTATCTAGCGGTTTATGTCGATGATATTGTTATTATCGGTAATGATCAGGATTGTATTACTAAGGTGAAGCAATATCTCTTTCAGCACTTTAAGACTAAGGATCTGGTCATATTAAATTATTTTCTGGGTATTGAGGTTTCTTAGTCTAGCTCAGGTATTGTGATCTCACAACGGAAAGCCTTAGACATTCTTGAGGAGACAGGAATGACAGACTGTAGACCTGTTGACACTCTTATGGATCCGAATTTGAAACTTCTACCAGGATAGGGCAGCTTCTTAGCAATCCTTCAATATATAGGCGGCTGGTTGATAAATTAAATTACCTCACAATGACTAGACCTGACATTTCCTTTCCTGTGAGTGGTGGGTCAGTTTATGGATTCTCCGTGTGATAGTCATTGGGATGCAGTTGTCCGCATTATTCGGTATATAAAATCAGCTCCAGGCAAAGGATTATTGTTTGAAGATCGAGGCCATGAGCAAATTGTTGGATACTCAGATACTAACTTGATAGAATCACCTTCTGATAGACGTTCTACGCCTGGATATTGTGTTTAGTAGGAGGTAATTTGGCGTCCTAGAAGAGCAAGAAACTGAATGAGGTTGCTCGATCTAGTGCAGAAGCAAAATATCGAGCAATGGTTGTGGCAATCTGTGAGCTAGTTTGGATCAAACACTTGCTCAAGGAGTTAAAATTTGGTGAGATCAGCAAGATGGAACTTGTGTGTGATAATCAAGTTGTCCTTCATATTGCATCAAATCTGGTGTTCCGTGAGAGAACTAAATACATTAAGATTGACCCTCACTTTGTCAGAGAAAAGATACACTCAGGAGATATTGCTATAACGTTTGTGAAGTTGAATGATCGATTTGCACATATTTTCACCAAGTCCTTCACTGGTCATCGTATTAGTTACATATGTAACAAGCTCGGTATATATGATTCGTATGTACCGGCTTTAGGAGAAGTGTTAGATAGTTATTTAAATAACCATTGTCCCACATGGAATAAGAGTAGAATATGTGTTGTATATAATTATAAATAGGGCTATTGTAAAACACTTAACATATTATTAATAATATATTTTCTCTCATGCTTTCTCACAATAAACATTGGTGATTAGTTTTTCTACACTCTTGCTTCAAAACGTGATTTACTTTTTATTTCATCGTTCTTCCTTTATTCAACGCTTCTTGTAATCTTGCGGGATTAAAGAACGTGTGGGTGGGGTTTCTTTTCCTCTTATATTCTTCTAGCGTAAGTTTGAAGAACTCTTTTGCTAGTGTTGTGAAAAACTTTAGCAGGGTGCTTTTGTTTTTTTTTCCTCTTTTGTACTTGAGAGCTGCAAAACCTTCAGAGTTGTGCATAAACTTCCAAATGCTTTAACTTCCTTTAGTATCCGCTTTTTTTTTTTGCTCAAAAATATTGGTGAATCCACTTCGATGATACCTGTTTAGGTTCTCAAGCCACTTTAAAAGCTCAAAGTATTTCTGGCATGTAGATAAGTTAATATAATTGGCAAAACTGCCTCGTGGCCACCTAAACCTGTACCCATTTTTCAACTGAGTAAACAAACTTATAACTTCCCATTTGAACTACATTGCGAGATGCTTGATAGCTACCATGCTTTTTTTTAAACATTAAAGAGCTTCTTCCATCCTTCCTTCAACTTTTTCTCTCTCTTTTTGTTCTCACCCTTTCTCTTCCTTCTTTCTTTCCTTCTTTCCAAAGCAGGGAGTCAAAGGGCAATAAAATCAGGTCATAAAATTATACAGGCAAAAGAGACAAAAAATAACACAGAGCAGATTAAATAATTATCACAGGTAATGAGATCCAAATTTCAAACTTCCGAAGAGGACATTGAAGTTGCTAAAAGAAGCTGAAAAAATGGCACACAACAAGGTTTAACAGAGATGACTTTAACATAAAAGACTGATGCTTCCACAGCAAGGAGGGCAATTGGATATGTTGGAGGAAAAGTCAAAGTAAGAAGTGATTGTAAGGAAACAAAAAACACAGCAACAGTAGGGATGCAGTTAAAGAGGGAGATAACAAGGCAAACCTCTTGCGCATGACAGGAAATTTTCAGCGAGAAAGTTTGTTCTCAAAATACTGGATCAAGGCAGAGCCAGAAACTGATCTCCAAGAAGAACTTGAGTGCCTCTTTTATTGCTCTGGATCAGGAAGGAAGGATCTGTTGATCTAAGGGTTTGGCTAATTAGGTAGGTATAATATGACCAACTCCTACCTTCTAGCACAGAAGGAGTCAGTATGGCTTTCTTCCAACACTTTATGGAGAGTCATCAAGGCAAATGTCATACAGGCAACTCTTTTCCCCAGAAAATGGGTCCTTGAGAAGAGCATGAATAAAACAAATTCAACTTAAAATCTTTTTTGAAAATATCCATTTTCCTGGAGGGACAGATAAGATATCCCTACATACCAACGTTTTAATAACACCAGGTACAGGGAAAGGAAGTCCAAGTTATCCAAAAAAGTGAAAAACTAGAGCAGAGAAGACTTCGAACTTCAGAGATAAAGGAATAGCGTACAGGAAGGAAGGAAAGAGCGGTTGATTTTTTCTGTGTGTGTGTGTGGGGGGGGGGGGGGGGCGCTAATTAGGTCGTTTGGAATCTAAAGATTATTCGATGTCAAAATGGTCGGATCAGTTGAAATGAACATACAAAATGCCTTGTTGAGCTTGATATGGATTCTTCTGAAAGCTCCTAAATATCATTCTGTTTAATTTTCCCAGCCCTCTCGAAAAATCATGACACCAAACAAAAGAGCAAATGAAAAGAACAACTGATGGCAGGTACAACACATAGCATTGGCACATTAACAACAGGTAAAATAGACCATTGTACACGAGAAAAAAAAATCAGCAAAATGATTGAAGCTCTTATTTAAGAAAAATGTTAAAGCAGCAAATTTGCTGAACCTTATTTCCTCCTTGCATAGCCAGTTGAGTAGGTTGGGGTTGCTAGTGTCGGCGGGATGTAGAAAGCTATGACATCACAAGAAAGCAAAAAGTTATTGGATGAGATGAAATCCTCAAATGAAGTTCAGAGAACTATTAAGAAAAGGAGCTTAGGTTAGTAAAAGGTTTTCCAGGCCTAGTAGAAACTTACTCGTTGAATTCTGTAATGTTCAGAAGTCCATCTCCATCTACATCTGATGCATTAAAATGATCTTCTTTCCACCAGCCCATATCATATCCAAAAGAACTGTTATCTGTTGCAGCATAACCACATCAAAATTTGTCAAAGTGTAAGGGAGAGGATGAAATATATCTAGAAAGGGAACAGATATGCACTTCAAACACTGTGATTGTGATGAATTACTAAATCAATGGCCAAAAAATGGCTTCTCTATAAGTAATGAAACCCTATTAGCCGTAGACAGCACAAAACAATGGAACCCATGAATGGACTGAAATGATTCAAGTTTAAGTAGAAAGACTTGGGAAGCAAAATAAGAAGCAACTTGTTTGTGCTCTTGATGTTAAATGCACCCAAAACAAAAAAGAAGAAAGTGAACAGCATGTCCACATAAGTCAAGCATGTAACGTATTCAAGAGTCATTCAGGACACTGAATCTGTGTAGAAAACAAACAAATCAAGCAATGAGTATCCTCATCTTTCTCTTTTTCCATTAGCTAATGAAGAACTCTCTTTTCTGTCTTTCTGAGATATAAAGCAAATATAGGACTTTAGGTTGTCATTCCCCAGAACCTGCGTGAACGTGGGATGCTTTATGCACCGAGCTACCCTTTTTCTAAAGCAAATATAGGACTTTGCTGAGAAGGGAGTCCAAAAGAAAGAATATAACTGAGAAAATGTGACCGAATCTAATTCAGCCACAAAGAAGAAAACAAAGAAAGGGTTAAGAAATATCAAGCTTATTAAAACAAAAATCTACAATCTGCAATACAAAATAAGAATCTATATTTAAACTAGTGTTTTCAAGTCTTTCTCAAAGGAAATAAAGTAAAAGGAGCGGAATAGAAGGCTTGAAGTTCTTATATTCTTTGTTAAATGAAGATTGAAGAAACAAGGATTTGTGCCAAAAAGTACAATTACCAACTAACAAAGTTTCAGACGATGCCCAGAGAATGACATACCAATTGCTCTACATGAAAAGGTAAGCATTCAAGTATTCATCATATCAAAAGATCCAAGCAACAGCCTAAAACAATTTCTAGAAAGTTTCTTCATCAATGTAAACTGCAGTAGTACTTGGGGAACATGAATGGTACAATTTATCATGTTCAGCAAGCTATTACTACAAATTTAATGGATCACATCAGGTTTAGGGGTAGCTGCTTCGAGGCAGTAGACCTATATCATGCTTGTGACCTTAAATATAGGCCATAAATCAATTGAAGAAGGTGAAATACTTAGCATCCACAGAGCCCTTTATTCAAACCGTTTGACCAATGCCCCCCACCCCCCATGCGGCCATGCCACACGCATCCCTGACCTTACATCTAACTTTGATATCCTATGAAACAGCTTCACCAGGTCTCAGATAAGCAACGATGGAAACAATCAATTGAGAGACCGTTACTGATACAAATTTTAACAACCTCCTAAGATAGTAGACTAGACATCCTTCCTATTGTAATAGTAGACTAGAGTTCCTTCCTATTGTAAAAACAGGTAAAGATTTGACAAAATACGAGGACTTTATAGTTATACAAACAGTAACATGACACAGCAGCAAAATAAACCGATAAGAAGCAATGCAGGATATTAAAAAGAAGAGAACAAAATAGAAGCAAAAAAAAAAAGTGACCTGAATTGCGAACCCAACTGGGCGGCTCATACTCAGAAAAAGAGACAAAACCATCATGATTCTTGTCATGAACCTCCATCTCCCTCTCAGTCCGATGCAACACCTCCTTCCTACTCTGCTCAAGATTCCACTCAGTCAACTCATGCTCACTCACGAAGCCATCAGATGGGTCGACATCAATCTTTGGGAACAACAACACAAGCCTATCAGTGACATTGAACTTGTCTTCATCATTAAGATAGTCTTCAGCATCCATAAAGTCTTCCCATTCAGGCTGGGATTCTTCACCAGGAGCATGTTCATGATGTAATTCTGGATGGTGGGTGTCAATGTACTGCTTCTCCCATTCCTTATCCTCACGATGCCGCTCTATTTTAGCCACTAAAGGGTCAAAAGGAATGCGTTCATGTTCATGGTGAATATGTTGGTCAAAAGTGAAGTTGGAGCGAAGCTTGAGGCGGCGATGCCCATGTCGCTTACCAGCTTTATTGGAAGGAGATTGAGAGATGAGGAGTAGGAGGAGCACAGCAATTGTGATGTAGATTATCACTGAACCTTTCCCCATCTCCTCATCAAGAAGCAAACAAGTAGACGAGATCTTGAACACTTTTTTTGTTTACCGATAATACAATACAATTAGTTGACTAAGGAATTTTTGTTTGTAGAATGTGAAAGTGATTGGGACTCTTCTTCAACTCAACCTTTTATAAGTATAATATGAATATGTAGATCTAAAAAAGGGAAGAGCTGCGGTGGAACCAAAACACGGGGAAAGAGTACAAGGAAATTGACATGGTTGGGGCCAATCAACTCGCGACATGTCAAACGGATTGTCCCCTCTGTTTGATGCTACGTGCTGATCAATCTCCTTTGTTGTTGTTTTTTCTTTTTCTTTTTCCTTTGGTTTCTTTCTGCTTTATTAAGAAAAATACATTCCACTTAGCCTTTGGGTTTACAAAATAATATTCCATCCATTTCAATTATATGTAATAATACTTTCTTATTATTATCTTTTTCAAAAAGAATGATATAATTTTTATATTTAAAGAAATTTAATATAACTTCTCATTTTATCCTATAATGAAAAGCTTTTACAGTAACAAAAATATTATGACCTATTTAAGATTCCAAGTTTTAAAAATTCTGTACCCATGCAAATGTTATGGCATCTCTAAAATCACAAATTTTAAAAATTATTTTTTTCTTGTTAAATTACGTCCAAAGTCAAGCTGTGCTACATAAATTGAAACGGATAGAGTACCTTCTTCATTGTTTTAGAGTAACAGTAATCTCACTTCTTCTTGAATTGACTATCAAAATGAGCTGATAGTTCTCAATGTTGGGGTATATACTATTGACTATGAGTTTTGTTTGGATATAGTATTTATTATGAAAGAATAATTTATTCAATTTTAATAGAATTTTAAATAAATCATATACTAGTTTGTGTCTTTTGCTTATATAATAGATGATTTAGTGTATACGGTTTAGCTTATAAACGGAAGATTAAATTATCGATTTTTATAAATATAAAGTTTGAGTTCACAATCTAATGATGGAATAGGACAACTCATCAGGAATGATTTGTATACGGTAAAATCGGAGGATCCAATTTTCGGTCATTACGACGCCTCATAAGCGTGTTTCCAAAGGTTCGAGGCTATGTTCGAGATTCACACCCGAGGGGTTATCGATGTCCAACCTCGTGACAGTGCAGATCAATAGTTATGGTAAAAAGTGGGAAGTTCCCAAGGCGCGTGACTAGAGCTGACAGAGTATAGTAGGCTAATCGAAACCCATATCATGTCATTAAATGGCTGTACCGGCCCCATATCTTTGTAATAAATGCACTTGTACTTTGTTGGGATTCCCCCTCATATATAAGGAAAATCCTTGTCATTTTGTAGGGGATCTAATACACAATATTGAATATACAAGAACATTTTCTCCGCTTTCTAACATATTCTCTTGATTTCGTTTCTTACATTTATTGATTATATTCATAGTGTTCAATTTATTGTTCTTCATTTATTGCTCATTATTGATCATAAAGAGCCTCCATCATAGCTCTCATAACTATTAGTCCTCCCTCGAACCCTAAGCCGCGCATCCGATTCGACCTCGAGGCCCCGATTTCTGACCATTCGGTTTGGTTATTACATTATCTACAAGTTCTTATCTTATTTTCCAGTTTTCCACTTAGCATCTATTGCCTAACAACTAGCATAAATATAGATCGCATATTTTTAGAACCACAAAATTAAATCTAATTGTAATTACCATTTTCAAGGTATATAGTTTGGCGCCTACCGTGGGGCTAAAAATAATAGTGATTATTTTTTTGCTGGTTTACTACATAACGCAAGTTATCTTTCACACTTTTTCTTGTCCAAGATCTTTGATTCCAGGTCAAAATGTCTAACTCGGTAAACGCACGTGAAAACAACAATCTTGAGGACTATGGAGAGAATGGCATGGATGTTCCAGGTGTTGGTGTACCACCACGAAACCCTGAGAATGCACCAAAACCAATTCCCGTGGACGTGGTCTCGCCCAACGCTCAACACGTCGAAATAAGCTCCCACACCAACAGGAGCATACACCAGGAAGATCACCAAGAAGCTCAAAAAACCTCGGCTCAGGAAGAACAAGGGGTTAGCCTTCACGTCATCTTCGAAATGTTACAAGCAAAATAGCTGGCGATTGCTCAGCTGCAAAGCCACCAAAAGACTCCCATCACGGTAGCTCCGAAACGGCTCCCCGAGCCGAGCAGGTACTAGAAAGATCAAACAACAACGGGTCGGCAGCCGACCCCGCTATCATAAAGATGCTCGAGGACCTCACAAAGAGGATCGAGTTGGGCGAGAAGAAGATAGAAGCCAACGACAAGAAGGTAGAGACCTATAATTCTAGGGTCGATCAAATTTCGGGCGCACCCCCGATTCTGAAAGGTGTAGATTCGAAGAAGTTCATACAAAAGTCGTTCCCATAGGAAGCAGCCCCAAAAACCATTCCAAAGAAGTTCGAAATGCCCGACCTTCCGAAGTACAATGGAACCTCGGACCCCAACAAGCACGTCAGTGCTTACACTTGTGCAGTGAAGGGCAACAACCTAAAGGACGATGAGATCGAGTCCGTTCTACTGAAAAAGTTTGGAGAGACACTTTCAAAAGGGGCAATGATGTGGTATCACAACCTGGCCCCAAACTCGATAGATTCATTTACCATGCTGGCATATTCTTTCATAAAGGCACATACTGGTGCCATCAAAGTAGCTACAAGGAAATCCGACGTCTTCAAAATCAAGCAAAGGGAGAACAAGATGCTGCAAGAGTTCATATCTCGCTTTCAAATGGAACGAATGGAACTACCACCAGTCTCTGGCAATTGGGTGGTGTAGGCCTTCACTCAAGGTTTGAACGAGCGAAGCTCGGTAGCTTCGGAACAACTGAAGTTAACTTAGTCGAGTATCCCATCGTGACCTGGTCGGATGTCCATAACCGATACCAATGAAAGATCAAGGTCGAAGACGACCAACTAGGAGTCCCCTCGGGCTTGGTATATCCTAGCAGGCTTCCCGCTAAGGAGTCAAAGCCAAATAAAGATAAATACCAACTATACACTGAAGATAGAAAAAATGCCCCAAGGCGCAACATACCTCACAATGATCGAAGGATGGATCGAGGCCAGAATCCTTGGGGAGTTGTCAGCAAAGCTGGATTCGATAGGCACACAAGGCCGACGGAGGCGCCCCGCTTGTCGGAATACAACTTCAACGTCGATGTTTCAGACATCGTATTCGCCATCGGTAAAATCAGAGACACTAGGTGGCCAAGGCTTGTACAATCAGACCCCTCGCAAATGAACCATAACTTAGTGTGTGAATTTCACAACACACACGGTCATAGGACCGAGGATTGTTGGCAGCTTCGCGTAGAGGTAGCCCAACTACTCAGCAAAGGTCACCTCCGAGAATTCCTTAGCGACCGGGCCAAAAATTAGTTCCGGGAAAGAGAGACGACCAAGAAGAATGAAACATACAAGCCATAACATGTCATCCACATGATATTTGGAGGTATCGATGCTCCATAGGAACCCATGGTCAGGAGAACAAAAATATCCATCACCAAGGAAAAATGAACTCGAGGCTACATACCCGAGGACGCCCTCACATTCAGCGATGAAGACATCGAGGCTCTATCTTAGCCCCATAACGACGCACTGGTAATTTCTTTTCTTGTAAATACATTTCAAATGAAATGTGTACTTATGGATCCAGGTAGCTTGGCCAATATTATCAGGTCGAGGGTGGTAGAGCAGCTCGGACTGCTTGACCAAATCGTGCCTGCCTCTCGAGTCCTCAATGGGTTCAACATGGTGAGCGAAACAACGAAAGAGGAAATTACCCTCCCAGTCAACGTGGTCAGCACAACCCAAAAAGCCAAATTCCATTTCATCGAATGAGACATGAGGTACAACGCCTTGTTTGGGAGGCCATAGATACACTGTATGAGAGCAATACCATCCACCCTCCATCAAATGATGAAATTCTCGACAAAGGATGGGATAAAAATCGTCTACGGGGAACAACATGCAGCAAAAGAGATGTTCGCGGTGCACGATGTCGCACCGACACCAATACATCCACCATCGAAGGAGCCGAAGGATAAGCAAACAGTAATATAGTGATAACAAACTACATTCTCGGCTATGCCTGACTAAACAAAATGAAGGACCGTACCGAGTCCTCATAACAAAGATTGAATCATATCAAGGTTCAAAGCGCCGTCAGCACTAAGGTATGATCATCTCCCTTTTTCAGTTACATTTTATACTAACCTAAGTGTAGGTATCTGATCGAAACGGCCGAAGCGTTTTCCGACTCGAAGGCCTTAGGTTCCAAAAGCATACGTTGCACTCTTTTCCTTCGATCAGGTTTTTATCCCAAGAAGGGTTTACTAGCAAGGTTTTTAATGAGGCAACATTTATATGCTACCTAAGGAAGAACCAACAAGTATTCAAGGCTTCTTTTTTAATCAACCTCGAATACTAGGGGGCATCCTCCCCCTGGAATGACACCTCCCCGGAGAAGCCAAGATACACTAAATGGGGTCTCGATAGGAAAATGACTTACCGGGCAAAACAGTTGAACGAACCATGTGTGTATAGAATAACCGAGCCCTTAACAGCAAAAACATGTATACTTGTACCAAGTAATCAAAGAATACTTTCCCATCCATCAAAGCATTTCGTATTTCTAAGGAGTTCAGTATTTTTTTGCAAAAATGGCTCCAGAGCCAAAAACATCTCGAACACTCGGGGACTGGCATCAACAACTCGAAGTCGTATGACCTCCAGGTCGGAGCTTCAAACTCGTAAGCCCTCAATGAGGCAACATCAAGTCCACAAAACGGCTTCAGAGCCAAAAACGTCCCGAACACTCGGGGACTGACGTCAATAACTCGAAGCCGTATGACCTCCGGGTCGGAGCTTCAAACTCGTAAGCCCTCAATAAGGCAACATCAAGTTACAAAAATGGCTCTAGAAGCCAAAAAAGCCCCGAACACTCGGGGACTGGCATCGAAAACTCAAGGCCACATGACCTCCGGGTCGAAAACTCCAAACTCGTAAGCCCTCAATGAGGCAATACCAAGTTTAAAAGGAATGGATCCTGAGCCAAGAAAATTTCTATGACTCGGGGACTGCCGCCAACTATCGCCCCCATCGATCTGAGGCTATACGGCCCCATGCGAGCAACCTCCAGCGCGTAAGACCTTCATAAGGCAACATCAAAACTGTAAGACCTCAAGTAAGGCATGAACCATACTTGTACCAAGTAATCAAAACTGTAAGACCTCAAACAAGGCATGAACCATACTTGTACCAAGTAACCAAAACTATAAGACCTCAAAGGCATGCAAAAATTTATAAGACCTTACGAAAGGCATAATCCCGATCTTAAAGTTAAGGCTGTATATCGAACTTGTAAGATCCCTAACAAAGCATACCCTCGATGTAGACGCCGAAACTACTTCACTCGGGGACTAAAAGGCTTTGATCAAATACAATGACTACGGTCACAAGGCTGTACCGGCCAAACTAACGCGACTCGGGGACGCCTGACCGTCGCTATAAAATCACAGGCCTTCAATTACTTCGAATGTACTTCGAAGAGAACCGGGTAAATAGGCTACCCTCGATACAGGCAAAAGAGTTTCGACCATGTCAGCTCCATACTATAGGCTTCGAAACATTCAACCACCGAGTAAAACCTCCCGAGGTGCTCGATCATCACCATATAACGACTCACAATCGAGGTTTCTATCGAACCGTCGAAAGAGTCGGGCAAACACAATTTCAAAAAGGTCCTTAACGAGGGAAAAATAAAGCCTATATAAAAGGTCATATCGACCCAATGCATAAGAGCTACTGTCGCCAGCTCATATAAAAGGTCATACCGACCCAATGCATAAGAGCCACTACTGCCGGCCCATATAAAAGGTCATACCGACCCAATGTGTAAGAGCCACTGCCGCTAGCCCATATAAAAGGTTGTACCGACCAAACACGTAAGAGCCTAAGGACCAACTTTAAATTCAAAAACTTAAGGGTAAATGAGCTCGAGTTGAAACCCGACTCGGAGACTGAACCAGAAACAGTTAACTCAATATGCCTAAGAGCAAAAGCTGAAGAGCTCAAACGCCGGCTTATACTAAAAGGTCATACCGACCAAGCGCGTAAGAGCCTGCGGGCCAGCCTAATGAGCCCCAGGGCCATACTATGAATTTGAGGATTCTTTTTAACTCGAAAACCAATTCATCTGGATAACAACTAACAAACATCAAGGCAAATGGAAGTGCATGAAAAATGAAACCGCGAGGCTTCCTTTTATACATATATGTGAGAGAATACAAGCTTCATTTAAAAAGTTCTTTGAAAGCACTATACACAAAATAAGAAAAGAAAGGCCTAATCTACGTCCCCCTTGGGGACTCCCTTTAGCTCATCACGCTCACACTTGGCTTGACCAACTTCGCTTCGAAGGCGTTTCAGGTCCTCCGCCTTTTTCTGCAACTAAAGTAAACAAAACGTTAGCCTTAGAAGATACAAGAAGAAACACGCGTTCCCTTGAAACAAAAATTACCTGCTCCTCGAGGTAGCTTTCGTAGTTTAGGCTTCGACTCGCCTCTCACCGCAAGTGTGCCAACTCATCTTCCCTTTCATCGCAAAGAAGTTTGAGGGATTTTTCCCCATCCACGGCTTTTCGCACCCTAGCCTCACGATAAAGCAACTCAGACTTGTGTTTGTTAAAAGCCTATGAAGGGGAAACCTGATAAGAGAGTAAAGATTGCAAAAACTGTAAAACCAATATGATCGGCCAAAACTCACCTTAGAGTAGAGCCGTTGAGCTTTCTCGAAAGTTGAGCGCATAACTACTAGTCTAGGTCCATCAACCCCGATAGAACTGCCCCGAGTTGGGATACGATTGCCCAATATATGTGGCCCCTAGCTTCGAACGTCCCTCGAAGTGCTTTAGACAGGAGAAGAAGTCGGTGGCGGAGAACCCTCGCTCCTCGAAGTACCTTCGACGAAAAAAGAAGACGACAGCAGAGGGAGGATCATTTTTCTAAAGCTAGAGATCTGGGGTGCTGTGGGCTCAGTTGATACACCCTCTCTAAGCCTCCGGGCTGGACTCGTCTTGCTATAATCGTCGTTGCCCCATGAAGGCCCTTTCTGATTGTTATTATATTATTATCACCCGGCCCCAAAGCTGACGATACTTCTCCCTCTTTGAGAGGGCACAATCTCGACTCAACGAACTCCCCAATGCCTACGATGATGGAGTTAGTACGCATAAAAAGAAAGTGCCTTTCAAAAAAAGGAGCAAATCACATAGCATGTACCATGGTGTTTCATCTCCCATCTGCTCTTAGACAAGGCTCGCCACTTACGCTCATTATAAGTCGAGTGGGTCGTCAACTTCCAATCCCAATCCGTCAGGTTAGGGACCTCGTACGACATCCATGGAATCGCTGCAGAAAGGAAAAGAAAGGCACATTTAAGGAGCTCGCCTCCACCACAAGCAAAACTACAAAGGCACAAGTGTACCACTTACGTGCAAAATTCCATTCCTCAGGAAATGGCAGAAACTCCACAGGAATAATATCAATAGTCCATACTCGGATGAATCGACTCATCCATCCCCAATCGAAGGTACCCGCAATACCACCTTTTCCCCCCATCCACAATCTTTCCTCACTAACTCAAGGTGCCCCTCTCCTATTAAAGAAATAAACTTCAAAGCATACTTCCGATGACCCTGGACATTGGGAGGTTTTTCTGACAAAAAGTCCTCGCTCGAAGCAAAATGCCCTGAGGTTGGCTCACCTGGAATCAGCGGTGCTCCACCAATCAAGCAAGAGCTAGAGGCGGAACTTCCTCATCCCTGCTGAACGAATCCTGGAATAGCATCCATAACTGTAGTGAAATCAGGGAATTGGCGCGGGAATTTGAGCAAGGGTTTCAAAGTTAAAGTGGTGAGGGACCTAACGCGGGAAAGAAGAACTCTGCGAAGGAGGATAGCTACTCAGAATAGTGGGATCCTCAAAGGAGGGAAGACAAACCCATATATATATATATATATATATATATATATATATATATAGAGAGAGAGAGAGAGAGAGAGAGAGAGAGAGAAAGCGATGACTATCCATCTACCTCAAATGCTAGTTAAAAATACTGATTGAGACAAACCCATATATATATATACATATCGCTTTGGGAAGATGTACCGGCGCGATCGCCTCGGCCGCTTCATAACCATGTCATACAATTAATGCTGCCGTACGACATTTCGGGGGTCAGGAGACCCCCTCATCGACAAGCCTTGAGATGATACCCGATCTCGAGGACCTTTGCCAAAAAGAAGATAGGCTCTAAGGAGCCATTAATATCATTACAAGCCTCAAGATGGTACCCGATCTTGAGGACCTTTGCCAAAATGAAGATAGGCTCTAAGGAGCCATTAATACCATTACAAGCCTCGAGATGGTACCCGATCTCGAGGACTTTTGCCAAAAAGAAGATAGGCTCTAAGGAGCCATTAATATCATTACAAGCCTCGAGATGGTACCCGATCTTGAGGACCTTTGCCAAAAAGAAGATAGGCTCTAAGGAGCCATTAATATCATTACAAGCCTCGAGATGGTACCCAATCTCGAGGACCTCTGTCAAGAAGAAGATAGGCTCTAAGGAGCCATTGATATCATTACAAGCCTCGAAATGGTACCCAATCTTGAGGTCCTCTCTCAAAAAGAAGATAAGTTCTAAAAACCTACTCTAATGGGCTTGACCTCGAGGTGGTACCCTACCCTGAGGATATCTGCTATTGCAAGTGCGGGTCATTTACCCGATCCTCCGGCCCTCAAGCTACCTAAGCCCGAGCCAACTTCCACTCAAAAACTACCAATAAAGCCTTAGGGCTATCTTTCGCCTTCGAATCAAGTTAAACGTTCTCTCAGTTACTTTAACCTAGGGGCTATCCGAATCCGGGCATACCCTCATCTGGGTCTATCTATAACCCCTTGAGGCTATCTTTACTCTCAATTCAAAACAAGTTTTCAGGTCGCCCGTGCTCGAACGAATTCTCGCCCGGGGACTATCTGCTGAAACCTAAAGGCTATTTTTATTCTCAAAAGCCCAAGCGAATTATCTCTCAAGGATCATCGACGGGGTCTAAAGGGCCTAGGTTTTAAAAATCAAGGCCTCACCTTCACTCAATTCGAAGTCATCAGTCCAAATGACCCAAGTTTGCATCAAGTCAACCCGGGCTCGGTATTCGGACCGATCGATAGAGTTATGCACTCAAATTCTTCACAAATGCAAATAAAAAGAAATACGGCATAAATCATGTACAAAATTAAAGAAACACTTTTTCATTAGCAAACACATGATTACAAAAGCCCACGAAGGGTCCTTACATAGAAATAAAGAAACAAAAGTAACAGCTAAAAGCCTAATCTACTCTCGTGGATACATCCTCGGGAGCAATGCCTTCGAGAATAATTTCTTCGGGGCCTCATCTCGGCCTTCCCAACGGCATCTTCAAGGATGAGGAAGAAGCAGAAAAAGATAAAGAAAAAGTCGTAGCCCGCTAAAGAGCAAAAGTTTTTACCAGGCCGAGAAAATTACAGCCCGATTGAAGACTTGGCGAGGGTAGGCCTTACCTGCACGGCTACTTTGAGTCCACTTCTTGGGACATTATGCTATGCAAGTTAGCAGCCGGTAGTGCCGCTTCACCCCCTGGAAAGCAAAAGGGATCAAGTGCCACACCAGGCCAAAGTAGGGAGGTGAGCAGCGGTGTATAGTTCGAACATCCTCCTGAGCAGCGGTGTAAAGTTCGAATACCTTCCTGAGTAGGAAGAAATTAGCGCCCCTATCTCATTATCTCGAGCCAACAACAACAATAACAACAAATCGGTGCAATCTCGCTCGGAGGAAGAGAGCTCTGAGAAAGAGACATAGCATAACCGGCGAGAGCGCTGCCGTGTAACCTTACGACCATAGGCTTTAAACATGAGAAATAAAATTGGTTGAGGACGATGAGAAGAAAGGAGTTGGAAAATGGTGAACAATGATTGAGCAAAGTTTGGTTCAAGAAAGATTCCATTTATAGAGGGAGGGTAGTGTAAGCAACAGCGCAGTCAACGCCTTTGGGAAACATATCAACATGCACAATCAATACTTTTTGGGAGACGGATAGGCGGCGACGTTATTACTTTGAAAAAATAAACTGACAATGTAATGAATGTTCCTAGGAAAGACGTATCGATGGGACATCTTAGTTATCACAAAAGCTAATGTCATATATATGACATCATCACAAGAGGCTCGAGGAGATCGGTATCAGAACCATTTCTTATCATTTTTATCTAAGAAACGCAGGGACTATCTGTATACGGTAAAATTGGATGGTCCAATTTTCGGCCATTACGACGCTTCATAAGTGCGTTTCCAAAGGTTCGAGGCTATGTTCGAGATTCACACCCGAGGGTTTATCGATGTCCAACCTTGGAGCAGTGCAGATCGATAGTTATGGTAAAAAGTATGAAGTTCTCAAGGCGCGTGGCTAGAGCTGACAGAGTCTAGTAGGCTAGTCAAAACCTGTATCATGACATTAAATGGATGTACCAGCCCCATATCTTTATAATAAATTCACTTGTCCTTTGTTGGGATCCCCCTCATATATAAAGGGGATCCTTGTCATTTTGTAGGGGATTTGATACACAATATAGAATGTACAAGAACATTCTCTCTGCTTTCTAACATATTCTCTTGATTTCTTTACTTACATTTACTGATTATATTCATAGTGATCAATTTATTATTCTTCATTTATTGCTCATTATTGATCATAAAGAGCTTCCATCATAGCTCTCATAACTATTAGCCCTCCCTCGATTGCCTTTAGCCGGGCATCCGATTGGACCTCGAGGCCCCGTATACGTTAGCTGAAGGCCCCGATTTCTGATCATTCGGTTTGGTTATTACATTATCTACAAGCTCTTATCTTATTTTCCAGTCTTCCAATTAGCATCTATTGCCTAACAACTAGCATAAAAATAGATCGCATATTTTTAGAACCACAAAATCAAATCTAAGATTCAAGGTAAACATGATTGTACAAAAAGATTAAATATATCTTGATTATGAGAATGGTTTAATTCTAACTTCTTGTGCTAGTACATTTTGTATGTATTGAATGGACCAAGTAAAGATAATTATTTTATACTGACTTAATAAAATAAATTATCTAGACATTAAATGTCTATATTATTATTATTATTATTATTATTATTATTATTATTATTATTATTATTTTGATTTATTAAAAGGCGAGATTCTTTCATATGATAATATGCCTGGTAAATTGGATAATAATAATGTATATTGACGAAGTAATAGTTATTTGATGGAATCCATGACTCGATTTAGAGATTGATGATACACCTTTATGAAAGCTTATAAGTTTTTATGTGTAAACCCAATCGGTGAATTTTGTATCCAACACATGAAATAAATTAAGCAAAAGTCTAAAGAAAATAGTCAATAAATTAAACTGTCACTAATTTAATTGATTAGTATTTGAAGCTTAATATGGGGAATTAAATAAGATTTAATGGGTGAATTTTGAAATTGAATAAGGAATTATGAATTTTTAGTGGAATAATTCGTAATTTATTCTAGTAAATATTAATTTCAAAAATTAAAGATTAGTTCCATAATAGGAAGTCTTGTGATACACACGAGTTGAGCATACCTAACGAGGATGATTTCCAAGTAAACATCATAGCATTGGAGTGCTTTAGAGGAGTCAAGATCAAGAAGGCTATTTTAGCAATTTAGTTTTTTAGGCTAGTCTTATAATTTTGGTCTACTTAGCTTCCTTTACTTGCTAAGGTATTTTGGTTATTTAGCCTAAATAGTACTCAATTTTTGTTGGAGCATTGAGTTGCGCACTTTGAGGTAAGTAACACTCTAAACTTGGTATTGAGGTATGAATCCCTGAAATACGTATTATATAGTTGGTGTTGAGCTGAGGCACATGCTAGGTGACCGGCGTGTGGGCCTGCACTGTCGAAATTATGACTCGGTTGATTCCGTGGTACTGTGTAGTTATCTAGTCTTATTTTATCAGTGTAATCCCTACGTATTAAAGTAATTGAGCTGTAATTCATGTTAGAAATCATGTTCAAGCAATGTGCTTATTTTGTTGGGACCCACTGAGGTCATTTATACTATTGAGTTATTTTCCTAAACTGCAATTATGTGCCCAGTCATGTTTATTCATATGCATATCATATCTCAGTCTCTATTATCATTTACTGATGTATCATGTTATCATTGTTTGGGATGGGTAGTATGAGACTTGTGAGCCGTGAGACTGGAGAGATTGATGATTGAGTTGGGTCTGAGATGCGGATTGTGAGTGTTATTGTGGATCGGGTTGTGCTCCGCAGTAGGCCTTATTGGCTTATTCATTATTGTGAATCGGGATTGTAAGGCCCCGTAAAATTTCACCTAAAACCCGGGGTTTCGTGGTGCCTAAACTGATGGTTTACTAATTTTGGCTCAAGTCTTGAAGAATTCAAAGAAAGAGTCACAAGGTTTTCTTCCTAGAGGTAAGATTTTACACCATAACCCTCAATTTTGCGATTTAACTAAAAATAGGTAATAAGGCAAGCAATTCATGTTAAATGGTTTCTTGAGGCATCTTCGCTCCGTGAACCCGGCTGCTATTGAAGCCCGAATGGAAGCAAGCCGTCAAAGAATTAGGGAACTAGAAGAAAGACTCCAGGGACTACGCCAGGAGCAGCAGGCACTGATCGTGGAGGCAATCTTCCTTGGTGCCCGAGAAAACTAAAAGAGTCCGTCGACTCTTTTTAGTTTTAGAAGGTTTCAATAAGTGTCTTGAGACATTTGTTTTCATGTCTGGTGTTTTTTTAGTGTAGATCTACTCCGATGCCTACTGGAGATAAACTCCTATCTATGCTAACTATCTTTGTTTGGTTTTCTTTGTTATGTACACATAGGATAGGGAAAGGTCTACCTTTGTAGACCTTGGGTTGTGGGGTAAGGGAAATCCACCATAGGAGAAGCTAGAAAATATAATATACACATAGTGTTTGATAAAATGCTTAAATGAGCTGGAACCATGAACTCCTTCCTAATTTGTGTTTAATTTTGTTATATCTCTAAATAGATCGAAGTGGCTAAGATTTCTGAACATTGTTGTAATTTAAGGAAGCTCAAAGTGAGGTATGTTGTCTAGACTCCTCTTTTAGAATTGAACCCCGCAATGTCCTTGTGAATCCTGTGTGCTCATTATAAATTGATTCTTCCGAACAAGCCTTGTGAGTTGTGTCAAAAGATATATGTGTTCAATATGTATTCCAAATGTTCTTGTTATGTTGTGTTACGATTTGAGAATGTGATTTAAGTATGGGCTATGTGTTAATATGTTATGACTTAAAAATGTGGTTCTAATGAAAGCTATCATGTCGAATTGTGTAAGAAATCACATGTGCCTAAGACCCTTCATTGCTCAAATGTGCACTTAAAGCCTTGAATACAAATGTTTGTTGTTGACGATCCATGATGATGTTAAAAGTGAAACTATAAGCATGAAATATGAAATACGGCTAACGTGCCAAGAATGATATTACATTTTAGGGCCATTAGTGCCAATGGAACAAAGAGGCATGTAAAGGATGATGAAATGAGTGGTAAATCCCTTTAAATAATAATTGTTTTGGGAGAATCGTTTAGTCACCAAGGAAGGGTAGGTCTAAATAACCTAACCCTGAAACTACACGTACCAGTGTAAGAGTTATTGAGGGGTGAAATCCCGTGTTAATGTGGTGAGGTTGTTTTCCCTTATATGGGATGAGATTGATGTGTTGAGATGTTTTCCCTTAAATGGGATGAGATTATTGCTAGCGAGATGTGGTGGATGTTGACCACACAACATTATGGTGAGACGGCTTAGCCGATCGGGCCGAGATCGGATGCCATGACGCGCATATGGTGGTATTGTGAGTGGATGTCTCGGGGTGAGATGACTTAACCGGTCGGGCTGAAGATCGGACTCCATGCTAAAAATACGGTGGTGTATCGGTGCTAAAGATCTCCCAACTTAAAAATATTGAAACTTAATTGAAATTTACTTTTCCCCTAAATTGACACCTTGGTACTATATGAGTTTCTTATTGATTTCATGTTTCCTTCTCCATTTACTGTTACTCGTTATATTGAGAGGGTGTTTAGTTTTACATACTATTACTATTCCATATGTACTAACGTCCCTTTTTTTCGGGGGCACTGCATCTTTAAAGGATGCTGATGGTTCCATAGCAAGTGGTGTTGATCCGTGATAGCAGCATACCCTCTCCTCAGCTGACTTGGTGAGATCCACTTCATTTTGGGGTCCTGTTTCTCTTGTCCTTTGTACATAATATTTTGAAGTATAGTTGGGGCCTTGTTTCCAGCACTGTTGTAGCACTCTTTTGTTTATGTTAGAGGCTCCGTAGACATAGTGTGGGTTGTATTTAGTTTTGGGAAAGTTAAATTGAAAGTGCTGTAATTGTATCATTGTACCACTTCAACTACAAATGCATAGTGTATTATTTTGGACACTTGACGGAAATAAACTGGTGTTATTCATATTAAATAAACTGGTGTTATTCATATGACTTCTCACTGTCTAATTAATGAAATGTATCTTTCTTTTATTTATAGGTGAATTGGGTAGACGACATTGTGCAGGATTGCTCGACCAGGGTGTCTTGGTTGAGCGTCGGTCGCGCTCCCTGAGGTCGGGGCGTGACAGGGCTGGACACTGTAGTAGGACTTATAAGCTTTATATTAGTGCTTGGGCAGGATCCATCCCTCCGAAGTCTGACATACTAGCAGTGGACGCAGACACAATGATTTATATACACGTGCTTTGGTGAGGGGCATTGATTCCCAGCACCCGTATAGTGTCGAGTGATTATGTATGATGAGTGGGTAATGAGATAGACAGATTGAGTACTCTGATTATGTGAGTACTTGGAATTATCACTGTTATACATTACATTTGACATGCATATTTGACATGTAGGCATAGAGATGTAACATTCCTCATGGTAGTTGTACTTGGCATATTTGATCAGTGTTGGGCTTAAATTATTGAACTTGAAAGCATACCTAAATTTCATAACGGTCACTTCCACCGGAAAATATACTCTCTCTCTCTCTCTCTCTTCGGCACTCAATCTTAACGGTCACTTCCACCGGAAAATCCCTCCAGTGCCGGCACCTGCTTTGACGAGCAGGCCAGGTAAGCGCCACCCCCTCCTTCCTCTCTCTCCTCTCTCCCTATTCTCTCTCCTAGCCCGTTTTTCTTTCTCTCCCCTTTTCTCTTCTCCCCTTTCTTAACCACTAGCGACATATTTTTTCCGGCGATCGTCCCACCGCCGGCGCCGCTCCCTTCTTTATTCTTCTTTGCAGTATTTGGGATTTTAGCTTTTCAGGCTAATTTACAGTGAATAAACAGCTTGAACTATAATTTTGTCATTTTTATATTTAATCTCTTCTAAAGATTTGTTCTTTTTCAAGTTTTTTCTAAAGATTGTTCTTTTTCAAGTTTTTCTAAGATCTGTTCTTTTGGAACTGATTTTCCTCCGTTGATTAAATTTTGTTTTTAGATTTGAGATTAGATTCCTAACATTTGTTGACTAGTAGCGTTAGGTTTAACGTTTTACAATTTATATTTACTTTTCCCAAATTTTTTTTGTAAAGGTTTCGATTTACATCTGTTTAGCCATTTTCAATTTTGTTGTGTATTAATTTTTTAATTCAAGATTAAAATTTTATTGGTGAAACTATGCTAAGATTCAAAATTTTTAATTAGTTGAGTTTTATTAAACTACACTAAGATTCAACTTTTATTTGTTTATTTTGTTGTACCACGGTAGAACTTGGTGAATTTTGTGCAGTTCTCTGTTTTCCCCTACATTTCCCCTACTACTGTCAGGGCTACACCAGTGGTAGTGGTGACATCCCTTTTTGGTTTTTGGGTCGTGGTATTTTTATGTTTTCAGGGAAATTCTCGAGTTGTGGAGACAGTTGGGCGCACGAGCACTAGCAAAGGAGAGCAACCTGGACGAGCGTCCACAATGGGCGATAGGAAGCGGTGCATGGGTGTACAACTACATCGAATATAGCAAATCAACACAGGTTTGGTTCTCGGGAGTTGGTACCTCCTGTTCTACTGTTTCCCTTTTGGTGTTAGCTAAATTGATGTTACTTTGGTTCACAGTAGTTCAATCATTCAACTAGTGTACTTGTAGTCACTTGTTTCCTTCTAGTTTGATTCGTTGTCCGTTGTGCACTAGTGAGTCTTCTTGAGATTTGTCGTGGCTGTAGTGGATGCAGTCTGGGATGATAGATTAAGGGCATGTCCTCGGGTGAGGCAGAGTGTGGGGCCGGGGTCAGGGTGTGGGACGGGAAGTAGGGGAGGTAGAGGGGGCAAGAGAGCCTGTAGGTTGAGAATCGGATCATGGAGCATAGGTTCGCTAACAAGTAAGTCTATAGAGTTGGCGAAGATACTTCAGAAGAGGAAGATTAATATAGCGTGCGTCCAAGAGACTGGGTGGGTTGGATCGAGGGCGAAAAACGTGGATGGGTATAAGTTATGGTACTCTGGAGTCCGAAGGGGTAAGAATGGAGTGGGTATCCTGGTAGATAGCCATCTTAGAGAGTCGGTGGTAGAGGTCAGGCGGGTGAATGATAGACTAATGAGTATTAAATTGGTGGTGGGTGAGTGTACTTTAAATGTCGTTAGCGCGTACACGCCGCAAGCAGGCTTGGATGAGGAGATTAAAAGGCGCTTTTGGGAGGGGTTGGATGACATAGTTCGTAGTATTCCGCCTTCCGAGAGGTTATTCATAGGAGGAGAATTCAATAGTCATATTGGGTCGTCTGCAGATGGTTATACTGAGGTGCATGGCGGCTTTGATTTCGGGGAGCGGAACGAAAGGGGCACTTCGCTGTTAGACTTTGCCAAGGCATTCGATCTAGTGATTGCGAACTCAAGTTTTTCGAATCGGGATGAGCATTTGGTTACTTACAAAAGTTCGGTGGCGAAGACTCAAATTGACTATCTCCCCCTCAGGAGATGCAATAGAAGGTTGTGCGAGGATTGCAAAGTTATCCTAGGTGAGACCCTAGCAACGCAACATAGGCTTTTGGTGATGGACATTGGTATTATGATAAGGAGGAAGAAGAGGTCAGTACGAGGCCGTCCGAGGATTAGGTGGGGTGCCTTGAGTAAGGATAAAGCTCAGGAGTTGGAAGGAAGGCTATCGACAATGGGAGCTTGGAGAAGTAGTGGGGACGCAAACACTATGTGGTCGACGACGGCAGACTGTATAAGGAAGGCAGCAAGAGAGGTGTTAGGGATATCTTCGGGCCGCACCGGTGGCCACAAAGGAGACTGGTGGTGGAATGCAGTTGTCCAAGGTAAAGTGGAAGCAAAAAAAGCGGCGTACCTGCGGTTCGTAGGGAGCACTGGAGAGGAGGAGAAGAGAGCGAATAGTGAGAGATATAAGGTAGCTAGGAAAGAGGCGAAGATGGCAGTAATGGAGGCTAAGACGACAACATTTGCTCATCTGTATGAGGAACTAGGGAACAAAAGAGGGGAGAAAAAGTTATTCCGACTCGCTAAGGTGAGAGAGAGGACGGCTCGAGATCTGGACCAAGTGAGGTGCATAAAAGATGATGACGGCAAAGTTTTGATGGGGGATGACCAGATTAAGAGGAGATGACAGACCTACTTTCATAAACTTCTAAATGAAGAAGGGGATCAGGATATTATGCTAGGTGAATTGAGGAATACCGACAACCCCCATGAATTAAGTTATTGTAGGGACATTCAAATTACAGTTAGAAGAAGTACAGGAGAGTCCATCAAAAATAAGTATAAACGAAATAAATGACCAAAGTGATAAAGACACAGAACTAGGAGAAAACTATTCAGAAACAAGTGAAACATACACAGAACTTATAGAAAAAACAGAAAAGATAAAAATAAACCCAGAAATAAATACAGGAGATATGAACGAAGATAAACCAAGCATATCAGGAATACATAATATCTTCTTCTTGGTTTCCTATATTTATACTTTGAATATTTTGATTTAAATTTCTTTTTCTTTCCTTCTTTTTTGTAATATTTATCTGTGCAGCCAAATTGGGGTGCTATTCTACTTTTGCAACATGCCAAATTTTTTACTAATATTTTTTCCATTTTCATGTTTTCTTTATATTTTTCACATAATTCTATAAACCAGTTTTGTAGAAATTTTATCCTTACTCCTAATGTATCTGCTAGTCCTGCTTCGTTCCAACTTTTTATTATTTTTGAGCTAAAGGGTTCTGGTAATTTTGTAAAATATAATTTTCTTATCTCTTTACTTTCATCTGGACTATATGTTCCTTTATAATAATAGTCTCTAAATGCACAAGTATATTCATCTATATAACACATATTACATATTGCTAATTTTGTCATTAAATTTCTATTTGTAATTTTTTCTTTATTTTGTTCTTCTACTTCTGTTGTCATACTACTAAATTCATTTCTTATTGCTATTTCATATTTATTTAATATATCTGTAACTGTTGTTGTAGTTGTACCGTCAAGTTTTTTATTACTCCTTAATGTGTCTAAGCTTTCACTTGATAAATTTTGTAACCATAATTTTACAGTTCCTATTAATGTTCTTTCTATATATCCTGGTGTTTCCGTTATTGTTATTTTATTATCTATTAGTTGTTTTGAGATATATCCTATCCATAATTGTATTGTTTTATTTATATCTGCTACACAATCTAGATCTAAAAAATTATATTGTTCAGTTATCTGTCTTGGTGCCCATTTCTTATTTAACCTTTTATCCCATAATGTTTTGTTTCTGTCATATGCATCATAACTTACTCTGTAATAGGTTGGGTTTAATTGTTTTGGATTTTTTATTCCTGATATGCTTGGTTTATCTTCGTTCATATCTCCTGTATTTATTTCTGGGTTTATTTTTATCTTTTCTGTTTTTTCTATAAGTTCTGTGTATGTTTCACTTGTTTCTGAATAGTTTTCTCCTAGTTCTGTGTCTTTATCACTTTGGTCATTTATTTCGTTTATACTTATTTTTGATGGACTCTCCTGTACTTCTTCTAACTGTAATTTGAATCTTTCTATCTCATTTGTTAGTTTTAGTTCTTCTTCTTCTTCTTTACGTTTTTCCTTTTCTTTTAGTTTATTTGCATACATCTGTTTTAGCATCTCTAATTCTTTTTCTAATTCTGTTATTTTAGTGTTTTTTACTTCCTCTATCTGTTGTATTTTTTCTTTAGCTTGCTGTTGTATTTCTTTAATCTCTCGTTTTCTATCTATTTCTTCGTTTTCTTTTGTTATTCTAACCATGGCGGTTAAACTATCCTCTAGTTTTACAGTTTCTTTTTCTAACATTAAGTTTAGGTTATTTCCTATTTTTTTATATCTTCTTCCTAAGTTAGAAAATATTATTGTTATTTTTAATCCTTCTGGATTCTCATATGTTTTCTCTTCTAATGCGAATTCTTCTTTATTCATCTTTTATCCTTTAGATAACAAATATATTTATATTCTGTTTTAGATATTATATCGATTAATTTGGACAGCCTAGCTTTGTTTATTTTTGTGATACTTAAGTATTCATATTCTATATATAGTTTCTTTAGTTTCTTCCTAATTTTCTGCGATTTCTTAGTTATTTTGATTGTTTCACTGTTTTGCGGGTTTGTACTATTAATGTCAGTGTTATTTTTCATGATTTGCTTCTTAATATAAATGTTTATTTTTCATAGCTCTGATACCAATTTGGGGGTGGTTGTTTGAGTTCATCTTATTTTTCATAGGATCTTTTTTATGTAGTTGTGGAATTAAATGCTTTTTCATGATTATCTGTAGCTAGCGAAATTAACCTTGAAATTTCTTTTATATTTTCAAGTGTGTATTCTAAGTATTTAATATCTTTAGTTTTTTGATATTCTTCTATATTTTTTTCTAATATTATTTTTGACATATTTATATGTTTTAGAATTTCTAACCAGTACTTAAAATATTTGTAACTATCAATTTTTGATTTGTTCATATTAATACTGAGATGTATACCTGTTGATACATATATCCATGGTTTCTATATTTCTCAGTGTTATTTCTTTTCTGTGTTGATAACTTTCAAGTTTATCTTCATAAAATTCAATTTCATTTTCTATAGTTAGTAAAGCTTTATTACGTAATTTATTATATCTAATAATATCTTTGCAGGTTTTAATATTGTATTTAACACAATCTATTTTTCTATTTATGTTACTGAGGTTTTTAAGAAGTTTCCATTTCTGGGTATTATAGAATCTTATATAATGAAAAGTGTTATGTTTCATTTATAAAAAGATTTTATTAACTTGATATGTGATCATTAGTCTGAATATAAATCTAGTTCATATAGATCTAATATATCTATTTCATGTGATACAATTAGTTCTGTAAATGCTTGTTCCATTACATATATTATTTCAAAAGTAACTAAAATATCGTAAATTTTTCTTTTAACATCGTTATTAAGTCTCTTAAAGATATATAACATAAGTATTTTGTAGTCAATATTTTCTTCTAATAAATACGTGTGGTTGTTCATTTAGATTTATTATTTATCCTTATCATGTGTTTACTAAACATATTCCCTCTAACCTCTTTGTTTATCATAGAGTTTATCATATTTTAATAAGTTATACTGAACAATCTTTTCTGGTCACTACCATGTTTTTCATGCTTCAATCATTTACCCTAACAGCGCCTCAACTCTGTGTACTCCCCTAAACGGCTTCCTTGCCTACTGGTTTCCACTTTAGGATGGCATAGTCTGGGCTTAACTACTCTCAGCATTATTAGACAGGCAAACTTTCTCAAGATGTTCTTTATAACAGTACTATAACATGATAAACAATTATGATATTCAAGAGATTATAAGGAATATATGAGTTTAGTTAAACATGATTATGAATAAACTTACCTGGTTTTGTAACTCGTTTGAATGCTCCATAGCTGTTTTAGATACTTGTAAATAACTCAGATATTTCTTACAAGAGAGAAGATAAGAGAGAATATTAGAGAGAGAAGGTAAGGGTGAGGATGTCTGAGGATGTCCTCCTTCCTCAGATTTACATTCTATATAAAGAAAATTAAAACGACTCTTACTGTTTACAAATGACTCCTACTATTCATGAACGACCTTTACTGTTCATGATTATGACATATACTATTTACTTTATGACTCTTACTATTCATGAACGACCTTTACTGTTCATGATTATGACATATACTATTTACTTTATGACTCTTACTATTCATGAACGACCTTTACTGTTCATGAATGCGACTAGTACTATTTACTTTACATTATATGTTTCCAGTAGCTGTCTTCTTCTTTTGTCTTCTTGTTGATACCTTCATTCTAGTTGGACTTCTGGTACATAGTTATCATCTCCGTTGCACTTTGAACATATGTGGTCTGGATATTTGTGTCCTACTAGTTTGCAGTATCTTGTTAATAACTCGTTTGAAATAAATTCTTTTTTCAATGCTCTGGTAGTTGGTTGCATTTCTGGTTTTAATAATGATAAAATCCATTTCTGGACTTCATCCATATCTCCTTGGCGTAGTTCCTTCGAGTTGGCATATATCATCAATTGGTCTCTGGAATAGTAGCTCCAGATAGCATTTCCTTGTAGATAATTGTTAGCTAGTTCTTGAATAATAGTTGCTATACCAATTATTCTTTTATTAGCATAGAAACTTGGTATCTCCATTTTCTGTATCTCCGGTTGTTTCTCTATCTCTTCCGGTATTATCATATCTCGTGTTAGTCCTATTTTTATCACCTGTATTATGGGTTTTATTTCATCATATAGTATTTCCGCTGGTGCTGTATAGAATTTGATGAAGAATAGGTTGCCTTTTGTAATTCTCTTGAAGGTGACAAATGCTTTGTATAGCTCTGGTATTCCAATTATTTCTTCTCCGTCATGGGTATATACTGTGCTAAGTAATCCGTAGTTGTAACATGTTTTTACTAGGTTTGCTTTTGTTTTTGGCTGGGCTATAAGCCTATTATATCCCTGTAGTTTTTGGGTTACATAATCTTGTGTTGGATCTGTAGTAGTTGTTGATCTAGGGTTTAGGTTCAGAAATGTCTGGATTTTATATATATTCTCAATATATGTTTGAGTAATATGGTTATATACCTTTTTGTTGTGGTGTAGGCTATTAGCATAGGTTGAAGTTTGTGGGGCTATAACTATTGCTTCTCTTGGCTTTTTTGATGTAAATGGCTTATCAAATACGGTATTTAGGTTTACATTGATATGTGGCTTTTTGCTAACTTGTTTGCTTGTACCTGCAGCTGTATATAAAGCAACTGTGTTATGGGTTTTTTGGAGTTTCCCAACGTCTCCTTCTACCTCTGGAAGTTTAGAGTCTTCCGATTGACTTAGCTCCGCATTTTTATAGTCATGCTGCTGACTTTCTAGCTGTTGTAATCTTTTTCCCATACTCTCCATCTGTAAGGATAGAGTAGTAAGGATTGTAAATATGTCTTTTGATTCTTGGCTTTCATCTGTTTGGGTACCTTTGTCTTGATAGGTAGTCTGCAATAACATTCTTGTCAGTCCGTATTACTTCAATTGTAAATGTAAAATTTTGTATATTTAATACAAGTCTCCTTATTTCCTTTGTAGTTACTGAATCCTGTACTTTCCGAGTTATCCACCATTTTACTTGTGTATTATCTGTTCTTACTATAAATTTGTTATAAACAATATATGGCTCAAATGCTAACAAACATTTATATAATCCAAATAGTTCTTTCCTATTTATTTCCCATTTTAATTGTGGTTCCGTGTATGATCCGGAATAATATCTACAATGGTGTTCAATTTTTTCATTATCATATTTATATTTTAGAACTCCTCCGTAGCTGTGATCACTAGAATCAGTTTCTACAATATATGTAAATTGTTTCTTTTCATCTGGAAAATATAGTTTTGGTAATTTTTTACACATATTTTTTATCTTCTGTATATGTATTTTATCTTTTTCGTCAAAATGATATTCTATGTCCTTTTTTAATTTTTTCTGTAATGGTTTTAAGTTTTCTGCTAATTTAGGAATATATTCTCTTACTTGGTTAACCAATCCTAAAAATGATTGTAACTTCTTTTTTGTATCAAGTGTTTCATTCAAGTTAATTATCTTTTGTACTACATGGGTTTGCATTTTTATTCCGTTTTTATCTATTTGTATACCTAAAAATTCTATTTGATTTTTCATTACTTCTGCTTTCTTTTTACTTAAACTTATTCCTGATATTTCTACAATGTGTATGAATTTTTCTAGTAGTTTTATATGTTCGTTCTCTGTTCTAGAATATAGCAATATATCATCTATATATATTATACAATTTTCTAATTGGTTGAAGTAATTATCCATAAAATGTTGATACCTACCTGGTGCATTTTTATATCCAAAAGGTAATACGTTCCATTCGTAAAATCCTTGTGGTACTGTGAATGCTGTTAACTTTTTAGATTCATCTTCTAGTTTTAAATGGTAAAATCCTGATTTACAGTCAAATTTACTAAAATAGTTATATCCTTGTATTTGTCTAATTTTCAGTATTTTATTTGGTATCGGATAATTATATGTTTAAGATATAAAAAAATAGGAAATAACCTAAACTTAATGTTAGAAAAAGAAACTGTAAAACTAGAGGATAGTTTAACCGCCATGGTTAGAATAACAAAAGAAAACGAAGAAATAGATAGAAAACGAGAGATTAAAGAAATACAACAGCAAGCTAAAGAAAAAATACAACAGATAGAGGAAGTAAAAAACACTAAAATAACAGAATTAGAAAAAGAATTAGAGATGCTAAAACAGATGTATGCAAATAAACTAAAAGAAAAGGAAAAACGTAAAGAAGAAGAAGAAGAACTAAAACTAACAAATGAGATAGAAAGATTCAAATACGGTATTTAGGTTTACATTGATATGTGGCTTTTTGCTAACTTGTTTGCTTGTACCTGCAGCTGTATATAAAGCAACTGTGTTATGGGTTTTTTGGAGTTTCCCAACGTCTCCTTCTACCTCTGGAAGTTTAGAGTCTTCCGATTGACTTAGCTCCGCATTTTTATAGTCATGCTGCTGACTTTCTAGCTGTTGTAATCTTTTTCCCATACTCTCCATCTGTAAGGATAGAGTAGTAAGGATTGTAAATATGTCTTTTGATTCTTGGCTTATAAGAGTTTAGTTAAACATGATTATAAATAAACTTACCTGGTTTTGTAACTCGTTTGAATGCTCCATAGCTGTTTTAGATACTTGTAAATAACTCAGATATTTCTTACAAGAGAGAAGATAAGAGAGAATATTAGAGAGAGAAGGTAAGGGTGAGGATGTCTGAGGATGTCCTCCTTCCTCAGATTTACATTCTATATAAAGAAAATTAAAACGACTCTTACTGTTTACAAATGACTCCTACTATTCATGAACGACCTTTACTGTTCATGATTATGACATATACTATTTACTTTATGACTCTTACTATTCATGAACGACCTTTACTGTTCATGATTATGACATATACTATTTACTTTATGACTCTTACTATTCATGAACGACCTTTACTGTTCATGAATGCGACTAGTACTATTTACTTTACATTATATGTTTCCAGTAGCTGTCTTCTTCTTTTGTCTTCTTGTTGATACCTTCATTCTAGTTGGACTTCTGGTACATAGTTATCATCTCCGTTGCACTTTGAACATATGTGGTCTGGATATTTGTGTCCTACTAGTTTGCAGTATCTTGTTAATAACTCGTTTGAAATAAATTCTTTTTTCAATGCTCTGGTAGTTGGTTGCATTTCTGGTTTTAATAATGATAAAATCCATTTCTGGACTTCATCCATATCTCCTTGGCGTAGTTCCTTCGAGTTGGCATATATCATCAATTGGTCTCTGGAATAGTAGCTCCAGATAGCATTTCCTTGTAGATAATTGTTAGCTAGTTCTTGAATAATAGTTGCTATACCAATTATTCTTTTATTAGCATAGAAACTTGGTATCTCCATTTTCTGTATCTCCGGTTGTTTCTCTATCTCTTCCGGTATTATCATATCTCGTGTTAGTCCTATTTTTATCACCTGTATTATGGGTTTTATTTCATCATATAGTATTTCCGCTGGTGCTGTATAGAATTTGATGAAGAATAGGTTGCCTTTTGTAATTCTCTTGAAGGTGACAAATGCTTTGTATAGCTCTGGTATTCCAATTATTTCTTCTCCGTCATGGGTATATACTGTGCTAAGTAATCCGTAGTTGTAACATGTTTTTACTAGGTTTGCTTTTGTTTTTGGCTGGGCTATAAGCCTATTATATCCCTGTAGTTTTTGGGTTACATAATCTTGTGTTGGATCTGTAGTAGTTGTTGATCTAGGGTTTAGGTTCAGAAATGTCTGGATTTTATATATATTCTCAATATATGTTTGAGTAATATGGTTATATACCTTTTTGTTGTGGTGTAGGCTATTAGCATAGGTTGAAGTTTGTGGGGCTATAACTATTGCTTCTCTTGGCTTTTTTGATGTAAATGGCTTATCAAATACGGTATTTAGGTTTACATTGATATGTGGCTTTTTGCTAACTTGTTTGCTTGTACCTGCAGCTGTATATAAAGCAACTGTGTTATGGGTTTTTTGGAGTTTCCCAACGTCTCCTTCTACCTCTGGAAGTTTAGAGTCTTCCGATTGACTTAGCTCCGCATTTTTATAGTCATGCTGCTGACTTTCTAGCTGTTGTAATCTTTTTCCCATACTCTCCATCTGTAAGGATAGAGTAGTAAGGATTGTAAATATGTCTTTTGATTCTTGGCTTTCATCTGTTTGGGTACCTTTGTCTTGATAGGTAGTCTGCAATAACATTCTTGTCAGTCCGTATTACTTCAATTGTAAATGTAAAATTTTGTATATTTAATACAAGTCTCCTTATTTCCTTTGTAGTTACTGAATCCTGTACTTTCCGAGTTATCCACCATTTTACTTGTGTATTATCTGTTCTTACTATAAATTTGTTATAAACAATATATGGCTCAAATGCTAACAAACATTTATATAATCCAAATAGTTCTTTCCTATTTATTTCCCATTTTAATTGTGGTTCCGTGTATGATCCGGAATAATATCTACAATGGTGTTCAATTTTTTCATTATCATATTTATATTTTAGAACTCCTCCGTAGCTGTGATCACTAGAATCAGTTTCTACAATATATGTAAATTGTTTCTTTTCATCTGGAAAATATAGTTTTGGTAATTTTTTACACATATTTTTTATCTTCTGTATATGTATTTTATCTTTTTCGTCAAAATGATATTCTATGTCCTTTTTTAATTTTTTCTGTAATGGTTTTAAGTTTTCTGCTAATTTAGGAATATATTCTCTTACTTGGTTAACCAATCCTAAAAATGATTGTAACTTCTTTTTTGTATCAAGTGTTTCATTCAAGTTAATTATCTTTTGTACTACATGGGTTTGCATTTTTATTCCGTTTTTATCTATTTGTATACCTAAAAATTCTATTTGATTTTTCATTACTTCTGCTTTCTTTTTACTTAAACTTATTCCTGATATTTCTACAATGTGTATGAATTTTTCTAGTAGTTTTATATGTTCGTTCTCTGTTCTAGAATATAGCAATATATCATCTATATATATTATACAATTTTCTAATTGGTTGAAGTAATTATCCATAAAATGTTGATACCTACCTGGTGCATTTTTATATCCAAAAGGTAATACGTTCCATTCGTAAAATCCTTGTGGTACTGTGAATGCTGTTAACTTTTTAGATTCATCTTCTAGTTTTAAATGGTAAAATCCTGATTTACAGTCAAATTTACTAAAATAGTTATATCCTTGTATTTGTCTAATTTTCAGTATTTTATTTGGTATCGGATAATTATATGTTTTTGTTTTTGCATTTAAGTTTCTATAATCTATAACCATACGGCTTTTTCCTCTTTTTTGTTCACTATGCTTATTTACTATAAATGCTGGGCTAGTATGTTTACTATTACTTTCTTGTATGTAGTTATTATCTAATAATTCTTTTATATGCATTTTAAATTCTGTTAAATCATTAAAATTGTATTTTAAAGGTTTTTGTGTTATTATGCTATTTTCATCTATTAGTTCAATCTTTATTTTTGTTTGATGTTTTTCCCATCCTTGGAGTGGATTATCATTATATAGTAATTCTAGTTTATCTTGTAGTGGTTTTATCTTATTTATTGAGAAAATGATTATCTCTATATTATGGTTACTTTGTATTACATTTTCTAATTTTTGGGTAATCTTTTCACTTCCTTTAATCCAGGGTGTTGTTTTTCTTACTTTATTATTTACTCTTTTTGCTCCTAATTTTTGTTTACACGGGGTAGTAAACCACCAATGTGTTTTTGTTATAATATGTGGGTATAATTTATCTAAAAATGGCATTCCTAATAATATATCTTTATTTGTGAATTCGTAACTATATATTTCTTCTATGGTTAATATTTTATCCCATATTTGTATTTTTATATTTCTTGCTTTATATGTTATCATACTTCCTTCATTATTAAATCCTGTTACTACTATGGGGGTTTTTAGCTTTTCCCATTTACTTTCTGGTAAACAATTATGTCTACACATATTAGCTTCTGCTCCTGTATCCACCATAGGTGTATAATATCTATTATAATATCCTTCTACTATTATTTTGGAAAGTATGTATATCTTTGGCATTATATCAAAGTTCTTTTTATTATTATTTTCTTATTTTCATAACTTATTGTTAATTGCCTATCTTCTAATTTATATGGTTTGACTTTTTCTAACCATTTTATCCCTAGTGTAATATTTTTATCTCCTTGATATATTTTAAAATTTATTAATATTGGTATTCCTCCAATAATTAATTCTTTTTCAGTTGTTTCTTCGTTTTTTCTTAACGCTTTTGGTAGTTCTGAATTTTGTTGTTCTATTGTTACTATCTCTTGTTCTGGTATTAGTTCTCTTATAACATAATTCTCTTCCTGCCCTGTATTTATTAGTATTAAATATTTTCTTTGGTCCATTATTCCTGTTATATAATAATGATGTGGGTTTATTTCTTCTATTTTTTGTTCTATTAATTTTTGTGGAGTGGTATAATTTATTCTTTTTGATGTACTTCTTGATGTACTTCTTGATGATGTTTCTGGCATTTCATTATTTATTCGTTTTGATGTGCTTAATCTTTCTTTTACTATTTCTAAATCTTCATCCATGTCTATTTCTGTATAACTGTAATCATTGTTGTCTATAACTGATACTATTCTTTCGAATGGATTTTCTATTTTTATTTTATTTATTTTATTTTTAGCTGTTATCTTATGTTTTGTTGTTAAGACATATAGATTTTTACATCTTGCTGTGAATATTTTACTTCCTGGTGCTAATTCTATTCCAGACATTTTCCAGTATAATACTAATGATTTATCTATATTTTTATCATCTACTGCTACTGAATAGTTAGCACTTACTATAAATTTAAATTTTTGGTATATTAAGTTACCTCTTACAGCACTTATTATACTCTTTTCTATAGGTTGTACAATCCTATCATCTGCCAAGTATATTTCTATAGGGGTATCTATTCCTTCCCTAAAACATGCTTTTATTAGGATCTCCGTTCCTCCTAAGTGTACATATTTTATTGGATTTTTTGCTTTTATATCTTGTATTTCTTTATTTAGTAGTCTTTTATTTAAAATTGGTATTTGTGCTTTACCTTTGATGTATTTACAATCTATTATATGTTCTCTTTGGCTTACTACATAGTATTCTTCTTTTTGTCTTTTAAACCAATTCTTTATTGTTGGTACTTCTAATATTTTGTCTATACTTAGATCCAATTCTTTTCCTTTTATTTGTTCAAATATATTAGCGTCAAATATTATTTTTTGTTCTGAAGATTGTTCATCTTGGTGTTCTTCTTGTTGTATAATTTGTATATCTTTTTCAGTCATAATTTTCTTCATCTGACTCTTCTATATCCTTGTTTATTTCATTTTCAGAGAACTCGTTTTCTGATATCTCATATATGCTGTCTTCACTGCTTAATTCATAATCTACATATTCTACTTGTGTATATTTATCATTATCTATCAATATTTCGGTAATTTGTTTCTTCTTTGGGTTTTTTGGTAATTTACAATCTTTGGCTAAGTGTCCTAGCTTTCCACAATTATAGCAAGTACATTCTGTTACCAGTACTTAAAATATTTGTAACTATCAATTTTTGATTTGTTCATATTAATACTGAGATGTATACCTGTTGATACATATATCCATGGTTTCTATATTTCTCAGTGTTATTTCTTTTCTGTGTTGATAACTTTCAAGTTTATCTTCATAAAATTCAATTTCATTTTCTATAGTTAGTAAAGCTTTATTACGTAATTTATTATATCTAATAATATCTTTGCAGGTTTTAATATTGTATTTAACACAATCTATTTTTCTATTTATGTTACTGAGGTTTTTAAGAAGTTTCCATTTCTGGGTATTATTAGCATAGGTTGAAGTTTGTGGGGCTATAACTATTGCTTCTCTTGGCTTTTTTGATGTAAATGGCTTATCAAATACGGTATTTAGGTTTACATTGATATGTGGCTTTTTGCTAACTTGTTTGCTTGTACCTGCAGCTGTATATAAAGCAACTGTGTTATGGGTTTTTTGGAGTTTCCCAACGTCTCCTTCTACCTCTGGAAGTTTAGAGTCTTCCGATTGACTTAGCTCCGCATTTTTATAGTCATGCTGCTGACTTTCTAGCTGTTGTAATCTTTTTCCCATACTCTCCATCTGTAAGGATAGAGTAGTAAGGATTGTAAATATGTCTTTTGATTCTTGGCTTTCATCTGTTTGGGTACCTTTGTCTTGATAGGTAGTCTGCAATAACATTCTTGTCAGTCCGTATTACTTCAATTGTAAATGTAAAATTTTGTATATTTAATACAAGTCTCCTTATTTCCTTTGTAGTTACTGAATCCTGTACTTTCCGAGTTATCCACCATTTTACTTGTGTATTATCTGTTCTTACTATAAATTTGTTATAAACAATATATGGCTCAAATGCTAACAAACATTTATATAATCCAAATAGTTCTTTCCTATTTATTTCCCATTTTAATTGTGGTTCCGTGTATGATCCGGAATAATATCTACAATGGTGTTCAATTTTTTCATTATCATATTTATATTTTAGAACTCCTCCGTAGCTGTGATCACTAGAATCAGTTTCTACAATATATGTAAATTGTTTCTTTTCATCTGGAAAATATAGTTTTGGTAATTTTTTACACATATTTTTTATCTTCTGTATATGTATTTTATCTTTTTCGTCAAAATGATATTCTATGTCCTTTTTTAATTTTTTCTGTAATGGTTTTAAGTTTTCTGCTAATTTAGGAATATATTCTCTTACTTGGTTAACCAATCCTAAAAATGATTGTAACTTCTTTTTTGTATCAAGTGTTTCATTCAAGTTAATTATCTTTTGTACTACATGGGTTTGCATTTTTATTCCGTTTTTATCTATTTGTATACCTAAAAATTCTATTTGATTTTTCATTACTTCTGCTTTCTTTTTACTTAAACTTATTCCTGATATTTCTACAATGTGTATGAATTTTTCTAGTAGTTTTATATGTTCGTTCTCTGTTCTAGAATATAGCAATATATCATCTATATATATTATACAATTTTCTAATTGGTTGAAGTAATTATCCATAAAATGTTGATACCTACCTGGTGCATTTTTATATCCAAAAGGTAATACGTTCCATTCGTAAAATCCTTGTGGTACTGTGAATGCTGTTAACTTTTTAGATTCATCTTCTAGTTTTAAATGGTAAAATCCTGATTTACAGTCAAATTTACTAAAATAGTTATATCCTTGTATTTGTCTAATTTTCAGTATTTTATTTGGTATCGGATAATTATATGTTTTTGTTTTTGCATTTAAGTTTCTATAATCTATAACCATACGGCTTTTTCCTCTTTTTTGTTCACTATGCTTATTTACTATAAATGCTGGGCTAGTATGTTTACTATTACTTTCTTGTATGTAGTTATTATCTAATAATTCTTTTATATGCATTTTAAATTCTGTTAAATCATTAAAATTGTATTTTAAAGGTTTTTGTGTTATTATGCTATTTTCATCTATTAGTTCAATCTTTATTTTTGTTTGATGTTTTTCCCATCCTTGGAGTGGATTATCATTATATAGTAATTCTAGTTTATCTTGTAGTGGTTTTATCTTATTTATTGAGAAAATGATTATCTCTATATTATGGTTACTTTGTATTACATTTTCTAATTTTTGGGTAATCTTTTCACTTCCTTTAATCCAGGGTGTTGTTTTTCTTACTTTATTATTTACTCTTTTTGCTCCTAATTTTTGTTTACACGGGGTAGTAAACCACCAATGTGTTTTTGTTATAATATGTGGGTATAATTTATCTAAAAATGGCATTCCTAATAATATATCTTTATTTGTGAATTCGTAACTATATATTTCTTCTATGGTTAATATTTTATCCCATATTTGTATTTTTATATTTCTTGCTTTATATGTTATCATACTTCCTTCATTATTAAATCCTGTTACTACTATGGGGGTTTTTAGCTTTTCCCATTTACTTTCTGGTAAACAATTATGTCTACACATATTAGCTTCTGCTCCTGTATCCACCATAGGTGTATAATATCTATTATAATATCCTTCTACTATTATTTTGGAAAGTATGTATATCTTTGGCATTATATCAAAGTTCTTTTTATTATTATTTTCTTATTTTCATAACTTATTGTTAATTGCCTATCTTCTAATTTATATGGTTTGACTTTTTCTAACCATTTTATCCCTAGTGTAATATTTTTATCTCCTTGATATATTTTAAAATTTATTAATATTGGTATTCCTCCAATAATTAATTCTTTTTCAGTTGTTTCTTCGTTTTTTCTTAACGCTTTTGGTAGTTCTGAATTTTGTTGTTCTATTGTTACTATCTCTTGTTCTGGTATTAGTTCTCTTATAACATAATTCTCTTCCTGCCCTGTATTTATTAGTATTAAATATTTTCTTTGGTCCATTATTCCTGTTATATAATAATGATGTGGGTTTATTTCTTCTATTTTTTGTTCTATTAATTTTTGTGGAGTGGTATAATTTATTCTTTTTGATGTACTTCTTGATGTACTTCTTGATGATGTTTCTGGCATTTCATTATTTATTCGTTTTGATGTGCTTAATCTTTCTTTTACTATTTCTAAATCTTCATCCATGTCTATTTCTGTATAACTGTAATCATTGTTGTCTATAACTGATACTATTCTTTCGAATGGATTTTCTATTTTTATTTTATTTATTTTATTTTTAGCTGTTATCTTATGTTTTGTTGTTAAGACATATAGATTTTTACATCTTGCTGTGAATATTTTACTTCCTGGTGCTAATTCTATTCCAGACATTTTCCAGTATAATACTAATGATTTATCTATATTTTTATCATCTACTGCTACTGAATAGTTAGCACTTACTATAAATTTAAATTTTTGGTATATTAAGTTACCTCTTACAGCACTTATTATACTCTTTTCTATAGGTTGTACAATCCTATCATCTGCCAAGTATATTTCTATAGGGGTATCTATTCCTTCCCTAAAACATGCTTTTATTAGGATCTCCGTTCCTCCTAAGTGTACATATTTTATTGGATTTTTTGCTTTTATATCTTGTATTTCTTTATTTAGTAGTCTTTTATTTAAAATTGGTATTTGTGCTTTACCTTTGATGTATTTACAATCTATTATATGTTCTCTTTGGCTTACTACATAGTATTCTTCTTTTTGTCTTTTAAACCAATTCTTTATTGTTGGTACTTCTAATATTTTGTCTATACTTAGATCCAATTCTTTTCCTTTTATTTGTTCAAATATATTAGCGTCAAATATTATTTTTTGTTCTGAAGATTGTTCATCTTGGTGTTCTTCTTGTTGTATAATTTGTATATCTTTTTCAGTCATAATTTTCTTCATCTGACTCTTCTATATCCTTGTTTATTTCATTTTCAGAGAACTCGTTTTCTGATATCTCATATATGCTGTCTTCACTGCTTAATTCATAATCTACATATTCTACTTGTGTATATTTATCATTATCTATCAATATTTCGGTAATTTGTTTCTTCTTTGGGTTTTTTGGTAATTTACAATCTTTGGCTAAGTGTCCTAGCTTTCCACAATTATAGCAAGTACATTCTGTTAGTTTTTTCTTTTTCCTATATGGTTTTTTATGTTTATAATTTTTTACATAATATCTTCTTCTTGGTTTCCTATATTTATACTTTGAATATTTTGATTTAAATTTCTTTTTCTTTCCTTCTTTTTTGTAATATTTATCTGTGCAGCCAAATTGGGGTGCTATTCTACTTTTGCAACATGCCAAATTTTTTACTAATATTTTTTCCATTTTCATGTTTTCTTTATATTTTTCACATAATTCTATAAACCAGTTTTGTAGAAATTTTATCCTTACTCCTAATGTATCTGCTAGTCCTGCTTCGTTCCAACTTTTTATTATTTTTGAGCTAAAGGGTTCTGGTAATTTTGTAAAATATAATTTTCTTATCTCTTTACTTTCATCTGGACTATATGTTCCTTTATAATAATAGTCTCTAAATGCACAAGTATATTCATCTATATAACACATATTACATATTGCTAATTTTGTCATTAAATTTCTATTTGTAATTTTTTCTTTATTTTGTTCTTCTACTTCTGTTGTCATACTACTAAATTCATTTCTTATTGCTATTTCATATTTATTTAATATATCTGTAACTGTTGTTGTAGTTGTACCGTCAAGTTTTTTATTACTCCTTAATGTGTCTAAGCTTTCACTTGATAAATTTTGTAACCATAATTTTACAGTTCCTATTAATGTTCTTTCTATATATCCTGGTGTTTCCGTTATTGTTATTTTATTATCTATTAGTTGTTTTGAGATATATCCTATCCATAATTGTATTGTTTTATTTATATCTGCTACACAATCTAGATCTAAAAAATTATATTGTTCAGTTATCTGTCTTGGTGCCCATTTCTTATTTAACCTTTTATCCCATAATGTTTTGTTTCTGTCATATGCATCATAACTTACTCTGTAATAGGTTGGGTTTAATTGTTTTGGATTTTTTATTCCTGATATGCTTGGTTTATCTTCGTTCATATCTCCTGTATTTATTTCTGGGTTTATTTTTATCTTTTCTGTTTTTTCTATAAGTTCTGTGTATGTTTCACTTGTTTCTGAATAGTTTTCTCCTAGTTCTGTGTCTTTATCACTTTGGTCATTTATTTCGTTTATACTTATTTTTGATGGACTCTCCTGTACTTCTTCTAACTGTAATTTGAATCTTTCTATCTCATTTGTTAGTTTTAGTTCTTCTTCTTCTTCTTTACGTTTTTCCTTTTCTTTTAGTTTATTTGCATACATCTGTTTTAGCATCTCTAATTCTTTTTCTAATTCTGTTATTTTAGTGTTTTTTACTTCCTCTATCTGTTGTATTTTTTCTTTAGCTTGCTGTTGTATTTCTTTAATCTCTCGTTTTCTATCTATTTCTTCGTTTTCTTTTGTTATTCTAACCATGGCGGTTAAACTATCCTCTAGTTTTACAGTTTCTTTTTCTAACATTAAGTTTAGGTTATTTCCTATTTTTTTATATCTTCTTCCTAAGTTAGAAAATATTATTGTTATTTTTAATCCTTCTGGATTCTCATATGTTTTCTCTTCTAATGCGAATTCTTCTTTATTCATCTTTTATCCTTTAGATAACAAATATATTTATATTCTGTTTTAGATATTATATCGATTAATTTGGACAGCCTAGCTTTGTTTATTTTTGTGATACTTAAGTATTCATATTCTATATATAGTTTCTTTAGTTTCTTCCTAATTTTCTGCGATTTCTTAGTTATTTTGATTGTTTCACTGTTTTGCGGGTTTGTACTATTAATGTCAGTGTTATTTTTCATGATTTGCTTCTTAATATAAATGTTTATTTTTCATAGCTCTGATACCAATTTGGGGGTGGTTGTTTGAGTTCATCTTATTTTTCATAGGATCTTTTTTATGTAGTTGTGGAATTAAATGCTTTTTCATGATTATCTGTAGCTAGCGAAATTAACCTTGAAATTTCTTTTATATTTTCAAGTGTGTATTCTAAGTATTTAATATCTTTAGTTTTTTGATATTCTTCTATATTTTTTTCTAATATTATTTTTGACATATTTATATGTTTTAGAATTTCTAACCAGTACTTAAAATATTTGTAACTATCAATTTTTGATTTGTTCATATTAATACTGAGATGTATACCTGTTGATACATATATCCATGGTTTCTATATTTCTCAGTGTTATTTCTTTTCTGTGTTGATAACTTTCAAGTTTATCTTCATAAAATTCAATTTCATTTTCTATAGTTAGTAAAGCTTTATTACGTAATTTATTATATCTAATAATATCTTTGCAGGTTTTAATATTGTATTTAACACAATCTATTTTTCTATTTATGTTACTGAGGTTTTTAAGAAGTTTCCATTTCTGGGTATTATAGAATCTTATATAATGAAAAGTGTTATGTTTCATTTATAAAAAGATTTTATTAACTTGATATGTGATCATTAGTCTGAATATAAATCTAGTTCATATAGATCTAATATATCTATTTCATGTGATACAATTAGTTCTGTAAATGCTTGTTCCATTACATATATTATTTCAAAAGTAACTAAAATATCGTAAATTTTTCTTTTAACATCGTTATTAAGTCTCTTAAAGATATATAACATAAGTATTTTGTAGTCAATATTTTCTTCTAATAAATACGTGTGGTTGTTCATTTAGATTTATTATTTATCCTTATCATGTGTTTACTAAACATATTCCCTCTAACCTCTTTGTTTATCATAGAGTTTATCATATTTTAATAAGTTATACTGAACAATCTTTTCTGGTCACTACCATGTTTTTCATGCTTCAATCATTTACCCTAACAGCGCCTCAACTCTGTGTACTCCCCTAAACGGCTTCCTTGCCTACTGGTTTCCACTTTAGGATGGCATAGTCTGGGCTTAACTACTCTCAGCATTATTAGACAGGCAAACTTTCTCAAGATGTTCTTTATAACAGTACTATAACATGATAAACAATTATGATATTCAAGAGATTATAAGGAATATATGAGTTTAAATATTTTGATTTAAATTTCTTTTTCTTTCCTTCTTTTTTGTAATATTTATCTGTGCAGCCAAATTGGGGTGCTATTCTACTTTTGCAACATGCCAAATTTTTTACTAATATTTTTTCCATTTTCATGTTTTCTTTATATTTTTCACATAATTCTATAAACCAGTTTTGTAGAAATTTTATCCTTACTCATCTACTACAATTGAACTAGAATAAGAAAAAACACAATGGAACTGGTTCTTCTATCTCATTCAAGTAGCTTCAGGTATGCACACTCAAATCTTACATAAATTGCTTACAAAATCACCTTGCTCTTTTGCTTTCAATTTAGTTTAACTTTTGCGTTTGTGCAATACCTGAAAAAGAGAACAATCACTGTCATTTAATAGGTTAGAAATCAGAGTTTGATTGGGACTTAATTTCTGATCTTCTATCGTAGTTGAGTCCTTGAAGATATCAAACTCTAACACTCTCTTTATCCAGATTGTGTTCTCTTCATATAAGGAGACTTTCTCCCTTTATCCAATATGCAACGTTTTCGATCAAATCAGGAGATATTGCTGCTTGATCAGTAGGACTTATCTCCTTCATGTGCATCTCACATGTGTAGGTTGATCATGTTAGTGCTTCATAAGATGGACCTGGTCCGTGATTGAGTTCATTTGTTATTCTTCAAAACTTCACCTGTTCTTGGGCAAATAAATTCCCCCTTTTTGATGATGACAAACTCTGTGCTTTTTACTGATCAAAAAACCCGTAAGAACTCAGCTTAACCATCAACACTAAACTTAGAAAATTTTCTTTTCATCAAGGACCAGGTTAATTAGGTTATAAATATCACTTATTTCAGAATATGTGTAAAGCACAATATCTCTTCCCCCTTTTGGCATCATCGAAAAGTTGCATACAGAGTGTGAATTCAAGATTTTAATAAGTACTCATGGCCACTAGGGCAACTGCAAGTGCAATCATGGTGCAATCATCAGTAATCAAACAAACATATTTAAACTATCAAGGGCAGAATAATCATTGAACAAGAGAAAACAGTAGTTGTCATTAAGAGAGATATGTTGCCACTAACAATCCATAAAAATAAAGAAAAACATCCAAACCATGAGCAAACGATAGAAAAATCCCTAATTTGGGTCACTGGGGGAGGGGGGGTACTAGAACTAGTTTAGGAGATAGAAACTAGGAGTCCTAAGGCTTGGAGGAACTGGAGGGTTGAGTTTGGAGAAGATTCAGAATGTTCTGAAGAATTCCATCATTCTTTTCCTTTTCTTTTGCAAGCTCAATTCTGAGACCATCCCTTTCAACTTCCAGTTCAACCATACGAGCCTTGAGCCTAGCAATTTCAGCATCCTTAGCTGCACATTCCTGAACTAAAGTCCTAACCTTGCTGTTGATGGGTGTCCTCATGGATGAACCAGGTTCAACTGGGATGGCATTGACTAGATAGTCACAAGCAAGAAGATTTTTGATGCCAAAATGTTCTTTGCTTGAGGCCATTTTCCATTTATTCAGAGGCTCATTGAGCCTGTCCAGAACTGTGGTTAGTATGAAGCCATATGGGGTAGCATGAGCCTTAGAACCATTTATGACCATGCCTAGCAGTTTGACTATGAGGGCATGCCAGTTGATTTGCTTTCCTCTCTCTAGGCATTCCATAAGAACCAGATCCATGTAGTTGGCAGTGTGCCTTCTCTCCTGTCTTGGCAATAAGCACTTGTTGACAAACTCAAACACCACCTTGTGATGAGGCCTCATCTCACTTTTATGCACAGCTCTGGCTTCATTCACATTCTTTGAATCACATAACCTTTTGGTGATTTCAAGGGCAGTGGGAGGGAGTCCAGGCATGGCCACCTTTGCCTAGTATACTCATCAAACCCTTTAGAGGGTATGTCCTGAATCTCTCCCAGTTTCACAGCATCAAACTGCACTGGAACTCCCTTCACCTGGCTACTGACAACTCCATCCTTAACAACAGCATTTGCCATAAATTCAATCAACTCATTTCGAGCTAGCCTACCTTCCATGTGAAGGACCATGTCCTTCCATCCTTGAGAAGCCAAAGAGTCTACCAATATCATCATCCCTAGTTCCACCAGGTCCTTCAACAATCTACCTTTTTAAAGATTTTTCTTCTGCCCAAAATGGCAAGCTTATCCTGTTCCTTCTCAGATTCTTCTTCTTCTTCTTCTTCTTCTTCTTCTTCTTCTTCTTCTTCTTCTTCTTCTTCTTCTTCTTCTTCTTCTTCTTCTTCTTCTTCTTCTTCTTCTTCTTGTCCACTCCAATCATCATCATCAAAAACTTTGATTTGTTTAGCTTTCACTGCAGATCTTGTCCTATTGGCTAGTGTGGGTTCAACAGCTACAAACACAGAGGAGGACTTCTTGGAGGAAGTCTTGGGTTTCTTAGGCTTGGGTGTAGGAACCTCCACTATTGTACCCCTCTCTTGATGGACCAGTTCCACTCTTCTTATTCAACAGCCTCTGAGGATTATGCAACCTTTCCCTTATCCTTTTTCCTTTTCTTGCTTTCTTCTAAAGCCTTTTGTAGATCAGCTTCACTATGTTTTACCCTGCTTCTTGTGGCTCTACCCCTAGGCACTGAAGAGGCAGTAGGTGTTGGGGATGAGGCTTTTCTTTTTTTGGATAGCTTGGGAACATTTGGGGCTTTTGGTGTAGTAGTTTTGCGTTTCTTTGGGTCATAACTTGCCCCAACCTTTTTCAGTAGGTCAACCAAGGTTTCTTCAGTAGATGAAATATGTTCATCTCTTTGTTTGCTTAGATGAACCAACCCCTCAGCTGCTTCTCCAGAACTACTTCCCCTTGACTTCATGCCACTGTCATCTAACCTATCTTGTGCAACCCCACATATAGCAAGAATTGCTCCCTTCCTTTTTCCCCTCTCTTCACCACATGCACCCTCTCTCTCTTTTTCTTTTTCAGACTTCTTTTTACCTCCACTCCTACTCATCTTAGTCTACTCAACATCCCTAATGGGTCCAACTAGAACAAACCTAGTTTCTAAGTTTTCAACCACAGAGGAACTTACCTCAGAAGGAGATTTTTGAGTCTTTTCAGAGTCAGAAGACCCATGTCCATCTCCCTCAGTCGCGGATTGAAAGGATTCAGACTCAGAGCTAGAATCAGATTTTGGAGCTGGGATTTATTTCACTTGGCTAGCTTTCAACCTTTCATTTAAAACCTTCCTCAGAGCCCTAGATGCTACAGTTTTTCGAGCAAGCATTTTCTACCTTCGAAACCTAGGTTTTGGAGATACACTGGGTGGAGTAGATGAGGATGAATTTGAGAGAGATGGTGGTGGAAGAGTGCCAAGATGATCTTGTGAGTTAGACATGTTTCTTAGTTTTTTGAGAGAATTTGGGAATTTTGGAGAAGAGGGCAATTAGGATTGAAGAGGAATTTTTGACGGTTTTAGAATTATGAAGAAGGCTGGAGATGTGGTGCAAAGTATAGAAAATATACCTGGGCTTTCATATGAACCCATACTGATAAACCATGTTCTTCATATAGAACTCTCTTGAACATGCTTCAAATGCCATAATAGAGATAATATTGTAAGAGATCAGTGAGTCATATATACACATGTCATAGGAGTATACTAGTTAAAGTATGAAACTGAGTAAGAATTAATCTAGATATTTGCACAAGGTTAGAATTCCTAGCCAATTTTTTTTCCATTTTTTTGTGCATTCTGAGCTGGATCTATTAGGTGATCTTAATCATCCCTAATTCCAACCTATTCCTCTCAAAGTTTTCTCTACTCAGTGCTCTAATGAAGATGTCATCAATTTGCTTATCAGTAGCACAAAATTCTATGGAGATCAAACCTTTCTCATAGTTGTCTCTTAAGAAATGGTGCCTAACATCTATGTGCTTAGTCCACTTATGATGAACAAGGTTCTTTGTCATACTTATAGCACTAGTATTATCACAGAATATAGGAATGCAACCAACTTCAATGCCAAAGTCTACTAGCTGCTGTTTGATCCATAACAATTGAGCACAACAAGAGGCAGCAACAACATACTCAGCTTCAGCAATAGATAAGGCCACTGAATTTTGTTTTTTAGTAGCCCATGACACTAGACATGAACCAAGGAAGTGTGCCATACCTGAAGTGCTCTTCCTATCCACTAGGAAACCTGTATAATCAACATCAACATATCCTACTAGATTGAAATTACTACCTTTGGGGTACCAAAGACACAGATCAGTGGTGCCTTTTAGATATCTGTCAGTCAAGTGAGACTCTTTTGGATTTGCCTGAAAACGAGCACAATGCCCTACACTGAAAACAATGTCAGGTCTGATGGCAGTAAAATACAAGAGTGAACATATCATTACCCTATACAACTTTTGATCAACTGATGAACCAGGTTCATCAATGTCTAATTTAGTGGCAGTTGCAATGGGTGTGTCTATTTCTTTTGATTCTTCCATTTTAAACTTTTTGATAAGCTCTTTTGCATACTTCTGCTGATGGATCATGGTTCCATTAGGGATTTTTTGATCTGCAAGCCTAAGAAGAAGTTAAGCTCACCCATTATACTCATTTCAAACTCAATCCCCATTAATTTTGCAAAGTCCTTACTTAGCTTATCAGTGGTGGCCCCAAAGATTATGTCATCAACATATATTTGTACCACAAGGAGATCCGTACCTTTTTCCCTTAAGAATAAGGTACTATCAATTTTACCTCTTTTGTAACCATGCTCCAGTAGGAATTTGGACAGTCGTTCATACCATGCTCTTGGGGCCTACTTGAGTCCATAAAGAGGCTTGTCTAACTTGTACATATGCTCAGGACATTCTTTGCTCTCAAACCCTGGAGGTTGTTTTACAAACACTTCTTCTTTCAGATAGCCATTCAGGAAGGCACTTTTGACATCCATCTAATGAAGAGTGAATTCCATGTGTGCTGTAAAGGCTATGAGGAGTCTGATAGCCTCTAGTCTTGTAACTGGAGCAAAAGTCTCATCATAATCTATGCCTTCCTATTGACTGTAACCTTGGACCACCAGTCTTGCCTTGTTTCTTGTAACTATTCCATCTTCATCAAGTTTGTTTCTGAAGACCCATTTTGTACCAATAATGATCTGTCCTTAGGTCTTGGAACTAGATGCCAAACTTGACTTCTCTCAAACTGATTGATTTTATCTTGAATTGAATTTACCCAATCTGCATCCTGCAAAGCCTCATTAACATTTTTAGGTTCAATAAGAGATAAAAAGGCATCAAAAGCACACAGATTCTTTAATTGTGATCTAGTTTTGACTCCAGATGTTGGATCAGTGATAATGTTCTCAATAGGATGAGAACTTTGATACTTGTGAGGTTTTACAACCAACTGATTTATGCTAGATGTTTTTCCCATGTTCTGTTGCTGAGGAACAGGGTCATGAACAGGTTCTTTTAGGGGATTTATTTCAATTTCTCTTTGATCAGTTCCCCTTGTCAGGTTGCCCTAGATGGAAGAACCTGTTCCATCACCTGTTCCTTCTTTTGGTGCCACTTTGACTTGCAGTGAGGCTTCAGTCAAATCCTTTACCAATCCAATGGCTTCATATTCATGTTACTGTCTCTCAGAAAGAATGTTAGTTTCATCAAATACTACATGTACACTTTCTTCTACACACAAAGTTCTTTTATTGAACACTTTATATGCTTTGCTATATGTAGAATATCCCAAGAATACTCCCACATCACTTCTGGGATCAAACTTACCTAGGGAGTCTTTCCATTATTGTGCACAAAGCACTTGCATCCAAATGCCCTAAGATGGGATATATTTGGTTTCTCCCTTTAAGTAACTCACAGGGAGTCTTCTCTACAAGAGGTCTAGTCATGCATCTATTGATAATGTAACATGCAGTGTTTACAGCCTCTGCCCAGGCCATGGGGCAGTTTACTAGAAAGAAGCATAGTCCTAGCCATGTCTTCAAGAGTCCTGTTCTTTCTTTCAACTACTCCATTTTGTTGAGGGGTCCTAGGGGCAGAGAAGTTATGAACTATACCATTTTCATCACAAAATTCAGCAAACTTAGTATTTTCAAATTCAGTTCCATAATCAGACCTAATTTATGCAAGTTGATTTCCTAATTGTTTTTGAGTTTTTCTAACAAAGGTAGTGAACATGTCAAATTCTTCATCTTTAGATGTTAGAAATATTACCCAGGTAAATCTATAATAATCATCAACAAGTACCATTACATATTTCTTTCCTCCTCTACTCATGGTTCTTATTAGACCACAGAGATCCATATGGACCAGTTCCAACGACTTGGTTGTTCTTACCATTTTCTTGCTTTTGAAAGATGATCTTACCTGCTTCCCCCTTGCAAAGGCCTCACAAACTTTGTCTTCTTTGAACTTGATGTTGGGTAACCCTATTACCAAGTCCTTAGAAACCAATTTGTTTAGCTGATTCAGACTGACATGACCAAGTCTTTTGTTCCACAAGAGGGGGTCATTATCCAGCACACTTAGGCAGGTTAGTTCATTTTCTGAGAGAGAGTAGACAAATCTACAATGTAAATATTGTTAACTCTTTTTCTCTGCAAAACAATCTTGTCAGTGGTAAGGTTAATCACAAAGCATTTAGTAGAGGTAAATGCTACAAGGTTACCTCTGTCAAATAGTTGTGACACACTGATCAGGCTGTATTTCAAGCCATCTATCAAATAGACATTCTCAATGGAGTGAGAGTCTGTCTTACCCACCTTTCCAACCCCAATGATCTCACCTTTCTTCCCATTTCCAAAGGAGACATTGCCTCCCCTTAAATCCTCAAGTGAAAGGAACTGGTTCTTGCTTCCAGTCATATGTTTTGAGCAGCCACTATCCATGTACCATATTTGGCTACTTCCCTTGCTTGGACCTGCAAAAAGAAATCAGGGGTTAGTCTTAGGAACCCAAACTAGTTTGGGTCCCTTTCTATGGGCAAAGGGATAAATCAAATTCCTTCTAGTCCAACCGGGCAGCCTATTTTTTTCTTGAACAAAAGTTTTGTTCTTTTGACTGGCCTTTTCTTTTGCATTACATTCATTTTTGTAATGACCAGTCTCTCCACAATGTGTGCAAATTTTGTTCTCAGGAAGAGTGAAGTACTTGCTTTTAGGATCCCACTTAGGTGCTTGAGTCCCACTTAGATGTTGGGTAACCCTATTACCAAGTCCTTAGAAACCAATTTGTTTAGCTGATTCAGACTGACATGACCAAGTCTTTTGTTCCACAAGAGGGGGTCATTATCCAGCACACTTAGGCAGGTTAGTTCATTTTCTGAGAGAGAGTAGACAAATCTACAATGTAAATATTGTTAACTCTTTTTCTCTGCAAAACAATCTTGTCAGTGGTAAGGTTAATCACAAAGCATTTAGTAGAGGTAAATGCTACAAGGTTACCTCTGTCACATAGTTGTGACACACTGATCAGGCTGTATTTCAAGCCATCTATCAAATAGACATTCTCAATGGAGTGAGAGTCTGTCTTACCCACCTTTCCAACCCCAATGATCTCACCTTTCTTCCCATTTCCAAAGGAGAAATTGCCTCCCCTTAAGTCCTCAAGTGAAAGGAACTGGTTCTTGCTTCCAGTCATATGTTTTGAGCAGCCACTATCCATGTACCATATTTGGCTACTTCCCTTACTTGGACCTGCAAAAAGAAATCAGGGGTTAGTCTTAGGAACCCAAACTAGTTTGGGTCCCTTTCTATGGGCAAAGGGATAAATCAAATTCCTTCTAGTCCACCCGGGCAACCTATTTGTTTCTTGAACAAAAGTTTTGTTCTTTTGACTGGCCTTTTCTTTTGCATTACATTCATTTTTGTAATGACCAGTCTCGCCACAATGTGTGCAAATTTTGTTCTCAGGAAGAGTGAAGTACTTGCTTTTAGGATCCCACTTAGGTGCTTGAGTCCCACTTAGATGTTGGGTAACCCTATTACCAAGTCCTTAGAAACCAATTTGTTTAGCTAATTCAGACTGACATGACCAAGTCTTTTGTTCCACAAGAGGGGGTCATTATCCAGCACACTTAGGCAGGTTAGTTCATTTTCTGAGAGAGAGTAGACAAATCTACAATGTAAATATTGTTAACTCTTTTTCTCTGCAAAACAATCTTGTCAGTGGTAAGGTTAATCACAAAGCATTTAGTAGAGGTAAATGCTACAAGGTTACCTCTGTCACATAGTTGTGACACACTGATCAGGCTGTATTTCAAGCCATCTATCAAATAGACATTCTCAATGGAGTGAGAGTCTGTCTTACCCACCTTTCCAACCCCAATGATCTCACCTTTCTTCCTATTTCCAAAGGAGACATTGCCTCCCCTTAAGTCCTCAAGTGAAAGGAACTGGTTCTTGCTACCAGTCATATGTTTTGAGCAGCCACTATCCATGTACCATATTTGGCTACTTCCCTTACTTGGACCTGCAAAAAGAAATCAGGGTTAATCTTAGGAACCCAAACTAGTTTGGGTCCCTTTCTATGGGAAAAGGGATAAATCAAATTCCTTCTAGTCCACCCGGGCAGCCTATTTTTTTCTTGAACAAAAGTTTTGTTCTTTTGACTGGCCTTTTCTTTTGCATTACATTCATTTTTGTAATGACCAGTCTCGCCACAATGTGTGCAAATTTTGTTCTCAGGAAGAGTGAAGTACTTGCTTTTAGGATCCCACTTAGGTGCTTGAGTCCCACTTAGATGTTGGGTAACCCTATTACCAAGTCCTTAGAAACCAATTTGTTTAGCTGATTCAGACTGACATGACCAAGTCTTTTGTTCCACAAGAGGGGGTCATTATCCAGCACACTTAGGCAGGTTAGTTCATTTTCTGAGAGAGAGTAGACAAATCTACAATGTAAATATTGTTAACTCTTTTTCTCTGCAAAACAATCTTGTCAGTGGTAAGGTTAATCACAAAGCATTTAGTAGAGGTAAATGCTACAAGGTTACCTCTGTCACATAGTTGTGACACACTGATCAGGCTGTATTTCAAGCCATCTATCAAATAGACATTCTCAATGGAGTGAGAGTCTGTCTTACCCACCTTTCCAACCCCAATGATCTCACCTTTCTTCCCATTTCCAAAGGAGACATTGCCTCCCCTTAAGTCCTCAAGTGAAAGGAACTGGTTCTTGCTTCCAGTCATATGTTTTGAGCAGCCACTATCCATGTACCATATTTGGCTACTTCCCTTACTTGGACCTGCAAAAAGAAATCAGGGGTTAGTCTTAGGAACCCAAACTAGTTTGGGTCCCTTTCTATGGGCAAAGGGATAAATCAAATTCCTTCTAGTCCACCCGGGCAGCCTATTTTTTTCTTGAACAAAAGTTTTGTTCTTTTGACTGGCCTTTTCTTTTGCATTACATTCATTTTTGTAATGACCAGTCTCGCCACAATGTGTGCAAATTTTGTTCTCAGGAAGAGTGAAGTACTTGCTTTTAGGATCCCACTTAGGTGCTTGAGTCCCATAACCAAGTCCTCTTTTGTTACTACTGTGATATTCTTGTAGCCAAGAGAGTTCAGTAGAAGTCTTGTTCCATTTGCAAGTTCTGTCTAGTTCATGTTTTACCTTCCCTAGATCTTCTTTTAATACTCTTATCTGCTCATCTTTCCTGTACAGCTCATCCTTCATTTTTCTTAAGTTTTCTTCTAGGGTGAGATGTGTGTGATCAGTTTTTTTCTTTCCTGTTCCTAGTTTCAATTTTAAGTTCTCAGACCTAAGTTCTAGGACACTAGTGTCAAGTTCAAGAACCTGGTTCTTCAACTCAATATTTTCACTTTCACTCTCATTAGCCCTAGACTCTAGATTTTTGCACTTGGCTTTTAGGATCATACATTCCCTAGACAGCTCTTTGTTCTCATTGTTAATTATCTCAGAATCATCAATAAAGTCTAGCAGCAGCTCAGACAACCTTTCTTTAGACAAGAATTTAATCTTGTCTTTGAGATGAAGAGTACTTACCTCTTATTCATCATCTGATTCTCTGATGGCCATAAATGCTTGTTCATCTCTAACTTCATCTTCTGAGTCCTCATTTGATGTTTCTCCCCAAGAAGCAACCATATCCTTTGTTGATCCTTTGTTCCTTTTTGGTTGAACCTATTCCTTCTTCCTGTTCCTTCGTTCAGCCCTTTCCTTCTTCCACTCAATTTCCCATTGAGGGCAATTCTTGATCATGTGATCAGTCTTACCACACCTGTAGCAACCCTCATTGGTCTGTTTCTCAGGAGCCCTTGGTTTGTTGAAGGTTGTACCTCTTGAAGAACCTTTTCCTCTCATCAGGTACTTTTTGAAATCTCTTGTGATCATAGCCATTTCATCATCCTCCAGATATGAACCTTCAACAATTCTGAGAGCCAGACTTCTTTCCTTCTTTGGTGCATCCATTTTCATGGTTTGCCTTCTCAGTTCATAGGCAATAAGGTTTCCAATTATTTTATCCATATTGAGGGTAGCAATGTTCTTTGATTCTTGAATAGCAGTGATTTTGCTTCCCCAAGAGACTGGCAGAACCCTTGTCAAAATCTTCTCAACTTTGTCTTCTTCAAGAATAATCCTTCCAAGAGACTTAAGTTGATTTGTCAATATGGTGAACCTTGTATACATCTCTTGGATGGTTTTTCCTTCCTTCATGATGAAATTCTCATACTGAGAATATAACTGTGTTCCTCTGGACCTCTTCACTTGAGGTGTTCCTTCATGAGCCACTTGCAAAGTGTCCTAGATTTCCTTAGCAGTGGTACAACTTTGAATTCTACTGTACTCATCTGAACCTAGTCCACACACAAGCCATTTCTTATCCTTAGCATTCTTCTCCCACTTCTTCAGGTCTTCAGCAGTGCAGTCAGCTCTTGTCTTTGGCACATCCACTCCTTCAACATTCTTCTTAGTAGTTGCTAGAGGACCATCAGTGACTATTCCCATATTTCATAGTCTTCTCCTATGATGTGATCCCTCATCCTGTTATTCCACCAAAAATAGTATTGACCATTGAAAAGTGGAGGCCTAGCAGTGGATTGGCCTTCCCAGTTCCCAGGTAGTGCACTCATGTTGATCTTTTCCTAAGGTGTTAGCCTCTTCAAGGATAACCCGCTCTGATACCAATTGATGTTCTAAACGTCAATACCACACAAGACGGGGGGGGGGGGGGTGATTTGTGTGGTACCCAATTTTCGCTCTAGAAGAACTAGGTTCTTCTAAATGTTCTAACTACTACTGTTTGTGGAATAAAAAGTACATAAAATAAAGAACACAAAGATTTTTATGTGGAAAGCACCTGGCTCAAAAGGTGAATAAACCACGACCTACTACTCAATAGGATTTTCCCAAACTTCCACTAAAATCACTGAGCCGAAACAACATTTACAAAAACTCTTTGTAAACCTAAGGATTAACTCTAATCCCTTGTAGCACACAACCTCAACTGTTACGATAACTTCAAGTTAGCTTATAACTTGAACACTCAAAGTACCTAATACAATTGCTTCTATGAAAGTTGAAAGGTACAACTTTAAACCACCTACTACAATTGAACTAGAATAAGAAAAAACACAATGGAACTGGTTCTTCTATCTCGTTTAAGTAGCTTCAGGAGTGCACACTCAAATTTCACATAAATTGCTTACAAAATCGCCTTGCTCTTTTACTTTCAATTTAGTTTAACTTCTGCATTTGTGCAATACCTGAAAAAGAGAACAATTACTATTATTTAATAGGTTAGAAATCAAAGTTTGATTGGGATTCAATTTCTGATCTTCTATCGTAGTTGAGTCCTTAAAGATATCAAACATTAACACTCTCTTTATCCGGATTGTGTTCTTTTCATATAAGGAGACTTTCTCCCCTTATAAAATATGCAACATTTTCGATCAGATCAGGAGATATTGCTTCTTGATTAGTAGGACTTATTTCCTTCACGTGCATCTCACATGTATAGGTTGATCATGATAGTGCTTCACAAGATGGACCTGGTCCATGACTGAGTTCATTTGTCATTCTTCAAAACTTCACCTATTCTTGGGCCAACAAGAATGCTCTAGAGAGAACCAGAGATAGAGAGACAGATAGAGAGACCGGTTGAGAGAGAAATAAGGGGGGGGGGGAATGAGAGATGAGAGGTAGTCATTAGGGTTTAATTTTGGTAGGGGCTGATCTAGACTGTGGATTCAAATAATTAACAGCTCAGATAGAATGGGGATTGGGCTGGGTAGGATAGGGTATTGAGTCGGGTGATTTTAACGGATTGGGCCTGGGGTATGGTGGGTTATTTAATTGGGTTTGGGGTTGGTTTAATTGGGTTATAATTGAAATAAAAATGGCTAATTGTTAAATACCCATCAAAATTAAATAAATTATTAATAAAAATAGATATAATTAGATAAATTGAAATTAAAGCTAAATAGGTGAAATTAAGGTAATTAACTAATATTTAAAATATAAAATGACCGATTATTGAATTAAAATAGCATAAAGTGTACAATTAGGCTATAATTGCAAAATTATTGTAATTATAACTAAGCAATGCCAAGTTGGCTAATTTGTGAAATAATTAAATCCTAATAGGATTAAAAATGATATATTGTGCTAAGAAATACTTTGAAATTACTTGTAATGTAATTTATGAATAATTATTGGATATAAAATACAGAATAAATTAGAAAATAAATTGATAATAATATGGAAAATTATGGAAAAATATCAATTATTATAAAAAGTGATTTTGAAGGTATATGCAAATTTAAAAATAGTTTGAGGAAAAATTGGGTATCAGTACTCTTTTCAAACAGGAAGAAGCTTGGGGAGCACTTTTCAAGAGGGATTTTCAGAGGAGTTCATTGAGGTAAGGTCTTTGGTCCCTAAACTCGTTATTGAAATGATTTTTATCAATTTAAGCATGAAAAATTAAGGAAACGCAGTGGTAAATTAGGGGTTAGGGCTTGACTAATTAGAGACCTTTGAGTGATGATTTGAGGGACCATTGAGGTCCAATTTTGTTACTTTTGGTATGACTGAACTCGTGGGAGTGTGAGGAATCTGGAAATGTAAATTTTACCTAATTTTGAGACTTGGGCTCGAGGGACATTTTGGTCATTTTACCTAATTTCACGCAGTAGCTTAGAGTTTCTTTGTAGAATTAGTTACTTGAAGTGTTATTTACATTATGAAATTGAATTGAATAGATTTGGGCCATTTGGAGATGAGTACTTGTGGCAAGAGCGTGGTTTCAGATTGATTTGCACTAGTTCGAGGTTAGTGGCTTGCCTAACCTTGTGTGGGGGACCTTCCCCTTAGGATTTGGTATTATTGTTAGTTGAATTGCCTTGTACGTGAGGTGACGAGTGTGTCCTTGTGCTAATTGTTGAAAATATGGTTTTTATTAAGTAATTACTAGTATGTTTACTTCCCTGTTTATCTTGGGCATGGACTGGTTATTGCCCCATTATGCTATTTTTGATTGTCACGCTAAAACAGTGACGCTGGCTATGCTAGGTGTACTGCTTGTTGATTGGAGGGGTACTTTAGATCATACTCCGAGTATAGTTATTTCTTTTCTTAAAGATCAGCGTATGGTTGAGAAGGGGTGTGACGCGTATTTAACCTATGTGAAAGATGTCAGTATTGATACCCCTTCAACTGATTCAGTCCCAGTAGAATGAGATTTTCCCGATGTGTTTCCAGCTAATCTTCCGGGCATGGCGTCGGATAGAGATATTGATTTTGGAATTGATCTGTTGCCAGGCACTCAGCCCATTTCTATTCCCCCGTATCGTATGGCTCCTCCTAAGTTGAAGGAGTTGAAGGATCAGTTACAGGAATTTTTTAATAAGGGTTTTATTCGGCCCAGTGTATAACCTTGGGGTGCTCCTGTCTTGTTTGTGAAGGAAAAGGATAGTTCTATGCATATGTGTATGGATTATCGCCAGTTGAACAAAGTTACAGTGAAGAACCATTATCATTTGCCTCGTATTGATGATCTATTTGACCAGCTTCAGGGTGCACGAGTATTTTCTAAGATTGACTTGCGCTCAGGTTACCATCAGTTGAAGATTCAGGAACTAGTTATCGCGAAGACTACTTTCAAGACTGTTATGGTCATTACGAGTTCCTTGTTATGTCATTTGGGCTGACCAATTCCCCAGCAACCTTTATGCATTTGATGCAAAGTATGTTCCGGCCGTATCTAGACTCGTTTCTCATTGTCTTTATTGATGATATTCTGGTGTAAGACTGGAGTCGGGAAGATCATGAGTAGCACCCGAGGACTGTGCTTCAGACTCTAAGAGAGAAGAAGTTATATGCTAGGTTCTCAAAATGTGAATTTTGGTTGGATTCTGTGGCATTCCTAGGCCACGTGGTATCGAGTGAGGGTATTCAAGTGGATCCAAAGAAAATAGAGGCCGTGCAGCGTTGGCCCAGACCATCCTCAGCTACATAGGTCTGTAGTTTCCTTAGCTTGGCGGGTTACTACCATCATTTCGTTGAGGGTTTTCATCGATTGCAGCCCCTATGACCAGACTGACCTAGAAGGGTGCTCTGTTCCAGTGGACGGAAGAGTGTGAGGTGAGCTTTCAAAAGCTCAAGACAGTTTTGACTACAGCCCCAATTTTGATACTGCCTATAGGTTCGGGGTCTTATACAGTCTATTGTAATGCCTCGAGGATTGGCCTCGAAGCGATGTTGATGCAAGACGGTATGGTAATTGCCTACGCATCCAGATAGTTGAAGGTTCATGAGAAGAATTATCCGGTCCACTACCTTAAGTTAGCTGCTACTATTCACACCCTAAAGATCTGATGTCATTATTTGAATGGTGTCCCTTGTGAAATTTATACTAATCATTGGAGCTTGTAGCACCTGTTCAAGCAAAAGGATCTAAATTTGCACCAGAGGAGGTGGTTAGAGTTGCTGAAGAACTATGATATCACTATTTTGTATCACTCATGCAAGGCCAATATGGTAGCCGATGCCTTGAGTTGCTGGGCAGAGAGTTTGGGAGCTTGGCTTATTTACCAGCATCGGAGAGGCCTATGGTGATGGATGTTCAGGCCTTAGCCAACCAGTTTATAAGATTGGATCTTTCAGAGCCTATTCGGGTTCTAGCTTGCGTGGTTTCTCGGTTTTCCTTATTTGATCATATCAGGGAGCATCAGTATGATGACCCTCATTTGCTTGTCCTCAAAGATAAGGTTCAACATGGTGATGCCAAAGATGTGACTATTGGTGATGACGGTGTATTGAGGATGCAGAGTCGGATTTGTGTACCCAATGTTGATGGGCTTCAGGAGTTGATTCTGGAGAAGGCCCATAGTTCGCGGTATTCCATTCATCCGGGTTCTGCGAAGATGTATCAGGATTTGAGATAGCACAACTGGTGGAGGCGGATGAAGAAAGATATAGTTGGATTTGTAGATCGATACCTTAACTGTCAGTAGGTGAAGTATGAGTATCAGAGACCGGGTGGGTTGCTTCAGCAGATAGAGATTCCAGAGTGGAAGTGGGAGTGGATCACCATGGACTTTGTAGTTGGGCTCCCACGGACTTTGAGAAAATTCGACGCTATTTGTGTGATTGTGGATCGACAGACCAAGTCCGCGCACTTCATTCCTGTGTGTACTACCTATTCTTCGAAGCATCTAGCAAAGATTTATATCCAGGAGATTGTTTGTCTGTATGGTATTCTAGTTTCCATCATTTTAGATAGAGGTACTCAGCTCATATCATGGTTCTGGAGGGCCGTTCAACATGAGTTGAGTACTCGGGTGGAGTTGAGTACATCATTTCACCCTCAGACGGACGGACAATCCGAGCACACTATTCTGATTCTTGAGGATATGCTCCGTGCGTGTGGGATTGAGTTTGGAAGGTCTTGGAATCAGTTCTTGCCATTGGCGGATTTTGCTTACAACAACAGCTATCAGTCCAACATTCAGATGGAACCGTATGCGGCCTTCTATGGTAGGCAGTGTAGGTCCCCGGTGGGTTGGTTTGAGCCGAGTGAGGCTAGATTATTGGGCACAAACTTTTTATAAGATGCTTTGGAGAAGGTTAAGGTGATTCATCATAGATTCCGTATAGCCCAGTCCAGATAGAAGAGCTATGCAGACCAGAAGGTTTGTGGTGTTTCCTATATGGTTGGAGAGCGGGTTCTGCTTCGTGTTTCGCCTATGAAGGGCGTTATGAGATTTGGGAATATAGGAAAGTTGAGTCCAAGGTTTATTGGTCCTTTTGAGATATTGCGGCATGTTGGGGAGTTTGCTTATAAGCTTGCCTTACCTCCCAGCTTGGAAGGAGTTCATCTGGTATTTCTTGTTTCAATGCTCCGGAGGTATCACGGTGATCCTTCGCATGTGTTGGGTTTCAGTTTAGTCCAGTTGGACAAGGATATATCTTATATTGAGGAGTCGGTGACAATATTGGACATGTTGGTTAGAAAGCTGAGGTGGAAGAACATTGCATCAGTAAAGGTTCAGTGGTAGGGTCAGCTGGTTGAGGAGGCTACTTGGAAGACCGAGCAGGATATGCACAGCCGTTACCCTCATCTTTTCACTAATTCAGGTATGTCCCTATGCTCGTTCGAGGACGAACGAATGTTTAAGTGTAGGAGGATGTGATGACCTGGCCAGTCGTCTTAAGAATTAATGCCCCGATCCCCTATTAACTGCTTTCCCCATGTTTATTTTTGCTATTTTGATTTTCCAGAATGTTCGGTTTTGAGTTTCGGAGAGTTTTGGGACACTTAGTCCCTAAATGAGAGATTAAGTGTTGGAAATTTGACCATCGTCGGAACAGTGTAAAGACGGCCTCGGAATGGAATTCCGTCAGTTTCGTTAGCTCCGTTGAGTGATTTCAGGCGTAGGGGCGTGATCGGATAGATGTAATTGGGACTATAGGACGGTATCCTAGAAGGTACGCCGGTTGTTATCTCTATGTTGAGTTGTATTTCCTTTCCGTGATTATTTTGTCTCTGTTCTAGTTGCCGTTGTTCTTTCTATTCTATGTTGTTTCTTACTGTTACACTTAATTATACTGTCTTATTCTACACTATTAGAACTTATATTTTATTTAACCTCAGTAGGGCCCTGACCTTCCTCGTCACTACCCGATCGAGGTTAGGCTTGACACTTACTGAGTACCGCTGTGGTGTACTCATGCCCTTTCTATGCATGTTTATCATGTGCAGATCCAGGTACTTCGACTCAGAGTTACCATCCTTGAGGCGGGGCGACCCTTTGGAGACTTCGAGGTGTATCTGCCTCGTCCGCAGACCGAGGAGTCTATATCCATTCTCTCTTGTAGTTATAGCCCTTCTGTATTTACCTTGTTTTAGACTATTTTGGAGTTAGAGCACTATGTAGTATTCTTAGTTTGTGATTTATAGGTTTCTGGGTTTTGGGAATATGTCTTGGTTTTTGAGAGTTAAATATTGTGTATGCCGAGCGACACTTTTTAACTCTATTTTATTACTCTATTTCTGTTTTAAATTATTTTCTTCCGCATATTGGTTTGTTTTTCCGCATTATTAGGCTTACCTAGTTGTAGGGACTAGGTGCCATCACGATGGCTCACGGAGGGCGAACCAGGGTCGTGACAAGTTGGTATTAGAGCTCTATGTTCATAGGAGTCATGGATCACAAGCCGGTGTATTAGAGTCTCGTTGATCGGTATGGAGACATCTGTACTTATCTACAAGAGGCTATGTAATTGTTAGTAAAATTCCACTTTATTTGATTTCCTTGTCGTGAGATATTTTGATATCACAATTCTAAACTTCTGTCTTCTATTTTCTCACAGATGGTGAGGACACGCGCTACCCGAGATGATCAGGGACCCACGCCCCCTAGTGTAGTCGTCAGAGGCTAGGGACGGGGTAGAGGCTGAGGACGCGCACGTGGTGCAGCCAGAGCACCTGCACGAGCTGCCACCGACGTACTACCAGCAGTTCCAGCCGGAGTCCAGGCACCTGATATGCGTACTGCTACTACGACTCCAACTCTTCAGGAGACTCTAGCACAGTTCATGAGCATGTACACCACTTTGGCTCAAGCAGGGTTGCTTCCCCTTGTTGCAACTACGTCTCAGGCTGGGGGAGGAGCACAAACTCCCACCGCCCACACTCTTGAGCAGCGAGTGCATGTTGAGCAGGTCAATGAGATTATTCCTATACAGCCTGCGGTCCAAGATCAGTCCGAGGATAGGGTAGCGACTTCCAAGGATGAGCAGCTGAGGCTTGAGAGGTTTAAGAAGAACAAGCCTCCTGTATTCAGTGGTCTAGCATCAGATGATGCTCTAGGATTTCTAGATGAGTGTTACTGCATTCTTCGTACCATGGGTATACAGGATTGAGCAGGGTTTCCTTCACTACTTTCTAACTTCGAGGAGCTGCCTATGAGTGGTGGCGCACCTATGAGTTAGACAGTATGGATGAGGCTGCTTCACTGACTTAGACTTGGTTTTTGGATCTGTTCCTGAGGGAATATGTTCCTCAGAGCCTCAAAGATGTATGGCGCGCAGAGTTTGAGCATTTGCGCCAGGGTGCTATGACTGTCTTAGAGTATACTGTCCGTTAAACTAGTTTGGCTAGACATGCACCAGCCTTGGTTTCTACTTTTCGTGAGAGGGTTCGCCGGTTTATTAAGGGCCTTATTCCCAACATCAGGTCTAGCATGGCTCGTGAGTTGGAGATGGATATTTTTTTATTAACAGGTGGTGAGGATTGCTAGGAGGATTGAGGGTACGCATGCTAGGGATAGAGAGGAGAGGGAGGCCAGGAAAGCCAATAAGCCTCGAGAGTCGGTCCATTATTTTGGTTCCCGTGCCCCAACTGTAGGTCGTCATGGTAGGGGTTATATGAGTCGCCCTGTTCGTTTAGCTCTTCTAGCAGTCAGTGGTATCCCAGTTCCTCCTAGACTGAGCCTTATTATGCACCTCTGGTATCTAGCGCGCCTCCTGCGCAGGGTGCTTTCAGAGGTCAGTCCAGCAGACCTGCCTGGAGCCAGTCACAACCACCACATCCTCCTAGAGCTTGTTTTGAGTATGGTGACACACTCCATATGGTGAGGGATTGACTTGGGAGGAGTGCACCTCCACATGCTTCTCAGCCACTACATGCCCATCAGTGTTCTCAGGCTATGGTTACAACTCCAGTTGCTACCCCACCTGCTCAGCCAACCAGAGATGGAGGTCGGGGAGGTAGAGGTCGCCCTAAAGGGGGAGGCCAGGCCAGATATTATGCCCTTACTGCCCGTACCGAGGTTGTTTCCTCCGATTCTATCATCACAGGTACTATATTGGTTTGTCATTGAGATACATCGGTTCTATTCGATCCAGGCTCCACTCACCCTTATGTGTATTCTTATTTTGCTCTGCATTTGGGTGTACCTCGGGATTCTTTGAGTTTCCCTATTTATGTTTCTACTCATGTGGGAGATTCTCTTATTGTGGACTGCATTTATCAATCGTGTTTGGTTGCTCTTAGTGGTTTTGAGACCATATTATTGTTGCTCAGCCTGGTAGATTTTAATATTATCTTGGGCATAGACTGGTTGTCGCCACATTATGCTATTCTTGATTGTCACGCCAAAACCGTGATGCTGACTATGCTAGGTGTACCGCATGTTGAGTGGAGGGGTACTTTAGATCACACTCCCATTAGAGTTATTTCTTTTCTTAAAGCTCAGCGTATGGTTGATAAGGGGTATGACACGTATTTAGCCTATGTAAGGGATGTCAGTATTGATACCCCTTCAGTTGATTCAGTCCCATAGTAGGGGATTTTCCCGATGTGTTTCCAGCTGATCTTCCAGGCATGCTGTTGGAAAGAGATATTGATTTTGGCATTGATCTGTTGCCAGGCACTCAGCCCATTTCTATTCCTCCATATCGTATGGCTCCTTCTGAGTTGAAGGAGTTGAAGGATCAGTTACAGGAATAGCTTGTTAAGGGTTTTATTGGGCCCAATGTATCACCTTGGGGTGCTCCGGTCTTGTTTTTGAATAAAAAGGATGGTTTTATGCGTACGTGTATCGATTATCTATAGTTGAATAAAGTTACAGTGAATAACCGTTATCCTTTGCCTCGTATTGATGATTTGTTTGACCAGCTTTAGGGCGCACAAGTGTTTTCTAAGATTGACTTGTGCTCAGGTTACCATCAGTTGAAGATTCAGGAACCAGATATCTCGAAGACTACTTTCAGGACTCGGTATGGTCATTACGAGTTCCTTGTTATGTCATTTGGGATGACCAATGCCCCAGCAACCTTTATGTATTTAATGCACAGTAATTTCCGGCCGTATTTAGACTCCTTCGTCATTGTCTTTATTTATGATATTCTGGTGTATGATCGGAGTCGGGAAGATCATGAGCAACACCTGAGGACTGTGCTTTAGACATTGAGAGAGAAGAAGTTATATGCTAAGTTCTCGAAATGTGAGTTTTGGTTAGATTCCATGGCCTTCCTAGGCCACGTGGTAATGAGTGAGGGTATTCAGGTAGATCCGAAGAAAATAGAGGTCGTGTAGAGTTCGCCCAGACCATCGTTTTATTGAGGGTTTTATTGATTGCATCCCCTATGACCAGACTGACCCAGAAAGGTGCTCCGTTCCAGTGGACGGAAGAGTGTGAGGCAAGCTTTCAGAAGCTCAAGACATCTTTGACTACAGCCCCAATTTTGATACTGCCTACAAGTTTGGGGTTCTATTGTGATGCCTCGAGGATTGGCCTCGGAGCGGTGTTGATGCAGGACGGTAGGGTGATTGCCTACGCATCTAGACAATTGAAGGTACATGAGAAGAATTATCCAGTCCACAACCTTGAGTTAGCTGCCATTGTTCACACCCTTAAGATCTGGCGTCATTATTTGTATGGTGTCCCTTGTGAGATTTATACTGATCATCGGAGCTTGCAACACCTGTTCAAGCAAAAGGATCTAAATTTGCGCCAGAGGAGGTGGTTAGAGTTTCTAAAAGACTATGATATCACTATTTTGTATCACCCAGGAAAGGCCAATGTGGTAGCCGATGCCTTGAGTCGTTGGGCAAAGAGTTTGGGGAGCTTGGCTTATTTACCAGCATCGGAGAGGCCTATGGCGATGGATGTTCAGGACTTAGCCAGCCAGTTTGTGAGATTGGATATTTCAGAGCCTAGTCGGGTTCTAGCTTGCGTGGTTTCTCGGTCTTCCTTATTTGATCGTATCAGGGAGCATCAGTATGATGACCCTCATTTGCTTGTCCTCAAAGATAAGGTTCAACATGGTGACGCCAAAGATGTGACTATTGGTGATGATGGTGTATTGAGGATGCAGAGTTGGATTTGTGTACCCAATGTTGATGGGCTTCGGGAGTTGATTTCGGAGGAAGCCCATAGTTCGCGGTATTCCATTCATCTAGGTGCCTTGAAGATGTATCAGGATTTGATATAGCACTACTGGTGGAGGAAGATGAAGAAAGATATAGTTGGATTTGTAGCTCGGTGCCTTAATTGTCAGCGGGTGAAGTATGAGCATCAAAGACCAGGTGGGTTGCTTCAGCAGATAGAGATTCCGGAGTGAAAGTGGGAACGGATCACCATGGACTTTGTAGTTGGGCTCCCACGGACTTTGATAAAATTCGACGCTATTTGTATGATTGTGGATCAACTGACCAAGTCCGCGCACTTTATTCTTGTGTGTAATACCTATTCTTCGAAGCGTCTAGCGGAGATTTATATCCGAGAGATTGTTCGTTTGCATGGTATTCCAGTTTCCATCATTTTAGATAGAGGTATCAGTTCACATCACGGTTCTAGAGGTCCGTTCAGCATGAGTTGGGTACTCGGGTGAAGTTGAGTACAACATTTCACCCTCAGACGGACGGACAATCCGAGCACGCTATTCAGATTCTTGAGGATATGTTCCGTGCGTGTGTGATTGAGTTCGAAGGGTCTTAGGATCAATTCTTGCCACTGGCAGAGTTTGCTTACAACAATAGCTATTAGTCCAGCATTCAGATGGCACCGTATGAGGCCATATATGGTAGGCGGTGTAGGTCCCCGGTAGATTGGTTTGAGCCAGGTGAGGCCAGATTATTGGGCACAGACTTGGTACAGGATGCTTTGGAGAAGGTTAAGGTGATTTAGGATAGACTCCGTACAGTCCAGTACAGACAGAAAAACTACATGGACCGGAAGGTTCTTGATGTTTCCTATATGGTTGGAGAGCGGGTTCTGCTTCGAGTTTCACCTATGAAGGGCTTTATGAGATTTTGGAAGAGAGGAAAGTTGAGTTCGAGGTTTATTGGTCCTTTTGAGATATTGCGGCGTGTTCGGGAGGTTGCTTATGAGCTTGCCTTTGCTCCCAGCATGGCAGGAGTTCATCCGGTATTTCATGTTTCGATCCAGAGGTATCATAGTAATCCGTCGCACGTGTTGGGTTTCAGTTAAGTCCAGTTGGACAAGGATCTATCTTATATTGAGGAGCCGGTGACAATATTGGACAGGCAGGTTAGAAAGCTGAGGTCGAAGAATATTGCATCAGTAAAGATTCAGTGGCGGGGAAGAGGCGACCTGGGCGAACGAGCAGGATATGCGCAGCCGTTACCCTCATCTTTTCACTACTTCAGGAATGTCCCTATGCTCGTTCGAGGACGAACGAATATTTAAGTGTAGGAGGATGTGACGACCCGACCTGTCGTCTTAAGAATTAACGCCCCGATCCCCTAATAACTTCGTTCCCTGTGTTTATTTCTGCTATTTTGATTTGCCGTGATGTTCGGTTTTGAGTTTCGGAGAGTTTTGGGACATTTAGTCCCTAAATGAGAGTTTAAGTGTTGGAAATTTGACCGTACTCGGACTAGTGTGAAGACGGCCTCGGAATGGAATACCGTCGATTTCTTAGCTCCATTGAGTGATTTCGGGCTTAGGGGCGTGATCAGATAGTGTTTTGGAGGTCCGTAGCTAATTTAGGCTTGAAATGTCGAAAGTCAAATTTTTTGAAGTTTCCGGTTTGATAGTGAGATTTTGATCTGAGGGTCGGAATGGGATTTTGGAAGTTGGAGTAGCTCCGTAGTGTTGAATGTGACGTGTGTGCAAAATTTCAGGTCATTCGGACAAGGTTTGATAGACTTTTTGATCAAAAGCGTATTTTTAGAGTTTTGAAAATTTTAGGCTTGAATCCGTGGTTGATTCATCGTTTTGATGTTGTTTAAGTATTTTAAGGATTGGTATAAGTTTGGACAGTGGTATTAGACTTGTTGGTTCCTTTTGTTGAGATATCGGGGGACTCGGGATGATTTCAGATGGTTGGCGGAATGATTTTGGAGTTGCAGCTTCAGCTAGTTTTCTGTCATAACCGCACCTGCGAGTGTGGGACCGCAGGTGCGGAGCTGCAGAAACGGCATTTAGCATTACAGAAGCAGAAATGGGGAGGTTCCGCAGGAGTCGCAGAAGCGGTAGAATTTCCACAGGAGCGGTATCGCATCTGCGGATGGGGAGTCGCAGATGCGGAAGCTCGTCTTTAAGTGAAAAGTCGTAGATGCGACCATGTCCTCGCAGAAGTGGGACCGCAGATGCGGTCCCAGGGCCGCAGAAGTAGAATAACTGGGCAGAAATATATAAATTTTTGCCTTCGCGAAATTTAGCCATTTTCACCTCTTTTCAAACGGGAAGAAGCTTGGGGAGCACCTTTCAAGAGGGATTTTCAGAGGAGTTCATTGGGGTTAGGTATTTGGTCCCTAAACTCGTTATTGGAATGATTTTTATCAATTTAAGCATGAAAAATTAAGAAAAATCAGTGGTAAATTGGGGGTTAGGGCTTGACTAATTAGAGACCTTTGAGTGATGATTTGAGGGACCATTTGAGGTCCAATTTTGGTACTTTTTGTATGACTGAACTCATGAGAGTGTGAAGATTCTGGAAATATAAATTTTACTTGATTCCGAGATGTGGGCCTGAGGGGCATTTTGGTTATTTTACCTAATTTCGTGCATTGGCTTAGAATTTCTTTGTAGAATTAGTTACTTGAAGTGTTATTTACATTATGAAATTGAATTGAATAGATTTGGGTCATTTGGAGTCCAGTACTCGTGGTAAGAGCATGGTTTCGGATTGATTTGAGCTGGTTCAAGCTAAGTGGCTTGCCTAACCTTGTGTGGGGGACCTTCCCCTTAGGATTGGTATTATTGGTAATTGAAATGCCTTGTACGTGAGGTGACGAGTGTGTACTTGTACTAATTGTTGAAAATCCGATTTTCATTAAGTAATTACTAGTATGTTTCCTTCCCTGTTTATATTACTTGCACTTTAAGCCTGTTGTTAGCATAGGAAAGCATGTCTAAGTGATTTAATTGCTTTATTTGCTCAGACTCCTTTACCTGAATTTTGTGCAGCATGCTAGACTAGAATTACTTGTTTGCCTTAATATGAAATTGATATTTACTGAATAATTTCCTGTTGCTGATGTGTATTTACATTGGGACTACGGATGTGGGATTCCGATAGATCCCCCTTGTCTGTTTATTTGGGACTATGGATGTGGGATTCCGGTAGATCCCTCTGCACAGTTATATGGAACTACGGGACTGCATCCGGTAGATTCCCCCAGTATTGGGTATTTATATTTGGGACTACGGACCGAGATTCCGGTAAATCCCCGCGAACTGATAGTTGGACTACAGGACGGGATCCCAGGAGATCCTTCAGATATATATGATGGACTATGGGACGGTATCTCGGGAGATCCACTGGATAGATGTAATTGGGACTAAAGGACGGTATTCTGGAAGGTACCCCAGTTGTTATCTCTGTGTTGAGTTGTATTTCCTTTCCGTGATTATTTTGTCTCTATTCTAGTTGTTGTTCTTCTTTCTATTCTATGTTATTTATTACCGTTGCACTTAATTATACTGTCTTATTCTACACTATAAGACCTTATATTTTATTTAACCTCAGTAGGGCCTTGACCTTCCTCGTCACTACCCGACCGAGGTTAGGCTTGGCACTTACTGAGTATTGCTGTGGTGTACTCATTCCCTTTCTGCACATATTTTTCATGTGCAGATCCAGGTACTTCGACTCAGATTTTCCATCCTTGAGGCGAGGCGACCCTTTGGTGTAAGGCCCTATGAAAATTTCTACTCAAAACCCGAAAGCTCTTAGTGCCAAGTTAGGTATATATGTTAGAGATTCAGACCCTTTGGATTGATCTGTGCATTAAAAGGTTAAGGAACAATATTTCCAGAAAAGTGCGTTTATGCGGTCCATTATGTGATCGCAGAATAGCTATGCGGACCGCATAGTCGCCACCGAGTCAGATAGTTTGATGGTTAATTTGAGGTCAACTATGCGGCCAATTATGCGATCGCATAATCAATATGCCGGCTGCATAGTCGTCGCAAAATCCCCTTGGAATTTTTGTGAAGGGCAGTTCTGCGGTGCATTATGCGACCGCAGAATATGTGTGCGGGCCGCATTTCTGTCGCATACTGGGGCAGTTTGTTCAGGTTTTGGGGCCATTTTTGCGGTCCATTCTGCGGGCCGCATGTCCATTATGCAATCGCATATGCGATTACAGATTGTGTCGGGGCTCCTATTTTCTAACTTTTAAAACCCGACCCCATCCCATTAAAAACACCCCTTTAGACAGCTTTTAAGACATTCTTCTACAAAAAAAAAGTGAGAGAGGAAGTTCTAGAGAGAGAGGGTGATCTTCATCAAATCTCCACTCAATTCTTGCCTAAACCCTTGAAGATTATCAAATAAAATTTGCTAGGCCTTCACCCCAAGAGGTAAGAACTTGAGCCCTAACCTTTAGTTTCGAAATTCACACTAGAATGAGTAATTAGCTTGGGGTTCATGGGTATAAGAATGCATTTTCTTGCATGCATAAAAGATAATAGGGTATGAGGAGGCTGTGAACTAAAAAGATAGCAATTGGGGTGTAAAATGATAGAAATCTCTCACCAAGGGTCCTAAAATCACTGTGCACACTTAGTGCTTGATAATTTACTTAAATGAGCTAGAATCTAATTCATGTCTCTAATTATTGGTTCAACTTGTAACTTTCATAAAAATAGATCGAAGTTGCTAGGAAATTCTAGAATTTATTATAAGGATTTAAGGGAAGCTCTATTGAGTTATGTATGGCTAAAACCCCCTCCTCTTAGAAATTAAGCCTCCATGGTGCCCGTGCAAATGTTGTAAGTCCGAAATTTGATTGATGTAGTACTTGTTATATAAAATAAATTGATGTTGTGAAAATGTATGTAGAAGGTGCTTCTCCATGTATTTAATGTGTTATTCTTTGCAAATTGAGGATGTGTGGAGAAAATGAGCTATGTGGTAAATGCCTAAATATCAAGTCAAGGTTACAATGTGATTAATATGCCGAACTAGATGAATTCCTCTCTATGCCTATAACTTAAATTGGTTTTGTATGTGCCTATGATCCTAAATGGCAAGGTTAATGTTGGAAATGGGAATAATATGAAACATGGGAATGTGGTAATTGTGCCCCCAAGTGCAATGAACTAATACAAATGAAACCAAAGATTGATGTGAGATGATTAACTGAAATAAGTAACGTCTTGGTGAGACATCTTAGCCGATCGGGCCGTGATCGGACGCCATGTTATACACACATGGTGGTAATGTATTGATAGTTGAAACTGGAAAGTGAGGATGAAATAAGGGTAATGTCTTGGTAAAACGGCTTAGCCGATCGGGCCGTGATTAGACTCTGCTCAAGGAAGCAGTGGTATTGTGGATGATGATGCAACAATATGGAATGCCCCAACCTAAAATTTCAGAAACTATGTGAACTTTTTATATTGCTGACATGGTGCTTGTTTGAAGCTTTGTAGTCCTAATGATTTCTTTTTATTCTTGTATGGTTGTTCTTTCTAATAGGATGGTGTTTAGTTATGTATACTAGTACTATTCAATGGTATTAACGTCCCTTTTGCCGGGGGCGCTACATTTTTGAATGAATGTAGGTGGCTCCATAGCGGACAGTGCCGATCATGCGTAGCGGAGAATCCTCCTCTCAAAGTCTTGGTGACCCCCCCTTCTCCTCCAATGGCTTATGTTGTACATCTTTTGTTGTTGACTTTCACTTTTGAGGTATAGCCGGGGCCTTGTTGCCGGTGTTTTCATAATTGTCTTTTGTATTCTTAAAGGCTCCGTAGACGTTTGTGTGGGTTATGTTCAGATGTCGGATGTGACAATGTACTGTTTAGTAATTCTAAACTCTAGTTCTTCTAAACTATAACTGTATGAAATCTTAAAAACTTAACCACGACTTAAGGTTCGTGATATGAAAATGAATTAACAATGTTGAATGTACGATTTTGCTATTGTCTAAATAAACGAAAACATGGTTTTCTTATTCGTATTGAGTTAGGTAGAAAATGTTAAAAAGACTTGCTTAGTTGGGTTCACTCGATTGAGCGCCGGTCGCGCCTCCCGAGGTTGGGGCTTGACATTCGGAGACTTCGAGGTATATCTGCCACGTCCGCAGACCAAAGAGTCTCTCTCCATTCTCTCTTGTAGTTAGAACCCTTCTGTATTTACCTTGTTTTAGACTATGTTGGAGTTAGAGAACTATGTAGTATCCTTAGTTTGTGATTCATGGGTTTTCGGGTTTTGGGAATATGTATTGGTTTTTGAGAGCTAAATATTGTGTATACCGAGCGACACTTTTGAACGCTGTTTTATTACTCTATTTCTATTTTAATTTGTTTTCTTCAGCAAATTGGTTTGTTTTTTTGCATTATTAGGTTTACCTAGTTGTAGGGACTAGTTGCCGTCACAATGGTTCACGAAGGGCGAGCCGGGGTCGTGATAGTAAGAAAGTAAAATCATTTTTTTGATATCCTGGATGAGTTATGATTGGTATATTTGGCATATGTGTGCATAAAATATTTCTCAATTTTTGGTTTATGCTTTCATGCCTTACGTAATTACTAGATTGGACATTCGATAAATAGTTTTGTTCTCTAGTTAGAGGTTGTAATTAAGTGAAATATGACAGTATTTTGTGTGGGTTTTCTATTATTGGTATATCTTTTAAGCTATGATCTGTATTCCACTATAAAATAATTTTATGTGCTACATTGATGTTCACCCATGAAATAAGAATTTTAAGAGTAATAAATAGTTACCACTGAAGTGGTTTGTTTATTTGAACTCATGAAAAATTCTTAATAAGTTTATACATGTATAATTATATCGATTCATGTATTGAGCATTATCATTAATAAGTAGGATCCATCAAAATGGTCAATTTATTTGAGTCACTTAAATCTATTTAATGGAACATGTGAAAGTTATCCTTGATAAATCTACACTATTGGTGGAGGTTTTAACGAGATAAAGAGTTTTTCTTTGGCTAGTAGTGACACCAACTTAATTCGTGAGAAGAGATATTGGGATTTTTCTCAAATAGAGAGATATAACATTTTGGGTTCTCGTGTGTTCAATGAGAGAATAATTTGTTGCATGTGGGAGGTATTATGTATCTTAGAAATATGAAGAATATAACGTATGCCTTAAGCTCATAGGATAATTATAAGGGGATTGAAAACAAAGATCATATTATTTTTAATTCATGAAACTGGCTAAAATGATTATTCTCCAAATTTGGTCACATGTTTGGTTGTCATAAATTTGACGAACTCCAAATGACCCGATATTTAGCAGGTTCATCAGAAACAATCAGTTAAGGAGAAATCACTGCTATGCAGTGTATTGCATCATATTTTGATGATTTGGGATCGTTTAAAAGAGTTTTTGTGACGACCCGGCCAATTATCTCATGATTTACCGCTCCGTTTCCTCCATTTCTGTTTGTTATTGCCTTGTTTAACTGTATTTTGTGTTACCGGGTTGGTTGGCTCAGGTTCGGAAAGGTTTTGGTAAGGGTTGAGACACTTAGTCTCTTTTGAAGAAGCTTAAGTTGGAGAAGTCAACTGGATGTTGACTTACATGTTAAAGGGCTTGGATGTAAGTTCTGATGGGTTGGACAGCTTTGGGAGGTGATTTGGGACTTAGGAGCGTGATAGGAATGTGTTTTGGGGGTCCGGAGTAGATTTAGCCTTGAATTGGCGAAATTGGAATTTTGGCCTTTTCCGGTTGATAGGTGAGATTTTGATATAGGGGTCGGAATGGAATTCCGGGAGTTGCAATAATTCCGTTGTATCATTTGGGATATGTGTGCAAAAGTTTAGGTCATTTGGACGTGGATTGGTAGACTTTTAAATCAAAAGCGTAATTTAGAAGATTTTGAAATTCTTAGGCTTGAATCCGATGCGCATTTGGTGTTTTGATGTTATTTTGAGCGTTCTGAAGATTGGAACACCTTTGAATGATGTCATGAGATATGTTGGCATGTTTGGTTGATGTCCCGGGGGCCTCGAGTGAGTTTCAGGTGGTCAATCAGACCATTTCTTGTTGTGAAAGATTGCAGAAAAACTGCTGTGCATGTTACAGACAATTGGCCTTCGCATTCGCGAGTATGTTAGCAGGTGAGGCTAAAGATTTGGCCTTCGCGTTTGCGAGGGAGGTCCCGCGTTTGCGAAGGGCTGGGCCATTGATCTACACGTTCGCTATAAGTGGAGCCGCATTCGCGAAGGTTGGAGTCACGAAGCATCACCTTCGCGAGAGGTCAGACGCGTTCGCTAAGGAGGAAAAATTAGTAAACTTAAGTTTGTGCTTCGCGAACGTGAGGCTTTGACCGCGTTCGCGAAGAAGGATTTGAATGCCTAGGTAGAATGTTTAAATAGCCATTGTCCGCAATTTTAGGGCTAACTTTCACCATTTTTGGGCGATTTTGAAGATTTTTGAAGAGGATTGAAGAGGGATTCAAGGGGGAACACTTGGAGGTAAGATTTATGGACTTAATACTCGATCCTAATGTGAATTGTACCTAATTAATTATGGAATTTAAGCCTAATATTGAAGAACTAGGGCTTGTAATTGGAGACCTAAAATTTGGGATTTGAGGGGTCGTTTGCGGTTGGATCTTGATGCTTTTGATATGGATGAACTCGGGGAGTGATAAGGAATCTATTGATGTATTTTCTATCGGAATCCGAGACGTGGGCCCGAGGGTCAGGTTTGGCCAATTTCGGGAGTTGTGTTGTAATTTTATTTCTTTCTGGTGGGTTTTGTTCCCTTAGCATATTTTGATGGTTTTGCACTGATTTTGGTTAGATTTGGAGCATCCGGAGGTTGATTCAAGAGGCAAAGGCATCGCGGGCTAGAGATTGGACTGGTTAGAGGTGAGTAATGATTGTAAATGTTATCTTGAGGGTATGAAACCTCGATTTCACATCGTTGTGCTATATTGAGGTGACACACACCCTAGATGATGAACGTGGGGTCAATCACCATTGGGGGTTGTGACTTAGTCCATCTTGAATGACTGTTTTACCGCGTATTTGATTCAAAACTATTTGCTATCATCATGTTTTTAGGCTGAATGCCATATTTGGGCCTCGTGCCAACTATTTGGACCCTTAGGGGATTTTTACTAATATTTCCTCACTGTTTTGACTTTATACTTGTATTCAGTCATCTTTATTCTATTGTTTTCATAATTCAGCCATGTTTACTCCGTTTTAACACATTAAATGATATTTTAAATGATATTTTGCGCTGAGCATCATGTTTTACTGTTGCCCGAGTGGCTTATGAGATTCTGACTGAGTAAGGCCAATGACCTGTGTTGTGAGGATACACTGATTTATGATTATGAGGCTGAGGGACCGAGATTTTATGCCACGAGGTGGCTTGTTGATATGAGGCCGAGAGCCTACTGATTATGCCAAGAGATGGCTTGATATTGTGCTTGGGCCGTAAGGGGCCCCTCTCAGAGTCTGCTGTTGTTCCATGATATTGCCCGAGGGGCTGATTTTATGTGTTTATCTATTTTAGCTACTTTTCATTTAATTAGTTAATTGATAAAAGGTGTTTTAAAGAAGCTTATTCTAAACTAAGGTGTCTTCATATGTTTTCACAGTTTCATTGCTTTTACTGGTTTTATACTGCTTCTTTATAGCATGTTGATGTGCTTTTACGTGATTTTTTATCTCTCAACCTTCATTTATTTTCATTAATCACTGAGTTGGAGCACTCACTTTACTCCCTGCACCCCGTGTGAAGATTCAAGCGCTTCAGGTCCTACTTGCGAGGATTGAGAGCTTCCAGCAGATTTCGGAGTTCACTAGGTAGCTGCTCGGTGTTCGCAGCCCAGTGCTTATCCCCTTATCTTATTTTCCTCTTGTTTTAGTTCTGTTATAGACTATGTAGACTCTTGCTGTTTTAAATCGGTTAGTAGATGCTCATGACTGGTGACACCCCGATGTTGGGCTATGTCTATTCCGCAATTGTACTGTTTCACCTTATTTCGGGATTATTGTTATGTTAAAAACTTAATTTGTATTATTTTATTTGATTAAAATGAATTGGAAGTGTGTCAGCTGGCTTTTTCTTCACGAGAGACGCCATCACGACTGGGTGTGGGTTTAGGGTCGTGACAGTTTGTGTCATGACCCAAAATCTCACTAGAGTCGTCACGATGCCTAACACCATTTTCTAGGCAAGCTAACAACTAATAAGTAGAGATAAACTTAAAAAATAGTAAGAAATAATCTCAACAATAGAATAATATAAATAAATTAAGTCAAAATAGAAATACAACTAAAAACCATCCCAAAATCTGGTGTTATCGAGTGCATGAGCTATACAGAATTTTAAATATAGAGTCTGAACCAAGATACAATACTATCTAAATGACTAAACAGTAATAGCATGATCTAAGAAAAAAGGACTTCAAGGCCTCCGAATAGAACAATAGTGCTCCCTCGAAATCTCCAACAAGTACAGACGCCACCCTCTAACAATCACCTCTATAAGCAATGCCTAGATTTGCACATAAATGCAGAGTGTAGTATTAGTACAATCATCTTCATATACTCAATAAGTAACAAGCCAAACCTTGGGCTGAAAGCAGTGACAAGCTTGGTAAGGTGCAATGCTTATTTTCAATATCCAACAACACAAATAACAACATAACAACGACAAAAAGGAAAAGCATCTCAAGTGTGTCAGCTGACCTTATCTTTACGAGAGGTGCCATCACGACCGAGTCTGGGTTTAGGGTCGTGACAATTTGGTATCAGAGCCTAGGTTACATAGGTCTCACGAGTCATGAGCATGTTTAGTAGAGTCTCGCGGATAGGTATAGAGACATCTGTATTTATCCTCGAGAGGCTGCAGAACCTTTAGGAAAAATTTCATATTCTTGAAATTCTTGTCGTGTGAATCTGTTAATCCGAGTACTAAACTTCTGCTATTCTATTCTCTCACAGATGGTGAGGACACGTGCTACCGGTTAGGATGGATGACCACCAGTACTACCAGCAGTGGCCACTACAGGCAGAGGATGTGGATGTGGTCGCGGTAGCGGCAGAGGTGTGGCCGGCATAGTATCTAGGGCAGCACCTACAGATCTACCAGCCACCCCAGTTTAGGATCAGGTCCCAGTTATGGATGCTCTAGTAGCACCAGCTCAAGCACCAGCTGTGCCCATTCTGATTCCAGGTCTTCAGGAAGCCTTGGCTCAGATTCTATCAGTATGCACTAGCCTAGCTCAAGCGGTTTCAGTTACTACAACCACATCAACTTCTCAGGCCGGGGGAGGCACTCAGACTTTCGCTGCTAGCACACTTGAGCAGGTCGTGCAGGGACTTCAAATACCGGGGGCACATCCAGCCCAGCCGGTTGCAGCTGCTCTAGACTATGTAGCTCTTGCCATGCCAAAGGACGAACAACGTAGGTTGGAGAGGTTTGGTAGACTCCAGCCTCCGACTTTGAGTGGTGTAGAGGGAGAGGATGCCCAGGGTTTCTTGGACAACTGTCAGCGGATTCTTCGCACAACAGGTATTCTGGAGACCAGCGGGGTCGCTTTTACTATTTTTCAGTTTTCTGGAGCTGTCTTCAGTTGATGGGAGGCTTATGAGAGGCGTAGGCCTGTTGGTGCAGCACCCCTTACCTGGCAGCAGTTCTCCGTTCACTTTTTGGAGAAGTATGTGCCGCAGTCTCACAGAGAGGAGCTGCGCAGGCAGTTCGAGTGGTTGCATCAGGGAGAGATGACTGTATCGCAGTATGATATGAGGTTCTCCGAGTTAGCTCATCATGCTATTTGGTTGGTTCAGGCAGATAGAGAGAGGATTAGGAGGTTTGTGGATGGCCTGGCTTATCGGCTTCGTATTTTCATGACTAGGGAGAGGGTGTCTAGAGCTACTTTTGAGGAGGTTGTTGACATTGCTCATGAGATCGAGTCAGTTCGTCGCCAGGAGCGATATGAGAGGAAGGCCAGGAGGCCTCGAGGATCAGGTAGTAATGGTGGTGCTCCTTCGAGAGGTCAGTTTCAACAGGGTAGAGGCCGTCCATTCAGGCATGCTCAGCCAGCTCGCCCAGGTTATCGTGGGGCATCATCGGGTCATGGTTCTCATAATTCTCATCAGGGCCAGTCATCACTTAGTGCCCTTCTAGCTCAGAGTTCGTCCTGTGCTCCATCAGTTCAGGGCTCTTCTATGCCAAGTGCATCTGCTAGTCATTCCGATGCTAGGGTTTCCCTTCAATCCCCGACCCCAGCACCTGGGAGTTGCTATGAGTGTGGAAAGATGGGTCATATGTGCAGGCAGTGTCCTCGTCGTTAGGGCTGTTCATTCAGATCAGATATCTGAAATCCGAACTGATGCATTTAATATCAGATTTTGGATTTCGAATTGTGTTAATAAAAATTTCGAATTTCGGATCAGATTCGGAATGGCATATTATAATCCGATTTGATTCGAAATACGAAATTATTAGGCAATGTATAAAATACCATAGTACTTCCTTTACATCTTCCTCCAAGTTATTACCTTTACAATTGCTAGATTTAGCTATATTGGCACCATAGTACTCTCATAATTGCATAAACATTAATTTTTCTTAATGTATTTGCCTCTTTTACAAAGAAAATATACATATTAGTTTGTAACTTTGACATAATAATACGATCTGAAATTCGATCCGATCCGATATAATTCGGATCAGATTCAGATTGCATTTTCTAGAATTCGAAATCCAAAATCCGAATTCGAAATGTTCTATATCTGATCCGATCCGATCCATGCAGAGCCCTACTCGTCGTCTTGTGGGTTCATCTCAGTAGAGGAGTCAGCCATCGGCTTCAGTATCACTTACTTCACCACCACCTACCTAGCTAGCTAGGTGTGGAGGTTAGTCAGCTAGGGGTCGCCCTAGAGGGGGAGGTCGATCAGGTGGCGGTCAGGTCTATTTCAATGCACTTTTAGCTAGACCCGATGCTATTGCTTTTGATGCTGTTATTATAGGTATTGTCTCAGTCTGCCACAAAGATGCTTCTGTATTATTTAATCCCGGTTCCACCTTTTCCTATGTGTCATCATACTTTGCTCGTTATTTGGATACACCCCATGAGTCTCTTGTTTCACCTGTTTATGTATCTACTCCAGTAGGCGATACTATTATTGTAGACCGTGTGTACCGGTCATGTGTGGTGACTATTGGGGGTCTGGAGAACCGAATGGATCTTTTAATGTTTATGTATGGTGGAGTTCGATGTTATATTAGGCATGGATTGGCTATCTCTATGTCGTGCTATTTTGGACTATCATGCTAAGACAATGACATTGGCTATGCCGGGTGTGCCAAAAATTGTGTGGCGAGGTTTGTTGGATTATGTTCCCAATAGGGTAATTTTGTTCATGAAGGCCCAGCGTATGGTTGGGAAAGGGTTGTATTTAGATTTAGCCTTTGTGAGGGACGTCGGTGTAGAGACTCCCAATATTGATTGTATTCCAGTTGTGAGGGATTTTCCCGATGTGTTTCCTACAGACCTGCCGGGCATGCCACCGGACAGGGATTTTGGTATTGACCTAGTGCCGGGCACTCAGCCCATTTCTATTCCGCTGTATTGTATGGGACCAGCGGAGTTGAATAAGTTAAATGAGCAGCTTTAGGAACTCCTTGATAAGGGGGTTCATTTGGCCTAGTGTGTCACCTTGGGGTGTGCCGGTTCTATTTGTAAAGAAGAATGATGACACGATGAGGATGTGCATTGAATATAGGCAATTGAACAAAGTAACAGTTAAGAACAAGTATCCTTTGCCTTGTATTGATGATGTATTCGACCAACTTCAGGGAGCGAGAGTGTTCTCCAAGATTGATCTCTGTTCGGGTTATCACCAGTTAAAGATCAGGTATTCAGATATTCTTAAGATAGCTTTCAGGACCCGATATGGTCATTATGAGTTCTTGGTGATGTCTTTCGAACTGACCAATGCCCCAACAACATTCATGCATTTAATGAACATCGTGTTCCGGTCTTATCTCGACTCGTTCGTCATAGTTTTCATTGATGATATTTTGGTATACTCGTGTAGTCAGGAGGAGCACGTGGAGCATTTGAGAGTTATGTTGCAGATTGAGGGAGGAGAAACTTTATGCAAAATTCTCCAAGTGTGAGTTTTGGCTCAGTTAAGTGGCTTTCTTGTGGCACGTGGTGTCCAGCGAGGATATTCGGGGTGATTCGAAGAAGATATAGGCGGTTCCAAGTTGTCCCAGACCGTCCTCAGCCACAGAGATTCGTAGCTTTCTTGGTTTGGCGGGTTATTACCACCGGTTTGTTCAGGGATTCTCATCTTTTGCATCGCCTTTGACCAAGTTAACTCACAAGGGTGCTTCATTTGTATGGTCGGATGAGTGTGAGGAGAGCTTTCAGAAGCTCAAGACAGCCTTGACCATAACTCCAGTATTAGTTTTGCCATCAACTTCAGGTTTATATACCGTGTATTGTGATGCTTCGAGAGTTGGTATTGTGTGTGTTTTGATGCAGAAGAGTAGAGTTATTGCTTATGCTTCTCATCAGTTGAAGCTCATGAGAAGAACTACACCGTTCATGATTTGGAGTTGGCTGCTATAGTTCATGCGTTGAAGATTTGGAGGCATTATTTGTATGGTGTGTCTTGCGAGGTGTTTACGGATCATCGTAGCCTCCAGCACTTGTTCAAGCAAAAGGATCTCAATTTGAGGCAGCGGAGGCGGTTAGAGTTTCTAAAAGATTATGATATTACTATATTGTACCATCCGAGGAAGGCCAATGTGGTGGCCTATGCTTTGAGCTGAAAGGCAGTGAGTGTGGGGAGTTTAGCATATATTCCAGTTGGGGAAAGACCTCTTGCAGTTGATGTTCAGGACTTGGCCAATCGGTTCGTAAGGTTAGATATTTCAGAGCCCAGTCGGGTATTGGCTTGTGTGATTTCTCGGTCTTCCTTATATGATCGCATCAGAGAGCACCAGTATGATGATCCTCATTTTCTTGTGCTTAAGGACAGAGTTCAGCACGATGATGGCAGAGATGTGACTATTGGTGATGATGGGGTGTTGAGGATACAGTGCCAGATATGTGTGCCCAATGTAGATGGGCTTCGGGAGTTGATTCTGGAGGAGGCCCATAGCTCGCGATATTCCATTCATCTGGGTGCCACGAAGATGTATCAGGATTTGAGACAACATTATTGTTGGAGGAGAATGGAGAAGGACATTGTGGGATTTGTAGCTCGGTGTCTCAATTGTTAGCAAGTGAAATATGAGGATCAGAGATCGGGTAGCTTGCTTTAGCAGATGGATATTCCAGAGTGGAAGTAAGAGCGGATCACCATGGACTTTGTAGTTGGGCTCCCAAGGACTTTCAAGAAGTTCGATACTATTTGGGTGATTGTGGATCGGCTGACCAAGTCCGCACACTTCATTCCTATGTGTACCATATATTCTTCAGAGCGGTTGGCAAAGATCTATATTTGGGGAGATTATTCATTTGCATGGTGTCCCAGTTTCCATCATTTCAGACATGGGCACTCAGTTTACTTCGCAGTTTTGGAGGTTTGTGCAGCGAGAGTTGGGTACTCAGGTTGAGTTGAGCACAACTATTCACCCTCAGACAGATGGGCAGTCCGAGCGCACTATTCATATATTGGAGGACATGTTGCGTGCTTATGTCATTGATGTCGGAGGGTCAGGAGATCAGTTTCTACCACTTGCAGAGTTTGCTTATAACAACAACTACCAGTTGAGTATTCAGATGGCTCCGTATGAGGCTTTGTATGGGAGGCGGTATAAATCTCCAGTCAGTTGGTTTCAGCCGGGTGAGGCTAGGCTATTGGGGACAAACTTGGTGCAGGATGCTTTAGAAAAGGTGAAGCTAATTCAGGAGAGGCTTCATACAACGCAGTCGAGACAAAAGAGTTATGCTGACAGGAAGGTTCAGGATGTGTCCTACATGGTTTGTGAGAAGGTTCTGTTGAAGATTTCGCCCATGAAGGGTGTTATGAGATTTTGGAAGAAGGGTAAATTGAGTCCTCAGTTCATTGGGCCTTTTGAGGTCCTTCGGAGGATTAGGGAGGTGGTTGTGAGCTTGCTTTGCCACCCAGCTTGTCGAGTGTGCATTCGGTATTTCATGTTTCTATGCTCCGAAAGTATATTAAGGATCCGTCTCATATTCTGGATTTTAGCACGGTTCAGTTAGATGATGATTTAACTTATGATGTGGAGCCAGTAGCTATTTTGGGGCGTCAGTTTCGAAAGTTGAGGTCTAAGGATATAGCTTCAGTGAAAGTGTAGTGGAGAGGTCGGCCCCCGGAGGAGGATACTTGGGAGACCGAGTGGGAGATGCAGAGTAGATATCCTCACCTGTTTGAGGTTTCAGGTATGTTTCTTGACTCGTTCGGGGACAAACGTTTGTTTAAGAGGGGGAGGATGTGACGACTCGGCCAGTCCTCTTATGAGTTATCGCTCTGTTTCCCCCATTTCTGCTTCTTATTACCTTGTTCAGCTATATTTTGTGTTACCGGGTTGGTTGGCTTGGGTTTGGAAAGGTTTTGGTAAAGGTTGAGACACTTAGTCTCTTTTGAGGAAGCTTAAGTTGGAAAAGTCAACCAGATGTTGACTTATGTATTAAAGGGCTCGGATGTGAGTTTCAATGGTACGGACAACTTCGGGAGGTGATTTTCGACTTAGGAGCATGATCGGAATGTATTTTGGAGGTCCAAAGTATATTTAGGCTTGAATTGGAGAAATTGGAATTTTGGCATTTTCCGATTGATAGGCGAGATTTTGATACAGGGGTTGGAATGGAATTCCGGGAGTTGCAATAGTTCCGTTGTCTCATTTGGGATGTGTGTGAAAAATTTTAGGTCATTCGGACGTCGTTTGGTAGACTTTTTGATCAAAAGCGTAATTTAGAAGATTTTGGAATTCTTAGGCTTGAATCCGATGCGAATTTGGTGTTTTGATGTTATTTTGAGCGTTCTGAAGATTGGAACAAGTTTGAATGATGTTATAGGATATGTTGACATGTTTTGTTGAGGTCCCGGGGGCCTCAGGTGAGTTTCGGGTGGTCAATCGGACCATTTCATGTTTTGAAAGATTGCAGAAAAATTGTTGTGCATGTTGTAGACAATTGGCCTTCGCGTTCGCGAGTAGGCCCTAGCGTTCGTGAAGGGTTAGTAGGTGAGGCTGAAGATTTGGCCTTCGCGTTCGCGAGGGAGGTCCCGCGTTCGCAAGGGTCTGGGCCATTGAGCTACGCGTTCGCGGGAAGGGGAACCGCGTTCGCAAAGGTTGGAGTCAGGAAGCATCGTGTTCGCGAGAGGTCAGACGAGTTCGCGAAGGAGGAAAAATTGGTCAACTTAAGTTTGTGCTTTACGAACACGAGGCTTTGACCGCGTTCGCGAAGAAGGATTTGAATACTTGGGCAGAATGTTTAAATAGCCATTGTACACAATTTTGGGACTAACTTTCACCATTTTTGGGCGATTTTGAAGCTTTTTGAAGAGGATTGAAGAGAGATTCAAGGGGGAACACTTGGAGGTAAGATTTATGGATTATACTCGATCCTAATGTGAATTCTACCTAATTAATCATGGAATTTAAGCCTAATATTGAAGAACTAGGGCTTGTAGTTGGAGACCTAAAATTTGGGATTTGAGGGGTCGTTTGTGGTTGGATTTTGATGCTTTTAATATGAATGAACTCGGGGGGTGATAAGGATTCTATTGATGTAATATCTATCGGAATCCGAGACGTGGTCCTGGGGGTTGGGTTTGGCCAATTTCGGGATTTGTGTTGTAATTTGATTTCTTTCTAGTGGGATTTGTTCCCTTAGCATATTTTGATGGTTTTGTACTGATTTTGGTTAGATTTGGAGCATCTGAAGGTCGATTCGAGAGGCAAAGGCATCGCGGGCTAGTGATTGGACCGGATAGAGGTGAGTAATGATTGTAAAAGTTGTCCTGAGGGTATGAAACCTCGAATTTCACTTCGTTGTGCTATTTTGAGGTGACACACACACTAGATGACGAGCGTATGGTCGTGCACCGTTGGGGATTGTGACTTAGTCTATCCCGAATGACTGTTTTACCGCGTATTTGATTCAAAACTATTTGCTATCACCATGTTTTGGGCTAAATGCCATATTTGGGCCTCGTTCCAACTATTTGTACCCTTAGGGGATTTTTACTAATATTTCCTCACTATTTTTACTTTATACTTGTACTCAGTCATGCTTTATTCTACAGTTTTTATAACTCAGCCATGTTTACTCTGTTTTAACACATTAAATGATATTTTAAATGATATTTTGTGCTGAGCATCATGTTTTATTGTTACCCGAGTGGCTTATGAGATTCTGACTGAGTAAGGTTGAGGGCCTATGTTGTGAGGATACACTGATTTATGATTGTGAGGTCGAGGGCCCAAGATTGTATGCCATGAGGTGGCTTGTTGATATGAGGCTGAGAGCCTACTGGTTATGCCACGAGATGGCTTGATATTGCGCTTGGGCAGTAAGGGGCCCCTCCCGGAGTCTGTACACCCCCAGTGAGTGTGGATAACCATTGTGATATGAGATATAGCCCGAGGGGGCTGGTGTTATTCCACGATATTGCCCGAAGGGCGGATTCTGTTGACATTGTGCCCGAGGGGCGGATTTTATGTGTTTATCTATTTTAGCTGCTTTTTATTTAATTGGTTATTTTTTAAAAGGTGTTTTCAAGAAGCTTATTATGAACTAAGGTGTCTTCATATGTTTTCACCTTTTTATTGCTTTTACTGATTTTATACTGCTTCATTATAGCATGTTGATGTGCTTTTACGTGATTTCTTATCGCTGAGCCTTCATTTATTTTTATTACTCACTGAGTTGGAGTACTCACTTTACTCCCTGCACCCCATGTGCAGATTCAGGTACTTCAGATCCTACTTGTGAGGGTTGAGAGCTTCCAACAGATTTCAGAGTTCACTAGGTAGCTACTCGGCGTTCATAGCCCAATGCTTATCCCCTTATCTTATTTTCCTCTTGTTTTAGTTCTATAATAGAATATGTAGACTCTTCCTATCGGGCTATGTCTATTCCGCAATTGTATTGTTTTACCTTATTTCGGGATTATTGTTATGTTAAAGACTTAATTTGTATTATTTTATTTGCTTAAAATGAATTGGGAGTGTGTCGGCTGGCCTTGTCTTCACGAGAGGCGCCATCACTATCGGGTCTGGGTTTAGGGTCGTGATAGTTTTTGTCATGACCCAAAATCTCACTGGAGTCGTCACGATGCCGAACACCGTTTTCTAGGCAAGCCAACAATGAATAAGCAAAGATAAACTTAAAAAATAGTAAGAAATAGTCTCGACAACATAATAACATAAATAAATAAAGTCAAAATAGCGATACAACTAAAAACCATCCCAAAATCTGGTCTCATCGAGTGCATGAGCTATACAGAATTATAAATACAAAGTCGGAACCAAGATACAATACTATCTAAATGACTAAACAGTAATAGCATGATCTAAGAAAAAAGGACTTCAAGGCCTCCGAATAGAATAACAGTGCTCCCTCGAAATCTCCAACAAGTACAGATGCCACCCTCTAGCAATCACCTCTATCAGTAACACCTGGATCTGCACATAAAATGCAGAGCGTAGTATGAGTACAATCGACTCCATATACTCAATAAGAAATAAGCCAAACCTTGGGCTGAAAGCAGTGACGATCTTGGTAAGGTTGAATGCTCAATTTCAATAGCCAACAACAAAAATAACAACATAGTAACGACAAAAAGGAAAATCTCAAGTAATGTCAAGTTCAACTTTATCATAATAAGAGGAGCAATAAGCATGCTTTTCAAATATATTTGTCAAGACATCAATTGTTCCTGTCACAAATCAAAACCCCACCGTAGGCTTCATGATGACACCTAGTCTCTAAGACTAGGTAAGCTGATTACTTACAACAATTAAACCAATTTAACAATGATAATATAAAATAGAGTTTAATATAAATACTGAAACAAAAGCGAAATAAGCCTACTCGGCAATAATCATAACAACCATCCAAGACTAGCTAATACAGAGTCACAAACTCTAAATGAATACATAGGAATAACACAAATACAATACTGTTCGGATAACGATTTAACAGTACAATAAAAAGGGAAAAGGACTCCTAGGGACTGCGATGATGAAACACCTCTACCTTGAATCCTTGCGATCAAGAAGCTAACTCTGCTTGAGTCCAATATCACCAATTCATGAATATGCACAAAAATGTGTAGAAGTGTAGTATGAGTACAACACGGTCGGTACCCAGTAAGTATCAAGACTAACCTCGATCGAGTAGTGATGAGGTAAAAGTTAAGACATCTACTAGTTTTAAAACATATGTAGTTTATAAGTATAAAGCTAATAAAGGAAGCAAGAGTAAATAAATGGCAACAAAGGATAAACATGTAATAAAAATAGTAAAGTAATCATCACACCGTTAAATACCAATGAAACTAACTAAGGAAAAATAATGACAACCGAATACTCAAACCATTATAACACCAGAGTCACAACAGAATTACTCTGAGATGCCTCATCATATAAACACAAGTCAAGAGTCTCAAACCACAAATGATATGCTCACGGCACCTTGTGCCCACATTATTAATCACAACTGCACAAATAACTCACGTGCCAATATCTCAATCTGCTCAGTATGATCACGGGCTCACAATAACAATCCACCCGGCGTAGTCACAGGCTCAATACCAAAATGGAAGCAGACAATATAAGAATATATGGACATGATTAATGAATGTCAAGTTTCATACTCCTGAACTGGTATAACTAGCATGCTACGGTGTATGCTTGTGCGAGTGTACTAATACAGTCTACGTCAACAAGTAATATCAAAGACATCGAGTAGCTCATTGAAAGCAACACAACAAGTCAGGTAAGGTGTATGACATACACTTGGAAAATCATACCAACAAACGAATATCATCAACATAATGCTCCAAGCCATCACACATCATCCCTGACATAGCCGGCCTTATTAATAACATCATAATAGCCACCCTTATCACTCTCTGTATTAATAACATCATAATAGCCACCCTTATCACTCCGCCCAAGCATAAACACAATAGCCACTCTTATCGCTCCGATAACCACCCATATCACTCTATTATGACAATATCTGTTACACCCTATGTTTTCGTACGTGGAAGTACGCCATAAGTAAATTGATATAAGTTCGAAAATAAGATGTTACATCCCGTATTTTTTTGTACGTTAAAGTTTCGTTGTAAGTTAAGCATAAATTCGGGAATGAGATTATTTTGGGATTATAAGTATTACGTTATCTAAAACAAGTGATAAGTATATTCGTGAAAGTGAGAGGGTAAGCAAATTGAAGAAAGTGAATTTCGTTGAAGTTTGACATTTTGGGATAAAATACGGCCCGAGCTACAACACCCCGTATTTATGGTAGTGCCATACAAGGTACCATATGACGATGATAGTAAGATGTACAAGGTATGTTAAAAGTAAGTAGTATTATAAATAATTTGAGATAATTCTTAATTATGTGGGTAATTGGTTAAATATTGGTTTAATGGGAGATTAACCATATAATTAAGGATTTGTGGAAAATTAATAGGTGGGGACAAAGTCCCCCACGTTGCAGCCCATGAAGTGATTAAAAAGAGTCACTAAATGACTCATATGATATGTATCAAGGTGTCATATTATTAGAACACCTAACAAGGAATTCATTATCGTAATAATTAAGGTGGCCCTTAAATAAACTACAAAACCTCTCTTTGTACTAACTATTGGATTGAAGAACAGAAGGTGGCCATAAAATCCATTACTACTAGAAGCATTCTACTATCAAATCAATAATCATGATTTGTAGCCATGTCTCTCTTTCTGGAAAAATTCAACTCTTGACATATATGAGTGTGAAGAGAATGACCGAAGCATTTATTCAACTGCTCCAATTATCTAAGTCACCAAGGTTTGTCAACGTTTCTTCCTCCATGAGAAGGCTAAAGAGAGATTTTATACATGATTTACAATGGTTGGAGCTGTAATGTGATATTTTGCGATATTAAGGGAATATGGTGTAAGCCTTCTTAAAAATATCACACGGATTTTCCCTACTCTAGGTATGTTAAGACTAAGGCCTTCCTTCATTTTCGCATGATCGCATAATTACACAAATTTGATAATGAGGCATAAAGAAAAATTCATATCCCGAAATTTACGTATATTTTCCTAGTCTTGTTAGTTACAATATTCTCCTTATCGGGACTTCATATTCAATTGATTATTTCCTTCTTCCACTCAAGAGATCAGAGAGTTTATATATACAGTATTAAAGTATTTTCATTACCATCGAGCTATAATCGATAAGTAGGTCCCCTATTGGGCAACCTCTGATCAGATGGTAAGTTATATACCGAGCCTACTGTGATCGAGCGCCTATGAGCGAGCCCAGTTGGTGGAGATACAGAGTCTAGTATGGCCGAGTGCCTATTAGCGAGCCTACTACGATAGAGCAGTAATATATATAGCAAGCCTTATAGGGCCAGACAACTATTTTACTTACTATATTGAGAGAGCTGAGTCAGTATCAGCATGTAAGCATATCTTCAGATTATCTTTGACTCCCAGTTACTTTCAATTAGTTTATTATCAGTTCAATTTCAGCTTTCAGTATATTGCCTTACATACTGGGTACATTATTTCGTACTGACGTCCCTTTTCTAGGGGCGCTGCATTTCATGCGTTCAGGTTTAGACGGACGGGCGGGTAGGCCTCCTTATTAAGTGTTGCCCGATTTCAGCTTGATCGGTAAGCTCCATGCCTTTCGGAGTTGCCGGGTCTAGAGCTTTATGTACATCTTGTATATATATATATGTATATATGTTATGAGTAGGTCGGGAAGCTATTCCGATCATAGTATATCCACCAGTAGAGGTTTGTCGACATATCCTGTCAGTTAGTGCAGTATGTTGGGCTTGTAGGCCTTGTATTTATATTTGGTTGGTTTGTCAGCTGCAATAATTATGACGACCTTGTTGGCCCAACTTTATATTGATATTTAGTCAGCATTCGCAGTTGTCTTGCAATGTGGCCCATGGCAAAAGTATGATATCATATGTCCAAAGTTCCTTAGTCGCAAGTTGGTACGCAAGGGGGTGAGGCACCGGGTACCAGTCTTGCCCCCCAGGTTCAGGGTGTGACAAAAGTGGTATCAGAGCAGTTCTATCCTAAAGAGTCTACAAGCCATGTCTAGCAAAGTCTTGTTTATGGGTGTGTCATGCACCACACTTATAAGTAGGAGGCTACATGACATTTAGGACTATCACTCTTTCTTCTTACTCTAGATTGTGTGGTACAACTCATACAAATTTAAATTCCGAACTTCTATTTTATTCGTGATAAGATGATGCCTACATTCAGAAAGACGATCGATAAGAGATATAGCTGTGGAAGTGGTGAGTTAGAGAACTTGAGTTTTTTTATCATGCTTATGATGGATAAATATGAAGTATTCAGCAGACCATGTGTATACTAAGATGTGTAAGCTTTTTGATAAGGATCCCTAAGGCAAGAATGCCTATCCACTTTTACGATAAAAAGGAAAAAGAGAGTCGAAAAGTATACATAAGTTCCAGCAAGTAACAGAAGCAAGGTGAAAAAAGGTACGAGATACCCAGTTAATGAAGATTATCAAAATTTTCATCTCAAGCAGAGAGATATGAGCATTTTGAGTTACCTGCAATAGTAATATATGTACGTACAATCGGCTACACCTATCTCATTCATGCCCTATGGGAGCTAGCAAATATGGTTTAAGCGAAAGATAAGATAGCAGGATCCGGCTGGGATTAGAGTAACCCAAAATGATGAATGGATGGTTTGCGTTAGTTGACATTTATGAAGGATATTACAAAGGTGCTAATAGATCTCCTTGTGAGATACCTGGATGGTGCACTCTAAAATAGGACAGCTAGATATGAGTACTACAAAAACGTGCACTTGAAATAATGTTTGGAAATTCGAAGAGCCAATGGATGAAGCAAGGGGAGCTAAAATTAAAAGAATATTTTGTTTGAATTTTAAGAATAAAGTGATAGATAGAAATATTAGTAGGTGTTTACCGTGAAAATGGTAACAACAATTAAATTTGTAAATGGGATTCTAAAAATACGTGATCTATTCCCGAGTTAGTTGTTAGAGCAGTTGATGCTAAGAACGTGAAGTTAACGATGAAATGCGAGTAAAATAAGACAATAATCAAACCGAAGGGGCCTATTGCCCGGATGCAAAACCGGTCGATGAGGATCTCGGGGTCGGGACTCGAATCGAGCTCGAGCTATCAGGGGCAATCGGAAATAGGATAACAATTAAGGATACGATCAAGCAAGCTCTTTACGGCCAAAGTTGCGCAATATAGCATGAAATAAGTAAGAAGACAATAGATGTTAAAGCAGCCTCGAGCCAGTGAGAACGGACAAAATAGGAGAAAGAGAGAGAGAGATATTATTGCTTTGGTGGAGAAATGGAGCAACATCAACCTCTTACAAAGTGGTATGGGTTCCTCTTATATAGGCGAGGGAACACGGTATGGTACAGAGTGCATTAAATGTAAATATACGGGGATGAGACGACTAGACATGACACCAGAGCCTATTAATTCTAGCTCTTGCCTCTGGGGTTCCCCTTATATAGGCGAGGGAACATGGTATGGTACATAGTGCATTAAATGTAAATATACGGGGATGGGACGGCTAGACATGACACCAGAGCCTATTGATTCTAGCTGCTTGCCTCGGGAGTTCCCCGTCTTCGCAACCTTTGCTGGGACGCGGACATATCCCTTAACCTCGGAGCCTCTTCAGGGCCGCGGATGATCCTTGAGATAAGGAGCCCGATCATGATCCCACAGCCTCGAGGAGCTGACAAGACATTCCGAATATACCTTAATGGCGGGAAATGGATTCCCCTGATTTCACCGCATACAATAGGGAAGTACAAAGAGGGATAATGAAGCATTATGAGTAAGATGTGATACATGGATGGAAACGGTAGTGTCATGATCCTAGTTCTCCCTCCGTGAACTATCGTGATGGCACCTAGTCTCTACGACTACGTAAGCATAACAAATGCGGAAAAAGAACAATTGTGTAAAGAAAATAATTAAAAACCGAGATAACATAATGAAACAGTATTTAAGATGCCGCATGGCATATAACAATACAAAAATCTCAACCTAAAACTCCCAAAATTCGGAACCCCATGAATCACAAGCTAAGAGATACTTAAAAAGCTCCAACTCCAGGAATGTCTATCAAAAGGAAAAATACAGAAGGGCTATACAAGTACAAAAATAGAAAAGGGACTCATCGGTCTGCGGACACGGCAGATATACCTCGAAGTCTCTACAAAAGCGCCTCGCCTCTAGGATGATAAGACTGGGTGGAAGTACCTAGATCTGCACATGAAAAACTTGTGCAGAAAGGTCATGAGTACACCACAATGATACTCAGTAAGTGCCAAGCCTAACCTCGGTTGGGTTAAATAAAATACAAGGTATAACAATATATAATAAGACAGTATAATTAGGTGCAACAGTAAGAAGTAATACTGGAAACGAACAACAATGACTATAACCGAGACAAATAATCACGGAAAAGAATACAGCTCAACACAGAGATAACAACCGAGGATCTCTCAGTATCTCGAGGATCTATTAGTATCCTCAATATGTGTGCCAAGGATCTTTCAGTATCCCGATGATCTCTTAGTATCCTTAATATGTATGATGGGGATCTGTCGGTATTCCAAGGATCTCTTAGCATCCTCAATATGTGCTGGGGATCTCCTGGTATCCCGCACTACAGTCCAAATCAATATATATGTGTAGGGGATCTCCGGAATACAGTCCCGTAGTCCAAAAGTAAACACGCAACAACAACACAAAGAATACTTAATTAAATTCAATTTCACACCTAGGTAAAACAGGTATTTCTAACGTAGCATGCTTCACATAGTCCAAATAAGGTAGGTTGAGCAAATAAAGCAATTAAGGTAATTAGACATGATTCCCTAAGCTAACAGCAAGCTTAAATTGTAAGTAGAATAAACAGGAAGGGAAAACACAATTAAAGTTACTTAATGAAAATAGGATTTTCAACAATTAGCACAAGTACGCACTCGTCACCTCATGTACAAGGCATTTCAAATATCAACAATACCAAATCCTAAGGGAAGTTCTCCCACACAAAGTTAGGTAAGCCACTTACCTCGAACCAACTAGAAATCAACCCAAAACCACGCTTTTTCCACGAGTACTCGACTCCAAATGGCCCAAATCTATTCAATTCAATTGCATAATGTAAATATAACTTCAAGTAAATGATTCCACAAATAAATTCTAAGCAAATACGCGAAATTAGGTAAAATGACCAAAATGCCCCTGGCCCACGTCTCGGAATCGGGTAAATTTACATTTTCAGAATCCTCATACTCTCATGAGTTCAGTCATACCAAAAGTACCAAAATCGGACCTCAAATGGTCCCTCAAAACTCTCTAATTAATCAAGCCCTAACCCTCAATTTACCACTGTTTTTCCTTCAATTTTCATGCTTAGAATGATAAAAATAACCATAATAACGAGCTTAAGGACCAAAGGCTTTACCTCAACGAATCCCTCTAAAAATCTCCCTTGAAAATGCATCCCAAAGCTTCTTCCCGTTAGAAAATAGGTGAAAAATAACTCAAATTCGCGAAGGCATCTATTTATATGTTCTGCCCAGCAAATCCGCTTCTGCGGCCATGGGACCGCACCTGCGGTCTCTCTTTTGCGGTACTAAAGTGGCATCTGTGACAATTCACTAAAACCCAGCTTCCGCACCTGCGATTACCCTTACGCAGATGTGGTGCCGCTTCTACGGCGAAGAGCCCGCTTCTGCGGTCCCTGCTGGCTCTCCCCCTTTCCGCTTCTGTGATGCTAGCACTGCTTCTGCGGCTCCACACCTGCGGGACACAACCGCAAGTGCGGTTATGACAGAAGATCAGTAGTTTCAGTTGCTTCAAGCCACTCCCAATTCTTCCGACAACCCTCCGAAATCATCCCGAGGCTCCCGGGACCTCAACTAAAAATACCAACACGTTCAATACCACTGTTCAAACTTATACAAATCTTCAAAACACATCATACAACATCGAATCAACCAATTAGCATCGGATTCAAGCCTAACAACTCCAAACACTCTCAAATTATGCTTTCGATCAAAAAGTGTATTAACCCCCGTCCGAATGACCTGAAATTTTGCACACATGTCACGTTCAACACTACGGAGCTACTCCAACTTTTGGAATCCCATTCCGAACCTTAGATAAAATCTCACTATCGAACCTGAAACTTCAAAAAATCAACTTTTGGCATTTCAAGCCTAATTAAGCTACGGACCTCCAAAACACAATCCGAACACGCCCCTAAGCCCGAAATAACCCAACAGGGCTAATGGAACCAACGAAATTCCATTCTGAGTCCGTCTTTACACTACTCCAACTACGGTCCAAATTCTAAAGCTTAAGATCTCATTTAGGGACTAAGTGTCCCAAAACATTCCAAAACGCAAAACCAAACATCCCGGCAAATCAAAATAGTAGAAACAAACACGGGGTAAGCAGTTAATAGGGGATCGGGGCGTTAACTCTTAAAATGACCGGCCTGGTCGTTACATCCTCCTACACTTAAACATTTGTTTGTCCTCGAACGAGCATAGAGACATACCTGAAGTAGTGAAAAAATGAGGGTAACAGCTGTGCATATCCTCCTCGGTCTCCCAGGTCGCCTCCTCGACCAGCTGGCCCCGCCATTGAACCTTTACTAATGCAATGTTCTTTAACCTAAACTTTCGAACCTGCTTGTCCAATATTGCCACTGAATCCTCAACATAAGATAGATCCTTGTCCAACTGGAATGAACTGAAATCCAACACGTGCGACGGATCACCGTGATACCTCCAGAGGATCGAAACATGAAATATCGGATGAACTCCTGCCAAGATGGGAGGTAAGGAAAGCTCATAAGGAACCTCCCCAACACGCCACAATTACTCAAAAGGACCAATAAACCTCGGACTCAACTTCCCTTTCTTCCCAAATCTCATAACGCCCTTCATAGGCAAAACTCGAAGCAAAACCCGCTCTCCAACCATATAGGAAACATCACGAACCTTCCGGTCCGGGTAACTCTTCTGTATGGACTGGGCTGTACAAAGTCTATCCTGAATCACCTTAACCTTCTCTAAAGCATCCTAAACAAAGCTTGTGCCCCATAATCTAGCCTCACCTGGCTCAAACCAACCCACTGGGGATCTACACCGCCTACCATATAAAGCCTTATACGGTGCCATCTGAATGCTGGACTGATAGCTGTTGTTGTAGGCAAACTCCGCCAATAGAAAGAACTGATCCCAAGACCCTCCAAACTCAATCACACACGGAGAGAGCATATCTTCAAGAATATGAATAGTGCGCTCGGACTGTCCGTCCGTCTGAGGGTGAAATGTTGTACTCAACTCCACTCGAGTACCCAACTCATGTTGTACGGCCCTCCAGTACCATAATGTGAACTGAGAACCTCTATTTGAAATGATGGAGTCTGGAACACCATGCAGACTAACAATCTCCCGGATATAAATCCCCGCCAATCGCTCCAAAGAATAGGTACACAGGAATGAAGTGTGCGGACTTGGTCAGCCGATCCACAATCACCCAAATGGCATCGAACTTTCTCAAAGTCCATGGGAGTCCAACTACAAAGTCCATAGTGATCCGCTCCCACTTTCACTCTGGAATCTCTATTTGCTGAAGCAACCCACCCGTTCTCTGGTGCTCATAGTCCACCTGCTAACAATTGAGGCACCGAGCTACAAACCCAACTATATCTTTCTTCATCCGCCTCCACCAATAGTGCTGCCTCAAATCTTGGTACATCTTCGTGGCACCCGGATGAATGGAATACTGCGAACTATGGGCCTCCTCTAGAATCAACTCCCGAAGCCCATCAATATTGGGTACACAAATCCGACCCTGCATCCTCAATACCCATCTTCACCAATAGTCACATCTCTGGCATCACTGTGCTGCACCTTGTCCTTGACGACAAGCAAATGAGGGTCATCAAACTAACGCTCCCTGATACGATCAAATAAGGAAGACCGAGAAACCACGCAAGCTAGCACCCGAACGGGCTTCGAAAGATCCAATCTCAGAAACTGGCTGGCTAAGGCCTGAACATCCATCTCCATGGGCCTCTCTACTGTTGGTAAATAAGCCAAACTCCCTAAACTCTTTTCCCGGTGACTCAAAGTATCGGCCACCACTCTGGCCTTGCCTGGGTGATACAAAATAGTGATATCATAGTCCTTTAGCAGCTCTAACCACCTCATCTGGTGCAAATTAAGATAGTTCTGCTTGAACAGATGCGGCAAACTTCAGTGATCAATATAAATCTCGCAAGGCACACCATACAAATAATGTCACCAGATCTTCAATGCATGAACAATAGCAGCTAACTCGAGATCATGGATGTGATAATTCTTCTCATATACCTTCAACTATCTGGACGCGTAGGCAATCACCCTACCGTCTTGCATCAATACCGCTCCTAGATCAATCCTCGAGGCATCGCAATAGACACTATAAGACCCCGAACCTGTAGGCAATATCAAAATTGGGGTTGTAGTAAAAGTTGTCTTAAGCTTATGATAGCTCGCCTCAGACTCTTCCTTCTACTAGAACGCATCACCCTTCTGGGTTAGCTTGGTCATAGGGGCTGCAATCGATGAATACCCCACAACAAAATGATGGTAGTAACCTGCCAAGCCAAGAAAACTGCAGATCTCTGTAGCTGAGAATGGTCTGGGCCAACTCTGCACTACTTCCACTTTCTTTGGATCCACCTAAATACCCTCACTCGATACCACATGGCCTAAGAATGCCACAGAATTCAACAAAACTCGCATTTCGAGAACTTTGTATATAGCTTCTTTTCCCTCAAAGTCTGAAGCACAGTCCTCAGGTGCTGCTCATGATCTTCCTGACTCCAGGAATACAGCAGAATATCATCAATAAAAACCATGACGAACGAGTCAAGATATGGCCGGAACACACAGTGCATCAAATACATAAAGTTGCTGGGGCATTGGTCATCCCAAATGACATAACAAGGAACTCATAATGACCATACCGAGTCCTGAAAGCAATCTTTGGGATATTTGGCTCCCGAATCTTCAACTAATGGTAACCTGAGCGCAAGTCAATCTTAGAAAACACTCGTGCGCATTGAAGCTGGTCAAACAGATCATCAATACAAGGTAAAGGATAACGGTTCTTCACTGTAACTTTGTTCAACTGGTGATAATCAATACACATATGCATAAAACCATCCTTTTTTTTCACAAACAAGACAGGAGCACCCCAAGGTGATACACTAGGCCGAATAAAACCCTTATCAATCAATTCTTGTAACTGATCCTTCAACTCAAGAGGGGCCATACGATACAGAGGAATAGAAATGGACTGAGTGCCCGACAATAGATCAATGCCAAACTCAATATCTCTATCGGGCAGCATGCCCGAAAGATCAACCGGAAACACATTAGGAAAATCCCGTACTACTGGGACTGAATCAACTTAGGGGTATCAATACTAACATCTCTCATATAAGTTAGATATGTGTCACACCCCTTCTCAACCATACGCTGAGCCTTAAGGAAAGAAATAACTCTACTAGAAGTATGATCTAAGGTACCCCTCCAATTTACTCGCGGTACACATGGCATAACCAGCATCACAGTTTTGGCGTGACAATCAAGAATAGCATAATGGGGCGACAACCAGTCCATGCCCAAAATAAAATCAAAATCTACCATGCTGAGCAATAACAAATCGGCTCTGGACTTAAAACCACTAAGAGGAACCACACACGACCGATAAACATAGTCCACAACAAGAGAATCTCCCACAGGTGTAGAAACATAAACAGGGGAACTCAAAGAATCCCGAGATACACCTAAATATAGAGCAAAATAAGAAGACACATAAGAATAGGTGTAGCCTGGATCAAATAAAACTGATGCATCTCTATGACAAACTAGGACAATACCTGTGATGATAGAATTGGAGGCGACAACCTCGGTACGAGCAGGAAGGGAATAATATCTGGCCTGGACTTCCCCTCTAAGGCGATCTCGACCTCCCTGACCTCCACCTCTAGCTGGCTGAGTAGGTAGGGTAGCGACTGGAGCTGTAACCATGGCCTGAGAAATCTGCGGGGCACGCTGTGGCTGAGAAGTCTGTGGAGGTGCACTTCTCCTAAGTCTAGGGCAACCCCTCACCACATGGCATGTGTCACCACACTCAAAACAATCCCTAGGAGGATGCGACGGCTGTGACCGGCTTGGGCCAGGTCTGCTGGACTGACCTTTGAAAGCACCCCGCACAGAAGGCGCACTAGGTACTGGCGGTGCATAATTAGGCTCCTAAGGCCTTGGAGGAGCTGGAATACCACTGGCTGTTGGAAGAGCTGAATGAACGGGGTGACTCATATATCCCCTACCATGACAAACTGTAGCTGGAGCACGGGCACTAGAATAAAGGCCCGACTCTCGAGACCTCTTGGCCTCCCTCTCCTCTCTATCCCTAGCATGCATACCCTCTATACTCCTGGCAATGCTCACCACCCGCTAATAAGAAATATCCATCTCCAACTCACGAGCCATGCTAGACCTGATGCTAGGAATAAGCCCCTTAATAAACCGGCGAACCCTCTCGTGAATAGTAGAAACCAAGGTTGGGGCATGCCTAGCCAAGCTAGTGTAATAAACAACATACTTCGAGACAGTCATAGCACCCTAGCGCAAATGCTCAAACTCTGCACACCATGCGTCCCTGAGGCTCTGTGGAACATACTCTCACAGGAACATATTTGAAAACCGAGTCCAAGTCAGGGAAGCTGCCTCATCCGGTCTATCTAACTCATAGGTGCGCCACCACTCATAGGCAACTCCTCGAAGCTGGAAGGTAGTGAAGGAAACCCCGCTCCATCCTGATATACCCATGGTACAGAGAATACGGTAGCACTCATCTAGAAATTCCAGAGCATCATCTGATGCTAGACCACTAAATATAGGAGGCTTGTACTTCTTGAACCTTTCAAGCCTCGGCTGCTCATCCTCGGAAGTCGCTGCCCTACCATCGGGCTGATCTGGGACTACAGGCTGTACAGAAATAATCTCTAGGACCTGATCAATATGCACTCGCTGCTCAGGAGTACGGGTGGCAGGAGTCTATTCTCCTCCCTTGATGTGAGATATAGCTGCAACAAGGGGGAGCAACCCTGCATAAGCCAGAGTGGTGTACATTCTCATGAACTGCGCAAGAGTCTCCTGGAGCGCTGGAGTAGTAGTGCCATTAGGTGTATCAGGTGCTTGGACTCCGTCTGGAACTGATTGTGGCACCTCGATGGTAGCTCGCGCGGGTGCTCTAGCTACACCGCGTGCGCGTCCTTGGCCTCTACCCTGGCCTTTGACGACTCCATTAGGAGGCGCGAGTACCTGATCATCTCTGGTAGCACGTGTCCTCACCATCTGTGAGAGAATAGAAGATAAAATTTTAGAATTGTGATATCAAAATCTCGCACGACAAGGAAATCAACTAAAGTGGAATTTTCCTAACAATTACATAGCCTCTCATATATAAGTACAGACGTCTCCGTACCGATCCACGAGACTCTAATAAACGGCTTGTGATTCATGACTCCTATGAACCTAGAGCTCTGATACCAACTTGTCACGACCCCAGTTCGCCCTCCATGAACTATCGTGATGGCACCTAGTCTCTACGACTAGGTAAGCCTAACAAATGCGGAAGAAGAACAATTGCGGAAAGAAAATAATTAAAAATTGAGAAAACAAAATGAAAAAGTATTTAAGATGCCACCTGGCATATATTAGTACAACAATCTCAACCTAACACTCTCAAAATCCGAAACCCCATGAATCACAAGCTAAGAGATACATAAAAAGCTCTAACTCCAGGAATGTCTATAAAAAGGAAAAATACAGAAGGGCTATACTAGTACATAAAATAGAAAGTGACTCACCGGTCTGCGGATGCGGCAGATATACCTTGAAGTCTCTACAAAAGCGCCTAACCTCAAGTATGATAAGACTGAGTGGAAGTAACTGGATCTGCACATAAAAAACATGCGCAGAAAAGGCATGAGTACACCACAATGGTACTCAATAAGTGCCAAGCCTAACCTCGATCGGGTAGTGACGAGGAAAGTCAGGGCCCTACTGAGGTTAAATAAAATACAAGGTATAACAGTATATAATAAGACAATATAATTAGGTGTAACAGTAAGAAGTAACACAGGATAGAACAAACAACAAGGACTATAACAAAGACAAATAATCATGGAAAGGAATACAACTCAACACGGAGATAACAATCAGGGATCTCTTAGTATCCGGAGGATCTCTTAGTATCCTCAATATGTATGCTGGGGATCTCTCAGTATCCCGAAGATATCTTAGTATCCTCAATATATATGCTGGGGATCTCTTAGTATCCTCAATATGTGCTGGGGATCTTTTAGTATCCTCAATATGTACTGGGGATCTCCTGGTATCCAGCACTACAATCCAAATCAAAATGTGCAGGGGATCTTCCGAGATACCGTCCCATAGTCCCAAAAACACGCAGCAACAACACGAAGAATACTTAATTAAATTGAATTTCACACCAAGGTAAAACAGGTATTTCAAACCTAGCATGCTTCACATACTCCAAATAAGGCAGGTTGAGCAAATAAAGCAATAAGGTAATTAGGCATGATTCCCTAAGCTAACAGCAGACTTAAATTGCAAGTAGAATAAACAGGAAGGGAAAACACAATTAAAGTTACTTAATGAAAATAGGATTTTCAACAATTAGCACAAGTACACACTCGTCACCTCACGTACAAGGCATTTCAAATATCAACAATACCAAATCCTAAGTGAAGTTCCCCTATACAAGGTTAGGCAAGACACTTACCTCGAACCGGCTAAAAATCAACCCAAAACCACGCTTTTGCCATGAGTATTGGACTCCAAATAGCCCAAATCTATTCAATTCAATTGCATAATGTAAATATAACTTCAAGTAATTGATTCCACAAATAAATTCTATGCTAATACGCAAAATTAGGTAAAATAACCAAAATGCCCCCGGGTCCACGTCTCGCAATCGGGTAAAATTTACATTTTCAGAATCCTTATACTCTTACAAGTTCAGTCATACCAAAAGTACAAAAATTGGACCTTAAAATGGTCCCTCAAATCACCACTCAAAGCTCTCTAATTAGTCAAGCCCTAACCCCCAATTTATCACTGATTTTCCTACAATTTTCATGATTAAAATGACAAAAATCACCATAATAACGACCTTAAGGACCAAAGGATTTACCTCAACGAATCCCTCTAAAAATCTCCCTTAAAAATGCTCCCCAAAGCTTTTTCCCGTTTGAAAATAGGTGAAAAATAACTCAAATTCGCGAAGGCATCTATTTATATGTTCTACCCAGCAAATATGCTTCTGCGGCTATGGGACTGCACCTGTGGTCCTGCTTTTGCAATACTAAAGTCGCATCTGCGGCAATTCACTAAAACTTAGGTTCCACACATGCAATTACCCTTACGTAGATGCGGTGCTGCTTCTGCGGTGAGGCGCCCGCGTCTGTGGTCCCTGCTGGCTCTCCCCCTTTCCGCTTCTACGATGGTAGCACCGCTTCTGCGGCTCCGCACCTGCGGGACCCAACCGTAGGTGCATTTATGATAGAAGATCAGCAGCTTCAACTGCTTCAAGCTACTCCCAATTCTTCTGACAACCCTCCGAATCATCCCGAGGCCCCCGGACCTCAACCAAAAATACGAACAATTCCAATACCACTGTTCAAACTTATATAAATCTTCAAAACACCTCAAACAACATTGAATCAACCATTTAACATCGGATTCAAGCCTAAGAATGTCAAACACTCTCAAATTACGCTTTCGATTAAAAAGTCTATCAACGCTCGTTCGAATGACCTGAAATTTTGCACACACATCACATTCAACACTACGGAGATACTCCAATTTCCGGAATCCCATTCTGACCCTTAGATCAAAATCTCACTATCAAACCGGAAACTTCAAAAATTCAACTTTTGGCATTTCAAGCCTAATTAAGCTACAGACCTCCAAAACACAATCCGAACACGCCCCTGAGCCTGAAATCACCCAATGGAGATAACGGAACCGACATAATTCTATGCCGATGCCATCTTCACACTTCTCCAACTACGGTCCTAATTCTAAAGCTTAAGATCTCATTTAGGGACTAAGTGTCCCAAAACACTCCGAAACTCAAAACCAAACATCCCAGCAAATCAAAATAGCAGAAACAAACATAAGGTAAGCAGTTAGTAAGGGATCAAGGCGTTAATTCTTAAAACTACCGTCCGGGTCATTACAGGTAGAGTGTTACAGAATCCATAGTCAAAGGAAGAAAGAGACGAGAGGTGATGTGCCTTAAGATAACAAAAGAGTATAGGCCATACAGTCATATCCTTATTTCGAGAAATAAGTTCGCGACTCTAACATGATTAACAGAAGGAAAAGTTAGACCCAGAGTAATAGAAATCACTATGGGCTGGTGAACAAGATAAACTAAACATGAATTAGGAACTGAGTGATTTGATAATAGTCAGCATCATGAGAATTTCAGATTGCATTTCGGCAATAATAGAATGGACAACAGAAGAAGATCCATGATGAATTCAAAAAATATTCATCCAGGGAGACGCTTCCCTAAAGCAAGCAATATGAGCAAAGTTAAGCTTAAGGGACTGTATGTGCCAGTTACACTAAGTGTCTCCATCGCGAGTGAGAAATTTTGTTGTCCTTGGTATAGAAGTATTACCACAAGGTGAGTAAGGGTCATCAATGATGTGAAAGGACACCAAATATGAAGAGGAAAAGCATCTATAGGCAGGTCGTCGTAGCTCCAAGTCTTAGTACTCCCCAGAAAAGGGGAAATACGGAATGGTGTGGCATTAAGTCAGAATTAAGTGGATCTAGTAACTATAGAATGATAAAGGAAGAATGGGATAAAGATAAGAAAGGGAAGAGTTTGCACTTATTCAAATGTTACAGATATGCGATGACTCCAGAACATTATGTAAGCACGATAACAAAAAAAGGAAGTCAGGTTCATGCCCGGGATGTTATTGATAGATAAGGACCCAGTACGTGAGGTAAAGTCAAAGGAAATAGCCCAAGAAAGATTATGCGGAATATTGATATGAGAATGGGCCAATGAGTAATTAGTAGTTGATTCAGGAAGAGCCTAGTCATAACTAGACAATATGTTACAGATAAATCAACAGATCATGCAAGATAAATGTAGTAAACCCCAACATGGATAATTCAGCCTCGTAGTAATGTCATTATAATACTTGAGATATATTCAAATAGGAGTCGGATAGTTAAATGTACTGTATGAGTGTTACGGGGACAAACAAAGTGCCACTGGGAAGGAAGTCAAAATATCAGTTCAAAAACAACCCTACATGCACAAGGGCACGGAGGTAAGCAACTACGGATGATTAAAGGCAAGGAAGGACATCAAAATATTCGTAATAAGCTCACAGCTTTACGAGAGTCAAGGGTTCTCCCTAAGTACTACAATGAAAGACTAGCTGAGGAAAAAAAGGAAGAATGCTTCAACCTAAGCACAGTGGCCTAAAGAGGAAACTGTCGTGTAACAATAGTCTCACAACAATATTGTAAGTAATCCAAAGGAAAGTAGCACCTACCATGGCTAATGAGCAGGGAGTAAAATTAAAAGTAATATTAGAGATCATATGAGTTGCACGGAAACTCCGGCATGCGTGGGAACTAAGATAAGCTAAGTATGCACGCAACAAGGGGACAGGAAGACCAGGAAAAGTGATAGCTTATGCCAAAAAAGCTAAGAAGGAACCAAAGGAATTATTCGATCAATGATCCCAAGTTAGTTATATTACCAACGTACTTAAGAGTTCGGATATGCCATGCAACATATATGTTGACAATCATACAGTCGTAGAAGACTCTGGTATAAATTAAAAGAAAGAATTGAGTCCAGGTCAGAGACAAATGATTGAATTGTTAGAAGATTGTATCCTGAATATTCCATAGCGTCGATGAAAGGGCTAAAGTAATACCACGAGTCACAGATCAGAAGATGGCTTGAGCCTACATAAAGGTTGATCAGAAGGAAGAGAAAACTAAAGAGTTACACCAACAAAGTAAATCAGGAGTCTGATTATTGGACTCAGAAAATTATAGAAATCGTGATTGAGAATATTGCAGAATTACTCTTAATATCAAAGGTACAAGAGAGATAGTACAACAACTATATTCTATAACGGCTCTATGATAAAGCTAGTTAGAAGAAGTACCAGCCTCATAAGAAGTCAGTATGAAGCTCCCACCAAATTGTGTTTGCCCCAAAGGTGCAAGTATCATAATAGAGCTTCAAGTTGTGAAAGTGAATTATACCTATGTGGAAGGGAGGTCAGAAAGAGATAGAAGATACGATGAAAATTTTAAGGTAAGAAAGGTAAATATAAACAACGTACGAGATACTTAAATGCAGAAGGTTGTGAATAGTCCATATTGCAGATAAAAGGCTAGAAGCACGGGGATTCAGTATCCAGGAATGATAGCAACGTCGTCAGTGTCATACCTTCCAGCCTATGGTTTCAAAGTACCGAAAGATCTAATTAAAGAGTAAATGAAGAGTTAGAGACGATGCGATGTCTCACTTGATGTTCTAGGAAAGCATAAGGGAATCGATCGCAAGCTAAAGTATGATAGAATGACAAGGTTTTAGGAAAACAAGAGTAAGGATAAGAAGAAGGCAAGCGAGAAGGTGACAAAAGTTAAAATGGATAAGTCTTCGAGATCAAGCCCGTGAAAACAAGGGAGCTGATGGTTCCTCTAAGTTATAGAAAGCCCAATATAGCCTGAATGAACTCAAAGGAGTCTAAGACTAATAGCATTTAGAAGAGATAGAATGCTGCCCTGGTATTAGAATGAGGGTGTAAGTGTGATAAATAAAGGATGATGTTTGGGCCTTCGCTTGAGTAATGATTTGAAGGAGGAAAAAAAGAGGATTTCATGAATTGTAAGGGACTAAAATACCTATATAAGGTGAGTCACATTGAGATGCTATAAAGTACGGTTATGGAAGTATAGTATTACCCCTCCATTTGTCCCCGATGAGCCCTAGCGACGGCGTTATATGAGAGATCAAGTTATCAGTAGTAGATGATAAATCAACATTAAGGTGAATCAATAATAGATGGATGAAAGTTAAACAATATGAGATGAAATTAGACCATCAGTCTTTATGATAAGCAACGAGGGTAACCTGGAGTTGGTTGCAGACCTCAGTAACGATAAATCAAAGTAAGATTTATGGTATATATAACCTACTTATATGTAGTAAAGCTAATGATGCCCAGAGGGAAAACTTGTCATAATTTTGTATATGTTCACAATGTGATGCCTAGAAATTGGCTAAAGCTGGATGAAAGAGGAGAGAAGAGTCGCATAGGCACACTTACAAGGTCAGAATCGTACAGGATGCATGACAGAAGGTAGTAATAGTTACGAGATTAGAAAGATTCCGATAACAAGTCATGACGTGAGAAACAGGCCTAAAAGGGGGAATGCCCTGGCCTTTGGAGTTATTCGCCGAGCAGTTGCCTAGATGGAAAGGAAAGTACTAAAGTATTCGGAAGACATAAATTATGAAAAGGATAAGTGCATCAGTCAACATTTGAGGACAAATGTTTCAAATGGGGGAGTAATTTTACACCCCATGTTTTCGTAAGTGGAAGTACGCCATAAGTAAATTGATATAAGTTCGACAATAAGATGTTACATCCCGCATTTTTTTGTACATTAAAGTTTCATCGTAAGTTAAGCAACATAAGTTCGGGAATGAGATTATTTTGGGATTATAAGTATTACATTATCTCAAACAAGTGATAAGTAAATTCGTGAAAGTGAGAGGGTAAGCAAATCGAAGAAAGTGAATTTCATCGAAGTTTGACATTTTGGGATAAAATACGGCCCGAGCTACAACACCCCGTATTTATGGACTAGTGTCATACAAGAAGCCACATGACGATGATAGTAAGATGTATAAGGTATGTTAAAAGTATGTAGTATTATAAATAATTTGAGATAATTCTTAATTATGTGTGTAATTGGTTAAATATTGGTTTACTGGGAGATTAACTATATAATTAAGGATTTGTGGATAATTAATAGGTGGGGACAAAGCCCCCCATGTTGCAGCCCATGAAGTGATTAAAAAGAGTCACTAAGTGGCTCATATGATATGTATCAAGGTGTCATATTATTAGAACACCTAACAAGGAATTCATTATCATAATAATTAAGGTGGCCCTTAAATAAAATATAAAACCTCTCTTTGTACTAACTATTGGATTGAAGAACATAAGGTGGCTGTGAAATCCATTACTACTAGAATCATTCTACTATCAAATCAATAATCATGATTTGTATCCATGTCTCTCTTTCTGGAAAAATTCAACTCTTGACTTACATGAGTGTGAAGAGAATGACTGAAACATTTATTCCACTGCTCCAATTATCTAAGTCACCAAGGATTGTTAATGTTTCTTCCTCCATGGGAAGGCTAAAGAGAGATTTTATACATGATTTACAATGGTTGGAGTTGTAACGTGAGATCTTGCGATTTTAAGGGAATACGGTGTAAACCTTCTTAAAAATATCACACGGATTTTTCCCTACTCTAGATATGTTAAGGCTAAGCCCTTCCTTCATTTTGGCATGATCTCGTAATTACACAAGTTTGATAATGAGGCATAAAGAAAAATTCATATCCCGAAATTTACGTATATTTTACTAGTCTTATAAGTTACAATATTCTCCTTATCGGGACTTATTATTCAATTGAGTATTTCTTTCTTCCAGTTAAGAGAGTAGAGAGTTTATATATACAGTATTAAAGTATTTTCATTACCATCAAGCTATAATCGATGGGCAGGCCCCTATTGGGCAACCTCTGATTAGATGGTAAGTTATATATCGAGCCTACTGTGGTCCTACAGTTGGTACACAAGGATAGGTGAGGCATCGGGTGCCAGTCTCGCCCCCTAGGTTCATGGTGTGACAATATCATTCACCACCCGTATCACTTCGACAGCCTCCTAGATCACTCCGCATAATAGCCACCCTTATCGCTTCGCTTGGACAATAACACAATAGCCACCCGTATCACTTTGCACAATCAACAACACGTGAGATGCGGCCATTATTCCTCTCATAACAACAACATGAGATGCCATCCTAATGCTCCGCATAACAATAATAAATCCATACAACAAATTTATATGTGCTAACATCACAACAACATGACATATCAACTCGTACCACAAATGCCCATATGCCACAACCTTTCCAAAACAATAATGCTACTATCACCATAACACATAGCCTACAGCTCAAACAAGATGTGTACAAAGCTCAATAGCAACAAAATGAACGGGAAAAATAACTCAACGATAAACAATACCCCATTAAACAATAGCTTCAACGACAATGAGTTAATGACTTTTAATAACTTCAACTTCAATTAATTTCTCAAGAATAACTCAATAATGAAGGTATTTCCATGAAATGGCAGCTTCGAATTCTAGTCTATGACATAAGCTAACAATGAAGGAAATGACATAAACTAGCAACTACATCTAAATGCATGAGGATAACCCGACAACGAAATTATATCATGTAACATCAATTTCAATTAAGAATAACTCAACAATAAAGGAAATCTCATAATAATAAAATGGTAACAACTTCATATAAAGAATACAATAGTAAACTTGACAAGTAAAAGATATGGCATGCGCTAACAACTTCAAATAAGGCATATACGTAAACTTGACAAGTAAAAGATATGACATGTGCTGACAACTTCAAATAAAGCATGTGAGAGTGAACTCGACAAATAAAGATGTAACATGTGCTAACAGCTTCAAATAAATACATGAAAGAACAAACTTGATAAATAAAAGATATAACATATGCTAACAACTTCAAATAAATACATGAAAGGAAGCCGAAGAGTCTAAACCAGTAAATTTCCACATATAAGCATGAGTACGCACCTTTCACCTCGCGTACACGTCTTTTACATAATTCAAATAATGCAATCAACCGAAATCCTAAGGGGTAGTTTTCCTATACAAAGTTAGGCAAGATACATACCTCAAAGAAGGCAAATCAATACTCTAAAATGACCTTCTCCTGTGAAACAAACCTCTGGACGACTCAAATCTAGCCAAAATAATTTAATATCATAAAAAAACCATAGGAACCAATTCCGGATAATAAAGCATCGATCTTTAGTGAAAAAAAAGAAGTCAACCCAAAATGTCAACCCCGGGCTCGCATCTCGGAACTAGACAAAACTCACAAAACCGGACACCCATTTTGATACGAGTCCAACCATACCAAAATTATCCAATTTAGACATCAAATCGGCCTTCAAATCATCATTTTACATTTTAGAAAGTTTTTACAAATATCCTCATTTTCTCCAATACAAATAACTAATTTAATGATAAAAAAAGGATGGAATCATGAAATATAACCAAATCCGAGTCAAGAACACTTAACCCAATCCAGCACGTGAAAATCCACTCCAAAATCGCCCAAATCCAAGCTCTCTAAATCAAAAAGTGATAAAAATATCATAACCCTTGAAATAGAGTACTTTTATATTCTTCCCAGATACAATACGTTGCGATCGCGGAAATGCCATCGCGAAGAGCAAAATTCATCAACTACTAAACGTGCTTCGCGAACGCGACATTCCGGTCGCGAACGTGTTGACCACTTACTCAGCACCATTGCGATCACGGTCATTCAGTTGCGAACGCGGTGAACAAATCACTGATGCCCCTTCCAGCTTCCCTTATACGCGATCACATAAACCTTCATGCGAACGCGAAGACAAAGGTCCCCCAAGCTTCGTGAATGCGGTCGCCTCCTCGCCACCGAGGAGAACAAAACTCCTGCTCCCACCGTAACTCTACAGGAACACGGTCCCTTTGACATAAACGCAGTGAAGAAAACCAGATAACAGAACTAGCATTTCTAAACATTAGAAAATGACCCATAGCCCATCCGAAACACACCCGAGCCCCTGGGACCCCATCCGAACATATTAACAAGTTCCATAACATAACACAAACCTGCTCGAGGCCTCAAATCACATCAAACAATATCTAAACTACGAATCATACCTCAATTCAAGACTAATGAACTTTCAACTTCTACAACTCGTGTTGAATCATATCAAATCGACCCAGAATGACCTAAGATTTTGCACACAAGTCCCAAATGACCCAATGGAGCTATCAAATTTCCCGGAACCACAATCTGAACTCGATATAAACAAAGTCAACTCCCGGTCAAACCTCTAAACCTTCCAAACCTTCAACTTTCCAACTATTGCCAAAATGCATCAAATCAACCTACAAACCTCCAAATCCAAATCCGGACATACGCCTAAATCCAAAATCACCATATGAAGCTATTGGAATCTTCAAAATATAATTCTAGCGTCGGCTACACAAAAGTCAATCTCTGGTCAACCCTTGTCACTTAAGCTTTTAAAATAAGAATTGTTCTTCCAAATCAATTCCGACTCATCCGAAAACCGAACCCGTTCACACACAAAAGTCATAATAAAAAATTTGAAGCTACTCGAGACATTAAGCCACCTAATGAGATGCTAATTCTCAAAACGACCGGTTAGGTCGTTACATTCGCCCCCTCTCAAACAAACATTCGTCCTCGAATGTGTCAAGAATCGTTCCGAAGTCATCAATCACTGAATGTACTCACCAGACATATACTAGCGGATGATACCACGTCACCCCAATCCATATAAGCTCGACAACACCATCTCATCTTAAGATTATTCCTTCCACCAACACCGATAAGCCTTAGGACTAATATTTGTTTCACCATCTGATTATTTTCCAGACACCCGATTCCCAAATAAACACACTGTATAAACCTCAACCAGCTATCATAGCTCATGCGTACACCCATAAGGTATCACCATCCGACATAATACATCTCCCATATGACTGTAACAACAACTCTGACAGCTATAAATATCCATTAGCATACCCGGTACTGGTAAATAGCCTCATATCTATTAGAGCCTTGTTCCAAACCTTCACAACACTGAAAACGATGCAAGAAACATGAACATCTCATAACCACTCACCCGAAACAACAAGTCACACCCAACGCCATTGATGACGTCCAAATCCACTACTAAAAAGTAAATGGACACGGTCGCATGCTATGTAATTTCCCAACTATGAATCGAGGTCGAATCCCATAGAGAAAAATATGTAGGCGATTAGGAATGTAAGAGAATTATCACTTGTTATGCAATGCAAAACACTTAGATTTTGGTTGAGAAAATATCTATACCTAAATGCGGAAATGTAAACTAATCTAGAAAGCAAGTAAAATGATCAATGGCTACAAGTATTGATGCATCGGGAATTACACTCAAGTAACGATCCAATGTATTTCACAATTTTATAAATATGAGCGAGTTTATGTTAATTAACCACGGGTAATAATTCTTAATTAGATTCTTTCGAAGACTAACAAGGCATCCTAATTGAATTATTCCTAAAACAATTAAGAGATTAAGCACACCCGGAATGACTACAAGTAGTTCAATCCTATCCCTAGGTAGAATCTATAAAATGAGGGTTAAAACCTCAAGTTCTTGTTAATTAATCTTTCCCAACCCCAAATTTTCTTTTCCAAAATTAATTCAGAGTTAATGGGCGAGTCCTAGGGTTAGCTAATCCCTTTGGAAATATTAAAGAACAAGAATAACTAAAGTAACAATAACTCACTTCATAAAAGGATAAAAATCATTCAATACATAAGCACACCAATGTATTTAATCCACACTTTAAATATGAATACTTCCATAAACAAGATTCAAGTGTTGGAAATAAATACTACACACATAAATATTCAATACAAGGCAAGAAAATGAAGTAATAAACGTAAATGGTTAAGAAATCCTTAACCACAAGCTTGAAATCTTCAAAACCCAAGTGTGTGCAAACCCTAGCTTCCAAAACTTGTTCTCTCTAGTCTCTTGGAACTGAAAATAAGCCAAAGATCTCCAAAATATCTGATAGGTCGAGTATTTGTGGGTTTGGAAATGAGAACATGTGAAATGCTTAAATTGCCCAGGTCTGATGCCCATTGACCGCACCTGCAGATGAATTCTCGCAAATGCGGCTCCACAGATGCGGATACCTTATCGCAAAAGCGGGAAGTTAAAGGATGTCTAATACCGCATATGCGGGCTCCCAAAGCGCAGAAGCGGAAAATTACTCGTAGATGCGATTCCTGGCAAAAGGCCCAGCTCCACAGATGCGGGCTCGCTTCTGCGACCACTCTTCTGCAGATGAGGAATCACATGAGAGTTTTGCATTGTTTTCACCCATTGTTTGCTCAATTCTACTTCAATTCAATTCAAATCACTTCATAGCATCATTTACCTGAAAATATAACAATAAACACCATAAACAACCTCATATTATAGTTAAAGGACATAAAAGCTAAAGAAAAGAGACTAGAATGAGTGGTAAAATCACCACTCGTCAACACCCCCAACTTAGAGATTTTGCTTGTCCTCAAGCAAATCAAAACCAACACTTCTATGAGGCTTTACCATTTAAATCACAAGTAGTATTGCTATTATTTACAAATCCTATTCTCCAATTAATCACCATACTTATGGATTTGGTTGGTACTAACAATTAGTCTCAAGCATGTGCATCTTACCTAAATAACTCCATCATTTAAAACAAATTCAAGAAGTGCAAAGGAGTTTCAAAATAATCAAGTGACAAGAATAAGCCTCATGATGTGACTCAAAAGCACTAGTCCACTACATATGCTCAACTTACTCAATTTCACCAATCCTTCCTAATTTATGTGCCCTCACAAGAAAGGAAGTCCCAAAATCACTATATTTACAATACAACATAAGGGACAAATTTACAAAGACACTCACTCTCACAAAGAATTTCAAGTGTTACAACATCTCATACCATAAGTTTACCCTTATTTTAATTCATTGCCTATTCAAGAACATTCGGTTGGAGGTCCCATAAGGACTTTTTAAGCTTGTAATGTAGGTTTAGGGAAGGGTCGGATAAGCATTTGGATACAAGTGACTTCACCCTCCTTGAACACTACTCACATTTGTCTTTCTTTTTGCACTTTGTTTATTTTCAAACCACATAGCCTCATTGGCATCTAGTTACCAACATAGAACCACCTTAAATACCTCTCTAATTTTCTTCAAAGGCTCCATATTTATATACATATATAAATTTCTCTTTTTTTTTTCTTTTTTTTTATATACATATTTTTCTTTTGAAGCTTGATAAATTTAATATGAACATTTTGAGGTATATGTTCCTACACTCAATGTACCACCTTACCAATTTTCACTTTGACACCACACCCCCAACTTAGGCTTTTAGCCTCATTCTCAATATTAAAGGAGGGACAGCTTCAAAAGAGAGAATTATTTTACAAAAGGGGAAAGGTTTGTAATGAGGTGGCCAAAGAAAAAGTTAAAGGCTCAAATAGGGTACTAGTAATATTATTTATGCAATGGTAGGATTGAAAGACTAAAGAGGTTTTGAAAATAACACAAAGAATGCCTACGATCATCCCTCCAACCAAACATACTATCATTAGCGTTGAAAGACCAACCGGGTAAGTTCTAGATGATAGAAGTAAACACAAGATTAATTTGTACAAACACTAACACACATGGCACATGAATTAATCAAGACGGATCAATTTTATTTTCTAATAAGAGCATCTAGAGCAATATTATTCAAACTAGTGGGCAAAGAGTCACTAAAAGAGCTAAAAATTTATCACAAATTATTCTTCACCATACAACTTACTTGTTTTTGTTCAAAACCAAAATTCGGAGGGGTATTCTTGATTCACATTTTACATACAAGAGACTAATTTTGTTAGTACCAAATAATCCAAATGTCTCCTCCTAGCAAAACAAGACTAATTCCCTTAAGAAAGTTTTCACGCCATCTATCATAGGGAAAAGTCACCTGATTCACATCAAAAAAATGTTCCTTGGGAAAGAACCGTATCATAAAGAAAACCCAAGGAAATACTACTAAGAAATTAAAAATTAAAGAACGAAAATACTAAAGAGGGTACTAAAATAAAAGCAACTAATACTAATAACACCAAGCTACTAAAGAAAATACATAACGAAAGAAAGATAAACATAGACTAATCACAACAAGCTCAGCAAGAGTACCTTATACAACAAAATAGCCCGGCAAGGGCACACAATATCCAAAACAACAAAATAAGCCCGACAAAGGCACACAATATCCATAACAACAATATAAGCTCGACAAGGGCATGCAATATCATAGTATGAATACAGTATAATCCTACGGCCACCCCCAACTAAAAACATTGTAGTGTCCTTACTGCACAATATCAAATATAAAGCACAAATAATTTGAGGGTCTCTCTAAGTTCTGCATTAGACAAGCAGACAATGGGAGGACGGCTGATCAATGCTGTGCTGAACTCGTAGCAGCATCATCATCAGTATCATCATCATCATCATCATCACCATCACCATCACCATCACCAGCAGCTTCTAACATGAAGGAGTATTCTTCGCTATCATCTTTATCCCCCACTGGTATCTTCTTGCCTGGCTGCCCCTATTTGAACATGGCTATGCCTCTCCACATTTTGATCATGGACTTGCTCTTCTTATTGTTCTTCTCCTTCTCCTTCTTGAAGTCTGACTGGAGATCTAGATGCGCCTTGGCCAAGTTGCCATAGGCTGTCTCGAGTCTAGTAACTGATGCTGCCATCTTCTCATGAGACTCTTTTTGACTCTTCTGCGCATCTAAGTAACTCCTCATTTCTTCCTTGTAGAAGTACGAGGGCCCAAACTGAGAGGATGAGGGCCCACTCAAAAGCTGTGAAACTAACTCCTGGATGGATGAAAGCTTAGAGTTTAGAACCCCAAATGGTCCCTCAAGTGCAACTGCTTGTGAAGATGACTCTGAACTGGTAGACGTAGTGGTGACCTTCCTTTTTTCGCTTTTGACTGCATTACCCTCTCCTGTCACTCTCATTGGGTGAAAAGGTTTATCGCTGGTAACCATCGATCGGTGCTACGCACCTCAACCTCTGCTCTCATGCACAATTGTGTGATCAACAAAGGGAACATCAACCCTGCATCTTTGTCCCGCAAATACTCCCTCAGCTCCCGCAGGATATAGTAACCGACATTCATAGGAATGCCATCCAGGATACATGAAATGATCAATGCCATGGTGTAGGAGACATCTGAGACGTTTCCACAAGGAGACACCCTGTTGCATAGGATGTACAACCACATTTTTGCTTCAGCTGTGAAGTCAATTGACCTCAAACCTTTTCTCCGGTTTCCCCATTTTGCTCTCATGCTTGGAGGGTAGAGGTTGGAGACAAGCCATTCCCCATTGTCGCACTAATCTTTCTATGGTACTGGCTCAATTGGATAGTTATGAATCCCAAGGGTGTCATTTATCTGTTCTATCCCAAACCTTACCAATTTTTCTCTAATGATGAGTTGTGGGTTGGCAAATCCTATGCACTTATGATTGGCATAGAATTCGCGAACCCGCTCCTCATTAGCTTTGCATGGAGTAGGAATAAAGCATGACCATCCGGAGGCATGGAGACGGGCATAGAAATCTGGGAGCTTCTCGGCCAATTTTTCCTCGTTGATCCCCTTTTCAAGAACTATCGTTTTGGTGATAAGGTTGTCATAATATCTGCGCTGACAGTCAGCCGACATGAAGCGTGAGTTATCAAATGGTTCCTCAACCTCCTCCTTAATTTCATGTTGTTGCAGAGCATTTTCGTTCATGTTCAGGTCCATTTTAGATCAAAGTACCTTCACAAAATCAAAATAAAGTCAGTCGGGCAATAGAACCATGTTAAGCAATTTAAAACACTGCAATTAGGCCAAAGAATCAACTTGAACGGGCCCGGGAAGGGCCTATTGAAAAGCTACTAGAAATTGGTAATCTGCCCAGTTTTCGCATCTGCAGAACATTAACCGCAGGAGCGGTTCCGCTTTTGTGAACTTTCCACAGCATATGCGGTTCTGCTCAGATTGGCCAAAATCGTACCTGCAGAAAAATCATTGCAGGTTCGAGACTGCATCTGCGGTGTTCGTGCAAGGGTTCAAACACCCATATTTTTTTTAACTTTTTCAATTCTTAAACCTGATTTCGGCACCTAATTTTTACTCAAGACTTCTAAATTAGTGCACTACATGGAACTCTGATTCTATTGAGACCGATTTTGTGGTACTTAGAAAGAAATTTTCTTTTAATTACTTTGTCGAACACCGTGCAAGCAGTTTAAAATGGCCTCTTCTTCACACAATTTGGGTACTCAGATTTCCCACAAATTTGTTTCATACTAAGCAGCACACACACATGCACTCAACAAATTTCCTCACCTTATTCTCACACAAATCAGAGGGGACGGAAGTAGGGGAATTAGCCATGGGAACTTGAGATATGGAGAAGAAGAATAAGAAGAAAAGAGAAGTAGAAGAGAGGAGTAGATAGGAGATACCTGTGGTGTCTTGTGCAAGAGCAGTAGAGATCAGGAGCAGTGGATGATTTGCAGTCTGTTAGAGCTGGGGGAGTTAGGGTTGGGAGACAAAGGAAGCAAATACCTGAGAAAATGAGAGATCTATTTTTTTAGACCCTGTCCGACTTCCGCATCTGCGGTTTTTTATTGCTTCTGCGGAGCCGCTTCTGCGGCAAAAGGAATCGCATCGGCGAGAAAGGCCGCTTCTGCGTCAAGGTAGCCGCTTTTGCATGACCACATCTGCGATCAAAATTCCGCAGATGCGGTTGCACCAGATAACTGGTGCCTAGAATTGCAGCCACTGTTTTGCGACATTCCAATGTCCCAAACTCCTTAATTTAACTCCAAAAAATCTGAAACTTGGCAGATTAGTCAAAAATAATATACTAAGCTATCTAAAAAAAAGAAAATTTTAAAAATGACTAAAAATTTTGAAAAACGATGGGTTGCCTCCCACCAAGCGTCGCATTTAACATCGTGGCATGACGCAACTCAAGTTTACCACTTTTCTCACCACTTGGACAATATGAATTGGGCACCTAACTTGGAATCAAGCTTGTGACCACGAGCGGTGGGGGGTGGTAAGTTGATGATCAAGACAAACCTCCTCACAATCCCTCATTGACTCGTGTAGTTCAATTCCCATTTCACCACACAATTCCAATGTTGAAAAATGCTTGGAATGTGACATCAAACTTCCAAATTGTAATTCTTCCCGGATTTTGACATCCTCTTTTTCCCCCGGATAGAGTCAATTTCGACCAAATTTTATATCGGTTGACTCTAGTTTCATATTTTTCTTGGCATCACTAACACTCATGGAGTCGATTGGCGGATGTTAAATTCTTGATTCCTCAAAGTAGAGCTCACTTTCTTCCACGAAATAGGACTCTTCTTGACTTCCTTCCACACTCTCAAGTTGGTGGGCATAGTGAGCCTCAACCAATATTTTCATTTGATCTTCCAAAGTGCGGGTATGTTCATCATTGTAAGCCAAACCTTGTTTCAAGTCCTCGACTGCAAAGTTATGCTTCTCCTCATTTTCAATAATGTCTCCAACATGAGCATCATCTTCTCATTTTGAGCATTTGAGAGTTCTTCTTGGTTTTGATCAAGTGCCAAGGAAGGATTTCTGGCTTCCACATCTAAGGAAGATTTTTGGCTCTCATTAACTTACGAGGCTTTTTGGACCTCTAAAGCTTCAAGAAATTCTCCCATTTGTGAGTGCAACCTTTCAAGTACCAAGTCATTTTGGAGACTATTTTCCAAAAGCTCCTCCAAGTCACTTTGCTCTTTGTTTCCTCCTTCAAGTAAGAATTCTAACATGAGCTTGAACTCCCCATTTTGACCATGCTCAACTTCTTCCACTTCCATAGCCCTATACTTTTTATCACAAAAAGTAGAATCATCATAGCGGGGCTTGGGGAAGAGAAGGACAAATAAGCACAATACTCCCAATGACTATTTTGGCAACCACACTTATCACAAATACTCCACTCATGGGTTTGAGATTGTGTGCACAATCCACCCCCGGGAGAATTTAAACAATGTTGCCACGAGTGTGGTCCTCCATAATAAGGACAAGGGTCATCAAAGTATGAAAAACTACCATCCGACCAATTTTCATTAAAAGATGCCATTTTTTAAAATTAAGAAAATAAACATGAAACAAACAAGAAAAATAGACCAAGGTAAGAAAAATAATTACACAAATATTCACGAGTTTGGACCAAAGCACTTACGCTATTTCTCAAACAACCTAACTTAAGCCAAATTGTTCCCCGGCAACGGCGCCAATTTTGATGACGTCCAAATCTACTACTAAAAAGTAAATAGACATGGTTGCATGCATATAATTTACCCAACTATGAGTCGGGGTCGAATCCCACAAAGAACAATATGTAGGCGATTAGGAATGCAAGATAATTATCACTTGTTATGCAATGCCAAACACTTAGATTTTGGTTGAGAAAATATCTATACCTAAATGCGGAAATGTAAACTAACCTAGAAAGCAAGTAAATGATCAATGGCTACAAGTATGGATGGATCGAGAATTACACTCAAGTAACGATCCAATGTATTTCACGATTTTACATATATGAGCGAGTTTATATTAATTAGCCACAAGTAATAATTCTTAATTAGCTTCTTCCAAATACTAACAAGACTTCCTAATTGAATTATCCCTAAAACAATTAAGAGATTAAGCACACCCGGAATGGCTATAAGTATTTCAATCCTATCCCTAGGTAGAATCTATAAAATGAGGGTTAAAACCTCAAGTTCTTGTTAATTAATCTTTCCAACCCCAAATTATCTTTTCCAAAATTAATTCAGAGTTAATGGGTGAGTCCTAGGGTTAGCTAATCCCTTTGGAAACATTAAAGAACAAGAATAATTAAAGCAACAATAACTCACTTCATAAAAGGATAAAAATCATTCAATACATAAGCACAACAAGGTATTTAATCCACACTTTAAATATGAATACTTCCATAAACAAGATTCAAGGGTTGAAAATAAATACTACACACTTAAATATTCAATACAAGGCAAGGAAATGAAGAAATAAACATAAATGGGTAAGAAATCCTTAACCACAAACTTGAAATCTTCAAAACCCAAGTGTGTGTACAAACTCTAGCTTCCAAAACTTGTTCTCTCTACTATCTTGGGACTGAAAATAAGCCAAAGATCTCCAAAATATCTGCTAGGTCGAGTATTTGTGTGTTTGTAAATGAGAACATGTGAAATGCCTAAATTACCCAGGTCTGAAGCCCATTGACCGCACCTGCGGATGAATTCTTGTAGATGCGGCTTCGCAGATGCGGATACCTTATCGCAGAAGCGGGAAGTTGAAGGATGTCTGATACCGCAGATGTGGGCTCCCAAAGCACAGATGCGCTATCGCCGAAGCGGAAAATTACTCGCAGATGCGGTTCCTAGCAAAAGGCCCAGCTCCGCAGATGCGTTTCCACTCCCGTAGATGCGGGGTCGCTTTTGCGACCACTCTTCTGCAGATGCGGAATCACAGGAAAGTTTTGCATTGTTTTCACCCTTTTTTGCTCAATTTCACTTCAATTCAATTCAAATCACTTAGTGGCATCATTTACCTGAAAATCTAACAATACACACCATAAACAACCTCATATTATAGTTAAAGGACATAAAAGCTAAAGAAAAGAGACTAGAAACCTCAACCAGCTATCACAGCTCATGCGTACACCCACAAGGTATGACCATTCGACGTAATACATCGCCCATATGACTATAACAACAACTCTGACTACTATAACTATCCATTAGCATACCCGGTACCGGTAAATAGCCTCATATCACCTAGAGCTTTGTTCCAAACCTTCACAACCCTGAAAATGATGCAAGAAGCATGAACATCTTATAACAACTCACCCAAATCAACAAGTCACACCCAACGCCATCTGGGAACATACCTCGCAAGCTAAACCCAATAAGCACAATGCGAATATGACTGGATATGGTAAGAGAAACACATGAGAAAACTATCAGATAAGTCCGACAAGCACAACTCCCTATCAATACCATGCTACAGATCTATTCCACAAGGGAGAATCAAAACATATGAACTAAACACAAAAATCTCATCCTAATATAACTCTGCTCTGGCACGTAGCCGGGTTCAAACATATCAAACCAAATGAAAATGCGAGGATCCCATCCTCAACTCTGAATCACAAGTAGAATACACATCAAACCAAACGAAACCTTCCACTAACTTAATCTTGTGAAATAAAATCACAACACGTAATGGACTTCACATACCAGTAGAGCACCTAACTCACAAATCGTAACCAAACCGTCAAGAAATCACATCAAAACCTACCGTAATGAGTAACATAAAGTTCATTCTAATATCATCGCCACCAATAGGGAAAAAATTGAAACAATAGACATAGGCTACCACTATAGAGTCTTTCAACAGAGGTAAACATATAAGTAGAGTACAAGAATCACGAAACACACTCATATATGAAGCAAGATAGGAGGACTCACTTCGATAAATAGGACTGAATCAAAATAAGACTGATGCTCCTCTTTGACAATCGAAACCATACCTATTACAAGACAATCTATTGCAACAAACTCAGCTCTACCATAGAAATCATATCAATGGGCTGGGCCTCCCCTCTAGGGTGCCCTCTACCCGCTTGATCTTCTCCCCAATTTTGTGAAGTATCTTGTGCAATGGAGATCAATCCTGCCTGAGCCAATATACCACACATGCTCAAGAAATGCGCTAAAGTTTCCTACAGTCCAGGGGTAACAATGGGTACCTCCAGTGCCTATCCCCTAATCGAAGCTACGGGTGGCTGCTCAACTGCTACTCTAGTAGGTGCTCTAGTTGCGACACATGCCTCTCCTCATCCTCTACCCCGACTGTGGCCTCTCGCGGATCTACCAGGGGGTGCGAATGTCTGCTCGATTAATCTGGTAGCGCGTGTACTCACCATCTATGGGAGAATAGAGACACAAAGGATTAGACTTTGAAGTCAACAAACCCATACGAAAGGAATGAAAGAAGTGGAATTTTCATAATAGTTTCGTAGCCTCTCAAAGATAAGTACAGACATATCCGTACCGATCTGCAAGACTCTACTAAACATGCTCGTGACTCATAGAACCTATGAACCTAGAGCTCTGATACCAACTTGTCACGACCCAAAACCCCAACTTAAGCGTCATGATGGCACCTAGTCTCTAAGACTAGGTAAGTTGATTACTTACAAAAAATAAGTTAGTTTAACAATGATAATTTAATACCATTCCGGAGTTGTCTACACAAAACTCAAACTCTAGTCAGCTCTTACCATTTAAGCTTCTAAAACAAGAATTATTCTTTTAAATCAATCCCGAATAATCCGAAAATCGAACCTGGCCACGTAGGCAAGTCATAATATATAATACGAAGCTACTTGATACCCTATGCCACCAAACGAAATGCTAATTCTCAAAACGAACGGTCGGGTCGTTACATTCTCCCCCTCTTAAACAAACGTTCGTCCTCGAACGTGACACAAATTATTCTGAAGCCACGAAATCACTGAATAAACTCACCATACATATACTTGCGGGTGATCCCACATCCGCCAAATCTACATAAGCCCGACATCACCATCTCAAATGAAGATTATTCCTTCCACTTACACCGATAAGCCTTAGAACAAAAATTCTCACCATTCGAACATTTCCCAAAGACACGATTCTCACAAAAACATGCTGTATCAACCTCAACCAGCTTCCATAGCTCATGCATGCACCTACCAGGCATGACCCCTCGACGTAATATATCGCCCATATACCCATAACGATATCTTTGACCATAATAACTTCCCATAATCAAATTCAGCACAGGCAAATAAACTCATATTATTTAAAACCTTGTCCTAAACTTTCACAATTCTGATAATGATGCAAAAACATGAAGATGTCATAACCACTCACCCAAATCAACAAGTCACACCCAAAGAAACCTCAGCATATAACTCGCAAGCTAAACCCTATAGGCACAATGCGAATAGGATTGAATATAAAAAAGAGAAACACATGAGAGAACTATCAAACAAGCCTGACAGGAACAACTCCTTATTAGTACCATACTACGTCCATTCTACAAGGAAGAATCAAAACATATGAACTAATTATAAGGATCTCATCCTAATATAACTCCAGCCCGATTCAAACATATCAAACCACATGAAAACGCGAGGATCCCATCCTCAGCTCTGAATCACAAGTAGAATACATATCATACCAACCGACACCTTCCACTAACTCAATTCCGTGAAACAAAACCACAACATGTAACAGACTTCCCATAATAGTAGAGCACCTAAATCACAAATCGTAACCAAACCATCTAGAAATCACATCAAATCTACCGTAATAAGTAACAAAATTTTTATACTAGTCTCATGGCTCTTAATAGGGAACTAACCGAAACGATTGTTGGTACCCAATTTTTCCCTATATACTTTTTAATATGCAAAATACCTTCAAAATAGCATATATATATATATGCATATATAAGCATGTCCAAGGTTTTTATTATTTTCCATAATTTTAAGGTTTAAAATTGATTTATGTTTTCTCTTTTTATCCATAAAATCCCCAATAATTATTCTCAAAATTATTGTTTTGATAATTCATCTATTGGATTTCTATATTTATGGCAAAATATGGCTAAGGTAATTTTTATATATTTTTATAATTACATTTAGTATTTTTAAAGCTAAATTGCATATAATTATAATATTGGTCTTTTTAAGATTTAATTACATTTTATATGCATAAAATTGGATACTGTATTTTTAAATTGCTAATTATGTATTATAAATCATTTTATCTTTTCAAATTATTTTCAGAAACTATCTATTATTTTTTTTAAATCAAATAGGGAAAAACTGGCTATTTAAATTATAACCAAATCGGACCCCAAATTCCCAGCCCAATTTTACAATTAAGACCCGACCCACACACTACTAACCCATAACTATACCCGGAACCCACCTACCCTATTTAATCTTGACCGTTGATCTTTCAGATTAACGGTCCACGTCGTTTCGTTCCATTTTTAATCCAGCAACCCCTCAAACCCTACCTCATTCTTTCATTGGAGCTGCCTCTGAATCCTCTCCTCTATCTTCTCTCAGACACCCTCAAACCCTAATCATTGTCCACCTTTCTCTGGCCATCTCCCTCGTCGGAAACCATGGCATCTCATCATCTCCTGGCCTCTGCTTCCCCCCACGCCGGTTTGACACTACCCTGAGGTCCTCAGGTGAACCTGGAGCGGTTCAACTCCTATCCATGGTCTTTCATGCCATTTTCCGGCCACCCATGGTTGTTCGAGTAAGAACTATTACTTTTCCAGCTAAGACCGGTAACATTTTAAGGTCCTCTCATCTTCTCTGGGTTCTCTGAAACCCTAACTCTCGAGATTTTTCACTTTTCTTTTAGATATGTCTTAGATCTAGGTATATCAATGAGTTTTTAACTAATTTTTTCTTCATCTCTACTATTTTCTGAAAACCCTAGATTCGTTATTGTTCGATTCTTCTCAGATCTTTCTAGATCTGAGGTGATTCGAGTATTATTAAGCATTTTCCTTTAAAAACCTCCTGTTTTAACTAACTATTTTGAGTTTTTAATCACTTTTCCTAAACTAGGGTTCATCCCAAGTTGTATTTCAAAGGGTTTTTCTGACTTCTAAGTGTTTAATTAATTATCCTTTCGACTTCGTGACGGATTTGTGCAAGAATATGAAACCCTAGTTGATTCTATGTGGTTCCTTCAATCTTTGCTTCGGTTTTGGGTGTTTTAGTGGTACCAGTCGTGCTAGTTTACTCTATCTTTGGACTTAAACATTTTTCCTTGTTAAATCCTGTGTTTTTGTGGTTTTGACCTAATTAATCTTTATTAGGGTTCAAATCTATTTCTCCAGCTAATATCAATATCATTGTGAGGTTTTACTTAGCCTAATTTTTGTTTATAGAAGTTGAGTATTTCTTTCTGGAAATCAGTGTTATTTTAAAAGTTTTAGCTGGTTGATTTACTCTGTTAGGGATCCATATGCATAAATCTTGGGTGTTTCCTTATTTATGACCGTAATTGGTCATACTAACCTTATTTGATTGTATGTATAATTGTGGATTCTTATCGATTGCTTTTCATGGTATGATTGAGGTTCTTTCCTTAATTAGATCCCTACTATTATCGTTTGATCAATTACCCCTAATTAAAGGGGTCTATTTTGAACTCCTTTATGTGATTGGTTTCTATGATCTTATGATTTCCTTAATTGACTGAATGTTGATTCCTTTACCTTATTTTGTTCTACTCCTAAAGTGCTATATATACACTCTTGTTTTACCTCTCAAGACGAACACAGTTCAGAATACACACACACATATTCAAACTCTCTCTTCTTTCTCTGCTACATGAGCTAACTGCTTGTCTACCCGGCTGAAAGCCAAGGCTAGACTGTGGAACTCTACTTGCTTTACATTTCTGCACTTTGCTTTCTTAACTGGTGTGTTCCTAGTTCAATTCTGAAACTCAACTCTATGTTCTCCATATATGTTAAATCCATGTCTCCTTCTGCACAAATTTAATGGCTTATGTATTTAGTTGTAGGGGTGTGCATTCGAATCGGTTTATCGATAAATTGAATTGATTATTTGTTATCAGTTTATCAATATCGGTTTTTCGATTTATCCATTTCGATTTCGATTTCGAAATTTTCCTTATCGAGTTATCGATTTTGATTTCGATTTTGTCCTCTTTGGTTATCGGTTTATCGATAAACCGATAAGATATACTAAAAAAAATATTTTTTACCCTTATTCAATAATATCCTTCCTTTACCCTAAGTCTCTAACCTTATTATTTCATCTACCACATTTAAGGAATGGTCATATTTAAATCTCAAGGGAATGAAGTTCAAATTAATGGAAAATATAATTAGCCGTGATGATGTATTTTTTTATATACCGTTGGAGTGTTAGTGGCATACATTTGATCCCTTACTTCAGTTTTGTTGCATGTGCTTGTTGACACAATTTTTATGTTATAAACGGTGTTCGTCTTATTTTAGCTTCTTTTTCTCCATATTAGTTAGGCGTGTTTATAGCGATATACTTTATGTGGAATCCCGCAAATTTTCTTATTGCTGTAATCGATAACCAAATCGATAAGCCCCAAAAATCAATAAATCGAAATCAAAACCTTATTGAAATGATAACGATAAGCATATGTACAAATCGATAATCGATAAGTAATTATCGATAAGGGTCAAAATCAAATCAATAAATCGAATGCACACCCCTATTTAATTGCCCTTCTTGTTTACTGCTTTATTCAACATGCTTAGGTTTTTCCCTCTCTTTTTCAAGTGTGTAATCAGCATGTCTTCTTGAGTTCTTGTTTATTCCCCTCAACTAGTATGCCATGTTAGCATTATAGACTCTTAAATGTGCTTGGTTAACACTAAGTGGCATAACTAATTATATGTGACAGACTTCTGCCCTCAGCATGAGTACTCCTACACCCTGTTTCACTGTCTTATTGCCTATTACTATTCTAATTTCGAGCATGATTCCCTTGTTAACATTTTTAAGTAGTAGTTTGTGTTCTGCAGGCCAATCAGCTCCTACCTGTTCTTTGTACTTGCTGGTCTATATGCTTCTCTTCTCATCCATGTTTGTGTGTTTCTGACTTAAGCTCTCTGTATCCCCAACCCCTTACTTCCCTGCCTATGAATGTTGAAATGATACTATTCTTTGAGTTTGCTCTGTGTGTGCTGGCTTGTTCCAAGTTGTTGTTGCTCCTATTCCCCTCTCCTTTCAAAACTGTTTTTCCCTAAGCAACTCTTCTGTTGTTTTGCAAACTTATTTCAAACATGCTTTGTCAAAACTTTTCCAACTCAACCCTTTTAAATATATGTCAAGCACTCTAAAATATACTCTTAGACCACTAGGTTCTGCCCCTTTTGTGTGAGCCTTGCCTTGGGACCCTTGAGCTCCCTCTAAACTTGGACACATAAAAGCTGGCCTTTCCACACAGCACTTACTCTATCTTGGCTATAAAAACTGGGTGTGAGCACTTCCCGGGATCCCTTGAGGTCCTTAGGGAATTCTGACACACCCGGATAAGAAAAGACTATGGAACAATCTTGGCACTTGAGGTGATTTACTACATAACTCATAGAGGAAGTCCTAATCAGGCTCTTTATAGTGTAACTTCTCAGTTTTTATTTCTACTTATGTAATTTATTTCAATGTTGGTCTATAATAACCTGTTGTAAACAAGTATTGGGGTGGCTAGTGAAAAGGGGATGGGGTAAATATGCATGCCACCGTTGTTAAGGGTAAAAAACATATTATTAGGTTTATATTACTAATTGCGCAATAGAAACCATGCTTAGGATTCATATGTGCATTAGAAATCATGCTCTTAGGTCCCACGTTTATTGATTCAGCATGTGCACCCTTATAAAATCATGTGTTAAAATCTACTAATAACTAGCACTTTACCAGTACGTTATGCACTGCCATGTACACTTAGAGATCCTACCTTAAGATAAAACAACGCTAAGAAACAGGTCATTTCCATATCATCTGCATATTCTGAAAATATGTAATACTTATGCATTTCCTGCTCAGGTCCTGCATATACATCACTCTGCATTGTTTGTGCATTAGATATCATGCCTTTAAGATTGCATTCACATCTGCTTAGGCATCTCTAGTGCTGGTAATAATTCCGTAATTTTGAACATTTAGAACACCGATACAATTCAAACAGTCTTCTCTACGTAACTCTTATAACTGGAACACTGTTTTACACCTATGCAAGCCTTAGGTGCTAAATTTGTCAAAACTGGAAACATGCTTTTTTTATTAATGTTGCTTAATTATCAACTGTTAAAATCAGTAGGCAAGCCTGATTCGAACTTCTTTTCTGAGTCATGCAATAAATCTGGTTCTACTGTTATCACTTAGATACCATGCTTAGGATCTTAATTCAGTCCTTAATTGTGCTTGAGTCATGCTGTTTATGGGCAATGTATGTGGAGGTATATTTGCGCCTTTCGTTTGTCCTCCATGCTCCCCTTAATTGAAGTCCTACTTGTTCTTGTATGTCGCCTTAGTATTTTACATTTAAACTTGAGGTCTACCTAGAACCCCCTTTATCGGATATGAGTCTTAAAGTCCTCCGGGACTGATAGGAAGGGACGGGTAACAACATGCAATAGGGGTTGAGACTAACCCTCGCTTTAATTACCTTCACGGGACGGGAAAGGGTAAATATGGATATGATAACCTTTGTGTTAATACCACGTGTAGCGCCCTCTTTGAGGAGTATCATACCGGGTAATACATTGATGTGATCCAAATTATAAGCAAGCCTAGTACACCACCTTTTACATTCCCGAATATGCTTAGATTGTAATTCTTTTCAAAATCTTGCTTTCATTAATTGCTTTTCAAACATTTGTGTTCTTAAACTTAAATCCCCTACTATTTGAGTCATACTTGTTAATTTGCTAATTGTACAAATTCACAAAAACTATTTGGCTGGGAACTACACTAGTGGATCCTGAGGGGTGCCTTATACCTTCCTCTTAGGATAATTTCAAGCCCTTACCCTATCTCTAGTTATCAAGCGTAGTTATAAATGAACCCTATAGGTGTCCTAACGTACCTAAAATTGTTAGGTGGAAACTCTTCAAGAATGCAAATCCCCTTTCCCAAAAGGAAAGAGTTGTCCCATAACCAAAAATGTCATAAACCCGATTCTACGAAGGAAAAAAGGGGCACGACAGCATGGCAACTCTTTTGGGGATTTCAGGCTTTTACCATTTCATACCGTTTTTGTGAATTTGTACCTCTCCTATGTGCAATTACTTGTTTAATTCCTTTAAGCGTTTAATTTCTTTTTCAAAAGCAAAACTGACATATCTTCCTTGTTTCCTTCCTTTATAACTACTTTAAATTATAAAACTGCTGTATTTACCACTTTTTTAACGTGCCAAATACATGTCAACATGCTTTTAATTACTGCATAATCATGCTCGACATCATACTCTACTCATGCCAAAAAAATACTATATCAATGCTTGATGAGTGGTTGCACCCTTCCTATATCATTACCCCTAAATTCAGAATGGCTTATTTGAGGTAAAACTAGTCGATCAGCGGTGTAGTCAACAGTTCTGTGCCTTCCCCCTTGAGTTTTCTGCTCAAGGGTACCAGTCTAAAACCTCATAGAAACCTTACTCTGTTTGAATTGTGCATGCATCATAGTCAAACCTAGCTGGGTCAGTTATGTTGTCCACATAATGATCCTTTAAGATAGCCTTATCCCAAGTCCATTGGGTTTCTCTAAACCCAAACGAACATCATCACATTTTGTGCATTTATTTTGAGAACTAAACACTTCATGCTAATTGTTGACATTAAATAGTCAAGTCTGGTGGCGGTAAGGGCCTAACCTTGTTTGTCTTGCAGAAATATGAGGGACGAAGTTCCCAGATTCGGCATGGTCACCAATATCCACGCAAGATTACTATGTTAGTGGGACGATTTATATTCTAGTGACAAAACCCTCATCAGAAAATATTTGGGTAACCTACCATCCTTCTTGGACATCCACTAACAACATGATAGTAGAAGTTGCTACCTTATTTTGGGATTGTGAAAGGGTCGTTTTCCACTTTGGGGACATCGAGATGACACCTTTGCTAAAGGAGATAAGAGGACTGGTTGGTCTAGTGTGGGAAAATTCGGGTCTGCTAAAGCCTGAGAACCTCACGGGCAAGGGTTTCCATGAAATGATAGGTTTGAAGAAGAACTCAGAATTGGTATGCCTAAAGGAATCGTACTTCCCTTTTGATTGCCTGTATGAAAGGTACGGTCACAACAAATCAAACCGTACCTACCATGACGAGTTTTCTATCACGTCCTTGGGACATATTCATCGTAGGGTTTTCGTCTTCATGTTTTGCTTCCTGGGTCTGATCGTGTTTCCAATGAGGAAAGGGAGAATCTATACTAGACTAGTTGTGTGGTAAAATCTAGGGGACCAATTTCCCCTTGACATAATGCTTCGAAGAGTGACCCCGAAAATACGGGATCTCAGGTCAGTCGCTTCCGTCAAAACCTGTCGATTCCCTGCCAAGAATAACATCGGCTGAAGCCCCGACGAATGTAGGAATCCCCCCGAGGAATGCACCTGGGGTCAATCAAATCTACTCAAGCGGCTCGACGTCAGCCCACATGCGACGTAAGGCTAACAGGCTGTTACATCTCATTCTCTTTTGTCATACTACACATCTTGTACTTAGTTTGGGCGTCCCCTACCTATAAAAGGGGGGTCACCAACATCTTGTAGAGCAGCTCCAATCATCCTACTCAAGGGCAATAATATCTGCTCTCTTCCTCTCTTCTCTAATTTGCTTATTCCCCTAGGCTCAAAGCCATTTCTTCGGTCATTCTTCTTATTTATCACTTGGTACTTGCTCGAGGCCGTCTCTGTATTCATCAACTCTTAACTTATTCTTCATTATATGACTTAATATCGGCCGAAAGAGCCTTGTCTAATTATATCTGTAACTATTATCCCATCCCCGGCTATCCCCGGTAGTTCGAGATTGATACTAATGCGGACCCCGAGGTCCTATCGACCATCTCTGCATCCGGGCAATAGCCCCTACCTTCGGTTTGGTTTTACCCCGCATTTCATCATTAAACATAGCATTCTTAACATTAACTACTCTAACAACTAGCTCGAAAATAGATCACGTATTTTTAGAATCCCATTTACAAATTTAATTGTTGTTACCATTTTCACGGTAAACAGTTTGGCACCCACCGTGGGTCTAAAAATAATAGTGATTATTTTCTTGCTGCTTTTCATTACACAAATACATATCAGCTTTCACACTTTTTCTTTTCCGGGATCCTTTTACTTCAGGCCAAAATATCGGGCTCGATGAACGGAGTTGAGAACGACAACCTCAAAAATCACGGGGAAAATGGCGTAGTTGTCCCGGCCACTGGAGCACCTCCGCGGAATCCTGATATCGCTCTTGGACCGATCCTAGAAGATGCAGATTCACAGGACGCACAACAAGTCGAAGAAACTTTTCACACCGACAGGAGCGTACGACACAACGACCAACAGGAAGCTCAAAAAACCTCGGCCTGGGAAGAACAGGAAGTTAGTCTTCATGTTATTTTTGAAATGTTGTAGGCACAACAACTTGCCATTTCTCAGCTGCAAAGCCGTCCAAGAACCCCCAGCACAGCGGCGCTAGAGACGGCTCCCCCCGCCGAGCAAGCACTCAAAAGGTCAAGCAACAAAGGGTTAGTGGCTGACCCCACCATCGTAAAAATGCTCAAGGACCTCACCAAAAGGATTGAATTAGGTGAGAGAATGATTGCATACAATGACAAAAAAGTCGAGACCTACAACTCCAAGGTCGATTAGATCCCAGGTGCACCCCCGGTCCTCAAAGGTTTGGATTCAAAGAAGTTCATTCAGAGGCCATTCCTCAAGGAAGCAGCCCCGAAGCCTATCACGAAAAAATTCAGAATGCCGGAACTCCCCAAGTACAATGGCACCTCCGACCCTAACGAACACGTCACTACACCTGCGCAGTAAAAGGAAACGACATAAAAAATGACAAGATCAAGTCAGGCCTGAACTGGGCGGTGCAGGCCTTCACCCAAGGCCTGAACGAACGAAGCTCAATGGCTTCAAAACAGTTGAAGCAGAATCTAATCGAATATCCGGCCGTGACCTTGTCGGACGTTCACAACCGATACCAGTCAAAGATCAGGGCCAAGGATGACCAGCTGGGAGCCCCTTCAGGCTCAGTATACCCAAACAGACTCCTAACAAAAGAGTCGAAACCAAGCAAAGAAAGGTACTAACCGTACCATGAAGACGGAAGGAATGCCCCAAGGCGCAACCTACCCCGCAACGATCGGAGGATAGATCGAGGATAGGATCCTCAGGGGCTCGTCAATAGAACCAGGTTCAATCAGAACACGGTGCCAACAAATGCGCCCCACTTATCGGAATACAACTTCAGCGTTAACATATTAGACATCGTGTTCGCTATCGGCAAAATCAGGGACACTAAGTGGCCCAAACCAATACAGTCGGACCTTTTACAGATAAATTACAACTTAGTGTGTGAGTTCCACAACAGACACGGTCACAGGACCGAGGATTGACATCAACTACGAGAAGAAGTGGACCGACTACTCAACAAAGGGCACCTTCGGGAATTCCTTAGAGATTGGGCCAAAAATTAGTTTCGAGAAAGGGAGGTAACCAAGAAGAATGAGGCAACCGAACCACAACACGTCATACACATAATCATGGGGGGCGACGATGCCCCACAGGAACCTGTGATGAGTAGAATAAAAATATCCATCACCAGGGAAAAACGGAGTCGAGGATATATTCCCGAAGATGCCCTCACGTTCAGTGAAGAAGATACCGAGGCCCTGTCTCAACCCCACAATGACGCCCTGGTAATATCCTTTCTTGTAAATTCTTTTCAGATAAAACGTGTACTCATGGATCCAAGTAGCTCGGCCAATATTATCAGGTTGAGGGTGATAGAACAGCTTGGACTGCTCGAACGGATTGTGCCCGCCACTCGAGTCCTCAATGGGTTCAACATGGCGAGTGAAACAATAAAAGGAGAAATCATCATTCCGATTACCGTGGCCGGCACAACCCAAGATACCAAATTCCATGTCATCGAGGGAGATATGAGGTATAACGCCTTGTTTGGGTAACCATGGATACACTGCACGAGAGCAGTACCATCCATCCTCCACCAGATGATAAAATTCCCGACGAAGGACGGGGTCAAAACCATATATGGGGAACAACACGCGTCAAGGGAAATGTTTGCAATACACGACATGTTATCAGAGCCATACCCCCGCTCTCGAATAAGCCAGCAGGTAAATCAGGTGTCAACCCCGGTCAGGTTTGACAACACGAAGTAGAAATCTGCATTGCATGTCCGCCCTCGGGCGGTCATAATAAACCAATCTCAAGGCACCACCAGCACATCTCGTTTCAAGGTACAACCATTCCTTTTGTTTCATTTCAAATTAAGAACTAACCCTCGTGCAGGCACTTGACCGGAGATACCAGAACGATAACACTATCAGGAGGCCTCGAGACCCCCAAAAGCACACCCGTTCCACTCTTTTCCTTCGACCGAGTTTTTATCCCAAAAAGAAGGGTTTTTACCCGCAAAGTTTTTAATGAGGCAACGTCTGCGAATCTGCCTAAAGGGGAAACTCCATGAATTGCTCGAAGCCACCCTTATGGCCAACTTTCAAGAGGCGAGAAGCATTCCCCCTGGAAGCCATCCGATTCGAAGGAGGTGGGGAAACGCCAAGCAAATGTTTCTACAGGGAGATGATGTATCGGGCTAAACGGTCAAAGTAATCAGACCCTGCGAAAGCGGGAGCATGTACTATTATATTGGGCAATCAAAAAATACCCCTTTTCCATGAAAAAGGAGAAAGGCTCCTTCTTAGACTACGGCAACGTGAAAATCATCGGAGCAACCAAACTCGACCTAAAAATAGATCGACTCAACACAACAACACGTGTATTATGCCAATGGTTCAGAGAATATCTTCCAAACATCTTATTCTCCAAAAGTGAAAATTACAGTATACCCTCGACAAAAGCCTCTCTGCCAAATACGTCCCGAGATACTCTGAGACTTGAACGATTCAGTGCCCACACGATCCCAGGGTCGGAACCCCGGACTCACAAAGCCCTCACAATGCAACTACGAGTTCACGATAAGCGGTCTTCAAGCTTAAACAAACTCGATGACTTGAAAACTATCACCAATCTCCGTACACTGGAAAATCCGAAACTGTAAGACCCTAGCGGGCAGACTCGGCATAACCAGATCTATTCTACATCACACAAATTGTAAGACCTCAATAGGCATGATAAACTGTAAGACCTCAATAGGCATGGCAAACTATAAGACCTCAACAGGCATAAAAATCCTGAAGTTTAGGCTATACACCGCATTTGTAAGAATCCCTAAAGGGCATACCTTAGGTGTAGACGCCTAAACTATCACTTGGGATCAAAAATGTCTATGGCCAAATGCACATGACTATGGTCAAAACGGCTAATACAGCCAAAATAACGTGACTCGGGGATGCCCGAGTGTTGCTAAAATCGCAAGCCACTACTTCGAATGTACTTCGGAAAGAACTAATTAAAATAGGCTTCCCTCAATAGGCAAAAATGAGCTCTGACCATATCTACTCTAAATCATAAGAGCGTCGATCTACTCGACCTACGAGCTATGAACCTTACGAGGTGCTCGAAACATCGCCGACAATGACTTGAAATCGAGGTTCCTCTAGAACCGACGATAGGTCAAGCAAAAATACTTTAAAAGATCTTAACAAGCAGAAACAAAGCTTACAAAAAAGCCCACGGGCAAAAACAGTGTAAGAGCCATTGTCGCCAGCTAAGCAAGCCTACGAGCCTCATATTGAAAGGTCTCTATGACCAAACAATGTAAGAGCCATTGTCGCCAGCTAAATTTTTTGTGACAACTTGAGGATTAAAATGAGCTCGTGTAACCTGATTCGGAGACCGGATCCAAAATAGTTAACTATGCAAGCCTCTGAGCCACATATTAAAAGATCTCAATGACCAAGCGGCATAAGTGCCACCGTCGCCGACCAGAAACTCAAAGAAATTAAGGGTCAATTATAGCTCAAATCGCAACACGACTCGGAGACTGGACCTGAAAACTATAATATGCCTAAGGGCACGGCATAAGTGCCACCATCGCTGGCCAGAAACTCAAAAACATTTAATGGTCGATTACAGCTTGAATCGCAGTGTGACTCGGATACTGGACCCGAAAACTGTAATGTGCCTAAGGGCACGACATAAGTGCCACTATCGTCAGTCGAGTAATCCTCCGGGCCGCGCACCCGTAAGGTCACTTCAACCCAAAACACAAAGGGCCATCATCATCCGCCCATGCAGGCAGGAAAGAGCTTGAGGGTCAATTGAAGCTCGAGTCATAATGCGACTCAGACACTGGACCCAAAATGATTGGAACGGCAAATGTCAAGGGGCAGGAGAGAAAAGCAAATACTACCTACCCGCACGGGCACAAAAATTGCAAGGGTAAGGAGGCTTGAGCTGAAGCCCGACTTGCAGACTAAGCCTAAACAACTAGGCCAAGTACGGATGCCCCGGCACCTGATCACGTCAAGGATCACGCTTAAGAGCCCCCGGACCTGTCTGATCAGTCCCGGACCTACGAGGATCCCACCAAACATCAAAACCAGCCCGCCCAGTCGAAAGCAATAATAAAGAAAAAGTTATAGAAGAGATAAAGATTCAAATTCCTTCTTATATATTACATGCAAAAAGGGGGTATTCTCCATCTACAGGCATATTCTGTATATATCAGAAATAAAATGACAAAGCGGCAAAATCTGCACTCCGCACTAAAAGGGCGACAGCTTGTCAAAATTCGCCCTACGCAACTTCAGCAAGAAGTGACCAAGTGCCACGATTACTCCCCCTTACTCGAGCCAATTCCTCCGGGAAAACGGAGCCCCTTGCACCGACCTCCTTGAGTGCTTCACTTCAGGATCTGGAATGAACATATTCCTTGATCCCCTTCTCTCGGTCGAGGGTTTGTATTAGCTCAGTTCGGGCATTAGCAGCACCCTTCATACGAATCGCCATCCCCCGATCACCCTTGGTTCGGCTTAGTGCCACATTGGCCCAAGCATTAATTATCTCAGCTCTAAAACTTCGGTAGATCAGATTCGAAGTTTCCTAATCATACCAGGACGAACTTTGGCACTGCCACAAGGAATTGGACCTCAAAGGCAGAGACCTTGGCCGAGGCACTTGTCCCCTCCGAAGCTTGAGCCTGTACTTGAGCCCTTAGCTTCCCACAAACAACTCTGACCGGTTGACGTCGCCCTTAAGCTTTAAAGGTAGAAAGGGGCAAATTGCGTACAACAAGAAGTCATCTGCTCCATCAAATAGCTCTCGTAGTTTGGGCTCCAATACGCCTCATATAGCCAATATTGCATCTCATCTTCCTTCTCTTCGCTAAGGAGCCTAATAACTCGCCCTCATCAAGAAATTTTTGAGGCTTGGCCCCTTGACAAAGCAGCTCGGACCTAAACCCGTCACAGGCCCACATGAGGAAGGTCCAATAGAGGAAGGAAGACAGGCTGCTAAATTTGCCATCGTCGTAGGTAGAGCCGGCGAAGCGCGAGGCACACCGCTTGAAGTGCATATTTTCATCTCTTCAAACAAATAACGAAGGTTTCGAAGGTGTGGTACTAGCACCTAACACCTAGGAGGAACGATTCACCCAAGCCCAGTCTCTGCTTTCCCCAAATAAGCAACCATTAAATGCAGACTCCGACGACCCCGAGAAGGCGAAAGCAGCCTCACATTGCGTATGGGAAAGGCGATGACAATTCAAAAAAGGGGCAAATTGCGTACTACAAGAAGTCACCTGCTCCATCAAATAGCTCTCGTAGTTTGGGCTCCAATACGCCTCATATAGCCAATATTGCAGCTCATCTTCCTTCTCTTCGCTAAGGAACCTAATGACTCGCCCTCATCAAGAAATTTTTGAGGCTTGGCCCCTTGACAAAGCAGCTCGGACCTAAACCCGTCACAGGCCCACACGAGGAAGGTCCAATAGAGGAAGGAAGACAGGCTGCTAAATTTGCCATCGTCGTAGGTAGAGCCGGCGAAGCGCGAGGCACACCGCTTGAAGTGCATATTTTCATCTCTTCAAACAAATAACGAATGTTTCGAAGGTGTGGTACTAGCACCTAACACCTAGGAGGAACGATTCACCCAAGCCCAGTCTCTGCTTTCCCCAAATAAGCAACCATTAAATGCAGACTCCGACGACCCCGAGGAGGCGAAAACAGCCTCACATTGCGTATGGGAAAGGCGATGACAATTCAAAAACAACCAAGAGCACCAGCCATCAGCACCATATCCGGCGCCAATGTAATAGTCAACCCCGGAGGCCTCCATCGCGGTAAGACAAAGCCCCAAAAGGCCAACAATGCCTTTGCCAACACAAGATCGGCACACGACCTCAAAGGCCTCCACCAAAGGAATCCAGTGAGCAAATGCAGTTGTTTTTAACACACACCCATACGGAACAGGCACCGGATGTTGATCTGGATGGTCCAAACGCAAGCAGACATCCGCCCAGAGAACGCATTCAAGAAGCCATCGGCGTCCCTAAACCTGCCATCCCTCGGGCAAGCCTCCTATCAAACGCCACTACGAAGTCCAAAAACACTACTCACGCCTTCACGGTAAGGATCCGGCAATCCGAGGTTACTGGGCCTATTCAGGGTCAGAACACGATGGACCCTACGGGAAGCCATTTTTATCAATCAAAGGCTCCAGGAAGGATCGAGGTAGCACCTAAGCATGGGTAACTCCTCAACAGAAGTCAATCACATATGCTCCAAAGGGCTATCTAAAATCAGTCTGAAAGAGACCCCATGTACCTAAAAATGACCTTCACTCGGGATACCATTATCGAGACCCAGGACTCCACCAACTATCTTCATGCGATTCGGAGAACCCGACGGCTCGATCCTATAAGATCAACTTAGGCTATATCCGAAGTATAACAACAGACTCGGAAAGAAGCCATACCAATCAACAGCAGATCGGGTAAAACGCCTGTGTCCGAGCCAAGCATCAGCAGCTAACAACGGAGCAAGACGTCCAAGGGCCTCGAAGGGCATGAGAACATACAAAAGAAAGGTAAGAATTGAAAGCAAGAGTCAAGAAAAGGTATATTTATATTCATAAAGATCCATAAACAACGACCCTCGAGGGGTCCTTACATATGGTTACAGAAGCCTGCAAGGGGATCATCATGCATAAAAGTAAATCCAAAGATATGCATATAGCAAAAGCCTAAGAGTCTAGCCTACTTTTTATGCGACATCTCTATCGTCATCCCCTCAGGCATATGACCTCAAAGACAATATCTTCCAAGTCTGAGGCCCTCGGTGACCTCATCTCGATTCCTTAGAATGTAATCTTCAAAAGGAAAAGAGATGAGGGAAGGAGACGAGAATTGGCTGGGTGAAAAATCTGGGTGTCATGAACCCCACCAGTATTAATCCCACCAAGACACTTCTTGAGACATTGCCTCGGTCCGAGAGGCAATAGCTAGCAGGTACCATCACCACCCCCACAAGAATCCAAAAGGGTGCAACGCATCGAGCCAAGGGAGGAGGGTGAGCAGCGGTGTATAATCCGAGCCCCCTCTTAAGCAGCGGTGCATAGTCCAAAAATACCCTAGGGTTAGAAGGAATCGACCCTCTTCCTCATCATCCCGAGTCGACAGCAACAACAACAACAACAATAGAAACAACAACAATATCACAGCGGCACAACTCCGTCCAACCGAAAAGAGACCAATAAAGGAGTCAAGACGCATATGGCGTAAAATCTTGAAGCCTCACGCCTCAAACACGGCAAGATGGTAGAGATGTAAGACAGCAGGAAAGGAAGAAGAGATAGGAATCGAAGGGAGTTTGAATAAAAAAGCCACTCGTAAGGAGCCCCATTTATAGGGGAGGCAAAGCAACCGATGGCGCAATCAATGCGTTCATAGAAGCTGAACCCATAGAAACGGTATGATTCCAAAGAGCGGAGTGTCGTAACTTTTCGGGTGATCCTGAAGTAGCAAAAAGGCGAAGCACCTCAATACCTGTCAAAGGAGAGCAGCATCATCGGCACGACGCCATTACAAGAGATCGGGAAATAATATGTCGATACCGTTTCTTATCACTTCCCTCTAAGAAACGCGGAGACTATCTGTGTGCGGTGAAATCTGAGGAACCGATTTCCCCTTGACATAATGCTTCAAAAGATGACCTCGGAAACATGGGATCTTGGGTCAATAATTTCCCTCAAAACTTGTCGATGCCCTGCCAGCCAAGAATAACATCGATTGAAGCCCCGACAAACGCAGGAATCCCCCCGAGGAATTCATCCAGGGTCGATCAAATCTACTCAAGCAGCTCGACGTCAGCCCACATGTGACGTAAGGCTAACAGGCTGTCACATCTCATTCTCTTTTGTCATACTACACATCTTGTACTAAGTTCGGGCGTTCCCTTCCTATAAAAGGGGGGTCACCAACATCTTGTAGAGCAGCTCCAATCATCCTACTCAAGGGCAATAATATCTTCTCTCTTCCTCTCTTATCTAATTTTCTTATTCCCCTTGGCTCAAAGCCATTTATCTTCGGTCATTCTTGTTATTTATCACTTGATACTGGCTCGAGGTCGTCTCCGTATTCATCGCCTCTTAACTTGTTCTTCATTATACAACTTAATATCGTCCAAAACGGCCTTGTCTAATTATATCTTTAACTGTTATTCCATCCCCGACTATCCCCGATAGTTCAAGATCGATACTAACGCCGACCCCGAGGTCCCATCGACCATCTATGCATCCAGGAAATAGCCCCCACCTTTGATTTGGTTACTACCTCTTTTTACCCCGCATTTCATCGTTAAACTTACCATTCATAGCATTAACTGCTCTAGCAACTAGCTCGAGAATAGATCACGTATTTTTAGAATCCCATTTACAAATTTAATTGTTGTTACCATTTTCACGGTAAACAACTGGCTATGGTAACCAAGACCCTAATGGAAGGAATTGGTGGGAAGACATTCGACATTGTACCCATGATCATCGCAGACATATATCGAGCCTTACAGAAGTGTCAACGAGGAGCAAGACACTTCGAAGGCTGTAATCTACTACTTCAGCTTTGGCTCATGGAGCATCTCCAAAAAGGCGAATATAGACATGAAATTCAACGAAGGGACTGAGATGATCACATCACTTTCCACTATCCAAAGCGAATGAATTACATCGCCGATATGTTCGCTCAGCCTGAGAATGCCAAAGGATGGGTTGAACTATTTGATAATCTGACTGAAGAACAGGTTCAATGGATGTTCAAGTGGTTTCCGACAGAGGAGTTCATCGCCCGATCGAGAGATGCACCTTTACTGATACTAATTAGTCTAAGAGGAGCATACCCTTACGTCCCTCTTCAAGTTATGATGCAAGCAGGTAGGAAGCAAGTCATACCCAGGGTCGACAAGATGATCCATCTTCAAGCTGACTTCCAAAATGATGATAGTCCCCACAAGTTCCAACCCCAGCATATGTGGCACTGCAAGATCGTAATAGGGAAAGACACCATCGAGCCAGACAGATATCATGCCGGTTGTACCCCTTTCTATTCAAGTTAGTTGGAAGACAATGGGATGGTCTGGGCCAGCCAGGGTTTGTTCGAGGTCATAGAATTATAGATGAAAAGGTCGAGGTGCAGGTCAAGTACAACTAGCTTCGCAAAAAGATCCATGAATGCGAGAGTAAACACCGCAAGATACAAGAATCCAACAAGAAGCTGATTGAGGAATGGAAAGACATGGCTATCAGTGCCAACAAAAGGCTACGATACTTGGAGCGAGGCATAGTAGAACTAGAGGGAAAATTTCTCAAAAGGGTTGAAGACTATCAAAAGGCTGAAGGGACCGAAGGTGGACATCTAGCCAGAGCATACCAATTGCTGGGACATCGTGAATTGGGGAAGTTGTTCGAAGGAGCCAAGGATGCCGAGTTTGGGGAAGGTCCTTCTGGGACCAAGTAGATATGAGTTTACTTTTTCTCTTTATGAATGTAATAAGGCCAATGGCCATTAGTGACTTTTATTTCTTGCTTATTTAGTGTCGTTTGGGATTCATCTATTTTTATCAATAAAATGAGGCATTTAGCATTCTAAGTTCTCCAAGTCTATTTGTCGCTAGGCCTACCTCGGGCACAAAGAGGTTCCCAAATTAGGACACGTTTTACATTCCCGCACTGTGTGTTTAAATATTGCAATACTTTTTATAATCCTCGCTAACTTGATTACTTTTTGTTTTATTTTTTGTTTTATTATTCCCCTTCCCAAAGGTTAGTTCGTGTACTCTGCATCATTATTTTATTTCACAAGATCTAAGGATCGTGCACCCACTCCTCCTCTTAGTCCCATTAAAGTCAAGAACAAAGGAAAAATGGAATATTTAAACAACATCAAGAAGGAGAATACAACTGAACGGGTAGAGGACAGTGATGGCCAGGGTATTTGGGTTCCTAACAAGAATGTGTCACAACTTGAATAGAAACTGTTGAAATTCTAGGAAGAGCTCAATCAGGATCGGAATCTGGCAAACCTGTCATTTTCCCTCAACACCCCGGATATCAACTTCCCCAACGTACAAAACCCTATACCTCCTCAAAATATCCCAAAACAACAGAATCATCCTGCGCCTCATCATCATGCAGGTCCACCAACGAACCAATGCAACACCTGTCATACCCCAAATAACACTCCACTACTCATCCCAGAACCTCAGAACTCCACAAATGACCATTTCCACAACCATACACCAGGCCACCATAACACTCCTATATGCGTGGAGACCATGCCACACTCCACCCAACCCATCTAACGCACACCTGAGTCTGATTTAAAGGATCTGCTTATCAGGAACTTGGCCAAGGAGCTTAAGAAATTGACTAGCCGGATTTAGGGCATCGAGGGAAGCAAAGGAATCGAGGGGCTGAACTACGAGGACCTTTGCATATAGCCTGATATTGAACTACCTGAGGGGTACAAACCTCCTAAGTTTGAAATGTTTGATGGTACAGGTGATCCAAGGGTCCATCTGAGGACATACTGCGACAAGCTGGTTAGAGTAGGGAAGAATGAAAGAATCCGCATGAAGTTGTTCATGAGGAGTTTGAAAGGAGAGGCATTATCTTGGTACATCAGCCAAGATCCCAAGAAGTGGTCAAGCTAGGTAGGCATGGCATCTGACTTTATGGACAGATTCAGGTTTAATACAAAGAACACACCAGATGTGTTCTATATCCAGACTTTGAAGAAGATGCCTACAGAGACGTTTCGCGTGTATGCTACTTGCAAGAGGTCCGAAGCTGGTAAGGTCAGACCTGCCTTAGAAGAGGAGAAAATGAACAAGTTCTTGTCCGGGCTCAGGACCCGCAGTACTATGAACGACTAATGATGATTGAGAACCACAAGTTCTCTGACATTATTAAATTAGGTGAAAGAATTGAGGAAGGTATTAAAAGTGGTATGGTTACAAACTTCAAAGCCTTACAAGCTACGAATAAGGCTTTACAGTCCAGTGGTGTGTCCAAGAAAAGGGACGTAGGGGCCATAATGGTTGCGCAAAGGACCAAGTCTCCCCTCAAATACCAAACTTATCCAACACCTCTACTCACATACCAGCTAACCCCAAATTAACAAGCACCCTCACCTTCATACCAAGCTCCGCCACCAACTTATCAGTCATCTCCACCTCCTACATATCAACCTACTTCACCTAGATACTCCCAACCCGCTCACGTCTACCAAACTTATAATACTCAACCATCCTATTATCAATAACCCCCTGCACGTCAAAATTTCCCTAGACCCCGACCTAATTTTGACCGCAGACCTCCAAAACAATAAACAGCCATCGCCGAACCCATGGACCAGCTATATGAGAGGCTCAAAGATGCTGGTTATGTCACCCCCATCCCTGCTGCAACCCTTGAGAATCCTTCTCAGTGGGTTAACCCAAACAAATCTTGTGCATACCACTACGGTATTAAAGGGCACACCATCGATGAATGCCACTCTTTGAAAGTCAAGATACAGTCCTTAATTGATAACAAGATCATTGTGGCAAAAGAACCCGCTCCAAATGTCCGTAACAACCCTCTACCAGACCATAAGGGTGGAGGTATCCACATGATTGAAATAAAAGATGACTGGGACCCCGAGGGATCAATCAGGTTGATCACAGAAGGTGATGACCCAAAGAAACAAATAATTACTCTCAATCCAATCATAGTTCAGGTCCAACTGTATGAGGACACTGAGGTGAATATGTCTATACCTCTTGAGTTTAAAGCAGCGCCATACGCAAAGGCACCATCACCAATTGAGGTTGAATTTGTGTCTTCGGCAAATGCACCCGCATCATTTGAGGTTGCAGTCTTACCAACCAAGGAACATGTTTCGTTCGAAGTGAGGATAGCAGCACCAATCCTAGTGACGATGTCTACCATGCAACCATTCTATACAAATACTATACCCTGGGACTATACAACCGAGACGAGAAGGAAAGGCACGGTCAGGATTGAAGAAACGATCGCAACACAAGGTATGACAAGAACTGGTAGAGTCTATACCCCTGAACATCTAGCAGAATCGAGAAAGCAGGCCTCCAATCGGCCACTCCTCATTGAGATAGGTCCGGACGACCTTTGGAGGAAAATACAGGCCAAGGAATATTTTGTCATCAACTAGTTAAACAAGACGCCAACACTAATATCCATTCTCTCTTTGCTGCAAAATTCTGATATGCACAAGAATGCTCGGTTAAAGGTTCTAAATGAAGTATACGTACCAAGTAACATCACTAGCGGGGAAGTGGATAATATGGTAGGACAAGTGCTGGAAATCCATAATATCACCTTTCATGAGGACGAGCTACCACTTGGAGGGCTGGGGCACAACAAAACACTGCACATCATCGTGCAATGCGAAGATTATTTCATCACCAGAATCCTGATCGACGGAGGTTCTAGTCTTAATAGTTGTCCGCTAGTAACACTCAAAAAGTTGGGTAAAGGGCGGCATGAGATAAAGGATAGAGCAATCAATGTGAAAGCCTTTGATGGTTATCAGAGGTCCACCATTGGTGAGATTAGTCTATGCCTGCAGATGGGATCAACCTGGTTCGAGGTCGATTTCCAGGTAATAGATGTACTAGCGTCTTACAACTTGCTGTTGGGACGTCCATAGATTCATTCTGCTGGGGCCGTAGCATCAACGCTTCATCAAGTAATGTTCGAATGGAATAACCAGGAAGTGATCATTCACGGCGACGGTAGCAACCCTATATACAGTCGACAGACCATTCCAGCGATCGAAGGAAGAAAGAAGCTAGGTGGATAAACTTACCACCACATTGAGTGGGTCAATGCTATCGACAAAGACAAATTGTGGGATAGTAAAATCGAGAGTATATTGAGTTGGAGTGGGTACGAACCTAGAAAACTGCTCGGCAAGAACCTCCAAGGAATATCTAAACCCATAAAACTCAAGAAACATGGCACTACATTCGGTTTAGTATATGAATACACCTGGGAAGAATTTAATAACTGGTCGCCACCATGGTGCGGTCCTTACTATCCACCAGAGCAGCCAATACCACATCTAGAATAGACCTTCCAACCGGCCGACATTATTTATGGGTCAGATGAAGAAGAAGCACTTGCACCAGCGAAGAACTTGTTTTTAGAGGACAGTGATATGGACTGTTGTGTTATTCTCGAGGAGGAGGGGGAGAAAGGCCCTTCCATACAGGCTATGAACATAAGGGCACATCTCAAGAATTGGACCATCAGGACAATCAAATCCCGACGTGCCTCGGGGTAGCAAGGCTAAAACAAGCATTATTCACTATTTTTACTAAATGATTTTCTTTTCGCATTTTTTTCCAATTCCCGCAATAAGATCTTTAGTGTTTAAAACAGTTATTCAATTTATAAAAAGCATTTTTGATTTTTCTTATGAATTAATATTGCTATCGTTTTCTCTCCGTGCTTTACTAGTATAACATTACTATTACTTGTCTTGATGAACCTATGACTGTGACAAGCAATGAGACAACGCAACAAATGGACATGGATTCAGAAGAAGATGATATACCTGATGAGATTGTCAAGGAAGTTGAGAACTTTGAGAACAGACCTAAGTCCAACCTGGAAGAGACCGAGATTGTAAAACTGGGAGATGTATAAAACATTAAGGAAACGTGAATCAGCATTCAACTATCACCATCAGAGAAGAAAGAATACACAGAATTTCTAAAGGAGTATGAGGACATATTTGCCTGGTCGTATGATGACATGACTGGTTTGAGCACGTCTATTGTGGCTCACAAACTGCCAATCGATCCAATGTGTCCACCGGTAAAACAAAAGCTCAGAAGATCAAGGAAGAAGACACCAAGCAGATCAACACTAAGGTTCTCAGGGTAGTAGAATACCCGACATGGTTAGCCAACATTGTGCCAGTGCCAAAGAAGGATGGGAAGGTCAGAATCTGTGTCGACTACCGGGATCTCCACTGGGCCAGTCCAAAAAATGACTTTCCTTTACCAAATATACACATCCTGATGGACAATTGCGCCAAGCATGAGCTACAGTCATTCGTAGATTGCTTCGCTGGTTATCATCGGATTTGGATGGATGAGGAAGATGCTGAGAAAACGTCTTTCATTATGTCGTGGGGAGTGTACTGTTATAAGATGATGCCATTCGGCCTAAATAATGCAGGGGCCACTTATATGAGGGCCATGACTATCATCTTTCATGATATGATACACAAGGAGATAAAGGTATATGTGGATGATGTTATTATCAAATCTAAGAAGGCCATTGACCACATAGAAGATCTGAGGAAGTTCTTCAATAAACTGCGGAGATACAACCTGAAACTAAACCCCGCAAAGTGCGCATTTAGGGTTCCTACTGGGAAATTGCTTGGGTTTATTCTGAGCAGCCGAGGAATAGAACTGGATCCATCGAAATTCAAAACCATTTCAGAACTACCACCGCCAAAGAACAAGAAAGACGTGATGAGTTTCATGGGAAGGCTTAACTATATCAGCCGATTCATAGCACAGTCTATAGTTATCTGTGTTGCCAATCTTTAAGATGGTTAAAGAAGGACGCCGCCACCAAATGGACCGATGACTACCAAAAGGCCTTCGACAAAATCAAAGAGTACCTGTCAACACCACCAGTATTAGTCCCGCTCGAGCCAGGTAGACCCTTATTACTCTACCTTGGAGTGTTGGATGGAGCTTTTGCCTGCGGTCTGGGGTAGCATGATGAAACAAGAAGGAAGGAACAAGCCATTTATTATCTCAGTAAGAAGTTCACCCTGTACGAGGCCCGATATTCTCTATTGGAACGCACTTGTTGTGCTTTGACTTGGGTAGGTCAGAAGCTGAGACATTACTTCCGCGCCTATACTAAATATCTCATATCGAGGATAGATCCCTTAAAGTACATCTTTTAGAAATCCATGCCCACCGACAAGCTAGACAAGTGGCAGATCCTGTTGAGTGAGTTTGACATTGTTTACGTAACTCATAAAGTGATCAAGGGACAGACATTAGCAGACCACCTTGCTGAAAACCTCGTGGATGGAGGATACGAACCCCTGAAAATTATTTTTCTAATGAAGAGGTATCATTCATAGGATACGACATTGTAGAATCCTATGACGGTTGGAGAATGTTCTTTGTTGGAGCAGCAAACTTCAAAGGAGTTGGCATAGGAGCAGTCCTAATATCAGAAACCGGTTAGCATTATGCGGTGTCTGCAAAACTCAAGTTCCCCTGTACCAACACTATCGCCGAATACGAAGCCTGCATCTTAGGACTCAAAATGGCCATTGACATGAACGTACAAGAGCTGCTAGTGATTGGAGATTCAGACTTGCTTATACATCAGGTTCGAGGAGAATAGATGACCAAGAACTCCAAGATACTCCGATATCTGCATCATGTAGAGGAATTGAGAAAGAGGTTCACGAAGACGGAACTCCAGCATGTTCCCAGAACCCCGAATGAGTTTGTTGATGCATTCACTACCATATCATCTATGATACAGCATTCCGACAAGAATTTCATCGATCCCATTCAGGTGAAAATCCATAATCAGCCATCTTACTGTGCACATGTTGAAGAAGAAGCAGACAGAAAGCCTTGGTTTCATGATATCAAGGAATATTTGGCAAAGGAAGAGTATCCAGAGCTTGCAAATCCTACTCAGAAATGCACACTTCGAAGATTGTCCAACAACTTCTTTCATAGTGGAGGAATCCTGTATAGGAGGACTCCTGATTTAGGATTATTAAGATGTGTCGACACAAAGGAAGCATCCAGGCTACTAGAGGAAATTCATGCTAGGACCTGTGGTCCACATATGAACGGTTTTGTCTTAGAAAAGAAGATACTCCGGGCTGGTTACTGTTGGATGACTATGGAAATGGACTGCATCCAGTATGTCCGGAAATGCCACCACTGTCAGACACATGCAGATATGATAAAGGTACCTCCAAGTGAGCTTAACACAACAGGCTCACGGTGGCTGTTCGCTGCCTGGGGAATGGACATTATTGAACCAATCGAGCCTACTGCTTCAACGGACACAGGTTTATCCTGGTAGCCATCGACTATTTCACCAAATGGGTCGAAGCAGCATCTTACAAAGTAGTGACTAAGAAAGTCGTGGCAGATTTTGTTTGTGACCGCATTGTTTGTCAATTCGGAATTCCTGAGTCAATTATTACTAATAATGGCTCCAATCTCAACAACGACTTGATGAAAGCTATGTGCAAAACTTTCAAGATCAAACACAATAATTCCACAACCTACAGGCCTCAGATGAATGGAGTTGTAGAAGCCGCCAACAAGAATATCAAGAAGATTTTAAGGAAAATGATAAAGAATCACAGACAGTGGCACGAGAAGTTATCATTTGCTCTTCTGGGGTATCGCACCACAGTCCGCACATCAATTGGGGCAACCCCGTATATGCTGGTTTATGGTACATAGGCTGTCATTCTCGCTGAGGTGGAAATTCCTTCCCTAAGAATGATACAAGAAGTTGAGCTCGACAAGGCAGAGTAGGTGAAAAGTCGTTATGAGCAACTAGCCCTTATAGACTGAAAGAGAATGAATGCAGTCTGCCATGGTCAACTCTATCAACAGAATGTCCAGAGCCTTCAACAAAAGAGTCAAGCCAAGACAGTTTGCACCAGGACAGCTGGTGTTAAAGAAAATTTTTCTATATCAAGATGAAGCCAAATGGAAGTTCTCTCCCAATTGACAGGGTCCATACATGGTTCACCGGGTTTTGATAGGAGGAGCCCTCATACTTGAAGAAATGGATGGAGAAGTCTAGCCGAAACCAATCAATTCAGATGCAGTCAAATGTTACTATGTGTAATCTTTATGTTTTCCTTATATGATGTAAATTGAACTACGCCTAACCTGATTCATGTTTAAGAGGGGATACATAGGCAGCCCTATGGGTTCAGTCACAATTCAATAAAAATTTCATTTCCCCCCGCAATTGGAAACTAGGGGGACCCTCAAAATTCTGAAGTAATTTCAGCCAATCACCGCACGAGCACCAGTCAGAAACGTCGACCCATAACACTGGGGCAGAATTTTGAGGGGGGCCCTCAAAATTCCGTAACAGGAGTGGTTGCAATGTCCTGAACTACGTCACAGTCGTTGGTTCATCTAAAATTAATTTTTTAATTTATGTCACACTTTTACAAAATCATGCATGTTATTATTGAAACTGCTTTGTTTAGCAATGCTACCCCAATAATACAAACGGTATCACCAGATCAAAGTCGCACGAGTCAAGCAAAGCCAGCGGGGATACGAACTAACCTTCCCCCTTACAAAACTCACGATTTTTCTTTGGATGCAGGCACTAGAATTGCGAAATCGTTAAACATATTGTACGCCTAAGGGACAAACATTGTTCAAGAATACGACTCTCAGAGCCATTGCACTTGCCAACATTTGCTATTAACACACACCAGCGATGTTCCGTATGTCACAAGGCTCCCAGTAATCACAACGGCGCTATCTACTACAAGTTAAGAAAACTCTACTGTCAGTTGTTACCTCATTTCTTGCATAAGGCTATAATTCTGTCTTCCGAGACTAAACGCTGTCTCCATCTACATTTGCATTGCATAAGGCTACTATTCTGCCTTCCAATCTGCATAAGGTACCATTCTGCCTTCTGAGACTAAATGCTGTCTCCATCTGCATTTGCAATGCATAAGACTACTATTCTACCTTTCAATCTGCATAAGGCTACCATTCTGCCTTCTGAGACTAAACGCTGTCTCCATCTACATTTGCATTGCATAAGGCTACTATTCTGCCTTCTAATCTGCATAAGGCTACAATTCTGCCTTCCGAGACTAAACGCTGTCTCCATCTACATTTGCATTGCATAAGGCTATCATTCTGCCGTCTAACCTGCATAAGGCTACTATTCAGCCTTCCCATCTACATAAGGATACCATTCTACCTTCCGAGGTTAATCTCTACCTCCACCTGCATTCGCACCTTTGTATAAGGCTACTTTTCTGCCTTTCGAGGCTAAGCTCGGCCTCCAATTTTCTTCAAAACTAAGCACTATCCCAAGCATTATGTATCTCGCTCCTCTTACGGGCTAAGCTCTGCCCTTCAATTTGCAAGAGTTGTCCGCATCATACTACTGCATCTTTCATGGGCTGAAATATCGCCAACTCATCCAAAGGCGTCATCGTTCGGAGGCACCATATTTATAGCTCGAGAACACCATGTCATGACCTAAGGATCCCTATCAATCTTTTGCATATCATTATTCAAAGGCGTCATGGTTCGGAGCACCATCCTCAAAGCCCGAGAACTTCATTTCATGGCCTGCGAATCCTTTTATCATACGCTTCATGGCCCAGGACATCATGGTCTAAGGACATCATACTCATCGTCCGAAGACAACATTTATGGTCTAACAGGAATCTGCATCATGTTTAAATTTACACACAATATATGCTCGGATTGCTTAATTGCAGGTAAGCCGGCTAGCAACGGCTATCCCAGAAGGAGCAATCCCACTCCAGTTCCCTCAGCCATATCAAACCTAACCATTCCCATAAACCGTCCACTCACCTGGCCCTAGATGTTACGTCCGTTCTTGAAATCGCTTCATCGGTATACTCCGCCGATGAATCCAAAACTACATACGACCTGATTCCTATGAAACCAGAATATGTAGGCATCTCAGAAGCCAGGGTGTGGCCTAACCTCTTCAAATTATTTCGCTCAGTCAAAATTGGCCATCATTTCTTTACCTGGAAACTCTTTCATTCTTCCCAGGTAAAGAGGGGCAGCTGTTGATACCCAATTTTTCCTTATATATTTTTCAATATGCAAAATACCTTCAAAATAGCATATATATGCATATATAAGCATGTCCAGGGTTTTTACTATTTTTTCCGTAATTTTAAGGTTTTAAATTGATTTAATTTCCCCCTTTTTATCCATAAAATCGATAATAATTATTCCCAAAATTATTATTTTGATAATTCATCTATTGGATTTCTATATTTATGCCAAAATATGGGTAAGGTAATATTTATATATTTTTATAATTACATTAGTATTTTTAAATCTAAATTGCACATAATTGCAATATTAGCCTTTTAAGATTTAATTATGTTTTATATGCATACAATTGGATCCTGTATTTTTAAATTTCTAATTATGTATTAAAAATCATTTTAGATTTTCAAATTATTTTTTAGAAACTATCTATCATTTTTTATAAATCAAATAGAGAAAAACTGGCTATTTAAATTATAGCCAAATTGGCTTTCAATTATAGCCAAATCGGACCCTAAATTCCCAGCTCAATTTTACAATTAAAATCCGACCCACACCTTACTAACCCATACCCAAACCCGGAACCCACCTATTCCATTTAATCTCGACCGTTGATCTCTTAGATCAACAGTCCACATCGTTTCTTTCATTTTTAATCCAACAACCCCCCAAACCCTACCCCATTCTTTCATTTGAGCCGCCTCTGAATCCTCTCCTCCTATCTTCTCTCCCAGACACCCTAAAACCCTAATCACTGTCCACCCTTCTCCGTCCATCTCCCTCGTTGGAAACCATTGCCTCTCATCATCACCTGGCCTCTGCTTCCCCCCACGCTGGTTTGACACTACCCTGAGGTCCTCAGGTGAACCTGGAGCAGTTCAACTACTATCCATGATCTTTCATGCCATTTCTCGGCTTTCCATGACTGTTCGAATAAGATCTATAACTTTTCCGGCTAAGACCGGTAACATTTTAAGGTCCTCTCATCTTCTCTGGATTCTCTGAAACCCTAACTCTCGAGATTTTTCACTTTTCTTTTAGACATGTCTTAGATCTAGGTATATCCATGAGTTTTTAACCGATTTTTTCTTCTTCTCTACTATTTTCCGAAAACCCTAGATTCGCTATTGTTCGATTCTTCTCAGATCTTTCTATACCTGAGGTGATTCGAGTATTATTAAGCGTTTTCCTTTAAAAACCTACTGTTTTAACTAACTATTTCGTATTTTTAATCCCCCTTCCTAAACTAGGGTTCATCCCAAGTTGTATTTCAAAGGTTTTTTCTGACTTCTAAGTGTTTGATTAATTATCCTTTCGTCTTCGTGACTAATTTGTGCAAGAATATGAAACCCTAGTTGATTCTATGTGGTTCCTTCAATCTTTGCTTCGATTATGGGTGTTTTGTGGTACAAGTTGTTGATACCCAATTTTTTTCAATATATTTTCAATATGAAAAATACCTTCAATATAGCATATATATGCATATATATAAGCATGTCCAAATATTTTATTATTTTCCAAAAAATTTTAAGGTTTTTAAATTGATTTATTTCCCTATTCATCCATAAAATCCCAATAATTATGTCTAAATTTATTATTTTTGATGATTCATTTATTGTATTTTTATATTTATGCCAAAATATGATTAAGGTAATTTTTACAATTTTATTTAGTCTTTTTTCAAAGCTAATTGCATATAATTGCAATATTAGCCATTTTATGGTTTAATTGCGTCTTATATTCATAAAATAGAGTCTTGTATTTTTTTAATTGATAGTTATGTGTTATAAATCATTTTAGTATTTTCAATTTATTTTCAGAAGCTATTTACTATTTTTACTAAATTAAAAAGGAAAAAGTGGCTATTTAAATTTTAGCCCAAATTGGTTTTTAATTTAACCCCAAATCAAAACCAATTCCCCGGCCCAATTCTAATTAAAACCCGCCCCTAACCCTTTTTAAAACCAACCCGAACCCGGATCCCCACCTACCCCTTCTAATCTTGGCCGTTGATCATTCAAATCAACGGCCACCATTACACCTTACCTTAATTAATCCCAAACGACCCCCCAAACCCTCTCATTTGTTACAATCCGCCGCCCTTGAATCCCTCCCTCTCAAACTCTCTCTGCAACTTCACCTAAACCCTAGCCACCGCCACCCAATTCCAGTCTAATTCCATTTAATCCCTACCTAATCCATGGACTCCCATGGCTGTTTAAGAGGCATACCGGTCTCCTATGGCTCTTGGGTGTTTGTTTCCGTGATTTCATGGACAAATCTCAAAGGGATCTGGTCCAGTCCTTGCTCAACCTCTATCTCTGGTCTTTTTCCAGCCACGCATGACCATTCGAATCAGATCCATGGCTTTTCTCGCTAGATCGGTAACTTTTCAAAGTCTTTCTCACTATTTTTTGGGTTCTCTGAAACCCTAACTTTTAAGATCTTTCGATTTTCTTTCAGATTTATCTTAGATCTGTGTATGTTATGAACTTCTTGGCGTTTTCTCAAAAGTTCTTCGATTTTCTTTCAAGTGACTCTTCGTTTTCAAATTAGGGTTTCTTAAAAAAATTAAATACCTCTTCTCTTATTTTCAGTGTCGCTTTAGTATGTTTAAACGATTTGCTTATGGTTTTCTTCTATTTGGTTCATCGTGTTAAAATCCTAAGTGTTTTGGTTCTACTTGGGGTTCTGAATCTCTTTCTTTATTTTATACGCATGCTGGTTTCGACTGAGTTCCTTGTGTTTAGATCCTCTTCTATGTTTAACTTGACTGATTTTGAAGTTCTTACTTTTTAAAACTCGACTCTATCAAAACCCTAATTCCTTATAAATCTTTTCTTCACTTATTGCTATGGGTTTAAAGATTTTTCTTGTTTCTGTGTGTTGATCTCCTTTACCTGTTACTATGTTTTCATCACTTTTGATTCTATGTGACTACTTGACCTTGTTGACTATTGTGCTTCGAGTAGGTTTCTTTTACTACTGTGCTTCGAGTAGGTTTCTTTTACTACTGAATCCTAGCTTACTCCTGCTACTACTATATGTTTAATTTGCCACTTTTGTGAATATGTTTGACCATGCATGTCTAATATGCCTGTTCATTCCTTGCTATTTATATGTTGAAGTGCAAAGTCATGATTCTTTCTTGATTGATCTTAATTTCCTCAATTTTACGACCGATTACAAATGGTTCCATTATAAACCCTAATTTTTACTCATTTGTTTAAATTGATTGATTCCCTTCCTTTAATTATTGCGATGTTTTACTTTGAATCCTTTCCCAAAATTAATTATATTTTGTACTTAAACTCAAATATTTACCTTATACTTTTACTACCCCCTTATATGGCAAGAATCAATCTGCCTCAAACTGATTTCTTTCCTTAGTTATCCCTGTTAGTACTTGTGTTAATTGATTCAGATTGTGATTATTTTCGTGTTTGTGATAAAACATTACTTGTTACCTTATTCTCTACTCGTTTTCAAAGTTATAAATACCCTGCGAACAACTGAGTTCAGAACACACACTCATACACTCAAAACTCTCTCTTTCTCTACTACTACTTGTGCTACTGCTTTGTCTAGTCGGCTGAAAGCCAAGGCTAGACTGTGGAATCCTTCTTACTTTTTTTTCTACACTTTGCTTTCTCGACTGGTATGTCCTAGTTAATTTTATTGTTTCAACAAAAACATGCTTCAGTTTCTCTCATTCTTGTCTACTTCTGCTTATGGTTCTACAGTCAAGTTACATTACTAGTTGGCTATAATGTCTCCCCTTCCCCTTTAGATTAATGCACTCCCCTATGTGTGTTTAAATGCATACTATGTCAGTCAATTATTGTGTACTTGCTATCCTATGAATCCCAAACACCCCTCTCCCCTCAATGTGCTTATGTTCTTTTTGACTAGCATGTGATCATGCTAGTATCAGCCATTGCTGTGCATGTCTCACTAGTCCTAAGATCCTTAATGGGGTTATGTGTTCACAGTCAAATGTATGTGTGTCCCAAACCCTTTGACCCTTTGAATGACTACTGATTCTGTGTAGTTTTGAGTTTTACTACTACAACTGATTTCAATCACCTCTATCACTAATTGCTTTCAAAATGGACTATCAGTCTAGCTTTTTAAATAAATCTCTTTCAACACGTGTTCTGCACTTCCACTATATTTTTAGAATCTAGGTTCTGCCCCTCTTGTGTGAGCCTTGCCTTGGGACCCTTGAGCTCCCTCTAAACTTGGACACATGAGAGTTGGCCCTTCCATACTGCACTCATTCTATTTGGTTATGCAAATCTGGGTGTGAGCACAGCCCGGGATCCCTTGAGGTCCTTAGGAAACTCTGACACACCTAGATATGAGAAAAGTTTTGGAATAATACTAGCATTGAAGTGGTTCATTACATAACTCAAAGAGGAAGTTAAGATCAGGCTTCCTTTGGTCGTAATTTCTTATTTTTGCACTTCTTTTGTAATTCAATCATTTGGTATGTAATAATTTGTAAACAAGTATGTGGTTGGCTAGTGAAAAGGGTTGGGAAATATGCATGTTTTAGCTATCAAAAGGGTAGAAAGCATGTTACTAGGTTTACATTCCTACTTGCGTAATAGAATCCATGCTTAGGACTCATTTCATCCATTAGAAATCATGTTACTTAGGATTTACACTTACTATTTCCAGCATGTCCATTTCACTATCATATCACTTAGCAAATCCTGCTTTAAAAGTGTTAATAACCAGTATTTCTGCACTCATGTTTCTACTGCCGTGCACACTTAGAGATCTTGTTTAGGCTAAATAACACTAACGAACATATCATCTCTACATATTCTGGATACCATGTTTAAATATTGGTGCATATAGAAATCCTGCTTACGACTCTGCATATATGTCATTCTACATCCCTGTGCATTAGATACCATGTCTTTAGGATTTCATTCACTTATATTCGCTTAAGCTAAATTAGGATTGCATAAAAAAGGAATAAAACAATTTAACTCAGCTTTTACAACAAACTGGCCCTAATTTTATGTGCTGAACACCTAGAACAACATGCTTTAGGTAATAATAATATCCCAACCATCTTAATAATTCTAAATAACCATTGAGTACTGTTTACACCTAGGCAGGCTATAGGGAACCATTTAAACAAAAACTGGAATTGCCTTTCTTAATTATCAACTTCTACAACCAGTATGCAAGCCTGATTCAGACTTCTTTTCTGAGTTATATAATGAATCTGGTTCTGATTCCAACACCATGCTTTAGTTTATTTTTTAAAATTCAGACCCTACTTGTGTTTAAGTCGTGCTATTTATATGCATTATTTGCGGAGGTATGCATGAGCCTTCTAACTTCTCACATGTTTCCCCTGTAAATGTAGTCCTACTTGTTTTGTATGTCGCCTTAGTTTTTTTACCTTTAAATCTAAGAGTCAGCCTAAAACCTCCCTATTATTGGAATAATAGTCCTAAATTCCTTCGGGACTGATAGGAATAGGACGGGTAATAGCATGCAATAGAGGTCGAGACCAATTCACGCTTTAATACCTTCACGGGGTGGGAATGGTAGATATGGATATGATGATCGGTGCGCTAATACCACGTGTATCTCCTCTTCTGAGGAGTGTCATACCGTGTATTGTATTGAGGTGATCCATATTACAAACAAACCTAGGCCCCCTCTTACATTCACGAGCATGTTTGGACTGTAACTCTTTTCAATGTTTTGCCTTTCAATAATTGTTTTCAAACGCTTGTGTATTCAAATTTAAAACATCTCTTATTTGAGCCCTACTTGTCTACTTTCTACTTGCGCAAATTCACAAAACTATCTGTCTTTGAACCACACTAGTGGATCTTGAGGGGTGCCTAACATCTTCCCCTTAAGATAATTTCAAGCCCTTACCCTATCTCTGGTTATCAAACATAGTTCTAGTTGAACCTTATAGGTGCCCTAACGCACCTTTAATCATTAGGTGGCGACTCTTTAAAATACCCAATTTCAAAAAGGAAATAATTTATTACACCCCATGAATGTTGAAACCCGGAAACACCTCTCCGAAGGAAAGGGGAAAAAAGGGGCGCGACAGTATGGAGACTCTATTGGGGATATTTAGGCTTTTACCATTTCAGATTGTTCTTGTGAATTTGTACCTCCCTATGTGCAGTTACTTGTTTAAATTTCTTTGAGCATTTAATTTCTTTTTCAAAAGCGAAACTGACATATCTTCTTTGTTTCCTTCCTTTATTGCTGCTTTAAATTATAAAACTGCTGTATTATCGCTTTCTTAACGTGCAAATACATGTCAACATGTTTTTTAATTATTGTATAATCATGCTCAACAACATGCTTCACTCATGCCAAACAAATACTATAGCAACGCTTTTAATGAGTGGTTGCGCTCTTCCTATATCATTACCTCCTAAATTCGGAAAGACATATTTGCGGTAAAACTAGTCGATCAGAGGTCCAGTCGACAGTTCTATGCCTCCCCTCTTTGAGTTGTCCGCTCAAGGGTAACAGTATAAAGCCCCATATAAACCTTACTCTGCTCAAATTGTACATGCATCATGGTCAAACCTAGCCGGGTCAGTTATGTTGTCCACATAATGATCCTTTAAAATAGCCTTGTCCAAAGTCCACTGGGTTTCCCTAAACCCAAAAATGGATATCATCACGTTCTATGCATTTATTTGGAGAACTAAATGCTTCATGCTGATTGTTGATATTAAATAGTCGAGTCTGGCGGGGGTAAGGGCCTAACCTTGTTTGTCTTGCTGAAATATGAGGCACGAGGTCCCCAGTTTTGGTAAGATTAGCATGCCCCCACTCTTGCTAGACTGGTGGAGGAGTATTCCATCAAATGACCAAATCAATGAGTGGAAAGATAGGGCCACCAAAGCTAGCGAAAAACTAGAATTTCTGGAATACAACCTATTGGAATTGGAAGGAAAAGTGAGGAAGAGAGTTGCCGACTGCCAGAACGCTGAGGGAAACGAAGGAGAACACCGGGCAAAGGCATATTTACTGGTGAACCTACACGAACTGGAGGATTTGATCAACAAAAACATTCAACTTGAGGAAGGTCCTTCTGGGACCAAGTAGATGGGAGTTTATATTTCTCTCTTTATAAATGTAATAAGGCCAATGTCCATTAGTAACTTTTATTTCTTGTTTATATAGTGTTGATTTGAGATTCGTCTATTCTTATCAATAAAATGAGGCATTTAGCATTCTAAGTTCTCCAAATCAATTTGTCGCTAGGTCTACCTCGGGCACAAAGAGGTTCCCAAATTAGGACACGTTTTACATTCCACACTATATGTTTAAATACTGCAATACTTTTTATAATCCTCACTAACTTGATTACCTTTTTATTTTTGATTTTGTTTTCTTTATTTATTCCCCTTCCCAAAGGTTTGTTCGTGCACTCTGGAGTCATCATCTTATTCCACCAGATCCTGGGGCGCTCCACCCACTCCTCCTCTTAGTCCTATTAAGAACAAGAACAAAGACACGATGGAAGATATGAACAACATCAGGAAGGAGAACCCAACTGAACGGGTAGAGGCCACTAATGGTCATGGTATTCGGGTTCCTAATGAGAATGTGTCACAACTGGAACAGAAACTGCTAAAATTCAAAGAAGAGCTCGATCATGTTTGGAATCTAGCATGCTTGTCATTTTCCCTCAGCACCGCAGATATCAACTTCCCTAACACTCAAAACCCTAAACCTCCTCAAAATATCCCAAAGCAATAGAATCATCCCGCTCCTCACCATCACGCTGTTCCACCAAAGACCCAACGCAACACCTGCTATACCCAAACAACACTCCAATAATCATCCTAGAACCCCAAAACACCACAAACAACCATTTCCACACCCATAACATGCCTATATACATGGAGACCATTCCACACTCCACCGAACCTATCTCAAGCACACTTGAGTCTGATAAAAAGGATCTGCTTATCAGAAACCTGGCTGAGGAACTTAAGAAATTGACTAGCCGGATTCAGGGCATTGAGGGAAGTAAAGGAATCGAAGGGCTAAACTATGAGGATCTTTGCATACAGCCTGATGTCGAACTACCCGAGGAGTACAAACCTCCTAAGTTCGAGATGTTTGATGGTACGGGTGATCCGAGGGTCCATCTAAGGACATACTGCAAGAAGCTAGTTGGAGTAGGGAAAATGAAAGGATCTACATGAAGCTGTTCATGAGGAGTTTGAAGGGAGATGCATTATCTTAGTACATTAGCCAAGATCCAAAGAAATGGTCAAGCTGGGTAGGCATGGCATCTGATTTTATGGATAGATTCAAGTTTAATACATGGAATGCACCAGACGTGTTCTATATTCAGAATTTGAAGAAGAAGCCCACAGAGACATTTCTCGAGTACGCTACTCGTTGGAGGTCCGAAGTTGCTAAGGTCAGATCCGCTTTAGAAGAGGAGCAAATGAACAAGTTCTTTGTCCGAGCTCAAGACCCACAGTACTATGAACAACTGATAATGATTAAGAACCACAAGTTCTCCGACATTATCAAGTTGGGTGAAAGAATCGAAGAATGTATTAAAAGCGGTATGGTTACAAATTTCAAAGCCTTGCAAGCTGCAAATAAGGCTTTGCAGTTTGGTGGTGTGTCCAAGAAAAGGGACGTAAGGGCTGTGATGGTTGCACAAAGGACCAAATCTCCTCTCAAATACCAAACTTACCCAACATCTCCGTGATGGTTGCACAAAGGACCAAATCTCCTCTCAAATACCGAACTTACCCAACATCTCCACTCACAAACCAACCAACTCCAAATTACCAAGCACCCTCACCCTCATACCAAGCTCCGCTACCAACTTATCAGTCACCTCCGCCTCCTACATACCAACCTACTTCACACAGATACTCCCAACCCGCTCATGTCTAACAAACTTATAATGCTCAACCATCCCACTATCAATCACCCCCTACACGACAAAACTTCCTGAGGCCTTGACCCAACTTTGATCGCAGACCTCCAAAACAATATACCGCCATCGCTAAACCCATTGACCGACTATATGAGAAACTCAAAGCTGCTAGTTATGTTACCCCCATACCTGTTGCAACCCCTGAGAACCCTTCTCAGTGGAATAACCCAAACATATCCTGTGCATACCACCCCGGCTTGAAAGGGCACACCATCGATGAGTGCCACTCCTTGAAGGACAAGATACAGTCCTTGATTGATAACAAGTTTATTGTGGCAAAGTAACCTGCTCCAAATGTTCGCAACAACCCTCTGCCAGACCATAAGGGCAGAGGTATCCACATGATTGAAATAGAAGAATGGGACCCCGAGGGATCAATCGGGTTGATCACAGAAGGTGATGACCCAAAGAAACCAATAATTACTCTCAATCAAATCATAGTCCAGATTCAACCATCTGAGGACGCTGAGGTGAATATGTTTGTGCCACTTGAGTTTGAAGCAACATCATCTACAAAGACACCCGCACCAATTGAGGTTGAATTCGTGTCTCCAAAAAACGCACCCACACCATTTGAGGTCGCAGTATTGCCACCCAAGGCACATGTTACATTTGGAGTAAGGATAGCCACACTGATCCCAGTGGCGATGTCAACCATGGCACCATTCCATACGAAGGCTGTACTTGTAAAGCCCCATAAAATTTTGCTAAGTAATCTAAGATTTTGTGGTGCCAAGATAGGCAAATTATTTTATCTTGAGTGCAAGTGAGGGTTCATGATATAATGTATATCAATTAGATAAGTTAATAAGTGTATACGTCATATTATAAGTGATTTTGGGTCTAAGGAGAGGCCTAAGTCTAAGCCAAGTTGGAAACAATTTCATAATAGGCTAAAGTTGTAAGTGAATGCGCACAAGACCTCACTTTGGACAAGCATATCTCTAGTTATATAAAGTTTTGAGTGATGCACGACCTATCAAATTAAAGCTCTTTGAGTTAGTTTCCAACTCATTAAACCGTTCGTCATTTGGAGGTACATACTAAAAGTTATTACCATTTTACCGGACATATGTCAGACGCGCGACCGGGGTAAACCGCGGGAAAACTGGGTGTTTCTGTCTCTGAGCGCGGCAAACCGCGGCCGCGCACCCAACAGCCCTATAAATACCCCAAGACCGGGTATGGAGCGTCCCTAAGTTATTTTTTGAGTTGGGGCTTGTTTTAACAAGGGGAATCTGTCCCATACTTCCCTCCTATGATCCAAGGTAATATTTTTGGAGTAATTTCAGTTTATTACTACTCCTAAACACTTATATTAACAAGGATTAATCTTGAAAATCCATAGATTCCCATTCAAATCCCTATATTGATCAAGAACTCTACAAGTGGAGATTCTCAAAATTCTTACTACAAGAAGTATGTCTATCATCTCTAACTACTCTATGGTGATTATTTATGTATGATATATACATTAGAACTCATGGGATGGTGATTGGAAGCCATAGGTGCCTAACCTAGGTTGTGTTGGTGTTGTAGAGATTGTGAGATGGAATATTGGGGTATGATTCTTGGGTATAATAGTATTATGTATGCATGCATGTACGAATTACGTTTGTGGAAAGATTGTTTAACATAAATACGTAAAGATTGGGTTGGGGAATGAAAGAAACCTTGTAAATGAGATTTGAAATCAAGATGCTCAACTAGTATTTGATAAAATGCTCAAATGAGCTGAAACCATGAATACCTTCCTAATTTGTGTTCAATTATTTTATGTCTCGAAGTAGATGGACATTGCTAGAATTTCCGGAACGTTGTAGTAACTTAAGGAAAAGCTATTTGAGGTATGTATGGCTAAAACCCCCTTTTATTAGAAATTGAGCTCCGTTGGCGTTTACGAAAGTGTGGTAAGATTTGAATTGGTTAATGTATTGATGGTTATTGCGCATTAATTGATTTGCATTAACTACACATATACGTGAATGATGTGCCTCAATGTGAGTAATGTACCATTCTTGATAATTAGAGAAGTATGAAGAATACAATTATGTGTTGAAATACTTAGGCTATAAGCCAAGATAGAAACTGAGAATTATTCATACTAGCTATGTGCCCACTTACCTGTACTGCAACTTGAATTACTTTTGTATATGCCTATGATCACAACCTGCAAGATGAATACTGAAAATGGAAAACGATGTGAAAATTGTGGCCCTGAGTGCCAAGGAATTAATATGATATATATATGAAATAAAGATTCAGATGTGATGACTAATGAAAAGGGAACAACGCCTAGATAAGGCGTCCTAGCCGATCGGGTCATGATCGGACACCATGCCGCACAAATGGTGGTAATATGCTGATATTGAATTCCGAATAAGGGAAATGAAATAGTGATTGAGATATATGCCTCCAATGAGGCAACCTATCCGGTCGGGTCGTGATCGGACTCTGCTCAAAATAGCGGTGGTATTGAAAACAGTGATAAAGATATGAAAGAAATGCCCCAAACTAAGTTTTGGAAATTATATGAAGGATTGAATGAATTGCATATTTGATTTACTCATGTGATTTACTTGTACTTGCTTGATAGTTATTTCTAGTAAAATGGTATTTAGTTATACACACTAGTGCTATTCGATGGCACTAACGTCCCTTTTGCCAGGGGCGCTACATTTTTTTATGAATGTAGGTAGCTCCATTGCGGATAGTGCCGATCGCGCATAGCGGAGTACCTTCTTCTCAAAGTCTTGGTGAGACCCTTTCTCCTTCAAGGGGTTATATTGTACATCTTCTTATTTTGGACTTTCACTTTTGAGGTATAGCCGGGGCCTTGTTGCCTGCATTGTTATCACGTCTTTTGTATCCTTAGAGGCTCCGTAGATGTTTGTGTGGGTTATGTATGGGTATTGGATAGGTCAATGGACCATGTTGTAACCGTTTACTCTTGCTTTCTTCTACACTATAACTTGTATGGAACCTTGGAAGTTTAACCACGGTTTAAATGTTGTGATATAAAATGAACTAAGATGTTGAATGTAATATCTTTTCTACTTTAAATAAAGGTAAGCATGGGTTCCTTATTCCTTTAGAGTTGGGTAGATAGCGGTTGATAAGGCTTGCTCAGTTGGGTTCACTCGATTGAGCGCCAGTCATGCCTCCTGAAGTTGGGGCGTGACAAACTTGGTATCAGAGCCTAAGGTTTTAAAGTGTCCTAGGATGTCTCGAAGCCGTGTCTAGTAGAGTCCTTATTATCAGTGTGTTGTCGACCACATCTATAATTTGGAGGCTACATGGACATTTAGGAATGTTACCCTTCTTCATCACTCCAGATTGTCCAATAAAGCTTGACTATAAGATTGTCTTCTAACTCGTGCGTTGAGATTCGAGATAAGTTTAAACGCTCTTTCGTCTATTTCAAGTAATGTTGTCATATGGAATGACTAATGGGAAAGTCCTGAATATTAATGAGATGGGACGTGTATCATGTTGAACAAATTGTACGGATATATGAGATACGTACATAGTACTAGAAGCATACTTTATATGAGAAAAGTGTTTAAATTGATCACCCACCTCCAAAGAGACATTGACTTGATAAATGAGACGCGAGCTTATATGGAACCTGTTGATAGTGTGGGAAGCATGTATATGATCCTAAGGTGTAAAAGAAAAATTATATAAGCATGTGATATATGTAAGGAATGACCAGGAGAGTAATGACAAACATGTAGGTCTCTCACGGGAGACAAGAAATCATGAAATGAGAGTCAATTGAACCCATATGAGAAGACCCTTATGCTATGAATGTTATAAGAATCCTATAAGTGTATGAAGTTGTGTTACACTCCTAAAGGATATTGACATGAGGAATTGGAATCCCAAGTCCGTGTGGCTGAATAAGAGTAGAGAACTTATGAGGTTAATACAATGCTGACTTCAATCTCCCTAATAGTCGAACATATATGTGAGGGATAGAGATATGAAAAATATGTCCATAAAGTTGCTAAATTCAAGACTTGTGTCAAAATCCGGGGCATTCTCCCTAAGTAGGGGAGGAAGGGCCATACTAAGGCTACTTAAATACAATGAAACAAGAGTAAGACCATGTAGCTATGATGTTTTAATATTTTGTTGAAGACATGCGCAGTCTAGAAAGGTGATAATGGATAACGTGATTATCTAAAAGGATATGGTAATGATAGACCACTAGTACCCCCAAAAAAAATGGAAGGTTAAGGAAGGTAAATTCTTCATACATGGCAATGTGAATAATAGGGTCAACGATCCTAGAAATTAAGAGTATGTTTGTAAAGGGATTTTATACTTGTTAGAGTGTTAGGAACAACGGAACCTAAGGAAGTACTATAGGCCAAATATGGAAGGTTGCGAGTTTTTAGAATGGGTTAATCATAGATATATGATTTAACCAAAGTACCAAGGCGTTAAGAAAGGCGAAACAAGTGGGAGAAATAAATGTGATGCTATAATAACCCAAGAGGGTATTTGGGCTTGATGGAGAGCCTCTAAAGAATTTTACAAGCAAAGAAGTGTTAAGTGATATGACGATGAACACACTTTCCCACAAATATCCTAACAAGAGTTAAGAGGTGAGCAGGTAAAAAAATTAAGGAAAAAGACCACGTAACATGTGGAAGAGTGTGTGGCTATTCACTAGCTAGGAATAATGAGGCGAGAAGAAACAAGAAGAAAATCTATAAATTGAGATGTCCATGGTTATCGCAAAATAGTTCCTATCAGAATGGTGGACTCGCCTGGAGCACAAGTGTTAATAGAAGGTATAAAGGACTAACCGTAATGTTACCGACTTGGGTAGCACTGAATATCAACTAAAATATTTAGAGGGAGTTCATGTCTACATATTACAATGGAAAAGGAGACTATTGGTCCTGAAATAGTGGCGTGATAAACTCAACAAACCAGACACAATGATACCATTAGTCCATGAGGTGCAGACAAGTGTGTGGCACAATAAGGCTATCTACTATGTATTACAGCAAAATGGAATGGGAATGAATTTCCCAATCACAAAGAAAAGATAGTACTAATGTATTCGCTAGACTGAAAGGGAGAATAAAAAAAGCAAAACAACACAATCTACCTAAAGAACAAAGGGAAATGTTTGAAATATAGTGAGAGAGGATGAACACTTGTTACGAATCAAACATGTTTAGCATGATAACTCTTAAGCCACAATACGAACAAACACTATTGGTAGCTACAATATTCGGAATAAGGTGAATTACTTATTGAGGATGGAGTAATTCTTACACTTAGAAGGAAAACAAGAAGTTTTTGTGAAAAATTGAGGAAGATTTCAAGTTATTGTTCAGGCCAGTGCTCTTTTTGAGTTGAATGTGTACTAAGGTTATTGATACGTGTTTTAGGAAGTGTTTAACAGTATGGAGGGATCATGAGAATGTTCACAAAGGAAGTGGAGTGGTTTCTTAAATCCTATAAGGCACACAAGGAGGAAAGAGGTTGACTAGGAAAAGTCTGAGCACAATGTTACATTACATTTGATGTAATGTCGTGCATATTAACGATATTAAGGTGTGTGCGCAGGCTAGAAGATGTATTCCTTTGAAATAGAGGGATCTATAAGAAAACTCATCCAGTAATGTCTTTGTTGAGAATTTGGAAGAGCAAGTTGCAAGTACTCACATAAGATTGTAACCATATCACGAAAATTATTGAAGAACTCAAATCCTAGGAGGTCATATGTAAGAGAAATGTGACATAGATGGTCCACTATTGGTGCAACATGGCTAGGTGATTGCTTATGCTTCAAGGCAACCCAAGAATCATGAAAGGAACTATTCGACATATGACTTAGAAATTGCGGCGGTAGTTTTGTATAAAGATTCAGCGACATTATGTGTATGGGGTCCACGTTGATGTATTTATGAACTACAAAAGCCTTCAATATATTTTTTTTTAAACAAAAGGAGTTGAATCTAAGACAGAGAGAATGACTCGGGTTACACAAGGACTATGATATTGAGATTTTCTATCACCCGGGAAAGGCTAATGTCGTGGAAGATGCACTTAGTCAAAAATATATGGGGAGTTTGGCTCATTTGGGGGCACATCAGAGGCCGTTATCTAGGGAGGTTTACCAGTTGGCCAGTTTGGGAGTTCGCTTTGCGTACTCTAGTGAAGGAGGGGTAATTATACAGAATAGGGACGGATCATCACTTGTAGCAGAGGTGAAGGAAAAGCAATTCCACAATCCCTTGTTAGCACAATTGAAAGAGGGGATTCACAAACACAATACCACAACTTTTTCCATTGGCATGAATGATGGTACTCTACGGTACCAAGACCGCCTATGTGTTCCTGATATCGACGGTATTCGGGAAAGGATCATGGCAGAAGCTCATACATCCAGGTATTCCGTGCACCCCGGTTCTATAAAAATGTATCATGATCTCAAGGAAATTTTTTGGTGGAACAACATGAAGAGGGATGTGGCGGATTTTGTAGCAAAATGTCCAAATTGTCAACAAGTGAAGGCGAACATCAAAGGCCCGGTGGATTGACTCAAAGCATATAAATTCCAAGGTGGAAATGGGAGATGATCAATATGGATTTTGTAGTAGGGCTGCCGCGCACTCCGCGCAGGTTCGGCTCAATTTGGGTGATCGTTGACCGACTCACAAAATCAGCGCACTTCTTGCTAATTAAATCTACCGAAACAGCGGAGCAGTATGCTCAGTTGTATATCAAAGAAATAGTCAGGTTGCATGGCACTCCAGTCTCAATCATTTCATATCGAGGGGCTCAATTCACGGCAAAGTTTTGGAAAATATTTCAGCAAGGTTTGGGTACTCAAGTAAATCTTAGTACAGACTTTCATCAATAAACTGATGGACAGGCAGAGCTGACTATTCAGACGCTTGAAGACATGTTACGTGCTTGTACCATTGATTTCAAAGGTTGTTAGGATGACCATTTTCCACTCATAGAATTTGCTTACAATAACAGCTTCCATACTAGTATTCAGATGGCACCATTCGAAGCACTGTATGGTAGGAGATGTAGGTCTCCCATTGGGTGGTTCGTGGTTGGAGAATAAGAATTGATAGGGCCAAACCTCGTGCATCAGGCCATGGAGAAAGTCAAGATTATTAAGGAGAGGTTGAAAACTGCTCAGAGTCGCCAAAAGTCTTATTCGGACATTCCTCGCAGAGATTTGGAGTTCAAAGAAGATGATTGGGTATTTTTGAAAGTTTCCCCCATGAAGGGCATTATGCGATTTGGGAAGAACGGGAAATTAAGTCCGAGGTATGTCAGACCATACAGAATCATTCAGAGGATTGGTCAGGTGGCATACAAGCTCGAACTGCCTCCCGAGATGTCGTTGGTACATCCGGTCTTCCATGTGTCTATATTGAAGAAGGTAGTGGGAGATCCGTCCACTATTGTGCAAGTTGAAACTATTGAGGTTAATGAAGAACTATCTTATGAAGAAATTCCAGCTGCCATTCTTTATAGGCAAGTCCGGAAATTGAGAAATAAGGAAATTGCCTCCGTAAAAGTGTTATGGCAGAACCAGAAGGTTGAGGAAGCCACTTTGGAAGCCGAGGAATAAATGAGAAAGAAGTACCCACATTTGTTTGAATAGTCATGTAATAGCCTTTATGCATTTGGTTCCTATGAACTCTTATCTTTTGATTTGATCCATGTTAATCTATTCCATTTTGATTATATGTGTTTCCTATGTGGCCATGGTTGGTGTTGTACAAGTTATGTTATGTCTATGAAACATTTATATGCTGTTAGAATATGTATCTGGGGCCCTCTGGTAGGTGGATAGGTCTAGTTACAAAGGAAACTCTGGCGAAATTTTCGGATTTAAGGAGTTAGCCAAATTCGGGGCTGTTGATATATTTCATGATGCGAACAAGCTGAAATTACATAAGGATGGCTAGTGAATGAACCTTGATCCTCATTCGAGGACGAATGATCCTAAGTGGGGGAGAATATAAAGCCCCAGAAAATTTTGCTAAGTAATCTAAGATTTTGTGGTGCCAAGATATGTTAATTATTTTATCTTGAGTGCAAGTGAGGGTTCATGATATAATGGATATGAATTATATAAGTTAATAAGTGTATAAGTCATATTATAAGTGATTTGGGGTCTAAGGAGAGGTCTAAGTCTAAGCCAAGTTGGAAAATATTTCATAATAGGCTAAAGTTGTAAATGAATGCACACAAGACCTCACTTTGGACAAGCATATCTATAGTTATATAAAGTGTTGAGTGATGCACAGCCTATCAAATTAAAGCTCTTTGAGTCTAGTTTCCAACTCATTAAATCGTTCGTCATTTAGAGGTGTATACAGATAGTTATGACCATTTTACCAGACCTGTGTCAGACACGCGACCGCGGCAAACCGCGGGAAAACTGGATGTTTCTGTCTCCGAGCGCGGCAAACCGCGGCAAACCAGGGCCGCGCGCCTAACATCCCTATAAATATCCCAAGACTGGGTATGGAGCATCCCTAAGTCATTTTTTTGAGCTGGGGATTGTTTTATCAAGCGAAATCTGTCCCATACTTCCCTTTTATGATCCAAGGTAATGTTTTTGGAGTAATTTCAGTTGATTACTACTCCTAAACACTTATATTAACAAGGATTAATCTTGAAAATCCATAGATTCCCATTCAAATCCCTAAATTGATCAAGAACTCTACAAGTGGGGATTCTCAAAATTCTTACTACAAGAGGTATGTCTATCATCTCTAACTACTCTATGGTGATTATTTATGTATGATATATATAGTAGAACTCATGGGATGGTGATTGGAAGCCATAGGTGCCTAACCTAGGTTGTGTTGGTGTTGTAAAGATTGTGAGATGTGATATTGGGGTATGATTCTTGAATGTAATAGCATTATGTATACATGCATGTATGAATTACGTTTGTGGGAAGATTGTTAAACATAAATATGCAAAGATTGGGTTGGAGAATGAAGAAAACCTTGTAAATGAGATTTGAATTCAAGATGCTCAATTAGTATTTGATAAAATGCTCAAATGAGCTGAAACCATGAATACCTTCCTAATTTGTGTTCAATTTGTTATGTCTCGAAGTAGATGGACATTGCTAGAATTTCCGGAACGTTGTAGTAACTCAAGGAAAAGGTATGTATGTCTAAAACCCCCTTTTATTAGAAATTGAGCTCCGTTGGCATTTATGAAAGTGTGGTAAGATTTGAATTGGTTAATGTATTGATTGTTATAGCGCATTAATTGATTTGCAATTAACTACACATATACATGAAGGATGTGCCTCAATGTGAGTAATGTACCATTCTTGATAATCAGAGAAGTATGAATAATACAATTATGTTTTGAAATGCTTAGTCTATAAGCCAAGATAGAAACTACGAATTATTCATGCTAGCTATGTGCCCACTTACCTATACTGCAACTTGAATTACTTATGTATATGCCCGTGATCACAACCTGCAAGATGAATACTCAAAATGGAAAACGATGTGATAATGGTGGCCCTGAGTGCCAAGGAATTGATATGATATATATATGAAATAAAGATTCAGATGTGATGACTAATGAGAAGGGAACAACGCCCAGATAAGGCGGCCTAGCCGATCGGGTTATGATCGGACACCATGCCACACACATGGTGGTAATGTGATGATATTGAATTTCGGATAAGGGAAATGAAATAGTGATTGAGATATTTTCCTCCAATGAGGCAACCTAGCCTGTCGGGTCGTGATCGGACTCCGCTCAAGATACGGTGGTATTTAGAACAGTGATGAAGATATTAAAGAAATGCCCCAAACTAAGTTTTTGAAATTATATGAAGGATTGAATGAATTGCATATTTGATTTACTCATGTGATTTACTTGTACTTTATTGATAGTTCTTTCTAGTAAAATGATGTTTAGTTATACATGCTAGTGCTATTCGATGGCACTAACCTCCCTTTTGCCGAGGGCACTACATTTTTTTTTATGAATGTAGGTGGCTCCATTGCAGATAGTGCCGATCGCGCATAGCGGAGTACCTTCTTATCAAAGTCTTGGTGATCCCCTTTCCCCTTCAAGGGGTTATATTGTACATCTTCTTATTTTGGACTTTCACTTTTGAGGTATAGTTGGGGCCTTGTTGCCGGCATTATTATCACGTCTTTTGTATCCTTAGAGGCTCTGTAGACATTTGTGTGGGTTATGTATGGGTATTGGATAGGTCAATGGACCATGTTGTAACCTTGTACTGTTGCTTTCTTCTACACTATAACTTGTATGGAACTTTGGAAGTTTAACCACGTTTTAAATGTTGTGATATAAAATGAACTAAGATGTTGAATGTACTATCTTTTCTAGTTTAAATAAAGGTAAGCATGGCTTCCTTATGCCTATCGAGTTGGGTAGATAGCAGTTGATAAGGCTTGCTCAGTTGGGTTCACTCGATTGAGCGTCGATCGCGCCTCCCGAAGTTGGGGCGTGACAGTACTCTGGGACTATACAGCCGAGGCGAGTTGGATAGGCAAGGTCAGAATTGAGGAAACTGTCGTAGCACAAGGTATGACAAGAATTGGTAGAGTCTATACCCCTGAACAACTAGCTGAATCAAGCAAGAAGGACTTCAATCGGCCACCCCTTGTTGAGACAGGTCTGGATGACCTTTGGAGAAAAATACAGGCCAAGGAATATTCGGTCATCGACCAGTTGAATAGAACGCCAGCATAAATATCCATTCTCTCTTTGCTGCAAAATTTCGAGACGCACAAGAATGCTCTGTTAAAGGTACTAAGTAAAACATACGTACCAAGTAACATCACTGGCAGGGAAATGGCTAACATGGTAGGACAAGTGCTGGAAAGTCATAAGATCACCTTCCGTGAGGACGAGCTGCCACCTGAAAGGTTGGGGCACAACAAGGCATTGGACATCACTATGCAATGCGGAGATTATTTCATCACCAGAATCTTGATCGATGAAGGTTCCAGTCTTAACATTTGTCTGTTGGTAACACTCAAGAAGTTGGGTAAAGGACTTCACGAGATAAAAGATGGAGCAATCAATGTGAAAGCCTTTGATGGTTCTCAAAGGTCCACCATCGGTAAGATTAGTCTATGCCTGCAGATGGGACCAACCTGGTTCGAGGTCGATTTCCAGGTAATAAGTGTACCAGCATCTTACAAATTGCTGCTGGGACGACCATGGATTCATGCTGTTGGGGCCGTAGCATCAATGCTGCATCAGGCAATAAAGTTTGAATGGAATCACCATGAAGTAATCATTCACGTCGTCGGTAGCAACCCTGTATACAGTTGCTAGACCATTCCAGCAATCGAAGTAAGAAGGAAGTTGGGTGGAGAAACTTACCACCACATCGAATGGGTCAATGCTGTCGACAAAGAAAAATGGTGGGATAACAAAATTGAGAGTATACTGAATTGGAGTAGGTACGAACCTGGTAAAGGGCTCGGCAAGAACCTCCAAGAAATCTTTAAACCCATAAAACTCAAGAAACATGGCACTACTTCAGTTTGGGATATGATTCAACAACTGGTCGCCACCATGGCACGGTCTTTACTATCCACTGGAGCAGCCAACATCGCATGTGGAGCAGACTTTCCAATAGGCCGACATTGTTTATGAGTCAGATGAAGAAGAAGCACTGGAAGTGGTGAAGAACTTGTTCCTAGAAGACAATGATATGGATTGTTGTGTTGTTCTCGAGGAGGAGGGGGAGGAAGGCCCTTCCATACAGGCCGTGAGCAGAGGTGCACATCTCAATAATTGGACCATTAGGACAACCAGAGCCCGACGAGCCTCGAGGTAGCAAGGCAAAAATAAGCATTATCCATTGCTTTTACTAAATGATTTTCTTTTCGCATTTTCAATTCCCGCAATAAGATCTTCAATGTTCAAAATAGTTATCAAAGCATTTTATCTTTTCTTATGAATCAACACTCTTATCATTTTCATTACTTTACTTATACAGCATTACTATTACTTGTCTTGATGAACTAATGATTGTGACATGTAATTAGACAACGCAACAAACAGACATTTATTCAGAGGAAGATGACATACCTAATGAGATTGTCAAAGAAGTTGAGAACTTTGAGAATAGGCCTAAGTCCAACCTGGAAGAAACCGAAATTCTCCTCATGGGAGATGCAGAAAACGTCAAGGGAACACGAAGCAGCGTTCACCTATCGCCATCAAAAAAGAAAGAATACACAGAATTTCTGAAGGAATATGAGGACGTATTCGCTTGGTCATATAATGACATGACGGGTCTAAGTACGTCTATTGTGGCTCATAAACTGCCAACCGATCCAGCATGTCCACCGGTAAAACAAAAGCTCAGAAAGTTCAAACCCGATATGAGTTTGAAAATCAAGGAAGAAGTCACCAAAAAGGTCAAAGTTGAGGTTCTTTGGGTAGTAGAATACCCAACATGGTTAGCCAACATTGTGCCAGTGCCAAAGAAGGATAGGAAGGTTGTTGCGCCGCCCTTTTTCCCTCTTGGCATCGAAAAATCGGGTTTATGACATTTCAGGTATAGGACAACTCATTCCTTTTGGGAACTGGGTTTTGCACTTGAAGAGTAGCCACTTAATGATTTAAGGTGCATTAGGACAACTATGGGGGTTCATTTCTAAGTTTGTTTGATAACCAGAGATAGTGTAAGGGCTTGAAATTATCCTAAGAGGAAGGTGTTAGACACCTCTAAAGATCCACTAGTGTGGTTCCCAACCAGATAGTTTTGTGAATTTTGTACAATTAGCATATAGACAAGTGTAGGATCAAATAGTAGGGGATTTAGATTTAAACACATAAGATTTTGAAAGAACAATTATTAAAAGGGGAATTTTGAAAAGAAGTCACAGTTCTACAAATACTTGAGAATATAAAAAGGAAAGGAGGGAGGTCCTAGGTTTATTTATAATATGGATCACATTAATGCGATACCCGGTATGACACTCCTCAAAAGAGGGGATACACGTGGTATTAGCGCACCGGTCATCATATCCATATCTACCCTTCCCATCCCATTAAGGTATTAAAGCGCATATCGGTCTTGACCTCTATTGCATGTTATTACCCGTCCCATTCCTATCAGTCCCGGAGGAATTTAGGACTACTATTCCTATAATAGGGATGATTTTAGGCTGACTCTTGAGTTTTTAAAGGTAAAAAGACAAAGGCGACATTCAAAACACATAGGACTGCATATTAGGGGAAACATATAAACAACTAAGAGGTTCATATATATACCTCCTCAAGTAAAGCATATAAATAGCATGACTTAAACTCATTTAGGGTCAGAATTTAAAGTACTAAGGCAGGGGTGTTTCAATTGTTGAAGCAGACCAATTTATTACATAACTCTGATAAGAAGTCCGAATCAGGCCTGCCTGCTGGTTGTAGCAGTTGCTAATTAAACAAAGGCACATTTAGTTTTATCATTATTACCTAAGGCTTGCCTAAATGTGTATTAGTGGTGTCATATAAGCATGATATCTATTACTAATTCATAATGTAGCAACGCAGTGACAATTTTAAACGAGCGATTTAGATCTTATAGGCATGCTATCTAAACCGTATTAATAAAAGGAGTAGGTTGTTTAAAACTGATTCAGAACAGTACGAGTCAAACTGATTTTTAAACTAGACTGGTTTCAGATCCTATAGGCATGATCTCTATTATTGTTGATTTTTAATTCCTATAGACATGATATCTAGTTGAACGTGCAGTGAAGTAGGCATGATTTATTTGATTAAAGCGAAATTCCCATAGGCATGATTTTTATTAAAATGAATTATAATCCTATAGGCATGATGTCTACCTGTGTGAAAGTAAAGCATGCAGAACTTGAATTAAAACAGAGTAGATCCTGTAGGCATGTTCTCTACCCTTCTAATATCTAAAACATGCATAATTACCCTATCCCTTTTCGCTAGTCAACCCCAATATTTGTTACAAAATTACTGACCAAATATAGAATTACATCAATAAAATGAAAAATAAGAAGTTACAACCATAGGAAGCCTGATTCTGACTTCCTCTCTGAGTTATGGAATAAACCACCTCAAATGCCACTTATTTCAAAGCCTTTCTCAGCTGGGTGTGTCAAAATTCCCTAAGGGTCTTAAGGGACCACGTGCAGTGCTTACACCCAAGTTTGCATAACAAAATAGAGATGAGTGCAGTATGGATGGGCCAACCATTATGTGTCCATGTTCAGATGGAGCTCAAGGGTCCCAAAGCAAGGCTCACACAAGAGGGGCAGAACCTAGGTTCTAAGAATATAGTGGGAGTGCAGAAATAGAGATTTATTTAAAACTGGGTTGAGAATGGTAAGGGGTAAGGGTGATTTAAAAAACAGTAGTAGTAAAACTTAAACTACACAGAATCGGTAATTACACAAAGGGGTCAGGGGTTTTAGGAATACATAGCATGAAGCATATGACCCTATGAAGGGTCAGGTTTGGACATGCACAACAATAGATGATGTTGGCATGCCCACAAACCATCCAGAGAACACAAACACATAGGGGATATGGGGGTTTGGGATTCATAAGTCAGCAAATCATATAACAAGTGACTGACAGAGTACATACATAAGGGAAAACATTAATTTAGAAGGGGAGGGAGAAGATTACAGCTTGCTTAGTAATGTAACTTCATTGCATAAACATAAGCAAAAGCAGGCAAGAGTGAAGGAAACTGAAACAGCTAAAGAAACATGTTGTTGTTGATGCTTGAAGATTAACTAGCACATACCAGTAAGAAGCAAAGTGCAGAAAGGAAATGTAAGCAAATTTTCACAGCTTAGCCTTGGCTTTCAGCCGGCTAGACAAAGCAGTGGCACAAGTAGTAGTAGAGAAAAAAGAGAGTTTTGAGTGAAGTGTGTGTTGTGAACTCAGATGGTTCGTGTTTGAAAGATAAGAGGATGGGTATTTATAGTTTTGAAAACAAGTGAATAATAAGGTAATAAGTAAAGTCTTAACACAAACATGGAAACAATTACAAGTCAGAATCAATTACCACAAGGAATCACTGTTTAACGGGTAGCAGTTGGTTTAAATAAGGAAAGAAAATCAGTTTGGAGACAGATTGATTATTACCATAAATGGGGCAGTAAAAGCATGAAGTAAACAATTAAGTCTAAGTACAAAGATATGCTTAATTTGGAAAAGATTCAGCAAGGTAAAGCATCACAGTAAAGGGAAAAGAATCAATTAATTTAAACAAGTGAGTGAAATTAGGGGTCATAAAAGAAAAGCTTTTGCAATCAATCACAAGACCAAGATCAATCAAGGAAGAAACATGATTTTGCACGTCAGTATATAAATAGAGTGTACAGAAGCATCATACATGCGAGGCCAAACATATTGGCAAAAGAGATAACACAATCATACAGTAGTGGCAGAAACAAGCTAGGACTCAGTAGTAAGGAAAATATTCGAAACACAGTAGTCAAGTATGTCAAGTAGTCACATAGAATCAACAGTGAAGAAAACATAGCAATATGTAAGAGAATCAGAAAAGTAAAGTTCTCACAGTATCAAGTGAGGAAAAACTTTTAAGAAATTAGGGCTTCGACAGTAGTCGAGTTAAAAGATAGTAAAACTCAAAATCAGATAAGTCAAGAAAGAACGGAGAACTTAATCAAACAAACACACATTTAAGCAAACTGTTTCAGAACTCGAATGAGATCAAAAAGGAATTAGGGTTTTCAACATGCTGACTCAGAAGAAGAACAACAGGAGCAAAACATAGAAAAATCACAAACACATTAAAATCAGAGAAAATATCTTTTGAAATAACTTAAAGGAAAACCCTAATCGTCGAAAAAATAAAGAGTCGTTTTAAAAGAAAAGTTGAAGAACCTTCGAGAAAACACTTAAGAAATTCATGGTAAGCACAGATCTATGGTAGATCTAAAAGAAAACCAAAAGATCTTAAAGATTAGGGTTTCAAAAGACCTAGAAAAGGTGAGAAAGACCTTGAAATATACCGATCTAACCAACAGTGTCAAGGATCTGAATCGAACGGCCATGACTGGCCGGAAAAATGTCATGGATGACCGGAGAAAGGCCATGAACAGAATTCGAGCAAGGACTAGACCAGATTCCCTCGAGGTCTGGCCATGAAACTACAAAAACAAACACCCAGGAGCCATATGAGGACACTACACATCTCTAATAGCCATGGGAGGCCATCGATTAGGCAGGGTTTAAGATGGATTGGGGTGGGACTAGATTGCGGCGGCTAGTGTTCATAAGGGTGTCAGAGAGAATTGAGAGGGAAAGGGAATTCAAGGGAGGCATTTGGTGAAGAATGAGGTAGGGTAAGGGGTCGTTTAAGGTTAAAAAGGTAAGGGGGAATGGTGGTCATTAATCTAAATGATCAACGACCTAGATTTAAAAGGGTAGGTGGGGAATCCGGGTTTGGGTCAGTTTAATTGGGTTGGGGTCAGGCTTAATTGAAATTGGGCCGGGAAAATAGGTTTAAATTGGGTCAGATTTAGGCTACAATTGAAATGCAATTGGACTATTATTTAAATAGCCATTTTTTCCCTTTTAAAATTATAAAAATAGTAAATTAATTTTTGAAAACAAATTGAAAGCAGTGAAATGATTTATAACATATAATCAACAATTTAAAAATACAGGGATTTTATGAGTATAAAATACAATTGAATCTTAAAAGGGCTAAAATTGCAATTATATGCAATTTAGTTTAAAAATACTAAATAAATTAGTAAAAATATGCAAAAATTACCTTAGCTATATTTTAGCATAAATATAAAATTCCAACAAATGAATTACCAAAATAATAATTTTGAAAATAATTATTGCGTTTTTTATGGATAAAAGATGGAAATAAATTGATTTAAATACCTTTAACAATTATGGAAAAATAATAAAACACTTGGATATGGTCACATATGCATATATATGCCATTTTGAAGTTATTTTGCATATTGAAAAAATATATAGGGAAAAAATTGGGTATCAACAGCTGCCCCTCTTTACCCGGGAAGGATAAAAGAGTTGTCGGGTAAAGATATGATGGCCAATTTGGACCGAGCGAAACAGTTTGAAGAAGATAGGCTGCACTCTAGCTTCTGAGCTACCTACATGTCCCTGGTTTTACTGGAATCAGGCCATATGTAGTTCAGGACCAGTTGGCGGAGTATGCTAATGGAGACTTTTCAAGAACGGACGCAATATCTAGGGCCAAGTGATTGGCAGGTTTGTGGGAATGGTTAGGTTCGACATGGCTGTGGGAACTAGAGTGGATCGCTCCTGCCGGGATGGTCGTTGCTCGCCGGTTTACCTCCAATTAGAAACAATACAAGTGTATATCGCGCGTAAATTTAAACATAATGCAAATTCCCGTAGGACCATGAATGTTGTCTTCGGACTATTAGGATGACGTCCTTAGACCATGACATCCTAGGCCATGAGGCGTACAATAAAGGATTCGCAGGCCATGAAATGATGCTCTCGGGCTTTGAGGATAGTGCCTCTGAACCATGATGCCTTTGAATAATGATATGCAAAATATTAAAAAGGGTCCTCAAGCCATGACATGGTGTTCTCGGGCTATGAAGATGATGCCTCCAAACGATGACGCCTTCGGATAATTTGGTGATCTTTCAGCCCATGAGATGTAGTATGTGGCGATCTTTCAGTCAATGAGATGCAGTATGAGGCAATCTTTCAGCCATGCAGATGTAGTATGTGGTGATCTTTTAGCCCATGCAATGCAGTACATGACGATCTTTCAGCCATGCAGATGTAGTATGAGGCAATCTTTCAGCTCATGCGATGCATTATGAAGCGATATTTTAGCCGTGAGATGCAGTATAAGGCGATCTTTCAGCCATGCAAGGATGAAGGCAGATGGAGGTAGAGCTTAACCTTAGAAGGCAGAATGGTAGACTTATGCAATGCGAAAATGTAGATAGAGACAACGTTTAGTCTCGGAAGGCAGAATGGTAGCCTTATGCGATGCAAATGCAGATGGAGGTAGAGCTTAATCTTGGAAGGTAGAATAGTAGCCTTATGCAATGCGAAAATGCAAATGGAGACAGTGTTTAGTCTCAGAAGGAAGAATGGTAGCCTTATGCAAGAAGTAAAATGGCAAATGGTAGTAGAGCTTTCTTAGCTGATAGTAGATTGCGAGAGTTGTATTCCTGAATAATGTTTGTCCTATGGGTGTATAGTATGTTTGATGATTTTACAGTCCAAGTGCCTGCATCCAAAGAAAAATCGTGAGTTTTGTAAAGGGGGAGGTTAGTTCTTATCCCCGCTGGCTTTGCTTGACCTGCTCGGCTTTGATCTGGTGATACTGTATGTATCATTGGGGTAGCGTTCCTAAACAAAGCAATTTCAATAATATGCATGATTTTGTAAAAATACGACGTAATAGTTTTTTTTAGATGAACCAATGACTGTGACGTGGTTCGGGACATTGCAACCTCTCTTGCACGGAATTTTGAGGGTCCTCCTCAAAATTCTGCACCAGTTTGATGGGTTGACGCATCTGACTTTTGCTTGCGACGATCGGCTGAGATTACTTCAGAATTTTGAGTGTCCTCCTCAAAATTCTTCCCTAGTTTCCAATTGCGGGGGAAGATGAAATTTTTATTGAATTGTGACCGAACCCATAGGGCTGCCTACGTATCCCAGGTTAGGTGTAGTTCAATTAACATAATATAAGGAGAGTATAAAGATTACACATAGTAATGCTTGACTGTATCTGAATTGATTGGCTTTGGCTAGACTTCTCTGTCCATTTCTGCAAGTATAAGGGATCCTCCTATCAGAACCCAGTGAACCATGTATGGACCCTGCCAATTGGGAGAGAACTTCCCTTTGGCTTCAACTTGATGCGGAAAATATTTTCTTTAACACCAGCTGCCCCGGTGTGAATTGCCTCGACTTAACTCTTTTGTTGAAGGCTCTGGACATTCTATTCTAGTAGAGTTGACTATGGCAGACTGCATTCATTCTCTTCCCGTCTATAAGGGATAGTTGCTCATAACGACTTTTTACCCACTCTTCGTCGTCGACCTCAGCTTCTTGTATGATCCTTAGGGAAAGAATTTCTACTTCGGCTGGAATGACAGCCTCTGTACCATAAACCAACATATAGGGGGTTTCCCCGGTTGATGTGTGAACTATGGTGCGATACCCCAATAGAGCAAATGATAACTTCTCATGCCACTGTTTAGGCTTTTCTATCATTTTCCTTAATATCTTCTTGATATTCTTGTTGGCGGCTTCTACCGATCCATTCATTTGAGGCCTATAGGCCATGGAATTCTTGTGTCTGATCTTGAAAGTTTCACACATAACTTTCATCAAGTCACTATTAAGGTTGGAGCCATTATCAGTAATGATCGACTCTGGAATCCCGAATCGACAAACAATGCGGCCACGGACAAAGTTTGCCACGACTTTCTTCGTTACTGCTCTGTAAGATGCTGCTTCTACCCATTTGGTGAAATAGTCGATGGCTACTAAGATAAACTTGTGTCCATTGAGGCGGCAGGCTCAATAGGTCCAATAACGTCGATTCCCAGGCAGCGAATGGCCACGGTGAGCTTGTTGCATTAAGCTCATTTAGAGGTACCTTTATCATGTCTACATGTATCTGACAGTAGTGGCATTTCCGAACATACTGGATGCAGTCTGTTTCCATAGTCATCCAAAAGTAACCAGCCCGGAGTATCTTCTTTGCTAAGACAAAACAGTTCATATTTGGACCGTATGTCCCAGCATGAATTTCCTCTAGTAGCCTGGATGCTTCCTTTGCTTCGACACACCTTAATAATCCCAAATCCAGAGTCCTCCTATACAGGATTCCTCCGTTGTGAAAGAAGTTGTAAGACAATCTCGGAAGTGTGTGTTTCTGACTAGGATTTGCAAGCTCTAGGTATTCTCCTTTTGTAAAATATTCCTTGATATCATGAAACCAAGGCTTCCCGTCTACTTCTTCTTAAACATGGGCACAGTAAGCTGGCTGATCATGGATCTTTACTTGAATGAGATCAATGAAATTCTTGTTTGGATACTGTATCATAGATGACAGGGTAGCCAATGCATCGACGAACTCATTCTGGACTCTGGGAACATGTTGGAACTCCGACTTCGTGAACCTCTTTGTCAATTCTTGTACCTGATGTAGATACGAGAGTATCTTGGAGTTCTTGGTTGCACATTCTTCTTGTACCTGATGTATAAGTAAGTCTGAATCTCCAATTATTAGTAGCTCTTGAAAATTCATATCAATGGTCATTTTGAGCCCTAGGATGCAAGCTTCATACTCGGACATGTTGTTGGTGCACAGGAATCGGAGTTTGGCGGACACCGGATAATGCTGACTGGTTTCTGACACTAGGACTGCTCCTATGCCAACTCCTTTGAAATTCGTTGCTCCATCGAAAAACATTCTCCAACCGTCATAGGGTTCTGCAATGTCTTCTCCTATGAGTGATACCTCTTCATCAGGAAAGTATGTTTTTAGGGGTTCGTATTCTCCATCCACGAGATTCTCAGCAAGGTGGTCTGATAGTGCTCGTCCCTTGACTGCTTTTTGAGTTACATAAACAATGTCGAACTCACTCAACCGGATTTGCCACTTGGCTAGCTTGCCGGTGGGTATGGGCTTCTGAAAGATGTACTTCAAAGGATTCATCCTTGATATGAGATATGTAGTATAGGCACAGAAGTAGTGCCTCAGCTTCTGAGCTACCCAAGTTAAAGCACAGCAGGTGTGATCTAATAGAGAATATCGGGCCTCGTACGGGGAGAAATTCTTACTAAGATAATAGATGGCCTGCTCCTTCCTCCCCATTTCATCATGCTGCCCCAGAACGCAACTGAAAGCTTCATCCAATACTACAAGGTAGAGTAATAAGGGTCTACCTAGCTCAGGCGGGACCAAGACTGGTGGTGTTGATAGGTACTCATTGATTTTGTCGAAGGCCTTTTGGCATTCATCAGTCCATTTGGTAGCGGCGTCCTTCTTCAACATCTTAAAGATTAGCTCACAGATAACTGTAGACTGTGCTATGAACCAGTTGATTTAGTTAAGTCGTCCAAAGAAACTCAGCACATCCTTCTTGTTCTTTGGAGGTGACAATTCTTGAATAGCTTTGACTTTTGATGGATCCAATTCAATTCCTCAACGACTCACAATAAACCTGAGCAATTTTCCAGCAGGAAGTCCAAATTGCGCACTTTGCGAGATTCAGTTTCAGGTTGTACCTTCGCAATCTATTGAAGAACTTCCTCAAATCTTCCATGTGAGCAGTGGCCTTCTTGGATTTGATGATGACATGATCTACATATACCTCAATCTCCTTGTGTATCATATCATGGAAAATGGTAGTCATGGCCCTCATATAGGTGGCCCCTGCACTTTTCAGGCCGAACGACTTCATCTTGTAATAGTACATCCCCCACAACATAATGAAAGTCATTTTCTCAGTATCTTTTTCATCCATCCAGATCAGATAATAACCCGCGAAACAATCTACAAATGACTGCAGCTCATACTTGGCGCAATTGTCAATCAGGATATGTATATTCGGCAAAGGGAAGTCGTCTTTCAGATTGGCTCGGTTGAGGTCCCGGTAGTGGACATAGACTCTGACCTTCCCGTCCTTCTTTGGCACTGGTATGATGTTGGCTAACCATGTCAGGTATTCTACTACCTTGAGAACCTTAGCTTTGACTTCTTCCTTGATTTTCAAACTCATATCAGGCTTGAACTTTCTGAGCTTTTGCTTTACCTGCAGACATGTCAGATCGGTTGGTAATTTATGAGCCACAATAGACGTACTCATACCAGTCATGTCATCATACGACCAGGAGAATATGTCCTCATATTCCTTTAGAAATTCTGTGTATTCTTCATTTTCTGATGGCGATAAGTGAACGCTGATTCGTGTTTCCTTGACATTTTCCGCATCTCCCAAGTTAACAATTTCTATCTCATCCAGGTTGGATTTAGGTCTGTTCTCAAAGTTCTCAACTTCTTTGACAATCTCATCTGGTATGTCATCTTCCTCTAAATCAATATACGTTTTTTGCGTTGTCTCATTGCATGTCACAGTCGTTGGTTCATCAAGATAAGTAATAGTAATGCTGTATAAGTAAAGTAATGAGAGAAAAATAACAATGAGTGTTGATTCATAAGAAAATTCAGAATTCTTTGATAAATTGCATAACTGTTTTGAACATTGGAGATCTTATTGTGGGAATTGAAAAATGAGAAAAGAAAATCATTTAGTAAATAAAACAGTGCATGGTGCTTGTTTTAGCCTTGCTACCCCGAGGCTCGCCATGCTTTGGTTGTCCTGATAGTTTAGTTATTGAGGCATGCCCCTCTGCTAACAGCCTGTATGGAAGGGCCTTCCTCCCCCTCCTCCTCAAGAACAACACAACAGTCCATGTCATTGTCTTCTAGGAACAAGTTCTTCACCGTTGCCAATGCTTCTTCTTCGTCTGACCCATAAACCATGTCGGCCTATTGGAAAGTCTACTCCAAACGCGATATTGGCTGCTCCAGTGAATAGTAAGGACCACGCCAGGGTGGTGACCAGTTGTTGAACTCCACCTAGGTGTAATCATATCCCAGACCGAAAGTAGTGCCATGCTTCTTGAGTTTTATAGGCTTATAGATTCCTTAGAGGTTCTTACCAAGCCCCTTGCCGGGCTCGTACCCATTCCAATTCAGTATAATCTCAATTTTATTATCCCGCCATTTGTGCTTGTCACTAGCATTTACCCGTTCAATGTGATGGTAAGTCTCTCTACCCAGCTTCCTTCTTTCTTCGATTTCCAGAATGGTTTGACGACTGTATATATAGTTGCTACCATCACTGTGAATGATCACCTCTCGGTGATTCCATTCGAATTTTACTTCCTGATGCAATGTTGATGCTATGGCCCCGGCTGCATGAATCTACAGCTATCCCAGCAGCAAGTTGTAAGATGATGGCACATCTATCACTTGGAAAATGACATCGAACCATTTTGGTCCCATCTATAAGCATAGACTAATCTCACTAATGGTGGACCTTTGAGAACAATTAAAAGCTTTCACATTGATTGTTCCATCCTTTATATCATGCAGTCTTTTACCCAGCTTCTTTAGTGTTACCAGCGGACAAATGTTGAGACTGGAACCTCCATAGATCAGGATTTTGGTGATGAAATAGTCTTCGCATTGCACAGTAATGTGCAGTGCCTTGTTGTTCCCCAACCCTTCATGTGGTAGCTCTTCCTCATGAAAGGTGATCTTATGGCTCTCCAGAACTTGTCCTACCACTTTAGCCATTTCCCTGCTAGTGATGTTGCTTGGTACGTATGCTTCACTCAGTACCATTAGGAGAGAATTCTTGTGTGCCTCAAAATTTTGTAGCAAAGCAAGAATGGAGATTTGCGGTGGTGTTTTGTTCAACTGGTCGATGACCGAGTATTCCTTGGCCTGTATCTTTCTCCAAAGGTCATTTGGACCTGTCTCAATGATGGGTGGCCGGTTGGAGGCCTGCTTGCTTGACACAGCTAGATGTTCAGGGGTATAGACTCTACCAGTTCTTGTCATACCCTGTGCTGCAAAAGTCTCTTCGAACCTGACCTTGCCTTTCCTCCTCACCTCTGTTGTATAATCCTAGGGTATAGCCTTTGTATGGAATGGTGTCATGGTCGACATTGCCACTGGGATCGGCATGGCTATCCCAGTGTACTCTGAATAGAGCACGTGCCTTGTGTGGCAAAACTGCAACTTCAAACGGTGTGGGTGCATTTGCCGGAGACACGAATTCGACCTCAATTGGTGCTGGTGTCGTAGCGGACGATGTTGCTTCAAATTCAAGTGGTACAGCCAAGTTCACCTCAGCATCCTTAGATGGTTGAATCTAGACTATGATTGGATTGAGAGTAACTATTGGCTTCTTTGGGTCATCACCTTCTGCGATCAACCCGATTGATCCCTCGGGATCCTAATCATCCTCTATTTCAATCATGTGGATACCTCCACCCTTACGGTCTGGCAGGGGGTTGTTCCGGACATTTGGAGCGGGTTCCTTTGCCACAATAATCTTGTTATCAATTAAAGTCTGGCTCTTGTCTTTCAAGGAGTGGCATTCATCGATGGTGTGCCCTTTCATGCCGAAGTGGTATGCATAGGATTTGTTTAGGTTAACCAACATAGAAGGGTTCTTAGGGGTTGCAACAGGGATAGAGGTGACATAACCAGATGTTTTGAGTCTCTCGTACAATTGGTCAATAGGTTTGGCAATGTTTGTATATTGTTTTGGAGGTCTACGATCAAAATTAGGTCGAGGTCTAGGGAAGTTTGATGTGCAGGAGGTGACTGGTAGTGGGATGGTTGAGAATTATAGGTTTGGTAGACATGAGCGGGTTGGGAATATCTAGATAAAGTAGGTTGATATGTGGGAGGTGGAGGTGATTGATAAGTGGGTGGTGGAGCTTGGTATGAGGGTAAAGGTGCTTGGTAATTTGGGGTTGGCTGATATATGAGTGAAGGTGTTGGGTAAGTTTTGTATTTGAGGGGAGATTAGGTCCTTTGTGCAACTATCATACCCCCTACGTCCCTTTTCTTGGACACACAACCGGACTGTAAAGCCTTATTTGTAGCTTGCAAGGCTTCGAAGTTTGTAACCATACCGCTTTTGATACCCTTTTCAATTCTTTCACCTAGTTTGATAATGTCAGAATATTTGTGGCTTTCAATCATCATTAGTCGTTCATAGTATTGTGGGTCTTGGGCTCGAACAATGAATTTCTTCAGCTGTTCCTCCTCTAAGGCAGGTCTAACCTTAGCAGCTTCAGACCTCTAGTGAGTAGCATACTCGCGAAACATTTCTTTAGGCTTTTTCTTTAGATTCTGAATATAGAACACATACGGCGCATTCTCTGTGTTAAACCTGAACCTATCCATAAAGTCGGACGCCATGCTTACACAGCTTGACCACTTCTTTAGATCTTAGCTGATGTACCAAGACAATGCATCTCCTTTCAAACTCCTCATGAACAGCTTCATGCGGATTCTCTCATCTTTCCTTACTCCAACCAACTTATCACAGTACGTTCTCAAATGGACCCTTGGATCCCTTGTACCATCAAACATTTCGAACTTTGGAGGTTTGTACCCCTCGGGCAGTTCGACATTGGGTTGTATGCAAAGATCTTCATAGTTCAGCCTTCGATTCCCTTGCTTCCCTCAACACCCTGGATTCGGCCAGTCAATTTCTTAAGTTCCTCAGCCAGGTTTCGATAAGCAAATCCTTTTCATCAGACTCAGGTATGCTTGAGATAGGTTGGGTGGAGTGTGGCATGGTCTCCATGTAGATAGGGGTGTTATGGTGGGTGTAAGATTGGTCTTTTGTGAAGTTTTAGAGTTCTGGGATGAGTAGTAGAGTGTTGTTTGGGTATGACTGGTCTTGCATTGGGTCTTTGGTGGAATAGTGTGAGGGGCGAGATGATTCTGTTGTTTTGGGATGTTTTGAGGTGGCGTAGGGTTTTGAGTATTGGGAAAGGTGATATCTGGGGTGCTGAGGGAAAATGAAAGGCTTGCCAGATTCTGAACATGATCGAGCTCTTCTTGGAATATTAGAAATTTCTGTTCAAGTTGGGATACATTTTCCTTAGGAACCTGAGTACCATGACCATTGGTGGCCTCTACCCATTTAGTTGAATTCTCCTTTCTGATGTTGTTCAAATCTTCCATTTTGCCTTGGTTCTTGTTTTTGACAGGACTAAGAGGAGGAGTGGGTGGAAGGCCCCTGGATCTTGTGGAATAGGATGATGTTGCCAGAGTGCACGAACTAACCTTCGGGGAAGGGAATAATAAAGACAAAAACAAAGAATAAAACAGAAAAGGTAACCAAGTTAGTGAGGAATATAAGAAGTATTGCAGTATTTAAACATATAGTGCGGGAATGTAAAGCCCGTCCTAATTGAAGGGCCTCTTTATGCATGAGGTGGACGTAGCGACAAATTGATTTGGAGAACTTAGGATGCTAAATGCCTCATTTTATTGATAAAAAGTAGACGAATCCCAAATTGACACTAAATAATCAGGAAATAAAAAGTCACTGATGGCCATTGGCCTTATTACAATTTATAAAGCGAAAAGATAAAACTCCTATCTATTTGGTCCCAGAAGAACCTTCTCCAGATTCGGCATCCTTGGCTCCATCGAATAGCTTTCCCAACTCGCGAAGTCCTAGCAACAGGTAGGCTCTGGTTAGATGTCCGCCTTCGGTCCCTTCAGCATTTTGACAATCTTCTACCCTTTTGAGAAACTTTCTCTCCAATTCCACTATACCTTGCTCCAAGTATCCTAGTCGCTTGTTGGCACTAACAACCATGTCCTTCCATTCCTCAATCAGCTTCTGGTTGGACTCTTGTATCTCGCGGTATTTGCTTTCGCATTCCCGGATCCTTTTGCGCAGTTGGTTTTATTTGACCTATGCCTCGGCTCTTTCAACTATAATACTGTGACCTCAAGCGAACCCTGGCTGGGCCAGATGATCATAATTGTCTTCCAACCAACCGGAATAGAAAGGAGCGCAACCAACATGATACCTGTCTGGCTCGATGGTTTCTCTCCCCATTATGATCTTGCAGTGCCACATATGCTGAGCTTGGCACTTGTAAGGACTATCATCATTCTGGATGTCAGCCTGGAAATGACTAATCTTGTCAACCCTAGGTATAACCTGCTTCCTACTAGCTTGCCTCAAAACTCGGAGAGGGACATAAGGGTATGTTCCTCTCAGATCGATCTGTATCAAGAAAGGTGCATCTCTGGGTTGGGCGATGAACTCCTCGGTCGGAAACCACTCAAACATTCATTGGCCCTGTTCCTCAATTAGATTATCAAATAGCTCAACCCATCCTTTGGCATCCTCCGGGTGAGCAAACATATTGGGGATGTAATTCATTTTCTTTGGATGATGGAAAGTGATGTGATCATCTTAGTCCTTTCATTGAATCTCTTGTCGGTATTTGCCCTTTTGGAGGTGTTCCATGAGCTAGAGTTGAAGTAATAAATTGCAGCCTTCAAAGTGTTTTGCTCCTCGTTGACACTTCTCCGAGCCTCGATATATGTCTGCAATAATCATGGGCACGATGCTGAATGGTTGCTGCCCACCAATTCCCTCCATTAGGGTCTTAGTTACCATAGCCAGCCTGGTGTGGATTCTTACTTTCTTTATTGGGAATACAATCAGGCCCAGGAAACAAAACATGAAGACGAAAACCCTATGATGGATGTGCCCCAAGGATGTGATGGAAAACTCATCAGGGTAGGTACGGTAGGATTTGCTGTGACCGTACCTTTCATATAAATAGTCAAAAGGGATGTATGATTCCTTCAGGCATGTCAATTCTTGATTTTTCTTCAAACCCATCATTTTGAGGAAACCCCTGCTTTTGCGGTTCTCAGGCATCAGCAGACCCGGAGTTTCCCACACTAGACCGGCCAATCCTCCTATCTCCTCTAGCAAGGGTGTCATTTCAATGTCCCCAAAACGGAATATAGCCCTTTCACAATCCTAAAACAGTATGGCAGCTTCTATGATCTTGTTGTTAGGTTAGATCTCCAGGAGGAAAGGTACGTTTCCCAGATACTTTCTGACGAGAGTTTGATCACTAGAGTGAAGATATTTCCACCAACTTAGCAGTCTTGGGTGGATGTTGGTGACTATGCCAAATCTAGGGACTTCGTGCCTCATATTTCTGCAAGACAAATAAGGTTAGGCCCTTACCCCCACCAGACTCGACTATTTAATACCAACAATTAGCATGAATCATTTAGTTCTCCAAATAAATGCACAGAACGTGATAATGTCCGTTTGGGTTTAGGGAAACCCAATGGACTTTGGACAAGGCTATCTTAAAGGATCATTATGTGGACATCATAACTAACCCGGCTAGGTTTGACCATGATGCATGCACAATTTGAACAGAGTAAGGTCTCTATGGGGTTTTTGACTGGTACCCTTGAGCGTACAACTCAAAGGGGAAGGCACGGAACTGTCGACTACACCGCTGATCGACTGGTTTTACTCCAAATATGCCTTTCCGAATTTAGGGGGTTAATGATATAGGAAGAGCGCAGCCACTCATTATAAGCATTGCTATGGTATTTGTTTGGCAAAAGTGGAGTATGATGTTGAGCATGATTATGCAGTAATTAAACATGTTGGCACGTATTTGCACGTTAAGAAAGCGATAAATACAGCAGTTTCATAATTTAAAGCAGCAATAAAGGAAGGAAACAAAGGAGATATGTCAGTTTTGCATCTTGAAAAAGAAATTAAATACTTAAAGAAATTTAAACAAGTAATTGCACATAAGGGGGGTACAAATTCACAAGAGCAATCTAAAATGGTACAATCCTAAGATCCCCAGCAGAGTCGCCAGGCTGTCGCGCCCCCCATTTTTTCCTCTTTGCATCGGAAAATCGGGTTTATGACATTTGGGTATAGGACAACACATTCCTTTTGGGAACTGAGTTTTGCATTTGAAGAGTCTCCACCTAATGATTTAAGGTGCATTAGGACACCTATGTGGGTTCATTTCTAAGTTTGTTTGATAACCAGAGATAGGGTAAGGGCTTGAAATTATCCTAAGGGGAAGGTGTTAGGCACCCCTCAGGACCCACTAGTGTGGTTCCCAACCGGATAGTTTTGTAAATATTGTACAATTAGCATATAGACAAGTATAGGCTCAAATACTAGGGTATTTAGGTTTATAAGAGTTTGAAAGAACAATTATTAAAAGCCAAATTTTGAAAAAAAGTCATAGTTCTACAAATACTTGAGAATATAAAAAGGAAAGGAGGGGGGTCCTAGGTTTATTTATAATATGGATCACATCAATGCGATACCCGATATGACACTCCTCAGAAGAGGGGATACACGTGGTATTAGTGCACCGGTCATCATATCCATATCTACCTTTCCCAACCCGTTAAGGTATTAACGCGCGGATTGGTCTCGACCTCTATTGCATGCTATTACCCGTCCCATTCCTATCACTCCCGGAGGAATTTAGGAATACTATTCCTATAATAGGGAGGATTTTAGGCTGACTCTTGAGTTTTTAAAGGTAAAAAGACTAAGGCGACATTCCAAACATATAGGGCTGCATATTAGGGGAAACGTATAAACAACTAAGAGGTTCATATATATACCTCCTCAAGTAAAGCATATAAATAGCATGACATAAACACATTTAAGGTCAAAATTTAAAGTACTAAGGCAGGGGTGTTTCAATTGTTGAAGCACACTAATTTATTACATAACTCAGATAAGAAGTCCGAATTAGGTCTGCCTGCTGGTTATAGCAGTTACTAATGAAACAAAGGCAGATTCAGTTTTATTATTATTACTTAAGGCTTACCTAAGTGTGTATTGGTGGTGTCCAATAAGCATGATATTTATTATTGGTTCAGAGTGTAGCAAAGCAGTGACTGTTTTAAACGAGCAATTTGGCTCCTATAGGCATGCTATCTAGACCGTATTAATAAAAGGAGTAGGTTGTTTAAATTGATTCAGAACAGTACGAGTCAAACTGATTTTTAAACTAGACTAGTTTCAGATCCTATAGGCATGATCTCTATTATTGCTAATTTTTAATTCCTATAGACATGATATCTAGTTGAACCTGCAGTGAAGTAGGCAAGATTTATTTGATTAAAGCGAAATTCCTATAGGCATGATTTCTATTAAAATAAATTTTAATCCTATAATCATGATGTCTACTTGTGTGAAAGTAAAGCATGCAGAACTTGAATTAAATCAGAGCTGATCCTATAGGCATGTTCTCTACCCTTCTAATATCTTAAACATGCATAATTACCCCATCCCTTTTCACTAGCCAACCCCAACATTTATTACAAAATTACAGACCAAATATAGAGTTACATTAGAAAAATATAAAAATAAGAAGTTACAACCATAGGAAGCCTGATTCTAACTTCCTTTCTGAATTATGGAATAAACCACCTCAAATGCCGCTTGTTTAAAAGCCTTTCTCAGACCTGGGTGTGTCAAAGCTCCCTAAGGGTCTTAAGGGACCCCGGATAGTGCTTACACCCAAGTTTGCATAACTAAATAGAGATGAGTGTAGTGTGGAAGGGCCAGCCTTTATGTGTCCAAGTTCAGAGGGAGCTCAAGGGTCCAAAGGCAAGGCTCACACAAGAGGGGCAGAACCTAGGTTCTAAGAATATAGTGGAAGTGCAGAAACATAGATTTATTTAAAACTGGGTTGAGAATAATAAGGGGTTAGGGTGATTTGAAAACAGTAGTAGTAAAACTTAAACTACACAGAATCGGTAATTATACAAAGGGGTCAGGGGTTTTAGGAATACATAGCATGAAGCATATGACCCTAGGAAGGTCAGATTTGGACATGCACAGCAATAGATGATGTTGGCATGCCCACAAACCATCCAAAGAACACAAACACATAGGGGATATGGGGGTTTGGGATTCATAAGTCAGCAAATCACATAACAAGTGACTGACAGAGTACATACATATAGGAAAACCTTAATTTAGAAGGGGAAGGCACAGATTACAACATGCTTAGTAATGTAACTTGATTGCATAAACATAAGCAGAAGCTGGCAAGAGTGAAGGAAACTAAAACGGCTAAAGAAACATGTTGTTATTGATGCTAGAAGATTAGCTAGGACATACCAGTAAGAAGAAAAGTGCAGAAAGGAAAAGTAAGCAAATTTACATAGCCTAGCCTTGGCTTTCAGCTGGCTAGACAAAGCAGTGGCACAAGTAGTAGTAGAGAAAAGAGAGAGTTTTGAGTGAAGTGTATGTTCTGAACTCAGATGGTTCGTGTTTCAAATAAAAGAGGGTGGGTATTTATAGTTTTGAAAACAGGTGAATAATAAGGTAATAAGTAGTCTTAACACAAACATGGAAACAATCACAAGTCAGAATCAACTACCACAAGAAATCACTGTTTAACGGGTAGCAGCAGGTCTAATTAAGGAAAGAAAATCAGATTGGAGAGAGATTGATTATTGCCATAAAAGGGGCAGTAAAAGGATGAAGTAAACAATCAAGTCTAATTACAAAGATATGTTTATTTTGGAAAAGATTCAGCAAGGTAAAACATCACAGTAAAGGGAAAGGAATCAATTAATTTAAACAAGCTAGTGAAATTAGGGATCATAAAAGAAAAGCTTTTGCAATCAGTCACAAGACCAAGATCAATCAAGGAAGAAACATGATTCTGCACTTCAGTATACAAATAGAGTGTACAGAAGCATCAAACATGCAAGTCCAAACATATTGGCAAAAGAGATAACACAATCATACAGTGTTGGCAAAAACAAGCTAGGATTCAGTAGTAAGGAAAATATTCAAAACACAGTAGTCAAGTATGTCAGGTAGTCACATAGAATCAACAGTGAAGAAAATATAGCAACAGGTAAGAGAATTAGAAACAAGTAAATGTCTCACAATATCAAGTGAGGAAAATCTTTTAAGAAATTAGGGCTTTGATAATAGTCGAGTTAAAAGATAGTAAAACTCAGAATCAGATAAGTCAAACAAGAATGGAGAACTTAATCGAACAAGCACACATTTAAGCAAACTGTTTCAGAACTCGAATGAGATCAAAAAGGAATTAGGGTTTTCAAGATGCCGACTCAGATAGAAGAACAACATGAGCAAAACATAGCAAAATCACAAACACATTAAAATCAGAGAAGAGATCTTTTGAAATAACTTAAAGGAAAACCCTAATCGTCGAAAAAATAAATAGTCGTTTTAAAAGAAAGTTGAAGAACCTTCGAGAAAACACTTAAGAAATTCATAGTAAGCACAGATGTATGGCAGATCTGAAAGAAAACAAAAAGATCTTAAAGATTAGGGTTTTGAAAGACCTTGAAAGTTACCGATCTAACCAGGAGAGTCAAGGATCTGACTCGAACGGCCATGGCTGGCCAGAGAAAGGCCATGAACAGATTTCGAGCAAGGACTGGACTAGATTCCCTCGAGTTATGGCCATGAAACCACAGAAACAAACACCCAGGAGCCATAGGAGGCCACTACACATCTCCAATGGCCATGGGAGGCCATGGATTAGGCAGGTTTTAGGGTGGATTAGGGGATTAGATGGTGATGGCTAGGGTTCATGAGGGTTTTAGAGAGAATTTAGAGGGAAAGGGAATTCAAGGGTGGCATTTGGTGAAGAATGAGGTAGGGTAAGGGGTCGTTTAAGTTTAAAAAAGGTAAGGGGGAACGGTGGTTGTTGATCTGAATAATCAATAGCCTATATTTAAAAGGGTAGGTGGGAAATCCGGGTTTGGGTCGGTTTAATTGGGTTGGGGTCGGGTTTAATTGAAATCAGGCCGGGAAATTGGGTTTAAATTGGGGTCAGATTTAGGCTACAATTGAAATGCAAGTGGGCTATTATTTAAATAGCCAATTTTTCACTTTTAAAATTATAAAAATATTAAATTAATTTCTGAAAACAAATTGAAAGCACTAAAATGATTTATAACATATAACTGACAATTTTAAAAATATAGGACTTAATATTATGAGTATAAAATACAATTGAATCTTAAAAGGGCTAATATTGCAATTATATGCAATTTAGTTTAAAAATACTAAATAAATTTGTAAATATATGCAAAAATTACCTTAGCTATATTTTAGCATAAATATAAAAGTACAATAAATGAATTACCAATATAATATTTTTTGAAATAATTATTGGATTTTTATGGATAAAAGAGGGAAATAAATTGATTTAATAACCTTTAAAAATTTTGGAAAAATAATAAAACACTTGGATATGCTCACATATGAATGTATATGCCATTGTGAAGTTATTTTGCATATTGAAAAAATATATAGGGAAAATATTATGTATCAACAAAGGTTAGGGTCTATGTCGACTATCGGGATCTCAACGGGCCAGTCCAAAAGACGACTTCCCTTTGCCAAACATACACATCCTGATTGACAATTACGCCAAACATGATCTATAGTCATTTGTAGATTGCTTCGCTGGTTATCATCAGATCTGGATGGATGAAGAAGATGTTAAGAAAACGGCTTCATTGTGCCGTGGGGAATGTACTGTTATAAGATGATGTTGTTCGCCCTAATGAATGCAGGGGCCACCTACATGAGGGCCATGACTACCATTTTCTATGATATGAGACACAAGGAGATATAGGTATATGTAGATCATGGTATCATCAAGTCCAAGAAGGCCACTGATCACATAGAAGATCTGAGGAAGTTCTTCAATAGACTAGAGAGGTACAACCTGAAACTGAACCCTGCAAAGTGTGCATTTGGGGTTACTGCTGGGAAATTGCTTGGGTTCATTGTGAGTCCCGAGGAATAGAACTGGATCCATCAAAAGTCAAAGCCATTTAAGAATTGCCACCGCCAAAGAACAAGAAAGATGTGATGAGTTTCTTCGGGATGCTCAACTACATCAGCCGATTCATAGCACAGTCTACAGTTATTTGCGAGCCAATCTTTAAGATGTTGAAGAAGGACGCCGCTACCAAATGGACTGATGACTGCCAAAAAGGCCTTCGACAGAATTAAGGAGTACCTGTCAACACCACCAGTCTTAGTCTCGCCCGAGCCAGGTAGACCCTTACTACTCTACCTTGTAGTGTTAGATGGAGCTTTCGGCTGCGTTCTGGGGCAGCATGATGAAACGGGGAGGAATGAACAAGCCATTTATTACCTCAGTAAGAAGTTCACCCCGTACGAGGCCAGATATTCTCTATTAGAGCGCACCTGTTGTGCTTTGACTTGGCTAGCTCAGAAGCTGAGACATTACTTCTGTGCCTATACTACATATCTCATATCAAGGATGCATCCTTTGAAATATATCTTTCATAAGCCCATGCCCACTGGCAAGCTAGCCAAGTGGAAAATCCTGTTGAGTGAGTTCGACATTATTTACGTAACCCAGAAAGTGGTAAAGGGACAAGCACTAGCGGATCAACTTGCTAAAAATCCCGTGGATGGAGAATACAAACCCCAGAAAACGTATTTTCCCGATGAAGAGGTATCATTCATAGAAGAAGACATTGCAGAACCCTTTAACGGTTGGAGAATATTTTTTAATGGAGCAGCAAATTTCAAAGGAGTTGGCATAGGAGCAGTCCTAGTATCAGAAACTGGTTAGCATTATCCAGTGTCTGCCAAACTCAGCTTCCCATGCACCAACAATATGGCCGAGTATGAAGCATGCATCTTAGGACTCAAAATGGCCATTGACATGAACATTCAAGAGCTGCTAGTAATTGGAGATTCAAACTTACTCATACATCAGGTACGAGAAGAATGGGCAACAAAGAACTCCAAGATACTCCTGTATCTGCATCATGTATAGGAATTGAGAAAGAGGTTCACAAAGATGGAATTCCAGCATGTTCCCAGAATACAGAATGAGTTCGTCAATACGTTGGCTACCCTTTCATCCATGATACAACATCCAAACAAGAATTTCATTAATCCCATTCCGGTAAAGATCCATGATCATCCAGCTTACTGTGCCCATGTTGAAGAAGAAGCAGACGGAAAACCTTGGTTTCATGATATCAAGGAATGTTTGGCAAAAAAGGAGTACCCAGAGCTTGCAAATCCTACTAAGAAATGCACACTTCGGAGATTGTCTAACAATTTCTTTCACAGCGGAGGAATCCTGTATAGGAGGACTCCTGATTTGGGATTCTAAGGTGTGTCGATGCAAAGAAAGCATCCATGCTACTAGAGGAAATTCATGCTGCGACCTGCGGTCCACATATGAACGGTTTTGTCTTAGCAAATAAGATACTCTGGGCCGGTTACTTTTGGATGACCATGGAAACGGACTGCATCCAGTATGTCCGGAAATGCCACCGTAGTCATATACATGCAGACATGATAAAGGTACCTCCAAATGAGCTTAATACAACAAGCTCACCATGGTCGTTCGCCGTTTGGGGGATGGATGTTATTGGACCAATCGAGCATGCCGCTTCCAATGGACATAGGTTTTTCCTAGTAGATATAAACTATTTCACGAAGTGGGTAGAAGCAGCATCTTACAGAGTAGTGACTAAGAAAGTCGTGGCAGACTTTGTCTGCGACCGCATTGTTTGTCGATTCGAGATTCCAGAATCAATCATTACTGATAATGGGTCCAACTTCAACAACGACTTGATAAAGCCTCCAACAAGAGTATCAAGAAGATATTGAGGAAAATGATAGAGATGCATAAACAGTGGCACAAAAAGTTATTATTTGCTCTATTGGGGTATCGCACCACAGTCCACACATCAACAGGGGCAACCCCCTATATGCTGGTTTATGGTACAGAGGTTGTCATTCTAGCTGAGGTAGAAATTCCTTCCCTAAAGATCATACAAGAAGTTGAGCTCGACGACGTGGAGTGGGTAAAAATTCGTTATGAGCAACTAGCCCTCATAGACGGAAAGAGAATGAATGCAGTTTGCCATGGTCAACTCTATCAGAACAGAATGTCCAGAGCCTTCAACAAGAAAGTCAAGTGAAGACAGTTCAAACCGGGGCAGCTGGTGTTAAAGAAAATTTTTCCGCATCAAGATGAATCCAAAGGGAAGTTCTCTCCCAACTGGAAGGGTCCATACATGGTTCACCAGGTTCTGACAGGAGGAGCCATCATACTTGCAGAAATGGATGGAGAAGTCTGGCCAAAGCCGATCAATTCATATGCAGTCAGGCGCTACTATGAGTAATTGATTATGCCTTCCTTATATGATGTATTTGAACTACGCATGACTTGACTCCCATTTAAAAGGGGATACGTAGGCAGCCCTATTGGTTCTGTCACAATTCAGTAAAAATTTCATTTTCCCCCGCAATTGGAAACTGGGGCAGAATTTTGAGGAGGACCCTCAATATTCCGAAGTAATTTCAGCCGATCGTCACGCAAGTAATAGTCAGAAACATCAATCCATTAAACTGGGGTAGAATTTTGAGGAGGACCCTCAAAATTCTGTAGCAAGAGAGGTTGCAATGTCAGGAACCACGTCATAGTTGTCGGTTCATCTAAAGTTATTTTAATTATACATTTATGTCATACTTTTACAAAATCATGCATGTTATTATTGAAACTGCATTGTTTAGCAACGCTACCCTAATAATACAGACGATATCACCAGATCAAAGCCGAACAAGTCAAGCAAAGCCAGCGGGGATATAAACTAACCTTCCCCCTTACAAAGCTCACGATTTTTCTTTGTATGCAGGTACTAGGATTGCGAAATCATTAAACATACTATACGCCCATAGAACAAACATTGTTCAGGAATACGACTCTATAAATCGTTGCACTTGCCAACATTTTCTATCAGCATGCACAAGTAATGCTCCGCAATCACAATGCTCCCAGTAATCACAACGCCGCAATCTGCTACCAGCTAAGAAAACTCTACTGCCGTTGGTTATTTTATTTCTTGCATAAGGCTACCATTCTGCCTTCCAATTTGCATAAGGTTGCCATTCTGCCATCCGAGAATAAATGTTGTCTCCATCTGTATTTCTGCATAAGGCCACCATTCTGCCTTCCAATTTCCGTAAGGCTACCATCCTGCCTTCCGAGACTAAACGCTATCTCCATCTGCATTTCTGCATAAGGATAGTATTCTACCTTCCAATTTGCATAAGGCTACCATTTTACCTTCCGAGACTAAACGCTGTCTCCATCTGCATTCTTGCATTCCATAAGGCTACCTTTCTGCCTTCCGAGGTTAAGCTATATCTCCATCTGCGTCTGTATCCTTGCATAAGGCTACTATTCTGCCTTCCGACGTTAAGCTATACCTCCGCCTGCATTCTCATCTTTGCATAAGGCTATCATTCTACCTTCCGAGGTTAAGCTCTACCTCCATCTGCATTGCATAAGACTACCATTCTGCCTTCCGAGGCTAAGCTCTGCCTCCAATTTCCTTTGAAATTAAGCACTATCCCGAGCACTATTTATTTCGCTTTTCTTACGGGCTAAGCTCTGCCCTTCAATTCGCAAGACTAAGCTTTGTCTTGTACACACCATGCTACTGCATCTTTCATGGGCTGAAATATTGCCAATTAATCCGAAGGCGTCATCGTTCGGAGCCATCATCTTCATAGCCCGAGAACATAATGTCATGGCCTGATGATCTCTTTCAATCTTTTGCATATCATTATTCAAAGGCTTCATGGTTCGGAGGCACCATCCTCATAGCCCGAGAGCATCAGTTCATGGCCTGCAAATCCTTTATCACACGCTTCATGGCCCGGGACATCATGGTCTAAGGACGTCATCCTAAACATCCAAAGACAACATTCATAGTCCAACGGGAATTTGCATCATGTTTAAATTTATGCACAGAATACGCTTGTATTGTTTCATTGTAGGTAAACTGGAGAGCAACGGCCATCCTGGCAGGAGCGATCCTGCTCCAGTTCTCGTAGCCATATCAAGCCTTAATCATCCCCGTGAACCTATCACTCACCCCGCCCTAGATATTGTATTCCTTTTTGAAATATCTTCATAGGCACACTCTGCAGGTGAATTTTGAAATACAGACGGCCTGATCCCTCTAAAATCAGGGATATATAGGCAGCTCAGAAGCAAGGGTGTGGCCTAAACCTCTTCAAACCATTTCGCTCGGTCAAAATTGGCCATCACATCTTTACCCGACAACTCTTTCATCCATCCCGGATAAAGAGAGCAGATGTTGATACCCAACTTTTCCTTATATATTTTCAATATGCAAAATACATTCAATATAGCATATATATGCATATATAAGCATGTCCAAATATCTTATTATTTTTTCATAATTTTTTAAGGTTTTTAAATTGATTTATTTCCCTTTTTCATCCATAAAATCCCAATAACTATGTCCAAAATTATTATTTTTGATGATTAATTTATTAGATTTTTATATTTATGACAAAATATGGTTAATGTATTTTTTTTTACATATTTTTACAATTTTATTTAGTATTTTTTTAAAGCTAATTGCATATAATGGCAATATTAGCCATTTTAAGGTTTAATTGCGTTTTATATTCATAAAATTGAGTCTTGTATTTTTTAATTGTTATTTATGTGTTATAAAAAAATTTAATATTTTCAATTTATTTTCAGAAGCTATTTACTATTTTTAATAAATTCAAAAAGGAAAAAGTGGCTATTTAAATTTTAGCCCAAATTGGTTTTCAATTCCCCGGCCCAATTCCAATTAAAACCCGCCCCTAACCCTTTTTAAAATCAACCCGAACCCGGATCCCCACCTACCCCTTCTAATCTAGGCCGTTGATCATTTAGATCAACGACCACTATTATACCTTACCTTAATTAATCCCAAACGACCCCCAAACCCTCTAATTTGTTACAATCTGCCGTCCTTGAATCCCTTCCTCTCAAACTCTCTACAACTTTACCTAAATCCTAGTCACCGCTAGCCAATTCCACCCGAATTCCTTTCAATCCCTACCTAATCCATGGACTCCCATGGCTGTTTAAGAGGCGTACCGGTCTCCTATGGCTCCTGGGTATTTGTTTCCATGATTTCATGGACAGATCTCAAAGGGATCTGGTCCAGTCCTTGCTCAGCCTCTATCTCTGGTCTTTTTCTGGCCACCAATGAACGTTCGAGTCAGATCCATGGCTTTTCTGGCTAGATCGGTAACTTTTCAAAGTCTTTCTCTCTTTTTTTGGGTTCTCTAAAACCCTACCTTTTAAGATCTTTTGATTTTCTTTCAGATTTATCTTAGATTTGTGTATGTTATGAACTTCATGACGTTCTCTCAAAAGTTCTTCGATTTTCTTTCAAGTGACTCTTCGTTTTCAAATTAGGATTTCTTAAAACTTTTTTTTAAAGACCTCTTCTCCGATTTTCAGTGTTGTTTTACTATGTTTAAACGATTTGCTTATGTTTTTCTTCTATCTGGTTCATCGTGTTAAAACCCTCACTGTTTTGGTTCTACTTAAGGTTCTAAAATTCTTTGTTTATTTTATACGCATGCTGCTTTCGACTGACTTCCTTGTGTTTAGATCCTCTTTTTTGTTTAACTTGACTGATTCTTAAGTTCTTACTTTTTAAAACTCGGCTCTGCCAAAACCCTAATTCCTTATAAGTCTTTTTTTCACTTATTGTTATGGGTTTAAAGATTTTTGTTGTTTCTGTGTGTTGATCTCATTTACCTGTTACTATGTTTTCTTCACTTTTGATTCTATGTGACTACTTGACCTTGTTGACTACCATGATTTGAGTAGGTTTCTTTTACTTCTGAATCCTAGCTTACTCCTGCTACTACTGTATGTTTAATTTGCTTCTTTTTGTCAGTATGTTTGATCCTGCATGTCTAATATGCATGTTCATTCCTTGCTATTTATATGTTGAAGTGCATAGTCATGATTCTTTCTTGATTAATCTTGATTTCCTCAATGTTACAACTGATTGCAAAAGGTTTCCTTATAAACCCTAATTTTTACTCATTTGTTTAAATTGATTGATTCCCTTCCTTTAATTACTGTGATGTTTTACCTTGAATCCTTTCCCAAAATTAAGTATATTTTTTACTTAGACTCAAATATTTACCTTATACTTTTACTACCCCCTTATATGGCAAGAATCAATCTGCCTCAAACTGATTTCTTTCCTTAGTTAACCCAATTAGTATCTGTTTGCGCAGTAATCTCTTGATTAAAGGGAAGTACTTGTTTCAATTGATTCTGATTGTGATTATTTCCATGTCTGTGATAAAACCTGACTTGTTACCTTATTCTCTACTCGTTTTCAAAGCTATAATTACCCTACCCTCTTTTATTTAAAGACATGAACAATTGAGTTCAGAACACACACTCATACACTCAAAACTCTCTCTTTCTCTACTACTACATATGCTACTACTTTGTCTAGCCGGCTGAAAGCCAAGGCTAGATTGTGGAATCCTGCTTACTTTTCTTTTCTGCACTTTGCTTTCTCAACTGGTATGTCCTAGTTAATTTTAAAGTTTCACCAACAACATGCTTCAGTTTCTCTCATTCTTGTCTACTTCTGCTTATGGTTCTGCAGTCAAGTTACATTACTAGCTTGCTATAATGTCTCCCCCTTCCCCTTTAGATTAATCCACTACCATATGTGTGTTTCTAGGCATACGCTGTCAGTCACTTATTGTGTACTTTCTATCCTATGAATCCCAAACCCCCCTATCCCCTCAATGTGCTTATGTTATTTCTAACTAGCCTGTGATCATGCCAGTATCAGCCATTGCTGTGCATGTCCGACTAGTCCTAAGACCCTTAATGGGGTTATGCGTTTACAATCAAATGTATGTGGGTCCCAAACCCTTTAACCCTTTGAATGACTACTGATTCTGTGTAGTTTTGAGTTTTACTACTACAACTGATTTCAATCACCTCTATCACTAATAGCTTTCAAAATGGACTATCAGCCCAGCTTTTTAAATAAATCTCTTTCAACATGTGTTCTGCACTTCCACTATATTCTTAGAATCTAGGTTAGGCCCCTCTTGTGTGAGCCTTGCCTTGGGACCTTTGAGCTCCCTCTGAACTTGGACACATGAGAGTTGGCCCTTCCACACTGCACTCATTCTATTTTGTTATGCAAATCTGGGTGTGAGCACTGCCTAGGATCCCTTGAGGTCCTTAGCGAACTCTGACACACCCAGATATGAGAAAGGTTTTGGAATAATACTGGCATTGAAGTGGTTCATTACACAACTCAGAGAGGAACTCAAGATCAGGCTTCCTTTGGTTGTAATTTCTTAATTTTGCACTTGTTTTGTAATTCAATCATTTGGTCTATAATAATTTGTAAACAAGTATGGGGTTGGCTAGTGAAAAAGGCTGGGAAATATGCATGTTTTAGTTATCAAAAGGGTAGAAAGCATGTTACTAGGTTTACATTCCTACTTGCGTAATAGAATCCATGCTTGGGACTCATTTCATGCATTAGAAATCCTGTTCCTTAGGATTTACACTTACTATTTTCAGCATGCCCATTTCACTATCATATCACTTAGCAAATCCTGCATTAAATGTGTTAATAACTAGTGTTTCTGCACTTATGTTTCTACTTCCGTGCACACTTAGAGATCCTGTTTAGGCTAAACAACACTAACGAACATATCATCTCTGCATATTCTGGGAACCATGTTTAAATATTGGTGCATATAGAAATCCTGCTTAGGACTCTTCATATATGTCATTCTGCATCCCTGTGCATTAGATACTAGGTCTTTAGGATTCCATTCACTTATATTCACTTAGGCTAAATCAGGATTGCATAAAAAAGGAATAAAACAATTTAGCTCTGCTTTTACAACCAATTGGCCCTAATTCTATGTGTTGAACACCTAGAACAACATGCTTTAGGTAGTAATAATATCCCAACTGTCTTAATAATTTTGAATAATCACTGAGTATTGTTTACACCTAGGCAAGCCTTAGGTAACCATTTAAACAAAGACTGGAATTGCCTTTGTTAATTATCATTTGCTACAACTAGCAGGCAGGCCTGATTCAGATTTCTTTTCTGAGTTATATAATGAATCTAGTTTTGATTCAAACACCCTGCTTTTTTAAAAAAAATATTCAGACCTTAACTGTGTTTAAGTCATGTCATTTATATGCATTATTTGCTGAGGTATGCATGAGCCTTCTAACAACTTACATGTTTCCCCTTTAAATGTAGTCCTACATGTTTTTTATGTCGCCTTAGTTTTTTTACCTTTAAACCTACGAGTCATCCTAAAACCTCCCTCTTATAGGAACAGTAGTCCTAAATTCCTCCGGGACTGATAGGAATGAGACGGGTAATAGCATGCAATAGAGGTCGAGAACAATCCGCGCTTTGATATCTTTATGGAATGGGAAGGGTAGATATGGATATGATGACCGGTGTGCTAATACCACGTGTATCCCCTGTTCTGAGGAGTGTCATACCGGGTATTGTATTGAGGTGATCCATATTACAAACAAACCTAGGCCCCCTCTTACATTCACGAGCATGTTTGGATTATAACTCTTTTCAAAGTTTTGCCTTTCAATAATTGTTTTCAAACGCTTGTGTATTCAAATTTAAACCCCCTCTTATTTGAGCCCTACTTGTCTACTTGCTACATGCGCAAATTCACAAAACCTATCTGGCCAGGAACCACACTAGTTGATCCTGAGGGGTGCCTAACACCTTCCCCTTAGGATAATTTCAAACCCTTAACCTATCTTTGGTTATCAAACATAGTTGTAGTTGAACCTTATAGGTGCCCTATTGCACCTTTAAATCATTAGGTGGTGAATCTTCAAAATACTCAATTCCAAAAAGGAAATGAGTTATTACACCCCATGAATGTCGAAACCCGGAAACTCCTCTCCGAAAGAAGGGGAAAAAAGGGTGTGACACCAGTCGTGCTAGTTTACTCTATCTCTGGGCTTAAATAGTTTTCCTTGTTAAATCCAGTATTTTTTTGGTTTTTCCCTAATTAATCTTTATTAGAGTTCGAATCTATTTCTCCGGCTAATTTCTATATCTTTGTGAGGTTTTACTTAGCCTAATTTTTGTTATGGAAGTTGAGTATTTCTTTCTGGAAATTAGTATTATTTTAAAAGTTTTGGCTGGTTGATTTACTCTATTAGAGATCCATATGCGTAAATCTTGGGTGTTTCCTTGTTTATGACCGTAGTTGGTCATACTGACCTTATTTGATTGCCCGTATAATTGTGGATTCTTACTGAATCCTTTGCATGTATGATTGGGGTTCTTTCCTTAATTAGATCCCTGCTATTACCATTTGATCAATTACCCCTAATTAAAGGGGTCTATTCTGAACTCCTTTATGTGATTGGTTTCTGTGATCCTATGATTTCCTTAATTGAATGAATGTCGATTCCTTTACCTTATTCTGTTCTACTCCTAAAGTGCTATATATACACTCTTGTTTTACCTCTCAAGACGAACACAGTTCAGAATACACACACACACACTCTCAAACTCTCTCTTCTTTCTCTGCTACTTGTGCTAACTGCTTGTCTAGCTGACTAAAAGCCAAGGCTAGACTGTGGAACTCTACTTGCTTTACTTTCTGCACTTTGCTTCCTTAACTTGTATGTTCCTAGTTCAATTCTGAAACTCAACTCTATGTGCTCCATGTCTGTTAAATCCATGTCTCCTTCTGCACTAATTTAATGGCTTATGTATTTAATTGCCCTTCTTGTTTACTGCGTTATTCAGCATGCTTAAGTTTTTCCCTCTCTTGTTCAAGTATGTAATTAGCATGTCTACTTGAGTTCTTGTTTATTTCCCTCAACTAGTATGTCATGTTTGTATTATAGACTATTAAATTTGCTTGTTAACACTAAGTGGCATGACTAATTATGTATGATAGACTCATGCCCTCAGCATGACTACTCCTACACCCTGTCTCCATGTCTTATTGCCTATTACTATTCTAATTTCGAGCAGGATTCCCTTGCTAACATTTTGAAGTAGTAGTTGGTGTTCTGTAGGCCAATCAGCTCCTACCTATTCTTTGTACTTGCTAGTCTATATGCTTCTCTTCTCATCCATGTTTGTGTGTTTCTAATTTGAGCTCTCTATGTCCCCAACCCCTTACTTCCCTACCTGTGAATGTTGAAATGATACTATTCTTTGAGTTTGCTCTGTGTGTGCTTGCTTGTTCCAAGTTATTGTTGCTCTTATTACCCTCTCCTTTCAAAACTGCTTTTCCCTAAGCAACTTTTCTGTTATTTTGCAAACTTATTTCAAACCAGCTTTTTCAAAACTGTTTCCAACTTAACCCTTTTAAATCCATGTCAAGCACTCTCACATATACTCTTAGACCACTAGGTTCTGTCCCTTTAGTGTGAGACTTGCCTCGGGAACCGTGAGCTCCCTCTGAACTTGGACACATAAAAGCTGGCCTTTTCACACTGCACTTACTCTATCTTGGCTATGAAATATGGGTGTGAGCACTGCCCGGGATCCCTTAAGGTCCTTAGGGAACTCTAACACACTCGGATAAGAAAAGACTATGGAACAATCTTGGCACTTGATGTTATTTATTACATAACTCAGGGAGGAAGTCCTAATCAGGCTCTCTATAGTGTAACTTCTCAGTTTTTATTTCTACTTATGTATTTCATTTCAATGTTGGTCTGTAATAACCTTGTTGTAAACAAGTATTGGGGTGGCTAGTGAAAAGCGGATGGGGTAAATATGCATGCCACAATTGTTAAGGGTAGAAAACATATTATTAGGTTTATATTCCTAATTGCGCAATAGAAACCATGCTTAGAATTCACATGTGCATTAGAAATCATGCTCTTAGGTCCCACGCTTATTGATTCAGCATGTGCACCCTTATAAAATCATGTGTTAAAATCTGCTAATAACTAGCACTTTACCATTATGCTATGCGCTGCCATGTACACTTAGAGATCCTGCCTTAAGATAAAACAACACTAAGAAACAGGTAATTTCCATATCTTCCACATATTCTGAAAATATGTACTACTATGCATTTCCTGCTCAGGTCATGCATATACATCACTCTGCATTTTGTGCATTAGATATCATGCCTTTAAGATTGCATTCACATCCGCTTAGGCATCTCTAGTGCTGGTAATAATTCCGAAATTCTGAATATTTAGAACAGCGATACAATTCAAATAGTCTTCTCTAAGTAACTCTGATAACTGGAACACTGTTTTACACCTAGGCAAGCCTTATGTGCTAAATTTGTCAAAACTGGAAACATGCTTTTTTATGTATGCTGCTTAATTATCAACTGTTAAAATCAGTAGGCAAGCCAGATTCGGACTTCTTTTCTGAGTCATGCAATAAATCTGGTTCTATTGTTATCACTTAGATACCATGCTTAGGATCTTAATTCAGACCTTAATTGTGTATAAGTCATGTTGTTTATGGGTACTCTATGTGGAGGTATATTTGAGCGTTTCATTTGTCTTCCATGCACCCTTAATTGAAGTCCTACTTGTTATTGTATGTCGCCTTAGTATTTTACCTTTAAACTTGAGGGTCTGCCTAGAACCCCCTTTATAGGATAAGAGTATTTAATACATCCAGGATTGATAGGAAGGGATGGGTAACAACATGCAATAGGGGTCGAGACTTCCTCGCTTTAATTACCTTCACGGGGTGGGAAAGGGTAGATATGGATATTATGACCGGTGCGTTAATACCATGTGTAGCCCCTCTTTGAGGAGTGTCATACCAGGTATTGCATTGATATGATCCATATTATAAGCAAACCTAAGACAGCCCCTTTTACATTCTTGAATATGCTTAGATTGTAATTCTTTTCAAAATCTTGCTTTCATTAATTGCTTTTCAAACATATGTGTTCTTAAACTTAAATCTCGTACTATTTGAGCCATACTTGTTTATTTGCTAATTGTACAAATTCACAAAAATTGTTTGGCCGGGAACCACACTAGTGGATCTTCAGGGGTGCCTAACACCTTCCCCTTGGGATAATTTCAAGCCCTTACCCTATCTCTGGTTACCAAGCGTAGTTATAAATGAACCCTATAGGTGTCCTAACACACCTTAAATCGTTAGGTGGTGACTCTTCAAAAATACAAACCCCTTTTCCCAAAAGGAAAGAGTTGTCCCGTAACCAAAAATGTCATAAACCCGGTTCCGCGAAGGAAAAAGGGGGCACCACAACGATAGACACGGGCTACCATTATAGATTCTCTAAACGGAGGTAAACACATAAATATAGTACAAGAATCACGAAACACCCCCATATATGAAGCAAGATAGGAGGACTCAGTACGATAAACTGGACCGAATCAAAATAAGACGGATGATCCTCTATGACAAATAAAAACCATAATTGTAATGACACCATCTGGTGTAGCGGCCTCAACCTATCATGGAAAGCATATCAATGTGTCGGGCTTCCCTTTCTAGGGCACCCTCTACATGCCTGTCCTCCTTATCCTCCCTCTCTACACACTAAACTCCTGGCAATCTCCTCAAAGTATCAATCTTCAACTCTAGAGCCATGCTGAATCTAAGACCATAACTGAGCCCCTCAATAAATCTGCTAACTTGCTCTCTGACTGTAAGAACCAAAGTAGGTGCATGAGGGGATAACTCACTAACCTAATGGCATACTCCGACACTATCATGGTGCCCTGATGCAGCTGCTCGAACTCTATGCGCCAATCATCTCGAAGGGTCTAGGGAATAAACTCCATGAAAAATATCTCTAAAAATAGAGTCCAAGTGGGTGGTGCTGCATCAGCTGGCCTACCATATCATAAGCCTGCCACAACTGATACTCTGCTCCCGATAGCTGAAATGCAGTAAAAGCAACTCCACTTACCTCCACAATACCTATGGTACGTAGAATACGGTGACACTTCTCTAGAAAACCCCGCGCATCCTCGGTACCTATGCCACTAAAAGTAGGTAGACAATACTTCTTGAACCTATTAAGCCTCTTTTCTCCTCCTCTTATGCCCGTGTCCTGACGTCAGGCTGAACTAGAATAACAGGCTATACTGACACCACACCTGGAGTATAACCAATATGAGCCTCCTATACTAAAATATGGGTGGCGGGAGTCTAAGATTCTCCCCCAATATGTGAAGTAGCTGGTGCAATAGAGATCAATCCCACTGGAGCCAATGCACCAAACATGCTCAGGAACTGCGTGTTACAACCTAGGTTTTCGAATGCAAAAGTAAATCGTAAGTCAATTGATGTAAGCTCCTAAATGAGATCCTCTTTGAAAGCATATAAAGTGATCTGATGATGTTACATCCCGTATTTTTCGTTCAACATATACAGGACTAGGTTGTGGACGAATGCACTTAAACGTGACAAAGGAGATTTTGGATAAAAACTAGCAGCTTGCTTACCCAACGTGCCTGCGTCACCAACTTGCTTTCCTTCCAACTTGCTTGAGCTACTCGATTCATGTCTAAATTATTCAATGAAGATGAGGCACATTTTTAACAATGGAAAAAGAACCGACATGTATCACCTGCTTGTTTAAGTAGGTGAAAAGTTGGTGCAACACCTACTTAGAGTTTGTGGACCAAATTAAAAGGGAAAGGAAAAGGATAGAGATGGGCAAGTCTTGGGGTAGCCCAAGACCCATCTGCCCAAGCCTACTAGTAGGGCCATATATACATAGATATATCTCTATTTCATTTAGAGAACAATTTAGAATCTTTCTCTCTCTATTACAATGTTAAGAAGCTCCAAAATATAATCCCAAAACCTCTCTCAACGTTATCCTAAGGTTCAAGACTAAATCTACAAGTTGGTAAGGTGATTTCTCTCTTGGAAGATCAAGATCACCTAGTTATCTCTCTACTTTGTTGTTTGGGGTAAAGAGATTATATGAGATTGAAGTAAATCTTAGTTGGATGAGTATTCTTGCTGTCAAGATAAGGTTTAACTTCTCCTATATGTATTTAATATAATCATGTATATCTAGTTGATTTGATAAAGGAAAACTGTGAAGTAGGTTGAACTTTATGTTGAAGTGTTGTAGTTGATGGACTATTTTGGAGTTCAATTCTTAATGTTATATGGCTTGAAATTAGTAGAAATAACTTATGAATACTATTGCTATTGCGGTTGATATATTTGAAAGAAGAGAAGGCTTGGAGAAGTGCTATTAATATTGTAAAACCGAGTTTAATGCTCGTTTGGTTTTATTGCTGCCGTGCCATTATTTGGTTATAGTGAGCATATTTCTAAATTGAAATTGTGGTTCGGCTATTCAAGAAGGTGCTTATTTATATATTGTTTGTTGTGTTGTGTGATATGAAAGAAAGGAAAAGTTGGAAATGTGTCATTTACTAATCTGAAACGGAGCTTTTCGCCCTCGTTACTTTGTTGTTGAGTAGCTGGCTGGTTATAACAATTATTATGCCTATTGTAGGCTTGAGGAAAGTAATAAAATCAAGGTTGGTGCTGCCCATTTTAATATAGAATAAGCTTATCGTTCGTTGAGTATAATTGTATCTTTCATAGTTTAACAATAGTATCATTATCATTGTGTAGATTAAGGTGCAACGAGTGGAGTTCAACGTCGCTATTCGATAGACTGTTACAAGGTATGTTAAGGCTATCCCTTATTTCCTTTTGGCATGGTCCATATGATACAAACAAAACGAGAAAACGCACAACTTTCACAAATGACTCTATTCTTAGAAGTACTAGGGGTGCCTATGTTCTTGATTTCCCCATGTGTCCTATTATTATATCGTCTGTTCATGGGTCTCAGAAAATATGTAAGTTAATAAAATTTATTTCATGATATTAACCGAAGCCATATTGATCTTATTACTTTCCGAGAGATCTTATTGACTTACTTCCGCATGCACTGCATTCATGTATACATGTACATTGACCCATGACCAGATGACATTATATATACGTATATTATATAAATATAGGGTATGGAGAAAGGTTACGACATTATATATGCACCACAACCTGATTAACTGGTATACGTTGATGATTTTGCCCATTGATGCCGAGATGATATGATGGGATTCCCTCAAAGGCTTGATGATTTTATGTACGCATATACCTATGCCTGATATGACTTTCTACCCATATTCATGACACTATAAATATTTCATGATTCACATAGCTATTCAGACTTACACGTGAGTCCTTTACTTCGTGTTTCTTTCATGTCTTTTATATACTTATTTTCATGCCTTACATACTCGGTACATTATTCGTACTGATGCCCATACGTCTTGGACGTCTGCGTTTCATGCCCGTAGGTGCATGTAGATAGGTTGACGGTCCCCCTTCTTAGGATCCTTGCTCAGTGAGAGCTGGTGTGCGCCATATGATCCGGAGCAGCTATTAAGATTTGATATGATATTTTTGTATACACATATAGGTACTACGGGGCCCAGTCCCGTCTTTTATATAGTTGTACACTCTATTAGAGGTCTATTGTTACAACCCATATTTGCGTACGTTAGATCACGCCATAAGTTAGTCGACGTAAATCCGAGAAGAGATTATCTTTGAGATGATAAGAAGTTAATTCTATTGGTATTAAATGATACAAGGGTGTATAAATGTGGTTAACAAGTATTAGAAGTTAAATGAATCAAAGATGTTGTAACCCGTATTTTCGGGTAAAACTAGAGGTGATTAATATTCTCTAGAGGTCATGTTTTAAGGTAATTGAATCATATAATATTCATATCAGAAGTCTTAAAGTCAAACGAGTTATGAAATAAAAGTCAACAAAAGTTGTCGCAACTTATGTTCATAATTTTACTTAAACTTTAGGTCAAATGTTACTAAGTTTTTCTCCCAATTTCTTAGAATTATAGGGTGATCTACCCACCAAACTGAAGATCTATGAGTTTATTTTTCAACGGATTAAACCATTTGTCGATACGTTGTGGGAGTAGAGAATTATTCGCATTTTTGCGAGACTGCATAAGCAGCTCTCTATAGGGCCCACATAGGCGTTTAAACTGGTATACGTTGATGATTTTTCCCACTGATGCCGAGATGATATGATGTGATTCTCTCAGAGGCTTGATGATGTTATGTACGCATATACCTATGCCTTATATGACCTTATACGCATATTCATGACACTATAAATATTTCATTATTCACAGAGCTATTTAGACTTACAAGTGAGTCCTTTATTTCATGTATCTTTCATGTCTTTTATATACTGATTTTCATTCCTTACATACTCAGTACATTATTCGTACTGATGCCCCTACGTCTTCGACACCTGAGTTTCATACCCGTAGGTGCCGGTAGATAGGCTGACAGTCCCCTTCTTAGGATCCTTGCTCAGTGAGAGCTGGTGTGCTCCGTATGATCTGGAGCTGCTATTGACTTTCGATATGATTTTTTTGTATACACATATGGGTACGATGGGGCCCAGTCCCATCCTTTATAGAATTGTACACTCTGTTAGAGGTCTGTTGTTACAACCCATATTTGCATACGTTAGATCACACCATAAGTTAGTCGATGTAAATATGAGAAGAGATTATCTTCGAGATGATAAGAAGTTAATCCTATTGGTATTATATTATACAAGGGTGTATAAGTGTGGTCAACAAGTATTAGAAGTTAAACCGTATTTTCGAGTAAAACTAGAGGTGATTAATATTTTCTAGAGGTCGTATTTTAAGGTATTTGAATCATATAATATCCGTATCATAAGTCTTGAAGTCAAATGAGTTATGAATCAAAAGTCAACAAAAGTTGTCGTAACTTACGTTCATAATTTTACTTAATCTTTAGGTCAAATGTTACTAAGCTTTTTTCCCAATTTTTTGGAATTATAGGGTGATCTACCCATAAAATTGAAGTTCTATGAGTTTATTTTTCAACTCATTAAACCGTTTGTTGATACGCTGTGGGAGTAGAGAAATATTCGTTTTTTCGCGAGACTGCAAAAACAGCTCTCTATAGGGTCCACACAGGCGGTTAAGATATATAGATATATATAAGATGACTTAACCCTGTTTTAACTCATTATTTTTCATTCACTTCAGACCCTGTACACCTAAAAACACTTTCTCAAGGTTCTCTCATGATCCAAGACCCAAACAAAGGGCAAACAACACAAATCAAGTGTCGGGAATCCCGTGGCGCTAGTAAGGTTCTTGTTTTTCTTGTTTTTGCTGATTTTCGTTTGGTTTCAGCTCATGTGGGAGTTTCTTTTAAGTATTTTATATTCCTTAAAATACTCCCTCAAGTTTTTAATATCAATCCTAGGTGATTTTAAGTCTTCCAAAGTGATTCTAGTGCCAAAAACCCTTAATTGATTGCTAGTTTCACTTCCCTGTTCTTGTGGCAACATTGGAAGGATATTTCATGGTGAATTAAGGTAAATTGGAGTTTTTGTATCTATTTAAAGGTAGGTAACCTCTTACTCTACATGTATTTAAGATTATCCAAGTTGCGGCTAAGTCGTTGAAGCTAGAACTTGTGAGTTATCTATAGAAAGGCTTGTTAGTAATATTGTTTGTTGGTGGACTATTTTGGGAGGCTTAATATGATTATTATTGATGTTTTTTGGGCGGTTTTGTGATTGTTTTAACATGTGGGAGTTCATTCAAATAGGGGAGGTGCTATCCGTTCTATCGTAAAATAGGTTGCAGTCAATATATAATAGTTACGATGCTTAAATGATAACGATAGTGTCGTTTCTCTTGTTGTAGACTAAGGAGTCGAGACATTTGCATAGCTTGAGGTTGGGCAGTGTATAAAAAGTATGTGAGGCTATCCCTTTTCTTCTTTTTCACGACTTCGATTGTACATAATGTAATGAATGAGCTTCCAAAGATACTCCACTCTTAGAAGCTAGCAGTACTTACATTATTTCCCTTCTTAAGGAACGATTGATGTTGATGTTGCCTCTCTTATTCTTATGTTATCAATGTCATTGGTACTTCCTAATTCTTATAAGATCCATGACGAAGAGTTAGTCCTAATAACGTGTACGGAGGTTACCGACGTTACATCACTCTGAAAGGTTCAAAATGTAATTCCAATGACTCTAATATGCATTACATATATACCTATTTTACTCTACCGAGCTGTGCTATAGTCGGCTGAGTACGACACCTATTGTGAAACCACTGATCATTTGGGTTTTAGCGAGCTCCATATTGCAGGGTACGATTCTATCGAGCTATATGATGGCCAGGTATGTTTTTACCGAGCCTGTACGGCTAGGTACGATATGATGATGATGATGATGCCCACAAAGGCATACATTTTTAAAAGTTTATGCATATGTATATATATATGTATCATGCATTTCATGTCAGTAGACCTCAAAGGTACTCAGATGTTACAGGTTGTATATTCTCTATCCATGTTTACAGTACTATTCTTATTTATGCTTTCCAGCCTTACATACTCAGTACTTTATTTGTACTGACGTCCCTTTTATTTGTGGACGATGCATGTCGTGCTGCACGTCCTGCTAGATAGGTAGGCGAAGCTCCCCTACCAAAGTAGGCTGCCCAGTTCAGCAGTTATTGGCGAGATCCCTTCTCCGGACTTGCTGTGGTCTTAATATAAACTTTTGATATAGACATTATGGGTGTGTCGGGGCCGTGTTCTGATGTTCCTTTAGAGGCTCATAGACAGGTGGCAACTCATGTATAGTTTAGATTGCCTTGTTGACTGATTTTTGTTGTATAGTCTCTCATGGCAGCATGGCAGCTCGTACCTTATATATAGCTTCATGACAGCCTTGTCGGCCCATGTTATGTATGTTCATGCCATTATCTGTCATTGTTGGTTGTTCATGATTCATGTCTACCATTCATGTTGATCTCGTCGGCCCTTATGGATAATAAGAAAGGTTAGATAAAATGTACGTTGGTGCTAGACATGTAAGGTCCAAGTGCCAGTCATGGCCCTCCAGTTTGGGTCGTGACAAATATGGTATCAGAGCAAGTCTGTCCTAGGTGTTGTTTATGAGTCGTGTCTAGTAGATTCTTGATTATGGATGTGTTGCACTACATTTATAATCAGGATGCTACATGACATCTAGGGTTGTTACCTTCTTCCTGATTCTAGATTGTGCGTAAAGTTGATTCGTACGTGTTCATCTCTAATATTCACCTTATTTTCTTTTAGTGATGCCTTCTACTAGGAAGCAAACGATTAGTAGATGACATGATATAGCTGCGGGAGAGGGTACCAGTCAGGTGCCTCCAGCCAAAGCAGGCCAAAGTGATGCTCAGAGTGAGATGCCATATCACACCTCATCTATTCTGTCTCCTCTAGAGGATATTAGGAGGCACCCATGTCACGACCCAAACTGGAGGACCATGACTAGAACCCGGCCATACTTGTCAAGCACTAACGTACATTTTATCTAACCTTCTTTATTATCTTTTAGGGCTGACGATATAAATATAAATGGTAGATATGGATCATGGAAAACCAACAATAAAAGATGATGGAATGAACATACATAACTGGGATGACCAGACAATCAAGAAACTATATATAAGGTATGAGAAACCACGCTACCATGAAAGACTATACAACAAAAATTAGCCGACAAGGCATACCAAACTATACATGAGTCGACACCTGTCTACGAGCCTCTAAAGGAACTTAAGTGCTGCAACATTTCCGGAACAGGGCGCTGATACACTCATAATGTCTATAACAAAATTAATACCAAGACCACGACAAGTACGGAGAAGGGATCTTGCCAATAACCGCTGAACTGGGCAGCCTATTGTGGGGGGGGGGCTGCATCTACCCATCTATCAGGACCTGCAGCATGACATGCAGCATCCATAAATAAAAAGGACATCAGTACAAATAAAGTACTGAGTATGTAAGGCAGGAAAGCATAAGTATGAATAGTAATGTAAACAGGGATAGAGAATATACAACCTGTAACATCTGGGTACCTCTGAGGGCTACTGACATGAAATGCATGATGCATACATATATATACATAAACTTTTAAAACATACACCTCTGCGGGCATCATCATCATCATATCGTACCCGGCCGTAAAAGGCTCGGTAAAAATGTACCCGACCATCAAAAGGCTCGGTAGAATCATACCCAGCCATGTGGAGCTCAGCAAAACCCAACTAATCAGTGGTTTCACAATTGGTGCCGTACCCGGTCGACTATAGCGTGGCTCGGTGGAGTAAAATAGATACATATATATAATGCATGTTTGACTCACGGAATCACGTTCTAAACCTTTCGGAGTGACGTAAGGTCGGTATCCTCCGTACACGTTGTAGGACTAACTCTTCATCATGAATCTTGTAAGAATCAGGAAGCACAAACAACATTGATAACATAAGAATAAGAGAAGCAACATCAACATCAATCATTCCATAAGAATGGAAACAATGTAAGTATTGCTAGCTTCTAAGGGTGGAGTATCTTTGGAAGCTCGCTCATTACATTATGTACAATCAGAGTTGTGCAAAAGAAGGAAAGGGTTAGCCTCACATACCTTGTATATTCTTCCCAACCTCAAGCTATGTAAATTTCACGACTCCTAAGTCTACAATGAGAGAAATGACACTATCATTATCGTTTAGGCGTCGTAACTATTATGTATCGAACACAACATATCTTACGAGGAAACGAACAGCACCTCCCCTATTTATATGACTTCCCACAAGTAAACAAATCACCAAACATCCTAAACAACATCAATAAAAATCATATTGAGCCTCCCAAAATAGTCCACCAACCAACAACACTACTACCAAGCCTTTCGATATAAATTTCACAAGTTCTAGCTTCAACGACTTAGCCGCAACTTGGATAATCTTAAATACATGTAGAGTAAGAGGTTCCTTACTTTTAAATAGAAAGAAAAACTCCAATTTGACCTTAATTCTCCATGAAATATCCCTCCAATACTGCCACAAGAACAAGGAAGCGAAACTAGCAATCAATTAGGATTTTTCGGCACTAAAATTACTTTAGAAGACTTGAAATCACCTAGGGTTGATATTAAAAACTTAAGGGAGTATTTACAGAACATAAAACCCTTAAAACAACCTCCCATACGAGCTAGAACAACACAAAAATGAGCAACAACAAGAAGAACAAAAAACTTACTAGCGCCACGGGATTCCCGACACTTGTTTTGTGTTGTTTGCCCTTTGTTTGGTTATTAGATCATGAGAGAAACTTGAGAGAATGTTTTTAGGGTTATAACGTCTGAATATACTGAAAAAATGGTTTAAAACTGGTTGGAGGCATCATATATATATCCAAATGTCTTAACCGCCTAAGTGGGCCCCATAGAGAGGTGTATGGCGTAGTCTCGCGAAAATGCAAATATCTCTCTACTCCGAGATCGTATTGACAAACAGTTTAATGCGTTGGAAACTAGACTCATAGGTATTCAAGTTGGTTGGTAGATCACCCCATAATTCTAATTAAAGTGGGAGAAAAGCTTAGTAACATTTGACCTAATGTTTAAGTAAAATTATGAACCTAAGTTGCGACAACTTTTGTCGACTTTTGTTTCATAACTCGTTTGACTTCAAGGCTTATGATACAGATATTATATGATTCAAATACCTTAAAACACAAACTCTTGATTATATTAAGCATCTCTAGGTTTACTCGAAAATACGGTTTACAACATCCTTGATTTGTTTAATTTCTAATACTTGTTAACCACCCTTATACACCCTTGTTTCATACAAGACCAATAGGATTAGCTTCTTATCATGTTAAAGATAATCTCTTCATGGATTTACGTCGAGTACCTTATGGCATGAACTAACGTACATGAATATGGGTTGTAACAACCCAACACCTCCAGTTCCCCCGTCTGGCACTACATACCACGATATGTGCAGTGCGGTGCAGTTGTTGATTAGATTGGTAGCTTCTTAGGGTCATAGGCAGAATACTGGTAGTGTTGAAAAACTGGTTAGTGCGAGAGTTCATGATTTTATTAATCTAGACCCTCCACTATATACCATAACAGACCCCAAAGAGGACCCGTAGACTTTAATTGATCAGGATCATCGTACACTACGTGTTATGCACGCTAGTGATATTGAGGTAGTAGAGTTGGCTTCTTATCGATTATGGGATTTAGCGGTTTTCTGGTATGATAGTTGGGAGAGATCCAGGGGTCATAATGCTCCTCCAGTTGTGTGAAAGGAATTTTCTGAGGCCTTTCTTCGTCATTACTTGCTAGTTAAGATACGACGAGCTAGAGCTGATAAGTTCTTCAACCTTAGACAAGGTAATATGAGTGTGCAAGAGTATAGTATGCAGTTTGATTCTTTAGCAAGGTATGCTCCCTATATGGTAGCCAAGATGAGTGATAGGGTGCACCTGCTCGTGAATGGGTTGGGACCACATCTGATAAATGAGTGCATGATAACCTCCTTGGTAGAGGGCATGGATATTTCTCATATTCCAGCTTATGCCTAGACATTAGAGGTTCGTAAGCACCAGCAAAGGGTAGATAGGGAGCAGGATAGGGGCCAACATAAGAGGGCGAGATTTGCCGGGTATTCTGATGACTTCATAGTCCACCTATAGCTAGTGCTCCTATACAATTTTAGAGGCCTCAGTATGATCAATATATCTATTTTGTCCAGGTTAGAGTTCGCGGGCATCAGGCTCGCAATATCATAGAGATACTAGTCAGACGAGACCCTCAACACCCTGTTATGATCAGTGTGACACGACCCACTTTGGACTGTGCCGTCGAGGTTCTGATGCGTGCTATTCTTATGGACAGCCTAACCATATAATGCGGGATTTTCCTAATAGAGGAGGTGGTGGTATGGCTTAGCTGACTGGATCTTTGTCTGGTTTTTCCTCATCAGTTCAACCTTCAGCACGGGGTTTTCAGCAGTCGAAAACAGGTCGTGGTAAAGGTAGAGGTGCAGTGTCAAATTTGATTGGTAATCAAATTCGAACCTATGCTCTAGTAGGTCGACAGGATTTTGAGTCATCTCCTGATGTTGTTACAGGTATATTGTATGTGTTTTTTTATGATGTATATGCGTTAATTGATTCGGGATCTATATTATCATATGTTACACAATTTTTGGCAAATAGGTTTGGCGTTGAACCTAAATTAATAAGTAAATCACTTGCGGTATCCACTACGATCGGAGATTTTGTAATTTTTAGGATGGTATATTAAGGTTCCACAATTATGGTTTGTAGTCGTCAAACTTCGGTGAATTTATTTAAGTTAGAAATAGTTGATTTCGATGTGATAATAGGAATGGACTGGTTGTCCTCATGTTATGCAAATGTTGATTATTGTACGAAGATGGTTAGGTTTCAGTCTACTGGTGAATCTATCATAGAATGGAAGGGGAACATTGCTACACCAAAAGGTAGGTTTATTTCCTATATTAAGGCAAGGAAGATGATCTCAAAAGGTTACATTTATCATCTCGTTTGCGTTAGGGATGTAGAGGCAAAGCCGCACACTTTACAATCAATCCCCGTGGTTAATGAATTTCTAGATGTTTTCCCAGATGAACTCCCAGTCCTTCCTCCTAAAAGGGAGATTAAGTTTAGCACTGATGTGTTGCCTGACACTCAACCGATCTCTATAATGCCATACAGTATGGCCCAGATAGAGTTGCGAGATTTGAAGGCGCAGTTGAAGGACTTGCTGGATAAGGGCTTCATTAGGCCTAGCACTTCACCTTGGGGTGAGCCAATCTTGTTCATGCGAAAAAAAAATGGGTCGTTAAGGATGTGTATCGATTATCGACAGTTGAATAAGGTTACTATAAATAACAGGTATCCACCTCCAAGGATTGACGACCTATTTGACCAAATCCAGGGTGCCAAGTATTTCTCCAATATTGACTTACGTTCAGGGTATCACCAGGTGAGGGTTAAGGAGAAGGATATTTAGAAGACGGCCTTTTGAACTAGATATGGGCACTTTGAGTTCTTGTGATGTCGTCCAGGCTAACAAATGCCCCAGCAGCTTTAATGGATCTTATGAATAGTGTATTTAGGCCCTATCTTTATGTGTTCCTGATCGTATTCATTGATGACATTCTGGTGTATTCTCGTTAGGAGGCGAAACATGCGGGCCACTTGCGAATACTATTACATATCCTTTAGAATTATACGTTATATGCTAAGCTCTCCAAATGTTAATTCTGGATAAACTCAATAGCATTCCTTGGCCATCTGATATCTGACGAGGGTACTAGTGTCAACACTCAGAAGATCGATACAGTGAAGAATTGGCCAAGACTTGCAACACCATGAGAAGTCCGCAGCTTCTTGGGGTTAGCAGGATATTATAGGCGGTTTGTAGAAGGGTTTTCCTCTATATCATTACCATTGACTAAGTTAACACAGAAAGCTACCAAGTTCCAATGGTCTGACGCTTGTGAACGTACTTTTCAGGAGCTATAAAATTAGTTGACATCAGTACCAGTCCCCACTCTCCCAGAAGTAATAGAAGGTTATGTGTTATATTGTGATGCCTCAGGTATAGGTTCGGGGTGCGTACTGATGCAACGTGGGAAGGTGATTGCTTATGTATCGAGACAATTGAAGGAGTAGGAAAAGAATTACCCGACTCATGATTCGGAATTGGTTGCAGTAACATATGCTTTGAAGATATGGCTCCACTACTTATATGGCGTCCACATTGGCGTCTACACAGAACACAAGAGTTTACAATACATCTTCAAGTAGAAGAAATTGAATTTGAGGTAGCGTAGGTGGATTGAATTACTAAAAGACTACGATGTCGATATATTGTACCATCCCGGTAAAACTAATGTTATGGAAGATGCCCTCAGCCATAAGTCATTAGGAAGCTTAGTACACATTGAGGCAGGTAGACAAGGGTTGACTAAACAGCTTCATCAGCTAGCCAATATGAGAATCAAATTGTTAGACTCTGATGACGGGGGTGTTACTGTACAGAATACAACAGACTAGTAGACGAGGTAAAAACACATCAATATGAAGATCCTAGCTTAGTACGATATCGAGAGGGCATTCAACAACATAAGATTACGGCTTTCCAGATAGGATGAGATGGGTCACTGAGATACCAGAGCCGATTATGTGTGACTAATAAGGCAGGGTTGCGAGAAAAAATTATGATTGATATTCATTAGTCTCGATATTCTATCCATCTTGGCTCGACAAAGATGTATCATGACGTTAAGAAGCTATTGGTGGGATAACATGAAGAAGTCTATCGTAGAATTTGTAGTCCAGTGTCCTAATTGTCAACTAGTAAATATCGAGCATGATTCAGTATATAAAGATTCCGACCTAAAAATGGGAGGTGATCAATATGGACTTCATTATTGGATTACCTCGCTCTTATCATACATTTGACTCCATCTGGGTGATAGTTGATCGACTTACTAAATCTCCCCATTTTCTCTAATTAAGACAACTAACACGGCGGAAGATTATGCGAAGTTTTATATCAAGGAGATTGTTAGGCTACATGGTGTGCCAGTATCTGTTATATCAGGCCGAGGAGCTCAATTTATGGCTAACTTTTGGAGATCTTTTCAGAAGGGTTTAGGACAAGTGAATCTCAGCAATACATTCCATCCGCAGACTGACGGACAAGCTGAACATACCATTCGGACACTTGAAGATATTCTACGATCATGTGTTCTAGATTTAAAGGGGAATTGGGATAACCATCTTCCACTCATAGAATTTGACTACAACAATAGCTACCATTCCAATATTGAAATTGTTAATCTCGCGTTTTTGTACGTTAAAGCTTCATCTTCAGTCAATCAACATAGACACGGGGATGAGGTTATCTTGAAGTTAATGTATTTATGCTATTTATAATAAGCGTATCATTCCCCAAACATGTGGCGGCGTGGTTGGCACCTGGTGCCATAGTGGCCCGAGCGAACCACTCTGTAACTTATCCATTCCTTTTATAACAATCACGGGTCAATATAGCCACAACTCGTAATGTACAATTGTAAGTGGGCAAATGTTATATCAATGAACCATCGTTCATAAAACATGAATACATATGGGCCATCAAGGCCTCTGACATACTATACAAAATGAATCTCTGCCTACAAAGACTCTAAGATTATTCAACATTAAATGGCATAGGGTACCGGCCTACCCATAAGTCTGTAGCAAAACTCTGACATGATGACTCATAGACTCGGCTGCACTCCGAATGAGATGGAGTTTTACTGATCCTTCGCTGAATGCTAACCTCGTCTACTATGAGGGACCGTCAAACTGATTACAACGTCCCCAACAAAAGGATGTAAGTACGAATAATGTACCGAGTATGTAAGGCAGAACCAAAACATAACAGTAAGTCAAAATTAATTAAGGACATGAAAAAAACATGGAGCAAGGGACTCAACCTGTAAGTCTGAATAGCTCTGTAAATCATGAAATATTTATAGTATCATGCATATGCGTATAAATGTCATGTAATGCATAGGTCTGTACGTACATAACATCATAAAGCCTTTGAGGGCATCCCATCGTATCATCTCACCGACTGTGGGCAAAATCATCAACATATACCAACTGATCATGTGGTGGCGCACATATAACACCGTAACCTTTTCCCGTATCCCATATATATATATACATATATATATATGCGTATATAACGCCGTCTGAGTCATGGGTAAATGCACATACATAAATAAATGCAATGCCTACTGAAGTAAGTCAATATGATCTCTTGGAATGTTATGAGATCCATGAATAGACAATATGGTAGTATGACATATAGGGAATCAAGAACATAGGCAACCTTAGTACTTTTAAGAATAGAATCATTTGTGAAACTTGCATGCTTGCTTGTTTCGTTGTATCATATGGATCATTCCAAAAAAGAAAGAAGGGATAGCCTTAACATACCTGAGCCGATTCTCTTAACAATCCTTCCAACACTCGTCAAACGTATAAAACATGTAACAGCGGATCGAAGTAAGGGAAAATCCGTATGATGTTTTTGAGAAAGATTATACCGTGCTCCATTAGAATCGCAAAATTCCATGGCTATTATGCTAAGAAAACTCGTATAAGTTTTATTTTAAGAAAAATCACGTTACTACCATTCCAAATGCTTGAATGAATTATTGAAGCACTTTTCACACTTCGTAGTAATAAGTGTTTTCAATTTTGTGAATTTTGAGAGCCTCTCACGTTTGAAGCTATTAGAAAACCAAAGAAAGTAGGACCAAAGTCTTTAAGATTTTTGCTGAAAACATTTTTGATGTGTAGAGATTTTAAAAAATGAGTTAGAAAGGTTCTCTTAACCCTTAGGAGTGGACCCTACTTATTGGCTTAGTTGGCCAAAGACTTCTTCAATTTTTGTCACATTTTATGTGAATTCAAGAGTCATCTAAATTCTAAGGGAGGGCTGCCACGTTTTTAGCCTCTTCTGCCTTCTCCCAGCACCTTAATTAATCACCCACTAATCCTTAATTAACTAGTTATTTCCTCTTTTAACCAATAATCAACCAATTACCCACATAATTAAAAATTATCTCAATTTTACTTAACATACTACTCACTTTTAACACACTTTATATATCTTACTATCATGGTCATGTGGTACAATATAAAATAAATACATACAAACATCCATGTAAAAATACATATATTTTCTCAACTTCTAATTTTCCTAATCTCATATAAAGAGTAAAAAATTTCGTATGTTTAATTCTTAAAATGGTAAAAAGATAACCTTTTTTTCTTGTGAGAAAATAATTTCTATCTTTACAATAAAGAAAATTTCATAAACTTTCTTATATCATGAGTATAATTTACCATATCCAAAAATAGTAATAATGGTAACTATCAAAAATTATACTTATAAAACTTTTACTAAAATACTCCACTTAAAAGAAAATACCACACTAACACAATATCTACGGTATCAAGGTTGGTAAACTTACGGGGTCTTACAATAACATGGTCACAAATCCTCCATAGTCTCATGAATGTTCTTAATCCCTTCAAGCTCATATTAATTACTACAACTTATTCTATTATTAAAGTACGGGATGTAACAAAGTAATAAGTAAGTACTGTGAAAGAAAAAGGATAAACGAATCAAAGAAAATGAGTTTCGTTGAAGGTTTTCGATTTGGGATAAAATACAGTCCGAGCTATAATACCCGATATTTATGAACGAGTACCATACAAGGTATCATATGACCGTGATAGTATGATGTATAATGTATATTAAAAATGAATAGAATTTTTAGTAATTTGAGATAATTCTTAATTATTGGGTAATTGGTTAATTATTGGTAATGGGATATTACCTAATTAATTAATAAATTAGTGGATAAAAATTAAAACTCCCACCCCACGTGGCAGCAAGCAACTTCTTGAAAACGTGACTATTAGTTATCTTTGGTTAGGTGGTAAGTAATGTGTGAAGAACAAAGACACCTCACTTTTCATAATTTGAATACAAAGACTTATAAGTAATGTGGTAAGTACAAAACACTTCATTTCTATTATTTTGAATACAAGGACTACAAATCAGATGTGAACTTTTGCACATAGCAACGTAAGTTCTTACCACTTTCCTACAAATTCCTACACGTTTTCAACAAATTTCTTGCAACCGAACGATTTCAACGGGAATTATTAGCACCTTAGCAACGTAAAATTTTGCGGTTCTAAAGAAGTACGGTGCAACATTTTCCAAGAATATCATACGGAGTTTTCTCACTCCAGGTATATTAAGGCTAACCCTTCTTTCTTTTTGGCATGATCCAAATAATACTAATGAAACGAGCAAAATATGATTTCTTGGAAAATGTTGCTACACGTTTTCCTACACGTTTTCAACAAATTTCTTGCAACCGAACGATTTCAACGGGAATTATTAGCACCTTAGCAATGTAAAATTTTGCGGTTCTAAAGAAGTACGGTGCAACATTTTCCAAGAATATCATACGGAGTTTTCTCACTCCAGGTATGTTAAGGCTAACCCTTCTTTCTTTTTGGCATGATCCAAATAACACTAATGAAACGAGCAAAATATGATTCTTTCATAAATGACTCTATTCATAGAAATACTAGGGGTGTCTATATTCTTTATTACCCATGTGAATTATTATTATATCTTCTGTTCATGGGTGTCAGAAAAATATGTATTTGATAATGTTTATCCAAAAGGCATATTGATTTTTACGGTATTCCGAGAAAACCTTATTAACGTATTTTTTATGCATTTCATGCATTTATACATGTACATTGACCCATGACCAGATGGCGTTATATACACGTATATATGTATGTTATATGTATATGGGATATGGGAAAAGATTTACGGCGTTATATATGCACCACCACCTGATCAGCTGGTATACCATGATGATTTTGCCCATAGTGGCCAACATGATATGATGGGATGCCCTCAGAGGCCTGATGATGTTATGTACACCTATACTTATGCATGACATGACATTCATACTGTTACGCAACGCCTTCCTGATGTTCTGTGGAAGGGCAACGTAAGGCTAAGCAACCGATGTCAGTGCGGTTGCTATCCGCCAATGAGGTCTTCGCCGCACGCTAGACTAGATTGTCAGTGCCGTGCGGGAAAACCAATGTCGTGAGCAAATTGCGGAAGCTGAGAGAGAATTGGGTTTTGAATGATGATGATGATTTTATTGATGAATGAAAATGCTGATTACAATGATGCGGTGTCGAGGGGAGAGACACCAGAAAATGCTGATTGAAATGTTTGATTGTTTGGTCCCCCTTAATAATGCTTAAAAAAAATAAACCAACATTACAAGACTAGTCCTAATAAAGCTGTAGAAGCACACTGAAATGAAAATGATGAAAACTAGTCTATGATTACAATGAAAAGGACTTAGATTATTACAAGGAAAAACTAAGTCCGATGGCAGCATCTTTGTCTTGCGGGTCTGCGCGCGCGTTGCTGTGGGCGCGCGCGACACTTGATGTGCTGGCCTGAGGCTGGGCACTGGTGCTTGGCATCAGGGTCTGTGCGCGAGGCGCTGCTGGAATGGGCCTGCAGCTGGGCGCTGGCGAGGCATCAGGATCTGCGCGCGCGGCATTGTCAGGGCGCGCGGCGCTGTTGTCATTGGCCAGCCCTTGGGCGCTGGCGAGAGGCATCGGTGGGGCGACAGAGGCACATGCGCGCTTGTCACTTGGCGCAGCCAAGACCACGGGGCCGACCATGGTGCTAGGCATTGTGAGGCTTGCTAGGCCGCCATGGGGCGCGGCCAATGGGTCATGGGGCATGTCTGGAAAGCAGCCCATGACAATACTCACGTGCATGACATTATAAATGTTTCAGTCTTTACAAAGTTATTTGGATTTACATGTGGAATTCGTTATTCCATGTTTCATCTATGTCTTTTATGTATTGATTTCATGCCTTACATACTCATTACATTATTCATACTGACGACCAATTTCCCGGGGCCTGCGTTTCATGCCCGCAGGTTCAGGTAGGAAAACTGACGGTCCCCCTTTTAGGATTCTTGATCAGTGAGAGTTAGCGTGCTCCACTTGATCCGGAGCTGTTTTTGATTTTGGTATGATATGCTTGTATACATATATGGGTATGACATGGCTCAGTCCCGTCTTTGTAAAACTGTATTTCTATTAGAGGTCTTTAGACAGTTATGTATAGTTGTATAGTATGTGGCCTTGTCGGCTTCCAGTTTTGGATATATAGTTGTCTATAGGAGCCTTACTGGCTCGCCCACTATATTTCACATGTTTATCTATATATGTCTTTTCGACTGGTTTCCCTTACTTACACTATTCATGTTTAAATCTTAGACATATGCTTAAGGGTGTTCGACAGGTAGGACTTGAGCATCTGTCGCGGCCCATCGATTGGGGTCGTGACAGAAGTGGTATCAGAGCAGTTCTGTCCTAGGGTTGTCTACAGACCGCGTCTAGTAGAGTCTTGTTTATAGGTGTGTTGTGCACCACACTTATAGACAGGAGGCTACAGGACATATAGGATGTTATCCTCTCTTTTTATCTTAGATCGTGCAATATAAGAATTCATGTTCCTAAGAGATGTTACATTTTCAGCGATGCCTCCAAAGACTACAGCCGCCCAAAAGGGAATGTCTATGGATAGTGAGACTACTAGTCGAGCGCCACGAGTTACCAGGGCTCGGGGAGAGTCTCATAGTGAGATTCCATCTCAAACTTCACATACACCGCCCTTTCCAGAAGAGTTCCGAGGGGCACCAGCTCAAGCGCCTGCCCTTGTGCGTTCATCCCCTCAGCCAGATGCACTAGGTCAGGAGATGAGAGATGTTATTCATTTATTAACTCAACTAGTAGTCGTGCAGGCTCATCGTGAGGAAGTAGGTATTGGTCATACAGATAGGTCCGTCAGTGCAAGGGTTCGCGATTTCATTAATTTGGACCCTCCGGTATTCACTGGGGCATATCCGAATGAAGACCCTCAAGTATTTATCGATAGAATGCAGTGAACTTTGAGGGTAATAAAGGCCACTACGACTGAGTCAATTGAGCTAGCTTCCTATAGGCTTCAAGATGTTGCAGTTAATTGGTATGAGTCTTAGGAGTTATCTAGAGGTGAGAATGCCCCTCCAGCAGTATAGCAGGAGTTTACAGAAGCTTTTCTTCTTCATTATCTCCCACCAGCGCTTAGGCGGGCCAGAGTTGATATGTTCTTGACCCTTCATCAGGGTAACATGAGTTTTTGGGAGTACAGTTTTAGTTTTATTCATTAGCTAGGTATGCTCCCATTATTAGATCTAAGATGGAGGATAGGGTTCACCGGTTCGTGATGGTGTTAGATCCGAACTTGCTTAACGATTGTATGTCGGTCTCACTTCAATAGACATGAATATTTCTTATATATAGGCATATGCTTAGGGTGTAGAGGAGCGTAAGCAAAAATAGAGGGCCGATCGCGAGCATGATAGGGACTAGAATAAGAGAGAGAGGTCTTTAGGTCCTTCTGGTAAGTTTAAAGGTGGTCAGAGACAACAGTACACAAGATATTTAGCCCAACCATTGGCTAGCGCACCCCCTCAGTTTGGCGGTAAGGGATTTGATCGTTCCAGGGCCTCAAGTTCTCAGTACAGGGGTGAGTCGAGTCAGATGAGACCGCCCTTTCCACGATGTACTTAGTGTGGTAAGTAGCTGGCCGGGCAGTGCCGTATGCGATTGGGTGTTTGATATTGTTGTGGTTATCTAGGCCACATTATGAGGGATTGTCCGACAAGAGGTGATGGAAGCATAGCTCAGCCAGCGGGATCTGTAGCTGGTTCTTCATCATCAGTATGCCCTTTTGGGCAAGGTTCAGAAGCACCAATCGGTCGTGGTAGAGGCAGAGCCAGAGCATCTATCTCGAGCGGTCCTCAGAACCGTATTTATGCATTAGCAGGATGATAGGATCAGGAGTCATCGCCTGATGTTGTTACAGGTATATTATCAGTCTCCTCATATGATGTATATGCACTAATTGACCCAGGTTCAACCTTATCATATGTTACTCCGTTGGTTGCTAGTAAGTTTGGAATAAAACCTGAATTGGTTAAACCTTTTGAGGTGTCTACACCTGTTGGGGACTCAGTGATAGCTAAGCGAGTATATAGGTGTTGCATAATAGTAGTTCATAGTCGATCTAGCGTAGTGGACCTAATAGAGTTAGATATGGTAGAATTTGATGTTATAATGGGTATGGATTAGTTGGCTTCTTGTCATGCCAACGTTGATTGTAGATCAAACATAGTTCGATTTCAATTTCTAGGGGAGCCTATTTTGAAGTGGAAAGGTAATACAGCATCACCGAGAGGTAGTTTTATTTACTTTTTCAAGGAAAGGAATATGATCAAAAAGGGTTGTATTTATCACTTAGTTCGGGTTCAAGATGTGGAAGTAGAGTAACCAACCATTCAGTCCATTCCTGCGGTTAATGTGTTTCCCGATGAGCTTCGGGGTCTTCCGTTATAGCGAGAAATTGAGTTTGTTGTTGACCTACTATCAGATACTCATCCAATATCTATTCCTCCTTATAGAATGGCCCCCGCAGAGCTGAGAGAGTTAAAGGAACAACTAAAGGACTTGGGGAGCACTTGTGTTATTTGTGAGGAAGAAAGATGGTTCCTTATGGATGTGTACTGTTTATAGACAGTTTAATAAGGTGACGATCAAGAATAAGTACCCCCTTCCAAGGATTGATGATTTATTTGATCAGTTGCAAGGTTCCCAGTGTTTTTCAAAAATACACTTGAGGTCTGTCGTGCCCCCTTTTTCTCGCGAAATCGGGCTTGTGACATTTGGGAGGACAACCCGTTCCCTCTTGGGAATTGGGTTTTGGAACTTGAAGAGTCGCCACCTAATGATTAAGTGCATTAGGAAACTAAGAAGGGTTTGAGTTTGAAGAACCAGAGTTTGGGTAAGGGCTAGAAATTATCTCGAGGGGAAGGTGTCAGGCACCCATCAAGATCCACTAGTGTGGTTCCCGGCCATGTTACAATTGTGACATCACATAATCAAGTAAACAATTAAGGGCCTCAAATAGAAGGGGATTTTCACATATTATTGCAAGCAAATTGAAAGTTTGGAGAGAATAAGGAAAGCAGAAATAGTTCGGACAATAAAACAAGTTAAAAAGGAAGGGGGTCCTAGGTTTACAAACAATATGGATCACATCAATGCAATACCCGACAACCGCTCCTCAAAAGAGGGGTTACACATTGTATTAGTGCACCGATCATCATATCCATATCTACCCTTTCCCACTCCGTTAAGGTATTAAGCGCGGAATAGTATCGTTACTTATTGCATGCTAGTACCCGCCCCAATCCTATCAGTCCCAGAGGCATTTGGGACTACTAGTCCTAAAGGCAAGGGAGATTTGGGTTTTAGAGTTTTAAAAGGACAAAATTCTATGGCGGCAATCAAAACATATAAGGAAGGTATGGGGAGAACACATAACAGTTTAAAGGGCTCAATCAGGCCTCCTCTTTTAAATAGACAAATTGGCTAGCATGACTTACAAGTACTGGTTATGGTCAGAAATCAAATTAAAGCGCAGGATAGGATGATTCATCACATACTTCTTAGATATGGAGTCCGAATTAGCCTTCCCTGGTTGTAATTTATCAAAGACTGATGCAGTTAATCAATTATCTACTGGCTTGCCTAGGTGAAACTTATAGGCATGATATCTAACAGTGCTTACTCTGATTTTAAAGAAGGCTTATTGATTGTGGAAAACACATAAGTTCTGCAGATGTTAGACGACATTACTAGTGATTTTAGGCTTGTAGATGAAATAAACGAATCAGATTCAAATAGTTACTCCTACAGGCATGGTTTCTAGGCGTTGTTGATTTTAAGACGATTATAAAAGTGCAAGAGCCCTATAGACATGGTATCTAGAATGCAGTTAATTATTGTTTTAACCTATAACCGTTTGCCTAATGACAGATAAAAATGTAGAAGTGCAGAACTATAGGCACCATTTCTGTGTGACGTGCATGAATGCAAAAACTTATAGGCAGGATTTCTATATGACGTGCATGAATGCAGAAAATTTATAGGCAGGATTTCTATATGACATGCATGAATGCAGAAAACTTATAGGTCGGATTTCTATATGACGTGCATGAATGCAGAAAACTTATAGGCAGGATTTCTAATCCAGAAGTGCAGAAACTATATGCAGGATTTCTAATGAAAATGTGAAAGTGCATAAATTTTAAATAGTAACCTGTGACCATGTTGTCTGCCCTTTTCATACATAAGTGACCCTCCCCTTTCACTAGAACCCCATAAATTATTACAACATATTATAGACCAGAATGAATAAAGAAAAGTAAAATTACATCAGAAATTAAGCTACAACCAAGGAGCATAATTCAGACTCAAGGTCCAACAACATGAGGTGAACCAACTTCCAGGATTAGGTTTCCAAAGCCTTCTCTTATTTGGGATGTGTCAATGTTCCTCAAGAGCCTCAAATGGACTCTGGTCAGTGCTTAAAACCCAAATATATTGCAGAATTAAGAGCATAGTGCAGTGTGGAAATGCAAGCCCTTAGAGGTCCAAGTTCAGAGGGAACTCAAGGTCCCAAAGAAAGGCTCATAAGAGGGGGGCAGAACTTAGAATCTAAGAGTAAGTGTAAGTACACAAGGGGAAAATCAGGGAGAGACGTGGCAGGCTGGTTGTCATGCCCAGCAATCAGGAGTGCTGGCACACCCTTGACTAGCCTATTAGCCACATTTTGAGAGTTGGGATCCATTGAGGATCAGGTTCATACCTAAGAAGCAATTTGGATGCTGTCAAGCCATGAACCTTAACTCAAACACATAGAAGGGGGTAGGGGTATAGGGAGTTCATAACAAACAGTAGATGCAAAGAGAGAGTAGCATTCTCAACACAGAACATGAACAACAAAGTAGATATGAGTGCAACAACGGTAAAATAAACACATAGGGATGGTGTTGAAATTGAAATTAAGGCATACCAATTTCAGGGAAACCAATAAGTGAATGATGAAGTCTTGTAAACCAAATTGCAAGCAAATAGTACAAAAGATCTCAGAAGAGAGTAGAGTATCGAAAGAGTATTGTAATTGAGAGGTGTGTGTAAAGTGTTGAATTCGAAGTGTTGAACTGAAGGTTCAAGGTGTCTAAGTGCAGAAGGGTCGTGCCCTTTTTATAGTGCAAAAAACAAGTAAGAAAAGGTAAGGAAATAGTTTGCAATCAATCACACAAAATCTCCCTTCAGTTAAGGGATTCTGATTTCAAACGGGTTGAAGACAATTAAGGAAATAATTTGATTAAAATCTTTTCCAAAGTAGTATAAGAAGGGCAAATACATAGAAACTATTTAAGGAAAAAAGTTTGATAGAAACACAGTTTGTGCAAATAAGGAAAGGCGATCAATCATCAACCAGTAAAAATCAAAAATTGAGTTGTGGTATGAATGAATCCAACCAGAAAAGGTGAAGAAAGGTTTAATTTAAAGAAAATCAGTAACAATCAATCGAACCTTATTAAAAGGAATTCTGAATCAATCACAAATTGGAAAAATCTCTTTTGAAGGAAGAATTCCTCATATATAAAGCATACAGACATGTCAAACAAGAAAGAACTATCATGCTAATTAGAAAGAATCTAGCATAGAAAAGAGTTCAGAGTCAAAAGGGATACAAGTTCAGTTTGGCAGACTCATAATGAATCTTAGAGTCTACGGTTCCAAAGTAGCCCTAGTCCAAAACAAAACTTGCCAAAACCCAAAGCCTAGGGTTTTCAACTTTAATCAGATGTAGAGATGAGAAGACAAATAACAGGCTCAGAGGTCTCTTTCAGAGACTCATGAGAAACCAACACGCATGATAGCAGGTTCGAAACAAACAAGTGAAAAAGCTGATTTGAAGCATAAAAAACATGTTTTAAGAAAAGCTTGGAACTTCAACAAGTTCAGAAGACAAAGAAGTAGCATAAACTTAAGGAAGCAGTAGATGAAACATGTTTATAAAGAACTCAAACAAAGTCCAGAAGAAGGCAAATAAGAACTAAGAGATTAGTACAAATTACAGTAAAGGAACACAGGGTTAAACGAACACATAAGATAAACGTGTGAAAGCATGATATAGAACCCAGTAGAAGAAAGAACGGAGTAAAGTAGAAGAATATGCATAATAAGGCAAACTTAAGAACATAGGAAAAGCACATGCGAGGTAGAAAAGAAAACATAAAAACATAGCATAGACAGATTAACACAAATAAAATAAGAAGAGGAGTCAGAAAATATTTTAAAACGTTTTTTTCAGAAACCCTAAATCGACGAGAAACAAATTTTGAAAGAGAAGATTGGGGAAAATGTTTTTAAAATTCCAGTAGAACACAGATATAGCATAGATCTAAGAAAACAACCAGAGAAAACCTCGAATAGCTTAGGGTTTTAGAGAAACCCTAGAAATGAAAAAAACTTGGAAGAAAATCTGATCCTGAGTCGAAGAGACTCATATTGCTTGAACACGCCGGAATAATGGCCAGAGAAGCCATAGATCTATAGATCTGAGCAGGATTTTAAGAGAGCCATCGGAGTCGGGCCATAAAATATCGAACATCCAAGGTTTGATGGTGGAGGGGGTGAGTACCAACCATCCATATCCTGAGAAGGCACGGATTCCGGTGGAAACATGGTAGAATAAGGTGGGAGATGGCTAGGGTTTCAGAGAGCTTGAGAGTTTTTTGAGAGACGAAGGGTTTCAATGCGGCGGGTCAGGTGAGAATGAGGGGGATTAGGGTAGTCGTTTAGGTTTAATTATGGAAGGGCGAGTCTTGGCCGTTGATCTTGAGTGATCAACGGTCCAGATTTAAGTGGTAGGTAGGGAACGGGTTGGGCAAATTGTAATTGGGTCGTGGGTTGGATCGAGATTGAAACTGGGTTGATTTTAATTTGGGCAGAATTGGGGTCAAAATTGAAAGGAAATGAAGCTGTAATTGAAATAGAAATAGGCTAAATGTTAAATAGCTAGTTTTTCCTTTTATTTTATAAAAAATAGTAAAAATGATTTTAAAAGAAAACTAAAAGTACTGAGCCAATTAATAATATATAAATATTAATTTAAAAATACTGGAACAAATTTTACAATTATAGAAATGCTATTAATTTTACAATAGGCTATAATTGCAATTATATGCAATTTAGTCTTTTAAATACCAAATAAATTTGTAAAAATGTACAAAACTTATTTTAACTATATTTTGGTTTAAATATGGGAATAAAATAAATTATTCACCAAAATTGATGATTTTGGGAATAATTACGGATTTTGTACTACTAAAATGGATAGTAAATTGATTTTAAAACTCTTCAAAAGATTGGAAAAATACTAAAACACTTGTTATGCTTATGTATGCATATATATGCTATTTTGAAAGTACTTTGTTTATAAAAATACATAGGAAAAAATTGAGTATCAACAGCTGTCCCTCTTTACCCGGGAAGTATGAAAGAGTTGCCGGGTAAAGATATGATGGCCAATTTTGACTGAATAAAACAATTTGAATAACGAGCTCTGGTTCCGGAGCTGCCTACATATCCCTGGTCTTACAGGAATCAGGCCATATGTAGTTCAGGATCCATTGGCGGAATATACCGATGGAGACTTCGAAAAGCGGACGCAATGTTCGGGTTGAGAAGGATAGTCAGGGTCTGATAAGCTGCGGGAACTGGAGCGAGATCGCCCCTGCTGAGACGGTCGTTGCTAGACGGTTTACCTGCAAGTGAGCATACATTATACATAAATTTAAATATGATGCAAGTTCCCATTGGACCATGAATGCTATCCTCGGACGGTTAGGATGACATCCTCAGACTATGACATCCTGGGCCATAAAGCGCATGATAAAGGATTCGCAAGCTATGAAATGATGTTCTCGGGCTATGAGAATGATGCCTCCGAACTATGATGCCTTTGAATAATGATATGCAAAAGATAAAATGAGCTCCTCAGGCGATGGCATGGCGTTCTCGGGCTATGCAAATGGTGCCTCCGAACAATGACGCCTTTGGACAATTTGGCGATCTTTCAGCCCATGAAATGCAGAAGGTGGCGATATTTAAGATGATGTCAGACGTAAATAAAATGTGGTGATATTTCAGTCGATGCACGAGTGATGAAATGGCGATATTTCAGCCATGCAGGGTGGAGACAGTGCTTAGTCTCGGAAGGCAGAAAGGTAGCCTTATGCAATGCAGGAAATGCAGATGGAGGTAGAGCTTAACCTCAGAAGGTAGAAAGGTAGCCTTATGCAATGCAGGGAAATGCAGATGGAGACAATGCTTAGTCTCGGAAGGCAGAAAGGTAGCCATATGCAATGTAGGAAATGCAGATAGAGGTAGAGCTTAACCTCGGAAGGCAGAAAGGTAGCCTTATGCAATGCAGGGAAATGCAGATGGAGACAATGCTTAGTCTCGGAAGGCAGAAAGGTAGCCTTATGCAATGTAGGGAATACAGATAGAGGTAGAGCTTAACCTTAGAAGGCATAAAGGTAGCCTTATGCAACCCAGATGGAGACAATGCTTAGTCTTGGAAGGCAGAAAGGTAGCCTTATGCAATGCAGGAAATGCATATGGAGACAATGCTTAGTCTCGAAAGGCAGAAAGGTATCCTTATGCAAGGAGTAAAAGGGCAAAATGATGATATCATTTTCTAGCTGATAGCGGCAAAAGATATTGCGATTGCTGGGGATACTGTGTCTGCTGGGAGCCCTGTGTGCGCATAGAAGCTGTGAGTAAGTGCAACGGTTCTGAGAGTTATATTCCTAAGCAATGTGATTCTCGTGAGTGTATAGTATATTTGATGATTTTGCAACTCAAGTGCCTGCATTCAAAGAAAAATCATGAGTTTTGTAAAGAGGGGAGGTTAGTTCGTATTCCCGCTGGCTCTGCTTGACCTGCTCGGCTCCGTTTCGACGATATTGGGCGTATCATTGGGGTAGCGTTTCTAAACGAAGAAACTTTGGTAATAGACATGCATGATTTAGTAAAGAAATGTGACAATAAATACATAATTAAGCATAGTTTTCTTTAGATGAACTGACGACTGCGACGTGGTCCAAGATACTGCAGCTTCTCTCGCTCCGGAATTTTGAGGATCCTCCTCAAAATTCTACCCCAGTTTAGCGGGCTGCTGCTTCCAACGGTTGCTTGCGTTGAATGGCTAAAATCACTTCTAAATTTTGAGGGTCCTCCTCAAAATTCTGCCCCAGTTTCCAATAGCGGGGTATATGAAAATTTTACTGAATTATGATCGAACCCATAGGGCTGCCTACGTATCCCCTCTTCAACGGTAATCAGGTCAGGCGTAGTTCAAATTACATCATATGAGGAAAGTATAAAAGTTATACATAGTATCGCTTCACTGCATCTGAATTGATCGGCTTCGGCCAAACTTCACCGTCCATTTCTGCAAGTATGAAGGCTCATCCGATTAGAACCCGATGAACCATGTATGTACCATACCAGTTGGGAGAGAACTTCCCTTTGACTTCATCTTGATGCGGGAAAATCTTTTTTAACACCAGCTGCCCTGGTGTAAACTGTCTTGGCTTGACTCTTTTGTTGAAGGGTCTGGACATTTTTGTTCTGATAAAGTTGACCATGGCAAACTGCATTCATTCTTTTCCCATCTATAAGAGCTAGCTGCTCGTAGCGACTCTCTACCCATTCGGCATCATCAAGTTTGGCTTCCTGTATGATTCTTAAGGAGGGAATTTCTACCTCGGCGGGAATGACTGCTTCTGTTCCATAAACCAACTTATAGGGAGTTGCCCCGGTTGATGTGCGGACTATGGTACGGTATCCCAACAAGGAAAATGATAACTTCTCAAGCCACTGCTTATGCTTTTCTATCATCTTCCTCATTATCTTCTTGATATTCTTATTGGCGACTTCTACAGCTCTGTTCATCTGAGGTCTGTAAGCTATAGAATTCTTGTGTTTGATCTTGAAGGTTTTACACATGGCTTTCATCAGGTCGCTATTGAGATTGGAACCGTTATCAGTGATGATTGACTCCGGAATTCCTAACCGACAAACAATGCAGTCGCGGACAAAATCTGCTACCACTTTCTTAGTCACTGCTTTGTACGATGCTGCTTCAACCCATTTGGTGAAATAATCAATTTCCACTAGAATGAACATGTGCCTGTTTGATGCTGCAGGCTCGATAGGTCTAATAACATCCATTCCCCAAGCGGCGAACGACCATGGCGAGATTATTGGAGTAAGCTCGTTTGGAGGCACCTTTATCATGTCTGCATGTATCTGACAGTGATGGCATTTTTGGACATACTTGATGCAGTCCGTTTCCATAGTCATCCAAAAATAATTAGCTCGGAGTTCTTTCTTGGCTAAGACAAAGCCGTTCATATGCGGACCGCAGATCCCTGCATGAATTTCTTCTAATAGCCTAGATGTTTCCTTTGCGTCGACACACCTTAGTAACCCCAAATCAGGAGTCCTCCTATACAAGATTCCTATGCTATGAAAGAAGTTGTTAGATAGTATGCGAAGTGTGCGTTTCTGACTAGGATTTGCGTGTTCTGGATATTCTCTTTTCGTTAAATATTCCTTGATATCATGAAACTAAGGTTTTCTGTCTGCTTCTTCTTCTACATGAGAGTAGTAAGCTTGTTGATCATAGATCTTCATCGAAATAGGATCAATGAAGTTCTTGTCGGGATGTTGTATCATGGACGATAGGGTAGCCAATGCATCGGCAAACTCATTCTGAACTATGGGAACATGTTGGAACTTTGTTTTTGTGAACCTCTTCCTCAATTCCTATACATGATGCAGATAAGGGAGTATCTTGGAAGTCTTGGTTGCCCATTCTTTTCGGACATAATGTCTAAGCAGGTCTGAATCTCCGATCACTAGCAATTCCTAAATGTTCATGTCAATGGTCATCTTGAGACCTAAGATGCAGGCTTCGTACTCGGCCATGTTGTTGGTGCACGGGAACCTGAACTTGGAAGATACCGGATAATGCTGACTGGTTTCTGATACTAGGACTGCTTCTATGCCAACTCTTTTGAAATTTGCTGCTCCATCGAAAAACATTCTCCAACCGTCATAGGATTTTACAATGTCTTCTCCTATGAAAGATACCTCGTCATCAGGAAAATACGTCTTTAGAGGCTCGTATTCTCCATCCACGTGATTTTCAGCAAGATGATCTGCTAGTGCTTGTCCTTCGATTGCCTTCTGAGTCACGTAAACAACGTCGAATTCACTCAACAGGATTTGCCATTTGGCTAGCTTGCCAGTGGGCATGGGCTTCAGAAAAATGTACTTCAAAAGATCCATTCTTGATATGAGATAAGTAGTATAGGCACAGAAATAGTGCCTCAACTTCTGAGCTACCCAAGTCAAGGCACAACAGGTGCGTTCCAATAGAGAATATCGGGCCTCAAACGGGGTGAACTTCTTGCTGAGATAATACATGGCCTGCTCCTTTCTTCCCGTTTCATCATGCTGCCCCAGAACACAACCGAAAGCTCCATCCAATACTGCAAGGTAAAGTAATAGAGGCCTACCCGGCTCGGGTGGGACAAAAACTGGCGGCGTTGATAGGTATTCCTTGATTCTGTTAAAAGCTTTCCGACAATCATCAGTCCATTTGGTAGCGGCGTCCTTCTTCAACATCTTAAAGATTGGCTCACAAATGACAGTGGATTGAGATATGAACCGGCTGATGTAGTTAAGTCTTCCCAAGAAACTCATAACCTCTTTCTTGTTCTTTGATGGTGGCAATTATTGGATGGCTTTGACCTTTGACGGATCCAGTTCTATTCCTCGATGACTCACAATGAACCCAAGTAGTTTTCCGGCAGGAACCCTGAATGCACATTTGGCGAGATTCAGCTTCAAGTTGTACCTTTTTAGTCTGTTGAAGAACTTCCTCAGATCTTCCATGTGGTCATTAGATCTCTTGGATTTGATGATGACATCGTCTACATATACCTTGATCTCTTTGTGTATCATGTCATGGAAATAGCAGACATGGCCCTCATGTAGGTGGCCCCAGCATTCTTTAACCCGAACGACATCATCTTGTAATAGTACATCCCCCACTGCATAATGAAAGCCGTTTTCTTTGTGTCTTCCTCATCCATCCATATCTGATAATACCTAGCGAAACAATCAATGAACAACTGCAGTTCATGCTTAGCACAGTTGTCAATTAAAATGTGTATGTTCAGCAAGGGGAAGTCGTCTTTCGGACTGGCCCGGTTGAGATCCCGGTAGTTGACACAGACTCTAACCTTCCCGTTCTTCTTTGGCACTAGCACAATATTGGCTAACCATGTTGGATACTCTACTACCCTGAGAACCTTGGCTTTGACTTGCTTGGTGACTTTTTCCTTGATTTTGAAACTCATGTTAGGTTTGAACTTCATGAGCTTCTGTTTTACTGGTGGACATGTCGGATCGGTTGGCAGTTTGTGAGCTACAATAGATGTACTAAGACGAGTCATGTCATTATAAGACCAGGCGAATATGTCCTCATATTCCCTTAGAAATTCCGTGTACTCTTTCTTTTCTGATGGTGATAGATGAATGCTGATTCGTGTTTCTTTGAGATTTTCTGCATCTCCTAGGTTGACAATCTCAGTTTCGTCCAGGTTAGACTTAGGTCTGTTCTCAAAATCCTCAACCTCTTTAACAAACTCTTCTGGTATATAATCTTCTTCTTAGTCCATAACCATTTGTTGCGTTGCCTCGTCGCACGTCACAATCGTTGGTTCATCAAGATAAGTAATAGTAATGCTGTGTGAATAAAGTAAGCGATAAAAGTAATAAGGGCAAGATTTATAAGAAACTGAAATGCTTTGATAAATATTTATAATTGTTTTGAACATTGGAGCTCTTATTTCAATATTAAAAATGCGGAAAGAAAGTCAATTAGCAAAAAAATAAAGATAATGCATGGTGCTTTATTCAGCCTTGATACCCTGAAGCTTTCCGGGGCCTGGTGGTTCTGATGGACCAATTGTTGAGGCATGCTCCTCGGCTCACAGCTTGTATAGAAGGTCTTTCCTCCCCTTCCTCCTTGAAAATGACACGATAGTCCATATTATCATCTTCCAAAAATAAATTCCTCATCGCCGCCAGTGATTCCTCTTCTCCCGACCCATATATGACATTGGCGGGCTGGAAAGTCTGTTCCAAGCGAGGTATTGGATGCTCCAGTGGGTAGGAGGGACTGCTCCATGGTGGCGACCAGTGGTTGAATTCCTCCCAAGTGTATTCATATCCCAAACCAAAAGTGGTACCGTGTTTCTTCAACTTGATAGGCTTAGCGATTCCTTGGAGATTCTTGCCAAGTCCCTTGCCAGGTTCCACACCAATTCAGTATACTTTCAATTTTTCTATCCCACCATTTGTCCTTGTCCACGGCGTTGACTCGCTCAATATGATGGTAGGTTTCTCCGCGTAGCTTCCTTCTTCCTCCGATTACTGGGATGGTTTGGCGACTGTATATGGGATTGCTACCGTTGCTGTGAATAATTACCTCTTGGTGATTCCACTCGAATTTCACTACTTGATGCAGGGTTGATGCCATAGCCCTAACGACATGGATCCAGGGCCGTCCCAATAGAAAGTTGTAAGATGTTGGGACGTCTATTACTTGAATATCAACGTCGAACCAAGTCGGTCTCATTTGCATACACAAATTGATTTCCCCAATAGTGGACCTTTGCGATCCATCGAAAGCTTGGACATTGATGGCTCCATCCTTTATCTCATGCAGGCTCTTTCCCAATGTTTTGAGTGTCACCAATGGACAAATATTGAGGCTGGACCCTCCGTCAATCAGGAATCTGGTGATGAAATGATCTTCTCACTGCATAGTGATGTGCAAGGCCTTGTTGTGGCTTAGCCCTTCAGGTGGCAGCTCATCTTCGTGGAAAGTGATCTTGTGACTCTCTAATACTTGCCCCACCATGTTTGCCATTTCTCCTCCAGTTATGTTGATGGGTACATATGCCTCGCTAAACACCTTCATTAAGGCATTTTTATGTGCGTTAGAGCTTTGTAGCAGAGCCAAGATAGAGATCTGGGCTGGCGTTTTGTTCAACTGATCAATGACCGAATACTCTTTGGCTTGTATCCTCCTACAGAGATCATCAGGCCTGATATCTCAGAAATTGCCATCAATCGACATACACTAGAAAACCTGAGGCCGTAAGACCCCGAGCGGGCAGACTCGGTCTAGGCAGATCTATTTTACATAGCAACAAAAACTGTAAGACCTCAACAGGCATGACAAACTGTAAGACCTCAACAAGAATGACAAACTGTAAGACATCAACAGGCATGACAAAGTCTAAGACCTCAACAGGCATGAAAATTTTGTAAGACCTTACTACAGGCATAAAACTCAATCCCGAAGTTTAGGCTATATCTCGCATTTGTAAGACTCCTGAAAGGGTATACCCTTGATGTAGACGCCTAAAATATTACTTGGGATCAAAAATGGCTCCGGCCAAACACATATGACTACGGTCAAAACGGTTACACCAGCCAAATTAACGCGACTCGGGGACGCCCGACCATCGCTAACAAAATCACAGGCCATTACTTCAAATCTACTTTGAAAAGAACCGGTTAAAACATGTTACCCTCAATAGGCAAATGAGCTTCAAGCTACTCAACCTACGAGCTAAACCTTTCGAGGTACTCGAACATCACCGCTAACGACTTGAAATTGAGGTTCTTCCCGAACCCATGATGGGTCAGGCAAAACTATTTCAAAAAGACCTTAATAAGAGGAAAACAAAGCCTACAATATGCCCACGGACAAAAGCATAAGAGCCATTGTCACCAGCCAAACGAGCCTCAGGGCCGCACACTAAAAGGTCTCAATGACCAAAAACGTAAGAGCCACTGTCGCTAGCTAAAGAAAATTGAAAACTTGAGGATTAAAATGAGCTCGAGTCATAACCTGATTCAGAGACCGAATCAAAAATAGTTAACTATACATGCCTAAGGGCACAATGTAAGAGCCATCGTCGCCTGCTTCACGAGCATCAGGGCCGTAAACCTAAAAGATCGCTTCGACCCAAGGAATATGAAAGTCATTATCGTCCGCCCATGCAGGCACAAACAAAAATTGACGGTCAATTATAGCTCGAGTCGCAATACGACTCAGAGACTGAACCCAAAATAGTTAAAATACAAATGCCCAGGGTCAATGTGCAAGAACAGTTATCATCCCTCCATGCAGGCACAGGGGATTGAAGGTCAGGTAAGCTCGAGTCAAAGCCTGACTCGGAGACTAAACCCAAAACAGTTGGGCAAAAGCACAAAAGCTCTAACGCATACTCGTGCTAAAAATTTCACTTGACCGAGCATGAAAGAGCTACGGATCGGTAGGGCTCCCGCCAAATGTCAAAACCAGCCCGCCTTGTCGAAAGCGATGCAGAAAGAGACACAAAAGAGATAAAGCTTCAAGTTTTCTTTTAACAAGAGCAAAAGGTGCGTTCTCCATCTACAAATATGCTCTGCAAATAGCAGATTCAAAATGGCAAAATCTACGCTTCACTCCAGAAGGCTACGACCTACCAGCCCTAGTTTCTCTATCCGTGACGTCGGCAAGAAATAATCGAGCATCACGCTCGTCCGCCCTCGCTCGAGCCAACTCTTCCAGGAGAACAAAACCCCTGGCGCTGATATCTTCAAGCACCTCTCTTCGGGATCTATAATGGACGTATCCCTCGATCTGCTTCTCACGATCGCAGGCCCGCTCCAACTCACCTCGGGCATCAGTGACATCCTTCAAATGAATCGCCATCTCCTCATCAACCTTGGTCCGACTCAATGCTGCTTCAGCCCGAGCATCGATTGTTTCGACCCTGACCTTCGAGAGATCAGACTCAAGCTTTGCGATCATATCCACTTGAACTAAAGCTTGAGCCTGCACCTAAGCCCTCAGTTCACCACAAGCATTCCTAACTCGGTCGGCTTCGCCACTAAGGTACCCTAGAGCCTTCGTCTTTTTTCTGCAACTAAGATAAGCAAAAAGCCTAACCTTGAGGGTTAAAAAGGCGAAATTCTTACTACGAGAGGTCACCTGCCCCATCAAATAGCTCTCGTAACTCGAGCTCCGCTACGCCCCATATTGCTAGTGCATCAACTCAACCTTCTTATCCTTGCTAGGGAGCCTAAGGGATTTACCCTCATCTAGAGCTCTCTGAAGCCTAGCACTATAACGGAGTAGCTCAGACCTGATCCTATCAAAGTCCTGCAGAACGAAAACTTGATAAGGAAGGGAAGACACGATATGCTGAAGAACTGTGCCGAAGCTCACCAAGAAGTAAAGCCGGCAGACTTCCTCGAAGGCCAAAGGCCGAGCATATCCCTGTTGGTCTAGCCCCCTCGGCCTTGGAAGAACCAACCTCGGTTGAAGCATTATCACTTAGAGGAACCACCGCTCCGGAACCAAAAGCTTTAGGAACAACAAGCTTTGGCGATGTTCGCCAGAGACACGGACCCGTTTAGCCCAGCTAAAAGCTCCATCGCACTGCGAGTGCATATCCCATTTATCGCCATCGTCCCCTGGCTCGGAAGCCTACAACTCCTTCCTATCTCCGGAGGAGCACAGCCTTGCCCCTAGGGGACCGCCCGATACCTACAACGCCCGTATAACCATGACAAAAGAAGGAAGACACAACTATTAAGTTCGCTCTCGCTATAGGCAGAACTGGCAAAACACGGGGCGCACTACCTAAGAGTATTGCTCCATTTTCCAAACAAATAATACGGGTTCCTAAGGTATAATACTAGCAGTCAGCACCCGAGCAAAGCGACTTGTCCATGCCCAATCTCTGCTGTTCCCGACAATAGTGATTAGGGCATGATCAACCGGCACCATGGAGTCAGCAAACCCTGATGATCTCGAAAACCGAGGGGGGAGGAGCTTTCCCCCCTTGTTAGATTAATCCCGTCATTGCCTCCATAGCAGTCGCAAAGTCGAAAGACTAAAAGGCGGAAAGATGTACAGGTGTGTTAATACCGGAAAACATGGCACAGCAAATGGCCGCTGCGTGAGAAAAGGTAATCCCTGGGAAGGTGGAAACAACCTCATGTTATATATGGGAAGAGTGATGACGATTCAAAGCCGACCAAAGACGCTAAACAATAGCACCATCTCCAGCCTCGAGGCGATACCTGATCTCGAAGACCTCCGTCATAGTAAGGCGGCGCTCTAGAAAGCCAACAACGCCTTCACCAACACAAGGGTGGCACACGACTTCAAAGATCTCCATCAAAGGGAACCAGTGTATGAAACAATAAGCATTTTTTGAACGTCGCCACACGAACCGGGCTCCGGGTGCTGTCCAAGATGGTCCAAGTGCAAGCGAGCCTCCGCTCAAGGACTGCTTTCAAGAAATCACAAGCATCCCCCATCCAACGGTCCCCGAGCCAATTTCTTCCCAAAGGTTATTATGAGGCCCAAAAACATTTTCCTCATTTTCACACAAAGTCAGGGTCCCGACAGCCTGAGGTTATTGGCCTTATTCGAGTTCGGTCCGAGGAACCACAAAAGGCCCTGTGCAAAGCCGTTTCCATCAACCGATGGCCAGAAGGAATACTCGTATCCAAGTTTAGTATTAGCGACGACAAAACAAGATCGTGCATTCGGAGTTGCCGCAAACATAAAGAAATATAGCAAGTATCAAGGGCAAGAGTCAAGGAAATATCTTTGTATTCATAAATGTTCGGTAACAACGGCCTTTGGGGGGGTGCTTACATGTGATTACAAAAGCCCGCAAGGGGATCTTTACACAGAACAAAGAAGTTCAAAGGTATGCATATAACAAAAGTATAAGAATCTATAACATAAGCATCTCTAGTATTTCTATGAATAGAGTCATTTATAGAAGTTGTGCATTTGCTCGTTTTATTCGTGTCATATAGATCATGCTAAAAATAAAGAAGGAATAGCCTTAATATACCTGAGCTGATTTTCTTGACAATCCCTCTAACATACGTCAATTGCGTTACCACGTAACGACGTATCGAAGTAGGGGAAAATCCATATGATATTATTGAGAAAGATTGTACCGTACTTCCTTAAAATTGCACAATCTCACATGGCTAAGATATAATTTCGTATGAATTGTTGAAGTAACTTTCGTTGCCATTCAAATCATGCGATATCTTACTTTGTATTTGAGAAGTCTTGTTGGATACTTGCTGAATTTTTGTCTATTATCTTGTAGAGATGAAATGTGAATTATGAAAGGTCTTTATGTCTTTGGTTGCGGACCACACTTGTGTGGTGACTTGGCTAATGAATACCCAAATTATGCCACCTTGCTTTGTGACTAAAGAGTCAAAATGTGTTGGATTTCATGGATGCCACATTTAGGTTCTTTAGACATATCCAAATAATAATTACTGAATTAGCTTATTTATTTAGTTAATGTCTCACTAAAATTCATAATTACCCAATTATCTACAAACTTAAGAATTATATCAAATTACTTAAAATACTACTCACTTTTAATACACTTCATACACCTTAGTTTTATGGTCATGTGATACCTTGTATGGTACTAGTCCATAAATATCGGGTATTTTAGCTTGGACCGTATTTTATCCCAAAATGTCAAACTTAGATGAAAGTCATTTTGTTCGACTTTCTTACCCTTTCACCTTCATGAATTTACTCATCACTTGTTTGAAATAGCATAGTGCTTATAATCTCAAAATCATTTCATTCCCGAACTTGCATCAATTAACTTACGAAGAAACTTTAACATACGAAAATACGAGATGTAACATCTCATTTTCGAGCTTCGATTAATTTATTTATGGCGTACTTTCACGTACGAAAACATGGGATGTAAAATCATTCCGCCCTTTGGAACATTCATCCTCGAATGTTGACTGATGCACTTATCATTTTCATAACTTAAAGCTCTTGTGAATACCTTAATACTCTCCTTGCCATTTAGGCAATTGTTTTGCGAATAAATCCAAAGGATAGGGTATTCCCTCCTTTAGGCATCTTTCTCACACCATGACTTATGGTCTAAATCCTTCCAATCTCGTAACTATTGTTACCTTCTATCATGCAGTCGTATGACTTTGACCTTGCAAGTGCGCCTATGCGACTTTTCTCCCCTTTTTCCTCTAGCTTTTGGCCAATATCTAGGCCTCACAATGTAAACATATATAGATCTTGACAAGATGTCCCTCTGGGCATCTATAGGTATACTGAAGTTCATCGCTCGGTGCTTTGTTGAACTTACAAATATTGTTATACATTATTTCATAGATCCATTTATCTATCTGTATGACTTTACTGCCATAACTCTTACTTTGATTTATCATTACTGAGGTTTGCTACCAAACTCCAGGTTACTCTTGTTGCTTATCCTATATGTATATATCTATGTCCTTTAATGCTCCTTCATTACTGTTCATCTTAAGAATGACGACCTAATCTCATCTCATACTTTGTGACTTTTGTCCATCCATTGTTGAATCACCTTACATGGGTAAACTAATCTCGTAAAATTCATGAATCCCTTTCTTCAAATCATTACTTAATCGAAGGCTCAAACATCATCCTTTATCTACCACAATTACACCCTTATTCTACAATCATGGCAACATTCCCGAGAACTTATCCGTTTCTTGTCACCTTCTCACTCGCCCTTTCTTATCTTTACACTAGTCTTCCTAAAAATCTGCCTCTTTACCATACTTTAGCTTGGGACTTACACATATTTATTTATACTACTCGCAACCTTCCTTCAACTTTCTTGTATGATAGATTTCCTTATGTCATTCTGGAACATCAAGCGAGACATCATATTGTATCTAACTCTTTTTTACTCTCTTAATTAGACTCCTCGATACCTAAAAACCATAGATTGGAAGATATGTCACTGACGACGACGCTATAAATACTGAATCCCAGCGCTTCTAGCCTTCTATCCGAAGTATGGACTATTCACAACCTTTTGCATTTGAGTATCTCATACATTATTCACCTTTTTACCTTACTTACCTTAAAACCATGCATCGTATCTTCAATCTCTTTCATGACCTCCCTTCCACATAAGTATAATTCACGTCCATAACTTGAAGCTCTATTATAATACTTGCACCTCTGGTGCATACACAATCCAGTGGGAGCTTCATGATGACTTCTTACGAGGCTGGTACTATTCTAACTGGCTAAATTTAACATAGGGCCGTTATAGAATATGGCGATTGTACTATCCCTCTTGTTCTTGGATATTAAGAGTAATCCTGCAATGTTATCACATGAGATTTATAATTTTTTGAGTCCAATAATCAGATTCCTGATTTACTTCGCTGATGTAACTCTTTAGTTTCCTCTTCCCTCTAATCAACATTTATGTTGGCTTAAGCTATCTTCCGATCTGTGGCTCATGGTATTACTTTAGACTTTCATGGATGCTATGGAATATCCATGATACAATCTTCTATCGATTCAATCCTTTATCTATGATCTGGACTCAATTGTCTCTTTTATCTTATACAGGAGTCTTCTACAGCTGATCATTAATCGAATAGTTCCTTTCGTTCCTTCTCAGCTTCCTTTAAACGTAAGCTATTACTTTTCCTGGTCTTTCTGCCCCCTTGTTGCGTGCATACTTAGCTTGTCTTAGTGCCCACACATATTGGAATTCCATACAACTCATATAATCTTGAATATCAGTTCTGATTTTTATTCCCCGTTCATTTGCCACTGTAGGTGCCACCTTCTTATTGAGTGCATACGATGTTTTTGTGACGCTGTTGTTACAAGACAATTTCCTCTTTTGGTCACTCTGCTTAGGTTGCAGCCTTCTTCCTTATTTCCTTAGCTAGTCTTTCATTATAATACTTAGGGAGGACCCTCTGACTCTTGTAATGCTGTGACCTTATTACGGATCTTTTGATGTCCTTCCTTACCTATAATTATCCGTAGTTACTTACCTCTACGCCCTTGTGCTTGTAGGGTTGCTTTTGAATTGATATTTTGACTGTCTTCCCAGTGGCACTCTCTTTATCTCCGTAATACTCATACGGCACCTTTAACTACCCCAACTCCTATCTGAATATTCCTCAAGTATTACGATGACATTACTGCAAGGCTGAATTTATTATATTGGGTTTTACTATGTTTATCTTGTACGATCTGTTGACTCGTCTGTAACCTCCTGTCTAGCCATAATTAGTCTCTTCCTGAATTAACTACCAACTACTTGTTGTCCCATTCTCATATCAATGTTTCGCATAATCTTTCTTGGGTTATTTCCTTTGTATTAACTTACCTTTCGCAACGACTCCTTATTTATCAGTAACAACCCAGGCAGGAGCCCTTGCTCCCTTTCCTTGACATCATGTTTGCATAATGTTCTGGAATCGTAGCATATCTGTAGGATTTGAATAAGTGCAATCTCATCCCTTTCTCATTTTTATTGCATTCTTCATTTACCATTCCATAGTCACTAGAATCACTTAATTCTGACTTAACACCACATCACTCCATATTCCCCCCTTTAGGGGAGTACTAAGATTTAAAGCAACGACGATCTACCTATAGATGTTTTATCTCTTCCTCTTTGGCATCTTTCACATTATCGATGACCCTTAATCGCCTTGCGGTAATCCTTCTGTACCAAGAATAAGAAAATTCCTTACTAGCGAGGGTGACATTTAGTATAACTGGCACATACAATCCCTTAAGCTTAACTTTGCTCACATTGCTTGCTTTAGTGAAGCGTCTTCCTGAATAACCTTTCTCTGAATTTCTTATTATCGCCGGAACGCAATCTAAAATTCTCATGATGCCGACCATTATCAAATCACTCAGTCCTTAATTCATGTTTAGTTTACCTTGTTCACCAGTCCATACTGATTTCTATTACTCGGGGGTCTAACTTTTCCTTCTGGTAGTCGTGTTGGAGTCACGAGCTTATTTCTTGAAATAAGAATATGACTTTATGGCCTATATTCTTTTGTTGACTCAAGGCCTGTCACCTCGCATCACTTGTCTATAGACTCTGTAATACTATCATATCCTACTCATAATGCTTCATTAACACTCTTCTTATTTCCCGCTAACATCTATGTCTATCACTTTATTCTGAAAACTTGAACAAGACATTCTTTTACTTTTAGCTCCCCATGTTCCATCCTTTGGCTCTTCGAGTTGCCTAATATTCTTTCTCTACTAGGGACGGGAGTGTTGATACCTAATTTTTCCCTATAATATTTTTTCAAATGCATGTATGCCTTCAAAACTATGCATTAGCATCAATTGATATTTTTCCATAATTTCTACATTTTTAGGGATTTTTAATTAATTTATCCTAGTATTTTATTTATATAAATAAGTACAAATTTTACCACAAAGGACTTTATAACACTTTCACGGCTTAATATTGCTATTTATATTTATATTAGGCTCAAATTATTGCACAAATAGCCGCATTTTGCATTTCTAGGTTACAATTGCAATAACGTTGCAATTATAGCCCATGCATGCATCAATAAATTATTTTACCAGAAAATAGCTCATTGTATTTTTAAAATATTAAGTTATTATTTTAAAGTATTTCTATGCATGATTTTTTTTATAATCTGTTAATTATTTTATAAAATATTTTTTATCACTTGTTTGGGTATTTAACAAATAGCCTTTTATTTTTCAGACATGGCCTCTTTTAAAACCAGCCTAAACCCCTTAATATACTCCCTTAGGCCCAATCTGCATGCCTCAACCCAATAGCCCCCTTTAATCGTGGTCGTTGATCATTTTGATCAATGGTCCACAATTAAACCTACCATAATCCCAAATGACCACCCAAAACCCCTTCATTCTTTTCATTTCCACCATCCTAAAACTCTATCTTCTCTAATGCTCTCTAAGACCAAACTCTAACCCTAATCGCCGCCACCCAAAACTAGCCCTAATAGCTTTGATTCCTGCCCGTTTCATGGATTTCTATGGCCGTTTGGGGCTATTACTAGTCTCCTACTTCTCCTGGTTGACCGATTTTGTTATTTCATGGAAAGATCTTGAAGAAATCTAGTCAAATCTTGTTCGAGACTCTTCAAGGGTCTGTCTATGGTCCGTGAGTACTTTCTATCGATGTTTTACGGCCCAAATCTATGATTCAAAGACCATATTTTCTCTACCATTTCTTTTTCTTCAAAACACTAATGTTTGGACTTGAATCTATCCAGATCCTTGTAGATCTGGATCGATTTTGAGTTGGTCACTGATTTTTCCTTAAGGTTCCCTTATTTCTTTACTGGTTAACAGATTTTAAGCATTTTGTTTGGTTTTCTCATTATTTGTTGGTCGAACCTCTGTGTTTGAAGTAGTTTCGATTTTCCATGACTGCTTCCATGACTATTTCTTTAAAATTCTCCTGATCTTCCTACTATTAATCAACCCTAAGTATTTCTAAAATTTTAGGGTTTTCTACTTCTGTTTTTGCAAAAACGTTTCTGAGATCCTTATGTTTTGTTTAATCTTTCTCACATGTTTATGTTTTTGGTTCGATTGCTTGACTGTCCATTGTGTAACTTCAACATGTTCGTCCGTTATTATTTGACTAATTGACTGATTAACTAAATTATTTAGGGTTCTATTACTGATTTCTACTCACTTACCTTAATACAGGGATCCCTAATTAGCATCTCTTGCCTATTATTGGATTGACTGACCCTCGATTGATCTCTAATTAGCTATGATTGCCTTATTCGTGTGATTGATTGCTTGATTTATGGGTTCTAATCTTAATTGTTTGTTAAACCAACTTCTTGCCTTATTTGAAAACTCTATCCGAGTCATTTATGGGAATAATTCCCTGATTTTTTATCCCTTGTAAAGCTTGATTGATTATTTGATTACTTGTTTTACCTTATTTACAATATTTACCTGCCTTGCATTAATAAATTATCCGTATAATTTAGGGATTCATACTGATTCCCTATTTGATATGATTTGGATTCTCTACCCTAATTAACCCTTTGTTTTTGCTATTAAGTGATTACCCCTAATTTAGGGGGTCTATTCCGGACTTCCTTACCTGAATTGATTCTATAATTATTTGATTACCCTTATTTTATGAGTTGTGATTCACTCTTTACCTTATTTGATTTTACCTCACTAAGTGCTACATATACCCTCATTTTGATTCTTCTAAACACACGAACAACAGTTCAGAAACATGCACACGCACAAACTTTGCTCTCACTAAAACCTTTCTGCTACTTGCGTTCACTACATTGTCTAGTCGACTGAAAGCCAAGGCTAGATCACTGAGTTCTGCACACTTTTACCTTCTATTTTGCTATCTTTAACTGATATGTTTCCATTCCTAATACCATTCATTATGTTATGAAGCTTAAACCTATGTGTCTTTTATGTCTATTGTTTTATATCAGCATGATTACTTCTGTTGTTATGTCCTATCAAGTATGGCGTAATATGATTATTTTGTTTATGTGCTTCCTGTTTTCTGGCTTCCGATCAACATGTCTATCCCCTACTGATTGTTATGGAATCTAACTGTCAACTTGCTTTGTGTTAACTAGCATGCTTTCATTCCTGACCTGTTTTATATGCTCCTGACTAATGACCTCTATGTTCCCAACCCTTACAATCCTTCTTTGTATGGTTTTCTATTCATTATTATTCTACTCACAGCATCCTATGTGCCCCACCTAGTGATAACTAATAGATTGAGTTGAATCTATGTAATCTGAAGCTTGTTTGAACTGGTTGTAAGCCTATTTTGTCCTTGTTTGATTGTTTGAACACAGAAGGCTGCACTGATTCTGTTTACTCCTGTTTCACTTCTATTCTTATTTCATTTCTAAACTGTTTTCTTAAAACTATTTATATTTTCAAGCACCGTTTTTTAACTCCTACTCTTAGAACACCTAGGGTCTTGCCCCTCTAGTGTAAGCATTGCTTAGGAGTCCTTGAGGCTCCTTTGAACTTTGACACACTGGGGTTGGCTTTCCAAAACTTTCTCACAAAGGGTTACTTTAAAGGTTTCCTGGTGTGAGCATTGCCTGGGGTCCCTGAGGCCTTTGGGAACTTTGACACACTAGGATCCTATTGGGTGAATTGTGAGATTATGGCATTTGTGGACTGGTTGAAGGCCTGGTATTTCCACGATCACTGTGGACCTATATCAAGCTACCTATAGTATAGCTTTTATTCATTATGTAATTTGTTTATGGTTTCTAATAATAATCCTTGTAAACAGATATTGGGGAAATTAGTAAAAGGGAGGGACTTTTATATATATTTTGTGGGAATCAGGTAGAAACCATGCTCATAGGACCGTTATGATTGTCTACATGCATTAGAGACCATGCTCATAGGATTGTTATGATTATTTGTATGAGTTAGTAGCCATGCTTACAGGATTGTTCTATGCATTAGAAAACATGTTTATAGGATCATTACACTATTTTTTCTAAATTTCCATTCTAAAAAAATTCTGCATTCTCATACTTGCATTAAAAATCTGGTTCTTAGGTCATTTATCAATTACGCCTTAATAATCATGTTCACAAACTTTCCTATGTGCATTAGAGATCATGTTTCTAGGACTTTTACTGCACTTGCTTAAAACCATGCATATAGTTTAAACGCGTAAAAATCAGTTGTCACCTAGCCTATAAGGAATAAGCATAAAAAACAATCTCGACACTTAGACATCATGCTCGTAGAGATGAAATGTAAACCAGTTCTATAACGCATGTGATCATTCTTCGGCACCTAGACAACATATAGATCCAATAAACAAAATCTGTCTGCCAATTACTAATTTAGAATTATGGTATTTATTAATGTCTAGATAACATGATACTGTTAATCCACACATAGGCAAGCCTATAGGTAATCAAGGCCTGATAAACTGTGAGACTATGCTTTGCTTATTTGTGACTACCCAAATTCAACAGGTTTTAAAATTAGTAGGCAAACAGATTAGGTCTTAACACTTTGCCTTAACTCAATGCTGCATATTCTCTACTTGTCATGCTCACCTAGATATCCTGTTCTAGGACCTCTCTAAAATATCTGAAATCTGTGGTTTGAGACGTGCACTTGCATGCTCTATTTGTGGAGGTAAGATGTGAGCCTTTTAACTGTTCTATTCTTGGTCCATTCCTACGTGTTTTGTTTTTCGCCTAGAGTTTTCTCCTTTTAATTACTGTAGGAGAGTCTAGATCTACCTTAACTAGAAGTCCTAAATACCTCCGGACTATATAAGTAAAGGGATGGGTAGTGCACGGATATGATACATCTTAAGGTTGCTAGAATGCTTTAGGCTATACCAAGGGAAGGGTAATTGGGTAGTAAAGGATATGATGACCTGTGCACCAATGCCACGTGTAATCCCTCTAGTTGAGTAAGACTTACCGGGTATTGTACAGTTGTGTTAGGCTAACAAACCTAGGACCTCCCTCATCTTATTTACATATGTGTGCTTAGACTACTTATCTATCAAATTTTCTCTATCTTATATGTGTGCTTAGACTATCTATTGTTAAATGACTAATTCACAAAAATTGATTTCGGCCGGGACCCACCATTATGGACCGGAAGGGGTGCCTAACAACTTTCTCTCAAGGTTATTTTTAGCCCTTATGCAAGTCTCTGGTAATGCAAACCGTTTCAAGAGTTATTTGTCTAGGTGCCCTAACGCACCTTAAAGACGTTAGGTGGCGACTCTTCAAATTCAAATACCCAATTCCCGAATGGAAATGAGTTGTTCCCATGAATGTGGAAACTCGGACTCCGCGAGGAAAAAGGGGGCGCGACAGCATGACGACTCTGCTGGGGATATTTTAGGCTCTTACCATAATGAACTTGTTTTTTGTGAATTCGTCTTAAGTACGCTTTATCCTGTGCACCCTCCCCCTTATTTGGATTTAACTGCTTATTTTCTAGCATTTATGATTTCCTTTATTTCTTGAAACTGACTCATCTCCCTATTTTCTTTTTGTAACTGTCTTTCAATTATTTAAATACCGCATTTATCGTTTTAACGTACAAATACTTGACAACATGCTATTTATTGTTGCATATATCATGCTCAACATCATATTCCACTTGTGCATAATCAATACTTTAGCAACGTTTGACGAGAGTTTGCGCTCTTCCTATATATCACCCTTTTAAATTCGGAAAGGCGTATTTGCAATAAAACTAGTCGATCAGCGGTGCGTTTGACGGTTCCGTGCCTTTCCCCCTCAAGTTGTCTGCTTGAGGGTCCCAATCTAGACCTCTATTGCAACCCTAGTTGGGTTAATATGTTGTCCACATAATAACCCTTTAAGACAAGCCAAAAGTCCATCGTGTTTTCCATAATCCCAATGGACGCAATCACGATTGTGTACATTAATTTGGAGAAATAAGTGTCAATATACTAATTATTGTTGTATAAATAGACGAATCTGGAGGGGGAAAGGGCCTAACCATCATTTGGTTTGCAGAAAATGAGGCACGAAGTCCCGAGGTTCAGTATGGTCAGTAGCATACCTTCACTTTTGCTAGATTGGTGGAGGGATATTCCTTCAAGTGACCAAAATCATGTGAACGAGTCTTAGGAAATTTGCCTTCTCTGTTGGATCTTCAGCCAAACAAAATGTTGATCGAGGATGCTACCATGTTTTGGGACAAGGAAAGGGCTGTGTTCTTCTAAGGGGGACATAGAAATGACCCCTCTTATGGAAGAAATAGGGGGATTTGATGGGTTGCCTTGGGATAGCCCTGGTTTATTGGCACCTGAAAATCACACCAATAGAGGATTTCTTAAGATGATGGGGCTGAAGAAAAATGATGTCTTGGTGTGCCTGAAAAACTCCTACATCCCTTTCGACTTCCTCTATAAACGATACGGTCACAATAGCTCTTACCATATTTTTGATGATTAGTTCTCCATCACCTCCTTGGGTTGGGTTCATCGTAGGGTCTTTGTGTCAATCGTATGTTTCTTGGGCATGCAAGTGTTCTCGAACCAAGGGGACAGAATCCATACCAGGCTGGCCATGGTGGCCAAAACTTTGATGGACGAGATCGAGAGGCAGACATATACCATTTTCCTTATGATCATTGCAGATATGTACCGGGCCTTGGAACGCTGTCAAAAAGGGTTCAGATTCTTTGAGGGTTGCAATTTGCTGTTACAGGTTTGGTTATTGGTACATCACCAAAAGGGTCAATACCGTCAGGAGTTTTCGCGACGGCCGTGGAATGATCACATAGCATTTCATCATCCCAAGAGAATGACTTATATTCTAGACATGTTTGCTCAACCTAAGGATGTTGTAGGATTGGTGCAGTTTTTCAACAAGTTAACTGAGGACCAGATTCAATGGATGTTCGAGTGGTTCCCTACCGATGAGTTCATCATCAGATCTAGGGATGTACCCTACATGGTACTAATTGGGTTATGGGGCATATATCCTTATGCTCCCCTCAGGGTTATGAGACAGGCAGGCATGAGACAGGTCGTACTGCGAGTGGCTAGAATGAGTCACTTTATAACCGATTTTCAGGGTGATGCCATCCCATATAAGAATGAAGCACAACACATGTGGACTGTGAAAATTATCGTGGAAAAGGATACCATCGAGCCGGAACGATATCATGTGGGTCACTCATACTTCTACCCCTTATGGTTGGATGATAACATAGCATGAATCTTCGAGCCAAGGTGGTCGGTCTAGGAAACACAGTCATAGACGAATTTGCCGAAGCAGAGGTGAAGTATAACAAGTTGCGTAAAAGAATTTGTGAGTCTGAAGCTGAGCATATGGAGCAGCATAAGGCCAACATGGAAATGATCAATGAGTGGAAAGAGAGGGCTGCTAAATCCAGCGAAAGGTTGGAATATCTGGAGTACAGCCTGATGGAATTGGAAGGGAAAATGAGAAAGAGAGTCACTGATTTCCATAATGGTGAAGAAAATGAAGGAGGACATTTGGCAAGGGCATTCTTACTGCTGAACTTGTGCAAACTGGGCAAATTGACCAACAATAGCATCCGGTATGGAGAGGGTCCTTTTGGGACCAAGTAGATTAGGTTTACTTGCTTTTTTTAATGTAATAAGGCCAAGCGCCATTAGTAACATTATCTTATTCAGTGTCGTTTTGGGTCGTCTATTCTTACATTAATGAAATGAGGCAATTATTGGCACTGAATTTCTTCAAATCTATTTTTCGCTAGGCCTACCTCGGGCACAACGAGGCTCCCAAATTAGGACGTGAATTTACATTCCCGCAATATGTGCTTAAATACTGCAAACATTTTATAACCCTTATTGACTTATTTACCTTTTGTTTTTCTTTATTCGTTATTATTACCATCCCCTAAGGTTGGTTCATATATACTGGCATCATCAGCATATCACACCAGATCTAGAGGCCCTCCATCACCTCCTCCTCCCAGTAATACTAAGAGCAAGGGAAAATCTGAGATGGATGATATAAGTGGTATTCAAAAGGAAAATGCGGAGAATGCGGAAACTTTAGACGGTCGGAGTACTCCGTCACCAAATGACTTGGTTTTACGGCTGGAACAAAATATACTGGAGTTACAAGGAGAACTTAAGTAGGTCCACAACTTAGAAAACCTATACCTTACCCTGAACGTCCCCGATATCAACCAACAAAACTCCAAAAACCCAGCACCTCCCCAAAATACACCAAATCAGCATCCACAAAACCCTCCCGTACCGCATCAATATGCAACTCCACCTAAAAATCCCAATCCCTTACTGATACCAACCCCACCACAACACCATCATAAACCAATCTAGTACCCACAAGCCACTAACTATCACACTTCTTAGAACACACCACAACCCGTTCCCGATTCTCAAAACTCAACAAATGACCACCACTACATCCAAGTCCCTGACACTACCAAAATAACCCTATATATGTCGAAACTGTACCTCACTCTACTCAACCAATCTCCTATACACCAGAATCTGCTGAGAAGGACCTGCTCATCAAGAACTTGGCTGAGGAACTCAAGAAATTGACAAGTCAAGTTCAGGGTGTCGAAGGAGGTAAATGGATAAAAGGTTTGAATTATGAAGATCTATGTATACAGGCGGATGTAGAACTGCTAGAGGTTTACAATCCTCCCAAGTTCGAGATGTTTGATGACACAGGTGATCCCAGGGTTCATTTAAGGACCTATTGTGACAAGCTTATCGGGGTTGGAAATGATGAAAAGATCTGGATGAAGCTTTTTATGAGAAGTCTTACGGGAGATGCCTTCTCCTGGTACATCAGCCGGGATCCTAAGAAATGGTCCAACTAGGTGAGTATGGCGTCTGATTTCATGGACCGATTCACGTTCAACATAGAAAATGCACCAGATGATTTCTACATTCAGAACCTCAAGAAGAAGCCCACCGAGACTTTCTGCGAGTATGCTACTCGTTGGAGGTTAGAAGCAGCCAAAGTCAGGCCAGCATTGGACGAGGAACAGATGAACAAGTTCTTCGTCAGAGCACAAGATCCGCAATACTATGAAAGGTTATCGGTTATTGAAAACCATAAGTTCTCTGATATCATCAAACTTAGTGAAAGGATCGAAGAAGGCATCAAGAGCGGGATGGTAAAAAACTTTGAGGCACTACATGCCACGAACAAAGCATTACAATCAGGCGACATATCAAAGAATAAAAACGTAGGGGCAGTAATGGTTGATCAAGGCCCAAAATCTCCACTCACATACCAAACACCTCTACCCACATACCAAACACATATATACCAACCCTCATCTCCAAGATATACCCAACCAACCACTGCCTATCACACCTATAATTCCCAACCATCTCATTTTCAGTCACCTCCAACTCGTCAAAACTACCTGAGACTGCGACCTAATTTTGACCGCAGACCACCCAAATAATATACTGTCATTGCTGAACCCATCGACCAGCTATATGAAAGGTTGAAGGTTGCTAGTTACATCACTCCCATCGCTGCCATGGCCATGGACAACTCATCCCAATGGGTTAACCCAAATAGGACTTGTGCATACCATTCTGGTATGAAGGGGCACACCATTGACGAGTGCCAAACATTAAAAGATAAAATCCAGACATTGATTGACAACAAGGTCATACAGGCCAAGGAAGTTACACCCAACGTCCGCAACAATCCTCTCCCAAATCATATAGGTGGTGGGATAAAGAATGGGATCCTGAGAGGTCAATCGGGAAGGCGCTGACTTTAAACTTGCAGTCACACTCACTCCTATTGTAGTACAGACACAGCCGCCAGTCGAGGTTGAGGTAGCCACATCGGTTCCATTTGAGGTAGAGATAGCTCCACCTACAGCCACACCTGTTCCATTTGAGGTAGAAGTGGCCACAACTTTCATAGTGACAGTATCAACCACACCTCCCTTTCATTCCAAAGCCATACCTTAGGATTACGTTGCCGAAGCTAGGCAAAAAAGAAAGGCAAAGATGGATGAATATGATGCCGCATAAGGAACGACCAGAACAGGAAGGGTTTATACACCTGATCATTTAGGAAGATCGAGTATGAGGCCACTACTAAACAACCTGTCATTGAAATGGGACCGGATGATCTTTGGAGGAAAGTGCAGGCGAGGGAATACCCCGTTATCGATCATTTGAACAAAACCCCCGCTCAAATTTCCATCTTATAATTTTTGCAAAATTCAGAGGCGCGCAAGAATGCTTTGATGAAGGTGTTGAATGAAGCTCATGTGCCTAACAACATCACCTGTGGAGAAATGGCCAACATGGTAGGGAAAGTGCTAGAAAGTCATAAAATCACCTTCCACGAGGATGAGTTACCACATGAAGGGTTGAATCATAACCGAGCATTGCATATCACGATATAATTTAAAGACAAATTCATTGCTAGAGTCTGATCGATGAAGGTTCAAGTTCCAAATGATATATCGAACCTATTCCAACTCCCGGAACAACAATCCAAACCCGATAACACCAAAGTCAACTCCCAGTCAAAGCTATAAACTTTTCAAAGCTTCAAATTGCCAACTTTCGCCAAATAGTGCCGAAACCTTCTAGGTACATTCAAATGCAAATCCGGACATACGACCAAGTCCAAAATCACTATCCAGACCTAACAGAACCATCAAAACTTTGATCTGGGGTCAAATACACAAAAGTCTAACTTGGTCAACTCTTCTAACTTAAAGCTTCTAAAATGAGAATCATTCTTCCAAATCAATTTCGAATCACCCGAAAACCAAAACCGACAATACACTCAAGTTATAATATATCATACGAAGCTACTCATGCCCTTGAACCATTGAACGAAATGCAAATGCTTAAAATGACCAGTCGGGTCATTACATTCTCCCCCGCTTAAATATATGTTCGTCCTCGAACGTCTAAGAGTCATTCCAAAGCCATCGAATCACCATATGATCTCCACATACACATTCTTGTGGGTGATACCACGTCACCCCAATACATATAAGTCTAACATCACAACCTAACTTAAGATCTTTACTTTAACCTTAGTCCATAAACCTTAGAATCAAATTCCCAAATCTCTGAAATCCATTACAAGACACAATTCCCACATCTATACATTGTATAAGTATGTTCAAGCCGAATCAAGCCATAACCACAACCCAAAATGTAATCACATTACATACCACATAACTAAGATACTCATAGTAATAATTTCCGACCACAATAACTACTCAATAGCAAACCCAGTACCGATAACAATCATCATATCAAATAAAATCTTGTTCAAAACCTTCGTACACCACCAATGATGGAAGAACACATAGAAACTCATAACCACTCATCAAATCAACAAGTCATGGAGCTTTATCGCTCGATAAGATCCATTGCAAAAATATAAGTTGACTTCCTATATTATCCTTCAAAACCTACCGTAATCAAATACGATAGCACTCATTCCGGGTCCAATAACCTCGTCTCATCAAATACAAGCTGCTCTACTAACATGCCGCACCAATACTACCTAGAGCCACAAATCGTGCAATCTATGCATCAATAAGCAACAACTCAAATGTACCCATACTGTCCTGCAAGCTCGACAAAAACCACCACAAGCGCAATGTTAGGAAACCATCACCCAAAAGAGAGCCAAAATAGACAAAATCAACACAAAAGATCATATCCCAACATAACTTTGTCGCGATACGTGACTTAATCCAAACACCGGTCCACATGAAACACCTCAAGCAATAATGCTCAAAATCAACAACCATATGCAAATCAACAATAAACACACGAAGAGCATGACCATAACCATGGAGAAACGAATAGCACCATATACCACAAATAGGAAAGTCCATAACCAAAGTGCAACCAACCATTCAACACCCCAAGAACCATCTTGCTTGAATTTCGCTACAAGGCCAAAACTGAACCGCATTATATGTGCAATTAGTCATCGGTCTCACAACTCATCATAGCATAGAAGAGTAACACATAGAACATATCAAAACACGAACAAGATCAACTATAACCAAATGATACATCCCTCAATAGTAGCAGTGATGAGTCAACAAATCCGACCCAGTGTAGAATACACATCCTCATTAGGTCGACTGATGGGCCCATGAATCAACTCCGACCATCCAGAAAAAATAATTAACCTTCCAAAAGTCTACAATAACCTAACAGAAATACATATTATCAGATTATAACTTTGGCCATATCTTCAAAGTCCGCAACTAAAAAACAATCTGCCTCCTGAGAACCCTCATAGACCGAAACCAATACAACACATAATCATGCAATCAATTGTCGATTGTAGACTCTTCCACTTGGCTCAAAGCCATAGAACAAAATATCTGATATCTTACAATACCCATACTCCATTACTACCATAATCCCGCAGTGAAATTCAACTAAATCCTTCATAAGCTCGTGCAACACAAACCATAAAATACCTTAAATCATCTGCTAAATGCACATTCATTCTTGTGACAATAGATCCAATTTCCTCAAGCGATCTAAACTCAAATTGTAACATATATAACCCACTAAAGAAACTCTCCACATAATCATCATAAGAACCGCACACCCTCAAAACATCCTGTAGGAGATAACCCACCTACTTAGCCTCAAATTGGCATCCCTCTATGCCCTTCCACGGACACAACTACTACGCACTCACTTAATCTTCCCGACTCTGGACTCGTCAACAAGACATGAGAATTTTCTTCTTTCCACAAATGAAAAATGTGAAAGAATCCCTTAAGACACTCATAACTCAAGACTGTATAACATATCCAAAGAAATCGCCCACTCATAGTCCTTTCACATCCAAAGCAAATGTTTCTCGTCATATTAAAACCGTCTGAACACATCCTGCAGTCATATCATACACATCGTATAGCCACCAAACCACTCATCGAGCCATAAGTCCCACTCCTAGGGACATTACAGGACATATAAGTCCAAAAGCACATGCTCACGCAACTGAAACCACCAAACGCAAGTTACGGTAAAACCCGGCCTTAAGTCCTCCTGACTGGTCTATCACCAAAACATAGAAAACATATCTCGCATCTCATCCATGGAACCAGAAGCCCTCGATGCATCGCTATTACAAAACACTCCACATAACACACGAGTGAGTGGAAGGAATTCAAAGAGATACGTTTCAAGCTAAATCAGTGTCGCACGATAAATAAAGAAAGATGGGAAGTTTATCCTAAATGCCCTGTAGCCTCTCAAAGATAGGTATGGCTATCATCATACCATTCTGCAAGACTCTAATAGACACTTTCTAGTGGCTCGTAGAACCTATGAACCTAGAGCTCTGATACCAACTTGTCACAATCCAAAATCCAATTAGCTGCGATGCCACCTAACCCAACCCGCTAGGTAAGCCAACTATCCATGAACATAATCCAAATGAAATTAAAATGAAATAAATGATGAAATAACTTAATTCTTATGTAATAACCCAAAGACTGGTAGTACAAGTCATGAGCCACTAAGACATAGATTTATAAAACTGAAATAAATTAATTACAACATCTGTTTGGAATGTACATGCAAAGACTTTGAATCTACAGCTACAAAGGAAAAGTGATAGGCATAACTGAAATGTGGGTACATCTTCAATGCCAGCTCCTGCCATACACAATAACCTCAATTCCAAAATCTGCATGCAAGGTGCAGAAGTGTAGTATAGTACAACTGACCCCAGGTACTCAATAAATTTCCTAACTAACCTCGACAAGATAAAAGAATCAAGAACTATAAATGATACTCGTTATCGGTTGTACAGTTCATAATTTTAACAAGTATAGAACAAATATATGATCAAATTAGGAAATCTTAGGTAAAACAACCTTGGTGATCACAATTCTTTGTTTAAAAGTATTCTGATCAGTTAACAATCCATCATATAAGGAAGATATGCAAGTAAGTAAGGTAAACAATAAAGGAAATTGCAAGTAAAGTTGAAATGCAATAACCATTTATCAGTTGCGGCGCGCAATCCGATCTAAATAATAATAAGCCAATAAGGCCTGTTGCGGCGTGCAACCCGATCTAATAATAGTAACTAGCTCTCCTAGAGCTCACATCAAAAAGAAACCCATAAGTTTCTCACAATCCACGTGTACACCATCAAGAGAGTAACATCAGAGGGTTAGTCTAGGGGGATAGATCCTTATCCACATGCAAGCACGACCAATTTACCGTGCTACCAGCCCAACGTGGTCATATGCTCAATATTATAATCATCCTAGTGTGGTCACTAGCTCAATATCATAATCTGCCCGACGTGGTCAAAGGCTATATAACAATCTGTCCGGCGTAGTCACAGGCATATCAACACAATCCGCTCGGTGTGGTCACATGCATATTAACACAATCCACCCGGCATTGTCACATGTATAACAACATAATACGCCCGGCGTGGTAACAGATATGCAGTCAAAATCATATCACACAGAAGCAAGTATATAGGAACACATTTATATGATGAATAGATATCAGATTTCATGCTCCTGGACTGGTATAATAACATTCTAAAGTATAGGCATGTGTAAAGTGTGCTATCACAACTCAAATCGGTAATTTCATCAGAGAAATAGCAATTACAAAGTTTATTCAGGGGATTAGCCTCTTCGTAATCTTAAACATGACTCAAATAGTTCACAATATTTCAAATATGAGAAACATTATAGATTAAAGCTTAACAGTCAATTCTAGGCATATCAAAGCCTAAACACTACCCCGAGCATGGATAAATACCTCGGAGCTCGCACATGGGCTCAAACCCTACACATATATGCACCATAGCATGTAGCTATAATAAATAATTCAGGCAACTAGTACCTCATCCAAATTTAGACAAGATAATTACCTGAAACAGGCCAAAACAAATATCTACCAAACCAAACAACACTCTTGAAAATCCAAACAACACTCTAGAAATGCCATCCCGCGCAAATCAACCTCTAAACGGCTAGAAACTAGCCAAATCATCTCAAAATCATCAAATAATGGCAAAGAAAACAAACCAAAATGATAAAGGTCGAATGTTTAATCAAAAACTCAAAGTCAACCAAAAAGTCAAACATGGGACCGCACTTTGTAACCCGACAAAACTAACAAATTTCGACAACCCACCCAATTATGAGTCTAACCATACTAATTCACTCAAAATCGATGTCAAAACTCAATTATTCACTTTAGGAAAGTTTAGACAAAAGCCTCCAATTTCTTCTCTTCAAATCCTTAATTTAGATATAATAATCCATGAAAAAACAAAATATATAAACAAAACAAAAATAAAATTATTTATCCTCAAGATTTGGGTATTTATCTCCTCCAAAATCGCCTTTACTTGTGCTCTAATAACTCAAAAAGTGAAGAAAATAAACTCAAAATCCTGAAATTTGATATTTTAATGCACTGCCTGGGGTCATTCGTGATCACTGTCTCCAACCTCGCGACCACGATTCAAACAAGAATTCCAGCTCAGTTTTTACCCTTCGCGATCACGTCCATGTCCTCGCGATCTCGATTAACAAATTCCAACAAGCTTGCCCAACTCTTCTAGACAGCCTCTAGTATAATGGCCTTAACGTTTTATACAAAACTCCAAATAACAAACGATTTAATTTTCTAAAAACTAGACGTAAAAGGCGACAACTCTCATTTTTGGATCATCTCCAAATTTCTTATAGATTTCAAGTTATAAGATATCAAATTCAACTTAGTGACATCGGAATTTCTTCTACGCGAATGCAAAGCTTTATCCGCGAACGTGATTCACAGGTCAAATTTTTCAATTTTGCTTTACACGAACGCGGCCCAAAGTCCGCGATCGCAATGCACACCCCTGTAGCCAAAAATCAGCAACTAAAATGGCCGAAAAATGGTCTAAAACCACCCCAAAACTCACCCGAGCATATTACGAACCTACTTGAGGCCTCAAATAACACATAATAATATCAAAACCACGAATCGTCGATTAAGATCAATCTTAAGTTCATAAACTTAAAACTTCGAACCAAACGTCCGATTCAAGCCTAACCAATTCGGAATGAATCCAAATTTTGCATACAAGTTCCAAATGACATATCGAACCTATTCCAACTCCCGGAATAATAATCCGAACCCGATAATGTTGAAGTCAATTTTCGGTCAAACCTATGAATTTTCCAAAGCTTCAAATTGCCAACTTTCACCAAATAGTGCCGAAACCTTCTAGGAACATCCATATGCAAATTCGAGCATATGCCCAAGTCCAAAATCACCATCTGAACCTAATGGAAACATCAAAAATCCAATCCGAGGTCAAATACACAAAAGTCAAACTTGGTTAATTCTTCCAACTTAAAGCTTCTAAAATGAGAATTATTTTTCCAAATCAATTCTGAATCACGCGAAAATCAAAACTAACGATACACTCAAGTCATAATACATCATACGAAACTACTCATGCTCTCAATCCATCGAACGCAATAAAAATTCTTAAAACGGACGGTCGGGTCGTTACAGTCACATGACATTATGCAGTAATCTTGCCCTAATAATATCTTAAAAGGAAAACGTTTAAAGCAACAATTTTGACGGAATTATTAATAAAATTATCGTATTAAGTTAATTTATTTATTGATGGCAATGTCATGCATAGTTATCAATTATCTTAAAGTTAAATTTAGTTAAAATCTAACCCCATATGATGGTCAATGATGTGAAACTTTTTTGAACTGAATATTACAAATCATTAGGAATGATACGGCAGCTACTATTCCAATATTAACAAAATAATTTTCATAAATATAATTAATGTTGAGATGGTATCATTAGAACATATACTGAATAATATAGAATATTTTACGTATAAATTTTAAGTAGAGAAAATATTCAGTTATATTTTTCATTACGAAATAATATAGAATAGTTTATGCATAAATATTAAGTAGACAAATATTGAGTTATATTTTTCATTAATATGAAGTTTTGTCATTTTCAATAGATAGATCTGTATTAAACAAACAACTAATGTTTTTAATTGTATATCCTACTTGTATAATATTTTATTTTTAAATGTATTAAAAATGATAAAACTTAATTATAATATGTTACTTAATGATATTTATTTGTAAATATTATAAGTGGTGCTTAAGTATTGCATGATCTTCTAAATTTTGGTTGCAAACATCCTTCTTTAACTTCGAATTAACTCGATCACATGTTTGTGGTCAGAATTGACGAAATAATCTTTATCAATTACTTAATCATGTGAAGTATGTTTGATTTGTGTTTAGAGCAATTATTATAAAAAATTAATGTCATATCCAAGGTATATAAATGTCTTATTATCAAATTTTTTATTTAAGATCTCCCATTTCCAAAATTGTGTTCTTAAAGAAAATTCTAGAAAAAAAAAAATACACATGATATGAATGGTCAATTATCATTGAGGATATGATCGTAATTTGATCCATTTGGTTTTACTTGAATATAAATTATATTGTGAATTTGTGAGTTCATATGTACTGTATCTTACTCCACACAAAATAAAATAATATTAATAAATAACTGTTTACCTCGAAAATACGAGTAAAGATATGTGATAATTAAATTTGATTTGTGCTTTTAAAGATATGTGATTTAGTTCAATACCAATTAATAATCAAGAAGTATATAGTAGAAATGAAAGAAACAAGTGAATCAAACCAATGTTACTCAGCAGCAGTGACCTCGAGCTCAGTGACCTCGAGGTAGCTTAGAATAATAAGAACAATTAAGTAATAAAAGTAAAGTAAGAACATTAGAGCTAAAGGACAATGCTGATGAACAGTAGGCGAAAAGATAGAGAGTATATTCTTTGCTCAATGATCAGATGATGTTACAAATGATTGGGGTCCTCTTTATATAATAGGGGAACCTAAATAAGGAATATTTCTATTTACAGTAGGGAATATTCTTGATACAGCTGTCTAACCGCCTAGCACGGAATCGTACAATCCTCTTTCGGGATTTGCGCTATGATTTTGGGGACGTGGCAGGAATCTAGCCCATTCCGTTGTATGTCCATAGCGATACTATTTCATGGTCGAGCATACTCAGCCCTGGTAGCCCTTGTACTCCTATTTCTCGAGCATTACACTCCGTCTTCGAGCTCGAATCTGGTTCACCGGGCTTGAACTCGACTTCGCCCGGACTTGGGACTAGGATGGACTCTCGAGCCTACAAATTGGAGGCATATGATTTTGACTGCATACAGATAGTCCCAGCTGTTTACCGTAAAAATAGTAATAACAATTAGATTTGTTAATGGGACTCTAAAAATACGTGATCTATTTTTATGCTAGTTGTTAGAGTAGTGGATGCTAAGTATGTGAAGCTTAACGATGAAATACGAACTAAAACGGGGTAGTAATAAAATCGAGGAGCTAGCCATACAGGCCTTGGCCTAACCGGTGAAAGGCCTCGAGGTCGATGCCTGGGCTCGAGTTCGAGCTATCAGGGTAACCGGGAAGGGAATAACAGTTCGAATATAATTAAAGGAGGCTCTTTATGACCAATATCAAGCAATAAATGACGAACAAGTGTGAAAGCAATGAATGAAGAGATAGTCTCGGGCATGTAAAAGAGAGAAGAGAGAGAGAGATTATTGATCTTATGTAGAATAGTTGGAGTCACAGCCGAGAGTTACAAAGTGATGGGGATCCCCATTTATATAGGAGGAAAACCCCGTTATAGTACAAAATGCATTAACTGTAAAGGCATGGAGATGGGACACCTGGACGTGACACCTTGGGATAGGCTCCGAGTAGGCCGGCTTTGTCAGATTTAGCTGTGTGCCTTGGGAATTCCCCTCTCTCGTACTATAGCTGTTAGTACGGAATGCCACCCAGGGCCGGTACCCGACAACCCCCGAGGGTGGGTCTCGACCTTGGCTTCGAACCTCGAGGAGCATGACCGCGAGGTGACCTAATGACGGGGAAATCGGGCCCCCAAATTTACCGCATACAGATAGTCTTCGTATTTCTTAGAGTGAAAGCAGTAAGACACGATAAGAAACGACCTTGAATTTCTGCTTCCTTCTATGTTCTTGCAATTGGCGATGGCTACGAGGTGCCAAGATGCAACACGCATGCTGCTTCTGCAGGATTCCGCATTGACTGCGACAGTTGGCTGCCTTTTCGCTTCCTTCAATGTACACACAGTGCTTTTATAAATACTCCCCCTCTTTCTTTCTATACCTTATTGCGTGCCCAAACCCCTAATAAGGTTCGTTCTTCCTTTGATCTTGTTCTCTTTTAGGAACGCAACTCTTTTTCTTCCTTCAACATCTTCTAAGGATGGCAAAATTTTCCGCTTCTGCTGCCCAAGAGGTCACGAGCTCATCCTCTTCTCTTTTCTCTCAAGGCGAAGTGCTTACACCTCCTTGTGCTGAGGAATGCATCCTAGGATCCTTTGCGGTGACCTCTGATATCAAGGTCGAGAGACCTTCCTCGAAGCCAGAGCGTCGCAAGACTGTAACTCGGTATAATAGCTCGATAACGGACGTCGGGAGAGTGAGGGTTGACTGTCGCTAGAGGGATACCGTGCTTATGGATATTCCTGCTCGGGAGGAAAATATTACGGCTCATAAAGACGGCTTTCTGAGTGTATACACCTATCCATTTACCTTGGGGATGGTGGGGCCATCCTCGCCCCCGATTGACCCTGTGATTCTTGACTTCTACCGGAGTTATCAAGTGACTCTGGGCCAAATTCATCCTTCGTTCTGGCACATGGTTTATGTGATCAGGCATTACTCAAACATGATAGAGTAGATCCCTTCACCCTCAACCATCTGATTCGGATGTATAGTCCCCGTCTTCTCCGTGGCGGCTTAATCAAGCTTCACTGCCGAGCCCCGAGATCCCTTTTTGCCTTTCCCGAGGAGCTTGGGGACGAGGGATAGGTAAGATGATTCGTCCGAGTGAGGACGTCTGACCTGATTCCAGTGGAAAAGATGTCGTTCCCTGAGAAGTGGAACGCTTGGCATAAGTAAACGTGTTGTCGGGTTTTTATTTGCTTATTTTTGGCGATATTTCTTCAAGGATCTTACTCTATTTTTCTTGATTTTTTAGCCACAACGATCTAACCTGGTGTGGTTTCGGATCTCCAGGGTTGGGTCGACCGCTTATACTCGATTTGCCCATATGCCGAATGAGTGTGGTGAGATTTATCCTGAGCTCGGTGGGAAGCCAAAGACCATGGTGAGCCCCGAATCTTGTTGCATCCGCATACTTTGACGTAGATCACTATTAGTAGTGTTCTTCATCCTTTGTGCTTAACTTCTGCATTCGTGTAGGTCTAGGGGAAATCCCTTTGACGAAAGAGGCACCACCCATTGGAGGGGATGCCCTAGTGCTTGGCGAGAAGAAGAGAAGGCAAGGGAGTCTGCCGGTTGGGCCTCCAGAGGGCAAGAGGGTTAAGGCGGAAGATTCCAAGGTTGACCTGGCAGATCTGACCTCCAAGACGGCGGGAAACCCTCGAGCTGAAGGTGAGGGAGAAAGCAGCTTCTCAACGGCCCTCGAGGAGCGTATAGACTCGACCAATCCTCGGGCCGTGGGGATGGATGCTCCCGGACTGGAGTCTAATGTCGTTGTTGCCCAGCTTTGCGGTGTCCAGGCAATGGATGGAGTATCGAGCACTACCCCATAGTTGGCTGGTGGCTGGAATTCTTCCCGAGATGAGACGCCCTTGGTGGGTAGTTTGGAGGGGCCTGGATCTGGGGTCCAGGGTGAACAAGGGACAGAGACATTGACTGATCCTGCTAACCCTTTGATTGTTGTCGATTCTCCTTAAGAGTAATCCTACCGTCGAATAGAGTGCAAGGTGCCCTACGTGGAGAGACTTCTGAAGCAGGGGCACTAATCAAAGGTGGAGATGCACTCGAGAGGTCGCTGACCGTTCTTGAGGGAGGTCCCGAGGTTGATGCTTCATTCATTTTCGGCGAGATGGGCAGACTTTGCGAGAGGGTAATTTTTACTAACCTCGTCCTCCGCTCTGGGCTGCTCCGGTCTGTGTTTTTCTAACTTGTCCTTTTATGTGGCTTCAGGCTAAAGTGCTCTACGACCAGGCTTTCACCCAGTATCAGGATTAGGTGAACCACCACGAATGTGAGAAAGCCTAACTTACCGAGCAGGTTACCCATCCCCCGTTTTACTATTATTTGAATCCTTGTGAGATTCTGTTGCTTTTAATCTCTCAGAGCTGATTTGTGCAGTTTGAGAAAGAGAACACCCTGCTAAGAGGGGAGCTTCGGTCTAGAGATGCTAAAATTTCTAAGCTCAGTCGATACATAAATGAAATGACTTCCGAGAGGGTCGCCCTCCAAGGTAAAGTGACCTTAGTCGAGCATCAGCTCTGGGGTGCAAAGGAGGATAGTTACAAGTACAGAGGTCTCCATTCCGATTTGATGGCTGCACCTTCTAGGATCAAAGCCGAAACCAAGGCGCTTGTATCCTCGCACGGGGAGGAAGTTGTTGTCACAGATGCTTGTGTTGAGAGAACGTCCGAGGGGGCTAGCCCGAATTTACCTCGACCTGCAGATCATGCCTGGCAGGTTTCTCGAAAGCAGACTGTTGGAGGTGTGCCGGGTGACAGCTCGGGTGGTGCTAAAAATGAGGGTGGATCCCGGAGAGGGAATATTCCATAGAGAAGGGGCCGTTGGTGGACTCGTAGTTATCGGGGTGCAACCCTTAGGGGAGCCACTGAGGATGTGGGCTCGACAATAGATTTGGATCTTGTTGATTTTCCTGTTTGTATATAGCATTTTCATACTGGCATATGTATAAAGTGAATCCTGCGGCTTTGTTTCTTCCACTGCCTTTTTTTGTCTGGAATTCGGCCGGGTTTTCCTGTTTTTAGATTTGTGATATGGCCCTAGGGCTCGTTAGGCAAGCTCGGGGGCTTTTACGTGCCTGGTCAATGCAAACTTTAATGTAAACTGGCGTTGGAGCTCTTATACTTTTGCTCAACTATTTTGGGTTTAGTCTCCGAGTTGGGCTTTGACTCGAGCCCACTCGACCCTCAAGCTTTTGTGTTTTCGTAGGCTGGCGACAATGGCTACTATGCTTTGGGTCGAAGCGACCTTTTATTTATGTGGCCTTGAGGCTCATGAAGCTGGCGACGATGGCTCTTACGATGTGCCCTTAGGCATGTATAGTTAAATATTTTGGATCCGGTCTCTGAATCGGGTTACGAATCGAGCTCACTTTGACCCTCAAGCTTTTAGAAATTTTTTTAAGCTAGCAACAGTGGCTCTTATGCTTTTGGTTGTTTGCGACCATTTTGTGTGTGTGGCCCTGAGGTTCATTAGGCTGGAGACAATAGCTATTACTCTTTTGCCCTTAGGCATATGTAGGCTTTGTTTTCCTCTCGTTAAGGACTTTTTGAAATAATTTTGCCTGACTCGTCGTCGGTTCGGGAAAAACCTCGATTTCAAGTCGTTTGCGGCGATGTTCGAGCACCTCGAAAGGTTTAGCTCGTAGGCTGAGCAGCTCGATGCCTTGTGATTTGGAGCTGACATGGTCGAAGCTCGTTTTTCTATCGAGGGTAACCTATTTAACTAGTTCTTTTCGAAATAGATTCGAAGTAGTGGCCTGTGATTTTGTAGCGACGGTCGGGCGTCCCCGAGTCGCATTAATTTGGCTGGTGCGGCCGTATTGACCATAGTTATTTGTGTTTTTCTGAAGCCATTTATGATCCCGAGTGTGGTATCTTAGGCGTCTACATCGAGGGTATACCCTTTCGGGAGTTTTACAAATACGACATATAGCCTAAATATCAAGATCGAGTTTTATGCCTGTAGTAAGGTCTTACAAAATTTTCATGCCTGTTGAGGTCTTACAGTTTTTTCATGCCTGTTGAGGTCTTACAGTTTTTTCATTCCTGTTGATGTCTTACAGATTTTTCATGCCTGTTGAGGTCTTACTGTTTTTTCATGCCTATTGAGGTCTTACAGTTTTTGTTGTTATGTAAAATAGATCTTGCTAGACAAAGTTTACCAGCTCAGGGTCTTACGGCCTCGGGGTTTTTTAGTGAATGGCGATTGGCAACAGTCTCTGATTCATCGAGTTTGCTTAGTCTCGAAGGCGTTACTCCTGAGCTCGGAATTGCCTCATTGAGGACTTATGAGCATGGAGTTCCGACCCTGAGGTCATTCGGGTACAAATTGTTGACGCTAGTCTCCGAGTATCGCGGGACGTACTCGATAGAGGGATCCTTGCTGTGAACATGCTAAATTTTCTTTGGAGTACGAGATACTTTTAGCGAAAGATATTCTTTGATTGCTTGGCGTAAGTACATGTCGTTGTGTTGCCATTAGCCAGGCTTATGCGAACACGGTTCGCTCGACCGTTTTGCCTGGTACATCTATTACTGGTATATGGTTGATTGCAAAAGAAACCCTATAAGCTTTTTGGGTCCTCCTTAGGTGGCGTGTGGACATTGCCTCGTTAAAAACCTTGCCGGAAAAAATCTATTTGGGATAAAAACTCATTCGGAAGAAAAGAGTGCAATGTTTGCTCGAGGATTTTTTGCAGAATTTTTTGATTGAGAGCCCTAGAAGTATTACTGTTTAAGCATTGATATATTCCAGTTGCTCGGAAGCTATTCGCCCTCCATGGTGCCAAGCTTATATGATCCCTTGACGACTATTCCGAGGACATGGTACAATCATTCCCAATTCTGGCCCAACTTTCCTTCATTAGGGTTTCGGGTGTTGAGAGTAACCTTCCTTAGAACTAAGTCCCTGATCCCGAAATACCGGAGATTTGTTCTCGTGTTATAGTATCTTTTGATTGTCTACTTCTGGGCGGCATCCGGATCAGTGAGGCTTCTCGTTTTTCATCGAGTAGCTCAAGGGCCATTATCATGGCCTCGTTGTTCGATCCCTCATTAGTGTGTTGGAATCTGGCGCTCGGCTCCCCGACTTCCACTAGTATCAAAGCCTTGATGTCATATACTAGAGAGAAAGGCGTTTCCCTGGTGCTTGATTTTAAAGTTATTCGATATGCCCATAGCACATCGGGCAGCGTTTCTCTCCATTTTCCCTTGGCGCCCTCCAGTTTATTTTTTAAGTTCTGAATGATGGTTTTATTCAGGGATTCGGCCAGGCCATTTGCACATGGATGGTAAGGCATCGACAGGATTCTCTTGATTTTGTTATCCTCAAGGAACTATGTTACCTTGCTCCAGATGAACTGCTTCCCGTTGTTGCATGTTATTTCGGATGGGATTCCAAACCGGCATATGATGTGATCCCATATGAAATTGATGACTTCCTTTTCTCTTATTTTCTCGAAGTCCTGTGCTTCCACCCATTTTAAAAAGTATTCAGTCATAAATAAAATGAATCTAGACTTACCTGGTGCCATCGGCAAAGGGCCGACGATGTCGATTTCCCATTTCATGAATGGCCATGGTGATAAAAAGGAATGCAGTTGCTCGGCTGGTTGGTGGATCATGGACGCGAACCTATGGCATTTGTCGCATTTTCGGATGAATTCTCTAGTGTCCGGAATGATTTCCATAGGTACCCTCGTGGATCTCTCGGAGTACATAATTTGTGTCACCTAGTCCAAAGCATACCGCCAGGGGGGCATCAAAATTTCTCCTGTACAGAGTCCCATTTTCGTCGAGCAAGAACCAGGCTGCTTTGGTTTGCAGGGCCCTTGATTCTTTTGGATCTGCGGGAAGCTTCCTGCCTTTTAAATAATCGATATATTTATTTCTCCAGTCCCATGTTAGACTGGTGGAGTTAATCTCCGCGTGACCTTCCTCGACCACTAATTTGAACAATTGGACAACAACTCCGGAGAGTAGGTCTTCTTCTTCAACAAGAGATCCCAGATTTGCGAGGGCATCATCCTCGCTGTTCGTCTCTCGATGTACATGGACTAGGGTCCATTCTTTGAAGCAATGTAATGCGACTTGGATTTTTCCCAAGTACCTCTACATCCTGTTTTCTCGAGCTTTGTAGCTCCCATTCACCAGGCTCACTACGAGGAGCTAATCACATTTCGCCTCAACGGTCTCGGCTCCCAAGCTTTTGGCCAATTCTAAACCAGCAAGCATAGCCTCGTACTCGGCTTCATTGTTAGTCAATTTTGCGGTTTTTATGGATTGTCTGATTACGCTGCCAACGAGTGGCTTTAGGACTATACCGAGCCCAGATCCTCTTATGTTTGTGGCGCTGTCTACGAACAGGGTCCATACCCCGAAGGACGTGCCTAATTTCAATAAATGTTCGTTCTCTACCTCGAGTAAGAGGGATGGTGGGAAATCGGCAACGAAGTCCGCCATAATTTGGGACTTGATGGCCATTCGAGGTTGATATTTGATATCATACCCTCCGAGTTCGCTGGCCCATTTGGCCAATCGGCCTGATAGCTCGGGTTTATGCAGTATGCTCTAGAGGGGGTACGTCAATAGAACGCAGATACAATGACATTGAAAATAGGGCTTCAGCTTACGCGAGGCGCTTATCAGCGCGAGAGCCAACTTTTCTAGATAGGGATAACGGTTTTTGGCTTCCCAGGGGGTCGGCTTACATAATAAAGCGGAAATTGTGCACCTTGCTCCTCCCGAACCAGTATGCCGCTTACCGCTATTTCAGATACGACCAGGTATAGGTATAGCATTTCATCCTCCTTGGGTGTGTGCAGCAAAGGTGGGCTAGTCAGGTATCGGTTCAGTTCTTTTAGGGCGTGTTGGCATTCTGGAGTCCATTCGAAGTTGCTCTTTCTTTTGAGTAAAGATAAGAAATGATGTCTTTTGTCGGATGACCTTGATATGAATCTTCCTAGGGCCGCGATCCGCCCTGTTAGCCGTTGGACAGCCTTTACACTGTTCACCACCGTGATTTCTTTGATGGCCTTTATTTTGTCGGTATTGATCTCGATCCCCGTGTTTGAGACCATGAAGCCTAGGAATTTGCCCGAACCCACTACAAAGGCACACTTCTCGGGGTTGAGCTTCATGTTGTAGCTTTTGAGGATATCGAAAGTTTCCTGCAAATGGGTCAAATGGTCCTCCCCGCGTAGGGACTTAACTTGCATATCATCGATATATACCTCTATTGATTTACCTACTTGATGCTCGAACATTTTATTAAATAGGCACTGGTACATTGCCCCTGCATTTTTAGGCTGAAGGGCATTACGTTGTAGCAGTATGTACCATACTTTGTGATGAACGAGGTTTTTTCCCTATCCTCGGGGTTCATCTGGATTTGATTATACCCTGAGTAGGCGTCGAGAAAAGTGAGGGTATTGTGGTCGGCTGTAGCATCGATTAGACGGTCGATATTAGGCAATAGGAAGGAATTTTTAGGGCACGCCCTATTCAAGTCTTTATAATCTACGCACATTCTTAGCTTGTTTCCCTTTTTGGGCACTACTACTACGTTGGTCAACCAATCGGGGTACTTTACCTCTCTAATGGATCTTATTTTAAGAAGTTTCGTTACCTCTTCTTTGATGAAGGCATGTTTTACCTCAGACTGTGGTCTTCTCTTCTGCTTCACGGGTTTAAATTTGGGATCTACGCTCAGCTTGTGAGAGGTTATTTCCGGCGGGATTCCTATCATATCTAGGTGGGACCAGACAAAATAGTCGATATTGTTACTAAGAAATTAAATGAACCCTGTCCTGAGTTTGGGGGTCAACCCCGTTCCCAGGTATACCTTGCGATCCAGGAGGTGCTCGATTAAAATTGTCTGCTCCAACTCTTCGACTGTCAATTTAGTTGCATCCGATTTTTCGGGGGCAACGAAGGTTTGGGGAGCGAAGAAATCTTCCTCGTCGTCCTCGAGGGCCTATGTGTTTCTATCCTCATCCGAGATCGTGCATGTGGGGATCGGCACCTCATGGTGGACTGCAAATATTTCTTTCATTACCTGGTGTTCTCTATGTATGGTCATGATGCCATCCCTCGTGGGAAACTTTATCACCTGATGCAAGGTTGAGGGTACTGCCCTCATGCTGTGTATCCAAGGCCTGCTGAGTAATGCATTGTACCTCATGTCGCCGTTGATGACTTGGAACTCAGCGTTCTGAATCACGCCGGACGTGCCGATCTGGAGGGTGATCTCTCCTTTCATTACTTCACCGGTCATGTTGAAGCCGTGGAGGATTCGAGGGATGGGAACGACTCGATTGAGATGCCCCAAATGTTCTACTACCACTGATCTAATTATGTTGGTCGAGCTGCCTGGATCCACGAGCACGTGCTTTATCCTGGTATTGTTTAAAAGAAACGAGATCACTAGCGCGTCGTTGTGCGGTTCTATCATGGCCTTGAGGCCCTTCTCACTGAATATGTGGGTGTCTTCGGGCACGTGATTTCGGGTCGGTCCCTCTTTCGTGGTGGACGTTCTCATTCATTTGAACCTGGTTCCTTGGGGAATGTCGGTTCCTCTAATAATCATATGGACACCGTATCGGAGAGCCTCCCCTTCTGCTCGGGTTGAGTTCGGTGGTGTACCGATATCTAGAGTAGTCGCGTCCTTCTCTTTGTTGTTTTCAAGGTTCTGGTTCTCGACTTTGTTTACTGAGCCAGACATTTTGACCTAAAATCAAAAGATCTTGGACAAGAAAAAGCGTGAAAGATAACCTGCATTGCGTAATGAAACTAGCAAGAAAATAATCACTATTACTTTTAGCCCCGAGGTGGGTGCCAAACTGTTTACCATGAAAATGGTAATAACAACTAGATTTGTTAATGAGACTCTAAAAATACGTGATCTATTTTTATGCTAGTTATTAGAGCGGTGGATGCTAGGTATGTGAATCTTAACGACGAAATACGAACTAAAATAGGGTAGTAATCAAAGCGAGGAGCTAGCCGTCCAGGTCTCGGTCTAACCAGTAAAAGGCCTCGAGGTCGATGCCTGGGCTCGAGTCTGAGCTATCGGGGGTAACCGAGAAGGGAATAACAGTTAGAATATATTTAAAGGAGGCTCTTTATGGCCAATATCAAGCAATAAATGACGAACAAGTGTGAAAGCAATGAATGAGAGAGGTAGTCTCGGGCGTGTAAGTTAGAGAGAGAAAACAGAGAGAGATATTATTAATCTTATGTAGAATAGTTGGAGCCACAATCGAGAGTTACAAAGTGATGGGGATCCCCTTTATATACAAGAGGAATCCCGTTATAGTACAAAATGCATTAACTGTAAAGGCATGGAGATGGGACGCCTGGACGTGACACCTTGGGATAGGCTCCGAGTAGGCGGGCTTTGTCATATTTAGCCGTGTGCCTTGGTAATTCCCCTCTCTCGTACTATAGATGTTAGTACGCAATGTCACCCGTGGCCGGCACCCGACAACCCCCGAGGGTGGGTCTCGACCTAGGCTTCGAACCTCGAGGAGCATGACCGCGAGGCGACCTAATGACGGGGAAATCAGGCACCCGGATTTACAGCATAAACCCACGTTTCTTAGAGTAAGATGATAAGAAACTATTTGATCCTCGTTTTCCTGGAGTCGTTTAACGATGATGTCATTTTCGTGCCATAGACGCTCGAAGTGATTGAAACGTCCTGTCAGTTCAATTCCCCAAAACATTGAATGCACGCAAGTATTGGTCGGCCGCTAGCACCGCCGAACCATCGTTGCTCTTATATAAATATGAGTCTATACCTTTGAGTAAAGAAATTTACTCTTTCTTTACATCTTTCCCTTCTTCATCTCTTTCTCTAATCACCTGTTTTCACTGCCATTTTAAGCGCCGAAAAATTCCAAGTTCTTGTAAAAAACACCACATTCCGATACAACTAGTATTCTTTAGCTAGAAATCATGGCTAAAACTTCCAAAATGGTCCCCTATAAAGATAAAGTGTTGTCTTCTTCTACCTCCCGGCCGGCCAAACCAGTGGTGCCGCCAACTTTTGAGGAAATCAACCCCGACCCTTGTGTTATTAAGAAGGACTTTAGTATTGAAAATCCCCCCGACGTCCAAGGCCGCTGAGAGCATGCATCTCGATATATTAGCTTGATATCGGAGAAGCACCTTAAGGATATGAAGAAAGACTGTAGCTGGGGAGATGAGGTCGTGGTTCAAATCCCGGGCCCCGAGGAAAGCATTACTACCCACGTGGAGGGGTTTTTAAGTGTTTACACTTACCCCTTCACACTAGGTACCCTTGATCCGTTGGTGATTGATTTTTGCAAAACGTACGAAATCACCCTCGGCCAGATTCACCCCTATTTTTGGTGCATCGTGATCATGCTGTGCTACTTTTTCGAAAAGGTCGAGGGGTTGGAATTCACCCTCAACCACCTGATTCGATTGTACCGGCCCCAGCTATTTTGAGGGATTGTCAAGTTGCAAAATCGCACGAAGAAAGCCTTCTTTGCCAGCAGCGACGAAGCCAAGGATCGGGACTGGATGAGCCGGTTCATCAGAGTTATGACTTCGGATGTAATTCCCCAGGACAAAATGTCGTTCCCGGAGAGATGGAATTATAATCGTAAGTAGAGTCCTTCTTCCAAATATCTATATATAATTAACTTCCACATCTCATAATAATATTTTTATCTTTTATGCAGCTGTTGCTTGGACACCTCTCGATGTCCCTGATCTCGAGGACTGGGTCCGAAAGTTGACCACGACCTCCTCATATGATGAGCGCAAATGGAGTGATTTATCGAGGGGAAAATGGGAGGCCAAAGATCATGGTAAATTTTCTTCTCAACTTTTAGATATTTTCCATATGTTGGTGGCATCAACTTATTCACATTTACTTGTGCAGGCATTGTAGATCTCTAAGAAATGAGGTCAGCCCCGCCCGAGAAAGGGACCAAGTATTCAATCCGGAAGTTTGAGAAGGACAATAAAAGAAAAAGGGTTTCGAAGCCTGAAGACCCTCAAGACAAGAAAACCCCTGCTCGAAGACTGCGGAAGAGATTTGCTCAAGAGGACGTAGATTTGGCCACGATTTCCCGGATGATAAAGAAAATGATGGTGAAGAGTCGGCGTTGGTGCCTCGAACCAGGAAACCAATCGAGGCCGCCAAGATCTTCGACTAGAGACCTTATCCCGTGGTAAGGGAACCCCAAATAAAGATGCGGGCAAGGCCCCCGTGTCCCCAAAGGTTGAGATCGTTCCTCCGCCTTCAACAAATTTACCGGAGGGGGCAAATGCGGAGACCCCCGAAGCTAATGAGTACGTCCCGAGTGAAGAGCTCGGGGCACATGTCGCTCCCTTTTATTTTCCAACTTATTCCAAGGAGACAATCGAAGAAGCTAATGCTCTGCGTATGCCCGATCCGAGCAAGGTCCCCGAAGAAGATCCCTTTCAGAGTTGCTTCGCTGGGGTCGAGGATACTATTGACCTCAATGATGCATCCACCATTTTCTAAGAGGCTCAACATCTCCTCTCTCGGGTAAATACTAACTTTCATTGTTAAAAATTTTCCTTTCCTCCTTTTACTTTGACTGATATATCTTCATTTCATGTATAGGCCATCGTCAAGTTTAGAGCCAAGCTGAGCCAATGTGAGGCCAAGCTTAGGATAGTTTTGGCCGAAGAGAAGGCCCTGAGGATTCTCTGTAGCCAAAAGGAAGAGGAGCTTAAGGACCTCCATGTTGAGTTAGCCAAAGCTCGAAAAAATGAGTCCGAGCTAGATGAGCAGGTAACTATGATTTTAACAGAGTATGGTCTTCTTAGCCCTACTTCGGAGGATAATACTTCGATACCTCAGCTGCAACAAAAGTTAGAGATGATTGGGCATCTCCAAGGCGAGGTTGATCAAGTTAAAGCTGATTGTCATCGATGGAAGGAAAGCATAGATCAGCTCGCTGCCGATAAGGAAGTTGTTACAGCCCAACTGGCCTCAGCTGAAACTCAACTCTGAGGCATTAAAGAGAAGGGTCTAGCCCAGGCTAATAAAATTGAGGAGTTAGATGCAGAGCTCACTAGAGCCCAGGCCGAAGCTGTACAGGCTAAGGTTGAAGCTGAGAAGACGAAGGCCACGGTTGATAAATCCATTGTCGTACACTTAAGAGACACCGCAGCTGTTCAAGATGAGTTGAGGGAGGCCTCCAACCAGGAAAACTGGAGCAATGATTTGGCCAAATGCCAGGCCCGGAGGGAGACTCTCGAAGAAATCCATGCCCGAGGGTTCAACCTTGCCGAGGAGATAGACGAGGCAAAGGCGCAGGAAACCAATGCCAGGTTTCTTGTCTCTTCCGATGATGATGATGTAGCGAGTGGCTCTAGGGATGGGGAAGGTGAAGAAGATGTTCTCGAGGGAGAGGAGACTCCCGAAGATAGAGCTGCCGAAGCTGTAGTTCCTGAGGATGGCGCTCCCGTGGATATGACCCCGAAAATAGATTATATTCTCTTTTCTTTTATGTGCAAGGCCCCTTGCGGGCATTGTAAATATGTTTTGTAAAACACCCCTCATGAATATAAAGTATCTTTTCGCTCTATCCTCAACTTGTGTTGAGTTTTAATTTGTTTTAATTTGCAGAAGATTTTGATAATTCACACAATCAGTCCGATTATTGATTCGGACTAAGAACATAATAAACCCTTAGGTTTTTATTGATCAATATAATACCCCTTAAGGTTTTGTTAATCCTCAAGCTAAGCTTAAATCAATTCGATATGAGCTCGGAATAATGGGACTCTTGAGTACAAGTTGAGTGAGAGCAAGGTCTCGAAATCTATATTTTGGCCCTTAAGCTCTTTTAAGTTGGCCCTTAGGCTGTTATATATTGACCCTTAGGCTCTTTAAGTCGGCCCTTAGGTTCTTTAGGTTGGGCCGATCGGCCTTTAAAGTGGCTATATTTTTTCCCTCTTTTCGACTAAAAGAATTAGTAAAAATTTTGTACGCCTTAGCATGTGTTTTTTGTGCCCGTTGGGTTTTTCGAGGGTTCGACGTATCGGAACCTTATTAGAAACTTGTTTGTGTAATAATAATCGAATACCTCTTGAGATTTTTCCGAAGGCTGATGTTTATCGAAGCCTTTAAATTATTCGAGGGCTGAATTTATCGAAGCCCTTTATATATTGCTTTTGCCGACAGTAGCCTGATTTAACCGGTTTTCAATGTTTGAATGCCTTTAATTTATGGCAGAAGTCGGACGTCTCTAAGATGCATTATTTTGGCCATAGCCTATATATGACCGTACTCTTTATTATGGTCGTAGCATTCGGGTATGTCACTTGGACTTGTTTCCCGATAACTTTTCGAACTTGTTCGAAAAGTCAGTCCCCGAGTATATTGGCCTTGGCCTTTGTTTCGAGGGGGTACCTCTTTGAGGTCTTATGAGTCCGAGTTTTCAATGACTCGAATGTAGTGATTGTCGATGATAGTCCCCGAGTATTCTGGGGTGCTTTTATGCTTTGGCTCTTATTCAGTTTCCCATAGGATTATAAGTGTAGCGCTCGTATAATAGTAGACTTGTTTGAGACACAAAGTGTTTTTGATATTAATATAATGCTTCTTCAAATAATTGATACATGTGTACATGCTTTGTCGTGGGGGCTCGACTATTCTATAAGGACATGGTTCATCTGACTGTTTGGTCCATTACAAAGTTTTCCTATCAAGGCCCTCTTAGGCATAATGTATTTTCCTTGAAAATATAACCTCCGAGGGTGATTCCCCCCAGTATTCAAGGTTGATTGAAAAGAATCCTTGGATACTGTTGAGCTCTCATTAGGTAGCACATAATTGTTGCCTCGTTAAAAACCTTGCCGGTAAAACCCATTTGGGACAAAATCTGATATAAGGGAAAAAGAGTACAATGCATGCTTTAAAACCTAAGGCCTTTATGTAAACAGGGTGTCTTTGAGATCGCGTGTCTTCGATAGCTTCGATCGAAAATATGTAATAAGTTATTTATAAACTCAAACAGATAAAAAGGATAAAGTCATACCTTAGCAGTAGTATCGTTTGAGTAATGATATGTTCCAATTGTTTGGTAGTTGTTCACCTCCCATTGTGCTAAGTTTGTAAGATCCTTTACCGACAACTCCTAGGACTCGGTACTGTCCTTCCCAATTCGTGCCTAGTTTCCCTTCATTAGGGTCTCGAGTTTGAGGGTGACCTTTCATAGAACTAAGTCCCTGATTCCAAAGTGTTGAAGGTTGGTCCTTCTATTGTAGTATCTTTCGATTCTTTGCTTCTGTGCGGCCATTCGAACAAGCGTTGTTTCTCGCTTTTCATCTAATAACTCGAGGCTAGCATTCATGGCCTCGTGATTTGACTCCTCTGATGCATGTTGAAACCTCGCGCTGGGTTCTCCAACCTCGACGGGGATGAGGGCCTCAGAGCCATATACTAGAGAAAATGGGGTGTCCGCCGTGCTAGACTTCGATGTCATCTGATATGCCCAAAGGACCTCGGGTAAAACTTCTCTTCATTTCCCTTTCGTATCATCCAATCTTTTCTTCAAGTTTGAATGATAGTTTTATTTGTTGACTCAGCCTGTCCATTTCCAGTTGGATGATATGGTGTCGATAAGATCTTCTTTATTTTGTGTGCCTCGAGGAACTCCGTCACATTGCTGCCGATGAATATTTTCCATTGTCACATACAATCTCGGCAGGTATCCCGAACTGGCATATGATGTGGTCCCAAATGACGTCAATAACTTCTTTTTCTTTACCCATCTCAAAGGCTTGTGCTTCCACCCACTTAGAAAAATAATCAGTCATAAACAGAATAAATTTTGCTTTACCTGGGGTCGTTGGTAGAGGGTCGACTATATCCATTCCCCATTTCATGAAAGGCCACGGGGATAGGACCGAATGGAGTTGTCTCTAGGATGATGGATCATCGGTGCGAATTGTTGACACTTATCACATTTTCTGACAAATTCCTTTGTATATTTTTCCATGCTATCCCAGTAGTAACCTTCTCTGATAACTTTGCGAACAAAAGACTCGGTGCCGGAGTGATGCCCACAAGTGCCTTCGAGGATTTCTCGAAGGACATAATCGGTGTACCCTGGCCCCAAACATATTGCCAATGGACCATCGAATATTCTCCTATACAATGTTCCATCTTCATCCAATGCAAACCTAGCAACGTTGGCTCACAGGGCCCTCGATTCTTTGGGGTCCGATGGGAGTTTTCCATTATTCAAATAGTCAATATACTTATTCCTCCAGTCCCACGTTAGACTTGTTGAATTTATCTTGGCATGACCCTCTTCAACCACAGACTTTTATAATTTGACAACAGCCCCTGGGACGATGTCATCTTCATCAATGGAGGATCCCAGATTGGCAAGTGCATCGGCCTCGCTATTTTGCTCTCGAGGCACATGATCCAGAGTCCACTCCTTGAAGTGGTGCAAAGTTACCTATAGCTTATCCAAGTACCGTTGCATTCTATCCTCTCGAACCTCCAAGCTTTTGTTTACTTGGTTTACCACCAATAGAGAATCACACTTAGCCTTGATGATTTTTGCTCCCAAGCTTTCAGCTAGCTCGATACCTGCAACCTTGGCCTCATACTCGGCCTCATTGTTAGTTAATCATGGAGTTTTGATAGATTGCCTAATAGTATCACCTGTGGGTGGCTTCAAAACAATGCCAAGCCCGAACCCCTTAACATTCGAGGCACCGTTTGTGAAGAGGGTCCATACCCCCGATGTTATACCCAAGCTTAACATGAGTTCTTTCTCCACTTCAAGTACGAGGGTCGGTGTAAAATCGGCCACGAAGTCAACTATGATTTGAGACTTGATGGCGGTTCGAGGTTGATATTCGATATTGTACCCATTAGGTTCGACGACCCATTTGGCCAATCGTCCTGATAGCTCAGGCTTATGCAAACCATTTCGAAGGGGTAAGTGGTTAATACACATATAGGATGACATTAAAAATATGGTTTTAACTTTCGAGATGCGCATATCAATGCAAGTGCTAATTTTTCTAAGTGAGGGTACCTAGTTTTAGCATCTCTTAGAGTTCGACTTACGTAATAAATAGGAAATTGTGTACCTTGCTCTTCTTGAACTAGTACCCCACTTACCGCTATCTCAGACACTGCCAAATATAGGTAAAGATTTTCATCTACCTTCGTGGTGTGAAGCAAAGGCGGGCTCGACAGGTATCGCTTTAATTCTTCTTAGGCTTGCTGACATTCGGGGGTCCATGCAAAATCCTTTTTCTTTTTGAGCAAGGAAAAGAACCGGTGACTCGGATCCGATGACCTTGAAATGAATCGACCCAAGGCATCTATTCGCCATATTAGCCTTTGTAAGGCTTTAACACTATCCACGATTACGATGTCCTCGATAGCCTTGATCTTATCGGGATTGATTACGATACCCCGATTTGACACCATAAAGCCATGGAACTTACCCGAGCTAACACTGAAGGCACATTTCTCCGGGTTAAGCTTCATGTTGTATTGCCTCAAAATTTTGAATGTTTCCTACAAATGAACTAAATGGTCCTCCGCGCGCAGGGACTTAATGAACATATCATCAATATAAACTTCCATTATTTTGCCTATTTGTTCTTTGAACATTTTGTTAACTAGGCGCTGGTATGTAGCTCTTGCACTCTTTAGCCTGAAGGGCATTACGTTGTAACAATAAGTTCTAAATTTAGTAATAAATGAAGTCTTTTCCTGTTCCTCCGGGTTCATCTGAATTTGATTGTACCCGGAGTAGGCATCGAGAAAAGTTAGGGTCTTGTGGCTTACTGTGGCATCGATCATTCGATCAATGTTTGTAAATGGAAAAGAATCTTTCAGACATGTTTTGCTCAAGTCCTTATAGCGCACACACATTCTAAGCTTGTTTCCTTTTTAGGAACTACAACTATTCGGGGTATTTTACCTCCCGAATGGATCCTATTTTAAAAAGTTTGGTTACATCGTCTTTTATGAAGGCATGTTTTACCTTGGATAGAGGCCTTCTCTTTTGCTTCATCAGTTTGAACCTGGGATCAGTGCTGAGCCGATGTATGGTGCTTTCCGGTGGGATCCCTGTCATATCTAAGTGGGACCAAGCAAAGAAATCCATATTGTCAATGAGAAATTGAATGAGTTTTTTCCTGAGCTCGAGGGTCAATCCCGTTCCCAGGTATACCTTTCTCTCAGTCAAGTATTCGATAAGTATGACCTGCTCTAGTTCCTCAACAGTTGACTTGGTTGCATCGGACTCTTCGGGAATGATGAAGGTTCGAGGAGTAAGGAAGTCCTCTTCTTTGTCTTCGGTTACTTGTTGTTCCGACTCCGTCGAGGCTGGGGATTGTGATTGCTATTTTGCCGCCTACTTTCCTTTGGTGATCGATTTCTCTAAGGTCAAGGGCTCTGGTATCGGCACCACTTCCTCGATCACAAACATCTCTTTTGCAGCATGTTGTTCTCCGTAGACTGTTTTCACTCCTTCCTCTGTTGGGAATTTTGTCATTTGGTTGAGAGTTGAAGGCACTACCCTCATGTTGTGTATCCATGGTCTCCCAAGGAGCGCAATATACCTCATGTCTCCTTCGATGACATGGAATCTAGTGTCTTGTATGGTGCCGGCTACATTTACTAGCAAGATAATCTCTCCCTTTGTTGTTTCGCTTGCAATGTTGAAGCCATTCAGTACCCAGGATGTAGGTACAATCTGATCTTATAGGCCGAGTTGTTCCACGACCCTCGATCTGATTATGTTTGTTGAGCTACCTGGATCCACTAAAACGCATTTAACTTGAATTTTATTCAAAAGGATAGGGATTACCAGGGCGTCGTTATGAGGCTGAGATACGCCTTCTGCTTCCTCATCACAGAATGATAAGACGTCCTCGGGTATATAGCTCCGAATCTGTTTTTCTCTGGCGATTGATACTTTGGCGCATTTGAACACAGGTCATTGAGGGACATTGACTCCGCCAATGATCATATGGATTACATGTTGTGGTTCTTCTTGTTCATTTTTCCTTGCATCTCTTTCCCTGAAGTGATTCTTAGCCCGATCGCTTAGGAATTCTCGGAGATGGCCCTTGTTGAACAAATGAGCCACTTCTTCCCTTAGTTGTCTGTAATCTTCTGTTCAATGACCATGTGTGCCATGATACTTGCACATCAAGTTCGGGTTCCTTTGAGAAGGATCGGTCTGCATAGTTCTGGGCCATTTAGTGTCTTTGATTCTCCAAATAGCTGAGACCTTAACGCATCTATGTTGAAGTTGTACTCTAATAATCGAGGAGCCTTTGCGGGTCGGTATTTTTATCGAACCCATTCTTACTCATGAGTCCCTGAGAACTTTGACCTCGATCATTTCTCCGATCACTCTGATGAGTGTTATGGCTTGGGCCGCTATTTCTTCGATCGACATATGGCTGATACCTTTCTTCAACACTCAAATCCCGATCTGTGTCCCTCGGGGGCTTGTCCACAAACCTGTTAGGGTGAACTAAACCTGAGGGGGCTCCCAACTTATCATCCTCAACCCTAATTTTTGATTGGTAATGGTTGTGCACATCTGACCACGTCACTGCTGGATACTCGATTAATTTATGCTTTAATTGTCGAGAAGCAATAGAGCTCCGCATGTTCAAACCCTACATAAAGGCCTGTATTGCCCAGTCATCGGAGACCGGTGGTAGTTTCATTCTTTCCATCTGAAACCTGGACACGAACTCCCTTAGCATCTCGTCATTCCTTTGTTTTATCTTGAAGACGTCTGATTTCCTCGTGGCCACCATTATAGCCCTATTGTGTGCTTTCACAAAGGCATCTGCTAACATAGCAAACGAGTCAATAGAGTTAGGATCTAAGTTGTGATACCAAATCATAGCTCCTTTCGACAATGTTTCTCCAAACTTTTTCAACAAGACTGATTCGATCTCATCGACATTCAAATTATTTCCTTTGATTCTGCAAGTGTATGAAGTAATATGCTCGTTGGGGTCATTGTTCCGTTATATTTTGGTATATCGGGCATGCAAAATTTTTTGGGAATGTACATCAGAGCCATACTCTGAGGGAATGGTTTTTGTATGAAATTTTTGGCATCTAAACCTTTCAAAATTGGAGGTGCCCTCAGTATCTGGTCTACACGAGAGTTATAGGTCTCCACCTTTTTGTCATTGTCGTCAATTTTCTTTTCCCCGGACTCGATCCTCTTGGTTAGCTCTTAGAGCATCCTCAAAATTGTGGGGTCAGTCCCCGAACCACTTTCATCGGGCCTTTCTAACGCTGGTTTAGTACGTCGAGTGTTTACTGGTTTGGCTATATTTGGAGTTTTATTCTGACTCTGAAGTTCAGCGATGGCGATTTGCTGAGCTTGTAGCATCTCGAATATCACTTGGAGGCTGACTCCCCCATCTCTCATTCCTTGTTTTCTTTGGCAACCGGGCCGAGCTTCCCTATGTATATTTCCTTCGAGGTCCGCGCCTAGATCTGCATTCAAAGAGATGTGCAAACTAACATCAACCGGTTCCATATTTGGCACTTCCTCTGGGTTTATAGGTGGTACACTGACCCCTGTGTTGTTGTTTTCTCCAAGACCTTCGCTGTCATGAATGGGTACATTTTGTGAGCTAGACATGTTTCCGCCTAAGAATCAAAAAATCTTGACAAGAAAAAGTGTAAAAATAACGTGTGTAACGAGAATCAGTAAAGAAACAATCACTATTATCTTTAGCACCATGGTGGGCGCCAAACTGTTTACCTCAAAAATATGAGTAACAATTATATTTGATTTGTGGTTTTAAAGATATGTGATTTGGTTCAATACTAATTAATAATCAAGAAGTATGTAGTAGAAATGAAAGAGACAAGTGAATCAAACTAATGTTACTCAACAGCAGTGACCTCGAGGTAGGCTTAGAATAATAACAACAACTAAGTAATAAAAGTAAAGTAAGAACAATAGAGCTAAAGGACAATATTGATGAACAGTAGGCGAAAAGGTAGAGAGTATATTATTTGCTCAATGATCAGATGGTGTTGCAAATGATTGGGGTCCAAATAAGGAATATTTCTATTTATAGTAGGCAATATTCTTGATACAGCTGTCTAACCGCCTAGTACGGAATCGTACAATCCTATTCCGGGATTTGCGCTATGATTTTGGGGACGTGGCAGGAATCTAGCTCATTCTGTTATACGTTCATAACGGTACTATTTTGGAGTCGAGCATACTCAGCTCTGGTACTCCTCGTACTCCTATTTCTCGAGCATTACACTCCGTCTTCGAGCTCGAATCTGGTTCACCGGGCTCGAACTCGACTTCGCCCGGACTTGGGCCTAGGATGGACCCTCGAGCCTACAAATTGGAGCCATATGATTTTGGTTGTATATAATAACTAGTTTACTTTTTTATTTTTATTTATAAGTGGATGAAAATTGAAAGAGAAAGTGTTGCAAGCTATAGTCTCGCTATCGTACATCGGATAAAAAGGGTAACATTTCACGCTTTATAGTGAGCAACTTAATCTTGTGTGATGCAACTGTCATGATCCATTTCCCACCATAATTCGTGATGGGGCCCAACGCTACTGTTAGGCAAGTCAACAATTTAATCAACATGAAAATCGATGGTTCTAACGCATTTTAAAATAATGGCAAAAATAATTAATTGAAGTTGCTCTATTTTTATAAAAATACTATCACTATCTTCAAGATTAGAATATGATCAAAATGCAATGCCAAATGCCGTGACAAAAATGCATCCAAGATTATAGTCTAAATTCCAAGAATCTTAGAAGGGGACTCCGTTTGCTGCGGGTCGTAATATGGAATGTAGTTCACCACAAAGTCTCCCCAGCATTTGCGCCTACACGCATGTGTGACCACCAAATGTACTTGTCTCAATACCTGCACAATTAGTACAGAAGTGTAGTATAAGTTAAATCAACGCGTACCTAGTATGTACCTGGCCTAACCGCGAGAAGCAGTGACGAGGGGTTGACATCGACACTTACTAGTGGCCCAATAATCAAGTACAATAAAAGTAGACGTATATGAAGCATAAAAAGTAAAAGCAATGAAGCATATGTATGTGTATAACATAATCCTCAATAGAGGGGAAAATACTAAGTCCTCAAATACCGTATATTACATATAATAGAATACATAATGATCAATCCCAAATAAAACATCATATCTAAAGTCAGAAAGACACATAGGTACACTGAATCCTTATGGAATATTATGCTCGATTCTGTCGAGGCGAACGATTCGGTCACATAAAAGAGATGTTACAATATATTGTCGTGGCATATGACCCCATAAGATTATGTTACATGATACTACCGAGGCGAACAACTCGATCCCATAAGAGTGTGTTACATAATATTGTCAAGGTGAATGATCTGATCCCATAAGAGTACTGCTGAGGCGTTCAGTCCAATCTCACAAGAATATGAAACTTTGATGGGTCACTTACCCCACTCACGAATATACGTGGAAGTTATCAAATTCAAGAAACTTTCAGACGAATACGCACAACGGGGGAGAAATCCGTAAAAGGAAGTATAATTTCCACGACTAATCAAGTAGCTCGTCAAGTATCTAAAATAGCAAGGTTCGATAATTTATGCAAGTCCAGCCTCAGGCTAAAATATTAATTAAGGCATTTAAACAGGCAAGAATAACTCAAACAATACAATTAAAACATGGTGCGAGTCTAAGTTTACCTGAACATAATCAAGAATTCTAACATACTCATGGACACTTATCATCTCATGCATGTGTGGCTCCCATAACATGTAGCACATAAATTTGTTAGCACCTACGAATTAAATTCCCTCTTATAAGGATAGACAAGAGAGGTAACTCACTTCGAAGTCCAATAACCGACTCCAACACTTCTCTAACACATCAAACAAATGCCAAACGATTCAAAACTAGTCAAAGAACGTGCAAACCAATAAAAATATACCAAAGACTCATAATTTAATCAATTAGAAATAATTTCCAACTCCACACAAAAACATCAACAAGGTCAACCCCCATGCCCACGCTCCTAGATTTCGAAAATTCTCGAAGATAAATATTACCCATAGTATCACGAACTCAAATATATAATTTATTCCCATATCCATGTTAAATTTCGTGACCAAAATTAAATAATACCTTTTTTAAGTTTTCTTCCAATATCCCACAATTTTTACCAATTTGAATTTTTAAATCCATACATAATCCTTGTATTTAACTTACAACAAGTGAAAATGATTTATCTTATGATAGAATATGAAAATGGCTCCTCTAAATTGCCAAAAATTGCCTTAGCGAGAGAGAAATGAATTGAAATGAACAAATTCTCGATTTACTAACTTATATTGTGCCCAGGCCCGTCCTCTTCGCGATCAAGAAGGACAAATATACAGCTACCCAAAAATCATCTTCGCAAACACGAGATCGGGTCCGTGAACACGATGCCTCGCCTGCCCTACACGAAAACGAAGGCCAACCTCCAGTCCCAGCTTCTTCTTCGCGAACGCGACCCTCCTGACCAAGTCCATTTTTGAATGAGAAGGCTAAATCATCACCTTATTTGAGGAAGTAGCCGTGGAAGATTTCGCAAATGCAAAACACCACTGCCCCAAGCCTGTGCAAACATGGCTCAGCCAACGCGAACGCGAAGTGCAAATGGCCTCCAGACTAAATGCTTCATCGCGAACACGTGCCTCTCACCCCATACGAGAAGAATAAAAAAAGAGCCAGCAACTAGCAGCAAAAGCACTCCAATATGGTCCGAAACCACCCCGAAACACACCTGAGGCCTCCCAAATCCCGTCCAATCATACAAGCCAGTACCAATACCTTGTCCAAACTTATCCAAAGGTTTGAAACGCCATGAATAACATCAAAACCAAGAATCGACAACTTTTAACTTTAAACCTTCAAACTTTGCTGAACGCATCCGAATCACACTTAGATATTTCGGATTATGACTAAATTGCGCACACAAGTTCTAACAAACTAAACCTATTCAAGGTCCCGAAACATTTCCCGAAGTCCTATAACGCCAAAGTGCACTCTAAGTCAAACTTAGCTAATTCAAAACCTTCAAAATGCAAACTTTCAATAATAAGTGTCGAATCACTCATGAACCACACGATACTCAACCCGAATATACGCCCAAGTCCGAAATTACCTTACGAACCTATAGGAACCTTCAAATCCTGATTCCAATATCGTATGCTAAAAAGTCAAACCTTGGTCAACTATTCCAACTTAAAGCTTCTGAATTGAGAATTATTCTTCTAAATTAACTCCGAACTTCTCAAAAATCAAAACTGATTGCACGTTAAATCATAATACGAAAAGTGAAGCTACTTAAGGTCTCAAACTGGCCGAATGACATGTTAGAGCTCGAAACGACTGGTCGGGTCATTACATTTTTCCTCACTTAAATATATGTTCATCCTCAAACATGCCAAGAGTCATTCCCAAGCTTCCGAATCACAAAATAACTCCCCGTGCACACAATCGTGCCACCTTAATCCATATGAGCACATTAGCTCAACCCAGACTGAAGATCATTCCTGCTACCTAAATCCACAAGCCTTAGAATCAAATTCCAACATACGAAATTTCCTATAAAGTCCGATTATTGCATACATACATTGTATCAATCTCCTCAAGTTGTACCAAAATATACATATACACCCAAGTCATAACCACACGATGTACCACATTGCTCATATGCCTATGGTAATATCAGCCAACTACAATAGCTACAAATTTCGAAACCTGATACCGGTAATATACCTCCTGACACATAAAAGCCCTATTCCAATCCTACAATACTGCAACGATGAAAATGATGTGCAGAACTCATAACCACCTGTCAAATCAATATTTCATGGAGTTCCTCCATTCGACAAGAACCATTTCAGCATTCTAAACTGATTATCAACATTCCCCTCCAAGCATACATTATACAAATCTGATTGTACTAATTCCACGTCCAATAATCTCATCTCACCCAATACGAGCCACTCGATCATTAAGCCACATCAAGCCCCATCTAAAATCTCATATGACGCCCTCCATTAGCTAACAAGCCACATCTCGAATATGACCAATAAGGAAAGAAAACCGAGTACCGAACTATCTAACCCGTGTAATGAATAAACCAACCAAACAAATGCTGTGAACCTATCCCACATACGAGATGCAATCACACAAAATAAGTATAAGGAACTGTATCCAACATCTCACCATTGCGACGTGCAAACCAATCCACACATGATATCGTTGCAGCATGCAACCCCATACAAAGATCATATTCGTGGCGGTGTGCCACCCGATCCACACGTAACAATTTGCATGGGAATACCCATCGAGCCAAAATTCTCATACTCACTAGACACACGTATATCAACCCCAAGCATGCCAAGTGCATAAACATAACCCTAGGGAGATTGTCACCACCCAAAATTCAACTAGTCGTGATGGTACATAACCTAACCTGCTAGGTAAGCCAATTATTCATAAACACTATCCAAATGAGATTAACAGGAAATAAATGATGAAATAACTGAATTCATATACAATAACCCAAATATTGGTAGTCCAAGTCATGAGTTTCTAAAACTTAGAGTTACAAAACTGATAGGAAAACGATACACCATCTATTTGACATGTACATAACAGAATCTCAAATCTAAAACTACTAAGAACAAGTGGTAGTGGTAACTGAAATGCGGGTACATCTTTAATGCTAGCTCCCACCATTCACAACAACATCACCTCCAAGATCTACACGCAAGGTGCAGAAGTGTAGTATGCGTAAAACCGACCCCATGTACTCAAAAAGTAACAAACATAACCTCAAGTTGAAAGTAGTGACGAGCTCGAAAAATGGTCAGAGTCCAACACCAATAGCCAATAACTACTCGTAATAATATAATGAAGGCAGTAAAGTAATAACTCAAAAGATATTATGCTCACCTCGTTCACAGTTACAAAAAAAATAGACATTCTTTTCAAGTACAACAATAAATCCCAAATCTTTCACTGGAGTCACAAAAATAAGAGTATATCAGAAACATCATGATTTTTCCCAAACTTTCAACAATAGATGTGATATTTCATTATCAGATAGCACGAGGAAAGTATATCTCTCTGCCTACATGTAATTATGTGTGTCAAGTCATCAGTTATCATATACCGTCTAGCATGAGAAATATACATCTCAATGCCCACATGTGAAATGTACATGTCAAATCATGAATGCCACAATACTGTCTACCATGTGAAAAATGCATATATATGCCTCCATGCCAAATATGCATGTCAAATGAATGATTTCACGATGATATTCCCAGGTACTCTCACCCTGAACATACTCAAGTTGTTTGTCTCAATTGTCTACTTCATCACACACACAATCACTCAGCACTGTACGGGTGCCTGTCTCATAAGCCCCTCACCAAAGCACGTGTATATGTATCATGTGTCTGCGCTCACTGCTGGTATGCCAGACTCCGGAGAGGCGGATCCTGCCCAAGTGATAATTAAAAGCCTATAAGGCCTGTTGTATTATGCAGCCCGATCTACAATAATCATAAAGCCAATAAGGCTTTCTACGGTGTGCAGTCCGATCAACAATAATACCAATAGTAATAAAGCCAGTATGGTCTGATGTGGCGTGTAACCCAATCCACAACAACACTCAATTCGGCTCTATGTCCCATCTTAGTCATCAACCTCTCAAGTCTCAAGGGCTCACAATCTCATACCACTCAGCTCAACAACTTTATTTATGCAAAATAATGATAACATGTGATGTAATGATGAATGATGAACAAAGACTAAGATATGATATGAAAATAAAGAACCATGACTGAGTGTATAATTACAGTTAAATCAGATAACTCAAAACAACAGAAATAATATCATTAAGCCTTAACCAAATAATCATATAGCCTAAATATATCTTCTAACATGATTCACAACTCAGATAATCAAACAAGTAGGGAAACATGGTTTTAACAAGATATGACAGCAAAACAATTTCGGTCATAGTCTAACATTCAACTTGAATCATGATTACCCCAGTGCACGCCCTCACGCTCGTCACCTAGCATGTGCGTCACCCCAATACATCTCTTGCAATATGGTTCCCAGGGTTAAATATTCTAAAATCCAAGTTTAGATATGTTATTTACCTCGAACAAGCCAAATCAAATGTCGAGCAAGATAAACAATACCCTAAAATGTCATCCCGCACGTATCAACCTCTGAACGACTCGAAACTAGTCAAAAGCAACTCAAAAACATCAAAACCATAGGAGACAAACCCAATCGATAAAGGTCGAATATTTAATCAAAAACTCTAAGTCAACCAAAAATTCAAACCCAGGCCCGCACCTCAGAACCTAACAGAACCTACAAAATCTGATAATTCATAAAGTTACGAGTCCAACGATAATAATTTAACTCAAATTTGATTCCGAATTGATGTTCAAATCTCAAAAAATCATTTTAGGAAAGTTTAGACAAAAATCCATAATTTTTCATTAAATTTCATAATCCAAATGTCATAATCGGAGATAGATTCATAAATATAATCGAAACCGAGTAAAAAACTACTTACCCCAGCCCAAATTGGAAAAATCCCCTCCAAAATCGCTCAAATCCGAGCTCCAAAACCATGTGACAAAAAGTAACTAAATTTTGGAATATGTTAAATAACACAACAACTGTTATAGCTCAAATCAGATCATAGAAGATCCCGAAACTCATATGTGATAATCCTAATAATCCCTGCGCGATTACACCCAAGATATCCTTTTGAGTCACCCAATTTGGCCTTAAAATAAGGGAGATATGATGTTTTGAAGTTTTAAAGGAAGTCTGAAAATTTAAGGGACAAAAATGACATTTTTGTAATTATTTTACACCAGAAAATCAATAACAAAAGAATCTTCGTTTTAGCACCCAAAACTCATTCGGAACGTCCCGGAGACAAATCATATATGCATTTCAATCATAAAACATGCTATGAATATGATCGCGCAGTCAAAACACTGAAAAGAAGTCATATTGACTCGATATTGACCATGGTCAAACTCCAAATCCTTAATTAGTTTCTCAACCAATTATGCAAAACACACCCAAGCCCCTCGGGACCCCATTCATTCATACCAATAAGTACACATACATTATCCAAACTTATAGAAAGCCTCAAAAAATCCACGAGAACATCACAACAAAGAATCGAGGCTCAAACGGAATATAATTTCTCTTAAGTTATTAAATCTTCATTCTTTCAAAAGAGTGTCTGAATCACACTTAAACACTTCGGATTACTTCTAATTGTTGCACATAAGTTCAACTCAACTATATAGACCTATCCAAAGTCTCAAAACACCAATTTGAGTCCAATAAAATCAAAGTCAACTCTTGGTCAAACTTGCGAACTCTTAAGTTCTTCAAATTGCCTACTTTCGACAAATAGTGTTGAATCCTTCTAAGAACCTCCAAAATCGAATCTGAACATATACACAAGTCCATAATCATCATACGAACCTATCAGAACCATAAGAACTCAATCCCGAATCCGTTTACCCAAAAGTCAAACCTTGGTAAACTCTTCCAATTTAAATCTTCCAAATCGAGAGTCATTCTTCCAAATCAATCCTGAATCACTCGAAAATTAATACCGACCACATCATATGAAGATACTCAAAGTATCAAACCACCTAATGGAACACTAAAGCTCAAAATGACCGATTGGGTCGTTACGGAGATAGATAACATCTTGTGGTACAAAGGGCCAAGCACGACTAAGGTGAAATAAACAACCAGCATCTCGAGAGCCATCTCACTCATATAACACCACACGCCTACATAGGACCACAACACGTACGTGAATAATCAATCTGCCTCATAACCCACATAGTATAAAAGAGTAACACATGAAATAGACGACGACATGAATAATATCCACCACGCCCGAATACTTATCCATAGACAAATGTTGTGCTGAATAAATATATCTGATCTAGTGTAGAATATACCTTCACATTAGGCCCACCAATGGACCTCTAAACCAATTCCGAACATCTAAAAATGGGTAAGTATCTTCTCAAGATCCACAATGAACATATTCATGACACATACAAACAACTGTCAAATCCAAAACAAACTTCCACAGTCAGCAACCATAGGAACAATGTGTCTCTCCAACTTGCGATATTATCAGAATCTCCGTACCTGACCCCATTCTCTACTACTTAAATGACTGACACGTCATACCTACATAATCATCCCATGGGAGATACTCTCATAATCTTCTGCACCAAGTAACAAAATCTGAACATCAATAGCTACCAACCATGTTATTTGTGTAGTGCTAGTCAAGCATCCGCAAATTGATACACACGCCTCTTTCACAAAACACATCATTCTCAGGCGACACTAAAGTAGTGCTAGTATACTCTGAACATCTGAAATCTCCCCTGCTCCTTCGAGCTCGTGACATTCTTGTCAAAATTGAACCGCAACCTTGATCCTTCAATTCCAATTCCATACTATTCACTACACCTATCATGCTATTACGCGAGAGTACAAGAATTTCATCTAAACTCCTTAACCACCAGTAGAATAACACTATATCGGCTAGAAACCTTTCATTTGACTTAATTCAAAAGAAAAATTGCAACACACAACCAACTTTCTATAACCGCACAAGACACACATCTCAAGTCGTGGTCCAAACCGTCATAAATATTTTAGGATCCATTTGCACATAACAAAATCATCAAAATTGAATACCTCTAAATCAACCAAATTGCGGAGACTCCCAATCCACAAGCATTGCCACGAAACACCTATATGGTCTTTATCATACCGAACGAACCAATCATTTCCCCTATCTTGTTGCTCCAAGCCACTAAACTGACCCAACTTCTTCGGAAATCCTCTTGACCTGCTTTCAGAATAACACTTCTTTTCCCAACATACAGTGGATCCAAATCAACACTCGCTAGTGACCCCATATCACAAGACCACGTCTCTCAATACCCATAAGCCATTTTATACCCTCTCATGCACACAATAGTACCTACTACTGATACGTCCGTTTTGATGAGACCTTTTACAAATTCAACACTGCTCATTTATTCTCTCTAACACCTCATGCAGACCCGGTAATAAAATAGAAATACTCCGAGCATCTTTCACACTCCGCTACGAAACCCAATCCTCATCCATACAACGAACCCAAAAATCCTTAGGCACCACGCCTTAAATCTCAAACCCACTAGAACCATTGTTTAAAGTCGCCCACTCTATGTCAGTCCGATTATATATCCAAACAACTAGTGCTCTGTTAGCACATGAATACTCTAAAGAAGCAACCGAGTGAATACCTTCCCTTGCACATCACATTCACAATGAAGCATAAAATTTGAGTCATCCCACAATATTCACATGAATCGATAAGGCGAAATGTAGAATACAATCATCAGATTCCTTGCTCGAATTACCCATGATGTTCTCTTCCTTAGTCATAACTAATCCACCAAAGTACCAAAATCCAGAAACTATAAAGACATATGACCACGTGACCCAATAACTGATTGTAGGCTCCCCTACTTGGCTTTAAGGCACAATCATATAAACCAAGAACCCAAAATGACTTCTCCTTCTCAGTTACCACGATCCCACACTGTTACCCAGCTAAATTTCTCGTAAGTTACAACAACAACAACCTTAGTGGAATATGACAAGTGGGATCTGGTGAGGGTAGTATGTACGCAGACCTTACCCCTACCTATAAAGGTAGAGAGGTTGTTTCTGAAAGACTCTCAATTCAAGAACTTAAAAAATGGAGCAATAGAGAAACAATAACAACAATAATGTAATAAGACAGTGTAAGAAAATAATACAACAAACAATGAATGAGATCCAGGTATATGAAACTACAAGAGTAGTGTCAATCCTACTACTAATATTGACATACCGTATATAAACAAGGGACAAGGAATATGAAGGTACCCGACTAGTACTACTACTACTGGTAAGACAAGGCAAAACTTTAGACTGACTATCAACTCACCACCCTAATTTTTGACCTCCACACCTTTCTATCGAGGGTCATGTCCTCGATAAGTTGGAGCATATCCATGTCCTGTCTAATCACCTCACCCTAGTTCTTCTTAGGCCTCCCTCTACCCCTCCTCTGACTCGCCACAGGCAACCTCTCGTATCTTTTAACAGGGTCATCAGTGCCTCTCCTCTTCACATTACTAAACCATCTTAGCCTCGATTCCCTCAACTTCTCTTCAACAGGAGCCACAACCACTTTGTCCCTGATATATTCATTCCTAATCTTATATTTTCTGGCATGCCCACATATCTATCACAACATCCTCATTTTTGCTACTTTCATCTTCTAGGCATGAGATTTCTTGACTGGCCAACACTCATCTCCATATAACATGGCCGGTCTAACTACCACTTTATAGAACTTGCCTTTACGTATAGGTGGCACATTCCTGTCACACAAAACAGCAGAAGCAAGCCTCAATTTTAACCACCCGCTCCTATACAATTTGTGACATCCTCGTAAATCTCCCTGTTACTCTGTATAATAGACCCAATATATTTGAAACTCTCTCTCTCTTGGGGATGATTTGGGTATCAAGCTTCACGTCCACTCCCGCTTCATGCGTCCCAACACTGAACTTACACTCCAAGCATTCTATTTTTGTCCTGCTCAACTTGAAACCTTTAGAGTCCAGGGTCTGTCTCCATACCTCCAGATCAACATTAACAACGTCTCGCATCTCGTCAGTAAGAACTATATCATCTGCAAATAACATACACCATGGCGCTTCCCCCTAGATGTTACACGTCAGCACATCCATCGCTAGGGCAAATAAACTTCGGCTAAGAGCTGATCCCTGATGCAATCCCATCACTACTAGAAAATAATTCGAATCCCCTCCCACGGTCCTCACCCAAGTGTTAGCTCCTTTGTACATGTCCTTAATTACCCTAATAAGCACTACTGGAACGTCGCTAACCTCCAAACATCTCCACTACTGACGAGACTTAATGCGTTCAAACAAGGACAAAGACACCACAACACAAACAAGACTTCCGCCAAGTTCGGAGATATTAAATCTCACTACTCCGTCAACTGAAGCCTGAACATTCATAGCCCAATTGCCTCTTCTGCGTTGGAATTAAATACTGAATCTTCCAGTCACGAACCGAATAATCCTCCTCATAAAGTATTTATTGTTGCAACGCATAAGTAAATACCCTACCGTTGACACCAACACTACATGATAACAATGCGAGAAACATCACAATACACCGTGTATAGCACATAAATCGTGGGCAAAACCTACACTGGACTGAAACGTCTGAACACCTCTCCACAAGGCAACTATAATGGTGGGCCCGCATACGCAGGGAAAAACATCTTGCACTATATTTGTAGCATCTCTAAAACTCATCGGTGCCCAACTGATAGTGAATGGTAGACATCGCGTACGAACAAAATCAAGTCGCACGATAAGGAATCAAGAAAGGGAAGTTTTCTTGACAACACCGTAGCCTCTCAAAGATAAGTACAAACGTGTCCGTACAGATCCACAAGACTCTACTAGACTTACTCATACTCGTGAGACCTAAGTAAACCTAGTGCTATGATACCAAGCTTTCATGCCCACCATAAGCCGTGATTGCACACAACGCTGCTGTTAGGCAAGCCAACAATTTAATCAACACGATAATTGACGGTTCCTAACATATTTTAATATAATGGTGAAATAATTATGCAAAATTTCTCTATTTTTATTAAATACTAGCATTATCATCAATATTAGAATATGATCAAAATTCAATACTGAATGTCGTAACAGAAATACATCCAAGATTAATGGTCTAAATTCCCAAGTGCATTAGCATTTACTAGAATATACAATACTACAACAACAACTCTCTAGAATAGAAACTAGCTAGAATGCAATAATGAATAGGAAGAGGACTATGTGTGCTACAGATCGTAACATGACATGCAACTTACCACAAAATCTCCTTAGCAGTTGCGCCTACGCTCATGTGTGACCACCAAATATACATGTCTCAGTACCTGCATAATTAATGCAGAAGTATAGTATGAGTACGTAAATCAACCTGTAACTAGTAAGCATCTATCCTAACCTCGAGAAGTAGTGACAAGGGGTCATACTCAACACTTACTAGTGGTCCAATAATCAAGTACAATAAAATTAGACATGTATGAAGAATATGTAAAAGCAACAAAGTAGATGTATGTGTATGACACGATCCTCAACAGAGGGGCAAATACTAAGTTCTCAAATACCGGATACTACCTTGAATGGAATATATAATGTAATCCCAAATAAAATATAACATCTCAAGTAAGAAAGACACATAGGTACGCTAATTCCTTATCGAATATTACGCATGATTCTACCGAGGCGAATGGTCGGATCACATAAGAGTGATGGTACAACATCTTGTTGTGGCATATGGTCTGGTCCCATAAGAATATATTACATGACACTGCTGGGGTGAACGGTCCAATCCCATAAAAATATGTTACATGATACTGTTGGGGCAAACAGTCCGATCCCATAAAAATATGTTACATGATATGCCGAGGCGAACGGTCCGATCCCATAAAAATATGGTACATGATATGCTGAGGCGTGCTGTAAGAGTAATATTGAAGCGTTTAGCCCGATCCCATAAGAGTACTGCTAAGGCATTCAAACTGATCCCATAAGAATATGAAACTTTGGCGGGTCAGTGGCCCCACTCACGAATATACGTGTGAGTTATGAAATTCAAGAAACTTTCGGACGAATACGCACAACGCGAGAGAAATCTATAAAAGGAAGTATAATTTCCATGACTAATGAAGTAGCTCATCAAATATCTAAAATAACAAGGTTCGATACTTTATGCAAGTCCAGTCTAAGGCTAAAATAATAAGGTATTTAAACAGGGAAGAATAACTTAAACAATACAATTGAAACATAGTGTGAGTCTACGTCTACCCGGACAAAATTAAGATGTTTAGCGTACGCACGAACACTCGTCACCTCATATGTGCGTATCACCCATAACACGTAGCTCATAACAAATATAACATCTACAGGGTAAATTTCCTCTTAAAAGGTTAGACATACTTACCTCGCTCCAAAATCCGATAACCGGCTCCAACACCTTTCTAACACCTAAAACCAATGTCAAACGAACTGAAACTAGTCAAAGAACGTGCAACCCAATCAAAATTATACCCAAAGACTCGTAATTTAATCAAATAGAAACAATTCCCAAATCCACACGAAAAGTCAACAAGGTCAACCACTGGGCCCACGTGCCCGACTTTCGAAATTCTAAAAGATAAATATTACCTATAGTATCACCAACTCAAATATATAATTTATTACCAATTCGTGGTCAAAACTCAAAATACTATTTCTAGATTTTTTTTCCAAAATCCCATAATTTCTACCAATTTCAATGTTTAAATCCATACATAATACATGTATTTAACTCACAACAAATGGGAATCACTTACCTTATAATAGGTGATGAACATGTCTCCTCCAAATCGCCCAAAGTTGCCTTAGCAAGAGTGAAATGAGCAAATTCTCGATTTGCCAACTTATATTCTGCCCACGCCCTTCCTCTCCATGATTGCAAAAGACTTCTCGCGATCGCGAAGGCCAATCTGCAGCTACCCAATAATTCTCTTCGCGAACGCGAGATTGGGTCCGACGAACGCGATGCCTTACCTGGCCTTCCTTACGCAAACGCGGTCGTCCCTTTGTGAACGCAAAGGCCAACGTCCAATCCCAACTTCTTCTTCGCGAACATGATCTCGCTATCGCGAACATGAAGCATCACTGCCCCAAGCCTCCGCGAACGCGACTCACCCAATGTGAAGCACAAATGGCCACTAGCTTAAATCTTTCATCGCAAATGCATTCCTCCCACCACATTCGCAAAGAACAAAACCAGCAACTAGGAGCAGCAATGCACTCGAACATGGTTTGAAACACCCCCGAGGTCCCCGGTACCCCGTCCAATCATACAAGTCAGTCTCAATACTTTATCCAAACTTATGCTAAGCTCGAAACTCCACGAATAACATCAAAACCAAGAATCGACGATCAAAACCCTTTTTTTAACGTTCAAACCTTCAAACTTCGCCGAAGCGTCCGAATCACACTTAGACATTCTGGACTATGAGCAAACTTCACACACACGTTCCAACCAACTAAATGAACATATCCAGGTCCCAGAACATTTCCTAAAGTTCGATAACGCTAAAGTCCAATCTAAGTCAAACTTAGCTAATTCAAAGCCTTCAAAATGCAAACTTCCGATAATAAGCGTCGAATCACCCTCGAACTACCGATACTCAACCTGAACATACGCCCAAGTCGGAAATCACCTTACGAACCTATATGAACCTTCAAACCCCGATTTCGATGTCGTTTACTCAAAAGTCAAATCTTGGTCAACTCTTCCAACTTAAAGCTTCCGAATTGAGAATTATTCTTTTCAAATAACCTCCGAACTTCTCGAAAATCAAATCGACTACACGTGCAAGCCATAATACACAAAGTGAAGCTATTTAAGGTCTCAAACTGCCGAACGAGGATAGTTGGAATTGAAGATGTGGCTAGTATTCGCTTGTTCCCATGGAGCGGGTTGTCAGTAAGGAGGAGATAATTGGGGTGTGTTGTTAATTTAATTATATAAAATCTAAAAAATATTTTACTCATAAAAGAATTAATATGAAAGAAATTAAATTGAGATTTGCTTTCCCAGTGGGTGGGTTATGGAGGAAATGTTGGTGTTATATTAAATCGAAAAAATATTTTAGTCCAAAAGAAATAATTGGGGACATTAAATTATAAACAAAGTAATTAAAACAATAAATCACTTTTTTCCACATTTCTTTCCAATTGTGGAAAATCTGCAAGGAGTTGTCAATGGAAAATTACTTGCGAAAAATCCTTCTTTCATGAATTTTTATCAAGTTTCCTGCAAATTATTAGTGTTTCTTGCGAAAATATCTGTAAGTAATTTATATGAGAATTCGAAATCCCCAAGTGATGTACTTAAGAATGTTAAAATTCGCCATTAATAATTACTTATGAAGATTTTTCTATAGGACCTTTTTTCATAGCAAAATTCACAAGAAATTACATTACATGCGAAATTTCCTATATAAAATTCCGAGGAAAATCCCCATGTAATTTGTAGCGATACATCTGTAATGCATGCGTTTTGATCTATTTAGAATCCATTAGCTCTTATAGTGTTGATCATCACAAATTACAATAAGAGAAGTAGGATATGTAGCTTGTATTTATTACTACTAATAAAGATGCGAAAAAGGTAAAGATACAGGAAAGCTATATAAACTAAGGAAATAGTTTGAAAAAAAAAAAAAAAAGTAACTGGCAAACTCAAAGTGCATATGGCACTTCTATTGGGTCGTATAAACCCAACTATATAACAGTCAAGCAAAAAGGCTCGGCTTTTACAACCATATATTACATAAGACACAGTGTGATCCTTCTTATTCGCACAACTCATGCAACGAACTCCCGAGTGGACTGGCACCAAAGGTCATATGATTTCTGGAGATTTGGCCAGTCCGAAGACGTTGTCGTGAAGTCTTGCAGCCAGTTGGTGAGAATTACCTCTTGGTCGATTGTGGGCAGCGATGAGATCAATTCGTCCATTGTCTTCTCCATCTCAACCTTCTCGTACCCTGTCAATACTGGATACGAAAGCCCGTTGTCTGCATAGCAGAATAATGGAAGCCACAGCACTAGTATGTTGAACTTCACTTGCCTTGGAACTTCGTTTTTCATTCGCTTAAGCTCTCCAAATAATATTGCTACAAGTAAATGCAACGTCAAAATTCACATATCTTAAAACATCGTATTGATAATAATAATAAAAATAATAGTAATACAATAATTATCTACCTGTGATCTTGACAATGAAGCCTTGCACCCTAGAATTAGAGGAAAGAGAAATAGAAGCCAAGCCAGAAGCAAAGCTCCATTGCACCAAAGCTTCATCCACAGCACCACACCCCACCATCTTAGTCGTTATCCATAGCAGTTCTTGTGCGTGTTTCTCAGCCGCCAAGTCATTTACCCTCTCCTCACACGGAACAGCAGATGTTCTCTTGTTTTGAAGAAGGCTCGTGACTGTTCCGACCCATGGGAAAAATGTGCCCAGACCTTTGAGCGAAGAAGCCACAAAAGAACCCAAATGTAGAGATCGAAGAATGCGTGAGGGCCATGTTCCTGAATCCTCCGACATGCGGGGGCTTTTGAGAGAGCCGTAAAGAAATCCTGACGTACGCGCGAATGCTGAAGCCAGGGCCGCACGATTGACTTGGATCATTTCCCCGTGTCCGCATCTGGTGTTCTCATCTACAATCTTGTCAGCCATTCCCATTGCAAACTGGTACTTCCTCGAGGAAGCTGGAATCTCATTTAGCAACGCCAGTATCTGAAATAGCCTTAGATGAATAAAAATAAGTAAAGAGAATAATGATAGTTCAGTAGTTTGTCTTGACAACGTGCATTTTCCCGTCATTGAAGCCCTACTCAACTTTCATATTGTTGGGGGGACTTCTATTCCCTACCTTATATGTATGTGTAATAAAATAAATAAAATAAGAACAAGTACTTATCTTTTTTCCTCAAAATCCTTCGCACATTGTAGATTAAATTTTAAATAAAGTGGAGCTTCTTATCGATAATTGTTACATTAGGTAGTACTATTAAATATTACAATCTGTTATACACTCAACGAGTCATAGAAAGAGAAAACAGCTTCACATAATTTCATATTGCTTTTTGCATAGATTAAAAGAAAAAAGCTCTACCCTCAGTCCTTATCTTTATTGTTAATCTTACTAGTAGCGGATAGTTATAATATAATTGCAGAATACGGATAATGTGAGAAAGCTACTTCAGAGATCTAGCAGGTGCTGAATATTAATTTGTTAATGAACACTCAATGAGGCATGAGTGTAGCAGTTAAATGGTAGTACTAAGTTCAGATTAAGCCTGCAGAATGAACTTTCTTACCTCTAAGCAATAATGTATTTTTTAGAAAATACAAATCCTCATTATAAATATTATTGAGATGCTCCTATTGTTGGTACTAGTTTTAGGGTACCTACATCAATAAATATAAAATTATTCAGAGCTAGTTTAGAGCGATTAACATTAGTTATTTTTAGGAACTTATAATTTTTAATATTTCAATAACTCAAACATATTATTTAATAATATTTACATAATTTTTAAAAATAATATATTTATTAATATAGGTATACGTGCAAATGATAGAAGATACAAATTATTTTCAAACATTTTTCTTAGTCAAACATTATATTATTCTCTTTGTCAATTTGTGTAATATTCAAAAACTATATTTAATAATTAAAATATATATTTAGTTAGGTACCAAATCTCTTACTTCTAGTAGTATATCTTATTAGAATTATAAGTTCCCCAATATAAGAAGAATGAATGTAAAATATATTTCCATTGAAATTGTCGTCGGATATACAAGGAAAAGATGATTGAAATTACCGTCTCTTCTAGAGACTTCTAGTGTGACCCACATATAAGGTAATAAATTATTTACCTTGTCTCCCAAAGAAAATAATATATTAGATAATATTCTGTAGTTATGCATATATGGTGGTTTCTTTGATGGAAAGAAATCACCATATATTAGGAGTCCCTAGGGTAATTATAATTTATGGAGAAGTCCCTAGGGCTAAAGTATTTGCCTAAGAGTCCCTAACCTACCTATAAATACGCATGTGACTCTATCAGTCTGGCATCCTACGATAGACACAGGCTAGAAGGCTCCTAGGTTTTCTGCCAACATTTTACGAAGGTGATTCCCTACAACACTTGAACAACTATGGCTGAAGGTATGTTCCTATTAATATTCCGCTGCGTTGGTTCTGTATTTGTATTCGAAATACAACATGTGATATAAGAGCCTACCTTTAGATGTCTTGTTCAATACCAGATCGTTCAATAATAGCTGCAATATATCTGAATTATTGCATGATGGATTAGGAATTAACTTGATTTTAATTTGAAGGTCTCTCATCCAGACCGTAAATTAGATAATGGATGGCTTCTGTTTCGTAAGTACAGTTTTTAAACACTGTTCCTATCTTCAAATTCGTGAATCTGCATTATAGAGATGCATTGGAAGCATGGATCCATCTGATTTTTTTCCATCGATCATGACCCAATTTTGATCGGAATAGGAATACTCTATAAATCTTTGTGGTTTGCGAATTCATATAACTGTATCAGTTAAATCATGATGCAAACATGATTTATTTTGTATGTGTTTATTACGTGTTTCGGTGTGTCATATTGATTGTGGTATTGGCATTAGAAGGTTCTCAAAATATTATATAGTTTAGAATTTATTTTTCTAATGGGCTATTATATTATCTTGAGCCATAAAATTCAACTTTATTTCTTGGGACATGAATCAACTTACAACCCTATTAAAACTTTGGAGCCTTTTAAATATTTTTGTAAAGTCACTTAGAAATTAAGGCTTAATTCCCGAAGCACTGTCTAACCAAGTTTGCATTAGATTGTAAACTATGTTTTCATAATTTTTCTATGAGGTTCTTATAGTATTCAGATTATTTATAAGAACTACTTTTTTGTTTGGAGTTCTATAAGTGTTATGCTTATGTAACGTGTATACTCATTCTGAATCTAATCAATATTTAGTTTAGTTGATTATTTACACAAATTATTTTGAGATGTCATTTGAGTTTTCTTTTATGTGATGTACTTAGGAGTAGCCACAACATCTTGAGTGCTTAACATAAAAGAAATTAAGTTGTTAAATCACAAAGTTTAGTGATTAAAATTATAATGACATCTATTTAGTCCAGTTATCTTATTAAAATGGTAACCGGCTCTACAGGGAGGTAACCATTTTGGTGAGATTAATTGGAATGAGATAGTAAACCTTTAAGTTAAAATTATCTTACGCCCACAGGTACGGATAAATTTTTATGTATTTTGGTTTACTAGTCTAATAAAGTTAGTAAATTCTATGCATGGGTAGCAACCTTTGCCCACAGGAAGGTCTAGAATTTACTTAAAATCGGTATTTTACACGATTCACCTTTGATGGATTGTACTTCATAGCTTATGTATGTTTATCCTTGTTTTGCAGTCTCTATCGCTTTTCCTATCGCTATTTTTAATGAGAATGCTCAAATTCCAATGCTTTCTGGTGACAATAATGCTGAATGGAAGGAGAAAGTCCTTCTTATTTTAGGGTGCTCGGATCTAGACCTGGCACTCCATGTGGATGAACCACCTATTCCCACGGAATCAAGTACGCCAGCTGCTAAGGCTAATTATGAGAGGTGGGAGCGATCTAATCGCTTAAGTTTAATACTCACAAAAGCTCACATAAAGCCAAAGCATTAGGGGTTATATCCCTAATAGCGATAAGGTCAAAGCTTACATGAAGTCAATTGATGAACAATTTGTAATCTCTGACAAGGCACTGGCCAGCACCCTTATGAAGAGGCTCTCAAGTATGACTTTCGACAGAAATCGTACAGTGCGTGAGCACATTATGGAGATGAAATTCATTGCTGCTAAACTCAAGTCCCTTGAGGTGGATATGTCTGAACCATTTCTTGTGCATTTCATTCTCAACTCCCTTCCTGCGGAATATGGTCCATTCAAGATTTCTTACAACACACATAAGGATAAATGGTCAATCAATGAACTTTTGACTATGTGTGTTCAAGAAGAAGAGAGGTTGAAGCATGAGATACCTGAAAGTATTAATATGGTGACTCATGGTAAGAGAAATGCAAAGAAGGGCAAAAGTGTTCCCATGAAGAAGAAAAGCACCTTTGACAAAGATGTTTGTCGTTTCTGTAAGAAGAAATGGCTTGAGAAGAAAGGTAATGTTACCTTTGTATGTTATGAATATAATTTTACTGATGTTTCTGATAATACATGGTGGATTGATTCCGGTGCTACAATTCACATTGCCAAAATCATGCAGGGCTTTCTAACTCAGAGGAAGCCGATAAGAAGTAAACAATACGTCTATTCTGGCAATAGGACGCGTTCACGTGTGAAAGGCGTGGGGACTTATAGGCTCATTTTGAAGGATGGTTTTCACTTAGATTTAGAAAATACTTTTTATGTTCCAGAATATTCTAGAAATTTAATTTCTCTTTCAAGACTATCGATTAGTGGGTATGATTTGAATTTTCATTATCCTTTTGTGAAGCTTTGAAAGATAATAAAACTATTGGTTTTGGAAATTTGAATGGAAATTTATATAAATATGAGCTAGACCCCACATTTGAATCTAATGTTTTAACTTTGCATGATAAAGAAATTGGCACTAAGCAATGTATTATCAATGAGAACTCATCTAGTCTTTGGCACAGGAGATTGGGACACATCTCTATTGATAGAGTCAAAAGGTTGGTTAATGATGGAGTTCTAAAAGCTCTTGATTTTTCTGACTTTGGGACTTGTGTGGACTGCATAAAGGGTAAGCAGACCAACAAATCATCTAAAGGTGCCAAAAGGAGTTCTCGATTACTTGAGATCATACACACAGACATATGTGGACCTTTTCCTACCCCTTGCTTGAATGGTGAGAGATATTTTATCTCATTTATTGATGACTATTCAAGATATATGTATCTCTATTTTCTGTTTAACAAATCAGAATCACTTGATGCTTTTAAAGTTTATAAAACAGAAGTAGAGAAACAAACTGGTGCTCAGATCAAAATTGTAATATCTGATAGGGGTGGAGAATATTATGGTAGGTACACAGATAAGGGACAAGTTAGGGGTCCATTTGCTGAGTTCCTTGAAAGTGAAGGTATAATTGCTCAATATACCATGCCATGAACACCACAACAAAATGGTAAGGCAGAAAAAAGGAACCAGCCATTAATGGACATGGTAAGAAGCATGATTAGCAGATCAAGTTTACCTTTATCCTTATGGAGTGAAGCCTTAAAAACCGCTGTGTATATTTTAAATAGGGTTCCATCCAAGGCTGTCCCCAAGACACCTTGTAAGTTATGGAAAGGATGGAAACCTAGTATAATTCATTTACACGTTTGGGGATGTCCAACTGAAGTAAGGGTTTATAACCCACAACTAAAGAAGTTGGATGAAAGAACAATAAGTGGTTATTTTATAGGCTATGAAGTTAACTCTAAGGGATTTAGGTTTTATTGTCCTTCTCATTCTCCTAAAATTGTTGAAGCTAGGAACGCTAAATTTCTTGAGGAGCATGAAGAGAGTGGGAGTGATTTGACTCAAAAGGTGGAATTGGAAGAAATAAAGGAACCACCTGTGGTACCTTTATATATTGGGAACTTGAATGTTGCTTAGAAAAATTCTCATGAACTATCTGAACAACAAGTTCAAGAGCCACCACCACTTGAGGATCCACATGAAGATCAACCCGCTTTACCTGAACCCACTGAAGAAGTGTCTAAACTAGTGGGAGTGCGAAAATCCTCAAGAATTAGAAAATCAGCAATTTCTAGTGACTATGTTGTATGTCTCCAAGAGTCTGATTATGATATTGGACGAAAAGATGATCCACGCTAATTTTCACAAGCCATGAGTGGAGAAAACTCCACACTTTGGTATGATGCCATGAAAAAAGAGTTAGAATCTATGGCTAAAAACAAAGTCTGGGATCTCGTCGAATTACCAAAGGGATCCTCTACCATAGGTTCCAAGTGGGTCTTTAAAACTAAAAGAGACTCATTGGGTAATATCGAATGATATAAAGCCAGACTTGTAACCAAGGGTTTTACTCAAAGGGAAGGTATTGGTTACCATGAAACCTTCTCTCTAGTATCAAAGAAGGATTCATTGAGAATAATCATGGCATTAGTAGCTCATTTGATTTAGAGTTACATCAAATGGATGTGAAAACATCTTTCCTGAATGGAGATCTTGAAGAGGAAGTATACATGAGTCAGCCTGAAGGATTTTGTGATAAGGACAAAAGTCACCTTGTTTACAAGTTGAATAAATCCATTTATGGGCTAAAGCAGGCTTCCCGCCAATGGTATATTAAATTTCATATTGTTATTTATTCATTTGGATTTACGGAGAACATCATTGATCAGTGTATATACCTTAAGATAAGTGGGAGCAAATATATTTTTCTAATCTTATATGTGGATGATATTTTGCTTGCACGTAGTGATTTGGGATTGTTGCACGAGACTAAACAGTTCCTTATCCAGAATTTTGAGATGATGGATATGGGTGAAGCCTCTTATGTCATTGACATAGAGATTCACAGAGACAGATCACAAAGATTACTTGGACTGTCTCAAAAGGCCTACATTGAAAGAATTCTGGAAAGATTCGGGATGACGAGCTGTTCACTATAGCAGCACCCATAATTAAAGGTGACAAATTCTCATTGAATCAATGTCCACAAAATGCATTAGAAAATGAGCAAATGAAAGACATTCCTTATGCTTCCCTTGTTGGGAGTCTTATGTATGCACAGGTTTGTACTAGACCTGATATTTCTTTTGTGGTAGGAATACTTGGCAAATATCAAAGTAACCCTGGTCTTGACCATTGGAAAGCTGGTAAAAGGGTCTTGAGATATTTGCAAGAAACCAAGGATTTTAAGCTCACATACAGATGCTTTGACTCATTGGAGGTGATTGGATATTCAGACTCTGATCTGGGTGGATGCAAAGACACTGGTAAATCTACTTCAGGATACATTTTCCTTCTTGTTAGAGGTGCTATGTCTTGGAGAAGTGTCAAGCAGACCATTGTTGCAGCATCCACAATGGAAGCTGAATTTATAGCATGCTATGAAGCTACATCACAGGCGTTATGGTTGAAAAATTTTATTTTCGGCCTTAGGATTGTCGATTCCATTTCAAGGCCATTGAGAATTTTTTGTGACAATTCAGCTGCAGTTTTCTTTTCTAAGAATAATAAAAGTGGCAGCCGAAGCAAGCACATCGACATAAAGTACTTGATGGTTAGAGACTATGTGAAGAAGCAAGATGTGAATTTTGAGCATGTTAGTACTACTTTGATGATTGTTGATCCTATGACTAAAGGTCTCCGGGCTAATATTTTCAAGGATCATGTAACCCATATGGGGCTTAGTAGCTCACTTTAGTCTTGCTTTGCTCTCTAACAGTTTGTCTCGACATTATGTTTATTTTGATATACATGACAGTGCACACTTTTGGTTTTTCATGTATTATTTGTGATCATTGGATCAATAAAGCTGGACTCTGAATGACTTATATTAAGTTCGTTCATAAAGTTTTTAGACACTTTATTAGAATATATTGTGCATTGTAATACATGGAAGGAAGTGTTTGTTTAAAAACATGACCGCCATGATTCGTGTAATAATATATTCTAGTTAAAGTGATTGTTGCATAACTTTTAGTTGAGTGATAAAGTTTATGGCCATATTATATGTTTATATCTCATAAAGGATTATATGATTTTAATATGTGGGCCAAGTGGGAGAATGTTAGAAATTACCGTCTCTTCTAGAGACTTCTAGTGTGACCCACATATAAGGTAATAAATTATTTACCTTGCCTCCCAAAGGAAATAATATATCACATAATATTCAGTAGTTATGCATATATAGTAGTTTCTTTGATGGAAAGAAATTACCATATATTAGGAGTCCCTAGGGTAATTATAATTTATGGAGAAGTCCCTAGGGCTAAAGTATTTGCCTAAGAGTCCCTAACCTACCTATTAATACGCCTGTGACTCCATCAGTCTGGCATCCTACGATAGGTACAGGCTAGAAGGCTCCTAGGTTTTCTGCCAACATTTTACGAAGGTGATTCCCTACAACACTTGAACAACTATGGCTGAAGGTATGCTCCTATTAATATTCCGCTGCGTTGGTTCTGTATTTGTATTCGAAATACAACAAAAGAAACGTAATATTACTTCTATTTCCCCAAAGAATATCTACTTTAAAGTCCTTAATATTAGGACTTCAAACATAAATAAGTAAAGATTTAATAATAAAAAATTTAAAAAATTTAAAGTCCTCTATATTAGGATAATAACTTAATTACAATTTTGTCTAATGTAATGTTTATTTTTAAAGGGTAAAAAATGCGAAAGAAATTTCGTTAAGGGCTTTCGTGCTTTTAAGATATATATATACATATATATATATATATATATATATATATATATATATATATATATATATATATATATATATTACGATCTTTAAAATCTTCGATTTCTGAGCATGAGAGACAATAATATGATATTCCCAATAAAAAGAACAAAACGTCAACCAAAAGTTACGCAATGCTAATACTGAAGGGAACCATAGAAGGGTGTGTTTGGTACGAAGGAGATAATTTTTCAAATGTCATTTTTAGCTACAGAACACAACAAATTTTAAACGAGAAAAAAAATGACTTTTTCGCTTATATTTTTTCGATATAATTTAAAAACAATGAAATGGGGAGACAAAATTTCTTCAAAAAATATCTTCAAATACGTCGAAGCCAAGTAAGCTTTCGAAATACCAAAGGATGCATCCGACTGGATCCAACTCCCTTCCATTTTCTAGCCTTTCCATTTCTCCAAGTTCTTACTTAGATTGGAGACACTTGTCATGATTAAATATTAATGGGTAAAATTTAATTGAATAAAATAAAACTCCTAACCATAATTAATAAAGTATTTAATTCCTTCTTTTATTTATTTCCAAATAATAGCTTTTACAATACCACAATTATAGCTACACATTATCTAAGATTCCTTTTTTCTTTCTTGTAGTAATTTTCTTTCCAACCAATTCTAGCAGCGTTTTCTTTCGTAGTATTCATATGCAAGTCTAAATGATCCCAAAGTTTATTGGTACAAATGAATGATAAACATCCATATGTTAATTTTGAGATGTGACCACAAATCTACCATTGAAAAGGAGAAAGTAAGAAAACAATAATAATTCAAAGCTCTCCAATACATGGTTATGCTATGAATAAAATTAAATTTTTCGGTTAAAATTAGATTGAGTCTTTAAATAATTATTTCAATTTTTTTTTAAAGGATAGTGAACTCCAGAATAATGAAAAGAAAATTATGGAATGGAAGGGTAAATTTACTACGGCAGATTGCAACTTAGGTTTTTAAAAGGATTGAGATGCATGTTGGTAAATTCTTCTGAAAATTATATACAAAATATTTATTACTTAATTATGGTTAATGCCTTATTTTAGTTAATTAAATCTAGATCATTAATTTTAAAATGGTACAGGTGTTTCGTATTCAAGCATGAACTCAGGGAAACGAAGGTAACAGGAAATGGAGAGGAATCAAAACCCATCCGACTTATATTTTCACGTTACGTCTGACGATCCAACTACGTGTAGAGAGAAGAGGGAGGTCATTTGACGTGTGACTATCTCAAATACGTGTAAGCTTATGCGCTCATGCTATGACGCGTGGCAGTTGCATGCATGCATAACATAGCCATGTTTTGTTTTTAACACCCTCCATCGAGGAAAACTGCAGACCGAAAACGGCAGACTTATAACCACCTTACATACAACAGTATTTAGCTACGACTCAAAAGGCAGTAGTTTCCGCTGGCGGGTTATGCTATTATGTCAGCACAGCAACATTCATGTTCATATTCACCAAGAATTAGGTATCTCAAACGCGTACTTCCTCCGTTTTTCGGAATCTGTTTGACTGACTACGGAGTTTAAAAAAAATAAAAAATTTTAAATTTATAATCCTAAACAAGTTAAAGAAAATTTAGAGTATTTGTATGACTATAAAAACTTCTCTTTAATAGTAGAATTAAAAATTTAAATTAAATTAGTTCCCAATTTAAAAAGATCATTTTTTTTGGAACGGACCAAAACCAAACACGTTCACCGAAATGTATGGAGTATCTTTCCTTCTCTTTCCCCAACTATCGCTACCCTACCCGAATACAAGCTTCTGCTTTCCATGTTCTACCCATGTTACTTCACCCTATCCATAAAATATAGGGTAGATTCAGGAATAGTTAATTGATTAATTTCAGAGACAAAATATTTAATTATTCTCAAATGATATAAATAAATGAAACTAGGAAAAGTGAACCAATAGCCACTGACTCTTTTTTCCCCTTCTAGTCTAAGATCAAGAAAGTGCATGTCTAATGAAATACTTCACACAAATTAGGAGGCAAATAACTCATACTAAAAGCATATAACCTTTTTCACTTATTATATATCCCACAAAACAAGTCGGAAGGTGATCATTCAATCGATCACTCAGAGCATCTTTCAATCTTTCCTTCATATACTTCACAACATTATATCTCTCAACTTTTCATTTTAATCATACAAATATCAAGTGGTGTTTAAATTATTCGTCCATGTTAAAATTACAACTTCTAAAGGCATAGCGTCAAACACCACCGTATAAACTGAGTAGCTATATTATCCAACTTCATTTAGAGAAGGAAGATTACTTATCAAAAATGTGATTAGAATCAATAAATTCATCATACTTGAATGAACTCAAATGATTTGTGTGTTATCAGTTTGGAAAACAGTAAAAGCAGAAAAACACGGAGTATATAAAAACAAAGCTCTTCTAGAGAAAAAAAAAGAAGTCTAATTAATTATTAAGTGATAATCAAATAGTTAACTTACATGCGTGAGAGCTCTACCAAGAGCTTTAGCAGGAGAAGCTTGATTAGAATCTTCATGAAGAACCAAATCCAAAGAAAAAGCACCAGAGGAAGAAGACAACATTGAAGCTGATGGCAACATTAAGTCAAGGGACGATGATCCAATTCCACCACTATCAAGCGAATACGAAGAGCCAACAGCGAAAGGACAGTGATCCATCAACACCCTAAGAACCCAAACTGCCAACCAAGTCATGAGCATCAGCATGAACCTCAAGTGGTCCGCTGGCTTCCACTTCTCCGACTGCTGGTCAGCCGCCTTGGCGTTCGACGCCACCGCCACAAGGGTCTTTGCCGCTGCGTTCACCGTTGTCATGAAGACAGAGTTGAGAAGCGCCGATGGTCTCGTCTTGTAGGAACCATAGTCTACCACTGCTAGATCCATAGCCATGACTTCCGTGGCTAACTTTGCGTGTATATACTGTTGAGTTGTGGTTTATTTTCTTCCCAAAGAAGAAGAGAGCTTATATTAAAGTTTTTTCTACGTCGAGACAAATAAAATCTCCCACATTTCATATTATATGACGTAGTTTGACTCGGTAGGAAGTTTAAGAAAAAAGAAGAAGACTTTTTAAACTTGTGATCTTACAAGCTTCACGCTAAAAAGTTTGTGGTACCATGATATTTGCGTGACTATAAAATATTCTCATTAAGGGTAAATAAGTAAAACAAAAGAGTTTAAAGTTGAATTATTTCTAAATTTAAAAATGTGTCATTTGTTTTGGAACTAACTAAAAAGGAAAGTATTTCATTTAATATGAAACGGAGGGAGTACTAATTTTTGGAAAATAAAAAGGAAGACTTTTAAAATTACATCTTTAAATTTGTTTACCTCGAAAATACGAGTAACAATTAAATTTATCTTGTGGTTTTAAAGATATGTGATTTAATTCAATACAAATTACTCCCTCCGTTTCATATTATATGAAGCAGTTTGATTCGACACGAATTTTAAGAAAAAAGAAGAAATTTTTGAAACTTGTGGTCTTAAAAGCTTAAGGGGTAAAAGGTTTGTGGGACCATGACATTTGTGTGGTTATAAAAACTTCTCATTAAGGATAAATACGTAAAAGGAAGAGTTTAAAGTTATTTTAAATTTAGAAATGTGTTATTTGTTTTGGAACAGACTAAAAAGGAAAGTACCTCATCTAATATAAAACGGAGGGAGTAATAATAAAGAGAAATGAAGTAGAAATGGAAGAGACAAGTGAATCAAACCAATGTTACTTGACAGCGGTGATCTCGAGCTTAGTGACCCCTAGATGGGCTTAGAGAAATAAGAACAATTATGCAAGAAATATAAAGCTAAAGGACAATTCTGATGAACAGTAAGCAAAAGGTAGAGAGTATATTCTTTGCTCAATGATTAGATGATGTTACAAATGATTGGGGTTCCCTTTATATAACAGGGGAATCCCTAAATAAGGTATATTTCTATTTACAGTAAGGAATATTCTTGGTACATCTGTCTAACCGCCTAGTACGGAATCGTACAATCTTATTCCGGGATTTGCGCCATGATCTTGGGGACATGGCAGGAATCTAGCTCATTCCGTTGCAAACGCATAACGGTACTATTTTGGGGTCGAGTACACTTGGCATCGGTATTCCTCGAACTCCTATCTCCGGGTATTGCACTTTGTCTTCGAGCTTGAGTTTAGTCCACCGGTTTCGAACTCGACCTCACCCGGACTCGGCCTTAGGACAGAACCTCGAGCCTATAAATCGGAGGCATATGATTTTGACTGTATACAGATAGTCCCCGCGTTTCTTAGAATAAGATGATAAGAAACGATTTGAACCTCGATTTTTCTAAGCCTCTTATGATGATTTCATGACCGTGACGTAGGCGCTTGAAGTGATCTAAAATGTCATGTCAGCACGCTTCCCAAAAACATCAAATGCGCGCCAGCACTGGTCGGCCACTAGCGCCGTCAAACCGTCATTGCCTTTCTATAAATATGAGGCTACATTGTTGAACAAAGAACTGTACTCATTTCATCTTCATTTACTTTGATTCTTTCCCTTCTTTATTTCTTTCTAATCATTTGTTTCCATGGTTCGAACCTACGATCTCTTGGTCGCATGACATCAACTTTACAAGTTACGCCAAGGCTACCTTTTTCAAAGCTTCGATTCAAAACAACGAGAGAAGGGCACAAAATCCTTCCCGCATCAGAAAATATGAGAACTTCACCTGCCACTCATCTCTCTTAACTTCAACCTGGTGTGTCACTTCATTCCTTTTGCTTTCCATGGAGTGAGGTGGCACTATCATCTTCTAACTTTTGCATCCTATACCGATACAACGTCCCAAGGATGAATATTTTTGGATCGTTACTCGTGCATCTTGCAACCTTTTTTTGTTTTTCTTGTGATAGAAGGTGAAGCTACATCTTCTTGTCTTCCCTTTTGGTCTTTTTCTTTTGCCGCTCTTTTTAACGGATTATGGCCCAAAATTTCAACAGAATGCTCCCCCGCTACTGGAAATAAAGTTACATTTATCGAGGGTTTTCTGCCTTAAATTTCTTCAAGCACACAAACATTTCCAAAGATCAAAATTGGGTCCTCGGAAAGGAGGTTCCCGAAGATGCCGCTCGACGTGGCCCTAAAAGTAGATTAGTTTCTTGGCTTTTGTTTTTTGTTTCTTTGTTCCTGTGTAAGGATCCTTCGTGGTTGTAAATATATTTTGTAACCATCTATTGGAAATATAAAATGATCTCTTTGTCTCATTTTTGGCTCGTGTTGAATTCCGTTCCGTCTTTATTTGTGAAATTTTTTATTGCATAACTTTAGTGATTAGTCCGAATACCGGACTCAGAACATAATAAACCCATAGGTTTTTAATCGATCAATATAATACCCCTTAATCTTTTTGTTTATCTACGAGCTAAGCTTAAATTGATTTGATGCGAGCTCGGGACATCGGGACTCCTCAGTCCGAGTTGAGTCAGAGCAAGATTTCGAATTTGAAATAAAGTTAGCCCTTAGGCTTCGTAGATAGTCCCTGAGTGATAATTTTCTTAAAATCGGGTAGCCCTTGGGCTTAGTAGTCGAGTGTAAACTTGCTCGAACTCAAAATAAAGTTAGCCCTTAGGCTTTTTTATAGTCCCCCAGTGAGAATTTTCTCAAACTCGGGTAGCCCTTGTGCTTAGTAGTCAAGTGAGAACTTGCTTGAACTTGAAATAAGATGATAAGAAATGACTTGAGTCTCGATCTCCTCGATGTCTCGATCATTATGCCGATCTCATGATGTCACCGTCCGGAGTGTTTGAAAGGTCGCGTCTGCACAGTTTCCAAGGTCATTAATTAGAGGCGGCTGACGGTCGGCCTTTTGGCTTCCCCAATACACTTAAGTGACTTCTATAAATACGCTAACTTCATAATTTTGCAAACTTTATTTCTCAATTCGTTGCCAAATCTTGCTAGTTCTTTCAATTTCCCTAAAACCATACTTTTCTCAATTTGTTCTTTACTCCATCAACAACCTTTTCTTCTTCACTTGAACTGCAATGGCTAAAACATCCAAAACCATTCACCAACAAGAAAAAGCTTCTTCGTCATCACATCCATCCAGAAGTAAACTAGTGGTGCCACCTCGCATCGAGGAGTGCATTCCCCTACCATGTGAAATAACATCCGATTTCAAAATTGAAAAACCTGTATCGACACGAGGCCGATGTGGACCCATGTCTCGATACATCTGTTTGATAACCAAGGATGAGCTTAAGTAGGTAAAGAAGGATCGCAATTGGAATGACAAATATGTGGTTATTCCTTCCTCGGAAGAGGACATCACTACCCATAAAGTGGGGTACTTAAGCGTGTACACCTACCTATTTATGCTTGGATTTCGTAGTTCCAGCCCTGGGTCCCATAGACCCAGTTATATTTGATTTCTGCCAATAATACCAAGTGACACTCAGCGAGGTCTACCCTTCATTTTGGCGAATTGTCAATTTGATTAGTTCGTTCTCCACTTCGGGTATGAGGGTTGGCATAAATTCGGCCACGAAGTCAGCTAGGATTTGAGACTTGATGGCCATTCGAGGTTGATATTCGATATCGTACCTGCTAAGGTCGATAGCCATTTGGCCAATCGGCCCGATAGCTCGGGCATATGCAAAACATTTCGAAGGGGGAACGTGGTTAATACACATATTAGATGACATTGAAAATATGGTTTTAGCTTTCTAGATGTGCTTATCAATGCAAGTGCTAATTTTTCTAAGTAGGGGTACCTAGTTTCAGCATCTCCTAGAGTTCGGCTTACGTAATAAATAGGAAATTGCATACCTTGCTCTTCTCGAACTAGTACCCCACTTACCTCTATCTCGTACACTGCCAAGTATAGATAAAGTTTTTCATCTACCTTCGGGGTGTGAAGCAAAGGCGGGCTCGACAGATATCGCTTTAATTCTTCTAAGGCTTCCTGACATTCTGGGGTCCACGCGAAATACTTTTTCTTTTGAGCAAGGAAAAGAACCACTGACTCTGATCGGACGACCTCGAAATGAATCGACCCAAGGCAGCTATTTTCCCTGTTAGCCTTTGCACGACCTTCACACTATCCACGATCATGATATCCTCGATAGCCTTGATCTTATCGGGGTTGATTTAGATACCCCGATTTGACACCATGAAGCCGAGGAACTTACTCGAGCCAACTCCGAAGGCACATTTCTCCGAGTTAAGCTTCATGTTGTGTTGCCTTAAAATTTCGAATTTTTCCTACAGATGATCTAAATGGTCCTCTGCGTGTAGGGACTTAACCAACATATCATCAATATAAACTTCCATTGTTTTGCCTATTTGTTTTTGGAACATTTTGTTAACTAGGCATTGGTGTAGCTCCTGTATTTTTTAGCCCGAAGGGCATTATGTTGTAACAATAAGTTCCAAAATTAGTAATAAATGAAGTCCTTCCTTGGTCCTCCAGGTTCACCTGAATCTGATTGTACCCGGAGTAGGCATCGAGAAAAGTTAGGGTCTCGTGGCCAGCCGTGGCATCGATCATACGATCGATGTTTGGCAAAGGGAAAGAATCTTTTGGACATGATTTGTTCATGTCTTTATAATCTATGAACATTATAAGTTTGTTTCCTTTTTAGGAACTACAACTATGTTCGCTAACCACTCGGGGTATTTTACTTCCCGAATAGATCCTATTTTAAGAAGTTTTGTTACCTCGTCTTTTATGAAAGTGTGCTTTACCTCGGACTTAGACCTCCTTTTTTGCTTCACCGGTTTGAACCTGGGATCAGTTCTTAGCCCATGCATGGTGATTTTTGGTGGAATCCCCGTCATATCTAAATGGGACCAAGCAAAGAAATACATATTATCAATAAGACATTGAATGAGTTTTTCCTGAGTTCGGGGGTTAATCTCGTTCCCAGGTATACCTTTCCCTCTGGCATATATTCGATCAAAATGATCTGCTCCAGCTCCTTGATAGTTGATTTGGCTGCATCAGATTCTTTGGAACGACAAAGGTTTGAGGAGTAAGGAAATCCTTATCTTCGTCTTCCATTACCTGTTGCACCGATTCTGTCGAGGCTGGAGGCGGTGATTGCTATTTGGCCGCATGTTTACCTTCGATGCTTGATTTCTCCGAGGTTAAAGGCTCTGGAATCTGTACCACTTCCTCGATTGCAAACATCTCTTTTGCAGCACGTTGCTCTCTGTGGACTGTTTCACTCCTCCTCTATCAGGAATTTCATCATCTGGTGAAGAGTTGAAGGAACTGCCCTCATGTTGTGTATCCATGGTCTCTCGAAGAGTGCGTTATACCTCATATCACCTTTGATGACATGGAATCTAGTGTCTTGTATGGTCCCGACTATGTTTACTAGCAAGATAATCTCTCCCTTTGTTGTTTCACTTGCCATGTTGAAGCCATTTAGGACCTAGGACGCAGGTATAATCTGATCTTGTAGGCCGAGTTGTTCCACAACCCTCGATCTGATTATGTTTGCTAAGCTACCTAGATCCACTAAAACACGTTTAACTTGAATTTTATTTAAAAGGATAAAGATTACCAGGGCGTCATTGTGGGGCTGAGATATGCCTTCTGCTTCTTCGTCACAGAATGATAAGACGTCCTCGAGCGATTCTTAGCTCGATCACTTAGAAATTCTCGAAGGTGGCCTTCGTTGAACAACCAAGCCATATCTCCCCTTAGTTGCCTACAGTCTTTTGTTTTATGACCATGTGTGCCATGATACTTGCACATCATGTTCGGGTTCTTTTGAGAAGGATCGGTCTGTATTGGCCCGGGCCACTTGGTGTGTTTGATTCTCCCAATAGCAGAGACAATCCCTGATGCATCTATGCTGAAGTTGTACTATGATAATCGAAGAGCCTCGATGAGGTTGGTGCGCTTATTAAACCCGCTCATACTCATGAATCCCCGAGAACTTTGGCCTTGATCGTTTCTCCAATAACTCCGAGGAGTGTTACGACTCGGGCCACTATTTCTTTGATCGGTACATGGCTGATACCGTTTTTTGTTGAATCTCGATTCCAGTTCTGTGTCCCTCGGGGGCTTGGCTGCGATTCTGTTAGAATGAACTGAACCCGAGGGGGCTCCCAACTGGTCGTCCTCGACCCTGATTTTTGAGTGGTAATGATTGTGCACATTTGACCATGTCACAACTGGATATTCAATCAAGTTCTGTTTTAACAGTCGAGACGCAATCGAGCTCCTTTAATTCAAACCCTGCATTAAGGCATATACTGCCCAATCATCTAAAACCTGGACACGAACTCCCTTAGCATCTCGTCGTTCCTTTGTTTTATTTTGAAGACATCCGATTTTCTCGTGGCCACCTTTATGGCTCTAGCATGTGCTTTCATGAAGGCATCCGCTAACATAGCAAACGAGTCAATAGAGTTGGGAGCTAAGTTGTGATACCAAATCATAGCTCCTTTTGACAACGTTTCTCCAAATTATTTCAACAAGAATGATTCGATCTCATCGTCATTCAAATCATTTCCTTTGATTTCTCAAGAGTATGAAGTAATATGATCGTTGGGGTCAGTTGTTCCATTATACTTAGGTATATCGGGCATGTGAAATTTCTTAGGGATGGGCATCGGAGCTGCACTCTGAGGGAATGGTTTTTGTATGAACTTTTTAACATCCAAACCTTTTAAAACTAGAGGTGCCCCCAGTATCTGGTCTACACGGGAGTTATCAGTTTCCACCTTCTTATCATTGTCTTCAATTTTCTTTTCTCCGGACTCGGTCCTCTTAGTAAGCTCTTTGAGCATCCTCATAATGGTGGGATCAATCCCCGAGTTATTTCCGTTTGACCTCTCCGGTTCTGGTTCAGCATGTCGAGTATTTTCATGTTCAACTACGCTCGGAGTCTTATTTTGACTTTAAAGATATGTGATTTAATTCAATACCAATTACTCCCTCCGTTTCATATTAGATGAGGCATTTTGACTCGGCACGGAGTTTACGAAAAAAGAAGAAAATTTTGAAACTTGTGGTCTTAAAAGCTTAAGGGGTAAAAGGTTTGTGGGGCCATGACATTTGTGTGGCTATAAAAGCTTCTCATTAAGGGTAAATGGGTAAAATGAAGAGTTTAAAGTTGAATTATTTCCAAATTTAGAAATGTGTCATTTGTTTTGGAATAGACTAAAAAGGAAAGTACCTCATCTAATATGAAACGGAGGGAGTAATAATCAAGAGATATGAAGTAGAAATGAAAGAGACAAGAGAATCAAACCAATGTTACTTAACTGCGGTGACCTCGAGCTTAGTGACCTCGAGGTGGGCTTAGAGCAATAAGAACAATTATGTAAGAATAATAAAGCTAAAGGACAATTATGATGAACAGTAGACAAAAGGTAGAGAGTATATTCTTTGCTCAATGATTAGATGATGTTACAAATGATTGGGGTCCACTTTATATAATAGGGGAATCCCTAAATAAGGTATATTTCTATTTAATGTAAGGAATATTCTTGGTACAACTGTCTGACTACCTAGTATGGAATCGTATAATCTTATTCCGAGATTTGCGCCATGATCTTGGGGACGTGGAATGAATCTAGCTCATTCCATTACAAACCCATAACGGTACCATTTTAGGGTCGAGCACACTTGGCCTCGGTATTCCTCGAACTCCTATCTTCGGGAATTGCACTCTGTCTTAAACCTTGAGTCTGGTATATGATTTTGACCGTATACAAATTTATTTATTATACCGAAAAGAAGAGGCTTCGACCTATTAGCTTAATGTCAATATAATTATCAAATCAAGGATATTTTAGGCTTTTCACTGCATTATGCAAGAAATATGTCGTCAAACTCAAAAGGAACAACCAGCACCATCTTGCTTTTCTTTTCTACCTTTCTCTAAAGTGTTCTACATTTCATCTTCTCTAATTCTTGCAACACGGTATATGGGTAAAATTGGGCTCATGATATACCCCGGTCTCTGACATGATAAGCCTAGCTTGAGACATGATAAAGAGGGGTCAAAATCGAAGCAAAGTTCTCATCGAGTCGGAATCCTGGGGCATAACGCCCACCCTCGAGAATATCAGGGTTATGGCGGAATCGGTCCTAGCCTTGCATAACTTCGAAGAACATTCTCAGGTAATCAAGCACGGCCAACAAAAGGCTGTGATATCTCTGGCCGGCCGGATATCATGGCGGGGATCTCGGCACGTATCGATAGGGAACCGACAATCAGCTAATTAGAAGATTTTTACCTTTTATAAGAATTATACCTAGAGTGAGACTCTCCTACTATATAAAGTGGGTCTGATGCTTCATAACACAAATTGTATCACGCATTCCAAGGCAATATATTATTATTTTTCTCTGTTATTAGCTCTTTTCTTGTTCATCAGTGCTGGCCATAGTGAACCTAGATCGAGAGTGAATATTTCGCTAAGGCTGAAACTATCCTATGTGTGTGGTTTGAATTTATTTTTATCTTTACTTATTCAATCTAATCCAATTTATTTTGTTGTGTCAAATTAATTCGCATATCCTTAAAACCACTTACAAATTCAATTGTTATCCGATTTTGAGGGTAAACAGTTTGGTGCCCATCGTGCGACTAAGGATAATAGTGATTATTTGTTACAAACTTCTATAACACACCTTATTTTACACTTTTTATTTGGAGTATCTTTGATTTCAGGTTAAAGTTTGAAATGTCGAACTCCTAGCCTGCCCCTCTAAACGTGGATGCTGAATCCGGCCATTATGGCGAGAACTGCACTGCAGCACCCGGTGACGAGGTGCCCCCCGTTGACCTCAATAGTATTCTAGTTGCAAACCCGATCGACGCTAGCTCGCATGAGTCCGTCAATGCAAATTTGCCTACCGATCCTGAGAACAACATTCGCAGAGAAGTCTGATCGGTTGCACAAAATCTGCACGACGGCGAAGATGATGGAATCAACTGGCGGTGATCTTCGAAATGTCACAGGCTCTATAGGCAGCAATAGCCCAGCTCCAGAACCAAAGTCGCGCCCCAGAAGTATTGAACTCGAGCCGACTGGGAAGTCACCCATAAAAATGAATCGATCACATAAAGGCTGAATGAAAATAAATCGGGGACTAACCCTGAGATCATAAAAATGATCGAGGAGCTGGAAAAACGGGTAGAATCAGGAGAGAAGAAGATCGGAGCCAATGACAAAAATGTGGAAACCTACAATTTCAGGGTCGATAGGAAACAAGTGTAAATATCGGGTCAATAGGAAACGATTGTATTGTCCACAAAAAACTATAGGAGGATCACGTTCCTCTACAATGAAGGATGAATCTGATCAAGGCATACCTCGTATCTCTTACAGAAATCTGTTATGACCAGGTCCACTGGTCCCAATGTAAAGAGATAAGTGTAAAAACTCAGATATCCCTCGACTTAGGTGGTAATGGCCTCCTCGGGGTCGGGGACCACCATGTTTTTATCGGCCCAGTTGTAGTCTTTCGAACCGTAGGGAGGACCTCTTCGGTAATCGAGAAAATGTATCTGGAGACCTCCTCACACCGACCCTGTACGGAGGAAGGTTTTTCAACCTTGAAATTATCATTGATCGAGCATCCCCCGGGGATGAACATTTTCAGAAGGGGTTCAAGCCATGCCTGGAGCGGTCTCTTCAACCTCAATGGGCGGTCGCGAAGTAGAAGAACTTCTTTCTGGGCAATGATTTTGGAAGTCTTTGCCATTATTTCAGAGAGTAAAAATGGAGCAAAATCTGGAAAGGACGAAGAAAGAAAGGAAGTTGAAAAAGTAGACTTGTTAGCTTGAGAAGAAGATGGGTAACCTTTTTTGCAAAGGACCTTGAATAACAGGGGCAAAAGTGCTGAAGAGTATTGAAATCCTAAGGATACAAGGGTAGAAAGTTTGATGTAAAGTGAAAAGAAACAAAGGATGTGGTATTTATAGGAACTCGACGACATTTCGCATTCAAGGATAGCTGACTAGAGGCTGACATGCATTTAATGCCACTATGATGTGACTGACGAGACATTTAAGATGTTTTGTCATTTCTGTCACGACATATCGAAGTAGGAATCGGGAGCTCTTGTCGTTTCTCGTCGTTTACTCTCCGAAAAATGAGGGGACTATCTGTATGTGGATAAAATGGGGCTCGTGATACATGCCGGCCCCCGACATGATAAGACAAGCTTGAAACATGATAACAAAGGGCCGAAATCGAGGAATAGTTCTCATTGAATCAGAGTCCGGAGGCATAACTCCCACCCTCGAGAATATCGGGGTCATGGTTCGGGATCGTTCCTATACTTGAATAACTTCGAAGAACATTGTCGGGTTATCAAACATGGCCAATAGAATTCAGTGATATCCATGACCGGCCGGATATCACGACGGGAATCTCAGCACGTATGGTTAGGGGAACCGGTAATCAGTTAATTAGAAGATTTTTACCTCTTATAAGAATTGTACCTAGAGTGAGACTCTCTTACTATATAAAGGGGGTCTACTGATTCATAACACACATTGTATCACGCGTTCCAAGGCAATATATTATTTTTTCTCAGTTATTAGCTCTTTTCTTGTTCATCAGTACGAGCCACAGTGAGTGCGGATCGAGGGTGAACATTTCACTAAGGCTGAAACTATCCTATGCGTGTGGTTAGAATTTATTTTTATCTTTACTTGTTCAATCTAATCTAATTTAGTGCTTTGTGTTAAATTAATCTACATATCATTAAAACCATTAACAAATTCAATTATTATTCAATTTGAGGGTAAAAAAACACTATTTAGGTTCGTCTTCTCTCTGCCATTTACTTTTTTTAAATTTTTATTGTTTAGTCCTTTTATTTTCTTTGTAAATGCTCACAAATTCAGCTTGCAAATTATTGCAAAGACTATGATCAAAAATAAATTCAGCAAAAAGTAAAAAAAAAAAAAATACAGAAGTAGAAGAATTAAAAGTTCCGAGCGCAGCAAAAATTGGTATTTCCTTTAGGAATTTAATCTGCTTACTTGTAAAGACCCAACTGGTCGTTTTGAGTTTTAGCATTTCATTCGGTGATTTGAGACATTGAAAAGCTTCATATTATGTATTATGACTGATTTCGGTTTGCGGTTCAGGATTTATTTGGAAGAATGATTCTCGTTTTAGAAACTTTTAATAGGAAGAGTTGACCAATGTTTGACTTTTTTTAAACAAACTCAGAATTAAGTTTTGATTATTTCAATAGGTTCCTATGATGATTTTGGACTTGTACGTATGTTCGAATTTGGTTTCGGAGGTTCTTAGAAGAGTTCGACACTATTTGTTGAAAATTGGCAATTTGAAGAACTTAAGAGTTCACAAGTTTGACCAAAAGATGGATTTGATATCATTGGACTCTAATTGGTGTTTCGAGATTTGGATAGGTCTATATAGTTGAACTGAACTGCAAACTTTGGAAGTAATTCGAAGTGTGTAAATGTGATTCGGACACTCTTTTGAAAGAATGAAGCTTTAACAACTTAAGAGAAATTCTATTTGGTTTGAGTCTCGATTCATGTTGTGATGTTACTGTGGGTGTTTTGAGGCTTTGGATAAGTTTGGATAATGTATTTGTATTTGTTGGTATGATTGGATGGGGTCCCGATGGGATTGAGTGTGTATTGGATCATTGGTTGAGAAACTAGTTAAGTTAAGGATTTGAAGTTTGACCATGTCAATATCGGGTCAAGATAACCTCTTTATCATGAGTAGGTTCGTAGTGTGTTTTATGATTAAAATACATATATGATTTGTGCCTGGTGGTTCTGAATGATCTTTTTTTAGTGAATTCCACTGGCGATACACCTAGGGTTGATTTTCATATACATATAAAGTAAAGTGCAACAAAGGAGGGGGACATGAACCTTACCTCCAAAATATGATATATATACACCTGGTCCTCTAAACATAATGACTAAGTGAATCCTAAAATTTGATGAGTTAGACCTATGATGATGTACCAATTGCCTATTCTTAGGTTATAGACAATTGTGTATACAAAACCAATGTTAAGTGAGTTTAGGTCAACTATACAAAAATGCACAAGTGATTCTAAGTCAACTAAATAGATGAGTAGGAAGGTCATCTTCCATATACAATATGTCCTACATCTAGAGTAAATGTAGATTTCTCCTATGGAGTAAGGCAAAAAACAATGGAGTGTGCTATTAACTATCTTCAACATGGCTCTGACATTGAGGCCAAAGAAAGCCAGGTTGAATATAGCTATCAAACTGGCCCATGTAACTGGGCAGAACTGCTGCTGCTGAATGATATTTTGGACAAAAGAGAGTGAGCAAATTCATGCTTCTTTCATCCAGGAAACTCTGGAGCAGACAGGTTTAAATGATGAGCTACTGCATCCTGTAAACTTTTGCTCATATGAACTGATAGGGAATTTTAGGATAACTAGGTTTGAGCCTCTAGGTGTGTCCTGCTGAATGCCTACAGGGGAAGTAGGTTGGTGTTGGTGTTTGAAAGTGTCCATTTGAGTAGGAACTTTCTGATGATGAGTTGAATAATAAGGTCTTGGATGTTGATGGTTAGGTTCCGAGGTCCTGGTTGAAGCAAGCTATGTAGGTTGGTTGAAAAACCTGAGGGTTCTCTGAAGGATCCTGCTAGAAGAGTTTGCCTTTTGTGACAAATTTGTAGAATCCTTATGATAGATCCAAGGTGATTGGTACACTTGTAAGGGATTGAGCATATGATATGGTAATACCACCATTTGAAAGTGCATCAATAAATTGAAACTGCCTATTGTACCTGCAAAATACAACAAATAGTTAGAAATAAAAGGTGCTTGGGTTGGTCAATATTCATCATTAGGGAATTGCAGGCATTGGCATCAGTGAGTTGCTATTCTTTGAACACTGAGTGATGTATGTGCCCAGGTTCTTATGGTTTCTGGGGTATATATGTTCTGGAGGTACCACCTGTTATGATGGATTTCAGGAAGCTGATGTTGGTGCTTATGCTTAATCTTGTAGATATACTAGCTTTAGTCAATTTGTACATCCCCAATAGGATGAGCACTATAAGTAATAATACCACATATTGAGGGTATGTCAATTGTTTTAAACTGTAGGTACCTACAAAAAAGAAACAATGGTTAGAGGGAAAAAGGACATTCCTGTTATATGGATGGGTATCCAGGTTCTTGTATTTACTGGTCCCTGAAGAGGTGCTGGTATGGTGGTAGTGCTTTGGTTTTGGGGAGGATTGAAGATGATTTGGATTACTATGTGGTAGAATCTTTGTGATGATCGTTTGGTGTATAATTGGATTCTTGGTTGTTTGGTGTGGGTTTGAGTTGCAAATATGGGTGATGAGGTTGTTTGTGGTGTTGCTGTTTATGTTACTTCAGATAGAGGGTAAGGAAGGGGTGTGTGTATGTCCTTAGGAGCATGCCTGCTCATATCCCCTGATTGATTTACTCCATAAGGAGTACCAAAGAAGATGATACCACACACTAAAAAGGAAGCAGTAAGTAGTGCAGTATAATAGCAGATTCATCTGCAAAAATGAAGAAGTTGTTAGTTGAAACTAGGGTATCATATCCTTTTTCCTGAAGAGTTTGAGCATGCTGGTATGGTTGAAGTTGCTGCCCCAAAACTTTGGTATTTCGACTGTATGGTCTGCTCCCAGGTATTTCAGATGTTCAGCAATATCCATTAGAGTTGGAGGTGGAAGTATGATTTGATGAAGACTGAAGTTTGCTGTTTTCTTATGTCTAAAGGTTTGAGTGATCATAGTAGGGATACAAGAGAGAAGATCTTCTCTAATGTGGACCCCTTATTCAGTAAAAAGATCTTCAAAATAGTTGCAAGTAGCTTCCCCTATTGCTTTATCCCCCTGTATCCAATTCCCATCTTCATCCTTGATCTTGTGAATATAAAGCTTTCTTCTTCTACATTTTATCAAACTATGAAATATTTGGAATTGACATCACCATCCTTGAACCATTGCAACTGAGTTGTTTTGTTTTAGAAATCTTCTTCTAATTTCAAATGTCTACTGTATTGAGCCTGTAGACCATGCAGATTCTATCTATCCCCAGGATCATTGGATGCTGCCCATTTTTCTTCTACTTCTTTGACCTTTTGTTTAAATTATTTGGGTTTCTGAAAGAAGTAACCATATTGTTTTCTGCACCATTTGTTCAAAGCACTAGAAAGTGCCTTGAGTTTTTGATGAAAGGTCCAAATAGCATTTCCATTGTTAGGACCATTCCACACTTCCTGAACTAGAGGCATAAATGATTTGTTATTCACCCAACAGTTGAGGAATCTAAAGTATTTCTTGATTGAGTTTTGTCTTACATTTATCTCCATCGGAAGAGGAGAATGATCTGAGCCAGTTAAAGCCAAGTGAGTGATGGTAGTTGTAGGAAAAGATCTTATCCAATTGTCATTAACTAAACCTCTGTCCAATATTTTCCACACAATAGAGGATGGACCCCTTCCATTAGATCAAGTGTATCGAGGTCCATAGAAGCCCAGGTCAGTCAGACCACAGTCCTCAATCATGCTTAGAAAGTCAATGCTTTTGTTCATCTGGTAGGGAATTCCCCTAAGCTTTTCCCCAATGGAAGCAATTACATTGGAGTCCCTAATTACACACCAAAGAATATTGCATATGGTAGACCTATGTCTGATATTCTCCTAGAGTGGAGATCTCAATACTGGTTTGCATATGGCATACACAACTGTAAGCTGGATAATTTCACTAAGTTCAACATGCTTCAGTTCAATAGTCATCTGTTGTTTATCCTAATCCAGAAGAGTGCTAGTGAAATCTTGATCCAAGAAGAGCCAAATTTTGTTATTGACATTGGCAACAGCTTGGTTCATACAGAGCTGAATTCTGAAGTAATCAAGGTAGAAGCCAAGGTGAGGGTTCTCTGAATGGTTCCAACAAAGCAACGAAGGAAAGTTTGTGAATTTGTTTGAGTGTGTTGAGTCTCTCAATAGATACAGAAGTTCTGATACCTCTACCATTCCAAGTGATTGTATTAATCATTTAGGAATGGTAGGGGTTCTTGATTTTGGTGGATTGCTACTGCTTGAGGCAGCTTTGCTTATGGTAAGTCTGGGTGAATGTCTCATTCTGGAAACATTCTCATGAGAAAGTGTGACATTGTCCTATTTAGAAGCACCATTAACTGCTACCAATAGGAGGTCACAATGCTAGTTTTCATCAATACCATCACGGAACCCATCATCCTCTTCTGAAACCCTAGTTAACTCATCTTCAGATTGTATAAGTCTGTACTATCATCATTCTGACACTAAGGTGAGTGTATATTGAAAGAGATCATCAGAGCAGATTGATTCCCCAAGTTTGGTTCAGTAGTTTCTGTAGGTGTGTTTGTGCTTGGAGGTTTATCTTTGTTAGAGTGTGCCACTTTCATATGAGTGTCATCTTCATTAACAAGTTGACAATTCTCCTCTTGGTTTTGAGGGTGCCTTGTCTTTGAAGATGGTGTCTGAGAGTAGATCTCAGGAGCCTTATTAGGAGGTTCCTCTGAATGTTTAACTATACTTATACTTGCATTTTTCCTTTGGAGAGCTCTTCTCTTTTTCTGACTTGGTTTATTTTTCTGTATTGTATGTTGATTGTGAGCATCAGGAGCCACATGACCTTTGCCTTTGTCCATTATTTTTGCTGCAAGTTATTCTGCTTCACAGTGATCATCATCAAGATCCTGAGCTGTATCTGATTGATTACTAATGGTAACAGGGGTTCTAGAGTCATTCTTATGGTCAATCAAAGATGTTAAAGCACACTCATGCAAATCATGAGGAATACCCACCCCTTTTGGATCCTCATCTTGCATGGTTAAGGTTTTTCTTGACAATTCTCCTTTCCTCCAATAATTTCAGCAGCATTCACAACATTAATAAGGGAAAGGGAAGAGGTAGCATTCTAAGCCACGAAATCAACATCATTCTCCATTGCAACAGGAGGATTAATAGAGGTAGAGGTTGTCATATCTTTTTTAGCCTTATGTTGTTTGGAGTTCTTAATTATCTGAAATTTTTTATTTGAGTGCATCAGTTGGTGGTGATCTGAGGTTTGCTTTGGTACATATGTTTGATGTTGCTTCTTGTTCTGTTGTTGTCCTCCCTTAAATTTTTTTTTTTCTAATTTTGCCATTTATTTTTTTGAAGCAATAACCCCTGGTGTTTGGTGTTCCTGAAGGCTTTGTTGAGGTGCAATACTGGCTTCTTTATGTTGTTGTTCTTTTTGTTGATGTCCTTGGTTCTGGCTTGTTGATGTTGCCCAGATATATTTTGCTGATGTTGGCTTTCCTTGATACTTTCCTATGTGACAGAGTCCTTTTTTATTTTATTTTCTTCATCTTTGATAACTGGACAGGATGGTGGAGTATGGTTCAAGTGTTTGCAATACATACAGTAATCAGGAATGTTTTCATATTGCACTTTCAGATATAGTCCATCACCATTAATATCTTCGTTTTCATAAAATCCTAACAACACATGATATGGTCTAGGTTTTGTAAGATCAATCTGCATCTTGACATTGACCACACTTCCTCTTATTTTGAAATGATACCAGGTCTAAGTGTAATGATTTCCCAACAGAAGATAGTAACACTGTGAGGATCTCCATATAATAGAAATGACAAGCTAGTTCAGGGATGAAAAATCGTAGAGGAATTACACGAGAGTCTTTAGTTTGATTGAAGGTAGGTGTCCAGGCTTGAAGCTTCATCATTTGGCCCTGTATGTACATAAATTGCCTGGTCCATACAGTGACATGATCATACTCATTGTCTAGGTCTATATAGACAGTCCTAGCATTAATGTGTGCTATATTAACTCCACCTTTCAATTCAGTTTGAGTGAAAAAGATTTTTCTGATAACCTCCATTCTAGGCATGGTGTTGGAGAACTTTCCAACAATTATGTATTTGCACCTAACTGCAAGCTTGGCCATGTAGTCACTTCTGCTGAAGATCACAACATGTTGACCTTGCTTTGTTGTGATCCTAGGTGGTGTGAACTCTATCGGTTCAATTTCTGCTTCATGTCTTGCTCTCAATTTGGTTACATATGAGTGAGTGACTATGGGTGGTGGTGGGGCAGGGGAGTTGTTTAGTTGTTTGGCCTTAGGGATAGGATCTTGAGTTTGGCTTTTGTTGTTGGTGGTGGGATAAGTTTGATTGATTGTTAGATGTGGTATGGGGCCTTTGGTGTGACTAGGCTTGTAAAAGTCGGATGACATTTTAGGAAGGTTATTGTTGCTGGTGTTATGCTGGTTTCTTAGTACATGGTATAGTGTTGGTGCATTTATTTCTTCTACTTGTGATTGTGTGGTAAGGGGGTTAACATTGTGATGGTTTGGGTTTGGTTGGGGTTGTTGTGATTGTCGCGCTCCATTTTTCTCGCAAAATCGGGTTTATAACATTTGGGAGGACAACTCGTTCCCTTTTAGGAACTGGGTTTGCATAGAAGAGTCGCCACCTAATGATTAAAGTGCATTAGGACACTAAAAGGGTTTGTTTTGAGTAACTAGAGATTGGGTAAGGGCTTGAAATTATCCCAAGGAGAAGGTGTTAGGCACCCCTCAGGATCCACTAGTGTGGTTCCAGGCCAGACTATTGTTGTGAATTTAGGTGCAGATAACATGTAGGCAAATAAAACTTCAAATAAGAGGGGATTTTTATGTAATGGTTACAAATAAACAAAAGTAAGAAAAAGGAACTAAAAGAGTTGATTTTTATAAAAGAAATGGTTTAAAAGATTTAAAAGAAACAAAGAAAACAAAGGGAAGGGGGGGGGGTTCTAGGTTTATTAATAATATGGATCACCCCACACAACATCCGGTAATCACTCCTCAATGAGGGGCTACACGTGACGTTATCGTGTGGTCATCATATCCATATCTACCCTTTCCCACCCCATTAAGGTATTAAACCGCGGAATGATCTCGTTTACTTATTGCATGCTATTACCCGCTCCAATCCTATCAGCCCCGGAGCCACTTGGGACTACTAATCTTAGAGGGACGAGGTATTGGGCTTATTTGTGGTTTCAAAAGGTAAAATACTAAGGCGACAAACAAAACACATATAGCAAGTTTGGGGAAGCATATAAACAAATAAAAGGGCTCAAACAGACCTCCTTTAAACCAAAGAAAGCACATAATGTAGCATAACTTGCATGTAATGTTTAAGGTCTGATTAAAACTTAAAGGGTCGAGGCAGACTGATTTATTACATAGTTCAGATAAGAAGCCCGAATCAGGCCCGCTTGCTGGTTGTAGCATATGAAATTTGATTTAGTTTATAAACTTTCATTTTATGGCTTGCCTAAGTGCTGGACGAAGACCTATAAGCATGATATCTACTGATTCCAGAAACAATGAAGTGAATTGATTACATACTGAAGAAAGAAAGGCAAATTTTTAGCAAAAGATCGCTAGTTCTGCAACTGGTAATGCATTATTACTGCTAATTTTAGGCTTATAAACGAGTGAGGCGATTCACATTCGATTAAAGCTCCTATAGGCATGCTTTCTATGCGTTTGTCGATTTTAGAACACCTTCATAGACATAGTGAAATGCTGAAAACCTACAAACATGATATCTAGGTACTGTACTATATGAACATGATATCTAATGGTAGGTGGTTATTAAGACCTATAAACATATTTGCCTAATGAGAAATGGATATGAAAGATTCAGAAAATCCGATAGGCATATTTTCTACATGCATATGCAGAATTCAGATTTCGAGTAATTATAGACATGGTATCTACATGAGAGTGCAGAAATTCCTATAGGCAGGTTATCTAATGTGAGAATGCAGAAATCCTATAGACATGATATCTCTATGGAAGTGTAGAAATCAGAGATTCCTATTCTACATAAGAGTGCAGAAAATCAGAAATATATTATAGGCATGGTATCTATATGGGAATGCAAGATTCCTATAGACATGGTGTTCATATGAGAATGCAGGAATTCATATGAACTCCGGGCAGTGCTTACACCCAAATGTATCACCAGATTAGGATATAGTACAGTGTGGAAGTGCCAGCCCTCAGGTGTCCAAGTTCAGAGGGAACTCAAGATCCCAAGGTAAGGCTCACAAGAGGGGGCAGCAGTTAGGGACTTAAGAGAGAGTGCAAGTGCAGAAGTAGGATTTTGAAAGGGGAAAGGGAAAAAGGGAAGCAGCTTAAATCAGTACACATAAGGGTATAAGGGAATGGGGAATTTGCAAGAGGCAAAAGAAAAGCAGGCTGAAGGGCATACCCAACAATGGGATATGCTGGCATACCCTCCAGTCTGTTTGCTTAGAGGTCAAGACCCCAATGGTTCAAACTTAATTCATGGACAACAACTTACATTTCCATGCCTTAAGTCACAACTCAAAACACATAAGGGTGATATGGGAATAGGGGTTCATAACAAAACACACATAAGGAAATCAGTATGCCAATTGAAGCGCTGAGATATACAGAAACAACAGGTGAACATGGATACAAAAGCAGCAAATACACATTGTTGTGGTACTAAAGATTAAATCCGGACATACCAGTTTCAAAGAGACAAATTGAGAAAAGCAGTAGATCTTGCAAACAGGCCACAGTACAAACAGGAAGAGAATACTATTGTGTATAAATATGAGTTCAGAAAGACTGTGAATGAGTCCTAGCTTTGTGTGAAAGAGTCGTGCATTTATAGTGTAAAAATTAGGCAGAAATAAGGTAAGAAAGTAATTAAGGAACTAATCATCAATTAGGGATCAATCACACAAGACTTCCTTTAATAAAGGAATTCAGATTCAAACGGGAAAACTATTTAAGGGAAGAAGTCAAATAAATATCTTGTGCAAAGCATGCAATTAGGGGCAAATACATAAAAACTTATTTAAGGACAGAACTTTGAAATACACGGTTGTATAAATAAGGTAAGAAAATCAATTAGTAGACAGTAAATCAAGAGTCAGAGATTTTGTAATTATTGGTCCATGAATGGACCAAGTCAGAAAAGCTGAGAAAGGTTTTAACTTAAGTCGAATCACTGGGAAATCAGCAAACAATGGAAAGAAATCAATCAGTCCTATTCAGAAGGAAATCTGAAGTAATCACAAATTTGAAAGCTATTTTAGAAGGAAGTTCATCACATATAAAGAGTATACGAACATGTTAAGTTGAAAGAGGATTTCGTGTCATTGCAAAATCAGTAGATAATAGACTACAAGAGCATGGTTGTCACATAGGTTAGCAATGTATAAGAGAAGTAGCATCTAGTAGCATACAAAAGATCCAGTGTAAAGGACCTTAGAAGAGTTTAGAAAAAGTCAGAATCATATGAAAAACAAAGATGTCAAAACTCAGTTCAGAGACTCGAAATAGGTACGAAAGAGTTAGGGTTTTTGAAATAAAACCAGTTCAGGCAAATCACATAGCCAATGGCTTCCCAACATGGAAGAAACCCCCAAATTCTAGGGTTTCTATCATCAGAAAGCAACAGAAACTCATGAGAAACATGATAGAAGAATAACATGCGAAACACAGCAGAAGATCTCAAAGAAAACATGGTAGAAGAAACTAATACGAAACGTACTGGAGATATTGATAAGAACAGCAGGAGAAGCATGTTAAGAAGTATTTTGAAGAAACTAAACTAGAACGTAGTATAAGGAACTTAGTAGGAAACACTCAAGAACACAGTGGGGGAAAATATAGTAGAAGAAACACACAAGAACACAGTAGAGGAAAATACAGTAGAAGAAACATGCAAAAGAAAGAGAAAATCCGAGAAAACATCTAAATATTTCAGAAAAACCCTAGATCGGAAAAAGATATGGTTTCGAAAGTATAATTTTTGAAAGAAAATCCAGAAAATCGTATCAAAACTTAGGGTAAGAATAAATCTGGAACAAATCTAAAGAGATCAGAAAAACCTCAAAACTAGGGTTTAAGTAAGAGGAGTCGACACCAGGCTTCAAAATAGACATAGCTTGCCGGAACAGGACTGGAGATGACCGGGAACTTGAGTCGACAAAGGTCTAAACCCAACTCTTCATGGTCGAGCCACGCAGCTTCAGTAACCCAACGTGAGGAGCCATATGTGGCTTTGTGGTGGTGAAACCACCATGGATTCATGTTAGAAAGTGGCCGGAGAAGGTGAACAGAACTCATCGGAGAGGAGGGGAGGGGGAAAGTTCTAGAGAGAACCAGAGGTAGAGAGATAGAGACAAGTGAGGAATGAGAGGGGTATTGGGGGGGTCGTTAGGTTAAAAAAGTAAGGACGGATGAGGGCCATTGATCTTTTTGATCAACGGCCAGGATTTAACAAGGTTTTGGGTCGGGTAGGGGTAATTGGGGCTTGGGTCGGGTAATCTAAAATTGGGCTGAAAATTGAGTTCCAATCTGGGATTCAGATTTTAGGCTAAAATTGAAACGAATTGGGCTATTATTTAAATAACCAATTTTCCCCTTTAAAATTATAAACAAAATAGTAAATTAATTTTTGGAAATAAATTGAAAGTATCAAAATTATTTATAATACATAATTATCAATTAAAAAATATAAAATCTCATTTTATGCATATGAAACGAATTTAAACCTAAAAAAGGCTAATATTGCAATTATGCAATTCTATCCTTAAAAAATATCAAATAATTTTGTAAAAATGTGTAAACAATAACTTAGCTATATTTTATTATAAACATAATACTCCAATAAATGAATCACCAAAATGATAATTTTGGGAATAATTATTGGGGTTTCTTGATAAAATAGGGCAGTAAATTGATTTAAAAATCTTTGAAAAATTAAGAAAATGTAGCCTTGGAAAATACTCATATATGCTTATACATGCTATTTTGAAAGGTATTTTACATAAGAAAAATATAGGGAAAAAATTGGTTGTCAACAACTGTCCCTCTTTACCCGGGAAGGATGAAAGAGTTGTCGGGTAAAGATATGATGGCCAATTTTGACAGAACGAAGTGGTTTGAAGAGGCCAACCGCGCCCTGGATTCTGAGCTACCCACATATCCCTGGTCTTATAGGAATCAGGCCATATGTAGTTTAGGATCCATCTGCGGAGTATGCTGATGGAGACTTTCAAGAACGGACGCAATGGGATGAATGGTTAAGGTCTAATAGGGGTACGAGAACTGGAGCAAGATTGCTCTTGATGAGACGGCCGTTGCTCACCGGTTTACCTACAAATAAGCAATACAAGCATATATTGTGCGTAAATTTAAACATGATGCAAGTTCCTGTCGGACCGTGAATGTTGTCTTTGGACAGTTAGGATGACGTCCTCAGACCATGACGTCCTGGGCCATGAAGCGTATGATAAGGGATTCGCAGGCCATGAAATGATACTCTCGGGCTATGAGAATGATGCCTCCAAACTATGACGCCTTTGAATAATGATATGCAAAAGATAAAAGGTGTCCCCAGGCCATGACATGGCGTTCTCGGGCTATGAAAATGGTGCCTCCGAACAATGACGCCTTTGGATAGATTAGCGATCTTTTAGCCCATGAGATGCAGAAGGTGGCGATCTTTCTGCCGATGCAAGATGTAAATGAAGTGGCGATCTTTCAGCCGATGCAAGACGTAAATAAAGTGGCGATATTTCAGCCATGCAAGATGTAAAAGTGGCGATCTTTCAGCCATGCAAATGTAAGTAAGGTGGCGATCTTTCAGCCAATGCAAATGTAAAGGTGGCGATCTTTCAGCCATGCAAATGGAGGTAGAGCTTCACCTCAGAAGGCAGAATGGTAGCCTTAAGAAATGCAAAAAAATGCAGATGGAGGAAGAGATTAACCTCGGAAGGCAGAATGGTAGCCTTATGCAATGCAAGAAAATGCACATGGAGGTAGAGCTTAACCTCGGAAGGCAGAATGGTAGCCTTATGCAATGCAAGAATGCAGATGGAGACAAATCTTAGTCTCGGAAGGCAGAATGGTAGCCTTATGCAATGTAGAAAATCTAGATGGAGGTAGAGCTTAACCTTGGAAGGCAGAATGGTAGCCTTATGCAATGCAAAAAATGCAAATGGAGATAGAGCTTAGTCTCGAAAGGCAGAATGGTAGCTTTATGCAATGCAGAGAATGTAGATGGAGGTAGAGCTTAACCTAGGAAGACAGAATGGTAGCCTTAGGCAATGCAGAAAATGCAGATGGAGACAAAGCTTAGTCTCGGAAGGTAGAATTATAGCCTTATGCAATGTAGAGAATGCAGATGGAGATAGAGCTTAGTCTTGGAATGTAGAATGGTAGCCTTATGCAAGAAATGAAAGACATTGAGTTTTCTTAGCTGATAGCTGATTGCGATATTTTGGCTGCTGGGGGCATTGTGCCTGCCGGGGACACTGTTGTGTGCAGATAGAACCTGTGAGTGATTGCCACGGTTCTGAGAGTTGTATTCCTGACTAATGTTTGTCTCGTGAGCATATGGTATATTTGATAATTTTACAACTCAAGTTCCTGCATCCAAAGAAAAATCGTGAGCTTTGTAAAGGGGAAAAGTTAGTTCGTGTCCCCTGCTGGCTTTGCTTGACCTGCTCGATTTTGATCTGGTGATACTGCCCGTATAATTGGGGTAGCGTTGCTAAACAGAGTGATTTCAGAAATAAATATGCATGCTTTTAGTAAAGAAAATGTAACATAAATACATAATTAAGAATAGTTTTCTTTAGATGAATCGACGACTACAACGTGGTTCAAGACATTGAAACTTTTTTTGCTCCAGAATTTTGAGGGTCTGCAACTTCTCTTGCTCCGGAATTTTGAGGGTCCTTCTCAAAATTCTGCCCCAGTTTACTGGGCTGCTGCTTATGACGGCTGCCTGCGGCGAATGGCTGAAATCACTTCGGAATTTTGAGGGTCCCCCTCAAAATTCTGTCCCAGTTTCCAATTGCGGGGGAAATGAAAATTTTATTGACTTGTGACCGAACCCAAAGGGCTGCTTACGTATCCCCTCCTAAACGGGAATCAGGTCAGGCGTAGTTCAAATTACATCATAAAGGAAAGTATAAAGATTACACATAGTATCGTTTGACTGCGTCTGAATTGATCGGCTTTGGCCAAACTTCTCCGTCCATTTCTACAAGTATGAGGGCTCCTCTTGTTAGAACCCGGTGAACCATGTACGGACCCTGCCAGTTGGGAGAGAATTTCCCTTTGGCTTCATCTTGATGCGGGAAAATCTTCTTTAATACCAGCTGCCCTGGTGTGAATTATCTCGGCTTGACTCTTTTGTTGAAGGCTCTGGACATTCTGTTCTGATAAAGCTGACCATGGAAAACTGTATTCATTCTCTTTCCGTCTATAAGAGCCAGCTTCTCGTAAAGACTCTTCACCCACTCTGCATCGCCGAGTTATGCTTCCTGTATGATCCTCAAGGAAGGGATTTCTACTTCGGCGGGAATGAATGCTTCTGTACCATAAACCAATATGTAGGGCATCCAAATGATGTGTGGACTATGGTGCGGTACCCCAATAAAGCAAATGATAACTTCTCATGCCACTGTTTATGCGTCTCTATCATTTTCCTTAGTATCTTCTTGATATTCTTATTGGCGGCTTCTACTACTCCGTTCATCTAAGGTCTATAGGCTGTAGAATTCTTGTGTTTGATCATGAAGGTTTCACACATGGCTTTCATCAAATCACTGTTGATATTGGAATCATTATCAGTGATGATTGATTCTGGGATCCCGAATCGACAAACAATACGATCGCGGACGAAGTCTGTCACGACTTTCTTAGTCACTGCTCTGTAAGATGCTGCTTCAACCCATTTGGAGAAATAATCAATTGCTACTAGGATGAACCTGTGCCCGTTTAATGCGGCAGGTTCGATTGGTCCGATGACATCCATTCTCCAGGTGGCGAACGGCCATGGCGAGCTTGATGCATTAAGAACATTTGATGGCAGCTTTATCATGTCTGTATGTATCTGAGAGCGGTGGCACTTTCGGACATACTGGATGCAGTCCATTTCCAGAGTCATCCAAAAATAGCCAGCCCAGAGTATCTTCTTGGCTAAGGCAAAACCGTTCATATGAGGACCGCAAGTCCCAACATGGATTTCTTCTAGTAGTTTAGATGTTTCCTTTGCATCGACACACCTCAGTAATCCCAAATCCGGAGTCCTCCTATACAGGATTCCTCCACTGTGAAAGAAATTGTTGGACAACCTCCGAAGTGTGCATTTCTGAGTAGGATTTGTGAGCTTTAGGTATTCTCCTTTTGCCAAGTATTCCTTGATATCATGAAACCAAGGCTTTCTGTCTGCTTCTTCATCGACATAAGTATAGTAGGCTGGCAGATCATGGACCTCTGCTGGAATGGGGTCAATGAAGTTCTTGTCTAGATGTTGTATCATGGATGATAGGGTAGCCAATGCATCGACGAACTCATTCTGGACTCTGGGAACATGCTGGAACTCCGTCTTTGTGAACCTCTTTCTCAACTCCTGTACGTGATGCAGATAAGGGAGTATTTTGGAATTCTTAGTTGCCCATTCTTCTCGGACCTGATGTATAAGCAAATTTGTATCCCCAATTACTGGCAACTCTTGAATGTTCATGTTAATGGCCATCTTGAGCCCTAAGATGCAGGCTTCATACTCGGTCATATTGTATGTGCAGGGGAACCTGAGTTTGGTAGACACTGGATAATGCTGACCGATTTCTGATACTAGGACCGCTCCTATGCCAACTCCTTTAAAATTTGTTGCTCCATTGAAAAATATTCTCCAACCATCATAGGACTCTGCAATATCTTCTCCGATGTATTCTCCGTCCATGGGATTTTTAGCAAGGTGATCTGCTAGTGCCTGTCCTTTGATTGCTTTCTGAGTCACGTAGACGATGTCAAATTCGCTCAACAGGATTTTCCATTTGGCCAGCTTGCCAGTGGGCATGGGCTTCTAAAATATGTACTTCAAAGGATCCATCCTTGATATGAGATATGTAGTGTAGGCACAGAAGTAGTGCCTCAACTTCTGAGCTACCCAAGTCAAAGCACAACAGGTGCGCTCTAACAGAGAATACCGAGCCTCATACTGGGTGAACTTCTTACTGACGTAATAGATGGCCTGCTCCTTCCTCCCCATTTCATCATGTTGCCCCAGAACACAACCGAACGCTCCATCCAATACTGCGAGGTAGAGTAATAGAGGTCTACCTAGCTCGGGCGGGACCAAAATTGTTGGTGTTGATTGTGAGCACGTGATTTTTGTTTCGCGCGACAATCGCTCCAAGAGAATTAAAAAAAAATAACAAATGGTCCTGCTATGCAAATTGGGATTTTACATGGCACTTTGTTAATTATTTTTGATTTTTTGCCCATTTTTTATTAAAACAAAATACAAAATGTATGTGTCGTGCGTAATGTGAACCGTAATCCGATTGTTAAATAGGAGATCACAAAAATACGCATTTCTTTTGTCCTGATTTTTTGCTTTGTTTAAGTTTACCTACTTTTAACATTTTTATACGCGTTAAATAAATATGTTAAGTGTTAATTAATTGTGTCTAGTTTTATTTAATTAGGTTGTGTATTTAGGAAATTAGAAATAAAGAAAAAAAGAGGGAAAAATTTGTTTTAAAATGAATTTGGGCCACAAACATTATAAAATCTGAAGCCCAAATGAATGGCCCAATCCACCAGTCCGCACAGCCCACTCCCCAGGCCCTAAAACGACGTAGTTTAACACCAAAGCTACGTCGTTTCAATGTCAATCCATCCCAGCCATTCAAACCAAGCTGATCCAACGGTCCGGATCTCTCACCCATAACCCCATTTGCCCGACCCGTTACCCGAACCAACTTTGACCCCAACACCTGAAATGACACCGTTTCCCTCGAGCTGAAGGATCCTGGCCCTTCATCGTGCCTCATCCAACGGCTGAGATCCATTCACCCACTCCATATATAAGCTTCCCCTCGTACCCCACCCCCTATCCAAATACCCCTGCCTTTCATCATCCTCACAAAGAACTCCGGAACCCTAGAGCCGCCCCCATCTCCCTTCACCAGAAACCCGACGGCATGAACGCCGGTGACCTCCGCCTGAACACCATAGAACCCCCTCACCACCCTGAACATTGATCTGTTGGCCGTTTAGTTCGAATCCCTTCCCACCTTCTCGAATCTTCATTTGAAGATTCGAGTCGGAACCCGATTTACACCAATCGACCTCAACTTCACACCAGACAGTCCCCAGACCCCCTCGTGACCAAACCATGCTTGGTTTGGTCCGAATCTAACCAGGGAAACACGAATCCCAGATCTAATTTTTGAACCCTAGTTTTCTCCGTGCATGTTCCATGTTTGTTCAAGCCGAAGAGATTAAGGTCTAATGGACCTTAATCGAAGTGTTTCTCATATGAGAAACACTTCGATTAAAGTCCGTTCAGACTTAAGAAAGGTCTGTCCGAGTCCAAGTTAAGGCTTTTGATTTTTCGAGATTTAAGGTGAGTTTTGCTTTTTCTTTTCTTATTTCTGTTAGTCCATGTGATTGATTAAAGGTCTGTTCATGTTTTGTTTTAATTTGTGTCTTTGAATTTTTATCAACTGTTGTTTGTCCACTTTACCTGAACCTCTGTGTTTGTTTGAATCCCTCTCCTATTCTGATAATGCGTATGTATGTATGTGCTGTGCGAATAATTGAGCTTCAAATTTTGACTGATCAACTGATTCCTCGAGTACCACTTTGTTTAGTCAGTATAATTCAAATCATGTGTCGATACTGTTAAATGTCTGATTTTTGGCTACGATTGTGCATGTTATGATTAATATAGTCGAGTCGACATGTGTCGTCAATTAGTTTCAACTGTCTGAACAATAACAAATCGATTTGCTTCTGGGCACATTTGTTTGAATCAATTAGGAACTGAGTTTGTTTACTTATAGTTGTTAATCTGAATCAGAAATGAAAAAGGAATGTTTTGTTTGTTTAACTTCTGAATTGGAGGGCATGTGCACTTTCTGCACAACATGTGCATTTGTGCACCACAGGTGCATTTGTGCACAGCCTGTGCCCTGCATAAGGGCTTTTGAATAAAATAATCGACAGCACATGCTGTCAGATATATATTCTGCTGCCCATCACCCTGCTTTAGTTAAGAAGTATTAAACCTCTTTCAAAAGGGTAAGTTTGCCAGGGAATGTGATGGGTTTCTAATATTAAATAGCTAAGTGGAACTGAAAAGGGACAGCACATGGGAGGTGTATCTGATTAATCTAACAGGCTGTTAAAGGGCAGACTTTAGGCTTATAAAAGAGAGGACTTCCATCAGTTTGAAAAAAAAGAAAAAAAAAAGAGAGGACATCTGATAATAGAGAGGGACAGAAGGAAATTGTTAAGGAAAAGATAGGGGAGATCAAGAGAGATCTGAGAAGAGAGGTTTGGAGACATACATAGATACACATATATACAGAAATAGAAAGAGAGAAAGAAAGAGATAAAACAGATTAGGAAATCAGAAACTTGGTTTTGTTTGTCTGAAGTTCATCTGTTGTCAATTCGTTAGGTAGTGTTGCTTTTTCTAAGTTTCAATTGAGATTACTGTTAGTGTTTTGTTGCATTTGGTATATCTCGGAATTGGATTGTCTGGAGTTCTGTTTCCACCACACTGTGTGCTGCTTCATTTGGCTACTTTCTCTTCAACTATAGTTCCACCCCTTGCAATAGAATCTGCTCTGCTGTGTTGTTTTGATTTGCTGCTGTTACTCTGATTCCTGCTGCTGCTGATCTTCCCTGTTATTCTCTTCTTCCTCTTTGCATTTCAGCATTCCAGGTACACATTTCAAGTCCCATATTGATGTAACTGAAACAGTTTGAAAGCATGAAATGAAAAGGTTGAAGAAGTTCAAGTATTTGTTGTAATATTCATGGTACATTAACGGGTCTGTAAAAATTGATTAGTTTATAATTCAATAGTGTGAAAGTATGTACTGATACTCGTTTGAATTTAGCCCTTTGTGTTAGTTCGTCAGTTGTTTGCTAGTACGTGGTACGTATACTCCGACCTTGTACAATGTTGTTTCTGTTTCATTTAGTTTTTTTGGGTTCCATTAGGCAGTACATAGGGTCACATTCAAAGTCCCATTGGTAACAATATCTAGTAGCTAAATCCTTTAATCTAGCCTAAATAAGTTTAGTTAAGTTCAACTCAAGAAATGTTCGGATTAAGTGTTATATTTCGTTAGCTCGTATGTGATTTCTTGTCAGATTAAAGCATTTTTCCATTAAAGTATAAACGTTTTCTTAACTTTGTAAATAATTAATCATAAAAATCCGGATCAGGCCAAAGCATATAATTAAATTAGCATGTACCTTTTCTTCTAATTTTAGGGACAAATGTATTAGAAATGTAGCCACTTTAGGATATCCTTTCTAAAATAGAGACGAGCCTCGCCAAATAAAAATGCAAAATTGCGGGGCCCTCGATAAATAATCATAATAAATATTTAGAATTCAGGCTAGGCCGTTTAGTGAATCTCATGGCCTTCTCAATAAATAATAACGCGTTAGGCTCTTTAGGCGCGACTTAATTAAATCATATTCTGAAATTCGGGTGCACATTGATGTGACCCAAATCCAAATCTCAACGAAGTCAAAATGTGTTGACAATCATGGGCGCATTGATTGTGACGTGGTTCGAGAGGCATTTTCACGACGTTGCAATTCTATAAAATAAGTGATAATGATACAAGCGGTTTAAACTTAATAAAAGCATGTAAGTCATGACATTGTATTTAAATCAGATATTTAGCCATTATAACAATTTAAGCGACCGTGCTAGAACCACGGGATTCGAGGGTGCCTAACACCTTCCCTCAGGTCAACAGAATTCCTTACTTAGAATTTCTGGTTCGCAGACTTCATTTGGAAAAGTCGAAAATTTCCTCGACTTGGGATTCAAGATAAACCGGTGACTTGGGACACCAAAAGCCAAACCTTTCCCAAGTGGCGACTCTGAATTAAATAAATAATCCCATTTCGAATATTGTCACTTAAATTGGAAAAACTCCCCTCGCGCATTTAACCCTTCGGGGCGGGCGCGCAAAAAGGAGGTGTGACAGCTCTGGCGACTCTGCTGGGGATTTAACCCAGAACCACTGGTTCAGGGTTCAAGAATTCGAGCTTAGAATAATTGTTATATTTGGCTTTATTATCTGATCTTTATTACATGTTTTTGCATAACGTGCTAAATGTTGTCTTTTACCGCTTTGATATTATCTGAACTGTATATAAACTGTGCCGAAACCCTTCTCTTCTTACCTCCGGGGAGAAGCTCGCTGGTCGAGACTCCCTATTCTGTTAGTGTCGATACCTGAAATAAGAAAGAGGTCGGACAAGTTACAAAGCCGGACGATCTCGCGGGTCCCCGGTACGTAGCCCCCTCCTCGACTCGAGTTGTCCGCTCGGGTACACAGTCTAGAACAAATACCCAGGGTATAAACCTAGTATAACGAAACTTCATGCCGGATCCCTAGTAGGAACGTTTATTTGCATCATGTTGCATTTGACTTAGGGGGCTCAACACAGGGGTTGGGTCCGTCTAGGACAGGCAACCTGAAATGAAAAGACCACCCTGCTGCATCCTATTTGTTTTGCGCATTTATTTGCTTCGGTTCCGCATGCTGACCGGTTCCTAAAAAAAGAAAATAGCAGCGTAGGGAGATAATTACTGATTTTGGAAAAATAGAACCAATGTCCGAGTAGTGTCGAAACCTCGCCGGAATTTCTTCTAAAAATATATATATATAAAAAAAGATTGTCTTCTAGTTTGATTTTTTTTTTAAAAAAAAATATAAATTTTTTCTTTTTTATCATTTTCAAAATCAAAAAAAGAGAAGGTATTTATTTAAAAGTAAAAAAAAAACGGAAAATTCATAATTCAAAAAATAAAAATGTTGTCTCTTTCGCAGTACCCCTTTTTATAAATTCAGACTAATAGTCCAAATATTTCCTAAAAAAAAAAATTAATTAATATTTTCTTTAGTCCTTATCTCTTTGCAAAAGAAAAAAAACTAATAATAAAATACGTATTCTTGATTTCTAGATTTTTTTGATTTTTTCTATTTACGATATGCCCGAACTACGCCGGTTTGATTCTCACCGGATGTGAGATACGTAGGCAACTCTCGTCGGGTTCAACCCCCATTTTTGCTGAAATAGCCAAAATCAATGAATAAAAAAAAATGTGTCTCAAACTTTAAAAAGAGTCGTAAATAAATCGGGTGATGCTGTTTTGTCATAAATAGCCGAATGTTCCCGAAAGGGACGCCGAAAGGCTGACTTTGCATAAATAGCCACCTTTGGGTCTTGTTTAGTATTTTGTCCAGTTGACCCACACGGCCTTAAAATCTTCGTCCTCAAGGTGTTTAAAGGCCGTGTTCAAAACTTAATCCCTTTTGTAAAATATTTTTGAGTCAAAATCATTTTTGTTGAAATCACCTTAATAAATGTGCAGGATGAGCACGATGCAAAATGAACATTTTTCAATAATGACCAAAATCCCTGTCAAGTTACGGCTATGGTGGAATGATCTAGGTGCTGAAGGACAAAATGAGGTCAAGAAACATCTGAAAGGTCTCGTGGGTTTGTTGGAAATCCAGCCTCGGGGAGATATCATAAGAGCTTTGGTTACCTACTGGGACCCGGCGCACAATGTTTTCCATTTCTCTGATTTTGAACTCACCCCCACTTTGGAAGAAATGGCCAGATACATCCGGAATGCTGAACTTCCTTTGAGGCAAAAATACTTGGTCGCCCCAAGAGTTGTCACGGTACACCAGTTCCTAGATTCATTGAAGATACCCAGAACAGTCCACAACCTGGATCTAGCGGCCGGATTTTGTACTCCATGCTTCATATATGATAGGTACGGTCATGAGGGGGGATTCAATAATCCAATCAACAAACTGTGCAACAAAGGTGTTCGTCAGAAGTGGGACAAACACAGACGGACAACGTTCATGATGATGTTCCTGGGCCTTCTGGTATTTCCAAGGAAAGACGGAAACATTGATTTGAAGATATCCGGGGTCGTCAGCACTTTACTCACGCAAAGTGACAGTACTCTCGCACCTATGGTGGTATCTGACATCTTTCGAGCTCTTACAGTTTGTAAAGCTGGGGGAAATTTCTTCGAAGGTTGTAACTTGCTCCTACAGATATGGATGACCGAGCACCTCTGCCATCATTCCGAGATTTTGAGCCATGGTTCCCCGGAAAAGACTTGCATAGAAGAATCTTACACGAGAACCAAAGAGATCAGTTTGCCCAAAGGAGTCCTGGCATGGACCTCGTTCTTTCAAGCTCTTACTGCCAGCCAAATACAATGGACGCTAGGATGGTTGCCTGTTGATGAGATCCTATATATGTCGGCAGCTAAAACTCATTTCTTACTGATGGGGCTTAAGAGCATTCAACCTTACGCACCCTGCCGAGTTTTGAGACAGTTCGGAAGATGCCAGACAGTACCTCATGAGGAAGATCTTAGCACTCAAGCAGTTGAGATAAGTCCTAACGGACAATTCCCAGAAGCAAAGATTCGCCAAATCTGGAGTGAGTGTCAATATTTGAAATCAGATACTTGCGTGCGGGATCGAGCCAAAGGAGAGACGGCGCCAGGTTACCTTGCATGGTATAGAAGGGAACTTGAGCATGAAAGGCCAGCTAAGAGACCCCACATCCGGAATTTCACCGAATCATCGCAAAGGCAGTGGGATTGGTTAGCAAAGGAAAGAGGCTATTGCGCCGAAATCAGCAGGTTAAAGCAACAAGTGGAAAGTTTGAAATATGAGCACAACGTGCAAGATGCTACCAATCTGGGGAGCGGAACAGGTTAATTCAGGACAATGAAAGACTCAGAGCCCAGATCAAATAGATAAGGGTGGATTCGGATAAACAACCAAGGCATCGATCAGACGAGCAGCTGATAAAAAGGCTAAAAGGTGAAATCAGGGAATGGCAAGATGGTTTGGAGAAATCTGAAAATGTCATAGCAGAGCTCAGGGCATAGTGGGATACAAGAGCAGATAAGTATCGCCGATACCTGAATCAATTGGAAGGCGACCACGAGAAAACTGTTGCTAAAATAAAGAGAGAGATGGCTACACTTGAGATCAAAGCAGCTAATCAGGCCAAGGGTTTCCAAATTGAGAGCAGATACTGGTACGACTCAATAGCCCAGATGAAGTTGGAAGTACGACGACTGAAGCACCAGCATATACAGGATGCTCAAGTATTCAAGATATGTAGCGATCAGATAAAACGCCTACTCATAGAGAAGAAGCAAACCATAGATAGGATCAAGGCCATTTCCCATTCCATCACCAGACGATGTCTACGATGTGAGAACATGTCCAGCGTTACCGTCCTCTCGGCAATGATGGGTTATGTCAAGCAGACTATGCATGAGCTGGAGCAACTTGAGAGGGATCTCACGCCTAGGACCGCGGCGAGGCCGAACGATGCCCCGCGGACACCAATTTTCAAAACCATAATGCACTCATAAGTCAAGCCTGTATCTTAGCATCTTCTGCCTGTTTTTCCCATCAGGGTGATTTTTAGTCTATTTTGAGTCTAGGTTTATTTTCAAAGTTTGCTCTTTCTTTTGCAAAAATGTAGTTTGTAATAGACCATTTCAACAATAAAGAGGTTGTTTCTTTTACTGTCATTTGTGTTTTTCGAACTACGTAATGATCTGATTCACGTAGGCATCGTGATACGTAGGCAATCCTCATCGGATCCGGTCGCATTGCTTTTACTGCAAAACAATAAAAAATAATAACAAAAAAAAAAGAACAAAAGGGGAAAACAAATAAGAGGAAAAATGCCAGAATGACGTATGCTCTCGTAGCAAACATATAGTAGTCCACTTAAATGTATAGGTGCATCATGCCCAACGTGAGATTGACTATCTGTTATTTGCTGCAAATTAACCGTGCATTTGTCGTTGAGTATCTTTCCAGGGTTTTTGAAAAGACGGATGGTTTGGTGAAAGTCTGGCCTCGCACTCATATTTCACGAGGTCAAGGAGAAGTGTTCAACTACCTGTTGTTAGGACCAGAAGCAGTACTCACACTTACTTCACCAGGTCAAAAGGAAGTGTGGAAATGTCTTCAGAAATTCCATTGCAAACGATCCCTGTTTCTGAGGAGAGCTCAATCTCAGCCGTCCTCACACCTGAATCCGCAACTGCGGAGGAAAATAGAATCCTACGGCTCCGCATGTTGGAAATGCTGGACGACTGGAATAATGGGAAAGAGCCGCCAAGTGCCGTCCCCGGATTCCCTGAATTATTCTCCAGGTCGAGTGGGACTTCTAATGTCCCCATAAATTATCCTGCTACCCCATTCGGGTACCCAGCCACCTCAGCCTTCTCTGCTGGATCGCCTTCTGAGCCTCATCCCCGAATGTCATCCACTGATGCAAGCATGAACATCTTTACTGCATCGCCTTGCCCGATTACGGCACAGCCTACCACGTACAAGCCAAGCTTTGACTCATCCTCTTTTACATTCCAAGCACCATTGTTATTAATGGAACCAACTAGGTTCGCTACCAGCACTAATCCTCTACCGCCTCAGTGCGAGCTTCCACCCGGGCAAGATCAGAACCCCAGAATTGCAGAACAAAATGAGATTGCCAAGAGAATGAGAAGCCTTGAACAAAGTTTGAAGAATATGCAAGGATTGAGCGGACAGAAGAGCGTCTCTTATGCCGACCTGTGCATGTTCCCTCACGTGCACCTGCCGACGGGTTTCAAGACCCCAAAGTTCGAGAAATACGATGGGCACGGTGACCCCATTGCACATCTTAAGAAATACTGCAACCAATTGCGGGGAGCCGGCGGAAAAGAAGAACTGCTGATGGCATATTTTGGGGAAAGTCTAGTAGGGATAGCTTCGGAATGGTATATGGACCAAGAAATGTCCCGATGGCATATATGGGATGATCTCGCCAGAGATTTTGTGAAACAATTCCAGTATAACATCGACATTGCGCCAGATCGAAATTCTCTGTCGAATTTGAAGAAGAAACCTTCAGAAAGCTTCAGAGAATATGCTATTAAGTGGCGTGAACAGGCGTCAAGAGTGAAGCCTCCCATGGATGAAGTGGAGATGGTCACTACCTTTCTCCAGGCTCAAGAGTCTGATTATTTCCAAAACATGATGTCAGCCATGGGTAAGCCATTCGCGGAAGCGATCAAGATTGGAGAGATGGTGGAAAATGGCTAGAAGACAGGCAGGATTCTGAGTCAAGCAGCCATAAGGGCGACTTCCCAGGCCGTCCAAAGCGGGTCCGAAGGAACGACAAGAGGGAAAAAGAAGGAAGAAACGACTATGGCAGCCTCAGAAGCAAGGGAGTATCGTCATCCCAGGCCCCATTTTCCGGAAAGAACCCCACAACACTACTACCCCCACTCAAATTTGGCATATGCTCATCAACCTTATATGGTCATGAATGCCCAACCTTATACCCATCCACCACAACAAGCCAACCGAGGCCCAGCTCCACCTCCCAGAAATCAGCCTCCTTACCGCAACCACTATAACCCACAACCCCCGCAGAATAACTTCCGCCCTCAGGAGCCACCCAGAAGGTGGACTTTCACGCCCATCGGTGAGCCATACTCAACTTTGTTCCCAAAGCTGGTCCAGTTGGGTTTCTTGCAACCAATCCCTCAAACAAGGCAAAACCCGACGTCACCGTCTTACAAAGCTGGAGTCAGATGCGCCTATCATTCAGAGGCCGAGGGACATGATACAAATGACTGCTGGTCGTTGAAAAGAGTGGTCGAAAACTTGATAGAGCAAGGGAAAATAGTGCTAAGGGACGAGGAGATCCCGAATGTAACTAACAATCCATTACCTACTCACAATAATGGGCCGCTGATCGGAATGATTTGTGAAGACAAAGAGTTCGACCCTGCTCTGAAAGCCATACTTGCCATTATCGACACGGGAAAGAGGCCCGAAACGAACCAAAAACCAGAAAAGGGGGAAGAGGCCAAAACTATAAAGAAAGTGCCTGAAAAGAAGGTGGAGAAGAAAGTGGTACCGGTAAAGGATGGAGTTCTTTACATACCACGAGGTCGAGCTGAGAAGACGCAGAACTTCGGGATCAAAAAGACAAAACCTATGTACGTGCCAAAAGGGGCCTATGTGGTCCGGGGGACGATTCAACCACCTCGGCTGAATGAGCCAGTGGTTATCGGACGCGTGCCACAAAAGCCAATGACCAACCCGTCCACAGTGCCGTGGAATTATCAAAAGACTTTGGTGATGTACAAAGGTAAAGAGGTCATGGGAGAACTTCCAGAAAATACTTTCATTGGAAGGTATTCAAATACTCAAGAACTAAACAACGCCACACAAAGGCGCTTCCCGCCAAAGAAGCCCGTGAGTGTTGAAGAAGCGGAAATGTTCTTCCAACAAATGAAAATGCCCGATTACGAAGTGATAGATCAGCTGCGCAAGTACCCCGAGCAAGTGTCCATGCTGTCATTGTTAATGAGGTCGACCGAGCATCAAAAGATCTTACTGAAGACTCTGAATGAAGCATATGTGCCAGTTGAAACCTCGGTAGAACAATTAGAGCGGATGACAGAAAGATTCTTCGCCGTCAACCAAATCTCTTTCAGCAAGAACGATCTACCCCCGGAAGGAGCGGCACACAACAAGGCTTTGCATCTAACAGTTAAATGCGAAGACTATTATGTCAAGCGGGTAATGTTGGATGGGGGCTCAGGCGTTGACATTTGCCCGCTCTCCACGCTACAAAGAATGGAAATTGGGACCGGAAGAATCCGACCCAACAATGTCTGCGTAAGGGCTTTCGACGGCATCAAGAGAGATACCATGGGAGAAATAGACCTGTTGTTGGTCATAGGACCAGTCGAATTTCAAGTAACCTTCCAGGTGCTCGACATGGATACATCCTACAATTTTCTCCTTGGCAGACCTTGGATCCATGCGGCAGGAGCCGTGCCTTCCACTCTTCACCAGATGGTGAAGTTCGAGTACGAAGACAGAGAGATCGTGGTCCATGGGGAAGATGAGCATGCTATTTATCGGGACCCATCCACCCCATATCTGGAACCGAGAGAAGGGAGCGAACATACGGTCTATCAAGCTTTTGAGATTGTACTGGCAGAGCAGCACGAAGAGGGAATACCCTCCCCCAGCCTTTCTTGTCTAACGCCTCGGTTATGGTGGCCAAAGAGATGATCCGGCACGGATTTAGGCCAGGGAAGGGGCTTAGACGAACCTTTCAGGGAATAACAGAACCCATTACCTTGCCAGTCACCAAGAAACCTTTTGGACTAGGTTTCAAACCTACTCCAGCCAACGAAGAGTGGGCAAAGAAAAGGAAAAATGAGGGTTGGAAGTTACCTCGACCATTGCCAGATTTATATGCGACTTTCCTCAGGCCAAGGTACGTTGAAGAAGAAGATGATGAGGTCTTCACAGCTGAGGAAATCGAGGAGATATGTGGGGCAATGAGAGAGATGCTCTACGAGGTCTACATGGTTCAACCAGGTGAAGGCACAAGCATTGCTGAGATGATGTACATGGGGCCGAACGCCAAACTTCAAAACTGGGAGGCCACGCCATTCCCGACTAGACGGAAGTCCGGGTAGACCTGTCCTGCCACCTTTCCTGTGTCACAAGTTATCTCAAGGACATAACTTGAACGTTTTCTTCCTTTCCATTGTTGTTTTGTATTCCTGAGTTGTAAACATTGTTGTCCTCCAACTTTCCAAAGAAAATAAAAAAATCATCATCAATGCTTTCCCATTCTTTCTTTTGTTAGGATTTTTGTTATTTTTCCCTTTATCTTTCTTTTCAGTTATAATAATGCGGCTTTAAAAATGACATGCTTGCGGACTTCACGTCCATATCACAATGAGCTATTTAACTGCGAATTAATGACCCAGAATCAGAGTATGATGCGGAAGAGGCTTTTAGGGAAATAAACCGAGAGTTGGAATATTTTGAGAATAAACCCAAGCCAAATCTGAATGACACCGAACCGGTTAATTTAGGAAGTCCTGAAGAAATCCGGGAGACCAAAATAAGCATTCACACGGACGAGAAAATGCGAGATGCGATAATTCAACTTCTTTTTGAATTTAAAGACGTGTTTGCTTGGTCATATGATGACATGCCGGGTCTAGGGGTTGATCTAGTGGTTCATAAATTGCCGATTCATCCTGACTGTCCTCCAGTTCAACAAAAGCAACGAAAGTTCAAAACTGAGGTCAGTGACAAGATCAAGGAAGAGATCACCAAATAACTGAAAACGGGAGTGATTCGGGTAGTCCAGTATACAACCTGGTTGGCAAATGTGGTTCCAGTACCGAAAAAGGACGGTAAAACTCGAGTATGTGTAGATTACCGAGATCTGAATAGAGCAAGTCCTAAAGATAATTTCCCAATACCCAATATCCACATCCTCGTTGATAATTGCGCCAAACACGAGATACAGTCCTTCGTGGATTGTTACGCTGGGTATCATCAGGTATTGATGGATGAAGAGGACGCCGAGAAAACTGCCTTCACCACGCCTTGGGGCACCTACTGTTATCGGGTTATGCCATTCGGTTTGAAGAATGCTGGGGCTACTTACATGAGGGCCATGACTGCCATTTTTCATGACATGATGCATCAGGAAATAGAGGTGTACGTGGATGATGTGATAGTCAAGTCCAGGACGCAGGATAATCACATCCAAGACTTGAGGAAATTCTTCGAGAGACTAAGAAAGAATGACTTGAAGCTAAACCCAGCCAAATGTGCTTTCAGAGTTCCATCGGGCAAACTTTTGGGCATCATCGTAAGCAGGAGAGGTATCGAGCTAGATCCAACTAAGATAAAATCCATCCGAGATCTGCCTCCCCCGAGAACAAAGAAAGACGTATGAGTCTGTTGGGCAGGTTGAACTACATCAGTCGGTTTATTGCCCAGTTGACAAGCACGTGTGAGACCATATTCAAGCTTCTAAGGAAAGATGCGGCAATTAAATGGACAACTGAGTGTCAAGAAGCTTTCGATAAAGTCAAAGAATACCTTTCGAATCCCCCGGTCTTGGTCCCTCCAGAACCAGGGAGGCCACTTTTCTTGTATCTAACAGTCTTGGAGAACTCTTTCGGTTGCGTCCTCGGGCAACACGACATAACCGGGAAAAAGGAGCAAGCAATCTACTACTTAAGCAAGAAATTCACCGGCTACGAGGCCAAATACACTCTGCTGGAAAGGACATGCTGCGCTCTCACATGGGTTGCTCAAAAGCTGAGACATTATATCCAAGCCCACACTACTTTCCTCATAAGCAGGTTGGATCCTTTAAAATATATATTTCAGAAACCGATGCCTACTGGAAGACTGGCCAAGTGGCAGATCTTGCTTACTGAATTCGACATAGTCTATGTCACTCGCACGACAATGAAAGCCCAGGCGCTAGCAGATCATTTGGCCGAAAATCCGATCGATGAGGAATACCAGCCATTGCATACCTACTTTCCAGATGAATAGGTAAATACTGTAGAAGTAGTCTCGGAGGACGCTCATGTTTGGAAGATGTTCTTTGATGGAGCCGTGAATGCCAAAGGTGTAGGAATTGGGGCAATTTTGATCTCGCCTTCCGGTCAGCATTATCCCGCCACAGCTAGACTGCGTTTCTTCTGCACAAATAATACGGCTGAGTATGAAGCCTGCATTATGGGAATACACATGGCAATCGATCAGGATGTCGAAGACTTACTGATTATGGGAGATTCTGACCTGATTATCCGGCAAGCTTAAGGCGAATGGGAAACTCGGGATGTCAAACTTATCCCATACCGACAGCATGTGGAGGACCTCAGCAAGCGCTTTACATCAATAGAGTTCAGGTATATCCCGAGGTGTCACAATGAACTGGCAGATGCACTTGCTACTTTGGCTTCAATGCTACCCTACCCGGGCAACGCCCACGTCGATCCTTTGGAAATCCAAATCAAGGAAAGACACGGTTACTGCAGTGTAATCGAGGCGGGATCAAATACGCAGCCTTGGTACCATGACATCAAGAGGTTCCTGAAGACGCAAGAATACCCCGAGCACGCTACTGGAGATCAAAAGAGGACCATTAGGCGACATGCAAGTGGTTTCTTTCTGAGCGGTGAATTGTTATATAAGAGGACCCCGGACCTCAATCTCCTAAGATGTGTCGATATCGAGGAAGCGAGGAAGATCATGCACGAAGTACACGCAGGTGTGTGCGGACCTCACATGAACGGATATGTCTTAGCAAAGAAAATCCTTCGAGCAGGTTATTACTGGATGACCATGGAAAAGGATTGCTTTAGCTTCGTTCGGAAGTGTCATCAGTGTCAGGTGCACGGTGATTTGATTCATGCACCTCCCACGGAGCTGCATCCCATGTCTGCACCTTGGCCATTTGTCGCCTGGGGCATGGACGTCATTGGACCAATCGAACCGAAGGCTTCGAATGGACACAGGTTTATACTGGTTGCCATCGATTACTTCACAAAATGGGTAGAAGCTGTCACTCTCAAGTCGGTCACTAAAAAAGCTGTAGTGGATTTTGTACACTCAAATCTTATCTGTCGTTTCGGTATTCCTGCGACTATCATTACAGATAACGCAGCAAACTTGAACAGTCACTTGATGGGAGATGTATGCGAGCAATTCAAGATAACGCATAGGAATTCTACTCCTTATCGGCCGAAAGCCAATGGTGCTGTGGAAGCGGCGAACAAAAACATCAAGAAGATTTTGAGGAAAACGATCCAAAGTTCCCGACAGTGGCATGAGCAGTTACCATTTGCATTGTTGGGGTATCGCACTACGGTACGCACATCAGTAGGAGCGACTCCTTATCTTTTGGTTTATGGGACCGAGGCTGTAATACCGGCAGAGGTAGAAATTCCTTCGCTTCGAATCATTGTCGAAGCAGAAATCGAAGACAGTGAGTGGGTTAAGACTCGGTTAGAGCAATTGACTTTGATTGATGAAAAGCGAATGACCGCAGTTTGTCACGGACAGTTATACCAACGAAGGATGGCCCGTGCTTACAACAAGAAAGTCCGACCCAGGAATTTCGAAGTAGGTCAGCTGGTACTGAGGCGTATTCTGCCGCATCATGAGGAAGCAAAAGGTAAGTTTGCCCCAAATTGGAAAGGCCCATACATCATAAGGAAGATATTGCCGAGAGGAGCATTGTATTTAGGTGATATCGAAGGAAATGACCCCGACACAGTAGTAAATGCGGATGCAGTCAAGAGATACTACGTCTGAATTATACTCCAGTAATCTTGACCCATTCGAAATGACGAAGGTTTTATTCCCCACTACTCCCCAAACACTACCCAATTCTCTCTACAAACCTTTGAGCCGCTCAAAAGAAAAAAAAAACATTAATTGAGGCCTGAACTACGTTTGACTTGATTCCGAAAGGATACGTAGGCAGCCTCTCCCTAAGGTTCAGTCACACCAACAATAAAATCCCATTCACCCTGAAATTGAAACCGGGGCACGTCGAGCAGTTGAGAAGTTAGTATTATCTACCTCTCTTTACCAAGCACAAGCCTTCAAATCAATTACCAAAGATGGTGGGGAACCAATAAGCGTCACAAATGGAGACCGGCACACTCTGAATTGAGAGAGATAAAATGAGAGAGTCTCGTCGGTGAAAACCTTCGGGCACCACGAGGCGACGGGAGTAGAGAAACCAAAATGAGAGAGCTTGTTTAGTAAAAACTCACAAAGAGTGCTATCAAGCGATGACAGGAAGAGAAATGAGAGAGGTCAGCCGGCGAAAACCCGCAAAGGGCGCTGTTGGCCGAAAAGAATGACTCCACCCCAAGGAGGTCTCGACAAAGTTCCACCGGTTTGGAATCGCATATCCGTTCTGGTTTAGGGAAACGCAAGTTCATGGAAGGTCAGGCGTCCAGTCCAAAGAGCATGTCATGTTATTTAAATCCAGCGTTATCTTCCCCAGATAAGTCTTTCTCGTCCCAAAAGGGACACTCCCTTCCTGAAATTTGTTTTCTCCTTTCTTTGTTTCTTTTCGAATCTCTTTTATGTTTTAACCCCAAGTTCAGGATACACCGGAGAGGGCAGGTGGCAGGTTTGTTTTCACGGAGTTCCGTTTCATGAAGGAAAACACCCCATTTCGTGGGTACGTCTGTCCAAACTTGATGAATCATGACGTTTGATGGCGTTCGAAGTAAAGAGGAAAAAGAGAAATTTCCCCCAGCAAGTCCGCCTTCGGACGAATCCCCACAGAGTCTCTCGTTGTACAATCCTCCCACAGAGTCTCCCCAATATAAAAAAAAAAAAAAAAAAAAATCCCCGTTGGAATTTCCCCAGCACATCCCCAGCAAGTCCCTTTGTAAAAATTTCCCAACAAGCTTACCCCAACAAATCCTAGAAAGCCCGCCTTGAAACAAGTACCCAGCATGCCCCATTGTACAAAAGTCCACACAAAGAATCCACTTTGTAAATATTCCCCCACAGAGCTTCCTTTTGTACAAATCCCCACAGAATACCTCCAATAAAACCCCCGTTGAGAACCTCCAAGCAACACGGGACAAAAAAAGAGGGAAAGAAAAAGAGCCTTACGAGGCAAATCATCACAGAATCTGGAAATACAAGCCTGAGCAATCTAAAAGGTTCCGACATATGAATCAAATCAATGGCGGGACTTCGCAACAGAAATGAAGACGCAATAAAGCAACCGGGAACGATCAAGGTCACCAAACCGACCGTCATTTTCGAACTAACAATTTTTCTTTGTCTGAAGAGTTGAAACAGGTTTAATCCAAGACAATCGTGCAAGAAGCACGTGTCGCCCAAAGAAGAAGGTACACGGGTACAATAAATATTTTGGCAACAAGGAATTCACTCGAAAGGTAAGTTTCCACGAAACTCCCTTTTGTCTTTTACTAAAACAAGAAAATTCAAAAAAAGAGGTCAGTCGTTGTTCTCGAATTTTGTCCCCAGCTAATCAGCATTAGGGTTTTAAACCCTAAACTGAATTTTTCCTTTTAGTTAGCATTAGGGTTTTAAACCCTAAACTGAGCTTTTCCATGCAGTCAGCATTAGGGTTTTAAACCCTAAACTGAATTTTTCCTTTAGTCAGCATTAGGGTTTTAAACCCTAAACTGAACTTTTTCCATTCAGCCAGCATTAGGGTTTTAAACCCTAAACTGAGCTTTTTCCATGCAATCAGCATTAGGGTTTTAAACCCTAAACTGAATTTTTCCTTTTAGTCAGCATTAGGGTTTTAAACCCTAAACTGAACTTTTTTCCATTCAGCCAGCATTAGGGTTTTAAACCCTAAACTGAGCTTTTCCATGCAATCAACATTAGGGTTTTAAACCCTAAACTGAATTTTTCCTTTAGTCAGCATTAGGGTTTTAAACCCTAAACTGAACTTTTTTCCATTCAGCCAGCATTAGGGTTTTAAACCCTAAACTGAGCTTTTCCATGCAATCAGCATTAGGGTTTTAAACTCTAAACTGAATTTTTCCTTTAATCAGCATTAGGGTTTTAAACCCTAAACTGAACTTTTTCCATTCAGCCAGCATTAGGGTTTTAAACCCTAAACTGAGCTTTTCCATGCAGTCAGCATTAGGGTTTTAAACCCTAAACTGAATTTTTCCTTAGTCAGCATTAGGGTTTTAAAACCCTAAGCTGAACTTTTCCCCAGTTGGTCAGTATTAGAGTTTCAACTCTAAAACTGAACTTCTCCCCAGCTAGTCGGTATTAGGGCTCCAACCCTGAACTGAACATTTTTATCTTCCTTCATCAAATTTTATGAACTTCCTGGCGAATAATTCACGAAATTTTCCTAGTGAAACTGGGGCAGAAAATTTCGTTCGTTTGTTTGTTTTCTCCCACAGGTCTAACCTCGAGCCACAAGATTCAAAATGACCCACGAGATGAGTCTCAACTCAGAATCAAAGAAGAAAAAGACAAAAGAAGATGTCCCGAGAATATCAGAGTAAATGGAAGGCGGATCGGCTCCAACATTTGACTAAGGTCCTGAACTCTGCCAGACACGTTTCACTCAGTATCCCAGAGATTGAACAAGTCGCCGCAACTCGCAAGCATCAAGATTCGGATCAAAGTCTCCAAGCACAATCAGCTAAGACCCAAGATCAAGTCGCAAAGGAATCATAGATAGGAATCTTGTAACTCGCAGTTGACATGCATATAAGTAGTTAGTTCAGTTCCAATTTTCCTTTGGTTGTAATAAGGCGGTCAGTGACGCAGCAGTGACAAAAGTAACAGCAGTAACAGCAAGCATTGCAATCCCATGGTAGTCCCAGCTACCAAAACTTCCCGAACTACATTGACCTGATTCCTGTTTAGCCCAGGATATGTAGGAAATCTTTGAAGCAAGATTCGGTCAGATCTTTCAAAAACATGCTTCACACGGAGTAGTCCGTAGGCAAAAATCACTCATATACGCTCACTTTATCTTTGCACGAAAACTCTTCGTGTTTCCGAACAAAGAGGGGCAGCTGTGAGCACGTGATTTTTGTTTCGCGCGACAATCGCTCCAAGAGAATTAAAAAAAAATAACAAATGGTCCTGCTATGCAAATTGGGATTTTACATGGCACTTTGTTAATTATTTTTGATTTTTTGCCCATTTTTTATTAAAACAAAATACAAAATGTATGTGTCGTGCGTAATGTGAACCGTAATCCGATTGTTAAATAGGAGATCACAAAAATACGCATTTCTTTTGTCCTGATTTTTTGCTTTGTTTAAGTTTACCTACTTTTAACATTTTTATACGCGTTAAATAAATATGTTAAGTGTTAATTAATGGTGTCTAGTTTTATTTAATTAGGTTGTGTATTTAGGAAATTAGAAATAAAGAAAAAAAGAGGGGAAAATTTGTTTTAAAATGAATTTGGGCCACAAACATTATAAAATCTGAAGCCCAAATGAATGGCCCAATCCACCAGTCCGCACAGCCCACTCCCCAGGCAGCAAAACGATGTAGTTTAACACCAAAGCTACGTCGTTTCAATGCCAATCCATCCCAGCCATTCAAACCAAGCTGATCCAACGGTCCGGATCTCTCACCCATAACCCCATTTGCCCGACCCGTTACCCGAACCAACTTTGACCCCAACACCTGAAACGACACCGTTTCCCTCGAGCTGAAGGATCCTGGCCCTTCATCGTGCCTCATCCAACGGCTGAGATCCATTCACCCACTCCATATATAAGCTTCCCCTCGTACCCCACCCCCTATCCAAATACCCCTGCCTTTCATCATCCTCACAAAGAACTCCGGAACCCTAGAGCCGCCCCCTTCTCCCTTCACCAGAAACCCGGCGGCATGAACGCCGGTGACCTCCGCCTGAACACCATAGAACCCCCTCACCACCCTGAACATTGATCTGTTGGCCGTTTAGTTCGAATCCCTTCCCACCTTCTCGAATCTTCATTTGAAGATTCGAGTCGGAACCTGATTTACACCAATCGACCTCAACTTCACACCAGACAGTCCCCAGACCCCCCTCGTGACCAAACCATGCTTGGTTTGGTCCGAATCTAACCAGGGAAACACGAATCCCAGATCTAATTTTTGAACCCTAGTTTTCTCCGTGCATGTTCCATGTCTGTTCAAGCCGAAGAGATTAAGGTCTAATGGACCTTAATCGAAGTGTTTCTCATCTGAGAAACACTTCTATTAAAGTCCGTTCAGACTTAAGAAAGGTCTGTCCGAGTCCAAGTTAAGGCTTTTGATTTTTCGAGATTTAAGGTGAGTTTTGCTTTTTCTTTTCTTATTTCTGTTAGTCCATGTGATTGATTAAAGGTCTGTTCATGTTTTGTTTTAATTTGTGTCTTTGAATTTTTATCAACTGTTGTTTGTCCACTTTACCTGAACCTCTGTGTTTGTTTGAATCCCTCTCCTATTCTGATAATGCGTATGTATGTATGTGCTGTGCGAATAATTGAGCTTCAAATTTTGACTGATCAACTGATTCCTCGAGTACCACTTTGTTTAGTCAGTATAATTCAAATCATGTGTCGATGCTGTTAAATGTCTGATTTTGGCTACGATTGTGCATGTTATGATTAATATAGTCGAGTCGACATGTGTCGTCAATTAGTTTCAACTGCCTGAACAATAACAAATCGATTTGCTTCTAGGCACATTTGTTTGAATCAATTAGGAACTGAGTTTGTTTACTTATAGTTGTTAATCTGAATCAGAAATGAAAAAGGAATGTTTTGTTTGTTTAACTTTTGAATTGGAGGGCATGTGCACTTTCTGCACAACATGTGCATTTGTGCACCACAGGTGCATTTGTGCACAACCTGTGCCCTGCATAAGGGCTTTTGAATAAAATAATCGACAGCACATGCTGTCAGATATATATTCTGCTGCCCATCACCCTGCTTTAGTTAAGAAGTATTAAACCTCTTTCAAAAGGGTAAGTCTGCCAGGGAATGTGATGGGTTTCTAATATTAAATAGCTAAGTGGAACTGAAAAGGGACAGCACATGGGAGGGGTATCTGATTAATCTAACAGGCTGTTAAAGGGCAGACTTTAGGCTTATAAAAGAGAGGACTTCCATCAGTTTGAAAAAAAAAAGAAAAAAAAAGAGAGGACATCTGATAATAGAGAGGGACAGAAGGAAATTGTTAAGGAAAAGATAAGGGAGATCAAGAGAGATCTGAGAGGAGAGGTTTGGAGACATACATAGATACACATATATACAGAAATAGAAAGAGAGAAAGAAAGAGATAAAACAGATTAGGAAATCAGAAACTTGGTTTTGTTTGTCTGAAGTTCATCTGTTGTCAATTCGTTAGGTAGTGTTGCTTTTTCTAAGTTTCAATCGAGATTACTGTTAGTGTTTTGTTGCATTTGGTATATCTCGGAATTGGATTGTCTGGAGTTCTGTTTCCACCACACTGTGTGCTGCTTCATTTGGCTACTTTCTCTTCAACTATAGTTCCACCCCTTGCAATAGAATCTGCTCTGCTGTGTTGTTTTGATTTGCTGCTGTTACTTTGATTCCTACTGCTGCTGATCTTCCCTGTTATTCTCTTCTTCCTCTTTGCATTTCAGCATTCCAGGTACACATTTCAAGTCCCATATTGATGTAACTGAAACAGTTTGAAAGCATGAAATGAAAAGGTTGAAGAAGTTCAAGTATTTGTTGTAATATTCATGGTACATTAACGGGTCTGTAAAAATTGATTAGTTTATAATTCAATAGTGTGAAAGTATGTACTGACACTCGTTTGAATTTAGCCCTTTGTGTTAGTTCGTCAGTTGTTTGCTAGTACGGGGTATGTATACTCCGACCTTGTACAATGTTGTTTCTGTTTCATTTAGTTTTTTTGGGTTCCATTAGGCAGTACATAGGGTCACATTCAAAGTCCCATTGGTAACAATATCTAGTAGCTAAATCCTTTAATCTAGCCTAAATAAGTTTAGTTAAGTTCAACTCAAGAAATGTTCGGATTAAGTGTTATATTTCGTTAGCTCGTATGTGATTTCTTGTCAGATTAAAGCATTTTTCCATTAAAGTATAACGTTTTCTTAACTTTGTAAATAATTAATCATAAAAATCCGGATCAGGCCAAAGCATATAATTAAATTAGCATGTACCTTTTCTTCTAATTTTAGGGACAAATGTATTAGAAATGTAGCCACTTTAGGATATCCTTTCTAAAATAGAGACGAGCCTCGGCAAATAAAAATGCAAAATTGCGGGGCCCTCGATAAATAATCATAATAAATATTTAGAATTTAGGCTAGGCCGTTTAGTGAATCTCATGGCCTTCTCAAAAAATAATAACGCGTTAGGCTCTGTAGGCGCGACTTAATTAAATCATATTCTGAAATTCGGGTGCACATTGATGTGACCCAAATCCAAATCTCAACGAAGTCAAAATGTGTTGACAATCACGGGCGCATTGATTGTGACGTGGTTCGAGATGCATTTTCACGACGTTGCAATTCTATAAAATAAGTGATAATGATAAAAGCGGTTTAAACTTAATAAAAGCATGTAAGTCATAACATTGTATTTAAATCAGATATTTAGCCATTATAACAATTTAAGCGACCGTGCTAGAACCACGGGATTCGAGGGTGCCTAACACCTTCCCTCGGGTCAACAGAATTCCTTACTTAGAATTTCTGGTTCGCAGACTTCATTTGGAAAAGTCGAAAATTTCCTCGACTTGGGATTCAAGATAAACCGATGACTTGGGATACCAAAAGCCAAACCTTTCCCAAGTGGCGACTCTGAATTAAATAAATAATACCATTTCGAATATTGTCACTTAAATTGGAAAAACTCCCCTTGCGCATTTAACCCTTCGGGGCCGACGCGCAAAAAGGAGGTGTGACATTGATAGGTACTCCTTGATTCTGTCGAAGGCCTTTTGGTAGTCATTAGTCCATTCGGTAGCGGCGTCCTTTTTCAACATCTTAAAGATTGGCTCATAGATGACAGTAGATTGTGCTATGAACTGGCTGATGTAGTTGAGTCTCCCCAAGAAGCTCATTACGTCCCTCTTATTCTTTCGCAGTGGCAGTTCTTGATTAGCTTTAACCTTTGATGGATCCAGTTCTATCCCTCGGCGACTCACAATGAACCTAAGTAGTTTTCCAGCATGAACCCCAAATGAACATTTCGCATGATTCAGTTTCAGGTTGTACCTTCTTAGTCTGTTGAATAACTTCCTCAAATCTTCCGTGTGATCAGTGGCTTTCTTGGACTTTATGATGACATCATCTACATACACCTCAATCTCCTTGTGTATCATATCATGGAAAATAGTAGTCATGGCCCTCATGTAGGTGGCCTGTGCATTCTTCAACCCGAATTGAATCATCTTGTAGCAGTACATCCCCCACGGTGTGATGAAAGCCATTTTCTCAGCATCTTCTTCGTCCATCCAGATTTGATGATATCCAGTGAACCAATCTTCAAATGATTGCAACTCATGCTTGGCGCAATTGTCGATCAGGATGTGTATGTTCGGCAAGGGGAAGTCGTCCTTTGGACTGGCCCGATTGAGATTCCGGTAGTTGACACAGACTCTGACCTTCCCATCCTTCTTCGGCACCGGCACGATATTGTCTAACCATGTCGGATATTCTACTACCCTGAGAACCTTAGCTTTGACCTGCTTAGTGATTTCTTCTTTGATCTTCAAACTCATATCAGGCTTGAACTTTCTGAGCTTCTACTTTACCGGTGGACATGTCGGATCAGTTGGCAGTTTGTGGGCCACAATAGATGTGCTAAGACCAGTCATGTCATCATATGACCAGGCGAATATGTCCTCGTATTTTCTTAGAAATTCTGTGTACTCTTCCTTTTCTGACGGTGATAAGTGAATGTTTATTCGTGTTTCTTTGACATTTTCTACATCTCCCAGGTTAACAATCTCAGTCACATCCAGGTTGGACTTCGGCCTCTTCTCAAAGTTCTCGACTCCTTTAACAATCTCTTCTGGTATATCATCTTCCTCTGAATCTATGTCTGTTTGTTGCGTTGCCTCATTGCATGTCACAACCATTGGTTCATCAAGATAGGTAATAGTAATGTTGTATAAATAAAGTAATGAGAGAAAATAATAAGAGTAAGATTTGTAAGGAAACCAAAATGCTTTGATAAATTTCATAACTATTTTGAACATTGGAAGATCTTATTATGAAAATTCAAAATGCGAAAGGAAAATCAACTAGTAAAAATAAAAAATAGTGCATGATGCTTTGTTCAGCCTTACTACCCCGAGGCTTTTCGGGCTCTGGTGGTTCTGATGGTGCAATTGTTGAGGCATGCTCCTCGGCTTACGGCCTGTATGGAAGGGCCTTCCTCCCCCTCCTCCTTGAAAATGACACAACAATCCATGCCATCGTCTTCTAGGAACAATTTCCTCACTGCTGCCAGTGCTTCCTCCTCTTCCAACCCATAGATAACATCGACCGGCTGGAAAGTCTGCCCCAAATGTGGTATTGGCTGCTCCAGCGGGTAGTATGGACCGCGCCATGGTGGCGACCAGTTGTTGAATTCCTCCTAAGTATACTCGTATCCCAGACCGAAAATGGTGCCATGTTTCTTCAGTTTGATAGGCTTGGCAATTCCTTGGAGGTTCTTGCCAAGTCCCTTGCCAAGTTCACATCCGCTCTAGTTCAATATGCTTTCAATTTTGTTGTCCCACCATTTTTCTTTGTCAACGGCGTTGACTAGCTCGATGTGGTGATAGGTTTCCTCGCCTATCTTTTTTCTTCCTCCGATTGCTGGGATGGTTTGGCGACTGTATATGGGATTGCTACCATCACCGTGAATGATCACCTCTTGGTTATTCCATTCAAACTTCACTGCCTGATGTAGTTTTGACACTACAACCCTAGCGGCATGAATCCATGGCTGTCCCAATAGCAAGTTGTAAGATGCTGGCACATCTATTACTTGGAAATTGACATCGAACCTAGTAGGCCCCATTTGTAAGCACAGACTAATTTCCCCAATAGTGGAACTTTGGGAACCGTCGAAAGCTTTGACGCTGATGGCCCCATCCTTGATCTCATGCAGACCCTTTCCCAATGTCTGAGTGTTACAAACGAAAAAATATTGAGGCTGGACCCTCCATCAATTAAGATCCTAGTGATAAAATAATCTTCGCATTTTGCACGGTGATGTGCAATGCTTTGTTGTGACTCAACCCTTCTGGTGGCAGCTCATCTTCATGAAAAGTGATCTTGTGACTTTCCAATACCTGCCCTACCATGTTCGCCATTTCTCCTCCAGTGATGTTGCTTGGTACATATGCCTCACTCAGCACCTTCAACAAGGCATTCTTATGTGCATCAGAACTTTACAACAAAGCTAGGATAGATATTTGTGCCGATGTTTTGTTCAGCTGATCAATGACTGAGTATTCCTTGGCTTGTGTCTTTCTCTAGAGATCATCGGGCCCAATATCAGTGATGGTCGACCGAACAAAGGCCTGCTTACTCAACTCAGCTAAATGGTCCGAAGTATAAACCCTGCCGGTTCTTGTCAAACCCTATGCCACAACTGTTTCCCCAAACTTGGCTTTCCCTTTCCTTCTCGCCTCGGCTGTGTAATCCCAAGGTATGGAATTTCGGTGTTATCGTCGACATTTTTACTAGAATGGGCACCTTTACTCCAAACGGAGCATGTGCTTTGGGAGGTAAACCTGCAACTTCAAACAGTGCGGTTGCATTTGCTGGAGTCACGAATTCGACCTCGATTGGTGTTGGTGTCTTTGCAGGGAGTGGTGCTTCAAACGCAAGTGGTACATACATGTTTACCTCGGCATCCCCAGAGGCTAAGTTTGTACTACAATTGGATTAAGGGTAACTATTTGCTTTTTTGGTTCGTCACCTTCTGTGATTAAACCGATCGATCCTTTGGGATCCCAATCATCCTCTATTTCAATCATGTGAACACCTCCACCTATATGATCCGATAGAGGGTTGTTGCGGACCTTTAGAGTAGGCTCCTTTGCCACAATGATCTTGTTATCAATCAGAGTCTGGATCTTATCTTTTAGAGATCGACATTCATTAATGGTATATCCCTTCATGCCGGAATGGTATGCACATGATTTATTTGGATTGACCCCCTGAGAAGGGGTTTTAAGGGTTATAGCAGGGATAAGGGTGACATAACCAGCAGCTTTGAGCCTTTCATACAGCTGGTCAATTGGTTCAACAATGGCAGTGTACTATTTGGGGGGTCTGCGGTCAAAATTTGGTTGAGGTCTAGGAACGTTTTGATGTGCGGGAGGTGACTGATAGTGGGATGATTTAGTATTGTAGGCTTGATAGACATGTGCAGGTTGGGAGTATCTTCGTGAGTTAGGTTGATATGTGGGAGGTGGAGATGATTGATAAGTGGGTGGTGGAGTTTGGTGAGAGGGTGAGGGTGTTTGGTACTTCGGAGTAGGTTGATATGTGAGTGGAGAAATTGGATATGCTTGGTATTTGATAGGGATTTGGTCTTCTTTGCAACCATTACATCACCTACATCCCTTTTCTTCGACGTACCACCAGACTGTAAAGCCTTATTGGTATCTTGCAAGGCTTCAAAGTTCGTAACCATACTACTTTTGATGCCTTCCTCGATCCTCTCCCCTAGCTTGATGATGTCGGAAAATTACTTACTCTCAATCAACATCAGCCTTTCATAGTATTGCTGGTCTTGAGCCCGGACGAAAAACTTGTTCATTTATTCTTCTTCTAAAGCCGATCTAACCTTAGCAGTTTCTGATCTCCAACGAGTAGCGTACTCGCGGAATGTTTCCGTAGGCTTCTTCTTTAAATTCTGGATGTAGAACACATCTGGCGCATTTTTTGTGTTGAACCTGAACCTGCCCATAAAGTCAGACGCCAAACTCACCCAGTTTGACAATTTCTTTGGGCTTGGATAATGTACCAAGATAGAGCATCTCCTCTCAGACTCCTCATGAAAAGCTTCATGCGAATCCTTTCATCCTTCCCTACTCCGGCCAACTTGTCACAGTATGTTCTGAAGTGGACTCTCGGATCCCCTGTACCATCAAACATCTCGAACGTAGGAGGTTTGTACCCCTCGGGCAGTTCAACATAGTTCAACCCTTCAACATAGGAGGTTTATGCAAAGATCTTCGTAGTTCAACCCTTCAATCCCCTTACTTCCTTCGACGCTCTGAATTCGGCTAGTCAACGTCTTAAGCTCTTTAGCCAAACTCCTGATGAGTGAGTCTTTATCATCAGACTCAAGTGTGCTTGAAATGGGTTGGGTGGAGTGTGGCATGGTTTCCACATATATGGGGGTGTTATGATGAGTGTGGGAGTGGTCATTTGTGAAATTCAAAGGCTCAGGGATGAGCAGTGGAGTATTGTTGGATGTGTGGCAAGTATTGCAGTGGTTGTAAGGAGCAGGATGGTTTCGTGGATTTGGGATGTTTTATGGAGGCGTGGGGTTGTAAGCGTTTGGAAAATTGATATCCGGAGTGGTGAGGGAAAATGACACGTTTGCCAGATTCCAGACCTGATCAAGTTCCTCCTGAAATTTTAACAGTTTCTGCTCGAGTTGGGGCGCACTTTCTTTGGAGACCTGAGTACCATGAGTGACCTCTACCCGTTCAGTTGAGTTTTCCTTTCTAGTGTTGTTCAAATCTTCCATCTTTCCTTTGTTCCTGCTTCTGATAGGACTAGGAGGAGGAATGGGTGGAGGGCCCTTTGATCTTGTGGAATATAATGACGATGCCAGAGTGCACGAACTAACCTTTGGGGAGGGGAATAAATAAAACAAACGTAAAAAGGTAACAAGTCAGTGCGAATTATAAGAAAAATGTTGCGATGTTTAAACACATAGTACAAGAATGTAAATCATGTCCCATTTAGGAACTCCTTTGTGCCCGAGGTAGGCCTAGCGACAAATCGATTTGGAGAACTTAGGATGCAAAATACCTCATTTTATTGATAAAAGTAGAAAAATCCCAAAACGACACTAAATAACAAGAAATAAAATGTCGCTAGTGGCCATTGGACTTATTACATTTCCTAAAGCAAAAAGAAAAGGACCCTATCTATTTGGTCCCAGAAGAACCTTCCCCAGACTCGGCATCGTCGAATAGCTTTCCCATCTCGTGAAGTCCCAACAATAGGTAGGCTATGGCTAGATGTTCTCCCTCATTTCCCTTAGCATTTTGGCAATCATCGATCCTTTTGAGGAACTTCCTTTCTAGCTCCACTATGCCTCGCTCCAAATATCCCAGTCAATTGTTGGCACTGACAGCCATGTCTTTCCACTCCTTAATCAATTTTTGGGCGGATTCTTGTATCTCACGGTGCTCGCTTTCACATTCCTGGATCCTCTTGCGCAGTTGATTGTATTTGACCTATGCCTCGGCCCTTTCATCTATGATCCTGTGGCCCCTAGTAAGTCCTGGCTGACCTAGACCATCGTGATTAGATTCCAACCAGCCTGAATAGTATGGAGTACAACCAACATGGTATCTATATTGTTCGATAGTGTCTCTTCCCATGATGATCTTGCAATGCCACATATGCTGAGCTTGGCACTTATAAGGACTGTTATCAGCTTGGAAGTCAGCCCGGAAGTGATCATCTTGTCTATCCTTGGTATAACCTGCTTCCTATCAGCCTATCTCATAACTCAGAGAGGGAGATAATGTTAGGTTCCTCTCAGACCGATTAGTATCAGAAACGGCGCATCCCTGGATTGGACGATGAACTCCTCAGTAGGGAACCACTCGAACATCCATTGTACTTGATCCTCAGTTAGATTTTCAAACAACTCTAACCATCCCTTGGCGTCTTCTTGCTGGGAGAACATGTTGGGCATGTAGTTCATTCGTTTCGGATGATGGAAGGGGATATGATCGCCCCAGTCTCTTCGCTGGATTTCCTGTCGGTATTTACCCCTTTGTAGATGCTCCATGAGCCAACGTTGAAGTAGCAAATTGCAGCCTTCGAAGCGTTTGGCTCCTCGTTGACAATTCTCCAAGGCTCGGTATATCTCTGCAATAATCATGGGCACAATGCTGAATGGTTGCCCACCAATTCCCTCCATTAGAGCTTTGGTTACCATAGCTATCCTAGTGTGGATCTTGGCTTTCTTCATTCGAAACACTATTATCGCCAGGAAGAAAAACATGAAGACAAAGACCCTTCGGTGAATATGCCCCAATGACGTGAGGGCGAACTCGTCAGGATAAGTACGGTAAGATTTGTTGTGACCATACCTCTAGTACACATTTTAGGCATTAACAAACCCAGAGTTTCCCATGGTATACCAATTAATCCTCCTATTTCCTCCAGCAGGGGTGTAATCTCAATGTCCCTGAAGCAGAATACAGACCTATCACAATCCCAAAATAGAGTAGCAGCTTCTATGATCTTGTTGTTAGGTTGGATTTCCAAGAGAGAAGGTAGATTTCCTAGGTATTTTAGGACAAGAGTCTGATAACTAGAATGAAGATCCCCCCACTAGCTTAGCAATTTTGGGTGGATGTTGGTCACCATGCCGAATCTGGGGACTTTGTGCCTCATATTTGTGCAAGACAAAAGTGTTAGGTCCTTCCCCCCCCCCCACCAGACTCGACTATTTAACATCAACAATTAGCATGAAGCATTTAGTTCTCCAAATAAATGCACAGAACGTGGTGATGCCCGTTTGGGTTATAGGAAAACCCAGTGGACTTTGGACAAGGCTATCTTAAAGAGTCATTATACGGAAAACATAACTGACTCTGCTGGGTTTGACCATGATGCATGCACAATTAAATAGAGTAAGGTTTTTATGGGGTTTTAGACTAGTACCCTTGAGCGGACAACTCAAGGGGAAAAGGCACGGAACCATCGACTACACCGTTGATTGATTGGTTTTACCGCAAATACGCCTTTTCCGGATTTAGGGGGTGATAATATCGGAAGAGCATAACCACTCATTATAAGCTTTGTTATGGTATTTGTTTGGCACGAGTGTAATTTGATGTTGAGCATGATTATGCAATAATTAAAGCAGATTGTCACGTATTTGCACGTTAGGAAAGCGGTAAATACAACAATTTTTCATAACTTAAAGTGGTAGTAAAGGAAAGTAGTAAAGAAAAGTAATAAAGGGAAGAAACAAAAAGACAAGTCAGTTTTGCAATCGAAAAGGAAATTAAATGCTTAAAAGAAAAAACAAATAATTGCGCATAAAGAAGCATAAATTCACAATGATAGTCTGAAATGGTAAAAGCCTAAAAGTCCCCAACAGAGTCGCCATGTTGTCGTGCCCCTTTTTCTCGTGAATGATAGCATATAAAATCTGATTTAGTTTATAAACTTTCACCCTATGGCTTGCCTAAGTGCTGGACGAAGACCTATAGGCATGATATCTACTAATTCCAAAAACAATGAAGTGAATTGATTACATACTGAAGAAAGAAAGGCAAATTTTTAGCAAAACATCGCTAGTTTGGCAACTGGTAATGCATTATACTGCTGAGTTTAGGCTTATAAATGAGTGAGGCGATTCAGATTTGATTAAAGCTCCTATAGGCATGCTTTCTATGCGGTTGTCGATTTAAGAACAGCTTCATAGACATAGTGAAATGCAGAAATCCTACAAACATGATATCTAGGTACTGTACTATATGAACATGATATCTAATTGCAGTTGGTTATTAAGACCTATAAACATGTTTGCCTAATGAGAAATGGATATGCAAGATTCAGAAAATTTTATAGGCATATTTTCTACATGCATATGCAAAATTCAGATTTCGAGTAATTATAGACATGGTATCTACATGAGAGTGCAGAAATTCCTATAGGCAGGTTATCTAATGTTAGAATGCAGAAATTCTATAGCCATGGTATCTATATGGAAGTGTAGAAAACAGAGATTCCTATAGACATGGTATCTACATAAGAGTGCAGAAATTCAAAAATAAACTATAGGCATGGTATCTATATGGGAATGCAAGATACCTATAGACATGGTGTTCATATTAGAATGCAGGAATCCATATACTCCTATAGGCAGGTTATCTACCCCTTTTTGCATATATAGTTACCCCCCCCCTTTTAACTAGCCATCCCCGAGAGTTTGCTACAAAGTTGTTACAACCCAGAAAAGTAAAGTAAAAAAAATACATCAGAAATTAAAAAGTACAACCAAGGAGAGCCTGATTCAGACTTCTTGTCTGAAGTATGAAGTAAACCAACTCCAATAGGTCATATTTCAAAGCCTTTCCCCATTTGGGGTGTGTCAAAGATCCCTAAGAGTCTCATATGAACTTCGGGCAGTGCTTACACCCAAATGTATCACCAGATTAGGACATAGTGCAGTGTGGAAGGGCTAGCCCTCAGGTGTCCAAGTTTAGAGGGAACTCAAGGTCCCAAGGCAAGGCTCACAAGAGGGGGGCAAAACTTAGGGACTTAAGAGAGAGTGCAACTGCAGAAGTAGGATTCTGAAAGGGGAAAGGGAAAAGGGAAGCAGCTTAAATCAGCACACATAAGGGTATAAGGGAATGAGGAAGTTGCAAGAGGCAAAAGAAAAGAATGTTGAAGGGCATACCCAGCAATGGGAGATGCTGGCACACCCTCCAGTCTGTTTGCTTAGAGGTCAAGACCCCAGTGGTTAAAACATAATTCATGGACAACAACTTACATTGCCATGCCTTAAGTCACAACTCAAAACACATAAGGGTGATAGGGAAATGGGCGTTCATAAAAAAACACACATAAGGAAATTAGCATGCCAATTTAAGCGCTGAGATATACAGAAACAACAGGTGAACATAGATACAAAAGCAGTAAATACACATTGTTGTGGTGCTAAAGATTAAATCCGAACATACAAGTTTCAAATAGACAAATTGAGAAAATCAGTAGGTCTTCCTAACAGGCTACAGTACAGACAGGAAGAGAATACTATTGTGTATAAATGTGAGTTCAGAAAGACTGTGAATGAGTCCTAGCTGTGTGTGAAAGAGTCGTGCATTTATAGTGTGAAAATCAGGCAGAAATAAGGTAAGAAAGCAGTGAAGGAACTGATCATCAATTAGGGATCAATCACACAAGACATCCTTTAATTAAGGAATTAAGATTTAAACGAAAAAACTATTTAAGGGAAGAAGTCAAATAAATATCTTGTGCAAAGCATGCAATTAGTGGCAAATACATAAAAAGTTATTTAAGGACAGAACTTTGAAATACACGGTTGTATAAATAAGGTTAGAAAATCAATTAGTATCCAGTAAATCAAGAGTCAGAGATTTTGTAATTATTGGTCCTTGAATGAACCAAGTCAGAAAAGTTGAGAAAGGTTTTAACTTAAGTCGAATCACAGGGAAATCAACAAACAATGGAAAGAAATCAATCAGACCTATTCAGAAGGAAGTCTGAACTAATCACAAATTTGAAAGCTATTTTAGAAGGAAGTTCATCACATATAAAGAGAATACAAACATGTTAAGTTGAAAGAGGATTTCGTGTCATTGCAAAATCAGTAGATAATAGACTATAGGAGCATGGTTGTCACATAGGTTAGCAATGTAGAAGAGAAGTAGCATCTAGTGGCATACAAAAGATCTAGTGTAAAGGACCTTAGAAGAGTTTAGGAAAAGTCAGAATCATAAGAAAAACAAGGATGTCAAAACTCAGTTCAGAGACTCGAAATAGGTACGAAAGAGTTAGGGTTTTTGAAATAAAACCAGTTTATGCAAATCACATAGCCAATGACTTCCCAACTTGAAAGAAACCCCCAAATTCTAGGGTTTCTATCATCAGAAAGCAACAGAAACTCATGAGAAACATGATAGAAGAGTAACATGCGAAACAGCACAGAAGAGCTCAAAGAAAACATGGTAGAAGAAACTAATACAAAACATACTGGAGATATTGATAAGAACAGCAGGAAAAACATGTTAAGAAGTATTAGAAGAAACTTAACTAGAACGTAGTATAAGCAACTTAGTAAGAAACACTCAAGAACACAGTAGGGGAAAATACAGTAGAAGAAACACACAAGAACACAGTAGAGGAAAATATAGTAGAAGAAACACTCAAAAGAAAGAGAAATCCGAGAAAACATCTAAATATTTCAGAAAAACCCTAGATCGTAAAAAGAGATGGTTTCGAAAGTATAATTTTTGAAAGAAAATCTACAAAATCATTTAAAAACTTAGGTAAAGCATAGATCTGGAACAGATCTAAAGAGATCAGAAAAACCTACTAGGGTTTTTTTAGAGGAACCCAAACGATGAGAAAGGCTTGGATCTAAGTAAGAGGAGTCGAGACCAGGCTTCGAAATAGACATAGCTTGCTAGAACAGGGCCGGAGATGGCCGTGAACTTGAGTCGACAAAGGTCTGAACCCAACTCTTCGTGGTCGAGTCACGCAGCTTCAGTAACCCAACGCGAGGAGCCATAGGTGGCTTTGTGGTGGTGAAACCACTATGGATTCATGTCAGAAAGTGGCCGGAGAAGGTGAACAGAACTCATCAGAGAGGAGGGGAGGGGGAAGGTTCTAGAGAGAACCAGAGGTAGAGAGACAAAGACGAGTGAGGAATGAGAGGGGTATTGGGGAGGTTGTTATGTTAAACAAGGTAACGACGGATGAAGGCCGTTGATCTTTTTGATCAACGACCAGATTTAACAAGGTTCTGGGTCGGGTAGGGGTAATTGGGGCCTGGGTCGGGTAATCTGAAATTGGGCTGAAATTGAGGTCCAATTTGGGATTCAGATTTTAGGCTAAAATTGAAACGAATTGGGCTATTATTTAAATAGCCAATTTTCCCCTTTAAAATTATAAAAAAATAGTAAATTAATTTCTGGAAATAAATTGAAAGCATCAAAATAATTTATAATACATAATTATAATTAAAAAGTATAAAATCTCATTTTATGCATATGAAACGAATTTAAACCTAAAAAAGGCTAATATTGCAATTATACTATTCTATCCTTAAAAAATACCAAATAATTTTGTAAAAATGTGTAAAAACTACCTTAGCTATATTTTAATATAAACATGAGACTTCAATAAATGAATCACCAAAATGATATTTGGGGATAATTATTGGGTTTTCTTGATAAAATAGGGCAATAAATTGATTTAAAAATCTTTGAAAAATTAAGAAAAAAATGTAGCCTTGGAAAATACTCCTATATACTTATACACGCTATTTTGAAAGGTATTTTACATAAGAAAAATATAGGGAAAAAATTGGTTGTTAACAGTGATGCTGAGCCTTTAGGTGCTTTTTCTCTGGACTAAGTATCTACAATGGCCAAACCAGTAGTAGGAAGTAATGGATTTAAGTTATTGTTTTGACTTTGACTGTTACCTAGTATAATGGGAATGCTACTCGATTGATTGTGAGGATCCTGTAATGGGATAGAAACATCTTAATCACTTTGTACCACAATCAAGTTAGTAGGAGTAGCTTTTGCATTTCCTCGAACAATTGGTGGACCATTAGTTGCAGAGATCGCTTGTTGAAATGTTGTGCCAACTGAGCCATTGAAGTCAGGTGGAGATGGATTAGACACATCTCTTTACCTACCGACATATTTTTGTCTAATTTTTGAATGAATTAGACATCTGTATCACCATGCACGACCAATTGGTGTTCACCGATGTTTAGTTGCTTGGGGGCATCGATTTCGGTGGTAGATTGATATGAAATTTGGTGGACTTATAGCTCAGTGGAGAAGAATCTCCACTACTTGGAGCTCCAAGATTTGACCCAGAAATTAAGTGGGGGTTTTCAGAAGCTCCCAGGTGATTTTTTTCTACAGTGATATCTCCACTCAAATCTGTAACAGTTGGGTTAGATTTGGTAGTAGAGCCCAGATAGGGTTTGTGTGCATTGTCAAGGCACTTTATATAAGTCTACTTCGGTGGCTTTTCAGCATCGGACGGTGAAGTTGCGGCCATAAGGTGCGACAATGTCACTGTTCACCATAATCGCACAATACAAAGAGATTTCAAAGATTTTTTTATTGCTAGTTTTTTTTTGATGTAAATAATTACAAAAATATCATTTATATCCCTGAAATTTACAGGTTTCTTTCAAAAGTTCACAACATCATATCCTCCTCGTTTTAAGGCCAAATTGGGTGATTTAAGAGGCCATCTTGGTTGCAATCTCACAAGGATCATATTGGTCTTATCAAACATAAGTTTCAGGATCATCTAGGACCTGATTCGGGCTGGAACATTTACTATTGTCTTTTACTTGTTTCTAGATTTAGTTATTTTTTCTCACAATTCTTTGAATCTCGGTTTTGGGTGGTTTTGGAAGGGATTTTCACTAACTAGATTGGGGTAAGTATTTTTTAGTTGGATTTTTATTATTTCATGATTCCAACCTCGATTTTACTATTTGATTAATTATTTGATTTGAAAAAATTAGGGAGTTTAGTAAAAACTTTCTAAAATATAAATTGATGGTTTGAAGGTCGATTTGACATCAGAATTGAATGATTTTGGTATGGTTAGACTCGTATCGAAATGGGTGTTTGGAACTTGTGAGTTTTGTCAGGTTCTGAGGTGCGAACCCAGGGTTGACTTTTTGATTTTAGTTAAAGATCGAATATTTATTATTTGGAATTGTTTTCTATGGCTTTTAATCATGATATAAAGTTATTCTGACTAGATTCGAGCCGTTCGGAAGTGGATTTGTGCAGGAAGAGCTTAATAATAGATTAATTTAGCTTGTTTGAGGTAAATATCTTGCCTAACATTGTGTGAGAGAAATACCCCTTAGGATTTAAGTTGATTGTACTATTTGAATTTTGTAGAAGATGTGTGCACGAGGTGATGAGTGTGTATATGGGATTATATGTTATATTTGACCGGTTTAAACTTTTAGGATTCTTTCATGTATTTAATTGAGTATTTAGTTTCATGTTATTCAGATTTCCGAGGATATGGCTCTTGATAGGAACATGTGGAGGTCGAGCATTAGGGTAGTAGGCTAGGGGGTAGTCGAGAGTTCTTCCCTCTTTGTACTGCATAGTCTGATAGAGTTTTATTTAGGTTTTTTAGCGGTCTACGTTGTGTTCACATTGTTATTTTGCTTAGTTTTGTGTTATTGTCCTTTCACTTATTCATTGTTGTTATTTTCTTTCTGACATCTTTTTGTTGTTACATGCCTTTGCTTTTATTTCTTTTCTGATATTATTGTCTCTCCTGTTGAGCTGAGAGTCTCCCAGAAATAGCCTCTCAGGGTAGGTGTAAGGTCTGCGTACACTCTACTCTCCCCAGACCCCACTAGCGGGATTTTACTAGGTATGTTGTTGTTGTTGTTGTTTTTCGTTTCATGTTATATATTCTATTGTTAAGTTTACTCTTACATGGATTAAACTTATATGCTTTAATTGAAGTTGTTATCTCTTTTATTGTCACATGTTTTACCTACTTTTATTGTCCTTATGTACTCGATCCATTCTATTATGTTATTTCGCTTATGTGAGCCATTTAGCTATTCTTGTATTGATGAATCGATAAGGTTTGAAGTTCAAAGTGTTGGATATTTTCCGTTGTACCGGTTGCTCTTAGCTGTTCTATATGTTTCATTTTCTTTTTTGTTGATATTTCGTAAATATTTGAGTTGTCTATGTTAATCATTTGAAATTGTTGGGATCGGGTTGCACGTCGCAACAGATTTGATATGTTATAATTGTTTGTGAGTGTAGACTTATCCTCGGTTTTGATTCTCACAGTAAATTCTATGTTGGAATAATAATGATAATGATGATGATAATAATAACAATGATAATAATAATAATAATAATAATAATAATAATAATAATAATAATAATAATAATAATAATAATGATGATGATGATGATGATGATGATAATGATAATGATAATGATCCTGATAATGATAATGATGGTGATAATGATGATGATGATAATGACGGTGATGATGATAATGATGATGATGATGATGGTGATGATGGTGATGATGATGATAATAACAATAATAAAGAAGCCACTATGGCCTGCTGCGGCGTGCAGACCGATTCCATAATAACACTCACAACACAGCTCTCAAGCCCACCTCAATCATCAATCTCTCAAGTCTCAAAGGCTCACAGTCTCATACCGTTCAGCCCAAACAATGATGTAACAATTGTAACGACCCAAACAGGTGGGACACAATGGGTGCCCTTGTCCTACCTATCGAACACGCTTAAGCATGCGACTAAGATATAAACATGAATAACATCTGATGAATTACGAGAATAACCTGCGTGAGGAAAACCTGTCTAAAAGATATATATACATATACGTGCAAAATATGTAGGGCGAGCCAACAAGGCTGCCAAAGACAAGCATATATTAAAAAATTGGGAGCCAGCAAGGCCACATGCTATCCAACTATGCATATTGTCTACAAATCTCTAATAGAATGTACAAACTGTACAAGGATGGGACTGGGCCCCATCATACCCATATATGTATACAAGCATATCGTACCAAAATCAAAAGTAGCTCCGGATCAAGTAGAGCACGCCAACTCTCACTGATCAAAGATCATAAGAAGGGGGATAGTTAGTTTGCCTACCTGCACTTGTGGGCATGAAATGCAGGCCCCGAAAAATAGGGCGTCAGTATGAATAATGTACTGAGTATGTAAGGCATAAAAATCAGTACATAAAAGACATAGATGAAACATGGAATAAAGAATTCCGCATGTAAGTCTAAATAATTTTGTAAATCCTGAAACATTTATAATGTCATACACATGCATATAAATGTCGTGTCATGCATAGGTATAGATGTTCAGAATATTATCAAGCTCTGAGGGCATCCCATCATATAATCTCGGCCATTGTAGGCAAAATTATCATTATATACCAGCTGATCAGGTGGTGGTGCATATATAACGTCATAACCTTTTTCCGTAACCCATATATATATATATAGATACATATATGCGTATATAACGCCATCTGGTCATGCGCCAATGTAAATGAATGCAATGCATGAGAAGTACGTCAATAATAACTTTCGGAGTGTCATAAGACTATTATACCTTTCGCATAACTTTATCAACTATGTATTTTTATGAGACCCATGAACATGAGATATAATGATAATTCATATGGGAAGTCAAGAATATAGGCATCCTTAGTAATTCTATGAATACAGTTGTTTATGAAAGGTGTACATTTACTCGTTTTGTTTATATCATATGGATCATGCCAAAAAGAAGGAAAGAATAGCCTTAACAAACCTGAGTAGATTCTTTTGACAATCCCTCTAACACTCATTAATTGCGAAAAAACATGTGATGACAAGATCGGAGTAGGAAAAAGCCATATGATATTCTTGAGGAAGATTACACTGTACTCCCTTAGAATCACAAATCCCATGTTATTGTAATATTACTAAATCCTGTTTGAGTGAGAGTTAAGCAAATCACGTTGCTAATGAAGTTTCCTTGTTCTGAAGCTTTTCTTAGTTGTAACATATCTTTGTTTTGACGTAGAGAAAGATTCTAAGTCTTGGTAGTGTGGGCCCCACCTATCAAGACTTGGTGTCACGTTTCTTCCTTAAAATGTGACACCTTTGAATCTTTATTAAGAGTCATTGGATGGGAATGGGATGCTTGCCACGTTGGGAAGGGGGTTTAAGTTATCCAAAATCTTTAATTAAACACCCACTAATCCTTAATTAATTAGGTAATCTCCCATTACCCAATAACTAACCAATTACCCACATAATTAAGAATTATCTCAACTTACTTAAAATATCCTCACTTTTAACATACCTTATATACCTTACTATCATGGTCATGTAGTACCGTGTATGGCACTAGTCTATAAATATCGGGTATTATAGTTTGGACCATATTTTATCCCAAATCGACAACCTTCAACGAAACTCATTTTTTTATTCGTTTACCTTTTAACCTTCACGACACTTAATTATAGCTTTTTATAAATATCATAAATGCTTATAACCTCAAGATAATCTCATTCGCGAGTCTAAGTCGATTAATTGAAGACGAAACTTTAAGGTATGAAATCGCGAGATGTAACATCCTTCTCCCTAGAAACGTTCATCCTCGAATGTTTAACTTCTCAAAATTCATATAAATTTTGGCAGAGTCGCCTTTGTAATAGTACTACTATCAATCCTTCATGTAGAGAACTCAATAATTCAACGCCACATATTGTCACAATTATCACTCACGACAATGGCCTCACATGTCCATTGATAATAATACAAGAGTGCATACTCATACCTTAAGGTTGTGATGTCTTAGTCAGATCCTTCTTTGGAAGAGGAAACAAATGAGGATATCTAGACTTCATCTTTTCTTCGGTTTCCCAAGTCATTTCTTCCACATTATTCTTTCTCCAAAGTACTTTCACCGAAGCTACATCTTTAGTCCTCAACCTCCTAACCTGTCTATCTAGTATAACAATGTGAGCTTCCTCATATGATAGCTGTTCTATGACCTGAACATCGTCCACTGACACAATTCTGGAAGGATCTACGATACATTTATAGAGCATAAACATATGAAAGACTGGATGTACAGATCCCAAGTTAGAAGGCAAGTCTAACTCATATGCTACCTCGCCTACCTTGCGTATGATCTTATATGGTCCAATGTATCGAGGGCTAAGTTTTCCTTTCTTTATGAACCTCATAACGCCTTTCATTGGTGATACCTTTAGGAATACCCAATCGTCAACCTAAAACTCCAAGTCTCGTCGTCGATATCGGCATAAGACTTCTGACAGCTTTGAGCTGCTAATAACCTTTACTATATAAGTTTAATCTTCTCGATTGCCTGTTGTACCAATTATGGTCCTACTAACATAGTTTTCTGAACATCGAACCACCTTATAGGTGACCTACACTTTCATCCGTAAAGAGCTTCGCATGGAGCTATCTGAATACTAGAATGATAGCTATTATTATACGCGAAATCAATAAGCGGCAGATGATCATCCCAACTGCCCTTGAAGTCTAACACACAAGCCCATAACATATCCTCAAGTGTCTGAATAGTACACTCAGCTTGTTCGCCTGTCTAGGGATGAAATGTTGTACTAAGACTTACCTGAGTCCCCAATCCTTTTTGGAAGGACCTCCAGAAATTAGCTGTAAACTGAGCTTTTTTACCCGAGATAATAGATATAGTGACGCCATGCAGCCGTACTATCTCCTTAATGTAAAGCCTTGCATAATCCTCTGTGGAATATGTAGTCTTAACGGGTAGAAAATGGGCTGATTTTGTAAGTCTATCAATAATTACCCATATAGAATCTCCATAGCCTGCAATAATCCACCGGGTTTTTGATGCTCAATCTTGACCTGCTGACAGTTAGGGTACTAAGCAACAAACTCTGCTATATCCTTTTTCATTCCGTCCCACCAATATATTTCCCTGATATCATGATACATCTTTGTTGCTCCTAGATGAATTGAATAGCAAGAATAGTGATTTTCTCCCATGACCTACAGACGCAGTCCTGCAACATTAGGGACACATAATCGTCCTCAATATTTGAGTACCCTATCTTCTATAACCTAAAATTGTGTCTTCTCTTTTTGAGGGGTTGTATCCTTATAATGAGCTAACAAAGGATCCTCGTATTGGCGTTTCTTTACTTCAGTTACTAAAGAGGATGTTGTCGTGTCCTGAATAGTAATTTTGGTCTCACCTGAATCCAATAATCGAACTCCAAGACTGGCTAGCTGATGAATCTCATGGGCTATTCCCCTCTTCTCGGGCTACCCATAGATCTACAGCTGAGGGCATCGGCTACTATGTTCGCCTTCCTCGGATGGTATAAAATATCAACGTCATAGTCTTTAAGTAGCCCCAACCATTTCCTTTGATGTAGATTGAATTCATTTTTCTTGAAGATATACTGGAAGCTCTTATGATCTGTATAGATATCAACATGAAAGTCATACAAGTAGTGCCTCCACATCTTTAGTGCATGAATCACTGCGGCTAACTCTAAATCGTGGGTCGGGTAATTCTTCTCGTACTTTCTTAGTTGTCTAGAAGCATAAACTACAACCTTACCATGCTACATTAGTACAAAACCCAATCCAATGCCCAAAGCATCATAATAGATAACATAACCATCGGTCCCTTTTGGGAGCGTTAGAACCACTGCTGAAGTTAATCTGCCTTCAATGCCTAGAAACTTCGTTCACAAGCATCAGTCCACTAAAACTTAGTTCCCTTATGAGTCAACTTACCTAGGTATTCTAATCTTTTACAATTCATGAAATCCCCCCTTTCGAAGGCTCAAACGTTATCTTTTATCTATCACAATTACGCCCTTATTCCATTACCAGGGCAACATTCTACCTCTTGTAAATGCTACTAGTCTTAGACTCCTTTGAGTTCATTCAGGCTATACTGAGCTTTCTATAACTTAGAGAAACCATCAGCTCTCTTATTTTTATAGGCTTAATGCCGAGGATTTATCTATTTTTGTCACCTTTTCACTCACCTTTTCTTATCCTTACTCTTGTCTTCCTAAAACCTTGTCACTCTACCATACTTTAGCTTGCGATATATCTATTTATACTTATTCACAACTTCCTTAACTTGCTTGCACAATAAATTTCCTTATGTTATTTTGGAATATCAAGCGAGACATCACATCGTCACACTACTTTTGTCAAAGGTACTGAAAGAGAAGAAAATCCCTTTACAAATTTCCTGTAATAACCTGCCAAACCAAGAAAGCTATGAACCTCTGTCAGTGTCGTGGGTCTAGGTCAAGTCTTTATACCTTCACTTGAAATAATATGCCTATGAAAAGCTACATAATTCGCATTTAGAGAATTTTGTATACAACTTCCCATTTTTTAGAACTTTGAGAACAATATGCAAATGATCTGCGTTCTCAGTATCTTAACGAGAGTACAACAATATATCATCAAATAATACAATCACAAATAGATCTTGAAAGGGTCTGAACACTCGGTTTATCAAGTCCATGAATACTGCTAAGACATTAGTCAAATGGAATGCCATGATGCGAAACTAAAGGTTCCTATATCTGGTCTTGAAGGCTGTCTTCAAGATATGTTTCTCTTTAACCCTTACCTGATGGTACCCAGACCTCACGTCTACTTTGAGAAACACTTGGTACCTTGCAACTGATCAAATAAATCATCAACCCTTAGGAATGGGTACTTATTCTTGATTGTCACCTTATTCAACTGTCTATAATCGATACACATCCTCAAGGAACCATATTTGATATACACTTGATATTGTTAGCATAACAAAAAGACAACCAATCCATACCTATTATAATATCAAGTTCTATCCAACCAAACACCACGTACCTTATCCTTGTTTATTATCAAATCTATCACGGGCCATTACGGGCCATATCCATATATAGAAGTAACAATATTAAGACTTAACTCGCATAACTATTTAGAAAAAGGTTTATATATATAGGGGTCAATAAGGCCGTAGACATGTCATACCCAAAACTATACACGTGATACTATCTGCAAAACCTCTAAGAAAACATAACCATGATATATATAAGTTGGAACAGAGGTCCCTACATCCGCTTAAAACAACCTAAAGTATTCAAAACCCTGACTTGGTAATACTCCAAAAAGAAGTGAAGCTCAACAACCAAAAGATGGCATCTAAAGGAAGTCTACAATAGAGGGTCCTTGCTCGTCCTATATGAGAGCCTCAGTCAGACACACTTCGAAGCGGAATCTTCATATCCTTATCGGTTACCTTTCTCCTTTTGGCCTGACTACTATCCTCTTCCTCTCCATATCCCATAATATAAACAGACGAACCCTGATTGATGGACTCCTAAGACTATGGACTATCTGGAACCTTAAAAGAGCTAGTGTCTGCAAATACCTTAACATAGTTTTGGGTCTGAGGGGAACCCGGTTGTGCCAATTCGTGCACCACTCCACTCATACCCTGATCAACAGGCTAAGATAATGAAACTAAGGGCCGTGGTAAGTTCGGAACTCCTCTCACCCCATCTACTATCGTAGTGATCAAAACAACTCGAACGTATGACTCATATAGATCCTCGGATGCATCCTCCTCAATAGAACCCATGATCTCCGATGGGTTTGACCCCATAGTGTAACTTATATCACCTTCTAATACTTTCGTAGACTTCTGACCCTTGCTAGTGGCTTGCGCCTGTTGTCTAGTAGTAATAGGCTTCACTAAAAACATAAATAAGGTAAAGATTAGGAGTGGATACTTATGACTCAGTTCTATCGCACAATCTGGATTAGAAAGAAAAATAACCATCCTAAATATCTAGTAGCCTCCTCTTTATAAGTGTGGTGCACAACATACCCATAAACAAGACTCTACGAGACACGTTCTATAGAAAAATATAGGATAGAACTGCTCTGATATCACTTTTATCACGACTCAAACTGATAGGCTGCGAGGGGTGCCTGAGTCCTACCTTTTGAACACCCTTAAGCATGTGACTAAAATATAAACATGAATAACATCTAATGAATTACAAGAATAACCTGCGTGAGGAAAACCTATCCAAAAGACATATATACATATACATGCGGAATATGTAGGTCAAGTCAACAAGGTTGCCAAAGACAACCATATATTCAAAACTGGGAGCCGACAAGGCCACATACTATCCAACTATACATACTATCTATAGAACTCTAATAGAATGTACAAACTGTACAAGGATGGGAGTGGGATCCATCATACCCATATATGTATACAAGCATATCGTACCAATATTAAAAGCAACTCCGGAACAAGTGGAGCATGCCAACACTCGTTGATCAAGTATCCTAAGAAGGGGGACCGTCAGATTGCCTACCTGCACCTGCGAGCATGAAATGCAGGCCCCAAGAAATAGGGCATCAGTACGAATAATGTGCTGAGTATGTAAGGCGTAAAAATCAGTACATATAAGACATAGATGAAACATGGAATAAATAATTCCACATGTAAGTCTAAATAATTTTATAAATGCTGAAACATTTATAATGTCATGCACACAGGTATAAATGTCGTGTCATGCATAGGTATAAGTAATATCATCAAACCTCTGAGGGTATCCCATCATATCATCTCCGCCACTATGGGCAAATTCATCAATATATACTAGCTGATCAGATGGTGGTGCGTATATAACATCGTAACCTTTTTCCATATCCCATATACATGTATATATATATATATATATATATATATATATATATATATATATATATATGTATATATATATTTATATGTATGTATATATATATATATGTATATATATATTTATATGTATGTATATATACCCGTATATAACGTCATCTGGTCATGAGTCAATGTAAATGAATGCAATATTTCGGAGTGCCATAAGACCATTATACCTTTCAGATAACTTTATCAACTACGTATATTTCTGAGACTCATGAACAGGAGATATAATGATAATTCACATGGGATGTCAAGAACATAGGCATTCTTAGTAATTCTATAAATAGAGTCGTTTATGAAAGGTATGCATTTACTCGTTTTGTTTGTATCGTATGGATCATGCCAAAAAGAAATAAGAGATAGTCTTAACATACCTGAATCGATTCTTTTGACAATCCCTCTAACACACGTTAATTGCGGCAAAACACGTGACAACAAGATTGGAGTAGGAAAAAAGTCGTATGATATTCTTGAAGAAGATTACACCGTACTCCCTTAGAATCGTAAATCCCACGTTGTTGTAATATTACTAAATCCCGTTTGAGTGAGAGTTAAGCAACTCACGTTGCTAATGAAGTTTCCTTGTTCTGAAGCCTTTCTTAGATGTAACATACCTTTATTTTGACTTCGAGAAAGATTCTAAGTCTTGGTGGTGTGGGCCCCACCTACCATGACTCGGTGTCACATTTCTTCCTTAAAATGTGACACCTTTCAATCCTCATTAAGAGTCACTGGATGGAAAGGGGATGCTTGCAACGTTGGGAGGGGGTTTAAGTTATCCAAAATCTTTAATTAAGCATCCACTAATCCTTAATTAATTAGGTAATCTCCCATTACCCAATAATTAACCAATTACTCACATAATTAAGAATTATCTCAACTTACTTAAAATACTATTCACTTTTAACATACCTTATACACCTTACTATCATGGTCATGTAGTACCTTGTATGGCACTAATCTATAAATACCGGGTATTATAGCTAGGACCGTATTTTATCCCAAATCGACAACCTTCAATGAAACTCATTTTTTTAATTTGTTTATCCTTTAACCTTCACGACACTTACTTATCACTTATTATAAATATCATAAATGCTTATAACCTCAAGATAATATCATTCGCGTGTCTACGTCGATTAACAGAAGATGAAACTTTAACATACGAAATTGCGAGATGTAACAGACCTGACTGGTCGTTTTGAGTTCTAGCGCGCCGTTCAACAGTTTGATGCTGTGAATAGCTTCATTTTAGGCATTATGACTTTCACATATGGCCGAAATTAAATATCGGGAAGTTTGGAGTTGATTTATAAAGAAAATTCTCATTTCGAAAGTTTTAAGCTGAAAGAATTGACTAAGGGTTGATTTTTATAAAAGACCTCAGAATTGGGATTTGAAGGTCCCAACAAGTTCGTTTGATGATTTTGGACTAGGGTGTATGTCCGGATCAGGTTTTGGATGACCCGGGAGCATTTCGACGCCTATTGTAGATGTTAGCATTTTGGGAAGAATTTCATAAATTTTAGTTGTAGTGCATTACAATGTTATCAATGTTCGTTTGGGATACCAAGCATGGGAATAGCTCCGTATGGTGATTCTAGTATTGGGAGCGCGTCCAGAAGTGGATTCGGAGGTCCGTAGGTCATTTTGGGGTCATTTGGCGAATGTTAGAAATTTGAAGGTTTTTGAGAAGTTTGACCGGAAGTGGACTTTTAGTTATCGGGGTCGGATTCCAATTCCGGAAGTTGGAATAGGTCCGTAATGTCGAATGTGACTTGTGTGCAAAATTTGAGGCCAATCGAACATGATTTGATAGGTTTCAGCATTGAATGTAGAAGTTTGAAGTTCTAAAGTTCATTAAGATTGAATTGGGGTGCGATTCATGATTTCAATGATGTTTGATGTGATTTGAGGCCTCCATCAAGTTTGTGTCATGTTTTGGGACATGTTGGTGTGATTGGACGGGGTCCTGGGGTTCTTGGGTGTGTTTCGGATAATTTTGGGCTACTTTGGATGCTGAATTACTGATATCTCATGTTGTTCTTTGCGTTCGCGAGGATCCTCTTGCGTTCGCGAAGAAGGATTTGGCTTTTGGGATTTTGATCTTCGCGTTTGCGAAGAAGGAAATCTCTATTGCACACGTCTGATTTCGGATGCTCATATCTCACAATCTATAGGAAATTTGGAGATAATCAAAAAGTAAAAGTTGTAGCCCTTTGTGTCTAGTTTTCAGAAAGGTAAAACACTTAGCATTTGGATTTGTGTACAAAAAGTTATGGTTGGTACACTACGGGCTGTCTGGAGAGATGAAGAAGAAATTTGTGTTACACAGGGCTGAATTTAGCAGCTTTTATCTCGAAATATATAAGGAATTGGGAGATGACCAAAACATAACAGTTGTAGATCTTAGTGTTTAGTTTTCAGAAAGTTAAACGATTTATCATTTGGTGTTCTTTACAAAATGTTATGACCATTATACTAGAAGATATCTGAGAAGAGTTTGGAAATAGCTTTAAAGAATTTTGTTCATTGCGAACGCGAAGAAGGGTTGCCTGGAAGTGTATATGTTTGCAAAAATGGGTTTGTCTCGTTTCATCTCATTTGCTCCGTGGGCGACGACCTAGGAGCGATTTTGGAGCTCCATCTTCATCATCTATATCAAGGTAAGTGATTCCCAATTATTGGAGGTCCGTGGTAGATTTAGCCTTGAATTGGTAAAATTGGAATTTTGGCTTTTTCCGGTTGGTAGTGAAAATTTTGATATCGGGATCGGAATGAAATTCGGGAAATTAGAGTAGGTCTGTTGTGTCATTTGGGACGTATATGCAAAATTCCAGGTCATTCGGGTGAGGTTTGATAGACTTTTGATCGTTTGCTAAAATCAGAAGTTTTGGAATCCTTAGGCTTGAATCGGAGGGTGATTCAGTGTTTCGGCATTGTTTTGAGTGTTCCGAGGTTTGGTACAAGTTTGAATAGTGGTATGTGACTTATTCGTATTTTTGGATGAGCTCCCGGGGACTTCGGGATGATTTCGGATGGTTATCGGAAAGTTTGGAAGTTGGAGAAAGCAACTGAAGCTGCTAGTTCTGTCATAACCGCACATGCTGTTAGGGGACCACAAGTGTGATGCTCGCAGAAGCGAGGAAGGGCCGCATATGCGGTTGGGATGCGCAGAAGCGGGAGTTGAGGCGCACTTGCGAGCCCGCATGTGCGGTGGATTGACCACAGGTGCGGATGAGGGATTTTACGTGAAAATCTGTAGAAGCGGAGATTTGTCCATAGGTGCGGACCGCAAATGCGATAATTTGTCCACAGCTGCGCAAATGCCTGGGCAGAAACTATATAAACCTGCCTTCGCGAATTTCAGCTTTGTTTCACCATTATTGAGACAGTTTGAGAGCTTTTTGAGAGGATTTGAAGAGGGATTCAAGGGATAACGCTTGGAGGTAAGATTTTTGAACCCAATACTCGATTCTATGGCATTATCTTACTGATTAGGCTTTAAATTATTGGAAATTAAGGGTTAAAATTGGAGAATTAAGGCATGGTATTGGAGAGTTTCCATTGGGGATTTGAGGGGCCATTTGGGGTCCAATTTTGATGTTCTTTGTATGTATAGACTCGTGGGAGGATAAGGATTTTAGTGATTTTTATCGAAATTCGAGACCTGGGATCGGGGGTCGGGTTTGGCCAATTTCAGAATTTTTAAGTTAATTTGATTATTTTCGCTTGGGCTTTGTTCATTTAGCGTGTATGTTTAAAGTGAAATTGGTAAATACAATTAAATTTATAAATGAGATTCTAAAAATACGTGATCTATTATCGAGCTATTTGTTAGAGCAGTTAATGCTAAGAATGCTAAGTTTAACGATGAAATGCGAGGTAAAAAGAGGCAGTAACCGAACCGAAGGTGGGGGCTGTTACCCGGATGCAGAGATGGTTGATGGGACCTCTTGGTTGGCATTAGTATCGATCTTGAACTATCAGGAATAGCCGGGGATGGGATAATAGTTAAAGATATAATTAGACAAGGCTCTTTCGGTCGATATTAAGTTATATAATGAAGAACAAGTTAAGAGGCGATGAATATGGAGACGGCCTCGAGCCAGTACCAAGTGATATACAAGAAGAATGACCGAAGATAAATGGATTTGAGCAAAGGGTAATAAGCAAACTAGAGAAGAGAGGAAGAGAGAAGATATTATTGCCCTTGAGTAGGATGATTGGAGCTGCTCTACAATATGTTGGTGACCCCCCTTTTATATGAAGGGGATGCCCAAACTAAGTACAAGATGTGTAGTATGACAAAAGAGAATGAGATATGACAGCCTGTTAGCCTTACCTCGCATGTGGGCTGACGTCGAGCCGCTTGAGTAGATTTGATCGACCCCGGGTGCATTCCTCGGGGATGCGTTCGTCGGGGCTTCAGTCGATGTTATTCTTGGCAGGTATCGACAGGTTTTGACGGAAGCGACTGACCCGAGATCCCATGTTTCCGGGGTAACTCTTCGAAGCATTATGTCAAGGGGAAATCGGTCCCCCAAATTTCACCGCACATAGTGTATTAATGATATAATACTGATTTTTGTTAGATTTGGGGCATTTGGAGGCTGAATCGAGAGGAAAGGGCATCACGGGGCAGAGTTTGGCTTAATTTGAGGTAAGTAACGCTTCCAAACTTGGTTCTGAGGGTTCAAAATCCCATATTATGTGTTCTATGATTACTATTGAGGTGATGTAGAAGCTAAGTGATGGGCGTGTGGGCGTGCATCTTGAGAATCGCGGCCTGGATCATTCCATGGCATCGCTTAGTGACTCTTTCTTGCTGATATAATTGTTGCAATTGTGTGATTAAGTTAATAAGCTATAAATCATGCTAATTATCATGTTAAGGCTTCACGCCAATACTGTTGCAACCCGAGAGGTCGTTTCTTGTTGTCATATCATTTGATTCATTGATATTCTGCACTCAGTCTTGTTCAAGCATATTATATCATGCCTCAGTCTCGATTATTGTTATTTGACACATCATATCATTGTTCGAGCTAGTATCATGACATTTTGAGCCCATGTGTGTGTGAGACTGGAGAGTGATGACTGAGTGAGGCTGAGAGCCTGATATTGAGTGACAGTATGGGATCGGGCTGCACACCGCAGCGAGATATTGATTATGCCTTCGTTGGCTTGTTATAGCGCTTGGGCTGAAAGGAGCCCTTCTGTAGTCTTACACCCCCAGTGAGCGCAGTTGATGATATTGAGGGATGGATCTTCCCTAGACATGGATCTTGTCCGAACTAATTATACCTGGAGATGGATCTTCTCCATAGGGCTGGAATGGCTTTCCTCGGTACTGGATGACTGCGGTCAGTGATGTGTATATATTTCGGGATGTATCTTCCCTGGGTCGGATGGCCATATATAGTACCGAGTGGTTGAGCACTTGTGAGTGGAGGTACACGAAACATTGGTCATGATATTTGTGCATTGGTACATAGAGATTCCTGAGCTTTATATTCCGTACTGTTCAGACTTAACTTATTTACTGCAGAATTTCTACTTGAACTGCAAACATGTCCACTTTTCTGTACATTTTAATTGTATTACCTGTTAAGGTTTGGTTTGTAAGCACCTGTCAGTCAATAATTTGGACTTGTTACTTATTGAGTTGGTGTACTCACGTTACCCCCTGCACCTTGTGTGCAGATCCAGGTATCTCAGGGCATAGTAGCGGCTATTAATTATTCCAGTCGTTGACTTCACGGAGATAGCGAGGTAGCTACCTAGCGACCGCAGTTCCGTTTTTCTCCTTCTGTATCTACCTAATAGTTCTTGTTGTTATTTCCAAATTATTTTGGTCTTGTCTTGTTTCAGAACTATTATAGCGTTGCTCACGACATAGTGACACCCGAGGTCGGGCTTGTATTTTTCCGCTTTGTTTAGTTTTTAACTTTATATCTTTATCGGATTTCAGTTGGAAAAAAATGGTTTTACTTAAGATTTTAAATGAAATATGGATTATTTTGTAAATGAGTTGGCTGGCCTAGTTTCACGATAGGCGCCCTCACAACCGGGTCGATTTTGGGGTCGTGATATTTACACATTTATTGACTAGTTTTGGAGCGCTGGGCACCGGTTTGAGTCATCGGAAGGACGTGGGAACCAGTTATGGATCTTCAGAGCGAGGTAAGTCTCCTTTATAACCTTGTAAGAGGGAATTAACCCCATAGGCAAACTAAATTATTATGTACTTTATTTGTGGGGGCTACATATGCACGAGGTGACGAGAGTCCGTACGTAGCTACTAGCTATGCCTATGTCCGAGTAGTTTTAGGCTTACATCATCCTTTGTTGATACTGTTATTGATTTATATTTATTGTTTGCCTTGAGAGGGAGCGAAATTGAGTTTGCTCATTAAATATTTTGAAAGTAGTTGAAGTTGAGAAAAAGTTGGGATCTAAACAGTTTTCATTTGAACTTTGTATTTTGAAAAGAATGGAAGAATACTATAATAACTTAAGAAGTCTATGTGAAACCGTGTCGCAAGTATGATCGGCGAGTGGGGTAATTCCTTAAATTTATATATGACCGTGTCCCATGTATGATTCGCGAGCAGGGTAAAAGATGTATATATGGTTCGCGTCATTCGACCCTCGGTAGTGAACATTTTACATTTATGTTGGATCGGGCCAAACTTCCTCGATGGAATTCGTGTGTGCTAATAGAACTGGAAGTCCCTTTTATAATTGGTATAAATTCAGTATATGTGTGATCATCTATATTATTATAAAAGTGGGAAACCCTTAATTGAAAAGTCAAGCATTTACTCGACCCCGAGGCCCTACTTAGGCCAGTCCGAGGCCCCGATCAACAACTATTTGGTTTGGATAATAACGATGCTCTCTACTCTTACTTTACTTTCCTAACATACACTTAGCATCTATTGTGTAACAACTAGCATAAAATAAATCACATATTTTTAGAACCACAAAATCAAATCTAATTGTAAATACCATTTTCGAGGTAAAGAGTTTGGTGCCCACCGTGAGGCTAAAAATAATAGTGATTGTTTTTGTGCTGGTTTACTGAAAACACAAGTTATTCTTTACACTTTTTCTTGCCCAAGAATCATTAATTTCAGGTCAAAATGTCTAACTTAGTGAATGCACATGAAAACAACGGTCTTGAAGACCATTGAGAGAAACTTTGAGGATGCACCAGAGCTAATCCCCGTTGATGTGGTCTCACGTAGTGCCCAACATGTCGATATAGGCTCCCACACTAACAAGAGTATACGCCAAGAAAACCAACAAGAAGCTCAGAAATCCCTAGCTCGGGAGGAACAAGAGGTTAGCCTTCACGTCATTTTTGAGATGTTGTAGGCACAATAGCTGGCAATTGCTCAACTCCAAATCTACCAAAAAACTCCAAGCACAGCAGCACCGGAAATGGCCCCTCAAGCAGAACAGGTGCCGGAAAGATCGAGGGACAGTGGGTCAGCAACCAACCCCGCTATTATGAAGATGCTCGAGGCCTCACAAAGAGGATTGAATCGGGTGAAAAGAAGATAGAAGCTAATGATAAAAAGGTGGATATATACAATTCAAGGGTCGACCAGATGTCGGGCCCACCCCCGATTCTGAAGGGTCTAGATTCCAAGAAGTTCGTACAAAAGCCATTCCCATCGAGTGCAGCTCCGAAGCCCATCCCAAAGAATTTCAGAATGCCCGATCTCCCAAAGTACAACGGAACCTCGGACCCCAACGAGCACATCACTGCTTACACTTGATCTCTAAAGGGAAATGACCTGAAGGATGACAAGATCGAATCTGTCCTATTAAAGAAATTCGAAGAATCACTTTCAAAAGGGGCCATGATTGACTCGATAGACTCATTTGCCATGCTAGCAGATTCTTTTATAAAGGCAAATGTTGGCGCCATCAAGGTTGCTACAAGAAAATCCGATGTCTTCAAAATCAAACAAAGAGAAAACAAGATGTTGCGGTAGTTTGTATGTCGCTTCCAAATGGAGCGAATGGAATTACTACCAGTATCCGATGAATGGGTAGTGCAAGCCTTCAACCAAGGTTTGAATGAACGAAGCTTTGTAGCTGCAAAGCAACTAAAGCAGAACTTAGTTGAATATCCCGCCGTGAATTGGTCAGATGTACACAACCAATATTAGTCGAAGATTAGTGTCGAGGATGACCAACTTGGAGCCCCCTAGGGCTCAGTATATCCTAGAAGGCTCCTGGTGAAGGAACCAAAGCCAAACAAACAAGGAGAGGTACCAACCATATACTTAAGATCAAAGAAACGCCCCAAGGCGTAACATACCCCAAAATGATTGAAGGGCAGATCGAGGTCAGACTCCTCGGGGACTCTTGAGTAGAGCCGGATTTGACAGACATACAGGACCAACGAAGGCACCCAGATTGTCTGAATACAACTTCAACATTGACATTTTGGACGTCGTATCCGCCATCTACAAAATCAGAGACACCAGGTGGCAAAAACTCGCACTATCAGATCCGTCGCAAAGGAACCCTAACTTGGTGTGCGAATTTCACGGCACACATGGTCATAGGACCGAAGATTACAGACAACTCCGAGAAGAAGTGGCCCAACTAATCAACAGTGTACCTCCGAGAATTCTTCAGCGACCGAGCTAAGAATCAATTTCGGGAAAGAGAAACAAATAGGAAAAATGAAATAGATGAGCCACAATATGTCGTCCACATGATCGTTGGAGGAATATACATCCCGCAGGAACCCATTATCAAAAGAAAAAAAAATATCCATCACCAGGGAGAAGAAAATTCGAGGATACGTACTCGAGGACGCTGTCACATTCAGCGACGAGGACATCGAGACCATATCTCAGCCTCATGACGACGCATTGGCAATTTCGTTCTTGTAAATACATTTCAAATTAAGCGTGTGCTTGTGTATCCAGGTAGCTCGGCCAATATTATTAGGTCGAGGGTGGTGGAGCAGCTCGAACTGCTCGACTGGATTGTGCCCGCCTCTCGAGTCCACAATGGATTCAATATGGCGAGCGAGACAACAAAAGGGGAAATCACCCTCTCAAGATGTCAAATTTCATGTCATCGAAGGGGACATGAAGTACAATGCTTTGCTCGGAAGGCCATGGATACACTGCATGAGAGAATTACCATCAACCCTTCATGAAATGATGAAGTTTCCGACGAAGTACGGAATAAAAACTGTATACGGGGAACAACATGCAGCAAGAGAGATATTTGTGGTGTATGATGTGGCACCGACATCGACACCTTCAACATCAAAGGAGCTAAATGATAACCAAACAGCAAAGTAGTAATCACAAGCCACATTCTCGATTGCACCCAAGTCAATTAGAAAAGGACCGTACCGTGTCCCCATATCAAACATTTGAAGAATATCGAGGCTCGACGCTCCATCACTACTAAGGTATAATCGTCTCCCTTTATTCATTTACGCCTTACACTAACCTATATGCAAGTGTCCTATTGGAAAAATAGAAGCAACTTCCAGCTTGAAGGACTTGGATTTTAAAGCATGCGTTATACTCTTTTCCTTCGATCGAATTTTATCCCAAGAAGGGTTTTACTGGCAAGGTTTTTAATGAGGCAACATCTATGTGCTACCTAAGGAGAACTTAACAAGTATTCAAGGCTCCTCTTCAATCAACCTCAAATACTGTGGCATCCCCCCGGGAGATCACCTCCCTAGAGAAGTCAAGATGAGTTAAAGAGGGTCTCGATAGGAAAACGATGTATCGGGCCAAACGGTCGATTGAACTGTGTCCGCATAGAACAACTGAATCCTTCACAATGAAGACATGTATACTTGTACCAAGTAACCAAGGAATATTTTTCCATATAAACACTTTGCGCTTCAAAGAAGTTTGCTATTCCTGCAATAAACAGCTCCAGGATAAGAAATTTCCCAAACACTTGGAAACTTCGAACTCGTAAGCCCTCAACGAGGCAACGTTAAGTTTACAAAGAACGGCTCCAGAGCCAAAAGGCACTCGATGTCTCGGGGACTATCGCTGGCTGTCGCCCCTTCGAGCTGTCAAAAACTCGAGGCCATTAGACCCCATGCGGGCAAGCTCGAGCTCATAAGAACTCTATGATGAAATACCAAATCTGTAAGACCTCAGGCATGGCATGAATCATACTTGTACCAAGAATCTGTAAGACCTCAAGCAAGGCAAGAATTATACTTGTGCCAAGTAACTTATCTGTAAGACCTCAAGTAAGGCATGTTCAAATTTATAAGACCTTACAAAAGGCATAATCCCGATCTAAAAGTCAAGGCTATATATTCGAACATGTAAGACCCCTGAAAAGGCATACTCTCGATATAGATGCCGAGGCTACCTCACTCAGGGACTAAAAGGCTACAGCTAAATACAGTTACTACGCTCACAAGGCTATACCAACCAAATTAACGCGACTCGGGGACGCCTGACCGTCGTCAAAAAATCACAGGCCTTCAATTACTTCAAAAATACTTCAAAAGAACCGGTTAATCAGGCTACCCTCGGCATAAGCAAAAGAGCTTCGATCATATCAGCTCCAAACAATAAAAAGGCTTCTAAACAATTCAACCATTGAGCGAAACCTCCCGAGGTGCTCATTTATCATCACATAACGACTCACAATCGAGGTTCTTATCGGACCGTTGAAGAGTCAGACGAACACAAAAACATCAAAAAAGTCCTTAACGAGGGAAAAATAAAGCCTATATAGAGGTCATACCAACTCAATGAGTAAGAGCCTAAGCACTAGCCTATATTAGAGGTCGTACCAACCCAACGCGTAAGAGCCTAAGTGCTAGCCTATATTAGAAGTCGTACCGACCCAATGCGTAAGAGCTTAGCGCTAGCCTATATTAGAGGTCGTACCGACCCAACACGTAAGAGCTTAAGAGCCAGATTAAAATTCAAAAACCTAAGGGCCGATGAGATAAAGTTGAAACCCGACTCGAAAACCGAGCCTGAAAGTGGTAAACTAAAAAGCGCCCAAGAGCAAATGCGTAAGAGCCTATGGGCTAGCCTAACAAGCCTCAGGGCCAATTTGTAAACACAAGGGTTTTACCTCGAAGGCCAATTCATCTAGCTAATCATTGAAAAACGTCAAAACTCAAGACAAAAAAAGACATACATAAGCAAATGGAAATTCATGGAAGGAGAAAACCAAAAGGCTATGCTACATTTTCAATGCTCTCTGAGAGCCCTATACAGAGAATCCGAAAAGAATAGCCTATTCTACTTTACCCGCGTGGACTGAGGCCCCGTCGGCCTCTCCCTCATTATCTTCGGCATCAAATACAAGGAAGTTGGCATCGTATTTATCCGCCTTGGCCTGCTCAATCTCTTCCGAGAGATCGAAGCCCCTAGCATAGATTTCCTCAAGGGTTTCCTTTCGGGACTTATACCGGGCATACTCATTGCTTCTTCTCTCCCCATCGGAAGCCCCTGTCAACCCAGCTCGAGCGTCGGCAACATCTTTCAAATAGACGACCACTTTCTTATTAGCCTTAGCTTGAATCTCTTTGGCTTCAGCCCGGGCATCCATAACCTCAACCTTCATCTTCAAAAGGTCAGACTCGAGCCTTGCAATTTTGCTCGTCTAGACCAAGCTATTTTCACGAGCATTCCAGAGTTGTACCCCAAGGGAAGAAGCCTTGGCCAAAGCATTCTTTTCGGCCGTAGTATGGGCATCTATCTGAGCCTTTAGCTCATTACACTCATACTTGGCCTGGCCAATCTTACCCAAAGGCGTTCCAGGTCCTCATTCTTGCTCTCCAACTGAAGTATCAAATATTAATCTCTGAGGATAGAAAATGAAGCATGCATTCCCTCGGAGCAAAGGTTACCTGTTTCTCGAGGTGGCTTACGTAGTTCAGGATTCGATACACCTTATACCGAAGGTGCCTAAATTCCTTTCCCCTTTTATAACAATGAAGCCTAAGGGATTTCATCCCGTCCAAGGCTTTCCTCAACCTAGCTTCACAGCGAAGCATATCAGACTTGAGCTTGTCAAGGGCCTATGAAAAAGAAGCTTAATGAGAAAATAAAAATGTAAAACCAACAAAATTAATCAAAACTCACCACAGAACTGAGCCGTTGAGCCTACTTAAAGGTTGATCGTGCATCTACTGGCCTGGTCTCATCGGCCCCAGTCGAACCGCACTCTGTGGGGACATGCTCTCTCAAGACCCCGCTTGATTTATGTGGCGGCAGAAAATCTTTATCCCTTGAAGTAACTTCGATGGGAGAATAATATGGTAGCAGAAAGTCTTTATCCCTCGAAGTATCTTCGACGGGAGATGAAGGTGGAAGCAAAAAATCTTTATCCCTCGAAGTGCCTTCAATGGGAGAAGAAGAAGGAGACAAGAGAGGAACCATTGTTCCGACGTTGGAAGCCTCGTGTGATGCATGCTCAGCTGATACATCTTTTTTGAACCTTCGAGCAGGGCTTGCCCAGCTATGAGCGCCCTTGTCCCTCGAGGATTCCTTCTATTTGTTATCTTTCTTCGACTCTGAAGCCAACGATCATTCATTCTCTACGAGGGGGCACAGTCTTATCTCAAAAAATTCTCCAGTGCCTGTGGTGGCGGAGTTAATACACATAAAGGAAAGTACATTTCAAAGTAAATAAACCACACAGCACGTACCATAGTGTTTGGCCTCCCATCTGCCTTTGGACAGATCTCGCCACTTATGCTCATCGTAAGTCGAGCAAGCTGCCAGTTTCCAAGTCCAACCCGCTAGGCCGGGGACCTTGTATGGAGGAAAACATCTTTATGGAGTCTGCCTCCACCATGAACAAAATTGATAAAAGCACAAGTGTACCACTTACATGTTAAATTCCATTTCTCAAGAAATGGCAGGAACTCTGCAGGGATAATATCGACCCTCCGCACTCGGACAAATCGACTTATCCACTCTCGATCCCTGTCTTATTCATTGCTGGAAACAAAGAGATGAGTGGATCGATGTCGTAGGGTAATCAGGCCTCGATAATGCAAGGGCCAGTATAATCTAATAAGATGGCTGAGGGTGAACTCGAGCCCGGCTTTATCTACAAAGTATCTTATCATCAACACTATCCTCCAAAATGACGAGTGAACCTGTACCAGCGTAACCCGATATATTCTGCAAAACTCGAGCATAACTCTATCGAGAGGGCCAAGTGTAAAGGGATTAGTGTATATGTTCAAAAAACCCTCTACATGAGCCATGAGAAGTACCCATATATAACGTCAATAAAATATTTCGGAGTCAATAAAATACGGGTATATATGTATATATACCCGTATATAACATCATCTGGTCATGAGTCAATGTAAATGAATGCAATACATGAGAAGTACGTCAATAAAATATTTTGGAGTGTCATAAGACCATTATACCTTTCAGATAACTTTATCAACTACATATATTTTTGAGACTCATAACCAGGAGATATAATGATAATTCACATGGGAAGTCAAGAACATAGGGATTCTTAGTAATTTTATAAATAGAGTCGTTTATGAAAGGTGTGCATTTACTCATTTTGTTTGTATCGTATGGATCATGCCAAAAAGAAAGAAGAGATAGCCATAACATACCTGAATCGATTCTTTTGACAATCCCTCTAACACACATTAATTGCGGCAAAACACGTGACGACAAGATTGGAGTAGGAAAAAAAGCCGTATGAGATTCTTGAGAAAGGTTACACCGTACTCCCTTAGAATCGTAAATCCCACATTGTTGTAATATTACTAAATCCCGTTTGAGTGAGAGTTAAGAAACTCACGTTGCTAATGAAGTTTCCTTGTTCTGAAGCCTTTCTTAGATGTAACATACCTTTATTTTGACTGAGAGAAAGATTCTAAGTCTTGGTGGTGTGGGCCCCACCTACCATGACTTGGTGTCACATTACTTCCTTAAAATGTGACACCTTTCAATCCTCATTATGAGTACTGGATGGAAAGGGGATGCTTGCCACGTTGGGAGGGGGTTTAAGTTATCCAAATCTTTAATTAAGCACCCACTAATCCTTAATTAATTAGGTAATCTCCCATTACCCAATAATTAACCAATTACTCATATAATTAAGAATTATCTCAACTTACTTAAAATACAATTCACTTTTAACATACCTTATACCCTTACTATCATGGTCATGTAGTACCTTGTATGGCACTAGTCTATAAATACCGGGTATAGCTAGGACCGTATTTTATCCCAAACCGACAACCTTCAATGAAACTCATTTTCTTTGATTTGTTTACCCTTTAACCTTCACGACACTTACTTATCACTTGTTATAAATAGCACAAATGCTTATAACCTCAAGATAATCTCATTCGCGTGTCTACGTCGATTAACAGAAGAAAAAACTTTAACATATGAAATCGGGAGATGTAACAGACCTGATCGGTTGTTTTGAGCTCTAGCGCGCCATTCAACAGTTTGAGGCTATGAATCGCTTCACTTTAGGCATTATGACTTTCACATATGGTCGGAGTTAAATATCGGGAAGTTTGGAGTTGATTTATAAAGAAAATTCTCATTTTGAAAGCTTTAAGCTGAAAGAATTGACTAAGGGTTGATTTTTATAAAAGACCTCATAATTGGGATTTGAAGGTCCCAACATGTTCGTATGATGATTTTGGACTTGGGTGTATATCCGTATCGGGTTTTGGATGACCCAGGAGCATTTCGACGCCTATTGTGGATGTTAGCATTTTGGGAAGAATTTCATAAATTTGGGTTGCAGTGCATTTCAATGTTATCGATGACCATTTAGGATACCGAGCCTGGGAATAGATCCGTATGGTGATTCTAATATTGGGAGCGCATCCAGAAGTGGATTCGGAGGTCCGTAGGTCATTTTGGGGTTATTTGGCGAATGTTAGAAATTTGAAGGTTTTTGAGAAGTTTGACTGGAAGTGTACTTTTAGTTATCGAGGTCGGATTCCGATTCCGAAAGTTGGAGGAGGTCCGTAATGTCGAATGTGACTTGTGTGCAAATTTTGAGGCCAATCGGACGTGATTTGATATGTTTCAACATCGAATGTAGAAGTTTGAAGTTCTAAAGTTCATTAAGCTTGAATTGGGATGTGATTCATGATTTCGATGTTGTTTGATGTGATTTGAGGCCTCGAGAAAGTTTGTGTCATGTTTTGGGACATGTTGGTGTGATTGGACGGGGTCTTGGGGCCTTGGGTGTGTTTCAGATAATTTTGGGCTACTTTGGATGCTGAATTACTGATATCTGGTGTTGTTCTTTGCTTTTGTGAGGATCATCTCGCGTTTGCGAAGAAGGATTTGGCTTTTGGGATTTTGATTTTCGCGTTCGCGAAGAAGGAAATCTCTGTTACAGACGTCTGATTTCGGATGCTCATATCTCACAATTTATAGGAAATTTGGAGATAATAAAAAAATAAAATTTGTATCCCTTTGTGTCTAGTTTTCAGAAAAGTGAAACACTTAGCATTTGGATTTGTGTACAAACAGTTATGGCTGGTACACTACGGGCTGTCTGGAGAGATGAAGAAGAAATATGTGTTGCACAAGGCTGAATTTAGCAGCTTATATCTCGAAATCTATAAGAAATTGGGAGATGACCAAAACATGAAAGTTGTAGATCTTAGTGTTTAGTTTTTAGAAAGTTAAAAGATTTATCATTTGTAGTTTTTTACAAAATGTTATGACCATTATACTAGAAGATATCTGAGAAGAGTTTGGAAATAGCTTTCAAGAATTTTGTTCATTGCAAAAGCGATGGGAGGCCTGCGAACGCGAAGAAGGGTTGCCTGGAAGTGTATATGTTTGCAAAAATGGGTTTGGCTCATTTCATCTCATTTCCTCCATGGGCGACGACTTAGGAGCAATTTTGGAGCTCCATCTTCATCTTCTATGTCAAGGTAAGTGAATCCTAGCTATTGCAAGTTAAATACTTGGATTATATATAGATTCTAACATGGAAATTCACGGGAAAATAGGGGAAATTAGGGGAAATTCGGGGTTTTAGTAGAAAACCTAAAAATTTGTATTTTTAAATTTTGACCACAAAATTGGGCATGGAATTTGAAATATATTATATATTTGAGTTCGTGAAGTTATGGATAAGATTTATCTTCAAATATTTTCGGAATCCGAGCGTGTGGGCCCAAGGGTGATTTTAACAACTTTTCTAGCAAAGTTGAGAAATTGTTTAAATCGAATTTTTTATGGGTTTGCTATAATGAGTCGGCCGGTCATTTCATGAGTTACCGCTCCGTTTCTCCCATTTCTGCTTCTTTATGTGTTGTTCAGAAACATTTCATCGTATCGCGTTGGTTGGTTTGAGTCCAAAGTGGTTTTGTAGAGAGATGAGACACTTAGTCTTTTTTTGGGAAGCTTTAGTTGGAAAAGTAAACTGGAAGTTGACTTGTGAGTAAATGATCTCGAAACTTGGTTTTTACGGTTCAAATAGCTTCCTGAGGTGATTTGGGACTTAGGAGTATGATCGAAATGTATTTTGGAGGTCCGTGGAAGATTTAGGCTTGAATTGGCGAAATAGGAATTTTGGCATTTTCCAGTTGGTAGTGGAAATTTTGATATCGTGGTCGAAATGGAATTCCGAAAATTGGAGTAGGTTCTTTGTATCATTTGGGACGTGTGTGCTAAATTTTAGGTCATTCAGGTGAGGTTTGATAGACTTTTTAATCGTTTGCCGAATTTGGATGTTTTGGAATCCTTAGGCTTGAATCCGAGGGTGATTCGATGTTTCGGAAGTGTTTTGTGTGTTCTAAGGATGGGTACAAATTTGAATAGTGGTATGTGATTTGTTCGCATTTTTGCATGAGGTCCCGGGGACCTCAGGATGATTTCGTACGGTTATCGGAAAGTTTGGAAGTTGGAGAATGCAACTGAAGCTGCTGGTTCTGTCATAACCACACCTGCAGTTAGGGGACCGCATGTGCAATGACCGCAGAAGCGATGAAGGGTCGTAGATGCAGTTGGGCAGGGCGGAAGCGGGAGTTGAGGCGCACCTGCGAGCCCGCAGGTGTGGTGGATTGACCGCTGGAGTGAATGAGGGCTTTTAAGTAAAAATCTACAGAAGCGGAGATTTGTCCTCAGGTGCAGACCGTAAATGCGATAATTTGTCCGCAGGTGCGGAATGCCTGGGCAAGAACTATATAAACTTGCCTTCGCGAATTTCAGCTTTGTTCCACCATTTTTTAGATGGGTTGAGAGCTTTTTGAAAGGATTTGAAGAGAGATTCAAGGGATAACACTTAGAGGTAAGATATTTGAACCCAATACTTGATTCTATGGCATTATCTTACTGATTAGACTTGAAATTATTTGAAATTAAGGGTTAAAATTGGAGAATTAGGATTGGTATTGGAGAGTTTCCACTTGGGATTTGAGGGGCTATTTGGGGTCTGATTTTGATGTTCTTGGTATGTATAGACTCGTGGGATGATAAAGTTCTAGTGATGTGATTTTTATAGAAATTCGAGACATGGGTCCGGGGGTCGGGTTTGGCCAATTTAGGAATTTTTGAGTTAATTTGATTATTTTCGCTTCGGCTTTGTTCCTTTAGCGTGTATTAATGATATATACTGATTTTGGTTAGATTTTGGGGCATTTGGAGGCCGAATCGAGAGGTAAGGGCATCGCGGGCTAGAGTTTGGCTTGATTTGAGTTAAGTAACGCTTCCAAACTTGGTTATGAGGGTTCGAAACCCGAACTATGTGTTCTATGATTACTATTGAGGTGACGCGAATGCCAAGAGATGGCCGTGTGGGCATGCACCGTGAGAATCGCAGCCTGGATCATTCCATGGCACTGCTTAGTGACTCTTTCTTGTTGATATTTGTGTTGCAATTATGTGATTAAGTTAACGAGCTAAAAATCATGCTAATTATCATGTTAAGGCTTCACGTTAATACTGTTGAGACCCGAGAGGGTGTTTCTTGTTGTCATATCATTTGCTTCATTGATATTCTGTACTCAGTCTTGTTCATGCATATTATATCATGCCTCAGTCTTGATTATTGTTATTTGACACATCATCTCATTGTTCGGGCTAGTATCATGACATTCGGTCTAGAGATTCCCGAGCTTTATATTCCGTATTGTTTAGATTGTATTTATTTATGGCTGAATTTTTACTTGAACTGCAAGCATGTCTACTTTTTTGTACAGTTTAATTGTATTATCTGTTGAGGTTTGGTTCGTCACTACCTGACAGTCCATAGTTTTGACTTGTTACTTACTGAGTTGGTGTACTCACATTACCCCCTGCACCTTGTATGCAGATCCAAGTATCTCAAGGCACAGTAGCGACTATTGACTATTCCAGTCACGGATTTCACAGAGATAGTGAGGTAGCTGCCTGGCGACCGCAGTTCTGTTTTTCACCTTCTCTATCTACCTCTTAGTTCTTGTTGTTATTTCTAGATTGTTTTGGTATTTGTCTTATTTTAGAACTATTGTAGAATTGATCATGACTTAGTAACACCAGAGTGGAAGTGGGAGCGGATCACCATGGATTTTGTAGTTGGGCTCCCACGGACATTGAAGATGTTTGATGCTATTTGGGTGACTGTGGATCGGCTGACCAAGTCTGCGCACTTCATTCCTATGTGTACTACATATTCTTCATAGCGGTTAGCAAAGATTTATATCTGAGAGATTGTTCTCTTGCATGGTGTCCCAGTTTCCATTAGTTCAGATAGAGGTACTTAGTTCACTTCGCAGTTTTGGTGGGCCATGCAGCGTGAGTTGCGTACTCAGGTTGAGTTGAGCACAACTTTTCACCCTCAGATGAACGGGAAGTCCGAGTACACTATTCAAATATTGGAGGACATGTTGCGCTCTTGTGTCATTGATTTTGGTGGTTCGTGGGATCAGTATCTACCGCTCGCAGAGTTTGCTTATAACAACAATTATCAGTCTATTATTCAGATGGCTCTATATGAGGCTTTATATATGAGACAGTGTAGGTCTCTAGTTGGATGGTTTGAGTCGGGTGAGGCTAAGCTTTTGGGTACAGATTTGGTACAAGATGCATTGGACAAGGTGAAGGTGATTCAAGAGCGGCTTCATACAGTGTAGTTAAGACAAAAGAGTCATGCTGATAGAAAGGTTTGTGATGTGTTCTACATGGTTGGGGAGAAGGTACTATAGAAGTTTTCACACATGAAGGGTGTTATGAGATTTGGGAAGAAGGGTAAATTGAGTCCTCGGTTCATTGCGCCTTTTGAGGTGCTTCAAAGGATTGGGGAGGTGGCTTATGAGCTTGCTTTGCCACCCATCTTGTCGAGTGTGCATCCGGTATTTCGTGTTTCTATGCTTCGAAAGTATATCGGCGATCCGTCTCATGTTTTGGATTTCAACACAGTTCAGTTAGACAGTTTGACTTATGATGTAGAGCCAGTGGCTACTATGGAGTGGCAGGTCTGAAAGTTGAGATCAAAGGATATAGCTTAGTGAAAGTGCAGTGGAGAGGTCGGCCCATGGAGGAGGCTACCTGGGAGACCGAACGAGAGATGCAGAGTAGACATTCTCACCTATTTGAGGCTTCAGGTATGTTTCTTGACTCGTTCGAGGACGAACGTTTGTTTAAAAGGGGAAGGATGTAACGACTCGGTTGGTTGTTTCATGAGTTACTGCTCCGTTTCCCCTATTTCTGCTTCTTTATGTGTCGTTAGGCTACATTTCATCGTATCGCATTAGTTGGTTTGGGTTCGGAGTGGTTTTGTAGAGAGATGAAAAACTTAGTCTCTTTTTGGGAAGCTTTAGTTGGAAAAGTCAAACACGAAGTTGACTTGTGAGTAAATGATATCGGAGCTTGGTTTTACAGTTCAAATAGCTTCTTAGGTTATTTGGGACTTAAGAGCGCGATCGGAATGTATTTTGGAGGTCCGTGGTAGATTTAGGCTTGAATTGGTGAAATTGGAATTTTGGCTTTTTCTGGTTGGTAGTGAAAATTTTGATATCGGGATCGGAATGGAATTCGGGAAATTAGAGTAGGTCCGTTGTGTCATTTGGGATGTGTGCGCAAAATTTCAGGTCATTCGGGTGAAGTTTGATAGACTTTTTGATCGTTTGCGAAAATCAGAAATTTGGAATCCTTAGGCTTGAATCTGAGGGTGATTCAGTGTTTCGGCGTTGTTTTGAGTGTTTCGAGGTTTGGTACAAGTTTGAATATTGGTATGTGACTTATTCGTATTTTTGGATGAGGTCCTGGGGACCTCGGGATGATTTCGGATGGTTATCGGAAAGTTTGGAAGTTGGAGAAAGCAGCTAAAGCTGCTGGTTCTGTCATAACCGCACATGCTGTTAGGGGACCACAAGTGTGATGATCGTAGAAGCGAGGAAGGGACGCAGATGCGGTTGGGCAGCGTAGAAGCGGGAGTTGAGGCGCACTTGCGAGCCCGCATGTGCGGTGGATTGACCGCAGGTGCAGATGAGGGCTTTTACATGAAAATATGTAGAAGCGGAGATTTGTCCGCAGGTGCGGACCGCAAATGCGATAATTTGTCCACCGGTGCGGAAATGCCTGGGCAGAAACTATATAAACCTGCCTTCACGAATTTCAGCTTTGTTTCACCATTATTGAGACGGGTTGAGAGCTTTTTGAGAGGATTTGAAGAGGGATTCAAGGGATAACGCTTGGAGGTAAGATTTTTGAACCCAATACTCAATTCTATTTCATTATCTTACTGATTAGGCTTGAAATTATTGGAAATTAAGGGTTAAAATTGGAGAATTAGGGCTTGGTATTGGAGAGTTTCCATTGGGGATTTGAGGGGCTATTTGGGGTCCGATTTTGATGTTCTTGGTATGTATAGACTCGTGGGAGGATAAGGATTTTAGTGATGTGATTTTTATCGAAATTCGAGACCTTGGGCTTTTTTCCTTTAGCGTGTATGTTTACCGTGAAATTGGTAACAACAATTAAATTTGTAAATGGGATTCTAAAAATATGTTATCTATTCTTGAGCTAGTTGTTAGAGAAGTTAATGCTAAGAATGCTAAGTTTAACGATGAAATGCGAGGTAAAAGAGGCAGTAACCAAACTGAATGTGGGGGTTGTTGCTCGGATGCAGAGATGGTTGATGGGACCTCTGGGTCGGCGTTAGTATCGATCTCAAACTATCGGGAATAGCCGGGGATGGGATAACAGTTAAAGATATAATTAGACAAGGCTCTTTCGGTCGATATTAAGTTATATAATGAATAACAAGTTAAGTGGCATTGAATTCGGAGACGGCCTCGAGCCAGTACCAAGTGATAATCAAGAAGAATGACTGAAGATAAATTGATTTGAGCAAAGGGTAATAAGCAAATTAGAGAAGAGAGAAAGAGAGAAAATATTATTTCCCTTGAATAGGATGATTGGAGCTGCTCTACAAGATGTTGGTGACCCCCCTTTTATAGGAAGGGGACGCCCAAACTAAGTACAAGATGTGTAGTATGACAAAAGAGAATGAGATGTGACAGCTTGTTAGCCTTACGTTGCATGTGGGCTGATGACGAGCCGCTTGAGTAGATTTTATCGACCCTGGTGCATTGCTCGGGGGGATTCGTACATTCGTCGGGGCTTTAGCCGATGTTATTCTTGGCAGGGCATCAACAGGTTTCGAGGGAAGCAAGTGACTGACCCAAGATCCCATGTTTCCGGGGTCACTCTTCGAAGCATTATGTCAAGGGGAAATCGGTCCCCCGTATTTCACCACACATAGATAGTGTCCGCGTTTATTAGAGGGAAGTGATAAGAAATGGTATAGACATATTATTTCCTAATCTCTTGTAGCGGCAACGTGCCGATGATGCTGCTCTCCTTTGACAGGTGTCGAGGTGCTTTGCCTTTTTGCTTCTTCAGTATCACCTGAAAAGTTATGACCCTTCACTCTTTGGAATCGTACTGTTGCTATAGGTTCAGCTTCTCTGAACGCATTGATTGCGCATGCCGTAACGTTTTCCGAGGGCAGTAATGACGTCGTCGGTTGCTTTGTCTCCCCTATAAATGGGGCTCTTTGCGGATGGCTTTTTTATTCAAAGTCCCTTCAATTCCTATCTTCTTCCTTTCCTGTTTTCTTGCATCTCTACCATCTTGCCGTGTTTGAGGCGTGAGGCTTCAAAATTTTACGCCATGTGCGCCTTGACTCCTTTCTTTGTCTCTTTTTGGTTGGACGGAGTTGCACCGCAGTGATATTGCTGTTGTTGTAGTTGCTGTTGCTGTCGGCTAGGGGTTATGAGGCAGAGGGACGATTCCTTCCGACCTTGGGGGGTATTTTTGGACTATACACCGCTGCTCAAGAGGGTGCTCAGATTATACACCGCTGCTCATCCTCCTCCCTTGGCTCAGCGCGTTGCACCCCTTTTGGATTCCAAGGGGGGTGGCGGCGGTACCCGCTGGCTGTTGCCTCCCGAGTCGAGGCAACGTCTCAAGAAGTGGCTTGGTGGGATTAATATTGGCGGGGTTCATGACAGCCAGATTTTTCACCCAGCCAATTCTCGTCTCATTCCCTCATGTCTCTTCCTTTTGAAGATGCCATTCTAAGGAATCAAAATGAGGTCCTCGAGGGCCTCGAACTTGGAAGATATTATCTTTGAGGTCTTATGCTTGAGGGGATGATGACAGAGATGCGGTATAAAAAGTAGGCTAGACTCTTAGGCTTTTGCTGTATGGTTATCTTTGGATTTTCTTTTATGCGTGATGATCCCCTTGCTGGCTTCTATAACCATATGTAAGGACCCCTCGAGAGCTGTTGTTTATGGATCTTTATGAATATGAATATACCTTTTCTTGACACTTACTTTCAATTCTTTCCTTGATTTTGTATGTTCTCATGCCCTTCGAGGCCCTTGGTCATATTCCTCCATTGTTAGTTGCCGATGCTTGGCTCGGACGTGAGCATTTTTCCCGATCTTCTGTTGATTAGTATGGCTTCTCTCTGAGCCTGTTGTTATACTTCGGATCGAGCCTATGTTGATCTGATAGGCTCGGGCCGTCGGGTTCTTCGAATCGTATGGAGATAGTTGGTGTATTCCTGGGTCTAGAGAATGGTATCCCAAGTAAAGGTCATTTTTAGGTACCTGGGGGTCCCTTTCAGACTGATTTGTAGATAGCCCTTTGGAGCATATGCAATTGACTTCTGTTGAGGAGTTACCCATGCTGAGGTGCTACCTCGATTCTTCCTGGAGCCTTTGATTTATAAAAATGGCTTCGCATAGGGTCTTTCGTGTTCTGACACTAAATCGGACCAGTAACCTCGGGCCGCCGGATCCACCTCGGTCTCTAGGTGGAGGTCTGCCTGCATTTGGACCATCCAGATCGACATCCGGGGCCTGTTCCGTATGTGTGTATGTCAAAAACAACTGCATTTGCTAGCTGGATTCCTTAGGCGAAGGCCTTTGAGGCCGTGCGCCGATCTTGTGTTGGCGAAGGCGTTGTTGGCCTTCTAGGGCTTTGTCTTACCACGATGGAGGCCTCCGGGGTTGACTATTACAACGGCGCTGGATATGGTGCTGATGGTTGGTGCTCTTGCTTGTTTTTGAATTGTCACCGCCTTTCCCATATGCAATGTAAGGATGCTTTCGCCTCCTCGGGGGTCGTCGTAGCCTGCCTTTAATGGCTTCTTATTTGGGGAAAGGAGAGACCGTGCTTGGGTGAATCTTTCCTCCTAGGTGTTAGCTGCTGGTTCCATACCTTCGATCCCTCGTTATTTATTTGAAGAGATGAAAAGATGCACTTCAGGCGGTGTGACTCGCGCATTGCCGGCTCTACATACGATGATGGGAAATTTACCAGTCGTGCCTTCCTTCCTCTTCTGGACCTTCCTCGTGTGGGCCTGTGACAACTTAGGTCCGAACTGCTTTGTCAAGGGGCCAAGCCTCAAAATATTCTTGATGAGGGCGAGTCCCTTAGGCTACTTAGCAAAGAGAAGGAAGATGACCTGCAGTATTGTCGTTATGAAGCATATCGGAGCCCAAACTAGGAGAGCTATTTGATGGAGCATGTGACTTCTTGTAGTACGCACTTCGACCCTTTCTACCTTTAAGTCTTAAGGGTGACGTCAACCGCGTCAGAGTTGTTTGTGGGGAGCCAAGGGCTCAAGTGCAGGCTCAAGCTTCAGAGGGGACAAATGCCTCGGCCAAGGTCTCTGCCTTCGAGGTCCAATTCCTTGTGGAAACGCCAAAGTTCATCCTAGTATGATTGGGAAACTTCGAATAAGATCTTCCGAAGTTTTAGAGCTGAGATAATTGATGCTTGGGCCGAAGTGGCACTAAGCCAAACCAAGGCTGATCGGGAGATGGCGATTCGTATGAAGGGTGCTGCTGATGCCCAAGCTGAGCTGAAGCGAACCCTCGACCGAGAGAAGGGGATTGAGGAAAATGTTCGTTGCAGATCCCGAAGAGAAGCACTCGAGGAGGTCGGTGCAATGGGCTCCGTTTTCCTAGAGGAATTGGCTCGATTAAGGGGAGTAATTGTGGTGCTTGTTCACTTCTTGTTGAAGCTGCGGAGGGCAAAATTTGACAAGCTGTAGCCCTTTTAGTGCAGAGTGTAGATTTTGTCACTTTGTCGTTTTGTTTCTGATATATGCAGAATATGCCTATAGATGGAGAATGTTCCTTTTTTGCGCATGTAATATATAAGAAGGAATTTGAAGCTTTATCTCTTCTGTACCTTTTTCTTTGTTATAGTTTTCGACTGGACGTGCTGGTTTTGATGTTTGGTGGGATCCTTTTAGGTCCGGGACTAATCGAACAGGTCCGGGGGATCTTAAGTGTGATCCTTGACGTGAGCAGGTGTTGGGGCCACCGTACTTGGCCTGGTTGTTTAGGCTTAGTCTTCGGGTCGGGCTTCGGCTCTAGCCTCCTCACCCTTGCATTTTTTGTGCCCATGCGGGTAGGTAGTATTTGCTTTTATCTCCTGCCCCTGGACATTTGCCGTTCCAATCATTTTGGGTCTAGTATCCGAGTCGTATTGTGACTCGAGCTTCAATTGACCCTCAAGCTCTTTCCTTCCTACATGGGCAGATGATGATGGCCCTTTGTGTTTTGGGTTGAAGTGACCTTACGGGCGTGCGGCCCAGAGGTTTACTTAGCCGTCGATAGTGGCACTTATGTCGTGACCTTAGGCACATTGCAATTTTCGAGTCCTGTCTCCGAGTCACGTTGCAATTTGAGCTGTAATCGACCCTTAATATTTTTTTGAGTTTCTGGCCGGCGATGGTGACACTTATGTCGTGCCCTTAGGCACATTACAGTTTTCGGGTCCAGTCTCCGAGTCGCAGTGTGATTCGAGCTGTAATCGACCCTTATATTTCATTGAGTTTCTGGCCGGCGATGGTGGCACTTATGCCGTTCCCTTAGGCACATTACAGTTTTCGGTTCCAGTCTCTGAGTCGCTTTATGATTCAAGTTGTAATCGACCCTTAAATTTCTTTGAGTTTCTGGCCGGCGACGGTGGCACTTATGTCGCTTGGTCGTTGAGACCTTTCAGTATGTGGCCCGGAGGCTTGCATAGTTAACTATTTGGGATCCGGTCTCTGAATCGGGTTACGATTCTAGCTCATTTTAATCCTCAAGTTGTCAAAAAAAAATTTTAGTTGGCGACAATGGCTCTTACGTTGTTTGGTCGTAGAGACCTTTCAATATGAGGCCCGTAGGCTTGCTTAGCTGGAGATAATAGTTCTTACGCTATTTTTGCCCATGTGCTTTTTTGTAGGCTTTGTTTCCGCTCGTTAAGGTCTTTTAGAGTATTTTTGCCTGACACGTTGTCGGTTCCAGAGGAACCTCAATTTCAAGTCGTTCTTGGTGATGTTTTGAGCACCTAGTAAGGTTGATAGCTCATAGGTCGAGTAGATCAACGCTCTTGTGATATGGAGCCGACATGGTCGGAGCTCATTTTTGCCTGTTGAGCGAAGCCTATTTTAACCGGTCCTTTCCGAAGTATATTCGAAGTAGTGGGCTGCGATTTTTAGCGACAATCGGGAGTCCCCAAGTCGCATTAGTTTGGCTGTATCATCCGTTTTGATTGTAGACATGTGCATTTGGCCGTAGCATTTTTTGATCCCAAGTGATAGTTTTGGCGACTACACTGAGGGTATGCCCTTTAGGGATTCTTGCAAATGTGGTGTATAGCCTAAACATCGGGATTTTCATGCCTGTTGAGGTCTTATAGTTTTCCATGCCTATTGAGATATTACAATTTATCATGCTTATTGAGGTCTTACAGTTTGTGTGATGTAGAATAGATCTAGTTATGTCGAGTCTTCCCGCTAAGGTCTTACAGTTTTGGATTTTCTAGTGTACGACGATTGGCAATAGTTTCCGAGTCATCGAGTTTGTTTAAGCTTAAAGACCGCTTCTTCCGAACTCAGAGTTTCATTGTGAGGGCTTTGTGAGCTCGGGGTTCCGACCTTGGGGTCGTGTGGGCACTGAATCGTTCAAGTCTCCGAGTATCTCGGGACGTATTTGGCGGAGAGGCTTCTGTCGAGAGTATACTGTGATTTTCTCTTTTGGAGAATGAGATGTTTGGAAGATATTCTCTAATCCATTAGCACAATACACGTATTATTGTGTTGAGTCGATCTATTTTTAGGTCAAGTTTGGTTGCTCCGATGATTTTCACGTTGTTGTAGTCTGAGAAGGAGCCTTTCTCTTTTTTCATGGAAAAAGGGGTATTTTTTGATTGCCCGATATAATAGTACATGCTACCGCTTTGGCGGGGTCTGAGTACATTGACCGTTTTACCCGATAAATCGTCTCCCTGTAGGAACCTTTGCTTGGCATTTCCCCACCTACTTCGAATCGGGTAGCTTCCAGGGGGAATGCCCCTTGCCGCTTGAAAGTTGGTCGTAAGGGTGGCTTTGAGAAATTTGTGGAGTTTCCCCATTAGGCAGCTTCGCAGACGTTGCCTCGTTAAAAACCTTACTGGTAAAAACCCTTCTTTTTTGGGATAAAAACTTTGTTGAAGGAAAAGAGTGCAACCGATGCGCTTTTGGGGGTCTCGAGGCCTCCTAATAGTGTTAGCGTTCTGGTATCTCTGGTCGAGTGCCTGCACGAGGGTTAGTTCTTAATCCAAAATGAAACAAAAGGAATGGTTGTGCCTTGAAACGAGATATGATGGTGGCACCTTGAGATTGGCTTATTATGACCGCACGAGGGCGGACATGCGCTGCAGATTTCTACTTCGTGTTGTCAAACCCGACCGGGGTTGATAACTAATTCGCTCGATGGCTTATTCGGGAGCGGGGGTATGGGCGCTGATAGCATGTCGTGTATTGCAAACATTTCCCTTGCAGCGTGTTGTTCTCCATAGATGGTTTTGACCCCGTCCTTCGTCGGGAATTTTATCATCTGGTGGAGGGTGGATGGTACTGCTCATATGTAGTGTATCCACGGCTACCCTAACAAGGCTTTATACCTCATATCTCCCTCGATGACATGGAATTTGGTATCTTGGGTTGTGCTAGCCATGGATATCGGAAGGACAGTTTCTCCTTTCATTGTTTTGCTCGCCATGTTGAACCCATTAAGGACCCGAGTGGCGGGCACGATCTGTTCGAGTAGTCTGAGCTGTTCTATCACCCTCGACCTAATAATATTAGCCGATCTACCTGGATCCACAAGTACACGTTTTATCTGAAAAGAATTTACAAAAAAAGGGATTACCAGGGTATCATTATGGGGTTGAGATACGGCCTCGGTATCTTCTTCGCTGAACATGAGGGCGTCTTCGCGGATATATCCTCGAGTCCATTTTTCCCTGGTGATGGATATTTTTGTTCTCGTCATCACGGGTTCCTACGGGGCATAGGCACCACCATGATCATGTGGATGACGTGTTGTGGTTCATTTGCCTCGTTCTTCTTGGTTGCCTCCCTGTCTCGAAAGTTATTTTGGCCCGATTGCTAAGGAATTCCCGAAGGTTCCCTTTGTTGAGTAGCCAAGTCACTTCTTCTTGTAGTTGATGGCAATCCTCGGTCCTGGGACCGTGTGTGTTGTGGAACTCACACACTAAGTTGTAATTTCTCTGTGAAGGGTCCGACTGTATTGGTTTGGGCCACTTTGTGTCCCTGATTTTGCCTTTAGCGAACACGATGTCTGATATGTCAACGCTGAAGTTGTATTCCGATAAGTGGGGCACGTTTGTCGGCACCATGTTCCGATCGAACCTGGTTCTGTTGATGAGCCCTCGAGGATCCTTTCCTCGATCTATCCTCCGATTGTTGAAGGGTAGGTTGCACCTCGGGGCGTTCCTTCTGTCTTCATGGTATGGTTGGTACCTTTCTTTGCTTGGTTTCGACTCTTTTTCCAGGAGTCTGGTTGGGTATACTAAGCTCGAAGGGGCTCCCAGCTGGTCATCCTCAGCCCTGATCTTTGACTGGTATCGTTTGCGAACGTCCGACCAAGTTACGACAGGATTCGATTTGAAGCCATCGAGCTTCGTTCGTTTAGGCCTTAGGTGAAGGCCTGCACCGCCCAGTCGTCAGAGATTGGTGGCAGCTCCATCCGTTCCATCTGGAAGCAGGATACGAATTCTCGCAACATCTCATTCTCTCTCTGCTTGATTTTGAAAACGTCGGATGTCCTCATTGCTACATTGATAGCTCCGGCATATGCTTTTATGAAGGAGTCTGCTAGCATAGCTAATGAATATATGGAGTTGGGAGCCAAGTTATGGTACCACATCATGGCCTCCTTTGAAAGCGTTTCTCTGAAGTTTTTCAGATACACGGACTCAATCTCATCATTTTTTATGTCATTGCTTTTTACTGCACAGGTGTAAGCAGTAACATGTTCGTTAGGGTCGGAGGTGTCGTTGTACTTGGGGAGTTCCGACATTCTAAATTTTTTCGAGATAAGCTTCGGGGCTGCTTCTTCAGGGAACGGCCTCAGAATGAACTTCTTTGAATCCAAACCTTTGAGGACCGGGGGTGTGCCTGGGATCTGATCGACCATGGAGTTGTAGGTCTCAACTTTTTTGTTGCTGGCTGCAATCATTCTCTCACCAGATTTGATCCTTTTGGTGAGGTCCTCGAGCATTTTAATGATGGTGGGGTAAGCCACTGACCCGTTGTTGCTTGACCTTTCAATTGCTCGCTCGGCGGGGGGAGCCGTCTCTGGCGCTGTGCTGGGGGTTCTTGGACAGCTTTACAGCTGAGCAATGGCTAGTTCTTGTGCTTGCAACATTTCAAAAATAACATGAAGACTAACTTCCTGTTCTTCCCGGGCCAGGATTTTTTGAGCTTCCTGTTGGTCGATATGCTATATGCTACCACCGGTGCACGAGGTTTCGTCGACCTGTTGCGCGCCTTGTGAACCCGCGTCTGCTAGAATCAGTCGAGATGCATTATTGGGGTTCTGCGGAGGTGCTCCAACGGCTGGGACAGCCACGCCATTTTCCCCGTGATTTTCGAGGTTGTTGTTCTCAACTCCGTTCACCGAGCCGAACATTTTGGCCTAAAGTCAAAGGATCTTGGACAATAAAAAGTGTGAAAGTTGATGTGTATTTGTGTAATGAAAACCATCAAGAAAAAAATCACGATTTATTTTAGCCCCACGGTGGGCGCCAAACTGTTTACCATAAAAATGGTAACAACAATTAAATTTGTAAATGAGATTCTAAAAATACGTGATCTATTCTCGAGCTAGTTTTTAGAGCAGCTAATGCTAAGAATGCTAAGTTTAATAATGAAATGCGGGGTAAAAAGAGGCAGTAACCAAACCGAAGGTGGGGGCTGTTGCTCGGATGCAGAGATGGTCGATGGGACCTCGGGGTCGGCGTTAGTATCGATCTCGAACTATTGGGGATAGTCGGGGATAGGATAGCAGTTAAAGATATAATTAGACAAGGCTCTTTTGGTCGATATTAAGTTATATAATGAAGAAAAAGTTAATAGGCGATGAATACGGAGACGGCCTCGAGCCAATACCAAGTGATAAAAATGAATAATGACCGAGATAAATGGCTTTGAGCCAAGGGGAATAAGCAAATTAGAGAAGAGAGGAAGAGAGAAGATATTATTGCCCTTGAGTAGGATGATTGGAGCTGCTCTAGAAGATGTTGGTGACCCCCTTTTATAGGAAGGGGACGCCCAAACTAAGTACAAGATGTGTAGTATGACAAAAGAGAATGAGATGTGACAGCCTGTTAGCCTTACCTCGTATGTGGGCTGACGTCAAGCTGCTTGAGTAGATTTGATCGACCCCGGGTGCATTCCTCGAGGGGATTCCTGCGTTCGTCGGGGCTTCAGTTGATGTTATTCTTGGCAGGCATCGATGGGTTTTGACGGAAGCGACTGACTCGAGATCCCGTGTTTCCGGGGTCACTCTTCGAAGCATTATGTCAAGGGGAAATTGGTACCCCAGATTTCACCGCAAATAGTGTATTAATGATATATACTAATTTTTGTTAGATTTGGGGCATTTGGAGGCCGAATTGAGAGGAAAGGGCATCGCGGGCTAGAGTTTGGCTTGATTTGAGTAAGTATCACTTCCAAACTTGGTTCTGAGGGTTTGAAACCCCATACTATGTGTTCTATGATTACTATTGAGGTGATGCAGAAGCTAAGTGATGGGAGTCTGGGTGTGCATCTTGAGAATCGCGGCCTGGATCATTCCATGGCACCGCTTAATGACTCTGTCTTGCTGATATCATTGTTGCAATTAAGTGATTAAGTTAACGAGCTGTAAATCATGCTAATTATCATGTTAAGGCTTCATGCCAATACTGTTGAGACCCGTGAGGTCGTTTCTTGTTGTCATATCATTTGCTTCAATGATATTCTATACTCAGTCCTGTTCAAGCATATTATATCATGTCTCAGTCTCGATTATTGTTATTTGACACATCATATCATTGTTCGGGCTAGTATCAGGACATTTTGAGCCTATGTGTGTGTGAGTATAGAGAGTGATGACTGAGAGAGGCTGAGAGCCTAATATTGAGTGACAGTATGGGATTGGGCTGCACGCCGCAGCGAGATATTGATTATGCCTTTGTTGGCTTGTTATAGCGCTTGGGCTGAAAGGAGCCCTTCCGGAGTCTTACACCTCAGTGAGTGCAGTTGATGATAATGAGGGATGGATCTTCCCTGGACATGGATCTTGTCTGAACTAATTATACCTGGAGATTTATCTTCTCCATAGGGCTGGAATGGCTTTCCTCGGTACTGGATGACTGCGGTCAGTGATGTGTATATATTTTGGGAAGTATCTTCCCTGGGTCGGATGGACATATACAGTACCGAGTAGTTGAGCACTTGTGAGTGGAGGTACACAAAACATTGGTCATGATATCTGTGCATTGGTACATAGAGATTCCTGAGCTTTATATTCCGTACTGTTCAGACTTTACTTATTTACTGCTGAATTTCTACTTGAACTGCAAGCATGTCTACTTTTCTGTACAATTAAATTGTATTACCTGTTAAGGTTTGGTTCGTAAGCACCTGTCAGTCAATAATTTGGACTTGTTACTTATTGAGTTGGTGTACTCGTGTTACCCCATGCAGCTTGTGTGCAGATCCATGTATCTCAGGGCATGGTAGCGGTTATTGACTATTCCAGCCGCAGACTTCACGGAGATAGCGAGGTAGCTGCCTGGCGACCGCAGTTCCGTTTTTCTCCTTCTGTATCTACCTATTAGTTCTTGTTGTTATTTCCAGACTATTTTGGTCTTGTCTTGTTTCAGAACTATTATAGCGTTGCTCACGACTTAGTGACACCCGAGGTCGGGCTTGTATTTTTCCGCTTTGTTTTGTTTTTAACTTTATATCTTTTTCGGATTTCAGTTGAAAAAAAATGGTTTTACTTAAGCTTTTAAATGAAATATGGATTGTTTTGGAAATGAGTTGGCTGGCCTAGTTTCACGATAGGTGCCATCACAACTGGGTCGATTTTGGGGTCGTGACATTTGCACATTAATTGACTAGTTTTGGAGCGTTGGGCACCGGTTTAAGTCATCGAAAGGACGTGGGAACCAGTTATGGAACTTCGGAGCGAGGTAAGTCTCCTTTATAACCATGTAAGAGGGAATTAACCCCATAGGCAAACTAAATTATTATGTACTTTATTTGTGGGGGTTACATACGCACGAGGTGACGAGAGTCCGTACGTAGCTACTAGCTATGCCTATGTCCGAGTAGTTTTAGGCTTACATCATCCTTTGTTGAAATTGTTATTGATTTATATTTATTGTTTGCCTTGAGAGGGAGCGAGATTGAGTTTCCTCATTAAATATTTTTAAAGGAGTTGAAATTGAGAAAAATTTGGGATCTTAAAAGTTTTTATTTGAACTTCGTATTTTGAAAAGAATGGAAGAATACTATAATAACTTAAGAAGTCTATGTGAGACCGCGTCGCAAGTATGATCGGCGAGTGGGGTAATTCCTTAAATTTATATATGACCGTGTCACATGTATGATTTACGAGCAGGGTAAAAGATGCATATATGGTTCACGTCGTTCGACCCTCGGCAGTGCACATTTTAAATTTATGTTGGATCGGGCCAAACGTCCTCGATGGAATTCGTGTGTGATAATAGAACTGGAAGTGCCTTTTATAATTGGTATAAATTCAGTGTATGTGTGATCATCTATATTATAATAAAAGTGGGAAACCCTTAATTGAAAAGTCAAGCATTTACTCGACCCCGAGGCCCTGCTTAGGCCATCCCGAGGCCCCGATCAAAAGCCATTTGGTCTGGATAATAACGATGCTCTCTACTCTTACTTTACTTTCCTAACATACACTTAGCATCTGTTATGTAACAACTAGCATAAAAATAAATCACATATTTTTAGAACCACAAAATGAAATCTAATTGTAATTACCATTTTCTAGGTAAAGAGTTTGGTGCCCACCGTGAGGCTAAAAATAATAGTGATTATTTTCGTGCTGGTTTACTGAAAACACAAGTTATTATTTACACTTTTTCTTGCCCAAGAATCATTAATTTCAGGTCAAAATGTCTAACTTAGTGAATGCACATGAAAACAACGGTCTTGAAGACCATTGAGAGAAACATTGAGGACGCACCAGAGCCAATCCCCGTGGATGTGGTCTCACGCAGTGCCCAACATGTCGATATAGGCTCCCACACTAACAAGAGTATACGCCAAGAAAACCAACAAGAAGCTCAGAAATCCCTAGCTCGGGAGGAACAAGAGGTTAGCCTTCACGTCATTTTTGAGATGTTGTAGGCACAATAGCTAGCGATTGCTCAACTGCAAAGCCACCAAAAAACTCCAAGCACAACAGCACCAGAAACGACCCCTCAAGTCGAACAGGTGCCGGAAAGATCGAGCGACAATGGGTCAGCAACTGACCTCGCTATTATGAAGATGCTCGTGGCCCTCAAAAAGAGGATTGAATCGGCAAAAAGAAGATAGAAGCTAATGATAAAAAGGTGGAGACCTACAATTCAAGGGTCGACCAGATGTCGGGCCCACCCCCGATTCTGAAGGGTGTAGATTCCAAGAAGTTCGTACAAAATCCATTCCCATTGAGTGCAACTCCGTAGTCCATCCCAAAGAAATTTAGAATGCCCGATCTCCCAAAGTACAATGGAACCTCGGACCCCAACGAGCACATCACTGCTTACACTTGTTCTCTAAAGGGAAATGACCTAAAGGATGAAAAGATCGAATCAATCCTGTTAAAGAAATTCGAAGAAACACTTTCAAAAGGGGCATGATATGGTATCACAACCTATCCCCAAACTCGATAGACTCATTTGCCATGCTGGCGGATTCTTTTATAAAGGCAAATGTCGGCGTCATCAAGGTTGCTATAAGAAAATCTGACGTCTTCAAAATCAAACAAAGAGTAAATGAGATGTTGTGGTAGTTTGTATGTCGCTTCCAAATGGAGCAAATGGAATTACCACCTGTATCTGATGACTAGGCAGTGCAGGCCTTCACCCAAGGTTTGAATGAATGAAGCTCTGTAGCTTCAAAGCAACTAAAGCAGAACTTAGTTGAATATCTCACCGTGAATTGGTCAGATGTCCACAACCAATATTAGTCGAAGATTAGTGTCGAGGACGACCAACTTGGAGCTCCCTAGGGCTCAGTATATCCTAGCAGGCTCCTGATGAAGGAACCAAAGCCAAACAAGGAGAGGTATCAACCATATACTAAAGATCGAAGAAACGCCCCAAGGCATAACATACCCCAAAATGATCGAAGGGCAGATCGAGGTCAGACTCCTCAGGGACTTAGGAGCAGAGCCAGATTCAACAGACATACAGGACTAACGTAGGCACCCAGATTGTCCGAATACAACTTCAACATTGATATTTCGGACATCGTATCCGCCATCTGCAAAATCAGAGACACCATGTGGCCAAAACCTGTACTATCAGATCCATTGCAAAGGAACCCAAACTTGGTGTGCGAATTTCACAGCACACACGGTCATAGGACCGAAGATTATAGACAACTCCGAGAAGAAGTGGCCCACCTAATCAACAGGGTACCTTCGAGAATTCCTCAGCGATCGAGCCAAGAACCAATTTCGGGAAAGAGAAACAAATAGGAAAAATGAAATAGATTAGCCACAAAATGTCGTCCACATGATCTTTGGAGAAATCGACATCCCGCAGGAACCCATTATCAATAGAACAAAAATTATCCATCACCAGGGAGAAGCAAATTTGAGGATACGTACTCGAGGACGCTCTCATATTCAGTGACGAGGAAATTGAGGCCCTATCTCAGCCTCATGCCGACACGTTGGCAATTTCTTTTCTTGTAAATACATTTCAAATTAAGCGTGTGCTTGTGTATCCAGGTAGCTCGGCCAACATTATCAGGTCGAGGGTGGTGGAGCAGCTCGGACTGCTGGACTGGATCGTGCCCGCCTCTCGAATCCACAATAGATTCAACATGGCGAGCGAGACAACAAAAAGGGAAATCACTCTCTCAAGTCAACATGGCCGACACAACCCAAGATGTCAAATTTCATGTCATCGAAGGAGACATGAAGTACAATGCCTTGCTCGGAAGGCCATGGATACATTGCATGAGAGAATTACCATCAACACTTCATGAAATGATGAAGTTTCCGATGAAGGACGGAATAAAAACTGTATACAGGAAACAACATGTAGCAAGAGAGATGTTTGTGGTGCACGATATGGCACCGGCATCGACACCTTCAACATCAAAGGAGCTAAACGATAACCAAATAGCAAAGTTGTAATCACAAGCCACATTCTCGGCTACACCCAAGTCAATCAGAAAAGGACCATACCATGTCCCCAGATCAAACATTTAAAGAATATCGAGGCTCGGCGCTCCATCACTACTAATGTATAATCGTCTCCATTTTTTCATTTATGCCTTACACTAACCTATATGCAGGTGTCTGATTGGAAAAATCGAAGCAACTTCCAGCTTGAAGGACTTGGATTTTAAACCATGTGTTATACTCTTTTCCTTCGATCGGATTTTATCCCAAAAAGGGTTTTACTGGCAAGGTTTTTAATGAGGCAACATCTATGTGCTACCTAAGGAGAACTTAACAAGTGAAGGCTCATCTTCAATCAAATTCGAATACTGTGGCATCCCCCTTGGAGATCACCCCCCTAGAGAAGTCAATATGAGTCAAAGAGGGTCTCGATAGGAAAACGATGAATCGGGCCAAACAGTCGATTGAACTGTGTCCGCATAGAACAACTGAATCCTTCAAAACGAAGACATGTATACTTGTACCAAGTAACCAAGGAATATTTTTCCATATAAACACTTTGCGCTTCAAAGAAGTTTGCTATTCTTGCAATAAACAACTCCAGGATAAGAAATTTCCCAAACACTCAAAAACTTCGAACTCGTAAGCTCTCAACGAGGCAACGTTAAGTTTACAAAGAACAGCTCCAGAGCCAAAAGGCGCTCTATGTCCTATGGACTATCGCTGACTGCCGCCCCTTCGAGTTGTCAAAAACTCGAGGCCATAAGACCCCATGCGGGCAAGCTTGAGCTCATAAGACCTCTATGATGAAATACCAAATCTATAAAACCTCAGGCAAGGCATGAATCATACTTGTACCAAGAATCTGTAAGACCTCAAGCAACGCAAGAATTATACTTGTGCCAAGTAACTTATCTGTAAGACCTCAAGTAAAGCATGTTCAAATTTATAAGACCTTACAAAAGGCATAATCCCGATCTAAAAGTCAAGGCTATATATTCGAACTTGTAAGACCCCTGAAAAGGCATACCATCGATATAGATGCCGAGGCTACCTCACTCGGGGACTAAAAGGCTATAGCTAAATATAGTGACTACGGTCATAAGGCTATACCAGCCAAACTAACGCGACTCGGGGACGTCTGACCGTCGTCCAAAAATCACAGGCCTTCAATTACTTCAAAAATACTTCAAAAAGAACCGGTTAATCAGGCTACCCTCGGCATAAGCAAAAGAGCTTAGATCATATCAGCTCCAAACAATAAAAAGTCTTCTAAACAATTCAAACATTGAGCAAAACCTCCCGAGGTGCTCATTTATCATCACATAACGACTCACAATTGAGGTTCTTATCGGACTGTTAAAGAGTCAGACGAACACAAAAACTTCATAAAAGTCATTAACGAGGGAAAAATAAAGCCTATATTGAGGTCATACCGACTCAATGAGTAAGAGCCTAAGCACCAGTCTATATTAGAGGTTGTACCAACCTAACGCGTAAGAGCCTAAGCGTCATCCTATATTAGAGGCCGTACCGACCCAATGCGTAAGAGCTTAGCACTAGCCTATATTAGAGGTCGTGCCAACCCAACACGTAAGAGCTTAAGAGCCAAATTATAATTCAAAAGCCTAAGGGCCGATGAGATAAAGTTGAAACCCGACTCGAAAACCGAGCCTGAAAGTGGTTAACTAAAAAGCGCCCAAGAGCAAATGCATAAGAGCCTATGGGCTAGCCTAACAAGCCTCAGAGCCAATTTGTAAACCCAATGGTTTTACCTCGAAGGCCAATTCATCTATCTAATCATTAACAAATGTCAAAACTCAAGACAAAAAAAGACATACACAAGCAAATGGAAATTCATGGAAGGAGAAACCTGAAAGGTTTGGCTACATTTGCAATGCTCTCTGAGAGCCCTATATAGAGAATTAGAAAAGAATAGCCTATTCTACTTTACCCTCATGGACTGAGGCCCCGTTGGCCTCTCCCTCATTATCTTCGGCATCAGATACGAGGAAGTTGGTGTCGTATTTAGCTGCCTTGGCCTGCTCAATCTCTTCCGAGAGATCGAAGCCCCTAGCATAGATTTCCTCAAGGGTTTCCCTTCAGAACTTGCATCAGGCATACTCATTTCTTTTTCTCTCCCCATCGGAAGCCCTTGTCAACCCAGCTCGAGCGTCGGCAACATCTTTCAAATATACGGCCACTTTCTTATTAGCCTTAGCTTGAATCTCTTCGGCTTCAGACCGGGCATCCACAACCTCAGCCTTCATCTTCAAAAGGTCAGACTCGGGCCTTACAATTTTGCTCGTCTGGACCGAGCTATTTTCACGAGCATTCCAGAGTTGCACCCCGAGGGAAGAAGCCTTGTCCAAAGCATTCTTTTTGGCCGTAGTAAGGGTATCTATCTGAGCCTTTAGCTCATTACACTCATACTTGGCCTGGCCAATCTCGCCCCAAAGGCGTTTTAGGTCCTCATTCATGCTCTCCAACTAAAGTATCAAAATATTAATCTCTGAGGATAGAAAAAGAATTATGCATTCCCTCGGAGCAAAGGTTACCTATTTGTCGAGGTGGCTTTCGTAGTTCAGGATTCGATTCAACTTATACCTTTCCCCTTTTATCACAATGAAGCCTAAGGGATTTCTTCCTGTCCAAGGCTTTCCTCAACCTGGCTTCACAGCGGAACAGCTCAGACTTGAGCTTGTCAAGGGCCTATGAAAAAGAAGCTCAGTGAGAAAATAAAAATGTAAAACCAAAAAACCAACAAAATTAATCAAAACTCACCACAGAACTGAGTCGTTGATCCTCCTCAAAGGTTGATCGTGCATCTACTGGCCTAGTCTCATCGGCCCCAGTCGAACCGCACTCGGTGGGGACATGCTCTCTCAAGACCCCGCTTGATTTATGTGGCGGCAGAAAATCTTTATCCCTTGAAGTACCTTCGATGGGAGAAGAATATGGCGGCAGAATATCTTTATCCCTCGAAGTATCTACGACGGGAGATGAAGATGGCAGCAGAAAATCTTTATCCCTCAAAGTGCCTTCAATGGGAGAAGAAGAAGGAGACAAGAGAGGAACCATTGTTCCGACGTTGGAAGCCTCGTGTGCCGCAGGCTCAGCTGATACATCTTTTTTGAACCTTCAATTGGGGCTTTCCTTGCTATGAGCACCCTCGTCCCTCGAGGATTCCTTTTGTTTGTTATCTTTCTTTGACTCTAAAGCCGACGATCATTCATTCTCTCCGAGGGGGCACAGTCTCATCTCCAAAAATTCTCCAATGCCTGTGGTGACGGAGTTAATACACATAAAAGAAAGTACATTTCAAAGGAAATAAACCACATAGCACGTACCATAGTGTTTGGCCTCCCATCTGCCTTTGGATAGATCTCGCCACTTACGCTCATCGTAAGTCGAGCAAGCTGCCAGTTTTCGAGTCCTACCCGCCAGGTCGGGCACCTCGTATGGCAGCCACGGTATTGCTATAGAAAGGGGAGGAAAACATCTTTATGGAGTCTGCCTCCACTATGAACAAAATTGATAAAAGCACAAGTGTACCACTTATGTGTTAAATTCCATTTCTCAAGAAATGGCAGGAACTCTGCACGGATAATATCGACCATCCGCACTCGAACAAATCGACTCATCCACCCTCGATCCATGTCTTATTCATTGCTGGCAATAAATGGACAAGTGGATCGACGTCGTAGGATAATTAGGCCTCGATAATGCAAGGGCCAGTACAATCTATTAAGATGGCTGAAGGTGAACTCGAGCCTGGCATTATCTGCAAAGTACCTTATCATCAACACTATCCTCCAAAATGACGGGTGAACCTGTACTAGGTAACCGATATCTTCTGTAAAACTAGAGCATAACTACATGAGCCATGATGCTTTTTTCCATGGAAGGTACCAGCAGTACCACCATTTCTCCCCATTCTAAGTCTCTCCTAACTGCCTCGAGGTGTTCCTCTCCTAATGATGAGATAAACCTCCATGCATGATCCCGATGGCATTGAACATTGGACGATCTATCTAATGTAAAGTCCCTCCGCGAGACAAATCATCTCGAGGTTAGTTCACCGGATGCCGATGGTGTGCTACCGACCGAGCGTGAAGCAGAGGCGGAACTCTGCTCTTCTTGGTGAATGGATTTTTGTGTAGCAGCCATAACTATGGTGAAACGAGGAAAGGGAAATGAAAACTTAGGCGAAATCTTCGAATTAAAATAGTAAAAAACCTGACACAAGGAAGAAAAGTTCCACAAGAAGGATAGTTGATAAAAATAGCAAAGTCCTCAAATGAGAGGAAAACAAGCTCATATATAGAGCAAGCGGTGACTGTTCGCCCACTCTGAAGGCCAATTAATTTTGACTAGGCCATTATCACTTTTAGGGAAGTGTACCGGCGGGACCACCTCGGTCACTTCATGACCCTGCCATATGAATGATGCCATCACACAGCGTTCGAGTGGCCAAGATTCTCGTATCGATCTAGCCTGGAGATGGTGCCCAATCTCGAGGATCTCTATTACTATAACTATAGGCTCTAAGGAGCCATTGATATCATTGTGGCCTTGAGATGGTGCCCGGTCCTGAGAATTTATGTCACTACAGATGGGCTCTAAAAAAGAGCTAACAATCTAGCCTCAAGATGGTACCTGATCTCGAGGATCTCAGTTACTCCAAGTAGGGGCCCCAAAGAGCCGACGTCTAAATTTAAAGATTAAGTTTACTTGAGCACTAAAAAATAAAATTTGAAGAAATAAGGAGAAGAAATATTTTTTCATTTCCAAAAATATATTTACAGAATGTATCCTTACAAAACTCCCCCGAGGAGCCCATACACAAAAGGGAGAGAAGAAGAAGGGGAGAGGACGATGCGAGACTCTTTCTCACCTTCACTACCATCTGAGTCTCTTCCAGAATCCTCATGTGAGGTAGTTAAAGGTGTTGATTCTTCCTCCAAGGTTCTGGATTTCTCAATCTAAACAGAGAGATCGACGCCTTCGGCGCTTACTTCCTCGAAGGCATGCCTCCTAGCTTGTAGACGAGTGTAAGCAGTGGCCCGAGCTAGCTTCTACTCGGCCTTCTCGAATATCTCCCTAGCTCGATCGTTTGCAGTGGCAGCATCTCTCTTATACGAGGATGCATCTTCATCTGCCTCAGCCTTGACCGCAGATAATGCACTGATCTCCTCATAGGCACTTTGAAGAAGACCCTGGGTCGAGGCCAGCTCTCCCCATAAAATATCTCTCTCCGAGATCATGACTTCATCCTGCCTCTTTAGCTCGAAGATCACCATGTCCTTGGTTGCAACCTCTTCATGAAGTTGCCCCACCAAGGAATCTTTCTGTGCAATCTACAAAGGCGAAACAAAATAGTGAGTATCAAGTTGCAAGAATAAATAGATGAACACGATAATGCCATGCTACCTGCTCAGCAAAGCTGGTCCGTTCCTGGTGGACTCCCTCAAGACCCCCCCAAAGCTCGTTCAACTCCTCTTCTTTTCAGGCGGAGTAAGCCTTCAACTCATTCAGCTTCGAGGTGAGCTTCTCGAGCTCCTCCTCATGGCATAAGATCTTATCTTGAAGCTTTGAAAAGGCATGGTCATATATTTTGTTGGCCTACAACAAAGATGTTAGAAAGGCAGGGGAAAAGTCTGAAGCACAAATGGTATGTCAAGAAAATCACCTACTTCTGAAGCCTCTCAGCCTCTTCACGAGAAATAGGGCGTCGAGATCTGTGTCCTCGTCGACACCGACGAAGTAGTCCTTGAATGTTTCATCCTCTCCAAAAGAGGTCCCTGCACCGATAGCACCCTGGTTCTGGTCATCCCTTATTTCCCCCGGAGAAAATGCAGGGCCCGATTCAAAGCCACCCACGGTATCAATTTCTATAAGGATCTCTTATCGACCCCGAACAATTTTGGATTTAGGCTCTCCGAGCTTTCTAGCCGAGGAGCTAACGACACGAACTCTACCATGTCTGACTTGAGGCTCGGCGACTGAGTCCAAACCCTCCTCGAGGGTCTCCCCAACACAAATCTGATCCATATTCGCCGCCCCCACCTCAGCGGCCTTCTGACCAACAGCTCGTGGAGCATCAGCACTCTATTGTGCCCTTTGTACCAAAGGGCGGTCATTATCATCATCATTTTCATGAAGGGTGGCCGCAACAGTCAAAGTCAGGACCGTGGCATCGGTCTTAGGCTTGCGGACCTTGGTTTTCTTTGATTCTGGGGACTCTGACGATGCCTCGGTCTTCTTCTTCTTACCCTTATCGGGTTTCGAGATTTGTTCTTCCCCAAGAGGAGGCAACCTCATCAACACTCCATCTCCGAGCCTGCACAGGCATGATGCATTAAACTTACCACCAAAAAGAATACTTACATAAAATTTGGCAATATCAGCAAGAAGAGTTTACCATGGTTCTTATCTTGCCACCGCGTATTGGCCAAATAACGCCAAACGCGCTCATCATATAGAAAAATGGAGTCTAAACTGCTGATCCACCCCAGGAGGTCCTCGACCGGGATGGGGATCCAAGCGGTGGCTACATAACCAAAAGAAAATCAATTCAGAAGAAGAAGAAGGCACAGTAAAATGTGATCGATGTAATAACACTTACGCTTCATGTTCCATTCATCTAGGAATGGCATCCTATCGGCAGGGATGATGTTCGAGGTTCTCAATCTGACAAACCGGCTCATCCACCCCCGGTCCTTGTCCCCATCGGTTTTAGCAAAGAATGTCTTGGCAGACCGATGGTGAAGCTTGATTAAACCCCCTCGGAAAAGACGGGGGTTGTACAATCAGATCAAATGTTTGAGGGTGAAGATCGTCCCCTCGACTCGGTTGGAAAAATATCTGAACAGATAAACAATCCTACAAAAAGAAGGATAGATCTGACCGAGTGTAACTCGGTACTGATGGCAAAGGTCCAGAACCACCGGATCCATCGGTAGAGAAGAAGAATCTATGAGGCCTAGGGTAAAAGGGTATATGTGTACGCTGAGAAAGCCAGGTTTGTGTGTTAATATGCTTTCCTCCGCCGTAGGGATCTCTACTTGTACTGCCTGCCCCTATCGTGTGATGACCCAAAATGTCATCTTTAAATTAAATAATCATCCCGGTGTTTTAAGAACTTGAAAAGAGCTATCAATAATTTATCAACTTGCGTGCGCAGTCCGTATAATTTTCTGGAAGGTTTTTGTATGAAAAATGGATTAAATTATAAATTAGAGCTTTAAAAATCAACTGAGTTGACTTCGATCAATATTTTGAGCAAACGAACCCAGATCCAAGATTTGACGGTCCTAGGAGGTCCGTAGAAAAATATGGGACTTGGGCGTATGCCCGGAATCGAATTCCGAGATCTTAGGCCCGAGAAATGAATTTTTGAGTAAAATTGTTTTCTTAAAATATTTAAGGAAAATTGAAATGAAATTTGATTAGAAAGTGATGTTATTGGGCCTGTATTTTGGTTCCGGTGTCCGGTACAGGTCTTATATATGGTTTAAGCACTTTCTGTAAAGTTTGGTTGAAAACGGACGTCGTTTGACGTGTTTCGGACTCAAAATGGAAAATTTGATATTTTATGAAATTTGAAAGAATTCTTGGATTTTAAAGCTTAATTCGTGGTATATGATGTTAGTTTGGCGATTTGATCGCACGGTTAAGTTTGTAGGATGTTGTTGAGTTAGTGCATGTGTTTGGTTAGGAGCCGCGAGGGCTCGGGAGTGTTTCGGAGGTATCTTGGAGTGATTTCGGACTTGGGAAAATAGCAGAAAATTTGCAGAAATAGTACCCACTGAACAGTACCAATGAACAGTACCCATTGTATAGTACCCCGTGAACAATATCTTATGAACAGTAAAAACGCATGAATAGTGCCCCCGAAAATTCTGGGCAGTTAAAGGACGAATAGCACGTTTTTTTTTTCATTTTTTTGAGTTTCAAACTCGGCTTTTGGGCGATTTTGAGGTGTTATTCACGATTTCAACTCAAGTAAGTGTCCTATACTCGAAAGTATTTATATTACATAAATCCATGGTTATTTTCATCATTTAATTCAGATTTAAATAGAAGAAATCAAGATTTTTGCAAAATCTTCCAAAAATGAAAATTTTAGATTTGGAGGTCGAGTTGTTATCGGAATTTGATAAAATTTGTATAGGTGAACTCGTGGTTGAATGGGTTATCGGATTTTGTAAGTTTTGTCGGAATTCGAGACGTGGGCCCCACAAGCGATTTTGAGTTAAATTTCGGATTTTTTTGGAAAATTAGTATTTTCATATGGAATTAATTCGTACGATTTATATTGAGTATATTGAATTATTATGACCAGATTTGAAGCTTCGAACGAATTCGCGAGACAAAGGCTTGTTGGAATTTTGAATTGGTTGCAAAGCGAGGTAAGTGTTTGGTCTACCCTTAGCTTGAGGGTTTAGGAAATGTGTCTTAATTGCTACATGTTAATGGTAGAGTACGACGTATAGGCATGGGGACGAGTATCTATAAGTTGGTGTCAAGCATGTCCGTGAGTCTTGTATTATAATTGTTATGACTCCGTTGTGGTTTATTGGGCTTCATATGTTATTATCACCATTGTTCCCTTGCCAGGATGTTTGTTTGATATTATTGTTGCCTTGCCAGGATGTTTGTTTTGATAGTATTGTTCCCTTGCCGGGATGTTGTTGAAATATTATTGTTCCCTTGCCGGAAAGTTGTTATATTGCTCTTGTTCCCTTGCCGGGATTCCTTGTGATTATTGTTGGCTTGTAACTAGGGGCGGGTGGTACGCCTACCACAAGATATATAATGAAATGGGAGCGAGTGGTACGCCTACCACAAGATATATAATGAAATGGGAGCGGGTGGTATGCCTACCACAAGATATATAAAGAAATTGGAGCGGGTGGTACGCCTACCACAAGATATAATGAAATGGGAGCGGGTGGTATGCCTACCACAAGATATAATGAAATGGAAGCGGGTGGTACGCCTACCACAAGATATAATGAAATGGGAGCGGGTGGTACGCCTACCAGAAGACATAATGAAATGGGAGTGGGTGGTACGCCTACCACGAGATACATGAAATGGGAGCGGGTGGCACGCCTGCCACGAGATACATGAAATGGGATCAGGTTGCACGCCTGCAACAAGATGTGAAAAGAAAGTGAAATATGCTTTTGTTTCCCTTATTCTTATTAGTGATTGGATTTTGATTCCTTTATAATTCTCTTGATATTCTATTTTTACTTTTTTTATATATATGTTCAATACACCAAATTTCAACAATTGTTACATTTTTTTTAACTCAATTGATTTCTCAACTAAATTTTCGTTAAACCGTTTGAGGTTGTACTTTACATTAAAAAAAAGAAATTTCTATTATGTTTTGAATTATTGATTTCTCGTATTAAAGGTGAAGGATTCATTTGATAATGTACTTTAATTGAAAAGGGTATTTTCTTTATCAAATAATTTCTAAAAGTAACTTCATATTTTCTTGTTGATTTCCTAATTGGGTTGGAAGTTGTACTCTACTTTATATTAAGTGAATGAGGCGTCACAAGGTGACATTTACTCGAAAGAATTATATTCGAAAGATGCTTATTTGAAAGATATTTTATTTAAAGGAAATATATTCGATATATATTCATTGAAAAGCATATTATCTTGGAGATTATTACTTGAAGGATTTATAGGCGAAAGATTTATATTTGAAGGACTTGATGAATTGATTGCACTTGTATCTATTATTTGTTGAGAAACATTTATGGTGTTCTTGTGGCCTGCTATTTACATCACTGGTTGGTCATTGTTGCCATCATTGTTATCTGCTTCCTATTATTTTTGTACGCTATATTGCACAGGTTTATTTGGTAGTCTGGTCCTAGCCTCGTTACTACTTCACCGAGGTTAGGCTAGGCACTTACCACCACATTGGGGTCGGTTGTGCTGATACTACACTCTGCACTCTTTTGTGCAGATCCTAGTGTTGTAGACTTCGGACCGTAGTGAGATTGCTGTTTTCTTATTCATCAGGCGATCCAAGGTAGTTCTGCAGGCGTCCGCAGGCCTTGGCGTGTCTCCTTCTATCTACTATTCATGTTTCTTTCATGTATTTCCAGAGACAGTATTGTATTTTTTTCTTTCAAACCTTTATTTGTAGTACTCCTAGACAGTCTATGAAGTTGTGACACCAGTCTTGGGTAGATTTGTTATGGTTTGGTATTAGCAGTATTATTAAATCTCTACAATGCAGTCTTCCGCTTTTTCAATTCTGTTGTTATCTAATTGTTGGCTCTTAACCATTATCGGATTAAAAATGGAAATAAGGTAGATAGTTCAGTTGGTTGGCTTGCGTAGCTTTCACTAGTAAGCGCCATCACGACTTCCGAGGGTGGGAAATTCGGGTCGTGACAAGTTGGTATCAGAGCTCTAGGTTACATAGGTCTCACAATTCACAGACAAACTTAGTAATGTCTAAGGGATTGGTACGGAGACGTTTGTATTTATCCCCTAGAGGCTACAGAGTTAGGAAAAGTTTCACTCCCATTCTTTTCTGTCGTGCAATTTTTGTTCTCTCATTGCTAAATTGAAACCTCTACTCTTGTCCTTTCACAAATGGCAAGGTCACGTGCTGCTTTTTCAGCCAAACAATGTCACAGACCGGTGATAGATCAATTACGTCTTCGGAGACTTTGCGGAGGCTGGATAGGTCTCACCAAGCTCTTTGCTACCACTTTCAGCGGTGCATCTTTTGAGGACCCGCGGGATTTTCTTGACCGCTGCTATGAAGTATTGCAGAACGTGAAGATAGTCGAAAGCGATGGGGTTGATTTTGCTGTGTTGGAGATGACAAGTAGAGGTAGTGGAAAGATAATGTATTTACTAGACCAGTTGTGGTTCCGACGGAAGATGTAGACGTATCAAAAGATCACCTAATGAATCATGTTGGGGTTCAACGTACCTTGATGTCTGGTTGATTTATTTGAGTTGTAAAGGTCAAATATTGTGGATTATCAGATGTTGTGACATATGGCTTTGTGCCAAGTGAGGGGAGTCCACTATCTACGATCAAATTGAAGGGTCGTGTGTTGCCCCGATTTTGGCCTGAGATGTATTTATGTGTTATTGAAAGGTTTTCCAAAACTTGTATATGATCAAGAGCTGAGATTTGAATGGGATGATGATGATACTTGAGATATTCCCGCGTCCTTAATAATTCTACATTTCAGTATCAACGGGGTCATGAAAACATATTCAGTATACTCGTAGTGCTTAAGTTAATCACAACACTCGCGTGGGCAGTCATCTTTTATGTACCAATGGCATGAAATTTCTTGCAATGGTTATTTAAGTTATCCGGTACAGACCTAGTATGAGCAGCCGAACTGCGGATGGGTTGTTATGTAAATGGAGATACTAGGAACATCATGAAAAATTATCCTAGACTTGGGAGAGACATCTTTCGTTAAAGCACTCAGGCTAAGTGCCTCATTGCAGTTACTACTCTACTTACATGACCAACCATAGGTAGGGGTCAGGATATTAGAGGTGGAGGTGAGACTCCTAGAGGTGGAGACCCAGTCCATTGATATGTTTTCTATGGTATGGCTGAGGTTGCTACACTAGACGGTATTGTTATAAGTACGATCTCGAATTATTATAAACTCAAAATTTCCTTAACTTGATTTGGTTTTGAGTATCGAGGAAAGTTCTCCTATTGTGCTCCACTTATGAGTGAGCTTCATAATTCTTAAACCTACATATGTGAATACTTCTGCTGGGAGATTATATGGAGATAGCCATGTCTATCATTATGTGTTGGTCATTAAAAATAGTTGTGAGGTTAAAAGTGACTTTTGTGAATTAATTCAATGAGTTTGATTTAATTTCTAAATAATTGATTTCCATTGTAAATTATATGCCCTACCGGTAAGAAGGATCATTGTATGTCGTGATTTTGTTTAACCGAAATTATTTGAAAGAATGAAGAAAGGAAATGGAAAATTTTAGTTGGCACAATGTGGAAAATACTTGTGATTCAAAGTTGAGGATAAGATCCTCACATTTTTATATGATATGAAATATTTAAATCGGGCTACAAGCTGCGGTGGATGTTATATAAGAATGAGGTCTTGGTGGTGAAAACTTTTATGTGTTTAAATTCTCCTTTTGTGAAATTAAAATTTGTGTTGTAGCACTTGTAGGGAGTCATGCCTATTAGGCTTATTTGAAAATTCTTGTATGAACATTTCTGTGCATAATTTACCAAAATTGTATTGTAACTATTGAGTTTTAGCCTACAAGGTGAGAGCCCAGGTGGTGTTAAATTGTGATTCGTTACTTCGGGTAAGTAATTATAAGATCCCCATGCCTTGTTATTAGTAATCTGGAGGTTTGAAACAAAATTTTATTAACATGAGGTTAATTGGCGATGTTGTAATCTATTATGAGCAACCATTAAGACCAGAGATGTGGTTATGGTCATACATATGGTGTGTTTTATGTCAAGATATCATTGTGATAATGTCGTCCTTGTAATGCGGAGATTAGTGTTATTGATATATACTTTGTGTTGCGTTGTTGGGTTGTGGACATGTTGTTAGGAGTTGTTTTGGTGTTACTCTGATAGGTGGAGAGGCCCAATTACAGGGGAGACTCTGCCGAAATTTCTGAAAAATTTGGGAGTTAGAAAATTTTGGGATATTGAGATGTGCAAAGAAAGAGATAAGTTACATTATGTGTTTGAAGACGGACTCTACTTCTAATTTAAGGACTAATGACCCTAAGTGGGGGAGAATGTAATACCCCGTATTTGATGGGTGCGTAGGCACGAGTTGCTATCGCCAGTCGTGACCAATATCGTGTGTTGACGTAAAAATCGGACCTTTCTAGAAATGATTGGAGTGTAAGAAATTTGGTGTTGAAATTTACGAATATGGATAAAGGAAATGATCTCAATTGAAATGGTGTTGTCGGACTTATGTCGAATGCGATAATGTGGAATCAACCGTGAATAATTGTGTAAAAGTAAAATCATCAATTTGGTAACTTGAGAATAATTCTTAATACGTTCGAGGACGAACGTTTGTTTTAGAGGTGGAGAATGTGATGACCCAAAATGTCATCTTTAAATTAAATAATTATCTCGGTGTTTTAAGAACTTAAAATGAGCTACCAATAATATCTCAACTTGTGTGCGCAGTCCGTATAATTTTCTGGACGGTTTTTGTATGAAAAATGGATTAAATTATGAATTAGAGCTTTAAAACTCAATTGACTTGACTTCCGTCAATATTTTGAGCAAACGAACCCGGATCCAAGATTTGACGGTCCCAGGAGGTCCGTAGGAAAATATAGGACTTGGGCGTATGCCCGGAATCGAATTTCGAGGTCTCAGGCCCGAGAAATGAATTTTTGAGTAAAATTGTTTTCTGAAAATATTAAGGAAAATGGAAATGAAATTTGATTAGAAAGTGATGGTATCGGGCTTGTATTTTGGTTCCAGTGTCTGGTACAGGTCTTATATATGGTTTAAGCACTTTCTGTAAAGTTTGGTTGAAAACGGACGTCGTTTGACGTGTTTCGGACTCAAAATGGAAAATTTGATGTTTTATGAAATTTGAAAGAATTCTTGGATTTTAAAGCTTAATTCGTGTTATATGATGTTAGTTTGGCGATTTGATCACACGGTTAAGTTTGTAGGATGTTGTTGAGTTAGTGCATGTGTTTGGTTAGGAGCCCCGAGGGCTCGGGAGTGTTTCGGAGGTATCTCGGAGTGATTTCGGACTTGGGAAAATAGCAGAAAATTTGCAGAAATAGTACCCCGTGAACAGTACCAATGAACAGTACCCATTGTACAGTACCCCGTGAACAATATCTTATGAACAGTAAAAACGCATGAATAGTGCCCCCGAAAATTCTAGGCAGTTAAAGGACGAATAGCACGTTTTTTTTTTCATTTTTTTGAGTTTCAAACTCGGCTTTTGGGCGATTTTGAGGTGTTATTCATGATTTCAACTCAAGTAAGTGTCCTATACTCGAAAGTATTTATATTACATAAATCCATGGTTATTTTCATCATTTAATTCAGATTTAAATAGAAGAAATCAAGATTTTTGCAAAATCTTCCAAAAATGAAAATTTTAGATTTGGAGGTCGAGTTGTTATCGGAATTTGATAAAATTTGTATAGGTGAACTCGTGGTTGAATGGGTTATCGGATTTTGTAAGTTTTGTCGGAATTCGAGACGTGGGCCCCACAAGCGATTTTGAGTTAAATTTCGGATTTTTTTGGAAAATTAGTATTTTCATATGGAATTAATTCGTACGATTTATATTGAGTATATTGAATTATTATGACCAGATTTGAAGCTTCGAACGAATTCGCGAGACAAAAGCTTGTTGGAATTTTGAATTGGTTGCAAAGCGAGGTAAGTGTTTGGTCTACCCTTAGCTTGAGGGTTTAGGAAATGTGTCTTAATTGCTACATGTTAATGGTAGAGTACGACGTATAGGCATGGGGACGAGTATCTATAAGTTGGTGTCAAGCATGTCCGTGAGTCTTGTATTATAATTGTTATGACTCCGTTGTGGTTTATTGGGCTTCATATGTTATTATCACCATTGTTCCCTTGCCAGGATGTTTGTTTGATATTATTGTTGCCTTGCCAGGATGTTTGTTTTGATAGTATTGTTCCCTTGCCGGGATGTTGTTGAAATATTATTGTTCCCTTGCCGGAAAGTTGTTATATTGCTCTTGTTCCCTTGCCGGGATTCCTTGTGATTATTGTTGGCTTGTAACTAGGGGCGGGTGGTACGCCTACCACAAGATATATAATGAAATGGGAGCGAGTGGTACGCCTACCACAAGATATATAATAAAATGGGAGCGGGTGGTATGCCTACCACAAGATATATAAAGAAATTGGAGCGGGTGGTACGCCTACCACAAGATATAATGAAATGGGAGCGGGTGGTATGCCTACCACAAGATATAATGAAACGGAAGCGGGTGGTACGCCTACCACAAGATATAATGAAATGGGAGCGGGTGGTACGCCTACCAGAAGACATAATGAAATGGGAGTGGGTGGTACGCCTACCACGAGATACATGAAATGGGAGCGGGTGGCACGCCTGCCACGAGATACATGAAATGGGATCAGGTTGCACGCCTGCAACAAGATGTGAAAAGAAAGTGAAATAGGCTTTTGTTTCCCTTATTCTTATTAGCGATTGGATTTTGATTCCTTTATAATTCTCTTGATATTCTATTTTTACTTTTTTTTATATATGTTCAATACTCCAAATTTCAACAATTGTTACATTTTTTTTAACTCAATTGATTTTTCAACTAAATTTTCGTTAAACCGTTTGAGGTTGTACTTTACATTAAAAAAAAGAAATTTCTACTATGTTTTGAATTATTGATTTCTCGTATTAAAGGTGAAGGATTCATTCGATAATGTACTTTAATTGAAAAGGGTATTTTCTTTATCAAATAATTTCTAAAAGTAACTTCATATTTTCTTGTTGATTTCCTAATTGGGTTGGAAGTTGTACTCTACTTTATATTAAGTGAATGAGGCGTCACAAGGTGACATTTACTCGAAAGAATTATATTCGAAAGATGCTTATTTGAAAGATATTTTATTTAAAGGAAATATATTCGATATATATTCATTGAAAAGCATATTATCTTGGAGATTATTACTTGAAGGATTTATAGGCGAAAGATTTATATTTGAAGGACTTGATGAATTGATTGCACTTGTATCTATTATTTGTTGAGAAACATTTATGGTGTTCTTGTGGCCTGCTATTTACATCACTGGTTGGTCATTGTTGCCATCATTGTTATCTGCTTCCTATTATTTTTGTACGCTATATTGCACAGGTTTATTTGGTAGTCTGGTCCTAGCCTCGTTACTACTTCACCGAGGTTAGGCTAGGCACTTACCACCACATTGGGGTCGGTTGTGCTGATACTACACTCTGCACTCTTTTGTGCAGATCCTAGTGTTGTAGACTTCGGACCGTAGTGAGATTGCTGTTTTCTTATTCATCAGGCGATCCAAGGTAGTTCTGCAGGCGTCCGCAGGCCTTGGCGTGTCTCCTTCTATCTACTATTCATGTTTCTTTCATGTATTTCCAGAGACAGTATTGTATTTTTTTCTTTCAGACCTTTATTTGTAGTACTCCTAGACAGTCTCTGAAGTTGTGACACCAGTCTTGGGTAGATTTGTTATGGTTTGGTATTAGCAGTATTATTAAATCTCTACAATGCAGTCTTCCGCTTTTTCAATTCTGTTGTTATCTAATTGTTGGCTCTTAACCGTTATCGGATTAAAAATGGAAATAAGGTAGATAGTTCAGTTGGTTGGCTTGCGTAGCTTTCACTAGTAGGCGCCATCACGACTCCCGAGGGTGGGAAATTTGGGTCGTGACAAGTTGGTATCAGAGCTCTAGGTTACATAGGTCTCACAATTCACAGACAAACTTAGTAATGTCTGAGGGATTGGTACGGAGACGTTTGTATTTATCCCCTAGAGGCTACAGAGTTAGGAAAAGTTTCACTCCCATTCTTTTCTGTCGTGCAATTTTTGTTCTCTCATTGCTAAATTGAAACCTCTACTCTTGTCCTTTCACAAATGGCAAGGTCACGTGCTGCTTTTTCAGCCAAACAATGTCACAGACCGGTGATAGATCAATTACGTCTTCGGAGACTTTGCGGAGGCTGGATAGGTCTCACCAAGCTCTTTTCTACCACTTTCAGCTGTGCATCTTTTGAGGACCCGCGGGATTTTCTTGACCACTGCTATGAAGTATTGCAGAACGTGAAGATAGTCGAAAGTGATGGGGTTGATTTTGCTGTGTTGGAGATGACAAGTAGAGGTAGTGGAAAGATAATGTATTTACTAGACCAGTTGTGGTTCCGACGGAAGATGTAGACGTATCAAAAGATCACCTAATGAATCATGTTGGGGTTCAACGTACCTTGACGTCTGGTTGATTTATTTGAGTTGTGAAGGTCAAATATTGTGGATTATCAGATGTTGTGACATATGGCTTTGTGCCAAGTGAGGGGAGTCCACTATCTACGATCAAATTGAAGGGTCGTGTGTTGCCCCGATTTTGGCCTGAGATGTATTTATGTGTTATTGAAAGGTTTTCCAAAACTTGTATATGATCAAGAGCTGAGATTTGAATGGGATGATGATGATACTTGAGATATTCCCGCGTCCTTAATAATTCTACATTTCAGTATCAACGGGGTCATGAAAACATATTCAGTATACTCGTAGTGCTTAAGTTAATCACAACACTCGCGTGGGCAGTCATCTTTTATGTACCAATGGCATGAAATTTCTTGCAATGGTTATTTAAGTTATCCGGTAAAGACCTAGTATGAGCAGCCGAACTGCGGATGGGTTGTTATGAAAATGGAGATACTAGGAACATCATGAAAAATTATCCTAGACTTGGGAGAGACATCTTTCGTTAAAGCACTCAGGCTAAGTGCCTCATTGCAGTTACTACTCTACTTACATGACCAACCATAGGTAGGGGTCAGGATATTAGAGGTGGAGGTGAGACTCCTAGAGGTGGAGACCCAGTCCATTGATATGTTTTCTATGGTATGGCTGAGGTTGCTACACTAGACGGTATTGTTATAAGTACGATCTCGAATTATTATAAACTCAAAATTTCCTTAACTTGATTTGGTTTTGAGTATCGAGGAAAGTTCTCCTATTGTGCTCCACTTATGAGTGAGCTTCATAATTCTTAAACCTACATATGTGAATACTTCTACTGGGAGATTATATGGAGATAGCCATGTCTATCATTATGTGTTGGTCATTAAAAATAGTTGTGAGGTTAAAAGTGACTTTTGTGAATTAATTCAATGAGTTTGATTTAATTTCTAAATAATTGATTTCCATTGTAAATTATATGCCCTACCGGTAAGAAGGATCATTGTATGTCGTGATTTTGTTTAACCGAAATTATTTGAAAGAATGAAGTAAGGAAATGGAAAATTTTAGTTGGCACAATGTGGAAAATACTTGTGATTCAAAGTTGAGGATAAGATCCTCACATTTTTATATGATATGAAATATTTAAATCGGGCTACAAGCTGCGGTGGATGTTATATAAGAATGAGGTCCTGGTGGTGAAAAATTTTATGTGTTTAAATTCTCCTTTTGTGAAATTAAAATTTGTGCTGTAGCACTTGTAGGGAGTCATGCCTATTAGGCTTATTTGAAAATTCTTGTATGAACATTTCTGTGCATAATTTGCCAAAATTGTATTGTAACTATTGAGTTTTAGCCTACAAGGTGAGAGCCCAGGTGGTGTTAAATTGTGATTCGTTACTTCGGGTAAGTAATTATAAGATCCCCATGACTTGTTATTAGTAATCTGGAGGTTTGAAACAAAATTTTATTAACATGAGGTTAATTGGCGATGTTGTAATCTATTATGAGCAACCATTAAGACCAGAGATGTGGTTATGGTCATACATATGGTGTGTTTTATGTCAAGATATCATTGTGATAATGTCGTCCTTGTAATGCGGAGATTAGTGTTATTGATATATACTTTGTGTTGCGTTGTTGGGTTGTGGACATGTTGTTAGGAGTTGTTTTGGTGTTACTCTGATAGGTGGAGAGGCCCAATTACAGGGGAGACTCTGCCGAAATTTCTGAAAAATTTGGGAGTTAGAAAATTTTGGGATATTGAGATGTGCAAAGAAAGAGATAAGTTACATTATGTGTTTGAAGACGGACTCTACTTCTCATTTAAGGACTAATGACCCTAAGTGGGGGAGAATGTAATACCCCGTATTTGATGGGTGCGTAGGCACGAGTTGCTATCGCCAGTCGGGACCAATATCGTGTGTTGACGTAAAAATCGGACCTTTCTAGAAATGATTGGAGTGTAAGAAATTTGGTCTTGAAATTTACGAATATGGATAAAGGAAATGATCTCAATTGAAATGGTGTTGTCGGACTTATGTCGAATGCGATAATGTGGAATCAACCGTGAATAACTGTGTAAAAGTAAAATCATCAATTTGGTAACTTGAGAATAATTCTTAATACGTTCGAGGACGAACGTTTGTTTTAGAGGTGGAGAATGTGATGACCCAAAATGTCATCTTTAAATTAAATAATTATCTCGGTGTTTTAAGAACTTGAAATGAGCTACCAATAATATCTCAACTTGTGTGCGCAGTCCGTATAATTTTCTGGACGGTTTTTGTATGAAAAATGGATTAAATTATGAATTAGAGCTTTAAAACTCAACTGACTTGACTTCGGTCAATATTTTGAGCAAACGAACCCGGATCCAAGATTTGACGGTCCCAGGAGGTCCGTAGGAAAATATAGGACTTGGGCGTATGCCCGGAATCGAATTTCGAGGTCTCAGGCCCGAGAAATGAATTTTTGAGTAAAATTGTTTTCTGAAAATATTTAAGGAAAATGGAAATGAAATTTGATTAGAAAGTGATGGTATCGGGCTTGTATTTTGGTTCCAGTGTCTGGTACAGGTCTTATATATGGTTTAAGCACTTTCTGTAAAGTTTGGTTGAAAACGGACGTCGTTTGACGTGTTTCGGACTCAAAATGGAAAATTTGATGTTTTATGAAATTTGAAAGAATTCTTGGATTTTAAAGCTTAATTCGTGTTATATGATGTTAGTTTGGCGATTTGATCGCACGGTTAAGTTTGTAGGATGTTGTTGAGTTAGTGCATGTGTTTGGTTAGGAGCCCCGAGGGCTCGGGAGTGTTTCGGAGGTATCTCGGAGTGATTTCGGACTTGGGAAAATAGCAGAAAATTTGCAGAAATAGTACCCCGTGAACAGTACCAATGAACAGTACCCATTGTACAGTATCCCGTGAACAATATCCCGTGAATAGTAAAAACGCATGAATAGTGCCCCGAAAATTCTGGGCAGTTAAAGGACGAATAACACGTATTTTTTTCATTTTTTTGAGTTTCAAACTCGGATTTTGGGCGATTTTGAGGTGTTCTTCACGATTTCAACTCAAGTAAATGTCCTATACTCGAAAGTATTTATATTACAAAAATCCATGGTTATTTTCATCGTTTAATTCGGATTTAAATGGAAGAAATCAAGAGTTTTGCAAAATCTTCCAAAAATGAAAATTTTAGATTTGGAGGTCGAGTTGTTATCGAAATTTGATAAAATTTGTATGGGTGAACTCGTGGTTGAATGGGTTATCGGATATTGTAAGTTTTGTCGGAATTCGAGACGTGGGCCCCACGAGCGATTTTGAGTTAAATTTCGGATTTTGTTGGAAAATTAGTATTTTCATATGGAATTATTTCGTACGATTTATATTGAGTATATTGAATTAATATGACCAGATTTGAAGCTTCGAACGAATTCGCGAGACAAAGGCTTATTGGAATTTTGAATTGGCTGCAAAGCGAGGTAAGTGTTTGGTCTACCCTTAGCTTGAGGGTTTAGGAAATGTGTCTTAATTGCTACATGTTAATGGTAGAGTACGACGTATAGGCATGGTGACGAGTATCTATGCGTTGGTGTCAAGCATGTTCGTGAGTCTTGTATTATAATTGTTATGACTCCGTTGTGGTTTATTATGCTTCATATGTTATTATCACCATTGTTCCCTGGCCAGGATGTTTGTTTGATATTATTGTTGCCTTGCCAGGATGTTTGTTTTGATAGTATTGTTCCCTTGCCGGGATGTTGTTGAAATATTATTGTTCCCTTGCCGGAAAGTCGTTATATTGCTCTTGTTCCCTTGCCGGGATTCCTTGTGATTATTGTTGGCTTGTAACTGGGAGCGGGTGGTACGCCTACCACAAGATATATAATGAAATGGGAGTGGGTGGTACTCCTACCACGAGATACATGAAATGGGAGCGGGTGGCACGCCTGCCACGAGATACATGAAATGGGATCGGGTTGCACGCCTGCAACAAGATGTGAAAAGAATGTGAAATATGCTTTTGTTTCCCTTATTGTTGTTGGTGATTGGATTTTGTTTCCTTTATAATTCTCTTGATGTTCTATTTTTACTTTTTTTTATATATGTTCAATACTCCAAATTTCAAAAATTGTTACATTTTTTTAACTCAATTGATTTCTCAACTAAATTTTCGTTAAACCGTTTGAGGTTGTACTTTACATTAAAAAAAATTCTACTATGTTTTGATTTATTGATTTCTCGTATTAAAGGTGAAGGATTCATTTGATATTGTACTTTAATTGAAAAGGGTATCTTCTTTATCAAATGATTTCTAAAAATAACTTCATATTTTCTTGTTGATTTCCTAATTGGGTTGGAAGTTGTACTCTACTTTATATTAAGTGAATGAGGCGTCACAAGGTGACATTTACTCGAAAGAATTATATTCGAAAGATGCTTATTTGAAAGATATTTTATTTAAAGGAAATATATTCTATATATATTCATTGAAAAGCATATTATGTTGGAGATTATTACTTGAAGGATTTATAGGCGAAAGATTTATATTTGAAGGACTTGATGAATTGATTGCACTTGTATCTATTATTTGTTGAGAAACATTTATGGTGTTCTTGTGGCCTTCTATTTACATCACTGGTTGGTCATTGTTGCCATTATTGTTATCTGTTTCCTATTATTTTTTTATGCTATATTGCACAGGTTTATTTGGTAGTCTGGTCCTAGCCTCGTCACTACTTCGCCGAGGTTAGGCTAGGCACTTACCAGCACATGGGGTCGGTTGTGCTGATACTATACTCTGCACTCTTTTGTGCAGATCCTAGTGTTGTAGACTTCGGACCGCAGTGAGATTGCTGTTTTCTTGTTCATCAGGCGATCCAAGGTAGTTCTGCAGGCGTCCGCAGGCCTTGGCGCGTCTCCTTCTATCTACTATTCGTGTTTCTTTCATGTATTTCTAGAGACACTATTGTATTTTTTTTCTTTCAGACCTTTATTTGTAGTACTCCTAGACAGTCTGTGAAGTTGTGACACCAGTCTTGGGTAGATTTGTTATGGTTTGGTATTAGCAGTATTATTAAATCTCTACAATGCAGTCTTCCGCTTATTCAATTCTATTGTTATCTAATTGTTGGCTCTTAACCGTTATCAGATTAAAAATGGAAATAAGGTAGATAGTTCAGTTGGTTGGCTTGCATAGCTTTCACTAGTAGGCGCCATCACGACTCCCGAGGGTGGGAAATTCGGGTCGTGACAAGTTGGTATCATAGCTCTAGGTTACATAGGTCTCACAATTCACAGACAAACTTAGTAATGTCTGAGGGATCGGTACGGAGACCTTTGTTTTTATCCCCTAGAGGCTACAGAGTTAGGAAAAGTTTCACTCCCATTCTTCTTTGTCGTGCAATTTTGTTCTCTCATTGCTAAATTGAAACCTCTACTCTTGTCCTTTCACAAATGGCAAGGGCACGTGCTGCTTTTTCAGCCAAACAATGTCACAGACCGGTGATAGATCAATTACGTCTTCGGAGACTTTGCGGAGGCTGGATAGGTCTCACCAAGCTATTCGCTACCACTTTCAGCGGTGCATCTTTTGAGGACCCACAGGATTTTCTTGACCGCTGCTATGAAGTATTGCAGAACATGAAGATAGTCGAAAGCGACGGGGTTGATTTTGCTGTATTGGAGATGACAAGTATAGGTAGTGGAAAGATAATGTATTTACTAGACCAGTTGTGGTTCCGACGGAAGATGTAGACGTATCAAAAGATCACCTAATGAATCATGTTGGGGTTCAACGTACCTTGACGTCTGGTTGATTTATTTGAGTTGTGAAGGTCAAATATTGTGGATTATCGGATGTTGTGACATATGGCTTTGTGCCAAGTGAGGGGAGTCCACTATCTACGATCAAATTGAAGGGTCGTGTGTTATACTGATTTTGGCCTGAGATTTATTTATGTGGTATTGAAAGGTTTTCCAAAACTTGTATATGATCAAGAGCTGAGATTTGAATGGAATGATGATGAGACTTGAGATATTCGCGCGTCCTTAATAATTCTACATTTCAGTATCAACGGGGTCATGAAAACATATTCAGTATACTCGTAGTTCTTAAGTTAATCATAACACTCGCGTGGGGCAATCATCTTTTAATGTACCAATGGCATGAAATTTCTTGCAATGGTTGTTTAAGTTATCCGGTACAGACCTAGTATGAGCAGCCGAACTGCGGATGGGTTGTTATGAAAATGGAGATACTAGGAACATCTTGAAAAATTATCCTAGACATGGGAGAGACATATTTTGTTAAAGCACTCAGGCTACGTGCCTCATTGCAGTTACTACTCCACTTACATGACCAACCATAGGTAGGGGTCAGGATATTAGAGGTGGAGGTGAGACTCCTAGAGGTGGAGACCCAGTCCATTGATATGTTTTTTATGGTATGGCTGAGGTTGCTACACCAGGCGGTATTGTTATAAGTACGATCTCGAATTATTATAAACTCAAAATTTCCTTAACTTGATTTTGTTTTGAGTATCGAGGAAAGTTCTCCTATTGTGCTCCACTTATGAGTGAGCTTCATAATTCTTAAACCTACATATGTGAATACTTCTGCTGGGAGATTATATGGAGATAGCCATGTCTATCATTATGTGTTGGTCATTAAAAATAGTTGTGAGGCTAAAAGTGACTTTTGTGAATTAATTCGATGAGTTTGATTTAATTTCTAAATAATTGATTTCCATTGTAAATTATATGCCCTACCGGTAAGAGGGATCATTGTATGTTGTGATTTTGTTTAACCGAAATTATTTGAAAGAAGGAAGAAAGGAAATGGAAAATTTTAGTTGGCACAATGTGCAAAATACTTGTGATTTAGAGTTGAGGATGAGATCCTCACATTTTTATATGATATGAAATATTTAAATCGGGCTACAAGCTGCGGTGGATGTTATATAAGGACGAGGTCCTGGTGGTGAAAATTTTATGTGTTTAAATTCTCCTTTTGTGAAATTAAAATTTGTGTTGTAGCACTTGTAGGGAGTCATGCCTATTAGGCTTATTTGAAAATTCTTGTATGAATATTTCTGTGCATAATTTGCCAAAATTGTATTGTAACTATTGAGTTTTAGCCTACAAGGTGAGAGCCCAGGTGGTGTTAAATTGTGATTCTTTACTTCGGGTAAGTAATTATAAGATCCCCATGCCTTGTTATTAGTAATCTGGAGGTTTGAAACAAAATTTTGTTAACATGAGGTTACTTAGCGATGTTGTAATCTATTATGAGCAACCATTAAGACCAGAGATGTGGTTATGGTCATACATATGGTGTGTTTTATCTCAAGATATCATCGTGATAACGTCGTGCTTGTAATGCGGAGATTAGTGTTATTGATATATACTTTTTGTTGCGTTGTTGGGTTGTGGACATGTTGTTAGAAGTTGTTTTGGTGTTACTCTGACATGTGAAGAGGCCCAATTACAGGGGAGACTCTGCCGAAATTTCTGAAAAATTTGGGTGTTAGAAAATTTTGGGATATTGAGATGTGCAAAGAAAGAGATAAGTTACATTATGTGTTTGAAGACGGACTCTACTTCTCATTTAAGGACGAAAGAATCTAAGTGGGGGAGAATGTAATACCCCGTATTTGATGGGTGCATAGGCACGAGTTGCTATAGCCAGTCGGGACTAATGTCGTGTGTTGACGTAAAAATCGGACCTTTCTAGAAATGATTGGAGTGCAAGAAATTTGGTCTTGAAGTTTACGAATATGGATAAAGGAAATGATCTCAATTGAAATGGTGTTGTCGGACTTATGTCGAATGCGATAATGTGGGATCAACCGCAAATAATTGTGTAAAAGTAAAATCATCAATTTGGTAACTTGGGAATAATTCTTAATACGTTCGAGGACGAACGTTTGTTTTAGAGGTGGAGAATGTGATGACCCAAAATGTCATCTTTAAATTAAATAATTATCTCGATGTTTTAAGAACTTGAAATGAGCTACCAATAATTTCTCAACTTGTGTGCGCAGTCCGTATAATTTTCTGGAAGGTTTTTGTATGAATAATGGATTAAATTATGAATTAGAGCTTTAAAACTCAACTGAGTTGACTTCGGTCAATATTTTGAGCAAACGAACCCGGATCCAAGATTTGACGGTCCCAGGAGGTCCGTAAGAAAATATGGGACTTGGGCGTATGCTCAGAATCGAATTTCGAAGTCTCAGCCCGAGAAATGAATTTTTGAGTAAAATTATTTTCTGAACATATTTAAGGAAAATGAAAATGAAATTTGATTAGAAAGTTATGGTATCGGGCTCGTATTTTGGTTCTGGTGTCCGGTACAGGTCTTATATATGGTTTAAGCACTTTCTGTAAAGTTTGGTTGAAAACGGACGTCGTTTGACGTGTTTCGGACTCAAAATGGAAAATTTGATGTTTTATGAAATTTGAAAGAATTCTTGGATTTTAAAGCTTAATTCGTGGTATATGATGTTAGTTTGGCGATTTGATCGCACGGTTAAGTTTGTAGGATGTTGTTGAGTTAGTGCATGTGTTTGGTTAGGAGCCCCGAGGGCTCGGGAGTGTTTCGGAGGTATCTCGGAGTGATTTCGGACTTGGGAATATAGTAGAAAATTTGCAGAAATAGTACCCCGTGAATAGTATCAATGAACAGTACCCATTGTATAGTACCCCATGAACAGTATCCCGTGAATAGTAAAAACGCATAAATAGTGCCCCCGAAAATTCTGGGCAGTTAAAGGACGAATAGCACGTTTTTTTTTTCATTTTTTTGAGTTTCAAACTCGGATTTTGGGCGATTTTGAGGTGTTCTTCACGATTTCAACTCAAGTAAGTGTCCTATACTCGAAAGTATTTATATTACATAAATCCATGGTTATTTTCATCGTTTAATTAGGATTTTAATGGAAGAAATCAAGTTTTTTGCAAAATCTTTCAAAAATGAAAATTTTAGATTTGGAGGTCGAGTTGTTATCGGAATTTGATAAAATTTGTATGGGTGAACTCGTGGTTGAATGGGTTATCGGATTTTGTAAGTTTTGTCGAAATTCGAGATGTGGGCCCCACGAGGGATTTTGAGTTAAATTTCGGATTTTGTTGGAAAATTAGTATTTTCATATGGAATTAATTCGTACGATTTATATTGAGTATATTGAATAATTATTACCAGATTTGAAGCTTCGAACGAATTCGCGAGACAAAGGCTTGTTGGAATTTTGAATTGGTTGCAAAGCGAGGTTAGTGTTTGGTCTAACCTTAGCTTAAGGGATTAGGAAATGTGTCTTAATTGCTACATGTTAATTGTAGAGTACGACGTATAGGCATGGTGACGAGTATCTATACGTTGGTGTCAAGCATGTCCGTGAGTCTTGTATTATAATTGTTATGACTCTGTTGTGGTTTATTGCGCTTCATATATTATTATCATCATTGTTCCCTTGCCAGGATGTTTGCTTGATATTATTGTTGCCTTGCCAGGATGTTTGTTTTGATAGTATTGTTCCCTTGCCAGGATGTTGTTGAAATATTATTGTTCGCTTGCCGGAAAGTTGTTATATTGCTCTTGTTCCCTTGCCGGGATTCCTTGTGATTATTTTTGGCTTGTAACTGGGAGCGGATGGTACGCATACCACAAGATATATAATGAAATGGGAGTGGGTGGTATGCCTACCACAAGATATATAACGAAATGGGAGCGGGTGGTACGCCTACCACAAGATATATAATGAAATGGGAGCGGGTGGTATGCCTACCACAAGATATTTAATGAAATAGGAGCGGGTGGTACGCCTACCACAAGATATAATAAAATGGGAGCGGGTGGTACGCCTACTACAAGATATAATGAAATGGGAGCGGGTGGTACGCCTACCACAAGATATAATAAAATGGGAGCGGGTGGTATGCCTACCATAAGACATAATGAAATGGGAGCGGGTGGTACTCCTACCACGAGATACATGAAATGGGAGCGGGTGGCACGCCTGCCACGAGATACATGAAATGGGATCGGGTTGCATGCCTGCAACAAGATGTGAAAAGAAAGTGAAATATGCTTTTGTTTCCCTTATTCTTGTTAGTGATTGGATTTTGTTTCCTTTATAATTATCTTGATGTTCTATTTTTACTTTTTTTTATATATGTTCAATACTCAAAATTTCAACAATTGTTACATTTTTTTTTAACTCAATTGATTTCTCAACTAAATTTTCCTTAAACCGTTTGAGGTTGTACTTTACAAAAAAAAATAAAATTCTACTATGTTTTGATTTATTGATTTGTCGTATTAAAGGTGAAGGATTCATTCGATATTGTACTTTAATTGAAAAGGGTATCTTCTTTATCAAATGATTTCTAAAAATAACTTCATATTTTCTTGTTGATTTCCTAATTGGGTTGAAAGTTGTACTCTACTTTATATTAAGTGAATGAGGCGTCACAAGGTGACATTTACTCGAAAGAATTATATTCGAAAGATTCTTATTTGAAATATATTTCATTTGAAGGAAATATATTCGATATATATTCATTGAAAAGCATATTATCTTGGAGATTATTACTTGAAGGATTTATAGGCGAAAGATTTATATTTGAAGGACTTGATGAATTGATTGCACTTGTATCTATTATTTGTTGAGAAACATTTATGGTGTTCTTGTGGCCTGCTATTTACATCACTGGTTGGTCATTGTTGCCATCATTGTTATCTACTTCCTATTATGTTTGTACACTATATTGCACAGGTTTATTTGGTAGTCTGGTCCTAGCCTCGTCACTACTTCGCCGAGGTTAGGCTAGGCACTTACCAGCACATGGGGTCGGTTGTGCTGATACTACACTCTGCACTCTTTTGTGCAGATCCTAGTGTTGTAGACTTCGGACCGCAGTGAGATTGTTGTTTTCTTGTTCATCAGGCGATCCAAGGTAGTTCTGCAGGCGTTCGCAGGCCTTGGCGCGTCTCCTTCTATCTATTATTCATGTTTCTTTCATGTATTTCCAGAGACAGTATTGTATTTATTTCTTTCAGACCTTTATTTGTAGTACTCATAGACAGTCTGTGAAGTTGTGACACCAGTCTTGGGTAGATTTGTTATGGTTTGGTATTAGCAGTATTATTAAATCTCTACAATGCAGTCTTCCGCTTATTCAATTCTGTTGTTATCTAATTATTGGCTCTTAACCGTTATCGGATTAAAAATGGAAATAAGGTAGATAGTTCAGTTGGTTGGCTTGCGTAGCTTTCACTAGTAGGCGCCATCACGGCTCCCGAGGGTGGGAAATTCGGGTCGTGACACATCGGTAGTCTACCTTTACCTTTTTCGTATCGGTCACCACACTGATGTACCGAGACATGGGCTCGCATCGGCCCGATGTAGAAGGTGGGTTTTCGATGGTAAAATCGGAGATCGTATCAAAGTGGCCAGGGGTACATTGCTCAATACTTGGGGGAGTTTTTAGTTTTCCCTTGGATAGGCATGATGAAGATGTTGTACCCTCTTTCTGAGGTATCATTTTTGAAGTTTTGGCCATGATATAACTTGATTTCAAAGAAAGAAGATGAAGAAACAAACACAGAAAGAAGTTGAATACGGAAAGTTGTGAACTTGGCCCTAAAGACTTGAAGATGTTGTAAAAGTGTGAATGGCAAGAAAAATTGAAGTATTTATCGAAGCCATTTAGGCAGTGTATAGGAAGCGAAAGAGTCGAGTCAATGGTGGTTCGTGGTCTTCTCGATAATCGTGTTGAGGATGACCTTTACGCAGCCTTTGAATTATGGCATTTAATGCTTTGATGGGCTAACGTCATAATGGGAGTATAGAGTAGGCAAAGATTCAAGACCATTTCTTATCATTTCACACGCGGGGACGATCTGTATCTGGCTAAAATGGAAGAATCCGATTTTATGATTGTTATGACATTCCACGGCTTGTCTTCATAAGGCCTGAGACACAGCTCGAGGTTCGACCCCGATGGTTCCCAATGACCAACCTCCGGGCAACGTAAATCGATGACTATCTTGGATAAGCGGAAAGTTCCCAAGGCGCGTGCTCAAGGCTGACAAAGCCTGCAAACATAGTATAAGTCTGTACCGTGACATTAAATAGTTGTACCAGCTGCGTATCTTTGTAATAAATACATGTGTACTATGTTGGGATTCCCCCTTCTTTATAAAGGGGACCCTTATCATTTTTTGCACATATGATATTCAATACAAGAACAAGAACACTCTCTGCACTCTAACTTGAACACTCTCATTTGTCTTTCCTTTGATTTATTGCTTACATTTATTGTGTTTTATTGATTGTTCTTCCTTTATCATAATACCCTTTTAAATAAATTAATCTAAATACACTAATAAATTAATTAATTAAATGCGGTCAATTAGTGTATAATTGATATAAGCCACCTGTTTGGAGCAATTTTAATAGCATGTTCACCGTTTGGAACAATAGCCACCGTTTCAAGAACCAAACTTTAAAACACATTGTCCCGAAGCAAAAAATAATTATTTTTGGATGTTGTGAATTTTCAGTATGGATATGAATATAATTTATATAAGTAGTATTACTTAATAATAGAATGCTGTTAATTATAAATTACATTTAAACAAAAAGAAGGGAACTGATGTGTCTTTTTCTTTTTAAGGTTATGTTTTCTCAAGATCATTGACCAACTCTTCTGGAAATTCAAATCATCTATTACAAAATAGGCTGCCTTGTATAGACATATTGTATGCTCAATCTTCTTATAGGTTTTCAAATTGATTTTGTTAGTCCACTACAAGACAAATGGCTTCTAGGGACGAGAATAATGGTCCCTAAAAGCTTATTTATGGTCCTAAAATATTTATAGCGATCAGTTAAAATTGGTCGTCACCGGTCACTATATCCTCCGCCGTTAAAGGTTATATTAACGATGGGTTTGACATCTGGTCCCTTAATGTGTTTAGCGACCAGATTAATACTGGTCCTTGAAAGGTATTAACGACTAGTTGGAATGTGGTCCTTAACTACTTTTAGGGACCAGGAATATGGTCTTTATTGCAAATCAATGTCATATAATATTTAGTGCCTTCAAATATTTAGTGACGAGTTTACCGGTCGTAAAACACTTTGAAGGAAAAGAAGATCTGGTCCTTAATCTTATTTAGGACCAAGCATGGGTGGCCCAAAATTCTAATTTTTCATAAATTTTCAAATCAGATATATTGATTCTACAAATAGAAAATTTAATCATAAAAAGATAATATAATGAAGAAAGATATGGTTTCATATATAATAATTACTGACAAAAAATTAGTAGCATTGTACGATCATGGTGAAATATTTTTTGGACACCCCTTTAGCAAAAGTACTTCTAGCTAAGATCCCTAAAATTAATATGATATTTTGTCCAACATTCCTAGCAAAGCAAAAGTCTACTGATTGTATGTCTTCAAAACTCACATCTTGATAGCCTCCAAAACCTGTAAAAATATTCAACAAAAATTCCTTTAATAAGAAATTATAAAGATAACTAGAAAATTATATTGAATAATTTTTTCAATTTTACTCTATTAATAATTTGACCTTTTACCTGAAAAGGTGTCCGAATTCACCAAGTGTAATATATATACACTTCAAAAATAAAATAGCAATGTCAATGAGGTTGCATGAATATAAACAAAAATGAATTAGAAAAACAGTGTTATATAAACGTCGTATCATCTATGAAAACCTAGAAGGATAATCCTAAACCAAGAACTACAAATTTTGTTTTAAGTTGAACATCTAAACAATAGTTTATATGTACTTAATGAAAATATAAACAATAGTGTATATGTACACAAGGCACATCTGAAACATCAAGCAGTAAAGCTATAAGGAAATATTTTATTTTTACTGAAGTTTGATAGCTTTTATGCATTTAGCTTGCTAGGTATTCATGCAGAAATGATGCACTTGCGGGTAACATATCAAAAGCTCTTATCACAGCAATTGTGGAAGTTTCTTGTATCGCTAAACATGAAAAAATAGAACCATTGCAATGGGGAGGAAGCTATAGCATATCTTTATTTTCTTGAAGTATCAGCAGATGAAATCACTAATTGCAGCAATTGTCATATACTACATAGTAAATACACGAGAAAGATCTTTAGTACAGAGCTCGCCATTAATAATAGACTAAGCCCTAATTCCAAACAAGTTGAGGTCGATTATATCAATCCTCTTAATAAATTGTTGTCACTTAAACATTCATGAAAAAGCTCACAGCAAAAACAAAATCAATACAACACCATACAAGTAACAAGTAACACCACACATACCAGCCCACTTTTCAGTGCAACACCATGCAAATAAGTTGATGAACTCCAGTGACTCCGCAAATATTTTTTACATGTAAATAGTCCATGAACTCTATTGACTTCACAAAGGCTTTTATTTGCATATGGTAATCGTAGGTAAGTCCTTATAATAAATATTAATCGCTAACTTAATAAGAATGATAGTTACCAATATGTTAAATCTACATTAATAATATAAAAAAAATTATATTCTTATATATACCGTCAGACACTTCTATATAACAACATCTCTATATAATAGTCATTCACTATAAAAATAAGTTTTTCTCATAAATGATTATTGCATTATGTTATAATATATATATCTCCTCTATAACAACACTAATTCACTATAACAGAAAAAAATATTGGAACAAATGAGATTATTATAGAGAGGTTTGATTGTAAAAGTTATATCCAAAATAAGAAAAGGAGATTATAATTAATCCTAGCTAGCAGTACTAGTATAGTTGCAGCTATAGAAAATTACCAAGCCAGCAATATGACAGGCAAAATCATCATTAAAAGTGGCTTTGGACTTAAAGCTGCGAGAAGACTCGTCAAGGGAATGATAATTAGGCCATGTCATAACAGTGTCCCTAGCACTAGGTTCAGCACTAGGTGGCACTATCATCTTCTAACTTTTGCATCCTATATCGGTACAACGTCCCAAGGATGAATATTTTTGGATCGTTACTCGTGCATCTTGCAACCTTTTTTTGTTTTTCTTGTGATAGAAGGTGAAGCTACATCTTCTTGTCTTCCCTTCTGGTCTTTTTCTTTTGCCGCTCTTTTTAACGGATTATGGCCCAAAATTTCAACAGAATGCTCCCCCGCTACTGGAAATAAAGTTACATTTATTGAGGGTTTTCTGCCTTAAATTTCTTCAAGAACACAAACATTTCCAAAGATCAAAATTGGGTCCTCGGAAAAGGAGGTTCCCGAAGATGCCGCTCGACGTGGCCCTAAAAGTAGATTAGTTTCTTGGCTTTTGTTTTTTGTTTCTTTGTTCTTGTGTAAGGATCCTTCTTGGTTGTAAATATATTTTGTAACCATCTATTGGAAATATAAAATGATCTCTTTGTCTCATTTTTGGCTCGTGTTGAATTCCGTTCTGTCTTTATTTGTGAAATTTTTTATTGCATAACTTTAGTGATTAGTCCGAATACCGAACTCAGAACATAATAAACCCATAGGTTTTTAATCGATCAATATAATACCCCTTAATCTTTTTGTTTATCCAGGAGCTAAGCTTAAATTGATTTGATGCGAGCTCGGGACATCGGGACTCCTCAGTCCGAGTTGAGTGAGAGCAAGGTTTCGAATTTGAAATAAAGTTAGCCCTTAGGCTTCGTAGACAGTCCCTGAATGATAATTTTCTTAAAATCGGGTAGCCCTTGGGCTTAGTAGTCGAGTGTAAACTTGCTCGAACTCAAAATAAAGTTAGCCCTTAGGCTTTTTTAAAGTCTCCGAGTGAGAATTTTCTCTAACTCGGGTAGCCCTTGTGCTTAGTAGTCAAGTGAGCACTTGCTCGAACTTGAAATAAGATGATAAGAAATGACTTGAGTCTCGATCTCCTCGATGTCTCGATCATTATGCCGATCTCATGATGTCACCGTCCGGAGTGTTTGAAAGGTCGCGTCTGCACAGTTTCCAAGGTCATTAATTATAGGCTGCTGACGGTTGGCCTTTTGGCTTCCCCAATACACTTAAGTGACTTCTATAAATACGTAACTTCATAATTTTGTAAACTTTACTTCTTAATTCGTTGCCAAATCTTGCTAGTTCTTTCAATTTCCCTAAAACCATACTTTTCTCAATTTGTTCTTTACTCCATCAACAACCTTTTCTTCTTCACTTGAACAGCAATGGCTAAAACATCCAAAACCATTCACCAACAAGAAAAAGCTTCTTCGTCGTCACATCCATCCAGAAGTAAACTAGTGGTGCCACCTCGCATCGAGGAGTGCATTCCCCTACCATGTGAAATAACACCCGATTTCAAAATTGAAAAACCTGTATCGACACGAGACCGATGTGAGCCCATGTCTCGATACATCTGTTTGATAACCAAGGATGAGCTTGAGTAGGTAAAGAAGGATCGCAATTGGAATGACAAAGATGTGGTTATTCCTTCCTCGGAAGAGGACATCACTACCCATAAAGTGGGGTACTTAAGCGTGTACACCTACCTATTTATGCTGGATTCCGTAGTTCCAGCCCTGGGTCCCATAGACCCAGTTATACTTGATTTCTGCCAACAATACCAAGTGACACTCAGCGAGGTCTACCCTTCATTCTGGCGAATTGTCAATTTGATTAGTTCGTTCTCCACTTCGGGTATGAGGGTTGGCATAAATTTGGCCATGAAGTCAGCTAGGATTTGAGACTTGATGCCCATTCGAGGTTGATATTCGATATCATACCCGCTAAGCTCGATAGCCATTTGGCCAATCGGCCCGATAGCTCGGGCATATGCAAAACATTTTGAAGGGGGAACGTGGTTAATACACATATTAGTTGACATTGAAAATATGGTTTTAGCTTTCTAGATGTGCTTATCAATGCAAGTGCTAATCTTTCTAAGTAGGGGTACCTAGTTTCAGCATCTCCTAGAGTCCGGCTTACGTAATAAACAGGAAATTGCATACCTTGCTCTTCTCGAACTAGTACCCCACTTACCTCTATCTCGTACACTGCCAAGTATAGATAAAGTTTTTCATCTACCTTCGGGGTGTGAAGCAAAGGCGGGCTGGACAGATATCGCTTTAATTCTTCTAAGGCTTCCTGACATTCTGGGGTCCACGCGAAATACTTTTTCTTTTGAGCAAGGAAAAGAACCAGTGACTCTGATCGGACGACCTCGAAACGAATCGACCCAAGGCAACTATTTGCCCTGTTAGCCTTTGCACGACCTTCACACTATCCACAATCATGATATCCTTGATAGCCTTGATCTTATCGGGGTTGATTTAGATACCCCGATTTGACACCATGAAGCCGAGGAACTTACTCGAGCCAACTCCGAAGGCACATTTCTCCGAGTTAAGCTTCATGTTGTGTTGCCTTAAAATTTTGAATGTTTTCTACAAATGATCTAAATGGTCCTCTGCGTGTAGGGACTTAACCAACATATCATCAATATAAACTTCCATTGTTTTGCCTATTTGTTTTTGGAACATTTTGTTAACTAGGAATTGGTGTAGCTCCTGTATTTTTTAGCCCGAAGGGCATTATGTTGTAACAATAAGTTCCAAACTTAGTAATAAATGAAGTCCTTCCTTGGTCCTCCGGGTTCATCTAAATCTGATTGTACCCGGAGTAGGCATCGGGAAAAGTTAGGGTCTCGTGGTCAGCCGTGGCATCGATCATACGATCGATGTTTGGCAAAGGGAAAGAATCTTTTGGACATGATTTGTTCATGCCTTTATAATTTATGAACATTATAAGTTTGTTTCCTTTTTAGGAACTACAACTATGTTGGCTAACCACTCGGGGTATTTTACTTCCCGAATAGATCCTATTTTAAGAAGTTTTGTTACCTCGTCCTTTATGAAAGTGTGCTTTACCTCGGACTTAGACCTCCTTTATTGCTTCACCGGTTTGAACCTGGGATCAGTGCTTAGCCCATGCGTGGTGATTTTTGGTGGAATCCCCGTCATATCTAAATGGGACCAAGCAAAGAAATCCATATTATCAATAAGACATTGAATGAGTTTTTCCTGAGTTCGGGGGTTAATCTCGTTCCCAAGTATACCTTTCCCTCTGGCATATATTCGATCAAAATGATCTGCTCCAGCTCCTCGATAGTTGATTTGGCTGCATCAGATTCTTTGGAACGACAAAGGTTTGAGGAGTAAGGAAATCCTTATCTTCGTCTTCCATTACATGTTGCTCCGATTCTGTCGAGGCTGGAGGCGGTGATTGCTATTTGGCCGCATGTTTACCTTCGATGCTTGATTTCTTCGAGGTTAAAGGCTCTGGAATCTGTACCACTTCCTCGATTGCAAACATCTCTTTTGCAGCATGTTGCTCTCTGTGGACTATTTCACTCCTCCTCTATCAGGAATTTCATCATCTGGTGAAGAGTTGAAGGCACTGCCCTCATGTTGTGTATCCATGGTCTCCCGAAGAGTGCGTTATACCTCATATCACCTTTGATGACATGGAATCTAGTGTCTTGTATGGTCCCGACTATGTTTACTAGCAAGATAATCTCTCCCTTTGTTGTTTCACTTGCCATGTTGAAGCCATGTAGGACCTAGGACACAGGTATAATCTGATCTTGTAGGCCGAGTTGTTCCACGACCCTCGATCTGATTATGTTTGCTAAGCTACCTAGATCCACTAAAACACGTTTAACTTGAATTTTATTTAAAAGGATAAATATTACCAGGGCGTCATTGTGGGGCTGAGATATGCCTTCTGCTTCTTCGTCATAGAATGATAAGACGTCCTCGAGCGATTCTTAGCTCGATCACTTAGAAATTCTCGAAGGTGGCCCTCGTTGAACAACTGAGCCACATCTCCCCTTAGTTGCTTGCAGTCTTTTATTTTATGACCATGTGTGCCATGAGACGCAATCGAGCTCCTTTAATTCAAACCCTGTATAAAGGCATATACTGCCCAATCATCTAAAACCTGGACACAAACTCCCTTAGCATCTCGTCGTTCCTTTGTTTTATTTTGAAGACATCCGATTTTCTCGTGGCTACCTTTATGGCTCCAGCATGTGCTTTCATGAAGGCATCTGCTAACATAGCAAACGAGTCAATAGAGTTGGGAGCTAAGTTGTGATACCAAATCATAGCTCCTTTTGACAACGTTTCTCCAAATTATTTCAACAAGACTGATTCGATCTCATCGTCATTCAAATCATTTCCTTTGATTTCGCAAGTGTATGAAGTAATATGATCGTTGGGGTCAGTTGTTCCATTATACATAGGTATATCGGGCATGTGAAATTTCTTAGGGATGGGCATCGGAGCTGCACTCTGAGGGAATGGTTTTTGTATGAACTTTTTAACATCCAAACCTTTCAAATCTAGAGGTACCCCCAGTATCTGGTCTACACGGGAGTTATCAGTTTCCACCTTCTTATCATTGTCTTCAATTTTCTTTTCTCCGGACTCGATCCTCTTAGTAAGCTCTTCGAGCATCCTCATAATGGTGGAATCAATCCCCGAGTTATTTTCGTTTGACCTCTCCGGTTCTGGTTCAGCATGTCGAGTTTTTTCATGTTCAACTACGCTCAGTCTTATTTTGACTTTAAAGATATGTGATTTAATTCAATACCAATTACTCCCTCCGTTTCATATTAGATGAGGCATTTTGACTCGGCACGGAGTTTACGAAAAAAGAAGAAAATTTTGAAACTTGTGGTCTTAAAAGCTTAAGGGGTAAAAGGTTTGTGGGGCCATGACATTTGTGTGGCTATAAAAGCTTCTCATTAAGGGTAAATGGGTAAAATGAAGAGTTTAAAGTTGAATTATTTCCAAATTTAGAAATGTGTCATTTGTTTTGGAATAAACTAAAAAGGAAAGTACCTCACCTAATATGAAACGGAGGGAGTAATAATCAAGAGATATGAAGTAGAAATGGAAGAGACAAGAGAATCAAACCAATGATACTTAACTGCGGTGACCTCGAGCTTAGTGACCTCGAGGTGGGCTTAGAGCAATAAGAACAATTATGTAAGAATAATAAAGCTAAAGAACAATTATGATGAACAGTAGACAAAAGGTAGAGAGTATATTCTTTGCTCAATAATTAGATGATGTTACAAATTATTGGGGTCCACTTTATATAATAGGGGAATCCCTAAAAAAGGTATATTTCTATTTAATGTAAGGAATATTCTTGGTACAACTGTCTGACCACCTAGTATGGAATCCTATAATCTTAATCCAAGATTTGCGCCATGATCTTGGGGACGTGGCATGAATCTAGCTCATTCCATTACAAACCCATAACGGTACCATTTTAGGGTCGAGCACACTTGGCCTCGGTATTGCTCGAACTCCTATCTCCGGGCATTGCACTCTGTCTTAAACCTTGAGTCTGGTATATGATTTTGACCGTATACAAATTTATTTATTATACCGAAAAGAAGAGGCTTCGACCTATTAGCTTAATGTCAATATAATTATCAAATCAAGGATATTTTAGGCTTTTCACTGCATTATGCAAGAAATATGTCGTCAAACTCAAAAGGAACAACCAGCACCATCTTGCTTTTCTTTTCTACCTTTCTCTAAAGTGTTCTACATTTCATCTTCTCTAATTCTTGCAACACGGTATATGGGTAAAATTGGGCTCATGATATACCCCGGTCTCTGACATGATAAGCCTAGCTTGAGACATGATAAATAGGGGTCAAAATCGAAGCAAAGTTCTCATCGAGTCGGAATCCTGGGGCATAACGCCCACCCTCGAGAATATCAGGGTTATGGCGGAATCGGTCCTAGCCTTGCATAACTTCGAAGAACATTTTCAGGTAATCAAGCACGGCCAACAAAAGGCTGTGATATCTCTGGCCGGCCAGATATCATGGCGGGGATCTCGGCACGTATCGATAGGGAACCGACAATCAGCTAATTAGAAGATTTTTACCTTTTATAAGAATTGTACCTAGAGTGAGACTCTCCTACAATATAAAGTGGGTCTGATGCTTCATAACACAAATTGTATCACACATTTCAAGGCAATGTATTATTATTTTTCTCTGTTATTAGCTCTTTTCTTGTTCATTAGTGCTGGCCATAGTGAACCTAGATCGAGAGTGAATATTTCGCTAAGGCTGAAACTATCCTATGTGTGTGGTTTGAATTTATTTTTATCTTTACTTATTCAATCTAATCCAATTTATTTTGTTGTGTCAAATTAATTCGCATATCCTTAAAACCACTTACAAATTCAATTGTTATCCGATTTTGAGGGTAAACAGTTTGGCGCCCATCGTGGGACTAAGGATAATAGTGATTATTTGTTACAAACTTCTATAACACACCCTATTTCACACTTGTTATTTGGAGTATCTTTGATTTCAGGTTAAAGTTTGAAATGTCGAACTCCTAGCCTGCCCCTCTAAATGTGGATGCTGAATCCGGCCATTATGGCGAGAACTGGACTGCAGCACCCGGTGACGAGGTGCCCCCCGTCGACCTCAATAGTATTCTAGTTGCAAACCCGATCGATGCTAGCTCGCATGAGTCCGTCAATGCAAATTTGCCTACCGATCCTGAGAACAACATTCGCAGAGAAGTCTGATCGGTTGCACAAAATCCGCACGACGGCAAAGATGATGGAATCAACTGGCGGTGATCTTCGAAATGTCACAGGCTCTATAGGCAGCAATAGCCCAGCTCCATAACCAAAGTCGCGCCTCGAGAAGTATTGAACTCGAGCCGTCCGGGAAGTCACCCATAAAAATGAATCGATCACATAAAGGCTGAATGAAAATAAATCGGGGACTAACCCTGAGATCATAAAAATGATCGAGGAGCTGGAAAAACGGGTAGAATCGGGAGAGAAGAAGATCGGAGCCAATGACAAAAATGTGGAAACCTACAAATTCAGGGTCGATCAAATACCAAGAGCACCGCCAACATTCAAAGGCCTGGATTCCAAGAAGTTTGTTCTAAAACCTTTTCCTCCGAGTGCATTTTTGAAGCCTATCTGTAAGAAGTTCCACATGACCAAGAATCCTAAGTACAATGGAACGACCGACCCAAATGAGCATGTGACCTCCTACACATGCGCCATTAAAGGTAATGACTTGGAAGATGATGAGATTGAGTCTGTCATACTAAAAAAGTTCGGGGAAACTCATTCAAAAGGAGTTGTGATATGGTATCACAACCTACCTCCTAATTCTATTGACTCGTTTGCTATGTTTGCAGATTCCTTTGTGAAAGCACACCGGGACTATCAAGGTTGAGACCATGAAGTCAGACCTTTTCAAAGTAAAATATAGGGACAATGAGATTCTTAGAGAATTTGTGCCTCGGTTTCAAATGGAATGGATGGACCTGCCTTCAATTGCGGACGATTGAGCCATTCAAGCCTTCAACCAGGGACTCAATGTTCGAAGCTTGTTGGCTTCACAGTAGCTGAAACAAAATCTAGTAGAATATCCAGCTGTTACTTGGCTGACGTACATAACCGGTATCTATCAAAAATCAAGGTCAAAGATGATAAACTTGGGGACCCTTCCAGGTCCTTTTATCCCATCAGAGCCGTCGATAGAGTCAAGAGAGACATTGATCGTGAATCAAGATCAAAAAGGGATCGTTATCAACCATACAACGAGGATCGAAGAGGGAACTGATCTGGACGAAACCCCATGAGAAGTGAAAGGATGAGTGATCAAGGTCAAAATAGCTGGGGACTCATGAGTAATTAGTTTTGACAGGACCATCGGGCCTAAGGAAGCACCAAGGTTTTTGGGGTACAACTTTAACGTCACTGCCGCTGCCATCAGATCTGCCATCAAACGCATTAAAGACATAAAATGGCCTCGGACTCTACAGTCCGATCCAACCCAAAGGTATCCTAATCTAATGTGCAAATATCATGGCACTCACGGTCACAGAACATAGGATTGCCGATAATTAAGAGAGAAAGTAGCCCGACTATTCAACAACGAACATTTCCGAGAGTTCTTGAGCGATCGAGCCAAGAATCATTTCAGGAATAAAGCTGCTAATAAACAGATCAACCAAGAAGAACCTCAACACGTCATTAACATGATCATCGGTGGGGTCAACATTCCCCAGGGGTTGATGCTAAAGTGCACCAAAGTATCCATCACAAGGGAAAAAGGGACTCGGGATTATGTGCCAGAAGGAACCTTGTCTTTCAGCGATGAAGACGCAGAATGGATCATGCAGCCCTATAATGATGCTTTGGTTATATCTGTACTCATAAATAAATCTCAAGTTAAGCCTATGTTAATTGATCTAGGTAGCTCAGTCAACATCATCAGATCGAAGGTCGTGGAACAACTCGGTCTACAAGATCAAATCGTGCTTGCAGTTCGAGTCCTAAATGGATTCAACATGGCACATAAAACCACTAAAGGGGAGATAACATTGCCAGTGAATTCCTCTGGACCATCCAGGAAGCCAAGTTCTATGAAATCGAAGGAGATATGAGGCACAATGCTCTGTTCAAGAGACCATGGATCCATAACATGAGGGAAGTACCCTCGACTCTACACCAAATGTTAAAATTTCCAATGCTAGGAGGGACTAAAACAATCTACGTAGAACAACCAGCCATAAAGGAAATGTTTGCGGTTGAAGAGGTGATACCAATATCCGCACATACAACGACAAAAATTCTAGGTTCGGTCGCCAAGGAAGAAGCCAAATAGCAATTACTAACACCGGCCCCGAGCCAAACGGAGTAGTAGCGGACTGATGAAGATGATGATTACGGGGTTCCCAGGACCTTTATAGCCCTCGATCACTCGGACACCACCAAATCGACCGTCAAAGAACTAGAATAGGATACATTGATCAAGAATTTGCCCGATCGAAAGGTATTCCTGGGCACGGGGTTAAGTCCTGACCATAGGAAAAAACTTGTTCAATTCCTTATAGCTAACATTGATTGTTTCGCTTGGTCCCACCTTGATATGATTGGGATTCCCCTGAAAATAACTACTCATAATCTAAGCCTGAACCCGAAGTTCCATTCGGTCAAACAAAAAAGGAGACCTCAGTCCGAAGTCAAACATGCATTCATCAAAGACGAGGAATCTAAACTCCTTAAAATATGGTCGATTTTGGAGGTTAAATACCCGGATAGCAAACGTAGTGGTAGCCCATAAAAAGAGAACAAATTAAGAATGTGTGTGGACTATAATGATTTGAATAAGGCATGCCCCAAGAACTCTTTCCCTTTGCCCATCATCGATCTCATGATCGATGCGACGACCGGCCACGAGATCCTCAGTTTTCTCGACACCTCTTCGGGGTACAACCAAATCTTGATGGACCTGGGCGATCAGGATAAAACATCCTTCATCACTAAGTATGGTACCTACTGCTATAACGCAATGCCATTCAGACTAAAAAATGTCGGTGCCACTTACCAACGCTTAGTAAATCGGATGTTCGATGAACAAATAGAAAAATCAATGGAAGTTTACATTGACGACATGTTAGTAAAGTCCTTGCGAGCAGATGAGCATTTAAAAGATTTGTAGGAAACCTTCAACATATAGAAGAATAACATTATGAATCTGAACCCGGAGAAATGCGCATTCAGAGTCGGGTCTAGGAAATTTCTCGGATTTATGGTATCCAATCGGGGGATCGAGATCAACCCTGATAAGATCAAGTCCATTGAAGATATCACTGTTGTGGACAATGTCAAAGTTTTTCAAAGGTTAACCGGTCGTATAGCCGCCTTAGGCTGATTCATATCGAGGTCCTCCGATAAGAGCCATCTATTCTTTTCACTGTTGAAGAAAAAGAATAACTTCTCGTGGACCCCGGATTGCCAAAAAGCCTTGGAGGAACTCAAGCGGTATCTCTTGAGCCCACCTCTGCTTCATACTCTGAAGATAGACAAACATTCTTACCTGTACTTAACAGTGTCCGAAGTAGCGGTAAGTGGAGTCCTGGTCAGGGAAGAGGAAGGTACGCAATTTCCAATATATTATGTTAACATGACTCTAGGAGAGGCTGAAACTAGGTATCCTCACCTAGAAAAATTGGCGCTCGCTTTGTTAAGAGCCTCTAAGAAGCTGAAATCGTACTTTCAGTGCCACCCCATATGTGTTGTAACTACCTACCCACTGAGAAACATAATGCTTAAACCCAAACTCTTGGGGAAATTGGCCAAATGGGCAGTGAAGATTAGCGAATACGATATATAGTATCGACCCAAGACTGCCATTAAGTCTCAAATTTTTGCATACTTCATGGCCGACTTTATGCCGGCCTTGATACCCGAGGTCGAAAGAGAGTTGTTATTGAACTCGAGGACTTCTTCAGGAATCTGGACCCTCTTTAAAGATGGTGCCTCCAATGCAAAGGGGTCCAATTATGGCATAGTATTGAAGCTACCAGTAGGTAGTGTAGTTAGACAATCCATTAGGATAGTAAAATTGGTTAACAAAGAGGCCGAATATGAGTCCATGATTGCAGGTCTCAAACTGGCCAAAAGCTCGGGGGCAGAGGTGGTCGAAGCTAAGTACGTCTCCCTCATTGTGGTGAACCAAGTTAATGGGATGATCGAAGTCAGGGAGAAACGAATGCAGAGGTACCTAGATAAACTGCAAGTAACATTACATTAGTTCAGGGAGTGGACCCTACAACATGTGCCTCAGGATCAAAATAGCAAGGCTGATGCTCTCGCTAACTTGGGATCATCGGTCAACAACAATGAGTTCAACTCGGGAGGGGACGTACAACTCATGATATCTACAGTGGAAGAAGGTCACGCTAAGATAACCTCAACAAGACTAATTTGGGACTGGAGAAACAAGTATATAGAGTATCTGAAGACTAGAAAACTGGCATTAGATACTAAGGAATCAAGGACTCTAGGTAGGAAGGTAGCCCGTTTAAGCTTGTTCGAAGACGGTACCCTATTCCGGAGAATGTTCGATATCCCACTCGCAATATGTCTAGGACCAGGGGATACTGAGTATGTACTAAGGGAAGTCCACGAAGGCACCTGCGGAAGTCATTCGAGCGCCGAATCATTGGTTCAGAAAATAATCAGAGCCGGCTACTACTGAATCGACATGGAAAAGGATGCAAAAGAGTTTATGCCACAAATGTCAAAGGCATGCTCCGATGATTCATCAGCCCGGGGAGTTGCTCCATTTGATATTGTCACCCTGGCCGTTCATGAAATAGGGGATAGGCATAGTCGGCCCCCTTTCGCAGGCACCCGGTAAGGCTCTATTTATATTGTTTATGACTGACTATTTTTCTAAATGGGTGGAAGCCCAAGCATTTGAGAAAGTCAGGGAGAAGGAAGTCACTAATTTTATCTGGGACCACATAATATGCTAGTTCAGAATGCCGGCCGAGATCGTGTGCGATAATGCGAAGCAGTTCATTGGCAGTAAAAAAAGCAAGTTTTTCGAAGACCATAAGATCAAAAGGATCCTATCAACACCCTACCACCCTAGTGGGAACGGGCAAGTGGAGTCCACGAACAAAACCATACTCCCAAACCTTAGAAAGAGATTGAACGACGCCAAAGGAAAATGGGAAAGTAATCTTGCCCGAAGTCCTATAGGCATAACGTATGATCTTGAAGTCTAGTACCGGGGCCACCCCGTTCTCGTTGGTTTACGACACCAATGCTCGAATAACTGTCGAAGTAGGAGAACCGAGTCTCAAGTTCCAATATGATACTGAAGAGTCAAACGACAAGGCCATAAATACAAGCCTGGAGCTACTAGATGAAATGCGCGAGGCCGCCCTCGTCTGGTTGGCCACCCAAAAACAACAGCTCGAAAGGTATTACAATCGTAAAGACAACCTTCGACACTTCAACATCGGGGACTTGGTGTTAAGGAAGGTCACACTAAGCACCCAGAATCCGAACGAAGGGAAACTGAGGTTGAACTGAGAATGTCAGTATCAAATTATCGAGATCACCGGAAATGTATCGTACAAACTCGGAGCAATGAATGGTGAGTGACTACCGAACAACTGGAACGTAATTCACTCGAAATGATACTACTGCTAAGGTACAACCTCATTCATTTATTTTAGTTATACATTGAACTAACATTTGCAGGTAATATTCTAGAAACGATGCAACTTTTAGGCCTGAAAGCACGCTTTGCATTCTTTTATCCTTAAACCCATTTTGTCCCAAATAGGTTTTATGGTAATGTTTTTAACGAGACAACGGTGGATCATGCTAACTTAGAATTGAAGACCGACTATGAACCGGTACCAAGAATCATATCAATAGTACCTGAGGATTCTTTATGATCGACCTTGAATACTAGGGGGCATTACCCTCAGATAATGTTTTTAGCAAGGAGAGAAACTTTGTGCTCGAACAGTCTAGGCTCGGTCGATATGATTTACTGTAAGGGCCAAACGGCCAAATGAACTGTGCCCGCATAGACCACCCGAGCCCTAACACAAAGCTTGTACACATGTGTAACCTACTATATTACACACATAAATGAAAGGAAGTTTCTACCTTGCAGATAAATACTTTGTTTCTAAATTGCTACATTCTGTTCACTTAAGTCATCGAGTCCAAAGGCCACCTCTATCCAGGTCCAAGGGATCACTCCCACTCGGGGACTATCGTCCAAGGCAAGTTCGGATGACCCGGGCTATTGAAGCCCGGGGGCACAAAGTCTATCAGGAAATTCCCAAACATAGAGGCTACGTCCTCCCTATTGGGGGACTGTCATCTTGGGCAAGTCCAGACGACTCGGGTATCAAAGCCCAAGAAGCAAGCCTACTTGTCAATACTTGAACTCAAAAGGTAGCTTCGAGTAGCAATCCTACTTGTCAATACCTGAACTCAAAAGGATACGGCCATCTTAGAATGGCTCGGAGAAGTTCGATATCCGTAACCAAAACATAAGGCCTTCAAAATTTCTAAACCGGTTAAAAGGCCACATTCGGCAAAATTATAACGTAAAAAATCCTAAGTAAAATCTCTAAGAGAAGCTTCCGGTCATACTAGCCACCACGAATATCGAGTGAAATAATATCAAGAACAATCCTTGTTCGAACCTTCGAACACGACCTAATTGTTACGTGCTAAGGCATAAAAAATCTTTGCAATCGTAAAAAGCAAAAAATGAAACAAGATCGAATCTTATCGAAGGGAAAAGAGCGTTATATATATATATACAAAAGGCCAAACGACCTCAACCTAAACGACTTGGTCATTACCGGAGCCTACCTCATCACTAGGACTATCAGGGTCCTCTTCGCCTCCAGATCCACTGGAACCCTTGGAGTCTTCTTCTTCCTCGGGGTATGCCAATTTCTTGGCGTTGGCCTCAAGCCCCTTAGCATTTTTGATCTCGCCCGATAGATCAAAACCTCGGGCAAAGACCTCCTCGTTGGCCTCCCTTCGAGACTGCCACTTCACATAATGAACAACGTCTTTCAGGTGGTCCTGGGTTGCTTCGACTTCAGGTTTGTACTAGGCCACCATTTCATTGGCATCAGCCCTAGTTATTTCAGCCACTGACTTGGATTCGTTAATCTCCTTAATGAGGGTATCCCGATCGGCAACATCCGAGCCTAGTTAAGATTGAAGCTCCTCAATTTTTTGGAATCGGGACTCAGCTTTCTCCCTCATTGCTCGAAGCTGAGCCTCCGTTAAGTTCAATTGTTACTGGGTAGTTTCCTTTTTCGAGGCCAAGCGGTCCATTTTTCCTTTCCACTCTTCGGCCTCGGCCTTCATTACATCCATTTCGGCCTAGAGCTAGTCGATCCGATCAATCTTCTGTTGGACTTGTGGGTTCTAACTATTAGTCACCGTGCCTAGCTCATCATCACTAACTTCAAAGATTTTTACCTATTCCATAGGTCGACGTGTTCTTTCTGAGACACGTCCAACTCGGTTCGAAGGCGCTTAGCCTCTCCTTCACATTGCTCGCTGAGAAGTTTGTATATGTCTCTCTTCTTAGGGAGCTTTTTGACTTCGGCCTCAAGTTGGCTCAACTTATCTCGATATCATAGGAATGTCTCATGGTGAAGCACCAAGGCCTGCAAATATAATAAGAAATATTAGGATCATTAATAACCAAAGATGAAAAATGAAAAGGTTTGGTAACACCTTACCTGGTTTAGCGCCTGTTGTACTTCGTTGAACATGCATGGGCCATCCACCTCGTTCATTTTTTCTTGGTATTATTCGGTTATCAAACACTAGAGGTAACTAGCTACCCCAACAGGGGCAGAAAGAACACGGGCATCCTCTGGAACGGTGTTGATAATTGACCACTTCCGACTAGGATCCGCACTCGGGGGCAGGGAATTGGTTGACTAGTCTCGGGCTTGAATTAGACCCACTTGCCCTTGAGGATGAACTTTTCCTCAGTTCTTCTAGCTCACCTAATCCGGTGGCGTCCTCCATAGTGGTTTAGTCCACGTTGTCAAAAAAGCTTCGGAGGGGATTATCCGATCAATGGACCCCCTAATTCAATCACACCTTTATGGTTCGAGCTTCATCGAACATCATTTTTGTGAACGAAGGCGATCTCATTATGTTGATGACACCGGGCGGGGCAGAAATGGCATCTTGAGGGTTCTCGACACTCATTAATGCATCAGCCTCGTGAAATTCAAAGGGATTGGCCTACGTTGTTTCCCTCTCATCTGTCACTCGTTCCTCGGGCATAGATGGTCCATGGTCTAGAAAAGGATCGTCCTCCTCGGGCTCATCCCTGAGTCGGAAGAGTGAGTCCGAGTCAAGCACTCGGGAGCTGGTGCTCTCTTTTGTCTTACGCACCTTCCTTGTTTGCATTTTCTTTTTATCCAAGTCTGATGTATTCCACCTCTTTGGGAATCATCTACATTCAGCCGGAATCAAGTCTGAAGTCCTCAGTCGGACAAAACGGCCTTGCCAACCTCGATCCCGGCCCTCATCAATACTTGAGAACGGGGCCTTACTGGTCCAGTGCACCAACTTTATCAGTACCCCTCGGAACATTTGGTGACTGTATAAATGGAGTAGATGATCCAAAGTAAACCAACATGAGCCGACTTTGTCCACAAAAAACTATAGGAGGATCACGCTCCTCTACAATGAAGGATGAATCTGATCAATGCATACCTCGTATCTCTTACATAAATCTGTTATGACCAGGTCCACTGGTCCCAATGTAAAGAGATAAGTGTAAACACTCAGATATCCCTCGACTTGGGTGGTAATGGCCTCCTCGGGGTCGGGGACCACCATGTTTTTATCGGCCCAGTTGTAGTCTTTCGAACCGTAGGGAGGACCTCTTCGGTAATCGAGAAAATGTATCTCGAGAGCTCCTCACACCGACCCTATACGGAGGAAGGTTTTTCAACCTTGAAATCATCATTGATCGAGCATCCCCCGGGGATGAACATTTTCAGAAGGGGTTCAGGTCCTGGTTTATCAGCGGCCATGCCTGGAGCGGTCTCTTCAACCTCAGTGGGCGGTCGCGAAGTAGAAGATCTTCTTTCTGGGCAATGATTTTGGAAGTCTTTGCCATTATTTCTGAGAGTAAAAATGGAGCAAAATCTGGAAAGGATGAAGAAAGAAAGGAAGTTGAAAAAGTAGACTTGTTAGCTTGAGAAGAAGATGGGTAATTTTTTTTTGCAAAGGACCTTGAATAACAAGGGTAAAAGTGCTAAAGAGTATTGAAATCCTAAGGATTCGAGGGTAGAAAGTTTGATGTAAAGTGAAAAGGAACTAAGGATGTGGTATTTATAGGAACTCGACGACATTTCGCATTCAAGGATAGCTGACTAGCGGCTGACATGCATTTAATGCCACTATGATGTGACTGACGAGACATTTCAGATGTTTTGTCATTTCTGTCACGACATATCGAAGTAGGAATCGGGAGCTCTTGTCATTTCTCGTCGTTTACTCTCCGAAAAATGAGGGGACTATCTGTATACGGATAAAATGGGGCTCGTGATACATGTCGGCCCCCGACATGATAAGACAAGCTTGAAACATGATAACAAAGGGCCGGAATGGAGGAATAGTTCTCATTGAATCAGAGTCCGGAGGCATAACGCCCACCCTCGAGAATATCGGGGTCATGGTTCGGGATCGTTCCTATAATTGAATAACTTCGAAGAACATTGTCGGGTTATCAAGCATGGCCAATAGAATTCGGTGATATCCATGACCGGCCGAATATCACGACAGGGATCTCGGCACGTATGGTTAGGTAACCGGTAATCAGTTAATTAGAAGATTTTTACCTCTTATAAGAATTGTACCTAGAGTGAGACTCTCCTACTATATAAAGGGGGTCTACTGATTCATAACACACATTGTATCACGCAGTCCAAGGCAATATATTATTTTTTCTCAGTTATTAGCTCTTTTCTTGTTCATCAGTACGGGCCACAGTGAGTGCGGATCGAGGGTGAACATTTCACTAAGGCTGAAACTATCCTATGCGTGTGGTTTGAATTTATTTTTATCTTTACTTGTTCAATCTAATCTAATTTAGTGCTTTGTGTCAAATTAATCTACATATCATTAAAACCACTAACAAATTCAATTATTATTCGATTTGAGGGTAAAAAAACACTATTTAGGTTCGTCTTCTCTCTGCCATTTACTTTTTTTAAATTTTTATTGTTTAGTCCTTTTATTTTCTTTGTAAATGCTCACAAATTTAGCTTGCAAATTGTTGCAAAGACTATGATCAAAAATAAATTCAGCAAAAAGTAAAAAAAAACAGAAGTAGAAGAATTAAAAGTTCCGAGCCCAGCAAAAATTGGTATTTCCTTTAGGAATTTAATCAACTTACTTGTAAAGACACAACTGGTCGTTTTGAGCTTTAGCATTTCATTCGGTGATTTGAGACATTGAAAAGCTTCATATTATGTATTATGACTGATTTCGGTTTGCGGTTCAGGATTTATTTGGAAGAATGATTCTCGTTTTAGAAGCTTTTAATAGGAAGAGTTGACCAATGTTTGACTTTTTTTTAAACAAACTCAGAATCAAGTTTTAATTATTTCAATAGGTTCCTATGATGATTTTGAACTTGTACGTATGTTCGAATTTGGTTTCGGAGGTTCTTAGAAGAGTTCGACACTATTTGTTGAAAGTTGGCAATTTGAAGAACTTAAGAGTTCATAAGTTTGACCAAAAGATGGCTTTGATATCATTGGACTCTTATTGGTGTTTCGAGATTTGGATAGGTCTATATAGTTGAACTGAACTGCAAACTTTGGAAGTAATTCGAAGTGTGTAAATGTGATTCGGACACTATTTTGAAAGAATGAAGCTTTAACAACTTAAGAGAAATTCTATTTGGTTTGAGTCTCGATTCATGTTGTGATGTTACTGTGGGTGTTTTGAGGCTTTGGATAAGTTTGGATAATGTATTTGTATTTGTTGGTATGAATGGATGGGGTCCCGATGGGATTGAGTGTGTATTGGATCATTGGTTGAGAAACTAGTTAAGTTAAGGATTTGAAGTTTGACCATGTCAATATCGGGTCAAGATAACCTCTTTATCATGAGTAGGTTCGTAGTGTGTTTTATGATTAAAATGCATATATGATTTGTGCCTGGTGGTTCTGAATGATCTTTTTTTAGTGAATTCCACTAGGCGATACACCTAGGGTTGATTTTCATATACATATAAAGTAAAGTGCAACAAAGGAGGGGGACATGAACCTTACCTCCAAAATATGATAGATATACACTTGGTCCTCTAAACATAATGACTAAGTGAATCCTAAAATTTGATGAGTTAGACCTATGATGATGTACCAATTGCCTATTCTTAGGTTATAGACAATTGTGTATACAAAACCAATGTTAAGTGAGTTTAGGTCAACTATAAAAAAATGCACAAGTGATTCTAAGTCAACTAAATAGATGAGTACGAAGGTCATCTTCCATATACAATAAGTCCTACATCTAGAGTAAATGTAGATTTCTCCTATGGAGTAAGGCAAAAAACAATGGAGTGTGCTATTAACTATCTTCAACTTGGCTCTGACATTGAGGACAAAGAAAGCCAAGTTGAATATAGCTATCAAACTGGCCCATGTAACTAGGCAGAACTGCTGCTGCTGAATGATATTTTGGACAAAAGAGAGTGAGAAAATTCATGCTTCTTTCATCCAGGAAACTCTGGAGCAGACAGGTTTAAATGATGAGCTACTGCATCCTGTAAACTTTTGCTCCTATGAACTGATAGGGAATTTTAGGATAACTAGGTTTGAGCCTCTAAGTGTGTCTTGCTGAATGCCTACAGGGGAAGTAGGTTGGTGTTGGTCTTTGAAAGTGTCCATTTGAGTAGGAACTTTCTGATGATGAGTTGAATAATAAGGTATTGGATGTTGATGGTTAGGTTCCGAGGTCCTGGTTGAAGCAAGCTATGTAGGTTGGTTGAAAAACCTGAGGGTTCTCTGAAGGATCCTGCTAGAAGAGTTTGCCTGTTGTGACAAATTTGTAGAATCCTTATGATAGATCCAAGGTGATTGGTACACTTGTAAGGGATTGAGCATATGAGATGGTAATACCACCATTTGAAAGTGCATCAATAAATTGAAACTGCCTATTGTACCTGCAAAATGCAACAAATAGTTAGAAATAAAAGGTGCTTGCGTTGGTCAATATTTATCATTAGGGAATTGCAGGCATTGGCATCAGTGAGTTGCTGTTCTTTGAACACTGAGTGATGTATGTGCCCAGGTTCTTATGGTTTCTGGGGTATATATGTTCTGGAGGTACCATCTGTTATGATGGATTTCAGGAAGTTGATGTTGGTGTTTATGCTTAATCTTGTAGATATACTAGCTTTAGTCAATTTGTACATCCCCAATAGGATGAGCACTATAAGTAATAATACCACATATTGAGGGTATGTCAATTGTTTTAAACTGTAGGTACCTACAAAAAAGAAACAATGGTTAGAGAGAAAAAGGACATTCCTGTTATATGGATGGGTATCCAGGTTCTTGTGCTTACTAGTCCCTGAAGAGGTGCTGGTATGGTGGTGGTGCTTTGGTTTTGGGGAGGATTGAAGATGATTTGGATTACTTTGTGGTAGAATCTTTGTGATGATCGTTTGGTGTATAATTGGATTCCTGGTTGTTTGGTGTGGGTTTGAGTTGCAAATATGGGTGATGAGGTTGTTTGTGGTGTTGCTATTTATGTTACTTCAGATAGAGGGTAAGGAAGGGGTGTGTGTATGTCATTAGGAGCATGCCTACTCCTATCCCCTGATTGATTTACTCCATAAGGAGTACCAAAGAAGTTGATACCATACACTAAAAAAGAAGCAGTAAGTAGTGCAGTATAATAACAGATTCATCTGCAAAAATGAAGAAGCTGTTAGTTGAAACTAGGGTATCATATCCTTTTTCCTGAAGAGTTTGAGCATGTTGGTATGGTTGAATTTGCTGCCCCAAAACTTTGGTATTTGGACTGTATGGTCTGCTCCCAGGTATTTCAGATGTTCAGCAATATCCATTAGAGTTGGAGGTGGAAGTGTGATTTGATAAAGACTGAAGTTTATTGTTTTCTTATGTCTAAAGGTTTGAGTGATCATAGTAGGGATACAAGAGAGAAGATCTTCTCTAATGTGGCCCCCTTATTCAGTAAAAAGATCTTCAAAATAGTTGCAAGTAGCTTCCCTTATTGCTTTATCCCCCTGTATCCAATTCCCATCTTCATCCTTGATTTTGTGAATATAAAGCTTTCTTCTTCTACATTTTATCAAACTATGAAAATATTTGGAATTGACATCACCATCCTTGAACCATTGCAACTAAGTTGTTTTGTTTTAGAAATCTTCTTCTAATTTCAAATGTCTACTGTATTGAGCCTGTAGACCATGCAGATTCTATCTATCCTCAGGATCATTGGATGCTGCCCATTTTTCTTCTACTTCTTTGACCTTTTGTTTAAATTCTTTGGGTTTCTGAAAGAAGTAACCATATTGTTTTCTGCACCATTTGTTCAAAGCACTAGAAAGTGCCTTGAGTTTTTGATGAAAGGTCCAAATAGCATTTCCATTGTTAGGACCATTCCACACTTCCTGAACTAGAGGCATAAATGATTTGTTCTTCACCCAACAGTTGAGGAATCTAAAGTATTTCTTGATTGAGTTTTGTCTTACATTTATCTCCATCGGAAGAGGAGAATGATCTGAGCCAGTTAAAGCCAAGTGAGTAATGGTAGTTGTAGTAAAGGATCTTATCCAATTGTCATTAACTAAACCTCTGTCCAATATTTTCCACACAATAGAGCATGGACCCCTTCCATTAGATCAAGTGTATCGAGGTCCATAGAAGCCCAGGTCAGTCAGACCACAGTCCTCAATCATGCTTAGAAAGTCAATGCTTTTGTTCATCTGGTAGGGAATTCCCTTAATCTTTTCCCCAATGGAAGCAATTACATTGGAGTCCCTAATGACACATCAAAGAATATTGCATATGGTAGACCTATGTCTGATATTCTCCTAGAGTGGAGCTCTCAATACTGGTTTGCATATGGCATACACAACTGTAAGCTGGATAATTTCACTAAGTTCAACATGCTTCAGTTCAATGGTCATCTGTTGTTTATCCTGATCCAGAAGAGTGCTAGTGAAATCTTGATCAAAGAAGAGCCAAATTTTGTTATTAACATTGGCATCAGCTTGGTTCATAGAGAGCTGAATTCTGAAGTAATCAAGGTAGAAGCCAAGGTGAGGGTTCTCTGAATGGTTCCAACAAAGCAACGAAGGAAAGTTTGTGAATTTCTTTGAGTGTGTTGAGTCTCTCAATAGATACAGAAGTTCTGATACCTCTACCATTCCAAGTGATTGTATTAATCATTTAGGAATGGTAGGGGTTCTTGATTTTGGTGGATTGCTACTGCTTGAGGCAGCTTTGCTTATGGTAAGTCTGGGTGAAGGTCTCATTCTGGAAACATTCTCATGAGAAAGTGTGACATTGTCCTATTTAGAAGCACCATTAACTGCTACCAATAGGAGGTCACAATGCTAGTTTTCATCAATACCATCACGGAACCCATCATCCTCTTCTGAAACCCTAGTTAACTCATCCTCAGATTGTATAAGTCTGTACTATCATCATTCTGACCCGAAGGTGAGTGTCTATTGAAAGACATCATCAGAGCAGATTGATTCCCCAAGTTTGGTTCAGTAGTTTCTGTGGGTGTGTTTGTGCTTGAAGGTTTATCTTTGTTAGAGTGTGCCACTTTCATGTGAGTGTCATCTTCATTAACAAGTTGGCAATTCTCCTCTTGGTTTTGAGGGTGCCTTGTCATTGAAGATGGTGTCTGAGAGTAGATCTCAGGATCCTTATTAGGAGGTTCCTCTGAATGTTTAACTATACTGATACTTGCATTTTTCCTTTGGAGAGCTCTTCTCTTTTTCTGACTTGGTTTATTTTTCTGTATTGTATGTTGATTATGAGCATCAGGAGCCACATGACCTTTGCCTTTGTCCATTATTTTTGCTGCAATTTATTCTGCTTCACAGTGATCATCATCAAGATCCTGAGCTGTATCTGATTGATTACTAATGGTAACAGGGGTTCTAGAGTCATTCTTATGGTCAATCAAAGGTGTTAAAGCACACTCATGCAAATCATGAGGAATACCCACCCCTTTTGGATCCTCATCTTGCATGGTTAAGGTTTTCTCCTGACAATTCTCCTTTCCTCCAATAATTTCAGCAACTTTCACAACATTAATAAGGGAAAGGGAAGAGGTAGCATTCTAAGCCACGAAATCAACATCATTCTCCATTACAACAGGAGGATTAATAGAGGTAGAGGTTGTCATATCTTTTTTAGCCTTATGTTGTTTGGAGTTCTTAATTATCTGAGAATTTTTATTTGAGTGCATCAGTTGGTGGTGATCTGAGGTTTGCTTTGGTACATATGTTTGATGTTGCTTCTTGTTCTGTTGTTGTCCTCCATTAATTTTTTTTTCTGATTTTGCCATTAATTTTTTTGAAGCAATAACCCCTGGTGTTTGGTGTTCCTGAAGGCTTTGTTGAGGTGCAATACTGGCTTCTTTATGTTGTTGTTCTTTTTGTTGATGTCCTTGGTTCTGGCTTGTTGATGCTGCCCAGATATATTTTGCTGATGTTGGCTTTCCCTGATACTTTCCTATGTGACAGAGTCCTTTTTTATTTTATTTTCTTCATCTTTGATTCTAACTGGACAGGATGGTGGAGTATGGTTCAAGTGTTTGCAATACATACAGTAATCAGGAATGTTTTCATATTACACTTCCAGATATAGTCCATCACCATTAATATCTTCGTTTTCATCAAATCCTAACAACACATGATATGGTTTAGGTTTTGTAAGATCAATCGGCATCTTGACATTGACCACACTTCCTCTTATTTTGAAATGATACCAGGTCTAAGTGTAAAGCTTTCCCAACAGAAGATAGTAACACTGTGAGGATCTCCATATAATAGAAATGCCAAGATAGTTCAGGGATGAAAAACCGTAGAGGAATTACACGAGAGTCTTTAGTTGGATTGAAGGTAGGTGTCCAGGCTTGAAGCTTCATAATTTGGCCCTGTATGTACATAAATTGCCTGGTCCATACAGTGACATGATAATACTCATTGTCTAGGTCTATATAGACAGTCCTAGCATTAATGTGTGCTATCTTTACTCCACCTTTCAATTCAGTTTGAGTGAAAAAGATTTTTCTGATAACCTCCATTCTAGGCATGGTGTTGGAGAACTTTCCAACAATTGTGTATTTGCACCTAACTGCAAGCTTGGCCACGTAGTCACTTCTGCTGAAGATCACAACTGGTTGACCTTGCTTTGTTGTGATCCTAGGTGGTGTGAACTCTATCGGTTCAATTTCTGCTTCATGTCTTGCTCTCAATTTGGTTACATATGAGTGAGTGACTATGGGTGGTGGTGGGGCAGGGGAGTTGTTTAGTTGTTTGGCCTTAGGGATAGGATCTTAAGTTTGGCTTTTGGTGTTGGTGGTGGGATAAGTTTGATTGATTGTTAGATGTGGTATGGGGCCTTTGGTGTGACTAGGCTTGTAAAAGTCGGATGACATTTTAAGAAGGTTATTGTTGCTGTTGCTATGCTGGTTTTTTAGTACATGGTATAGTGTTGGTGCATTTATTTCTTCTACTTGTGATTGTGTGGTAAGAGGGTTAACATTGTGATGGTTTGGGTTTGGTTGGGGTTGTTGTGATTGTCTCGCCCCATTTTTCTCGCAAAATCGGGTTTATAACATTTGGGAGGACAACTCGTTCCCTTTTGGGAACTAGGTTTGCATAGAAGAGTCGCCACCTAATGTTAAAGTGCATTAGGACACTAAAAGGGTTTGTTTTGAGTAACTAGAGATTGGGTAAGGGCTTGAAATTATCCCAAGGGGAAGGTGTTAGGCACCCCTCAGGATCCACTAGTGTGGTTCCAGGCCAGACTATTGTTGTGAATTTAGGTGCAGACAACATGTAGGCAAACAAAACTTCAAATAAGAGGGGATTTTTATGTAATGGTTACAAATAAACAAAAGTAAGAAAAAGGAACTAAAAGAGTTGATTTTCATAAAAGAAATGGTTTAAAAGATTTAAAAGAAACAAAGAAAACAAAGGGAAGGAGGGGGGGGGTTCTAGGTTTATTAATAATATGGATCACCCCACACAACATCCGGTAATCACTCCTCAATGAGGGGCTACACGTGACGTTGTCATCATATCCATATCTACCCTTTCACACCCCATTAAGGTATTAAACCACGGAATGATCTCATTTACTTATTGCATGCTATTACCCGCTCCAATCCTATCAGCCCCTGAGGCACTTGGGACTACTAATCTTAGAGGGACGAGGTATTGGGCTTATTTGTGGTTTCAAAAGGTAAAATACTAAGGCGACAAACAAAACACATATAGCAAGTTTGGGGAAGCATATAAACAAATAAAAGGGCTCAAACAGACCTTCTTTAAACCAAAGAAAGCACATAATGTAGCATAACTTGCATGTAATGTTTAAGGTCTGATTAAAACTTAAAGGGTCGAGGCAGACTAATTTATTACATAGTTCAGATAAGAATCCCGAATCAGGCCCGCTTGCTGGTTGTAGCAAATAAAATTTGATTTAGTTTATAAACTTTCATTTTATGGCTTGCCTAAGTGCTGGACGAAGACCTATAAGCATGATATCTACTGATTCTAGAAACAATGAAGTGAATAGATTACATACTGAAGAAAGAAAGGCGAATTTTTAGCAAAAGATCGCCAGTTCTGCAACTGGTAATGCATTATTACTGCTAATTTTAGGCTTATAAACGAGTGAGGCGATTCACATTCGATTAAAGCTCCTATAGGCATGCTTTCTATGCGTTTGTCGATTTTAGAACACCTTCATAGACATAGTGAAATGCTGAAAACCTACAAACATGATATCTAGGTACTGTACTATATGAACATGATATCTAATGGTAGTTGGTTATTAAGACCTATAAACATATTTGCCTAATGAGAAATGGATATGAAAGATTCAGAAAATCCGATAGGCATATTTTCTACATGCATATGCAGAATTCAGATTTCGAGTAATTATAGACATGGTATCTACATGAGAGTGCAGAAATTCCTATAGGCAGGTTATCTAATGTGAGAATGCAGAAATCCTATAGACATGGTATCTATATGGAAGTGTAGAAATCAGAGATTCCTATAGAAATGGTATCTACATAAGAGTGCAGAAAATCAGAAATATATTATAGGCATGGTATCTATATGGGAATGCAAGATTCCTATAGACATGGTGTTCATATGAGAATACAGGAATTCATATACTCCTATAGGCAGGTTATCTACCCCTTTTGCATACATAGTTACCCCTCCTTTTTCACTAGCCATCCCCGAGAGTTTGCTACCAAGTTATTACAGCCCAGAAAAGTAAAGTAAAAAAAATACATCGGAAATTAAAAGTACAACCAAGGAGAGCCTGATTCAGACTTCCTATCTGAAGTATGAAGTAAACCAACTCCAAGAGGTCATATTTCAAAGCCTTTCTCCCATTTGGGGTGTGTCAAAGTTCCCTAAGAGTCTCATATGAACTCCGGGCAGTGCTTACACCCAAATGTATCACCAGATTAAGATATAGTGCAGTGTGGAAGTGCCAGCCCTCAGGTGTCCAAGTTCAGAGGGAACTCAAGGTCCCAAGGTAAGGCTCACAAGAGGGGGGCAACAGGTAGGGACTTAAGAGAGAGTGCAAGTGCAGAAGTAGGATTTTGAAAGGGGAAAGGGAAAAAGGGAAGCAGCTTAAATCAGTACACATAAGGGTATAAGGGAATGGGGAATTTGCAAGAGGCAAAAGAAAAGTAGGCTGAAGGGCATACCCAGCAATGGGATATGCTGGCATACCCTCTAGTCTGTTTGCTTAGAGGTCAAGACCCCAATGGTTCAAACTTAATTCATGGACAACAACTTACATTTCCATGCCTTAAGTCACAACTCAAAACATATAAGGGTGATATGGGAATAGGGGTTCATAACAAAACACACATAAGGAAATCAGTATGCCAATTGAAGCGCTGAGATATACAGAAACAGCAGGTGAACATGGATACAAAAGCAGCAAATACACATTGTTGTGGTACTAAAGATTGAATCCGGACATACCAGTTTCACAGAGACAAATTGAGAAAAGCAGTAGATCTTGCAAACAGGACACAGTACAGACAAGAAGAGAATACTATTGTGTATAAATATGAGTTCCGAAAGACTGTGAATGAGTCCTAACTTTGTGTGAAAGAGTCGTGCATTTATAGTGTGAAAATCAGGCAGAAATAAGGTAAGAAAGTAATTAAGGAACTAATAATTAATTAGGGATCGATCACACAAGACTTCCTTTAATTAAGGAATTAAGATTCAAAGGGGAAAACTATTTAAGGGAAGAAGTCAAATAAATATCTTGTGCAAAGCATGCAATTAGGGGCAAATACATAAAAAGTTATTTAAGGACAGAACTTTGAAATACACGGTTGTATAAATAAGGTAAGAAAATCAATTAGTAGCCAGTAAATCAAGAGTCAGAGATTTTGTAATTATTGGTCCATGAATGAACCAAGTCAGAAAAGCTGAGAAAGGTTTTAACTTAAGTCGAATCACTGGGAAATCAGCAAACAATGGAAAGAAATCAATCAGACCTATTCAGAAGGAAATCTGAACTAATCACAAATTTGAAAGCTATTTTAGAAGGAAGTTCATCACATATAAAGAGCATACGAACATGTTAAGTTGAAAGAGGATTTCGTGTCATTGCAAAATTAGTAGATAATAGACTACAAGATCATGGTTGTCACATAGGTTAGCAATGTAGAAGAGAAGTAGCATCTAGTAGCATACAAAAGATCCAGTGTAAAGGACCTTAGAAGAGTTTAGAAAAAGTCAGAATTATATGAAAAACAAAGATGTCAAAACTCAGTTCAGAGACTCGAAATAGGTACGAAAGAGTTAGGGTTTTTGAAATAAAACCAGTTCAGGCAAATCACATAGCCAATGGCTTCCCAACATGGAAGAAACCCCCAAATTCTAGGGTTTCTATCATCAGAAAGCAACAGAAACTCATGAGAAACATGATAGAAGAATAACATGTGAAACACAGCAGAAGATCTCAAAGAAAACATGGTAGAAGAAACTAATACGAAACATACTGGAGATATTGATAAGAACAGCAGGAGAAACATGTTAAGAAGTATTAGAAGAAACTAAACTAGAACGTAGTATAAGGAACTTAGTAGGAAACACTCAAGAACACAGTGGGGGAAAATATAGTAGAAGAAACACACAAGAACATAGTAGAGGAAAATACAGTAGAAGAAACATGCAAAAGAAAGAGAAAATCTGAGAAAACATCTAAATATTTCAGAAAAACCCTAGATCGGAAAAAGAGATGGTTTTGAAAGTATAATTTTTGAAAGAAAATCCAGAAAATCGTTTAAAAACTTAGGGTAAGCATAAATCTGGAACAAATTTAAAGAGATCAGAAAAACCTCAAAACTAGGGTTTTTAGAGGAGCCCAAACGATGAGAAAGGCTTGGATGTAAGTAAGAGGAGTCGACACCAGGCTTCAAAATAGACATAGCTTGCCGGATCAGGATTGGAGATGACCGGGAACTTGAGTCGACAAAGGTCTAAACCCAACTCTTCATGGTCGATCCACGCAGCTTCAGTAACCCAACGTGAGGAGCTATAGGTGGCTTTGTGGTGGTGAAACCACCATGGATTCATGTTAGAAAGTGGCCGGAGAAGGTGAACAGAACTCATCGTAGAGGAGGGGAGGGGGAAAGTTCTAGAGAGAACCAGAGGTAGAGAGATAGAGACAAGTGAGGAATGAGAGGGGTATTGGGGGGGGTCGTTATGTTAAAAAGGGTAAGGACGGATGAGGGCCATTGATCTTTTTGATCAACGGCCAGGATTTAACAAGGTTCTGGGTCGGGTAGGGGTAATTGGGGCTTGGGTCGGGTAATCTAAAATTGGGCTGAAAATTGAGTTCCAATTTAGGATTCAGATTTTAGGCTAAAATTGAAACGAATTGGGCTATTATTTAAATAACCAATTTTCCCCTTTAAAATTATAAACAAAATAGTAAATTAATTTTTGGAAATAAATTGAAAGCATCAAAATTATTTATAATACATAATTATCAATTAAAAAATATAAAATCTCATTTTATGCATATGAAACGAATTTAAACCTAAAAAAGGCTAATATTGCAATTATGCAATTCTATCCTTAAAAAATATCAAATAATTTTGTAAAAATGCGTAAACAATACCTTAGCTATATTTTATTATAAACATAAGACTCCAATAAATGAATCACCAAAATGATAGTTTTGGGAATAATTAGTGGGTTTTCTTGATAAAATAGGGCAGTAAATTGATTTAAAAATCTTTGAAAAATTAAGAAAAATAATGTAGCCTTGGAAAATACTCATATATGCTTATACATTCTATTTTGAAAGGTATTTTATATAAGAAAAAATATAGGGAAAAAATTGGTTGTCAACAGCTGTCCATCTTTACCCGGGAAGGATGAAAGAGTTGTTGGGTAAAGATATGATGGCCAATTTTGATAGAACGAAGTGGTTTGAAGAGGCCGGCCGCGCCCTGGATTCTGAGCTGCCCACATATCCCTGGTCTTATAGGAATCAGGCCATATGTAGTTCAGGATCCATCTGCGGAGTATGCTGATGGAGACTTTTAAGAACGGACGCAATGGGATGAATGGTTAAGGTCTAATAGGGGTACGAGAACTGGAGCAAGATTGCTCTTGATGAGACGGCCGTTGCTCGCCGGTTTACCTACAAATAAGCAATACAAGCATATATTGTGCGTAAATTTAAACATGATGCAAGTTCCCGTCGGACCGTGAATGTTGTCTTTGGACGGTTAGGATGACGTCCTCAGACCATGACGTCCTGGGCCATGAAGCGTATGATAAGGGATTCACAGGCCATGAAATGATACTCTCGGGCTATGAGAATGATGCCTCCAAACTATGACGCCTTTGAATAATGATATGCAAAAGATAAAAGGTGTCCCCAGGCCATGGCATGGCGTTCTCGGGCTATGAAAATGGTGCCTCCGAACAATGACGCCTTTGGATAGATTAGCGATCTTTCAGCCCATGAGATGTAGAATGTGGCGATCTTTCTGCCGATGCAAGATGTAAATGAAGTGGTGATCTTTCAGCCGATGCAAGACGTAAATAAAGTGGCGATATTTCAGCCATGCAAGATGTAAAAGTGGCGATCTTTCAGCCATGCAAATGTAAGTAAGGTGGCGATCTTTCAGCCAATGCAAATGTAAAGGTGGCGATCTTTCAGCCATGCAAATGGAGGTAGAGCTTCACCTTAGAAGGCAGAATGGTAGCCTTATGAAATGCCAAAAAATGCAGATGGAGGAAGAGATTAACCTCGGAAGGCAGAATGGTAGCCTTATGCAATGCAAGAAAATGCACATGGAGGTAGAGCTTAACCTTGGAAGGTAGAATGGTAGCCTTATGCAATGCAAGAATGCAGATGGAGACAAAGCTTAGTCTCGGAAGGCAGAATGGTAGCCTTATGCAATGCAGAAAATCTAGATGGAGGTAGAGCTTAACCTTGGAAGGCAGAATGGTAGCCTTATGCAATGCAAAAAATGCAAATGGAGATAGAGCTTAGTCTCAAAAGGCATAACAGTAGCTTTATGCAATGCAGAGAATGTAGATGGAGGTAGAGCTTAACTAGGAAGGCAGAATGGTAGCCTTATGCAATGCAGAAAATGCAGATGGAGACAAAGCTTAGTCTCGGAAGGTAGAATTATAGCCTTATGCAATGTAGAGAATGCAGATGGAGATAGAGCTTAGTCTTGGAATGCATAATGGTAGCCTTATGCAAGAAATGAAAGACATTGAGTTTTCTTAGCTGATAGCTGATTGCGATATTTTGGCTGCTGGGGGTATTGTGCCTGCTGGGGACACTGTTGTGTGCGGATAAAACCTATGAGTGATTGCCACGGTTCTGAGAGTTGTATTCTTGACTAATGTTTGTCTCGTGAGCATATGGTATATTTGATGATTTTACAACTCAAGTTCCTGCATCTAAAGAAAAATCGTGAGCTTTGTAAAGGGGAAAGGTTAGTTCGTGTCCCCTGCTGGCTTTGCTTGACCTGCTCGATTTTGATCTGGTGATACTGCTCGTATAATTGGGGTAGCGTTACTAAACAGATTGATTTCAGAAATAAATATGCATGCTTTTAGTAAATAAAATGTAACATAAATACATAATTAAGAATATTTTTCTTTAGATGAATCGACGACTGCGACGTGGTTCAAGACATTGCAACTTCTTTTGCTCCAGAATTTTGAGGGTCTGCAACTTCTCTTGCTCCAGAATTTGGAGGGTCCTTCTCAAAATTCTGCCCCAGTTTACTGGGCTGCTGCTTATGATGTATGCCTGCGGCGAATGGCTAAAATCACTTCGAAATTTTGAGGGTCCCCCTCAAAATTCTGTCCCATTTTCCAATTGCGGGAGGGAAATGAAAATTTTATTGACTTGTGACCGAACCCAAAGGGCTGCTTACGTATCCCCTCTTAAACGGGAATCAGGTCAGGCGTAGTTCAAATTACATCATAAAGGAAAGTATAAAGATTACACATAGTATCGTTTGACTGCGTCTGAATTGATCGGTTTTGGCCAAACTTCTCCGTCCATTTCTACAAGTATGAGGGCTCCTCCTGTTAGAACCCGGTGAACCATATACGGACCCTGCCAGTTGGGAGAGAATTTCCCTTTGGCTTCATCTTGATACGGGAAAATCTTCTTTAATACCAGCTACCCTGGTGTGAATTATCTCAGCTTGACTCTTTTGTTGAAGGCTCTGGACATTCTGTTCTGATAAAGCTGACCATGGAAAACTGTATTCATTCTATTTCCGTCTATAAGAGCCAGCTGCTTGTAAAGACTCTTCACCCACTCTGCATCGCCGAGTTCTGCTTCCTGTATGATCCTCAAGGAAGGGATTTCTACTTCAGCGGGAATGACTGCTTCTGTACCATAAACCAATATGTAGGGCATCCAAATGATGTGTGGACTATGGTGCGGTACCCCAATAAAGCAAATGATAACTTCTCATGCCACTGTTTATGAGTCTCTATAATTTTCCTTAGTATCTTCTTGATATTCTTATTGGCGGCTTCTACTACTCCGTTCATCTAAGGTCTATAGGCTGTAGAATTCTTGTGTTTGATCATGAAGGTTTCACACATGGCTTTCATCAAATCACTATTGATATTGGAATCATTATCAGTGATGATTGATTCTGGGATCCCGAATCGACAAACAATACGATCGCGGACGAAGTCTGTCACGACTTTCTTAGTCACTGCTCTGTAAGATGCTGCTTCAACCCATTTGGAGAAATAATCAATTGCTACTAGGATGAACCTGTGCCCGTTTAATGCGGAAGGTTCGATTGGTCCGATGACATCCATTCTCCAGGTGGCGAACGGCCATGGCGAGCTTGATGCATTAAGAACATTTGGTGGCACCTTTATCATGTCTGTATGTATCTGACAGCGGTGGCACTTTCGGACATACTGGATGCAGTCCATTTCCATAGTCATCCAAAAATAGCCAGCCTAGAGTATCTTCTTGGCTAAGGCAAAACCGTTCATATGAGGACCGCAAGTCCCAACATGGATTTCTTCTAGTAGTTTAGATGTTTCCTTTGCATCGACACACCTCAGTAATCCCAAATCCGGAGTCCTCCTATACAGGATTCCTCCGCTGTGAAAGAAATTGTTGGACAACCTCCAAAGTGTGCATTTCTGAGTAGGATTTGTGAGCTTTAGGTATTCTCCTTTTTCCAAGTATTCCTTGATATCATGAAACCAAGGCTTTCTGTCTGCTTCTTCATCGACATAAGTACAATAGGCTGGCAGATCATGGACCTCTATTGGAATGGGGTCAATGAAGTTCTTGTCTAGATGTTGTATCATGGATGATAGGGTAGCCAATGCATCGGCGAACTCATTCTGGACTCTGGGAACATGCTGGAACTCCGTCTTTGTGAACCTCTTTCTCAACTCCTGTACATGATGCAGATAAGGGAGTATTTTGGAATTCTTAGTTGCCCATTCTTCTCAGACCTGATGTATAAGCAAATTTGTATCCCTAATTACTAGCAACTCTTGAATGTTCATGTCAGTGGCCATCTTGAGCCCTAAGATGCAGGCTTCATACTCGGTAAAATTGTATGTGCAGGGGAACCTGAGTTTGGTAGACACTGGATAATGCTGACCGATTTCTGATACTAGGACCGCTCATATGCCAACTCCTTTGAAATTTGCTGCTCCATTGAAAAATATTCTCCAACCATCATAGGACTCTGCAATATCTTCTCCTATGTATTCTCCGTCCATGGGATTTTTAGCAAGGTGATCTGCTAGTGCCTGTCCTTTGATTGCTTTCTGAGTCACGTAGACGATGTCAAATTTGCTCAACAGGATTTGCCATTTGGCCAGCTTACCAGTGGGCATGGGCTTCTAAAAGATGTACTTCAAAGGATCCATCCTTGATATGAGATATGTAGTGTAGGCACAGAAGTAGTGCCTCAACTTCTGAGCTACCCAAGTCAAAGCACAACAGGTGCGCTCTAACAGAGAATACCGAGCCTCATACGGGGTGAACTTCTTACTAACGTAATAGATGGCCTGCTCCTTCCTCCCCATTTCATCATGTTTCCCCAGAACACAACCGAACGCTCCATCCAATACTGCGAGGTAGAGTAATAGAGGTCTACCTGGCTCGGGCGGGACCAAAATTGGTGGTGTTGATAGGTACTCCTTGATTCTGTCGAAGGCCTTTTGGCAGTCATTAGTCCATTCGGTAGCGACGTCCTTTTTCAACATCTTAAAGATTGGCTCATAGATGATAGTAGATTGTGCTTTGAACTGGCTGATGTAGTTGAGTCTCCCCAAGAAGCTCATTATGTCCTTCTTATTCTTTCGCAGTGGCAGTTCTTGATTAGCTTTGACCTTTGATGGATCCAGTTCTATCCCTCGGCGACTCACAATGAACCTAAGTAGTTTTTCGGCATGAACCCCAAATGCACATTTCGCATGATTCAGTTTCAGGTTGTACCTTCTTAGTCTGTTGAATAACTTCCTCAAATCTTCCGTGTGATCAGTGGCTTTCTTGGACTTTATGATGACATCATCTACATACACCTCAATCTCCTTGTGTATCATATCATGGAAAATAGTAGTCACGGCCCTCATGTAGGTGTCCCTTGCATTTTTCAACCCGAATTGAATCATCTTGTAGCAGTACATCCCCCACGGTATGATGAAAGCCATTTTCTCAGCATCTTCTTCGTCCATCCAGATCTGATGATATCCAGCGAACCAATCTTCAAATGATTGCAACTCATGCTTGGCGCAATTGTCGATCAGGATGTGTATGTTCGGCAAGGGGAAGTCGTCCTTTGGACTGGCCCGATTGAGATTCCGGTAGTTGACACAGACTCTGACCTTCCCATCCTTCATCGGCACCGGCACGATACTGGCTAACGATGTCGGATATTCTACTATCCTGAGAACCTTAGCTTTGACCTGCTTAGTGACTTCTTCTTTGATCTTCAAACTCATATCAGGCTTGAACTTTCTGAGCTTCTACTTTACCGGTGGACATGTCGGATCAGTTGGCAGTTTGTGGGCCACAATAGATGTTCTAAGACCAGTCATGTCATCATATGACCAGGCGAATATGTCCTCGTATTTTCTTAGAAATTTTGTGTACTCTTCCTTTTCTGACGGTGATAAGTGAATGTTTATTCGTGTTTCTTTGACATTTTCTACATCTCCCAGGTTAACAATCTCAGTCTCATCCAGGTTGGACTTCAGCCTCTTCTCAAAGTTCTCGACTCCTTTAACAATCTCTTCTGGTATATCATCTTCCTCTGAATCTATGTCCGTTTGTTGCGTTGCCTCATTGCATGTGACAACCATTGGTTCATCAAGATAGGTAATAGTAATGCTGTATAAATAAAGTAATGAGAGAAAATAATAAGAGTAAGATTTGTAAGGAAACCAAAATGCTTTGATAAATTTCATAACTATTTTGAACATTGGAAGATCTTATTACGAAAATTCAAAATGCGAAAGGAAAATCAACTAGTAAAAATAAAAAATAGTGCATGATGCTTTGTTCAGCCTTGCTACCCCGAGGCTTTTCGGGCTCTGGTGGTTCTGATGGTGCAATTGTTGAGGCATGCTCCTCGGCTTATGGCCTGTATGGAAGGGCCTTCCTCCCCCTCCTCCTTGAAAATGACACAACAATCCATGCCATCTTCTTCTAGGAACAATTTCCTCACTGCTGCCAGTGCTTCCTCCTCTTCCAACCCATAGATAACATCGGCCGGCTAGAAAGTCTGCCCCAAATGTGGTATTGGCTGCTCCAGCGGGTAGTATGGACCGTGCCATGGTGGCGACCAGTTGTTGAATTTCTCCTAAGTATACTCGTATCCCAGACCAAAAATGGTGCCATATTTCTTCAGTTTGATAGGCTTGGCAATTCCTTGGAGGGTCTTGCCAAGTCCCTTGCCAAGTTCACATCCGCTCTAGTTCAATATGCTTTCAATTTTGTTGTCCCACCATTTGTCTTTGTCACCGGCGTTGACTAGCTCGATGTGGTGATAGGTTTCCCCGCCTATATTTTTTCTTCCTCCGATTGCTGGGATGGTTTGGCAACTGTATATGGGATTGCTACCATCACCGTGAATGATCACCTCTTGGTGATTCCATTCAAACTTCACTGCCTGATGTAGTTTTGACACTATAGCCCTAGCGGCATGAATCCATGGCTGTCCCAATAGCAAGTTGTAAGATACTGGCATATCTATTACTTGGAAATTGACATCGAACCTAGTAGGCCCTATTTGTAAGCACAAACTAATTTCCCCAATAGTGGACCTTTGGGAACCGTCGAAAGCTTTGACGCTGATGGCCCCATCCTTGATCTCATGCAGACCCTTTCCCAATGTCTGAGTGTTACAAACGAAAAAATATTGAGGCTGGACCCTCCATCAATTAAGATCCTAGTGATAAAATAATCTTCGCATTTTGCACGGTGATGTGCAATGCTTTGTTGTGACTCAACCCTTCTGGTGGCAGCTCATCTTCATGAAAAGTGATCTTGTGACTTTCCAATACCTGCCCTACCATGTTCGCCATTTCTCCTCCAGTGATGTTGCTTGGTACATATGCCTCACTCAGCACCTTCAACAAGGCATTCTTATGTGCATCAGAACTTTACAACAAAGCTAGGATAGATATTTGTGCCGATGTTTTGTTCAGCTGATCAATGACTGAGTATTCCTTGGCTGTCTTTCTCTAGAGATCATCGGGCCCAATATCAGTGATGGTCTACCGAACAAAGGCCTGCTTACTCAACTCAGCTAAATGGTCCGGAGTATAAACCCGGGCGGTTATTGTCAAACCCTGTGCCACAACTGTTACCCCAAACTTGGCTTTCCCTTTCCTTCTCGCCTCGACTATGTAATCCCAAGGTATGGAATTTGTATGGAACGGTGTTATCGTCTACATTGTTACTAGAATGGGCACCTTTACTCCAAACGGAGCATGTGCTTTGGGAGGTAAACCTGCAACTTCAAACAGTGCGATTGCATTTGCTGGAGTCACTAATTCAACCTCGATTGGTGTTGGTGTCTTTGCAGGGAGTGGTGCTTCAAACGCAAGTGGTGCATACATGTTTACCTCGGCATCCCTAGAGGCTAAGTCTGGACTACAATTGGATTAAGGGTAACTATTTGCTTTTTTGGTTCGTCACCTTCTGTGATTAAACCGATCGATCCTTTGGGATCCCAATCATCCTCTATTTCAATCATGTGAACACCTCCACCCATATGGTCCGACAGAGGGTTGTTGTGGACCTTTAGAGTAGTCTCCTTTGCCATAATGATCTTGATATCAATCAGAGTCTGGATCTTATCTTTTAGAGATCGACATTCATTAATGGTATGTCCCTTCATGTCGGAATGGTATGCACATGATTTATTTGGATTGACCCACTGAGAAGGGGTTTTAAGGGTTATAGCAGGGATAAGGGTAACATAACCAACAGCTTTGAGCCTTTCATACAGCTGGTCAATTGGTTCAGCAATGGCAGTGTACTGTTTGGGGGGTCTGCGGTCAAAATTTGGTCGAGGTCTAGGAACGTTTTGATGTGCGGGAGGTGACTGATAGTGGGATGGTTGAGTATTGTAGGCTTGATAGACATGTGCAGGTTGGGAGTATCTTCGTGAGGTAGGTTGATATGTGGGAGGTGGAGATGATTTGATAAGTGGGTGGTGGAGTCTGGTGAGAGGGTGAGGGTGTTTGGTACTTCGGAGTAGGTTGATATGTGAGTGGAGGAATTGGATATGCTTGGTATTTGATAGGGATTTGGTCCTCTGTGCAACCATTACAGCACCTACGTCCCTTTTCTTGGACGTACCACCAGACTGTAAAGCCTTATTGGTAGCTTGTAAGGCTTCAAAGTTCGTAACCATACTACTTTTGATGCCTTCCTCTATCCTCTCCCCTATCTTGATGATGTCGGAAAATTTCTTACTCTCAATCAACATCAGACTTTCATAGTACTGCTGGTCTTGAGCCCGGATGAAAAACTTGTTCATTTGTTCTTCTTCTAAAGCCGGTCTGACCTTAGCAGTTTCTGATCTCCAACGAGTAGCGTACTCGCGGAATGTTTCCGTAGGCTTCTTCTTTAAATTCTGGATGTAGAACACATCTGGCGCATTTTTTGCGTTGAACCTGAACCTGCCCATAAAGTCAGACGCCAAACTCACCCAGTTTGACAATTTCTTTGGGATTGGTTAATGTACCAAGATAGATCATCTCCTCTCAGACTCCTCATGAAAAGCTTCATGCGAATCCTTTCATCCTTCCCTACTCCGGCCAACTTGTCACAGTATGTTCTGAAGTGGACTCTCGGATCCCCTGTACCATGAAACATCTCGAACGTAGGAGGTTTGTACCCCTCGGGAAGTTCAACATCCGGTTTTATGCAAAGATCTTCGTAGTTCAACCCTTCAATCCCCTTACTTCCTTTGACGCTCTAAATTCGGCTAGTCAACGTCTTAAGCTCTTTAGCCAGACTCCTGATGAGTGAGTCTTTATCATCAGACTCAACTGTGCTTGAAATGGGTTGGGTGGAGTGTGGCATGGTTTCCACGTAGATGGGGGTGTTATGATGAGTGTGGGAGTGGTCATTTGTGAAATTCAAAGGCTCAGGGATGAGCAGTGGAGTATTGTTGGATGTGTGGCAAGTATTGCAGTGGTTGTAAGGAGTGGGATGGTTTCGTGGATTTGGGATGTTTTATGGAGGCATGGGGTTCTAAGCATTTGGAAAATTGATATCCGGAGTGGTGAGGGAAAATGACACGTTTGCCAGATTCTAGACCTTATCAAGTTCCTCCTGAAATTTTAACAGTTTCTGCTCGAGTTGGGGCGCACTTTCTTTGGAGACCTGAGCACCATGAGTGACCTCTACCCGTTCAGTTGAGTTTTCCTTTCTAGTGTTGTTCAAATCTTCCATCTTTCCTTTGTTCCTGCTTCTGATAGGACTAGGAGGAGGAGTGGGTGGAGGGCCCTTTGATCTTGTGGAATATAATGACGATGCCAGAGTGCACGAACTAACCTTTGGGGAGGGGAATAAATAAAACAAACGTAAAAAGGTAACAAGTCAGTGCGAATTATAAGAAAAATGTTGCGATGTTTAAACACATAGTACAAGAATGTAAATCATGTCCTATTTGGGAACCCCTTTGTGCCCGAGGTAGGCCTAGCAACAAATTGATTTGGAGAACTTAGGATGCAAAATACCTCATTTTATTGATAAAAGTAGACAAATCCCAAAACGACACTAAATAACAAGAAATAAAATGTCGCTAGTGGCCATTGGACTTATTACATTTCCTAAAGCAAAAAGAAAAGGACCCTATCTATTTGGTCCCAGAAGAACCTTCCCCAGACTCGGCATCGTCGAATAGCTTTCCCATCTCGTGAAGTCCTAACAATAGGTAGGCTATGGCTAGATGTTCTCCCTCATTTCCCTTAGCATTTTGGCAATCATCGATCCTTTTGAGGAACTTCCTTTCTAGCTCCACTATGCCTCGCTTCAAATATCCCAATCACTTGTTGGCACTGACAGCCATGTCTTTCCACTCCTTAATCAATTTTTGGGTGGCTTCTTGTATCTCACGGTGCTCGCTTTCACATTCCCGGATCCTCTTGCGCAGTTGATTGTATTTGACCTATGCCTCGGCCCTTTCATCTATGATCCTGTGGCCCCTAGTAAGTCCTGGCTGACATAGACCATCGTGATTAGATTCCAACCAGCCTGAATAGTATGGAGTACAACCAGCATGGTATCTATCTTGTTCGATAGTGTCTCTTCCCATGATGATCTTGCAATGCCACATATGCTAAGCTTGGCACTTATAAGGACTGTTATCAGCTTGGAAGTCAGCCCAGAAGTGACTCATCTTGTCTACCCTTGGTATAACCTGCTTCCTACCAGCCTATCTCATAACTCAGAGAGGGAGATAATGTTAGGTTCCTCTCAGACCGATTAGTATCAGAAACAGCGCATCCCTGGATTGGACGATGAACTCCTCAGTAGGGAACTACTCGAACATCCATTGTACTTGATCCTCAGTTAGATTTTCAAACAACTCTAACCATCCCTTGGCGTCTTCTTGCTGGGCGAACATGTTGGGCATGTAGTTTATTCGTTTCGGATGATGGAAGGGGATATGATCGTCCCAGTCTCTTCGCTGGATTTCCTGTCGGTATTTACCCCTTTGTAGATGCTCCATGAGCCAACATTGAAGTAGCAAATTGCAGCCTTCGAAGCGTTTGGCTCCTCGTTGACACTTCTCCAAGGCTCGGTATATCTCTGCAATAATCATGGGCACAATGCTGAATGGTTGCCCACCAATTCCCTCCATTAGAGTTTTGGTTACCATAGCTATCCTGGTGTGGATCCTGGCTTTCTTCATTCGAAACACTATCATCGCCAGGAAGCAAAACATGAAGACAAAGACCCTTCGGTGAATATGCCCCAATGACGTGAGGGCGAACTCGTCAGGATAAGTACGGTAAGATTTGTTGTGACCATACCTCTAGCACAAATAATCAAAGGGAATATACGACTCTTTCAAGCATGTAATATTTGGATTCTTCTTTAGACCCATCATTTTGAGGAAACCTCTACCCAGAGTTTCCCATGGTATACCAACTAATCCTCCTATTTCCTCCAGCAGGGGTGTAATCTCAATGTCCCTGAAGCAGAATACAGACCTATCACAATCCCAAAACAGAGTAGCAGCTTCTATGATCTTGTTGTTAGGTTGGATTTCCAAGAGAGAAGGTAGATTTCCTAGGTATTTTAGGACAAAAATCTGATCACTAGAATGAAGATCCTCCCACTAGCTTAGCAATTTTGGGTGGATGTTGGTGACCATGCCGAATCTGAGGACTTTGTGCCTCATATTTGTGCAAGACAAAAGTGTTAGGTCCTTCCCCCCCCCCCACCAGACTCGACTATTTAACATCAACAATTAGCATGAAGCATTTAGTTCTCCAAATAAATGCACAGAACGTGGTGATGCCCATTTGGGTTATAGGAAAACCCAGTGGACTTTGGACAAGGCTATCTTAAAGAGTCATTATACGGAAAACATAATTGACTCTGCTGGGTTTGACCATGATGCATGCACAATTAAACAGAGTAAGGTTTTTATGGGGTTTTAGACTAGTACCCTTGAGCGGACAACTCAAGGGGAAAAGGCACGGAACCATCGACTACACCGTTGATTGACTGGTTTTACCGCAAATAAGCCTTTTCTGGATTTAGGGGGTGATAATATCGGAAGAGCATAACCACTCATTATAAGCGTTGCTATGGTATTTGTTTGGCACGAGTGCAATATGATGTTGAGCATGATTATGCAATAATTAAAGCAGATTGTCACGTATTTGCACGTTAGGAAAGCGGTAAATACAACAGTTTTTCATAACTTAAAGTTGTAGTAAAGGAAAGCAGTAAAGAAAAGTAATAATTGCAATCGAAAAGGAAATTAAATGCTTAAAAGAAAAAACAAATAATTGCGCATAAAGAAGCATAAATTCACAATGATAGTCTGAAATGGTAAAATCCTAAAAGTCCCCAGCAGAGTCGCCATGTTGTCGCGCCCCTTTTTCTCGCGAATGATAGCATATAAAATCTGATTTAGTTTATAAACTTTCACCCTATGGCTTGCCTAAGTGCTGGACGAAGACCTATAGGCATGATATCTACTAATTCCAGAAACAATGAAGTGAATTGATTACATACTGAAGAAAGAAAGGCAAATTTTTAGCAAAACATCGCTAGTTCAGCAACTGGTAATGCATTATACTGCTGAGTTTAGGCTTATAAACGAGTGAGGCGATTCAGATTTGATTAAAGCTCCTATAGGCATGCTTTCTATGCGGTTGTCGATTTTAGAACACCTTCATAGACATAGTGAAATGCAGAAATCCTACAAACATGATATCTAGGTACTGTACTATATGAACATGATATCTAATTGCAGTTGGTTATTAAGACCTATAAACATGTTTGCCTAATGAGAAATGGATATGCAAGATTCAGAAAATTTTATAGGCATATTTTCTACATGCATATGCAAAATTCAGATTTCGAGTAATTATAGACATGGTATCTACATCAGAGTGCAGAAATTCCTATAGGCAGGTTATCTAATGTTAGAATGCAGAAATCTTATAGCCATGGTATCTATATGGAAGTGTAGAAAACAGAGATTCCTATAGATATGATATCTACATAAGAGTGCAGAAATTCAAAAATAAACTATAGGCATGGTATTTATATGGGAATGTAAGATACCTATAGACATGGTGTTCATATTAGAATGCTGGAATCCATATACTCCTATAGGCAAGTTATCTACCCCTTTTGCATATATAGTTACCCCCCCCCCCTTTTAACTAGCCATCCCCGAGAGTTTGCTACAAAGTTATTACAACCCAGAAAAGTAAAGTAAAAAAAATACATCAGAAATTAAAAAGTACAACCAAGGAGAGCCTGATTCAGACTTCTTGTCTGAAGTATGAAGTAAACCAACTCCAATAGGTCATATTTCAAAGCCTTTCTCCCATTTGGGGTGCGTCAAAGATCCCTAAGAGTCTCATATGAACTCCGGGCAGTGCTTACACCCAAATGTATCACCAGATTAGGACATAGTGCAGTATGGATGGGCCAGCCCTCAGGTGTCCAAGTTCAAAGGGAACTCAAGGTCCCAAGGCAAGGCTCACAAGAGGGGGGCAGAACTTAGGGACTTAAGAGAGAGTGCAACTGCAGAAGTAGGATTCTGAAAGGGGAAAGGGAAAAGGGAAGCAGCTTAAATCAGTACACATAAGGGTATAAGGGAATGAGGAAGTTGCAAGAGGCAAAAGAAAAGCATGTTGAAGGGCATACCCAGCAATGGGAGATGCTGGCACACCCTCCAGTCTGTTTGCTTAGAGGTCAAGACCCCAGTGGTTAAAACATAATTCATGGATAACAACTTACATTGCCATGCCTTAAGTCACAACTCAAAACACATAAGGGTGATAGGGAAATGGGCGTTCATAAAAAAACACACATAAGGAAATTAGCATGCCAATTTAAGCGCTGAGATATACAGAAACAACAGGTGAACATAGATACAAAAGCAGTAAATACACATTGTTGTGGTGATAAAGATTAAATTCGAACATACCAGTTTCAAAGAGACAAATTGAGAAAATCAGTAGGTCTTCCTAACAGGCTACCGTACAGACTGGAAAAGAATACTATTGTGTATAAATGTGAGTTCAGAAAGACTGTGAATGAGTCCTAGCTGTGTGTGAAAGAGTCGTGCATTTATAGTGTGAAAATCAGGCAGAAATAAGGTAAGAAAGCAGTGAAGGAACTGATCATCAATTAGGGATCAATCACACAAGACATCCTTTAATTAAGGAATTCAGATTCAAACGGAAAAACTATTTAAGGGAAGAAGTCAAATAAATATCTTGTGCAAAGCATGCAATTAGTGCCAAATACATAAAAAGTTATTTAAGGACATAACTTTGAAATACACGGTTGTATAAATAAGGTTAGAAAATCAATTAGTAGCCAGTAAATCAAGAGTCAGAGATTTTGTAATTATTGGTCCTTGAATGAACCAAGTCAGAAAAGCTGAGAAAGGTTTTAACTTAAGTCGAATCACAGGGAAATCAACAAACAATGGAAAGAAATCAATCAGACCTATTCAGAAGGAAGTCTGAACTAATCACAAATTAGAAAGCTATTTTAGAAGGAAGTTCATCACATATAAAGAGAATACAAACATGTTAAGTTGAAAGAGGATTTCGTGTCATTGCAAAATCAGTAGATAATAGACTACAGGAGCATGGTTGTCACATAGGTTAGCAATGTAGAAGAGAAGTAGCATCTAGTGGCATACAAAAGATCTAGTGTAAAGGACCTTAGAAGAGTTTAGGAAAAGTCAGAATCATATGAAAAACAAGGATGTCAAAACTCAGTTCAGAGACTCGAAATAGGTACGAAAGAGTTAGGGTTTTTGAAATAAAACCAGTTTAGGCAAATCACATAGCCAATGGCTTCCCAACTTGGAAGAAACCCCCAAATTCTAGGGTTTCTATCATCAGAAAGCAACAGAAACTCATGAGAAACATGATAGAAGAGTATAATGCGAAACAGAACAGAAAAGCTCAAAGAAAACATGGTAGAAGAAATTAATACAAAACATACTGGAGATATTGATAAGAACAGCAGGGGAAGCATGTTAAGAAGTATTAGAAGAAACTTAACTAGAACGTAGTATAAGCAACTTAGTAAGAAACACTCAAGAACACAGTAGGGGAAAATACAGTAGAAGAAACACACAAGAACACAGTAGAGGAAAATATAGTAGAAGAAACATGCAAAAGAAAGAGAAATCCGAGAAAACATCTAAATATTTAAGAAAAACCCTAGATCGTAAAAAGAGATGGTTTCGAAAGTATAATTATTGAAAGAAAATCCAGAAAATCGTTTAAAAACTTAGGGAAAGCATAGATCTGGAACAGATCTAAAGAGATCAGAAAAACCTACTAGGGTTTTTTCAGTGGAACCCAAACGATGAGAAAGGCTTGGATCTAAGTAAGAGGAGTCGAGACCAGGCTTCGAAATAGACATAGCTTGCCAGAACAGGGCCGGAGATGGCCGTGAACTTGAGTCGACAAAGGTCTGAACCCAACTCTTTGTGGTCGAGTCACGTAGCTTCAGTAACCCAACGCGAGGAGCCATAGGTGGCTTTGTGGTGGTGAAACCACTATGGATTCATGTCAGAAAGTGGCCAGAGAAGGTGAACAGAACTCATCGGAGAGGAGGGGAGGGGGAAGGTTCTAGAGAGAACCAGAGGTAGAGAGATAGAGACGAGTGAGGAATGAGAGGGGTATTGGGGAGGTTGTTATGTTAAAAAAGGTAAGGACGGATGAGGGCCGTTGATATTTTTGATCAACGGCCAGATTTAACAAGGTTCTGGGTCGGGTAGGGGTAATTGGGGCCTGAGTCGGGTAATCTTAAATTGGGATGAAATTGAGGTCCAATTTGGGATTCAGATTTTAATCTAAAATTGAAACGAATTGGGCTATTATTTAAATAGCCAATTTTCCCCTTTAAAATTATAAAAAATAGTAAATTAATTTCTGGAAATAAATTGAAAGCATCAAAATGATTTATAATACATAATTATAATTAAAAAGTATAAAATCTCATTTTATGCATATGAAACGAATTTAAACCTAAAAGGCTAATATTGCAATTATACTATTCTATCCTTAAAAAATACCAAATAATTTTGTAAAAATGTGTAAAAAATACCTTAGCTATATTTTAATATAAACATGAGACTTCAATAAATGAATCACCAAAATGATATTTGGGGATAATTATTGGGTTTTCTTGATAAAATAGGGCAATAAATTGATTTAAAAATCTTTGAAAAATTAAGAAAAAAAATGTAGCCTTGGAAAATACTCCTATTTGCTTATACATGCTATTTTGAAAGGTATTTTACATAAGAAAAATATAGGGAAAAAATTGGTTGTTAACAGTGATGCTGAGCCTTTAGGTGCTTTTTCTGTGGACTAAGTATCTACAATGGCCAAACCAGTAGTACGAAGTAATGGATTTAAGTTATTGTTTTGACTTTGACTGTTACCTAGTATAATAGGAATGCTACTCGATTGATTGTGAGGATCCTGTAATGGGATAGAAACATCTTAATCACTTTGTACCACAATCAAGTCAGTAGGAGTAGCTTTTGCATTTCCTCGAACAATTGGTGGACCATTAGTTGCAGAGATCGCTTGTTGAAATGTTGTGCCAACTGAGCCATTGAAGTCAGGTGGAGATGGATTAGACACATCTTTTTACCTACTGACACATTTTTGTCTAATTGTTTAATGAATTAGACATCTGTATCACCATGCACGACCAATTGGTGTTCACCGAAGTTTAGTTGCTTGGGGGCATCGATTTCGGTGGTAGATTGATCTGAAATTTGGTGGACTTATAGCTCAGTGGAGAAGAATCTCCACTGCTTGGAGCTCCAAGATTTGACCCAGAAATTAAGTGGGGGTTTTCAGAAGCTCCCAGGTGTATTTTTTCTACAGTGATATCTCCACTCAAATCTGTAACAGTTGGGTTAGATTTGGTAGCAGAGCCCAGATAGGGTTTGTGTGCATTGTCAAGGCACTTTATATAAGTCTACTTCGGTGGCTTTTCACCATCGGACGGTGAAGTTGCGGCCATAAGGTGCGACAATGTCACTGTTCACCATAATCGCACAATACAAAGAGATTTCAAAGATTTTTTTATTGGTAGTTTTTTTTTATGTAAATAATTACGAAAATATCATTTATGTCCCTGAAATTTACAGGTTTCTTTCAAAAGTTCACAACATCATATCCTCCTCGTTTTAAGGCCAAATTGGGTGATTCAAGAGGCCATCTTGGTTGCAATCTCACAAGGATCATATTGGTCTTATCAAACGTTAGTTTCAGGATCATCTAGGACCTGATTCGGGCTGGAACATTTACTATTGTCTTTTACTTGTTTCTAGATTTAGTTATTTTTTCTCACAATTCTTTGAAGCTCGGTTTTGGGTGGTTTTGGAAGGGATTTTCACTAACTAGATTGGGGTAAGTATTTTTTAGTTGGATTTTTATTATTTCATGATTCCAACCTCGATTTTACTGTTTGATTAATTATTTGATTTGAAAAAATTAGGGAGTTTAGTAAAAACTTTCTAAATCATAAATTGATGGTTTGAAGGTCGATTTGACATCAGAATTGAATGATTTTGGTATGGTTAGACTCGTATCAAAATGGGTATTTGGAACTTGTGAGTTTTGTCAGGTTCTAAGGTGCGAACCCAGGGTTGACTTTTTGATTTTAGTTAAAGATCGAATATTTATTATTTGGAATTGTTTTCTATGACTTTTATTCATGATATAAAGTTATTCTGACTAGATTCGAGCCGTTCGGAAGTGGATTTGTGCAGGAAGAGCTTAATAATAGATTAATTTAGCTTGTTTGAGGTAAATATCTTGCCTAACATTGTGTGAGAGAAATACCCCTTAGGATTTAAGTTGATTGTATTATTTGAATTGTGTAGAAGATGTGTGCACGAGGTGATGAGTGTGTATATGGGCTTATATGTGATATTTGACCAGTTTAAACTTTTAGGATTCTTTCATGTATTTAATTGAGGATTTAGTTTCATGTTATTCAGATTTCCGAGGATATGGCTCTTGATAGGAATATGTGGAGGTCGAGCATTAGGGTAGTAGGCTAGGGGTAGTTGAGAGTTCTTCTCTCTTTGTACTGCATAGTCTGATAGAGTTTTATTTAGGTTTTTTAGTGGTCTACGTTGTGTTCACATTGTTATTTTGCTTAGTTTTGTGTTATTGTCCTTTCACTTATTCATTGTTGTTATTTTCTTTCTGACATCTTTTTGTTGTTACATGCCTTTTCTTTTATTTCTTTTCTGATATTATTGTCTCTCCTGTTGAGCTGAGAGTCTCCCAGAAATAGCCTCTCAGGGTAGGTGTAAGGTCTGCGTACACTCTACTCTCCCCAGACCCCATTAGCGGGATTTTACTGGGTATGTTGTTGTTGTTGTTTTTCGTTTCATGTTATATATTCTATTGTTAAGTTTACTCTTACATGGATTAATCTTATATGCTTTAATTGAAGTTTTTATCTCTTTTATTGTCACATGTTTTACCTACTTTTATTGTCCTTATGTACTCGATCCATTCTATTATGTTATTTCGCTTAGTGAGCCATTTAGCTATTCTTGTATTGATGAATCGATAAGGTTTGAAGTTCAAAGTGTTGGATATTTTCCGTTGTACCGGTTGCTCTTAGTTGTTGTATATGTTTCATTTTCTTTTTTGTTGATATTTCGTAAATATTTGAGTTGTCTATGTTAATCATTTGAAATTGTTGTGATCGGGTTGCACGTCACAACGGATTTGATATGTTATAATTGTTTGTGAGTGTAGACTTATCCTCGATTTTGATTCTCACAGTAAATTCTATGTTGGAATAATAATGATAATGATGATGATAATAATAACAATGATAATAATAATAATAATAATAATAATAATAATAATAATAATAATAATAATGATGATGATGATGATGATGATGATGATGATAATGATCCTGATAATGATAATGATGGTGATAATGATGATGATGATGATGATAATGACGGTGATGATGATAATGATGATGATGATGGTGATGATGATGATAATAACAATAATAAAGAAGCCATTATGGCCTGCTGCGGCGTGCAGACCGATTCCATAATAACACTCACAACACAGCTCTCAAGCCCACCTCAATCATCAATCTCTCAAGTCTCAAAGGCTCACAGTCTCATACCGTTCAGCCCAAACAATGATGTAACAATTGTAACGACCCAAACAGGTGGGACACAATGGGTGCCCTAGTCCTACCTGTCGAACACGCTTAAGCATGCGACTAAGATATAAACATGAATAACATCTGATGAATTACGAGAATAACCTGCGTGAGGAAAACCTGTCTGAAAGATATATATATATATATATATATATATATATATATATATATACGTGCGAAATATGTAGGGCGAGCCAACAAGGCTGCCAAAGACAAGCATATATTCAAAATTGGGAGCCAGCAAGGCCACTTGCTATCCAACTATGCATATTGTCTACAAATCTCTAATAGAATGTACAAACTGTACAAGGATGGGACTGGGCCCCATCATACCCATATATGTATACAAACATATCGTACCAAAATCAAAAGCAGCTCCGGATCAAGTAGAACACGCCAATTCTCACTGATCAAAGATCATAAGAAGGGGGATAGTTAGTTTGCCTACCTGCACTTGTGGGCATGAAACGCAGGCCCCGAAAAATAGGGCGTCAGTACGAATAATGTACTGAGTATGTAAGGCATAAAAATCAGTACATAAAAGACATAGATGAAACATGGAATAAAGAATTCCGCATGTAAGTCTAAATAATTTTGTAAATCCTGAAACATTTATAATGTCATACACATGCGTATAAATATCGTGTCATGCATAGGTATAGGTGTTTAGAATATTATCAAGCTCTAAGGGCATCCCATCATATAATCTCGGCCACTGTAGGCAAAATTATCATTATATACCAGCTGATCAGGTGGTGGTGCATATATAACGTTATAACCTTTTTCCATATCCCATATATATATATACATAGATACATATATGCGTATATAACGTCATCTGGTCATGGGCCAATGTAAATGAATGCAATGCATGAGAAGTACGTCAATAATAAATTTCGGAGTGTCATAAGTCTATTATACCTTTCGCATAACTTTATCAACTATGTATTTTTATGAGACCCATGAACAGGAGATATAATGATAATTCATATGGGAAGTCAAGAATATAGGCATCCTTAGTAATTCTATGAATACAGTTGTTTATGAAAGGTGTACATTTACTCGTTTTGTTTATATCATATGGATCATGCCAAAAAGAAAGAAAGAATAGCCTTAACAAACCTGAGTAGATTCTTTTGACAATCCTTCTAACACTCATTAATTGCGAAAAAACATGTGATGACAAGATCGGAGTAGGAAAAAGCCATATGATATTCTTGAGGAAGATTACACTGTACTCCCTTAGAATCACAAATCCCATTTTATTGTAATATTACTAAATCCTGTTTGAGTGAGAGTTAAGCAAATCACGTTGGTAATGAAGTTTCCTTGTTCTGAAGCTTTTCTTAGCTGTAACATATCTTTTTTTGACTTATAGAAAGATTCTAAGTCTTGGTAGTGTGGGCCCCACCTATTAAGACTTGGTGTCACGTTTCTTCCTTAAAATGTGACACCTTTCAATCCTTATTAAGAGTCATTGGATGGGAATGGGATGCTTGCCACGTTGGGAAGGGGGTTTAAGTTATCCAAAATCTTTAATTAAACACCCACTAATCCTTGATTAATTAGGTAATCTCCCATTACCCAATAACTAACCAATTACCCACATAATTAAGAATTATCTCAACTTACTTAAAATATCCTCACTTTTAACATACCTTATATACCTTACTATCATGGTCATGTAGTACCGTGTATGGCACTAGTCTATAAATACCGGGTATTATAGTTTGGACCATATTTTATCCCAAATCAACAACCTTCAACGAAACTCATTTTTTTTATTCGTTTACCTTTTAACCTTCACGACACTTAATTATAGCTTTTTATAAATATCATAAATGCTTATAACATCAAGATAATCTCATTCGCGAGTCTAAGTTAATTAATTGAAGACGAAACTTTAAGGTATGAAATCGCGAGATGTAACATCCTTCTCCCTAGAAACGTTCATCCTCGAATGTTTAACTTCTCAAAATTCATATAAATTTTGGCAGAGTCGCCTTTGTAATAGTACTACTATCAATCCTTCATGTAGAGAACTCAATAATTCCACGCCACATATTGTCACAATTATCACTCACAACAATGGCCTCACATGTCCATTGATAATAATACAAGAGTGCATACTCATACCTTAAGGTTGTGATGTCTTAGTCAGATCCTTCTTTGGAAGAGGAAACAAATGAGGATATCTAGACTTCATCTTTTCTTCGGTTTCCCAAGTCATTTCTTCCACATTATTGTTTCTCCAAAGTACTTTCACCGAGGCTACATCTTTAGTCCTCAACCTCCTAACCTGTCTATCTAGTATAACAATGGGAGCTTCCTCATATGATAGCTGTTCTATGACCTGAAAATCGTCCACTGACACAATTCTGGAAGGATCTACGATAAATTTATAGAGCATAAACATATGAAAGACTGGAGGTACAGATCCCAAGTTAGAAGGCAAGTCTAACTCATATGCTACCTCGCCTACCTTACGTATGATCTTATATGGTCCAATGTACCGAGGGCTAAGTTTTCCTTTCTTTATAAACCTCATAACGCCTTTCATTGGTGATACCTTTAGGAATACCCAATTGTCAACCTAAAACTCCAAGTCTCGTCGTCGATTATCGGCATAAGACTTCTGACAGCTTTGAGCTGCTAATAACCTTTACTGTATAAGTTTAATCTTCTCGATTGCCTGTTGTACCAATTCTGGTCCTACTAACATAGTTTTCTGAACATCGAACCACCCTATAGGTGACCTACACTTTCATCCGTAAAGAGCTTCGCATGGAGCTATCTGAATACTAGAATGATAGCTATTATTATACGCGAAATCAATAAGCGGCAGATGATCATCCCAACTGCCCTTGAAGTCTAACACACAAGCCCATAACATATCCTCAAGTGTCTAAATAGTACACTCAGCTTGTTCGCCTGTCTAAGGATGAAATGTTGTACTAAGACTTACCTGAGTCCCCAATCCTTTTTGGAAGGACCTCCAGAAATTAGCTGTAAACTGAGCTTTTCTACCCGAGATAATAGATATAGTGACGCCATGCAGCCGTACTATCTCCTTAATGTAAAGCCTTGCATAATCCTTTGCGGAATATGTAGTCTTAACGGGTAGAAAATGGGCTGATTTTGTAAGTCTATCAACAATTACCCATATAGAATCTCCATAGCCTGCAATAATCCACCGGGTTTTTGATGCTCAATCTTGACCTGCTCACAGTTAGGACACTGAGCAACAAACTCTGCTATATCCTTTTTCATTCCGTCCCACCAATATATTTCCCTGATATCATGATACATCTTTGTTGCTCCAAGATGAATTGAATAGCAAGAATAGTGAGTTTCTCCCATGACCTACCGACGCAGTCCTGCAACATTAGGGACACATAATCGTCCTCAATATTTGAGTACCCTATCTTCTATAACCTCAAATTGTGTCTTCTCCTTTTGAGGGGTTGTATCCTTATAATGAGCTAACAAAGGATCCTCGTATTGGCGTTTCTTTACTTCAGTTACTAAAGAGGATGTTGTCGTGTCCTGAATAGTAATTTTGGTCTCACCTGAATCCAATAATCGAACTCCAAGACTGGCTAGCTGATGAATCTCATGGGCTATTCCCCTCGTCTCGGGCTACCCATAGATCTACAGCTGAGGGCATCGGCTACTATGTTCGCCTTCCTTGGATGGTATAAAATATCAACGTCATAGTCTTTAAGTAGCCCCAACCATTTCCTTTGATGTAGATTGAATTCATTTTTCTTGAAGATATACTGGAAGCTCTTATGATCTGTATAGATATCAACATGAAGGTCATACAAGTAGTGCCTCCACATCTTTAGTGCATGAATCACTGCGGCTAACTCTAAATCGTGGGTCGGGTAATTCTTCTCGTGCTTTCTTAGTTATCTAGAAGCATAAACTACAACCTTACCATGCTACATTAGTACAAAACCCAATCCAACGCCCAAAGCATCATAATAGATAACATAACCATCGGTCCCTTTTGGGAGCGTTAGAACCACTGCTGAAGTTAATCTGCCTTCAATGCCTGGAAACTTTGTTCACAAGCATCAGTCCACTAAAACTTAGTTCCCTTCTGAGTCAACTTACCTAGGTATTCTAATCTTTTACAATTCATGAAATCCCCCCTTTCGAAGGCTCAAACGTTATCCTTTATCTATCACAATTACGCCCTTATTCCATTACCAGGGCAAAATTCTACCACTTCTAAATGCTACTAGTCTTAGACTCCTTTGAGTTCATTCAGGCTATACTGAGTTTTCTATAACTTAGAGAAACCATCAGCTCTCTTATTTTTATAGGCTTAATGTCGAGGACTTATCTATTCTTGTCACCTTTACACTCACCTTTTCTTATCCTTACTCTTGTCTTCCTAAAACCTTGTCACTCTACCATACTTTAGCTTGCGATATATCTATTTATACTTATTCACAACTTCCTTAACTTGCTTGCACAATTAATTTCCTTATGTTATTTTGGAATATCAAGAGAGACATCACATCGTCACACTACTTTTGTCAAAGGTACTGAAAGAGAAGAAAATCCCTTTACAAATTTCCTGTAATAACCTGCCAAACCAAGAAAGCTATGAACCTCTGTCAGTGTCGTGGGTCTAGGTCAAGTCTTTATACCTTCACTTGAAATAATATGCTTAAGAAAAGCTACATAATTCCCATTTAGAGAATTTTGTATACAACTTCCCATTTTTTAGAACTTTGAGAACAATATGCAAATGATCTGCGTTCTCAGTATCTTAACGAGAGTACAAAAATATATCATCAAATAATACAATCACAAATAGATCTTGAAAGGGTCTGAACACTCGGTTTATCAAGTCCATGAATACTGCTAAGGCATTAGTCAAACGGAATGACATGATTCGAAACTATAGGTTCCTATATCTGGTCTTGAAGGCTGTCTTCAAGATATGTTTCTCTTTAACCCTTACCTGATGGTACCCAGACCTCACGTCTACTTTGAGAAACACTTGGTACCTTGCAAGTGATCAAATAAATCATCAACCCTTAGGAATGGGTACTTATTCTTGATTGTCACCTTATTCAACTGTCTATAATCGATACACATCCTCAAGGAACCATCTTTGATCTACACTTGATGTTGTTAGCATAACAAAAAGACAACCAATCCATACCTATTATAATATCAAGTTCTATCCAACCAAACACCACGTACCTTATCCTTGTTTATTATCAAATCTATCACGGTCCATTACAGGCCATATCCATATATAGAAGTAACAATATTAAGACTTAACTCGCATAAATAATTTAGAAAAAGGTTTTTATATATAGGGGTCGATAAGGCCGTAGACATGTCATACCCAAAACTATACACGTGATACTATCTATAAAACCTCTAAGAAAACATAACCATGATATATATAAGTTGGAACGGAGCTCCCTACATCCTCTTAAAACAACCTAAAATATTCAAAACCCTGACTTGGTAATACTCCAAAAAGAAGTGAAGCTCAACAACCAAAAGATGGCATCTAAAGGAAGTCTACAATAGAGGGTCCTTTCTCGTCCTATATGAGAGCCTCGGTCAGACACACTTCGAAGCGGAATCTTCATATCCTTATCGGTTACCTTTCTCCTTTTGGCCTGACTACTATCCTCTTCCTCTGCATATCCCATAATATAAACAGACGAACCCTGATTGATGGACTCCTAAGACTATGGACTATCTGGAACCTTAAAAGAGCTAGTGTCTGCAAATACCTTAACATAGTTTTGGGCCTGAGGGGAACCCGGTTGTGCCAATTCGTGCACCACTCCACTCATACCCTGATCAACAGGCTAAGATAATGAAACTAAGGGCCGTGGTAAGTTCGGAACTCCTCTCACCCCATCTGCTATCGTAGTGATCAAAACAACTCGAACGTATGACTCATATGGATCCTCGGATGCATCCTCCTCAATAGAACCCATGATCTCCGATGGGTTTGACCCCATAGTGTAACTTATATCACCTTCTAATACTTTCGTAGCCTTCTGACCCTTGCTAGTGGCTTGCGCCTGTCGTCTAGTAGTAATAGGCTTCACTAAAAACATAAATAAGGTAAAGATTAGGAGTGGATACTTATGACTCAGTTCTATCGCACAATCTGGATTAGAAAGAAAAATAACCATCCTAAATATCTAGTAGCCTCCTCTTTATAAGTGTGGTGCACAACATACTCATAAACAAGACTCTACGAGACACGTTTTATAGAAAAATATAGGATAGAACTGCTCTGATATCACTTTTATCACGACCCAAACTGATGGGCTGCGAGGGGTGCCTGAGTCCTACCTGTTGAACACCCTTAAGCATGTGACTAAAATATAAACATGAATAACATCTAATGAATTACAAGAATAACCTGCGTGAGGAAAACCTATCCAAAAGACATATATACATATACATGCGGAATATGTAGGTCAAGTCAACAAGGCTGCCAAAGACAACCATATATTCAAAACTGGGAGCCGGCAAGGCCACATACTATCCAACTATACATACTATCTATAGACCACTAATAGAATGTACAAACTGTACAAGGATGGGAGTGGGCTCCATCATACCCATATATGTATACAAGCATATTGTACCAATATTAAAAGCAACTCCGGAACAAGTGGAGCATGCCAACACTCGTTGAACAAGTATCCTAAGAAGGGGGACCGTCAGATTTCCTACCTGCACCTACGAGCATGAAATGCAGGCCCTAGGAAATAGGGCATCAGTATGAATAATGTGCTGAGTATGTAAGGCATAAAAATCAGTACATATAAGACATAGATGAAACATAGAATAAATAATTCCACATGTAAGTCTAAATAATTTTATAAATGCTGAAACATTTATAATGTCATGCACACAGGTATAAATGTCGTGTCATGCATAGGTGTAAGTAATATCATCAAACCTCTGAGGGCATCCCATCATATCATCTCCGCCACTATGGGCAAAATCATCAATATATACTAGCTGATCAGATGGTGGTGCGTATATAACATCGTAACCTTTTTCCATATCCCATATACATGTATGTATATATATATATATATATATATATATATATGTATATATGTATATATGTATATATATATATGTATATATGTATATATGTATATATATATATATGTATATATGTATATATATATATATGTATATATATATATATATATATATATATATATATATATATATATTTATATGTATGTATATATACCCGTATATAACGTCATCTGGTCATGAGTCAATGTAAATGAATGCAATATTTCGGAGTTCCATAAGACCATTATACCTTTCAGATAACTTTATCAACTACGTATATTTCTGAGACTCATGAACAGGAGATATAATGATAATTCACATGGGACGTCAAGAACATAGGCATTCTTAGTAATTCTATAAATAGAGTCGTTTATGAAAGGTATGCATTTACTCATTTTGTTTGTATCGTATGGATCATGCCAAAAAGAAATAAGAGATAGTCTTAACATACCTGAATCGATTCTTTTGACAATCCCTCTAACACACGTTAATTGTGGCAAAACATGTGACAACAAGATTGGAGTAGGAAAAAAGTCGTATGATATTCTTGAAGAAGATTACACCGTACTCCCTTAGAATCGTAAATCCCACGTTGTTGTAATATTACTAAATCCCGTTTGAGTGAGAGTTAAGCAACTCACGTTGCTAATGATGTTTCCTTGTTCTGAAGCCTTTCTTAGATGTAACATACCTTTATTTTGACTTCGAGAAAGATTCTAAGTCTTGGTGGTGTGGGCCCCACCTACCTTGACTCGGTGTCACATTTCTTCCTTAAAATGTGACACCTTTCAATCCTCATTAAGAGTCACTGGATGGAAAGGGGATGCTTGAAACGTTGGGAGGGGGTTTAAGTTATCCAAAATCTTTAATTAAGCACCCACTAATCCTTAATTAATTAGGTAATCTCCCATTACCCAATAATTAACCAATTACTTACATAATTAAGAATTATCTCAACTTACTTAAAATACTATTCACTTTTAACATACCTTATACACCTTACTATCATGGTCATGTAGTACCTTGTATGGCACTAGTCTATAAATACCGGGTATTATAGCTAGGACCGTATTTTATCCCAAACCGACAACCTTCACTGAAACTCATTTTTTTCAATTGTTTATCCTTTAACCTTCACGACACTTACTTATCACTTATTATAAATAGCATAAATGCTTATAACCTCAAGATAATCTCATTTGTGTGTCTACGTCGATTAACAGAAGATGAAACTTTAACATATGAAATTGCGAGATGTAACAGACCTGACTGGTCGTTTTGAGTTCTATCGCGCCGTTCAACAGTTTGATGCTGTGAATAGCTTCATTTTAGGCATTATGACTTTCACATATGGCCGAAATTAAATATCGGGAAGTTTGGAGTTGATTTATAAAGAAAATTCTCATTTCGAAAGTTTTAAGCTGAAAGAATTGACTAAGGGTTGATTTTTATAAAAGACCTCAGAATTTGGATTTGAAGGTCCCAACAAGTTCGTTTGATGATTTTGGACTTGGGTGTATGTCCAGATCAGGTTTTGGATGACCCGAGAGCATTTCGACGCCTATTGTAGATGTTAGCATTTTGGGAAGAATTTCATAAATTTTAGTTGTAGTGTATTACAATGTTATCAATGTCCGTTTGGGATACCAAGCATGGGAATAGCTCTGTATGGTGATTCTAGTATTAGGAGCGCGTCCAGAAGTGGATTCGGAGGTCCGTAGGTCATTTTGGGGTCATTTGGCGAATGTTAGAAATTTGAAGGTTTTTGAGAACTTTGACCGGAAGTGGACTTTTTGTTATCGGGGTCGGATTCCGATTCTGGAAGTTGGAATAGGTCCGTAATGTCGAATGTGACTTGTGTGCAAAATTTGAGGCCAATCTAACGTGATTTGATAGGTTTCAACATCGAATGTAGAAGTTTGAAGTTCTAAAGTTCATTAAGATTGAATTGGGGTGCGATTCATGATTTCGATGCTGTTTGATGTGATTTCAGGCCTCCAACAAGTTTGTGTCATGTTTTGGGACATGTTGGTGTGATTGGACGGGGTCCTGGGGGCCTTGGGTGTGTTTCGGATAATTTTGGGCTACTTTGGATGCTGAATTACTGATATCTGGTGTTGTTCTTTGCATTCGCGAGGATCCTCTTGCGTTCGCGAAGAAGGATTTGGCTTTTGGGATTTTGATCTTCGCGTTCGCGAAGAAGGAAATCTCTATTGCACATGTCTGATTTCGGATGCTCATATCTCACAATCTATAGGAAATTTGGAGATAATCAAAAAGTAAAAGTTGTAGCCCTTTGTGTCTAGATTTCAGAAAAGTAAAACACTTAGCATTTGGATTTGTGTACGAAAAGTTATGGTTGGTACACTACGGGCTGTCTGGAGAGATGAAGAAGAAATTTGTGTTACACAGGGCTGAATTTAGCAGCTTATATCTCGAAATATATAAGGAATTGGGAGATGACCTAAACATAAAAGTTGTAGATCTTAGTGTTTAGTTTTCAGAATGTTAAACGATTTATAATTTGGTGTCTTTACAAAATGTTATGACCATTATACTAGAAGATATCTGAGAAGAGTTTGGAAATAGCTTTAAAGAATTTTGTTCATTCCGAACGCGAAGAAGGGTTGCCTGGAAGTGTATATGTTTGCAAAAATGGGTTTGTCTCATTTCATCTCATTTGCTCCGTGGGCGACGACCTAGGAGCGATTTTGGAGCTCCATCTTCATCATCTATATCAAGGAAAGTGATTCCCAACTATTGCAAGTTAAATACTTGGATTATATATAGATTATAACATGTAAATTCATGGGAAAATAGGGGAAATTCGGGGCTTTAGTAGAAAACCAAAAAATTATTATTTTTGAATTTTGACCACAAAATTGGGCATGGAATTTGAAATAAATTATATATTTGAGTTCGTGGAGTTATGGTTAAAGTTTATCTTAAAATATTTTCGGAATTCGGGCATGTGGACCCGAGGGTGATTTTATCAACTTTTCGAAATTTTATGGGTGTGCTATAATGAGTCGGCCGGTCATTTCATGAGTTACCGCTCCGTTTCGCCCATTTCTGCTTCTTTATGTGTTTTTTAGATACATTTCATCGTATCGCGTTGGTTGGTTTGGGTCTGGAGTGGTTTTGTAGATAGATGAGACACTTAGTCTCTTTTTGGGAAGCTATAGTTAGAAAAGTGAACCGGAAGTTGACTTGTGAGTAAATGATCTCGGAACTTGGTTTTTACGGTTCAGATAGCTTCCTGAGGTTATTTGGGACTTAGGAGCGCGATCGGAATGTATTTTGGAGGTCCGTGGTAGATTTAGGCTTGAATTGGTGAAATTGGAATTTTGGCTTTTTCCGGTTGGTAGTGAAAATTTTGATATCGGGATCGGAATGGAATTCGGGAAATTAGAGTAGGTTTGTTGTGTCATTTGGGACGTGTATGCAAAATTCCAGGTCATTCGGGTGAGGTTTGATAGACTTTTTGATCGTTTGCGAAAATCAGAAGTTTTGGAATCCTTAGGTTTGAATCCGAGTGTTTCTGGTACAAGTTTGAATAGTGGTATGTGACTTATTCGTATTTTTGGATGAGCTCCCGGGGACCTCGGGATGATTTCGGATGGTTATCGGAAAGTTTGGAAGTTGGAGAAAGCAGCTGAAGCTGCTGGTTCTGTCATAACCGCATATGCTGTTAGGGGACCACAAGTGTGATGCTCGCAGAAGCGAGGAAGGGCCGCAAATGCAGTTGGGTTGCGCAGAAGTGGGAGTTGAGGCGCACTTGCGAGCCCGCATGTGCGGTGGATTGACCGCAGGTGCGGATGAGGGCTTTTACGTGAAAATCTGTAGAAGCGGAGATTTGTCCACAGGTGCGGACCGCAAATGCGATAATTTGTCCACAGCTGCGCAAATGCCTGGGCAGAAACTATATAAACCTGCCTTCGTGAATTTCAGCTTTGTTTCACCATTATTGAGACAGTTTGAGAGCTTTTTGAGAGGATTTGAAGAGGGATTCAAGGGATAACGCTTGGAGGTAAGATTTTTGAACCCAATACTCGATTCCATGGCATTATCTTACTGATTAGGCTTTAAATTATTGGAAATTAAGGGTTAAAATTGGTGAATTAAGGCATGGTATTGGAGAGTTTCCATTGGGGATTTGAGGGGCCATTTGGGGTCCAATTTTGATGTTCTTTGTATGTATAGACTCGTGGGAGGATAAGGATTTTAGTGATTTTTATCGAAATTCGAGACCTGGGATCGGGGGCCGGGTTTGGCCAATTTCAGAATTTTTAAGTTAATTTGATTATTTTCGCTTGGGATTTGTTCATTTAGCGTGTATGTTTACCGTGAAATTGGTAAATACAATTAAATTTATAAATGAGATTCTAAAAATACGTGATCTATTCTCGAGCTATTTGTTAGAGCAGTTAATGCTAAGAATGCTAAGTTTAACGATGAATACAAGGTAAAAAGAGGCAGTAACCAAACCGAAGGTGGGGGCTGTTGCCCGGATGCAGAGATGGTTGATGGGACCTCTTGGTTGGCATTAGTATCGATCTTGAACTATCGGGAATAGCTGGGGATGGGATAATAGTTAAAGATATAATTAGACAAAGCTCTTTCGGTCGATATTAAGTTATATAATGAAGAACAAGTTAAGAGGCGATGAATACGGAGACGGCCTCGAGCCAGTACCAAGTGATATACAAGAAGAATGACTGAAGATAAATGGATTTGAGCAAAGGGTAATAAGCAAATTAGTGAAGAGAGGAAGAGAGAAGATATTATTGCCCTTGAGTAGGATGATTGGAGCTGCTCTACAATATGTTGGTGACCCCCCTTTTATATGAAGGGGATGCCCAAACTAAGTACAAGATGTGTAGTATGACAAAAGAGAATGAGATGTGACAGCCTGTTAGCCTTACCTCGCATGTGGGCTGACGTCGAGCCACTTGAGTAGATTTGATCGACCCTGGGTGCATTCCTCGGGGGGATTCCTGCGTTCGTCGGGGCTTCAGTCGATGTTATTCTTGGCAGGTATCGACAGGTTTTGACGGAAGCGACTGACTCGAGATCCCATGTTTCCGGGGTAACTCTTCGAAGCATTATGTCAAGGGGAAATCGGTCCCCCAGATTTCACCGCACATAGTGTATTAATGATATAATACTGTTTTTTGTTAGATTTGGGGCATTTGGAGGCTGAATCGAGAGGAAAGGGCATCACGGGGCAGAGTTTGGCTTGATTTGAGGTAAGTAACGCTTCCAAACTTGGTTCTGAGGGTTCAAAACCCCATATTATGTGTTCTATGATTACTATTGAGGTGATGTAGAAGCTAAGTGACGGGCGTGTGGGCGTGCATCTTAGAATCGCGGCCTGGATCATTCCATGGCACCGCTTAGTGACTCTTTCTTGCTGATATCATTGTTGCAATTATGTGATTAAGTTAACAAGCTATAAATCATGCTAATTATCATGTTAAGGCTTCACGCCAATACTGTTGCGACCCGAGAGGTCGTTTCTTGTTGTCATATCATTTGCTTCACTGATATTCTGCACTCAGTCTTGTTCAAGCATATTATATCATGCCTCAGTCTCGATTATTGTTATTTGACACATCATATCATTGTTCGAGCTAGTATCATGACATTTTGAGCCCATGTGTGTGTGAGACTGGAGAGTGATGACTGAGTGAGGCTGAGAGCCTGATATTGAGTGACAGTATGGGATCGGGCTGCACGCCGCAGCGATATATTGATTATGCCTTCTTTGGCTTGTTATAGCGCTTGGGCTGCAAGGAGCCATTCTGGAGTCTTACACCCCCAGTGAGCGCAGTTGATGATATTGAGGGATGGATCTTCCCTATACATGGATCTTGTCCGAACTAATTATACCTAGAGATGGATCTTCTCCATAGGGCTGGAATGGCTTTCCTCGGTACTGGATGACTGCGGTCAGTGATGTGTATATATTTCGGGATGTATCTTCCCTGGGTCGGATGGCCATATATAGTACCGAGTGGTTGAGCACTTGTGAGTGGAGGTACACGAAACATTGGTCATGATATCTGTGCATTGGTACATAGAGATTCCTAAGCTTTATATTCCGTACTGTTCAGACTTAACTTATTTACTGCAGAATTTCTACTTGAACTGCAAACATGTCCACTTTTCTGTACATTTTAATTGTATTACCTGTTAAGGTTTGGTTTGTAAGCACCTGTCAGTCAATAATTTGGACTTGTTACTTATTGAGTTGGTGTACTCACGTTACCCCCTGCACCTTGTGTGCAGATCCATGTATCTCAGGGCACGGTAGCGGCTATTAACTATTCCAGTCGTGGACTTCACGGAGATAGCGAGGTAGCTACCTAGCGACCGCAGTTCCGTTTTTCTCCTTCTGTATCTACCTAATAGTTCTTGTTGTTATTTACAAATTATTTTGGTCTTGCCTTGTTTCAGAACTATAATAGCGTTGCAAACGACTTAGTGACACTCGAGGTCGGGCTTGTATTTTTCCGCTTTGTTTGGTTTTTAACTTTATATCTTTATCGGATTTCAGTTGGAAAAAAATGGTTTTACTTAAGATTTTAAATGAAATATGGATTATTTTGGAAATGAGTTGGCTGGCCTAGTTTCACGATAGGTGCCCTCACAACCGGGTCGATTTTGGGGTCGTGATATTTGCACATTTATTGACTAGTTTTGGAGCGCTGGGCACCGGTTTGAGTTATCGGAAGGACGTGGGAACCGGTTATGGATCTTCAGAGCGAGATAAGTCTCCTTTGTAACCTTGTAAGAGGGAATTAACCCCATAGGCAAACTAAATTATTATGTACTTTATTTGTGGGGGGGCTACATATGCACGAGGTGACGAGAGTCCGTACGTAGCTACTAGCTATGCCTATGTCTGAGTAGTTTTAGGCTTACATCATCCTTTGTTGATATTGTTATTGATTTATATTTATTGTTTGCCTTGAGAGGGAGCGAAATTGAGTTTGCACATTAAATATTTTGAAAGGAGTTGAAGTTGAGAAAAAATTGGGATCTAAACAGTTTTCATTTGAACTTCGTATTTTGAAAAGTATGGAAGAATACTATAATAACTTAAGAAGTCTATGTGAAACCGTGTCACAAGTATGATCGGCGAGTGGGGTAATTCCATAAATTTATATATGACCGTGTCCCATGTATGATTCGCAAGCAGGGTAAAAGATGCATATATGGTTCGCGTCATTCGACCCTCGGTAGTGCACATTTTACATTTATGTTGGATCAGGCCGAACTTCCTCGATGGAATTCGTGTGTGATAATAGAACTGGAAGTCCCTTTTATAATTGGTATAAATTCAGTATATGTGTGATCATCTATATTATTATAAAAGTGGGAAACCCTTAATTGAAAAGTCAAGCATTTACTCGACCCCGAGGCCCTACTTAGGCCAGTCCGAGGCCCCGATCAACAGCTATTTGGTTTGGATAATAACGATGCTCTCTACTCTTACTTTACTTTCCTAACATACACTTAGCATCTATTGTGTAACAACTATCATAAAATAAATCACATATTTTTAGAACCACAAAATCAAATCTAATTGTAAATACCATTTTCGAGGTAAAGAGTTTGGTGCCCACCATGAGGCTAAAAATAATAGTGATTGTTTTCGTGCTGGTTTACTGAAAACACAAGTTATTCTTTACACTTTTTCTTGCCCAAGAATCATTAATTTCAGGTCAAAATGTCTAACTTAGTGAATGCACATGAAAACAACGGTCTTGAAGACCATTGAGAGAAACTTTGAGGATGCACCAGAGCTAATCCCCGTTGATGTGGTCACGTAGTTCCCAACATGTCGATATAGGCTCCCACACTAACAAGAGTATACGCCAAGAAAACCAACAAGAAGCTCAGAAATCCCTAGCTCGGGAGGAACAAGAGGTTAGCCTTCACGTCATTTTTGAGATGTTGTAGGCACAATAGTTGGCGATTGCTCAACTCCAAAGCTACCAAAAAACTCCAAGCACAGCAGCACCGGAAACGGACCCTCAAGCAGAACAGGTGCCGGAAAGATCGAGGGACAGTGGGTCAGCAATCGACCCTGCTATTATAAAGATACTCGAGGCCCTCACAAAGAGGATTGAATCGGGTGAAAAGAAGATAGAAGCTAATGATAAAAAGGTGGAGATCTAAAATTCAAGGGTCGACCAGATGTCGGGCCCACCCCCGATTCTGAAGGGTGTAGATTCAAAGAAGTTCGTACAAAATCCATTCCCATCGAGTGCAGCTCCGAAGCCCATCCCAAAGAATTTCAGAATGCCCGATCTCCCAAAGTACAACGGAACCTCGGACCCCAACGAGCACATCACTTCTTACTCTTGTTCTCTAAAGGGAAATGACCTGAAGGATGACAAGATCGAATCTGTCCTGTTAAAGAAATTCGAAGAAGCACTTTCAAAAGGGGCCATGATAGACTCGATAGACTCATTTGCCATGCTGGCAGATTCTTTTATAAAGGCAAATGTTGGTGCTATCAAGGTTGCTACAAAAAAATCCGATGTCTTCAAAATCAAACAAAGAGAAAACGAGATGTTGCGGTAGTTTGTATGTCGCTTCCAAATGGAGAGAATGGAATTACTACCAGTATCCGATGACTGGGTAGTGCAGGCCTTCAACCAAGGTTTAAATGAACGAAGCTTTGTAGCTTCAAAGCAACTAAAGCAGAACTTAGTTGAATATCGCGCCGTGAATTGGTCAGATGTCCACAACCAATATTAGTCGAAGATTAGTGTCGAGGATGACCAACTTGGAGCCCCCTAGGGCTCAGTATATCCTAGAAGGCTCCTGGTGAAGGAACCAAAGCCAAACAAACAAGGATAGGTACCAACCATATACTTAAGATCAAAGAAACACCCCAAGGCGTAACATACCACAAAATGATCGAAGGGCAGATCGAGGTCAGACTCCTCGGGGACTCTTGAGCAGAGCCGGATTCGACAGACATACAGCACCAACGAAGGCACCCAAATTGTCTGAATACAACTTCAATATTGACATTTTGGACATCGTATCCGCCATCTGCAAAATCAGAGACACCAGGTGGCAAAAATTCGCACTATCAGATCCGTCGCAAAGGAACCCTAACTTGGTGTGCGAATTTCACGGCACATATGGTCATAGGACCGAAGATTACAGACAACTTCGAGAAGAAGTGGCCCAACTAATCAACAGGGTACCTTCGACAATTCCTCAGCGACCGAGCCAAGAATCAATTTCGGGAAAGAGAAAAAAATAGGAAAAATGAAATAGATGAGCCACAATATGTCGTCCACATGATCGTTGGAGGAATATACATCCCGCAGGAACCCATTATCAAAAGAAAAAAAATTATCCATCACCAGGGAGAAGCAAATTCGAGGATACGTACTCGAGGACGCTCTCACATTCAGCGACGAGGACATCGAGACCCTATCTCAGCCTCATGACGACGCATTGGCAATTTCGTTCTTGTAAATACATTTCAAATTAAGCATGTGCTTGTGTATCCAGGTAGCTCGGCCAATATTATTAGGTCGAGGGTGGTGGAGCAGCTCGAACTGCTCGACTGGATTGTGCCCGCCTCTCGAGTCCACAATGGATTCAATATGGCGAGCGAGACAACAAAAGGGGAAATCACCTTCTCAAGTCAACATGGACGGCATAACCCAAGATGTCAAATTTCATGTCATCGAAGGGGACATGAAGTGCAATGCTTTGCTCGGAAGGCCATGGATACACTGCATGAGAGAATTACCATCAACCCTTCATGAAATGATGAAGTTTCCGACGAAGTACGGAATAAAAACTGTATACGGGGAACAACATACAGCAAGAGAGATATTTGTGGTGCATGATGTGGCACCGACATCGACACCTTCAACATCAAAGGAGCTAAATGATAACCAAACAGCAAAGTAGTAATCACAAGCCACATTCTCGATTGCACCCAAGTCAATTAGAAAAGGACAGTACCGTGTCCCCATATCAAACATTTGAAGAATATCGAGGCTCGACGCTCCATCACTACTAAGGTATAATCGTCTCCCTTTATTCATTTACGCCTTACACTAACCTATATGCAAGTGTCCTATTGGAAAAATCGAAGCAACTTCCAGCTTGAAGGACTTGGATTTTAAAGCATGCGTTATACTCTTTTCCTTCGATCGAATTTTATCCCAAGAAGGGTTTTACTGGCAAGGTTTTTAATGAGGCAACATCTATGTGCTACCTAAGGAGAACTTAACAAGTATTCAAGGCTCCTCTTCAATCAACCTCAAATACTGTGGCATCCCCCCGGGAGATCACCTCCCTAGAGAAGTCAAGATGAGTCAAAAAGGGTCTCGATAGGAAAACGATGTATCGGGCCAAACGGTCGATTGAACTGTGTCCGCATAGAACAACTGAATCCTTCACAACGAAGACATGTATACTTGTACCAAGTAACCAAGGAATATTTTTCCATATAAACACTTTGCGCTTCAAAGAAGTTTGCTATTCCTGCAATAAACAGCTCCAGGATAAGAAATTTCCCAAACACTTGGAAACTTCCAACTCGTAAGCCCTCAACGAGGCAACGTTAAGTTTACAAAGAACGGATCCAGAGCCAAAAGGCGCTCGATGTCTCGGGGACTATCGCTGGCTGCCGCCCCTTCGAGCTGTCAAAAACTCGAGGCCATAAGACCTCATGCGGGCAAGCTCGAGCTCATAAGACCTCTATGATGAAATACCAAATTTGTAAGACCTCAAGCATGGCATGAATCATACTTGTACCAAGAATCTGTAAGACCTCAAGCAAGGCAAGAATTATACTTGTGCCAAGTAACTTATCTGTAAGACCTCAAGTAAGGCATGTTCAAATTTATAAGACCTTACAAAAGGCATAATCCCGATCTAAAAGTCAAGGCTATATATTCGAACATGTAAGACCCCTGAAAAGGCATACTCTCGATATAGATGCCGAGGCTACCTCACTCAGGGACTAAAAGGCTACATCTAAATACAGTGACTACGGTCACAAGGCTATACCAGCCAAACTAACGCGACTCGAGGATGCCTGACCGTCGTCAAAAAATCATAGGCCTTCAATTACTTCAAAAATACTTCAAAAGAACTGGTTAATCAGGCTACCCTCGGCATAAGCAAAAGAGCTTTGATCATATCAGCTCCAAACAATAAAAAGGCTTCTAAACAATTCAACCATTGAGCGAAACCTCCCAAGGTGCTCATTTATCATCACATAACGACTCACAATCGAGGTTCTTATCGGACCGTTGAAGATTCAGACGAACACAAAAACATCAAAAAAGTCCTTAACGAGGGAAAAATAAAGCCTATATAGAGGTCATACCAACTCAATGAGTAAGAGCCTAAGCACTAGCCTATATTAGAGGTCGTACCAACCCAACGCGTAAGAGCCTAAGCGCCAGCCTATATTAGAGGTCGTACCGACCCAATGCGTAAGAGCTTAGCGCTAGCCTATATTAGAGGTCGTGCCGACCCAATACATAAGAGCTTAAGAGCCATATTAAAATTCAAAAACCTAAGGGCCGATGAGATAAAGATGAAACCCGACACAAAAACCGAGCCTAAAAGTGGTTAACTAAAAAGCGCCCAAGAGCAAATGCGTAAGAGCCTATGGGCTAGCCTAACAAGCCTCAAGGCCAATTTGTAAACCCAAGGGTTTTACCTCGAAGGCCAATTCATCTAGCTAATCATTGACAAACGTCAAAACTCAAGACAAAAAAAGACATACATAAGCAAATGGAAATTCATGGAAGGAGAAAACCAAAAGTCGTGGGTACATTTTCAATGCTCTCTGAGAGCCCTATACAGAGATTCAGAAAAGAATAGCATATTCTACTTTACCCTCGTGGACTGAGGCCCCGTCGGCCTCTCCCTCATTATCTTCGGCATCAAATACAAAGAAGTTGGCATCGTATTTATCCGCCTTGGCCTGCTCAATCTCTTCCGAGAGATCGAAGACCCTAGCATAGATTTCCTCAAGGGTTTCCCTTCGGGACTTACACCGGGCATACTCATTGCTTCTTCTCTCCCCATCGGAAGCCCCTCTCAACCCAGCTCGAGCGTCGGCAACATCTTTCAAATAGACGACCACTTTCTTATTAGCCTTAGCTTGAATCTCTTTGGCTTCAGCCCGGGCATCCACAACCTCAACCTTCATCTTCAAAAGGTCAGACTCGAGCCTTGCAATTTTGCTCGTCTGGACCGAGCTATTTTCACGAGCATTCCAGAGTTGTACCCCAAGGGAAGAAGCCTTGGCCAAAGCATTCTTTTCGGCCGTAGTATGGGCATCTATCTGAGCCTTTAGATCATTACTCATACTTGGCCTGGCCAATCTCACCCCAAACGCGTTCCAGGTCCTCATTCTTGCTCTCCAACTGAAGTATCAAAATATTAATCTCTGAGGATAGAAAAAGAAGCATGCATTCCCTCGGAGCAAAGGTTACCTGTTTCTCGAGGTGGCTTACGTAGTTCAGGATTCGATGCACCTTATACCGAAGGTGCCTCAATTTCTTTCCCTTTTTATCACAAAGAAGCCTGAGGGATTTCATCCCGTCCAAGGCTTTCCTCAACCTAGCTTCACAGTGAAGCATATCAGACTTGAGCTTGTCAAGGGCCTATGAAAAAGAAGCTCAATGAGAAAATAAAAATGTAAAACCAAAAAACCAACAAAATTAATCAAAACTCACCACAAAACTGAGTCGTTGAGCCTCCTTAAAGGTTGATCGTGCATCTACTGGCCTGGTCTCATCGGCCCCAGTCGAACCGCACTCGGTGGGGACATGCTCTCTCAAGACCCCGCTTGATTTATGTGGCGGCAGAAAATCTTTATCCCTTGAAGTAACTTCGACGGGAGAAGAATATGGCAGCAGAAAATCTTTATCCCTCGAAGTATCTTCGACGGGAGATGAAGGTGGAAGCAGAAAATCTTTATCCCTCGAAGTGCCTTCAATGGGAGAAGAAGAAGGAGACAAGAGAGGAACCATTGTTCCGATGTTGGAAGCCTCGTATGCTGCATGCTCAGCTGATACTTCTTTTTTGAACCTTCGAGTAGGGCTTGCCCATCTATGAGCGCCCTTGTCCCTCGAGGATTCCTTCTATTTGTTATCTTTCTTCGACTCTGAAGCCAACGATCATTCATCCTCTCCGAGGGGGCACGGTCTTATCTCAAAAAATTCTCCAATGCCTGTGGTGACGGAGTTAATACACATAAAGGAAAGTACATTTCAAAGTAAATAAACCACACAGCATGTACCATAGTGTTTGGCTTCCCATCTGCCTTTGGACAGATCTCGCCACTTATGCTCATCGTAAGTCGAGCAAGCTGCCAGTTTCTAAGTCCAACCCGCCAGGCCGGGGACCTCGTATGGCAGCCACGGTATTGCTATAGAAAGAGGAGGAAAATATCTTTATGGAGTCTGCCTCCACCAAGAACAAAATTGATAAAAGCACAAGTGTACCACTTACGTGTTAAATTCCATTTCTCAAGAAATGGCAGGAACTCTTCAGGGATAATATCGACCCTCCGCACTCGGACAAATCGACTTATCCACTCTCGATCCCTGTCTTATTCATTGCTGGCAACAAAGGGATGAGTGGATTGATGTCGTAGGGTAATCAGGCCTCGATAATGCAAGGGCCATTATAATCTAATAAGATGGCTGAGGGTGAACTCGAGCCCGGCTTTATCTACAAAGTACCTTATCATCAACACTATCCTCCAAAATGACGAGTGAACCTGTACCAGGGTAACCCGATATCTTCTGCAAAACTCGAGCATAACTCTATCGAGAGGGCCAAGTGTAAAGGGATTAGTGTATATGTTCAAAAACCCCTCTACATGAGCCATGAGAAGTACCCATATATAACGCCAATAAAATATTTCGGAGTCAATAAAATACGGGTATATATGTATATATACCCGTATATAAAATCATCTGGTCATGAGTCAATGTAAATGAATGCAATACATGAGAAGTACGTCAATAAAATATTTTGGAGTGTCATAAGACCATTATACCTTTCAGATAACTTTATCAACTACGTATATTTCTGAGACTCATAACCAGGAGATATAATGATAATTCACATGGGAAGTCAAGAACACAGGCATTCTTAGTAATTCTATAAATAGAGTCGTTTATGAAAGGAGTGCATTTACTCATTTTGTTTGTATCGTATGGATCATGCCAAAAAGAAAGAAGAGATAGCCTTAACATACCTGAATCGATTCTTTTGACAATCCCTCTAACACACGTTAATTGCGGCAAAACACGTAACGACAAGATTGGAGTAGGAAAAAAAGCCGTATGATATTCTTGAGAAAGGTTACACCGTACTCCCTTAGAATCGTAAATCCTACATTGTTGTAATATTACTAAATCCCGTTTGAGTGAGAGTTAAGCAACTCACGTTGCTAATGAAGTTTCCTTGTTCTGAAGCCTTTCTTAGATGTAACATACCTTTATTTTGACTGAGAGAAAGATTCTAAGTCTTGGTGGTGTGGGCCCTACCTACCATGACTTGGTGTCACATTACTTCCTTAAAATGTGACACCTTTCAATCCTCATTATGAGTCACTGGATGGAAAGGGGATGCTTGCCACATTGGGAGGGGGTTTAAGTTATCTAAATCTTTAATTAAGCACCCACTAATCCTTAATTAATTAGGTAATCTCCCATTACCCAATAATTAACCAATTACTCATATAATTAAGAATTATCTCAACTTACTTAAAATACAATTCACTTTTAACATACCTTATACACCTTACTATCATGGTCATGTAGTACCTTGTATGGCACTAGTCTATAAATACCGGGTATAGCTAGGACCGAATGTACAACCATCAATGAAACTCATTTTCTTTGATTTGTTTACCCTTTAACCTTCACGACACTTACTTATCACTTATTATAAATAGCACAAATGCTTATAACCTCAAGATAATCTCATTCGCGTGTCTACGTCGATTAACAGAAGAAAAAACTTTAACATATGAAATCGGGAGATGTAACAGACCTGACCGGTTGTTTTGAGCTCTAGCGCGTCGTTCAACAGTTTGAGGCTATGAGTAGCTTCACTTTAGGCATTATGACTTTCACATATGGTCGGAGTTAAATATCGGGAAGTTTGGAGTTGATTTATAAAGAAAATTCTCATTTTGAAAGCTTTAAGCTGAAAGAATTGACTAAGGGTTGATTTTTATAAAAGACCTCAGAATTGGGATTTAAAGGTCCCAACATGTTCGTATGATGATTTTGGACTTGGGTGTATGTCCGTATCGGGTTTTGGATGACCCAGGAGCATTTCGACGCCTATTGTGGATGTTAGCATTTTGGGAAGAATTTCATAAATTTGGGTTGCAGTGCATTTCAATGTTATCGATATCCATTTAGGATACCGAGCCTGGGAATAGCTCCGTATGGTCATTCTAATATTGGGAGCACATCCAAAAGTGGATTCGGAGGTCCGTAGGTCATTTTGTGGTCATTTGGCGAATGTTAGAAATTTGAAGGTTTTTGAGAAGTTTGACTGGAAGTGTACTTTTAGTTATCGAGGTCGGATTCCGATTCCGAAAGTTGGAGTAGGTCCGTTTGTGTGCAAATTTTGAGGCCAATCGGACGTGATTTGATAGGTTTCAACATCGAATGTAGAAGTTTGAAGTTCTAAAGTTCATTAAGCTTTAATTGGGGTGTAATTCATGATTTCGATGTTGTTTGATGTGATTTGAGGCCTCGAGCAAGTTTGTGTCATGTTTTGGGACATGTTGGTGTGATTGGACGGGGTCCTGGGGCCTTGGGTGTGTTTCAGATAATTTTGGGCTACTTTAGATGCTGAATTACTGATATCTGGTGTTGTTCTTTGCTTTTGCGAGGATCCTCTCGCATTTGCGAAGAAGGATTTGGCTTCTGGGATTTTGATTTTCGCATTCGCGAAGAAGGAAATCTCTGTTGCAGACGTCTTATTTCGGATGCTCATATCTCACAATTTATAGGAAATTTGGAGATAATAAAAATATAAAAGTTGTAGGCCTTTGTGTCTAGTTTTCAGAAAAGTAAAACACTTAGCATTTGGATTTGTGTACAAACAGTTATGGCTGGTACACTACGGGCTGTCTGGAGAGATGAAGAAGAAATATGTGTTGCACAGGGCTGAATTTAGTAGCTTATATCTCGAAATCTATAAGAAATTGGGAGATGACCAAAACATGAAAGTTGTAGATCTTAGTGTTTAGTTTTTAGAAAGTTAAAAGATTTATCATTTGGAGGTTTTTACAAAATGTTATGACCATTATACTAGAAGATATCTGAGAAGAGTTTGGAAATAGCTTTCAAGAATTTTGTTCATTGCAAAAGCGATGGGAGGCCTGCGAACGCGAAGAAGGGTTGCCTGGAAGTGTATATGTTTGCAAAAATGGGTTTGGCCCATTTCATCTCATTTCCTCCATGGGCGACGACTTAGGAGCAATTTTGGAGCTCCATCTTCATCATCTATGTCAAGGTAAGTGAATCCTAGCTATTGCAAGTTAAATACTTGGATTATATATAGATTCTAACATGGAAATTCACGGGAAAATAGGGGAAATTAGGGGAAATTCGGGGTTTTAGTAGAAAACCTAAAAATTAGTATTTTTAAATTTTGACCACAAAATTGGGCATGGAATTTGATATAAATTATATATTTGAGTTCGTGAAGTTATGGATAAGATTTATCTTCAAATATTTTCGAAATCCGGGCGTGTGGGCCCAAGGGTGATTTTAACAACTTTTCTAGCAAAGTTGAGAAATTGTTTAAATCGAATTTTTTATGGGTTTGCTATAATGAGTCGGCCGGTCATTTCATGAGTTACCGCTCCGTTTCGCCCATTTCTGCTTCTTTATGTGTTGTTCAGATACATTTCATCGTATCGTGTTGGTTGGTTTGGGTCCAAAGTGGTTTTGTAGAGAGATGAGACACTTAGTCTCTTTTTGGGAAGCTTTAGTTGGAAAAGTAAACTGGAAGTTGACTTGTGAGTAAATGATCTCGGAACTTGGTTTTTACGGTTCAGATAGCTTCCTGAGGTGATTTGGGACTTAGGAGTATGATCGGAATGTATTTTGGAGGTCCGTGGTAGATTTAGGCTTGAATTGGCGAAATAGGAATTTTGGCATTTTCCAGTTGGTAGTGGAAATTTTGATATCGTGGTCGAAATGGAATTCCGAAAATTGGAGTAGGTTCTTTGTATCATTTGGGACGTGTGTGCTAAATTTTAGGTCATTCAGGTGAGGTTTGATAGACTTTTTAATCATTTGCCGAATTTGGATGTTTTGGAATCCTTAGGTTTGAATCCGAGGGTGATTCGATGTTTCGGAATTGTTTTGTGTGTTCTAAGGATAGGTACAAATTTGAATAGTGGTATGTGATTTGTTTGCATTTTTGCATGAGGACCCGGGGACCTCAGGATGATTTCGTACGGTTATCGGAAAGTTTGGAAGTTGGAGAATGTAACTGAAGTTGCTGGTTCTGTCATAACCACACCTGCGGTTAGGGGACCACATATGCAATGACCGCAGAAGCGATGAAGGGTCGTAGATGCAGTTGGGCAGGGCGGAAGCGGGAGTTGAGGCGCACCTGCGCGCCCGCAGGTGTGGTGGATTGACCGCTGGAGTGAATGAGGGCTTTTAAGTAAAAATCTACAGAAGCAGAGATTTGTCCTCAGGTGCAGACCGTAAATGCGATAATTTGTCCGCAGGTGCGGAATGCCTGGGCAAGAACTATATAAACTTGCCTTCGCGAATTTCAGCTTTGTTCCACCATTTTTTAGATGGGTTGAGAGCTTTTTGAGAGGATTTGAAGAGAGATTCAAGGGATAATACTTGGAGGTAAGATATTTGAACCCAATACTTGATTCTATGGCATTATCTTACTGATTAGACGTGAAATTATTTGAAATTAAGGGTTAAAATTGGAGAATTAGGATTGGTATTGGAGAGTATCCACTTGGGATTTGAGGGGCTATTTGGGGTCTGATTTTGATGTTCTTGGTATGTATAGACTCGTGGGATGATAAAGTTCTAGTGATGTGATTTTTATAGAAATTCGAGACATGGGTCCGGGGGTCGGGTTTGGCCAATTTCGGAATTTTTGAGTTAATTTGATTATTTTCGCTTCGGCTTTGTTCCTTTAGCGTGTATTAATGATATATACTGATTTTGGTTAGATTTTGGGGCATTTGGAGGCCGAATCGAGAGGTAAGGGCATCGCGGGCTAGAGTTTGGCTTGATTTGAGTTAAGTAACGCTTCCAAACTTGGTTCTGAGGGTTCGAAACCCAAACTATGTGTTCTATGATTACTATTGAGGTGACGCGAATGCCAAGAGATGGGCGTGTGGGCGTGCACCGTGAGAATCACAGCCTGGATCATTCCATGGCACTGCTTAGTGACTCTTTCTTGCTGATATTTGTGTTGCAATTATGTGATTAAGTTAACGAGCTAAAAATCATGCTAATTATCATGGTAAGGCTTCACGCCAATATTGTTGAGACCCGAGAGGTTGTTTCTTGTTGTCATATCATTTGCTTCATTGATATTCTGTACTCAGTCTTGTTCATGCATATTATATCATGCCTCAGTCTTGATTATTGTTATTTGATACATCATCTCATTGTTCGGGCTAGTATCATGACATTCGGTCTAGAGATTCCCGAGCTTTATATTCCGTACTATTTAGATTGTATTTATTTATGGCTGAATTTTTACTTGAACTGCAAGCATGTCTACTTTTTTGTACAGTTTAATTGTATTATCTGTTGAGGTTTGGTTCGTCACTACCTGACAGTCCATAGTTTTGACTTGTTACTTACTGAGTTGGTGTACTCACATTACCCCCTGCACCTTGTGTGCAGATCCAAGTATCTCAAGGCACAATAGCGACTTTTGACTATTCCAGTCACGGATTTCACAGAGATAGTGAGATAGTTGCCTGGCGACCGCAGTTCTGTTTTTCACCTTCTCTATCTACCTATTAGTTCTTGTTGTTATTTCTAGATTGTTTTGGTCTTGTCTTATTTTAGAACTATTGTAGCATTGATCATGACTTAGTGACACCAGAGTGGAAGTGAGAGCGGATCACCATGGATTTTGTAGTTGGGCTCCCGCGGACTTTGAAGATGTTTGATGCTATTTGGGTGACTGTGGATCGGCTGACCAAGTCTGCGCACTTCATTCGTATGTGTACTACCTATTCTTCGTAGTGGTTAGCAGAGATTTATATCTGAGAGATTGTTCTCTTGCATGGTGTCCCAGTTTCCATTAGTTCAGATAGAGGTACTTATTTCACTTCGCAGTTTTGGTTGCCATGCAGCGTGAGTTGCGTACTCAGGTTGAGTTGAGAACAACTTTTCACCCTCAGACGGACGGGAAGTCCGAGTACACTATTCAAATATTGGAGGACATGTTGCGCTCTTGTGTCATTGATTTTGGTGGTTCGTGGGATCAGTATCTACCGCTCGCAGAGTTTGCTTATAACAACAATTATCAGTCGATTATTCAGATGGCTCTATATGAGGCTATATATTGGAGACATTGTAGGTCTCTAGTTGGATGTTTTGAGTCGGGTGAGGCTAAGCTTTTGGGTACAGATTTGGTACAGGATGCTTTGGACAAGGTGAAGGTGATTCAAGAGCGGCTTCATACAGTGCAGTCAAGACAAAAGAGTTATGATGATAGAAAGGTTCGTGATGTGTTCTACATGGTTGGGGAGAAGGTTCTATGGAAGTTTTCACACATGAAGGGTGTTATGAGATTTGGGAAGAAGGGTAAATTGAGTCCTCGGTTCATTGCGCCTTTTGAGGTGCTTCAAAGGATTGGGGAGGTGGCTTATAAGCTTGCTTTGCCACCCAGCTTGTCGAGTGTGCATCCGGTATTTCGTGTTTCTATGCTTCGGAAGTATATCGACGATCCGTCTCATGTTTTGGATTTCAACACAGTTCAGTTAGACAGTGATTTGACTTATGATGTGGAGCCAGTGGCTATTATGGAGTGGCAGGTCTGAAAGTTGAGATCAAAGGATATAGCTTAGTGAAAGTGTAGTGGAGAGGTCGGCCCATGGAGGAGGCTACGTGGGAGACCGAGCGAGAGATGCAGAGCAGATATTCTCACCTGTTTGAGGCTTCAGGTATGTTTCTTGACTCGTTCGAGGACGAACGTTTGTTTAAGAGGGGAAGGATGTAATGACTCGGCTGGTTGTTTCATGAGTTACTGCTCCGTTTCCCCTATTTCTGCTTCTTTATGTGTCGTTAGGCTACATTTCATCGTATTGCATTAGTGGTTTGGGTTCAGAGTGGTTTTGTAGAGAGATGAAACACTTAGTCTCTTTTTGGGAAGCTTTAGTTGGAAAAGTCAAACACGAAGTTGACTTGTGAGTAAATGATCTCGGAACTTGGTTTTTACAGTTCAAATAGCTTCTTAGGTTATTTGGGACTTAAGAGCACGATCGGAATGTATTTTGGAGGTCCGTGGTAGATTTAGGCTTGAATTGGTGAAATTGGAATTTTGGCTTTTTCTGGTTGGTAGTGAAAATTTTGATATTGGGATCGGAATGGAATTCGGGAAATTAGAGTAGGTTTGTTGTGTCATTTGGGACATGTGTGCAAAATTTCAGGTCATTCGGGTGAAGTTTGATAGACTTTTTGATCGTTTGCGAAAATCAGAAGTTTTGGAATCCTTAGGCTTGAATCCGAGGGTGATTCAGTGTTTCGGCGTTGTTTTGAGTGTTTCGAGGTTTGGTACAAGTTTGAATATTGGTATGTGACTTATTCGTATTTTTGGATGAGGTCCTGGGGACCTCGGGATGATTTCGGATGGTTATCGGAAAGTTTGGAAGTTGGAGAAAGCAGCTAAAGCTGTTGGTTCTGTCATAACCGCACATGCTGTTAGGGGACCACAAGTGTGATGATCGTAGAAGCGAGGAAGGGACGCAGATGCGGTTGGGTAGCGCAGAAGCGGGAGTTGAGGCGCACTTGCGAGCCCGCATGTGCGGTGGATTGACCGCAGGTGCGGATGAGGGCTTTTACGTGAAAATATGTAGAAGCGGAGATTTGTCCGCAGGTGCGGACCGCAAATGCAATAATTTGTCCACCGGTGCGGAAATGCCTGGGCAGAAACTATATAAACCTGCCTTCGCGAATTTCAATTTTGTTTCACCATTACTGAGACGGGTTGAGAGCGTTTTGAGAGGATTTGAAGAGGGATTCAAGGGATAACGCTTGGAGGTAAGATTTTTGAACCCAATACTCAATTCTATTTCATTATCTTACTGATTAGGCTTGAAATTATTGGAAATTAAGGGTTAAAATTTGAGAATTAGGGCTTGGTATTGGAGAGTTTCCATTAGGGATATGAGGGGCTATTTGGGGTCCGATTTTGATGTTCTTGGTATGTATAAACTCGTGGGAGGATAAGGATTTTAGTGATGTGATTTTTATCGAAATTCGAGACCTTGGGCTTTGTTCCTTTAGCGTGTATGTTTACCGTGAAATTGGTAACAACAATTAAATTTGTAAATGGGATTCTAAAAATATGTTATCTATTCTCGAGGTAGTTGTTAGAGCAGTTAATGCTAAGAATTCTAAGTTTAACGATGAAATGCGAGGTAAAAAGAGGCAGTAACCAAACTGAATGTGGGGGTTGTTGCTCGGATGCAGAGATGGTTGATGGGACCTCTGGGTCGGCGTTAGTATCGATCTCAAACTATCGGGAATAGCCGGAGATGGGATAACAGTTAAAGATATAATTAGACAAGGCTCTTTCGGTCGATATTAAGTTATATAATGAATAACAAGTTAAGAGGCGTTGAATTCGGAGAAGGCCTCGAGCCAGTACCAAGTGATAATCAAGAAGAATGACCGAAGATAAATGGATTTGAGCAAAGGGTAATAAGCAATTAGAGAAGAGAGGAAGAGAGAAAATATTATTTCCCTTGAATAGGATGATTGGAGCTGCTCTACAAGATGTTGGTGACCCCCCTTTTATAGGAAGGGGACGCCCAAACTAAGTACAAGATGTGTAGTATGACAAAAGAGAATGAGATGTGACAGCTTGTTAGCCTTACGTTGCATGTGCGCTGATGACGAGCCGCTTGAGTAGATTTGATCGACCCCGGTGCATTGCTCGGGGGGGTTCGTACATTCGTCGGGGCTTTAGCCGATGTTATTCTTGGCAGGGCATCAACAGGTTTCGAGGGAAGCAAGTGACTGACCCAAGATCCCGTGTTTCCGGGGTCACTCTTTGAAGCATTATGTCAAGGGGAAATCGGTCCCCCGTATTTCACCACACACAGATAGTCTCCGCGTTTATTAGAGGGAAGTGATAAGAAATGGTATAGACATATTATTTCCTAATCTCTTGTAGCGGCGTCATGTCGATGATGCTGCTCTCCTTTGACAGGTATCGAGGTGCTTCGCCTTTTCGCTTCTTCAGGATCACCTGAAAAGTTATGACCCTTCACTCTTTGGAATCGTACTGTTGCTATAGGTTCAGCTTCTCTGAACGCATTGATTGCGCATACCGTAACATTTTTCGAGGGCAGTAATGACGTCGTCGGTTGCTTTGTCTCCCCTATAAGTGGGGCTCTTTGCAGATGGCTTTTTTATTCAAAGTCCCTTCAATTCCTATCTTCTTCCTTTCCTGTTGTCTTGCATCTCTACCATCTTGCCGTGTTTGAGGCGTGAGGCTTCAAAATTTTACGCTATGTGCGCCTTGACTCCTTTCTTAGTCTCTTTTTGGTTGGACTGAGTTGCACCGCCGTGATATTGTTGTTGTTGTAGTTGTTGTTGCTGTCGGCTCGGGGTTATGAGGCAGAGGGACGATTCCTTCCGACCTTGGGGGGTATTTTTGGACTATACACTGCTGCTCAAGAGGGTGCTCAGATTATACACCGCTGCTCATCCTCCTCCCTTGGCTCAGCGCGTTGCACCCCTTTTGGATTCCTGGGGGGGTGGCGGCAGTACCAGCTGGCTGTTGCCTCCCGAGTCGAGGCAACGTATCAAGAAGTGGCTTGGTGGGATTAATATTGGCGGGGTTCATGACAGCCAGATTTTTCACCCAGCCAATTCTCGTCTCCTTCCCTCATGTCTCTTCCTTTTGAAGATGCCATTCTAAGGAATCAAAATGAGGTCCTCGAGGGCCTCGGACTTGGAAGATATTATCTTTGAGGTCTTATGCTTGAGGGAATGACGAAAAAGATGCGGCATAAAAAGTAGGCTAGACTCTTAGGCTTTTGCTGTATGGTTATCTTTGGATTTTCTTTTATGCGTGATGATCCCCTTGCGGGCTTCTATAACCATATGTAAGGACCCCTCGAGAGCTGTTGTTTATGGATCTTTATGAATATGAATATACCTTTTCTTGACACTTGCTTTCAATTCTTTGGTTGATTTTGTATGTTCCCATGCCCTTCGAGGCCCTTGGTCATATTCCTCCATTGTTAGTTGCCGATGCTTGGCTAGACGTGAGCATTTTTCCCGATCTTCTGTTGATTAGTATGGCTTCTTTCTGATCCTGTTGTTATACTTCGGATCGAGCCTATGTTGATCTGATAAGCTCGGGCCGTCGGGTTCTTCGAATCGTATGGAGATAGTTGGTGGAGTCCTGGGTCTCGAGAATGGTATCCCGAGTGAAGGTCATTTTTAAGTACCTGGGGGTCCCTTTCAGACTGATTTGTAGATAGCCCTTTGGAGCATATGCAATTGACTTATGTTGAGGAGTTACCCATGCTGAGGTGCTACCTCGATTCTTCCTGGAGCCTTTGATTGATAAAAATGGCTTCACGTAGGGTCCTTCGTGTTTTGACACTAAATCGGACCAGTAACCTCGGGTCGCCGGATCCACCTCGGTCTCTAGGTGGAGGTCTGCCTGCATTTGGACCATCCAGATCGACATCTGGGGCCTGTTCCGTATGTGTGTATGTCAAAAACAACTGCATTTGCTAGCTGGATTCCTTAGGCGAAGGCCTTTGAGGCCGTGCGCCGATCTTGTGTTGGCAAAGGCGTTGTTGGCCTTCTAGGGCTTTGTCTTACCATGATGGAGGCCACCGGGGTTGACTATTACAACGGCGCCGCATATGGTGCTGATGGTTGGTGCTCTTGCTTGTTTTTGAATTGTCACCGCCTTTCCCATATGCAATGTAAGGATGCTTTCGCCTCCTTGGGGGTCGTCGTAGCCTACCTTTAATGGCTTTTTATTTGGGGAAATCAGAGACCGTGCTTGGGTGAATCTTTCCTCCTAGGTGTTAGCTGCTGGTGCCATACCTTCGATCCCTCGTTATTTATTTGAAGAGATGAAAAGATGCACTTCAGGCGGTGTGACTCGCACTTCGCCGGCTCTACATATGACGATAGGAAATTTAGCAGTCGTGCCTTCCTTCCTCTGCTGGACCTTCCTCGTGTGGGCCTGTGACAACTTAGGTCCGAGCTGCTTTGTCAAGGGGCCAAGCCTCAAAATATTCTGGATGAGGGCGAGTCCCTTAGGCTCCTTAGCAAAGAGAAGGAAGATGAGCTGCAATATTGGCGTTATGAAGCAAATCGGAGCCCAAACTAGGAGAGCTATTTGATGGAGCATGTGACTTCTTGTAGTACGCACTTCACCCCTTTCTACCTTTAAGTCTTAAGGGTGACGTCAACCGCGACAGAGTTGTTTGTGGGGAGCTAAGGGCTCAAGTGCAGGCTCAAGCTTCAGAGGGGACAAATGCATCGGCCAAGGTCTCTGCCTTCGAGGTCCAATTCCTTGTGGCAACGCCAAAGTTCGTCCTAGTATGATTGGGAAACTTCGAATAAGATCTTCCGAAGTTTTAGAGCTGAGATAATTGATGCTTGGGCCGAAGTGGCACTAAGCCAAACCAAGGCTGATCGGGAGATGGCGATTCGTATGAAGGGTGCTACTGATGCCCAAGCTGAGCTGAAGCAAACCCTCGACCGAGAGAAGGGGATTGAGGAAAATATTCGTTGCAGATCCTGAAGAGAAGCACTCGAGGAGGTCGGTGCAATGGGCTCCGTTTTCCCAGAGGAATTGGCTCGATTAAGGGGAGTAATTGTGGTGCTTGTTCACTTCTTGTTGAAGCTGCGGAGGGTGAAATTTGACAAGATGTAGCCCTTTTAGTGTGGAGTGTAGATTTTGTCACTTTGTCATTTTGTTTCTGATATATGCAGAATATGCCTGTAGATGGAGAATGTTCCTTTTTTGCGCATGTAATATATAAGAAGGAATTTGAAGCTTTATCTCTTCTGTACCTTTTTCTTTGTTATTGCTTTCGACTGGACGTGTTGGTTTTGATGTTTGGTGGGATCCTTTTAGGTCCAGGACTAATCGGACAGGTCCGGGGGCTCTTAAGTGTGATCCTTGACGTGAGTAGGTGCTGGGGCCACCGTACTTGGCCTGGTTGTTTAGGCTTAGTCTTCGGGTCGGGCTTCGGCTCGAGCCTCCTCACCCTTGCATTTTTTGTGCCCATGCGGGTAGGTAGTATTTGCTTTTATCTCCTGCCCCAGGACCTTTGCCGTTCCAATCATTTTGGGTCCAGTATCCGAGTCGCATTGTGACTCGAGCTTCAATTGACCCTCAAGCTCTTTCCTTCCTACATGGGCGGATAATGATGGCCCTTTGTGTTTTGGGTTGAAGTGACCTTACGGGCGTGCGGCCCGGAGGTTTACTTAGCCGTCGACAGTTGCACTTATGTCGTGCCCTTAGGCACATTACAGTTTTCGGGTCCAGTCTCCGAGTCACATTGCGATTTGAGCTGTAATTGACCCTTAATATTTTTTTGAGTTTCTGGCCGGCGATGGTGGCACTTATGCCGTGACCTTAGGCACATTACAGTTTTCGGGTCCAGTCTCCAAGTCGCAGTGGGATCGAGCTGTAATCGACCCTTATATTTTATTGAGTTTCTGGCCGACGATGGTGGCACTTATGTCGTTCCCTTAGGCACATTACAGTTTTCGGTTCCAGTCTCTGAGTCGCTTTATGATTCAAGTTGTAATCGACCCTTAAATTTCTTTGAGTTTCTGGCCGGCGACAGTGGCACTTATGTCGCTTGGTCATTGAGACCTTTCAGTATGTGGCCCGGAGGCTTGCATAGTTAAATTTTTGGGATCCGGTCTCTGAATCGGGTTACGATTCGAGCTCATTTTAATCCTCAAGTTGTCAAAAAAAAAAATAGTTGGCGACAATGGCTCTTACGTTGTTTGGTCATAGAGACCTTTCAATATGAGGCCCGTAGGCTTGCTTAGCTGGAGATAATAGTTCTTACGCTATTTTTGCCCGTGTGCTTTTTTGTAGGCTTTGTTTCCGCTCGTTAAGGTCTTTTAGAGTATTTTTGCCTGACACGTTGTCGGTTCCAGAGGAACCTCAATTTCAAGTCGTTCTTGGTGATGTTTTGAGCACCTCGTAAGGTTGATAGCTCATAGGTCGAGTATATCAACGCTCTTGTGATATGGAGCCGACAAGGTCGGAGCTCATTTTTGCCTGTTGAGGGAAGCCTATTTTAACCGGTCCTTTCCGAAGTATATTCGAAGTAGTGGCCTGCGATTTTTAGCGACAATCGGGAGTCCCCGAGTCGCATTAGTTTGGTTGTATCAGCCGTTTTGATTGTAGTCATGTGCATTTGGCCGTAGCCTTTTTTGATCCCAAGTGATAGTTTAGGCGTCTACACTGAGGGTGTGCCCTTTAGGGATTCTTGCAAATGTGGTGTATAGCCTAAACTTCGGGATTTTCATGCCTGTTGAGGTCTTATAGTTTTCCAAGCCTATTGAGATATTACAGTTTATCATGCTTATTGAGGTCTTACAGTTTGTGTGATGTAGAATAGATCTAGTTATGTCGAGTCTTCCCGCTAAGGTCTTACAGTTTTGGATTTTCCAGTGTACGGCGATTGGCGATAGTTTCTGAGTCATCGAGTTTGTTTAAGCTTAAAGACCGCTTCTTCCGAACTCAGAGTTTCATTGTGAGGGCTTTGTGAGCTCGGGGTTCCGACCTTGGGGTCGTGTGGGTGCTGAATCGTTCAAGTCTCCGAGTATCTCGGGATGTATTTGGCGGAGAGGCTTCTGTCGAGAGTATACTATGATTTTCCCTTTTGGAGAATGAGATGTTTGGAAGATATTCTCTAATCCATTAGCACAATACACGTATTATTGTGTTGAGTCGATCTATTTTTAGGTCGAGTTTGGTTGCTCCGATGATTTTCACGTTGATGTAGTCTGAGAGGGAGCCTTTCTCTTTTTTCATGGAAAAAGGGGTATTTTTTGATTGCCCGATATAATAGTACATGCTACTGCTTTGGCGGGGTCTGAGTACATTGACCGTTTGACCCGATAAATTGTCTCCCTGTAGGAACCTTTGCTTGGCATTTCCCCACCTCCTTCGAATCGGGTAGCTTCCAGGGGGAATGCCCCTTGCCGCTTGAAAGTTGGTCGTAAGGGTGTCTTTGAGAAGTTTGTGGAGTTTCCCCATTAGGCATCTTCGCAGACGTTGCCTCATTAAAAACCTTGCTGGTAAAAACCTTTCTTTTTTGGGATAAAAACTTTGTTGAAGGAAAAAAGTGCAATGGATGCGCTTTTGGGGGTCTAGAGGCCTCCTAATAGTGTTAGCGTTCTGGTATCTCTGGTCGAGTGCCTGCACGAGGGTTAGTTCTTAATCCGAAATGAAACAAAAGGAATGGTTGTACCTTGAAACGAGATATGATGGTGGCACCTTGAGATTGGCTTATTATGACCGCACGAGGGCGGACATGCGATGCAGATTTCTACTTCGTGTTGTCAAACCCGACCGGGGTTGATAACTGATTCGCCCGATGGATTATTCGTGTTGTCAAACCCATAGATGGTTTTGACCCCGTCCTTCGTCGGGAATTTTATCATCTGGTGGAGGGTGGATGGTATTGCTCATATGCAGTGTATCCACGGTTACCCTAACAAGGCTTTATACCTCATATCTCCCTCGATGACATGGAATTTGGTATCTTGGGTTGTGCTAGCCATGGATATCGGAAGGACAGTTTCTCCTTTTATTGTTTTGCTCACCATGTTGAACCCATTAAGGACCCGAGTGGTGGGCACAATCTGTTCGAGTAGTCTGAGCTGTTCTATCACCCTCGACCTAATAATATTGGCTGAGCTACCTGGATCCACAAGTACACGTTTTATCTAAAAAGAATTTACAAGAAAGGGGATTACCAGGGTATCATTATGGGGTTGAGATACGGCCTCGGTATCTTCTTCGCTGAACATGAGGGCGTCTTCGCGGATATATCCTCGAGTCCATTTTTCCCTGGTGATGGATATTTTTGTTCTCGTCATCACGGGTTCCTGCAGGGCATAGGCACCCCCATGATCATGTGGATGACGTGTTGTGGTTCGTTTGCCTCGTTCTTCTTGGTTGCCTCCCTGTCTCGAAAGTTATTTTGGCCCGATCGCTAAGGAATTCCCGAAGGTTCCCTTTGTTGAGTAGCCAAGTCACTTCTTCTTGTAGTTGATGGCAATCCTCGGTCCTGGGACCGTGTGTGTTGTGGAACTCACACACTAAGTTGTAATTTCTATGTGAAGGGTCCAACTGTATTGGTTTGGGCCACTTTGTGTCCCTGATTTTGCCGTTAGCGAACATGATGTCTGATATGTCAACGCTGAAGTTGTATTCCGATAAGTGGGGCACGTTTGTCGGCACCATGTTCCGATCGAACCTGGTTCTATTGATGAGCCCTCGAGGATCCTTTCCTCGATCTATCCTCCGATCGTTGAAGGGTAGGTTGCGCCTCGGGGCGTTCCTTTTGTCTTCATGGTACGGTTGGTACCTTTCTTTTCTTGGTTTCGACTCTTTTTTCAGGAGTCTGGTTAGGTATACTAAGCTCGAAGGGGCTCCCAGCTGGTCATCCTCGGCCCTGATCTTTGACTGGTATCGGTTGCGAACGTCCGACCAGGTCACGGTAGGATTCGATTTAAAGCCATCGAGCTTCGTTCGTTTAGGCCTTAGGTGAAGGCCTGCACCGCCCAGTCGTCGGAGAATGGTGGCAGCTCCATCCGTTCCATCTGGAAGCAGGATACGAATTCTCGCAACATCTCATTCTCTCTCTGCTTGATTTTGAAAACGTCAGATGTCCTCATTGCTACATTGATAGCTTCGGCATATGCTTTTATGAAGGATTCTGCTAGCATAGCTAATAAATATATGGAGTTGGGAGCCAAGTTATGGTACCACATCATGGCCTCCTTTGAAAGCGTTTCTCCAAATTTTTTCAGATACACGGACTCAATCTCATCATTTTTTATGTCATTGCTTTTTACTGCACAGTTGTAAGCAGTAACATGATCGTTAGGGTCGGAGGTGTCGTTGTACTTGGGGAGTTCCGACATTCTAAATTTTTTCGAGATAAGCTTCGGGGCTGCTTCTTCAGGGAACGGCCTCAGAATGAACTTCTTTGAATCCAAACCTTTGAGGACTGGGGATGCGCCTGGGATCTGATCGACCATGGAGTTGTAGGTCTCGACTTTTTTGTTGCTGGCTGCAATCATTCTCTTACCAGATTTGATCCTTTTGGTGAGGTCCTCGAGCATTTTAATGATGGCGGGGTCAGCCACTGACCCGTTGTTGCTTGACCTTTCAAGTGCTCGCTCGGCGGGGTGAGCCGTCTCTGGCGCTGTGCTGGGGGTTCTTGGACAGCTTTACAATTGAGCAATGGCTAGTTCTTGTGCTTGTAACATTTCAAAAATAACATGAAGACTAACTTCATGTTCTTCCCGGGCCAGGATTTTTTGAGCTTCCTGTTGGTCGATATGCTATATGCTACCACCGGTGCACGAGGTTTTGTCGACCTGTTGCGCGCCTTGCGAACCCGCGTCTGCTAGAATCAGTCGAGATGCATTATTGGGGTTCTGCGGAGGTGCTCCAGCGGCTGGGACAGCCACGCCATTTTCCCCATGATTTTCGAGGTTGTCGTTCTCAACTCCATTCACCGAGCCGAACATTTTGGCCTGAAGTCAAAGGATCTTGGACAAGAAAAAGTGTGAAAGTTGATGTGTATTTGTGTAATGAAAACCATCAAGAAAAAAATCACTATTAATTTTAGCCCCACGGTGGGCGCCAAACTGTTTACCATAAAAATGGTAACAACAATTAAATTTGTAAATGAGATTCTAAAAATACGTGATCTATTCTCGAGCTAGTTTTTAGAACAGCTAATGCTAAGAATGCTAAGTTTAATGATGAAATGCGGGGTAAAAAGTGGCAGTAACCAAACCGAAGGTGGGGGCTGTTGCTCGGATGCAGAGATGGTCGATGGGACCTCGGGGTCGGCGTTAGTATCGATCTCGAACTATTGGGATAGTCGGGGATAGGATAGCAGTTAAAGATATAATTAGACAAGGCTCTTTTGGTCGATATTAAGTTATATAATGAAGAACAAGTTAATAGGCGATGAATACGGAGACAGCCTCGAGCCAATACCAAGTGATAAAAATGAATAATGACCGAGATAAATGGCTTTGAGCCAAGGGGAATAAGCAAATTAGAGAAGAGAGGAAGAGAGAAGATATTATTGCCCTTGAGTAGGATGATTGGAGCTGCTCTACAAGATGTTGGTGACCCCCTTTTATAGGAAGGGGACGCCCAAACTAAGTACAAGATGTGTAGTATGACAAAAGAGAATGAGATGTGACAGCCTGTTATCCTTACCTCGTATGTGGGCTGACGTCAAGCTGCTTGAGTAGATTTGATCGACCCCGGGTGCATTCCTCGGGGGGGTTCCTGCGTTCGTCGGGGCTTCAGTTGATGTTATTCTTGGCAGGCATCGACGGGTTTTGACGGAAGCGACTGACCCGAGATCCCGTGTTTCCGGGGTCACTCTTCGAAGCATTATGTCAAGGGGAAATCGATCCCCCAGATTTCACCGCAAATAGTGTATTAATGATATATACTGATTTTTATTAGATTTGGGGCATTTGGAGGATGAATTAAGAGGCAAGGGCATCACGGGCTAGAGTTTGGCTTGATTTGAAGTAAGTAACACTTCCAAACTTGGTTCTGAGGGTTTGAAACCCCATACTATGTGTTCTATGATTACTATTGAGGTGATGCAGAAGCTAAGTGATGGGCGTGTGGGTGTGCATCTTGAGAATCGCGGCCTGGATCATTCCATGGCACCGCTTAATGACTCTTTCTTGCTGATATCATTGTTGCAATTATGTGATTAAGTTAACGAGCTGTAAATCATGCTAATTATCATGTTAAGGCTTCATGCCAATACTGTTGAGACCCGAGAGGTCGTTTCTTGTTGTCATATCATTTGCTTCAATGATATTCTGTACTTAGTCCTGTTCAAGCATATTATATCATTTCTCAGTCTCGATTATTGTTATTTGACACATCATATCATTGTTCGGGCTAGTATCAGGACATTTTGAGCCTATGTGTGTGTGAGTCTAGAGAGTGATGACTGAGAGAGGCTGAGAGCCTAATATTGAGTGACAGTATGGGATCGGGCTACACGCCGCAGCGAGATATTGATTATGCCTTTGTTGGCTTGTTATAGCGCTTGGGCTGAAAGGAGCCCTTCCGGAGTCTTACACCCCAGTGAGTGCAGTTGATGATAATGAGGGATGGATCTTCCCTGGACATGGATCTTGTCTGAACTAATTATACCTGGAGATTTATCTTCTCCATAGGGCTGGAATGGCTTTCCTCGGTACTGGATGACTGCGGTCAGTGATGTGTATATATTCTGGGAAGTATCTTCCCTGGGTCGGATGGACATATACAGTACCGAGTAGTTGAGCACTTGTGAGTGGAGGTACACGAAACATTGGTCATGATATCTGTGCATTGGTACATAGAGATTCCTAAGCTTTATATTCCGTACTGTTCAGACTTTACTTATTTACTGCTGAATTTCTACTTGAACTGCAAGCATGTCTACTTTTTTGTACAGTTAAATTGTATTACCTGTTAAGGTTTGGTTCGTAAGCACCTGTCAGTCAATAATTTGGACTTGTTACTTATTGAGTTGGTGTACTCGCGTTACCCCCTGCACCTTGTGTGCAGATCCATGTATCTCAGGGCATGGTAGCGGTTATTGACTATTCCAGCCGCAGACTTCACGGAGATAGCGAGGTAGCTGCCTGGCGACCGCAGTTCCGTTTTTCTCCTTCTGTATCTACCTATTAGTTCTTATTGTTATTTCCAGACTATTTTGGTCTTGTCTTGTTTCAGAACTATTATAGTGTTGCTCACGACTTAGTGACACCCGAGGTCGGGCTTGTATTTTTCCGCTTTGTTTTGTTTTTAACTTTATATCTTTATCGGATTTCAGTTGAAAAAATGGTTTTACTTAAGCTTTTAAATGAAATATGGATTGTTTTGGAAATGAGTTGGCTGGCCTAGTTTCACGATAGGTGCCATCACAACCGGGTCGATTTTGGGGTCGTGACATTTGCACATTAATTGACTAGTTTTGGAGCGTTGGGCACCGGTTTGAGTCATCGGAAGGACGTGGGAACCAGTTATGGAACTTCGGAGCGAGATAAGTCTCCTTTATAACCATGTAAGAGGGAATTAACCCCATACGCAAACTAAATTGTTATGTACTTTATTTGTGGGGGTTACATACGCACGAGGTGACGAGAGTCCGTACGTAGCTACTAGCTATGCCTATGTCCGAGTAGTTTTAGGCTTACATCATCCTTTGTTGAAATTGTTATTGATTTATATTTATTGTTTGCCTTGAGAGGGAGCGAGATTGAGTTTGCTCATTAAATATTTTTAAAGGAGTTGAAATTGAGAAAAAGTTGGGATCTTAAAAGTTTTTATTTGAACTTCGTATTTTGAAAAGAATGGAAGAATACTATAATAACTTAAGAAGTCTATGTGAGACTGCGTCGCAAGTATGATCGGCGAGTGGGGTAATTCCTTAAATTTATATATGACCGTGTCACATGTATGATTCACGAGCAGGGTAAAAGATGCATATATGGTTCGCGTCATTCGACCCTCGGCAGTGCACATTTTAAATTTATGTTGGATCGGGCAAAACGTCCTCGATGGAATTCGTGTGTGATAATAGAACTGGAAGTCCCTTTTATAATTGGTATAAATTCAGTGTATGTGTGATCATCTATATTATAATAAAAGTGGGAAACCCTTAATTGAAAAGTCAAGCATTTACTCGACCCCGAGGCCCTGCTTAGGCCATCCCAAGGCCCCGATCAATAGTCATTTGGTTTGGATAATAACGATGCTCTCTACTCTTACTTTACTTTCCTAACATACACTTAGCATCTGTTACGTAACAACTAGCATAAAAATAAATCACATATTTTTAGAACCACAAAATGAAATCTAATTGTAATTACCATTTTTGAGGTAAAGAGTTTGGTGCCCACCGTGAGGCTAAAAATAATAGTGATTATTTTCTTGTTGGTTTACTGAAAACACAAGTTATTCTTTACACTTTTTCTTGCCCAAGAATCATTAATTTCAGGTCAAAATGTCTAACTTAGTGAATGCACATGAAAACAACGGTCTTGAAGACCATTGAGAGAAACATTGAGGACCCACCAGAGCCAATCCCTGTGGATGTGGTCTCACGCAGTGCCCAACATGTTGATATAGGCTCCCACACTAACAAGAGTATACGCCAAGAAAACCAACAAGAAGCTCATAAATCCCTAGCTCGGGAGGAACAAAAGGTTCGCCTTCACGTCATTTTTGAGATGTTGTAGGCACAATAGCTGGTGATTGCTCAACTGCAAAGCCACCAAAAAACTCCAAGCACATCAGCACCAGAAACGGCCCCTCAAGTCGAACAGGTGTCGGAAAGATCGAGCGACAATGGGTCAGCAACTGACCTCGCTATTATGAAGATGCTCGTGGCCCTCAAAAAGAGGATTGAATAGGCAAAAAGAAGATAGAAGCTAATGATAAAAAGGTGGAGACCTACAATTCAAGGGTCGACCAGATGTCGGGCCCACCCCCGATTCTGAAGGGTGTAGATTCCAAGAAGTTCATACAAAATCCATTCCCATTGAGTGCAGCTCCGTAGTCCATCCCAAAGAAATTTAGAATGCCCAATCTCCCAAAGTACAATGGAACCTCAGACCCCAACGAGCACATCACTGCTTACACTCGTTCTCTAAAGGGAAATGACCTAAAGGATGAAAAGATCGAATCCATCCTGTTAAAAGAAATTCGAAGAAACACTTTCAAAAGGGGCATGATGTGGTATCACAACCTATCCCCAAACTCGATATACTCATTTGCCATGCTGGCAGATTCTTTTATAAAGGAAAATGTCGGCGCCATCAAGGTTGCTACAAGAAAATCTGACGTCTTCAAAATCAAACAAAGAGAAAATGAGATGTTGTGGTAGTTTGTATGTCGCTTCCAAATGGAGCAAATGGAATTACCACCAGTATCTGCTGACTAGGCAGTGCAGGCCTTCACCCAAGGTTTGAATGAATGAAGCTCCGTAGCTTCAAAGCAACTAAAGCAGAACTTAGTTGAATATCTCACCGTGAATTGGTCAGATGTCCACAACCAATATTAGTCGAAGATTAGTGTCGAGGACGACCAACTTGGAGCCCCCTAGGGCTCAGTATATCCTAGCAGGCTCCTGGTGAAGGAACCAAAGCCAAACAAGGAGAGGTATCAACCATATACTGAAGATCGAAGAAACGCCCCAAGGCATAACATACCCCAAAATGATCGAAGGGCAGATCGAGGTCAGACTCCTCAGGGACTTGTGAGCAGAGCCAAATTCGACAGACATACAGGACTAACGTAGGCACCCAGATTGTCTGAATACAACTTCAACATTGATATTTCGGACATCGTATCCGCCATCTGCAAAATCAGAGACACCATGTGGCCAAAACCTGTACTATTAGATCCGTTGCAAAGGAACCCTAACTTGGTGTGCGAATTTCACAGCACACACGGTCATAGGACCGAATATTATAGACAACTCCGAGAAGAAGTGGCCCACCTAATCAACAGGGTACCTTCGAGAATTCCTCAGCGACCGAGCCAAGAACCAATTTCGGGAAACAGAAACAAATAGGAAAAATGAAATAGATTATCCACAATATGTCGTCCACATGATCGTTGGAGAAATCGACATCCCGCAGGAACCCATTATCAAAAGAACAAAAATTATCCATCACCAGGGAGAAGCGAATTCGAGGATACGTACTCAAGGACGCTCTAACATTCAGCGACGAGGACATCGAGACCCTATCTCAGCCTCATGCCGACGCGTTGGCAATTTCTTTTCTTGTAAATACATTTCAAATTAAGCGTGTGCTTGTGTATCCAGGTAGCTCGGCCAACATTAACAGGTCGAGGGTGGTGGATCATCTCGGACTGCTCGACTGGATCGTGCCCGCCTCTCGAGTCCACAACAGATTCAACATGGCGAGCGAGACAACAAAAAGGGAAATCACCCTCTCAAGTCAACATGGCCGGCACAACCCAAGATGTCAAATTTCATGTCATCGAAGGAGACATGAAGTACAATGCCTTGCTCGGAAGGCCATGGATACACTGCATGAGAGAATTACCATCAACCCTTCATGAAATGATGAAGTTTCCGATGAAGGATGGAATAAAAACTGTATACAGGGAACAACATGCAGCAAGAGAGATGTTTGTGGTGCACGATGTGGCACCGACATCGACACCTTCAACATCAAAGGAGCTAAACGATAACCAAATAGCAAAGTAGTAATGACAAGCCACATTCTCGGCTGCACCCAAGTTAATCAGAAAAGGACCATACTACTAATGTATAATCGTCTCCCTTTTTTCATTTATGCCTTACACTAACCTATATGCAGGTGTCTGATTGGAAATATCGAAGCAACTTCCAGCTTGAAGGACTTGGATTTTAAAGCATGTGTTATACTCTTTTCCTTCGATCGGATTTTATCCCTAGAAGGGTTTTACTGGCAAGGTTTTTAATGAGGCAACATCTATATGCTACCTAAGGAGAACTTAACAAGTATTGAAGGCTCTTCTTCAATCAACCTCGAATATTGTGGCATCCCCCTGGGAGATCACCCCCCTAGAGAAGTCAATATGAGTCAAAGAGGGTCTTGATAGGAAAATGATGTATCGGGCCAAACAGTTGATTGAACTGTGTTCGCATAGAACAACTGAATCCTTCACAACGAAGACATGTATACTTGTACCAAGTAACCAAGGAATATTTTTCCATATAAACACTTTGCGCTTCAAAGAAGTTTGCTATTCCTGCAATAAACAACTCCAGGATAAGAAATTTCCCAAACACTCGAAAACTTCGAACTTGTAAGCCCTCAACGAGGCAACGTTAAGTTTACAAAGAACGGCTCCAGAGCCAAAAGGTGCTCTATGTCCTATGGACTATCGCTGATTGCCGCCCCTTCGAGTTGTCAAAAACTCGAGGCCATAAGACCCCATGCGGGCAAGCTTGAGCTCATAAGACCTCTATGATGAAATACCAAATCTGTAAAACCTCAGGCAAGGCATGAATCATACTTGTACCAAGAATCTGTAAGACCTCAAGCAAGGCAAGAATTATACTTGTGCCAAGTAACTTATCTGTAAGACCTCAAGCAAGGCATGTTCAAATTTATAAGACCTTACAAAAGGCATAATCCCGATCTAAAAGTCAAGGCTATATATTCGAACTTGTAAGACCCCTGAAAAGGCATACCCTCGATATAGATGCCGAGGCTACCTCACTCGGGGACTAAAAGGCTACAGCTAAATATAGGGACTACGGTCACAAGGCTATACCAGCCAAACTAACGCGACTCGTGGACGTCTGACCGTCGTCAAAAAATCACAGGCCTTCAATTACTTCAAAAATACTTCAAAAAGAACCGGTTAATCAGGCTACCCTCGACATAAGCAAAAGAGCTTAGATCATATCAGCTCCAAACAATAAAAAGGCTTCTAAACAATTCAACCATTGAGCAAAACCTCCCGAGGTGCTCATTTATCATCACATAATGACTCACAATTGAGGTTCTTATCGGACTGTTAAAGAGTTAGACGAACACAAAAACCTCATAAAAGTCCTTAACGAGGGAAAAATAAAGCCTATATTGAGGTCATACCGACTCAATGAGTAAGAGCCTAAGCACCATCCTATATTAGAGGTCGTACCAACCTAACGCGTAAGAGCCTAAGCGTCAACCTATATTAGAGGCCGTACCGACCCAATGCGTAAGAGCTTAGCACTAGCCTATATTAGAGGTCGTGCCAACCCAACACGTAAGAGCTTAAGAGCCAAATTATAATTCAAAAGCCTAAGGGCCGATGAGATAAAGTTGAAACCCGACTCGAAAACCGAGCCTGAAACTGGTTATCTAAAAAGCGCCCAAGAGCAAATGCGTAAGAGCCTATGGGCTAGCCTAACAAGCCTCAGGGCCAATTTGTAAACCCAAGGGTTTTACCTCGAAGGCCAATTCATCTAGCTAATCATTAACAAATGTCAAAACTCAAGACAAAAAAAGACATACACAAGCAAATGGAAATTCATGGAAGGAGAAAACTGAAAGGTTTGGCTACATTTGCAATGCTCTCTGAGAACCCTATACAGAGAATTAGAAAAGAATAGCCTATTCTACTTTACCCTCATGGACTGAGACCTCGTTGGCCTCTCCCTCATTATCTTCGGCATCAGATACGAGGAAGTTGGCGTTGTATTTATCTACCTTGGCCTTCTCAATCTCTTCCGAGAGATCGAAGCCCCTAGCATAGATTTCCTCAAGGGTTTCCCTTCAGTACTTGCATCGGGCATACTCATTTCTTCTTCTCTCCCCATCGGAAGCCCTTGTCTACCCAGCTCGAGCGTCGGCAACATCTTTCAAATAGATGGCCACTTTCTTATTAGCCTTAGCTTGAATCTCTTCGGCTTCAGCCCGGGCATCCACAACCTCAGCCTTCATCTTCAAAAGGTCAGACTCGAGCCTTACAATTTTGCTCGTCTGGACCGAGCTATTTTTATGAGCATTCCAGAGTTGCACCCCGAGGGAAGAAGCCTTGGCCAAAGCATTCTTTTTGGCCATAGTAAGGGCATCTATCTGAGCCTTTAGCTCATTGCACTCATACTTGGCCTGGCCAATCTCGCCCCAAAGGAGTTCTAGGTCCTTATTCATGCTCTCCAACTGAAGTATCAAAATATTAATCTCTGAGGATAGAAAAAGAATTATGCATTCCCTCGGAGCAAAGGTTACCTATTTGTCGAGGTGGCTTTCGTAGTTCAGGATTCGATTCACCTTATACCGAAGGTGCCTCAATTCCTTTCCCCTTTTATCACAAAGAAGCCTAAGGGATTTCTTCCCGTCCAAGGCTTTCCTCAACCTGGCTTCATAGCGGAGCAGCTCAGACTTGAGCTTGTCAAGGGCCTATGAAAAAGAAGCTCAGTGAGAAAATAAAAATGTAAAACCAAAAAACCAACAAAATTAATCAAAACTCACCACAGAACTGAGTCGTTGAGCCTCCTCAAAGTTTGATCGTGCATCTACTGGCCTGGTCTCATCGGCCCCAGTCGAACCGCACTCGGTGGGGACATGCTCTCTCAAGACCCCGCTTGATTTATGTGGCGGCAGAAAATCTTTATCCCTTGAAGTACCTTCGACGGGAGAAGAATATGGCGGCAAAAAATCTTTATCCCTCGAAGTATCTACGACAGGAGATGAAGATGGCAGCAGAAAATCTTTATCCCTCAAAGTGCCTTCAATGGGAGAAGAAGAAGGAGATAAGAGAGGAACCATTGTTCCGACGTTGGAAGCCTCGTGTGCCGCAGGCTCAGCTGATACATCTTATTTGAAACTTCAATTGGGGCTTTCCTTGCTATGAGCGCCCTCGTCCCTCGAGGATTCCTTTTGTTTGTTATCTTTCTTCGACTCTAAAGCCGACGATCATTCATCCTCTCCGAGAGGGCACAGTCTCATCTCAAAAAATTCTCCAATGCCTGTGGTGACAGAGTTAATACACATAAAAGAAAGTACATTTCAAAGGAAATAAACCACAGTGTTTGGCCTCCTATCTGCCTTTGGACAGATCTCGCCACTTACGCTCATCGTAAGTCGAGCAAGCTGCCAGTTTCCGAGTCCTACCCGCCAGGTCGGGCACCTCGTATGGAAGCCACAGTATTGCTATAGAAAGGGGAGGAAAACATCTTTATGGAGTCTGCCTCCACCATGAACAAAATTGATAAAAGCACAAGTGTACCACTTACGTGTTAAATTCCATTTCTCAAGAAATGGCAGAAACTCTGCACGGATAATATCGACCATCCGCACTCGAACAAATCGACTCATCCACCCTCGATCCCTGTCTTATTCATTGCTGGCAACAAATGGACGAGTGGATTGACGTCGTAGGCTAATTAGGCCTCGATAATGCAAGGGCAAGTACAATCTAATAAGATGGCTGAGGGTGAACTCGAGCCTGGCATTATCTGCAAAGTACCTTATCATCAAAGGAGAAGGATTCATTCGATATTGTACTTTAATTGAAAAGGGTATCTTCTTTATCAAATGATTTCTAAAAATAACTTCATATTTTCTTGTTGATTTCCTAATTGGGTTGGAAGTTGTACTCTACTTTATATTAAGTGAATGAGGCGTCACAAGGTGACATTTACTCGAAAGAATTATATTCGAAAGATGCTTATTTGAAAGATATTTTATTTAAAGGAAATATATTCGATATATATTCATTGAAAAGCATATTATCTTGGAGATTATTACTTGAAGGATTTATAGGCGAAAGATTTATATTTGAAGGACTTGATGAATTGATTGCACTTGTATCTATTATTTGTTGAGAAACATTTATGGTGTTCTTGTGGCCTGCTATTTACATCACTGGTTGGTCATTGTTGCCATCATTGTTATCTGCTTCCTATTATTTTTGTACGCTATATTGCACAGGTTTATTTGGTAGTCTGGTCCTAGCCTCGTCACTACTTCGCCGAGGTTAGGCTAGGCACTTACCAGCACATGGGGTCGGTTGTGCTGATACTACACTCTGCACTCTTTTGTGCAGATCCTAGTGTTGTAGACTTCGGACCGCAGTGAGATTGTTGTTTTCGTGTTCATCAGGCGATCCAAGGTAGTTCTGCAGGCGTCCGCAGGCCTTGGCGCGTCTCCTTCTATCTACTATTCATGTTTCTTTCATGTATTTCCAAAGACAGTATTGTATTTTTTTCTTTCAGACCTTTATTTGTAGTACTCCTAGACAGTCTGTGAAGTTGTGACACCAGTCTTGGGTAGATTTGTTATGGTTTGGTATTAGCAGTATTATTAAATCTCTACAATGCAGTCTTCCGCTTATTCAATTCTGTTGTTATCTAATTGTTGCCTCTTAACCGTTATCGGATTAAAAATGGAAATAAGGTAGATAGTTCAGTTGGTTGGCTTGCATAGCTTTCACTAGTAGGCGCCATCACGACTCTCGAGGGTGGGAAATTCAGGTCGTGACAAGTTGGTATCAGAGCTCTAGGTTACATAGGTATCACAATTCATAGACAAACTTAGTAATGTCTGAGGGATCGGTACGGAGACATTTGTATTTATCCCCTAGAGGCTACAGAGTTAGGAAAAGTTTCACTCCCATTCTTTTTTGTCGTGCAATTTTGTTCTCTCATTGCTAAATTGAAACTTCTACTCTTGTCCTTTCACAAATGGCAAGGTCACGTGCTGCTTTTTTAGCCAAATAATGTCACAGACCAGTGATAGATCAATTACGTCTTCGGAGACTTTGCGGAGGCTGGATAGGTCTCACCAAGCTCTTCGCTACCACTTTCAGCGGTGCATCTTTTGAGGACCCGCTGGATTTTCTTGACCGCTGCTATGAAGTATTGCAGAACGTGAAGATAGTCGAAAGCGATGGGGTTGATTTTGCTGTGTTGGAGATGACAAGTAGAGGTAGTGGAAAGATAATGTATTTACTAGACCAGTTCTGGTTCCGACGGAAGATGTAGACGTATCAAAAGATCACCTAATGAATCATGTTGGGGTTCAACGTACTTTGACGTCTGGTTGATTTATTTGAGTTGTGAAGGTCAAATATTGTGGATTATCGGATGTTGTGACAAATGGCTTTGTGCCAAGTGAGGGGAGTCCACTATCTACGATCAAATTGAAGGGTCGTGTGTTATACCGATTTTGGCCTGAGATTTATTTATGTGGTATTGAAAGGTTTTTCCAAAACTTGTATATGATCAAGAGCTGAGATTTGAATGGGATGATGATGAGACTTGAGATATTCCCGCGTCATTAATAATTCTACATTTCAGTATCAATGGGGTCATGAAAACATATTCAGTATACTCGTAGTGCTTAAGTTAATCACAACACTCACGTGGGGCAGTCATCTTTTAATGTACCAATGGCATGAAATTTCTTGCAATGGTTGTTTAAGTTATCCGGTACAGACCTAGTATGAGCAGCCGAACTGCGGATTGGTTGTTATGAAAATGGAGATACTAGGAACATCTTGAAAAATTATCCTAGACTTGGGAGAGACATATTTTGTTAAAGCACTCAGGCTACGTGCCTCATTACAGTTACTACTCCACTTACATGACCAACCATAGGTAGGGGTCGGGATATTAGAGGTGGAGGTGAGACTCCTAGAGGTGGAGACCCAGTCCATTGATATGTTTTCTATGGTATGGCTGAGGTTGCTACACCAGATGGTATTGTTATAAGTACGATATCGAATTATTATAAACTCAAAATTTCCTTAACTTGATTTGGTTTTGATTATCGAGGAAAGTTCTCCTATTGTGCTCCACTTATGAGTGAGCTTCATAATTCTTAAACCAACATATGTGAATACTTCTGCTGGGATATTATATGGAGATAGTCATGTCTATCATTATGTGTTGGTCATTAAAAATAGTTGTGAGGCTAAAAGTGACTTTTGTGAATTAATTCGATGAGTTTGATTTAATTTCTAAATATTTGATTTCCATTGTAAATTATATGCCCTACCGGTAAGAGGGATCATTGTATGTTGTGATTTTGTTTAACCGAAATTATTTGAAAGAAGGAAGAAAGGAAATGGAAAATTTTAGTTGGCACAATGTGCAAAATACTTGTGATTCAGAGTTGAGGATGAGATCCTCACATTTTTATATGATATGAAATATTTAAATCGGGCTACAAGCTGCGGTGGATGCTATATAAGGACGAGGTCCTGGTGGTGAAAATTTTATGTGTTTAAATTCTCCTTTTTTGAAATTAAAATTTGTGTTGTAGCACTTGTAGGGAGTCATGCCTATTAGGCTTATTTGAAAATTCTTGTATGAACATTTCTGTGCATAATTTGCCAAAATTGTATTGTAACTATTGAGTTTTAGCCTACAAGGTGAGAGCCCAGGTGGTGTTAAATTGTGATTCGTTACTTCGGGTAAGTAATTATAAGATCCCCATGCCTTGTTATTAGTAATCTGGAGGTTTGAAACAAAATTTTGTTAACATGAGGTTAATTGGCGATGTTGTAATCTATTATGAGCAACCATTAAGACCAGAGATGTGGTTATGGTCATACATATGGTGTGTTTTATGTCAAGATATCATTGTGATACTGTCGTGCTTGTAATGCGGAGATTAGTGTTATTGATATATACTTTGTGTTGCGTTGTTGGGTCATGGACATGTTGTTAGGAGTTGTTTTGGTGTTACTCTGATAGGTGGAGAGGCCCAATTACAGGGGAGACTCTGCCGAAATTTCTGAAAAATTTGGGAGTTAGAAAATTTTGGGATATTGAGATGTGCAAAGAAAGAGATAAGTTACATTATGTGTTTGAAGACGGACTCTACTTCTCATTTAAGGACGAATGACCCTAAGTGGGGGAGAATGTAATACCCCATATTTGATGGGTGCGTAGGCACGAGTTGCTATAGCCAGTCGGGACTAATATCGTATGTTGACGTAAAAATTGGACCTTTCTAGAAATGATTGGAGTGTAAGAAATTTGGTCTTGAAGTTTACGAATATGGATAAAGGAAATGATCTCAATTGAAATGGTGTTGTCGGACTTATGTCGAATGCGATAATGTGGAATCAACCGCGAATAATTGTGTAAAAGTAAAATCATCAATTTGATAACTTGAGAATATTTCTTAATACGTTCGAGGACGAACGTTTGTTTTAGAGGTGGAGAATGTGATGACCCAAAATATCATATTTAAATTAAATAATTATCTCGGTGTTTTAAGAACTTGAAATGAGCTACCAATAATTTCTCAACTTGTGTGCGCAGTCCGTATAATTTTCTGGAAGGTTTATGTATGAAAAATGGATTAAATTATGAATTAGAGCTTTAAAACTCAACTGAGTTGACTTCGGTCAATATTTTGCGCACACGAACCTGGATCCAAGATTTGACGGTCCCAGGAGGTCCGTAGGAAAATATAGGACTTGGGCGTATACCCGGAATCGAATTTCGAGGTCTCAGACCCGAGAAATGAATTTTTGAGTAAAATTATTTTCTGAAAATATTTAAGGAAATTGGAAATGAAATTTGATTAGAAAGTGATGGTATCGGGCTCGTATTTTGGTTCTGGTGTCCGGTACAGGTCTTATATATGGTTTAAGCACTTTCTGTAAAGTTTGGTTGAAAACGGACATCGTTTGACTTGTTTCGGACTCAAAATGGAAAATTTGATGTTTTATGAAATTTGAAAGAATTCTTGGATTTTAAAGCTTAATTCGTGTTTTATGATGTTAGTTTGGCGATTTGATCGCACGGTTAAGATTGTAGGATGTTGTTGAGTTAGTGCATGTGTTTTGTTAGGAGCCCCGAGGGCTCGGGAGTCTTTCGGAGGTATCTCGGAGTGATTTCGGACTTGGGAAAATAGCAGAAAATTTGCAGAAATAGTACCCCGTGAATAGTATCAATGAACAATACCCATTGTATAGTACCCCATGAACAGTATCCCGTGAACAGTAAAAACGCATGGATAGTGCCCCCGAAAATTATGGGCAGTTAAAGGACGAATAGCACGTTTGTTTTTCATTTTTTTGAGTTTCAAACTCGGATTTTGGGCGATTTTGAGGTGTTCTTCACGATTTCAACTCAAGTAAGTATCCTATACTCGAAAGTATTTATATTACATAAATCCATGGTTATTTTCATCGTTTAATTCGGATTTATATGGAAGAAATCAAGATTTTTGCAAAATCTTTCAAAAATGAAAATTTTAGATTTGGAGGTCGAGTTGTTATCGGAATTTGATAAAATTTGTATGGGTGAACTCGTGGTTGAATGGGTTATCAGATTTTGTATGTTTTGTCGAAATTCGAGATGTGGGACCCACGAGCGATTTTGAGTTAAATTTCGGATTTTGTTGGAAAATTAGTATTTTCATATGGAATTAATTCGTACGATTTATATTGAGTATATTGAATAATTATTACCAGATTTGAAGCTTCGAACGAATTCGCGAGACAAAGGCTTGTTGGAATTTTGAATTGGTTGCAAAGCGAGGTAAGTGTTTGGTCTAACCTTAGCTTAAGGGATTAGGAAATGTGTCTTAATTGCTACATGTTAATTATAGAGTACGACGTATAGGCATGGTGACGAGTATCTATACGTTGGTGTCAAGCATGTCTGTGAGTCTTGTATTATAATTGTTATGACTCTGTTGTGGTTTATTGTGCTTCATATGTTATTATCATCATTGTTCCCTTGCCAGGATGTTTGTTTGATATTATTGTTGCCTTGCCAGGATGTTTGTTTTGATAGTATTATTCCCTTTCCGGGATGTTGTTGAAATATTATTGTTCCCTTGCCGGAAAGTTGTTATATTGCTTTTGTTCCCTTGCCGGGATTCCTTGTGATTATTGTTGGCTTGTAACTGGGAGCGGGTGGTACGCCTACCACAAGATATATAATGAAATGGGAGCGGGTGGTACGCCTACCACAAGATATATAATGAAATGGGAGCGGGTGGTATGCCTACCACAAGATATATAATGAAATGGGAGCGGGTGGTACGCCTACCACAAGATATAATAAAATGGGAGCGGGTGGTACGCCTACCACAAGATATAATAAAATAGGAGCGGGTGGTATGCCTACCATAAGACATAATGAAATGGGAGCGGGTGGTACTCCTACCACGAGATACATGAAATGGGAGCAGGTGGCACGCCTGCCACGAGATACATGAAATGGGATCGGGTTGCACGCCTGCAACAAGATGTGAAAAGAACGTGAAATATGCTTTTGTTTCCCTTATTCTTGTTGGTGATTGGATTTTGTTTCCTTTATAATTCTCTTGATGTTCTATTTTTACTTTTATATATATATATGTTCAATCCTCCAAATTTCAACAATTGTTACATTTTTTTTAACTCAATTGATTTCTCAACTAAATTTCTCTTAAACCGTTTGAGGTTGTACTTTACAAAAAAAAAGAAATTTCTACTATGTTTTGATTTATTGATTTCTCATATTAAAGGTGAAGGATTCATTCGATATTGTACTTTAATTGAAAAGGGTATCTTCTTTATCAAATGATTTCTAAAAATAACTTCATATTTTCTTGTTGATTTCCTAATTGGGTTGGAAGTTGTACTCTACTTTATATTAAGTGAATGAGGCGTCACAAGGTGACATTTACTCGAAAGAATTATATTCGAAAGATGCTTATTTGAAAGATATTTTATTTAAAGGAAATATATTCGATATATATTCATTAAAAAGCATATTATCTTTGAGATTATTACTTGAAGGATTTATAGGCGAAAGATTTATATTTGAAGGACTTGATGAATTGATTGCACTTGTATCTATTATTTGTTGAGAAACATTTATAGTGTTCTTGTGGCCTGCTATTTACATCACTGGTTGGTCATTGTTGTCATCATTGTTACCTGCTTCCTATTATTTTTGTACGCTATATTGCACAGATTTATTTGGTAGTCTGGTCCTAGCCTCGTCACTACTTTGCCGAGGTTAGGCTAGGCACTTACCAGCACATGGGGTCGGTTGTGCTGATACTATACTCTGCACTCTTTTGTGCAGATCCTAGTGTTGTAGACTTCGGACCGCAGTGAGATTGTTGTTTTCTTGTTCATCAGGCGATCCAAGGTAGTTCTGCAGGCGTCCGCAGGCCTTGGCGCGTCTCCTTCTATCTACTATTCATGTTTCTTTCATGTATTTCCAGAGACAGTATTGTATTTTTTTCTTTCAGACCTTTATTTGTAGTACTCCTAGACAGTCTGTGAAGTTGTGACACCAGTCTTGGGTAGATTTGTTATGGTTTGGTATTAGCAGTATTATTAAATCTCTACAATGCAGTCTTCCGCTTATTCAATTCTGTTGTTATCTAATTGTTGGCTCTTAACCGTTATCGGATTAAAAATGGAAATAAGGTAGATAGTTCAGTTGGTTGGCTTGCGTAGCTTTCACTAGTAGGCGCCATCACGGCTCCCGAGGGTGGGAAATTCGGGTCGTGACACATCGGTAGTCTACCTTTACCTTTTTCGTATCGGTCACCACACTGATGTACCGAGACATGGGCTCGCATCGGCCCGATGTAGAAGGTGGGTTTTCGATGGTAAAATCGGAGATCGTATCAAAGTGGCCAGGGGTACATTGCTCAATACTTGGGGGAGTTTTTGGTTTGCCCTTGGATGGGCATGATGAAGAAGTTGTACCCTCTTTCTGAGGTATCATTTTTGAAGTTTTGGCCATGATTATAACTTGATTTCAAAGAAAGAAGATGAAGAAACAAGCACAGAAAGAAGTTGAATACGGAAAGTTGTGAACTTGGCCCTAAAGACTTAAAGATGTTGTAAAAGTGTGAATGGCAAGAAAAATTGAAGTATCTATCGAAGACATTTAGGCAGTGTTTGGGAAGCGGAAGAGTCGAGTCAATGGAGGTTCGTGGGCTTCTCGATAATCGTGTTGAGGATGACCTCTACGCAGCCTTTGAGTTATGGCATTTAATGTTTTGATGGGCTAACGTCATAATGGGAGTATAGAGGAGGCAAAGATTCAAGACCATTTCTTATCATTTCACACGCGGGGACGATCTGTATACGGCTAAAATGGGAGAATCCGATTTTATGATTGTTATGACATTCCACGGCTTGTCTTCATAAGGCCTGAGACACAGCTCAAGGTTAGACCCCGATGGTTCCCAATGACCAACCTCCGGGCAACGTAAATCGATGACTATCTTGGATAAGCGGAAAGTTCCCAAGGCGCGTGCTCAAGGCTGACAAAGCCTGCAAACATAGTATAAGTTTGTACCGTGACATTAAATAGTTGTACCAGCTGCGTATCTTTGTAATAAATACATGTGTACTATGTTGGGATTCCCCCTCCTTTATAAAGGGGACCCTTATCATTTTTTGCACACATGATATTCAATACAAGAACAAGAACACTCTCTACACTCTAACTTGAACACTCTCTATTGTCTTTCCTTTGATTTATTGCTTACATTTATTGTGTTTTATTGATTGTTCTTCCTTTATCATAATGCCCTTTTAAATAAATTAACCTAAATGCACTAGTAAATTAATTAATTAAATGCGGTCAATTAGTGTATAATTGATATAAGCCACCTGTTTGGAGCAATTTTAATAGCATGTTCACCGTTTGGAACAATAGCCACCGTTTCAAGAACCAAACTTTAAAAGACATTGTCCAGAACCAAAAAATAATTATTTTTGGATGTCGTGAATTTTCAGTATGGATATGAATATAATTTATATAAGTAGTATTACTTAATAATAGAATATTGTTAATTATAAATTACATTTAAACAAAAAGAAGGGAACTGGTGTGTCTTTTTCTTTTTAAGGTTATGTTTTCTCAAGATCATTGACCAACTCTTCTGGAAATTCAAATCATCTATTACAAAATAGGCTGCCTTGTATAGACATATTGTATGCTCAATCTTCTTATAGGTTTTCAAATTGATTCTGTTAGTCCACTACAAGACAAATGGCTTCTAGGGACGAGAATAATGGTCCCTAAAAGCTTATTTCTGGTCCTAAAATATCTATAGCGATCAGTTAAAATTGGTCATCACCGGTCGCTAGATCCTCCGCCGTTAAAGGTTATATTAACGGGGTTTGACATCTGGTCCCTTAATATGTTTAGCGACCAGATTAATACTGGTCCTTGAAAGGTATTAACGACTAGTTGGAATGTGGTCCTTAAATACTTTTAGGGACCAGGAATATGGTCTTTATTGCAAATCAATGTCATATAATATTTAGTGCCTTCAAACATTTAGTGACGAGTTTTCCGGTCGTAAAACACTTTGAAAGACAAGAAGATCTGGTCCTTAATCTTATTTAGGACCAAGCATGGGTGGCCCAAAATTCTAATTTTTCATAAATTTTCAAATCAGATATATTGATTCTACAAATAGAAAATTTAATCATAAAAAGATAATATAATGAAGAAAGATATGGTTTCATATATAATAATTACTAACAAAAAATTAGTAGCATTGTACGACCATGGTGAAATATTTTTTGGACACCCTTTAGCAAAAGTACTTCTAGCTAAGATCACTAAAATTAATAGGATATTTTGTCCAACATTCCTAGCAAAGCAAAAGTCTACTGATTGTATGTCTTCAAAACTCACATCTTGATAGCCTCCAAAACCTGTAAAAATATTCAACAAAAATTCCTTTAATAAGAAATTATAAAGATAACTAGAAAATTATATTGAATAATTTTTTCAATTTTACTCTATTAATAATTTGACCTTTTACTTGAAAAGGTGTCTGAATTCACCAAGTGTAATATATATACACTTCGAAAATAAAATAGCAATGTCAACGAGGTTGCATGAATATAAACAAAAATAAATTAGAAAAACGGTGTTATATAAACATCGTAGCATTTATGAAAACCTAGAAGGATAATCCTCAACCAAGAACTACAAATTTTGTTTTAAGTTGAACGTCTAAACAATAGTTTATATGTACTTAATGAAAATATAAACAATAGTGTATATGTACACAAGGCACATCTGAAACATCAAGCAGTAAAGCTATAAGGAAATATTTTATTTTTACTGAAGTTTGATAGCTTTTATGCATTTAGCTTGCTAGGTATTCATGCAGAAATGATGCACTTGCGGGTAACATATCAAAAGCTCTTATCACAACAATTGTGGAAGTTTCTTGTATCGCTAAACATGAAAAAATAGAACCATTGCAATGGGGAGGAAGCTATAGTATATCTTTATTTTCTTGAAGTATCAGCAGATGAAATCACTAATTGTAGCAATTGTCATATACTACATAGTAAATACACGAGAAAGATCTTTAGTACATAGCTCGCCATTAATAATAGACTAAGCCCTAATTCCAAACAAGTTGAGGTCGATTATATCAATCCTCTAAATAAATTGTTGTCACTCAGACATTCATTAAAAAGCTCACAACAAAAATAAAATCAATACAACACTATACAAGTAACAAGTAACACCACACATACCAGCCCAGTTTTCAGTGCAACACCATGCAAATAAGTTGATGAACTCCAGTGACTCCGCAAATATTTTTTACATGTAAATAGTCCATGAACTCTATTGACTTCACAAAGGCTTTTATTTGCATATGGTAATCGTAGGTAAGTCCTTATAATAAATATTAATCGCTAACTTAATAAAAATGATAGTTACTAATAAGTTAAATCTACATTAATAATATAAAAAAAAATTATATTCTTATATATACCGTCAGACACTTCTATATAACAACATCTCTATATAATAGTCATTCACTATAAAAACAAGTTTTTCTCATAAATGATTATTGCATTATGTTATAATATATATATCTCCTCTATAACAATACTAATTCACTATAGCAGAAAAAAATATTGGAACAAATGAGATTATTATAGAGAGGTTTGATTGTAAAAGTTATATCCAAAATAAGAAAATGAGATTATAATTAATCCTAGCTAGCAGTACTAGTATAGTTGCAGCTATAGAAAATCACCAAGCCGGCAATATGACAGGCAGAATCCGCATTAAAAGTGGCTTTGGACTTAAAGCTGCGAGAAGATTCGTCAAGGGAATGATAATTAGGCCATGTCATAACAGTGTCCCTAGCACTAGGTTCAGCATTCTGATCAAAAATATTCTTATGAAATTCTCCTACTAATCTTCCACTAGTCCCATATAATTGGGGTCAGAATTTGATCTCATCCTCTTTTTTGCCACTCCACCTATCGTTTCTTGCTTCACAATATTCTCAGTATTGATGTTTGCCTTATTTTTATCACTTCCCTTTAGTAAAACAAGCATTCTTAAATATATGTATTGGACTCATCTTCTGTGAAGTAGATTGTCTCCATCTATATTATTTGCATATGGTGGAATTGACCTATTTCATTCCACGTCAATTAGGTGGAACTCTCTGGTAACACACGCTAGGTGAGCATAGGGAAAATTGAAATTAAGAAAAATCAATTGGTGCATGATTTAAGAAGCATCATGGATAGGGTTTGAGCTACATTTTATTGTCAATGGTATTCCTTGTTGATTCAGCTCATTGATCAACAAGTTAAATAGAATACTACTGGGAGATTTTTCAGCTTTAAAAAGCTCTCCTTTAACTGTTATAGTAGCATGAAACTTACTAACACATTAAGCAATTTATACCTCTTCAATCCAAAAAAGACCAAAAATTCAATATAGCACTTACAGTGAAAATCTAAAAGACGAGGGATTTTACTAGTTGCAGCAATATAACATTTCCTCTAGGACAGTTACAACAAGATAGAACACATCAATCTACTTAAAAGAGAAGCACGATGCTAGACATCAGGTATTGCATTCAAATATTTACTAACTAAATGATATTTGAAATGAGTAAGTTGTTACTAACTTGGTATGTTTATCAATGGTCATTCTCCTGATATGGTGATGCTGAAGGCTGGACATTAGCGTGTTGAGCCACCGGAGGGTGGACATTAGACTGTTGGCTAAAGAAAAAATCTTTTAGTTCCTTCAGTTCTTTCACCTCATTTTCTATAGTGGACAACCGATCCTTCAAGGACTCGTTTTGCTCTAGCGCAGAACGTAACTCGAATCTTAATTCGGCCTTCGAGGAACCGCCATCTTTTAAGTCTTTTGCTTTTACTTCACCCCCAAAACCAAATACATGACTACGAGTTTGAGGTCCAAAGCATTTTTCCATTATCTCTATATTGGGAAGAGATGGTTCGGACTGCACCAATTCTTGAATTTGAGCCTTCAAAATATATAAAGAAAAACTCCCATTAGAACCAATAACTAGAAGTTTTTACATGTTTAATTGATGAAACGCACATGTTTTATAATTGTCTCAGATCAACAAGCTCGTTGTTCTTCTTGCGAGTCTCAAAAAAATAGTTGCCAAATCTGGTGGATTGCCATTCTTTCCGCCCTTTACATTAAAGTAAAAATGTCAAATAATGCCTCCTCAATATTTGAAAACAAAAAGAGCAGATATTATAATACCTTTTGATAAATAATTTCTCTAATAGGCTTGCTGCCGATATGATGAGGCACCTTCAACTTAGCTCTGTTTGCTGCATTTTTGTTGCTTTTTGCCTGAAAACTTTCTGTACAAAAATATTCTTTTACCAACCACTCCCATTGTTTCTTGTATATCCCCTTTGGTATATTGTTAAGAGCCTCTTAGATTGATTTATCCCTCACGTACTTTGCATGCAATTGTCCTATCCATTTGTTCCACAATTCTTTCATCCATCCCAAAATATGATTGCGATGAATATCTAGGTCATCGCTCTCAAATTTATCCTACAATAAATTAAACATATCATAAGAACTTTAGCAAAGAAATGATAAAACCTTCAAGTTTGATAAAACATAGAAAATAAAATCATAAAACTACATTAGCATAAAATATTGTAAGGTTCTGGAAATGTATTTTGAGTTGTAGCAAATAGCTTATAAGCAAATTGGACACATTTGTTACTTCAATAGCTGCCTACATGTGATTTAGCTTTTCCTCTTTAATATCATCCCATGATGATACTCCCAATGGACACATATTACGATCACGAACTATTATTCCTAAGTGCCTCGAAAATAGAGTGCTATTCTTTCCAACAGTTCGATTATTGTAAAATATTACTTTCAACTTATCTCCAACTTCAAGTGATGCGACTTCTTTGCACTTGTTCCTTCCTCGAACTTTTTTAGACTTTTTCAGTAGTACCTAAACCTACATTGCACGATTTAGTAATATCTAAATATATTGTATGTCTCAAGTAAACTTACAATCATAAAATTGTCAAACCATACATGTTTCAACTGTTTGCATAACTTGATCAGTGGATAGAGAAAATGGAGTCTCAATTTGCATCTGCTCTTTCCTAGGAATAAATGAGTTTTTCTAGATAACTGTAATATAGATTTCTGTAAGAAACAAAGTGTCATGAGCCACAAGAAGTTAAGATTAATTATCTGGAAAAATTGATACATTTAAGAAACTAAAAGTATATCACTAGTGAGATAAGATACAAATTAGTTGTCAAAATAGACATAACACAGAATTCTTCTATTTAACACTCATCAACTAGTGTACTTATTACCCCTTAACAATTTCTCTGGTCCATTAGGAGTACATTCCTATCAGAACATTTAGCTAGAGTTAACAATTATTAACTGAATTTACAAAATTAAAACTAAAATAGGGTTGATAGAAGATAAAGTTCCTAGTTCTCACTTTGTTTGTTTATCCACAAATACTCCAGAAGTTGAAAACAATAAAAAGTAACAGTAAAGAATTCTAAAAGTAAGCAAATGCATTCTAGACTAGTTCACTAAAAGTTAGAGAAGTCTGAGAAAAACTAGCTAAATATTACATTAAACAAGTTTTTTAAACTTACTAACACATTAAGCAATTTGTACCTCTTCAATCCAATAAAGACCAAAAATTTAATATAGCACTTACAGTGAAAAGCTAAAACAAAATGTAAGCCATCAACTGCAAATTACATTAAGATGATCTTACTAGTTGTCGTAGTCTAATTATTAGATGTTCGCCCATTGAGAGAAGTCTTACAGGTTGTAATAGTGATATTTACTAGTTGAGACTAGTTGCAACAGTCTCACTATTAGTTGCAGCTAAAACACAACTTTTAAGCCAAGTAACGCACTAGTTGCAAGAGTACCAACAATGTCATTTGCACAACAATAAAACTTTTCATCTAGGATAGTTTTACAACAAGATAGAATACATCATTCCACTTAAAAGAGAAGCACAACACCAGGCATCAGGTGCTGTATTTGAATATTTACTGCTAAAGGGAAAAATTCGCTAAAATCTAATATTAAATTCCTACTAAAAAGGGACTGAAACATAGAAATACACTCACAAAAAATCTAAATAAAATGAAGTAAAGATCAGAATTTTTATGGAACATAAACAATTGTAGACAAATCCTTACTCCAACTTGAATAAAATCAAAAATTCTTCTAAGCGTAAGTTTCAAATATAAGAACAGAGATTATAGCAGAGGAAGAACAAATTTGAAGGAAAAAAAACAAACAAAGCATAGGCTTTTATAAACAATTCACAAAGGGACACCCAAGCAAATATAATCTAGAAAAGAAATTGATTGTAAAAATATTTGCTGACTAGCAATCAATTTCTACCAACAAAAAAAAATTAAAAAATAAATATTTTACAAACCTGCAAAAATGGGTTGTTGAGAAATAATAATAAAAGGTTAGCCCAGAAGGTATATAGAAAAAGAAAGTATGCTTACTTGTGGTGAGATGGGTAGCAATTTTTCAACTTGATATTTTCTCCAAACCTGCAAAATATGAGATTAGCAAACCTATCGTAAGACAAATAAAAGAAAAATATTCCTTAACATACCAAGAAAAATGTTTTTTAACATACCAAGAAAATGCCTTTGAGAGAAGTATGAAAATTTAAGGGATTTAGGGTTTTTACTTCTATGAGGAGTGAGGGAGATGAGACTTGACGGTAGATTTAGGTTTGATAAAAGTTAAGAGTTTTTTAGGTTAATTTTATTATGTTTTATTCCAATTTGGGTATGGCGCCACTTTCTCCCGGTAAATTTTTATAATTAAGGACCGTACATTATAAAAAAATTTATTGCTATTTAATATTTTAATTAAAAAACTAGAGAATTAAGGACCAGTACTTTCTCGTCTTTACTAATGTACTTCTAGGGACCAGATTCATACCTCGTCGCTAAATGTTGGTCCCTAAAAAGTCTTTTTCTTGTAGTGGTCCTTTCGTTGTTTCAGTCAAGTCCAAGTTAGATAGTTTTGTATGTTAAAGAACGAAGTGAAAATAAAGAAATCTAATTGTCGAATCAAGCGAGAAGCTGGAGTCATCACAATTTCAATTTACTTATCTGCATCTTATTTGAAAAAGCGGGTAATTCTATTCACATTATAACATAAACCACCTGTATTGATAAAACACACAGGGATACACATGGGGGAGGAGGAATTGAGTGTTTACTTGCAGAACAACTTCACCACATTAGGAGGAATTGAGTGTTTACTTGCAGAACAACTTCACCACATAATATAAAAAGGAATCTTACGAAAAATCAAGAAATATTATAATAAAAGACAGAGAATTTTAGAATCAAGATTCTAATAGACCAAGTTTTGATGCTCATGGGAGGTTAGGAAAAATCCATTGTATTGTTCATGAGATATAAAATCTGATTTCTTCTTCTACGAATCATGTTTAGCAAATATGTGATGCTGCAATTTTGGTCTAAGACAAAGTCAAACCATTCTAACCTTAACAAACAAGTCACTGAATGATAATTCATATTGATCATTCAATATATAAACTTGTGCTTTATTTTTTGATGTAAAATTATTTATTTGAAATTTTATTTTGATGGTATTTTACAAATACCCTTATTATTAATTTAAATATATTAATTATAAAAATAACAAATAACAAGTTTATTGTAAGGGATGTCATATTAATATCAACCGTTGGTGGCTTTTCAAATAAGAACAGATGAACCGTTGCCTAACTTTTTTAAATGAGAACAAAGCCTTTTCTATGAAAACCTTTCTACAGAAGACTTGGAAGATCTTTTCAGATATACTCCATACACTGTATACGGCTAAAATTGGAGAGTCCGATTTTATGATCGTTATGACAGTCCACGACTTATCTTCAGAAGGCTCGAGACACAGCTCGAGGTTCGACCCCGAAGGTTCCCAATGTCCAACCTCGGGGCAACGTAAATCGATGACTATCTTGGATAAGCGGGAAGTTCCCAAGGCGCGTGCTCAAAGATGACAACGCCTGCAAACATAGTATAAGTCTGTACCGTGACATTAAATAGTTGTACCAGCTGCGTATCATCGTAATAAATGTATGTGTACTATGTTGAGATTCCCCCTCCTATATAAAGAGTACCCTTATCATTCTCTGTTCTCTAACTTAAACACTCTCTATTGTCTTTTCTTTGATTTATTGCTTACATTTATTATGTTTCATTGATTTTCTTCATTTATTACTCATCATTGATGATAAGGAATCATCATCAAGGCCCTTAGGATTGTTAGTCCCCCATCGATCGGCCCCAGTCAAGCATTTAGATCGACCCCGAGGCCCTGATCAACAACTATTTGGTTTGGATAATAACGATGCTCTCTACGCTTACTTTATTTTCCTAACTCACACTTAGCACCTATTATGTAACAACTAGCATAAAAATAAATCACATATTTTAAGAACCATAAAATCAAATCTAATTGTAATTAGCATTTTCAAGGTAAACAGTTTGGCGCCCACCGTGGGGCTAAAAATAATAGTGATTGTTTTCGTGTTGGTTTACTGAAAGCACAAGTTATTCTTTACACTTTTTCTTTCCCATGAATCTCTAATTTCAGGTCAAAATCTCTAACTGAGTAAATGCACATGAAAACAACGGTCTTGAAGACCATTGAGAGAATGGTGTAGCTGTTCCAGGCGTCGGTGTACCACTGCAAAACCCTGAGGATGCATCAGAGCCAATCCCCATGGATGTGGTCTCATGCAATGCCCAACATGTCGATATAGGCTCCCACGCTAACAAGAGTATACGCCAAGAAAACCAACAAGAAGCTCAGAAAACCCTAGCTCGGGAGGAACAAGAGGTTAGCCTTCACGTCATTTTTGAGATGTTGCAGGCACAACAGATGGCGATTGCTCAACTGCAAAGCCACCAAAAAACTCCAAACACAGCAGCACCAGAAACGGCCCCTCAAGCCGAACAGGTGCCGGAAAGATCGAGCGACAATGCAACCGACCCCGCTATTTATGAAAATGCTCGAGGCCCTCACAAAGAGGATTGAATCAGGCGAAAAGAAGATAGAAGCTAATGATAAAAAGGTGGAGACCTACAATTAAAAGGTCGACCAGATCTCGAGCCCACCCCCGATTCTGAAGGGTGTAGATTCCAAGAATTTTTGTACAAAAGCCATTCCCAATGAGTGCAGCTCCGAAGTCCATCCCATAGAAATTCAGAATGCCCGATCTCCCGAAGTACAGCGGAACCTCGGACCCCAACGAGCACATCACTACTTACACTTGTGCTGTAAAGGGAAATGACCTTATGGACGACGAGATCGAATCCGTCCTGTTAAATAAATTTGGAGAAACACTTTCAAAAGGGGTCATGATGTGGTATCACAACCTATCCCCAAACTCGATAGACTCATTTTCCATGCTGGCAGATTCTTTTATAAAGGCAAATGTCGGCGCCATCAAGGTTGCTACAAAAAAATCTGACATCTTCAAAATCAAACAAAGAGAAAATGAGATGTTGCGGTAGTTTGTATCTCGCTTCCAAATGGAGCGAATGGAATTACCACCAATCTCCTATGACTGGGCAGTGCAGCCTTCACCCAAGGTTTGAATGAACAACCAATATTAGTCGAAGAACTTGATTGAATATCCCATCGTGGCTTGGTCGGATGTCCACAACCAATATTAGTCGAAGATTAGGGTCGAGGACGACCAACTAGGAGCCCCCTCGGGCTCAGTATATCTTAGCAGGCTCCTGGCAAAGGAACCAAAGCCAAACAAGGAAAGGTACCAACCATATACTGTAGATCAAAGAAATGCCACAAGGTGTAACATACCCTGAAATGATCGAAGGGCAGATCGAGGTCAGACTCCTCGGGAACTCGTGACCAGAGCCGGATTCGACAGACATATAGGACCAATGGAAGCAACCCGATTGTCTGAATACAACTTCAACATTGATGTTTCAGACATCGTATCTTCCATCGTCAAAATCAGAGACACTAGGTGGCCAAAACCCGTACTATCAGATCCGTCGCAAAGGAACCCTAACTTGGTGTGCGAATTTCACGGCACACACGGTCATAGGACCGAAGATTGCAGACTGCTTCGAGAAGAAGTGGCCCGACTAATCAACATGGCACCTTCGAGAATTCCTCAACAACCGAGCCAAGAATCAATTTCGGGAAAGAGAAACAAACAGGAAAAATGAAACAGATGAGCCACAATATGTCATCCACATGATCGTAGGAGGAATCGACATCCCGCAGGAACCCATTATCAAAAGAACAAAAATATCCATCACCAAAGAGAAGCGAACTCGAGGTTACGTACCCAAGGACGCTCTCGCATTCAGCAACAAGGACATCGAGACCCTGTCTCAGCCTCATAATGACGCATTGGTAATTTCTTTTCTTGTAAATACATTTCAAATTAAGTGTGTGCTTGTGGATCCAGGTATCTCGACCAACATTATCAGGTCGAGGGGTGGTGGAGAAGCTCAGACTGCTCGACCGGATTGTGCCTTCCTCCCGAGTCCTCAATAGATTTAACATGGCGAGAGAGACAACGAAAGGGGAAATCACCCTCCTGGTCAATGTGGCCGGCACAACCCAAGAGGTTAAATTTCATGTCATCGAAGGGGACATGAGGTACAATGCCTTACTCGGAAGGCTATGGATACACTACATGAGAGCAGTACCATCAACCCTTCGTCAAATGATGAAGTTTTCGATGAAGGATGGAATAAAAATTGTATACGGGGAACAACATGCAGCAAGAGAGATGTTTGCGGTGCACGATGTGGAACCGGTATTGACACCTTCAACATCAAAGGAGCCAAACGATAAGCAAACAGCAAAGTAGTAATCACGAGCCACATTCTTCGCTGCACCCAAGTCAATTAGCAAAGGACCGTACCGTATCCCCGGATCAAACATTTGAAGAATATTGAGGTTCAAAGAGCCATCACTACTAAGGTATAATCATCTCCCTTTTTTCATTTACACCTTACATTAACCTATATGCAAGTGTCCGATTGGAAAAATCGAAGCACCTTCCAGCTTGAAGGACTTGGGTTTTAAAGCATCCGTTGCACTCTTTTCCTTCGATCGGATTTTATCCTAAGAAGGATTTTACCGGCAAGGTTTTTAACGAGGCAATAACTATATGCTACCTAAGGAGAACTTAACAAGTATTCAAGGCTTCTCTTTAATCTACCTCGAATACTGGGGGGCATCCCCCTAGGAGATCACCTCCCCAAAAAAGTCAAGTTGAGTCAAAAAGGGTCTCGATAGGAAAACGATCTATCGGGCCAAACGGTCGATTGAACTGTGTCCGCATAGAACAATTGAATCCTTGACGATGAAGATATGTATAATTGTACCAAGTAACTAAGGAATATTTTTCCATGTAAACATTTTGCGCTTCAAAGAAGTTTACTATTCCTACAAGAAACTGCTCCAAGACCAAAAATTTCCCGAACACTCGGAAACTTCGAACTCGTAAGACCTCAACGAGGCAACATTAAGTTTACAAAGAACGGCTTCAGAGCCAAAAAAATGCTCGATGTCTCGGGGACTATCGCCGACGGCCGCCCCTTCGAGTTGTCAAAAACTTGAGGTTATAAGACCCCATGTGGGCAACCTCGAGCTCATAAGACCTCTATGAGGCAATACCAAATCTGTAAGACCTCAGGCAACACATAAATCATACTTGTACCAAGAATTTGTAAGACCTCATGCAAGGCATGAATTATACTTGTGTCAAGTAACCTATCTGTAAGACTTCAAGTAAGGCATGTTAAAATTTATAAGACCTTACAAAAGGCATAATACCGATCTAAAAGTCAAGGCTATATATTCGAACTTGTAAGACCCTTGAAAATTCATACCCTCGATATAGACGCCGAGGCTACCTCACTCGGGGACTAAAAGGCTACAACCAAATATAGTGACTACGGTCACAAGGCTATACTAGCTAAACTAACATGACTCGGGGACGCTCGACCGTCGTCATAAAATTACAGGCCTTCAATTACTTCGAAAATACTTCGAAAAGAATCGGTTAATCAGGCTACCCTCGGCATAAGAAAAAGAGCTTCGAAACAATTCAGCCATTGAGCGAAACCTCCCGAGGTGCTCATTTATTGTCACATAATGACTCATAATCGAGGTTCTTATCGAACCGTTGACGAGTCGGATGAACACAAAAACTTCAAAAAAAGTCTTTAACGAGGGAAGAATAAAGCCTATATAGAGGTCATACTGACTCAATGCGTAAGAGCCTAAGCGCCAGCCTATATTAGAGATCGTACCGACCCAACGCGTAAGAGCCTAAGCGCCAACCTATATTAAAGGTCGTACTAACCCAATGCATAAGAGCTTAGCGCCAGCCCATATTAGAGGTCATGTCGACCCAACACGTAAGAGCCTAAGAGAAAGCTTAATATTCAAAAATCTAAAGGCCGATGAGCTAGAGACGAAACCCGACTCGAAAACCAAGCCCGAAAGCGGTTAACTAAAAAGCGTCTAAGGGCAAATGCATAAGATCCTACGGGCTAGCCTAACAAGCCTCAGGGCCAATTTGTAAACCCAAGGGTTTTACCTCGAAGGCCAACTTATCTAGTTAATCATTGACAAACGTCAAAACTCAAGACAAGGAAAGACATACACAAGTAAATGGAAATTCATGGAAGGAGAAAACCAAAAGGTCTGGCTACATTTGCAATGCTCTCTAAGAGCCCTATACATAGAATTAGAAAAGAATAGCCTATTCTACTTTCCCCTCAGGGATTGCGGCCCCGTCGGCCTCTTCCTAATTATCTTCGGCGTCAGATACGAGGAACTTGGTGTTGTATATATCCGCCTTGGCCTGCTAAATCTCTTCCGAGAGATCGAAGCCCCTAGCATGGATTTCCTCAAGGGTTTCCCTCCGGGACTTGCACCGGGCACACTCATTGCTTAAACTCTCCCCATCAGAAGCCCCTCTCAACTCAGCTCGAGCGTCGATAGCATCTTTTAAATAGATGGCCACTTTCTTATTAGACTTAGCTCGAATCTATTCGACTTCAGCCCGGGCATCCACAACTTTGGCCTTCATCTTCAAAAGGTCGGACTCGAGCCTTGCAATCCTTCTCGTCTGGACCGAGCTATTTTTACGAGCATTCCAGAGTTGCACCCCGAGGGCAGAAGCCTTGGCCAAAACATTCTTTTTGGCCGCAATATGGGCATCTATCCGAGCCTTTAGCTCATTACACTCATACTTGGCCTGGCCAACCTTGCCCAAAAGGCATTCTAGGTCCTCTGTCTTGCTCTGCAACTGATGTATCAAAATATTAATCTCTAAGGATAGAAGAAGAAGCATGCATTCCCTCGGAGCAAAGGTTACTTGTTTCTCGAGGCGGCTTTCGTAGTTCAGGATTCGATTCGCCTCGTACCGAAGGAGTCTCAATTCCTTTCCCCTTTTATCACAAAGAAGCCTGAGGAATTTCTTTCCGTCTAAGGCTTTCCTCAACCTAGCTTCACAGCAGAGCAGCTCGGACTTGAGCTTGTCAAGGGCCTATGAAAAAGAAGCTCAATGAGAAAATGAAAATGTAAAACCAAAAAACCAACAAAATTAATCAAAACTCACTATAGAACAGAGCCTCTTCCTCAAAAGTTGATCGTGCATCTACTGGCCTGGTCTTATCGGCCCCAGTCAAACCTCACTCGGTGGGAACATGATCGCTCGAGACCTCGCTTGATTTATGAGGTGGCAGAAAATATTTATCCCTCAAAGTACCTTCGACGGGAAAAAAAGATGGCGGCAGAAAATCTTTATCCCTCGAAGTACCTTCGACGGGAGAAGAAGATGGCAGTATAAAATCTTTATCCCTCGAAGTACCTTCAATGGGAGAAGAAGAAGGAGACTAGGGAGGAACCATTGTTCCGATGCTAGAAGCCTTGTGTGCCGTAGGATCAGCTAATACATCTTCTTTGAACCTCCGAGCGGGGCTTGTCTCGCTATGAGTGCCCTCGTCCCTCAAGGATTCCTTCTGTTTGTTATCTTTCTTTGACTCCGAAGCCGACGAGCCTTCCTTCTCTCCGAGGGGGCATGGTCTCATCTCAGAAAATTCTCCAATTCCTGTGGTGATGGAGTTAATACACATAAAAGAAAGTACCTTTCAAAAGAAATAAACCACACAGCACGTACCATGGTGTTTGGCCTCCCATCTGCCTTTGGACAGATCTCGCCACTTATGCTCATCGTAAGTCGAGCAAACTGCCAGTTTCTGAGTCTAATCTGCCAGGTCGGGGACCTCGTATGGCAGCCACAGAATTGCTATAGAGAAGGGGAGGAAAACATCTTTACGGAGTCTACCTCCACCATGAACAATATCGATAAAAGCACAAGTGTACCATTTACGTGTTAAATTCCATTTCTCCAGAAATGGCAGGAACTCTGCAGGTAGGAGTGGCAAATGGGCGGGTCGGGTCGGATATGGTTCGGGTTGAAAATAGGTAATGAAAAAATGGATCAATTATCTGACTCGACCCATATTTAATACGGATAAAAAATGGGTTACCCATATTATCCATGACTTCTTGTATATGATCACTTTTGGGAGAATTCTTAGTCTCTCTAACTTGAGGAACCCCCAATTTGATGCTTTACAAATGTAAAAATTTGACTTATTGGTTATCCATTAGTTACTCATTGGTTATCCATTTTCTAAATGGATAATATGGTTCTTATCCATATTTGACCTGTTTTTAAAAAGTTCATTATCCAACCCATTTTTTAGTGGATAATATGGGTGGTTTACTTTTTTCTTTGAACCATTTTGCCACCCCTATCTGCAGGGATAATATCGATCGTCCGCACTCAGAAAAATCGACTCTTCCATCCTCGATCCATGTCTTCTTCATTGTTGACAACAAAGGGCCGAGTGGATCGACGTCGTAGGGTAATTAGGCCTCGATAATGCAAGGGCCGGTACAACCTAATAAGATGGCTGAGGGTGAACTCGAGCCCGGCTTTATCTGCAAAGTACCTTATCATCAACACTATCCTCCAAAACGATGGGTGAACCGGTGCTAGGGTAACCCGATATCTTCTGCAAGTCTCGAGCATAACTCTATCGAGAGGGCCCAGTGTAAAGGGGTACATGTATACGTTCAAAAACCCCTCTATATGAGCCATGATGCTCTCTTCCATGGAAGCTACCTAGAGTACCACCTTTTCTCCCCATCCGCAGTCTCTCCTAACCGTCTCGAGGTGTTCCTCTCCTATTGATAAGATAAACCTCCATGCATGCTCCCGATGGCGTTGAAAGTTAAACGGTCTCTCTAATGTAAAGTATCTCCTCGAGACAAAGCATCTCGAGGTTAGTTCACCGGACGTCGACGGTGTACCACCAACCGAGCGAGAAGTAGAGGCAGAACTCTCCTCTTCTTGTTGAATGGATTTTGGTGTAGCAGCCATAACTATGGTAAAACGAGGTAAGGGAAATGAAAACTTAGGCAAAAGCTTTGAATTAAAATAGTGAAAGAACTGACACAAGGAAGAAAAGCTCCACAATAAGGATAGTTGATAAAAAAAGCAAAGTCCGCAAATGAGAGGAAAGCAAGCTCATATATAGAGCAAGCAACGACTGTTCACCCACTATGAAGGCAAATTAATTCTGACTAGGCCACTATAACTTTTAGGGAATTGTACCGATGGGACCACCTCATTCACTTCATGACCCTACCATATGAATGACGCCGTCACACAGTGTTCGAGGGGCCAAGATTCCCGTATCGATCTAGCCTCGGGATGGTGCCCGATTTCGAGGATCTCTATTACTAAAACTATGGGCTCTAAGGAGCCATCGATATCACTCTGGCCTTGAGATGGTGCTCGATCTCGGGGATTTCTATCACTGCAGATGGGCTCTAAAAGAGAGCTAGCAATCTAGCCTCGAGATGGTACCCGATCTTGAGGATCTCGGTTACTCCAACTATAGACCCCAAAGAGCCGACATCGAAATTCAAAGATTAAGTTTGCATGAGCACTGGAAAATAAAATTTGAAGACATAAGGCAAAGAAATCTTTTTGTATTTGAAAAAATATACTTACCGAATGTATCCCTTATAAAACTCCCCCGAGGAGCCCATACACAAAAGGAAGAGAAGACGAAGCAGAGAGGACGACGGGAGACTATTCCTCACCTTCACTACCATCTAATTCACTTCTAGAATCCTCATTTGAAGTAGTTGAAGGTGTTGATTCTTCCTCCAAGGTTCTGGCTTTCTGGATCTTTGCAGAGAGATCGACGCCTTTGGCACTTACTTCCTCGAAGGCCTGCCTCCTAGCTTGTAGACGGGTGTAAGCAACGGCTCGAATCATCTTATGCTCGGCCTTCTCGGATATCTTCCTGGCTTGATCATTTGCAGTGGCGGCATCTCTCTTATACAAGGACGCATCTTCATCTTCTTCAACCTTGGCCACAGACAATACTGTGACCTCCTCCTTGTCACTTCGAAGAAGACCCTAGGTCGAGGCCAGCTCTCCCCATAAAAGATCTCTCTCTGAGGTCACGACTTCATCCTGCCTCTTCGGCTCGAGGATCCCCGTGTCCTTGGCTACAATCTCTTCTTGAAGTTTCCCCACCAAGGAATCCTTTTGCGCAATCTACAAAGGCGAAACAAAATAGTGAGCATCAAGTTGCAAGACTAAAGAGATGAACACGAGAATGTCGTGCTACCTGCTCAGCAAAGCTGGTCCGTTCCTGGTGGACTCCCTCAAGACCCGCCTGAAGCTCGTTAAACTCCTCTTCTTTTAAGGCAGAGGAAGCCTTCAACTCATTCAGCATCAAGGTGAGCTTCTTGAGCTCCTCCTCACGGCATAAGAGCTTATCTTGGAGCTTTGAAAAGGGGTGGTCATACATTTTCTTGACCTACAACAAAGAAGTTAGAAAGGCAGGGGAAAAGTCTGAAGCACAAATGGTATGTCAAGAAAATCACCTGCTTCTGAAGACTCTCAGCCTGTTCGGGAGCAACGGGGGCATCGAGATATGTGTCCTTGTCGACACCGACTAAGTAGTCCTTGAATGTTTCATCCTTTCCCAAAGAGGTCCCCGCATCGGCAACACCCTGGTTCTGGGCATCCCTTATTTCCCCTGGAGTAAATGAAGGGCCCAATTCAAAGCCGTCCACGGTATCAATTTCTATAAGGGTCTCTTATCGACCCCGAACAATTTTTGATTCAGGCTCTCCGAGCTCGCCAACCGAGGAGTCACCAACACGGACTGTACCATGTCTGACTTGAGGCTCGGGGACTGCGTCTCCCCAACATGAATCTGGTCCATACCGGCCGCCCCCGCCTCAGTGGCCTTTTGAACAACAGCCCGTGGTGCATCAGCATTCCGTCTTGCCCTTTGGTATCATCATCTTCACGAAGGGTGGCCGCAGCAATCAAAGTCAAGACCGTGTCATCGGTCTTAGGCTTGCGGACCTTGTTTTTCTTTGATTCTGGGGACTCGGACGATGCCTCCTTCTTCTTCTTCTTACCCTTGTTGGGTTTCGAGGTTTGTTCTTCCCCAGAAGGATGCAGCCTCATCAACACGCCATCTCAGAGGCCTGCATAGGCATGATACATTAAACTTACCACCACAAAGAATACTAATATGAAATTTGGAAACAACAGCAAGAAGAGCTTTCCATGATTCTTAGCTTTCCACTGCGTCTTGGCCAAATCACGCCAAACGCGCTCACCATATGGAAAATGGAGTCTAAACTGCTGATCCACCCCTAGAGGTCTTGGAACGCGCTGGGAACCAAGCGGTGGCTACATAATCAAAAGAAAATCAATTCAGAAGAAGGAGAAGGGACAGTAAAATGTGCTCGATGTAATAACACTTACGCTTAATGTTCCATTCCTCTGGGAATGGCATCCTATCGGCAGGGATGATGTCCGAGGTTCTCACTCTGAAAAACCGGCTCATCCACCCCCTATCCTTGTCCTCATCAGTATTAGCAAAGAATGTCTTGGCAGACCGATGGTGAAGCCTGATTAAACCCCCTCGGAAGAGATGGGGGCTGTACAATTAGATCAAATGTTTGAGGGTGAAGGTCGTCCCCTCGACCCGATTGGAAAAATATCTGAGCATATAAACAATCGTCTAGAAAGAAGTATAGATCTGACCTAGTGTAACTCCGTACTGATGGAAAAAGTACAGAATCACCGGATCCACCAGTGGAGAAGAAGAATCTATGGGGCCTAGGGTGAAAGGGTATGTATATACGCTGAGGAAGCTAGGTTTGTGTGTTACTATGCTTTCCTCAGCCGTGGGGATCTCTACTTGTACTGCCTCCCTCCATCGTTAGTCTACCTTTACTCTTTTCATATCGGTCACCACATTGATGTATCGAGACATGGGCTCGCATCGGTCCGATGTAGAAGGTGGATTTTCGATGGTAAAATCGGAGATTGTATCAAAGTGGCCAGGGGTACATTTCTCAATACTTGGGGGAGTTTTTGGTTTGCCCTTGGATAGGCGTGATGAAGAAGTTGTACCCTCTTTCTGAGGTACCATTTTTGAAGTTTTGGCCTTGATTATAACTTGATTTCAAAGAAAAAAATGAATAAATGAGTATAGAAAGAAGTTGAATGCAGAAAGTTGTGAACTTGGCCCTAAAAACTTGAAGGTGTTGTAAAAGTGTGAATAGCAAGAAAAATTGAAGTATTTATAGAAGCCATTTACGCAGTGTTTGGGAAGCGGAAGAGTCGGGTCAATGGCGGTTCATGGGCTTCTCGATAATCGTGTTGATGGCGACTTCTGCGCAGCCTTTGAGTTATGGCATTTAATGCTCTGATGGGCTGATGTCATAATGGGAGTATCGAGGAGGCAACGATTCACGACCGTTTCTTATCATTTCACTCTAAGAAACGCGGGGACTATCTGTATACAGCTAAAATCGGAGTGTCCGATTTTATGATTGTTATGACATTCCATGGCTCGTCTTTATAAGGCTCGAGACACAGCTCGAGGTTCGACCCCGAGGATTCCCAATGCCTAACCTCGGGTCAAATTAAATCGATGAATATCTTGGATAAGCGGAAAGTTCCCAAGGCGCGTTCTCAAAGCTGACATTGCCTGCAAACATAGTATAAGTCCGTACCGTGATATTAAATAGCTGTACCAACTGCGTATCTTTGTAATAAATACATGTGTACTATGTTGGGATTCCCCTCCTATATAAAGGGGACCCTTATCATTTTTTGCACACATGATATTCAATACAAGAACAAGAACATTCTCTGCTCACTAACTTGAACACTCTCTATTGTATTTCCTTTGATTTATTGCTTACATTTATTGTGTTTCATTGATTGTTATTCATTTATCATAATACCCTTTTAATTAAATTAATTAATTAAATGCGGTCAATTAGTGTATAATTGATAAAAGCCACCTGTTTGGAGCAATTTTACTAGCATGTTCACCGTTTGGAACAATAGCCACCGTTTCAAGAACCAATCTTTAAAACACATTGTCCAGAAGCAAAATAATTATTTTTGGATGTCGTCAATTTTCAGCATGGATATGAGTATAATTTATATTAGTACTCCCTCCGTTTCAATTTATGTGAACCTATTTCCTTTTTGGTCCGTGCCAAAAAGAATGACTCCTTTCCTTATTTGGAAACAATTTACCTTTATGCAATGATTTATAGCCACACAAAATATATGTGCCTTATTTTACACCACAAGTTTAAAAGTCTTCTCTCTTTTCTTAAACTCCGTGCCTAATCAAATGGGTTCACATAAATTGAAACGGAGGGAGTATTACTTAAAAATAATACTATTAATTATAAATTACATTTAAACAAAAAGAGGGGAACTGGTGTGTCTTTTTCTTTTTAAGGTTATGTTTTCTCAAGATCATTGACCAACTCTTCTGGAAATTCAAATATCTATTACAAAATAGGCTGCCTTGTATAGACATATTGTATGCTCAATCTTCTTATATGTTTTCAAATTGATTCTGTTAGTCCTTTCGTTGTTTCAGTGAAGTCCAAGTTAGATATTTTTGTATGTTAAAGAACGGAGTGAAAATAAAGAAATCTAATGGTCGAATCAAGCGAGAAGCTGGAGTCATCACAATTTCAATTTACTTATCTGCATCTTATTTGAAAAAGCGGGTAATTCTATTCACATTATAACATAAACCACCTGTATTGATAAATACACAGGGGTACACATGGGGGGGAGGAGGAATTGAGTGTTTACTTGCAGAACAACTTCACCACATAATATAAAAAGGAATCTTACGAAAAATCAAGAAATATTGTAATAAAAGACAGAGAATTTAGAATCAAGATTCTAATAGACCAAGTTTTGATGCTCATGGGAGGTTAGGAAAAATCCATTGTATTGTTCATGAGATATAAAATCTGATTCTTCTTCTAGGAATCATGTTTATCAAATATTTGATGCTGCAATTTTGGTCTAAGACAAAGTCAAAACATACTAACCTTAACAAACAAGTCACCGTATGATAATTCATATTGATCATTCAATATATAAACTTGTACTTTATTTTTTTATGTAAAATTATTTATTTCAAAATTTATTTTGATAGTATTTTACAAATACCCTTATTATTAATTTTAAATATATTAATTATAAAAATAAAAAATAACAAGTTTATTGGAAGGGATGTCATATTAGTCTCAACCGTTGGTGGCTTTTCAAATAAGAACAGATGAACCGTTGCCTAACTTTTTTAAGTGAGAACAAAACCTTTTCCATGAAAAGCTTTCTTCAGAAGATTTGGAAGATCTTTTAAGATATACTTCATATACCACCAATGGATGTAGTGCAGGCTCCTCCTTTAACCAGAGGTTTCGAGTTCGAGCCTTGGGTGTGGAAAAATCCTTGATAGGAAACGCTACTTCCAAATGGGGCCTTACCCTATGCGAATCCGAATATAATCGGATTTCAATGCGGATATCGGACACCGGATGGGAAACCAAAAATATATACTCCATACAAAATTTATTAATTACTTTCAAGTATACAATCTCTGTTTTGGTCGTTGAACGTTCTACAACATCTAACTGTTAGAACTTAGAACTATAATGTGGTTCCAACTAATGAAACCTGGTATTTGAAGAATGCAAACAATACACAATTGGCAGTTTCGAAAAGGGGAAGAAAACAACAAAATGGGACTTCAATGATTGATAACGAAATGAGCCGCATCACTGCTTGATCGAGGATGGAATCGTTGTATTATCAAATTTAGAAGCTAATGTTGGAAAATTAACTAAAAGATCACATTTTCCAAGACAGAGAAGGAATGTATTTTATCTTCTTGTTTGATCTTTTATCAATTCTGCAATGGTTAACTTACGAAATACGGGAGTCTAAAAATTCGAGTCCGGAACTAAAATGTGGTTTTTTTGGACTCAAACTACATAAATAGGTGGTAAAAAAAATGATTTTTTTATATATAGCGCCATAATACCTGGCGCTATATACTAACAGTAACGGCACCGTTAAGGTATAGCGCCAGGTATTGTGGCACTATACTGTAAAAGCTGACATGGCCAGGTATAGCGCCACAATACCTGGCGCTATATATACATCATTAATGTATAGCGCCAGGTATAGTGGCGCTATACATAGATATTTTATAACACTCCGTCTTTCACTCGATTCATCGGCCTCCATTTTTAAACCCCCATCTTTCTTGGTCCCCCACCAAATACCCTGTTTCTGCCATTTTTTTTATACTTTTTTTTTGGGTCCCCCCGACATATAAAACTCGAAGAAAAAGGGTCCCACATTCGAGTAGAGTTTCGTGCTATTGTTGATTCACAATTCCGGAGTCAAAATTTCAATCTTTTTTGCTCTGCCAAAATTCTAAATCGAGGTATTTCGATTTATTTTAAGTTGAAACATTTATAATAATGTATATTATTTGATTTGTATGTGTTCTATTTCGGTTTGTGTTTTTTTTCGAAACTAGCATGTTAAATTTATCCGAATTTAATATTAGTGTTTTCTAATAAAATATAAATTAGTAAAATAAATTTGTCTGTTAATATCCTGATTTATATATGTGTGTTTTCATGCCGTTTTGTATTTTATTTGCAATTAAATTTATTTGTTAGTTATGGTTAGTTTAGATTATTTTTTAGCGTAGTAAAATTCAGACCTTTTTAGCGTAGTAAAATGTAGACCCTTATAGCGTAGTAAAATTTAGAGCCTTGTAGCGTAGTAATGTGTAGTATTTTAGCTTAGAATTCCTTTTGTTTAAGTATCTTATACTAGTAGTTGAAAATGCAAACTTTGTATAATTAACTTAATAATTGTATCAACACACATAATTAGTAATTTGTACAATTAAGTTATTAAAAAATATGAATTTAAATTATAATAAAAACACATAATTATTAATGATAGTTTGGTGTCACTGGTCCTCAAAAAATATGAATTTAAATTATAATAAAAATACATTATTATATATATATATATATATATATATATATATATATAATTTGTACAATTAAGTTATTAAAAATATGAATTTAAATTATAATAAAAACACATAATTATTAATGATAGTTTAGTGTCACTGGTCCTCAAAATATCGAGCCCTGAACCCATAAATATATATATATATATATATATATATATATATATAATTTGTACAATTAAGTTATTAAAAAATATGAATTTACAGTTGACGACATGGACGCGACTATACATCCCGGCCCCCGGACGTTGGATCTATTAGCCCTACAGCCCCAGCATAGATCCGAGTATATATGGAACGGACAGTTGCTTACGCAGACTTTCCGGGCTAGGAGAGTGGATCTATTGTGGAAGTTTTTGAGTCCTCCCCGCGTTCTGCATCCCCACGTGGTCCATTACTTAGAGGAGATGGGATTATATAGGATTATTAGGATCGGTCGGATACAGCTTGACTATGCTTTGATCACGACCTTGATTGAGCGGTGGCGACCGGAAACGCACACTTTCCATTTGCCCATCAGCGAGGCCACCATCACACTCCAAGACGCTGAGATTTTATATGGCATGTCCTCTGATGGCTTGCCAGTTTTACTGCCTGCGACCATGAGATATTATTCGCGGCAGGCATATTGGGATATGCTGCACATGCTCACGGGTTTCATGTTGGAGGACGAGGCGGTAGCGTTTGGGTCCAGTCGTATACAGTTGGTCCCCATTAGAGACCACCTGGTGCAGATCCACCATACTATCACCGATGAGTCTGCGGAGGTGGATGTACAGCGATATACAAGGCTGTTGTTGCTCCTTCTATTCGGGGGGGTCTTGTTCCCGAACACTTCGGGGAACCTAGTGAGCCTCCGTTTTCTGCATCATATTGCCCGGTTCGAGGATACATCTTTGTATAGCTGGGGTGGTGCTGTCATCTCATATCTGTACAGGCAGATGTGCTGGGCCTGCATCGGCACACAAAGAGACGTTGGTGGCTTTCTACCGCTTCTACAGGTGACAACATATTCAAATAATATGTCCATTAGTTACAATTCTACCTAGTTATAGTTAATCTTATACTTTACGTCAACTTTGAATGTTAGGTTTGGGTCTGTGAGCGATTTCTGTAGCTTCAGCCTCCTCTACCACAGCTACCGGCTAATGTAGAAATTCCACAACTCCCTCTAGCCTGTAGGTGAGTTATGCATCGTACTCTTGCACGAGAGTATAATGCCCATCATAATCTCCCCCTCTGCAGGGATGTGTTGGATCTGCTGGAAGACGCACAGGTAAATATCTAACTAAACTTACTTGTTATAGATTAACTTAGTGTTGTGCATACTAACGGTTTGTGTTCTTATTTGATAGTTCATCTGGACGTCGTACAGCGATGAGGTGATAGGTACCCTGCCAGCATATTGCACGTTCGACCGACATATTTGGAGGGCTTCTGTCCCGCTCATATGCCTCGATATTGTTGAGCACCATGCCTCCGAGCGGGTATTTCGTTAGTTTGTCCTGCCGCAACCTATACCGACTCCGCCTGCATGGCATGCTTTACATTATGAGAGGGATGATCGGTCCAGGGCGGACGACACATTTATGGCATGGCTTAACGAGCAGTTGGGTACCTGGGACAGGCGAGGGGACTTGACCCCACCTCCACAGCACTTTCCTATTCCACGTTATATGGCATGGTACCGCACTGTTTCCCGACTTTTTATCGGGAACCCGGTTCATCAGGCACACGGTCGGTATGTCCCAAAAGCCGGGAGATACGAGGCCCTGGTATGTTTTTTGTTATTATTAGTTATATAGCTATAATTTAGTGCCAAATATATAGCTTATATTTTTTACTTTGTGCAGGCGATTGGATTGCATACCGTTTATCATATGGGGCAGCAGATGCAGAGTTATGTCCACGATCCTGTGTCCATGCAGGAGTATAGTCATCGATTCATGGATGTGGCTGCCCAGACACTGCAGCGAGCCCGATCGGATCAGCGTTTGGCACATGAGGTTGATTATATGGACCCAGCGCAGTACCATCGGGGTCGTGGTATCCCACGAGCTGGTGGTGGCCGACGAGCTGGTGGTGTCGGACGACGTGGTCGTGGGCAGAGAGGAGGTGGTCCCCAGTAAGGGGGCGTTGACGCTCTTGCTGATGATGTTGCTGCTGATATGGCAGATGGCATGCATGAGACGGACATGCCGTCTTACAGCCTTGGAATTTATCGTACTCTAGTGCCATCGCAGGTGACCCCATCGGGTCAGTTATTGATCACGGGCTCGGATATTCAAGGAGTGGATTGGGGTAGATACTTCCCAGGCCCGTCTACCACTGTTGAGGATCGACCGACCTGAGATTTTTATAGTGGGCGCCGACTGAGTTATGGCTCCACATCACATGCGCATGTATGAGTTTATTAGTATTGAATTGGAATTTGTGTTAATTGTAACTTATTTATTTTCTTTAACTTTATTAATTTCCTTTTTAAGGCTTCATGCGATGCAGCGACAGATGACTACATTCAGGATCTAGAGACGATGATGGTAAGACAATATAAATTGTTGTGAATTGTTATGTAGTTTTCTATACTAAGTTTCATATTATTATGTAGCCTTCTACTGGAGCTGACAGCACCACCGATACATGTCATCCTGCGCCGCATCCGGCTATAAGGAGACGACTTGATGATGATGATCCTGATAGCGTACCCGGGCGGGAGGGGATGCGCCTCAGGCCAGCGGCTGCATTGAGACACACCGGATGCGGGACACATTGACATGGTGTAAATAATATTTTTGTATACATTAACAATATTATTTAATCGAATATGCGCATTACTTTTTTTAGTTCTCCATTCCTTTGATAGTTTCATAAAACAAAATTTAGTACAACACAAGCACTTAAACTTAACTTCTATTTCAATTAAAATAAAATTTAGTACAACACAAGCACTTAAACTTAACTTCCATTTAAATTAAAATAAAATGTAGTACAACACAAACACTTAAACTTAACTTCTACTTCAATTAAAATAAAATTTAGTACAACACATAAGGAAAATATTACTACAGCACAAACACAATCACAAACACAAACATAGCAGGCCAACATAATAAAAATACATGAAATATGAAAAATACACTAAACACATACATGCCAATGTTTAGCCCCGGTTGCTATTTATTCTCCACTCCAACCACTTAAATCGTTCTTCTAGTTGTTCTTTTTCTTCTTCTACCTCTTTCAGTTTCGCTTTCACTTCCGCAAGTTCTAGTTTATATTTATTTTCGATCCTTTTGTGCTTCACAATTCCATTGTGTTTTCCATTTTTCTTCTCCCACCTCCTTCAGGTTCGCCCTCAAGTCTGCAATAATTCAATTGCTTTATTTTTCATGTTTCTGTTGTCTTAAACACATATTATGAAGAAACTGTAGTTATTCTCTGTAACATTCCTAATAACATAATTCATCAACCCATTCTTGAAAATCACAAATAGGTTCGCCGAGAACCTTGTAAAACTGGTTCATACAGTGCCAGTAGCGGCGTCCAACTTCACCACCTTCCCAACAATTCTGCATCAAGCATGCTTTTCCATAATTACACTTTAGTGGACGAAGAGGTTGAGCCATTTGTGTAATATTTTCTTTTAGTAAAAATAACCTTACCTTTAATAAATATTTGCTTTTAGTAAATTTTGAGCACACAACATAACTACAATGATCCTGTTATTTATAGGCAAGACAACACCCACATAACGTACTATCTAATGACGCTATATTTGCGTGTTAAATATCATGATGTTGACAAGACAACTTTATGTCAGTTGGTCAGCTTTTTTAGTTCGACAAGACAAAACACACATAACGGATTATCTAATGGCGCTATACTTTGCGTGTTAAATATCATGATGTTGACAAGACAACTTTATGTTAGCTGGTCAGCTTTTTCAGTTCGAAAAGACAACGCACACATAATAAATATACAGATAATTTTATTAAATTATTATTTAAATAGGTAAAATGGGAAAGTACAAATAATAGTTAACAAGCATAATTTTATTTCATAAATCTTGCAACATAGATATAACAACTAATTATTACAACATCAACTCATGGGTAGTTAGGTACACTAGAAGAACACCCACCACGAGCTTGATTAGTTTTGCCACCCAAACCAGCTGAAGGACATTTACGACGGTCGTGTCCTGTTTGCGAGCTTATACCAAATTTGCGCGCATAAACGGTGTCACTAACATCCATTTGGTTTCGTATACGTGTTCTCTTCTGCACCTGTCTTTTACGCAAATAGGACTTGTTACACACCATTTTAAATGGTTCCGGAGGCCAATAATGCTCAGCACCCACTGGCTGCAACTGACCACTATATGTGTTTAGGTACTTGGAAACACTATATTGTTGATCAACATAGTTGGTCTCCGCATAACCAACACGTTGAAAACACTTGATGGCATGTGAGCAAGGCATGTGGTAGATGGACCATTTCCCACAGGAGCATAACCTTACAGATTCATTTACAGTATGTACATTATTACCCCGATTATTATGAATTGATGGCATGTGAGCAAGGCATGTGGTAGATGGACCATTTCCCACAGGAGCATAACCTTACAAATTCATTTACAGTATGTACATTATTACCCCGATTATTATGGATAGCGGTGCGAACTTCAAAAACACCTCTTTCGTTATCATACTGCAAAAATGAATGCCAATGTGCTCACCATCTGTATTTCTCAAATCTCTTCATAGGCACTGGCATAAATTCAACACCCCTCTCCGTCAATTCTATTGCAACTGCAGACTGTTGAACAAACCTCTACGCCATCTGCTTGAACGACATCCGCACCGTGGCTGTGACGGGCAATCCTCTTGCCAACTTTAATAACCCATTGAAGGATTCTGACACGTTTGTAGTAAGAATTCCCCATCGTCTGCCACCATCCGCATGCAACGTCTACTTTTCAGGGTCATTTCGCATTAACCAATGATAGACTGCCTCATCTTCTTGCCTGATAGAATCCATATGCCTCCGGAATTTATGGTGTTGGTGGTCTGTTGCTGCCATCCACATCAAATCATGTAGATCCTTATTGGGATGTGCCTTCTGGAAATTGGCCTTAAAGTGCCTCACACAGTAACGGTGGTATGCATAAGGTTCTTGCCATGCAGGCAAGTTCTCCACAGAACTTAATATACCACCGTACCGATCAGATATTAGACAAATACCTGAATGCTGTTTGACAACGTGCTCTTTCATGTGGTTCAAAAACAATGTCCACGTCTCTGTGCTTTCATTGGAACAAACAACAAAAGCTAGAGAAAATATCTGTCCATTAGCATCCACTGCCACAGCTATCAACAGCTTGATATCGTACTTTCCATAGACATGAGTTCCGTCTATGGATATTACTGGCTGGCAATGCGAAAAACCATCAATTGTTGGCTTAAACGCCCAGAACACGTAATTGAATATGTATTCTGGTGTTCCCGGACTCTGCTCAAGCTTCCATTCAACAACTGTCCCGGGATTAAAGTGCTGCAGTGCGGCCATGTACTTTGGCAGAGATGCAAATGACTTATCCCAATTACCGTAGACAATTTCAATCGCTCGTTTGCGCCCGCGAAATGCCTTTCTTTTCGTAATGGTATGGCCATATTCCTGATGGACCGATGTAATGCACTCTTTGATTGTATACCTTATGGACGCTTCGATATGCGGAATAAGTACAAGAGAAATCAAGTCAATATCCAAGTTGAAGTGATTCCCGTTGAATGTGTCCATTTCGCATGTGTGTGGGGGAATGTATTTACCCACTTTCCACATATCTGTCTTCTTCTTAATCACTGTTCTGCTACTCACTCTGTGCATCTGCCAGATCCCGATGTAATACGTCGTTTTCGGTCAATTGAGTGAGTACGGGTGGTTCAACTTGCTCGTTTTCACTGCATAACCAACAAAAATATAAGCTACTGAATTAATAAATGATTTCCATATGGCTATATCACTTCACTTACAAGTCGTAATGTGATGAAATTTCATGATAGGCATTTTCAATTAAGTGATGACTACCGGATGGGCCACTTGTAAAATTCATATCCGGCCGGTACCCCTATTAAATATATAAGCGTTAATACAAATTCAATACGCCAAAAATATACATAATTAACACAAATGAAAATTGAAGTTTACCACTCGTCTTGTGAATTATGGAAAGCAGGGTATAAATTATTTTCTCGCTGCTCATTCGCCGACGGTGATAAGTTTAAATCAAGGAAAACCCTTTCATCCGAAACCTGTCCGGCAAAAACTGCTCCATAATAACCACCCGATGACTGGGGGTTATCTCTGCTACGCACAACCTCGTGTTTTGGAACGTCTTCGACCATCACGTACATCTCCAACATTGTGATTACAAGAAATTCCCGACATTCGTCCGGAGTCCTCAGAAAATTACTCAAAGTTTCATCATCGTCGATGTTAAACTCCGAGTAAAAAGTAACCCCTTGCGAAGTTACGTAATACGGATATCTTCCGGTTACTTTAAGTATCACTGAACGTTTCCTCACACTCAGTTTTTTGCATAACAACGATATCAATTTATCGTACTCTATAGTAAGTGGAAATTTAACATGACACTGAGCAGGTAAACTGTAGCCCACGAAGTTATTCTCCATCACAACCTCACCCCCACCCCCACCCCCAATATAATGAAACTCTTATTCTACGCTCTTCAGACATAATGAAAAAATGCTGGAGAATTTAAGAATAATAAACGTTTCATCAAGAGGTAACAAAATTTTTGAATGAATTTCTATACAATCCTAACCTCTTTAAATAGGAAATAGCTAGCCGAGAATTTTTTTTTATATAGGTATAACGCCCAAAAATTTGGCACTATACGCTTTTGAATTATTGAAGTCACGAATTATTGGTGGGGCCAGGAAAATCTATGTATAGTGCCACTATACCTGGCGCTATACATTAATGATGTATATATAGCGCCAGGTATTGTGGCGCTATACCTGGCCATGTCAGCTTTTACAGTATAGCGCCACAATACCTGGCGCTATACCTTAACGGTGCCGTTATTGTTAGTATATAGCGCTAGGTATTATGGCGCTATATATAAAAAGGTCATTTTTTTTACCACCTATTTGTGTAGTTTTAGTCCAAAAGAACCACATTTTGGTTCCGGACTCCTAAAAATTCGGGTTAGTTATTGGTTCAGAAAAACATATGGATATGCCAAACAAAGGCCTGACTGAAGTGTCGTTGATTTGGAATTGTCACAGTTTGGCAAGTTTGATGACGACAAATTAAAACATATTTCTATCTCATTTTATAATTTATTTATTATTTCTTATCCTTAGTAGATGTTCATGATGCGCTGATCTAAAAATATATGTTATTCCACTTACATGTATGTGATGATTGAAAATAGCATATGATTAATGGTAATTTTTTAAATTTATTATCAGATGAGTATTAATTAACTTTGTTATAATTATATAGCATGCACGAATAAATGTAAAAGATTATTTTCACAGCAATAAAATATAAATTAAGCTTATATTAATATTTGAAAATATCTTAAGATCATAAAAATGATATCTATAAGGTAATTTATTTGGATGGATCATATATATACTTCAAATTTGAGATCATAACTAAAAAATTATATTAATTAAATATATTTTAAAATAAAAGAAGAAGACTGAGTACTGTCTTCTCTTACCCTTCTTTACTAACTAATCGTTTGGATTATACTTTAACTATTGGTGGCTTTAAATCAAAAGCCACATTTTACACAAAGGGAATTCTCCAACATTCTTAAGAACAAATCATTGTTCGACCAATTCTTCGACGTTGAAGAAGTATTAGTATTCCTCTTTCTTTATATTCTTTCCTCTAATTTTATAACTCCTTCTCTTTGTTGTACTTTCTTTTATGTATATAATTATTTACTCAAATATTTATTTTAATAATATTAATATTATTTTAAAAAATTATGTACTATATAACTTGGTATACACGTGCCGAGAATCTAGTATAGTTTAAAGGAAGGAAGTGATTTAGATTCTTAAATATATGGAAGACCTGTTCAGTTATTTCTTATTTTGAATCTTATTGTTGTATATTATGCTTAATTAGAATTTCATATTATCATATTATTGGACCACTAGTAAGTGTCGTAGTCGACCTCTCGTCACTGCTTTTTTGAAGTTAGACTGGATACTTACTGGGTACGCGTTGTTGTTGTACTCATACTACACTTGCTGTACATTTTGTTGTATAGGCACATGTATGTCTAGTGACCTTGTGGGCGCAGTGGCGCGGTTGATACGGCGACTTAGGTGAGTTGCATCTTATGTTACAATATGTAGCCGGCAGAGTCTCCTTTAGAGTATTTATATTTGTTTTCTCTCTTGTCCAAAGTTGTATTCCGGACAGATGATGTATTTTACTTTATTTTTCCTAGTTGATACTACATGCACTTGTAACACCGGGTTCTGGGATGATTATGGGTTATTCAGTATTGAGATTGTGAAAAAATTATTATTTTTACTCTAAAATTTCCATCTTCTACTATTTAATTGTAGAAAAACTATGATTTCGAAAATACTGAAAAAGATAACCAAATTAATTATTTATTTTTGGCTTGCCTGACAGCGGTGTCCGACACCATCATGACCTTAAATGGATTTTGGGTCGCGACAACAATGAATGATAAATAGAGACTGAGATATGATATGCAAATGAAGAATCATGACTGAGTACATAATTACAGTTAGAGAAGATGACTCAAAACAACAAAAGTTGCCTCATTACGTCTCAACCGAATAAGCACATAGCTTAAACATGATTTCTAACATGATTCAGAGCTTATACAGTCAAACTGGCAGGGAGGACATGGATGTAACAAGGTATAACAATGAAAAAAGTCTAGTCATAGTCTAATAGTCAACTAGAATCATGCATTCTCTGGCGCACGCCCGCACGCTCATCACCTAGTATGTGTGTCACCTCAATGCATCTTGTACAAGCCAAATTAGATACCAAGAAAGCCAAACAATACTCTAGAAATGCCATTCCGCGCGTATCGACCTCTGAATGGCTCGAAACTAGCCAAAAGCAACTCCAAAATATCAAATAATGCCAAAGGAATCAATCCCAATCGATAAAAGTTGAATCTTTCATCAAAATCTTAAAGTCAACCAAAAAGTCAAACTCAAGCCCGCATCTTGGAACCCAACAAAACTTATGAAATTTTACAACACATTCAATTACGAGTCCAACCATACTAATTTCACTCAAATCCGACTCCCAATTGATGTTCAAAACTCAAAAATTCACTTGAAGAAAATTTAGACAAAACCCTCAATTTGTCTTTTGAAAACATCAATCAAATGCCAAAAAAGAAGGTAGATTCATAAAATATAATCAAAAACCAAGTAGAAAATATTTACCCCAATCCATATAGTGAAAATCGCCTCCAAAATCGCCCAAATCCGAGCTCCATAGCTCAAAATATGATAAACTCCCGAAACCTTCGAAATATTGTACTTAAACGTCTGGTGCAAGTATACTCTTCGTGAACGCGGAAGGACCCACACGTTCGTGATGAACAAAACCTCACCGCCACAAAAAGACCCTACACGTTTGCGGCATATACATCGCGAATGTGATGCACAACAGATCCAAACCTTAGCGAATGCGGCAGCCACTTCGCAAATGTGAAGACATTTCCTCCAGCTCCGAGCTTCTCAACTCAACTCTATGCGATCGCGAGCTGACAGGCACGAACGCGTTGCTCATGCCTCATAAAGGTACGCGAACGTGAGTACCCGGTCACAAAGTCAATGAAGGGAATACCCATCTTCCATAATACACTACGTGATCGCGACCCAATTTTCGTGATCGCAAAGAATGTCTGAAACTCCAGAAATCAGTAGTGCCAAAGAACATGGAAATGATCCAAAACTCGTCCGCGCCCCTACGGACCCCGTGTGAACATACCAACAAGTCTCATAACATAATATAGACTTACTCGAGGTCTCAAATCACGCATAACAACATCAAAACCATGAACCACACCTCGAACTAAATGAACTTTTCATTTCCTAAACTTGTGCTGAACCGTATCAAATCAACTCGGAATGACCTCAAATTTTGAAAACAAGTCCCAAATGACATAAAGAAGCTATTCTAAATCCCGGAACCACAATTCGAATCCGATATCATCAACTTAACTCACGGTCAAACTTATGAATATTCCAAATTTTCAAATTGCTAACTTTTGCCATGATAGCCAATCGAGTGAAAATCAGAAGATTGGGGGGGGGATGGGGGAGGGGTCCGATAGTGTTTTTACCTGAGTACTGGAGTGGAGTGAGCCGTTAAAAGTTGAAGCACAAGAAACCATCGGTTAAGATTAAGACCAGAGGTCACTGCATTTGACCTCTAAGTAAAGAATCCTCATGATGAACCCCTCTAAAATCTCCATGCATGCTTCTATTTGACAGTGCGAGAGAGGATTTAGCCGATTTGAAGTTACATCTTCAAGATAGGGTTCCCAAACTCGATAGTTTTTAAACTTTATTATTGAAAAAGGAATTTTTAGTAGGAATCGTGGAGTTCAGGAGGCAAAAGGTGATTTCAGGCTTTGATTTGAAGTATTGTAACAGAGCTCAGGTGATTTGAGCTTTCACCTTTGAGCTTAGGGTTTCAGAATTTAGTTGGTTTGAATTTGTGACTGAAAAAGGGAAAGTTAAGCTAGAATCGCGGATAAGGAAGACATGATGGATGACTTCTTGGTGGATTCATGGCCTTGCACGAATTTGTGCAAGGCTTAGGTGATTGACGGGTTTGTATACTCAAGTGAGAAGAAGAGGAAAGGGAGAGGCAACTGAGTGGTATGAGAAATGATTAACGGTTCAGATTGCTTGTGTTTGTTTTGTAAGTGATTAGCGGGTGACGTGGCGTGTTCTCATTGGTTCAATGAGAATGGCATGTATTGCCATGTTGGAAAGAGATGGTGTGTTTAGATTAGGTTGTTTTCTATTTGGGATTGCACATTTGGCCAAATGATTGAACTAATAGCCAATTTCTATTTGGTTGAGAATTGCAATGGTAGCCTTTTTGTCTTTAATCCCTTTTTTGAATTAATTTAAATAGACTTAACAATTTCCAATAAATGTAAAAGAAATCTATAATTGTTATATGTACTAATAATTAATTCGTTTTCTATAATGACACATATTTCGAATTATTGCACTAATTTGAAAAATATTAATATTGTAACCTAATTTACTGGAAATTAAGGAGTAATTTTTGTCAAATTATAAAGCCTATGTAATGTATATACAAAAGTTATTTTATAATACTAATTATATTTGTAATTATACGATATTAGTATTATGTGATTAATTTCGAAACTAATACTTAATTAATTTATAAAATAGATATTTATAGAAAAAAACTTTTAAAGTACTTATTGTAAATTGTTAAGCGTGAATAAATTAATTTTAAAAAGGGAGGGTCTAAATTGGTCGTCCGTAGCTGCCCCTATTTGACCGGAGATGATGAAAGAGTTTTTGGGCAAAGAAATTGAACGAAAACCAATTTGTCCCAGCTTTTAGGCATGTATTGCAAGAAATGATGATAGTGAATTGCAAGATTGAATAGAAGAAGAATATGGAAAGATTTAGGAATATTGGGCCGAATTTCTAGCTTTGAATTGCTTACATACCTCAAGCTTGATAAGGATTAGGCCTCATGTAGTTCTAGAGTAAGGACTTTTGGGAAGCGACACTCGCTGGTATGGTCCTAGTATCGTATTGTGACGATACGGCAAGACGGAAGATTGGTCACTCATGATGGCTTGAATTTTGCGGCCTGATTTGAATGATTCAAAATTTTGAGCTTGTTGCTTATCTTGAGTTGGGATCTTGAGCCCGCTACTGGGTTGGATGTCCCCATAGCGTTGTATTTCGGTCTTCTACTAAAAAGTAGTTCCACACTGCGGTGTTTGTTCCTATAAAACAAGATGATATACACGTATATCAATATATTGTAATGAAAAATATATTAAGATGCGATGTAAACGATGCAGGAATAATGATCTTAGATGTTGGCAAGCCGTTATTTGGGATTGGGATGATGGGATACTAGATCCTGACTCGATTTGTTAGCCGGGCTGTGTACCATTCCGCAGCTATCGGAGCATTTGAAAATTGTCTCCGCTTGTTGGGAAAGCTTGATTGGTAAAGTGCGTCTCCGCTTGCTGGGAGAGCTTTACACTGATAAATGTCTCCGCTTGTTAGGAGAGCTTGATTGCAGAGTGCATCTCCGTTTGTCGGGAGAGATTTTCACTGAAATGTGAAGTAGTCTCCACTTGGGAGCGATCAAAATCATGCCTAAAGCTGCACGAACAAAACATCAAAACATTCAAAGGTAATAGCAAAACAAAATATTTTCATGCCCAATAGACACTCTTGACTGCGAAGCTAACTTATGGCAATCGATTGGCAGAATGTTGGTGATGAGCTTCACGATTGTCGATTTCGGCATTTGTGATTGACGGAGCAGTGCTGAGGATTAGTTATCGTTAGTGAAGTTTGTAGTATGCTATATACAAGGCTCCAGTTAACAAAGCTGACGTTCGATTTGTACAATGCGCTCTGATTAATTGAGCTGATAGTTTGCTATTGACATGACTTCAATGAGTGAAGCCATCATGTGATTTGTACAAGGTGCTCCGATTGATTGAGTAGACGATTTTCTATTTACATATTTCTGTGTCAGCTGTTTGATTCCGAAGCACCTGCAAAGAATTCAAGAATTAGCTTTAGCTGCGTTCGAAAATTTTAAGTAAGAGAAAGAAGAGATAATCTTAGGCAAGTGGTGGGTGAGTCATTTGACCTAGTGTGGTCCCATCGATTCCTTACTCCTTGTTGACCCTGCACTCACAAAAAACTTCTTAGTAGGAGAGGGGGGGGAGTTGGTTTGCATCAACCATGGTATTGATTATCTGAGGAAATCAAGTCGGCATAGTTCTTAAATAACATACAAAATGATATTTGGTTTTTCTATTACAAGATAGGGGGGGTCGGACCATACGTTGGTTGCCGATGTATCCTTCCGTGGGAAGTCAGGTTGAACGTAGTTATGTTACATCAAAATCCTAACTCTATCTGTCCTCAGATGTAATATCTCTTGATTGTGCCCTAGTTCATTGGCTTTGTGCTGACTCTGCCATCCATTTCTGCTAATGTTAGAGCTCCACCAAACAATGCTTCATGTACCACGTAACCTTGCCAATTTGGTGCAAACCTTTCTTTAGCTTCTTCTTGATGGAAACTATTTTCTTCAGAACCAACTGCCCCGGTGTGAATTTGTGAGGCTTCACTCTTTTGATAAATGCATTAGCCATACTGCTCTGGTATAGTTGTCCATGACATACTGCATCTATTATTTTCTCATCAATGAGCATGCATTGTTCTTTCCTGACCCGTATCCACTATGCGTCATCCCATTTTACTTCTTGAATGACTCTTGAGGAAGGAATTTCAACTTTTATGGGTATCACTGCTTCAGTTCCATATACAAACATGTACGGTGTTGCCCCAGTAGATGTTCTCATGGTAGTAATGAAGCGAACGGTAACTATTCGTGCCATTTTCTGTGATTGTCCACTATCTTTCACAGAATCCTCTTGATATTCTTGTTAGCTGCCACGACTGCCCTATTCATTTATGGTCTATAAGCTTTGGAATTGCGATGGATGATTCTGAACATCTCACAGATTTCCCTCGTAAGGTTGCTATTGAGGTTGGCGGCATTGTCAGTGATGATAAACTCTGGTATCCCAAATCTACAAATGATGTTATTCCGGACAAAATCTACCACCACCTTCTTTATGACGGCCTTATAAGTAGATGCTTCGACCCATTTGGTGAAATAGTCGATGGCTACAAATATGAAACGATGTTTGTTTGACGCTATTGGCTCTACGGGTCCTATCACGTACATGCCCCATACAGTGAAAGGCTAGGGCAAACCCATTACATTTTATTTATTTGGTAGAACCTAGATGAAATCTCCATGAATCTGGTAATGGTAACACTTCTGCACATATCGTGCTGTCGCCCTCTATAATCATCCAAAAGTATCTAGCTCTCAAATTCTTCTTGGATAACATGGACCTATTCATGTTGGGTTCGCATGTCCCTGCGTATATTTCTTCCAACAGTTTGGTTGCTTTGGTGGCGTCTACATATCTCAGCAAACCTAACACTATGTTCCTTCTGTACATGACTACCCCGTTGAAGAAAAAGTGGTTTTCCAACCTCCTGATGGCTCGCTTTTGACCATTAGTAGGATTTTATGTAGACTTATGGGTCACAAGGAACTTCTTGATGTCGTGATACCAAGATTCAGCATCTGGTCTTCATTCACATGGAAACAATAGGCATGTTGATCCTTGATTTCTATCTCGATGAGATTGATGTAGTTCTTGTGTGGATGCTGAATCATGGATAATAAGGTCACAAGGGCGTTGGCGAACTCGTTCTTAATCATGGGGACATGTTTGAACTCAATCTTTGTAAATTTCTTGCACAACTTCTTTACAAAGTGCATGTATGGCAATATCTTGACATTCTTAGCTGACCATTCTCCTTAGAATTAGTGTATCAACAAATCAGAATCTCCTATGACCAAAAGTTCTTTGATGTTCATGTCGACTTCCATTCTGATTCCAAGGATGCATGCCTCGTATTCAGCCATATTATTGGTACAAGAGAATCATATATTTGCCGATGGAGGATAGTGTTGTCCAGATTCTAAAATCAGGACTGCCTCAATCTCGACTCCTTTGAAGTTTGATGCTCAATCGAAAAACATCCTCCATCCAGGGTATGATTCTGTGATGTCTTCCCTGGCAAATAGTACTTCTTTATTGGGGAAATACATGGTATGTGGTTCGTAATCCCCATCTATTGGATTCTCGGCGAGGTGCTCGGCTAAAGCTTACCCTTTGATAGCCTTCTGAGTTATGTACACAATGCCAAATTTGCTGAGGAGAATTTTCCACTTAGCTAGTTTCCCGATAGGCATTGGCTTCTAAAAAATGTACTTGAGTGGGTCGAGTTGAGATATTAGGTGCGTCATGTATGTATACATGTAATGCCTTAGCTTCTGAGCAATCCAAGTCAGAGCGCAACAAGTGCGTTCTATCAAAGTATACTTGTTATCGCATGGTGTGAACTTCTTGATTAAGCAGTTGATGGCCTTCTCCTTTCTCCTAGTTTTGTCGTGTTGTCCCAACACACAGCCAAAGGCATTGTCCAAGACTGAAAAATAGAGAAAAAATGGTTTCCCTGGTTTGGGGGAACCATCATTGGCGGGTTTGAAATTTACTCTTTTATTCTGTCGAAGGCTTTCTAGCATTCCTCTATCCATTTCGTGGCAACATTCTTCTTTAATAGTTTGAAGATGGGTCTACAGATTACTATGGACTGGGCTGTGAAGAGACAAATGTAATTCAATCTTTCCAAGAAACTCAAGACACCTTTCTTGCTCTTTGGTGGTGGTAATTCCTAGAGAGCCTTGATCTTTGATTGATCTAGTTCTATCCATTTCCTACTTATAATAAAACTTAACAGTTTTCCAACCTGGACTCCGAATGCGCACTTTGCTGGATTCAACTTCAAATCATACCTTTGCAGGAGTTCAAAATTTTTTCTCAAGTCGTCCAAGTGCCCCAAACTCTTTTGATATTTTATGATGACATCATCCATATGCACATCAATCCCCTTATGAATCATGTCATGAAAAAGGGTCAGCATGGCCCTCATGTAGGTGGCACCAACATTCTTGAGAACGAATGGAATAACCCTATAACAGTAGACTACCTGTGAGTGATAAACATCGTCTTTTCTGCGTCTTCTCATGCATTAGAATTTGATGGTAACCAGCAAAACAATCCACAAAATACTGCAGTTCATGCTTCGCACAGTAGTCGATGAGGATGTCGATATTCGTCAAGGGGAAATTGTCCTTTGTGCTAGCGTTTTTGAGATCATAGTAATGCACACATATTTTGATCTTTCCATCCTTTCTTGGCACTAGGACGATGTTTGCGAACCCACATGAATATTTTGTGACCCCTACCACATTTGCTTCTATCTGTTTGGTCACCTCTCCTTCTATCCTCAGACATAAATTAGGTTTGAACTTCCTGGGCTTCTGCTTGACCGGCGGTCTAGTAGGGTCAGTGGGTAGTCGATGTGAGACAATGTCGGTGTTTAATACCAGCATGTGATCATAGGGCCACTCGAACACGTCAACGTACTGTTGAAGGAGCTCAATTATTTTTTTCTTCTGCTCGGCTTCTAGGTGAATGCTGATTCTAGTTTGTTTCACGTCTTCTTCACTTCAAAGATTGACTACATCTATTTCTTCGAGGTTGGGCTTCTTCTGACTCTCCAGCTGCTCAATCTGCTACGGGAGATTGTCTGGCATTATACTCTTTTCATATTCCTCATAATATGGGTCATTGCGCTCAACAGTTTTGTTACATGTCATAATCGCGGAACGCAGTTTTTTATCGATTTGATTACTGAAAAGAAAAGTAGGTATACATAAAGCAGTAAAATAAATTATGATTTATAGGAAAATATTGTTTTTATTTCATTAAAAATGGAACGTCTTAAGCGTTCACAAGAAGAAAAATGGCAAAAAGGTACATACACGATACAAGCCTCAATTGATTGTGTTCTTTCAAAACAAAACTTTTACAGTTCAATACTGCAAAGAGTTCCGGCGAACCAAAGATGGACTAGCTGTGTAATTCTGCAGCTCTTCCCCTAGTTTAGCATCCCTGATAGTCAGTGTCTTGATGTCAGTTCTTTCACAATATTCTTTAATCATATTCACGAACAACTTCCCTATCCCGTCGATGATATCTGTTACACCCCGTAAGTTTAACAACTTTGATACCGTTATATACCATATCTAATATATATATATATATATATATATATATATATATATATATATATATATATATATATATATATATATATATATATATATATATATATATATATATATATATATATATATATATATATATATATATATATATATATATATATATATATATATATATATATATATATATATATATATATATATATATATATATATATATATATATATATATATTCAAATATGTTTTAAATTATAAATATAAAATAAGAAAGTTTATGAGATTTTCTTTATTTTAAAGATAGAAATTATTTTCTCACATGAAAAGAAGGTTACCTTTTTACCATTTTAAGAATTAAGCGTACGAAAATTTGTACTTTTTTATGAGATTAGGAAAATTATAAGTTATGTGCATTTTTTACATGGATATTTTAATAAAATAATAATGTATGTACTAATTTTATATGGTACCACATGACCACAATAGTAAAGTATATTATAGTAAGGTGTATAAAGTATATTAAAAGTGATTAGTAGTTTAAGTAATTTAGGATAATTTTTAATTATGTGGATACTTGGTTAATTATCGGGTAATGGAACATTTCCTAATTATCTAATAATTGGATAAAGATTAAACTTACCCATTCCATCCCCACGTGGCAGCCCCCAAATCTTACGACTCTTAAGTCATTGAAGAATAGGTGGCAAGATTTAAATTATTATGGACTATATGGTGGATGCATGACTAGGTGGCTTATAAACTTCATTATATCACGATGCATTTATGTCCACATTTTGAAGAAACTAATTCTTGCTGGACGTTTGTCTGTGCCTTTACGATCACTTTCCACTACACCTGCTCATTATGCTGTTCTAAAATGGAATGTTATAGATGCGTATGCTACAAATTTTTGTGCTTCACATCTTTTCAATGGGTGGATTGTTGAGGGCTGAAGGTAAAACAAAAAGGTTCAGTTATAACTATGGGCTTGGTTTGTTTGAAAGCTAATTCAAATTAACGTGAGATTTTATAATTTTAAGGGAGTACGGTGTAATCGTTCTCAAGAGAATCGACTCAGATATGTTAAGGCTATCTCTTCTATCTTTTTGGCATGATTCAAATAATACAAATGAAACGAGCAAAATACGCAACTTTCATAAATGACTCCATTCATAGAAATACTAGGGGTGTCTATATTCTTGATTCCCCGTGTGGATTATTATTATATATTCTATTCATGGATCGCAATAATACGCAATTTGGTAAAGTTTATTTCATGATATTAATTAGAGGCATAATTATCTTATGACGTACCGAAACATTTTATTAACGTATTTCATATTCATTTCATGCATTTATATATGCACATTGACCCATGACCAGATGGCGTTATATACGCGTATATATATGTATATGGGATATGGGAAAGGTTATTGCGCTATATACGCATCACCACCTGATCAGCTGGTATACGTTGATGATTTTGCCCATAGTGACACCAGATGGTGTTATATACGCGTATATATATATATATATATATATATATATATATATATATATATATATATATATATATATGTATGGGATATGGGCAAAAGGTTATGGCATTATATACACACCACCACCTGATCAACCGGTGTACATTGATGATTTTTCCCATAGTAGCCGAGATGATCGTGTACATCAGTAAGACTCCCCTCATTTGGAGTGCATCCATGTCTATAAGTTATCATGTCAGAGTTTTGCTACAGACTTATGGGTAGGCCGGTATCCTGTCCTAGTTGGAGCTAGCAGCCATTGTTCATGCGCTAAAGATTTGGAGGCATTATTTTGTATGGCGTGTCATGTGAGATGTTCATGGATCACAAGAGTTTACAATATTTGTTCATGAAAAAGGAGCTCAATTTGAGGCAGAGGATGTGGTTGGAGCTATTGAAAGACTATGATATCACCATCTTGTATCATCCGGCAAAGGCCAATGTAGTAGCCGATACTTTGAGTAGCAAGTCAGCCAGTATGGGTAGTCTTGCATATATTCCATTCGTTGAGAGACCGCTTACTTTTGATGATCAGGCTTTAGCCAATCAGTTCATGATGTTGGATGTTTCTGAGCCCAACCGTGTGCTAGCTTGCATAGTCGCTCGTTCTTCATTATTTGAGCGTATCCGAGATCGGTAGTATAATGATCCTCATTTGCTTGTCCTTCGAGACATAGTGCGACACGTAGGTGCCAAGTAGGTTACTGCCGGAGATGATGGAGTTTTGAGGATGCAGGGTCGTATTTGTGTGCCTGATGTAGATGGACTTCGTGAGTTGATTCTAGAGGATGCCCATAGTTCTCGGTACTCTATTTATCCGGGCGCCGCCAAGATGTATTAGGATTTGTGGCAGCATTATTGGTGAAGGAGGATGAAGAAGGATATTGTTGCATATGTAGCTCAGTATTTGAATTGTCAGTAGTTAAAGTACAAACATCAGAGACTGGTGGTTTGTTCCAGAAGATTGAGATTCCTGAGTGGAAGTGGGAGCGTATCACTATGGACTTCATTGTTGGACTCACACGGACTCAGAGGAAGTTCGACGCTGTGTCGGTTATTATGGATAGACCGACTAAGTTAGCACATTTCCTTCCTATGGCAGTCTCCTATTGTACTGAGCGGTTGGCAGAGATTTATATCCGGGATATCGTTCGTCTTTATGGTGTGCCCGTGTCTATCATTTCTGATCGAGGTACGCAGTTTACCTCGAATTTCTGGAGAGCAGTTCAGCATGAGTTGGGCACACGGGTTAAGTTGAGCACATCATTTCATCCTCAGATGATCGGATAGTCTGAGCGTACCATTCAGATTTTGGAGGATATGCTCCGAGCATGTATTATTGATTTTGCAGGTTCGTGGGATCAGTTCTTGCCATTAGCAGAGCTTGCCTACAACAACAGTTACCAGTCAAGCATCCAGATAGCTCCCTATGAGGCTTTATATGGTAGGCGGTATCGGTCTCCGGTTGGATGTTTTGAGCCAGGAGAGGCTCGGTTGTTAGGTACAGATCTAGTACAGGATGCCTTGGATAAGGCTAAGATCATTCAGGATAGGCTTTGTACAGCTCAGTCAAGGAAAAAGAGTTATGTCGACTGTAAGGTTTGCGATGTGACATTCATGGTCGGAGAGCGAGTGTTGCTTTGAGTGTCACCCATAAAGGGCGTCATGAGATTTGAGAAGAAGCGCAAGATAAGACCTAGATTCATTGGTCCTTTCGAGATTCTTGATCGAGTGGGAGAGGTGGCTTATAGACTTACGTTACCGCCGAGTTCATAAGCAGTGCACCTAGTATTTCATGTGTCCACGCTTCGGAAGTATCACGACGATCCATCCCACGTGTTAGACTTCAGCACTGTCCAGTTGGACAAAGAGTTGACCTATGAGCAGGATCCGGTAGCGATTCTAGACCGGAAGGTTCGTCAGTGAGATCGAAGATGTTCCCTTCAGTTCGTGTGTAGTAGAGAGGTCAGCCTATTGAGGCAGCGACCTGGGAATCCGAGTCTGATATGCGTAGCCGTTATCCTCATCTTTTCAGCGACTCAGGTACTTTTTATGTTCATTCGAGGACGAACGAGTGTTTTAGAGGTGAAAAATGTGATGACCCTAAAGGTACCTCTTGTTTTAGAAGTCATATTGTGTTCCGAGGCCTTGAAAACCTCTTTTTGTCTTACGTCAATTTGTATGCACAGTCTGGGTGCATTTTTGCAAAGCATTTATGTGAAATTTTAGAAAAATAATGAATTTAGCCTTTAAAATTGGTTAAAGTTGACTTTGGTCAACATTTCTAGTAAAAAGACCCAGACCCGTGATCGGACAGTCCCGTAGGGTTAGAAGTAAAATATGGGACTTGGGCGTATGCCCGGAATCAAATACCGAGGTCCCTAGCTCGAGAAAAGAATTTTTAGTAAAAATTATTTGCTGGAAAATATAAAGGTTTTTTGAAATAAAATGATGCATTTTCTTGATGGTATCGGGACAATATCCTGGTTCTGGAGCCCGGTACAAGTTTAAAATAATAATTAAGTTGAATCTGTGAAATTTGGTAAGAATCGAAATTGGTTTGGTATAAATCGGACCTATAGTTGAGAAAATGGAAATTTCAATGTTCTTGAGTAATTTCATGAATTTGAGGTTAAATTCGTAGTTGTTGATGTTATTTTGATGATTTGATCACGCGAGCAAGTCCGTATGATGTTTTTAGACTTGCGTGCATGTTTGGTTTGGAGCCCTGAGGACTTGGATGAGTTTTGGATAGGCTATGGGGTCAATTGGAGTTAGGAAGTTTTAGATTTTCATCTGGTATGTGTTGCAGGCTTTGATCCTGCAATTGCGAGGTTAGATGTCGCAATTGCGAGCCTATCAGGCCTGGGAATTGCGAGGACTTCATCGCAATTTCGAGGAAGTCTAGCAAGTATTTGATCGCATTTGCGGTCTTCACCTTCGCAATTGCGAAGTCATCAGGGAGCCGAGCAGGCCTACCTTTGCAATTGCGAAGCCTGGGCCGCATTTGCAAACTTGTCATCGCAAATGCGATAACTGCGCCTGTGTAAATTCCAACTTAGACGGGATTTTCAACATTTTTCAAACTCCCTCAAACCCTAAGCTCACTTGGGCAATTTTCCAAAGAAAGGTTGTTTACCGTGAAAATGGTAACAATAATTAAATTTGTAAATGGGATTCTAGAAATACGTGATCTATTCTTGAGCTAGTTGTTAGAGAAGATGATGCTAAGAATGTGGAGTTTAATAATGAAATGCAGGCTAAAACGAGGAAGTAATCGAACCAAGGGGCATGTTGCCCGAACGTAGGACTGGTTGATGGGGGACCTCGGGGTCGAAGCCAGGGTCGATCTCGAGGTATCGGGGGTAGTCGGGAATGGGATAACAATTAAGATATGATCAAACAAGGCTCTTTATATTCAATACCATGCGATAAAAAGAAGAACAAGTAGGAAAGCGATAAATATTAAAGTGGCCTCAGGCCAGTGAGAACGAGCAGATTAGAAAGAAAAGAGAGAGAGAGAGAGAAAGAGAGAGATATAGATATTATTGATCTTATAGAGAAATAGAGCACATCAGCCTTTTACAAGGTAGTGCGAGTTCCCTTTATATAGGAGGGGAACTCGGCTACTAGTACATGGGTATTAATTATAACGTATGGAGATGGGACGGCTTGACGCGACGACTTAGCATAGGCTGTGGATAGGCCAGCCCTGTCAGACTTAGCTGTGTGCCTTGGGAGCTTCCCACTCTGTCTTGGCTTCAATCTCCATCTTCCCTGAGTCGGGCCTTAACGAGCCCCGAGGGAGGGGATTCGGTCGTGGCTCCACGCCATCGGGGTCTTGAGGTATTCTACCGAAATGTCTTGATAGTGAGAAATTAAGTCCTCTGATTTTCACCGCATACAGATAGTCTCCTCATTTCCCAGAACGAAGCGAAGGGAAATGATTCTGACACTTGATTTCTCGAGCTTCTTTCAACGATGTCACACTAGTGATGCAACCTGTGGCGCGAGCTCTGTGGCAACCGGGGCATCCTATGGATCTGTGTATTTTGACTTCATTCGATGCACTATCGTTTCCTGTTCTCCAAGGTGACTGTACCACCGTCGATTCAGTTTTTCAAGAATGCAATAACTGTGTCCGTATGTCAATCTTCCAAATCCTCGATGACCGTGTAGTAACCCCCCTATAAATGGGGGTGCCTTGGCGTTGTTTTTCCTATCCCAGTGCCTTTGCTGGCTCATTTTTCCATTCTTTCTTATCATCTTCTTCTAAATCATCATGCTTGGGGCTCATGGCCTCAAGGTCGTTTGGCGGAGCTCCCTTGGATTGTATTGTGGTATTTTGTCGGGGCTTCCCCTTGTCGAGCACAATCATGTTGTCCTGTTGCTGCTGTGGTCGTTGACATGTTTGCTGTGGCTATTGCTATTGCTATTGGCACGAGGTGGTGACATACAGGGAATCAGTTTCCCCCTTATGTAGACAGCCGTTCGGACTACGCACCGCTGCTCACTCTCCTACCGGGCCCAGGTGTGGCACTTCATCCCTTGGGTTTTTTCTTTCCCAAGGGACAAAGTGGCACTACCGGCCGTTGAGGTCGGGGCCCGCCGAATCTTCAACCTTTGGCTTCGGCGGGCCATGTCTCATTTCTCTGCCTCCTCTGCATCCCCTCCTTTTCCATTTCTTCATCTTCTCCGGCGAGAATTCCTCGATGGATTGAGCTAGAAACCTAGATCAGGGGCGGTCGAAGGAGTCGCTCTCGAGGATGCGTTCTCGAGGGGGCGGGGCTCGAGGTTGCTAATACCGGAGATGGATTTTTGAGGGTGGACCGGGCCCTCGAGTTTCATTGCATGTACATCCTTCCGTTCCTCCGTTTTAGGTGTAGAGAACCTCCGTAGCTTTTGTAATTGTATGTAAGGACCCCTCGAGGGCTGTTGTACATGGATTTTTATGAATATGAATATACTTTATTGACTTTTGCTTTCTATTCTTGCCTTATTTTTGTATGCTTTCATGCCCTTCGAGGCCTTTTGAATGTCTTTCTTTATTGCTGACCGCTGATATCTAACTCTGGTGCGAGTGTTCTTTCCGATCCTCTACTGATCGACGTGGATTTTTTTCGATCCCCTCGTCATACCTTGGATCAAGCCTGAATAGATCTAATAGGTTCGGGCTGTCGGGCTCTCCGAGTTGTAAGGAGATAATATGTTATTCCTGATGCAGATAGCTTTTTAAAGCGTATAGGATAGACTTCTGTTGAGGAGTTGCCTATACTCAGGCGCTACCCCAAGCCTTCGTGGAGCTTTTCGTGATTGGAGCTTCCCGTGCTCATTTCTCTTTTTAGAAAAGGGAACCATGAGACCGGGTACTACCTTGAGTCGAGTGATGGCGTTGAAATCTTCCGAAGTCTTAATTCTTTTTGGCGGGGATCCTCCAGGTAAAATGCTGCCTCGAAATTGGAGATAATACGGCCTACTCCTTGAGTCCTAGCTCCTCGTCGAAGGATGCTTCTGGGATAGGGTATCATCCCATCGATCTGTATCGAGGCTATTGGCTTCCCGGGGCTCATTCTGGGTATGTGAGTCGTCGCTGCTTCTCACATATATGTGGGGCGACTTCGGCTTCTTCGAAAGACCTCACTATTTGAGATAGCTATCCTTCTGCTTTGGCATAGGGTTCTTCATTTCTTCAGGAACAAAAAACATTGGCGCACATCCTTGCTCTGATTTGTTAGTTATTCCATAGTCATGGCAACCACTTCGGGGCCGGCCTGACAGGGAGTTCGCTCAGAAGACCGTGTCTTTGATAAGAGAGGAACATTTGGAGATGGAGAGGAGATACTGTGGATGGAGCAAGGGGATAACGTTATAGGTGCTTTCCCAGGATGAGAGTATTATGGATTCCACTGATGGATTCTTGAGCGTATATGCTTTGCCCGAGGTTGGTTCTCCTGGGGCCGAAGAGGCAGGATCAACAGGAGTGTGCTCTGACTTCGAGGAAGTCTGTCAGCTTCACATCGTAGTGAGCTTAGGTGCAATTTTCCTGTATTCCGCGTCCTCCTCCCTTTATTGAGTTTTCCTTGTGTAGGCTTGTGATAGGCTTATGTCTGAGATGCTCCGTCAAGGGCCAGGCTTCGGAAAATTATGGACGAGGGCAAGTCCCTTAGGCTCCTTAGCAAGGAGAAGGAGGTTGAGTTGCTGCATTGGCGATATGAGGCGTACTGGAGCTCAAATTATGAGAGCTATTTGATGGAGCAGGTAACCTTTTGTGGCATGTGCTTCACTCCTTTTGGACCTTAAAGTTTAACCACTTTTTGTTATATTAGCTGCAGAAAAAGATGGAGGCCTTAGAGTACCTCAAGGGAGACATCGACCGTGTCAGAACTGCTTGTGGTGAGCTAAGGGCTCAAGTGCAAGCTCAAGCTTTAGAGAAGACAAGCACCTCGGCCAAGGTCCTTGCCTTCTAAGTCCAATTCTGCTTGGCTCGTGACAATGCCAAAGTTCAAGCAGATATGATCGGGAAACATGAATCTGATCTCTCGAAGTTCAGGGCTGAGATAATCGATGCCCGGGCTGAAGCAGCAATAAGCCAAACCAAGGCTGATCAAGAGATGGTGATTCGTATGAACGATGCTGCTGATGCCAAAGCCGAGATGAAGTGAGCCCTCGACCGGCATAAAAGGATCGAGGAATATGTTCATCGTAGATCCCGAAGAGAGGTACTCAAGGAGATCGGTGCAAGGGGCTTTTTTCTCTCAGAGGAATTGGCTCGAGCAAGGGCGGACGAGCGTGACGCTCAGTCACTTCTTGCTAACGTCACGGAGAGCGAATCTGACAAGTTGTAGCCCTTTGGAGCGGAGTGTAGATTCCGCCATTTTTCCGCTTTGTATTTGATACTTGTAGAGCATGTTTGTAGATGGAGAGTGCGCCTTTTTTTGTGTATGTAAGATAAGAGGAAACTTGAAGCTTTATTTATTCAGCATCTCTTCCTGTACTGCTTTTGACCAGGCAGGCTGGTTTCAGTGTTTGGTGGGATCCTCGTAGGTCTGGAACTGATCAAGCAGGCCCGGAGGCTATTAAATACGATCCTTGACGTGAAGAAGCGTTGGGGCCTCCATGTTTTGCCCACCTATTTAGGCTTAGTCTCCGAGTCAAGCATTGACTCGAGCTTGCCCGACCTTCAATATTTTGTGCTTGTGCGGGTAGATAGTGCTTGTTCTTATTTCTTTCCCTTGGGCATTTGCCGTTTCAAGTATTTTGGGTCCAATCTCCGAGTCGCATTGCGATTCGAGCTTTAATTGACCCTCAAGTTCTTTCCTGCCTGCATGGGCGGACGGCGATGGGCTTCTGTGCTTCAGGTCGAAGTGACCTTACAGGCGCGTGGACCGAAGGCTCACTCGGCTAGCGACAGTAGCATTTAGGCAATGCCCTTAGGAATATTGCAGTTTAACTATTTCGGGTCCAGTATCCGAGTCGCATTGCGACTCGAGCTTTAATTGACCCTTAAATACTTTCGATTTTCAGACCGGCGATAGTGCCTCTTACGCTGTTTTGGCCGTAGAGACCTTTTAATATGTGGCCCGGAGGTTTGCATAGTTAACTATTTTGGATCCGGTCTCCGAATCGGGTTACGATTCGAGCTCATTTTAATCCTCAAGTTGTCAATTTTCCTGCTGGCGATAATGACTCATGTGCTGTTTGGTCGTAGAGACTTTTTAGTATGCGGCCCGGAGGCTCGTTTGGCTGGCGATAATGGCTCTTACGCTGTTTTGACTGTGGTCTTTTGTAGGCTTTGTTTTCCGCTCGTTAAGGTCTTTTGAAATAATTTTGCCTGACCCGTCGTTGGTTCCGGAGGAACATCGATTTCAAGTCATTATCGGCGATGTTCGAGCACCTCGGAAGGTTCATAGCTCGTAGGCTGAGTAGGTAAAAACCTTGTGATTTGAAGCTGACATGGTTGAAGCTCGTTTTTTGCCTGTTGAGGGAAGCCTGTTTTAATTAGTTCTTTCTGAAGTATATTCGAAGTAGTGGCCTACGATTTTTGTTTAGCGATAGTTGGGAGTCCCCGAGTCGCGTTAATTTGGCTGTATCAGCCGTTTTGACCGTAGCCATATGTGTTTTGGCCAGAGCCATTTTTTTATCCCGAGTAATAGTTTAGGCGTTTACACCGAGGGTATGCCCTTTCAGGATTCTTACAAGTGCGACGTATAGCCTAAACCTCGAGATTTTCATGCTTATTGAGGTCTTACAGTTTGTCATGCCTGTTGAGGTCTTACAGTTTTTGTCATGCCTATTGAGGTCTTACAGTTTTTGTTTGTAATGTATAATAGATCTGGTTATGCCGAGTCTGCCCGCTAGGGGTTTTACAGTTTCGGGTTTTCCAGTGCATGGCAATTAATGGCAGTCTCCAAGTCATCGAGTTTGTTTAAGCTCGAAGGCCGCTTTTTGTGAGCATGGAGTTGCCTTGTAGGGGGCTTTATGAGCCCGGAGTTCCGACCTTAGGGTTGTGCGGGTTCCAAATTACTGACATTAAGTCTTCGAGTTTTGCGGGATGCATTTGATAGAGGGGTTTGTGCCGAGAGTACACTGCGATTTCCTTGTTTGGAGAATAAGATGCTGAAAAGATCTTCTTTTATTGCTTGGCATAAACACACATTATTTCATTGTCATGAGCTCGGCCCGCGCGGGCGCGGCTCCTCGGACCATTCGATCAGGTACATGATTGACTATTGAAACTTAGTGTGATGTTTCTCGATCCTTCCGAGGGGATGGTGCCCTTAAAAGAAGATCATCGCTCGTCATTTGACTGTAGGAGAAAGCCTATGATCTTGTCAGATCCTCCTCTGGGGGTACGCTGCTCCGCTAATAATCTTGCTGGTGAGACCCTCTTTAGGGCGGAAATTTGATTGAGGAAAGAGAGCGCGGTGGGCGCTGCTAAGGCCTTATGATTTTTCGGGCGGAGTTAGAACTTCCGAATGTCCCGGATGGCTATCTGCATACAAGTTAGTGAAAAAATAACAAAGGAGTGAAGCAGTTCTTCCTCACTGCGGGATGTGTAGGCAACGTTTCGAGATTTGGTACGTTCCTGCCCTATCGAGGTGCGAGCCCTAATATAGCCCTCCGCTGTGTTTAATCAGGCTTGGACGAAGATGTGATTGGTTTACCCTTTGATTCTTCTGAGGGTGGAGGCATTGATGCCAGCAATGTGCCATATGGTGGGGAATTTCCCCTCATCGCGCACTGCTCCTTGTTAACTTATTTTAATTCCGCCCTTTGCGTGGGATTTCATTCTTTTGGTGAAATGGGGCAGATGCTATCTCCGGGCGGTGTGCCCATGGCCATATGAATAAGACGTCTGTACCTTGCACCTTCTTTGATGGTACAGAGCCCAACGTCCCAGCTCGAGCTTAGATGGGCAGTATTGAGAGAACGATCTTCCTGCTTGTTGTGGTGATCATCGTTTGGAACCCGTCAAAGATTCGGGGTGCGGGAGCGATTTGGTTCGTCAGTCCGAACCGCCCCATTGACCTTTGTACGACATCGTTGGTGTGCTTGATCGAACCACCTATATTCATGAACACATGTTTTATTTGGAATATATCAAATGAGGGAGAGGGTTACCAATGCGTCAGCGTGAGGCCGAGGCGAAGTCTCGGTGTCCTTTTCTCTGGATGTAAGGGTGTCCTCTGGAACATATCCCTGGACCTGTTCTTCCCTGGCGGCGAACATTTTTACTTTCCTATTTATGAGTCCTCGGACGGTGTAGCTGCTCCTCCACTGTCGTCGTAATACGCCACGGAGTTTTTGCATCGTTCTTCCTGGTTGCCTTCCTCCCTTGGGGTTGGATTCGAGCCTGATCACTCGGCAGTACCCGGTGGCGATTTTTATTGAGTAGCATGACCGTTGTTCTCCTGAGCTGATGGCCATTTTTGACCCTATGGCCGCGTGCACCCTGCAGTTCTCGCGCTAGGTTGTGGTTCATTTGAAGGGGTCTTGGTCGAGTAGGCCTGAGTCATTCGGTATCCTTGGTTTTGCTTATGGTGATCATGGTGTTTGGTATAACAATGCTAAAATTGTACTCCGCTAGACGGGGTCCCCCTATCGATCGTGCCTTGTCGAATCTGGTTCTACTGGAGATTCCTCGAGGATGTTGCCCTTGAGCTATTTCCCGATCATTACGAGTTAGGTTGCATCTTGTGGCATTCCTCGTATCTGCGGCGCACGGGTGGTACCTCCACCTGTTTGGCATTAATGTCTTTGCTGGGAGCCTGCTTGGGTACACCGAGCATGAGGAGTCTTCTGGATGGTCTCGGTTGGGTATCTGGTCAAGCTTCATTTGAAATATCCTAAAGTCATCGGGCACGATTCGTTTAGGCTTAGGGCAAAGGCCTCTGTTGCCCAGTCATCTGAAACTGGGGGCGATCTCGTTCGTTCTATTAGGGAATGAGGAGCGACTTCCTATGGCATTTCATTCTCTCTTTGTTCAGTATCAGATGTGTCGGGCTCTCCCGTTACTACTTCGATGGCATCGGCGCATGCCTCTGCGGAGGAATCTGCTAGTATGGTAAGCGAGTTTGTGAGGTCAGGCACTAGGCTGCGACGCCACATCATGGGTCCTTTTGAGAGTGTTTCCCCGAACTTCTTCAACGAGGTGGGCTCGAACTCATCATCTTGAAAGTCGTTGTCTTTTCCTGCGCTTGTAAGCGGTGGTGCGCTCGTTGGGATCCGAGGTCCTGTCATATGTAGGGAGTGCCGGAATCTCGAATTTCCGTGAAACGGGTTCCATGAGAGCTTCATCGGGGGACAATTGTTGTATGAAATTCCACGAACCTGACTCGATCCTCTTGGAGAGATCCCCAAGCATCTTCGTTATGGCAGGGCCTGTTATCTATCCATTGTTGTTTGATCTCTTGGGTACTCGTTCGGCGGGGGGAGCTGTTTCCGGCGCTACTATGCCGAGAATCATCGGATGGCTTTGCAACTGAGCGATAGCCAACTATTGTTCCTGCAACATTTCAAAAATATTGTGAAGACTAACTTCCTATGTTTCCTGAATCGGGGTTTGTTGGGCTTCCTGTCGGTCGATATGCTGTATGATCCCATCGGTATGCGAGGCTTCGTTGACCCGCTGTGCGCCTTGCGAACCCGCGTCCGCTATAATCGGCCCAGATGCATTATCGGGTTTCTGCGGCATCGCGCCAACCACTGGAACAGCCACACCGTTTCCGCTGTGATTTTCGGGGTAGTCGTTCTCGACTCTATTTTCTGAGCTTGACATTTTTACCTGAAATCAAGATATCTTTGGACAAGAAAAAGTGTGAAAGGTAACGTGCGTTTGTGCAATGGAACCAGCAAGAAAATAATCATTATTATTTTTAGCCCCACGGTGGGCGCCAAACTGTTTACAGTGAAAATGGTAACAACAATTAAATTTGTAAGTGGGATTCTAAAAATACGTGATCTATTCTCGAGCTAGTTGTTAGAGAAGATGATGCTAAGAATGTGGAGTTTAATAATGAAATGTAGGCTAAAATGAGACCATAATCGAACCGAGGGGCCTGTTGCCCGGACGCAGGACTGGTTGATGGGGGACCTCGGGGTCGAAGTCAGGGTTGAGCTCGAGGTATAGGGGGCAGTCAGGAATGGGATAATAGTTAAGATATGATCAAACAAGGCTCTTTATATCCAATACCAAGCGATAAAATGAAGAACAAATAGGAAAGCGATAAATATTAAAGTGGCCCCGGGCCAGTGAGAACGAGCAGATTAGAAAGAAGAGAGAGAAAGAGAGAGATATTATTGATCTTGTAGAGAAATGGAGCAACATCAGCCTTTTACAAGGTAGTGCGAGTTCCCTTTATATAGGAGGGAAACTCGGCTACTAGTACATGAGCATTAATTATAAAGTATGGAGATGAGACGGCTGGGCATCAAGGGTTTTCATGGGAAATTGGGTGTTTTTGGGTAGAAGTTAGGATTTTCATATTTTTTGGATTTGAACCTCAATTTGAGGTCCGATTTCAAAACTAATTACATATTTGAGTTCGTGAGTGAATGGGTGATCGGATTTTGGTTCGAACCTCGGGTGTTGAGCAAGCGGGCCTGGGGTCGATTTTTCACTTTTTGAGAAAACAATAGAAACTTATTTTTATGCATTAGAATTGGTTTATTTACCCTATATATTAATGTTATTAAGTACATTGTGACTAGATACAAGCGGATTGGAAGTGGAACCGAGAGGTAAAGCGGTAGTTGAGGCTTAATCTTGTCCGTGGAATCGAGGTAAGTGTTTGGCTTAACCTTAGCTTGAGGGAATAGGAGTTATGGTTTATTTGCTATGTGTTTGTATCGTGTACACATATAGGTGTGGTGACAAGTATCTATACGTTGGTATCAAGCATGTCCGTGAATCTTATATCATGATTTTTGTGAATCTATTATGTACTGATCATGCTCAAATTGATGATTATTAATGTTGAACAAAGCTTATGAAAGTTGATGAACCAAATTTATGAAAGTTTCATGGTAATTGACTATTGTTGAGCATTGACTCATGTTGAGTTCCATTTTGTAAATTAATTGTTGAAAACGCGATTGGTTATAGTTGGATCCCTTGCCGAGATGTTATTGTTATTATTGTTGATTCCCTTGCCGGGACTTATTGTTTTCTATTATTTGGGTGAGGCAGAGTGTGAATCACGAAAGGTGGTGCCGTGCATGATATTGTGAGAGAGTGTAAAGCACGAAGGGTGATGCCGTACCAATATTATGAGTGTTAATGCACAAAGAATGATGTCGTGTCATGATTTGAGAGTTAATGTACGAAGGGTGATGTTGTGTCGATATTGTGAGGAATAATGCATGAAGGGTGATGTCGTGCCATTTCTGTTGTTTCATATGGTGAGGACGATGGTAAAAGAACGAAGGGTGATGTCGTGCACGTGTTACTGTTTCATTATTCTTGTCGATGTAGATATGATGTTCACTATGCTTCTTTATTGATTCTTCTTTACTGGCTTATTGTTAGAACCTGTTATTCCCGCAGCATGTCCCCTTACCACTTTATTCTATTGATTCCAGTTATTATGATTCTATTTGTATATGATTTAACTGCACAGGTATATATGATTGTCGTGTCCTAGCCTCGTCACTACTTCGCCGAGGTTAGGCTTGACACTTACTCAGTACATGGGGTCGGTTGTAATGATACTATACTCTGCACTCTTTTGTGCAGATTTCGGTATCGGACCTAGTGGGTAGCTGAGGTAGCTGCCTTCAGTCCAGGGAGAGCAAGGTAGATTTGCTGGCGTCCACAGAGCCTAAAGTCCCCCTTCCCTATTTAGCTTTCTGCTGTCTCTTTTCTTTTCCAAGAAAAGTTGTACTTTCTTTTTGGACCAGTATTTGTAGTAACCGTAGATGTTCGTGAAGTTATGACACCAGATTCGTGGGTAGACTTGTATTGGATTATTTTATCATGTTATAACTCTTCCGAATTTATCAGCTGTTTAACTTTAGTTTTTGTTTCTAACTGTTTGGGATTGATTGTTACTGTGTAGAACCCTAATAATTGGCTTGCCTAGCTTTCATGAGTAGGCACCATCATGACTCACGAGGGTAAAAAATTCGGGTCGTGACAATAATGTATATACAAAGGTTATTTTATAATAATAAATATATTTTAAATACAGAATATTAGTATTATGTGTTTATTTTGAAACTAATACTTAATTAATTTATCAAATAGATATTCATAGAAATTTTTTTTAAAGGATTTATTGTAAATTGTTAAGCGTTAATAAATTTTGTTTTAAAAAGGGAGGGTCAATATTAGCCATTAACAATAGTTATATATCTCTGACATAGCTACTCAAAATCTCTATCCAACTCCTCTGTGCAGGTCTATGGAACAAACTTCTCTAAAAAGGGAATGGATAGCTCATGCCATGAAAGTTGCGCTACACCAACTGGCCTGCTCAACTCATAGAAGTCCAACCATCGGTAGGCTACCTAGTCAAATAGAAAGTGGCTAATGCAACTCCCCTAGTCTCCAAAATGCATGTTGGGCGAAGAATCCGCTGACACCGATCTAGGAAATCTTGAGCATTCTTTGACTCTTCCCCGCTAAACTCTGGAGGCTTAAACCTACCAGAACCTCTCTAGTCTCATTTTCTCCTCATCACTCCTAGGTGGGCCATCCTCTGCCCAAGAAGTTGCAACAGGTCGGGCTGGTGGTACCCCCGGTATCTGGAGTCTTTGAGCTACCTGCTCTAAAGTACATGCAGCAGGATTCTAAGCACCTCCAAGAAACTGAAAACACCTGAGCAAGGCTAGTGCATACCGTCAAAATCTGGGCCAAAGCCTCCTGAAGGCTTGAAATCACAATGGGCACAGTTGGTGCATAAGCAGGTCCCACCGGCTCAATAGTATCTGGTACCTGCTCCTCAACTATAGCAACTGGTGGCTCTACAGGTACTTCTCTAGTTATGGTACGAGCTGCACCTTGGTCTCTACCGCGACCCCGACCTTTTGCAGATCTAGCTAGTGTTACTGGTGGCTTGTGATGACCCGGCCGGTCGTCTTAAGAATTAATTCCCCGATCCCCTATTAACTGTTTTTCCCGTATTTATTTTCTATTTTGATTTGATAGGACGTTCGGTTTTGAGTTTTGGAAATTTGACCGTAGTCTGAACAATGTGAAGACAGCCTCGGAATGGAATTCTGATCATTCCGTTAGCTCTGTGGGTGATTTCGAGTTTAGAGGCGTGATCAAATTGTATTTTAGAGGCCCGTAGCTAATTTAGGCTTGAAATGCTGAAAGGTCAAATTTTGAAGTTTCCGGTTCGGTAGTGAAATTTTGATTCGAGGGTCAGAATAGAATTCAGGAAGTTGGGGTAGCTCCGTAGAGTTGAATGTGACATGTGTGCAAAATTTCAGGTCATTCGGACGAGGTTTGATAAACTTTTTGATCGAAAGTGTATATTTAGAGTTTTGAAATTTTTAGGCTTGAATCCGCGGTTGATTCATCATTTCAATGTTGTTTTAGGTGTTTTAAGGATTAATATAAGTTTGGGCAGTGGTATTAGACTTGCTGGTGACTTTAGTTGAGGTCCCGAGGGCCTCGGGATAATTTCGGATGGTTGATGGAAAGATTTTGGAGTTTGGAGTTGCAGCTTTAGCTAGTTTTCTGTCATAACCGCACCTGCGAGTGTGGGACCGTAGGTGCGGAGCCGTAGAAGAGGCATTTGGCATCACAGAAGTGGAAATGGCGAGGTTCGGCAGGAGACGTAGAAGCGATAGAATTTCTGCTGGAGCGGTACCGCATCTATGGATGGGGAGTCGCAGATGCGAAATCAGACTGAGTTAGTGATTGTCACAGATGAGACTGTTGGTCCGCAAAAGCGGGACCATAGATGCGGTCCCAGGGCCGTAGATGCGGAAATCGCTGGGCAAAACATATAAATACTTGCCTTCGCGAATTTTAGCCATTTTTCACCTCTTTTCAAACGGGAAGAAGCTTGGGGAGCACTTTTCAAGAGGGATTTTCAGAGGAGTTCATTGGGGTAAGGTCTTTGGTCCCTAAACTCGTTATTGGAATGATTTTCATCAATTGAATCATGAAAAATTAAGGAAAATCAGAGGTAAATTAGGGGTTAGGGCTTGACTAATTAGAGACCTTTGAGTGATGATTTGAGGGACCTTTTGAGGTCCGATTGTGGTACTTTTGGTATGACTGAACTCGTGAGCGTGTGAGGATTTTGTAAATATAAATATTACCCGATTCCGAGACATGGGCTCGAGGAGCATTTTGGTCATTTTTCCTAATCTCGCATATTAGCTTACAACTTCTTTGTAGAATCAGTTACTTGAAATGTTATTTACATTATAAAATTAAATTTAATAGATTGGGCCATTTGGAGTCAAGTACTCGTGGCAAGCGTGTGGTTTCAGATTGATTTGAGCTGGTTCGAGGTAAGTGGCTTGCCTAACCTTGTGTGGGGGACCTTACCCTTAGCATTTGGTATTACTGTTAATTGAAAAGCCTTGTACGTGAGGTGACGAGTGCGTACTTGTGCTAATTGTTGAATATCCGGTTTTCATTAAGTGATTACTAGTAAGTTTCTTTTCCTGTTTATATCACATGCATTTAAAGCCTGTTGTTAGCTTAGGAAAGCATGTCTAAGTGTTTTAATTGCCTTATTTGCTCAAACTGCTTTACCTGAATTCCGTGCAGCATGCTAGGCTAGAATTACTTGTTTGCCTTGATATGAAATTGACATTTCTAAATATTTTCCCGATGCTGATGTGTAATTACATTTGGGACTACGGATGTGGAATTTCGGTAGCTCCCCCTTGTCTATTTATTTGGGACTACGGATGTGGGATTCCGGCAGATCCCCCTGCACAATTATATGGAACTACGAGACTACACCCGGTAGATTCCCCCAGTACTGGGAATTTACATTTGGGACTACGGAACGGGATTCCGGTAGATCCGCGCGCACTATGAGTTGGACTACGGGACGGTATCCTGGGAGATCCCCGATTGCTATTTTGGTGCTGAGCCTTATTTCTTTCTGTGTTTACCTTGCCTCTGTAATAGTTGTTGTTGCCCTTTTATATCTTGTGTTACTTTTACTACTGTACATATTTATACTGATCTATTCTACATTGTCGAACTTTATATTTTATTTAACCTCAGTAGGGCCCTGACCTTCCTCGTCACTACCCGACCGAGGTTAGGCTTGGCATTTAATAAATACCGTTATGGTGTACTCATGCCCTTTCTGCGCATGTTTTTCATGTGTAGATCCAGGTACTTTGACTCAGTCCTATCACCCTTGAGGCGAAGCGACTATTCTAGAGACTTCGAGGTATATCTGCCTCGTCCACGGACCGAGGATTCCTTTTCTACTCTCCATATTGTATTAGCCCTTCTGTATTTTCTTTTCCTTGTTAGATATTCCAAGGCTTTTCAAGGCTTGTGGTTTCTTCAGATTACGGGTTTTGGGAAATGCTGTAAGATTTCGAGAAGTTGTATTGTATATGCCGAGCGGCATTTTTAAATACTGTTCCATTCGGTTATTTTGGTTTTTAATTATTTCTTCCGCATGTTTTGTTATTTTTCACATTTGTTAGGCTTACCTAATAGTAGAGACTAGGTGCCGTCACAATGGTTCGCGGAGGGTGAACTAGGGTTGTGACAAGTTGGTATCAGAGCTCTAGGTTCATAGGAGTCATGAATCACAAGCCGATTTATTAGAGTTTCATGGAACGGTACAGAGACGTCTGTACTTATCTATGGGAGGCTATGTAACCATTAGTAAAAATACCACTTCATTTTATTTCCCTGACCCGCGAGGTTTTTGACATCACAATCCTAAACCTCTATCTTCCATTCTCTCACAGATGGTGAGGACACGTGATACCAGAGATGATCAGACACTCGCGCCCCTATGAGAGCCGTTAGAGGTCGTGGCCAGCGTAGAGGCCAAGGATGCGCACGTGGTGCAGCCAAATCACCTGCGCGAGCTGCCACCGAGGAGTGACCAACAGTTCCAACCAGAGCCCAGGTACCGGATACGCCTACTACTACTACTACTCCAGCACTTCAGGAGATATTAGCACAGTTCCTGAGCATGTTTGGTACATTAGTTCAGGCGGGGTTGATTCAGGTTGTACCAACTACTTCATATACCTGGGAAGGGACCCAGAATTCCGCCACCCCCACTCCAGAGCAGCGAGTTCTCATTGGTCGGGTTCTAGGTGTCATAGCGACATAGCCTGTGGTCCCAGTTCAGCGGGTGGTGAGGACCTCTCACCAAGTAGAGGACAGGTGGGTCCAGGAGAGAGAGGATAGACAAGGTCAGGAGAGAGATTACAGGGAAGTGAGGAGACCTCGTAGACTAGAGAGACCCACTGGTCCTTATTTTGGAGGAAGAGTACGGCATGGTAGAGGTATTGTGGGTCAGCCAGCTCAGTTTGCATCTCAAATTTCACACAGTGTTTCAGGTGTTCAGGGGTCTTGGAGTACCCGTACCACACAGTTCCCACTGCCACGTCCTCCAAAAGCTTGTCTTGAGTGTGTTGACACATGCCATGTAGTGAGGTATTCCCTAGACTTGGGAGGAGTGAACCTCTACAAACTTCTCAACCACAGCGCGCCCTGCAGAGTTCTCAAGCTATGCTTACAGCTCCATTTGCTACCCCACTTGCTTAGCCAGCTAGAGGTAGAGGTCGGGGAGGTAGAGGTCACCTTAAAGGGGGAGGCCAGGCCAGATACTATGCCCTTCCTACCCATACCGAGGTCGTTGCCTTCGATTCTATCATCACATGTATTATACTGGTTTGTCACAAAGATGCATCGGCTCTATTCGATCCAGGCTCCACTTACTCTTATGTGTCTTCTTATTTTGCTCTGCATTTGGGTGTTCCTCGGGATTCTTTGAGTTCCCCTATTTACATTTCTGCTCATGTGGGAGATTCTCTTGTTGTGGACTATATTTATTGGTCGTGTTTGGTTCCTCTTAGTGGTTTTGAGACTAGAGCCAATTTATTGTTGCTTAGCATGGTAGATTTTGATATTATCATGGGCATGGAATTGTTGTTGCCCCATTATGCTATTCTTGATTGTCACGCCAAAACCGTGATGTTGGCTATGCCAGGTATACCGCGTGTTAAGTGGAGGGGTATTTTAGATCACACTCCCAGTAGAGTTATTTCTTTTCTTAAAGATCAGCGTATGGTTGAGAAGGGGTGTGCCGCGTATTTAGCTTATGTGAGAGATGTTAGTATTGATAACCTTTCAGTTGATTCAATTCCAACCGTACGGGATTTTCCCGATGTGTTTCCAGCTGATCTTCCAAGTATGCTGCCCAATAGAGATATTGATTTTGGCATTGATATGTTGCCGGGCACTTAGCCCATTTCTATTCCTCTGTACCGTATGACTCCTCTTGAGCTGAAAAAGTTGAAGGAACAGTTATATGAATTACTTGATAAGGGTTTTATTCGGCCCAGTGTATCACCTCGGGGTGCTCCTAACTTGTTTGTGAAGAAAAATGATGCTTCTATGCATATGTGTATCGATTATCGCCAGTTGAACAAAGTTACAGTGAAGAACCATTATCCTTTGTCTCGTATTGATGATCTTTTTGACCAGCTTCAGGGCACATGGGTGTTTTCTAAGATTGACTTACGCTCAGGTTACCATCAGTTGAAGATTCGGGAGCTAGATATCCCGAAGACTGCTTTCAGGACCCGGTATGGTCATTACGATTTCCTTATGTCATTTGGGCTGACCAATGCCCCAACAGCCCTTATGCATTTGATGCACAGCGTGTTCCGGCCATATCTTGACTCATTCATCATTATCTTTATTGATGATATTCTAGTGTATTCCCGGAGTCGGGAAGATCATAAGCAGCACCTGAGGACTGTGCTTCAGACTCTGAGAGAGAAGAATTTATATGCTAAGTTCTCGAAATATGTGTTTTGGTTGGATTCCGTGGCATTCTTAGGCCACATGGTATCGAGTGAGGGTATTCAGGTGGATCCGAAGAAAGTAGAGGCCGTACAGAGTTGGCCCAGACCATTCTCAGCTATAGAGATCCACAGTTTCCTTGGCATGGTGGGTTATTACCGCCGTTTTGTTGAGGGGTTTTCATCGATGGCAGCCCCTATGACCATACTGACCCAGAAGGCTGCTCCGTTCTAGTGGACGAAAGAGTATGAGGCGAGTTTTCAAAAGCTCAAGACAGCTTTGACTACAGCCCCAATTTTGATACTACCTATAGGTTCGGGGTCTTATACGGTCTATTGTGATGCTTCGAGGATTGGCCTTGGAGCGGTGTTGATGCAGGATGGTAGGGTGATTGCCTAGGTATCCAGACAGTTGAAGGTACATGAGAAAAATTATCCGGTCCACGACCTTGAGTTAGCTGCCATTATTCACGCCTTGAAGATCTGGCATCATTATTTATATGGTGTTCCCTGTGAGATTTATACTGATCATCGGCGCTTGCAGCACCTGTTCAAGGAAAAGGATCTAAATTTGCAATAGAGGAGGTGGTTAGAGTTGCTGAAGGACTATGATATCACTATTTTGTATCACCCGGGTAAGGCCAATGAGGTGACCGATGCTTTGAGTCGGCCGACAGAGAGTTTGGGGAGTTTGGCTTATTTACCAGCATCGGAGAGGCCTATGGCGATGGATGTTCAGGCCTTAGCCAGCCAGTTTGTGAGATTGGATCTTTCGGAGCCTAGTCGGGTTCTAGCTTGCGTGGTTTCTCGGTCTTCCTTATTTGATCATATCAGGGAGCCTCAGTATGATGACCCTCATTTGCTTGTCCTCAAGGACAAGGTTCAGCACGATGATGCTAGAGATGTGATTATTGGTGATGATGTGGTATTGAGGATGTAGGTTCAGATTTATTTACCTAATGTTGATGGGCTTCGAGAGTTGATTCTAGAGGAGGCCCATAATTCGCGGTATTCCATCCATCCAGGTGTTGCGAAGATGTATCAAGATTTGAGACAGTACTATTGGTGGAGGCAGATGAAGAAAGATATAGTCGGGTTTGTAGCTCGGTGCCTCAACTGTCAGCAGGTGAAGTATGAGCACCAGAGACCGGGTGGATTGCTTCAGCAGATAGAGATTCCGGAGTGGAAGTGGGAGCGGATCACCATGGACTTTGTAGTTGGGCTCCCACGGACTTTGAGAAAGTTCGATGCTGTTTGGGTGACTGTGGATCGGCTGACCAAGTCCGCTCACTTTATTCCTGTGTGTACTACGTATTCTTTGGAGCGGTTGGTGGAGATTTATATCCAGGAGGTTGTTCCCCTGCATGGTATTTCAGTTTCTATCATTTCAGATAGAGGTACTCAGTTCACATCACGGTTCTGGAGGGACGTTCAGCATGAGTTGGGTACTCGGGTGGAGTTGAGTACAGCATTTCACCCTCAGAAGGATGGACAGTCCGAGCGCACTATTCATATTCTTGAGGATATGCTTCGTGCGTGTGTGATTGATTTTGGAGGGTCTTTGGATCAGTTCTTGCCATTGGCGGAGTTTTCTTGCAACAACAACTATTAGCCCAACATTCAGATGGCACCGTATAAAGCTTTATATGGGAGGCAGGGTAGATCCCCGGTGGGTTGGTTGGAGCCGGGTGAGGCTAGATTGTTGGGCACAGACTTGGTTCAAGATGCTTTGGAGAAGGTTAAGGTGATTCAGGATAGACTTCGTATAGCCCAGTCTAGACAGAAGAGTTATACGAACCGGAAGGTTCGTGATGTTTCCTATATGGTTGAAGAGGGGGTTCTGCTTCGGGCTTTGCCTATGAAGGGCTATATGAGATTTGGGAAGAAGGGGAAGTTGAGTTTGAGGTTTATTGGCCCTTTTGTAATATTGAGGCATGTTGGAGAGGTTGCTTATGAGCTTGCCTTACCTCCCAGCTTGGTAGGAGTCTATCCGGTATTTCATATTTCTATGCTCTGGAGGTATCACAGTGATCCGTCGCACATGTTGGATTTCAGTTCAGTCTAGTTGGACAAGGATCTATCTTATGATGAGGAGTCAATGGTGATACTGGTCAGGCAGGTTCGAAAGCTGAGGTCAAAGAACATTGCATCACTGAAAGTTTAGTGGCGGGGTCAGCCAGTCGAGGAGGCGACCTAGGACACTGAGCAGGATATGTACATTCGTTACCCTCATCTTTTCACTACTTCAGGTATGTCTCTATGATCGTTTGAGAACGAATGAATGTTTAAGTGTAGGAGGATGTGATGACCCGGCTGGTCGTCTTAAGAATTAAAGCCCTAATCCCCTATTAACTGCTTTCCCCGTGTTTATTTTTGCTATTTTGATTTGCCGGGACATTCAGTTTTAAGTTTCGGAGAGTTCTGGGACACTTAGTCCCTAAATGAGAGCTTAAGTGTTGGAAATTTGACTGTAGTCGCAATAGTGTGAAGACGGCCTAAGAATGGAATTTTGATGGTTCCGTTAGCTCCGTGGGTGATTTTGGGCTTAGAAGCATGATCGGATTGTGTTTTGGAGGTCTGTAGCTAATTTAGGCTTGAAATGCCAAAAGGTCGAATTTTGAAGTTTCCGGTTCGATAGTGAGATTTTGATTCGAGGATTGGAATGGAATTCCGGAAGTTGGAGTAACTCCGTAGTGTTGAATGTGATGTGTGTGCAAAATTTCAGGTCATTCGGACGAGGTCTGATAGACTTTTTGATCGATAGCGTATTTTTAGAGTTTTGGAATTTTTAGGCTTGAATCTGTGGTTGATTCGTCGTTTCGATATTTTTTTAGGTGTTTTAAGGATTGGTATAAGTTTGGACAGTAGTATTAGACTTGTTGGTGCCTTTGGTTGAGGTTCCGGGGGCCACGGGATGATTTAGGATGTATGACGGAAGGATTTTAGAGTTTGGAGTTGCAGCTTCAGCTGGTTTTCTGTCATAACTGCACCTGAGAGTGTGGGACCGCAGGTGCGGAGCCGCAGAAGAGGCATTTGGCATCGCAAAAGCGGAAATGGGGAGGTTCAACAGGAGCCGCAGAAGCGATAGAATTTCTGCAAGAGTGGTACCGCATCTGTGGATGGGGAGACACACATGCGGAATCAGGCTGAGTTAGCGATTGTCGCAGATGCGACCATTGGTCTGCAAAAGCGGGACCGCAGATGCAGAAATCGCTGGGCAAAATATAAATACTTGCCTTCGCGAATTTTAGCCGTTTTTCACCTCTTTTCAAACGGGAAGAAGCTTGGGGAGCACTTTTCAAGAGGAATTTTCAGAGGAGTTCATTGGGGTAAGGTCTTTGGTCCCTAAACTCGTTATTGGAATGATTTTTTTATCAATTTAAGCATGAAAAATTAAGGAAAATCAGTGGTAAATTGGGGGTTAGGGCTTGACTAATTAGAGACCTTTGAGTGATGATTTGAGGGACCCTTTGAGGTCTGATTTTTGTACTTTTGGTATGACTGAACTCGTGAGAGTGTGAGGATTTTGGAAATGTAAATTTTACCCAATTCCGAGATGCAGGCCCGAGGGGAATTTGGGTCATTTTACCTAGTCTCGCGTATTAGCTTAGAATATATTTGTAGAATCAGTTACTTGAAGTGTTATTTACATTATGAAATTGAATTGAATAGAATTGGGCCATTTGGAGTCTAGTACTCGTGGAAAGCGCGTGGTTTCGGATTGATTTGAGTTGGTTCGAGGTAAGTGGCTTGCCTAACCTTGTGTGGGGGACCTTCCGCTTAGGATTTGGTATTGTCACACCTCCTTTTTCAATTACACCCGCAGAAGGGTATAAATGAGTTTTTCTATTTAAAGGACAATCGAAACGGGCTTTAATTATTGATTATTCAGAGTCGCCACTTGAGAGATTAATGGTGTCCCAAGTCATCGGTTGTATCCCGAACCGAGGAAACATATGACTCTGTTAACAGTCTGCGAACCAGAAATCCGAGTAAGGAATTCTGTTAACCCGGAAAAAGGTGTTAGGCATTCCCGAGTCCCGTGATTTTAGCACGGTCTCTTAACTGTTGCATTTGCTTTTATTTGATTTTAATACCTATTAGCTTAGGTGCCTTTTATTCGTAAACCGCTTTTTAACATTATTTATTTTAAAAGAATTGTGATGTCGTGAAAACGCGTTTTGAACCACGTCGCAATCAATGCACCCGTGGTTGTCAACACATTTCGACTTCGTCGAGATTTGGATTTGGATCGCATCAATGCGCACCCGAGTTTAAGAAGGTAATTTAATTAAAATCGCGCCTAAAGATTCTAACGTAATATTATTTTGGGGAAGGCCGTGAAGTTACTAAACAACCCTTCCAAATTTAGTTATTTTAATAACCATTCGTTGAGGGCCCCGCGTACAAGATTTTGTTTGGCGAAGTTCGTCTCAAACACTTTTATTAAAACAATTCCCATTTGAAAGTGACTACAATTTTCTATTGATCAATTGTCCCTAAAAGAAGAAAGAAAAACTTAATTACGTAAAAACTGAACTGAGATTATGCACTAAAATTTAGTAGTCCAACCTCAACAATGAGCTGGACCACTGATGGGCTTCAGAAACGGCCCACAAATTTGGTTAGGCAGGAGAAAGGGAAGCCCAGATGATAGGTGACAGCACCTGGGATCGAATCCCCTAGGAAAGCCCAAACTCATGAAGGCAGTCCATGTGACAGCCTGAGATGGCTTATCGCTGAACCCAGCGAGGCCTCGACCTAGTTCAACCAAACGGCCCCTGAAATTACCCCTAAATTATTTTAAGTGTTCAATAATTATAGCAAAGGGGAAACAATACGCATCTACTCGAATTAGAGGGATATTAGTCAATTGAATTCCAGGTTTATGCACAGACTAATTTATCTACTGATATTCCGGTGAGTCCTTAGACATCATTAAGGTGAGAACGATTTCAACAGCATAAAGCAGACTAACTACTTCTGAATTAATTCACGCCAACATTGCTATCAACCTATCATGTAATCAACTAACACTAGTGCTCACCTTATAGTAATAACATGAATCCAATCAAATTAGAAAATGACTACTATCAGAAGAGTTCACACGTTTGTAAGCTAATCAGTTAACAGTCCTCAAATATTATAGAATCGGGGCAGTCTTAGTTCGAGTTCAACAACCCAATGTTTATTCAATTTGTATATTGTAAAAATCCAAATCAAATCGACCCAATCTAGTTTAACACATAAACTGGAGATGAGTTTCACGTTCCAATCAGCACAATCATAAACAAAAGCCAAGCATGTAACAGAACTTTTTAAACTACAATTTCGCAGCAGAAAACTTGGCCCATATTTATTCTGTGTTTCCCAGCAGGATATGCTACATTGAGTCAAGCTTGAAATATGTACCTGGGTTTGAAAGTACAGTGAAGAATGAGAAATCAGCAGATGAAACAATTCGCAGCAACAGCAGAAACTCAACAGGATTACAACCAACAGCAAATGGAGTGAATTTTGATCCAAAATAGTTCCTCAAAGACCAATGATGATTTATAAGACTTAGCACACAATCAGATAAGCAAACAAGTGCAGTGAACCCACAATTTAACCCAAGGCTAGTTTGAAATGAGATCATATGACTCCCAAATGGACTCAACTTCAAATCAAACCAACACAGCACCCCAAATCGATCCTAAATGCCTCCAATTGAAATCAAAATTTACTCGAACACCAACCAGAAACACTTTTGCATTTCAATTACCAAAGCTTAAGCCATGAAAATCCAATCAATTAGTTACCAGCTGTTGTTCACCCAGAATCTTAATGCAACAGTAATATTTTTTTTTTTTTGAATTTCAGGTTTCTACTTCAAATCTGGAAAGAGTTTTTAGGGAGCTTCAATAGCTGAGAAGTTGAATCCCTTCCTCAAGGCACTTGATGCCCTTTTATAGGTGACACCAAAGGATGAATCAGATTTTAGGTTTCTTTTTAGTCTCTCCCTTATTTTCAGTTTAGTCCCTTTATTTTTGACTTGCTCAACAAGTAAATCCCTCTATTGTGCTAACATATATACTAAAGTACCCTTCTAGAAGGCCCTAGGATGCTCTTCTACCCCTAAAATACCTATACTACCCTTACCCCTACTTTGAAATTACTATTCCTAAAGAAACTGCCCTTTTCTATGCCTAAAATGTCCTTCTAATAGTCTGAAAACTACAGACTAAGGTCAACTGATCCCAGTCCCTTACCCTGGCTAGAATTTAATTAAAGTTAGCCAAAACAAAAGATTTTGTTCAGCTATAACCAACCAGGTTCACCTCTAATGCAAAATATTCAACCTGAATCATACTACCAATTAATCCTAATGCACACTCTACCAAGCCAATAAACATCCGAAAGTAATCATCAATATGAGAATAGACTAAGCTAACAACTAATCACGGAATCATCACCCATTAGCAAGAAACAAACAAAAGAGAAGAGCAAGAACAAAGGCCTGGAAAAATCAGATCAATAAACTACTAATCTAACTGACTAATTAATGATAATTCAGAGCCTAAGTCCTACTGTTCATTGAAACGGCTAACTGATAAAGCATAGAAACACGAACTAATTTAACCTAATAAAATTAGACTTAAAACAAGTAAAAATCAGAATTAACCATGGACAATTTCCACAATCGATCAAATCAAATAGAGAAGAAGAAGAGACTGTTAGGCTACACTGATGGAAATCGAGCTTAGAAAGTTGGAGAGAGACTCACCGACGGAGAGAAAACTCCGGTCAACCACTGCCATTCGAATCTCTCCAGATTTTTGACACTCAACATCCCTAACCATGTGTTTTTACAAGAAAACACATGGTTAAGGATATTACGGTCCAAAATCACAAAGATTTTGGGTTAGGGTTTTGGCCATAAATTCTTAGATTTGAAATTCGAGCCGCTTCACCGAGATTCGAAGGAATATGGTCATGGATTTGGGTTGAGGGAAGTCCGGGGATGGTGTGGTATGATTTTGGTCCAGTTTGGATGAATTTGCGATTTGGCCGGAAAACTTCAATCGGAGATTTGACGAGCTCCGACAATATTCGAGGGAAACCAGTGGTAGGAATGGAAAGAGGAGAGTGAGGAGGACGAGGGGTGTAAATTTGGGGGTGATTAACATCGGCGCCGCCACCGGCGATCTAGGGGTTTCAGGGCGGCGTGGCTAGGGTTTGTGGGGGTGAGGAAGACGATGGGGAATGGGGTGGGGGGGGGACCTTCGGACAGTTTTATAGTACGCCTACCCCGCCTCTGAGCCGTTGATCTAGTTAACCTCGACGGTTTGGATTGATCGAAGCCAAACGGCATCGTTTTGATTTTAGCGTATTGGAACGGATTGGGAGAGGGTTCTGGGCTGTTTGGCGTAATGGTTTGGGCTGATGCTCAATTCAGAAGAGGCCCAATTGTTTCTTTGCTTGAGAAGACAGCCCTTTTATTCCTCTTTTAAATTGTTCTTCTATTTGAATTTTGATTTTCCAAATTAATTCATCCTTATTTTCCACCTCATTTTTGTTACTAATTATCTAATTTGCAAAGATTGCAAGAAGTTAAAAACTAAACTAAGCTAATTAATGTCTAAAAACTTTTAAAACTAATTTGTGACAATTTCACAATTAAAACAATAAAATGCTAAAGTGAGCTATTTTGTAATTTTCATGTTTTGTTTAAAAACAAATTAATTCCTAATTAATCCTAAAAATATGAAACTATATCCTAAATGTAAATGCATATTTTTGTATTTTCATGTGAATTAACACGCACAAATAAAATTGCAAACAATTAACAGAAAATGACAAAAAAATTCACAAAAATTGTAAAAATAAGGGAAACATCATTTTGCTTGAATTTTTGGGAATAATTTCATATATAGGGCAAAAATCACATGGTCACAACTGCCCCTCTTTGCTCGGAAACATGAAAAGTTTTCGTGCAAAGATAAGTGAGCAAATACAAGCGATTTTTGCCCGTTCAAATATCCCGTTGTGAAGCATTTTGAAAAGTTTTGACCGCACCTTGTTTCAGAGGTTGCCTACATATCCTGGGCTAAACAGGAATCAAGTCAGTGTAGTTTGGGAGTGTCTGGTAGCTGGGACTACCAGGTACTGTAATTTCACCGTGCTTGCTGCTGTTACTGCTTGCTGACCTCCCTTATTACACCACGTCAAAGATAAAAGAAGCTAAACTAACTATGCTCTATGAATTACAAAAGTCCTATCTAGATTCTTCAAACTTGCTCTTGTACTTCCTTGTTGCCTTGTTGTCTTGTGTTTTTTTGTTGCCTCATTGTCTTGTGTTTTCTCGATAAAATTCCTTGTTGCTACTTCAACTGGTCAACTGAGATGCTGTTCCCTCTCTCCAAACTGCTGAACTTGAATAAACTTTAACTCGAATGTATTCCTCTGTTATCTAGGCGGGATCCTGACTGCTGAACTTGAAATTGAAAATACTCCTCTATTATCCAGGCGGGCTCCTGACTTTACAGAAATAGACAAAACGAACCAGTTTGGAAACTGGGCACATGTTACCGGATATTAATAGGAATTTGACTAAAGCTAGACTTGAAATACCTCTGCTGTACAGGCGAGCTCCTGCTTTCCGAAACTTGAATTGTATACCTCTGTTCTCCAGGAGGGCTCCTGATTGCGACTACCTAAAAATTTAGCACTTCCATTCTCCCAGCTGGCTCCTGACTTCGACTACTTAAAAATTTAACACCTCCATTCTTCAGGCGGGCTCCTGACTTCGACTACTTAAAAAATTTAACACCTCCATTCTCCAGGCGGGCTCCTGACTTCGACTACTTAAAAATTTAACACCTCCATTCTCCAGGCAGGCTCCTGACTTCGACCACTTAAAAAATTTAACACCTCCATTCTCCAGGCGGGCTCCTGACTTCGACTACTTAAAAATTTAATACCTCTATTCTCCAGGCGGGCTCCTGACTTCAAAATAGACAAAGAAAATGATTGAAAACTAAAATCTGAATTGTGTCACCTCTGTTCTTTAGGCGGGCTCCTGATTGCTAAAATTGAATTGTATGTCTCTATTCTCCAGGCGGACTCCTGATTGCCGAAATTTGAAATGCCTGTCTCTATTCTCCAGGCGGACTCCTGACTTTTAAAATTTAAACTATATGTCTCCGTTCTTCAAGCGGACTCCTGATACCAAACTTAAAAAAGTATGTCTCTGTTCTCTAGGTGGACTCCTGACTTTTAAAATTTAAACTGTATGTCTCCGTTCTTCAGGAGGACTCCTGACACCAAACTTAAAAAGTATGTCTCTGTTCTCCAGGCGGACTCCTGACTTCAACAAAATAATCAACCAACGGAAATTTTTCTGCCCCAGTTTGGAAGCTGGGTGTATGGGTGAGTGTTAAACTGAATCATATTATCACATATTACTAAGAATTGAAATCTAAATCCTATTATCCAGGGAGGTTCTGACAACTACATCATGTTATCTACAAGGGTTTAAACTACATCCCTTTATCCAGGAAGATCCTGTCAACTCCAAACAATTATGAACCTAAGGTGTTACTTCTCACTATACCATGTTATCTTATCCGGGTATTTGAATTATGTCCTATTATCCAGGAAGGTCCTGACAACTTGCATTTTATCCTAAACATGCAAACTTTGCAACCAAATTATATTCCCCTACGCTATTCATGATTATCTTGTATTTAATCAAACCGCACTTTGCGGTCAAACCTGATTACTGCTTGCTTTCCCTTTTATGGAGAATTCCTCCTGAACCACCAACTTTTTGCCCCTGTTCCAATCAAAGAAAATTCCGTTAGTTTAAGATGGTGGTTAGTTGGTGGCATTTTTGCTGAAAAATCCTTCCCCTGCATTGCTTTATGTTGACTGACTTCCACGCACTTACCCTGAACCGTTTGATTTTCTGACCAACTTTTAAATTCCCCAACCTCTGGCGACCTAAATGGTTTACACCCGTGCTGTTATTTCACTTTTATGACCCTTTTGTTTGAACCATTTCATTTCCCACAACATTCCCCAATCATTCTACCGATGAAATTTTCGTTAATTCCCTGTATTCCGCTTGTCATCATGTTGTTTTTGACATGTTCTGACCACGTTGTGCTTTTACGATCTCGGAAGTTGGTAATGAGCCTTGAAATCCTTTCCCACTTGCTTTTGAACATAACTGACATTAGAACATTTAGACAAACAAAACCCCCAAAAGAAAATGAAATGCAATGGTTTTACGGGTTAGGGATAAGAAGAATCCAAAACCGGATGACTACTAAAAATGAAGTAAAGAAAAGAAACTTATCTGACCGGAATAGCTGGCACCAATGGTCATGACATGCATTTCGGACTAATCGGCCCAACCGATCTAACTAAACAACTCTCAATTGCCATGCCTCATTGCCCAGAACTTCCATCACTTGTTTTATTTACCCAGACCTTAACCTTGTTTTCCTGCGGTATGACGAAATGGTTTCCATCAACAGACATTTCTCAGTTTGCCATTTCTCATCTCACCTTCGCCTCAAGGTGCCTGTGAAGGTTTTCACCAACAAGACTCTCTCATTTATTTTTCTCTCAGCTCCCGTCGCCTTACGGTGCCCGTGAGGGTTTTCACCCATAAGACACTCTCATTTCTATCTTTTGTTCTTCTTGCTTGAACCAGAGTGTTGCCCCTATCGTGAGTTATTCCTACCTGTTCAACTTGGCACTTCTCAAAACTGATCAGAAGGTCTTTCTTTGGACCGTAATATAGGCTTTTGGATTGGGTTAGAAAAAAAGGTATAAAAGGCTCAAAACAATTCAAATGGGTTCAAATTACAACTTTCGGAATCCAACTGTTCACAACAATCACAACTTCTGCCCCAGTTTCTTGCTTGGGGATTTTTGGATTTTTATTTTGGTATGACTGAACTTCGGAGTAAGGCTGCCTATGTACCCTTTCGGTATCAAGTCAAACGTAGTTCACGGTATCATAATTACCTTTGTTGTTGTGTGTTTTTTTTTCTTTCCTTTTCTTTCTTTTTTTTTTCTTTCTTTTCCCCTCTTTTCTCCTTTTCTTTTCTTCTTTTTCCTTTCTTCTCTTTCTTTTTCCTTCACTTTTCATTTTTTTTCTTCTTTTTCCCTTATTCTTTTTTTTTTCTTTTCTTCTTCCTTTGCTTTTCTTTTCTTTCGTTTATGTTCGGCACCTGTGTTCCTTGATAGTGTCATTGATTCCGAAAGAGGGGTATGAAAAATAAGTAAGGCTCGAAGGGGATGACAAGGGATAAAAGTGTTTGGATAGCAGGACAAAACGCCTTCGTCATTTCAATATTTAAGATATGCCAAATATAAACAGATACATTCAGAAATAAAGAAATCATACATAATATCTCTTGACTGCATCGGAATTGATGGCCATTTCTATACATTTTGCTTCTACATTTGTCAAATACAATGCCCCGTTAGACAACACTCTGGTTACTACAAATGGTCCCTGCCAGTTTGGGGCAAATTTTCCTTTTGCTTCAGCCCAATGAGGCAAAATCCGCCTCAGTACTAACTGTCCGACTTCGAATTTCTTTGGACGCACTTTCTTGTTGTATGCTCTGGCCATTCTTCGTTGGTACAGTTGACCATGACACACTAATGCCAATCTCTTCTCGTCAATCAAACTCAACTGCTCAAGGCGGCTTTTCACCCATTCATCATCACCGATCTCAGCCTCCGCAACGATTCGCAGAGACGGGATTTCCACCTCTGCAGGTATTACTGCCTCGATGCCATACACCAATGAATAAGGAGTCACCCCCACCGAGGTACGAACGGTGGTGCGGTACCCTAACAATGCAAAAGGTAACTTCTCATGCCACTGTCTAGACCCTTCAACCATCTTTCGGAGTATTTTTTTATATTCTTATTGGCTGCTTCAACTGCACCATTTGCCTTGGGATGGTATGGAGTAGAATGCCTATGGGTAATCTTAAACTGCTCACATGTCTCCTTCATCAAATGACTATTAAGATTAGCCCCATTATCCGTGATGATTACCTTCAGAATCCCAAACCGACAGATGATATTTGAATGCACAAAGTCGACCACAACTTTCTTAGTCACAGACTTGAACGTCTTAGCTTCCACCCATTTGGTAAAATAATCTATAGCTACCAGAATAAACCTGTGCCCATTTGATGCTGCTGGATCAATTGGCCCAATAACATCCATGCCCCATGCAACAAAATACCATGGTGCGGACATCGTATGTAGTTTTGATGGTGGAGAATGAATCAAATCTCCATGCACTTGGCACTGATGACATTTACGCACAAAACTGATACAATCCCGCTCCATAGTGAGCCAATAATAACCTGCTCGGAGAATCTTTTTTGCCAGAACGTACCCACTCATATGCGGTCCACAAACTCCGGAATGTACCTCAGTCATGATAGATGTGGCCTGTCTTGCGTCCATGCATCTCAACAACCCGAGGTCTGGAGTTCTTTTGTACAACACTCCTCCACTAAAGAAAAGTCCGCTTGCCAATCGCCGAATCATTCTTTTCTGATCACCGGTGGCCTATACCGGATATACTCCTGTCCTGATTTACTCTTTGATATCATGGAACCACGGCTCACCGTCAATTTCCTCTTCTATCATATTACAGTAAACATGCTGATCACAGACCTGAATCTGCAATGGATCAACATAAGCCTTGTCTGGATGATGCAACATCGACGCCAAAGTAGCCAAAGCGTCGGCAACCTTATTATGAATCCTTGGAATGTGCCTGAATTCTATAGCCTGAAACCACTGACAAAGCTTATGCAGACACTGCTGGTACGGTATAAGCTTTAAATCCCATGTTTCCCATTCTCCTTGAATTTGGTGTACCAGTAGGTCCGAGTCACCTATGACCAAGACTTCCTGTACACCCATATCTATAGCTAATCTCAATCCCAATATACACGCCTAATTTAACCTAATAAAATTAGACTTAAAACAAGTAAAATCAGAATTAACCATGGACAATTTCCACAATCGATCAAATCAAATAGAGAAGAAGAAGAGACTGTTAGGCTACACTGATGGAAATCGAGCTTAGAAAGTTGGAGAGAGACTCACCGACGGAGAGAAAACTCCGGTCAACCACTGCCATTCGAATCTCTCCAGATTTTTGACACGCAACATCCCTAACCATGTGTTTTTACAAGAGAACACATGGTTAAGGATATTACGGTCCAAAATCACAAAGATTTTGGGTTAGGGTTTTGGCCATAAATTCTTAGATTTGAAATTCAAGCCGCTTCACTGAGATTCGAAGGAAGATGGTCATGGATTTGGGTTGATAGAAGTCCGGGGATGGTGTGGTATGATTTTGGTCCAATTAGGATGAATTTGCGACTTGGTCGGAAAACTTCAATTCGACGAGCTCCGGCAATATTCGAGGGAAATCAATGGTAGGAATGGAAATTTGGGGGTGATTAGCATCCGCGCCGCCACCGGCAATCTAGGGGTTTCAGGGCGGCGCGGCTAGGGTTTGTGGGGGGTGAGGAAGATGGTGGGGAATGGGGTGGGGGTGGACCTTCGGACAGTTTTATAGTATGCCTACCCCGCCTCTAAGCCGTTGATCTTGTTAACCTCGACGGTTTGGATTGATCGACGCCAAACGGCGTCGTTTTGATTTTAGCGTATTGGACCGGATGGGGAGAGGGTTCTGGGCTGTTTGGCATGATGGTTTGGGCTGATGCTCAATTCAGAAGAGGCCCAATTGTTTCTTTGCTTGAGACAACCCTTTTATTCCTCATTTTAAATTGTTCTTCTCTTTGAATTTTGATTTTCCAAATTAATTCATCCTTATTTTCCACCTCATTTTTGTTACTAATTATCTAATTTGCAAAGATTGCAAGAAGTTAAAAACTAAACTAAGCTAATTAATGTCTAAAAACTTTTAAAACTAATTTGTGACAATTTCACAATTAAAACAATAAAATGCTAAAGTGAGCTATTTTGTAATTTCCATGTTTTGTTTAAAAACAAATTAATCCCTAATTAATCCTAAAAATATGAAACTATATCCTATATGTAAATGCATATTTTTGTATTTTCATGTGAATTAACACACACAAATAAAAATGCAAACAATTAACAGAAAATGACAAAACAATTCACAAAAATTGTAAAAATAAGGGAAACATCATTTTGTTTGAATTTTTGGGAATAATTTCATATATAGGGCAAAAATCACATGCTCACAGGTATTACTGTTAATTGAAAAGCCTTGTACGTCAGGTGACGAGTGCGTACTTGTGCTAATTGTTGAAAATGTGATTTCCATTAAGTAATGTTTCTTTTCCTATTTATATTACCTGCATTTAAAGCCTGTTGTTAGCTTAGGAAAGCATGTCTAAGTGTTTTAATTGCCTTATTTGCTAAAACTGCTTTACCTGAATTCCGTGCAGCTAGCTAGGCTAGAATTATTTGCTTGCCTTTATATGAAATTGTCATTTCTGAATAATTTTCTGATGCTGCTGTGTAATTACATTTGGGACTACGGATGTGGGTTCCGATAGCTCCCCCTTATCTATTTATTTGGGACTACGGATTTGGGATTCCGGTAGATCCCCCTACATAATTATATGGAACTACGGGATTGCACCCAGTAGATTCCCCCAGTATTGGTTATTTACATTTGGGACTACGGAACGAGATTTTGGTTGATCCCCACGCACTATGAGTTGGACTATGGGATAGGATCCCGGGAGATCCATTGGATATATATAATTGGGACTATAGGACGGTATCCTGGGAGATTCCCGATTGCTATTTTGGTGTTGAGCCTTTTTTCTTTCTGTGTTTACCTTGCCTCTGTAATAGTTGTTGTTGCCTTTTTATATCTTGTGTTACTTTTACTGTTGTACTTATTTATACTGATCTGCTCTACACTGTCGAACTTTATATTTTATTTAACCTCAGTAGGGCCCTGACCTTCCTCGTCACTACCCGATCGAGGTTAGGCTTGGCACTTACTGAGTACCACTGTGGTGTACTCATGCCATTTCTGTGCATGTTTTTCATGTGCAGATCCAGGTACTTTGACTCGGTCCTATCACCCTTGAGGCGAGGCGACTGTTCCAGAGATTTCGAGGTATATCTGCTGCGTCCGCAGACCGAGGAGTCCCTTTATACTCTCCGTATTGTATTAGCCCTTTTGTATTTTCTTTTCCTTCTTAGACATTCTGGAGTTAGACACTGGTAGACATTCCAAGGCTTGTGGTTTCTTGAGATCCCGGGTTTTGGAAAATGTTGTTAGTTTTTGAGAAGTTGTATTGTATATGCCGAGCGACATTTTTAAATAATGTTCCATTCAGTTATTTTGGCTTTTAATTATTTCTTACGCATGTTTTGTTATTTTCCACATTTGTTAAGATTACCTAGTTGTAGAGACTAAGTGCCGTCACGATGGTTCACGGAGCGCGAACCGGGATCGTGACATGGCCATATGCCTGATCCGATCGCTCTTATACTCACTATCTTTGAGATAATGGAACAATGGAAGTTAAGTTCATAATCAATAAATTTGCACTACAAGAGTACAAGAAAGTGAAGTTTCCTAATGGTCGGTACCCTCTTGAAGATAAGTACATACATCTCTGTAATGATACGCAAGACTCTAATAAACTTTCTCATGACGTGTGACACCTAAGTAACCTAGTGCTTTGATACCAACTTGTCACGACCCAAAATTCCAATTTTTTGTGATGGTGCTTAACACATTACTATGCAAGCCGACAATCACATAACAACTATACATTTGAATTAGGAACATGATTTAATAAGTTCAACAGTGGAAGTCTCATAAACGACTGATAAAAACAACTACTACTCAACTACAACGATCCCGAACTCCTGGTGTCACAGCGTACACAAGCACTACTGAATAACAAGGTACAAAATAAATCCTCTAATACAACTTTATGAACATGAGAAATGGTAAAGATAAAGATAGCAGAAGGAGATCTTCAAGGACTACAGACGGTATGTAAGCTACCTTGTAGTCTCCCAAATAGTTGGCACGACTCTAGCCTGAAAATTACCTTGGTCGGATATACCTGGATCTACACACGAAGTGCAGAGTGTAGTATGAGTACAAACAACCCAATATACTCAATATGTAACAACACTAACCTTGGGCTGAATGCAATGATGGACTGAGAACAACAGTCAACTGCTAGTATCAATAACTGATAACAGTTCAGAAAATCCAGGATAAATCATGGAAACACTAAATCAATGATATCAAGTACAACTCGTTCTCATTTTAGGAATTTAGGCACGCTTTCAAGTATAGCAGTTAAAACCCCACACAGATAAAGCAGGTCAATTACCAATTATGTCATGACCCAAACCGATGGCCCATGAAATGTGCCCGAGTCCTACCTGTCGAATACTCATAAGCATACGTCTAATATATAAACATGAAATAGAGGTAGGTCATGCATAATATCTGTCAATAAACCTCTGAATCATGTGAATAGCATACGTGAGGAAACATGCCCAAAAGACATATATACATATATATGCGAAATATGGTAGGGCGAGCCGACAAGGTTGCTATGCACAACTATATATCAAAATAGAAGCTAATAAGGCCACATACTATCCAACAAGACATGACTGTCTACAAATCTCTAATAGAGTGTACAATTGTATAAAGGATGGGATTGGGCCCTGTTATACTCATATATATATACAAAAGTATCATACCAAAACCAAATAGAAGCTTCAGAATAAATGGATCACACCAACTCTCACTGAGCAAGGATCCTAAGAAGGGGGACTGTCCACTTGTCTACGTGCACCTGCGAGCATGAAATACAGCCCCCAGTCAATAAGGGCTATAGTACGAATAATGAACTGAGTATGTAAGGCATAAAAATCAGTATAAAAGGACATGAAAGAAATATGAAGTAAATGACTCTAAGTCTAAATAGCTCTATGAATCAAGAAATATTTATAACGCTATGCATATAGGTAAAACCGTATGGACTCCGTTTTTTCAATGAGGGAAGGGTATCATATCATACATAGATATATGCGTGCATAACATCATCAAGACTCTAAAGGCATCCCATCATATCATCTCGACTCAGTGGGTAAAATCATCAACGTATACAAACTGATCAAGTAGTGGTGTGTATATAACGTCGTAACCTTTCCCCATACCCCATATACAAATAATATACATGCATATAATGCCATCTGGTTATGGGTCAACATATATGTATAAATGAATACAATGCATAAGAAGTAAGTAACTAAAATCTCTCGGGATGTCATAATATCAAAATGTCTTCGGTTAATATCATGAAATAAACTTTATCACTTACGTATTTTCTGAGACCCATGAACATAAGATATAATTAGAGGACATATGGGTATCAAGAACATAGGAAACCCTAGTACTTCTAAGAATACAACCATTTGTGAAAGTTGCATGTTTGCTCGTTTCATTGTATCATATAGATCATGCCAAAAGGAAAGAAGGGATAATTTTAACATACTTTATAGAAATCTGTCTAAAAACAATGCTAAACTCATCACCTTAATCTACAACAACGACAGTGAAGCTTTTGTCAAGCAATGAATGACTCTCTCATTTAAATAACGAAAGTAACTAATCTGTAACAAAACAGGTAGCATTTCCCATGATTTTACTGCTTCCTCAAGCCTACTATAGGCGAGACAACAAAAAAATATAGTAAGCAATTCAAAAACAACCTAACTACTATTCGGGACCTTTAATACAATAAAAAGCCCAAATATACTATAACACACCAAATCAACAACTCATCAACTAGCCTGAAATCGCAACGACGAGCAACCATCCCACTACCCTCCCACATGTGGTGTTTAACCACGCCTTTTATCCTTCGAAACTCCATAAATCAGTAGAACAAAAGGCCAACACGAGTGGAATACAAAACAATCCACTACAAGTGGAATAAATTGAACTCGCGGCTTCTGATCACCGTCCTGTGAGTTCCAACTATTAGGAAACCAATTTATCAACCTTTGTTGATAACTAAAAAGCTTAAATACAGCATGTAGGTGTTTTCTTTACCATAAAGTACCTTCCAAAACTCAATGTATAATGAAAAAGGGATGCAGTATAATGATACTTACGTCGTAGGGATCGTTCTTATAATATCGCTCTGTGATTTCGTACCTGGGATGTTATTTTTTTTAAACCCTTGTAGAAGGCTTAAGGATAAGTTTATGGATCTTCTCTATTCATGGTCTATGGAAAAATGAAGAAAAAGAAGACTTGAGGCCTATAAATATCAACTTTTGAAAAGTCAAAGAGGTGCTAGCTCGGCACCCTAGCATTGGCCCATCTTCAGAAGCATATATCTTTTTATCCCCATATTGTATGAATGGACAGTTATAAGTTTTGGAAACTACATTCCAAGACCTTCAATTTGGTATATAACATGTCCCAAAAAGACCTCATATAGCACACAAAATGTACTGTTGAAAAAGCTTCATTACATGGCAAATTCTTAGTCGGTTTTTCAACGACTTAAATTCGATTTATGATTTTACACTCATTTAAATCATGATTAACAAGTCTCATATTCATTACATATCACATTGGGATGCACAGGGTGTAACAATCTTCTCCCCCTAGAAACATTCGTCCTCGAATGTTATACTCCTAGAGATCTATCAAAATTTTTGCAGAGTCTCCTCTATAATGATATTACTACCAAAATGTCATGTAGAAAACCCAAATAATACAAATTCACAAGGGGACACAATCATCAATAACACCAATGGCCTCACACGACCAATGACAGTAACATACATAAGAATCTAGTATCATATATGCACCTAAAAGTTGTGATGTCTTAGTCCGATCCTCCTCCGGAAGCGGAAACAAGAGAAGATACCTAGACTTAATGTCTTATTTAGCTTCCCGAGTCATCTTCTCAACATTATTTTTTCTCCAAAGTACTTTAATCAAAGCTACGCCCTTAGTTCTTAATCTCTGAACTTGTCTATCTAGCATAAAGATGGGAGCTTCCTCATATGTTAGCTGTTCTATGACCTGAACATCATCAAGTGGAATGACTCTAGAAGGATCTCTGATACAATTACGGAGCATAGACACAAGAAAGACTGGATGTAAAGACTCCAAGTTGGAAGGCAAGTCTAACTCATATACTACCTGTCCTAGTCTACGTATGATCTTATAAGGTCCAATGTACCGAGGGCGAAGCTTTACTTTCTTACCGAATCTCATAATGCCTTTTATCGATGATACTTTTAGGAATACCAGTTGTCTACTTGAAACTCCAAGTTTCATTGTCGATTATTTGCATAGGACTTCTAACGACTCTGAGCTGCTAATAGACTTTCATGTATAGGCTTAATCATCTCAACTTCCTGTTATACCAACTCTTGTCCTACTAACTTAGTTTCCCCAACATCAAACCATCCGATAGGTGACCTTCACTTTTGTCCGTAAAGATCTTAGTATGGAGCCATATGGATGCTACCCCTGACGTCTCTCATAGAAGCCCGTGGAATTTCCTCAAGGGTCTGAATAGTACGCTCAGCCTGACCATCTATGTGGGATGACATGATGTACTACGACTTACATGAGTCCCCAATCCTTTTTGGAAGGACTGCCAGAATTTAGCAGTAAACTAAGCACCTCTATATGAGATAATAGATACAGGGGTACCATGAAATCGTACTATCTCCTTAAACTAAAGCCTTGCATAATCCTTAGCTGACTACGTAGTCCTGACATGCAGGAAATAGGATGGCTTTGTAAGTCTATCAACAATCACCCATATAGAATCAAACCTATTCTGGATATGATGTAAGTTGTATACGGTGAAATCGAAGGGTCCAATTTCTCGCCATTAAGGCACTTCGGAAGATCACCTCGAAGGATTGAGGCCACGGTGGAGTATTCTCCCTCGAAGGTCGTCGACACTCGGCCTTGGGGAAGTGATGATTACGATAAGGGTAGAAATGGGGAGTTGACAAGGTACACGGCAAGGACTGACATAGCCTAGTGGGCTACTCTAAATTTGTATCAGGATGTCATCTTGCTGCCCCATCTACGTTTCTTTGTCATTGATGTATTTTGTACTATGTTGGGATTCCCTTTCTATATAAAGGCAATGCTTGTCATTTTTCAAGGCTCTCTGGTTGCTTTAGTTTCTCCACACGAAATATACAAGAACATTCCCTTTGCTGTTTAACATATTCTCTTGATATTATTGACTTCATTTATTATCTTCATTATTGTTCATCATTTATTGCTTATCATTGGCCTTAAAGAGCCTTCGTTGATTTTATTGTAACTATTAGTCATACTTCGACAGCCTTCGATAGCTCCCAGTCGAGTTCCTGAATCGACCTCGAGGTCCCCGAATTGACAAGCTCGAGGCCCCGATTGTTAGCCTATGGGTTTGATTATCACCCTATCTTTAATTCTCATTTCATTTCTAAGTCTCACATACATAGCACCATCTTCTTAACAACTAGCATATAAATAGATCACGTATTTTTAGAGTCCCATAATCAAATTTAATTGTTATTGCCATTTTTATGGTAAACAGTTTGGAGCCCACCGTGGAGCTAAAAATAATAGTGATTATTTTCTTGCTAGTTTTACTCCATAACTCTAGTTATCTTTGTCACACCTCCTTTTTCCGCGCCATGGGGTGCAGGGGAGTTTTTTCCAATTAAAGGACAATCGAAACGGGATTTGTTTATTTATTTCAGAGTCGCCACTTGGGAGATTTAGGGTGTCCCAAGTCACCAGTTTTAATCCCGAATCGAGGAAAAGAATAACTCTATATTATGGTCTGCGTACCAGAAATCTGGATAAGGAATTCTGTTAACCCGAGAGAAGGTGTTAGGCATTCCCGAGTTCCGTGTTTCTAGCACGGTCGCTCAACTGTTATATTTGGCTTGATTATCTGATTTTGTACATGTTGAGCCTATATGCAAGTTTTAAACTCTTGACTGCTTTTATTATTATTTTTACGAGAATTGCAACGTCGTGAAAATATATCTCGAACCACGTTACATCGGTGCACCCGTGGTTATTGACATATCTCGACTCCGTTGAGGTTTAGATTTGGGTCACATAAATGTGCACCCGAATTAAGAAAAATAAATTATTAAGACGCGCCTAAAGCAACTAACGCATTGTTATTTTGGGAAAGGCCGTAAAATTTGCTAAACGGCATGTCCCGGATTCTAAGTATTTTTTAATATATATACATTTAGAGGGCCCCGCAGCTTCTACATTTTTGTTTGTCGAGGCTCGTCTCATTTATTATTAAAAGGAATTTACAACGTCATGGAAATGCATCTCGGGCCACGCCATAATCAATATACCCGTGATTAGAGACATATTTCGATTTCGTTGAGACTTGGATTTGGGTCACATAAATGCGCACCCGAGTTTAGGAAAAATAAATTATTGAAGGCGCGCCTAAAGCAACTAGCGCGTTATTATTTTGGGTAGGGCCGTGAAATTTGCTAAACGGCCCGTCCCGGAATCTAAGCATTTAATATATGCATTTAGAGGGCCCCGCAGCTTGTGCATTTTTCGAGGCTCGTCTCATTTTTATTAAAGGCAAGCCTAAAAACAATTATGATTTTCTACCCATGACGTCATCTGAGGTTGAATGAAAACAACGATTCTAATAAGTAATAATATCCATGGTAAAATGAAAAAAAAAACGATTCAACCAAGAAGACTCACAAACCGTTCATACGTTCTCACATTTACTTTAAGCATGCGGTAACTATCCATAAAATAAACATTTTTAACAAAACAACAAAAAATTGCATTCGACATTCATCAATATCAAATACTCTCATTCGCGTTGAATCATAACATGCGAAACGAACAAATGAAACAAAGGACGAAGAACACCAACCTTCGAACCTCGACAATTCTAGAACAACAAACAGTGCCTCCTACGGAACTCGAACCGGACTTCACTCGACGAGGAACAATGATGAAACCTCGGACGAACACCTCGACGTACCGGACCTCGAAGAACCAAAGTCGACCTCGATGGACTGCACGACGATAGTGAACGACCAACGATAACTGGGCTGATTGGCCGTCAACTGGTGGTGTTTGACGACGGGCAGTGGGGTTAAGCTTGTTGCTATGGCTGGCTATGGTGTTCGCCGCTGTCCGGGGGTGAGTGATAATATGGGACGATGAGACTGGGGAACTGTTGGGTCGACAGGGAGGGATGACGAGCTGGGTAGCAGGTAGCGACAGTAGGGTCGAGGGCTGTGGAGGTGCTATGGTGACGATGGTTATGGTGTTGGTTTTGGGCAGTCGGGAAGGTGACGCAACAGCAGCAGCGATAGCTGCTGCTCGACGGGGCTGGTGGTTGACGACGAGGGGTCAGCTGGGGCGTTGCTGGATAGGTAACAATGGTGGGTCGTTTGGTCGTCGACTGGTGAGGCTGGTCGAAGGTTTGGTGGGCTGGTTGTCGACGGGGGTGCGACTGGTTTGTGATGGAGTTTGGGAGGAGACGGGGTGGTCGACGGAGTTGGGAGGAGCCGGGGTGGACAACAATGGTGGTTTGTTGATGGTTTTGGACGTGAGGCTGGTGGTTTTCGACAGTGGGGGTGCCGGCGTTAATGGAGGTGGGCGTTTGGTGATGTTCCGGCGAAAGGGATGGTGCGTGGGGGTGTTGGGTTTTTTCCTAGGGTTTTTGGTCTTCTCCTTTTGGAGAAGATGAGCAACAGTCCGTTGCCCCCTTCTTTTTTTTCAAAAAATCCATTCCAAAATTTTTTAAGTCCCCCTTTCCAAGTCTTTCCCCGTGCATTTGTATGGGTTTGCCCAGAAAAATGAGCCCCACGCGTGGTGGGGTTCGAGACTTATGTCCCCCACTCGTGGTGGGGTTCCCCATGTGTCCTGGACACGGTTTATTATGGGTTAGGTCCGAAATTAGGCCTAAAACCGGGTTGTTTGAACCCGAATATTATTCTTTTGCCCGGCCCCGAGAAATAGGAACACGTTGCTTAACTAGTCCTATGTAAACAAAATAACTACCAAAAATAAGACTAGTATTTAAACAAAACTATATCCTTTTTTTTTAAATATTTTTCAAGATTTAAAATAGCTACAAAATATTAATAAAACTATTTTGTGTAATTTTCGTTTTTTTTAAATATTAAGATAAAATATGAGGTAATATTTTTGTATTTTTCAAAGTTAAAATGACTATAAAACATTAATAGAACTATATTTTTTTTGTAATTTTCGAAATTATATAAAGTACAAAAATAAAGTGCAATTTTTGATTTTTTTTCATGTTTATGAGGGATACATAAACTAAAATTTATATATATATTTTTTGTAATTTTTCTTTTGCGAGAAAAATAAAGTAAAAATAGTCAAAATAGCTATATTAGTCCTAAATTAAATATTTAAGCTAAGAATGTAAAAATTCCCGGGGAGGGTCAAAAATCATGTGCTTACAATCTTTCACGCTTTCTCTTGTCCAAGATCTTCGATTTCAGGTCGAAAATGTCTAACTCAGTGAATGGAGGTGAAAACAACAATCTTGAGGACTACAAAGAAAATGGTGTGGGTGTTCCGGGAGTTGATTTTCCGCCACAAAACCCTAGGAATGCGCCAGAACTAATCCTTGTAGATGCGGTTCACACGACATCCAATGCATCGACGTAAGCTCCCACACTGATAGGAGCGTACGCCAAGGGGATCCACAAGAAGCTCAGAAAACCCCAACCAGGGAAGAACGTGAGGTTACCCTTCTTGTTATTTTTTGAAATGTAGCAGGCACAACAACTGGCTATTGCTCAGCTGCAAAGTCACCAGAAAACTCCTAGCACAGTAGCACCGGGGACAGCTCCCCAGTCGAGCAGGTATCGAAGAGATCGAGCAATAACGGGTCGATAGTCGACCCTGTCATCGTAAAGATGCTTGAGGACCTCACTAGAAGGATCGAATCAGGCGAGAAAATGATAGAAGCCAATAAAAAGAAGATTGAGACCTACAACTCCAGGGTTGACCAAATTCCGTGCGCACCCCCGTCCTGAAAGGCGTGGATTTGAAGAAGTTCATACAAAGGCCGTTCCCAAAGGAAGAAGCCCCGAAACCCATTCCAAAGAAGTTCAGAATGGCAGACCTCGCAAAATACAACAGGACTTTAGACCCCAATGAGCACATTATTGCTTACACTTGGGCAGTGAAGGGAAACGACATAAAGGACGACGAGATCGAGTCCGTCTTACTAAATAAGTTCGGGGAAACACTCCCGAAGAGGGCCATGATGTGGTATCACAACCTATCTCCTAACTCCATAAACTCATTTTCTGTGCTGGCAGACTCCTTCATAAAGGCACATGCCGGTGCTATCAATGTAGCAACAAGGAAATCTTACGTGTTCAAGATTAGACAGAGGGAGAACGAAATGCTACGAGAGTTCGTATTTCTCTTCCAAACGGAACAAATGGAACTATCATCGGTGTCCGATGACTAGGAAGTGCAGGCCTTTACTCAAGGTTTGAATGAACGAAGCTCGATGGCTTCAAAGCAGTTGAAATAGAATTTGGTCGAGTATCCCACCATGACCTGGTCGGACGTCCAATCAAAGATCAGGGTCAAAGATGACCAGCTAGGAGCCCCCTCGGGCTTAGTATACCCAAGCAGGTTTCCGGTGAAGATGCCAAATCCAAACAAAGAAAAATATCAGCCGTACACCGAAGACAGAGGAACGCCCCGAGGTGCAACCCACCTTGCAACAATCGAAGGATAGACTGAGGACAGAATCCTTGGGGACTCATCAACAGAGTCAGATTCGATAGAAATGTAAGGCCAACGGAGGCACATCGCTTATCATAATACAACTTCAATGTCGATATATCAGACATCATGTTTGCCATCAGTAAAATCAGAGATGCCATATGGCCCAGGCCTGTACAATCATATCCTTCGCAAAGGAACCATAACTTGGTGTGCGAATTCCACAACACGCACAGACACATGACTGAGGATTGCCGGAAACTCTGGCAGGAAATGGCCTGATTACTCGATAATGGTCACCTTCGAGAATTCCTTAGCGACTGAGCGAAAATCAGTTTCGAGAAAAAGAAACAACCAAATAGAACAAAGCGGACGAGCCGCAATATGTCATCTACACAATCTTTTGAGGTAGCCGCCACTAGGCTCCACCAAAGTCTCCATCAGCAGGGGGACTTAAAAATAAGACAACGATTAGTTGGCGACCACGAGATACGCCCTCGACTGTATCCGTATAAAGGACTGTACCGCATCCTCCAAACGAATACCAAGGTTCGAAAGTGCTATCACCACTAAGGTATAACCATCTCCCTTTTCATTTTATATTTCACACTAACCCTTATGTAGCCGCCCAAGTGAAGTAGTCAAAGTGCTAACCTAACACGAAGACCTTAAGGTTTTAAAGCATCTGTTGCACTCTTTTCCTTCGAACTGAGTTTTTATCCCGAAAAGGGTTTTACCAGCAAGGTTTTTAATGAGGCAGCATCCACATGCTACCTAAGGAAGACTCAACAAGTATTCAAGGTTTATTTTACAATCAACCTCGAACACTGGGGGCGTCCCTCCAGAAGGCCATCCGCTCATAAAAGCCAAAAAATGCCAAATGGGGTCCCAATAGGAATATGATGTACCACGCCAAACGCTCGAACGAACCGTTTCCGTATAGCCGGGCCCCCCGATGGCGAAAACATGTACACTTGTACCGAAGCATCTCACACTCCAAAAAAAGTTTGGCACCTTCGCAAAAATGACTCCTCCGCCGAAAACGTCCCGAACACTCGGGGACTGGTGTCAACAATTCAACACCTGAATGACCTCTGGGTCAGGACTTCAAGCTCATAAGCCCTCAATGAGGCAACTTGAAAACCACGAAACATCCCCAAGGCCAAAAGTGCCCCGAATACTCGAGGACTGGCGTTAAAATCTCAAAGAGCGCACAGCCTCAGGGTCGGGATCTCCAAAATCGTAATCCATCAATGAGGCAATACGAAGTTTACAAGTAACAGCTTCCGAGCCAAGATACCCTCAATGACTCGGGGGCGGTCGCCAATCACCATTCATTAAAAAACTCGAGGCCATAAGACCTCGAGTGGGCAGACTAGGTCTTGTAAGACCTACATAAGGCAACAACAATATCTATAAGACCTCAAGCAAGGCAAGAACAATACTTGTACCAAGTATAAAAAATTGTAAGACCTCAAGCAAGGCATGAACAATACTTGTACCAAGTATCCAATGCTATAAGATCTCATAGACATGTAAAACATGAAAGACCTTACTAAAGGCATAAACCCGATATCAAAGTTTCGGTTATATATCGAACTTGTATGACCCCTAAAAAGGCATACCCTCGATATAGATGCAAAACTATTCTCTCGGGACTTGAAGGCTTCGACCTAACCCAAATGACTCCGGTCACGAGGTTGTACAAGTAAAACTAACGCGACTCGGGGACACTCGGTCGTCGCTATAAAATTACAGGCCTTCAATTACTTCGAATCTACTTTGAAAAGAACCGGTAAAATAGGCTACCCTTGATACAGGCAAAAAAGCTTCGACCATGACAGCTCCTAAAGATCGGCTTCAAGATTCTCAGCCTCCGAGCCAAACCTCCCCAGGTGCTCGATCATCGCCAAAGGACGACACGCAATCGAGGCTTTTTATGCCATCGAAGAGTCAGACAAACACTATTTTTAAATCCTTATCGAGCGAAAAATAAAGCCCGCATAAAAGGTCGTTTCGTCCCAAGGTGTAAGAGCCATTGTCACCAGCCCACACTAAAAGGTCGCTTCAACCTAAGGCGCAAGAGCCATTGTCGCCAGCCCGCACAAATACAAAACTTGAGGGTCGAATGAGCTCGAATCATAACCCGATTTGGAGACTGAACCCAAAATAGTTAACTAAATGTGCCTAAGAGCAAGGAGTAAGATCCATTGTCGTCAGCCCACACTAAAAAAGGTAGCATCTGCCCAAGGCATAAGAGCCATTGTCGCCAACCCACATAAATGGTCACATCGACCAAGCCCGTAAAAGCCTACGGGCCAGCCTAATGAGCCCCAGGGCCATATCACGAATCTAAGGATTCCTACCAACTCAAAGGTCAATTGATCTGGCCAAAAAATCGACAAAAAGAAACACGAAAGATGCAAAAATCGCAAAGTTTCCTCCTTATACATACATGTAATAAATACAAACTCTATTTACAGCATACTGTGAAAGCACTATATACAAAGACAAAGAAAGTAAACGTCCCCCTTGGGGACTATGGCCCGATGGCCCCATCCTCGCCATCTTCGGCATCGAACAAAAGGAACTTGAAATCATACTCCTCTGCCTTGGCTTGCTCGATCTCCTCCGAAAGATTGAAACCCCTGCCGTGAATTTACTAGAGAGTTTCCCTTCGAGATTTGCATTTTGCATACGCTTCACTGTTGCTCGCACAACCAAGAGCTCTCCTCATCTCAGCTCTAGCAGTGGCAACGCTCTTCAAACAGGCCGCCACTTTTTGGTCTGCCCTAGTGCTGCTCATCACAGCCTCGACCCGTGCATTCACCACCTCGTCCTTCGCCTTCGAAAGCTCGGACTTGAGCCTTGCGATCATGTTCGCTCGTGTAGAATCACTCGCACGAGCGGTCCAGATTTGCATCTCAAGGATGTAAGCTTTATCCAAAGCACTCTCCTTGGCCTCAACTTAGGCATTTACATGGGCCGGCAGCCCGTTAAACTCACGTTTGGCCCAGCTAACTTCGCCCCAAAGTCGTTCCAGCTCCTCTGTTTTGCTCTACAACTATAATATCGAAACATTAATCTCCGAAAATGAAAGGAGGAGTATACGTCAACATGAAATACAAGATACTTGTCTCTCGAGGCGACTCTCGCGACTCCGGTTTCGATCCGCCTCACACCGCAGGGACACCTACTCGCTTTCCTTTCTCGCGCAAAGAAGCTTAAGGGATTTCTCCCTATCCGAAGCTTTCCGCAACATAGCCTCATAGCAAAGCAGCTCGAACTTAAGCCTGTCAAAGGCCTGCAAAAGAGAAATCAATAAGAAAGGGAGAGTATGAAACCGGAATAATCCTATGCCGGCCACCGAAGCTTACCATAAAGCCGATCCACTGAGCCTCGCCAATGTCCTATGGCTTAGTGCCCCCCGAAGAACCATTGGTATGAAAAGAAGGGGGCACCACATGCTCCTCGCCCTTCGAAGTACCGTCAGTGGAAACGGGTAATGCTCTTCCAAAAATGGAGGCTTCCGAAACCGGATGATCGGTCAAATCGCCTCTTTTGAACCGCTGAGAAGGGATCATCCCGCTGTGAGCCTCCTCGCACCCCGGAGACCCTTTCCATTTATCATCGACTCTCGATCCTCGAGGTCGGCAGTCACTCCTCCTCCCCTAGAGGGCATGTCCTCATCTCGGAAAAATCTCCAATACCTGTGATGGTTAAGTTAGAACACTAAAAAGAAAAGTACAATTCTAGGGAAATGTGCCACCAAGCGCCTACCATGAAGTTTTGCCTCCCATCTTCCCTTGGACAGGTCTCTCCACCTGCGCTTATCATAGGTCGAACAAGCTGCAAGGTTACGAGACCACTCGGCCAAATCAGGGACCTCATTCGGCAACCAAGGAGTCACTACAAAAAATAGAACAAAGAAATGTTGTTATGGAGCCCACCTCCAGACGAGTGATAAAAATACAGGCATGGCACTTACGTGTGAAATTCCATTTCTTAGGAAAGGGCAGAAACTCTCCAAGAATGATATCGATCATCCGTACTTGAATGAATCAGCTCATCTATCCTCAGTCCTTGTCCTCATCACCGTCAACGGCAGGAGACCGGGTGGATTGACGCCACAGAGTAATCAAAACCCGATAACGCAGCCGCCAATATAACCTCACGAGATGACTGAGGGTAAATTCGAGCCGGGCCTTATCTGCAAAGTATCTTACCGTCTGCACTATCTTCCAAAGGGGTGGGTGAGCCTGTGCCAAGGTAATTTGATATCTCTGATAGAACTCAAGCATGATCCGTTTAGGGGGACCCGTTATAAAATTATGCGTGTACATGCTCAAAAACCCCTTGACATAGGTCATGATGCTCTCCTCAGAGGAAGGTACTTGTAGCAGCACTCCTTCTCCCTATCCACAATTTTTTTTGATCATTTCAAGGTGTTCCTCCTCTACTGATGAGATGAACCTCGACTTGTGCTCCCGATGTCCTTGAACATTGGGAGGTCTCTCCAACATAAAGTCTCTCCTCGAGACAAAGCACCTCGAGGCCCGCTAATCGGGCACCGACAGTGTACCACCAACCTGACGCGGAATAGAGGCAGAACTCCCTTCTCCTTGATGGGTGGATGTCGACGTAGCAGTCATGGCTACGATAAAATAGGAGAAGGAGAATATAGATTTGGGCAAAGATTTTGAGTTGAAACGACGGGAAAATTAGCATAAAGCACCAAGTTCTATGAAATAAATAGTTACTCAGAGTAGCAAAATCTCCACTGGAGAAGCAAGTGAATGAATATATAGGGGCAAAGCAGCGGCTAATCGCATACTTAGAGGGACAATTAATTTTGACCATTGTAACATCACTTTTTCCTTGGGAAATGTACCAGCGTGACCACTCAAGATCGCCCTGGGGCTCCCTCTATCAGATCGTATGAATGCTTCTACCCCACGAAAGTCGAGAGGTATCGATACCTCGGGGGTTTCTTGCTGTCACAAGCATCGTCCCCAAAAAAGCTATCAACCCAACTTTAATACAGGACCCCATTTTAGGGGTCCCGATTACTCCAAGAATGGGCTCCAAAGAGTTAATATTAACATTCAAAGAATAACTCAGCAAGAGCAAGAAGATATAAAGAATGGAAAGACTTGGGGTAAAAAAAACCTTTTGCATTGCCAAAAATATATTTACAAGGGACGTCTTTACAAGACTCATTCCCTCGGGAGTACAAGCACATAAAGAAAAAGAAAAAAAAAGCAAAAGTGACACAAGGCCTACCCTTCGTTGCCACTATCCTTCGAACCATCTCCAGAATCGTCATCTGGAGCGACCAAGAGCGCCAATTTTCTCTCCAACTCTCAGGCCTCCTCAATCTCGACTGAAAGATTGACACTTCTGGTTCCAACCCTCTCAAAGGCTTCTCTCCTCACCTTCTCCCTAGCATGCTCGATAGCCCGAGCCAGTTTCAGCTTGGCCCCTATCGATATGTTACGGTCTATTTGATGCGATGTAGTTGCATCCTGCAGATAAGTAGCAACCTTCCCTTTGATCTCGAACTTGGCCGAAGTCAGCGCAACAACCTACTCTTGAGCATTTTGAAAAATGTCATGGGTCGATGCCACCTTTGAGGCCGCCATCCCGTTTCATTCCCTTAGCTCGAGGATCTTCACATCATTTTGCCCGATCAGCGAATCCATTTGCTTAAAGTGCGAGGGAAAAGGTAAAGTAGTTAGTATCAGATTATGAGAATAGAGGGCAGACTCATGCATAATAAAATACCTGCTCAGGAAGAGAAGCCTTCTCTCGGAGTGCTCTCTCCAAAGCAGCCCAGAGCTCTCCTAACTCTTTCTCCTTTCTGGCTAAGCCTCTGACTCTCGCAATCCCAATGCTAGCCTTTCAAGCTCTTTTTCACAGCACGAAAGCTCCTCATTAATCCTGGAGAGGGCATGATCATATATCTCCTTACACTACAGTAAAATAGAAGAGTTAGAAGAATGAAGAAAAATGCTCGAGACTAAAAGAAATATACGTAAAACAGCTATCACCTGCTGCATGAACCTCTCCACCTCCTTGAAGAGCCAGGAGCGTCAAGATCGACGTTCTCGCTAACATCATCAAGGATGTGTCCAAGTGCGCCTCTCCCATTGAGAGGACCCCCGGCTTTGGCGGTATTCACAGCCTCAGCATCCTTTAGCTCCACTGACGAGAATTGAGGGCCCAAACTGAAACCATCTATGTCATCGATGTCTCCGATGGGCAACTCCTGCCCTTAAAAAGCTTTGGGGCCCTACCCTTAAGGATCAGCGGCAACACTCCCCCCAGCGAAAACTGCACCAAATCCGGTCATGGGATCCGGGACCACATTGACAGCCTCCTCGATGGTCTTCAATTCCCGAGACCAACCCGAGTCGGTCGTTCCTGATTCAGTAGCCTCTGATCGAGGCACCTGCGAAGCTCCCGTGCCTGACCTCATCCTTTGTGCCAACCGACACTTACCCTCATCATCATCATCATCATCATCCTCAGCATCAAGGCTTGCTTCGGGAGTTGAATCCAAGGTCCTTGTAGAGGCTCATGGCTTGCGTGACTTAGTTTTCTTTGCCATAGGAGGATCGGCAAGCGCCTTACCTTTCTTTTTCTTACCCTTGGCGGGCACCGGAGTCTCCATCTCGCCACTAGGGGGCGGCCTCATCCGCATATTCTCACCAAGGCCTACACGAGCGCAGTTACCGTAACTTATCAGCACAAGAGGTATGAGGAAAAACATAAATATAAGACATAAGTGCCAAAGAATATTTACCATGATTTTTGGCCACCCACCGCTTCTTATCCAGGTCAAGCCAACACCGAATAAGATATGGGAACGCGGTGTCCAACTACTCGATCCATCCCGACAGATCTGAGACTGCTTCGGGATACCAAGCGTTAGCTGCAGAAACCAAAAAGAGATCATTTCTCCAGAAGAAAGGAAAAAAAATACAAAACATGTCCGAGGGAAGAAATGCTTACGTTGTATGTTCCATTTCTCTGGGAAAGGCATCCTCCCGGCCAGAATGATGTCTGAGGTCTTCACCCAGACGAACCTACTCAACCACCCTCGATCCTTCTCCTCGTCGGTGCTTGAGAATAATGATTTTTTGGATCGGTGATGAAGCCTAATCAAACCTTGATAAAATCGAGGGGTGTACAACCTAATCAAATGGTCGAGGGTAAAGGTATCACCCTCAACCCCATCAGAGAAATGGCGGAGCATCAAGATTATCCTCCATACAGAAGGATATATTTGACTAAGCGTCACTTGATATTTGTCGCAAAAATTGAGGATAACCAGATCTATCTCCGGGAGAGGGGATTTAGAAGGATCGACAGGACCCAAGATGAAAGGGTAAGTATATACATGAAAGAAGCCAGCCTTGTAATCCGTTATATTCTCATCAGGGCTGGGAATCTCCACCTTTATTGCCCCCCTCCATCGGCAGTCTTTCTCCACCATTCCTATGTTGGTCACAACACAAATGTATCGGGAAAAGTGTTTACATAGGCCCGGTGTAGACGAGGTTTCTTCGATAGTAAACTCCTTTGACATATCAAGATTGGTGGGAGTACATTGTCCCGTGGTGGGTACCACTTTTGATTTCCCTTTTGAGGTTCGAGATGAAGAGGCAGTCTCGTCTTTTCGAAGAACCATCCTGGAGGTTCTAGCCATGATGATGGCGAAATTTCTCTAAAAAAGTAATAAGAAAGGATGAAAGTAGGGATGGATCTGGCTTTGCAAATTTGAAGTGGTTGGGAAAGTAAGAATTATCCAACAATTGATGCATTTATAGGAGACGTATGGGAAGCGGAAGGGACGAACTAGTAGTGGTTCATGGGCTTCTCGATAGTCGCATTTGACGGCGACCCTTACGTGGTTTTTTGGGCATGGCATTTAATGCTCTGATAGGATGATGTCACAGCGATGATGCCCTCAGAATAGAAGCTCGTATTTGTTTCCTATTGCTTTCTTCTAGAAAATGCGGGGGCTATCTGTATACGGTGAAATCGGAGGTCCAATTTCTCGCCATTAAGACACTTCAGAAGATCACCTTGAAGGATCGAGGCCACGGCTGGGTATCCTCCCGAAGGTCGTCGACACTCGGCCTTGTGGCAGTGATGACTATGATAAGGGTAGAAATGGGGAGTTGCCAAGATACACGGAAAGGACTAACAGAGCCTAGTGGGCTACTCTAAACACGGATCAGGATGTCATCTAGTTGTCCCATCTCCGTTTCTTTATCATTGATGTATTTTGTACTATGTTGGGATTCCCCTTCTATATAAAGGGTATCCTTGTCATTTTGTAAGGCTCTCTGGTTGCTTCAGTTGCTCCACACGAAATATACAAGAACATTCTCATTGCTCTCTAACATATTCTCTTGATATTATTGCTTTTATTTATTAGCTTCATTATTGTTCATCATTTATTTCTTATCATTGGCCTTAAAGAGCCTTCGTTGATTTTATTATAACTGTTAGTCATACTTCAACTGCCTTCGATAGCTCCCAGCCGAGTTCCAGAATCGACCTCGAGGCCCCCAAATTTACAAGCTCGAGGCCCCGATTGTTAGCCTATCAGTTTGATTATCACCATATCTTTAATTCTCATTTTTTTTCTAAGTCTCACATACATAGAACCAGCTGCTTAACAACTAGCATAAAAATAGATCACGTATTTTTAGAGTCCCATAATCAAATTTAATTGTTATTACCATTTTTACGGTAAACATAAGCATATGATGAAATCCATATTAATTACTTCCTATTTCCAAGTCGGAATCTCTAGAGCCTGCAATAATCCACTGAGTTTTTGATGCTCAATATTAACCTACTGACTAGTAGGGAACTGAGCAACAAACTCTTCTATATCCTTCTTCATTTCATCCAACCAGTATATTTCCCTGATATCATGATACTTCTTCATTGCTCCTGGATGAACATAATAACGAGAATAGTGAGTTTCTCTCATAACCTGCTGGTGCAGCCCTGCCATATTATGAACACATAATCAACCTTGATATTTGAGGATTCTATCCTTTATAATCTAAAATGGTGTCTTCTCCTTTTGAGGGGCTATATCTCTATAATGAGTTAGCACATGATCCTCATATTGGCGTTCCTTCACTTCAGTTACTAAAGAGGATGTTGTCGTGTTCTGAATAGCAACTCCGGTATCACCTGAATCCATTTCTCAAACTCCAAGATTAGCTAGGTGATGAATCTCATGGGTTATCTCACTCTTCTCTAGCTAGAAATATGATAGGCTACCCATAGATCTACGACTGAGGGCATCGAGTGCTATATTCACCTTCCCTGGATGGTATAAAATATTAGCATCATAGTCTTTCAGTATCTCCATCCATCGCCTCTGATGTAAATTCAATTCCTTTCTTGAAGATATACTGAAGGCTCTTATAATCCGTATAGATATCAATATGAATTCCATAGAAATAGTGCTTCCACATCTTTAGTGCATGAATCACCGCGACTAACTCTAAATCATGGGTCGGGTAATTCTTATCGTGCTTTCTTAATTGTCTAGAAGCATAAATGACAACCTTACCATGTTGAATCAATACACAACCCAACCCAATCCAAAACCTAAAGCATCAAAATAGATAGCATAATCTTCAATCCCTTATAGGAATGTCCGAACCGGTGCTGAAGTCAATATGTCCTTTAATGCCTGTCAACTCTCACAAGTATCAGTCCACTAAAACTTAGTTGCCTTATGAGTCAACTCTATTAATGGTGCCGAAAGAGAAGAAAAGCCCTCTACAAATATCATGTAATAACCTGCTAAACCCAGGAAGCTACGAAACTCCGTCGGTGTCGTGGGTCTAGTCTATGTCTTCACTACCCCAATCTGGTGTGTATCAACCCGAATACCCTCACCTGAAATAATATGCCCAAGGAAAGCTACAAAATTCAACTAAAATTCACATTTAGAGAATTTGTGTACAACATCCTTTCTTGTAGAACTCTGAGCATCTTACGCATATGATATGCATCCTCAATCTATTAATGGGAGTAAACAAAGATATCATCTATAAATACAATCAAAAAAAGATCTAGAAAGGGTCTGAATACATGGTTCATTAAGTCCATGAATACTGTGTGTCGCACCCCCTTTTTCCCTTTTTGATGGGGAAGCCCAAGTTTCGACATTCATGGAGGAACAACTCATTACCTTTTTGGGAATTGGGTATCTTGAAGAGTCGCCACGTAATGGATTGAGGTGCGTTAGGGAACCTAGAGTAATTAACTCATGTGACTAGTTTGCATTATCAGAGATTAGGTTAAAGGCTCGAAATAACCTTGAGATGAAGGTGTTAGGTACCCCTCGCGGTCCACAGCGGTGGGTCCCGGCCGAACTTAAACTATATGAATTAGTCATTTTATAAGTAAACAAATTCAACACATATTTTCAAATAAAGGCATGTTTTCACATTCAAAACACATGTACGATTCAGGTAATGGAAACAAGCCAGATGTTTGAACAACTTGCATATATATATATATATGTAAAGAAAATGAAATTCATTTAAATACATAGAAATTGAGAAAGAAGGGTCCTAGGTTGGTTAGCCTACAGGATCATACCCATGCAATGCCCAGTAATCACTCCTCAACGAGGGGCTACACGTGACATTAGCGCGCAATCATCATATCCTTACTACCCAATTCCCTCCCCTTGGTCATATCCTATAGTGTTCTAGCTACCTTAAAAGATATCTTGTGCTTGCACTACCCGTCCCTTCCTTGTGGCCCTGAGGTATTTAGGACCTCTAATTTGGGTAGTTCTAGACTATCCTAAGGTACTTAAAGGAGAAAAATCTAGGCAACAACCAAAAACAATTAGGACTGGACCAAAGATGGAACAATTAAAGGCTCAAGTTTTACCTCCACAAACAGAGCAAACAAGTGCACGTCTTAAACACAGTTTCAAGTATTTAAAAGAAGCCTTAGAACAGGATATCTAGGTGAGCAGAGAATATGCAGCATTGAGTTATGACCAAAGTGTCAAAGACCCATTCAGTTTGCCTAATGATTTTAGACATGTTGAATATGAGCAGTCACAAATAACAAGGCGTGGTTTTACAGTTTGTAGAGTTTTAGTCGCACTACAAGCTTTCCTAGGCATATAATAGTGATGTCCTATGAGTATGGCATCTATCATTGATTAGGAATGCAGTAAAATAGTAAACAATTTTAAATGGGCAATTTGGATCCTATAAGAACGCTTTCTAGTGATACTAATTAACACAACGTTGAAGAAATGAGTAGGTTAGTCAATTAAACTGATTCAGAACCTACAAGCATGATTTCTGTAATTAAAACTGATTTTAGATCCTATAGACATGGTTTCTAATTAAAACTGATTTTTTAGATCCTATAGGCATGGTGTCTAACCATGCAAAGTAAAGAAAGCAGAATTTATTTGAACCAAAGAAAAATCCTATAGGCATATTATCTAACAAAATATATTTGAACCAAAATGAACCCTATAGGCATGTTATCTACCCAACTTTCCCACAGTATACAACTACACTTCGTTTTCATTAGTCACCCCATTATTTGTTTACAATTAATTATTACAGATCGATAATTGAATAAAAATTACATAAATAGAATAGAAGTTAAGCTATAGGGAGCCTGAAGTAGGCCCAAAGCAAATCATGGTGTACCAAGCCTTCATAAGTCTCAAATGGTAAAGATTCCATATCCTAGTTCATGTCCAGGTGTGTCAAAGTTCCGTAAGAACCTCAAAGATCCCGAGTAGCGCTCACACACAGACTTTCCTCAAATAATGACTGATTATGTGCGGTGTGGAAGAGCTAGTCCTGATATGCCAGAGTTCAGAGAGATCTTAGGACCTCTATGCAGTACACATACCAGAGGGGCAGAACTTAATAACCTAAGAATAAGTGAGAGTTCTTGACATGATTTGAAAGAGTTTTTGTAAACAGTATAAAGAAGGTCTTATGAGTGAAATGATTTTCTGAAAATCAGTACTAATTTAGTGGTAAAAACAGTTTGAGGAAAGTATAAAAAATAATTTGCAATAAGAACACAAGTCACAAAACAAAGCTTTAGAAAATACTTTGGGCAAACAATTTCACACAAGGAAAGAGTGGTTGGGGACACATAGAATACACCTTAATGGAGCACATAAACAACATGGTGCATAGAGTTCTCAAGGGGTTCTACAGAACTAATAGGTTAGATATAATACAGGTCATTCAAACATGAAATAGAGATCACAACAGAAACATGTTGAGGACATATAAAGAAAACAGCTAGAGTTACCCTAGGGAGACTAGATAACATAGCAGAAGTAAAGCAGAACGGGCAAGGACTTAAATGGCCATGCTAGACAAGTATTAACAAGTGTAGACATGCTAATCACATACTGGTAAAAACAAAGTTTAGGCATGCTAGATAAGTAGTAGTCAGGCAAACAGGCCAGTCACAAGTGGAATAGGATAGTGTAAGACATGTTAAATAAGATAGTAAACAGGCAAGCAAAGAGGAGACATCTAGTTACATATTTGAATAAGGAAGTATTTGGCATGCTAGTTACACATTGAGCAATCATGATAGAAATAATAGATAGGATTGGAAGTTACAGCTAATGAACTGAACAACAAAGAATCACATAGTGTTGGAATTTGAATTGAATCAGGACATACCAGTTAAGGAGAGAATACAGAGTATAGAGCAGAAATGGTACAAATAGCCAGCCTTGGCTTACAGCCGACTAGGTTAGTGAGAATTGCAAGTAATAAAAGAGAGCTTTTGAGAGTGTGAGAGTATTGATGAACTAATGTTCGTGTTTTCAAAATCAGAATGGGGAGATTATATAACACTTAGCAGAGTAAAACAAATAAGGCAAAGAATAAATAAGGTATGCAGGTAAAATTAAATAGTAAATTGGGGCTAAACTCAATCAAAGTAATTCAACAGAATCCGGAAAGCAACCCCTAATATTAGGGAGAATCAATTAACAACCAAGTTAGAGGTTCAATAATGTAAACAAAATCAATCAAAGAACATCTAGGAGTCGGTTAAAGCAATTAAATCCCATAAAACAAGCTAATTAACCAATTAAGGCAAGTAGTACCAATCATGAGTCACGAATAAGAAAAAAATCATAGAGAAGTACCAATCTCGGCAAAAAAATATAATTTGAACCCTAGTTAGGAAAATAAAATTAGTCAATCTCTTTTTAATTGACAGAACTAAAGAATAACAAGCAAAATATTGAAATAATCAGTGAAACAAGAAGAAACCCTAGGGATTAAAACATAGATGTGAAAAATCAGTTGAACAAGTAAAGAGAAACACAGTCAAACACTTAAGAAATTTAGAATTTTTACAGAAAACTTAAAGGGATGAAACCCTGGTTTTAGAAAAAACAAAGATCGGTTAATAATAAAGAAGTAAAAGAACAAAAAAGAATAGCCAATAAAGTTTGAAAATGTATTAGATACCCAGAGGTTCGACCAACAAACAACAAGAAAACAAACCCTTATTATAACAAAATCGTTCATACATCGATTAACCAGTAACGAAGTAAGGAACCTTTTAGGAAAATCAACGTTGAAACCAGGATCGCTCCAGATCTACGGAGATCTGAACCGATTCAAGTCCGAACGTTGGGTTTCTTGAAGAAAAGAGAAAAGGTAAGAGAATCTTGCCTTTTATTCAAGGATTTGAACCGTCAGACTTTGATAGAAATCATTCACGGACCATAGACGAACTTTTGAAGAGTTTAAAACGAGATCTGGACCTGATCTATTCAAAATCCGTCCACAAAACAACACAATCGAGCAATCTAGGGAGATAAGAGACAAGAAAAGGCCTTGTACAGCCATAGGATGTGATATATCGGGCATGGATTAAAGGGATTAGGGCTGATTTTGGGTGGCGGCTACTAGGATTATGTTTAGGTCTTAGAGAGAATGGAGCGGAGAGGGTTTCACGGCGGCTGTTTGGTGAGAATGTCGAGATTGAAAGGATTTGGGCCGGGATGGACATTATAGGTTTTGGTTGGGTATATTTGGGCTGATTCAATTGAATTGGGGGGTTAAAATTGGGCTAGATAATTAGGCTAAATCTGAAATAAGAGGGCCATTTGTTAAATACCCTATTTAATTGATAAAACATTTTTTGAAAATAACCATTAGGCTATAAAAATGATTTTCATGCCTGAAAATATTTTAAAATAATTACTTTATATTTTGAAAATATAAAAGGCCATTTTCTGGTAAAATAATGTAGCAATACATGTGTGGACTATAATTGCAAAGTAATTACAATTGCAACCTAAAAATATAAAAGTGGCTATTTGTGCAATAATTGAAACTTAGTACAAATGCAAATGATAAAATTAAACCACAAAAATTATTATAAAACTATTTGTGATGCAATTAGTGATTGTTTTATAAATAAAGTGCTGAGAGAAATTAGTTAAAATATTTTTAAAATGCAGAATTTGTATAAAAATACTAATTGATGCCAAAGCATAGTTTTGAAAATATTATGGGAAAAATTGGGTATCAACACTGTTGGGGCATAGGTCAAACCGAATGAAATAACACAAACCTCAAAGTGCCCGTGAGTTGTCCGTGCAGATCCAGACATTGATACTATAGCACGTGAGTTGTATGTACAGATCCAGATATTGTTACCATAACACGTGAGTTGTTCGTGCAACACCTGCATGCGAATCCAGATATTGATACTATAGCACGTGAGTTGTCTGTGCAACACGTCAGTTGTCCGTGCGGATCCACATATTGGTACTATAGCACATGAGTTGTACATGCAGCATGTAAGTTGTCCATGCTATTTATATTGATGTGAGCTTTGGGAGATCTGGTCACATTTGATTATTTCATGCTTATTTATATCATTAAATTAGTGAATTGAATGGAAGAAAATGAGAAACTATTGTAAAAAAACTTTCACCTTTCATCTTTATGAGCATAAAAAATGGTCTTTGTTACATTTCGCATTTTCGTACGTTAAAGTTTCGTCATAAGTTAATTAACGTAGACTCGGAAATGATATTGAGGTTATAAGCATTTTTGTCATTTATAACATGCGATAAGTAAGTGCCATGAAAGTTAAAGGGTAAACGAATCAAAGAAAATGAGTTTTGTTGAAGGTTGTCAAATTGGGATAAGATATGGTCTGAGCTATAATACCCGGTATTTATAGCCTAGTGACAAACAAGGTACCATATGACCATGATAGTAAGGGACATAAAGTGTGTTAAAAGTGATTAGTATTTTAAGTAATTACAGATAATTTTTAATTATGTGGATAATTGGGTAATATCTAATTTTTAGCGGGAGATTAAATAATTTATTCAAACCTTTGGATAAAGTTTGGTGAACCTTAACGTGGCAGCCAAGGGTCTTAGCTAATGATGACTCTTTGGTTCATGAGATAGGTGGCATAATTAGAGAATTCTTTGGCCAACCAAGCCACATATGTGGGGCCCACACCCAAAGGTTAAAGACCTCTCTAATTCATTACACTATCTCTACAATATAATGTAAATCACTTCAGCAAACTCATACAAAATGAAAGCAATATGATTTGCTAAAAAATTCATACAAGACTAATTAGAAACGTGAGAATTTGTAATTTTAAAGGAGTACGGTGCAATCTTTCTCAAGAATATCATACTGGTTTTTCCCTACTCCGATCTTGCCGTCACGTGTTTTGTCGCGATTGTCGTGTGTTAGAGGGATTGTCAAGAGAACCAGCTCAGGTATGTTAAGGCAATTCTTTTTTTCCTTTTGGCATGATCCAAGTAACGATGCGTAAACGTAATGTTATTTAATAAATGGTTCTACTCTTAGTAACTAAGAAGGTTTACATTGTTTATTCCTCTAAAATGATATTCAAAGCATGCCTAATTATGTTCTTAACTCTCTATTAAGTAATTCAATAACGATGTTAATAATGGTATTATATGCATCATCATTTACCACCGAATTATGGCCGGTCCAGCAGACATGCATTTACCACCAAACTACGACCAGTTGCCATGCTGTCGCGCCCTATTTTCTTGCGAAATAAGGTTTTGATATTGACAACTCTTTTAAGGAAGGGTTTAAAAGAGAAGAGTCATCACGTAATGTATTAAGGTGCGTTAAGGCACCTATTTGCAGATAACTCTATTTAACCAGTTTGCGTCACCAAAGATCGGGTAAGAGCTCAAAATTATCTCGAAGAGAAGGTGTTTGGCACTCTTCGAGGTCCAAAACCGTGGGTCCTAGTCGAACTCAATTATATAAATTAGTCCATGTGTCAAAAGATAAGGAAACAAAAGAATCTGGAGGTCTATTCTTAAACACAAATAATCTATGAAAGACAAAGTGGGGGGGGGGGGAGGGGTCCTAAATTTTTTTAGCCTTAAGGATCACCCCGTACAACATAAATAATATTTTGTAACTCTCTCAAGATGGGGTATTACTCATATTATTTTGCGGGCACAAATTATCATCTCCTGCTACCTAATTACTATCTTTAAGTTGTTACCTAAAGCACACTAGTTGATTCTAAACCATACCCTATGCGTTCACTACCCGTCCCTTACCTATGGTCCTGGAGGCATTGGGACCTCTATTTTGGATGGTTCTAGACCCAACTCAGTTTTCTCAAAATGATAAAACTAGGCGACATACAAAACAAGTTTGACTTTTCATACAAAAAGCAGATAAGGGCTCAGATTAGCCTCCACACATTAGGCAGCAAATGCACGCAAACAGATTAGCGTATTGACAATTTTAATAGTTAAGGTTGTTAAGTCCTATAGACATGACTTCTATGTGATTATGGATTTTAATCACACTAGTAGTTTGTGCAAGGTAATTTCAAGGTGATCGCATAATTGCCTACTGATTATAATTATAAGCGTTTAAACTTATAGACATGTTATCTAGGCGACTTATTCAGTAGTTGACAGTAATGACAACGAAGCATACTCAGAATTACTTAGTTGTTCCTATAGGCATGCTTTTTAGTGACATTTAGCAAAACACTATATAGAGTCCATTTTTAGTATTTGGCACAAATGATAATTATCCCTATAGGCATGATTTCTACCTTTGGTGATTGAAACTGCCATTAGCTCATATAGACATGCATATTAACTAAGCGAGTGTGACAATTAATTAAAACCTATAGACATGATTTCTAAAGAAGTCGATTTAAATATGATATAATGTAAGTTGAACTTAGTTATTATATTTCCTATAGGTATGGTATCTAATCATGTAAAAGCGAAGTAGACAGGATGTTCACAAAACCTACTTGAGAAAAAATAAAATCCCTATAGATAGGTTATCTAACACGCAACATAGTAAACATCTAGACAAGTTTTAAGCAAACAATTAGCAGAACATTTCTTCTTATAAAGTAAAACCTACATGAATGTTATCTAGCAATAACAGTGAACAACTATAGGCATGTCATCTAACATATAATAGCAGAAAGACCTATAGGTATGTTATCTACCCATTTCATATAGAATATCAAGATAAGCCCATTTCCCAATTTTATTATTTCCCCAATTGTATTTACAAATAATTATTACAGACTAGAATCGAATGAATGAATTACAAAGTATATAGACTATAGGAAGCCTGCAGCAGGCCCAAATACATGTGGACGGGCCAGGCCTTCAATTCACAATAACTCCAAAGTCTAATGTTCCTAGGTACAACATGACCAGTGGTGAGTGATTCACCTATATTTCAAAGATAAGCATACAGAACCCTAATCTCTAGTGTCTCAGAGTTTCCAAGGGTTTCAAGAACCCAGGGAAGTGCTCACACTAGAGAAGAATTATCAGATTAGTTCAAGGAAAACTAAGGGGACAAATCCTTGTATGTTAGAGTTCACGACAGTCTCATATTAACCCTAAGCAGATCTCACACCAGGAACACCAAGAGACAATACTTAGATTACATTGGCTTTCAGCCAACAAAGAATTAGAATTCAGAAGAGTGCAGGACAAGATTGGGAAGTATACTTAGGGATAGAATCACATATAGAACAGAGACAAACACTTTGAAACTAAGCAGACTTGGAACTAACAAGTTTGAAAATAAACAAAGTCATAAATTGATAAGGACCAATTCCTAAACATATTTCACAAAAGGCAATAAGGAATTCAGACTAGGATAAGTCATAGAAAGGCAATTCATTGAACAATAATAAGTCAAGAAGCACATTAGTTATCACTAAGAACCAATAGCATGGTGAGCACAGAATCAGATAAATAACATGCTAATAGATTTAACAACAAACTAAGGTATACATGATGAACTAGTTTTTTAGGAAAGGTATCAAAACATATCTAATATTTAAAGACAGTCTTAAATTACACATAATTAAGCAGATTTCATCATTTAGTCTACTGAGTTAAATATGTCTAGAATACAATAATTAACCAATCAATTAACAGTAACATATTGAGTGGGTAATAAAGTAGAAAAGGGCTTCAACAACTTACTAGTTCAGATGAAACAGAAAGAAATTTAATAGTGTTGCAATCATCACCAATAGGAGCAAGCAATAGAGGATTTCTGGCATTGTCTTCCAGCCGACCAGGAATCAAACAAAGAACAAGAATAGCAGTGTATAGTTTTGTAGCAGTGAGAGTATTCGAGTTCTTTGTCTGTGTAAAGGGGAATGGGGAAGAGTTTTAAAAAGCACTGGACTAGGGCACACAAATATGGTAATAATCAATCAAGGAAAGCATCTAACAGTTAACTTAAGGAAAGAAAACTCGGAACTCTATCTAAGGTAAGCCATAGGTAAAGAGACACGTATAAGCATGTAGATAGAGATTTTAACAAGCAATTAAAGAATCAAACAAATTTGAAGAATCAAAAACCCCTATGTTTAGGGTAAGTAAAATTAGCGAAAATAATCAAAGGAAAAGCTATAATAAAGATGCATACGGATGGATAAACGGAAATATTAAAGATTGAACCAGATTTGGTTTTATTTTGAAGAATCAAAAACCCTAATTTTTAGGGTAAAGATTAGTCAGAAATATCAATGAAAAATCATGATAAAGATGCACATATATTGATATATGGAAACATTAAAGGAAAATATATTTTTTTAAAAAATAGAGAACTATAACAGATCTAGAAAGATATGAACCCTAATTTTAGGGTAAGTAAAGAATTGAGAAAAATCTCAGAGATTCATACGATAAAGAGACGAAAATGAACAAAGATGGAAAGAAGAAAAGGTCCTAACTAGATTTCGTTTAGAATGAAAGAAATTGGCTTGCCATGTTAGGCAAGCAATTATGTGATACCACAAACAGGTTGACAATAGCGAGAAGGGGTCGATAAGGTAAGGGAATCAATGATTGATTCCATATCTAAGTTGGAATCATAGGGAAATGGGTGACGACGCTAGGGTTTTAGAGAATAGAGGAGAAGGTTCGAGAGAGCATAAAGGTGACTGGCTAACCAAAATGGTCTCTAGGGTTAAGGATGGGGATATAAGGAGAAATGGGTGGAGTATTGTGAGTCGTTGATCACTTTTGATCAACGCTTGGGATTAGGTTGGGTCCTGGACTTGGTTAGGAATTAATGGGGGTTTGGATTGGGCTTAAATATTGGGAAAAGAGCCTGGGTAGGTATTTTAGGCAATTGGTCTAGGGGTTGGTCCGAATTTGAATAAAAATGGGCAAGATTTTAAATATCCAATTTTAACGAAAAAATAATTTATAAAAATCATAAGTGAATACCAAAAAATATCCTTTGTGCACTAAAAAAATTTAAAATAGTTATTTAACATTTTAAAAATATAAAAGATCATTTTCTGCATAAATAATGTAATTATACACTAATATGAGCTATTATTTCGAAGATGTGCAATTTAGCCTAAAAAATGCAAGTATAATTATAAAAATGCACTAAAAATATTTAAACACTGTGTTGGTATAAATGTTGAATTCAGATGATTTAATCATCACAAAAATAATATGAAGGATAATTATTGGATATTTATATAATAAAAATGCAGAAATAAATTGATTTAAAGTCTTTAAAATTATAGAAAAATTATGAAAAATATTTGTGCATGCTTGTAACTCAAATGATGATGCATGTGCACTATTTTGAAAGTATATATATATATATATATATGGAAAATATGAGGGAAAATTGGGTATCAATAGCTGCCTTCTTTACCCGGGAAGGATGAAAGAGTAGTCAGGTAAAGAAATGATGTCCGATTTTGACCGAATGGGGTATTTTGAAAAAATATAGGCCCCACCCTGGTCTATGAGCTGCCTACATATCCCTGATTTTATAGGAATCAGGGCATGTGTAGTTTTGGATCCAACGGTGAACGGAACCGATGGAAATTTTATAGGGATGGTCGTGTATTTTGGCAAGGTTCTTTTGAGTAGGATAGTATCAGATGGATTTATAAGAAATCACGAATGTGAATTTGAGATGTTATGGATGTATCATAGGGTAGATATCTGAACGGTCATTGGGTAAAGCAAGTAATTGATGAGAGTCAGTTACATTTGAAATAATGGCAGGGTGTGAATGGTATGAGTAGAAACCAGAGCGAAGGTTGCTCCTGTTTGAAGAACGTGTACCTCCTGAGTTACTTGCAAAAACTTAAAACATAATGCACGCATATATATATATATATATTATTACGACAATTTAAACATGATGCAAATTCCCTTTGCACCATGAAGATTGTCTTCATGCGGTGATGATGGTGTCTTTACACCATGACGTCCTGGGCCATGATTCGTGAGATTAGGGATTCGCAGGACATGAAATGATATTCTCAGGCCATGAGAATGGTGCCTTTGAATAATGCTGTGCAGTATTGAGAGATCCTTAGTCCATGACATGGTGTCTTCAGGCTATGAGGATGATGCCTACTGACTATGATGCCTTTGGATAGAGACATGATGATGGATCATATGAGCAAAAAAATATTGATCATAGTCTTGCATAGGATCGGGACAGAGCTTAGCCTCGGGAGAAGCAAAATAATTCTAAGTTTTAGATAGTGTAGCATTCAGACATTAGACAAGGAAAGGCAGAGCTTAGCCTTATGCAGTTAGGGAGGTAGGGCTTAGCCTCATACAAGGAGAGGAGACAATGCTTAGTCTCATGCAGTGGAAGGAAGTGCTTAGCCTTATGCAAATAGGGAGGCAGGGCTTAGCCTCATGCAAGAAAGGGAGACAATGCTTAGTCTCATACAATGGAAGACAGTGCTTAGCCTTATGCAAATAGGGAGGCAGGGCTTAGCCTCATGCAAGGTTTTAGACAGTGCTTAGTCTCATGCAATGGACAAATAGCAAGTAGGAGCAGAATATTTCTTAGCTGGAGATATACTTGCATTTGGCGGCCTTGCCATTATGAAGATAGTGATTTTGGTATGTGTATACTTGTGAATGCTCCTGTCATGTTCATTGCGCCTGCATCCAAAGAAAAATCATGAGTTTCGTGGGGAAGGTTGGTTCGTATGTTTGCCTGCTTGCTTTTCTTAGCTTTGCTCTGGGGATCCTGTTGTCATGCCCTGAACCTGGGGGCGAGACCGACACCTAGTGCCTCACCTATCCTTGCGTACCAACTTGCAACTAAGGGACTCTGAACATATAATGTCATACTTTGGACATGGGACACATTGCAGAACAATTGAGAATGCTAACTAAACATCACTATAAGGTTGGGCCGACAAGGCTGTCATAACTACTACGGCTGGCAAACCAACAAAATATTCATAAAAGGCTTACAAGCCCAACATACTGCACTAACTGATAGGATATGTCTACAAGCCTCTAGTGATGGATATATTGTGATTGAAACAGGGCCCCGACCTACTTATAACCTATATACATAAGATGCACATAAAGCTCTAGACACGACAACTCTGAAGGGCATGGAGCTTACCGATCAAGCTGAACTAGGGAAACACCTAATGAAGAGGTCTACCCGTCTATTTGTCTGAACCTGCACGCATGAAATGCAGCGCCCCCAATAACTTGGATTCAAAGATAATCTGAAGATATGCTCACTTGCTGATACTAACTAAACTCTCTCAATATAGTAAGTAAAATAGTTGTCCGTCCTTATAAGGCTCGGTATATATATAACTGCTCTGCCCGTAGTAGGCTCACTCATAGGTGCTCGGTCATACCAGTCTCTGTATCTCGGCCAACTGGGCTCTCTTATAGGCGCTCGTCCACAGTAGGTTCGGTATATAACTTACCATCTAATCAGAGGTCACCCAATAGGGGCCTACCCATCGATTATAGCTCGATGATGGTGAAAATAATGTAATACTGTATATATATATATATATATATATATATATATATATATATATATATATATATATAGACCCTCTGCTCTCTTGAATGGAAGAAGACAATACTCAATAAAATATAAAGTCCTAATAAGGGAGAATAGTGTAACTTATGGAACTAGGAAAAATGTACATAAATTCTTGAATATGAACTTCTCTTTATGTCTCGTTATCAAACACATGTAGTTATTGGATCATACCAAAATGGAGAAAAGTTTAGCCTTAACATACCTAAGCCGATTATCTTGACAATCCTCTAACAAACGTCAATTGCGATAACACGTTACGATAGATCGAAGTAGGGGAAAATCCATATGATATTCTTCAGAAGGATTGCACCGTACTCCCTTAGAATGGCAAAATCTCGTTGCTACATTTTCATACGAATTTGTTGAACATTCATTCGTCACTTTTTGTAGTGTTGTATGAACTTGATGAAGTAATTCACATTACTTATTGAAAAATATGATTATTGTAAATGTGACCCTTCTTTATTTGGTGATTTTAGAGAATATTTTGTATTAGTGGGTGTGGGACCCACTTGTGGCTTAGTTGGCCAAAGACATCTACAAGTTTTGCCACCTTTTATTTGAATTCATGAGTCGTTTTTATGTAAGGTGTTTGGCTGCCACGTTAATCTCCATTAGGCTTATCCAAAATATTTTAATTAATTACCAATTCCTTAATTAACTTGGTAATTACTCACTAATTCAATAATTAACCAATTAATCACATAATTAAGAATTATCTCAAATTACTTAAAATACTACTCACTTTTAATACACTTTGTACACTTTACTATTATGGTCATGTGGTACCTTGTATCGCACTAGTCCATAAATATCGTTTATTATACTTGGACTGTATTTTATCCCAAAATGATAAACTTCCACAAAACTCATTTTCTTCGACCCGCATACCCTTTCACCTTCACGAATTTACTCATCACATTTTTTAAATAGCATAATGCTTATAATCTCACAACAATCCAATTCCCGAACATACGTCGATTTGCGACGAAACTTTAATATACGAAAATACGGGATGTAACATCTCATTCCAAGCTTCCATCAATTTAGTTATGACGTACATTCACATACGAAAATATGGGGTGTTACACCTATTTGAGTTACCTGGTAACATCTGGCTGCCATAGAAATAAAGTTTTCGAAAAATATGTGTGTATTTGATGAAATAGGGTTATTTAAGAAACATAGTGGTATGTAATATCAGGTAAATTAGATGAACCAATGACTGCAACACTTTTAAAGACAATGCGACTTCTTTGTATTAGAATTTTGAGGGTCCTCCTCAAAATTCTGCCCCAGTTTAGTAAGTGATTCGCCGACCGTTTTGCATTTGACGAAGTTTGTTGGACTTGCTCCGGAATTTTGAGAATCCTACTCAACATTTTTCCCCAGTCACTCAACCGATTTTCTGACTGTCTTGCATGTGATGACATCAGCTGGACTTGCTTCGGAATTTTGAGTGTCCTCCTCAAAATTCTGCCCCAATGTCTGGTTGTGGGAATGAAAATTTTATTGAGATGTGACCGAACCTATAGGGCTGCTTACGTATCCCCTCTTAAATGGGAATCAGGTCAAGCGTAGTTCAGTTACATCAAATGAAGAAATTTAAATATAGCATCTTTTGACTGCTTCCAAATTGATAGGTTTTGGCCAAACTTCTCCGTCCATTTCTGCAAGTATGAGTGCTCCTCCTATTAGTAACCTGTGAACCATGTAGGGCCCTTGCCAATTGGGCGAAAAATTTCCTTTGGCTTCATCTTGATGTGGGAAGATTCGTTTCAGCACCAACCGCCCCCGTGTGAATTGTCTAAGTTTGACCCTTTTGTTGAAAGCTCGGGAGATTCTGTTATGATAAAGTTGACCATGACATACTGCATTCATTCTTTCTCCATCGATAAGAGCCGATTGTTCGTAGCGACTCCTGCATCACTAAGTTCTGCATCTTGTATAATTCTCAAAGAAGGAATCTCGACCTCGGCGAGGATGACAACTTTAGTTCCGTAAACCAGCATGTAGGGGGTTGCTCCGGTTGATGTGCGAACTATAGTACAATACCCCAATAAAGCAAATGGTAATTTCTCGTGCCATTTCTTGTGGTTGTCTACCATATTCCTTAGAATTTTCTTAATATTTTTGTTGGCGGCTTTTATGGCTCCATTCATTTGCAGTCTGTCTGCTATGGAATTCTTATGTTTGATTTTGAAGGTTTCACACATAGCTTTCATTAAGTCGTTATTGAGGTTGGCGGCATTGTCGGTAATGATGGATTCCGGTACCCCCAATTGGCAAACAATACGATCCCTGACAAAATTTACGATGACTTTCTTGGTTACAGCCTTGTAAGATCCAGCCTCAACCCATTTTGTGAAGTAGTCTATGCCACTAAAATGAACATGTGCCTGTTTGAAGCGGCGGGCTCGATTGGACCGATGATGTACATTCCCCAAGCAACAGAAGGCCAAGGTGCACTTGTTGCATTGAGTTCATTTGGTGGTACCCGTATCATATCTGCATGTACCTGACACTGGTGGCACTTCTAAACAAACCTGATGCAGTTTGTTTCTATAGTCATCCAAAAGTATCCTATTCTTAATATCTTCTTGTCTAGAACAAAACCATTCATGTGCAGCCCGCAAATTCCGGCATATATTTCCTCAAGCAATATGGAAGCTTCTTTGGCATCAACACACCGTAATAATCCTAAGTCTAGAGTCCTTCTGTACAGAATTCCTCTACTTTGGAAGAAATGATTGGATAATCTCTGAAGCATGCGTTTCTGAGTATGATTTGCATGCTCCAGGTAATCTCCTTTTTCCAAGTATTCCTTGATATCATAGTACCATGGATTCCCATATATTTCTTCTTCAACATGAGCACAATAAGCTAGCTGACTATGGATCCTTATTGAAATAGGATCGATGAAATTCTTATCCGGATGCGGTATAATCGAAGACAAAGTAGCCAATGCGTCTGCGAACTTGTTCTGGATTCTTGGAACATGTTTAAATTCTATATTCGTGAACCTCTTCATCAACTCTTGCACATAATATATATATGGTAGTATCTTAGTATTCTTTGTAGCCCATTCTCCTTGAACCCGATGTACTAGAAGATCCGAATCACCAAATACCGACAACTCTTGTATATTCATGTCGATAGCCAAATTGAGCCCCATGATACAAGCCTCATATTCCGCCATATTGTTGGTGCACGGAAACCTAAGCTTCGCGGATACTAGATAATGTTGGCTTGTCTCTGACACCAAAACTGCTCCAATACCCACTCCTTTGAAATTTGCGGCTCCCTCGAAAACTATTCTCTAGCCATCATAGGCTTTGGTAATATCTTTGTCATGCCCCGAACCTGGGGGAGAGACCGACACCCAATACCTCACCTATCCTTGCATACCTTGCGACTAAGGGACTCTGAACATATAATATTTGTTGATACCCAATTTTTCCCTATATTTTTTATATATGCATAAATACTTTCAAAATAGCATGTATATGCACATATAAGCATTCACAACATTTTTATAATTTTTTTCATAATTTTAAAGATTTACCTGATTTATTTCCTTCCCTTTTATTCATAAAATCCCCAATAATTATCTGCCAAATAATTGTTGTGATAATTTAGTCATTTAATTTCTATATTTATGCCAAAATATGGTTAAAATAATCTGTATGCATTTTATAATTTCATTTTGTATTTTTAAAGCTAAATTGCATATAATTGCAATGTTAGCCCCATTAGTGTATAATTACATTTATATGCGTAAAATTGATTTCCTATATTTATTAAAATATTAAATATATATTTTTAAATCATTTTGGTACATGAAATTATTTTTCAGAAATTATTTATTATTTATTAATAAATGATATAGGGAAAATTGGCTATTTAAAATATAGCCAGATTAACATTTCAATTGTAGCCTAAATTGAACCCAACCTCAACCCAATTTCATATTAGATTACCCGACCCAAACCTTGAACCCGCCTACCCGACCCAACACCAATTAAATCCTGGCCGTTGATCTCCCAGATCAACGGCCCGTATTAATCCTTTTCTTATTAATTCCAACGACCCCCTAACCCTATCTCATTTCCAAATTCTGCCGCCTCTGCATTCTCTCATCTCTTAACCACTCAACCTAACCCTAGCTCCCCTCAATCGCCGATTCCCTTCTCTGGTCTTCTCTGGTGATCTCCCTTCAACTCTCAAGCCTCCAATGGCTCCTCTATTGCCATGCTCACCTTCTATGAGGCCTTCAAGGCCCCTGGGCCATGCCGACTTATATCTAGGGGTTTTCTATTTGGCTGTTCTTGACTACTCCGGTGTGATTTTGAGCAAAATCACACTATATTTGTTACGATCTTTGGGTTTTCAAATAGGTTCTTTCATCTCTACTTCGGTTGCTTTTGAAACCCTAATTTTTGCTTATGTCTCCTAGATATTTACGGTTTTTAAACGATTTGAGTCTGTCCTTTGATGTTTTACATTGGTCTTGAATCTCTTCTACAAGAATCGTTGATTTCAAGTTGTTTTCACCTTCTTCTAAAGATAGGGTTTTCATAACTTCTTCTAAAACCTTGTTTAAACTGATTATTTATGTTAAAATTCTCTTTCTTTCATATGTCGACTGATTCTATGATTTTACTGCTTTTACAACTCGCCTATGTTAAAAGCCGTAATTTTTTCCAGACTTTCTTTGTTTGATTCTGTGTATTAGCATGACTACTAGATTCTTGTTTAAGTTTTTGTGGTTACTTTGCCTTGAATATATTCTTACTGAGTTCTTAGCCTAACTTATACCACCTCTATGCGATTATGTTCATCTTGATTGTTCAAGACTTGCCTCTTTCTATCGATATTGTATAACCTGCATGTTTGGTTTCTCTTACTCTATTTATATACTGAGTACTGAATCATGACTTCCTCTTGATTGATTCTAGATTCTTTATTTTATTGTTTGATTGAAAGATCTTCCTTTAAACCCTAAATTTCTATCTCATCTGTTCAAAATTAACTGATTCACCTACCTTGTTTGCTTTGGTACTTTATTCTTACTAAACTATTTCCTAACGGGAGTTTTCTGAACTTAGCCCTAATTGTCTACCCTATACTTACTGAATTTGAATCCTTCTTTATTAGTCATACACTTATTTCTTCCCTTATTTATCACTTTTTCTTACCGTTTGAGTTAATTTCCTTAATTAAAGGGAGCACTTACCTTGATTTCATGACTGATTGATTCTGAATCCCCATAATTACTGCTTGACTTTGATTCATACCTTATTTGCTGCCTACTGTCAAACATATATACACACTCTCTTTTCAGCACAAACATGAACACTATTGGTTCAGAACTCCCTCTCCCTCACACTTAAAACTTTCTGCTCCCTTTTTGTGCTACTTGCTACTACTCTAAGTTAGCCGGCTGCAAGCCAAGGCTAACCATTGTGTTCTCCTGCTCTTTCACTTTGCTTATTGTCTTCTTTACTGGTATGTTCTAGTTTCAATTCAAAGTTCCAGCAACAATATGATTCTTTTATTGCTTCAGTTCATTCTGTTTCTAGTTTGCTTCTATTTATGGTTTTTTTGTGAAACTTATAGTTGATATGTTTACATTATTAGCATGTTATGTATTCCCATTCTTTAGGATCATTGTATTACCCCTTTGTGTTATTTCTGAGCATGTCTATACCAATTATCCCTACTTGTTATGTGCTTACCATCATATGCTCCATGAATCCCCAAACCCTGATCACCCATGTATGTAAGTTTGTTCCTTATGACTGGTTTTGTGACTATGTCTAGTTAGCTGTTTCTGTGCATGTCTGTAACAATTCCCAGACCATTGATTGATTATGTGTTTACAATCAAGTGTTCTATGTATCCTAAATCTCTTGACCCCTGTTTGTGAGTACTGAACTTGCTTTGGTTCTATGACCCCTGACTATGTAAGAACATGTCTTAAGGGTGTTGTGTTTGGACTGTTGTTGACTGCTCCACTCTCTTTCAAACTGTTTCTATACACTCGCTTTGTATGACCATTAAGGGGATGGGAAGGGTAGACATGGGATATGATGACTACGCCCTAATGTCACGTGTAGCCCCTCATCGAGGAGTGTTTACCGGACATTTTGTGGGGTGATCTTATAAGCTAACTAACCTAGGACTCCTCTCTTTCCAAAATTCTTTTTCCTATTTAAAACTTTGTTCAAAAATCTTTCTCTTATTATTTGAGTTATCCAACATGCTTACTTGCAACCTATTTGATTCAACTATTTATTTGTAATGGACTAATTTGTAAATATATTTTCGGGTAGGACCCACAGTTGTGGACCAAGAGGGGTGCCTAACACCTTTCCCTCGAGGTTATTTCGAGCCCTTACCCTAAATCTCTGGTAATGCAAACTAATCCAAGAGTTAATCACTCTAGGTGCCCTAACACACCATAACCCGTTAGGTGGCGACTCTTCAAATACCTAGTTCCCAAAAGGAAATGAGTTATCACACCCCATGTAATGTCGAAACCCGGACCTCTCTCCGCGAGGATGGAGAAAAAGGGGCGCGACAATATCATACTTTGCCCATGGGCCACATTGCAAGACAATTGTGAATGCTGACTATACATCACTATAAAGTTGGGCCGACAAGGCTGTCATAACTACTACGGCTGGCAAACCAACAAAATATACATAAAAGGCCTAAAAGCCCAACATATGACACTAACTGACAGGATATGTCTACAAGCCTCTACTGTTGGACATACTGTGATCGGAATGGGGCCCCGACCTACATATAACCTATATACATATATACACAAGATGTACATTAAGCTCTAGACATGGCAACTCCGAAGGGAATGGAGCTTACCGATCAAGCTGAACTAGGGCAGCACCTAATGAGGAGATCTACCCGTCTGTTTGTCTAAACCTGCATGCACGAAATGCAACGCCCCCAGAAAAGGAATGCCAGTACAAAATAATATATCGAGTATGTAAGGAAATATACTAAAAGTCGAAACTGAACCGATAATATAATAACTGAAAATAACTCAGAGTCAAAGATAATCTAAAAATATGTTCACTTGCTGATACTGACACAACTCTGTCAATATAGTAAGTAGAATAGCTGTCCGGCCTTATAAGGCTTGATATATATATAACTGCTCTGCCCGTTATAGGCTCGCTCATAGGCACTCGACCATACAAGGCTCTGTATCTTGGCCAACTGGGCTTGCTTATAGGCGCTAGTCCACAATAGGCTCAGTATATAACTTACCATCTGATCAGAGGTCGACCAATAGGGTCCTGCCCATCAATTATAGCTCGATGATGGTAAAAATATCATAATACTGTGTATATATAGACCCTCTGCTATCTTGACTTGAAGAAGACAATACTCCATCGAATATAAAGTCCTAATAAGGGAGAATACTGTACCTTATGGGACTAGGAAAATATACATAAATTCAGGAATATGAACTTCTCTTTATGTCTCGTTATCAAACACATGTAGTTATTGGATCATGCCAAAATGAAGAAAGGCTTAGCCTTAACATACCTGAGTCGATTCTCCTTACAATCCCTCTAACACACGTCAATTGCGACAACACGTAACGGCGGATCGAAGTAGGAGAAAATCCATACGATATTCTTGAGAAGGATTGCACCTTACTCCCTTAGAATTTCAAAATCTCGTTGCTACATTTTCATATGAATTTGTTGAGCATTCATCCTTTACTTTTTGTAGTGTTGTATGAACTTGATGAAGTAATTCACATTACTTATTGAAAAATATGATCATTGTAAGTTTGATACTTCTTTATTTGGTGATTTTAGAGAAGATTTTGTGTTAGTGGGTGTGGGCCCCACTTGTGGCTTAGTTGCCCAAAGACATCTCCAAGTTTTGCTGCCTTTTATTTGAATTCAAGAGTCATGTTTATGTAAGGTATTTGGATGCCACGTTAATCTCAATTAGGCATATCCAAAATATTTTAATTAACTACCAATTCCTTAATTAACTTGGTAATTCCTCACTAATCCAATAATTATTCAATTACCCACATAATTAAGAATTATCTCGAATTACTTAAAATTCTACTCACTTTTAATACACTTTGTACACCTTACTATTATGGTCATGTGGTACCTTGTATGGCATTAGTCCATAAATACCGGGTTTTATACTTGGACCGTATTTTATCTCAAAATGAAAAAACATCGACGATACTCATTTTCTTCGATCCACTAACCCTCTCACCTTCACGAATTTACTCATCACTTTTTTGAAATAGAATAATTCTTATAATCTCACAATAATCCCATTCCCGAACTTACGTCGATTTATGACGAAACTATAACATACGCAAATGCGGGATGTAACATCTCATTCCCAGCTTCCATCAATTTACTTATGGCGTACTTTCACATACGAAAATATGGGGTGTAACATTATTTTCCCCTTTGGAACATTCGTCCTCGAATGTTGACTGATGCACTTATCATTATCATAACCTATAGCTCTTGCGAATAGTTTAATACTCTTCTTTCCATCTAGGCAATTGTTCTGTGAATAAATCCAATGTCCAGGGTATTCCCACCAGTAGGACCCTTTCTCACAACACGACATGTGGTCGGAATTCTTCCAATTTTGTAACTCTTGCTACTTCTGTCATGCAACATGTACGAATTTTTCCTTATATGTGCGCCTATGTGACTCTCCCCTCCAGCTTTTAGCCAATTTCTAGGCCTCACTTTGTAAATATATACAGAGCTTGACAAAATGTCCCTTTGGGTATCTATAGGTATATTGAAGTTCTTCGCTTGGTACTTTGTCGAACTTAAGAATATTGCTGTATCTTATTTCATAGGCCCGAGTATCGAGTTGCATGACTTTACTGCATCTAAGTAGGTCATAATATACCATAACTCTTACCTCGATTTATTGTTACTGAGTTCAGCTACCAAACTCCAACTTACGTTCGATGTTCGTCCCATATATATAAATCTATGTCTTTTAGTGCTTCCTCATTACTGTTCATCTTAAGAATGACGGCCTAATCTCACCTTATACTTTGTGACTTTTGTCCATCCAGTGTTGATTCACCTTAATGTTGATCTATCATCTACCACTGCTAACTTGATCTCTTATGTAAGACATCCGCTAGGGCTCACGTCTCATCGGGGGCATCTGGATTAATTAGACTGATCCATCTAGAGGCGATACCATACTTCCATAACTGTAATTTATACCATCCCAATATGACTCACCTTACAAGGGTATTTTAATCCTGTACAATTCATGAAATCCTCTTCAAGTTATTACTCAATCGAAGGCTCAAACGTCATCCTTTATCTATCACAATCACACCCTCACTTTACTACCAGGGCAGCATTCCATTTTTTCTAGATGCTATTAGTCATAGATTCTTTTGAGTTCATTCAAGCTACACTGAACTTTCTATAACTTAGAGAAACCATTAGCTCTCTTGTTTTGGTGGGTTAATCACGAAGACTTATCCATTTTTGTCCCCTTCTTGCTTTCCCTTTCTCGTCCTTACTCCTGTCATAAAACCTTGTCGCTTTGTTATGCTTTAGCTTGCGACCTATAGGTATCTGTTTATACTATTCGCAACCTTCCTTTAACTTGCTTGCATCATAGATTTCCTTAATCTTAACTTTGCTCACATTACTTGCTTCAGGGAAGCGTCTTCCTGAATGACCTTTAAAGGTTATTCTTCTGTCGTCCATTATATTATCGCCGGAATGCAATCTCTGAAATTTTCACGATGCCGACCATTATCAAAACACTCAGTCCCTAATTCATGCTTAGTTTATCTTGTTCACCAGTCCATACTAATTTCTATTACTCTGGGTCTTACTTTTCCTACTGGTAATCACGTTAGAGTCACGAACTTATTTCTCAAAATGAGGATATGACTTTATGGCTTATAATCTTTTGTTGTCTTAAGGCCTGGCTCCTCTCATCTTTTCCTTCACTTGACTATATACTCTTTAATACTATCATTTTTTTTTCTACCGTTACCATCCATGCATCACATCTTACTCATAGTGCTTCATTAATTCTCTTCTCATTTCCTGCTAACATTTCTGTCAATCACTTTAGTTTGAAAATTTCAACAGGACATTCTTTTGCTTTTAGCTCCCTTTCTCCATCTACTGGCTCTTCGGGTTGCCTAACATTCTTTATTTACTAGGGACGAGAGCCACACTAAGATAATATTTATCCCTTCCAGGCTTCCAGTGTTTTTTTTTTTGAACATTCTAGTACTCATATCCAGCTATACTATTCTAGAGTGCACCATCTGGGTATCTCACAAGGAGATTTATTAGCACCTTTGTAATATCCTTCGAAAATGTCAACTAACACAAACAATCCATCTACCATTTTGGGTTACTCTAACCCCAGCCGGATCCTGATTTCCCATCTGTTTCTTAAACTACACCAATTAGCCCCCATAGGGTATAACTGAGATGGGTGTGGCCAATTATACATACATCTGTTACTATTAAAGGCAACTCATAATGCTTACAGTTTTCTGCCTGAGTTGTAAACATCGATAATATTCATTAACTGGGTACCTCGTACCCTTCTCATCATGCTCCTTTTACTTGTTGAAGCTTGTATCTACCTTCTAAATCTCTCGTTGCTTTTTACCATATGGGCGGATAGATATTCATGCCTTATGTCTCCTTTTCCAGAAGCTCACATGTCTTAGTACATACATGATCTGCTGGAGACCCTACACTTACTCATTATAAGCATGATGCAAATTCGAGTTCCTCCAACTCAACTCTTCCATAGCCATATTCAATCCATTACCAACTGTCCTTCTGGATGTACGTATCATTGTATTACAAATAAAATAGAATATAGGACTGTGAATTCTTATAAGTGAGCTCTACCACACGATCTAGAGCAAGAAGAAAGAGTGACAATCCTAAATGCCCTGTAGCCTCCTACTTATAAGTGTGGTGCACGCCACACCCATAAACAAGACTCTACTAGACACGACTTGTAGACTCCCTAGGACAGAACTGCTCTGATACCACCCTACAAACGACACTTCTTCATCGGGGAAATACGTTTTCAATTGTTCTTATTCCCCTCCCATGGGATTTTCTACAAGGTTATCTGCTAAAACATGTCCCTTGACCGCCTTCTAGGTCACATAAACGATATCAAACTCACTCAACAATATCTGCCATTTGGCTATTTTTCCTATAGCCATTGGTTTTTGAAAGATGTATTTCAGGGGATCCATCCTTGATATGAGGTATGTAGTGTAGGCACAGAAGTAGTGCCTCAATTTTTGAGCTATCCAAGTCAAGGTGTAGCAGGTATGTTATAGGAAAGAATACCATACTTCATAGGGTGTGAACTTCTTACTCGAGAAATATATGTCCTGCCCTTTTCTTTCTGTCTTGTCATGTTGTCCTAAAACACAACCGAAGGCTCCATCTAGTACGGAAAAATAGAGTAGCAGAGGTTTACTAGGTTTCGACTAGACCAAGATCGATGGCGTGTATAGGTATTCCTTGATTCTGTCGATAGTTTTTTGACATTATTTAGTCCATTTTGTAGCAGCATCTTTCTTCAACATTTTGAAAATTGGCGCACAGATCATGGTCGACTGTGATATGAATCGACAAATGTAATTGAGACACCCCAAGAAACTCATCACATCTTTCTTGCTCTTTGGGGGTGGAAAATCTTGTATGGCTTTGACCTTTAAGGGGTCTAATTCAATCGCTTGACGACTGACAATGAAACCTAGCAATTTTCCAGTAGGGACTCCGAAGGCACACTTTGCAGGATTTAGTTTTAGATTGTACCTTTGAAGCCGATGACAAAATTTTCTTAAATATTCTATATGATCTACGCTTTTTCTGGATTTGATGATGACGTCATCCACATATACCTCTATTTCTTTGTAATCATGTCATGGAAAATGATCGTCATGGCTCTCATATAAGTGGCCCCAACATTCTTCAAGCCAAACGGCATCATTTTGTAACAATACATAACCCACGGAGTGATAAAGGCGGTTTTCTCGGAGTCTTCCTTATCCATCCAGATTTGATGGTATCCCATGAAGCAATCCACAAAGGATTGTATTTCATGCTTGGCACATTTGTCAATTAGTATGTGATTATTAGGTAACGGAAAATCATCTTTGGGACTTGATTTATTTAAATCTCGATAGTTACATATACTCTAACCTTCCCATCCTTCTTTGGAACTGACACGTTATTGGCCAACCAAGTAGGATATTCGGCCACTTTGAGAACTTTGGGTTTGATTTGCTTGGTGACTTCTTCTTTTATTTTCATACTCATAGCAGGTTTGAACTTTCTGAGTTTCTATTTTACGGGCGGACACCTTGGATCGGTAGGTAGTTTATGAGCCATTATAGATGTGCTCAAACTAGTCATATCATCATAAGACCATGCGAGAATGTCCTCATACTCCTTCAAGAAACAGGTTGTTTACCGTGAAAATGGTAATAACAATTAAATTTGTTGATGGGACTCTAAAAATACGTGATCTATTTTTATGATAGTTTGTTAAGCAATTAATGCTAAGTATATGAGATTTAGAGATGAAATAAAGTAAAGGAGAGAGCTATAATCAAACCGATAGGTTGGTTACTAGGGGCCTCGGGCTTGTCGATTCTGGGCCTCGAAGTCGATCTCAGGGCTCGGCTACAAGATATTGAGGGTAATCGGGGTAGGGCTAACAATTATGAGGCAATTAAAGAAGGCTCTTTTTGGCCAATGATAAGCAATAAATGATGAACAAATATGAAGATAATAAATGAAAGCTATAACATCAAGAGAATATGTTAGAGAGTGAAATAGGGAGTTCTTGTATATTTTTGTGTGGAGAAACTGAAGTTACCAACCCTTACAAAGTGATAGGAATCCCTTTTATATAGGAGGGAAATTTCATCATAGTACAATAAGCATTAATTACAAAGATATAGAGATGTGATCACTAGATGACACACTGACTCAGGTTTTAGAGTAGCTCTCTAGGCTCTGTCAGTCCTAGCCACGTGCCTTGGGAACTCCCCATTTCCGCCGTGGCTGTGGTAGACATTATCAAAAGACCGAGTATTGACGAACCTTGAGGGAGGAGTCTCGATCGTAGCCTTGTAGCCTCGGGACTTCGAGACGGTTTTCTGAGGTGCTTTGATAATGAGAAATTGGACCCTCTGATTCCACCGTATACAGATAGTCCCCGCGTTTCTTAGATAGGAGTGATAAGAAATTATTTTGAGACTCAACTCTTCGGACTTCCAATAGTGATGTCACGCTAACGATATCATACTTACGATGTAAGTCTCCGCAATAACCGGTACATCCCATGGACTTGTCTTTTCAGCGTTATTCAATGTGCTGCCAATTAATGTTCTTCAAGGTGACCGTATCGCCGTCGATCCAGTTTCCAATGGCACATTGATTGCGCCTGTCGATACGTATTCTAAATGCATTGATGGCATTGTAGGCCACACTATCATCCCCTATAAATTGGGCATTTCCATGCTAACTTTTTATTTAAGTGTTTCTCAACATCTTTTCATTCCTTGCTTCTCATTCTCATTATCCTTCTCTTATTGCTACCCGCCATGTCTGGGGTTTCTGACCATAAGATCTTACGGCGGCGTTCTTACTAGTCGTGCCATGGACCTTTTCCTGGGATTTGCTATGTCAAGCGAGATTACACTATCTCGTTGTTGTTGTTGTTATTGTTACGGCTATCACTGATGTCGTCATTAGACTGAGGTGACGAGATGAAGGGGGTCGGCTTGTTCTGACTTGGGGGAATAGTTGGACTCTACACCGCAGCTCGGGAGAGTGTTCGGACTATACACCACTGCTTACTCTCCTACTCTAGCCTGGTGCTGCACTTCATCCCTCGTGTCTTTTTCCAAGGGATAAAATGGTGCACTGGAAGTTAAGCTTGCACAGCACGATGTCCCGGAAGGTGGACCCGGAGCAGCCGTGCGAGTAGGGTTGAGGCCCACCGAATCATCAACATTTGGCTTCGGCGGGCTATGTCTCTTTTTCTGCCTCCTCTGCATTACCTTCCTCTTCTTTGCCTTCTCGCTTTCCTCTTCTTCATCTTCGCCCTTGGAGATATTGCTCCGTGGGATTGATCTGGGAACCTAGAGGAGGTGGCGGTCGAAGGTATCACCGTTGAGGGTGCATGCTCGAGGGGGTGGATCTCGGAGATGCTGATACCGGAGATGAACCTTCGAGATTAGATTAGGTCCCAAGCTTTCACTAAATGTGTACCCTTTTGCTTCTTTGTTTCTGTGTAAGGGTCCCTCGTGGTCTTTTTTAATCATATGTAAGGACCCCTCGTGGGCTTTTGTAATTGAATGTTTCGTGAATACAAAGATATTTCTCCAATTTGTCTTCGATGCTTGCTATATTTTTTTATGTTTGTGGAGACTCTGAATGCATGGCTCTGTTTGTTGTTGCCAATATCAAACCCAGGTGTGAGTATTCTTTCTGGCCTTCGGTCGATTTGTATGGCCTTGCGTAGAATCTATTGCAATCCCCTGGATCGAACCTGGATCGGGCCGATGAACTCGGGTCGCCGGGACCATGACTTCGGGTAGAATGAAAGTGACGTTTTTAGGCCTTGAAACCATGATTTATTACATAAACTCCATGGTATCCTTAGAGAAGAAATTTGCTCGGAGGCCTGTGGATAGGGACTGCCTTTGATCTCTCGAGGGCAGTCCCCGAGTGGAGTTTCGTTCAAATTCGGACCATCTAGAAACTCGCTTTGGGCTTAGTGTAAATAGCCTTAGGGCGCTGTAGATAGATCTTGAAATAGGGTTTGTCCGATCTCAGACAGTACCCGGGGGCCAAGCCCATACGGGTGGAGTTTAAATGCTTATTTCCTTGGAGCCTGATTCCCTTTTGACAATAAACCCCCAAGGTCGGGTACCACCTCAGGTCTAGTAATGATGCCATTGGCTTCCTGGAGCTAAACCTTCACTTTAATGGAGATCTTTAAGGTCGGATACAACCTTTGTGCTGGCGAAGGCGCCATCACCTTACTGGAGCCTAGCCGTCTCCTGATGGAGGTCCTCGAGGTCAGTTACCACCTCGGGACTAGCAATATTGTCGACTCCCTAGAGCATAACTTTCCTTTCATAGAGATCCTCGAGGTTGGGTACCACCTCGGTGCTGGCGAAGGCATCATCGGCTTCTTGGAGCCTAACTTCTTCTTGATGAAGGTCCTCGGGGTCAGGTACCATCTCGGTATTGGAGAAGGTGTTACTGGCTTCTTGGAGTCTAACCTTGTTATGATGGAGGTCCTCGAGTTTGGTTACCACCTCAGGACTGGAGAAGGTGTTATTGGCTTTCTGGAGTCTAACATTGTTCTAATGGAGGTCCTCGATGTCAGGTACCACCTCGGGACTGGAGAAGGTGTTATTGGTCAATGTTCTTAACCGGATTTGCGACAGGAGAATCGTTGTCGTTTTTCCCATATATAAATAGAGTTGTTTCTGCATTTTCGGGGGTTCCACCATTTTAAGCAGTTGCCCTTCTTTTTCTGTGCCAGCCTTTCGGCACTTCAGCACTAACGCGTCTGCACATATTCCTGCTTTTTAGTTCTCTAATTTTTGCCACTGCCACGGCCGCTATGTTGCGGTCTGCTCGATAGGGAGGGGAGAGCTCCGCCTCCGGCCTTCAGGACCAACGAGAGTATGCCTTAAAGACTACTTCATTGATAGGAGAAGAGAATCTTGAGTTAGTGAGAAAAGATTATGGATGGGGGGAGAAAGTGATGTTACAGGCATTTTCCCTAGGTGAGGGCATCATAGATCATGCCGATGGGTTCTTGAATGTGTACACATACCCTTTCACACTAGGCCCCCTTGATAGGGTCGTGCTCGTCTTCTGCTTAGAGTACCAGGTTACCGTGGCGTAGGTACACCCGTCGTTTTTGTGAATGGTGTTGATGGTGAGATTTTTTTCGGAGAAAGCGGGGCTTGAATTTTTGCTCAGTCATCTTATTAGGTTGTACCGGCCCTTTCACCCTTGAGGTCTGCTAACGTTACGATGTTGGTCGACCACACCCTTCATCGTTGATGATGAGGAAGATGGATATCGAGGATGGATGAGTTATTTTGTCCGAGTACGGACCACTGACATTATCCCTATAGAGCTTATGCCATTCCCTGAGGAATGAAATTATACATGTAAGTGGTGCATTCTGCGCTTTCTCAATTTTGCTTATAGCGAGAACTGGTTTCGTAACCGTGACTTCCTTTCTTCCTCTGCAGCGGTTTTATGGGCACCGAGTGATGTTCCTGATCTGTCGAATTAGGTATGAGAATTGGAAACCTACTCGACCTATGAGGAGCGCAAGTGGCGAGCTTTGTCCAGGGGAAGATGGGAAGCAAAATACCATGGTGAGTGCTGTGCTATTCTTTCCTTTCCCTTCTTTCATGTGGGGAAACATATTCCCTATACGTGTATTAATCTTACTGTTGTAGGCATTAGAAATCCTTTTGAGGCGAGGTCATGCTCATTCGTAGAGGGGGAAGGGTTACCAACTTCCAGGCTAAAGAACGGTAACAATGAACGAGAGGTGCTTTCACAGGGTGATGGCGCTTAAAGTAAGGCAGAGCAGGACCGGGGCTTTGGAGCGGAAGCATCATCCGAGCCTGTCATGTACGCGGCTCCCGGTACAGGAAAGAGGGTTTCTCCATTGTTTTCACCTTTTTATTCCATCGATAGCATTTCGAGAGATACAATAAACCGGGGTCGCATACACCGAGTGACCATGCTTCGACCGGAGTAGGCTCTTCCAGGGCCAAACGGACTAGATTGGAAGGTGTATGTTTGGCCTTCGAGGAAGCCCAATGACTTCACTTTGCGGTGAGTTTCGACATAGGTGTTTCGAGCTTTGCGCATTCCCTTCCTTATCGTGCTTTCTTTTGAAGGCATTCAACAAGCTTAAGTCCAGGATACTTCGTTGTAAAGCCAAGCGATGGAAAGCTCTGGAAGAGGAGAGATCCCTGAGGCTCCTTTGTGATGAAAAAAAAATCAAGTTGGTACATTTGCAGTATGAGGCGGGCCGGATCTTGAATTATGAAAACCATCTTAAGGAGCAAGTAATTTTCTGTCCTAGGTCAGTGTGCACCCCACCTCCTTGTGACAGTGCTTTGGTTCATAAAAAAAAGATTGCGAAGCTCGAGTCCGAGCTTTCAAAAGTCAGGGCTGAGATCGTTAATGGCCGAGCAGAAGCTGCAGCGAGCCGGACTAAGGCTGACCAGAAGATGGTGATCTATTCAAAGGATGCTGCCGATGCTCAAGATGAGCTGAGAAGTATCCTCGACCGCGAAATGAGGATTGAAGAATATGCTCGCTGCAAATCTTGAAGAAAGACCCTCAAAGAGATCTATCCTAGGGGCTTCACCCTCTCGGAGGAATTGGCGCTAGCAAGGGCAGACGAGGGTGATGCTCGATTGCTTTTGCTCGACGCCGAAGAAAGTGAAGATGAGGCCGGCAGGCCATAGCCCCCGGGGTGGCATACATTTTGCCATCTGTATGAAGCATTTTTTAAGCATGTTTGTAGATGGAGATTGCGCTTTCTCGCACATGTGTATGAAAGAAACCTTGCAGCTTTATTTCCTTTGTATCTCTTACTGTCTTGAATTTGGCCATCGGACTGGTCTTCGAGTTGGTAGGAATCCTTAGAGTCATAATATGGCCTTGGGGCTCGTTGGACTAGCACGTAGGTTCTGACGCATTTTCGCTCTTAGGCATAATTAGGCCATCTGCTTTGGGTAAAGTCCTTGAGTCGGGCATCGACTCGAGATTATTTAGCCTTCGAATGGCAGAACTTTAAGATAGCAAAAGTGGCTCTTACACTTTTGGTCGATGTGACCTTTTTATGAGGGCTGGCAACAATGTCTCTTACGTCGTGGGCCGATGTGACCTTCTATTGTATGTGGGTTGGCGACAATGGCTCTTACGCCTTGCTTTCAAGCGTATTTAGATAATTGTTTTGGGTCCAGTCTCCGAATCGGGTTACGACTCGAGCTCATTTTAACCCTCAAGTTTTTAGATTTCAAGTTGGCGACAGTGGCTCTTATGCTTTAGGTCGATGCGACCTTTTTTGTGTATGGCCCTGAGGCTCATTAGGCTGGCGACAATAGCTCTTACATGCTTGGTCGATGCGACCATTTATGTTGGCTTTATTTTCCTCTCATTAAGGACTTTTGAAGTAATTTTTGCCTGGCTCATCGTCGGTTCAGGAACAACCTCGATTTCGAGTAACTTACGGCGATGTTTGAGCACCTCGGGAGTTTTGGTTCGAATGCTAAGTAGCTTGAAGCCTGTGATTTGGAGCTGACATGGTCGAAGCGCTTGTGCCTATGCCGAGGGTAGCCTATTTAACTGTTTTTTTTTTCGAAGTAGATTCGGAGTAATTTGAAGGCCTGTGTGGGCTGGCGATAATGGCTCTTATGCCTTGTAGCGACATTCGGGCATCCTCGAGTCACGTTAGTTCAGCTGGTACAGCCGTATGACTGGAGTCTTTTGTATTTGGCTGGAGCCTTTGAGTCTCGAGTAAAATAGTTTCAGCATCTATATCGAGGGTATGCCTTTTTAAGGGTCTTACAAGTTCGATATATAGCCGAAACTTTGGGATCAGGTATATGCGTTTAGTGAGGTTTTACAAGTTTTATATGCCATTGAGGTCTTACAGATTTTTCATGTCGTTGAGGTCTTACAGCTTTTACATGCCATTGAGGTCTTATAGTTTTTGCATGCTGTTGAGGTCTTACAGTTTTTGCATGCCGTTAAGGTCTTACAATTTTTACATGCCATTGAGGTCTTATAGTTTTAGATACTTGCTACAAGTATTGTTCATGCCTTGCTTGAGGTCTTACAAATATGATCGCTGCCTTATGTAGGCCTTACGAGACCGAGTCTACCCGCTCGGGGTCTTATGGCCTCGGGTTTTGATAAGTTGATGGAGGTGGTGCTTGATGGAAGTCCCTGAGTCATCGAGAGTTTCTTGACTCGGGAGCCATTTTTTTCAAACATTGCATTGCCTTGTCGAGGGCATACGATTTTGGAGATCCCTACCCTGAGGTCGTGCGTTTTTCTTTTGAGATTTTGATGCTAGTCCCCGAGTATTCAGGGTACTTTTGGCGTTGGAGATGTTTCGCAATTTCTGCGTTGCCTCATCTGAGGGCTTATGATTTTGGAGTCCTGCCCTGGAGGTCGTTTAGGTGTTGAATTGTTGACACTAGTCCCCGAGTGTTCAGGATGTTTTCGGCGGAGGAGTTGTTTTTGCGAAGGTGTTGAGCCTCTTTTGGAGCGTGAAATGCTTTGATAACAAATATTCTTCAATTATTTGGTATAAGTGTGCACGTTTTATCCGTCGGGGCCCGGCTATATGGACACAGCTTGTTCGACCGTTTGGCCCGGTACATTATTTTCCTATAAGGACCCGATTCGGCGTCTCTTGGCTTTTTCGAGCGGATGACCTTCGGGGGAGGGGGGGGGATACCCCTCAGCGTTCGAGGTTGATTGCAAAAGAAGCCTCGGATACTTGTTGAGTCTCCCTTAGGCAACATGCAAATGTTGCCTCGTTAAAAACCTTGCCGATAAAACCCTTTTCGGGACAGAAACTCAGTCGAAGGAAAAGAGTGCAACGAATGCTTTACAACCTTAAGGTTTTCGAGCTGGGTTAACATTCTGACTGCTTCGATAAGGCGCCTGCATAAGGGTTAGTTTGAAATAAGAAATGAAAAGTAAGATGGTTATACCTTATTGTGAGATGCGTCGGTGGTGTTTTGAGGACCGATATGTCCTAATCACTCGAAATGCGGATGCGGTACGGTCCTTTATTTCATTTAATCGGTCTTGATCGAGGGTGTGGCTTGACTACCTTTTGTCTCTTTTGCGAGCGGAGGTACGGGCGGCGGTACCATGCCATGCATCGCGAACATTACCCTTGCCGCAAGATGTTCCCCGTAGACGGTTTTAATTCAATCTTTTTTTGGGAATTTCATCATTTGGTGAAGAATGGATGGTACTGCTCTCATGCATTGTATCCACGGCCATCCAAACAAGGCGTTATACCTCATATCTCCTTCGATGACATGGAATTTGGCATTTTGGGTCGTGCCGGACACGGTGACTGGCAGTGTGATTTCTCCTTTTGTTGTTTCACTTGCCATGTTGAATTCGTTGAGGACTCGAGTGGTGGGCACGATTTGGTCAAGCAGTCCAAGCTACTTTATCACCCTTGACCTGATAATGTTGGCCGAGCAACCTGGATCCACGAGTACATATTTTATTTGAAAAGAATTTACAAGAAAAGAGATTACTAGTGCGTCATTGTGAGGCTATGACAAGGTCTCGGTGTCCTCTTCGCTAAAAGTGAGGGCATCCTCGTGTATGTACCCTCGGGTTCACTTTTCTCTGGTGATGGATATTTTTGTCCTTCTCATTATGGGTTCCTACGGGGCATCGACGCCTCCCAAGATCATGTGGATGACATGTTGTGGCTCATTTATTTCATTTTTCTTGTCCGCCTCTATTTCTCGGAACTGATTTTTGGCTCGGTCACTGAGGAATTCCTGGAGGTAACCTTTATTAATTAGTCGAGCTACCTCCTCTCGGAGTTGGAGGTAATCCTCGGTCCTGTGGCCATGCATGTTGTGAAATTCACACACTAAGTTATGATTCCTTTGTGAAGGGTCCGATTGTACAGGCCTGTGCCACCTGGCGTCTCTGATTTTACTAATGGAGAACACGATGTTTGATACATCGACGTTGAAGTTGTATTTTAATAAGTAAGGTGTCCCCGAGGATCTTGTCCTCGATCTATACTTCGATCATTGCGATGTCGATTGCGCCTCGGGGCGTTTTCCTGTCTTCGATGTACGGCTGATATCTTTCTTTGTTTGGTTTTGGATCCTTTATCAAGAGCCTACTTGGGTATACTGAGCCCGAGGGGGCTCCCAACTAGTCATCTTCGGCCCTGATTTTCGACTGGTACCAGTTGTGGATGTCCAACCAGGTCACAGCTGGATACTCGATCAGATTCTATTTTAATTGTTTTTAAGCCACCGAGCTTCGTTCATTCAGGCCTTGAGTGAAAGCCTGCACTGCCCAATCGTCGAAGACTTGCGGTAGCTTCATCCGTTCCATTTAAAAGTGATATATGAATTCTCGCAGCATCTTATTCTCCCTATGCTTAATTTTGAAAATGTCGGACTTCCTCGTCACTACTTTGATGGCACCGGCATGTGGCTTTACGAAGGAGTCTGCTAGCATGGCGAATGAGTCTATGGCCCCCTTTGAGAGTGTTTCCTTGAACGTTTTTAGTAATATGGACTCGATCTCGTTGTTCTCTATATCATTGCCCTTTATCGTGCAAGTGTAGGCAGTAACGTGTTCATTAGGGTTTGAGGTCCCGTTGTACTTTGGGAGTTCCGACATTTTGGACTTCTTTGGAAAGGGTATCAGGCCAGTTCTTCGGGGAACGACCTTTGTATGAACTTTTTCGGATCCATACCTTTCAGGACTAGGGGTGCACTCGAAATCTGGTCGACCTTGGAGTTGTAGGTCTCGACCTTCTTATCGTTGGCTTCTATCATTTTCTCGCCGACTCAATCCTTTTGGTGAGGTCCTCGAGCATTTTTACTATGACAAGTGTCGGTCATCGACCCGTTATTGCTCGATCTCTCCAGTAACTGTTCGGCTAGGGAAGCTGTCCGCAGAGCTATCGTGCTAGGAGTTTCTGGTGACTTTGCAGCTGAGCAATAGCCAGTTGTTATGCCTGCAACATTTCAAAAATAACATGAAGTCTAACCTCACATTCTTCCCTAGTTGGTGTTTTATGTGCTTCTTGTTGATCCCCTTATCGCACACTCCTGTCAGTGTGGAAGCTTATGTCGATGCGCTGGGTGTCACGTGAGACCGCGTCCATAGTGACCGGCTTTGGTGCATTCTCAGGGTTTTGTGGGGGCACAACAACGCCTGGAACAACCACATCGTTTTCTCCATGGTCCTCAAGATTGTTGTTTTCATCTCCGTTTACCGAGTTAGACATTTTGACCTGAAATCGAAGATCTTGGACAAGAAAGGCGTGAAAGATAACTTGTGCTATATAGTAAAACCAGGAAGAAAATAATCACTATTATTTTAAGCCCCACGGTGGTCGCCAAACTATTTAGAATAAAAATGGTAATAACAATTAAATTTGTTGATGGCACTCTAAAAATACGTGATCTATTTTTATGCTACTTTGTTAAGCAGTTGATGCTAAGTATATGAAATTTAGAGACGAAATAAAGTAGAGGAGAGACCTATAATCAAACCGATAGGTTGGTTACTCGGGGTCTCGGGCTTGTCGATTCCGGGCCTCGAGGTCAATCTCAGGGCTCGGCTATGAGCTATTAAGGGTAATCTGGGTAGGTCTAACAGTTATGAGGCAATTAAAGAGGGCTCTTTATGGCCGGCCAATGATAAGTAATAAATGATGAACAAATATGGAGATAATAAATGAAAGCTATAACATCAAGAGAATATGTTAAGAGTGTGAAATAGGGAGTTCTTGTATATTTTCGTGTGGAGCAACTGAAGTGACCAACCCTTACAAAGTGATAGGGATCCCCTTTATATAGGAGGGAAATCACATCATAGTACAACAAGCATTAATTACAAAGATATGGAGATGTGACCACTAGATAACACGCTGACTCGGGTCTTAGAGTAGCTCTCTAGGCTCTGTCAGTCCTAGCCACGTGCCTTGGGAACTCCCCATTTCCACCGTGGCCGTGGTTAACATTATCACAACACCGAGTGTTGACGAACCTCGAGGGAGGAGTCTTGATCGTAGCCTTGTAGCCTGGGGACTTCGAGATGGTCTTCCGAGGTGCTTTGATAATGAGAAATTGGACCCTCCAATTTCACCATATACACGGGTGTATTTTTCTTTTTTTGATGGTGACAAATGGATACTTATGCGGGTTTCTTTGACTGTTTCAGAATCTGCCAAGTTGACTATCTCAGTTTTGTCCAGGTTAGACATAGGCTTATTCTAAAAATTCTCAACTTCTCTGACAATTTCCTCAGGGATTATATCTTCTTCTTCTACTTCTGCTAAATCACTATCCTTATGTTGTGTTGTCTCATTGCATGTCACAGTCGTTGGATCATCAGAATAAGTTATAATAATGCTGTAGAGGAAAAATGAAAAAGATAATAATAAATACTAAAATAACAATGCATTAATTAAATCTTGAAAACATCCAAATGGGTACGGCTCGATGACTCGAGAAATAATTTCAAAACAAAATGTCTTAAAACAAAATATCAAAAATATCTTAAATTCTTAAAATGGCATTAAAACAGATCATTCTAATTGCCAGGATACCCATGAATTCAACGGGCCCGGGATGGTGCACCAGTCCAATTCTTGAGAAAAACTCCCTTCTCCACAGTCTGAATGGTGAGGTCTTCTTCCTCCTCCTCCTCAACTATTGCATTGTAGTCCATGTACTCATCATCCAGAAATAGATACCTTAGACTAGCTAAAGCCTCATATTCTTCATATCCCCAAATCACGTCAATCTGTTGAAATGTCCGATGTAGATGCGGTATTGGCTATTCAAGAGGGTAATATGGGCCATGCCATGGCGGCGACAATCATCGTACTCCTGCCAGGTGTACTGATACCCAAGTCCGAAGGTGGTACCGTGATGTTTTGGTTGTATTGGCTTAGTGATACCTTGGAGATTCTTACCGAGACCATTATCGGGTTCATACCTTATCCATAACAGTATGCTTTCGATCTTATTACTCCACCACTTGTCTTTCTCTATTGCATTGACACACTTGATGCGATGGTACATTTATACACCCAACTTTCTTCTATTCTCAACAACCGAAACTGTTTGATTGGTGCAGATGGGATTACTTCCGCCTCCATGAATGATCACCTTCTGATGGTTCCATTCGAACTTCACGGCCTGGTGTAGCGTAGAAGCTATAGCTCCACCAGCATGTATCCAAGGTCGTCCCAACAAAAGATTGTACATAGAAGATATGTCCAATACTTGAAACTCAACATCAAACCAAGTCAGGCCCATCTGCAAACAAAGGTTGATTTCTTCAATTGTGGCCCTTTGAAACCCATCAAATGCTTTTACATTCATACTCCCTACTTATATCTCATGGAAATCTTTACCCAACCATTTCAAAGTAGTCAATGGACAAATGTTGAGGCTCGAACCCCTATCTATTAGGACTCTGGCGATGAATATGTCCTCGAACTGTATTGTGATATGTAGTGACCTATTGTGACTCAGTCCTTCAGGTGGTAGTTCATCTTCGTGAAAGGTGATCTTGTGGCTCTCCGATACTTGCTCAACCATGTTGGCCATCTCTCCAGTGTCGTTGGTCACGTATGCTTCATTCAATACTTCCGTTAATGCATTTCTATGCGTCTCAGAATTCTGAAGCAGTGACAGAATGGAAATCTGAGCAGGGGTTTTGTTCAAGTGATCCACCACAGAGTACTTCATTGCTTGCACTTTCCTCCAAATATCATTTGGGTTGGTTTCGATGATAGGTTGTTTAGGAGCGGCTTCTTTACTTGTTCCTCCCAAATGCACGAGTGTCTAAACTCAATCGGTCATGGTCATGCCTTGTGCGGCACCTGTTTCTTCCATATTCCCTTTTTATTTCCTTCTCACCTCTACATCATAGTCCCATGATATAGCATTAGAATTAAAGGACAGTGTGGGTGCTACCGTCACAGTGAAGGGTATGGTGATTTTCACCTTAAACGGAGCTTATGCGGCTGATGGTGTTGTTGTTTTAAACTCAAACGGAGTTGGCGCGGCTATTTCAACCTCAATTGGTGACTGAATGTATTGTGGTTTCATCTCCTTCACGAATGAGTCCAATTGATCCGAAGGGATCCCATTCTTCATCAGTTTCTATTACATTTACCCTGTCACGACCCTAGTTCACCAACCGTGAACATGTCATGACGGCACCTAGTCTCTGTGACCAGGTAAGCCTAACACTTGCGGAAACATAATAATTGCGGAAAAATAGAATACCATAGTTAATTATATAAAAAGGAAATTGTACTGAATGCCGCTCGGCATATACGACTCAATATCTTAAGACTAAAACAAATACCAAAACCAGGAAACTCACGGGAAAACATAGGCTACAGAAATGTATAGTGAGGCTCCAAACTCTAGAATATCTAACAAACGGAAGGAAAGAGAACTAAGTACTAAAGATAGAATAAAGAGGGAGACTCGTCGGTCTGCGGACGCGGCAGATCTACCTCGAAATCTCCGTAGTCCTCCTGCCTCACTGATAGTGCGCCTGAGTAGAGGTACCTGGATCTGCACATGAAAAAAAACATGCGCAGAAGAGGCGTGAGTACACCACAGTGGTACTCAGTAAGTGCCAAGCCTAAACTCGGTTGTGTAGTGATGAGGAAGGTCAGGGCCCTACTGAGGTTAAATAAAATATAAAGATGACAGGATAAGATAAGCAGTGCAATTGAGAACTTACAGTAAGAATCTATGCAGGATAATAAGAGTACAATAACAGAAACAATGATGAAAGCAAACCATAAGGAAAGTAACCGGGGATCACTAAGTATCCCGAGGATCTCTTAGTATCCTCGACATGTACTAGGGACCTCTTGGTATCCCGAGGATCTCTCGGTATCCTCAATATAAGCCAGGGATCTCTTGGTATACCGAGGATCTCTTGGTATCCTCAATATGTGCTAGGGATCTCTTGGTATCCCGAGGAACTCTCGGTATCCTCAATATATGTGCCGGGGATCTCCCGGGAATCTAACCTGTAGTCCCAAAGTAAATGTGTAGTGGGAATCTCCCGGGAATCTAACCCATAGTCCCAAAGTAAATGTGCAGGGGGAATCTCCCAAGAATATCACCCGTAGTCCCAATTTAAAACACATAGCAACAACACAAGAATATTAAATTAAACGATAATTTCGTACCAAGTAAACATTTACTTCTAGCCTAACATGCTTCACCTAATGCAATTCAGGCAATTTAAGCAAATGGGCAATTAAGTCAATTAAACATGCCTTTCTAGACTAGCAACATGCTAAATTCACAAGTAGAATAAAACAAGAAAAAAACTCAATTGAAATACTTAAGGAAAAACCGGATTTTCAACAATTAGCTCAAGGTACGCGCTCGTCACTTCACGTACAGGGCATTTCAATTATCAAATAGAGCACATCCTAAGGGGAAAGGTCCCCCACACAAGGTTAGACAAGCCACTTACCTCGAATTCTCCAAACTCAACTCACGCTTCTAGAATAGCTTTACCCCTCGAATTCACCACCCAACCGCTAGAATCTAGTCATCAATTGCTTGAATGCATTAATAAATACTATTGGAACTAACACCAATGCATAAAAATAGTTTTTACAAGGTTTTTCCCAAAAAGGTCAAAAATACCCCCGGACCCACGTGGTTGAAACTCGAGGTTCGGACCAAAACCCAGTTACCCATTCTCCCACGAGTCCAAATATATGTTTTGTTTTGAAATCGGACCCCAAATTGAGTTCCAACTTCTCAATTTGTAGAAAACCTAGGTTCTACCAAAACACCCAATTTCCCCATGAAAATCTTTGATTTGAAGTTGAAATCATGTTAAAAGATGTTAAGAAGTGAAGAAATTAAGTTAGAAATCACTTACCAATGGTTTTGGAGAAGAAAAGCTGTTTGGAAAATCGACTCTTAGGTTTTGGGTTTTTGAAAAGTAGAAAAAATGACTGCAGTCCCGAATATATACTTTTGCTGGGGGCTGGCGCGGACCGCGCAGAAATGCACCGTGGTCGCGCCGAGGGAGGGAAGAAGTGGCCTTTCCCTGTACCCACCCAGTGCGGACCGCACTGATTTAGTGTGCGGCCGCGCTGGTCGACCCTCTGAACTCCACCACGCGGACCACACAGAAAATCACCGCGGTCGCGTGGCTGCCAGCGCGGACCGCACGGAAATGACCGCGGCCGCACTGGGGCCTACAACTTCTGATTTTTTTAAGCCTAAGACCTCCCGGGCCCCACTCAAAACTCACCCGAGCCCTCGGGGCTCCAAACCAAATATTCATATGATCTCAAAAACACCTTACGGACTTACTCGTGCGATCAAATCGCCAAAAACGACATCATATACATAGGATCAAGCCTCGAAACACATGATTTTCTTTCAACTTTCATAAAACTAAAATTCCCCATTTTAAGTCCGAAATACGTCATATGACGTCTGTTTTTAGCCAAACTTTACAGATAGTGCTTAAAACATATTTAAGACTCGTACCGGGTGTCGGAACCAAAATACGAGCCCGATACCACAGTTTTCTGATCAATTTTCTTCTTCCTTTTCCTTAATTAATTTCATAAAACAATTTCACACAAAAATTCATTTCTCGGTCTTGGGACCTCGGAATTTGATTCTGGGCACACTCCCAAGTTCTATATTTTTCTATGGACCCTCCAGGACCGTCGAATCACAGGTCCGGGTCCATTTACCCAAAATGTTGACCGAAGTCAATATTATGCATATTAATATCAAAATTCATCAAATGTTTCACATAATTCGCATATTTCAACATAAAAGCTTTTTGGCTATGCGCCCGGACTACGCATGCAAATCGAGGTAACTAACAGTGAGTTTTTCAAGGCCTCGAAAGCATGGAACAAGGAAGAATTACGGTGATGACCCTTTGGGTCGTCACATTCTCCACCTCTAAAACAACCATTCGTCCTCGAACGAGCAAAAGAAAGAAGTACCTGAGTTGGGAAATAAATGAGGATAACGGCTTCGCATATCAGACTCGGACTCCCAGGTCGATGCCTCAGGAGGCTGACCTCTCCACTGAACACGCACTGAAGGAAAACTCTTCGACCTCAACTGTCGAACCTGTCGGTCTAGAATAGCCACCGGCTCCTCCTCATATGACAGATCCTTGTCCAATTGATAGTGCTGAAATCCAACACATGCGATGGATCGACGTGATACTTCCGGAGCATAGATACATGAAACGCGGGATGCACAGCTGACAAGCTAGGTGGCAAGGCAAGTCTATAAGACACCTCTCCCACACGATCAAGAATCTCAAATAGAACGATGAACCTAGGGCTGATCTTGCCCTTCTTCCCAAATCTCATCACGCCCTTCATAGGCGATACACGGAGCAATACCCGCTCACCAACCATGAAAGCAACATCTCTGACCTTACGGTCTGCATAACACTTCTATCTGGACTGAGCTGTACGAAGTCTATCCTGAATAATCCGGACATTATCCAAGGCCTCCTAAACCAAATCAATACCCAATAATCGAGCCTCTCCCGGCTCAAACCATCCAACTGGAGATCTACACCGTATCCCATATAAAGCCTCATACGGTGCCATCTGAATACTGGACTGATAGCTGTTGTTGTAAGCAAACTCCGCTAAAGACAAAAACTGGTCCCACGAGCCTCCAAATTCAATAACACAGGCTCGGAGCATAGCTTTAAGAATCTGAATAGTCCTCTCGGAATGACCGTCCGTCTGGGGATGAAATGTTGTGCTCAACTGCACCTGGGTGCCTAACTCTCGCTGAACTGCTCTCTAGAAATGCGAGGTAAACTGCCGACCCTGGTCTGAAATGATAGATATGGGCACCCCATGAAGGCGGACGATCTCCCTGATGTAAATCTCAGCTAATCTCTCGGATGAATAGGTGGCTGCAACGGGAATAAAATGCGCTGACTTGGTCAGCCTATCAACAATAACCCAAACCTCATCAAACTTCTTCTGAGTCAACGGAAGTCCAGTAACGAAGTCCATAGTGATTCGCTCCCACTTCCACTCGGGAAGCTCAATCCTCTAAAACGACCCACCAGGTCTCTGATGCTCATACTTAACCTGCTGACAATTCAAACACTGTGCCACATATGCCACAATATCTTTCTTCATTCTACACCACCAATAATGTTGCCGCAAATCCAGATACATCTTCGCGGCGCCCGGATAAATACAGTACCGGGAGCTATGGGCCTCCTTTAAAATCAATTCCCGAAGCCCATCCACGTTAGGCACACAAACTCGACCCTGCAATCTAAATACACCATCATCTCCCAAGGTTACTTTCTTGGCACCTCCATGTTGTACCGTGTCTCTCACGTCACACAAATGGGTATCATCGAACTGCCGATCACAGATATGCTCCAATAATGAAGAACGAGCGACCGTGCAAGCTAATACTCGACTAGGCTCAGAAATGTCCAACCTTACAAACTGATTTGCCAAAGCCTGAACGTCCAAAGCAAGAGGTCTCTCACCGACCGGGATATAAGCAAGACTGCCATACTGGCTGACTTCCTACTCAAGGCATCGACCACCACATTGGCCTTTCCCGGGTGATATAAGATAGTGATGTCATAATCTTTCAACAATTCCAACCACCTCCTCTACCTCAAATTCAACTCCTTTTGCTTGAACAAATACTGAAGACTCTTATGATCCGTGAACACCTCACACGTCACACCATATAAGTAATGGCGCCAAATCTTTAGAGCGTGAACAATGGCAGCTAACTCAAGGTCGTGAACAGGGTAGTTCTTCTCATGTATCTTCAACTGTCTGGACGCGTAGGCAATCACCCTACTATCCTGCATCAACACCACTCCGAGGCCAACCCTCAAGGCATCGCAATAGACTGTATAAGGCCCCGAACCTGTAGGCAGTATCAAAATTGGGGCTGTGGTCAAGGCTGTCTTGAGCTTCTGAAAGCTCGCCTTACACTCCTCCGTCCACTGAAATGGAGCACCCTTCTAGGTCAACCTAGTCATAATGGCTGCAATTGATGAAAACCCCTCCACAAAACGACGGTAGTAGCCAGACAAACCAAGGAAACTGCGGATCTCGGTAGCTGAGGATGGTCTGGGCCAACTCTGCACGACCTCTACCTTCTTTGGATCCACCTGAATACCTTCACTCGAAATCACGTGGCCTAAGAATGCCACTGAATCCAACCAAAACTCACATTTCGAGAACTTAGCATATAACTTCTTCTCTCTCAGAGTCTGAAGCACAGTTCCCAAGTGCTGCTCATGATCTTCCCCACTCCGGGAATACACCAGAATATCATCAATAAAGACAACGACAAACGAGTCAAGATATGGGCGGAACACACTGTGCATCAAATGCATAAAGGGTGCTGGGGCATTGGTCAGCCCAAATGACATAACAAGGAACTTGTAATGGCCATACCGAGTCCTGAAAGCAGTCTTCCAGATATCTGGTTCACGAATCTTCAACTAATGGTGACCTGAGCGCAAATCAATCTTAGAAAATACCCGTACGCCCTGAAGCTGGTCAAACAAATCATCGATACGAGGCAAATGATAACGGTTCTTAACTGTAATTTTGTTCAACTGGCGATAATCAATACACATACGCATAGAATCATCTTTTTTCTTTACAAACAAGACATGAGCACCCCAAGGCGATACACTAGGCCAAATAAAACCCTTATCAAGCAATTCTTGCAACTGATCCTTCAACTCCTTCAACTCAGGAGGAGCCATACGATATGGGGGAATAGAAATGGGCTGAGTGCCCGGCAACAGATCAATGCCAAAATCAATATCTCTATCAGGCGGCATGCCTGGAAGATCAGCTAGAAACACATCGGGAAAATCCCGTACTACTAGAACTGAATCAACTGAAGGAGTATCAATACTAACGTCTCTCACATTAGCTAAATACGCGGCACACCCCTTTCCAACCATACGCTGAGCTTTAAGAAAAGAGATAACTCTACTGGGAGTGTGATCTAAAGTACCACTCCACTCAACACGCGGAATAGCTGGCATAGCCAACGTCACGGTCTTGGCATGACAATTAAGAATAGCATAATGGGGTGACAACTAGTCCATGCCTAGAATAATATCAAAATCAACCATGCTGAGTAACAATAGATCTGCTCTGGTCTCAAAACCATGAATAGTGACCAAACACGACCGATAAACGCGGTCCACAACAATAGAATCTCCCACAGGACTAGATACATAAACAGGAGAACTCAACGAATCTCGGGCTACACCCAAATGCGAAGCGAAATAAGAAGACACATAAGAATAAGTGGAGCCTGGATCGAATAGAACCGATGCATCTCTGTGACAGACTAGTATAATACCTGTGATGATGGAATCGGAGGCAACAGCCTCGATACGAGCAGGAATGGCATAATATCTGGCCTGGCTTCCCCCTCTAGGGCGAACTCTACCTCCCCGACCTCCACCTCTAGCTGGCTGAGTAGGTGGCGTAGCAACTGGAGCTATAACCATAGCTTGAGAGCTCTGCGGGGCACGCTGTGGCTGAGAAGTGTGTGGAGGTGCACCCCTCCCAAGTCTACGGCAATCCCTCACCACGTGGTGTGTGTCACCACACTCGAAACAAGCTCTGGGAGGACGCAGTGGCTGTGACTGGCTAGGGCCAGGTCTGCTAGACTGGCCTCTAAAAGCACCCCACGCAGGAGGGGCGCTAGAAACCGGAGATGCATAGTATGGCTCCTAAGATCTGGGAGGAGTTCGAGCATTGCTAGATGCTGAGAGAGCTGAATGAATGGGGTGACTCATATAGCCCCTACCATGATGACCTACAGCTGGGGTACGGGCACCAGAATAATGGCCCGACTCACGAGACCTCTTGGCCTCCCTCTCCTCTCTCTCCCTAGCATGCATACCCTCAATCCTCCTAGCAATGCTCACCACCTGCTGATAAGAAATGTCCATCTCTAACTCACGAGCCATGCTAGATCTGATGGGAGGAATAAGCCCCTCAATGAACCGGCGAACCCTCTCATGGACAGTAGCAACCAAGGCTGGTGCATGCCTAGCTAATCTGGTGTAACGGATAGCATACTCTAAAACAGTCATAGCACCCTGGCGCAAATGCTCAAACTCTGCACGCCATGCTTCCTTGAGGCTCTGAGTGACGAACTCTCTCAAAAACATGTCTGAGAACTGGTACTGCAGTCTGTACAAGAATGATCTCTAGGACCTGCTCAACGTGCACTCGCTGCTTAGGAGTGCGGGCGGCGGGAGTCTGTGCCCCTCCCCCGGCCTGGGATGTGGCTGCAGCAAGGGGAATGAACCCTGCCTGAGCCACCATGGTGTACATACTCATAAACTGTGCCAATGTCTCCTGAAGGGCTGGAGTAGTAGTGGTTGTAGGCGTGTCGGGTGCCTGAACTCCGGCTGGATCTGCTGGCGGTACCTCAGCGGCAGCTCGCGCAGGTGCTCTGGCTGCACCTCATGTGCATCCACGGCCTCTGCCCCGACCCCTACCTCTGACGGCTGCAGGAGGGGGTGCGGGTGCCTGATCGTCCCGAGTAGCACGTGTCCTCACCATTTGTGAGAGAATAGAAGACAAAAGTTTAGAATTGATGTAAAAAATAACGCACGACGAGGAGATCAATGAAGTGAAGAATTTTTCCTAAACAGTTACATAGCCTCTCGTAGATAAGTACAGACGTCTCCGTACCGATCAGCGAGACTCTAATAAACCGGCCTGTGTTCTGTGACTCCTATGAACCTAGAGCTCTGATACCAACTTGTCACGACCCTAGTTCACCAACCGTGAACATGTCATGATGGCACCTAGTCTCCGTGACCAAGTAAGCCTAACACTTGCGGAAACATAATAATTGTGGAAAAATAGAATACCATAGTTAATTATCTAAAAAGGAAATTGTACTGAATGCCGCTCGACATATACGACTCAATATTTCAAGACTAAAACAAATCCCAAAACCCGGAAACTCACGGGAAAACACAGGCTACAGAAATGTAAAGTAAGGCTCCAAACTCTAGAATATCTAACAAACGGAAGGAAAGAGAACTAAGTACTAAAGATAGAATAAAGAGGGAAACTCGTCGGTCTGCGGACGCAGCAGATCTACCTCGAAGTCTCCGTAGTCCCCCTGCCTCACTGATAGTGCGCCTGAGTAGAGGTAACTGGATCTGTACTTGAAAAAAAAACATGCGCAGAAGAGGTGTGAGTACACCACAACGGTTCTCAGTAAGTGCCAAGCCTAACCTCGGTTGGGTAGTCACGAGGAAGGTCAGGGCCCTACTAAGGTTAAAAAAATATAAAGATGACAGGATAAGATAAGCAGTGCAATTGAGAACCTACAGTAAACATTTACTTCTAGCCTAACATGCTTCACCTAATGCAATTCAGGCAATTTAAGCAAATAGGCAATTAAGTCAACTAAACATGCCTTTCTAGACTAGCAACATGCTAAATTTACAAGTAGAATAAAACAAGAAAAGAACTCAATTGAAATACTTAAGGAAAAACCGTATTTTCAACAATTAGCTCAAGTACCGCTCGTCACCTCACATACAGGGCATTTCAATTATCAAATATAGCACGTCCTAAGGGAAAAGGTCCCCCACAAAAGTTTAGACAAGTCACCTACCTCGAATGCTACCAACTCAACTAACGCTTATAGAATAGCTTTACCCCTCGAATTCACCACCCAACCGCTCGAATCTAGTCACAAATTGCTTGAATGCATTAATAATTACTATTGGAACTAACCCCAATGCATAAAAATAGTTTTTACAAGGTTTTTCCCAAAAAGGTCAAAAATACCCCCGGACCCACGTGGCCGAAACTCGAGGTTCGGACCAAAACCCGGTTACCCATTCTCCCACGAATCCAAATATATGTTTTGTTTTGAAATCGGACCCCAAATTGAGGTCCAACTTCTCAATTTGTAGAAAACCTAGGTTCTACCCAAAACACCCAATTTCCCCATGAAAATCTTTGATTTGAAGTTGAAATCATGTTAAAAGATGTTAAGAAGTGAAGAAATTAAGTTAGAAATCACTTACCAATGGTTTTGGAGAAGACATGTTGTTTGGAAAATCGCCTCTTAGGTTTTGGGTTTTTGAAAAGTGGAAAAAATGACTGAAGTCCCGAATATATATATACTTTTGCTGGGGGCTGGCGCGGACCGCGCAGAAATGCACCGCGGTCGCGCAGAGATAGGGAAGAAGTGGGCTTTATTTGAACCCACCCAGCGTGGACCGCACTGATTTGGTGCGCGGCCGCGCTGGTCGAACCTCTAAACTCCACCACGCGGACCGCACAGAAAAGCACCGCGGCCGTGTGGCTGCCAGAGCGGACCGCGCGAAAATGACTGCGGCCACACTAGGGCCTGCAACATCTGAACCTGCATTTTTTTAAGCCTAAGACCTCCTGGGCCCCACTCAAAACTCACCCGAGCCCTCGGGGCTCCAAACCAAACATTCATATGATCTCAAAAACACCTTACGGACTTACTCGTGCGATCAAATCGCCTAAAACGACATCATATACATAGGATCAAGCCTCAAAACACATGATTTTCTTTCAACTTTCATAAAACTTAAATTCCCCATTTTAAGTCCGAAACACGTCATATAACGTCCGTTTTTAGCCAAACTTTACAGATAGTGCTTAAAACATATTTAAGACTCGTACCGGGCGTCGGAACCAAAATACGAGCCCGATACCACAGTTTTCTGATCAATTTTCTTCTTCCTTTTCCTTAATTAATTTCAGAAAACAATTTCACACAAAAATTCATTTCTCAGGCTTGGGACCTCGGAATTTGATTCCGGGCACACTCCCAAGTCCCATATTTTTCTGCGGACCCTCCAGGACAGTCGAATCACAGGTCCGGGTCTGTTTACCCAAAATGTTGACCGAAGTCAATATTATGCATATTAATATCAAAATTCATTAAATGTTTCACATAATTCGCATATTTCAACATAAAAGCTTTTCGGCTACGCGCCCGGAATGTGCACACAAATCGAGGCAACTAACAGCGAGGTTTTAAAGGCCTCGGAAGCACGGAACAAGGAAGAATTACGGTGATGGCCCTTTGGGTCGGCACATACTCCCTCGCCCCTGTGATCCGGGAGGGGATTGTTGCGGACATTAGGTGCAACCTTTTTTTCATGTATAACCTTGGTGTCAATCAAAGTCTGGATCTTATCTTTCAAAGTGCGACATTCATCAATAGTGTGTCCCTTATGCCCGAGTGATAGGCACATGTCTTGTTCAGATTGACCGAAAGGGAAGAGTTTTCCATAGCAACAGCGGGAATGTGGGTGACATAACTGTAAGATGGAAGCCTTTAGACTTTTATAGAGCTGATCAATGGGTTCAACAATAGGAGTGTATTGTCTCGGTGGTCTACTGTCAAAATTTGGTTTGGGTTTTTGGTAGTTTTGGCGGGCTAGTGATGGTGAGTGGTAATATGTAGGTTGTGTGTTATAAGTATCGTAGGTGGTGGTAGGTTGCCGGTATCTAGGAGGTGAAGGCTGATATGTGGGTGATGGAGTTTGGTATGTGAGGGGAGATTTTGGCCCTTGGTCCACCATCATGGCTCCTACTTCTTTCTTTTTGGATATACCCCTTAACTGCAAAGCGTTATTCATAGCCTGTAATGCATCAAAATTAGTTACCATTCCACTCTTGATTCCTTCTTCAATTCTTTTCCCCAATTTAATGATGTCAGAGAACTTGTGATTCTCAATAACCATTAACCTTTCGTAGTATTGGGAGCGGGAGATTCAGGTAACAGCAAAATAACAAAGACACGCTTATCAAGGAAGTCTAATTCACAAAGATCAAGTTTGTAATGGTAAGAGCCTAAAAATCTCCAGCAGAGTCGCCATGTTGTCATGCCACTTTTTTCTTGTGAAATTGGGTTTCGACATTGACAACTCTTTTAAGGAAGGGTTTTAAAAAAGAAGAGTTGTCACCTAATGAATTAAGGTACGCTAGAGTACCTATTTGCACATAACTCTGTTTAACCAGTTTGCGTATTCAAAGATCGGGTAAGGGCTCGAAATTACCTCGAAGAGAAGGTGTTAGGCACTCTTCCATGTACACAACTGTGGGTCCCAACCGAACTCAATTATATGAATTAGTCTATGTGATCAAAGATAAGAAAACAAAAGGCTCTAGGGGGTCCATCATTATACACAAATAATTGATAAAAGACAAGGTGGGGGGGGCTCCTAAATGTTTTAGCCTAAAGGATCACCCCGTGCAATATAAATATTACTTCGTAACTCCCTAAAGATGGGTGTTACTCATATTATTCAGCGGGCACAGACTATCATCTCCTGACACCTGATTACTATCTTTAAGTTGTTACCTAAAGCGCACTAGATGATTCTAAATCGTACCATATGTGTGCACTACTCGTCCATTACCTATGGTACTAGAGGTATTGGGACCTCTATTTTGGATGGTTCCAGACTCAACTTAGGTTGCTCAAAATGGTAAAACTAGGCGACATATAAAACAAGTTGGACTTTTCATTAAAAAAGCAAATAATGGCTAAGATTAGCCTCCACACATTAGGCAGCAACTGCACGCAAACATATTGGCGTATTGCAGTTTTAATAGTTAAGGTTGTTAGGTCCTATACACATGATCTCTATGTGATTCTAGATTTTAATCACACTGGCAGTTTGTGCAAGGTAATTTCTAGGTTATCGCGTAATTGCCTACTAATTATAATTAGAAGCATTTAAACCTATAGACATATTATCTAGGAGACTTATTCATCAGTTGACAGTAATAACAACGAAGAATACTCAGAATTACATAGTTGTTCCTATAGGCATGCTTTCTAGTGATATTTAGCAAGATACTATGTAGAGTCCAGTTTTAGTATTTGGCACAAATGATAACTATCCCTGTAGGCATGAGTTCTACCATTGGTGATTGAAACTGCCATTAGCTCTTATAGGCATGCATATTAACTAAGCGAGTGTGACAATTAATTAAAACCTATAGACAAGATTTCTAAAGAAGCAGATTTGAATATGCTATAATGTAAGTTGAACTTTGTTAATGTATTTCCTATAGGCATGGTATCTAATCACGTAATAGCAAAGTAGACAGGATGTTCACAGAACCTACTTGAGCAAAAATAAAATCCCTATAGACAGGTTATCTAACACGCAACATAGTAAACATCTAGACAAGTTTTCAACACACAATTAGCAGAACATTTCATCGCGTAAAGTGTTACCTACAGGAAGATTATCTAACAATAATAGTGAACATCTATAGGCATATCATCAACATATAATAGCAGAAAGATATATAAGCATGTTATCTACCCATTTCATATAGAATATCAAGATAAAACCATTTCCCAATTTTATTATTGCTCTAATTGTATTTAAAAATAATTATTATAGACCATAATCGAATGAATAAGTTACAAAGTATATAGACTATAGGAATCCTGCAGCAGGCCCAAATACACCTGGATCGGCCAGACCTTCAATTCACAATAACTCCAAAGCCCAATGTTCATAGGTACAACATGGCCACTGGTGAATCATTCACCCATACTTCAAAGATAAGCATACAAAAACCAAATCTCTAGTGTGTCAGAGTTCCCAAGGGCTTCAAGAACTCAAGGGAGTGCTCACACTAGATAAGAATGATTAGAGCAATTCAAGGAAACCTAGGGGCCAAATCCTGGTATGTCAGAGTTCATAAGGGTCTCATATAAACCTTGAGCAGTGCTTACACCAGAAAGTCCAAGGGAAAATAATTAGATTACTTTAGCTTTCAGGCAGCAAAGAATTAGAATTCAGAAGAGTGCAGGACAGGATTAGGAATTATACTTCGGGATAGAATCACACATAGAACATAGACAAACATTTTGAAACTAAGTAGACTTGAAATAAACAAGTTTGAAAATAAACAAAGTCGTAAACTGTTAAGGACCAATTCCTAAACATATTTCACAGAAGACTGTAAGGAATTCAGACTAGGATAAGTCATAGAAAGGCAATTCATTGATTAATAATGAGTCAAGAAGCACATTAGTTATCAGTTAGAACTAATAGAATGGTGAGCGCAGAATTAGATAAATAACATATTAACAAATTTAACAACAAATTAAGGTATACATGATGAACTAGTTTTTTAGGAAAGGTATCAAAACATATCTAATATTAAAAGACAGTCTTAAGTTACACATAATTAAGCAAATTTCATCAATTAGTCTTCTTATTTAAACATGTATAGTTTTGTAGTAGTGAGAGTATTCAAGTTCTTCGCCTGTTAAAGGGGAATGGGGAAGGGTTTTAAATAGAACTGGACTAGGGCACACAAATAAGGCAATAATCAATCAAGTAAAGCATATAACAGTTAACTTAAGGAAAGAAAACTCAGAACTCTATTTAAGGTAAGCCATAGGTAAAGAGACGTGTATAAGCATGTAGATAGAAATTTTAACAAGCAATTAAATAATCAACAGATTTGAAGAATCGAAAACCCCTAAGTTTAGGGTAAGTAAAATTAGAGGATATAATCAAAGGAAAAGCTATAATAAATATACATAGAGACGGACAAACGGAAACATTAAAGATTGAACCAAATTTGGTTCGATTTTGAAGAATTAAAAACCCTAATTTTTAGGGTAAAAAATAGTGAAAAATATCAAGGAAAAATCATGATAAAGATTCACATAGATAGATATACGAAAACATTAAAGTAAAATATATTTTTTTTAAAAAATTAGAGAACCATAACATATTTAGAAAGATCTGAACCCTAGTTTTAGGGTAAGTAAAGAATCAAGAAAATCTCAGAGATTCACATCATAAAGAGACGAAAATGAACATAGATGGAAAGAAGCTAAGGTCCAAACAAGATTTGGTTCAGAATAAAAGAAGTCGGCTTGCCATGTTAGGCAAGCAATTATGTGATACCATAAACGGGTAGCCAATAGCGAGAAGGGGTCGATAAGGTAAGGGAATCAATGATTGATTCCATATTTGGGTTGGAATCGAAGGGGAAATGGGTGACGGCGCTAGGGTTTCAAAGATGAAGAGAGGAGAAGGTTCGAGAGAGTATAGAGGAATATGTCTTATCAAAATGGTCGCTAGGGTTAAGGGTGGGGATATGAGGAGAAATGTGTGGAGTATTGTGAGTCGTTGATCACTTTTGGCTGTGATTAGGTCGGGTCCTGTACTGGGTTAGAAATTAGGGGGGTTTGGATTGGGCTTAAAGATTGAGCCAAGGGTCTGGGTAGGTAATTTAGGTAATTGGGCTAGGGGTTGGGCCAAATTTAAATAAAAATGAGCCAAATTTTAAATACCTAATTTTAACGAATAAGTAATTTATAAAAATAATAAATGAATACCAAAAAATATCCTTTGTGCACTAAAACGATTTAATATATTTATTTAAAATTTTAAAAATATAAAAGATCATTTTCTGCATAAATAATGTAATTATACACCAATATGGGCTATTGTTGCGAAGATGTGCAATTTAACCTAAACAATACAAATGTAATTATAAAAATGTGCTAAAAATATTTAAACACTATGTTGGGCATAAATGGTGAATTTAAATGATTAAGTCATCATAAAAATAATATGAAGGATAATTATTGGATATTTATACAATAAAAATGCAGAAATAAATTGACTTAAAGCCTTTAAAATTATAAAACAATTATGAAAAATACTTGTGCATGCTTGTAAATCAAATGATGGTGCATGTGCACTATTCTGAAGGCATATATATATATATATATATATATATATATATATATATATATATATATATGGAAAATATGAGAGAGAAAATGGGTATCAACAACGTTCTATAGATGTTATTTTATTTTATGACGATTATGGGAACCCTGTCCTGACTTATATATATTATGGTCATGTTTTCTTAGAAATTTTGGAGATAGTGTCATGTCTATAGTTTTTAGGTATGACATGTCAATGGTCTTGTCGACCCTTATGTATCTATATAAATCTTTTTAAATTAATTATGTGAGTTAAGTTATAATATTGTTACTTATATATATATATATATATATATATATATATATATATATATATATAGAGAGAGAGAGAGAGAGAGAGAGATAGATAGATGGCCTATCATGGCCGGTGACAAGTATTATAGTAAAGAAGGATAAGGTACGTGGCGCTAGGTTGAGTAGGCACCGGGTTCCAGTCGTGGCCCTCCGATTTAGGTCGTGACAAACTTGGTATCAAAGCAGGTCTGTCCTAGGGTTGTCTACAAGCCGTGTCTAGTAGAGTCTTGTTTATAAATGTGTTGTGCACCACATTGTATAAACAGGAAACTACAGGGCATTTAGGGATCGGCTACCCTTCCTTCTTGATATTATATCATGAAATAGAACAGAGTCGAACGAAATAAAGCCCTTGAACTTTGACTTGTTATATATATATATATATATATATATATATATATCGACGACCAGGATAGCTACATCTAGTCAGAAGGGTAAAGCAGTGGCAGCTGAAGGCATGAGCAGAGTACCAATGTCTAGTGAGGGCCAGAGTGATGCCCCGAGGGGAAGTGTGACACCCTCGCATAGTTCTCCGATTTCGCCAGCACCCGAAGGAGATGAGGAGAAACCCAGTACCTCCACCTATTGCTCATAATGAGGATATGGATCTACGGAATGCAGTACGGTTGTTGACTAGATTGGTAGCCGCTCAAGCTCATCGCTAGGTAGGTACAGGTGTTTGTTACGTTGACAGGGTTATTTGTGTGAGAGTTCAAGACTTCATCAACCTGGACCCTCCAGTGTTTATACCAACAAGGATGAGGACCCCGCAAAACATTATTGATAGGATGCAGAGGACTTTGAGGGTAATATATGATAAGAAACTGAGTCAGTAGAGTTGGCCTCTTACCGATTGTTGGATGTTGCAGTTCAGTGGTATGAAACTTGGGAATTGTCTAGAGGGACAAATGCACCTCCAGTGGTATGGGAAGAGTTCTCGGGGTCTTTCTTGCATCATTATTTGCACGTAGTGATCCGCCAAGCAATGGTAGATATGTTCTTGCCTATTAAATAAGGGAATATTAGTGTGCAAAAGTATAGTCTCCAGTTTGATTCCTTGGCGAGCTATGCCCTCTAGATTGTGGATGTGATAAGTGACCGGGTGCATCGGTTTGTGGTTGGACTTGGACCGCACCTGATTAATGAGTGTTTCACAGTCGCTCTACTGGATTGTATGGACATTTCCTGCATACATGCTTATGCTCAGAATTTGGAGGATCGAAAATGGCAGCAATACGATAATCGTGATGAGGGTCAGCGTAAGAAGTCTGGTTCAGCGAGACGACCTATGGATTTTCTGGTGGATCCTATGTCACCATATCCCATTGATAGTGTTTAACAGTTGTATAAGCCGCAATTTGAGGGATTTGTCTCTTTTGAATCAGGTCAGGGCTCGAGAATTTCGGGTTTTCAGAATCGGAAGGATTCAGCGTAGATGAGGGTGCCTCCTCCACGGTGCAGTAAATACGGTAGAGCTCATTCTGGACAATGTTGTCAGGGATCTAATGTATGCTACACCTATGGAGACCCTAGTCATTACATGAGGGATTGCCTTATGAAGGATAGAGGCGGGATGGTTTAGCCTACCAGATCTATAACAGTATCCTCCTCTCCAATACGTCCTCTAGAGCGATGCCCTCAGGCATCAGATGGTAGAGGTAGAGGTAGGGGTTGAGCATCTAGCTCCGGAGGTAGTCAGCACTGCATGTATGCTTTGGCAGGTCATCAAGACTCAGAGGCTACACCATATGAGGTGTTAGGTATTGTGACTATGGGTAATGTTCAATCATATTAACACAAATTGCTCAGTTAATATGATTCATATACGAGTGAATTAGCATTACGTCTGAAGGGTTGAGGGAAACCAAGGCTAGCTTGAAAGCAAAGTAAGAACCCAAGGATAGTGGACTAAGGGAGGAAAGAGGAGTAACATAGGACATTAAGAAGTTACAACTTTGATAGCTCTAATGCCCAAGGGAGGAAACAACATATGGTATAATGGAATAGAAAGTTATGAACCCGGTTATTAAGATTACAACTAGTAGGTGTCAGCGCCTAGAAGATAGATTAACATAATCGTAGATTACGAATGAATTAGGAAGTAGTTTTGTGGAGGAACGATGTCCTGACCCCCTGAGAGCCTAATTTATTTTTTTCATTGGAGTATAGCCCGAGAAGGTATATACATTCATAATTGATGAGTATGTTATATACATTTTGCAAGTTTAAACATTCGAGGACGAATATTTCTAAGGGGGGATGGATGTTACATTTTGCATTTTCGTACGTTAAAGTTTCGTCGTAAGTTAATTAATATAGACTCAGAAATGAGATTACTTTGAGGATATAAACATTTGTACCATTTGTAACAGGCGATAAGTAAGTGCCGTGAATGTTAAAGGGTAAACGAATCAAAGAAAATGAATTTCGTTGAAGGTTGTCAAGTTGGGATAAAATACGGTCCGAGCTATAATACCTAGTATTTATGGATTGGTGTACCACATGACAATGATAGTAAGGTACATAAAGTGTGTTAAAAGTGATTAGTATTTTAAGCAATTTGAGATAATTCTTAATTATGTGGATAATTGGGTAATTAATAATTTTTAGTGGGAGATTAACTAATTAATTCAAATCTTTGGATAAATTTGGTTGAACCTTAACGTGGCAGCCAAGGGTCTTAGATAATGGTGACTCTTTGGCTCATGAGATAGGTGGCAAAATTAGGGAATTCTTTGGACAACTAAGCTACATACGTGGGGCCCGCACCCAAAGGTTAAAGACCTCTCTAATTCATCACATTATCTTTACAATATAATATAAATTGCTTCAGCTAACTAATACAAAATGATAGCAACATGATTTGCTACAAAATTCATACAAGACTACTTAGGAACGTGAGAATTTGTGATTCTAAGGGAATACGATGCAATCTTTCTCAAGAATATCATACTGATATTTCCCTACTCCGATCTTGATGTCACATGTTTTGTCGCGATTGTCGTGTGTTAGAGGGATTGTCAAGAGAATCGGTTCAGGTATGTTAAGGCTATCCCTTTTTTCCGTTGGGTATGATCGAAGTAACGATACGTAAATAATATGTTATTTAATAAATGGTTCTACTCTTAGTAACTAAGAAGGTCTACGTTGTTCATTCCTGTAAAATAATATTTAAAGCATGCTTAAGTATGTTGCTAACTCTCTATTAAGGCATTTAATAAAGATGTTAATAATGGTATTATATGCATCATCATTTACCATCGAGCTATGGTTGGTCTGACAGTCATGCATTTACGACCGAACTACAGTCGGTTGGACAGTTACACATTTACCACCAAGCTACGGCCGATCGGGCAGCCATGCATTTACCACCGAGCAACGACCGGTTGGGCAGTTACACATTTACCATCGAATTACGGCTGGTCGAGCAGTCATGCATTTACCACCACGCTACGGTCGGTTGGGCAGTTACCACTGATCATTTGGGTAGTTAATGTCATGAGAATGATGTAATCAGAACTATTATATTGTAGTTTTATTTATATATATAAGATATGTCTCATTCTATATGTTATGGCCCTCAGCGGCAAGTTAGAGGTTATAAGTTAACTCTTATCCCTCCCCGAGATAGTATCTTATTATTACATTTTATTTCTGTCTTACATACTCGGTACATTTTTCGTACTAATATCCATTTTCTTGGGGTGCTGTCTTTTGTTCCACACAGGTCTAGATCGGCGAGGTGAGGACCCTCCACTATAGGTTGCCTCTAGATATCAACTTTTGGTTGGTGAGATCCACTTCTTCCTGGAGTAATGCCGAGTCACGTTGTATATATGTTATTTTGTTTTATGTGGATGTTGGGAACCCTGTCCCGACTTATATATACATTGCGGTCATGTTTTCTTAGAGGTTTTGCAGACAGTGTCCTGTATATAGTTTTATGTATGACATGCCAACGGCCTTGTCCACCCCTATGTATCTACATAAACATTTTGGAATTAGTTATGTGAGTTAACTTCTAATATTGTTACTTATTGTTTACCTTGAAAATGGTAATTACAATTAGATTTGATTTTGTGGTTCTAAAAATACATGATTTATTTGTATGCTAGTTGTTACGCAATAGATGCTAAATATGAGCTAAGAAAGTAAAGTAAGAGTAAGAGGCAGTGTGGTTATTCAAACCGAACGGCTGCAAGTCGGGGCCTCGAGATGGACTACTCTAGTCTCGAGGTCGAGCTAGAGTGCTTGACTGGGGATGACCTATGAAGGTCTAATAGTTCCAAGGGCCACAATAATGGCTCATTATGATCAATGATGAGTACTAAATGAAGAACAATCAGTGAAATACAATAAATGTAAGCAATAAATCAAAGGAAAGACAATGGAGAGTGTTTAAGTTAGAGAGCAGAGAATGTTCTTGTTCTTGTATTGAATATCATGTGTGCAAGAAATAACTAGGGTCCCCTTTATATAGGATGGTGAATCCCAACATAGTACATATGCATTTATTACAAAAATGTGCAGCTGGTACAACTCTTTAACGCCACGGTACAGACTTATACTATTCTTGTACCCTTTGTTAGCTTTAATCACATGACTTTTGGGAATTTCCCACTTGTCTAAGATAGCCGCTGATTTGCACTGCCCCGGGGTCGAGCATTGGGAACCCTCGGGGTTAAATCTTGAGCTTTGCTTCGAGGCTTCTGAAAACAGGCTGTAAAATGCCATAATGATCACAAAATCGGACTCTCCGATTTTAGCCATGTACACTTATATATATGGATATGGCCTTTCATGACCCATGACAAGTCTTATAGTAAAGAAGGATAAAGTACGTGGCGCTCGGTAGAGAAGGCACCGGGTGCCAGTTGTGGCCCTCTGATTTGGGTCATGACAATTTTACTTGAGATTGTCCCTAATTTGATCATATACATATTCGATACTTTTTTGAAATATTGAACTGCACAGGTGTTAGTGAGTGTCGACGCCCCCTTTTTCTACGCATGGGTCGAAATCGGGTGTACGACATTGGGAGGACAACTCTATTTCCTTTCGCGAATTGGGTTTAGAAGTTGAAGAGTCGTCACCTAATGATTATAGTGCATTAGGACATTTTTAAGAAAGGTTTGAGTTGGAAAACTAGAGTTCGGGTAAGGGCTAGAAATTATCTCGAGGGGAAGGTGTTAGGCAACCCTCAAGATCCACTAGTGTGGTCCCGGCCATGTTACAATTGTGACTTTACAAGTAAACAATCAAGGCTCAAATAAGGACTCGCATATAACATTGTAATTAGGTTGAAAACTTTTGAAGGCAAGTAGAGAGGGCAGAAATTTATGAAAAAGGATTTGAATAATTTTACAAGAAAAGATGAAAGCAAATAAAGGGAAGGGGGTCCTATGTTTATGTTAATATGGATCACTTCAATGCAATATCCAGCAATCACTCCTCAGAAGAGGGGTCGCACGTGATATTAGTGCACCGATCATCATATCCATATTCTACCCATCCCACCCCGTTAAGGTATTAAAGCGCGGAAAGTTTCGTTACTTATTGCATGCTAGTACCCGTCCCAATCCTATCAGTCTCGGAGGCATTTAGGACTACCAATACTACAGGGAAAGAGATTTGGGGCCTTTTGAGGGCTTTCAAAGGACAAAACACTAGGCGTCAATCAAAACACATAATGCAAGTAAAAAGGGGAAGCAAATAAGCAAGTAAGGCTTAAGTAAACCTCCTTAAGTCAGATAAGACATAGAGTTTAGCATGTCTTGCATGTAGTGGTTTGGTCTTTAAAATTAAAGCGATAAGCGGACTGGTTCAACACATACTTTTAGACAGGAAGTGTGCATTAGGCTCGCTCGAATGCAGTTTTTAAGGACTAGTCTACTTTCAGCTATGTGTTGGATAGAACTAACGATTTTGAAAAGCGAACTGGTTATGAAGAGTTACCAGTTTTTTATCAGAGTGAAACGAGTTTCAGAAAAAAGAATGTACTGTTTTGAAAAAGATTTAAAAGAAAATAAAGGAGTTTCCGAAGACATGCAGACTAGTTGGAAAAAAAGAGTTTCACGAACCTTATCAGAAAAAAATGAGTTTCAGAAAATGCCAGTTTGGTTTAGAAAATGTTTGTTAACTTACGAGGTTCAGAAAATCGCAAAAGACTGCCAGTATATATTAATTTAGACGGTTGGTGTTGTTTTGAACAAATGAGACAGTTCCGACTCGAAGTTCCTATAGGCATGCTTTCTATACGTTACTGATTTTAACACTTTTTTAACAGGAGTCTTACAAACATGGCATCTATATGCAACTTTATAATTAAGCCTACAGTTTGCCTAATGGTATCATTATGTGAAGAAATGTAAACCCCTATGAGCACGATATCTATATGCACAGATGCAGAAAGTTTAGAAGTTAAATCCTATAGGCATGGTCTCTACGTGTGAAATTGCGTAGTGTAGAAATTAAACCTATAGACATGATTTCTACCCTTTTGTGCATGAAAAGTAACCCCCTCCCTTTTTCACTAAAATCCCATGAGTTTATACAAATTATTATAGACCAGTAAAAAATAAGACAGAAATAAAAAATACATCAGAAATTACAGCTACATCCGAGCAGCATAACTCAGACTTAGTATCTAACAATATGAGATTGAACCACTTCCGAGATCCAGATTTCTAAAGCCTTCTCTTATCTAGGGTGTTTCAGAGATCTAAGGAGTTTCAAGAACTCCAGGCAGTCCTTACACCCAAGATGTTAATTAGAAAGAGTTACAGTGCAGTGTGGAAGAGCCAGCCCTCAGGTGTCCAAGTTCAGAGGGAGCTCATGGATCCCAATGCAAGGCTCACAAGAGAGGGGCAGAACTTAGGTTCTAAGAATGAGTGTAAGTGCAAGAGAGGGGGTTGGAGAATGCCATGACAGGCTGGTGGTCATGCCTAGCCACAAGGTAGGCTGGCACACCCCTAACCAAGCCTGTTCAGCCAACAAATAAGAGCATAGACCTATTGAAGGTCAGACTATGGTCTGGGCAGTGATTAGGACACTGCCAGACCAAGGTCTCAAGCTCAGAATACATATAAAGGGGAAAATGAATGGGAATTGAAAGAGTTTAGGACTCAGGGAGTCCAGTCCATATATAATAACAACAATGTCAAGGGTTGTCATATTTTCTGAACCATAACTCAACAGACAAAGGGTTCAGGGATGGGGATTCATATAGGAGCAGGAATAACAAGCTTGCAGAAAGCAGTAAAATAAAAAAAGAAAAGATTGAAACATAAACACATAAGAGAGAGGTCAGAATTTAAACAAGAAGAGACATACCAATTACAGAAAATTTAGCACAAAGAAAAGCAGGATACTTACAGCCAAAACACAATCCGAGATGAGAGCTTATGAGTTCAGAGAAAACTCGAATGCTTTTTTAGAAAACCTCGAATAGGCTAGGGTTTCTAAGAACCCTAGAAATGAGAAAGGCTTGGAAGAAACAAGATCAGATCTGGAGTCAATGAGGTCGGAATCAGGCTCAAGAGGCTAAGACATGCCGGAGCAAGGCCGGAGATGGCTGAAAACCTCGAATAGTCGAAGGTCTGGGCAAAGACCCTTGAAGTTTGGCCTTGAAACTTCAGGTATCAAGCACGTGAGAGTAGTAGGGGGTGAGTATAGGTCGTCCATGGTCAGAACAACCATGGATTCCGGTGGATTTTGAGGTGAGGATGATGGGAGGCTGCTAGGGTTTGGGGAATGTTCGAGAAAGTTTAAGAGATGAGAGTATCCAAAGGCGTCTATCAGAATGAAATGGGGGGATTAGGGTAGCGTTAGGTGAATTAAAATGGTAAGGGAGGATCATGGTCGTTGATCAAAACGATCAACGGCCTAGATTAAAAGAAAGGCTGGGCGGGTTAGTGAATGGGTTAAGGGGTTGTTTTGAATTAAAAAGGAAAGAAGAGATTTGGGTCGTTGATCAAAAATGATCAGCGGCTCAGATTTTTTTAAAAAACGAAATGGGCGGGTTTGGGCAATTGGATCAAGTAATTGGATTGAAATTGATTTGGGGGTTGGGATTGGGTTGAATTGGGATGCAAATTGGGCTATAATTGAAATGTAATTGGGGCTAAATTTTAAATAGCCATTTTTCCCATTTTATTTTATAAAAAATAGTAAAAGGTTTTTTCTGAAACCAATTGAAAGTACTAAATTAATAAATAATATAAAAATATTAAATTAAAAATGCTGGAAGTAATTTTATAATTATAAAATGTTGTAAATCATAAAATAGGCTATAATTGCAATTACATACAATTTAGCTTTAAAATGCCAAATAAATTTGTAAAATATGCAAAAATTACCTTATTTATATTTTGGCGTAAACGTGAGAACGAAATGAGTTATTCACCAAAATGATAATTTTGGGAATAATTATTGCATTTTTGTGGTGTAAAAATAGGCAGTAGGTAGGTTTAAAAATCATTATACCAAAACTGTTGGGTGTGCTTACATATGCATGTATATGCTATTTTGGAAATATTTTGGGTATAAAATTACCTAGGGAAAAATTGGGTATCAACAGCTGCCCCTCTTTACCCGGGAAGGATGAAAGAGTTGTCGGGTAAAGATATGATGGCCAATTTTGACCGAAAGAGACGATTTGCAAAGAATTCTGACCAAGATCTGGCTCTTGAGCTACCTACATATCCCTGGTCTTACAGGAATTAGGCCATATGTAGTTCAGGAACCATTGACGGAATATGCCGATGGAGATTTGAAACGGACGAACGCGATGTTTAGATTGAGAGAGGTTTCTGAAAATTGATAGGTTGCGGGAACCGGAGCGAGATCGCTCCTGATGAGACGGACGTTGCTAGCCGGTTTACCTGCAAATGAGCAATACGAACATATATTGTGCATAAATTTAAATGTGATGCAAATTCCCATTGGACCATGAATGTTGTCTTTGGACGACTAGGATGATGTCCTTGGACCATGACGTCCCGGGCTATGAAGAGCATAAATAAAAATTTGCAGGCCATGAAATGATGTTCTCAGGCCGTGTAGATGATGCCTCCGAACTATGATGCCTTTGAATAATGATATGCAAAAGATAAAATGGGGTCCTCAGGCCATGACATGGCGTTCTCGGGCTATGCAAATGGTGCCTCCGAACAATGACGCCTTTGGACAATTTAGCGATCTTTCAGCCAATGAAATGCAGAAGGTGGCAATCTTTCAGCCCATGATTTGTAGTATTTGGTGATATTTCAGCCGATGCAAGACGTAAATAAAAGGTGGCGATATTTCAGCCATGCGAGAGAGATAAGGTGGCGATCTTTCAGCCGATGCAAGAAAATAAAGTGGCGATATTTCAGCCATGCGGGATGGAGATAGAGCTTAATTTTGGTTGGCAGAAAGGTAGCCTTATGCAATGCAGGAAATGCAGATGGAGGTAGAGCTTAACCTCGAAAGGTAGAAAGGTAGCCTTATGCAAAATGCAGATGGAGACAGAGATTAGTCTCGAAAGGCAGAAAAGTAGCCTTATGCAGATGATGATGGAGGTAGAGCTTAACCTCGGAAGGCAGAAAATTAGCCTTATGCAAAATGAAGATGGAGACATGGTTTAGTCTCGAAAGGCAGATAAGGTAGCCTTATGCAATGCAAGGAAATGCCAGATGAAGACAATGCTTAGTCTCAGAAGGCTGAAAGGTAGCCTTATGCAATGCAGAGAAATGCAGGATGGAGACAATGCTTAGTCTCGGAAGGCATAAAGGTAGCCTTATGCAATGTAGAGAAATGCAGGATGGAGACAATGATTAGTCTCGGAAGGAAGAAAGGTAGCCTTATGCAAATGATGAGAAATGCAGGATGGAGACAATGCTTAGTCTCGGAAGGCAGAAAGGTAGCCTTATGCAATGCAAAGATATGCAGATGGAGGTAGAGCTTAACCTCATAAGGGAGAAAAGTAACCTTATGCAGTGCAAGAATGTAAAAGGATGATTAGTAGTAAGATATCTTAGCTGATAGCCGATTATGACAATATGATTGCTGGGGAGATTGTGTATGGATAGCAATTGCGGGCACGTGAAGGTTCTGAGAAGTTGCATTCTTGGGAAAGTGTGAGTGAATAAATATATCTAATGATATTGCGAATTGAGTGCCTGCATCCAAAGAAAAATCATGATTTTTGTAAGGGGAAAAGGTTAGTTCGTCTTCCCCGGGCTCTTGACGTTGTGTGTCATTGGGGTAGCGTCGCTAAACAATAGCAATTCGGATAATAGTTATGCATGATTTAGTAAATATAACGTAAGTATATAATCGAAAATAGTTTTCTTTAGATGAACCAATGACTGCGACGTGGTTCCATACATTGCAACCTCTTTCGCTCCGGAATTTTGAGGGTCCTCCTCAAAATTCTGCCCCAGTTTGTCGAGCGGACATTTCTGACGGCTGTGCTGAATGACTAAAAAAAATCATCTTCAGAATTTTGAGGGTCCTCCTCAAACTTCTGCCCCAGTTTATTGGGCTGGCGCTTCTGGCGATGCATGGACTAAAATAAACTTCGGAATTTTAAGGGTCCTCCTCAAAATTCTGCCTCAGTTCCAATAGCGGGGGGGGGGGGAATGGAATTTTTATTAAATTGTGACCGAACCCATAAGGCTGCCTATGTATCCCCTCTTAAACGGGAATCAGGTCAGGCGTAGTTCAAATTACATCATAAAGGAAATCATAAGTCGTTACACAAAATATCATTTCACTGCATCTGAATTGATTGGCTTCGGCCGGATTTCTCCATCCATTTCTGCAAGAATAAGGGCTCCTCCAGTTAGAACCCGGTGAACCATGTACGGACCCTGCCAATTGGGAGAGAACTTCCCCTTGGCTTCATCTTGATGTGGGAATATTTTCTTCAACACCAGCTGCCCCGGTGTAAATTTCCTTGGTTTAACTCTTTTGTTGAAGCTTCTGGACATTCTGTTCTGATACAACTGGCCGTGGCAAACTGCTTTCATCCTTTTCCCATCTATAAGGGCTAAATGCTCGTATCGACCTTTTACCCATTCTGCATCATCCAACTCTGCTTCTTGTATGATCCTTAAAGAGGGAATTTCTACCTCGGCGGGGATGACCGCCTCTGTACCATAAACCAGCATGTAGGGAGTTGCTCCGGTCGATGTGCGAACTGTGGTGTGGTATCCCAATAAGGCGAATGATAACTTCGCATGCCATTGTTTGTGCCTTTCGACCATCTTCCTTAGTATCTTCTTGATATTCTTGTTGGTTGCCTCCACAGCTCCATTCATCTGAGGCCTGTAGGCTATAAAGTTCTTGTGTTTGATCTTGATTGTTTCACGCATTGCTTTCATCAAGTCACTATTGAGATTGGAACCATTATTGGTGATGATTGATTCCGAAATTCCGAACCGACAAACAATGCGGTCGCGGACGAAATCTGCCACAACCTTCTTAGTGACCGCCTTGTATGATGTTGTTTCGACCCATTTTGTAAAATAATCGATTGCCACTAAGATGAACCTGTGCCCATTTGATGCGGCAGGCTCGATAGGTCCGATAACATCTATTCCCCAAGCGGCGAATGGCCATGGTGAGCTTGTTGCAGTAAGCTCGTTTGGAGGCACCTTTATCATATCTGCATGTATCTGATAGCGATGGCATTTGAGAACATACCGGATTCAGTATGTTTCCATAGTCATCCAAAAATACCCTACTCAGAGTATCTTCTTTGCTAAGAAAAAACCATTCATGTGCGGCCCGCGGGTCCCTGCATGCACTTCGTCCAATAGCATGAATGCTTCTTTTGCTTCAACACACCTTAGTAAACCTAAATCGGGAGTCCTCCTGTACAAGATTCCTCCACTGTGGAAGAAGTTGCTGGATAACCTATGAAGTGTGCGCTTCTGAGTAGCGTTGGAAAGTTTTGGATATTCCCCTATTGTTAGGTACTCCTTGATGTCATGGAACCATGGTTTTCCATCCGCTTATTCCTCAACGTGGGCGCAATAAGCTGGCTGATCATGAATCTTTACTGGGATGGGATCAATGAAATTTGTATCTAGATGCTGGATCATGGACGATAACGTAGCTAATGCATCAGCAAACTCGTTCTGGACTCTAGGGACGTGCTGAAATTCTGTCTTTGTGAACCTTTTCCTCAACTCCTGTGTGTGATGCAAGTAGGGAAGTATCTTAGAGTTTTTGGTTTCCCACTCTTCTCGAACCTAATGTATGACCAAGTCTGAATCCCCGATCACTAGAAACTCCTGAACGTTCATGTCAATGGCCATTTTGAGCCCCAAGATGCAGGCTTCATTGGGTAGTGTTGGCCGATTTCTGATACTAGGACTGCTCCTATGCCAACTCCTTTGAAATTTTCAGCTCTGTTGAAAAACAACCTCCAACCATCATAGGATTCTGCAATATCTTCTCCTATGAAAGATACCTCTTCATCGGGAAAATACGTTTTTAGGGGCTCGTATTCCTCATCCAAGGGATTCTCGGCGAGATGATCCGCCAAGGCTTGCCTTTTGACTGCTTTCTGGATCACATAAACAATGTCGAATTCGCTTAGTAGGATTTGCCACTTGGCGAGCTTGCCAGTGGGATGGGTTTCTGGAAGATATACTTCAAAGGGTCCATTCTGGATATGAGATAATTAGTGTAAGCACAGAAGTAATGCCTCAACTTCTGCACGACCCAAGTCAGAGCACAACAAGTGCATTCAAAAAGAGAATATCGGGCCTTGTACGATGTGAACTTCTTATTGAGATAGTAGATGGCTTGCTCCTTTCTCCCTGTTTCATCATGTTGTCCCAGAACACAACCGAATGCTCCATCCAATACCGCAAGGTAAAGCAATAGGGGTCTTCCTGGCTCAGGCGGAACCAAGACCGATGGCGTTGACAGGTATTCCTTAATTCTGTCAAAAGCTTTCTGACAATCATCAGTCCACTTGGTGGTAGCATCCTTTTTCAACATTTTAAAGATAGGTTCACAAATGATCGTGGACTGAGCTATGAACCGGCTGATATAGTTGAGTCTCCCCAGGAAACTCATCACATCCTTCTTGTTCTTTGGCGGCGGCAATTCTTGGATAGCTTTGACCTTTTACGGATCCAATTCTACTCCTCGACGACTCACGATGAAACCCAATAATTTACCAGCAGGAACCCTGAATGCACACTTGGCGGGATTCAGTTTCAGATTGTACCTCCTCAGTCTGCTGAAGAACTTTCTTATGTCTTCCATGTGATTCCTGGCTTTCTTGGATTTGATGATGACATCATCCACATATACCTCGATCTCCTTGTGTATCATGTCATGAAAGATGGTAGTCATGGCTCTTATGTAGGTGGCACCAGCATTCTTCAAACCAAATGGCATCATTTTGTAACAGTACATTCCCCATGGCGTGATGAAAGCCGTTTTCTCTGCATCTTCCTCGTCCATCCATATCTGATGATACCCAGTGAAACAGTCAATGAAAGACTGTAACTCATGCTTGGCACAGTTGTCAATTAGAATGTGTATGTTTGGCAAGGGGATGCCGTCTTTAGGATTGGCCCGGTTAAGATCCCGGTAGTCAACACAAACTCTAACTTTCCCATTCTTTTTTGGCACTGGAACGATGTTGGCTAACCATGTCGGATACTCTACTACCCTGAGAACCTTGGCTTTGACTTGCTTGGTAACCTCTTCTTTGATTTTCAAACTCATATCGGGTTTGAATTTCCTGAGCTTCTGCTTTACCAGTGGACATGTTGGATCTGTTGGCAGTTTGTGAGCTACAATGGATGTACTGAGACCAGTCATATCATCATACGACCAGGCGAATATGCCTTCATATTCCTTTAGGAATTCCGTGTACTCTTTCTTTTCTGATGGTGACAGTTGAATATTGATGCGCGTTTCTTTAACATTCTGTGTATCTCCCAGATTAATGACCTCAGTTTCGTCCAAGTTAGACTTAGGCCTATTCACAAAATTCTCAACCTCTCTGACGACCTCTTCTGGTATATCATCCTCTTCTGAATCCATATCCGTTTGTTGCATTGTCTCATTGCAAGTCACAATCGTTGGTTCATCGTCAAGGTAAGTAATAGTAATGCTGTGTAAAATAAAGTGAATGATAGAAAAAATAATAAGAGCGAGATATATAATAAACTGAAATGCTTCGATTGAATTCATAATTGTTTTGAATATCAGAGCTCTTTTCAAAATTAAAGACAATGCGGAAATAAAATTAGCTAGTAAAAAGTAAAAATGTGATTCATGGTGCTTTTGTTTACCCTTGCTACCCCGAAGCATTCCGGGCCCTGGTGGTTCTGATTGACCAATTACTGAGGAGTTCTCCTCGGTTCACAGCTTGTATAGAAGGGCCTTTTGATCTTGTGGAATATGATAATGATGCTAGAGTGCACGAACTAACCTTTGGAGAGGGGAATAAATAAAACAAAAGTAAAAACAAAAAGGTAACAAGTCAATGCGGATCATGAAGAAAAAATGTTGCAGTATTAAAACACATTGTGCCAGAATATAAATCGCGTCCTAATTTGGGTGCCTCGTTGTGCCCGAGGTAGGTCTAACGACAAAATAATTTGGAGAACTTATAATGCTAAATGCCTCATTTTATTGATAAAAATAAGACGAATCCAAAACGACACTAAATAACGGAAAGTAAAAATGTCACTAGTGGCCATTGGCCTTATTACATTAAAAGCGAAAAGAAAGACTCCTAACTACTTGGTCCCAGAAGGACCTTCTTCAGGTTTAATGTTCTCATTGATCAAGTTCTCTAGCTCGCGCAGATTTTCCAGTAAAAATGCTATCGCCAGACGTTCTCGTTTGTATTCCTAAGCATTTTTCCAGTCGATGACTCTTTTCCTCACTTTCCCTTCCAATTCCAGCAAGTTGTACTCCATGTATTCTAGCTTCTCACTAGCCTTGGTGACTCTCTCTTTCCATTGGTTGATTCTGTTGCTCGATGGGAGGTTTCTCCACCAAGTCTGCAAGAGTGAAGGTATGTTTACCATACCGAAGTCAGGAACTTTGTCATTAATTTTTTGCAAAACAAAAGGGTTAAGACCTCACCCCCACCGGACTCGATTATTTAATACCAATAATCAGCATAACAAGCATATAGTTCTCCAAATAAATGCACAGAACATGTAGGTGTCCATTTGGGTTTCAGGGAAATCCGATGGACTTTGGACAAGGCTATCTTAATGAGTCATTATGCGGACAACATAACTGATCGGCTAGGTTTGACCATGATGCATGTACAATTGAACAGAGTAAGGTTTCTATTGGGGTATTAGACAGGTAACCTTGAGCAGACAACTCAAGAGGGAAAGGCACGGAACCGTCGACTGCACCACTGATCGACTGGTTTTACCGCAAATACGCCTTTGCCAAATTTAAAGGGTGATAATATTGGAAGAGCGCAACCACTCATTATAAGCGTTGCTATGGTATTTGTTTGGCACAAGTGGAATATGATGTTGAAGATGCAGTGTACAAGAATGAAACAAATTGACATGTATTTCCACGTTCATAAGATAAATGATTACAATAATTGCAGTAATTACAACAGTATTGAAATAAAGCAGTAAAGGAAAGCAGTTAAAGGAAAGAAAAGACATGAAGAGCCAAGTCAGTTTCGTAGTGAAAGAATAAAAGACAGTAAATAAAGCAATTAATGAGATAGTAAAGTCACAAGAAACATGCAATGATAAAAGCCTAAAGAATCCCCAGCAGAGTCGCCATGCTATCTACGTCCCCTTTTTCTACGCGTGGGTCGAAATCGGGTATATGACATTGAGAGGACAACTCTATTCCCGTTCGAGAATTGGGTTTAGAAATTGAAGAGTCGCCACCTAATGATTATAGTGCATTAAGACACTTTTAAGAAAGGTTTGAGTTGGAAAACCAGAGTTCGGGTAAGGGCTAGAAATTATCTCGAAGGAAAGGTGTTAGGCATCCCTCAAGATCCACTAGTGTGCTCCCGGCCATGTTACAATTGTGACTTTACAAGTAAACAATCAAGGATCAAATAAGGACTCGCATATAACATTGCAATTAGGTTGAAAACCTTTGAAGGCAAGTAGAGAGGGCAGAAATTTATGAAAAAGGATTTGAATAGTTTTACAAGAAGAGATGAAAGCAAATAAAGGGAAGGGGGGTCCTATGTTTATGATTAATATGGATCACTTCAATGCAATATCCAGCAATCACTCCTCAGAAGAGGGGTCTCACGTGATATTAGCGCACCGGTCATCGTATCCATATTCTACCCATTCCACCCCGTTAAGGTATTAAAGCGCGGAAAGGTTCATTACTTAATGCATGCTAGTAACCATCCTAATCCTATCAGTCCCGAAGGCATTTAGGACTACTAATCCTAAAGGGAAAGGGATTTGGGGCCTTTTAAGGGCTTTAAAAGGACAAAACACTAGGCGTCAATCAAAACACATAATGCAAGTAAAAAGGGGAAGCAGATAAACAAGTAAGGCTTAAGTAAACATCCTTAAGTCAGATAAGCCATAAAGTTTAGCATGTCTTGCATCTACTAGTTTGGTCTTTAAAATTAAAGCAATAAGCGGACTGGTTCAACACATACTTTTAGACAGGAAGTCCGCATTAGGCTCGCTCGAATGCAGTTCTTAAGGACTAGTCTACTTTCAGCTATGTGTTGGATAGAACTAACGATTTCGAAAAGCGAACTGGTTATGAAGAGTTACCAGTTTTTTATCAGAGTGAAACAAGTTTCAGAAAAAAGAATGTACTGTTTTGAAAAAGATTTAAAAGAAAAGAAAGGAGCTTCCGAAGACATGCAGACTAGTTGGATAAAAAGAGTTTCACGAACCTTATCAGAAAAAAGTGAGTTTCAGAAAATGCCAGTTTGTTTTAGAAAATGTTTGTTAACTTACGAGGTTCAGAAAATCGCAGAAGACTGCCAGTATATATTAATTTAGACGGTTGGTGCTATTTTGAACAAATGAGACAGATCCGACTCAAACTTCCTATAGGCATGCTTTCTATACGTTACATATTTTAACACTTTTTTAATAGGAGTCTTACAAACATGGAATCTATATGCAACTTTATAATTAAGCCTACAGTTTGCCTAATGGTATCATTATGTGCAGAAATGTAAACCCCTATGAGCACGATATCTATATGCATAGATGCAGAAAGTTTAGAAGTTAAATCCTATAGGCATGGTCTCTACGTGTGAGATTGCGCAATGTAGAAATTAAACCCATAGACATGATTTCTACCCTTTTGTGCATGAAAAGTAACCCCCCTCCATTTTTCACTAAAATCCCATGAGTTTATACAAATTATTACAGACTAGTAAAAAATAAGATAGAAATAAAAATACATCAGAAATTATAGCTACATCCGAGCAGCATAACTAAGACTTAGTATCTAACAATATGAGATTGAACCACTTTTGAGATCCATATTTCCAAATCCTTCTCTTATCTAGGGTGTTTCAGAAATTCAAGGAGTTTCAGGAACTCCAGGCAGTGCTTACACCCAAGATGTTAATTAGAAAGAGTTACAGTGCAGTGTGGAAGAGCCAGCCCTCAGGTGTCCAAGTTCAGAGGGAGCTCATGGATCCCAAAGCAAGGCTCACAAGAGAGGGGCAGAACTTAGGTTCTAAGAATGAGTGAAGTGCAAGAGAGGGGGTTGGAGAATGCCATGGCAGGCTGGTGGTCATGCCTAGCCACAAGGTAGGCTCGCACACCCCTGACCAACCTGTTCAGCCAACAAATAAGAGCATAGACCTATTGAAGGTCAGACTATGGTTTGGGCAGTGATAGGACACTGCCAGACCAAGGTCTCAAGCTCAGAATACATATAAAGGGGAAAAGGAATGGGAATTGAAAGAGTTTAGGACTTAGGGAGTCCAGTCCATATACATGAACAACAAATATCAATGGTTGTCATGTTTTCTGAACCATAACTCAGCAGACAAAGGGTTCAGGGATGGGGATTCATATAGGAGCAGGAATAACAAGCTTGCAGAAAGCAGTAAAATAAACAAAGAAAAGACTAAAGCATAAACACATAAGAGAGGGGGCATAATTTAAACAAGAAGAGACATGCCAGTTGCAGAAAAGTAAGCACAAAGAAAAGCAGGATACTTGCAGCCAAAAGACAATCCGAGAAGAAAGCTTATGAGTTAAGGGAAAACTCGAATGCTTTTGTAGAAAACCTCAAATAGGCTAGGGTTTCTGAGAACCCTAGAAATGAGAAAGGCTTGGAAGAAACAAGATCAGATCTGGAGTCGATGAGGTCGGAATCAGGCTCAAGAGGCTAAGACACGCCGGAGCAAGGCCGGAGATGGCTGAAAACCTCGAATCGTCGAAGGTCTTGGCAAAGACCCTTGAAGTCTGGCCTTGAAACTTCAATTATCAAGCACGTGAGAGTAGTAGGGGTGAGTATAGGTCGTCCATGGTCAGAACAACCATGGATTCCGGTGGATTTTGAGGTGAGGAGGATGTGAGGTTGCTAGGGTTAGGGGAAGGTTCGAGAGAGTTTGAGAGATGAGAGTATCCAAAGGCGGCTATCAGAATGAAATGGGGGGATTAGGGTAGGGTTAGGTGAATAAAAATGGTAAGGGAGGATCATGGTCGTTGATCTAAATGATCAACGGCCTGGATTAAAAGAAAGGTCTGGCGGGTTAGTGAATGGGTTAAGGGGTCGTTTGAAACGGGCGGGTTTGGGCAATTGGATCAAGTAATTGGGTTGAAATTGATTTGGGGGTTGGGATTGGGTTGAATTGGGATGCAAATTGGGTTGTAATTGAAATGTAATTGGGGCTAAATTTTAAATAGCCATTTTTCCCATTTTATTGTATAAAAATAGTAAAAGGTTTTTTCTGAAACCAATGGAAGGTACTAAATTAATAAATAATATACAAATATTAAATTAAAAACACTGGAAGTAATTTTATAATTATAAAATGTTGTAAATCATAAAATAGGCTATAATTGCAATTACATACAATTTAGCTTTAAAAATGCCAAATAAATTTGTAAAATATGCAAAAATTACCATAATATTTTGGCATAAACGTTAGAACGAAATAAGTTATTTACCAAAATGATAATTTTGGTAATAATTATTGCATTTTTGTGGTGTAAAAATAGGCAGTAGGTAGGTTTAAAAATCATTAAAAATACCAAAATTGTTGGGTGTGCTTACATATGCACGTTTATGCTATTTTGGAAATATTTTGGGTATAAAATTACCTAGGGAAAAATTAGGTGTCAACAGTGAGTTTCATCTATAGCTCTTGCTTCTTTTATCTCGCTGAGGTTTGTTAGGATTCTTATTGAGTACATGGGGTCGGTCGTACTCAAACTACACTTCTGCACTTTGCGTGCAGATACTTGTGTTGATGCTGCTGTGTTCCGCGAGTGTTGACATTGAAGATGTACCTACTTTCCAGTTATGTCTATCACTAGTCCTTGTAGCATTGGGTACGAATTCTGTTCATTTGTATTACCAGTCCTTAGGAAATTCCTTGTATAAAAGCACTTGTATTATCGTTTCTTCTCTTAATAAATCTCATTAAATGGATAGTTGTTAATTGGCTTACCTAGCGGGTTGGGTTACGTGTTATCACGGCTGGTTGGATTTTGGGTCGTGACAAGTTGGTATCAGAGCTCTAAGTTCATAGGTTTTACGAGTCATGATCAAGTGTTTAGTAGAGTCTTGCGTATCAGTACAATGACGTCCATATCTTTCTTCGAGAGGCTACAAAATATTTAGGATAAACTTCCCATCTTTCTTTCCTTATCATGCAGAATTACTTCAGCTTAAAGCATAACTCTTTGAAGACATTGATACTATAGCACGTGAATTGTCCGTGCAGCACGTGAGTTGTCCGTGTGGATCCAGATATTAATACTATGGCACGTGAGTTGTCCATGCGGCACGTGATTTGTCCGTGCGGATCCAGATATTGGTACTATAGCACGTGAGATGTCCATACGGTTGATATTGATGTGAGTTATGGGAGAGCTAGTCACATTTCATGATTTCATACTTATTTATATCATTAAATTAGTTAATTTAATGGAAGAAAATGATAATTTTTTGTAAAAAAAAACTTTCATCTTTGCTTGTATATCTTCCTTATATGCTGGATTGTTGACTGAGCAAAACACTTTAAGACCAAGAATTGTTAGCATCAAAAATATTTTGCCTGAGATTGTCCCTGATTTGATCATATACTTGTTCTATACTTGTTAGAAATATTGAACTCACAGGTGTTAGTGAGTATCATCTATCGTTCTTGCTTGTTTTATCTCGCCGAGGTTAGTTAGGATTCTTAATGAGTACATCGGGTAGGTTGTACTCATACTACACTTCTGCATCTTGCGTGCAGATACTTGTGTTGATGCTGCTGTGTACGGCGAGGGGTGACATTGAAGATGGGCCTGCATTCCAGTTATAGCTATCACTATTCCTTGGTAGCATTGGATACGAATTCTGTTCATTTACATATCTAACAGATGTTGTAAATATTTCAATTTAGTTTTGTAAACAAATCTAAATCTTAGACGCTCATGATTTGTACTACTAGTCCTTGGAAAATTTCTTGAATAAAAGCAATTGTATTATCATTTCTTCTCTTAATAAATCTCATTAAAGTGGATAGATGTTAATTATCTTACATATCAGGTTGGGTTAGGTGCCATCACAGCTTTTGGGTCGTGACAAGCTATCATTGGTTCCCCAATAGGTGTTGACTCCTCAAAAGGTTCAATCAACTCAGGTTCTATCCCAAACTTAATAGCAACCAATAGAATGATGTATGATAAGGTGGAATCTGGATCGATCAATGCATATACATCATATGAGGAGACTGATAATATACATGTAACAACATCAGGTGACATCTCCTGATCATGTTGACCCGCTTATGCATAAATGCAGTTTTGAGGACCGCTCGAGCTAGATGCTCCATTTCTACCTCTACCACGACCGATTGGTGCATGTCAACCTTGCTTAGGGGGCGTACTGATGATGACGAACCAGCTATTGATCCCGCTGGCTGAACTATACCTGCACCACCTCTCATCGGACAATCTCTCATAATGTGGCCTGGATAACCACAAGAATAACAAACAGGCAACCCCACAAGGCATTGTAACATGGCATGCTGCTTGCCATACTAAGCACATCATGGCAAGGGTGGCCTCATCTGACTTGACTCAACCCTATGCTGAGAACTGGAGGCCCTGGAACTCTGACCGGGCCCTGAATATGTGGAATAATAAAATCTCCTATTGAAAAACTGAGGGGGTGCACTAGCCAATGGCTGGGTTAGATACATCGGGTAATGCTGTCTCTAACCACCTCGAAACTCACCAGAAGGAGTTGAAGACCTTACTCTCTCACTCTGTCCCCTATCATGGTCATGATCGGCCATCTGCTTCTGCCTACGTGGCTCTACACCCTAAGCTTTCCGTTAGGTACGGATAGTAATTTTGGACTTGGACTTATGCCCGGATTTGCATTTGGAGATTTCTAGAAGGTTTCGGCGCTAATTCACAAAAGTTGGCAATTTTAAGGCTTGGAATATTCATAAGTTTGATCAGGAGTTGACTTTTATGATATCGGGTTCATATTGTTGTTCCGGGAGTTGAAATAGATTTGTTATGACATTTGGCACTTGTGTGAAAAATTTGAGGTCATTCTGAGTTAGACATGATTCAACACAAGTTTTGGAAGTTGAAAGTTCAAAACTTCATTAAGTACGATTTGAGGTGCAATTCATGGTTTTGATGTTGTTAGGAGTGATTTGAGGCCTCGTGTAAGTCTGTGTTATGTTTTGGAATTTGTTGGTATGTTCAAACGGGGTCTCTAGGAGCTCGGATGAGTTTCGTGCGAGGTTCAATGGTTGATGAAATTTCTAGTGGTGGTGTACCCGCATTTGTGGAAGCTTGGTCGCAGAAACGAGTCCGCAGATGTGGGCTCTTCATTGCAGAAACAAATTCAAACTAGAGGGCTAGAAGGCATAGGTACGGGGAGCTGAGCGCATCTACTAAATCGCAGGTGCGGTGCCTGTTGATACCCAATTTTTCCCTACAAATTTTTCAAATGCATATATACCTTCAAAATTATGCATTAGCATCAATTGATATTTTTCCATAATTTGTACATTTTTAAATTAATTTATCCCAATATTTCATTTATATAAATAATTACAAATTGCATTACAAAGGACTTTATAACAATTTTACGGTTTAATTTTGCTATCTATATTCATATTGAGCCCAAAGTATTTCGCAAATAACCACATCTACATTTTTGGGTTACAATTGCAAACTTTGCAATTATAGCCCATGCATGCATTATTGCATTATTTTACCAGAAAATAGCTTATTGTATTTTAAAATTATTGAGTAATTATTTTAAAGCATTTCCATGCATGTAAATTATCTTTTATAATCAGTTAATTATTTAATAAAATATATTTTATCAATTATTTGGGTATTTAACAAATAACCCTTTTTATTTCAAGACATAACCATTTTTACCATCCCAAAACCCCTTTAATATTAACCCAAAAAGCAAGCACAAATCCCTTAGGTCCAATCTGCCTACCTGACCCGATAAACCCCCTTCAATCGTGGCCATTGATCTTTTAGATCAACGGTCCACGTTCACCCTTACCTTAATTAACCTCTAACCTACCCCAAACCCTTTTCATTCTCTCAAAACCTGCTGTCATCGTCTCCCCTCATCTCTCAACTCTCTCTCAACCTAACCCTAACCCTAGTCACCATCACCGGCGTAAACCTCCATCCTATGGTGCTTCTATGTCTTCTCCGACCACCCCTGGCCTTCTATACTCCATGGCTCTTCGACTTCATGAGTCCTTGAGAAGATCACAAGGAACTCCAACTGGTTCTGGTTTGAAACTTTGTTTACCATCCTGTCTCATGCCATTTTCCGTTCGTAAGTAAGGATCCCTCCTTGTTATATTACGAATCTATGGGTTCTTGACCTATTCTCTTCACCTCTGCTATTTTTCTGAAAACAGTTCGATACTGTCGATTCTTCTCAGATCTTTATTGATCTGAGGTGATTCGAATTTTATTAAGTGTTTTCCTTCAAAACATCTCTTATTTAAATTGATTATTTCGATTTTTAATCACTCTTTCTAAACTACAATTCGTATCAAACTTTTCTTCAACGATTTTCTAGGTTCTCAGTGTTTCGTTAATTGTTTCTTCATCATCTTAACTAATTTTCGCATGAATGTTCAAACCCTAGTTGATTATGTGCGATATACTGGTTTCTTCAGTTTTGTTTCGATACTTTGTTATTTCTGTGATACCAGTCGTATTAGTTTACTCCATTATTGGGCTTAGATGTTTTCCTTGATTAAAATCCCGTATTTCTTTGGGATCTTACCCTAATTAATCTCTATATATGGTTCGAACCTGTTTTTCTTGCTGAATTCTATATTTCTGTGAAGCTTTACTTATTTAATTTCTACTTATGGAATCTAAGTAATTCTTTCCAAAAAATCTGTATTATTTTGAAGGTTTTAGTAATTATTTCCGAATTTTTGCCCTGTTAAGATCTGTGTGCACAGATCTTATTTGTTCACTTATTTGTGACTTTAATTGATCACATTTGCCTTAATAAGTTATCCGCAAGGTTTTGGGATTCTTACTGATTCCCTATTTGGTATGATTTGGATTCCATACCCTAATTAACCTCCTATTGATGTGATCGTTAAGTGATTGGCCTTAATTAAGGGGTCTATTTCGGACTCCCTTACATGAATTGATTCTGTGATTATTTGATTGACCCCTAATTTACTGAATTCTGATTATTTTTACCTTATTTGCTCTACTCCCTAAATGTTATATATACACTCTTGTTTTACCTCTCAAAAACACGGACAGTAGTTCAAAAAATACACACACACTAAAACTTTCTCTCATCTCTCTTTCTGCTACTTGTGCTCATTGCTCGTCTAGCTGGCTGAAAGCCAAGGCTAGACTGTGAAACTCTAGCTGCTTTACTTTTTGCACTATGCTTCCTTAACTGGTATGTTCTTATTGCAATATCATTCTGAAATTAAAATCTATGTGGTCCATAGTTGCTAAATCCATTCCTATTTACGCACTAGTTTAACTGATTATGTATTTACTTGTTCAACATGTTTACTACTTTGATCAGTATGCTTAAGTTTTACCCTATAACGACCCGACCGGTTGTTTTGAGCTTTTTTACTTCGCTCGCCAGCTTTCAGGCATGACTAGTCCCGTGTGATGTATTATGACTATGTAAATCATCGATTTTGGTTTTCAGGATAATCACAACAGATTTGGAAGAACAATTCTCAGTTTGAAGCTTTACGTTTCAAAGATTTGACCAAGTTTTGACTTTTTAGTATTCGATCTCGGATTTGGATTCATTTGATTTGGTTAGCTCCATTAGGTAATTTTGGACTTGGGAGTGCGTCCGGAATGTATTTTTGAGGTCCGTGTTAGATTTAGGCTCGAATTGGCGAAATTAGAAATTTGGTATTTTTCGGTCGGCAGTGGAAATTTTGATATCGGGGTTGGAATGGAATTCCAAAAATTGGATTAGTTCCATTGTGTCATTTGTGACATGTGTGCAAAATTGTAGGTCATTCGGACGAGGTTTGATAAACTTTTTGATCGAATTCGAAATTCGGATATTTTTGGAATTCTTAGGCTTGAATCTGAGGGTAATTCGATGCTTTTAGGTTGTTTTGAGCGTTCCAAAAGTTGGAACAAGTTTGACTGATGTTATGAGGTGTGTTGGCATGTTTGGTTAGGGTCCCATGAGGCTCGGATAAGTTTTAGAAGAGTTTTTTTAAGATTTTGGCATTTTGAGCATAAGCATTTAATGATCCAAAGGTCCACTTTTTAGTTCTAGAGATTGAAATTTGATTTCGAGACTTCCAAAATTTTGATAATGAATTATAGGAGTGATCTGGAAAGTTTGGTCTAATTTCATAAAGTCGTAATTAGGTTTTTGACGCGAATCATGAATTAACTGTTTAACGAGAAAAATGGGTATCGCACTGAGCAAATGAGCTCCGAATTGAGTTTTGATTGAAGGAGTATGTTCATATTATTATTTGTCACTCATAGGAACAAGAATCATCGAATTCTGAATTCGTATGATGGAGTTAGAATATTTTTAGTAAAATTAAAGACTACCGGTGCATCAGATCTGGTGTGCAGCTTTAGCGATAGATTGGACCACTTTAAGCGACCGGAATTAGGTCTTAGCGACTAGAATCTGGTTTATTAATGCTGCTCTGTTTTTAGCTCATTTTGACTTTTTTTTGTGAAAGAACACAGCTTAGGGCGATTTTTGAGCAAGAAATCATCAAAAATCTTGAGGTAAGTCACTTGTGATCATTTATACTCCATAATATTGAATTATCATCGAATAATCCGACTAGATTACATGTTTTTTAGGTGCAATTTAGGGATTTGGACATAGGAATTTGAAAATAAGATTTGAAGATTTGGAGGCCGAATTGTTATTGGAATTTAGTAATTTTGGTATGGTTGGACTAGTGGTTGAATGGGTTGTTGAGTTTCGTCGAATCCCGAAGCATGGGCCTCGGGGCCAGGTTTGAGCCAAATTCTGGATTTTTGATCTAATTTGATAATTTTCATAGGGAATTCATTCCTTTAGCGTATATTGATGATAATATGCTGATTTTGGTTAGATTCAGAGCATTTGGAGGCTGAGTCAAGCGGCAAAGGCATTATGGAGTAGAATTTCATCCGGATTGAGGTAAGTAATGATTGTATTGTCCTGAGGGTATGAAACCCCAAATTTCACAACGTTGTACTACTTTGAGGTGACACGTACGCTAGATGGAGAGCATGTGGTCGTGCACCATTGGAGATTGTGCCTTGGTCCGTCCCTTATGACTATTAAGTCGCTTATTTGATTGAAAATTATTTGATATCATTGTGTTTTGGAAAGTATTACCATGTTTTGGGCTGAATGCCATATTTGGGCCTTGTGCCAACTGTTTTGGACCCTTAGGGTCTTTTTACTACTATTCCTCACTATTTTTATTAATATCTATACTCGGTCAGTCATGTTGTGCTTTACTATTTTCACAACTCAGTTGTATTTACTTTGTTTTGATATTTTAAATGATATTTTGGGCTGAGTATCATGTTTTATTGTTGCCCGAGTGGTTTGATAAATTTCTGACTGAGTGAGGGCGAGGGCCTGTGTTGTGAGGATATTATTGGATCGAGCTGCACACCGCAACAAGTTGTTACTAATTCATGATATTGTGAGGCCGGGGGCCTGATTGATTCATGGAACGAGGTGGAATGTTGTTATGAGGCCGAGGGTCTAATTTATTATGCCACGATATGGCTTGTTATAGCAATTGGGCTGTAGGAGCCCCTCCGGAGTCTGAACATCCCTAGTGAGCGCGGGTACCCAGTGTGAGTGATGTGATATAGCCTGAGGGGTTGTTGTTCTTTCATATTGTTGTCTGGGGGGCTGTTCTTGATCCATATTTTGCTCGAGAGGCGGTTCTTGATTCATGTTATGCTAGAGGGGCTGATTACAAGAGATTGTGAGGTAGCTTGAGGGGCTGGTTCTGTTGATATTATGCCTGAGGGGCGGTTTATGGTACATATTTTGCCCGAGGCTCTATTTACGTTTTTATTATTTTTACTCACTATTTTATCACTTATTTGAAACTATTAGAAGATGTTTTAAAAAGGAAAGGGTTTTTTACTGAACTGAGTTTGATTTATGAAGTAAATGATTTATGTACTGTTTTGGAAATGTATTGTATTTGCTATAGTGCTATGACGTGGTTTACGTGTTTTCTTACTACTCAGCATTCAATTACTTTTATTACTTACTGAGTTGGCGTACTCACATTACTCCATGCACCTCATATGCAGATTCAGGTATTTCTGAACCCGGTAGCGGGTGTTGATTGCTCAGTGGCAGAGTCATCGGAGTTGGCAAGATAGCTGACCAACGTTCGCAGCCCTGTCTTCTCCCTCTTGTATTTCTTAGACTGTTTTTAGTATATTTTTAGACTCTTCGTTGTATTCAGACCTTAGTAGATGCTCGTGACTTGTCACACCCCAATGTTGGGCTTGTGTTATATTTCTGCACTGGTCATTTAGACCTTTATTATGAGATTTCTATTTGAATTAATTGCTTAAAATGACCTTTATAGAAAAATGGTTGACTTGTGAATTGTGTCGGCTGGCCTAGTTTCACGATAGGCGCCATTACGACCGGGTCGATTTTAGGGTCGTGACAAGTTGGTATCAGAGCCTAGGTTAAATAGGTCTCACGAGTCATGAGCAGGTTTAGTAAAGTCTCGCGGATTGGTACGGAGACGTCTATTCTTATCCTCGGGAGGCTGCAGAACCTTTAGGAAATCCTGCATTCTTGAATTCTTATCGTGCGTCCTTGTGCATCGACGACTTGTGATTTTCTGGTTGAGGAGCGATATGTGATCTTGGCATGTTGATGATGGGCTAATCTGGAGGACTTGAGGCCGGATTTCGCCTGTAGTTTGAGCACTGAGGCGTTGATTGTTTGAGCACATGTTTTTGGATTTATATGTTTAGTAGTGTCCCTATTAGTAGAAGTGATGGCTGGATGGCTACGTGATGAGGATGATGTGACTGCGAGATATGTTCATATTATTTGGATGTGACGAGAAGGGTATACTTAAGCGCAAAAAGAACTATTTGGTGCTTCAATTCCATCTTTATTTGATGTGTAGCCCCAAGTTATGGGTATGTTGAAGGATCTTTCCATGTTTTCTAGTTGGGGAATGAAGTAGATTTCATATTGTGATATGAGTTCAGACTCGGGAAGATTAAGTGATTGCATGATGTTTGTGACGGTGGAAGGGTATAAAGAGATATAAGTTTAAGGCGAATCAGGTGGGTTATCTCCTGCGGGGTGTTCTGAGGTTTGTGTGATCCTTATATTGTTGGTTGGGAGTCCTCTTTTACTAGTGAATTTTACGTGTTGCAGTTTGATTTTGGATCGCATAAGAGAGTTGTCTTGACTATTACGAGGGTGAATGCGAGATTTTTGTAGATGATTAGAAGTACTAAATGGTTTGTATTGCATGAGCTTATAAAGGGTTTAGTTGAGTTTCACTATGGTATTATGGCAGTAATAGAGTATGGGCATTATGAGTTTGTATGTTTTGATCCATGGCTTTGAGCCAAGTGGGGGAGTGTGCTATTGATCAGTTGATTGCACAGTTATGTTCTGCCTTTGTTCCAATCTATGGTATGCTCGTGAATCAGTTATGGCTTACGGAGGTTGAGATCGAGGATGCTTGAGTAAAGAAAATTTTGGACAAGGGTTGTGTTATGATTTATGGGTATATGAGGAACATTGGATGATTTAGTTGTTGTTTGTGAGGAATGTAATATGTATGGAGTAGGGAAAATTGTTCGGTGGCTTAGAAGAATGGGTTACTTCCTTGGGTGTTAGAGTGCTAACGGGGCACAGATCGTTCAGTCCATTTGGTCAGTCTAATTGAGATTTGAGTAGAATGGACGACTCTCAAGAATGGTTCCAATGGATTACGATTTATATGTATTAATCGGGGATCTTCAGGATGTGTAATTAGCTAGAAACTGAGAATTATATGGGACGATGCCAAAACTTGTGGCATTTATATATCATTATGGATTCTACATATCAATATCAGGAAGGTAAAGGAAAAGGCTTTAGATTCGCAGGAAGTCTATTCATGGTAAGTATTTTGAATGTGGTGCTTTTGGGGATATTTGAGGGAGAATTCAGTGGCTTATGAAGCTTAGACGGTATGGTGTTAAGGATAGTGGTGTACTAGCAAGGAAACGTATCAATTTAAAGGCAATTCGAAAGGAACTCAGAGAATTAGGACAGCTTGGTAGTAGGTTGGATCGTCATGGTACTGGATATGATCGGTTCTTGGGTGCTTATGATACGGTGGGTTTCTACAAGTGTTTTGCGGTAATGCTCTTATGTTTTGATGGTTTGCGTAGCTTGGTTGAGTTGAAGGAATTCAGTCCAGACAGTTGAGTTGTGTGACAATGGGATTCAGAGAGTTCTTGATGTTTCTACCACAGTTAGAGAGGTATATTTTCTACTGGCTTGAGAAGCATGTGATGTATAGTGATTTTCTTTTAGATGGGATCAAATGGAAAAGTTCTTAGCCGGTTAAGTATGTAGTTACTTGTAGGTCGGAGTGGACTATGAAGTTCTCATGTTTATCATAGGATGGCATGGTATATGTGGTATGTTGTGTAGGGTTGAGATTTGCCTATGTAAGGTCGCAATTCAGTATTGAAAGGAAGGTAATAAATTCTTAAGAAGCATGGATGGTTCTAGATGACTAGATAAATGAGATCACAATTGGTGTGGCTTAATGAGGGTACACATTTCAGAAAGTGCGATGTGTTTGAGTTATGGATACTTCATTGGTATTGCGGCACTATCTTGTCTGATCGACGGCAGATATTCGAAGTTTGCTTGGTGGCACAAGAGAATATTTGGAGTACCCTGGTGGAATGATCAAGTATTAGAGGTGTGTTAGATATTCGGGCGGTGGAGTTTGGATCCGAAATGGTGATTTGTGTGCTTTATGGACTTAGAGATTGGCAGCTCTTATAAACAGGTTATATTGTGGTTGTGGACTGTAAAAATGTGGGTAAAGCCAGTCAAATGTTGTACGTGCCATGATTAAGTCATTGTGAACTTTTGGAAAGTTATTCATCTATTGTGGGTGAGCAGAGTTGATTTGGGGTTCATTGGTATGCCCAATATGGATGGGTATTCTGCATCGAGTCGGGTATGTTGACTACGAACTGATATTGTTCAGGGATGTGCCATTCGATTGTCATTGAGCTTATTCGTGTATAGGCAGATCTATGAATTACCTTTCCGTGTTGCGAGGCATTAGGATTTGTTGGTTATAGGCACATGTTATGCGGTTTTATTGGGGTCTCTTAGTGGAATTCGAGCGGGAAGAGTATTGGGTATTACTCGGTGGATGGTGTATCGGTTGTGTACTTTAGGGTTTGTGTGATGTTGTGTCATCTGCCTCGCCATGGTTATGATGATTTTGTTTTATTACTAGACATCAAATTGCGCGTGGTTGTTGATTTTGAGTATAGAGACTCGAGGTGTTTCATGTGAACTAGTGTTGGGATAAAGTCGCGCATTGCATCAAAGTTATGTCGAGGTATGATCCTTGGGGTTAGATTCGTGTGTTCTAGTTCTACAATGTGTGATAGGTTCTCAGCATTGTGTGCTGGTGGTACTGGTGAGCTTGCGGTACAGCTCTCTCATTTGAGTCATACTTCCATTATTTGAGTACATTTGGACTATTGCTTATTGGTGCGCGGGTTGCATAGGTTATGTCTTTAGACTGTATTGATGTGTGATGTCATTAGAGCAGTCGTGTTGGATGAGATGAGGACATTGGGATCTACAATGAATACTATCGAATTCGATTTCAGCATGTTGGAAAGATAATATCGGGATTCGGTTTATAAATTTACTATGGTCCTTAACAAAGGAGAAGGAGCTTCATGAATGGTTGATCTGAGGAACGATTATGATTATGCGTGCTTGTTTCATCATTGGAGTATACGAAAGTGTTGGAATGAGACTTTAATTGGTAAGAGGTTTATTATCGGTATTCGGTTGTTGTGTGCTGCTGCCGTTATTAGAAGTTATCGCATATAGATGTGAGATTCTGATCTTATAGATAGTTTCGGAATTGGAAAATTGGTTTTAAGGTTATGGGCTAGGGTGAATTGTGAAATTTCAGTTATGTTGTGTTATGGGACCTATATAGGATAGGGTGATGTGGTATCATCTTCAGGTATGTTCATGGTAAGGTTACACAGTGATTTGATGGTTTTCGGAACAACCCTGGGCACGTTCGAGGGCGAACGTATGTTTAAGTTGGGGAGGATTTAATGACCCGACCGGTCGTTTTGAGCTTTTGTACTTTGCTCGCCAGTTTTTGGGAATGACTAGCCCCGTGTGATGTATTATGACGATGTAAATCGCCATTTTTGGTTTTTTGGATAATCGAAATAGATTTGGAAGAACAATTCTCAGTTCGAAGCTATAAGTTTGAAAGGTTTGACCAAGTTTTGACTTTTTAGTATTCGATCTCGGATTTGGATTTCTACGATTTAGTTAGCTCCGTTAGATGATTTTGGACTTGGGAGTGCGTTTAGAATGTATTTTGGAAGCCCGTGGTAGATTTAGACTCGAATTGGTGAAATTGAAAATTTGGCATTTTTGGGTCGGCAATGGAAATTTTGATATCGGGGTCGGAATGGAATTCCGGAAATTGGAGTAGTTCGTTGTTCATTTGTGATGTGTCTGCAAAATTTCAGGTCATTCGGACGAGGTTTGATAGACTTTTTGAACGAATTCGGAATACGGAAGTTTTGGAATTCTTAAGCTTGAATCCGAGGGTGATTCGATGTTTTGATGTTGTTTTGAGCATTCCGAAGGTTGGAACAAGTTTGAATGATGTTATGGGGTGTGTTGGCATGTTTGTACGGGGTCCCATGAGGCTCGAATAAGTTTTGGAAGAGTTTTTGGAAGATTTTGGCGTTTTGAGCATAAGCATGTAATGCTCCAAATGTCTTTGATAATGAATTATAGGAGTGATCTGGAAAGTTTGGTCTAATTCCAACAAGTCGCGATTAGGTTTTTGACGCGAATCATGAGTTAATTGTTTAACGAGCGAAATGGGTATCGCATTGAGCAAATGAGCTCTAAATTGAGTTTCGATTGAAGGACTATGTTCGTATCATTATTTTTAACTAATAGGAACAAGAATCATCGAATTCCGAGTTTGTATGATGGAGTTAGAGTTTTTTTAGTGAAATTAAAGACTACTAGTGCATCAGATCTGGTGTGCACCTTTAGCGACAGATTGGATCACTTTTAGCGACGGGGATTAGCTTTTATCATCTAGAATCGGGTTTATTAATGTTGTTATGTTTTTTTAGCTCATTTTGACATTTTTGTTTTGTGAAAGAACACGGCTTGGGGCGATATTTGAGCAACAAATCATGGGAAATCTTGAGGTAAGTCACTTGTGATCATTTCTACTCCATAATATTGAATTATCATCGAATAATTTGACTAGATTACATGTGTTTTAGGTGTAAATTGGGGATTTGGACCTAGGTATTTGAAAATAAGATTTGAAGATTTGGAGTCCGAATTGTTATTGGAATTTAGTAATTTTGGTATGGTGGGACTCGTGGTTGAATAGGTTGTCGGATTTTGTGAGTTTCGTCGGATTCCGAAGCGGTGGGCCTGGGGGCCGGGTTTGAGAAATTCAGGAATTTTGGTCTAATTTGACAATTATCATAGGGAATTCATTCCTTTAGCGTATATTGATGATAATATACTGATTTTGGTTAGATTCGGAGCATTTGGAGGCCGAGTCGAGCGGCGAGGGCATTGCGGAGTAGAATTTCATCTGGATCGAGGTAAGTAATGATTGTAAATGTTGTCCTGAGGGTATGAAACCCCGGATTTCACATCGTTGTACTACTTTGAGGTAATGCGCACGCTAGATGACGAGCGTGGGGTCATGCACCATTGGGGATTATGACTAGGTTCGTCCCGGACGACTGTTAAGTCGCGTATTTGATTAAACTGTTTGATATCATTGTGTTTTGGAAAGTATTACCATATTTTGGGCTGAATTCCATATTTGGGTCTCATGCCAACTGTTTTGGACTCTTAGGGGCTTTTTACTACTATTACTCACTATTTTGACTTAATATCTGTACTCAGTCATGCTGTGACTATTTTCGTAACTCAACCGTATTTACTCCATTTTGATATTTTAAATGATATTTCGGGCTGAGCATCATGTTTTATTGCTGCTGGAGTGGCTTGAGAGATTTCTGACTGAGTGAGGCCGAGGGCCTGTGTTGTGAGGATATAATAGGATCGGGCTGCACGCCGCAGCAGGTTGTTACTGATTCATGATATTGTGAGGCCGAGGACCTGATTGATTCATGCCACGAGGTGGCTTGTTGTTATGAGGCTGAGGGCCTGAATTATTATGCCACGAGATGGCTTGTTATAGCGCTTGGGTTGTAGGAGCCCCTCCGGAGTCTGAACACCCCCAGTGAGCGCGGGTACCCAGTGTGAGTGATGTGATGTAGCCCAGGGGGCTGTTGTTATTTCATATTGTTGCTCGAGGGGCTGTTCTTGAACCAGTTTTGCCCGAGGGGCGGTTCTTGATTCATGTTATGCCCGAGGGGCTAATTACGAGAGATTGTAAGGTAGCCCGAGGGCCTAGTTCTGTTGATATGATGTCCGAGGGGCGGTTTATGGTACATGTTTTGCCCGAGGGGCTCTTTATATTTCTATCATTTTTACTCATTGTTTTATCACTCGTTTAAAACTATTGGAAGATGTTTTAAAAAGGAAAGGGTATCTGCCTACCCGACCCAATAACCCATCTTCAATCGTGGTAGTTGATCTTTTAGATCAATGGTCCACGTTTGCCCTTACCTTAAATAATCCCTAACCTAACCCAAACCCTTTTCATTCTCTCAAAACCCGTCGTCATCGTCTCCCCTCATCTCTCAACTCTCTCTCTCAACGTAACCCTAACCCTAGTCACCGTCACCGGCGTAAACCTCTCTTCTATAGTGCTTCTATATCTTTTCTGACCACCCTTGTCCTTCTACACCTCTTGGCTCTTCGACTTCATGAGTCCTTGAGAAGATCTCAAGGAACTCCAACTGGTTTTTGTTTGAAACTTTGTTTACCGGCCTGTCTCAGGCCATTTTCCATTCGTAAGTAAGGATCCCTCCTTGTTTTATTACGAATCTATGGGTTCTTGACCTATTATCTTTACCTTTGTTATTTTTCTGAAAACCCTAGTTCGATACTGTTGATTCTTCTCAGATCTTTATAGATCTGAGGTGATTCGAATGTTATTATGTGTTTTTCTTCAAAGCATCTCTTGTTTTAATTGATTATTTCAAATTTTAATCACTCTTTCTAAACTAGGGTTCTTATCAAACTTTTCTTCAATGATTTTTCTAGGTTCTCAGTGTTTAGTTAATTGTTTCTTCATCATCTTAACTGATTTTCGCATGAATGTTCAAACCGTAGTTGATTATGTGCGATATACTAGTTTCTTCGATTTTGTTTCGATACTTTATTATTTCTGTGATACCAGTCGTATTAGTTTGCTCCGTTTTGGGGCTTAAATGTTTTCCTTGATTAAAATCCAATATTTCTTTGTGATTTTGCCCTAATTAATCTTTACTTATGGTTTGAACCTGTTTTTCTTGGTGAATTCTATATTTCTGTGAAGCTTTACTTATTTAATTTCTATTTATGGAATCTGAGTAATTCTTTCCCAAAGATCAGTGTCCTTTTGAAGGTTTTACTAATTATTTCCTATTATTTTGCCCTGTTAAAATTTGTGTGCACAGATCTTATTTGTGACTTTAATTGATCACACTTGCCTTAATAAGCTATCCGCATGGTTTTGGAATTCTTACTGATACCCTATTTGGTATGCTTTGGATTCCTTACCCTAATTAACCCCCTTTTGTTGTGACCGTTAATTGATTACCCCTAATTAAGGGGTCTATTTCGGACTCTCTTACATGAATTGATTCTGTGATTATTTGATTGCCCCCTAATTGACTGACTTCTGATTCGCTTTACCTTATTTGCTCTACTCCCTAAGTGCTATATATACACTCTTGTTTTGCCTCTCAAAAACACGGACAACAGTTCAAAAATACACACACACATACTCAAACTTTCTCTCATCTCTCTTTCTGCTACTTGTGCTCATTGCTCGTCTATCCGGCTGAAGACAAGGCTAGACTGTGGAACTCTAGCTGCTTTACTTTCTGCACTTTGCTTCCTTAATTGGTGTGTTCTTATTTAAATATCATTCTGAAATTCAAATCTATGTGCGCCATTATTTCTAAATCCATGCCTATTCCGCACTAATTTAACTGATTATGTACTTAGTTGTTCTTCCTGTTTACTGCTTTGATTAGTATGATTAAGTTTTACCCCCTCTTGTTCAGTGTTTCAATTAGCATGTCTATGTTTCAATCTTCTTGTTTTCTATTTTAGCTAGCATGTTTACTTGAGCTCTTGTCTGTTTCCTTCAACTAGCATGCTCATTTTAAGTAGTTCAGGCTCCTAACTTATCTGATTAACTACAATTGGTATGACTAATTATGTGTGGTATACCATTGTCCTCAATATGGATATTCCTGCATTCTGTCTCTATGCTCTAATGTCTATTATCACTTTAGCTTTAAGTATAATTTCCTTGTTAATACTCTGAATCAGTAGTTTGTATTCTAATGCTATGAATTTGGTCAATGGTTGTCAATCAATCCCTGCTTGTTCTGTGTACTTATTGACCAATATGCTTCCCCTCTTATCCATGTTCATCTGTTTCTGATTTAAGCTTCTTATGTTCCCAACCCCCTTGATCCCTGTTTGTAAACTTGTTTGTCTTCACTTAGAATCAAGTAATAAATGGCTTTGAATCTGGGCACTCTAAGTTTTGTGATTGTGTGGTTGTTTGTTGAATCTTTGTTCTTCTCAGAATTGCTTCCAAAACTGTTTTCACTCTTAACATTTTCTTAAAACTGTTTCCATTCCTGAAATACCTTTTCACTTCTAAAAATTTTACCTCTAAAGTTTTTACTAAGTTCTTCCAACTATATCAAGCACTCTCACTTCTACTCTTAGATTATTGAAGTTCTGCCCTCAAGTGTGTGTACTGCCTAGGAATCCATGAGATTCATCCGAACTCTGTCACACTGGGGCTGGCCCTTCCACACCGCACATAACTACTTATCCATTTATAAGGATTTTGGTGTGAGCATTGCTCGGGGTCCTTGAGGCCCTTGGGAACTTTGACGCACCAAGATACCTCATTAGATACTATGGACTATTACATCTTGGACTTTTTGAAGGCCTGGTATTTTAGGTTCACTTTGGGCCTATTTCAGGCTCCCTATAGCACAACTTTTATTTATTCTGTAATTTATTTATTTATGGTTTGTAATGATAATCTTTGTAAACAAATATTGGGAAAATAATAAAAGGGAGGGATTCTTATATGATTTTTGTGGGGAAACCGGGTAGAAATCATGCCTTTAGGTCTATAATATGTTTACTTGCATCAGAAATCATGCTTTAGGTTTATACTATGTTTACCTGCATTAGAAATCATGCTTTAGGTTTATACTATGTTTACCTGCCTTAGAAACTATACTTTTAGGATCACTTGGCATACTAGACAACATGTTATAGGCTCACTACCTCATTTGTTACAAAATTCTATTTCTGTATAATCATGATCATCTAGAAATCCTGTTATTGAGTTACTGCTATAATTCTGCCTAATAAAAATGTCCATTCTTTCTGTGCATTAGAGATCCTGCCTTAGGACAGTATTTGTATTCGCTTTAAACCATGTCTAATCGCCTAAATCAATAACTATGTTGTCTATAAAAAAATGTTTAAAAACAATCCCAACACTTAGATGTCATAGAGATAAGTGTGTATAAACTAGTTTTGTAATGTAATATTCGGCAGCTAGACCAGCATGCCTATAAGATCCAAACTGCCTGCTTAATTGTTTACTGGTTTACTGCACTCCTGATTAATGTTTAGATACCATGCTTATAGGACATCACTGTTACATGCCTAGGCAAGCCTGTAAAGCGACTAAAATCTTGCAACCTGTAAAAATACGTTTTTATTATTTGTAAACTACCCAGATTCAATCGGCCTTAAAATCAGTAGGCAAATTTATTAGGTCTCTATCACCTCGCTTTAACACGATGTTGCATTCATTCTATTTTCTCAGCTAGATATCCTTCTTTATGACCTTTGGAAATGTCTAAAATCTTGTTGTTTGAGACGTACTATTGTTTGCTTATTTACGGAGGTAAATGTGAGCCCCTTAATTGTTCTTTACTTGACAGTCCTAATTGTTCTGATTGTCGCCTAGATTTTTTCCTTTAAGTACCTTAGGAAAGTCTAGAACCGCCTAAATTAGAGGTCCTAAATACCTCCGGGGCCACAAGGAAGGGATAGGTAATGCACGCATAGATTTCGTTCAATTAAAAACGCTTATATAACCACTAAGGGGAGGGTAATTGGGTAGTAAAAGGATATGATGACTTGTGCACTAATGTCACGTGTAACCCTTCTAGTTGAGGAAGGTTTTCTGGGTATTGTACAGATGTGAACATATAGGCTAAAAAACCTAGACCCCTTTTACCCCTTGTTTTAAATGTAATGCCTATTTGTCTAAATTGCTTTATCTATTTATAAGACTAATTCACATAATCTGAGTTCGGCTGGGACCCACCATTGTGGACCGGAGGGGGTGCCTAACACCTTCCCCTTAAGGTTATTTCGAGCCCTTACCCAATCTTTGGTAATGCAAGCTGGTTTATGAGTTACTTGCTTTAGGTTCCCTAACGCACCTTAAATCCGTTAGGTGGCGAATCTTCAAATTCAAATACCCAATTCCCGAAAGAAAATGTGTTGTTCCCAATAAATGTCGAAACCTAGACTCTTCGAGGAAAAAGGGGGCGCGACAGTGCCTGAACGCAGAAGTGCAACCGTAGAATCGAATTTGCTATCGCAGATGCAACGAGTGCTGGGTCAAGGTGTTTTCGCATAAGCGTAATTTTTTATCTTAAAAAAGACGTCGCAGGTGTAGTGTGTTGTCTGTAAATGCAGAAATGTTTGGCAGATGTTATATAATATTGAGGGTTTGTTTATTTGGTCATATTTTTTGAGTTGAGGACCTCGGATTCAAATGATTTTGGTGGCAATTTTCAGCACATGAATTGGGGTAAGCATTTTATTTTCTGTTTTGATTATATTTCGTGATTCCATCTTCATTTTTGGCATTTAATTGATGATTTTAAAAGAAAAATTGGGGGTTTTGTCTAAATTTTTCTGAAGTGGATTTTTTTAGTTTTGAACATCGATTCAGAGTCGGTTTTGAGTAAAATTAGTATCGTTGGATTACTAATTGAATAAGTTGTCAAATTTTGTGAGCTATGTCGGATTCCGAGGTGCGGGCCCGAGTTTGACTTTTTGGTTGACTTTGGGCTTTTGATAAAAGATTCAACCTTTATCAATTGGGTTTATTTCCTTTGGCATTACTTGATGTTTTTGAGTTGATCTTGGCTAGTTTCAAGTCGTTTGGAGGTCGATATGCATGGGATGGCATTTCTAGAGTATTGTTTAGCTTGCTCAATATTGGATTTGGCTTGTTCGAGGTAAGTAACATATCTAAACTTAGATTTGAGGGTATTTAACCTTGGGGACTATGTTATATGAGATGCATTGAGGTGACACATGCTAGGTGACGAGCGTGTGGGCGTGCGTAGGGGAATTCATGATTCTAGTTGACTATTAGATTGTGATCGAACTTGTTTTATTGTTAGATCTTATTACATCCATGTTCTCCCTATTTCTTTCATTATATGAGCTGTGAATCATGTTAGAAATCATGTTTAGGCTATTTGCTTATTCGGTCGAGACCTAATGAGGCTATTTCTATTGTTCCAAGTTATCTGCTCTAAATGTAATTATATGCTCAGGTCATGATTCTTTATGTGCATATCATACTGCAGTATTTGTTCATCATTCATTGTTACATCACATGTTATCATTATTTTGGATAAGTGGTACGAGATTGTGAGCCATTGAGACTTGAGATATAAATGAATGAGGTGAGCCTGAAAGCCGTGTTGTGAATGTTACTATGGGATCGGGCTGCATGCAGCAACATGCCTTATTGGCTGTTTATGGGATCGGTTGCATGTCGCAGCAAGCCTTATTGGCTATTTATAGGATGGGCTGAGTGATCGAGTGTGATGAGTGGGAGTTTGAGGCAGGCTGACAAAGTACTCTAAGAGTGTGAGTATCTGGGATTATCACTGTGAGATCATTTATTTGACATGCATACTTCGCATGTAGGTGTCACGACCCTAATCCCGAACCCGGTTGTGATGGCGCCTCTCGTGAAGACGAGGCCAGTCAGACCAATATAGAACACCTCTTTTAAATAGTTAAATACCATAAATAGTTCTAAAACATGATATAATAAACATAATTTGCGAAAATAACGATAACAACGGTAAAAACCATCCTGACACAGCCCAAATCGGGGTGTAACAAGTCATGAGCAACTAATAAATCCGGATACCAGTCTACTAGATACAAAAATCCATTACAGAAGTTCAAGAACATGATAATAGTAAGATAAGGGAGGCACGGGGGCTGCGGACGCTAACAGCTACCTCGTAGTCTCCGAAAACACTGCCTGGACTGGAAGGATCAGCACTCAGGAGCGGACTCTGTGATGCCTGAATCTGCACACACGGTACAGGGAGTAATGTGAGTACTCCGACTCAATGAGTAATAATCATAAATAATGGCTGAAAGCAAGAAAACATGTAAAGGCACAAAGAAATTCTACATCAAGCAGTAAAATCACTTAAAGCAGTAGATCAGTGAGGAAGTCAAATGAAATCCCATTAAACCAAGTAAAACAGGTAATTTAGCAAGTATATAACAAGTAGAAATTTGCCCCTCGGGCACAGTAACAATCACTCCGAACAGTATCAGCCCCTCGGGCTCACTCTCAGTACAGTATCAGCCCCTCGGGCTCACTCTCAAATCATGATGGGTACCCGCGCTCACTGTGGGGGTGCAGACTCCGGAGGGGCCCCTTACGGCCCAAGTGTTATACAAGCCACCTCGTGGCGCATAAAAGTATCCCAGGCCCTCGGCCTCATATCACTCAACATATCCTCACATATGGCCCTTGGCCTTACTCAGTCCGAAAATCATCACAAGCCCCTCGGGCATTAGCAAAACACTAGTTCTCAGCCCTAAACATCATTTAGAAATATCATTTAAGTTTTGAATATGAATAAATTTGGCTGAGTTTGTAAAACAGTAGATACCAACAGGACTTAGTTCAAATAATAAGTCAAAACAGTGAGGAAACAGTGATAAAAATCCTCGAAGGGTTCAAATAGTAGGCACGAAGCCCAAATATGGCAATCAGCCCAAATCATGATGATAACAAATAAGTTCCAATCAAATACGCGGTAAAACCATCGATCGGGACGGACCAAGTCACAATCCCCAATAGTACACGACCCCACGCTCATCATCAAGCGTGTGCCTCACCTCAATATAGCACTACGATATGCAATCCGGGATTTCAAACCCTCAAAACATCATTTACAATCATTACTCACCTCGAACCGGCTACAACTCTAGCTCGCGACGCCCTTGCCCCTCAAATCGGACTCCACGCGTGTCGAATCTATCCAAAATCAGAACGAATACATCACAATATGCTAAGGGAGCAAAGCCCAAGCGAAAACAATCAAAAAATATAAAAAATCCCGAAATTAGCAAAACCCGAGCCCCGGGCCCACTTCTCAAAACTTAGAAATTTTTACATCTCCCCACGAGTTCATACATATCAACAACATCAAAATCAGAGTTCAAATGACCCCTCAACTCCTCGATTATAGGCCTCTTAAACTCAAGCCATAATCCTCCATTTTAGCCCTTTAAACCCATTAATTACATCCTTAATTCATGAAATTCTACCATAGGAATGTGTTTTAAGTCCAAAATCCTTACCTCCACGAAGTCTCTTTGATTCCGCTCTTCCAAATCGCCCAAAGCTCCCAATTCCGAGTGCAAAAATGGTTAAACCCTTCAAAAATCGCGAAGGAAGACATATATACATTCTGCCTAGACATAACCGCATATGCGGTCCAAAATCCGCTTTTGCAGTACCTCATATGCGGTCAACACATCCGCTTTTGTGGAGTTCATTAAACCGGCCTAAGCCGCATCTGTGAACCTCTTCCGCATCTGCGCTTCCGCAGATGCGATCCCTTTAGCCGCTTATGCGGTCCAGCTAACCTGACCCATTTTCTCTTCTACGAAGAAACACCCGCATCTGCGGTCCACAAACTACAGATGCGGAAATAACAGAAGTAGCAAATCTGAAGCTGCAACACAAATTCCAATTTCCCCGCTAACCATCCGAAATCACCCCGAGGCCCCCGGGACCTCAACCAAAAGCACCAACATGACCCAATATCTTATTGAAACTTGTTCCAATCATCAAAACACCTAAAACAACATCAAATCCATCAATTCACATCGAATTCAAGCCTAAGTTTTCTAAAAACATCCGAAATACGCTTTCGATCAAAAATCCATCCAAACCATATCCGAATGACCTAAACTTTTGCACACACATCATAAATGACATAACGAAGCTGCAACAACTCTCGGAATTCCATTCCGACCCACGGATCAAAATCTCGCCTATCAACCGAAAATCGCCAAAATACTAACTTCGCCAATTCAAGCCTAATTCTACACCGGAACTCTAAAACCAATTCCGATCACACTCCTAAGTCATAAATCACCTCCCGAAGCTAACCAAACCATTGGAACTCTCATCCGAGCCCTCTAACACACAAGTCACATCTGGTTGACTTTTCCAACTTACCTTCTCAAAAGAGACTAAGTGTCTCAATTCTTACCAAATCCACTCCGAATGCAACCTACTCAACTCGATCATATAAAACATGGATAACGAAGCAGAATAGAGCAAAAATGGGGGAAATGGAGTCGTAATTCATGAGACGACTGGCCGGGTCGTCAAATCCTCCCCAACTTAAATAAACGTTCATCCTCGAATGAATCAAGAAACGTACCTGAAGCCTCAAATAGGTGAGGATATCTGCTCTACATCTCCCGCTCGGTTTCCCAGGTAGCCTCCTCCACGGGCCGACCCCTCCACTGCCCTTTCACAGAAGCTATATCCTTTGACCTCAACTTCTGAACCTGACGACCCAAAATAGCTATTGGCTCTACATCATAGGTCAAATCATCATCCAATTGAACCGTGATGAAGTCCAAAACATGAGACGGATCTCTAATATACTTCCGGAGCATAGAAACATGAAATACCGAATGCACGCTAAACAAGCTGGGTGGCAAAGCAAATCTCATAAGGCACCCCACCAATCCTCTGAAGCACCTCAAAAGGCCCAATGAATTGCGGACTCAACTTTCCCTTCTTCCCAAATCTCATAACACCCTTCATGGGCGAAACCTTCAGCAAGACCTTCTCACCAACTATGCAGAACACATCTCGAACCTTCTGGTCAGCATAACTCTTTTGACGCGACGGTGCTATACGAAGCCTCTCCTGAATCACCTTCACCTTCTCTAAGGCATCCTGAACCAAATCTGTGCCCAATAGTCTAGCCTCGCCGGGCTCGAACCAACCAACTGGAGATCTACACCACCTCCCATACAAAGCCTCATATGGAGCCATCTGAATACTCGACTGGTAGCTGTTGTTGTAAGGAAACTCTGCAAGCGGTAGAAACTTATCCCATGAACCTCTGAAATCAATAACACAAGCACGTAACATGTTCTCCAATATCTGAATAGGACGCTCGGATTGTCCGTCCGTCTGAGAATGGAAAGGTATGCTCAACTCCACCTCAGTACCCAACTCTCGCTTAACAGATTTCTAAAACTGGGAAGTAACTGAGAGCCCCGATCATAAATGATGGAAACTAGGACACCATGCAATCAAACAATCTCTTAAATATATATCTCTGCAAATTGCTCTGAAGAATAGGTAGTACATATAGGAATGAAGTGCGCGGACTTGGTCAGTTGATCCACAATCACCCAAACAACATCATACTTCTTCAATGTCCGTAGAAGTCCAACAACAAAGTCCATAGTGATCCTCTCCCACTTCCACTCAGGAATAACCATCTGCTAAAGCAAGCCACCCGGTCTCTGATGCTCATATTTCACCTGCTGTCAATTGAGACACCGGGCTACAAATCCCACAATGTCTTTCTTCATTCTTCTCCACCAATAGTGCTGCCTCAAATCTTGATACATCTTTGTGGCACCCGGATGGATGGAATACCGCGAGCTATGGGCCTCCTCAAAAATCAACTCTCTAAGCCCATGTACATTGGGCACACAAATCCGGCCATGCATCCTCAACACCTCATCATCACCGATGGTCACATCTCTGGCATAATCATGCTGAACTCTATCCTTAAGGACAAGCAAATGCGGGTCATCATACTGGCGCTCTCTGATGCGATCAAATAAGGAAGACCGAGAAACCACACACGCCAACACCCAACTGGGCTTCAAAATATCCAACCTCACAAACCGATTGGCCAAGGCCTGATTATCAACTGCAAGAGGTCTCTCCCCAACTGGAATATATACCAAACTCCCCATACTCACTGCCTTTCATCTCAAAGTATCGGCCACCACATTAGCCTTCCCCAGATGGTACAATATAGTGATATCATAATCCTTAAGCAGTTCCAACCATCTTTGTTGCCTCAAATTAAGATCCTTCTACTCGAACAAATGCTGAAGACTGCGATGATCGGTGAATACCTCACAAGATACACCATACAAAAATGCCTCGAAATCTTCAATGCATGAACTATGGCAGCCAACTCCAAATCATGAACGGAGTAGTTCTTCTCATAGGGCTTCAACTGATGAGAAACATAAGCAATAACTCTACCCTCCTGCATCAATACACAAATAATTCCAACTCTCGAAGCATCACAATACACGGTATATGAACCTGAAGTTGATGGCAAAACCAACACTGGAGCTGTGGTCAAAGCTATCTTGAGCTTCTGAAATCTCTCCTCACACTCATCCGGCCATACAAATGAAACAACCTTCTGAGTCAACTTGGTCAAGGGTGATGCGATAGATGAGAACCCCTGAACAAACCAGCAATAATAGTCTGCCAAACCAAGAAAGTTACGAATCTCTGTGGCTAAGGACGGTCCGGGCCAACTCTGAACCGCATCTATCTTCTTCGAATCAACTTGAATACCCTCGTTGGACACCACGTGCCCCAAGAAAGCCACTGAAATGAGCCAAAACTCACACTTGGAGAACTTAGCATAAATCTTCTCCTCTCTCAATTTCTGCAACACAACTCTCAAATGCTCCGCGTGCTCCTCCTGGCTACGAGAGTACACCAGAATATCATCAATGAAGACTACAACGAACGAATCAAGATAAGGCCGGAACACGCTATTCATCAAAAGCATGAATACTGCTGTGGCATTGGTTAGCCCGGAAGACATCACAAGGAACTCATAATGACCATATCTGGTCCTAAATGCAGTCTTAAGAATATCTGAATCCCTAATTTTCAACTGGTGATAACCCGAATGGAGATCAATCTTGGAGAACACTCTTGCTCCCTGAAGCTGATCAAATAAATCATCAATGAGAGCCAAAGGATACTTGTTCTTAATTGTTACTTTATTCAATTGCCTATACTCAATGCACATTCTCATCGTGCTATCCTTCTTCTTCACAAACAAAACGGGTGCACACCAAGGTGACACACTACGCTGAATGAACCCCTTATCTAGGAGTTCCTGAAGCTGCTCCTTCAATTCTTTCAACTTTGTTGGTGCCATACGATACGGCGGAATAGAAATGGGCCGAGTGCTCGGCACCAGGTCAATACCAAAATCAATATCCCTGTCTGGTGGCATGCCCGGTAGGTCTGCAGGAAACACATCGGGAAAATCCCTCACAACTGGGACAGAAGCAATACTAGGAGTCTCAGTTCCAACATCCCTCACAAACGCTAGATATGCTGGGCCTTTAAGAATAAAATTACTCTACTAGGAACATAATCAGTCACACCACGCCACTCGATCCGCAGCACACCCGGCATAGCCAAAGTGACTGTCTTAGCATGACAGTCTAGAATAGCACGAGACGAAGATAACCAATCTATGCCCAAAATGACATCAAAATCCACCATGCTCAATAGCAGTAGATCCACTCGGGTCTCCAGACCCCCAATAGTCACCACACATGACCGGTACACATGGTCTACAACAACAGTATCGCCCACCAGGCTAGATACATGAACAGGTAAAGTAAGAAACTCACGGTGCGTACCCTAATAACGAGCAAAGTATGATGACACATAATAAAAGGTGGAACTGGGATCAAATAATATAGAGGCATCTTTGTGGCAGACTAAAACAATACCTGTAATGACAGCATCTGAAGCAATAACATTTGGCCTGCCTAGAAGTGCATAGAAACGAGCCTGACCGCCCCCTAATCGACCTCCCCTTCTGGGGCGACCCCTGGTTGCATGACCTCCACCCCTAGTTGGCTGGGCGGGTGGTGAAGTAACTGGAATAGAAGTCGAGGGTTGACCCCTCTGCTAGGACGAACTAGCAACACGACGAGGACACTACCTCCACACATGCCCAAACTCTCCACACTCAAAACAACTCACAGGTGCCGGAGAAGGGGACTGAAGGGAACCCCTCGCACCGGAGTGACTAGCCGATGCACTCGGCATAAAAGAACCCTGAGCTGACGGGGCACGAGATGAACTCTGAGCTGGGAGGGTGTTGAGTGAAGGCTGGCCCTGCTGAGACCCATGATGACCACGACCTGAAGATGCCTCGCAATACTCTGGACAGGCTGACTGAGCAGGCCTGAAAGAACGACCTCTACCATGCTTGAACTGGCCCCTCGAAGGAGCACCACTGTAATTGCCAGATCCTCGAGGCCTCTTGGCCTTCCTCTCTTCTCGATCTTGGTGGCAGACCGTCTTAATATCACGAGAAATATCAACCACCTCCTCGAACGTAGCACCCAACACTCTCTCTCTATTCATAAGAATACGGAGATGATAGTTAAGTCCATTAACAAATCTCCTAATCCTCTCACGATCTGTCGGAACCATCCAGAGGCATGACGAGCCAACTCAAAAAACCTCGACTCTACTGTGACACAGTCATATCCCCTGCCTCAACCACTCAAACTGTCTACACAGCTCCTCTCTACGAGACTGCAGCACATACTTCTCCAGGAAGAGAATAGAGAACTCATGCTAAGTAAGGGGCGCTGCACCTACCGGCCTACGCCTCTCATACGCCTCCCACCAAGTGAAGGCAGCCCTAGTAAATTGAAAGGTGGTAAATGCCACACCACTAGTCTCAAGAATCCCTACTGTACGGAGCATCCGCTGACACTTATCAAGAAAACCATGGGCATCCTCGCCCTTAGAACCAATGAATGACGGAGGCTGGAGTCTACCAAACCTCTCAAGACGACGTTGCTCATCATCCGGCATGACTGGTACTACAAACTCCTGAGCTGGTGCAACCGGCTGGGCTGGAGGTGCCTTCGGCGTCTAAAGTCCCTGCACTACCTGCTCAGGTGTGCGAGCAGCGGGGGTGTGATTGCCTCCCCCGGCCTATGAAGTAGTTGCTACTGTGGTGGCTGAAACTGCCTAAGCCAGGCCAGTGCAAACTGATAAGATCTGTGCCAAGGCCTCCTGAAGACTCGGAATCACGATGGGCACAACTGGTGCCTGAACTGGTGCTGCTGGAGCATCCATAGCTGGAGCCTGGTCCGGAGCTAAGGCAGTTGGTGAATCTACTAGTGCTGCCCTCGCTACTCTGCCTCTGCCACGACCACGGCCGCATCCACGGCCTCTGGTGGTCTCCACTGGTGGCACTGGTGGTCGTCCACCTCATCAGGTAGCTCGTATTCTCACCATCTGTGAGAGAATGGAATAACAGAAGTTTAATACTCGGACCAAAAAGTTCGCACGACAAGAGTTTGAGTAATATGAAGTTTTTTTTTCTAAAGGTTTTGTAGCCTCTTGAGGATAAATACAGACGTCTCTGTACCGATCCGCGAGACTCTACTAAATATGCTCATAACTCGTGAGACCTATGTAACCTAGGCTCTGATACCAACTTGTCATGACCCTAACCCCGAACCCGATCGTGATGGCGCCTCTCGTAAAAATGAGGCAAGCCAGACTAACACAGAACACCTCTTTTAAACATTTAAATACCATAAATAGTTCTAAAACATGATATAATGACCATAATTTGTGGAGATAACGATAACAACGGTAGAAACTATCCCGACACAGCCCAATCCGGGGTGTCACAAGTCATGAGCAACTAATAAATTCGAATACCAGTCTACTAGATACAACAATCCGTTACAGAAGTTCAAGTCAAAACACTGAGGAAAAAGTGATAAAAATCCCCGAAGGGTTCAAATAGTTGGCACGAAGCCCAAATATAGCAATCAGCCCAAATCATGATGATAACAAATAAGTTCCAATCAAATACGTGGTAAAATCATTGATTGGGACGTACCAAGTAACAATCCCCAATAGTACATGACTCCACGCTCGTCATCAAACGTGTGCATCACCTCAATATAGCACTACGATGTGCAATCCGGGGGTTCAAACCATCAGAACATCATTTACAATCATTACTCACCTCGAACCGGCTACAACTCTAGCTCGCGACGCCCTTGCCCCTCAAATCAGACTCCACGCGCATCGAAACTATCCAAAATCAGAATAAATACATTACAATACGCCAAGGGAGCAAAGCCCAAGCGAAAACAATCGAAAAATATCAAAAATCCCGAAATTATCAAAACCCGAGCCCCGGGCCCACTTCTCGAAACTCAGAAATATTTACATCATTAGATTCCTCGTCTCCACACGAGTTCATACATATCAACATCAAAATCGGAGTTTAAATGACCCCTCAAATCCTCCATTAAAGGCCTCTTAAACTCAAGCCTTAATCCTTCATTTTTAGCCCTTTAAACTCATTAATTACAACCTTAATTCATGAAATTCTACCATAGGAATGTGTTTTAAGTCCAAAATCTTTACCTCCATGAAGTTTCTTTGAATCCTCTCTTCAAAATCGCCCAAAACTCCCAATTCCGAGTGCAAAATTGGTTAAACCCTTCAAAAATCGCGAAGGAAGACATATATACATTCTGCCTAGACAAAACTGCATCTGCGGTCTAAAATCTGCTTTTGCGGTACCGCATATGCGGTCAACACATCCGCTTCTGTGGAGTTAATTAAACCGGCCTAAGCCGCATCTGCAAACCTCTTCCGCATCTGCGCTTCCACAGATGCGACCCCTTTAGCCGCTTTTGCGGTCCAACTCACCTGACCCATTTTCGCTTCTGCGAAGAAACACCCGCATTTGCGGCGTCGCATCTGCGGTCCACAAATGGCATATGCGAAAATACCAGAAGCAGCAAATTTGAAGTTGTAACACAAATTCCAGTTTCCTCACTAACCATCCGAAATCACCCCGAGGCCCCCGGGACCTCAACCAAAAGCACCAACATGACCCAATATCTTATTCAAACTTGTTCCAATCATCAAAACACCTCAAACAACATCAAATCCATCAATTCACATCGAATTCAAGCCTAAGTTTTCTAAAAACTTCCGAAATACGCTTTCGATCAAAAACCCAACCAAACCATGTCCGAATGACCTGAAATTTTGCACACATATCACAAATGAAACAGCGAAGCTACAGAAACTCTCAGAATTCCATTCTGACCCTCGGATCAAAATCTCGCCTATCAACTGGAAATTGCCAAAATACTAACTTTGCCAATTAAAGCCTAATTCTACACCAGACCTCCAAACCTAATTCTGATCATACTCCTAAGTCATAAATCACCTCCCAAAGCTAACCGAACCATCGGAACTCTCAGCCGATCCTTCTAACACACAAGTCAACATCCGGTTGACTTTTTCAACTTGAACCTTCTCAAAAGAGACTAAGTGTCTCATTTCTTACCAAATCCACTCCGAATGCAACCTACTCAACTCGATCATATAAAACACGGATAACAAAGCATAATAGAGCAAAAATGGGGGAAACAGAGCGGTAATTCATGAGATGACTGGTTGGGTCATCACAGTAGGCATAGAGATGCATTTCCTCATGCTATACTATATTGTGACATTCATTATTTGACATGCATATTGACATATAGGCATAAAGAAGTACTTTTCTCATGCTATCGGATAACGAAATATCTTATATGTTTTTGAATGTTTTGGGAAAAATTGCAGTTTTCTAATAAACTCATATTTTAGTAATTTCGGTGAAAGATTTAGGTTTTACTTTATACCTAAAATGCATATGCCTATTTTCCATAACTATTACAAGATGAACATAATATATTTCGGTTACTAATTGAATTTCTTTTATTATATTATTACGATTAGTTCTTGACTATTGGTGTTGGCCTCTGACTGTTTTCCAAGCTCTTCACTGCTTTTAACCTATAGGTTGGATTTGTTACTTATTGAATACATGGGGTCGGTTATACTCATACTACACTTCTGCACCTTTCATGCATATTTTGGAGCTGATGTTGCTTTGTATGGGGGGAGAGCATTGAAGATATATCTGTGTTCTGGTTATAGCTACCTCTTGTTATTTGTAGCTTTAGATTTATAAATCTGTTTATGTATATTTCGAACAGATGATGTATTTATTCCATACTAGCTCTTTAAACACTACATCTTATAAGCTCATGATTTGTACTTGTTATTGACAGCCAATTTTTCCCTAATATTTTTATAAATATCCTATATACTATCAAAATGTCATTTCGCATTTTTCCCAATTTACAAGAGTTATATGTGTATTTTCCATAATTTTTAAGCTTTAAAATTGATTCTTTTGCATTTAAATTGTTCAAACATTTACTAAATATCCTATCAAATTATTTTGCGATGACTTAATCATCCAAAGTTATTATTTATAACCATATATATGCTTTACAATATTTTATTTAATTTTATATAATTACATTAGCATTTTTTTAGCTATTTACATATTTTTGCCTTAATAGCCTATATTCCCATAATAATTATATTCTTATATTATTTAAGTCAAAATAGCATCTTCATATTTTTATAACCCTGCATTATTATTTTTAAGTATTCAATGTCTTAGATAATATTGTATTTATTAGATAGCCATTTTTATAATTTATTTTAAGGAATTTCATGTATATTAAATTATAGCCCAATTTAGGGCTAATTTTCGGACGAATTAAGGTCCAAAAGAACAGGCCCATCCCAGTTGACCCATCAGCAGCCCAAACCCAATGCCCATACCCGACCTAGTCCAATCTCTAATCCCGACCGTTGATCTCAAAGATCAACGGCCCATAAACCATCTCCCCTTATTATTAACCAAGATCCTAACCCTAATCCCCATTTCCCTTAACAAGCTGCCTTTGGATTTTCTCTATTTTCCTCTTCAAAGAAACATAACAATTGCCTCCCTTCTCCTCTCTAACTCCAAACTTAATATGGAATCCCTGAATGATTTTCATTTCGTATATGCTCTGTCTCTTTGTTACTTACACGATTATGGAATCACTTAGTACTTGCCTGTTTTGGCAAGTACCAAGCCCTGAATCATGTGCAATCATCTTCAATCATCAAGATTTATATGGTATTTCTTCTGTATACATTTATAGCAAGATGATAAGGGCCGATTCACCAAGATCTTTGGTCGGTTTTTTGATTTCTGCCGAACTAGGATTTGTCTGACTTTTCTCCTAATCTGATTTGAAATTGATTTTGCATGCTATTCTTTTATTTGTTATGCTTGATTGACTGTTTTCCTTGTTTGTTCATTTAAATATTACTACTATATAAACCCCTCCCCTAATTCCCCAAAACGAATCTTAATCACGGTTATTCTCTCACATTCACTTATTCTATACTATTATGAAATTGAGCTCTTGGCCAGCTGAAAGCCAAGACCACCGGATTATGTTCACCTTCTTACATTGCGAGCACTGCCCGGGGTTCACTTGAAACCCTTGGGAACTTTGACGTACTGGGATTTTGGGATTTTGCTGCACTTTGTGCTATTGACAATTGGAGTACTGCTGAAATTGTCCTTCTTATTTTGCTTGTTTGATTAATTTGCAACTGGTAAGTTCTTTGGCCTTTGTAGTTTCATTTTATTTTTGTGAACCAATGTGTTACTTTGCTACCTCTGCTTACAACCCTATTTGTTTCAAGATTAGTCTCTGATTCTCAAACACTGCAACTTAACTCGTTTAGTAACCTAGATTATGGATTTCTTAAGTATGTTACTGTTCTATGTATTTGTTGCTACCTATGCCTACCATCTTCTATGAACCTATCTCCCTACTCTAGGCCCTTGTGAGGTACTAATTCTTTGCCTTAAATGTGTTCGTATGTTCTTTTTATATAGGCCATTCATATGTAGCTTGTTATATTCTCCAATGATAATGTAATTTTTTGAATTTCATCACTACCTAAATATCTAAAAAATACAATACCATGTTTCCTGAAATTCCATTGTGTGACCTGCTCAACTCTATGTTGCCAAGTTTTGCCCAGGCCTTTCTATTGTCAATTTTAATGTTCAACTCTTCCTATATATGACCAATTAGCACTAGGCTCGATAAATACCTATCCTATTAATGTAAGGTTGATACTTTCATTCATCATGAATCGTAATGTCTGTTCATTTTGTTAGTTTAAGGTTTTCATATTCTTTACCTGCTATGAGTTCTTAGAAACTTGGGTTGTGGTTAGTGACATCTTGTTAAATCTCATGATCAACTAAGTAGGTTTGCTAAATTATGCTTCCAGTAGATTGTTATGAAAGGCTTTCCTGATAGAATTTTCATAGGAAGATTGTATTCTACCTTTTCATGTGTATGATTCTGCTTGGGTCGTCATATGCAACTCTTTGAGTTAATTCTGGTTTGAAACAATGTTTGCAATAGTTTTGGTGGTACCTTATCTTGCCCTTGTTAATCTTGTGTTTTCTAGAATTAATTGCCCGCATATGTTTTAGTGCCTATCAACTTAGCATAGTCCTGTATATTGGCTGAAACTGTAGCTCTTTCAGTTGTGAAAATTAAGTGTTTTAATTACTCCATGTGTACTTCTATTGCTTGTATCAACAAGTTTGGCATCCATTTGGGTGATAAATTATTCATTTGGGCTTTCTTTGGTACTGGAGGTCTGAAGAACATTATCTGTACCTGGAGCTTGGGCCTACAGTTTATATAAAGTTCTAAGCCTACTTGAAGGCCCAGATGTGTTACTATATTATTCTATATTCATATTCGGGCATGTAATCATTCAATATGGTTTGTAATAACTTGTAAAACTGAATGATGGGGAACTTAATGAATAGGGGGTTGGGGTATTCTGATGCTTTCATGAAAGGGTAGTAAACATGCATATAGGGTCTTTGTGTTCTATTTGTTATTTCATTCAATATGTCCTATTTGTTATTTTGTTTAGTGGGATGCATACTAATAGGAACTATACCTACAAGAATCACGCACAAACTCCACTTAACCTGTCAAAATATGGTGGTTCAAGTAATTGCCACACTTATTTCCATGTTTACTACTCAACACTATTAGATAGTGTTCTTATAAGATACAATAATACATGTCTTCACCAATCTTAATATCATGACTATAAGGTATAAATAATTGATCAGCTGTTTTTTGTTACTTTTATACTGCCTCACTTAGATGGCATGCTTATACGGATAAAGTGTTATAAAATCAAGTCTAATTATATATTGCTAGAAATCCTGCCTATAAGATGTTATCATTCGCATAAAAAATTGTTTATCGACGCTACTAGGTTTTCAAGCTGCTTCATTTCCTTATTATGCAACTACTAGAAATACTGCCTATAAGACACTGTCGCCTGCCTAAGAAGCATGTCCATAAAATCATAACTAGAAATTGGAAGTTCGGGGATCGTTTCACTACCTTATTGCACAAACAATTAGAAATCATGCCTATAGGACTTGTAACGCTTTAATATGCCAATATGTTAGTTCAGAAGCTGTAGTACTGCCAGTATAAATATTGAAAATCGGAATCATATAGAAATCATGAATATATGACCTAAGGATTCTAATGCGTCTAATAAATTGTCTACTACATAACCTGAAATCTGTTTGCGTGCCTTTGTTATTATGTGTGGAGGCTAATATGAGCCACTCGTTGCTATTATGTGCATTCCTATTTGTTTTGAATGTGCAATTAGTTTTACCATTTTGAGCAACCTAAGTAAAGTCTAGAACCACCTAATATTAGGTCCAAAGCCTCCTGGACCATAGGCTCTTATAGTGTATTTGAAGAGGATTTGGTTGTGTTGAAGGGATAGAAATATAGTTATAAATATGTATATGTGTTGTTATCCTTGTTGTTCAAGGTGATATCATACTCTTCTCCATGTATTTGAGGTCATTTGGATCATAGTTTGGTTATTGATGAAGAACTTATGAAGTATAGGTTGAAAGTTAGGATTAAAAAATTTCTGGTTTGTGGGAGCATATTGATGTGCTGTTGAAGGAGTTTCGCTGTATATATCTAGCTACATGATGTTGTGGTTATGTGATAGTGGTTGTGTTACATGAATATGAATTAAGGGAGGATGTAAGAATATCGTACACAAGCATAAATCGGACTGTTTTGGTATATACTCATGTGTATTGATGGATTGAGTTCAAAAAGGAATTAATTGAAGTCCTCGTTGTTGTTTTGGTCTCTGATTGTAGGATAGTTAATAGAAAGTAAAGGAAATGCGGCCCATTTTTTTAAATAGAGTTATCATTTGAGATAGTGATATACTAGCGCCATCTCATTTGTACATGTGTTTATTTTTATAGGGTAGGCACGCTAGTTGTCTTAAGCTTGTTGCGGAGTTGCATTGACGACTTGAGGCATGTTAAGGCTATCCCTTCTTTCCTTTTGGCATGATCCATATGAGACAAATGAAACAAGAAAATGCGCAACTTTCACAAATGAATCTATTTTTAGAAATACTAGAGTTGCCTCTGTTCTTGATTCCCCATATGTCCTATAATTATATCATTGTGATGACCCGGCCGGTCGTCTTAAGAATTAATGCCCTGATCCCCTATTAACTGTTTTCCCCATGTTTATTTCTGCTATTTCGATTTGTCGGGATGTTTGATTTTGAGTTTCGGAGAGTTTTGGGACACTTAGTCCCTAAATGAGAGTTTAAGTGTTGGAAAGTTGACCGTAGTCGGAACTGTGTGAGGACGGCCTCGGAATGGAAATCCAATGGTTCCGTTAGCTCCGTTGGGTGATTTCGTGGTTAGAAGCGTGTTCGGAGTGTTTTTTGGAGGTCCATAGCTAATTTAGGCTTGAAACGCCGGAAGTTGAATTTTTGAAGTTTCCGGTCCGATAGTGAGATTTTGATTCCAGGGCCAGAATTGAATTCCGGAAGTTGGAGTAGCTCCGTAATGTTGAATGTGATGTGTGTGCAAAATTTCAGGTCATTCGAACGATTTTTGGTAGACATTTTGATCGAAAGCGTATTTTGAGAATTTTGGAGTTCCTAGGCTTAAATTCATGGTTAATTCGAGGTTTTGATGCTGTTTTAGGTGTTTTAGGTATTGGTACAAGTTTGAATAAGGTATTAGGTAATGTTTGTGCTTTTGGTTGAGGTCCCGGGGGCCTCGGGGTGATTTCGGATGGTTAATGAGAACTTGGAGGAAATGTTGCAGCTGCTGTATTTTCTTGCTGCTTCTGGTATTTTTGCATCTGCGGTTTGGGGACCGCAGATGCGAAGCCGCAGAAGCGGCGTAGAGACCGTAGAAGCGAAATACTGGAATTCCTCAGGAACCGCAGATGCGTTGAAATCTTTGCAAAAGCACAACCGCTCCTGCGGTTAGAGTTCCGCAGATGCGGAGTCTGCCATTTAAATGAAAGTCGCAGATGTGATGTAGTTTTCGCAAAAGCGGGACTGTAGATGCGGTGCCAGGGACGCAAATGCAGGAATCGCTGGGCAGAACATATAAATAGTTGCCTTTGCGATTTTGAGCCATTTTTTCACCATTTTCATCCGGGTTTGAAGCTTTTGAAATAGATTTTTGAGGAAAACAAAGGGGAATCACTTGGAGGTAATGTCCTTGACGTTTTTATATGATTAAAGACCTAATTAGGGGTGAGAAATTTGGGAAAAATGGATAATTAGGGCTTGAGTTTAAAAGGCCTTTAAATGAGGATTTGAGGGGTCATTTGGACTCCGATTTCAATCTTCTTGTTATGAGTAGACTCGTGGGAGTACAAGTTTTTTGAAAATGTAAATTTCACCCGATTCCGAGATGTGGGCCCGAGGGGCATTTTGGTTATTTTACATAATTTCGCATATTAGCTTAGACTTTAATTGTAGAATCAGTTACTTGAAGTGTCATTTACATTATGCAATTGAATTGAATAGATTTGGGTCATTTGGAGTCGCATACTCGTGGCAAAGACGTGGTGTCAGGTTGATTATGAGCCGGTTCGAGGTAAGTGGCTTGTCTAACCTTGTGTGGAGGACCTTCCCTTTAGGATATGATATATTTGGTAATTCAAATGCCTTGTACGTGAGGTGACGAGTGCGTACTTCAGGTAATTGTTGAAAATCCGATTTTAGTTTAAATATTTCAATTGAGCTCCTTTTTTCCCTACTTTATTCTACTTGCGAATTTAGCCTGTTGTAGTTTAGAAAAGCATGTTTAGTTGACTTAATTGCCTATTTGCTTAAACTGCTTTAATTGCATTATGTGAAGCATGTTAGGGTAGAATTAACTGTTTACTTGGTACGAAATTTGCATTTAATTGAGTATTCTTGTGTTGCTTCTATGTGTTTTTAATTTGGGACTACGGGACGGCATCCCGGGAGATTTCCTGTACATATTTATGATCTGGACTGAGGTGCGGGATACCAAGAGATCCCTGGCACGTATATTGAGGATACCAAGAGATCCTCGGAATACCAAGAGATCCCTAGCATATATTGAGGATACTAAGAGATCCTCGGGATACCAAGAGATCCTAGCATATATTGAGGATACCAAGAGATCCTCGGGAAACCAAGAGATCCCTAGCATATATTGAGGATACCGAAAGATCCCTAGCATATATTGAGGATACCGAGAGATCCTCGGGATACCAAGAGATCCCTGGCATATATATTGAGGGTACTAAGAGATCCTCAGGATACTGTGAGATCCTCGATTACTTCCTTGTGGTTTGCCTTCATCTCTGTTTCTTTTATGTACTCTTATTATCCTGTGTAGATTCTTACTGTAAATCCTCAATTGTACTGTTTATCTTATCCTATCATCTTTATAATTATTTAATCTCAGTAGGGCCCTGACCGTCCTCGTCACTACCCAACTGAGGTTAGGCTTCGCACTTACTAAGTACCGCTGTGGTGTACTCATACCTCTTATGCGCATATTTTTAATGTGCAGATCCAGGTACCACTACTCAGGCCTATAATCTTTGAGGAGGCGACTGCTTTAGAGACTTCGAGGTACATCTACCGCGTCCGCAGACCGAGAAGTCCCTTTCTATTCCTGCTTTTAGTATTCAGCCCTTCTATATTTTTCTATTCTTATTAGACATTCCGGAGTTAGAGCTATGTAGTATTGATCTTAACTTGTGATTCGTGGGTTTTCGGGTCTTGGATTTATGTTTCGATATTGAGATTTAAACATGGTGTAAGCCGAGCGGCACATTTAAACACTGTTACTACTTTATTTCTATTTTAAATTGTTTACTTCCGTAAATTTTGGTTTTTTTTCCGCAAATTAGGCTTACCTAGTCGTAGAGACTAGGTTCTGTCACGATGGTTCATGGAGGGCGAACCGGGGTCGTGAAAAGTTGGTATCAGAGCTCTAGATTCATAGGAGTCATGGATCACAAGCTGATTTATTAGAGTCTCACTGATCGGTACGGAAACGTCTGTACTTATCTATGAGAGGCTATGTAACTGTTAGGAAAATTCCACTTTATTTGATTTCCTTGTCGTGCGACATTTTGACATCACAATTCTAAACAAACTTCTGTCTTCTATTCTCTCACAGATGGTGAGGACACGCGCTACCCGAGACGATCAGGCACCCGCGCCCCCTACTACAACCGTTAGAGGCCAGGGTCGGGGTAGAGGCTGAGGACGTACACGTGGTGCAGCTAGAGCACCTGTGCGAGCTACCGGCGAGGTACCACCAGCAGTTCCAGCCGGAGTCCAAACACCTGACACGCCTATTGCTATTACTACTCCAGCTCTTCAGGAGACTTTGGCACAGTTCATGAGCATGTACACCACTTTGGCTCTGGCAGGGTTGCTTCCCCTTACTGTAGCTACATCCCAGGCCAGGGGAGGAGCACAGACTCCTGCCGCCCACACTCCTGAGTAATGAGTGTATGTTGAGCATATCCCTGATATTATCCCTGTGCCATCTGCAGTGCCAGTTCAGCCTGAGGACAGGGCAGCGGCTTCCGAGGATGAGCAGCTGAGGCTTGAGAGGTTCAAGAATTACAAGCCTCCTGTATTCAGTGTTCTAGCATCAAAGGATGCTCTGGGATTTCTTGATGAGTGTTACCGCATTCTCCGTACCATGGGTATCTCAGGATTGAGCGAGGTTTCTTTCTCTACTTTCCAGCTTCGAGGAGCCGCCTATGAGTGGTGGCACACCTATGAGTTAGACAGTCCAGATGAGGCTGCTTCACTGACTTGGGCTCAGTTTTCAGATCTGTTCCTGAGGGAGTATGTTCCTCAGAGCCTCAGGGATGCATGGCGCGCAGAGTTTGAGCATTTCTGCCAGGGTGCTATGACTATTTCAGAATACGCTTCCTATTACACCAGTTTGGCTAGGCATGCACCAACCTTGGTTTTTACTGTTCGCGAGAGGGTTCATCGGTTTATTGATGGGCTTATTCCTAGCATCAGATCTAGCATGGATCATGAGTTGGAGATGGATATTTCTTATCAGCAAGTGGTGAGCATTGCTAGGAGTATTGAGGGTATGCATTCTAGGGAGAGAAATGAGAGGGAGGCCAAGAGGTCTCGAGAGTCGGGCCATTGTTCTGGTGCCCGTACCCCAGCTGCAGGTCATCATGGTAGGGGTTATATGAGTCGCCCCATTCATTCAGCTCTTCCAGCAGCCAGTAGTGCTCCAGCTCCTCTTAGGCCTCAGGAGTCTTATTATGCACCTCCGGTTTCTAGCGCCCCTCCTGCACAGGGTGCTTTCAGAGGTCAATCCGGCAGAACTGGCCCTAGCCAGTCGCAGCTATAACGTCCTTGCAAAGCTTGTTTTGAGTGTGGTGACACAAGCCACGTGGTGAGGGATTTCCATAGACTTGGGAGGAGTGCACCTCAATAGACTTCTCAGCCACAGCGTGCCCCGCAGAGTTCACAAGCTATGATTACAACTCTAGTTGCTTCCCCACCTGCTCAGCCAGCTAGAGGTGGAGGTCGGGAAGGTAGAGGTCTCCCTAGAGGGGAGGCCAGGCCAGATACTATGTACTTCCTGCCCATACCGAGGTTGTTTCCTCCGATTCCGTCATCACAAGTATTTTATTGGTTTTCCACGGAGGTGCGTTAGTCCTATTCGATCTAGGTTCTACTTACTCTTATGTTTCTTCTTATTTTGCTCCGCATTTGGGTGTGTCTCAGGATTTTTTGAGTTTCCCTATTTTTGTTTCTACTCTTGTGGGAGATTCTCTTATTGTGGACCGTGTTTATCAGTCGTGTTTGGTTGCTCTTAGTGGTTTTGAGACCAGAGCTGATCTATTGTTACTCAACATGGTAGATTTTGACATTATCTTGGGCATGGACTGGTACGGGATTTTCCCGATGTGGTTCCAGCTGATCTTTTAGGCATGCCGCCTGATAAAGATAATTATTTCGGCATTGATTTGTTGTCAGGCACTCAGCCCATTTCTATTCCTCTATATCGTATGGCTCCTCCTGAGTTGAAGGATCAGTTACAGGAATTGCTTGATAAGGGTTTTATTCGGCCTAGTGTATCACCTTGGGATGCTCCTGTATTGTTAGTGAAGAAAAAGGATGGTTCTATGCGTATGTGTATTGATTATCGCCAGTTGAACAAGGTTACAGTGAAGAACCGTTATCCTTTACCTCGTATTCATGATCTATTTGACCAGCTTCAGGGCGTACATGCCTTTTCTAAGATTGACTTGTGCTCAGGTTACCATCAGTTGAAGATTCGGGAGCCACATATCCCGAAGACTGCTTTTAGGACTCAGTATGGTCATTACGAGTTCCTTCTTATGTCATTTGGGCTGACCAATGCCCCAGCATCTTTTATGTATTTGATGCACAGTGTGTTCCGGCAATATCATGACTCGTTCGTCATTGTCTTTATTGATGATATTTCGGTGCATTCCCGGAGTTGGGAAGATCATGAGAAGCACTTGAGGATTGTGCTTTAGACTTTGAGAGAGAAGAAGTTATATGCTAAGTTCTCGAAATGTGAGTTTTGGTTGGATTCAGTAGCATTCTTAGGCCACGTGGTATCGAGTGAGGGTATTCATGTGGATCCGAAGAAAATAGAGGTCGTGCAGAGTTGGCCCAGACCATCCTCAACTATGGAGATTCACAGTTTCCTTGGTTTGGTGGGTTACTACCGTCATTTTGTGGAGGGGTTTTCATCGATTGTAGCCCCCATGACCAAGTTGACTCAGAAGGGTGCTCCATTCCAGTTGACGGAGGAGTGTGAGGCGAGCTTTCAAAAGCTCAAGATAGATATGACCACCGCCCCAATTTTGATATTGCCTACAGGTTTGGGGTCTTATACGGTCTATTGTGATGCCTCGAGGATTGGCCTCGGAGCGGTGTTGATATAGGACGGTAGGGTGATTGCCTACGCGTCCAGACAGTTGAAGATACATGAGAAGAACTATCATGTTCACGACCTTGAGTTAGCTGCCATTGTTCTCGCCCTGAAGATTTGGCGCCATTACTTATATAGTGTCCCATGTGAGATTTATACTGACAATCGAAGCTTGCAGCACCTGTTCAAGCAAAATGATCTAAATTTGCGCTAGAGGAGGTGGTTAGAGTTGCTAAAGAACTATAATATCACTATTCTGTATCACCCGGGCAAGGCCAATGTGGTGGCCGATGCTTTGAGTCACCGGGCGGAGAGTTTGGGGAGTTTGGCTTATTTACCAGCATCGGAGAGGCCTATGGCGATGGATGTTCAGGCCTTAGCCAGCCAGTTTGTGAGATTGGATCTTTCGGATCCTAGTCGGGTTTTAGCTTGTGTGATTTCTCGGTCTTCCTTATTTGATCGAATCAGGGAGCGACAGTATGATGACCCACATTTGCTTGTCTTCAAGAACAAGGTTCAGCACGGTGATGCCAAAGATGTGACTATTGGTGATGATGGGGTATTGAGGATACATGGTCGGATTTGTGTACCCAATGTTAATGGGCTTCGAGAGTTGATTCTAGTGGAGGCCCATAGTTCGCGGTATTCCATCCATCTGGTTGTCGCGAAGATGTATCAGGATTTGAGACAACACAATTGGTGGAGGCGGATGAAGAAGGATATAGTTGGATTTGTAGCTCGATGTCTCAACTATCGGTAGGTGAAGTATGAGCACCAGAGACCGGGTGGATTGCTTCAGCAGATAGAGATTCCAGAGTAGAAGTGGGAGCGGATCACCATGGACTTTGTAGTTGGGCTCCCACAGACTTTGAGGAAGTTCGATGCTATTTGAGTGATTGTGGATCAGCTGACCAAGTCAGCTCATTTCATTCATGTGTACTACTTATTCTTCGGAGCGGTTGCAGAGATTTATATCTAAGATATTGTTCGTCTGCATGGTATTCCAGTGTCCATCATTTCAGATAGAGGTACTCACTTCACACCACGGTTCTGGAGGGCCGTTCAGCATGAGTTGGGTACTCGGGTGGAGTTGAGTACAGCATTTCACCCTCAGACGGACGGACAGTCCGAGTGCACTATTCAGATTCTTGAGGATATGCTATGTGCGTATGTGATTGAGTTTGGAGGGTCTTGGGATTAGTTCTTGCCATTGGCAGAGTTTTCTTACAACAACAGCTATCAGTCCAGCATTCAGATGGCACCGTATGAGACTTTATATGGTAGGCGGTGTAGATCTCCGGTGGGTTGGTTTGAACCGGGTGAGGCTAGACTATTGGGCACAAATTTGGTTCAGGATGCTTTGGAGAAGGTTAAGGTGATTCAGGATAGACTCCGTACAGCCCAGTCCAGACAGAAGAGTTACGCGGACCAGAAGGTTCGTGATGTTTCTTATATGGTTGGAGAGCGGGTTCTGCTTCGGGTTTTGCCTATGAAGGGCGTTATGAGATTCGGGAAGAAAGGAAAGTTGAGTCCGAGATTTATTGGCTCTTTATATTGAGACGTGTTGGGGAGGTTGCTTATGAGCTTGTCTTACCTCCCAGCTTGGTCGGAGTTCATCCGGTATTCCATGTTTCGATTCTACAGAGGTATCAAGGTGATCCGTCGCACGTGTTGGATTTCAGTTCAGTCTAGTTGGACAAGGATCTATCCTATGTTGAGGAGCCAGTGGCGATATTGGACAGGCAGGTTAGAAAGCTGAGGTCAAAGAATATTCCATCGGTAAAGGTTTAATGGCGGGGTCAGCCGGTTGAGGAGGCGACCTGGGAGACCAAGCAAGATATGAATTAACGCCCCGATCCCCCATCAACTGCTATTTCGATTTGCCGGGATGTTCAGTTTTGAGTTTCGGAGAGTTTTGGGACACTTAGTCCCTAAATGAGAGCTTAAATGTTGGAAAGCATAGTCGGAACAGTGTAAGGACGGACTCGGAATCAAAATCTGATGGTTCTGTTAGCTCCATTGGGTGATTTCGGGGTTAGGAGCTTGTTCGGAGTGTGCTTTGGAGGTCCATAGCTAATTTAGGCTTGAAATGCCGGAAGTTGAATTTTTGAAGGTTTCGGTCTGATAGTGAGATTTTGATCCGAGGGTCGGAATGGAATTCCGAAAGTTGGAGTAGCTCTGTAGTATTGAATGTGACGTGTGTGCAAAATTTCAGGTCATTCGGACGAGGTTTGTAGACTTTTTGATCGAAAGCGTATTTTGAGAATTTTGGAGTTCCTAGGCTTAAATCCATGGTTAATTCGGGGTTTTGAAGTTTTTGTAGGTGTTTTAAGTATTGGTACAAGTTTGAATAAGGTATTAGGTTATTTTTGTGCTTTTGGTTAAGGTCTCGGGGGCCTCGGGGTTATTTCGGATGGTTAACGAGAAGTTTGAGGAAATGTTGCAGCTGCTGTATTTTTTTGCTACTTCTGGTATTTTCGCATCTGCGGTTTGGGGACCGCAGAAGCAGAATTTGGGAATTCCTCAGGAACCGCAGATGCGGTGAAATCTTCACATAAGCGCAACTGCTCATGCGGTTAGAGTTCCGCAGATGCGGAATCTGGCATTTAAATGAAAGTCGCAGATGCGACGTAGTTTCCGCAGAAGCGGGACCGCAGATGTGGTCCCAGGGACGCAAATGCGGGAATCGCTGGGCAGAACATATAAATAGTTGCCTTTGCGATTTTGAGCCATTCTTTCACCATTTTCATCCGGGTTTGAAGCTTTCGAAAGAGAGTTTTGAGGAAAACAAAGGGGAATCACTTGGAGGTAACGTCCTTGATTTCATAACTCATTTTTATGTGATTAAAGACCTAATTAGTGGTGAGAAATTTGAGGAAAATGGGTAATTGGGGCTTGAGTTTAAGAGGCCTTTAAATGAGGATTTGATGGGTCATCTGGACTCCGATTTCAGTGTTCTTGTTATGAATAGACTCATGGGAGTACGGGGTTTTCTGAAAATGTAAATTTCACCCAATTCTGAGACGTGGGCCCGAGGAGCGTTTTGGTCATTTTACATAATTTTGCGTATTAGCTTAGACTTTAATTGTAGAATCAGTTACTTGAAGTGTTATTTACATTATGCAATTGAATTGAATAGATTTGGGCCATTTGGAGTGGAGTACTGGTGGCAAAGACGTGGTGTCGGGTTGATTTTGAGCTGGTTCGAGATAAGTGGCTTGTCTAACCTTGTGTGGGGGACCTTCCCTTTAGGATATGATATATTTGGTAATTGAAATGCCTTGTACGTGAGGTGACGAGTGCGTACTTAAGCTAATTGTTGAAAATCCAGTTTTACTTTAAGTATTTCAATTGAGCTCATTGTTTCCTACTTTATTCTATTTTCGAATTTAGCCTGATGTAGTTTAGAAAAACATGTTTAGTTGACTTAATTGACTATTTGCTTAAACTGCTTTAATTGCATTACGTGAAGCATGTTAGGCTAGAATTAACTGTTTACTTGGTACGAAATTTGTATTTAATTGAGTATTCTTGTGTTGCTTCTATGTGTTTTTAATTTGGGACTACAGGACGGCATCCTGGGAGATCTTCTGTACGTATTTATGATCTGGACTGAGGTGCGATATACCAATAGATCCCTGGCACATACATTGAGGATACCAAGTGATCCTTAGCGTATATTGAGGATACCAAGAGATCCTCGGGATACCAAGAGATCCCTAGCATATATTGAGGATACCAAGAGATCCTCGGGATACCAAGAGATCCCTAGCATATATTGAGGATACCGAGAGATCCTAGGGATACCAAGAGATCCCTGACATATATATTGAGGGTACCAAGAGATCCTCGGGATACTGAGAGATCCCCAGTTACTACCTTGTGGTTTGCCTTCATCTCAGTTTCTGTTATTGCACTCTTATTATCCTGTGTAGATTCTTACTGTAGATCCTTAATAGTACTGCTTATCTTATCTTGTCATCTTTCTAATTATTTAATCTCAGTAGGGCACTGACCTTCCTCGTCACTACACAATCGATGTCAGGCTTGGCACTTACTGAGTACCGCTGTGGTGTACTAATGCCTCTTCTGCGCATGTTTTTCATGTGCAGATCCAGGTACTGCTACTCAGGCCTATCATCTTTGAGGAGGCGACTGCTCTAGAGACTTCGAGGTACATCTGCCACGTCCGCAGATCGAGAAGTCCCTTTCTATTCCTGCTTTTAGTATTCAGCCCTTCTGTATTTTGCAGTTCTTATTATACATTCCGAAGTTAGAGCTATGTAGTATTGATCTTAGCTTGTGATTCGTGGGTTTTTGGGTCTTGGATTTATGTTTCGGTATTGAGAGTTAAACATGGTGTAAGCCGAGCGGTACATTTAAACACAGTTACTACTTTATTTCTGTTTTAAATTGTTTACTTCCGCAAATTTTGGTTTTTTTCCACAAATTAGGTTTATCTAGTCGTACAGACTAGGTGCTGTCATGATGGTTCACGGAGGGCGAACCGGGGTCGTGAAAATCGTCTATTCATGGGTCTAATAAAATATATAAGTTGATAAAGATTATTTTGTGATATTAACCGAAGGAATATGGATCTTATTACTTTCTGAGAGATCTTATTGACTTAATTTTTGTATGCATTGCATCTATTTATATATGTACATTGACCCATGACCAGATGGCGATATACATATATATATATATATACATATATATATATATATATATATATATATATATATATATGTGTGTGTGTGTGTGTGTGTAAATGGGGTATGGGGAAAGGTTACGATGTTATATACGCTCCACTACCTTATCAGTTCGTATATGTAAATTTATGATTCTGCGCACTGAGACCGAGATGATAGGATGGGACGCCCTCAGAGGTTTGATGATATTATGTACGCATATAGCTATGCATGATATGAAATGTATACACATGTGCATTACATAGTAAATGTTTCATGATTCAAAGATCTATTCAGACTTACAGGTTGAGTCTTTTACTCCATATTTCTTTCATGTCTTTTATATATTATTTTACACGCCTTACACACTCGGTACATTATTCCTACTGATGCCCCTATTGCCTGGAGGCCTGCTTTTCATGCCCGCGGGTGCACATAGACAAGCTGATGGTCCCACTTCTTAGGATCCCTGCTTTGCGAGAGATGGTTGTTACACCTTATATTTTCGTACGTGAAGGTACACCAAAAATAAATTGATGGAAGCTCGGAAAATGAGATGTTACATCCTGCATTTTCGTAAGTTAAAGTTTCGTCGTAAGTTAATCGACGTAAATTTGGGAATGAGATTATTTTGAAGATTATAAGCATTATGCTATTTCAAACAAGTGATGACTAAATTCGTGAAGGTGAGAGGGTAAGCAAATTGAAGAAACTGAATTTCGTCGTAGTTTATCATTTTCGAATAAAATACGGCTTGAGCTAAAATACCCGGTATTTATGGACTAGTGTCATACAAGGTACTACATGACCATGATAGTAAGGTATACAAAGTGTGTTAAAAGTGAGTAGTATTTTAAGTAATTTGAGATAATTCCTAATTATGTGGATTATTGGGTAATGGAAAATTACCTAGTTAATTAATGAATTGATTGGGTGATTAATAATATTTGGGGGAAGATTAGCTAAATAATTAGGACATTTTGATTAGCCTAATCCCCCCCCCCCAAAACGTGGCAAAACTTTGCCAATGTGATGACTCTTCAAGTCACTTGGTATGGTGTCATTTTAATGGATCAGTCATCACCTTAGTGGGCCCACACCTACTAAGGTATAAGACCTCTCTAACTTAAAAGAGAGATGCATATTCATGAATAATGTAAAGATTCTTGATAGTATCTTCATAATTCAACAAGATTTCATAAGCAATAATTCAAATGAGAATTCTTAGTATTTTAGCTATGTGACATTTTGCAATTTCAAGGGAATACGGTGCAAACCTTCTGAAGAATATTAATGGATTTTTTCCTACTTCTATTCGTCATAAGTGTTTCATCGCAAAAGATGTGTGTTAGAGGAATTGTCAAGAGAATCGGTCCATGTATGTCAAGGCTATCCCTTCTTTCTTTTGGCATGATCCATACGGTACAAATGAAACGAGCAAAATACGCAACTTTCATAAATAACACTATTCATAGAAATATTAGGGGTGTCTATATTCTTGATTTCCCATGTGAATTATTATTGTATCATCAGTTCATGGGTCTTAGAAAAAATATGTATTTGATAAAGTTTATCCGAAAGGCATATTGATTTTTATTGCATTCCGAGAAAATCTTAATAACATATTTCATATGCATTTCATGCATTTATACATGTACATTGACCATGACCAGATAGAGTTATATACGCGTATATATGTATATTATATTTATATGGGATATGGAAAAAGGTTGCGGCGTTATATACGCACCACCACCTGATCGGCTGGTATACATTAATGATTTTGGCCATAATGGTCAAGATGATATGATGGGATGCCCTCAGAGGCCTAATGATGTTATGAAACATGTACCTAAGAACGACATGACATTCATACACATATGCATGACACTATAATTATTTTATGATTTACAGAGTTATCCAGACTTACAGGTTGAGTCATTTACTCTATATTTCTTCCATGTCTATTATGTACTTATTTATATGCCTTACATACTCGGTACATCATTCGTATTGACATCCCTTTTGCCCGGGGACGCTGCGTTTCATGCCCATAGATCCCGATAGACAGGTCGAGAGCCCTCCAAGTAGGCTATCAACTAAGCGGAAGATGTTGGTATGCTCCATTTGCTTCGAAGTTGCTTGTTTGGTTAGTATGATTTAGACATGTATTGTTTGGTATGGAAGAACTTTGTCTCTGTCTTTATGAAAATTATATATTCTTAGAGGCTTGTAGACATATGTCATGTACGTAAAAGATTGTATGACCTTGTGGGCCTATGTTCAGTACACGAGTGGTTATTTTGGTCTTATAGGCCCTTACGTCATATGTATAAGTTCGTATTCCCTCATATTGTACTCTAGTTCATTTACCTATGATAGAATGATATGAAAGATATGTTAGGTTGGTACTCAGTTGAGTAAGGTTTCGGGTGCCCGTCATGGCCCATCAGTTTGGGTCGTGACAAAGTGGTATCAGAGCAGTTCTATCCTAGGGAGTCTACAAGTCGTGTCTAGTAGAGTCTTGTTGATCTATGCTACAGGGCATTTAGGACTATCACTCTTTCTTCTTACTTTAGATCGTGTGGTAGAGCTCAGTTGTAAGAATTCGAACTCCTAAATTCTATCTTATTCATAATACGATGATGCCTACATCCAAAAAACGGTTGGTAAGAGATATAGCCGTGGAAGAGCTGAGTCAAAGGAACTCAATTTTTACATCATGCTTATGATGGACAAATATGAGGTATTCAGCAGATCATGTGTATATTAAGATGTGTAAGCTTCCTGATAAGGATCCTAAGGCAAGAATGCCTATCCACTCTTACGGTAAAAAGAATTAAGATAATCGAGAGGTAGACACAAGTTTCAGCAAGTAAAAGAAGCAAGGTGAAGAAGGGTTCGAGGTACCCAGTTAATGAAGATTAATAGTATTTACAATTCAAGTAGAGAAACATAAGCATTTTTTGTTACCTTCAATTGTAACAAAGGTATGTACAATTGGCCACACCCATCTCATTTATGCCATATGGAAGCTAACAGAAGTAGCATAAGAAAAGGATAGATATCAGGATCCGGCTGGGGTTAGAGTGACCCAAAATGATGGATGAATTGTTTGTGTTAGTTGACATTTCCGAAGGATATTGCAAATGTGCTAATGAATTTCCTTGTGAGACACCTAGATGGTGCACTCTAAAATAGTATATCTAGATATGAGTACTACAAAGATAGGCATTGGAAGTCTTGAAAGGGATAAATATTACCTTAGTATGGCTCCCTTCCCTAGTAAAGAAAGAATGTTAAGAAACCCGAAGAGTCAGTAGATGGAGCAAGGGGAGCTAAAGCAAAAGAATGTCTTGTTGAAATTTTCAAAATAAAGTGATAGACAGAAATGTTAGCTAAAAATGATAAGAGAGTTAATGAATCATTATGAGTAAGATATGATGAATAGATGACAATGGTAGATCAAAAAGATGACAGTATTACAAAGTCTATAGTCAAGTGAAGGAAATTACGAGAGGTGAGAGGCCTTGAGACAACAAAAGAGTATAGGCCATAAAGTCATATCTTCATTTCGAGAAATAAGTTCATGACTCCAACGCGACTACCGGAAAAAAAACGTTAGACCCCAAAATAATAGAAATCAGTATGGGCTGGTGAAAATGATAAACTAAACATGAATTAGGGACTGAGTGATTTGATAATAGTCGGTATCGTGAGAATTTCAAATTTCTTCTTGGCGATAATAGAATGGACAACTGAAGAAGATTCAAGATAAATTCAGAGAATGATCATTCAGGAAGACGTTTCCCTAAAGCAAGCAATGTGAGAAAAGTTAAGTTTAAGGGATTGTACGTGCCAGTTATACTAGGTGTCAACTTCGCGAGTAAGGAATTTTGTTATCCTTGGTACATAAGGATTGCCACAAGGAGAGAAAGGGTCATAGATGATTTGAAAAGATGCCAAAGATGAAGAGATAAAACATCTATAGGTACATGCTCGTTGCTTTAACTCTTAGTACTCCCCTAAAGGGGGGAATATGGAGTGATGTGGCATTAAGTCAGAATTAAGTGGTTCTAGTAATTATGGAATAGTAAAGGAAGAATGCATTAAAAAAATGAAAAAGGGATGAGATTGAACTTATCCAAATCCTACAGACGAATCAGTAGATCGTAGATCATTGGGGCTAAAAAGGGATCCATGTTGGGGCTAGACAAGAGGTTACAAACGAATCAGTAGATCGTGCAAGATAAACATAGTAAAACCCCAACATGGAGAATCCAGCCCCACATTATAATGCTTGAGGTATATTCAAATAGCAGTCGGGGTAGTTAAAGGTACCGTACGAATGTTACGGGGATTAAAAAAAGTGCCACTAGGAAGGCAATCAAAAATATTAGTTCAGAAGCAACTTACAAGCACAAGGGCACGGAGGTACGCAACTACAGATGATTATAGGCAAGGAAGGACATCAAAAAGGTCTGTAATAAGCTCACAACTTTACGAGAGTCAAGGGTTCTCACTTGTATTCTGCCTCTGAGCCTGAGCAGCTACCAAGCTAGTCAATAACTGCAAAGCACTCTACATATCCTGGTCTATAGTGCCAGACGGAGGAACTGGATGTGCTGGGTGCCTCCTAATATCCTCTGGAGGAGACGGGGTAAATGAGGTATGAGACGGCATCTCACTCTGAGCCTCACTTTGGCCTGCTTTGGCTTGGGACACCTGACTGGTACCCTCTCCCGCAGCTGTATCAAGTCGTCTACTAATTGTTTGCTTCCTAGTCGAAGGCATCGCTGAAAGAAAACAAGGTGAATATTAGAGACAAACACTTACGACTCAACTCTACGCACGATCTAGATTCAGGAAGAAGGTAACAACCCTAGATGTCATGTAGCCTCCTGATTATAAATGTGGCGCGCTACACATCCATAATCAAGACTCTACTAGACACGGCTCATAGACAACCCCTAGGACAGACTTGCTCTGATACCAAGTTTGTCACGACCCAAACTGAAGGGCCATGACTAGCACCCGACCACACTTGCCGAGCACCAACGTACATTTCATCTAACCTTCATTATTATCTTTTAAGGCTGACGAGATCAATATAAATGGTAGACCTAGATCATGGACAACCAGCAATAAAATATGACGGCATGAACATACATAGCAGGGGATGACCAGACAATCAAGAAACTACGTATAAGGTATGAGCTACCACGCTACTATGAAAGACTATACAACAAAAACTAGCCGACAAGGCATACCAAACTATACATGAGCCGACACCTGTCTATGAGCCTCTAAAAGAACATAAGTGTTGCAACATAGCCGGAACAGGGCCCCGACATACCCATAATGTCTATAACAAAAATTGCATACCAAGACCAAGGCAAGTCCGGAGAAGGGATCTCGCCAATCACCGCTGAACTGGACAGTCTACTGTGGTGGGGGAGCTGCACCTGCCTGTCTATCAGGACCTGCAGCACGACATGCAGCGTCCACAAATAAAAGGACGTCAGTACGAATAAAGTACTGAGTATGTAAGGCAAGGAACCATAAATACGATCAGTAATGTAAGCAAGGATAGAGAATATACAACCTGTAACATCTTAGTACCTCTGAGGGCTACTTACATGAAATGCATGATACATATGTATAAATACATAAACCTTTAAAGCATTCGCCTCTGTGGGCATCATCATCATCATATCGTACCCGGCCATAATAGGCTCGGTAGAATCGTACCCGGCCACGTGGAGCTCGGTAAAACCCAACTGATCAGTGGTTGCACAATAGGTGCCGTACCCGGCCAACTATAGCGTGGCTCGGTAGAGTAAAATAGATACATATATATAATGCATGCTCGACTCATGGAATCACATTCTAAACCTTTCGGAGTGACTTAAGGTCGGTATCCTCTGTACACGTTATTAGGACCAACTCTTAATTACGAACCTTATAAGAATCAGGAAGTACCAACAACATTGATAACATAAGAATAAGAGAAGCAACATTAACATCAATCGTTCCATAAGAGGGAAAGCAATGTAAGTACAGTTAGCTTCTAAGAGTCGAGTATCTTTGGAATCTCGTTCATTACATTATGTACAATCGGAGTCGTGCAAAAGAAGAAAAGAGATAGCCTCACATACCTTGTATATACTTCCCCAATCACAAGCTATAAAATTGTCACAACTACTTAGTCTACAATAAGAGAAACGATACTATCGTTATCATTTAAGCGTCATAACTATTATGTATCGACCACAACCTATTTTACGTTGAAACGAACAACACCTCCCCTATATATATATGACTTCACACCATTCAAAACAACCACCAAATAGCCCAAACAAAATCATTAATTAACATATTGAGCCTCCCAAAACAGTCCACGCACAACCTAATTACATCATACATACGACGGCCACCGTAGTCGTGTCAAACGACCCGGAAATGTTACGAATAAATATCAGCCCACAACCCTACATATATATGGTATTTATCCACACCCTTCCACCTCCAAAACTCCACAAAATAGTAGTAAAACACGCATCCCAATAGCAACACAAAACAGTCCTCTACAAGTGAATAACTCGAACTCACGGCTTCCGATCACCGTCCCATGAGTTCTTACATGTATAGAACGAATTACCATGAATTCACAGCAGAGAAAAATGTATGAAAGATGGCAGTAACTTACCTTACTTTTTGCATAACTCAGCCCTTCCCTTGGTTCTTCAAACTCTAGGTTTTACCTTCAAATAGAACTTGAAAGAGAGGGAAAATCGATTAGGGTTTGTGTGGGATTTTTGGGGAGGAGTTGCAGGGGTTAACTTTGGTTTTGAGGGTCTGAAATATGGATGAAATAACTGAGTTCATAACCCCTTAAAAGTCCTCTCTTGGCCGACTTAGGTCTTTTAATTTTGTCCTATCATTTTGGCAAGTAGGTGATGCACCTACTTGTCATCTACCAATCTGCGCAGGCTTGCGAAAATATGAATATCTCTATACTCAGAGATCATATTGACAAACGGTTTAATGAGTTGGAAACTAGACTCATAGATCTTTAATTTGGTGGGTATATCACCCCATAATTCCTTGTAAATTAGGAGAAAAGCGTAGAAACATTTAACCTAATGTTTAAGTAAAATTATGAAACTAAGTTGCGACAATGTTTGTCGACTTTTGTTTCATAACTCGTTTGACTTCAAGACTTATGATACTGATATTATATGATTCAAATACCTTAATACATGACCTCTTGAGTGTATTAATAACCTCTAGGTTTACCTGAAAATACGAGTTACAACATCCTTGATTCGTTTAACTTCTAATACTTGTTAATCACCCTTATACACCCCTGTATCACTTAAGACCAATATGATTAATTTCTTATCATCTCAAAGGTAATTCCTTCTTGGATTTATGTTAACTAATATATGGCATGAACTAACGCGTGTGGATATGGGTTGTAGAAAATTCTCCCTAAATTGGCAGGGGCCGTTCATTGTGACTAGAGTGTTGTCCAATGGTGCATTGTATTTGACAGATATAGAAGGTAAATGTGTAGATATGGCTATTAATTCTGATGCAGTCAAGAGATATTATGTATGATTTCTTTCTTTGATTGTACTTGTTTGTATTTGGCATGTCTCGAATATTGAAATGACGAAGGCATTTTGTTCTGCTATCTAAACACTTTATCCCTCGTTACCCCTTTGAGTCTCATTTATTTTCTTTCATACCCTTCCTTCGGAATCAATAGCAAATATCGGAAACACAAGCGTAAAGATAAGTAAAGAAAGGCGAGAAAAAGAGAAAGGAAAAAGAAAATAGAAAGAAAGAAAGAAAAGAGAAAGAAAAGAATCAAAAGAAAAAGAAACAAAGGAAAAAAAGAAAACACAACAAAAGGAAAAACAAAAGATGAAAAGAAAAGAAAGAAAAAGAGAAGAAAAATCACAACAAACAAAGTAATTCCTATGTCATGAACTACGTTCGACCTGATTCCTTTTAAGGATACGTAGGCAGCCTCACGGTTCGGTCCCATCAAAGAAAAATCCAAAAGTCCCCAAACAAGAAACTGGGGCAGAAGTTGTGGTTGTTATCAGAAATCTGATTCCGATGGTTGTAAATTTGAATCCAATCAAATTGTTTTGAACTTTTTATACCCTTCCTTTCTATGCCCATCCGAAAGCCACATTACAGTCCAAAGAAAGACCTTCCGATCAGTCTTCGGGAAATGCCAAGTCAAGCAGGTAGCGGTGATTCACATCAGGGGCAACACTCTGGTCCAAAGAGGGAAAAGAAGTCAAAAATGAGAGATTCTTATTGGTGAAAACCCTCACGGGCACCGTAAGGCGACGAGAGCTGAGAGAAATCAAAATGAGAGAGTCTTATGGGTGAAAACCCTCACGGGAACCGTAAGGCGAAAGTGAGTTAAGAGACGAACGGATGAGAGAGGTCTGCTGGTGGAAACCCTCCAAGGCACCGCAGGATGAACAATGTCAAGATTTGGGTGAAGAAATCAGGTTATGAAAATTCTGGGGCAACAAAGTATGGCAAGTGAAAGTTGATTGGTTGAACAGATTGGGCCGATTAATCCAAAATGCATGTCATGATCATTTGTACCAGTTGTTCCACTCAGATAAGTCTCGCTTCTTTTTCTCTTCAAAGTCTTCCAGTTTTGGATTTCTTTATCTTTAACTCTGAAAGTCATTGCATTTCATTTCTTTTGGGTTTATTTCTTTAAGACGTTCCCCAATGTCAGTTATATTTAAGAAAATAAGAAGGAATTTCAAAGTTCACTACCAACTTCCAAAATTGCAAAGCACTGCGTGGTCAGAGCATACTAAGGATAACACGATGTAAGGGGGGGTTACAAGGAATCACCGGAAATTTCATCTGGGGAATGATTTGGTGATGTCATGGAAATGCAAAAGGTTCAGTTAAAGGGATCAGAGGTGTGAAACAACAGTTCGGGTATAGAACACTCGGGTCATACAAAGGTTAGGGGTTTGAAAGTCAGTCAGAATGTCAGACGGTTCAGGACCAATGCGGAGAAGACAGTCAAAATAAAACAATGTAGTGGAAGGATCTTCGGCATGAATGCCATCAACTAACCGCCATTTTAAACTGACAAAATGTCCTTTGATTGAAACAGGGGCAAAAAAGTTCGTTTGTTTTGGAGGAACTCTCCACAAGGATAGGCAGGCATCAAACAAGTTTGACAGTAAGTTTCAGGACCCTCCTGAAAAATGGGACCTATTTTAAAGATCAAAACAATCATGAGTCGCATAATTTAGCACAAATGTATCCCTAGAGGAATATAAGTTGGTCTGCATGTTTAAAATAGGATTCAATTAGGAGTTTTCAGGACCCTCCTAAATAATGGGACCTAGCTTTAAAAATTTCCATTGGATCACAAGATGTAGCATAAAATCCTATCATAAGGTAGTATAATTCAGTCATAAAAGTGTCATTTTAGGACAAGACTTGATTTTGATTTTTAGGGCCTTCCTGGATAATAGGATGTAGTTTAAAACCCTTTTAGATAACAGGACTTAGCGGAAGCAATACCTTTAGAAGATATAGCTTAGATCTATAATTGTCCGTTTGCAGGACCTCCCTGGATAATATGACTTAGTTTCAAATTCTTATTAATAATTGGTAGAATGATTTAGTTTAACATTCACCCATGTGCCCAACTACCAAACTGGGGTAGAAAATTTTCTTTATTTTATCTGTTTTGTCTATTTTGAAATCAGGATCCCGCCTGGAGAGCAGGGAATACTTTCAAGCGCAGCAATCAGGATCCCACCTGGATAACAAGGGAGTACAATTTAAGTTTAACCTTCAAACCCTCTGTTTTGCCTATTTTGAAAACAGGAGCCCGCCTGGAGAGCAGGGAATACATTTCAAGACAGCGGTCAGGAGCCCGCCTGGAGAGCAGGGAATATATTTCAAGTCAGTAGTTAGGATTCCGCCTGGAGAACAAGGGAGTACAATTCAAATTTTAGCTTTCAAGTTCTTATTGATAGTTGGTAATGTGATCCGTTTTGCACTTACATATGTCCTCAGATACCCAAACTGGGGCAGAAAATTTCCTCTATTTTTGTCATTTCGTTGAAGTCAGGAGCCCGCCTGGAAAGCAGGGAATACATTCAAGCGCAGCAGTCAGGAGCCTGCCTGGAAAACAAGGGAGTACAATTTAAGTTTTAGCTTTCAAATTCTTTGTTTTGTCTATTTTGAAGTCAGGAGCCTGCCTGGAGAGCAGGGAATACTTTCAAGTTGAAGTCAGGAGCCCGCCTGGAGAGCAGGGAATACTTTCAAGTTGAAGTCAGGAGCCCGCCTGGAAAGCAGGGAATACTTTCAAGTTTAGCAGTCAGGAGCCCGCCTGGAGAACAAGGGAGTACAATTCAAGTTTTGGTTTTCAAAATTCTTTGATATTCGTCAATGTGATTCGTTTTACACTTACACATGGGCCCACATACCCAAACTGGGGCAGAAAATTTCCTCTGTTTTTGTCATTTCATTGAAGTCAGGAGCCCGCCTAGAAAGCAGGGAATACATGTCAAGTTAGAAGTCAGAAGCCCGCTTGGAAAGCAGGGAATATATTCAAGCACAACAGTCAGGAGACTGCCTGGAAAACAAGGGAGTACAATTTAAGTTTTAGCTTTCAAATTCATTGTTTTGTCTATTTTGAAATCAGGAGCCCGCCTGGAGAGCAGGGAATACTTTCAAGTTGAAGTCAGGAGCCCGCCTAGAGAGCAGTGAATACTTTCAAGTTGAAGTCAGGAGCCCACTGGGGAGCAGGGAATACTTTCAAGTTAAAGTCAGGAGCCCGCCTGGAAAGCAGGGAATACTTTCAAGTTTAGCAGTCTGGAGCCCGCCCGGAGAACAAGGGAGTACAATTCATGTTTTGGTTTTCAAAATTCTTTGATATTCGGAAATGTGATTCGTTTTACACTTACACATGGGCCCACATACCCAAACTGGGGCAGAAATATTTTTTTGTTTTTGTCTATTTTGCTGAAGTCAGGAGCCCGCCGGGATATCATGGGAATACATTCACGTTTTGGAGTCAGGAGCCCGCCTGGAGAGCATGGGAATACATATCAAGTTCAGCAGTCAGGAACCCACCTGAAGAAGGGGAAAACATCTCAGCTTACAATTCAAGATGGCACAAATGGATGTCATCAAGAGAATAGAGGACAACAAGGCAACAAGAAACACAAAAGCAAGTTTGAAGTCTAGATAGGATTTTGTAAAGCGTAGATCATAGTCTAGTCTAGCTTCTTTTATTTTTCAGATGGTGTAATAAGGGGGTTTAGTAAGTAGTAGCAGCAACAACAACAGTGAAATCACAGCTTCATGGTAGTCCCAGCTACCAAACATTCCTGAACTACACTAACCTGATTCTTTTTTAGCCTAGGATATGTAGGCAACCTCGGGAGCAGGGTGCGGTCAAATCTTTCAAATATGCTTCCCACGGAGTATTCAGACGGGCAAAAATCGCTCGTATCCGCTCACTTCATCTTTGCACGAAAACTCTTCGTGTTTCTGAGCAAAGAGGGGCAGCTGTGAGCACGTGATTTTTTCCCTATATGAATTACTCCCATAAATTCAAAACAAAATAATTTCTTTCAGTGTTTGTAATTTTGTGGATTTTCGTGGCATTTTCTGGTAAATGTTTGCATTTTGTTTGTGCATTTTAGTTAATGAAAAATACAAAAATATACTGCATTTGCATTTGGATTTAATTTTTTGCATTTTTGAATTAATTAGTAATTTAGTGTTTTATAAGATTTTAAAATCACAAAAATAGCTCATTTTGCATTTTACACTCTTTAGTTTTGAATTTTATATTTTCTTTGAACTTAGAATTTAATTAATTATTGTAAATACTAGGGTGATTGATTAATCTAATTGGGTAGGATAATTTAGTCAAAAATTTAATTTAGGTTTTATTTTTTAGTTGAAAAAAAAAGAAAAGGATTTGAAATTGGAAAAGAAAAGAAGGGAAATAAGAAGAAATTGGATTTTTTGGGCTTTCCCATCAAATTTCTTCCAGGCCCAAACAATTACACCTAATAACCGGTCAAATTGCCCCCACACCCGGCCCAGATCCGAGTCCAACCCAGTTCAAACCCCCCAGTACCATACGACGTCGTTTCGAGTTAGTAGGTTTAAAATGATCTGAGCCTTTAATCTTGGCTCATCCAATGGTGGAGATGGCTTCTTGTACACTGATTAAATATGTCCAAAAGTTCTGAGATTAACATAGAACAACCCCCCCTTCCCTTGTGTTCATCACCATTGTCTCTCATCTCCTTAGAACCCTAGCCCGCCGCCCAGTATTCCACTGCCTCAGCCTGGCGGCGACGCCATAGACCACTCCAATCCTCACCAAACTAACACCACAACACATCCACAACCTCCCCATCCCAAATATCCAACCCTTTACCCTCGAATCAACCCCAAACTCTTCGAATCTGGAGGCCGAGTCTGACCCTTAGAAGATTGAAAGTCATATTTTAGTCAAGTCTGGTAACATGCAAAATCATGGAGTGCAATTCTTTCAAACTTTGAGGTTTGGACTCAACGAAATTGATGTTGTTCAGTTGTTCTTGACAAAGAACAAAGGATCGGCATAAGTTTGGTTAAGTCTGTTGTCCCCGTCCGGTTGCGATGGTTTGATTTGGTAAGTTCCTACGCTCTCCCTGCATTTTTCTTTCTCTCACAGTTTCATTATTCTCTTACCCCCCCCCCTTTCTTTAATTTGGTTAAAATTCGTTTAGAATTTCTGAGTTCAAGTTGTGTTTCGTCCTATGTTTTGTTTTCCTTTTCTTCTTTCTCTCCCTCTTCTTTGGTAAGTTCTCGGTTTCTTCTCTTGAGAATTCTGGGTCAGTTCTTAATTTGGGGATACTTGTCTGTTTCTAATTGGTTTCTGAAAAATCGAAACCCTAAGTATTATCTTATTTGGGTCTGCAGACCCATATCAATTTGGTTGGGCCAATTTGGCCCACATTTGGACCCGTTCTAGTTTTTGAAAGGTAATTTACCAGGGTGTGAGGGGTATTCTGGGCAATCAGCATAGGGAATCTTGTTGTAACAGAAATAGGAAGCTTCTTAGAAGCTGACCTTGGGACCTATCTGATTTCTGGAAAATTAAGCCAGGGACACTTAAGCAAAAAACAAAATTCGAAAGGGGGAAAAGTGCAAGTTGAGGCTGCCCTACTTTCTTGGCTATAAAGGCATCATTTCTTTCCTTTCAAGGCAGACCCAAGAGATTAGAGAGCTGAAATTCAGAAAAAGGGAAAACGGCTGAAAATTAGAGTAAACTTACGATTTCATCAAAATTCGCTCTGTAATTTCTTCAGTTTTTGAAATCCTAAAAAGAGTTTCTGATTGATATAGTCTTAAAATGGACTGAGATTTGGTGTTTGAGGTTTGATTTTGAAGTTGTTTTGGGTATTGTTCGAGTGGGATTGTCTTCTATTTATTTTCAAGTTCATCTTGGTTTAGCTGGTGTTGCTGGTATTGGCCTGCTACTGTTCTGTTGCTGATTCTCCATTTTTCTTTTTTCTTTTTGAATTCCAGGTATAAGTTCTAAACCCTTCATGATGTAAGGCTTGATTTAGGGATGAAATGGAAGCACTATCGTGCTTTAGTTCTTTGTTTCTTTGCTTTATGTTTATATTCCCTCATTTATTCATAGTATAGTCCTAGTTAAATTCCATTTAAGTAATTGAATTCTCATGCTGTAATTAGTTGTGAACTGTGGAGACTATGATATATTTGGATCTTGCTGTTTATTTAGCTTTAGTGTTGTAGGTCAATTTTGCAATCCTTGTTATCTGTATATAGAAGTTATTGGGAAATTGTTAGGTTCCATTACTGTCAGCATCTGTAAGCTTGACCTTCATATAGCAATTTGGTCGAACTTTAATAATTGAGCTATGTTGTTCACAAAGTATGGAAATTATCAGTGGTTTGATTTATAAGGGTATTGTTTCTGGTCAAGTGTCTTCTAGGTTGCTTCATGTTAAATGTTAGTTTAGGTTTAAAAGTTGGAAATATTATGTGAGCATGAAAGTTATTAATGTGTGTTTGGTACAAGTACTAACCCTGTGGTGAATGGATGCTTCAGTAGTCAGTTGCCATAGCTTCAGTTTTTGTGGTCATTCGATTCGAGTTTGGAAATCTGCAAATTTTTAAAGTTCAGTCGTTCATCCGGTTTTTTTAGTTTGAAAACTTTCCTCCTGCGGCTGTTTGGACTCGATCCTCTGATCTCTTCCTCATTCGACTTAGGCATGCTTTTGTTCGAATTGGGCCTGTCTCAAGCCCAATATCAATTTCGGTCTGGCATGCTAAGGCCTGACCGTCTTCAGATATTGGGGGGTCTCTATCTTGTACGCACCTTATATGGACTGGGCTCCTTTGGGCTTATGAATTGAAATAGTAACTGGTCCACTAATGATTAAATATAGTAGGCTTTGGACTTTTCTAAAAATAGATATTAGGATTTAAATAAGGTGTTTTAGATTACTGTTAGGTCTTTCTTTTCTTTAATCAAGTTCAAATAAATTGAGGCGTGCCATTTAGCGAATTTACCATGGCCCTCGCAAAGCTGCAAATGCGTAGTTGCTTTAGGCGCGTATTTTAATAATATTACCTTCCTAAACTCGGGTGTGCATTTCATGTGACCCAACTCCAAATCTTAACGACATTAAATAAAATGTGTCTCGGACTGGGAGTGCATTTCATGTGGCGTGGTCCAAAGACGTGTTTCACATGACGTTGAAATCTTCTTTAAAATAATTAAAAGCGGTTTTAAAGTTAAGATGCACATAGGTTTAAAATGTCTTAAAATCAGATAATTAAGCCGAATATAATATTTGAGCGACTGTGCTATAACCACGAAACTCGGAAATGCCTAACACCTTCTCCCGGTTTAACGAATTTCCTTACTTGTATTTCTGGTTCGCGGACTGTTGAACAGAGTCAACCCTTTCCTCGATTTGGGATTCAACCGGTGACTTGGGACACCATAAATCTCCCAAGTGGTGACTCTAAATCATTTAATAATAATCCCTTTTCGATTGTCCTTTAATTGGAAAAACTCTTTTACGCCCTTCCGGGGGTAGGAAAAAGGAGGTGTGACAATTATAAGTTACATGATTTTGAAAAATAAAAAGATGACATTCCTTTTGGGATGAACTAATAGGAAAAAAACACCATATAAATTGGGATTGAAGGAATACTTATTTATTGCCCGTTTACTTTCCGTTTGTGTGAGGATATTTCACAAGATGTCACATAAATTCACAAGACACAAAGAACTGAATCTGAAGATGGACGTTCTTGTAACGACCTGACCAATTGTTTTGTGTATTTGGGGCCCGTTACCCCTACTTGATGGTTTACATATGTGTATTTGCGATTATGTGACTTGCGGGGGGTGGTTGGGTTGGTTTTGGATTGAATTGGGACACTTAGTCCCTTGGTTGGAGGCTTGCGTTGTAAGAGTTGATCGGAGTTTGAATTTTGTGTAGACGATCCCGAAAGAATCTTTTTATGGTTGAATAGGTCCATATGATGATTTTTGACGTGGGCATATGCCCGGATTTAGATTTGGAGGTTCCTAGGTCGTTTTGGCTTGAATTGGCGAAAGTTGGAAAGTTGAAGGTTTGGAAGGTTTATAGGTTTGACCAGGAGTTGAATTTGCAGATACCGGGATTGGATTATTGTTCTAGGAGTTGGAATATGTCCATCGTGTCATTTGGGACTTGTATGCAAAATTTGAGGTCATTCCGAGTTGTTTAGGCATGTTCGACATAGGTTTTAAATTTGGAAATTTGGATTAGTTCCTTAGGCTTGAATTGATATGCGATGCATTGTTTTGATATTGTTTTGTGTGATTTGAGAGCCCAAGAAGATCCGTGTTATATTTTGGAATTGGTTGGAATGATTGGACGGGGTCCTGGGAAGCTCCTGTCACAACCCAAACCGATGGGCCATGACGAGTGTCGAGTCCTACCTATCGAACACCCTTGAGCATATGTCTAAGATATAAATATGAAATATGGGTAGTTCATGCATAACATCTATTAATAAACTATTGAATCATGTGAATAACATAAGTGAGGAAACATGCCCAAAAGATATATATACATATATATGTGGAATATCGTAGGGCGAGCCGACAAGGCTGCTATAGACAACTATATATCAAAATAGAAGTCGGCACAGCCATACACTATCCAACTATATTGTAACGATCTGACTGGTCGTTTTGCTTTCCAGAACCCTATTCCACTAAATAAGACTTCCAAGACTTGCTTTTACTGATTTATGACTTGCGGAGATGGTTGGTTCGGGATTTGGAATAGTCTGGGTTGAAATCGAAATACTTGGTTCCTTAAGGTTAGCTTAAAAGGCCAAGTTTGACTTCGGTCAACATTTTGAGTAAACAACCTCGGAATCCAGATTTGAAGGTTCCAACGGGTCTGTATGATGATTTCGGACTTGGGTGTATGTCCAGCTCGGGTTTTGGATGACCCGGGAGTGTTTTAGAGCCTAATAGTGAAAGTTGATTCCTTAAGGATTTTGAAGTTCTTAAATAATTGGTTTGGAGCAGGTTTTTGTGTTATTTAGGTCCGAACGAAATTCCGAGACTGAGAATAGTTCTGTATTACCATTTAAGACTTGCACGCAAACATTTGTGCCAATCCAAGTAGTATAAGTGTGTTTCGTCGCATTAGATGTGAATTGAAGAACTTGAAGTTCATAAGTTTGAATCAATTGGTTTTAAGGGGTGATTATTAGATTTAATGTTGTTTCGGGAATTCCGAGGGTTCGAGCGAGTCCATTTTATGATTTCAAACTTGTCGGTATGTTCTGGCAGGCCTTGGGGGCCCCAAGCATCAATCGGGCAAGACCCGAGTTGACTTAGATAAATTTGGAAAGAGTTGAATGCTAGAGGTTGCTGTCATAACCGTACCTGCGGTTGGCCAGCCGCAGGTGCGAGACCGCAGGAGTGGTCAACCATTCTAAGGTATGGCCAAGGGGAAGAGCCCAGGAACCGCAGATGCGAATCCTCTTCCGCAGAAGCGGAACCGCAGGAGCGGCCCCCAAACCGCAAAAGCGGTCCCAGCCAGCCCATCCCAACTCCGTAGATGCGGACCTTCCCTCGCAGAAGCGAGACCCAGATGCAATCCCCTAATCACAGGTGCGGAAATCGCTGAAGGCAGTGCCTTAATTTAATACGGGAATGTGTCATTTTTGACATATTTCATTCATTGTTTGGGTGATTTGGGAGCTTCCAAAGAGTGATTTCAACCTAGAATTTGTAAGGTAAGTTACTTCAACTTAATGTGAGTTTAATACATAGTTTAGTAAAAAGTGTGGGTTTAGAGTAAAACCTAGGATTTTGATTAAAACAAGATTTTACAACGAAATTTGTTATGAAATGAAGAAAAAAAATCATATATTTCTTATCCTTAGGTTATGATGTTACACACTATTTTTTCGTACGTATAAGTGCGGTATAAGTAAATTGATATAAGTTCAAGAATGAGATTTATTTTGGGATTATAAGAATTACACTATTTCAAACAAGTGATAAGTTAATTCATGAAGGCGAGAGGGTAAGTGAATTGAAGAAAATGAATTTCATCAAAGTTTGAAATTTTGGGATAAAATACGGCCCGAGCTGAAATATCCGAGATTTATGGACTAGTACCATACAAGATACCACATGACCATCATAGCAAGATGTACAAAGTGTGTTAAAAGTGAGTAGTATTTTAAGTAACTTGAGATAATTCTTAACTATGTGGATATTTGGTTAATTATGGATTTTTGGTGGAAGATTAACTATGTAATTAAGTAAATGGGTGGATAAAATTTGGATAAGTTTAAATCCACCCAACGTGGCAGCCATTAAGAGCTAAAAAGAATGACTCTTGAATTAAAGGGCAACATGGCACATTTGAAAGATTAAGGGGGCTAAATCATCAAAGTTAATGAATCTGACCGCACTTTCCTCAGGTCGAACGGCTATCGATCCTGGCCCGATGAGAAAAGGGTTGAACGGTCATAAGGATAATTCCCGTTTTGCGGCGTGGTGGCAGGACCGCTAGGGGAGTGGCTCCGGGTATAGATAGGGTTAAATCTGCAGGGGTCATGCAAATACATAGGCCCCTTCCCTTCTCTTTCGGATGAATGGGGTGGTTTAGAAGGCGATTTCCGATCTACGATCCCTCGGAGCTTGCTATTGCTTATGCCTCAGCAGAGAAGTAAAGTTCTGCTCTCCTCTTTTTCTCTTACGTATCTAGTTCTATAGCTTAACCCTGACTTTTACGATGTAAGGGCCTACCAACTAGCATTCTTGAAGAATTTATTTTTAAAGTATCATTTTGGATGAAAATAACATATGGATAATACTCCAAAAATTCAACCAAAATCATCACTTATCATCTTTTAAAATTTCCTTCAAAATGAGACATTTTATAAGCATCTTCAACAAGGAATTCATGCAAAGTTATACGACATAATAGTGACGAGATTTGCAATTTTAAGGGAGCTCAGTATAATCTTTCTCAAGAATGTCATACAGATTATTTTCCTACAACGGTCCACCGTTACATGTCGTCGCAATTGACGTGTGTTAGGGGGTTGTCAAGAGAATTGACTCAGATGTGTTAAGGTTATCCGTTCTTTTTTTTTTGGCATGATCTATACCATATGAATGAAATGAGAAAATGCACAAATTTCATAAATAAATCTATTCATAGAAGTAATAGAGATGTCAATGTTCTTGAATTTCTATATGTTTTATTATTCTATCGTCTATTCATGGGTCTCAAAAATACGTAAGTTGGTAAAGTTTACTTCATGATATTAATCAGAGGCATAATGGTCTTATGACGTACCGATAGATTTTATTAATGTATTTCATATGCATTTCATGCATTTAGACATGCACATTGACCCATGACCAAATGGCGTTATATACGCGTATATATATATATATATATATATATAATGTATATGGGATATGGGGAAATTTATGGCGTTATATACGCACTACCACCTGATCAGCTGATATATATTGATGATTTTGCTCACAGTGGTCGAGATGATATGATGGAATGCCCTCAGAGGCCTGATGATGTTATGAAATATGTACCTATGCACGGCATGACATTCATACGAATATGAATGACTATAAGTATTTTATGATTTACAGAGTTATCCAGACTTACAGGCTGAGTCATTTATTCTATATTTCTTCGATGTCTGTTATGTACTTATTTATATGGCTTAGATACTCAGTACATTTTTCGTACTGACGTCCTTTTTGCCTGGGGACGCTGCGTTTCATGCCCGCATGTCTCGATAGACAGGTAGAGAGCCCTCCAAGTAGGCTATCAGCTTAGCAGAAGATGTTGGTGTGCTCCATTTGCTTAGGAGTTGCTTGTTTGGTTAGTATAATTTAGACGTGTATTGTTTGGTTTGGCGGGACTCTGTCCCGACCTTTATAAAAATTATGTATTCTTAGAGGCTTGTAGACAGATGTCATGTACGTAAAAGATTGTATGGCCTTGTCGACCTATGTTCAGTATACAAGTGGTTATTTTGGTCTTATAGGCCTGTATGTCTTATGTATAAGTTGGTATCACATGTTGTATTCTACTTATCTCATGGCAGCCTTCCAACTCAATTATCTATGATAATATGACATGAAAAGATACGTTATGTTGGTACTTGGTTGAGTAGAGTATCGAGTGCTCATCGCGGCCCATCGGTTTGGGTCGTGACATATGGGTAACAACTTCCCTCGAGAATTTCTAAAATCTGGGCACGTGGGACCGGTGATGGAAAATTACTTTAATAGTTAGAATATGGACTCTTGAGCTTGTATTGACTAGTTCTTACCCCATTTGATTAGTTTTGGATTGTTCAGTTCTAATTTGAGGGTTTGAGTGCGTTCTTGATATTGGGAGTAAGCTTTAGAGCAAGGTGAGTCTCCTTTCTAACCTAGTAAGAGGGAAATAAACCCCTAGGTTAATTAAATAAATGTATGTGATTGTCTGTAGGGGGCTACGTATGTATGTGGTGACGAGAGTCCGTGCGTAGCTACTAATATGCTAATTGTCTAGGTAGTTTAGGACCCGTATCATGCCATACTTGCAAATGCTCATGTTCTTACTTGCTAATGAGATCACTTAGGACATGTTAGGGATTGAAAATAAAAATAAACGAGCGTACGCACCTACTTGAGAACCTGTATGAATTTATTTGACTATAAATGCGCCTTTATGTGCCTTCTTAATAATAATTGCTATTTGTGGATTGGGTTGATCACCTCGGTAGAAATATATGCATCTATGGTTCGCGCCATTCGACCCTCTGGCAGTGCACAAATATTATTATATTGGACCGGGTCGTACGACCTCCGCATAAAGTGCACATGATATTTATGTGGAAATAAATCCATGATTTACTCTGTTTAAACGCTTTGAAGTGCAAATTATTATATGAGATGACTAAAATTGATATATCGTTTTCTCCTTGATTCTTAGTTTTTTATTATGTTCATGCTAATCATGCTTAGTGTAAGCCTTATTTATTATTGATATTGACCTTAGTAAGTGTCAAGTCAACTCCTCGTCACTACTTCTTCGAGGTTAGACTGGATACTTGTTGGGTACATGTTGTTTATGTACTCATACTATGTTTCTGTACTTAACTGTACAGGATCTGAGGCAATGCATCTAGTTACCCCTCCCGTGCGCGTTCCTGATTCCTGATCGAGATCCCATGGTGAGCTGCCCCTTCTGAGCCGTCCCGCAACATACCGAAGTTCTCTTCTTTTATTGTTGATTATGTACTGTCTATTCTGTTTTAGGCAGTAGGATAGTGGTATTTAATATATTTTACTAGTTTCCCTAGTACTTGTGACACTAGTTCCTGGCACACACTGTAGGTTTACATAGGTCTCACAAGTCATGGGCAAACCTAATAGAGTCTTGCGGATCGGTACGAAGATATCTGTATCTATTTTTGAGAGGCTATAGGGTGTTAGGAAAATTACTTTTTATTCATCTCCTGTCATTCAATTGATGGTATACTAAATTTCCTTCTTCTATTCTCTTACAGACGGTGAGGACGCGCACGACAAATGTTCCTGACCTGGGAGGAGCTGCTTCCCCATTGCTAGAGGTCGAGGTAGAGGTTGAGGTAGGGTGACGAGGGCATCCCAGAGGTGCCCCAGTTGCACCACCGGTGGATCCTTAAGGGGATCCTATTATTTAGGAGCAGGGCGAGGTGCTCGCAGCTGAGCCTACCCCGACGGACTTCATGATAGCTCCGGGTTTTCAGGAGGTCATGGGCCGTATATTGCGGTTCATGGACACCATGACTCAGTCTGGTTTATTTCCAGCAGACCCAGCCACATCTCAGGTGGGAGGGGGAGCACAGACCCCTACCGCCTAAGATCCTGGTCATGCAGCTGTAGTGTATTAGACTCAAGGTGCACAACCAGCGGATAGGGCTCAGCCAATTGTTGTAGTGGTACCCGAGCCCAGATCGATTGTGGACGGTGATCCATAGAAGTTAGTAGACAAATAGACTAGGCTACACCCTCCCATATTCGGAGGTGAGCGTCATGAGGATGCCTAGGATTTCATTGATAGGTTCAGGGACAGGCTGTACAACATGAGGATATTGGAGTCTCATGGGGTTGACTTCACTACTTTCTAATTGGAGGGCAGGGCCCGTAGATGGTGGCGGTCTTATGTTCTTGGTAGGCCAGCGGGTTCTCCTCCCATCACTTGGGGTCAGTTTACATAGCTATTCCTGGATAGGTATATTACATCATCTGAGAGGGAAGAGCTGAGGTATCAGCTTGAGCAGGGTCAGATGTCGGTGATCGACTGTGAGGCGAGGTTTTTTGAGTTATCCTGTCATCCACTAATGATACTTCCTACTGACGCAGAGAGGGTGTGGATGTTTATTGTAGGGTTGCATTCTGGCATTAGAGCCAACATGGCCCGAGAGTTGGAGATGAGGACTCTTTATCAGCTAGTGGTGGAGATTTCTCGGAGGATTGAGAGATACCATCTGAGAGGTAGAGAGCAGATATAGTAGGAGAAGAGGGCGGGATTCTCTGAAGAGTTTAGAGGTGCCTCGGCTAGGGGTAGAGGTCAGTTTAGAAGGGGTCAGCCTAGCAGGCCCCCATATTCAGTACCACCACCTCCTCGAGGTGCTCCAGTGCGCCCCTATTTCAGTGCCATACCAGAGAGTTCTTACCGCCCGCCAGCTATTCAGGGTTCCTCTAGTGGGTATTCAGGTCCCCCGGGTTCTTCTGGCTTCTATTTTAATGCTATGCCAGAGAGTTCATACCATCCACCAGCTATTCAGGCTTCTTCTAGTGGGTCTACATGCCATCAGGGTCAGACATCAGGGTAGCAGGTCACCACACCGTGGGGTTGTTTTAAGTATAGGGACCTTGGTCATATAAGGAGATATTGCCCCAGGCTTCGGGGCAAGGCAGTACAACAAAGTTAGTAGCCCATGATTACAACATTGGTTGCCCAACCGCCCAGAGGTGGAGGACACACTGGTAGGGCTCATCCTAGATGTAGAGGCCATGCAGGGAGAGGTCAGCTAGCTACTACTCAGTTAGGTGGAGGCCAACTAGCCAGTGCTCTAGCCAGATTCTATGCTTTTTCGGCCAGACCAGATGTATTGGCCTCAGATGTCGTTATCACAAGTATTATTTCCGTTTGCGGTAGGGATGCTTCAGTGCTATTTGATCCAGGGTCTACCTATTGATATGTGTCATCTTTGTTTGCTCATTTCCTAGATATTCCTCGTGAGTCCTTGGGTACTCTTGTTCATGTGTCCACTCTTGTAGGTGATTCTATGGTTGTGGATCGGATCTACCGATCCTATATGGTCACATTCTATGGTTTCAAGACTAGAGCAAATCTCCTTTTACTTGATATGATCGACTTTGAGGTCATCCTGAGCATGGATTGGTTATCCCCATACCATGCCGTCCTAGATTGCCATGCCAAGATTGTTATCTTAGCGATGCCAGAGTTGCCAAGGTTGGAGTAGAAGGGTTCCTCAGTTAGTGTATCTAGTCGGGTGATCTCTTTTCTGAAGGCTTGACATATGGTCAATAAGGGTTGTTTGGCATATCTTGCCTATGTTCGGGACACCACCGCAGAGTCTCTGATGATTGATTCAGTTCCAGTAGTCCGGGAGTTTGCCTATGTGTTTCCTTCTAACCTTCCTGGCATGCCACCAGATCGTGATATCGAATTCTGCATTGATTTGGCTCCAGGTACTCAGCCTATATCTATTCCACTGTACCGTGTAGCTTAGCAAGAGCTGAAGGAGCATCTGGAGGAGTTGTTATCGAAGGGGTTTGTTAGATCGAGTGTGTCACTTTGGGGTGCACCAGTGTTCTTTGTGAAAAAAAAAATGGGACTATGCGGATGTGCATTGATTACCGCCAGTTGAACAATGATACCATCAAGAACAAGTACATGTTGCCCCATATTGATGATTTGTTGGAACAACTGTAGGGTGCTAGGGTGTTCTCTGAGATCGACATGAGATCAGGGTATCATCAGTTGAAAATTCGGGACTCAGATGTTCTGAAGACTGCTTTCCGTACTAGATATGGCCATTATGAGTTTCTTGTGATGTCTTTTGGCTTGACTAATGCCTCAACGACGTTTATGGACTTGATGAACAGGGTGTTCAGGCCTTATATTGATTCCTTTGTTATCGTCTTCATTGACGACATCTTGATATACTCACGTAGCCTGGAGGAGCACGAGCAACATTTGAGAGTAGTGATTTAGACAAAGCGAGAGCAGAAGCTATATGCTAAGTTCTCCAAGTGTGAGTTTTGGCTAGAGTCAGTGGCATTCTTGGGGCATATTGCATCAGAAAAGGTTATTAAGGCGGATCCCAAGAAGATTGAGGCAGTTTAGAGTTGGCCACGTCATACTTCAGTGACCGAGATCAGGAGTTTTCTGGGATTAGCAAGTTATTACCGCTGATTTGTGCAGGGTTTTTCATATAATACATCATCTCTGACTAGATTGACCTAGAAGGGTGCTCCCTTTCGTTGTTCCGATGATTGTGAGACGAGCTTTCAGAAGCTCAAGACAGCTTTGACTACAACACCGATTCTTGTGTTGCCTTCTGGTTCGGGGATGTATACGGTATATTACGACGCTTCACGCATCGGCTTGGGATGTGTGTTGATGCAGGATGGGCGAGTTATTGCATATGCTTCACGTCAGAATGAAGATTCATGAGAAGAATTACCATGTGCACGACTTGGAGTTAGTAGCGATTGTTCATGCTCTTAAGATATGGAGGCATTATCTGTATGGGGTGTCATGTGAGGTTTACACTGATCATCGCAACTTGCAGGATTTGTTCAAATAGAGGGATCTCAATTTGAGACAGCGTAGATGGCTGGAGTTACTAAAGGATTATGACATGACCATTCTTTATCATCTGTGCATCACAAATGTGGTCGCGAAGCCTTGAGTAGGAAAGCAGAGAGTATGAGTAGCTTGTCATTCATTTTAGTGGAGGAGAGGTCAGTAGCTTTGGATATTCAATCCTTGGCTAACAGACTTGTAAGGTTTGAGATCTCAGAGCCCAGCCGAGTTCTTGCATGTGTTGTTGCACAGTCTTCACTTTCGAGGTAGATCAAGGCTCGACAGTTTGATGATCCGCATTTGGCAATTCTCAGAGAGACAGTGTTATAGGGTAGTGCCAAGGAAGTTTCTATTAGCGAGGATGGTGTTCTGCGACTCCAGGGTCACCTATGTGTTCCTAATGTTGATAGCTTTAGGGAGAGGATTCTAGATAAGGCACACAATTCAAGGTATTCCATTCATCCAGGTGTTAAGAAGATGTATCATGATCTGAGACAACATTATTGGTGGCAGCGGATGAAGAAAGACATAGTTGAGTATGTGGCTAGGTGCTTGAATTGCCAACAGGTTAAGTATGAGCACCAGAGGCCAGGTGGCCTACTTCAGTAGATGCCCATACCTGAATGGAAATGGGAGTGCATTACTATGGACTTCGTAGTTGGGTTAACGCGGACATTGCGAAAGTTTGATGCAGTTTGGGTCATTGTCGACAGGTTGACCAAGTCGGCACACTTCATTCTAGTGGTGACTAATTATACTTCAGAGAGGTTGGCTCAGATACACATTTGGGAGATATTTCAGTTGCAGGGTGTGTCTGTTTCCATCATATTAGATAGAGGCCCTCAGTTCACTTCCCATTTCTAGAGAGTTGTTCAGAGTGTGTTGGGGACCCGTGTGGAGCTCAGCACAACATTCCATCCTCAGACCGATAGACAGTTGGAGCGGACATTTTAGATTATGGAGGAGGTGCTTAGAGCATGTGTGATTTACTTTGGAGGATAGTAGGATCAGTTCTTGCCCCTGGCGGAGTTTGCCTACAACAACAGTTATCAGTCCAGCATTGAGATGGCTCCATTTAAGGCTTTATTCGGTCGGTGATGTCGTTCTCCTATCGGGTGGTTTGAGCGCAGTGAGGCTAAGTTGTATGGTATAGATTTGGTGAAAGATGCCTTAGAAAAGGTAAAGTTAATTCAGGAAAGGCTCCGTACAACATAGTCCATACAGAAGAGTTACATGGATCAGAAGGCGCGCGATGTATCATTCATGGTCAGTGAGAAGGTCCTCTTGAGAGTCTCGCGATGAAGGGAATTATGAGATTCAGGAAGAAGGGCAAGTGTCACCACTCTAAAACCGACCCGATCGTGATGGCGCCTATCATGAAACTAGGTCAGCTGACACAACTCCCCAGTTAACCATTTAATCAATAATAATTCATATTTAAGCTTTTAATTAATCAAATATCTCAAAATGTAAGTCTAAATGAATAGTGCAGAAATAATATACAGCCCAACATCGGGATGTCACAAGTCATGAGCATCTACTAAGGTTTGAGTACAACAAGAGTCTAAGAATGTACTAAATACAGTATAAGGAAGACGAGGGATAAAAGCAGTGTTGCGAACGTCGGGCAGCTACCTTGCTAGCTCCAATTACACTGCCACTGAGCAATCAACACCCGCTACCAGGTCCAGAACTACCTGAGTTTGCACACAAGGTACAGAGAGTAATGTGAGTACGCCAACACAGTGAGTAATAAAAGTAAAAGCAATTGAGAGATAAGAAAAACTCGTAAAACACAGCAAAATGCTACAAAGAGGTTGTGTAAACCAATACAATGCAATAAAATAGTGAGAAATTGTAAAACACCTTAGTTTAGTATAAGCTTCTTTAAAACATCTTTTAACAGTTAAACGAGTGAATGAAAATAGTGAGAAAAGGTAAACAATTAAAATCAGCCCCTAGGGCAAAATACCAACAGAACCAGCCCCTCGGGCTATCTCACAGTCACTTGTATCAGCTCCTCGAGCAATAACATGGAACAACCTCAGCCCCTCGGGCTAAATCATATCACACACTGGATACCCACACTCACTAGAGGTGTACAGACTCCAGGAGGGGCCCCTTACGGCCCAAGGGCAATATCAAGCCACCTCGTGGCACAATCAATAGGCTTTTGGCCTCATATCAAGCCACCTCGTGGCATAACAACTCAGGCCCTCAGCCTCATAGCCATAAATCAGTACAACACTGTGGCGGCGTGCAGCCTGATCCCATAATAACCTCACAACACAGGCTCTCGGCCTTACTCAGTCAGAAATCTCTAAAAGCCACTAGGGCACAGTAAAATATGATGCTCAACCCAAATTATCATTCAAGATGTCAAAACATAGTAAACATTGCTAAGTTATGAAAACAGTAAAATATAACATGACTGAGTACACGTATAAAGTCAAAACAGTGAGGAATAGTAGTAAAAATTCCCCAAGGGTCCAAAACAGTTGGCAGGAGGCCCAAATATGGCATTCAGCCCAAAACATGATGATAGCAAACACTTTTCAATCAAATGCGCAGTAAAACAGTCATACGGGATGGACAATGTCACAATCCCCAATGGTGCATGACCTCACGCTCGTCATCTAGCGTGTGTGTCACCTCAAAATAGCACAACGATGTGAAATTCGGGGTTTCATACCCTCACAACAACATTTACAATCATTACTCACCTCAATCCGGTCCAAACTCTAGCCCGCGATGCCTTTGCCTCTCAACTCGGCCTCCGAATGCTCCAAATCTAACCAAAAGCCAACTCATACTATCAAAATATGCTAAGGGAACAAAACTCATTCGAAAATATCCAATTTATCTAGGCGTTGTTCCCTTCTCATTAGTCATCACATCTGAATCTTTATTTCATATATATATATATCATATCAATTCCTTGGCACTCAGGGCCACCATTATCACATCATTTTCCATTTTCAGTATTCATCTTGCAGGTTGTGATCATAGGCATATACAAAAGTAATTCAAGTTGTAGTACATGTAAGTGGGCACATAGCTAGCATGAATAATTCTCAGTTTCTATCTTGGCTTATAGCCTAAGCATTTTAACACATAATTGTATTCTTCATACTTCTCTAATTATCAAGAATGGTACATTACTCACATTGAGGCACATCCTTCACATATATGTGTAGATAATTGCAAATCAATTAATGCGCAATAACAATCAATACATTAACAAATTCAAATCTTACCACACTTTCGTAAATGCCAACGGAGCTCAATTTCTAATAAAAGAGGGTTTTAGCCATACATACCTAGTTTAAGCTTTCCTTAAATTACTATGATGTTTCGGAAATTCTAGAAATCTCAATCTACTTGAGACATAACAAAATTGAACACAATTTAGGAAGGTATTCATGATTTCAGCTTATTTGAGCATTTTCTCAAATACTAGTTGAGCATCTTGATTTCAAATCTCATTTACAAGGTTTCCTTCATTCCCCAATCCAATCCTTACGTATTTATATTCAACAATCTTCCTACAAACGTAATTCGTACATGCATGTATACATAATACTATTACACCTAAGAATCAAACCCCCAATATCCTATCTCACAATCTCTACAACACCAACACAACCTAGGTTAGGCACCTATGGCTTCCAATCACTATACCATGAGTTCTAATGTATATATCATACATAAATAATCACCATGGAGTAGTTAGAGATGATAGACATACCTCTTGTAGTAAGAATTTTGAGAATCCCCACTTGTAGAGTTCTTGATCAATTTAGGGATTTGAATGGGAATCTATGGATTTTCAAGATTAATCCTTGTTAATATAAGTGTTTAGGAGTAGTAATCAACTCAAATTACTCCAAAAACATTACCTTGGATCAGAGGAGGGAAGTATGGGACGGATTCCCCTTGATAAAACAAGCCCCAGCTCAAACAAATGACTTAGGGACGCTCCATACCCGGTCTTAGGGTATTTATAGGGCTGTTGGGCGTGCGGCCGCGGTTTGCCGCGCTCGGAGACAGAAACACCCAGTTTTCCCGCGGTTTGCCGCGGTCGCGCGTCTGACACAGGTTTGGTAACATGGTCATAACTTTTTGTATACACCTCCAAATGACGAACGGTTTAATGAGTTGGAAACTAGACTCAAAGAGCTTTAATTTTATAGGTTGTGCATCACTCAAAAACATTATATAACTAGACATATGCTTGTCTAAAGTGAGGTCTTGTGCGCATTCACTTACAACTTTAGCCTATTATGAAATGTTTTCCAACTTGGCTTAGACTTAGGCCTCTCCTTAGACCCCAGATCACTAATAATATGACTTATACACTTATTAACTTATCTATTGATATCCATTATATCATGAACCCTCACTTTCACTCAAGATAAAATAATTAGCCTATCTTGGCACCACAAAATCTTAGATTACTTAGCAAAATTTTCTGGGGCTTTACATATTCGTCCTCGAATGAGGATCAAGGTTCATTCACTAGCCATCCTTTTGTAATTTCAGCTTGTTCATATCATGTCCATTATATCATGAACTCCTTAAATTTTCAAAAATTTCGCTAGAGTTTCCTTTGTAACTAGACCTATCCACCTGTCAGAGGGCCCCAGATACATATCCTAACAGCATATACATGTTTCATAGACATAACATATCTTGTACAACACCAACCATGGCCGCATAGGCAACACATATAATCAAAATGGAATAGTTTAACATGGATTAAATCAAAAGATAAGAGTTCATAGGAACCAAATGCATAAAACCTATTACATGACTATTCAAACAAATGTGGGTACTTCTTTCTCATTTCTTCCTCGGCTTCCCAAGTGGATTCCTCAGCCTGCTGGTTCCGCCATAACACTTTTACGGAGGCAATTTCCTTATTTCTCAATTTCTGGACTTGCCTATCAAGATTGGCAACTAGAATTTCTTCATAAAATAGTTCTTCATTAACCTCAATAGTTTCAACTGGCACAATAGTAGACAGATCTCCTACTACCTTATTCAACATAGACACATGGAAGATTGGATGTACCAACGACATCTCGGGAGGCAGCTCGAGCTTGTATGCCACCTGACCAATCCTCTGAATGATTCTGTACGGTCCGACATACCTCAGACTTAATTTCCCTTTCTTCCCAAATTGCATAATGCCCTTCATGGGGGAAACTTTCAAAAATACCCAATCATCTTCTTTGAACTCTAAATCTCCGCGACGAATGTCCGAATAAGACTTTTGGCAACTCTGAGCAGTTTTCAACCTCTCCTTAATAATCTTGACTTTCTCTATGGCCTAATGCACGAGGTCCGGCCCTATAAATTCTGCTTCTCCAACCTCGAACCACTCAATGGGAGACCTACATCTCCTACCATATAGTACCTCGAATGGTGCCATCTGGATACTAGTATGGAAGCTGTTGTTGTAAGCAAATTCTATGAGTGGCAAATAGTCATCCCAACAACCTTTGAAATCAATAGTACAAGCACGTAACATGTCTTCAAGCGTCTGAATAGTCAGCTCTGCCTACCCATCAGTTTATTGATGAAAGGCTGTACTAAGATTTACTTAAGTACCCAACCTTGCTGAAATTTCTTCCAAAACTTTGCCGTGAATTGAGCCCCTCGATCTGAAATGATTGAGACTGAAGTGCCATACAACCTGACTATTTCTTTGATATACAGTTGAGCATATTGTTCCACTGTGTCAGTAGATTTGACTGGCAAGAAGTGCGCTGATTTCGTGAGTCGATCCACAATCACCTAAATTGAGTCAAACTTGCATAGAGTGCGCGGCAACACTACCACAAAATACATATTGATCATTTCCCATTCCACATTGGAATTTCAATGCTTTGTAACAATCCTCCAGGCCTTTAATGTTTGACCTTCATTTGCTGACAGTTCAGACATTTTTCCACAAAGTCTGCCACCTCCCTTTTCATATTATTCCACAAATAAACTTCTTTGAGATCATGATACATTTTTGTAGAACTTGGGTGTACGAAATACCTGGAAGTGTGAAATTTTGCCACAATCCTTTCCCAAAGACTATCAATATCTGGAACACATAGGTGCCCTTGGCAACGTAGGGTACCATCATCAATGCCAAAAGAAAAAGCTATGGTCTTGTATTTGTGAATCCCCTTCTTCATCTGTGCTAACAATGGATCGTTGTATTGCTTTTTTTTACCTCCGCTACAAGCGACGATTTTGCCTTATTCTACACAATTACTCCCCCTTCAACAGAGTCTGCAAGACGAACTCCCAGACTAGCCAACTGGTGAACCTCCCTGGCTAACGACCTTTGATATATCTCCAAGTGAGCTAACTACCCATAGATTTCCATCTAAGAGCATCCGCCACAACATTGGCCTTTCCCGGGTGATAGAGAATCTCAACATCATAGTCCTTGAGTAACTCGAGCCATCCTCTGTGTCTCAGATTCAACTCCTTTTGTTTAAAAATATATTGAAGGCTCTTGTGGTTCACAAATACATCAACGTGGACCCCATACACATAATGTCGCCAAATCTTTATACAAAAACTACCACCGCAAGTTCTAAATCATGTGCCGGATAGTTCTTTTCATGATTCTTGGGTTGCCTAGAGGCATAAGTGATCACCTGGCCATGTTCCATCAATAGTGAACCATCTATGTCACATTTCTCTTAAATATGACCTCCTAGGATTTGATTTCTTCAATAATTTTCTTGATATGGTTACAATCTTATGTGAGTAGTTGCAACTTGCTCTTCTAAATTCTCAATGAAGATATTACTGGATGAGTTTTCTTATAGAACCCTCTATTTCGAAGGAATACATCTTCTAGCCCTCACACACACCTTAATATCATCAACATGCACGACATTACATCAAATGTAAAGTAATATTGTGCTCAGACCTTTCCTAGTCAACCTCTTTCCTCCTTGTGTGCCTTATAGGATTTAAGAAATCACTCCACTTCCTTTGTGAACATTCTCATTATCCCTCCATACTGTTAAACACTTCCCAAAACACATATCAATAACCTTAGTACACATTCAACTCAGAAAGAGCACTGACCAGAACAATAACTTGAAATCTTCCTAAATTCTTCAACAAAAACTTCTTGTTTTCCTTCTAAGTGTAAGAATTACTCCATCCTCAATAAGTAATTCACCTTATTCCGAATATTGTAGCTACCAATAATGTTTGTTGGTATTGTGGCTTAAGAGCTATCATGTTAAACATGTTTGATTCGTAACAAGTGTTCATCCTCTTTCACTACATTTCAAACATTTCCCTTTGTTACTTTGGGTAGATTGTGTTGTTTTGCCTTTTTTATTCTCCCTTTCGGTCTAGCCAATACATTAGTACTATCTTTTCTTTTTGATTGGGACATTCATTCCCATTCCGTTTTGCTATAATACATAGTAGATAGCCTTATTGCACCGCGCACTAGTCTGCACCCCATGGACTCATGGTATCATTGTGTCTGGTTTGTTGAGTTTATCACGCCATTATTTCACCACCAGTAGTCTCACTTTCCATTGTAATATGTAGACATGAACTCCCTCTAAATATTTCAGTTGATATTCAGTGTCACCCTAGTCGGTAGCATTATGATTAGTCCTTTATACCTTTTATTAACACTTGTGCTCCAGGCGAGTCCACCATTCTGATACGAACTATTTTGCGATAACCATGGACATCTCAATTTATAGATTTTCTTCCCATTTCTTTTCGCCTCATTATTCCTAGCTAGTGAATAGCCAAGCACTCTTCCATATGTTACGTGCTCTTTTTCCTTATTTTTTTTCATCCCACTCACCTCTTAACTCTTGTTAGGATATCCGTGGGAAAGTGTGTTCATCGTCATATCACTTAACACTTCTTTGCATGTAAGATTCTTTAGAGGCTCTCCATCAAGCCCAAATACCCTCTTGGGTTATATAATTATAGCATCACATTTATTTCTCCCACTAGTTTCGCCTTTCTTAACACCTTGCTATTTTGATTAAATCACATATCTATGATTAACCCATTCTAAAAACTCGCAACCTTCCACATTTGACCTACAGTACTTCCCTAGGTTCCATTTATTCCTGACCCTCTAACAAGTATAAAATCCCTTTAAAAACATATAGGATCGTTGACCCTATCATTCACATTGCCATGTATGAAGAATTTACCTTCCTTAACCTTCCACTTTTTTGAGGGGGTACTAGTGGTCTATCATTAGCATATCCTTTCAGATAATCACGTTATCCATTATCACCTTTCTAGACTACGCATGTCTTCAACAAAATATTCAAACATCATAGCTACATGGTCTTACTCTTGTTTCGTTGTATTTAAGTGGCCTTAATATGGCCCTTCCTCCCCCACTTAGGGCGCATGTCCTGGATTTTGACACAAGTCTTGAATTTAGCAACTTCATGGACATATGTTTCATATCTCTATCCCTCACATATATGTTCGACTATTAGGGATATTGAAGTCACCATTGTATTAACCTCATAAGTTCTCTACTCTTATTCAGCCACACGGACTTGGGATTCCAGTTTCTCATGTCAATATCCTTTAGGAGTGTAACACAACTTCATACACTTATAGGATTCTTATAACATTCATAGCATAAGGGTCTTCTCATTATGGGTTTAATTGACTCTCATTTCATGACTTCTTGTCTCCCGTGAGAGACCTTTATGTTTGACATTACTCTCCTGGTCATGCCTTACATATATCACATGCTTATATAACAAATTTTTCTTTTACACCTTAGGATCATATACATGCTTCCAACACTATCAACAGGTGCCATATAAGCTCGTGTCTCATTTATTAAGTCAATGTCTCTTTGGAGGTGGGTGATCAATTTAAATACTTTTCTCATATAAAGTATGCTTCTGGTACTATGTACGTATCTCATATATTCGTACAATTTGTTCAACATGATACACGAGCCATCTCATTAATATTCAGGCTTTTCCCATTGGTCATTCCATATGCCAACATTACTTGAAATAGACGAAAGAGCGTTTAAACTTATCTCGAATCTCAACGCACGAGTTAGAAGACAATCTTATAGTCAAGCTTTATCGCACGATATGGAGTGTTAAAGAATGGTAACATTCCTAAATGTCCATGTAGCCTCCAAATTATAGATATGGTTGACAACACACCGATAATAAGGACTCTACTAGACACGGCTCCGAGACATCCTAGGACACTTTAAAACCTTAGGCTCTGATACCAAGTTTGTCACGCCCCAACTTTGAGAGGCACGACCGGTGCTCAATCGAGTGAACCCAACTGATCAAGCCTTATCAACCGCTATCTACCCAACTCGATAAGAATAAGGAAGCCATGCTTACCTTTATTTAAACTAGAAAAAGATAGTACATTCAACATCTTAGTTCATTTTATATCACAACATTTAAAACGTGGTTAAACTTCCAAGGTTCCATTGACATATCCAATACCCATACATAACCCACACAAACGCCTACGGAGCCTCTAAGGATGTAAAAGATGTGATAAAAATGCCGGCAACAAGGCCCCGGCTATACCTCAAAGGTGAAAGTCCAAAATAAGAAGATGTAAAATATAACCCCTTGAAGGAGAAAAAGGCTCACCAAGACTTTGAGAATAAGTTACTCCGCTATGCGCGATTGGCATTATCCGCGATGGAGCCACCTACATTCATAAAAAAGATGTAGCGCCCCCGGCAAAAGGGACATTAGTGCCATCGAATAGCACTAGTATGTATAACTAAACACCATTTTACTAGAAAGAACTATCAAGGAATTACAAGTAAATCACATGAGTAAATCAAATATGTAATTCATTCAATCCTTCATATAATTTCCAAAACTTAGTTTGGGGCATTTCTTTCATATCTTCATCACTGTGCTCAATACCACCGCTATCTTGAGCGGAGTCTGATCACGACTCGACCAGCTAGGTTGCCTCATTGGAGGCATATATCTCAATAACTATTTCATTTCCCTTATCCGGAATTCAATAGCAGTACATTACCACAATGTGTGCGGCATGGTGTCCGATCACGACCCGATCGGCTAGACTGCCTTATTTAGGCATTGTTCCTTTCTCATTAGTAATCACATATGAATCTGTATTTCATATATATATCATATCAATTCCTTGGCACTCAGGGCCACCATTATCACATCATTTTCCATTTTCAGTATTCATCTTGTAGGTTGTGATCATAGGCATATACAAAAGTAATTCAAGTTGCAGTACAGGTAAGTGGGCACATAGCTAGCATGAATAATTCTCAGTTTCTATCTTGGCTTATAGCCTAAGCATTTCAACACATAATTGTATTCTTCATACTTCTCTAGTTATAAAGAATGGTACATTACTCACATTGAGGCACATCCTTCACGTCTATGTGTAGTTAATTGCAAATTATTTAATGCACAATAACAATCAATACATTGACAAATTCAAATCTTACCACACTTTCGTAAACGCCAACGAAGCTCAATTTATAATAAAAGGGGGTTTTAGCCATACATACCTCGTTTAAGCTTTCCTTAAATTACTACGATGTTCCGGAAATTCTAGCAATCCCAATCTACTTGAGACATAACAAAATTGAACACTATTTAGGAAGGTATTCATGGTTTCAGCTCATTTGAGCATTTTATCAAATACTAGTTGAGCATCTATATTTCAAATATCATTTACAAGGTTTCATTCATTCCTCAACCCAATCTTTACGTATTTATGTTCAACAATCTTCCCACAAACATAATTCGTATATGCATGTATATATAATACTATTACACCCAAGAATCATACCCCAATATCCCATCTCACAATCTCTACAACACCAACACAACCTAGGTTAGGCACCTATGGCTTCCAATTACCATCCCATGAGTTCTAATGTATATATCATACATAAATAATCACCATAGAGTAGTTAGAGATGATAGACATACCTCTTGTAGTAAGAATTTTGAGAATCCCCACTTGTAGAGTTCTTGATCAATTTAGGGATTTGAATGGGAATCTATGGATTTTCAAGATTAATCCTTTTTAATATAAGTGTTTAGGAGTAGTAATCAACTCAAATTACTCCAAAAACATTACCTTGGATCATAGGAGGGAAGTATGGGATGGATTCCACTTGATAAAACAAGCCCCAACTCAAGAAAATGACTTAGGGATGCTCCATACCCAGTCTTGGGGTATTTATACGGCTTTTGGGCGCGCGGCCACGGTTTGCCGTGCTCGGAGACAGAAACACCCAGTTTTCCCGCGGTTTGCTGCGGCCGCGCCACGGCCGCACATCTGACACAGGTCCGGTAACATGGTCATAACTTTCTGTATACACCTCCAAATGACGAACGGTTTAATGCGTTGGAAACTAGACTCAAAGAGATTTAATTTGACAAGTTGTGAATCACTCAACACTTTATACAACTAGAGATATGCTTGTCCAAAGTGAGGTCTTGTGCGCATTCACTTACAACTTTAGCCTATTATGAAATCTTTTCCAACTTGGCTTAGACTTAGGCCTCTCCTTAGACCCCAAATCACTTATAATATGACTTATATACTTATTAACTTATCTAATTGATATCCATTATATCATGAACCCTCACTTGCACTCAGGATAAAATAACTAGCCTATCTTGGCACCACGAAATCTTAGATTACTTAGCAAAATTTTGGGACTTTACACTCATAATCATAAATCAGTACAACACTGCTGCAGTGTGCAGCCCGATACTATAATAACCTCACAACACAGGCCCTCGGCCCTACTAAGTCAAAAATCCCTAAAAGCCACTCTGGCACAGTAAATTATGATGGTCATCCCTAATTATCATTTAAGATGTCAAAACAGAGTAAAAGTTGCTAAGTTATAAAAACAGTAAAATATAGCATGACCGGGTACAAGTATAAAGTCAAAACAGTGAGGAATAGTAGTAAAAATCCCTTAAGGGTCCAAAACTGTTGGCACGAGGCCCAAATATGGCATTCAACCCAAAACATGATGATAATAAACAGTTTTCAATCAAATGCGCAGTAAAATAGTCATATGGGATGGACTAAGTCACAATCCCCAATGGTAAACGACCCCACGCTCGTCATCTAGCATGTGTGTCACCTCAAAATAGCACAACGATGTGAAATCGGGGGTTTCATACCCTCAGGACAACATTTACAATCATTACTCACCTCAATCCGGTCCAAACTCTAGCCCGCGATGCCTTTGCCTCTCGACTCGGCCTCCAAATTCTCCAAATATAACCAAAGCAGATTCATATAAGCAAAATATGCTAAGGGAACAAAGCGCATTCGAAAATATCCAATTTATACCAAAAATCCCGAAATTGGCCAAACTTGGCCCCCGGCCCCACATCTCGAAATCTGATAAAAATTACATCAATAAAATCCTTATCCTCTCACGAGTCCATACATACCAACAACACAAAAATCGGACATCAAATGGCCCTTCAAATCCCTAATTTACACTCTACAATTTCAAGCCCTAATTCCTCAATTTTAGGCTTTAAATTCAACAATTTTCATGTTTAAACAAGTAAGAATTAACATAGGATCGAGTATAGAGTTCAAAAATCATACCTCCAAGTGTTTCTCTTCGATTCTTACTTCAATCCTTCCCAAAAAGCTCCAAAATACTCAACAATGGAGGAAATAGACCAAAAATCACGAAACCCACTTTTACACATTCTGCCCCAGATATTATTTCCATCTTCGCGAACGTGGCCTCACTCTCGCGTTCGCGTAGCACAAATTACACTGCCTCTCCACTATACCTTTCGCGAACGCGAACGCAGCCACACGAACGTGATGCTTCGCCTGTCCATTCCTTTCGCGAACACGATACTAATCTTCCGAACGCATAGCACAAGGACCTGGGGTGCCCAACGACCTCACTCCTCTTCGCGAACACAACCAAAATCACGCGTCCGCGATGCACATGTTGCCTTCACCTTCGTGTTCGCATCCTCTCCCTTGCGAACACGTAGAAAAAAATCATCATCATACAAAATGCCATTCGTGAACGCGATGCACCCTTCACGAACGCGATGAACAAAATCTCTGCAACAAAAACCAGCAAAACTGCCAAGTCCAAAGTCCAAAAATTGATCCGTTAACCACCCGAAACTCACCCAAGGCCTTTGGGACCTCAACCAAACATGCCAACATATCCCATATCATCATTAAAACTTGTTCAAACCTTCGGAATGCTCAAAACAATATTAAAATACCAAATTTGCATCAGATTCAAGCCTAAGAATTCTAAAAACATCCAAATTCTGCTTTCGATCAAAAAGTCTATCAAACCTTGTCCGAATGACCTGAAATTTTGCACACATGTCACAAATGACACAACAGACCTTCTCCAACTTCCAAAATTCCATTCCAACCCCTATATCAAAATCTCACCTATGAACCGGAAAACACCAAAATCTCAATTTCACCAATTCAAGCCTAAACCTTCCACGGACCTCCAAAATACATTCTGATCATGCTCCTATGTCCCAAATCACCTAAAAGAGTTAACAAAATCATAAAAATTCCAATCTGAGATCATATACTAACAAGTCAAAACTTGGTCAAACCTTTCAATTTTTAAGCTTCAAACTGAGAACTATTTTCCCAAATTCATTCTGATTACCCTGAAAACCAAAACCGACAATTTACATAAGTCAAAATACATCAAACGGGGCTAGTTATGCACGAGAACTATCAAGCAAAGTGTAAAACTTCAAAACGACCGGTCGGGTCGTTACAACAAGTTGAGCTCAAGTTTATTGGCCCATTTGACGTGTTGAGGCGAGTTGGGAAGGTTGCTTATGAGCTGGCTTTACCTCCCAGCTTATCGGGAGATCATCCAATTTTTTACGTATCTATGCATCATAGGTATCATGCCGACTTGTGTCATGTGTTAGACTTCAGTGCTATTAAACTAGATGAGAGTTTGGGTTATGATGAGGTGCCGGTTGACATTATTGATAGACAAGATTGCCAGTTGAGATCATAGAGGATTTCTGCGGTAAAAGTCTAGTGGAGGGGCCAACCAGTTGAGGAGGCAACCTGGGAGTCCGAGGAGGACAGGCGAAGCAGATATCCACGCTTATTCGGCACATCAGGTATGAATCTAAACCCGTTCGAGGACGAACGTTTGTTTAAGAGGTGGAAAATATAACAACCTGACTGGTCATTTTGCTTTCTAGAACCCCGTTCCCCTAAATAAGACTTTCCGAACTTACTTTTTCTGATTTACGACATGCGGGGATGGTTGGTTCGGGATTTGGAAGAGTTTGGGTTGCAATCGGAACACTTGGTTCCTTAAGGTTGGCTTAAAAGGCCAAGTTTGACTTCGGACAACGTTTTGAGTAAACGACTTTAGAATCCAGATCTGAAGGTTCTAATAGGTTCGTATGAAGATTTTAGACTTGAGTGTATGTCCGACTCGGGTTTTGGATAACCCGAGAATGTTTTGGAGCCTAATAGTGAAAGTTGATTCCTTAAGGATTTTGAGGTTCTTAAATAATTGGATTGGAGCAAGTTTTGGTGTTATCGAGGTCCAAATGCAATTTTGAGATCGGGAATAGTCTCGTATTGTCATTTAAGACTTGCATGTAAAGTTTGGTGTCAATCCGAGTAGTATAAGTGTGTTTCATCGCATTGGATGTGAATTGAAGAACTTGAAGTTTATAAGTTAGAATCAATTGGTTTCAAGGGGTGATTCTTAGATTTAGTGTTGTTTCGGGAATTTTGAGGGTTTGGGCGAGTCCGTTTTATGATTTCAAACTTGTCAGTATGTTTGGACGGGTCCCGGGGCCCCGAGTGTCAATCGGGCAAGGCCCGAGTTGAGTTAGATAAATTTGGAAAGAGTTAAATGCTACAGGTTGCTGTCATAACCGCACCTGTGGTTGGCCAGCCGCAGGTGCAAGACTGCAGGAGCAGTCAACCACTCACAGGTGTGGCCAAGGAGAGGAGCCTAGGAACCGCAGATGCGGCTCCTCTTCTGCAGAAGAGGAACCGTAGGAGCAGCCCCCAGATCGCAGAAGCTGTCCTAGCTAGCCCAGCCCAACTCCGCAGATGCGGACCTTCCCTCGTAGAAGTGAGACCGCATATGTGATCCCCTAACCGCGGGTGCAGAAATCGCTGAAGGTAGTGCCTTCATTTAATATGGGAATGTGTCATTTTTGACACATTTTATTTATTGTTTGGTGATTTGGGAGCTTCCAAAGAGGGATTTCAACCTAGCATTTGTAAGGTAGGTTACTTCAACTTAATATGAGTTTAATACATAGTTTAGGGGTAGATTACACATTGTAAATTAGTGAAAAGTGTGGGTTTAGAGTAAAACCTAGGGTTTTGATAAAAACAAGATTTTACCATGAAATTTGTTAAGAAATGAAGTAAAAAATTATATATTCTTGATCCTTAGGTTATGGGTAATAACTTCCCTCGAGAATTTTCGGAATCCGGGCACGTGGGCCCGAGGATGGATTTTAGGAAACTTGTATTTAGGGTTGGGAAATTACTTTAATTGTTAGAATATGAATTCTTGAGCTTGTATTGACTAGTTTTTACACCATTTGATTAGTTTTGGATCGTTCGACTCCAAATTGAGGGTTTGAGCGCGCTCTTGATGTTGTGAGTAAGCTTTGAAGCAAGGTCAGTCTCCTTTCTAGCCTTGTAAGAGGGAAATAATCCCCTAGGTGAATTAAATAAATGTATGTGATTGTTTGTGGGGGGCTACGTACATACGTGGTGACGAGAGTCAGTGCGTAGCTACTATTATGCTAATTGTCTAGGTAGTTTAGGACCCGTATCATGCCATACTTGCAAATGCTCATGTTCTTACTTGCTAATGAGTTCACTTAGGACATGTTAGGGATTGAAAATAAATATAAATGAAGGTACGCACCTACTTGAGAACCTGTATGAATTTATTTGACTATAAATACGCCTTTATGTGCCTTCTTGATAATAATTGTTATTTGTGGATCGGGCCGATTGCCTTGGTAAAAATAGATGCATCTATGGTTCACGCCATTTGACCCTCTGGCAGTGCACAGTTATTATTATGTTGGACCGGGCCGTACGACCTCGGCATAATGTACGCATGATATTTATGTGGAAATAAATCCATGATTTACTCTGTTTAAATGCTTTGAAGTGCAAATTATTATATGATATGACTGAAATTGATATAACATTTCCTCCTTGATTCTGAGTTGGTTATAATGCTCATGCTAATCATTCTTAGTCTAAGCCTTATATATTATTGATATTGACCTTAGTAAATATCAAGTCGACCCCTCATCACAACTTCTTCGAGGTTAGACTAGATACTTGCTGGGTACGTATTATTTATGTACTCATACTACGCTTTTGTACTTAACTGTACATTATTTGAGACAGGTGCTTCTAGTTACCCATCCGACGCAAGTTCCTGATTTCTGATCGAGATCCCACGGTGAGCTGCCCCTTCTAAGCGGTCCCGCAGCATACCAGAGTTCTCTTCTTTTGTTGTTGATTATGTACTGTCTATTCTGTTTCTAGCAGTAGAATAGTGGTATTTTGTATATTTTACTAGTTGCCCTAGTACTTGTGACACTAGTTCCTGCCACACACTATAGACTATCATTTTGGAGTTGCATTTCTATTGTTATGAAATTGTTGATCATCAATTGGTTAAAATATAGGTTAAGTGAATGTTGGAAATGTTTAAATAAAATAATCGAGAACTCACTAGTTGTTTGGGTTGGCTTGCCTAACCATGTTATTGGGTGCCATCACGACCTGAATTCGAATTTGGGTTATGATATATACATGACTGTATATAGACTTCTAATAGAATTTACAACTGTATAAAGGAGGGTACTGGGCCCCATCGTACACATATATATATATATACGAAAATATCGTACCAAAGTCCAATAGCAGCTCTGGATCAAATGGAGAACACCAATGTCACGACCCAAATCGATGGGCCGTGACGGGCACCCGGTACCTTACTCAACTGAGTACCAACCTAACGTATCTCTCATATCATTCTATTATAGGTAAATGAACTGGAGTACAACATGAGGGAATACGAACTTATACATATGAAGTAAGGGCCAATAAGACTAAAATAACCACTCGTGTACTGAACATAGGCCGACAAGGCCATACAATCTTTTACGTACATAACATATGTCTACAAGCCTCTAAGAATACATAATTTTCATAAAGGCCGAGACAGAGTCCTGCCATACTAAACAATACATGTCTAAATCATACTAACCAAAGAAGAAACTCTGAAGCAAATGGAGCGCACCAACATCTTCCGCTGAGCTGATAGCCTACTTGGAGGGCTCTCGACCTGTCTATTCGGACCTGCAGGCATGAAATGCAGCGTCCTCAGGCAAAAGGGATGTCAGTATGAATGATGTACCGAGTATGTAAGGCACATAAGTAAGTACATAACAGATATGAAACAAAGATAGAGTAAATGACTCAACCTATAAGTCTGGATAACTCTGTAAATCATGAAATAATTATAGTGTAATGCATATGAGTATAAATGTTATGTCGTGCATAAGTACATGTTTCATAACATTATTAGGCCTCTGAGGGCATCCCATCATATCATCTCGGCCACTCTGGGCAAGCTCATCAATGTATACCAGCTGATCAGGTAGTGGTGCGTATATAATGCCGTAATCTTTTCCCATATCCCATATAAATATAATATACATATATACGCGTATATAATGCCATCTGGTCATGGGTAAATGTACATGTATAAATGCATGAAATGCATAAGAAATATGTTAATAAGATTTTCTCGGAATGCCATAAAATCAATATGCCTTTCGGATAAACTTTATCAAATACGTATTTTTTCTGAGACCCATGAACTGAAGATATAATAATAATTCACATGGGGAATCAAGAATATAGACACCCCTAGTATTTCTATGAATATAGTCATTTATGAAAGTTGCGTACTTTGCTCGTTTCATTTGTACCGTATGGATCATGCCAAAAGAAAAAAGGGATAGTCTTAACATATCTGGACCGATTCTCTTGACAATTCCTCTAACACACTTCCTTTGCGACGAAACACATACGACGAATCAAAATAGGGGAAAATTCGTGTGATATTCTTGAGAAGGTTTGCACCGTATTCCCCTGAAATTGCAAAATCTCACGTTGCTAAAATACTAAGAATTCTCGTTTGAATTCTTGAAGATACTTATGGAATCTTGTTGAATTATGAAGATACTTTAAAAAAATCTTTACATTATTCATGAATATGCATCTCTTTTTTAAGTTAGAGAGGTCTTATACCTTAGTGGGTGTGGGCTCCACTAAGGTGATGGCTAATCCATTAAAATGACACCTTACCAAGTGACTTGAAGAGTCATCACATTGGCAAAGTTCTGCTACTTTTGGGGGGGGGGGATTAGGCTAATCAAAATGTCCTAATTATTTCACTAATCTTCCCCCAAATATTATTAATTACCCAATCAAAATGTCCTAATTAACTAGGTAATCTTCCATTATCCAATAATCCATATAATTAGGAATCATCTCAAATTAGTTAAAGTACTACTCACTTTTAACACACTTTGTATACCTTACTATCATGGTCATGTGATACCTTGTATGGTACTAGTCCATAAATACCGGGTGTTTTAGCTCGGGCCGTATTTTATCCCAAAATGACAAAATTCGACGAAATTCATTTTCTTCAATTTGCTTACCCTTTCACCTTCACGAATTTACTCATCACTTATTTGAAATAGCATAATGCTTATAATGTCCAAAATAATCTCATTCCCGAACTATGTCGATTAACTTATGACGAAACTTTAACATACGAAAATGCAGGATGTAACATCTCATTTTCCGAGCTTCCATCAATTTACTTATGGCGTACCTTCACGTACGAAAATATAAGGTGTAACATCATTCCCCCTTTTGGAACATTCGTCCTCGAATGTTTACTGATGCACTTATCATTTTTATAACTTATGTCTTCCGAATAATTTAGTACTCTCCATACCATCTAGGCAACTGTTCTATGAATAATTCCAAAGGCCAGGGCATTCCCCCCTTTGTGCCTCTTTCTCGCACCATGACTTGTGGTCGGAATCCTTTCAATCTTGTAACTGTCGCTACCTTTTATCATACAACTCATACGACTCTGACTTTTTAAGTGCGCCTATGCGACTCTTCTCTCCTTTCTCCTCCAGCCTTTAGCCAATCTCTAGGCCTCACTTTTTAAACATATACAGAGCTTGATAAGATGTCCCTCTGGGCATCTATGGTTATTCCGAAGTTCTTCGCTTGGTACTTTGTTGAACTCACAAATATTGCTATACCTTATTTTGTAGATCTGTTATCCATCCATATGACTTTACTGCATTTAGGTAGGTTATACTATACCATAACTCTTACTTCGATTTATCATTACTGAGGTCTACTACCAAACTCCAAGTTACTCTCGTTGCTTATCCTGTAGGTATAAATTTGAGTCCTTTAATGCTTCTTCATTACTATTCATCTTAAGACTGATGGCCTAATCTCATCTCATACTTTCTGACTTTTGTCCATCCATTGTTGATTCACCTCAATATTGATCTACAATTTACCACTAATAACTTTAAACTTCTTACGTAATCACTAGGGCTCATGTTGCATCGAGGAACATTTGAAGTGATTATTTGTCACGCCCCGAACCTGGGGACGATGTGATATTATACTTCCATAATCGTATTTCATAGCATCCCAATATGATTTACCTTACATGGGTATTTTAGTCCTGTACAATTCATGAAATCATTACATAATCAATGGCCCAAATGTCATCCTTCTTCTATCACCATTACACCCTCATTCTACAATCAGGGCAACATTCCATCTCTTCTAAATGATACTAGTCTTAGACTCTTTTGAGTTCATTCAGGCTATACTGAGCTTTCTATAACTTAGAGAACCCATCAGCTCTCTTGTTTTCACGGGCTTAATCCCGAGGGCTTATCCACTTTCGTCACCTTCTCACTTGCCTTTTTTTATCCTTACTCATGTCTTCTAAAATCCTTGTCGCTCTACCACACTTTAGCTTGCGACTTACATATATCTTTTTATACTACTTGCAACCTTCTTTTAACTTGATTGCACCATATATTTCCTTGTGTTATTCTAGATCATCAAGAGAGACATCACATCCTCTCTAATTCTTCTTTACTCTCTTAACCAGACCTCTCAGTACTTAGCAACAATGGGCTGGAATGTATGCCACTAACGACGCCGCTATTATTCCTGGATACTGAATCTCAACACTTCTAGCTGTCTATCTAAAGTATGGACTATACACAACCTTCAGCATGTGAATATTTTGTACATTGTTCACATTTACCTTACTTACCTTAAAATCTCACATCACATTTTCTATCTCTTTCATGGCCTCTCTTTCATATAGGTATAATTCATATCCACAATTTGAAGCTCTATTATAATACTCGCACCTCTGGCACATACACAATCCAGTGGGAGCTTCATACTGACTTCTTATGAGGATGGTACTCTTCTAACTGGATTTCTCGCAGAGCCGTTATAGAATATGGTTGTTGTACTATATATCTTGTACCTCTGATATTAAGAGTGATTCTTGCAATATTTTCAAACATGATTTTTTTAATTTTCTGGGTCCAATAATCAGACTCCTGATTCACTTAGTTGATGTAATTCTTTAGTTTTCTCTTCCCTATGATCAACCTTTATGTAGGCTTAAGCTATCATTCGATCTGCGGCTCATGGCATTACTTTTTCCTTTCATGGGTGCTATGGAATATCCATGATATAATCTTCTAAAAATTCAATCTTTTGTTTATGCCCTGAGCTCAATTCTTTCTTTTAACTTATACCGAAGTCTTCTACGGCTGTGTGAATGTCAGTATATATGCTGCATGCATAATATTCCAAAATCGTAAGTGCGTTCATAACGTAACTAATTCTGGATCATTGTTCGAATAATTCCTTTCATTTCCTCTAAGCTTTCTTTGAGCGTAAGCTATTACTTTTCCTGATCTTTCTTCCCCTTGTAGCGTGCATACTTAGCTTTCCTTAGTTCTTATGTATATTGTAATTCCATACAACCCATATGATCTTGAATATTACTTTTAATTTTACTTCCTGTTCATTAGCCATGGTAGGTGCCACTTTCCTTTAGAGTGCTTACAATGTTTTTGCGAGATTATTGTTACACGATCATTTCTGCTGATAAACCAGTTAGTACGAGAGTTTGTGATTTTATTAATTTAGACCCTCCAGTGTTTACCGGATCAGACCCCAAGGAGGACCCGCAGACTTTTATTAACCAGGTTCATCGTACACTGCGGGTTATGCATGTTAATGATACAGAGGCAGTAGAGTTGGCTTCTTATCGGCTACGGGAATTAGCGGTTCTCTGGTATGATAGTTGGGAGAGATCCAGGGGTCCGAATGCTCCTCCAGCTGTGTGGAACGAATTTTCTGAGGCCTTTCTTCATCACTACTTGCCAGTTGAGATACGGCGAGTTAGAGCTGATAAGTTCTTGAACATTAAACAAGGTAATATGAGTGTGCGAGAGTACAATATGCAGTTCGATTCTTTAGCAAGGTATGTCTCCTATATGGTGGCTGAGATGAGTGATAGGGTGTATTTGTTCGTGAACGGATATGGACCACATCTGATAAATGAGTGCACGACAGCCTCCTTGGTGGAGGGCATGGATATTTCCCGTATTCAGGCTTATGCCCAGACCCTAGAGGATCGTAATCGCCAGTAGAGGGCAGATAGGGAGCAGGATAGGGGCCAGCATAAGAGGCAGCGTCAGTCCTCAGTCTTCGAGGAGTTCGGTGCCAGCTGTAGCTAGTGATCCTCCACAGTTTTAGAGGCCTCGATATGATCGATTTACCCATTCTAGTCCAGGTCAGAGTTTGCAGGCATCAGGCTCGCAACATCATAGGGATACTAGTCAAACGAGACCCACAACACCACGTTGTGATCAGTGCGGCAAGGCCCACTTTGGATTGTGCCATCGAGGTTTTGATGCATGTTATTCTTGCGGACAGCCTAGCCATATGATGCGGAATTGTCCTAATAGGGGAGGTGATGGTATGGCTCAGCCGACTGGATCTGTGTCTGCTTCTTCCTCATCAGTTCGACCTCCAGCACAGGGTTTTCAGCAGTTGACAAGTCGTGGTAGAGGTAGAGGTGCAGTGCCGAGTTTGAGTGGTGGTCAAAATCAAACTTATGCTCTAGTAGGTCGACAGGATCTCGAGTTGTCTCCAGATGTTGTTACAGGTATATTATCTGTGTTTTCTTATGATGTATATGCGCTGATTGATCCAGGATCTACATTATCATATGTTACACCCTTTGTGGCTAATAAGTTTGGCATTGAACCTGAATTGATAAGTAAACCCCTTCCGGTATCTACTCCGATAGGAGATTCTGTAATTGCTAGAAGGGTATATAGAGGTTGCACTATGATGATTTGTAGTCGTCAAACCTCGGCAAATTTATTTGAGTTAGAAATGGTTGATTTTGATGTGATAATGGGAATGGACTGGTTGGCCTCATGCTATGCAAATGTTGACTGTCGTACGAAGATGGTTAGGTTTCAATTTCCTGGTGAACCCATCATTGAATGGAAAGGGAATATTGCTACACCAAAAGGTAGGTTTATTTCCTATCTTAAGGCAAGGAAAATGATCTCAAAAGGTTACATTTATCATTTCGTTCGCGTTAGGGATGCGGAGGCGAAACCGCCTACTTTACAATCAATCCCCGTGGTCAACGAATTCCCAGATGTTTTCCCAGATGAACTCCCAGGCCTTCCTCCTGAAAGGGAGATTGAGTTTAGCATTGATGTGTTGCCTGACACTCAACCGATCTCTATCCCTCCATACAGAATGGCCCCGGCAGAGTTGCGAGAGTTGAAGGTGCAGTTGAAGGACTCGCTAGATGAGGGCTTCATTAGACCTAGCACTTCACCTTTGGGTGCACCAGTCCTATTCGTGCGGAAGAAAGATGGGTCGTTACGGATGTGTATCGACTATCGACAGTTGAATAAGTCTACTATAAAGAACAAGTATCCACTTCCAAGAATTGATGACCTGTTTGACCAACTCCAGGGTGCCAAGTATTTCTCCAAGATTGATTTACGTTCAGGGTATCATCAGGTGAGGGTTAGGGAGAAGGATATTCCAAAGACGGCCTTCCGGACAAGATATGGGCACTTTGAGTTCTTGGTGATGTCGTTCGGGCTAACAAATGCCCCAGCAGCTTTTATGGATCTCATGAATACTATATTCAGGCCCTATCTTGATGTGTTCGTGATTGTATTCATTGATGACATTCTAGTATATTCTCGTTCGGAGGCGGAACATGCGGGCCACTTGCGGATAGTATTACAGACGCTTCAGGATCGTAAGTTATATGCTAAGCTCTCCAAATGTGAATTTTGGCTGAACTCAGTAGAGTTCATTGGCCATGTGATATCTAATGAGGGTATTAATGTCGACACTCAGAAGATCGATGTAGTAAAGAATTGGCTGAGACCTACAACTCCATCAGAAGTCCGCAGCTTCCTAGGGCTAGTAGGATATTATAGGCGGTTTGTAGAAGGGTTTTCCTCTATATCATCACCATTGACTAAGTTAACACAGAAAGCTACCAAGTTCCAGTGGTCTAACACTTGTGAACATAGTTTTCAGGAGCTGAAGAATCGATTGACATCCGCACCAGTGCTCACTCTTCCTGAAGGAACAGAAGGTTATGTGGTATATTGTGATGCCTCAGGTATAGGTTTGGGGTGCGTATTGATGCAGCGTGGGAAGGTGATTGCTTATGCATCAAGACAATTGAAGAAGCATGAAAAGAATTATCCAACCCATGATTTGGAATTGGCTGCAGTAATATATGCTTTGAAGATATGGCGGCACTACTTATACGGCGTCCATGTTGACATCTACACAGATCACAAGAGTTTACAATACATCTTCAAGCAGAAAGAGTTGAATTTGAGGCAGCGTAGGTGGCTTGAATTATTGAAAGACTACGACGTCGAGATATTGTATCATCCCGGTAAAGCCAATGTTGTGGCAGATGCTCTCAGCCGTAAATCAATGGGAAGCTTAGTACATATTGAGGCAGGTAGATGGGGGTTGACTAAAGAGCTTCATCAGCTAGCCAATATGAGAATCAGATTGTTAGACTCTGATGACGGAGGTGTTACTGTACAGAATACATCAGAATCATCTTTGGTAGCCGAGGTAAAAGCACGGCAATATGAAGATCCTATCTTAGTACGATTAAGAGAGAGCATTCAGCAGTGTAAAAGTATGGCTTTTGAGATCGGAAGAGATGGGGCACTGAGATACCAGGGCCGATTATGTGTGCCTAATGTGGCAGGGTTGCGAGAGAAGATTATGAATGAGATTCATCAATCCCGATATTACATCCATCCCGACTCGACAAAGATGTATCATGATGTCTAGGAGCAGTATTGGTGGGATAACATGAAGAAGTCTGTTGCAGAATTTGTAGCGCAGTGTCCCAATTGTCAACAAGTAAAGATAGAACATCAGAAACCCGGTGGATTGCTTCAGAATATAGAGATTCCGACCTGGAAATGGGAGGTGATTAATATGGACTTCATTATTGGATTACCTCGCTCTTATCATAAGTTTGACTCCATCTGGGTGATAATTGATCGACTTACAAAATGTGCCCATTTTCTGCCAGTTAAGACAACTTACACGGCTGAAGATTATGCGAAGTTGTATATCAAGGAGATTGTTAGGCTTCATGGTGTGCCGGTATCTATTATATCAGACCGAGGAGCTCAATTTACAGCTAACTTTTGGAGGTCTTTTCAGAAGGGTTTAGGCACACAAGTGAATCTCAGCACTGCATTTCATCCGCAGACTGACGGACAGGCTGAACGTACCATTCAGACACTAGAAGATATGCTACGAGCATGTGTTCTAGATTTTAAGGGAAATTGGGATGACCATCTTCCACTAATAGAATTTGCCTACAATAATAGCTACCATTCCAGTATTAAAATGGCCCCATACGAGGCACTATACGGGAGAAGATGTAGATCGCCAGTTGGATGGTTCGAAGTCGGTGAAACGGAATTATATGGGCCAGATTTGATTCACCAAGCTATTGAGAAGGTGAAAGTGATACAAGAGCGATTGAGGACGGCACAAAGCAAACAAAAATCTTATTCTGATGTCCGACTTCGTGATCTGGAGTTTGAGGTTGGTGATTGGGTTTTCTTGAGGATCTCACCAATGAAGGGTATTATGTGTTTTGGGAAGAAAGGTAAGCTGAGTCCAAGGTATATCGGGCCGTATAAAATTCTTCGACAGATTGGACAGGTTGCTTATGAGTTAGAATTGCCATCCGAATTGGAATTTGTCCACCTGGTATTCCATGTATCTATGTATTGGAGACCCTTCTCGAGTCGTCCCTATCAAAGATGTACAGGTTACAGAGGACCTATCATATGAAGAAGTGCCAGCGGCTATATTAGATCAACAAGTCTGCAAGCTGAGAACAAAAGATGTAGCTTCCATCAAAGTATTGTGGAGGAACAAGAATATGGAAGAAATTACATGGGAAGCAGAAGAGGAGATGAAGTCTAAATACTGGTACCTATTCCAGAATGAAGATAACAAGGGTGATGGTGGAACACATGATACATTGGAAGGTGAAATGGCTCTATGAGGTAAGCAATAACTTAAGAATACTCTTCCTTAATACAAAATGGCGATATGCAGATAATGTACATGTCCATAATGCTTTGCATACTCTTGTAAGGCCATACGTTGAGTTAACCGCTTGCAAGTTTGTTCTCTATTTATGGGAGAAACTTGGCCGGAATCCACGATGATTTAAACTACCCATGAACCCTTACATTCGAGGACGAATGTTCCTAAGGGGGAAGGGTGTTACAACCCATATCCACACGCGTTAGTTCATGCCATATATTAGTTAACATAAATCCAAGAAGGAATTACCTTTGAGATGATAAGAAGTTAATCCTATTGGTCTTAAGTGATACAAGGGTGTATAAGGGTGATTAACAAGTATTAGAAGTTAAACGAATCAAGGATGTTGTAACTCGTATTTTCAGGTAAACCTAGAGGTTCTTAATACACTCAAGAGGTCATGTATTAAGGTATTTGAATCATATAATATCCGTATCATAAGTCTTGAAGTCAAACGAGTTATGAAACAAAAGTCGACAAACGTTGTCGCAACTTAGGTTCATAATTTTACTTAAACATTAGGTTAAATGTTTCTAAGCTTTTCTCCTAATTTACAAGGAATTACGGGGTGATCTACCCACCAAATTAAAGATCTATGAGTCTATTTTCCAACTCAGTAAACCATTTGTCAATATGATCTTAGAGTATAGAGATATTCATATTTTCGCAAGCCTGCACAGATTGGTAGATGACAAGTAGGTGCATCACCTACTTGCCAAAATGATAAGACAAAATTAAAAGACCTAAGTCGGCCAAGAGAGGAATTTTAAGGGGTTATGAACTCAGTTATTTCATCCATATTTTATACCCTCAAACCAAAGTTAACCCCTTCAAATCCTCCCCAAAAATCCCACACAATCCCTAATCAATTTTCCCTCTCTTTCAAGTTCTATTTGAAGGTAAAACCTAGAGTTTGAAGAACCAAGGGAAGGGCTGAGTTATCCAACAAGTAAGGTAAGTTACCGCCATCTTTCATACATTTTTATCTGCTGTGAATTCATGGTAATTCTTTCTATACATGTAAGAACTCACGGGACGGTGATCGGAAGCCGTGAGTTTGAGTTATTCACTTGTAGAGGACTGTTTTGTGGACTGTTTTGTGTTGCTATTGGGTTGCGTGTTTTACTACTTTTTGTGGAGTTTTGGAGGTGGAAGGGTGTGGAGAAACACCATATATATATGTAGGGTTGTGGGCTGATAGTTATTCGTAACATTTCCGGGTCGTTTGACACGACTACGGTGGCCGTCGTATGTATGATGTAATTAGGTTGTGCGTGGACTATTTTTGGAGGCTCAATATGTTTATTATTGATGTTGTTTGGGCTGTTTGGTGACTGTTTTGAATGGTGTGAAGTCATATATATAGGGTAGGTGTTGTCCGTTTCAACGTAAAATAGGTTGTGGTCGATACATAATAGTTATGACGCTTAAATGATAACGATAGTATCGTTTCTCTTATTGTAGACTAAGGAGTTGTGAAAATTTCATAGCTTGTGATTGGGGCAGTATATACAAGGTATGTGAGGCTATCCCTTTTCTTCTTTTGCATGACTCCGATTGTACATAATGTAATGAACGAGCTTCCAAAGATACTCTACTCTTAGAAGCTAGCAGTACTTACATTGCTTTCCCTCTTATGGAACGATTGATGTTAATGTTGCTTCTCTTATTCTTATGTTATCAATGTTGTTGGTACTTCCTGATTCTTATAAGGTTCGTAATGAAGAGTTGGTCCTAATAACGTGTACAGAGGATACCGACCTTACGTCACTCCGAAAAGTTTAGAATGTGATTCCATGAGTCGAGTATGCATTATATATATGTATCTATTTTACTCTACCGAGCCGTGCTATAGTCGGCCGGGTACGGCACATATTGTGCAACCACTGATCAGTTGGGTTTTACCGAGCTCCACATGGCCGGGTACGATTCTACCGAGCCTTATGACGGCCAGGTACATTTTTACCGAGCCTATTATGGTTGGGTATGATATGATGATGATGATGCCCACAGAGGCGTATGTTTTAAAAGTTTATGTATACATACATATGTATCATGCATTTCATGTCAGTAGCCCTCACAGGTACTCAGATGTTCCAGGTTGTATATTCTCTATCCCTGCTTACATTACTATTCGTATTTATGGTTCCCTGCCTTACATACTCAGTACTTTATTTGTACTAACGTCCTTTTGTTTGTGGACACTGCATGTCGTGTTGCAGGCCCTAATAGACAGGCAAGTGCAGCTCCACCACCACAGTAGGTTGTCCAGTTCAGCAGTGATTGGCGAGATCCCTTCTCCGAACTTGCCGTGGTCTTGGTATGCATTTTTGTTATAGACATTATGGGTGTGTCGGGGCCCTGTTTCGGCTATGTTGCAGTACTTATGTTCATTTAGAGCCTCATATACAAGTGTCGACTCATGTATAGTTTGGTATGCCTTGTCGGCTAGTTTTTGTTGTATAGTCTTTTATGGTAGCGTGGTAGCTCGTACCTTATATGTAGTTTCTTGATTGTCTGGTCATCCCCTGTTATGTATGTTCATGCCATCATATTTTATTGTTGGTTGTCCATGATCCATGTCTACCATTTATATTGATCTCGTCAACCCTATGAGATAATAAAAAAGGTTAGATAAAATGTACGTTGGTGCTCGGCAAGTATGGTCGGGTGCTAGTCATGGCCCTCCAGTTTGGGTCGTGACAGAATTTTCCTTTTGCTTCAACTTGATGAGGAAGAATGCGTTTCAATACTAACTGCCCCACTTCAAACTTTTGTGGACGCACCTTCTTGTTGTATGCTCTTGCCATTCTCTGTTGATACAACTGGCCATGACACAATGCTGCCAGTCTCTTCTCATTGATCAAACTCAATTGTTCTAAGCGGGTTTTGACCCACTCCTCATCATCGATCTCAGACTCTCCGACAATTCGAAGGGATGGAATTTCCACTTCTGCGGGTATCACTGCTTCAGTGCCATACACCAACGAATAAGGAGTCGCCCCTGCTGAAGTACGGACAGTAGTGCGATAACCTAGCAATGCAAACGGCAGCTTTTCATGCCACTGCCTAGAACCTTCCACCATTTTTCGAAGTATCTTCTTTATATTCTTGTTGGCCGCCTCAACTGCTCCATTTGCCTTAGGGCGGTATGGGGTAGAATTGCAATGTGTAATCTTGAACTGCTGACATGCCTCTTTCATCAGATGACTATTGAGATTAGCCTCATTGTCTGTAATGATCAACTTCGGTATCCCAAACCGGCAAATGATATTTTAATGCACAAAATCAACCACCTCCTTCTTGGTTATAGACTTGAATGTTTTAGCCTCTGCCCACTTGGTGAAATAATCGATGGCCACCAGAATAAACATGTGCCCATTGGATGCTGCTGGCTTGATTGGTCCAATGACATCCATTCCCCAAGCAACAAAAGGCCATGGTGCAGACATTGTATGTAATTCAGATGGTGGAGAATGAATCAAATCTCCATGCACTTGGAACTGATGACATTTACGCACGAACCTGATACAATCTCGCTCCATAGTGAGCCAATAATAACCTGCCCGAAGAATCTTCTTTGCCAGCACATACCCACTCATGTGCGGTCCACAGACTCTAGAATGTACTTCGGTCATGATAGCTACGGCCTGTCTGGCATCTACTCATCTTAATAACCCAAGATCTGGAGTTCTTTTATACAAAACTCCTCTACTGAAGAAAAATCCACTTGCCAAGCAACGAATTGTTCTCTTTTGATCACCTGTGGCTTGTACTGGATATACTCCCCTTCGGATGTATTCCTTGATGTCGTGAAACCAAGGTTCGCCATCGAGTTCTTCTTCCACCATGTTACAATAAGCATGCTGATCGCGAACCTGAATATGCAACGGGTCTACATAAGCCTTATCTGGATGATGTAACATTGACGCCAGAGTAGCCAAAGCATCGGCGACCTCATTATGGATCCTCGGAATATACCTGAACTCTATTGATTGAAACCGTTGGCAAAGATCATGCAAGCATTGCCGGTACAGTATGAGTTTTAAATCTTGTGTTTCCCATTCTCCCTGAATCTGGTGTACTAGAAGGTCCGAGTCACCCAAGACCAAGACTTCCTGCACACCTATGTCCACAGCCATCCTCAAACCCAAAATGCATGCCTCGTATTCCGCCATGTTGTTAGTACAGTTGAACCGAAGCTGCACTGTAACAGGGTAATGATGCCCTGTTTCAGAAACAAGTATCGCTCCTATTCCAACGTCTTTCATGTTGGCAGCACCATCAAAGAAAAGCTTCCATCCTGGCCTTTCAATTGTTTTCGACTCATCAATGAGCATTACCTCTTCATCAGGGATGTAAGTCTTCAAAGGTTCGTATTCTTCATCCACAGGATTCTCAGCCAAATGGTAGGCCAATGCTTGTGCTTTCATTGCGGTCCTAGTCACATAGATAATGTCAAATTCTGTGAGCAAGATCTGCCAATTTGCGAGCCTTCCCATGGGCATAGGCTTCTGGAAGATATACTTCAACGGATCCAAGCGAGAGATGAGGTAAGTAGTATAAGATGACAAATAATGTTTCAGCTTCTAGGCTACCCAAGTTAGGGCGCAACACATCCTCTCAAGCTGAGTGTACTTAACCTCGTAAGACGTGAACTTCTTGCTGAGATAATATATGGCCTGCTCCTTCCTACCAGTGATGTCATGTTGTCCCAACACACATCCAAATGAATTGTCCAAGACTGTCAAATACAGGATCAAAAGTCGCCCTGGTTCTGGCGGGACCAACACAGGTGGGTTTGACAAGTATCCCTTTATCTTATCAAATGCTTCCTTACATTCATCTGTCCACTTGACTGCAGCATCTTTCTTTAACAATTTGAAGATAGGCTCACAAGTTATCGTGAGTTGAGCAATAAACCAGCTGATGTAATTCAATCTTCCCAACAGGTTCATCACCTCAGTCTTGTTCTTTGGAGGCGGCAATTCCTGGATGGCTTTGATTTTTGACGGGTCTAATTCAATACCTCATCGGCTGACTATGAATCCCAGCAACTTTCCAGACAGAACAACGAACGCGCATTTTGCAGGATTGAGCTTGAGATTGTACCTACGAAGCCTTTGGAAGAACTTTCTCAGATCTCTGACATGGTCAGACTGCTTTCTAGACTTTACAATCACATCATCCACATAAACCTCGATCTCCCGGTGTATCATGTCATGGAATATAGTCGTCATTGCCCTCATGTAGGTTGCCCCAGCATTTTTCAAACCAAATGGCATGACCCGATAACAGTACGTTCCCTAGGGCATGATGAATGCTGTCTTTTCTGCGTCTTCTTCATCCATTAAGATCTGGTGATAGGCCGCACAACAATCCGCAAAAGAACCAATCTCATGTTTGGCACAATTATCGATCAATATATGGATGTTTGGCAGTGGAAAGTTATCCTTAGGACTCGCCTTGTTGAGGTCTCGATAATCAACACACACCCTGGTCTTGCCATCCTTCTTCGGCACAGGCACTATATTGGTTAACCAAGTGGGATACCGAGTGACCCGAATGACCTTGGCCTCAAACTGTTTGGTGACGTCTTCCTTAATTTTCACACTCATATCAGTTTTAAATTTCCTCAGCTTCTTCTTGACAGGGGGGGAATGCCGGATCAGTGGGTAATTTGTGAACCACCAAGCCAGTGCTTAGACCTGGCATGTCGTCATATAACCATGCAAAAACATCTTTATACTCGAACAGTATTTTAATTATCTCCTCTCTGAGTTGTGGTTCAAGATGGACACTTATTTTAGTTTCTCGGACATTATCTTGGTCCCCTAAATTGATTGCTTCTGTATCACTCAGGTTAGGCTTGGGTTTTTCTTCAAAATGGTTTAATTCTTTACTAATCTCTTCAAAGGCTTCATCCTCGTCATATTCCGATTTAACATCACACACTATTTCGTGAATTACTATTTTAGAATTAGATTGGCTTTTAAGACTGGGCCGGAGCATGCATGTCATATCATTGAAGCCAATATAAAAAGAATTGTACAAGGAAGAAAGGAAAACAAAAATAAAACTATCAGGAAGAGAGGAAAAGAGAAATTGCATTTCATTGAAATTAAAGATAACAGGGTTTATACATCCAAATGGACGGAACATAGAATCTGAATTACAGCCCTGGAATAATCCAAATAAATTAAAAGAAAATCAAAGAAAACTACCAAAACTCCCTTCTGGTGGGGAGAGGAGTAGCTTCCTAATTGTTAATCTTTGCACTGGGCCCAACAAATTGCACATCCGCCTTGCTAGAACCCTCTCCAGCTTCCAACACGTTCACATCGGCGAATATCCTCTCGAACCTTTCCATCAAATCTCCATCCACCTCAACCACCAAACTGGGGACTGTCATCACTGAGCGCTTTCGGGTACCAGGCTTGACAAATGATCGGGAAAGACGCGGGACTGGCTTTGGAAGGGCCCATGCTCTCTGTTTCATTTTTTGGCTCTTCTCACGTCTGCGACTGTGGGCTTGAACCCCAGACCAAATGTATCCAAGTTCTTAGGAAGAGAAACCGGTTGTACGATACCTTGCAGAGATGAACCCAAGCCCTTCCCGGCACAAAACCATTTTTCAACATTTCAACGGCTACCATGACTGATGAATCAGATACCCTTGGAGTCGGCACGCACTTCCCTTCAGGAATTTTCTCTACCGATACCGTGTCAAAAACCTGATAAACCCACGGCCCCTTGTCGTCTTCAAACTCCATGAATGGAACAATGACATCACTGGAAACACACAAATTGTCTTCTCCATGTACAACAATTTCCTGTCTATCCCATTCAAACTTAACCATTTGATGCAAAGTGGACGGGACGGCTTTGGCAGCATGAATCCAGGGTCGACCTAACAACAGATTGTAAGAAATAGCCACATCAAGCACCTGGAATTCCATAGTAAATTCAACTGGCCCTATTGTAAGCTCGAGCACTATATCCCCGACTGAATCTTTCCCTTTACCATCAAATCCCCGAACGCAGATACTGTTCTTGTGAATTCTTTCATCATCCACCTTCAACTTGTTCAGAGTGGAAAAAGGGCAAATATTTGCACTAGAACCATTGTCAACTAGTACCCGAGTAACCACGGAATCTTCACATTTCACCGCCAGATAGAGGCTCTATTGTGCTCAGTACCCTCAAATATCTTGTTAGCTATCTTTTCCAAGTGGTTTACTAAGATTTTGTCGGGAACGTGGGCTTCGTTCAAGATCTTCATCAAAGCCCGACAGTGCTCGTCTGAATGGATCAATAATGACAAGAGCGAGATCTGAGCCGGTGCCTTCCTTAACTGCTCCACAATGGAATAGTCCTGTACTTTCATCTTTCTCAGAAATTCTTCTGCTTCTTCCTCGGTCACCACTTTCTTCACGAACATTGGATTATCTTTTGAGGTCTTAGCTTTTCTCAACTCTTCAGGGGCAAAGCAACTCCCCGATCGAGTCAAACCATGAGTCTCACATACTTCTTCTTTAACCTCTTTCCCCTTGTAAGTCACTGTCACTCGTTCATAATTCCATAGGACTGCCTTGCTATGACTATGGGTAATTGAGTTACCAGTTTGATAATGACAGAATCTGTGTGGGTGCCCTTCACAATTACTACAGGCTTGTTCATCATTCCTGGCACAACCACATTCGCTCTTTCGTGTTTTCCTGCAATGTCACTTGAGGACCCCTTCTTGACCTCCACAGATGGTTCATTATTTGCCCTGTTCAACTTGATCACAAACTTCTCACTTGTTGACTTTTCAAATGGCTTGGCTTCACTAGCCCGAATCATCATAACGGTTTGCGAAGGCTTCTTAGCTCCCCTACCTTATGCATTATCTCAATCATATTAGTCTCATGATGGGCCGGCAACGGGTTTTGGTTGATGTTGGGTGCCTCCGGGGCTTGGACCTCAATCCGATTAGTATCAATGAGTTCTTGAATAGTTGTTTTCAATTTCCAGCATTTCTCTGTGTCGTGACCCGGGGTCCCTGAACAATACTCACAACTCACCGAGCAATCAAGATTTCTGGGAGGGGGATTTGGCAGTTTAGCCTTGATTGGGTTCAACATACCCAACTGTCTCAGTTGGTGGAATAGATTAGCATATGATTCTCCAAATGGAGTGAAAGTCTTCTGCCTCTGCAACCTCTCATTCTTAAAGGCTTGATTTGGCTGAAAACCTGTTCCAGGGGGATTTTTGTAGGCTCTTGGGGGTGGATGGGCATTTTGTGGAGCTAGGTATGGACTTGGTGGAGCCGGCGCATGCCATTGTGCATAAGTAGGAGGTTGGGTATAGGTTTGTGTGTGATGGACGGAAAAATGGGGATCGGGCGGTAGGTATTAGTGTTGTGGTGGACTATATGGAGTGTGGGGGTAAGTTTGGTGGTAGGGTCGAGGTGGGTTATAGTAACAAGGAAGGTTCCTGGATCCAAGCCAAGCTCCCGACTCAATTGTAGCAACATCCTCTTTCTTCTTCTTCCCGAGTACACCTCCAGTACCGTTTTGAATGGCCTAGGTGGTTGCTTTGATTGCTGAATAACTCATGATCTTGTTGGACTTGAGTCCCTCCTCAACCATGCCTCCCATTTTTACAACTTCATTAAAGGACTTGCCCACTGCTGACACCAAGTGACCAAAATAAGTGGGTTCCAAAGCCTGCAAGAAATAATCAACCATCTCACTTTCTTTCATCGGAGGGTCAACCCTCGCTGCTTTCTCTCTCCAACGGAATCCATATTGCCTGAAGCTCTCACCGGGCTTCTTCTCAATCTTTGTCAATGACAGATGGTCTGGGATAGTTTCGAGGTTGTATTGAAAATGGCAGACAAAGTCTTGGGCCAAATCGTCCCATGTGTACCACCTGCTGTGATCTTGTCTGGTATACCATTCTAATGCCGATCCACTCAAACTTTAGCATAAATATGCCATCAGCAATTCATCTCTTCCACCTGCTTCTCTCATCTTGCTACAAAATCCTCTTAAGTGTGCTACTGGGTCACCATGCCCGTCGTACAGATCAAACTTGGGCATTTTGAACCCTGCTGGTAACTGAATATCTAGGAACAGACATAAATCTTTATAAGCCACACTTACTTGACCTCACAACCCCCTTATATCTCTGAACGATTGTTCTAAGCTTTTGACTTTTCTGATCATCTCTTTATGCTCGGGATTTTTGGGTGGCTTCTCGGTCTCTTCCGAGAAATCAAGATGAGGGGTGTAAGAATATGGTTCTGGAACTTTGAAGGTGGGTTCAGGGGGATAGTACTGGTTGTCGTGAGTTTGGAACAGAGGTTCACTGGAAGATCGGTGTAATGTAGCAGGTGGAGGTGCCACAAAAACAGGTGTAATTGGTGGGGGAGGGTATGGGACTTGTTTGGGTGGTGGAGCTTGAGAAGTATGGGAAGTGGCGCCATAGCATTGTTGGTAGAGGGGAAAGGCTAGAGATGAGTTCACAATGGGAGGCTCCGGAGGTTGGGCTGATGGTGGGATATAAGCAGGGTTGGCGGGATAAACCGGTGGTGGATGCCCCTTTGCCCAGGCTTGGTACATTTCAGCCATATGCTGCTTTAACTTATACATCACTTCCTTCATTGCATTAACATCCAGTTCTTCCACCTCTTTTGACGGGTCAACAATACTTGTCTCTGGTTCTTGGTTGGCCATATTCAGCCTGTGTTTTAATCGGGTGTTGTATGAGTGAGTTGCCAGAATGCCAAGCAACTAACCACCTGCCTAGACTCAATACATCAACAACAACCTTGTTAGCGATTAGGATTTACACAGATTGGTAACCACATTTTGGGGAATGAATGCACCTAAGCAGTTAATCGCTTCTATTATGCATTTAATCGGCTGCTTGCGTCATCCCGACTTTTCCATTTTCAACTTCCTTCTTTATTCTTTTTTTCCATTCTGGCCTTTGCTTTTCTTTGTTTTTATCCTCTCATTTCCCTCTTGTTTTGCCATTGTTTTTCTCTTACTTTCTTTCTTTTCTTTCTCTTGTTTTTCCTCTCTTCTCTTTTTTTTCCTCATTTGGTTATGGTCGAATCCTATGGAGATTGCCTACGTATCATGACCCCGCATGAATTAGACCGAGCGTAGTTCTGGGAGATAAGTACGAAAGTAAAAAATAATTTTTGGGATTTTCAACTTCATAAAAAGCAAACGCTTTGATTACAAAGAGTCAATACTAACGGATTCCAAAAGAAACTAACAGACGGTGATGAAAAGATGAAATACAGACTCCAAAACAAACTATCATACTCCGACAAAAGAAAATACAGACTCGAACACAATTGACAGACTCCAGCAAAAGAAAATACAAACTCAACACAACTGACAGACTCTAACGGAAAAAGAAATACAGACTAAAATGAAAAATCGTGAATACATCAATGCTCCTGGTGCCTGCGGGACATCATTCGGTCTCGCCACGGGCCTATATTCAAGATCCCTGGCCCCCAAAGTTTGCTCGGCCACTTGATTTTGCTCCTAAAGTTGTTGCATATCTATTTCTAATTGTGCCAATGCCGTATAACAATGTTCTCCTTCAACCTTGAAGTCTTTCCCCTGTTTGATCATTTTGTTTTCTGTGGCGATGGCCCTTTTCTTTAATCCCGCGACCTCATCATTGTACTTTTCTTTCAACTGCTTAACCAGGCGTGCTCGTTCATCTGCATTTTTAGCCAACTATTTTCGAGCCTTGGCTAGTTCACCTTCTGCTTTGTTCAAATCAAAACGATAGTCACTCACTTTCTACCTCAAGTTAGCTATGAGTTTCTCATCTTTGGCACTTCGGACTGGGTTTTTTGCCGCTATTTTCATTTTCCGAATCTGGGCTCGAAGGTCCTCATTTTATATGGCTAGCTTTTTCTTTTCTCCTTCATCCGCCGCGGCCTGCAAGCTATTTTCAAACTGAAGGTCCCTGACTTATTTTTCCAATTTGCTTATGGTAGCCCTATACTCATTTTCTTTGGCCAACCAGTCCCATTGCACTTGTGCTCCGTTGGTGAACTGTTGGACATAGGGTCTTTTTGCGGGCCTTTCGGGCTCATGTTGAAACCGGGACCTTTTACCATACCAAGAAGTATAACTAGGCTCTACCTCGCCTCTGGATAGATCTCGTACTTGAGTATTGGGCCCTAAGAATTTGCACTGATGTCAGATCCGGCGCACTTTATCTTCTGGGAAGGCAGCTTTTGGCACTAGCTTAATGACATGCCGACTCAAATCTTCATCGTGTGGGATGGTCTGGTATCGGCCTAACTGACGTAGTACTCTGTGCGGAGCATAAGGCTGGATACTCCGAAGACCCATTAACAACAGAAAGCATTCCTCAGCCGACATGTAGATTACCTCACCGATCGAGAGCCACCCGAATGTCCATTCGATCTTATTTGCAGTCAAAAATCTCAAATGAGCATGCCATGCTTCCGTACCATCCGGGAACCCATAACCCTCTACCTGCTTTTCTTGTTTTTTAATGCACTCGAGGCCAGTCATACCACAAGTCAAGTATCCAGGACGGTGGCCAAGGTGTTCCTCCATCCATAATTGTAACAGCATATTGCACCCTTCAAAAAACTTTCCCCCTTCCCGACAGAGGGTCAGAGCTCGGTAAATTTCCTCCAAGATCAATGGCACTATAGTCCCATTTGCCTTTTTCATCATAAAGTCAGCTATCCCTACAAGTCCCAACTCTATGTTCCCATTTTTCTAGGGCAAACCAAAATACCCAGGAATGTCTCTATAAAAGCTAATCCTCTCTGAGTTTCCCACTTGTTTTGGTTTCCCGCATGAGTAAGACCGGTATCTGGCGTTTCGAATCCATGGGGATTCCCGTAAAGTCGATACAGAAAGTAGAAGGTATAGAATCATTTGGCCAAATTTCCGTCTCGAATGTCACAACTGATGCTTAACAAGTTCAAAAATTTATGAGGGGTTACTATTCTCGGTGCCACCGGGTATTGACTTCTAAGATTCCCTTCAAAACCGGCATAACCTGCTATCTCTTCCAGTGTAGGAGTTAACTCGAAATCGGCAAAGTGAAATACAATATGTGCTGGGTCCCACAATGGTATTAAGGCCTCGATCGCGTCTTTTCTTGGCTTAACCTTCAAGAGCCTGATAAGACCGCCCAATGCTTTTGTCACAGCTTTTCTTCTATCTTCCCCCAAATCATGCCACCACATATGTAACTCTAAAGAGATCTATTCACAGACTGAGAAAGGTTCATTTTGAATTGTGCTCATCCTGCACATTTATTAAGGTGATTTTAATTAAAAGGAAACTACGACTCGTTTTGACTCAAGAAAAATGACCATCTTTTTTTCCAAAATTTTCACACAAATATTCAGCTTTGCCAATACAGCCTTTCAGCACTTCGAAAACGAAGATTTTAAGGCTGTGTCGGCTAGCCAGCCAAAACCTTTAAAAGTGATTAAAAGTGGTTGTTCTTACCAAAACAGCCTTCCGGCGCCCTTCTAGGGACATTTGGCTATTTCTGACAAGAATGGCATCACCCTAATTATTTTCAAATTAAAGTAAATTTTTTGTTCTTTTGTGTTATTTTTGCAAAAAAGAAGTTGGACCCCGACGGGGGTTGCCTACGTATCTCACACCCTGTGAGAATCAAACTGGCGTAGTTCGGGAAAAAAAATTTAAGAAAATAAACCCAACTTCTTTTTTTCTTTTCCCAAAACACAAAGATTTTTTTTCCTATTTTTCTTTAAAATTCACAAAATTCCCCTCTTTTTTTCAAAATTTCGGCAGAGTTTAAGTATACTTTTAAGGACATTGGTTTTCACCGCAGGTAATTAGCTCACACTGCTATTTTCTTTTCCCAAATTCTCTCTCTTTTATTCAAAAGCCGGTTAGCATGCAGGTCCGAAGCAAATAAATGCACAAGTAGCAAGTAAGATGCATCAGGATGGTCTTTTTTATTTCGGGTGCACCTGTCCTAGACAGACCCAACCCCTGTGTTGAGTCTCCAAAGTCAAAATGCACATGATGCAAACAAACGTTCCTACTAGGGATCCGGTATGATGTATTGTTATACTAGGTTTAAAAACCTGGGTTTACTTGTTTTAGACCTGTCTTACCCGAGCAGACAGCTCGAGCCGAGGGGGGTAGCGTACCGGGATTATAGAAGCTTCACCAGCTTTGAAACTTGTCCGAACCTCGTTCTAATTTTGGAATATGACTCTAACAGAAAAGAAGTCACACGAAGTGCACACTTCTTCATGATTTAGAAGACTCAGAGAGAAGAGGGATTTCGCAGCAGTTTATATACAGTTCATAGAATATCAAAGCGGTAAAAGCAACACTTAGCACATTAGACCCAAACACGCAAAAATCAGATAATAAACAAAACCAACTATAACAATTATTCCAAGCTCGAATTCTGAACCCTGAACCAGAGATTCTGGGTTCGATCCCCAGCAGAGTCGCATGAGCTGTCACACCTCCTTTTTCCTACCCTCGGAAGGGCGTAAAGGAGTTTTTTAAATTAAAGGACAATTGAAACGGGATTATTATTAAAAGATTCAGAGTCGCCACTTGGGAGATTTATGGTGTCCCAAGTCACCGGTTGAATCCCGAATAGAGGAAAGGGTTGACTCTGTTCAACAGTCCGCGAACCAGAAATCCGAGTAAGGAATTTCGTTAACCTGGGAGAAGGTGTTAGGCATTCCCGAGTTCCGTGGTTCTAGCACGGTCGCTCAACTGTTATATTCGACTTAATTATCTAATTTTAAGACATTTTTAAACCTATGTGCATCTTAACTTTAAAACCGCTTTTAATTATTTTAAAGAAGATTTCAACGTTATCTAAAACACATCTTTGGACCACGCCACATGAAATGCACTCGCAGTCCGAGACACATTTTATTTAACGTCGTTAAGATTTGGAGTTGGGTCACATAAAATACACACCCGAGTTTAGGAAGGTAATATTATTAAAATACATGCCTAAAGCAACTACGCATTTGCAGCTTTGCGAGGGCCATGGTAAATTCGCTAAATGGCACGCCTCAATTTATTTGAACTTGATTAAAGAAATGAAAGTCCTAACAGTAATCTAAAACACCTTATTGAAATCCTAATATCTATTTTTTGAAAAGTCCAAAGCCTACTATATTTAATCATTAGTGGACCAGTTACTATTTCAATTCATAAGCCCAAAGGAGCCCAATCCATATAAGGTGCGTACAAGATAAAGACCCCCCAATAGCTGAAGACGGTCAGGCCTTAGCATGCCAGGCCGGAATTGATATTGGGCTTGCGACATACCCAATTCGAACAAAAGCATGCCCAAGTCGAATGAGGAAGAGATCAGAGGATCGAGTCCAAACAACCGCAGGAGGAAAGTTTTCAAACTAAAAAACTGCATGAACGACTGAACTTTAAAAATTTGCAGATTTCCAAACTCGAATCGAATGACCACAAAAACTGAAGCTATGGCAACTGACTACTAAAACATCCATTCACCACAGGGTTAATACTTGTACCAAACACACATTAATCACTTTCATGCTCACATAATATTTCCAACTTTTAAACCTAAACTAACATTTAAACATGAAGCAACTTTGAAGACACTTGACCGGAAACAGTACCCTTATAAATCAAACCACTAATGACTTCCATACTTTGTGAATAACATAGCTCAATTATTAAAGTTCGACCAAATTGCTATATGAAGGTCAAGCTTACACATGCTGACAGTAATGGAACCTAACAATTTCCTAATAACTTCTACATACAGATAACAAGGATTGCAAAATTGGCCTATAACACTAAAGCTAAATAAACAGAAAGATCCAAATATATCATAGTCTCCACAGTTCACAACTAATTACAGCATGAGAATTCAATTACTTAAATGGAATTTAACTAGGACTATACTATGAATAAATGAGGGAATATAAACATCAAGCAAAGAAACAAAGAACTAAAGCACGATGGTGCTTCCATTTCATCCTTGAATCAAGTCTTACATCATGAAAGGTTTAGAACTTGTACCTGGAATTCGAAAAGAAAAATAGAAAAATGGAGAATCAGCAACAGAACAGTAGCAGGCCAATACGAGCAACACCAGCTCAACCAAGATGAACTTGAAAATAAATAGAAGACAATCCCACTCGAACAATACCCAAAACAACTTCAAAATCAAACCTCAAACACCCAATCTCAGTCCATTTTAATACTATATCAATCAGAAACGCTTTTCAAGATTTAAAACCTGAAGGAATTACAGAGCGAATTTTGATGAAACAGTAAGTTTACTCTAATTTTCAGCCGTTTTCCCTTTTTCTAAATTTCAGCTCTCTAATCTCTTGGGTCTGCCTTGAAAGGCAAGAATGATGCCTTTATAGGCAAGAAAGTAGGGCAGCCTCAGCTTGCACTTTGCCCCCTTTCGAATTTTGTTTTTTGCTTAAGTGTCCCTAGCTTAATTTTCCAGAAATCAAATAGGTCCCAAGGTCAGCTTCTAAGAAGCTTCCTATTTCTGTTACAGTAAGATTCCCTATGATGATTGCCCGGAATACCCCTCAAACCCTGGTTAATTACCTTTCAAAAACTAGAACAGGTCCAAATGTGGGCCAAATTGGCTCAACCAAATTGGTATAGGTCTGCAGACCCAAATAAGATCCTACTTAGGCTTTCAATTTTTTAGAAACCAATTAGAAATAGACAGGGATCCCCAAATTAAGAACTGAACCAGAATTCCCAAGAGAAGAAACCCAGAACTTACCAAAGAAGAGGGAGAGAAAGAAGAAAAGAAAAACAAAACATAAGACGGAACACAACTTGAACTCAGAAATTCTAAACGAATTTTAACCAAATTAAAGAAAAGAGGGGGTAAGAGGATAATGAAACTGTGAGAGAAAGAAAAATGCAAGGAGAGCATAGGAACTTACCAAATCGAACCATCGCAACTGGACAGGGACAACGGACTCAACCAAACTTATGTCGATCCTTTGTTCTTTATCAAGAACAATTGAACGACATCAGTTTCGTTTAGTCCAAACCTCAAAGTTTGAAAGAATTGCACTCCATGATTTTGCATGTTACCAGACTTGACTAAAATATGACTTTGAATTTTCTAAGGGTCAGACTCGGCCTCCAGATTTGAAAAGTTTGGGGTTGATTCGAGGGTAAAGGGTTGGATATTTGGGATGGGGAGGTTGTAGATGTGTTGTGGTGTTAGTTTGGTGAGGATTGGAGTGGTCTATGGCGTCGCCGTCGGGCTGAGGCGGTGGAATACTGGGCGGCAGGCTAGGGTTCTAAGGAGATGAGAGACAGGGGTGATGAACACAAGGGAAGGGGGGTTGTTCTGAGTTAATCTCAGAACTTTTGGACATATTTAATCACTGTACAAGAAGCCATCTCCACCGTTGGATGAGCCAAGATTAAAGGCTCAGATCATTTTAAACCTACTAACTCGAAATGACGTCGTATGGTACAGGGGGGTTTGGACCGGGTTGGACCCGGATCTGGGCGGGGTGTGGGGGCAATTTGATCGGGTATTAGGTGTAATTGTTTGGGCCTGGAAGAAATTTGATGGGAAAGCCCAAAAAATCCAATTTCTTCTTATTTCCCTTCTTTTCTTTTCCAATTTCAAATCCTTTTCTTTTTTTTCAACTTAAAAATAAAACCTAAATTAAATTTTTGACTAAATTATCCTACCCAATTAGATTAACCAATCACCCTAGTATTTACAATAATTAATTAAATCCTAAGTTCAAAGAAAATATAAAATTCAAAACTAAAGAGTTAAAAATGCAAAATGAGCTATTTTTGTGATTTTTATATCTTATAAAATACTAAATTACTAATTAATTCAAAAAATTAAATCCAAATGCAAATGCAGCATATTTTTGTATTTTCCATTAACTAAAATGTACAAACAAAATGCAAACAATTAACAGAAAATGCCACAAAAATCCACAAAATTGCAAACACTGAAAGAAATTATTTTGTTTTGAATTTATGGGAGTAATTCATATAAGGAAAAAATTACGTGCTCACAATAATTCTCCCTTTACTCTTAATGAGATGATTTATAGCCACAAAAATATTTAAGGCTTGCCGTATATTATATATTTCAAAAGTTTTTTATATTTTCTTAAACTTTATTCTTAGTCAAACGATGCCATAAATTTGGAGAATGTAATTACACGAAGGAACACTACTAGAAATCCAGTAAATACCGACAAAAAAACTGACCAAAATAAGACCAAATACACTTGGACGGTATTTTGATGGTCGTTTTAATATATTGACCAAAGTTGGTCGGAAATTACCGACCAACGTTGGTCGGTCAATTAAATTCAAAAAAAAGTATTGCAAATAAAACCGGCCAACTTTGGTCGGTATTTTAATTATGTAATCAAAAGATTCACCATCTGGGAATCGAACTGGGGTGCGTACTGTGGCAGGATACTATTTTACCACTACACTATTGGTGCATTTTGTTTTAAGATTGTTTTATTTTTTATTTATACTCTTTAATTGTATTTTCGCATGAAAATAACCGACCAAAGTTGGTCGGTTTTATTAAAAAATAAAATTACCGACCAAATGTCACGACCCAGATTTTCCACCCTCGGGAGTCGTGATGGCGCCTACTCGTGAAAGCTAGGCAAGCCGCGTAATATAGAATCCCTAACTCTTTTATTTAGCATTTTTAACAATTTAAACTAACATGTGAATAACAGTGAAATATTAACGATAAATAGATACAAATGGAAGACTTAATCTGATAATTAACCATAAACAATACGACAATGCCAACATACATCTCTACCCGGAATCCGGTGTCACAATATCACGGACTGTCTATGAATACTACATATAAGTGTCTGAAAAGAAAGTAAAATCTGTCTCGGAAGCAAATGAAAACAGAATACACATAAAGATAGAAGAGAACGTCGGGTCTGCGGACGCCTGCAGGACTACCTCAGGATCTCTAGCTGGACTGAAGGCAGCCACCCAATGCAACGGTCCAAAAGTTGCCGCTCTGGGATCTGCACAAAGTGCAGAGTGTAGTATCAGCACAACCGACCCCATGTGTTGCTAAGTGCCTGGCCTAACCCCGGCGAAGTAGTGACGAGGCTAGGACCAGACTACCAAATAAACCTGTGTAGTTATATAATATGCAGCAGAAAATAAAATAGGAATAAACAAGTAAAAGATGGGAAGGGTACATGTTGTGGGGGAATATCAGTACCAACAGTAAATTAAGAGAAAAGCATAAGAACAATTTAGAATTATACAGCCAAACAATAAGGAACCCTTAACCAATCTATGATCACTTCATATTATCAATTGTTGCGGTGCGCAAACCCGATCCCAAAACATAATAACTCTGTTGCGGCGTGCAACCCAATCCATATCATTTATCACTGTTGCGGCGTGCAACCCGATCCAATTATATTATTGTTGTGGCGTGCAATCCGATCCAAATATAGTATTGTTGCGGCGTACAACCCGATCCAAATATAACATTGTTGCGGCGTGCAACCCGATCCAAATATATTATTGTTGCGACGTGCAACCCGATCCAAATATAATATTGTTGCGGCATGGTCCAATTATAATATTATTGCGGCGTGCAACCCGATCCACATATATAGTTCAACACCAATCACAACAAGAGTCCCGGCAAGGGATCAATTAAGAAACAACACCATCCCGACAAGGGAATCGACAGTATAAGTAACTACGTCCCGGCAAAGAAAATCAGCTATAACCAAACTTGTTCCAACATCTAACTACCTCAATTAGCACCAATACTCAATCATAAGTACTTCCCACGAGAATAATCATAATCCTTGCAACACAGAGAATCAACAACTTAGGCATTTGTAGGATTTATCAAGAACACAATAATTTCAATTTAGGACTCACGGTCATGCTTGACACCAACGTATAGATACTCGCCACCATGTCTATGCATCGTACTCAACAAATAACATGTAGGACATAGGACACAACTCCTAATCCCTCAAGCTAGGGTTAGACCAAACACTTACCTCGATGCCACGAACACAATTCAAGCCTCTACTATCACTTTACCTCGTGACTCCACCACCAACCCGCTCGTATCTAGCCACAAGTTACTTAATTACATCAATAAATGCTAGATGAATCAATTCTAATGAATGAAAATGAGTTTTCTAAAGTTTTACCCAAAAAGTCAAAAATCGCCCCCGGGCCCACATGGTCAAAACCCGAGGTTCGAACTAATACCCAATTACCCATTTCCCCACGAATCCAAATATATAATTTGTTTTGAAATCGGACATCAAATCAAGGTCCAAATCCCCAATTTTTGTAAAACCTAGGTTCTACCCAAAACACCCAATTTCCCCTATGAAAATCATTGATTTTGAGTTGAAATCGTGTGAAAAGATATTAATGATTGAAGAAAACGAGTTAAAATTGACTTACAATCGATTTGGAAGAAGAGTTGTCTTTGAAAAATCGCTCAAAAGTGTTTTGGTTTTGAAAGAGTGTGAAAAATGGGAAATTTTCGGTTAAGTTATAAAATTGTAGGTTGCAGATATGGGAATTGCGAACCCCGACCTCTGCTATGTTCGTATTTGCAAAGGGGTTCTCGCATTTGCGAGTTGGGAATACGAACAAAGGATCGCATTTGCGATAACAGGCCCAAAAGGGGCGTATCGCATTTGCAAAAGGAATCTCGCATTTGCGAGGAAGACCTAGCCTGGGCTGTTTTGCATTTGCGACTCAGCCTTCGCATTTGCGAACTCGCATTTGCGAGCGAAGCCTGCAGGCCTGATCACACCAGCTAAAAACCTGCAATTCACCAAGTCCAAAATCCACCCCGTGGCCTATCCAAAACTCACCCGAGCCTTATGGGCTCCAAACAAAACATGCACACTAACCTAAAAACATCATACGGACTCGTTCGTGCATTTAAATCACTAAAATAACATCAACAACTATAAATTTAATATCAAAATCATGAAATTTCTCAAGAACTTCAAATTTTCCATTTTTCTCAAATATGATCCGATTCACGTCGTTTCAAGTTCGTTTCTTACCAAATTTCACAGACTTATCTTAAATCACATATAAGACTTGTACCGGGCGCTGGAACCAAAATACGGGCCCGATACCATCGAGTTTTAAACTCGTTTCATTTCCAAATCTCAAAAATAATTTCAGAAAATAATATTTTTAAAAATTCATTTCTCGGGCTTGGGACCTCGGAATTCGATTTCGGGCATACGCCCAAGTCCCATATTTTCCTACCGTCCCTTTGGGACCGTCAAATCACGGGCCTGGGTCCGTTTACTCAAAATTTGACCGAAGTCAACTTAAATCCATTTTAAAGGAAAAATTTACCATTTTTCACAGATTTACACATAATAGCTTTCCTTCTACGTGCCCGGACTACGCACGCAAATCGAGGTGATGCCGAAAGAGATTTTTAAGGCCTTGGAATGCAGAATTTACTTTTAACACAAGTGATGACCCTTTGGGTCATCACATCCTCCACCTCTAAAACAACTGTTCGTCCTCGAACGGACAAAAGAAAGAAGTACCTGAGTCGGGGAAAAGATGGGGATAACAGCTCCGCATATCGGACTCAGACTCCCAGGTCGATGCCTCATCGAGCTGACCTCTCCATTAAACACGAACAGAAGGAAAACTCTTCGATCTCAACTGGCAAACCTACCGGTCTAAAATAGCTACTGGCTCCTCCTCATAAGACAAGTCCTTGTCCAACTGGACAGTGCTGAAATCTAACACGTCAGATGGATCGCTGTGATATTTCCGAAGCATGGACACATGAAACACTGGATGCACGGCTGATAAGCTCGGCGGCAACGCAAGTCTGTAAGCCACCTCTCCCTATCGATCAAGAATCTCAAATGGGCCAATGAATCTAGGGCTAAGCTTGCCCTTCTTCCCAAATCTCATCACGCCCTTCATAGGCGACACTCGAAGCAATACTCGCTCAGCGACCATGAATGCCAATTCATGAACCTTGTGGTCGGCATAACTCTTTTGTCTGGATTGAGCCGTACGAAGCCTATCCTGAATGATCTTGACCTTGTCCAAGGCGTCCTGAACCAGATCCGTACCCAACAACCGAGCCTCCCCCGGCTCAAACCATCCAACCGGCGACCGACACCACCTACCATACAAAGCCTCATAAGGAGCTATCTGGATACTCGACTGGTAGCTGTTGTTATAGGCAAACTCCGCTAAAGGCAAAAACTGATCCCACGAGCCTCCAAAGTCAATCACACAAGCTCGGAGTATATCCTCCAAAATCTGAATAGTCCGCTTAGACTGCCCGTTCGTCTGAGGATAAAACGTTGTGCTCAACTTAACCCGTGTGCCAACTCCCGCTAAATTGCTCTCCAGAAATGTGAGGTAAACTACGTACCTCGATCCGAAATGATAGACACGGGCACACCATGAAGACAAATAATCTCCTGGATATAGATCTCAGCTAACCTCTCGAAAGAATAGGAGACTGCCACAGGAATAAAATGTGCTGACTTGGTCAGCCTATCAACAATAACCCAAATGTCAAACTTCATCTGAGTCTATGGGAGTCCAACAACGAAGTCCATAGTGATACGCTCCCACTTCCACTCAAGAATATCAATCTTTTGGAGAAAACCACCAGGCCTCTGATGCTCGTACTTAACCTGTTGACAATTCAAACACCGACCCACATATGCAACGATATCCTTCTTCATTCTCCTCCACCAATAATGCTGCCGCAAATCCTGATACATCTTCGTGTCCCCCGGGTGAATAGAGTACCGGGAACTATGGGCCTCCTCCAAAATCAACTCTCGGAGTCCATCCACATTAGGCACACAAATTCGACCCTGCAAACTCAAAACTTCATCATCACCTAAGGTAACCTGCTTGGCACCTCCGTGATGCACCGTGTCTCTAAGGACACACAAATGGGGATCATCATACTGTCAATCACAGATACGCTCCAATAAAGAAGAATGAGTGACCGTGCAAGCTAACACACGGTTGGGCTCAAAAACATCCAACCTCACAAACTGATTGGCCAAAGCCTGAACATCCAAAGCAAGTGGTCTCTCATCAACCGGAATATAAGCTAAGACTGCCCATACTGGCTGACTTCCTACTCAAAGCATCGGCCACCATATTTGCCTTTCCCGGATGATAAAAGATGGTGACATCATAGTCCTTTAATAGCTCCAACCACCTTCTCTGCCTCAAATTTAGCTCCTTCTTCTTGAACAAATATTGTAGACTCTTGTGATCCGTGAATACCTCATATGCCACGCTATACAGATAATGCCTCCAAATCTTCAATGCGTGAAAAATGGCGTCCAACTCCAAATCATGAACCGGATAGTTTTTTTCATGAATCTTCAACTGCCGTGAAACATAGGCAATGACTTTCTCATCCTGCATCAACACCGCACCAAGTCCAATACGAGATGCATCACAATAAACTGTATAAGGTCTTGAACCTGTGGGCAAAACCAACACTGGTGTCGTAGTCAAAGCTGTATTGAGCTTCTGAAAGCTCGCCTCGCACTCGTCCAACCACCTGAATTGGGCACCCTTCTGGGTTAGCCTGGTCATCGGGGCTGCAATGGACGAAAACCCCTCCACAAACCAATGATAGTGGCCTGCCAAACCCAAGAAACTTCGGTTCTTTGTAGCTGATGTTGGTCTAGGCCAGTTTTTGACTACCTCAATCTTCTTCGGATCAACCTGAATACCTTCTGCTAACACAACATGACCTAGGAATGCAACTGAACTCAACCAAAACTCACACTTCGAAAATTTAGCATACAACTGACTATCCCTCAAAGTTTGAAGAACCACTCTAAGATGCTGCTCGTGCTCTTCCCGGCTGCGGGAATAGATCAAGATATCATCAATGAAGACTATCACAAATGAATCCAAATAATGCCTGAACACTCGGTTCATCAAATCCATAAAAGTTGCTGGGGCATTTGTCAACCCGAATGACATCACCAAGAACTCATAATGCCTGTACCGAGTGCGGAAAGTTGTCTTAGGGACATCGGATGCCTTAATCCTCAACTGATGGTAGTTAGATCTCAAGTCAATCTTCGAAAATACCTTGGCACCCTGAAGTTGATCAAACAAATCATCAATCCTCGACAATGGATACTTATTATTGATAGTAACCTTGTTCAACTACCGGTAATCAATACACATTCTCATCGATATGTCCTTCTTCTTAACAAAAAACACCGATGCACCCCAAGGCGAAACACTAGGTCTAGTGAAACCCTTTTCAAGCAAGTCTTGCAACTACTCCTTCAACTCTTTCAACTCAGACGGGGCCATACGATATGACGGGATAGAAATGGGCTGAGTGCGGAGCCAAATCAATGCAGAAGTCAATATACTTGTCGGGTGGCATACCAGCAAGTCTGAAGGGAATACCTCAGGGAACTCACGAACAACCGGCACAGAATCAATAGAAGGAACCTCGGCACTAGAATCACGAACATATGCCAAATAGGCCAAACACCCCTTCTCGACCATAAGCCAAGCCTTCACATAAGAGATAACACTACGGGTAGAATAACCAGGAGTCCCCCTCCACTATAAATGAGGTAATCCCGGCAAGGCTAAGGTCACAGTCTTGGCATGACAGTCCAAGATAGTGTGATAAGGTGATAACCAGTCCATCCCTAATATGACATCAAAATCAACCATGTCCAGGAGTAATAAATCCACACGAGTCTCAAGACCCCCCAATCACAACTATACATGAACGATGGACTCGATCTACCACAATAGAATTACCCACCGGTATAGACACATAAATGGGAGCATGCCCAGATACGGTGCAAAATAGGATGACACATAGGAGTATGTAGACCTTGGATCAAATAAAACTAAAGCATCTCTGCCACAAACCAGAACAGTACCTGTGATAACTGCATCGGAAGCCTTAGCCTCAGGCCTGGCTGGAAGAGCATAACATCGAGGTTGGGCCCCACTACCCTGGACTACATTTCTAGGATGCCCTGCAGCTGGCTGGCCTCCACCTCTAACGGTCTAAGCTTCACCTCTAACACCTCTACTTCCACCTCTAGCACCTCTACCCCCACCCCTAGCTGGCGGAGCGGGCGGTGGAACACCTGGTGCCTAAACCATAGCATGGGAACCCTGCTGCTGCGACTGAGTACCCACCAACCTCGGACAAGCCCTCCGGATGTGACCATACTCACCACACTCAAAATATCCACCTAAATGTTGTGTCTGAGGAAACTGAGACTAACCCTGACGACCTGAATGACCACCCCCGAAAACTCTGGAGCGGCGGTGCACTGATAGGAGCTGGTGGTGCACTGTAGGGCTGTTGATCAGAATATTGCATGTGAGAACCACGACCACCTGAAGCACCGGGAGAAACCTGAAGGGCTGATTGAAAAGGCCTAGTAGGATGGCCTCTACCATACGAATCTCTACCTCTAAATGAGGTACCACTGAATCGGCCTGAATGACGAGGCCTCTTGTCAGACCCCTGACCACCTCCTTATGATAGAACCATCTCAACTCTCCTAGACACATTGGCCGCCTCTTGGAAGGAAATCTCACTCCCCGTCTCCTTGGCCATCTGAAGTCGGATAGGCGGGATAAGTCCCTCAATGAATCTCCTCACCCTCTCTCTCTCTCTCTCGGTGGGAAGTATGATAAGAGCATGACGAGCCAAATCGGTGAATCTAGTCTCATACTGAGTAACAGTCATAGAACCTTGTTGGAGACGCTCAAACTGCCTCCGATAGATCTCTCTCTGAGTAATAGGGAGAAACTTCTCCAGAAATAGCTGAGTAAACTGCTCCCAAGTCAAATTTGGTGATCCGTCTGATCTAGCCAAGCAATAATCTCTCCACCAAGTCTTGGCGGATCCAGACAAGCGAAAAGTAGCAAAATCAACCCTATTAGTTTTCACTATCCCCATATTCCTGAGAACCTCATGACAGCTGTCTAGAAAATCCTGGGGATCCTCAGAAGATGCACCACTGAAAGTAGTAGGGAAGAGCTTGGTAAACCTGTCCAATCTCCACAAAGCATCGGCAGACATAGCTGTTCCCCCACCGGTCTGAGCTACCACACCTGGCTGAATTGCTGGAGTTTGGAACTGGGGAGATACCTGCTCTGGAGTGCGAGTAGCAGGATTCTAGGATCCTCCTCCACCCTGAGAGATGGTTGGTGCTACAGGAAGCAAGCCTGCCCGGGTGACACTCTCCATAAGGCCCACTAGACAGATCAGAGCGTCCTGGAATACTAGGGTAGCAATAAACCCTTCTGGGACCTGAACTGGGCCCACCGGAACTGTCTAGGCCGGAACCTCATCATCAAAGTCAACATGAGGCTCTGTCGCTGGTGCTGCTGCTCTGGGATGAGCTCTACCCCAATCTCGGCCTCTAGCACGGCCTCGCCCTCTGCCCCTCGTAAGAGCTGCTGTTGTGGGCTCGGGCTACTGATCGGTAGATGAGGAAGCGCGTGTTCTCGCCATCTGCGAAAGAATAGAGTAGAAATTCAATTAGCTTTGAGAAACCAAACCACACAACAGGGAGAATAAATGAGAAGTTTTTCCTAACTCCGTAGCCTCTAGGGGATAAATACAGACGTCTCCGTACCAATCCCTCAGACTCTACTAAACTTATCTGTGAATTGTGAGGCCTATGTAACCTAGAGTTCTGATACCAATTTGTCGCGACTCGGATTTTCCACCCTCGGGGGTCGTGATGGCGCCTACTCATGAAAGCTAGGCAAGCCGCGTAATATAGAATCCCTAACTCTTTTATTTAGCCTTTTTAACAATTTAAACTAACATGTGATTAACAGTGAAATATTAACGATAAATAGATACAAGCGGAAGACTTAATCTGATAATTAACCATAAACAGTACGACAATGCCAACATACATCTCTACCCAGAATCCGATGTCACAATATCACGGACTGTCTATGAATATTACATACAAGTGTCTGAAAAGAAAGTAAAATCTGTCTCGGAAGCAAATGAAAACAGAATACACATAAAGATAGAAGAGAACGCCGGGCATGCGGCTGCCTGCAGGACTACCTCAGGATCTCTAGCTGGACTGAAGGCAGCCACCCAATGCTACGGTCCAAAAGTTGTCGCTCCAGGATCTGCACATAGTGCAGAGTGTAGTATCAGTACAACCGACCCCATGTGTTGCTAAGTGTCTGGCCTAACCCCGGCGAAGTAGTGACGAGGCTAGGACTAGACTACCAAATAAACTTGTGCAATTATATAATATGCAACAGAAAATAAAATAGGAATAAACAAGTAAAGATGGGAGGGTTACATATTATGGGAATATCAATACCAACAGTAAATTAAGAGAAAAGCATAAAAACAATTTAGAATTTTACAACCAAACAATAAGGAACTCGTAACCAATCTATGAACACTTCGTATAATCAATTGTTGCGGCGCGCAACTCGATCCCAAAACATAATAACTCTATTACGGCATGCAACCTGATCCATATCATTTATCACTGTTGCGGCGTGCAACCCGATCCAATTATATTATTAGCAACCCTATCCAAATATAGTATTGTTGCAGCGTACAACCCGATCCAAATATAACATTGTTGCGGCGTGCAACCCGATCCAAATATATTATTGTTGCGACGTGCAACCCAATCCAAATATAATATTGTTGCGGCATGGTCCAATTATAATATTATTGCGGCGTGCAACCCGATCCACATATATAGTTCAACACCAATCACAACAAGAGTCCCGGCAAGGGATCAATTAAGAAACAACACCATCCCGACAAGGGAATCGACAGTATAAGTAACTACGTCCCGGCAAAGAAAATCAGCTATAACCAAACTTGTTCCAACATCTAACTACCTCAATTAGCACCAATACTCAATCATAAGTACTTCCCACGAGAATAATCATAATCCTTGCAACACAGAGAATCAAAAACTTAGGCATTTGTAGGATTTATCAAGAACATAATAATTTCAATTTAGGACTCACAGTCATGCTTGACACCAACGTATAGATACTCGTCACCATGTCTATACTTTGTACTCAATAAATAACATGTAGCACATAGGACACAACTCCTAATCCATCAAGCTAGGGTTAGACCAAACACTTACCTCGATGCCACGAACACAATTCAAGCCTCTACTATCACTTTACCTCGTGATTCCACCACCAACTCGCTCATATCTAGCCACAAGTTACTTAATTACATCACTAAACGCTAAATAAATCAATTCTAATGCATGAAAATGAGTTTTCTAAAGTTTTACCCAAAAAGTCAAAAATCGCCCCTGGGCCCACATGGTCAAAAATCGAGGTTCGAACCAAAACCCGATTACCCATTCCCCCACGAACCCAAATATATAATTTATTTTGAAATCAGACCTCAAATCGAGGTTCAAATCCCCAATTTTTAAAAAACCTAGGTTCTACCCAAAACACTCAATTTCCCCCATGAAAATCATTGATTTTGAGTTGAAATCATGTGAAAAGATGTTAATGATTGAAGAAAACGAGTTAAAATTGACTTACAATTTATTTGGAAGAAGAGTTGTCTTTGAAAAATTGCCCAAGAGTGTTTTGGTTTTGAAAGAGTGTAAAAAATGGGAGATTTTCGGTTAAGCTATAAAATTGCAGGTTGCAGATATGGGAATTGCGACCAGGGTTCGCAATTGCGACCAGGGTTCGCAATTGCGAACCCCGACCTCTGCTATGTTCGCATTTGCGAAGGGGTTCTCGCATTTTCGAGATGGGAAATGTGAACAAAGGATCGCATTTGCGATAACAAGCCCAAAAGGGGCGTATTGTATTTGCGAAGGGAATCTCGCATTTGCGAGGAAGAGCTGGCCTGGGCTTTTTCGTATTTGCGACTCAGCCTTCGCACTGCGAAGCCTAGCAGGCCTGATCACACCAGCTAAAAACCTGCAATTCACCAAGTCCAAAATCCACTTTGTGGCATATCCAAAACTCACCCGAGCCCTCGGGGCTCCAAACCAAACATGCACACCAACCTAAAAATATCATACAGACTCGCCCGTGCATTCAAATCACTAAAATAACATCAACAACTATGAATTTAATATCAAAATCATGAAAATACTCAAGAACTTCAAATTTTTCATTTTTCTCAAATGTGATCCGATTCACGTCGTTTCAAGTCCGTTTCTTACCAAATTTCATAGACTTATCTTAAATCACATATAAGACTTGTACCGGGCGCCGGAACCAAAATACGGGCCCGATACCATCGAGTTTTAAACTCATTTCATTTCCAAAGCTTAGAAACAATTTCAGAAAATAATTTTCTTTAAAAATTCATTTCTCATGCTTGGGACCTCGGAATTCGATTCCTGACATACGCCCAAGTCCCATATTTTCCTTCGGACCCTCCGGGACCGTCAAATCACGGGTCCTGGTCCGTTTACCCAAAATATTGAGTCAACTTAAATCCATTTTAAAGGCAAAATTTTGTCATTTTTCACAGATTTTTACATAACAGCTTTCCAACTACACGCCCGGACTGTGCACGCAAATCAAGGTGATGCCGAAAGAGGTTTTTAAGGCCTCAGAACGCAGAATTAACTTTAAAAGGTCATCACACCAAAGTTGGTCGGTTTTTAAAATGACCGGCAGAATTTACCGACCAAAGTTGGTCGGTTTTTTTAATATTAATTTTTATTTATTTTAATTGTAAAAATCGATCAAAGTTGATCGGTTTCTTGAAAAATAAATTTTGCGGGACTAAAAAATAGTTTCCTGCATTTTTGCGCCAAAGAAAACCAACCAAAGTTGGTCGGTTTCGTAAAAAAATTAAAAATTAAAATATTTTGAAAATTTAAAAATTAAAAATGTTGATTTTGGCCGATTTTTTGATCGACCAAAGTCGGTTTTTTTTGATCGGTTTTTGCGAATTTCTAGTAGTGAAAATCACATTAAGATGCGAAGAAGTCCTTAACTTTACAGAGTATTGTGAATGAAATGTCGTAACCTTTACCTAAAAGAATAAAAATTGGAGTAATAGGATACTGTTGACATCAGCGCTTACGTGAACTGGGATAAATGATTGAAGATGTTGATAGTCACAGGGCGCATGCATCAAAATCACAGTCACCAATTCCACTTACTATAATATTGATAAGGTCAGTCAGTGTAGCAACAGTTATAAATCAGTCAAAGCACAGAACCCACACACTTCATTCTTTCTTGTATTTTTTTAAAGTTCTCCCAAAAACAAATGTATGACCCTATTTACAGTTACGTTACACTTACTATAGGATAAAAGGCAGCTCATGGTCTGCATGCTTGTCGACCGTGGGTTAATCCTGTCAATTGTGGCAACTTTGCCTCCATACGCTGATTAACGCTCTACAAGCTGAACGTTTGGCATCGAAAGACAAAATGAACCATTCCGTAAAGTAACAAATTCTTCCTTTATTCCAATTTAGGTGACATTTTTTTTCTAATCAGTTTATAAAAAAATATTATTTATATTTAATAATAATTTATTTTTAAAATATTTATTTTATCTTTAATGAGATGATTTACAATCCTCCAGCAACACTTTTAAGATCCTGCTCCAATGTTGCGAAGACTAATCCTTAATAAAATTAGGGGTAGCAAATAGACGGGTTTGGCTGAATTTAGGTGAGTCAAGATGGATTGAATCATGAAATAGGTCATTGTCCAACCTTGCCCAAAGTATACTTGGGCTAATATGGACTGGGTCAAGATGGACTAAACAATGGGTCATAACTCAATCCGTCCAACTTGACCCATGTTTTAGAATCATGCTCCATCTTGCATAAACACAACGTTTTAGCCTTTATACACCTATGTATGTTTCCTACTTTCTTGACTTCCTCAAAATTTAATTATTCCATGCACGGCGATGAATTGCTATATATCTAATTTTAAATTTTTAGCTGAGAAACACATGGATTAATCTTATACTCAACTATTTATAAGCTTTTAACTTTAAACTAAATAATTATTTAAAAGTGTAAAAGAAAGAAGAAGAAAAAGCAAAGAAAATAGCAGTTAAAAATAAAAAGTCAATATTACAGAAAATCTTTTGAAGAAAAGTTTTGTGCAAGATAAAGATTTGGCTAGTTGATTTTTTTTTTCTCGTGTTGAAATTGTTCCATAAACAATTCACTTAGAAAAGAGCCTTCCGGACACACGAAATTTTCAAAAAAAAATTGTCGATATCTTTTAGAGAAAAATAACCCAGACAATTTTTTGTACAAACTTTGATTTATATATATGTTTTTTCTTTGTAATGTAACATAAAAAGCCCTACTCTCCACTTAAGAAGTACTCCCTCCTTTCCAAAAAAATATTATTAATATTTTGAGAATCAATTATATTTTTTTAAAATAACAAATTAGTATTTAAAATTTGTAAGTTGAAAAATATCTTTAATATTATTTCTAAATAAGTAAATTTCACCATAACTCAGTTACAAAATTATTCATATTTACATCAAAACATAAAAACCTTGATTCTCATTTTTAAACTTAGATACATGACTAATGATAGGGCAACTAAGTAAATTTTTAGAAAATCGTTCCGTTCGGTTGAGATTCTTTTATTTTGGGTGAGCTTCATGAGTTGTATTTGCACTACTTTATGGGTCAGAATAGATTATATTTGGGCTAACTTAGACTCAACCTATAAAGATCCATAAACTAAAATATTTGCATTCCAACTCATTTATCTCTAGATAGGTTAAGCAGATTGGATGGGATTGGGCTCAAATTAATACCCCTAAATTAAATGCAAGGGAACTGTGATTGAGGCAAGTCTATGATAAAATTAAATTGGTATCTGACAAAGAGAAAATGACCAGCCATGATAATAGAAGTGGCGAGCTCACAGAACAAGTTAATGATTTTTGAGATTAAAAAGTCTCCATTTAGGTTAAGATGTGACATTAATAAATAAGGCCCAGTCTCCTTATTTATACTCTTTCATTTGAGGTTCTTAGAATTAATTAGTTTTAGTTTACTTGTGTTTCACGTGTGCATTATGTTAATCAATATAAAATATATACAAATTATTAAAAATAGCAATGGAGGTAAAACAAAACGCAATATACGTTTAAATGATGACAATAAATATTAGTACATTGATACAATATATAATTGAATTCAACATTTTCTGAATGAATTTAGTGTAATTAGTTCAGTAATATTTATAGTTATAAATATTTTATTATATAAGATTAATATGCTATGTTGGTGTATCTCTGTAACGACCCGACCGGTCGTTTTGGGTTTTGGTGTTTTGTTCGATGATTTAAGTTCTTGAGTAGATTCATATGATGTATTATAACTTTTGTGTGTGCTTGGTTTCGATTTTCGGGCAGTTCGTGATGGATTTGGAAGAGTGATTTTTATTTTAGAAGCTTAAGTTGCAAAAGTTGACTGAAAGTTTGGCTTTTGTATAGACGATTCCGTAATAGAGTTTTGACATTTCCAGTAGCTTCGTATGGTGATTTTGGACTTTGGCGTATATCCGAATTTCGATTTGGAGGTGTGTAGGTTGGTTTGGCGCTTTTTGGCGAAAGTTGGAAAGTTAAAAGTTTAGAAGGTTGAGAAGTTTGACCGAGAGTTGAATTTGTCGATATCGGGTTCGGATTTCATTTTCGGAGTTGGAGTAGGTCTGTTGTGTCATTTATACATGTGTGCAAAATTTGAGGTCTGTAACGACCCGGTCGGTCGTTTTGAGTGTTGTAGCCATGTTCCCCCATTTGTTGCTTATTCAATGCTCAATTGTTATTTCGTGACTTGTCGGGGTAGTTGGTTTGGTTCCGGGTATGTTTCGGAATGAATTGGGACACTTTGTCCAAAGCTTGGAAGCCTAAGTTGAAAGAGTTGACCGGATATTGACTTATGTGTAAATAGCTCCGGAATGGAGTTCTGATGATTTTGATAGCTTTGTATGGCAATTTTGGACTTAGGAGTGTGTTCGGATATTGATTTGGAGGTCGTAGGTGATTTTGGCTTGAGATGACGAAAGTTGGAAAATTAGAAGATTGGAGAGCTGAGAAGTTTGATCAAGAGTTGACTTTGTAGTTGTTCAACTCAGATTTTGGTTCCGGAAGTTGGAATAGGTCCATTGTGTCATTTATGAGTTGTGTGCAAAATTTGAGGTCAATCGGAGTTGATTTGGTAAGTTTCGGCATCGATTGTAGAAGTTGGAATTCATTAGGCTTGAATTGGGGTGCGATTCATGTTTTTTATGTTGTTTGGTGTGATTTGAGGTCTCGACTAAGTTCGTATCATATTTTGGGACTTGTTGGTACTTTTGGTTGAGGTCCCGGGGGCCTCGGGTGGATTTCGGATGGTTAAAGGATCGAATTTGGCTTAAGTATTATGTTGAGGTGCTTCAGGTCTGGTGTCATCGCACCCGCGGAGGGATTGGCCGCAGGTGTGGAGCAGCAGAAGCGGCTAGGAATGAGTAGATACAAAGAGGAAGAAGGCTACTGGGGATCGCAGGTGCGGAAGGATTTTCGTAGATGCGGATGCGCATCTGCGCATGATCAACTGCAGAAGCGGAAGTGGCCAGGAGGCTGTGGAGTCGCAGAAATTTGGGGTGGTTCATAGATGTGGTCCCGTAGGTGCGAAGCTGGGACTTTGTTTAGTGGGATTCGCAGAAGAAACGTTTTCTCCTCTAAAGCAGGATCGCAGGTGTGAGCCCAGGCTTCGCAGGTGCGGAATGCCTGGGCAGTGTACAAGAATGAAGGGTTCCGAGATTTTTATTCATTTTTGGACTTTGGGAGCTCGGATTAAGATAATATTTTAAGGGGATTGAACGAGATTTGTTGAGGTAAGCCACTTTTGATTATTTTTATTCAATAATATTGATTACCCATTGAATTTCCCACCTAGTTTATGTATTTTTAAGGTGAAATTTTGTGCATTTTGGACTAGGGATTGGAGAGTGAGATTTGGGGATTTGATTGACGATTTAGTGTCAGAATTTGGTAAATTTGGTATTGTTGGACTCGTGGTTGAATGAGTATTTGGATTTTGTAATTTTTTAGGATTCTGAGACGTGGGCTTGTGGTTAACCTTTGAGTTGACTTTTTGATTTTTGTTAAAGAACTTTATTTTTTCATATTGAATTGATTCCTATAGCTTGAGTTGATTGTATCGAGTTGTTTTTTGCTAAATTGGAGGCATTCGGAGGCCAATTCGCGAGGCAAGAGCTTATTGGAGTAGAGATTTGCAAGATTTGAGGTAAGTAACACTTCTAAAATTGGTCATGAGGGTATAAATTCTTTAATTACGTGTTATGTGATTGGTATTGAGGTGATGCACATGCTAGGTGACGGCATGTGGGCGTATACCGTAGAAATTGTGACTCAGTCGATTCCGTGGAACTGTGTCTCGTCATCTTATCTGAATATTATTATTGTACTATATGTGTTGGAGAATTTGAGCTGTGATTTGTGTTAGAAATCATGTTTAGGCTATGTGTTGGTACTATTGGGACCCATAGTGGTCATTATTTGCTGTTGAGTTATTTGCTTAATTTGTAGTTATGTACTTAGTCGCATTCATCATTGCATATCATATCTCACTCTCTGTTATCATATATTATCACATCATGGATCATTGATTTGGACTGCTTGGCATAAGTGTTGTGAGGCCGAGAGACTGGATAGATTGATGTCTAAGTGAGGCCGAAGGTCTGTTTGTGAGTGATATTGATGGGATCGAGCTGCACGATGTAGCGGGTACTATTGACTCATAATGGGATTGGGCTGCACGGCGCAACATGTATTATTGACTCATGATGGGATCGGGTGGCACGCTGCATCAGGTATTATTGATTCATAATGGGATCGGAATGCGTGCCGCAATATGTTTTGTTAGCGCTTGGGCAGGATCCGCTCCTCCGGAGTTTGACATACCAGTAGTGAGCATAGGTACCGTACAATGTTGAGTGATTGAGCGTGATGAGCGAGGATTGAGGCAGTCAGATTGAGTACTCTGAGAGTGTGAGTACGTGAGGTCTTCATTGTGTTGCATCACATGTGACATGTACATTAACATGCAGATATAGAGATGTAACATTCCTCATATCAGTCATGCTTGGCATATTTTATCTGAATTAAGCTTAACTGTTAAACACCTGAAAGCATGTTTACGTTTCTATACTGTGTACCAATAGATTCTGAGTTTCTCTGAGATATTATTATAATATTTTTGTCATTTCTGTAACGTTAAACTTTGTATTTGGACTGTATTGGTTGAGCTCGTCACTGCTTTTAACCCAAAGGTTAGTCTTGTTACTTATTGAGTATATTGATCGGTTGTACTCATACTACACTCTGCACTTCGTGTGCAGATACAGGTATTTTCGGGCATAGTGGTTACAGATATTGGAGCTTTATCAGTTCGAAGATTATCGAGCTAGCTGCTTTGGCATCCGCTGACCTTGACTCTCCTCCTTTTTCCTTTTAGTTTATTTATATTGTTCTACTTTCCTAGACAGTGTTTTCAGCAGGCAGAATATGTTATTGTATAGATGCTCATGTACCCACTGACACCCGAATTTTGAGGAATATTATATTGAGTCGTGGTATTTTCTTATCAGTATTTATAAGATTTCTCTCTTGAACTTATATTACTATGTATTACAAATTTTAAAGATACTTAGTTTTATTGTGATTGTCGGCTTGCTAGTATTGCGATAGCTGCCATCATGACATGTGATATTTAGGTCGTGACAAGTTGGTATCAGACCCTAGGTTACATAGGTCTCATGAGTCATGAGCATGTTTAGTAGAGTTTTTGCGGATCGGTATGGAGACGTATGTACTTATCTTCTAGAGGCTGTCGATACCTTAGGAAAACTTCAATTTTTTGTATTCTTATCGTGCGAATTTGTTAATTCTGGAAATTAAAATTTTGTAATTCTATTCTCTCACAGATGGTAAGGACACGTGCTACCGTACCGGGCGGACGGTCACTAGTACCACCAGTTAGAGCCACAAGAAACTGGGTCTATGGTAAAGGCCGAGGGCCGGCTCGTACAGCAGCTAGAGCAGCCCCTGTAAACCCACCAGTTGCTCCAGCTCAGGAGTAGATTCCATATGTGGTTGAACTGATGGGACCATCTCAGGCACCAGCTATGACCATTGTGATTCCAGGCCTTTAAGAGGCTCTAGCCCAGATATTAACTGTTTGCACTAGCCTTGCTCAGGCGGTTTTGGTTCTGGCCGCACCAGCCACTTCTCAGGTCGGGGGAGGTGCTCAGACTCCCGTCGCCCGTACTCCAAAGCAGGTGGTGTAGAGACTTCAGATGTCGGGGGTACTAACAGCCCAGCCAGTTGCAGTTGCTCAGGCCCAGGTGGGTCTCATTATGAGTGATGAGGAGAAGAAGAGACCAGAGAGGTTCGGGAGGCTCAAGCCTCCATCATTCAGTGGGACTGAGTCAGCGGATGCTCAGGAATTCTTGGATAGTTTCTAGCGAATTCTTCGCACGATGGATATTTTGGATACTAATGGGGTCTTATTTACTACTTTTCAGCTGACAAGGACAGCCTTCAGATGGTGGGAGACCTATGAGCAGAGCAGTCCAGCCAGTGATGCACCACTTTCATGGCACAAGTTCTACGTTCTCTTCTTGGAGAAGTTTGTGCCACCGACTCGTAGGGAGGAGTTTCATAGGCTGTTTGAGCAGCTATGCTAGGAGGGCATGTCTGTGAATCAGTCAAGCTGATATTTTCAGAGTTGGCTCGTCACGCGGTGATGTAAAAGAAGAATCTATGTTAAATTATATTAATTTTGGCCAAAATCATGTTTTAGAGCTCAACTCCAAACATATAGACTTATTTTCAAGAAGCACAAGAAGTCCAAGAAGCTCAAGATTGATTTCAAGAAGCCAAGATTCTTTCTTTCTTAAAATAGGATTTATTTTATTCCTTTTAGAATAATGATTTTTCTTTTAGTAGGATTCTAGTTCCTTTTCCTTGTAGAATATGGAGTTTGCTTTTCTTGTCTTTAGTTATTTTATTTCCTTATTAGAATAGGAATTATAGTCATCAAATAAGAGACCTAAGCCTATATAAAGGGTTCTCTTGCCTTGTAGAATAAAGAATTGATGTTTTAAGGCTTGCCCAGTTTTACAATAGCAATTTTTCTCTATTTTGTCTTCTTTATCCTTGTTTTTGGTTTCAAGCAAGGTGGTGATATTCTTTATCTTGTTAACAATTACGTGTGATATTTCTTTATCACGTTAATTGATTTCAAGTGATGACTTTAGGAACTTATTTAGTTCTTGATCTTTCAAGAACACGTTTCTTGATCTAAATTCGTTCTTTTGATATCATAGAATCATAACTTTCATTGAATTGGTACAACATCAATATTTAATTATTTTGAACAAGTAAATAGTCCTTCTTATAGTTCATACCGTCATCTTTCAATTCGTTTTTGAATCATCAGATTCCAAGTTCTAAAACTTGAGATATGTTGTTTCTTAAAATCAGCCCATAAATTACGTTATCGTTTGAAGATCTTGATCCTAGTCGGTTGGTTCTTTATTAACTCGAACAATCACATCAATTTGGTATCAGAGCTTGATGAATTATCACATCAATTTGGTATCAGAGCTATAACCACAGGTCCAACGGTTGAGAAATCTTCATGTCTAAGATTCAACCAAGAGGAAGATTCAAGAAGATGAAGAAACGAGACAACATGAATTTTTTTCACACTAGATATACCTCCCATGGAAAAGTTTGTTCATTTATCATTGATCATGGGAGTCATATAAATATCGTTTCTGAAGAGATGGTTACTAAACTTAGTTTGCCAACTAAACTTCATCTATATCCGTACATCATCGAAGTTGAAGGTGATGATGGTATAGAGGTAACTCGTCAATGCCTAGTCACTTTTTCTATTGGCAAGATCTATAAAGACCAAATTTGGTATGACATAGTAAAAATGGATACTTGTAACTTATTACTTGAAAGACCATCGATTTATGATAGGTGTGCTAAATATGATGAAGACCTTAGCACCTATTCTTTTACAAAGGATGAACATAATATTATTTTAGTACCATTGAATCCCGAAGAAATTGCTAAAAATCTGAAGCCCAAGAATGACTCTTTTGTGACTAAATTACAAACAATTGACCTAACCAATAAAGAAATGTCTTTAAATGTTTGTATTACTGTGGAGGAGCACAAAGAGGAGGAGCATGCTCTAGATCCACAAGTTGAGGATTTACCTCTGAAGTTTGATGATGATATGTTGGAGCATCCCATATGTGAGCTTAACTTTTCACCTAATAGAGATGCTCAACATAATATTGATTTGATTGTTGATTCTATCCTTCCAAACGAGGCAACATATTGCATTAATCCAGAAGTCCGCGAAATTTTGCAAATACGAGACGAAGGGTTGCTTAAAAGGAGTCCATAATGGAGAGTTTGAGTTCATATTTTGTTCTACCTTTTTTCTTGCCCCCAAAGGATGAATATTTTCAACAATATGTAGGAACAAGAAATCTCAACACAAATTTCATCTATGTTTATGATCTAGTTCACTATGAGAGCATTGTTGATGATGAATTCCCAAGAAAATATATTTCGATCTCTAAGCTTGATCCAAAGGTACTTGAATTTGATTCTTTTAAAGATTTTTGTGGTACTAAATCAACTTTTTTGGGCATATCCCATAAGCACCACATTGACATGGAGAAGTTCAAGATTCCTAAAGATAAAAAGAAAATAACTTATGATTATGGATTAATGTTTGAAAATCTATTTCGGAGGATTTATTGCAGAAATATTGGTATAAAGTTACTATTGAGAAAGTGAGATTTAGTTTGGCCACATGCTAAGCTTTGTTACTATAAGATAAAGCTCTTTGACAAGTTAGAAAAATGCAACTTAGAGTCTGGTGAATATGAGTTCAATCAAATCATGGAAATTTCCAATCTTGTGCCATTTGTGGAACCCTTAGACTCAAGGACGAGTCTTTCTCAACCACAGGAGAATGATGTAAAAAAGAATCTATGTTAAATTATACTAATTTTGGCCAAAATCATATTTTAGAGGTCAAGTCCAAACATATAAACTTATTTGCAAGAAGCGCAAGAAGTCCAAGAAGTCAAGATTGATCTCAAGAAGCCAAGATTCTTTCATTCTTAAAATAGGATTTATTTTATTCCTTTTAGAATAAGAATTTTTCTTTTAGTAGGATTCTAGTTTCTTTTCTTTGTAGAATATGGATTTTACTTTCCTTGTCTTTAGTTATTTTATTTCCTTATTAGAATAGGAATTGTAGCCATCAAATAAGAGACATAAGCCTATATAAAGGATTCTCTTGCCTTGTAGAATAGAGAATTGACGTTTTTGAGGCTTGCCCTAGTTTTACAATAGCAGTTTTTCTCTATTTTGTCTTATTTATCCTTGTTTTTGGCTCCAAGCAAGGTGGTGATAGTCTTTATCTTGTTTTTAATTACGTGTGGTATTTCTTTATTACATTAATTGATTCCAAGTAGTGACTTTAGGAACTTGTTTAGTTCTTGATCTTTCAAGAACACGTTTCTTGATCTAAATTAAATCTTTTGATATCCTAGAATCATAACTTTTATTGAACTGGTGCAACATCAATATTTACTTATTTTGAATCAGTAAATAGTCTTTCTTATAGTTCAGATCGTCATATTTTACCTCATTTTTGAATCATCAAATTCTGAGTCCTAAAACTTCAGATATGTTGTTTCTTGAAATCAGCCCATAAACCACATTTTCATTTCAAGATCTTGATCTTGGTCGGTTGATTCTTTGTTAACTCGAAGAATCACATCACGCGGTTTGGTTGGTTCCCACAGAGAGGGAGAGGATTAGGAGGTTCATTGATGGCCTCAAGTATGGACTGCACTTTGTTATGGTTCGAGATAATGTATCAGGGGCTATGTTCGACGAGGTTGTTGATATTGCTAGGCTGCTAGAGCTGGTCCGTAGTCAAGAGCGTGAGGAGACGAAGGCCAAGAAGCCTCATGGATCGGGTGGTTTCAGTAGTGTTTCTTCTGGGGGTCAGTCCCACTACAGCATGGGTCGTCCTTATAGGTCTGCTCAATTGCTCGTCGGGGTGATTGTGACGCATAAACTAGCCATGGTTCATACAGTGCTAGCTCGGGTCATTCATCTCTCAGTGCACTTCCAGTTTAGAGTTTATCGTGTGCTCCATCAGTTCAGGGTTCATCTATGCCAAGACCCTCTAATAGTTATTTTGTTTCTCTAGATCCGCTTCAGTACTTGCCGCCATTGTCAGAGCGGGGTTTCTTTGAGTGTTGAGAGTTTGGTCATGTTAAGAGGCATTGTGCCGGCCTTTTAGGAGGTCTAGTTCACTAGATGAGTCAGGTTACGATTTTTTCACTAGTTACTTCACCACCCGCTCAGCTAGTTTGAGGTGGGCTCAGGCAGCTAGGGGTCGCCCTATAGGGGGAGGCCGATCAGGTGGTGGTCAGGCTCGATTCTATGTTATTCCTACTAGGATAGAGGTCGTTGCTTCAGACATAGTGATCACAGGTATTGTCTTAGCATGCAGCAGTGATCACAGGTATTGTCTCAGATACAGTTTTGTCATTTGGAACTTGTCCCTAAAGTTTGGCGTCATTCCTAGTTGATTAGATAGGAATTGGACGCGTAGTTATGTTTTAAAAACTTCTTGAGTTTCATGTTGATTCCATATGTTTTGGAGGTCTGATTCATGATTTCGGATGTTATTTTGATGATTTGATCGCACGAGCGAGTTCATGTTATTTTATTAGAATTATGTTGATGTTTGAATTAGAGCCCTGAGGGCTCGCGTGAGTTTCGGACGCGTTTTGGAGAGTTCATAGAATGTTCAAATTTTTGCCGGTGCTCTAAACTCGCATTTGCGAGAAATATGTTGCATTTGCGACTATCGCATTTGCAGGCTATTCTTCGCATTTGCAAAGTGCACTGTTTCCTGAAGAGTTCACATTTACGAACTCCCATTCGCATTTGTGATACTGGCCTGGGCTGGGGAGGGATTGGTTTTGCGAGCAAGTAGTCACTTTTGCAAAGTCTCCCAGGTTTGCATTTGCGAATTTCATGTCGCATTTTTGACTATAGCAGGGGTGTGATGATTGTTGCATTGCGATCTTTCTTCACATTTGCGACACCTGCGAAGAGGAATTTTAATCTACGATCTTGGGGTAAGTGATTTTGTTTAATTCCCAACTATTTTACATGATTATATATGAAATTAACATCAAAATTTTGAAAATCAAAGGGAAATTTTGAGAAACTTTGTCTATGTTTTAAAAAATGAGAATTTGAGTTTTGAGAGTCGATTTGAACTCGAATTTTAAAACAAAACACATATATGGACTCATGGGATTATGGTTAGTTGGAATTTGCTCTTGGACCCAGGTTTCGACCGGGCGAGCCCAGGGTTGACTTTTATTGACTTTTAAAAAATTGTGCAAAGATCATAACTTTAATTATTGGAATTGAATTCTCTTACATTATTTGATGTTATTGAGTCGATTTTGGTTAGATTTGAGCCGAGTGGAGGTGAGTTGTAAAGGGAAGCTATTTTAGAGTATTGATTGAAGGCTTTTGAGGTAAGTATCTTGCCTAACTTTGTGTGGGGGAATTACCCCATAGGGATTGGTTTGTTGTATTATTTGAACTACGTTAAAAATGTATACACGAGGTGACGAGTGTGTACACGATTTATATGTGAAAATTTGACCAGTTTAAACTCTTAGGTTCTTATGTACATTAAAATAAAGTTTTCTTATCATGTTATATCCTCCATTGCTAAATTTACCTTTACATGCTTTATTTGAAGTTGATTGGTTCATGTTCTATCTTGATTGGTTCATTTTCTATCCTTTATTGCCAAATATACTCTTATATGCTTTAATTGAAGTAGTTGCCTCTTTATTGTCATGTTATCCCTTGCATAGTTGAGCTATCCTTATTTGAAGTTATTATTACATGGTATCTCTTCCATTGTTAATTTATCCTTATTTGAAGTCATTGTTACATGTTATCTCTTCTGTTGTTAATATATCCTTATTTGATGTCATTGTTACATGTTAACTCTTCCATTGTGATTTATCCTTATTTGAATCGTTGTTACATGTTATCTCTCTTATAGTTGAGTTATTCTTATTTGATATCGTTGTTACATATTATCTCTCTCATTGTTGAGTTATTCTTAGTTGAAGTCATTATTACTTGTTATGTCTTTCATTGTGAGCTCTTTCTTCTATTTCGTTATGTTTTATAATTCTTGTGTTGATTTACTTGTCGTACTCCCGTGTTACTATTGATCTTGTTGTACTCGGTATTGTTGAGTCGTGGGATATATGTGGTTGTGGTAGTGGAACTGTTGTTGTTGAAATGTTGTGGTTTATGGGCACATATGGTGCGGGTTATTATGTTATGTTGTTATATTTTTGGAACATGTGGTATTGTTGAGAGGATTGTCGGGGTGTTCTCACGTGAGTTGTCCATGCTATTGTTATTATTGATATTGCACATGTTGCGTGACAAGGCAGGCTATATATGTGGGATTGCACATATGGCGAGACAAGGTAGAAATATTATTATGTGCGTGTGGCGAGACAACATGGACAATTATCTCATTGTTGTGCACACGTCGAGACAAGGGGAACTGTGTCGGAGATGATTCATGATGGCCTGGGGGCATTCTTATTGATGATATTGTGTAGTGGTGTGCCTACCTTGTGTGCGTTATGCATATTACGATTTTATTGTGTTGCTTCTTATATGCCTTTCGTTGTCTCTGATCTTACTTGTCGACTCGAGTTGTGATAGAACATTTGCACAAGCATACACCGTAATTAGTCACTCTTATCTATCCAAGAAGATGAACCTTGCTATCCATTGATCATTTACAATATATTCTTGTATACTTGCCTTCTGTGCGTGAGTTGCACCGTTAGCACGTGAGTTGTCTGCGCGGATATGAGATATTGTTACTGCTAGCACGTGAGTTTTTTGTGTGGTGAGTTGTCCATGCATATATGAGGCATTAATGGTATTGGCACGTGCGTCGTTTGTGCAGCACATGAGTTGTACGTGCAGTTGTGATTTGTAATGCGGGCACAAGATGCCATGTGATTAGGGCTCATGATTTGGGACTCGTGATTTGTGATTATGAGGTGTGGTACCTCGGAGAAATTCTTGTATAAACCTTGTGTGAAAGCGGTTGTTTTATTGGGTTATTACTTTTTTTCCTTACTTGGTTTCACCGGACTTTAACTATATTTTGCTTACTTCACGGCGTTATTACCTATTTGCTCCTTCTTGTTAATGGTTGTTTCTAGTTCTTATTGCAAGTATTGTGACATTATTCTTACCATGCTTAACTTTATATTGTTCCCTGTTAGTTTATTCATACTTGTACATGTTATTATATCTAGAAGGTGTCTTGATTGTTCCTCGTCACTATTTTACCGATGTTAGTCTTGATACCTACTGGGTACGCTGTGGTGTACTCCTGCTACGCTTGCTGCATATTTTTGTGCAGATCACGGTACCTCGGGGTGTGTCGACCATTAGATAGCTGATCGAGTATTGTTGTGGAGACTTCAAGGTATACTTGTTGTCGCGTTTGCAGTCCTCGGATTCACCTACTGTAGTTTACTTTGTACTGTTTATTTTTATTCTGAAATAGTTGTACTTAGAGATTTTCTAGTGAACTCAGTAGAGCTTATGACTTGTGCTACCAATTTTGAAATGGTATATAGAAACTTTGGATTGTTGCCATTATATAGAAATTTCTGGTTCATGCTTAATAGTGATAGGTTAAAATCTGTTATTGATTCAGTAAGTGTTAGGCTTACCTAATCTTAACGACTAGGTGTCATCACGAATCCTCGTGAGGAATTTTGGATAGTGACAAAATAGCATGGGAATATGCATAATTGGTCACAGCGTAAATATAGCAAATAGCATGGTCAATATGTACGATCAATCATATCACATATATAGAACGTTATGCATACAAAAGAGCAACAATCATATATTTTTTCCCTCGTATTTATATTGGTACTCATAACCTAATATATATACAGTACTCCCATATAAATAGACTATATATATACATATATATATATATATATATATATATATATATATATATATATATTTAAAATAGTTTTAGTTTCAAAAAAGTTCCCTCTTTGAGTTCAAAATCTTAACTTACTTCGATCAAGTCAAGACTAATATTCCTCAATATGTTTGCCGCATCTGGGATCCACCTACGATTCCTCGAAAGAATACTCAATGGTGTAATAAAAAACATAAAACAAAAACAAACAAAAAAAACTATGAGACTACAACAACCCAGTATAATCCCACTTAGTGGGGTCTGGGGAGGGTAGTGTGTACGCAGACCTTACCCCTACCCTAGGGTAGAGAGACTGTTTCCAAATAGAAACCCGACATCTTTCCCTCCAAGAACTTCCCACCTTGCTCTTGGGGAGACTCGAACTCACAACCTCCCGGTTGGAAGTGGGGGTTGCTTACCATCAGAGCAACCCCTCTTGTCATAATACAAACTATGAGACTCAATTTCATAATACAAAGCTTGATTAAAGTCAATGTCAACCTAAAAAGTCAATCCCTAGTTTACATGGTTAAACCATGAAATCTAAGTCAAATATGGGTTAGCTATAACTCCACGAGCCAAATATTTAGGCATTCAAATCATCAGTCTAGTGATTCTATATTTTGTGTAAAAAATCCTCAAAATTTCACAAATATATCCATTTTTAACAATAAATCTCAAGATATATAGATTCATGATAAAAACTCAAATTTATATTAAAATCATTTACGCTAAGCTAGTGGATGAAAACCTTGCTCAATCTCCCAAAGCCAAGCTCCCAAGGTCTCAAAGTATAGAATAATAAAATAAAATCGTGAAATGGCACTATTTATACTTGATAGAATTTTGCCTTACGCTATAGGTCGCACGTTGAGCGCCCATCACTCGCCCTTGCACTTGTGCGACAGGTCTGCGTCGCCTTTCCATCGCGCAGACTACTTGCTTGTGCTTCAGGCGTGCAGCGCATGCACCAAAGAGCACCATGCAGTTTTCCTATTTTTCTCAAACTTGTCTCAATGGAGGTAACACTCATGGAGGTAAAACTCACCGAGCCCCTTGGGACCCAACCAAACCCCGCTAACGAGTCACAAAATTCCATATGAAGTACGAAGTCTTAAAATATGAAATGGAGGAACCATACTCAAAACAAGGGGGAATCAAAAATAGTCATACTTACAACTGGTAATTAAAAAATAGCCACAGTTTTAAAAGTAATCGAAACTTAGTCACCTTTTATGTAAAGATAAAATCTGAACAAGAACACTCTTAAAAATAAAAATATTCCAGCATAATATGTTGAGGTTCGAATTTTTTACATTTGAGCTTCCAACATAATATGCTCGAATTTTATAATGTGCTAGAGTTCCATCATAATATGTTGGAAATTTATATGCATGAGCTCCATAATCCCGCATATTTTGCTGGAACATTTCGTGTGTGAAGCTCCAACATAATATGCTGGAAGTTTATACGCAGGAGGTCCATAATCCAGCATATTATGCTGGATCTTTGTCTTTTAGCAAAACATTGGCTATTTTTTTAATAACTTTACAAATACTGGTTGTTTTTCAATTACCAGTCCGAAAACTTAGCCCTTACTATTTTTACCAAAACAAGAGGTTGGGTTATCACATATATGCAGCTATCACTATAAAAATGATTTTCCGGATTCTTAAATAAAAAAATCCAAGAATGCCCACAATTTTGCTTCGACATATTTGTTTTTTTTTTAATTTCTGAGAAACAGTAGTAAGTACCCATTTTGAAACACTGCCTGAGCCTCCCTTCCTAAGATAGAAATAAGGAACGATAGTCTAGTACTACCATCCAGCTACTATTCAAATTACTTACCAAGATTCACATCTTCGTTAGAACACGACATAATTTCAAGAGAAGCCAGCGAAAACATTACACGGTTCTAACAAGCGACTCATATCTAGAATGAGAAGACATTCCAAAAAGTTTTAAAATAATTAGAAAAAAAAATTAATAATGGGGCAACCAAACAATAAAATCAGACACACTTCACATGCAGCCATTTTGTATAAATAGTCCCCACAATCTTGTTTGGCTCATTCATCTTAGCATTGCGCTTTGCTTCTTCTTTCTCAAACTAAACTTCAAATCACTAGTGGCTTCTAGCAAGAAGCCCTTTCTTGCTTACATATCTTTTAGCCAGAAAGGGAAAAATGGATTACAAGAGCATGGAAGTAGAGAAGAATGTAGTTGAAAATTACAAAGAGGAAGAGATGGAGAAGGAGGAGACAATAATCAGCAAAAAGAAGCAACTTGGAGGAATCAAAACTATGCCATTTATACTGGGTGAGTTCCCCTTGTCACTTCGTACATACTGAAACCTAATTTTACTTGGCAATATTATAATTCTGAGCTTTAGTTTTATCATGTCTTTATATTACAGAAAATGTTCTGTTACAAGGGATACGAAAAATAGTTCAAATCTAGCCCTCATTATATTCCTTTAGCATTTTAAAGCTATTATTCATGAATGGCTGTTTAACCCTACGCTCTTGGTGGTGATATTAGTTTGGTCTTAACATCTTCTTTTCCGGTTCATGTTTACTATCGCGTCTAACTATTTGACAGATGATCCATCAATTAACCATGATTAAGTGAAGAATATATATATATGCATACATGTCATACTTTTACTAGTTTGATTAAATATTCGGTACAAATAAATTTTTACCATGCATCTCACTGGGATGTGTGCATTCTTCGATAATAATTTTCATCATCTCCAATCATCTTTCTCTTCTCCTTTTTGGAGTGTTAACTAATTTGTATTACAACTTGGTGGGAAGATGGCAAAAAATTAGAACTATTTTTAAATTAATTCACTTCTACGAGGTTAGAATAAATCCATATTTGCGTGTTAAAAGCCAAGAAATTAATACGTACATGCAAGCGAATGGAACGCCTTACAGTCTCCTCAATTACATAATGGGGTGCAAGAAATGGAAGAATATTAATTTGTTCATGGGTAGAGAAATGATATACACCAATTAAGGTTGTGGTCGAATGATAAGTACTTTTTTATCCTTAATTAAAGGTCATTGGTTCAAATTCTGGTATAAAGTCACCTTTGTTGGAGAGGTTTACCCACTTGTGGTCTTTTTGGGGTGCAAATTCGAATTTACTCGGACCGCAATATGTGTACCGAACACCTAGTGAGAAATCAACTGTATATACCTTTTATCACCAAATATCGTGCTTTAACCTTTCATATTTTAGATAATATCAGTGTTTTAAAAGGTTATTTCTTGGCGAGCCTCAAAGCGAGACAAACAAAAAAAAAACACCGAGGTATACTGACGGGGCTTAAGAATCATGGGATATGAGCCCGAACCTTCCAGGCATTCGCCTAGGCATAAGTCACTGATGGATTATTCTATGCAGCGGAAGCAATCCCAGTATCAAAAATCACATGTAATTTAGACAACTAGCATAAACGGGATTTCACGGGTTACCTCTTGAAGCGTGAACATATCTCTTCTACCACGTGAGCCTTCAGTTCCATAACTTCTCAATGGAATCTCCATCACCAGCACAATCGTGATCCTCGAACGTTCCACGGTCTTCTACTGTGTTACCCAAATAATACCCGAAAATAGCAATTTCGTGTGGGCGAAATTTCTAGGAAAACTTGGCTGAAAATTTCAGCCACCATCTACTCATCCCTCTAGGTGGAAAACCTTATGTATTTATAGCACAAGTTTTAAGGGTTAAGACCCTTTTCCAAAACCTGTTGGGTTTTCTTTTCCACCAGAAAAATGATTCCTTTATTTCCTATTATTTAGGCACAGTAGGGACCACAGAATTTAATTAACAAGGCTTCAATTATGGAATTAATTTCTAATTTTCGAAATTAATATCTACCATAATTAATTACGAATTATTCCACTAAAAATCCGTAATTGCACTCCTTATCCAATTTCGAAATTCATCCATTAAATCTTATTTAACTCCCCATATTAAGATTCAGATACTAATCAAGTAAATTAAATTACTGACGATTTAATTTATTGATTATTTCCTTTAGACTTTCGCTTAACTTATTTCATGTGTCGGATACAAAATCCACCGGCCGGGTTTACACATGCAAACTTATAAGCTTTCATAAAGGTATATCATCAATCTCTAAACCGAGACATGGATTCCATCAACTAACTATTACTTCGCCAATGTATATTATTATTATCCAATTTACCAGGCATATTGACCCACGAAAGAATCTCGCCTTTTAATAAATCAAAACAATAATAATATACACAGCTAATAATAATTATATCAAGATTAAGAGTATAAGTACATTTAATGGCTAGAGAGTTTATTTTATTAAGTCAGTATAAAATACTTATCTCTACCTGGTCCGTTCAATACATACAAAATGTACTAGCACAAGAAGTTGGAATTAAACCATTCCCATAATCAAGATTAATTATATTTAATCTTGTGCTACAATCATTCCTGATGGTTTGTCCAGTTCCATCATTAGATTGTGAACTCAAACTTTATACTTATAAGAACCGATGATTTAATCTTCCGTGTATAAGCTAAACTCTATACACTAAATCATCTACTATATAAGCAAAGGACACAGACTATTATATGATCTATTTAAAACTTTATTAAAACTGAATAAACAATTATTTCATAATAAATACTATATCTAAACCAAACTCATGGTTAATAGTATATATCCCAACAGTCACATCGTTCTGGGTGTTCATTTGGATAAGCCCCGAGAACTCTTTCCAGTTTGAGCCAAAAATGATTAATAAATTCTATTTTTAAAACTTAATATGCAAAAGTTAACTCATAGTAAATTCTCAAACTAAAAATCTAAAAAGTCAAAAGTTTCTTATTATTTGTCCTAATTTCATAATCTTTTCTTTTTGTCGTTGACTTAGTAATAAATACACCTCTTCTGTGCTTGCATTTTCCTTCTTTATGCTTCATTTTGTTTTTGCAATCTTTTATTTATTCTTTTCAAGTTAGTTTTTGATTTTCTATAACTTATTATTTTGCGGACTCTAATTTTTACGATAAGTATTTGTGACTTGTAATCTAGTTTTAGATTTTTTTAAAATAATATTTTATTTTTAGTATATTTTTTGAATTATTAGGAACTAGAATATTATTTTTACCACTCTATGTATGTTCTATCATTTTTTCTTATGTAGGTTCTATCATAGTAATATTATATGTGTAGTGTAGTTTTACGTCTTTTACTTTTTCAACTAAATTTATTTTTGTATGATTCGTGCACATGTTATTATATATATATATATATAAACTTTTATAATTTTAATGCATTTTTTGTTGATATGCTTATTTTATTAATTTATAAAATATTAAAATTAAATATACATGGGGCTTATGCCTCGTACCTCAGTGCTTATGTCTCGTCCCATGTTAGATAAACGGTCCCGCCTCACACTCACGGCTTTTAAAATACTAGTTGCATTTTAGTTTTATGCTACAAGTATAACTTTAACTGTGATTCCAAATTGCATCACGAGGTCTTCTGATTTGATGTCCTTTCTTCATATCTTTATCTCCACCCCTTTTTATCAACTTGATTTTCTTTTTGTCGCTCAACACAAAGTAATACTCCATATGTCCCAATTTAAAATAAATAAATTAACCAATCCCAAAAAATAATACTTTTATGTATTTAAAAATAATAAATTTTAAATTTAATTTTAATAAAATAATTTATAGTCTCTATTTCTTAAGATAGCAGTAAAATCTGCGTACACATTACTCTCTCTGGACTCCACTAGTGAGATTACACTTGGCTTGTTATTGTTATTGTTGTTGTTATTGTTGCTATAGTAATTTATCTATACATTATTTTAGATGACTAGTCTCTGTACACGTGCGTACACGTGTGTCCTATATAAATTAGAACAGATTTTTTTAAAATAATATAGATAATATATTAAAGTATGTGTACAATGAGTAATAAAAAATATAAAACGAAAAAATTACAAGCTCAGTTTGATGAATAATTAGCCTATTTGAATAAAAGATGATAATTTAAAGGTATTCAATATAGTCCTGAAAATTTTCCATATAAGCTTAATATGCTTGTGCCTTTTTACATGATTTTTTTACATTAATATCATTTTTTCTTTAAAACTCTTCCAAGAACTAACAAAAAGATAAAAATACAATCTGTAAGAAAATATTGTCGAAATAATTTGACCTCAAGTTAGAATAGACTTCAAACTTTAAATATCACTATTTGTCTAATGTAGTTACCAGTTCTAACATGGATGAGTCTATCTAAAAAAAATTAGATACTTGCACAGTAACTTTAATTTGAATATCACCATTTATCTATTGTAGTTATCAGTTCTAACATGGATGATGATATATCTCAGGGAAAAAAAACTTGTACAATTCCATGAATACTCGTTGGAAGTAATAAAGAAAAATTAATTTGAAATATAAAACGACCAGCACTGTATAAACACGTAGAAATAGATCTTCAAGGGATAGTGACTCGGAGAAGAATTTAAAATTCTTTTATATAAAAAGATATAGTGACACTTACTTAAAAAAATGAAAAGACAGAAGAGGAAACTGCAATAATCCTCTTGTTGTTAATATACATATATTCTTATGCTTCTTGTTCTCTCGAGGCGACGTCAACGAGAGGCTAGAGATTTGGAGACATGCTCTTGAGTCTAAAGATTTCAAGTTGAGCAGGACGAAGACGGAATACCTCGAGTGCAAATTTTGGAGTTGAGCCGACGGAAGCGGGAGTTGAAGTGAGGCTTGACTCTCAAGTCATTCCCAAGAGGGGTAGTTTCAAGTACCTTGGATCGGTTATTCAGGGGATCGGGGAGATTGACGAGGATGTCACACACCGTATAGGGGTGGGGTGGATGAAGTGGAGGTTAGCGTCGGGAGTCTTGTGTGACAAGAAAGTGCCACCGTTACTAAAAGGTAAGTTTTATAGAGCAGTGGTTAGGCCTGCCATGTTATATGGAACTGAATGTTGGCCGGTAAAGAACTCACACATCCAGAAGATGAAAGTAGCAGAGATGAGGATGTTGAGGTGGATGTGCGGGCATACAAGGATGGATAAGATTAGGAATGAAGATATTCGAGAGAAGGTGGGTGTGGCCCCCATGGAGGACAAGATGCGGGAAGTAAGACTCAGATGGTTCGGGCACATTCAGAGGAGGAGCACTGATGCACCGGTGAGGAGGTGTGAGCGACTGGCTGTAGTGGGCACGCGGAGAGGTAGAGGACGACCTAAGAAGTATTGGGGAGAGGTGATCAGACAGGACATGGCGCGACTTAGGATTACTGAGGACATGGCCCTTGACAGGGAATTATGGAGGTCGAGTATTAAGGTTGTTGGTTAGGGGAGAGTTGTAAATATTTCTACAGCACAATAGAGTGAGACTAGCGAGTTAGGAGTTAGACTAAGAATGTCATTGGTCGTCTATTGATGCAGGGCTTTACCTGCTAGTTTTACTATACCAGCCATCTTTTTCGTATTTCGTATTCTGTATTTCATATCTCTTCATATCTCTTGTATTGTTGTTATTTAATATGCATTTTTATGGTACTAATATATCGGCTCCTGTTGCTTTTTGAGCCGAGGGTCTCCTGGAAACAGCCTCTCTCTACCCTTCGGGGTAGGGGTAAGGTCTGCGTACATATTACCCTCCCCAGACCCCATTTGTGGGATTATACTGGATCGTTGTTGTTGTTGTTGCTTGTTCTCTATTAGAAAGTTTTTGATAGAATACGAGTTGTTTGGTAAAGAAAAAAACCACTAAAAATATTATTTTCGAAGAGATTTTATTTTACTTTACTATATAAAATTTTTAGACACCTTATTTTGCACTTTTATAGAATACTTTGAAGAAAATTATTATTACTTCAGTAGAATATGAAAGATACAAACAATCACTAATAAGTAAGAAAATTTATGTTGCTGTAAAGAATATAAGAAGGTATAGAAAGGCTATTAATATGGAAGATGAAAGAAACAAAACATAAATGTATAATTACATTTACGCACACAATAACATTATAGGAGTAATATTTGATTGATGGACAAAATGGCCATTCAGTTTTTAATGGGCATTTTGGTCTTTTATTTTTTTTAGGTCTTCACACTTATAATATAGTATATATATATAATATACGATATGATATATGATAAATAATATTACTGAGTAACACGTATTTTCGGTAAAATAATGCTTAGTACTATGCACCTCTATAAAGTACTAATTGAGAATCAGTCGAAAATACAGTCACGTCCTAAAATTTAGGAAAACTGAGTAGGAAATTAATTCCTCTTTCTGACTCAATTGGTCAATTACTCTCTTTGTCAGTTATTTTTTATCGTGAACTTTTTATATGCCTTTTAAATATTCTATATTACTAAAAAATTTGATTTAAAGTATTTTGTGTAGTTTTCAAATGTGCAAATTATATTTCAAAAAACTTAAAGATATTGCATCTAATTTATGATACTGTACCATATAAATTAAGAGGGGAAATTGTACTTATTTTTTTATTCACACATATTCAAAATGATCGACACCACATGTAACGTAGTGGACATATGGTCCCCTTTTGTTCTCTTTGATTGAGTTCTGCAAATTCTTGGACTATTAGAACAGAGTATGTGGTAATGCAATAAAATACAAACTTAGTAGCGGATCGAAAGCTTAATGGGAACGATTGCACTTTTAGATTTGAAAATATAGCTACAATTCTTTTTTATTTTACTAGAATTGTTTTGAAATTATTATATAGGCTTTTAACATATTTATGGATGTGTATATATATATTTTGCTAGATATAGGATGACGAAACATTTCGGGAGCAAATAATAAGAATATCTATTACTCTAACCATGATTAGGTCGGACCTTTAATTAGTTAAACTCGAACAGCAATATTAAAAGGGGACGTGCAGTACTGTAGCACCCGAACAAATAACAACTTGAGAAATTGAAGTTACAGGAAACAAGGTAAAAATAGCACGGGCTAGCCAGTTTTCGGGTTGGTAATTTAAAAATAGTCAGCATTTGTAGAGTTATTGACAAATAGTTATTATTTTGCTGTAACACGGAAAGTTTCAGTATGATATATTGGGGTGCGCATGTGTATGAACTTCCAGCATAATATGTTGGAAATCCAACACACGGAAATTTCCAGCATAATATACTAGAGATCGGAGCACCTGTGTATAAACTTCTAGCATATTATGCTGAAAGTTTACATGTAAAAAATTCGAACTCCAGTATATTATGTTGGAATATTTTTCAAATTTTGAATAGTGTTTTCGTTCAGATTTATATTTGTTTACCCTTAAAAATGAATAACAATTGAATTTATACGCGGGTTTAAGGATATGTAGGTTAATTCAATACAAATGATTAATAACGTTAGATAAGCAAAAAAAGACAGAATAAATGACCAAACCAATGTTAATGGTGAGTCCGGGCTCGGTTAAAGGCTTGACAAGAAGCTCGCATTTAGTTCCTAACTAGTGTTTGTAAAGAACTTATGAACCAAAATAAGAAATTTGAACAACCTTTAGGAACAGAGAAAAATAGATGTATATCGCCTTTGTATGCCTGTTACAATATGTCTAATGAATAATCAACTTCCTTTTATATAGTAAGGGGAGTTTTACCCTAAGTACAATTCTAAAAAAAGGTAAAAATCATTCTTTTTGCTAATCACTGATCTACCGCTGATACATGTTGAGATTCATGCCATGATATCTGGTTGGGCAAGGATATTACTACCCTTCGTTAATCGTGTGCGGTCGTTTGGCCATGCTTTCCGAAGTCTCGTTATTCGAATCAGGTTCGGGGGCATGATCTCGATGGCTCGGGGGCAGGTGTTTTGTTCGAACTTTGATACAGGATGCTCCTGCCTTTGATCTTGAATACACGCACTTACGTCCTCTTTTTCGTTCGCCCCATCGGGAATCGGGGTGTTCATTACCTCCAATTTTACCCGTACACAGATAGTTCCCTCGTTTCTCAAAGGGTAGGTTTACCGAAATAATGAGAAACGACAAATGTTATCTGGTTCCTTCTTCCCTACATTATAATAGAAACGACAAAGAAGCCAAAACGTGCCATCAGTCGCACCGTTCTGACTTTAGACAAGTGTCAACCATCGGCTGGTTGCCTCTGAATGTGAAGCGACGCGAATTTTTTTCTATAAAAGCTCTATTCTTTTTTCTTTTCCTACTTTCTGACCAAGCTTGTACTTTCGATCATTCAAGTTATCACCAACTTTCGTCAAACTTTCTTATCTTCATCATTGTTCTTCAAGTTTTCTTAGTAATTTCCAGGTTTTTACCCAGATTTTCCCCAAATCATTACACTCAACTCTTAATCTACCCTTTTTTTCTTCAAATCCTCAAACCTTTCTAGATAGAAATGGCAAAAACCTCTAAATCAGGAGGCTGCTTCTTCTTCCCAACCAACCACTGATACCGAGGCAGCTACTCCCGAAGTAGTTTCCCTCGAAATAGCTTCTCCCGAGGTGGCTGCCAATGAACTAGCCCCCGAACCGCTCTTGAAAATGTTTATTCCTGGGGGGCTACCCAATTGCAGATGACTTTAAAGTTGAGAAAGCCTTACGTAAATATGATCGGGGTAAATGGGTATCAAGTTACATATACTTCGTGATCAAATACGTCCTTCCCAAGGTCCGAAGGGTCTGTAATTGGGAAAGAGCCCCACTCCTAAAGACGCGGAGGATGAACATGTTATTGAAAGGGTCAAGCCCTTAAGAGAACAACATAAAGCAATAATAGACCGCCTCTCAAGGTAAGATCGGGTGATGATGTAGTTAAAACAAGCATTGTTGGGTGCATCCAACAATGCGAATGGAAGGGCCCAGATTCCTCTTAGTGTTCTCCCAAATCAGACGGCTCAAAGAACAAATAACAACAACCCAATGGATGAAGTCAGTTTCGACGAAGCCGAAGGGACCAGTAGTGGATCTGGGAACAACAACTTGAGTGATCCTTTCAAAATTGAGTTTATGAGATTCATGAGAGAAATGAACGAACATATGGAACAGAACGCGAAGGAGTTTCATGCTCGGATGGATCAAATCACAGGTGCACCACCGGTGTTAAAGGGTCTAGATTCAAAAAAGTATACGAAGTTGCTGTTTAAACCAAGTGCGACACTAGAGTTAATCCCAAAGAGATTTAAGATGTCGGATATACCAAAGTATGATAGGAATTCAAATCCATCGGAGCACATCACGACCTACACCACAGCAGTGAAAGGAAATGACTTAGTTCAACATGAGATCGAGTCGGTTTTGTTGAAAATGTTCGGAGAAACCCTCACGAAAGATGTCCTGACATGGCATTCTCCCCTACATGAACATTCATCGTTTCTTTTGAAATGGTTGCAGATTAGTTCATCATAGTCCATGCTGGAGCAAGAAAGGTCCAGGCTAGAAAAGCATATATATTCAAATTTTCGTAAGGAGAATCTGAGCTACTGCGAGAATTTGTTATTCGGTTCCTAAAAGAAAAGATGTTACTAGTGGTTCCGGACCAGTAGGCAGTGGGGGCATTTACAAAGGGTCTCAACCCACTAAGTTCTGATGCCTCCCGAAAGTTGAAGGAGAGCTTGCTCGAGTTTCAGTTGACCACATGGGCAGATGTTCACAACTGTTATGAGTCGAAGATAAGAATAAAGGACGATAAACTTGGCTCCTCGGCCTCCTCCAAAGGACAAAATTGTGATCGAAATCAGGATAAATTCAAAAGTGATTTTGACATGGACCGGAGACCCACTAGAGGTCATTTCTAACCTTACGAGAGAGGAGATGGGAATTTAATATCGGATTCTAGTCATCAGATAGGTTCACTTTTGATAGAAGGACGTATCTCGATCGGAGTAGCAGATCATTACAGGAAAAAAAGGTATCAGGGTCTCGAGATCCCACATATCCCAAGTTATCTGATTATAATTTTAATATCAGCTTGGTAGATTTGGTGTCGGCAATGAGGAATATTAAAGAAGCCAGGTTCCCGAAACCAATACGATCAGTCCTAGACAAAGAGATCCTAATCAATAGTGCGAATTTTATGGGACTCACGGTCATAGGACTAGTGTTTGTCTACACCTTCTAGAAGAGGTGGCAACGTTGCTAAAAAATGGTCACCTCAGAGGGTTCTTAAGTGACCACACCAAGAACAACTATATGAGAAGCCAGGATAATGCAAAGCTAACAAAACCGGCAACAGGGTCACCTCGAATGACAATCAACATGATCTTCGGAGGGAGCAAAGACAACAGGGTGGCATTTTCAGCAATAAAAAGACGAAAATATCAGTGATTCACGGTAAGAGGGCCCGAAAAGTCTCCGAAGATGAAATTACCTTCACAGAGGAGGATGATGATGAACTTCTTCTACCGTACAATAATTCTTTGGTAATCTCTCTCAATGTTTTAGATTTCATAATTAAACGTGTTTTGGTTTATCTAGTAAGTTCAGCCAAATCATGCAATGGAGAGTGACAACTCGGAGGGAAATTCTTCTGCCCACACGTGCCGAAGGCGTAACAAAGACCACCTTGTTCGAAATGGTAGATGCCGACATGGGTTAAAATGTAATCCTCAAAAGGCTGTGGATACACGAGATAATGGTTGTGTCCTCGACATGTCATCAATTGTTGAAGTTTCTGACACCTGAGGGGATCAAAAATATAAGAGAAGACCAACCGATGGCAAAGGAGATAAAGGCAGTAACTGTTTCCAGCAGCAAGGGCAAAGAAACCAGCAAATAACAATTATAGGAACTGGTGTCTTCTCCATTGCCAATTGAAGATGATAAAGATGAGAAGTCATCGAAATTATATCAGGTGCCGAGATCTTTTCATGTACCAGAAGGGATGGATGCAACCAAGTCAACCGCAGAAGAGCTCTAAACATGTGTCTTTGTACGAAGCGTTTTTGGAAAGGAAATTCCATTTGAGAACGGGGTTGAGTCCTGAGATCAGGTTAAAACTTATAGATTTTCTTAAATCTAACATTGATTGCTTTGCTTGGTCGCATTCAGATATGACAGGAATCCCATTGGAGGTGGCGGTCCACAAATTGAGTTTGGATCCAAACTTTCCTCCTGTAAGGCAGAAGAAACGACTGATAGCTGAGGTAAGAAACATGTTTGTTAAGGAAGAGGTAACCTGATTACTTTACATTGGTCCAATTCGAGAGGTAAAGTATCTGGATTGGCTAACTAACGTAGTAGTAGTGCCTAAAAATAATAACAAATTTAGGATGTGTTTAGACTATAAGGATTTGAATAAGGCGTGCCCCAAAGACTCTTTCCCGTTGCCGAACATTGATCAAATGATGATGCTACAGACGGGCACGAGTTAATGAATTTTCTTGATGTTTATTCCGAGTATAATCAAATTAGAATGAACACGGGAGATTAAAAAACTTCTTTCATCACAAACTTCGGCACATATTACTATAATATGATGCCGTTCGGGCTTAAAAATGCCGGAGCCACTTATCAAAGGCTTGTTAATAAAATGTTTGAAAAACAAATAGGTAGACGATAAAGGTATATATTGATGACATGTTAGTTAAGCCGTTAAATGAAAGAGATCATCTGAAACATCTCCAATAAACATTCGATTTTCTGAGGAAGTACAATATGAAGATTAAACCGGAGAAGTGTGCGTTCAGGGTTAGCTCCGGTAAATTTTTGGGGTTTCTACTCTCACAAAGAGGGATCGAGGTGAACCCTGACAAAATCGAAGCCATTGAGGATATCCTGGACCAGCTAACAAGTGTGAAAGAAGTACAAAGTTTGACCGGTAGGCCGGTGGCTCTAAGAAGGTTCATCTCCAGGTCCTCGGAGAAGTGCCACTTCTTTTCACTTTTAAAAAAGAATAACGACTTCGCGTGGACTCTAGAATGACAACATGCATTGAAGGTACTTATCTAGAGCTTAGTTCTTGTCAGAACCAAGGGAAGGTGAGCAAATACTAATTTATCTAGTGATCTCGAAAGTGGCGGTAAGCGCCATCTTGGATTGGGAAGAAGAAGGTATGCAATTTCCTATTTATTACACTTGTAAAGTATTATCAGGGGTTGAAACATGGTATCTACACCTCAAAAAACTGGTCTTAGCTTTTGTAGTTACCTCTCGAAAGTTGAAGCCTTATTTTCATGCCACCCAATAGCCGTTGTGACAACCTTTTCTTTAAGGAGTATCATTCACAAGCCTGAGTTGTCGGGTCGATTAGCTTAATGGGTAGTTGAAGTTAGTGATTTTGACATAGAATACAAGCCCAAGACTGCATTTAAGTCATAGGTTTTGGCCGATTTTAGTCCTGGGTTATTGCCTTTGGCTGCTACGAAAGCAGTGCTGCTATCGGGAATGGCATTGGGAGTTTGGACCGTGTTTACGAATGGAGCCAACAATTTAAAAGGGTCCAGCCTCAGGGGTTTTTAAATAGTCCTTCAGGGGAAACCCTGAGGCAGGCCGTCAGAACTGTATAATTAACCAACAATGAAGTCAAGTACGAGGCTTTGATTGCAGGGCTTGAACTAGATCTGGGATTAGGTTTCGGGGTCATTGAGATCAAATGCGACTCCCAGCTAGTGGTAAACTAAGTTTATGGAATTTACGACGCCAAAGAAGAGCGCATGCAGCAATACTTGAACAAGATAATTACTTATACGATTAAAAGAGTGGTCAATCATACATATTCCGAGGGAGGAAAATGTAGAGGTAGAGGCATTGGCTAATTTGGGTTCATCCACAGAGATGAAAGGTTCTGATTCGGTGCGGTCGTCCAATTTTTGCATTCGATGTTGGATGTGGACGACTACTGTGAAGTAAATTCAACCAACTTGATTTGGGACTAGAGAAACAAGTTTATTAATATCTCAGACATGGTAAACTACCCGAAGACCCAAAAGTAGTTCGGGCACTATGGACCAAAGCAGCTCGCTACTGTCTTGTTGACAGATAGTTGTACAAAATGTCATTCTAAGGACCATTGTCTCGGTGTCTAGGGGCCTTAGAGGTTGATTACGGGATGAGAGAAGTTCATAAAGGAGTTTGCAAAAATCATTCGGGCACAGATTCACTGGTTCTCAAGTTAGTCAAGGCTGGTAACTACTAGACCTGGATGGAATAAGGCGCTAAAGCATTTGTACAAAAGTGCGACAAATGTCAACACCATGCAGAGTTAGTGCATCAGCCAGTAGAACTTTTGCATTCGGTGGTGTCACCATGGCCATTCATAAAATGGGAATTGACATAGCCAGTCCTTTGCCACAAGGACCCGATAAGGTAAAATTTCTTTTGGTTTTAACTGATTATTTTAATAAGTGGGTTGAATTAGATGCTTACCAGTAAATTGAAGAACGAGAAGTAGTTGATTTTATATGGTACCACATTATCTGCCGATTAGGAATTTCAAAAGAGATTGTTTGTGACAACGGGCCGGAGCTCGTAGGTTCAAAGGTCACAAAGTTTCTAGAATGATTAAAAATCAAACGACTTACATCTTCACCATACCATCCGAGTGCTAATGTGCAGGAGGAGTCAACCAACAAGGTAATCATTCAAAATCTTAAAAAGAGGTTAGAAGATGCCAAGTGCAAATGACCAGATGAACTTCCGGGCGTGCTATGGGCATATTGAACCACGACGAATTCAAGCACGGGTGAGACATTTTTCCCTCGTATATGGTATAGAGTATGTGACACCGATGGAGGTAAGGGAGCTTACCTTAAGGTTTTCTCGGACAAACGAAGAAACAAACAACGAAGCATTGCTGGTCAAGTTAGATTTGCTTGAGGATCACCGGAATCTGGCATACATGAGGATAGTGGCCCAAAAGTAAATGATGGAGAGGTATTACAAACATATGGCAAATCTCTATTATTTCAAATTTGGATATTTGATTCTGAGGAAGGTTACTCAAAACACTCGAGAAGTTAACATCGGGAAGCTGGGACCAACAGGGGAAAGACATTATCGTATTTCATTAATAACTGGTAAAGGCTCATACGAATTGGAAAATCAAGATGGGGTCAAAATACCAAGCAATTGGAACGTGAATCACCTGAAAAGGTATTATTGTTGAAGATCCTCGCTGGTACTGAAAGTATATGCTGCACTATTTTGTCCTTCGAACAATTTTTGTCCCAATCAGGTTTTTTCTAGCAAGGTTTTTAACGAGGCAGAAATTTAAAGCATACTACGAGGGGAGGATCATCAGCAAATGCAAGACAGTCAATATCAAGGCGCTAAAGTTCCTCCACCACTGGATCGACGACCATAAGTTCGTGTGGCAAACAACTTGTGGATGGTTAAATAATCTTTGGTTCGATGGCAAACTTTGCCTCCTAAAACTTAAAGAATATTTAGCCATCCACAAGTTGTCTCCACCGATGAGGTATCAGTATAAAGTATAAAATGAAGGAAAAGGCCTTCCGTGAATGTAAGACTTCCAGTGTTTAAATTCTCATACTTAGTATTCGAACACTGGGGGAGTAATACATGATACAGCACCAAGAGTGCCATATACACTGTGAACCGTTAGAACCAGGATCAATATCTTATCAGGCCCCGGGGAATGCATGATCAGCTCTATAGAAATAAGTTGTATAAGTTAGCCACGTGTATTGGCAGCTTTATTTATTTGAATAAATAGATGTTTATGTAAATGTGCTCTTAAAGATAGAAGGAATAAATCACCTTTTATTCTTATCTTATTTCTTGTCCGAATGATAAGTCAATTTATATTATCCTTTGAGAGTTAATAAAAACTTCAAATGCTTGAGCCGGAATGAACATGAGATGTCCTCTTCAGGAGTACTGTAAACATAAGGGCCTTCTCTTATGAAACCCTCATAGTAAATGGTAGATTTTGGAAGAATTTATGCCAGGAATCGAAGGGTATCAAATGCGAAAATATTCCCATAACTTTCTTAATTAAATGAAAAGGAATGTTTTTGCACAACACTTAGGCAAAGAGTTTCTTTTATCAAAATAGAGTGCCAAAACTTAGTAAAAAGTTTTGACATAATTACAAAAGTTAAAAGAAAAATTTTATACATCATTCTTTTGTTGCCGGAACCCGAAGAGAGAGAAGGGTCTTCATTTTCTCTGGTGCAAGAAGGTTGTACCACTACCGGTTCGGGGCCTTCATCTTCTTCGATTTCCCCTTCAGATCCCGAATACTCAGAATTAGTATTCGAGGAGTCAGATGCAGCGGGACAAGCAGGAAGGTTGTCATGAGCGGTTACCTCCAGTTCTCGGCCTAGGCAACGTAGTCATCAATATTGGCAATGCCTTCTTTGGCCTCTTTCAAAGTCTTCCTCTTCATATGATACATGGCGTAGGTCTTATCGCAGACGAGGTAATCTTCTTGGTCCTGGAGTTTTTCATTGAGCTTCTCAATTTTGGCTTGGAGCTCTTCGTTTTTAGCCTTAATTGCACTAATTTTCAGCCTTTTCTCCTATGAAGAGGGACGCCTTCATCATTAGCCCCTTCTTTATCATCAATGACTAATGTGACCAGTTCAGTTGATGATTTTCTCACCCTCTTCTCCTGATCCTCAGTCGAGGAGGTACATTTCTTCTCTGGTTTCTTACTTTTAGATTGGGGGCTTCAAGAGGAGTCACTCTCGCCAGAGGCTCGAGTAGATCTGCGAGCCCTACTTTGGCTAAGGGCACTTTATGTTACTTGTTTGACCTCCTTGAGGTCATCGAGAGACGTGATGTCGGGGCACACGACGGAACACTTCGGAAGTACTGTGTGGAACAAAAGAACAGTTAACAAATTATTCTTAAGTTGTCGAGATTAAAATAAAGAAAATTCCTTGCATACCATGGTTCTTGGCTCTCCACCCGTATTTGGGAGCCATCTCTTTCCACCGTCAGGATTCTGGCGTGGTAATATCCAGAATCTTCTGTACCCTTCAGTCCAGGACTTGAACCCCTGATGGTTCCCAGCGAGTAGCTGGAACGAAGAAAACTAAAGAAAATAAAATGTCAGCTAAGGAGAATTTTTTTTTTCACAAAAGAAATAAATATACGAAGATTTACGGAAAAGGTTCCTGATTCCGAAAAACCTAACGTTGTGCCGAGATGATGTCCCTAGTAGCAATGAAAATGAACCGTTCCATCCATCCACGGTCATTGTCAACACTAGTAAGAAGGGTGTGGTGGCCATGCTTGCTGAGATTCAACACACCCAGTTTTAGCGCATAGTTAGGGGTGTGCATTCGATTTATCGATTCGATTTTGACTCTTATCGATAATTACTTATCGATTATCGATTTGTATATATGCTTATCGTTATCGTTTCAATAAAGTTTCAATTTTTTCGATTTCGATTTATCAATTTTTGGGCTTATCGATTCGGTTATCGATTACACCAATAAGAAAATTTGCGAGATTCCATGAAAAGTATATCGCTATAAGCACGCCTAACTAATATGGACAAAAAGAAGCTAAAATAAGATGAACACCGTTTATAACATAAAAATTGTATCAACAAGCACATGCAATGAAACTAAAGCAAGGGATCAAATGTATGACACCAACACTCCAACGGTATAAAAAAACAAAACAAAATACATCATCATGGCTATTCTGTTTTCCATTAGTTTGAACTTCATTCCCTTGAGCTTTAAATATGATCATTCCTTAAATGTGGTAGAGGAAATAATAGGGTTAGAGATTTAGGGTAAAGGAAAGGGTATTATAGAATAAGGGTAAAAAAAATTGTCTTTTTAGTATATCTTATCGGTTTATCAATAAACCGATAATCGAAGAGGACAAAATTGAAATCGAAAGCGATAACTCGATAAGAAAAATTTCGAAATCAAAATCGATAAATCGATAATAAATAATCGATTCGATTTATCGATAAACCGATTCGAATGCACACCCCTACGTATAGTTGGCGGAGGTAGGCCGCCGTACACCATATGAATGGGCCTACCTGTTCCAAGCAAACTTGATACCGGTGGCAAAATTCTATAATTATTGGATCAATTCATTCACCCGCTCCTAAGGTGAAAGGACCCAAAGTAAATGGGTACGTGTAGACATGCGTGAACCCCGAGTTCCAGTAGGTAACTCATTCTACCGCATCAGAGATAACAAATTTGACGTTACCCCAATTACATTCCTCTTCACACCATGAAGGTTTGAAGGGCGAATGGAAAAAAAGTATCTACGGACATGCCAGAACCTGTCACTTTTTGAGTTTAGAGGTGGTTTGCGTTCTTGGTGATCAGATGTTGTGCTAAAATGAAGTGGTATGATGGTGTTTATGGTTGGAGGTTCAGACTCAACGTCAACCTCTTTGGTTTTATTTTTCTTTGGGCCTCTACCGAAGAGAAGGCCGGCATTTTCAAAGATAGCATTATGAGAAGACATGGTGGTAAAAGATCTGTGAATAAGTTTTTACTGAGGATGTTGAGTGTTGCAGAAAAGTTCTAGAGAGATTCGGTAAAGAAGGACTTTTGAGAGTTGTGAAAGTAAAGAATAAAAATAATGAGTAATGGAGAAGTTATAGACGACAAAAATTGTAGTCATGATTATCTCAAAAACCGGAGAAATTACTTGATAAATTACGAACAACACATGTTCGGCTTATTAAATGCGAGAATACATGCGCCTTTTCATGATTTAGAGGAACTTTCTCTCCAAGAAAAGAACTCTTATCTATTTCCCGGTAACACTGAGTTGCGTCACCGAAAAGTAAGGAGACTATCTGTATGGGGTAAAATTGGTCAGTGAGTTAGCGGAAAGATTAGATGACACGTGGAATCAAAGACAGGTAGAACGTGAGTCAGAGGTGACTGGCAACCGGGCGCGAGTGTGTGGTTGGTGTTAGTTGGATCCCGACGGCAGAGTAGCGGGAAATAAAGATTCAAAGATTTGATATCGGGTAGCATTTAATGAGCAGCCATTACAGATAATATCAACATTCAAGACCAACCGTTATGCAGCCATCAATGACGATTTTATTCTCATTCAAGAGGAGTTTGATTTGAGGATCCTGTCTCCCTGATTAGAACTATAAATAGAATCATCATTGATGACAAGGATTAAAATTCATTGTAGGGACATGAAGCTTTCTTTACACAAAATCTATGATCTATTCTCTTATTACGCTCAATTGAAACATCATTGCATTTACCCTTGTCATCGGAAAGGTTAAGTTTTTAGTCAGGCTTGTTATCTTTTTAAATTTCTTTTAATAATCTTACCTCTATTTTCGTTCACTTGTTATTTTTGGGCCAAATCGATTCGCTGGTCTATATACCATATTATAAATAAACAGGCAAGGCAACTATGTTAATGTTAGTATGAAAAATGCAAATGTATAAACTAGCTATAGCTTAACTAAGTATGAATTGATAGAGTTGATTATTCTCCGTGACAGCAAATGAAGTATGTGACCGATTTGCCGGCGTTGGTTTTCATGCCAACATGATAACATACCTAACACAGGTGCTAAACTTGCCTTTGGTAAAGGCATCCAACACCCTCACCAACTTTGGTGGCACTTCCAGTTTCACTCCACTTATTGGTGCTCTTATTGCTGATTCTTATGCCGGCCGATTTTGGACAATTATCATTGGTTCCATTATTTATGAGCTGGTACGTACATTTAATTTTCTGTGACTGATCCAATCGGTAAAAGAACAAAATTCTCAACTGTGTGTGTGTGTTTGCAGGGGATGATAAGTATTACCATATCAGCAATCATGCCGCAGCTCCGTCCTCCACCATGTCCAACACAGCAGAACTGCGTAGAAGCTTCCCATCTGCAGCTTTGGGTCCTTTATGTTTGTCTTCTCCTGACATCTATTGGTGCTGGGGGACTTAGGCCTTGCGTTGTCACCTTTGCTGCAGACCAATTTGACTTGAAAAAATCTAAACATGATCAGTCTCAAAGTTGGAATTTCTACAACTGGTATTATTTCTGCATGGGAGTGGCTACACTTGCTGCTCTAACCATAGTAGTCTATATCCAAGACAATGTGAGTTGGGGTTTGGGTTTAGGACTTCCTACCATTGCCATGGCATTATCAATTGTTGCTTTTGTCCTAGGGTCATCTCTTTACAGAAAAGTAAAACCAGGAGGAAGTCCTTTGATTAGATTGGCACAAGTTATTGTTGCCTCAGTGAAGAAAAGGAACGTCGTTGTTACTGATCCTGCTTTATTATATCAGAACAGAGAGTTGGATGCTATTATCTCATCCGATGGCAGGCTTCTGCACACTAACCAGTTCAGGTAAGAGCATTTCAGAATACTTTATAGCATACTCCATTATGTAATATATAGCCCGTCTTTTCAATGGAAAAATGTTGTGGCATGTGTATTTCTTGAGTCCGGAACCAAAATGTGGTTTCTTGAGTCCGGAACCAAAATGTGTGGGGAAAAAAACTGGTGATCAAAATATATATAAAGCTTTATCTAAAGACGCTATACCTTAACAGCCGTTTGCCCAGTTAAGTATATCGCATTTAGCTGAGGCGTTATATTTGAACTCAAACGAGTGGAAAGTATAGCGCCCTAACAAAAGGCGCTATAGTATAACGTCTTTTGTTAAGGCGATGTACTAACAAAAATATGAAATGGACCAGAAGTGATTCGGCACTAGCTGTGATTTGACACAAAAAGAATTATTTTGTTTTGTTACACGAGAAATTACTGTATTTGCATAATATTTATATGATTTATCACAATTTTTGAATTTAACTTTAGAAATCTATTTATTCAAGATCAAAGTCAAATGTTATTTTGTTGTCATTACTGTCGCATAGCACAATTTTTATATGACTTTTTTTACTTTTTCCCAACTCAACCATATTTTATTGTATTGCCAATACAACTATATTTTGTAAAACTATTCCAAAGATCGAGTGTCCCTCAATTTTCAAATTTTAAGAACCGGTCAAAGTCTCAAGCCTCCCTCCTTCCACAAAACTCCAGCTTTCAAAATACTCATCTTTCAACTTTTTAATAAAAAATCATGTCTTAAAATTTTCTCCAATTTTCAAGAGAAAACTTTTCCTCTTTTAGGCAATTACTACTTCACACGCCATGGTCCTATACTCTCCTCTTTGCTATGTTAATTTTAACTTTATGATCTCATCACCTCAACTCCAACAGCTCATTCACTGTTTCTCATGGTCCTTTTTCTAAAACTTTCACAAAAATAATGATATAATCTTATACCTACTGCCATGGGATTCTTGACATGTCTTATCTCTCATTTCACAAAGGACTCTTTGCTCTTTGCCACGAGGATTCTTGACATGTCTTATCTCTCATTTCACAAAGGGCTCTTTGCTCTTTGCCACGAGGATTCGCTGTTTGTTTGTTTATGAAATGTTAGTATAGCGCCTTAACAATAGGCATTATACTATAGCGTCTTTTGTTAGTGCGCTATACTTTCCCGCCTGTTTGAGTTCAAATATAACGCCTTAGCTAAAGGCGGTATACTTAACTAAGCAAACGGTCGTTAAAGCATAACGTCTTTAGGTAAGGCTTTATATATATTTTGGTCACCAATTTGTTTCCACACATTTTGGTTCTTTGAATCCAAAAGAACCATATTTTAGTTCCGGATCATGTATTTCTCAGCTAGCCAGCTATTAAAATTATTACACCATCACATACATCATGTCTATAACAACATACTCTCTCCATACTACTTTACGTAATAATATTTCCTTTTTAGATTTTTCTAAAAAGAATGACCCTTTTCTTAATTTGGAAAAAATTTAAAATAAACTTCTAATTTTAAATTTAATGAGAAGTTTTTGTAGCCAAACAAATATTATAGCATATTTAAGACCATAAATTTCATAATAAGTCACTACAAAAAATAGTCTATTTGCGGAGGGTATTTTCACGTTTTGCGGCGGTCAGCAACCCCCACTAATTGATATTGCGGCGGTCTTCAAAACCCCAGCTGTAAGGTTCGCCGCTATTATTTTGCGGCAATTTTTTACAGGCCGCCGTAACCATTTAACGGAGGTTATTTTCCGGCGGTTTAACCCCCACAAATTAAAATTTTAATCAATGCGAAACTTGTAAAAATATTCAACGGGGTTTAAAACCGCCGCAATATATCTTCGAAATATGGCAAGCTCTATTTCGCGACAGCTTTAACCCCCTCAATTTGTTTATTTAATGGCAGTTGTAACCTTCCCTATTCTATGAAGACCTTTTATTTGGCAGGGCAATTGTGGGGATACCTGTTTTTCTAATACAATATTTTAATTATATTAAATAAATTTTAAGAGGCATTAACATAATACTAAAGATGCATAAATGTTAAGTAACATCCACATATTATAGAATCATAAGCAATTGAGAGATAGTATTGTCATTAATCTCAAAAACTAAACTTAAACACAAAAATTGTCTACTTCTTCTTAGTAGCTTTCTTTTTCTTCTTAGTTCATCATATCAGAAATAAGAAGAAACCTTCTTCTTCTTCTTCTATAACAAAAAAGGAGCAGAGAGAACCTAAATCAAATCACATGAAAAAATTATTGAAATTGGAGCAGAGAAACCTAAATCAAATCACATGCAGAAACTATTGAAATTCAGATATTAGGAAAACGTAATCAAAACCCTAGAGGAATTAAAATCGGATATAAACAGATTAGGAAGGAGAGGGTAGAAAGCTCTAATTCGAGTTGTACCTTTTGTTAGGAGATTCGGTGACAAACATGCTTCAATTCGAGTTGTAATTGCTGGAATTCACATTAAAATCGCACAAATATCAAACTTAGAGGAATTAAAATCGGATATCAACTATTTTCGCAATGCAGACACTGATTTCACACAACTATTTTCGCAATGCACAAATATTTCGCACAAATATTTTCACAATCAGATATCACATTAAATCGCAACGTAGAGTAAACCCTAAATCGTTAGAGTGAAAGACAATGGGAGATTAAAGAAAGAAAGAGAACTTGCCATTTCAGGAGGAGAAAGAATCTGGAAAGCGAACCCTAAATCATTAGAGTGAAGAGCGGAGATTTCTATTGTTGGCGGACATTTCTGGAAAAAAGAGGGAAAGATAAAAATAAAGGCTAGCAGAGATTTATATTGTTAGCGCCTTTTTTTAAGGCTAGCAGAGGTTTCTAAATGCCGCAAATTGAATTTTAGTGCTGAGGTTAATAAGACCCCCCTCCCCTAATTAGATACAATTTGGGGAGGTTAATAATAACTCCCGTAATAAAATCGCCGCAAATAAACTGTTTTTTTGTAGTGAGTATAGCCACATATAGTGGCGTAGCCAGAAATTCTACCAATGATATTCAAACTTTAAACAAGTCAATAATTTTGTTTGCCGATGAATGATGTACACAATTTTTTGTAGATCTTAACTTTTAAATTATAAAACTTATTTAGAAAATAACTTTTAGTTAAAAAAATTACTTTTAATATTAATTATTTATTTTTAAACAAATTTTAAGTTTTAAGAGTTATTTTATTAGGAATTTTTTAGATTGCAAAAGAATCAAATAGACCATACATGGTGCTCTCCATTTAGTTTTGGCAAACAAAATGGGCAGAATTTTGAACTCGTGAATAACACTTCATTTAAACACCCTGAACCGCTAAACTGTCTCACTCAATTGTGTTAAGGGTGTTCAAAGTATAATATATATAACCATATAAGTAATATTTAACGTATATACGCAATATAATATTTTGGCGAAGTTCTTAACATAAGGTGGTTACGCCACTGGCCACATAAATATTGTACCTTGTTTAGGACCACAAGCTTCAAAAGTCTTCATTTATTTCATAAAATTTGTGCCTTGTGAAATGAGTTCACATAAATTTAAATGGAGGGAGGTACTAGCTGATACTCCCCACGTTTCAATTTAGATAATTTAGTTTGACTTGCCACAAAGTTTAAGAAAAAAGAAAGACTTTTGAAGCAAGTGATGCTAAAAGCTTAAGTGGCAAATGCTTAGTGGAGCCATAATATTTGTGTGGCTATTAAAACTTCTCATTATGAGTAAAGTGGTAAAATAAAAAGTTTAAAGTTAAATTGATTTTTTGGAACGGACTAATAAAGAAAGTGTGTCTTTTAAATTGAAACCGAATGAGTAGTGTTTAATTCTACTCCTTTTAATTTCGGTCAGGCATTAATTAACCTACTTGTTTAATGCTGATCTTAATCAAGGTGGCTTGATCGAGCAGCAGTGGTCGTTGATGGTGATGACATAAATGGGTCGTCGAACAAGCCAAACCTGTGGAGGGTAGCTACTGTGCATAGGGTTGAAGAGCTCAAGTGCATCTTTAGAATGTTGCCAGTTTGGGCTGCGGGAATACTGCTAATCACTTCACATTCACATTTGGGAAGCTTTACAATCCTACAAGCTCGCAGCATGGATCGCCATATATCCCACAACTTTCAAATACCTCCTGCCAGCCTATCAATATTTACTGTCTTAACTGTACTCATGGGTCTTCCTCTATATGAGCGTATCTTTTTACCATTTGCTCGTCGCTTCACAGGAAATCCAGCAGGAATTACTTGCTTACAAAGAATGGGCATAGGCTTTGCAATTAACATCATTGCCACTATCGTTTCAGCATTGGTTGAGATCAAACGTAAAGCTGTGGCTGCACAACATGGCTTAATTGACCAACCTACTACTGTTATACCTATTAGTGTATTTTGGTTGGTTCCACAGTATTGCCTCCATGGAGCTGCAGAAGTATTCATGGCAGTTGGGCACCTTGAATTCCTCATTGATCAATCTCCAGAGAGCATGAGAAGTACTGCAGCTGCACTCAACTCGTTAACAACATCTTTTGGAAATTATTTAGGCACTCTCATGGTATCTGTAGTTCACAATTATACCGGTAACGAGCACAACTGGCTACCTGACCGGAATCTCAACAAGGGAAAATTGGATTATTATTACTGGCTTGTGACTGGAGTACAGGTTTTAAATCTCATATATTACATGATATGTGTCTGGTTTTATAAGTATAAACCTTTGGAGGAGCTGACTGAAAGTATCAAGGAAACTGACGTGGAGTTAGCTAACAACAAAAATTCTTCAAGCACAGCAAATTAACTGGTTCTAAAGGTGATAGAGGAGTAGAACAATAACAACAAGGGGAAATGTTAGACCGTGAACAAGAAATCAAGAAAATGGAATAGTGATTTCATCACTTTACTTCCGCCTACTTGTTCACAGCTGTTGTAAATTGACGTATATGCTTATAATAAGTAATATTCCCTCCGTTACAATTTAAATGATAACTTTCTTTATTAGTCCGTTACAAAAAAAATAACATATTTTTATATTTGAAAACAATTTAATTCTAAACTTTCATTTTACAAACTTTACCCTTAATAAAAAGCTTTTATATAGGCATAAAAATATCATGACCCACAAAACTTTTGACCCTAAATTTTTAGGACCACATGTTTTAAAAATCTTTTTTTTTTCTTCTTAAATTTTGTGTCAAGTCAAATTACATCATTTAGATAGAAACAAAAAGAGAAATACTTACTGTAACGGTATATCGTTCTTCCTATTCCCATATTTTTCTTTTCTTCTCCAAGTTGTATGCTAGATCCCAGCCAAGTTTGGTTTGATTTTAATTAGTGGACTTGGTCTTGTTGGAATATAAGCTAGCTATATAGGTTCTCGCTAACATGTCACAAGGTACAAAGAGGATGCATGAAAGAAGATGAACATAAAGCACACTTGATACAAAACAATATTCAGAAGGGGGACAGGGGTATATAGGTACTTAGATGCTAGAAACTAGGTACAACACTAGCTTGGACAGCTGGACTTAGTCACAAGTGTATGAGCTACTAGAAGTTCTACAAATAGAGTCTGAAATAAATATTACTGTTTCGAATGAAATGAACAGTAAATAAGGAAAGAGGAAGGGGACTTCAAGGTCTGCGGACGCCAGCAGATCTACCTCGAGTCAACAAATATGCCAATCCGAGCTGACGCACCTCACGTACAGCTGAGACCAGTACCAAAATCTGCACAGGAAGTGTAGAGTGTAGTATGAGTACAACCAATCCAATGTACTACGTAAGTGTCGAGCCTAACCTCGACGAGGTAGTGACGAGACTATGACAGAAAACTCACGAAATTTAACATGTACAAACGAAGATATACGTGCAACATAACAACAAATAGAGATTACATACGTACGATTCGGAGGGGAAATGCAAAAGGGGGTACGAGGTATGGTAACTATAACAGGAATGACAACATGAGACAGTCAAATAAACCATCAACTAATGAAAACGGATAAACATAATGAATAAAGATAGCACGACATCACCCATCATGCTATTACTCATAGCCCTACCATGAAATAATAATAATGGCATGGTATCACCCTTCGTACTTTTAATATTAATCTCTCCATGAAACGATAAATATGGTACGTCATTACCCTTTATGCTTTAACTCTCTTCTTCACTATGTATTAATCAATAAATGAAGAAATAATCGGCACGACATCACCCTTCGTGCTTTAACACTCTCCCTTACCATGTAGTAATGAATATAAGAATAAGCAAGAATAAATCTTACGTCAAAATGGTTCTGAGATACAAATCCTCAATTTCAAAGAAATACTCCACCATCACCATTTAATTCATCAATGTGGAAAGAACGATCAAATAAAGAACAAACTATTCTAGGCATGAATATCGTAAGTAAAGAAGGCAATAAATTACAAGAAATAAGTCACACCCGCATGCTTTAACCCAACAACAACGCATAAGTACTCCCCACCTCACATATACGTTGTACCCAAATATTTAAACACGTAGCAAATAGGCAAACAAGTCTTAATCTCTCAAGTCAAGGTTCACCAAGAAACTTACTTCGCTCCGCAATCGACTCAAAGTTCAACCATGGCCTTGCCTTTCGAACAAACCTCCGAACCAACCAAATCTAGCAAATTATTAACCAAATGATTCAAAATACGCCTTAAGAACTACCCACGAATGAAAGAGGTTCAATCTAGATCATTATTGAAAAGACAACCTCGGACCCGCTTGGTCAAAATCCAAAATTCGGACCAAAATCCGATTACCCATTCACTCCCGAGTCCGGTTATGTAATTTGTTTCTAAATCCGACCTCAATTATCGATCTAAATTCTAATTTTACAAAAATTCCTAATTCTATCCAAATCCTCAATTTCTACTATAAAAATCCTAGATTTTAGGTTTGAATCTTATGAAATGTAATAGGTAATTAAAAGGAAGTAGGTTAGAGATACTTACCAATGAGTTGAGGAAGAAAAACTCTTGGAAAAATCGCCTCTAAGGTTTTTAGGGTTGAGAATTTGAAATAATGAGCTAAAATCCCATTTTTTCCTTCTTAAGTCCAGGTGCAGATATCACAAATGCGACATGATTGCGAACCCCGCAAATATATGAAAGTCGTCGCAAATGCAAAGATTCCCATCTCTGCTGCCATCGCAACCAGCACTCATACCTTAACTTGGCCGAGCGAAACTTCTAATTTATTATTTCTATTCTACAATACAAGTAAAACCAATCTAAAATTCAACAAAAAATCTTGATTTTTTCTGAAAAAATCTTAGCATAATTTCAGCTTGTTAAATAATATATCTAAGATCAACTAAATGAAACCATGACAATATCTGGACATTAAATTCTTGACTCTTCTATGTCAATGAAGCCTCTTAGAACTACTGAATAATAAAAGACTGAATTTTAAAATCAATGAAATTCATAAACTAGAATGGAGCTCATCAAATCTGCTCCATGGGAGGAGAATATCCTAGCTCGTAAATTGACATAGGTTAATGTAGGTTCCTACAAGTAGAATGTCAGTACAACATAATTGTTCTTAGTAAGTAAAATAATCCTCTCACTAAAATTGAAACGAGACTCTGAATGAAATACGTTGGCAGGATATGATAAAATTCTAAAAAGTTTCTTTATGAGCAGTTAAAACAAACAACTCATATTTGTGTTGTAAAAATTCTTCTTTCTTTTATTCATGAAAATTCTTCTTTCTTTCTTTTATTTTCTTGTCTGGAACAACTCAAACATATAAACATTTAAACTTTTTCTCCAAAAAATACTTGTAAGTTCCCAAAACATGTTCTTTATTTTTTTTTCTTTTTAGGGAGTACCATTGATTTTGACATTCTTTCTTATTTTTTTCTAAGAATATCACCATGTGATCAATAATGGCGGATTATCCCAGCCCAATCGCCTGGATCCCATTCCTAGTGGTGCTTCATAGTTTAAGGTTCTAGCATGCTTGCATTCTTGTGCTTATTACCGGTGCATTTCTATCATAGGGACCGGACCAACGATACACTAATCCTACTCCATCACGAGTAGTTTCAGGATTACATAAGCCACTAGAGACTATACGCCCTTCTTAGAAATCTAAGGAAACTTCCAAAATATTTTTATGAGCAATCTTTTAATCATAAAATCTAAAATAATATTATTTCTTCATAATGCTCATCAAAACAGTTTTATCTTATGAAAGAAGCTTCAATAGTTTATAGTATTAAGAAAATATATGCAAGTCATAAAATGCATGCGACATAATTTATGAAATAATGAACCTTTCTTGTAAGATTAAACAGGATAATCCTTTAAATACTTTTCTATAGTTCTAATGAATAATGTGAGTCCGCTCTCTCTAATCAAAAATGCACCTTGACATTCTATATGATTTAATAATAATATGTGGTATGATATTTGTGAGAAGACAACTTTAATAAAAGTATTATCTCAACTCACCTTGATTTTTCCCTTTCGAATACTTTAGTCACTCAATTTCAAGGGATTCAATTCACCAAACCAATCTCTACATTGGTAATTCAAGAATGAATTCTAAAAGTTTCAAAATTTCAAGCTTTGGAAGCCCTAGGTTTGCTTCTTTCTCAATTTTCCAAAGTTTGTACTTAATCTATATTTTTGTAGTATATTATAGGAATGGATATCAACAAAAATCTTCCCTAATAATCATAGTTGAAAGCAGATTGCGGAGTTTAACTTGAATCGCCTTGTTCGCGAATCCTTGTTGAAAATCTAGTGATTCCAAGATGTAATCTTGTTAGAATCGATGTTTGGAAGTAGTAATTTAACTTTAATTGCATTAAAAACTCACCTTATGTAGTATAGGAACTCTTGGATGACTTGGGATTGAGAGAGAAGGTCTAATCTTTGAAGAATGAAGTTATTTTCTCTTTCCTTTGTCCCTTTTTATACTTGGAGCAGGGTTTATGAGTGGCCACACGTAGCTATGCGTGGCAACACGTAGCCACACACATTCCCTTATGGGTGGCCACGTGTAGTGTGCAAACGCATGGTCAGATCCCTTCCCTTTTTCCTTGGCTTTCTTGCCGGAAAGGCCACGTCTTCTATATTGCTTTTCCATGCACAACTTGTGCGGTTTTTGGCTTAGGTGTGCGTGGCCTTGGACCCCTTCCATGTGTCTGTTGCGGAAGCCAAATGTATATAGTGTGAATAAGTCACAACTACTATACCAAAAATTATGACAGCCACCAAATAATAAATAAGACAATAAAACAACAATAAAGGGAACACCAGAATTTACGAGGTTCGGCTAATTTTGCCTACTCCTCGGACACAACCAATATTTTATTTCACTCCAAAAATACAAGTGAAATAATACTAAAGAGAGAAGATACAAATGCCTTAAACAGATGAGAAGGCAAATGAGAGGTGTGTTTCAATCCTAAACATTAGGCCTTCTTTTATAGGGGAAAAATCCCCCCAAACTTAACTCCCAACCAATGTGGGACTTTGGCATTTTGCCAAACTTCAACAAATCTCCACCTTGGCAAAATTCCACATTTTCAATTCTCTCTCAATAACAAATTTTGGTTGTGTCTTCATCTTCAATCTTCAGTGTTCAACAATGTTGATCAAATCCAAACAATGTTGAAACTTGACCGCAGTCACCACCTTTGTCAGCATATCAGCAGGATTCTCTGTAGTATGAATTTTCTTCACCGTGACTCCACCTTCTTCTATGATTTCTCGTACGAAATGATACCGAACATCAATGTGCTTCGTCCTTGCATGATAAACTTGGTTCTTCGCTAATTGAATAGCACTTTGACTATCACAAAAAATTGTGATACCTTTTTGTTCAACACCAAGCTCCTTTAGCAATCCTTGAAGCCAAATTGCCTCTTTCACAGCATCTGTAATAGCCATGTACTCTGCCTCTGTTGTAGACAAAGCAACTGTTGACTGCAAAGTAGACTTCCAACTAACTGGTGCCTTTGCAAAAGTAAACACATAACCAGTAGTTGATCTTCGTTTGTCCATATCACCCGCAAAATCTGAGTCACAATATCCAACTACAAACTGATTGTCTTCCTGCTCAAAAACTAACCCGACATCTACAGTATTATGAATATACCGTAGAATCCACTTCACAGCTTGCCAATGCTCCTTCCCTGGATTGTGCATATATCTGCTAATAACTCCAACAGCTTGTGAAATGTCAGGCCTTGTGCAAACCATTGCATACATCAAGCTACCAACAGCATTTGCGTATGGTACCTTTGACATATACTCTCGTTCAGCTTCATCCATTGGCGACATAGTAGTACTTAGCTTAAAATGGGGAGCAAAGTGGAGTACTAACTGGCTTAGTCTTGTCATCTATGCCAAAACGTTGTAGTACTCTCTTCAAATATTCTTTCTGAGATAAACAGAGTTTCTTTGAACGTCTATCTCTAATTATCTCCATGCCAAGAATTTTCTTTGCCTCACCCAGATCCTTCATCTCGAACTCCTTCTTCAGTTGATTCTTCAATTTATCAATTTCTTCCGAATTCTTGGAAGCTATCAACATATCATCAACGTATAGGAGAAGATATACAAAGGAACCATCTTTAAGCTTGCGCAAATACACACAATGATCGTATTTGCTTCTCTTGTACCCTTGCCGCAACATAAACTCGTCAAATCGCTTGTACCATTGTCTAGAAGATTGTTTCAATCCGTACAACGATTTTTCAAGTTTGCACACCATATTTTCTTTTCCAGCAACTTTGAATCCTTCTGGCTGAGTCATGTAGATTTCCTCCTCCAAGTTTCCATGTAAAAACGCAGTTTTTACATCCATCTGAACTAGTTCCAAATCCAATTGTGCTACCAAAGCCAACATAATTCTAATGGAGGAATGTTTTACAACTGGAGAAAACACTTCATTGTAATCAATTCCCTCCTTTTGAGCATATCCTTTGGCCACCAATCTTGCTTTGTAGCGAACATCTACTTGGTTAGGAAATCCTTCCTTCTTTGCAAATACCCATTTGCACCCAATTGCTTTCTTTCCCTTCGGGAGATTGGCCAATCTCCATGTATGATTCTGATGAAGGGACTGTATTTCATCATTCATGGCAATCCTCCACTTATCTTCTTCTGAACTTTGGACAGCGTCTTTATAAGTAGTAGGAACATCATCAGCTACAATTGAGGTTGCACAAGCAACCGTCTCTATGAGACGAACAGGTTTCGTTATTGTTCTTTTTGGCCTGCTGGTTGCTATTGATTCAAGTTGTTGTTGAGATTCCTGAGTTGGAATCTCCTCTACTGGCTCTCCTTCCAGAGGGTAATCTTCATTTGTTTCCTCCTCTGCTTCTTGTGTAGGAAAAATAAATTTTCCCTCAAACTCCACCTGCTTAGAAGCACCTTCATTTTGTTTGGTATCTTCTGTTACCTTATTTACCATAGCAAATTCATCAAAGGTAACATCTCTGCTGAATATTACTTTCTTTGTCATAGGGCACCATAAGCGATATCCTTTGACTCCAGAAGTAATTCCCATAAAAATAGCCTTCTTTGCCCTTGGATCCAATTTTGACTCCGTCACATGATAATATGCAGTTGAGCCAAACACGTGCAAAGAGTTATAATCTACAGCAGGTTTTCCGTACCATTTTTCAAATGGTGTTTTGCCATCAATAGCAGCAGATGGTAGACGATTAATGAGGTGACATGCATATGTAATTGCCTCAGCCCAAAATTCTTTGCCCAAGCCAGCATTGGACAACATACACCGTACCTTCTCCAGCAAGGTCCGGTTCATACGTTCTGCCACTCCATTCTGTTGTGGTGTATGTCTAACAGTGAAGTGTCGGACGATGCCATCATTTTCACAGACCTTATTGAAATGATCATTTTTGTATTCACCTCCATTGTCTGTGCGAATACACTTGATCCTCCTGCCTGTTTGATTCTCCACCATCGTCTTCCATTTGAGAAAAATTCCCAGCACTTCATCTTTGTTTTTCATTGTATACACCCACACTCTTCGAGAAAAATCATCAACAAAGGTTACAAAATAGTGCTTCCCACCCAATGAAGGTGTTTTGGAAGGACCCCAAACATCAGAGTGTACATAATCCAAAATGCCTTTAGTATTATGGATCGCTGTACCAAATTTAACCCTTGTCTGTTTCCCTTTGACACAATGCTCACAAAACTCCAAGTTGCAAGCCTTTACTCCTTTTAACAATCCTTGATCTGATAGAGTTTTCAAGGATTTTCCTCCAGCATGTCCCAAGCGCATGTGCCATAGCTTGGTTGCTTCTGCCTCTTTGTCGTCACTGGATGTTACTGTCGCTGTCCCAATAACTGTACTGCCACGATAGCGGTACATATTATTATTCTTCCGATTAGCCTTCATTACCACTAGTGCACCGGAGCATACTCTCATCACTCCATTTTCTGCAATGATTTTGAACCCTTTTGATTCTAGGGCTCCCACAGAGATGAGATTCTTCTTCAAATCCGGTACATATCGAACATCTATCAATGTTCTGATCATTCCATCATGGTTCCTTAATCGTATTGAACCAATGCCATATGAGGTAAGAGGGCTGTTATCCGCTGTGTGGATGACTCCATATTCTCCTTCTTGAAATTCCATGAACCAGTCCCTGTTGGGACACATATGATAGCTACAAGCCGAGTCCATCAACCATATGTCTGATGATGTTGATGACTCTGTTGTAACTAATGAGAAGTCTGAATCATCACAATCAGCTACATTTGAATCCATAATGGCCTTTCCATTGTTATGTTTGGCCTTATTCTTCAACTTCGGACAGTCTTTCTTCCAGTGCCCTTTTTCTCGACAAAAGGCACATTCATCTTTGCTGGGTCTGGATCTTGACTTGGATCTTCCCTTCTTTGTCCTCGTTTGATTTTGAGGACGACCCCTCACAAATAGTGCTTCTCCTTCTCCGCCCTTCTGTTTTTCTCGCTTTCTTTGTTCATAGCTGTACAAAGCCGAACAAACTTCTCTGAGAGAAACTTCGTCATTTCCATGGAGTAGAGTAGTTTCAAGGTGCTCGTACTCATCAGGAAGTGACGCCAACAACATCAAGGCCAAGTCACCATCATCATAAGTTGTATCCATATTTTGCAAATCTGTAACCAACTTATTGAAACTGGTGATATGTTCATTCATCGTGGTACCAGGAACATAGGTGAAGTGAAACAGTCTCTTCTTCATGTACAATTTATTTTGACTGTTTTTCTTCAAAAATTTATCCTCCAGTGCTTTCCATAATTTACTTGCAGAAGTTTCCTTTGTGTATGGATATTTCTGCTCTCTAGCAAGGTAGGATCGAATGGTACCGCAAGCAACACGGTTGATAATTCTCCAATCTTCTTCTCCAATAACATCTGGTTTCTTTTCTTCAATGGCCAGATCTAGCCCTTGTTGAAAAAGGACATCTAGAACCTCGCCTTGCCACATCCCAAAATGTCCGGACCCGTCAAAAATTTCTACCGCAAATTTCGCATTTGACACAATTCTTGTCATAAGCGAAGATGCCAATGATGACGTATTGTTGACACTTGATGTAGATTCTTCTTGTTTATTGTCCCCCATATTTGACACAAATATTATTTAATAGCTGACGACACAAATCAAGATTATTTCCTTTCTGATGTAGAAGATCAGACTAAGCTGCAACTACAGAGCATACTCAGACAGAACCTTGACTCAGTTACCAAGATAAATCTTTTCTGATGTGGAAGATCAGACTATGCTGCAACCACAGAGCATACTTAGACAGTACCTTGGCTCTGATACCAATTGTTGCGGAAGCCAAATGTATATAGTGTGAATAAGTCACAACTACTATACCAAAAATTATGACAGCCACCAAATAATAAATAAGACAATAAAACAACAATAAAGGGAACACCAGAATTTACGAGGTTCGGCTAATTTTGCCTACTCCTCGGACACAACCAATATTTTATTTCACTCCAAAAATACAAGTGAAATAATACTAAAGAGAGAAGATACAAATGCCTTAAACAGATGAGAAGGCAAATGAGAGGTGTGTTTCAATCCTAAACATTAGGCCTTCTTTTATAGGGGAAAAATCCCCCCAAACTTAACTCCCAACCAATGTGGGACTTTGGCATTTTGCCAAACTTCAACAGTGTCGTCATGGCTGCTCGCAGGAATGTCCAAATGACAAATACGATTTGAAGTGTTTGAAATAAAACTCGCAGATCTTTAATTTGATATATAGGTCATAATTCAATACGTTTTCTACTGGGAGATATGATCGTCTTAAGTTAGGGCATGTGCGACAATGATCATCTTCTTCCTTAAACAATTCCAACTTGTTTCAAACTACTTTAATCTCTTCCAAACATCCATTCAACCTCCCGAACAAAAGATTTAGATTTTATTCACCTGTGTAATTTTTCGAATATCTTTGTGTCCAACTTAGAGCTTGAGCGAGAACATAATACTTAGAGATAATTTTCCGGACTTTACACACCACCACCCTCTCACCTTCATCTCTCACATGATCACTAACATCAAGCCACCAATGACCCTCTATATATCACCTTCTATTATTCTAAGATAGAATATTATTCTCTATAGCGCTTAGAAGCACGACATTTGTATCCCTCGTTGTCGAGCTTGAGTGTTTTAGCGTTTAGGAGTTGTTTTTTATTTCACCCTAAATTGCACACTTTTAGTACTAACTTGAGCAGCCATCTAAGCAAAATAAAGATCTCAGCAGTGTCTATGGGGTCTAAATCGGATTATGGATAGATATCCTACCAAAGTTACCCGAAGGTAACCTACTTTAAAATTTGCATTCCTTTACTTTTTGTGATCATGGATGACTAACAGCTTGTTTAGATGGTTGTTCCTCATTGTATCATATTGTATTGTTATCCCAAAATAATATTTATTTCGATTGTTTCATTAAAACTGGTTATATTGTATTGTTAAATTCATTGTTTCGGAACAATGAAAAATCCCTTTTTCGAAACAACCGATTTGGTGTGGTGAGTTTATTTCCTATTTTTCTTTCCAATTATGCCCTAACTTATTACTCCACAATTCTATTTTACCCTTTATCTTTTTTTTATTTTAACTCCAAATCTCCAACCTATAACCTACTTTGTTTTTTTCCAGACCAATGCTAAAGGTGTTTGCCGCCTTCTGTTTTATTTTTTCTCCTAATTTGCCTTTAACTCAATTCTAATTAGATGTGCTCCTTTGTTTTGCCTTCTTCTATCTCGCTCCTTTGTTCTGCTTTCTTAAGGTGTTTTGCCTTCTTTTGTTTTGTTTTTTCAAATTATTTTTATACATAAATTTTGATAAATTTAATATTTAAATAATTGAGGATATTTTAGTAAACTTATCAGTTACAATACAGTACGATACAACCAAACCAAATAACAAAATATTATTTAATAATAACAAACAATACAATCTATCCAAACATTGTATTCATAAAATGATACGGTACAATACGATACAGTACAATATAATACATTATAAAACGATGGGATACAATGATCCAAACAGAGTGTAAATGCAAATTTTCTTGTAAAGAATTAATGATTTTGTAAATATATTTCCAAAAGTTGGCTCACATTTTAAAAAAGAAAACAAAGGGGAGGAAGAAAGTTGAGGAGGTAAGCGGAAGGTGAAGAGAAAATAGATCACATATGGCAACAAGGGAAAAGCTCATATTTACTTCTTTTTTCTACTAGCATGTAGTTTTCTTATTGGTTTTGGTTTGTAACGTCAAAGAATCACAAGATAGAGATTCGCACACAATTATAGATTCCGAGCTGTAAAATTTATGTTTAATTGGTAAAGTTTGAATAGTATGAGTTGATAAATAGGTACAATGGAAAAATAAGGTGCCAAATGAAATATTACGCGAAATTTAAAAATAGCCAAATTTACAAGTGGTCATTCAAAAATAGCCACGGTTTCAAAAGTAATCGAAATTTAGTCACTTTTTATGTAAAGATAAATGTGAACGAAAACACTGTTTAAAATCCGAAATTTAATAATATACAACTTTCGCGTGTTGGAGTTCCAGCATAATATGCTGGAAGTTCATACACAGGTGCACCGAACTTCAGTATATTATGCTGGACCGATCTCTGTTGCAGCAAAATAGTGGTTATTTTTCAATGACTTGGCAAACGCTGGCTATTTTTGAACGACCAGTCCGAAAATTGGCTAGCCCGTGTTATTTTACCCAAATTTGAGGGATCGTCACGGTCTAGCCATTTTTCGGACTGGTCATTCAAAAATAGCCAGCGTTTGCCAAGTCATTGAAAAATAACCACTATTTTGCTGCAACAGAGATCGGTCCAGCATAATATACTGAAGTTCGGTGCACCTGTGTATGAACTTCCAGCATATTATGCTGGATCGGTATACTTTGCTGGCTCTAGTATAATATATTGAAGATTGGAGCACCGGTGCTCCAAACTCCAATATATTATGCTGGACAGTTATATTATACTGGAACTTCAGTATATTATGCTGGAGTCTTTTTCCGGATTTTGAACAGTTTTTTCGTTCAGATTTATATTTACATGAAAAGTGGCTAAATTTTGATTATTTTTGAAACTCTGGCTATTTTTGAATGACCACTAATCTGGCTATTTTTGAATTTCTCCCAAAAATGAGCCAGCAGCAATTTGGGCTTTATGTGCCTGAAACAGAAAAGGAATTTTTAACTCTCATAGCAAAGGTTAACACCTTATTTATTTTAAATAAATACCATTTAAAAAAATAATATTCTATAGATAACTTTTAAGGTTTATAGCAAAATATTTAATTTTGGTTACCTGCTAGCCCTAAGCCACTAAATACGCTAATTAGTTACACTATTTTCTTTCTCTCTCTACTTTGATACATCCCATTCTCTCCCCCATCCCACTAAAATTTCCGATCTCCTCCTCCTTCCACCAATTTTCTTTGTATCCCTTCCTACTTTTTCCTTCCTTTACACCAGCGTGATGATCCTTCCGCCACCGTTTTTGGTTGGTTTTCCGATCGCCGAAAAACCTCTTTAAGACCCTTTTTAAAGGATACTGCTTCGTCCGGGTTGATGCCTTTACAAAGCTCCTTCCCATTGAAGAAATCTTGAAGTAATTGCTGAACTTTGGGAATCCTAATTGATCCACCGACGAGAACCACATCATGAACACTGCTCTTATCCATATTGACATACCCTCAAACACTTCTCCACTGGCTCCATACACTTCCTGAACAAATCCATGTTCAGCTCCTCAAATCTCGCTCTAGTAATAGTCGAGTAAAAATCAATACCTTCATACAAAGAATCAATCTCAATTGTGGTCTGTGCAGTCGATGACAGAGTCCTCTTCGCCTTCTCACAAGCAGTCCTTAAGCTCCTTAATGATCCTTCCGCGGTCTTTTTTTTTTAAATTGTAATTCAATGTATCTCACTGTATTCCATGTATTTTATTGTATTCTCTGTCTTTTTTTCATTGTATTTCAATGTATCCCATTGTATTCTATGTATTTCATCGTATTCACTGTCTCGCTATATGCCATGAATGTATTCATAAGTTTTTTTTAATTAATATAATTTATGTATTCAGATGTATTATATAATTTCTCTAAAGATTGCTATGTTTTGGGGGTATTTTTTGGTTGAGAATCTTTTTTATAACTGAAAATACAAATTTTGTGTGTTATAATTGAGTTTGTTGAGTTATATTAGGAGTCTATTATATTAATTGATTCACTTTCCGTTTTAAAAACAGTGTAATCTCCTATTTTACGCCGTGAATAGAGTCGAATACAATAATCTGTCCAGCTGTAATCCCATGTTTCACTCCATGAATACAGTCGAATGCACTCAAATACAACAACTGATTAGCCGGACTTCCCTGATTCGCGCCTATTTTTGCTACTGTATTCATGAATACAATAGCTTAAATACATAAAATACATCTTATAACCATATAAAAGTTATTAAAAATCCGCAATATAGCATCAGCAGCAATTTACCAACACTTTTTACTTCCTTTTGTCACTTTCTATTTTCTTTTAGATTTCCTTTATATTCATTTCTTATCTTCATTCCCAAGCCAAGAAAATTCCACTTTCAAAAAATAGATAGAGGTTTGAGAAGACAAAGTCATTGCAGCAGCTAACCAAAGGAAGAGTCAGTAGACAAATGGCCGCTTCAAGTGGCGTAGGGATTTTATGGCAGTCGAATTTTACTCAGTGTCAAAGACCCACATTGGTTTTCTCTACATCACCCCGCCGATGCATTCCATGTTATTCTTCTACTGCAACTACCATCAGGATGACTGTTTCAGTTGGTGAAAAACAGAAAACCTTTACTCTTCAAAAGTCTGAAGAAGCTTTTAATAAAGCTAAGGTATGACTAGATTTTATGTGTACGGCTTCTTTGCTCTTTATTGTGCTTTTGAAATTATAAGATTAGAACTTAGTTGCCTTCAAGAATTGGCTTTTCCTTGCTAATAATTTTGATAAAAAAAATAAATTTTCTGTTTTTTTTTTTTTTTTGAGGTGGGGATTGTGTAGAAAAATATTCTGTCACGAATGGCATCAATCTGCTGAAATGATGGTGTGATAGTCCCCTAGTAATTGACTTGGTTTTTGGTTGAGACATTATGAGTATCTTTTCGTGTCTAAAATAGGGATATTGGTGGTACATTTGTTATGTTTCGTGATAGTTGTTGATGATTAATTCCGTTAGCTTGCCCCAATCTTTGGGAGCGGGACCAACGCTCAACCGAGGAAACACAGTCAAGCAAGCCTACATAGTGCCTAAAAATAATACGTAGTAGACCACCAACAACATAGAAACAATGCTAATTTCCATAACTTAAAGAGTCCCGTTGATTGTTGACAAAAATGATACAAGTTAATAGTTTTAAGTGGAAACAAAATGACAAAACAACATTTAAATTCCCTCATACATACATGACCCACAATTTGTTTACGAAGTCTCTAAATTGTCATGAGTAAGGTAAAGAAATGACGGGGACAAGACCCTGGCTATACCCAAAAATAATATACAAAAGATCAAGATACAACACGAGGGCCCCGGTGTAGAGTACGGCTCACCACAGTCTATGTGTTGTCGGCTGAGGTACTACCTACATCCATTAAAGATGCACTGCCCCCGCAAAAAGGACGTTAGTACATATGGAATAGTACTAGTATATAAAGCTAAGTACTCTCACATGAAATGGAATGTCAACAACTCAACATAAGAAGAGAACACATGGAAATAGGGAGAAAAATCGAAAGAAATTAATATGACATGTCAAAACATAAGGAAAAAGTGTAACATAAGTAAAACCTTAAAATAAACATTGACATTTTTAGTTGGGACATCATTTAGTTACCGAAAGGAACATATAATCACCATGTGCGCGACATGGCGTCTGATCTCGGTTCGATCGGCTAAGCCATCTCACCACATTGCTGTGTGGATCGACGTGTCTTTGCTAGCAATACATTTATCCCAATTAAGGGGCATAATCTCATCACAGTGCGAAGGGACTCATTCCCAATCGTCTTTCTACGCCGGCACGTATAGTTTCAGATATATGTTTTTGCAATATATACCTTCTCGGTTACATGATAATACTCCCAAAAATATTTCTTTAAAATATCTCATAAAACCTTTCTTTTCATTGTCACTTTTGGACATATATCATCATTCCCACTTTTGGCAAAAATAGCCACATATCATCTTCATCCTTTCATTTTATTCACATGCCATGAATTTTTCGAAGGTCATAATAATGTATTTAAAACATTGTAAAGCCATAAGTACAAACGCATGAGTACATAAAAGCTTAAACACTTGAAATAAATTTCAAAGAGGAGAGCATAACGATGGCAAGTGTAACATAAATCGAGTTCGTACGCTTTTGGTAGTTCAAACATTTGAGGCAATTCAAAACAAAAGGAATAAGAACTTGAACAAACCATACTTGGAGTTGATAAGGAGTTCATGAAATCCTATTCTATGAACTGCTATAGCCAAACATACCTCAATTAAGCTTATTAGTGATCCTACAACCTCCCCTACTCTTACAACTTTAATCTACGTCAACACAATTCAATTAGACCAATATTAGTAAGAATTTCCATACTTTAGGTAATTTAGGCTTTTTATCAAACACTTCCTCCTTCAATGGAATTTCTTCATCTAACAGCCACCTTTTATACCAATAAATCACCTTACACTCATCCTTAGGCAACCCATAACCTCCATTACCACATGCATGCCCAACAATTCACTCCCAACCCATCAGTCTCATCAGTTAAACCATTTTACAATCTTTAACACAACCTAGGTTACGTATGGATTCCGATCACCATCTTATAAGTCCTAACACATATTTCTTACATAAATAATCACCATAAAGTAGTTAGAGATGGTAGACATACCTCTTGTAGTCAAACTCATGAAAATCCAAACTTGTGGTGTTCTTGACCAATATGAGAATTTGAATGGAAATCTATGGACTTCCAAAATTAATCCTTGTTAATATAAGTGTTTTGGGAGTAGTAATAAACTCAAAATACTCCAAAAACATTACCTTAGTTCATGGAAGGGATATATGGGACAAATTTCTTTTGTTAGAACAAGCCCTAGATCAAAGAAATGAGGTAGCCACTCTCTCTCCCCGACCTTGGGGTATTTAAAGGGTCCCCGTGTGATGTCGTGCACCTGGGCAAGTCAGAGTGCAGCGGGCGTGCAGAAATCTTTCTTCTGTGCGCTGTCGCGCACTTGCCAACCCCAGCACACAATTGAGTGCCTATATGGGACAGTGTCTAGTAAAATGGCCATAATGTTCTGTAAAATATCCAAATGACAAACGGTTGCGTTGGAATCTAGACTCAAAGAGCTTTTATTTGATAGGTAGTTCACCACATAAATCATTATACGTTGGGAGTGGTACTCATATGAAGTAGGGTCTTGTGCAAACTCATTTGAAACTTTAGCTCATTGTGTAGTTCCCAACTTGGCTTAGTTCTAGGGCTCTCCTTAGACCCTAAACCACATCTAATACACCTCCTACATTTACTATCATGATTATCTAAGTTGGTTCTAGTCCATAATCTCTTATGGAAGGCAAAAAGGAAATTAAGTAACTCATGAGCATGCTTTAAGGCCTCAGACTTATAGATAATTTTTAGGGGCCTTACACTTGATGAATGTGATCAAGTAGTAAAATGTATGTGCTAAAGCATGTCTTCTGGTTTTTACTTCATTAAAAAAGAAAGCATGTTTTCTGGTTTTTGGATCACTTTTTACTTTTGGTGACCATATCACTCGAAATCTAGTTACAATGGTTGGTACATGTAAGGAGAAACTGCAAAAGCTTTCCATTTTTTTTACGGGAAATTTAGAAGCATCGTGAACTTAGAAAGAAATGAAATTTAATAATAGTTTTAGTCTTTAGGTTGAAAAAGGGAATTATAACATAAAGAAGCTTATGCATGAAAGAAGGGTGTAGAATAAACTAGTGAAACAATGTGTTCCGATCTGATTTATATTTCGTATTTATGAACCTTAAATCAGTATTATGAAAAGCCATCATTTCACCATGCGCTTCAGAGAAATATGCGCTTCAAACAATGACGTATACAATAATCGAAAAGAGAAGTGGATTCTTTGAATCTCAACGTTGAGGAGTTGGACTAATGCTAGCGTCATTGTATACTGTATGCTGAAATTTCTACCGCAAATTTCGCATTTGACACAATTCTTGTCATAAGCGAAGATGCCAATGATGACGTATTGTTGACACTTGATGTAGATTCTTCTTGTTTATTGTCCCCCATATTTGACACAAATATTATTTAATAGCTGACGACACAAATCAAGATTATTTCCTTTCTGATGTAGAAGATCAGACTAAGCTGCAACTACAGAGCATACTCAGACAGAACCTTGACTCAGTTACCAAGATAAATCTTTTCTGATGTGGAAGATCAGACTATGCTGCAACCACAGAGCATACTTAGACAGTACCTTGGCTCTGATACCAATTGTTGCGGAAGCCAAATGTATATAGTGTGAATAAGTCACAACTACTATACCAAAAATTATGACAGCCACCAAATAATAAATAAGACAATAAAGCAACAATAAAGGGAACACCAGAATTTACGAGGTTCGGCTAATTTTGCCTACTCCTCGGACACAACCAATATTTTATTCCACTCCAAAAATACAAGTGAAATAATACTAAAGAGAGAAGATACAAATGCCTTAAACAGATGAGAAGGCAAATGAGAGGTGTGTTTAAATCCTAAACATTAAGCCTTCTTTTATAGGGGAAAAGTTTCCCACCAACTCCTTAACCCACCGATGTGGGATGGAAATTTGACATAATTCAACAAATCTCCACCTTGGCAAAATTCCACATCTTCAATTTTCTCTCGGTAACAAATTTTGGTTGTGTCTTCATCTTCAATCTTCAGTGTTCAACAATGTTGATCAAATCCAAACAATGTTGAAACTTGACCGCAGTCACCACCTTTGTCAGCATATCAGCAGGATTCTCCGTAGTATGAATTTTCTTCACCGTGACTCCACCTTCTTCTATGATTTCTCGTACAAAATGATACCGAACATCAATGTGCTTCGTCCTTGCATGATAAACTTGGTTCTTCGCTAATTGAATAGCACTTTGACTATCACAAAAAATTGTGATACCTTTTTGTTCAACACCAAGCTCCTTTAGCAATCCTTGAAGCCAAATTGCCTCCTTCACAGCCTCTGTAATAGCCATGTACTCTGCCTCTGTTGTAGACAAAGCAACTGTTGACTGCAAAGTAGACTTCCAACTAACTGGTGCCTTTGCAAAAGTAAACACATAACCAGTAGTTGATCTTCGTTTGTCCAGATCACCCGCAAAATCTGAGTCACAATATCCAACTACAGACTGATTGTCTTCCTGCTCAAAAACTAACCCGACATCTACAGTATTATGAATATACCGTAGAATCCACTTCACAGCTTGCCAATGCTCCTTCCCTGGATTGTGCATATATCTGCTAATAACTCCAACAGCTTGTGAAATGTCAGGCCTTGTGCAAACCATTGCATACATCAAGCTACCAACAGCATTTGCGTATGGTACCTTTGACATATACTCTCGTTCAGCTTCATCCATTGGCGACATAGTAGTACTTAGCTTAAAATGGGGAGCAAGTGGAGTACTAACTGGCTTAGTCTTGTCATCTATGCCAAAACGTTGTAGTACTCTCTTCAAATATTCTTTCTGAGATAAACAGAGTTTCTTTGAACGTCTATCTCTAATTATCTCCATGCCAAGAATTTTCTTTGCCTCACCCAGATCCTTCATCTCGAACTCCTTCTTCAGTTGATTCTTCAATTTATCAATTTCTTCCGAATTCTTGGAAGCTATCAACATATCATCAACGTATAGGAGAAGATATACAAAGGAACCATCTTTAAGCTTGCGCAAATACACACAATGATCGTATTTGCTTCTCTTGTACCCTTGCCGCAACATAAACTCGTCAAATCGCTTGTACCATTGTCTAGAAGATTGTTTCAATCCGTACAACGATTTTTCAAGTTTGCACACCATATTTTCTTTTCCAGCAACTTTGAATCCTTCTGGCTGAGTCATGTAGATTTCCTCCTCCAAGTTTCCATGTAAAAACGCAGTTTTTACATCCATCTGAACTAGTTCCAAATCCAATTGTGCTACCAAAGCCAACATAATTCTAATGGAGGAATGTTTTACAACTGGAGAAAACACTTCATTGTAATCAATTCCCTCCTTTTGAGCATATCCTTTGGCCACCAATCTTGCTTTGTAGCGAACATCTACTTGGTTAGGAAATCCTTCCTTCTTTGCAAATACCCATTTGCACCCAATTGCTTTCTTTCCCTTCGGGAGATTGGCCAATCTCCATGTATGATTCTGATGAAGGGACTGTATTTCATCATTCATGGCAATCCTCCACTTATCTTCTTCTGAACTTTGGACAGCATCTTTATAAGTGGTAGGAACATCATCAGCTACAATTGAGGTTGCACAAGCAACTGTCTCTATGAGACGAACAGGTTTCGTTATTGTTCTTTTTGGCCTGCTGGTTGCTATTGATTCAAGTTGTTGTTGAGGTTCCTGAGTTGGAATCTCCTCTACTGGCTCTCCTTCCAGAGGGTAATCTTCATTTGTTTCCTCCTCTGCTTCTTGTGTAGGAAAAATAAATTTTCCCTCAAACTCCACCTGCTTAGAAGCACCTTTATTTTGTTTGGTGTCTTCTGTTACCTTATTTACCATAGCAGATTCATCAAAGGTAACATCTCTGCTGAATATTACTTTCTTTGTCATAGGACACCATAAGCGATATCCTTTGACTCCAGAAGTAATTCCCATAAAAATAGCCTTCTTTGCCCTTGGATCCAATTTTGACTCCGTCACATGATAATATGCAGTTGAGCCAAACACGTGCAAAGAGTTATAATCTACAGCAGGTTTTCCATACCATTTTTCAAATGGTGTATTGCCATCAATAGCAGCAGATGGTAGACGATTAATGAGGTGGCATGCATATGTAACTGCCTCAGCCCAAAATTCTTTGCCCAAGCCAGCATTGGACAACATACACCGTACCTTCTCCAGCAAGGTCCGGTTCATACGTTCAGCCACTCCATTCTGTTGTGGTGTATGTCTGACAGTGAAGTGTCGGACGATGCCATCATTTTGACAGACCTTATTGAAATGATCATTTTTGTATTCACCTCCATTGTCTGTGCGAATACACTTGATCCTCTTGCCTGTTTGATTCTCCACCATCGTCTTCCATTTGAGAAAAATTCCCAGCACTTCATCTTTGTTTTTCATTGTATACACCCACACTCTTCGAGAAAAATCATCAACAAAGGTTACAAAATAGTGCTTCCCACCCAATGAAGGTGTTTTGGAAGGACCCCAAACATCAGAGTGTACATAATCCAAAATGCCTTTAGTATTATGGATCGTTGTACCAAATTTAACCCTTGTCTGTTTCCCTTTGACACAATGCTCACAAAACTCCAAAGTTGCAAGCCTTTACTCCTTTTAACAATCCTTGATCTGATAGAGTTTTCAAGGATTTTCCTCCAGCATGTCCCAAGCGCATGTGTCATAGCTTGGTTGCTTCTGCCTCTTTGTCGTCACTGGATGTCACTGTCGCTGTCCCAATAACTGTACTGCCACGATAGCGGTACATATTATTATTCTTCCGATTAGCCTTCATTACCACTAGTGCACCGGAGCATACTCTCATCACTCCATTTTCTGCAATGATTTTGAACCCTTTTGATTCTAGGGCTCCTACAGAGATGAGATTCTTCTTCAAATCCGGTACAAATCGAACATCTGTTAATGTTCTGATCATTCCATCATGGTTCCTTAATCGTATTGAACCAATGCCATATGAGGTAAGAGGGCTGTTATCCGCTGTGTGGATGACTCCATATTCTCCTTCTTGAAATTCCACAAACCAGTCCCTGTTGGGACACATATGATGGCTACAAGCCGAGTCCATCAACCATATGTCTGATGATGTTGATGACTCTGTTGTAACTAATGAGAAGTCTGAATCATCACAATCAGCTACATTTGAATCCATAATGGCCTTTCCATTGTTATGTTTGGCCTTATTCTTCAACTTCGGACAGTCTTTCTTCCAGTGCCCTTTTTCTCGACAAAAGGCACATTCATCTTTGCTGGGTCTGGATCTTGACTTGGATCTTCCCTTCTTTGTCCTCGTTTGACTTTGAGGACGACCCCTCACAAATAGTGCTTCTCCTTCTCCGCCCTTCTGTTTTTCTCGCTTTCTTTGTTCATAGCTGTACAAAGCCGAACAAACTTCTCTGAGAGAAACTTCGTCATTTCCATGGAGTAGAGTAGTTTCAAGGTGCTCGTACTCATCAGGAAGTGACGCCAACAACATCAAGGCCAAGTCACCATCATCATAAGTTGTATCCATATTTTGCAAATCTGTGACCAACTTATTGAAACTGGTGATATGTTCATTCATCGTGGTACCAGGAACATAGGTGAAGTGAAACAATCTCTTCTTCATGTACAATTTATTTTGACTGTTTTTCTTCAAAAATTTATCCTCCAGTGCTTTCCATAATCTACTTGCAGAAGTTTCCTTTGTGTATGGATATTTCTGCTCTCTAGCAAGGTAGGATCGAATGGTACCGCAAGCAACACGGTTGAGAATCTTCCAATCTTCTTCTCCAATAACATCTGGTTTCTTTTCTTCAATGGCCAGATCTAGCCCTTGTTGAAAAAGGACATCTAGAACCTCGCCTTGCCACATCCCAAAATGCCCGGACCCGTCAAAAATTTCTACCGCAAATTTCGCATTTGACACAATTCTTGTCATAAGCGAAGATGCCAATGATGACGTATTGTTGACACTTGATGTAGATTCTTCTTGTTTATTGTCTCCCATATTTGACACAAATATTATTTAATAGCTGACGACACAAATCAAGATTATTTCCTTTCTGATGTAGAAGATCAGACTAAGCTGCAACTACAGAGCATACTCAGACAGAACCTTGACTCAGTTACCAAGATAAATCTTTTCTGATGTGGAAGATCAGACTATGCTGCAACCACAGAGCATACTTAGACAGTACCTTGGCTCTGATACCAATTGTTGCGGAAGCCAAATGTATATAGTGTGAATAAGTCACAACTACTATACCAAAAATTATGACAGCCACCAAATAATAAATAAGACAATAAAACAACAATAAAGGGAACACCAGAATTTACGAGGTTCGGCTAATTTTGCCTACTCCTCGGACACAACCAATATTTTATTTCACTCCAAAAATACAAGTGAAATAATACTAAAGAGAGAAGATACAAATGCCTTAAACAGATGAGAAGGCAAATGAGAGGTGTGTTTCAATCCTAAACATTAGGCCTTCTTTTATAGGGGAAAAATCCCCCCCAAACTTAACTCCCAACCAATGTGGGACTTTGGCATTTTGCCAAACTTCAACAAATCTCCACCTTGGCAAAATTCCACATTTTCAATTCTCTCTCAATAACAAATTTTGGTTGTGTCTTCATCTTCAATCTTCAGTGTTCAACAATGTTGATCAAATCCAAACAATGTTGAAACTTGACCGCAGTCACCACCTTTGTCAGCATATCAGCAGGATTCTCTGTAGTATGAATTTTCTTCACCGTGACTCCACCTTCTTCTATGATTTCTCGTACGAAATGATACCGAACATCAATGTGCTTCGTCCTTGCATGATAAACTTGGTTCTTCGCTAATTGAATAGCACTTTGACTATCACAAAAAATTGTGATACCTTTTTGTTCAACACCAAGCTCCTTTAGCAATCCTTGAAGCCAAATTGCCTCTTTCTGCTAGAAACCTGGTATTTGGACTCCCGACTCCCTACCTGTACCTGCTGCATTTCTTGATCTCATAGTGGGTTGAAGTAGAAAATCGAAGCCTGTTCCACCGTGAAGTTCGGCTCTAATTTATTAGTAAATCAATTAATCAACAATGTCTCGTTCCCAAATTAGTTTGGGTGGACTACATAATGCTAGTGAGTAAATTATGCTCTACTCAGGTTTGGTTCATTCCAATATTAAATAATGCATCTTTTAAGGCAAATTAAGGATTCTTTTGAAATTAGAGTTTTCCTAAATCACACATTTATCTTTACAAGGGCATATAAGTCTCTTAACAAATACCGGTACCGGATCTAATCGAGGTGTTACAACAACAAGAGCCTTGATCCCCAACAGTTAAATAATATGAATGCTTTGTATTTTCGTGTTCTGTTATTTGCTAACCAGTAAAGATCCCAAGATACTGGAGGTCTTTGCCGAGTTCCCTCCATGTGATTTTAGGTCTACCACATTCTTTTTTATCACCTTTAATCTTTATAGTATCACACCTATACACCGGTGCATCTAGAGGATATTAAACATGGCAAGACCATTTTAGGTAAACTGCTGTCATCTCTATCTTGTCATAAATAAGGTTGTTACTTATAGAATAATGTCTAATGACTAATACGAACATGTAGGCTGTTACTTTCTATTAATTTCTTTCACAGAAGTCTGTGTCATGTTGTTGATAGGTCTTTCTATAGGTGCAAAAAAACAAAGACCTATGAGGCCAGTTAAGTTGAAGCAATTCAGTTAGAGCTTGAGCTAACCTTTCTAGCTGATTGAATCCATACAGTCCAGACTTGAGTAGTGTTGAAGTTTGGCAAAATGCCAAAGTCCCACATTGGTTGGGAGTTAAGTTTGGAGGGGATTTTTCCCCTATAAAAGAAGGCCTAATGTTTAGGATTGAAACACACCTCTCATTTGCCTTCTCATCTGTTTAAGGCATTTGTATCTTCTCTCTTTAGTATTATTTCACTTGTATTTTTGGAGTGGAATAAAATATTGGTTGTGTCCGAGGAGTAGGCAAAATTAGCCGAACCTCGTAAATTCTGGTGTTTCCTTTATTGTTGTTTTATTGTCTTATTTATTATTTGGTGGCTGTCATAATTTTTGGTATAGTAGTTGTGACTTATTCACACTATATACATTTGGCTTCCGCAACAATACCACTAGTGCACCGGAGCATACTCTCATCACTCCATTTTCTGCAATGATTTTGAACCCTTTTGATTCTAGGGCTCCCACAGAGATGAGATTCTTCTTCAAATCCGGTACATATCGAACATCTATCAATGTTCTGATCATTCCATCATGGTTCCTTAATCGTATTGAACCAATGCCATATGAGGTAAGAGGGCTGTTATCCGCTGTGTGGATGACTCCATATTCTCCTTCTTGAAATTCCACGAACCAGTCCTTGTTGGGACACATATGATAGCTACAAGCCGAGTCCATCAACCATATGTCTGATGATGTTGATGACTCTGTTGTAACTAATGAGAAGTCTGAATCATCACAATCAGCTACATTTGAATCCATAATAGCCTTTCCATTGTTATGTTTGGCCTTATTCTTCAACTTCGGACAGTCTTTCTTCCAGTGCCCTTTTTCTCGACAAAAGGCACATTCATCTTTGCTGGGTCTGGATCTTGACTTGGATCTTCCCTTCTTTGTCCTCGTTTGATTTTGAGGACGACCCCTCACAAACAGTGCTTCTCCTTCTCCGCCCTTCTGTTTTTCTCGCTTTCTTTGTTCATAGCTGTACAAAGCTGAACAAACTTCTCTGAGAGAAATTTCGTCATTTCCATGGAGTAGAGTAGTTTCAAGGTGCTCGTACTCATCAGGAAGTGACGCCAACAACATTAAGGCCAAGTCACCATCATCATAAGTTGTATCCATATTTTGCAAATCTGTGACCAACTTATTGAAACTGGTGATATGTTCATTCATCGTGGTACCAGGAATTGATAAGTTGAAGATTCAACTGAAGAAGGAGTTCGAGATGAAGGATTTGGGTGAGGCAAAGAAAATTCTTGGCATGGAGATAATTAGAGATAGACGTTCAAAGAAACTCTGTTTATCTCAAAAGGAATATTTGAAGAGAGTACTTCAACGTTTTGGCATAGATGACAAGACTAAGCCAGTTAGTACTCCACTTGCTTCCCATTTTAAGCTAAGTACTACTATGTCGCCAATGGATGAAGCTGAACGAGAGTATATGTCAAAGGTACCATACGCAAATGTTGTTGGTAGCTTGATGTATGCAATGGTTTGCACAAGGCCTGACATTTCACAAGCTGTTGGAGTTATTAGCAGATATATGCACAATCCAGGGAAGGAGCATTGGCAAGCTGTGAAGTGGATTCTACGGTATATTCATAATACTGTAGATGTCGGGTTAGTTTTTGAGCAGGAAGACAATCAGTCTGTAGTTGGATATTGTGACTCAGATTTTGCGGGTGATATGGACAAACGAAGATCAACTACTGGTTATGTGTTTACTTTTGCAAAGGCACCAGTTAGTTGGAAGTCTACTTTGCAGTCAACAGTTGCTTTGTCTACAACAGAGGCAGAGTACATGGCTATTACAGATGCTGTGAAAGAGGCAATTTGGCTTCAAGGATTGCTAAAGGAGCTTGGTGTTGAACAAAAAGGTATCACAATTTTTTGTGATAGTCAAAGTGCTATTCAATTAGCGAAGAACCAAGTTTATCATGCAAGGACGAAGCACATTGATGTTCGGTATCATTTCGTACGAGAAATCATAGAAGAAGGTGGAGTCACGGTGAAGAAAATTCATACTACAGAGAATCCTGCTGATATGCTGACAAAGGTGGTGACTGCGGTCAAGTTTCAACATTGTTTGGATTTGATCAACATTGTTGAACACTGAAGATTGAAGATGAAGACACAACCAAAATTTGTTATTGAGAGAGAATTGAAAATGTGGAATTTTGCCAAGGTGGAGATTTGTTGAAGTTTGGCAAAATGCCAAAGTCCCACATTGGTTGGGAGTTAAGTTTGGAGGGGATTTTTCCCCTATAAAAGAAGGCCTAATGTTTAGGATTGAGACACACCTCTCATTTGCCTTCTCATCTGTTTAAGGCATTTGTATCTTCTCTCTTTAGTATTATTTCACTTGTATTTTTGGAGTGGAATAAAATATTGGTTGTGTCCGAGGAGTAGGCAAAATTAGCCGAACCTCGTAAATTCTGGTGTTTCCTTTATTGTTGTTTTATTGTCTTATTTATTATTTGGTGGCTGTCATAATTTTTGGTATAGTAGTTGTGACTTATTCACACTATATACATTTGGCTTCCGCAACAAGTAGAACCTGAAAAACATTGATTTGTTCAAAATATCTATGCAACCGGTGACAACTTTTAAGAGGAATGGAGCATGTAACTGGTCTCTACTGAACATTGTCGAGGCACATTTGTTAACTATAAACATGTTTTAGGTCCTGTATTCATTGTCAGCTAGGAAGGGCAGCAGAAGAGGAAAGGAGTGAAAGTTATTAATGCTTTTCTCCATTGTTTTGAGGCAGTAAACCTTGAGTTACTTTACTTGCAGGTGCTAGCAGCCTTGGCTGAGACAATGAAGAAAGGAACAAGTTTTGGAGCTCCATGCCTCCTCGAAAATACTCTGGCAGAGATGGTCATTTCTGTTGTTCCTAGTATTGAAATGGTTCATTTCGTCAACTCTGGCACGGAGGCATGCATGGGGGGTTCTACGGTTGGCTCGTGCTTTTACTGGCCGGTCAAAGATTATAAAGTTTGAGGGTTGCTACCATGGTCATGCCGATCCATTTCTTGTTAAAGTAGGCAGTGGAGTTGCCACTCTAGGACTACCTGACTCCCCTGGAGTTCCCAAGGCGGCTACACATGATACTCTGACAGCCCCCTACAATGATATTTCTGCTATTAAGAGCCTCTTTGATGACAACAAAGGAGAAATTGCAGCTATAATACTTGAGCCCGTCGTTGGGAATTCTGGCTTTATTCTACCCAAACTGGAATTTCTAGATGTCCTTCGCAATATTACCAAAGAAAATGGTGCTCTACTTATTTTTGATGAAGTTATGACAGGATTTAGGTTGGCATATGGTGGCGCTCAAGAATATTTTGGAATAACTCCTGATTTGACAACACTTGGGAAGGTTATCGGCGGTGGCTTGCCAGTAGGTGCCTATGGAGGAAGGAGGGATATTATGCAGATGGTGGCACCAGCAGAACCAATGTATCAGGCTGGGACCCTAAGCGGGAACCCATTGGCTATGACTGCTGGTATTCACACACTTAAGCGGTTAAAGCAGCCGGGAGCATATGAACACTTGGACAAAATCACCAGTGAACTTATTCAGGGAATATTGGATGCTGGGAAGAAGACTGGTCATGCGATGTGTGGTGGGTATATTAGCGGAATGTTTGGCTTCTTTTTCACACATGGACCAGTTCATAACTTTTCGGATGCAAAGAAGAGTGATACAACTAAATTTGCAAAATTTTATAGAGGAATGCTGGAGGAAGGTGTCTATCTTGCGCCATCCCAGTTTGAGGCTGGATTTACTAGCTTAGCACACACTGCAGAGGATATCCAACAGACAATAGCCGCTGCTGAAAAAGTTTTGAGGCAACTTTAATCGCTCCAAGTACTATCTAGGCGGAGGTTTTTACTTTAAGGGTGTGTTTGGTACGAAGGAAAACATTTTTCAATTTTTCCATGTTTGGTTGACTTAAATGTTTTCGAAAACATTTTCCTCTCCTTCTCAACCTTCCCCACCTTTACCAACCCACCCCACCCTCTTTCCAAAAAAGGTTTTTTTTTTCAAATTTCAGTTTTTCCGTTACCACCTACCCTACTACCCCTCCACCCCAACCCACCACCACGCCGTAACCCCAAAAAAATATTTTTTTTACCTTAATTTTTTTTTTTTGCAATTTCAAATTTCTGTTTTTTCATTTTTCTGCACCACCTACCACCCACCCCAACCCTCCCCCCCAAAAAAAATTACATTTTTTTTTTTTCCGCTTTACGGCCCCCCAGCCCCCATCCCTCCCCCCTCCCGCCCTGAAAAAAAATTTAAATATATTTTTCAGTTTTAATTTTATTAATTTATCGGTTTAAAGGCTCAAAATTTTACACGTTCCAAAATTATGAGTTCGGAGGTTTATGTGTTTGGAAGTTGACGGGTTTGAAATTTCGCGGTTTTGAAAATTTAGCGGTTCGAAAGTTTATGAATTTTGTGGGTCCGGAAAGTTGTTGGTTTGAAAGTTTATGGCTTCATGTTTATTATATCTAAATTATTTATGAATACTCTTGAGAAGTCATTTTCCTTAATTTGCGTACCAAACAACAGAAAATAAATAAGATTATTACTTGTTTTCCAAGAAAACATTTTCCGTTATACCAAACACACCCTAAGATTCTCTATTTTTGTATGATAAATAAAACATGATTGTATGGAAAAGTTTTGTACTATCTTGTTCATTGAGAAACATCCTGCACCATCTTGCGCCTCTTAAAACTTCACTTATTTTTGCGAAAGAGCTTTTCTCCCACTAATGAATAATAATGCGATCGTAATCTCATTCTATGAAGTTAACCGGTTGGGATAAATGAATGCCCTCTAAAGGTTTGAATGAGACAAAAGATCAATCTTCAGCCTGTAGCTAGGGGCTCCTTTCTATTGGGCCCCAAGTAAAGGGTGTGACCCCAAAAGATCCTTCGCCGCTATCATTTTGCGGCAATTTTTTACAGGCCGCCGTAAACATTTAACGGAGGTTATTTTCCGGGGGTTTAACCCCCACAAATTAAAATTTTAATCAATGCGAAACTTGTAAAAATATTCAACGGGGTTTAAAACCACCACAATATATCTTCGAAATATGGCAAGCTCTATTTCGCGATAGCTTTAACCCCCTCAATTTATTTATTTAATGGCAGTTGTAACCTCCCCTATTCTATGAAGACCTTTTATTTGGCAGGGCAATTGTGGGGATACCTGTTTTTCTAATACAATATTTTAATTATATTAAATAAATTTTAAGAGGCATTAACATAATACTAAAGATGCATAAATGTTAAGTAACATCCACATATTATAGAATCATAAGCAATTGAGAGATAGTATTGTCATTAATCTCAAAAACTAAACTTAAACACAAAAATTATCTACTTCTTCTTAGTAGCTTTCTTCTTCTTCTTAGTTCATCATATCAGAAATAAAAAGAAACCTTCTTCTTCTTCTATAACAAAAAAGGAGTAGAGAGAACCTAAATTAAATCACATGAAAAAATTATTGAAATTGGAGCAGAGAAATCTAAATCAAATCACATGCAGAAACTATTGAAATTCAGATATTAGGAAAACGTAATCAAAACCCTAGAGGAATTAAAATTGGATATAAACAGATTAGGAAGGAGAGGGTAGAAAGCTCCAATTCGAGTTGTACCTTTTGTTAGGAGATTCGGCGACAAACACGCTTCAATTCGAGTTGTAATTGCTGGAATTCACATTAAAATCGCACAAATATCAAACTTAGAGGAATTAAAATCGGATATCAACTATTTTCGCAATGCAGAGACTAATTTCGCACAACTATTTTCGCAATGCACAAATATTTCGCACAAATATTTTCACAATCAGATATCACATTAAATCGCAACTTAGAGTGAACCCTAAATCGTTAGAGTGAAAGACAATGGGAGATTAAAGAAAGAAGGAGAACTTGCCATTTCAGGAGGAGAAAGAATCTGGAAAGCGAACACTAAATCGTTAGAGTGAAGAGCGGAGATTTCTATTATTGGCGGACATTTCTGGAAAAAAGAGGGAAAGATAAAAATAAAGGCCAGCAGAGATTTATATTGTTAGCGCCTTTTTTTAAGGCTAGCAGAGGTTTCTAAATGCCGCAAATTGAATTTTAGTGCGGATGTTAATAAGACCCCCCTCCCCTAATTAGATACAATTTGGGGAGGTTAATAATAACTCCCGTAATAAAACCGCCGCAAATAGACTGTTTTTTTGTAGTGAGTATAGCCACATACAGTGGCGTAGCCAGAAATTCTACCAATGATATTCAAACTTTAAACAAGTCAATAATTTTGTTTGCCGATGAATGATGTACACAATATTTTGTAGATCTTAACTTTTAAATTATAAAACTTATTTAGAAAATAACTTTTAGTTAAAAAAATTACTTTTAATATTAATTATTTATTTTTAAACAAATTTTAAGTTTTAAGAGTTATTTTATTAGGAATTTTTTAGATTGCAAAAGAATCAAATAGACCATACATGGTGCTCTCCATTTAGTTTTGGCAAACAAAATGGGCAGAATTTTGAACTCGTGAATAACACTTCATTTAAACACCCTGAACCGCTAAACTGTCTCACTCAATTGTGTTAAGGGTGTTCAAAGTATAATATATATAACCATATAAGTAATATTTAACGTATATACGCAATATAATATTTTGGCGAAGAGTATGTGCTTGACCATTCTTAACATAAGGTGGTTACGCCACTGGCCACATAAATATTGTACCTTGTTTAGGACCACAAGCTTCAAAAGTCTTCATTTATTTCATAAAATTTGTGCCTTGTGAAATGAGTTCACATAAATTTTAATGGAGGGAGGTACTAGCTGATACTCCCCTCGTTTCAATTTAGATAATTTAGTTTGACTTGCCACAAAGTTTAAGAAAAAAGAAAGACTTTTGAAGCAAGTGGTGCTAAAAGCTTAAGTGGCAAAAGCTTAAGTGGCAAAAGCTTAAGTGGAAAAATCAATGTTTATCAAGCAGACGGTTCAGCAGCCCCAGCTTTAGCATTACGAAATATTAGTATTTCGTTTGGTAGTGGTAGAGTTTTAGCTTTAAAAGACACATTATATGTACCTTCTGTTAGAAGGAATTTAATTTCGGTTTATAGCGCTATCGCACCTCCTTTTTCCCGCGCCCGCGGGGCGCGTGGGGAGTTTACTCCAATTAAAGGACAGTCGAAACGGGATTTATTTAATTATTTAAGAGTCGCCACCTGGGAATTTTAAGGCGTCCCAAGTCACCAATTTCAATCCCTGAATCGAGGAGAATATGACGCTGTTTATTATTCTGCGAACCAGAAATCCTGAGTAAGGAATTCTGTTAATCCGGAAGATGGTGTTAGGCATTTTCGAATTCCGTGGTTCTAGCACGGTCGCTTAACTGTTTTTATTATTGGCTTAATTATCTTGATTTTTATTAAATACTTTTTGTTACGTGATTTTTCTACCGCTTTTACTTATTGTGATTAAAGACCATTCTTTTGAATCGAATTACGCGTACGTATATTCGTGTTATAAATTTAAAAATGCGGAATTGTGTCACGCGTACGTGTACACGATAACTTTTGGTAATATATTCATTAAACAATCATTTTTTCGAAATTGTTGTTGAATCAAGAATATATATTTGTTTTTTCTTAAATAGTGAACCGTACATCTCGGGTTTTTATGAAATTGATTTAACGCCTTTGGAAAAATCCTTTTATTAAATATTCGCTCGAAATTGCGCGTACGCATAATCCGAATTTTTGCTTTTAAAAATATAATCAGGGTACGCGAACGTATCCCTAATTGCGCAAAATATTTGTAATGATATTAGGGATTTTCCCACAAATTGTTTATTATATTATGAGAAATCTTCATTTAAGATACCCTTTAATTCTTGAAAAAGAATTCACAATTTATTGAATGTTGCCCGTTGATTGTAATTTCCGCATATAATTTATGTTCATCCAAGGCTATTCAAATTCAAAATAAATAATAATAATATGATTAATCCTATTCTTCACAAATACAACGTATATACATATACCAAAGAATGAGGGACATATAAAACTCACCAAATGATTTATGAAGGGAAGAAATATTTTTGAACAATTTTTATTTATTTCTATTTAGTGCAAGTCCTATTTCTAATTGTCGTTGATAAAAATATTGCAATTTGTATATCTCATCTTATTCTCATATACTTGCTTTTAATCTAATAGGCTTAATTATTTATTTAGGATGGTAAATAGGCATCAAATTGATAATAAAGGGAATTATTGTACAAATTAATTAACAACATTGCTTTACATGCCACCTATTTGTATGTCTTGAAACATTCGTAGCACTTTAACATCGTAATGAGCCATAACAACTCAACTCACTATCCACTAATGGTTCTATGAATACCTGTTATCATACCACATAAGAACGTACAACTTATATCATTCCATCCATAACTAAATCAAGTATAAGAATAAACTAACAATATAGTTTTGATATTTTCACTCTATTCTAACAACACCATAAGGCCTAATAAATAGCCAATCTTTATGTCATGTTTCTTGCCTTGAAAGTTCAAATATGATTAAACTAATGAGATGAAGGGCTAACATTATTACAAAGCTTTATACGAACTTTCAAAGTAAGACAATTAGCTCATAGCTATCAAATTGAATTCACTACTAATTAACTAACATGAAACAAAAAATGAAATTTAAACTGATGAACTTGGACAAATGGAAAACAGAATTTCAATTCAAGCTTCATTGATGAGTCATGTTGAATCTCTTTCCAACTTAAAATTTAAAAGACATGTACCTGAAAATGAAGGTAGAAGGAGTAAATTTCAGCAGTAGCAGCAGTAACAAAATCAGCAGAATATACCAATAACACAGCAAGTCTGAACAAGACCCGTTAACCCAGATGAACAGTGACAGAGACTTGAGAAAAATTTCAGATTTGGACTGAACAATATTCACAAGCAAACAACGGACAGATTCTAGAAAGATAACATTTCAGATTTCAGTTTCTTTCCTCTTCCTGTTTCAGATTCCTATTTCAGATTTCTTTCTTTCTGTTTTTCACAAATGAGTATATATTTCTGTGTGTATTTCCTAATGTTTTGGAAATCACCCTCTCTTAAACAGATAACCTGAAGAAAAAACAAAAACTGCCTTTCTAAATCAGATTGTTCCTCCTCTTAAAATCTACCCAAAATCTCAGTTTTCCTTGTTCTAATCTCTCTGAAAACTGAATTTTAAAATTTCTGTTCTGAAAACTGATTTCTCTCTCTCTGAAAACTCTTAAAGTCTGTCTAAATTCTGTTCTGAAATCTCTCCAGAAAAAAAAATCTTAAACTCTCTTCAAGTTTTCTGAAAAACTCCCTTAAATCAGTCCCCATTCCCTCTATCTTATACATGTCTGTCCCCCCTTTTTAAGTGCTGCCCGGACCCCCTTTTATCTTTTAAAAACAGAAAAAATTCCATTAAAATCTGCCTTTACTACTTTAAATCCCATCAAGTTAACTTTTTCCTGATTTCTAGCAGCCCATTATCCCTTGTTCCCCATTAGTATCATTAACTAATAGCCATTAACATACCACTTTCAGCCCTCTATTATATCATATTACCTCACTGTTTCATTACCAGTAGTACCCCTGAAAACCTACTGTTATTACTGAAAAATCAGAACCCACTGTAAAACAGATTCTATAATCTGTATAAACTTAATTATCCTTCTGATTTACAGCTATAACCAATCCTATGATTTTGAGACAGTATATCACATTTCTAATAACTGATTGACAAGAACTGAATTTAAACAGGGGATTCTCAACTGAACACTGAATAAAACACCCTTAACATTACACAGAACATGCAGGATTATTTCAACTGAAATTCAAAACTGAACTAAAAGCAAACAAATACAGGAGCATTGTCAATATACTGACAATGCCCTGTTCAGAAAACAATATATACATACCATTGACAAACTTTCTGAATTATTAAAAGAGAATCAATTAATTGGGAAGAACTAATTGACTGAGTTCAATGACAATAAACAATTCCAAACGGATAAACAGGGTATTACAAACAACATTAATGGCAATAAGAATTTACAAAACAACTAATCGACGAACTTAATCGAGTCGATTACACATATTATGACCACTCGTAAACAACAGAAACAATAGTATGATTCTGATCCAATAGACGAGTATGAGACAGTATAACAGAATTGACTAAAAAAAATATGAAAAATTAAACAGACTAATGAAAACAAACATAGAATACTCATAGAATGCTCATAAGAAACAGAAATTACCTCTGAACCTTTAAATTCAACTGAACTCAACTCGACTTGGATTTGGACTTTGTTTGAAATCAAACAGACCTTAGTCGAAGTATTTTCCACTGAAAATACTTCGACTAAGGTCGATTAAACCTCAATCTTTATTCAATCTGGACAGAATCCAAAAGTCTGGTATTTTTAGGGTTCTTGAAAGTTCGATTTGGGATTTACTCATTTCTGGTTAGATTCGAGGGAAACCAAAGATGTTCTAGGCACGAGGGAGGTCAGGGGGGTAACTGGTGTGAGTTTGAAGTAGGTTGGGATAAGGTCAGGTTGTACTCGAATCTTCAAATGAAGATTCGAGTAGTTCCAGTATGATTCGAACCATGCAACTAACAGATCCTTGGTGAGGGAATTTAGGAGAAACTGTGGTGTTATTTTGGAGGTCATCGGAGAAGATAAGGTTTTCAGGCCAACCTTCGATTTAAGATTCGAAGAGTTGGGGCCTGATTCGAAGGAAACCAATGTTAGATCGTGTAGAGGATGTTCAGGGGGTTCTAGGGTGTTATTTTGGTGACCGGCGGCGTTGATGCCGCCGGGTTTCAGGCGGTGGGATCCTAGGGCGGCTAGGGTTAGGGGGAGGGTCTGAGGAAGATGATGAACAGTGAGAGGAGGGGGGTGTTCAGTTAGGGGTCGGGGTAGGGGCTTGGGACTTATATAGGGGTGGGGTGGATTGATGCTATCCGTCCGATCAAGTAAGATGAAGGGCCAGGATCAATCCACTTATCAAAACGACATCGTTTGATTTAAGTTGGGGAAAGGGTCAACCCGGGGTTGAAATGGATCGGGTTTGAGTGAGTTAGGGTGATGAGATCTCATCCGTTGATTGGATTTGATCGAACGGTCCATGATGAACCACGACTAAACGCTGTCGTTTTGATTCTTTTCGGACTGGACCGGACCTGGGCTAAAGGGGGTAATTTGGTTTGGGCCTGGATTTAAATCCAGGTCCAATTATTTTTTTTATTTCTTTTTCAACTATTTCATTTTTTCTAATTTAAATTTCCAATTTTAATTATAAAACAATTTTAACTTTACAAAAATATATTAATTACTCTATAACAATTATTTAACACATAGACAAGACATCAATCACACAGTGGAATATTTAAAATAGAATTATTGCACATTTTTTGTGATTTTATTTAAATTATCTTTTAAATGCATAATCAAATCCTATATGCATGCAACATGTATTTTATTTTATTTTTTCATTTATTATGACAAAGTAAACACTTACGGATATAACACAAGTATTTAGCATCACTCAAACTCAAAAAATTACACAGTAAAAGAAATTTATTTTATTTTTTGATTTATTTTGGAGTAGTTTTCATTAAAGCAAAAATCACGTGCTCACAGCTACCCCTCTTTGTGCGGAAACTCGAAGAGTTTTCGTGCAAAGATAAAGTGAGCGGATACGAGCGATTTTTGCCCGTTCGAATACTCCGTGGGAAGCATTTTTAGAAAGATTTGACCGAACCTCTGCTTCAAAGGTTTCCTACATATCCTTGGCTATAAAGGAATCAGGTCAATGTAGTTCGGGAAGTTTTGGGTAGCTGGGACTACCGTGGGACTGTGATGTTACTGCTGCTTCGTGCTGTTTTTACTGCTTGCTGACCTCCTTATTACACCTTACTTTAAAGGAAATACAAAAATTAAACTAGATTATGGTACAGGAATTATAAAAATCTTATCTAGATCATGCCCTTGCGTTTCTTGTTGTCTTGATATTTTGGTGACTCTTGGGCATTTGGCTTATTCCGTATTCCTTTTCATTGTGTCCCGTATTTTCTTTTGGGACTCTTGTTGTTTCTTGCTGGGGATTCTGTTGGACTCCTCTGCTTTGTTGATTCTAAGTGTGCTCCTTTTTCATATGAGCGGGCTTTTGATTTCAACATTTCAATTTCATTCCCTCGTTCTTCAGGTGGGTGCTTTGACTGCTTCTTTTCTTTATTCATCCTCATTCTCCAGGTGGACGCCTGACTTCTTCAATTCTTTATCCTCATTTTCCAGGTGGACGCCTGACTTCTTCTTTTCTCATCCTCATTCTCCAGGTGGACGCCTGACTTCTTCAATTCTTCATCCTCATTCTCCAGGTGGACGCCTGACTTCTTTAATTCATCATCCTCATTCTCCAGGTGGACGCCTGACTTCTTCTTTTCTCATCCTCATTCTCCAGTTGGACGCCTGACTTCTTTAATTCTCATCCTCATTCTCCAGGTGGACGCCTGACTTCTTCTTTTCTCATCCTCATTCTCCAGGTGGACGCCTGACTGCTTTTTAATTCTCATCATCATTCTCCAGGTGGACGCCTGACTTCTTCTTTTCTCATCCTCATTCTCCAGGTGGACGCCTGACATCTTCTTTTCTCATCCTCATTCTCCAGGTGGACGCCTGACTTCTTCTTTTCTCATCCTCATTCTCCAGGTGGACGCCTGACTTCTTTAATTCTCATCCTCATTCTCCAGGTGGACGCCTGACTTCTTCTTAACTTCTTCATCCTCATTCTCCAGGTGGACGCCTGACTTCTTCAATTCTCATCCTCATTCTCCAGGTGGACGCCTGACTGCTTTTTTAATTCTCATCCTCATTCTCCAGGTGGACGCCTGACTTCTTCTTTTCTCATCCTCATTCTCCAGGTGGACGCCTGACTTCTTCTTTTCTCATCCTCATTCTCCAGGTGGACGCCTGACTTCTTCTTTTCTCATCCTCATTCTCCAGGTGGACGCCTGACTTCTTTAATTCTCATCCTCATTCTCCAGGTGGACGCCTGACTTCTTCTTAACTTCTTCATCCTCATTCTCCAGGTGGACGCCTGACTTCTTCAATTCTCATCCTCATTCTCCAGGTGGACGCCTGACTTCTTTAATTCTCATCCTCATTCTCCAGGTGGACGCCTGACTTCTTCAATTTCTTTATCCTCATTCTCCAGGTGGACGCCTGACTTCTTTAATTTCTTTATCCTCATTATCCAGGTGGACGCCTGACTTCTTCTTTTCTCATCCTCATTCTTCAGGTGGACGCCTGACTTCTTCAATTTCTTTATCCTCATTCTCCAGGTGGACGCCTGACTTGTTTAATTCTCATCCTCATTCTCCAGGTGGACGCCTGACTTCTTCTTTTCTCATCCTCATTCTCCAGGTGGACGCCTGACTTCTTCTTTTCTTTACCAGGTATTTCCTGACACAAATATTGTATTTGCCCCTGTTTTAAATCAAAGAAAACTTCGTTAGTTTAAAGCAGGGTGGTTGACTGGGGTATTCTTGCCGATGGTAATGCTTCTCTTCGTTTCTCTTTGTTGCCTTGGAATGGTTGAAAAGACTGTTTTGTCCTTGTAATTGATTCTTGACTATAGGATTCTCCTCTGTATGTTTTCCTTCGAACCCTTTTAACTGTAATCATATGTCACTTCTGACTTTGCTGATCCACTTTTGATTTCACCTTTCTTACACCCATATCTTTTATCTCCTACCTTTCGTGGCTGTATTTTGTAACCTTGAATCTTGGTAGTATACCTTGACATTCCTTCTTATTTGTTTGGAATAAAACTTATCTCAAAGCTTTTAGAAAGTAAGATTATTAGTAACGAAATACGCTGATTTCGACAATCATAGAATGAAAAGAAAAATCCAAATTTGGATGACTGTTGGAAAAGGAATAAAGGACTTATCTGATTGGAATTACTGGCACCAATGATCAGGGTATGCATTTTGGATTAATCAACCCAGTCTTTTAATCAATCTCCTTTCAATTGTCTCATTTTTGTTTTTGCCAAAATTTCCATAACCCAACTTCATTTTTCATTTCACAGACCTGTTGGACTTGCAACGTCTCAAAGAGTTTTTACCGATAAACTTTCCTCATTTGTTCATTTCTCACTTCCTTTTCGCCTTATGGTGCCCGTGTGGGTTTTCACCTATAAGACTCTCTCATTTTTACTTTCTTTTCTTGTTTGTACCAGAGTATTATGAACCATCTTCATTTGCTTGACTCAGCATTTTTCTAAGATTGGTCGAAAGGTCTTTCTGGTATGGGGTTAGAAATGGAAAAGGTATTAAAAGCTAAACAGTTTTGGTATGTGTTTAAAATTACAACTCTTGGAATCTTTTTCTTATTTCCAATACAATTCTTGCCCCAGTTCCTTGATTGGGGTCGCTTGATGTTTCTTTTTGTGCACATTTTATGTATATTGTGCACCCTATGACCGAGCCGTGAGGCGCCTACGTATCCTTCTTTGAGGAATCAGGTCAAACGTAGTTCACTAAATAATAGTGATGTTTTTTTTTTTTAATTTTTTCATACTTGATTTTTTTTATTGATTCCATGAGAGGGTAGGAAAGAAACAAGTATGGCTCAAAAGGGAAGCAAATGGTATAGTGTTTGGATAGCAGAATAAATTGCCTTTGTCATTCCAATCTTCGAAATAATGCTAAATACAAACACTCAAAAAGTTATGCATAATATCTCTTTACCGCGTCAGAATTGATCGTCATGTCTATGCATTTGCCTTCAATGTCTGTTAAGCATAGTGCACCATTCGATAATACTCTGGTCACAATGAATGGTCCTTGCCAATTCGGGGCAAATTTGCCTTTTGCTTCAACCTGATGTGGAAAAATACGTTTCAGCACATGCTGACCTACTTCAAACTTCCGGGGACGTACCTTTTTGTTGTATGCTCTTTCTATTCTTCTTTGATATAATTGACCATGGCATACTGCGGTCAATCGTTTTTCATCAATCAAGTTTAACTGTTCTAGACGGGTTTTGACCCATTCATCATCATCAATCTTTGCTTCGGCGATGATCCGAAGGGAAGGAATCTCAACTTCTGCAGGAATTACTGCTTCAGTGCCATATACCAACAAATAAGGAGTGGCTCCTACTGAAGTGCGAACAGTAGTGCGGTATCCCAATAATGCAAATGGTAATTTTTCATGCCATTGTTTTGAACCTTCTACCATTTTCCGAAGTATCTTCTTTATGTTTTTGTTGGCTGCTTCTACTGCTCCATTCGCCTTGGGCCGATATGGGGTAGAGTTGCGATGTGTAATCTTAAACTGTTGACATACTTCCTTCATTAGGTTGCTGTTAAGATTAGCACCGTTATCTGTGATGATCACCTTCGGGATTCCGAATCGACATATGATATTTGAGTGGACAAAATCGACCACAGCTTTCTTGGTCACTGATTTGAATGTCTTGGCCTCAACCCATTTGGTAAAATAATCAATAGCTACCAGAATGAACCTGTGCCCATTGGATGCTGCCGGCTCAATTGGTCCAATCACATCCATGCCCCAGGCAACGAAGGGCCATGGTGCCGACATTGTGTGCAACTCGGATGGTGGAGAATGAATCAAATCTCCGTGTATTTGGCATTGATGACACTTGCGCACAAAACTGATACAATCTCGCTCCATGGTAAGCCAATAGTAACCAGCTCGGAGGATTTTCTTTGCCAACACATATCCACTCATGTGGGGTCCGCAAACTCCTGAATGTACTTCAGACATGACAGCTGTAGCTTGTCTGGCATCTATGCATCTTAATAATCCAAGATCTGGTGTTCTTTTATACAAAACTCCTCCGCTTAAGAAGAATCCATTTGCTAATCGCCTAATGGTCCTCTTTTGATCTCCTGTGGCTTGTGCGGGATATATCCCCATCCTGATATACTCCTTGATGTCGTGGAACCATGGTTCACCATCAAATTCTTCTTCAACCATATTGCAATAAGCGTGCTGATCGTGGACTTGAATATGTATTGGATCTACATAAGCTTTGTCCGGATGGTGCAACATTGATGCCAGGGTAGCCAATGCATCGGCAACCTCATTATGGATTCTTGGAATATGTTGGAATTCCACTGATTGAAACCGCTGACAAAGATCATGTAGACATTGTCGGTATGGTATGAGCTTCAAGTCTCGGGTTTCCCATTCTCCTTGAATTTGATGTACCAAAAGATCCGAATCTCCCATGACTAAGATTTCTCGGATACCCATGTCTGCGGCTAGCCTTAACCCCAAAATGCAAGCTTCATATTCAGCCATATTATTGGTGCAATAAAATCGCAACTGAGCCGTAACAGGATAGTGATGCCCTGTTTCAGAAATGATTACAGCTCCTATCCCAACTCCTTTCATGTTAGCGGCTCCATCAAAGAAAAGTTTCCAGCCAGGCTTTTCAATTCGCTCCACCTCGTCGATATGCATTGTTTCTTCATCAGGAAAATAAGTCTTCAATGGCTCATATTCCTCATCGACCGGGTTTTTGGCTAAATGATCGGCCAGTGCTTGAGCCTTCATTGCAGTTCGAGTCACATAGATGATGTCAAATTCTGTGAGCAATATCTGCCATTTTGCAAGTCTTCCCGTTGGCATAGGCTTTTGAAAAATGTATTTCAATGGATCCAACCGAGAAATGAGGTAAGTAGTGTAGGATGACAAATAGTGTTTTAATTTTTGAGCTACCCATGTTAGGGCGCAACATGTCTTTTCCAGATGAGTATACTTAACCTCATAAGCTGTGAACTTCTTGCTAAGGTAGTAGATGGCCTGTTCTTTTCTGCCAGTGAGGTCATGTTGCCCCAATACGCAACCAAATGAATTTTCCAAAACCGTCAAGTAAAGAATCAAAGGTCTTCCTGGCTCTGGCGGGACCAACACGGGTGGGTTTGACAAGTATCCTTTTATCTTATCGAACGCTTCTTGACACTCATCGGTCCATTTGACCGCAACATCCTTTTTCAACAATTTAAAAATTGGCTCACAGGTTGTTGTGAGCTGAGCAATAAACCTGCTGATGTAATTTAACCTCCCCAACAAACTCATTACTTCAGTTTTGTTTCTTGGAGGTGGCAGTTCTTGGATGGCTTTAATCTTTGACGGATCTAGCTCAATGCCTCGTCGACTGACTATGAATCCCAGCAACTTTCCGGACGGAACTCCAAATGCGCACTTGGCAGGGTTAAGCTTGAGGTTGTACCTGCGAAGTCTTAAGAAGAACTTCCTCAAATCCCCAACGTGGTTGGCCTGATGCTTTGATTTTATGATCACATCATCCACGTATACCTCAATTTCCTTGTGTATCATATCATGAAACACTGTGGTCATTGCTCTCATATAGGTTGCTCCGGCGTTCTTTAGACCGAATGGCATTACCCGGTAGCAATAAGTTCCCCATGGTGTGATGAATGCCGTCTTTTCTGCATCTTCTTCATCCATTAGAATTTGATGATACCCGGCATAACAATCCACGAAAGACCCTATATCATGCTTGGCACAATTGTCGATCAAAATATGGATATTGGGTAATGGGAAATTATCCTTTGGACTTGCTTTGTTGAGATTGCGATAGTCGACGCATACTCTAATTTTGCCATCTTTCTTTGGCACAGGAACGACATTAGCTAACCAAACAGGATATCGAGTGACTCGAATGACCTTTGCTTCCAATTGTTTGGTGATTTCTTCCTTAATTCTCACACTCATATCAGGCTTGAATTTTCTCAGCCTCTGCTTGACAGGAGGCACCGTTGGATCGGTGGGCAATTTGTGGACCACTAAATCAGTGCTCAAGCCCGGCATATCGTCATACGACCATGCAAAAACATCTTTGAATTCTATGAGTGCTTTAATTAACTCCTCTCGGATCTTTGGTTCGAGATGGACACTTATTTTAGTTTCCCGGACATTACTCGTGTCCCCTATATTGACGTCCTCGGTATCACTCAAGTTAGGTTTGATTTTTTCCTCAAAGTGAATTAACTCTTTACTAATTCTCTTCAAAAACCTCATCTTCATCATATTCTGATTCATAATCACAATATATTTCTTGAATTATTATTTCGGAACCAGATTGATTTTTAAGACTGGGCTGAGGATTCCTCATGCATGCCATATCACTAGAGCCAGCGTAAAAGGAACTGTACAGAAAAGAAGAAAAAGAAAAGAAAGCTATTAGGAATGATAATAAAAAGGAAACTGCTTTTTATTGGATGATGAAAGATAACAAGGTTTTGCACACTTCAAACCAACTGTAAGATAAACTTTGGGATTACAACCTTGAAATAACCCAAACAAACTGAAAGAAAATCAAAATAAACTACCAAGACTCCTTTCGAATTGGGAGAGGAGTGGCTTTCCAATTATTGAGCTTTGTTTCTGGCCCAACGAATTGAACTTCTGCGTTGCTACACCCTTCTCCGCTTTCCAACATATTCACATCACTAAACAATTTCTCGAACCTTTCAATTAATTCCTCTTCAGGATTGACCCGGGATTTAGGAATTGTTGTTATCGGGCGATTTTTAGCACTGGTCTTGACAAAAGACTTTGACAGATGTGGTACTGGTTTTGGAAGAACCCATGCTCGGTGTTTCAACTTCCTGGCCCTTATCACGTCATTGGCGGTGGGTATGAACCCTAAACCGAATGTTCCCCAGTTCTCGGGGAGAGATACTGGTTGTACAATTCCTTGCAGAGATAAGCCCAGACCTTTGCCGGGTATAAAGCCATTCTTTAACATTTCATAAGCTACCATGACTGATGCAGAGGATATCCTTGGATTCGGAAGGTATTTCCCTTCTGGAATTTTCTCTACTGACACCGTGTCGGACACTTGGTATACCCATGGTCCTTGGTCAATTTCTGTTCCCTCGACCGGTACAATGGTACTGTTGTGAGCATTTAAACTTTCTTCTCCATGCACGACTATTTCTTGATGATCCCATTCAAACTTGACAGCCTGATGTAGTGTTGACGGGACTGCTTTAGCAGCATGGATCCATGGTCGACCCAACAACAAGTTGTAAGAAACAGTTATGTCCAACACTTGGAATTCCATTGTGAATTCAACTGGCCCTATTGTTAGTTCCAACACTATGTCGCCAAATGAATCTCTGCTTCCACCGTCAAACCCCCGTACGCAGATACTATTTTTCTGGATCCTCTCCTCTTTAATTTTTAATTTGCTTAAAGTGGAGAGAGGGCATATGTTTGCACTTGACCCATTGTCAACCAATACCCGGGTTACTATGGAGTTTTCACATTTCACGGTGAGGTAAAGAGCTCTGTTGTGCTCGGTACCTTCCACAGGTAATTCATCATCAGCAAATGTAATTCTGTTTGTCTCAAAGATTCTGTTGGCTATTTTTCCCAAATGATTTACAGAGATCTTTTCAGGAACATGAGCTTCATTCAGGATTTTCATCAACGCCAGACGGTGTTCCTCTGAATGGATCAGTAATGACAACAATGAAATTTGAGCGGGGGTCTTCTTTAATTGATCCACAACAGAATAATCATGGAGTTTCATTTTTCTTAAAAACTCCTCCGCCTCTTCTTCCGTCACAGCTCTCTTTGTTGGCGTTGGATTGTTTTTAGTTTTTCTCAACTCTTCGGGAGTAAAACATCTTCCCGAACGTGTCAAGCCTTGCACCTCACACACTTCTTCCTTGATTTCTTTGCCCTTGTACATTACAGTCACCCGTTCATAGTTCCATGGGATGGCTTTGTTGTTGATGACCGGCAGCTGGATTACAGGTGCAATAATAACCTGATCTGTACGGGCTCCTTCCACAAATATAATGGGTTTGTTAGCAACCCCTGGTACTATCACTTTCGGCCTTTCTTGTTTTGCGGCAACTTTGCTCGATGATCCCTCCTCGATTATCATAGATGGTCCATCACCATTTCTGTTCTGCTTAGATACCGGCTTCTCCTCCATTAACTGCTTGTCTGGCTTGGTTTCATGAGACTTGATCATCATGACAGTTTGTGACGGCTTCTTTGTCTCCCCATCGGCTTGTATGATTTCTATCATATTAGCCTCTTGATGGACTGGCATTGGATTTCTATTGATATTTGGGGCTTCGGGGGTTTGAACCTCGATTTTATTAGTATCAATCAGTTCTTGTATTGCATTTTTCAAATGTCAGCACTTCTCCGTATCATGGCCTGGTGCACCGGAGCAATATTCACAGCTAATGGTGTAATCCAAATTCTTTGGAGGAGGATTGGGTAGCTTGGATTGTATTGGTCTCAGCATGTCTAGCTGTCTCAGCCTGTGGAACAGACTAGTGTAAGACTCTCCCAATGGAGTGTAAGTTTTCTTTTTCTGTTCCCTTTCTCCCCTGAATGCTGGCCTAGGCCTGAAACCTGGTCCGGGATAGGCTCGTGGGTAAGTATTTGGTGTGACAGGAGCACGCCAATTGGTGTGAACAGGTGGCTGATTGTATGTTTGAGCATGGTTAATGGAAAAATGAGGCTCTGAAGGGTGATAGTAGTGTTGGGATGAATCATGGTGGTAAGCTGATGGGCGAGGTCGTTGTTGATTATAGTAAAGCGGTGACCCTCTGGGTCCCGGCCAAATTCCTGAATCAACTACTGCTGCTTCCTCCCTCTTCTTTCTTCCAATTCCTCCTACCCCGCCTTGAATAGCTTGAGTAGTTGCCTTAATTGCTGAATAGCTCATGATTTTATTTGTCTTGAGGCCTTCTTCCACCATACCTCCCATCTTCACTACTTCGTTGAATGATTTCCCAACCGCTGAAACCAAGTGGGCATAGTAAGTTGGTTCCAAGGCTTGGAGGAAGTAGTCTACCATTTCGCTCTCCTTCATAGGAGGATCCACTCTTGCTGCCTGTTCTCTCCACCGAAAACCATACTCTCTGAAACTTTCATTGTGTTTCTTCTCAAATTTGGTCAAAGATAATCGATCTGGGATGATTTCCAGATTGTATTGGAAATGGTATGCGAATGCCTGTGCCAGGTCATCCCAGGTGTACCATCTTCCATGGTCCTGGCGTGTATACCACTCCAAAGCTGATCCACTTAGACTTTGACTGAAGTAAGCCATCAATAATTCATCCTTTCCCCCAGCTCCTCGCATCTTGCTACAGAAACCCCTTAAATGGGCTACTGGGTCGTCGTGCCCGCTGTATAGGTCAAATTTGGGCATCTTGAAGCCAACTGGCAATTGTACATTGGGGAATAAACATAAATCTTTGTATGCTACACTGACTTGCCCGCCTAATCCTCGCATGTCTCTGAACGATTGCTCTAGACTCTTGACCTTCCTGAACATCTCTTCTTGTTCAACATTTTTAGTTGGCTTGTCAATTTCGGTTGGGAGATCAAAACGAGGAGCAGTTGAATTAATTTCAGAGGCTTTGAGGGTGGGCTCCGGGGGGTAATATTGGTTGTCTTGGGCCTGGAATGTAGGATCACTAGGAGATTTGTGGAATGTAGCAAGGGGAGGTGCTACGAAAACAGGAGTTATAGGTGGAGGAAAATATGGAACTGGTTTCGGAGGTGGAGACTGCGGTGTCTGAGAGGTGGTGCCTCGGTAGTGCTGGTAAATGGGGAAATTTGGGGATAATTCAGTGGTAATATTATCCTGAGTTTGGGTCATTGATGGAGCAGGGTTATTTGGGTAAGATGGGGGTAACTGTCCTGTAGACCAGGCTTGGTACATCTCAGCCATTTGCTGCTTGAGTTTAAACATCTCTTCTTTCATTTTCCCGACATCCATCTCCTCTAGCTCCATACCTGTGTCAACATCTGGGATAGACATACTTTCGGGTATTGGTCCTTTTGATCTTGTGTGATAGTGATAATATGCCAGTATACTCTTTAGAGAAACTAACTGCTTGAATTCTGAAAATGAACAATCTTGTTAGCTTTGAGAGTTTAACACATATATAATCACACGTTGAGATGCAATGCTCCTAGACAAATAATCCCTTTCTATTATGCATTTGCTCGGCTGCTTGTGTCGTCCCAGCTTTCTTGAATTTTTTTTATTGTTATTCACTTTTATTTATTATATATATCTTTTATTCGTGGTGGTCGAATCTTAGAGATTGCCTACGTATCATGCCCCCACATGAATCAGACCATGCGTAGTTTGGACCAAAGGCAATCACTTTTATTCATTACACAAAGATGGAATTACATTTGAAAACTTTAAGAAAATGGCTTGAAAACACACACACTTAAATCAAAATAAAAGATACAATTCTTAACATCTCACAACGTGCCCCACTTTCCACTTTTGTTGTCAAATATTGGATTATCTGCTCAATGTGGGGCTTGACCCGGATGGCCTCCCAGCGTTCGATACATCCTTTCCAACTCCATTGCTAGATGACGAGCAAAAGTGGGCGCATGCTCTGTAAACCTTTCATAATCCATTCCTTGGCAATTTACATAACTTTGAGATGTGAAGACTGCCAGGTCGTGGATTTGTGCCCTGAAACCTTGGAGACGTTGGTCTTGGTCTTGCAATTGCTGCTGACGAGTGGTGGCTATATCTCTGACACGGTTCTCACGATCTAGAGCTGATTCTAACAAAGCTCGGAGTCTGGCCTGCTCTAATCTTGCTTGCGCTCTTTCCCTGTCGAGGTCTGCTTGTTGGTGTTCTCTGTTGCATCTTCTTGCCTCTTCTAGTTGTGCACGAAGCTGGTCTTCTGATCGCATCCAATAGTCCTTTTCCTTCTTGAATTGTGCCTTGTCTTTTTCAGATTGCCTATCCTGGCGTTCCTTGTTAGATCTGGCTTCTTCGTTTAATTGTTGGATCCTTTCTTTTGCCTTGCTTAATGCCCTTTCGTTTTCTGCAAGAATGGAATCGTAATCTTACATTCTTTCCAAGAGATTGGCGATGGTTTTTTGATCCTTCCAGCTCCTCTTTGGCGTTTCAGAAACTCTTTTCATTTTTTGGAATCGGGCATGAAGATTTTCATTCTCACAAGCTAGACTCTTCTTCTCGCCTTCAGCTTCTTGTGCTTGCAAATCTTTCTCCAAACTGAGGCTTCTTAGATTTTCTTTTAGGGCATGGATAGTTGCTTTGTACCCTTTTTCTTTTTCTCCCCAGATCAACCGCTCTTGGATTTTATCATTGAAGTTTTGAACATGGGGTCTTTTTGTTGGCCTTTTTAGCTCAGGTTCTGGTACATCATCCACGCGAGACCGTTTTTCGAACCACCTTGCATATCCAGGATTTATCTCACCCTTTGTAGCGTCTAGGACTTGAGTATCGCTTTTCAAGTATCGGCACCCATTCCACATTTGCTGAAGTAGAGCTTCGGGAATAGTGGCTTCTGGGTGTAATTCGATTACTTGCATACTCAAATCTTCATCATTAGGAACTATTTGATATCTCCCTAGTTGCCTTAGGACTCTTAGTGGTGCATACGGCTGAATGCTTCTTAATCCCAATAGTAGTAGATAACTATTTGAGGTTGACATATGTATTACTTCCCTCATCGGGAGCCATCCCAGGGTCCATTCAATTTGATTTGCCGTTAAAGCCTTTAGATGAGATACCCATGCTTCTATCCCTTCTGGAACCTGATAATTTTTTGTTCTTTCCTCATAGCTTTCGATGCAATTATCATTGTTTGACCCATACTGTATGATCTTGGGCTGTTGTTGGAGATGTTCAATCACCCATATTTGCAACAAAATTTTGCATCCTTCGAAGACTTTTGCTCCTGATTTGCATAAAGTCAAAGCCCGATAAATATCTGATAGAATGATGGGGACAAGGGTGTGATTTTCTTTAGTGGTGAGGATTTGCACAACTTTTGCGGTGCGAATATCAATTGTTCGCTCTTTATTTGGGAAGACCATGACTCCTAGAAAAGCCACCATGAAAGCAAATCGACGGTGCATCTGCCAAGTGTCTTTGTTTTGCTTATTAGTAAGGCCTTTCTCATGAATTTCGAACCCATCTGATTTTCCGAACCTTGAATACAAAAAGTTGAAGGAACAACATCCATTGATGACATTGCTTTTCCTGATTTGACTGCTGATGTTCAGAAGACCGAAGAATCGATGTACCGAAGGAGCCTTTGTGAATATCAAGCTTTGATTTCTTAGACTTCCGTCAAAACCAGCATATCCAGCTATCTCCTCTAATGTAGGAGTAAGCTCGAAGTCAGAGAAACGAAAAACATTGTGAGCAGGGTCCCAGAAAGTTACTAACGCCGCAATCAGATCATCACGGGGTTTAACTTTCATAATGTCCGTGAGATTTCCCAAATGCTTGACGACCCATTTTTGACTGTCTTCGCCTAAATCATACCACCACATTTGAAGCTGACATAGAAATTCTTCTGTACTTGTGGATGAGGGGCTTTGTGTGGTGCTCATTTTGTATCTGAAATTTAATTTTGATAAAGTCAAAATTTCATTTTTTGAAAATTTATACTAAAAAAATCATTTTTGAATTTTTTTTAATACCTTTATTTCAAAATTTAAAACTATTTATTTATTTTTTTCGAAATTTTTATAAAAAAAAAACAACTCATTTTATTCCTTTCTTCTTACCATGATTTTATTTAAGCTGGTCAACAAGCATGTTCGAGGCAAATGAATGCACAAGTACCAAGTAGGATGCATCATGATGGTCTTTTTATTTTGGGTTCACCTGTCCTAGACAGACCCAACCCCTGTGTTGAGTCTCCAAGGCCAAATGCATATGATGCAAATATTCGTTCCTACTAGGGATCCGGTACATGGCTGAGTTATTCTAAGTGTAAAACCTGAGGTTGATTGTTCTAAACCTGGCTTACCCAAACGGACAGTTTGAGCCGAAGCGGGGGCAACGTACCGGGAGCACGAAAGTCTGCCCGGCCTAGTTACTTGTCCCAACTCCGTCTTATTTGGTATGACTTTAACAGAAAGGTGGGTCACGCGCACGTGTACACCATAAATTCAGAAGACTCAGAAAGAAGGGGGTTTCGTAGCAGTTGTATATATTCACAATTCAAATAATATTAAAGCGGTAAAAAGCAACATTTAGCATATTAGCATATAAACAGTTGAAAATCATATAGTAAATAAAGCCAATTAACACAGATATTTTAAGCTCGAATTCTTTAAACCCTGAACCAATGGTTCTGGGTTACAACACCTGTTATCCCCAGCAGAATCGCCAGAGCTGTCGCACCTCCTTTTTCCCGCGCCCGCGGGGCGCATGGGGAGTTTACTCCAATTAAAGGACAGTCGAAACGGGATTTATTTAATTATTTAAGAGTCGCCACCTGGGAATTTTAAGGCGTCCCAAGTCACCAATTTCAATCCCTGAATCGAGGAGAATATGACTCTGTTTATTATTCTGCGAACCAGAAATCCTGAGTAAGGAATTCTGTTAATCCGGAAGAAGGTGTTAGGCATTTCCGAATTCCGTGGTTCTAGCACGGTCGCTTAACTGTTTTTATTATTGGCTTAATTATCTTGATTTTTATTAAATACTTTTTGTTACGTGATTTTTCTACCGCTTTTACTTATTGTGATTAAAGACCATTCTTTTGAATCGAATTACGCGTACGTATATTCGTGTTATAAATTTAAAAATGCGGAATTGTGTCACGCGTACGTGTACACGATAACTTTTGGTAAGATATTTATTAAACAATCATTTTTCGAAATTGTGTCGAATCAAGAATATTTGTTTTTTCTTAAATAGTGAACCGTACATCTCGGGTTTTTATGAAATTGATTTAACGCCTTTGGAAAAATCCTTTTATTAAATATTCGCTCGAAATTGCGCGTACGCATAATCCGAATTTTTGCTTTTAAAAATATAATCAGGGTACGCGAACGTATCCCTAATTGCGCAAAATATTTGTAATGATATTAGGGATTTTTCCACAAATTGTTTATTATATTATGAGAAATCTTCATTTAAGATACCCTTTAATTCTTGAAAAAGAATTCACAATTTATTGAATGTTGCCCGTTGATTATAATTTCCGCATATAACATGTTCATCCAAGACTATTCAAATTCAAAATAAAGAATAAGAACATGATTAATACTATTCTTCACAAATACAACATATATATCTATATGCCCAATAATGAATTGTATATGAAACTAAAAATGATTTATAAAGGGAAGAATATTTTTTCAAGAACTTTTATTATTTCTATTTAGTGCAAGTCCTATTTCTAATTGTCGTTGATAAAAAGTGTTGCAATTTGTATATCTCATCTTATTCTCATATACTTGCTTTTAATCTAATAGGCCTAATTATTTATTTAGGATGGTAAATAGGCATCAAATTGATAATAAAGGGAATTATTGTACAAATTAATTAACAACATTGCTTTACATGCCACCTATTTGTATGTCTTGAAACATTCGTAGCACTTTAACATCGTAATGAGCCATAACAACTCAACTCACTATCCACTAATGGTTCTATAAATACCTGTTATCATACCACATAAGAACGTACAACTTATATCATTCCATCCATAACTAAATCAAGTATAAGAATAAACTAACAATATAGCTTTGATATTTTCACTCTATTCTAACAACGCCATAAGGCCTAATAAATAGCCAATCTTTATGTCATGTTTCTTGCCTTGAAAGTTCAAATATGATTAAACTAATGAGATGAAGGACTAACATTATTACAAAGCTTTATACGAACTTTCAAAGTAAGACAATTAGCTCATAGCTATCAAATTGAATTCACTACTAATTAACTAACATGAAACAAAAAAATGAAATTTAAACTGATGAACTTGGACAAATGGAAAAACAGAATTTCAATTCAAGCTTCATTGATGAGTCATGTTGAATCTCTTTCCAACTTAAAATTTAAAAGACATGTACCTGAAAATGAAGGTAGAAGGAGTAAATTTCAGCAGTAGCAGCAGTAACAAAATCAGCAGAATATACCAATAACACAGCAAGTCTGAACAAGACCCGTTAACCCAGATGAACAGTGACAGAGACTTGAGAAAAATTTCAGATTTGGACTGAACAATATTCACAAGCAAACAACGGACAGATTCTAGAAAGATAACATTTCAGATTTCAGTTTCTTTCCTCTTCCTGTTTCAGATTCCTATTTCACATTTCTTTCTTTCTGTTTTTCACAAATGAGTATGTATTTCTGTGTGTATTTCCTAATGTTTTGGAAATCACCCTCTCTTAAACAGATAACCTGAAGAAAAAACAAAAACTGCCTTTCTAAATCAGATTGTTCCTCCTCTTAAAATCTACCCAAAATCTCAGTTTTCCTTGTTCTAATCTCTCTGAAAACTGAATTTTAAAATTTCTGTTCTGAAAACTGATTTCTCTCTCTCTGAAAACTCTTAAAGTCTGTCTAAATTCTATTCTGAAATCTCTCCAGAAAAAAAAACTCTTAAACTCTCTTCAAGTTTTCTGAAAAACTCCCTTAAATCAGTCCCCATTCCCTCTATCTTATACAGGTCTGTACCCCCTTTTTAAGTGCTGCCCGGACCCCCTTTTATCTTTTAAAAACAGAAAAAATTCCATTAAAATCTGCCTTTACTACTTTAAATCTCATCAAGTTAACTTTTTCCTGATTTCTAGCAGCCCATTATCACTTGTTCCCCATTAGTATCATTAACTAATAGCCATTAACATACCACTTTCAGCCCTCTATTATATCATATTACCTCACTGTTTCATTACCAGTAGTACCCCTGAAAACCTACTGTTATTACTGAAAAATCAGAACCCACTGTAAAACAGATTCTATAATCTGTATAAACTTAATTATCCTTCTGATTTACAGCTATAACCAATCCTATGATTTTGAGACAGTATATCACATTTCTAATAACTGATTGACAAGAACTGAATTTAAACAGGGGATTCTCAACTGAACACTGAATAAAACACCCTTAACATTACACAGAACATGCAGGATTATTTCAACTGAAATTCAAAACTGAACTAAAAGCAAACAAATACAGGAGCATTGTCAATATACTGACAATGCCCTGTTCAGAAAACAATATATACATACCATTGACAAACTTTCTGAATTATTAAAAGAGAATCAATTAATTGGGAAGAACTAATTGACTGAGTTCAATGACAATAAACAATTCCAAACGGATAAACAGGGTATTACAAACAGCATTAATGGCAATAAGAATTTACAAAACAACTAATCGACGAACTTAATCGAGTCGATTACACATATTATGACCAATCGTAAACAACAGAAACAATAGTATGATTCTGATCCAATAGACGAGTATGAGACAGTATAACAGAATTGACTAAAAAAAATATGAAAAATTAAACAGACTAATGAAAACAAACATAGAATACTCATAGAATGCTCATAAGAAACAGAAATTACCTCTGAACCTTTAAATTCAACTGAACTCAACTCGACTTGGATTTGGACTTTGTTTGAAATCAAACAGACCTTAGTCGAAGTATTTTCCACTGAAAATACTTCGACTAAGGTCGATTAAACCTCAATCTTTATTCAATCTGGACAGAATCCAAAAGTCTGGTATTTTTAGGGTTCTTGAAAGTTCGATTTGGGATTTACTCATTTCTGGTTAGATTCGAGGGAAACCAAAGATGTTCTAGGCACGAGGGAGGTCAGGGGGGTAACTGGTGTGAGTTTGAAGTAGGTTGGGATAAGGTCAGGTTGTACTCGAATCTTCAAATGAAGATTCGAGTAGTTCCAGTATGATTCGAACCATGCAACTAACAGATCCTTGGTGAGGGAATTTAGGAGAAACTGTGGTGTTATTTTGGAGGTCATCGGAGAAGATAAGGTTTTCAGGCCAACCTTCGATTTAAGATTCGAAGAGTTGGGGCCTGATTCGAAGGAAACCAATGTTAGATCTGTGTAGAGGATGTTCAGGGGATTCTAGGGTGTTATTTTGGTGACCGGCGGTGTTGATGCCGCCGGGTTTCAGGCGGTGGGATCCTAGGGCGGCTAGGATTAGGGGGAGGGTCTGAGGAAGATGATGAACAGTGAGAGGATGGGGGGTGTTCAGTTAGGGGCCGGGGTAGGGGCTTGGGACTTATATAGGGGTGGGGTGGATTGATGCTATCCATCCGATCAAGTAAGATGAAGGGCCAGGATCAATCCACTTATCAAAACGACATCGTTTGATTTAAGTTGGGGAAAGGGTCAACCCGGGGTTGAAATGGATCGGGTTTGAGTGAGTTAGGGTGATGAGATCTCATCCGTTGATTGGATTTGATCGAACGGTCCATGATGAACCACGACTAAACGCTGTCGTTTTGATTCTTTTCGGACTGGACCGGACCTGGGCTAAAGGGGGTAATTTGGTTTGGGCCTGGATTTAAATCCAGGTCCAATTATTTTTTTTTATTTCTTTTTCAACTATCTCATTTTTTCTAATTTAAATTTCCAATTTTAATTATAAAACAATTTTAACTTTACAAAAATATATTAATTACTCTATAACAATTATTTAACACATAGACAAGACATCAATCACACAGTGGAATATTTAAAATAGAATTATTGCACATTTTTTGTGATTTTATTTAAATTATCTTTTAAATGCATAATCAAATCCTATATACATGCAACATGTATTTTATTTTATTTTTTCATTTATTATGACAAAGTAAACACTTACGGATATAACACCAGCTTTAGCATTAGGAAATATTAGTATTTCGTTTGGTAGTGGTAGAGTTTTAGCTTTAAAAGACACATTATATGTACCTTCCGTTAGAAGGAATTTAATTTCGGTTTCTAGCGCTATGAGAGATGGTTATGATTTTAATTGTCATGACGTTGATAAATGTGTTATTACTCATAATAAGCGTTATCTCTCTTCGGCTACATTGATTAATGGTCTTTTTGTTGTTGACTCTATTCCTAAACCGTTACCACCTAAAGAACTGAATAATGTTGATTTACCAAGCAAGAGAAAACGTTCTTCTGAATTGAGTGAAACATATTTATGGCACTTGCGTTTGGGTCATATAAATCTGAACAGAATTTCCAGGTTGGTCAAGGATGGACCTTTAAGTTCATTGAAAGTGGAGGCACTACCAACTTGTGAATCTTGTTTAGAAGGGAAAATGACAAAACGAAATTTCCCCTCAAAAGGAAATCGGGCAAGTGATAAATTAGAATTAATTCATTCTGATTTGTGTGGTCCAATGAATGTCCAAGCAAGAGGTGGTTTTGAGTATTTTGTGACTTTCACAGATGATTACTCAAAATATGGATATATTTATTTGTTGCGTCGAAAGTCTGAATGTTTTGAAAAGTTCAAAGAATTCAAGACTGAGACTGAAAAGCGACATAATAAACATATCAAGACACTACGATCTGATCGTGGTGGGGAGTACCTCTCTACGGACTTCATTGGTTATTTATCAGAATGTGGAATTACATCTCAATTATCTGCACCTGGAACTCCACAACAAAATGGTGTAGCTGAAAGAAGAAATAGGACTCTTATGGAAATGGTTAGATCAATGATGAGTTATTCCGATTTGCCTTCGTCTTTTTGGGGACATGCCTTAGAAACGGCGAATTATGTTCTGAACTTAGTTCCTTCAAAGTCAGTACCCTTGACCCCTACAGAATTGTGGACTGGGCGCAAGCCTAGTCTGCGGCATATTCGAGTTTGGGGTTGTCCGGCACATGTGCTAAAGGGGAAAACGGATAAATTGGAGGCAAGAACGGATGTATGCGTGTTTATAGGTTATCCAAAAGGGACGAAAGGTGGTTTATTCTATTGTCCTAAAGAGAAAAAGGTAATTGTTAGCACAAATGCCAAGTTTCTAGAAGAGGACTATTTGATGAACCATGTTCCTAGAAGTAAACTCGTTTTACAGGAACTTAGCAAAGGAATGGAAACTCAGTCATCTGAAAATCAAAACGACCATATCCAAACCCCGGAAGTCGATTTTGACATACCATTGCACTTTAGTAGTGGGAGAAATGTCAATAGACTTAATGTACCACAAGAACAAGTGCCCGCAGTCATACTACCACAAAGTAGTGGGAGTCATGTTGAGCAGACTGCACAACAGGAAGAAGTCGTTGATATCCCTGTGGATAGCATGGAGACTCAGGTTCCTGATGATGTTGTGGTTCAACCACAAAATCAACGTGATGTAGTTGCAACTGATGTAGTGCGTAGTCGTAGTGGGAGAGAAATAAGACAGCCAGTTCGTTACACGCTCTTGGGAGAATCATATGATAGGATCCTTGAGGAGCCTACCTCCAAACCTGTCAATTACGAACAAGCACTACATGATAAGGATGTCGATAAGTGAGTTGCTGCTATGAAATCAGAGATGGAGTCTATGTACTCTAATCAGGTTTGGGATCTTGTAGAACCAACTGATGGGGTTAAACCCATTGGATGCAAATGGATCTATAAGAAAAAGAGAGGTGTAGACGGAAAAGTACAAACTTTTAAAGCAAGGCTTGTAGCGAAAGGGTTTACTCAGAAAGAAGGGATTGACTATGAGGAAACCTTCTCGCCGGTAGCCATGCTTAAGTCTATAAGGATTCTCTTATCCATTGCTGCTCATTATGATTATGAGATTTGGCAAATGGATGTCAAGACAGCTTTCCTTAATGGAAGTCTTGATGAGTGCATCTATATGATGCAACCAGACGGTTTTATGGAAAGTGGCAAAGAGCACATGTTGTGTAAGCTTAAAAGGTCCATTTATGGACTAAAACAGGCATCTAGGGCATGGAACACTTGTTTTGATAAGGCGATTAAAACTTTTGGTTTTGATCAGTGTCTTAACGAATCTTGTGTATACAAAAAGTGGGATGGGGACAAAGTGGCATTTTTGATCTTATATGTAGATGACATACTGCTCATAGGAAATAATGTGGGCATGTTGAATTCAGTTAAGCAGTGGTTGTCCACACATTTTGATATGAAAGATTTGGGAGAAGCGGCTCATATCCTTGGGATCAAACTCTTGCGAGATCGCAAGAAAAGGATATTAGGCTTGTCCCAAGGTCTTTATATTGATACAATACTCTCCAGGTTTAGCATGCATGATTCCAAGAAAGGATTCCTTCCTTTCAGACATGGAATTTCTCTATCTAAAGATCAGTCTCCTAAGACTGATGAAGAGATAGAAAAGATGAAGGCGGTCCCTTATGCATCAGCTGTGGGGAGCCTCATGTATGCTATGTTATGCACTAGGCCTGATATCTGCTTTGCCGTTGGCGTTGTTAGCAGATTTCAGTCTAATCCTGGGAAAGAGCATTGGACGGCGGTTAAACATATAATCAAGTACCTGAAAAGGACTAGGGATTACATGTTGATCTACCAATCGGATGACCTGGTACCTATTGGGTATACTGATTCGGATTTCCAATCAGACAGAGATTCTAGAAAGTCTACCTCAGGTAATGTGTTTACTCTTGGAGGTGGAGCCATAAGTTGGAGGAGTATCAAGCAAACTTGTGTTGCTGATTCCACCATGGAAGCCGAATATGTGGCAGCCTCTGAGGCAGCCAAAGAGGCAGTTTGGCTCGGTAACTTCCTGAGAGAGTTGGGTGTGGTTCCTTCGATTCAAGCGCCAATTACGCTTTACTGTGATAATAGTGGTGCGGTTGCAAATTCAAAGGAGCCACGAAGCCATAAGAGGGCAAAGCACATTGAGCGTAAATATCATTTAATTAGTGATATAGTGCAGAGAGGGGATGTAGTGGTCACCAAGATTGCGTCAGAGAACAACTTGGCAGATCTGTTTACTAAGAGCTTACCACAGAAGACTTTTGATAAGCATGTAGAAGGAATGAGTGTCAAAATTGTAGACGCATGGTTATTAGTCTAAGTGGGAGATTGTTAGAATATACTATAAGCCATGCGTATTGTTATAGTATTCTTTATGAACAATTATTTATTTACTTGTTTAAATTCAATAAAGTTTCATTTTAAATAGATCATGTGTTGGTTTGTGCGTCCATTGCTTACATAGTAGATGATTTAGTGTATAGAGTTTAGCTTATACACGGAAGATTAAATCATCGGTTCTTGTAAGACATAAAAGTTAATGTTCACAATCTAATGATGGAATTGGACAAATCATCGGAATGATTGTAGCACAAGATTAAATATAATTTATCTTGATTATGGGAATGGTTTAATTCCAACTTCTTGTGCTAGTACATTTTGTATGTATTGAACGGATCAAGTAGAGATGAGTATTTTATACTGACTTTATAAAATAATTTCTCTAGTCCATTTAATGTACTTATACTCTTAATCCTGATATAATTATTATTAGCTGTGTATGTCACTTGTTGTTTTGATTTATTAAAAGGCGAGATTCTTTCGCGAGTCAATAAGCCTGGTAAATTGGATAACAATGATATACATTGGCGAAGTAATAATTAGTTGATGGAATCCATGTCTCGATTTTGAGATTGATGATACTCCTTTATGAAAGCTTATAAGTTTTCATGTGTAAACCCGGCCGGTGGATTTTGTATCCGACACATGAAATAAGTTAAGTGTAAGTCTAAAGGAAGTAATCAATAAATTAAATAGTCAGTAATTTAATTTGATTGATTAGTATCTGAATCTTAACATGGGGGAGTTAAATAAGGTTTTATAGAAGAATTTCGAAATTGAACAAAGGAGTGCAATTACGAATTTTTAGTGGAACAATTCGTAATTTATTATGATGGAAATTAGTTTCAGAATTTCGAAATTAATATCATAATAAGAAGCCTTGTTAATTAAATTCTGTGGTCCCTACTATGCCTAAATAATAGAAAATAGTGGAAATTGTTACTTAGTGGGAAAGAAAACGTGGAAACCATCCCTTAGTGGGAGAAGGAAACCTAACAGGTTTTGAAAACGGTTTTGACCTAAAAAACGCAGCTATATATATGGATATAAGGGCTAGACGTTTTTTACATGATTCTGACTGCGGTTTCTACTAGAATTTTGCCCACCCAAAATTCTCTATTTTCGGTTATTGTTTGGGTAACACAGTAGAAGACTGTGAAAATCTGCTAGTGTATTTTCAACTGAGGAACTGGAGAACGACCTAGATTTGTTGTGTTTACACTTCAAGAGGTAATCCTAAAATCTCCATACGTGCTAGTTGTTTAGATTACACGTGAATAAGATTCTATTATTGCTTCCGCTGTGGTATATATTCCAACAGATCAATCTCCAGAGAGCATGAGAAGTACTGCAGCTGCACTCAACTCGTTAACAACATCTTTTGGAAATTATTTAGGCACTCTCATGGTATCTTTAGTTCACAATTATACCGGTAACGAGCACAACTGGCTACCTGACCGGAATCTCAACAAGGGAAAATTGGATTATTATTACTGGCTTGTGACTGGAGTACAGATTTTAAATCTCATATATTACATGATATGTGTCTGGTTTTATAAGTATAAACCTTTGGAGGAGCTGACTGAAAGTATCAAGGAAACTGACGTGGAGTTAGCTAACAACAAAAATTCTTCAAGCACAGCAAATTAACTGGTTCTAAAGGTGATAGAGGAGTAGAACAATAACAACAAGGGGAAATGTTAGACCGTGAACAAGAAATCAAGAAAATGGAATAGTGATTTCATCACTTTACTTCCGCCTACTTGTTCACAGCTGTTGTAAATTGACGTATATGCTTATAATAAGTAATACTCCTTCCGTTACAATTTAAATGATATACTTTCTTTATTAGTCCGTTACAAAAAAAATAACATATTTCTATATTTGAAAACAATTTAATTTTAAACTTTCATTTTACAAAATTTACCCTTAATAAAAAGTTTTTATATAGGCACAAAAATATCATGACCCACAAAACTTTTGACCCTAAATTTTTAGGACCACATATTTTAAAAGTCTTTTTTTTTCTTCTTAAATTTTGTGTCAAGTCAAATTACATCATCTAAATAGAAACAAAAAGAGAAATACTTACTGTAACGGTATATCGTTCTTCCTATTCCCATATATTTCTTTTCTTCTCCAAGTTGTATGCTAGATCCCAGCCAAGTTTGGTTTGATTTTAATTAGTGGACTTGGTCTTGTTGGAATATAAGCTAGCTATATAGATTCTCGCTAACATGTCACAAAGTACAAAGAGGATGCATGAAAGAAGATGAACATAAAGCACACTTGATACAAAACAATATTCAAAAGGGGGAGAGGGGTATATAGGTACTTAGATGCTAGAAACTAGGTACAACACTAGCTTGGACAACTCGACTTAGTCACAAGTGTATGAGCTACTAGAAGTTCTGCAAATAGAGTCTGAAATAAATATTACTGTTTCGAATGAAATGAACAGTAAATAAGGAAAGAGGAAGGGGACTTCAAGGTCTGCGCCAGCAGATCTACCTCGAGTCAACAAATATGCCAATCCGAGCTGATGCACCTCACGTACAGTTGAGACCAGTACCAAAATCTGCACAGGAAGTGTAGAGTGTAGTACGAATACAACCAATCCAATGTACTACGTAAGTGTCGAGCCTAACTTCGACGAGGTAGTGACTAGACTATGACAGAAAACTCACGAAAATTAACATGCACAAACGAAGATATACGTGCAACATAACAGCAAATAGAGATTACATACGTACGATTCGGAGAGGAAATGCAAAAGGGGGTACGAGGTATGGTAACTATAACAGGAATGACAACATGAGACAGTCAAATAAACCATCAACTAATGAAAACGGATAAACATAATGAATAAAGATAGCACGACATCACCCATCATGCTATTACTCATAGCCCTACCATGAAATAATAATAATGGCATGGCATCACCCTTCGTGCTTTTAATATCAATCTCTCTATGAAACGATAAATACGGTACGTCATTACCCTTTATGCTTTAACTCTCTTCTTCACTATGTATTAATCAATAAATGAAGAAATAATCGGCACGGCATCACCCTTCGTGCTTTAACACTTTCCCTTACCATGTAGTAATGAATATAAGAATAAGCAAGAATAAATCTTACGTCAAAATGGTTCTGAGATACAAATCCTCAATTTCAAAGAAATACTCCACCATCACCATTTAATTCATCAATGTGGAAAGAACGATCAAATAAAGAACAAACTAATCTAGGCATGGATATCGTAAGTAAAGAAGGCAATAAATTACAAGAAACAAGTCACAACCGCATGCTTTAACCCAACAACAACGCATAAGTACTCCCCACCTCACATATACGTTGTACCCAAATATTTAAACACGTAGCAAATAGGCAAACAAGTCTTAATCTCTCAAGTCAAGGTTCACCAAGAGACTTACTTCGCTCCGCAATCGACTCAAAGTTCAACCATGGCCTTGCCTTTCGAACAAGCCTCCGAACCAACCAAATCTAGTAAATTATTAACCAAATGATTCAAAATACGCCTTAAGAACTACCCACGAATGAAAGAGGTTCAATCTAGATCAAAAAGTCAACCTCGGACCCGCTTGGTCAAAATCCAAAATTCGAACCAAAATCCGATTACCCATTCACTCCCGAGTCCGGTTATGTAATTTGTTTCTAAATCCGACCTCAATTCTCGATCTAAATTCTAATTTTACAAAAATTCCTAATTCTATCCAAATCCCCAATTTCTACCATAAAAATCCTAGATTTTAGGTTTGAATCTTATGAAATGTAATAGGTAATTAAAAGGAAGTAGGTTAGAGTTACTTACCAATGAGTTAAGGAAGAAAAACTCTTGGAAAAATCGCCTCTAAGGTTTTTAGGGTTGAGAATTTGAAATAATGAGCTAAAATCCCATTTTTTCCTTCTTAAGTCCAGGTGCAGATATCACAAATGCGACATGATTGCGAACCCCGCAAATATAAGAAAGCCGTCGCAAATGCAAAGATTTCCATCTCTGCTGCCATCGCAACCAGCACTCATACCTTAACTTGGCCGAGCGAAACTTCTAATTTATTATTTCTATTCTACAATACAAGTAAAACCAATCTAAAATTCAACAAAAAATCTTGATTTTTTCTGAAAAAATCTTAGCATAATTTCAGCTTGTTAAATAATATATCTAAGATCAACTAAATGAAACCATGATAATATCTGGACATTAAATTCTTGACTTCTATGTCAATGAAGCCTCTTAGAACTACTGAATAATAAAAGACTGAATTTTAAAATCAATGAAATTCATAAACTAGAATGGAGCTCATCAAATCTGCTCCATGGGAGGAGAATATCCTAGCTCGTAAATTGACATAGGTTAATGTAGGTTCCTACAAATAGAATGTCAGTACAATATAATTGTTCTTAGTAAGTAAAATAATCCTCTCACTAAAATTGAAACGAGACTCTGAATGAAATACGTTGGCAGGATATGATAAAATTCTAAAAAGTTTCTTTATGAGCAGTTAAAACAAACAACTCATGTTTGTGTTGTAAAAATTCTTCTTTCTTTCTTTTATTTTCTTGTCTGGAACAACTCAAACATATAAACATTTAAACTTTTTCTCCAAAAAATACTTGTAAGTTCCCAAAACATGTTCTTTATTTTTTTTTCTTTTTAGGGAGTACCATTGATTTTGACATTCTTTCTTATTTTTTTCTAAGAATATCACCATGTGATCAATAATGGCGGATTATCCCAGCCCAATCGCCTGGATCCCATTCCTAGTGGTGCTTCATAGTTTAAGGTTCTAGCATGCTTATATTCTTGTGCTTATTACCAATGCATTTCTATCATAGGGCCCGGACCAACGATACACTAATCCTACTCCATCACGAGTAGTTTCAGGATTACATAAGCCACTAGAGACTATACGCCCTTCTTAGAAATCTAAGAAAACTTCCAAAATATTTTTATGAGCAATCTTTTAATCATAAAATCTAAAATAATATTATTTCTTCAAAATGCTCATCAAAACAGTTTTATCTTATGAAAGAAGCTTCAATAGTTTATAGTATTAAGAAAAATATGCAAGTCATAAAATGCATGCGACATAATTTATGAAATAATGAACCTTTCTTGTAAGATTAAACAGGATAATCCTTTAAATACTTTTCTATAATTCTAATGAATAATGTGAGTCCACTCTCTCTAATCAAAAATGCACCTTGACATTCTATATGATTTAATAATAATATGTGGTATGATATTTGTGAGAAGACAACTTTAATAAAAGTATTATCTCAACTCACCTTGATTTTTCCCTTTCGAATACTTTAGTCACTCAATTTCAAGGGATTCAATTCACCAAACCAATCTCTACATTTTGTAATTCAAGAATGAATTCTAAAAGTTTCAATTTCAAGCTTTGGAAGCCCTAGGTTTGCTTCTTTCTCAATTTTCCAAAGTTTGTACTTAATCTATATTTTTGTAGTATATTATAGGAATGGATATCAACAAAAATCTTCCCTAATAATCATAGTTGAAAGCAGATTGCGGAGTTTAACTTGAATCGTGAAATCCTAAGTTGGAGGAAAACCTTGTTCGCGAATCCTTGTTGAAAATCTAGTGATTCCAAGATGTAATCTTGTTAGAATCGATGTTTGGAAGTAGTAATTTAACTTTAATTGCATTAAAAACTCACCTTATGTAGTATAGGAACTCTTGGATGACTTGGGATTGAGAGAGAAGGTCTAATCTTTGAAGAATGAAGTTATTTTCTCTTTTCTCTGTCCCTTTTTATACTTGGAGCAGGGTTTATGCGTGGCCACACGTAGCTATGCGTGGCCACACGTAGCCACACACATTCCCTTATGGGTGGCCACGTGTAGTGTGCAAACGCATGGTCAGATCCCTTCCCTTTTTCCTTGGCTTTCTTGCCGGAAAGGCCACGTCTTCTATATTGCTTTTCCATGCACAACTTGTGCGGTTTTTGGCTTAGGTGTGCGTGGCCTTGCCCCCCTTCCATGTGTCGTCATGGCTGCTCGCAAGAATGTCCAAATGACAAATACAATTTGAAGTGTTTGAAATAAAACTCGCAGATCTTTAATTTGATATATAGGTCATAATTCAATACATTTTCTACTGGGAGATATGATCGTCTTAAGTTAGGGCATGTGCGACAATGATCATCTTCTTCCTTAAACAATTCCAACTTGTTTCAAACTACTTTAATCTCTTCCAAACATCCATTCAACCTCCCGAACAAAAGATTTAGATTTTATTCACCTGTGTAATTTTTCGAATATCTTTGTGTCCAACTTAGAGCTTGAGCGAGAACATAATACTTAGAGATAATTTTCCGGATTTTACACACCACCCCCTCTCACCTTCATCTCTCACATGATCACTAACATCAAGCCACCAATGACCCTCTATATATCACCTTCTATTATTCTAAGACAGAATATTATTCTCTATAGCGCTTAGAAGCACGACATTTGTATCCCTCGTTGTCGAGCTTGAGTGTTTTAGCGTTTAGGAGTTGTTATTTATTTCACCCTAAATTGCACACTTTTAGTACTAACTTGAGCAGCCATCTAAGCAAAATCAAGATCTCAGCAGTGTCTATGGGGTCTAAATCGGATTATGGATAGATATCCTACCAAAGTTACCCGAAGGTAACCTACTTTAAAATTTGCATTCCTTTACTTTTTGTGATCATGGATGACTAACAGCTTGTTTAGATGGTTGTTCCTCATTGTATCATATTGTATTGTTATCCCAAAATAATATTTATTTTGATTATTTCGTTAAAACTAGTTATATTGTATTGTTAAATTTATTGTTTCGGAACAATGAAAAGTCCCTTTTTTGAAACAACCGATTTGGTGTGGTGAGATTGTTTCATATTTTTCTTTCTAATTATGCCCTAACTTATTACTCCACGATTCTATTTTACCCTTTATCTTTTTTCTATTTTAACTCCAAATCTCCAACCTATAACCTACTTTGTTTTTTTTTCCAGACCAATGCTAAAGGTGTTTGCCGCCTTCTGTTTTATTTTTTCTCCTAATTTGCCTTTAACTCAATTCTAATTAGATGTGCTCCTTTGTTTTGCCTTCTTCTATCTAGCTCCTTTGTTCTACTTTCTTAAGGTGTTTTGCCTTCTTTTGTTTTGTTTTTTCAAATTATTTTTATACATAAATTTTGATAAATTTAATATTTAAATAATTGAGGATATTTTAGTAAACTTATCAGTTACAATACAATACGATACAACCAAACCAAATAACAAAATATTATTTAATAATAACAAACAATACAATCTATCCAAACATTGTATTCATAAAATGATACGGTACAATACGATACAGTACAATATAATACATTATAAAACGATGGGATACAATGATCCAAACAGAGTGTAAATGCAAATTTTCTTGTAAAGAATTAATGATTTTGTAAATATATTTCCAAAATTTGGCTCACATTTTAAAAAAGAAAACAAAGGGGAGGAAGAAAGTTGAGGAGGTAAGCGGAAGGTGAAGAGAAAATAGATCACATATGGCAACAAGGGAAAAGCTCATATTTACTTCTTTTTTCTACTAGCATGTTGTTTTCTTATTGGTTTTGGTTTGTAACGTCAAAGAATCACAAGATAGAGATTCGCACACAATTATAGATTCCGAGCTGTAAAATTTATGTTTAATTGGTAAAGTTTGAATAGTATGAGTTGATAAATAGGTACAATGGAAAAATAAGGTGCCAAATGAAATATTACGCGATATTTAAAAATAGCCAAATTTACAAGTGGTCATTCAAAAATAGCCACAGTTTCAAAAGTAATCGAAATTTAGTCACTTTTTATGTAAAGATAAATGTGAACGAAAACACTGTTTAAAATCCGAAAAATAATAATATACAACTTTCGCGTGTTGGAGTTCTAGCATAATATGCTGGAAGTTCATACACAAGTGCACTGAACTTCAGTATATTATGCTGGACCGATCTCTGTTGCAACAAAATAGTGGTTATTTTTCAATGACTTGGCAAACGCTGGCTATTTTTGAACGACCAGTCCGAAAATTGGCTAGCCCATGTTATTTTACCCAAATTTGAGGGATCGTCACGGTCTAACCATTTTTCGGACTGATCATTCAAAAATAGCCAGCGTTTGCCAAGTCATTGAAAAATAACCACTATTTTGCTGCAACAGAGATCGGTCCAGCATAATATACTGAAGTTCGGTGCACCTGTGTATGAACTTCCAGTATATTATGCTGGATCGGTATACTTTGCTGGCTCTAGTATAATATATTGAAGATTGGAGCACTGGTGCTCCAAACTCCAATATATTATGCTGGACCGTTATATTATACTGGAACTTCAGTATATTATGCTGGAGTCTTTTTTCGGATTTTGAACAGTTTTTTCGTTCAGATTTATATTTACATGAAAAGTGGCTAAATTTTGATTATTTTTGAAATTCTGGCTATTTTTGAATGACCACTAATCTGGCTATTTTTGAATTTCTCCCAAAAATGAGCCAGCAACAATTTGGGCTTTATGTGCCTGAAACAGAAAAGGAATTTTTAACTCTCATAGCAAAGGTTAACACCTTATTTATTTTAAATAAATATCATTTAAAAAAATAATATTCTATAGATAACTTTTAAGGTTTATAGCAAAATATTTAATTTTGGTTACCTGCTAGCCCTAAGCCACTAAATACGCTAATTAGTTACACTATTTTCTTTCTCTCACTACTTTGATACATCCAATTCTCTCCCCCATCCCATTAAAATTTCCGATCTCCTCCTCCTTCCACCAATTTTCTTTGTATCCCTTCCTACTTTTTCCTTCCTTTACACCAGCGTGATGATCCTTCCGCCACCGTTTTTGGTTGGTTTTCCGATCGCCGAAAAACCTCTTTAAGACCCTTTTTAAAGGATACTGCTTCGTCCGGGTTGATGCCTTTACAAAGGTCCTTCCCATTGAAGAAATCTTGAAGTAATTGCTGAACTTTGGGAATCCTAGTTGATTCACCGACGAGAACCACATCATGAACACTGCTCTTATCCATCTTGACATACCCTCAAACACTTCTCCACTGGCTCCATACACTTCCTGAACAAATCCATGTTCAGCTCCTCAAATCTCGCTCTAGTAATAGTCGAGTAAAAATCAATACCTTCATACAAAGAATCAATCTCAATTGTAGTCTGTGCAGTCGATGACAGAGTCCTCTTCGCCTTCTCACAAGCAGTCCTTAAGCTCCTTAATGATCCTTCCGCGGTCTTTTTTTTTTAAATTGTAATTCAATGTATCTCACTGTATTCCATGTATTTTATTGTATTCTCTGTCTTTTTTTCATTGTATTTCAATGTATCCCATTGTATTCTATGTATTTCATCGTATTCACTGTCTCGCTATATGCCATGAATGTATTCATAAGTTTTTTTTAATTAATATAATTTATGTATTCAGATGTATTATATAATTTCTCTAAAGATTGCTATGTTTTGGGGGTATTTTTTGGCTGAGAATCTTTTTTATAACTGAAAATACAAATTTTGTGTGTTATAATTGAGTTTGTTGAGTTATATTAGGAGTCTATTATATTAATTGATTCACTTTCCGTTTTAAAAACAGTGTAATCTCCTATTTTACGCCGTGAATATAGTCGAATACAATAATCTGTCCAGCTGTAATCCCATGTTTCACTCCATGAATACAGTCGAATGCACTCGAATACAACAACTGATTAGCTGGACTTCCCTGATTCGCGCCTATTTTTGCTACTGTATTCATGAATACAATAGCTTAAATACATAAAATACATATTATAACCGTATAAAAGGTATTAAAAATCCGCAATATAGCATCAGCAGCAATTTACCAACACTTTTTACTTCCTTTTGTCACTTTCTATTTTCTTTTAGATTTCCTTTATATTCATTTCTTATCTTCATTCCCAAGCCAAGAAAATTCCACTTTCAAAATAGATAGAGGTTTGAGAAGACAAAGTCATTGCAGCAGCTAACCAAAGGAAGAGTCAGTAGACAAATGGCCGCTTCAAGTGGCGTAGGGATTTTATGGCAGTCTAATTTTACTCAGTGTCAAAGACCCACATTGGTTTTCTCTACATCACCCCGCCGATGCATTCCATGTTATTCTTCTACTGCAACTACCATCAGGATGACTGTTTCAGTTGGTGAAAAACAGAAAACCTTTACTCTTCAAAAGTCTGAAGAAGCTTTTAATAAAGCTAAGGTATGACTAGATTTTATGTGTACGGCTTCTTTGCTCTTTATTGTGATTTTGAAATTATAAGATTAGAACTTAGTTGCCTTCAAGAATTGGCTTTTCCTTGCTAATAATTTTGATAAAAATGATAAATTTTCTGTTTTTTTTTTTGAGGTGGGGATTGTGTAGAAAAATCTTCTGTCACGAATGGCATCAATCTGCTGAAGTGATGGTGTGATAGTCCCCTAGTAATTGACTTGGTTTTTGGTTGAGACATTATGAGTATCTTTTCGTGTCTAAAATAGGGATATTGGTGGTACATTTGTTATGTTTCGTGATAGTTGTTGATGATTAATTCCGTTAGCTTGCCCCCAACCTTTGGGAGCGGGACCGACGCTCAACCGAGGAAACACAGTCAAGCAAGCCTACATAGTGCCTAAAAATAATACGTAGTAGACCACCAACAACATAGAAACAATGCTAATTTCCATAACTTAAAGAGTCCCATTGATTGTTGACAAAAATGATACAAGTTAATAGTTTTAAGTGGAAACAAAATGACAAAACAACATTTAAATTCCCTCATACATACATACATGACCCACAATTTGTTTACGAAGTCTCTAAATTGTCATGAGTAAGGTAAAGAAATGACGGGGACAAGACCCCGGCTATACCCAAAAATAATATACAAAAGATCAAGATGCAACACGAGGGCCCCGGTGTAGAGTACGGCTCACCACAGTCGGCTGAAGAGAGGGTACACTTCTACGTGAATATGTGCTGTCGGTTGAGGTACTACCTACATCCATTAAAGATGCACTGCCCCCGCAAAAGGGATGTTATTACATATGGAATAGTACTAGTATATAAAGCTAAGTACCCTCACATGAAATGGAATGTCAAGAACTCAACATAAGAAGAGAACACATGGAAATAGGGAGAAAAATCGAAAGAAATTAATATGACATGTCAAAACATAAGGAAAAAGTGTAACATGAGTAAAACCTTAAAATAAACATTGACATTTTTAGTTGGGACATCATTTAGTTACCGAAAGGAACATATAATCACCATGTGCGCGACATGGCGTCTGATCTCGGTTCGATCGACTAAGCCATCTCACCACAATGCCGTGTGGATCGATGTGTCTTTGCTAGCAATACATTTATCCCAATTAAGGGGCATAATCTCATCACAGTGCGAAGGGACTCATTCCCAATCGTCTTCCTACGCCGACACGTATAGTTTCAGGTATATGTTTTTGCAATATATACCTTCTCGGTTACATGATAATCCTCCCAAAAATATTTCTTTAAAACATCTCATAAAACCTTTCTTTTCATTGTCACTTTTGGACATATATCATCATTCCCACTTTTGGCAAAAATAGCCACATATCATCTTCATCCTTTCATTTTATTCACATGCCATGAATTTTTCGAAGGTCATAATAATGTATTTAAAACATTGTAAAGCCATAAGTACAAACGCATGAGTACATAAAAGCTTAAACACTTGAAATAAATTTCAAAGAGGAGAGCATAACGATGGCAAGTGTAACATAAATCGAGTTCGTACGCTTTTGGTAGTTCAAACATTTGAGGCAATTCAAAACAAAAGGAATATGAACTTGAACAAACCATACTTGGAGTTGATAAGGAGTTCATGAAATCCTATTCTATGAACTGCTGTAGCTAAACATACCTCAATTAAGCTTATTAGTGATCCTACAACCTCCCCTACTCTTACAACTTTAATCTACGTCAACACAATTCAATTAGACCAATATTAGTAAGAATTTCCATACTTTAGGTCATTTAGGCTTTTTATCAAACACCTCCTCCTTCAATGGAATTTCTTCATCTAACAGCCACCTTTTATACCAATAAATCACCTTACACTCATCCTTAGGCAACCCATAACCTCCATTACAACATGCATGCCCAACAATTCACTCCCAACCCATCAGTCTCATAAGTTAAACCATTTTACAATCTTTAACACAACCTAGGTTACGTATGGATTCCGATCACCATCTTATAAGTCCTAACACATATTTCTTACATAAATAATCACCATAAAGTAGTTAGAGATGGTAGACATACCTCTTGTAGTCAAACTCTTGAAAATCCAAACTTGTGGTGTTCTTGACCAATATGAGAATTTGAATGGAAATCTATGGACTTCCAAGATTAATCCTTGTTAATATAAGTGTTTTGGGAGTAGTAATAAACTCAAAATACTCCAAAAACATTACCTTAGTTCACGGGAGGGATATATGTGACAGATTTCTTTTATTAGAACAAGCCCTAGATCAAAGAAATGAGGTAGCCACTCTCTCTCCCCGACCTTGGGGTATTTAAAGGGTTCCCGTGTGATGTCGTGCACCTGGGCAAGTCAAAGCGCAGCGGGCGTGCATAAATCTTTCTTCTGTGCTGCCGCGCACCTGCCAACCCCAGCACACAACTGAGTGCCTATATGGGACAGTGTCTAGTAAAATGGCCATAATGTTCTGTAAAATATCCAAATGACAAATGGTTTGATGCGTTGGAAGCTAGACTCAAAGAGCTTTTATTTGATAGGTAGTTCACCACATAAATCATTATACGTTGTGAGTGGTACTCATATGAAGTAGGGTCTTGTGCAAACTCATTTGAAACTTTAGCTCATTGTGTAGTTCCCAACTTGGCTTAGTTCTAGGGCTCTCCTTAGACCCTAAACCACATCTAATACACCTCCTACATTTACTATCATGATTATCTAAGTTGGTTCTAGTCCATAATCTCTTATGGAAGGCAAAAAGGAAATTAAGTAACTCATGAGCATGCTTTAAGGCCTCAGACTTATAGATAATTTTTAGGGGCCTTACACTTGATGAATGTGATCAAGTAGTAAAATGTATGTGCTAAAGCATGTCTTCTGGTTTTTACTTCATTAAAAAAGAAAGCATGTTTTCTGGTTTTTGGATCACTTTTTACTTTTGGTGACCATATCACTCGAAATCTAGTTACAATGGTTGGTACATGTAAGGAGAAACTGCAAAAGCTTTCCATTTTTTTTACGGGAAATTTAGAAGCATCGTGAACTTAGAAAGAAATGAAATTTAATAATAGTTTTAGTCTTTAGGTTGAAAAAGGGAATTATAACATAAAGAAGCGTATGCATGAAAGAAGGGTGTAGAATAGACTAGTGAAACAATGTGTTCCGATCTGATTTATATTTCGTATTTATGAACCTTAAATCAGTATTATGAAAAGCCATCACTTCACCATGCGCTTCAGAGAAATATGCGCTTCAAACAATGACGTATACAATAATCGAAAAGAGAAGTGGATTCTTTGAATCTCAACGTTGAGGAGTTGGACTAATGCTAGCGTCATTGTATACTGTATGCTGAAATTAATTATCCTATAATTTAGTTATTCTAATTGCAATTTGATTATTATTATTGTACGAAAAATTCATATAAGTTTGGTATTTCATAATTTTCCGTAAATTGTACACTTCACCTCAAGAAGCTTGCGCTTTACTTCTAACTTTTCTTGCATTTATTCCTTTTTTTGAAAATTACTTTAAATACTGTTGGACGAATAAGTTTAAAGTCACTTTAATATTTTATACTAATCTATTAAAGAAAACACTGCCCTCCTTTGTTTCTTTAGTTTGTTCTTTCTTAATCCACCAATCTTGTGCTTGCTTACCGAATGGAGGAATACTACTTAAAACTTTTGACAATGAAGTATATGGCCCTGACTTCCATTAGTTTACGCTTCATGTTGTTCAGTTTCTAAGATGATGTTCATTAGTTTCTTTACGTTTTCTCTAATGGCATCTAATGACAGAGCATGAAAGACTCCCCTTCTGTTTTTGCTTCATTTCGGACTCCCTTCAAGTTCATTGATTTCATCTCCTGTATGATTGTTGGTAGGAGTTGATGCCAGGTGGTGTAAATTCTCCTGTACGTGCTTTCAAGTCAGTTGGCGGACAACCTGTTGTGATCGACTCTGTGAAGGGTTCTCATATGTGGGATATAGATGGTAATGAGTACATTGATTATGTCGGTTCATGGGGGCCAGCTATCATTGGTCATGCAGATGATGAGGTGTACTTCTTTGCTTTAACTCCATATTTAGATGAAAATTTGGATAACCACCATTCATTTCCTTGGCCACGCCCGTTAGCGGGATTACCTGCTTTCTGCTAGAAACCTGGTATTTGGACTCCCGACTCCCTACCTGTACCTGCTGCATTTCTTGTTCTCATAGTGGGTTGAAGTAGAAAATTGAAGCCTGTTCCACCGTGAAGTTCGGCTCTAATTTATTAGTAAATCAATTAATCAACAATGTCTCGTTCCCAAATTAGTTTGGGTGGACTACATAATGCTAGTGAGTAAATTATGCTCTACTCAGGTTTGTTTCATTCCAATATTAAATAATGCATCTTTTAAGGCAAATTAAGGATTCTTTTGAAATTAGAGTTTTCCTAAATCACACATTTATCTTTACAGGGGCATATAAGTCTCTTAACAAATACCGGCACCGGATCTAATCGAGGTGTTACAACGACAAGAGCCTTGATCCCCAACAGTTAAATAATATGAATGCTTTGTATTTTCGTGTTCTGTTATTTGCTAAACAGTAAAGATCCCAAGATACTGGAGGTCTTTGCCGAGTTCCCTCCATGTGATTTTAGGTCTACCACATTCTTTTTATCACCTTTAATCTTTATAGTATCACACCTATACACTGGTGCATCTAGAGGTCTATATTAAACATGGCAAGACCATTTCAGGTAAACTGCTGTCATCTCTATCTTGTCATAAATAAGGTTGTTACTTATAGAATAATGTCTAATGACTAATACGAACATGTAGGCTGTTACTTTCTATTAATTTCTTTCACAGAAGTCTGTGTCATGTTGTTGATAGGTCTTTCTATAGGTGCAAAAAAACAAAGACCTATGAGGCCAGTTAAGTTGAAGCAATTCAGTTCGAGCTTGAGCTAACCTTTCTAGCTGATTGAATCCATACAGTCCAGACTTGAGTAGAACCTGAAAAACATTGATTTGTTCAAAATATCTATGCAACCGGTGACAACTTTTAAGAGGAATGGAGCATGTAACTGGTCTCTACTGAACATTGTCGAGGCACATTTGTTAACTATAAACATGTTTTAGTTCCTGTATTCATTGTCAGCTAGGAAGGGCAGCAGAAGAGGAAAGGAGTGAAAGTTATTAATGCTTTTCTCCATTGTTTTGAGGCAGTAAACCTTGAGTTACTTTACTTGCAGGTGCTAGCAGCCTTGGCTGAGACAATGAAGAAAGGAACAAGTTTTGGAGCTCCATGCCTCCTCGAAAATACTCTGGCAGAGATGGTCATTTCTGCTGTTCCTAGTATTGAAATGGTTCATTTCGTCAACTCTGGCACGGAGGCATGCATGGGGGGTTCTACGGTTGGCTCGTGCTTTTACTGGCCGGTCAAAGATTATAAAGTTTGAGGGTTGCTACCATGGTCATGCCGATCCATTTCTTGTTAAAGCAGGCAGTGGAGTTGCCACTCTAGGACTACCTGACTCCCCTGGAGTTCCCAAGGCGGCTACACATGATACTCTGACAGCCCCCTACAATGATATTTCTGCTATTAAGAGCCTCTTTGATGACAACAAAGGAGAAATTGCAGCTATAATACTTGAGCCCGTCGTTGGGAATTCTGGCTTTATTCCACCCAAACTGAAATTTCTAGATGTCCTTCGCGATATTACCAAAGAAAATGGTGCTCTACTTATTTTTGATGAAGTTATGACAGGATTTAGGTTGGCATATGGTGGCGCTCAGGAATATTTTGGAATAACTCCTGATTTGACAACACTTGGGAAGGTTATCGGCGGTGGCTTTCCAGTAGGTGCCTATGGAGGAAGGAGGGATATTATGCAGATGGTGGCACCAGCAGGACCAATGTATCAGGCTGGGACCCTAAGCGGGAACCCATTGGCTATGACTGCTGGTATTCACACACTTAAGCGGTTAAAGCAGCCGGGAGCATATGAACACTTGGACAAAATCACCAGTGAACTTATTCAGGGAATATTGGATGCTGGGAAGAAGACTGGTCATGCAATGTGTGGTGGGTATATTAGCGGAATGTTTGGCTTCTTTTTCACACATGGACCAGTTCATAACTTTTCGCATGCAAAGAAGAGTGATACTGCTAAATTTGCAAAATTTTATAGAGGAATGCTGGAGGAAGGTGTCTATCTTGCGCCATCCCAGTTTGAGGCTGGATTTGCTAGCTTAGCACACACTGCAGAGGATATCCAACAGACAAGAGCCGCTGCTGAAAAAGTTTTGAGGCAACTTTAATCGCTCCAAGTACTATCTAGGCGGAGGTTTTTACTTTAAGGGTGTGTTTGGTACGAAGGAAAATATTTTCCAATTTTTCCATGTTTGGTTGACTTAAATGTTTTGGAAAACATTTTCCTTATTAATTCATTTTCCTCCTCCAATTGGAGGAAAATGTTTTCCTCGTCAAGAGAAGGGAAAACATTTTCCAAAACTCCTTCTCAACCTTCCCCACCCTCACCAACCCACCCCACCCTCTTTCCAAAAAAGGTTTTTTTTTTCAAATTTTCAGTTTTTCCGTTACCACCCACCCTACTACCCCTCCATTCCCCTCCCCCTGCCCCGCAAAAAAACCCTCCCCCAAAAAAATATTTTTTTTACCTTAATTTTTTTTTTTTGCAATTTCAAATTTCTGTTTTTCATTTTTCTGCACCACCCACCCCAACCCCCACCTGCCCCCTTTTTTTTTTTTTGTAATTTCAAATTTCTATTTTTTTCGTTTTTCTGTCCCTCCCCCCGAAAAAAAAATTTAAATATATTTTTCAGTTTTAATTTATTATTTATCGGTTTAAAGGCTCAAAATTTTACAAGTTCCAAAATTATGAGTTCGGAGGTTTATGTGTTTGGAAGTTTACGGGTTTGAAATTTCGCGGTTTTGAAAATTTAGCGGTTCGAAAGTTTATGAAATTTGTGGGTCCGGAAAGTTGTTGGTTTGAAAGTTTATGGCTTCATGTTTATTATATCTAAATTATTTATGAATACTCTTGAGAAGTCATTTTCCTTAATTTGCGTACCAAACACCAAAAAATAAATAAGATTACTATTTGTTTTCCAAGAAAACATTTTCCGTTATACCAAACACTCCTTAAGATTCTCTATTTTTGTATGATAAATAAAACATGATTGTATGGAAAAGTTTTGTACTATCTTGTTCATTGAGAAACATCCTGCACCATCTTGCGCCTCTTAAAACTTCACTTATTTTTGCGAAAGAGCTTTTCTCCCACTAATGAATAATAATGCGATCGTAATCTCATTCTATGAAGTTAACCGGTTGGGATAAATGAATACCCTCTAAAGGTTTGAATGAGACAAAAGATCAATCTTCAGCCTGTAGCTAGGGGCTCCTTTCTATTGGGCCCCAAGTAAAGGGTGTGACCCCGAAACAAAAATAAAGTTGAAATAAAAAAGAGAACAAAAATTGGGTCATCTTCCTGAAAGAAGGCCCTTTGTTTCAAGTCATCAATCTTTTATTGAACAATTTTCATTAAGTAGTATAGTTTAGAGCCTAATTATTATATATGCATGTGATCATGCCGGGAGAATTGTGTTGAAATGCCTGTGACCATGCCGAACGGATTATAATATTGTGCCTATGACCATGCCGGGCGAATTGTGAGATTTGCACATGAGTTGTCCATGTAGATTGACATTATTAGCACGCGAGTTGTTCGTGTAGTACGTGAGTTGTCCATGCAGATCCAGATATTGATATTGTAGCACATGAGTTGTCCGTGCAACACGTGAGTTGTCCATGCAGTTGATATTATTAACACGTGAGTTGTCCGTGCAAAATGTGGATACGGATCCATCCTCCTAGGGTCGCCCTCTCATGTTTCTCTCTTGATGGTGTACACGTGGATTGTGAGAAGCTGACGAGTTTCTGGTTGATGTGAGCTCTAGTAGAGTTGGTTATTATTATTTGGATCGGGTTGCACGCTGCAACATGCCTTATTGACTTATTGTTATTTGGATCGGGTTGCGCATCGTAACGGACTGATATTTGGTTATTGCATCTCATCTTTACTTGCAATTTCTTTGACTGTTTGCCTGATTTACTTGCAAATCTTCCTTATATGCTGGATTATTGACTGAGTAGAACATTTAAAACAAAGAATTATGAGCACCAAGGTGGTTTTACATGTAATTTCCTGATTTGATCATATATTTGTTCAATACTTGTTTGAAGTGAACTTGTATAACCAGTGAGTATCATTTATCATTCTTGCTTCTATTACTTCGTCGAGGTTAGTTATGATACTTATTGAGTACATGAAGTCGGTTGTACTCATACTACTCTTCTGCACTTTTCATGCAGATTTTGAAGCTAATGTTGTTGTGTATGGCAGAAGCTGGCATTAAAAATGTACCCGCATTCCGGCTGTGGCTGCCACTGGTCCTTGATAGCTTTAGATTTACAAATCAGTTTATGTATATTCGAACAGATAATGTATTTATTTCGTACCAACTTTGTAAATTCTAAGTCTTAGAAGCTCATGATTTGTACTACCAGTGCTTGGAGAACTGTATAAAATTCAATTATTTTACTTTTTGACTCTTATCATTATTATTAAATTGTGTTTATTGTTAGTTGACTTATATATTCATAAGGCAAGATGACCTCGGAGCCACTTAAATTTGTATCGAATTTTTATCTCAGTAAATAAACTTACATTTTTTCCATTTGAACGCTTCTACTTGACCAAATGAGAATTAATAAACACCTCCAACTGTATGTGTATCAATCGTCTTGACTTGGATGACACCTCAAATACTTAGCCTTTTATTATTTGACATATGTAATTTATGGGGCCCACCTTTTTAAAAAACTAATTTTGCTAACTTTATAATTTTTAAATCAATTTTGAAATCTTCCATCTTAGCTTTCCACCGTCGATGCCTCATCTCATCTGCCTCCCTATCTACTTCTTTCCCTCCCCTATCAGTTTTATGGTTTTATCACCACAATCAACCTTAAACCAATAATTTTTTTTCTTTTTCTTCTTCAGAATCTATACCAGCTACACCAAACCACCACCGTGAACCACTGGTATTTTCTTCTATTTAATCATTATTTTTATTTTCTCCCATTATTTTCCCAAAATTCTCTCTGAAAACCCGAATCAGTTAAAAAAAACTCACAAATCAAAATTACTGGAGCCGTCACTACTATCAAAGAATCAACCTCAACTCCACCAATTGTAGCACCACCAAATGGGCTGTACATAACTCTAACAACTATAATACCTTCAATAGCACTTTGTAATTTATGATTTCGGGAATTATAAACTCTTCTACATCATCCTCATAAGATTTGTAGAAAAAGAAAAAAAAATAGTGAGTAATGATGGACATGAAATCTTGAACGAGGAAGAAATTAAAAGAAAAAGAAGAAGGCAAGGTGTGTGGGTTTGGGGTAGGGGATAGGGAAGGGGACGGGAAGAAATAAGGGGGAAGAAGAGAGTGGTAATTTACTAGGAGAGTTTTCTTTCTTTTTAATAATTTTGGTCCATCTTTTTTTATTTATTTTTCTTATTTTAGTTTTTTTTGGTTACAATAATCTGATGCACGCTCCTTACGTGCATGATAGACACTCATTTTGGCCACATCAGCGTTGTGATTGCTACATGTACATGGTCAACGGTCAAAGGAGTCATTAATTCGCAAATTTATGAGTTAGAGTATTCAAATGAGAAATGTATAAGTTTATTTACCGGGATAAATATTCGGTACTTAAGTAGCTCCGAGGCCATTTTACCTATTTATAATGTATGTGGTGGTCAACGTGGCTACTGGGATAAGTGTCCTAATTTTTTTTATCCTTCTCCGAACTCTTATTATGATTTTTCTAACAATATTTGTGAGTTTGATAGGAGCACTAAAGTGGAGGATGTGGAGCCTGCTGCCCGATTATGGATATGGTGAGGCAAGTAGCCGAGCAACAAGATGAAAATAAAAAAATATAAAAAAAATTAGTGTAGAAATCACGAGAATAAAGGCCAAGGCCGAAGAATTGGCTAAAGAGACTGAGTTCCTACAAGAAGATAACTTTGAAGAAACAGATATAGTGGACCAATCTAGCTAGAGGAACAAGCTCACTAATAATATTTCATGAGTTTCTCCGTAATAGTCTTTCAAATATGGCATAACAATTGATAGAAGGAAGACTGAGCTTAGGCAAGAGATAGACCAATTTGGCTCAGATATCCATGACCTGCAGACTCAATGAAATAAAAAGGTTGAGGCGTCTAATGCCCAACAACCAATTGTTGTGGATACCAGCTAACTTGTGGAGCAGAAAGTGGAGTTCCAACCATTCAACCAAAATATTGCTGATGATGCCAAGGTTGCCGAAGTGCGCAAAAGTGAGGATATCAAAAATAAAGAGATTTTAGAGTTGGAGCATATTAGATCTCATTATAACCCACTTTTCAATATTATATTTAGTTGGTGACACGAGAATTGATCCATCCGAGCCTATGGAGGAGTCTAGGGATGAGGGAAAAAGTGCATATATTCTTAGATTTGCCATGCCAAGGAGACAGAATGACACCCCTCACTTAAATGCCAAAAAGTGCAAGGTGCGATATTATTTACTTCGTTCTTTTATTTTCGTACCACCAACCCGAGACCATAACCGCAAGTTTGAACTAAAATTTGGGACATAATTTATTTCTTTGAGGTGGAGAAAAAAATGGTGAAAATGGTATAAGTCGTGCCATAACTATAAATAAGGCGCTAGTTGGGAGACAACCCAATCTACTTCTTCTTTTTATTTTTGTTTATTTTTTTGTGTTATTTTTGTAGAGTTATTTTTGTGTGTTGTAGGAGTAGGAGCATGGAGTTAAAGCTAATAGTAAGTATACAAAAGCGAGCAGGTAGTTTGAACTAAGTGTGGGGTGCCCGCACATAAGTTCATGCCCGAGAGAAGACTGAATACCTCGTGAGCTGCGATTACTTCTGCCTTTGGCCTCTCAGGTAGTCTCGTTTATCCTCTTGTTATTTATGATGAGCATTGAGGGCAATGTACAATTTTAACTTTTATGTTTAGGGTAGGGAGATTGTCTAAGTAATTTTCTTTGTTATTTTTGCTTAGTTTTAGTACTCTTTCGTAGCCTAGTGATTTCTAAAAAAAGAGAAAAAAAATTTATATGGACTTTTGCCGACGATGGATTTCATGGACAACTTTCTTGAGGGATTAAGGTCCCATGAAAAGAAATTAAAAATATTTTCTTTTTTTGTTTTTAGTTAGTCATAGATAGGTAATAATCCTTCTTGATTTTTATTTGGACATCAGTTCTTTTTCAAGGGATGAATTTTTGAACCGGGTACTTTTTATTTTTAGAGTAGTGTATGATATAAAGACTCAGACTGAATTTGACACACTTGGTGACTTGTTTGATACCAACAGAGTTAGACCTGGTCTTATGGATTATAACTTTCCCCATGAGTTTTGAGAACTACTTGTGCCTTGGAAATTAAGTAGCTTGTTTTGTGACACTTAGGCTCATTTTTTTGACTCTTATTGTAACCGATGTGCATTGTGCATTAAAATTGTGGCCTAGCTTTGTACTGGCTTTGATTGAGAGTTGGAATGTAATCGTCCTAAACTAGTGTGTGGAGAGATTTGAGTGTAGTTTCATGTAGTACATTTATATTTAGAACTTGCCCTGCATGTGAGTTGAAGAGAAATCCTAGGTTTTGCTCAGCTTAAAAAGTGATTTTAGGCCTTCCATGACCCGTTTGAGATTTTCTAGCCTGCCCTATGTTATTTGACCCTAGTCAGCCACATTGAGCCTAATTCCTTTTATTTGGTAGCCATGTTACATTTTGATCTTTTTTGTGTTGAATTATCTATCTTTTGGACCCTACTTCATTGAGCACTTATAAATGCACAATGAGCTAATAGCTAAAGTTGAAGTAAAAGGTTGGTTGAGCTATGAATTAAACCAATTAAATGCGGAAAACTAAGGAAGAATAAAGTTTTATTTACAACGAGGAACACATATTGTAAATAAAAAGAAGAGAAGAAAGAAAAAATTTGTATGAGAAAAATGTGTTGAAAAAGAAACAAAAGAAGAGCGTCCTTGTTGCATAAAAGTGAAAGAAGAAAAAAATAAAGGAAGAGATTGGGTGTTGAGAAAAATTTATAAAAGGGAGGTTCTTGAAGAAGAGGAAGTGTGTTGTTATTTATTATATTATAAGTGCTTGGAGAAGCTGAGTCACTATTATTCATTTCTATCCTACCATTGTCTTAGCCTACATTACAAACCTTAAAAGCCCTAATTTATTTTAGACTCAGCCAGCCTGCATTAGTAGAGATTTACATAACGGACAAGCCTGTGGTACCTTTTATGCGCATGTTTCTTTGAGAGAATGAGTGATTTCTTCCATTGTTTGAAGTCCTTAAATTACATTTGAATTTTATTCGAGTGTGTGGACTATCTCTCTTTATTTTTTAGTGAGGGCATATGTTTCATGATGGATAAGTGTCTTTATTAGGTTCTTCAGCCAGAGTAAGTAAGTTGGCCTAAAGGTATTTATGCTAGCAAGTCAATTGCTGAGGTTGAGATGTCCCGAATTTGCTATTCTATTGTTTTGAAATGTTCGATATTGTGTTGGGTATGTTTTGAACATGGGAACGTAAGTTAAAAAATGTATATACAAAGGGCTAATTGTTGGTATCAACCAAAGTTGTGGGTGTGCTTGAACTTAATTGAAAAGTTGTGGCTCGATAGTTATGAGCTTAATTTTGTTTGATCCATTATAGGTTGATTTTACTTTGCTCGAGGATGAATAAAGATTTAAGTCGGGTGATGATATTGGGCATAATTCTATATATTTTACCGTTACTTTTCCCATGTTTTGATCGCTTTTTAGTGCTATTTGGTGTTGAAAATATCCAATATATGTTAATTATTGATTTTTTGACTAATTAAGCTGCGTGTGATGATTACATTTGGAGTGCAAAAATATGATGAAAAGATGCTCTAACTATAGGAGACGAGGATGGATGCGCAGGGAAAAAATGCCATTTGAAGCACCCTTAGCAATAAGTCTCAAGAAAGCATTCACCTCAGCATCCGCACCTGGGCGCAACAAAGTTGAAGGAACAGAGGGTGGACGCGAAGCATCCACCCCATCATATGATGTTGAGAAGTTCAAGCTGAAACGGATGCGAAACATCCAGCCTAGCATCAATCCTTGAAGCTGACTTGGAAAAGGAAAAGGAAAACATTGGCACACAACTTTTGTACGCAATATATAAAGGAAAAATACCTCTTTTAGGTCTTCTAACACACTATAAAGCAGAGAAAAGCCATTACAAAGTTTGAAAACCGTGAAATTCATCTTGAGTTCTTCTTTTTTCCTTCTTTTATTGATTTTTATGTATTCTTGATAATTAATTGAGATTGCTGCATAACTATGCGTGGCTAAACTCGTTTATTCTGAGGTTATGGTTTTACATAAATGTTGATATTCGAATATTGATTTGACAAGTTAATTTGTCATATTGGGTTATTTATTCAGATCTGAGCCTAATTATTTACTACTTATCTAACAGTGAAATGTTATATATGAATCCTGAGTTAAACCTGAAAGAAGTAATTCTTTATTGCAATAGTATTGAATAGAGCGTGATCTTGAACCTAGTCATTGGGGAATTGATTTGCGAATACGAATAAAAATATACCTATTTGTCGGGCTTAGATAATTATGAAAGAAATTACTAATGCTTTTTTCTCAAATCTCATAGGAATATAGTCATTAGAATAAATTGAAAAGGCGAGTAGAAGTTGTCAAATTTCTACGAGTATTAACCTAGATAAATTAATAAGTCAAGTTGATAGATGTAACAACTCGATCAGTCATTTTAAGCATTTGCACTTCGCTCGCCAGTTCTCGGGCATGACTAGCCCCGTATGATGTATTATGACTTATGTAAATTGTCGGTTTTGGTTTTCAGTTTAATTGGAATAGATATAGAATAATGATTCTCAGCTTGAATGTAACGACCCGACCGGTCGTTTTGAGCATTTGCACTTCGCTCGCTAATTTTCGGGCATGGATAGCCCCATATGATGTATTATAACCTATGCAAATTGTCGGTTTTGGTTTTTAGGATAATCGAAATAGATTTGGAAGAACAATTCTTAGCTTGGAGCTTTAAATTTGAAAGGTTTGACCAAGTTTTGACCTTTTAGTATTCGATCTCGGATTTGAATTTTTATAATTTGGTTAGCTCCGTTAGGTATTTTGGACTTGGGAGCGCTGTCTGGAATGTATTTTGGAGGTCCGTGGCAGATATAGACTTGAATTGGCAAAATTAGAAATTTGGTATTTCCGGTCGGCAGTGGAAATCATGATATAGAGGTCGGATTGGAATTACAGAAATTAGAGTAGGTTCGTTGTGCCATTTGGGACATATGTGCAAAATTTCAGGTCATTCGGAGGTGATTTGATAGGTTTCGGCGTCGTTTGTGGAATTTGAAAGTTTATAAGTTCTTAGGCTTGAATTCAAGGTTGATTCAGTGTTGTTTTGAGTGATTCGAAGGCTCGACTAAGTTTGAATTTTGTTATGGAATGTGTTGGCATATTTGGTTGAGGTCCCGGGGGCCTCGGGTGAGTTTCAGGTGGTTAACGGATCATTTTGGACTTTGGAAAGGTAGCATATTTTCTGGTATTTTTGTTGCAGAGATTTGTTCTTCACGTTCACGAATATTGAGCCGTGTTCACGAAGGTTGGAGTTGACGTGCATCGCGATCGCGACAGGGAACTCGCATTCGTGTAGAAGGGTGAAGCAGGCTTGGGCATCAGGCCCTAAGGCATCGCGTTTGCAACCAGAAGAAAGTGTTCATGTAGGACAAGCTAGGCAAAGCATCGCGTTCGCGAGGTGGAGTTCACATTCGCGAAAGAGAGTTTTTACGGGCAGTCAAGTTTGTGCTTCGCGAACGCTAGGCTCCTTTCGCGTTCGCGAAGAAAGCGCACCTGGGCAGAGTTATAAGATTTAAAAATCAAGGGTTTTGGTCCATAATCTCAAAAGTTATTTGAGAGCTCTAGAGAAGGCGATTTTGGAGGGGATTTTCAGAGGATTGATTGGGGTAAGTGTTCTTCACTCAAATTTGGTTAAAGCCCATGATTATGTCTTGATTTTTATCATTTAATTTGGGAATTTGGGGATGAAAATGGAAGAAAATTTGGAGAGTTGAATTGGGGATTTGAGGTTCAATTTTGGTGTTCTTGGTATGTATAGACTCGTGGGAGGACTAGAATTCTTATGGTGTGTTTTTATCGAATTTCGAGACGTGAGCCCAGGGGCCGAGTTTGAGCAAATTCGGGATTTTTGGTCTAAATTAATAATTTTTGTATGGGTTTCATTCCTTTAGCGTATATTGATGATAATATACTGATTTTGGTTAGATTCGGAGCTTTTGGAGGCCGAATTGAGAGGCGAGGGCATCACGAGTTAGAGTTTTGGCTTTGTTTGTGGTAAGTAACGCTTCCAAACTTGGTTCTGAGGGTTAGGAACCCCGAACTATGTGTTCTATGATTAATATTGAGGTAACACAAAATACCAAGTGACGGGCGTATGGGCTAGCACCGTGAAAATTGCGGCCTGGATCATTTTATGGCACTGCTTAGTGACTCTTTCTTGCTGATATCTGTGTTGTGATTATGTGACTAAGATAATGAGCTGTAAATCATGTTAATTATCATGTTAAGGATTCACGCCGATACTGTTGAGATTCGAGAGGTCGTTTCTTGCTATCATATCATTAGCTTCATTGATATTTTGTACTTAGTCCTGTTAATGCATATTATATCATGTCTTAGTCTCGGTTATTGTTATTTGGCATATCATATCATTGTTTCGGGCTAGTATCATGGCATTTTGGAGCCCGTGTGTGTGAGATTGGAGAGTGATGACTGAGTGAGACCGAGAGCTTGATATTGAGTGACTGTTATGGGATCGGGTTGCACGACGCAACATATTATTGATTATGCCTTCGTTGGCTAGTTATAACGCTTGGGCTGTAGGAGCCCTTACGGAGTCTGTAACACACCCCCATTGAGCGCAGTTGATTATATTCAGGGATGGATCTTCCCTTGGTATGAAGATGGATCTTCTCCATGAGGTTGGTTGACCTATTCCTCGGTACTGGAGACTGATAGTCTGTGATGTATATATATTCCGGGATGGATCTTCCCTGGGCCTTGTAAGCCATATATAATACTGAGTGGTTGTGAGGTTGTTATCATTGTTATTATCTAGAAATGGATCTTCTCCACAGGCTGGAATGTCCTTTCTCAGTACTGAGTGACTGCTGTTAGAGATGTATATATTCTGGGATGGATCTTCCCTGGGTCGTGTGAGCCATATACCGTACTGAGTGGACGATCATTTGAGATTGTGGGAACATGAGGCACTCAGCATGGTGCATTTCATATAGCATGTGCATTGGCATGTAGACGTAGCAGAGTCATGCTTCCTTACCCTGTATATACCTGCTCTGTATTACTGTTCGAGCTGTTTATTTAATTGAAAGCATGCCTACGTTCCTGTACATTATTTCTTTTACCTTTGAGGTGGTTGAGTTCGTTACTACCTATCAGTCCAAAGGTTGAACTTGTTACTTACTGAGTTGGTGTAATTACGTTACTCCCTGCACCTCGTGTGCAGATTCAGGCACTTTGGATCCAGTGGTGGTGGTTAATCGAGGCTTCTGACTTAGGAGATTATTGAGGTATCTGCACGGCATTCGCATGCCTTGTCTCTCCACCTTACTTTCTAGTTGTCTTTCAGTTGTTCCCTTAGACCTTATATTAGATTATGTATTTCCTTAGACATTCATGCACTCAGTGACACTCCGATTTTGGGCTGGATTGTATCGATTCTTGGAATTTCTTATGATTCAAATAGTCCTTTAATTGTTAAAAGCTTCCGTAAATATTTTCAAACTTATTAATATCGTGTTGATTGTTGAGTTGAGGATGGCCTAGTTTCACGATAGGCGTCATTATGACGGTCGGGTTTTGGGTCGTGACAAGTTGGTATCAAAGCCTAGGTTACATAGGTCTCACGAGTCATGAGCAGGTTTAGTAGAGTCTCGCGGATTATTACAGAGATGTCTGTACTTATCTTCGAGAGGCTGCAGAACCTTTAGGAAATAAACTTCACATTCTTGAATTCCCATTATGCGACATTGATTCAGCTTGAAGCTTAACTCCTTGAATTCCTTCCAGCGCTCGGTATCAGTTGTACATCGACGGCTTGTGATTCCCTGATCGAAGGGCGAGATGTGATTTCTGTGTGTTGATGTTGGGCCAGTCTGGAGGACTTGAGGCTGGGATTTACTTGTAGCTTGTGCAATGAGGTGTTGATTGTGTAGCACGTGCTTCTGGATTTATATGTTCGGTAGTGTCCCTATTAGTGGAAGTGATGACTGGATGGTTACGTGATGAACATGATGTGACTGTAAGATGTATTCATATGATTTGAATGTAACGAGAAAGGTCTGCTTGAGGGTAGAAAGAACTATTTGGTGCTTGATTTCCATCGTGATTTGATGTATAGCCCAAGTTAGGATGTATTGAAGGATCTTTTCTTGTTGTTTAGTCAGGAAGTGAGATGGATTTTATGTCGTGATTTGAGTTCAGACTCAGGAAGATTTGGTGATTGCGTGATGTTTATGGCGGTGGAAGGATATAAAGAGAAGTTAGTTTGAGGCAGAGCAGGTGGGTTATCTCCTGCGGAGTGTTCTGAAGTTTGTGTGATCCCTATGTTGTTTGTTGAAAGTCCTCTTTTATCGGTGAATTATATGTGATGCAGTTTGAGTGTGGATCACATATGAGAGTTTTTGGGTGTTTTGGCCTATGGCTTTGAGCTATGTGGGGAAGTCTGCTATTGATAAGTTGATTGCACGACTAAATGTCGTATCAGTTTCAGGTTGAGGTATACTGGTGAGTCAGTTATGGCTTACAGGGGTTGAGATCGAGGATGGCTCGAGTAAAGGACAAATTTGGATAATCGTTGTGTTATGCTTTCTGGGCATATGAGAAACGTTATATGAATTAGTTGTTATTATAAGGGATGTAACAGGTATGAAGTAGGATATTACTCGGTTGCTTAGAAGGATGTGTTACTTCTTTAGGTGTTACTGATGGGGCACAAGTCGTCCGGTTTGTTTGATCAGTTTAATTGAAATTTGAGTAGAGTGGATGACTCCCTAGAATGGTTATAATGGATTCAAGACTTATATGTAATAATTGGAGATCTTCAAGAGGCGTATTTGGCCAGAAACTAGGTTTACATTGGAGGGTGTGAAGACTTGTGACATTTCTATATCATTATGGATTCTACACATCAGTATTAGGAAGGTAATGGCTTTAGATTTGCAGGTAGTCTCTTAAAGGTAGGTATTTTGAATGTGGTGCTTTTTTTGGATATTTAAGAGAGTATTCAGCGGCTTATGAGCCTTAGACGGTGTGGATTTATTGTTACGCCCCGTAATATTACGTCACTATTTCATCCTGCAGTATTATATTACGATGATGTTATGTTTTGCTGTACCAAATTACGACGATGTCGTAGCCTGTAGTATTGTACGTTGAAATTGTCATAAGGTAATTAACATTAGTCCAAGTAAAAGATTATTTGGAGATTATAAGGATTATGCTATTTCACAAGTGATGAGTAAATTCGTGGAGGTGAAAGGGGAGGTAAGTCAAAGAAACTTAATGTTTGTCCATGTTTGGCATTTGGAATAAAATACGGGTCGAGCGATAATACCCGATGATTATGAACTAGTACCATGTAAGATACAATATGACCACGGTAGTATAATGTATAAAAAGTATATTAACAATAAGTAGAATTTTAAGTAATTTGGGGCAATTTTTAAATTATGTGCGTAATTAGTTAATTACAGAGTAACTGGACATTACTCAGTTAACTAATAAGTGGGTAAAGATTAATAATCTCCACCCCACTTTCCACGTGGCAGTAGGCCACCATTTAAACCTACGACTAATTAGTCATAGGTGCTTAGTGGCTAAAAACGTGTAAGAATTACAAGATAGGCTTGAAAAATCTTGGTCTTTTAAAAGCTTAGATTTTTAGTCAAAATGAAAATTTTACTCTTTCATCTAAATTCAACAAGAACGCTAAGAAACCTTAACAATATGAATATTTCATTCTTCAAAAAAAAAAAAAAACTTGAGGTTACAATATTAAAAAATGTGAGCTTTCAAGAATTCAGTAACGTGCGAGTTCATGGATTTTCCTACTTCGATCAGCCATTACGTGTTGTCGCAATCAACAGGTGTTAAAGGGATTGTCAGGAGAATCAGTTCAGGTATGTTAAGGCTATCACTTCTTTCTTTTGGCATGATCCATACGATTCGAGCGAAACGTGCAAATGCACAAATTCCATGAATGACTTTATTCATAGAAATATTAGAGATATTTATGTTCTTGAATTTCCATGTGTCATAATATTTTATCATCTGTTCATGGGTCTCAGAAAAATACGAAAGTTGAAAAGAGTTTACTTTACTCAAAGGCAAAATGGTCTTATGACATTCCAAAAGATTTTATTAACGTACTTTTCATGCATTGCATTCATGAACATTAACCCGTGACCAGATGGCGTTATATACACGTAAATATGTATTTGGGATACGGGAAAAGATTTCGGCATTATATACGTAACACCACCTGATCAGCTGGTATACGTTGATGGTTTTGCCCACAGTGGCCGAGATGATATGATGAGATGCCCTCAAAGGCTTTATGATGTTATGAACACATGTACCTATGCACGACATGACATTCATACGCATATGCATGACACTATAATTATTTCATGATTTACAGAGCTATCCAAACTTACAGGTTGAGTCATTTACTCTATATTTCTTCCAGGTTTGTTATGTACTTATTCATGTGCCTTACATAATCGGTACATTTTTCGTACTGACGTCCGTTTTGCCTGGGGATGCTGCGTTTCATGCCCGTAGGTCCCGATAGATAGGTCGAGAGCCGTCCAAGTAGGCTATCAGCTTAGCGGAAGATGTTGGTGCGCTCCATTTGCTTCAGAGTTGCTTGTTTGGTTAGTATGATTTAGATTTGTATTGTTTGGTATGGCAGGACTCTTGTCACGACCCAAATCGGAGGGCTGCGACGAGCACCCGGTGCCTTACTCCACAGAGTACCAACGTAAAATATCTTTCTTATCATACTATCATGGGTAAATGAGCCAGAAAACTCGTCATGAGATAACAAGAATGAAACATAAGGGAATACTCAACATATGATGACCCAACATGATATGCAAACTTATACATGTGACATACGGGCCTATAAGACCGACATGACCACGTGTAACCTTAAAACATAGGCCGACAAGGCTATAAAATTATCCATACACCTGACATCTGTCTACAAGCCTCTAAGAGTACCTAATATCATAAAGGCCGGGACAGGGCCCCGCCATACCAATCAATACATATCCAAAGCATACTGACCAAATAGGCAATTCCGGAGCAAGTGGCGTGCACCAACACCTTCCGCTGAGCTAATAGCCTACTTGGAGGACTGTCAACCTATCAATCAGGACCTGTGGGCATGAAACTCAGCGTCCCCAGGCAAAAGGGACATCAGTACGAATAAAGTACCGAGTATGTAAGGTAGGAAAGCATAAACAAGAACAGTAATGTAAAGAGAGATAGAGAAGATACAACCTGTAACATCTGAGTGCATCTGGGGGCTACTGACATGAAATGCATAATACATATATATGCATAACTTTTAAAAAGCATACACCTTTGTGGGCATCATCATCATCATATCGTATCCAACCTCAAAGAGGACTCGGTGAAAACGTACCCGGCCATCATAAGGCTCGGTAGAATCGTACCCGGGCACGTGGAACTCGGTAAACCCAACTGATCAGTGGTTGCATAATAGGTTCCATACCTGGCCGACTATAGTGCGGCTCGGTAGAGTAAAATAGATACATATATATAATGCATGCTCGACTCATGGAATCACGTTCTAAACCTTTTGGAGTGACGTAAGGTCGTTACACCTTCGATTAGCATTATGGACATCATACCATCAATATGAACTTCACTAGGACTCAAGGATCATACATACTTTCTTAGAATAACTTTGTACGGAGAGAACAACATGGACAACCTTAGTTGCTATGAGCAGATTCATTATGAAATAGCGTATCATTTATGTCCATTTCATTTTAGATCATGCCAAAAGAAAGAAGTAAGTGCCTTAACATACCTTGTATATTCTTCCCAACCTCACGCTATGCAATTTCACGGCTCCTTAGTCTACAATAAGAGAAATGATACTCTTGTTATCGTTTAAGTGTCATAACTATTATGTATCGACCACAACCTATTTTACAATGAAACTAACAGAACCTCCCCTATATATACGACTTCACACTAGTCAAAACAATCACAAACAGCCCAACATACCCCTATCACTTCATACACAACATGACAACCATAATAGTGTCAAACAATCCGAGAATGTTACGACGAACGACCAACAAAAAACCTTGCCATTATGTGGTGTTTATCCACACCCTTACTCCTATCAACTCCATAAAAACAGTAGTAAAATATACAACCCAATACCAAAACAAAACAGCCCAAAAATAGTCCCACAAGTTCATCAACTCAAAAATAATGTTTCAGTTTACTTAAACACGTTTTGACTTGTTTTTTATTTCAAATTGAGAAATACAACCAAAAGTACATCATTATACCTCTTATCCAATAAACCAGCCATGAATTCAACTTAGAAATAAGTTCACAACCAGCCAACCATTACACAAGAACAAACAACATACCATTCTTTCGAAACTACCTAGGTCTATTCTTTACGATCGAGTTACAACTCGCAAACACATAGATAATGGAAGGAGAAGTATAAACTTTCCTTGTACTATGTATAACACACGAAACCTGGTCCTTATTCATCAAAAAATAAGTTCCTTAACGCGTCTACAAGAAGGAGAAAGAGAAACTAGCAAGCTGTCCGGACTTTTCAGCACTAGAATCGCGTCGTAACACCCGGAATACCCTAGGATTTGTGTGGGATTTTTGGGGAGGAGTTGCAGGGATTCAATTAGGTTTTCAAGGTATGGAATATGGGTGAAATAAATGAGTTTATAAGCCTTTAAATGTTCACTCTTATCCGACTTTAGGAGGTTTAATTGAGACCTCTCATTTTGGCAAGTAGGTGATGCACCTACTTGTCACCTACCAGTCTGCGCTGTCTCGCAAAAATATGAGTATCTCTTTACTCTGAATTTGTATTGACAAACGGTTTAATAATTTAGAAACTAGACTCATAGATATTTAATTTGGTAGGTAGATCATTCCCTAATTCCAAGTATATTGGTAAAAATGCTCAGTTATATTTGACCTAATTTTCAGCACATTTATGAATGGAACTTGTGATGACCTTTTCCAACTTTTGTTCCATAACTTCGCTTGACTTCAAAACATAACACCAACTATCATACGACTAAAATAACTCATATTATAATCTCCTTATAATGTTAATAACCCTAGTTTCACCCCAAAAGTACATGGTAAAACATTCCAACTTGTCGACTTTCGACGAAACTTATTTTCTTCAATTTGTTTAGCTTCTAAGCCTTCAAACCCTCTTGCTACTTGTTATCAATGATATATAATATCTGTAACCTCCACGTTAACATGATGAACTAACTTTGTAAACTTTCAAAGATGATTCCATTTCTGAGCTTACATTAAATGACTTATGACGTACTCTTACGTACGAAAACATGGGGTGTAACATCATTCCCCCCTTTGAAACATTCGTCCTCGAATGTTGAATAATGTGCTTATCAGTATCATAACCTGTAGCTCTTACGAATACTTTAATATTGTCCTTGACATCTAGAAAACTGTTCTGTAAATAAATCCAGGGGCCTGGGTATTCCCCCTTTAGGTCTCTTTCTCACACCACGACCTGTGGTCGGAATTCTTCCAATCTCATAACTGTTGTTACCTTCTGACATGCATCATGTACAACCGTGTACTTATATGTTTGCCTATGCGACTATTTTCTCATTTTTCCTCCAGCTTTTGGCCAATCTCTAGGCCTCACTTTGTGAACATATACAGAACTATGACAAGATGTCCCTCTAGGAATTTATAGGTGTACTAAAGTTCTTCGCTTGGTACTTTGTCGAACTTACGACTATTGATATACATTGCTTCATAGCCTTGATTACCTATGCTTATGGTTTTACTACATCTAGGTAGTTCATACTATATCCTAACTCTTACTTCGGTTTATTATTACCACGGTCTGCCACCCACCTCCGGGTTACTCTTTTGCTGCTTGTCCTATATGTATAAATCTAAGTCCTTTAATGCTTCCTCATTACTGTTCATCTTAATAATGACGGTCTAATCTCATCTTATACTTTGCAATTTTTATCCATCCATTGGTGATTCACCTTAATACTGATCCATTATCGCTGATAACTTGAATCCTCTTATGTAGTATATTATCACTAGGGCTTATGTCTCATCGGGGAACACCTGAAGTGATTTGCCCGATCCACCTAGGGACGATACTATACTTCAATAACCGTATTTCGTAGCATCCTAACATGATTCATCTTATGGGGGTATTCCAATCTCGTGCAATTCATAAAATCCCTTCTCTTTATATTATTCTTCAATCAAAGGCCTAAATGTCATCCTCTTATCTATCACAATTACACCCTTATTCTACTATCGGCACAACATTTCATGACTTTTAATTGCTCCTAGTCTTAGACTTCTCTGTGTTCATTCAGGCTGTACCAAGCTTTTAATAACTTACGAAAGCCATCAGCTCTCTTGTTTTGATGGGTTTAATCCTGAGGACTTACCTATTCTTGTCACCTTCTCACTCATCTTTTCTTATCCTTACTCCTATCTAGCTAAAACCTTGTCACTCTATTATACTTTAGCTTGCGACCTACATATATCTATTAATACTATTCGCAACCTTCCTTTAACTTGCTAGCACCATAGATTTCCTTTCATGCCTTCTCAGTTGCCTTTAAACATAGGCAATTATTTTTTCTTGTCATTTTGCCACTTGCTGCATGAATTCTTGGATTATCTTAGTGTTGGCGAATACTGGAATTCCCTGTAACTCATATGATCTCAAATATCAGCTTTGATTTTTTTTTTCCATTCATTAGCCACTATAGGCGCCACTTTCTTATGGAGTGCATCCAATGTTGCAGTGAGACTATTGTTACCAGACCAATTCTTCTTCAAGTTAATATGCTTAGGTTGAAGCCCTCTTCCTTATTTCCTGAGCTAGTCATTTGTGGTAGTGCTTAGGAGACCTTCTGGATCTTGTAAAGTTGTGATCTTGTTATACTGTATACACGAAGGAATTTTCGATATTCTTACTCGCCTACAAACATCCATAGTTACATACCTTCGTGCCCTTGTGCTTGTAGGGCTACTTCTAAACTCAGATTTTGATTGTCTCCTTAATGTCACTCTCTATTATTCCCGTAACACTTATACAGTACCTTTAAATACCCCAACTCCTATCTGAGCATTTTTCAAGGGTTATGACGTCATATCTGTGAGACTGAATTCACTATATTAGGATTCACTACGTTTATCTTGCATGATCTGTTGATTTGCTTATAACCTCTTGTCTAACCATAACATGGATCTTCCTGAATCAACTACAACTACTCGGTGGTCTATTCTCATATCTATATTCCACGTAATCTCTCTTTGGTTATTTACTTCGTCTTAAGTTACCTATCGTACTGGCTCCTTATGTATCAAGTGTTCATTTTGCACTTATTTATCAATATCGTCGAGTGCAGAACCCTTATTGCTTCTCCCCGACATCATACTTGCATAATGTTTTGCAGTCATATCATATCTGTAGGATCTGAACAGATGCATTCTCATTCCTTTCACCTTTTTACCACATGCTTCCTTTACTATCCCATAGTTACCTCTTTATCTTTGTTATTTTTTTTCCATATCTTCACTGACATTTTACTCACCTTTAGGTTACCGTTCTATACCGGGGATAGTTGAATTTCTTACGCACATGGGTGACACTTAGTGTAATTGGTACACTTAGTCCCTTAAGCTTAACTCTGCTCATTGTTCTTGCTTTAAGGAAGTGTCTTCCTGAATAAACCTTAAAGGTTATTCTTTTGTTGTCCATTCTATTATTGTTGCAATGCTATCTCTAAAATTCTCACGATGACGACTATTATAAACTCATTCGGTCCCTTATTCATATTCGGTTTATCTTGTTTACCAGCCTATACTGATTTCTATTACTCTGGGGTCTAACCTTTCCTTCTGGTAATTACGTTGGAGTCACCAAATCATTTCTCGAAATGGGAATATGAATTTATGTATTATACTCTTTTATTGCCTTATGTCCTGTCACCTCTTGTATCTTCCTTTACTTGACTATAAACTCTGTCATCGTGTCGTATTCTGATTTACTGTTATCACCCATTTATTACATCTTTCTCATAATGCTTCATTTACTCTCTTCTTATTCTCCGACTAATATTTCTGTCTATCACTTTATTCTGATAACTTCAACAAATCATTCTTTCACTTTTAGCTCCCCTTGCTTCATCTCACTGGCTCTTTAGGTCACCTAGCATTCTCTCTTTACTAGGAACGGGAGCCATACAAAGGTAAATATTTATCCCTTCTAGGATTCCAGTGCCAATCTTCTAAATTTTTCCAACACATTCTAGTATTCATATCTAAATGTACTATTCTAGCTTGCAACACCGGGATGTCTTACAAGGATAACTATTACCGCATTTGCAATATCCTTTGGAAATGTTAGCTAATGGTAATAATCCATCTACCTTTTTGGTTTACTCTAGCCCCAATTGGATCTTGCTATCCCCTTCTTCTCTTAAACTATATCTGTCAACTCCCATAGGGCATACAGAGATGGGCGTGGCCAATTGTACATACCTCTGTTACTGTTTAATGTAACTCAGAATACATATATTTCTCTGCTTGAATTGTAAAAACTCAAAACCTTCACTAACTAGTACCTCGTAACCTTTTTCAAGTTGCTTCGTCTACTTATTGAAACTTGTATCCACCTCCTGATTCTCTCGTCTCTCTTTACGATATGGGTGGATAGATATTCATGCCTTGGGGCTCCTTATCAAGAAGCTCACACATCTTAGTACATACATGATCTACTGAAGATCTTACATTTACTCATCATAAGCATGATGCAAAATCGAATTCCATTGACTCAACTCTTCCACAACAACATTTAATCTCTTACCAACTATCTATTTGGATGAGGTATCATTGTGTTTCAAATAAAATATAATTTAGAAGTTTGAATTCTTATAATTGAGCTCTACCACACGATCTAGAGTAAGAAGAAAGAGTGACAGTCCTAAATGCCCTGCAGCCTCCTGCTTATAAGTGTGGTGCACTACGCACCCATAAACAAGACTCTACTAGACATGGATAATAGACTCCCTAGGACAGAACTACTCTGATACCACTTCTGTCACGACCCAAATCGGAGGGCCGCGACGAGCACCCGGTGCCTTACTCCACCGAGTACCAACGTAAACATCTTTCTTATTATACTATCATGGGTAAATGCGCCAGAAAACTCATCATGAAATAACAAGAATAAAACATAAGGGAATACTCAACATATGATGACCCAACATGATATGCAAACTTATACATGTGACATATGGGCCTATAAGGCTGACATGACCACTTGTAACCTCAAAACATAGGCCGACAAGGCCATAAAAGTATCCATACACATAGCATCTGTCTACAAGCCTCTAAGAGTACCTAATATCATAAAGGTCAGGATAGGGCCCCGCCATACCAATCAATACATATCCAAAGTATACTGACTAAATAGGCAACTCCAGAGCAAGTGGAGTGCAACAACACCTTCCGTTGAGCTGATAGCCTACTTGGAGGAATGTCAACCTATCAATCGGGACTTGCGGGCATGAAATGCAGCGTCCCAGGCAAAAGGGATGTCAGTACGAATAAAGTACCAAGTATGTAAGGCAGGAAAGCATAAACAAGAACAGTAATGTAAAGAGAGATAGAGAAGATGCAGTCTGTAACATCTAAGTGCCTCTGGGGGCTACTGACATGAAATGCATAATACATATATATACATAACTTTTAAAAAGCATATGCCTTTGTGGGCATCATCATCATCATCATCATCATCATCATCATATCGTACTCGGCCTCAAAGAGGACTCGGTAAAAACATACTCGGCCATCGTAAGGCTCGGTAGAATCGTACGCGGCCATGTGGAGCTCGATAAACTCAACTGATCAGTGGTTGCACAATAGGTGTCGTACCCTACCGACTACAGCGCGGTTCGGTAGAGTAAAATAGATACATATATATAATACATGCTCGACTCATGGAATCACGTTCTAAACCTTTCGGAGTGACGTAGGGTCATTGTACCTTCGATTAGTACTATGGAAATCATACCATCAATATAAACTTCACTAGGACTCAAGGATCATACATACTTTCTTAGAATAACTTTGTACGGAAAGAACAACATGGACAACCTTAGTTGCTAGGAGTAGATTCATTATGAAATAGAGTATTATTTATGTCCATTTCATTTTAGATCATGCCAAAAGAAAGAAGTAAGTGCCTTAACATACCTTGTATATTCTTCCCAACCTCAAGCTATGCAATTTCACGGCTCCTTAATCTACAATAAGAGAAATGACACTCTCGTTATCGTTTAAGCATCGTAACTATTATGTATCGACCACAAACTATTTTACAATGAAACGGACAACACATCCCTTATATATACGACTTCACACTAGTCAAAACAATCACAAACAGCCCAACATACCCCTATCACTTCATACACAACACGACAACCATAATAGTGTCAAACAATCCGAAAATGTTACAACGAACGACCAACAAAAAACCTTGCCATTATGTGGTGTTTATCCACACCCTTCCTCCTCTACTTCATAAAAACAGTAGTAAAATATACAACCCAATACCAAAACGAAACAACCCAAAAATAGTCCCACAAGTTCATCAACTCAAAAATAAATTTTCAGTTTACTTAAACACGTTTTGACTTGTCTTTTCTTTCAAATTGAGAAATACAACCAAAAGTACATCATTATACCTCTTATCCAATAAACCAACCATGAATTCAACTTAGAAATAAGTTCACAACCAGCCAACCATTACACAAGAACAAACAACATACCATTATTTTGAAACTAGCTAGGTCTATTCTTTACGATCGAGTTACAACTCGCAAACACATAGATAATGGAAGGAGAAGCATAAAATTACCTTGAACTGAGTATAACCCATGAAACCTGGTCCTTCTTCATCAAAAAATAAGTTCCTCAATGCGGCTATAAGAAGGAGAAAGAGAAACTAGCAAGCTGTCCGGACTTTTCAGCACTAGAATCGTGTCGTAACACCCGGAATACCCTAGGGTTTGTGTGGGATTTTTGGGGAGGGGTTTCAGGGGTTCAATTTGTGTTTCAAGGTCTGTAAGATGGGTGAAATAAATGAGTTTATAAGCCTTTAAACTTCCACTCTTGGCCGACTTTAGGAGGTTTAATTGAGACCTCTCCACTTGTCACCTACCAGTCTGCGCTGTCTCGCGAAAATACGAGTATATATTTACTCAAACTTCGTATTGACAAATGGTTTAATGATTTAGATACTAGAATTATAGATATTTAATTTGGTAGGTAGATCATCCCCTAAGTCCAAGTATATTGGGAGAAAAACTCAGTTACATTTGACCTAAGTTTCAGCACATTTGTGAATGGAACTTGTGATAACCTTTTCCAACTTTTGTTCCATAACTTTGCTTGACTTCAAAACATAACACCAACTATGATACGACTACAATAACTCATATTATAATCTCCTTATAATGTTAGTAACCCAATTTCACCCCAAAAGTACATGGTAAAACATTCCAACTTGTCGACTTTCGACAAAACTTATTTTCTTCAATTTGTTTAGCTTCTAAGCCTTCAAACCCTCTTGCTACTTGGTATCAATGATCTTAAATATTTGTAACCTCCACGTTAACATGATGAACTAACTTTGTAAACTTTCAAAGATGATTCCATTTCTGAGATTATATTAAATGACTTATGACGTACTTTTACGTATGAAAACATGGGGTGTAACAACTCTGTCCCGACCTTTATGATATTACGTATTCTTAGAGGCTTGTAGACAGATATCATGTATACGGATACTTGTATAGCCTTGTCGGCCTATGTTTTGCGTATATAAAGGATCATTCCAACCTTATAGGCCCATACGTCATATGTGTAAGTTTGGTTTACATGTTGGATCTTCCAATGATGAGTATATCTCCATGTTTTATTGTACTTATCTCATGGCAGCCTCTCTGGCTCATTTACCTATGATAGTATGATATGAAAGATACGTTACGTAGGTACTCGGTTGAGTAAGGTACCGGGTGCCCATCGCGGCCCATCGGTTTGGGTCGTGACAAAAGTGGTATCAAAGTAGTTCTGTCCTAGGGAGTCTACAAGCGTGTCTAGTAGAGTTTTGTTTATGGGTGTGTCGTGCACCACACTTATAAGCAGGAGGCTACAGGGCATTTAGGACTGTCACTCTTTCTTCTTACTCTAGATCGTGTGGTAGAGCTCATTTATAATAATTCAAGTCCCGAACTTCTATTCATAATAAGACGATGCCTATATTCAGAAAGACGATCGATACGAGATATAACTGTGGAATTGTTGATTTAGAGGAACTCGATTTTGCATCTTGCTTATGATAAGTAAATGTGAGATTTTTGGCAGATCATGGGTGTACTGAAAGGTGGAAGCTTCCTGATAAGAAGCCTTAAGGAAAGAATGCCTATCCACTTTTATGGTGAAAGACAACGAGAAATTAAGAAAACAAATACAAGTTTCAACAAGCAAAGGAAGCAAGATGAAAAAGGGTACAAGGTACCCAGTTAATGAAGGTTAACAATGGTTATAATTTAGGCAGACGAACATAAGCTTTTTATGTAATATTCAAAAGTAATAGAGATATGTACAATTGGTCACACCCATTTCAGTTATGCCCTATGGGGGCTAACAGGTATAGTTAAGAGAAGGACGGGTTATCAAGATCCGGCTGGGGTTAGGGTAACCCAAATTAGTGAAGGGATTTCTTGTTTTAGTTGACGTTGCCAAAGTATATTGTAAATGTGACAATAGATCTCCTTGTGAGACACCAGATGGTGCACACTAAAATAGTACAGCTAGATATAAGTACTACAAAGATAGGAATTGGAAACCTTGAAGGGATAAATATTACCTTAGTATTGCTCCCATCCCTAGTAGAGGGAGAATGTTAGGTAGTCCAAAGAGCCAGTAGATGGAGCAGGGGAAGGTAAAAAGCGAAATAATGTGTTGATAAAGTTTTCAGGATGAAATGATAAATAGAAATATTAGCAGGGAAGTACGAAGAGGGATAATAATATGAGTGAGATGTGATATATGGATGGTAACAATAGAGTGCTACAGAATCTATAGTCAAATGAAGAAAGAGATGGGAGGCGATGGGCCTTAAGACAACAAGAGAGTATAAGCCATACAGTCACATCCTTATCTCGAGAAATAAGGTCGCGACTTTAACGTGATTAACAGAAGGAAAAGTTAGACCCCAGAGTAATGGAAACCAGTATGGATTGGTGAATAAGATAAACTAAATATGAATTAGGAACTGAGTGATTTGATAATAGTCGGCATCGTGAGAATTTCAGATTTCATTCCGGTGATAGTAGAATGGACAATAGAAAAAGATTTATGAGAAATTCAGAAAATGGTCATTCAGGAAGACGCTTCTCTAAAGAAAGCAATATTAGCAAAGTTAAGCTTAAGGGACTGTATGTACCAGTTACATTAAGTGTTACCCTCGCGAGTAAGGAAATTTGTCATCCTTGGTACAGAAGGATTGCCGCAAGGCGAGTAAGGATCATTGATGTTGTGAAACGACGCCAAATATGAAGAGGTAAAACATCAATAGGTAGATCCTCGTAGTTCAACTCTTAGTACTCCCCTAAAGGAGGGAATATGGAATGATGGGGAATTAAGTCAGAATTAAGTGGTTCTAGTGACTATGGAATGATAAAAGAAGAATAAGGAATGACATGGCACTTATCCAAACCTTACAGATACGCTACGATTCAAGAATATTGTACAAGCACGACGTCAAGGAGAGGAAGTAAAGGTTCCTACCCGAGCTATTATTAATAAATAAGGAACCAATGCGAAACGTAAGTTAAGACAAAGAAACTAATCCAAGAAAGATTACGAGGAATATTGATATGAGAATGGGCCAACGAGTAGTTAGTAATTGATCAGGAAGATCCCAGTTATGGCTAAATAGGAGGTTACAGACGAGTCAGCGGATCGTGTAAGATAAATATAGTAAAACCCAACATGGATAATTCAACCTCGAAGTAATGTCATTATAATACTTGAGATATATTCAAATAAGAGTTGGGTAGTTAAAGGTACCGTATGAGTGTTACAGGGATAAAAGAAAGTGCCACTGTGAAGGCAGTCAAAATATCAGTTCAGAAGCAACCATACAAGCACAAGGGCATGGAAGTAAGCAACTACGGATGATTATAGGCAAGTAAGGACATCAAAAAGGTTCGTAATAAGCTCACAGCTTTACGAGAGTCAAGGGTTCTCCCTAAGTAATACAACGAAAGACTAGCCGAGGAGATAAGAAAGAAGGCTTCAACCTAAGCATAATGAACTAAAGAGGAAATGGTCGTGTAACAACAATCTCGCAACAACATTGTAAGCATTCCAAAAGAAAGTGGCACATACCGCGGCTAATGAATGGGAAGTAAAAATTAAAAGTAATATTTGAGATCATATGAGTTGTATGAAAACTCTGGCAAGTGTGGGCACTAAGATAAGCATGTATGGATGCAACAAGAGGGAAGAAAGACCAGGAAAAGTAATAGCTTACGTTGAAAGAAAGCTAAGATGGAACGAAAAAAATTATTCAATCAATGATCCAGAGTGGGTTATGTTATTAATGCACTTAAGGGTTCGGATTTTTATACATACAACATATACCGCCGTAGAAGATTCTGATATACGTTAAAAGAAAGAATTGATCCCAGGATTTAGACAAAAGATTAAATTGTTAAAGGATTGTATCATGCATATTCCTCAGCACCCATGAAAGGCTAAATAAAATAGCTACTACCATGAACCACAGATCGGGAGATAACTCAAGCCGACATAAAGGCCAAACAGAAGGAAGAGGAAACTAAAGAGTTACATCAACTAAGTAAATTAAGAGTTTGTTTATTGGACCCAGAAAGTTACAAGTATCATGATTGAGAACATTGTAGAATCACTCTTAATATCAGAAGTACAAGAGAAATATTACAGTAGCCATATTCTATAACAGTTCTACGATATAGCCAGTTAGAAAAGTACCAGTATGGAGCTACCACCGGATTGTGTATGCACTAGAGGTACATGTATTATAAGAGAGCTCCAAGTTGTGGGTGTGATTATACCTATGTGGAAGGGAGGTCATAAAAGAGATAGAAGATATGATGTGACTTTAATATAAGTAAGGTAAAGGTGAACAACGTACGAGATACTCAAGTGCAGGAGGTTGTGAATAGTCCATACCTCAGATAAAAGACCAGAAGAGACTCAAATGATATCAGCATCGTCAGTGGCATACCTTCCAGTCTATGGTTTCTAAGTAACGAAAGTTCTAATCGGAGAGTAAAAGAAGAGTTAAAAGCGATGCAATATCTTGCGTGATGTTCAGAAAAGCATAAGGGAATCGATCGTAAGCTAAAGTATGATAGGGCAACTAGGTTTTAGAAAGACAAGAGTAAGGATAAGAAGAAGGCAAGTGAGAAGGTGATGAAAATGGATAAGTCCTCAGGGTTAAGCCCATGAAAACAATAAGAGCTGACGACCTAAATAAACTCAAAGGATTCTAAGACTAGTAGCATTAAGAATAGATGGGATGATGCTATGGTAGTGGAATAAAGGTGTAATTGCAATAGATAAAGGATGACGTTTGGGCCTTCGATTGAATAATGATTTGAAAAATCGAGATACTGTGAACTACGATTATGGAAATCACTTCAAATATTCCTCGATGCAACGTAAGCCCTAGTGGCAAGGTATTACGTAAGAAGTTTCAAGTTATCAGTGGTATATCGTAGATCAATATTGAGTCAAATCATAATGGGTGTACAAAAGTCCCAAGGTATGAGCTGAGATTAGGTCGTCATTTTCAAGATGAACAGTAGTAGGGGCATTAAAGGACTGGGATTTATACATATAGTATAAGCAACAAGAGCGAGCTAGAATTTGGTAGCATACCTCCCCAGTGATAAATCGAAGTAAGAGTTATGGTATAGTATGACCTACCTGGATGCAGTAAAAATTATGCAGATAGATAACATGGTTTATGAAATAAGATGTAGCTATATCCGCAAGATCTACAAAAGGACCGAACGAAGAACTTCGGTACACCTATAGATGCCCAAAGAGGTATCTTATTAAGCCTTTTATATATTTACAAAGTAAGGCCTAGAGATTCGCTAAAGCTTAGAGGAAAAGGAGAGAAAGGTCGCATAGGTACACTTACAAGGTCAGTATCGTAGAGGCTACATGATAGGAGGTAGCAACAGTTACGAGATTGGAAGGAAGTCGATCACAACTCATGGCAAGGGAACGAGGCCTAAAGGGGGGAATGCCCCGGCCTTTGAATTTATTCAAAGAACATTTGCCTAAATGCGAAGGAAAATATTAAAGTATTCGCAAGAGCTATGGGTTACGAAAATGATAAGTGCATCAGCCAACATTCGAGGACAAATGTTCCAAAGGGGGGAATGATGTTACGCCCCGCAATATTACAACAATATTTCATCCTGCAGTATTATATTACTATGATTTTATGCTTCGCTGTACCAAATTACAATGATGTCGCAACCTGACATTGAAATTGTCATAAGGTAATTATCGTCAGTCCAAGTAAAAGATTATTTGGAGATTATAAAGATTATGCTATTTCACAAGTGATGAATAAATTTGTGAAGGTGAAAGGGGAAGTAAGTCAAAGAAAATGAATGTTCGTCCACGTTTGGCATTTGAAATAAAATACGGGTCGAGCGATAATACCCGACGATTATGAACTAGTACAATGTAAGATACCATATGACCAGTATAGTATAATGTATAAAAAGTATATTAACAATAAGTATAATTTTAAGTAATTTGGGGAAAATTTTAAATTATGCGGGTAATTGGTTAATTACCGAGTAACGGGACATTACCCAGTTAACTAATAAGTGGGTAAAGATTGATAATCTCCCCCCTTGCCATGTGGCAGTAGGCCACCATTCAAACCTACGACTAATTAGTCATAGGTGTTTAGTGGCTAAAAACATGTAAGAATTACAAGATAGGCTTGAAAAATCTTGGTCTTTTAATAACTTAGATTTTTAGTCAAAATGAAAATTTCACTCTTTCACTTAAATTCAACCAGAACGCTAAGAAACCTTAAAAATATGAAGATTTCATTCTTCAAAAAAAAAAAAAACGTGAGGTTACATTATTCAAAAATGTGAGCTTTCAAGAATTCAGTAACGTGCGAGTTCATGGATTTTTCCCTACTTCGATCCGCCGTTACGTGTTGTTGCAATCAACAGGTGTTAAAGGGATTGTCAGGAGAATCGGTTCAGGTATGTTAAGGCTATCCCTTCTTTCTTTTGGCATGATCCATACGATATGAGTGAAACGCGTAAATGCATAAATTCCATGAATGACTCTATTCATAGAAGTATTAGAGATATCTATGTTCTTGAATTTCCATGTGTCATAATATTTTATCATCTGTTCATGGGTCTCAGAAAAATATGAAAGTTGAAAAGAGTTTACTTTATGATATTACTCAAAGGCAAAATGGTCTTATGACATACCGAAAGATTTTATTAATGTACTTTTCATGCATTGCATTCATGTACATTAACCCGAGACCAGATGACGTTATATACACGTATATATGTATATGGGATATTGGAAAAGGTTACAACGTTATATACGTACCACCACCTGATCAGCTGGTATACGTTGATGGTTTTGCCCATAATGGCTGAGATGATATAATGGGATGCCCTCAGAGGCTTGATGATGTTATGAACATATGTACCTATGCACTACATGACATTCATATGCATATGCATGACACTATAGTTATTTCATGATTTATAGAGTTATCCAAACTTATAGGTTGAGTCATTTACTCTATATTTCTGCCATGTCTATTATGTACTTATTCATGTGCCTTACATACTCGGTACATTTTTCGTACTGACGTCTGTTTTGCCAGGGGACCCTGCGTTTCATGCCCGCAGGTCCCGATAGACAGGTCGAGATCCCTCCAAGTAGGCTATCAGCTCAGCGGAAGATGTTGGTGCGCTCCATTTGCTTCGGAGTTGCTTGTTTGGTTAGTTTGATATAGATGTGTATTGTTTGGTATGGCGGGACTCTATCCCAACCTTTATGATATTACGTATTCTTAGAGGCTTGTAGACAGATCATGTATACGGATACTTGTATGGCCTTGTCGGCCTATGTTTTAAGTATATAAAGGATCATGCCGGCCTTATAGGCCCATACGTCATATGTATAAGTTTGGATTACATGTTGGATCGTCCAATGACGAGTATTTCTCCATGTCTTATTGTACTACTTATCTCACGGTAGACTCTCTGGCTCATTTACCTATGATAGTATGATACGAGAGATATGTAACGTAGGTACTCAGTTGAGTAAGGTACCGGGTGCCCGTCGTAGCCCATTGGTTTGGGTCATGACATTTATGCTTGGGTCTCGTGTGGTGAGTCTGGGTTAAGGATTTACGGTATTAAAGTAAGGAAAATTATCAATTTGAAGGTAATTCAGAAGAAACTTGGATAAACAGGACAACTGGGTAGTAGGTCGGATCGACATAGTAAGAGATATGATTAGTTCTTTGGGTGCTTATGAGGTAATGAGTTACTACAGGTGTCTCGTGGCAATGCTCTTGTGTTTTTGGTGACCTGTATCTTGGTTGAGCTAGAAGGATTCAGTTCTAACGGTTTGGTTTTGTGCAAATGGGATTCAGAGAATTCACGATGGTTTCTACCTTGGTTAGAGATGTATATTTTCTAATGGCGTGAGGATCATGTGATGAATAATGATTTCCTTCTAGATGGGATCAAATGGAAAGTTCTCGGCTATTTAAGTACATAGTTTCTTGTTGATCGGAATGGATATGAAGTTCTTATGATTATCCTAGGATGGTAAGGTATATGCGGTATGTTGTGTAGGATTGAGATTTACATGTGTAAGGTCACAATTTAGTTCTGAAAGGAAGGTCATAAATTCTTAGACAACATGGGCAGTTTCAGATGACTAGGTAAATAATATCACTAATTGGTGTGGCTTGATGAGGGTATACATTTCAGAAAGGGCAATGTGTTTGAGTTAAGGGTACTTCATTGGTATTGCAACGCTCTCTTTATTGGATAAACTACTGATATTCGAGTCTGCTTGGTGGCACAGAAGAATTTTAGGAGTATCCTCATGGAATGATTGGGAACTAGAGGTGTGTTAAATATTCGGGCGGTGAAATTAGGATCGGATATGGTGATTCGTGTGCTATATGGATTTAGGGACTGGGAGTTCTCATAAATAGGTTATGTTGTGGTTGTGGGTCGCGTGTATCGGCCTTGTGTGGTGACTATCGGGGGTTTGGAAACCCGGGTGGATCCTTTGTTGCTTAGTATGTTAGATTTTGATGTGATATTGGGTATGGACTGGTTTCCACTGTGTCGTGTTATTCTGGACAGTTGCGCTAAGATGACGATGTTGGCTATGCTAGGGATGCCACTGATTGAGTGGCGAGATTCAATGGATTATGTTCCCAGTAGGGTGATTTTTCATTTTTGAAGACCCAACGGATGGTTGGGAAGGGTTTTCTTTCTTATTTGGTCTTCATGAGGGATGTCAGTGCAGAGACTCCTATCATTGATTCAGTTCCGGTGGTGAGGGATTTTTTGGATATATTTCCTGCAGACCTGCCGAGAATACCACCGGACAGGGTTATTGATTTCTGTCACGACCTCGGTTTGACCTCCATGAACCATCGTGATGGCACCTAGTCTCTACGACTAGGTAATCCTTAACTTGCAGTAGGTAACCAAAACTTGCGAAAGTAAAACAATTTAAAAATAGAAATAAGGCAATAACAATGTTAAATATGCCGCTCGGCATACACCATATTTATATAGATCTTAAAACCACTATCTAAATCTAAGAACCGAAAAACCACGAATCACAAGCTAAGAAAAAGAACACTACATAGCTCTAACTCCGGAATTTGTCTAATAAGAACAAAAAGTACAGAAGGGCTAAATACTAAAAGTGTGACGACCCGGCCGGTCGTCTTAAGAATTAATGCCCCGATCCCCTATTAACTGCTTTCCCCAAGTTTATTTTTGCTAATGTGATTTGCCGGGATGCTCGGTTTTGAGTTTTGAGGAGTTTTGATACACTTAGTCCCTAAATGAGAGCTTAAGTGTTAGAAAGTTGACCAAAGTCGGAACAGTGGGGAGACAGCCTCGGAATGGAAATCTGACGGTTCCGTTAGCTCCGTTAGGTGAATTTGGGGCTGGGAGCGTGTTCGGAATGTGTTTTGGAGGTCCGTAGCTAATTTGGACTTGAAATGCCGAAGTTTGAATTTTTGAAGTTTCCTGTTCGATAGTGAGATTTTGATCCGAGGGTCAGAATGGAATTCTGGAAATTTCAGTAGCTCCGTCATGTCATTTGGGATATGTGTGCAAAATTTCAGGTCATTCGGACAAGATTTGATACAGTTTTTGATCGAAAACATAATTTAAGAGTTCTTGGGCTTGAATCCTATGTGAAATTGGTGATTTGATGTTGTTATAAGCGTTCCGAAGTGTTGATCAAGTTTGAACGATGTCATGGGAAGTGTTGGTATAATTGGTTTGAAGTTCCGGGTAGGTTCCAGGATGTTGTAGTGCAAAAATCATAGCTGTAGCAGGTCTACAGGGGTTGCAGGCTCCAGAACTCACTCACGCGGTCCGCACAAAAATTAGTGCGCCCGCGTTGAGTGCTGTGCAGACCGCACAAAAAGCGGGCGCGGCCGCGGTAGGCGTCGCGCGAACCGCACAATGTGGGGCGCGGCCGCGGTGAAGGGCCCTCCCGCTGGTCCTACTTCGGAAGCCTATATATTTTGATATACAAGGAATTTTGAGGTGATTTAAACACGAAAATTGTAGCCCTTCGTGTCTAGGTTTCAGAAAAATAAAGATATCGTAATTTGGACATATGTAGCAAAAGTTATGACCAAAATACTAAAGCCTGTTTCTGTAGAGGGAGGCCTGTGCGGCCGCACATTGCCTTTGCGTGGACCGCACTGGCTTGCGCGGACCGCGTGAGTTTTGGTACGGCCCGCAGTAGCTGGAAACCTGAGGGGTACCTATAAATACGAGGTTTTGGGTTTTATTTAATATTTTGACCTAGAGAGCTCGGATTTTGGCGATTTTTTGAAGGTTTTTCAAGAAATTCATCGGGGTAAGTGATTTTAACTCAGATTTGGCTAGAATACATGAATCTAACATTGAATTCATCATTTAATTCGTGATTTGAGAGGGAATTTGGGAAGAAAATTGTGAAACCTTTCAAAAATGTAAAATGATGATTTAAAGGACCAAATAGTGTCGAAATTGTATAATTTTTGTATGGTTAGACTCGTGAAAGTGCGAGGTTTCTGGGAATATAAATTTTTACCGATTCCGAGATGTGGGCCCGGGGGGCGTTTTGGTCATTTTCCATAATTTCGCGTATTAGCTTTGAATTAAAACATAGGATCATTTGTTTGAGATGATATTTATGATATGCAATTGAATTGATTAGATTTGGGCCATTTGGAGTCGGATACTCATGGCAAAAGCGTGGTTTCTAGTTGATTTTGAGCCGGTTCGAGGTAAGTGGCTTGTCTAACCTTGTGTGGGGGACCTTTCCCCTTGGGATGTGCTATATTTGATAATTGAAATGCCCTGTACGTGAGGTGACGAGTGCGTACTTGAGCTAATTGTTGAAAATCCGTTTTTTCCTTAAGTATTTCAATTGAGTTCTTTTTCTTGTTTTATTCTACTTGTGAATTTAGCATGTTGCTAGTCTAGAAAGGCATGTTTAGATGACTTAATTGCCTATTTGCTTAAATTGCCTGAATTGCATTACGTGAAACATGTTAGGCTACAAGTAAATGTTTACTTGGTACGAAATTAGCATTTAATTTAATATTCTTGTGTTGCTGCTCTGTGTTTTAAATTGGGACTACGGGTTAGATTCCCGGGAGATTCCCCCTGCACATTTACTTTGGGACTACGGGTTAGATTCTCGGGAGATTCCCCCTGCACATTTACTTTGGGACTACGGGTTAGATTCCCGGGAGATCCCCCCTGCACATTTACTTTGGGACTATGGATTAGATTCCTGGGAGATCCCTTGCACATATATTGAGGATACCAAGAGATCCTCGGGATACCAAGAGAACCCTGGCATATATTGAGGATACCGAGATATCCTTGGGATACCAAGAGATCCCTAGTACATGTCGAGGATACTAAGAGATCCTCGAGATACTTAGAGATCCCCGATTACTTTCCTTATAGTTTGCTTTCATCACTGTTTCCGTTATTGTACTGTTATTATCCTGCATAGATTCTTACTGTAGGTTCTCAATTTCACTGCTTATCTTATCCTTCCATCTTTATATTTTATTTAATCTCAGTAGAGCCCTGACCTTCCTCGTCACTACCCAACCGAGATTAGGCTTGGCACTTACTGAGTACCGCTGTGGTGTACTCATGCCTCTTCTGCGCATGTTTTTCATGTGCAGATCCAGGTACCTCTACTCAGGCGCACTATCAGTGAGGCAAGAGGACTACAAAGACTTCGAGGTAGATCTGCTGCGTCCGCAGGCCGACGAGTCTCCCTCTTTATTCTATCTTTAGTACTTAGTTCTCTTTCCTTCCGTTTGTTAGATATTCTGGAGTTTGGAGCCTCACTATACATTTCTGTAGCCTGTGTTTTCCCGTGAGTTTCCAGGTTTTGGAATTGTTTTAGTCTTGAGATATTGAGTTGCATATGCCGAGCGACATTAAGTACAATTTCCTTTTAGATAATTAAATATGGTATTCTATTTTTCCACAATTATTATGTTTCCACAAGTGTTAGGCTTACCTGGTCACGGAGACTAGGTGCCGTCATGACATGTTCACGGTTGGTGAACTAGGGTCGTGATAAGTTGGTATCAGAGCTCTAGGTTCATAGGAGTCATGGAACACAGGCGGTTTATTAGAGTCTCGCTGATCGGTACGGAGACGTATGTACTTATCTACGAGAGGCTATGTAACTGTTACACCCTATTTTCGTATGTTAGAGTATCCGTAAGTCAATTTATGTAAGCTCAAAAATGAGATCAACTTTGAAAGTACGTAAAAGTAAGTTAATACTTTTATAAGGGAGATTACAAATCTTTATGATCATGAATAACGAGTACCAAAAGGGTTGGAAAGCTTAGACGCTAAATGAATTAAAGAAAATAAGTTTCGTCGAATGTCGACAAGTTTGGAATGTTATAACATATACTTTTGGGGTGAGACAAGGGTGATTAACATGATTATGAGGTTATGTTATGAGTTAGTTTAGTCGTATGATAGTCGTGTGTTATGTTTTTAAGTCAAGCAAGTTGTGGAACAAAAGTTGGAAAAGGTCATCACAAGTTACATTCAAAAATGAGTTGAAACATAGGTTAAATATAGCTGAGCTTTTATCCCAACATACTTTGAATCAAGGGATTATCTATATATGAAATTGAAGATCTATGAGTCTAGTTTTTAACTCATTAAACCGTTTATCAATACAATCTTGGAGTATAGAGGTATTCGCATTTTTGCGAGATCGCGCAGCTGGTTGGTGACAAGTAGTGCATCACCTACTTGCCAAAAATAGAGGCCTCAACTAAGTCGGTCAAGAGGGGACTTTTAAGGGATTATAAACGCAGTTATTTCACCTATCTTTAAGACCAAGAAAAACTAATTGAACCCCTTCAACTCCTCCCCAAAAATCCCACACAAACCCTAGGGTATTCCGGGTGTTACGACGCGATTCTAGTGCTGAAAAGTCCGGGCAGCTTGCTAGTTTCTCTTTATCCTTCTTGTAGCCATTTTGAGGAACTTATTTTTGATGAAAAAGGACCAGGTTTCGTGGGTTATACTCAGTACAAGGTAAGTTTATGCTTCTCCTTCCATTATCTATGCGTTTGCGAGTTGTAACTCGATCGTAAAGAATAGACCTAGCTAGTTTCGAAAGAATGGTATGTTGTTTGTTCTTGTGTAATGGTTGGCTGGTTGTAAACTTATTTTTAAGTTGAATTCATGGCTGGTTTATTGGATAAGAGGTATAATGATGTACTTTTGGTTGTATTTCCCAATTTGAAAGAAAAGACAAGTCGAAACGTGTTTAAGTAAACTGAAAAATTATTTTTGAGTTGATGAACTTGTGGGAATATTTTTGGGCTGTTTCGTGTTGGTATTGGGTTGTCTCTTTTACTACTATTTTTATGGACTTGAGAGGAGGAAGGTTGTGGAAAAACACCACATAATGGCAAGGTTGTTTGTTGGTCATTCGTCGTAACATTTTCGGGTTGGTTGACACTATTATGGTTGTCGTGTTGTGTTTGAAGTGATAGGGGTATGTTGGGCTATTTGTGATTTTTTTGACTAGTGAGAAGTCATATATATAGGGGAGGTTCTGTCCGTTTCATTGTAAAATAGATTGTGGTCGATACATAATAGTTACGACGCTTAAACGATAACGAGAGTGTCATTTCTCTTATTGTAGACTAAGGAGCCATGAAATTGCATAGCTTGAGGTTGGGAAGAATATACAAGGTATGTTAAGGCACTTAACTTCTTTCTTTTGGCATGATCTAAAGTGACATGAACATAAATGGTACGCTAATTCATAACGGATCTACTCCTAGAAACTAAGGTTGTCCATGTTGTTCTTTCCTTATAAAGTTATTCTAAACAAGTGTGTATGATCCTTAAATCCCACTAAGGTTCATATTGATGGTAGGGATGTCCATAATGTTAATCGAAGGTGCAATGACCTTACATCACTCTGAAAGGGTTAGAACGTGATTCCATGAGTCGAGCATGCATTATATATATGTATCTACTTTACTCTACCGAGATGCGTTATAGTCGGCCGGGTATGGCACCTATTGTGCAACCACTGATCAGTTGGGTTTACCGAGCTCCACATGGCCGGGTACGATTCTGCCGAGCCTTATGATAGCCGGGTACGTTTTTACCGAGTCTTCTTTGAGGCCGTGTACGATATGATGATGATGATGCCCACAGAGGTGAATGTTTTTAAAAAGTTCATGTATATATATGTATTATGCATTTCATGTCAGTAGCCCCCAGAGGCACTCAGATGTTACAGTTGTATCTCCTCTATCTCTCTTTACATTACTGTTCTTGTTTATGCTTTCCTGCCTTACATACTTGGTACTTTATTCGTACTGACATCCCTTTTGCCTAGGGATGTTGCGTGTCATGCCCACATGTCCCGATTGATAGGTTGACAGTCCTCCTAGTAGGATATCAGCTCAGCGAAGGTGTTGGTGCACTCCACTTGCTCCGGAGTTGCCTAGTTGGCCAGTATGCTTTGAATATGTATTGATTGGTATGGCGGGGCCCTGTCCCGATCTTTATGATTTTATGTACTCTTAGAGGCTTGTAGACAGATTTCAGGTGTATGGACACTTGTATGGCCTTGTCGGCCTATGTTTTGAGTTTACAAATGGGCATGTCAGCCTTATAGGCCCGTATGTCACATATATAAGTTTGTATATTATTTTGGGTCTTCATACGTTGAGTATTCCCTTATGTTTTATTCTTGTTATCTCATGACTGGTTTTCTGGCTCATTTACTCATGATAGTATGATAAGAAAGATATGTTACGTTGGTACTCGGTTGAGTAAAGCACCGGGTGCCTGTCGCGTCCCTCTGATTCGGGTCATGACAAAAGTGGTATCAGAGCAGTTCTATCCTAGGGATTCTACAAGCCATGTCTAGTAGAGTCTTGTTTATGGGTGTGTAGTGCACCATACTCATAAGTAGGAGGCTACAGGGCATTTAGAACTGTCACTCTTTCTTCTTATTCTAGATCGTGTGGTAGAGCTCTGTTGTAAGAATTCAAACTCCTAAATTCGACTTTAGTCATAATACAACGATACCTACATTTAAAAGATGGTTGGTAAAAGATTGTATGTGGTTGTGAAGGAGTTGAGTTAGAGGAGCTCGATTTTGCATGATGCATATGATGGGTAAATATAAGGTCTTCAGTAGATCATGTGTGTACTAAGAAGTGTAAGCTTCTCGATAAGGAGCCTTAAGGCAAAGAATATCTATCCACCCCTAAAGGCAATGAAAGATTCAAAAGATAGATACAAGCTTCAACAAGTAAAAGGAGCAAGATGGGAAGGGTACAAGGCACCTAGTTAATAAAGATTATCGGTATTTTCATCTCCGGCAGAAAAATATAAGCATTGTAAGTTACCCTCAACAGTAACAGAGGTATGTATAATTGACCATACCCATCTTAGTTATACCCTATTGGGGGCTAACATGTGTAGATTAAGAAAAGGATGAGATATCAAGATCCGTTTGGGGTTAGGATAACCCATAATGGTGAATTGATTGTTTGTGTTAGTTGACAATTTCTGAAGCATAATGCAAATGTGCTAATAAATCTCCTTGTGAGATACCTAGATGGCGCACTCTAAAATAGTACAGCTAGATATGGGTACTATAAAGATAGCCACTGGAAGCCTTGAAGGGATAAATATTACCTTAGCATGGCTCGTGTCCCTAGGAAAGAGAATTTTAGGCATCCCGAAGAGCCAGTGAGATGAAGCAAGGGGAGCTAAAAGCAAAAGAATGTGTTGTTGATGTATTCAGAATAAAGTGATAGACATAAATGTTAGTAGGAAAATAAAAATAGAGTTAATGAAGAATTATGAGTAAGATGTCCACATGGATGACAACGGTGGAAAAAAAATGATGATGAAAATGACAGAATTATAGAGTATATAGTTAAGTGAAGGAAAAAGATGAGAGGTGATAGGCCTTGAAACAACAAAGGAGTATAGGCCATAAAGTCATATCTTCTTTTCGAGAAATAAGTTCGCAACTCTAACGCGATTACCAGCAGGAAACGATATACCCCCAGAATAGTAGAAATTAGTATGGGCTGGTAAACACGATAAACTAAACGTGAACTAGGGACTAAATGATATGATAATAGTCGGCATCATGAGAATTTCAGAGGTTGCATTCCGGCGATAATAGAATGGATGACAAAAGAATGCCCTTTAATGGTCATTCAGGAAGTCGCTTCCCTAAAGCAAGCAATATGAGCAAAGTTAAGCTTAAGGGACTATGTGCACCAGTTACACTAAATGTCATCCTCGCGAGCAAGGAATTTTATTAGCCTTGGTACAAAAAGAATTACCACAAGGCGAGTAAGGATAATTGATGATGTGAAAAGACATCAAATATATAGAGGTAAAATATTTATAGGTAGATCGTCGTAGCTCCAGCTCTTAGTACTCCTCTAAAGGGTGGAATATGGAGTGATGTGGCATGAAGTCAGAATTTAGTGGTTCTACTAATCATGGAGTGGTAGAAGAATAATGCGGTAATGTGAAAAAGGGATGAAATTGTACTTATTCAAAGCCTATAGATATGCTACGATATCAGTGCATTATACAAACACGACGTCAAGAAAAGGAAGTAAGGGTTCCTGCCCGAAATGTCATTGATATATCAGAGGCCAGTGCATGAGGTAAGTTAAAACAAAGGAAATAACCCAAGAAAGATTACGCAGAAAATTGATGTGAGGATAGGACAACGAGTATTTGGGATTTGATTAAGGAAGAGCCCAATTATGGCTAAATAGGAGGTTATAGACGAGTCAACAGATCATGCAAGATAAACGTAGTGAATCCTAATATAGTGAATTCAATCTCGCAAATATGACGTCATAAACCTTGAGAAATGCTCAGATAGGAGTTGGGGTATTTAAAGGTATTGTATAAGTATTACGGGAATAATGAAGGGTGCCACTAAGGAGATAATCAAAATCTGATTTTACAAGTAATCCTACGAGCACAACGACACGGAGGTATGTAAGTAAGGATGTTTGTAGGCGAGTAAGAATATCAAAAATTCCTTCGAGTATACAGTATAACAAGATCACAACTTTACAAGATCCAAAAGGTCTCCTAAGTACTACCACGAAAGACTAGCTGAGGAAATAAGGAAGAAGGTTTCCACCTAAGCATAGTAACCTAAAAGGGAAATGATCTTTGATCTTGTAACAGCAATCTCACTATAATATTGCATGCACTCCATAAGAAAATGGCACCTATCATGGCTAATGAACAGAAAAAGGGGAAAAAAACATCAAAAGGTGATACTTGAGAGCATACGAGTTACAGGGAATTCCAGTGTTCGTGGGCACTATGATAAGCCAAGTATCCATGTAGAAAGTGGCAGAACGACCAGAAAAAGTAATTATATACATTTAAAGACAGCTGAGAATGCGCAAAAGGGAATCTAAGGTGCTAGCAAGTTGAAGGAAGGTTCTGAGTAGAATAAATAAATATGTGTAGGTTGCAAGTGAAAGTATAGTAGAGTGAAAAGATTTTGGGTAGATGAGAGTAAGGGTGAGAAAAGGTGAGTTAGAAGCTGATAAGAATAGGTAAGACCTCGGTATTAAGCCCATCAAACAAGAGAGCTGATGGTTTATATATGTTATAAAAGGCTCAGTATAGCTTGAATTAATACGGATGAGTCTAAGACTAAGAGCATTTAGAAGAGATGGAATGCTCCTCTGGTCGTAATGTAAGGATGCAATAGTGGTAAATTATAAAAGGATGATATATAGGCCGTCATTTGAGTAATGATTCAAAGAAAAGATATTTCATGGATGGAACGGGACTAGGATACCCCCATAAGATGAATCACATTGGGATGCTATGAAATACGGTTATTGAAGTATAGTATTGTCCCTAGGTGGATTAGGAAAACCACTTCAAATGTTCCCCAATGAGACGTGAGACTTGTGGCAATGTATTACGTAAGAGGTTTCAAGTTATCAGTGGTGGATTATAGATTAACATTAAGGTAAATCAATAATATATGGATAAAGATTCCAAAGTATGAGAGGAGATTATGATGTCATTCTTTAGATGAACAGTAATAAGGATTATACATATAGGATAAGCGGTGAGAGAGTAACCTGGAGTTGGGTGGCAGACCTCGGTAATAGTAAACTAATGTAAGAGTTATTGTATAATATGACCTACCTAGTTGTATTAAAGCCATAATCATAGATAACTGAGGCTATGAAACAAGATATAGCAAAAGTCGTAAGTTTAACAAAGTACCAAGTAAAGAACTTCAGTATACCCATAGATGCCCAGACGGACAACATATCAAGCTTTGTATATGTTTACAACGTGCTACCTAGAGATTGGATAAAATCTGGAGAAAAAAAAAGAGTCGCATAGGCGCACATACAAGGAAAAAGTCGTACAGGCTGCATGACAAAAAGGAGCAACAGTTACGAGATTGGAAGGGGTCCGACCACAAGTCGTGGTATGAGAAGGAGGACTAAAGGGGAATACCCTAGACTTTGGATTTATTCAAAGAATAGTTGCCTACATGGATAGAAGAGTATTAAAGTGTTCACAAGAGCTATGGGTTATGAAAATGATAAGTGGATCAGTCAACATTTGAGTACGAATGTTCCAAAGGGGGGAATGATGTTATACCCTATGTTTTCGTATGTTAGAGTATCCGTAAGTCAATTGATATAAGCTCAGAAATGAGATCAACTTTGAAAGTACGTAAAGTAAGTTAATCCTTTTATAATGGAGGTTACAAATCTTTATGATCATGAATAACGAGTACCAAAAGGGTTGGAAAGCTTAGGCGCTAAATGAATTAAAGAAAATAAGTTTCGTCAAATGTCGACAAGTTTGGAATGTTATAACCTATACTTTTGGGGTGAGACAATGGTGATTAACATGATTATGAGGTTATGTTATGAGTTAGTTTAGTCGTATAATAGTCGTGTGTTATGTTTTTAAGTCAAGCAAGTTGTGGAACAAAAGTTGAAAAAGGTCATCACAAGTTACATTCAAAAATGAGTTGAAACATAGGTTAAATGTAGCTAAGCTTTTGTCCAAACATACTTTGAATCAAGGGATGATCTATATATTAAATTGAATATCTATGAGTCTAGGTTTCAACACATTAAACCGTTTATCAATACGATCTCGGAGTATAGAGATATTCACATTTTCGTGAGACCGCGCAGCTAGTAGGTGACAAGTAGGTGCATCACCTACTTGCCAAAAAGAGAGGCCTCAACTAAGTCGGTCAAGAGGGGACTTTTAAGGGATTATAAACTCAGTTATTTCACCTATATTTCAGACCAAGAAAACCTAATTGAACCCCTTCAACTCCTCCCCAAAAATCCCACACAAACCCTAGGGTATTCCGGGTGTTACGACGTGATTCTAGTGCTGAAACGTCCGGACAGCTTGCTAGTTTCTCTTTCTCCTTCTTGTAGCCGTGTTGAGGAACTTATTTTTGATGAAAAAGGACCAGGTTTCGTGGGTTATACTCAGTACAAGGTAAGTTTATGCTTCTCCTTCCATTATCTATGCGTTTGCGAGTTGTAACTCGATCGTAAAGAATAAACCTAGCTAGTTTCGAAAGAATGGTATGTTGTTTGTTCTTGTGTAATGGTTGGCTGGTTGTAAACTTATTTTTAAGTTGAATTCATGGATGGTTTATTTTATAAGAGGTATAATGATGTACTTTTGGTTGTATTTCCCAATTTGAAAGAAAAGACAAGTCGAAACGTGTTTAAGTAAACTAAAAAATTATTTTTGAGTTGATGAACTTGTGGGAATATTTTTGGGCTGTTTCGTGTGGGTATTGGGTTGTCTCTTTTACTACTATTTTTATGGATTTTAGAGGAGGAAGGTTGTGGAAAAACACCACATAATGGCAAGGTTGTTTGTTGGTCGTTCATCGTAACATTTTCGGGTTGGTTGACACTATTATGGTTGTCGTGTTGTGTATGAAGTGATAGGTGTATGTTGGGATGTTGGTGATTGTTTTGACTAGTGTGAAGTCATATATATAGGGGAGGTTCTATCCGTTTCATTGTAAAATAGGTTGTGGTCGATACATAATAGTTACGACGCTTAAACGATAACGAGAGTGTCATTTCTCTTATTGTAGACTAAGGAGCCGTGAAATTGCATAGCTTGAGGTTGGGAAGAATATACAAGGTATGTTAAGGCACTTACTTCTTTCTTTTGGCATGATCTAAAGTGACATGAACATAAACGGTACGCTAATTCATAACGGATCTACTCCTAGAAACTATGGTTGTCCATGTTGTTCTTTCCTTATAAAGTTATTCTAAACAAGTGTGTATGATACTTAAATCCCACTAAGGTTCATATTGATGGTAGGGATGTCCATAATGTTAATCGAAGGTGCAATGACCTTACATGACTCCGAAAGAGTTAGAACGTGATTCCATGAGTCGAGCATGCATTATATATATGTATCTATTTTACTCTACCGAGACGCGCTATAGTCGGCCGGGTATGGCACCTATTGTGCAACCACTGATCAGTTGAGTTTACCGAGCTCCACATGGCCGGGTACGATTCTACCGAGCCTTATGATGGCCGGGTACGTTTTTACCGAGTCCTCTTTGAGGCCGGGTATGATATGATGATGATGATGCCCATAGAGGCGAATGTTTTTAAAAAGTTCATGTATATATATGTATTATGCATTTCATGTCAGTAACCCCCAAAGGCACTCAGATGTTACATGTTGCATCTCCTCTATCTCTCTTTACATTACTGTTCTTGTTTATGCTTTCCTGCCTTACATACTTGGTACTTTATTCGTACTGACATTCCTTTTGCCTGGGTATGCTGCGTGTCATGCCCGCAGGTCCCGATTGATAGGTTGACAATCCTTCTAGTAGGCTATCAGCTCAGCGAAGGTGTTGGTGCACTCCACTTGCTCCAGAGTTGCCTAGTTGGTCAGTATGCTTTGGATATGTATTGATTGGTATGGTGGGGCCCTGTCCCGATCTTTATGATTTTATGTACTCTTAGAGGCTTGTAGACAGATGTCAGGTGTAGGGACACTTGTATGACCTTGTCGGCCTATGTTTTGAGTTTACAAATGGTCATGTCGGCCTTATAGGCCCGTATGTCACATATATAAGTTTGTATATCATTTTGGGTCTTCATACGTTGAGTATTCCCGTATGTTTTATTCTTGTTATTTCATGACCGGTTTTCTGGCTCATTTACTCATGATAGTATAATAAGAAAGATATGTTACGTTGGTACTCGGTTGAGTAAGGTACCGGGTGCCTGTCGCGTCCCTATGATTCGGGTCGTGACAGTAACTGTTTAGGAAAATTCTTCACTTCATTGATCTCCTTGTCGTGCGATATTTTTGACATCAATTCTAAACAACTGTCTTCTATTCTCTCACAAATGGTAAGGACACGTGCTACTCGGGATGATCAGGCACCCGCACCCCCTCCTGCAGCCGTCAGAGGCAGGGGCTGGGGCAGAGGCCGTGGATGCGCACGAGGTGAAGCCAGAGCACCTGCGCGAGCTGCCGCTGAGGTACCGCCAGCAGATCCAGCCGGCGTTCAGGCACCCAACACGCCTACAACCACTACTACTCCAGCCCTTCAGGAGAAATTGGCACAGATTATGAGTATGTACACCACGCTGGCTCAGGCAGGGTTGCTTCCCATTGCTGCAGCCACATCCCAGGCTAGGGGAAGGGCACAAACTCCCGCCGTCCGCACTCCTGAGCAGCGAGTGCAGGTTGAGCATGTCCTAGAGATCATTCCTGTACAGACTACAGTACCAGTTCAGCCCGAGGATGGGATAGCTGCTTCTGAGGATGAGCAGCGGAGACTCGAGAGGTTAAAGAAGTATGATCCTCTGGTTTTCAGTGGACTAGCGACAGATGATGCCTTGGGATTTCTGGAGGATTGCCACCGTATTTTTTGCACTATGGGTATTACCGGATCGAGCGAGGTTTCCTTCACTGCTTTCCAAGTTCGGGGAGCCGCCTATGAGTGGTGGTGCACCTATGAGTTAGACAGTCCAGACGAGGCTGCTTTACCGACTTGGACCCAGTTCTTAAATATGTTCTTGAGAGAGTTCGTTCCTCAGAGCCTCAGGGACGCATGGCACGCAGAGTTTGAGCATTTGAGCCAGGGAGCTATGACTATTTCAGAGTATGTTATCCATTACACCATATTGGCTAGGCATGCACCAGCCTTGGTTACTACTGTCCGCGAGAGGGTTCGCCGGTTTATTGAGGGGCTTATTCCTCCCATCAGATCTAGCATGGCTCATGAGTTGGAGATGGACATTTCTTATTAGCAGGTGGTGAGCATTGCTAGGAGGATTGAGGGTATGCATACTAGGGAGAGAGAGGAGAGGGAGGCCAAGAGGTATCGTGAGTCAGGCCATTATTCTGGTGCCCGTACCCCAGCTGCAGGTCGTCATGGTAGGGTCCATATGAGTCGCTCCATTCATTCAGCTCTTCTAGCAGCCAACAATGCTCCAACTCCTCCCAGATCTCAGAAGCCATATTATGCACCTCCGGTTTCTAGCGCGCCTCCTGTGCGGGGTGCTTTCAGAGGTCAGTTTAGCAGACCTGACCCTAGCCAGTCACATGCACCACGTCCTCCTGGAGCTTGTTTCTAGTGTGGTGACACACGCCACTTGGTGAGGGAGTGCCCTAGACTTGGGAGGGGTGCACCTCCACAAACTTCTCAGCCACAGCGTGCTCCACAGAGTTCTCAGGCTATGGTTACAGCTCCAGTTGCTACCCCACCTACTCAGCCAGCTAGAGGTGAAGGTCGGGGAGGTAGAGGTCGCCCTAGAGGGGGAGGCCAGGCCAGATATTATGCCATTCCTTCTTGTACCAAGGTTGTTGCCTCCGATTCCGTCATCACAGGTATTATACTGGTTTGTCACAAAGATGTATCAGTTCTATTCGATCCAGGCTCCACTTATTCTTATGTGTCTTCTTATTTTGCTCCGTATTTGGGTGTAGCCCGAGATTCGTTGAGTTCTCCTATTTATGTTTCTACTTCTGTGGGAGATTCTCTTGTTGTGGACCGTGTTTATCGGTCGTGTTTGGTTACTATTCGTGGTTTTGAGACCAGAGCAGATCTATTGTTACTCAACATGGTTGATTTTGATATTATTCTGGGCATGGACTGGCTGTCACCACATTATGCTATTCTTTATTGTCACGCCAAGATCGTGATGCTGGCTATGACAGGTATTCCGCGTGTTGAGTGGAGTGGTACTTTAGATCACACTCCTAGTAGAGTTATCTCTTTTCTTAAAGATCAGCGTATGGTTGGAAAGGGTTGTGCCACGTATTTAGCTTATGTGAGAGACGTCAGTATTGATACTCCTTCAGTTGATTCAGTTCCAGTAGTACGAGATTTTCCTGATGTGTTTCCAGCTGATCTTACAGGCATGCCGCCTAATAGAGATATTGATTTTGGCATTGATCTGTTGCCGGGCACTCAGCCCATTTTTATTCCCCCATATCGTATGGATCCTCCTGAGTTGAAGGAGTTGAAGGATCAGTTACAATAATTGCTTAATAAGGGTTTTATTCGGCCCAGTGTATCGCCGTGGGGTGCTCCTGTCTTGTTTGTGAAGAAAAATGATGGTTCTATGCGTATGTGTATTGATTATCGCCAATTGAACAAAGTTACAGTTAAGAACCGTTATCCCTTGCCTCGTATTGATGATCTGTTTGACCAGCTTCAGGGCGCACGGGTGTTTTCTAAGATTGATTTGCGCTCAGGTTACCATCAGTTGAAGATTCGGGAACCAGATATCCCGAAGACTGCTTTCAGGACTCGGTATGGCCATTACGAGTTCATTGTTATGTCATTTTGGCTGACCAATGCCCCAGCAGCCTTTATGCATTTGATGCACAGTGTGTTCCAGCCATATCTTGACTCGTTTGTCATTGTCTTTATTGATGATATTCTGGTGTATTCCCGGAGTCGGGAAAATCATGAGCAACACCTGGGAACTGTGCTTCAGACTCTGAGAGAGAAGAAGTTATATGCTAAGTTCTCGAAATGTGAGTTTTGGTTGAATTTAGTGGCATTCTTAGGCCATGTGATATCGAGTGAAGGTATTCAGGTGGATCCGAAGAAGATAGAGGCCGTGCAGAGTTGGCCCTGACCATCCTCAGTTACCGAGATCCGCAGTTTCCTTGGTTTGGCTGGCTACTACCGTCGTTTTGTGGAGGGGTTTTCATCGATTGCAGCCCCTATGACCAGGTTGACCCAGAAGGGTGCTCCATTTCAGTGGATGGAGGAGTGTGAGGCGAGCTTTCAGAAGCTCAAGACAGCATTGACCACAACCCCAATTTTGATACTGCCTACAGGTTGGGGGTCTTATACAGTCTATTGTGATGCCTTGAGGGTTGACCTCAGAGCGGTGTTGATGCAAGATGGTAGGGTTATTGCCTACGCGTCCAGACAGTTGAAGATACATGAGAAGAACTACCCTGTTCACGACCTTGAGTTACCTGCCATTGTTCACGCCCTGAAGATTTGGCGCCATTACTTATACGGTGTGCCTTGTGAGATTTATACTGACCATCGGAGCTTGCAGCACTTGTTCAAGCAAAAGGATCTAAATTTGCGCCAGAGGAGGTGGTTAGAGTTGCTGAAGGACTATGACATCACTATCTTGTATCACCCGGGCAAGGCCAATGTGGTGGCCGATGCTTTGAGTCGCCGGGTGGAGAGCTTGGGGAGTTTGGCATATCTACCAGCATCAGAGAGGCCTATGGCAATGGATGTTCAGGCCTTAGCCAACCAGTTTGTGAGATTGGACCTTTCGAAGCCCAGTCGAGTCCTAGCTTGTGTGGTTTCTCGGTCTTCCTTGTTGACCGTATCAGGGAGCGGCAGTATGATGACCCTCATTTGCTTGTCCTCAAGGACAAGATTCATCACAGTGATGCCAGAGATGTGACTATTGGTGATGATGGGGTATTGAGGATGCAGGGTCGGGTCTGTGTACCCAATGTTGATGGTATTCGGGAGTTGATATTGGAGGTGGCTCATAGTTCATGGTATTCTATTCATCCAGGTGCCGCGAAGATGTATCAGGATTTGGGGCAGCACTAATGGTGGATGCGGATGAAGAAGGATTTAGTTGGATTTGTAGCTCGGTGCCTCAATTGTCAGCAGGTGAAGTGTGAGCACCAGAGACCAGGTGGGTTACTTCAACAGATAGAGATTCCGGAGTGGAAGTGGGAGCGGATCACCATGGACTTTGTAGTTGGGCTCCCACGGACTTTGAGAAAGTTCGATGCTATTTGGGTGATTGCGGATCGGCTGACCAAGTCCGCTCACTTTATTCCTGTGTGTACTACTTATTCTTCAGAGCGGTTGGCGGAGATCTATATCCGGGAGATTGTTCGTTTGCATGGTATTCCGATTTCTATCATTTCATATAGAGGTACTCAGTTCACATCATGGTTCTGGAGGGCTGTTCAGCATGAGTTAGGTATTCGGGTAGAGTTGAGTACAACATTTCACACTCAGACGGACGGACAGTCCGAGCGCACTATTCAGATTCTTGAGGATATGCTCTGCGCGTGTGTGATTGAGTTTGGAGGGTCTTGGGATCAGTTCTTTCCATTGGCGGAGTTTGCTTACAACAACAGCTATTAGTCCAATATTCAGATGGCACCGTATGAGGCTTTATATGGGAGACGGTGTAGATCTCCGGTGGGTTGGTTTGAGCCGGGCGAGGCTAGATTATTGGGCACGGACTTAGTTCAGGGTGCCTTGGAAAAGGTTAAGGTGATTCAAGACAGACTCCGTACAGCCCAGTCCAGACAGAAGAGTTACGCGGACCGGAAAGTTCGTGATGTTTCCTATATGGTTGGTGAGCTGGTTCTACTTCGGGTTTCGTCTATGAAGGGCGTCATGAGATTTGAGAAGAAAGGGAAGTTGAGTCCGAGGTTTATTGGCCCTTTTGAGATATTGAGGCGAGTTGGGGAGGTTGCTTATGAGCTTGCCTTACCTCCCAGCTTGGCAGGAGTGCATCCAGTATTTCATGTTTCGATGCTCCGGAGGTATCACAGTGACCCGTCGCACGTGCTGGATTTTAGTTTAGTCCGGCTGGACAAGGATCTATCCTATGTTGAGGAGCCAGTGGAAATATTGGACAGGCAAGTTAGAAAGTTGAGGTCAAAGAACATTTCTTCGGTAAAGGTTCAGTGGCGGGGCCAACCGGTCGAGGAGGCGACCTGGGAGACCGAGCAGGATATGCGCAGCCATTACCTCATCTTTTCACTACTTCAGGTATGTCTCTATGCTCGTTCGAGGACGAACGAATGTTTAAGTGTAGGAGGATATGACGACTCGGCCGGTCGTCTTAAGAATTAATGCCTCGATCCCCTATTAACTGCTTTCCCCAAGTTTATTTCTGCTAATGTAATTTGCCGGGATGCTCGGTTTTGAGGAGTTTTGGGACACTTAGTCCCTAAATGAGAGCTTAAGTGTTAAAAAGTTGATCGAAGTCGGAACAGTGGGGAGACAGCCTCGGAATGGAAATCCGACGGTTCCGTTAGCTCCGTTAGGTGAATTTGGGGATGGGAGCATGTTCGGAATGTGTTTTGGAGGTCCGTAGCTAGTTTAGGCTTGAAATGCCGAAGTTTGAATTTTTGAAGTTTCCGGTCCGATAGTGAGATTTTGATCCGAGGGTCAGAATTGAATTCCAGAAGTTTCAGTAGCTTCGTCATGTCATTTGGGATGTGTGTGCAAAATTTCAGGTCATTCGGACGAGATTTGATATAGTTTTTGATCGAAAACATAATTTAAGAGTTCTTAGGCTTGAATCCTATGTGAAATTGGTGATTTGATGTTGTTATAAGCGTTCCGAAGTGTTGATCAAGTTTGAACGATGTCATGGGATGTGTTGGTATAATTGGTTTGAAGTTCCGGGAGTTCCGGGTAGGTTCCGGGATGTTTAAGTGCAAAAATCATAGCTGTAGCAGGTCTACAGGGGTTGCTGGCCACAGAACTCACTCACGCGGTCCGCACAAAAATTAGTGCGCCCGCGTTGAGTGCTGTGCGGACCGCACAAAAAGCGGGCGCGGGCGCGGTAGGCGTCGCACGGACCGCACAAAGTGGGGCGTGTCCGCGGTGAAGGGCCCTCCCGCTGGTCCTATTTCGGAAGCTTATATCTTTTGATCTACAAGGAATTTTGAGGTGATTCAAAGACGAAAGTTGTAGCCCTTCGTGACTAGTTTCCAGCAAGGTAAAGATATTGCAATTTGGACATATGTTGAAAAAGGTATGGCCAAAATACTAAAGCTTGTCACTGCAAAGGGAGGCCTGTGCGGCCGCACGTTGCCTTTGCGTGGACCGCACTGGCTTGCGCAGACCGCGTGAGTTTTGGTGCGGCCCGCAGTAGCTGGAAACTTGAGGGGTACCTATTAATACGAGGTTTTGGGTTTTATTTAATATTTTGACCTAGAAAGCTCGGATTTTGGCGATTTTTTGAAGGTTTTTCAAGAAATTCATCGGGGTAAGTGATTTTAACTCAGATTTGGCTAGAATACATGAATCTAACACTGAATTCATCATTTAATTCGTGATTTGAGAGGGAATTTGGGAAGAAAATTGTGAAACCTTTCAAAAATGTAAAATGATGATTTAAAGGATCAAATAGTGTCGGAATTGTATAATTTTCGTATGGTTAGATTCGTGAGAGTGCGAGGTTTCTGGTAATATAAATTTTTACCGATTCCGAGATGCGGGCCCGAGGGGCATTTTGGTCATTTTCCATAATTTCGCGTATTAGCATTGAATTAAAACATAGGATCATTTGTTTGAGATGATATTTACGATATGCAATTGAATTGATTAGATTTGGGCCATTTGGAGTCGGATATTTCGTGGCAAAAGCGTGGTTTCTAGTTGATTTTGAGCCGGTTCGAGGTAAGTGGCTTGTCTAACCTTGTGTGGGGGACCTTTCCCCTTAGGATGTGCTATATTTGATAATTGAAATGCCCTGTACGTGAGGTGACAAGCGCGTACTTGAGCTAATTGTTGAAAATCCAGTTTTTCCTTAAGTATTTCAATTGAGTTCTTTTTCTTGTTTTATTCTACTTGTGAATTTAGCATGTTGCTAGTCTAGAAAGGCATCTTTAGTTGATTTAATTGCCTATTTGCTTAAATTGCCTGAATTGCATTACGTGAAGTATGTTAGGCTAGAAGTAAATGTTTACTTGGTAAAAAATTAGCGTTTAATTTAAAATTCTTGTGTTGCTGTTCTGTGTTTTAAATTGGGACTACGGGTTAGATTTCCAGGAGATTCCCCCTGCACATTTACTTTGGGACTACGTGTTAGATTCCCTTGAGATTCCCCATGCACATTTACTTTGGGACTACGGGTTAGATTCCCGGGAGATTCCCCCTGCACATTTACTTTGGGACTACTGGTTAGATTCCCAGGAGATCCCCCGCACATATATTGAGGATACCAAGAGATCCTCGGGATACCAAGAGATCCCTGGCATATATTGAGGATATCGAGAGATCCTCGGGATACCAAGAGATCCGTAGTACATGTCGAGGATACTAAGAGATCCTCGGGATACTTAGAGATCCCCAGTTACTTTTCTTATAGTTTGCTTTCATCACTGTTTCCGTTATTGTACTCTTATTATCCTACATAGATTCTTACTGTAGGTTCTCAATTTCATTGCTTATCTTATCCTTCCATCTTTATATTTTATTTAACCTCAGTAGGGCCCTGACCTTCCTTGTCACTACCCAACCGAGGTTAGGCTTGACACTTACTGAGTACCGCTGTGGTGTACTCATGCCTCTTGTGCGCATGTTTTTCATGTGCAGATCTAGGTACCTCTACTCAGGCGCACTATTAGCGAGGCAGGAGGACTACGGAGACTTTGAGGTAGATCTGCTGCGTCCGTAGGCCGACGAGTCTCCCTCTTTATTCTATATTTAGTATTTAGTTCTCTTTCCTTCCGTTTGTTAGATATTCTCGAGTTTGGAGCCTCACTATACATTTCTGTAGCCTGTGCTTTCCCGTGAGTTTCTGGGTTTTGGAATTGTTTTAGTCTTGAGATATTGAGTCGTATATGCCGAGCGGCATTCAGTACAATTTCCTTTTAGATAATTAAATATGGTATTCTATTTTTCCACAATTATCATGTTTCCGCAAGTGTTAGGCTTACCTGGTCACGGAGACTAGGTGCCGTCATGACATGTTCACGGTTGGTGAACTAGGGTCGTGACAAAAAGGCAGGAATAGAAAGGGACTCCTCGGTCTGCGGACAGGGCAGATGTACCTCGAAGTCTCTAAGTAGTCGCCTCCCTCAAGGATGGTAGGCCTGAGTAGAAGTACCTGGATCTGCACATGAAAAACATGCGCAGAAGGGGCATGAGTACACCACAGCGGTACTCAGTAAGTGGCAAGCCTAACCTCGGTCGAGTAGTGAATAGGAAGGTCAAGGCCCTACTGAGGTTAAATACAATATAAGGGTTAATAGTGTGGAATAAAATAGTATAAATAAGTGCAACAATAAGAAATAACACAGAATTGATAGGACAACAACAACTAGAACAGAGACAAAACAAGCCACAGAAAGAAATACAGCTCAACACAGAGATAACAAATGGGGCACCTTCAATGATACCGTCCTGTAGTCCCAGTTACAACTGTCCAGTGGATCTCTCGGGATACCATCCCGTAGTCTATCATATATATATATGTCCGAAGGATCTCCCGGGATCCCGTCCCGTAGTCCAACTATCAATGTGCGGGGATCTATCAGAATCCCGATCCGTAGTCCCAAATATAAATACCTAGTACTGGGGGAATCTACTGGGTGCATTCCCGTAGTTCCATGTAACTGTGCAGGAGGATCTACCAGGAATCTAACCCATAGTCCCAAAGTAAATGTGTAGGGGGATCTACCGGGAATCTAACCTGTAGTCCCAAAGTAAACAAACAAGGGGAGCTACTGGAATCCCACATCCATAGTCCCAAAATAAATACACAATAGCAGCAGGAAGATAAACAAAAATAGAAAAATTCATATTAAGGCAATAAGTGATTCTAGCCTAGCATGCTGCACATAATTCAAGTAAGGCAGGTTAAATCAAATGAAGCAATTAAGTCACTTAGACATGCTTTACTAAGCTAACAACAAGCTTAATGGTGCAAGTAATTGTGAGCACGTGATTTTTGTTTCACACGACAATCGCTCCAAAAAGAAATAAAAACAAATATAATTGGCCTTGCTGTACAATTTCGGATTTTCTGTGCGGCACCTTGTTGATTTATTTGTGACTTTGGCCCATTTTTATTTATCTACTTTATTAAAATAAGGTTCAAAAAATATATGTGTCCTGCATAATTCAAACCGTAATTCGGTCGTTAAATAGAAAATCGTGAATAGGCATTTTCGTCCGTGATTTTATTTGGTTTGACTTTACCTGTTTTGAAACATTTTAGTATGTGCGCAAATAATTGTATTTGAGTGTGTATTTAATTTTAATTTGATTCTTTGGCTTAGTTTTGTTTTAAAATAAATAAGAAATAATAAATAAAAAAAAATAATAATAATAAAAAAAAAAGGGAAATAAAGAAAGGACCCCTTCTTTTTCGGATTGGGCCAATTATTAAATTGGCCCAAACAAACAATGCCCAAAACCCAGGCCTGCCCGGTCCAGACCACTTAGTGCCTGGGGTGGCCAAACGACGTCGTTTGATCGTGCCTGATCGGGGCCGTTGATCTCAGAGTGATCAACGGCCAAGATCAATCCCCCATAACCCATCAACAAACCCGACCCGTCTCACCCGGACCGACCCTAACCCTTCACCCTTGAAACGACGTCGTTCCCAGATAGTCAAAGGATCCTGGCCCTTCCTCTCATCTCATCCAACGGCCAGGATCCATTTGCTCACTAACTATATAAACTCCTAACACTACCCTGCCCCCCTATCCAAACCCCAGCCTTCGTCTCCCCAAACAAACAGCCCTAAAACCCTAGCCGCCCCTGCGTACTTCCGCCATGAAAGCCGGCGGCATGGATGCCGGTGACCTTCCCCTGAACACCATAGGACCCCCATGCCATCCTGAACCCAAATCTACCAACCCCATGGTTCGAATCACCCCCAGGTCCTCGAATCTTCATTCGAAGATTCGAGCCAAAACTCGATCTAACCCAACCAACCCCAGTTTCGTACCAGACACTCCCCAGACCCCCTCGTGACCAAACCATACTTGGTTTGGTCCGAATCTGATCAGGGAAGCATGAATCCCAGATCTGAGTTTTTGGAATTTGTGGGTTTTTCGTCACTGGTCCATATCCGTTCGAACCAAAGAGGTTAAGGTCTAATGGACTTTAATCCAAGTGTTTCTCGTCTGAGAAACACTTCGTTTAAAGTCCGTTCAGCCTTAAGAAAGGCTTGACCAAGTCCGAGTTAAGGTTTCGATCTTTTTGCGGTTTAAGGTGAGTTTTCTTTCTTTTCTTAGTTGTTTTTGGTTTGTTTGATTGTTGTAAGGGTCTGTTCGTTTTCTGTTTATGTCCTTGACCTCTATCAACTGTGCTTCAACCACTTCGCCTGAACCTCTGTTTGTTTGTCTAAATTCCCCCCCTCCTTTTCTGATAAGGCATTGTGTATTTGTTTGTGCAAGTAGCTGATTTTCGAGTTTGGACTGACTAGTTGACTCCTCGAGTGTATTTCTGCTTAGTCAGTATAATGCGAACCATGTATCAATACTGTTTAAATGTCTGATTTTTGGCTACGATTGTGTATGTTAATACTAATATAGTCGAGTCGACATGTGTCGTCAATTAATTTCAACTGTCTGAGCATAGTAAATCGATTTGCTTCTGTTGAACATTTGTTGAAATCAATTCAGAACCAGTTTTGTTTACTTATAGCTGTTGATTTGGATCAGTCAATGTAAAAAGGATTGTTTATGTTTAAATTCTGAATTGGAAGGCATGTGCACTCGTGCACAGCATGTGCATTGGTGCACCTCATGTGCCTTGTGCACAGCCTGTTTTTCTGCATTAAGAAGCTTTTAAGTTTTAAACAATCTGACAGTATATGCTGTCAGATATATTCTACTGCCCATACTTGCTTTTAGATAATAAAATGAAAAGTTAAAGCCTGCTAAGGGAACGTCATGGGATTAATACTTGAATAGCTGAGTGGAAACTGAAAAGTAATGGGCACATGGGAGGGGTATCTGATTAAGTTAACAGGCTGGTAAAAGGTTTGAGGTTGAGGCTTATAAAGGGAGGCACATTAGGAGGAGGGGGGGGAGACATAGACAGAATTACAGGAAGAGAAAGAAAAATACAGATACTGTGAGGAGTTTTGAAAGGGAGATACCATCTGGAGGAGATAGGCATATACAGACTGGACCTTGAGGGCTGTTAAAAAATACAGACACTGGGAGGAGTTTTGGAAGAGAGAGTGGAAATACATACAGATATATACACACAGACAGGAATAGATATAGGGAGGATAACACAGGAAAGAGGAACTGCATCTTTTCCTCTTTGTCTTAACTCTCATCTGGCCGGATTTCCCTGTTCCATATCTTTTCTCCTAAGTTCTGTTTGAGATTTTTAGTTGTGTGTAGCATCAGTGCATCCCCAGATCTATTTTTGCCTAAATTTTGATTCATATTACTGGGAACTTGCCACACCCCGTCATCTTTCATTGGCTCCAGCTGCATCTTGTACTGGGATTCTGCTTTCTATCTGGTTACCTGCTGTTGCTGCTGCTATTTGGTTTCCTGCTGTTGCTGATTTTCTGCTTCACTTCTTCTTTGCATTTCAGTATTCAGTGTTGTTCCAGGTACACATTTCAAATCCCACTTTGGTGTTAACTGTAACAGTTCAAAAGCATGAAATGAAAGGAGTTCTTGAAGAAGATTCAGATGTCTGTTTTGTGCTGCTTGTGATACACTGATCTCTGTCGTATAAATTGATTAGTGTAATCCAGTAGTGAAAGATTAGTTAGACAATACTCAATCAAGTTTGCTTTTTGCATCTTAGTTTCTAGTTGTTTGCTAAGTACAAGATGTAATAGTATAATATATAGAAGGTGTGGATAATTGGCACAGAATTTTCGACTGGTTTCCCATCAGATAATGACATGTATAAGATAGAATATTTCCACCTACACAATAATGTTCTGTGTTATTTTCCTTCCATTTATCAAGACCGTTAGGCAACATATAGGTACATGTTCGAATCCCCATTAGTAACAATGCCTAGCATTCAATTTCCTTAACCTAGCTTAAATAAGTCTAGTTAAGCTCGATTCGAGGAAATGTCCGAATTAAGTATTGCATTTCATCCACCTCCATATAGCTTCCCTGTTCAACCAAAATATTTCGTAAGGTATGGCGTCCTTTCATTTTTATAAGTGATTAGAAATTGATAGTAATCCGTTTTTTTATTTCAATTAACATGCATCTTTCCTTCTTCCATTTCTGGAAACGAAAACAATAAGAAATGTAGTCATTGTAGGTTTTATTTTAATGAGACGAGCCTCGCCAAATAAAAAGAAAAAATGCGAATTGCGGGGCCTTCAACTAATCATAATATTTAGAATTCGGGCTAGGCCGTTTAGTGAATCTCATGGCCTTCTCAGAAATCATAACGCGTTAGACCCTTTAGGCGCGGCTTAATTAAATCATATTCTTAAATTCGGGTGCACATGGATGTGACCCAAATTCAAATCTCAATGGAGTCGAAATGGGTTAACAGCTGCGGGTGCATTGATTGTGACGTGGTTCGAGATGCATTTTCACGACGTTGCAATTCTATAAAATAAATGATAATAACAAAAGCGGTTTAAACTTAATAAAGGCGTTAAGTCATAACATGTATTTAAATCAGATATTTAGCCATTATAACAATTTAAGCGACCGTGCTAGAACCACGGGATTCGAGGGTGCCTAACACCTTCCCTCGGGTCAACAGAATTCCTTACTTAGAATTTCTGGTTCGTAGACTTCATTTGGAAAAGTCGAAAATTTCCTCGATTTGGGATTCAAGATAAACCGGTGACTTGGGACACCAAAAGCCAAACCTTTCCCAAGTGGCGACTCTGAATTAAATAAATAATCCCATTTCGAATATTGTCACTTAAATTGGAAAAACTCCACCCGCGCATCTTACCCCTCGGGGCGGGGCGCGCAAAAAGGAGGTGTGACAGCTCTGGCGACTCTGCTGGGGAATCAAACCCAGAACCACTGGTTCAGGGTTCAAGAATTCGAGCTTAGAATAATTGTTATATCTGGCTTATTATCTGATCTTTATTACATGTTTTGCATAAAAGTGCTAAATGTTGTCTTTTACCGCTTTTGATATTATCTGAACTGTATATAAACTGTGCCGAAACCCTTCTTTTCTTACCTCCGGGGAGAAGCTCGCTGGTCGAGACTCCCTATTCTGTTAGTGTCAATACTTGAAATAAGAAAGAGGTCGGACAAGTTACAAAGCCGGACGATCTCGCGGGTCCCCGGTACGTAGCCCCCTCCTCGACTCGAGTTGTCCGCTCGGGTACACAGTCTAGGGCAAATACCAAGGTTTAAACCTAGTATAACGAAACTTCATGCCGGATCCCTAGTAGGAACGCTTATTTGCATCATATGGCATTTGACTTAGGGGACTCAACACAGGGGTTGGGTCCGTCTAGGACAGGCAACCTGAAATGGAAAGACCATCATGCTGCATTCCTATCTGTGTTATGCATTTATCTGCTTCGGTTCCGCATGTCGACCGGTTCTAAAAAAAAAAGGAAAATAGCAGCGCAGGGGAGATAATTACTTATTTTTGGAAAATAGAACCAATGTCCAAGTAGTGTCAAAACCTCGCCGGAATTTTTCTAAAAAAAAAACTGTTTTGTTTATTGAGAGTTGTTAAAAAAAAATATATACAAAATTTTTTTCTTTTATCACTTTCAAAGATCAAAAAAAAAAAGGTATTTATTTTAAGAGTAAAAAAAAAATCGAAAATTCATAATTCAAAAAAAATGAGTTGTTTCTTTCGTAGTACCCCTTTTATGAATTCAGACTAATAGTCCAAATTTTTCTTAAAAAAAAATAATAATAATATATAAAAAAAAATATATAGTTTCTTTAATCTTTATCTCTTTTCAAAAAAAAATGTAAAAAATACGCATTCCTGATTTCTAGGTTTATTCGATTTTTTTTCCTATGTTACGATACCCCGAACTACGCCGGTTTGATTCTCACCGGATGTGAGATACGTAGGCAACCCTCGTCGGGTTCAACCCCCATTTTGCTAAAATAGCCAAAATCAAAAAAAATATGTTTCAAATTTTTAAAGAGTCATAAATAAGTCAGGTGATGCTGTTTTGACATGAATAGCCGAATGTTCCCGAAAGGGACGCCGGAAGGTTGACTTTGCATAAATAGCCACTTTTGGGTTTTCCTTAGCATTTTTAGACCCACACAGCCTTAAAATCTTCTTCCCCGAAGTGCTTAAAGGCCGTGTTCAAAGCTTGGTCCCCTCTGTAAAATATTTTGAGTCAGTCATTTTTGTTAAAATCACCTTAATAAATGTGCAGGATGAGCACGATGCAAAATGAACATTTTTCAATAATGACCAAAATCCCTATCAAGTTACGGCTATGGTGGAATGATCTAGGTGTTGAAGGGCAAAATGAGGTTAAGAAAAATCTGAAAGGTCTTGTGGGTCTGTTGGAAATCCAGCCTCGGGGAGATATCATAAGAGCTTTGGTTACCTATTGGGACCCGGCGCACAATGTTTTCCATTTCTCTGATTTTGAGCTCACCCCAACTTTAGAAGAAATGGCCGGATACATCGGGAATACTGAACTTCCGCTGAGGGAAAAATACTTGGTCGCCCCAAGAGTCGTCACGGTACATCGGTTCCTGGATTCATTGAAAATACCTAGAACAGTCCACAACCCGGATCTAGCAGCCGGATTCTGTACTCCATGCTTCATATATGATAGATACGGTCACGAGGGGGGATTCAATAATCCAATCAACAAACTGTGCAGCAAAGGAGTTCGTCAGAAGTGGGACGAGCACAGACGGGTGGCGTTCATGATAACGTTTCTGGGTCTTCTGGTATTTCCCAGGAAAGATGGAAACATTGATTTGAAGATATCGGGGGTCGTCAGCACTTTACTCACGCAAAGTGACAGTACTCTCGCGCCTATGGTGGTATCCGACATCTTTCGAGCTCTCACAGCTTGTAAAGCTGGGGGAAATTTCTTCGAAGGTTGTAACTTGCTCCTGCAGATATGGATGACCGAGCACCTTTGCCATCATTCCGAGATTTTGAGCCATGGTTCCCCGGAAAAGACCCGCATAGAAGAATCTTACGCGAGAGCCAAAGAGATTAGTTTGCCCGAAGGAGTCCTGGCTTGGACCTCGTTCTTTCAAGCTCTTACTGCCAGCCAAATACAATGGAAGTTGGGATGGTTGCCCGTTGATGAGGTCTTATATATGTCAGCGGCTAAAACTCATTTCTTGCTGATGGGGCTTAAGAGCATTCAACCTTACGCACCCGGCCGAGTTTTAAGACAGTTCGGAAAATGCCAGACAGTACCTCATGAGGAAGATCTAAGCACTCAAGCAATTGAGATAAGTCCTAACGGACAGTTCCCAGAAGCAAAGATTCGCCAAATCTGGAATGAGGGTCAATATTTGAAATCAGATACTTGCGTGCGGGATCAAGCCAAAGGAGAAACGGCGCCAGGTTACCTTGCATGGTACAGAAGGGAACTCGAGCATGAAAGGCCAGCTAAGAGACCCCACATCCGGAATTTTACCGAATCATCACAAAAGCAGTGGGATTGGTTAGCAAAAGAAAGAGGCTATTGCACCGAAATCAGCAGGTTAAAGCAACAAGTGGAAAAATTGAAATATGAACACAACGTGCAAGTTGCTACCGATCTGGGAGAGCGGAACAGGTTGATTCAAGAAAATGAAATGCTCAGAGCCCAGATCAAACAGATAAGGTTGGATGCAGATAGACAACCAAGGCGTCGATCGGACGAGCAGCTGATAAAAGGGCTAAAAGGTGAAATCAGGGAATGGCGAGATGGTTTGGAGAAATCTGAAAACATCATAGCAGAGCTCAAAGCACAGTGGGATACAAGAACGGATAAGCATCGCAGGTACCTGAATCGATTGGAAAGCGACCATGAGAAGACTGTTGCTAAGATAAAGAGAGAGATGGCTGCACTTGAGATCAAAACAGCTAATCAGGCCAAGGATTTCCAAATTGAGAGCAGATACTGGTATGACTCAATAGCCCAGATGAAGTTGGAAGTACGACGACTGAAGCATCAGCATGTACAAGATGCTCAAGTTTTCAAGATATGCAGCGATCAGACAAAACGCCTGCTCGTAGAGAAGAAGCAAACCAGAGATAGGATCAAGGCCATTGCCCATGCCATCACCAGACGATGCCTACGATGTGAGAACATGTCCAGCGCTACCGTCCTCTCGGCAGTAATGGGTTATGTCAAGCAGACTATGCACGAGCTAGAGCAACTTGAGAGGGATCTCACGCCTAGGACCGCGGCGAGGCCGAACGATGCCCCGCGGAAACCAATTTTTAAAACCATAATGCATTCATAGGTCAAATCTGTATCTTAGCATCTTCTGCCTGTTTTTCTTATCAGGGTGATTTTTAGTCTATTTTTGAGTCTAGGTTTATTTTCAAAGTTTGCTTTTTCTTTTGCAAAATGTAGTTTGTAATAGACTGCTTCAATAATAAAGAGTTTGCTTCTTTCACGCTCATTCGTGTTTTCGAACTACGTAATGATCTGATTCACGTGAGTATCGTGATACGTAGGCAATCCTCATCGGATCCGATCGCATTTTATTTTGCTACAAAAAAATATAAAAGAAATATATATAATAAATAAAATAAAAGGGAAAACAAAAGAGAAAAGGAAAAAAAAAGGGAAAAACTAATAAGAGAAAAAAAAATGCCGGAATGACGCATGCTCTCGTAGCGGACATATAGCAATCCACTTAACTGTATAGATGCATCATGCCCAACGTGAGATTAACTATCCGTTATTTGCTGCAAATTAACCGTGCATTTGTCATTGAGCATTTCCAGGGTTTTTGAAAAGACGGTTGGTTTGGTGAAAGTCTGGCCTCGCACTCATACTTCACGAGGTCAAGGAGAGGTGTTCAACTACCTATTGTTAGGACCAGAAACAGTACTCACACTTACTTCACCAGGTCAAAAGGAAGTGTGGAAATGTCTTCGGAAATTCCATTGCAAACAGTCCCCGTCTCTGAGGAGAGCTCAATCTCAGCCGTCCTCACGCCCGAATCCGCAACTGCGGAAGAAAATAGAATCCTACGGCTCCGCATGTTGGAAATGTTGGATGACTGGAACAATGGGAAAGAGCCGCCAAGTGTCGTCCCCGGATTCCCTGAATTATTCTCCAGGTCAGGTGGGACTTCTAATGTCCCCATAAATTACCCTGCTACCCCATTCGGGTACCCAGCCAACTCCGTTTTCTCCGCCGGATCACCTTCTGAGCCTCATCCCCGAATGTCGGCCACCGATGCAAGCATGAATATCTTTACTGCATCGCCTTGCCCAGCTACGGCACAGCCTGCCACATACAAGCCAAGCTTTGACTCATCCTCTTTTACATTCCAAGCACCATCGTTCTCAATGGAACCAACCAGGTTCGCTACCAACAATAATCCTCTACCGCCTCAGTGCGAACTCGCACCGGGACAGGATCAGAACCCCAGGATTGCAGAACAAAATGAGATTGCTAAGAGAATGAGAAGCCTTGAACAAAGTTTGAAGAATATGCAAGGTTTGAGCGGGCAAAAGAGCGTCTCTTACGCCGACCTGTGCATGTTCCCTCACGTGCACCTGCCGACGGGTTTCAAGACCCCCAAGTTCGAGAAATACGATGGGCACGGTGACCCCATTGCACATCTTAAGAAATACTGCAACCAATTGCGGGGAGCCGGCGGAAAAGAAGAACTGCTCATGGCATATTTTGGGGAAAGCTTAGTAGGGATAGCTTCAGAATGGTATATGGATCAGGAAATGTCCCGATGGCATATATGGGATGATCTCGCCAGAGATTTTGTAAAGCAATTCCAGTATAACATCGACATTGCGCCAGACCGAAACTCTCTGTCGAATTTGAAGAAGAAGCCTTCGGAAAGCTTTAGAGAGTACGCTATTAAGTGGCGTGAACAGGCGTCGAGAGTGAAGCCTCCCATGGATGAAGTGGAAATGGTCACTACCTTTCTCCAGGCTCAAGAGTCTGACTATTTCCAAAACATGATGTCGGCCATGGGTAAGCCATTCGCGGAAGCAATCAAGATAGGAGAGATGGTAGAGAATGGGCTGAAAACGGGTCGGATTCTGAGTCAAGCAGCCCTAAGGGCAACCTCCCAGGCCGTCCAAAGCGGGTCTGGAGGGACGACAAGGGGGAAGAAGAAGGAAGAAACGGCTATGGCAGCCTCTGAAGCAAGGGAGTATCGTCATCACAGGCCCCATTTTCCGGAAAGGGCCCCACAACACTACTACCCCCACTCAAATGTGGCATATGCTCATCAACCTTATATGGTCATGAATGCCCAACCTTATAACCATCCACCACAACAAGCCAACCGAGGCCCAGCTCCACCTCCCAGAAATCAGCCTCCTTACCGCAACCACTATAACCCACAACCCCCGCAGAATAACTACCGCCCCCAGGAGCCACCTCGACGGCGGACTTTCACGCCCATCGGTGAACAATACTCTACATTGTTCCCTAAGCTAGTCCAGTTGGGTTTCTTGCAACCAATTCCCCAAACGAGGCAAAACCCGACATCTCCTTCTTACAAAGCCGGAGTCAAATGCGCCTATCATTCAGGGGCCGAAGGACATGATACAAACGACTGCTGGTCATTGAAAAGAGTGGTCGAAAATTTGATAGAGCAGGGGAAGATAGTGCTAAGGGACGAAGAGATCCCAAATGTAACTAACAATCCATTGCCCGCTCACAATAATGGGCCGCTGATCGGCATGATTTGTGAAGACAAAGAGTTCGACCCTGCCTTGAAAGCCATAATTGCCATTGTCGACACAGGGAGGAGGCCTGAAATAGACCAGAAATCAGAAAGGGGGGAAGAGGCCAAGGCTGCAGAAAGCAAGCCTGAAAAGAAGGTGGAGAAGAAAGTAGTACCAGCAAAGGGTGGAGTTCTTTACGTACCGCGGGGTCAAGCCAAGAAGACGCAGAACTTCGGGATCAAAAAGGCAAAACCTATGTACGTGCCAAAAGGGGCCTATGTGGTCCGGGGGACGATTCAACCACCTCGGCTGAATGAGCCAGTGGTTATCGGACGCGTGCCACAAAAGCCAATGACCAACCCGTCCACAGTGCCGTGGAATTATCAAAAGACTTTGGTAACGTATAAAGGTAAGGAGGTCATGGAAGAACTTCCAGAAAATACTTTCGTTGGAGGGTACTCAAATACCCAAGAACTGAACAACGCCACACAAAGGCGCTTCCCTCCAAAGGAGCCTGTGAGTGTTGAAGAAGCGGAAGTGTTCTTCAAGCAGATGAAGATGCCGGATTACGAAGTGATAGACCAGCTGCGCAAGCACCCTGAGCAAGTGTCCATGCTGTCACTATTAATGAGGTCAACCGAGCATCAAAAGATCCTGCTGAAAACCCTGAATGAAGCATACGTACCGGTCGAAACCTCGGTGGAGCAACTAGAGCGGATGACAGAAAGATTCTTCGCCGTCAACCAAATCTCCTTCAGCAAGAACGATCTACCCCCGGAAGGAGCAGCACACAACAAGGCATTGCATTTAACAGTCAAATGTGAGGACTACTATGTCAAGCGGGTGATGCTGGATGGGGGATCAGGTGTTGACATCTGCCCGCTCTCCACGCTGCAAAGAATGGAAATTGAGACCGGAAGAATCCGACCCAACAACGTCTGCGTGAGAGCTTTCGATGGTATCAAGAGAGACACCATGGGAGAAATAGACCTGTTGCTGGTCATAGGACCAGTCGAATCTCGAGTCACTTTCCAAGTGATCGACATGGACACATCTTACAATTTCCTCCTTGGCAGGCCTTGGATCCATGCGACAGGAGCCGTGCCTTCTACTCTTCACCAGATGGTGAAGTTCGAGTATGAAGACCAAGAGATCGTGGTCCATGGAGAAGATGAACATGCCATTTATCGGGACCCATCTATCCCGTATCTTGAACCAAGAGAAGGGAGTGAGCATACGGTCTATCAAGCTTTCGAGGTGGTATTGGCAGAGCAGCACGAAGAGGGAGTACCTTGCCCCCAGCCTTTCTTGTCTAACGCTTCGGTTATGGTGGCCAAAGAGATGATCCGACACGGATTTAGGCCAGGGAAGGGGCTTGGACGAACCCTTCAGGGAATGACGGAACCCATTACTTTACCAGTCATCAAGAAACCTTTTGGACTAGGTTTCAAACCTACTCCAGCAGACGAAAAATGGGCAAAGAAAAGGAGAAATGAGGGCTGGAAGTTGCCTCAACCACTGCCGGATTTACATGCGACTTTTGTCAGGCCAGGGTACACTGAAGAAGAAGAAGATGAGGTCTTCACAGTTGAGGAAATCGAGGAAATATGTGGGGCAATGAGGGAAATGCTCTACGAGGTCCACATGGTTCAACCAGGCGAAGGCACGAGCACTGCTGAGATGATATACATGGGGCCAAACGCCAAGCTCCAAAACTGGGAGATCACGCCATTCCCAACTAGACGGAAGTCCGGGTAGACCTGTCCTGCCACCTTTCTTGTATCACAAGTTATCTCCGGGACATAACTTGAACGTTTTCTTCTTTTCATTTGTTGTTCCGAATTCCTAGTTGTAAACGTTGTTGTCTTCCAATTTTCCAAAGAAAATGAAAAAAAAAAATCTTCATTGCTTTCCTATTCTTTCTTTCGTTCTGATTTTATTACTTTTCCTCTTATCTTCCTTTTCAGTCCTAATAATGCGGCTTTAAATATGACATGCTTGCGGACTTCACGCCCGGATCACAATGAGCTATTTAACTGCGAATTAATGAATCCAGAACCAGAATATGATGCGGAAGAGGCTTTTAGGGAGATAAACCGAGAGTTGGAATATTTCGAGAATAAACCTAAGCCAAATCTGAATGACACTGAACCGGTAAATTTAGGAACCCCGGAAGAAATCCGGGAGACCAAGATAAGCATTCACACGGACAAGAAAACGCGAGAGGCGATAATTCAACTTCTTCTTGAATTTAAAGACGTGTTTGCTTGGTCATATGATGACATGCCGGGACTAGGTGTCGATCTAGTGGTTCACAAATTGCCGATTCATCCTGATTGTCCTCCGGTTCAACAAAAGCAACGAAAGTTCAAAACCGAGGTCAGTGACAAAATTAAAGAGGAGATCACCAAGCAACTGAAAACAGGAGTGATCCGGGTAGTCCAATATACAACATGGTTGGCGAATGTGGTTCCAGTACCGAAAAAGGACGGGAAAACTCGGGTATGTGTAGATTACCGAGATCTGAACAGAGCAAGTCCTAAAGATAATTTCCCGCTGCCCAACATCCACATCCTCGTTGATAATTGCGCCAAGCACGAGATACAGTCTTTCGTAGATTGTTACGCTGGGTATCATCAGGTATTGATGGATGAAGAGGATGCCGAGAAAACTGCCTTCACCACGCCTTGGGGCACCTACTGTTATCGGGTCATGCCATTTGGTTTAAAGAATGCTGGGGCTACTTACATGAGGGCCATGACCGCCATTTTCCATGACATGATGCATCAGGAAATAGAGGTGTACGTGGACGATGTTATAGTCAAGTCCAGGACGCAGGATAACCACATCCAAGACTTGAGGAAATTCTTCGAGAGGCTAAGGAAGTATGACTTGAAGCTAAATCCAGCCAAATGCGCTTTCGGAGTTCCGTCAGGTAAACTTTTGGGTTTCATCGTAAGCAGGAGAGGTATCGAGCTAGATCCGACTAAGATAAAATCTATCAAAGATCTACCTCCCCCAAGAACGAAGAAAGACGTGATGAGTCTTTTGGGCAGGCTGAACTACATCAGTCGGTTTATTGCCCAGCTGACAAGCACGTGTGAGCCCATATTCAAGTTGTTAAGAAAAGATGCGGCGATTAAGTGGACAACGGAGTGTCAAGAAGCCTTTGATAAAGTCAAAGAGTACCTTTCGAATCCCCCAGTCTTGGTCCCTCCCGAACCAGGGAGGCCACTTTTCTTGTATCTGACAGTCTTGGAGAACTCCTTTGGCTGCGTCCTGGGGCAACACGATGTGACCGGGAAAAGGGAACAGGCGATCTACTACCTGAGCAAGAAATTCACCAGCTACGAGGCCAAATACACTCTGTTGGAGAAGACATGCTGCGCTCTCACATGGGTTGCTCAAAAGCTGAGGCATTATCTCCAAGCCCACACTACATTCCTCATAAGCAGGTTGGATCCCTTGAAATATATATTTCAGAAACCAATGCCTACTGGGAGACTGGCTAAATGGCAAATCTTGCTTACGGAATTCGACATAGTTTATGTCACTCGCACGGCAATGAAAGCCCAGGCGTTAGCAGATCATTTGGCCGAAAACCCGGTCGATGAGGAATACCAGCCATTGGATACCTACTTTCCAGATGAAGAGGTAAACACCGTAGAAGTAATCTCAGAGGAAGCTCATGTTTGGAAGATGTTCTTTGACGGAGCCGTGAACACCAAGGGTATAGGGATTGGGGCAATTTTGATCTCACCTGCCGGTCAGCATTATCCCGCCACAGCTAGACTTCGTTTCTTCTGCACAAATAATACAGCTGAATATGAAGCCTGCATTATGGGCATACATATGGCAATCGATCAGGATGTCAAAGACTTACTGATTATGGGAGATTCTGACTTGATCATCCGGCAAGTTCAAGGTGAATGGGAAACTCGGGATGTCAAACTTATCCCATACCGACAACATGTGGAGGACCTTAGCAAGCGCTTTACCTCAATAAAATTCAGGTATATTCCGAGGTGTCGCAATGAACTGGCAGATGCACTTGCTACTCTGGCTTCTATGCTACCCTACCCGGGCGACACCCACGTTGATCCTTTGGAAATCCAAATCAAGGAAAGACACGGTTACTGCAGTGTAATCGAGGCGGGATCAAATACGCAGCCTTGGTACCATGACATCAAGAAATTCCTGAAGAAACAAGAATACCCCGAGCATGCAACTGGAGATCAAAAGAGGACCATTAGGCGACATGCAAGTGGTTTCTTTTTGAGCAGTGAATTGTTATATAAGAGGACTCCGGACCTCAATCTCTTAAGATGTGTCGATATCGAGGAAGCGAGAAAGATCATGCACGAAGTACACGCAGGTGTGTGTGGACCTCACATGAACGGGTATGTCTTGGCAAAGAAAATCCTTCGAGCAGGTTATTACTGGATGACCATGGAAAAGGATTGCTTTAGTTTCGTTCGGAAGTGTCATCAGTGTCAGGTGCACGGTAATTTGATTCATGCACCTCCCACGGAACTGCATCCCATGTCCGCACCTTGGCCATTTGTCGCTTGGGGCATGGACGTCATTGGACCAATTGAACCAAAGGCTTCGAATGGACACAGGTTTATACTGGTTGCCATCGATTACTTCACAAAATGGGTAGAGGCTGTCACTCTCAAGTCGGTCACCAAGAAAGCTGTAGTGGATTTTGTACACTCAAATCTTATCTGTCGCTTCGGTATTCCTGCGACTATCATTACAGATAATGCAGCAAACTTGAACAGTCACTTGATGGGAGATGTGTGCGAGCAATTCAAGATAACACACAGGAATTCCACTCCTTATCGGCCAAAAGCCAATGGTGCTGTGGAAGCTGCAAATAAAAACATCAAGAAGATTTTGAGGAAAACAATACAAAGTTCCCGACAGTGGCATGAGCAGTTACCTTTTGCATTATTGGGGTACCGCACTACGGTACGCACATCGGTGGGAGCGACTCCTTATCTTTTGGTTTATGGGACCGAGGCCGTAATACCGGCAGAGGTAGAGATTCCTTCACTTCGAATCATTGTCGAAGCAGAAATCGAGGACAGCGAGTGGGTTAAGACTCGACTGGAGCAATTGACGTTGATTGATGAAAAGCGGATGGCTGCAGTTTGTCACGGACAGTTATACCAACGAAGGATGGCCCGTGCTTACAACAAGAAAGTCCGACCTCGGAATTTCGAAGTAGGACAATTGGTACTGAGGCGTATTCTGCCGCATCATGAAGAAGCAAAAGGAAAGTTTGCCCCAAATTGGAAAGGCCCATACATCGTAAGGAAAATATTGCCAAGAGGAGCATTGTATTTAGGTGATATCGAAGGAAATGACCCTGACACAGCGGTGAATGCAGATGCAGTCAAGAGGTACTACGTCTAGATCATACTCCAAGTGGTCCTGACACGTTGAAAAGGGCGAAGGTGTTTATTCCCCACTACTCCCCAAACACTACCCAATTCTCGCTACCACCTTTTGAGCCGTTAAAAAAAAAAAAAAAAAAAAACAAAACAAAACATTGATTGAGGCCTGAACTACGTTTGACTTGATTCCGAAAGGATACGTAGGCAGCCTCTCCCTGAGGTTCAGTCACACCAACAATAAAATCCCATTCACCCTGAAATTGAAACTGGGGCACGTCGAGCAGTTTAGGAGTTAGTATCATCTACCTCTCTTTACCAAGCACAAACCTTCAAATCAATTACCAAATATGATGGGGAATCAATAAGCGTCGCAAAAAAGACCATCACACTCTGAATTGAGAGAGATAAAATGAGAGAGTCTCGGCGGTGAAAACCTTCGGGCACCACGAGGCGACGGGAGTAGAGAAACCAAAATGAGAGAGCTTGTTTAGTAAAAACTCGCAAAGAGTGCTATCAAGCGATGACAGGAAGAGAAATGAGAGAGGTCAGCCAGTGAAAACCCGCAAAGGGCGCTGTTGGCCGAAAAGGAATGACGCCACCCCAAGAAGGTCTCGGCAAAGTTCCACCGGTTTTGGAATCACAGATCTTTTTCTGGTTCAGGAAAACGCAAGTTCTTAGAAGGTCAGACGTCCAGTCCAAAAAGCATGTCATGTCATTGAAAGCCAGCATTATCTTCCTCAGATAAGTTTTTCTCATTCCGAAAAGGTTCCTCCTTTTCTGATTTGTTTTCTCTTTTCTTTGTTTCTTTTCGAATCCCTTTCGCATTTTAACCCCGAGTTCAGGACACACCGGAAAGGACAGGTGGCAGGTTTGTTTGCGCGGAATCCCGTCTCATGGAGGAAAGCACCTCATCTTGTTGATATGATTACCCAAGCATGATGAATCATGACGTTTGATGGTGTTCCGGAGTAAAGGAAAAAGAGAGAAATCTTGAAATCTTCCCCAGCAAGTCCACCTTCGGACAAATCCCCACAGAGTCTCCCCCTGTACAAATCCCAACAGAGTCTTGTACAATCTCCCAGCACATCCCAGCGAGTCCTTTTGTAAACATTCCCCAACAAGCTTACCCCAACAAATCCTAGAAATCCCACTTTGAAATAAATCCCCAGCATGCCCATTGTACAAAAATCCACACAAAGAATCCACTTTGTAAATATTCCCCACAGAGCTTCCCTTTTGTACAAATCCCCACAAAATACCTCCAATAAAATCCCCGTTGAGAACCTCCAAGCAAAACGGGACACAAAAAAAAGAGAAAAGAAAAAAGAGCCTTACGAGACAAATCATCACAGAATCTGGAAACACAAGCCTGAGCGGTCTAAAAGGTTTCGGCATATGAATCAAATCAATGGCGGGACTTCACAACAGAAATGAAGACGCAACAAAGCAACCGGGAACGATCAAGGTCACCGAACCGACCGTCATTTTCGAACTAACAATTGTTCTTTAAGTCGAAACAGGTATTAATCCAAGACAACCGTGCAAGAAGCAGGTGTCTCCCAAAGAAGAAGGTACACGGGAACAAGAAACATTTTGGCAATAAAGAATTCACTCAAAAGGTAAGTTCCCGCAAAACTCCCTTTTATCTTCTTTTCCATGCAATCAGCATTAGGGTTTTAAACCCTAAACTGAACTTTTTCCTTTTAGCCAGCATTAGAGTTTTAAACTCTAAACTGAGCTTTTCCATGCAATCAGCATTAGGGTTTTAAACCCTAAACTGAACTTTTTCCTTTTAGCCAGCATTAGAGTTTTAAACTCTAAACTGAGCTTTTCCATGCAATCAGCATTAGGGTTTTAAACCCTAAACTGAATTTTCCTTTAGTCAGCATTAGGGTTTTAAACCCTAAACTGAACTTTTTCCTTTTAGTCAGCATTAGGGTTTTAAACCCTAAACTGAATTTTCCTTTAGTCAGCATTAGGGTTTTAAACCCTAAACTGAACTTTTTCCTTTTAGCCAGCATTAGAGTTTTAAACTCTAAACTGAGCTTTTCCATGCAATCAGCATTAGGGTTTTAAACCCTAAACTGAATTTTTCTTTAGTCAGCATTAGGGTTTTAAACCCTAAACTGAACTTTTTCCTTTTAGCCAGCATTAGAGTTTTAAACTCTAAACTGAGCTTTTCCATGCAATCAGCATTAGGGTTTTAAACCCTAAACTGAATTTTCCTTTAGTCAGCATTAGGGTTTTAAACCCTAAACTGAACTTTTTCCTTTTAGCCAGCATTAGAGTTTTAAACTCTAAACTGAGCTTTTCCATGCAATCAGCATTAGGGTTTTAAACCCTAAACTGAATTTTCCTTTAGTCAGCATTAGGGTTTTAAACCCTAAACTGAACTTTTCCTTTTAGCCAGCATTAGAGTTTTAAACTCTAAACTGAGCTTTTCCATGCAATCAGCATTAGGGTTTTAAACCCTAAACTGAATTTTCCTTTAGTCAGCATTAGGGTTTTAAACCCTAAACTGAACTTTTTCCTTTTAGCCAGCATTAGAGTTTTAAACTCTAAACTGAGCTTTTCCATGCAATCAGCATTAGGGTTTTAAACCCTAAACTGAATTTTCCTTTTAGTCAGCATTAGGGTTTTAAACCCTAAACTGAACTTTTCCCTTTCAGCCAGCATTAGAGTTCTAAACTCTAAACTGAGCTTTTCCAGCCAATCAGCATTAGGGTTTTAAACCCTAAACTGAATTTTCCTTTTAGTCAGCATTAGGGTTTTAAACCCCTAAACTGAACTTTTTTCCTTTTAGTCAGCATTAGGGTTTTAAACCCTAAACTGAATTCTTCCTTTGTTCGGCATTAGGGTTTTAAACCCTACACTGAACCTTTCCCCAGCTAGTCGATATTAGGGCTCCAACCCTGAACTGAGCACGCATATCCTCTTTCATCAATTTTATGAACTACCTAGTGAATAATTAACGAAATTTTCCTAGTGAAACTGGGGCAGAAAATTTCGTTCGTTTGTTTTCTCCCGCAGGTCTGACCTCGAGCCACATGAATCGAAATGACCCACGAGATGAATCCCAGTTCGGAATCAAAGAAAAAAAAAGAAAAAAGATGTCCCGAGATATCGGAGTAAATGCAAGGAGGATTGACTCCAACGTTTAATTAAGGGCCTGAACCCCGCCGTTCGCGTCTCACTCAGTATCCCAGAGGTTAAACAAGTCGCTGCAACTCGCAAGCATCAAGATTCAGATCGGAGTCTACAAGCAGAATCAGCTAAGGCCCAAGATCAAGTCGTAAAAGAATCATAGATAGGAATCTTGTAACTAGCAGTTGACATGCATATAAGTAGTTAGCTCAGTTTCCAATTTCCATTTGGTTGTAATAAGGCGGTCAGTAACGTAGCAGTGGCAACAGCAGCAGCAGTAGCAGCAAGCATTGCAATCCCATGTTAGTCCCAGCTACCAAAACCTCCCGAACTACATTGACCTGATTCCTGTTTAGCCCAGGATATGTAGGAAATCTTTGAAGCAAGATTCGGTCAGATCTTTCAAAAAAAATGCTTCATACGGAGTGGTCTATACGGAGTGGTCTATAGGCAAAAATCGCTCAAACACGCTCACTTGATCTTTGCACGAAAACCCTTCGTGTTTCCGAACAAAGAGGGGCAGCTGTGAGCACGTGATTTTTGTTTCACACGACAATCGCTCCAAAAAGAAATAAAAACAAATATAATTGGCCTTGCTGTACAATTTCGGATTTTCTGTGCGGCACCTTGTTGATTTATTTGTGACTTTGGCCCATTTTTATTTATCTACTTTATTAAAATAAGGTTCAAAAAATATATGTGTCCTGCATAATTCAAACCGTAATTCGGTCGTTAAATAGAAAATCGTGAATAGGCATTTTCGTCCGTGATTTTATTTGGTTTGACTTTACCTGTTTTGAAACATTTTAGTATGTGCGCAAATAATTGTATTTGAGTGTGTATTTAATTTTAATTTGATTCTTTGTCTTAGTTTTGTTTTAAAATAAATAAGAAATAATAAATAAAAAAAAAAATAATAATAAAAAAAAAGGGAAATAAAGAAAGGACCCCTTCTTTTTCGGATTGGGCCAATTATTAAATTGGCCCAAACAAACAATGCCCAAAACCCAGGCCTGCCCGGTCCAGACCACTTAGTGCCTGGGGTGGCCAAACGACGTCGTTTGATCGTGCCTGATCGGGGCCGTTGATCTCAGAGTGATCAACGGCCAAGATCAATCCCCCATAACCCATCAACAAACCCGACCCGTCTCACCCGGACCGACCCTAACCCTTCACCCTTGAAACGACGTCGTTCCCAGATAGTCAAAGGATCCTGGCCCTTCCTCTCATCTCATCCAACGGCCAGGATCCATTTGCTCACTAACTATATAAACTCCTAACACTACCCTGCCCCCCTATCCAAACCCCAGCCTTCGTCTCCCCAAACAAACAGCCCTAAAACCGTAGCCGCCCCTGCGTACTTCCGCCATGAAAGCCGGTGGCATGGATGCCGGTGACCTTCCCCTGAACACCATAGGACCCCCATGCCATCCTGAACCCAAATCTACCAACCCCATGGTTCGAATCACCCCCAGGTCCTCGAATCTTCATTCGAAGATTCGAGCCAAAACTCGATCTAACCCAACCAACCCCAGTTTCGTACCAGACACTCCCCAGACCCCCTCGTGACCAAACCATACTTGGTTTGGTCCGAATCTGATCAGGGAAGCATGAATCCCAGATCTGAGTTTTTGGAATTTGTGGGTTTTTCGTCACTGGTCCATATCCGTTCGAACCAAAGAGGGTAAGGTCTAATGGACTTTAATCCAAGTGTTTCTCGTCTGAGAAACACTTCGTTTAAAGTCCGTTCAGCCTTAAGAAAGGCTTGACCAAGTCTGAGTTAAGGTTTCGATCTTTTTGCGGTTTAAGGTGAGTTTTCTTTCTTTTCTTAGTTGTTTTTGGTTTGTTTGATTGTTGTAAGGGTCTGTTCGTTTTCTGTTTATGTCCTTGACCTCTATCAACTGTGCTTCAACCACTTCGCCTGAACCTCTGTTTGTTTGTCTAAATTCCCCCCCTCCTTTTCTGATAAGGCATTGTGTATTTGTTTGTGCAAGTAGCTGATTTTCGAGTTTGGACTGACTAGTTGACTCCTCGAGTGTATTTCTGCTTAGTCAGTATAATGCGAACCATGTATCAATACTGTTTAAATGTCTGATTTTTGGCTACGATTGTGTATGTTAATACTAATATAGTCGAGTCGACATGTGTCGTCAATTAATTTCAACTGTCTGAGCATAGTAAATCGATTTGCTTCTGTTGAACATTTGTTGAAATCAATTCAGAACCAGTTTTGTTTACTTATAGATGTTGATTTGGATCAGTCAATGTAAAAAGGATTGTTTATGTTTAAATTCTGAATTGGAAGGCATGTGCACTCGTGCACAGCATGTGCATTGGTGCACCTCATGTGCCTTGTGCACAGCCTGTTTTTCTGCATTAAGAAGCTTTTAAGTTTTAAACAATCTGACAGTATATGCTGTCAGATATATTCTACTGCCCATACTTGCTTTTAGATAATAAAATGAAAAGTTAAAGCCTGCTAAGGGAACGTCATGGGATTAATACTTGAATAGCTGAGTGGAAACTGAAAAGTAATGGGCACATGGGAGGGGTATCTGATTAAGTTAACAGGCTGGTAAAAGGTTTGAGGTTGAGGCTTATAAAGGGAGGCACATTAGGAGGAGGGGGGGGAGACATAGACAGAATTACAGGAAGAGAAAGAAAAATACAGATACTGTGAGGAGTTTTGAAAGGGAGATACCATCTGGAGGAGATAGGCATATACAGACTGGACCTTGAGGGCTGTTAAAAAATACAGACACTGGGAGGAGTTTTGGAAGAGAGAGTGGAAATACATACAGATATATACACACAGACAGGAATAGATATAGGGAGGATAACACAGGAAAGAGGAACTGCATCTTTTCCTCTTTGTCTTAACTCTCATCTGGCCGGATTTCCCTGTTCCATATCTTTTCTCCTAAGTTCTGTTTGAGATTTTTAGTTGTGTGTAGCATCAGTGCATCCCCAGATCTATTTTTGCCTAAATTTTGATTCATATTACTGGGAACTTGCCACACCCCGTCATCTTTCATTGGCTCCAGCTGCATCTTGTACTGGGATTCTGCTTTCTATCTGGTTACCTGCTGTTGCTGCTGCTATTTGGTTTCCTGCTGTTGCTGATTTTCTGCTTCACTTGTTCTTTGCATTTCAGTATTCAGTGTTGTTCCAGGTACACATTTCAAATCCCACTTTGGTGTTAACTGTAACAGTTCAAAAGCATGAAATGAAAGGAGTTCTTGAAGAAGATTTAGATGTCTGTTTTGTGCTGCTTGTGATACACTGATCTCTGTCGTATAAATTGATTAGTGTAATCCAGTAGTGAAAGATTAGTTAGACAATACTCAATCAAGTTTGCTTTTTGCATCTTAGTTTCTAGTTGTTTGCTAAGTACAAGATGTAATAGTATAATATATAGAAGGTGTGGATAATTGGCACAGAATTTTCGACTGGTTTCCCATCAGATAATGACATGTATAAGATAGAATATTTCCACCTACACAATAATGTTCTGTGTTATTTTCCTTCCATTTATCAAGACCGTTAGGCAACATATAGGTACATGTTCGAATCCCCATTAGTAACAATGCCTAGCATTCAATTTCCTTAACCTAGCTTAAATAAGTCTAGTTAAGCTCGATTCGAGGAAATGTCCGAATTAAGTATTGCATTTCATCCACCTCCATATAGCTTCCCTGTTCAACCAAAATATTTCGTAAGGTATGGCGTCCTTTCATTTTTATAAGTGATTAGAAATTGATAGTAATCCGTTTTTTTATTTCAATTAACATGCATCTTTCCTTCTTCCATTTCTGGAAACGAAAACAATAAGAAATGTAGTCATTGTAGGTTTTATTTTAATGAGACGAGCCTCGCCAAATAAAAAGAAAAAATGCGAATTGCGGGGCCTTCAACTAATCATAATATTTAGAATTCGGGCTAGGCCGTTTAGTGAATCTCATGGCCTTCTCAGAAATCATAACGCGTTAGACCCTTTAGGCGCGGCTTAATTAAATCATATTCTTAAATTCGGGTGCACATGGATGTGACCCAAATTCAAATCTCAATGGAGTCGAAATGTGTTAACAGCTGCGGGTGCATTGATTGTGACGTGGTTCGAGATGCATTTTCACGACGTTGCAATTCTATAAAATAAATGATAATAACAAAAGCGGTTTAAACTTAATAAAGGCGTTAAGTCATAACATGTATTTAAATCAGATATTTAGCCATTATAACAATTTAAGCGACCGTGCTAGAACCACGGGATTCGAGGGTGCCTAACACCTTCCCTCGGGTCAACAGAATTCCTTACTTAGAATTTCTGGTTCGTAGACTTCATTTGGAAAAGTCGAAAATTTCCTCGATTTGGGATTCAAGATAAACCGGTGACTTGGGACACCAAAAGCCAAACCTTTCCCAAGTGGCGACTCTGAATTAAATAAATAATCCCATTTCGAATATTGTCACTTAAATTGGAAAAACTCCACCCGCGCATCTTACCCCTCGGGGCGGGGCACGCAAAAAAGAGGTGTGACAGTAATAAAAACAAGAAAGGAAACATACTAGTAAGTATTTAAGAAAACCGGATTTCCAACAATTAGCACAAGTAAGCACTCGTCACATCACATACAAGGCATTTCAATTACCAAATATACCAATCCTAAGGGAAAGGTCCCCCTACAAGGTTAGACAAGCCACTTACCTCGATGTCACAAACACAATTCACGATTAAACTATAGCTTTACCCTTTGATTCCACCACCAATTCACTCATATCTAGTCACAAGTTACTTAATTACATCAATAAATGCTAAATGAATCAACCCCAATGCATGAAAATGAGTTTTCTAAAGTTTTAACCAAAAAGTCAAAAAATTGCCCCGGGCCCACATGGTCAAAACTCGAGGTTTGAACCAAAACCCGATTACCCATTCCCCCACGAACCCAAATATATGATTTGTTTTAAAATTGGACCTCAAATCGAGGTCCAAATCGCTAATTTTTGAAAAACCTAGGTTCTACCCAAAACACCCAATTTTCCTCAAGAAAATCATTGATTTTGAGTTGAATTCATGTTAAAAGATGTTAATGATCGAAGAAAACTAGATAAAAATGACTTATAATTGATTTGGAGAAGAAGAAGCCTTTGAAAAATCGTCATAGGGTGTTTATGTTCTGAGAAGATATGAAAAATGGGTTTAAAATCAGTTATGTATAAAAGTTGCAGGTCACAGGTATGGAAAATGCGAATTGCGAACCCCGACCTCTACTATGTTGGGATATGCGAAACAGGGCTCGCATTTGCGAACCCTTCAGGAAAATAGGACCTTCGTATTTGCGAACAGCATGTCGCATTTGCGACCCAAGGCTGAACAGGGATTTTCGCATTTGCGGAAGAATACTCGCATTTGCGAACAAGGCAGGCCTGGGCTATTTTTTGCATTTGCGATCCAGCCTTCGCATTTGCGAGCGAGGCTGCGAAGCCTGCAGGCCTGGGCACACCAACTAAAATTCTGCAATTTTCTAAGTTCAAAATGCACCCCATGGCCTATCCAAAACTCACCCAAGCCCTCAGGGCTCCAAGCCAAATATACACACAACCTCAAAAACATCTTACAGACTTATTCGTGTACTCAATATCACCAAAATAATATCAAAAACCTCGAATTAAACCTCAATATCAATAAAATTTCTCAAAACTTCTTTAAACACCGAACTTTCCAATTAAGGTTCGAATCACGTCAAACGGATTCTGTTTCTTACCAAACTTCACACAATTTTCTTAAATCATATATAAGACATGTACCGGGTGCCGGAACCAAAATACGGGCCCGATACCAACATGTTCTAATCAAATTTCATTTCCAAAACCTTTAAACAATTTCAGAAAACAATTTTTCTTTACAAATTCATTTCTCGGGCTTGGGACCTCGAAATTCGATTCCGGGCATACGCCCAAGTCCCATATTTTCTTACGGACCCTCTAGGACCATCAAATCAAGGGTTCGGGTCTGTTTACCCAAAATGTTGACCGGAGTCAAATTAACTCATTTTATAGTCAAAATTTATCTTTTTTCACAGATTTTCACATATAGGTTTTCCAGCTATGCATCCGAACTGCACACACAAATCAAGGTGATGTTAAAAGAGGTTTTTAAGGCCTCAAAATGCAGAATTTCATTTTAAAACAAGTTCAGTATTGATTTGGTACTGAACACTCAGCCCATTTCTATTCCCCCATATCGTACGACACCGAGGGAGTTGAAGGAGTTGAAGAAGCAGCTTCAGGAACTCCTTGATAAGGGGTTCATTGGTAGGCCAATACGGATGTGTGTTCTACATCAAGTCTATCTTGTTGACTCCGTACTGCTATTATTGAGGGATATGTCATTCGACCATTGCTGAGCTTATTAGTGTTCTGGGGTTATCTATGAGTTACCTTTTTGCATTGTGAGGCATTATGATTTGTGGGTTATAGGCACATATGGTGCGGTTCTATTGGGGTCTCATAGTGGAATTCAAGTAGGAAGAGTATTGGGTATTGCTCGGTGGATGGCATATTGGTTATGTCCTTTCGGGTTTATATGGTGTTATGTCATTTGCTTCGCCATGGTTATTACGATTTGCTTTTGGTACTAGACATCAATTGCACGTGGTTGTTGATTTGAGCATAGCGATTTGAGGTGTTTCATATGGACCAGTGTTTGGATAGGGTCGCGCATTGCAGCAAAGTTTTGTGGAAGTATGATCCTTCGGGTTAGATTTGTGTGTTCTGGTTCTATGGTGTGTGATGGGTTCTCAACATTGTGTGATGGTGGTACTGGTGAGCTTGCGGTAAAACTCTCTCATTTGGGTCATTTTCCATGATTTGAGTACATTTGGACTGTTGCTTATTGGTGCGCGGGTTGCATGGGTTGTGGATTTAGATTCTAATGATGTGTCATATCACTAGAGTAGTCGTGCTGGATGAGGTGGGGTCATTGGTATCTAGAATGAACCCTATTGGATTCGATTTCAGCAAGTTGGGAGGATAATATTGGAATTTCACTTAGAATTTGCCATGGTCCTCGCCGAAGGAGAGGGAACTACACGACTGGTCGATCTGAGGAATGGTTATGACTTTTTGCGTGTTTTAGTTCATTGTTGGCGGTACGAAAGTGTTGGAATGAGGCTTTATTTGATAAGAGGTTATTATCGGTATTCGGTTGTTTTGAGCAGTTACTGTGATTTGAAGTTTTCGCTATGAGTGTTCGGGTTGTATGGTATATCTTGTGATTTCCATATTGAATTGTGGTTATGGCTTGATTCAACGTGTTCAGATTTATTCGGTCGTGTGGATATGAGATTATGATCTTATAGATAATTTCAGAAGAGAATTTGGTTCTAAGTTTTATAGGCTAAGTTGGATTATGAAATTTTAGTTACATTGTACTATCGGACCTATATGAGATAGGGTGACGTGGGATCACCCCCGGGTATGTGCATGGTAAGGTTACATAGCGATTTGATGATTTTCAGAACAACTCTGGCCATATTCGAGGACGAATGTATGTTTAAGTATGGGAGTATGTAACAACTCGACTGATCATTTTGAGCATTTGCACTTCGCTTGCCAGTTCTCGAGCATGGCTAGCCCCGTATGTGTATTATGACTTATGCAGATCGTCGGTTTTGGTTTTTAGGATAATCAGAATAGATTTGGAAGAACAATTCTCAGCGTGGAGCTTTAAATTTAAAAGGTTTGACCAAGTTTTGACTTTTTAGTATTAGATATCGGATTTGGATTTTTATGATTTGGTTAGCTCCGTTAGGGATTTTGGACTTAGGAGCACGTCCGGAATATATTTTGGAGGTCCGTGGTAGATTTAGGCTTGAATTGGCGAAATTGGAAATTTGGCATTTCCGATCGGCAATGGAAATCTTGATATAGAGGTCGGATAGGAATTCCAAAAATTGGAATAACTTCGTTGTGCTATTTTGGACGTGTGTGCAAAATTTCAGGTCATTCGGAGGTGATTTGATAGGTTTCGGCGTCATTCGTGGAATTTGAAAGATTATAAGTTCTTAGGATAGAATCCAAGGATGATTTAGTGTTTTGGTGTTGTTTTGAGTGATTCAAAGGCTCAACTAAGCTTGAATGATGTTATGGGATGTGTTTGCATGTTTGGTTGAGGTCCCGGGGGCCTCGAGTGAGTTTCGGGTAGTTGACGGATCATTTTAGACTTTGGAAAGGTAGCAGATTTTCTGGTATTGTTGTTGCCGAGATTTTTTCTTCGCGTTCGCGAAGGTCGGAGTTGATGTGCATCACAATCACAATAAGGAACTCGCGTTTGCGTAGAAGGGTGAAGTAGGCTTGGGCATCAGGCCCTAAGGCATCGCGTTCACGGCTAGAAGAACACATTCGCGTAGGCCAAGATAGGCAAGGCATTGCGTCCGCGAGGAGGGGTTCGCATTCGTGAAAGAGAGTTTTTTCGGGCAGTCAAGTTTGTGCTTCACGAACATGAGGCTCCTTCCGCGTTCGCGAAGAAGGCGCACCTGGCAGAGTTGTAAGATTCAAAAATCAAGGGTTTTGGTCCATAATCTCAAAATTCATTAGAGAGCTCGGGAGAAGGATATTTTGGAGGGGATTTTCAGAGGATTGATTGGGGTAAGTGTTCTTTACTCAAATTTGGTTAAATCCCATGATTATGTCTTGATTTTTATCATTTAATTTGAGAATTTGGGATGAAAATTGGGGGAAAGTGGAAGAAAATTTGGAGAGTTGAATTGGGGATTTGAGGGACCATTTAAGGTCCAATTTTGATGTTCTTGTTATGTATAGACTCGTGGGAGGATGAGTATTCTTGTGGTTTGATTTTTATCGAACTCCAAGACATGGGCCGGGGGGACGAGTTTGAGCAAATTTGGGATTTTTGGTCTAAATTGATAATTTTCGTAAGGGTTTTATTTCTTTAGCGTATATTGATGATAATATATTGATTTTGGTTAGATTCAGAGCTTTTGGAGGCCGAATCGAAAGGCGAGGGCATCACGAGTTAGAGTTTTGGCTTGGTTTAAGGTAAGTAACGCTTCCAAACTTGGTTTTGTGGGTTCAGAACCCCAAACTATGTGTTCTATATTAATATTAAGGTGACGCAAAATGCCAAGTGACGGGCGTGTGGGCTTGCACCGTGAGAATTGCGGCCTGGATCATTCCATAGCACTGCTTAGTGGCTCTTTCTTGCTGATATCTGTGTTGTGATTATATGGCTAAGATAGTGAGCTGTAAGTCATGTTAATTATCATGTTAAGGCTTTACACCGATACTGTTGAGACCCGAGAGGTTCTTTCTTGCTGTCATATCATTAGCTTCATTGATATTCTGTACTTAGTGCTGTTCATGCATATTATATCATGTCTCAGTCTCGGTTATTGTTATTTGGCATATCATATCATTGTGTGTGGCCGAGAGCCTGATATTGAGTAACCGTTATGGGATCGGGCTGCATGCCGCAACAGAGTATTGATTATGCTTTCGTTGTCTTGTTATAGCGCTTGGGCTGTAGGAGCCCCTCTGGAGTCTGTAACACACCCCTAGTGAGCGCAGTTGATTATATTAAGGGATGGATCTTCCCTTGGTATGGAGATGGATCTTCTCCAAGAGGCTGGTTGGCCTGTTCCTCAGTACTGGAGACCGATAGTCTGTGATGTATATATATATTCCGGGATGGATCTTCCTTGGGCCTTGTGAGCCATATACAATACCGAGTGGTTGTGACGTTGTTATCATTGTTATTATCTGGAGATGGATCTTCTCCATAGGCTGGAATGCCTTCCTCAGTACTGAGTTACTGCTGTTAGAGATGTATATATTCCGGGATGGATCTTCCCTGGGCCGTGTGAGCCATATACAGTACTGAGTGGACGAGCATTTGAGATTGTGGGCACATGAGGCATTCAGCATGGTGCATTTCATACAGCATGTGCATTGGCATGTAGATGTAGCAGAGTCACACTTCCTTACCCGGTATATACCTGCTATGTATTACTGTTCGAGCTATTTATTTAATTGAAAGCATGCCTACATTCTTGTACATTATTTCTGTTACCTTTAAGGAGGTTGAGTTCGTCACTACCTATTAGTCCAAAGGTTGGACTTGTTACTTACAGAGTTAGTGTACTCACGTTACCTCCTGCACCTCGTGTGCAGATTCAGGCACTTTGGATCCAGTGGCGGTGGTTGATCGAGGCTTCTGACTTAGAAGATTATTGAGGTATCTGCACGGCGGTCGCATGCCTTGGTTCTCCACCTTACTTTCCAGTTGTATTTCAGTTGTTACCTTAGACCTTATATTAGATTATGTATTTCCTTAGACGCTCATGCACTCAGGCTTCTTATGATTCAAATAGTCCTTTAATTGTTAAAAGCTTCCATAAATGTTTTCAAATTTATTAATATCATGTTGATTGTTGAGTTGAGGCTTGCCTAGTTTCACGATAGGCGCCATCATGATGATTTGGGTTTTGGGTCATGACATTGAAGCTTTAAATTTGAAAGGTTTGACCAAGTTTTGACTTTTTAGTATTCGATCTCGGATTTGGATTTTATGATTTGGTTAGCTCCATTAGGTGATTCTGGACTTAGGAGTGCATCCGGAATGTGATTTGGAGGTCTGTGGTAGAATTAGGCTTGAATTGGCGAAATTAAAAATTTGGAATTTCTCGGTCGGCATTGAAATTTTGGTATTAGGGTCGGAATGGAATTTCAAAAGTTGGAATAGGTTCGTAGTGTCATTTCTGATGTGTGTGCAGAATTTTAGGTCATTCGTACGAGGTTTGGTAAGTTTTGGCATCGTATGCGGAATACAGAAGGTTAGAAGTTCTTAGGCTTGAATCCGAGGGTAATTCAGTGTTTTGATGTTATTTTGAGTGTTACGAAGGTTCGACTAAGTTTGAATGTTGATATGTTACTTGTTGTTTTTTTTGGTTGAGGTCCCGAGAGCCTCAAGATGATTTCGGATGGTTATCAAAGAGTTCAAATATTTGGTAATGCAGCTGAAGCTGATGATTCTTTCTTAACCGCACTTGCAGAGTGGGAACCGTAGGTGTGAGGTCCACAGAAGCGGGTCTGAGGCGTAGGTGCGGCTTGGTCCCTGCATCTGCGATGAGTGTAGATACAACCAGTATGTTGCAAAAGCGAAAGTGGGCTTTTAATGAAATTCCACAGAAGCAGAAAGGTTTTTGCAAGAGCGGTCCCGCAGATACAGGAATGGGATCGTAGATACGGTTTTGCTGGGCAGAACCTATAAATTGGAGACTTTGCAAAATTTGGGTTATTTTTCACCATTCTTGTTCGAACTTGGAGCTTTTTGGAGGATTTTGAAGAGCGAATCAAGGGGGCTTTCGTGGAGGTAAGCTACTTAAACTCAATACTCGTGATTATGGTGATTTTCAGTTGTTTAAGCATGTAATTAAAAGAAATTAGGGATGAAATTGAGGGGTTAGGGTTTGGAAATTGGAGAGTTTAATTGTTACACCCCGCAATATTACGTCAGTATTACGTCCCGCAGTATTATATTACGACAATGTTATGCTCTGCAGTAATAAGTTACGATAATGTTGCACCATGCAGTATTTTACTTTGAATTTGTCGTAAGGTAATTGACATCAGTACAAGGAAGAGATTATTTGGGGATTATAAGGATTATGCTATTTTAAAAGTGATTAATAAATTCGTGAAGGCGAGAGGGGAAGCAAGTCGAAGAAAATAAATTTCATCGAAGTTCGACATTTTCTGATAAAAAACGGTCCGAGTTATAATACTCGGTATTTATGGACTAGTGCCATACAAGGTACTACATGACCATGCTAGTAAGGTGTACAAGGTATGTTAAAATAAAGTAGTATTTTAAGTAAATTGAGAAAATTCTTAATTATGCGGGTAATTGGTTAATTATCGGTTAACGGGACATTATCTAATTAACTTTTGAGTTTAGATAAAGATTAATAAAATGAGGATGCCATCTAAAAACACGTAGCAATTAGGAATCAAATTAAGGACACATGTGCTTTACGTGTTTACAACTGCTGCCTTCTAAATATGATTTTACATTCATCCATATCTTCAAAACAAAAATATCCATATATCTACCTTAATGTATTAGTTGGACTTACACCTGACTATGAGTAACACCTAAAAAGGTGAATACATGGAAAAAGGAGATATGATGTCTTATGTCTTATTTTAAGAATGGTCATGTCCATTTTTGTTCTGAAATTTTACAAAAGATGTAGTATGCATCAACAATTTGCAAGTAAAGAATACTCCTTTCTATGAAGTGTATCCAAGTGCATTCATTACCCTTGTATGGAAAGAGTAATTTTCTCTTGCAAAAGAAAGATAGTATACCTTGATATACTAACAACTACTACAATTACAACTACAACCTTATGTCAATACTAATCTAGTTCGGGTCAGCTATGTTATTCTTTACTATCTATGTCGCGTCCTAGAGGGATTGTCAAGAAAATTGGTCCAGGTATGTTAAGGCTATCCCTTCTTTCTTTTGGCATGATCCATACGATATGAACAAAACGTGCAAATGCACAAATTCCATAAGTGACTCTATTAATAGAAGTATTAGAAATATCTATGTTCTTGAATTTCCATGTGTCATAATATTTTATCATTTGTTCATGGGTCTCAGAAAAATACAAAAGTTGAAAAGATGTTAGTTTATGATATTGCTCAAGAGGCAAAGTGGTCGTATGACCTTCCGAATGATTTTATTGAGGTACTTTTCATGCATTGCATTCATGTGCATTGACCCATGACCAGATAACGTTATATACACGTATATATGTAAATATATGTATATGGGACATGGGAAAAGGTTACGGCGTTATATACGCACCACCACCTGATCAGCTGGTATATGATGATGATGTTGCCCACAGTCGCTGAAATATGATTCAAATGGCGTTATATACGCATATATATATGTATGTATTCAAACGGCGTTATATACGCATATATGTGTATATATATATATATATATGTATATGGGATATGGGAATGGTTATGGTGTTATATACGCACCACCACCTGATCAGCTGGCATACGATTATGATTTTGCCCACAGTGGCCGATATGATATGATAGGATGCCCTCAGAGGCTGATGATGTTATGAAACATATACCTATGCACGACATGACATTCATACGCATATGCATGATGCTGAAAGTAACTTATGATTTACAAAGTTATTCAGGCTTACGGGTTGAGTCATGTACTCCATATATCTTCCATGTCTCCTATGTATTTATTTACGTGCCTTACATACTCGGTAAATTATTCGTACTGACGTCCCTTTTGCCTGGGGACGCTGCATTTCATGCCCGCAGGTCCTGATAGACAGGTCGAGAGCTCTCCAAGTAGGCTATCAGCTCAGCGGAAGATGTGGGTGCGCTCCATTTGCTTCGGAGTTGCGTATTTGGTTAGTATGACTTAGACGTCTATTGTTTGGTATGGAGGGACTCTGTCCCGACCTTTGTAACACTTATGTACTCTTAGAGGCTTGTAAGACATATGTCGTGTACGTGAAAGATTGTACGGCCCTGTCGGCCTATGTTTGAGTTTATAAATGATTATGTTAGCCTATTAGGTCCATATGTCACATGTATATAATGATGTAATAAGAAAGGTACATTACGTTGGTACTCGGTCAAGTAAGGTACTAGGTGCCCATCGCGGCCCATCGGTTTGGGTCGTGACATTAATTTGAGGATTCGAGAGACCATTTGAGGTCGAATTTTGATGAAATTGGTATGTATAGACTCGTGAGTGAAAGAGCTTTCTAGTTTTGGGATTTTTGTCAGATTCCGAGATGTGGGTCCGGGGGGCCGGGTTTTGGTGAATTTCAGGATTTTGGTCTAAATTGATAGTTTTCCTACGGAATTGGTTCCTTGGCCTATATTGATTGCATTGTATTGCTTTTGGTTAGATTCAGGACGTTTGGAGGCCGATTTCCAGAGGCAAGGGCATCCCAGAGTAAGGATTTGACCGGTGTAAGGTAAGTAATGATTGTAAATCTTGTTTTGAGGGTATGAAACAACGAATTTCACATTGTTTTACTACATTGAGGTGACACACATACTAGGTGACGGGCGTATGGGCGTGCACCGTTGGGGATTGTGACTTGGTCCGTCCCGTAGCAACTATAAAGTTGCGTATTTGGCTGAAATTATATGATACTTATGTGTTTTAGAAAGAATTGCTATAAATTGGTCTGAATACCATATTTGATCCTTGTGCCAGAGTTGTTTGGACCTTTAGGGTCCTTTTCTTATTATCCTCTCACTTTTTTGATTGAAAATCTATAATCAGTCATGCTATATTTTATTGATTTCATAACTCAGTCTTTATAACCCCGTTTTGATGCATATAAAATGTTATTTTGGGTTGAGCACCCTGTTTTTACTTATACTCCGAGTGGCTTGAGAGGTTTATGACTAAGTGAGGACGAGGTCCTATTTTTGTGAGGATATTTATTGGATCGGGCTGCACGCCGCAACATGTTGTTACTTATTCACGATTGAGTGAGGCCGAGTGCCTGATTGTGAGATATTGAGACTATGGCACGTGATTGTCCGTGCGAATTCTGATATTGATGTTATAGCACGTGAGTTGTCCGTGTAGTACGTGAGTTGTCCGTGCGGATTATAGCACTTAGGCTGTATGAGCCTTCCGGAGTCTAAACACCCCAGTGAGTGTGGGTACCATGAGTGAGTGATATGATGTTTTGCCCGAGGGGCTGTTCTTGATTCATGTTGTTCTCAAGGGGCTGTTTACGAGTAATTGTGAGGTATGTCCGAGGTGCTGTATATGAGTGACAGTAATAATTGCCTGAAGGGCTGCTTATGATTCATGTTTGCTCGAGGGGATGTTTATGATTTATGTTACTCGAGGGGCTGTATACGAGTGAGTTTTGCCCGAGGGGCTATTATTGCTTCCATCATTTTTACTCACTTTTTCATCACTTTGTTTGAAAAATGTTGAAAGATGTTTTAAACGGTTTTATTGAAACGCGACTTAAATGAGTTAAGCTGATTCAGAACCCTGATTTTAAAAGCCAACTGTATTCTAATGAGATTTCATGATATGAACTGTATATGTTTTATTGCTCGTCACTAATGCTCAGTCCTTATTTACCTTTATTACTTACTGAGTTGGCATAGTCACATTACTCCCTACACCTTGTGTGCAGATCCAGGAGTTGCTGTACATGCCAGTGAGTGTTGATTTCATCCGTCGTGGATCTGCTGGAGTTAGCAAGGTAGCTGCATGGAGATCGCAGCCCTGCTCTTCTCCCTCCTATCTTCTTATAGATTGTTATTAGTTGTTTTCCAGACTCTATATGTCTTAGTATTATCGGATAGTCCTTGGTAAATGCTCATGACTAGTGACACCCTGATGTCGGGCTTTCTTTCCACACTTTTGTTTTGATTTACACTGCTTATGAAGGTTTTATATTAAATAGCTTTAGAAATTGTCTTGAAAATGAAAATCTTGTTTGTTTTGGTACTGTGTCGGCTGGCCTAGTACCACGATTGGCGCCATCATGACATGATTAATTTTGGGTTGTGACAATTGAAGAATTCAATAGGATTGTTACTTAACCATGACCCTGGAATATTATTTCTTATTGAATTAATATCCTTGTGCTAAGTGTGGTAGTTAATTAGTTCTTCTTTTAATTAAAAGTCTAGTTAATAGAATTAGTTAAACCAAAGATCGCCTTAAAATTATTCTGGACTCGATAAATCATAATTTACTTGATTTGGTTGATAATTGATCACAAGTCCTCATGGGAATGATACTCTACTCACTCTTTATTACTCGATTGCTCATGTATACTTGCGTGTGCGATTTAGGGAGACAATTTTACACACCTAGGTACGAGTTAGGATAATCTTTTTTGATCGGATAATCAATTTATCCCTCTCTCTCTCTCTCTCTCTTAATCTCTCTTGCTCTTCATCTCTCTCGCTCTCTCTCTGTTTTTTCTTCGTATTCCTAACCTCTTTTCTAATTCTTCTTCAGAGAATTCATCACTCAGACTTGAGTATTCACCTATGGAGTTGTATTAAAATATCTCTTCTATTTTATATTTCCTATGGTAGTCGTGTATTGAATATGACCGTTAATCAAATTCTCAGTTCTCGTCTCGAAATTCTTCTTATTTCAATCAAGTTACATTACATTTTGTCATTGGATACTTGCTCTCTGTGGAGTTCGATGTTAGAATACCTATCTACTCTATACTTGCATTTAATTGGGAAAATGCATAAATACCCTCCCAATCTATGACCGAAGTTCCAACTAAATACCTTTTCTATTCAGGATCCAATTACCTCCATAAGCTTTTTAAATGTTTATGTGACAAAAAGTGTATTTTACTCTCTTTGAGAGAGTGAGAAGCCAAAAAATTTACTAAGTAATCTTTTCTTTTTCTTAGTCTTTTGTCTTTTATTTTTTTTCTTCTCCCCAAGGGTGGCAAGTGGGCCGGTCCAGGTCCGGGACCACCTCGGGATCGCGGACCAAACGGTTTTCTGGGCCTAAACGGGCTATAATTGGTAAGAATCGGGACAGTGGGGGTGGGCTGGTTCTTCAAAAAAAAAAAAACCGCGAGACCGGGACCGTTTGAGACTGGGACCGAACCGGTCCTTTGCAGGTTTAAACGGTCCCAAACGGTCCTAACGGTCATAATTTTTTTTTAAAAAGTGGACCATTGGGCTTGTACAAATCTGGCTATTGGCCTTTTAAAAAATAGGCGTTGGCTATTCACAAAATAGCCATTTAATCCCCCAACTTTGTTTTAACCCCAAACTTTTTATAATTATACTTTTTTCCTATTTTCAATTATAAATACCCCTCATTCTTTCATTTTTCACACAAAATCATGAATTTCTCTCAATCTCTCTCTAATTTTCTTCTATAATATCTACTATTGCTTACTTTATTGTTACAATTTGTGAAAAATTATGAAGTCGGTTAATTGAAGTCGTCAAGTCTTCAACGATAATCAATTTTCAACAAGGTGTTCGTCAATTCGGTAAACTCGTTCCAACTTTTAAGTTTTAATATTATAGTTTTGTTTATTTTTTTGTTTTATTTGATTAATTACGATGGCTTCCTTAAAAAACTTTTTGGCAAAAATAGCAGAATCCAAGAGTGGCGAATCTAGTGGCCAATCTGTTCTCCTCTACTGGCCCCGGCTCCCCCACCCAAACCACATATCCGTCCTACACCTACTATTCTTGATGGCGATAATAGTTTATTACAATTTATTGAGAGTTACTTTTGCCATAATATTGGAGCTAGTGAACAATTAAACCATGAATTAATGAATGCTCTTTATTCTAATCCAATTATTGATGAAAATGATGAGGAGGAAATAAATTTTAATGAAACTCAACCGGATGATGATACACCCACTAGTCCTCTCCTGAAGTTAACCCAACTAGTGATAATCCAAATGATTCCCCGTCTAATACTCTTGTTACAACCCCTACTTTTTCTAGACAACGTACCAGATGGGCAGAAACATCTATTATTTGGCATTTTTTACTCAACTAATTCCACAAAATAAGGCTAATTGTAAAATTTGTGGCAAGAAGTTAGCTTTTAAATATGCTGGGGGGGGGAGGGGAACTTTGGCTAGACACATATTGATGCACCCTCAAGATAGAGTCAAATATCTTCATGCCAAAGCTTTGGTCGAGGGTACAAGTGTACCTACTCCTAATCAAGCTGACCCTATTATCGGGTCAAATTAATTTCAACCGGTAATTAACACTGTTACCGGTGGTATTTTATATTATGTTCCAAAAAAGGCTGGGAAGGATTGGCAAAAATGGTTACTGTTACGTGCTTACCCTATAGTTTTCCTTCTGACCCTCACTTTGTGCATTATATTAATTTTTTTTTTAATCCTACTTATAAAGATTTTCCTAACACAACCGTAAAGAGCGATATTTATAAATATAAACATGAATATGAACAATATTTGCGCTATTTATTTACTCATATAAATTGTCGTGTTGCTATTACAACTTATATTGGTAGAAGTGGTAACGACTGTGATTACCTTACTATTACCAGTCATTGGATTGATGAGGATTAGATAATGCAAAATACATTATTGCTTATACAATAATTAATTCACGTCACACAGGGCATTTTATTGCTAGCACAATTATGGATGTTTAAAGATATTTTGCATTAATGATAAAATAATGTCAATTTCAATGGGTAATGCTACTAGTAACACAAATGTCGTAGCCTTACTTACCACTACACTAAGTCCTGTATTTAGTAACATTATTCATATTAAATGTATTTTTCATAGTTACCATTTAATTGTGGATCATGGTACGAGAATTTTTAAAATGGCTCTTAACTGACTTTTTTATTCAAACCGTAGAGATAGATTTAGAGAATATTTTAATAGATGCGATGAATTTGGCCTAAGAGAAAGAAAGGTTCCTAAACCTTGTCCAACTAAGTGGAATTACATGTATGAATGCATATTAATATAGAAATCCCATAAACTCAATGTTTAATGCTCATGTAAGTGATGACGATGAGCACCTTACAAATGCGGATTGGGCTAATGTTTAAATGCTTGAAGATTTTTTAGAAAAATTTCATATTGCTACAACGAATTTTTTGGGCAATATTATCCTACTATTTCTAACTCTTTAGTTTACATTGCAAAACTTGCTAATTTGTTTTTTCCAGGGGGAAGGGGGATGAATTTATAAACAGCCTATTGATTCTATGAGAAAAAAGTCTAAATAATATTTTTTTCCTATTCCCCCTAAGGGTGGAATGTGGGTCGGTCTCGGGCCTAAGTGGGCCGATCTTCACAGTCCCGGTTCCGGGCCAGTCCCAATTTAAACGGGCCTTGCGGTCCCAGTTCTAGTGGTCTTTTTGTAGGAACTAACCTGGGACCGGGCCCACGAACTAATGGTTTCGGGCTAAGTGGGCCCAACATATACTTTTTTTTCAATTTTTTTTTATAGAAGTTAGAGAAAAAATGGTAATAAAAATATCTAAGGCAATTTCTTATAAATTATATTATAAAATTGTGACCTAAAATATTTAATTCAAATTGAAAGATAAAAATATTGTAAAGAGATATTCAAAGCAATGCGTTATAATTTTATTATATCATTAAAAAATATGACAATATCTTTCTTAGTCTTCCTCCACCTTATGGAATGAGCACAACAAGATGTTGATACCACACTTGAAAAGAAAAATAAACTAATCAAGATGTGCCAAAATACAAGTTACATAATACATACTAATTTTTGTTCATACAAGTTACATGGAATCTCTTACAAACTTCATAAATCCATTAACATCCGAAGGAATTTCTGTTGGTGGTGGCGGAAAATAAGCTTGGTCATCACTGCTTCCGGGCGAAGCAAAATCCTCCGCAAGTTCAGCTAGCATTTCTTCCTAAGCTTCGTCTACCTCTGGTTGTGATTTAGCAAGTCCAAAATTTCTTCTTTATGAACGAATTCAATCACTGAAAAGTACTAATTTTTCCAAGCTCTCCCTCATAGACGCTCTATAATCACCGAGTTGAAGTCTTGCTTGACTGAAACTGCTCTTTGATGCCACTGTTAAAGCTTAAATAGTTAAAATATCTTGGGCCATCCTTGAAAAAACCAGAAAGTATTTTTCTTTGTCCTTCCACCATTCCAAAATATTAAAGGAGCCGTCGGGATACACTTCCTCAATTCCCTGTGACAAATAGGCTTCAAGCTGATTTAATTGTGAAAAATCAGTAGTAGTAGAACCTTGAGAACCCCTGAACCCTGCCCAAGCACTAAGTGATCTTACTCACGTAGTTCTTTTAGATGATTGAGAATCAAAAGAAGAAGGAATTGGAATATTTGCTCCAGCATGATCTAATGCAACCTGATAAACATTATAAATAGTTTGAGCATTTATTTTAATTGAGGCTATTGCTTCCGGAAGTTTAGACAACTATTCATCCTCAAGTGCCAAACCATTATAAACAGTTTCATACGAAAATTGTGGACCTCCTAATTTCATAGTAGGATTTAACAAGGCAGCAACACCATAAATGAGGGAATAGGGGAAAAATATTATTTTTTTAACTTTTTTCTCATAGAATCAATAGTCTGTTTATACTACCCCTCCACCCACCCCCACCCCCACCCCCGAAAAATGAGAAAAAATATTGTCACAACCCGAATTTCCCACCATCGAGATCGTGATGACGCATAACTCTTAGAATGCTAGGCAAGCCAACAGATACAGTTCTGACACATTAATCATTAAACAAAATAGTGATTAACATTAATTTAAACGAAACATATATGAAGTGCAGAAATTTTATAACAGTTTAAAACACTAATACATAACTATATAAAATATCTGGTGTCACAATCCACGAACTTCTAAGAATTTTCTACAAACACTGGTTTAAAATAAATACATCTGTTCTCGAAATAAAAAGAGACAGAAAATCTAATATAGAGGGAAGGGTACTCCAGTGTCTGCGAACGCTGGCAGATCTACCTTGGGTCTCTTATGGATGAAGGCAGCAACCCAAACTCTGATCAGTGCGTTCCAGTATCGGGATCTGCACAAAAAGTGTAGAGTGCAATATTAGTACAACTGACCCCATGTACTGGTAAATGCCGAACCTAACCTCACAAGTAGTGACGAGGCTAGGACACGACAAACAACATGAACTTGTGCAATTAAATCATATACGAGAAAATAACAATAAAGGAAATTTAACAGTTAATAATGGGAAACAGATAAACATGCTGAGGTGACTATGAATATTCTGAAAATAATACAGTACAGGAACACAGTAAATATCATACTTTGAACCAATGAAAGTAATAACACAGTAGTCACATGCACGACATCACCCTTCGTTCTTTTACTCTCGTCCTTACCCTAACAAATAATAGAAACGACACAACATCACCCTTCATGCATTAACTATCTCATAATTATGGCATGACATCACCCTTCGTGCATTATCAATATTAGAATACGACACGACATCACCCTTCGTGTATTAACACTCATAGAATACGACACGACATCACCCTTCGTGCTTTATCACTCACTCACAAAACATTGCACGACATCACCCTTCATGCTTTACACTCTTCCTTACCCAAATAGTAGAAACAATAACAATCCAACAAGGGAATTATTAATAAACAACCTCGTTTCAACATTTTTTCACGACCCAATTTTCCCTCCATTGGGTTTCGTGATGGCACCTAGTTTTAGGGACTAGGTAAGCCTAACAATTTTTGAATATCAACAATAAGGAAAATCCAACAGTCTTAATATAGAATCTTTACAAATTTATAGTTTTCCCAAAACCAGTAGTACAAGACATAAGCTCTACAGAGTTTTGCTGCAACTTCTAAACACAATCGTATGGAAATAAGTACAACAATGTGAATATAAAATAGGAAGGTCACTCCGCAGCCTGCGAACGCAGTAGCAGGTTTACCTTGAGTCTCCACCGCAATGACCCACACAACTACTATCGATCAAATACCTGTATCTTTACACAAAAATGTACAGAAGTATAGTATGAGCACACAACAGCAGTGCCCAGTAAGTATCAAGACTAATCTCGATAGAGTAGTGACAAGGAATAGTCAAGGCACCTACTGGTCAAATAAACTGAACATGATATAATGATAAACTATCGGAATATGATAAGAAGGTAATATCAGCAACAGGGAGAAACTCAACCACAAACAGTAGAACAATAAAGGGAAACACGGATAGAAACGAAGATAACTAAGTAAATTAACACCAACATAGCTGGGACACAGACAAGAACAATGTACTCCAATAAGAAAGGCGATGTCAACTCAGTTAATTATATCATTTCTGATGCACAATTCCAGCCATCTCAAACTCTATGTCTCATATCATAACCTCAACTACCAAACCTTTAGCACACCCGGTACCTCGTACCCACTTATTTCTATCTCACTTTACGCAATGATGTTCTCATGCTACTCAGTACATATGGTTCATAACCAATGCAATTAAGATGTTCGAGGAGTCTCATTTACATAACATAAAGTAGAGTACAATTTATAAACCAACTAGGAGCTCAACAAGAAAAGAAGAAGTTATTATTAGAAATCATTTGAATAAAGAAGGTACCATTTTCAATTAAAATACAACATCGGATGATTATCTCCTTTAAAAAGGGATTTAATAAATTAACTTAGTAAAAATTCCTTTTTAAGTAAAATACAACCTCAAACGGTTTAAGGAAAATTTAATTGAGAAATTAATTGGGTTAAAAACATAACAATTGCTGAAATTTGAAGTATTGAAATATGTATAAAAATAAGGCGAGGTATTGTAAATAATATGGATTCCAACACAACGGATTACATCAGTAAAGGAATCTAAACCGTTAAATAACAACAATTACAACAGAGACAAAATAATCACAGAAGGAGTACAGCTCAACACAAAGATAACAACCGGGGATCTCCCAGGATATCGTCCTGTAGTCCCAAATGTAAATACTCGGGGATCTCTCAGTATCCTCTATGTATGAGCTAGGGATCTCTAGGTATCCGCAATATATGTGTTGGGGATCTCTTGGTATCCCGAGGATCTCTTGGTATCCTCAATATATATGTTGGGGATCTCTTGGTATCCAAAGGATCTCTTGGTATCCTCAATATAAGTGCTGGGGATCTCTTGGTATCCCAAGGATCTCTTGGTATCCACAATATAAAAGTCCAGGGGGATCTCCCGGGATAGGTCTTAAACACATCCACAGCTCAATAAAACACCACAATGTAAATATCAATAACACTAATCTCCATATTACAAGCATTGCTTTATCATAATGATATCTGGACATGAAATAGATCATATATATGCCCATAACCACGTCTCTGGTTTTAATAGTTGTTCATAAATCACAACATTGCCAATTAATCTCATGTTAACAAAATATGGTTTCAAACCTCAAATTTACTAACAATGAGGTATGAAGACGTCATAATTACTTACGCGAATTAACGAGTCACATTTAATGCCACTCGGGTACTTACCTCGTCGGCTAAAACTCAATAATTACAACACGAATTTGGCATACTATACATAGAGAATTTCATAAAAGAATTTTTCAACTAAGCCTAATAGGCATGACTCTCTATAAGTACTATAGTACAATTTTTTTTTTTAATTTCACAAGGGAGAATTTAAACATATAAAATTTTCACCACAGGGACCTCGTCCTTACATAGCATGCACCGCAACTTGTAGCTCGGTTTAAATATTTTACATCATACAAAAAAACACGAGGATCTCGTCCTCAATTCCGTACCACAACTAATATGCATATTGTGCCAACTGCAATTTTCCATTTCCTTTCTTTCTTCTTCTAAATAATTCCATTAACTGAAATCACAACATATAATGAGCCCTCATACCGTTAGGGCATATAATTCATAATTGAAATCTATTATTTGGAAATTACATTAAACTCACCGAAATGATTTAACGAAAGTCACTTTTAGTCTCACAACTATTTTTATTGCCCAACATATAATGATAGACATGGCTATCTCCATATAATCTCCCAACATGAGTATTCACATAAGTAGATTTCAGGATTACAAAGATCATTCATGATTGGAGCATATTAGGAGGATTTGCCTCGATACTCATAACCGAATCAAGTTAATGAAATTGTGACTTTATAATAACTTGAGATCGCACTTGCAATTATACCATATGGTGTAGAGACCTCAGCCATACCATAGAAAACATATAAATGGGTCGGGCCTCCGCCTTTTAGGAGTCCTCTACCCGCTTGTCCTCCACCTAACTAGTAGTGTAGGTAGAGTAGTAACTGTAATAGAGTACTTGGCTAGAGTGTTCTGATGAAATATGTTTCTCCCAAGTCTGGGACAATTTCTCATGATATTCCTAGTATCTCCACATTCATAACAACCCATCTGCGGTGCGGTTGTTCATACTGAGTCTATGCCGGATAACTAAAATAACCCTGGTAGGAAATCACGTGCCACTGGTGCATTAAAAGACGCCTTCCCCACGCGAGCGTTGTGATTAACTTAAGCACTACAGGTATACTGAAATTATTTCCATGACCCCGCTGATACTGAAATGTAGAATTATTAAGGACGCGGGAATATCTCAAGTCCCATCATTATCCCATTCAAATCTCATCTCGTAATCATATACAAGTATTGGAAAACCTTTCAATACCATATATGTATAGCTCAGGAAAACTAATATAACACATAACCCCGCAATCTGATCGTTGATAGTGGACTCCCTTCATTTGGTGCGAAATCATAGGACCCATTTCCGACGATCCACAATACTAACCTTCACCTCTCATGCGACACCAGTCATAAGACACCTCAAGCCATTTACTTGGCGCATGTCATCCTTATGACAGTTAAACTCACTTCCTCTAGTGTCTCAGTTGCTAGGATGTACCCTTCGCTAAATAGAAATCTCATGTGAACCACAGTCTCTAATACCACCAACTATCTTCAGACTTAGATCCACCGCGTGATCCTACCACGATTGTGACGATTAAGCAACTAATTAAAACTTTTAAGATCGTATTTGTCAACCAGATATCAGAACCTGCTGCACCCCCATGTGCACAACTGAATGATCTATCAATAATTCCACATCCTCGACCTGGACAACAATATGATAACAATGGTTGAGCAATCCTGACTCCCTTATAACCCCTCGGTAGTATCACAAACCATTGGCGTATAATTGATACCGAGTGCGTAATTTCATACATGAGTGGATGCAAAAGAACATAAGATATATGTTTTAAGCTGAATGAATGTCGCACGATAAGGAATAAAAAGGAATGGAACATAATAGCTCTGTAGCCTCTCAAAGAAAAGTACAGATGTCTCCGTACCGATCCGTAAGACTCTACTTAACTCGCTTATGACTTGTAGCACCTATGAACCTAGAGCTCTGATACCAACTTGTCACGATCCAATTTTCCCTACGTTGGGTTTCGTGATGGCATCTAGTCTTAGGGACTAGGTAAGCCTAGCAATTTCTGAATATCAACAATAAGGAAAATCCAACAGTCTTAATATAATCTTTACAAATTTATAGTCTTCCCAAAATTGGTAGTACAAGTCATAAGCTCTACAGAGTTTCACTACAACTTCTAAACCAATCGTATGGAAATAAGTACAACAGTGTGAATATAAAATAGGAAGGTGACTCCGAGGCCTGCGAACATAGCAACAGGTTTACCTTGAGTCTCCACCGGAAGGACCCGCACAACTACTATCGATCAAATACCTGTATCTGTACACAAAAATATACAGAAGTATAGTATGAGCACACCATAGCAGTGCCCAGTATGTATCAAGACTAACCTCGGTAGAGTAGGGACGAGGAACAGTCAAGGCACCTACTGGTCAAATAAATTGAACATGATATAGCGATAAACTATTGGAATACGATAACAAGGTAACATCAGCAGCAGGGAGAAACTTAACCACAAACAGTAGAACAATAAAGGGAAACATGGATAGAAACGAAGATAACCAAGTAAATTAACACCAACATAGCTGGGAGATAGACAAGAAAAATGCACTCAAATAAGAAAGGTGATCTGAACTCAATAAATCATATCATATCTGATGCATAATTCCAGCCATCTCAAACTTGATGTCTCATATCATAACCTCAACTACCAAACCTTTAGCACACCCGGTACCTCGTGCCCACTTATTTCTATCTCACTTTGCGCAACAACGCTCTCATGCTACTCAGTACATAGGGTCCATAACTAATGCAATTAAGATGTTCGAGAAGTCTCATTTACATAACTTAAAGTAGAGTACAGTTTATAAACCAACTAGGAGCTCAACAAGAAAAGACGAAGTTATTATTAGAAATCATTTGAATAAAGAAGGTACCATTTTCAATTAAAATACAACATCAGATGATTATCACCTTTAACAAGGGATTTAATAAATTAACTAAGTAGAAATTCCTTTTTTAGTAAAATACAACATCAAACCGTTTAAGGAAAATTTAATTGAGAAATTAATTGGGTTAAAAACATAACAATTGTTGAAATTTGATGTATTGAAATATATATAAAAATAAGGCGACGTATTGTAAACAATATGGATTCCAACACAAAGGATCATAGAAGTAAAGGAATCTAAACCGTTAAATAACAACAATTACAACAGAGACAAAATAATCACAAAAGGAGTATAACTCAATGCAAAGATAACAAACGGGGATCTCCCAAGATACCGTCATGTAGTCCCAAATGTAAATACTCGGGGATCTCTCAGTATCCTCCGTATATGAGCTAGGGATCTCTTGGTATCCCGAGGATCTCTTGGTATCCTCAATATATGTGCTGAGGATCTCTTGGTATCCCGAGGATCTCTTGGTATCCTCAATATATGTGATGCGGATCTCTTGGTATCCTGATTATCTCTTGGTATCCTCAATTTATGTGCTGGGGATCTCTTGGTATCCTCAATATATGTGCTGGGGATCTCTTGTATCCCGAGGATATCTTGAGGATATAAGTGTTGGGGATCTCTTGGTATCCCAAGGATCTCTTAGTATCCTCAACATAAAAGTGCAGGGGGATCTCCCGGGATATCGTCCCATAGTCCCAAAGTAAACATATAGGGGGATCTCCCGGGATATCGTCCCATAGTCCCAAAGTAAACATATAGGGGGATCTCCCGGGATACCGTCCCGTAATCCCAAAGTAAAAGCACAGCAGTAACACGAAGAATACAAAAAAACAATCCAACAACCCAATCACAAGGAATTCCACCACCAAGAGTATGAATACACGACAATAAGAGAATCACTGGAAAACCAAGAAGCACAATAACCTTGACAAAACAACAAGACATAATAGGCACATGATAACTACACCGACAACCACAACAATTTGGACACCTAGCATATATACACGGGGTCATAGAAGAATTCACAATTTAGAGATAACAAAACGATAAGAAGAACAATCGCTTCAGTTAAAGCAAAAAGGCCAAGTAACAAGTAAGAGTTAGAGGGAAGCTAACAACATCGTATGGAGCATATAGATGTAAATTAAGCAATTAGGAAACTTAATCATAACGGAATACTTCCCACATAATGAACATAAGGGCCTAAGAAACCTAAAGGCAAATTTCCCACAAATAAGTCTGAGCACACACTCGTCACCTCGCGTGCACAGACTACAAATAGCATAGAAGACTCAAATCCTAAGGGAAAGTCCCCCACACAAGGTTAGGCAAGATACTTACCTTGAACCAAGGTCAAATCAAATCCAAAATCACGCTCTTGCCACGAGTATCCAACTCCGGGTGGCCCAAATCTAGTCAAATCAATTACATAACGTAAATATAACTACAAACAACTAATTTAGCTAATGAAATCGAAGCTAATACAAGAAAATAGAAAAATGTCCAAAAATCCCCATTGGGGCCGTATCTCGGAACTCGACAAAAATCACGGAATATGAACCCCCATCCAATCACGAGTCCAACCATACCAATTTTGCTAAATTCTGACATCAACTCGACCCTCAAATTTTCAACTAAAGTCTTGGAAGATTTCTGCCATTTTCAACCCAAAAATGAGTAATCTAGTCGGAATATTCGATGATAATCCCATACGATTGACTAACAATAACCACAAGTGACTTATCTCAAGTTTCCCATAAATTCTTGCTCAAAAATCATCCAAAACAAAATGGAAAACTAGGGTATAGAACCTTACCTCTTTGATGAAGATTTTGTGATAATTCCTTGTTAATCTTCAAAGATTTGAGTAAGAATTGAAGAATGATTTGATGAAGATCACTTTCTCACTCTACGGATCCCTCTCTCGCTCTAAAGCATCCGAATTTTGCTCAAAAATGATCCAAAATAAACCCCAAAGCCTATTTATCAAAATGAGGTCGGGTTATTAAAATAGAAAAATTAACCCTCCGAAATCAGGTATGCGATCTCATAATCCATCGTATAATGGGTATGCAGGTCACAGATGCGTCGTGAAACTCGGTGCCTAGAACTGGGCTGTTCTGCTTCATTCTGCGGCCATTTTGTGATTGCATAATGATTTTGCGGTTCGCATAGTTATTTTGCGATCGCACATTTGACCGCAGAATCGCATTTTTTCAGCTTTTGGTAATTTGGTCATAACTTTGTGTAGGAATGTCCAAATGACAAACGGTTTGAAGAGTTGGAAACTAGACTCAGAGATCTTTAATTAGATAGGTTGTACATCACATTTCATCTTATATACATGTATATATGCTCATCCAAAGTAGGCTCTTGTGCGCATTCTCTTAAATTTTTAGCATATTATGAAATTTTCCAACTTGGCTTAGTCTTAGGACTTTACTTAGACCCCATATATCTTATAATATGCCTTGTACACTTATTATCATATACAATTGGTATCCAACATGTTAATATACCCCTTCCGCACGTAAAATAATATAATTAGAACACATCAACTTTCTTATTTCGCCAAAATGCGCCTAATTGTCCTACAGACTTCCATATCCAAATACGGACACACGTATAAGTCCGAAATCTCCATACGAAGCTATTGGCATCATTAAAAATTCATTCCGAGGTCGTTTGCTCAAAAGTCAACTCTTCGGTCAACTTTTTCCATTTGAACTTCAAAATAAGAATTTGTTTTTCTTTAAATTTAACTCTGAATCTTACGAAAACCAAATTCGACCATACAGGCGGGTCATAATGCATATTACAAAGCTTCTCAAGGTCTTAAGCTGTTGAACGAGACGCTAATTCTTAAAATAATAGGTCGGGTCGTTACACATTTAACTTCACAATATTGATTCACAACTAGAGTCAATACTCAACAAATATCTAATACCTGGAAAACATAATAAGACTTGTTTAACATGATGAATAACCAGTTTAAGCACGAACAATACGTATAAAGAAACATAACAGTCACAAGTATAAGATTCACTTGCATGCGATGACCCGACAACAACGTATAGATACTCGTCACCTCACCTATATATCGTACTCAACAACTAAACATGTAGCAAATAAGGCAACAATACCTAATACCTCAAGCTAAGGTTAGCCACAACACTTACCTCGATTCCACGGCCAAACTCAAGCCTCAATTACCGCTTTTTCCTCAAGATTCCACCCCCAATCCACTTGTATCTAATCATAATTAACTTAGTAATAACAATTATCGCTAAAGAAATCAATTCCATTGCATAATTACAATTTCCCAACATTTTTCCCAAAAAGTCGAAAACCAACCCCGGGCCCGCTTGGTCAAAACTCAAAGTTCAGATCAAAACCCGATTACCCATTCACCCCTGAGCCTGGATATACAATTGGTTTTGGAATCTGACCTCAATTTGATGTCTAAATCCCCAAATTTTGAAATTCCTAAATTCTACCGGAAACACCCAATTCCACCATGAAAACCCTAGATTTTGTGATAAAAATTTGTAAAAAGATGAAATAGATTGAAAGAAATGAGTTAAGAATCATTTACCTATGATTTGGGGAAGAAATGGTCTTTGGAAAATCGCCTCTTGAAGTTTAGGGTTTGAAAATTTGAGAAATGAATCCAAAATCCCGTCCAAAACTCATTTTGAATAGTTGCAGTTATCGCATTTGCGATCACAGATTCTCAAATGCGAACTCGCAAATGCGGACATTACTTTGCTAATGTGAAGGTTGTCCTGGCCTGTTGGTGTCGCAAATGGGAACAAATATTCGCAAATGTGGCCCCTGTTCTAGTCGCAATTGCGACGATGAGCTTCTCAATTGCAAAGGTCCCCTCCCAGCCTACTGATCACAAATGCGAAGATTCTTCGCAAATGCAATGCTTGCATATTCGAGCCAGACTTCGCATTAGACCTGCAACATACCAGAAAATTTTCCTTAAGTCCAAAATCATTCCGTAGCCTATCCAAAACTCACCCGAGCCCTCGGGCTCCAAACCAACCATGTACACAAGTCTTAATACATCATACGAACTTGCTCATGCGACCAAATCCCCAAAATAACACATATAACTATGAATTCAACACCAAAACACATAAAAATTTTAAGATAGTTTGAAACTTCCTATTTTCTCAACCATAGGTTCGAATCACGTCAAATCACTTCCATTTTTTCTCAAAATTTTACAGATAATTTTAAATATTATGACGGACCTGTACCGGGCTCCGAAACCAAAATACGGGCCGGATAATAACAAGTTCAAATATTATTCAATTTCCATAAACTATTATATTTCCAGTTTAACAATTTTCTTTAAAAATTTATTTCTCGGGCCAGGGACCTCAGAATTCAATTCCGGACATATGCCCAAGTCCCATATTTTACTATGGACCCTCCAGGACCATCAAATCACGGGTCCAGGTTCGTTTGCCCAAAATGTTGACCAAAGTCAACTTGAATCAATTTTAAAGGCAAAACTCAATATTTTTCTCAAATTTTCATATAAGGGCTTTTCGAAAGCACGCCCGGACTGCACACGCAAATCGAGGAAAAAATAAGGTTTTCAAGGCCTTGGAACACAAAATCGGATTCTAAAACAAAAGATGACCCTTTGGGTCATCACATTCTCCACCACTAAATCAATCGTTCATCCTCGAATGGACATAGAATAATGCTTGAGTCGGTGAAAATATGGGAATATCTGCTCCTCATATCGGACTCAGACTCCCAGGTAGCTCCCTCAATAGGCTTACCTCTCCAATGCACACGAATCGAAGGGTAACTCTTCGATCTCAACTGGCAAACCTGCTTGTCTAAAATGGCTACCGACTCCTCCTCCCAGGCTAAATCCTTGTCCAGCTGGACAGTGCTTAAATCTAATACGTGGAATGCATCGTCGTGATACTTCCGAAGCATGGACACGTGAAACACTGGATGCACAACTGATAAACCTGGCGGCAACGCAAGTCTGTAAGCCACCTCTCCCACTCGATCAAGGATCTCAAAAGGCCTGATGTACCTAGGGCTTAGCTTGCCCTTCTTCGCAAAACTCATCACGCCTTTCATGGGCGACACCCGAAGCAACACTCTCTCTCTGACCATGAATGCTACGTGACGAACCTTATGGTCGGCATAACTCTTTTGCCTTGATTGAGCTGCACAAAGTCTATCCTGAATGATCTTAACTTTATCCAAGGCATCCTGTACTAAATCTGTACCTAACAACTGAGCCTCTCCCGACTCAAACCATCCCACCGGCGATCGATACTGTCTACCATACAACGCCTCATAGAGAGCCATCCGGATGCTCGATTGATAATTGTTGTTGTAGACAAACTCCGCTAATGGCAAGAACTGATCCCAAGAACCTCCAAAGTCAATAACACAGGCGCGGAGCATATCCTCCAAAATCTGAGTAGTACGCTCGGACTATTTGTCCGTCCGAGAATGAAATGCTGTGCTCGACTCAACCTACTTACCCAACTCATGCTGAACTTCCCTCCAGAAATACGAGGTAAACTGCATACCTCGATCAGAAATGATAGTCACGGGCACACCATGGAGACAAATGATCTCATGGATATAAACCTCTACCAATCACTCATAAGAATATAAAACTGCCACATGAATGAAATACGCTGACTTGGTCATCCTATCCACAATAATCCATACTGCATCGAACTTTTTCTGAGTCTAGGGAGTCCAACAACGAAATCCATAGTGATATGCTCCCACTTCCACTCAGGGATCTCAATCTTCTGAAGTAAACCACCAGGTCTATGCTCGTACTTTACCTGTTGACAATTCAAACTCCGAGCTACATACGCAACAATATCATTCTTCCTCCTCCTCCACCAATAATGCTGCCGTAAGTCCTGAAACATCTTGTCGGCGCTCGAATGAATAGAGTATTGGTATTTTGGACCTCCTCTAGAATCAACTCACGAAGTCCATCCACATTGGGCACGCAAATACGACCGTACATCCTCAAAACTTCATCATCTCCAACTATAACCTGCTTGGAATCTACGTGCCGCATTGTGTCCCTAAGGACAAGTAGATGAGGGTCATCATACTGCCGATCTTTGATATGCTCAAATAATGAAGACAGAGTGACTGTACAAACTAGAACACGACTAGGCTCCGAAACATCCAGCCTCACGAACTGATTGGCCAAAGCCTGAACATCTAAAGCAAGCGGTCTCTCACTGACTAGAATATACTCAAGGCTACCCATATTAGCCGACTTCCTACTCAAAGCATCAGCCACTACATTGGCCTTCCCGGGATGATACAAGATGGTGATATCATAGTCTTTCAATAGCTCCAACCACCTCCTCTTCCTTAAATTTAACTCTTTCTTCTTGAACAAGTATTGCAAACTCTTGTGATCCATGAACACCTCACACGACACGCCATATAAATAATGCCTCCAAATCTTCAGCGTGTGAACAATGGTTGCTAGCTCCAAATCATGAACCAGATAGTTCTTCTCATGAATCTTCAACTGCCGTGAAGCATATGCAATAACCTTTCCATTCTGCATCAATACCACACCAAGTCCAATACGAGATGCGTCATAATACACTGTATATGGCCCTGAACCTGTAGGCAACACCAACACCAATGCCGTAGTCAAAGTTGTCTTAAGCTTCTGAAAGCTCGCCTCACACTCATCCGACCATCTGAATGAGCAACACTTCTGGGTCAACTTGGTTATCGGGGCTGCTATGGATGAAAACCCCTCCACAAACCGAAGGTAGTAACCCCCCAAGCCCAAGAAACTCCGGATCTCTGTAGCTGATGTGGGTCTAGGCCAATCCTTAACTGCCTCAATCTTCTTAGGATCCACCTGAATACCCTCTACTGATACAACGTGACCCAAGAAAGCAATTGAACTCAACCAAAATTCACACTTTTAAAACTTAGCATATAATTGGCTGTCTCTTAGAGTCTGAAGAATGACTCGAAGATGCTGCTCATGCTCCTCTTGGGTGCGGGAGTAGATCAAGATATCATCAATAAATACAATCACTAAGGAATCCGAATAGGGATTGAACACTCAGTTCATCAAATTCATGAACGCTATTAGGGAATTTGTCAAACCAAATGACATCACTAGAAAATCATAATGCCTGTACCGAGTCCAAAAAGCTGTCTTAGGGACATCGGATGCCCTAATCCTAAACTGATGGTAGCCAGACCTCAAATCAATCTTTGAAAACACCTTGGCATCCTGAAGCTGATCAAATAAATCATCGATCCTCGGCAATGAATACTTGTTCTTAATGGTGACTTTGTTCAACTGCCGATAGTCTATGCACATCCTCATTGACCCAACCTTCATCTTAACAAACAACATCGGCACACCCCAGGGCGAGACACTAGGTCTAATAAAGCCCTTGTCAAGCAAATTTTGCAACTGTTCCTTAAATTCTTTCAACTCTAGCGGGACCATGCGGTACAACGGAATAGAAATGGGCTAAGTGCCCGGAGCCAAATCAATACAAAAGTCCATATCCCTATCGGGTGGCATCCCATGCAGGTTTGCAAGAAATACCTCAGGAAACTCACGAACTACTGGTACGGAATCCATGGAAGGAACCTCTGCATTGGAATCACGAGCATAAGACAAATAAGCCAAACACCCATTCTCCACCATACGCCAAGCCTTCACATAAGAAATGACCTTACTGGTAGAATGACCAGGAGTCCCTCTCCACTCCAATCAAGACAACCCCGGCAAGGCTAAGGTCATGGTGTTGGCGTGACAGTCCAGTATAGCATGATAAGGTGACAGCCAATCCATCCTCAAATGACATCAAAGTCGACCATATCAAGAAGTAGGAGATCTACACGGGTCTCAAGACCCCCAATAATAACCACACACGAGCTATAGACACGATCTACAATAATAAAATCACCCACCGATGTGGACACATATACCGGAGCACTCAAAGAATCACGACGCACAACCAAATACGTAAAAAAATAAGATGACACATAATAGTATGTAGACCCTGGATCAAATAGAACTGAAGCATCTCTACTGCAAATTGAAACTGTACCGGTGATAATGGCATCGGATGCCTCAGCCTCGAGCCTGGCTGGGAAAGGATAGCATTGGGGTTGGGCCCTACCATTCTGAATTACATCCCTGGGACAGCCTCCTGCCGGCTGGCCTCTGTCACACCTCCTTTTTACCTACACCCGGAAGGGTGTAAGGGAGTTTTTCCAATTAAAGTGACAATCGAAACGGGATTATTTTATTTAAAAATTCAAAGTCCCCACTTGGGATAATTTATGGTGTCCCAAGTCACCGATTTAGAATCCCGAATCGAGGAAATATTGACTCTGTTTTTCAGTCCGCGAACATAGAAATCCGGGTAAGGGATTCTGTTAACCCGGGAGAAAGTGTTAGGCGTTCCCGAGTTCCATGGTTTTAGCACGGTCGCTCAACTATTATTACTGGCCTAATTATCTGATTTTAAAAACACTTTTAAACCTATGGTGCAATTTTAACTTATTAACCACTTTTAATTAATTTTAGGAAGATTCAACGTTATCTAAAACACGTCTTGAACCACCCCATATGAAATGCACCCACGGTCTGCAACATATTTTATTTAACGTTGTTGAGATTTGAATTTGGGTCACATAAATGCACACCCGAGTTTAGGAAATTAATTTTTAAATAGCATGTCTATAGCAACTATGCTCTTTCAACTTTGCGAGGTCCATGAAAATTCAACTAAATGGCACGCCTCGATTTCTAAGGATTAAAAATTAATTTAATGAGGGCCATGCATTTGAGATTTTTGTTTGGCACGACACACCTCAAATTATTTCAAAGTGGTTTTATTATCCGAAATTGTTATGATTAGGTCACATGAAATGCACCCCCGAATTTTGAAATTATAAATCACAACTACGTCACGGGAACCATACCAGTAGCCATGATAATTTAATTATGTGCCTAAAGCAAACTATGATGATTTCTGATTATTTTTCCTAAAAATAGATTAACCTTTCATTCAAACAAGATCCAATTTCAAATTTAATGTCTTCAACATAATTGGCATGAACTTAAATAATCAGAATACTCCAAGTTTAATCACGATTCACTCAAAACGCAAAATTAGCATCACATGGACTAACTTTTTTTTCGTCAATCTGGGAACATAAAACTTAAACTCAATAGCATAGACTAAAACGATATGTGATACTACCAACTATATTTCTGAGTTGTATATCATATGCTTATTTGGCTCACTTTTCTTTGCTATAAAAATACACTAATTAAAGCACTATCTTTTCCAGTTCAGCCACATCAATTTTTTTGCCAATTCAATCAGTTTCTTTTAATGGCCCTCCAAATACCTATACTGCCTTATAGGAAAGGAAAATAATTTTTTATGAGTCATGGAAATCATTGTGAAGTACAACTGATACGTTCTATTATAAATTTCACATCGCTATTGCAAATTAAACACAATATCAACCCAAGGTCTCCATGAATCAGATTCAATACCAAATAAAGCAATTAACATATCTCAAATTAGAGAGGCGTGAGTGGACCTTTGATGTTTAACTCGACCAAACAAAAGCCTTCAATCAGAGACGAAAACTTAATCAGCAGAACAAAATGATAATAGGACAACGCCGCCGATCACAAACGGAACTTCGAACAGAACCTCACATTCATAACATTGTAATAACATTGTAATATAACCAGAATAATATGAAAGAAGTAATCTTACCACCAAAAATGGAAACCTCGAACCAGACCAGAAAACCTGCCGGAGCCGCGACAAAACTCCACAACGGGCCTCGTCGGAACCACGGACAGAACCTCATCGTGAACTCAACCCGACTCAAACTCTGAACTCGCCGGATTCCAGGGTTTTAAATTGACAATCAGAAGAAGAAACTAACATTTGAAACAAAAATCAAAGGACTTGAATGCGAAGTCTGTCCTCCGTTTTTGTCGTTCGTCCCTTCACCACAAAATCCCCAAATTTCTTTTGCTATGTCACTATGTGTTTATATGAAGAATCCCCAATTGAATAAAGTGTTTTTTGTTTGAGAAGAAAATTTCAAATGTATGGCTGCTGTGATATTTGAAGAAGGAGGTGCCTCCTTTATCCCTAAGTCAGCTTTTTAGTCTTTTCTTGGCATTTCAGCTGATGAATTTTTGGGAGTCGACCATGGGAACGACGGATTCCATTTTTGCAGAGTGTTTTTTTTGGCCTCCTCCTTATATTTTATGTGTAGGTCCTATTATATAGGGGTAGGGATTAGGTTAGGGGTATGGGCCTAGGAGTTATGGGTTTGGAAATTATGGGCTAGGTCTAAAATTAGACTTAAAAATGAGTTGCTCGATCCCAAGCTTTACTCTTTCCACGCGAATGAGATTAAAATATGATCTTATTTATTAATTGGTCCTACTTATATAAAATAACTATTAAAATAAGACTGACCATTAAAATAATACTATTTTTGGTATTTTTCAAGATTAAAAATAATTACAAAACATTAATGAAATTATTTTGTAATTTTCGTTTTCTTGTAATAAAATAAAAGTAAAAGAGTAAAAATGAGTTGAAATAGCTATATTAGGCCTAAATTAAATATTTACGTGCTAAAATATGAAAAATCTTGGGGAGGGTAAAAAATCACATGTCTACAGCTGCCCCTCTTTGACTGGAAATACAAAGTATTTTCAGACAAAGAATGACTAGACATGTTTTTTTTGACCCGAGCCTTATTGAATTGAATTCTCTTATTTTCCAGGTGGGCGCCTGATTGCTGAACTTGAAACGTCTTCTCTTGTTACTTGACACTGTTTTCCCTTGCACCTTGAACCATTTTCCCTTGAAACTTCAACTGTCTTCCTTCGAAACTGTTTTCCCTTGAAACTTGAGTTGTCTTCCTTCGAAACTGCTTTCCCTTGAAACTTGAGTTGCCTTCCCTTGTTCTCAAGGTGGGCGCCTGATTACAACAAAACAGACAAAACAAAAGAAATTTTCCTGCCCCAGTTTGATATTAGGAACATCTGTAAGTGTTAATAAAACTATAAATCACTTGCGTTGCTGATGAAGGATGCAATGATGAGAGTAAAATTAATGATTCGACTAGGATGTGCATCTCCTAAATGTGATTGAGCTTGCGTAAAACTATAAACTAAGCTTGACTAAAGTAAAAACTGACCCTATTCTCCAGGCGGGGCCCCTAATTTCAGGAAAACTAAACATTGATAACTTAAGAAAACTAAAAATTGACCCCTCTTTTTTTCAAATTCAGACTTCCCTTCTTTCTTTTGTTTTAATTATTATCCTAGGAGAAAATTCATCGGACTAGGTTTTCTATCTTAGGAGAAAGATTCATCAGACTAAGATTTTGATCATAGGAGAAAGTTCATCAGACTAGGTCTCTTTTCTTCTTCATGTGTTTGGGCATCTTAGGAGAAATATTCATCAGACTAAGACGTCGATCCTAGGAGAAAATTCATCAAACTAGGTTTTCTATCTTAGGAGAAATATTCATCAGACTAAGACGTCGATCCTAGCAGAAAATTCATTAGACTAGGTTTTCTATCTTAGGAGAAAGATTCATCAGACTAAGATTTCTATCCTAGGAGAAAGTTCATCAGACTAGGTCTTCTATCTTAGGAGAAAGATTCATCAGACTAAGATTTCTATCCTAGGAGAAAGTTCATCAGGCTAGGTCTTCTATCTTAGGAGAAAGATTCATCAGACTAAGATTTTGATTGGGAGGAAAATCCATCAGACTAGGACTATTTATCCTAGGAGGAAAAAATGTGAAGATCAATAGCAAGATTTTATGCACAATAGCAAGACAAATAAAGGCAAAGATTTGAGAAACTCCCCTTTGCCGACTCTTCTCTTCTTTTCTTTTTCTTCTTTTTTTTTTGTTTTTTTTTGAACCACTTTTCTTGCGCTGCTTTGTTCCTGTTTCACACAAAGAAAAATTTGTCAGTTTTGAAAATGGTGGTCGGTTTGTGGCCTTGAGTCCTTGGGCCGTTTTGACTTTTGCTCAATCAGCTTGAGTCGGCTTCAAGAGACTTTTGCTTTGCATCAACCCTAATTGTTTCACACCTAGTATCATTTGTATTTGCGGCTCAATCAGCCTTATCTCAACTGGAGATCTTTGCCTAGGTGACCCTTTCCGATATCTTGAATGGCTTTCTGCTTTTTGAGCAATTTGTCTGTCAAAGAGAATCACCAGTTATCTTTCTTGCACCAAGTAGGCTGAGAAGAGTCTTTTTTGGGGAAGCCTTTGTATGAATCCTCAAGGTATATTGACAGAAATAACTTAGTATTGGCCAAATATGCTTTATGAAATTGAAAAGTTGGTAGCAGATTTTGAAATCTTTTCTTGCTTGTTTTGACAAGGACCGACTCGGAGTGAAGGACACAATGATGCAAAGAAACAAGTATTAACAAGAAATGCCCCTATCGTAAGGACAGAAGGAAGAGTTTTTTTTTTTTCAATAACTAGCCTTAATGATCATGACATGCATTTTGGACTTAACGGCTGATCTACCAAACTAATCCAATCTTCCCTTTTACCATTCTTATGACCTTTGAAGTCGGGCTTGTTCGTACCAATCCTTTGTATCAGCTTCAAGACTCACTTTCGACTAGTGGTACCCCGAGGGATTTTCACCAAGAAGCCTTTCTCATTTATTCATCTCTGTTTACCATCGCCTTACAGTGCCCCTGAGGATTTTCACTAGTAAGACTCTCTCATTTTTCTTTTTCTTTCCCTCTTTTTGTGAGCAACTCGGCGATGTTCTACGTCGTGTGATAACTGTTACTCATTGCATGCATCTCTTGGCATTCTTGAAGGAATACTGGGAGGTCTTTATTTGGAAGGTTTTTGGATAGGGTTGGAAAGAAAGGTCGGCATGAAGGCTCAAAATAAACTCAAAATGAGGGGTTGTAGAATTACAACTCTTGGAATCGACTCTTTCAAAAATGAAATAAAATCTTTGCCACAGTTTCTAATGCTGGGAATTTTTGGATTTTTCTATTTTTTTCTTTTTCTTCTAAATTCTTATTTGGTTGGACCGAACCGTGAGGCTGCCTACGTATCTTTATTTTAAAGGAATCAGGTCTATCGTAGTTCAAACATATGACCTAAACTATTTTCCATCTTTCTTTCTGTTTCTTTTTTTTCTTTTTTCTTTTTCTCTTTTTTTCTTCTTTTCTTTTTTTTCTTCTTTTTCCCTTTTTTCCTTTTTTTAGTTGCCCCAGTTTCTATTTTTTAGGGCATGGACCTTCGACAATTCTTTTTTTTTTCACTTGAACTTTCAAAGAGCTGCCCCAGTTTGTACTCTTGGGGCATGGACTTTTCTTTTTTTTTCATTTTTTTGACTCTTGACTCTAAACTTGATTCCAAAAGGGGGTGGTCAAAGAAAATAACACAGGCTCAAAAGGGGTAATAAAGGGTATAAAGTGTTTGGGTAGCAGAAAAAGGGCCTCCCAGCCTCGAGAATGCCAAACATATTAGCCTTTCACAATCACGACATTGATGGACATGTTGCTTTCTGGGTCTTTTTCAGTGTAAAGCTGTATGAGCAATACTTTCCTTGCAGTGAATGCCCTTGTCAATTCAGGTGACTTTTCTTGGATTTTGTCTTGATGAGGAAGATGCATTTTGCCACTAACTAATCCATTTTAAGTTGTCTGGAATAGACCATCTTTTGAAAAACATTTTCTATCTCTTAGTGCTAAACAAATTTCAACCCGTCCAATCATTCTTAAACCCGATCTTCTCAAATGATTCAAAAAATAGAGATCCTTAACTTCTATGAGCATGACTGCTTTGGTTCCATGTAAACTGGGCTCATGCTTTTTTTCCAATTGTTTCATGTCTCTATTCATCTTCAAAAGTGTCTCTTTCTCACTTATCCAATTCAAGACTAAATAAGTTTTTTAAGGTCTAGCCAAAAATTTCTCATACATGTCATGTCACCAAAAACTAGCATGAACAGAACTATGCACAAAATGGACACAAAATGACTAACTGCTTTTTATTGAATAAAGGATAGCAGGGTCCGATAACACAAAAGAAGAAGAAAAAACTAACAAAATAAGCTACCATGGCTAAAAGTGGAGTGACTTTCCAGTTACTAAGCAACATCTTAGCCACACATTCGCACATCAGCATTATTACGACATTTAACCATTTTGATTACTTTGGATTCAACACTCAAATTTTGACGATCATCCCGAGCAGACCATGTCCTATTGCTCAAATCTGGTAAACTCAACCCCACATTTGCCTCCATTTTTAATTTTTCACCGCCAACTTGCCTACTTGCCTTTTTGTGACCCTGGATCAACAATAATGGTGCTTATTCCCTTGGTTGAGAAGATACTTTTATTTCCGAGAGATCTTGGATTGTTCTTGTAACTCGCCATTGCAAACCGACCACCTTTGACTAGCTTTTATTTCAAAACAACAACCATATTAGAATAAACACCCTTTTCTTTTCTTTTTTTTTCCTTTTTTTTCTTGTTTCTTTTCTCTCTCTTTTTTTTGGGTTTTTTTTTTTCTCTTTTTCATTTTCCCCTTTTTTAAACCATTCGATCGAACCTGATGTGGGTTGCCTACGTATCATATGGGAACATCAATCAGATCTTGCGTAGTTCGGGAAGATTAGAAACAAAGTAAATAAACTAACTCTTTTTGGATTTTGAAATTTGTTTTTTTCGAAAGAAATACTTACAAAGAAGAAAGAAAATATTTTTTGGATTTCGATTTATTTATTTTTTAAGATTTTTTTTGAAAATAAAGAAGTCTAAAGAAGAGGAAAAAAATATTTTCTTGAATTTTAACTTCTTTTTCTTTTTTTCTTGAAATTTCGAAAGAAAACCTTCTAAATAAGAAAGGAAATTGGACTTTTACTTTTATTTATGAAAGGAATGCTTCTTAAAAAAAGAAAATATTTTTGAATTTTGAATTTTCATTTCAATTTTGAAAGAAGAATGAAAATATTTTTGGATATTTGGGAGAAATTAAAAGAAAATATTTTTGTATATTTTTTTAAAAATTATTAGTGTCTAAAAGAAAGGCTTTCTAAAGAAGCAAGTAATGGAAAATATTTTTTGGATTTTTTGAAAATTGGGGTCTCAAAATAAAAGACTTTTCTAGAGAGGAAGTAAAGGAAAATATTTTTGGATTTTTTGAAAATTATGGGCCGGAACCGATGAGGTTTGCCTACGTATCTCACATCCGGTGAGAATCAGACCCGTGTAATTCACCCAGTTTTGACGGAACAGGAAAATATGACACTTGAAAAATTTGGCTCCTTTTGAAATGACTTTTTTTTTTCCAGAATTTTGGCAGTTTTCAGAATTTTCCAAATACCTACCTCTCACTTTTTGTTTCTTTTTTCTTCTTTCTCCTCTTTTTTGATTTACTTTTTTTTCTTTTTTTCATTTTCTTTCCCTATTCTAGAAGCCAGTCAACATGCAAGCCGAAACAGACAGATACACAAGTACCACATAAGATGCATCAAAATGGTCTTTTGATTTTTGGGTACACCTGTCCTAGACAAACCCAACCTCTGTGTTGAGTCTCCAAAGTCAAATGCACATGATGCAAACAAACGTTCCTACTAGGGATCCGGCATGAGGTTGAGTTATTCTAGGTTTAAAACATGGGTGTATTATTCTAGACCTAGCTTACCCGAGCGGACAACTCGAGCCGAGGAGAGGTTGCATACCGGTAACCAAAAGATTATCCGGCTATGCAACTTGTCCGAACCTCGTTGTATTTGGGATATGACACTAACAGAAAGAAGTCACGACCAGCGTGCACTCCTCAGGAGAGAGAAGAGAGGGGTTTCATAGCAGTTTATATACAATTCAGATAATATCAAAGCGGTAAAGCAACATTTAGCACATTAGGCCCAAACATGTAATAAAATCAGATAATAAATAAAGCCAAATATAACAATTCATCTAAGCTCGAATTCTGAATCCTGAACCAGAGATTCTGGGTTCATTCCCCAGTAGAGTCGCCAGAGCTGTCACACCTCCTTTTTACCTATACCCGGAAGGGTGTAAGGGAGTTTTTCCAATTAAAGTGACAATTGAAACGGGATTATTTCATTTAAAAATTCAGAGTCGCCACTTGGGATAATTTATGGTGTCCCAAGTAACCTATTTAGAATCCCGAATCGAGGAAAGATTGACTCTGTTTTTCAGTCCGTGAACATAGAAATCCGGGTAAGGAATTCTGTTAACCCGGGAGAAGGTGTTAGGCATTCCCGAGTTCCGTGGTTTTAGCAAGGCCGCTCAACTGTTATTATTGGCCTAATTAACTGATTTTAAAAACACTTTTAAACCTATGGTGCAATTTTAACTTATTAACCACTTTTAATTAATTTTAGGAAATTCAACGTTATCTAAAAGACGTCTTGAACCACGCCACACGAAATGTATCCCCGGTCCGCGACATATTTTATGTAACATTGTTGAGATTTGGATTTGGGTCACATAAATGCACACCCGAGTTTAGGAAAGTAATTTTTAAATAGCACGCCTATAGCAACTACACTCTTTCTACTTTGTGAGGGCCATGAAAATTCAACTAAATGGCACGCCTCGATTTCTAGGGATTAAAAATTAATACAATGAGGGCCATGCATTTGAGATTTTTGTTCGGCACGACACACCTCAAATTATTTCAAAGGGGTTTTATTATCCGAAATTGTTATGATCAGGTCACATGAAATGCATCCCCGAATTTGGAAATTATAAATCACATCTACGTCATGGGAACCATACCCGTAGCCATGATAATTTAATTATGTGCCTAAAGCAAACTACGATGATTTGTGATTATTTTTCCTACAAATAGATTAACCTTTCATTCAAACAAGATCCAATTTCAAACTTAATGTCTTCAACATAATTGGCATGAACTTAAATAATCAGAATACTCCAAGTTTAATCACGGTTCACTCAAAATGCAAAATTAACATCACATGGATTAACTTTTTTTTGTCAATCTGAGAACATAAAACTTAAACCCAATAGCATAGACCAAAACGATATGTGATGCTGCCAACCATATTTCTGAGCTGTATATCATATGCTTATTTGGCTCACTTTTCTTTGCTATAAAAATACACTAATTACAGCACTATCTTTTCCAGTTCAGCCACATCAATTTTTTTGCCAATTCAATCAGTTTATTTTGATGGCCCTCCAAATACCTCTACTGCCTTATAGGAAAGGAAAACAATTTTTTTATGATTCATGGAAATCAGTGTGAAGTACATCTGATACGTTCTATTATAAATTTCACATCGCTATTGCAAATTAAACACAATTTCAACCCAAGGTCTCCATGAATCAGATTCTATACCAAATAAATCAATTAATAGATCTCAACTTAGAGAGGCGTGAGTGGACCTTTGATGTTTAACTCGACCAAACAAAAGCCTTCAATCAGAGATGGAAACTTAATCAGCAGAACAAAACGATAATAGGACAACGCCGCCGATCACAAACGGAACTTCGAACAGAATCTCGCATTCATAACATTGCGATAACATTGTAATAGAACCAGAATAAAATGAAAGAAGTAATCTTACCACCAAAAATGGAAACCTCGAACCAGACCAGAAAACACGCCGGAACCGCGACAAAACTCCACAACGGGCCTCGTCGGAACCACGGATAGAACCTTGTCGTGAACTCAACACGACTCAAACTCTGAACTCGCCGTATTTCAGGGTTTTAAATTGACAATCAGAAGAAGAAACTAACATTTGAAACAAAATCAAAGGTTTTGAATCCGAAGTCCGTCCTCCGTTTTTGCCGTTCGTCCCTTCACCACAAAATCCCCAAGTTTCTTTTGATATGTCACTATGTGTTTATATGAAGAATCCCCAATTGAATAAAGTGTGTTTTGTTTGAGAAGAAAATTTCAAATGTATGGCTGCCATGATATTTGAAGAAGGAGGTGCCTTCTTTATCCCTAAGTCATCTTTTTGGTCTTTTCTTGGCATTTTAACTGATGAATTTTTGGGAGTCGACCATGGGAACGACGGATTCCATTTTTGCAGAGTGTTTTTTTGGCCTCCTCCTTATATTTTATGTGTAGGTCCTATTATATAGGGGTAGAGATTAGGTTAGAGGTATGGGCCTAGGAGTTTTGGGTTTGGAAATTATGGGCTAGGTCTAAAATTAGGCCTAAAAATGAGTTGCTCGAGCCCAAGCTTTACTCTTTCCACATGAATGAGATTAAAATACGATCTCATTTATTAATTGGTCCTACTTAAATAAAATAACTATTAAAATAAAACTGACCATTAAAACAACACAATTTTTGGTATTTTTCAAGATTAAAAATAATTACAAAATATTAATGAAATTATTTTTGTAATTTTCGTTTTCTTGTAATAAAATAAAAGTAAAGGAGTAAAAATGAGTTGAAATATCTATATTAAGCCTAAATTAAATATTTACGTGCTAAAATATGAAAAATCTTGGGGAGGGTCAAAAATCACATGTCCACAGCCTCCACCTCTAGCGGCCTGACCTCCACCTCTAGTACCTCGGCCTCCACCTCTAGCTATCTGACCCCTACCTTTAGTTGGCTGAGAGGGCGGTGCCAGAACCATGGCATGAGAACCCTGATGCCGAGAACTGCTCGATGCTCAAGGGCAAAATCTAGCAAAATGCCTCGAATCGCCACAAGTATAACAAGACCTCGGCTGCTGAGACTGCTGACACTGAAGCTGACCTTGACGACCTAAGTAACCACCCTAAAAACTTTGGAGCAGAGGTGCACTGATAGGAGCTAGTGATGCACTGTAGGGTAGTTGATCAGAATACTGCATATGAGAGCCACGACCACCGTGAGAAGCCTAAAGTGCTGAATGAAATGGCCTAGGAGGATGGCCTCTACCAAAAGAATCCCTGCTGCCAGACGAGGTGATACTGAACCTACCAGAATGACGAGGCCTCTTGTCAGACCCCTGACCACTCCCCTAAGCCAAAACCATCTCAACTCGCTTGGCCATATTGGCTGCATCCTAAAAAGAAATCTCGCTACCTGTCTCCTTAGCCATTTGCAATCTGATAGGCTGAGTGAGTCTCTCAATAAACCTCCTCACCCCCTCTCTCTCGGTGGGGAGTATGAGAAGAGCATGACGAGCCAAATCAATAAACCTAGTCTCGTACTGAGTGACAGTGATAGAACCCTACTGAAGGTGCTCGAACCGCCTGCGGTAGTCCTCTCTCTGAGTAATAGGAAGGAACTTCTCGAGAAATAACTGAGAGAACTGGTCCCAAGTAAAGCCACGCGACCTAGATGGTCTAGTCAACATAAAATCATTCCACCATCTCTTGGCGGACCCTATCATCTAGAAAACAGAAAAATCGACCCTATTGGTCTCCATTATCCTCAAGTTCTGCAACACCTCATGGCAGCGGTCAAGATAATCCTAGGGGTCCTTAGAAGTTGCCCCACTATAATGAACCGGGAAAAGCTTGGTGAACTTATCCAACCTCAACAAAGCCTAAAAAGACATAGATGATCTACCAGCGGCCTGAGCAACAATAACTGGTTGAGCTACTCCCACTGGCTGAGCTGCTGAAGTCTGGAACTAAGGATCCATCTGCTCTGGAGTGTGGATAGCGGGAGTCTGGGCTCCTCCCCCAGCCTGAGAGATGGCTGGTGCTATAGGGAACGTGCTAGTCTGAGCTACGCTCTCCATAAGGACCACTAGACGGACCAAAGCAACCTGAAGTACCGGGATAGCGATGAATCCCTCGGGAACCTGAGCTAGCCCTGTCGGAACGGTTTGAGCCGAAACCTCATCATCGAACTCCACCTGAGGCTCCATTGCTGGTGCTTTTTCTCGAGCTCTAGGCTGAGCCCTACCCCTGCCTCAGCCTCTAGCACGGGTTCAGCCTCATCCTCTGCCCCTCATAGGAGCTGTCGCTGGGGGCTCAACCTGCTGATCAGCTGATGAAGTAGTACATGTTCTCGCCATCTACAAAATAACAAAGTAGAAGTTCAATTAGCATTGAGAAATTAGATCGCACGACAGAGAAGAATAGATGTGAAGTTATTCCTAAACTCTGTAGCCTCTAGGGGATAAACACAGACATCTCCATACCAATCGCTCATGCTCTACCTAGCTTGTTCATGAATTGTGAGATCTAGGCAACCTAATGCTCTGATACCAACTTGTCATGACCTGGATTTCCCACCGTCGGGATTATGATGACGCCTTACTCTTAGAATGCTAGGCAAACCAACAGAACACATTAATCATTAACCAAAATAGTAATTAACATTAATTTAAACTAAACATATATGAAGTGCGGAAATTTTATAACAGTTTATAATACTAATATATAACTACCCAAAAGATCTGGTGTCACAATCCACAAACTTCTAAGAATTGTCTACAAACGCCGATTTAAAAGAAATACATCTGTTCTCGAAATGAAAAGAGATAGGAAATCTAAGATAGAGGGAAGGATGACTCCAGGGTCTGCGAACGCAGTCAGATCTACCTTAGGTCTCCTATGGACTTAAGGTAACAACCCAAACTCTAATCAGTGCGGTCTAGTACCAGGATCTGCGCAGAAAGTGCAGAGTGCAGTATTAGTACAACCGACCCCTTGTACTAGTAAGTGCCGAACCTAACCTCGACGAAGTAGTGACGAGGCTAGGACATGACAAACAACATGAACCTGTGCAACTAAATCATATACGAGAAAATAACAGTAACGGAAATTTAACAATTAATAATAGGAAAGGGATAAACATGCTGAGGGGACTATGAATATTCTGAAAATAATATAGTACAGGAACACAGTAAATATCATGCTTTGAACCAACGAAAGTAATAACACAACAATCACATGCACGGCATCACCTTGGTGTTTTTACTCTCATCCTTACCCTAAGAAATAATAGAAACATCACGACATCATCCTTCGTGCATTCACTCTCTCATAATCATGGCACGACATCACCATTATCAATATTAGAATACGACATGACATCACCCTTCGTGCATTAACACTCATAGAATACGGCATGACATCACCCTTCGTGCTTTATCACTCACTCACAAAATGTTGCACGGCATCACCCTTCGTGCTTTACACTCTTCCTCACCCAAATAGCATAAACAATAACAATCCAGCAAGGGAATTATCAATAAACAACCTCGTTTCAACATTTAACTTCACAATATGATTCTCAACTTGAGTTAATACTCAACAAATATCCAATACATGGAAAACATAATAAGACTTTTTTAACACGATGAATAACCAATTTAAGCATGAACAATACTTATAAAGAAACAAAACGGTCACAAGTACAAGATTCACTTGCACGCTATGACCCGACAACAATGTATAGATACTCGTCACCTCACTTGTATGTCGTACTCAACAACTAAACATGTAGCAGATAATAATTAAGCCTCAATTACCACTTTTTCCTCTAGATTCCACCTCCAATCCACTCGTATCTAATCATAATTAACTTAATAATATCAATTATCACTAAAGAAATAAATTTCAATGCATAATTACAATTTCCCAACATTTTCCCCAAAAAGTCAAAAACCGACCCCAGGCCCGCTTGGTCAAAACTAGAAGTTCGGACCAAGACCCGATTACCCATTTACCCATGATCCTGGATATATAATTGGTTTTGGAATCCGACCTCAATTTGAGGTCTAAATCTCCAAATTTCGAAATTTCAAAATTTTACCCAAAACACCCAATTCCACCATGAAAACCCAGATTTTGTGATGAAATCTTGTAAAAAGATGAAATAGATTGAAAGAAATGAGTTAAGAATCATTTACCTATGATTTGGGGAAGAAATGATCTTTAGCAAATCGCCTCTTGAAGTTTAGGGTTTGAAAATTTGAGAAATGAATCAAAAATCCCGTCCAAAACTCGTTTTGAATAGTTCCAGGTATCGTATTTGCGATCACAGGTCCGCAAATGCGGACATTACTTCGCAAATGTGAAGGTTGTCCTGGTCTGCTGTCCTCACAAATACGAACAAATGTTTGCAAATGCGGCCCCTATTCCAGTCGCAATTGCAACGATGAGCTTCGCAATTGTGAAGGTCCCCTTCCAGCCTACTGATCACAACTGCGAAGATTCTTCACAAATGCGATGCTCGCTTTTTCGATCCAGACTTTGCAAATGCGAAGTCTGCAGACCTGCAACATACCAGACAATTTTTCTTAAGTCAAAATTATTTCGTAGCATATCCAAAACTCATCCAAGCCCTCGGGGCTCAAAACCAACCATGCACACAAGTCTTATTACATCATACGAACTTGCTCATGCGATCAAATCGCCATAATAACACCTAGAACTATGAATTCAACACCAAAACACATAAAAATTTTAAGATAGTTTCAAACTTTGTATTTTCTCAAGCAAAGGTCCGAATCACATCAATCACTTCCGTTTTTCACAAAATTTCACATATAAGGTGTAAATATTATAACGGACCTTTACCGGGCTCCGGAACCAAAATACGGGCTTGATACCCACAAGTTCAAACATTATTCAATTTCCATACAGTATTATATTTCCAGTTTAACAATTTTCTTCAAAAATTCATTTCGCAGGCTAGGGACCTCGAAATTCAATTCCGGGCATGCGCCCAAGTCCTATATTTTACTACAGATCCTCCGAGACATTCAAATCACGTGTCTGGGTCCGTTTATTCAAAATATAGACCGAAGTCAACTTAAATCAATTTTAAAAGCAAAACTCAATATTTTTCTCAAATTTTCATATAAGGGCTTTCTGGAAGCATGCCCGGACTGTGCACACAAATCGAGGAGAAAGAAAATGAGGTTTTTAAGGCCTCGGAACACGGAATTGGATTCTTAAACAAAAGATGAACCTTTGGGTCATCACACAAATTAGCAAGTTCTGCAATGTAAACTAAACAATTAGAAATAATAGGATAATATTGCCCAAAAAATTCATTTGTAGCAATATGAAATTTTTCTAAAAAATCTACAAGCATTTTAACATTAGCCCAATTCACATTTGTAAGGTGTTCATCATCATCATTTACATGAGCATTAAACGTTGGGTTTATGGGGTTTCTATATTCATATGCAACAACTAAACTATCATACATATAATTCCATCTAGTATGAAAGGTTTTAGGAACCTTTCTTTCTCTTAGGCCAAATTCATCGCATCTTTTAAAATATTCTCTAAGTCTACTTCTACAGTTTGAATAACAAAGCCAGTTAAGAGACATTTTAACCCTTTCAATTGCAATATTTAAAATTCTCATACCATCATCCACATTTAATTGGTGAACATGACAAATACATCTAACATGAAAAATGTTACTAAATGCAGGACTTAGTGTTGTGGTAAGTAAGGCTACAACATTTGTGTTACTAGTAGCATTATCGATTGAAACTGACATTATTTTATCACTAATGCAAAAATATCTACAAAAATCCATAACTGTGCTAGCAATAAACTGCCTTGTGTGACGTCAATTAATTATTCTATAAGAAATAATACAATTTTGCATTATCCAATCCTCATCAATCCAATGACTGGTAACAATAAGGTAATCACAGTCATTACCACTTCTACCAGTATCAGTTGTTATAGCAACATGATAATTTATATGTGTAAATAATTAGCGCAAATATTGTCCATATGCATGTTTTTATTTATAAATATCGCTCTTTACGGTTGTGTGAGGAAAACCTTTATAAGTAGGATTAAAAAAGTTTCAAATATAATGCACAAAGTGAGGGTCAGAAGGAAAACTATAGGGTAAGCACATTATAGTAACCATTTTTGCCAATTCTTTCCGATCTTTTTTGGATCATAATATAAAATACCACTGGTAATAGTGTTTTTCCCGGTTGACATTGATTTGACCCGATACTAGGTTCAGCCTGACTAGGAGTAGGTACACTTGTCCCCTCGACCAAAGCATTGACATAAAGATATTTGACTCTATCTTGAGGGTGTATCAATATGTGTCTAGCCAAAGTTCCTGTCCCCCCTCCCTCGACCTCCAGCATATTTAAAAGCCAACTCCTTACCACAAGTTTTACACTTAGCCTTATTTTGTGGAATTAGTTGAGTAAACAATGGCCAAACAATAGATGTTTCTGACCGTTTGGTACGTTGTCTAGAAACAGTAGGGGCAGTAACAGGAGTATCAGGCGGGGCATCATTTGGATTATCACTAGTTGGGTTAACTTCAGGAGCAGGACTAGTGGGTGTATCGTCATCCAGTTGAGTTTCATCAAAATCTATTTTTTCCTCATCATTTTCATCAATAGTTAGATTAAAATAAAGAGAATTCATTAATTCATGGTTTAATTGTTCACTTGCTCCAATATTATGGCAAAATTATCTCTTAGTAAATTGTACTAAACTATTATCACTATCAAGAATAGTAGGTGTAGGATAGATATGGAGTTTGGGTCGGGGATCCGGGGGCAGTGGAGGAGGAGCATATTGGCCTATAGATTTTCCACTCTTGGATTTTTCCTTATGTTTACCAAAAGGTTCTTTTAAGGAAGCCATTGTAATTAATCAAATAATCGAAAATAAATAAAATAAATAAAATTATAATATTAAAAATTAAGAGTTGGAACGAGTTTACCAAATTGACGAATAACTTGTTGAAAATTGATTATCGTTGAAGACTTAAATACTTTAATTCACCAACTTCACAATTGTTTCACAAATTGTAACAATAAAGTAAGTAATAGTAGCAATTACAGAAGAAAATTAGAGAGAGACTGATGATTTTGTGAGAAAAATAAAAGAGTGAGGGGGTATTTATAGTTTAAAATAGGAAAAAATGTAATTATAAAAAGTTTGGGGTTAAAAGAAAGTTGGGGGGGGGGGGGTTAAATGACTATTTTGTAAATAGCCAACGACCATTTTTTAAAGGCCAATGGCCACAAATATACAAGCCCAACGGTCCATTGTTTTTAAATTATGACCTTTGGGATAGTTTAGGCCCGCCAAGGACCGGTCCGGACCCGGTCTCAAACGGTCCCGGTCTCGCGGGCTTGTTTTGAAAAACTGGCCCAGAAGATCGGTCCACCCCCATGGTCCCGGTTACAGCCCATTTAGGCCCAGAAGACTGTTTGATCCGCGGTCCCGGGCCTGGACCAGCCACTTGCCACCCTTGATTCCCCCTATTTATGGTGTTTCTGCCTTGTTAAATCCTACTATGAAATTGGGAGGTCCTAAATTTTGGTATTAAACTGCTTATAATGGTTTAGCACTTGAAGATGAGGAGTTGTCACAACTTCCAGAAGCAATAGCCTCAATTAAAATAAATGCTCAAACTATTTATAATGCTTATCAAGTTGCATTAGATCATGCTAGACTAAATGTTCCAATTCCTTCTTCTTCTGATTCTTAATCATCTAAAAGAACTGCGGGAGTAAGAGCACTTAGTGCTTCGGCAGGGTTCAAGGGTTCTCAAGGTTCAACTACTACTATTTTTTCACAACTAAGTGAGCTTGAAGTTTATTTGTCACAGAGAATTGAGGAAGTGAATTCCGATGGCTCATTTAATATTTTGTAATGGTTGAAGGACAAAGTAAAACACTTTTTGGTTCTTTCAAGGATGGCCCGAGACATTTTAACTATTCAAGCTTCAATAGTGGCATCAGAGAGCGCTTTCAGTCAAACAAGACTTCAACTCGGTGATTATAGAGCATCTATGAGGTAGATCTTGGAAAAATCAGTACTTTTCATAGATTGGATCCATTCAGAAAGAAGAAATTTTGGACTTGATGAATCACAACCGGAGGTAGACAAAGCTTACGAAGAAATGCTAGCTGAACTTGCGGAGGATTCTGCTACACCCGGAAACAGTGATGACCAAGCTTCTTTTCTGCCACCACCAACGAAAATTCCTCCGGACTTTAAAGGATTTATGAAGTTTGTAAGAGATACCATGTAACTTGTATGATCAAAAATAGTATGTATTACATAACCAACGAAAATTCCTCTGGACCTTATGTAACGACCCAACCAGTTGGTTTGAGCATTTGTACTTCGCTCGGTAGTTTGGGAGCAGAAGTAGCCCCATATGATGTATTAGGACTTTTGTGCAAAATTTGATTTCATTCCGAGTTTATTTGATATGTTTCGGCATGAGTTTTGGAAGTCAAAAGTTCGAAAGTTCATTAAGTTTGATTTGAGGTGCATTTCGTTGTTTCAATATTGTTATGTGTGTTTTGAGGCCTCGAGTAGGTCCGTATAATGATATGGAACTTTTTGGTATGTTTAGACAGGGTCCCGAGGTGCTCAGGTGAGTTTTGGATAGGTTTGGGTTGTCTTGCGCTCGTTTTTCTTATGTTTTGACGTCATTTCTTCAAGCATAAATGGTACCACATTGAACAAATGAGCTCCGATTTCTATTTTTATTGAAGCATTAGATCCGTATCAATTACGGAGCCAAAGCAAAAATAATCGTCAAATTTGGATATCGTATGAGGATTTTATGGTCATTTTACTAAGAATTGGGTTGCTAGATTTTTCACATTAATTATGAAATTGCCACTGCTGCGTATTTAAAAATCTGCACTATTTTCAAATATTGAAACCAATATATCTCCTTCAATATAAGGTCAAATGGAGTGATTCAAGAGCCTAACTTGTCTAGAATTTAACAAGGAATACATTGGAGGTATCAAAAGTATGTTTCAAGATCTTTTGGCACAAGAAACAAGGTAGAATAATGTTAAAATGAGGGTTTTGTGCATTTAACATATTTTGAGTTGGGGAGCACGGAATTGGGCAATTTTTCGAGGCGCTTTTCAGCATATGAATTGGGGTAAGTGTTCTCTACTTGGTTTTAGTTATATTTCATGAATGTATCTTCGATTTTAGCTTTTGGTTGATGAATTCTAAAGAAGAAATTGGGGGGTTTTGGCCTAAAGTTTCAAAATATGAATTGTTGAGTTTTGAACATCGATTCGGAGTTGGATTTGATTAAAACTGGTATGGTTGAACTTATAATTGAATGGGTTGACGGATTTTGTATGTTTTTTCGGGTTCCGAGATACGGGCCCGGGTTGGGCTTTTTGGCCGATTTTGGGCTTTTGATTAAATATTTGACCTTTTTCGATTGGGATTGGTTCCTTTAGCATTGTTTGATGTATTTGAGTTGTTTTTGATTAGTTTCGAGCCGTCCGGAGGTCGGAACGTGCGTGATGGATTTCTTGGAGCATCGCTTGACTTGCTCGGTGTCGGAATTGGCTTGTTTAAGATAAGTAACTCTTGTAAACTTATTGCTGAGGGTATAAAACCCCAAATTATGTGTTATGTGATTGGTGTTATGGTGACGCACATGCTAGGTGACGGGCGTGTGGGCGTGCACCCTGTGAGTTGTGACTCTGTTGTTTCTAGGGCACTGAATAGTGATCCTATTTTATTGATATCTGTGTTTTCACCATGTGATAAGATAAATAAGTTGTACATCATGCTAGATTCATGTTTAGGCTTTATGTTGATAATGTTGGGACCCATAGTGGTTGTTTCTTGCTGCCATCTCATTGAATTCATTGATATTTTGTACTCAGTCACATTCATGCATTCATATCATATCTCAGTCTCAGTTGTTACTGATTGATACATCATATCATTGTTCCAGGTCAGTTTTTATGACATTGTGAGCCCGTGGGTGAGACTGGAGATATTGATGCCTAAGTGAGGACGATAGCCTAATTATGAGTGACAGTTATGGGATCGGGCTGCATGCCGCAACATGTTTTATTGATTATTGAGTAAGGCCGAGGGCCTGATTGATTTATGCCATGATTGGCTTGTTATAGTGCTTGGGCTGAAGGAGACCCTCCGGAGTCTGCACACCCCTAGTGAGCACGGTTGATTATATTCAGGGATGGATCTTCCCTTGGTATAAAGATGGATCTTCTCCATGAGGCTGGATTGGCCTATTTCCTCGGTACTGGGTGACTTATAGTCCGTGATTTATATATTCCGGGATGGATCTTCCCTGGGCCGTATGAGCCATATACAGTATCGAATGGTTGATTATGATCAGTGGAAGGTGTGATACAGTGAGGTTGAGGACTCTGAAAGTGTGAGTACATGATTCATCTATGAGATACATGACATTGGCATGCATAGATGACATGTATGCATAGAGATACATTTTCCTCTTACTGTACGGTATCACGTCAATCATGCCATTTTACACCAATTGGTATTTAGTCATAGAGAGGTATCTCACACTTGTTATTTAGAAAGAAAATGAAACATCTTATTTATTATTTCACGACGTTTTCAGTAAAGAATTTGGGTTTTCACTGATACTCTTAAAAGACGGAACTAATTTGGGAAAACTATGAAAAAGCTGAACACTTTATCTCTGAGTTACTTCCTTTTTTATATATGATTTACATTATAATGAACTATTATTAGATATTGGTGTTGGGCCCGACCTATGTTCCAACTCGTCATTGCTTTTAACCTGAGGGTAGGTTTGTTACTTTTTTAGTACATGGGGTCGGTTGTACTCATACTACACTTCCTGCACATTGAGTGTAGATCCCGAATGTCAATGTTGCTGCGTTTGATGTGTTTACCATGAAAATGGTTATAACAATTAAATTTGATTATGGGACTCTAGAAATACGTGATCTATTTTTATGCTAGTTGTTAAGCATTTGATGCTATGTGTGTGAGACTTAAAAATGAAATGAGAGTTTAAAATAGGGAGATTACGGAACCGATGGGTCAATATCGGGGCCTTGAGCTTGTCAATTTGGGGGCCTCAAGGTCGATTCCGAAGCTCGGCTGTGAGCTGTCGAGGGGGGTCGAAGTACGACTAACAGTTATAATAAAATTAACGGAGGCTCTTTATGGCCAATGATAAGCAATAAATGTTGAACAACAATGAAGATAATAAATGAAATCAATAATGTCAAGAGAACATGCTAGAGAGCAAATGAAATGTACTTTTATATTTTCGTGTGGAGCAAGTGAAGAAACAGAGTTCTACAAAATGACAAGGATCCCCTTTGTATAGGAGGAGAATCCTAACATCGTACAAAATACATTAATTACAAAGATATGGGGATGGAATAACTAGACGCCCTGATTTGGGTTTAGAGTAGTCCAATAGGCCCTGTCAGTCCTGGCCGCGTGCCTTGGGAACTCCCCATTTCTATCACGACCGTGGTCAGCATTGTCCCAAGATCGGGCCTCAACAAACCTCGAGGGAGGAAACTCGACCATGACCCTATAACATCGAGACTTCGAAATGGTCTTCTGAGATGCCTCGATGACGAGAAATTGGATCCTCTGATTTCACCATATACATATAGTCCCCACATTTCTTAGAAAGGAGCGATAAGAAACGATTTTTACATCCGACTCATCGGACTTCTCGCGATGATGTCATAGTGATGATGCAAGCCTCCGTGATTACCGAAATGTCCCGTAATTTCGCTTCTCCAAAATCATTCAAAGCAATGCAGTTTCTCATTTTTCAAAGCCATAATGTCTCCGCTGATTCAGCTCCCAAGAACACATCAAATGAGCTTGCCATTATGTCTCTCGAGGGAGATAATGGAGCTGTCGGTTATGCTGTCTCCCTTTCTATAAATGGGAGCCTCCTGGGATCAACCTTTCATCCAAGTATCTTCCTGTATCTATCCATTCTTCCCTTCTCACTACCCTTATTCATTATCGTTCACCATGTTTGAGGCCCATGGCCTCAAGATTGTATGGAAGTACTTCTATCAGTCATACCAAGGCCTATTTACTGGACCTTCTTTGGTCGAGCGAGACTACGCTGTTTTGTTGTTGTTGTTGTTGTTGCTGCTGCTATCATCGTTGGCTCGGGATTATGAAGCAGAGGGTTGATTTCTTTTGACCCAAGGAAATATTTGGACTCTATACCGCTACTCAAGAGGGAGCTCAGACTATACACTACTGCTCACCTCCCCTGATTACCCGGTGCGGCGCTTTACTCCCTTTGCTTTCCATGGAGTGAGGTGGTACTATCTACTAACTGTTGCATCCCATACAAGGGAAACGTCCCAAGAAGTGGCTTTACAATAGTAGCCTGGTGAAATCCATATTAGCCAGATTTTTCACCCAACCACTTCTTCGTTCCTTCCTGCATCTTCCGCGTCACTTTGCTCTTCTCCATCGCTTTTCTCTTCATCGTCTCCCCTTCTGATGATGCCATTATGGAGGATCGAGATAAGAGTCCTGAGGGGATTGTGATTGAAGGATATTGTCTTTGAGGACGTATGCCTGAGGAGATGATGCCCGAAGATGTTGCTGTCGATGATATACCTTTGAGAGTAGGCTAGGCTCTTAGGCTTTTACTATATGTACATCTTCTTGCTTCTTTGTTTCTGTGTAAGGACCCCATGTGGGCTATTGTAATCAAATCTTTATGAATATGAAAATGTTTCCTCAATTTTGTGTTTGACATTTACTGTATTCCCTTTTATTTACGTTTATGGAGATTCTGAATGTATGACTCTACCGGTCGGTGCCAATATCGAGCCCAAATGTGAGTGTTTTTTCATGAATTTTGATTGATTAGTATGGCTTCTCATGGAGTCCTTCGTCGTTCCTTGGATCAAGCCTGGATCGGGCCGACGAAATCGGTTCGTCGGGACCTTTACTTCGAGTAGAACGAAAGTAATGCTTTGGGCATCAAAACCATGATTTATCACTTAGGCTCCGTGGTAACCTTTGAGAAGAAATTTTCTCGGAGGCCCGTGGACAGGGACTGCCTTTGATCTTTTGAGGCCAGTCCCCGAGTGGAGGTTCGTTCAAATCCGGACCACCTGAAAACTTGCTTTTGAGCTTAATGTAAATAGCCTTGTAGATAGATCTTGAAAGAGGGTTTGTCCGATCTCAGATAGTAACCCGGGGGCAAGCCCATACGGGTGGAGCCTAAGTGTTTATTTCCTTGGAGCCTAACTTTTTTTTGATGGAGGTCCTTGAGTTATATGGTATATCATGTGATTTCATCATGAGTTATTTCTATGGCTTGATACAGCTTGTTCAGACTTATACAATGTATAGATGTGAGATTCTGATCTTATAAAAATTTCGGATGTGGAAATTGGATTCTAAGGCTTATGGACTAGGTTGGATTAATAAATTTCAATCATGTTGTGTTATCAGATCTATATGGAATAGGATGACATGGGATCACCCCCGGGTCTGTGCATAGTGAGGTTACACGGCGATTTGTTAGCTTTTGGAACAACTCTAGGCACGTTCGAAGATGAACGTATGTTTAAGTGGGGGATGATGTAACGACCCGATCGGTTGTTTTGAGCATTTGCACTTTGCTCGGTAGTTTGGGGGCATGAGTAGCTCCGTATGATGTATTAGGACTTGTGTGCAAAATTTGAGTTCATTCCGAGTTGATTTAATATATTTTGGCGTGAGTTTTGGAAGCCGAAAGTTCGAAAGTTCATTAAGTATGATTTGAGGTGCATTTCGTTGTTTTGATATTGTTATGTGTGTTTTGAGGCCTCGAGTAGGTCCCTATTATGATATAGAACTTTTTGGTATGTTTAGTCCCGAGGGGCTCACGTGAGTTTCAGATAGGTTTGGGTTGTGTTGCGCTAGTTTTTCTTATGTTTCGACGTCGTTTATTCAAGCATAAATGGTACCACATTGAACAAATGAGCTCTGATTTCTATTTAATTGAAGCATTAGATCTGTATCGTAATTACGGAGCCATAGTAAAAAGAATCATCAAATTTGGACATTGTATGAGGATTTTATGGTCATTTTACCAAGAATTGGGCTACTAGATTTTTCAAATTAATTACAAAATTGCCACTGCTGTGTATTTAAAAATCTGCACTATTTCCATATATTGAAACCAACATATCTCCTTCAGTTTAAGGTCAAATGGAGTGATTCAAGAGCCTAACGTGACTAGAATTTCACAAGAAATCCATTGGAGGTATCAAAAGTGAGTTTTGAGATCTTTTGACACAAGAAACGAGGCAGAACAGTGTTAAAATGAGGGTTTTGTGCATTTAATATATTTTGAGTTGGGGAGCTCGAAATTGGGCAATTTTTCGAGGCGCTTTCATCATATGAATTGGGGTAAATGTTCTCTACTCGGTTTTGGTTATATTTTGTGAATCGATCTTTGATTTTAGCTTTTGGTTGATGAATTTTAAAGAAGAAATTGGGGGTTTTGGCCTAAAGTTTCATAGTATGAATTTTTGAGTTTTGAACACCGATTCAGAGTTGGATTTGATTGAAACTGTTATGGTTGAACTCGTAATTGAATGGGTTAACGGATTTTGTGAGTTTTGTCGGGTTCCGAGATGCGGGCCCGGGTTGAGCTTTTTGGCTGATTTTGGGCTTTTGATTAAAGATTCAACCTTTTTCGATTGGGATTGGTTTCTTTACCATTGTTTGATGTATTTGAGTGACTTTTGATTAGTTTCGATTCGTTCGGAGGTCAGAACGCACGTGATGGCATTCTTGGAGCATCGCTTGGCTTGCTTAGTGTCAGAATTGGCTTGTTTAAGATAAGTAACTCTTCTGAACTTAGTGCTGAGGGTATAAAACCCCAAATTATGTGCTATGTGATTGGTGTTGAGGTGACGCACATTCTAGGTGACGAGCGTGTGGGCGTTATGACTCTGTCGTTTCTAGGGCACTGAATAGTGGCCCAATTTTATTGATATCTGTGTTTTCACCATGTGATAAGATAAAAGAGATGTACATCATGCTAGATATCATGTTTAGGCTTTATGCTGATAATGTTGGGACCCATAGTGGTCGTTTCTTGTTGACCTCTCATTGAATTCATTGATATTTCGTACACAGTCACATTCATGCATTCATATCATATCCCAGTCTCACTTGTTACTTATTGATACATCATATCATTGTTCCAGGTCAGTTTTCATGACATTGTGAGCCTGTGGGTGAGAATGGAGATATTGATGACTAAGTGAGGCCGAGAGCCTGATTATGAGTGATAGTTATAGGATCGGGTTGCACACCACAACATGTTTTATTAATTATTGAGTAAGGTCGATGGCCTGATTGATTTATGCCATGATTGACTTGTTATAGCACTTGGGCTAAAGGAGCCCCTTCGGAGTCTGCACAGCCCTAGTGAGCACGGTTGATTATATTCTGGGATGGATCTTCCCTAGGTCTTATGAGCTATATACAATACCGAATGGTTGAATATGATGAGTGGAAGGTGTGATACAGTGAGGTTGAGTACTTTTAGAGTGTGAGTACATGATTTATCTCTGAGATACATGACATTGACATGCATATATTACATACATGCATAGAGGCACGTTTTCCTCATACTGTACGGTATCACGTCATTTATGACATTTTACACCCATTGATATGTGGTAATAGAGAGGTATCTCACACTTGTTATTTGGAAAGAAAATGAAACATCTTATTTATTGTGAAAATGAGCTTTGGAAAAGAAAATACAATTTTTCAAACTATCTCATATTTCACGACGTTTTCAGTAAAGAATTTGAGTTTTCACTGATACTCTTCAAAGGTGGAACTATTTTGGGTAAACTATGAAAATATTGAAAATTTTATCTCTCACTTACTTCCTTATTTATATATGCTTTACATTATTATGAAATATTATTGGATATTGGTGTTGGATCCGACCTATGTTCCAGCTCGTCACTGCTTTCAACCTGAGGTTATATTTGTTACTTTTTGATTACATGTGGTCGGTTGTACTCATACTTCACTTCCTATACATTGTGTGCAGATCCCGGATGCCGATGTTGCTGCATTTGATGGTTGTTGGATTAAAAGGTGTACCTGCATCCTTGATGTAGCTGCCTCTTGTTCATGGTAGCCTTAACTTTATAAAACTGTTCATGTACTTTTCAAACAGAAGATGTATTTTCTTCACATCGGCTTTGTGAACTCTATTTTTAGAAGCTAATGATTTGTACTACCATTACTTGGATAATGTATAAAATTTAGTTAACTTCTCTATTTAATTGTTTGGTTGACTTTAATGGAATTGGATAGTTATTAGTTGGCTTACCTAGCGGGTTGGGTTAGGTGCCATCACGACTAGTGGATTTTGGGTCGTGACACCTTAATGAATTATGAAGTTTGTAAGAGATATCGTGTAACTTGTATGAACAAAAATTAGTATTGTATACGGCTAAAATCGGAGAGCCTGATTTTATGATTAACATGGCATTTCACAACCCGTCTTCAGAAGCCTCAAAGCATAGCTCGAGGCTCGAACCCAAGGGTTCCCAATGCTCGACCTCGGAGTAGTGCAAATCGGTGGCCATATTGGACAAGCAGGTAATTCCCAAAAGGCACGTGGTTAAAGCTGACCAGGTCTACAAGAATAGTACAAACTGTGACATTAAATAGCTATACCAGCTATTTTCTTTGTAATAAATGCATATGTACTATGTTGGGATTTCTCCTCCTTATAAAGGGGACCCTTGTCATTTTGTAAAGATACATGATATTTTATACAAAAACAAGAACATTCTCTGCTCTCTAACTTAAACATTCTCCATTGCTTTTCCTTTGATTTTATTGCTTATATTTATTGTATTTCATTGACTGTTCTTCAGTTATTATTCATCATTGATCATAAAGAGCCATCATCAAGACCCTCAGAGCTGTTAGTCCTTCATCGATCGTCCCCGATCAAGCCCATCTAGCTTGACCTCGAGTCCAGAGCAATCCAGCTCGAGACCCCGATTCGTGGTCAATCAGTTTGCATATCATACTATCCGCAAGCTCTTACTTTACTTTCTTAGCTCACACTTAGCATATATTGACTAACAACTAGCATAAAAATAAATCACATATTTTTAGAACCACAAAATCAAATTCAATTGCAATTACGATTTTCAAGGTAAACAGTTTGGCGCCTACCATGAGACTAAAAATAATAGTGATTGTTTTAGTGCTGGTTTACTGAAAAATGCAAGTTATTCTTCCCACTTTTTCTTGTCCAAGAATCTTTGATTTCCGGTCAAAATGTCTAACTCAGTGAATGCACCTGAAAACAATGGTCCTGAGGACCATGGAGAGAATGGTGTAGTTGTTCCAAGCGTCGGTGTACCACTGCAAAACCCTAAGGATGCACCGGAGCCAATTCTCGTGGATGTGGTCTCACGCAATGCCCAACACATCGATATAAGCTCCATTGCTAACAAGAATATACGCCAAGAAAACCTGCAAGATGCTCAGAAAACCCTAGCTAGGGAGGAACGAGAGGTTAGCCTTCACGTCATTTTTGAAATGTTGCAGGCACAACAGCTGGCGATTGCTCAACTGCAAAGCCACCAAAAACTCCAAGCACGGCAGCACCGAAAACAGCTACTCAAGCCGAACAGGTGCCGGAAAGATCGAGCAACAATGGGTCAGCAACCGACCCCGCTATTATGAAGATGCTTGAGGAACTCACAAAGAGGATTGAATCGGGCGAAAAGAAGATAAAAGCTAATGACAAAAAGGTGGAGTCTACAATTCAAGGGTCGACCAGATCCCAGGAATACCCCCGATTTTGAAGGGTGTTGATTCAAAGAAATTCGTACAAAAGCCATTCCCATCGAGTGCCGCTCCAAAACCCATCCCGAAGAAATTCAGAATGCCCGATTTCCCGAAGTACAATGGAACCTCGGATCCCCACAAGCACGTCACTACTTACACTTGTGCTGTAAAGGGAAATGACCTGAAGGATGATGAAATTGAATCTGTCCTGTTGAAAAAATTGGGGGAAACACTTTCAAAAGGGGCCATGATGTGGTATCAAAACCTATCCCTGAATTCGATAGACTCATTCGCCATGCTGGCAGATTCTTTTATAAAGGCACATGTCGGTGCCATCAAGGTTGCTACAAAGAAATCTGATGTCTTCAAAATCAAATAAAGAGAAAATGAGATTCTACGGGAGTTTGTATCTCACTTTCAAATAGAAGGAATGGAGTTACCACCAGTCTACAATGACTGGGCAGTGCAGGCCTTCACCCAAGGTTTGAACGAACGAAGCTCGGGAGCTACGAAGCACCTTAAGTAGAACTTGATTGAATATCCCGACGTGACTTGGACGGATCTCCACAACCAGTATCAATCAAAGATTAGGGTCGAGGACGACCAACTGGGGGGCCCATCGGGCTCAGTAAATCCTAGCAGGCTCCTGGAAACAGAGCCAAAGTCAATCAAGGAAAGGTACCAACCATACACTGAAGATCGAAGAAATTCCCCAAGGCGTAATATACCCCAAAATGTTCGAAGGGTTGATCGAGGTCAAAATCATTGGGAATTCATGAGCATAGCCGGATTCGATAGATATACAGGGCCGACAGAAGCAACCCGATTATCTGAGTACAACTTCAACATCGATATTTCGTACATCGTGTCAGCCATAAGTATAATTAAAGTCACCAGGTGGCCGAAACCCATACTATCAGATCCGTCACAAAGGAGCCCTAGCCTGATGTGCGAATTTCACGTCACACACGGTCATAGGATCGAAGATTGAAGAGAGCTCCGAGAAGAAGTAGCCCGACTACTTAACAAAGGGCACCTCTGAGAGTTCCTCAGCGATCGAGCCAATAATCAATTTTGGGAAAGAGAGGAGAACAGGAAAAATGAAACAGAAGAGCCACAACATGTCATCCATATGATTGTTAGAGGAATAGACATCCCACAGGAACCCATTATTAAATGAACAAAAATATCATCACCAGGGAAAAGCAAACTCGAGGTTAAATACCGAAGAATGCTCTCACATTTAGCGACGAGGACATCGAGACCCTATCTCAGCCTCATAACATGCATTGGTAATTTCTTTTCTTGTGAATACATTTCAATTTAAACATGTTCTTGTGGATCCAGGTAGCTCGGCCAGCATTATCAGGTCGAGGGTGGTGGAGCAGCTCGAGCGACTCGACCAGATCGTGACTGCCTCACCTCAATGGATTCAACTGGCAAGTGAAACAACGAAAGGGGAAATCATCCTCCCGGTTAACGTGGCGGCATGACCCAAAATGCCAAGTTTCATGTTATCGAAGGAGACATGAGATACAATGCCTTGCTCGGAAGGCCATGGATACACTGCATGAGAGTAGTACCATCAACCCTTCGTCAAATGATGAGGTTTCCAATGAAGGACGAAATAAAAATGGTATATGGGGAGCCACAAGCAGTAAGAGAGATGTTCGTCGTGCATGATATGGCACCGACATCGACACCTTCAGCATCGAAGGAGCCAATTGATAAGCAAACAACGAAGTAGCAATCACAAGCTACATTTTTTCCTGCACCCGAGTGAATGAGCAAAGGACTATACCTCATCCCCGGAGCAAGCAGTTGAAGCATATCGAGTCTCGAAACGCCATCACTACTAAGGTATAACCGTCTCCCTATTTATTTACATCTTACACTAACCTGTGTGCAGGTGTCTGGTTAGAAAAATCAAAGCCTCTTCCAGCTTGAAGACCTTAGATTTCAAAGCATGCGTTGCACTATTTTCCTTCGATTGGATTTTATCCCGAGAAGAGTTTTACCGGCACGGTTTTTAACGAGGCAACATCTATATGCTACCTGAGGAGAACTTAACAAGTATTCAAGGCTTCTCTTCAATCAACCTCGAATACTGGGGGGCATCCCCCCTCCCTCGGGAGATCACCTCCATAGAGAATTCAAGATAAGACAAAGAGGGTCTCGATAGAAAAATGATGTACCGGGCCAAACGGTCAAATGAACCATGTCCGCATAGAATAATCAAACCCTAGACAATGAAAACATGTATACTTGTACCAAGTAATAAAAGGAACACCTTTTACCATCAAAATGATTCGCGCTTCAAAGAAGTTCGCTATTTTTACAAGAAACGTCCCCAGGGCTAGAGATTTCCCTAACACTTGGGAACCGACATCAAGAACTCAAAGCCGTAAGACCTCCGGGATGGAAACTTCGAGTTCATAAGCCCTCAATTAGGCAACATTAAGTTTTCAAGGAACGACTCCAGAGCCAAAAACTCTTGATATCTCGGGGACCGTCACCGACTGCCACCCATCGAGCTATCAAAAACTCGAGGCCATAAAACCTCAAGCGAGCAACCTCGAGCTCAAAAGCCCTCCATGTGGCAACACTAGAAGGTGTAAGACCTCAATGAGGCAACCTCGACCTCATAATACCTCCATAAGGCAATACCAAATCTGTAAGACCTCAAGCAAGGCATGAATTATACTTGTGCCGAGTAACCTATCTGTAAGACCTCAAGTAAGGCATGTTCAAATTTATAAGACCTTACAAAAGGCATAAATCCTAATCTTAAAGTCAAGGCTATATATTCGAACTTGTAAGACCCTAAAAAGTCATACCCTCGATATAAACGCGAGGCTACTTCACTCGAGGACTAAAAGGCTAATACAATGACTTCGGTCACAAGGCTGTACCAGCTAAACTAACGCGACTCGAGGATGCTCGACCATCGCCATAAAATCACAAGCCTTTAATTACTTCAAAAATACTTTGAAAAGAATCGGTTAATCAGGCTACCCTCGGCATAAGAAAAAGAGCTTTGATCATATCAGCTCCAAACAATAAAAAGGCTTTGAGACGATTCAACCATCGAGCGAAACCTCTTGAGGTGCTCATTTTTTGTTACATAACGACTCACAATCGAGGTTCTTATCGAACCATCGAAGAGCCGGACGAACACAAAAATTTGAAAAGTCTTTAATGAGGGAATAATAAAGCCTATATTAGAGGTCGTACCGACCCAACGCATAAGAGCCCAAGCGCCAATCCGTATTAAAGGTAGTGTCGACCCGACGCGTAAGAGCCCAAGAGCCACCTTAAAATTCAAAAATTAAGGGTCGATGAGCTCAAGTCGAAATCTGACTCGAATACTATGTCCGAAACAATTAACTAAAAATGCATAAGGGCAATGCATAAGAGCCTACGAGCCAGCCCAACAAGCCTCAGGGTCGATTTGTAAACCTAAGGGTTTTTACCTCGAAGTCCAGTTTATCTGGCTAATCATTGACAAATGTCAAAATTCAAAACAAATGAAAGACGTACACAAGCAAAAAAAATCATGAAAAAGGGGAACCGAAAGGTTCCTTTTTATATGTATATGTGAAATAATACAAGGTTTCATTTGTTCTCTAAGAGCATTATATGCAGAATTAGAAAGAAAAAGCCTAGTCTACTTTCCCCTCGGGGACTACGGCCCCATTGGCCCCTTCCTCATTATCTTTGGCATCGGATACAAGGAACATGGCATCGTATTCATCCACCTTGGACTGCTCTATCTCTTCCTATAGATCGAAGCCCCTAGCGTGGATCTCTTGGGGGGTTTCCCTCCGGGATTTGCAACAGGCGTATTCATTGCTTCTGCTCTCCCGATCAGAATCCCCTCTCAACTCAACTCGAGCGTTAACAACGACCTTTAAATAGACGGTCACTTTCTTGTCAGCCTTAGCTCAAATCTCTTTAGCTTCAGCCCGGGCTTCCACGACCTCAACCTTCATCTTCAAAAGGTCAGACTAGAGCCTTACAATACCGCTCGTCTGGACCGAGCTATTTTCTCAAGCATTCGGAGTTGCACCTCGAGGGTAGAAGCCTTAGCCAAAGCATTATTCTTGTTCGCAACTAGGGCGTCTATCTAAGCCCTTATATCATTACACTCATGCCTGGCCTGACCAACTTTGGCCTAAAGGTGTTCCAGGTCCTCCGTCTTACTCCGCAACTGAAGCATCAAAATATTAATATCTGATGATAGAATAGGAAACATGCATTCCTTCAAAACTAAGGTTACCTATTTCTTGAGGCAGCCTTCGTAGTTCAGGCTTCGATTCATCTCGTACCGAAGGTGTCTCAACTCCTTTGCCCTTTTATCACAAAGAAGCTTGAGGGGTTTCTCCCCATCCAAGGCTTTCCGCAACCTGGCTTCATGGCGGAGTAGCTCGACTTGAGCTTGTCAAAGGCCTATGAAAAAAAAGCTCGGTGAGAAAATGAGAATGCAGAACTAAAAAACCAACAAAGTCAAACCAAAACTCACCGCAGAATACAGCCGTTGGGCCTCCTCGAAAGTTGAGCATACATCTAGTGGCCTAGTCTCATCGGCCCCAATTACATCTCCCTTTATGGGGGTATGATCTCTCGAGACTCTACTTAATCTAGGCGGCCCCTGGCCTCGAACATCCCTCGAAGTACCTTCGACAAGAGAAGAAGACGACGACAGAAAATCTTTATCCCTCGAAGTACCATTGACGGGAGAAGAAGGTGGCAGCAGAAAATCTTCATCCCTCGAAGTACCTTCGACCGGAAAAGAAGACGACGGCAAAGGAGGAACCATTTTTCTGAGGCGAGAAACCTCGGATACTGCAATCATAGCTGATACATCTTCTTTGAGCCTCCGAGCAGGGCTTGTCTCGCTGTGAGCACCCTCGTCCTTCGAGGGTTCCTTCCGTTTTTATCAATCCTCGGCCCCAAAGCCGACGATCCTTCCTGCTCTCCGTGGGAGCACGGTCTCATCTCAGAAAATTCTCCAATGCTTGCGGTAACAGAGTTAATACACATAAAAGAAAGTACCTTTCAAAGAAAATAAACCACACAGTACGTACCGTGGTGTTTTGCCTCACATCTACCCTTGGACAGATCTCGCGACTTATGCTAGTCATAAGTCAAGCAAGCTGCCAATTTTCGTCCAATCCGCTAGGTCGGGGACCTCGTCTGGCAGCCACGGGGTTGCTATAGAAAAGAAAAGGAAAACATATTTACGGAGTCTACCTCAACCATGAATAAAAATGATAAAAACACAAGTGTACCACTTACGTGTAGAATTCCATTTCTCAGGAGATGGCAGGAATTCTGCGAGGATAATATCGACAATCTGCACTCTGACAAATCGACTCATCCACCCTAGGTCCTCGTCTTCTTCATTATTGGTAAAAAAGGGCCGGGTGGATCGATGTCGTAGAGTAATCAGGCCTCGGTAGTACAAGGGTTAGTATAATCTAATAAGATGGCTGAGGGCGAACTCGAGCCCAGCTTTATCTGTAATGTACCTTATCCTCAACACTATCCTCTAAAACAACGGGTGAACCTGTGCCAGGGTAACCGATATCTTCTGCAAAACTTGAGCATGACTCTATCAAGGGAGCCCAATGTAAAAAGGTACGTGTATATGTTCAAAAACCCCTGTACATGAGCCATGATGCTCTCTTACATAGATGGTACCTGCAATACCACCTTTTCTCCCTATCTGCAGTCTCTCCTAACCGCCTCAAGGTGTTCCTCTCCTATTGATAAGATGAACCTCGATGCATGCTCCCAATGGCCCTGAACATTGGATGGTCTCTCTAATGTAAAATCCCTCCTCAAGACAAAGCATCTCAAAGTTAGCTCACCAGACGCCAGTATACCACCAACCGAGCGGGAAGCAGAAGAGGAACTCTCCTCTTCCTGGTGAATGGATTTTGTCGTAGCATCCATAACTATGATGGAAAAAGAGAAAGAAAACGAAAACTTAGGTGAAAGCTTTGAATTAAAATGGTGAAAGAACTAATGCAAGGAAGAAAAAGCTCTACAAGAAGGATAGTTGATCAAAATAGCAAAGTGTTGCGCCCCCTTTTTCCCTCAGCGGAAATCGAGTTTATGACATTTGGGTATGGGACAACTCTTTCTTTTTGGGAAGGGGTTTGCATTTTTTGAAGAGTCGCCACCTAATGATTTTAAGGTGCGTTAGGGCACCTATAAGGTTTATTTATAACTACGTTTGTTAACTAGAGATAGGGTAAGGGCTTGAAATTATCCTAAGGGGAAGGTGTTAGGCACCTCTCAGGATCCACTAGTGTGGTTCCTGGCTAGAAAGTTTTTTGTGAATTTGTACAAGTAGCAAACAAACATTTATGGCTCAAATAGTAGGGGATTTAAGTTTAAATATACAAGTGTTTGAAAAGGACAATTAATAAAGAAAATAAAGATTTTGAAAAGAATTACAATCTAAACTTGCTTATGAATGTAAAGAGAGGTGTCCTAGATTTGTTTATAATATGGATCACATCAATGCAACACCCGGTATGACACTCCTCAAAGAGGGGCTACACGTGGTATTAACGCACGGGTCATCATATCTATATCTACTCTTTCCCGCCTCGTGAAGGTAATTAAAGCGAGGGTTGGTCTCGACCCCTATTGCATGTTGTTACCCATCCCTTCCTATCAGTCTCAGAGGAATTTTAGGACTCCTATCCTATAAGATGGAGGTTCTAGGTAAACCCTCAAATTTAAAGGAAAAATACTAAGGCGACATACAATAACAAGTAGGACTTCAATTAAAGGGAGCAGGGAAAGCAAACGAAAGGCTCAAATATACCTCCACAGGTAATGCACATATACAGCGTGACTCATACACAATTAAAGTCTAAATTTAAATCCTATGCATGGTATCTAAGTGATAATAGCAGAACCAAATTTATTACATGACTCAGAAAGAAGTCCGAATCAGGCTTGCCTACTGATTTTAAAATGCTGACAGTTAAACAAAAGCAGTTCTGGTTTTATTTAAGTTATTACCTAAGGCATGCCTAGGCGTAAAGTAATATGCAGCAGTTATTCGGAGTTATTAAAACAATTTGGAGATTGTTTTTACCTAAAACATGATGTTCTAGTTGATACGAATCTGAGAATGCAGGGATCATTACCAGTTTTATTCAGAAAACATCACAATGTGAAATTATTACTAATTTTTTACCCTTTCAGGAATCAGTAACTAGGCGTCTTAAACAGAATGCAAATCGGATCCTAGAACATGATATCTAATATGCCATGCAGATGGCAGGATTGTTAAAAAATAGAATCCCCTAATGCATGATTTCTAAATGCACTCAAGAATTGCAGATTTATTGAAGTAAGACTTCTAAAAGTACAAGAGTAACAGCTTTTATGCCAATGTTGTTATCGTCATAGGAGCATGATTTCTAAGTTATAGACATAAATCATGGATTAGCAAGAAACATGGGACCGAAGAGCATGATTTCTAATGTATGTATGAACCCTAAGCATGGATTATATTGCGCAATTAGGAATGTAACCCTAATAACATGTTTTCTACCCTTGACAACTATAGCATGCATATTTACCCCATCCCTTTTCACTACCCAGCCCCAATACTTATTTATAAAAAGTTATTACAGCCCAACATTGAAATGAATTACATAAGTAGCAATGAAAATAAGAAGTTACACTATAGGAAGCTTGATTAGGACTTCCTCTTTGAGTTATGTAATCAATCACCTCAAGTGCCAAGATTGTTTCATAGCTTTTCCTCGTATCTAGGTGTGTTAGTGTTTCCTAAGGACCTCAAAGGATCCCGGGCAGTGCTCACACCCAGATTTCATAGCCAAGACAGAGTTAGTGCAGTGTGGAAAGTCCAGCTCTCATGTGTCCAAGTTCAGAGGGAGCACAAGGGTCCCAAGGCAGGGCTCACACAAAAGGGGCAGAACCTAACGTTCTAAGAGTATAGTGAAAGTGCAGGATACATGTTTGAAAGAAGTTTGTTTAAAAACTAGACTGATAGGTACATTTTGAAAATAATCAGTAACAGAGAGGGTTGAAAGAAGTTGTATTAGTAAGACAGAGTTCAAACACTTCAGGGTAAGACCACACACATCAAGTGAATAAATTCAGTAATCACACGTGGGGTAAAAGGGGATTTGGGGATACATATATATATTGATTACAGACATCTAACCTCAGTAGGAATATTAGGACTGGTAGGGACATGCTCCGAGATAGTTGGTCAGTAGCATAATCACAAACCAATCGTGAAACACATAGAGGAGGGATAAGGGATTTGGGATTCACAAAATGGTAAGTGCACAGTAGGTGAAAGAATACAATCGTCCAGGCATGCTTGAATCACATGAATTTAAAGGGAGGGGAATCATATCAGCATGCTGATATACAAACTTCACAACAAGACCACGAGTAAAAGCAGGCCAGAAATAAAAGAAACTGAAGCAAGAATAGAAACATGTTGTTGTTGAGGCTTAAAATTAAACTAGCACATACCAGTGAAGATAGAGGTAAACAAAATGAAAGAACCAAGGTATACAGATGATTAGCCTTGGCTTGCAACCGGCCAATAATAGTAGAAAAATAACACAGAATTTTTCTTTAATGAAGAGAGGGGTTTTTGGAAGCCAAGTCTTGTCTTGTTAATGAAAGACGTATGGTATTTATAGTTTTGAAAAATAGGTAGAAAATAAGGTAACAAGTAAAGGTTTAGCACAATTATTTAAATAATCACAATTAGAATCCAATTAGTACAAGTACTTCCCTTTAATCAAGGAATTACAGCTTAAACGGATACTAACAGAGATAACTAAGGAAAGAAAATTAGTTGAGAAAGATTGATTTTTTACCATATAAGGGGTAGTAAAAGTATAGAGCATATGATTGAGTCTAAGTACATGATATACTAATTTGAGGAAAGGATTCATCAAGAATGAAGCAACACAGCAAATAAGGGAATGGAATAATTCAACTTAAACAAACGAGTAAAATTTTAGGGGTTTATAAGAAAACCTTGCAATCAAACCGTAATTTAAGGAAATCAGGATCAATCAAGAAGGAGTCATGATTCTGCACTTCGACATATAAATAGAGAAGAATGAACAGGCGTATCAGACATGCAAGGTCAACCATATTGACAAAAGAAAACAAGAGATGAACAAACCAGATGAACATCATCATACAAAAGTGACACGAGTAGGCTAAGGACCCAGTAGAAAAAGGAACCCATTCGAAGCATGGTGATCAACAGAAACTTAACAAAGTCAAGTAGTCATAGCTAACACATAGAACCAGAGTGAAGAAACCAATCTAACACACAAAAATAGGTAAAGAAGGTCAGACCAATACACAGAAACAAGTAAAGAAAACCTTTAAGACTCACAGTAACAAGTGAAGAAAGTCTTTAAGAAATTAGGGTTTTTAACAGAGTTGAGTTAAAAAGCTGTAAGAACTTAGAATCGGTCAAGATAAATAAAGAGAAAGGTCAAATCATATAGAAATCAATCGAAATGAGTATACATACAAATCAAATAAGCAAAGACAGTTCCAAAACCCCGGATAAAACCAAAATAATTAGGGTTTTCAACTTGATAAATCAGGTAGAAGAAAAACATAAATAAACTATTTAACATAGTAAAAATCATATGATAATACTGAAAATCAGAGGAGAAGTCATTTAAAAAGAGGTTAAGAAACCCTAGTCTTGAAGATGAAGAGTCATTTTGGAAAAAATCGGGAAAAACCTTTGAGGAAAACACTAAAAGCTCATAATATACACAGATATAAAACAGATCTAAAAGAAATCGTAAAATCTTTAGAGTTTAGGGTTTCAGAGAACCTAGAGAAGGTGAGAAAACCTTAAAATGTTACCGATTTTAGCCGGAAGAATCACAGATCTTACTCGAACGGCCATGGATAGCTAGAAAATGGCATGAGAAACCATGGGAGTCGAGTGAACCACCTCTGGTTCACTTGAAGGCCTCAAAATGATGACATACATTCAAGAGGGAACCATAAGGCTGGTAAGCAGCGAGGACACCATGGATTCAGGCAGGGAGATGGTCGGAGAAGGTGGATAAGGTTCATCAGAAAGGAGGGGAGAGGAGAAGGTTCTAGAGAGAACCAAAGGTAGAGAGAGGGAGATGAGTGTCGGTTGAGTGAATGAGATAGTGAGAGGGTTTGGGGGGGTCGTTTGGGTTAAATTTAGGAAAAGGGAATGGGGACCGTTGATCTGAATGATCAACAGTCAAGATTGAATGGGGTAGGTGGTTGGTATGGTTTGGTTTTTTTTTAGCAGAATCCACTAGGCATATTGCCTAGGGCTATTTTATATATATCTAAATCAAAAATAAAGCACCATGTCTGAAGGTCTTACACTGTGAAAGAAATAAACTTTGACAAGTACATATATCCTATTATCAATGTTGAGTGTATTCAACATTGATATCACATTATGTAGTCTAATAAGAAAAAGTAACTGAGATATAAAAACTAGCCATGTGATATCTTCCAACTTGATAAGCTTCTGAATTTTTGCTTTAGTAACACCTTGAACCTTTTTCCAGCAATGTATCAAATGTATATGCTCCAGTAATTCAGTTGTCTTACGTGAACCTCCTAGCCAGTTGCCCGCTTTCCTTAATATAGATAAGTTCCAACCTTGTCGATCATGTGAGAGACTGTACTGTTGTATGGCATAATCGCTTGAATTCCAACATTCTTCTGTTGAAACCATCAGTTGACTCTCTTCTTGAGATTATACATCACTGATCCAAGAGTACCACTCGTGCAGATGAGTGACCCAAGAACTGGGCAGAAAACTACTCATGCCCAGTTTGATATTGATCTCGTATGAATTCCAGTCGAGTTGTGTTACCACCACTGATATACTCCATTCTTGTGATGCAAATCTACTGGGAAGAATTAGTTTTTTACTACAAAATGCTTCTATTGCGCCCAAAAATACCCGTAAAGAAACATACTTCCAACGCCAAGAGCACTCTTGCCCCTATGATAGTGGCTGAGATATATCGAGCTCTCACAACTTGTAAAGCTGGGGCAGACTTCTTCGAGGGATGCAATTTGCTATTACAAATGTGGATGATCGAGCACTTGTGACACCACCCTCAATATATGAGTTATGGATCCGCAGAGAAAAGCTACATTGAAGAATTCAACACAAGGGTTTCAGGGTTCAAGTTACAGGAGGGGTTTGGAGAACTGATAGCCCACCTTCACGCCATCACCACGGGACAAATAGAATGGACACTAGGTTGGCTTTCGGTTGAAGAAATTATGTATATACCCGCCACTGGTCCTTACTTCCTCCTAATGGGTCTTCGAGGTATTCAGCCTTACGCTCCCTACCGAGTGATGAGACAATTAGGAAGGTGTCAGGTGATGTATCCAGATGAAGATCTCAGTATCCACGCAGTTGAGATTAGTTCCGACGGCCAATTTCACGAAGAAACAGTTCGTTCTGTTTGGAACGAGTGCCAGTATTTGACGGCAAGAACCCGAGTGCGTAACCTATCTAAAGGCGAGGTCTCACCCGCCTACCTTGCCTGGTATAGAAAGAAGAACGCTGCAAGGGCCGAATCAGAAAGACCGGCCAAAAAACCACACATTCAGGAATTCGTCGAGGCATCGCAAGAACCGTTGGCTTGGTTGGCCAAAGAAAACGAGTACAGGGCCACAATAGGAAAGCTGGAAAAGCAAGTCAAAGACCTTCAATTCGAGGATGGCTTACAAGCAGCGGCAGATGAGGGTGAAAAGAAAAGGCTAGCCAAAGAAAATGAGGCCCTCCGAGCTCAAATTCAGAAACTGAAAGTAGCGGCAGAAAATCCAGTCCGAAGTAACAGAGATGAAAAGCTCGTAGCTAAACTAAGGCAGAAAGTGAGTAACTATAGTTTCTATTTGAACAAAGCAGAAAGTGAACTGGTCGGGGCTAAAAAACAATTGGCTAAAAATGTAGACGAACGGGTATGCCTGGTTAAGCCGTTGAGAGAAAGGTATGACGATGAGGTCGCGGGGTTGAAGAAAAGGGTTATCGCCACGATAAACAAAATGATCAAGCAGGCAAAAGACTTCAAAGTTGAAAGGGAACACTGTTACACGACGTTGGCGCAGTTAGAAATAGACTTGCAATAACTTTAGGAACAGAACTATGCAGCCAAGCAAACTTTGGAGGCCAGGGCCCAGCAGATTAGGCGTTTGTTACAAGAAAAGGGCATCATAAGAGAGAGAATTAGAAACATCGCATACTACATTGTTATGAAGTGTCACATTTGTGAGGATATGACTCGCACTACATTCTTTGCAGTGGTGATGACCTTTGTTAAACAAATAATGAACAACTTGGACCGACTTTAAAGGGATCTTGCACATAGGCCCGTGGCGAGACCGAACGATGTCCCACGGACACCAGGAGCATTGATGTACTCATGATTTTCCATTTGAATTTGTATATCCTTTTCTGTCAGAGTCTGTGAGTCATGTTAGGTTTGTATTTTCTTTCTGTTTTGAGTCTGTATTTCTTTAGAGTATGATAGCTTAATTTCGGAGTCTGTTTGTCATCTTTGTGTCAGAGTCTGTTAGTCTTTTGAAATTTGTTGATATTGAGTCTTTGCAATCGAAACATCTGTTTTTATAAAAGCTAAAAAACCCAAAAATGTTTTATTTACTTGCACGCTTATCTGACAGAACTACGCACGGTCTGATTCATGCAGGGACGTGATACGTAGGCAATCTCTATAGGATTCGACCACCACTAAAAAAGAAAAAGGGGAAAATAAAAAATGAATAAAGAAAGATAGAATAAAGGAAGCTTAAAAGAAGGGGCACAATTATGAGAGGCCGGAATGACGCACGCAACCGAAGCAAATGTATGATAGAAATGGGTAATTGCCTAGGTGCATTTCATCCCAACGTGTAATTACATATGTGTTAAACTTTAAAAACTAACAAGTTTGTTGTAATCCAGAGAATTCAAGCAGTTAGTTTATTTAGAAGATACTGGCACATTATCATTACCAAACCAGATCGAAGGGACCAATACCGGAAATCATGTCTATCCCGGATGTCGACACTAGTGTTGAGGTAGAGGAGTTGGACATCAATAAAAAGAAAGAGGAGATGCTCAAGCTTAAGCAACAGATGGACGAAATGTACCAGGCCTGGTCCAAAGGGCAATCACCGCCATCTTACCCAGCTAACCCGGCTTTTACCCCACCATTAGCTCAGTCTCAAGATCATCCCGCCACCGATCCAGGTTTTCCCATTTATCAACACTACCATGGCACTACTTCTCATATGCCACAAGCTTCACCACCAAAATCAATTCCATACCCTCCTCCGCCAATCACCCCTGTCTTTGTGGCATCTCCACCAGCTGCACTCCATAAATCCCTGAGTGAACCTGTGTTCCAAGCACAGGACAACCAGTATTATCCCCCGGAGCTTACCTTCAAAGCGCCTGAAGCCTATCCACATGATCCACATTCTGACCTACCGGGGAAAGCAGAAAAACCGGCCAGAAATCCTGAACAGGAAGAGATGTTCAGAAAAATGAAAAGCATAGAACAATCCTTCAGGGATATGAGAGGGTTAGGAGGTCAAGTGAGTGTAGCTTACAAAGACATGTGTTTGTTCCCAAATGTACAACTACCGGCAGGGTTCAAAATGCCCAAATTCGACTTGTATAACGGACACAGTGATCCGGTGGCTCATCTGAGAGGTTTTTGTAGCAAGATGAGGGGCGCAGGCGAAAGAGATGAATTACTGATGGCGTATTTCAGCCAAAGTTTAAGTGGATTGGAGTTAGAATGGTACACCAGACAAGATCATAGTAGGTGGTACACATGGGACGATTTGGCCCAAGCATTCGCTTGTCAGTTTCAACATAATCTTGAGATCATTCCGGACCGACTGTCCCTGACCAAACTGGAAAAGAAGCAGAGTGAAAGCTTTAGAGAATATGGTTTCCGGTGGAGGGAGCAAGCAGCAAGGGTAGATCCCCCAATGAAAGAGAGCGAGATGGTTGATTACTTTTTGCAGGCTTTGGAGCTGACCTACTTTGGTCATCTAGTGTCCGTAATTGGCAAATCTTTTAATGAGGTCGTAAAAATAGTAGGCATGGTCGAGGAGGGGCTTAAGTCCAACAAGATCATGAGTTATTCAGCGATCAGGGCAACCACCTAGGCATTCAAAGTGGCACTAGGGGTGTGCTTGAGAAAAAGAAGAAAGAAGATGTCACGACTGTTGAGTCTGGAGCCTGGTTCGGATCTAGAGGCTCGTCACCCTACTATATCCAATCACGACCCTACCACCAAAATTACCCCCACACTTCATATAGCCCTCCACAGCACTACTACCCACCGCCAGATCCCCATTTTTCCGTCCATCATGAACAAGCCTATACCCAAACCCCGGCACACGCACAATGGCGTGTGCCGGCTCCACAAAATCCATACCCTGCTCCACAAAACACATATCCACCCCCAAGGGCCTACATAAATCCCCCTAAGACAAGTTTCCCAACAAACCAAGCCCTCAAGAATGAGAGGTCACAGAAGCAAAAGACTTTCACTCCACTGAGGGAATCATATACAAGTCTTTTCCATAGGTTGAGGCAGTTGGGCATGTTGAATCCAATTGAGCCTAAAATGCCAAATCCTTCCCCTAGAAATCTTGACCACTCGGTGAGTTGTGAGTACTGTTCAGGGGCCCTGGGCATGATACAGAGAAGTGTTGGAAACTAAAAACAGTTGTGCAAGAGCTTATTGATACTCATCGGATCGAGGTTTAAGCCGCAGAAGCACCAAATATCAATCAGAATCCACTGCCAGCTCACCATGAGACACACATGATTGAGTTGATACACAAAGATGGGGAGCCCAGGAAGCCCTCACAGACGGTAATGATGATCCGTTCCAGCGAAACCAGCTCAAAGGAAAAAGTAACCAGTGGGAAATCAGTGGTCCAGTTGAGAAGGGGTAGATGATAAGCCAGCTGTGGTAGCCGAGAGAGGGTCGTCAAGCATTGTTGCAGTTAAACCAGAGAAAGTTAAAGTGGTAATACCAGGGGTCGCAAGTAAACCTGTTGTGGTCATGAAGGGTGCTCACACAGAGCCTGTTAATATAAAACCAGTAACTCAGCTTCCAGTAATCAACAGCAAGGTTGTTCCTTGGAATTATGAACGGGTGACGGTGATTTACAAGGGGAAAGAAGTCAAAGAAGAAGTTTGTGAAGCGCAAGGTTTGACTCGCTCAGGAAGGTGTTTTACTCCCGAAGAGTTAAGAAGAGCTAAAGATAATTCAACACCGGTAAAGAAAGCTGTAACTAAAGAAGAGGCAGAGGAATTTTTGAGGAAAATGAAAGTGCATGACTATTATGTTGTAGAGCAGTTGAGGAAAACGCTCGCTCAGATCTCATTACTCTCATTGCTAATCCATTCAGATGAGCACCGCCAATCCCTGATGAAAATCTTGAATGAGGCCCATGTTCCCGACAAGATCTCGGTAAACCATCTGGAAAAGATAGCCAACTAGATTTTTGAAGTAAACAGAGTCACTTTTTCCGATGATGAATTTCCGGTAGAGGGTACTGAGCATAACAAAGCCCTTTACCTAATAGTGAAATGCGAGGATGTCGTTGTTACCCGGGTATTGGTTGACAATGGTTCAAGTGCGAATATTTGTCCTCTCTCCACTCTAATCAAGCTGAAAGTAGCAGATGAGAGGATCCATAAGAACAGTATATGTGTGCGGGGATGACGGCGGAGGCAAAGACTCAGTCGGGGACATAATATTGGAGCTGACCATAGGTCCAGTAGAATTCACAATGGAATTCCAAGTGCTGGATATAGCTGTTTCCTACAATTTGCTATTAGGGAGACCGTGGATTCACGCCGCTAAAGCAGTACCATCAACACTCCATCAGATGGTCAAGTTTGAATGGGACAGACAGGAAATAGTGGTGCATGGCGAAGATAATTTGTGCGCTCACAACAACACCATTGTGCCATTCATTGAAGTGGAAGATGACAAGGGACCATGGGTCTACCATGTTTTTAACGCAATGTTAGTCGAGAAACTTCCAGAAGGGAAGTGTATCCCGAATCCAAAGATAAACGCTGCATCAGTCATGATAGCGTATGAAATGTTGAAGAATGGTTTTGTACCAGGAAAGGGTTTGGGATTAGCGTTGCAAGGCATCATACAGCCCGTGTCTCTTCCTGAAAACTTGGGAATATTTAGTCTGGGATTCAAGCCCACAGCTGCAGACATAAAAAGAGCCAGGAAATTGAAACAGAGGACATGGGTCCTTCCAAAGCCGGTCCCACGTCTTCCCATATCATTTGTCAAGTTCGGTACAAGGAGTCACCTAGTGACAACAATTCCCAGTTTTGTGATTAATCCTGACGAGGAGTTGATTGAAAGATTTGAGAAGTTGTTCGACAGTGTGAACATGGTGGAGATTGGAGAAGGTTCTAGCAACGCAGAAGTGCAATTTGTTGGGCAAAAACAAAGCCTAATAATTGGAAGGCTACTCCTCTCCCTACTCGGAAGGAGTCTTGGTAGTTTGCTTTGATTTTCCTTTAAATTTGTACGAATTATTCCAGGGTTATAATCCAGATTTCATTTTTTCAGACTGTTTGAGTGTGCAAACCTTGTTATCTTTTATCAATCAATGAAATACAATTTCCCTTTATTCATCATTCCTGATGGTTTTCCTTTTGTTTTGTTTTCTTTTCTATACAGTTCTTTTTATGCTGGTTCTAATGACATGGCATGCATAAGGAATCCTCAGCCCAGTCTTAAAAATCAATCTGATTCCGAAATGTTAGTTCAAAGAGTAGATTGTGATTACGAATCAGAATATGATGATGAGGATGAAGCCTTCGAAGAGATTAGTAAGGAGTTAATTCACTTCGAAGAAAAACCCAAACCCAATTTGAATGACACAGAAGCCGTCAATTTAGGGGACACAGACAATGTCCGAGAGACTTAAATAAGTGTCCACCTCGAGCCAAAAATCTGGGAGGAGTTAATCAAAGCACTCATCGAGTACAAAGATGTTTTTGCGTGGTCATATGACGACATGCCGGGTTTAAGCACTGATTTAGTGGTCCACAAACTGCCCACTGATCCGGTGTTCCCTCCCGTCAAGCAAACGTTGAGGAAATTCAAAACTGATATGAGTGTGAAGATCAAAGAAGAAGTCACCAAACAGTTGGATGCAAAGGTTATCCGGGTCACCCGATATACTTTTTGGTTGGCTAATGTCATGCCCGTACCGAAGAAGGATGGCAAGATCAGAGTATGTGTCGATTACCGCAATCTCAATAAAGCAAGTCCGAAGGATAATTTCCCGTTACCCAATATCCACATTTTGATCGATAATTGTGCCAAGCGTGAGATTGGATATTTTGTGGATTGCTATGCCGGGTATCATCAGATTCTAATGGATGAAGAAGATGCAGAAAAGACAACGTTCATCACACCATGGGGAACTTATTGCTACCGGGTAATGCCATTTGGTTTGAAGAATGCTGGGGAAACTTATATGAGGGCGATGACTACTGTATTTCATGATATGATACACAAGGAGATTGAGGTATACATAGATGATGTGATCATAAAATCAAAGCATCAGGCCGACCACGTCGGGGATTTGAGGAAATTCTTCCAGAGGCTTCGCAGGTACAACCTCAAGCTTAACCCGCCAAGTGTGAATTTGGTGTTACATCCGGAAAACTGTTGTGATTCATAATCAGCCGGCGAGGCATCGAGTTGGACCCGTCAAAGATCAAAGGCATACAAGAATTTCCACCTCTGAGGAATAAGACTGAAGTAATGAGTCTGTTAGGAAGGTTGAACTATATCAGCAGGTTTATCGCTCAGCTCACGATGACTTGCAAGCCTATTTTCAAGTTGCTGAAGAAGGATGTTGCGGTCAAGTGGACTAATGAGTGTCAGGAAGCATTCGACAAGATAAAGGGATACTTGTCTAACCCGCCTATGTTGGTACCACCAGAACCAGAGAGACCTTTGATTCTTTACTTGACTGTCCTGGAAAATTCATTTAGCTGTGTACTAGGGCAGCATGACGCTACCGGCAGAAAAGAACAGGCCATCTATTATCTTAGCAAGAAGTTCACAGCTTATGAGGTCAAGTACACTCACTTGGAAAAAACATGTTGCGCCCTAACTTGGGTGGCACAGAAGTTGAAACATTATTTGTCATCATACACTACTTACCTCATTTCACGCTTGGATCCATTGAAGTATATCTTTCAAAAGCCTATGCCGACAGGAAGACTTGCAAAATGGCAGATTTTGCTCACAGAGTTTGACATAATCTATGTGACTGGGACTGCGATGAAAGCCCAAGCATTGGTCGATCATTTGTCCGAGAACCCGGTCGATGAAGAGTTTGAGCCACTGAGGACTTATTTTCCTGATGAAGAGGTAATGCATATTGATGAACTAGAACAGGCTAAAAACCAGGTTGGAAACTTTTCTTTGATGAGGCTGCTAATATGAAAGGAGTGGGAATAGGAGCCGTGCTTATTTCTGAAACAGGATATCACTATCCTGTTACAGCTCAACTTCGTTTTTATTGTACCAACAATATGGCTGAATACGAAGCATGCATTTTGGGTTTAAGGCTAACTGCAGACATGGATGTCCAGGAAGTCTTGGTCTTGGGAGACTCGGACCTTCTGGTGCATCAAATTCAAGGAGAATGGGAAACGTGAGATTTGAAGCTCATACCATACCGACAATGCTTTTGTCAACGGTTTAGATCAGTTGAGTTCAGGCATATTCCAAGGGTCCATAATGAGGTCGCCGATGCTTTGACTACCCTAGCGTCAATGCTGCACCATCTGGACAAAGCCTATGTTGATCCTTTGCATATTCAAGTATGAGATCAGCATGCTTACTGCAACATGATTGAAGAAGAATCTGATGGCGAACCATGGTTCCATGATATCAAGGAATACATCAGAATAGGGATATACCCAGTGCAAGCCACGGGGGATCAAAAGAGAACAATTCGACGGTTGGCAAACAGATTTTTCTTGAGTGGATGAGTTTTATATAAAAGAACACCAGACCTGGGATTGTTAAGATTCATAGATGCTAGACAAGCTATGTTAGTCATGTCCGAAGTATATTCAGGAGTCTGCGGATCACATATTAGCGGATATGTGTTGGCAAAGAAAATTCTCCAAGCAGGTTATTATTGTCTCACCATGGAGCGAGATTGTATTAGTTTTGTGCGCAAATGTCATCAGTGCCAGATACACGGAGATTTGATTCATTCTCCGCCATCGGAATTACACACAATGTCAGCGCCATGGCCCTTCGTCACTTGGGGCATGAATATTATTGGGCCAATTGAGCCAGCAGCATCCAACGGGTATAGGTTCATTCTGGTAGCCATTGATTATTTCACCAAATGGGTTGAGGCCAAAACTTTCAAGTCTGTGACCAAGATAGCAGTGGTTGATTTTGTTCACTCAAATATCATCTGTCGATTTGGAATCCCAAAGGTGATCATCATGGATAATGGTGCTAATATTAACAGCAATTTGATGAAAGAGGTATGTCAACAGTTTAAGATTACACACCGCAATTCTACCCCATATCGTCCCAAGGCGAATGGAGCAGTTGAGGCAGCCAACCAAAACATAAAGAAGATACTTTGGAAAATGGTAGAAGGTTCTAGGAAATGACATGAAAAATTACCATTTGCATTGCTGGGTTATCGCACTACTATCCGTACTTCAGTAGGGACAACTCCTTATTTGTTGGTATATGGAACTGAAGTCGTAATACCTGCAGAAGTTGAAATCTCATCCCTTCGGATTGTCGCTGAGGCTGAGATTGATGATGATGAGTGGGTCAAAACCCGTCTGGAGTAGTTGAACTTGATTGATGATAAAAGATTGGCAGCTGTATGCCATGGCCAGTTATATCAAAAGAGAATGGCAAGAGCATACAACAAAAAGGTGCGTCCTCGGAAATTTGAAGTGGGTCAGCAAGTGTTGAAACGCATCCTTCCACATCAGGTTGAAGCAAAAGGCAAGTTCACCCCGAATTGGCAAGGGCCATTCATTGTAACCAGAGTATTGTCCAATGGTGCTTTATGTTTAACAGATATCGAAGGAAAATGCATAGACATGGCTATCAATTCGGATGCAGTAAAAAGATATTATGTATGATTTCTTTGGTATAATTGTTGATTGTTTGTATTTGGCATTATTTCGAAGAATGAAATGATGAAGGCAATTTGTTCTACTATCTAAACATTTTACCCTTTGTTCCCCATTTTTGAGCCTTATTTATTTCTTTCATACCCCTCCTTTAGAATCAATAACGAAAAAGGGAGAAAAATAAAGAAAAGAAAAAGAGAAAAAAAAGTGAAAAAATATAACAACAAGGAAATTCAGGTGTGAACTACGTTTGACCTGATCCCTGTTAAGGGTACGTAGGCAGCTTTACGGCTCGGTCATAGTAAAATAAAAGTCAGAAGATCCCCAAGCAAGAAACTGGGGTAGAGGTTGTTTTGTAATAATAAATGTGATTCCAAAAGTTGTAATTTTAAACCCATGTCAAATTATTTTGAGCCTTTGATACCCTTTCTTTCTAATCCCATCCAAAAGCCCACATTACGGTCCAAAGAAAGACCTTCTTATCAGTTTTCGAGAGATTCCAAGTCGAGCGAATAGAATGATTCCTATCAGGGTAATACTCCGGTCGAAGTAGGGAAAATAATGAAAATGAGAGAGTCTTATTGGTGAAAACCTTCACAGACACCATAAGGCGACGGAAGTTGAGAGAAATAAAATGAGAGAGTCTTATCGGTGAAAACCTTCATAGGCACCATAAGGCGACGGGAGTTGAGAGAAAACGAGAAATTCTTATTAGTGAAAACCCCTCGAAGGGCACTATAAGGCAACAAGGAACTAAAAGGGGGCAAACGAGATAAGCTTGATGGAAAGGATCCGTCGAGACGTCAAGCAGAATAAAGATGTTGTTTCGGCAAAAGAGGATGGGTTGCGGGACCTTTTGAATGTAAGGAAGGGACATCAGAAAGATTGATTGGTGTAAATAGACTGGGTTGATTAGTCCAAAAATGCACGATATGACCGTTGGGATCGGTTATACCATTTAGATAAGTTATTTTCTCTTCAAACAAATGCTCAGAAAGATTTTTTATTGTTCTGTCTTTCGAAGCCATCATTTTCCATTTCTTTTGGTCAGTAGTAGTTTGTTTTTAAGAAGAATTTTCAGAGCTAACTACCCGTTGCCAACATGGTGCAAGGTAAATGAGGATAATACATGCGAGGATAATGTGATGGGATGGGAAAGACGTCATTGTAAGACCAAATGATGGATTGGTCTAAGATTTCGGGACAGTATGGAGCAAGGTGGAAAACAATGGTGGATAAGTTGGTGAATACCGAATCATCAAGAAGGTCGGAAGTTATCAGCCAAGTTTCAAGATGGTCGAACAACGCAGAGCATGGAAAGGAGCGAAAGGGGAAATCGTCCCCAGCAGGAACATCCCCACGTTTTAAACTAACAAATTCTCTTTGATTTTAAGCAGGGACAGGAAATGTTATTGATGATAGAAAGACATGCCACAAGAAAGATTGTCAAACTGGGGCAGAAAATTTTCTTTCATTTTTGAAAATTTTCTGGAAGTCAGGTACCCACTTGGGGGAAGAAGGAAGATAACACAAGTTTGGAGAAAAGGGTTATCCCCAGCAGTCAGAAGAAGACAAAACAAGTTTTAAAGAAAGCAATTTCGGGAGGAAGATAACACAAGTCTTAAGAGAAGTAGTTCCAGAGGAAGGAAAACACTAGCTTTAAGGGAAGTAGTCTTTGAAGGAGGAAAATAACATATTTTGAATGAAACACCAGTGTTATCCCCAGCAGTTCTCAGAGGAATGAAATACCAATTTTGAGGGAAGCAGTTCTGAAAGAAGATAATTCAAGTTAGAAGGAAAATGGTTCAAGAGGCAGGAAGGAACAACGGCAATAGAATGCATTTTTAAGTTGCAGTTGAAGTCAGAAGCCCGCCTGGAGAATGGAGGTGTTATATTTTAAGAAGTTGTTGAAGTCAGGAGCCCGCCTGGAGAATGGAGGTGTTATATTTTTAAGAAGTTGATTGAAGTCAGGAACCCGCCTGGAGAATGGAGGTGTTATATTTTAAAGTTATTAAAGTCAGGAGCCCGCCTGGAGAATGGAGGTTGTTATATTTTTCAAGTTGTAGTCGAAGTCAGGAGCCCGCCTGGAGAATGTAGGTGTTATACTTTTAAGAAGTTGAAGTTGAAGTCAGGATCCCGCCTAGAGAATGGAGGTTGTTATATTTTCAAGTTGTAGTCGAAGTCAGGAGCCCGGCTGGAGAATGGAGGTATTATCTTTAAGTTGTTTATTGAAGTCAGGAACCCGCCTGGAGAATGAAGGTTGTTATCATTTCAAGTTGTAGTCGAAGTCAGGAGCCCGCTTGGAGAATGGAGGTATTATCTTTAAGTTGTTTATTGAAGTCAGGAGCCTGCCTGGAGAATGGAGGTAATATCTTTTTAAGTCGCAGTAGAAGTCAAGAGCCCGCCCGAAGAGCGGAGGGTTACAACAAAACCCCCCACCATAAACTCAAGTGCAGAAGTCAAAAGGGAGGCAACGATGGTCAAAGGAAGATAATTCGCGTGTCGGAGGAGAAACAATTCGAATTTCACAAGAAAGAAAGAAACATCAGAGGAAACACAAACCAATAAGAAAGAAAGGCAACAAGAGCAAGTTTGAAGACCTAGATAAGATTATGTAATTCCTAGTTTAGTCTAGCTTCTTGTTTTCTTTTACCATGGTGTAATAAGGAGGTCAGTAAGCGGTAGCAGCAGCAGCAACATCAGTAACAGTAAAACCACAGCTCCGTGGTAGTCCCAGCTACCAAAACTTCCCAAACTACATTGACATGATTCCCTTTTGGCCAAGGATATGTAGGAAACCTTTGAAGCAGCGGTTCGGTCAAATCTTTCACCAATGCTTCACACGGAGTAGCTGAACAAGCAAAAATCGCTCGTATCCGCTCACTTTATCTTTGCACGAAAACTCTTCATGTTTCCGGACAAAGAGGGGTAGCTGTGAGCACGTGATATTTGCCCTACAAGAACTACTCCCAAAAAAATCAAAATAAAATAGTTTTGTGTTGCTTGTGATTTATTTGTACTTGTCTGTACATGTTTATTTTTACTTTAATTAAGAAAGATACAAAAATATGTGTTGCATGTGCATTTAGGATTTAATTTTACAATTAGGAATTAATTAAACAATATTTGGATTTGCGAGAATGAAAATCACAAAAATATGTACTTTGCATTTAATCTCCAATTGTGTGATTTTATTGTTAATTGGCATTTAACTATATGTGATAATGTTATTAGAAGATAATTAGTATTTTTAATAAGTTAACTTGGTTTATAGTTTTAGAAAATAATTTAGGTAGAAAATAAAAAGAAAAGGAAAAGAAAAGAGGAAGGAAATAAATTTGGGCCAATTTAATTAATTTCCCAAGCCCAAACACCCAACCCACCAAAAAACCAGCCCAAATCACCCCTATCTGGCCCAATCGACCAAGCCAACAAAACGACGTCGTATGGCCGCGTTTAATCTGAATCGTCGATCTCCTAAGATCGAACGGTCCAGTCCTACTCCAGCTCCGAAGAAACGACACTGTTTCAAGCCTGTCGATCCAGGCCGTTCAATTCATTTGATCCAACGGCCGCAAATCGCCCCTATGCCTTGACCCATTCCCTTCCAAAGACCGATCCGGTCTCGAGGTAAATGAAGCGACGTCGTTTTCATTAATGAATGGATCCAAGCCATTGATCTCATCAGATCGAGCGGGCTAGATTCATTCCGCCCTTTCATATATATACTTCAAATCATACCCCACCCCTCAAACCAAACCCCCCCTCGCCCCATCGTCTCTCTCAGACCCCTCAGAGACCACCCTCGAAACCCTAGCCGCCACCAAATCCCTTCGCCGTAAACCCGGCGGCCTGAGGACCGATGACCCTCAAAATTCACACCCCTGAACCTTCTAACCTCCCTCAATACAAATCCTTACCCCTTTAACCTCGAATCATCCCGGTTTGTTTTGAATCTTCAATCGAAGATTCAAGGAAAAACCTAAACCTACCCAACCAGTCCCAAGTTTACACCCCAGCTCCACCTGACCTCCCTCGTTCCCAAACCACCCCTACTTGGGCTCGAATCTTGCTAGAACTGGTCGAATTTTAAATCGATTGAAGAACCCTAGAGAGCCAAAACCTGGAACATGTCCGAGTAAAGGGGAAATTTGAGGTTCTTAATTGACTTTAGTCGAGTGTTTTCAGTCGATAACACTCGATTGAGGTCCGTTTGGACCTCAAAAGTTCGAGTCAAAGTTTAAAATGGGAACCGTTTGGAGTTTAGCCTGTAATTTTGAGGTATTTTTCTTCTTTTTCTTTTGTATTTTTGTTGTTGTTTATCTGCTTAAGCTTCATTATATTTCATCATCTTTTCGATTTATTTCTCTCTTCTCTTTCGGACCTTTTTCTTGGTCAAGTTTGCTTCTGTTGATTAGCATATGCTATAAATTGTTGAGTCGATTAAATAGTTTCGTCAATTGGCCCGTTCATGTCTATAGTTCAGTTGTTCTCTTCAAGTTATTGGATGTTGTTTTATCTTCTGACCTTTGTATTCTCAGCCTTAGGGCTCATAGCTAGTATACTTGTTGTTCCAGCATTTTGTTCGAGGTTAATTTGGAGTTATATTTGTTCCCAATATAGATAGCTTATTCTCATGCATCTGTGTGAATCAATTTTTGACCTTAATAGTCCAGTCTGACTATTGCCCTGAATCATTGAATCCACATCTTGGTTGAAATGCTGTTAGATTTGATATGAGTTCAATTGGTGATTGAGTTTATTGATTCGAATCTACTTGTTTATTCTGTTAAGTTTGTTCTGATATAAATCTGACCTTGTTGAATTGTCCTAATGTTGTTGATTGGGAGTTAGTTCATTAGTCAATTGATAGGCTTAAATTGGTCATAGCTGAGGTTTCATACAGGTTTAAAAGGATTGGGGTAGGATAGTAATCACAGGGGTATCAGGAGGGTAATGTGGGGAGTTTAAAATTTTGGCAAATGGTCTTGGTAGTGAGTTGTCAGTAAAGTACTTAATTAACCATTAATCTAATGTGTTAGTGGGGAACAAAATATAATGGTATGTGGAGGCTTAAAAGGAATTGATTAAAATATAGCATGCCCATACCAATTGAATTAAATAATGGCAAGGAACATATAATAGTGGGGAATGTACTTGCTGATTTTAGGGACTGAAATAGGCATTAATGATTAAAATAAAAAGCACTAGGGTAATGGGGGGTAATAAAAGAATTGAAAAGATAAGATGTTAGTGGATTAAGCACTAATAGTATGCCTATTAAAAGAGATATGAATCAGTCATTGAGGAAGGACTTGAAGGAAGAGAGTTGAGAGAGCTTTTACTGTTTCATTACCTTAATTAACTTGTCAAAAATCTCAACCAGCAGCCCAGCTCCCTGAGAATCATAAACAGTTTTAAACTCTCTGCTTCAAGTTTTCAGAGATCACTTTTTAGTCTTTAATCAGTTAGAGAGGGTTTTGAAAATCAGTTTCTAAAGCTTAAAGACTGGAGAGCTTGGTCAGTCTTTGAACAGTATTCTGGGGAGTAAGGAAGTGTTGGAGAGTTTTATTTAAGGCAGTCTTAGATAACATTTTAAAAGTGAAGGCATTCAGTAAAAGGAATTAGTCCTCTTAGGTTCTGCATTTGATGCTTCTTTAAGCAGTAAAAAATAGCATTGCAAGCTTGAAGTGAAGTGCCTGATTTTCAATTGTTGGGGTGTAGTTTCCAGTTTCAAGTCTGTTTACTGGAGTGTTTGAAGTTCACTGGTTGGTTTTCTTATTGAGTTTGAGGTCCAATTAGTTGCCCGGAGTTATTTGTTGTTGTTGTTGTTGTTTTGTTTCACAACTGATTATGAGCTGTGGTCAAGTGTTTTCCTGATTTGAAACTAGGTTGGGAGCTGTTTCTGAATTCCAATTTGTTGTCTGCTGGTGTTATTTGCTACTGTTGTTGTTTGCCGTGTTGTACTGCTGCTGACTTCCTCTTTATTCTTCTGTTCACTCCAATCCAGGTACACAACTAAGCTCCATTTGATGTAACCTTGAGATGTAAAAATGAAATGGAAGTGCTCGGGCCCTTAATTATTTGATGTTGTATCTGTAGCTCAGTAGATATAGATGATAAGTAGTTGTATAGTCCAATTTGATCCATAACTCAATGAAATGTAGACTGTGAAGTTTGTACCTAATTAGGATTGTTTAAACTGTTAATTCGTGTTCATTAGTTGTAGACTTAGTATAGTTTAGTAATGACTTCAGTTAACATTGAGTTAAAAATCGGATATTAGTATTGTTGGGACCTACAATTAATTCAGAAGTCAACATGTGGTGCTTATTCCGATTTCAGGTTAAATGCGCTTTTAAAACAGCCCAACATGCTAGTTATTGATGTCCTTTCCTTTGTTCGTTAAGCTCACTATTTCGACGTAGGAACAAGTAATTGCATGTTAATGGTTAATATCAATAGTCTACTTGAATTCGAATCAGTTAACTTATTCATGAATGTTAGCAGAATCAAATAACCGAGTCGTGTAGTTCAAAACTCGATCCAGCATATGGATTGGGTTCTTTGGAACTAAAGTTGAAATGGCATTTGGTCTACTAATTTTCAATTGATAGACTATAGGATTTTCTAATATTAACTAATAAGGGCCCCCTTTTACTTATTTCTTTATAGACAAATAAATAGAAGAATAATAGTCATTTAGGATTAGCCTTTAAATAATAAATGAGACGAGCCTCACCAAATAAAATGCATAAGTTGCGGGGCCCTCAGTAAATATTGCGTTAAAATACTTTAGATTTCGGGACGGACCGTCTAATGAATTTCACGGCTTTCCTCAAAATAATAACACGCTTGTCACTTTAGGCGCGCTTTTAATAAATTACTTTCTTAAACTCGGGTGCACATTTATGTGACCCAAATTCAAATCTCAACGGAGTCGAAATGTGTCAATAACCACGGGTGCATTGATGTGACGTGGTTCGAGACATGTTTTCACGATGTTGCATTTCTCTCTTAAAATAACAACAATAAAAGCGGGAAAAAGTTAAAATTTGCACATAGGTTCAACAAGTATTAAAATCAGATAAATAATACGAATATGACATTTGAGCGACCGTTCTAGAACCACGGAACTCCGGAATGCCTAACACCTTCTCCCGGGTTAACAGAATTCCTTATCCGAATTTCTGGTTCGCGGATTGTAATATAGAGTCAATCTTTTCCTCGATTCGGGATACAACCGGTGACTTGGGACACCATAAATCTCCCTAGTGGCGACTCTGAATTAACTAACAAAATCCCGTTTTGATTGTCCTTTAATTGGGAAAAACTCCCTATGCCCCTGCCGGCGCAGTGAAAAAGGAGGTGTGATAACAATTATCAATCAGGATGTGTATATTTGGCAAAGGGAAGTCATCTTTCGGACTAGCCCGGTTGAGATCCCGGTAGTCGATACAGACTATGACCTTCCCATCCTTCTTTGGTACTGGCACAATGTTGGCTAACCTTGTCGGGTATTCTACTACCCTGAGAACCTTAGCTTTGATCTGCTTGTTTCTTTGATCTGCTTGTTGACTTCTTCCTTGATTTTCAAACTCATATCAGGTGTGATCTTTCTGAGTTTTTGCTTTACCGGTGGACACATTAGATTGGTTGGCAGTTTGTGAGCCACAATAGACGTACTCAGACCCGTCATGTTATTATACGACCAGGAGAATATGTCCTCATACCCCTTTAGAAATTTTGTATATTTTTTCTTCTCTGATGGCGATAGGTAAATGTTGATTCGCGTTTCCATGATGTTTTCTGCATCTCCCAGGTTGACAATCTCGGTCTCGTCTAGGTTGGACTTAGGTCTATTCTCAAAGTTCTCAACTTCTTTGACAATCTTGTTAGGTATGTCATCTTTTTCTGAATCCATGCCCGTTTGTTGCATTGTCATTGGTTCATCAAGATAAGTAATAGTAATGCTGTATTGGTAAAGCAAGGAGAGAAAATGATAGCAATAAATATTAAGTCATAAGAAAAATTGAACATGCTTTTGATAAACTGAATACTATTATGAACATCAAAGATCTTATTGCGAGAAATGAAAAATGCAAAAAGAAAATCATTTAGTAAAAATAGTGAATAATGCTTGTTTTAGCCTTGCTACCCCGAGGCACGTCGGGCTTTGGTTGTCCTGATGGTCCAATTCTTGAGATGTGCCCCTCTGCTCATAGCCTATATGGAAGGGCACTCCTCCCCCTCCTCCTCAAGAATAACACAACACTCCATATCATTGTCCTCTAAAAATAAGTTATTTACTGTTGCAAGTGCTTTTTCTTCATCTGACCCATAAATAATGTCAACCTATTGGAAAGTCTACTCCAGATGCGGTATTGGCTGCTCTAGTGGGTAGTAAGGACCGCGCCATGGCGGCGACCAGTTATTGAATTCTTCCCAGGTGTATTCATATCCCAAACCGAAGGTAGTGCCATGCTTCTTGAGTTTTACGGGCTTAGAGATTCCTTGAAGGTTCTTGTCGAGCGCTTTGCCAGGGTTTGTACCCACTCCAACTCAGTATACTCTCGATTTTGCTATCCCACCATTTGTATTTATCGATAGCATTGACTCGTTCAATGTGGTGGTAAGTTTCTCCATCCATCTTCCTTATTCCCTTAATTGCCAGAATGGTCTGGCGACTGTATATAGGGTTGCTACCGTCGCCGTGAATGATCACTTCCTAGTGATTCCATTCGAAATTTACTGCTTGATGTAGCATTGATGCTACGACCCCAGCAGCATGAATCTATGGCCATCCCAACGGCAAGTTGTAAGATGTTGGTACATCTATCACCTGGAAATTGACCTCGAACCAGGTTGGTCCCATCTGCAAGCATAGAATAATCTCACCAATAGTGGACCTCTCAGAACCATCAAAGGCTTTCACATTGATTGCTCCATCCTTTATCTCATGCAGCCCTTTACCCAACTTCTTGAGTGTTACCAGTGAACAAATGTTGAGACTAGAACCTCCATCGATCAGGATTCTGGTGAAGAAATAATCTTTGCATTGCACAGTGATGTGCAGTGCCTTGTTGTGCCCCAGCCCTTCAGATGGCAGCTCATCCTCATGAAAGGTGATCTTATGGCTTTCAAGAACTTTCCCTACCATAATAGCCACTTCCCCTCTAGTGATGTTACTTGGTACGTATGCTTCATTTAGCACCTTTAACAAACCATTCTTGTGCGCCTCAAAATTTTACAGCAAGGAGAGAATGGATATTTGTGTTGGTGTCTTGTTTAGCTGGTCGATGACCGAATATTCCTTGGCCTGTATTTTCCTCCAATGGTCATCCGGACATGTCTCAATGAGGGGCGGCCGATTGGAGGCCTGCTTGCTTGATTCATCTAGTTGTTCAGGGGTATACACTCTACCAGTTCTTGTCATACCCTGTGCTGCGATAGTTTCTTCAATCCTGACCTTGCCTTTCCTTCTTGCCTCGGCTGTATAGTCCTAGGGTATAACATTTGTATAGAATGATGTCATGGCTGACATTGCCACTGGGATCGGCGTGGCTATCCTTACTTCGAATGGAACATGTGCCTTGGGTGGCAAGATTACAATCTCAAATAGTGCAGATGCTTTTGCCGGAGACACAAATTCAACCTCAATTGGTTCTGGTGTCTTTACAGACGGTGTTACTTCAAACTCGAGAGGTACAGACATATTCACCTTAGCGTCCTCAAATGGTTGGATCTGGACTATGATTGGATTGAGAGTAATTGTTGGTTTCTTTGGGTCATCACCTTCTGCGATCAACCCGATCGATCCTTCGGGATCCCAATCATCTTTTAATTCATTCATGTGGATACCCCCACCCTTATGGTCTGGAAGAGGGTTGTTGCAGACGTTTGGAGCGGTCTCTTTTGCCACAATAATCTTGTTATCAATCAAGTACTGTATCTTGTCTTTCAAGGAGCGGCGTTCATCGATGGTGTTCCCTTTCATGTCGGAGTGGTATGCACCGGACTTGTTTGGGTTAACCCACTAAGAAGGATTCTCAAGGGTTGTAGCAGTGATAGGGGTGACATAACCAGCAGCTTTGAGTCTCTCATACAGGTGGTTGATGGGTTCAGTGATGGCTGTATATTATTTTGGAGGTCTGCGATCAAAATTCGGTCGAGGTCTAGGGACATTTTGGTATGCAGGGGGTGATTGATAATGGGATGGTTGAGCATTATAAGTTTGGTAGACATGAGCGGGTTGGAAGTATCTGGGTGAAGTAGGTTGATATGTAGGAGGTGGAGATGATTGATAAGTTGGTGGCGAAGCTTGGTATGAAGGTGAGGGTTCTTGATAATTTGGGGTTGGATGGTATGTGAGTGAAGGTGTTGGGTAAGTTTGGTATTTGAGGGGAGACTTGGTCCTTTGTGCAACCATCACGGCCCCTACATCTTGGATACACAACCGGAATGTAAAGCCTTATTCGTAGCTTACAAGGCTTCGAAGTTTGTAACCATACCACTTTTAATACCTTCTTCAATTCTTTCACCCAGTTTGATAATGTCGGAGAACTTGTGATTCTAAATCATTATCAACCGTTCATAGTAATGCGGGTCCTGAGACTAGACAAAGAACTTGTTCATTTGCTCCTCTTCTAAGGCAGGTCTGACCATAGCAGCTTCGGACCTCTAGCGAGTAGCATACTCACGAAATGTCTCTGTGGGCTTCTTTTTCAAATCCTGGATATAGAACATGTCTGGGGCATTCTTTGTATTAAACCTGAATTTGTCCATGAAGTCAGACGCCATGCCTACCTAGCTTGACCACTTCTTGGGATCTTGGCTGATGTACCAGGATAATGCATCTCTTTTGAAACTCCTAATGAACAGCTTCATGCAGATCCTTTCATCCTTCCCTACTCCAACCAGCTTGTCGCAATATTTCCTCAGATGGACCCTTGGATCACCCGTACCATCAAACATTTTGAACTTAGGAGGTTTGTACCCCTCAGGCAGTTTGACATCAGGTAGTATGCAAATGTCCTCATAGTTCAGTCCCTCGATTCCTTTGCTTCCCTCAACGCCCTGAATCCAGCTGGTCAGTTTCTTAAGTTTCTCGGCCAAGTTCCTAATAAGCAGATCCTTTTCATCAGACTCAGGTATGCATGAGATAGGTTGGGTAGGGTGTGGCATGGTTTCCACGTAGATAGGATTGTTATGGTAGCCGGGTGTATGGGTGTGGCATGGTTTCCACGTAGATAGGATTGTTATGGTAGCCGGGTGTATGGGTGTGGAAATGGTCATTTGTAGAGTTTTGAGGTTTTTGGATGAGTAGTGGAGTGTTGTTTGGGGTATGGCAGGTGTTGTATTGGTTCTATGGTGGAGCAGCGGGATGGTGAGGAGTGGGAGGATTTTGTTGTTTTGGGGTATTTTGAGGAGGTGTAGGGTTTGGAGCGTTGGGGAAGTTGATATCTAGGGTGCTGAGGGAAAATGATAGGCTTGCCAGATTCCGAACCTGATCGAGCTCTTGCTGGAATTTCAAAGTTTCTGTTCAAGTTGTGACACATTCTCTTTAGGAACTTGAATACACTGGCCATCAGTGACCTCTACCCGTTCAGCCGTGTTCTCCTTCCTGATGTTGTTCAAATCTTCCATCTTGCCTTTGTTCTTGCTTTTAATAGGACTAAGAGGAGGAGTGGGTGGAGGGCTCCTAGATCTTGTGAAATAAGATGATGATGGTAGAGTGCACGAACTAACCTTTGGGAAGGGAAAAAATAAAAACAAAAGGTAATCAAGTCAGCGAGGATTATAAAAAGTATTGCAATATTTAAACACATAGTGCAGGAATGTAAAACGTGTCCTAATTTGTGGACCTCTCTGTGCCCGAGGTAGGCCTATCAACAAATTGATTCGGAGAACTTATAATGCTAAATGCCTCATTTTATTGATAAATATAGACGAATCTCAAAATGACACTAAGTAAGCAAGAAATAAAAGTAAATAATGGCCACTGGCCTTATTACATTCATAAAGCGAAAAATAAATTCCTATCTATTTGGTCCCAGAAGGACCTCCCTCAGATTGAATGCTCTCGTTGATCAAATCCTCCAGTTCGCATAGGTTCACCAGTAAAAATGCCTTTGCCAGGTGTTCTTCGTTGTTTCCCTCAATGTTCTGGCAGTCGGTGACTCTCTTCCTCACTTTTCCTTCCAATTCTAGCAAATTGTATTCCAGATATTCCAACTTTTCACTAGCTTTGGCGGACCTCTCTTCCCACTCATTGATTTTTTCATTTGATGGAAGACTCCTCCACCAGCCTAGCAAGAGTGGGGGTGTGCTAACCATACCGAAACTGGGGACCTCGTGCCTCATTTTTCTGCAAGATAAACAAGGTTAGGCCCTTACCCCCACCAAACCCGACTATTTTAATATCAATAATTAGCATAAAGCATTTTGGTTCTCCAAATAAATGCACAGAACGTGATGATGTCCATTTGGGTTTAGGAAAACCTAGTGGACTTTTGGACAAGGCTATCTTAAAGGATCATTACGTGGATAACGTTACTGACCCGACTAGGTTTGACCATGATGCATGCACAATTTAAACAAATTAAGGTTTCTATAGGGTTATAGACTAGTATCCTTGAGCGACAACTCAAGGGGGAAGGCACGAAACTGTTGACTACACCACTAATCGACTAGTTTTACCATAAATAAACCTTTCTGAATTTAGGGGGTAATGATATAGGAAGGGCGCAACCACTCATCAAGCGTTGCTATAGCATTTGTTTGGCACGAGTGGAGTATAATGTTGAGCATGATTATGCAATAATCAAAAGCATGTTGACATGCATTTGCACGTTAAGAAAGTGATAAATATAGTAGTTTCATAATTTAAAACTGTTATAAAGGAAGGAAACAAGAAAGATATATCAGTTTTGCTTTTGAAGAAGAAGTTAAATGCTTAAAGAAATTAAACAAGTAATTGCACATAGGGAGGGGTACAAATTCACAAAAACGGTATGAAATGGTAAAAGCCTAAATATCCCCAACAGAGTCGCCATGCTGTCGCGTCCCCTTTTTCCCTACGCAGAAATCGGGTTTTTGACATCTGGGTATGGGACAACTCTTTCCTTTTGGGAAGGGGTTTTCATTTTATGAAGAGTCGCCACCTAACGATTTTAAGGTGCATTAGGGCACCTATAGGGTTTATTTATAACTATGTTTGTTAACTAGAGATAGGGTAAGGGCTTTAAATTATCCTAAGGGAAAGGTGTTAAGCACCCCTCAGGATCCACTAGTGTGGTTCCCGGCCAGACAGTTTTTTGTGAATTTGTACAAGTAGCAAACAAACAAGTATGGCTCAAATAGTATGAGATTTATGTTTAAATATACAAGTGTTTGAAAAGGAAAATTAATAAAGAAAAGCAAGATTTTGAAAAGAATTACAACCTAAACATGCTTATGAATGTAAAGAGGGATGTCCTAGGTTTGTTTATAATATGGATCACATCAATGCAATACCCGGTATGACACTCCTCAAAGAGGGGCTACACGTGGTATTAACGTACCGGTCATCATATCCATAAATACTTTTTCCGGCCTCGTGAAGGTAATTAAAGCGAGGGTTGGTCTCGACCCCTATTGCATGCTGTTACTCGTCCCTTCCTATCAGTCCTGGAGGAATTTTAGGACTCTATCCTATAAGAAGGAGGTTCTAGTTAGACCCTTAGGTTTAAAGTCAAAATACTAAGACGACATACAATAACAAGTAGGACTTCAATTAAAGGGAGCAAGGAAAACAAACGTAAGGCTCAAATATACCTCCACAGGTAATGCACATATACAACATGACTCATACACAATTAAAGTCTGAATTTAAATCCTATGCATGGTATCTAAGTGATAATAGCATAACCAGATTTATTACAAGACTCAAAAAAGAAGTCTGAATCAAGCTTGCCTACTGATTTTAACATGCTGACAGTTAAACAAAGGCAGTTCTGGTTTTATTTAAGTTATTACCTAAGGCTTGCCTAGGCGTAAAGCAATATGCAGCAGTTATTCCGAGTTATTAAAATAGTTTGGAGATTGTTTATCCTAAAACATGATGTTCTAGTTGATACGAATCTGAGAATGCAGGGATGATTACCAGTTTTATTCAGAAAACATCACAATGTGAAATTATTACTAATTTTTATTACTCTTTCAGGAATCAGTAACGAGGCATCTTAAACAGAATGCAAACAAGATCCTAGAACATGATATCTAATATGCCATGCAGATGGCAGGATTGTTAAAAAATATAATCCCCTAAGGCATGATTTCTAAATGCGCTCAAGAATTGTAGATTTATTGAAGTAAGACTTCTGAAAGTACAAGAGTAACAACTTTTATGCCAATGTTGTTATCGTCCTAGGAGCAGGATTTCTAAGTGATAGACATAAATCATGGATTAGCAAGAAAAATGGGACCTAAGAGCATGATTTCTAATGCATGTATGAACCCTAAGCATAGTTTCTATTGCACAATTAGGAATGTAACCCTAATAACATGTTTTCTACCCTTGACAACTATAACATGCATATTTACCCCCATCCCTTTTCACTAACCAGCCCCAATACTTGTTTACAACAAGTTATTACAGCCCAACATTGAAATGAATTACATAAGTAGCAATAAAAATAAGAAGTTACACTATAAGAAGCCTGATTAGGACTTCCTCTCTGAGTTATGTAATCAATCACCTCAAGTGCCAAGATTGTTTCATAGCTTTTCCTAATATCTAGGTGTGTCAGAGTTCCCTAAGGACCTCAAGGGATCCCGGGGAGTGCTCACACCCAGATTTCATAGCCAAGATAGAGTAAGTGCAGTGTGGAAAGGCCAGCTCTCATGTGTCCAAGTTCAGAGGGAGCTCAAGGGTCCCAAGGCAAGGCTCACACAAAAGGAGCAGAACCTAGTGTTCTAAGAGTATAGTGAAAGTGCAGGATACATGTTTGAAAGGAGTTTGTTTAAAAACTAGATTGACAGGTCCATTTTGAAAGCAATCCGCAACAGAGAGGGTTGAAAGAAGTTGTATTAGTAAGGCAGAGTTCAAACACTTCAGGGTAAGACCACACACAGTAAGTGAATGAATTCAGTAATCACACATGGGGTAAAAGGGGATTTGGGGACACATCTATATATATTGACTACAGACACCTGACCTCAGTAGGAATATTAGGACTGGTAGGGACATGCTCAGAGATAGTTGGTCACTGGCTTAATCACAAACCAATTGTGAAACACATAGAGGAGGGATATGAGATTTGGGATTCACAAAATGGTAAGTGCACAGTAGGTGAAAGAGTACAATCGTCCAGGCATACTTGAATCACATGAATTTAAAGGGAGGGGAATCATATCAGCATGCTGAGATACAAATTCACAACAAGACCACAAGTAAAAGCAGGCCAGAAATAAAAGAAACTAAAGCAAGAATAGAAACATGTTGTTGTTGAGACTTTAAATTAAACTAGGACATACCAGTGAAGATAGAGGTAAACTAAATGAAAGAACCAAGGTTTACAGATGATTAGCCTTGGCTTGCAGCTGGCCAATAGCTGTAGAATAACACAAATGTTTCTTTAAGTGAGAGAGGGATTTTTGGAAGCCAAGTCATGTCTTGTTAATGAAAGACTTAGGGTATTTATAGCTTTGAAAAATAGGTAGAAAATAAGGTAACAAGTAAAGGTTTAGCACAATTATAGAAGTAATCACAATTAGAATCCAATTAATACAAATACTTCCCTTTAATCAAGGAATTACAGCTTAAACGGATACTAACAGGGATAACTAAGGAATGAAAATCAGTTTAGAAAGATTGATTTTTACCATATAAGGGGTAGTAAAAGTATTGAGCATATGATTGAGTCTAACTACAGGATATACTAATTTGAGGAAAGGATTCAGCAAGAATAAAGCACCACAGCAAATAATGGAATGGAATCAATCAACTTAAACAAACGAGTAAAATTTTAGGGGTTTATAAGAAAACCTTGCAATCAAACCGTAATTTAAGGAAATCGGGATCAATCAAGAGGGAGTCATGATTCTGCACTTCGACATATAAATAGAGAAGAATGAACAGGCGTATCAGACATGCAAGGTCAGCCATATTGAAAAATGGAAACAAGAGATGAACAAACTAGATGAACACCATCATATAGAAGTGACACAAGTAGGCTAAGGACTCAGTAGCAAAAGGAACCCATTCGAAGCATGGTGATCAACAGAAACTTAACAAAGTCAAGTAGTCACAGCTAACACATAGAACTAGTGTGAAGAAACCAATCTAACACAAAGAAACAGGTAAAGAAGGTCAGGCCTAGAAACAAGTAAAGAAAACCTTTAAGACTCACTGTAACAAGTGAAGAAAGTCTTTAAGAAATTAGGGTTTTTAACATAGTTGAGTTAAAAAGTGGTAAGAACTTAGAATCGGTCAAGATAAACAAAGGGAAAGGTCTAATCATAGAGAAATCAACCGAAACAGGTATACATACAAATCAAATAAGCAAAGACAGTTCCAGAACCCTGGATAAAACCAAAATAATTAGGGTTTTCAACATGATAAGTCAGGTAGAAGAAAAACATAAACAAACTGTTTAACATAGTAAAAATCATATGATAATACCGAAAATTAGAGAAGAAGTCATTTAAAAAGAGGTTAAGAAACCCTAGTCTTGAAGACGAAGAGTCATTTTGGAAAAAATTGGGAAAAACCTTTGAGGAAAACACTAAAAGCTCATAATATACACATATCTAAAATAGATCTAAAAGAAATCTGAAAATCTTTAGAGTTTAAGGTTTCGGAGAACCCAGAGAATGTGAGAAAACCTTAAAATATTACCGATTTTAGCCGGAAGAGTCACATATCTTACTCAAATGGCCATGGATGGCCGGAAAATGGCATGAGAAACAATGGGAGGCGAGTGAATTGCCTCTGGTTCACTTGAAGGCCTCAAAATGATGACACACATTCAAGAGGGAGCCAAAAGACTGGTAGGTGGCGAGGACACCATGGATTCAGATAGGGAGATGGCCGGAGAAGGTGGATAAGATTCATCGGAGAGGAGGGAAAAGGAGAAGGTTCTAAAGAGAATCAGAGGTAGAGAGAGAGGGAGATGAGTTTCGCTTGAGTGAATGAGAGAATGAGAGGGTTTGCGGGGGAGGGGGGGTCGTTTGGGTTTAATTTAGGAAAGGGGAATGGGGACCGTTGATCTGAATGATCAACGATCAAGATTGAATGGGGTAGGTGGGTCGGGTATGGTTTGGGTTTGGGTCTGGTGGGTTTTTTTAATTGGGTTGGAGGTCCGTTTGATTTAGGCTAGAATTGAAAGCCAATTTTGGATATAAGTTAAATAGCCAGTTTTTCCCTATTTAATTTAAGAAAATAGTAGATAATTTCTAAAAATAATTTTTAAAAATGCTAAAATGGTTTATAATACATAATTAGCAATTTAAAAAATACAGGATCCAATTTTGTACATATAAAACATCATTAAATCTTAAAAGGTCTAATATTGCAATTATGTGTAAATTAGCTTTAAAAATACTAAATATAATTATTAAAATATGTAAGAATTACCTTAGACATATTTTGTCATAAATATAGAAATTCAATAGATTAATTATCAAAATAATAATTTTGGAAATAATTAATGGGTATTTTATGGATAAAAAGGGAGAAAAATAATACATTTAAAACCTTAAATTATGGAAAAAATAATAAAAACGTTGGACTTGCTTATATATGCATATACATGCTATTTTGAAGGTATTTTGCATATTAAAAATATATAGGAAAAAATTGGGTATCAACACAAAGTCCTCAAAAGAGAGGAAAGCAAGTTCATATATAGGGCAAACGGCGATTGTTCACTTACTCTGAAGGCCAATTAATTCTGACTAGGCCATTATCACTATTAGGAAAGTGTACCGGTGGGACCACCTCGGTCACTTCATGGCCAAGCCATACAAATGACGCTATCATACAGCGTTCGAGGGGTTAAGATTCCCATATCAATCTAGCCTCGAGATGGTGCCCAATCTCGAGGGTCTCTGTTACTATAACTATGGGCTCTAAGGAGCCATCATTATCAATCTAGCCTCGAGATGGTGCCCGTATCTCGAGGATCTCCATTACTATAACTATGGTCTCTAAGGAGCCGTCAATGTGAATCTAGCCTCGAGATGGTGCCCGATCTCGAGTGTCTCCACTATCCCAAGTATGGGCTCTAAAAGAGCCGACATCAAAAATAAATAGACTAGCTTTACATAAGCACTGAAAAATAAAATTTGAAGGCTTGAAACAAAAGGGGCTCTTTGCATTCTCAAAAATACATTTACAGAACGTGTCTTTACAAAACTCCCCCAAGGAGCCCATACACAAAAGAAAGAAAAGAAGAAGAAGAAGAGAGGACGACGCGATTCTATTCCTCACCCTCACTACCATCTGAATCACTTCCGGAGACCTCATCTGAAGTAGTTGAAGGTGTTGATTCTTCCTCCAAGGTTTTGGCTTTCTTAATCTCATCAGAGAGATCGACACCTTTGGTGCTCGCTTCCTCGAAGTCCTGCCTCCTAGCTTGTAGACGAGCATAAGTAACGGCCCGGGCCAATTTCTGCTCGGCCTTCTTAGATATCTCCCCGTCTTGATCGTTTGCAGTGGCGGCATCTCTCTTATATGAGGACGCATCTTCATCGGCCTTAGTCTTGTCCACAGATAATACAGTGACCTCCTTCTGAGCACTTCGAAGAAGATCCTGTGTCGAGGCCAACTCTCCCCATAAAAGATCTTTCTCCAAGGCCACGGCCTCATTCTGCCTCTTCAGCTCGAGGATCTCCATATCCTTGGCTGCAACCTCTTCCTGAAATTGCCCCACCAGGGCATCCTTTGCCCAATCTACAAAAGTGGAACAAGATAGTAAGCACCAAGTTATAGGAATAAAAAGATGAACACATGAATGTCGTGTTACCTGCTCAGTAAAGCTAGTCCGTTCTTGGTGCACCCCCTCCAGACTCGCCCGAAGCTCACTCAACTCCTCTTCCTTTTGGGCAGAGGAAGCCTTCAACTCACTAAGCTTCGAGGTGAGCTTCTTGAGCTCCTCCTCACGACATGAGAGCTCATATTGAAGCTTATAAAAGGCTTGGTCATACAATTTCTTGACCTGCAGCAAAGATGTTAGAAAGGAAAGGGTAAGAATTTGAAGTGCAAATGGTATGTCAAGAAGTATTACCTACTTTTGAAGCCCCTCAGCCTTCTCGAGAGCAATTAGAGCATCGAGATATGTGTCCTCGTCGACACCAACAATGTAGTCCTTGAGCGTATCATCCTCTCCTTGATAGGCCCCCACATCGGCAACATCCTCATCCTAGGCATCCCTTATTTCCGCAAATGCAGGGCCTAATTCAATGCCACCTATGACATCAATTTCTATAAGGGTCTCTTCTCGACCCCAAAAAGTTTTGGTTTTAGACCGCCCAAAATCACCAGCCGAGGATTCACCGGCACGGACTGTACCATGTCCGGCTTGAGGCTCGGGGACTGCGCCCAATCCTTCCTCGAGGGTCTATTCAATACGAGTTTGGTCCATATCAGCCACCTCCGACTCGGCAGCTTTCCGACCAACAGCTTGTGGAGGATCAACACTCCGTCTTACTTTTGTACCATAGGGAGATCGCCATCATTGTCATATTCACGAAGACTTGCCACATCAGTCAAAGTCAAGACCGTGGCATCGGTTTTAGGCTTGCGAACTTTGGGTTTCTTTAATTTTGGAGACTCGGTCGATGCCTCCTTCTTCCCCTTCACGAGGAGGAGGTGATCTCATCAACACGCCATCCCCGATGCCTGCACAGGCATGATGCATTAAACTTACCGCCACAAAGAATATATGTAAGAAATTTTGCAACGACAGCAAGAAGTGCTTACCGTGGTTCTTAGCCTGCCACCGCTTGGCCAAATCACATAAAGCACGCTCGCTATAAGGAAAAGCAGAGTCTAACTATCTGATCCATCCGGAAGGTCCTGAACAGCGCCGGGGTACCAAACGGTGGCTACACAATCAAGAAAATATTATTTCAAGAGGGGAAGAAGGGGCAATAAAATGTGCTTGAGGTAGGAACTTACGCTTCATGTTCCATTCCTCCGATAATGGCATCCTATCAGCCAGAATAATGTCCGAGGTTCTTACTCTAACAAACCGTCTCATTCATACCTGGTCCTTATCCTCATCAATGCTCGCAAAGAATGTCTTGGCAGATCAAGGATGAAGCTTGATTAAACCTCGAAAGAGACGGGGGCTATACAATCTAACCAAGTGATTGAGAGTGAAGGTCATTCCCTCGACCCAGTTGGAGAAATATCTAAGCATGTAAACAAACATCCAGAAAGAAGGATATATCTGACCGAGTGTCACTCGGTATTCATGACAAAAGTCAAGAATCACCGGATCTATCGATGGTGAAGAAGGATCTACGGGGCCAAGAGTGAAGGGGTATATGTATACGCTGAGGAAACCAGCTTTGTGCTCTATTATGCATTCCTCAGTTTTGGGGATCTCTACTTGCACTGCCCCCCTATCGACAGTCTATCTTTACTCTCTTACTCTCTTCGTGTTGGTCACCACACTGATGTACCGAGACACGGGCTCGCATCGTCCCGGTGTAGAAGGGGGGTTTTACATGATAAAATCGGAGATCATATCGAAGTGGCCAGGGGTACATTGCTCAATACTTGGAGGCGGTTTTGGTTTGCCCTTGGACGGGCATGATGAAGAAATAGTGCCCTCTTTTTGAGGTACGGTTTTTGAAGTTTTTGCCATGATTACAGCTTAATTTCAAAGAAAGAGGATGAAGAAACAAGCACAGAAAGATGATGGATGCAGAAAGTTGTGAACTTAGATCTAAAGACTTGAAGATATTGTAAAGGTGTGAACGACAAATGAATTGAAGTATTTATAGAAGCCATTTGGGCAACGTTTGGGAAGAGGAAGAGTTGAGTCAATGTTGGTTCGTGGGATTTTCGATAATCGTGTTGACAACGACCTCTGCGCAGCCTTTTGAGTCATGGCATTTAATGCTCTGATGGGATGATATCATAACGGGAGTATCAAAGAGGCAAGAATTCAAGAACGTTTCTTATCATTTCACTCTAAGAAACGCGGGGACTATCTCTATACGACTAAAATCGGAGAGTCCGATTTAATGATCAACATGGCATTTCACAGCCCGTCTTCAGAAGCCTTGAAGCATAGCTCAAGGCTCGACCACGAGGGTTCCCAATGCTCGACCTCGGGGCAGTGCAAATCAGTGGCCATCTTTGAGAAGCGCTAAATTCCCAAAAGGCATGTGGTTAAAGTTGACCAGGTCCACAAGAATAGTACAAGTCTGTATCGTGATATTAAATAGTTGTACCAGCTGTTTTCTTTGTAATAAATGCATATGTACTATGTTGGGATTCCCCCTCCTATATAAAGGGGACCCTTGCCATTTGGTAAAGATACATGATATTCAATATAAGAACATTCTTCATTGCCTTTCCTTTGATTTTATTGCTTACATTTATTATATTTCATTGATTGTTCATCATTTATTATTCATCATTGATCATAAAGAGTCATCATCAAGGCCCTCAGAACTGTTAGTCTTTCATCGATCGTCCCTAATCAAGCCCGTCTAGCTCGACCTCGAGTCCAGAGCAGGCCAGCTTGAGACCCCGATTCGTGGACATTCGGTTTGCATAGCATACTATCCTCAAGATCTTGCTTTACTTTCTTATCTCACACTTAGCATCTATTGCCTAACAACTACCATAAAAATAAATCACATATTTTTAGAACCACAAAATCAAATTCAATTGTAATTACCATTTTCAAGGTAAACAAGTACTCCCTCCGTTCCAATTTATGTGAACCTGTTTGACTGGACTCGGAGTTTAAGAAAAAATGAAGACTTTTATAATTTGTGGTCCTAAATAAGTCAAAAAGGGGACCAGAGTGTTTGTGTGGTTATAAAAATTTCTCACTAAGGGTAGAATTGTAAGTTTAAGCTAAATTGTTACCAAATTTAGAAAGGTGTCATTCTTTTTGGATTAGACCAAAAAGGAAATAGGTTCATATAAACTGGAACAGAGGGAGTATATATTATGTAACTTGTCTTTTGACACATCTTGATTAGTTTCTTTTTTCTCTCAACGGTGGTATTAGCACCTTGTTGTGCTCATTCCATAGGGGTAAGGAAGACTAAAAAAGATATTTCTATATTTTTTTAATGCTATAATAAAATTATAACACATTGCCTTGAATATCTGTTCACAATATTTTGTTTTCAAATTTGAATTAAAAATTTAGGTCACATTTCTATAATATAATTTACAAGAAATTGCCTTAGAAAATATAATTTAGGGCACATTTTGTCTTTTTGAAAATGTATAGTCCTTTCTTAAAAATTTGACAGTAACAATGACAAAAAAAATTATCATACGGGAATATCATCTTTTAAACTAAACACGAAATACGAAAACTAAAATTTTGGTCTTAATTGTTGTCAAGATGTTCCTACTAGTCATGAAAGAATAGAACAACAAAATAAAAATGAAGAACATAATGAGAGGTAAAAAAGGAGTAATAAAATGTACGCATGGTGGGCGATTGTGTTTTACCTTTTAAGAAAAATCTGGTTGTGTCATTTCAAGGAGAAATTTATTCCACTTTAGAATTGTTCAGGGGGATAATAAGGCTCGTAAAGGAAATGTGTGTAGTTGGAACTTTGGTCATTAGTTGAGGGGGTACTTATGCCTTTTTCCATCCAATTAGTTTGTTTGCTTTATGCTATTCTCACGGCAGAAATACCCTAATAGACATTCGTACTTGTTCCCATTTGACATTCCGGTGCCCTTACTCTATTAAATTTCAAGTGAACACCTGAACTTGTTCAAACATAATATTCTAAACACCTCCACGGTTGTGTGTGGCTCACTTGCTTGACGTGGATGACATATCAATGTCTCTGTCAGATTTTTATGATAAAAAAACAATTTACTTTTTTCACATTATTTAAAAATTATCTAATTTATTTTCATGTTTTACTTCTTTATCTACTTCATTTTTCCTTCAGGAAAAGCACCCTTCTTCGGTCACACCATTGATGGAGAGTTCCATTACATATTTACTTCAAAATTATAGATAAATAAACATGACCCATCAAATATCTTTATTCAATTTTTTCACGATCCAAGTTCTCCCTTCGTGAACCGTCGTGACTACACCTAGTCTCTGCGACTAGGTAAGCCTAACATTTTGCGGAAAAGGAACGAAATATTAAAGCTATCACCTAACAGGTAAATTTAAACAAGGAAATACGATGTCGCTCGGCCAGAGCAATAATCACTTTCGAAGAATACATAAACACTCCCAAAACACGGAATGTCATAAGTCACAAGCTAAAGAAAGAAACAGTGCGCCCATACTCCAGAGTTTAATAAAAGAAGAAAATACAAGAAGTGTTTGACATGGAGTGGAATAGATAGGGATTTCAAGGTCTGCAAACATGGCAGATATATATTGAAGTCTCTACAACTGGCTCGCCTCACTGGATATGTGGCTGATAAATGGTATATGGATCTGCACACGAAAAACATGTGCAGGAAAGGGCATGAGTACACTACAACGGTACCCAGTAAGTGTCAAGCCTAACCTCGGTCGAGTAGTGATGAGATCATGTTAGGGCCCTACTAGAATAAATATGATGAAATAAGACAGAAAGAACATTACAGTAAAATAAGTATGGAAATCTAATAGGAATAGAACTCAATGGAAAACAATAACTCAAAACACAGTAATAGCAACAAGGGGATCTCCCATGATACCGTCCCGTAGTCCCAAACGTAAATGTGCAGGAGGATCTCCCAAGATACCGTTCCGTAGTCCCAAAGTAAATATGTAGTGCTGGGATATCTTCCAGAATACCATTTCGTAGTCCCAACGTAAATATGTAGCTCAACCAATATAAACAATAGTTTCAACAAGGAAATCTACAGTTTAGACTAAGTTCAACATGCTGCACAAAGTTCAATTAGACGTTTAAAACACTTAGGCATGCGTTTCAAATCTAGACAAGGTAATTACATATGCTAGTGTAGTTTCAACAAGGAAAAACAGGTTGAGACTTAGTGAAAAAATGAAGTTTTACAACAAATAGCCCATGTACGTACTTGTTACCCCACGTACACGGCGCTCATATATCAAACAGTACCAAAATCCTAGGGAAGTTCCCCCACACAAGGTCAGGCAAGCCACTTACCTCGAACCAAGCTCAAACCAATCTGTAATAATGCTCCTTCCACGAATATCCATCTTCGGATGGCCCTAATCTAGCCAAATCATTTACATACGTAAATATAGATACAAGCAACTAATCAAGCTAATGAAATCAAAGCTAAGGTAAGAAAATAGAAAAACGCCCAAAAAGCCTCCTCGGTCCCACATCTAAAAATTGGGTAATAGTCACAAATTATGAACACCCATTCACTCACAAGTTCACTCGTACCAAAATTATCCAAATCAGATGTCTTATCCCATTCAAAACTCAGAAAATTGATTGGAAAACTTTTTCCCCATTTTCCCAACTTTCTCACTGAAATTCCTTGATTAAATGAAGAAAACAACAATAGATTAATAAAATGAAACAAAAATCGCGTAAGGAAACGTTATCCACAAGCTTCCTCTGAAAATCCCTCGAAATTTTGCCTCAATCCGAGATCTTTAGGTCCAAATTGGAGAATGAAATCAGACCCTCAATTTTCCCCATTTCTTCCAGTTAAACCGCACCTGCGGACCCTTCTTCGCATATGCGGTACAGCACCTAGGAAATTCCATCGCAGGTGCGGAATTCACTTAAGTTTGTAGGGACCACATATGCGAGCACTGGGCCACACCTGCGAGCCCGTTCTTGCAGTCCCCAACTTCTTATGTGCCCCCGCTTTTGTGGAGCCCTCATCGCATCTGTCGACCCAGCTAGATAGGGTCCATATCCGCTTTTGCGTTTCCTTAGCCGCTTCTGCGGCTCCGCACCTACGGCCCAAAGTGCGCAAGTGCGAAAACACCAAGTGCAACAACTTCAGTAAATTGCATAATCTCAAACTAATCCATTAAATACCCGAAACTCATCTGAGGACCCCGGGACCTCAACCAAATCACCCTCCAATCCAAACTTAATGACCTTGAAACTTAAAATATCCATAACCGCTACCGAAACCAACTAAACCGCGTCCAATTGAACTTAAATTTTGCACACAAGTCATATTCAACACTACAGACCTACTCCAACTTCCAGAATCGGATTGCTATCCCGATATAAAAAATTTCACCACTGGCCCAAAACTCCAAAAATTTGACTTTCGTCATTTCAAGCCTAAATGAGCTACGGACCTCAAAAACACAATCCGGACATGCCCCTAAGCCAAAAATCACCCAACAGAGCTAACAAAATTGGCAAAACTCCATTCCATAATCGTCTTCACACTGATCCGACTACGGTCCAAATTCTAAGACTTAAGCCTCCGTTTAGGGACTAAGTATCCCAAAACACTCCAAAACCTAAAATGAAAGCTCCCGGCAACTCACAATAGCAGAAAATAGATACGGGGAAAGTAGTTAATAGGGGATCGGGACTCTAACTCTCAAAACGGTCGGCCGGGTCGTTACATCCTCCCCCTCTTAAAACATTCTTTCATCCTCAAACGAGCATAGAGGCATGTTTGAAGTGGTGAAAATATGAGTATAACGGTTTCGCATATCCTGCTCGGTCTCCCAAGTCACCTCCTTAGCCGGCTGACCCCGCCACTAAACCTTTACTGATGCAATGTTCTTTGACCTCAGCTTTCTAACCTGTTTGTCCAATATATCCACTGGCTTTTCAACATAAAATATATCCTTGTCCAACTGGACTAAGCTGATATCCAACACGTGAGACGGATCACCATGATACCTCTAGAGCATCGAAACATGAAAGGCCGGATGAACTCCTGCCAAGCTAGGAGGTAAGGCAAGCTCATAAGCAACCTCCCCAACACGATGCAACACCTCAAAGGGACCAATAAACCTTGGGCTCAACTTGCCCCTCTTTCTGAATCTCATAACACCCTTGATAGGCAAAACCCGAAGCAACACCCGCTCTTCAACCATAAATGAAACATCGCAAACCTTTCGGTCCGCATAACTCTTCTGTCTGGACTGGGATATGCGAAGTCTATCCTGAATCACCTTAAACCTCTCCAAGGCATTTTGAACCAAGTCTATTCCCAATAATCTATCCTCACCCAGCTCGAACCAACCCATTGGGAATAGACCGCCTACCATATAGAGCCTCATACAGTACTATATGAATGTTGGACTGGTAATTGTTATTTTAGGCAAACTCCGCAAGTGGAAAGAATTGATCCCAAGAACCTCCAAACTCCATCACACAAGCACAGAGAATATCCTTAAGAATCTGAATAGTGCGCTCGGAATGCCTGTCCGTCTAAGGGTGAAATGTTGTGCTCAACTCCACCCAAGTACTCAACTCCTGCTGTATGACTCTCCAAAATAGTTATGTAAACTGTGTGCCCTAGTCGGAGATGATAGATACCAGCATGCCATGAAGTCTGACAATCTCACAGATATAAACTCAAGCCAACCACTTGGAAGAATATGTGGTCTTCACAGGAAGGAAATGGGCTTAGTTGGTCAGCCTATCCACAATCACCCAAACTGCATCAAACTTTTGCTGAGTCCGTGGGAGTCCAACAATGAAATCCATAGTGATCCGCTCCCATTTCCACTCTGGAATCTCTAGCTTCTGAAGCAATCCAACCGGTCGTTAATTCTCATATTTTCACCTGCTGGAAATTTAGGCGCTGAGCAACATACTCCACTAAATTGTTCTTCATCATCCTCCACTAGTAATGCTGCCTCAATTCCTGATACATCTTCGCGGCACCTGGATGAATAGTGTACCGCGAGCTGTGAGCCTCCTGAAGAATCAACTTACGCAAACCGTCCATATTAGGCACACATAGTCTGCCCTGCATCCGCAAAGCACCATTTTCCCCAATAGTGACCTCCTTAGCATCATCGTGCTAACCGTGTCCTTAAGGACAAGCATATGGGGGTCAACATATTGACGCTCCCTGATACGATCATAAAGAGAAGACCGGGAGACCACACATGCCAACACTTGACTCGATTCAAAAACATTCAGTCTCACAAACTGGTTGGCTAAGGCCTGAACATCCAACGCCATGGCCTCTTTGCCGCTGGTAGATAAGCCAAACTCTCTGCCCGGCGACTCAAAGCATCTACCAACATATTGGCCTTCCCCGGGTGGTATAAAATAGTGATATCATAATCCTTAAGCAAATCTAACCACCTCCTCTGACATAAATTAAGATACTTCATCTTGAATAGATACTGCAAACTTCGGTGATCAGTACAGATCTCGCAAGGAACCCCGTACAAATATTGCCTCCAAATCTTTAAGGCATGAACAATATCAGCTAACTCAAGGTCGTGGATAGGATAATTCTTTTCATACACCTTCAGCTACCTGGATGCGTAGGCAATCACCCTACGGTCCTGCATCAACACCGCGTTGAGGCCAACTCACGACGCATCACAATAAATTATATAAGACCCCTAACCTGATGGTAATACCAATACTGGAGCTGTAGTCAAAGTTGTCTTGAGCTTCTGAAAGTTCTCCTCACACTCTTCCGTCCACCTGAACAGAGCACCCTTCTAGGTCAGACTAGTAATAAGTGCTGCAATAAACAAGAATCCCTCAACACATCGAAGGTAATAACCTTCCAAACCAAGAAAACTCCGGATCTCTATAGCTGAGGATGGCCTAGGCCAACTCTACACTGCCTCCACCTTCTTCGGATCCACCTTGATCCCCACTCAATACCATATGACCCAATAATGCCACGGAATCTAACCAGAACTCGCAGTTTGAGAACTTTGCATATAGTTTCTTTTCTCTCAAGGTTTGAAGCACATTTCTCAGGTGCTGCTCATGACCCTCCCGACTCTGGGAGTACACCAGAATGTCATCAATAAAGACAATGACTAACGTGTCAAGATAAGGCCGAAACACACTATGCATCAAATGCATAAATATTGCTGGGGTGTTGGTCAGCCCAAATTACATAACAAGGAACTCGTAATGACCATACCGAGTCCTGAAAGCAGTATTTGGGATATATGGCTGCCGAATCTTCAACTGATGATAACCCGAATGCAAATCAATCTTGGAGAACACTTGGGTACCCTGCAATTGATTAAATAGGTCATCAATACGAGGCAAAGGATACCAGTTCTTCACTGTAACTTTGTTCAACTAGCGATAATTAATGCACATACGCATAGAACCATCTTTTTTCTTCACAAACAAGACAGGAGCACCCCAAGGTGACACACTGGGCTGAGCGAAACCCTTACCAAGCAATTCCTATAATTGTTCCTTCAACTCCTTCAACTTAGGAGGGGCCATATGATAAGGAGGAATAGACATGGGCTGAGTGCCCAACAACAAATTAATGCCAAAATCAATATCTCTGTCGGGTGACATGCCCGGAAGATCAGCTGGAAATACATCAGGTAAATCCCTTACTATTAAAACTGAATCAATTGTAGGGGTATCAATACTGACATCTCTTGCATAAGCTAGATACCTGTCACACCCCTTCTTAACCATTCGCTGAGCTTTAAGATATTAAATAACTCTACTGGGAGTGTATCTCAGGTACCTCTCGACTCTAATCGCGGTACACCTGGCATAGCCAGCGTCACGGTTTTGGCATGACAATCAAGAATAGCATAATGGGGTGACAACCAGTCCATGCCCAAAATAACATCAAAATCTACCATGCTGAGCAATTATAAATCGGCTCTGGTCTCAAACCACTAAGAGCAATCAAACTCAACCGATAAATGCGGTCCACAACAAAAGAATCTCCCATGGGAGTAGACACATAAACAGGGGAACTCAAAGAATCCCGAGATACGCCCAAATGCGGGGAAAAATAAGAGGACACATAGGAATAAGTGGAGCCTAGATCGAATAGAACTGATGCATCTCTATGATAGACCGGAACAATACCTATAATGACAGAATTGGTAGCATCAACCTCTATACGAGTAGGAAAGGAATAGTATCTAGCTTGGCCTCCCTCTCTGGGGCGACCTCTACCACCCCAACCTCCACCTCGGACAGTTGAGCAGGTGGGGTGGTAGTTGGTGTTGTAATAATAGCATGAGAACCTAGTGGAGCATGTTGTGGCTGAGAAGTCTATAGAGGTGCACCCCTCCTAAGTTTGGGGTAATCCCTCACCATATGACGGGTGTCACCACATTCAAAACAAGCTCTAAGAGGACGTGGTGGATGTGGCAGGCTCGGGCCAGGTCTGCTGGACTGACCATTGATGGCACCCCGTGTAGGAGGCACACTAGATACTAGAGGTGCATAATAAGGCTCATGAGGTCTAGGAGGAGCTGCAATGCCACTGGCAGCTAGAAGAGCTGAATAAATGGGACGACTCACATAACCCTTACCATGACGAATTGCCGCTGGGGCACGGTCATCAGAATAATGGCCCGACTATCGAGACCTCTTTGCGCCTCTCTCCTCCCTATCTCGAGCAAGCATGCCCTCCACTCTTCTAGCAATACTCACCCCCTGCTGATACGTGATATCCATATCTAACTCTCGGGCCAAGCTAGTATGGATGTTGGGAATGAGTCCCTCAATAAATCGGCTAACCCTCTCTTGAACTGTAGAAACCAAGGCCGGTGCATGTCTAGCCAAGTCACTGAAACGGACTGCATACTCTGAAACTGGCATACTACCCTGTCACAACAGCTCAAACTCCATGCACCATGTGTCCTTGAGGCTCTGAGGGACATACTCCCTCAAAAACATATTCGAGAACTGAATCCATGTAAGGGAAGCTGCCTTAGCCGGACTGTCCAACTCAAAAGTACGCCACTACTGATAGGCTGCCTCTCGAAGCTAGAAGGCAGTGAAAGAAACCCCACTCGACTCTGATATGCCCATAGTACGGAGGATATAGTGGAAATTCTCCAGAAATCCCTGAGCATCCTCTAATGCTAGACCACTGAATGTAGGAGGGTCGTACTACTTGTACCTCTCAAGCCTCTGCTGCTCCTCCTCTGAAATTGCTGCCCTACCCTCGGGCTGAGTTGGGGCTACAGGCAGTATCGGTATAACCTCTGGGATCTTATCAACCTGAACCTGCTTCTCTGGGATGGGGGCAACAGGAGTTTGTGCTCCTCCCCCGGCCTGAGATGTGGCTGCAGCAAGGGGAATCAACCTTGTTTGATCTAGAGTGTTGTACATGGTCATAAACTCTGCAAGGGTCTCCTAAAGAGCTGGAGTAGTAGTAGTAGTAGGCATATCAAGTGTTTGTGCTCGGCTGGAGCTACTGAAAGCTCCTCTGTAGCAGCTCGCCAGAGTGCTCTGGCTGCACCACGTGCGCGTCCTTGACCTCTACCCTGACCCCAGCCTCTAGCGGCTCTTGCAGGGGGCACAGAGTGCCTGGTCATCTCCGGTAGCACGTGTCTTCATCATCTGTGAGAGAATAGAAGACAGAAGTTAATAATTTTGAAGTCAATAATCTCGCACGACAAGGAACCAAATGAAGTGGAATTTTCCTAACAGCTCCACAGCCTTTCGAAGATAAGTACAGACGTCTCTGTACTAATCCGCGAGACTCTAATAAACCAGCTTGTGACTCACGACTCCTATGAACCTAGAGCTTTGATACCAACTTGTCACGACCCATGTTCTCCCTCCGTGAACCGTCGTGATGGCACCTAGTCTCTACGACTAGGTAACCCTAACATTATGCGGAAAAGGAACGAAACATAAAAGCTATAAACTAACAGGTAAATTTAAACAAGGAAAAATGATACCGCTTGGATTGAGCAATAATCACTTTCGAAAAAAACATAAACTCTCCCAAAACCCGGAATGTCATAAGTCACAAGCTAAAGAAAGAAACTGTATGCCCATACTCCAGAGTCTAATAAAAGAAGAAAATACAAGAAGTGTTTGACATGGGAAGGAATAGATAGGGACTTCGAGGTCTGCGGATGCGGCAGATATACCTTGAAGTCTCTACAGCTCGCTCGCCTCAATGGAAATGCGGCTAATAAGAGTTACATGGATCTGCACAAGAAAAACATGTGCAGTAAAGGGCATGAGTACACCACAACGGTACATAGTAAGTGTCAAGCCTAACCTCAGTCGAGTAGTGACGAGATGAGGTTAGTGCCCTACTGGTATAAATATAATGAAATAAGACAGAAAGAATATTATAGTAAAATAAGTACATAAATCTAACAGGAATAGAACTCAGTGGAAGCCAACAGCTCATAACACAGTAATAGCAACAGGGGGATCTCCCGGGATACCATCTTGTAGTCTCAAACGTAAATGTGTAGGGGGAATCTCCCAGAATACCGTTTTGTAGTCCCAAAGTAAATTTGTAGTGCTGGGTGATCTCCAGGAATACTATTCCATAATTCCAAAGTAAATATGCAGTATAGGGGTATCTCCCGGAATACCGTTCTATAGTCCCAAAGTAAATATGCAGGTCAACCAATATAAACAACAATTTCAACAAGGAAATGTACAGTTTAGACTAAGTTCACATCCATGAAAAAATACAAAAAGTTCACTAAACATGCTGCACATAGTTCAATTATACAGTTAAAACACGTAGGCATGCTTTTCGAATCTAAACAAGGTAATTACATATGCTAGCGTAGTTTCAACAAGGAAAACCATGTTAAGACTTAGTGAAAAATAGAGTTCTACAACAAGTAGCCCGTGTACATACTCGTCACCCCACGTACACTGCGCTCATATATCAAATAATACCAAAATCCTAGGGGAGTTTCCCTACACAAGATTAGGCAAGCCACTTACCTCTAACCAAGCTCAAATCAATCTCTAATAATGCTCCTTCCATGAATTCCGGCTATGGATGGCCCAAATCTAGCCAAATCAAATACATAATGTAAATATAGCTACAAGCAACTAATCTAGCTAATGAAATCAAAGTTAATGCAAGAAAATAGAAAAACGCCCAAAAATCCTCCTCGGTCCCACGTCTTGGAATTGGGTAAAAGTCAAAAATTATGAACACCCATTCACTCACGAGTTCACTTGTACCAAAATTATCCAAATCCGATGTCAAAATCCCATTCAAAACTCAAGAATTCGATTGGGGAACTTTTCTTCCATTTTCCCAACTTTCTCACTCAAATTCCTTGATTAAATGAAGAAAACAACAATAGATTAATGAAATGCAACCAAAATCGAGTAAGGAAGCATTACCCACAAGCTTCCTCTGAAAATCCCTCGAAATTTCGCCTCAATCCGAGCTCTCTAGGTCAAAAATGGAGAATAAAATCAAACCCTCGATTTTGCCCTTTTTTTGCCAGTCAAACAGGTCCTTCGGACCCTTCTTCGCACATGCGGATACTCCATCGCAGGTGCGGAATTCACTTATATGGGCTGGGACCGCATCTGCGTGCACTGGGCCACACCTGCGAGCCTGCTCCTGTGGTCCCCAACTGCTTCTGTGCCTCCGCTCCTGCGGACCCCTCATCGCATATGCGAACAACTGGACAGGGTCCATACTGCTTCTGCGGCTCCGCATCTGCGGTCCAAAATGCGTAGGTGCAAAAACACCAGGTGCAGCAATGTCAGCAAATTGTATAAGTCTTAACCAATCCGTTAAGTACCGTAAACTCACCCAAAACCCCTGGGACCTCAACCAAACATACCATCCAATCCTACAACATCATATGAACTTAGTAAAGCCCTCAAATCATATCAAATAATGCTAAAAAACACAATTTACCCTCCAATGCAAACTTAATGAACTTGAAACTTCAAATTTCTATAAACTATGCCGAAACCAACTAAACCACGTCTGATTAACCTCAAATTTTGCACACAAGCCATATTCAACACTACAGACCTATTCCAACTTCTGGAATCAAATTTTGGTCCCGATATAAAAAAATTCACTACCGGCCCAAAATTCCAAAAATTTGACTTTCGCCATTTCAAGCTAACTGACCTCAAAAACACAATCTGGGCACGCCACCTAAGCCCAACATCACCCAATAGAGCTAATGTAATCGACGAACTCCATTCCGGAGACTTCTTCACAGTCATCCGACTACGGTCCAAATTCTTAGAATCAAGCCTCCGATTCAGGACTAAGTGTCCCAAAACACTCCAGACCCAAAATGAAAGCTTCCGGCAAGTCACAATAGCAGAAAATAGATATGGGAAAAGCAGTTAATAGGGAATCAGGGCTCTAACTCTCAAAACGATCGGCTGGGTCATTACAAATTTGAAGAAAATTTGAATATTTATTTAATAAATATCACCAATAAGACCATGACGATACCTTTTTTCAGTGACTATCCCATAGAAGTTCCAATACAAACTTAAAAATTACAACAAAATTAGCCAATTTGAAGAAAGTTGGAATCTTTATTTACAAATCATGGTTCTTACAACTTTAACTTTAAGGAAATTATGACGTACCCTGTGATTGAGAGTAAATGGGAATAAGGAGAACAAAGTCAGAATCAAATACGCATGTAAATTAGACTTTAACTTTTTTATAAAAATTCTTTTTTTCTTTTTTTACAGAAAGTCAATCAATTGAATAGAAAGTTTGAGGAACACTTAATTTGTAATACTACATAGGAATAACTGAAAAGGCGACGAAGTGCGGAATACCCATAGATAACACCATCACAAAAAACTCCAAATCGGAGATTGAAAATACTTGACCAAAAGAATCTATTTCTTCCTGTACAAAAGTCAAATCCCAACCTTCTAAGTAGCTAAAATAGAGAATCAATGAATCTTCCTAAGTTTCATTTGAACTCCACTGGAAGAATGAAGAGAGAAATAAGATGATGAAGAGAAGAATGGAGGGGTAGAAGAAGAGAAATGAGGGATGGGGGGACGGACGACACTAACGAGGGAGGAGAAAGAAGGACACTCTTCAGCCCTTCTTTTTCTTCTCTCTTTTTAACTTTAATTTCTGCTTTTACTTTTTATTTTTTCCTTATCTTAATCTTTTAAATCAAAATTACCAGTGCTCACTCTCTTCATTCGCGTGCATTATACACTTATTGTCCAGCTCAGTTTAGTCAATGCCACATAAGTTTGGTTATCGGTTGGAGGGGGTCTAAAATAATATATTTAATCAAGTTTAGGTATCCACCTGAAATTTATAGAGAAAGGGGACCGGGATGTCAAATGGGAACAAGTACGGGTGTCTATTAGAGTATTCTGCCTATTTTCACTGATTGATTATTTTGTGTTTGGGAAAATTATAGATCAAGCTCAGTTCTACCTCATGGGTAATGACATCTCTGATGTGCTATACAAGCTAGTGCATCATGCCATATGTATTCCCATATAAATTCCCAACTCCCGTACATGCAAATTCAGAAAATATGCGTATATAATATACTATTGCATCTATAATTTCATCAATTAGTTCTCTCTAAAACATCCATAAGTCAATTGGAAATCATGTCATTTATCATAAAACTAAGTGATAAAGAGGCTATCACTCACCTTATATATGGCCTTAAACCTGCTTGGGGTCGACTCAAACAACTTCGAATAAACACTACTAGGAATTCGGAAAATACCGACCACAAAAACCAACCAATGTTGGTCGATTATGGTTAATTACCAACCAAAACCGTCCAAACACGCATGGTCGATATTTTGATGGTCATTTTAACATACCGACCAACCTTGGTCGGTATGTTAAAACGACCATCTGAAGAATTTAAAACATTTACCGACCAAAGTTGGTCGGTGTATTTAAATTATGTTTTTTATTAATTATTAAATTTGAAAAATTACCCACCAAAGTTGGTCAGTAAATGAAAATATATATTTTTTTTAAAAAATTAAAATTTAACAATACCGACCAAAGTTGGTCGGTAATGTTGAATTTTGGGAATTCCTTGTTCATTAACCAACCAACTTTGGTCGGTAATTGTAAATTTTTTATTTTTTTAATGATTACCGACCAACTTTGGTCGATTTTCTAGGTTTTAATTTGGCATAAAATGCCTATTTTGGCAGCTACACCACCTGCCAGTATACCAATACACCTAATAGCAACATAAAACAACAACAACAACAACAACAACAACAACAATCAATAAATACATTAAAACTAACAAATTAAAGTTCAATTGAACATAAAAATCTAAAACCAAGTTAAAACTTTTTACAACTAGTTCAAAACGGGTTCTATTTGTCTAGTTCAAACTATACAAAGTCAAGGAGTGTTTTGTACAACATCATTATCACCGTTTGATGAACTTTCATCTACAAGACGGTATAGAGAAGGGTCTTGTGGAGGAAGAGAAGAACGATTATGGGGAGGATAGGAGGAACGATCACGGGGAGGACGGGAGAAACGATCACGTGCAGGTCGAGCCTCTGGAGATGACTCATGAGACCAGGGCAACGGAAAAACTCTAGTAGACAGGAGAGTTCTGATCTGAGCTTGCATGCCAAGGAATTGAGTATCTCTAACCCTTTCTCTTTCCTTGTCCGCTTCTAGCTCGGATGTGAGCTTTGTCACAGTCTCCCGCATAGCGGAGAGGCTCTCCCTATTAAGTTGCTCGCCTTGCGAGGAAGTTCCTATTCTTTGCATTCCATAATTATAGTGATGGAACGTTTTTGTAGGAATCCCGTATACCTTCCCCCATTTTGGACCTCCAGCAGACTCCATCATTTTCTCACTTGTTTGAGCTTCATCAGTTGATTCTTCGGCCTTATTTTCCATAATTGTTACTTCATTTATATCAACTTCTTCCAATATGCGTTCAGGATATTCAAATCATTTTCTTACTGATCGTCCACTATTTGGTGAACACTGGAGATATCGTTTTGATATGCAACATCTAACACATTCTCGACTTTCACCCTACCTACAGGATTAGTTTTTATTACAACACACCAATCGGACTTACTCCGCCGCAATGGATAAGGAGCATAATACACTTGCCTAACATTATGTGTAATTATGAAAGGATCATAGTGATCATACTCCCTCGTATGATTAACCTCACATATGTTGTATTGGTTGTGTACTCTTGTACCTCTTGTTGGATTTGGGTCAAACCACTTGCATCTAAAGAATATCAATTTCTTATATGGCCAACCTGTATATTCTAGTTCTATTATTTCATTGAGCACACCATATTAATCAATATCTTCAACTTGGTTGTCATCACCACCTTGAACCCACACCCCGCTGTTGTTGTTATTTTTATTTTTAGATCAATTCTCTGTATGGAACTTATAACCATTCACTACGTACTTAGACATTGTTGTGACCTGAAGCATAGGTCCCCAAGATATATCTATCCAAAATTAATTTACACCATTATTTTGATTATTTACCTACATAATATTAAAAAAATTCATAAGTTAGCATAACTAGTGTTAGAACATTATGAGGATAAACATACAAATTATTTGAACCACAGATCAAATCTCGTATATACAGCATCATGGCCAAATTGACCCATGGAGTGACTGTGACACATCAAATATTTTTAGTAGTTGCATCAAGATGTAATCACAGTAAATTTTATATTTTGATAACTAATAAATCAATACTTGAGAAGTGGTATATCATCGGGACAATTTAGCAACACATGAAGTGTAGCTAACTTGTACTCCATATCACTCAAATTTCTCTTTGTAACATCCTTAGAACATTGGCCTGATTGATTGAATATGGACATTGGTGGATATAATAGATCATTCACACATTCGACCTTGTGCCTATTGGGCCTATTCCTAGAACATGACACGTTACTTTTAAAATAATAAGAACAAAAATGAGCAGTTTCCTTTGCAAGATAAGCTTCGCATATAGATCCTTCAATCCTATTCCTCTGCTTAACAAATTGTTTGCATTTTCCAATTGTCCTACATAATGTCATGTTAGCCAAGAATATTTAAATAAAATAGAAAATTACATCAAACTTATAATATTACCTCTCAAAGGGATACATCCATATGTATTGAACAGGCCCTCCAAGTTGTGCCTCGTGTACAAGGTGGATTGGAGGTGTTCAATCACATCAAAAAAATCACATGGAAATATTTTTACCATCTTACTAGAAGTTACACGAATGTTTTGATCCATTCGGAGTAAGTTTTCTTCCCTTAATGTGGTAGAACACAAGTCTTTGAAAAAAAACTAATCTCTGCTATAGGTTTCCAGATTCTTTCAGGCAAACCACAAAATGCAATAGGCACTAATGTCTCCATGAAAATATGACATCATGACTTTTCAAATGGCTCAACTTCCCTACCTTCATATCTACCTTTTTCCAAGATTCGATGCATAACCCTCAGTCATCTTCAATTTCGTAACCCAATCACAAATTTGTCATCTTTCCTCCAAAGTGAATGTGTAAATTGCTTTGGGATTGAACATCTTACCATTGTTTGTTGTCTGCAAGTATGATCCAGGACGCCTGCAATATTTTTGTAAGTCCATTCTAGCCTTCGGGTTATCCTTTGTCTTACCTTTAACATCCATCACTGTGTTGAACAAATTGTCAAAATAATTCTTCTCAATATGCATGACATCAAGGTTGTGACAGAGAAGATTATTCTTCCAATAAGGCAACAACCAAAATATACTTTGTTTCATCCAATTATGAGTAACACCATAATAGGGGAATCTATAAGGTGGAGCTTCAGTAATTTTACTGAAGTTCTGGACGCTCTCCTAAATTTCCTCACCTGAAAGTATCGGAGGTGGAGAATCATATTCCATTTTATTCTTTTGAATGCATTTTTCATCCTTCTAAACTCTTGATCATGAGGCAAGAATTGATAATGGCAATCAAACCATGATTGCTTTCGGCCATGTTTCAAAGTGAACGCTTTACTATTTTCCATGCAGTAAGGACAAGCTAGCTTCCCAGCAATCATCCACTTAAACAACATTCCATACGCAGGAAAATCATTAATAGTCCACATTAAATTAGCACTCAAATTGAAATTTTGCTTGGTTGATATGTTATATGTTTCAACACCAAATACCACAATTGTTTTAGCTCATCAATCAAAGGTTGCAAATATACATCAATCAAACTTTTCGGATTACGTTGACCAGGGATAATACAATTTAAGAATATATATGGTCTAGTCATACACAACTCGAGTGGTAGATTATAAGGTGTCAAAAAGGCAGGCCAACATGAATATTGTGTCGCAGATATAGAAAAAGGCGTGAAGCCATCCACAGATAGACCTAACTGAATGTTCCTTGGTTCACTAGCAAAATCTGGATATGTTAACTCATCGACGCATATAACCTCTTTAACCTAGGTATAAAAGGTAAATAATGTATCGCCTTGGTAGCGACCATATTCTCCGCTAGAAAGCTTCTTGAAATGAGGTTTTTCGCAAAATTTACAACTGTATAAAGCTGCATCATCTTTATAATATAACATGCAACCATCTTCACAACAATCAATTCTCATTGTTGAAAGTCTCAACTTAGAAACTAATCTTTTTGCCTTACAGAAATCACTAGGTAAGTTGATATTAGGGTCAATTAGTTCACTCATAAGGTCAATGAAAGAGTCCATGGCTGCTTGGGAAATATTCCTATTAGATTTGATACTTAGTAATCTAACTGCAACAGATAGCTCAGAGTGTGGACTTCCTTCACGTAGTGGACGACTAGCTTTCTCTAACTGTTCATAAAAACATTTTGCGTCACCATTAGAAGTTTGTTCAACATTTTGTTGGGCTCACCCCCAAAGTACATCCCAAAAGCATTCGCAACCATATCCTAAATTCTAGAATCAAGATTTGTATTCTCCACCGACCTACTACTTTCACCAACAACCATGTTATGAAATTGTGATAACCCAAAAGATCATCTCTTATTTTAGAATTTAAATCTGTGTTATGAGGCTTTAAATCTTACCTCAATTTGCGTCCGGGTATATATCCAAAAAGCCTTTATGTGAAAATTTGAGAAAAATGCTAAATTTCGCCTTTAAAATTGAATTAAGTTAACTTCGATTAACATTTTGGATAAATGGACCCGGACCAATAATATAACGGTTCCGGAGGGTCCATAGAAATATATGGGACTTGTGCATAAGCCCGGAATTAAATTCAGAGGTCCCTAGCCCGAGAAATGAATTTTTGAAGAAAATTGTTTAACTAAAAATATAATGATTCTTGGAAATTTAACGATACTTGTTTTCGATGGTATAGGACCCGTATTTTTGTTTGGAGCTGAGTACAAGTTTAATATTGTATCTAAGTTATGTCTGTAAAATTTGGTAAGAAACGGAGTTTATATGATGTGATTTGGACCCTCGGTTGTGAAAATGGAAACTTTAAAGTTCTTGAGATTTTTCCTTGTTTTTGATGCTAAATTCGTAGTTTTAGGTGTTATTTTGGTTATTTGATCATGTGATCAAGTCTGTATGATATTTTTAGACTTGTGTACATGTTTCGTTTGGAGCCTCGAGGGCTCGGGTGAGTTTCGAATAGGCTTCACTATGGTTTGGACTTAGAAAATCTGGTGTGAGATTGTTGTATCTGGTGTTTGTTGCATTGTTCTTCACGTTGGCGTAGTCACTCTGACGATCGCGAAGGGGAAACTGGGCTAGGGAAGGGTCTTACTCTACGTAAACATGAGACCAAGGTCGCGAACACGGAGCATCGGGAGGAACTGCTCTACGCAAACGCGACCGGTCAACCGCGAATGCGTAGCTTTTGGAGGGCTGGCCAGGGGTCCTAGGGAAACCCTACACGAACGCGAACCCCTTATTGTGAACGTGAAGGTAGGGCGGGCTAAACCTTCACAAACGTGTATCCTTTCCCCCGTTCGCGTAAGTCCTTAGGAGGTTGCTCTTTGCGAACGTGACAGTGCTCACGCGATCGCAATGAACACTATCGCCCAACACTTAAAACAGAAGCAGAAACGGGAAAAGGGCCATAATTTCATATTTTCAAAAACTAGAAGGAATAGAGGCGATTTTCAAGAGACAAGTTCTTCCCCAAAGTGTTGGTATATGATTCTAAACCACTTCCTTTCAATTATCCATTGCATTTCATCAATCTTCATCCAAAAATCTAGGGTTTTCATGGTAGAAATTGAGAATTTGGGTAGAATTAGAGCTTTTTATAAAATTGGGATTTAGACCTCGATTTGGGGTCGGATTCTGAAACTAATTGCATATTCAGATTTGTGGGTGAATGAGTAATCGGGTTTTGGTCTGAACCTCGAGTTTTGACCAAGCGGGCCTGGGGTCAATTTTTGACTTTTTGTGGAAAATGATAGAAAACCTACAATTAAGCATTGGAGTTGAATTTTTAGCATTTATTGATGTTGTTAAGTTAATTATGGCTAGATACAAGTGAATTGGAGGCGAAATCTAAGGGGAAAGCGGTATTTGAGGTTTGAGTTTGGCCGTGGAATTCGAGGTAAGTATTTGGCCTAACTTTCGCTTGAGGGAATAGGTGTTGTGTCTTATTTGCTAGATGTTAGTATTGTGTACGACGTATAGGTGTGGTGACGAGTATATATACGTTGGTATCAAGCATGCCCATTAGTCTTACACTGTGACTGTTGTGATTCTTATTAGGTACTATCTATGCTTAAATTGATGATTATCCATGTTGAACAAGACTTATGATATTTTCTTAGTATTTGACCATTGTTAAGTATTGGATCGAGTTGAGATTTATTTTGTGAAGTTAACTGTTGGAGCGAGATTGGTTATAGCTGATTCCCTTACCAGGATGTATTTGTTTCTATTGTTGATTCTCTTGCCTAGATGTTATTGTTTCTACTTTTTGGGTGAGGAAAGAGTGATAAAGTACGAATGGTGATGTCGTGCACATTCATACTTATGCATATGGTAAGGAAAGAGTGATAAAGTACGAATGGTGATGCCATGCACATTTAAATTTATATTGATGCATATGGCGAGGAAGAGAGATAAAGCACGAAGGGTGATGCCGTGCACATTTCTATTATTCACGCGGTGAGGAAGAGTGATAAAGCACGAAGGGTGATGCCGTGCACAATTTCATTATTGATTGCATGGTGATGATTGAGAGTAAAAGCACGAAGGGTAATGTCGTGCATTTATTTTCTGTTTGTTGTGATTATTTGCTGTTATCGGTTCAAGTGTCTTAACTATTTCGTTTCCGTTATTTCTGTGTTTCCTTATTCTGGTATCCCCCACAGCATGTTCCCAATCCTGTTAATTTCTGTTTAGCTTCTTTTATTGTTATTCTGTGAGATATTATTTAACTGTATGGGTTTATGATGTTTGTCGTGACCTAGCCTCATCACTACTTTGCTGAGGTTAGGCTCGGCACTTACCAGTACATGGGGTCGGTTGTACTGATGCTACACTATGCACTTTTTGTGCAGATCCTGATACTGGACCATAGGATCGTAGTTTGAGGTTGCTGCCTTCAGTCCAGTATAGACTCGAGGTAGTCCTGCAGGTGTCTGCAGGCCTTGGTGTCCCCCTCTATCCTGTTTCTTTTTTGTTTTATCCATTTCTGAGACATGTATGTATTTCTTTGTTCAGACCACTATTTGTAGTATTCGTAGATAGTCCGTGAAATTGTAGCACCAGTTCTGGGTGGAGTTTTACTTTGAATTCGTATTTGTATTAAGATAATCTATTAAATTCTTTTTTTCGCATTTATTCCGCTAGTCTTCTTATAATAAATTGTAAATTGTTAAAAGATAAAGTGTAACGATTTGACCGATCGTTTTGAGTATTTGCACTTCGCTCAGTAATTTAGGGGCTCGAGTAGCTCTGTATGATGTATTAGGACTTATGTGTAAAATTTGGGTTCATTCTGATTTGACTTGATATGTTTCGGCGTGAGTTTTTTAAAGTCGAAAGTTTGAAAGTTCATTAAGTTTGATTTGAGGTGCATTTCATCGTTTCGATATTTCTATGTGTGTTTTGAGGCCTCGAGTAGGTCCGTATTATGATATGGAACTTTTTGGTATGTTTAGATGGGGTCCTATGGTGCTCGGGTGAGTTTCGGATATGTTTGGGTTGTGTTGCGGTCGTTTTTCTTATATTTCGACGTCGTTTCTTCAAGCATAAATTGTACCACATTAAACAAATGAGCTTCGATTTCTGTTTTTATTGAAGCATTAGATTCGTATCGTAATTACGGAGCCATAGCAAAAAAATTGTCAAATTTGGATATCGTATGACGATTTTATGGTCATTTTACTAAGAATTGGGTTGCCAAATTTTTCTGATTAATTACGAAATTGCCACTGTTGTGTATTTAAAAATCTGCATTATTCCAAATATTGAAACTATTATATCTCCTTCAATATAAGGTCAAAATGTAGTGATTCAAGAGCTTAACTTGACTAGAATTTCACAAGGAATCCATCGGAGGTATCAAAAGTGAGTTTTGAGATCTTTTGGCACAAGAAACGAGGTAGAACAGTGTTAAATTGATGGTTTTATGCATTTAACATATTTTGAATTGGGGAGCTCAGAATTGGGCAATATTTTGTGGAGCTTTTCAACATATGAATTGGGATAAATGTTCTCTATTCGGTTTTGGTTATATTTCATGAATATATCTTCGATTTTAGATTTTGGTTGATGAATTTTAAAGAAGAAATTGGGGGTTTTGGCCTAATGTTTAATAATATGAATTTTTAAGTTTTGAACACCCATTCGGAGTCGGATTTGAGTGAAACTAGTATGGTGGAAATAGTAATTGAATGCGTTGACAAATTTTGTAAGTTTTATCAGGTTTCGAGATGCGGGCCCGGGTTGGGCTTTTTTACCGATTTTGGACTTTTAATTAAAGATCCGACCTTTTTCGATTCGGATTGGTTCCTTTAGCATTGTTTAATGTATTTGAGTTGTTTTTGATTAGTTTCGATCCATTCGGAGGTCAAAATGCATGTGTTGGGATTCTTGGAGCATTACTTGGCTTGCTCAGTGTCGGAATTGGCTTGTTTAAGATAAGTAACTCTTCTAAGCTTAGTGCTGAGGGTATGAAACCCCGAAATACGTATTATGTGATTGGTGTTGAGGTGACGCACATGCTAAGTGATGAGCGTGTGGGCGTGCACCCTATGAAATGGGACTCTGTTGTTCCCATGGCCCTGTATACTGGCCCTATTTTGTGATACTTATGTTTTCATCATGTGATAAAGTAATTGAGATGTCAATCATGCTAAATATCATGTTTAGGCTTTATGCGGATATTGTTGGTACCCATTGTGGTTATTGCTTGATGTCATCTCACTGATTTCCATTGATATTTTGTACTCAGTCATATTCATGCATTTATATCATATCTCAGTCTGAGCTGTTGTTGTTGATGCATCATATCATTATTGTCGGGCTAGTTTCATGACATTTGAGCCCGTGAGCGAGACTGGAGAGAGTGATGACTGAGTGAGGCCGAGGTCCTAATTGGGAGGATATAATATATATATATATAGAGAGAGAGAGAGAGAGAGAGAGATCGGGCTGCACGTTGCAGCGATATATGGATCAGGCTGCACTCCACAGTGATATATTGATCAGGATGCATGCTGCAGCGATATATGGATCGGGCTACACGTCGCAGAGATATAGCGCTTGGGATGTAGGAGCTCCTCCAGAGTCTGTACACCCTCAGTGAGCGCAGTCGACTAGATACATATGGATCAGGCTGCACGCAGCAGCAGTTATTATACAGCACTGAGTGATTTATTGTGTTGAGTATTGAGCTTAGTAAGAGAGGATACAAGGTAATGAGATTGAGTACTCTGAGAGTGTGAGTACATGTTTCATCTCTGAGATACATGGCACTCACATGCACACATGACATACAAGCATAGAGATGCGTTCTTCCTCATGCTATATAGTATCACGTCATTCATGACTTATCATATACATTCATATGTGGGTATGGAGAGGTACTTTATACTTGTTATTTGAAAAGAAAATGAAACATTTTATTTATTGTTGAAAAGATATTTCAAAAAATTACAGTTTTCAAACTTACTCGTACTTTTGGCATTTTCTGTAAGAGATTTGGGATTTTCTTTCACTGAGATATTTGAAAATCATGACAATTTTCTGGAACTGAGAACGAGCTAAGTATTTTACTTTTGAGATCTATTTTATACTTGAATTTATGTTGTTATGAATTGTTGTGGAAATATTGGCTTTGGACCTGATCCTGTGTTAGCTCGTCACTAATTTCAACCTGAGGTTAGGTTTTTTACTTTTTGAGTACATGGGGTCGGTTGTACTCATACTGCACTTCCTGCATAGTGTGTGCAGATTCTGAATGCCGATGTTGCTACGTTCGATGGTTGCTGGATTTGAAGGCGTACCCGCGTTCCTGCTGTAGCTGCCTCTTGTTCATGGTAGCCTTAGACTATAAAATTTTGTTTATGAACTTTTCAAACAGACTGTGTAATTGTTCCATTGTTGCTTTGTAAACTCCATTTGTAGAAGCTCATGATTTATACTACCAGACATTGAGAAATGTATAAGATTTAGATAATTTTCTTTTTTAATTATTATATTAATTTGAATGAAACTGGATAATTGTTAATTGGCTAACCTAGCAGGTTGGGTTAGGTGCCATCACGACTAGTGGATTTTGGGTCGTGACAAGTTGGTATCAATGCTCTAGGTTCATATGTTCTATAGGTCATGAGCAAGTGTCTCGTAGAGTCCTGTAGATCGGTATGATGACGTCCATATCTATCTTCGAGAGGCTACAAGACATTTAGGATATACTTTCCATCTTTCTTGCCTTATCGTGCGGCATTGATTCAGGTTGAAGCGTGACTTTTTGAATTCCTTCCACATATTCGTATGCGCATGTGAGCGCTCGGTATTAGCTATATATTGACGGCTTATGATTCCATGGAAGAGGTGTGAGATGTAATTTTAGTATGCTGATGATGGGTCAATCTGGAGGACTTGAGGCTAAGTTTTCACTGTGGTTAGAGCACAGAGGTGTTGATTGTGTAAGCACGTGCTTTTGGATTTATATGTCCAGCAGTGTCCCTATTCGTAGAATTTATGGCTAGATGGCTACGTGAGGAGTATGGTGTGACTGCGAGATGTGTTCATATGATTGAATGTGACGAGAAAGGTCTGCTTGGAGTGTAGAAAGAACTACTTGGTGCTTGATTTCCATCTTGATTTAATGTATAGTCCCGAGTTATGGGTGTGTTGAAAGGTCTCTTCATGTTGATTAGTTGAGGAGTGAAGTATATTTTATGCCACTACATGAGTTCAGACTCGGGAAGATTAAGTTATTGCGTAATGTTTATGACAGCGGAAGGGTATAGAGAGAGGTCGATATGAGGCAAAGCAGGTGGGCTATCTCTTGCGGGGTATCCTGATATTTGTGTGATCCCTATGATTGTTTATTGGGAGTTCTCTTTTACCAATGAAATATGTGTTGTAATTTGAGTTTAGATCGCTTATGAGAGTGGGCTTGACTTATACGAGGACGAATATGAGATTTGCAAATGATTTAAGGTATTATATGGTTTGTGTTGCATGAACTTATGGAGGATTTAGTTGAACCTCAGTGCAATATTATCATTGTAATAAAGTATGGGCATTGCGAGTTATTGTGTGTTTTGATCTATGGCTTTGAGCCAAGTGGGGGAGTCCGGTATTGATAAGTTGATTTCACGGTTATGTGTTATACTGGTTTCGATTTCAGGTATAATTATGAATGAGTTATGTTTTGCAGAGGGTGAGATCAAGGATGACTTGAGTAAAGGAAATTCTGGGTAAACTTTATGACTATATGAGAATCATGGAACGATTTGAGTTGTTATTGGTGAAGGATGTAATGTGTATGGAGCAGGAATATATTTGGTTGCATTAAGGTGGAATTACTTCCTTGTGTGTTAGAGTGCTAATGGGGCACCAGTCATTCAGTCCATTTGTTCAGTCTAATTGAGATTTGAGCAGAGTGGAAAACTCTCGAGAATAGTTCAAATGAATTCAAGATTTGAGCGTGCCAATTGGGAATCTTTAGGATGTGTATTTGGCTAGAAACTAAGATTCATATTGGAGGATGTCAGGACTTGTGGAATTTCTATATCATTATGGATTCCACATATTAGTATCAGGAAGGCGAAGGTAATGGCTTTAGATTCGCAGAAGGTCTCTTCAGAGTGGGTCTCTCGGTTGTGGTACTTTTGGGGTGATTAAGAGAGCATTCAACGGCTTATGAGCCTTAGGGCGGTGTGGTTTATGCTAGGGTCTCGTGTGGTGAGTCTTGGTTGAAGATTGTGGTATTAGGGCAAGGAGAAGTATCAATTTGAGGGTAATTCAGAAGGAACTAGGATAAATACGACAGCTTGGTATTAGGTTGGATTGGCATGGTAATGGATGCGATTGGCTCTTTTGGTCCTTATGAGGTAGTGAGTTTCTACAGGTGTTTTACGGCGATACTTTTGGGTTTGGTGGCCTGCGTGGTTTTGTTGAGTTAGAGAGATTCAGTTCAGATGGTTTGGTTATGAGCAACTGGGTTTCGGAGAGTTCTCAATGGTTTCTACCACGGTTTGAGATGTATATTTTCTACTGGCATGAGGAGCATGTGATGTATAGTGATTTTCTCCGGATGAAATCAAATGGAAAGTTCTTGGCTAATTGATTGAGTAGTTGCTTGTGACTCAAATTGGATTATGAAGCTCTTGTATTTTTCGTATGATGGCATAATATATGCGGTGTGTTGTATAGGATTAAGATTTGCATGTGTAAGATCACGGTTCAGTTTTGAAGTGAAGGTCATGAGTCCTCAGACAATAGGGACAATTTCAGATGATTAGGTAAATAATATTACTATTTGGTATGGCTTGATAAGAGTATACATTTCAGAAGGGGGGATGTGTTTTGATTTATGAATACTTCAGTGGTATTGAGGCACTCTCCTATTTGATCGACTCCTGGTGTTCAAATTTTGCTTTGTGGCACAGAAGAATTATAGAGGTATTCCTCGCGGGTTGATTGTGTATAAGAGATGTGTTAGACATCTAAGCGGTGGAGTTGGGATCAGATATTGTGATTCATGGGTTCTATGGATTTGGAGACTGGGAGCTCTCAGGAGCAGATTGTTGCATGGTTTTGGATTGTGAAGTGTGGCCGAAGCTAGCCAAGTGATAGTATGTGTTATGATTCACTCATTGTAGACTTTCAGAGGATTATTTTTCTATTTGTGGGTGACCAGAGTTGATTTGGGGGTCCATTGGTAGGCCCAATTAGGATGTATATTCTACACCGAGTCAGATTGGTTGGCTCCATACTGCTATTGCTGAGGGATGTGCCATTTTGTTGTTGTTGAGCTTATTAGTGTTCTGAAATGATCTATGAGTTACTCTTTTATGCCACGAGGAGTTGTGATTTGTTGGTTATATGCACATATTGTGCAGTTCTATTTGAGCTTTATAGCGGAATTTAAGTGAGATGAGTATTTGGGTATTGCATGATGGATTGCGCGTTGGCTATGCTCTTTCCTGATTATGGTATTGCGTTATTTTCTCTCAGTGGTTATGGTAATGCACTTTGGGTGCTTGATGTCGAATTTTGCATGGTTATTGATTTTGATCAGGGTGGCTCGAGGTACATAATATGATACAGCGTTTGAATGGGTCACGCATTGTAGCGGAGTTATGTTGAGACATAATCCTTTGTGTTAGATTTGTGTGTTTTGGTTATACGGTGTGTGATAGGTTCTTAGCATTGCTTTATAGCGATACCCGTTGAACTTGCGAGATACTTCCTTCGTCTGAGTCATTTTCCATGATTGAGTACAATTGGAATGTTGCTAATCGGTGCACAGATTGCACGAATTGCGACTTTAGACTGTATTAATGTGTCATGTCACTAGAGTGATTATGTTAGATGGGATGAGGTCATCGTACCTAGAATGGGTGCTATCGGATCAGACTACGGTATATTTGGATGGATATTGATGTTGATCAGCTTAGAAATTTGCTATAGTTCCTATCAAAAGAGAGGGAGTTCCACAACTTGTTGGTCTGACGAATGGTTATGAGTTTAAGTGTGTTTCTTTCATCGTTGGAAGTATATAAAGGTGTTAGAATGAGGCTCTATTTGATAAGAGGTTTATTACTTGTATTGGGTTATTTTGAGCAGCTACTATGATTATAAGTTATCGATATGATTGTTTGAGTATATGGTATATCATATGATTTCATCTTGAGTTATGTCTATAGCTTGATACAGCTTGTTCAGTCTTATATAGTGTGTAGATGCGAGATTCTAATCTTATAAAAAATTTGGATGTGGAAATTGGATGTGAAGGTTTATGGGCTAGGTTGGATTAAGAAATTTAAATCATGTTGTGTTAGCAGGTCTATATGGAATAGGGTGGTGTGGGATCACCCCGGGTATATGCATAGTGAGTTTACACGGCAATTTGATGGCTTTTGAAACAACTCTGAGCACGTTCGAGGACGGACGTATGTTTAAGTGGGGGAGAATGTAACGACCCGACCGATCGTTTTGAGCATTTGCACTTTGCTTGGTAGTTTGGGGACACGAGTAGCTCCGTGTGATTTATTAGGACTAGTGTGCAAAATTTGGGTTTATTCAGAGTTGATTTGATATGTTTCGGCATGAGTGTTTGCAAGTCAAAAGTTTATTAAGTTTGATTTGAGGTGCATTTCATCGTTTCAATATTGTTATGTGTGTATTGAGGCCTCGACTAGATCTGTATTATGATATGGATCTTTTTGGTATGTTTAGACGGGGTCCCGAGTGGCTCAGGTGAGTTTTGGATAGGTTTAGGTTGTGTTGCGCTCGTTTTCTTTATGTTTCGACGTCGTTTCTTCAAGCATATATGGTACCACATTGAACAAATGAGCTCTGATTTCTGTTTTTATTGAAGCATTAGATTACGGAGCCATAGCAAAAAGAATCGTCAAATTTGGACATCGTATGAGGAGTTTATGGTCATTTTACTTAGAATTGGGTTGCCAGATTTTTTTAGATTAATTACGAAATTGTTATTGTTGTGTATTTAAAAATCTGCACTATTTCCAAATATTGAAACCAATATATCACCTTCAATATAAGGTAAAATGGAGTGATTCAAAAGCCTAACTTGACTAGAATTTTACAAGGAATCAATTGGAGGTATCAAAAGTGAGTTTCGGGATCTTTTGGCATAAGAAACGAGGTAGAACAGTGTTAAACTGAGGGTTTTATGCATTTAACATATTTTGAGTTGGGGAGCTCGGAATTGGGCAATTGTTCGAGGCGCTTTTCAGCATATGAATTGGGGTAAGTGTTCTCTACTCGGTTTTGGTTATATTTCATGAATCTATCTTCGATTTTAGCTTTTGGTTAATGAATTTTAAAGACGAAATTGAGGGTTTTAGCCTAAAGTTTTATAATATGTATTTTTGAGTTTTGAACACCTATTCAGAGTCGGATTTGAGTGAAACTAGTATGGTTGAACTCTTAATTGAATGGGTTGATGAATTTTGTGAGTTTTGTCGGGTTCGGAGGTGCGGGCCTGAGTTGGACTTTTTGGCCGATTTTGGACTTTTGATTAAAGATTCAACCTTTTTTCGATTGGGATTGGTTCCTTAAGCATTTTTTGATGTATTTGAATTGTTTTTTTATTAGTGTCGAGCCCCGAATTACGTGTTGTGTGATTGGTATTGAGGTGATGCACATGCTAGGTGACGGGCGTGTGGACGTGCACCTTGTGAAATGGGACTCTATTGTTCCCATAGCATTGTATAGTGGCCCTATTTTGTTGATACTTGTGTTTTCATCATGTGATAAAGTAATTGAGCTATCAATCATGCTAAATAACATGTTTAGGCTTTATGCTGATATTGTTGGTACCCATAATGGTCATTTCTAGATGTCATCTCACTAATTTCTATTGATATTTTGTACTCAGTCATATTCATGCATTCATATCGTATCTCAGTCTGAGTTGTTGTTGTTGATGCATCATATCATTGTTGTCGGGCTAGTTTCATGACATTTTGAGCCCGTGAGCGAGACTAGAGAGAGTGATGACTGAGTGAGGCCGAGGGCCTGATTGTGAGGATATAAGTATATATATATGGATTGGGCTGCACGCCGCAGCAATATATACATATATATATATATATGGATCGGGCTGCACGCCGCATTGATATATGGAATGGGCTGCACGCCGCAGCGATATAGCGTTTGGGATGTAGGAGCCCCTCCAGAGTCTGTACACCCCTAGTGAACGCAGTCGACTATATATATATGGATTAGGCTGCACGCTACAACAGTTATGATACAGCGCTGAGTGATTTAGTGTGCTGAGTATTGAGCTTAGTAAGAGAGGACGCAAGGTAATGAGATTTAGTACTCTGAGAGTGTGAGTACAATTCATCTCTAAGGTACATGGCATTCACATGCATACATGACATACAGGCACAGAGATACATTCTTCCTCATGATATATAGTATCACGTCATTCATGACTTATTATATACATTCATATGTGGGTATGGAGAGGTACTTTATACTTGTTATTTGGAAAGAAAATGAAACATTTTATTTATTGAGGAAAGGATATTTTGAAAATTACTGTTTTCAAACTTACTCGTACTTTTGGCATTTCGGTAAGAGATCTCGGATTTTCTTTCACTGAGATATTTGAAAAGCATGACCATTTTCTAGAACTATGAACGAGCTAAGTATTTTACTTTTGAGATATCTCTTTTATACTTGGATTTATGTTGTTATGAACTGTTGTGGAAATATTGGCTTTGGACCCGATCATGTGTTAGCTCATCATTGCTTTCAACCTGAGGTTAGGTTTGCTACTTTTTAAGTATATGGGGTCGGTTGTACTCATACTGCACTTCATGTACAGTGTGTGCAGATCCCGCATGCCGATGTTGCTATGTTCGATGGTTGCTGGATTTGAAGGCGTACCCACGTTCCTACTGTAGCTGCCTCTTGTTCATGGTAGCCTTAGACTATAAAATTCTATTTTTGTACTTTTCAAACAGACTGTGTATTTGTTCCATTGTTGCTTTGTAAACTCCATTTGTAGAAGCTCATGATTTGTACTACCAGTCCTTGGGAAATATATAAGATTTAGATAATTCTCTTGTTCAATTATTTTATTATGTTAAATGAAACTGGATAATTGTTAATTGGCTTACCAAGCGGGTTGGGTTAGGTACCATCACGACTGGTGGATTTTGGGTCATGACAAGTTGGTATTAGAGCTCTAGGTTCATAGGTTCTACAAGTCATGAGCGAGTGTCTAGTTGAGTCTTGTGGATCGGTATAATGACGTCCATATCTATCTTCGAGAGGCTACAGGACATTTAGGATATACTTCCCATCTTTCTTTACTTATCGTGCGGCATTGATTCAGGTTGAAGTGTGACTCTTTAAATTCCTTGCACGTATTCGTATGTGCATGTGAGCACTTGGTATCAGTTGTACATCGACAGCTTGTGATTCCATGGAAGAGGTGCGAGATGTAATTTGGTATGTTGATGATGGGTCAATCTGGAGGACTTAAGGCCAGGTTTTGACTGTGGTTTGAGCACAGATGTGTTGATTGTGTGAGCACACACTTTTGGATTTATATGTCCAGTAGTGTCCCTATTCGTTGAATTTATGGTTAGGTGGCTACGTGATGAGTATGATGTGACTGCGAGATGTGTTCATATGACTGAATGTGATGAGAAGGGTCTGATTGGAGTGAAGAAAGAACTACTTGGTGCTTTATTTCCATCTTTATTTAATGTATAGTCCCGAGTTTTGGGTGTGTTGAAGGGTCTTTTTATGTTGATTAGTTGAGAAGTGAAGTAGATTTCATGTCTCTATATGAGTTCAGACTCAGGAAGATTAAGTGATTGCGTAGTGTTTATGACCGTCGAAGGGTATAGAGAGAGGTCGGTTTGAGGCAAAGCAAGTGGGCTATCTCTTACGGGGTATCCTGAGGTTTGTGTGATCCCTATGATTGTTTATTGGGAGTTCTCTTTTACCAATGAAACATGTGTTGCAATTTTAGTTTAGATAGCTTATGAGAGTGGGCTTCACTTTTACGAGGATGAATACGAAATTTGTAATAAAGTATGGGCATTGGGAGTTATGGTGTGTTTTGATCTATGGCTTTGAGCCAAGTGGGGGAGTCCGCTATTGATAAGTTAATTTCACGGTTATGTGTTTTATTGGTTTCGATTTAAGGTATACTTGTGAATTAGTTAAGTTCTGCAGAGGGTGAGATCAATGATCACTTGAGTTAAGGAAATTCTGGGTAAACTTTATGACTATATGAGAATCACGGAACGATTTGATTTGTTATTGGTGAAGGATGTAATGTGTATGTAGCAGGAACATATTTGGTTGCATTAAGGTGGAGTTACTTCCTTGTGTGTCAGAGTGCTAATGGGGCACCGGTCGTTCGGTCCATTTGGTCAATCTAATTGAGATTTGAGTAGAGTGGAAGACTCTCGAGAATAGTTCAAATGAATTCAAGATTTGAGCGTGGCAATTGGGAATCTTCAGGATGTGTATTTAGCTAGAAACTAAGATTCATATTGGAGGATGTCAAGACTTGTGGCGTTTCTATATCATTATAGATTCTACATATCAGTATCAGGAAAGCGAAGGTAATGGCTTTAGATTCATGGAAGGTCTCTTCATAGTGGGTATCTCAGTTGTGGTACTTTTGGGCTGATTAAGAGAGCATTCAATGGCTTATTAGCCTTAGGGCGGTGTGGTTTATACTAGGGTCTCGTATGGTGAGTCTTGGTAAGGAGAAGTATCAATTTGAAGGTAATTCAGAAGGAACTAGGATAAATAGGACAGCTTGGTAGTAGGTTGGATCGGCATAGTAATGGATGCAATTGGCTCTTTTGGTCCTTATGAGGTTAGTGAGTTTCTACAGGTGTTTTATGGCGGTACTCTTGGGTTTTTGTGGCCTACATGGTTTGGTTGAGTTAGAGAGATTCAGTTCAGATGGTTTGGTTATGTGCAACTGGGTTTCGGAGAGTTTCTACCACAGTTTGAGATGTATATTTTCTACTGGCATGAGGAGCATGTGATGTATAGTGATTGTCTCCGAATGAAATCAAATGGAAAGTTCTTGGCTAATTGAGTGAGTAGTTTATTGTAACTCGGAGTGGATTATGAAGCTCTCGTATTTTTCGTATGATGGCATAGTATATGCGGTGTGTTGCGTAGGATTGAGATTTGCATGTGTAAAATCACAGTTCAGTTTTGAAGGGGAGGTCATAAGTCCTTAGGAAATATGGACAGTTTCAGAGGACTAGATAAATAACATTACTATTTGGTATGGCTTGATAAGAGTATACATTTCAGAAGGGAGGTGTGTTTCGATTTATGGATACTTCATTGGTATTGCGGCACTCTCCTATTTGATCGACTGCTGGTGTTCAAATTTTGCTTTGTGGCACAGAAGAATTATAGAGGTATTTCTCGCGGGTTGACGTGTATGAGAGATGTATTACACATTCAAGCGGTGGAGTTGAGATCAGATATGGTGATTCAGGGGTTCTATGGATTTGGAGACTAGGAGCTCTTAGGAGCAGATTGTTGCATGGTTGTGGACTGTGAAGTGTGGCTGAAGCTAGCCAGGTGATAGTATGTGTTATGATTCAGTCATTGTGCACTTTCGGAGGATTATTTATCTATTTGTGGGTGATTAGAGTTGCTTTGGGAGTCCATTGGTAGTCCCAATTAGGATGTGTATTCTACACCAAGTCGGATTGGTTGGCTCCATATTGCTATTACGGAGGGATGTGCCATTTGGTTGTTGTTGAGCTTATTCTTGTTCTGAAATGATATAAGAGTTACTCTTCTATGCCACAAGGAGTTGTGATTCATTGGTTATATGCACATATAGTGCGGTTCTATTTGAGCTTTGTAGCAGAATTTAAGCGAGATGAGTATTTGGGTATTGCATGATGGATCACGCATTGGCTATGTTCTTTCCTGATTGTGGTATTGCGTTATTTTCTCTTCGTGGTTATGGTAATGCATTTTGTGTGTTTTGGTAATATAGTGTGTGATAGATTCTTAGCATTGCTTTGTAGCGGTACATGTTGAGCTTGCGAGATAGTTCCTTTGTCAGAGCCCCTTTTCATGATTGAGTACATTTGGAATGTTGCTTATCGGTGCACGGATTGCGCGAGTTGCGGCTTTAGACTGTATTAATGTGTAATGTCACTAGAGTGATTGTTACGCCCCACAGTATTACGTTGATGTTACACCTTGCGGTATTACATTACAATGTTGTTACGCTTTGCAGTATTAAGATGCGACAGTATTGCACCCAGCAGTATTACATTACGGTGATGTTACGCTTTGCAGTATTAAGTTACAACAGTGTTGCACCCAGCACTATTACATTATGGTGATGTTGCGCTTCGCAGTATTAAATTACGACGATGTTGCACCCTAAAGTATTGTACGTTGAATTTGTCGTAAGATAATTAACATCAGTCCAAGTAAAAGATTATTTGGAGATTATAAGGATTATGCTATTTCACAAGTGATTAGCAAATTCGTGAAGGTGAAAGGGGGAGCAAGTCAAAGAAAATAAATTTTGTCCAAGTTTGCCATTTTGGGGTAAAATACGGCCCGAGCTAAAATAACCGGTATTTATAGACTAGTAACATACAAGGTACTACATGACCATAATAGTAAGGTGTATAAGGCGTTGTAAAGGTAAGTAGTATTTTATGTAAGTTGTGATAATTCTTAATTATGTGGGCAATTGGTTAATTATTGGATAGTGGGATATTACTCAATTAATTAAGGAATTATTGGATAAGGCTTAGAATTGACTATTTGGCAGCCCATTATTCAAAATAATGACTCATACATCAAATGGAAAGATGGCAACTAAGTGATAATCACATAGGGACTACAATCTTTATTACATGTAAAGAAAAACCATTTAGGAGATTTTCAACTTTGCTTCATTTGGCCTTAGGTGTTCAAATGATTAACCTTATAATGTCATTTCCATTACAAACCCACGTTACAAGGTGTTAAGAGAGTTCAGCAAAGCTTTTCAATTACACAGTAATGTCAATACTAAATCTCTTAAGAAAGAGTTTGAACAGAGATGATTTTGCAATAGCAACGTTATTTCTTTGAGCATTTCATACGGATTGTTCCTTATTTCGATCTCGATGTTACGTGTTCTATTGCAATTAACTGGTGTTAAAGGGGTTTTCAAGAAAATCGACTCAGGTATGTTAAGGCTATCCCTTCTTTCTTTTGGCATGATCCATACGATACAAACGAAATGTGCAAATGCACAAATTTCATAAATGACTCTATTCATAGAAGTATTAAAGATATCTATATTCTTGAATTTCCATGTGTCATAATATTTTATCATCTTTTCATGGGTCTCAGAAAAATACGAAAATTGAAAGGAGTTTACTTTATGATATAACTCAAAGGCAAAATGGTCTTATGACATTACGAAAGATTTTATTAATGTACTATTCATGCATTGCATTCATGTACATTGACCCGTGACCAGATGGCGTTATATATATATATATATATATATATATATATATATATATATATATGGGATATGGAAAAGGTTATGGCGTTATATACGCACCACCATCTGATTAGCTAGTATACGTTGATGAATTGTCCCAAAGTAGTTGATATGATATGATGGGATGCCCTCAGAGGCTGATGATTTTATGAAACATGTACCTATGCACGACATGACATTCATACGCATATGCATGATGCTAAAAGTATTTCATGATTTGTAGAGTTATCCAGACTTACAGGTTGAGTCAATTACTCTATATTTCTTTCATGTCTATTATGTACTTATTTATGTGCCTTACATACTCAGTACATTTTTTCGTACTGACATCCTTTTTGCTTGGGGACGCTGCGTTTCATGTCCACAGGTTCCGATAGACAGGTCGAGAGCCCTCCAAGTAGGCTATCAGATCAGCGGAAGATGTTGGTGTGCTCCATTTGCTTCGGAGTTGCTTGTTTGGTTAGTATGATTTAGACGTGTATTGTTTGTTATGGCAGGACTCTGTCCCGACCTTTATGACATTTATGTACTTTTAGAGGCTTGTAGACATATGTCGTGTACATGAAAGATTGTACGGCCTTGTCGGCCTATGTTTTGAGTTTATAAATGATTGTGTTGGCCTATTAGGCCCGTATGTCATGTGTATATGATGATGTAATAAAAAAAGATACGTTACGTTGGTACTCGGTTGAGTAAAGTACCGAGTGCCCATCGCGGCCCATCGGTTTGGGTCATGACAAAAGAGGTATCAGAGCAGTTCTGTCCTAGGGAGTCTACAAGTCGTGTCTAGTAGAGTCTTATTTATGGGTGTGTCATGCACCACACTTATAAGCAGGAGGCTACAGAGCATTTAGGATTGTCACTCTTTCTTCCTACTCTAAATCGTTTGGTAGAGCTCACTTATAATAATTCAAATTCCGAAATTCTTTTTTTATTCATAATAAGACGATACCTACATCCAGAAAGAAGGATTAGAAAGAGAGATAGTTGTGGAAGAGCTGAGTCAGAGGAATTGGATTTTTGTAAGATGCCTACGACAAGTAAATGTGAGGTCTTTAGCAGATCATGGGTGTACTGAAAGGTGTAAGCTTCCTGATAAGAAGCCCTAAGGCAAGAATGTCTATACATCTTTATGGTAAAAGACAATAAGAGATTAAGAAGATAAATACAAGTTTCAACAAGCAAAAGAAGCAAGATGAAGAAGGGTACGATGCGCCCAATTAATGAAGGTTAACGGCGTTTATAATTGAGGCAGAGGAACATAAGCTTTTTGAGTTATATTCAATAGTAACATAGGTATATACAATTGGTTGCACCCACTCCAGATATGCCCTATGGGGATTAACAGAAGTAGAAGATATGATGGATGAATTATTTGCGTCAGTTGACATCTCCGAAGGATATTGCAAATGTGATAAAAGATCTTTTTATGAGACACCCAGATAGTGCACTCTAAAATAGTACAGCTAGATATGAGTACTACAAAGATAGGCACTGGAAGCCTTGAAAGGATAAATATTACCTTAGTATGGCTCCCATCCCTAGTAGAACAAGAATGCTTGGCAACCCAAAGAGCCAATGGATGAGCAAAGGGGAGCTAAAATTAAAAGGATGTCTTGTTCGGGTTTTCAAAATAAAGTAATTGGCATAAATGTTAGGGAGAAATAAGAAAAGAGTTAATGAAGCATTATGAGTAAGATATGATACAAAGATGACAACGGTAGATCAAAAGATGACAGTATTACAGAATCTATAGTCAAGTGAAGGAAGAGACGAGGGGTGACAGGCCTTAGGACAACAACAGAGTATATTCCACACAGTCATGTCCTCATTTCGAGAAATAACTTCGCAACTCTAACACGATTACCAAAAGGAAAAGTTAGACCCCCTAGAGTAATAGAACAGTATGGATTGGTGAACAAGATAAACTAAATATGAAGTAGGGACTGAGTGATTGATAACAGTCGGCATCATGAGAGTTTCAAATTTCGCTCTAGGGATAATAGGATGGACAACAAAAGAAGATCCATGATGAATTCAGAGAATGGTTATTCAGGGAGATGCTTCCCTAAAGCAAGCAATATGAGTAAAGTTGAGCTTAAGGGACTGTATGTGCCAGTTATACTAAGTGCCACCATCGTGAGTGAGGAATTTTGTTATCCTTGGTACAAAAGAATTACCACAAGGCGAGTAAGGGTCATCAATAATGTGAGAAGACGCCAATGATGAAGAGGTAAACCATCTATAGGTAGATCATTGTAGCGCTAAATATTAGTACTTCCCTAAGGGGGGAATGTGGAGTGAGGTGGCATTAAGTCAAAATTAAGTGGTTCTAGGAATATGGAATGATAAAGGAAGAATGCGATAAAAATGAGAAAGGGATGAGGTTGCACTTATTTAAATGTTACAGATATGCTATGATTCCAGAACATTATGTAAGCACGACGTCAAAAAAATGGAAGTAAGGGTTCCTGCACGGGATGTTATTGATAGATAAGGAGCAAGTACGTAAGGTAAGTTAAGACAAGGAAATAACCCAAGAAAGATTATGCAGAATATGGATATGAGAATGGGCTGACGAGTAATTAATAGTTGATTCAGGAAGAGCCTAGTCATGACTAGACAAGAAGTTACAGACAAATCAGCAGATCATGCAAGATAAATGTAGTAAACCTTAACATGGAGAATTCAGCCTCGCAGTAATGTCATTATAATACTTGAGATATATTCAAATAGGAGTAGGGGTAGTTAAAGGTACCATATGTGTGTTACAGGGATAAAAGAAAGTGCCACTGGGAAGGCAATCAAAATATCAGTTCAGAAGCAATCCTGCAAGCACAAGGGCACGGAGGTAAGCAACTACGGATAATTATAGGCAAGGAAGGACATCAAAAGGTTTGTAATAAGCTCACAGCTTTACGAGGGTCAAGGGTTCTCCCTAAGTACTAAAAAGAAAGACTAGCTGGGGAAATAAGGAAGAAGGCTTCAACTTAAGCACGGTGACCTAAAGAGGAAATGGTCATGTAACAACAGTCTCATAACAACATTATATGCACTCCATAAAAAAATGGCACCTACTGTGTCTAATGAACAAGGAAGTAAAATCAGAGGTAATATTCAAGATCACATGAGTTGTATGGAATTCCAATGTGTGTGGGCACTAAGATAAGCTAAGTATGCGCGCAAATAGGGGGCAAAAAGACCAGGAAAAGTAATTACCTACATTTAAAAAAAGCTGAGAAGGAACAGAAAGAATTATTCGATTAATGTTCCAGAGTTGATTACATTATGAACGCACTTAAGAGTTCGGAGTATTATCCATGCAGCTTATGTGTTGACAATCATATAGCCGTAGAAGACTCTGGTTTAAGTTCAATGAAAGAATTGAGCCCAGGTCATAGACAAAGGATCGAGTTGTTAGAAGATTGAATCATGGATATTCCATAGTATAATTGAAGGGCTAAAGTAATAACTAACATCATGAGCCGCAGATCGAAAGATATCTTAAGCCTACACAAAGGTTGATCAGAGGAAAGAGAAAACTAAAGAGTTACATCAACTAAGTAAATCAGGAGTTTGATTATTGAACCCAGAAAATTATGGTCATAGTGATTGAGAACATAGCAGAATCACTCTTAATATTAAGGTGCAAAAGAGATAGCACAACAACCATATTTTATAACAACTTTATGATAAAGCCGATTAGAAAATACTAGCCTCAGAAGAATTCAGTATGGAACTCCCATCGAATTGTATAGGCACCAGAGGTGCAAGTATTATAATAGAGTTTTAAATTATGGATGTGAATTCTACCTATATAGAAGGAAGGTCATGAAGGAGATGGAAGATGTGATATGAAACTTTAAAGTATGTAAGGTAAAGGTAAGCAACGTACGAGATGCAGAAGGTTGTGAATAGCGTAGGGATTCAATATCCAAGATTAATAGCGGCATCGTCAGTAGCATATCCTCCAGCCTATGGTCTAGGTATTGAGAAGCCTGATTAAGAGAATAAAGAAGAGTCAGAGACGATGTGATGTCTCGTTTGACGTTCCATAATAACATAAGGAAATCTATGGTACAAGCAATTTGAAGAAAGTTTGCGAGTAGTATAAATGGATATGTATAGGTCGTAAGCTGAAGTATGGTAAGGCGATAAGGTTTTGGGAAGACGGGAATACGGATAAGCAATGAGAAGGGGATGAGAATGGATTAGTCCTCAAGATTAGGCCCATGAAAACAAGGGAGCTAATGGCTTCTCTATGTTATAGTAAGCTCAGTATAGCCTGAATGGACTCAAAGGAGTTACTCTTCATAAGTAGCATTTAGAAGAGATGGAATGTTGCCCTAATAGTAGAATAATGGTGTGATTGTGATAGATAAAGGATGACGTTTGGGCCTTCAATTGAGTAATGATTTGAAAAAAAAGGGATTCATGAATTGTACGGGATTAAAATACCCACGAACCTTGGGATGCTATAGAATACAGTTTTTGAAGTACAGTATCTCCGCTAAGTGGATCAGGAAAATTATTTCGAATATTCCTTGATGTAACGTAAGCCATAGTGGCAAGGTATTATGTAAAAAGTTTCAAGTTATCAGTGGTATATTGTAGATCAATATTGAGGTGAATCAACAATGGATGGACAAGAGTCACAAAGTATGAGATGAGATTAGGCTATCATTCCAAAGATGAGCAGTAATGAGAAAGCATTAAAGGACTTAAATTTATACATATGGAATAAGCAACGAGGGTAAGTTGGGATTTGGTAGCAGACCTCAGCAACGATAAATTAAAGTAAGAGTTATGGCAGTAAATTCATATGGATGGCTAAACGGACCTATGCGATAAGATATAGCGATATTCGTAAATTCAACAAAGTACCAAGCAAAGAACTTCTGTATACTCATAGATGCCAAAAGGGACATCTTATCAAGCTCTACATATGAAGCCTAGAGATTGGGCATACTTACAAGGTCAAAATCGTACAGGCTGCATGATGAAAAGTAGCAATAGTTACGAGATTAGAAGGATTCCAACTACAAGTTGTGGTGTGAGAAAGAGGCCTAAGGGGGGAATGCCCTGGACTTCGGACTTATTCACAGAACAGTCGCCTAGATGGCAAGGGAAGTTCTAAAGTATTCGGAAGATATAAGTTATGAAAATGATAAGTGCATTAATCAACATTCGAGGACAAATATTCCAAAGGAGGGAATAATGTTACGCCTTGCAGTATTACGTAGATGTTACGCCTTGCAATATTACATTACGATGATGTTACGCTTTACAGTATTAAGTTACGATAGTATTGCACCCAGCAGTATTACATTACGGTTATGTTACGCTTTGCAGTATTAAGTTACGACGATGTTGCACCCTGAAGTATTGTACGTTGAATTTGTCGTAAGGTAATTGACATCAGTTCAAATAATATTATTTGGATATTATAAGGATTATGCTATTTCACAAGTGATTAGCAAATTCGTGAAGGTGAAAGGGGGAGCAAGTCAAAGAAAATAAATTTTGCCCAAGTTAGACATTTTGGGGTAAAATATGGCCCGAGCTAAAATACCCGGTATTTATGGACAAGTACCATACAAGGTACCACATGACCATAATATTAAGGTGTATAAGGCGTGGTAAAAGTGAGTAGTATTTTATGTAAGTTGAGATAATTCTTAATTATGTGGGTAATTGGTTAATTATTGGATAATGGGATATTACCCAATTAATTAAGGAACTATTGGATAAAGTTTAAAATTGACTATGTGGCAGCCCATTATTCAAAATAATGACTCATACATCAAATGGAAAGGTGGAAACTAAGTGATAATCACATAGGGACTACAATCTTTATTAAGTGTAAAGAGAAACCATTTAGGAGATTTTCAACTTTGCTTCATTTGGCCTTAGGTGTTCAAATGATTAACCTTATAATGTCCTTTCCATTACAAACCCACGTTAGAAGGTGGTAGGAGAGTTCAGCAAAGCTTTTCAATTACACATTAATGTCAATACTAAATCTCTTAAGAAAGAATTTCAACAGAGATGATTTTGCACTAGCAACGTTATTTCTTTGAGCATTTCATACGGATTGTTCCTTATTTCGATTTTGGTGTTACGTGTTCTGTCACAATTAATTAGTGTTAGAGGGGTTGTCTCTACTCAGGTATGTTAAGGCTATCCCTTCTTTCTTTTGGCATGATCCATACGATATGAACGAAACGTGCAAATGCATAAATTCCATAAATGACTCTATTCATAGAAGCATTAGAGATATCTATGTTGTTGAATTTCCACGTGTCATAATATTTTATCATTTTTTCATGGGTATTAGTAAAATACGAAAGTTGAAAAGAGTTTACTTTATGATATTACTCAAAGGCAAAATGGTCTTATGACATTCCGAAAGATTTTATTAACGTACTATTCATGTATTGCATTCATGTACATTGACCCGTGACCAGATGGCGTTATATATATATGGGATATGGAAAAGGTTATGGTGTTATATACGCACCACCATCTGATTATCTAGTATACGTTGATGAATTTGCCCAAAGTGGTTGATACGATATGATGGGATGCACTCAGAGGATGATGATGTTATGAAACATGTACCTATTCACAATATGACATTCATACACATATGCATATCGCTAAAAGTATTTCATGATTTACAGAGTTATCCAGACTTATAGGTTGAGTTAATTACTCTATATTTCTTCCATGTCTGTTATGTACTTATTTATGTGCCTTACATACTCGGTACATTTTTTTAATGACGTCCTTTTTGCCTGGGGACACTGCATTTCATGCCCGCATGTCCCGATAGACAGGTAAAGAGCCCTCCAAGTAGGCTATCAGCTCAGCGGAAGATGTTGGTGCACTCCATTTGCTTCGGAGTTGCTTGTTTGGTTTGCATGATTTAGATGTGTATTGTTTGGTATGGTGGGACTCTATCCTGACCTTTATGACATTTATGTACTCTTAGAGGCTTTTAGACATATGTCGTGTACGTGAAAGATTGTACAGCCTTGACGGCCTATGTTTTGAGTTTATAAATGATCATGTTGGCCTATTAGGCCCGTATGTCACGTGTATATGATGATGTAATAAGAGAGATGTGTTACGTTGGTACTCGGTTGAGTAAGGTACCGAGTGCTTGTCGCGGCCCATCAGTTTGGGTCGTGACAGTGATTATGTTAGATGGGATGAGGTCATCGTACCTAGAATAGGTGCTACTGGATCAGACTGCGGTATATTTGGAAGGATATTAATGTTGATTGGCTTAGAAATTTGCTATAGTTCCTATCAAAAGAGAGGGAGTTCCACAACTTGTTTGTCTGACGAATGGTTATGAGTTTATGTGTGTTTCTTTCATCGTTGGTAGTATATGGAGGTGTTAGAACGAGGCTCTGTTTGATAAGAGGCTTATTACCTGTACTGGGTTGTTTTGAGCAGCTACTGTGATTAGAAGTTATCGCTATGAGTGTTTGAGTTATATGGTATATCATGTGATTTCATCTTTAGTTATGTCTATGGCTTGATACAGCTTGTTCAGACTTATATAGTGTGTAGATGCGAGAATCTGATCTTATAGAAAATTTTGGATGTGGAAATTGGATGCAAAGGCTTATGGGCTAGGTTGGATTAAGAAATTTCAATCATGTTGTGTTATCAAATCTATATGGGATAGGGTGACGTGGGATCACCCCTGGGTATGTGCATAGTGAGCTTACAAGGCAATTGATGGATTTTCAAACAACTCTGGACATGTTCGAGGATGAACGTATGTTTAAGTGGGGGAGAATATAACGACCTGACCGGTCGTTTTGAGCATTACCACTTCACTCGGTAGTTTAGTGGCACGAGTAGCTCCGTTTGATGTATTAGGACTTGTGTGGAAAATTTGGGTTCATTCCGAGTTGATTTGATATGTTTCGGCGTGACTTTTTGGAAGTCGAAAGTTCGAAAGTTCATTAAGTTTGATTTGATGTGCATTTCACCATTTCGATATTGTTATGCGTGTTTTGAGGCCTTGAGTAGGTCCGTATTATGATATGGAACTTTTTGGTATGTTTAAACGGGGTCCCGAGGGGCTCAGGTGAGTTTCGGATAGGTTTAGGTTGTGTTTTGCTCGTTTTTCTTATGTTTCGACGTCGTTTCTTCAAGCATAAATGGTACCACATTGAACAAATGAGCTTCGATTTCGGTTTTTATTGAAGCATTTGATCCTTATCATAATTACGGAGCCATAGCAAAATGAATCATCAAATTTGGACATCGTATGAGTATTTTATGGTCATTTTACTAAGAATTGGGTTGCTATATTTTTCTGATTAATTACGAAGTCACCACTGTTGTGTATTTTAAAATCTGCACTATTTACAAATATTGAAACCAACTTATCTCCTTTAATATAAGGTCAAATGGAGTGTTTTAAGAGCTAAACTTAACTAGAATTTCACAAGGAATCCGTTGGAGGTATCAAAAGTGAGTTTCGAGAACTTGTGGCACAAGAAACGAGGCAGAACATTGTTAAACCGAGGGTTTTATGCATTTAACATATTTTGAGTTGGGGAGCTCAGAGTTGGGCAATTTTTCGAGGAACTTTTCAGCATATGAATTGGGGTAAGTGTTGTCTACTCGGTTTTGATTATATTTCATGAATCTATCTTCAATTTTAGTTTTTGGTTGATGAATTTTAAAGAAGAAATTGAGGGTTTTGGCCTAAAGTTTCATAATATAAATTTTTGAGTTTTGAACACCGATTCGGACTTAAATTTGAGTGAAACTAGTATGGTTGAACTCGTAATTGAATGGGTTGATGGATTTTGTGAATTTTGTCGGGTTTTGAGGTGCGGGCCCGGGGTTGCCATTTTGACTGATTTTGGATTTTTGATTAAAAATTGGACCTTTTTGATTGGGATTGGTTACTTTAGCATTGTTTGATGTATTTGAGTTATTTTTGATTAGTTTCGAGCCATTCGGAGGTCAGAACGCGCGTGTTGGGATTCTTGGAGCATCGCTTGACTTTCTCGGTGTCAGAATTGGCTTGTTTAAGATAAGTAACTCTTCTAAGCTTAGTGTTGAGGGTATGAAACCCTGAATTACGTGTTATGTGATTGGTATTGAGGTGATGGGCATGTGGGCATGCACCCTGTGAAATGGGATTCTGTTGTACCCATGGCTCTGTATAGTGGCCCTATTTTGTTGATACTTGTGTTTTCATCATGTAATTAAGTAATTGAGCTATCAACCATGCTAAATATCACGTTTAGGCTTTATGCTGATATTGTTGGTACCCAAAGTGGTTATTTCTTGTTGTCATCTCACTGATTTCCATTGATATTTTGTGCAAAGTCATATTCATGCATTCATATCATATCTCAGTCTGAGTTGTTGTTGTTGATGCATCATATCATTATAGTCGGGCTAGTTTCATGACATTTTGAGCCCGTGAGTGAGACTGAGAGAGTGATGACTGAGTGAGACCAAGGGCATTATTATGAGGATATATATATATATATATATATATATATATATATATATATATATTTATCGGGCAGCATGCCACGGTAATATATAGAAATATATATTTATATATGGATCAGGCTACACGCCGCAGCGATATATGGATCGGGTTGCACGCCACAGCAATATATGGATCGGGCTGCACGCCATAACGATATATGGATCGAGTTGCACGCCGCATCGATATATGGATCGAGCTGCACGCTGCAGAGATATAGCGCTTGGGCTGTAGGAGCCCCTCCGGAGTCTGTACACCACTAGTGAACGCAATTTAGTGTGCAGTCCTGAGTCCATATACATATGGATTAGGCTACACGCCGAAGCAGTTATTATACAGCTCTGAGTGATTTAGTGTGCTAAGTATTGAGCTTAGTAAGAGAGGATGTAAGGTAATGAGATTGAGTACTCTGAGACTGTGAGTACATGTTTTATCTCAGAGATACATGGCTTTCACATGCATACATGACATACATGCATAGAGATGCATTATTCCTCATGCTATATAATATCACGTCATTCATAACTTATTATATACATTCATATGTGGGTATGGAGAGGTACTTTATTCTTGTTATTTGGAAAGAAAATGAAACATTTTATATATTGTGGAAAGTATATTTGGAAAATTACAGTTTTCAAACTTACTCGTACTTTTAGCATTTTCGGTAAGAGATCTGAGATTTTCTTTCACTAAGATATTTGGAAAGCATGACCATTTTCTAGAACTGTGAACGAGCTAAGTATTTTACTTTTGAGATATCTCTTTATACTTGCATTTATGTTGTTATGAATTGTTGTGGAAAATATTGGCTTTGGACCCGATCTTGTGTTAGCTCGTCACTGCTTTCAACCTGAGGTTAGGTTTGTTACTTTTTGAGTACAGGGGGTTGGTTGTACTCATACTGCACTTCCTGTACAGTGCGTGCAGATCCCGAATGCCGATGTTGCTATGTTCGATGGTTGCTAGATTTGAAGGCATACGTGCATTCCTGTTGTAGCTGCCTCATCTTCATGGTAGCCTTAGACTATAAAATTCTGTTTATGTACTTTTCAAACAGACTGTGTAATTGTTCCATTGTTGCTTTGTAAACTCCATTCGTAGAAGCTCATGATTTGTACTACCAGTCCTTGGGAAATGTATAAGATTTAGATAATTTTCTTGTTTAATTATTTTATTAAGTTAAATGAAACTGGATAATTGTTAATTAGCTTACTTAACGGGTTAGGTTAGGTGCCATCACGACTGGTGGATTTTGGGTTGTGACAAGTTGGTATCAAAGCTCTAGGTTCATAGTGTCATGCCCCAAATCTGGAGAGGCGTGGCTGGAACTCGGCGTCGTACTGGCCCGAGCGAACCACTCTGTAGATTTTTTTTCTTCTTCTAACTATCATGGGCCAATATGGCCACAACTCATGATGTATAACTATAAGGCAAATGTTGTATCAATGAACTATGTTTTTCTTAAACACGAATACATATGGGCTGTCAAGGCCTCTGACATACTGTATAAAATAAACCTTTGTCTACAAATCCTCTAAGATTATTTGACATCAAATGGGACAAGGTACCGGCCTACCCATAAGTCTAAAGTAAAACCCTGATGCGATGGCTCATAGATTCGGCTGCACTCCGAATGAGGTGGAGTCCTACCGATCCTTCGTTGAATGCTAACCTCGTCTACAATGAGGGTTCATCAAATTAATTACTTATATCTGCAGGCATGAATGAAATGTCCACAACAAAAGGATGTTAGTACGAATAATGTACTGAGTATGTAAGGCATGTAAATCAATATAGAAAGGACATGAAAGAAACATAGAGTACATGACTCAACCTGTAAGTCTGGATAACTCTATATATCATCTAATACTTATAGTGTCATGCATATGCGTATGAATGTCATGTTGTACATAGGTACATGTGTTCATAACATCATCAAGCCTCTAAGGGCATCCCATCATATCATCTCAGCCACTGTGGGCAAAATCATCATTTATACCAGCTGATCAGGTGGTGGTGCGTATATAATGCCATAACCTTTCCCATATCACATATACATATATATACTTATATATATGCATATATAACACTATAACATTATCACGCTTCTGAGGGCATCCCATCATATCATCTTAGCCATTGTGGGCAAATCATCAACGTATACCAGCTGATCAGGTGGTGATGCGTATATAACGTCGTAACCTTTTCTCATATCTCATATACATATATATACATATATACGCGTATATAACACCGTCTGAGTCATGGTTAAATGCACATGTAAATGAATGCAATGCATGAGAAGTACGTCAATAAAATCTCTCGGAATGTCATAAGACCATTATATCTCTGATTAATATCATAAAATAAACTTTATCAACTTACGTATTTTCTGAGACCCATGAACATATGATAAAATAATAGGACACAAGGAATTCAAAAACATAGGCACCTCTAATACTTCTATGAATAGATTCATTTATGGAAGTTGTGTATTTTCTCATTTCGTTTGTATCGTATGGATCTGCCAAAAGAAAGGAGGGATAGCCTTAACATACCTTTAAGACCAACTTTCTACTTGTATTCGTGAACAATCTCCTCCACTCCTCAATCTTATATGCCAAAACTAGTCTTCTTCCACCTTTCTGTTTGCGAAGGTATTTATGTTGTATCTTTTCGCAAAAAAAGTCACTCTTGGAGCCAAGGAATAGAGGCTGGAATGATAATAGCCTAACTAGAGATCTAACAGGGAATTGCTTGGTTGGCAATCAATTAACACTGATTGAAGCTGAGATCTTGAAGAAGAGCCTTTTTAAGAAAGGAGATGAAAATAATCTAACATATGTACAAGATAGCTACTTAAGTAAATAATTGGAGAAGCAAACTCTGAAAATTCCAAGTTTTATTTCCAAATTCGACTACTAAGAGACAAAAGCATTTCCACTCCATAGAAAAACATCCGAGAATTCCTACAAATGCAAAAATCTTTTTCCACTCTTTGCACAATATCCTCAAGGCATTCAGTTTTTTTTTTTTTTTTGAACAAAAATTCTCAGATTCCTAAGAATAAGCTTTTGAATATTCAAACTGGAACATCCAAGATTTTGCAGGAATTGTAAATATTCCTCAAGTTTTATTTTAGTACTTCAATGAAATAGTAATGTCAATGTATTCTGATAAGATAAAAGGAAATAAAATTCCTCCATTTCATTGTTCAATCCCAGTTACGTAAGTTCCTTTTTCCTCTATAGAGAAAGGAGGAGATATTAACAAACCTTATCCCTTCTTTCCTGTTATAGCAACATTTATGTCATTTTAATATAACTTACTCGACTAGCAACATATATGGAATATATAGCCGCCTTTTTTTAAGAAGAAAGAAGACCAAGAAAACATACTAAAGCAAATTGCTTCATGAAGTAACCTGTTCAATGAAGTAATAGTTCTTTGCACAGAGTTTTACATGTTTTTTAACGGAAATATATCTTTTCATAAAGAAATCAATGTAAGAAATACAATTCGTAATTAGGTGACATTACTCTCTGGAGAGGACAGCTAAGCAATCCAGGCGTTCTCGTAATAGCCTTATGTCACGGGCCTAGCTCTTTACCGAATGCTAGCGGCACCAAAATGCCTGTGCAGCGCTTGTAGTCACCCCACACTACAGGCCAGCCCTTCCTCATCCTAGGTTTTCTAGCACGATCCTGTGCCTATGGTGGAGCTTGCTCAAAAGGCTCACTCCAAATGTGTCGCCCGTATAATGTCTAGGCTCATAGCCTTGACTAACTATGGCGCTTCTCATCGCTGGATCATCATCCATGCGCACACCCAGGGTTGGCTAGGGACACGTACGTCCTTCGCCTAGCACTGAGCATCGCTCTCGCGTGCACAGCCTAATCCTCAAGCTTGACACTCGCCTCGTGCATCCGCACCCAGCTTATGTTTCGCCCGAGTAGGGCAACCTTTAGTCCTTGGCCTTTGTCATGTGCGTCTTTCATAGCATGCCTATCCTTGTCTTATGGCATGGCCAAGAATAGCCCCACATAGTGCTCGTTTCGATATCCAATCGGCACGGAGGTCTTCATCCATCATTTTGATACCCGCAGGGCATAACCATCCCTCATGTCAAGCCTCCAGTGCCCGTTTGGATACTTGAAGCACCTTTCTTAGGGGCCTCATGTGTCGACTTGTGAGCTTAGCATGGGTTCAGCTAGGCGAGCAAGGGTCCGTTGGCCTAGACGTGCAGATGTGGGGCGACACTACACTATGTGGGATGGAAATATGTTGCGAGGGCTATGCTTGGCCATGCCATAAGACAAGGATAGGCATGCTATGAAAGACGCACATGACAAAGGCCAAGGACTAAAGGTTGCCCTACCCGGATGAAGCACAAGCTCGGTGCGGATGCACGAGGCGAGTGTCAAGCTTGAGGATTAGGTTGTGCACGCGAGAGCGATGCTCAGTGCTAGGCGAAGGACATACGTGTGCCTGGCCAACCCCGGGTGTGCGCATGGATGATGATCTAGCAAATGAGAAGCACCACAGTTAGTCAAGGCTATGAGCCTAGACATTATACGGGCGGCACATTTGGAGTGAGCCTTTTGAGCAAGCTCCACCACAGGCACAAGATCATGCTAGAAAACCTGGGATGAGGAAGGGTTGGTCTGTAGTGCGGGGTGACTATAGGCGCCGCACGGGAATTTTGGTGCCGCTAGCGTTCGGTAAGAGCTAGGCCCGTGACACATGGTATCAGAGCAATGTTAGGCCATATTCTGCCATGACAAATGATATCTAAGCAGAAGTGAGATGGCGAGTGCATTTTGGATGTCAGTGTGGAGATCATATCAAAGTAGAGATTGATGTTCATATGCCACTAGAGATCGAGAACCCGATATTACTGGTATAAAAAGAGGGGATGGGTTGCATGAGTTATGGCTAGAATGTGCATTGTCAGCTATGAACTTCAACCTACAGAATTAGACCATGTCACAGTCGTTGTTTCCACCATCGTCTGTGTCTTGGGAGATGATTTTGGGGCATCCTAGTTTGATTGAGATATCGTAAAGGATGTCTTCCGTGCAGAGGGTGCTGTTTTCATAGGGATGCTATATAGGCACAGTTGGTTTGCAAAGAGAGCCATTGTGTGATGTTGTTGGGATAGTTCCACAAGAAGGGACAGACGGTTAGCAGAAGCTCAATTGTCTTGATTGTGACGATCCAGCAGTGTGTCAGAAACTCTGTCGGCAGTTGGTTAGCAACTTTGCTAAGCAAGGCATGGTAAGGAATGTCGAACGGACTGAGAGTGTTCCTTACGCGGGTTGAATACTGTTTGAACCATGAGGGTTCAGTAGCATTTGGGAGCTCGTCAGGTTGAGGCGTTTTGTTCATGTTAAGCAGCAAGTTGGAGTTGTTGGCCGTTTGACGAAGGAAATGGACAACCCCAGTTTCTTTCATAAGTCTGTGCTCCAGTTGAATGTGATGATATGCCGATGAGTCGGGTGGTCAAGAAAAGGCCATGTTTGTCAGGTCGTGTAGCCATATTTCCAAGAGGGTGAGCCATGGACTATAAACAAAGGGCATGATTGTGAAGAGATCCTATCAAGGATGCGAGAAGCACATCAGTTGAGTGTCTTTCCTGCGGGATAGACTTATGGACCGCCTAAGGGCATTGAGAGATGCCTAGCCATCTCAAGGGTTGCGATGAATGACAGGAGAGTCCCTTGACAACCGCAAAGAAGGACCTATGTCGAGCTTCTTAGCGGAAGTACATGAGTGTCACAATGGGGTGGAGTTAGCCACCAAGGTTGTGAAAAAGAGCCGAACCATTTGATGGAGAGGCATTGTGCTGAATTGCTAAGGTGAGGAGACGAAATCGAAGGGAGTAGCGAAGCTCCAGAATTAAGCGGGATTCCAAGTTAGAAGGTGTCGTTCTAGAAAGGGGTACGCCAAGTGATCGGGGACCATTGATAAGGGGCCATGTGAGAGGCACACCGAACCGGGAAGCCGTGCTAGCAGAACCAAGAGGGTTCTTGTCTATAGGGTGAGTATAGAGGTACTACCGGGAGCATTGGGTACTTGTTGGGGAAGTGACAGTTGGAAAACAAAGAGCTTTGTTCTTGAATGCAGCGAAGCTATAACTTTGAGAATGCAATACTCACCGAGGGTACGTCCCAAAGAGCGAGATGGTTGCCAATAAGGGACGGGTACATCAAGAAGTATTCTACACATTGAGTGTGGGAGGATCCGCCTATGCAAAGGCGCTGGTACAGAATTGTGAGTCTTGAAGTGAGCTAAACTTTCCAAGGCAATGAGGGCGAGTAAAGGACTACGCGAGTTGCTGAACTGCGTAAGCTATGCCTAAGCACACTGAGGTGCTTTACCATTGAGGGAAGAGCTTCGGACGTATGAAGGCCGTGAGGGTCATGGTGTGGTCGACTAGTGTGGGTCGCCACAAAGTTAGACACCAGAGGGTGCAAGTGCAGAAGGCAGGCTCGGAAGATACTTGGGAGGAGAAGTGCAAGGGGCACAACTCCATTTTGAGCTGGTCTTTGAGGAAGTCTGGCCCACAAGGATTAAGGGAGCCAGTGCACATCCCTGAGGGGGCAGACTCCGGGTCGTCGTGGGCATTGTTGTGTCATCGGGGACGATGACAGATTGAGTGTGGGAGGATGTCACACCCTACATTTTGAGGTTCATGTCATCCATGAGTTCTGCATACTACAATGCGCCAAGACGAATGTCAGTAACGTAGGCGGCGTGTGCTGACAAAGCATTGTGAAGGAACATCCAGCAGAGGGACTATGTATGAGGCAACAACCATCAAGATATGTTATGTTACATGTCCTAAGTGTACCATAAGAACTTAGTGGGAATCTTGAGATCTCGGCCATAGGCCTTATTCTTAATATGCCCTTATATATGCACGAAGGAAGGCCATTTTGATTCTCTAACCAGAACTGGACGATTGCTGAATATTGGGCTTTTTAATTTTAAGCATATATAAGGGGGTATAGGTGTTGAAGCTCAGCCAGCCTCCCCCGTGCGCGGTGCCATCAAGCCGCATCAAGTGAGCTACCTTGGGGGAGAACCTCAAGGGCCTGCCTGGACATCTCAAAGGAGTGTCTAAGGTATCCATACGAGTTTTGTAACTCTATGGACGGCGCGACGCCTTAGGGCCAGCGTTGGGCACCAAACGGGCACTAGAGGCTTTACATGAGGGATGGTTATCCCTGTGGGCTATCGAAATGATGGATGAAGACCTTTGTGCTGATTGGATACTTGAAGCACCTTTCTTAGGGGCCTCATGTGTCGACTTGTGATCTTAGCTTGGGTTCAGCTAGGCAAGCAAGGGTCCGTTGGCATAGACGTGCAGATGTGGGGCGACACTGTTCTATGTGGGATGGAAGTATGTTGCGAGGGCTATGTTTGGCCATGCCATAAGACAAGGATAGGCATGCTACGAAAGACGCACATGACAAAGGCCAAGGATTAAAGGTTTCCCTACTCGGGTGAAGCACAAGCCGGGTGCAGATGCACGAGGCGAGTGTCAAGCTTGAGGATTAGGCTTTGCATGCGAGAGCGATGCTCAGTACTAGGCGAAGGACGTACATGTCCCTAGCCGACCACTGGTGTGCGCATGAATGATGATCCAGCATATGAGAAGCGCCACAACTAGTCAAGGCTATGAGCCTTGACATCATACATGCGGCACAGTTGGAGTGAGCCATTTGAGCAAGCTCCACCCACAACAAGATCGTGCTTGAAAACCTGGGATAACGAAGGGCTGGCCTGTAGTGCGGGGTGACTACAGGCGCTGCACGGGTATTTTGGTGCCGCTAGCGTTCGGTGAAGAGTTAGGCCCGTGACACTTAGTTATATTGTGTAGTTCCCTTTTAAAAGTTTCTAAGAAAGACACCTACTTTATTGACTAATGAGTCATCAATTACAAGGTGAGGGGCTGCCACGTGGGGATGGGGTGGGTAAGTTTAATCTATATCCACTTATTAGGTAATTAGGTAATGTCTCGTTACCCGCTAATTAACTAATTACCCGCATAATTAAGAATTGTCTCAAATTACTTAAAATTCTACTTATTTTTAATATATTTTATATACCGTACTATTACGGTCATGTGATACCATGTAAAATAAATTCATACACTATTATTTCATCAAAACATCCATAAATAAATGCACGTATTTTCTCAACTTCTAATTTTTCTAATCTCATATAAAGAGTACAAATTCTCGTACACTTAATTATTAAAATGGTAAAAAGATAACTTTCTTTTCTTGTGCAAAAAAAATAATAATTTCTATTTTTACAATAAAGAAAATCTCATAAACTTTCTTATATCGTGTGTACAATTTAAAAAATATTTGAAAGTAGTAATATTAGTAACTATATAAAATCATATTTTTCAAACCATTTTTTTCATTTTTTTTTGAAACTATTTTACAAAAATATTACACTCAAAATACCATTTTAAATGTATATAACGGTGTCAAGGTTGTTTAACTTACGGGTGTAACACATAGGTTCTACAAGTCATGAGCAAGTGTCTAGTAGAGTCTTGTGGATCGGTATGATGACATCCATATCTATCTTCGAGAGGCTACAGGACATTTAGGATATACTTTCCATCTTTCTTTCCTTATCGTGCGGCATTGATTCAGGTTGAAGCGTGACTCTTTGAATTCCTTCCACTTATTCGTATGTGCATGTGAGCGCTCGGTATCAGTTGTACATCGACGGCTTGTGATTCCATGGAAGAGGTGCAAGATGTAATTTTGGTATGCTGATGATGGGTCAACTTGGAGGACTTGAGGCCAGGTTTTGACTGTGGTTTGAGCACAGAGGTGTTGATTGTGTGAGCATGTGCTTTTGAATTTATATGTCCGGTAGTGTCTCTAGGCTATATGGCTACATGATGAGTATGATGTGACTGCGTGATGTGTTCATATGATTGAATGTGATGAGAAGGGTCTGCTTGGAGTGTAGAAAGAACTACTTGGTTCTTGATTTCCATCTTGATTTAATGTATAGTCTCGAGTTATGGTTGTGTTGAAGGGTCTTTTCATGTTGATTAGTTGAGGAGTGAAGTAGATTTCATGTCGCTATATGAGTTCAGACTCACGAAGATTAAGTGATTGTGTAATGTTTATGAACATGGAATGGTATAGAGAGAGGTCGGTTTGAGGCAAAGCAGGTGGGCTATCTCTTACGGGGTATCCTGAGGTTTGTATGATCCCTATGATTGTTTATTGGGAGTTTTCTTTTACCAATGAAATATGTGTTGCAATTTGAGTTTAGATCGCTTAAGAGAGTGGGCTTGACTTTTACGAGGATGAATACGAGATTTGCAAATGATTTGAGGTATTATATGGTTTGTGTTGCATGAACTTATGGAGGATTTAGTTGAATGTCACTACAATATTATGGTTGTAATAAAGTATGGGCATTGGGAGTTATGGTGTGTTTTGATCTATGTCATTGAGCCAAGTGGGGGAGCCCGCTATTGATAAGTTAATTTCATAGTTATGTGTTGTATTGGTTACGATTTGGTATACTTGTGAATGAGTTATGTTTTGTAGAGGGTTAGATCAAGGATGACTTGAGTAAAGGAAATTCTAGGTAAACTTTATGACTATATGAGATTCACGGAATGATTTGAGTTATTATTGGTGAAGGATGTAATGTGTATGGAGATGGAATATATTTGGTTGCATTAAGGTGGAGTTACTTCCTTGTGTGTTGGAGTGATAATGGGGCACTGGTCATTTGGTCAATTTGGTTAGTCTAATTGAGATTTGAGCAGAGTGGAAGACTCTCGAGAATAGTTCAAATGAATTCAAGATTTGAGCATGGCAATTGGGAATCTTCAGGATGTGTATTTGGCTAGAAACTGAGATTCATATTGGAGGATGTCAGGACTTATGGAGTTTCTATATCATTATGGATTCTACATATCAGTATCAGGAAGGCGAAGGTAGTGGCTTTAGATTCGCAGAAGGTCTTTTCAGAGTGGGTATCTCGGTTGTGGTACTTTTGGGGTGATTAAGAGAGCATTCAACGGCTTATGAGCCTTAGGGCGGTGTGGTTTATGCTAGGGTCTTGTGTGGTGAGTTATGGTTGAGGATTGTGGTATTATGGCAAGGAGAAGTATCAATTTGAAGGTAATTCATAAGGAACTAGGATAAATAGGACAGCTTGATAGTAGGTTGGATCGGCATGGTAATGGATGCGATTGTCTCTTTAGGTCCTTATGAGGTAGTGAGTTCCTACAGGTGTTTTCTAGCGGTACTCTTGGGTTTTGGTGGCCTGCATGGTTTGGTTAAGTTAGAAAGATTCAGTTCTGATGGTTTGGTTATATGGAAATGGGTTTCGGAAAATTGTCGATGGTTTCTACCACGATTTGAGTTGTATATTTTCTACTGGCATGAGGAGCATGTGATGTATAGTGATTTTCTCCAGATGAAATCAAATGGAAAGTTCTTGGCTAATTGAGTGAGTAGTTGCTTGTGACTCGGAGTGGATTATGAAGCTCTCGTATTTTTTGTATGATGGCATAGTATATGCGGTGTATTGTGTAGAAATGAGATTTGCATGTGTAAAATCATGGTTCAGTTTTGAAGGGGAGGTCATGAGTCTTTAAGCAATATGGACAGTTTCAGATGACTAGGTAAATAACATTACTATTTGGTATGGCTTGATAAGAGTATACATTTCAGAAGGGGGGATGCGTTTTGATTTATGGATACTTCATTGGTATTGCGGCACTCTCCTATTTGATCGACTACTAGTGTTCAGATTTTGCTTTGTGGCACAGAAGAATTACAGAGGTATTCCTTGCGGGTTGATCGTTTATGAGAGATGTGTTAGACATTCAGGCGGTGGTGTTGGGATCAGATATGGTGATTCATGGGTTCTATGGATTTGGAGACTAGGAGCTCTTAGAAGCATATTGTTGCATGGTTATGGACTGTGAAATGTGGCCGAAGCTAGCCAGGTGATAGTATGTGTTATGATTCAGTCATTGTGGACTTTCGAAGGATTATTTATCTATTTGTGGGTGACTAGAGTTGATTTGGGGGTCCATTGGTAGGCCCAATTAGGATGTCTATTCTACATCGAGTCGGATTGGTTGGCTCCATACTGCTATTGCTGAGGGATGTGCCATTTGGTTCTTGTTGAGCTTATTTGTGTTCTGAAATGATCTATGAATAACTCTTCTATGCCACGAGGAGTTGTGATTCGTTGGTTATATGCACATATAGTGCGGTTCTATTTGAGCTTTATAGCAGAATTTAAGCAAGATGAGTATTTGGGTATTGCATGATGGATTGCGCGTTGGCTATGTTCTTTTCTGATTGTATTGCGTTATTTTCTCTCTGTCGTTATGGTAATGCAGTTTGGGTGCTTGATGTCGAATTTTTCATGGTTATTGATTTTGAGTAGGGTGGCTCGAGGTACATAATATGGACCAGCGTTTGGATGGGTGTCACGACCCAATTCCCGAACCTGGTCATGATGGCGCCTCTCGTGAAGACAAGGCCACCCAGCCCAAACAGAACACCTCTTTTAAACAGTTAAATATCGTAAATAGTTCTAAAGCATGATATAATATCTATAATTTGCCAAATTAATGATAACCTCAGTAAGAACCATTCTGACACAGCCCAAACCGGGGTGTCACAAGTCATGAGCAACTAATAAATCCGGATACCGGTCTACTAGATACGAAATCCGATACAGAAGTTCAAGGACATGAAAATAGTAAGATAAGGGAGGCACGGAGCTGCGGACGCCAACAACTACCTCGTAGTCTCCGAAAACACTGCCTGGATTGGGAGGATCAGCACTCAGAAGCGGACTCTGCGATGCCTGAATCTGCACACACGGTGCAAGGAGTAATGTGAGTACTCCGACTCAGTGAGTAATAATCATAAATAATGGCTGAAAGCAAGAAAACACGTAAAGACACAAAGAAATTCTATATCAAGCAATAAAAATCACTTAAAGTAGTAAATCAGTGAAGACGACAAGTGAAATCTCTTTAAATCAAGTAAAACGGTAATTTAGCAGGTAAATAACAAGCAGAAATCCACCCCTCGAGCACAGTGTCAATCACTCAGAACAGTATCAGCTCCTCGGGATCACTCCCATCACTTGGTGCTCATTATCAGCTCTAGACCCATATATCTCTCATAATAACATAAATCAGAATAATCGTTGCGGCGTGCAGCCCGATCCGTACATCGCCGCGGCATGCAGCCCGATCCATAAAGATAGTCAACTGCGCTCACTAGGGGTGTGCAGACTCCGAAGGGGCTCCTACAACCCAAGCGCTATATTGCTGCGGCGTGCAGCCCGATCCATATAAGTATTGTTGCGGCGTGCAGCCCGATCCATAACATATATAATATCCTCACCATTAGGTTCTCAACCCCTCTCAGTCATTAACCTCACAGTCTCTCGGGCACAATAATAGAAGATAGGGATCTCAGCCCACAAATTCGTCTCATTTAGGAATAGTATGACAAAATTGGCTCGAATCGTTTAAAACAGAGAGAACATGATAGAGGATACAATTTTTAACAAGTATAGTGAGGAAAATCAATCAAAATACCTGAAGGGTTCAAATAGTTGGCACGAAGCCCAAATATGGCAACTAGCCCCAAATAATAATGATAACAAATAAGTTTTAGTCAAATACAAGGTAAAATCATCAGTAGGGACGGACCAAGTCTCAATCCCCAGTAGTAACAGACCCTACGCTCATCATCGAGCGCGTGTCTCACCTCAATATAGCACTACGATGTGCAATCTGGGGTTTCAAACCCTCAGAGCATCATTTACAATCATTAATCACCTCAAACCGGCTAATTCTCTAGCTCGCGGCGCCTTTGCCCCTCGAATTGGCCTCCACGCGTGTCAAATCTATCCAAAATTAGAGCGAATACGTCACATTGTGCTAAGGGAACAAAGCCCAATCGAAAACAATCAAATTACCACAAAATTTCAGAAATTTGTCAAACCCGACCCCCGTGCCCACATCTCGGAATTTGACAAAATTCACAAAACTAGAATCCTTATACTCTCACGAGTCTAACCATACAAAACTTATCCAATTCTGATACCATTTGGTCCTTCAAATCATCATTTTACATTTTTGAAAGATTTCACAATTTTCTTCCCAAATTCCATCCCAAATCACGAATTAAATGATGAATTCAATGATAGATTCATGTACTCTAGCCAAATCTGAGTTAGAATCACTTACCCTGATGAATTGCTTGAAAAACCTTCGAAACATCACCAAGATCCGAGCTCTCTAGGTCAAAATATCAAATAAAACCCAAAACCTCGTATTTATAGAGCACCCCCACAGGTTTCCACCTCCGCGGTCCGCACAAAACCACCGCGGTCCGCACAAAACCACTGCGGTCTACACAAAACCACCTCGGCCGCACTTCATTTTGTGCGGTCCGCATAGCACATACCGCAGCCACACTTCTTTTTGTGCGATCCGCGCGGGTGGGTTCCGAGGCCTGCAACCCTTCTGGACCTGCTACAGCTATGATTTTGGCCTAAAATATCCCGGAACCTACCTGGAACTCCTCGAATTACAAACCAATTGTACCAACACATCCCATGACATCGTTCAAACTTGTTCAAAACCTCGGGACGCTCACAACAACATCAAATCACCAATTTAACATGGGATTCAAGCCTAAGAACTCCAAGAACTCTTAAATTATGCTTTCGATCAAAAGTCTATCAAATCTCACCCGAATGACCTGAAATTTTGTACACACATCCCAAATGACACAACGAAGCTACTGCAACTCTCAGAATTCCTTTCCGACCCCTATATCAAAATCTCTCCTATCAACCGGAAATCGCCAAACTATCAACTTCGCCTATTCAAGCCTAAATCTTCTCTACAACTCCAAAACCCATTCTGATCATGCTTCTAAGTCACAAATCACCTCCCGAAGCTAACTGAACCATCGAAACTCACATCTGAGCCCTCTAATACATAAGTCAACATCCGATTTACTTTTCCAACTTAAACCTTCTTAAAAGAGACTAAGTGTCTCATTTCTTACCAAAATCCTCTCCGAACTCAAACTAATCAACCCGATCCATAAAAAAATGGATAGCAAAGCGTAAAGAAGCTTAAATGGGGGAAAACAGAGCGGTAACTCATGAGACAACTAGCCGGGTCGTCACAATTGGTCACACATTGTAGTGGAGTTATGTTGAGACATGATCCTTTGTGTTAGATTTTTGTGTTTTGGTTATACGGTGTGTGATAGGTTCTTAGCATTGCTTTGTAGCGGTACCTTTTGAGTTTGCAAGATAGTTCCTTTGTCTGAGTCATTTTCCATGATTGAGTACATTTGGAATGTTGCTTATCGGTGCACGAATTGCACGAGTTGCGGCTTTAGATAGTATTAATGTGTCATGTCACTAGAGTGATTATGTTATATAGGATGAGGTCATCATACCTAGAATGGGTGCTATCGCATCAGACTGCGGTATTTGGAAGGATATTGATGCTGATCGGCTTACAAATTTGCTATAGTTCCTATCAAAAGAGAGGGAGTTCCACAACTTGTTGTTCTAACGAATGGTTATGAGTTTATGTGTGCTTCTTTCATCGTTGGCAGTATATGAAGGTGTTAGAACGAGGCTCTATTTGATAAGAGGTTTATTACCTGTATTGGGTTGTTTTGAGCAGCTACTGTGATTAGAAGTTATCCCTATTACTGTTTAAGTTATATGGTATATCATGTGATTTCATCTTGAGTTATATCTATGGCTTGATACAGCATGTTCAGACTTATATAGTATGTAGATGCGAGATTCTGATCTTATAGAAAATTTTGGACGTGGAAATTGGATGCGAAGGCTTATGGGCTAGGTTGGATTAAGAAATTTCAATCATGTTGTGTTATCAGATCTATATGGGATAGGGTGACGTGGGATCACCCCTGGGTATGTGCATAGTGAGGTTGTATTGTGCTCATTTTTCTTATGTTTCGACGTCGTTTCTTCAAGCATAAATGGTACCACATTGAACAAATGAGCTCCGATTTCTGTTTTTATTGAAGCATTAGATCTGTATAGTAATTACGGAGCCGTATCAAAATGAATCATCAAATTTGGATATCGTATGAGCATTTTATAGTCATTATACTAAGAATTGGGTTGTCATATTTTTCAGATTAATTACGAAGTTGTCACTGTTGTGTATTTAAAAATCTGCACTATTTCCAAATATTGAAACCAACATATCTCCTTCAATATAAGGTCAAATGGAGTGTTTTAAGAGCTAAACTTGACTAGAATTTCACAAGAAATCCATTGGAGGTATCAAAAGTGAGTTTCGAGATCTTTTGGCACAAGAAACGCGGCAAAACATTGTTAAACCGAGGGTTTTATGCATTTAACAACCGAGTTGGGGAGCTCGGAGTTGGGCAATTTTTCGAGGCGCTTTTCAGCATATGAACTGGGGTAAGTGTTATTTACTCGGGTTTGATTATATTTCATGAATCTATCTTCGATTTTAGCTTTTGGTTGATGAATTTTAAAGAAGAAATTGGGAGTTTTGGCCTAAAGTTTCATAATATGAATTTTTGGTTTTGAACACCAATTCGGAGTCGGATTTGAGTAAAACTTGTATGATTGAACTCGTAATTGAATGGGTTGACGGATTTTGTGACTTTTGTCAGGTTCCGAGGTGTGGGCCCTGGTTGGGCTTTTTGGCCGATTTGGACTTTTGATTAAAGATTTGACCTTTTTTGATTGGGATTGGTTCCTTTAGCATTGTTTGATGTATTTGAGTTATTTTTGATTGGTTTTGAGCCATTCGGAGGTCAGAACGCGTGTGTTGGGATTCTTAGAGCATCGCTTGGCTTGCTCGGTGTCGGAATTGGCTTGTTTAAGATAAGTAACTCTTCTAAGCTTAGTGCTGAGGGTATGAAACCCCGAACTACGTGTTATATGATTGGTATTGAGGTGACGGCCGTGTGGGTGTGCACCCTATGAAATGGGACTCTGTTGTTCCCATGGCCCTGTATAGTGGCCGTATTTTGTTGATACTTGTGTTTTCATCATGTGATAAAGTAATTAGCTATCAATCATGCTAAATATCATGTTTAGGCTTTATGCTGATATTGTTGGTACCCATAGCGATTATTTCTTACTGTCATCTCACTGATTTCCATTGATATTTTGTACTCAGTCATATTCACGCATTCATATCGTATCTCAGTCTGAGTTGTTGTTGTTGATGCATTATATCATTATTGTTGGGCTAGTTTCATGACATTTTGAGCCCGTGAGCGAGACTGAGAGTGATGACTGAGTGAGGCTGAGGGCCTGATTGTGAGGATATAAATATATATATATGGATCGGGCTATATGCCGCAGCAATATATATATATATATATATATGGATCGGGCTGCACGCCGCAGCGATATAGCGTTTGGGCTATAGGAGCCCCTCCGGAGTCTGTACATCCCCCTATTGAGCGCAGTCGACTATATACATATGGATTAGGCTGCACGCCACAACAGTTATTATACAGCGCTAAGTGACTTAGTGTGCTGAGTATTGAGCTTAGTAAGAGAGGATGTAAGGTAATGAGATTGAGTATTCTGAGAGTGTGAGTATATGTTTCATCTCTGAGATACACGGCATTTACTTGCATACATGACATACAGACATAGAGATGCATTCTTCCTCATGCTATATAGTATCATGTCATTCATGACTTATTATATACATTGATATGTGGGTATGGAGAGGTACTTTATACTTGTTATTTGGAAAGAAAATGAAACATTTTATTTATTATGGAAAGGATATTTGGAAAATTACAATTTTCAAACTTACTCGTACTTTTGGCATTTTCGGTAAGAGATCTGGGATTTTCTTTCACTGAGATATTTGAAAAGCATGACCATTTTCTGGAACTGTGAACGAGCTAAGTATTTTACTTTTGAGATATCTCTTTTATACTTGCATTTATGTTGTTATGAACTGTTGTGGAAATATTGGCTTTGGACCCGATCTTGTGTTAGCCCATCACTACTTTCAACCTGAGGTTAGATTTGTTACTTTTTGAGTACATGGGGTCAGTTCTAGTCATAGTGCACTTCTTGCACAGTGCGTGCAGCTCACAGATGCCGATTTTGCTACATTCGATGGTTGTTGGATTTGAAGGCGTACCCGTGTTCCTGCTGTAGCTACCTCTTGTTCATGGTAGCCTTAGACTATAAAATTCTGTTTATGTACTTTTCAAACAGACTGTGTAATTGTTCCATTATTGCTTTGTAAACTCCATTCGTAGAAGCTCATGATTTGTATTATAAGTCCTTGAAAAATGTATAAGATTTAGATAATTCTCTTGTTTAATTATTTTATTAAGTTAAATGAAACTGGATAATTGTTAATTGGTTTACCTAGCAAGTTGGGTTAGGTGTCATCACGACTGGTGGATTTTGTGTCGTGACATAAACTAAAGAGGTAAAATAATCAGTAACGTTGGCTTGCCTAGCAGGTTCAATGTTAGGCGCCATCACGGTCCCAACAGTAGGAAATTCGGGTCGTGACAGAAATATCCCACGTCTACCATCGATCTCTCCATGATTAGTCCACACAAAGTAATTCTCTATATATCCCTTCCTGTAAAGATGAAGCTTAACTACCTCCAATTTTTCAAACTTCATACAGTCACACCTGACACAAGAGAACCTAATTACTCCTTCATTTTGGTATGGAGGAAGTGACATTTCATGTCTAATAAAGTCATCAACCCCTTCTACAAAATCCTCCTGCAATCCTCACCGATTAGGATAATTCCTGTTATACATCCAAGTAGAATGTTCCATCTATACAAATAAAACAAGAACAAATTAATTTAGTTAATTCATATCCTACTCTTTTTTTAGTTAATTCATATCCTAAAGTTCCTATTCATATCCTAAAATTTCAATTCATATCCTAAAATTTCAATTTATAAACTAAAAGTCCAATTCATATCCTAAAAGTTCAATTCATAAACTAAAAGTTCAATTCATATCCTAAAATTTCAATTTATAAACTAAAAGTCCAATGCATATCCTAAAAGTTCAATTTATAAACTAAAAGTTCAATTCATATACTAAAAATTCAATTCATATCCAAAAGGCCCAATTCATATCCTAAAAGTTCAATTCATATCCTAAAATTTCAATGCATAAACCAAAAGTTCAATTCATAAACTAAAAATTCAATTCATATCCAAAAGGTCCAATTCAAATCCTAAATTTCAATTCATATCCTAAAATGTTCAATTCATATCCTAAAATTTGAATTTTTAAACTAAAAGTTCAATTATGTCACGACCCTAAACCCGAACACGGTCGTGATGGCGCCTCTCGTAAAGACAAGGCCAGCCGACACATTTCCAATTAATTTTTAAGCAGTTAAGAAAATGCAAGTAAGTCTTAAACATAATAAATATCCCAATAGATAAGGTGAAATAGTACAATTGCGGAAAATAACAGCAACACAGCCCGACATCAGGGTGTCACTAGTCATGAGCATCTATCAATATACTATTAGTCTGAAGAGTCTACAAAGCTATTATAGAATCACTAACAAGAAAAAGGGAATGAGATAAAGGGGGAGAAGCATGGGGCTGCGGACGCCGAGCAGCTACCTCGTGAACTCCGAAATCTGTCGGGAGCTCTCAACCCTCGCAAGCAGGATCAGCAGTGCCTGAATCTGCACATGGGGTGCAGGGAGTAAAGTGAGTACTTCAACTCAGTGAGTAATAATCATAAATAAAGACTAAGAAATATGAAATCACGTAAGGCACATTACAAGCTATAATGAAGCATTAAAAGCCAGTAAAAACGGTGAATCAGTGAAGATATGTAAAGTCATTTTAGTTCAGTTTAAACTTCATAAAATGCCTTTTTAACAATTAAGCAGGTAAATGAAAGGCAACTAGGAAAGATAAACAAATAAAGGATCACCCCTCGGGCAATATCATAGAACAACACCAGCCCCTCGGGCTATATCTCACATCACAATGGGTACCCACGCTCACTGGGGGTGTGCAGACTCCTGGAGGGGCCTCTTACGGCCCAAGCGCAATATCAAGCCATCTCGTGGCATCATCACTAGGCTCTCGGACTCATATCAACAAGTCACCTTGTGGCGTACAAATCTCAGGCCCTCTGCCTCATAATCATAATCAGTGTTTCCTCACAACATAGGCCATTGGCCTTACTCAGTCAGAATCTCACAAGCCACTCGGGCAATAGTAAAACATGATGCTCAGCCCAGAATATCATTTAAAATATAATTTAAGTGTTAAAATAGAGTAAACATTGTTAACTTATGAAAACAGTAGAATGTAGCATGATTGAGTTCAAGTATAAAGTCAAAACAGTGAGGAAATATCAGTAAAGATCCCTAAGGGTTCAAATAGTTGGCACAAGGCCCAAATATAGCATTCAGCCCAAAACATGATGATAGCAAATAATTTTCAGTCAAATATGCGGTAAAATAGTCATTCGGGATGGACTAAGTCACAATCCCCAACAGTGCAAGACCCCACACTCGGCATCTAGCGTGTGCGTCACCTCAATATAGCACAACGATGTGCAATTCGGGGTTTCATACCCTTAGGAAAACATTTACAATCATTACTCACCTCGATCTGGTCCAAACTCTAGCCCGCGATGTCTTTACTCCTAGAATCGGCCTCAACTCGCATCGAATCTATCCAAATCAGAATCACGACATCAAAATATGCTAAGGGAACGAAGCCCATGCGAAAATAATCAATTTACAACATCAATCCCGAAATTGCTCAAACTTGGCCCCCGGGACCATGCCTCGGAACCCAATAAATTTTACATCAATAGATTCCTTATCTCCCCACGAGTTCATACATATCAAAAGTACCAAAATCCGACCACAAATGGTCTCTCAAATCCTCAATTCTAGGTCTCCAATACCAAGCCTTAGTTTCCCCAATTTTAACCCTTAAATTCCATTAATTACAGCTCTAATCCGTGAAATAATACCATAGGAACGAGTTTTAGGCCCAAAAATATTACCTCCACGAGATTATCCTTTGATTTCCTCTTCAATTAGCTCTCCAAAGCTTTCTCCCGAATGAAATATGGTGAAAACCCACTCAAAATCGTGAAGGGACCTTTTATACTTTGTGACCCAGGCAATTTTGAACCTGCGGCCGTTTTACCGCTCCTGCGGTCCCGCTTCTGCGGCTAATCCACCGCATATGCGGTTAAAAACTCGCACCTGCGCTACCGCAGGTGTGCCCGCTTCACCGCTTCTGCGGTTCCTGAAGAACTTCATCTTGGCCGCAGCTGCGACTGTCTCCGCTTCTGCGAGCATCGCACCTGCGGCCTCCCAACCACAGGTGCGGTTATGATAGCAGCTAAAATGCCTCAGCTGTCCCAACTAAACTTCAAACCTTCCGCCAACCATCCGAAATCACTCCGAGGCCCCTAGGACCTTCACCAAAAGCACAAACCAGTCATATACCACTACCCAAATTTATACCAATCTTCGAAACACCTCAAACAACATCGAATCCATCAAATCACATCGAATTCCAGCCTAAGGTTCCAAAATCTTTCGAATTCGGCTTTTGATCAAAAAGTCTACCAAACCACGTCCAAATGACCAGAAATTTTGCACACATATCCAAAATGACACAACGGACCTATTGCAACTTTCGAAATTCCATTCCGACGACCTATGTCAAAATCTCACCTATCAACCGGAAAATTCTAAAATCCCAATTTCGCCAATTCAAGCCTAAACCTTCCACGGACCTCCAAAACATATTCGGATCACACTCCTAAGTCCCAAATCACCTAACGGAGCTAACCAAATCGTAAAAGTTTTGATCCGAGATCATATACCAACAAGTCAAATCTTGGTCAAACCTTTCAAATTTGTAAACTTCAAACTGAGGACTGTTCTTCCAAATTCATCCTGATTACCTTGAAAAACCGAAACCGGTGATTCACATAGGTCATAATACATCACACGGGGATAGTCGTGCCTGAGAACTGGCGAGCAAAGTGCAAAAGCTCAAAACGGCCGGTCGGGTCGTTATATCCTCCCCCACTAAACATACGTTTGTCCTCGAACGTGCCCATAGTTGTTCCAAAAGCCCACAAATCGCTGATTAACCTTACCATGCAGATACCCGGGGTGATCCCACGTCACCCTATCTCATATAGGTCTGATAACACAATGTAACTGAAATTGCACAATCCAACCTAGCCCATAAACATTAGAACCACATTTCTACTTCTGAAACCATCTACGAGATCAGGATCTCACATCTATACTTTGTATAAGCCCAAACCAGTTGTAATAACTTATACCTGCCACCTCATGTGCAATTACATGACATACCACATAACTCAAACACTTGTAGCGATAACTTCTAATCACAGCAGCTGCACACTACAACCGAATACCGATAGTAAACCTCTTATCAACTAAAGTCTCATTCCAACACTTTCATACACTGCCAATGATAAATGAAACATGTAGAAAGTCAATAACCATTCATCAGATCAACCATTCATGAAGCCACTCCTCCTTTGGCAAGGACCATAGCAAATTTCTGAGCCAACCCTCGATATTATCCTTCCAACATGCTGAAATCAAATCTGTTTGTATCCATTATAGATCCTAACGTTCTTATCTAATCCAACACAACCACTCTAGTGACATGACACATCAATACAATCTAAAGCCACATCTCGTGCAATCCGTGCACCAATAAACAACAGCACGAACATACTCAAATCATGAAAATGACTCGAACGAAAGAGTTGTACCGCAAGCTAACCAGTACCACCACAACACAATGCTAGGAACCTATCACACATCGTAGAAACAGAACACACGAATCTAACCCGAAGGATCATACCTCCACATAACTTCACTTCAATGTGCGACCCTATCCAATATTGGTCCATATGAAACACCTCCAGTCACTCTGCTCAAAATTGACAACCACGTGCAATTTGACGTCTAGAACCAAAGCAAATCATCGTAACCATGGTGGAGCAAATACATAATACCACACAAACCCCAAAGGACATAACTGATACGCCATCCACCGAGAAATACCCAATACTCTTCCGGCTCGACTTCCACTATGAAACCCTAATGGAATTTCACCATGTGTGCCTATAACCAACAAATCATAACGCCTCGCAACATAGAAAAGTAACTCATAGATCAACTCAAAACACTAATAGCTCAACAACAACCAAATCAGCACATCCCTCACCAGTAGTAACTCGAAGTCAACAAAGTTGTCTCGATGCAAAACATGCATCCATATAGGTCTACCAATGAACCCCTTATCAAGGAGTTCCTGAAGCTGTGCTTCCACTCCTTTAACTCCGCTGGTGCCATACGATACGATGCCCAGCACCAAGTCAATACCGAAATCAACAACCCTGTCCGGCGACATGCCTAGCAGCAGGAAACACATCCAAAAAAGCCCCTCATCCCTAGTACTGAATCAATAGTAGGAGTCTCTACACTAACATCCATCACAAAGGCCACATAAGAAAGACAACCCTTCCCAGCCATCCGCTGGGTCTTCAAAAATGACACCACCCTACTGGGAACATAATCCGTTGAACCTTACCACTCAATCCATGGCATTCCTGGCATCGCAATAGTCTAGAATAACACAACATAGAGACAACCAGCCTATACCCAATATTACAACAAAATCTAACATACCAAGCAGCAAAAGATCCACTCGGGTCTCCAAACCCTGATAGCCATTACAAAGTGTCGATACACGCGACCCACAAACACAACATAACTTATTTATGAGAACTCCCAGTCTCCAAATCTATACAGCACGCGAATCTCTATATTCGATCCCAATTCTGCCGTCCGAATATACAACACACCTCTAATACCCAATTATTCCACGAGAGGTACTCTTATAATTCTACTGTGCCACTAAGCAAACTCGAATATCCACAGAAGATCTAACAAGAGAGTGTCGCAATACTACCGAAGTGCCATCAACTTAATCATATTGCCTTTTCCTGAAACGTATACCCTCGTCAAGCCACGCCAATTAGTAATATCATTTCCCTAATCATCCGAAAATCCTTTCCCTAATCATCTGAAGATCCTTTCCCTAATCATCTGAAGTTGTCCGTGCTGCCTAAGGATTTTATGACCTTCCTTTCAGAACTGAACCATGACCTTACACATGCAAATCTCAATCCTACACAACATCCCGCATAAACCATACCGTCCTAGGATAACTATAAGAACTTCATATCTCTTTCGAGCCACAAGAAACTATGTACTCAACTAGCCAAGAACTTCCCATTGATCCCGACTAAAAGAAAATCACTATATATCCCACGCTCCATGCCAGTAGAAATATACACCTCCAATCCGCGGTAGAGGTCATGAAGAACTCTCCGGGTTCCCTTTGCACAAACCAAACCTGTCAGGACTGAATCCTTCTAACTTAACCAAGCTATGCAGGCCACTAAAACCCAAAGGCATCGCAATGAAACACCTGTATAAACTCATTACCTCATAAGCATCCAAGGAGCTAATCGTATCCTTACCATACCGATTCGGCCTACTACCAAGCTATCACATCTCTCCGAGTTTCCTTCTGATTTACCTTCAACTTGATACTCCTTCTTGCTATAACACCACAATTCCTCAACCCAGACTCACCACACGAGACCCAAGCATAAAACCACACCGTCTAAGTCTCATAAGCTGCTAAATACTCTTTTAATCATTCCCAAAAGCACTACATTCAAAAATACCTACCCTGACGTAACTTCCTATGAATCCAAAGTCATTACCTTCTCTAGCCTGATATTAATATATATAAAAATTCCCTAATTGATATTGAAATACCACAAGTCTTGACACCCTCTAAATGCAAATCTCAGTTTCTAGCCAAAAGTACAACTTGAAGATCTCCCATTATTACACGTAAAATCTTGAACACATTAGAACCATTCTCGAGAGTCATTCACTCTACTCAAACTGCAATTAGCCTGATCAAATGAACCGAACAACCTGTGCCTCATTAGCACTCTGACACTGCAGAATGTAACCTCACTTTAATGCAACCAAGAAACTTCCTGCCCTATGCACCGGTCATCCTTTACCAATAACCACTCAAGACATTCCGTGATTCTCATAGACCTATGAAGTATAACATAACCTTTATTGAAATTTCCTTTACTAGAGCCATCCTTGTTCTTAACCTCCGTAAGCCATAACCGATTCACCCGTACGCCTCAAACTAGAACTAACATAGCACATAACCGTGCAATCAACTAATCAATAGCAGACTCCCCCACTTGGCTCGAAGACATAGATCAAAACACACATAATAACTCATAATGCACATACCCGATTACTCTCATAATATCATCGTGAGATTAAACTGAACCCTTCATAAGCTCGTGAAACACAAACAATCTAGTACTTTAAATCTTCTCCAAATCTCACATTCACCCTCATAATAGTCAAGCCAACTCTCTCAGGCGACCCAAATTCAAATTGCTCACATATATTTCCCCGCTAGAAGAGATTTTCCATCCGACCACATAAGGATCACACAACTTCAGAACACTCCGCAGGAGATGACCCACCTGTTTCGCCTCAAACTAAGATTTCTTTATACCATCCACCGTCATAAATATTATGCAGTCACTTAATCTTCCTGAGTCTGAACTCATATCGCAACATGAAATTGACTTCACTCCCAACTAGAAAACATGAAAAGATTCTTCACACACCCATAACTCGGGGCTATACCTCAAATCAAGATGGAAATCAAGCAACAAATAGTTCTTGCTACCCCAAAACAGACCCTTCTCGCCTCATTTGATTCATATGAACACATCTCGCAGTCACATCAACCTCATCACATAGCTATCCAGTCATTACTCCCCTTAATAGGGACACAACAGAACATATAGATCCAGAAACATGCGCTCACGCAATGAACAGCTCAGGGCTCAAGCTATAGGCAGAAATCCAGCCCCAAGTCTTCCAAACTGGCTCAACATCAACATGCGGACATCACATCTCTCCCCTCAATCAGGGAATCACAAGCCATCAATGCACATCGGATACTGAGCGCTCATGCGTGCATGCGAACGCGTGGAAGGAATTGAAAGAGTTACATTTCAAGCTAAATCAAGAACATACGATAAGAATTCAAGAATGTGAGGTTTTTCCTAAAAGGTTATGCAGCCTCCCGAGGATAAGCACAAACGTTTTCGTACCGATCCGCGAGACTCTACTAAACCTGCTAATGACTCGTGAGACCTATGTAACCTAGGCTCTGATACCAACTTGTCACGACCCTAAACCCGAACTCGGTCGTGATGGTGCCTCTCATGAAGACAAGGTCAGCCGACACATTCCCAATTCATTTTAAGAAGTTAAGATAATGCAAGTAATTCTTCAACATAATAAATATCCAATAGATAAGGAGAAACAGTACAGTTGCGGAAAATAACACCAAGACAGCTCGACATCAGGGTATCACTAGTCATGAGCATCTATCAAAATACTACAAGTCTGAAGCGTCTACAAAGCTATTACAAAATCACTAACAAGAGAAAGGGAATGAGATAAAGGGGGAGAAGCACGGGGCTGCAGACGCCGAGTAGCTACCTCGTAGACTCCAAAATCTGTCGGGAGCTCTCAACCTTCGCAAGCAGGATCAGCAGCGCCTGAATCTGCACATGGGGTGCAGGGAATAAAGTGAGTACTCCAACTCAGTGAGTAATAATCATAAATAAAGACTGAGAAATATGAAATCACGTCAGGCACATTATAGGCTATAATGAAGCAGTAAAAGCCAGTAAAAACAGTGAATCAGTGAAGATATGTAAAGTCGTTTTAGTTCAATTTAAACTTCATGAAATGCCTTTTTAACAATTAAGCAGGTAAATGACAGGCAACTAGGAAAGATAAACACATAAAGGATCGTCCCTCGGGCAATATCATAAAACAACACCAGCCCTTCGGGCTATATCTCACATCACAATGGGTACCCGCGCTCACTGGGGGTGTGCAGACTCCTAGAGGGGGCCCTTACAGCCCAAGCGTAATATCAATCCATCTCGTGGAATCATCACTAGGCTCTCGGCCTCATATCAACAAGCCACCTCGTGGCGTACAAATCTCAGGTCCTCGGTCTCAAAATCATAATCAGTGTTTCCTTACAACATAGGCCCTTGGCCTAACTCAGTCAGAATCTCATAAGCCACTCGGGCAATAGTAAAACATGATGCTCAGCCCATAATATCATTTAAGTGTTAAAACAGAGTAAACATGGCTGAGTTAAGAAAATAGTAGAATGTAGCATGACTGAGTTCAAGTATAAAGTCAAAAACAGTGAGGAAATATTAGTAAAGATTCCCTAAGGGTTCAAATAGTTAGCACAAGGCCCAAATATGGCATTCATCCCAAAACATGATGATAACAAATAGTTTATAGTCAAATACGCGGTAAAATAGTCATTCGGGATGGACTAAGTTGCAATCCCCAATAGTGCACGACCCCACGCTCATCATCTAGCGTGTGCATTACCTCAATATAGCACAACGATGTGCAATCCAAGGTTTTATACTCTCAGGACAACATTTACAATCATTACTCACCTCGATCCGGTACAAACTCTAGCCCGCGATGCCTTTGCTTCTCAAATCGGCCTCTACTCGCATCGAATCTATCCATATCAGAATCACGACATCATAATATGCTAAGGGAACGAAGCCCATGCAAAAATAATCAATTTACAATATCAATCCCGAAATTGCTCAAACTCGGCCGCCGGGCCCATGCCTCGAAACCCAATAAATTTTACATCAATAGATTCCTTATCTCCCCACGAGTTCATACATATCAAAAGTACCAAAATCCGACCACAAATGGTCCCTTAAATCCTCAATTCTATGTCTCCAATACTAAGCCTTAGTTTCCCCAATTTTAACCATTAAATTCCATTAATTCCAGCTCTAATCCGTGAAATAATACCATAGTAATGAATTTTAGGTCCAAAATTCTTACCTCCACGAGATTATCCTTTGATTTCCTCTTCAATTAGCTCTCCAAAGCTTTCTCCCAAATGAAATATGGTGAAAACCCACTCAAAATCGCGAAGGGGACCTTTTATATTTTCTGACCCAGGCATTTTCGTACCTTCGGCCCTTTTACGGCTACTGCGGTTCCGCTTCTGCGGCTAATCCACCGCATCTGTGGTTTTTCACTTAACTGGCCATTTCCGTATTTGAGGTTAAAAACTCGCACCTGCTCTACCGCAGGTGCGCCCACTTCACCGTTTCTGTGGTTCCTGAAGAACTTCATCTTGGCCGCATCTACGGCTGTCTTCCGCTTCTGCGAGCATCACATCTGCGGCCTCCCAACTGCAGGTGCGGTTATGACAGCAGCTAAAATGCCTCAGCTGTCCCAACTCAACTTCAAACCTTCCGCCAACCATCCAAAATCACCCCGAGGCCTCCGGGACCTCAACCAAAAGCACAAACCAGTCATATACCACTACCCAAACTTATACCAATCTTCAAAACACATCAAACAACATCGAATCCATCAAATCACATCGAATTCAAGCCTAAGGTTCCAAAATCTTCCGAATTCCGCTTTTGATCAAAAACTCTACCAAACCACGTCAGAATGACCTGAAATTTTGCACACAATATCCCAAATGACACAACGGACCTACTGCAACTTTCAGAATTCTATTCCGACAACTATGTCAAAATCTCACCTATCAACTAGAAAACGCCAAAATCCCAATTTCGCCAATTCAAGCCTAAACCTTCCACTGACCTCCAAAACATATTCCGATCACGCTCTTAAGTCCCAAATCACCTAACAGAGTTAACCAAATCGTAAAAATATTGATCCGAGATCATATACCAACAAGTCAAATCTTGATCAAACCTTTCAAATTTTTAAACTTCAAACTAAGGACTGTTCTTCCAAATTCATCCTGATTACCCTGAAAAATCGAAACCGACGATTTACATAAGTCATAATACATCACACGGGGCTAGTCGTGCCCAAGAACTGGCGAACGAAGTGCAAAAGTTCAAAACGACCGGTCGGGTCGTTACAAATTCATAAACTAAAAGTTCAATTTATATCCTAAAAGTTCAATTCGATTCACAAGAACAAATCCTAAACCCTAGATTCTAACTAAACTATTCAAGACAATACAAAGTTAATAATTCAATTCTAACAAAACTATTCAAGACTAATTAAACTAATTAGTTAATAAAACTAATTAAAACAAGACCTAAACCCTACTCCTCAATAAAATACAATGTTCAAATAATTGAAACACTAATTGAAACAATAAAATACAATGTTCAAATAATTGAAACAAAACCTAGAAATAACAAAGAAATGGGTTGTAATTCAAACCTAGAATTTTTTAGGTGGAGAAGGAGGGGGGCGGCAGTACACTGGCAGTGGCAGTGGCCGGCGACGGCAAGTGACAGGCGGTGGCGACGCGGAGTGGGAAATGGGATTTATGTGAGGGAAATAGAGAAGGAGAGGGGAAGGTATTGAAGGAGGAGTTAGGGAAAATTTGGGGAAGAAAGTAAGAGAAATGGGGGGAAACCCGTTATTTCATTCTGTATTTCAGAATTACTGACCAACGTTTGTCGATAATTTTGGTCGGTACATTAAGTTTTGACCGTTTGACCAAATACCGACCAACTTTGGTCGATTTTTTTAAAAAAATACTAAATTCTTTTTTTTTTGTTTTTATTTCTTAAAATATTATAAGCTATAAAAAATTATTATAAACCATAAAAAATTATTATTAAGTATAAACATTTATTATATTTAACTATACAATTATTGTAAATATTTATAAACTATAAGCATAATCTTTACAAAAAATTATATTAACTAGATAATTACTTTTAATAGATTATAATAGCATCTATGTAAGTAAATTTTCTAAGTTATATTTAAGTATATGAGTAATTTCATACACACATATACACATTGTAATTGATGATCAATCTTATACATTACTACGTACGAATAATTAATCAATTGACAAATCAATATAATGTTATTTTACTTTAGGTCGAGACTTTGCTTTTTATATATTAATCGATATAGGTCAAAACGTTTTGTTTTTAATATTCATCGATGCATCTAAATAAGTTATAAGTCGATGAATCAATTTACAAGTCCATCAATCCCTAAATGAACCCTACCCTGTGTTCCTAGCGCTTCGTGTTCTTATGTATATACGGCTAACAAAGTAAGTGTATATATATATATATATATATATATAGCCTGTTATAGTATATGTTAGTGTGTATATATATATATATATATATATATAACAAACACACTTCGTTGTGCTACTTTAACTACATATATAGCATGTTACAGTATATGTTAGTGTATTCATTATTCGTATTACAAAAGAGTTAACGGATTACATTCATTCATCACTAATAATGCATGACATAGATTAATCGATATAGGTCGAGAGTTTTGTTTTTACTATTAATAGATATAGGTCAAACGTTTTGTTTTTAATATTCAACGATGCATCAGAGTAAGTTATAAGTCGATGAATCAATTTACAAACAGATATATTTGATGAAAAATTATATATACTAAATAGGATCTTCACAAGTCTATCAATCCCTAAAAGACCCCGACCCTGTGGTTCTTTTTGGGATTGATAGATTTGTGAAGATCCTAATTAGTATATATAATTTATCATCAAATATATATGTTTGTAAATTGATTCATCGACTTATAACTTACTCAGATGCATTGTTGAATATTAAAAACAAAATGTTTAACCTATCTCTCTCTCTCTCTCTCTCTCTCTCTCTCTCTATATATATATATATATATATATATATATATATATATATATATATATAACACGCTTCGTTTTACTACTTTAACTACATATATAGCATGTTATAGTACATGTTAGTGTATTCATTATTTGTATTACAAAAGTGTTAACGGATTACATTTATATTATTTAGATAGTATGATTCATATTTTTGACCAATGTTGACCTAATAACCGACCAACTTTGGTCGGTAATTTTCAATAAAATTTCTTTAAATTTTATAAAATATTTTAAATAATAATATAACTATTAAAATTTTAAAAATTGGGTTGGTAATGTAAAAGTTTCTTTGACTAAGTAAGTCTGACCAGCTCGGTCAACTTGTTGACCAAATTACCGACCAACTTTGGTTGGTATTTTTTTTAAAATAAATGTAAAATATTTTTCTCCCAGTTTCCGTCCAACTTTGATCGCTTTTATTGACCGACCAACGTTGGTCGAAAAATTTTGATGGTATTTACCGGATTTCTTATAGTGAAAATTTCCCCAACCCCTCCAGGGGAACAAAGAAACAGAATTAAAGTTGAGCATACATCAGCTAGAGAAATTAAGATTAGTCTATATCGGTTGTGACTCACAAAATTAAAGAGGAACACATGATACAGACTTAAGTGTACGTACTAGGAAACCAACTTAAAAATAAACAAGGTGAAATATCAGATAGACAATATTGAAGTGATTACACGTATTCTAACACTAAAATAGGTAGGAAATTTCTTCTCCTCTTGTGCTAGAGGTTTTACAGGCAGCAAAAGTAAGTACTACAAAAGGCACCACAGGTACAGGTAGGTGTGCCACAATACTGGCAGAAACATTGATGTTGTAGCCTTCTACTTCCCATTCCCATCAGCACATTTGTAAGTCTCTCTATTTCATGTATGTTCCTTCCTTTTAAAGTAGAAATAGTACTAAAACTGGTTGCTAAATCTCCATTGGCAGCTACTATTATGCTAAAGAAAAGTGCCAAAATTATCAAGGAAACACTTATTACTCTATGAGCCATGGCGGTTAGTGAAGAGATATCTCAACTTATGAACTATATATTCAGTCAAATGAGTGATCTACTACGATCTTTATACAGAGCTATTGAATTCCTTGTGTTATAGCTTTTCAGTGAGATTACTGTGGCCGACTTTTGTTTTTATTGCTCCAGTAATTATTTAATCTACGATGAAAAATATGCAGTTAGAGCGCGCGGCGGTCGGCAGTCTCATTGTCCCTTACCCAATCGTTGCTTTCTAGGGGAACTTTAACTATTTTCAAAACTAGATTAAGATTCCAAATTCTATCCTCCGTGTGGAGTAAGTTATTTTTTGGGTTGAATTAATTGATCGCAAATTCGCGTATAAATAAAAAAAAATCGTATGCCTAATTTCTTAAGAACTTTTTTGTCAGTGGCAACAGAGACCGTTTAAAATTTCTACTTTTAAGAAAAACTAATGTGAAAGACAGTGATGAAAATGATAATAATATTAATAGCGATGACTATGACAATTATCAGGGGCGGAGCTAAAAGTTCGGATACCAGTTCGGCCAAATCCAATAGTTTTTGTTCAAATAGTGTATTTGTGTTAAAAATATTCATTAAATATGAATAAATATTTTATTTAGAACCTAATTATTAGCATTTAAGTTCATCGTTTTAAAATTCAGAATTCATTAAGTTAAAATCATGATGTTATCTCCGACAATAACAAATAAAAAAATATTTAGAATCATAATCATAATTATCATTACTTCTTAAAGTAATGTTTTAACAGTGTTAGGCACTAGTGAGATTGAGAAGCTCCAATCTCTCTCTAATCTTACCCAAACACTTAAATCTTAGGAATCGAATAAACTTTAATGTAAGTGTTAGAACAAACTGGTAAACAAGTTGTATTTCTAGCGCGCACGGATATTACAATGAGAAATGATGAGCAACATTCAGGTAAAGAAACATAGGATGGGGATGAGAAGATACAGAACTAGTAGAGACGAGGAATTCAGAACGTTCTCAACAAACTTCTTACCTCTTTTCACGTGCTAATCCATACAACATCACGTACTCTCTCCGTTTCAATTTAGATAAGTTGGTTTGATTCGGTACGGAGTTTAAGAAAAAAAATAAGATTTTTGAAACTTGTGGTCTTAAAAACTTAAGGGATAAAAACGTTGTGAAGCAATAATATTTGTGTGGTTATAAAAGCTTCTCATTAAAGATAAAATGGGTAAAATGAAGAATTTAAAGTTGAATTATTTCCAAAATACATCATCTAATTTGAAATAGACGGAGTAATAATTTATTGGGATGCCTTGCCTTTAGACTGTATTTTAGCTCGCCAGGCTCATTCCCTTTTGCCTCCGCATTTTGGATCTCTTTAGGCAGGAAATAGCATCGAGTGACCTTCCATGGGTACACTATTTATTTTTTGGCCCTAGCAAGGAATATGTTTGATTTATTAACCCTTACTTGGTTTATGCCTATGATAAATGACCATTTTACCCTTTAATATACTTTAAGGCTACACACTTCCAGTTTCTTTCTTTGATTTTTCTTTTGTTTTCTCTTGCTCCACTGTTCCAATCAGAGTCTATTCTTAAAAAACTCACATGGGGCATAAGTTGTGATTTGAAAGTCCTATAGCTAAGTCTTTTCTTTAAGGCAGGAGTTATAGAGTATCCATAGTATATACCATGAAATAATGTAAACCGCTGCCCAGGGACATAAGTTGTGATTTTAAAGTTCCCACTGTGTTTTACCTATAAGACTTAAGTTATAAAGTATCTCATAAGTTATAGAGGTAGTGTAAATTAATGTCCATATGACATAAATTGTGGTTTTATAGTCCTTGAGGTAAGTTTTGCCTATAAGGTAAGAGTTATAGAATATCCCATAAGTTAGATATAATGAGGTAGCCTAAAGTGTGTTCATGAAAAATAAGTTGTGGTTTCAAAATCTTTGATCTAAAGTTTTCCTGTGAGGCATGAGTTATAGACTATCTCCTAAGTTAGACATAATAAAGTAGTGTAAAGTATTACCACGAGGAATAAGTTGTGACTTTAGAGTCTTTTAGTTATGTTTTGTATTGGTAAAATTTGGCCTTGCTGCATGGCACAACAAAATAGTGACACGTGGTGGAAGTGGTTCCTGACCCATGAGCACGAAAATCAAGACTTGAGAGTAGATGAGTCGTACCGGGACCACCTGTTCAAACCAAAACAAGAGCAACCGGAAGAGTATGCGTTGGAGTAGACCAAATACTTTCGGTACCGAACTTAGTTGTACCCGGATCCCTTCTAAGATGGTGGTCTCTGTCTATTGCGCAATTATGGTTGCCATTGGAGAGGATCTCGCCACCTTACTAACTGCATACCTTGCGTACATGCTAGGAACTATGAAATAGTCTCATCCCCTCTAGGCTATAAATACCCTATTCTACTCATTTGTAAAGGACATTTGATGATGCATAACATTTTACGATCATTCATTCACTGTATTCTTATCCTGTTCATTAGCAAGATTACATTTCTCCCTTCCTGAGATTGTTTTCCATTTCAATACAGCCACTTCAAAGGATGATAATCAATAATATTTTTTTAATTCTTAATCTGCATTCTATTTATTATTATTGTTCTTAGATTTACTATAAGCACTTTGGACTAATCTAGTTGCTAGTGGCCTTAAAATACAAATTTAATTATATATTTTACAATAACTTTTAGGTTAAACAGTTCAGAGCCCACTTTGGGGCCTAACAATTAGGCATTTAATCCAAAGTCGCACTACTTCTTTTTAATTTTCTATTATTCTCATTTGTTGATTATTTGTTCGAAGGAAATACCATGTCTAGGATCAAAACCAACATGTGGTTCCAGCCACCCAACAACCAGAACAAACTGGAAGAACACGGACCCCAATTGATCAATCAACTGGGACATCATTATCTTATTCAAGGAAAACTCCCCTGGAAGATCTAATTAAAAGGTTAATTAAAAACACAGGTTGGAGGAGACGGTGAAAGAATTCAAGATGCAACAGCAGCAACTAAATGCCTAAATTGGAGAGGTGTGAGTGCCTTGATAAGTAATGCAACAACTGCTACACCAACCCTACCTCCAAGGGTGCACATCATCTTGGAAACTCATAACTCTAAACTGAGGAATACGGCAACATGGGGACTCCAAATGATACTGACGTTGCAGGTTTAGATATATTCAAAACTGCTGAGTTATAGAATTTAACTCTAACATTATAATAACAGGTCAAGGAACTAAAGGAGGGGATCGAATGGATCCAAGAGTTCTACCTGTTCTAAAGAAAATTAACATAAATAAATACTCTCAATAATGTGGAAGCCGAGCGCGGCCCTATTCCCGATCCTAAAGGAGTTCAAAATATCAAACTTGGGACCCGCATGCTCATGTCATGGCGTATGCAGTAGGAATCAAAGAAAAGAATCTCACAAAAGAAGAAATTGGGTTTGCACTCGTCAAGAAGTTCAGAGAGACCCTGAACAAAGGAGTTCTAGTCTGGTACTCTCACTTGTTAGAAAACTCTATTAGTTATTTTGCTGAACTAGTAGATACTTTTATCAAAGCCCACTCTAGAGCACAAAAGGCGGAGAAACAAATGGAGGAGGTTTTCAAAATCTAGCAATGAGACAGAGAGTTGCTCTGAGACTTCATAGATCGATTCTGGAGGGAAAGGATGTGTAACGATCCGGCCAGTCGATTTATGTATTTTGAGCTCCATTTCTCCGTTTGATACTTCTTGTATACATGTTTGTTATATTATTAGTTGCAGGGATGGTTGATTTAGTTTCAGGAATGTTTTAGAGGGATTTGGGGCACTTAGTCTCATTTTGGAAGCTTAAGTCGCAATTAACCAAGGTTTGACTTTTTTGTAAACGACCTTGTATTGGTTATTTAAGGGATCCAATAGGTTTGTATGTTGATTTTGGACTTAGGCGTATGTTTGAATTTTGATTTGGAGGTTTTTAGTGTATTTTTGTGTTATTTGCCGAAAGTTGACAATTTGGAGGTTTAGAAAGTTCCTAAGTTTGACCGGGGATTTACTTTGGTGATATCATATTCAGATTATATGTTTTGGAAGGTGGAATAGATTTGTTTTGCTATTTGGGACTTATGTGCAATGTTTTGAAGTAACCCGGATTGGTTAGACTTGAATCAGACGCTTGGTTTGAAGTCTGGAATTTGATGAACTTAAGAGAAGCTTAGCATGTATTTTGATCATTGATTCTTGGATTTGATGTTAGTCATGGTGTTTTGAACCGAACAACTTTGGATAAGATATTTGGACTTGTTGGTGTGATTGGATGGGGTGGGGTGGGGGGGAGGGGAGGATGTATTTCAGTTGGCTTCTGAATCATTTTGGTGAAAGTTGGCAGTTCTAGTGCTGGTGCATCGCACCTAGGGAGAAGGGATGTGCATGTGCGAGATCGCATCTGCAAGAAGAAGGTTCACAGATTTGAAGAGAAGGCTGCGAGGTCGTGGTCGTTTCTACGAAGACTATGCCTTCTATGGGAGCATTTCTGTGAGGTTTATACGCAGATGCGGATGCCACATTTGTGAGGTGTGTCCGTGACTGGGAGGAGTGGCCAGCTGAGAGGAGTCCGCTGATGCATATTATGGACCGCACCTTCGGTATCGCAGATGCGAAGAATTTACCTGAAGATGAGGTAATTGTTGTGCAGTGTTATATTTTGAAGGCTTAGCTCATTTTTTATTATATGAAATTTTGAAGCTCGACTATAGGCGACTTTTGGGGAGATTTGCATCACCACTTTGAGGGCATATATTTTTTACTTGAATTTGACTTTATATCTTAATTTTCCATGGATTTCTATACCTAAAATATTGATTTTTAAAGGAAATTTTGGGTTTTCTCTATAATTTAAGAGGGTATATTTTGAGAATTTGAAGGCCGATTTGCACTTGGATTTGAAATCTATTTACATATTTGGACTCGTGAGGTTATGGGTAATCGGGATCTACCCCTTAACTTGGATTTTGACCTTGTGGGCTCGGGTTGATTTTTGGATATTTGTGTAAAGATCGAAGCTTTATTATTTGGGATTGTTTCCTAAAGCTTTATTTGATATTATTGAGTTGTTTTTACTAGATTTGGGTAATTAGGATGGTTAGGCGATTTTTGCTTGATTTGAGGTAAATGTCTTGTCTATCTTTGTAAGAGGGAATTCTCCTTATAAGTGATATAATTGCGACTTAATACATGATTTAGGATACATGTACATGCGAGGTTTTGGACGATACCTGGTATTTGTTGACTTGAATTGCGCTTTATTGGATTATGCTGAGTTGCTACGTGATAATTTATTTCATGATTTAGGAGCATGCCTTTGGTTTATGACTTGTTGACTTGACATGAGGGTTACATTACTATATCGAACTTTATTACAAATTCATAGTCATGTACTTGCATTATTTCTCCATGATTTATATGGTTTCTATGGTCTAATTAACTCATTTTAATAGCATAATTTAGCTATAACTTGTTGAATAGCTTATTGAGTGTGATAAATTGAATTACATGATTTGATATAGCCATCACTTAGCCATTGGAGCTTTTATCTTCATTCTTATTATCATGTCTTTCCCTTCTATTACATTATTTCTTTCACATATGCATGGGTGAAAAAGTGGTTATTGAGGAAAGTGGGGATTTTGGCACTACGGGTACTTAAGCGAATATTGGTACTAACTGTTGGATTGATGATGTTATGACTTAGATTGGGTTTCATGCCGCAACGATTGATTGATAATCCTTAAAAAATAAAATGATCGATGCTTGGATTATGGATTTGTCCCTTTGGAGTTATGTGATTACCCACGTTATCTTTGGCCCTATAGGTAGGACCAGTGATTATTTTAGTGATGGTTGAATACGTGGCATGTGTCAGGCATGTGGATTTTGTGAGTTGTTGAGAAAAGGATCATGAGCATGCATATGTATATTTGCTTAGACTCATGCTATGAATTGAAGTAAGTATTATTGACTGGTATCAAACTTTATTCGGGTATTGAGATAGTGATATTTTATTTGATTCTGATTATTTGAAAAGCATGCCTAAATTTTGCATGAGCTGTATTTTGAGCTTCTATACTTGTTGATGATATTATGTATAGTTTGATGTTGGATTATTCACTCATTTATTTATTTGACTACTAGTGAGTGCCGGAGTTGACCCCTCGCCACTACTTCTTTGAGGCTAGACTTTATACTTACTAGGTACCGTAGTTTGTACCCATACTACTATTTTGTTCATTTTGTGTAGGTTCTGAGGTTGGTGTGAGTGGTATTCATTCAGGAGGTAGATCTGTGGTGAGCTGCTCTACTTGATCGATTCGCAGCACATGGAGTCCCACTCCTCCCTACTTACCACTTGTGTCTATCTATATCATTCAGATAGACGGTGTATTCATATGTTTTTCTTACATACTCTTATTATATGATTGTGATAATTTTGACATTCGAGTTTTGGGCAGTATTGGCAGTTGTGATCGCTTTTAGACCCTGCCTTGGATGTTTTATCTATGTTATTAGACTTGAGATTATTCTGTTTTCTTATTACATTGAGTATTTTGTTAAAACTAATTAACCTGCTTTAGAATTTTGCTTGTTACTGTGTTGCCTTGCCTAGTGAGCGGGTTAGGTGTCATCATGACCTTTGGTGGGATTTCGGGTTGGGTGTTGGTAGCAGAGCATTAGGTTCTAAAGGTCTCACAAATCCCAAGCAGGCCTACTAGAGTCTTGCAGATGTACGAAGACATCTGTATTTATCTCTTTAGAAAACATCCTTTTCTTGATTGCTCATCGTGCTTTTGTTATTGACTTAAGTCTAAATCCTATTATTCTATTCTCTCACATGGTGATGACTGGTGTATCAGGAGAAACAGAGGTTGCAACGGCAGTATCACCGATTGCGATCGAGGGGAGGCAGAGGCCGAAGTAGGGTCAAAGCCCCTCCTAGAGGTTGTACTGTTACTAGGAGAGGTGGAACATCCATGCCACGATCCAAAAATCTCACCAGAGCCGTGATGGCACCTAACACCGTCTAGACAAGTCATCAATCAATAAGAAGAAACAAGCTTAAATAACAGTATTAAGTAGTCTTAATAGCAAAATAGTCATAAATAACTTAAGTCAATAACAACAATACAACTAAAACCATCCCATGATATGGTGTCAACGGATACATGAGCTCTATAGAATTAAATACAAAGTCTATTCCCAAAATATAGATCTGTCTGAAAGATAGAACAATGATAACATAAACAAAGAGAAAAGGGACTTCAAGGCATGCGAACGGAATATCAGCTACCTCGAAATCTCCAAAGATTGATATTTCTATGGTCAAGGCATTCGTTTATGACTATGAACTGCCTAGGTTTGTCACACATAAAAAAAATGGTATTACTGCCTAAGAAAAAGCTAGTCAGTACCTTATCAGATATAAGGCCCATAAGTCTGAGTAATTTCATCAACTAAATCTTCTCTAGGGTGCTACATGAAAGTTTAGTTGATATTCGTCCCACTATAATATTTCCTAACCTGGCTGATTTGTTAAAGGGGGGAGCATTGTAAGAATGTGTTATTAGCTCCAGAGATCATTAGTGACGCAAGGCTGAGGGCCAAGCCTACCAATTTAGTTATGAAGTTGAATATGGCTAAGGCATATGACAATATTTCCTAGTTATCTTTGAATTTTTTTAAGAAAATAGAGTTTGGAGAGAGGATGATTGGCATGGTTTTCAGAATTGTATGCAATAATTGTATCTATCTTACCGAATGGATAGCCATTTTTTTTTTTTCATTCTACTAGATGAGTTAAGCAAGAAGACCCATTGTCTCCTACATTATTTATCCTTGATGTTGAAGTACTATCTTGATCACTAGATGTTTTACATGGAAATCCATACTTTGCTGGGTTTGGCATGCCAAATTGGAGTCCAAGGATCAATCAACTTGCCTATGCACATCATATGAGCACTTTTTTCTCATCAGGTGCTACTACATTATATTTGTTAATGGAGAAACTAGCTATGTATGAGGGTGAGTCTGGGTGGAAGGTTAACAAAGAGAAGAGCTCTATCTATATTTATGAGTCAGTCCCTATGGATATGGTTATCACAATGGAGATCCTCACAATATTGGAAGGAAAGTATTTTCTTTTTTGCTTTTCTTGGTTGTGCTAGTTTTTATAGTAGAAGAAGGAAGTCATACTGTGATGAATTAATTAGAAAAGTGAGTGACATATTTCAATCTTGGAAGGAAAAGTTGCTTTCAGTTAGGGGTATGCTAGTTTTGATCAAACATGTTTACAAAGTATCCACATATATTTATTATCAGCAGCCAACTCTCCCGATTATGTAATTGCATAGTTACATAAAACGTTTGATAGGTTCTTTTGGAGCAATTCAGTAAATATAGCATTGGACATCATGGTAGAACTTATGTTTGCTTATAAAAAGATGAATCCAGTGGTGATACAATGGAACAATGGCAAATCCGGTGTAAGAAGTTAGTGGAGCATCAAATCCGGTGGCAATTGACGGGAGGTTCCTCCATGTTTTGGTTTGATAACTGAACATGCTTAGCTGCTCTCTATTTTATCACTCCTGTAGGGTTTTGGTTCAACGAGGATTTTAAAAACTATAAATGAATTTGTTGAAGAATGAGGATGGAATCTGGATAATCTGAGTGACTACTTGTCTGCTTGTGCAATACATTATGGAAGAAGTCAAGCCTCCAATGTTGGGAATTGGTGATGACTACTCCGAATGCTTGAAACTATAGAGGATTTACGGTTAAATCAGCTTGGGATTAGATCAGGCATAGAAGTCCGCATAATGATATATACAAGTAAATATGGGTGAAAGGACTGTCGTTCAAAATATATTTCTTCATATGGAGAACGTGAAAGTTTAAACTGCCTTTGGATTATGCTTTACGGAGAATGAGGTATGCATTCCCATTCGGATATTGGTGCTATGAGAATCCGAGTGAGGAGACTTTACCACACCTTTTTAATACATCCTTACGGCCGGTAGGATTTGCTCTTACTTTGCTTCTTGTGCAGGTCTAGCAACTTCATCAGGGCATTCTTAAATAGTGGCAAGCTATATATAGTCAACCCCAAGATTGCAACCGTACTATTATGTTATGCCTTCCACAATTATTAAGGAGCTATGGAATAGAAGAAACTCATTCAAGCATGGATGCACTACTTCTGTTAGTATGATTATATATCAGGTGTTCAGTATGGTACTGTGCAAAATCTAGTGAGAATCAGAAGACCATCGCTTCAGCATATCCCTCATAAATGGACAGAACTCATCAAACTACTAGAAAACTTTACCCTAGCTTTGAAGATCACAAAGGTTCTTTAGGAACTGCCTCTAGAAGGATGGATGAAATATGCAATACTGATGGAACTTCAAGAGGCAATCTTGTTAGGAGTTCATATGCATTATGTGTTAGCTAGTGATGTTGGGGGATCTGATTCGTGCACAAGCCAAGGAGATAGGATGTATACTTTATAAATACAGAAGCTACGGTAGTTGCTATATTGGAGGCAATCAGGTTCGTGTCAATGCTCACCTTACTCATGTTATTCTGTATAAATGTCTTAGAAGAAAATTGAAAACCACCATGGTCCATATTGGAATTTGATAGAGGAGATACAAGAGCTTAGATGCTAGGGGGGCTATTATATATGTGTAACACGTTTACAACATTGGATATACAAAGTCGAAGATTGGTTAATGAGGACCACTACTAGAAATTCGGCAAAAACCGACCACATTCGACCGACCAATTTTGGTCGGCCAAAAAACGGACCAAAGTTGGTTGGTTTTTCAAAATATTTTATTTTTTAATTTATTTTTACGAAACCGACCAACTCTGGTCGATTTTCTTTGGTTCAAAAATGCGGGAAACTATTTTTGAGTCCCGCGGAATTTATTTTTCAAGAAACCGACCAACTTTGGTCGGTTTTTTACTTAAAATAAATTAAAATTAATATTAAAAAATACCGACCGAAATCGGTCCGTTAATTCGGCCGGTCATTTTAAAAAGCCGACCGAATTCGATCGGTAATTTTATTTTTTAATAAAACTGACCAACTTTGGTCGGTTATTTTCGTGCGAAAATACAATTAAAGAGTATAAATGAAATAAAAGACAGTCTTAAAACAAAATGCACCAATGGTCTAGTGGTAGAATAGTATCATACCACAACACAAATCCCGATTCGATTCCCAGATGGTGCATTTTTTAATTACATAATTAAAATACCGACCAATTTTGGTAGGTCTTTTCGGCAATTTTTTTTTTGGAAATTTAATTGACCGACTTTGGTTGGTATGCCCTTCCAACCTTTGACCGACTTTGGTTGGTATGCCCTTCCAACCTTCAAAATACTGACCACACGTTAATTGCATTTTGGACGATTATTAGCCATTATCGGTCAACTTTAATCGATGTTTTTTGACGGTTTTTTCCGAATTTCTAGTAGTGGACAAACTACAATGTACATTTTTGCGTGTACGACCCTTAAAAAGATGATGAACAGAAGCAGCTTGCGGAACAAGCTAAGTACTGGAATAGCATGATATATTGCCTTTGCGTGCATAGCTTTATTTGATGCTTGCAGTTTTAATCAGAGTATTCATTCATTTATAAACCATAGCAATTGTTTTTGTTTTTCTTTTTTTAGGATATCATATTGTACCATCATTTTAAAGGTCATTAAACTCTCTAAAGTGAGTACTAATTTTCATGATTTTGCAAGTTTTTATTTCTTTCATATTATACTAGACTAGACAATTTTTATTTGATTATTATTAATTAAATTAATCATTAGGTACAGTGCCGACTAGTATATTAGCTTAAAAACGTTTTGGCATTAATTGTAGGTTGTATGTTATCATAAAAAACTGTCATTTTACTTGTCTCGTAATAAGTATGCAATTATATTGACATTACCGATTTCTTTATTACTCCTTCCGTCTTAAATTATTTGTTGTGTTTCTCTTTTGCACGCCCCTTAAAATCTTAATTAGGAGGAGTTTTTGACTATATATTTTACCCTTATTTATGTCTTAAGATGTAATCTCTCTTCATTGAATATTTACTCTATTTATGTGCAGTCTTCATCTTTAATTAAAAATAATTTCTATAAAGGGTAAAATAAGAAAAAATAATTAATTTTATCTTGAAATTTTAAAATGACAAATAATTTGACACATATATATTTTTGAAAATTACGATTGATAATTTGCGACAGACCGAAAAATGATATTATCGGACGAGGAAAGAGAACTGCAATAATTGGGTAAGAAGTGTAATAAAATATTGGAAAGAATTGACACAATAATCTACGCACAAACTGATTGGCCATGTCAGAAACCCACTATTAAAATGGACATAAAATATCCTTAATTGCTGCAATCATCCTCAGAAGTGAGAGAGTATTGTAAGCCCAGAAAGATTGAATCTTTGCATGATTTCTTACAGGTGATTTATCCACGCTGTTCAGTTGCAGTCTTAACACTTAACAGACTATTCATTTTCTTTTCTCAATTTTTATTTTGGCAGAAATTAATGAGAGACTGCTGCAAATTCCAGTTGTGAGAAGCAAGTTGGGGGACCAAAGAATTGATTATCCTATTAGCTGTCACTCTCTTTCCAAGTAGGCGTGCAATTGGGACAGGGCCCCACTCGCCTCTATTCTCTTCTATGCGGCTCTTGTTTTGGACGGTCCATTTTTCAAGATAATCGTATCAACGTCATCCTAATTTTGTTGTTCCCGTAATTTCTTTGAGTACCAAACTGAAATGATAGTCTTTTTTGGCACAAAATACGTTTTTACAATTAAAAAATTATATTTCTAACTAAAATACAGTATAATATTTTTTTTACTTTAACAAAAAGTTAGCCGTTAAAGTTAAATACAGTATTATACTGTATTTTATTAAAAAAGTAATTTTTTTTTATAGGAAAACGCATTATAATACTGCGTTTTCCTATAAAATCTGGGCCCACCTTAATAACAGTTCTGCAGGACTGCAAAGAATATTTATTTTTTAGTGTAAAACGTAATATAATACTGCGTTTTACACTGAAACGTATTATTATACTGCGTTTTATACTAATTTTTGGGCTCACCAATAAGTGTTCTGCGGATAACTGATATAACAATAATTCAAATGCATAAAATGTGGTATTGTACTGCATTTTACATAAAAAATTCTGCACCCCAAACTCAGACTTGCGTTATTTAAAGGCGTTTGAATTTTATGAAAATCCATTCAAAACTTTCCTTCAAACTTCTGTTCATACTTCTCTCTTCTTCTTATCAATCATTTTTTTATAATGTCTGAAGAGCCAAAAATAAGGGTTTCATTATATTGGGAGGGGGGAGGTTGTGCTGGAGAATAACTCTGTGAGGTATAGCTCACCTCCACAGTGTCATGTTAAATTGCCGCTTATAATGGAGTATGATAAATTGGTATCATTGTTACATAAAAAAAATGAGTGTGAGAAAACGTTCGGTTAACCTTAAAGTAACCGGTAGATTTCTGTATTCAGTGACTCCGCAGGGGTTTGTTTATTATTCTGAGTTTAACATCGAAGATAATGAAACTCTTAGAGATTTTTTGCGGATTCTGGATGAATACAGGGAATTTATTGTAATAAAATTGTTAGAAATGTACGTCAAGGTTGAAGACGTTCCCAATAATGAGGGTGTGCATATTAGGGATGACCCCCAGTCATCGGGTGGTTATTCTGGAGCAGTTTTTGCCGGACAGATTGCTGATGAAAGAGCTTTCCTTGATTTAAACTTCTCACCACCGGCGAATGAGCAGCCACAAAATAATTTTTTGACTTTATATAATCCATAAGATGATTGGTAAACTTCAATTTTTCTATGCTTTAGCGATGAATATTTTATGTTTTAATTGGATTTGTATTAACACTCATATTTTTCATAGGGGGTACCGTCCGGATATGAATTTTACAAGTTATGACCCCGCCCCTAGTTGAAATATGCGTATTTCTGGCGTATTGGACCACGGTGGTCCATTCGGGAGTCATCACCAACAAGAAAATATCTATCATAAAATGCCAAGTCAGTACGACTTGTAAGTAAAGTGATATAGCTATATGTAAAGTATTTATCTAGTTGGGAAGTTTATTATTTTATTCTTTTTGTGCAGTGAAAACGAGCATCTTGATGTTCCTGACCTCACACAGTTGCCCATAGACGACGTACTAACCCGTGATTTGGTAGATGCGCAGAGTCAGGAAGATGATAGTGATTATGACAACAATGCGGATGAGTCTGGAGATGACACACCCTTCGCTGATGAGGGTGATGACGAGGAGGAAGTGGATGCTGAACCTGAGCTGACGAGGGAGCATGCTCCTCCACCTCCCACTAGACCAAGAGTGTGCGAGTCCCACGTGCCATTTCATGAGCGGAATATTCTCTACCTTGATAATTTGCCAAGTATGCCGGACGTGGATGCCCTCACAAGGGATGATGACGAAATTTGGTCAGCGATGTGGGATGAGTCTAGACCAGCGGTGCTGGCAAAGGGCATGTATTTCCCCTATAAAGCTCGCCTAATTAAGGCTATAAAAATCTACAGTGTAAGAGAGTGCCGTGAGATGACGGTAAGGGAGTCAACTATAGAGGTATACAAGGCTGTATGCCTTAGAGACTTTATAAGTTGTCACTGGATGTTGCGTGCCAGCAAGAAAAAATCAGGTTTGTGGAAAGTGGGTAAATTTATTAGCACTCACAGATGTGAAATGGACACATTCAATGAGAATCACTTCAACCTGGATATAGACTTGATTTCTCTTGTCTTGATTCCATATTTGGAAGTGTCCATTAGGTTCAAGATTCAAGAGTGTATTACAGCCATCCACCAGGAGTATGGTTGTACTATAACCAAAAGAAAGGAATATCTCGGTCGCAAACGTGCCTTTGAACTTATCTATGGCGACTGGAATAAGTCTTTTTCATCTCTGCCCCAGGTACATGGCTGCACTGTAACACTTTAACCCCGGGACTGTTATTGAATGGAGGCGTGAGCGGAGTCTGGACAGACCCAAATATATTTTCAACTGTGTTCTGGTCATTTAAACCAGTAATTGATGGTTTTGTGCATTGTTGTCCTGTAATTTTCATAGACGGTACTCATGTCTATGGAAAGTATGATATTAAGCTTTTGATTGCAGTTGCAGTAGATGCCAACGGACAAATATTTCCACTAGCTTTTGCCATTTGTGCCAACGAAAGCGAAGAGACGTGGACGCTTTTTTTTAACCACTTGAAGCAGCACGTTGTCAAACAGCGTTCTGGTATTTGTCTAATATCTGATCGACATGGTGGTATTTTAAGTTCTGTACGGCACTTTCCTGAATGGCATGAACCCTATGCATACCACTGTTACTGTGTGAGGCATCTGAAGGCCAATTTCCAGAAGAAATATCCTGACAAGGCCTTGCATGACTTAATGTGGATGGCTGCAACTGAGCACCAGCAGTGCAAATTCATGAGGCGCATGGAAGCGATTCGACAGTTAGATCCACGAGCCTATACTTGGCTGATGGGACATGAGCTTCACATGTGGACATTACATGGTGATGGCGGCAGACGATGGGGAGCCCTGACTACAAATGTGACGGAGTTATTCAACGGCTTATTGAAGTCTGCCCGTGGATTGCCTGTCACTGCCATGGTCCGCATGACATTCAAACAGAGTGCGAAGAGGTTAGTTGAAAGGCATGGAGTTACGTCAGCATTGATGGACAGAGGTGTTCAATTTATGCTAATACCCATGAGAAGATTTGAAAGGTATAGGAGGCGAGCACATTGGCATTCATTTTTACAGTACGATAACGATCGAGGTGTTTTTGAAGTTAAGACCGCTATCCGCGGACACCGTGGGAATAATCTACAGACGGTGAATGAAGCCAGAAGGTTGTGTTCATGTGGGATATGGACCATCTACCACATGCCTTGTAATAAATTAAATAAATAATTATTTAATTGGACTGAGTAATTATTTATGGGTTCTAGGCTCGATATTTGAGGCCCAATAGTACCAAGCTATCCTTAATTATTATGTGTGTCAATTTCAATAAGTTAAAAATTTTGTTAGTTTAATAAATTAAATAATTAATTATTTAATTGGACTGAGTAATTATGTATGAGTTCCAGACTCGATATTTGAGGCTCGGTAGTACCAAGCTATCCTTAATTATTATGTGTGTTAATTTCAACATTTTTAGAATTTTGTTAATTTAATAAATTAAATAAATAATTATTTAATTGGACTAAGTAATTATCTATGAGTTCCAGGCTCGATATTTAAGGCCTAGTAGCATCAAGTTATCTTTAATTATTATGTGTGTCAATTTCAATAAGTTTAAAATTTTGTTAGTTAAATAGATAATTAATTATTTAATTGGACTGAGTAATTATCTATGGGTTCCAGGCTCGATATTTGAGGCCCAGTAGCACCAAGTTATCCTTAATTATTATGTGTGTCAATTTCAATAAGTTTAAAATTTTGTTAGTTAAATAAATTAAATAATTAATTATTTAATTGGACTGGGTAATTATCTATGCGTTCCAGGCTCGATATTTGAATTAATTTGACAACATAAAAGGCTCTATATTTTACTACGCTATAAGGCTCTATATTTTACTACGCTAAAAACTCTATATTTTACTACGCTAAAAGGCCACTATTCTTTAAGCAAATAAATAATCTAAACTAAATAAAAACAACAAACACATATGAACATAACATTCACGAAATTACATATAAAACAGTAAAAGATATTTGTGTCAATTTCATTAACAATAAAAATTATTTGTCAAGTTTTAATTATTTTTTGTCCCAAGGCTAATAATTCAATTCGGGTAAAAATAACATACAAATTTAAACGCAAACATAACACAAATCAACGTGGAAACACATTCAACAAAACAAATATGCATATGCTCTACGAGTTTCGACATAAACTAAATTCGAAATACCTCGATTTAAGTTTTTTGAAATATTGGAAAATCGAATTTTTGACCTCGAACGAAGGAATCCAAGGCTTGGGATGTATGCGAGACCTACGCTCTTCACTTTTTGTGTGACGGGTGGGGCCCAAGAATTTTTTTTAATTCGAGGGGGGGGGGGGCAGCAGTGGTGGGGCGTATTTTTTTTAAAATGGAGGCTTCTGTTGTGAAGTTGGGGAAGAAGAAGGACCGCCTATATTTTATTATAGGGAAACGCAGTATAATACTGCATTTTCCTTAAAAGCAGTATTATAATGTGTTTTCCTATAAAAAAAATTTAATTTTTTAATAAAATGCGTATAATACTGCGTTTAAATTTAATGGCTAACTTTTCGTTAAAGTAAAACGCAGTATTATACTGCATTTTAATTAGAAATCTAACTTTTTTTTAACTGTAGAAACGTATTTTGTGCCAAAAAAGACATCATTTCAGTTTCGGACTTTCTTTATTATTATTTGTAAATAATTATAATTGCCTATTCGTGGAAGTTGATCAATTGAAAGCTTGTTTGGATGATTGTTACCTGTTTTATTGTAACGTATTGTTACTTTAAATATAATATTTATTTTGATTGTTACTTAAATTTTAGTGTATTCGTTAAATTCGTGGTTACAAGTTTATTTTTCATATTATTGGTGCATGACATCATGAAACAGTGAAAACCAATACAATCTATAAGTACATATTATATATATATATATATATATATATATATATATATATATATATATATATATATATATATATATATATATATTATATATATATCAAAACAATACAGTACAATATAATACATTAAGAAACGATACATAACAATCATCTAATCAAGCTGTTTCTGAGGATTTGTTTAGGACATTTTGTGATTTTCATGATTATGTGCTAGTTGGAAATTTGGTGTTTTAATGTAGGGTTTAGAGAAAATATTAACCTAATGATCTTTTTTTTTGTTAGATAAGGAGGATCTTGGCTAACCAACGTTTTCTTACATTAAGTCACTTAATCAGTCAATCTGTAAGTGACCTCAACATTTAGGAAAAGAAATATAGTTAAAGTACATATTTTTAAAAAAAATTGTGAAATTTGTTGTTTAATAGCAGTAAAATATTATCATCATCAGGGATCAGCTCTTAGTCTATTTTTGTTTTCCTTGATAATGGACGTACTGACACGACACATTCAAGGGGAGGTGCCTTGGTGTATGTTGTTTGCGGGCAATATAGTTTTCATTGACGAGACGAGGAGTGGTGTTAATGAGAAATTGGAGGTTTGGAGACAGACTCTTGAGTCAAAGATTTTCAAGCTGAGCAGGACTAAGGCGAAGTACTTGGAGTGTAAGTTAAGTGATATTACCCAAGAAGCGGACATGGATGTGAGACTGAATACACAAGTCATTTTCCGGAGAAGAAGTTTTAAGTGCGTTAGGTCAATAATACAAGGTGATGGTTTGATTGATGAGGACATTACATATCATATTGGAGCAGGGTGGATGAAGTGGAGGCTCGCTTCAGGTGTTTTATATGATAAGAACGTGCCACTGAGACTTAAAGGTAAGTTCTACAAAGTAGTAGTTAGACCGACTATGTTGTATGGGGTAGAGTGTTGGCCGGTCAAGAATTCTCATATTCAGAAGATGAAAATAGCTACGATGAGAATGTTGAGATGGATGTGTGGGCATATCAGGTTAGATAGAATTAGGAATAAAATTAGTTGGGATAAGGTAGGTGTGCCACGTATGGAGGATAAGGTATGCATTCCCATTTAAAGAAGATGTGAATAAAGTGGGTGTGGCCCCCCAAGTTGAGATAGTTTGGACAAGTTAAGAAGAGAAGTACAGAAGCCCCTATTAGAAGGTGTGAGAGATTAGCTTTAGTGGGTAGTGTTTACCCGTAAAAATAGTACAGTTGAATTTATAGCGTAATTTATAGACAAGCGAATCGATTTGACCCAAAAATAATAAGCAAATGAGAACAAAAGTAAGATTGTCAAATGAATTTAAAGAAGATAACAAGCTTGACTAAGAACTTAGCATTTCTGATGACAAGAGTGAATGCAATGTTCAAGTATTAGAATTGAGCGTAATATAATAATAGATTATAGCTTTTGTGCATAGAGATTTCTCGTATCTACAGTGGATGTTAATCCTTCTATTTATAGCCCTATTCAGTGAGACAAGATCCTCAAACCAAGCTCCTCTTGAATGAGAATAAAATCGGCATGATGGGTGCATAACGGTTGGCTATAAATGCAGATATTCTCTATAATAGCTGCTCATTGAATGTTACTCGATGATAGCTTTGCATCTTTGTACCGACTGATCGGGCTTTGGGACTTGTTCAGCACTTATTGCACGCTTGCATCCGGTGCCAGTTGTTTGCTAACTCCCATCCCACATGTCTTTAGTTCTACATGTCACTATGTCATTCGCCCAACTGTCATTAACCAATTTTATCCTATACAGATAGTCCCCCAACTTTTCGGTGATGCAACTTAGTGTTACCGGGAAGCAGATAAAAATTCCTTTCTTGGTGGGAAAGTTCCTTAACGGTTTATGATATTTGAAAGGACGCACACCTTCTCGTAATTAATGATCCGAACACGTGTTGTCCCGTGATTTAGCAAATATTTTTGCCGATTTTTGAGGTAATTGACCACGATTTTTGTTGTCTATAACTTCTCCACTACTCATCATTTTCACTCTTCACTTTCACAACTTCTTCTTCTTCTTTGAATCTCCTTAGAGCTCTTCTGTAATATTCAACTTTCTCAGTAAAAATTTTTCCTTATAAACATGCCTTTTAACACTGCTATCTTCAAAAACGATGGCCTTCTCTTCGGTGGGGGTCCAAAGAAGAACTAAACCAAGGAAGTTGATGTCGATTCTAAAGCTCCAAGCGTAAACACCATCATACAACTTCATCTTATCACGACATCCGACCTTGAAGAACATAAATCACCTCCAAATTCTAAAAGTGACAGGTTTTGGCCTGTTTGTAGATACACTTCTTCCATTTGTCCTTCTAGCATCCCTGTTGTGAAAGAGGAATATAATTGGGGTAACGTCGAAATCCTCACCCCTGATGCGATGAAATGAGTTACGTACTCCAAGTCGGGGTTCATGTATGTCTACACATACCCCTTTACTTGGGCCCTTTCACCTTGGGAGTTAGTGAAGGAATTGACCCAATAATCTTAGAATTTTTCCACCGGTACCAAGTATTCTTCGCATATGTAGGCCTATCCATATGGCGTATGGTGGCTTGTCTTTGCCAATTATGTGTTGAGAGTGGGGAAACCCTAACTTTCGTGTATATGATAAACCTTTAGTCCCCAAAGATCTTCCGTGGAGGTGTGCTAAACCTCAACAAGCATGGTCATTATGCCCTCCTTACCAGCGTTGATGACGACAATGACCGTGGATGGATGGAACGGTTCGTTGTTATTGCTACTTGAGACATTATCCCAGCCACAGTGCTTTCTTTTCCTGAATTATGGAATCTTTTTTGTAAGTCTTCGGGTATCTATTTTCTTTCCTCGTAAAAAGGAAAACTTCCTTCTCTACTGATTTTTTATCTCCTTTATTCTAGCTACCTTTTTGGAAGGCTTCAAGGCATGGACTGATGGGTACAGAAAATTCTAGATATCACTATAACAGAATCTCGAAGGTGGAAAGCCAAGAACCATGGTAAACAAAATTCTTTTTTTTTTTCAATATTAACAACTTAGGAACAATCTCTTAACTGTGCTTTTGCTCCATACAGGACTTCCAAAGGGTTCTGTTACATCAAGGCTCTTGATGACCTGAGGAGGCTGAACAGATATTGCAGAATGCCTTTAACCAAAGTAGGGCTCGTGAATCTACTTATGCCTCCGGTGAGGGTGCCTCCTCTCGAAGTCCCTAATCCAAAAATAAGAAACCAAAGAGGAAGCGTTCCTCCTCGACTAGGACTCGGAGCGAGAGGAAAATCAACTTGACCGGTCACATTGGTCCTTGATGATGAAGAAGGGGCTAGTGATGAAGATGCCCCTCTTTAAAGAATAAAAAGTTCTTCATTAGCTCAACCGGGTGCTCAGTGGGGAGAGCTTCAAAATTCACCACCAGAAGAGGTTAAAGCATACTAGGGGAAATGGGTTTGGTTGAAGATGTCGATTCTTGCTTTTCGATCCCTGTCAACGTCTCCGATCAGAGGGTTTCGACCCCTAACCTTCTTCTGCCACCAACTTCTGAGCCAGCAACAACTGTGACTCCTTTTACACCAGTTGTTTCTTCTCCATATGAACCAATAACTACTTCTCCACCGGCACCGACTGCTTTTTCTCTACCAGAACCAGCCGAATAAGTAGGAAGTGCCTCTTCTCCATAGTCTCTCTACCACGGGAACTTGGGAAATACTTACTCGGTACCCTCTCAAAACCCTTATAGAAAGAAAATTGTCATTCTTTCAGTTTCGAATGAGTGCAATATTCTTTCCAAGATAGTGGAGCTTGCCAATTACCAAAAGTCGCTGGTCTCAGCAAAGGATTGGAGAAATATGGACTCTCTTTCTATGAAGTGTTTTATAAACAATAGCATGCATTGTTCGGCAGAGGTAGCGATATGACTTTCTTTTATATCTTTTTAATTTATACTTTGCATTGATAACCTTATTACTGACCTATTTGTAGGCCAATCTTCTTGCTTCCGATGGCGTGCAAAAGCTGATTTTGGACAAGCAAGAACTTATTTGGCAACGAGATCGGCTCTTGGCTAAACAGAATCAACTTGCCGAGCGCCTACCGATTCTGGAAGTAAGAATTGATCAAGTGGATGATCTTGAGGCCTAGTTCCAGCAATTCGGACAAGGTAGAATATCCCACAGCTAGGAAGCTGCCCAGCTACATGAAAACCTTAAAGAAGCAAAAGTTAAGTGGGCCGAACTGCATGACACAGTTAATGTTGCTGCCGAGCGCGAGTCTGCTTTGATGGAGCATGATAATAACTTGGATGTTATATGACACTCCAAAATCGAGGAGGCCAACTCTCTCGAGGAGAGGAGAGAAAAAATAGAAAAGAGACTTAAAAGGGTCATGGAGCAGAATCAACTTCACTCGTCCACCCAACGCTGAACTTGATTCCAAATCAGCACAATGAGAGCTGAAAATGAGAAGCTCCAATTCAAGATTCATAATCTCCGAGAAAAACTCCAGGACCAAGAAGATTCCCTCGTCTTCAAGAAAAACTACGAGATTTATCAAACAACAAGAAAGGCCCTGGAGGAGGAGAAAGAAGGCATTGTCAATATTGATAACTGCATTGCCAAGGCCCAGGAACTGGAGACAACTGCTCATGAGAACCTTCTTGTTCGGCCCAGTGCATCTAATTCCTCGAATACTAACTCTGAGTATTCGGGAACCGAAGGGGAAACCGAAGAAGATGAAGGCCTTGAACCAACAGCCGAACAACCTTCCCCTACTATAGAAAATGAAGACTCTTTTCTCCCTTCGGGCTCTAGCAGCAAGGACTGATGTATATTTTTTTCTTTACCTTTTGTAATTACACCAAAACTTTTTACTAAGTTTGGAACTTTAATTAATAAAAAAAACTTTTACTTAAGTGTTAGTGCAAGAAATATTCTGTTTTCATTTAATTGATAAAGCTTCGGGAATATTTTCGCATCCAATAGCTTTTGATTCTGGGCATAACACTTCTGGAATCTACCCTTTACTATGAGGGTTTTATAAGAGAGGGTCCTTAGGTTTATGATGCTCTTTAAGAACGTCTTATGTTCATTACGGCACAAGTATTTGAAGTTTTTGTTAACTTTTAAATGATAAAATAAATTAACTTATCATTTGGGTGAGAGATAAGATAGAAATAAAAAGACTTTGATTTATTCCCTCTATCTTTAAAAGTACATTTATATAAACACTCATTTGATTAAGTAAATAAAGTTGCGAATACATGTGGCTAATTTTACAACTTATTTCTACGGGGCTGATCATGCAGTCCCCGGTCTTGATGAGAAGATCCTTGGTTTTAATAGTCCCCTATCTTCATGACATTTTCAGTGCCTTGTCATGTACTATCCCCCCCGGATGCTAAGCATAAGAATATGAGCACTGGAAGTCATGCATTCGCCGATAACACTTCCCTTTTAGTAGGCTTTGCATTGCTATCTCATTAATGGGAACAACTTATGGATGGGTAAATAACCAGTTTCCAGAGGCCAATTGAGATAGTGAGAGTCTTGGGAGAGGACTTAAGCCACCGAGCCAAAGATCATTTAACCATCCATAGGTTGGTTGCCACACAAGTCGTGCAAAGGCAACAAAGGTCTCAGTTATTGATTCACTAGTTTGCCGATGATCCTTCCTTCGTAGTATACTCTACATCGTTGGCTCATTAAAAACCTTACCAAAAAAACCTAATTGAGACAAAAACTGGTTGAAGGGAAAAATAGTGCGGTACTTTTATAAAGAAGGGGTATTCCTCTGATTCCTCTTAGGCGATGTCTAGATCTCAGTCTATATCTTTCTCTTTCAGTTCTTTTCGTGGTGGAAAGGAAATCAATCCACTTATCCTAACTACCAGCAAGGATCTTTAGCAGTAATTCCTTTTGAGGTGAGTCACGTTCCAATTACTTGGAAATTTAACTCCGTCTTGATTTTCCAATTTGTATGAGCCTTTGTTGGCTATAGCTAAAACACGATAAAGTCATTCCCATATTGATCCCAGCTTTCCAGCATTAACTTCTTAAGTGCTTTGAGTGGCTTTCCTTACAGCCAAATTCCCAACTTTGAAATATCAGAGAGTTACCCGATGATTGCAGTACCTTTTCATCCTTTGCTTTTGTGCCACCATTCTCACATATACCAAATCTCGGTGCTCTTTAAGCAAATCTAGCTTGACCAGCAATGCTTTATTGTTTGTTTCATTGTTTGATGGGGAAAACTTTAGGGTAGATTCCCCCACTTCTACTAGTATCAAAGCCTCTGGACTGTACACGCTCTCTCGTGCTTGACTTTGTTGTGGTCCGATATGCTCATAAAATTCCTGGTAGCTCATCCGGCCACTTGCCCTTAGCATTGATAACGCCTATCTATGCCTTTTAAAAGACAAAGTGGTCGCTGCAAAAATAATCCGGTTTTAAGTCCGGAATCGAATCCTCAGGGAACTAACTTATCTATTACATTTTTTGGCAATGTTATTATCAACTCAATCAATTTCTAGATGCAAGATTTTTGATCAATAAAGACTGGGTTCTTTTGTTTAACTACTTCACTACTATTAAAAATAACAATAAGCTAAAACAAAGATAATTCAATGGTAAAAAGGTCTAGGGCAGTGATTTCCCCAATTGCTAGTTTAGGTCTTGACTCTTCCGCTATAATCTCGCCGTAATACTCTATGAGGATTAAGAGTTATGGGCTATCATAATTATCTCTCGATCAACTAATAATTTACTAGAGCATTCTCTCGAACTACTCTAGCTGACTATGATTATACAACTCTAAATTATCCCACCAAAGTTTTGTTATCTCTAAACCCACTTTTAAATTCAAGTAATGAATCTCTTCAATTACCCAAAAGTGGTGTTGTTCAACAACTATCTAACCTAATATTCTTTCTCAAGCAATATAAGGTAATTAGACACGATTAATCAAGGCCCATTCAATTAATCACCATAAAAAACATAGTTGAACAATCATATAGTAAATCCGGCTCGATTATAACAACTTGAGTCAAGACTTCAACTAACAATTGGTTCCATCAACCCTAGATAAATGTTTAGCTACTCATAACAAAATAAGATAGAACTACTAAATTATTCATAATATAAAATTGCAGAATTAAAAGGAGATAGAAAAACTCTAATGTTTGGTTGATCTTCTCACACTTGTTCTTCCTCCAAAAGTAGTCTAAAATTAGCTTCCTCCTTCAGTTGGGAGAGTTTCTAAATCTTATAAGGGTTTTACAAAAGTTTCCCCGAAATTACACTTTGGTCCACAACTTCCAGCGGAGTGAACAGTTCACCGCGATCGCGGCCAACCGCGGTAGACCATGGTGAATGTTGAGCTTTCTGTCTCCCTTCATTAATCTGCCACGGTTCTCCGCAGTGCCACCGCGGTTGCGGTGGCCTTATTGCCTAGACCATTTATGCTTCTTTGTGTTCGGGTACTTCTCGAGTGGGCGTTTTTCTTCACATTGTCGCCTCCAAAACACTCCATGTTGCTTCCTCTCATATAATATTCCTTGCTAAACAAAAGAACACCATTTAGAGCATTTTGTTGGCAATTTATCTATAAAACAACAACAAAGTATGGTCATATTAAGGTGTAAATATCAACTATATAGCCTACTATCAACACCCCACACTTAAATCATTGCTAGTTCTCGAGCAATCCACCACACTCCATCAAGAATTCTTCCCCAAGCTTCTCCTTTAACAACTAACACCATGAACATTTTACAAAAAATTTACACCTAGTAGTGAACAACCTTTACTCCAAGAGTCAAAGCTTTTGTACCATGCACATCCGCACTTACTCAAACTGCTCTATACAAGAGTCAAGACTTACCTTTCCTTTGTGAATCACATGCCCTCACATCACACAAGAGAGTAGTCTACATATAACTATAATTAAAACAAGTAGGAACTGAAATAGACAGAATTCGCTCACTCTCAAAAAGAACGTTCACATGCCACAAAGATGCACCATAGGCTTGCCCGTAGTGTAATACTTTACTAATTGAGCTCATTCAGTCTAAGATCAATAGGACTTTACTTAGTTGTAATATAGGCTAAGGGACAGGTAGGATATATTTAGGTATAGTGACTAACCTCCCTAAGCACTTTTTAATACAATTACATTAACTCAAAGATCATAGTTGTGCCAACCAACACTCCATCTCATTTGTTTAAAACATCCCCTTCCATTAGGTGCAATTTGTACAAGCCACCACTTCTCAACCATTGTGAATATTATATATATATATAAACAATTGTGAATATATATATATATTTCGTGGTGCTTTTTCTTTTACGCTTCAACTTCTACCTCTTTTCTCTATCTCAATGGTTCCACTCAAAAACCAAACCACCACCCCATACTTTTCCTTTTGCATATTTCCATTACCGTTCAAGTGCTTATTGGGAGGTAAAAGGGTTCAAACAGCCAGCTATTCAAATAATTTGGTAAGGTTTGCAATGTGGTTGCCAAAGAATTAGGCTTATAGGCTCAACAGGGTTAACTACGATGTCTTGCATTCAGGTGGGTCACTTTATATATCTGGCTTAACAAAGAGTGCCTATATCACTTCTAAAACTGAAAGACCTACTATTTCGTTTTGCACACACAGAGGGCAAGTTCTAGGCATCAATATGAAACATGGAACACAGTAAAACTCACACACAAATGGCACATGACTCACTTCGGATTGGGTTATCAAGACATTCTCTTTTGAGTGTTCAAGTCAGATGCAAACGTACAATTTTAAGGCACTCTAACAGGATTTAACCAATGAAGCTAGGTGTTCGACTCTAGTGTCTATCGTGTTCAAGTACTCCTAACCTAAATCTAAGAAGATCAAAAATAAAACTACCTATACCCGGTTCAAGTTAAACCCTTGGAAAAGAACCGTGGCCCAAAGAAAAACCAAGGGGGAGTTACTACACTACCTAAAAAAATCTTTTTGGTCTTTTCTCTAGACTACTTCCCTCAAGAAAATTGTCTAACGGATCCGTCATCAGGAAGAGTCTCCATATTCCACTTTTTTTTTTCCGACTTAGTCCCTCAAGAATCTCGCCGAAAGAGATCTGTCGTCGGGACAAGTCATTTACTATTTAAGCTTTCCTAATGAACTATTACTCTACACCAAAACAATCAAAGCAAGACAAAACAAGCAAAATCAAACAGTCAATTATTACAATTACAAACATACAATGAAGTATCCCTACCTCACACTTAAAATGAAGACATGTCCCCATGGCTCAAAATTTAAAGAACAGTGAGGTTAAGTAACTTCCCTGAAGGCTCACTCCTAATCGGAGACAGTGTCTGGGTTCACGTTGCATGCACGTCCCAGCGCTCTCAACCAGCCCAAGAATTTCTTCTCCGATTTCATTTGTCTCTCGGCCACCGCATCAACACAGACACCCAAATCAGTGACTGAGGTACGCAACCCAGCCATATCCTGCTCCAAAGCTGTCATACGGGTGCTCCGACGTGGCTGTGATGGGCTTGCCACATCAACTCTTGGAGGAGGGGGAATCTCAGCTACATCAGCATCATCATCATCATCATCAGCCAAATCATCATCAGATATATCAACATTCACCACCGGTTCTTGTCCAATTCCAATTTTTCTCGCCCGGAATGGGGCTTTTAGTGGCAATCTCCCATCAACCTGAGAGTTTTTAGGGACTCGAGCAATACGGCACAGCCGGGTGATCAGCGAAGGGAAGTAATGGCCCTTGGTTAGCTCAGGTGATCGAATGAACATCTCATCATGAATGAGCCGGGCCACATCAAAATCAGGATGGGACATAAAACAATGGATTGTGGACGCCAGTGGTAGAATAACATCTATCGTGTTGCTGGATGGCAACAATCGACTGTTGACAATGGTGAGCCAACATTTGGCCTCCCAATTCAGACAGTAGGAGTTGAGAGTAATCTTGTGCTTGATCCATAGGTGTTCTCCATCCGGCACACAGATAATATCAAGAAGAGTGCCCCACAAGGTCCGTGTTCTGCTAAAAGTACAATAAGGATCAAAGTCACCCCGAAACACAGGCAGCCTGTATACCCTGCGGATGGCATCAAGGGATGCATTTACCGGGGTATTGCGCACCATCACAACCCCATTGTCATGTTCTGGCAGGTTTGTATAGAACTCCCTTACTAACTGAACATTAGCCTCCTCCGGTACCTCGAAGAAGATGTCCAGCTGACATCGCTGCAGCTCATTCAACATATTGGGGCATTCCACCTCCAAAACCATTCGATCAATGTGTACCTCTGGTTGTAGCTTCTTGGAGCTTTCTGGTTGTACCTATTCTCTGCTGCGCTGGAGACAAACCGAGTGCTATCGAACTGAGGTGCACTGGCTTGGCTCCTAGATCGTGAGGAGCTTCTCGGTCCATTGATGGAGGGTCCGGTGTTTCGTCTCTTCCTGGAGGAGCTCATTGTACCTGTATACAACGAAACGCCTATTAGTGAGTGTGCAAAATATGTGACTATGGATGGTCACTCAGACTTCACCATACCCATGTCACAATAGTTCCTTATATCCCCATTAGGGCAATTTCCCAAACACTTTGTGAGCAAGGCACTACCCAGCCACATCTAGCCCTCATGGGTACATCCAAATTCTTCCCCAAGCAAGTATATAACCACACCACACACCCCACACTTACGTCATTCAATCACCCACCAATAACACCATTCAAACATACAATTCACAACCCCTTCATCAAGCAAACTTAAAAACAAAATAGAAAAGCAAAAACAAGAAGAAAAGGAGTATACCAACAATTACATCTTAACATAACTTAAAATTACAACACAATACAACACAATGCCAAAGAAAGAGAGATAAGAGTTAAGACCTTACCTTAAAGGGGGAAAGAGGAGAGGAATTAGAGATGAGGGTGGTGTGAGTGAAGGATAAGAAGAAGAAGAAGAAGAAGAAGAAGAGAGGAATTGGGGAGGGTAGTGTTTAGAGAGAGAGAGAAATTGGGAATATGAGGGGGGTCGTGTTTTGGGTTTAAGAAGGGGGGTTTGGGTTGTAAAATTAAAAGAGGAAGAAAAGAATGAAGAAAAACGAAAAAAAATTTACCTGGATCGACCGCGGTCGACTGCGGCCGCGGTGGGTTTTAAAATCTGAGGCAGAAAGTTTACGCCTCACCGCAGTTTACTGCAGTCGTGGTGGGAAGAAAAAATTCGAGGCAGAATGTTTGCCTTCCACCGCGGTTCACCGCGGTCGCGGTGCTGGTTTTTTTTGTAAGTTATATGAACAGCTAATCAACACACTCGTGGGTTTCCTCCCACGCAGCGCCTGATTTAACGTCACGGCACGACGCAAATATTTGATCATCACTCCTCATCCGCGTGCTGGGGCTCTCCCAAAGTGATTACCACTCTATCCCCTTTTTCATCAAACATGCCAAGGTAATGTTTCAACCTTTGCCCATTTACTGTGAACTTGTTTGTCCCGTCTTCTGATTTAATCTCTACAGCTCCACTCAAGAACAATTGCACCACTCTGAAGGGTCCTGACCATCGGGACTTTAACTTACCTAGGAACAATCTCAATCTCGAGTTGTATAACAACACTAGATCTTCGGGTTTGAAGTTTCGATCCAAGATGTGCTTATCATGCATTAATTTCATCCTTTCTTTGTATAATCTAGCACTCTCAAAGGCCTGGAACCTGAATTCCTCGAGTTCATGTAATCCCGTGACTCTGTTAGTGCCTACTGTCTCCATGTTTATGTTCAACTGCCTCAATGCCTAAAGTGCTTTATGCTCTAGCTCAACTGGGAGGTGGCATGCCTTACCAAACACCAACCTGTACGGTGACATCCCAATTGGGGTTTTGAAGGCTGTGCGGTATGCCCACAATGCATCATCCAATTTCTTTGCCCAGTAAGTCCTTGTTGCATTCACTATTTTTGTGAGGACACTTTTAATCTCCCTATTGGACACTTCAACTTGCCCGCTCAATTGTGGGTGGTACAGGGTGGTCACTTTATGACGAACTCCATATTTTTCCAACAGCCTTGCAAATGCTCTATTGCAGAAATGGGTTCCGCCATCACTGAGTATAGCTCTTGGGGTACCAAAATACGTGAAAATGTTCTTCTTTAGAAAGCCTAGTACTCCCTTAGCATCATTGGTCGGAAGAGCCACTGCTTTGACCCACTTGGAGACATAGTCAACTGCTACCAATATATACTTGTTACCATACGAGCTGACGAAGGGCCCCATGAAGTCAATCCCCCACATGTCAAAAATCTCCACCTCTTGAATTGTAGTCATTGGCATCTTATGTCTACGAGATATGTTTCCAGTTCTTTGGCATTCATCGCAGCTTTTAACCCAAGCATGGGCATCCTTGAACAGAGTAGGCCAGTACAAGCCTGACTCCAACACCTTAGTTGTTGTCCGAATCCCTCCAAAGTGTCCACCATATGGTGAAGCATGGCAAGCCTGCAAAACAGAATGTTGATCTTTCTCGGGGATACACCTCCGGATCATGTTATCTACACATATTTTAAACAATAGAGGTTCATCCCAATAATAATGTCGACAATCACGAAAGAACTTTTTCTTTTGATTGAGGAGAGTTCATAAGTTACAATACCACTTGCTAAATAATTAGCAATATCAACATACCAAGGTGCCTTCTCCATTGTCATTGCCAGTAATTGTTCATCCGGGAATGTCTCTGTTATATCCTCAACCTCTACCTTCTTTTCAGCTCCTTCCAACCTTGAGAGGTGGTCAGCTACTTGGTTCTTTGTCCCTTTCCGGTCACGTATTTCCAGATCAAATTCTTGTAACATAAGAACCCAGCGAGCGTGGCTTTGACTCCTTCTTTTCTATCAGGTATCTAATTGCTGCATGGTCAGTGTAAATAATAACTTTCGAGCCAATCAAATATGACCTGAATTTATCGAATGCAAAAACAACAGCCAACATCTCCTTTTCCATCACAGTGTAATTGAGTTATGCACCGCTCAACGTTCTGCTTGCATAATAAATCAGGTGCATCAGTTTACCTTGTCGCTACCCCAAGGCTGTTCCTATGGTGTAGTCACTGGCGTCGCACATGAGCTCAAATGGTCGCTCCCAGTTGGGTGCAACAATGATGGGTGCAGTCACCAATCTTTTCTTCAGTTCCTCAAATGCCAACCTGCATTCATTAGAAAACACAAAGGGGTGATCCTTTTCAAGGAGTTTGCATAATGGGTTAGCAATTTTGTAGAAATCTTTGATGAATCACCTGTAGAACCCGGTGTGCCCAAGGAAACTTCTCACCGCCTTGACTAAAGTGGGCGGTGGTAATTTTTCAATCACGTCAACCTTGGCATGGTCGACCTTAATTCCCTTACTGGACACTCGATGTCCCAGGACTATCCCTTCCTGTACCATAAAATGGCACATTTCCCAGTTCAACACTAAATTTGTCTCCACACATCTTTTAAGCACTCTTCTTAAGTTGTGAAGACAGTCCTCGAATGAATCCCCCACCACGGAGAAATCATCCATAAAGACCTCCATAAGATCCTCCACCATGTCTGTGAAAATGGCTAACATGCACCGTTGAAATGTCGTCGGTGCATTGCAAATCCCAAAAGGCATTCTCTGAAAGGCGAAGATGCCATATGGACAAGTGAAGGATGTTTTCTCTCTATCTTCGGGGGCTATTGATATCTTATTGTACCCCGAGTAACCATCCAAGAAACAGAAGTGCGAGCGCTCGGCCAGCCTGTCCAACATTTGGTCAATGAAAGGCAAGGGGAAGTGGTCTTTCTGGGTGGCTGTGTTCAATTTTCGGTAATCCATGCAAATTCGCCATCCCGTGACTGTATGAGTTGAGATCAACTCATTGTTCTCGTTTTGCACAACAGTCATTCCCCCCTTTTTCGGCACACATTGGACATGACTGACCCAATTGCTATCAGAGATGGGGAAGATGATTCCCACATCTAACCATTTGATCACTTCATTCTTTAACACCTCCTTCATGTTCGGGTTCAGCCTTCTTGATGTTCTCTGGAAGGTTTGTGCCCTTCTTCCAAGAGAATCTTGTTCATACAGAAGGCTGGGCTGATACCCTTTATGTCTGCCATGGTCCAACCAATGGCAGTCTTGCTTTCCTGCAATACTTGTAAGAGCTGTTCTACATGCACATCTAACAAACCGGATGATATAATAATAGGCAACGTAGAATCAGGGCCTAAGAAAACTTACCTGAGGTGAGCTGGGAGTGGCTTCAGCTCCAACTTGGGTGGTTCCTCTACCGATGGTTTTGCTGGAGGTGTAGCCCTTTTTTCTAACTCAAGGGACTCGAACTAAGGTTCCCTTTTCCAGAATCCTTGGCCTTCAAGTGCCATGACCCACTCGGCGAACCCTTCACCATCCATTTCTTCTAAGTTTATCATATATGCCTCCAATGGATCTTTAGCAGTCAGGGCCACATCATCTTCTTGCAGGATCACATCCACTGACTCCACTAGAGAGCACTTCCCATATTCACTGGGTCTCCTCATAGATTGCTGAACATTGAATATGACTTCTTCATCATTCAGTCTCATTTTTAATTTCCCAGTCTCACAATCGATCAGGGCTCTCCCAGTGGCCAAACATGGCCTACCTAAAATGATAGGTATCTCCTCATCTACCTGACAATCCAGAATAACAAAGTCTGTAGGGAACACGAATTTCCCCACTTGTACCAATACATCATCAAGAATCCCCGTATGTCTTTTTACCGTGCGGTCAGCCAGCTGCAGCAGCATCAAAGTCGGTCTAGCTCTGCCAATGCCCAGTTTGGTGTATACAGCCAGAGGCATCAAATTTATGCTGGCTCCCAAATCACATAATGCCTTTGCAAAGGCGTAACTCCCAATCGTGCACGGAATAGTGAAGCTACCTGGGTCGGAAATCTTTTGAGCCATCAGTCTGGTCACTACCGCGCTGCAGGTCTGCGTCAGAGTTACTGTGGATAGATCCTGAAAATCAAACTTCTGTGACATTAGGTCTTTCATCATCTTTGCATAACCTGACATCTCCTTCAAGGCATCCATCAAAGGAATATTCAACTGAATTTGACGCAGCATCTCCATGAATTTCTTGTATTGATCTTCCTTCTTTTGTTTTACCAGTCTTTAAGGGAATGGTGCAGGTATCACCCTTTGTGCACTGCTTGCTGGCTTCTCTCTGTTGGGGTTCTGTGGCACAGGAGGCACCACCTGTTCTGTAGCTTGTTCATTAACCTTAGCCTTACCCTTTTCATCTTGGCCCTGTTCAACTACCACTTCAGTCAGATTTGTTGGTTCATCTACCTCTAGTGGAATTGGTGTGGCTGGCGTAGTCTCCTTGCTGACTTGTGCAACCTCCTGCTCTTTATCTAAATCTCTCCCATTCTGAAGACTTACTGCCATTAGCTGATTCGGGTTTTGCTCTTTGGGGTTAATATTTGTATCCGCTGGCAATGTTCCCTGGGGGCGATTGTTTAAAGCCATAGACAACTGCCCCAACTGAGTTTCGATGTTCTTTATAGCTGAATCATGTACTGCCAATTTTTCTTGCATCTTATCGTTTGTCCCAATGAGTTGCTGGAGCATCCCCCTGATCTCTACCATGTTGTTATCTTGCTACTGAGGAGGTGGCTAATATGTAAACTGTTCCTGGTTCTGCTGTGGGTAGCCTTGTTGTCTCGGGTGGTATGGCACCATTTGGCCTTGAGCTTGCATGCCCCCATGCTGAGGCATGTTGGGTCTGTATTGCTAATTTGATGCCGGTCTCCACTGTTGTCCTCCTTGTCTCTGACCCCCAAAGTTGTTAACATAATTCATATCTTCCCTTGCCCCTTGATTTTCACCTTCTCCGCTCCATGAACACACATAGGACTGATTAACACAGGGTGTACACAGTCCTCCATTTGTCGTGTCAACAATATGCACCTGTTTGGTACCCATCTCATCTATCTTCTTTGTCAAAATACTTATCTGGGTTAGAAGTGTGGCCATGTTCTCCGCCGGCGAATTATTTGGGTCAAGGGGCACTGAATGCACTATGGGTGACAGTGTTGTACCTCTAGTCATCCATCCCGAATTCTAGGACATCTTGTCAAGAAGGACCTTGCACTCGGTAAATGTCTTACTCAAAAATGCACCTCCAGCTGAAGCATCCATATTGGCCTTTAGATTGTTAGCTAATCCCATGTAGATCTCTGGTCAAGCATCTGGTCTGGAATGCCATGGTGAGGACACTTCACCAGCATCTCTTTAAATCTTTCCCAAGTTTCTTGCAAGGTCTCAGTCGGCTGCTGCTTGTACTGCAATATTTCATCAATTTGCCTTGCAGTCTTGTTGGGTGGGTAGAACTTATTCAAAAACTGCTTTACTAATTCCTCCCAGGTGACAATGGAATTGATTGGGAGCGAATTCAGCCAAGTCTGAGCTTCCCCAGTCACAGAGAACGGGAAAAGTAATAGCTTGATAGCTTCTGGGGTCACATTTGGCTGCCTTGAGTCACACAAATTGACAGAAAATTTTCAAATATTGCTGAGGGTCTTCAATGTGTGACCCAGAGAACAATCCCTTATTTTGTAGCAGATGCAGCATGTTGTTGGTGATCTGGAATATCTCCGCTTGTATTGCGGGTACAGCTATGGCAGTTGCCAGGTTGTCAGCTGTGGGTTAAGCCCAATCATAAAGTGCAGCTTTTGGCACAAGAGGTGCCACCACTCTAACATTTGGGTTAGCTTGCTCATCCCTGATGTTTCCGTTGACGTTCTCTATGTCACCCATGTCAAAGTCAGGCTGATGTGGTTGTTGTGATTGTTGGATCCTCCTGTTGGCACGATTTAATGCCCTGAATGTTTTCTCGGGGTCTGAAAGTCCTTCAAGTAGTTCTTCAGTCCTCGAAGAATTTCTAAGCATACACCTCAATTCCACAAGAGTTCAAATGTTAGAATTTCAATGAATTTTTTTTAACACCTTTGAAATTTGATTTGAACTAATAGTTGTTAACACTACTTCTAAGTTGTAATAAGTAACACCGTTAGTTCCCCAGCAACGACGCCAAAATTTGATAATGCCCAACTATGCCTTTTAAAAGACAAAGCGGTCGCTGCAAATATAATCCGGTTTTAAGTCCGAAATCGAATCCTCAGGGAACTAACTTATCTATTACACGTTTCAGCAATGTTATTATCAACTCAATCAATTTCTAGATGCAAGATTTTTGATCAATAAAGACTGTGTTCTTTTGTTTAACTACTTCACTACTATTAAAAATAACAATAAGCTAAAACAAAGATAATTCAATGGTAAAAAGGTCTAGGGCAGTGATTTCCCCAATTTCTAGTTTAGGTCTTGACTCTTCCGCTATAATCTCGCCGTAATACTCTATGAGGATTAAGAGTTATGGGCTATCATAATTATCTCTCGATCAACTATAATAATTTACTAGAGCATTCTCTCGAACTACTCTAGCTGACTATGATTATGCAACTCTAAATTATCCCACCAAAGTTTTGTTATCTCTAAACCCACTTTTAAATTCAAGTAATGAATCTCTTCAATTACCCAAAAGTGGTGTTGTTCAACAGCTATCTAACCTAATATTCTTTCTCAAGCAATATAAGGTAATTAGACACGATTAATCAAGGGCCCATTCAATTAATCACCATACAAAACATAGTTGAACAATCATATAGTAAATCCGGCTCGATTATAACAACTTGAGTCAAGACTTCAACCAACAATTGGTTCCATCAACCCTAGATAAATGTTTAGCTACTCATAACAAAATAAGAGAGAACTACTAAATTATTCATAATATAAAATTGCAGAATTAAAAGGAGATAGAAAAACTCTAATGTTTGGTTGATCTTCTCACACTTGTTCTTCCTCCAAAAGTAGTCTAAAATTAGCTTCCTCCTTCAGTTGGGCGAGTTTCTAAAGCTTATAAGGGTTTTACAAAAGTTTTCCCGAAATTACACTTTGGTCCACAACTTCCAGCGGAGTGAACAGTTCACCGCGGAAGACCGCGGTGAACGCTGAACTTTTTGTCTCCCTTCATTAATCTGTCGTGGTTCGCCGCGGTGCCACCGCAGCCTAGACCATTTATGCTTCTTTGTGTTCGGGTACTTCTTAAGTGGGCGTTTGTCTTCACATTATCGCCTCCAAAACACTCCATGTTGCTTCCTCTCATATAATATTCTCTGCTAAATAAAAGAACATCATTTAGAGCATTTTGTTGGCAATTTATCTATAAAACAACAACAAAGTATGGTCATATTAAGGTGTAAATATCAACTATATAGCCTACTATCAAGCATCTTCTAACTTCTTTTTAAGTTTTTGGATAATTACCTTGTTGGTTGACTCTGCTTGTCCATTGGCACTCCGGTGGTACGGAGAAGACATAATTCATTTGATCTTTAATCCTTCCAAAAACTTTGTGACTGTAGAATCTAGGAACTATCGCCCGTTGTCACAAGCAATCTTCTTTGGTTTTCCAAATCAGCAAATTATGTGGCCCCATATAAAATCAACTACTTTGCGTTCTTCGATCTTTTGGTGAGCACCTTCTTCAGCCCATTTATTAAAATAATCAGTTAAAACTAAAAGAAATCTTACCTTCTCGGGCCTTTGTGGAAAGGGACCGGCTATGTCCATTCCCCATTTCTTGAATGGCCACGGTGACACCATTGAATACAGAAGTTCCACTGGTTTATGCACTAATTGAGCATGGCATTGACATTTGTCCATTTTTGTACAAATAATTTTGCATCCGGTTCCATTCGGGGCCAATAGTAGCCAACCCTAACTAACTTGAGAACTAACGATCTGCACCCGAGTGGTTTCTGCAGATTCCTTCTGGACTTCCCTCATCACGTAGTCCACCTCTGAGGCCCCTAGACATCTATCCAATGGTCCTTGGAATGACCTCTTATATAATTGTCCATCAACAAGACGATAGCAAGCTGCTTTGGTCCGTAGTGCCCGGGATGCTTTTGTGTTTTCGGTTAATTTACCATGTCTGAGATATGTCAATGGTCCTTGGAATGACCTCTTGTATAATTGTCCATCAACAAGATGATAGCGAGCTGCTTTGGTCCGTAGTGCCCGGGATGCTTTTGCATCTTTTGTTAATTTACCATGTCTGAGATATTCAAGTTCAAGTCCTAGACCCCGGTTCAAGTTCTGCTACTAAATCCGTGTATTCAGCTTCATTGTTAGTTAATGGTACAGTTCTAATGGCCTGTCTTAGGTTTTTCCCCGAATGACTAATTAGAACTACTCTAAGACCGGACCCTTTTACATTGGAGGATCCATCCGTAAACAAGGTCCAAACTCCCGATACCGTTATCGATATCAACACTGCTTCTTTAGCAGTTAAAGGCATTAATCCCGGACTGAAATCGGCCACGAAATCAGCCAAAACTTGTGACTTAATTGCAATATTGGGCTTGTATTCAATATCGAATTTGCTAACTTCTACTGCCCACTTAGCCAAACGACCTGTCAACTCACACTTATGAAGGACATTCCATAAAGGAAAGGTTATCACAAAAACTATTGGGCGACATTGAAAATAAGGCCTAAGATTTCGAGAGGCAACTACGAGAGCTAAGGCTAGCTTTTCAGGGTACGGATAACATATCTCCACTCTTAATAATATTTACCTAAAGTATAAATAGGAAACTACGTACCTTATTCTTCTTGGACCAAGATGACACTTACTGCTACTTCCGAGACCACCAGATATATTAGTAGTTGCTCATCTCTCCCGGTTTTGACAACAATGTAGGGCTGGATAGGTACCTTTGTAGGTCCTTCAGTTCCTGTTGGCATTCTGGAGTCCACAAAACGTAATTCTTCTTTTTCAAAAGTGAAAAGAAGTGGTGGCACTTCTTTGAAGACCTTGAAATGAACCTGCTTAGAGCTGCTAACCTACCGGTCAACCTCTGTACTTCTTTCACACTTGTTAGCTGGTTCGAGATATCCTCGATGACTTTAATTTTGTCGGGGTTTACTTCGATATCTCTTTGTGAGCCCATAAACCCCAAGAATTTACCGAATCCAACCCCAAAGGCACATTTCTCTGGATTGAGCTTTATGTTGTACTTTATCATAATGTAAAACGTCTCTTGGAGATATTCCAGATGATCTTCTGCATTAAGATACTTAACTAACATGTCGTCAATATAGACTTTCATTGTCTTAGCTATCTGTTTTCAAATATCTTATTTGTTGATGACCAATTTTAACCCTCTATTTTAAAATTAAATTACTTATACTTCATACTTATTCTTACACAAATGTAACAAAAATAGGAATCAATAGTGTTAAATTAATAATTTGGTATTAATTTTTTTATAAAATCTATCACCCTTATCATTTTGAAATAATTAAAAAAAAGTCTATATTATGTTACACAAGTTTTACAATTAATTTAACAAATTAACCTTTGGTTTTTAATTAACTCGTTTATTATTTCAATTAATCTGAAATTAGTTCCATAATTTAGAAAATAAAATATTTTAATAAACAATTAGTTTATTACAGTAATTTCTGGTGTATTTGATGATTATATTTTCTATCACATTTAATTAGAATTAGTTAAGTTAATTAAGTTAATCTTAAAGGGGTTAAAAGCTCAAAAGGCTACAATTGCATATGATCAATTAAATACAATGTGGGTACTTATCAAATTAATTTCAGCCCAAATATTGGCCCAACCTCTCATCTAACTCGATCCAAACAATATCACACTATCCATGTTGGCGATCCACCCCCACCTCTACGAACCAACCAAATCGTGCCACATCACCCTCTAATCCCACACACAAAACAAACACAAACGAGTTGGGTCGTCCTTCCAAACCACTGATAATCCACATTTATTCCCATTTTCTCCATTTATTTACATCCTCCGACCAAATATTACCATAGCCGTTAGATCACATTGATCCAACAGTTCCTGTTCTCATAAAAATATTTTAAAGCATTTAATACATAATTTATAAGGGCCGGTGATCTAATGATCTGATGGCCTAGATCTATTCCCCCATTCTTAACTTGAGAGACTAACACCAATTACCCCAAACCCTAAATTATTTCCCCCTTTGACCGCCACCCCCATTTCCCAAATGTCTCTCTTTTCTCTCAAACCTTCATCCTCCATTAATCCTAAATCCTTGCACAAATTTGTGCAAGATCATAAAATTAAACCTCACAACACTCAATCTGTCACTTACACCCACGAATCTCACCGGATTATTTTCATTATCACCACTAGATTTGAAATTCCCAATTCTAGAACCCTAAGCTCAAAAATACAAAATAGCCCGATTTCATCTTCATTCTTTCAAATCAAGCATGCATGGCCATCCAACTTGTCCCTGTACGGAGAATCATTCTATTTTCTTTCGATTTCCATTGATGAATTCAAAAGCCCTAATTCTGAAACCATAGACCAAAAGGTGAAACCTAAAATCATTTGGTTTCTCTTTTTTTTCTCTCAAATCGGAGCATGCATGGAGCTCTTGCAAAGTTTCATCATGAGGATTCGTTACCCAGATGTCGAACACAGTGACCTATAGGTTTTAGAGTTTACCCGATGGGTATTCTCCTTCAACGGTCGACCTCTCTCCTCTCAGGTAAAATATATCACTGCTTTCCCCTTTGTCTCTTAGATTTTCACTCTATTTTACTTGCATCATCTAGTAATATTCACTCTCCACTATCGTTTGAATCTGTTTAATATCCTTAGCCATTGAATTCCACTATAAATACAAGCTTCAATGCTCTCACATGACATCACCTAACACACATAAAATAACACCTAACAATCTGAGAAAGAAACAATCTAGTACAAGTTTGAAAGGTCTATCATAAACCCTAATTTTCTAATTAGTTCTTCATCTTCCTCTCTTTTCAGTTCTGAGTTCAATTCGTTGATAATTGTTTGAGCTTTGATTCCTGAACAGCTATAAAAAAATTTTGTTTGGTTTGCTGCTCAAAGGAAGGTCAGTACATGTCGACTCTTTCTCTCTTTAACTGTTCAAGTTGAAATCATGTCTACTTCGTTATCTTCTGCTAACTATCCCTATGTATGATATATTATTATTAGTTTATAATTGATCATCTTTGCTTGTAATGTGTTGTTATTAGTTTATAATCTACCACTATGTTTTGGTGTTGTTTTTCTTTAATGATATGAAAATAAACAATTGCTAATCAGTTGTCATGTGAAAACAACGAATGTTGCTTCAAGTTGAATGATCTATGTGTGGTTAATAAAGAACCCTTAATGATTCTACACACCTATTTTGACCTTATACTTCTACAATGATTTTTCTATGACTTTTGTGTTTGTTCTATAGATCTTTATCTTAGTGATTATTTGTTAATCTATATTATACACCTGAAGTTGCCTACCTAACTGGCTTAACTATAGCAATTATGAACACTTAAGGGCAAATATAAGGTTGTCAACACAGTTTTAAGCATATTAGCTATTAGCTTATGTGATTTTGAGTTGACCTCTTCCCTCTAATATGCCTTTGTGATTATGTAACTCTTGAAAGGTCATTGTAATGGTTTTCTGTCAACCTTCATAAATGTATGATTACGTTTGAAATTTCATTGTCCAAATATGTTCTGAATCAACTAGATAAATCCTATTGAGTTTATGCACTTGTTCTTGTGTGTATTCTAACAGCTGCTATTCACTTAGTTTAAGTTATGCCCTAGGAATTTGTTTAAATTGCATCTGTGGTGTTTAAGTTTCATCTGTTATGTTAGAATTCTAGGTTGAACCTCATCATGACTAATTTTTACACCTAACTTGTATAGCTGAAACATGCTTACTCAATGTGAAACAGTCTATTATTCTAAACTCTTGAAATTAGTCTATTGGTCTAATCCTCATGGTATTTGATACTCCACCCTATTGTAGGCTTATACTTTTAAAGAACGTCTCATGGGTGTTTCTATACATATTCTCTTTGGATTTCTGTACTCTATCATGTCCTTAAACAAAACTTCCTGCTTATCTCTCACACTCATGCATATGTTCTCATGTTGTATTGTCACATAAGGGAAACTGAACCTTGTTAAGCCTCTATAAGTTGGTTGTGACTGACTAATAGACTTAAGATGAACCTTATGATGTTATCTGTCTTGCTTGATTATAATACTATGTCTTAACTCTAAATGAACCAAGTGTGCATATGAGGTTAGGAACCTTTTAAGAAGAGAGTGATCATCTGTTAGGTTGAGACCAACTTGCTTGCTTAAGTACCCCTGATGATTAGAGATTTCATATGAAGTTGTTAACTCATACATCTATAAGCAATTGAGACTTAGTCTATGTATGAACCCCTTATTAACTTAAACATAGGCTGTTAAGGTAGAGGATCTCTCTAAACTTGAACTATGTATCTCCTCTACCTTTTAAGCTATATGACTTAATTATTTAAACTTTTGAAATAACCTACTGTTATTCTCTTCCCGTAATTGCACCTGTAATTGGTTTCTCTGAGTATTCTTTTGCATATTGGTAGTTCTTAATAGTGAACTACACACTGGTGTTTGGATTGTGATCTCCCTGGTATTATCTGTTATCGCATGTCCAGAGTAACATTCTGAACAATTTCTGTAAGAAGATTACATATCTAAATATGTGTATTGTTGTTACAGTTGTATTGAAAGTTTGAAACTTACGATGAATACCTCATCGGAATTTAAACCTATAGGGAGGAATAAGTGTGAGTGGTTAGGGTATTTAGGAGTGAGATTTAGTTTATGATTGAGAACTCTCCTTGACACAAGCACTGCTCAGGGTCCTTGAGAACCTCGTGAACTTTGAAGTGCCAGGGATCCAAAGGATGTCTTGGCTATGAATGGAATTTCACCTTAAACCCTTAATCATTGACATTTATTAATATCTTTAGAGCTAGTGTCAAATGAAAGAAAAGGTTTCAAATAATTTTCTTTACTCTGTTTGACCTTACACAATTTATTTGCACTCCTACTTACTAATGTTTGTTACATTTTTGTTGGGCCTTATATTGATATCATTTGTGTCTAAGTATCATGTTGGTCCATATGTCTAATTTCTTATTTTCCTTTTTTCACATGTGACCAAACTGGTCCTGCTGAGTTCTTAAAGAACTCAGGCCCAAGTTCTAGCTCGAGATGGAGTCATTGAAGTTGCTGCCGCTTGTTTGTTGTTTGCTGGGCTTAACCTTCTTTTGGCCTAAACCTATGAGTCCATTCCCTCCCTTTATCACTTTATATGATTTGTTATTATTTTTATGTATATGACACTAATAATATTTGAGTAAATATTTTCTCTTATCACTTTGAATTACCTCAGGAAACCTAGGCAAGCCTAAAAACCATAGGTAAATTAAAAGAAGTACTATCCCTTACATTAGCTAAATAACCTCATATGCTTAGTTATTTTACTATACAATTTCTCGCCCTTTTTAGTTACACTAACTATTTCTCATGAAGATTATAAAGGTTAAAATAGCTTTGTAAAGGCCAACAACTCTCTTTCTTTTAAAAGGCCAAAATCAGAAAGTGATTTCAAGGGTAGTTTTCTACAAACCAAAGTCGTGGTTAAAGGACACCTCAAACTATCTTTCTAAACTTGTGTATAAGATTTAAATCAATCTTAAGGTTTATATAAACCCCTTTTTCTTAAAAAAAATAATCCATGCTTTGCTAAGGCCCTACAAACAACCGTTCTTATTTTAAAGGAGAAGCCTTTCAAGCTTAGCCACTATTTAGCAAAATTTGCAAACATAAACATCTTGGCAATACCTTATAAAGTTATTATAGCTATAAACATTTCATATTTTATAAAAACCTATACTCCTTTCAAATGCATATACTATCTTTCAAAAGTGATAATTTCTGAGGAATAAACATAAGACAAGTCACACACTTTTAAGTACTAACTAAGTAAGACATAGATTTTAATTCTCCGAACCTAGTTTAAGTTCTATGGAGCTACCTTAGATAGATTCTAGGGGGTGCCTAACACTTTTCGCTTAGAAGGACAAGAACCCGTACCCAAAATCTCATAGGTTAGTAGACTAACAGAATAATAATTTAATAGCTAAAACAGGTACCCTAGTATACTTTTAAATATTAGGTGGCGACTGTCTTCTATCATCATAGGGAAACTATTAGTTGAATCTTATTTTTATTCATCCAAAATAGGGTGAAACGTTATTAACGAGTCTCTAATAAGTGGCTCCAGCATTTTCAAGCCCAAAAGGCATCACATTATAGCAATATGTGCCAAAGTTTGTGATGAAGAAGTCTTCTCTTGATTTTTCGGGTACATTCTAATTTGATTATACGGTATAAGCATCAAGAAAACTCATTAACTCATGTTCAACTATAGCATCGATCATTTGATCAATGTTTGGAAATGGGAAACAGTGTTTGGGGCATGTCTTATTTAAATCCTTATAGTCTACACACATCCTAAAGTTGTTATTCTTTTTAGGCACTACTACTATATTAGCTAGACACTCCGGGTACTTTACCACTTAAATTGAACCGATATTGAGTAGTCAGGTTACCTCTTCCTTAATAAATCTATTTTTGACCTCTGCTATTAGTCGTTTCTTCTGCCTTACCGGAGGGAAGTTTGGATCCAGACTCAGTTTTTGGACCGCCCTATCGAATGGAAAACCTGTCATATCTAAATACAACCAAGAAAAGAAATCAATATTAGATTTAAGAAAATCTATGAGTTTTAAACTGAGTTTGGGACTCAAACCAGTTCCTAAATGGAACTCCCTTTCCAAAAGTTCTTTGAACAAAGCCACTTGTTCGAGCTCTTACGCGGTTGATTGGTACCTGATATAATTCTGATGACTACTCATTTTTATCATCTTCAATCGGGATGGGGGAAGGCATCGATTCCTGTAATTTCTATTTGGTGGTTTCCTTAACCTTGATGCAGGAAACGTGTAAGGCCCCATAAAATCTTTCCTAAAAGCTCAGGTTTTGTGGTGTCGGGCTAGGCGTAGGTGTTAATAATAGTAGAAATTCTTAAAGCTCGCCGCGGTTCAGGCTTTTTTTGGATTGAACAGTAAGCTGAGGAGTTGAAGGAATTCATTTGTAGAGTTGGGCATTTTCGTGACTCATTATGCGGCCGCATAATCACTCTGCCGGCCGCAGAATGGCCGCAGAGTGAGGTAGTCTTTTGGGCCATTTTTTATGTCATTTTTGCTGTCTATTATGCAATCGCAAAACTATTCTGTAGGCTGCACTTTGATCGCATATCCAACCTTGAGATTTGTCAAATGGAGGTTCTGCGGTGCATTGTGCGACCGCAGAACAGGTCTGCGAATCGCAAACTGGTCGCAGACTGAAACAGAAAAATGCCAATTTTGAGGGCCATTAGGCCGCCCATTTTGTAGAACGCATAAGCGTTATGCGACCACAGATCCTATTCCAGAGCTTCATTTTTTGGTTTTATAACCCGACCCTACTTCGTTAAAATAAAGGCAAGGGACCGTTTTAGAGCAAAATCTGATACTTTTAGAAGTGAGAAAGAGTGCTTAGAGTGGGGGAGTGATTTTCAACTAACTATCCACCATTTCTTGCTCAAAACATTGAATATTATCAAGAAAAACTCACTAGGTCTTCATCCTAAGAGGTATGAATCTACATCCCAGCACTTAATTTCGAAAATTTACTAAAAATGGATAATTAACAAGTTGATTATTGGGCATGGGAGTTGTTTATTGTGCATGCATGTGTTAACAAAGGGTGTAAGAAGATTGTAAGCTAAAAATGGTGGTGAATGAATTGTGAGATGATGAAATATTCCATAAAAAGGACCTTGAAAACCTTAATACACACTTAGTGGTTGATAAAATCCCCAAATGAATTAGAACCATGATCATCTTTCTAATTTTGGTTCAACTTGTTATACTTCTAAAATAGATTGAGGTTTCTAAGGGTTCCGAAATATTGTAGAGTTTAAAGAAGCTCAATTGAGGTATGTATGGCTAAAACCCCCTCTTCTTAGAATTGAATCCCATGGTGTTCATGCAATCGGTGTAAGTCCCAAACTGATCGTTATAGAAATTGCTATTCCGAATGTGCTTGTGTTGAAAAATATATCTGCAATATATATTCCAGTGCTTTCATCATGTTATGTTATCATTTTTTAGAATATGTTCAAAGTATGGACTGTGTGTCACAAATTGTTAAGACTCCAAGTCAAGTTTGAATGAAGATTGTTATGCCCAATTGTGTGAGAAGTCTCTATGTGCCTTAGATTCTAAATTGCTCACATGTGAAAACAAAGTCTTGAATGAAAAGCCTTGTTGTTGTTGTTGTTGTTGTTGTTGTTGATGATGATGATGATGATGATATTAATGTTGGAATGCAGAAAAAAACTTGAATTATGAAATGCAGATAAGAGCCAAGTACGAAGTAAGATGATTGATAGAAAATGGTAATGTCTTGGGCAAGACGCCCTAGCCAATCGGACCATAATCGGACGTCATGTCGCACACATGGTGGTGACTGTGCTGGGAATTGTGACTGGAAATTTAAATTGGAACTATGATTGTGGTGAATGTCTCAAATGAGACGACCTAGCCGATTGGGAGTCGCCCCTCCTCTTTCCTCGTGGAGCTCGGGTTTCGACATTCATTTTGGGAACAACTTATTTCCTTTTGGGAATTGGGTATTTGAAGAGTCGCTACATAACAGATTAAGGTGCGTTAGGGCACCTAGAGCAGTTAACTCATGTAACCAGTTTGCATTACCAGAGATTAGGGTAAGGGCTCAAAATAACCTTAAGGGGAAGGTGTTAGGCGCCCCTCGAGGTCCACAACAGTGGGTCCCAGCCAAACTCAGTTATGTGAATTAGTCATTTAACGGGTAAGTAGTCTAAGCACATATTTACAAATAAAGAAAGTTTAGGCAGTCCGAGCATGTATATGCAAATTAAGGAAGTTTAGACAGTCAAATGCAAATTAAGGGAATTTAGACAGTCTAAGTACACATATGTGAATTGAGGAAGGGAAGTCCTAAGTTGGTTAGCCTATAGGATCACATCTGTATAATACCCGATAAGCCTTCCTCAAATATAGGGGTTACACGTGGCATTATCTCATAGGTCATCATATCATTTTTACTACCCATTACCCTCCCCTTAGCGGTTATATAAGCGAGTTTAATTAACGAACTCTAAGTGTGCTTTACCCGTCCCTTCCTTGTGGTCCTGGATGTGTTTAGGACCTCTAGATTTAGGCAGTACTAGACCCTCCTAAGGTGTTTAAAAAGGTAAAATCTAAGCGACAACAAATAACATATAGGACTATCAAATATGAAAGCAATTAAGGGGCTCATATTTACCTCCACACATAAACAAATAAGTAGCACGTCTTAACCAACTGATTTCAAAGAATTTCAGAAGGTCCTAGAACATGATATCTAGATGAGTATCACAAACACAGAATATGCAACATTTGTTTTAAGGCAAAGTGATAGAATCCTAATCAGTTTGCCTACTGATTTTAAAGCCTGTTAAACATGGGCAGTTTCACACATAAACTGAATAATTTCACAGTTTTAGACCATTAATTAACTAAGGCTTGCCTAGGCGCAGGTCTGTATGCAATCATAATTCTGGGAATTAATTAAAACAAGTTGAAGTTATTCAGTCCTATAGGCATGCTGATCTAGGCGATTAATGTTGCAAAAGGTGGTTTCATGCTTATTTATAATAGAACATGATATCTATGTGTTGGATTGTTTAAAACCTTTTTATAGACAGTTATTCATTTAAGCGACGTAGACATGATTTTGAGAAAATGCAGACAGAGTCCTAAGGAAGGATTTCTAATGCACAGAGAGAGATGGTCATTTTATTAAGCGTGATTACAACAGTAATTTAATGACAGGATTCCAAGGTAATAACAACTTTTGCAGAATCATAAAAGAAGTGATGAACATATAACATGTTTTCTAATATGCAAAATAATAAACGTGAGTACCCTAAGGCAAGATTTCTCATGCAAACAACACAAACCTAAGGCATGTCCAATTTGCATATAAGCACAGCATAGTCCTAAAACATGATTTCTATCATAATATAAACCTAAAGTAGGATTTCTACCCGGTTTTCCCACAAAAATCATATAGGAACCCTCCCATTTTACAATTACCCAAATATCTGCTTACAAAGAATATTATTACAGCCCAGGATCAAATGAATTACATAAATGAATGAAACTCTACTATAGGGAGCCTGAATTAGGCCCAAAGTAAACCTGGGAATGCCTGGCCTTCAACACAGTCTCAGAAGCCAAAGATCTCACAGCCAATAATGTGTCTTGGTGCGTTAGAGTTCCCTAAGGACCTCAAGGATCCCAAGCAGTGCTCGCACCAAGACCTTTCTCAAATAGAGGATTGGTTATGTGCAGTGTGGAAGGTCCAACAATGGTGTGCCAGAGTTCAGAAGAATCTCAAGGATCCCTAAGCAGTACACATACCAGAGGGGCAGAACCTAATAGTCTAAGAGTAAAGTGAGAGTGCTTGACATAGTATTGAAAGATTTAGTAGAAAACATTATAGAAATAACCTTTAGGAGTGGAAAGATTTCATAAAAAAAAAGTTTAAGAAAATACTAAGAGAGAAAACAGTTTTGAAATCAGTTTTGAGAAGAGCAAGGATACAATCACACAGACTCATAATACTTAGAATCACAACCATTTAACAGACAATTTACACACAAGGGTGAAAGGGGTTGGGAACATATAAAGTTTATGTCAGGGATACTTGAAGGGGGAAGTATATAGACAACAAATGGATAGAACACTTAAGAGTCTGTTGACACAGAGACTTAACAAGTTAGCCATGATAATATCTAGTGAGAACATAGACTAGGAATGCAAAAAATCATGTTGAAAATAGGGGTGCATTGGACAAGATTAGTCATACAATTTGGGTCAATCAAGCTCATTAGAAGGCTAAGTTGCTAACATGATCACATCAGTTAAATGGGAGTAAGCAGGGACTAAGTAAACATGCTAAACAAGTATCAAATAACCAGGTGAAGTTTAGACATGTCGATTATACATTGAACAAGAGAAGATAGAATTTAGACATGCTGAATAAAGTAGGAAACAGGGAAACAAATTAAATAACATAGCCAATTGAACTAAAGCAGGAATGGAACACATGCAGCTTGAGTTTCAAAATTTAACTAGAGAAATACCAGTTGAAGAAGAAAGTGCAGAATGTAAAGCAGGTATAGTTCCAATGTCTAGCTTTGGCTTTCAGCCGGCTAGACCAATAGTTATCACAAGTAGCAGAGAAAGAAGAGAGAGTTTGAGTGTAAGTGTGTGTGCTAAACTTAGTCTTCGTGTGTTGAAGGAGCAGAATGAGAATGCTTATATAGCAGTTCAAGAGTAGAGCAAATAAGGTAAAATAATCAGAAACCAACAATTAAGGGATCAGAGAATCCAATCACATAATGAGTTCCGAATAGACTCTTTTAATTATGGGCAATTAGCCAAACGATAACAACAGGGGTTCTAATTAAGGCAAGGAGTCCACACCATACCAATTAAGAAAGCAGTAAGAATCCCGAAGTTATACGGGTAAATAATTAAGGTAGAGATGACCAATTAAAGTTATAAACAAGGAAACAAATAAAGTCTATGCATACGAATCTTTAACATAGTAAATCAATCAGCCAGAATTTCAAAGTAATACTGATTTATGGAAAGAAATATCAACTTCCACAAATAGAAAATAAGCTAAGTAAACTTCACAAAAATACAGAAATTAGCCAGAAAACAGATGCGAACCCTGATAGAGATTAATAAGGTTGAAAATCATAGAATAAGGGATTTGATAAAGAAAACATTTAAGCCCCAGAAATAGGGCAAAGTAATATGACTGGTAACATAGAAAGTACCCAAACTCGAAGCAAAGGTTAGAAAAAATCACAAAATCAACTAAGGTATGAACACCCTGGTAAAAATCAGACAAGAAGATAAAAGGAGAGTTGATTAAGTACTTAGAAGTCAGAAAAGACCTTTGGAAAACAATTTGTAATAAACCCTAGGTTTAGGTAAAAGCAAGAATAATCGACTAAAACCAAAAATCTCAGAGAAAAACATGTAATAGTGCTCGATTCATCTCATATCTATATATATCTGGAAATGATCGAAGGTAATAGACTAGGGTTTTTTTAGAAAACATAATAGAGATGAGAGCATAGGTTTAGAAACCATAGATTCGTAACAAAACAAAGAGAAATTCCTTACTCATGGTCGAGAAAATGGCCTGAGACAGGCAAACAAGCAAGGTTTCAACCCAAAACTACTTGGGTTCTTTGAGATCCTCTCAAGGGTCCAAGAAGTCGAGGAGCCATGGTGCGTAGAAGGCCAGGACTGGTCGGAGAAGCCATAAGAGCGTCATAAGGTGAAGGTTTACGCCGGTGACGACGCTTAGAATTAGGGTTAGGCCGAGAGACTTTGAGAGAAGAGCGAAGAGGTGACAGCGTGTGAGAGGTAAGAAATGAGAGGGTTTTGGGGGGTTGTCGTTTAGGTTAATTATGGTAAGGGGATTGTGGACTGCTGATCAAAATGATCAACGACCATGATTAGGCGGGCAATTGGGTCGGGCAGGTGTAGCTTGGGCCTAAGGAGATTGGGTTGATTTTTAAAAGGGTTTTGGGCTGGTCTCTCTTGGGTTAAATCCGAAAATAAAGGGCTATTTATTAAATACCCAAGTAATTAAATAAAAATTTATTTATAAAATAATTAATAAATTACAAAAACAATTTTCATGCATAGAAATGTTTCAAAATAATTATTCAATGTTTTAAAAATATAATGAACCATTTTCTGGTAAAATAATGCAGTAATGTATGCATGGGCTATAATTGCAAAGTTGTCGCAATTATAACCAAAAAGTATAAATCTGGCTATTTGTGAAATAATTTGAACTTAATATGACTATAAATGGTAATATTAAATAAATAAATATTTTAAAATCATTTGTGATGAAATTTTGTAATTATTTGTATAAATAAAATATTACGATAAATTAATTTTGAAAATATAAAAATTATGGAAAAATGTCAATCGATGCTAATGCATATTTTTAAAGGTATATATGCATTTAAAAATATTATAGGGAAAAATTAGGTATCAACAGCTGTCCCTCTTTACCTGAAAAAGATGAAAGAGTTGTCGGGTAAAGATATAATGGCCAATTTTGACCGAGCGAGATGGTCTGAGAGATTTAGGCCGCACTCTGGTTTCTGAGGTGCCTACATATCCCTGGTTTTATAGGAATCAGGTCGTGTGTAGTTCTGGATCATCAGCGAAATATACCGATGAAGTCATTGCAAGAACGAACACGAGATTTTAGGATACATGAAAGAATGGTTGTGGTGAGCGGTTGAGTTTAAGGTAGTTGAAGGAATTAGAGTGGGATTGCTCCTATTGGGATGTCGGTTGCTTACCGAGTCACCTGCAAATAAGGAGATTCTACGAATATATATTTGTGCAGAAAATTAAAACATGATGCAGATTCCCTTCGGACCATGAGGGTTGTCTTTGGACAGTGGAGGATGACGTCCTTAGACCATGATGTCCTGGGCCATGATTTGTTCAATGAGGGATTTACAGGCCATGAAATGATGTTCTCGGGCCATGAAAATGGTGCCTCCGAACCATGACGCCTTTGAATAATGATGTGCAAGTTTGAGAGATCCTCAGGTCATGACATGGTGTCTTCCAAATATGAGGATAAAGCCTTTAGACTATGGAACCTTTGGACAGGTTGGCGATATTTTAGCCCATAAGATGCGATAATATGATGATAGAATCAGCAAAACGAGGCTTAGTCTTATGAGGTTGAGGGCAGAGCTTAGCCCGAAAGAAGAGCAAAGTAGAATAGTGCCGGAGAGACAGTGCTTAGTCTTGACAAAAATGCAAATTGGAGGCAGAGCTTAGCCTCGTGCAGATATGGAGACAGAGCTTAGTCTCATGCAGGATGCGGGACGGGGCTTAGTCCCATGCAAGTGAATCCAGAGCTTAGACTTATGCAGATATGGAGGCAGGGCTTAGCCTCATGCAAGTATGGAAGTAGAGCTTAACCTCATGCAAGATGTGGGAAATGGCTTAGTCCCATGCAAATGAAGGTAGAGCTTAGCATTATGCAGATATGGAGGCAGGGCTTAGCCTTATGCAAGTATGGAGGTAAAGCTTAACCTCATGTAGATAGGGAGGCAGGGATTAGCCTCATGTAGATGGAGATAGAGCTTAGTCTCATGCGAGATGCGGGACAAGGCTTAGTCCCATGCAAATGGAAGGCAGTGCTTAACCTTATGCAAATATGGAGGCAGGGCTTAGCCTCATGCAAGGAGAAGGCAGAGCTTAGCCTTATGCAAATATGGAGGCAGGGCTTAGCCTTATACAAAATTTGAGACAGGGCTTAGTCTCATGCAAAGAAAAGGAAGTACTTAGCCTTATGCAAATATGGAGGCAGGGCTTAGCCTCATGCAAATAGAGATAGAGTTTAGTCTCATGCAAGATGCGGGACAAGGCTTAGTCCCATGCAAATAGAAGGCAGTGCTTAGCCTTATGCAAATATGGAGGTAGTGCTTAGCCTCATGCAAAGAGAAGGCAATGCTTAGCCTTATGCAAAATGGAGGTAGGGCTTAGCCTCATGCAAGATGCGGGATATGGCATAGTCCCATGCAGATGGAAGGCAATGCTTAGCCTTATGCAATACACAATTGACAAATAGGAGTAGAGTATTTCTTAGCTGGAGATATATTCAGTATCTGGTGGGCCGATTGATAGTGATTTTGTTGCATGTATATATTTGTGAATGCTACTATTACGTCAGACGTGCCTGCGCTCAAAGAAAAATTGTAAGTTTTGTAAGGTGAGGTTGGTTCGTGCCTTCATCTGCTGGCTTTACTCCGCTCCATTCTGGAGGCCTTCAAAAATAAATGCAAATGGAGACGAACTAGTAGAGTTATTTTAGAAAACATAGTGAAATATCAAGTAATTTAAAACCAACTCTATATTCAAAAATATGCATTTATTGATGAAAATAGAGTTATTTTAGAAAACATAGTGAAATATCAAGTAATTTTAGACGAACTAGTGACTAAAACACATTTTAGAGATATTGCAGCTTTTTTGTGTTAGAATTTGAGATTCCTCCTCAAAATTCTGCCCCAGTTTGGTAGATGATTCTTCGATCATTGGTGAGTGACGAAACTCATTGAACCTTCTTTGGAATTTTGAGAATCTTCTCAAAATTCTTCCCCAGTTTCTTAACCAATTTCTGACTCTCTGGCACGCGATGGTATCGGTTGGACTTGCTCCGGAATTTGGAGGGTCCCCGTCAAAATTCTGCCCCAGTTTCGGGTTCTAGGAGAAATGAAAATTTTATTATGATATGACCGAACCCACAGGGATACCTATGTATCCCCTCTTAAACGGGAATCAGGTCAAGCGTAGTTTAATTACATCAGATGAAGAAATGTAAATAGTCTAAACATAGTATCTCTTGACTATGTCTGAATTGATTGGTTTTGGCCAAACTTCTCTGTCCATCTCTGCAAGTATGAGTGCTCCTCCTGTTAGCACCCGCTGAATCATGTAGGGACAATGCCAGTTGGGAGAGAATTTGCCTTTGGCTTCATCTCGATGGGGGAAGATCTTCTTCAGCACCAGCTGTCCTGGTGCAAACTGTCTTGGTTTGACCCTTTTGTTGAAAGCTCTAGACATTCGGTTCTGGTAAAGCTGATTGTGACATACTGCGTTCATTCTTTTCCCATCTATAAGGGCAATTGCTCATAGTGGCTCTTTATCCATTCTACATCGCTGAGTTCGACTTCCTGTATGATCCTTAAAGAAGGAATCTCTGCTTCGGCTGGGATGACAACTTCGGTACAATAAACTAGTAAGTAGGGAGTTGCCCCTGTTGATGTGCGAACTGTAGTGCGGTACTCCAATAAGGCAAAAGGTAACTTTTCGTGCCATTATTTGTGGGTTTTTACCATTTTCCTTAGTATCTTCTTGATTTTCTTGTTGGCGGCTTCTATGGCTCCATTCATCTGAGGTTTGTATGCTGTAGAATTCTTGTGCTTGTTTTTAAAGGTCTCACACATGTCTTTCATTAGATCACTATTGAGATTGGAGGCATTGTCAGTGATGATTGATTCTGGAACTCCAAACCGGCAAACAATCCGGTCGCCGACAAAATCTACCATGACTTTCTTTTTGGCCAGGACAAAACCATTCATATGCGGGCCGCAAGTCCTAGCATATATTTCTTCGAGTAGCTTAGAAGCCTCTTTTGCGTCGACACACCTTAGGAATCCCAAATCTGGGGTTCTTCTATATAGGTTCCCTCCGCTGTGGAAGAAGTGATTGGACAACCTCCGAAGTGCATTTCTGAGTGTGGTTGGCATGTCCGGATATTCTCCTTTTGCCAAATATTCTTTGATATCGTGAAACCAAGGCTTCCAGTCTATTTATTCTTCAACATGAGCATAGTAAGCCGGTCGATTATGGATCCTCACCGGGACGGGATCGACGAAATTCTTATTTGGATGTTGTATCATTGATGACAAAGTGGCTAGTGCATCGGCAAACTCGTTCTGAATCCTGGGAACATGCTGAAACTCTATCTTCATGAACCTCCTTCTCAATTCCTGTACATGGTGCAGATATGGCAATATCTTGGAATTCTTGGTGGCCCATTCTCTTTGTACCTGGTGCACAAGAAAATATGAATCACCGATTACCAACAGCTCCTGAATATTTATATTGATTGTCATGTTGAGCCCTAGTATGCAGTCTTCGTATTCTGCCATGTTGTTGGTGCAAGGAAATCTGAGTTTAGTAGATACTGGGTAATGTTGGCCAGTTTTTGATACCAAGACGGCTCCAATGCCCACTCCTTTGAAATTTCCAGCTCCATCAAATAACATCCTCCAACCGTCGCATGCTTCAGTAATATCTTCCCCAAGAACGACACTTCTTCATCAGGAAAATACGTTTTCAAGGTTTCGTATTCTCCTCCCACAGGATTTTCAGCAAGATGGTCTGTCAATGCTTGTCATTTGACCACCTTCTGGGTTACATAAACAATATCGAACTCACTTAGTAGTATTTGCCATTTGGCTAATTTTCCTGTCGGCACAAGCTTCTGAAAGATGTACTTTATGGGGTCCATCCTGGATATGAGATACGTGGTATAGGCAAAAAAGTAATGCCTCAATTTCTGATCCATCCAAGTCAAAGCACAACAAGTGCGTTCTAACAGAGAATATCGTGCTTCGTAAGGTGTGAACTTTTTACTCAAGTAGTAGATGCTTTGTTTGTAATGAAAAGGAAAGAGAAGATCTTCGGATATTTTTTCCAGGGGAGGAATTGCTCCTTTCACCCTATCTCGTCATGTTGTCCCAACACACATCTGAAGGCTCCATCTAATATAGAAATATAGAGTAGCAAAGGCCGCATCTTGAAGATGGGTTCACATATGACTGTGGACTGTACTATGAAGTGACTGATATAGTTGAGACGTCCTAGGAAGCTCATCACATCCTTTTTGCTCCTAGGTGGAGGTAACTCTTGAATAGCCTTAACTTTGGACGGGTCCAACTCGATCCCTTGGCGGCTGAAAATGAATCCCAATAGCTTTCCTGCGGGAACCCTGAATGCACATTTTGCGGGGTTCAATTTTAAGTTGTACCATCTTAACCTGTCAAAAAACTTTCTTAAGTCTGCTATGTGATTTACGACCCTCTTGGATTTGATAATGACGTCGTCAACATACACCTATATTTATTTGTGTATCATATCATGGAAGATGGTTTTCATGGCCCTCATGTAAGTATCCCCAGTGTTCTTTAGACCAAATGGCATCATCTTGTAGAAGTACACCCCACATGGTGTAATAAAAGTTGCTTTCTCTGCGTCTTCTTCATCCATCCAGATCTGGTGATAACCCGCGAAACAATCTACAAAGGATTGGAGCTCATGCTTGGCCCAATTGTCGATCAGGATGTGTATATTTGGTAGTGGGAAGTCATCTTTGGGACTTGCTCTATTTAAGTCTCGATAGTCAATACATATCCTGACTTTCCCATCTTTCTTCGGAACTAGCACAATATTGGCTAACCAGGTTGGGTACTCAACCACCCTGAGAACTTGGGCTTTGATCTGCTTAGTAACTTCCTCCTTGATTTTTAGGCTCATATCTAGTTTGAATTTTCTGAGTTTTTGCTTCACTGGCGGACACATTGGATTGGTGGGCAACTTGTGACCACTATGGATATGCTCAAACCGGTCATGTCATCATATGACCATGCAAATATATCCTCATATTCCTTTAAGAAACGGACATACTCCTCTTTCTCTGGCGGTGATAAGTGAATGCTTATGTGAGTCTCCTTAATGGTTTCAGCGTCTCCTAAATTTATTGCTTTAGTTTCGTCCAGGTTGGACTTAGGCTTGTTCTCAAAGTTCTCAACTTCTTTGACAACCTCCTCAGGTATTTCATCTTCTTCCTTCGAGTCACTACCCTTATATTGTGTTGCCTCATTACATGTCACAGTCACCGGTTCATCAGAAAAAGTAATAATAACGTTGTAGAAAGAAAAGTGTGGAAGATAATAATGAATAATAAATAGCAATGCATTGATTGAAACTGAAAACCTCCAAAACAAGTACGACTCGATGAATCGAGCGTTTATTTGAAACAAGTGAGTCTTTAAAACAAAATTACAAAAAAATCTTAGATGCCTAGCATGGATATAGAAATAAAATTAGGTTGATTTCCAAGCTACCCAGGGACTCGGCGGGGCCGGGATGGTGTGGTAGTCCAGTTCTTGAGAACAACTCCTTTCTCCACAGTCTGAATGGTGAGGCCTTCCTCCTCCTCCTCCTCAATTATTGCACTGCAATCCATATCCTCATCCTCTAAGAACAAATTCCTCAGCCCGGCTAATGGTTCTTCTTCTGCAGTTCCCCATATTGTATTAGCTTGATGAAAAGTCTAACCCAGATGTGGCACCGGTTGCTCGAGAGGATAATAAGGTCCACGTCATGGAGGCGACCAATCATCATACTCCTGCCATGTATACTGGTATCCGAGCCCGAAGGTAGTACCATGGCATTTCAGTTGTATAAGTTTAGTAATGCCCTGGAGATTCTTCCCAAGTCCCTTGTCGGGTTCATACCCATACCATGTTAGTATGCTTTATATTTTGTTACTCCACCATTTGTCTTTCTCAACAACATTGACATGTTCGACATGACGATAAGTTTCCCCTCCTAGACTTCTTTTGTTCCCAATAACTAGGATAGTTTGACTGGTGTAAATAGGGTTACTCCCATTTCCGTGAATGATCACCTCCTAATGGTTCCATTCGAACTTCACGGCCTGGTGTAGTGTGGAAGCCACAACCCTAGCAGCATGTATCCTGGGTCGGCCCAACAGCAAATTGTATGAAGCTATTATGTCAAACGCTTGGAATTCAATGTCGAACCAAATTGGCCCCATCTGCAGACAAAAATTAATCTCCCCAATCGTGTCCCTTTGAGACCTATCAAAGGCTTTCACGTTTATGCTTCCTGCCCGTATTTCATGGAAACATTTATCCAATCTTTTCAGAGTATCTAACGGACAAATGTTGAGGCTTGAACCTCCATCGATCAGGACTCTGGCGATGAATTTATCTTCAAATTGTACTGTGATATGCAATGCTCGGTTATGATTCAACCCTTCAGGCGGTAGTTCATCCTTGTGGAAGGTTATCTTATCACTTTCCAGCACCTGCCCTATACTGTTGGCCATCTCTCCGCATGTGATATTGTTGGGTACGTAAGCTTCGTTTAACACCTTCATCAAAGCATTCTTGTGTGCCTCTAAATTTTGCAATAGTGATAGGATGGATATCTGAGTGGAGGTTTTGTTCAAATGATCAATGACAGAGTATTCCCTCGCCTGCACTTTCCTCCAAAGGTCATTTGGTCTTATTTTAATGACAGGCTGCTTGGTAGTGGCATACTTACTTGGTCCTCCCAAGTGTTCAGGTGTATAGACCCTTCCGGTTCTGGTCATTCCTTGTACAACATCAGATTCTTCCACCTTTGCCTTTCCTTTTTGTCTAGCTTGGGCAACGTAATCCCAGGTATTGCTTTTGAATCGAAAGGAGGTGTGGTTGATACTGTCACTGTGAAAGGTATGGCCACTTCTACCTTAAATGGAACAGGTGTGGCTGCAAGTGGAGATACCTCTACCTCGAATGGAACTGATGCGGCTACCTCAACTTCAACTGGCTACTGCGTCAGTACTACAATAGGAGTGAGTGGGACTATAGGTTTAAAGTCATCGCCTTCTCGAATAATCCCGATTGACCCCTCAGGATCCCATTTCTCATCTATCTCTATCACATGTATTCCACCGCCCCTATGATCCGGGAGAGGATTGTTGAGGACATTGGGTGAAGCTTCTTTTGCCTGTATGACCTTGTTGTCAATCAGTGTCTGGATTTTATCTTTCAATGTTCGTCACTCATCGATGGTGTGCCCCTTCATACCAGAGTGATATGCACAAGTTTTGTTTGGGTTGACCCATTGAGATGGGTTCTCCACTGCCGCAGTGGGAATAGGAGTGACGTAACCAGTGGCCTTTAAACTTTCATATAGTTGGTCGATGGGTTCAACAATATCGGTGTATTGTCTAAGTGGTTTGCAATCAAAGTTAGGTCGGGGTCTTGGGTAGTTTTGACAAGTTGGAGGTGACTGGAAATGAGATGGTTGGGAATTATAGGTGTGATAGACAGTGTCTAGTTTGGAATATCTGGGAGATGAGGGTTGATAGGTAGATGGAGGTTCTTGGTATATGGGTAGAGGTGCTTGGTATGCGGGCGGAGGTGTTTGGTATGTGAGTGGAGATTTTGGGCCTTGGGCCACCATTACCGCCCTACGTCTTTCTTCTTTGATATGCCGCATGATTGCAATGCTTTGTTCGTGGCTTGAAGTGCCTCCAAATTTGTTACCATCGCGCTCTTGATGCCTTCTTCAATCCTTTCACCAAGTTTAATGATATTAGAGAACTTGTGATTTTCAATAACCATCAACCTTTCATAGTATTGTAGATCCTGTGCTCTAACGAAGAAGTTGTTCATTTGTTCTTCTTCTAGTGCTGGCCTAACCTTGGCTACCTTTGACCTCCACCGGGTAGCATACTCACGGAAGGTCTCAGTTGGCTTCTTCTTTAAATTCTGGATGTAGAAGATATCTGGTGCATTCTCCGTGTTGAACCTGAACCGATCCATAAATTCTGATGTCATACTTACCCAATTGACCCATCTCTTAGGATACTGGCTGATGTACCAGGACAAAGCATCTCCCATAAGACTCCTTATAAAAAGCTTCATCTAGATCTTTTCATCCTTTCTGACCCCGACAAGTTTGTCACAATACGTCCTTAGATGAACCCTGGGATCACCTGTACCGCCAAACATCTCAAACTTTGGAGGTTTGTAACCCTATGGTAGTTCTATATCTGGATGTATGCATAGGTTTTCGTAATTCAAACCCTCTATCCCTTTGTCTCATTCGACACCCTGAACTCGACTTGCCAATTTCTTGAGTTCCTCAGCCATGTTCTTGATGAGCAGGTCCTTTTTAGTGGATTCCGGTGTATAGGAAATTGGTTGGGTAGAGTGAGGTACGGTTTCCACATATATAGGGTTGTTTTGGTAAGTTCCAAGGATTTGGATGTAGTAGTGGTCGTTGGTTGAGTTTTGAGGTTCGGGAATGGGTTGTGGCGTGTTATGAGGAGTGTGATAGGTAGCGGTTGGTAGTTATTGGATTGGTTGATGATGGTGTTGTGGTAGAGTTGGTATCGGTAAAGGATTAAGATTTTGAGGTAGAATTGCGTATTGATGCGGTGCGGGAGGTTTTGTGGATGCTGGTTTGGTGCATTTTGGGGAGGTGCTGGGTTTTTGGTATTTTGTTGGTTGATATCGGAGATGTTCAGGGTGAGGGACAGGTTAGCTAAGTTGCAGACCTGCTCAAGTTCTCCCTATAGCTCCAGTATCTTTTGTTCCAACCGTAAAACCAAATCATTTGGTGCTAGAGTACTCCGACCATCTGAAGTTTCTGCATTTTCCGCATTTTCCTTTCGAATACCTCTTAAATCATCCATTTTAGCTTTCCCTTTGTTCTTTGTATTACTTGGAGGAGGAGGAGGTGGAGGGCCTCTAGATCTGGTGTGATACACTGATGATGCCAGTATGTGCAAACCAACCTTAGGGGATGGGAATAAAGAATAAAAAACAAAAGGTAAACAAGTCAGTAAGGGTTCTAAAATGTTTGCAGTATTTAAACACATATTGCGGAAATGTAAGTTCATGTCCTAATTTGGGAGCCTCGTTATGCCCGTGGTATGCCTGGTGCCAAATAGATTTGGAGAAATTCAGTGCCAACAATTGCCTCATTTCATTGATGTAAAAATAAACGACCCAAAACAACACTAAATAATGTTACTAATGGCGTTTGGCCTTATTACATTTAAAAGAAAAACAAGTAAACCAAATCTACTTGGTCCCAGAAGGACCCTCTCCAGACCGGATGCTATTGTCGATCAATTCTCCTAGCTCGCACAGGTTCAACAGTAAGAATGCCCTTGCCAAATGCCTCATTTGCTTCCCTCAGCATTCTGGCAGTCAGTGACTCTCTTTCTTATCTTCCCTTCCAATTCCATCAGACTGTACTCCAGGTATTCCAGCCTTTCGCTGGATTTAACAGACCTCTCTTTCCACTCATTAATCATTTCCATATCGGCCTTATGCTGCTCCATATGCTCAGCTTCAGACTCACGAACTCTTTTGCACAGCTTGTTATACTTCACATCTGCTTCGGCAACTTCGTCTATGGCCCTGTTTCCTGGACCAACCCTTGGCTCGAAGATTCCTGATAGATTATCATCCAACCATGAGGGGTAAAAGTATGAGTTACCCGCATGATATCGGTCTGGCTCGATGGTATCCTTTTCCACGATAATCTTCAGAGTCCACATATGTTGCGTTTCATTCTTATAAGAGATGGCGTCACCCTGGAAATCAACTATGAAGTGACTCATTTTAGCGACTCGTGGTATGACCTGTCTCCTGCTTGCCTGTCTCATAACCCTGAGGGGAGAATAAGGGTATATCTCCCTTAACCCAATCAATACTAAGTATGGAACATCTCTGGATCTGATAATGAACTCGTCGGTAGGGAACCACTCGAACATCCTCTAAACCTGGTCCTCAGTTAACTTGTTGAAAAACTGCACCCATCCTACAACATCCTTAGGTTGAGGAAACATGTCTAGAATGTAAGTCATTCTCTTAGGGTGATGGAAAGCTATGTGGTCATTCCACGACCTTCGTGGAAACTCCTTACGGTATTGACCCTTTTGGAGATGCTCTAACAAACCCTGTAACAGCAAATTGCAACCCTCAAAGAATTTGAACCCCTTTTTGACAGTGTTTCAAGGCCCGCTACATATATGCAATGATCATAGGGACAATGGTATATGTCTTCCCCTCGATCCCGTTCATCAAAGTTTTGGCCACCATGGCCAGCCTAGTATAGATTCTATCCCCTTGGATTGAGAATACTAGCATGCCCAAGAAATACACAATGAACACGAAAACCCTACGATGAACCCATCCCAAGGAGGTGATTGCGAACTCATCATCAAAAATATAGTAAGAGCTACTGTGACCGTATCGTTCATAGAGGAAGTCGAAGGTATGTAGGATTTCTTCAGGCACTCCAAATCATCATTTTTCTTCAGCCATATCATCTTAGGAAATCCTCTAGCGGTGCGATTTTCAGGTGCTAATAAAACAGGGCTATCCTAAGGCAATCCAAAAAATCCCCCTATTTCTTCTAGAAGATGAGTCATTTCTATATCCCCAAAGCAGAACGCGACCCTTTCCTTGTCCCAAAACATAGTGGCAGCCTCGGTCAACATTTTGTTTGGCTGAATATCCAACAGTGAAGGAAAATTTCCTAAGAATCGTTTCACATGATTTTGGTCACTTGAGGGAAGATCCCTTCACCAATCTAGCAAAAGTGAAGGTATGATACCGACCATACCAAATCTGGGGACTTCGTGCCTCATTTTCTGCGAAACAAAAGATGGTTAGGCCCTTTCCCCTTCTATGTTCGTCTATTTATACAACAATGATTAGCATATTGGCACTTATTTCCCAAAATTAATGCACACAATCGTGGCTGTGCCAGTTGGGATTATGGAAACTCGGTGGACTTTTGGAGGAGGCTTGTCTTAAAGGGTTATTATGCGGATAATATATTAACCCGGCTAAGTTTGACCATAATGCATGCACAATTAATCAGAGTAGGGTTGCTATAGAGGTCTAGACTGGGACCCCCAAGCAGACAACTTGAGGGGGAAAGGCACGGAACCGTCGAACACACTACTTATCGATTATTTTTATCGCAAATACGCCTTTCTGAATTTAAAAGGGTGATATATAGGAAGAGCACAAACACTCATCAAGCGTTGCTATAGTATTGACTACGTACGAGTGGAATATGATGTTGAACATAATTTATGAAACAATAAATAGCATGTTGTCAAGTATTTGCACGTAAAAAATGATAAATGTGGTATTTAAATAATTAAAAGATAGTTACCAAAAAAATAAATAAAGAGACAAGTCAGTTTTCAAGAAATAAAGGAAAGCATAAATGCTTGAAAATAAGCAGTTAAATTCAAATAAGGGGGAAGGTTCACGGGATAAAGCATGCTTAAGATTAATTCATAAAAATAAGTTCGTTATGGTAAGAGCCTAAAATGTCTCCAGCAGAGTCGCCATGCTGTCGCCCCTCCTTTTTCCTCGTGGAGTCTGGGTTTCGACATTCATTTTTGGAACAACTCATTTCCTTTTGGGAATTGGGTATTTGAAGAGTCGCCACCTAACGGATTAAGGTGCGTTAGGGCACCTAGAGCAGTTAACTCATGTAACCAGTTTGCATTATGAGAGATTATGGTAAGGGCTCGAAATAACCTTGAGGGGAAGGTGTTAGGCACCCCTCGAGGTCCACAACGGTGGGTCCCAGACAAACTCAATTATGTGAATTAGTCATTTAACAGGTAAGTAGTCTAAGCACACATTTGCAAATAAAGGAAGTTTAGGCAGTCCAAGCACGCAGATGCAAGTTAAGGAAATTTAGACAGTCATATGCAAATTAAGGGAATTTAGACAGTCTAGGCACACATATGTGAATTGAGGAAGGAAAGTCCTAAATTGGTTAGCCTATAGGATCACATCTGTACAATACCCGGTAAGCCTTCCTCAAATAGAGGGGTTACGCATGGTATTAGCGCACAGGTCATCATATCCTTTTTACTACCCATTACCCTCCCCTTAGCGGTTATATAAGCGAGTTTAATTAACAAACTCTAAGCGTGCTTTACCCGTCTCTTACTTGTGGTTCTAGAGGTGTTTAGGACCTCTAGATTTAGGCAGTACTAGACCCTCCTAAGGTGTTTAAAAAGGTAAAATCTAAGCGACAACAAATAATATATAGGACTGTCAAATATGGAAGCAATTAAGGGGCTCATGTTTATTTCCACACATAAACAAATAAGTAACACGTCTCAAACAGCCGATTTCAAAGAATTTCAAAAGGCCCTAGAGCATGATATCTAGATGAGTATCACAAACACAGAATATGCAGCATTTGTTTTAAGGCGAAGTGACAGAATCCTAATCAGTTTGCCTACTGATTTTAAAGCCTGTTAAACCTGGGCAGTTTCACACATAAACAGAATAATTTCAGAGTGTTAGACCATTAATTTCACATAGAACATGATATCTATGTGTTGGACTATTTTAAAACCTTTTTAAAGATAGTTATTCATTTAAGCGACGTAGACATGATTTAGAGCAAATGCAAACAGAGTCCTAAGGCAGGATTTCTAATGCACAGAGAGAGATGATCATTTTATTAAGCATGATTACAGCAGTACTTCAATGACAGGATTCCCAAGTAATAACAACTTTTGCAGAATCAGAAAAGAAGTGATGAACATATAACATGTTTTCTAATATGCAAAATAATAAACGTGAGTACCCTAAGGCAAGATTTCTAATGCAAACAACACAAACCTAAGGGATGATTCCAATTTGCAGATAAGCACAACATAGTCCTAAAGCATTATTTCTATCATAATATAAACCTAAAGTAGGATTTCTACCCGGTTTCCCCACAAAAATCATATAGGAACCCTCTTTTTTTACTAATTACCCCAATATCTACTTATAAAGAATATTATTACAGCCCAGGATCAAATGAATTACATAAAATGAAGTTATACTATAGGGAGCCTAAATTAGGCCCAAAGTAAACCTGGGAATGTCAGGCCTTCAACACAGTCTCAGAAGCCAAAGATCTCACAGCCAATAATGTGTCTTGGTGCATCAGAGTTCCCTAAGGAAGGATCCCGGGCAGTGCTCACACCAAGACTTTTCTCAAATAGAGGATTGATTGTGTGCAGTGTGGAAGGGCCAACAATGGTGTGCCAGAGTTCAGAGGAATCTCAAGGATCCCTAAGCAATACACATACCAGAGGGGCAGAACCTAATTGTCTAAGAGTAAATTGAGAGTGCTTGACATAGTTTTGAAAGATTTAGTAGAAAACAGTATAGAGATAACCTTTAGGAGTGGAAAGATTTTCAGAAAAAAAAAGTTTAAGAAAATACTAAGAGAGAAAATAGTTTTGAAATCAGTTCTGAGAAGAGCAAGGATACAATCACACAAGACTTAGAATACTTAGAATCACAACCATTTAATAGACAGTTTACACACAAGGGTGAAGGGGCTGGGAACATATAGAGTTTATGTCAGGGATACATGAAGGGGAAGTATATAGACAACATACGCACAGAACACTTAGGAGTCTGTTGACTCAAAGACTTAACAAGTTAGCCATGATAATAGGTAGTGATAACATAGACCAGGAATGCAAAAAATCATGTTGAAAATAGGGGTGCATTGGACAGAATTAGCCATACAATTAGGGTCAATCAAGTTCATTAGGAGGCTAAGTTGCTAACATGATCGCATCACTTAAAGGAGGGGTAAGCAGGGACTAAGTAAACATGATGAACAAGTATCAAATAATAAAGTAAAGTTTAGACATGCTGATTATGCATTGAACAAGAGAAGATAGAATTTAGAAATGCTGAATAAAGCAGTAAATAGGGAAACAAATTAAATAACATAGCCAATTGAACTAGTGCAGGAATGGAACACATGGAGTTTGAATTTCAAAATTTAAGTAGAGAAATACCAGTTGAAGAAGAAAGTGCAGAATGTAAAGCAGGTATAGTTCCAATGTCTAGCCTTGGCTTTCAGCCGGCTAGACCAATAGTTATCACAAGTAGCAGAGAAAGAAGAGAGAGTTTGAGTGTGAGTGTATGTTCTGAACTTAGTGTTTGTGTGTTGAAGTAGAAGAATGAGAGTGCTTATATAGCAGTTCAAGAGTAGAGCAAATAAGGTAAAAGAATCAGAAACCAACAATTAGGGGGTCACAGAATCCAATCACATAAGGAGTTCAGAATAGACTCCTTTAATTAGGGGCAATTAGCTAAACGGTAACAACAGGGGTTTTAATTAAGGCAAGGAGTCCAGACCATACTAATTAAGAAATTAGTTAGAATCCCAAAGTTATACGGGTAAGTAATTAAGGTAGAAATGACCAATTAAAGTTATAAATAAGGAAACAAATAAAGTCTATGCATAAGAATCTTTAACAGAGTAAATCAATCAGCCAGAATTTCAAAGTAATACTGATTTATGGAAAGAAATATCAACTTCCACAAATAGAAAATAGGCTAAGTAAACTTCACAAAAATACAGAAATTAGCCGAAAAACATATGCGAACCCTGATAGAGATTAATTAGGTTAAAAATCATAGAATATGGGATTTGATAAAAAAAATGTTTAAGCCCCAGAAATAGGGCGAAGTAATATGACTGGTAATATAGAAAGTACCCAAAATCGAAGCAAAAGTTAGAAAAAATCACAAAATCAACTAAGGTTTGAACACTCTGGTAAAACTCAGACAAGAAGATAAAAGGAGAGTTGATTAAGTAGTTAGAAGTTAGAAAAGACTTTTGGAAACAATTTGTAATGAACCCTAGTTTTAGGAAAATGCAAGAATAATCGATTAAAACCAGAAATTCTTAGAGAAAAACATGTAATAGTGCTCGATTCATCTCAGATCTATACAAATCTGGAAATGATCGAAGGTAATAGACTAGGGTTTTTTTAGAAAACATAATAGAGATGAGAGCATAGGTTTAGAAACCATAGATTCGTAACAAAACAAAGAGAAATTCCTTACTCATGGTCGAAAAAATGGCATGAGACAGGCTAACAAGCAAGGTTTAAACCTAGAACTACTTGGGTTCTATGAGATCCTCTCAAGGGCAAAGAAGTCGAGGAGCCATGGTGCGTAGAAGGCCAGGACTGGCCAGAGAAGCCATAGGAGCGTCATAAGGTGAAGGTTTACGCCGGTGACGATGCTTAGAATTAGGGTTAGGTCGAGAGACTTTGAGAGAAGAGCGAAGAGGTGACGGCATATGAGAGGTGAGAAATGAGAGGATTTTGGGGGGGGGGTCGTTGAAGTTAATTATGGTAAGGGGATTGTGGACCGTTGATCAAAATGATCAACGGCCATGATTAGGCGGGCAATTGGTTCGGGCAGGCGTAGCTTGGGCCTAAGGAGATTGGGCTGATTTTTAAAAGGGTTTTGGGCTGGTCTCTCCTGGGTTAAATCTGAAAATAAAGGGCTATTTATTATATATCCAAGTAAGTAAATAAAAATTTATTTATAAAATAATTAATAAATTACAAAAACAATTTTCATGCATAGAAATGTTTCAAAATAATTATTCAATATTTTAAAAATATAATGGACAATTTCTTGTAAAATAATGCAGTAATATATGCATGAGCTATAATTGCAAAGTTGTCGGAATTATAACCAAAAAGTGTAAATCTAGCTATTTGTGATATAATTTGAACTTAATATGACTATAAATAGTAATATTAAATCAAGAAATATTTTAAAATCATTTGTGATGCAATTTTATAATTATTTGTGTAAATAAAATATTAGGGTAAATTAATTTTGAAACTATAGAAATTATGGAAAAATATCAAACGATGCTAATGCATAGTTTTAAAGGTATATATGCGTTTAAAAATATTATAGGAAAAAATGGGGTGTCAACAACGGGTCGTGATCGGACTCCATATAAAGGTGCGGTGGTATTATGAGTGATGGTATATTGATGCTAAAGATTTCCCAACCTAAAAATATAGAAATTTACTTGAAAGCTTATGTGATTCTTAACTTGATGTTTTGGTATTGTTTGAGGTTTCTTTTAATTTCATGACTATTCCTTCTTGTATTATTGTTCATTCTATTAAGATGGTATTTAGTTATACATACTAATACTATTCGACGGTACTAATGTCCCTTTTGCCGGGGATGCTACATCTTCAAATGGATCAGGTGGTTCTAAAGCAGGTAGCATTGATCAGTGATAGCAGTACATCTTCCTCCCAGCAGTCTTGGTGAGCCCCATTTCATTTCGGGGTCATACATATTTTGTTCCTTATGTATTATACTTGAGATATAACAGGGGCCTTGTTGCTGGCACTTTTGTAGCACTCTTTTGTATCTATTAGAGGCTCCGTCGACATAGTGTGGGTTGTACATGGGTGCTGAGAAAGTCGGGCGAAATATTGTTGTGTTTGAATCATTTATTCCACTTCAAACTATCAAAAATATGTGTATTTTGAGACTTTAAAATAAAATAACTAATGAAATGATGTAGTATTTGTATACATGATCTCCTTATTATCTAATTAATGAAAATACGTCTTCTCTTTCTTCATGAGTGAGTTTGGGTGGAAAGCATCTAATAGGCATCCTCAGCCGGGTTCACTGGGGTGAGCACCAGTTGCGCTCCCTAAGTTTGGGGCGTGACAAAATGGTTACTGCGTTAATCTCCCTTGTTGTCGGTTGATATCCTCTGATTTGCTTGACCCCTTTCGACATTGGAAACTTTAACAGTTGATGGTAGGTCGAAGGTACGACCTTCGTTTCATGTATCCAAGGTCTTCTGAGGATCACGTTATAGCCCATGTCGCCATCTACTACTTCAAATAGGGTGGTCTTTGTTAATCCTTCGGTATGTGTGGGAAACAGAATTTCTCCTTGGGTGGTCATACTTGTTAAGTTGACGCCAGCCAGAATCTTTGTCACCGGAATGATGTTCTCGGTTAAATTTGCTTGCTCCAAAGCTAGTATGATGTCGGCTGAACTTCCTGGATCAACCAAAACATGCTTAATCTTAAAATCTAAAATATTAAGAAAAATTACCAAAGCATCATTATGCGGTGGGAGGAGTCCGTCTGCATCTTTCTCCATCTTATGACACTTTCTAGATCCTCCTGTTGTGAGTCACCAATATTTTCGTCTTCTTTGTTGTTGAAAATGTCACCCCGGACCTCAAAGCCTCCGAAGATCATATTGATTGTCATCCAAGATGACCATGCCACCAACTTCAATGGCTTCACATTATCCCAATTTCTACCATAGTTGTTCTTGGCGCGGTCTCTTAGAAACTCTCTGAGGTGACCATTCTTCAACAATGTCGCCACTTATTCACGAAGATGTTGGCACTCCCTAGTCCTATGGCCGTGAGTCCCATGGAATTCACATCACATATTAGGATCCCTTTGGCTAGGATTTGATCAGATTGGTTTCGGGACTGAGCTTCTTTAATACTCCCTCCGTTTCAATTTATATGAACCTATTTGACTGGACTCGAAGTTTAAGAAAACAGAGAAGTCTTTTGAACTTGTGGTGTAAAATGAGGCACAAGTATTTTGTGTGTCTATAAATCACTGCATCAAGGTTAATTGTTTCCAAATATAGAAATGGATCATTCTTTTTGCAATGGACTAAAAAGAAAATAGGTTCACATAAATTGAAACGGAGTGAGTATTCCTCATTGTCGACACTAATTCTGCCAAGCTGATATTGAATTTGTAATTGGACAACTTGAGAGACGCTGAATATCGAGAACCTGACACCTCTTTTTCCTATAACGAGCTGCTACTCTAACCACGATCCGTCCTTCTATCGTAAGGGAACATATCCGACGATTGGAACCCTTTATTACCACGCCCATCGGCCTCTCGTAAGGTTGAAAATGAACTCTAGAGGGTCTCCAATCCACATCAAAATTACTTTTGAATTTATCCTGATTCCAATCACGATTCTGTCCTTTGGAGGACACCGAGGAGCCAAGTTGATCATCTTCTATTCTTATCTTCGACTTGTAGCAATTGTGAACATTTTCCCATGCGGTCGCCTAAAACTCGAGCAAACTCTCCTTTAATTTTTGGGAGGCGACGAAACTTAGTGGATTGAGACCCTTTGTAAATTCCTCCACTGCCCACTAGTCCGGAATCGCAGGTAACTGTCGCGCCCCCTTTTTCTAAAAGTGAAATCGGGTTCATGACATTTGGGATGACAACTCGTTCCCTCTTGGGAATTGGATTTTTTGGGTTGAAGAGTCGCCACCTAATGATTAAAGTGCATTAGGACACTAAAAAAGAGTTCGAGTTGGAAAACCAGAGTTCAGGTAAGGGCTAAAAATTATCTCGAGGGAAGGTGTTAGGCACCCCCAAGATCCACTAGTGTGGTTCCCGGCCATGTTACAATTGTGACTTTAACTAACAAGTAAGCAAATAAAGGTCTCAAATAGAAGGGGATGTACACATAATGTTGCAAGTGAATTGAAAGTTTGAAGAAAGATAAAGAAAATAGAAATCTTAAGCAAATAGTCTGGACAGTTAAAATAGGGATAACAGGTAAAGGGGAAGGGGTCCTAGGTTTACAAACAATATGGATCACATCAATGTAATACCCGGCAATCACTCCTCAGAAGAGGGGTCGCACGTGGTATTAGCGCACCGGTAATCATGTCCATATCTACCCTTTCCCACCATGTTAAGGTATTAAACGCGGAGTAGTGTCGTTACTTATTGCATGATATTACCCGTCCCGATCCTATCAGTCCCGGAGGCATTTGGGACTACTAGTCCTAAAGGGAGGGAGGTTGGGGCTTTCAGAGTTTTGAAAGGACAAAATTCTAATGCGACAAACAAAACACATAAGCAAATAGGGGGACACAAATAGCAGTTTAAGGGCTCAAACAAGCCTCCTCACTTAAAGGAGCAAATTATTTAGCATGACTTCAAATATTGGTTATAGTCTGAATTAAATTTAAAGCGTTAGGACATGATGCTTCATCACATATTTCTCAAATGAGGAGTCCAAATTAGGCCTTGTCTGGTTGTAGTTTATTAAAACTGACACAGTTAAACAATTATCTACTGCTCGCCTAGGTGGAAGTATACTGATTTTAAAGAAGGGTTACTGATTTTTGAACCAATTAAATTCTGCAGATATTAAACAAATATTACTACTGATTTTAGACTTATAGATAAAATAGACGAATCAGATTCAGACGGCTGCTCCTATAAGGATGATTTTTAAGCGTTATTGATTTTAAAACGATTATGTAAGTGCAGGAGCCCTATAGGCATGGTATCTAGAATGAAGTTGATTATTATTAAACCTATGATTATTTTTCTAACGACAAATGAATATGTAGAAATGCAGAAACAAAACTATAGTCATGATTTCTATATGCAGAAACTTATAGGCATGATTTCTAATGCAGTAATGAAACAACTTATAGGCAAGATTTCTACGTGTAATGCATAACTTATATGCAGGATTTCTAAATGCATAAGTGCAAAAACTTATACATGATTTCTATATACAGAAACTTATAGACATGGTTTCTAATGTAATAATGAGACGACTTATAGGCAGGAGTACTATATGATATGCATAAATGCAGAATCTGTAAATAGTAATCTCTATGAGCATGTTGTCTACCCATATACATACATAAATGAACTTCCCTTTTTTACTAGAACCCCACAGTTATTACAAATTATTCCAGACCTGAATGAATCAAAAAAAGTACATCAGAACTTCTAGCTGCAACCAAACAGCCTAATTCAGACTCAAGGCCTAGCAATATGAGATAAACCAACCTCCAGGATCCGTTTTCCAAAAGCCTTTCTCTTATTTGGTATGTGTCAAAGTTCCCAAGAGTCTCAAAGGGACTCAGGGTAGTGCTTACACCCCAAACACATTGCAGAATTAGATTATAGTGCAGTGTGGAAAAGTCAGCCCTCAAATGTCCAAGTTCAGAGGGAACTCAGGGTCCCAAAGCATGGCTCATAAGATGGGGATAGAACTTAGAATCTAAGAGTAAGTGTATGTGCATAGAGGGGGATTAGGGAAGGCCATGGCAGGCTGGTGGTCATGCCCAACAATTTAAGAGTGCTGGCACACCCCTGACCAGCCTGTCAGCCAAAATTGGGAGTTAGGATCCATTGAGGATCAGGTTTGGACCTGGGCAGTAATTTGGATACTGCCAAGCCATGAAACTTAACTCAACCACATAGAAGGGAATATGGGTAGGGATTCATAACAGAAAATAGATGCAAGGAAAGAACACACATAGTTAACATTAATCATGAACAACAAAGTAAATAGGATTGCAGAAAACTGTAAATAAACACATAGGGGTGGGGCAGGAAAGCTAAATTAGAACATACCAGTTTCAGGGAAAACAAACAAGTAAAAGTAGTCTTGAAAAAGCCAAATTGCAAGCAAAAATACCAAAAGATCCCAGAAAAGAGCAGAATGTTGTAAGAGTATTGAACTCAAAGCAATAAAGTGTGTAAGTAAGTTGAAAGTATTGATCTAAAAGTTCGAGGTATTGGACTCAAAGTCATCTTAAAAGTGCAGAAGGGTAGTCCCTTTTATAGTGCAGAGAAACAAGTAAGAAAGGCAAGGAAATATCATTGAAATCATTCTCCCTTTGGTTAAGGGATTCTGATTCCAACGGGTAAAATCCAGTTAAGGAAATAAATTTTTATTAAAACCTTTCAAAGTAGCACAAAAGGGGTAAATACATAGAAGTTATTTAAGGAAAACCATCAATGATACATGGTTTGTGCCAAATATGGCAAGGGAATCAATCAAACAACCATGAAACCAAAATTACAGGTTCAACTCAAATGAACCAAGTCAAGAAAGGTAAAGGAGGTTCAATCGAAGAAAAATCAGTAACAATTCGTCAGCCTTATTAAAAGGATTTCAGAATCAATCAATCAGTTGGTAAAAACTTTTTGAAAGAGAAATTTCACATATATAAAGCATACCAATCAAACGAAAGGAATCGTCAGGTTACTCAGAAAAAGAGTCTAACATTGAAAGCCTTAGAGTCACAAACAAAAGGGAATCGAGTTCAGTTACAGACTCATAGTGAGTCTGAAAGCCTAGGGTCCCAAAGTGGAACCCTAATATCACTTGCCAAAGAAACCCCCAAATCCTAGGGTTTCGAATTGAGTCAGACATAGAGGTGAGAGAGCAGGTCATTGAAAGAGGCTCAGAAGTCTCTTCCAAAGACTTTATGAGAAACAAACATACATGATAGAAAGAACTGATTCAAGGTCATGAGAACATGTTTGAGAAAATTCGGAGTTTAAACAAGTTCAGAAGAAAGAGATGATATGAGCTTTAAACAAAAGTAGATGAAATATGCTTAGCAGGAACACAAACAGAACTCAGTAAAGTGAACAAAATCAAAGAACTCAACCATAAACACATATAGCAAAGAATAAGGATTAACAACACAGATTAACATGAGAGCATAAGAGTCTTGCATAATAGAAAAAGAAACAAGAGAGAAAACTCATGCGTAGTAGAAAAGAAAACATACGAGCCTAACATAGATAAACACACATAAAGAAAGAACGGAAAGAATCAGAAAGATATTTGAAGAAATTTTTCAGAAACCCTAAAATCAAAATTGAACGATTTTAAAAAGGAAATTTGGGAAAAACCTTTAAAATGTCAAATAAAGCCCAGACATATCACAGATCTATGAAAAATAGGCGGGTATAGAACTTCAGACGGCTTAGAGTTGCAGAGAAAACCCTAGAAATGAGAAAGGTCTTGAGGAAAGTCAGATCCTGAGTCGAAAAGACTCATATTGCTTGAACATGCCGAGGTAATGGCCGGAGAAGCCATAGATCTACAGCTCTGAGAAGGAGAGCCATTGAAGTCGGGCTTCAAAACCTTGAATAGTTTAGGTCTGATGGAGAGAAAGGATGAGTACGGACCATCCATGGCCGGAGACGCCATGGATTCCGGTGGAGTGGTGGTTGAAGAGGGGTAGAAGGAGGCTAGGGTTTCGGAGAGTTTGAGAGACGACGTTTCAAAGGCGGCTGAGAGATGGGAAATGAGGGATTAGGGTAGTCGTTTGGGGTTAAAAAAGGTAAGGTTGGTTTGTGGCCGTTGATCAAAATGATCAACGACCTGGATCAATAGTAGGAACCAGGCGGGTCATTTGGAATTGGGTCGGTTTAATTGAGTCAAATTAAGGGCTACAATTGAAATGTAATGGGGCTGTTATTGAAATAAAAATGGGACTAAATATTAAATAGCCAATTTCCCTTTTTATTTTATAAAAAAGTGAAGATGTTTTTAAAAAGTAAATGAAAAGTACTGAAACAATTAATAGTATATAAATATTGATTTAAAAATATTGGACCCAATTTTACAATTATAAAATGCTATTAATCTTAAAGTAGGCTATAATTGCAATTATATGCAATTTAGTCTTTTAAATACCAAATAAATTTGTAAAAATATACAAAAAACACCTTAACTATATTTTAGTATAAATATGGGAATAAAATAAATTATTCACCAAAATTGATTATTTTGGAAGTAATTATTGGTCTTTATACTGCTAAAATAGATAATAAATTGATTTTAAAATCTTAAAAATTAGGAAAAAATACCAAAACTCTTGGGCATGCTTATATATGTATGTACATGCTATTTTGAAAGTATTTTATACATAGGAAAAATTGGGTATCAACAGTAACAACATCCTTTCTTTCTTGAACCTTATCACAAATTCTCGTAGCAGCTCTGGATTCCCCGTGCGAAATTCTGAATATATCCGCCTTTCTGTCCTGGATCTTTCTTGCTCCAAAATGAGCTTTGATGAAAGACTATGCAAGCATTTCAAAAGAATCGATTGAATGCTCGGGTAAGAGAGAATACCATGTCAAGGCACTCTTCGTGAGGGTTTCGCCAAACTTTTCCAACAAAATCGACTCAATCTCATGCTGAGCCAAGTTGTTTCCTTTTACTGTCGTGGTGTAGGTCGTGATGTGCTCCTGTGGGTCCGATGTCCCATCATACTTCGGAATATCACGCATCTTAAACCTCTTTTGGGATCAGTTCCGGTATCGCACTTAGTTTAAACGACAACTGTGTATACTTCCTCGAATGTGCTCCTTTTAGCACCGCCGGCGCACCCAGGATTTGATCCATCCAAGCATGAAACGTCTTTGCATTCTGATCCATTCGTTCATTCATTTCTCTCATGAATCTCATGAGCTCGATTTTGAAAGGATAATTCAAGTAGTTGTTCCCAGATCCACTACCGATCCCTCCGGCTTTGTCAAAAGCGACTTTATCCCTCGGAGTGTTGTTATTGGTTCTTTGAGCCGTCTGATTTGCGATAATGCTGGGAGGAACCTGAGTCCTTCCATTAGCATTATTGGAAGCACCCGATAACGCCTGCTTCAATTCCGTCATCACACAATCTTGCCTTAAGAGGTGATCCATAAACGCCTTTTGTTGTTCTCTAAAGATTTTGACTGTTTCGACAACGTGCCATCCTTCGCATCAAGAGTTAGGCCTCGCACATGCTGAGGATATTGCCCTTTGCGAATCGGGGTTGCTTCATCCCCTTCGTTGCGGGTTTTGCTGGTTGAATCATCACACTGGAACTTATCTTCTCGTTCATCTTGTGCTCCAACATTGTAAGCGTTGTTGGCATCATTAGCTGCCATATCTGATTTTTGCTAAGTAAAGAGTCAAGACTTGCTAGTAACAAACGAATGGATCAAAGCAACTACACAGATGTCTATACCCCACGGTGGGTGCCAAACTATTTACCTGTAAAATATTATAGTTGAATTTATAGCGTGGTTTATAGACAAACGAATTGATTTGACCCAAAATATTAAGTAAATGAGAACAAAGTAAGATTGTCAAATGAAATTAAAGAAGATAACAAGCCTAACTAAGAGCTTAGCCTTTTCTGATGACAAGAGTGAATGCAATGTCCAAGTATTAGAATTGAGCGTAATATGACAATAGATTGTAGCTTTTTGTGTGTAGAGATTTCTCGTGTCTACAATGGATGTTAATCATTCGATTTATAGCCATATTCAGGGAGACAAGATCCTCAAATCAAGCTCCTCTTGAATGAGAACAAAAACTTTATTGATGGGTGTATAATATTTGGCTATAAATGGAGATATTCTTTGTAATGATTGCCTATTGAATATACCCGAAGACAATGCTTTGACTCTTCTTACCAACTGCTCTGTCTTTGGAACTTGTTCAGCACTGATTGCACGCTTGCATCCGATGTCAGTTGTTTGCTGACTCACATCCCACATATCTTTATTTCGACGTGTCACTCCGTCATTCCCCCAGCTGTCATTAACCAAGTTTATCCAATACAGGTATGAGAAATGGTAGAGGTAGGTCAAAGAAGTCTTGGTAGAAAGTGATTAAGCGGGATATGGCGCAGCTGGAGCTTATTGAACACATGACCCTTAATAGCAGGGTGTGACGGTGAATACATATTATTATCTAATGTAAAAAGGTAAAGTTTTCATAATAAATGGTGGATTGCTCAGTCAATTTAGTCGCTTTCAAAGTGTTTGTCTAATCAGGGTGCTGGAAAAACCATGTTGGCAGGGAACTGAATTTTGTGATTTCATATTACTTACTGCTTTGCATTTATTGGTTAAAAAGGACTTTTTTTTTTAAAACTTTTTCGTAATTTTACTATCTGTGGCTGTATTGAGGAGAACAAATGAAAAAGGAAGCCGCAGTGTTTTACTGTAAATGTTGGGTCTCTACTCGAAATGCTTTTAGTTGTGGACCAGTGCTGTTGTTATCAAGAAGGGAATTTTGGCCGTTGGGTCATCGCAGGGATTAATAAGTGGCAATTGGAATACTGTTGCTATCCAAATATGGTCTTCTGGGTCTTTCTTGGGTATGTTTGGATTAATCATGGTAGTCACTTTTCATGGTAAATTAGTCCTAATTACCATGGAATTGGAATCACCGTCAGTAATTAAAGTTGTCTATTTTCTCTACTATATTGCATCTTTTGCTTTTATGACTTTCAGATATTTCTCATGTTCTAACTAAACTAGGGTCCCTCGTTTCTTCATCACTATGGTCAGCAATCCACAAGTGTCCAATTCTTGATTTGGTGAAGGAAACCACCATTTGCATCCATTAGCATCTCTCTGCTTTTCAGTTTGTTTGGCTATTTTTGGACTCCCTTTGTTTCTGTTCTCATTGAGCTCATTGGCCTGCTCTATATCTCTCTTCTGATACTCAAATTGGTGTATTGTATATCTTGCTGAGGCAATAATTCAGATCCCAATTTCCGCAAAGCTCTAATTGTTCAAGCTTTTTTGGGGGACTGTTGAGAACTTGTTCAGATTCAGTTGTGTCTGTTTCTTTTCTGCGTATAAGCTCAACTAACAAGGGTAGATGACAATAGATGAGTCAAGTAGCTCCATATGGAGTAGAGAGCAGGATAAAGCATTTGAGAATGCCTTGGCAACTTATCCTGAGGATTCTCCGGATAGGTGGGAGAAAATTGCGTCTGATGTTCCTGGGAAAACCTTAAAAGAGGTTAAGCATCACTACGACCTCTTACTAGATGATGTTAGCAGGATCGAGTCTGGCTGTGTTCCTTTACCTTGTTATAACTCTTCTTCCGACAGTTCTACAAGCCATGGTGCTGATGAAGGAATAGGAAAGAAGAGTGGGAATTCAAATGGTGAATCAAATCATGGAGGTAAGTCTACCAGGGCGGATCAGGAGCGTCGCAAAGGTATTGCATGGACAGAGGATGAACATAGGTGTGTAGCCATTTCTTTATATGTACAAGTCTTTTCTACTCTCTACATAAAAAATTCAAGCTTACATATCTTCAAAGTTTACATAGCCATTAATGTTATCCACTATTACATATTATCCCTGTGTTACCTTATGTTTATTCAAGTATATCCATATAAATGATTACAAGATGCTTCCACTTCTGTGATTAAAACGCTACACTGGAACTCTTTCACTTTAATCCCGAGCTCAAGGTTGATCAATTTGCACCGGAAATATTCAGTGTATATCTTTCTTTGCAAATGCTTCTGACATCTTCTTTGGCAAGCGTGAGCGAAGGTCCTCACTGTTTCTGTTTTGGCATCTGAACGTGGCTGCTGACCATAAGTAACTGTATTGCACCAAACAGATCTGTTGTTTTTCTCTTAAGCTTACTGTACAAAATATCTTCATGAATTTGTTGCTGAAATTCTGAATGGAGTTAACTCACAACCTCCACAACAGTTGGAAGAATTGATGGTAGTAGTTATAAATGAATATCTTTTTTATTTGAACCAATATAATATCATCTGAATTATCATGGCAATTCAAGCTTATTTTCCTTGGCAAGGCGGAATGTTCTGATACCTTTTTCACTAAATTTTCTCTAGCTGGGTTGAGTTGCTTCCCCTCGTACATAGAATATGAAAAAATGAACACCTTTTGGCTTGAGCGTATGCTTTGTTGATTTTTAGAAGTAATTTACTGTCAGACAATTGTAGATGACAGAATGTTTATCAGATATGGTGTAAAATATCAAATAATGGGTTGGTCTTAAGGGTTAACCCCAGATGGATTTCTTGGTCATCAAATATAAAATATCAAATATCAAATATTGGAAGAGTATTAGATAACAGAAAAAAAGCCTATTCTAAGTAGGTCTCTGGTTCTTGTGTCAGGTAAGATCAAAGCACAGAGAGTATATTGACTTTCATTCCTCACTTGCTTTGGTAATATTTTCTAATTTATTGTTTGTGAAGCTACGTTTTCCATAAGAAGCATGAAATAATGTTGAATGCAGGTGTCCCATTTAGCATGTTTATTTATGCTAAAGAGAAATGTGGATGCCACTTGGTTGACTTTAAATAAGAGAGAATAGGGCAGCACTGACAAATTTTGTGAGATAAGTTCATGTGGAGTGTACAGTTAGTGGCTTACAGCAAAGTTTATCTGAAGCCAGTGTAATCATGTATTTACCGGTTAAATGAGTGAATTAAGATATGATGGGTATCTATGAGTAAAACTATATTGAAGGTGAAATTATCTTAAAAGGGCCTATTTATTGTGGCTCTCGTCGTTTAGCCAGGAAGACAGATGTGCTTGAGTGCTTCCTCAGTGATTTTCTACTTTGTATGCAAAATGATTTTGTCAAAATCTGGTCAGCCTAATGATCCTATTATTGACGAACAGTAAGCTGATCATGAGCGGATGAAATACTCCTAATCTTTGCAGAATTCTAGGAAAACCCTGAAAAACAGCCCCTTTATTTCTTCGTCAATGCATACTAATGGAGGACTCATAGCTCAAACTAGTTCTATTAGGATATGTAGTCTCAAGATATTAATAGTAACCTTCCACACTCCCACAACTTTGAGATCAAAGGGTTCGAGTAACCAATGAAGCAAAGCGGTAGAGGGCCTATTGACTCCTCGGAAGGGGTGTTTGCCATATCAAAAAGAAAAGGATACAACCTTGTGATCTGTCCTTCTATCTGTTCCTTTGCTTCTAAACCTCCCAAATGAGCGACACTATTGTAATTGCATTGGCTAACATGTGCCATTGAAGTGAGCTTGTACGGGAATTACTTATCCTCTTAAGTGCATGTAGGAAAGAGATTGGTGGCGTTTGCTTCAGATATTTGAAAAAGAATTTCAACAAAAATAATTCAATTTTTGCAATAACTGCTGTTCAACCAAAACATCAAGAAAGAAAAGTTCTTCAGCTTTTCCAGAAACAGCAAAGTTTTTATTTCTTGGCATTTGGTTGAAAAGAAGCTTCCGCAAAAGTTGATATTTTTTTGCAAACCAAGTGTTTTAAATTTTTGGCGCAAACACCACCTTACTCTTTTCTTGCTCTCCAGTTCTAATTGGTTTAAGTTATTCATAATTTAATTAATCTGTGTGTCTCACTTGAGTGTTCTCAGTTGCTGCTTTTTGTCCATCTTTAAAGCATTTATTGTACTTGTCCATGTTTTATAGCGTATCCCATGTATCAGAAGTATTGCTCTATCTCTTGCCTAAGTCCTGCAGAACTCCGCATTTTGTGTCTGCTCAACCCCCCAACCTCTAGCAGCGAATAATCTAGTCATAGTACCTTCTAATTTCTTTCTTGATGAATACAAATAAAAATTTGAACCTTCTAAAAATTCTCATCCTTTATCAAGAGAGATGAAATATAATGTATGACTTCTCTTTAAACCCCTGTTTAGACAGAACTTCGACCAATTTCTGGTGACAAGTACAATGAGTTTCATATTAATTGTTCAATGACTTAAGCCTAGTGTATGGCGACATGAAACGTGATTGAATAGAACCAGTACACTTTGAAGATGAAGGAAAAGAGAACATCTTTTGTTGCTGGAAACTCATAAAAGCTGATTGAGATATTTAGGCAAGAGGTATTTCGACAAGGCTCGCTGATACAAATGTATGAGAGAAACAAGAACTTCATTGGGAAGTTATGACTTTGTCCACACATGCTATAGCAGGTATGTCAGAACTTTCACCTGGCTTAAAGGGGGCTGTGGAGAGATATGTTGGAGATGGAAAAAGTCATGCTAGATGGATTAATATTTTGTGCTCCAGACTTTAGCAATTGGGAAAATAAATCTAACAATGGGAGTTTCATCACTTTCCTTTATTTAGTAGGCGCTAGTTCTCTTCATTTGACAGCATTGCATCAAGATGGATCCAGTAAACCATTACAAAGGTGAAGGTGAAGAGGAATTGCTGCAAAATAGAGATGTTTCCTGATAGAACTTTATGGGAAAAAAAGAAGTTTATTGATAGAGGAGGAGTCCTTGAATACAAGAAGGAATTTCCTTAGTAATTCCTTGGGTGGCTTCTTTTGAGCCGAGGTAACAAAATTCCAGAATGCTCGAAAATCAAGAAGTGGGCCAAACAACCCTTTTTCTTTGATGCTTATGGAATGTAAGAAATATAAGATTGTCTCAAAATAGTGAGAATGATGTAGAAAGTACTGTAGATCTTTTTCGTGTATTTATATTTTTGGTATAAAGATAGAATACCATGGTGTATTGTAGTTAAATACACAACTTGTACATACCTTTGACACTTGACTTGTGTTCAGTAATGAAAATTTTGACTTAAAAATAGAAGGGCAGAAGCATGAAAAAATTTGACACATCCAAATCTCTAACACGAACGACACATGTCTGAATTTGAGTTTCCATCAAGAGAGGAAACTGAGGATTGGTAGGAAAGTGGTATTTTAGACGGGGAATACTCATGCTACATTGGTGGTTATCGGTCATTGGATGCCCCAGAGAAGATGTGAAACCTGAGTACACTTGGATTAGGCTTCTAGGGCTATAATTACATCTTTGGTCGAAAAAGGTTTATCGAGCAATCAATGATTTTTGCGGTGATTTTATTAAATTAAGCAATGCACCAAATAATGTCATTTCAGGTAGGATTGAATTCGTGTGAAATATCTCAGGTCGGATCAAATTTGTGTGAAATGGAGGGACAACCACATTTATGCTTGTCTGAAATTGGAAATTGGGATGGTATAAGGTAGAATCTACTCCCTATGTGTGCTTGGGTTGCAGAAGATGTCAAGGTGATTGGAAAATTAGAGAGCTAGGAATTTGATAGTATGAAATGAGAGCTCTTTTGTTATGTGGGTTAGGAGACACATGTTCGATCTTTACATGGTTCAAAATTTAAATCGCTCGACAAATTTTCAAAGGATGACGTGGAGGATTCAAGGGGTGCAATGTATCCGGTAAAAGAGGACGAGACCCAAATCCAATTGCACACCGCTAGACCGTCTTTGTCTAGTCCAGTTCAGATCTCGTTGAATGGAAAAAACAGTTGGCGAGCAAAGTGCATATATTGGGGTAACTCGATATGCTTTTTAATGAAACTACGGCCCACTTTGGCTATTCTTTTGTTCCTGAATCTAGTAGGTGTAGACATTGAGGCCTTTGAAAAAATGGTTAAGAAGCTCGATTTCTCGAAGTTACAAGTAGTTTATAATGTAGCCTTTTCTAAAGAGGCCCGCCCAAATGATTTGACAAAGGAGAAAGAACTGAAGTTGGTTCCGACTAACATTTTAGAGATTGCAGCCATACAAGAGGTGACTGTTTTGGAATGAGGTGATGATTCCTTAGAACACATCCCTAAAGAATACCTCTTGCCTTGGATGGAGGAAGAATGGTATAATGCCAACAACAACAACAAACCCTGTATAATCCCACATGTGGGGTCTGGGGAGGGTAGTGTGTACACAAAACTTACTCCTGTCTTTAAGAAGCCAGAGAGGCCGTTTCCGGTAGACCCTCGGCTCAGGAAAGATAAAAGAAAGCAGCAACAACAAGCAAACCAATTAGAAAACCGAAGCTAAAATATAAGACTAACACCAAGTAGTGCAATCAGAAAACCGAAGCGAAAGAAACAACAAGTGATAACAGAAATCTAAGAATAGGAAAATGCAAGCGAATAGTGTAATCCATCTTCACCAAATGTAAAGCAAAGGTATCATATTATTAGATGAAGAAAACGTAACGATGCTAAGCAGACGACTGGGGGCTCAATTCCCATGTTTCGAGGTGAAGCTCTGCTACTATTCCAACAAATTGAAAGAACAAAAGGGAGAAAGCAATAATATCATTGAAAGCCCGTGTAACAACAAGAAGTGGATGAGAGAATTAGAAACATTTGAATTTCATATTAACCACAGAGATGGGAAAAGATGGAAGGGTAAAAACAATAAGGATAACAATCACCAAAGATAAATGTTAGTTAAAAAGAATTAGTTGCAATATAGGGGGGTCGAATCTAAGTTTTGGTCCATGAAGGGAGAGCAGACTTTCTTTGTTTCCGGAGAAAAAACATTGGAGTATGGACATATGACTTGGTATGGCTTTCATGGGCAACTAGGTGAGTTGATTAAGCTGTCATCAACTCAGGAGGAGGTAGTGGTGGCCTTGTTATCCTTTGGGTTATTGTAGTGATGTAGAAAAGTAGTTTATAGAGAGAACCTTTGTGAATAAGGGATCTAACGTGTTTCTTCAATCACCAACAGGAAAAAGTTCAAACATATTCCTGCAACTAATTATTTCGCCACTGATGACCATTTTAACATAGAAATTGTTCAAAGAACCTTGTAAAATGTATGTCTAGCTTGTAAGAAACATTTGTGGTGTTCCACTATATAAAGTGCTTAATTATCTGTTTATTTGTTTAATAGATATAGATTTTCATCTAAGACAGAAATAGAAAACACTCTATTGTCTTTGCACTCCATAAATATTCCCAATTCAAGCCACCTGCACTATGCCCGAAGAATGGAGATGGAGTACGATGGCCCCGTTGTATAAGAATAAGGGTGATATCCAAAGTTGCAACAACTACCGGGAAATCAAGTTACTAAGCCACACTATGAAAGTTTAGGAGAGGGTGGTAAAGCTAAGGTTGATGAGGATTGTGACTATTTCTGAAAACCAGTTCGGATTTATGCCGAGAAGTTCGACTACGAAAGCTATTCATCTTGTTAGGAGGCTGATAGATCAGTATAGGAAGAGAGAGAGATTTACATATGATGTTCATCAACTTAGAGAAGCTTACGATAAAGTGCCAAGGGAGGTTATGTGAAAATGTTTGGAGGCTAGAGGTATTCTTGTTGCATACATTAGGGCTATTAAGGACATGTATGATGGAGCTAGGACTCGAGTGAGGACAGTGGGAAGGGACTCGGAACACTTCCTAGTTATGATGGGGTTGCACCAGGGGTCAGCCCTCAGCCCATTTCTATTTGCCTTGGGGATCGATGCATTAACGCACCACATTCAAGAGGAGGTGCCGTGGTGCATATTATTTGCATATGACATTGTACTGATTGACGAGACGCGAGGCAGTGTTAATGAGAGGTTAGAGGTTTGGAGGAAGACCCTGGAGTCTAAAGGTTTCATGTTGAGCAGGACCAAGATAGAGTACTCGGAGTGCAAGTTCAGCCGTGCGACTTAAGCAGTGGACGAAGACGTGAGACTTGATTCTCAAGTCATCCCTAGGAGAAAATTTTAAATACCTTGGGTCAGTTATACAAGGGAATGGAGAGATCGACGAGGATGCTACATATCGTATTGCGGCGGAATGGATGAAATGGAGGCTCACTTCCGGTGTTTTGTGTGATAAGAATGTGCCACCAAAACTTAAAAGATAAGTTCTATAGAGCAGTGGTCAGACCCACTATGTTGTATGGGGCGAAGTGTTGGCCAGTCAAAAACTCCCACATCCAAAAGATGAAGGTGACTGAAACAAGGATGTTAAGATGGATGTGCGGGCATGCCTGATTAGATAAAATTAGAAATGAAGTTATTCGGGATAATGTTGGTGTGGCCCCTATGGAGGACAAGATGCGGGAGGCGAGATTTAGATGGTTCGGGCATGTGAAGAGGAGGCATAGATGCACCGATGAAGATGTGTGCGAGGTTGGCCCTAGAGGGCCCAAAGAGAGGTAGAGGCAGGCCGAAAAGTATTGGGGAGAGGTGATTAGGCAAGATATGACTTTGCTCCAGCTTACTGAGGGCATGACCATGGATAGGAAGGTATGGAGGTTGAGAATAAAGGTAAAAGGTTAGGTAGCCGAGCCTGTCCGTGTCTGTAACAGTAACTTTAGTACTTGACTTAGTGTCATTTGAGTATTCTCGTATTCCTTGACTTCTGTTATTATTTGTTGCTTTCGTTTCGGCTTTCTGATTGCAGTACCTAGTGTTTGTTTTGTATCTTTGCTTCGGTTTTCTGATTGGTGTACTTGTTGTTGCCCTTCCTTTTACCATTCCTAAGCCGAGGGTCTACCGGAAACAACCTCTCTACCTTCTTAAAGGTAAGGGTAAGGTCTGCGCACACACTACCCTCCCAGACCACACTTGTGGAATTACAGTGATTTTATTGTTGTTGTTGTTGTTCTAGCCACCTGCACTAACATTAGTATCTATGCAGAAGAGAGTAAGTATTTTTTATGATCATATTACCACTAGTTATTATATAATGTATAGACTTGGTTCTCAAAGACGAGAGATGATTTTGCCTACTTAGATTAACGAGAGATGATTTTGCCTACTTAAGTAGATTATCTGTTATTTTGATGTTCCTGTTGGTAATGTGATACATAAGTGGCGTTTGTTTTCTCAGTGGTCTGAGCTTATATTGTATTATGTAGTTGCAATCCACAAAATTGTTCCTATTTCAAAAGATATTATAGTATACGATTGTATCTCCTCTGGGAGATAGTTCCAGTTTATCAAGCCAATACTTTGTCAGGTCTCTTTTTAGTCCGATTCCTGACTCTTAACTGCCTGAAACTTGATCTTGTTTGTGCAATCAGAAAATTCAGAATCGTTGGTTGCAAGGATCAAGTATGATGTGATCATTAGGTTTAGCCTCTTTTCTCTCAACTAATATGACTTATTTGATCCAGATTATTAGGTTAGGGTTGCTTTAAGAAGATAATTGAACTGAATTGACCGGAGCCAAACCAGTTTGAAAATGAAATATATTCTAATCAATCAATTGCTAAGTTTGGTGCAGTTGTTCCAGCTCGGCCAGGGTTAGTTTATTACTCTCGCAACTGAACTCCAACCTATAAGTATGTTGACCTATTAATCTGGCTTTATATTTTTTTAACTTTGATCTCAGTCTTCATCTTCCTTTGTTTTTGCCTTGTTATCTGGAATAACATGAAAAAGTTGTACTGGATAGATCTATGCAATAACAGGACGAGAAGTGTATTTGATAGAACTAATCGAAAAGAATTCTGGAAAACAAACAAACAAAACAACACATACAGCAAAATCCCACATGTGGGGTTTGGGGAAGGTAATGTGTACGCAGTCCTTTACCCCTACCTTGAGAAAGTAGAAAAGTTATTTCTGGTAGACGTCAGAAAAAATACAAAAGTAAAATGGATAAAAGGCTCAAGAAAGGTAAAAGCAGGAAATAACAATAAGCAGCGTTACCAGCAAGGCAATCAGAAAACCGAAGTGCAAGAATCAACCGATAATAACAGGAATCTGAGAACAAGAATACAAGACTAGCACTAAATAGTGCACTAGAACTGCTGGTATGAAGAAGACGCTCGGCTATCTAACCTTCTATTCTAATTCTCGACCTTCACATCTTCCTATAAAGGGTCATGTTCTCTGTGAGCTGGAGCATCACCATGTATTGCCTAATCACCTCTCCCCAATACTTCTTCGATCTACCCCTACCTCTCCTTAGGCCCTTGACGACCAACCTCTCACACCTTTTTACTGGGGCATCGACACCTCTTCTCTTCACATGCTCGAACCATCTAAGTCTCGCTTCCCACATCTTGTCCTTCACCGGAGCCACTCCCACCTTGTCTTAAATAACTTGATTCCTAATCTTATCCAGCCTGGTGTGCCCGCACATCCATCTCAACATCCTCATTCTGCCACTTTCATCTTCTAGACATGGGAGTTCTTGACTGGAAGTGAAAATATATATTCTCAATGATATTTTTGCTTTTTGAGAACCACTGAACAAAATTTCAATTTTTATGTCAATCTATATCCTTTCCTAGTTTACCTGAAAAATACATTCTTTCATGCGATGCTTGGTGAGCTTTCTTGTGTGCAATGTGCTCTATGACAAAGTTGAAAAGTGGTGCATTAATCTGAAAGGCTATGTTTTCTTTCTTGTCTTTTTTTACTGCTGTGCTATTTGTGTCTGTTGAAGCTAACTCTTGTGTTTGAAGCAGAAGTAGCAATTGATCTCATAATTGCCTTTATCTTCATGGTTCTGAAAACAGATTGTTCCTTCTTGGTTTGGACAAATACGGGAAAGGTGATTGGCGAAGTATTTCACGAAATTTTGTTGTGACGCGTACTCCTACACAAGTGGCCAGTCATGCTCAAAAATACTTCATACGTTTAAATTCTATGAATAGGGACAGGAGACGGTCAAGCATACATGACATTACCAGTGTTAACACTGGAGAAGTTTCAGTGCCTCAAGGTCCGATTACTGGCCAATCAAATGGTTCTGCTGCAGGAAGTTCTAGCAAACAACCAACACCTGCATCAGCTGCTCCTCCTGGCGTTGGTATATATGGAGCAACAAGCATTGGACAACCAATAGGAGGACCCTTTGTTTCTGCAGTTGGCACGCCAGTGAATCTTCCACCATCAACACATATGGCATATGGTGTCCGGCCTCCACATCCTGGGGCAGTTGTTCCTGGTGCTCCAATGACGTATCCAATGCCACATACAATGCATAGGTAATACAAGTGTTTAGTTATGAAATTGTACAAAGTAAGACGGTAGAGGCTTGTGCTTTCTAAGTCGTAATGCAATCTTCTCACTTAGCAGTAATATTATTTTGTCAATTTATGTTATAGAAGAACAATAAAGCATTAGGCAAGACTCCATGCATCTATGTGTGTGATTTAGGCTACCTAGATATAGGTTAGTGATCTTCTTTCTCATGAAGAGGTAACTGAAAGTAAGGGTGAGCTCTTCTATGGGGAAACTTTTAGTGAACTGTTGATATGTCCCTTGTTGGGAAGTCCCATTTCATGTTATACTTTGCCATATCGTATGAGAGAACTTATCGTCGTTTTCAGCATGCTTCCATATATACGACTCTTCGTTTATTGTATAAACTAGTAAATTTATCCGTGCAAAAAAGGCCTCTTTTAATTTAGTATATCTATTTTTGTTCCTTTAAAAAGATAATCGAAACAGAACAAATTATAACTTCAACCAAAGGCCTTTTATAAAGCTTAAGTAACTTCAACCAAAGGCCTTTTATAAAGCTTAAGTTTTCAGATACTAAACCAAAAGTCACATAAGAATATCATCTATATTTTTGTTTTAAGCAAATAAGTGAGCAACACCATTCTCATCTTCTTAATTTCTCGAACCCCTATTTTTTCACCCCTAATGGCGATATGCCTTTCTCCATCATTTGTTGTTGCATTTTCTTTACGATATCGTTCTCATTCAATAAGACATTATATAAGAGAAGGAATTAATTCCTTCCATAGAATTTTTTGAATGATATATATATATATATATATATATATATATATATATATATATATATATATATTTATATTTATATTTTACAATATATTTTGTACACTTGCGGCATACATAATTCAGAATACTCATCAAATTCTCTTACCTATAATTTCTAGTTACAAAATAAATAAAAATATATGTTCTTTCAATTATGTAATTTTAATTTTGCGCATACTAGATAAGATATTGTTACAATAGAGCCAACAGAGAAGTAATCTTCGAGATCATCAAAAGTAATACTTTCAGCCTGTGAATTCAAACATTGTAACATTATAGCCGAGCAATAATTTTCCAGATTTCAAAAGCAATACTTGCAGCCTGTAGGCAGGAAATGAAAATCCTTCGGCCATAGGCCCATAGCCATAGACACTCAAGTCATGAGCCCCAACCTTTTTCTATTGCTACTCATCAGAGATGATTGAATGACCAACAGAAACACAATAACTTTCAAAAAAATACACCTCATACATTGTCCAAAAAAGAATACAGACAAAGCAGAATTACACCAATTTTTTACTCATACTAACGACTAGGGGTTGCAAAATGGTTAAAACAAAACAGTTAACCACCTATATTATCCACTAAAAAATGTGTTGGATGATTAACTTTTTAAAATGGGTCAAATATGGATAAGAATCATATTATCCATTTAGAAAATGGATAACCAATAGATAATTAATGGGTTTAACTTTTTACATTTGTGAAGCCTCAAATTGAGGATTCCCCAAGTTTGGGAGACTAGGAATTCTCCCAAAAGTGATCATATTCAAGAAGTCATGGATAATATGGTTATCCATATTATCCGCCGGTTAACCCGTTTTCTATTTGTATTAATTATGGGTCGGGTCAGATAGTTTATCCGTTTTTCATTACCCATTTTCAACCCAAACCATATCCAACCTGACCCGCTCGTTTGCGACTCCTGCTAACGACCATGGTATCTTGGGTTCAAAACATAAACATACTAAATGAAGATGTACCATGAAATGCTAGATCTTTATTTGGTGAGTAGGTGTACATATATAGTGGTGTTCAAGGCTCACACATACAAAGTGATATTATAACGGAAAAGAATGTGTCGTTCAGCCTATTTGAGCCTTTTAAGGGAAAGCAACGAGCAAGATATAGAGGCTGCATGATCCCCCACGCCGCTGTTATTTTCATTCATTTATAGTAAGAGAAAATGAAAAGAAGAGTTATAATGATTCACATAAAGCAAATGGCGTGTGGTAGCCACTAAATAAGGTGGTGTTTATTTTTTATCCACCAATTCTAATGTTGAGCAAAAATAGCCACTACTCTATTAAAATTATTTTGAAAAGACATTTTTACCCTTTCTTCCATTTCTTTTCTTCCCAAACCCTCGCTTCTCTCTGTATAGAAGTGGCTGGCTATGTGTGCTTCTCTCTTAATCTTTTATGTGCATTTTTTCTCTCAGTAACACATGACTATGTCTCTGATCTTAAACTCGCCCTTCAGCCAAGCTATTCTAAGTTTACATCCTTAAATGCATTATAACTTATTAGTTCCTTCTGTATAAAGTCTTTTAATTCATGTGTTTGTGTCTCGAAAAAAACACCATGAATGCCTTTTAGAAGATATTTCATGAAAGAGAAAATGAAGGTTCTGTAGTCTATTATTTTTTTTAGTTGTTTCTTTTTGTTATTAGCTTTCTGTTGTGTAATTTGACATCAATCTTATATATAAATTGCAATTATTATTATTTTTATTTTTATTGTGAAAAAATACAAATAACGTTTGGTTTTCTGCTACGTTATGGATCCTGAACTTACAGTTACAAGTTCAAAAGTTAAGGACACTTGGTCCTCAACTTCGAGTTCCAAGTTCAAAAGTTAAGGACACTTGGTCCTGAACTTAGAATTACAAGTTCAAGAGCTAAGGACACTTGGTCCTGAAGTCCTGAACATAGACTAACAAGCTCAAAAGTTAAGGACAATAGGTCCTGAATTTAGGCTAAGAAGCCCAAAAGTTAAGGACAATAGGTCCTGAACTTAGGCTAAGAAACCCAAAAGTTAAGGACAATAGGTCCTGAACTTACAGTTACAAGTTCAAAAGTTAAGGGTAATAGGTCCTGAACTTAGACTAACAAGCTCAAAAGTTAAGGACAATAGTACCTGAACTTAGGCTAAGAAGCCCAAAAGTTAAGGATAATAGGTCCTGAACTTAGACTAACAAGCGCAAAAGTTAAGGATACTTGATCCTGAACTTACAGTTACAAGTTCAAAAGTTAAGGACATGTAGTCCTGAAGTTAAGTTCAAAAGTTAAGGACATGAGCAGAAACGTATTTTCATCCGGGCTGTTAAAGTTTATTAAAGCAATGGCTAAAACCTAAAGACATTTTAAATAGTGGCTTAAAAGTAAATACATAAATGAATGTGGTCCTCTTTAATTGTGTATTGCATGACCCGTTTCTTACAATAAAATAAATAGAAAAATAAAGGAATTAAGAAAGGATGCACCGGTACATAAAATTCAGTAGAGTGAATTTATGGCCTCTTGATAAAATATAATTTTAACTGAATGAAAATGATAAGAATAAAGGGGGGAGGTCCAAAAAAAAAGAGAAAAAAGATAAGTGGATTTCTTGGCCAAAAAGAGGTACCTGTTTGACCCAAAAGATATCGAAATCTTTTTGATTAAATCAATTGAAGAAGATGAAGAGGTAAATCTTAGTCAAACGTAATAAACTCCATATCTATAAGCAAATCAGAATATAATGTACAAGAAAAAATAGGGACGATCAATCTTATTGATGCTTTTCATATCCCCTATCATTAATCGGTAGAGGTAACCATTTTACATATTTTTTGGAGATTGCTTTGTCTTCTTTTTGCTTAGAAGATTACAAAGGAGAGGGAAGGGAAAGAGAAGAAGCCCCCCAGTCTAGGAAGGTTCCCTCCCTATATATAATCATGGAATCCTTATTGCGTTCTCGGGTCAACCCACTTTCATACCACGTCCGCCTTCATCGTTCCCTGAGTGTTATTTTTTGACTTTTTGGGTTTTGTGAATGCGGGGTTGGGAGCAAACCATGTTGTTGTCCACTGTCTCGCCACTTGGACAGGATCTCGGATGGGTCGACCGTAGTGGTCAGATTTTGACCAATACAGTTAGTCCCCCTGTCTGTCGGGGTCATCCTTTGTTGGGCCTGGCAGACGGATTGTGATTGATACATATCTGAGAGAAATCTGACTACCTACCCCTTGGGTACGATCCTTAGGTTTCAAATGACGCAACAACTCCCTTTCGATATCCGTGGACAGTTGCAGCCGTTTCGGAACCGAAACATTGTTTAACTTGAAACGTTGTTCGTGGTTGCCGCCATTATAACACACGTTCCTAGGGGATTGAACCGTTTCATGTCCTATCAAATTCGATTGGCGACTCTTGGGTTTCGTGCTTGAGGGATTTATGCCACTAATAAATAGAAGGAATGCACCATGTGATGGACACACTTCTTTGCCTTTTACTCGAAAGAACTTTGCGAATCTTCTTTTCTCTCGATACATTGGATTTTTTTAATTTTCCCTGGTTAGCCAAGAATTTTCATCTCTCCTTTTCTTTATTCCTTTGTTTTATCAAATCGAGACAAATGGCTGGCGATTCTTCTCGTACTGACCTCCATGCCCTAATTCTGGCACCGGAAAGTGATGTTTTGGTCATTGGAGGAACAGAAGTGGTGGAAGATGAGGAGGCCCCCTCGGTGGCTGAGATCCTGCCTCGCCCTGGGAGAGCATGGAATGATTTCCACAATCCCGTTGGGGAGGATCCAGAACCTGCTCCCTCTATTATAAATGAAGAGGGGATCGCAGAAATGAGGGCTAGGTCGGGAATCCCTCGCTATGTCAAAATACTGCCGGTGGTGGGGAACGAGATAGTCCACTTAGACAGCCTAGGGTATTGCGCGTTCTACGCCTACCCATTTGTTGTAGGATACACACTTCTTCTCCCTTTCCTGGTGGTAGAGTTTTGCTGTTTTTACGAGGTATGTCCTGCTCAACTTTTGTCGTACCTGTACAAATTACTCCTCATGCTGCTTAAGTTTGCGGAGCTTGCGGGTCGTGAGATTACTTTGGAGCACATGCTCAATATCTTCACCCCTCAACTCATTCGTGGAACGATGATCCACATGCGTTACCGAGGGTTGAAGAGTCTGGTGGTGAAGATGGACGATAGATCCAACCGTCGCTTGTATGAGAATTACTTCTATGTGCGGACCGAGCACCTTGTGGCAGATCCTACAGGGTTCCCTAAGAAATGGAACTTCGCACGTAAGTCTCTATACTTTTTTGTCGGAGTGATGTCCGACCTCTCTCCATTAGTTAGTACTAAACTACTTATGTTTTTATAGCGCGAAACTACCCCTACACCTGTTGACGGTATCCCGAGTGGGTGAGCGCCATCTTTCCTCATATGGCGGGAACCCGCACATGGTCGTCCTTCTATGAGAGATATGGACTCAAGCTCTTTACTGGTGAGAGACTGTTTTTGTTGGTTATTCTTTCCCCTTTTCCTTTTTTACTCGATTTCTTACGTGATGTTCATCGATGTTAGGGAGAGTGCAGAGAGCCAGGGCTCATCCACTGGCTTTTCGTTGTCTATATCATCTGCTCGCCCTGCTTCAGTATCTACTACTCGACCTTCGTCGAGGGCTGCTTTAGTTGAATCTACGGCTGTGGCCGTACACACGAAGGTCGCCCCTCAAACTGAGATTCCAGCCCATGTTGCTTATCCATCAGGTGAATCCTCCCGTGCCGAGGAGGGAGAGGGACCATCCAAGAGGCGGTGAGTGGAGTCCGAATCAACCCCTTCGGTCGTGATACATCTGGAGGAAGACCTTCCTTTGACGGGGTACTGAGGCGGGGATTGATACCACTCTGCCCATAGAGACACAACCAGTCGTTGTATCTGCCCCATCGACGGAGATCTCTGCCGCTTTGATCGATCAACAACTTGCCGTGATGGGGGGGTCAGATTTCTGATGTCGCTATTACTGTTTTGGACGGGCCTTCATCCTCGGTGCCTGGTTATGCTTCTTCTTCGGCCGCTGGAAAGGGAAAGGGTGTCGTGGTCGATGACTACGAATCTGAATCTGACCTTTCTCCTGATGATGTTAGGATGTTTGAAGAGGGTCTTACCCGCTCGGTGGTTCATGCAGGAAGCTCGTCCCGTATTCTTGAGATCTCATCGGATATTAATCTCTTGGGGGACACAGAGGATCTGGTGCCGCAGTTCGACATTTTATGTTTCGCTGCCGAGAACGAGGCTCTTCGAAACGTTCCTGATATTGACTTGATGCATGAAGTGGCCACTATGGGCTTAAGGGCACGTTTCGTCTTTCTTTCATGTTCCTTTTATTTTTCTGGACAATATGGTCTTAACCCATTTTTTCAATTTTCAGACGTACATGTTGGAGATTGTGAGCGCTCGTAGGGCTGACATTTGGGCCAAGATTTTCCTGAAGACGTTGGAGAAATATCGGTGCTATCACAATAAGTGCCGTGAGATGCACGAGCGGCTGAAGGAGAACCCCGGTGCTCGATCCTTTGGCGAGGAATTGGAGAAGAGGGACCAACAATTGATGGAGGCCATTCGCAGAAGTAGCGTGCTCGAGGAGCAACTTCGTGCGAAGGACGAGGAGCTTGAGTTAGGCAAAGGGGTTTCCACAGAGTGTGAATATCTTCAGGGAAAGCTGAGGTCAATGCAGTCTGGGATGGATCAGAACCTTATCCGGGTCGAGGCGATGAGCGCGGAGTGGATGGGAAAATTGGCAGAGTTGGAGAGAAAGGTTGCAGGGTTAGAGAAAATTGAGAGTTCCTGGTCCTCGGCTTCGGTAAGGGTTGCGGCCCTGGAGAACACTATCCACGTCCTCCAATCCGAGCAGGAATCGGAGAGGGCGACGACCACGCTAAGGGAGGCGAGGCTCGAGGAACGCATTGGTGAGATTGACCGGGAAGCATCGACCTTGGGGGATCGGTTCGCCGCTGTGGAGGCCGAAAAGGAGCAACTATTGGCTCAAGTCGAATCTTCCTCCACCACTGTTCTCTGCCACTTGCACGAGCTTTGGGTTCATGCTGAAGCCCAGTAGGACATATATAAGAGTTTGTGTAAGGCGGGCAATGTTACCGAGGCCGCTTATGAAAGAGCATAGGCGAAGACACGAGAAGCTCGTGTTAACTGTGGATATGACTCTGCGACACCGAAAGCTGATGAGGGCGCGATGATAAAGGAGGACTTCCTGGGGATGGTGCCGAGTGAAAGAATTGCTATCTTTGTCTATTATTTTTGTTGTTGTTGTTTATTGTTTTTTCTTGGACTCCGTTGATTTTAGCCGTATGTAATCTGCGGCTGTTTGCGCAGTAACATTGTGTAAATAGGGATTTTCCATTGTCATATGCTTTCTGTACTTCTTTTCCCATTTTGCTCTTCATAATTTTGGTGCAAAGTAGTAGATTCCTGTATGAGAAGTTCTCGACTCTTAGGGAATTTAATGTCACATGGGTTGAATAGGACCCTGATAACGGCTTTGATCGATGGGACGATGCTTTTGGGCTTATGTCGAGGTACTATCATGTCATAGCCCGAAAGAGATCCAATTCTATTTCTAATAGCGACTTTAGCCACAGGGATGTTACTTTCGAGCCTACATCGAAGTAATATCCCGTCGTGAGTCACAGTTTTTTTTGGCGATGTCCTTTGGCCTTAAGGGTGTTATTTCGAACTTTCGTCGAAATATTAACCCGTTGTTGTTCGATCGAGGTCGAATTCTTCTTTTTGGTGAAGGCCCTTGGCCTTTAGGGTGTTATTTCAAACTTTCCTCGAAATATTAACCCGTCGTTGTTCGATCGAGGTCAGACTCTTCTTTTTGGCGATGGCCCTTGACCTTTAGGGTGTTATTTTGACCTTTCGTCAAAATATTAACCCATCATTGTTTGATCGAGGTCGAACTTTTCTTTTTGGCGAAGGCCCTTGGTCTTTAGGGTGTTATATTGATATTTCATTGAAATATTAACCCGTAGTTGTTCGATTGAGGTCGAACTCTTCTTTTTGGCAAAAGTCCTTGGCCTTTAGGGTGTTATTTCGAACTTTCGTTGAAATATTAACCCTTCGTTGTTAGATCGAGGTCGAACTCTTCTTTTTGGCGAGGGCCCTTGGCCTTTAGGGTGTTATTTCGAACTTTTGTCGAAATATTAACCTGTCGTTATTTTGACCGAGGTCGAAGTCTTCTTTTTGGAGAAGGCCCTTGTCCTTTAAGGGTGTTATTTTGAACTTTCATCAAAATATTAACTCGTTGTTGTTCGATCGAGGTCGAACTCTTCTTTTTGGCAAAGGCCCTTGGCCTTTAGGGTGTTATTTAGAACTTTCATCGAAATATTAACCCGTCGTTGTTCGATCGGGGTCGAACTCTTCTTTTTGGCGAAGGCCCTTGGCCTTTAAGGGTGTTATTTTGAACTTTCGTCGAAATACACCCGTCGTTGTTCGATCGAGGTCGAACTCTTCTTGTTGGCGAAGGCCCTTGGCCTTTAAGGGTGTTATTTCGAACTTTCGTCGAAATATTAACTCGTCGTTGTTTGATCGAGGTCGAACTCTTCTTTATGGAGAAGGCCCTTGGCCTTTAGGATGTTATTTCGAACTTTTGTCGAAATATTAACTCGTCGTTGTTCGATCAAAGTCGAACTCTTCTTTTTGGCGAAGGCCCTTGGACTTTAAGGGTGTTATGCCGAACTTTCGTCGAAATATTCACCCGCCGTTGTTTGATCGAGGTCAAACTCTTCTTTTTGGTGAAGTTCCTTGGCCTTTAGGGTATTATTTCGAACTTTCGTCGAAATATTAACCCATCATTGTTCGATCGAGGTCAGACTCTTCTTTTTGGCGAAGGCCCTTGGCCTTTAAGGGTGTTATTTCGAACTTTCGTCGAAATATTCACCCGTCGTTGTTCGATCGAGGTCGAACTCTTCTTTTTGGCGAAGGCCCTTGGCCTTTAGGGTGTTATTTTGAACTTTCGTCGAAGTATTAACCTGTCGTTGTTCGATCGGGGTCGAACTCTTTTTTTTTGGCGAAGGCCCTTGGCCTTTAAGGGCGTTATTTCGAACTTTCGTCAAAATATTAACCCGTCGCTGTTCGATCGAGCTCGAACGCTTCTTTTTGGCGAAGGCCCTTGGTTTTTAAGGGTGTTATTTCGAACTTTCGTCGAAATATTCACCCGCCGTTGTTCGATCGAGGTCGAACACTTCTTTTTGGCGAAAGCCCCTGGCCTTTAAGGGTGTTATTTCGAACTTTCATCAAAATATTCACCCGTCATTGTTCGATCGAGGTCGAACCCTTCTTTTTGGCGAAGGCCCTTGGCCTTTAGGGTGTTATTTTGAAATTTCGTCGAAATATTAACCCGTCATTGTTCGATCGAAGTCGAAATCTTCTTTTTGGCGAAGGCCCTTGGCATTTAGGGCATTATTTCGAACTTTTGTCGAAATATTAATCTGTCGTTAGTCCCGATGTTTTGGAGAGTTAGGTATCTTCTGCGGGAGTCCCATTTTGCTTGATTTTATTTGCATCGGGGAATTTCGTATTGGGGAGCAGAAAATGATGCTGCTTTGCTCACACTCGTTTCACGCACCTGTTGGAGCTTCCCCTTGTCGGTCCGGTCTTTAGGTCCCCGAGAGGGCTTTCTCGGGACACCTTCTTGGTGAGGGAAAGGGGGTATCACTTAAGGGGTATCATTTCCTAGGAGTTGGGTTTGTCTGGCAGACGATATTTTGGTCCTTTTGTAGCAATCCCCTATTCTTCAGTTGGGGGGTTTCCTTGCTCGCTTGCCCACGCGATGTTTGTGTTCTTGTTTGAGCAAACAACAGAAGGTGGATCGGTGGCGTTGCTCACTTTGTTTGGAATTTTAATGGTTGATGGGGGTGATGTTTTCTGAATTCGGTAGCCGTATTAAGTCATTTCCCTTCCCCCTTTTTGTGTGTGCCTTCGTCCTATGCAGGCTAGGCTCGTTTTGGCTGGCTCGTGGGCTGCCTGGCATGCGAGAGAGAATGTTGGTTGCAACTTCTGCTTGTGTATAGCATCATGACCTGGGTTGGCGTGCGAGGTTTGCTTACCATTAGTTTCGGTGGGTGATTATGTTTTCGATTTTTGATCTGGAGGAGACTAGGAAGTTTTCACTAAGAAATCCCCACAGACGGCACCAAATTGTTTGACCCAAAAGATATCGAAACTTTTTTGATTAAATAAATTGAAGAAGATGAAGAGGTAAATCTTAGTCAAACGTAATAAACTCCAGATCTATAAGCAAATCAGAATATAATGTACAAGACAAAATAGGGGCAATCAATCTTATTAATGCTTTTCATTTCTCCTCTCATTAATCGGTGGAGGTAACCATTTTACATATTTTTTTGGAGATTGCTTTGTCTTCTTTTTGCTAAGAAGATTACAGAGGAGAGGGAAGGGAAAGAGAAGAATCCCCCCCAGTCTAGGAAGGTTCCCTCCCTATATATAGTCATGGAATCCTTATTGCGTTCTCGTGCTCGAGTCAACCCACTTTCATACCACGTCCACCTTTGTCGTTCCCTGAGTGTTATTTTTTGACTTGTTGGGTTTTGTGAACGCGGGGTTGGGAGCAAACCATGTCGTCGTCCACTATCTCGCCACTTGGACAGGATCTCAGATGGGTCTGCCATAGCGGTCAGATTTTGACCAATACAGTACCACCTCACCTTTTCATTTCCCTCTTTTATATAGATATAATATATAGATATCACCTTAAAGGATTTCTTTGGATACTTTTTTAATAGAAAGTACAAGGGCATCAGGCGTGCTAAAATTCATTGATCATTATTTGGTTGGGGATGGACGGGTGATGAAATGAACATAATGAGAACTTTTTTTACCTTAACTTTGGGAAAGGAGTAAGGGATTTTTACATACCTATAGACCATTGGAAACTTTATTACCCTCCCTGCTCAAGTTTCTCTTTAATTACCTTCTATATACAAAATTACCAATTATGTATATTTTTGGGATTAAAGGATAATTAATCAATTCCTACAATCACTGTAACATACAAATCCCACTCCTCCCCATTTCTCTCTCCGTGTCCCACTGCCCCCACGTTTATCTCTCCACATTTCACCCCCTCCTCCACGTGTCTTGCACAAGAGAACAACAATTCCACCATTGACAACCATTAAAAAGCTTTGAAGCTTTGAATTCGAATTTTGGTTTTCAACAAACATTATTTGTTTGAATTGGGTGTTGTTGCAAAGAATTGGGATTCTCTCTACGTCTCTCTCTATCTCTCAATCCCTAATTTCAGTAACGTAAAGCTAAGGAAAAGAGAGCAGCAATTCCACCATTGACAACCATTAAAAAGCTTTGAAGCTTTGAATTCGAATTTGGGTTTTTAAAAATCATTATTTGTTTGGATTGAGTGTTGTTGCAAAAAACTGGGAATATGGTTTGGAGTTTATATCTCAATTTTGAGGGTGTTTTGGTGAAGATTAAACTTAATTTGGCTGAATTTCAGATTGGAACTCAAAGAAGAACAATAAGAAGACATGACATACATTATACTGCAGAAATTGTAGTAAAGTTGTAGAAATATTGTATTATGTTGTTTATATATATATATATATATATATATATATATATATATATATATATATATACATATGTATATATTTTTTCTATTTAAATATTGTATAAAAGTTGAAAAATATTGTAATAAGTTGTATGATATTGTAGTTGTATATAACTGGGTAGAAATAATATGTGAAAGTTGTGGATAAGTTGTAGATATATTGTATAAAAATTGTATTTAAGTGGTATGATACTGTAGTTGTATATGACTTGTTATAAATAATGTATGAAAGTTGTAGATAAATTGTAGATAAGTTGTATAATATATAATTCTTATGCATATATTATATTTTTATACTTTTATTTTTTCCATTAACTTCAACCAAATATTGTCCAAACGTCTGAGTATCCTTGCACCATTAACCTTTGACTAACCTATTTGCAATGCAGTTAAAAATTCGTGCCAAAGTTGAATTTTTGTTAGCGAATTCTTTCACAGTTGCAGGAGCATAAATATTCAAGACATAGAATACATCTGAGTAAAAAATAAAAACTGAAAAATGAGGAGTTGTACCATGATTTCAAGTAGCAGAAAAGGAATTATGCTCAAAAATCTAAAAATCTTTTTTAGTCTCTCTTGACAGATTAAGATGTATAAGAATAAAAATATCTAGCATCTTGAAATGTGCAAAAATCAAGACTTTTATAGCTAATGTCATATTTAACAAATTATTAAAAGGCCTCATTCCTGAAAAATATTGATTAAAATTATCTGATTAAGCGACTTTGTCAGCACGGAAGGTAGATAAATCAGTAGATCTTATGGACATTATGTTGAGAAAAGGGAATGTGCCAGAGTCTAGCAGTTTTGATTACGTGATTCAGAATTGCTATACTTGGCTAAACTGGATGTAGCGCTGAATTTCCATACAGAGATGTTATGTAAAAATCAAAGGCCTAGCATAAACACTTGGAGTAAAAAAAAACTTGGGAACTCGTAATAACTTTCCAAAGTAGAGCAGAAAGTGGGAAAATGAAAGAGAATAGGAAGAAAAGGACGACATTAGTAACTAATTTCAGCCATGAAATTGGGAAGTGCGAAGAGAACTGGAGAAAAATTGCGCAAAAATTAAAAGAAAAGCAGAATCGAAATTAATTATAATATTCAACTGAGAAGACGAAAAGAACTGAAAGATTAGTCTTCGAATGTTTGAAAAAGGTGTAACTAAATCCCTTGATTGAAGGCACAGATAATTGATTAGGAGCCTTTTAAGGTGGATTGTATATATTTGTAACTAAAATATATTTAGGTAGGGTAAATACCAAAATATGAACATTTTTCGTAATAAGATTTCAAATAGTGTATAGGCATGAAAAAAATTCGAAGGAGTAAACCATATTTGGAAGCCCACTTCACACTACATAACTTTTTTTGTCAGGGAAATTAACAAATATATACCACTGCAAATAACAAATAGCAACTTTTTAGGTTAAAGAGTAGGTTTAGCAATTGTAGCCTAAATAAATTGGCAAGCGATAGTCAAATTTGCCAACACCACAATTTACACGCCATTATCTGAATTGTTACTAATACTGATTTCAAGAATGGTTATTCGAGAATTCAGTAGCTGCACAAGAGTTCTATAGAGTATACTCAAGTTTATCAACTCAAAGATGGAAGAGAAGAAGATTTGAAGAAGAAGAAATATAATAGGAAACTTGTAATACTTTTTCTCGTTACCTTTTTAAGAAATCAATATAATGATTTATACTACTCGATTGAGAATTGAAATACATTATAACTTCTGTTATTTGAACTAATTAAACTCTTACCGACTGGCACTATGCTAAATGTTTTTTGTCTGATTGTAACTACTTCTGCTGATGTGGATCAATCAACTGAATTGTGGCTCAGTCGACTGAATTATGTGTATCAATACTCCCATCCGCAAAAAATCCTTGACCAGAAGGATCAAAATGATGATACCTTATTTTCAAAACATTGAAGAACTTCCAAGTAACATGATCTACTGATAAACCATTCCACTTAACTAGTAATGGTGAACAACTTTATTTTTCTTCTTCACCATTCTTCTTTGCAATATAAATTCATTATTAGGACAATGTGGACTAGCAATGTTAGTAGTAAGTGGGTAAGTAATTTGATCTGGCACTTCATAGCACTTTTTTAAGAGGGATATATGGACTGTAGGATGGATTTTTACTAAGGGAGGAAAAGTAAGGTATAAGCAACCGGTCCAACTCTTTAACCACGTAGAATCGATCATAGTATTTGGCAGCTAATTTGTGGAATGGTTGTGAAGATAAGGCAGATTGTTTGTAGGGATATACCTTGAGATATACCCAATCCCCAACTAAAAAATTTCTATCCCTTCAGTGAGAGTCAGCTTGTTGTTTCATCCTCAATTGAGCCTTATGCAAGTGGTGCTTGAGCAGCTGTAACTTCAGTTCCCTGTGTATCAAAATGTTGTCTGCTTCAAAGAAGCAAACTCATCAGGTAAGTAGGGTAGGTACAAGGGTGGATGTCGAGCATATAGAGCCTCATATGGAGTGGTTTGAATGGCTGAATGATATGAGGTTTTGTATAGGTTTCAGTCATAGGTAAACAAGAATACCAAAAAAGAAGTGTCTTTAGTGCAAAAACACCTCAAATATGTTTCCAAGCATCTCTTAAGATATCAGTATAACCATCATATTGAGGATGATATGCTGTGGATGTGTTCAATTGGACTCCTTGTAATGAGAACAACTCCTACCAAAATTAGTTTAGAAATACTGCATCTCTATCACTTATTATAGTATCAGGCAACCCATGCAATCCGACAGCTACATTTAAAAATATTTTGGCGACTGACTGAGTAGTATATGGGTGCTTCAGAGGCATAAAATGAGCATATTGGCTCAACCTATCAACAACCACCAAGATCACCTCATGACCCTTGAATTTTGGCAGGCCATATATAAAATCCCTTCTAATCTGAGACCTCGCCACCTCAGATATAGGCAGAGATTGTAGTATACCAAGATAAGCTACCAAGTCTGCCTTACTCCTTTGACAAATATCACACCTTTGAATGAAGGCCTTCACATCAGCTCTTATACTTTTCCAATAGAACAGAGTTAGGAGTCTTTTTAGTATAACATCTACACCAAAATGACCACCCTGTGGAGTAGAATGCTGTAGTCTAATGATATCATTTCTTAAATTCTAAAATTTTCCAACCACTAATCCACCTTTTTTTCTCAACTGATTGTGATTCCAAGTAAATTATGAAGGAGTGGTAGGGTTGGTGTTCAACTGTCCAGTGAGTTCTTTTCGATCCTTATCAAAAGTTCAACTATCTACTATAGCCTAGAGTAAATCAAAATCAGTTGTGGACATCACCAAGTCCAGTAGTTCAACCCCTGATAATCTTGGTAATGCATCAGTAACCTTATTCTCCACTCCTTTTTTGTATTCAATAACGTAATCAAAGGGCATCAATTTAGTTAACCACATTAACGTAACTTCTGCCCTATTATGTACTTGAATGCCCTATGGTCTGTTTTAATGATGAAATTATGTCCCAATAAGTATTTAGACCATTTAGTTAGTGCATGAACTAAGGCCAACAACTCCCTATCATAAACTGAAAATGCAGCATATCTACGTGACGAGGCTTTTTTGATGAAGGCTATAGGATGAGCTTGTTACATTAAGATAACACCACTTCCATATCCACTGTTATCAATCTCCACCATAAAGGTTTTGGTGATGTAAAGGTAAGGCCAATGCATGAGCATTTTCAAGGCTGTCTTCAACTTCTCAAAAGCCTTAGAAGCTTGTGATGACCATTTGAAGCTATCTTTGTGTGAGAGTTTAGTCAGTGACTTATATATCATAACAAATCCTTGAATCAACCTTTTATAGTACCCAGCCAACCCCAAGAATCCTCTCATGTTTTTAGTGGTTGTTGGTAGTGGCCATTGCTTCACAGATTTTACTTTTTGTAGACCAGTGGATACACCTTCTTCAATAATAAAGTGGCTTAAGTACTCAATCCTTTTTACTCCAAAGAAATATTTACTTTTCTTGGAAAATAGTTGATGTCTCTATATCTTCTGAAAGACAGCTTTTAGGTGCCACAAATGATCTTCCAAACTTTTGCTATAAATCAGAATATCATCAACGAATAGCAACACAAACTTTCTAAGAAAGGAATGGAACATAAAATTCACCATCCTTAATATAGCAGGAGCATTTGACAAACCGAATGGCATGACTAGATACTCATAATGGCCTAAGTGTGTTCTAAAAGTAGTCTTGGGTGTATCTTTAGTGGCCATTCTCAGTTGGTAATAGCTAGACCTAAGATCTATTTTAGAAAAGACTTAGATCCTCCAAATTCATCCAGTAGATCATCCAAAATTGGTATAGAAAATTTGTTCTTTATAGTAGCTTCAATCAAATCTCTATAGCCAACACATATCCTCTAAGTTCCATCTTTCTTTCCAACCAATACCACATGAGCAACAAAAGGACTACTACTTGGTTGAATGACTCCCTGGTGTCACATCTGTTCAACTAAGGACTCTTCTTTCCTAAGTGATGGATATCTGTAAGGCCTTTTATTGATTGTTCAGTACCATTCTATAATACTATTCTGTGATCAAACAAACAATGGCAATTGTGTAGGTTCATCAATTAGATCTTTGAACTCATGCAGTAAATCTGACAGTCTAGGATCATGTTCAGTTTTGTCCTTAGTTTATAGGGAATACCAACGTATCTTATTAACATGTTTGGTTGTTAGTTTATATGAGTCCACCAAACTATAGAGTACCTGGTCCTCTATGAGATGATAAGTAAAACGCAGTAAAGACCGAATGTAAAGAAGACAAGAGATTTTCTACGTGGAAAAATCCTACAAAAGGGGATCAAAAAACCACGACCTACTCTTGTAGGCTTTTAACTCTACTAACTTGTAATCTACCTATTACAAGCCACTTTGAAAACACCCTATTGCAAAGACTTTAAACTAACTTGTGATGCAACCACCACAAGCCACTCTATAACTCTCCTAGTTACAAAGGATTTAAACTTATGACTATCCCTAGTCACAACATAAACTCAGAAGTTTACAAATTTTGTTTGTTCCTAAGACAACGCTTCTAAGAAAGCAAACTAGGAATTACAATGACGACCAAATAATAAGATTACAACTCAACTATAGATATACATAAACTCATTTAGAAACTAATCCTTAAAGGAGTTGTCTTCTTGTTCATGACTCACCAGTGACTTCAATGCCGGATGAATACTTTTGCTTCTTGAGAGAATATCATTGAATGCACGAAGAATGGTGTGTCTTGCACCAGGTTATTTTATCACAAAAGATAGCACAATGGATAGTGATGTCAACTCTTGGTATACGCTTCTTCCCAATGAAAAGTGACCGCTGACTGTCTGCACAACCACTTCTGGGTAGTTGCGTTCCAGCTGGATAGTGGACTTTGTACTTCTATCAGGACACACCAACGGACCAGGTCCTAGTTGTGTTCCTCTTCTGTGATAGTTTCCAGATGGTCACTTTCTTCTCTAACGTTCCAGCTGTGTACTTGACTTGTACTTCTGTCAGAGAACCCTAAGGGAGCAGGTCTCTGTTGTGTTCCTCTTTATATTGATTGCATACAGTCACTGACTTGTTTGTGTCAGAGAAACCTAAGGGACCAGGTCATCATGTCCCTGTTGTGTTCTTCCTAGTGGTCGTTCATTCATTTGTCGATTTTCAGACTTCGACAAGTTCACATGAAATGTATCATGTGGGCCAGGTTCTCTATCTAGTTCTTCATGACAAGTTTGTTAGACCATCAAAAGATAATAAGCATAAGGTTAAGACATTGAAAACTCATCAATTTCCCCCTTTTTGATGATGACAAACTTAGACATGGATAGTATTTGTTTAGAGCAGAAATAACCAGATGAGATGCCAATTCCCCCTTAATCTTAGATCTCCCTCTTTGTGATTTTAGTTCCCCCTCAATCTCAGACTTGATTGTTCCCTCACCTTTACACAAGCATATTACCCCCTCAACCTGCTCTTCCCCCTTTTGGCATCATTAAAAAGTGCAGGTATGAATAAGAGCACAAATAGGTAATAAGCATAAAGAATTCTAACACAGCTAGCTCATGCCACATATGTGCACACAATATGACAGAAAAGAGAAGCTAGAGGAACATAGTATTTTACAAGCAAAGAAAATGGAGCTATTTTTATTAATGTTTAGATTGGACTAAGCAATTCAGGAGTAGTAATGGTTAAGTTCAACATGCCATTACAAAAACAAGCAAACAAAAGTAAAACAGCAGCCACAGGATGTTAGAGCAAAAATAGCTTGATACTAGGAGGATCCTAGGGGACACTAAAGGAATGAGGCTTGGAGGAAGAGACAGTAATGGTTTTGAGAACCATGTCCAGTCTAGCATTTGGAGACAGTTGTTCTTCAAGTAATTGAGCCCGAAGTCTCTTATTTTCCTTTGTCAGTCGGGAAACTTCCTCATGTACAAAATCAGGTCCTTTAGCTGCTTGACTGAGCTGAGTTTCCAGTATGGCATTTCGAGCCCTCAGCCTTCTTATTTCCTCAGAGGCTGCATTTTGAGCGTTGATCAACTGAGAAATGGTTAAGATGCTTCTACAAACTTTTTCTATACATTCACATTCTTCTAGAGTGGTCTTAGAGAAGGTCTTCTTGCATGTGCCTACTTTGGGATTTCCCTATGGGACCTTATAGAATCTGAACACCTGAGTGAGGAGAAAGCCATAAGGTAACCCATGATTTCCACCCTTAAAATTTGTCACCTTCTGCATATGGTCTATCATGATTGCTGGCAAATTGATTGGGACAAACTCATCAAGCACTTCCATTAGGACCTTATCCGATTTTGTAGCAATAGAGCACCTCTCAAAGCTAGGTAACTTTATTGACCAGTTCAAAAAGAAGCTGGTACTCAGGAAGGAATACCTTCTTATGGACCTGTTCCCCCTGTTGAATAGCTTTCTCTTTCATGATAGCTCTCCGAAAGATTATTCCACAGACACCCTTAACTGAGGACACACCTTCACACGGAATTCTGAGAACCTTTCCCAACATTGAAGCATCAAGTACAATGTCTACTCCATTTACAAGCGCACAGATGTGATCCCCCTCAATAGTGAAAAGCGATGCGTAGAAGGTTTGTACTGCATCTTCGTACACCAGAGGCATGCTCCCTTCAAACAGGTGTTCCCATTATTGAAATACCACAATCTCCAATATTAGTCTCATGCCTGCCATCTCCGAAATTGCTGGATCAAATGTACCACTCCACAACACTTTTTGAGTTCTTAATCTCTGCTGCCACAGAACACCATCACAGGTCATGGACCTTGTTGAACCAGGTTTCTTACCAGTTTCCCCTTGTTGTTTGCTAGACCCTTCGGCAACTTTCCTTTCTAGCTTGCCATCCCTATAGTATTGTCTTCAGACACGGCTAGCTTAGTTGGACTCCGTTACGACTTGCTACTGTACTTCACAGATGACCCTTTCTGTTCTTCAACAGTTTCCTCAACTGTCATAGATTGTTGTACTAAGGAACCAGGTTCCCTAGAAGCATCTATGTCTATCCTACTGACACACTCTTGATGAAATCCTTTGGATTCATTTTCCTCTTTTTCCTTGTCTTGACACTCCCCTTAGTTTTTTGCAATGAGGATTCAAAATTCTCCTGCTGTAGTGACCTGGTGGTGGGTAATTTGGAGGAGGACTCTAAGATCTTGGAGTGAACTGGAGGTGCAAGAGTGAATTTGCATGCAAGAGAATCAGGTTCATCCGAAGGCTTTTCTGGGAATATCTCATGAGCCAAGGACTCGAGGAGTGCTGTGGTTCTTACATCTCCTAATAATGGAATTTCTTCCCCCTGGTACTCAGAAGAGAGATATGCTCATTCACTCATCAGACTCTCAGCAGCTATAGCCATGATGTTATGAGCTGTTTCCTTTTCTAGTGACTCCTTGAGAGTCACTAAGTCCAATATGGAGGAGTTCAGATACTGGTCAGGATCATCCTCAGGAGCTTCTAACACTCGAGGAGTAAAACCTCCTGTGTGGTCTTTGATGAGATCGTAGGATTGACTAGACATAGGATTCTCAAAATAGTGGTAAACAGGATTTATCAGAAATGGAAAAACTGTAGGAGTGGAGGAGGAACCAGGAGTGGGTAAGATGGTAGAAGGCGTGAAATAATGACGCTCTGAAGATGATTTCAAGGATAATTACGAAGTGGGAGCGGTGTTAATGGTGGGAGAATGAAATGATTGTTCGATCGCCATTACATGAGTACTTGGTAGACGAGTAGAGAGAGAAAGAGAGAGATGGGGAGAAGATCCTAGCTATACAAAGGAGATGAAGGTTCATGACTTGCCATGAGAGAGAAAGAAAGTTTTATTAGAAGAAAACAGATTCTAAATAGTCCTGAAAACGGTGGTAGGTTTGTGGGGAAGTGTTACCGTGCAGAGGGGATGAAAGGATTTGAAAGACAAAACATGACACGCAGACGTTGAAAAGTCGGATGATGTGGCAGCTGAATTACAAAATATTTATTATTATTATTATTATTATTATTATTATTATTATTTTGCTTAGAAATAACATGCAGAATTAAGCACATTACTACTAACCTGAGATACAGGAACCTGATGCCAGAGCCAACTTTTGAACAAGGTTTTAGCAGCTCCCCTCTTGCAGTTCATAACTGTACCTTTAGTTTCTATGATCGTCATGCGTGTTTACCTACAACGGTATTGATGTGATGTAGGCTTGGTCAGAAAATACTTTAGCTACCTTTATCTGACGGTGTCATACACAACCAACAAATGGAGGATCAGGTTCTTCATTAGATTCTTTGTGACCCCATCTTCACCTTGATTTATCCGGAATACTCTCTGCTGGAGGCTTTGATGCAGATATCTGGAGTTTGGTCTTCTATTCTGCAATGCTTTCCACCGATCAATCCCTTCTTCATATTGACCCTCAGAAGAAGATCTCACCCTTCAATGTGTTTGATCCTCTTGTTTTTTTTGAAGTTTCTCTCCAGTTGTTGATGAGGCCATTCCGTTTTGCTTCCTTGTCTCCTAAAAAATGAGGCATTAAACATGACAGGTGAACCGTTCGAAAAGGCACTTTTCTTTTCCATAGGACAACATTCTTATTTAGCTCTAGAGTGAAAGGGAGTGATTGACTTGTTACGTAGATGGGAACTTTTGGTTTTCCAATTTGAGATAGAAGTTGATTGAAGAGGGAGATCGGAGGTTGATTTGATTTCCCCACACTTTGTGTTCTGTTACTTGTGCAATGCCATGAGCTACATCTTTACTCTTCCTTCAGCTTCAGTAGTAGTAGGTGACGTACCAGGTTCTTTGTGAGACGTGGAGGATGATGTTGCATTGTCTTTCGCCAATATCCTTTATCTTGCTCACTTTATCATCCTCCCTATTTGAAGCCTCAGATATTTTCTAGAGACATTATTGGTTCATCATATTGATCCTCACCATTTCTTTCTTGGCAAGGGAGAGTGTCTTGTTGAATACCCTATGAGCACCTACTACCATTTAGTGTGCCCTTTGTTGGAGACTTTGTGGCCTTATTTTGTGGATTGTACCCCAGAAGGATTCCTTCACTCATCTTTTTACATTGAGCTTCCCAAGATGATCCATCCTGTTGTCAAGAACAAGGCATTTTCTTCCATTAGGTAGCTCTTGGTCGGTTTTGATTTAGAAGGGACCTAGTTCGACACTTGTTCTCAAAGCAGAGAGCAGTATTCACTCCTTTTGCCCAGAATTTCTTGGCGATTCCATAGGCGATGAGCACTGTCCATACAACATTTTCTAGTTCCGTTCTTTCTTTCAGCTACACCATTTTGCTGTGGAGTCCTTGGTGTTGAGAAATTGTGCGTGATCCCTTCTCCCCCTTGATAACTAAGGATTTTGACGCATTTCATGCTCTTTCTTGCTTACGCTTTGATTATAAATTCATACAAAATAGTCCCAAAAGGCTCATAAGTTGTGCTTGATTGCAGGTTTGATCAACAAAGTGACGAGATGTCAAAAATTGGCTCAAAAGGAGTGAATCCGGCACAAGTACCAAAGACAAGACAAAACTCAGGAGAAACAGGCCTAGTGCTGTCGCACTACACTTTGTGCGGTCCGCACTAGGGAGATTCAGAGAGTTTGATTTTCAAGCATTAAAGTAATGCGGCCGCAGTAGATAGTGTGCGGCCTGCACTGAAGGCACTGCGGTCGCACTACCATTCTGTGCGGTCCACAAAACCAAGTTCAGAGAGATGCCAAGTTCTGAAGATCAAGCCTGTGCGGTCCGCGGTCATGTTTGCGCGGACCGCACTAGATGCCTCTGCGGCCGTAGTTCATTCTGTGCGGTCCGCGGAGCCTGGGTTCAGAGAGTTGACTTTGCATAGTCAAGAGACTAGTACAGCCGCACACCATTTTGTGCGGTCCGCACTGACCCCGCAGGGGCATTTTTGTCCAGTTTTTCCATCTTAGTATAAATATAACTTTTTCCATTTTTAGGGTATCAGATATTATCAGACGTTAGCTGCGCTCGTGAGAAGACTTTTCTTAGCCATTTTGGGCATTTTTACTTAGTTTTTATCATTAAATCTTTGTATTTACCTTAGCAATTAATTAATATGTCTTTATCTTCATCTATTTCTCTATTTTTATTTTCAAGCATGAGTAGCTAGACCCATTAGCTAGGGTTGTGGCTCAACCCTAGTGTGGGTAATTGAAGGGTATTGTGATTTAAGGTTAGATTGACTATGGGTGTTTGTTATTTGGGTCAATTTCATGGTTTAATCTATGAATTAGTGGTTGCAAACACTAGTTTGTGCTACGTTGACTTGGGTTCTTCTTGAGAAAGAGAGCTTAAGTCTCCAAACAAGGAATTGGGATGGACTCAAGAGAATTGATAGTCCCAATTAAAGGGTTAAACCTCGAGAGAGTAATACCCGACTTGAACCCTAGTTGCTTGAGCAAATTTTCCTATCCTATTGGTCTTGAGAAAGTCAATCGGGCAAAATCACTCTCTCTACCGAGAGGTGTGAGAGTGGGTAAAATTGTTCAAAGGTTATAGCATATTCCCCAATCATGTCAATCGTGCCTTAGGTTCACTTACCCGTCAATTGGCCACCTAGGTGGATGCCACTACCCTAGTGCCTTTTAAACTATTAGATACAACTTGTAGAAATTTACTCATAGTTAATCTAGTAGCAATTATAATTTGTAGTTTGATAATAGTAGAATATAAAGAAAACCCAAAAATGATTAGAAGTGATATTTGGAACCAATACGCAATTCCAACCTAAATAGATGCCCGACTCCATTCCTAGCTCTTTGTGGAAATAATCCCGACCCACAAATTGGGTAAAAGCTATTGCGACCCTCTCTTCTTACTTTTTAGTAGTGTGGAGTAGTTTGCGATCACTTTTTGGCACCGTTGCAGGGGAGCTAACGGTTTTGGCTATCTATTTAGTTAGTTTTGTGTATTGTTCTTCTTTTCTTCTTTGTTACTTTTTTGTTTGTGTCATTACTCAGGTACCAACATGGCTTTAAACAACGCTAATGACCCTCTTGGAAACATGATAGCGGGGGAGGAGGTATATGATCTTGAGCAAGATGAGGTGCCTCTTGCACCTCAAGGACAACGTAGAGGCCGCAATGCCAATGCGAATCCAAATGACAATATTCCAGACCCTCCTCCGCCACCTCCAAGAGTGGCTCCCAGAGTACTTCCGAACCAGGGTTATCCATGTGCTATTGTCCCACCCAGAATCCGGGCGGGCAACTTTCAGATAACCAATGTGATGTTGACCTTACTTGAGCAGCATGGGTACTTCACGGGCGATGCGAATCAAAATGCCTACAAATATCTCAAGGGGTTTGTAGATACATGTTGGGGGAGCAAGCAGACGAATGTATCCGAGGATGCACTGAGATTGAGACTTTTCCCATTCTCACTTCGGGGGAAGGCATTAGACTGGCTCGAGAGACTCCCCAACCATTCCATCACAACTTGGGATGAGTTGGCAGATAAGTTTATTGCCAAATTCTTCTCTCCTAGTCATATGATGGCACTTCGAGATGAAATATTAGCCTTCAAGCAAGAGCCAACGGAACCTTAGCATGAGATTTGGGAGCGGTATAGAACGACGGTGAAGGAGTGCCCAAAGATATGACCGAGGCCATGATCCAACAAACTTTCTACCGGGGCATAAATAATACAAATCAATGAATTGTTAACCAATTGGCCGCGGGCAATTTTATGAAGCTTTCTTATGATGAGGCATGTGATCTACTTGATGAAATGGCGGACACTTCTTCAGCAAGGCAGAGTAGATCAAATGTGCCTCAAGGTGACCCTACGGTTATCCATTTGCACAAGGAATTACATGATCGCGGGCAAGCAATAACTGAGCTTACTACTACTATGAACCAATTGGCTAAGGCTCAGTTGCAACAAGTTCAGAATCCTCGCCAAGTGAATGCCATGAAGGGTGTTAGTATGCTTGTCAATAAGAGAAGGCAAATGAGGCAACAAAATCAAGGGAATTCTGAGCAATTTGATGATACATGTGATGGGTTTCAAAATGATAGTTATGATGATCAAAGTGAAGAGGTACAATATGTCAACAACTATCAAGGCAATAAAGGCAACTCTTCAAACCAACAATGGCGACCCCAAGGAAATTGGGGCAATCAAAAACAAGGTGGTGGTAATTGGAACAATGACAACCAAAACAACAATTGGGGTAATCAAAACAACAACCAATGCAATTGGGATGGAAATAACAACAATTGGCGCAACAATAACAATCAAGGCGGGTGGAACAACAGTGGAAACCAAGGCAACCAGGGGCAAGGCTTTCAAAGGCCCCACAATGTACCAACAACCGAACAATCCACCCCCTTTCCCTTCTCAAGGCCCTAGTTCTTCTGGTAATGATATGGGTAGAATTGAAATGATGTTTGAGCAGATGATGAAGAGGAATGCGGATTCTGATGCATAGTTAGCTTCTCACAACACCTCTATCCGAAACTTGGAGGTGCAATTAGGACAAATCTCTCAGGCATTGAATACTCGCCCGAAGGGTGCTCTACCAAGTGATACAGTAGTGAACCCAAAGGGTGGGAATAATCATGTTATGGCGGTCACAACAAGAAGTGGGAGAGGCGGTGATGTGAATGCCTCTAAGCAAAAGCAAGTCGGGAATGATGATGTTGAGTTGCAAGATGACGAAGTCCCTTTGGTAGTTGAAGATGTGGTTGATGAAAATGTGAATAATGATGTGAAGAATGATATTCAAGAAGTTGAGGTAGAAACCCAAAATGATGTGAACCCGTCTAGGGAACACATAATTGATATGCCGGAGCCGGTTGTGCCAAAAGCCAAGGCTCCTTTGCCAAGGCCACCTCCACCTTATCCTTAAAGGCTCGCGAAGCAGAAGAATGATAATCAGTTTAAAAAGTTCATTGACATGATGAAGAGCTTATCTATTAATGTGACTTTGGTGGAGGAACTTGAACAAATGTCGGGTTATGAAAAATTCATGAAAGTATTGGTTACAAAGAAGCGTTCTATGGATTGTGAAACTATAAAGATGACTCACCAAGTTAGTGCTATAGTGCATTCAATGGCCCCGAAGCTTAAAGATCCCGGTGCTTTCACCATTCCTTGCACCATAGGGAGTGCGAATTTTGCCAAGGCTCTATGTGACTTGGGAGCTAGTATCAATTTGATGCCATACTCGGCTTTCAAAACTTTGGGTATCGGGCAACCTAGACCAACTTCAATAAGACTTTAAATGGCGGATCGATCGATGAAGCGACCTTCAGGCATTATTGATGACGTGCTTGTCCGGGTGGACAAATTTATTTTGCCGGCCAACTTTGACATTTTGGATTGTGAAGTGGACTATGAGGTTCCTATTATCTTGGGTATACCTTTCCTTGCAACAGGGAAGGCATTGGTTGATGTTGAAGCGGGTGAGCTCACTTTCCAAGTGGGTGATGAAAAGGTCGTCTTCCATCTTTGCAAATCTATGAAACAACCCAATAGCACCGAGGTATGCTTTTTTGTTGACCTTGTCTTCATCCAGAGGATCAAAAACTGCCAGAATGCTGAGGGAAACGAAGGAGGATACCTGGATATAGCCTACTTGCTGCTGGGACTGCGAAGCTGTTCAATGGAGCTAAAGATGTCGAGTCTGGGGAAGGTCCTTCTGGGACCAAGTAGTTAGGATCTTTTCATTTTGCTTTAAATGTAATAAGGTTAATGGCCATTAGTGACATTTTATTTTCTGCTATTTTTAGTGTCGTTTTGGGATTTGTCTTATTTTTATCAATAAAATGAGGCATTTAGCATTATAATTTCTCCAAATCAACTTGTCGCTAGGACTACCTCGGGCACAACGAGGCTCCCAAATTAGGACACGATTTACATTATTGCACTATGTGTTTAAATATTGCAACATCTTTTCCTTATAATCCTCACTAACTTGTTACCTTTTGTTTTATTTTTCATTTTTATTCCTCTCCCCCAAGGTTAGTTCATGAACTCTCGCATCATCATTTTACTTCACAAGGCCCTTCCATACAGGCCGTAAGCCGAGGAGCATGCCTCAACAATTAGTCCCTCAGAACCACCAGGGCCCGAAAATCTTCGGGGTAGCAAGGCTGAACAAAACACCATGCATTATCTTTATTTTTTGCTAGTTGACTTTCTTTCCGCATTTTTAATATTGAAATAAGAGCTCCAATGTTCAAAACAATTATGAAATTTATCAAAGCATTTCAGTTTCTTATAAATCTTGCTCTTGTTACTTTTATCGTTTACTTTATTTACACAACATTACTATTACTTATCTTGATGAACCGACGATTGTGAGATGCAATGAGACAACGCAACAAATGGATATAGACTCAGAAGAAAATGATATACTAGAAGAGGTTGTTAAAGAGGTTGAGGATTTTGAGAACAAACCTAAGTCTAACCTAGACGAAACTGAGATTATCAACCTGGGAGATGCACAAAATGTCAAAGAAACGCGCATCAGTGTTCATCTGTCACCATCAGAAAAGAAAGAGTACACGGAATTTCTAAGGGAATATGAGGACATATTCGCCTAGTCTTATGATGACATGACTGGTCTCAGTACATCTATTGTAGCTCACAAACTGCCAACCGATCTGACATGTCCACCAGTAAAATAGAAGCTGAGGAAGTTCAAACCTGACATGAGTTTGAAAATCAAGGAAGAAGTCACCAAGAAAGTCAAAGCCAAGGTTCTCAGGGTAGTAGAGTATCCAACATGGTTAGCCAATATTGTGCTAGTGCCGAAGAAGGACGGGAAGGTTAGAGTCTGTGTCGACTACCGCGATCCCAACCGGGCCATTCCGAAAGATTACTTCCCCTTGCCGAACATACACATTCTAATTGACAACTGTGCTAAGCAAGAACTGCAGTTGTTCGTTGATTGTTTTGCTGGGTATCATCAGATATGGATGGATGAGGAAGACGTGGAGAAAACGGCTTTCATTACACCGTGGGGATGTATTGTTACAAGATAATGTCGTTTGGGTTAAAGAATGTTGGGGCCACCTATATGAGGGCCATGACTACTATATTCCATGACATGATACACAAAGAGATCAAGGTGTATATAGACGACGTCATCATCAAATCCAAGAGAGCCACTGACCCCATAGAAGATCTGAGGAAGTTCTTCAACAGACTAAGAAGGTACACTTTGAAGCTGAATCCTGCCAAGTGTGCATTCGGGGTTCCTACCGGAAAACTACTGGTTCATTGTGAGTCGCCGGGGAATAGAACTGGATCCGTCAAAGGTCAAAGCCATCCAAGAATTGCCACCACCGAAGAAAAAGAAAGAGGTTATGAGTTTCTTGGGAAGACTTAACTACATCAGCCGGTTCATAGCTCAATCCACTGTTATTTGTGAGCCAATCTTTAAGATGTTGAAGAAGGACGCCGCTACCAAATGGACTGATGATTGTCAGAAAGCCTTTGACAGAATCAAGGAATACCTGTCAACACTGCCAGTTTTGGTCCCGCCCGAGCCGGGTAGACCTCTATTACTCTACCTTGCAGTACTGGATGGAGCTTCCGGTTGTGTCCTGGGGGAAGCATGATGAAACAGGAAGAAAGCAGCAGGCCATCTAGTATCTTAGCAAGAAGTTCACCCCGCACAAGGCCCGGTATTTTCTATTGGAACGCACCTGTTGTGCTCTAACTTGGGTAGCTCAGAAGTAGAGGCACTATTCCTGTGCCTATACTACTTATCTCATATGAAGAATGGATCCTTTGCAGTACATCTTTCAGAAGCCCATGCCCACTGGAAAGCTAGCTAAGTGGAAAATCCTGCTGAGTAAATTCGACATTGTTTACGTGACTCAAAAGGCAATCAAAGGACAAGCACTGGCAGATCATCTTGCTGAAAATCCCGTGGATGGAGAATACGAGCCTCTAAAGACGTATTTTCCTGATGAAGAGGTATCTTTCATAGGGGAAGATATTGCAGAATCCTATGATGGTTGGAGAATGATTTTCGACAAAGAAACAAACTTTAAAGGAGTTTTCATAGGAGCGGTCCTAGTATCAGAAACCGGCCAGCATTATCCAGTGTCTGCCAAGCTCAGGTTCCCGTGCACCAACAACATGGCCGAGTACGAAGCCTTCATCTTAGGGCTCAAGCTGTCCATTGACATGAACATTCAGGAATTACTAGTAATCGGAGATTCAGACCTGTTTATACATCAGGTCCGAGAAGAATGGGCAACCAAGAACTCCAAGATACTCCCTTATCTACATCATGTACAGGAGTTGAGGAAGAGGTTCCAAAAGACAGAGTTCCAACTTGTTTCCAGATTTCAGAATGAGTTTGCCGATTCATTGGCTACCCTATCGTCCATGATACATCACCTAGACAAGAATTTCATTGATCCTATTCTGGTAAATATCTATGATCAGCCAGCTTACTGTGCTCATGTAGAAGAAGAAGCAGACGGAAAACCTTGGTTTCATGATATCAAGGAATATTTGACAAAGGGAGAATATCCAGAACTCACAAATCCTACTCATAAGCGCACACTTCGGAGATTATCTAAATTTTTTCATAGCGGAGGAATTCTGTATAGGAGGACTCCTGATTTGGGATTACTAAGGTGTGTCGACGCAAAGGAAGCATCCAGATTATTGGAGGAAATTCATGCGGGGACCTGCGAACCACATATGAACAACTTTGTCTTAGACAAGAAAATACTTCGTGCTGGTTATATTTGGATGACTATGGAAACGGATTGCATCCAGTATGTCCGAAAATGTCATCGCTATCAGATACATGCAGACATGATAAATGTGCCTCCAAACGAGCTTACTGCAACAAGATCGCCATGGCCGTTCGCCGCTTGGGGAATGGATGTTATCGGACCTATCGAGCCTGGTGCATCAAACGGGCATAGGTTCATTCTAGTGGAAATTGATTATTTCACCAAATGGCTTGAAGCAGCATCGTACAAAGCAGTGACTAAGAAAGTGGTAGCAGATTTTGTCCGCGACCGTATTGTTTGTCGGTTCGGAATTCTAGAGTCAATCACCACTAATAATGGTTCCAATCTCAACAGCGACCTGATGAAAGCCATGTGTGAAACCTTCAAGATCAAACACAAGAATTCTACAGCTATACAGACCTCAGATGAATGGAGCTGTAGAAGCCGCCAATAAGAATATCAAAAAGATACTAAGGAAGATGATAGAGAAACATAAGCAGTGGCATGATAAGTTATCATTTGCTTTATTGGGATACCGCACCACAGTTCGCACATCAACCGGGGCAACTCCCTATATGTTGGTTTATGGTACAAAAGCAGTTATTCCCGCCGGGGTAGAAATTCCCTCCTTGAGAATCATACAGGAAGCAGAACTTGACGATGCAGAATGGGTAAGGAGTCGCTACGAGCAGTTAGCTCTTATAGATGGGAAAAGAATGAATGCAGTTTGCCATGGTCAACTTTATCAGAATAGAATGTCTAGAGCCTTCAACAAAAGAGTCAAGCTAAGACAGTTTACACCGGGGCAGCTCGTGTTAAAGAAGATTTTCCCGCATCAAGATGATGCCAAAGGGAAGTTCTCTCCCAACTGGTAAGGTCCATACATGGTTTACCGGTTTCTAACCAGAGGAGCCCTCATACTTGTAGAAATGGACGGTGAAGTTTGGCCGAAGCCGATCAATTCAGATGCAGTGAAGCGATACTATGTGTAACTCTTATGATTTCCTGTATAATGTATTTGAACTACGCCTGACATGATTCCCGTTTAAGAGAGTATACGTAGGCAGCCCTATGGGTTCAGTCACAATTCAATAAAATTTTCATTTCCCCCGCTATTGGAAGCTGGAGCAGAATTTTGAGGAGGACCCTCAAAATTCCGAAGTTGATTTCAGCCATTTATCGCACGCATCCTTTAGAAGCACCAGCCCAGTAAACTAGGGCAGAATTTTAAAGAGGATCCTCAAAATTCTGGAGCGGGAGAGGTTGCAATGTCTTGAACCGCATCGCATTCATCGATCCATCTAAAGAAAACTATTTTAAATTATGTATTTATGTTACATTTTTTCTAAATCATGCATGTCTGGTATCAAAATTGCTTTGTTTAGCAACGCTACCTCAATAATACACAACGCCAAGCAGGACAAGCGAAGCTCATGGGGAAATGAACTAACCTTTTCCCCCCTCCCCCCCTTACAAAACTCACAATATTTCTTTGGATACAGGCACTCAAGTCATAAAATCATCAGATATATCTATACGCTCATACTTTCCGGAAACACAAATCTCGAAATCATCACCTATTTATAGTTGCTATCCATATATGACATCCACAGCAACCACAATATAGCAATCAGCTATCAACTATCATCTATCAGCTAAGAGATTTCATTACTATTCGCCTTTTATCTTCTGCATTACATAAGGCTACCTTTCTGTCTTTCGAGGTTAAGCTCTACCTCCATCTGCATTTTCTGCATTGCATAAGGCTACCTTTCTGTCTTCCGAGACTAAGCTCTGCCTCTATCTGCATCTTCTGCATTGCATAAGGCTACCTTCCTGCCTTCCGAGGTTAAGCTCTACCTCCATCTGCATCTTCTGCATTGCATAAGGCTACCTTTCTGCCTTCCGAGACTAAGCTCTGTCTCCATCTGCATCTTCTGCATTGCATAAGGCTACCTTTCTGCCTTACGAGGTTAAGCTCTACCTCCATCTGCATCTTCTGCATTGCATAAGGCTACCTTTCTGCCTTCCGAGACTAAGCTCTGTCTCCATCTGCATTTTCTGCATTGCATAAGGTTACCTTTCTGCCTTCCGAGGTTAAGCTCTACCTCCATCTGCATCTCCTACATTGCATAAGGCTAACTTTATGCCTTCTGAGATTAAGCACTACCTCCATCTGCATGGCTGAAATACCGCCACCTTATTTCTCTTGCATGGCTTAAATATCGCCAGTCTATCTCTCTTGTATGGCTGAAATACCGCCACCCTTTATTTACGTCTTGCATCGGCTGAAAGATCACCACCTTCTGTATTTTCATGGGCTGTAAGATCGCCAAATTGTCCAAAGGCGTCATTGTTCGGAGGCACCATTTTCATAGCCCGAAAACGCCATGCCATGGCCTGAGGACCCCATTTTATCTTTTGCATATCATTATTCAAAGGCATCATGGTTCGGAGGCATCATCCTCATAGCCCGAGAACATCATTTCATAGCCTGCGAATCCTTTATCATACGCTTCATGGCCTAGGGCATCATGGTCGGAGGACGTCATCCTAACCGTCCAAAGACAATATATATATATATATATATATATATATATATATATATATATATATATATATATATATATATATATATATATATATATATATATATATATATATATATATATATATATATATATATATATATATATATATATATATATATATATATATATATATATATATATATATATATATATATATATATATATATATATATATATATATATATATATATATATATATATATATATATATATATATATATATATATATATATATATATATATATATATATATATATATATATATATATATATATATATATATATATATATATATATATATATATATATATATGTAATACCAGGGATATGTAGGTAGCTCAAAAACCAGAGCTCGGTCAAAACTCTTCAAAATTATTTCATTCGGTCAAAATTGGCCATCATATCTTTACCCGACAACTCTTTCATCCTTCCCGGGTAAAGAGGGACAGCTGTTGATACCCAATTTTTTCCTATGTATTTTTATATACAAAATACTTTCAAAATAGTATATACATACATATATAAGCATGCCCAAGAGTTTTGGTATTTTTTCCTAATTTTTAAAATTTTAAAATCAATTTATTGTCTATTTTTAGCAGTACAAAATCCAATAATTATTCCCAAGAATATAATTTTGGTGAATAACTTATTTTATTCTCATATTTACACCAAAATATAGTTAAGGTGATTTTTGTATATTTTTACAAATTTATTTGGTATTTAAAAGACTAAATTGCATATAATTGCAATTATAGCCTACTTTAAGATTAATAGCATTTTATAATTGTAAAATTGGGTCCAGTATTTTTAAATCAATATTTATATACTATTAATTGTTTCAGTACTTTTAATTTGCTTTTTAAAATCATCTTCACTATTTTTATAAAATAAAAAGGAAAATTGGCTTTTTAATATTTAGCCCCATTTTTATTTCAATAATAGCCCCATTACATTTCAATTGTAGCCCTTAATTTGACTCAATTAAACTAACCCAATTCCAAATAACCCGCCCGGTTCCTACTATTGATCCAGGCCGTTGATCATTTTGATCAACGGCCATAAACCACCCTTACTTTTTTTAACCCCAAACGACTACCCTACCTCATTTCCTATCTCTCAGTTGCCTTTGAAACCTCTCGTCTCTCAAACTCTCTCAAACTCTCTGAAACCCTAACCTCCTTCTACCCCTCTTCAACCACCACTCCACCGGAATCCATGGCTTCTCATGCCATGGATGGTTGATACTCACTCCCCTCCATCAGTAAACCATGGTTGCTCGAAGCTTCGAGACCTGACCTCGATGGTTCTCCTTTAGATCCTTATCAGATCTGTACATCTATGGCTTCTCCGGCCATTACTCCGGTATATTCAAGCACTCTGAGCCTTTTCGACTCAGGATCTGACCTTCCTCAAGACCTTTCTCATTTCTAGGGTTTTCTCTGAAACCCTAAGCTGTCCGAGGTTCTTTACTTGCTTATTTTCTTAGATCTGGAAAATGTCTGTGTTCTATTGAACTTTTTAAAGGTTTTCCCCAAATTCTCTTTTCAAAATCGTTTAATTTCGATTTAGGGTTTCTGAAAGGTTTTTCAAAAGCATCTTTCTGATTCTTTTTGTTCATTCTTTATGTGTGTTTGTCTGTGTTATGCTCGTATGACTTCTTTTACTATGCATGTACTGTTCTTCTACTTCCTTTTTCTACTATACACATTACTCCTGTACTCACATGTTAATCCGTGTTATGTTTTCCTTACTCTTCTACTATATGTGTTTACTGTGAGTTCTTTGATTTTGTTTACTTTATTTAGCTCTATTTGTGTTCTTGCTAAGCATATTTCACCTGCTTTTGTTTGAGCTCGTATCATCTCTTTCTTCTAAACTTGTTTAAACTACGAGTTTTCTCAAACATGTTCTCATGACCTTGAATCAGTTCTATCTATCATGTATGTTTGTTTCTCATAAAGTCTTTGGGAGAGACTTCTGAGCCTCTTTCAATGACCTGCTCTCTCACCTCTATGTCTGACTCAATTCGAAACCCTAGGATTTGGGGGTTTCTTTGGCAAGTGATATTAGGGTTCCACTTTGGGACCCTAGGCTTTCAGACTCACTCTAAGTCTGTAACTGAACTCGATTCCCTTTTGTTTATGACTCTAAGGCTTTCAATGTTAGACTCTTTTTCTGAGTAACCTGACGATTCCTTTCGTTATTGGTATGCTTTATATATGTGAAATTTCTCTTTCAAAAGATTTTTACCAACTGATTGATTGATTCTGAAATCCTTTTAATAAGGCTGACGAATTGTCACTGATTTTTCTTCGATTGAACCTCTTTTACCTTTCTTGACTTGGTTTATTAGAATTGAACCCGTAATTTTGGTTTCATGGCTGTTTGATTGATTCCCTTGCCATATTTGGCACAAACCGTGTACCATTGATGGTTTTCCTTAAATAACTTCTATGTATTTACCCCTTTTGTGCTACTTTGAAAGGTTTTAATTAAAATTTATTTCCTTAACTGGCTTTTACCCATTAAAATCAGAATCTCTTAACCAAAGGGAGATCGATTTCAATGATATTTCCTTGCCTTTCTTACTTGTTTCTCTACACTATAAAAGGGACTACCCTTCTGCACTTTTAAGAGCACTTCGAGTTCAATACCTCGAACAATTGGATTAATACTTTCAACTTACTTACACACTTTATTGCTTTGAGTTCAATACTCTTGCAACATTCTACTCATTTCTGGTATCTTTTGGAACTTTTGCTTGCAACTTGGCTTTTTCAAGACTACTTTTACTTGTTTGTTTTCCTTGAAACTAGTATGTTCTAATTTAGCTTTCCTGCCTCACCCTTATTGTTTATTTACAGTTTTCTGCAATATTGTTTACTTTGTTATTCATGATTAATGTTAACTATGTGTGTTCTTTCCTTGCATCTATTTTCTGTTATGAATCCCTACCCCTGTTCTCTTCTATTTGTTTGAGTTAAGGTTCATGGGCTGGCAGTATCCAAATTACTGCCCAGGTCCAAATCTGATCCTCAATGGATCCTAACTCCCAATTTTGGCTGACAGGCTGGTCAAGGATGTGCCAGCACTCTTAAATTGTTGGGCATGACCACCAGCCTACCATGGCCATTCCTAATCCCCCTCTATGCACATACACTTACTCTTAGATTCTAAGTTCTGTCCCCCTCTTATGACCCATGCTTTGGGACCATGAGTTCCCTCTGAACTTGGACATTTGAGGGCTGACTCTTCGACACTGCACTATAATCTAATTCTGCAATGTGTTTGGTGTGTAAGCACTGGCCTGAGTCCCTTTGAGACTCTTGGGAACTTTGACACATCCCAAATAAGAGAAAGGCTTTTTGGAAAACGGATCCTGGAAGTTGGTTTATCTCATATTGCTAGGTTGTTTGGTTGCAGCTGGAAGTTCTGATGTTTTTTTTGATTCATTCTAGTCTATAATAATTTGTAATAACTATGAGGCTCTAGTGAAAAAGGGGAGGGTCATTTATGTATGCATATGGGTAGACAACATGCTCACAGGGATTACTATTTACAAATTCTGCATTTAAGCATATCATATAGTACTCCTGCCTATAAGTCGTCTCATTATTACATTAGAAACCATGCCTATAAGTTTCTGCATATAGAAATCATGTATAAGTTTCTGCACTTATACATTTAGAAATCCTGCCTATAAGTTATGCATTACACGTAGAAATCTTGCCTATAAGTTGTTTCATTACTGCATTAGAAATCATGCCTATAAGTTTCTGCATATAGAAATCATGACTATAGTTTTGTTTATGCATTTCTGCATATTCATCTGTCGTTAGGCAAATAATCATAGGTTTAATAGTAATCAACTTCATTCTAGATACCATGCCAATAGGGCTCCTGCACTTACATAATCGTTTTAAAATCAATAACGCTTAGAAATCATGCCTATAGGAGCAGCCGTCTGAATCTGATTCGTCTATTTTATCTATAAGTCTAAAATCAGTAGTAATGTTTGTTTAATATCTGCAGAATTTAATTAGTTCTAAAATCAGTAACCCTTCTTTAAAATCAGTATACTTCCACCTAGGTAAGCAGTAGGTAATTGTTTAACTGTATCAGTGTTAATAAATTGCAACCACACAAGGCCTAATTCGGACTCCTTATCTGAGAAATATGTGATGAAGCAACATGTCCTAACGCTTTAAATTTAATTCAGACTATAACCAGTATTTGAAGTCATGCTAAATAATTTGCTCATTTAAGTGAGGAGGCCTGTTTGAGCCCTTAAACTGCTATTTGTTTCCCCTACTTGCTTATGTGTTTTGTTTGTCGCATTAGAATTTTGTCCTTTTAAAACTCTGAAAAGCCCAACCTCCTTCCCTTTAGGACTAGTAGTCCCAAATGTCTCCAGGACTGATAGGATCGGGACGAGTAATAGCATGCAATAAGTAACGACACTATTCCGCGTTTAATACCTTAACGGGATGGGAAAGGGTAGATAGGAACATGATGACTGGTGCGCTAATACCACGTGCGACCCCTTTTTTGAGGAGTGATTGTCGGGTATTGCATTGATGTGATCCATATTGTTTGTAAACCTAGGACCCCTTCCCTTTTACTTGTTATCCCTTTTTTAACTGTCCAGACTATTTGCTTAAGATTTCTGTTTTCTTTATCTTTCTTCAAACTTTCAATTCACTTGCGACATTATGTGTAAATCCCCTTCTATTTGAGACCTTTATTTGCTTACTTGATAGTTAAAGTTACAATTGTAACATGGCGGGGAACCACACTAGTGGATCTTGAGGAGTGCCTAATACTTTCCCCTCGAGATAATTTCTAGCCCTTACCCGAACTCTGGTTTTCCAACTCGAACTCTTCTTTAGTGTCCTAATGCACTTTAATCATTAGGTGACGACTCTTCAACCCAAAAAACTCAATTCCCAAGAGGGAACGAGTTGTCCTCCCAAATGTCATGAACCCGATTTCTCTTTTATTTATAAAATATCCAATAATTATCCTCCAAATTACTTTTGTGATGATTTAGTCATCTAAATTCTTTATTTATGCCAAAATAGTGTTTAAAATAAAATATTATTTTTGAAATAAATTTAAAAAGAAAGTACAACAACAACAACACCCAGTAAAATCCCACAAGTAGGATCTGGGGAGGGTAGTGTGTACACAGACCTTACCCTCGTCTCAAGATAATAAAAAGAAAGTAAGACATATAAATTAAAACTGAGATAGTAGAAGAAATTAATACAAAAATATTGACAATTTTGTATATCAAAGAGCTAGGAAAAAAAATAATTTAAGAGCTATAACACTTCATGGAGCATAAATGAGAAAACTTGATAATCTCGTTCAAATGAAAGCAAGCTAAAGGATGATTCCAAGTAGCAAAACGATAAAGGCAAACAAAACAGTAAACATCATACAAATTGAAAGTCGTTATATTGTCAACTATTTTATATTTCTAAGTGTTGGCTAGCTTAATCTTATGGGAGAATTTGTATCTTAGAATAGTATATGTATTAATATAGTTACTACGGTGGTATGATCTTGTATTGTTTAATTCAGTATTTCATTTTTTTCTTAACCTTTCTACGTTTGTTTCTTAAATAAATAGTCATTTACTTTATCTGAATGTTAATTGATACTCCTCCGTTCCAGTTGATGTGAACCTATTTGATTGGGTACGAAGTTTAGAAAAGATGAAGACTTGGAATTTGTGGTCCTAAAAAAGTTAAAAAGGGGTCCAGAGTATTTGTGTGTTATAAAAACTTCTCATTAAGGGTAGAATAGTAAGTTTAAACTAAATTATTTTCAAATTTAAAAAAGGGTCTTTTTTTTAATGGACAAAAAAAAAATAGGTTCACATAAACTGGAATAGAAAGTATAAATTTTTCAAAGAAATTATTGATGTATTTAATTTTTCAAATTAAATATCTTCACAATGTTGATGGAGTTGTACATTCTTGCATGAATAACTTGTAAAATTCGGACTAAATTATAAGTTGACTATATTGATTGAGGACTTTTATGGACAAAATTTCTTCCTTTATTGTATTAGCTAAATAGGATCAACAAACATCATTTTTATGAACATAATTCTTAATGCAATATTTATGTGATTTCTAAAAAAATTATATTCATTAAGAGTACACCCTAAAACTAATTAAACTAAATCTTGCATGCGCTGATGACAGATATTTAGGAGCGTAACATTAAACTTGTCGCTCGTGGGGCCGTCTCTTGAATACTCCACATAAAATTAGTTTAAGCGGCCAAAGAGATCTTTTGAGACGAATTTACTAGAGTGGCTCTTTTGAATGAATTTCTATGGCTTCCATGAAAATTTTGTCTCTCTTGAAATCAGGCGTTAATGGTTCAACATCACTAAAGCAATGCAAACTTTTGCACCAAAAGATTGTTACTTTAGGCTTAGAAAGCAGCATTATTTTTTCCAAGAATCTAATTAACCTATACATCTCTTGCCAAGATTTCCATTCTGCTAAGCTAGTTTTTCAAAATCTTGAAAACCCTCTTGATATCACTTTGTGGAATGGTCTAATGTCTGATTATACCAAGAACCATTTGTTCAATGAAGCTCTTGAGCTCTTTGAGAAGCTGTTGCACTTCCCATATCTCAAAGCTGATAGTTACACCTTTCCTAGTGTTCTCAAGGCTTGTGGTGGTTTAGAAAAAGTCCAATGGGGTCAAATGGTACATGCTCATCTGATTAAATGTGGGCTTTTATCAGATGTTGTTGTGACAAGTTCACTGATCAGTATGTACGCGAAATGCGGCTTGTTCGGTTCGGCTATACAGCTGTTTGATGAAATGCCTGAAAGAGACGTTGCGTGTTGGAATACTATGATTTCATGCTACTATCAAAGTGGGAAATTTGCCAAAGCGCTTGAGTTCTTTGAGAAAATGAAGGGTTTGGGATATTCGCCTAATTCGGTTACGTACACAGCTGCAATCTCGTCATGTGCGAGGCTTTTGGATATGGAAACAGGGGAGAGAATTCATCAGCAATTAGTGAATGATCATTTTTCATTGGATGGTTTTGTAAGTGCTGCTCTTGTAGACATGTATGGGAAATGTGGCTGGTTAGAGAAGGCTAAAGAAATCTTTGAGCAAATCCCTGTCAAGAGTTTGGTTTCCTGGAATTCCATGATATCTGGGTATAGTTTGAGAGGTGATACCAGATCATGCATTGAGCTTTTAAGAAGGATGAGCAAAGAAAACACGAGACCGTCAACTGTGACTTTAAGCAGCTTATTAATGGCATGCTCTAAATCCGCTCAATTGCAGCACGGGAAGTTTCTTCATGCATATATAATTCGAAATAAAATAAGATCTGATGTCTTTCTTAATGCTTCACTTGTTGACTTATATTTCAAATGTGGGAGAGTTGAGACTGCCCAAAATGTCTTTAGTAAGATCACAAAGAAGAGTGTGGAAGCTTGGAATGTAATGATCTCCGGATATGTGTCAGCTGGATACTACTTGGAGGCTCTTGACATCTATAATGACATGAAGTTGGCAGGGATAAAACCTGATGCAATCACTTTGACGAGTGCCTTGGTATCTTGTTCACAGTTGGCTGCCTTAGAACAGGGCAAGGAGATCCACAAGTGTATCATTGACAATAGGTTTGAATCCAATGAAACTGTTATGGGATCATTGCTTGATATGTATGCTAAATGTGGTGTCGTAAGTGAAGCTTCTCAAGTCTTTGATGAGTTGCCTGAGAGAGATCTGGTATCATGGACTACAATGATTGTGGCATATGGATCTCATGGCCAAGCTTTTGAAGCTTTAAAACTCTTTAATGAAATGCTGCATTCTAATGTAAAACCCGACAGAGTTGCATTCCTTGCAGTAATTTCTGCATGTGCTCATGCAGGATTAGTGGATGAAGGTTGTCATTATTTTAATTTAATGGTCAGTGTTTGTGACATCCAACCATCAGCTGAAGAGTACTCATGTCTTATTGACCTTCTTGGGCGTGCTGGAAGATTGCGTGAAGCCTATGCAATTGTACAGAGCAACCCACACGTCAGGGACGATGTTGAGTTGTTAAGCACATTATTTTCTGCATGCCATTTGCACGAGGATCGAGAGATTGGAGAAGAAATTGCAAAGGTACTTACTCAAAAGGACGTGGATGATCCATCGACTTATGTTGTTTTTGAAAAAATGTATGCTTCGCAGAACAAATGGAATGAGGTACGCAGGTTGAGAATGAAGATGAAGGAGCTAAGGTTGAGGAAAAAACCTGGATGTAGTTGGATTGAAGTAGACAAGAGGATTCTAACTTTCTTGGCAAATGATAAATCATTCCCATTAGTAGACAATGTTTATCAATGTCTATGCTTAATTTATAGTGACATGGAAAACTATGAATGCTTTAGTCTTAATAGCAAGGGAGATGAATACTACTCACAGCCAGCAACTTGACCACACCAATCTCCTTGTTCATGATAGTTTTGATAGTATTAAACTTTTTCGTTGACAGAAAATACTAAACTCTTTTAGTTAAATAATTAATTGTATGAATAATTAAACAAAACTTTTTAAGAATTTAAAACTCAAATCCAAACCCCCTCCCTGGATTTTTCTTCCACGTTCCTCTTCCCCGTTAGTCTTCTTGTCAAGAGCGACAAGCCATCTTCTCTGTATAAGAACTCAATGTAGGTGCTTTCCTATATATTTTTTTCTTTTTTTTTCTTTTTCTTGTCAACCATTTTCTTTTTTCAAGCATAGATGGAAAAATCAATATGCCGAAACACCAAACCTAGGGCAACTACGACATCTAAGTTTAGAATATGATAGCTTATGGAGCGTCTTTTATCCCCTTAAGTAGAAGCATTTAAAATATTGTATACGGTCAAAATCGGGCTCGTCTATAACATAGTAGATTAGGCTCGGAACACGAGGGACTGAAGATCGACCCCAAGTCCCACCAGACCAGAGCCCGAAGTTAGAATGTCTATCTTCGAGAACATTGAGACTGTAATCCCGAAATCGACCCTGACCCCGCACGAGCTCGAAGAAACATTGTTAAGGTACCAACATAAGATCGAAATATCTGTGACTGGTCGGATATTACGGTGGGAATCTCAGCACGTATCAAAGAGCCAACAATCAGCAAATCAAGAGATTTTATATAAAGGGGGTTTGATAATTCATTTAGACACATTGTAACACGCACTCAGAAGCAATATACTGTTATTTTTCTCTTTAAGCTCTTATTCAACTGTGTTTTGTGACCAATCGAAGTGTATCTTGTTCAAGGGTGGCTAATCCCCAGGGGTGTAACTGTTCAATTCGTGCGGTTTGAATTTATTTTATCATTGTCTATTTCAATTGCATTTTAATTTATTGTTTTATGTCAATTTAATCCATGTATCCTTAAAGCCATTTATAAATTTAATTGTTATCCGATTTTGAGGGTAAACAAATATCATCTAAGTTTAAAATATCTTTTATAGTTAAAGATGCAGCATCTAGATGTCAAAATTCATATTTTTTCTATCTTAAACGAGAAAAAAAACTTTATAACTTCTTTCAACTGGAACTGCGTTCCTTTACCCTAGCTATATTTGAAAATATCAATGCAACTGTTAAGCTTAATTGATATGGAATATTTGAATAGATAAAAGTAACTTTACATTATGAATCCAACAAATAATATTGGATTGTAGATAGACAAATGACGTAACAAAAATTAGGCAAAACTTTACGGAGGTTTTTGAAGAATGTTAGAATGATTGTAAGAGCAAAATGTGCAAATATAAATTAAAGACTGACTTTTATCAAATATTTTTAATGAATAAGAATTAGCAGTGTTGTTAATCATTGTTGTTATTTGTGATCACTAGTTTTTAAAATGAATTTTGCGTTATGAGGCCTTAAAAACCTCTTTCAGCATCACCTTGATTTGCATGTGTAGTCCGGGCGCGTAGCCGAAAAGCTATTATGTGAAAATCTGTGAAAAATGTTAAATTTTTTACTTAAAATGCATTTAAGTTGACTTCGGACAACATTTTGGGTAAATGGACCCCGGACCCGGAAAAATATGGGACTTGGGCGTATGCCCGGAATCGAATTCCGAGGTCCCAAGCCCGAGAAATGAATTTTTAAAGAAAATTATTTTCTGAAAATTTCTATGAGTTGTGGAAATGAAATGCATTTAAAAATTGATGGTATCGGGTCCCTATTCTGGTTCCGGGGCCCGGTACAGGTCTTATATGTGCAATAAGATAAGTTTGTGAAATTTGGTAAGAAACGGATGTCATTTGACGTGATTCGGACCTTAAATGCAAAATTTGATGTTTTAAGAAGTTTTGAAGTATTTCATTGATTTTGAGGTTTAATTCATTGTTTAAGGGGTTATTTTGGCGATTTGATCGCACAGATAAGTTCATATGATGTTATTGAGTTAGTATGTATGTTTGGTTTGGAGCTCCGAGGGTTCAGGTGACTTTCGGAAAGATTTTGAACTCATAAAATCTGAAGGTTTTGGCTGTTCAGTGCCCAGGGATTTTGTTCTTTGCGTTCGCGTGATCCCTCTCGCGAACGCGTAAGGCAAATTTCCCAGGTGCCAGATTTCTTCTTCACGAACGCGAAGCTTGAGACACGAACGCGAGGCTGAGGGGGGAGTACCCTTCGCGAACACGTCCAGGTACCCGCGAACGCGTAAGGTTGAAGGCCTGGGGGGAGGGTTCACATTTTGTTCTGCGCGAACGCGGCCACTGGCCCGCGAACGCGAAGGCTCGAGGCGTCAAAGCTCCGCGAACGTGAGCCCAATGTCGCGAACGCGAAGGTCACTGAGGTCTAACTCATCGCGAACGCGTCAGGCCTATCGCGAACGCGATGAAGGCCTGTCCAGTGATATTAAAACAGAAGCCAAAATGGGATTTAGCCAAAATTTCATAACTTCTTCTTCTCAACTCCAAATTGGGCGATTTTTGAAAGGGGATTTCACCACCAATTCATAGGTATGTAATCTTAGACTCATTTTCTTCAATTTCCATTAGCACCCATTAGATTTCTAGGCTTAAATCATGTTCTTAAGGGTAGAAAATTAGGGATTTGGGTAGAGTTAGGGCTTTTTGAATAATTGTGATTTAGACCTCATTTTGAGGTCGAATTTTGGAACTAATTGTATATTCGGGATCGTGGGTGAATGGGTGATCGGGTTTTGGTCCGAATCTTGTATTTTGACCAAGCGGGCCCGGGGCCAATTTTTGACTTTTTGGGAAGAATGATGGGAAAACTATAATTAAGCATTGGAATTGGATTGTTTAGTGTTTATTGATGTTATTAAGTCGATTATGTCTAGATACGATTGGTTTGGAGCCGAATTCAAAAGGAAAAGCGGTGTTTGAGGCTTGAGTTGGCCGTAGAAGTTCGAGGTAAGTGTTTGGTCTAACCTTAGCTTGAGGGATTAGGAGTTGTGTCCTATTTGCTACTTGCTTCTTGTTGTGTACGACGTATAGGCATGGTGACGAGTATCTATACGTTGGTGTCGAGCATGACCGTGAGTCTTAAATTGTAATTTATTGTATTCTTAAATACTACTTCGAATGCTTAAGTTGATGATTCTCTGTATTGAGCAAGGATTATGAATATTCTCGTGGAAAATTACTTATGACTGAGTATTGGTGTTAGTTGAGGTAGTTAGATGTTGGAATAAGTTTGGTTATAGCAGTTTCTCCCTTGTCGGGATGTAGTTACTTATACTGTCGATTCCCTTGCCGGGATAGTGTAGTTCTTTATTGATCCCTTGTCAGAACTCTTGTTATGATTATTGTTGATAGTATATGTGGATCGGGTTGCGCGCCAAAACAATGATATATTTGGATCGGATTGCACGCCGCAACCATATTATATTTGGATCGGGTTGCATGCCACAACAATATTGTATGTGGATCGGGTTGCACGCCGCAATAATGATATAATTGGATCGGGTTGCGCGCCGCAACAATGATATAATTGGATCGGGTTGCACATCACAATAGTGATAAATGGTATAGATCGGGTTGCACGCCGCAACAATGTTGTTATGTGTTGGGATCGGGTTGCGCGCCGCAACAAGTGATGATCTAAAGTGTTTATAGATTGGTTGTAGGTTCCTTATTATTTTGTTGTAAATTCTATGTTGTCCCTATGTCTTTTCTTGATTTACTATTGATATTGATATACCCCCGCAGCATGTACCCCCTCCCATCTTTACTTGTTTATTCCTGTTTTATTTTCTGCTATATATCATATAACTGCACAGGTTTATTGGTAGTCTGGTCCTAGCCTTGTCACTACTTCGCCGAAGTTAGGCTAGGCACTTACCAGCACATGGGGTCGGTTGTGCTGATGCTATACTCTGCAGTATGTGCAGATCCCAAAGCAGCTTTTGGAAAGTAGCATTTGGGGTGGTTGCCTTCAGTCCAGCTAGAGATCCCGAGGTAGTCCTGCAGGCGTCCGCATGCCCGACATTCTCTTCTATCTTATTATGTACTCTGTTTTCATTTGATTTCGAGACAGGCTGTATTTCTTTCAGACCTTTGTCGTAGTAATCATAGACAGTCCGTGATATTGTGACATCGGATTCCGGGTAGAGGTGTATGTTGGCATAGTAGTACTGGCTTTGGTTATTTTATCAATTTAAGTCTTCCGCTTGTTTTATTTATCATTAATATTCAATATTAATTACCTGTTAATCTCAGTTGTTAAAAAGGGATAAAATGATAGGGTTAGTGGTTCTTCATTTGCGTGGCTTGCCTAGCTTCTACGAATAGGCGCCATCACGACTCCCGATGGTGGAAAATCCGAATCGTGACAAGTTGGTATTAGAGCTCTAGGTTACATAGGTCTCACAATTTACAGACAAGCTTAGTAGAGTCTGAGGGATTGGTACGGAGACGTCTGTATATATCCCCTAGAGGCTACAGAGTTAGGAAATACTTCACATTTATTCTTTCTTGTCATGCCGTTTGGTTTCCCAATGCTAATTGAATTTCTACTATGTTCTTTCACAGATGGAGAGAACACGCGCTTCCTCATCCACCGATCAGTAGCCCGAGCCCCCAACAGCAGCTCCTACGAGGGGCAGAGGTCGAGGCCATGCTAGAGGCCGAGGTAGGGGCAGAGCTCAGCCTAGAGCAGCAACACCAGCGGCGGAGCCTCAAGTTGACTTTAATGATGAGGTACCGGCCCAAACAGTTTCAGTGGGCCCAGCTCAAGTCCTAGAGGGGTTTATTGCTACCCCAGTACTCCAGGACACTCTGGTCCGTCTATTTGGCCTTATAGAGAGTGTCACGCGGGCAGGCTTGCTTCCTGTAGCACCAGCCGTCTCTCAGGTTGGAGGAGGAGCCCAGACTTCTACTACTCACACTCCGGAGCAGATGGCTTTCCAGTTTCAAACTCCAGCAGTTTAGCCAGTTGGAGCAGTTCAGCCAGGTGTGGTAGCTCAGGCCGGTGATGGAGCAACTATGTCTGTCGATGCTTTGTGGAGATTGGACAGGTTCACCAAGATCATCCCTACTACTTTCAGCAGTGCATCTTCTGTGGGTCCACGGGATTATCTAGACAGCTGTCGTGAGGTTCTCAGGAACATGGGGATAGTTGAGATCAATGGGGTTGATTTTGCTACTTTTCGTTTGTCTGGATCCGCCAAGACTTGGTGGAGAGATTATTGCTTGGCTAGACCAGCCAGATCACCAACCTTGACTTGGGAGCAGTTTATTCAGCTATTTCTGGAGAAGTTTCTTCCCATCACTCAGAGAGAGGCCTATCGTAGGCAGTTTGAGTGTCTCCAGCAGGGTTCTATGACTGTTACCCAGTATGAGACCAAATTCATCGACTTGGCTCGTCATGCTCTTATCATACTTCCCACCGAGAGAGAGAGGGTGAGGAGGTTCATTGATAGACTTATTCAGCTGATTCGTCTTCAGATGGCTAGGGAGGCTGGGAGTGAGATATATTTTGCAGGAGGCGACCAATGTGGCCCGGAGAGTCGAGATGGTTCTATCGTAGGGAGGTGGTCATGGGTCGGACAAGAGGCCTCGTCATTAAGGCAGATTCAGTGGTGCCTCGTCTGGAGGCTGGGATTCGTATGGTAGAGGCCATCCTCCTAGGCCCTTTCACTCAGCACTTCAGGTATCTTACAGTGCTTCAGGTGGCTGTGGTTCTCATATGCATTATTCTGATTAGCAGCCTTACAGCACACCACCAGCTCCTATCAGTGCAGCACCGCTCCAGAGTTTTCGGGGTGGTCATTCAGGTTGCCAGGGTTAGTCTCAATTTCCTTAGCCGCAGCACTTAGGTATATGTTTTGAGTGTGGCGAGTATGGTCATATCAGAAGGGCTTGTTCGAGATTTATGGGTACTCAGTCGCAGCAGCAGGGTTCCCGTGCTATGGTTCAGGCACCAGGTGTTCCACAGCCTGCCCAGCCAGCTAGAAGTGGGGGTAGAGGTGCTAGAGGTGGAGCTAAGACCGCTAGAGGTGGAGGCCAGCCCGCTGCAGGCCGTCCCAGAGATATAGTCCAGGGTGGTAGGGCCTAGCCCCGATGTTAAGCTCTTCTAGCCAGGCCTGAGGCTGAGTCTTTCAATGCAGTTATCATAGGTACTGTTCTAGTTTGTGGCCGAGATGCTTCAGTTTTATTTGATCCAGGGTCTACATAATCCTATGTGTCATCTTATTTTGCACCGTATCTGGTTTACCTCGTTTAGAGTGGAGAAGGACTCCTGGTTATTTTACCCGTAGTGTTATCTCGTATGTGAAGGATCAACGTATAGTCGAGAAGGGGTGTTTGGCCTATTTGACATATGTTCATGATTCTAGTGCCGAGGTTCCTTCCATTGATTCAGTGCCTGTTGTTCGAGAGTTCCCCGAGGTATTTCTTTCAGACCTACCGGGTATGCCACCTGACAGGGATATTGACTTTTGCATTGATTTGGCTCCGGGCACTCAACCCAGCTATCCTGCCGTATCGTATGGCCCCGCCTGAGTTGAAAGAGTTGAAGGAGCAGTTGCAAGACTTGCTTGGAAAAGGTTTTATAAGACCCAGTGTTTCGCCTTGGGGTGCGCCGGTGTTGTTTGTTAAGAAGAAGGATGGGTCAATAAGAATGTGTATTGATTACTGGCAGCTGAACAAGGTTACAATCAAGAATAAGTATCCGTTACCGAGGATTGATGATTTGTTTGATCAACTTCAGGGTGCCAAGGTATTTTCGAAGATTGACTTGAGATCTGGCTACTATCAATTGAGGATTAGGGCATTCGATGTCCCTAAGACAGCTTTCCGCACTCGATACGGGCATTATGAGTTTTTGGTGATGTCATTCGGGTTGACAAATGCCCCAGCAGCCTTTATGGATTTGATGAACCGAGTGTTCAGGCCTTACTTGGATTCGTTGTAGTCTTCATTGATGATATTTTGATATATTCCCGCAGCCAGGAGGAGCATCTTCGTGTGGTTCTTCAAACTTTGAGGGATAGTCAATTATATGCTAAGTTTTCGAAATATGAGTTCTGGTTGAGTTCAGTTGCATTCCTGGGTCATGTTGTATCGGCAGAGGGTATTAAAGTTGATTGGAAGAAGATTGAGGCAGTCAAGAACTAGCCTAGACCAGCATCAGCTATAGAGATTCAGAGATTGTTGGGATTGGCAGGCTATTATCGTCGGTTTGTAGAGGGGTTCTCGTCTATTGCAGCCCCGATGACCAGGTTGACCCAGAAGGGTGCCCAGCTTAGATGGTCTGACGAGTGTGAGGCGAGCTATCAGAAGCTCAAGACAGCTTTGACTACAACACCGGTGTGGTTTTGCCCACAAGTTCAGGGCCTTATACAGTTTATTGTGATGCATCTCGTATTGGACTTGGTGCGGTGTTGATGCATGATGGCAAGGTCATTGCTTATGCTTCGCGGCAGTTGAAGATTCATGAGAAGAACTATCCGGTTCATGATTTGGAGTTAGCAGCCATTGTTCACGCGTTGAAGATTTGGAGGCATTATCTGTATGGCGTGGCATGTGAGGTATTCACGGATCACAAGAGTCTGCAGTATTTGTTCAAGCAGAAGGAATTGAATTTGAGGCAGAGAAGGTGGTTGGAGCTATTAAATGACTATGATATCGCCATCTTATATCATCTAGGAAAGGCCAATGTGGTGGTCGATGCTCTGAGCAGGAAGTCAGCCAGTATGAACAGTCTTGCTTATATTCCGGTCGATGAGAGGCCGTTTGCTTTGGATGTTCAGGCTTTGGCCAATCAGTTCGTGATGTTGGATTTTTCTGAGCCTAGTCATATGTTAGCTTTCACAGTCGCACGTTCTTCTTTAATGAAGTGTATCCGTGATCGGTAGTATGATTATCCCCACTTGTGTGTCCTTAGAGACACGGTGCAGCACGGAGGTGCCAAGAAGGTTACCTTAGGTGATGATGGAGTTTTGAGATTGCAGGGTCGAGTTTGTGTGCCTAATGTGGATGGACTCTGAGAGTTGATTTTAGAGAAGGCCCATAGCTCCCAGTACTCTATTTACCCGGGCACCGCAAATATGTATCAGGATTTACGGCAGCATTATTGGTAGAGGAGAATGAAGAAAGATATCGTTGCATATGTGGCTCAGTGTTTGAATTGTCAGCAGGTTAAGTATGAGCATCAAAGGCTTGGTGTTTTTTCTAGAAAATTGAGATTTCTGAGTGGAAGTGGGAGCGTATCACGATGGACTTCGTTGTTAGACTCCCACGGACTCAGAGGAAGTTCGATGTAGTGTGGGTTATTGTTGATAGGCTGACCAAGTCAGCGCATTTCATTCCTGTGGAAGTCTCCTATTCTTCCAAGAGGGTAGCTGAGATCTATATCCGGGAGATTTCTCGTCTTCATGGTGTGCCTGAGTCTATTATTTCGGACAGAGGTACGCACTTTACCTTGCATTTCTGGAGAGCAGTTCATCGCGTTGGGCACACGGTTGAGTTGAGCACAATATTTCATCCTCAGACGGACGGATAATCCGAGAGGACTATTCAGATTTTGGAGGATATGCTCCGAGCTTGTGTCATTAACTTTGGAGGCTCGTGGGATCAGTTTTTGCCTTTAAAGAGTTTTCCTACAACAACAACTACCAGTCGAGTGTTTAGATGGCTCCTTATGAAGCTTTATATGGCAGGCGGTGTCAGTCTCCGGTTAGATGGTTTGATCCGGGGGAGGCTCGGTTGTTGGGTACAGATCTGGTTCAGGATGCCTTGGACAAGGTCAAAATTATTCAAGATAGGCTTCATACAGCTCAGTCCAGGCAAAAGAGCTATGCCGACCGCAAGGTTCGAGATTTGGCTTTCATGGTCGGTGAGCGGGTATTGCTTCGAGTGTCGCCTATGAAGGGCGTGATGAGATTTAGGAAGAAGGGCAAGCTTAGACCTAGGTTCATTGGCCTTTTGAGATTTTTGATCGAGTAGGAGAGGTGGCTTATAGACTTGCATTGCCGCCGAGGTTATCAGCTGTGCATCCAGTGTTTCATGTGTCCATGCTTCGGAAATATCACGGTGATCCATCACACGTGTTAGATTTCAGCACTGTCCAGTTGGACAAGGACTTGTCTTATGAGGAGGAGCCGGTAGCTATTCTAGACCGGCAGGTTCATCAGTTGAGATCGAAGAGTTTTCCTTCTGTTCATGTTCAGTGGAGAGGTCAGCCTGCTGAGGCATCGACCTGGGAGTCCGAGTCTGATATGCGGATCCGTTATCCCCATTTTTTCCCCGACTCAGGTACTTTCTTCTTATGTCCGTTCGAGTACGAACGATTGTTTTAGAGGTGGAGAATGTGATGGCCCAAAAGGTTATCACTTGTTTTTAAAATGCATTCTGCGTTCCGAGGCCTTAAAATCCTCTTTCAGTATCACCTCGATTTGCGTACATAGTCCGGACACGTAGTCAGAAAGCAATTATGTGAAAATCAATGAAAAGTGTTACAATTTTGACTTAAAATGCATTTAAGTTGACTTTGGTCAACATTTTAGGTAAACGGACCCGAACCCATGATTTAACAGTCTCGGAGGGTCCGTGGAAAAATATGGGACATGGGCGAATGCCCGGAATTAAATTCTGATGTCCCAAGCCCGAGAAATGAATTTTTAAAGAAAATTGTTATCTGAAAATTTCTATGAGTTTTTGAAATGAAATGCATTTAGAAAATGATGGTATCGGGCCCGTATTCTGGTTCCGGAGCCTGGTACAGGTCTTATATGTGCAACAAGATAAATCTGTGAAATTTGGTAAGAGTCGGATGTCATTTGACGTGATTCGGACCTTAAATGCAAAATTTGATGTTTTAAGAAGTTTTGAAGTATTTCATTGATTTTGAGGTTTAATTCGTTGTTTAAGGGGTTATTTTGGCGATTTTATCACGCGGATAAGTTCATATGATGTTATTAAGTTAGTACGTATGTTTGGTTTGGTGCCCCGAGGGCTCGGGTGAGTTTCGGAAAGATTTGAACTCATAAAAGCTGCAGGTTTCTGGCTGTTCAGGTGCCAGATTTCTTCTTCACAAACGCGAAGCCTGATACGCGAACGCGAGGCAGAGGGGGGAGCACCCTTTGCGAACGCGTCCAGGTACCTGCGAACGCGTAAGGTTAAAGGCCTGGGGGAAGTGTTCACATTTTGTTCTTCGCGAACGCGAAGGCTCGAGGGGTCAAAGCTCCGCGAACGCGAGCACAATGTCGCGAACGCGAAGGTCACTAAGGCCTAACTTATCGCGAACGCGACAGGCCTATCGCGAACGCGGTGAAGGCCTGTCCAGTGATTTTAAAATAGAAGCCAAAACGGGATTTAGCCAAAATTTCATAACTTCTTCTTCTCAACTCCAAATTGGGCGATTTTTGAAAGGGGATTTCACCACCAATTCATAGGTATGTAATCTTAGACTCATTTTCTTCAATTTCCATTAGCACCCATTAGATTTCTAGGCTTAAATCATGTTCTTAAGGGTAGAAAATTAAGGATTTGGGTAGAGTTAGGGCTTTTTGAATAATTGTGATTTAGACCTCATTTTGAGGTCGAATTTTGGAACTAATTGTATATTCGGGATCGTGGGTGAATGGGTGATCGGGTTTTGGTCCGAATCTTGTATTTTGACCAAGCGGGCCCGGGGTCAATTTTTGACTTTTTAGGAAGAATGATGGGAAAGCTATAATTAAACATTGGAATTGGATTGTTTAGCGTTTATTGATGTTATTAAGTCGATTGGTTTGGAACCGAATTCAAAAAAAAAAGCGGTGTTTGAGGCCTGAGTTGGCCGTGGATTAGGCGTTGTGTCCTATTTGCTACTTGCTTCTTTTTGAGTACGACGTATAGGCATAGTGACGAGTATCTATACGTTGGTGTCGAGCATTACCATGAGTCTTAAATTGTAATTTATTGTGTTCTTAAACACTACTACGGATGCTTAAGTTGATGATTCTCTGTATTGAGCAAGGATTATGAATATTCTCATTGAAAATTACTTATGACTGAGTATTGGTGTTAGCTGAGGTAGTTAGATGTTGGAACAAGTTTGGTTATAGCTGTTTCTCCCTTGCCGGGACGTAGTTACTTATACTGTCGATTCCCTTGTCGGGATAGTGTAGTTCTTTATTGATCCCTTGTCGGGGCTCTTGTTATGATTATTGTTGATGGTATATGTGGATCGGGATGCACACCGCAACAATGATATATTTTGATCGGGTTGCACACCGCAACAATATTATATTTTGATCGGATTGCACGCCGCAAGAATATTATATGTGGATCGGGTTGCACATCGCAATAATGATATAATTGGATCGGGTTACGCGCCGCTACAATGATATAAGTGGATCGGATTGCACATCACAATAGTGATAAATGGTATGGATCAGGTTGCACGTCGCAACAATTTTGTTATGTGTTAGGATCAGGTTGCGCGCCGCAACAAGTAATGATCTAAAGTTTTTATAGATTGGTTACATGTTCCTTATTGTTCTGTTGTAAATTCTAAGTTGTCCCTATGCCTTTTCTTGATTTGCTGTTGATATTGATACACCCCTGCAGCATGTACCCCCTCCCATCTTTACTTGTTTATTCCTATTTTATTTTCCGTTGTATATCATATAACTGCACACGTTTATTTGGTAGTCTGGCCCTAGCCTTGTTACTACTTCGCCGAGGTTAGGCTAGGCACTTACCAACACATGAGGTCGGTTGTGTTGATACTACACTCTGCACTATTTGCAGATCCCGGAGCAGCTTTTGGACAGTAGCATTTGGGGTGGCTGCCTTCAGTCCAGCTAGAGATCCCGAGGTAGTCCTGCAGGCGTCCGCAGGCCCGGCGTTCTCTTCTATCTTATTATGTACTCTGTTTTCATTTGATTCCGAGACAGACTGTATTTCTTTCAGATCTTTGTCGTAGTAATCATAGACAGTCCGTGATATTGTGACATCGGATTCCGGGTAGAGACGTATGTTGGAAAAGTAGTACTGGCTTTGGTTATTTTATCAATTTAAGTCTTCCGCTTGTTTTATTTATCATTAATATTCAATGTTGATTACCTGTTAATCCCAGTTGTTAAAAAGGGATAAAATGAAAGGGTTAGTGGTTCTTCATTTGCGCGGTTTGCCTAGCTTCTACGAGTAGGCGCCATTAAGGGTGTACAAAGAAAACCGACAAACCGTACCAATCCGATAATCCAAGTCAAACCGAGAAAAAAAACCCGAGTGGTTGGCTTGATTTGGTTTGGTGTTGGAAAAAAAAAACCCGACCATAATTGGTTTGGTTTGGTTTTAACTAAAGAAAGTCAAACCGAAACCAAACCAACCCGACATTATATATATAGAAGTTTTAGATATATTTAATATATAAATATATTTATTGTGATGTAATTTATAAATATTTCTTAAAAAATTTCATAATTTTATCTTTTAAGGTATTATTTTAATGTTGGACTTAGAACTTTTGACTATTCCAATAAGTTTTATAGCCATTAATATTAGTAAATTAAATAATGCTAACAAAAGCCCAAACCAAAATCAAATCAATACTAATGCTAACAAAAAATATTTAATTCAATAGTCAATACTACGAACGAGAATGTATTGAATATTTATTTTTTGTTTTGCAATAATTTATATAAAAATATATAACCTATTTTTATCTTTTCTTTAGCGTTTAGTCATGTAATTAATACTTTCTTATTAGTCTACTTACTTTAGTATAACTTAGCACTTTTAGATTATATTTATTTTTATTATGGTTTTTTAATTAGCAATATTCTTATTACATAATTTTATTGTCTTTATCGTTGAATATTTTAGGATAATGCCATAACACATCTCATATTTTGTATTATTTTCTTGGAAAATACTTTATACAGTTGTATCTTACAAGGATTAAAGAAATATTTGAGTACAAGTTATATGTTTTGTTCTACGAAAATTTTACCGGAAAAAAACTCTGAAAAACCCAAAAACCCGAGAAAAACCGAGATTGAAAATCCGACTTTTATTGGTTTGGTTTAGTCTTTAGATTTAGTAACCCGACGCAATTGGTTTGGTTTGGTAATCGTAAAATCCGAACCAACCCGACCTATGTACACCCCTAATCGCCATCACGACTTCCGAAGGTGGGAAATCTGGATCGTGACATTATTGTAAAGAAATTATTGAGTAGAAGTGGAAATTACAGACCACATCAAATTTCTCGAGCCTAAGAGAAGTGTCAACGTCAAGAATTACAATAGAGTTCCAAAACTGAGAAGTAAACTATAGGGAAGACATGAGACTTGGAATGATCCAAATTAAAGCACTCCATTATCATTACATCACAAACAGAGGATTATGATTGTTATAAACACTACATCATTTATCTATCTTCCTCTTCTTCACAAACAAAATAAATGTCTATAGCCCAAAATTAACACAACGAAACGCGAAAAGTGAACAAAACCATAAAACTTAAATCACCCAAACTTGATCATAAATTTTCTGACAAGGATATCAAAATCAAAACTTACTTACTGGTAATTATCAGTCCAACTTTTACTATAAAAACAGAAATAAGAAATTACCACTTCATTGCTCTTGTATATTCAAATCGAAAGAATCTTTAATTTGAAGAAGGTCCTCCCAAATTATAATTATAATAGTGAAGAGGAAGCGCTCCAAATTGGTGCAAAACATCATGAGAAGAATTGGCCAAATCATCAGCTCTTTTCAATAAATTGTTCTTCAATACTTCCATGGAAGCCATGCATTCTTGGAGTTCTTGCAACCCTAAATTGTCCAAAGACAAATCTTCCCACCAATTATTAGTCCCACTATCACCAACACTCACAGCTTTCTCCTTGTCCAAAATTCCCATTGCTTCCAAATACTTCTTCTTACTTTCTTCTTCAATTTGAAGCCTAAGAGCGGCACTAAACCCGTCTTCATCACGCCCTCCTGTTTCGTAGCGATTGATAACAGAGTCCACACAAGGGTTTCCAAAGGAATAGACTTTACCAGCAGGAGATTCAACAATGACAGCAACTTCAGCGCCGCACAATGCGCTCAGTTCGCTCGCTTTCTTGAACACCCCCGCCCGCCGCTTCGAGAACGTCACTTGTAAACTGTTTCTGTTTGCTATTTTCTCTATTCTGATCTTTTGCCGTCCTTTGCTCCTTTTCTTGATTTCCTTTTCCCAATCCTCATTCTCATTCTTCTTCTCCATTCTTGTTTCTGTTACTCACCGGGATCTTCTAATTTGCTTTTCTTGGAGACTTGGTTTTTTGAGACTAAATATAGAACGATTAATCATAGAAAGGAGAAGAACAATTATAGGAGAAAGTAATTTTACTTCATTAAATTTGGTAACCAAATCTTCCCTACAGCGTGGCGATATGGCATCGCTGACTCATTGACTGGTGCTTTGACCGCTAGGAAAGTAATTAATTCAACACGGATTTAACCTGTGCCGCACCATCAACACTAGTATAATTTAACTTATCAATAAATATTTACTATTAAATAATATTACTTATAATTACCTTTTAAATATTATAATTATGTAAATATTTTTTACCAGTATCCATTTTTGTGCCATTAATATTATCACTTCAACCGTCATCATTAACCTTGAAACACACCCTTGCATTAACGAAATAAATGTTTAAGTAACAAATATAAATAAAGCTATTTGACGCATGATGTTTGGCTAAAAATTCATGTTTTTATATATGAATTGCCTTATATTTTTGCCATATTCTTGTTAATTCTAACGTGTTATGTGACGACTTGAGCTTAGTTATGATGCTTATACGCGTAGGAGTCAATTGAGAGTGAGTTGGAATGAATGAATGCGAGTTGAAGCCAAAACGGAAGAATTTTGAGGAAGTATGAATTTGGCGTCCAGCGAGCCAAGCCCATCCTAAAACGCCAAAGGCAGTAGAGCACAAAGTGGAGAAAAAACTCGGTGTCCAGTTGGGCGACTGGCGCTAGCAAAAACGTGGCAATTTCGGGAACCTTTTTATTGCGACTCGAAGAAGGCTATTTCATAACTACACGTCCCTAACAAGTATGAAAGGGTTTCTAAACCTATTTTGAGGGGTTGAACATTATTTGGAAGCTAGAGCGCCGTATGGAGCAATTTGGGAGGAGAAATTATAGAGTTCTTCATTCATTCATCTTTTCTTTGTAATTTATTCATACAAAACACTTGTGTGATTGTTACTATAATTATGAGTGCCTAAGCATTCTATTTTCTAGGGTTGTGGTTGTCATGAATAATGACGTTTATTAATTACATTACCGTTAATTCGAGTTATCTTCTTTGATTATTTCTCTAATTCTGTGTATAATTGCTTGATTGTTTGGCCAGAGGACTATCTATGTTATGCTTGAGAAAGCCGTGTTTAGATTAGAGTAGAATTAGAGACAGCTTGTTTCTTAACCCGTGGCTCGGAGAAGGATTTCGCTAGTAGTCTAAGAATATACCTAGTAGTCTAAGAATATACCTATTATATTCATTCATGATAGATTCAATACAATAAGAATATAGGATTGATACATTGTAGATAGACATATAGTACTGTGAGAATATACAATTTATAGAAATGATCCGGTCAGATAGCAATCATAGATAATTCGGAGTAAGAGGTGTAATTATAAACTAAATAGAATTGAAAAACCGACAACAACCCTGGATTCATCATCTCATGTGATTACAGTCCAACCATAAATTCTTGCATTCTTGTTATTTAACTATTTAGTTATTTAATTTTCACAACAGTGGATTAGTAGGAATAAACATTACTTTTGATTAATTTGGACAGTCAGCCGATTTAGTTATCTTAGTTAACAATTAGTCTAAGTCTCTGTGGGTTCGATATCCGACTTTCGAGTCTCATTATTACTTGAAGGCCACGTATACTTGCATGTATTTGGGAAACTAATAAGTTTTTGATGCCGTTGTCGGGACTTAAAATTGATTATTTATCTATATTAAGCTTTTATTTGATTTCTGATCAAGATTTAAATTTTCTTATTTAGTTAGTATTACATATTTTTTTTACATGGCATCTTTGAACAAAAATGGTGGAATGGTAAGCATTCTTGTTCTGTGATCCTTGTTCAAATTGTAGAGGATGTCAATTTTGCTGAAGGTCTCTCAACTTGGGAGTTTTACCATTAAATAGAATGAATCCTGATTTTACATCCCTAAAGATTTGCTATTTCTATACCTAAATATCGGTTATTCTTAACTATAAATCCCTGAATATATGCTATTCATTATCCTTCAATATCTTCTATCTCTAACTATGGAAAGCTATTTACACAAATCTGTATTACGATGCTATTTACAAATATTCTGATATCCATAATATTAAGTAATGATTTGTCCATCATGCTAACATGTCCTCTCAAATTGATGTTGGTGAATGAAGGAGCTTCAATTTGCCTACTAGAAACTGATAACATTGTCGTGCCATGGATTTTGTGAACACATCAGCTATTTGAAGATCACTGGACACATGTGGGAGAATAATGACTCCTTTATCTACAGCTTCTCGGAGAGAATGACATCGACTTTGATATGTTTGGTCCTTTCATAATAAACCGGATTGATAGCAATCTGAATGACACTAGTGTTGTCAGCATGAAAAGGAACATGATTAGATTGAGAAATGCAATCTCTGCAAGCAAACCACGAATCCAAACAATCTCGGAGCAAGCAGTATAATGGCTCGATGTTCAGATACAATTGAGGATTTGGAAACACAGTCTTGCTTCTTGCTCTTCTAAGAAATCAAAAGGAATCTCCAAGAAACATGCACCAACCTGTGACGGAACGACCAGTATCAGGACATCCAGCTCAATCAGAATCACTAAAAACAATAAGTCGAATAGGAGAACCACTAGGAAATAATAATGTATGAGTGGAATTCCTAATATAAATTGAATGATGCAATGAATAACTACCAAATATAGACGATGAGGAGACTTCATGAATTGACTGACTTGTTGAACTGCAAAAGAGATATCAGGTCGGGTAATAGCATGATAATTTAGGCTCCCAACTAATTGTTGAAACAAAGTTGGAGCAGAAAGAAAATCTCCTTCCTCACGACAATATTTTACATTCAATTCCATTGGAGTATTTACAAAGGAAGATTCTTGAAAACCAACCAAAGCAATCAAATCTTGAGTATATTTGTGCTGGTTGAGGAACACACCTAAAGAATCATGATAAACTTCTAATCCCAAGAAGTATGTAAGAGTACCAAGATCTTTCATATGAAAAGAATCCTTAAGTTGCTGTTGGAGGCTAGTGATTAACAAAGAATCACTTCATGAGATAATAATATTATCTACTTATACCAAAAAAATAACACAACTAGTAGATTCTCTCCGAAGAAACAAAGATGGGTTATATTTGCTATGTTCAAAAAAGAAATGAAGCAAAGTAGTCTGAAACTTGTCAAATCAAGCTCTGGGAGATTTTTTTAATCCATCCAAAAACCGTTTCAAATTGCATACATCTGATGTAGGTGATGAGAACAAACTGGGTGGAGGCTTCATATAATTATCTTCTTTGGGATCACCATGGATACACGCATTTTTAACATCCATTTGATGAATATTCCAACTTTGTAAAGCAGCAATGGCAATAATAGTTCGCATTATGGTCATTTTTTCTACCGATGTAAAAGTCTCCTCATAATCCACACCATACCCCTGTTTGTTACCAAGGATAACCAATCGAGCTTTATACCGATAAAGAGTTCTATCATAATGAAGTTTAATTGAGTAGGATAATTTTCATCCAATTGGGCAGACATTTGAAGGACAAGGAACAATATCTTATGTATTATTTTCTTTAAGAGCCAAAAGTTCTTTCTTCATCACTTTCTACTAGCATTCAAGCTTGGATGCTTGTGAGTAATATGTTGGAACAAAGATGATGGATAAAGTAGATGAAAAATCATACCAATTAGGAGTCCGAAAACCTTGTATATCGCTGACTAGGCTCAATAGAAGCATGCCTTGAAGAAATCTCAAGTTCCAGTTCAGAAGCAGTCTTAGGTGGCAGATCAGTTTCGGGATGGGGTAAAGTTGGCCGGTGTCATCGTTCATACAAAAATCCAAGTTTGAACCAATTAGAAGAAGTTGACAAATCTTCAAAAATTAGGAGACTAGGAGAAACAGAAGATGATTCAACATGAGTAGGAAAGAAATATTAATTCTCAAAGAAAACAATATCTAGAAACTAGAAATTTATTAGAACTTGGATCATAAAAATAAAACCTTTATCTGAATTAATATAGCCTATAAAAGCACATATAGTAGACTTAATAGAAAGTTTATTGCGTTGATAAGGAGGTAGCCTGTAGAAAACAAACACAATCAAATATATGAAAATTGTGATAGCTAGAATTTTGGTGATAAAGATAATAATATGGAGATTCAAGATTTAACACTTGAGATGGTAGTCTATTAATAAAATAGACAACAATAGATAAATCTTCAACCCAATATTTAGAAGGACAAAGGACTCAATCAATTAAGTATGAGTGACATCTAAAAGAGGATGGTTTTTACGCTCAGCGACCCCATTTACCTGTAGCGTATATGGACTAGAGCGTTGCGCGACGATTCCTTGCTCAAGAAATAAATTATTGAACTCGTGAGACATATATTCTCCACCAGAATCAAATCTTAATATTTTGATGCAGGTAAAAAAATTGAGTCTCAATGTAAGCTAAAAATCTTTTGAATGTGGAAAGTACATCAGATTTGGAAGGAAAACAAATACTCTTATGTAAACATACTATAATAATCTATGAATGTCACGAAGTACTTGAAATTAGCATGAGATATAATTGGTGAAATGTCCAAAATATCACTATAAATGGCATCGAAATGCTTCGCAGCATGACTACCAAAACTAAAAAAAGAAAGAGTTTTACTTTTGCCTAATTTACAAGTAGAACAATCAAAGAAAATATTCGAAAATTTATTTTTATTTCCCAATAAATCAGAATTTGATAAATGAGACAACACAACAGAATTTCAATGTCCTAAACACTTATGCCAAACTTCAGTCTTACTAGCTATAGACGTACAAGCAAAAGATAGAGCACGAGGAATGAAAAAGTGTATAGGAATCAATCTTCCAACTTTAGGCCCCTTCGTGATTATCATCCCCGACACCTGATCCTGCACAATGTAACCATTGTGAGAAAAATTCACATCACAACTATCGTCAACAAATTGGCCAACTAGTAGAGAGCTTTGGTAATGCAAATGTCACTACCCTATTTTCCTCCGTAGGATGTCGTGATATCACCTAGTCTCTACGACTAGGTAATCCTAATATTTAATAATAACCTCACAGAAATAATTAACAGAAATACTAAAACAAGTCTAATAAACTCGTATAATCTTCCAAAAATAGAATCTCAACAAACACTTTCCCAAAACCAGTGGAACTTAGTCATAAGCTCTATAGAGTAATACTAGAATGTCTACTACATCACTGTCTAAATGAAAATATAACAAGAAATAATGATAAGGGAAGATGACTCCGAGGCCTGTGAACGTTGAGCAGGAATACCTTGAAGTCTCCGGAAAGGAGCTAACAGTCAATCACTAACGTCCGACACGAGCAGACGTACCTGGATCTGCATAAAAAAGATGTATAGAAGCGTAGTATGAGTACACCACAATAGTACCAGTAAGTATCAAGCCTAACCTCGGTAGAGTAGTGACGAGGCCAATTAAGACACCTACTAGGATATAATAAACAGAATGAAAATGCAATAAGAAGAAGTAGTGGAAAACGAAGAAATATGTAACATGAAACAAGTTAATAACACAGGCTAATGAAAGGGTTGTAAGCATAAAAATAACACAAATGAAACAATTGAAATGAACCACAATGATCATATACAAACAACAACTGATATAACAAATGATAAAAACAACAAGAGGCGTTCCCACCAAATAACTCTTTGCAACATGAGATAAATAACAAAAATCACAACAAGGTACTGCCTCATGTACAATAAGAATCACAATGAGGTACCGCCTCGTATTCATATTTCTCAATTTCAAATCACAATCTTTCCTTATACTGCCGCGTAAGCCTTGCATTTAAATAATTTTGAAAACATTTTTTTTGCCCAAAATAGCTAAACGCAATTTAGCCCACCTTATGACGCCACGTGGCTTCATGTAATTCCCCTTATAAGCAACACGCACATAAGTCCCATCTTATGCCGTCACATGCACATTAACCCATATCCTTATACTGCCGCATACGCGTTAATGTCACATCACAATAATAATTCGCACCACAAGTGTCCATATGTCACAACTTGCTAATAATCAACAATATCAATATTTTCATAACAATAGCCCATGGATCCTCCACAACATGTACAAGAATATCAACAATAACAATGGATGTAAATTCCCAACAAGAAAGATGTCTCAACAATTAACACTTCACCTCAACATGATGACGACTTTCACAATTTTTATACCAATAACTCAACAATGAGAAAGATAATGTGCAACCACGAAACTAATAAGAATATCTCAAAATGGAAGTGATAGCATATACCGATGACTTCAAATAAGAATAATAGCAGTGAAAGAGATAATATGTGACAATAACTTCAAATAAAGATAATCAACAATGGAAGTGATAACATGTACAATGACTTTCACTAATGATGATCAACAATTCAAGAGACAACATGTAAAGAGGAAACAAGTTCAACTAAGGCAAAATAGCAAATTATCAAGTAGGATGTAGAACAAGTGTTAACAAAGTCATTTAAGGCATGTAAGGATAGACCAACACAAGTAAGAATAGACTGACTATGACAACTTAGAACATGATATGGCAATTTAATTAAATCATGGAAAGAGTATAAGTATCCTAAACCGGTCAAATACCACATACAACATGTGTACCCTATTGTCACGTACCCACTTGTCACGTTGCATACACGGCTTTCACATAGCACAAACTACACAATCAATCCCAAATCCAAAGGTATAGTTTCCCCACACAAAAAGTTAGGCAAGATACTTACCTCAACTAGGCAAATTCAACCATCATAAATAGCCTTTTGCCTAAAATTCGCATCCATACAGCTTAAATCTAACCAAAATTGACTTAAAATTATCAAACAATGCCGGAGAAATAAATTACAATAGATAAAGCTAAGATTTTTACACTTTTCCCAAAATTAACTCGGGGTCCACCCGGTCAAAACCTCGGTCCAATGGTAGATTCCAGCTACCCATGACCCCACGAGTTCATATATGTGATTAGTTACAAAATTCGAGTCCAAATCGATTCTCAAAACTCAAATTCTTATTTTTTAAAAACTTTACAAAGTTTCACAAATTTTCACTTTGATTCACATGATTTTGAAGTTAAAATCTAAGATATATTGATGGAATATAGCTGGAAATAAATTAGAATCACTTACCTAAAGTTTGTAGATAAAAATCCCCTCTCCAAATTGCCTCTTACAGAGTCTAGGATTCTAAAATGAGAGAATATGTTGAAAAATCCGTCTCCTAGCCCTTATTACCAGCTGCAGGTGTTACATTTGCAACACATGGTTCACATTTTGTGGAACAGGGATCTCATTTGCGAACCCTAATGTAAGGACCCGAATTTTACACCCTTGGGAATCATGATGGCACCTACTAGTGAAAGCTAGGCAAGCCAACTATTCCGATTTAATTACTCTTTTCATTTCTAATCTCTTAACAATTTCAAGTTAACATAGTATAAACAACGAAAATAATAATAATGCAGAAGAATAAAGTTTAATAATTAAACTAATACCAATTTGAGTCCATAAACATAAACCACCCAGAACTGGTGTTACGATATCACGGACTATCTAAGAAAAACTACAAACAGGGTCTGAACAAGAAAGTACATGTCTGTCTCTGAAATAGAAAATAACAGAAATAAACTATATAGGAAGGGGACGCCAAGGCCTACGGACGGCTGCAGGACTACCTTGGGTCTCCGATGGACTGAAGGCAGCAACTTCTAGCTAAGGTCCGTATGCTCTGGTACTGGGATCTACACAAAAGAGTGCAGAGTATAGTATCAGCACAACCGACCCCATGTGCTGGTAAGTGTCGAGCCTAACCTCGGCGAAGTAGTGACGAGGCTAGGACAAGACTACCAAATAAACCTGTGCAGTTAAATCATATATAGCGGAAAAATAAAGGAAGAAATTTACAGTTAAAGATAAGAGGGGGAAACATGTTGTGGGGAATATTAGGTAACAACAGAAAAACCAATAGAGAAATGTAAAGAACGCGATAGTTCAATTATCAGCAAGAATCAAGAACTCAATAACACGTGCACGACATCACCCTTCGTGCTTTTACTCTCATCCTCACCATAAGAATCAATAGAATCGACACGGCATCACCCTTCGTGCTTTTACCTCACATAATCATAGCACGACATTAACCTTCGTGCTTTATACTCAAATCATGGTACGACATCACCCTTCGTGCATTAGCAATCAAAATATCGGCACGACATCACCCTTCATGTATTAACACTCTCAAAATTACGCACGGGATCACCCTTCGTGCTTTACACTCTTCCTTACCAAAAGAAACAATCATAAAGCAACTTGGGCAAGGGAATCAATAATATCACAATAGAATTCCGGCAAGGGAACAATAGCATATCAGTAGTATATCGGCAAGGGAAACAATATCGAAAAGCAATAACATCCCAGCAAGGCAAACAATATCATAAACAATAACATCCCGGCAAGGGAGTCAACAATATAATTCATCTCATTTCCACAATCGCTTCACAACATAAGCCTCAACTTGAGCCAATACTCAACAATGGTCAATTACCGAGAATACTTTCATAAATCTTATTCAACAATGATAATCATCATATTAATCATGAATAATACACAACAGAGCCACAACAATCACAATAAAAGACTCACGGGCATGTTTGACACCAACGTATAGATACTCGTCACCACACCTATACGTCGTATGCAACAATAACACATAGCAAATAAGACCACAACTCCTATTCCCTCAAGCTAAGGTTAGACCAAACACTTACCTCAACTTCCACGGCCAAACTCAAGCCTCAAGCACCGCTTTCCCTTTAAAATTCGCCTACAATTTACTTGTATCTAGCCCAAATTAATTTAACAACATCAAATAAGACCACAACTCCTATTCCCTCAAGCTAAGGTTAGACCAAACACTTACCTCAACTTCCACGGCCAAACTCAAGCCTCAAGCACCGCTTTCCCTTTAGAATTCGCCTCCAATTTACTTGTATCTAGTCCAAATTAATTTAACAACATCAATAAATGCTTAATTATAGGTTTTCTATCAATTTTCCCAAAAAGGTCAAAAATTGACCCGGGGCCCGCTTGGTCAAAATTCGAGGTTCGTACAAAAACCCGATCACCCATTCACCACGAGCTCGAATATGCAATTAGTTTCGAAATCCGACCCCCAAATGAGGTCTAAATTCCAATTATTCAAAAAGCCCTAATTCTACCCAAAATCCCTAATTCTACCATGGAAGAACAAGGTTTAGGCCTAGAAATCTAATGGGTGTTGATGAAAAATGAAGGAGATGAGTTTAAGAACACATGCCTATGATTGGGTTTTGGAACTTTCCTTCAAAAATTGCCTAAGGTATGATTTTAGGGAAGGAGATATGAAAATATGGCTTATTCCCGTTTTTGGTTCTGTTTTTAATTCATTGGAGAGGTCTTCTTCGCATTCGCGAGAAGCCTATCACGTTCGCGAAGGGTTAACCCCTTGATCTTCACGTTCGCGTAGGGTAAAGTCCCTTCCCCCAGTTCCATGCCAAATGGGCTTCGCGTTCGCAATAGCCAGGTCGCATTCGCGAAGGGTAACATCCCCAATGTTTCGCGTTCGCGACCTGAGCCTTGCGTTCGCGTAGAAGAAAACCTCCCTCAGACTAACTTACTCTTCACATTCGCGAGAGTTCCTTCATGAACGCGAAGAATAATACACCAGCACACCAGAAGCAATAGAACAACAGAAAATCCTAAGTCCAAAACACCCCGAAACCTATATGAAACTCACCCGAGCCCTCGGGCTCCAAACCAAACATGCATACTAACTCAAAATTATGGACTTACTCATGCGATCAAATTGCCAAATTATCATCTTGAACAATGAATATAGCATCAAAATCAAAGAAAAATCTCATGAACTCTTAAGTTTCAAATTTCACAACAGAGAGTCCAATTCACGTTATATGAAGTCCGTTTCTTACCAAATTTTACAGGCACAACTTAGATACAATATAAGACTTGTACTAGACTTCGGAACCAAAATATGATCCCGATACCATCAAATTCAAACATAATTAAATTTCCAAAATCTCTTATAATTTCAGTTAAACAATTTTCTTCAAAAATTCATTTCTCGGGCTTGGGACCTCGGAATTCAATTATGGGCATACGCCCAAGTCCCATATTTTCCTACGGATACTTCAGGACCACCGAATCACGGGTCCGGATCCATTTACCCAAAATATTGACCGAAGTCAACTTAAATTTAATTTAAAGGCAAAATTATCATTTTTCATAGATTTTCACATAATGGCTTTCCGGATACACGTCTGGACTATGCACACAAATCAAAGTGAGACAAACAGACGTTTTTAAGGCCTCGAAATACAAAATTTACTTTCAAACAAGTGATGACCTCACATTCTCCACCTCTAAAACAATTGTTCGTCCTTGAACGGACATAAGAAAAGTACCTGAGTCAGAGAAAAGATGGGGATATCGGCTCTGCATATCGGACTCATACTCCCAAGTCGTTGTCTCAACAGACTGACCCCTCCACTGAACACAAACCGAAGGAAAACTCTTCGATCTCAACTGACGAACCTGCCGGGCTAGAATAGCAACCAGCTCCTCGTCATAGGACAAGTTCTCGTCCAACTGGACAGTGTTGAAGTCTAACATATGGGATGGATTGCCGTGATACTTCTGAAGCATGGGCACATGAAACACTAGATGCCCGACTGATAAGCTCGGCGGCAACGCAAGTTTGTAAGCCACCTCTCCCACTCGATCAAGAATATCAAAAGGACCAATGAATCTAGGGCTTAGCTTGCCTTTCTTCCCAAATCTCATCACGACCTTCATAGGCAACACTCGAAGCAATACACGCTATCCAACCATGAATGCCACATCACGAACCTTGCGGTTGTCGTGCCCCTTTTTTTCCTCCGCGGAGAAAGTCCGGGTTTCGACATTCATGGGGGTAATAACTCATTTCCTTTTGGGAATTGGGTATTTGAAGAGTCGCCACCTAACATATTATGGTGCGTTAGGGCACCTAGAGAGATTAACTCTTGGATTGGTTTGCTTTACCAGAGATCTAGGGTAAGGGCTCGAAATAACCTTGAGGGGAAGGTGTTAGGCACCCCTCTCGGTCCACAATAGTGGATCCCTACCAAACTTATACTTATGAACTAGTCCATTAAAAAATAAATAGTTGAAATAAATAATTGCAAATAAAGCATGTTGGACATTGTATGACTCAGATAATGAGACAAAGGATTTGAACAAGTTGTGTACATAAAAAAAAGTTTTAAACAAAAGGAATTTGGAAAAGGAGGAGTCCTAGGTTGGTTAGACTACAAGATCACCCCACGCAATGCCCGATAAACACTGCTCAATAAGGGGCTATACGTGACATTAGCGCGTAGTCATCATATCTATATCTACCCTCCCCACCCCTTAGCGATTATTAAAGCGAGTGTTGGTTAGCGATCTCTATTTCATCCTATTACCCGTCCCTTCTTAATGGTCCTGGAGGAGGTTATAACCACTACCTACGGGCAGTCCTAGACAGACCCTTTAAGGTTTAAAGGAGAAAATACTAAGGTGACAAGCAAGAACACATAGGACTTTAACAAATAAAAGCATGAAATAGCAGATAAGAGGTGTAAGGTCCCCCCATAGATAATGCATGTAAACAACACGGCTCAAACGCAAACAAGGGAAATATTATTAAATAGTATCCTAAGACATGATGTCTAGGTGAATAATAGAACACAAGAGATATGCAGCTAGTTTATAACCCAAAGGCAGGGGCCCCATCAGTTTGCCTACCAATTTTAAGCCTTTTAAACATTAAGCAGCAAACACAAAGAGGCCATTTTTAGACTCATAAGAATTGGTTACCTAAGGCTTGCCTAGGAGTGGGACAGTGCATAGTTGTTACCAAAACCACAAGAAGTTCAAAAGTCATTTTTGCCTAAGAGCATGCTGTTCTAGGTGTTACAAAATACACGAATTATTACCAGTTTGTTCATGTAACGACCCGACCGGTCGTTTTAAGCTTTTGTACATTGATCGCTAGTTCTCGGGCATGACTTGCCCCGTATGATGTATTATGACTGATGTAAATCGTTGATTTTGGTTTTCACGGAAATCGGTATGCATTTGAAAGAACAGTCTCATTTGAAAGGCTTAACCAAGAGTTGACTTATTTGTATATGAGCTCGGAATGGAATTTTTATGATTTGGTTAGCTTCGTTTGGTGATTTATGACTTAGGAGTGTGATCGGAATTGGTTTTGGAGGTCTGGTGTAGAATTAGGCTTGAATTGGCGAAGTTAGTATTTCGGCGATTTCTGGTTGATAGGCTAGATTTCGATTCGAGGGTCGGAATGGAATTTCGAGAGTTGCTGTAGCTTTGTTCTGTCATTTAGGATGTGTGTGCAAAATTTCAGGTCATTTGGATGTAGTTTGGTTGGGTTTTTGATCAAAAGCGTGTTTTGGAAGTTTTTTAGAAAACTTAGGCTTGAATTCGATGTGAATTGGTGGTTTTGGTGTTGTTTTGATGATTGGAACAAGTTTGAATGAGGTTTTAGGATGTTTTGGTGCTTTTGGTTGAGGTCCCAGGGGGCTCGGGTGAGTTTCAGATGGTCAATCGGACCAATTTCTATGTTGAGAAGTTGTAGAATTTGAGCAGCAGTTGCAGAGGATTTTTGGCCTTCGCGATCGTGCGAGGGACCTCACGATCGCGTAGAAGGAATTTGGGTGGGCCTGAGTTTGTGCTTCGCGTCTGAGGGCTCGCATTCGCGGAGAGTAAGCATCTTGTGCTTTGCGTTTGCAGGAGAGAGTTCGCGTTCGCGTATAAGGAATTAGGTCCCAGGGCAATTGCTCTTCGCGTTTGCGTATGTGGGGTCGCGTTCGCGTAGCTTTGGGAAGTTAAAGCATCGCTTCGCAGCAGCATCATTGAATTCTCATAGTGTTATTTTGAGAAGAAGGAATTTAGTGCTTTGCGATCACGAGACCTTGGTCGCGATCGCGATGAAGGAAGTTCAAAGCTGGGCAGAAAGTTTATTAAATATTTCATCTGCGATTTTGAGCCATTATTCCTCCACAGCTGAGTATTTTGAGAGCTCTTTGAGGGAAATTGAAGAGGGATTCATGGAGAATTGATTGGAGGTAAAATTTTTGAACCTAAAACGTGATTCTATTGTGAAATTTACCTAGAAATTCATGGAATTAGGCTAAAAATGGAAGAATTAGGGCTTGGGATTTTGAAACTTTTAAATTGGTATTTGAAGGACCATCTGAGGCCGGATTTGAGAACTTTTGATATGTATGAACTCGTGGAAGGATAAGGAACCTGTTGATGTAAAAATTTCTGAGTTTCGAGAAGTGGGCCCGGGGTTCGGGTTTTGGTAGTTTTGGGATTTGTACCGTTATTGATTGTTTTCGCTTGGGCTTTGTTCCTTTAGCATATTGCGATGTATTCATTCTGATTTTGGATAGATTCGACGCGCGTGGAGGCTGATTTGAGGGGAAAAGGCGTCGCGAGCTAGAGATTTTGCCGGTTCGAGGTGAGTAATAATTGTAAATGATATCTTGAGGGTTTGAAACCCCGGATTCACACATCGTAGTGCTATATTGAGGTGAGACACACGCTTGATGATGAGTGTGGGGTCGTTTACTATTGGGGATTGTGACTTGGTCCGTCCCGATTGACGCTTTTACCACGTATTTGATTGAGACTTATTTGTTATCATCATTATTTGGACTGATTGCCATATTTGGGCTTCGAGCCAACTATTTTAACCCTCAGGGTATTTTTATCACTACTTCCTCACTGTTTTGACCTACTACTTGAACTCAGTCGTACTGTTTTCCACTGTTTTACAACTCAGCCACTTTTACTCGGTTTTGAAACTAAAATGATATAGTAAATGATGTTTTGGGTTGAGAACTACTGTTTTTACTAATGCCTGAGAGGCTTATGTGATTTCTGGACTGAGTATGGCCGAGGGCCAAATGTGAGGATACTAAGGGATTGGGCTGCGTGCCGCAGCAGTGTTATTAGGCCGAGGGCCTAGATTTTGATGCCACGATACGACTTGATATTACGCTAGGGCCGTAAGGGGCCCTCCCGGAGTCTGCACACCCCTAGTGGGCGTCGTTGACGAGATATATGGATCGGGCTGCATGCTGCAGTGATACATGGATCGGGCTCCACGCCGCAACGGTGCTGGTACTGTTCTATGTGTTTACTTTATTTCATTTGTCTGCCATTATCTGTTGTTTGTGCTACTTCATGTGATATCTATCTGATTGCCTGGCATTATCTGTTAATTGAGTGTTGTGCCCGAGGGGAGGATTTCCGTGCTTATCTGCACTATTTGTTTTGCACTCATTTGCGTAACCGTTGAAAAAGTCATTTTTTAAAAAGAGGTTTAAACTGAGCTAAGATGTTTTTCCAAGGATTTCACAGTTTCATTGCTTTTATTCAAAGGGTTTTAGACTGCTCTATATAGCATGATGGTTGTTTTACGTGATTTCTTACTGCTCAGTTATTATTTACCTTTATTACTCACTGAGTTGGAGTACTCACTTTACTCCCTGCACCTCGTGTGCAGATGCAGGTATTTGTTCACCCGGTAGTGGGTTTTGAGCTGGTCGGAGGCTAAGGTATCGGAGTTTAGTGAGGTGATTGCTCGCGTTCGCAGCACCACATTTCTTCCTTTTGTTTATTAGTGCTATTTCATATGTTTCAGGCCTTATAGTTGTATTTATACTCTAATAGATACTCGTGACTTGTGACACCCCGGTTTGGGTTGTGTTTAGGTTGTATTCCGCACTTAATAAAGAAAACTTTTGTTTAGATTGTGGTTATTTAATTATGCTAAAACTGTTTATTAATATTAACTATTCTGAAAAGGCGAAATGGGTTGGTTGGCTGGCCTTGTCTTCATGAGAGGCGCCATCACAACCGGATCGGGGTCTGGGTCGTGACAAGTTGGTATAAGAGACTAGGTTACATAGGTCTCACGAGTTATGAGCAAGTTTAGTAGAGTATCGCGGATCGGTACGGAGACGTTTGTATTAATCCTCAAGAGGCTGCAGAACCTTTAGAAAAAACTTCACATTCTTGAATTCTTATCGTGCGTCCTTGATCCAGCTTGAAAAGTAACTCCTGAAATTCCTTCCACGCATTTGCATGCGCGCATGAGCGCTCAGTATCAGATGTGCTTTGATGGCTTGTGATTCCTTGATTGAGGGGCGAGATGTGATCCCTATGAGTTTGAAGTTGGGCCAGTCTGGAGAACTTGAGGCCGGATCTTTGCCTATGGCTTGAGCACCGAGGTGCTGATTGTGTGAGCAAGTGTGTTGCACTTATATGTTTAGTATTGTCCCTATTAGTGGAAGTGACAGCTATATAACTGTATGGTGAGTATGTTAGTACTGCGAGTTGTATCTATACGACTTCGAAGTAACGAGGAAGGCTGGCTGGAGGATAGAAGAACTATTAGGTGCTTGAATTCCATCTTGATTCAAAGTATAGCCCTGAGTTATGGGTGCGTGAAGGATTTTTTCATGTTTTCCAGTTGAGAGTGAAGTAAATTTTATGTTGCGGTACGAGTTCAGACTCAGGAAGACTAAGCGATTGTGTAATGTGTATGACTGTGGAAGGTATACAGAAATGTTAGATTGAGGTGAAGCAGGTGGGTTATCTCCTGCGGAGTGTTCTGAAGTGGTGTGATCCTTATGTGTATGTTAGAATATCTCATGTGTAAGTGAAAAGTACGTGTTGAAATTTGAAATTTCGGGTCGCTTAAGAGAGTGGGCTTAACTGTTGCGGGGATGAATGCGGCATTTGCAGAAGATTTAAAGTACTAGATGATCTGTGTTTTCACAAGCTTACAAAAGGATTTGAGCTTAATCTCACTATGGTATCGAGTGTTATGTTCTAGTAGAGTGGTTTATATTTCAAAGACCCAGCGAACGACTGGGAAGGATTGCCTTTCTTAATTGAGCCTTTGTGATGGATGTCAGTGCAGAGGATTCTACCACTAAATCAATTCTGGTGTTGAGGGACTCTTCGGATGTGTTTCTTGTGGCCGAGCATGTCGCCGGGCAGAGTTGTTGATTTCAGTATTAATTTGGTGTCGGGCACCGTATCGTTTGGCTCCGACAGGAGTTATAGTAGTGGAAGAAGCAGCTTCAGGCTTCCTTGATAAGGAGTTCATTGGCAGACCAATGTGGATGCGTGTTCTAGCTGAGTCGGCTTAGTTGGCCCCAAACTGTATTATTGAGGAACATGTTGATTTGACTGTTATTGAGCTTACTAGTGCTTTGGGAGATCTATGAGTTGCCTTTCTGTGTTGCGAGATGTTATGATTTGTTGGTTATGGGCACATATGGTGTGGTTCTATTGGGGTTCATAGTGGAAGTCGAGCGGGAAAAGTAATTGGGTATTGCTCATGGATGGCGTATCGGTTACGTCCTATCGGGTCTGCGTGGTATATGTTCCTTGTTTCACTGTGGTTGTAGTGATTTGCTTTGGTTCCAGGCGTCAAACTGTGCGTGGTTGTCAATTTTGAGCATAGTGACTTGAGGTGTCTCATGTAGAGTAGTGCTTGGATAGGATCGCACATTGCAACGAAGCTATGTGGGATGTGACCTTGTGGGTTAGATTCGTGTGTTCTATTCTATGATGTGAGACGGGTTCTCAGACTTGTGTTGTGGTGGTACTGGTGATCTTGAGGTACAACTCTTTCATTTGAGTCATTTTCATGATTTGATTATGTTCGGACCGTTGCTTATTGGTGTGCGTATTATGCTAGTTTTGGCTTAGGCCTCTATTGATGTGTCATGTCACCAGAGTGGTGTGCTAGATTAAAGGAGATCGTTGGGATCATCAATGAATACGAACGGATTCGATTTCAACATGTTGGAAGGATAAGATCGAGGTTCGGCTCAAAAATTTGCTATGGTATTGGTCAGGGGAGAAGTAACTTCATGAATGGTTGACCTGAGAAATGGTTGTGGTTTAGTGCTTATTTCGTTTATCCTTGGCAGTATATGAAAGTGTTGGAATGAGACTTTAGTTTATAAGAGGTTTTCTACCAGTATTCGATTGTTGTGGGCAGCTGCTGTGAATAGAAGTTATCGCTACGAGTGTTTGAGTTATGTGGTATATCATGGGATTGCTCCTAAGGTTGCAGGCATGGGTTATTACAGCTGGTTCGTTTCTATTCAGAGTATAGGCGTGAGATTTTGATCGTATTGATTGTTTCAGAAGTGGAAATGTGGTTCAATGGCTTATGGGCCAAACTGGATTGTGTAATTTTAGTTGCAATGTGCTATCGCACCTATATGAGATAGGGTGACGTGGGATCACCCCCAAGTATATGCATGGTAAAGTTATTCAGCTATGGGTTGGCTTTTAGAACAACTCTGGGTACGTTCGAGGATGAACGTGTGTTTAAGTGGGAGAGGATGTAACAACCCGACCGGTCGTTTTGAGCTTTTGCACTTTGATCGCCAGTTTTCGGGCATGACTTGCCTCGTATGATGTATTATGACTGATATAAATCATTTATTTTGGTTTTCACAGAAATCGATATGAATTTGAAAGAACAGTCTCATTTGAAAGGTTTGACCAAGAGTTGACTTATTTGTATATAAGCTCGGAATGGAATTTTGATGATTTGGTTAGCTTCGTTGGGTGATTTATGACTTAGGGGTGTGATCAGAATTGGTTTTGGAGGTCCGGTGTAGAATTAGGCTTGAATTGGCGAAGTTAGTATTTTGGTGATTTCCGGTTGATAAGCGAAATATCGATCCGAGGGTCAGAATGGAATTTCAAGAGTTGTTGTAGCTTCGTTATGTCATTTGGGATGTGCGTAAAAATTTCAAGTCATTTGGATGTAGTTTGGTTGGGCTTTTGATCAAAAGCGTGTTTTGGAATTTTTTAGAAAACTTAGGCTTGAATTCAATGTGAATTGGTGGTTTTGGTGTTGTTTGTAGTGTTTTGATGAAGGGAACAAGTTTGAATGAGGTCTTAGGATGTGTTGGTGCTTTTGGTTGAGGTCCTGGGGGCCTCAAGTGAGTTTCGGATGGTCAATCAGGCTAATTTCTATGTTGAGAAGTTGCAGAATTTGAGCAGCAGTTGCAGAGGATTTTTGGACTTCGCGATCGTGTGAGGGCCCTCGCGATCGCGTAGAAAGAATTTGGGTAGGCCTGAGTTTGTGCTTCGCGTTCGCATCTGAGGGCTCGTGTTCGCAGAGAGTGAGCAGCTTGTGCTTCGCGTTCGCAGGATAGAGTTCGCGTATAAGGAATCAGGTCCCAGGGCAATTGCTCTTCGCGTTCGCGTATGTGGGGTCGCGTTCGCGTAGCTTTGGGAAGTTAAAGCATCGAGTTCGCGGCAGCACCATTGCATTCTCATAATGTTATTTTGAGAAGCCGGAATTTAGTGCTTCACGATCGCGATGAATGAAGTTCAAAGCTGGGCAGAAAGTTTACAAAACATTTCATCCGCGATTTTGAGCCATTATTCTTCCATAGCTGAGTATTTTGAGAGCTCTTTGAGGGAAATTGAAGAGGGATTCATGGAGAATTGATTGGAGGTAAGATTTTTGAACCTAAAACGTGATTCTATTGTGAAATTTACCTAGCAATTCATGGAATTTTGCTAAAAATGGAAGAACTAGGGCTTGGGATTCTGAAACTTTTAAATTGGGATTTGAAGGTCCATCTGAGGCCAGATTTGAGAACTTTTGATATGTATAAACTCGTGGAAGGATAAGGAACCCGTTGATGTAAAAATTTCTGAGTTTCGAGAAGTGGGTCCGGGGCTCGGGTTTTGGTAATTTCCGGATTTGTACCCGTTATTGATTATTTTCGCTTGGGCTTTGTTCCCTTAGCATATTGTGATGTATTCGTTCTGATTTTGGATAGATTCGACGCGCGTGGAGGCCGATTTGAGGGGAAAAGGAGTTGCGAGCTAGAGATTTCGCCGGTTCGAGGTGAGTAATGATTGTAAATGATATCCTGAGGGTTTGAAACCCCGGATTTGCACATCGTAGTGCTATATTGAGGTGAGACACGTGTTTGATGATGAGCGTGGGGTCGTTTACAATTGGGGATTGTGACTTGGTCCGTCTCGATTGACGCTTTTACCACGTATTTGATTGAAACTTATTTGTTATCATCATTATTTGGACTGATTGCCATATTTGGGCTTCGAACCAACTATTTGAACCCTCCGGGGATTTTTATCACTATTTCCTCACTGTTTTGACCTACTACTTGAACTCAGTCGTACTGTTTTCCATTGTTTTACAACTCAGCCACTTTTACTCGGTTTTGAAACTAAAATGATATAGTAAATGATGTTTTGGGCTGAGAACTACTGTTTTTACTAATGCCTGAGAGGCTTATGTGATTTATGGACTGAGTATGGCCGAGGGCCAAATGTGAGGATACTAAGGGATTGGGCTGCGTGCCACAGCAGTGTTATACTGATACTGATATAAGGCTAAGGGCCAAGATTTTGATGCCACGATACGGCTTGATATTACGCTTGGGCCGTAAGGGGCCCTCTCGGAGTCTGCAGACCCCTAGTGGGTGTCGTTGATGAGATATATGGATCGGGCTGCATGCTGTAGCGATACATGGATCGGGCTACACGTCGCAACGGTGCTGGTACTGTTCTATGTGTTTACTTTATTTCATTTGTCTGCCATTATCTGTTGTTTGTGCTACTTCATGTGATATCTATCTGATTGCCTGGCATTATCTGTTAATTGAGTGTTGTGCCCGAGGGGAGGATTTCCGTGCTTATCTGCACTATTTGTTTTGCACTCATTTGCGTAACCGTTGAAAAAGTCATTTTTTAAAAAGAGGTTTAAACTGAGCTAAGATGTTTTTCCAAGGATTTCACAGTTTCACTGCTTTTACTCAAAGGGTTTTAGACTGCTCTATATAGCATGATGGTTGTTTAACGTGATTTCTTACTCCTCAGTTATTCTTTACCTTTATTACTCACTGAGTTGGAGTACTCACTTTACTCCATGCACCTCGTGTGCAGATGCAGGTATTTGTTCACCTGGTAGCGGGTTTTGAGCTGGTCGGAGGCTAAGTTATCGGAGTTTAGTGAGGTGTCTGCTAGCGTTCGCAGCACTGTATTTCTTCCTTTTGTTTATCAGTCCTATTTCATATGTTTCAGGCCTTGCAATTATTTTTATACTCTAATAGATGCTCGTGACTTGTGACACCCCAGTTTGGGCTGTATTTGGGTTGTATTCTGCACTTAATAAAGAAAACTTTTGTTTAGACTGTGGTTATTTAATTATGCTAAAACTGTTTAGTAATATTAACTATTCTGAAAAGGTGAAATGGGTTGGTTGGGTGGCCATGTCTTCATGAGAGGCGCCATCACGACCGGATCAGGGTTTGAGTCGTGACAGTTCAAAGCAGGATGAGACTGTTAATACTCCTTTCATGCATTAATAGTTTAACTAGGCGTAGCTGAGTGAGTATGAACGAGAACCTAAACATGGTATCTAATATGCACACATAAGGTATAGAATGATTTATATGCAAGATTCCTAAAGAAGGATTTCTAAATGGCCAACATGATTGTAGAATTTCCTATAAGCAGGATTTCTAAATGCATAAAGGTTACAACATTGTAGAGCTTGCTGTCAAGTGTGCAGGAGTAGCAGTTTTTGTTTTAATGCCCTTTATCCTAGAATAGGATTTCTGAGTGATAGCAAGAATGTCAAAATAAGATGCTGAAACAATATACATGAAACCTAAGAGCATGGTCTCTAATACATGATATGCTTTGCACATGTTGGTTCTAAACATGGATTCTATTGCGCATATAGGAAATGTAAACCTAATGCATGGTTTCTACCCCTTTGATACCTATAACATGCATAGCTACCCTCCCATTTTCACTATCCATCCCCAGTATCTGTTTACAACAAATTATTAAGACCAATATTGCATTAATTACATAAGTAGATAAGAAAAATCAGACGTTACTCTATAAGGAGCCTGAAAGTAGGCCCAGATTTCCAGAGTTTCCGATGCCAGATTTCCTCACAGCCTTTCACATAATCCGGGTGTGTTAGAGTTCCCTAAGGACCTCAAGGGATCTCAGGCAGTGCTCACACCCAGATTTCATAATCATGGTTGAGTAAGTGTAGTGTGGAAGGGCAAGCTCTAATGTATCAGAGTTCAGAGGGATCTCATAGGGATCCCTAAGCATTCACACATTAGAGGGGCCGAACTTAAAACTTAAGAGTATATGTGAAAGTGCTTGAAAAGATTTAAGAAAGAAAACAATTTGAAAAGAGACTTGTTTGAAATAGTTTTGTAAAAAATAACAGAGACAATTTTGAAAAGAGAGTATATTAATAAGCAACAGTACAAACACAGCTCCCAAAGCAGGTTCATACATAACCAAGGAACAGAGAACCAACACAGGTTCAACAACTACAAATAGGGGTAATGGGATTTGGGGACACATAGACCACATAAACAAATACATAGTTACAGGAACACTAAATTACAGAATTAGAAATATGCTAAAGAGTTAAGGAACTTAAGAATTAATACAGAATCAGGTTACTTAAGGATAGCCAACTACTTTGCACAGAAACATTAGTAAAGAAGAGTCACATTGGGGTATACTAGAAGAGGGATAACATTTCATAAACATGTTGTGTCACGCCCCAAACTTAGGGAGGCGTGGATGGCACCCGGTGCCGTAGTGGCCCGAGCGAACCACTTTGTCACTCATTCATTCCTTTCGTAACTATCATGGGCCAACATATCCACAACTCGTAATGTACAATTATAAGTGGGCAACACTGTATCAATAAACTATCGTTCTTATGACATGAATACACATGGGCCGTCAAGGCCTCTGACATACTGTACAAAATAAACCTCTGTCTACAAAGCCTCTATGATTATTTGACATCAAATGGGATAGGGTACCGACCTACCCACAAGTCTGTAACAAAATTCTAATACGATGACTCATAGACTCGGCTGTACTTCGAATGAGGTAGAGTCTTACCGATCCTTCGCTGAATGCCAATCTCATCTACTATGAGGGTTCGTCAAACTGATTATTTATACCTGTAGAAATGAGTGCAGCATCCCCAACAAAAGGACGTCAGTACGAATAATGTACTGAGTATGTAAGGCAGAACTAAAACATAACCATAATTCGACATTAATTAAAGACATATAAGAATCAACCTGAATCTCTGAAGTGCTGCTGTATGTGTATACTACTTACATATATATAATGCTTCTCTTTGAGACTATTATCCATAGCATATGATGCATGACTGCCCAATTGATCAGTGGTAACTGCCCGACCGACCGTCGCACGATGGTAAATATATGACTACCCGACCGGCCTTAGCTCAGTGGTAATGTATAACTGCCAAACCGGCCGTAGCTCGATGGTAAATGAATATGCATGACTACCCAACTGGTGGTAAATAATGATATATAACTGCCTAACCGGTGGTAACTGCCCGATCGGCCGTAGCACGGCGATAAATGCATGAAGATGCATGTATCACTATATTATAAATATTAACATCTTTATCAAATACCTCAACTACAAACATGCTGTCAATGTCTACCACCCATAAGAATCACAATCAAACACTAACTTCAAAAGGCAAGTTCTCCTTTTCCATAATATTTCAATTTAATACTTTTTGGCTAGTTGTCGGAGCCTAAGTTAAAAATAGTATTTTGTTTTTAATATTAGAAAATTCAAGATCATCTTCATACATTGTAAGCTTCACCCTTTTCTTTTTATAGATAATTAGCTCGGGAGATATATCATCTTTCCTTAAGTCAATTGCTTATGAAAGTCATTGAAAGGCAAAGTGTTCTTGCAATAGATAATTAGCTCGGGAGATAAATCATCTTTCCTTAAGTCAATTGCTTATGAAAGTCATTGAAAAGCAAAATATTCTTGCAAGAACGTATTACTAGATGAAACTATCTTTGGAAACTAACAGATAAACAATAATAACTGAAGACTATTCTTCTTGCGGACATATTATAGCAGTTGACAAACACTTTCTTGTATTTTAACATCTTCTGTTAGAACACATTTGTTGCGATTGTCGGTGCATATGTCACTTATATTATGAATATTAATATCTTTATCATATACCTCAATAGGGAACTAGATACATGCTTAAACATGCTTGAATATTACTTTACGAGAATGAATAATATAGACATCCTTAACTGCTAAGAGTAAAACCACTTATGGAATATCATTACGTTTACGTATCGTTACTTTGATCATGCCAAAAGAAAGAAGGAATAGCCTTAACATATCTTTAAGGCTAACTATCTACTTGTATCCATGAGCAATCCTCACCACGCCTCAATCATAATTACTGGAAACGGGTATATGAGTTACGCACTATAAGAGACTTGAATTTCCACCGCCTTCTTCTTCGTGAATTTGAATAATTAAACTTTGAGAAAAGGGAGTGATCTTTCTTTGCTGCTGACAGAACCTTTCTCAAGCATCTTGCATTTTCAATTAAAAAAGAGTTCTACTAATATTATATTAGTAATAGTTGTAGAGAAAGGAAATAGTTTTGCCTTGTCTCCAAAAGTGTCAATAAACGTGAGATTTGTAAGTCTTTCTTGAAATTGGATGTGTGACTCATGTTTTTAAGATTTTGCCACATAATACTATGACTTTAAGATGATGAAGCGATGAAGTAAACATATTAGTTGCAAGTTGAACAACAAAACCATAAGTGAAAACAAACTAGAAACAAGAGGAATTGAAGTAATAAAAGAAACATGTTGTTTTGAAACTTTTAATTGAAATCAGGACATACCAGTAAAGAGGACAGTAAACACAAAAGTGAAGGAGCAGGAGAGCACAATAGTCAGCCTTGACTTGCAGCCGGCTAACTTAGAACATTAGTAAGTAACACAGAAAGTTTTGCGTGTGAGAGAGAGAGCTTTTGAACCAATGTGTTCGTCCCTTTGTGTGTTAATGAGAGAGCATATATATAGTTTGAAACTAGGTAGAATAATAAGGTAAGAATCAAAGTCAAGCATTAATTATGGAACTAGGTATCAATTAGTATAAAATCAGTATAAGTACTCCCTTAATTAAGGGAGTTAACTTCAAACGGTAAAGACAAATAAGGAAAGATATCACATAAGACTGGAACATAGCACATAAGGAAATATTTTCAGGCATAGTAAGCATAGAACAAGTAATTAGGCTAGGTTCAGAAAATCTAATTAAGGAAAGTACTTAAGAATCAATTGACAGCATAGTCGACCAAAAATAAGGCAAGAAAATATCTTAGAGGTTGAAAATCAGTAAGGAAATCATCACAAGAGATTAATAAAAGGTATTAATTACAGGAAATTAGGGATTCAAATAGGAGTAGTAATGATTAAGGGAATTAACACAAATTGCTGTAAAATAAACGAAATAATCACAGCATAGGCAAGAAGGAATAAATCAGAAACCCTAATAAGCATAGTAAAGTAAAAATCACATAAAGTCAGGAATTCAACTAGCAAAATAGTACTAATTAGAGGAATTAACACAAATTTATGTTAATAAATAGAATAAACATAGTATAGGCGGAAGAAGCAAAATCAGAAACCCTAATGAGCATAATAGGGTAAAAATCATGAAAACATAGAACATATTCATGAATAACAGACATGCGAGCAAATTAAACTAACAAATAAGCAAGGACAGTTCTCAGAACCCAGGATTAAGACCAAAATAATTAGGGTTTTCAACATAATGAATCTGATAAAAGAAAAAACTTAAATAAACCATTTAAACATAGTAAAAATTATAGAATAATACTGAAAATCAGAGGAAAAGTCATTTTGAAAAAGGGGATAAGAAACCCTAGTTTTGAAGACAAAGAGGCGTTTTGAAAAATCGGAGAGGTTATCATGGAAAACAGCAAAAATAACTCAAAATATACTCAGATCTATGGTAGATCTGAAGAGTCAAGAGATGAGTTAGGGTTTCAGAGAGAGATAACCTAGAGATAAAGAGATTCCAGCTTAGAAGCCATGGATCTAGCCGGAAAATATAAAGATCTTACTCGGACGGCCAAGGATGGCCTGAGAACGACATGAAAAGGCCATGGGTGTGAGTTGAACAGCCTCTGGCCCCCTTGAGGACCTCAAGGTAGCAAGGATCCGGCATGTGAGGGAGCCATGGAGGCTAGGGGTGGTGGTGGAACCACCATTGATACCAGCGAGCCAACGGCCGGCGAGTATGAGCTTAGGTTTAGCAGAGAGAGTCTTGAGAGAGATGAGAGATGTAACTGCGGAGAGTGATGAGACAATGAGGGTTGGTGGAGGGGTAGACTATTAGGTTAATTATGGAAATGGGGGATCTAGACCGTTCATTAGAATTGATCAACGGTCCAGATTGGACCAGGGGTTGGGTCGGGTAATTTTGATGGATTGGGCCTGGGGTTTGGGCTGTTTTAATTGGGTTGGGGTCTGATTTAATTAGGCTAGAATTGAAATAGAATTGGCTATTTGTTAAATACCCAATTAAATTAAATAAAATAATTTATTAAAATAGCTGATAATTGTACAAAAAATAAATTTTATACATAGAAATAGTTAAAAATGATTACTTAGTATTTAAAAATACAAATGATTAATTTCTAGTCAAAAATAGTATAAAATCATATGCTTGGGCTATAATTGCAAAGTTATTGCAATTGTAGCCAAAGGATGCCAATTTGGCTAATTATGGAATAATTTGGTTTCAATATGACCATAAATAATAAGTTAAATCAAGAAAAGCTTTTGAAATCACTTGTGATGCAATTCTGTAATTATTTATTGGAAATAAAATGCTGGATAAATTAATAAAAATATAGGAAAATTGTGAAAAAATACCAATTGCTATTAATGCATGATTTTGAAGGTATATATGCAATTTTAAAATATTTTGGGGAAAAATTAGGTAGCAACAGCTGCCCCTCTTTATCCGGGAAGGATGAAAGAGTCTTCGGGTAAAGAAATGATGGCCTATTTTGACCGAGCAAAACGGTTCGAGAGATTAGGCCGCACCATGCTTCTAAGCTGCCTACATATCCCTGGTTTTACAAGAATCAGGTCGTGTGTAGTTCCGTATCCATCGACGGAGCATACAAGTGAAGTCATCATAATAACAGGCGCAACATCAAGGGCTGGGTGAGTGAATGATTCTATGGAAGGGGTTAGGTTTGATATGGCCAGGAGAACTGAAGCGGGATCGCTCCTGCTAGTATAGCCATTGCTCGCTAGGTTACATGCAAATAGAAGCAGTACAATCGTGTACTATGCATAAATTTAAACATGATGTAAGTTCCCGTTGGACTATGAATGTTGTCTCTAGACGGTTAAGGATGATGTCCTTAGATCATAACGTCTTGGCCATGAGTTGTTTGATAGGAGATTCGCAGTACATGAAATGATGTTTTCGGGCCATGAGTATGGTGCCTCTGAACTATGATGCCTTTAAATAATAATATGCAAATTTGAGGGATTCTCAGGCCATGGCATGGTCTCTTCCGGCTATGAGGATGATGCTTTTTAGACTATGACGCCTTTGGATAGATTGGCGATATTTCAGCCCATGATATACAGTAATGATGTTAACAAGACAAAGCTGAGTCTTGTGGAATGAAGGGTAGAGCTTAGCCCAATTGGAAAGCGAGTAGATAGTACCAGAAATAGAGCATATTTGTGCAAAGAGGTACAACGCTTAGTCCCATGCAGATTGGGAGGAAAGGATTAGCTGCATGCAAATATGGAGGCAAGGATTAGCCCCATGCAAATATAGAGGCAAGGATTAGCCTCATGCAAGTACGGAGGCAAGGATTAGCCTCATGCAAATAGGGAGGCAAGGATTAGCCTCATGCAAGTATGGAGGCAAGGATTAGGCTCATGCAAATAGGGAGGAAAGGATTAGCCTCATACAAATAGGGAGGCAAGGATTAGCCCATGCAAATATGGAGGCAAGGATTAGCCTCATGCAAATATGGATGCAGGGATTAGCCTCATGCAAATATGGAGGCAAAGATTAGCCTCATACACATATGGAGGCAAATATTAGCCTCATGCAGATATATAGGCAATAATTAGCCTCATGCAGGTATGGAGGCAAGGATTAGCCTCATGCAGGTGTGGAGGCAAGAATTAGCCTCATACAAATAGGGAGGCAGGGATTAGCCTCATCCAAATATGGAGGCAGGGATTAGCCTCATGCAAATATGAAGGCAGGGATTAGCCTCATTCAAATAAGGAGGCAGGGATTAGCCTCATGCAGATATGGAGGCAGGGATTAGCCTCATACAGGTATGGAGGTAGGCATTAGTCTCATGCAAATGTAGAGGCAGGGATTAGCCTCATGCAAAGAGAGAGTAGCAAACAAGAGTAGTGTATGTCTTAGCTATAGATATATTTAATGTCTGATGGCTAGATGGATAGTGAATTTGCTTTGTGTATATATGTTTGCGAGTGCTATCATTATGTCAAATGTGCCTGCGTTCAAAGAAAATTTGCAAGTTTTGTAGGGGGAGGTTGGTTCGTGCTTCTGTCCACTGGCTTTGCTTTGCTCCGTTCTGAAGGCCTTTTGAGTTCCCCTGGGTGACACCTGACTATTATGGAAATAGAGTTTTCAAAAATATGCAATTATTGATAAAAATAGAGTTGTTTTTAGAAACGTATTGATATATCAAGTAATTTTGATGAACTAGTGACTGTAACACTTCTTTGAGGCATTGCAACTCTCTCATGTTGGAATTTTGAGGGTCCTCCTCAAAATTCTGTCCCAGTTTGGTAGATGATCTTTTGACCATTTGCGGATGATGGATGCTGCTGAACCTTCTTCGAAATTTTGAGAATCCTTCTCAAAATTCTGTCCCAGTTTCTTAACTGATTATTGACTTCCTGGCATGCGATGGCGTCAGCTAGACTTGCTCCGGAATTTTGAGGAGGTTTCTCAAAATTCTGCCCCTATTTCTGACCTTGGGGGAAATGGAAATTTTATTATGATATGACCGAACCCATAAGGCTACCTACGTATCCCCTCTTAAACGGGAATTAGCCAAGCGTAGTTCAATTACATCAGATGAGGAAATGTGAATAATCTAAACATAATATCTCTTGACTGTGTCTGAATTGATCGGTTTTGGCCAGATTTCTCCATCCATTTCTGCAAGTATGAGTACTCCTCCTGCTAGCACCCTGTGAACTATGTACGGACCTTGCTAGTTGGGAGAGAATTTCCCTTTGGCTTCATCTTGATGTGGGAAGATCTTTTTTAGCACCAACTGACCTGTTGCAAATTGCCGTGGTTTGACCTTTTTGTTGAAAGCTCTGGACATTCTATTCTGATAAAGTTGGACATGACACACTACATTCATCCTTTTTCCATCGATGAGGGCCAATTGTTCATAGCGACTTCTTATCCACTATGCGTCATTGAGTTCAATTTCCTATATGATTCTTAAAGGAGGAATCTCTACCTCGGCTGGAATGACGACCTCAGTACCATAAACCAACATATAGGGGGTTGCCCCGGTAGATGTGCGAACTGTAGTATGATATCCCAATAAATCAAAAGGTAGCTTCTTGTGCCATTATTTGTGGTTTTCTACCATCTTTCTTAGTATCTTCTTGATGTTTTTTGTTAGCGGCTTATATGGCCATATTCATCTGAGGTCTGTAGGTTGTGGAATTCTTGTGCTTGATTTTGAAAGTTTCACACATAACTTTCATCAGATCACTGTTGAGATTGGCAGATTTATCAGTAACAATGGATTCGGGAAAACCGAATTGGCAAACAATTCGATCCTTGACAAAATCTGCGACGACTTTCTTGGTTACAACTTTGTAGGACGTAACCTCTGCCCATTTTGTGAAGTAATCAATGGCTACCAGAATAAACCTGTGTCCATTTGAAGTAGTGGGCTCAATCGGACCAGTAACATCCATTCCCTAGGCGGCGAATGGCCAAGGTGAGCTCGTTGCATTGAGCTCGTTTGGCAGCACTTTTATCATATCGGTGTGCACCTGGCATTGAAAGCACTTGCGAACATGCTGGATGCAATCTGTTTCCATGGTCATCCAAAAGTAACCGGCCCTAAGTATCTTCTTAGCCAAGATGAAACCATTTATGTGGGGGCCACAAGTCCCAGCATGTACGTCCACAAGCAGCTTAGAAACTTCCTTTGCGTTGACACACCTTAGTAAACCCAAATCAGGAGTTCTTCTGTTCAAGTTCCCTCCACTGTGGAAGAAATGATTGAAAAATCTCCGGAGTGTGCATTTCTGAGTGTGGTTTGCATGCTCCGGATATTCTCCCTTTGAAAAAAATTCCTTGATATCATGGAACCAAGTCTTTCCATTTGTTTCTTCTTCAACATGAGCACAATACGCCGGCCGTATGGATCCTCACCGGAATGGGATCAATATATTTGGCAGTGGGAAGTCATCCTTGGGACTTGCTTTATTTAAATCCCGATAGTCAACATATACCCTGACCTTCCCATCTTTCTTTGGAACTAGCAAAATGTTAGCTAACCAGGTTGTGTACTCAACCACCCTGAGAACTTTGGCTTTGATCTGCTTGGTAACTTCCTACTTGATTTTCAAACTCATGTCTGGTTTGAACTTTCTGAGTTTCTGCTTGACTGGTGGACACATGGGTTAATAGGCAGCTTATGAGCCACTATGGACGTGCTCAAACCAGTCATGTCATCATATGGACATGCAAAAATCTCCTCATACTCTCTTAGGAACCTAATGTACTCTTCTGTCTTTGTCGCTGACAAGTAAATGCTGATGCGAGTCTCCTTGACGGTCTCGGTGTCTCCCAAATTTACTGCCTCGGTCTCGTCCAGATTGGACTTAGGCTTATTCTCAAAATTTTCAACCTCCCTAATAATTTCATCGGGTATCTCATCTTCTTCATCTGAATCACTATTCTCATGTTGCGTTGCCTCATTACATGTCACAGTCACTGGTTCATCAGGAAAAGTAATAATAACATTGTAGAAAGCAAAGCTGTAAAGATAGTAGTGAATAATAAAGAGCAAATGCATTTGATTAAAACTGAAAAATCATCCAGACAAAGTACGGCTCGATGAATCGAGCATTTATTTTGAAATAAGTAAATCTTAAAACAAATTGTAGGAAATCTTAAATGCCTAGAATGACTATAGAAGTAAATTCTGCCAAGCTGCCTAGGGATTTTGTGGGCTCGGGATGGTGTGGCGGTCCAGTTCCTGAGAACAACTCCTTTCTTTATGGTCTGAATAGTGAGGCCTTCTTCCTCCTCCTCCTCAATTATGGCACTGCAGTCCATGTCCTCATCCTCAATTATGGCACTGCAGTCCATGTTCTCATCCTCAATTATGGCACTGCAGTCCATGTCCTCATTCTCTAAGAACTAATTCTTCAAATCAGCTAGTGCTTCTTCTTCTGTAGTCCCCCATATCGTATCAGCTTGGTGAAAAGCTTGTTCCAAACATGGCACTGGTTGCTCGAGAGGGTAATACGGTCCATTCCATGGAGGCGACAAATTTCTATACTCTTGCCATGTGTACTGGTATTCGAGCCCAAAGGTGGTACCATGATTTTTCAGCTATACCTTGGAGGTTCTTTCCCAACCCTTTGCGGGGTTTATATCCAAACCATGCTAGTATTCTTTATATTTTGTTACTCCACCACTTATTCTTCTCAACGGCATTGACCCGTTCAATGTGATGATAGATTTCCCCTCATAGCCTTCTTCTATGTCCAATGGCCGGGATGGTTTGACTAGTGTAAATGGGGTTAATCTCATCTATGTGAATGATCACCTCCTGACGATTCCATTCGAATTTTACGGCTTGATGTAGTATAGAAGGTAAGGCCCCAGCGGCATGGATCTATGGTCGGCCCAACAGAAGGTTATATGAGGTCGGTATGTCGAGTACCTGAATTCGACGTCAAACCAAGTTGGCCCCATCTGTAAACAAAGGTTGATTTCCCCGATCGTGGCCCTCTGGACCCATCGAAAGCCTTCACATTCATGCTTCCTACCCGTATCTCATGGAAACCCTTGTCCAACCTTTTCAGAGTGTCCAATGGACAAATATTAGGCTCCAACCTCTATCAACCAAGACCCTAGCAATGAATTTGTCTTCAAATTGCACTGTAATGTGCAATGCTCGATTGTGATTCAACCCTTCAGGAGGTAGCTCATCTTCATGCAAAATGATCTTATGACTTTCTAGGACTTCCCCTACCATATTAGCCATTTCTCCGCCAGTGATGTTATTCGGTACATAATCCTCATTTAGCACTTTTATTAAAGCATTCTTATGTGCCTCTGAATTTTGCAACAGTGACAGGATAGATATCTGAGTTGGGGTTTTGTTCAGATGATCAATAACGGAATACTCCTTTGCTTGTACTTTCCTCCACAGGTTATCTGACCCTATCTCAATGACAGGCTATCTAGTAGTGGCATCCTTGCTTAATCCTCCCAAGTGTTTAGGTGTATAGACTCTTCCAGTCTTAGTCATCCCTTATGCAACATCAGATTCTTCTACCTTGGCCTTCCCTTTTTACCGAGCCTCAGCAACATAATCCCAGGGTATCACTTTTGAGTTGAATGGAGGTGTGGTTAATACTTTCACAGTAAAAGGTGTGACCACTTCTACTTCAAATGGAGCGGGGGGTGGCCGCAGGCGGAGCCACCTCTACCTCGAATGGAACTAGTGCAGTTACCTCAACCTCGATTGGTGACTGGGTCTATACCACGATAGGGGTAAGTGTAACTGCAACTTTAAAGTTATCACCTTCTCGAATAAACCCAATCGACCCCTCGGGGTCCCATTCTTCATTCGTCTATATCACATGTACTCCACCACCTCTATGATTAGGGAGGGGGTTGTCGCGGACATTAGGTGCGACTTCCTTTGCCTGTATGACCTTGTTGTCAATTAGCATATGGATCTTATCCTTTAATGTTTGGCACTCAGCAGTGGTGTGCCCCTTCATACCGGAATGTTATGCACAATCTTGTTCGGATTGACCCATTGGGATGGGTTTTTAATGCCACAACAGGAACAAGAGTGACGTAACCCGCGGCTTTCAACCATTTATACAATTAGTCGATGGGCTCAGCAATGGCGGTGTATTGTCTGGGCGGCTTGTGGTCAAAGTTGGGTCTTGGTCTTGGATAATTTTGGCGAGCTGGTGGTGATTGGAAGTGGGATGGTTGGGAGTTATAGGTATGATAGACAAAGGCTGGTTGGGAATATCTGGGAGATGAAGGTTGATATGTAGGCGGTGATGCTTGGTATGTGGGCGGAGGTGTTTGATATGTGGGTGGAGGTGTTTGATATGTGGGTGGAGGTGTTTGATATATGGGAGGCAGTGTTTGATAGATAAGTGGAGATTTTGAGCCTTGAGCCACCATTACTGTTCCAATATCTTTCTTCTTTGATGTGCCGCCTGGCTGTAATGCCTTATTTGTGGCATGTAGTGCCTCGAAATTCGTTACCATCCCGCTCTTGATTCCTTCTTCGATTCTTTATCCAAGTGTAATGATGTTAGAGAATTTGTGATTTTCGATAACCATCAACCTTTCATAATATTGCGGATCCTGTGCTCTGACGAAGAATTTGTTCATCTGTTCTTCGTCCAAAGATAGCCTGACCTTGGCTGCTTCCGACCTCCAACGAGTAGCATACTCACAGAAAGTCTCGGTAGGTTTCTTCTTAAGATTCTGAATGTAGAAAACATCCGGTGCGTTCTCTGTATTGAACCTGAACCGGTCCATGAAATCTGATGCCATACTTACCCAATTGGACCATTTCTTGGGATCTTGGCTGATATACTAGGACAAAGCATCCCCAGTAAGACTCCTCATAAAGAGCTTCATCTGGATTTTTTCATCTTTCCCGACCCCCACAAGCTTATCACAATAGGTCCTTAGATGAGCCCTGGGATCACCTGTGCCGTCGAATATCTCGAACTTGGGAGGTTTGTACCCCTCTGGCAGTTCCACATCTGGCTGTATACATAGGTCTTCATAGTTCAACCCTTCTATTCCTCTACCGCCTTCAACACCCTGAACTCGTCTTGTTAACTTCTTGAGCTCTTCAGCCATGTTTTTGATGAGTAGGTCCTTTTTGGAGGATTTTGGTGTATAGGAGATAGGTTGGATGAAGTAAGGTACGGTTTCTATGTATATAGGGTTGCTTTGATGGGTTCCAAGAACTTGGGCGTAATGATGGCCGTTGGTGGAGTTTTGGGATCGGGAATGGGTTATGGTATGTTTTGGGGAGTGTGGTAAGTGGTGGTTGGTGGATACTAAGTTGGTTGATGGTGGTGTTGCAGTGGAGCTGGTATTGGTAATGGGTTGGGGTTCTAGGGTGGAGTTGCGTATTGATTTGGTGCGGGAGGATTTTATGGATGTTGGTCTTGTGTGTTCTGAGGAGGTGCTGGGTTCTTTGTATTTTGTTGGTTGATTTCATGAACATTTAAGGTGAGTGACAAGTTTGGCAAGTTTCGAACCTGCTCAAGTTCTCCTTGCAGTTTCAGTATCTTTTGTTCTAATCTCAAAACTAGATCATTTGGGGCTGGAGTACTACGGGCATCTGAGGTTTCTGAGTTCTCAATATTCTCCTTTCGGATACCACTTAAGTCATCCATTTTTGCTTTTCGTCTGCCTTTTGTATTGCTTGGAGGAGGAGGAGGTGGAGGGCCTCTAGATCTGGTATGATACGCTGATGAGGCCAGTATGAGTGAACCATCCTAAGGGGATGAGAATAATTAAAATAAGGAAAAACAAAAAGGTAACAAGTCAGTGAGAATTTTGAAATGTTTGCAGTATTTAAACACATATTGCGAAAATATAAATTCGTGTCTTTATTTGGGTGTCGCGTTGTGCCCGAGGCAGGCCTAGCGACAGATAGATTTGGAGAACTTTGAATGCCAATAAATGCCTCATTTCATAATATAAAAATAGACGAATCCCAAAACAACACTAAGATAATAAAAATAAGTCACTACTGACACTTGGCCTTATTATATTTTTAGGAAAGAAAATAAATCTAGCCTATTTGGTCCCAGAAGGACCTTTTTTAGGTTGATCTTCCGGACTCCATCATATAGATCCCCCAGCTCGCGCAGACCCAGCAGCAAGTAGGCTCTGGCCAGATGTCCTCCTTCAGCTCCTTCAACGTTTTGGCAATTTTTAATCCTCTTTATGACTTTACCTTCCAACTCCACTATTGCTCGCTCCAGATATTCTAGTTTCCTATTGGAAGCAACTGCCATTGTCGAGCCCCCTTTTTTCCCTCCGCGGAGAGAGGTCCGGGTTTCTACATTACGTGGGGGTAATAACTCATTTCCTTTTGGGAATTAGGTATTTGAAGAGTCGCCACCTAACAGATTATGGTGCATTAGGGCACCTAGAGCTATTAACTCTTGGATTGGTTTGAATTACAAGAAATTTAGGGTAAGGGCTCGAAATAACCTTGAGAGGAAGGTGTTAGTCATCCCTCTCGGTCCACAACTGTGGGTCCCTACCGAACTTGTACTTATGAATTAGTCTTTTAACAAGTAATTGGAACACATAATTGCAGATAAAGCATGTTGGACATTGTATGACTTCAGATAATAAGATAAAGAATTTGAACAAGTTGTGTACATAAAAAAAAGTTTTAAACAAAAGGAATTTGGGAAAGGAGGGGTCCTAGGTTGGTTATCCTGCAGGATTACCCCACGCAATGCTTGGTAAACACTCCTCAATGAGGGGCTACATGTGACATTAACGCTTAGTCATCATATCTATATCTACCCCTTACCACCCCTTAGTGGTTATTAATGGGAGTGTTGTTTAACGATCCCTATGGATGCTATTACCTGCCCCTTCATAATGGTCCAGGAGGAAATTAGGACCTCTACCTATAGGCAGTTCTAGACAAACCCCTAACGTTTAAAGGAGAAAATACTAAGGCGACAAGCAAGAATACATAGGACTCATAGCAAATAAAAGCAGGAAGGAGAAATACGAGGCTCAGTTTTACCTCCACAGATAAGACATGTAAACAGCACGACTCAAACACAAAGAAGGGCAGTATTATTAAACAGGATCCTAAGGCATGATATCTAAGTGAATATCAAAACATAGAAGATAGGCAATTTATTTTATAAACTCAGAAGCGATGGACCTATCAGTTTGCCTACTGATTTAAGCCTGTTAAACAGTACACAAAGAAGCAGTTTCCAGTTTTATAAGAAATTAGATTACCTAAGGCTTGTCTAGTCGTAGGATAGTGCACAATTGTTACCAAAACCAGTAGAAGTTCAGAAGTCGTTTTTGCCTAAGAGCATGCTGTTCTAGGGGTTACAAAGATACATGGTTATTACTAATTTGTTTAAATAGGATAATTAGTCGTGAGACTGTTTTATACCCTTTTCATCCATCAGTAGTTTAACTAGGTGTGACTGAGCGAGTATGAACGAGATCTTGAACATGGTATCTAATATGCACATATAAAGTTCAGAATGGTTTATATGAAGAATTCCTAAGCAGGATTTCTAAATGCACAACAGGTTACAACATGATTGCATAAGTAACCGTTTATTTTTTAATGTCATTTATCCTAGAAACAGGATTTCTAAGTGATAATAAATATGTCAAATGAGATGCTAAAACAGTGAACCTAGGAACGTGATATCTAATGCATGACATGCTTGGAATGTATTGGTCCTAAACATGGATTCTAATGCACATATGGGAAATGTAAACCTAAGGCATGGTTTCTACCCATTGATATTGATAACATATATGACTACCCTCCCCTTTTCACTAGCCAACCCCAATATTCATTTACAACAAATTATTACAGACCCATATTGCATGAATTACATAAGTAGAACAGAAAACAAGAAATTACACTATAGGGAGCTTGAAAATAGGCCCAAATGATTTTTCCAAGCCTCCAATAGCCTCAAATGCCAAATTCCATAGACAATATCATTGTTTAGGTGCGTCAGAGTTCCCTAAAGATCTCAAGGATCCCGGGAAGTGCTCACATCTAGACTTTATAACTAGAACTGAGTAAGTGTAGTGTGGAAGAGCCAACTCTAGTGTATCAGAGTTTAAAGGAATCTCATAGGGATCCCAAGGAAGTCACACACTCGAGGGGCAGAACTTAAGGATCTAAGAGTGGAGTGAGAGTGACTGACATAGTTTTGAAAAGGTTTTAGCAGGAAAGCAGTGTAAAAAGGGACTTAGTTGAAATAATTTTGTAACCAAGAGAGTTGTTTAGTGAAACAACTTTTGAAAACAGTTGTGTAATTAAACAAATAGCAGGTTTGTCAAACACGTTCAACAATACTCAAATAACAGTCCTTCACACATGGGAATGGGAATTGGAGACACATAGAGCACATAGTATATATGAGCATAACAGTTCTTGTGGGGGTTTAAGGGATTAGGGGATAACTATTGGTACCAACACAGTAGGAATTTCAGAAACAATCATAAAATCAGCCATGTAAAGTGACAGATCAGTTTGCATATCAAAACTAGATAACAAATAGGCAAGCATTCAAAACAGGGTAGAGTCATGTTGAGACAGACTACTTGGGGGGATGGGGGGTAGAACATGTTCTGAAAGGCCCCAAGAGGGTTAGACTAGCATGCTAGATGAAGAAGTAATGTAAACATGTCAATTACATGTTGAACAACAGAACCATAGATAGAAACAAATTAGAAACATGATAAACTGAAGCAGTAAAAGAAACATATTGGATTTGGGACTTGAATTGAAATCAGAACATACCAGTAGAGAGATGGTAAACACAAAGTGAGGAATAGGAGAACACAATAGTTAGCCTTGGCTTGCAGCCGGCTAACTCAGAATAATAGCAAGTAACCAGAGAGAAAGAGAGAGAGCAGAAAAGCTTTGAGTGTGAGAGAGTTTTGAACTAATGTGTTCGTATGTGTAATAAAGAGAAGAGAGTATATATAATAGTTTGAAATCTAGGTAAATAAGGCAAGAATTAATTGTTCAGCAATTATAGAACTACAGAATCAATTAAGAACGAAAATCAGCCAAGTACTCCCTTAATTAAGGGAATCATTTCAAATGATAAGAACAAGTAACAAATAAGGAAAGAAATCAATGTGTAACTGGAGCATAACAGACAAGGAAATAATACACACATAGTAGGCATAGAGTAAACAATTAGGGCTAGGTTCAGAAGAATTCTAATTAAGGAGATAGTCAGCTAGAATCAAATAACTATGCAGACAAGGTAAGGGAAAGTTAGTTTAGGCAAGTAAATCAATCACAATGAGTAGGAAGGTAAGAATCGAAGGTTTAAAGGAAAGTTTTCAAATCAAACCAAGAAAAAGGGAATTAAGAATCAATCAAAGAGAAAGTCGTGAAAAGAGTTAGCGTTTAGCATATAAATAAAGTAAGACATGGATAGTCAAGAATCTACATTCAACTCTAGCAAGCATGAAAGTTAAACAATACCGATTCAATGAGAAAGAGGCAAGTCTTGAATAGTCAAGATGAACACAAGCACATAGAATCAGTGTAAGTTTATGCTAAGAAACTCAATAGAAACATATCAAGGTAAGATAGTCACAAGAAATCACAGAAACTCAAAAACGAGGACCGGCCAGTCATGCTAACACACAGAACCAAACGAAAGAACCCTAAAAATTAGGGCTTTCAGCATATACGAGTTAAGATATAGTAGACTCATAGAATCAGTCAAAAATATGTAAGAAATAGAAGTTTAAACACAAAGAATCAGTTAGACATGGTTTTAAAAAGAAGTTCCGAAAACCCTGATTTTAGAAGAAGATAAAAAACACTTCAAATCACATGATTCTCGTAAAGAACCTCAAGGATAGTGTAAAATATTCAAGAAACAAACTCAAATCGTCCTAGATCTGTATAGATCTAGGAGGTGTAGAAAACAAATTAGGGTTTCGAAAGAAACTCATATATAGATGAAGAAACATGTCTAGAATTCCAAGGATCGTAGCAAATATAGAATGATTTTGCTTGGAATCGCACTGAAATAGCCAGGAACATGCAAGACATGAACCCTAGATGCAAGTCGGCGTGGCCCTGGACCCTTGAGGACCTTAGAGAAGGCGAGAATGGCATAAGAGAAGCCATTAGAGGCGTAAGGGACGATGAGAGGTCAATGAAGAAGGCCTAAGATGGGAAATCGACATTGGAAGATTAGGGTTAGGTTGAGAGAGTGTTTTGAGAGCAGAGAGGAACTTAGGGCGGCGGGGTGAGTTGAAATGATTAGGGTTGAGGGGTCGTTTAGAATTAAAAAAGGCAAGTTTTAAAGAGGGCCGTTAATCTTTTAGATTAACGGCCATGATCTGATGGGGTCTTAGATCGGGTAGGTGTATTTAGGGCCTGGGTCGAGTAATTTAATCAGGAATTGGGTTGAATTTAGGCTAAAATTGAAATACAATTTGGCTAAGTTTTAAATAGCTAATTTAACCCTATATAGTTTATAATAAATAATAAATAATTTCTAAAAAATAATTTCATGTATTAAAATGATTTAAAATAGCTATTTAACATTTTAAAAATATAGAAGATCATTTTATGCATATAAATGTAATTATGCATTAATAGGGCTAGTGTTGCAAATATATGCATATTAGCTTAAAAAATGCAAATGCAATTATAAAAAAATGCACTAAAATATTTTAACAATATTTTGGCATAAATATAGAATTTATATGGCTAAATCGCCACAAAAATAATTTGAAGGATAATTATTGGAGATTTTATGAGTAAAAAGGGAGGGAATAAATCAATTTGAAGACTTTAAAATTATAAAATGCTTATGCATGCTTATATATGCATATACGCTATTTTGATAGTATTTATATATATTAAAAATATATAGGGAAAAATTAGGTATCAACAGCTGCCCCTCTTTACCCGGGAAGGTTGAAAGAGTTTTCGGGTAAAGAAATGGTGACCAATTTTGACCGGGCAGGATGTTTTGAAAGACAGAGGTCGGACTCTAGTTTTTGAGTTGCCTACATATCCCTGGTTTTACAGGAATCGGACCATGTGTAGTTCTGGATCCATCAGCGGAAATACGCGATGCGGAAGCGACTATGGTGAGCGGTTTAGGTTCGGGATAGTTGAAGGAACTGGAGCAAAATCACTACTGCTAGGATAGCGGTTGCTTACTGGTTACCTGCAGATAAAAGATGTTATAAACATGCATTTGCGAAAACTTAAACATGGTGCAGATTCTCTTCGGACCCTGAAAGTTGCCTTTGGACGGTTAAAGATGACGTCCTTAGACCATGACGTCCTGGGCCATGAATTGTTTGATGATAGATTCGCATGCCATGAAATGATGTTCTCGGGCCATGAAGATGGTCCCTCCGAACCATGACGCCTTTGCATAATGATATGCAAATTTGAGGGATCCTCAGGCCATGGCATGGTGTCTTACGGCTATGAGGATGATGCCTTTAGACTATGACGCCTTCGGATAGATTGGCGATATTTCAGCCCATGATATGAAGTAATTATGTTAACAAAACAAGACTTAGTCTTGTAAAATGGAGGGCAAAGCTTAGCCCGATCGAAAAGAAAATGGATAGTGCTAGAAATAAAGAAAAATTTGTGCTAAAGGGGATATTGCTTAGTCCCATGTGAATGCAGAGGCAGGGATTAGCCTCATACAGATATGAAGGCAGGGATTAGCCTCATGCAAATAGGGAGGCAAGGGATTGGCCCCATGCAAATATGGAGGCAAGGATTAACCATATGAAAATATGGAGGCAAGGATTAGACTCATGTAGGTATGAAGGTAATGATTAGCCTCATGAAAGTATGGAGGCAATGATTAGTCTCATGCAGGTATGGAGGCAAGAATTAGCCTTATGCAAATAGGGGCAAGGATTAGCCTCATGCAGGTATGGAGGCAAGGATTAGCCTTATGCAAACAGGGAGGCAAGGATTAAGGGAGGCAAGAATTAGCCTCATGCAAACATGGAGGCAGGGATTAGCCTTATGCAGGTATGGAGGCAGGGATTAGCCTCATGCAAGTAGGGAGGCAAGGATTAGCCTCATGCAAATATGGAGGCATGATTAGCCTCATGCAAATATGGAGGCAAGGATTAACCTCATGCAGGTATTGAGGCAAGGATTAGCCTCATGCAGGTATGGAGGCAGGGATTAGCCTCATGCAAATGTGGAGGCAGGGATTAGCCTTATGCAAATATGGGGGACAGGGATTAGTCCCATGCAAAGAGAGAGTAGCAAATAAGAGTAGTGTATTTCTTAGCTGGACATATATTCAGTGTCTGATGGCCGGATGGATGGTGAATGTGCTTTGTGTATATATGTTTTCTAGTTCTATTGTTACATCAAATGTGCCTACATTCAAAGAAAAATTGTAAGTTTTGTGGGGGAGGTTGGTTCGTGCTTCGTCTGCTGGCCTTCGCTTTGCTCTGTTCCAAAAGCCTTTTCGAGTTCCCCTGGGTAACACTTGACTGTTACGGAAATAGAGTTTTCGAAAAGTATGCAATTTGATAAAAATAGAGTTATTTCAGAAATACATTGATACATTTAGATGACTAGTGACTGTAACACATCTCAAAGGCATTGCGGCTCTCTTATATTGGAATTTTGAGGGTCTTCCTCAAAATTACGCACCAGTTTGGTGGATGATCTTTTGATTTTTTTGCAGATAATAGACCTTGCTAAATCTTCTTCGGAATTTTGAGAATACTTCTCTAAATTCTGCCCCAGTTTCTTAACTGATTACTGACTTTCTGGCATGCGATGGCGTTGGCTAGACTTGTTCTGGAATTTTGAGGGTCCTCCTCAAAATTTCGCCCTAGTTTCTGAGCTTAGGGGAAAATGGAAATTTTATTATGATATGACCGAACCCATAAGGCTGCCTACGTATCCCTTCTTAAATTGGAATCAGGTTAAGCGTAGTTCAATTATATTAGAAGAGAAATGTAAAATAATCTAGGCATAGTATCTCTTGATAGCGTCTTAATTGATTGGGTTTGGCCAGACGTCTCCGTCCATTTTTGCAAGTATGTTAATACCCTGTGAACTATGTACGGACCTTGCTAGTTGGGGGAAAATTTCCCTTTAGCTTCATCTTGATGTGGGAAGATCTTCTTCAGCACCAACTGACCTGGTGCAAATTGCCTTGGTTTGACTCTTTTATTGAAAGCTTTGGACTTTCTATTCTGATAAAGTTGGCCGTGACACACTGCATTCATCCTCTTTCCATCGATAAGGGCCAATTTTTCATAGAAACTCCTTATCCATTCTACATCACTGAGTTCAGCTTCCTATATGACTCTCAAAGAAGGAATCTCCACCTCGGCTAGGATGACAACCTCGGTACCATAAACCAGCATGTAGGGAGTTGCCCCAGTTGATGTGCGAACCGTGATGCGGTATCCTAATAAAGCAAAAGGTAACTTCTCATGCCATTGTTTGTGGTTCTCTACCATTTTTCTTAGTATCTTCTTGATGTTTTTGTTGGCGGCTTCTACGGCTCCATTCATCTGAGGTCTATTTTCTATGGAATTCTTGTGCTTGATTTTGAAAGTTTCACACATAGCTATCATCAGATCATTGTTGAGATTGGTGGCATTATCAGTAATAATGTATTCGGGAACACCGAATCGACAAACAATTTGATCTTTGACAAAATCTGCAATGACTTTATGGTTACAGCTTTGTAGGATGCAACCTCTACCCATTTCGTGAAGTAATCAATGGCTACCAGAATAAACCTGTGTCCATTTGAAGTAGTGGGCTCAATCGGACCAATAACATCCATTCCCTAGGCGGCGAATGGCCAAGGTGAGCTTGTTGCGTTGAGCTCATTTGGTGGCACTTTTATCATATTGGCATGCACTTGACATTGAAAGCATTTGTAGACATACTAGATGCAATCCGTCTCCTTGGTCATCCAAAAGTAACCGGCCCTGAGTATATTCTTAGCCTAGACCAAACCATTCACAGGTGGGCCACAGGTCCCGGCATGTACATCCTCAAGTATCTTAGAAGCTTCCTTTGCGTTGACACATCTTATTAAACCCAAATCAGGAGTTCTCCTGTACAAGTTTCCTCCGCTATGGAAGAAGTGATTGGACAATCTCCGAAGTGTGCGTTTTTGAGTGTGATTTGCATGCTCCAGATATTCTACCTTTGAAAAATAATCCTTGATGTCATGGTACAAAGGCTTTCCATCTGTTTCTTCTTCAACATGAGTACAATATGCTAGCTGATTATGGATCCTTACTAGAATGGGATCAATATAATCCTTCTCTGGATATTGTATCATAGATGACAAGGTGGCCAATGCATCAGTAAACTCATTTTGAATTCTGGGCACATGTCGAAATTCTATCTTTGTGAACCTTTTCTCAATTCTTGCACATGGTGTAGATATGGAAATATCTTGGAATTCTGGGTGGCCCACTCTCCTTGTACTTGGTGCACAAGCAAATCTGAATCACTGATCACTAGCAGCTTCTAGATGTTCATGTCGATTTCCATGTTGAGCCCTAGTATGCAGGCTTCATACTCCGCCATGTTGTTGGTGCCGGAAAATCTGAGTTTAGCAGATATCGGATAATGTTGACCCATTTCTGATACAAAGATTGCTCCAATACCTGCTCCTTTGAAATTTGCAGCTCCATCAAAGAACATCCTCCAACCATCGTATGCTTCGGTAATGTCTTCTCCTACGAGTGATACTTCTTTATCAGGAAAATACATTTTCAAGGGTTCGTATTCTCCTCCCACCGGATTTTCAGCAAGGTGATCTGCCAATGCTTGTCCCTTGACCGTCTTTTAAGTTACGTAGACGATGTCGAACTCACTCAACAGTATCTACCATTTGGCCAACTTTCCTGTCGGCATGGGTTTCTGGAATATGTACTTCAAAGGGTCCATCCTGGATATGATGTATGTAGTGTAGGCACAGAAGTAATACCTCAATTTCTGAGCTGTCCAGGTCAAAGCACAGCAAGTGTGTTCAAGCAGAGAGTACCGTCTTCATAAGGTGTGAACTTCTTACTCAAGTAATATATGGCTTGGTCCTTCCTTCCTTTCTCATCATGTTGTCCCAAAACACATCCGAAGGCTCCATTTAATACAGATAGATAGAGTAGCAAAGGTTATCCTGGTTCTGGTGGGACCAGAACTGGTGGTGTGGACAGTTACTCCTTGATCTTGTCAAAAGCTTTCTAACAATCCTCTGTCCATCTTGTTTCAGCATCTTTCCTTAGCATCTTGAAGATGGTTCGCATATGACTGTGGACTATGCTATGAATCGACTGATGTAGTTGAAACGTCGAAGGAAGCTCATTACGTCCTTTTTGCGCTTAGGTGGTGGTAACTCCTGAATAGCCTTGACTTTGGATGGATCCAACTCGATCCCTTGGCAACTGACAATGAATCCTAGTAGCTTTCCTGCGGGAACCCCGAATGCACACTTTGTGGGGTTCAACTTTAGATTGTACCTTCTTAACCTATCAAAGAACTTTCTCAGGTCCGCTATGTAATTTGCGGCCTTCTTGGATTTGATAATGACGTTGTCCACATACACCTCTATTTCCTTGTGTATCATATCATAGAAGATGGTTGTCATGGCTCTCATGTAAGTGGCCCCAACATTTTTTAGACCGAACAACAGCATCTTGTAACAGTATACACCCCAAGGTGTAATAAAAGCTGTATTCTCCACATCTTCTTCATCCATCCAGATCTGGTGATAGCTTGTGAAGCAATCTACAAAGTATTGGAGTTCATGCTTGGCGCAATTGGCGATCAGGATGTGTATATTTGGCAGTGGGAAGTCGTCCTTGGGACTCGCTATGTTTAAATCCCGATAGTCAACACATACTCTGACCTTCCCATCCTTCTTCAGAACTGGAACAATGTTAGCTAACCGGTTTGGTACTCAACCACCCTGAGAACTTTGGCTTTGATCTACATAGTAACTTCCTCCTTGATTTTCAGGCTCATGTCTGGTTTGAACTTTCTGAGTTTCTATTTTACTGGCGGACACATGGGATTGGTAGGCAGCTTATGAGCCACTATAGATGTGTTCAAACCGGTCATGTCATCATATGACCATGCAAAAATATCTGCATACTCTTTTAGGAACCAAATGTACTCTTCCTTCTCTGTCGGTGACAAGTAGATGCTGATGCGGGTCTTATTTATGGTCTCGGCATCTACCAAATTTACTGCCTCGGTCTCGTCCAGATTGGACTTAGGCTTATTCTCAAAATTTTCAATCTCCCTGACAATTTCCTTGGGTATCTCATCTTCTTCATCTGACTCACTATTCTCATGTTGCGTTGCCTCATTACATATCACAGTCACTGGTTCATCAGGAAAAGTAATAATAATGTTGTAGAAAGGAAAAGTGTAAAGATAGTACTGAATAATAAAGAGCAAATGCATTTGGTTAAAACTGAAAAAATCGTCCAGACAAAGTACGGCTCGATGAATCGAGAATTTATTTTGAAACAAGTAAATCTTAAAACAAATTTAAGGGAAATCTTAAATGCCTAGAAATGCTATAGAAGTAAAAATCTGCCGAGCTACCCAGGGACTCGGCGGGCTCGGGATGGTGTGGCAGTCCAATTCTTGAGAACAACTCTCTTCTTTATGGTCTGAATAGTGAGGCCTTCTTCTTCCTCCTCCTCCTCAATTATGGCACTGTAGTCCATGTCTTCATCCTGCAAGAACAAATTCTTCAACCCAGTGAGTGCTTCCTCTTATGCAGTCCCCCATATCGTATCAACTTAGTGAAAAGCTTGTTCTAGGCATGGCACTGGTTGCTCGAGAGGGTAATATGGTCCGCGCCACGGAGGCAACCAATCATTGTATTCTTGCCATTTTACTTGTATCCGAGCCCAAAGGTGGTACCATTATTTTTTCGCTGTATAGGTTTAGTGATACCCTGAAGGTTCTTCCCCAACCCTTTGGAGTCTTTATATCCAGACTATACCAATATGCTTTCTATTTTACTACTCCACCATTTATCCTTCTCGATGGCATTGACCCGTTCAGTATGATGATAGGATTTCCCTCCTAGCCTTCTTCTATGTCCAATGGTCGGGATGGTTTTACTAGTGTAAATGGGGTTACTTCCATCTCCGTGAATGATTACCTCCTGACGGTTCCATTCAAACTTCACGGCTTGATGTAGTGTGGAAGGCACGGCTCCAGTGGCATGGATCTATGGCCGTCCCAACAGAAGGTTATATGAGGCTGGTATGTCGAGTACCTAAAATTCAACGTCGAACCAAGTGGGCGCCATCTACAACCAAAGGTTGATTTCCCCGATTGTGGCCCTCTAGGACGCATCGAAAGCTTTCACATTCATGCTTCCTACCCGTATTTTATGGAAAGCTTTGTCAAACCTTTTCAGAGTGTCCAATGGACAAATATTTAGGCTTGAACCTCCATCAACCAAGACCCTAGCAATGAACTTGTCTTCAAATTGCACCGTAATATGCAATGCTCAATTGTGATTCAGCCCCTCCGGTGGTAGCTCATCCTCATGGAAGATGATCTTATGACTTTCTAGTACTTGCCCAGCCATGTTGGCCATTTCTCCACCGGTGATGTTATTGTGTACATAAGCCTCGCTCAACACTTTCATCAAAGCGTTCTTATGTGCCTCTGAATTCTGCAATAGTGACAGGATATATATCTGAGCAGAGACTTTGTTCAGATGGTCAACAACAGAATACTTCTTTGCATGTACTTTCCTCCATAGGTATCTGGCCCGGTCTCAACGATAGGCTGCCTAGTAGTGGCATCCTTACTTGATCCTCCCAAATGTTCCGGTGTATAGACTCTTCCAGTTCTAGTTATTCCTTGTGCAGCGTCAAATTCCTCTACCTTGGCCTTCCCTTTTCACCGAGCCTCGACAACATAATCCCAAGGTATTGCTTTTGAGTTGAATGGAGGTGTGGTTGCTACTGTCATAGTGAAAGGTGTGACCACTTCTACTTCAAATGGAGTGGGGATGGCTGCAGGCGGAGCCATCTCTACCTCGAATGGAATTGATGGAGTTACCTCAACCTCGATTGGTGCCTGAGTCTGTACCACAATAGGAGTAAGTGTGACTGCAACTTTAAAGTCATCGCCTTCTCGAATAATCCCAATCAACCCCTCAGGGTCCCATTCTTCATTCGTCTCTATCACATGTACACCATCACCTCTGTGATTAGGGAGGGGATTATTGCGAACATTAGGTGTGGCTTCCTTCACCTGTATGACCTTGTTGTCAATTAGCATTTGGATCTTATCTTTCAATGTTTGGCACTCAGTAGTGGTTTACCCCTTCATACCGGAATGGTACGCACAAGTTTTGTTCAGATTGACCCATTGGGATGGATTTGCTAATGCCACAGTGGGAATATGAGTGATGTAGCCCGCGACTTTCAACCTTTCCTACAACTAGTCGATGGGCTCAGCAATGGAGATGTATTGTCTAGGTGGCTTGCGGTCGAAGTTGGGTCTTGGATAATTTTGGCGAGATGGTGGTGATTGGAAGTGGGATGGTTGGGAGTTATAGGTATGATAGACAGTGGCTGGTTGGGAATATCTGGGAGATAAAGGTTGATATGTAAGCGTTGATGCTTGGTATGTGGGTGGAGGTATTTGATATGTGGGTGGAGGTGTTTGATATGTAAGTGGAGATTTCGGTCCTTGGGCCACTATTACTGCCCCAACATCTCTCTTCTTTGATATGCCGCCTGATTGTAATGCTTTATTTGTGGCCTGTAGTGCCTCAAAATTCGTTACCATCCCGCTCTTGATTCTTTCCTCGATCCTTTCTCCAAGTTTGATGATATCAGAGAATTTGTGATTTTCGATAACCATCAACCTTTCATAATATTGCGGATCCTGTGCTAGGACGAAGAATTTATTGATCTGTTCTTCGTCAAAAGATGGCCTAACCTTGGCCGCTTCTGACTTCCAATGAGTAGCATATTCATGGAAAGTCTCAGTAGGTTTCTTCTTAAGATTCTAAATGTAGAAACCATCCAGTGCGTTCTCTGTGTTGAACCTGAACCAGTCTATGAAATCTCACGCCATATTTAACCAGTTGGACGATTTCTTGGAATCTTGGCTGATATACCAAGACAAAGCATCCCAGTAAGACTCCTTATAAAGAGCTTCATCCAAATCTTTCCATCTTTTCGGACCCCGACAAACTTGTCACAATAGGTCCTTAGATGAGCCCTGGGATCACCTGTGCCGTCGAACATCTCGAACTTGGGAGGTTTGTATCCCTCAGGCAGTTCCATATCTGGCTGTATGCATAGGTCTTTATAGTTTAAACCTTCTATTCCTCTATCACCTTTAACACCTTGAACTCGACTTGTTAATTTCTTGAGTTCTTCAGCCATGTTTTTAATGAGTGGGTCCTTATCGGAGGATTCCGGTGTATAGGAGATTGGTTGGGTAGAGTGAGGTACAGTTTCTACGTATACAAGGTTGCTTTGATGGGTGCTAGGGGCTTGGGTGTAGTGATGGTCATTGGTGGAATTTTGGGGATCGGGAGTGGGTTGTGGTATGTTTTGGGGAGTGTGGTAAGTGGTGGTTGGTGGGTACTGAATTGGTTGATGGTAATGTTGTGGTGGAGTTGGTATTGGCAGTGGATTGAGATTTTGGGGTGGAGTTGTGTTTTGATTTGGCGCAGGAGGATTTTGGTTTTGTGTGTTCTGAGGAGGTGCTGGGTTCTTTGTGTTTTGTCGGTGGATGTCGGGGACCTTAAGGTGCGTGACAGGTTTGACAAGTTGTGAACCTGCTCAAGTTCTCCTTGAAATTCTAGTACCTTTTGTTCCAGTCTCAGGACTATCATTTGGGGCCGGAGTACTACGGCCATATGAGGTCTTTGCGTTCTCAATATTCTCCTTTCGGATACCACTTAAGTCTTCTACTTTTGCTTTTCCTCTACCCTTTGTGTTGCTTAGAGGAGGAGGAGGTGGAGGGCCTCTAGATCTGGTATAATACGCTAATGAGGCCAGTATGAGTGAACCTACCTAAGGGGATGAGAATAATAAAAAAAAGAAAAAAAAAGTAACAAGTCAGTGAGGGTCCTGAAATGTTTGCAGTATTTAAACACATATTGCGAAAATGTAAATTTGCGTCTTAATTTGGAAGCCTCGTTGTGCCCGAGGTAGGCCTAGCGACAAATAAATTTGGAGAACTTTAAATTCCAATAAATGCCGTATTTCATAATATAAAAATAGACGAATCCCAAAACGACACTTAGATAATAAAAATAAGTCACTACTGGCATTTGGCCTTATTACATTTAGAAAAGCAAATAAATCTAGCCTATTTGGTCCCAGAAGGACCTTCCCCAGGCTGAATGCTCTTGTCGATCAAATCCTCCAGTTCGTGTAGGTTTATCAGTAAGAATGCCTTTTCCAATGTCCTCCTTCGCCTTCCTCAGCGTTCTGGTAGTCGGTGACTCCTTTTCTCACTTTTCCTTCCAACTCCATCAGACTGTATTCCAGATATTCCAACTTTTCACTAGATTTGGCGGCCCTCTTTGTCCATTCATTGATTTGGTCGCTTGATGGAAGATCCCTCCTCCAGTCTAGCAAGAGTGAGGGTATGCTGGCCATACCGAATCTGGGGACCTCGTGCCTCATTTTCTGCAAAACAAAAGGGTTAGGCCTTCCCCCCCACCAGACTCGACTATTTATACATTCATGATTAGCATATTGGCATTTAGTTCTCCAAATTAATGCACATAACGTGGTTGTGTCCGTTGGGATTATGGAAATTCCAGTGGACATTAGATAAGGATCATCTTAAAGGATCATTATGTGAACAACATAATTGATCCGACTAGGTTTGACCATGATGTATTCGTAATTTTGACAAGAGTAAGGCTACTATGGGGTTATAGACTGGTACCCTCAAGCGAACAACTTGAGGGGGAAGGAATAGAACCGTCAACTGCACCGCTGATCGACTGGTTTTACCGCAAATAAGCCTTTTCGAATTTAAGGGTAGTAAATAGGAAGAGTGCAACCACTCATTTAAGCTTTGCTATAGGATTTGATACGCATGAGTGAAATATGATGTGGAACATGAGTTATGCAGCAATTAATAACTTGTAGGCAAGTATTTGCACGAAGGAAAAATAAATACGGTATTTAAAAAATTAAAATATATTTACAGGAAAAAGAAACAAAAAGACAAGTCAGTTTCAGGAATAAATAATCATAAACGCTTAAAAGAAAACAGATAGTTAAATTAAAACGAGGGGAAAGGGTACGGGATAAAGCATGCTTGGACTAATTCGTAAGAATAAGTTCGTTATGGTAACAGCCTAAAGGTATCCCCAGCAGAGTCGCCATGCTGTCGCACCCCCTTTTTTCCCTCCGCATAGAGAGGTTCGGGTTTCAACATTGCATAGGGGTATTAACTCATTTTCTTTTGGGAATTGGGTATTTGAAGAGTCGCCACCTAACAGATTATGGTGCGTTTGGGGACCTAGAGCTATTAACTCTTGGATTGGTTTGCATTACTAGAGATTTAGGATAAGGGCTCCAATTAACCTTGAGGGGAAGGTGTTAGGCACCCCTCTCGGTCTACAACTATGGGTCCCGGCCGAACTTGTACTTATGAATTAGTCTTTTAACAAGTAATTGGAACACATAATTGCAGATAAAGCATGTTGAACATTGTATGACTTCAGATAATAAGATAAAGAATTTGAACAAGTTGTGTACATAAAAAATAAGGTTTTAAACAAAAGGAATTTGGGAAAGGAGGGGTCCTAGGTTGGTTAGCCTACAAGATCATCCCACGCAATACCCGGTAAACACTCCTCAATGAGGGGCTACACGTGACATTAACGCGTAGTCATCATATCCATATCTACCCATTCCCACCCTTAGTGGTTATTAAAGCGAGTGTTGTTTAACGATCCCTATGCGTGTTGTTACCCGTCCCTTCTTAATGGTCCAGGAGGAAATTAGGACCTCTACCTTTAGGCAGTTCTAGACAAACCCATAAGGTTTAAAGGAGAAAACACTAAGGCGACAAGCAAGAACACATAGGACTCATAGCAAATAAAAGCAGGAAGGAGCAAATAAGAGGCTCAGTTTTACCTCCACAGATAAGGCATTTAAACAGCACAACTCAAACACAAAGAAGGGTAGTATTATTAAACAAGATCCTAAGGCATGATGTCGAAGTGAATATCAAAACATAGAAGATAGGCAATTTATTTTATAAACTCAGAAGCGATGGCCCTATTGTAGCGCGCACTTTTTTCCTCGTCGCATCGGAAAATCGGGTTCATGACATTTTGGGTATGGGACAACTCATTCCTTTTGGGAACTGGGTTTGCATTTGAAGAGTCGCCACCTAATGATTTAAGGTGCATTAGGACACCTATAGGGTTCATTTCTAAGTTTGTTTGATAACCAGAGATAGGGTAAGGGATTGAAATTATCCTAAAGGGAAGATGTTAGGCACCCCTCAGGATCCACTAGTGTGGTTCCTGGCAAGACAATTTTGTGAATTTTCTAATTAACAGATAGGCAAGTAAAGGCTCAAATAGTGGAGTATTTGGATTTGAACACATAAGAGTTTGAAAACAATTGGAAGGCGAAATTTGAAAATGAGTCATAGTTCTACAAATACTTGAGAATATAAAAGGAGGGGGGGTCCTAGGTTTATTTATAATATGGATCACATCAATGCGATACCCGGTATGACACTCATCAGAAGAGGGGATACACATGGTATTAGCGCACCGGTCATCATATCCATATCTACCCTTCCCACCTTGTTAAGTTATTTAAGCGCTGATTGGTCTCGACCTCTATTGCATGCTATTACCCGTCCCATTCCTACTATTCCTATAGAGGGAGGATTTTAGGCTGACTCTTGGGTTTTAAAGGTAAAAAGGCCAGGGTGATATAGAAAACACGTAGGACTGCATATTAGGGGAAACACATAAACAATTATGAGGCTCATGTATACCTCATCAAATAAAGCACATAAATAGCATGACTTAAGCACATTTAGGGTCAAAATTTAGAGGTACTAAGGCAGGGCATTTTAATTGTTGAAGCAGACCAATTTATTACATAACTTAGATAAGAAGTCTAAATCAGGCCTGCCTGCTGGTTGTAGCAGTTGCTAATTAATAAAAGGCGGATTCAGTTTTGTTGTTATCACCTAAGGCTTGCCTAAGTGTGTTTTGGTGATGTCTTATAAGCATGATATCAATTACTGATTCAGAATGTAGCAAAGCAGTAACAGTTTTAAATGAGCAATTTGGATCCTATAGGCATGCTTTCTAAACCATATTAATAAAAGGAGTAGGTTGATTAAACTGATTCAGAACAGTACGAGTCAAACTGATTTTAATTAAACTGGTTTTACATCCTATAGGCATGGTATCTAAGTATGAAAGATTGATTTTGGACCTATAGGCATGGTATCTAATTGAACGTGAAATGAAGCAGACATGATTTACTTGAAATTCTTATGGGCATGATTTCTATGAAAAATACTGATTTTAATCTTATAGACATGACATCTAATTTCAAAGCTGATTTTAACCTTGTAGACATGATGTCTGATTATATCCATTTAGAACCTATAGGCATGGTGTCTAAGTATGGTAATAAAACATGCATAATTTATTAAACAAATCCTATAGGCATGTTCTCTATCTGCGTGAAAGTAAAGTATGCAGAACTTGAATTAAAACAGAACAGATCCTATAGGCATGTTCTCTACCATTCTAATAGCTAAAACATGCATAGTTACCTCGTCCCTTTTCACTAGCCAACCACGAAAGTTGTTACAAATTATTACAGACCAAATACTAAATTACATTAGAAAAGTGCAAAAATAAGAAGTTACAACCATAGGAAGCCTAATTCTGACTTCATCTCTGAGTTATGGAATAAAGCACCTCAAATGCCAATGATGCTCAAAGCCTTTCTCAGACCCGGGTGTGTCAAAGTTCTCTAAGGGTCTCAAGGGACTCCGGACAGTGCTTACACCCAGGTTTGCATAACCAGACAGAAATGTGTGCAGTGTGGAAGGGCCAGACCTTATGTGTCCAATTTTAGAGGGAGCTCAAGGGTCCCAAGGCAAGGCTCACACAAGAGGGGCAGAACCTAAGTTCTAAGAATATAGAGGAAGTACAGAACACAGTGGAAAGAGATTTATTTAAAACTGGGTTGAAGATAGTAAATGGTAAGGGTGATTTGAAAACAGTAGTAGCAAACCTCAAACTACACAAAATTAGTAGTTACACAAAGCGGTCATGGTGTTTTGGGAATACATTGTATGAAGCATATGACCCCAGAAAGGGTCAGGTTTGGGTCATGCACAACAATATCTGATGCTGACATGCCAACAAACCAGCCAGAGAACACAAAACACATAGATGGGATATGGGGGTTTGGGATTCATAAGTCAGCAAATCACAAAACAAGTGACTGACAGAGTACATACATAGGGAAACATTAATTTTAAAGGGGATGGGACATATTACAGCATGCTAATAATACAACTTGATTGCAGAACATAAGCAGAAGCAGGCAAGAGGGAAAGAAATTGGAACAACTTAAAGAAAACATATTGTTGTTGATGCTTGAAAATTAATTAGGACATATCAGTAGAGAAACAAAGTGTAGAAAAGGTAAAGCAGGCAAGGTTCCACAGTCTAGCCTTGGCTTTCAGCCGGCTAGACAAAGCAATAGCACAAGTAATAGTAAAGAAAGTTTTTGAGTGTGAGTGTGTGTTCTTGAACACAAAATGTTCATCCGTTTGAAAGAAGAGGGGGTGGGTATTTATAGCTTTTGAAAACGAGGGAAGGAGAGGTAATAAGTAAAGTTTTAACACAAACATGGAAACAATCACAAGTCAGAATCAATTAACACAAATCATTCCCTTTAATTAAGAATCACTGTTTAACGGGTAGTAGCAGGTTTAATTAAGGAAAGAAATCAATTCGGGGGACAGATTGATTATTGCTATATAAGGTGTAGTAAAAAAATGAAGTAAGCAATCAAGTCTAAGTACAAAATATGCTTATTTTGGGAAAGGATTCAGCAAAGTAAAACATCACAGTAAAGGAAAAAGAATCAATTAATTTCAAACAGGCAAGTGAAATTAGGGGTCATAAAAGAAAAGCTTTTGCAATCAGTCATAAGACCAAGATCAATCAAGGAAGAAATATGATTCTGCACTTCAGTATATAAATAGAGTGAACAGAAGTTCAAGCACATTGGAAAAAGAAACAACATACAATAGTAGCAGAAATAAGCTAGGATTCAGTAGTAAGAAAATATTCGAAGCACAGTAGCCAAGTATGTCAGGTAGTCAAATAGAATCAACGGTGAAGAATACATAGCAAAAGAGAATCAGGAACAAGTAAAGGTCTCACAGTATCGAGTGAGGAAAACCTTTTAAGTAATTAGGGTTTCAACAATAGTCGAGTTAAAAGATAGTAAAACTCAGAATCAGATAAGTCACATAAAGAAAAGAGAGTTTGAAACAAAGAACTTTTAATCGAGTCAAGCATATATTCAAACAAGCATTTTCAGACCAAAATACCTAGGGTTTGCCACAATAATCGAGTTTAAAAGATGGTAAAACTCGGAATCAAATAAGTCAAACAAGAACGAAGAACTTAATCGAACAAGTACACATTTAAACAAACAGTTTCGGAACTCGAATGAGACCAAAAAGGAATTAGGGTTTTCAACATGCTGACTCAGATAGAAGAACAACATGAGCAAAACATAGCAAAATCACAAACAACATTAAAATCGGAGAAGATTTCTTTTGAAAAACTTAAAGGAAAACCCTAATAAAGAGTCATTTTAACTTTCGAGAAAACACTTAAGACATTCATGGTAAGCACATATATGCGGTGGATCTGAAAGAAAATCAAAAGATCTTAAAGATTAGGATTTTGGAAAATCCAGAAAAGGTGAGAAAGACCTTGAAAGTTTCCGATCTAACCAGGAAAGTGAAGGATCTGCCTTAAAAGGCCATGAATGGCCGGAGAAAGGTCATTGATGGCCGGAAAAAAGCCATGAACAGAAGTTAAGCATGGACTGGACCAGATTTCCTCAAGGTCTGGCCGTGAAACCATATAAACAAGCACCCAGGAGCCATATGAGGCTGATACATATCTTAAATGACCATGAGATGCCATGGATTAGGCAGGGGTTAAGGTGGATTAAGGTGGGATTAGATGGCGGCGGCTAGGGTTCGTGAGAGGTTTCAGAGAGAGTTGAGAGAGAAGGGGGATTCAAGGGCGGCGGTTGGTGAAAAATGAGGTAGGTTTAGGGGTCGTTTAAGGTTTAAAAAGGAAAAGGAGGACGGTGGCCATTGATCTAAATGATCAACGGCTAGGATTAAAGGGGTTAGGTGGGGAATCCGGGTTGGGTCGTTGAAATTGGGTTAGGGGTCGGGTTTATAATGGAATTGGGATGGGAAATTGGGTTTAAATTGGGGTCAGATTTAGGCTATAATTGAAATGTAATTGGGCTATTATTTAAATAGCCAATTTTTCCCTTTTAAAATTATAAAAATAGTAAATTAATTTCTGGAAATAAATTGAAAGCACTAAAATAATTTATAACATATAGTTAACAATTTAAAAATATAGGATTTATTTTATGAGTATAAAATACAATCAAATCTTAAAAGGGCTAATATTGCAATTATATGCAATTTAGCTTAAAAATACTAAATAAATTTGTAAAAATATGCAAAAATTATATTAGCTATATTTTAGCATAAATATAAAATACCAACAAATTAATTACCAAAATAATGATTTTGGAAATAATTATTGGGATTTTTTGTATAAAAAAGGGAAATAAATTGATTAAAAACCCTTAAAAATTATGGAAAAGTAATAAAACATTCGGGCATACTTTTTTATGCATATATATACCATTTTGAAGTTATTTTGTATATTAAAAAATATTATGGAAAAATTAGGTATCAACAGCTGCCCCTCTTTACCCGGAAAGGATGAAAGAGTTGTCGGGTAAAGATATGATGACCAATTTTGACCGAACGAAACGGTTCGAAGAAGCTAGACCGCACCCTGGCTTTTGAGCTGCCTACATATCCCTGGTTTTACAGAAATCAAGCCATATGTAGTTCAGGATCCATCGGTAGAGTAGGCCGACGGAGACATTTCAAGAACGAACTCAATATCTATGATCGGGTGAGTGAAAGGTTACGTGAATGGTTAGGTTTAATGTGGCTGCGGGAACTGGAATGGGATCGCTCATGCCGGGATGGCCGTTGCTCGCTGGTGTACTTGAAATTAGAAATAATACAAGCATATATCGAGCGTAAATTTAGATATGATGAAAATTCCCATCGACCATGAATATTGTCTTCGGACGGTTAGGATGACGTCCTTAGACCATGACGTCCTGGGTAACGAAGCATACAATAAAGGATTTGCAGCCATGAAATGATGCTCTCGGGCTATTAGTATGGTGCCTCCGAACCATGATGCCTTTGAATAATGATATGCAAAATATTAAAAGGGATCCTCAGGACATAACATGGTGTTCTCGGGCTATGAAGATTGTGCCTCCGAACGATGACGCCTTTGGATAATTTGGCGATCTTTCAGCCCATGAGATGCAGTATTTGGCGATCTTTCAGCTCATGAGATGCATTATGAGGAGATCTTATAGCCTATGCAAATGCAGTAGGTGGCGATCTTTCAGCCATGAGATGCAGTATGAGGCGATCTTTCAGCCATGAAGATTCAGTATGTGGCGATCATTCAGCCATGCAGATGCAGTATGTGGCAATAATTCAACCATGTAGATGTAGTATGTGGCGATCTTTCAGCCATGTAGATGCAGTATATGGCGATCTTTCAGCCATGCAGATGCAGTATGTGGAGATCTTTCAACCATGAGATGCAGTGAGGTAGTGTTTAGCCTTATGCAAGGATGAAGACAGTGATTAGCCTTATGCAATGCAAATGCAGATGGAGGTAAAGCTTAACCTTGGAAGGAAGAATGGTAGCCTTATGCAAATATGGAAGGCAGAAAGGTAGCCTTATGCAAAAATGTAGATAGAGACAACGTTTAGTCTCAGAAGGTAGAGTGGTAGCCTTATGCAATGCAAAAATGCGGACGGAGACAATGTTTAGTCTCGGAAGGCAGAATGTTAGCCTTATGCAAATTGGAAGGCAGGAAGGTAGCCTTATGCAAGAATGCAGATGCAATTGGAGACATCGTTTAGTTTTGGAAGACAGAATGGTAGCCTTATGCAAGAAATAAAATGACAAATGGTAGTAGAGCTTTCTTAGCTGATAGAAGATTGAGACATTGTGATTGCTGGGGACATTGTGACATGCAGAATATCACTGGTGTTTGCGGATAGTAAATGTTGTCAAGTGCGACGGTTGTATTCCTGAATAATGTTTGTCCCATGGGTGTATAGTATGTTTGATGATTTCGCAATCCAAGGGCCTGCATCCAAAGAAAAATCGTGAGTTTTGTAAAAAGGGGAGGTTAGTTCGTATCCCCGCTCTGCTCGGCTTTGATCTGGTGATACTTTATGTATCATTGGGGTAACATTTCTAAACAAAGCAATTTCTGTAATAAACATGCATGATTTCGTAAAAATATGACATAAGTATATAATTGAGAATAGTTTTTAGATGAACCGATGACTGTGACGTGGTTGGGGACATTGCAACTTTTCTTGCTACGAAATTTTAAGGATCCTTCTCAAAATTCTGTCCCAGTTTAATGGGTTGACGTTTCTAACTGCTGCTCGTGCGCCAATTGGCTGAAATTACTTCTGAATTTTAAGGGTCCTTCTCAAAATTCTATCCCAGTTTCCAACTGCGGGGGGAAATGAGAATTTTTATTGAATTGTGACCGAACCCATAGGGCTGCCTACGTATACCCTCTTAAATGTGAATCAGGTCAGGCGTATTTCAATTTACATCATATAAGAGAAGCATAAAGATTACACATAGTAACGCTTGACTGCATCTAAATTGATCGGCTTCGGCCAAACTTCTCCGTCCATTTATGCAAATATGAGGGCTCATCCTGTCATAACCCGGTGAACCATGTATGGACCCTGCCAGTTGGGAGAGAACTTCCCTTTGGCTTCATCTTGATGCGGAAAATTTTTCTTTAACACTAGCTGCCCCGGTGTGAACTATCTCGGCTTGACTCTCTTGTTGAAGGCTCTGGACATTCTGTTCTGATAGAGTTGGCCATGGCAAACTGCATTCATTCTCTTTCCGTCTATAAAGGCTAGTTTCTCATAACGACTCTTTACACACTATGCGTCATCGAGCTCAGCTTCTTGTATGATCTTAGGGAAGGAATTTCTACCTCAGCGGGAATGACAACCTCTGTACCATAAACCAGCATATATGGGGTAGCCTCGGTTGATGTGCGGAATGTTGTGTGATACCCCAATAGAGCAAATGATAACTTTTCGTGCCACTGTTTATGCTTTTCTATCATTTTCCTCAATATCTTCTTGATATTCTTGTTGGCGGCTTCTATAGCTCCATTCATTTGAGGTCTATAGGCTGTGGAATTCTTGTGTTTGATCTTGAAGGTTTCACACAAAGCTTTCATCAAGTCGCTATTGAGGTTGGAGCAATTATCAGTAATGATCGACTCTGGAATCCCGAATAGACAAAAAATGTGGTCACGAACAAAGTCTGCCACGACTTTCTTAGTTGCTGCTCTGTAAGATGCTGCTTCGACCCATTTGGTGAAATAATCAATTGCTACTAAGATAAACCTATGCCCGTTGGACGTGGCAGGCTCGATTGGTCCAGTAACATCCATTCCCCAGGCGGCGAAAGGCCATGGTGAGCTTGTTGTATTAAGCTCATTTGGAGGTAACTTTATCATGTCTGCATGTATCTGACAGTGGTGGTATTTCCGGACATACTGGATGCAGTCCGTTTCCATAGTCATCCAAAAGTAAGCGGCCCAGAGTATCTTCTTTGCTAAGACAAAACCGTTCATATGTGGACCGCAGGTCCCAGCATGAATTTCCTCTAGTAGCCTGGATGCTTCCTTTGCGTTGACACACCTTAATAGTCCCAGATCAGGAGTCCTCCTATACAGGATTCCTACGCTATGAAAGAAATTGTTGGACAACCTCCAAAGTGTGCGATTCTGAGTAGGATTTGCAAGCTCTGGGTACTCTCCTTTTGCCAAATATCCCTTGATATCATGAAACCAGGGCTTTCCATCTGCTTTTTCTTCAACATGGGCACAATAAGCTGGCTGATCGTGGATCTTTACTGGAATGGGATCAGTGAAATTTTTGTCTGGATGTTGTATCGTAAATGACAGGGTAGCCAATGCATCGAAAAACTCATTATGGACTCTGGGAACATGTTGGAACTCCGTCTTTGTGAATCTCTTTCTCAATTCTTGTACATGATGCAGAGATAGGAGTATCTTGGAGTTCTTGGTTGCCCATTCTTCTCGCACTTGATGTATAAGTAGGTCTGAATCTCCAATCACTAGCAATTCTTGAACGTTCATGTCGATGGACATTTTGAGCCTTAGGATGCAGGCTTCATACTCATCCATGTTGTTGATTGCAAGGGAACCTGAGTTTTGCGGACACCGGATAATGCTGACTAATTTCTGATACTAGGACTCTGCAATATCTTCTCCTATGAATGATACCTCTTTGTCAGGAAAATATGTTTTCAGGGGTTCATATTCTCCCTCCCCGGGATTCTCGGCAAGATGGTCTGCTAGTGCTTGTCCCTTGACCGCTTTCTAAGTTACGTAAACAATCTCGAACTCACTTAACAGGATTTGCCACTTGGCTAGCTTGCCAGTGGGCATGGGCTTCTGAAAGATGTACTTCAAAGGATCCATCCTTGATATGAGATATGTAGTATAGTCACAGAAGTAGTGCCTCAGCTTCTGAGCTACCCAGGTCAAAGCACAATAGGTGCGTTCTAACAAAGAATACCGGGCCTCATACGGGGTGAACTTCTTACTGAGGTAATAGCTAGCCTGCTCTTTTCTCCCCGTTTCATCATGCTGCCCTAGAGCACAACCGAAAGCTCCATCCAATACTACAAAGTAGAGTAATAAGGGTCTACCTAGCTTGGGCGGGACCAAGACTGGTGGTGTTGACAAGTACTCCTTGATTCTGTTGAAGGCTTTTTGGAAGTCATCGGTCTATTTGGTAGCGATATCCTTCTTCAACATCTTTAAGACTGGCTCACAAATAACTATAGATTGTGCTATGAATCGACTGATGTAGTTGAGCCTTCCCAAGAAACTCATCACATCCTTCTTGTTCTTTGGTGGTGGCAATTCTTGAATGGCTTTAACTTTTGATGGATCCAATTCAATTCCTCGGCGACTCATAATAAACCCAAGTAGTTTTCCAACAGGAACCCCAAATGCACACTTTGCGGGGTTTAGTTTCACATTGTACCTCTGTAATCTATTAAAGAACTTCCTCAAATTTTCCATGTGATCGGTGGCCTTCTTGGACTTGATAATAACATCATCTATATATACCTCTATATCATTGTGTATCATATTATGAAAAATGGTAGTCATGGCCCTCATGTAGGTGGCCCCTGCATTCTTCAGACCGAAAGGCATCATCTTGTTACAGTACATTCCCCACAGCGTAATAAAAGCCGTTTTCTCAGCATCTTCTTCATCTATCCAAATCTGATGATAACCAGCGAAACAGTCTATAAATGATTGCAACTCATGCTTGGCGCAATTGTTAATCAGGATGTGTATGTTCGGCAAAGGGAAGTCATCCTTTGGACTAGCCCGGTTGAGATCCTGGTAGTCAACACAGACTCTGACCTTCCCATCCTTCTTTGGCACAGGCACAATGTTGGATAGCCAAGTCGGGTATTCTACTACCCTGAGAACCTTAGCTTTGACCTACTTGGTGACTTCTTCCTTGATTTTTAGACTCATATCAGGTTTGAACTTTCTGAGCTTTTGCCTTACCGATGGACACGTTGGATCAGTTGGCAGTTTGTGAGCCACAATAGACGTACTCAGACCAGTCATGTCATCATACGACCAGGCGGATATGTCCTCATATTCTTTTAGAAATTCTGTGTATTCTTCCTTTTCTGATGGAAAAGGGTGAATGCTGATTCGTGTTTCCTTGACGTTTTTTGCCTCTCCCAGGTTGACAATTTTGGTCTCATCCAGTTGTACTTAGGTCTGTTCTCAAAGTTCTCAACTTCTTTGACGATCTCATCAGGTATGTCATCTTCCTGCTGAATCCATGTCCATTTGTTGCGTTGTCTTATTGCATGGCACAGTCGTTAGTTCATCAAGATAAGTAATAGTAACGCTGTATTGGTAAAGTAGGGAAAGAAAAATAATAGCAATAAATATTAATTCATACGAAAATCAAAAATGCTTTTGATAAACTGCTTTGAACATCGAAGATCTTATTGCGGGAATTGAAAATGCGAAAAGAAAATCATTTAGTAAATAAAAACAGTGAATGGTGCTTGATTTAGCCTTGCTACCCCGAAGCTCGTCGGGCTTTGGTTGTCCTGATGGTCCAATTACTGAGGCGTGCCCCTCTGCTCACAGCCTGCATGGAAGGGCCTTGTGAAATAAGATGATGATGCCAGAGTGCACGAACTAACCTTTGGGAAGGGGAATAATAAAAACAAAAGGTAATCAAGTTAATGAGGAATATAAAAAGTGTTGCAGTATTTAAACACACATAGTGTGGAATGTAAAATGTGTCCTAATTTAGGAACCTCTTTGTGCCCGAGGTAGGCCTAGCGACAAATTGATTTGGAGAACATAAAATGCTAAATGCCTTATTTTATTGATAAAATAAACGAATCCCAAAACGACAATAAGCAAGAAAGAAAAGGTCACCAATGGCCATTGGCCTTATTACTTCATAGAGGGAAAAGGTAAATTCCTATCTATTTGGTCCCAGAAGGACCTTCCTCAGGTTCAATTCTCTCGTTGATTAAATCCTCCAGTTCGTGTAGGTTCACTAGTAAAAATGCCTTTTCCAGGTGTTCTCCCTCGTTTCCCTCAACGTTCTGGCAGTCGGTGATTCTCTTCATCATTTTTCCTTCCAATTCTAGCAGACTATATTTTAGATATTTCAACTTTTCACTAGCTTTGGCGGCCCTCTATTTCCACTCATTGATTTGGTCATTTGATGGAAGACTCCTCCACCACTCTAGTAAGAGTGAGGGCATTCTAATCATACCGAAACTAGGGACCTCGTTCTTCATTTTCTACAAAACAAAAGGGTTAAGACCATACCCCCACCGGACTCGACTATTTAACATCAACAATTATCATGAAGAATTTAATTCTCCAAATAAATGCACAGAACGTTATGGCATCCTTTTGGGCTTTAGGGAGACCTAGTGGACTTTGGACAAGGCTATATTAAAGGGTCATTATGTGGACAACATAACTGACCCAGCTAGGTTTGACCATGATGCATGCACAATTTAAACAGAGTAAGATTTTTATGGGGTTTTAGACTGGTACCCTTGAGCGGATAACTCAAGGGGAATAGCACGGAACTGTTGACTGCACCGCTGATCGACTGGTTTTACCGCAAATATGCCTTTCCGAATTTAGGGTGTAATTATATAGGAAGAGCAACCACTCATTATAAGCGTTGCTAAAGTATTTGTTTGGCATGAGTGGAGTATGATGTTGAGCATGATTATGTAATAATTAAAACATGTTGGCACGTATTTGCACGTTAAGAAAGCGATAAATACAACAGTTTCATAATTTAAAGCAACAATAAAGGAAAGAAACAAGAAGACATGTCAGTTTTGCAGTTGAAAAGGATATCAAATGCTTAAAGGAATTAAACAAATAATTGCACATAAAGAGGTACAAATTCACAAGAACAATCTAAAGTGGTAAAATCCTAAGATCCCCAGCAGAGTCACCATGTTGTCGTGCCCCTTTTTTTCCTCTTCGCGTCGGAAAATCGGGTTCATGAGATTTTGGGTATGGGACAACTCATTCCTTTTGGGAACTGGGTTTGCATTTGAAGAGTCACCACCTAATGATTTAAGGTGCATTAGGACACCTATATGGTTCATTTCTAAGTTGGTTTGATAACCAGAGATAGGGTAAGGGCTTGAAATTATCCTAAGGGGAAGGTGTTAGGCACCCCTCAAGATCCACTAGTGTGGTTCCCAGCTAGACAGTTTTGTGAATTTTGTACGATTAGCATATAGGCAAGTAAAGGCTCAAATAGTGAAGGATTTGGGTTTGAACACATAAGAGTTTGAAAACAAATGGATGGCGAAATTTGAAAATGAGTTATAATTCTACAAATACTTGAGAATACAAAAGGAGGGGGGTCCTAGGTTTATTTATAATATGGATCACATCAATGCGATAGCTGGTATGACACTCCTCAGAAGAGGGGATACACGTGGTATTAACGCACCAGTTATTATATCCATATTTACCCTTCTCACCCCGTTAAGGTATTAAAGCACGGATTGGTCTCGACCTCTATTGCATGATATTACCCGTCCCATTCCTATCAGTATTGAAGGGGTTTAGGACAACTACTCCTACAGAGGGAGGATTTTAGGCTGACTCTTGGGTTTTAAAGGTAAAATAGCTAGGGCGACATACAAAATACGCAGGACTGCATATTAGGGGAAACACATAAACAATTATGAGGCTCATGTATACCTCCTCAAATAAAGCACATAAATAGCATGACTTAAGCACATTTAGGGTCAAAATTTAAAGGTACTACGACACGACATTTTAATTGTTGAAGTAGACCAATTTATTACATAACTCAGATAAGAAGTTCAAATCAGGCTTGCCTGATGGTTGTAGTAGTTGCTAATTAAAATTCCGTCATAGGATAAACAATTTTAGCTCGCTTTTCATCGATAAAATTTGAATCAGGCCTGCCCGCTACCAATCTCTCTTTAGCTCGCTTTTCACCGATAAAATTCCATATCATTAGCACCAATTGCTCTAACAACTAGCTCGGGAATAGATCACGTATTTTTAGAATCCTATTTACAAATTTAATTGTTGTTACCATTTTCACGGTAAATAGTTTGGCTCCCACCGAGGGGCTAAAAATAATAGTGATTATTTTTTGCTGGTTTCATTGCACAAAAGCGCATTAGCTTTTACACTTTTTCTTGTCCAAGATCCTTTGATTTCAGGTTAAGATGTCTGGCTCGGTAACCGGTGTCGAGAACGACAACCTCGAAAATCATGGGGAAATTGGCATGGCTATCTCGGTCGCCGGAGCACCACTACAAAACCCCGGTAACGCGCCCGGACCGATCCCAGCGAACGCGGACTCACAGGATGCACAACAAGTCGATGAAACTTCTCACACCAACATGAGCATACAACACAGTGACCGACAGGAAGCTCAAAAAACCCCGGCCAGGAAGAACAGGAAGTTAGTCTTCATGTTATTTTTGAAATGTTGCAGGGAAAGCAGCTGGCAATTTCTCAGTTGCAAATCCATCCGAGAACCCCCAGCACAGCAGCACTTGAGATAACTCCCCCCACCAAGCAAGTACTCGAAAGGTCAAGCAATAACGGGTCAGTAGCTAACCCCACCATAGCAAAGATGCTCGAGGACCTCACCAAGAGGATCGAGTCAGGTGAGAAGATGATTGCAACTAACGATAAAAAGGTTGAGACCAATAATTCTAGGGTGGATAAAATTTCGGGAGCACCCCCGGTCCTAAAAGGTTTGGATTCGAAGAAGTTCATACAAAGGCCCTTCCCAGAGGAAGCGACCCCAAAGCACATTCCTAAAAAGTTTTGAATGTCGGAACTTCCTAAGTACAATGGTACCATCGACCCCAACGAACACTTTACTACCTATACCTGCGCAGTAAAAGGTAATGATATAAAAATGACGAGATCTAGTTCGTATTGATGAAACAATTCGGAGAAACACTTTCGAAGGGGGCCATGATGTGGTACCACAACTTGGCTCCCAACTCCATAGATTCATTCGCCATGTTGGTAGACTCCTTCGTAAAGGCACACGCTGGAGCCATCAAGGTGGCAACGAGGATGTCTGATGTTTTCAAAATTAAGCAGAGAGAGAACGAGATACTGCGAAAATTTGTGTATCGCTTCTAGATGGAACGGATGGAGCTGCAGCCAATCTCCCATGACTAGGCAGTACAGGCCTTTACCTAAGGCCTGAATGAACGAAGCTCGATGGTCTCGAAGCAGCTGAAGAAGAACCTGATCGAATACCAGACCGTGACCTGTTCGGATGTCCACAACCGGTACCAGTCGAAGATCAGGGCCGAGGATGACCAACTAGGAGCCCCTTCGGGCTCAGTCTACCCATATAGACTCCTGGTAAAAGAGTCAAAATCAAAAAAAGAATGGTCCCAACTGTACCTCGAAGATAGAAGGAATGCCCCAAGGCGAAACCTACCTCACAACGATCGAAGGATGGATCGAGGACAGGACCCTCCAAGGCTCGCAAGAAGAACCAGGTTTAATTGAAAATGGCGCCAACGAACTCACCCCACTTATCGGAATAAATCTTCTGCGTCGATGTTTCGGACATCGTGTTCGCTATCAACAAGATCAGAGATGACAAGTGGGCCAGACCAATACAGTCGGACCCTTCACAGAGAAATTACAACCTAATGTGCGAGTTCCACAACACGCACGTGTTACAACCCACATTAACGTATGTTCGCTCATGCCATAAGGTAGTCAACGTAAATCGATGAAAATATTATCTTTAAGATGATAATAAGTTAATCCTATTGGTCTTAAATGATACAAAGGTGTATAAGGGTGGTTAACAAGTATTAGAAGTTAAATGAATCAAGAATGTTGTCAGCCGTATTTTCGGATAAACCTAGAGGTGCTTAATTACACTCAATAGGTATTTTTAAGGTATTTGAATCATATAATATCCGTATTATAAGTCTTGAAGTCAAACGAGTTATGAGACAAAAGTCGACAAAAGTTGTCATAACTTAGGTTCATAATTTTACTTAAACATTAGGTCAAATGTTACTAATATTTTCTACCAATTTACTTAGAACTTAGGGGTAATCTATCCACCAAATTGAAGATCAATGAGTCTAGTTTCCAACGCATTAAACCGTTCATCGATACGATCTCGGAGTAGAGAGATATTTGCGTTTTTGTAAGACTGCGCCAAACACCTCTCTATGGGGACCACTTCGGCGGTTTAAGATATTTGGGTATATATATGATGCCTCCAACCCATTTTAAGTCATTTTTTTTACGATATTCAGACCTTAGAACCCTAAGAACACCCTCTCCTAGTTATCTCAAGATTCAAGACCCAAACAAAAGGCAAACAACACAAATCAAGTGTCGGGAATCCCGTGGCGCTAGTAAGTTTCTTTTTCTTCTTGTTGTTGCTCATTTTTGTGTTGTTACAGCTCATGTGGGAGGTTGTTTTAAAAGGTTTATGTTCTGTAAATACTCCCTCAAGTTCTTAATATAAACCCTAGAAGATTTTAAGTCTTCTAAAGTGATTTTAGTGCCGAAAAACACTAATTGATTGCTAGTTTCGCTTTCTTGTTGTTGTGGTAGCATTGGAGGGATATTTCATGGAAAATTAAGGTCAAATTGGAGTTTTTATTTCTGTATAAAGGTAAGTAACCTCTTACTCTATATGTATTTGAGATTATCCAAGTTGCGGCTAAGTCATTGAAGCTAGAACTTGTGGAATATATATCGAAAGGCTTGGTAGTAATGTTATCGGTTAGTGGACTATTTTGGGAGGTTCAATACGATTAACATTGATGTTGTTTGGGATGTTTGGTGAATGTTTTCACTTGTGGAATTCATATAAATAGGGGAGGTGCTGTCCATTTCATCATAAAATAGGTTGTGGTCGGTACATAATAGTTACGACGCTTAAACGTTAACGATAGTGTCATTTCTCCTATTGTAGACTAAGGAGTCTTGACATTTGCATATCTTGAGGTTGGGCAATATATACAAGGTATGTGAGGCTATCCCTTTCCTTCTTTTGCACGACTCCGATTATACATAATGTAATGAACGAGCTTCCAAAGATACTCTACTTAGAAGCTAGCAGTACTTACATTATTTCCCCTCATATGGAACGATTAATGTTGATGTTACTTCTCTTATTCTTATATTATCAATGTTGTTGGTACTTCCTAATTCTTATACTGTTCATAGTGAAGAGATAGTCCTAATAAAGTGTATAGACGATACCGACCGTATGTCAACCCGAAAGGTTTAGAACTTGATTCCATGAGTCGAGCATGCAGTATATATATGTATCTATTTTACTCTACCGAGCCGCGCTATAGTCAGCCGGGTATGACATCTATTGTGCAACCACTGATTAGTTGAGTTTTACCGAGCTCCACTTGGTCGGGTACAATTCTACCGAGCCTTATGATGGCCGGGTATGTTTTTACCGAGCCTATTACGGTCGGGTATGATATGATAATGATGATTCCCACAGAGGCGTATGTTTTTAAAAGTTTATGCATATATACATATGTATCATGCATTGCATGTCAGTAGCCCTCAGAGGTTCCCAGACGTTACAGGTTGTATATTCTCTATCCCTGCTTACATTACTGTTCATACTTATGGTTCCCTCCCTTACATACTCAGTATTTTATTCGTACTAACGTCCTTTTATTTGTGGACGCTGCATGTCGTGCTGCAGGTCCTGATAGACAACCAGACGCAGCTTCCCCACCACAGTAGGTGTACCAATTCAGCGGTGATTGGCGAGATCCCTTATTCGTACTTGCCGTGGTCTTGGTATGGATTTTTATTATAGACATTATGGGTATGTCGGGGCCATGTTCCGACAATGTTGCAGCACTTATGTTCCTTTAGAGGCTCATAGACATGTGTCAACTCATGTATAGTTTGGTATGCTTTGTCGGTTGATTTTTGTTGTATAGTCTTTCATGGTAGCGTGGTAGTTCGTACCTTATATATAGTTTCTTGATTGTCTGGTCATCCCATGTTATGTTTGTTCATGCCATCATTTTTTGTTGTTAGTTGTCCATGATCCATGTCTACCAATTATATTGATCTCGTCGGCCCTAAAAGATAATAAATAAGGTTAGATAAAATATACATTGGTGCTCGACAAGTATGGTCGGCTGCTAGTCATGGCCCTCCAGTTTGGGTCGTGACAACACAGTCATAGGACTGAGGATTGCCATCAACTACGAGAGGAAGTGACGCAACTGCACAACAAAGGGCACCTCCGGGAATTCCTTAGCAATCGGGCCAAAAATCAATTCCGAGAGAGGGAAGCGACCAAGAAAAATGAGGCAAATGAGCCATAATACGTCATCCACATGATTATGGGGGGCGCCGATGCCCCACAAGAACGCGTAATGAGAAGGACAAAAATATCCATCACCAGATAAAAATGGACTCAGGGATACATCCTCGAAGACGCCCTCACATTCAGCGAAGAGGACACCGAGGCCCTGTATCAACCCCACAATGACGCCCTGGTAATTTCCTTTCTTGTAAATTCTTTTTTGATAAAACGTGTACTCGTCGATCCAAGTAGATCGGCCAATATTATCAGGTCGAGGGTGGTAGAACAACTCGGACTGCTTGAACAAATCGTGCCTGCCACTGGGGTTCTCAATGGATTCAACATGGCTAGAGAAACGACGAAAGGAGAAATCGTCATCCCAGTTACCGTGGCCGGCACAACCCAAGACACCAAGTTACATGTCATCGAGGGAGAAATGAGGTATAAAGCCTTATTTGGATGACCTTGGATACACTGCATGTGAGCAGTACCATCCACCCTCCACCAGGCGATAAAATTCCGGACAAAGGATGGGGTCAAAACCGTCTACGGGGAGCAACACGCAGCAAGGGAGATGTTCCCTATACACGACACAGTACCGACGCTCATGTCCCCACCCTCGAATTAAACAACGAGCAAGCAAGGTTTCTCCCCCGGTCGAACTTGACAAAACCAAATAAAATTCATGTCGCATCTCCGCCCCTGGCCAGATATAATATACCGACCCCAAGGCATCGTCGGCACGCCTTGTTTTGAGGTACAACCATTATATTTTTTATTATTTCAAATTCGGAATTAACCTCCATGCAGGCACCCGATCAGAGTTGCCGGGACGATAATGCTATTGCAAGACCTCAGGACCCCAAAGGTGCGCCCGTTGCACTCTTTTCCTTCGACCGAGTTTTTATCCCAGAAGAAGGGTGTTTACAGGCAAAGTTTTTAACGAGGCAATATCTGCAAGCCGCTTAAGGGGAAACTCTACAAAAATATTCAAGAACTATCCCTGCGGCCTACTTTTCAAGGCGAGGGGCACCCCCCCAAAAAACTGCCCGCTCGAAGGAGCTTTGAAAAATGCCAAATGAGGTTTCCTATAGGAAAACGAGGTATCGTGAAGACAACCGATATAGTCAGGCCCCGTCGGCAAAAACATGTATTATTATATAAAAATACCTTTTGTCAAAAAAGAAAGGGAAATCCTTCTCGAAATAAGGTAACAAATCCTTTCATCAGAACGCCCCGAAGAACTCGGGAAAGGGTGCTAGCACTTCAAAAGATGCCCTGATGACTTTCGGCTCGAAGATCTGAAAGGATAAAAAATTTCAGGTACGACAAACCCCCAAGCAGTCGGCTTTGGCCCGATATAGGTCAACGTATCACAACAAATTATATTACGACGGCAGATCGAAGGATATCCTCCATCACCCCATTCTCTGAACAAAGAAATCATAGCATATTCCCGGCATGGATCCCCTTCGCCAGACGCATACCGAGATACTCAGAGACTCAGTACAAGCAATTCAGCACCCGCAGGACCCCAGGGTCAGAACATCGAGCTCATACAGCCCCTATAAGGCAACTCCGAGCTCACGAGAAGTGGTCTTCACGCTTAAACAAATTCAATGAGTTGGAGACTGTTGTTCGTTGCCAATCGCCATACACTGGAAAAGTCGAAACTATAAGACCCATAACGGGCAGCCTCGGCGTAACCAGATCTATTCTATATTACACAAACTGTAAGACCTCAATAGGCATGCCAAACTGTAAGATCTCAACAAGCATGACAAACTGTAAGACCTCAACAGACATGAAAATCCCGAAGTTTAGGTTATACGTCGCATTTGTAAGAATCCCTAAAGGGCATATCCTCGGCGTAGACACCTAAACTATCACCCAGGATAAAAAATGGCTACGGCTAAACGCATATGACTACGGTCAAAATGGCTGATACAGCCAAAATAACGCGGCTCAGGGACGCCCGACTGTCGCCAAAATCGCAAGCCACTACTTCGAATATACTTCGGAAAGAACCGGTTAAAATAGGCTTCCCTCAACATGCAAAAATGAGATCCGACCATGTCGGCTCCAAAACGCAAAAGCATCGATCTACTCGACCTATGAGCTATGAACCTTACGAGGTGCTTGAAAGATCGCCGGCAAGGACTTGAAATCGAGCTTCTTCTAGAACCGACGACGGGTCAGGCAAAAATATTCCAAAAGACCTTAACGAGCGAAAAACAAAACCTACAAAAAGTCCATGGGCAAAAAACAAAACAACGTAAGAGTCATTGTCTCCAGCTAAGCAAGCCTCCGAACCACATATCAAAAGGTTTCTACGACCAAACAGCATAAGAGCCATTGTCTCCAGCTAAAATAACTTGAGGATTAATGTGAGCTCGAATCGTAACCTGATTCAGAGATCGGATCCAAAATAGTTAACTAAGCAAGCCTCTGGGCCACATGTTGAAAGGTCTCAATGACTAAAACAGCGTAAGAAGCATTATCGCTAGCCTGAAAACCAAAGGTGCTTCAGGGTCGATTAAAGCTCAAGTCACAATGTGACTCGGAGATTGGACCCAGAATAGCTAAACCACAATACGCCTAAGGGCACGTCATAAATGCCAATATCGCCAGTTGAGCGAATCTCCGGGCCATGCGCCTATAAGGTCACTTCGACCCAGAGCACAAATGACCATCATCATCCACCCACGCGGGCAGGAAATAACTTTAAGGGTAAATTAAAGCTCGCGACCCGGAGACTGGACCCGAAATGGCTAAACTACAATGTGCCTAAGAGCACGACATAAATGTCACTATCACTAGCCAAGTGAGCCTTTGGGCCACCCATCTGTAAGGTCACGTTGACCCAAAAAACAAAAGGCCATCGCCATCTACCTATGCAGGCAGGAAAGAACTTTAGGGTCAATTAAAGCTCGATTCGTAACACAACTCGAAGACTGGACCCAAAACTATTGAAACAACTAAACGCCCAAGGGCAGGAAATAAAAACCATCATCGCCAGCCCAAACAAATGCAAAACTCGAGGGTATATTAAGCTCGAGTCGGATCCCGACTCGGAGACTGAACCCAAAGACAGTTAAAGAATGAAAGCCTATGGGCAAATCCGGGATCTAAATCGACCCGATCAAAACTCCAACAAGCAAAAATACAGAAGATACAAGTTGCGGGGTTCCCCCTCTTATTGCTACATATTGACGACGAAGTGCAACCTCAGCCCACGTTGTATAATGAAGGCTATATATATATGTACACAACAAAGAAGTCAGGGAATGATCATCCCACTTTTTTTTCTGGCAGATTAGCCCAGCGGTCTCCTCCTCATCGCCCTCAGCATCGAACAACAAGAACTTGGCATCGTACTCCACTCTTTTAGCTTGTCCAATCTCCCCAGAGATTAGAGCCCCTGACATGAATCTCCTCAAAGGATTCCGCTCTAGCATCTACACCTCACATACTTCTTGCTATTATTGGAACGATCATCTTTGCTCGAGTAGAATCATTCACACGGGCAGCTTGGATTCACACCTCAAAAGCGGAAGCCCGGCCTGAGCCCCCTCTTTGGCCTCAGAATGGATACCCAAGTGCGCCTGTAGCTCGATGAATTCACGTTTGGCTTTGCCAACCTCGCCCTAGAGTTGTTCCGGCTTATCCGCCTTGCCTTTCACCAGAAACACCGAAAATCCCGAGGGAAAAAAAGTGAAGAAAATCACCGCCCGCACGGGCACAAAAAATCAAGGGGCAGGCAAGCTCAAATAAAGGCATGACTCAGGGACCGAGCCTAAAATGGCTGAGCAACATATAAAGTGCCCCACACCTGTTCGCGGCGAGGATCACACTTAAGATCCCCGGACCTGCCTGACTGGTTCTGAGCCCTCGAAGATCTTGCTAAAACATGAGAGCCAGCATGCCAGATCAAAGGCTACCCAGGAAGAGATACAAAGGAGGTAAAACTTCAAGATTTATCTCATTCATATATATATATATATATATATATATATATATATATATATATACGCGAAGGGTGCGCTCTCTATCTACAAGCATACTCCATAAACAACGAAATAAAAAGTGGAAAAATGTACTGTCCACCCCCTAAAGGGTCTACTAGCTCGAGCCTCGTTCTCAAGGGCATCGGCAATAAACGAGCCAGGTATCACACCCAACCACCGCCAACCAGACAAAATTCTACCAGAAGGACGGAACCCCTGGCATGGGTTTCTTCAAACACCTATCCCGAAGAACTACGGCGAACGCGTCCCTCGAAGGTCCGTTCCGACCTAACCCAATCGTCAGCGACAAGTCGTCACTCCTTCATCATCCTCGGTTTAGCATAACACTTTGCCATTCTAGACACTGGTTGTTCCCGACCCGAACTTTTGAAGAACCAAGCTACAGATTCACAATTATATCCACTCGGGTCGCTCGAGGCTTGTATTTTGACACTTCGGATATTCTTATCTCGATCGGCTCCAAGGCCTAAAATGCAAAACACTTACCACAAAGGAACTCCTGCCTCGCCAAAAGGTTTCTGTAAAGCGAAATCCAGGCCCTCCGAAGTACATCCCCTTGATGAAACAGCTCAAAGACCCAAGATACGGGGGGGCCTAGGTGAAACCTACTACGACGTAAAACCTGCAAACCTACTCAACGACCGAGCATCCTCCTGATGGCCCAACCATTGTTGGCCAAAGGAACCGCCGCTCCAGAACTAAAGGACTTCGGAAAGACCGGGCTCGAATGATGCACTCTCCTCAAAAGCACGGGCCCATTTCGTCCTGATAAAAGCTCTTTCATGATCATGAAGCATACATCTCATCTATCACCATACCCGGCGTTTGCCGTGCCCAGAATAAGCAGCTATTGAGGGCATCACTCGCTGGCATCACAAAGTCAGCGAATCCCGAGGACTCCCGGAAGGTGGAAGCAACCTCACGATCGCATGCGAGATGGGCCGGGATGCGTCAACACCAATCAAACGCACCGACCATCAGCACCACCTTCGGTCTCGAGGTAATGCCTAACCCTAAAGACCTCTGCCATAGCAAGATGGCGCCCTAGCAGGCCAACAATGCCTTCACCAAATCAGAGTTGAACCTCGAGGGGTGTCTGCCGAAGAAGGCTAATTTACGAAGAAGTGGGCTTCTGTAACAAACGCCCGTGCAAAACAGATTCCAGGTAACGATCAGGGTGGCCCCAAACACAGCTAGGCCTTTGTTCGGAGATTGCTTCAGGGAAGTCACCGACGTCCCAAGACCACGAGTCCTCAAGGAGGCCTCCTTTCAAAAACCATTATAAGGCCCCGATATATCATCCGCATTTCCACACAGGTAAAGGGCCCCGGCAAACCGAGGTTATCGGCCTAATTCGGGTTTGGTTCGAGAAATCACAGAGGACCCACGCGAGGTCATTCCATCAAAGTCCGGGGAAAATATTCAAAGCCAATGTCACAGGCGGCGAAAATAGGATCGTGCAATCAAAACTGCTGAAAAATATAAAGAAATACAACAAACATCGAAAGAAGAAATCAAGAAAATACCTTTGTATTTATATAAGTGTTCGTTTACAATGACCCTATAAGGGTCCTTACATATGGTTGTATTACACATGATTACAAATCCCACAAAGGGTCCTTAGAAAAAAGTGATGAGGTAAAAATGATACGCATACGGCAGGGGCCTAAGGATCTAGCTTATTCATGCTACGTCTCCATCATCATCTCAAGCATATGACCTCAAAGATAATATCTTCCAAAGTCCAACCCCCTCGAGGATCACATCGCAATCCTCCCGGAATGGCATCTTCAAAAGGAAGTTAGGGGAGAAGCGCCAAAAAATGAAGGAGAAGCCGGAAGAATGAAGAAGTGGCTGGGTGAAAATTTTGGCTAGTACAAGCTCCGCCGATACTGCTGTTTTGAAGCCACTTCTTGAGATGTTGCCTCGGCCCAGAAGGCAACAGCCGGCAGAGACTACCAACATACCCCCCTGGAATCCAAAAAGGGTGTAACACGCCAAGCCGGGGAATGAGGATGAGCAGTGGTACATAATTCGAGCCCCCTCTTGAGAAGCGGTGCATAATCCAAAGTGCCCCCGGGGCCGGAGGAAATCAACCCTCTGCTTCATTGCCCGGGCCAACAACAACAACAACAACATCACAGCAGCACAACTCCGCCCAATCAAATGAAGACCAAGGGTTGGGCCACGGAACGCATGGCGCAAACCCTTAAGGCCACAAACTCCAAACATGACAAGATGGCGGAAAATCAAGATAGCAGGAAAGGAAGGAAAGGTAGACACCAAAGGAAATTTTGATAAAAGATCAACCATAAAAAGCCCTAATTATAGGAAGAGCAAAGTAACCAATGGCGCTATTACCACCCTTGAGAAACGTAACAACAGGCACAATTAAAGCTGAACCGATAGGAATGGCCCAACTCCGTAGAACGAAGAGTTGTAAACATTTCAGGTAATCCCGAGGAAGCAAAGAGACGAGGCACCTCGATACTTGTAAAAGGTGGGCTGCACTGTCGGCACGACACCATTACAGGAGGCCGGAAAATAGTATGTCAATATCGTTTCTTATCACTTCTCTCTAAGAAACGCGGAGACTATCTGTGTGCGGTGAAATCTAGGGGGTCGATTTCCCCTTGATATAATACTTCGAAGGGTGACCCCGGAAGCACGGGATCTCGAGCTAGTCGCTTCACTCAAAGTCTGTCGATGCTCTGCCAAGGATAATGCTGGACAAAGCCCCAACAAATGCAAGGATCCCTCGAAGAATGCATCCGGGGTCAATCAAGTCTATTCGAGCGGCTCGACGATAGCTCACATACGACATAGAGCTGACTGGCTATCATATCCCACTTTCTTTTATCACACAACGTATTTTGTACTAAGTTTGGGCTTCCCCTTTATATAAAAGATGGGTCATTAACTCCTTGTAAAGGAGAGCTCCAACCATTCTACAAAAGTGCACTAATATCTTCTCTCTCTTTCTTCTCTCTAACTTGCTTATCTTCGCTGGTTCGAAGTCTTTTAACTTCGTTATCTTCTTTTCTGTTCTTCGCTTATCACTTGGTATTGATCCGAAGTCTTCTCGATAAACTTTGATTTTTTGTTTGTTCTTCGTCATATACCTTAGTATTGGCCATAAAGAGCCCGTTTGATTATACCTTCAACCATTATCCCATCCCCGACTGTCCCCGATAGCTCGAGGTCGACCCCGATGTTGACCCCGAGGTTATTCATCGGTCGGACCTATGCCCGAGCAGCAGGCCCTACAGTTCCATTACTATCTCTCTTTAGCTTGCTTTTTATCGATAAAATTCCATATCATTAGCACCAACTGCTCTAACAACTAGCTCGGGAATAGATCACATATTTTTAGAATCCCATTTACAAATTTAATTGTTGTTACCATTTTCATGGTAAACATAAAACATCACAGTAAAGGGAAAGAAATTAATTAATTTCAAACAGGCGAGTGAACTTAGGGGTCATAAAAGAAAAGATTTTGCAATCAGTTATAAGACCAAGATCAATCAAGGAAGAAATATGATTCTGCACTTCAGTATATAAATAGAGTGAACCGAAGTTCAAGCACATTGGCAAAAGAAACAACATACAATAGACAAAAATAAGCTAGGATTCAGTAGTAAGAAAATATTCGAAGCACAGTAGTCAAGTATGTTAGGTAGTCAAATAGAATCAACAGTGAAGAATACATAGCAAAAGAGAATCAGGAACAAGTAAAGGTCTCACAGTATCGAGTGAGGAAAACCTTTTAAGAAATTAGGGTTTCAACAATAGTCGAGTTAAAAGATAGTAAAACTCAGAATCAGATAAGTCACATAAAGAAAAAAGAGTTTGAAACAAGGAACTTTTAATCGAGCCAAGCATATATTCAAACAAGTTGTTTTTGACCAAAAGACCTAGGGTTTTCCGCAATAATCGAGTTTAAAAGATGGTAAAACTCGGAATCAAATAAGTCAAACAAGAACAAATAACTTAATCGAACAAGCACACATTTAAACAAATAATTTCAGAACTCGAATGAGACCAAAAAGGAATTAGGGTTTTCAACATGCTGACTCAGATAGAAGAACAACATGAGCAAAACATAGCAAAATCATAAACAACATTAAAATCGGAGAAGAGTTCTTTTGAAAAACTTAAAGGAAAACCTTAATGAAGAGTCGTTTTGAAAGAAAAGTTAAAGAACATTCGAGAAAACACTTAAGACATTCATGGTAAGCACAGATCTATGGTAATCTGAAAAAAAAATCAAAAAATCTTAAAGATTAGGGTTTCAGAAAACCCAGAAAAGGTGAGAAAGACCTTGAAAGTTTCCGATCTAACCAGGAAAGTCAAGGATCTGCCTTGAAAGGCCATGAATGGCCGGAGAAAGGTCATGGATGGCCGGAGAAAAGCCATGAATAGAAATCGAGCAAGGACTGGACCAAATTTCCTCGAGGTCTGTCTATGAAACCATAAAAACAAGCACTGAGGAGCCATAGGAGGCTGATACATATCTCAAATGACCATGAGAGGCCATGGATTAGGCAGGGGTTGAAATGGATTAAGGTAGGATTAGATGGCGACGGCTAGGGTTCGTGAGAGGTTTCAGAGAGAGTTGAGAGATAAGGGGGATTCAAGGGCGGCGGTTGGTGAAAAATGAGGTAGGTTTAGGGGTCGTTTAAGGTTAAAAAAGGAAAGGGAAGACGGTGGCCGTTGATCTAAATGATCAACGGCTAGGATTAAAGGGGTTAGGTGGGGAATTCGGGTTGGGTCGTTTAAATTGGGTTAGGATTCGGGTTTAAAATGGAATTGGGCTAGGAAATTAGGTTTATATTGGGGTCAGATTTAGGCTATAATTGAAATGTAATTGGGCTATTATTTAAATATCCAATTTTTCACTTTTAAAATTATAAAAATAGTAAATTAATTTTTTGTAATAAATTGAAAGCACTAAAATAATTTATAACATATAATTAACAATTTAAAAATATAGGACAATTTTATGAGTATAAAATACAATCGAATCTTAAAAGGGCTAATATTACAATTATATACAATTTAGCTTAAAAAATACTAAATAAATTCGTAAAAATATGCAAAAATTACCTTAGCTATATTTTAGCATAAATATAAAAGTCCAACAAATTAATTACCAAAATAATAATTTTGGAAATAATTATTAGGATTTTATGGATAAAAAAAGGAAATAAATTGATTTAAAAACCTTACAAATTATGGAAAAATAATAAAACATTCGGGCATACTTATATATGCATATATATTCCATTTTGAAGTTATTTTTCATATTAAAAAATATATGAGAAAAACTGGGTATCAACACCTATCAGTTTGTCTACTGATTAAAGCCTATTAAACAATACACAAAGAGGCACTTTCCAGTTTTACAAGAAATTGGATTACCTAAGGCTTGCCCAGGTGTAGGATAGTGCACAGTTGTTAGTAGAACCATTAGATGTTTAGAAGTCATTTTTGCCTAAGAGAATGTTGTTCTAAGTGTTACAAAGATACATGGTTATTACTAATTTGTTTAAACAGGATAATTAGTCGTGAGACTATTTTATACCATTTTCATTCATCAATAGTTTAACAAGGTGTGACTGAACGAGTATGAAGAAGATCCTGAACATGCTATCTAATATGCACATATAAAGTTCAGAATGGTTTATATGCAGAATTCCTAAGCAGGATTTCTAAATGCACATCAGGTTACAACATGATTGCATAAGTAACAGTTTATTTTTTAATGTCGTTTATCCTAGAAGTAGGATTTCTAAGTGATAATAAAGATGTCAATTATGGTAAAACAATAAACCTAGGAAAGTGATATCTAATACATGACATGCTTGAAATGTATTGGTCCTAAACATGGATTCTAATGCACATATGGGAAATGTAAACCTAAAGCATGGTTTCTACCCATTGATATTGATAACATATATGACTACCCTCCCCTTTTCACTAGCCAACCCCAATATTTGTTTACAACAACTTATTACAGACCCATATTTCATGAATTACATAAGTAGAAAAGAAAACAAGAAGTTACACTATAAGGAGCTTGAAAATAGGCCCAAATGATTTTCCCAAGCCTCCAATAGCCTCAAATGCCAAATTCCATAGACAATATCATTGTCTAGGGGTGTTAGAGTTCCCTAAGAATCTCAAGGATCTTGGACAGTACTCACACCTAGACTTTATAACCAGAACTGAGTAAGTGCAGTGTGGAAGATCCAGCTCTAGTGTATCAGAGTTCAGAGGGATCTCATAGGGATCCCAAGGCAATCACACATTAGAGGGGCAGAACTTAAAGATCTAAGAGTGGAGTGAGAGTGCCTGACATAGTTTTAAAAAGGTTTTAGCAGGAAAGTAGTGTAAAAAGGGACTTAGTTGAAATAATTTTGTAAACAAGAGAGTTGTTTAGTGAAACAGCTTTTGAAAACAGTTGTGTAGTTAAACAAACAGCATGTATGTCAAACAAGTTTAGCAACACTCAAATAACAGTCCTTCATACAGGGGAATGGGAATTGGAGATACATAGAGCACATAGTATACATGAGCATAGCAGTTCTTGTGGGGGTTTAAGGGATTAGGGGATAACTATTGGTACCAACACAGTAGGAATTTCAGAAACAATCATAGAATCAACCATTTAAAGTGATAGATCAGTTTGCATATCAAAACTGGATAACAAGTAGGCAAGCATTCAAAAGAGGGTAGAGTCATGTTGAGACAGACTACTAGGGGAGCGGGGTAGAACATGTTCTGAAAGGCCCTAAGAGGGTTAGACTAACATGCTAGATGAAGTAGTAATGTAAACATGTCAATTACATGTTAAACAACAGAACCATAGATAGAAACAAATTAGAAACATGATAAACTGAAGCAGTAAAATAAACATATTGGTTTTGGGACTTGAATTAAAATTAGAACATACCAGTAGAGAGATGGTAAACACAAAGTAAGGAATAGGAGAGCACAATAGTTAGACTTGGCTTGCAGTTGGCTAACTCAGAATAATAGCAAGTAACCAAAGAGAGAGAGAGCAGAAAACTTTTGAGTGTGAGAGAGTTTTGATCTAATGTGTTCGCGTGTGTAATGAAAAGAGAAGAGAGTATATATAATAGTTTGAAAGCTAGGTAAATAAGGCAAGAATCAATTGTTCAACAATTATAGAACTACAAAATCTATTAAGAACAAAAATCATCCAAGTACTCCCTTAATTAAGGGAATCAGTTCAAACGGTAAGAACAAGTAACAAATAAGGAAAGAAATCAATATATAACTGGAGCATAACAAACAATGAAATAATTCATACATAGTAGGAATAGAGTAAACAATTAGGGCTAAGTTTAGAAGAATTCTAATTAAGGAGATAGTCAGTAAGAATCAAATAACCATGCAGACAAGGTAATGGAAAGTTAGTTTAGGCAAGTAAATCAATCACATTGAGTAGGAAGGTAAGAATCGAAGGTTTAAAGGAAAGTTTTCAAATCAAACCAAGAAACACGAAATTCAAAATCAATCAAAGAGAAAGTCGTGAAAAGAGTTAGCATTTAGCATATAAATAAAGTAAGACATGGATAGTCAAGAGTCGATATACAACTCTAGAGATTATGAAAGTTAAACAATACCGATTCAATGAGAAAGAGGCATGTCCTGAACAATCAAGATGAACACAAGCACATAGAATCCATGTAAGTTTAGGCTAAGAAACTCAGTAGAAACATTTCTAGGGAAGATAGTCACAAGAAATCACAGAGACTCAAAAACGAGGACCGGTCAGTCATGCTAACACACAGAACCAAATGAAAGAACCCTAAAAATTAGGGCTTTCAGCATAGATGAGTTAAGATGTAGTAGACTCATAGAATCAGTCAAAAATATGTAAGAAATAGAAGTTTAAACACAAAGAATAAGTTAGACAAGGTTTTAAAAAGAAGTTCCGAAAGCCTTGATTTTAGAAGAAGATGAAAAACACTTAAAATCACATGATTCTCGTACAGAACCTCAAGGATAGTGTAAAACATTCAAGAAACAAACTCAAATCATCCTAGATCTGTACAGATCTAGGAGGTGTATAAAAGAAATTAGGGTTTCGAAAGAAACTCATATAGAGATGAAGAAACCTGTACAGAATCCTAAGGATCATAGCAAATATAGAATGATTCTACTTGGAATCACACTGGAATAGCCAAGAACAGGCGAGAGATGAACCCTAGATGCAAGTCGCCGTGGCCCTGGGCCCTTGAGGACCTTAGAGAAGGCGAGAATGGCATGAGAGAAGCCATTGGAGGCGTAAGAGATGATTAGAGGTCACCGGAGGTGGCCGGAGATGGGAAATCGACGTTGGAAGATTAGGGCTAGATTGAGAGTGTTTTGAGAGCAGAGAGGACCATAGGGCGGCGGGGTGGGTTGAAATGATTAGGGTTGGGAGGTCGCTTGGAATTAAAAAGGCAAGTTTTAACGAGGGCCGTTGATATTTTAGATCAACGACCATGATCTGATGGGGTCTTGTGTCGGGTAGGTGTATTTAGGGCCTGGGTCAGGTAATTTAATCAAGAATTGGGCTGGGTATTGGGTTGAATTTAGGCTAAAATTGAAATACAATTTGGCTAAGTTTTAAATAGCCTATTTAACCCTATATAATTTATAATAAATAATAAATGATTTATAAAATATAATTTCATGTACTAAAATGATTTAAAATAGCTATTTAACATTTTTAAAATATAGAAGATCATTTTATGCATATAAATGTAATTATACATTAATAGGGCTAGTATTGCAAATATATGCAAATTAGCTTAAAAAATGCAAATACAATTACAAAAAATGCACTAAAATATTTTAACAATATTTTGGCATAAATACACAATTTAGATAGCTAAATCGCCACAAAATAAATTTGAAGGATAATTATTGGAGATTTTATGAGTAAAAAGGGAGGGAATAAATCAATTTGAAGCCTTTAAAATAATAGAAAAAATTATAAAATTCGTATGCATGCTTATATATGTATATACGCTATTTTGAAAATATTTACATATATTAAAAATATATAGAGAGAAAAATTGGGTATCAACAACCACTTATTTCCATTCCTCGATCAACCTCACATTCCTCTCATGTATTTCCCGGTGTTCATTCTCAGAGTCGTGGACCCTCTTGCACAGCTTGTTGTATTTGAATTGAGCCTCAGCTTCTTCATCTATGATTCTATTGCCTCGACCGGCCCCTGGTGTCACCATTCCTTTCAGATTGTCCTCTAACCATGCCGGGTAGAGAGGCTTGTACCCCACATGATACCTGTCTGGCCCAATGGTGTTCTTCTCCACAATGATTTTGCAGTGCCACATGTGCTGAGTTTGGCACTTGTAAGGGACATCGTTGTCTTGGAAGCTTGCCCTGAAATGACTCATTTTGACACCCCTTAGCACAACCTGTTCCCTGCCTGCTTGCCTTATATATCGGATAGGGACATAGGGGTATATCCCTCTCAACTCGATCAGCACCAAGTGCGGAACATCCCTGGATCTAATGATGCATTCGTCTATTGGGAACCATTCAAACATCCATTGCACCTGTTCCTTGGTCAGATTGTCGAAGAACCTCACCCATTCTTTAGCAGTTTCTGGCTGAGCAAACTTGTCTGGAATGTAAGTCATCCGCTTGGGGTGATGGAAGGCAATATGGTCGTTCCAAGCCCTTCGCAGAAATTCTTGGTGATAGTGACCCTTTTGGAAATGTTCCAACAACCACAACTGCAACAACAAGTTACAACCCTCAAAATGTTTGACCCCTCTTTGAGAACGCTCCAGAGCCCTGTAGATGTTGGCTATGATCATGTGGACTATGGTATATGTCTGTCTATTAATCCTTTCCATCAAAGTCTTGGCGACCATGGCCAACCTAGTGTGAATTCTTACCTTTTTCATTGGGAAGACTACCAGACCTAAGAAGCATACAATGAATACGAACACTCTACGATGATGTGACCTAGAGAAGTGAGAGAGATCTCATCATGGTAGGTACGGAAAGACTTGTTATGGCCATACCACTCATACAGGTATTTGAAAGGTATGTAAGGTTCCTTCAGGCACACTAGGTCGGCATTCTACTTCAGCCCCATCATCTTTAAGAACTTTTGCCAGTACGGTTTTCTAGTACCAATAGCACGGGACTATCCCAAACCAACCCCGAAAGCCCTCCAATTTCTTCTAGAAGCGGTGTCATTTCTATGTCGTCGAAACGAAACACATCCCTTTCACTATCCCAGAATAAAATGGCAGCCTCGATCAACTTGTTGTTTGGCTCTATATCTAGCAAGGAAGGCAAGTTACCCAGGTACTTTCTCACATGTTTCTTGTCACTTGAGGAAAGGTCCTCCCACCACTCTAGCAGCAATGGTGGGATGTTGCTAACTATATCGAATTTGGGGACCTCGTGCCTCATTTTCTGCAAAACAAAAGGGTTAGGTGTTACCCCCACCAAACTCGACTATTTATACATTTACGATCAGCATATCGGCATTCAGTTCTCCAAATCAATACAAAGAATGTGGTTGTGTCCGTTGGGATTATGGAAAACCCGATGGACTTTTGGATAAGGCTTATCTTAAAGGATCATTATGTGGACAATATATTGATCCGACTAGGTTTGACCATGATGCATGCACAATTTTGACCAGAGTAAGGCTACTATGGGGTTTTAGACTGGCACCCTCACGCGGACAACTTGAGGGGGAAGGCACGAAACCGTCGACTGCACCACTGATCGACTGGTTTTACCGCAAATAAGCCTTTCCAAATTTAAGGGTAATAAATAGGAAGAGTGCAACCACTCATTAAGCATTGCTATAGGATTTGATATGCATGAGTGGAATATGATGTGGAGCATGATTTATGCAGCAATTAATAACATGTAGTCAGGTATTTGCACGTAGGAAAGTTAATACAGTATTTAAATAATTGAAATACAATTATGAAAAAGGAAAACAAAGAGACAAGTCAGTTTTAGCGATAAAGAATCATAAACGCTTAAAAGAAAACAGACAGTTAAATTCAAAATAAGAGGGAAGGGTACAGGATAAAGCATGCTTTGACTAATTCATAAAAAATAAGTTCGTTATGGTTAGAGCCTAAAGGTATCCCCATCAAAGTCGCCATGCTATCTTACCCCCTTTTTTCCTCCGTGGAGAAAGTCCGGGTTTCGACATTCATGGGGGTAATAACTCATTTCCTTTTGGGAATTGGGTATTTTGAAGAGTCGACACCTAACGGATTATGGTGCGTTAGGGCACCTGGAGCGATTAACTCTTGGATTAGTTTGCATTACAAGAGATTTAGGGTAAGGGCTCGAAATAACCTTGAGGGGAAGGTGTTAGACACCGCTCTCGGTCCGCGATGGTGGGTCCCTGCCGAACTTATACTTATGAAATAGTCCATTAACAAATAATTAGTTGAAACAAATAATTGCAAATAAAGCATGTTGGACATTGTATGACTCATATAACGAGACAAAGGATTTGAACAAGTTGTATACATAAAAAACATTTTAAACAAAAGGAATTTGGGAAAGGAGGGGTCCTAGGTTGGTTAGCCTACATGATCACCCCACGCAATGCCCGGTAAACACTCCTCAATGAGGGGCTACACGTGATATTAGCGCATAGTCATCATATCTATATCTACCCTCCCCACCCCTTAGTGATTATTAAAGCGAGTGTTGGTTAGTGATCTTTATTGCGTGCTGTTACCCGTCCCTTCTTAATAGTCATGGAGGAGGTTAAGACCTCTACCTACGGGCAGTTCTAGACAGACATCCTAAGGTTTAAAGGAGAAAATACTAAGGCAACAAGCAAGAACACATAGGACTTTAACAAATAAAAGCATGAAATAGCAGATAAAAGGCTCAAGTTCCCCCCACAGATAATGCATGTAAACAGCACGACTCAAATGCAAACAAGGGCAATATTATTAAACAATATCCTAAGACATGATGTCTAGGCGAATAACAGAACGCAAGAGATATGCAGTTAGTCTATAACCTAGAGGCAGGGCCCCCATCAGTTTGCCTACTGATTTTAAGCCTGTTGAACATTAAGCAGCAAACACAAAGAGCCAATTTTTAGACTCATAAGAATTGGTTACCTAAGGCTTGCCTAGGCATGGGACAGTGCATAGTTGTTACCAGAACCATTAAAAGTTCAGAAGTCATTTTTGCCTAAGAGCATGTTGTTCTAGGTGTTACAAAAATACAAGGATTATTACCAGTTTGTTCAAAGCAGGATGAGATTGTTAATACTTTTTTTTATGCATCAATAGTTTAACTAGGCGTAGCTGAGTGAGTATGAACGAGAACCTAAACATGGTATCTAATATGCACACACAAGTTATAGAATGATTTATATGCAAGATTCCTAAAGCAGGATTTCTAAATGCACATCATGATTGCAGAATTTCGTAAAAGCAAGATTTCTACATGTATAAAGGTTACAGCATTGTAGAGCATGCTGTCAAGTGTGCAGGAGTAGCAGTTTTTGTTTTAATGCCCTCTATCCTAGAATAGGATTTCTGAGAGATAGCAAGAATGTCAAAATGAGATGCTAAAATAGTATATATCTAAGAGCATGGTCTCTAATACATGATATGATTTGCACATGTTGGTTCTAAACATGGATTCTATTGCGCATATAGGAAATGTAAACCTAAAGCATGGTTTCTACCCCTTTGATGTCTATAACATGCATAGCTACCCTCCCATTTTCACTATCCATTTCCAGTATCTGTTTACAACAAATTATTATAGACCAATATTGCATGAATTACATAAGTAGATAAGAAAATAAGAAGTTACTCTATAAGGAGCCTGAAAGCAGGCCCAAATTTCTAGAGTTTTCGATGCCAGATTGCCTCACAGCCTTTCACATAATTTGGGTGTGTCAGAGTTCCCTAAGGACCTCAAGGGATATCGGGCAGTGCTCACACCCAGATTTCATAATCATGGTTGAGTAAGTGTAGTGTGGAAGGGCCAGATCTAATGTATCAGAGTTCTGAGGAATCTCGTAGGGATCCCTAAGCAGTCACACATTAGAGGGGCAAAACATAAAACCTAAGAGTAGATGTGAAAGTGCTTGAAAAGATTTAAGCAGGAAAATAGTTTGAAAAGATACTTGTTTGAAATAGTTTTGTAAAAAAACAACAGAGACAATTTTGAAAAGAGAGTAGAGTAATAAGCAACAGTCTAAACACAACACCCAAACCAGGTTCATACATAACCTAGGAACATAGAACCATGGTAGGTTCAGCAACCACAAACAGAGGTAATGGGATTTGGGGACACATAGGTAAACACAGAGTTACAGGAGCACTTAAGTACAGAATCAGCAATATGCTAAAGGGTTAAGGAACTTCAGAATTAATATAGAATCAGGTTACTTAAGGATAGCCAACTACTTTGAATAAAAACATTAGTAAGGAAGAGTCACATTGGGGTATACTAGAAGGGGGATAACATTTCATAAACATGCCGAGTTTAGGGGAAGGGACACATTCAGAAGCATGCTGATGAAGCAATGAAGTAAACATATTAGTTGCAAGTTGAATAACAAAACCATAAGTGTAAAAGGTTGGCAATCAAACTCACCAAATATCCCAGGCTCAACTTAAGAAAAGTTGCGTAGAAAGAAAATTCAACCATTTTATAGTGGGATGGAGAGGAAATAGAAAACGAAAAATACAATATGGCATCAATATTTCTCAGATATTAGGTCCAATATGCACAAAACTTACTGCAGAAAATTAATATGATTCAAACTACAAAGTATTGGAACTTAAAACTTGAAAATTAGTAAAAAAAAAAGGGCGAAGCATAGAAAAATTATCTACAACAGTGCTTAAAACTGACTTGGAAAGTTTGGAATTTCCTAATATCATAATAAGTGCAAAATCACAATAGCATATCTTTGATGGGTTTATATTCAGGTGCAAGATGAACAAACAAAACTAAACATAAATAAACATTTCAATAAAGAAAAATACATTGTTGAAATATATCCATGTCCAATACCATTCAACAAAAGAGGGCAGAAGTAAGCTGGAAAACAAAGAAGGCAAAGATGAAAAGCTTACCTATTGACAGCAAAGAAACAATTCAAAGTACCAAATAAAAGTTGGACGTGAATCGGAATGGGCTTCACTAGATAGAAAACCGTGCCTAAACAAGACCTCGGACCACGACCTTCGACGACCTCGATGCTCGCCGGAATACTCAAACTAAACTAATGACCAACGAACATAGCATAGTTTTGTCCACTTCGAATTTGACCACCAGAGCTAGCCTTAGAGGCAAAAGCTGCTGAAGTTCAGTGTCGAGTAAGGATTTAGAGCCTAGAATTAGCGGAAGAAGCCATGAATCAGTTTTGATTTCAAAGTAAAATTCACAGGGTAAAGGGAAGATGGTGTCGTTAGCCTTTTTGCTGCTTGTCTAAGGTTTTTGTTTTGTTTTGTGTGATGTTCAAGAAAAATGAAAAAAATGGGAGGATCAACCTTTCCTTTTCTCTGAAAGAAATGTAAGTTCTTTTCTGCCAAAAGCTGCCGTTCTTAATTTTTGTCTAGGTCTTATGTGCTTTTAATTTAGGAGTTAAGAGTTATTTTATAGGGGTAGGAATTAGGTTAGGTCAAATAGGGAATGGAGTATAGGCTCAATGTTTTTGGGCTCGAAGGGATTTGGGTCATGAATTTGGGTTAATTAACTTTCGGGTAGGAAGACTAAATCAAAACCCCCTTTTTTCATTTTTCTTTTTTCTTTGATTTTAAAAATCTAATAAAATCCTAAATTAAAACTAAATCAATCTAATTTGTAAAAATTAAAATTGTTTATCTATTAAAAAAACTAATTAACTAGAAACTAAATAAAAACACTACTTTCTAAAGACTAAAAGCTAAATATGTAATAATGACCATTTTGTAATATTTTCATAATATAATTAATTCCTACATGCAAATTGGACCTAAGATGACATGAAATTAAAACGTGACATTTTTTATGATTTTTCTATGATTTTAAAATATTAAAAAAATGCATGAAATGCAACTAAATAAAGAAAAACTTCTAAAATTCCTTAAAAATTATTTTTGATTTATTTTTAGGAGTCATTTTCATGTAGGGCAAAAATTAGGTGCTCACACCATCCTGCATCAACACCACACCAAGTCCAATATGAGATACGTCACAATACATTATATATGGCCCTGAACCTGTGGCCAAAACCAATACTGGTGTCGTAGTCAAAGCTGACTTGAGCTTCTGAAAGATCGCCTCACACTCATCTGATCATCTGAATTGGGCACCCTTCTGGGTCAACCTGGTCATAGGGGATGCTATAGATGAAAACCCCTCCACAAACCGACGGTAGTACCCTACTAAACCCAAGAATCTCCGGATCTCTGTAGCTGACGTGGGTCTAGGCCAGTCCTTGACTGCCTCTATCTTCTTCGGGCCCACCTGAATACCCTCAGCTGATACAACATTACCCAAGAAAGAAACTAACCCCAACCAGAACTCACACTTCGAAAACTTGACATACAACTGACTATCCCTCAACGTCTGAAGAACCATTCTAAGATGTTGCTCGTGCTCCTCCCGGCTGCTGGAGTAAATCAGAATATCATCAATGAAGACAATCACAAAGGAATCCTGGTAAGCTTTGAACACTTGGTTCATCAAATCCATAAAAGCTGCTGGGGCATTCGTCAACCCAAACGACATCACCAAGAACTCATAATGCCCACACCGAGTGTGGAAAGCTGTCTTAGGGACATCGGATGCCCTAATCCTCAATTGATGGTAGCCAGATCTCAAATTAATATTTGAAAACACTTTGGCACCCTGAAGCTGATCGAACAAATCATCAATCCTTGGCAATAGATACTTATTCTTGATTATAACCTTGTTCAACTGTCGATAATCTATACACATCCTCATCGACCCATCCATCTTCTTCACAAATAACACTGGCGCACCCCAAGGCGAGACACTAGGTCTAATAAAGCCCTTATCAAGCAAGTCTTGCAGCTGCTCCTTCAATTCTTTCAACTCTGGCGGAGCCATGCGATATAGAGGTATAGAAATGGGCTGAGTGCCCACGGAGAAATCAATGCAGAAGTCAATATCCCTGTCGGGTGGCATCCCTGGTAGGTTTGAAGGGAATACCTCAGGAAACTCACCAACAACAGTCACAAAATCCATAGAAGGAACCTTGTCACTAGAATCACGAACATACGCCAAATAGGCCAAACATCCCTTATCAACCATACGCCGAGCCTTCATATATGAGATAACCCTATGGTTGAAATGACTAGGAGTCCCTCTCCACTCTAAATGAGGTAACCTTGGTAAGGCTAAGGTTATAGTCTTGGCATGGCAGTCCAAGATAGCGTGGTAAGGTGATAACCAGTCCATCCCCAATATGACATCAAAATCAACCATATCTATTAGTAACAAGTCTACTCGGGTCTCAAGACCCCCAATCACAACTATACAAGAACGATGAACATGATCTTCCATAATAGAATCACCCACCAGTGTAGACACATATACAGGAGCACTCAAAGAATCACTAGGCATGATCAAATATGGTGCAAAATAAGATGACACATAAGAGTATGTAGACCCTGGATCAAATAGCACTGATGCATCCCTACTACAAACCAGAACCGTACCTGTAATAACTGCATTAGAGGCCTCAGCCTCAGGCCTGGCTAAAAGAGCATAACATAAGGGCTAGGCCCAAACACTCTGAACTATATCTCTGGGACGGCCTCCTGCTGGCTGGCCTCCACCTCTAGCGGCCTGAGCTCCACCTCTAATACCTCTACCTCCACCTCTAGCACCCCTACCTCCACCTCTAGCTGGCTGAGTGGGTGGTGGAACACTTGGTGCCTGTACCATGGCACGAGAACCCTGGTATTGAGAACTGTTTGGTGCTTGAGGGCAAAATCTTGCAATATGCCTCATGTCGCCATAAGTATATCAAGCCCTTGGCTGCTGGGACTGATGACCCTGAAAACTTTGGAGTGGAGGTACACTGATAGGAGCTGGCGATACACTGTGGGACTGCTGATCAGAATACTGCATATGAGAACCACGACCACCTCGAGTACTGTGAGAAGCCTGTAGTGTTGAATGAAACGGCCCGGGAGGATGGACCCTACCAAAAGAATCCCTGCCTCCAGACGAGGCACCACTAAACCTACTAGAATCACGAGGTCTCTTATCAGACCCCTGACCACTCCCCTGTGATTGAACCATCTCAACTCTCCTGGCCACATTGGTCACATCCTGGAAGGAAATCTCGCTCACCGTCCCCTTAGCCATCTGAAGTCGAATAGGCTAAATGAGTCCCTCAATGAACCTCCCCTCTCTCTCAGTGGGAAGTATGAGAAGAGCATGACGGGCCAAATCAATAAACCTGGTCTCGTAATGAGTAACAATCATAGAACCCTGCTGGAGATGCTCAAACTACCTCTGATAGTTCTCCCTCTGAGTGATAGGAAGAAACTTCTCTAGAAATAGCTGAGAGAACTAATCCCAAGTCAAGGCTAGTGACCCAGCTGGTCTAGCCAAACCATAATCCCTCCACCAAGTCTTGGCGGATCCATACAGACAAAAAACAACAAAGTCGACCCCATTAGTCTCTACTATCCCCATGTTCCGTAGAACCTCATGACATCTGTCCAAATAATCCTGGGGATCCTCAGAAGATGCACCGCTATAAGTGGTAGTAAAGAGCTTGGTGAACCTGTTCAACCTCTACAAAGTTGTGCTGCTGGAGTCTAAAATTAGGGAGCCATCTACTCCAGAGTGCGAGTAGTAGGAGTCTGGGCTCCTCCTCCAACACGACAGACAGCTGGTGCTACAGGAAATAGGCCTTCATGAGTGACGCTCTCCATAAGTCTCACTAGACGGATCAAAGCATCCAGAAGTACCGGGGTGGTGATAAACCCCTCTGGGACCTGAGCTGGCCCAACTAGAACTGACTGGGCTGGAACCTCATTGTCAACCTCAACCTGAGGCTCCATCGCTGGTGTTGTTGCTCGAGCTCTAGGTTGATCTTTGCCTCTACCTTGGGCCCTAGCACGACCTTGGCCTCTGCCTCTCGCAGGAGCTTCTACTGCTAGTCAGCTAATGAAGCAGTACGTGTTCTCACCATCTGTGAATGAACATAGTAGAAGTTCAATTAGCATTGAGAAATCAAGTCACACGACAGGAAAGAATAAATGTGAAGTTTTTTCCTAACTCTGTAGCCTTTGAGGGATAAACACAGACGTCTCCGTACCAATCCCTCAGTCTCTACTAAGCTTGTCCATGAATTGTGAGACCTAAGTAACCTAGAGCTCTGATACCAACTTGTCACGACCTGGATTTCCCACCCTCGGGAGTCGTGATGGCGCCTACTAGTAAAAGCTAGGCAAGCCAACAATTTCGATTTAATTACTCTTTTCATTTTTAATCTCTTAACAATTTCAAGTTAACATATTATAAACAGCGAAAATAATAATAATGTGGAAGAATGAAGTTTAATAATTAATCTAATACCAATACGAGTCCATAAACATAAACCACCCAGAACTGGTGTCACGATCTCACGGATTATCTAAGAAAAACTACAAATAGGGTATGAACAAGAAAGTACATGTCTGTCTCTGAAATAGAAAAAAACAAAAATAAACTAGATAGGAAAGGGACGCCAAGGCCTATGACGCATGCAGGACTACCTCGGGTCTCCGATGGACTGAAGGCAGCAACCCCTAGCTAAGGTCTGTATGCTCTAGTACCGAGATCTGCACAAAAGAGTGCAGAGTATAGTGTCAGCAAAACCAACCCCATGTGCTGGTAAGTGTCGAGCCTAACCTCGGCGAAATTGTGATGAGGCTAGGACAAGACTACCAAATAAACTTGTCCAGTTAAATTATATACAACGGAAAAATAAAGACAAAAATGTACAGTTAAAGATAGGAGGGGGAAACTTGCTGCGGGGAATATCCGGTAACAATAGAAAAACCAATAGTGATGTAAAGAACGCTGTAGTTCCATTTTCAACAAGAATCAGGAACTCAATAACCCGTGCACGGCATCACCCTTCGTGTTTTTATTCTCATCCTCACCATAAGAATCAATTGAATTGGGACGACATCACCCTTTGTGCTTTTACCTCACATAATCGTAGCACGGCATTAACCTTCGTGCTTTACACTCAAATCATGCACGACATAACCCTTCGTGCATTAACAATCAAAATATCGGCACGGCATCACCCTTCGTGCATTAACACTCTCAAAATCACGCACGACATAACCCTTCATGCTTTATACTCTTTCTCACCCAAGCAACAATCACAAAGCAATTTGGGCAAGGGAATCAATAATATCACAATAGAATCCCGGCAAGGGAACAATAACATATCAGTAATATCCCGGCAAGGGAAACAATATCGAAAAGCAATAACATCCCGACAAGGGAAACAATATCATAAACAATAACCTCCCGGCAAGTGAGTCAACAACATATCTCATCTCATTTCCACAATCGCTTCACAACATAAGCCTCAACTTGAGCCAATACTCAACAATGGTCAATTACCAAGAATACTTTCATAAATCTTATTTAACAATGATAATCATCATATTAAGAATGAATAATGCACAATGGAGCCACAACAATCACAATAAAAGACTTACGGTCATGCTTGACATCAACGTATAGATATTTGTCACCACACCTTTACGTCGTACGCAACAATAACACATAGCAAATAAGACCACGACTCCTATTCCCTCAAGCTAAGGTTAGACCAAACACTTACCTCAACTTCCACAACCAAACTCAAGCCTCAAGCACCGCTTTCCCTTAGAATGCGCCTCCAATTTACTTCTATCTAGTCCAAATTAATTTACCAACATCAATAAATGCTAAAGAATTCATACCCAATGCTTAATTATAGGTTTTGTTTATCAATTTTCCCAAAAAGTCAGAAATTGACTTTGGGCCTGCTTGGTCAAAACTCGAGGTTCAGACCAAAACCTGATCACTCATTCACCCACGAGACCGAATATGCAATTAGTTTCGAAATCCGACCCCCAAACGAGGTCTAAATTTCAATTATTCAAAAAGCCCTAATTCTACCATGGAAGAACAAGGTTTAGGCCTAGAAATATAATGGGTGTTGATGAAAAATGAAGGAGATGAGTACCTATGATTTGGTGTTGGAACTTTCCTTCAAAAATCGCCTAAGGTCTGATTTTAGGGAAGGAGATATGAAAATATGGCTTATTCCCATTTTTGATTCTGTTTTTAATTCACTGGACAGGTCTTCTTCGCGTTCGCGAGAAGCCTATCGCGTTCGCAAAGGGTTAACCCCCTGACCTTCACGTTCGCGAGACCTACGTCGCATTCGCGTTGGGTGAAGTCCCTTCCCCCAGTTCCCTACCAAATGGCCTTCGCGTTTGGGATAGCCAGGTCGCATTTGCGAAGGGTAATACCCCCAATGCTTCGCGTTCGCGACCTGAGCCTCGCGTTCGCGTAGAAGAAAGTCTCCCTCAAACTAACTTACTCTTCACGTTCGTGAGAGTTACTTCGTGAACACGAAGAACAATACACCAGCACACCAGAAGCAGCAGAACAACAAAAAATCCTAAGTCCAAGACACACCGAAACCTACACGAAACTCACCTGAGCCCTCGGGGCTTAAAACCAAACATGCATACTAACTCAAAAACATCATATGGACTTATTCGTGCAATCAAATCGCCAAATTAACATCTTTAACAACGAATTTAGCATCAAAATCAAAGAAAAATCTCAAGAACTCTTAAGTTTCAAATTTCACAACCGAGAGTCCGATTCACGTCATATGAAGTCCATTTCTTACCAAATTTTATAGGCACAACTTAGATACCATATAAGACTTGTACCGGTCTCCAGAACCAAAATACGGGCCCGATACCATGAAATTCAAACACATTTTTCCAAAATCTCTTATAATTTTAGTTAAACAATTTTTTTTTCAAAAATCATTTCTCGGGCTTGGGACCTCGGACTTCAATTCCGGGCATATGCCCAAGTCCCATATTTTCCTACAAATCATCCGGGACCGCCGAATCACGGGTCCAAATTTGTTTACCCAAAATGTTGATCGAAGTCAACTTAAATTCAATTTAAAGGCAAAATTATCTTTTTTCATAGATTTTCACAAAATGACTTTCCGGATACACGCCCAGACTGCGCACTCAAATCGAGGTGAGACAAACGGAGGTGTTTAAGGCCTCGGAACATAGAATTTACTTTCAAAATAAGTGATGACCTTTCGGGTCATCACACCTGACAACCTCAATCATTATCTCAATTATGACAAAAGGCTTCGCAATTGCGAAGCTGGAAATCTCGCAAAAGCGAACAAATGTTCGCAAATGCGAACCAAATCAAAAGTCTGCTGACTTCACAAATGAGAAGAGAAATATCATTTACAACATTTGTGCCCCCACTATCACCTTGACAATTGTGTGGCTGGTGCTTGCAATTGCGATAACTAAGCATGACCAACACCAACAATTCATTTTTAAGTTCAAAACCTTTCGAAACATGTCCGAAACTCACCCGAGCCCACGGGGCTCCAAACAAAACATTCACACAAGTCTAAAAATATCAAACAAACTTGCTTGTGTGACAAAAATACAAAAAGAACATATAAAACTACGAATCGAACACTAAAACACATGAATTTCAAAGTAAAGTTCAAGAATCTCTAGAATTATAACAAAACGTCTGAATCCTATCAAATCAACTCCAAATGTTACCAAATTTTGTGGAAAAGTTCGAAATAGCATAACGGACCTATTCCAAGTACGAAAATAAAATTCCAAACTCAAAAGCTAAAAGTCAACATACGGTCAAACGTTTCAACTTCAAATTGCAAAATTTCGGCAAAATAAGATAAATCAACCTACGAACTTTCAAATTCAATTCCAAGCATATGCCCAAGTCCGAAATCAAAATATAAAGCTATAAGAGCAATCAAAACACCATTTTGGGGACAACATTTCTAATATAGGCTTCTAAGCCAAGAATCAAAGGATCCAAATCAACCAGAAAGCTTCTCAGAACGGAACTAATCAACCCCGTAAGTAATAAAATCATAAACACACATATGTGAAGCCTAAAAAGGGGAAAAAGATAAAATTATACAAAATGATCGGTCAGGTCATTACATTCTTGTAAGGTCCGTAAAAATATCACTTAGAACTCGGGGTTTCGTGATGCTAAGGTAGACTTATGAGTTGATAATGTAAAAATTTCATCGGTCGAGTACAAACTTTTTTTGGGTTGAATAGTGTGTCAGGGATTTGAAGAATTTTATTGCAGGATAGGGCATTTTTGCGGTCCACTATGCGGCGGCAGAATCACTCTGCGGGCTGCAGATCGGCCGCGAAGTGCAACAGAAAAATTACTAATTTTGGAGAGGCATTTTGCTATCCATTATGCGACCGCATAATGTTTTCGTGGGCTGCACAATCCATCGTAGATCCAGCATGATGATTTTTAGGGGAATTATGTGGCGCATTATGAGACTGCAAAATTGGTATACAGACCCATATCTATCGCAAACCTGACCCGAGCAACCTAGTTCTTGACATCGCTTCTGCGCCCCATTTTGCAAACTGTATATCCATTCTGCGGTCCACTCTACAACCGTAGAGCTGTGTTCGGAGGGTCCATTTTCTAGTTTTTATAACCCGACCCTATATCAATATATAGACGTTAAGGGCCACTTGTAAAGAGAAAATATGATATTTTTAGAGTGAGGAAGTGCTCTAGAGTGGGAGGGGAGTTCCTAAGCTAATATTCATCAATCCTTGCTCAAAGGTTGGAGAATCTACAAGAAAAACTCACAAGTTCTTCATCCAAGAGGTAAGGTTCCACACCCTAGTTTCAATTTCGAATTTGGGGTAGAAGATGGTTAATAGGGAGTGTGATCCTTGGGTGTGAGAGTGATTTTATGCATGCATGTACTATCGAGGTTTCTGGGAATGTTTTTAGGATCAAATGGGTAGTCTTTGGGTTTTGGGATGAAGGAACCCATCATAGGAGGACCTTGAAATCATAATGATCACCTAGTGTTTGATAAAATGCTCAAATGAGCTAAAAACATGAATACATTCCTAATTTGTGTTTGATTTTGTCATATTTCCAAATAGATCAAAGTTGGTAAGATTTTTTTAGAATATTTTAGTAATTTAAAGGTGCTTAAAGTGAGGTATGTTGACTAAACATCTATCTTAGAATTAAATCCCACGATGTTCTTGTAAGTCCCGAGTTGTTCATTATAAATTGGCTATTCACAATAAGCTTTGTGTCGAAAGATATATATATATATATATATATATATATATATATATATATATATATAGTGTGTGTGTGTGTGTGTGTGTGTGTGTGTGTTCAAAATGTGTTCTGGATATTCTTATCATATAATGTTATCCTTCGGGAGCGTGTTCAAAGTATGAGTTATGTATTAAAATGTTGTGACTTCAAGTCAAGCTCAAATGATAGCTATTATGCCAAATTGTGTAAGAAATCTCTATGTGCCTAAAACCTTATATGCTCACATATGTATTTAAATTATTAATTAGAAAAGCCTTGTTGTTGATGATCCATGATGATATTTGAAAGTGAAAGAAGCGAGTATGAAATGTTAAGTGTGGCCAACGCGCCAAGAATGATATTGTGTTATGGTTATTGGTGCCAATGAAATGAATGATATGTAGAATATTATGAAATTAGTGGTAAACCCTTTAAATAATAAATGCTTTCGGAGTATCGTTTAGTCACCGAGGAAGGGTAGGCCAAAATAACCTAATCATGAAACTACATGTGCCGGTGTAGGAGTGATTGAGGGGTAAATCCCCGTGTTGATATGATGAGGTTATATCCCCTTATATGAGATGAGATTGATGCATTGAGATGTTTCCCATTAAATAGGATGAGATTATTACTAGCGAGATGTGATGTGATGTCAACCCACACAGCATTATGGTGAGACGGCTTATCCAATCAATTTGAGATCTGACACCTTGTTGCGCACATGGTGGTATTGTGAATGGATGTCTCGGGGTGAGACGACTTAGCCAATCGGGCTGAGATCGGACTCCGTGCTAAAAAAGCGGTATCTGTGCTAAAGATCTCCCAACCTAAAAATATTGAAACTTACTTGAAATCTACCTTTCTTCTAACTTGGTACTTTAATATTGTTTGATGCCCTAATTGATTCCAGGTTTCTTTCTCATTGTATTGTTACTCGTTCTATTGAGGGGGTGTTTAGTTTTTCATATTAGTACTATTTCATATGTACTAATATTCCATTTTTCGGGGACGCTGCATCTTAAATGGATGCAGGTGGTTCCACAATGAGTGGCATTGAGCAGTGATAGCAGTCCACCCTCTCCTCGGATGACTTGGTGAGCCCCACTTCATTCTGGGGTCTTGTGTCTCTTGTCACTTGTATACAACATTTTGAGGTATAGTCGGGGCCCTATTGGCACCGCTGTCGTAGGTATCTTTTGTCTCAGTTAGAGGCTCCGTAGACATAGTGTGGGTTGCATCTTGTTTTGGGAAAGTTAAACTAAAAATGTTGTAATTGTATCACATGATCCACTTCAAACTATGATGTATAGTGTACTATTTTGGAGACTTTTTATTGATGCAACTAATGGCAATGAATTGGTGTTGTTCACGTGACCTATTTATTCATGGGTGAGTTGGGTAGACGGCATTGTGCAGGATTGCTCGACTGAGGTACCTCGGTTGAGCGCCAGTTGTGCTCCCCGAGGCCGGGGCATGACAATTCTCCCCCTCTTAAAACAAATGTTCATCCTCGAATATGCATAAGGACATACTTGAAGTGGTGAATAGATGAGGATAATGACTCTGTATGTCGTGCTTGTCTCCCAGGTTGCCTCCTCAACCGGATGACTCCTCTATTGAACCTTCACTAAAGCAATGTTCTTCGATCTCAACTTCCGGACCTCTCTGTCCAAGACAACCACTTGCTCTTCAATATAAGTCAAATCCTGGTCCATTTGGACTATGCTGAAGTTTAAAACATGAGATGGATCACCATAATACTTTTGGAGCATAGAAACATGGAATACCACGTGAACTGCAGATAAACTAAGTGGCAATGCAAGCTTGTAAGACACCTTACCAATCTTCTCAAGGCTCAAAAGCTCCGATATACCTATGGCCTAATTTTCATTTCTTTTTGAACCTCATCATACCCTTCATGGGTGAAACCCGGAGCAAGACTCGCTCTCCAACCATGAATGCAACATAACCTTTCGATCCGCATAAATCTTCTATCTAGATTGGGTTGCACGAAACTAATCCTAGGTCAACTTGACCTTCTCCAAGGCATATCGAACCAAATCTGTGCCAAATAACTTAGCCTCTCCCGGCTCAAACAAACCAAATGGAGAACAACATTGTCTCCCATATAAGTCCTCATAAGGAGCCATGTGAATACTCGATTAGTAGCTATTGTTGTAGGCAAACTCCGCAAGCAGCAAGAACTTATCCCAAGAACCACTAAAATCCATAACACATGCACTAAAAATATCCTCCAATATCTGAATGGTGTACTCAGACTATCTGTTTGTCTGGGGTTGAAATGTTGTACTCAACTCAAACTGTGTGCCTAACTCACACTGCACAGCTCACCAAAAATGAAATGTAAACTGTGTACCCTGATTAGAGATGCTGCATACCAGCACGCCATGAAGTCGGACAATCTCATAGATATAGATCTGAGCCATCTGCTCTGAAGAATAAGTAGTCACTACTGGAATGAAATGAGCCGACTTAGTAAACCTTTCCATAATCACCCATACTGCGTCAAATTTCTTTTGAGTCTGTGGGAGCCAAATAACGAAATCCATGGTGACACATTCCCATTTCCACTCGAGAATGTTGAGTCTCTGAAGTAAATCGACTAACCTCTAATGCTCATACTTCACTTGCTGATAATTTAGGCACCAAGCTACATACTCCACTATGTCTTTCTTCATTCTCCTACACCAATAGTGCTACCTCAAATCCTGATACATCATAGCGGCACATGGATGGATTGAGTACGGCAAACTGTGGGCCTCCTGAAGGATCATCTCACACAACCCATCCACATTGGGCACGCATACTCGGACCTGCATCCGCAACACACTATTATCTTCGATAGAGACCCCTTTGGCATCGTCGTGCTGTACCATGTCCTTAAGACAAGCAGATAGGGCTCGTCATACAGACGATTTCTGATGCAATCATATAAAGAAGACCGAGAAACCGTGGAAGCAAGAACTCGACTAGGCTCCAAAGTATCCAATCTCACAAACTGGATGACCAAGACCTAAGCATCTATGGCTAGTGGCCTCTCTACTAGTGGTAAATATGATAAACTGCCCAAACTTTGTACTTTTCAACTCAAGGCATCGGCCACCATATTGTCCTTCTCAGGATGATATAGAATAATGATATCATTGTCCTTAAGAAACTCTAACCACCTCCACTAATCCAAGTTAAGATCTTTCTATTTGAACAGATATTGTAGACTCCGATGGTCGGTAAAGACCTCACAAGGGACATCGTACAAATATTGCCGCCAAATCTTTAAACATGAACAATAGCTACCAATTCCATGTCATGTACTAGATAATTCTCCTCATGGGTCTTCAACCGCCAAGATGCATAGGAAATTATGCTATCATCTTGCATAAACACCGCACCAAGCCCAACACCGGATGCATCATAGTACACAATGTAAGACCCCGAACCCATAGGAAACACCAACACTGAAGATGTAGTCAAAGTAGTCTTGAGCTTTTGAAAGCTCTCCCCACACTCCTCGTACCATCTGAAAGGAGCACATTTCTAGGTCAATGTGGTCATAGGTGCAACACTAAATGAGGAACCCTCAACAAAATACCGATAATACCCGGCCAAATCAGGAAACTCTGAATCTCAGTAGCCGAGGACAGTTTGGACCAACTCTGCACTACTTCAATCTTCTTTGATTCTAACTTGATCCCCTCACTCGATACCATATGAACTAAAAATACCATCGGATCAAGCCAAAATTCACACTTTGAGATCTTACATACAACTTCTTCTCTCTCAAGATCTGGAGTCGGATCCTCAAGTGTTGCTCATGATATTCGCTACTACGGGACTGCACCAAGATTTCATTAATAAAGACAATGATGAATGAATCAAGATATGGCTGAAATACACTATTCATCAGGTCCATAAATGTTGTTGGGGCTTTGGTCAGACAAAATGAAATCACAAGGAACTAATAGTGATCATATCAAGTCCTAAAGGTAGTCTTCGGAATATCCGGAACCCAATTCTTCAGCTGATGATAACCTGGCTGCAAATCAATCTTTGAGAACACTCTAGCACCCTGTAGCTAATCAAATAAGTTATCAATGTGTGGATACATATTCTTCAATGTAACCTTGTTCAAGTGTCGATAATCAATATCCATGCACATAGAATCATCCATCTTATTCAAAAACAAGACTAGAGCACCTTTTGGCGACATACTAGGCTGAATGAAGCCCATATCAAGCAAATCTTGCAACTGTTTCTTTAACTACTTCAACTCCGCTGGGGCCATATGATATGGTAGAATAGAAATGGGATAAGTGCCCGACAACAAGTCAATACCAAAATCGATATCCCTATCGGGTGGCATGCCCGGAAGATCCTCTAGAAATATATCTAGGAAGTCTCTCACTACCAAAACTGACTCAATGGTAGGAGTATCGACACTGATATCTCTCACAAAGGCTAGGTAATCATCACACCCCTTATCAATTATCCGTTAAGCTTTTAGAAATGACACAACCCTGCGAGGAACATAATCCAATGCACCTCTCCACTCTAACCATGGCAAACTCAGCACAGCCAATGTCATAGTCTTGGTGTGACAATCCGGAATAGTATGATAAGGTGACAACCAGTCCATGCCCAAGATAACATCAAAGTTTATCATACTAAATAACAATAAATCAACTCAGGTCTTAAAGCCACTAATAACAAGTAAACATGACCGATACATACGGTCCACAATAATAGAATCTCCCACAGATGTGGATACATAAATAGGAGAACTCAAAAAATCACGAGATATATCAAAACTTGGAGAAAAGTAAGATGACACATATGAATAAATGGATTCCGAATCAAATAAGACTGCTGAATATCTATGGCAAATCGAAACCATACCTGTAATGACTGCGTCTGAAGCAACAAGCTCTGTCCTACATGGAAAAGCATAGAATCTGGACTGGCCTTTCTCTCTAGGGTGACCTTTACGTGCATGTCCCCTACCCCTAGCTGGATATGCAGGTGGAGCGACAACTGGGGCAGTAACTATGGCTTGAGAAGTCTGTGGACCTGACTGAATCCATGAAGCCTAAGTAGTCTGTAAAGGTGAAACCCTCCTGAGTCTAGGATAGTATCTAACTATATGAAGGGTATCACCACATTCAAAGCAAGCTCTCTGAGGCATGGCTGCTGGGACTGGCTCGGGCCTGGTCGGCTGGACTGACCGGTGAAGGCACCCCGTGTAGGAGGTGCACTAGAAAGTGGCTGAGCTAAGTGTGCAACCTGAGACCTCAGAATAATTGGAGCACAACTAGAAGCAGGAAGTGTTGAGTGAACTGGACGACTCACATAGCCTCTACCATGATGGGTTGTAGCTGCAGCATGGCCTCTACTAAATATTCTCGTACCTCGAGGTCTTTTGGCCTCCCTGTCCTCTCTCTCTCATGGCCCCGCATACCCTCTAACCTCCGTGAAATCTCTACCACCTGTTGATATGGCATATCTATCTCCAACTCTCAAGCCATGCTAAATCTAATAACATAATTGAGCCCATCGATAAATCGATAGTCTCGCTCTCTAACTGTCGAAACCAAGGTAGGTGCATGTTTGGACAAGTCATTGTGTATACGACGAAATTAAGGGGACCAATTTCTCGTTGGTAAAGTACTTTAGGAGATCACTTCAGAGGCTTGAGACCTCGAGCTAGGTACTTCCCTCAATATCTGTCGATACCCGGCCTGGGGATAATGTTGGCCGAGAACCCTACGAGCATGGGAGGCTTCCAAAGAATGCATCCGGGGCTGATTAAGTCTACTAGGGCAGTCTAACACTGGTCTACATTTACATCACGAAGCTAGTTAGCTGTCCCACCCCACTTCATTTATCATTTAACGTATCTTGTACTATGTTTGGATTTCCCCCTCTTATAAAAGGGGAATCGTTGGCACTCTGTAAGCAAGTTGCTCCAACTATTCCATATAAGAACAATAACAACTCTCTCTCTCTCTCTCTCTCTCTCTCTCTCTTTTCTCTCTAATTTACTCGCTCGAGACTACCTTCTTCATTTATTGCTTTCATACTTGTTCTTCATTTATTGCTTGATATTGGCCATAAAGAGCCTTTTTATAATTATATCCTAATTGTTATTCCCTTCTCGGTTACCACCGACAGTTCGAGCTCGAGCCAAGGCATCGACCTCGAGGCCTTTAATCGGTTGGCCCGAGGCCCGGGCGAATAGCTCCTCAGTTTGATTACAACCCCATTTTAGTTCATTCATCATTAAGCTTCACATATCTAGCATCAACTGCCTTAAAAATTAGCATAAAAATAGATCATGTATTTTTAGAGTCCCATTAACAAATTTAATTGTTGTTACCATTTTTACAGTAAACAGTTTGGCGCCCACCACGGGGCTAAAAATAATAGTGATTATTTTCTTGCTGGTTTCATTGCACAACGCAAGTTATCTTTCACATTTTTTCTTGTCCAAGATCTTCGATTTCAGGTCAAAATGTATGGCTCAGTAAACAGAGTCGAGAACGACAACCTCGAAAACTATGGAGAAAATGGTGTGGTTGTTCCAGTTGTTGGCACGCCACCGCAGAACCCCGATAACACACCTGGACCGATTCCAACAGACGCGGATTTGCAAGACGTGCAATAGGTCGACGAAACCTCACATACCGACAGGAGCATACGCCATGGCGACCAACAGGAAGTCCAAAGAACCCCACCCCGGGAAGAATAGGAAGTTAGCCTTCATGTTATTTTTGAAATGTTGCAGGCACAACAGTTGACTATCTCTTAATTGCAAAGCCACCCAAAGACTCCCAGCGCAGTAGCACCCAAAGAGATCGAGCAACAACAAATCAGTAGCCGATCCCTCCATCGTGAAAATGCTGGAAGAACTCACCCAAAGGATTGATTCAGGCGAGAAAACGATAGCAGTGAATGATAAGAAGGTCAAAACCTATAACTTCAGAGTCGACCAAATCCCGAGCGCACCCCCGGTCCTCAAGGGTATAGATTCGAGGAAGTTCATGCAAAGGCCGTACCCCGAAGAAACGGCCTTGAAACCCATTCCAAAGAAGTTCAGAATGTCGGAACTCCCCAAGTACAATGGGATATCAGACCTTGATGTCACGCCCCCTGTTTTCCTCTTCGCATCGGAAAATCGGGTTCATGACATTTTTGGTATGGGCCAACTCATTCCTTTTGGGAACTGGGTTTGCATTTGAAGAGTCGCCACCTAATGATTTTAAGACATCTACAGGGTTCATTTCTAAGTTTGTTTGATAACTAGAGATAGGGTAACGACTTGAAATTATCCTAAGTGGAAGGTGTTAGACACCCCTCAAGATCCACTAGTGTGGTTCCCGGCCCGACAGTTTTGTGCATTTTGTACGATTAGCAGATAGGCAAGTAAAAGCTCAATTAGTGGGGGATTTGGGTTTGAACACATAAGAATTTGAAAACAATTGGAAGGCGAAATTTGAAAATGAGTTATACTTCTACAAATACTTGAGAATATAAAAGGAGGGGGTCCTAGGTTTATTTATAATATGGATCACATTAATGCAATACCCTGTATGACACTCCTCAGAAAAGGGGATACACGTGGTATTAACGCACCGGTCATCATATCCATATTTACCCTTCGCACCCCTTTAAGGTATTAAAGCGCGGATTGGTCTCGACCTTTATTGCATGCTATTACCCGTCCCAGTCCTATCAGTATCGAAGGGGTTTAGGACTACTATTCCTATAGAGGGAGGATGTTACGCTGACTCTTGGGTTTTAAAGGTAAAAAGGCTAGGGCGACATACAAAACACGTAGGACTGCATATTAGGGGAAACACATAATCAATTATGAGGCTCATGTATACCTCCTCAAATAAAGCACATAAATACCATGACTTAATCACATTTAGGGTCAGAATTTAAAGGTACTAAGGCAGGGCATTTTAACTGTTGAAGCAGACCAATTTATTGCATAACTCAGATAAGAAGTTCAAATCAGGCCTACCTGCTGGTTGTAGTAGTTGCTAATTAAACAAAAGGCAGATTTAGTTTTGTTGTTATCACCTAAGGCTTGTCTAAGTGTATATTGGTGATGTCCTATAAGCATGATATCTATTACCGATTCAGAATGTAGCAAAGCAGTAATAGTTTTAAACGAGCGATTTGGATCCTATATGCATACTTTCTAAGCCATATTAATAAAAGGAGTAGGTTGCTTAAACTAATTCAGAACAGTACGAGTCAAACAGATTTTAAATCCTATAGACATGGTATCTAAGTATCAAAGACTGATTTTGGACCTATAGGCATGGTATCTAATTGAACGTGAAATGAAGCAGGCAGGATTTACTTGAAATTCTTATAGGCATGATTTCTATGAAAAATACTTATTTTAATCTTATAGACATAACATCTAATTTCAAAACTAATTTTAACCTTGTAGACATGATGTCTGATTATATCCATTTAGATCCTATAGACATGTTCTCTACCCTTCTAATAGCTAAAACATGCATAGTTATCCCGTCCCTTTTCACTAGCCAACCCCAAAATTTGTTACAAATTATTATAGACCAAATACTGAATTACATCAGAAAAGTGCAAAAATAAGAAGTTACAACCATAGGAAGCGTGATTCTGACTTCCTCTCTGTGTTATGGAATAAACCACCTGAAATACTAATGATTCTCAAAGCCTTTCTCAGACCTGGGTGTGTCAAGGTTCCCTAAGGGTCTCAAGGGACCCCGGGTAGTGCTTACACCCAGGTTTGCGTAACCAGACAGAAATGAGTGCAGTGTGGAAGGGCCAGCCCTTATGTGTCCAAGTTCAGAGGGAGCTCAAAGGTCCCAAAGCAAGGCTTACACAAGAGGGGCAGAACCTAAGTTCTAAGAAAATAGAGGAAGTGCAGATCACAGTCGACAGAGATTTATTTAAAACTGGGTTGAAGATAGTAAATGGTAAGGGTGATTTGAAAACAGTAGTAGCAAAACTCAAACTACACAAAATCAGTAGTTACACAAAGGGGTCAGGGGGTTTTGGGAACACATTGTATGAAGCATATGACCCCAGAAAGGGTCAGGTTTGGGTCATACATAGCAATATCTGATGCTGACATGCCCACAAACCAGCCAGAGAATACAAAACACATAGAGGGGATATGGGGGTTTGGGATTCATAAGTCAGCAAATCACATAACAAGTGACTGATAGAGTACATACATAGGGAAACATCAATTTTAAAGGGGATGGGACATATTACAGCATGCTAATAATACAACTTGATTACAGAACATAAGTAGAAGCAGGCAAGAGGGAAAGAAATTGGAACAACTTAAAGAAACATATTGTTGTTGATGCTTGAAAATTAACTAGGATATACCAGTAGAGAAACAAAGTGTAGAAAAGGTAAAGCAGGCAAGGTTCCACAGTCTAGCCTTGGCTTTCATCCGGCTAGACAATGCAATAACACAAGTATTAGTAAAGAAAGGGAGAGTTTTTGAGTGTGAGTATGTGTTCTTGAACTCAAAATGTTTGTCTGTTTGAAAGAAGAGGGGGTGGGTATTTATAGCTTTTGAAAACGAGTGAAGGAGAGGTAATAAGTAAAGTTTTAACACAAACATGGAAACAATCATAAGTTAGATCTATTAACACAAGTGATTCCATTTAATTAAGGAATAACTGTTTAACGGGTAGTAGCATGTTTAATTAAGGAAAGAAATCAATTCGGGGGACAGATTGATTATTGCTATATAAGGGGTAGTAAAAGCATGAAGTGAGCAATCAAGTGTAAGTACAAAATATGCTTATTTTGGGAAAAGATTTAGCAAAGTAAAACATCACATTAAAGGGAAAGGAATCAATTAATTTCAAACAGGCGAGTGAAATTAGGGGTCATAAAAGAAAAGCTTTTGAAATCAGTCATAAGACCAAGATCAATCAAGGAAGAAACATGATTCTGCACTTCAGTATATTGAGGAAAACCTTTTAAGAAATTAGGGTTTCAACAATAGTCGAGTTAAAAGATAGTAAAACTCAGAATCAGATAAGTCACAGAAAGGAAAGAGAGTATGAAAAAAGGAACTTTTAATCGAGTCAAGCATACATTAAAACAAGCAGTTTCAGACCACAAGAACTAGGGTTTTCCACAATAATCGAGTTTAAAAGATGGTAAAACTCGGAATCAAATAAGTCAAATAAGAATGAAGAACTTAATCGAACAAGCACACATTTAAACAAACAGTTTCAGAACTCGAATGAGACCAAAAAGGAATTAGGGTTTTTAACATGCTGACTCAGATAGAAGAACAACATGAGCAAAATCACAAACAATATTAAAATTGGAGAAGAGTTCTTTTGAAAAAACTTAAGGAAAACCCTAATGAAGAGTCGTTTTGAAAGAAAAGTTGAAGAACTTTCGAGAAAACACTTAAGATATTCATGGTAAGCACAGATCTATGGTAGATCTGAAAGAAATTTGAAAGACAGTTTTGTGCATTTTGTACATTTAGCAGATAGGCAAGTAAAAGCCCAATTAGTGGGGGATTTGGGTTTGAACACATAAGAATTTGAAAACAATTGGAAGGCGAAATTTGAAAATGAGTTATAGTTCTACAAATACTTGAGAATATAAAAGGAGGGGGTCCTAGGTTTATTTATAATATGGATCACATTAATGCAATACCCGGTATGACACTCCTCAGAAAATGGGATACACGTGGTATTAACGCACCGGTCATCATATCCATATTTACCCTTCCCACCCCTTTAAGGTATTAAAGTGCGGATTGGTCTCGACCTTTATTGCATGCTATTACCCGTCTCATTCCTATCAGTATCGAAGGAGTTTAGGACTACTATTCCTATAGAGGGAGGATGTTACGCTGACTCTTGGGTTTTAAAGGTAAAAAGGCTAGGGCGACATACAAAACACGTAGGACTGCATATTAGGGGAAACACATAATCAATTATGAGGCTCATGTATACCTCCTCAAATAAAGCACATAAATATCATGACTTAAGCACATTTAGGGTCAGAATTTAAAGGTACTAAGGCAGGGCATTTTAACTGTTGAAGCAGACCAATTTATTACATAACTCAGATAAGAAGTCCAAATCAGGCCTACCTGCTAGTTGTAGTAGTTGCTAATTAAACAAAAGGCGGATTCAGTTTTGTTGTTATCACCTAAGGCTTGTCTAAGTGTGTATTGGTGATGTCCTATAAGCATGATATCTATTATCGATTCAGAATGTAGCAAAGCAGTAATAGTTTTAAACAAGCGATTTGGATCCTATATGCATACTTTCTAAGACATATTAATAAAAGGAGTAGGTTGCTTAAACTGATTCAGAACAGTACGAGTCAAACAGATTTTAAATCCTATAGACATGGTATCTAAGTATCAAAAACTGATTTTGGACCTATAGGCATGGTATCTAATTGAACGTGAAATGGAGCAGGCAGGATTTACTTGAAATTCCTATAGGCATGATTTCTATGAAAAATACTTATTTTAATCTTATAGACATTACATCTAATTTCAAAACTGATTTTTACCTGGTAGACATGATGTCTGATTATATCCATTTAGATCCTATAGGCATGTTCTCTACCCTTCTAATAGCTAAAACATGCATAGTTATCCCATCCCTTTTCACTAGCCAACCCCAAAATTTATTACAAATTATTACAGACCAAATACTAAATTACATCAGAAAAGTGCAAAAATAAGAGGTTACAACCATAGGAAGCGTGATTCTGACTTCCTCTCTGTGTTATGGAATAAACCACCTGAAATTCTAATGATTCTCAAAGCCTTTCTCAGACTTGGGTGTGTCAAGGTTCCCTAAGGGTCTCAAGGGACCCCGGGCAGTGCTTACACCCAGGTTTGCATAACCAGACAGAAATGAGTGCAGTATGGAAGGGCCAGCCCTTATGTGTCCAAGTTCAGAGGGAGCTCAAAGGCCCAAGACAAGGCTCACACAAGAGGGGCAGAACCTAAGTTCTAAGAAAATAGAGGAAGTGCAGATCACAGTCGACATAGATTTATTTAAAACTGGGTTGAAGATAGTAAATGGTAAGGGTGATTTGAAAACAGTAGTAGCAAAACTCAAACTTCACAAAATCAGTAGTTACACAAAGGGGGGGGGGGGGGGTTTTGGGAACACATTATATGAAGCATATGACCCCAGAAAGGGTCAGGTTTGGGTCATGCGTAGCAATATCTGATGTTGACATGCCCATAAACCAGCCAGAGAATACAAAACACATAGAGGGGATATGGGGGTTTAGGATTCATAAGTCATCAAATCACATAACAAGTGACTGACAGAGTACATACATAGGGGAACATTAATTTTAAAGGGGATGGGACATATTACAGCATGCTAATAATACAACTTGATTGCAGAACATAAGTAGAAGCAGGCAAGAGGGAAAGAAATTGGAACAACTTAAAGAAAACATATTGTTGTTGATGCTTGAAAATTAACTAGGAGATACCAGTAGAGAAACAAAGTGTAGAAAAGGTAAAGCAGGCAAGGTTCCACAGTCTAGCCTTGGCTTTCATCCGGCTAGACAATGCAATAACACAAGTAATAGTAAAGAAAGAGAGAGATTTTGAGTGTGAGTATATGTTCTAGAACTCAAAATGTTTGTCTGTTTGAAAGAAGAGGGGGTGGGTATTTATAGCTTTTGAAAACGAGTGAAGGAGAGGTAATAAGTAAAGTTTTAACACAAACATGGAAACAATCATAAGTTAGAATCAATTAACACAAGTGATTCCCTTTAATTAAGGAATAACTGTTTAACGGGTAGTAGCAGGTTTAATTAAGGAAAGAAATCAATTCGGGGGACAGATTGATTATTGCTATATAAGGTGTAGTAAAAGCATGAAGTGAGCAATCAAGTGTAAGTACAAAATATGCTTATTTTGAGAAAAGATTTAGCAAAGTAAAACATCACATTAAAGGGAAAGGAATCAATTAATTTCAAACAGACGAGTGAAATTAGGGGTCATAAAAGAAAAGCTTTTGAAATCAGTCATAAGACCAAGATCAATCAAGGAAGAAACATGATTCTGCACTTCAGTATATAAATATAGTAAACAGAAGCATCAGATATGCAAGGCCAAGCACATTGGCAAAAGAAACAACATACAATAGTAGCAGAAATAAGCTAGGATTCAGTAGTAAGAAAATATTCGAAGCACAGTAGTCAAGTATGTCAAGTAGTCACATAGAATCAACGGTGAAGAAAACATAGCAAAAGAGAATCAGGAACAAGTAAAGGTCTCACAGTATCGAGTGAGGAAAACCTTTTAAGAAATTAGGGTTTCAACAATAGTCCGAGTTAAAGGATAGTAAAACTCAGAATCAGATAAGTCACAGAAAAAAAAAAAGAGTTTGAAACAAGGAACTTTTAATCGAGTCAAGCATATATTAAAACAAGCAGTTTCAGACCACAAGAACTAAGGTTTTCCCCAATAATTGAGTTTAAAAGATGGTAAAACTCGGAATCAAATAAGTCAAACAAGAACGAAGAACTTAATCAAACAAGCACACATTTAAACAAACAGTTTCAGAACTCGAATGAGACCAAAAAGGAATTAGGGTTTTTAACATGCTAACTCAGATAGAAGAACAACATGAGCAAAACATAGCAAAATCACAAACAATATTAAAATTGGAGAAGAGTTCTTTTGAAAAACTTAAGGAAAACCCTAATGAAGAGTCGTTTTGAAAGAAAAGTTGAAGAACTTTCGAGAAAACACTTAAGATATTCATGGTAAGCACAGATCTATGGTAGATCTGAAAGAAAATCAAAAGATCTTAAACATTAGGGTTTTGGAAAACCCATAAAAGGTGAGAAAGACCTTGAAAGTTTCCGATTTAACCAGAAAAGTCAAGGATCTGCCTTGAAAGGCCATGAATGGCGGGAGAAAGGTCATGGATGGCCGGAGAAAAGCTATGAACCGAAGTCGAGCAAGAATTGGACAAGATTTCATCGAGGTCTGGCCATGAAATCATAGAAACAAGCATCCAAGAGCCATAGGAGGCTGATACATATCTCAAATGACCATGAGAGGCCATGGATTAGGCAGGGGTTGAGGTGGATTAAGTTAGGATTAGATGGAGGCGTCTAGGGTTCGTGAAAGGTTTCAGAGAGAGTTGAGAGAGAAGGGGGATTCAAGGGCGGCGGTTGGTGAAAAATGAGGTAGGTTTCGGGGTCGTTTAAAGTTAAAAAAGGAAAGGCAGGACGGTGGCCGTTGATCTTTTAAAGGGGTTAGGTGGGGAATCCGGGTTGGGTCGTTTAAATTGGGTTAGGGGTCGGGTTTAAAATGGAATTGGGCTGGGAAATTGGGTTGAAATTGGTGTCATATTTAGGCTATAATTGAAATGTAATTGGGTTATTATTTAAATAGACTATTTTTCATTTTAAAATAATAAAAATAGTAAAGTAATTTATGGAAATAAATTGAAAGTACTAAAATGATTTATAACGTATAATTAACATTTTAAAAATATACGACTTAATTTTATGAGTATAAAATACAATCGAATCTTAAAAGGGCTAATATTGCAATTATATGCAATTTAGCTTAAAAAATACTAAATAAATTTGTAAAAATATGCAAAAATTAGATTAGCTATATTTTAGCATAAATATAAAATTCCAACAAATGAATTACCAAAATAATGATTTTGGAAATAATTATTAGGATTTTATGGATAAAAAAGGAAAATGAATTGATTTAAAAACCCTTAAAAATTATGGAAAAATAATAAAACGTTCGGGCTTACTTATATATATATGTGTGTGTGTGTGTGTATATATATATATATATATATATATATATATATATATATACATATATATATATATATATTCCATTTTGAAGTTATTTTACATATTAAAAAATATATGTGAAAAATTGGGTATCAACAACTGCCCCTCTTTACCCGGGAAGGATGAAAGAGTTGTCGGGTAAAGATATGATGGCCAATTTTGACCGAACTAAACGGTTCGAAGAAGTTAGGTAGCACCCTGGCTTCTGAGCTACCTACATATCCCTGGTTTTACAGGAATCAAGCCATATGTAGTTCAGGATCCGTGGCGGAGTAGGCCAACGAAGACTTTTAAAGAACAAAGGCAATATCTAGGGTCGGGTGAGTGAAAGGTTACGATAATGGGTAGGTTTGTTGTGGCTGCAGGAACTGGAGTGGGATCTCTCCTGCCGCGATGGCCGTTGCTCATCGATGTACATGCAATTAGAAATAATACAAGCGTAAATTTTAACATGATGCAAATTCCTGTCGGACCATGAATGTTGTATTCAGACGGTTAGGATGATGTCTTGGGACATGAAGCATAAAATAAAGGATTCGCAGGCCATGAAATGATGCTCTCGGTCTATGAGGATAGTGCCTCCGAACCATGGTGCCTTTGAATAATGATTTGCCAAAGATTAAAAGGGATCCTCAGGCTATAACATGGTGTTCTCGGGCTATGAAGATGGTGCCTCCGAACGATGACGCCTTTGGATAATTTAGTGATCTTTCAGCCCATGAGATGCAGTATTTGGCGATCTTTCAACCCATTAGATGTAGTATGAGGCGATCTTTCAGCCATGAGATGCAATATTTGGCGATCTTTCAGCCCATGAGATGCAGTATGAAGCAATTTTTTAGCCCATGCAGATGCAGTACGTGGCGATCTTTCAGCCATGAGATATAGTATGAGGCGATCTTTAAGCCATGCAGATGCATTATGTGGCGATCTTTCAGCCATGAGATGCAGTGAGGTAGTGTTTCGCCTTATGCAAGGATGAAGGTAGTGATTATCCTTATGCAATGCAAATGCAGATGGAGGTAGATCTTAACCTCGGAAGGCAGAATGGTAGCCTTATGTGAATGTGGAAGGAAGAAAGGTAGCCTTATGCAAAATGCAAATAGAGACAGCGTTTAGTCTTGGAAGGTATAATGGTAGCCTTATTGTTACACCCCATATTTTCGTACGTGAAAATACGCCATAAATAAATTAATGAGAGCCCGGAAGTGAGATGTCACATTCCGTAGTACTACATTATGACGATGTTGCACCCTGTAGTATTGTATGTGGAATTTTTCGTAAGGTAATTGACATCAGTCCAAGGAAAATATTATTCGAAGATTATAAGGATTATGCTATTTCAAACAAGTAATAAGTAAATTCGTGAAGGTGAGAGAGGAAGCAATTCAAAGGAAACGAATATTCGTCCAAGTTGGCATTTGGGATAAAATACGGGCCGAGTGGTATTTTGAGCAATAATACCCGATAATTATAAACTAGTACCATGCGAGGTACCATATTACCACGGTAGTGTAATATATAAAGTATATATGAAATATTTTAAAAATAAATAGAAATTTAAGTAATTTGTGATAATTCTTGAATTTTGCGGGTAATAGATTAATTACCGGGTAACGAAACATTACCCGGTTAACTAATTTGTGGATAATTAAGGAATAGGTTTGGGATAAGATTTACCCCTCCCAACGTGGCAAGCCTTTCTTATCTACCTAATGACTAAGTCAATAAGGTAAAGAAGTGTCACATTTTGACCAAGGGAAGTGACACTAAGCTTGGAATGAGGGGCCATCCAAATCTTAAAGATAATGCTTATAATTGAATAACACTTTCTAGTCACTTAAGCACAAAATTTCAGCCAACATTAAGAAAGAGCAGCGTTGCTGCAAATTCTAGTCCAAACACCCATTTTCCAATATCTTAAGAAAGAGCTTCCTTTCTTGCATATGAACGTTGCTCAAATTCTTTAAGGAAAATTATCTTTACATAGCAGCGTTGATGCTTTAAACTTTTCATACGACATGTTTCATATTTTGTTGCAATTAACGTGTGTAAGAGGATTGTCAAGAGAATAGACTCAGGTATGTTGAGGTTATCCCTTCTTTCTTTTGGCATGATCCCTACGATATGAAAAACGTGCAAATGCACAAATTCCAAAAGTGACTCTACTCATAGAAGTAATAGAAATATCTATGTTCTTTAATTCCCATGTGTCATAATATTTTATCATCTGTTCATGGGTCTTAGAAAAATACGAAAGTTGAAAAGAGTTTACTTTATGATATTACTCAGAGGCAAAATGGTCTTATGACATTCCGAATAATTTTATTGACGTACCTTTTATGCACTGCATTCATGTGCACTGACCCATGACCAGATGGCGTTATATACGCGTATATATGTAAATATATGTATATGGGATATGGGAAAAGGTTATGGCGTTATATACGCACCACCACCTGGTCAGTTGGTATATGATGATGATGTTGCCCACAGTGGCTGAAATATGATTCAAACGGCGTTATATACGCATATATGGGTATGTATTAAAATGGCGTTATATACGCATATATATGTATGTATTCAAGCAGCGTTATATACACGTATATATGTATGTATATATATGTATATGGGATATGGAAAAGGTTATGGCGTTATATACGCACCACCACCTGATCAGCTGGTATACGATGATGATTTTGCCCACAGTGGCCGATATGATATGATGGGATGCCCTCAGAGGCTGATGATGTTATGAAACATATACCTATGCACGACATGACATTCATACGCATATGCATGACGCTGAAAGTAATTTATGATTTACAAAGTTATTCAGACGTACGGGTTAAGTCATGTACTCCATATGTCTTCCATGTCTCCTATGTATTTATTTATGTGCCTTACATACTCGATACATTATTTGTACTGACGTCCTTTTTGCCTGGGGACTCTGCGTTTCATGCCTGCAGGTCCTGATAGACAGGTCAAGAGCCCTCCAAGTAGGCTATCAGCTCAGCAGAAGATGTTGGTGCGCTCCATTTGCTTCGGAGTTGCGTATTTGGTTAGTATGATTTAGACGTCTATTGTTTGGTATGGCGGGACTCTGTTCCGACCTTTGTGCCACTTATGTACTCTTAGAGGCTTGTAGACATATGTCGTGTACGTGGAAGATAGTACGGTCCTGTCGGCCTATGTTTTAGTTTATAAATGATTATGTTAGCCTACTAGGCCCATATGTGACATGTATATAATGATGTAATAATAAAGGTATATTACGTTGGTACTCAGTCAAGTAAGGTAATGGGTGCCCGTTGCGGCCCATCGGTTTGGGTTGTGACAAAAGTGGTATCAGAGCAGTTCTGTCCTAGGGAGTCTACATGCCGTGTCTAGTAGAGTCTTGTTTATGGGTGTGTCGTGCACCATACTTATAAGCAGGAGGCTACTGGGCATTTAAGGTTGTCACTCTTTCTTCTTACTCTAGATCGTTTGGTAGAGCTCACTTATAAGAATTCAAATTCTGATTTTTTTTATTATTCGTAATAAGACGATACCTACATCCGAAATGAAGGTTGGAAAGAGAGATAGTTGTGGACGAGCTGAGTCAGAGGAATTGGATTTTAGTATGATGCCTTCAATAAAGTAAATGTGAGGTCTTTAGCAGATCTTGTGTGTACTGAAAGGTACAAGCTTCCTGATAAGAAGCCTTAAGGCAATAATGTTTATCCATTTTTATGGTAAAAGACAATGGGAGATTAAGAAGATAAATACAGGTTTCAACAAGAAAAAGAAGCAAGATGAAGAAGGGTACGAGGCACCCAATTAATGAAGGCTAACAACGTTTGTAATTGAGGCAGAGGAACATAAGCCTTTTGAGTTATAGTCAATAGTAACAGAGGTATATACAATTGGTCGCACCCCTTCCAAATACGCCCTATGGGGGTTAACAAAAATAGTATAAGAAGATATGATGGATGAATTGATCGTGTTAGTTGATATTTCCGAAGGATATTGCAAGTGTGCTAGTAGATCTCCTTGTGAGACACCCAGATGGTACACTCTAAAATAGTGCAGCCAGATATGAGTACTACAAATACATGCACTATAAACCTTGAAAGGATAAATATTACCTTAGTGTGGCTCGTGTCTCTAGTAAAACGAGAACGTTAAGAAACTTGAAGAGCCACTGGATGGAGGAAAGGAAAATTAAAAGCGAAAGAATGTCGTATTGAAGTTTTCACAAGAAAAGGGATATACAAAAATATTAACAGAATAATGAGAAGTGAGATAAGGAAGCATTATGAATAAAGTGTGATACATAGATGAAAACAGTAGAGTGTTACAGAACATATAGTCAAATGAAGGAAGAGATGGTGATGGGCCTTAAGACAACAAAAGAGTATAGGCCATAAGGTTATATCCTAATTCCGAAAAATAAGTTCGTGAATCCAACACGACTACCAGAGGGGAGAGTTAATCCCCAAAGTAACAGAGATCAGTATGGATTGATAAACAAGATAAACTAAAGATGGATTAGGGACTGAATAATTGGAAAGTACTCGACATCATGGGAATTTCAGATTTTGTCTCGCCAATAATAGAATGGACGACAAAAGAAGATTCATGAGAAATTTAGAGAATGGTCATACAGGGAGACGATTCCCTAAAGCAAGCAATGTGAGAGAAGTTAAGCTTAAGAGACTGTATGTGCCAGTTAAGTTAAGTGCCACCCTCGCTAGTAATGGAATTTGTCATCCTTGGTACAAAAGAATTGAGCCGAGGGCATAGACAAAGGATTGAATTGTTAAAAGATTGTATCATGAATATTCCATAACGCCCATGAAAGGCTAAGGTAATAACTGATACCATGAGCCACAGATCGGAAGATAGCTTAAGCCTACATAAAGGCTAATCGGAAGGAAGAGAAAGCTAAAGAATTACATCACCCAAGTAAATAAAGAGTGTGATTATTGGACCTAGAAAAATTATAGAAGTCGTGTTTGAGAACATGAAAGAATCACTCTTAATATCAGATGTTCAAGAGAAATAACATAACAATCATAATCTATAATGGCGCTACAAGAAAGCCAGTTAAGAAGAAGTACCAGCCTCATAAGAAGTCAGTACGAAACTCACATCGAATAATGTATGTAGCAGAGGTGCGAGTATTATAATAGAGCTTCAAGTTATTGACGTGAATTATACCTATATGGAGGGAAGGTCATGAAAGAGATAGAAGATACGATGCAAAATTTTAAGGTAAGTAAGATAAAGGTGAACAACCTACGAGATACTCAAAGGCAGAAGATCGTAAATAATCAATACTTCGGATAGAAGTCTATAAGCGCAAGGATTCAATATCTAGGAATGATTGCAGAAGCGTCAGTAGCATATCTTCCAGCCTATGGTCTAGGTATCGAAAAGCCTGCTCATGAGAGTAAAGGATAGTTAGAGACGATGTGATGTCTCGCTTGATGTTCCAGAACAACATAAGGAAATCTATGGTACAAGCAAGTTGAAGGAAGGTCGTTGATACAATAATAGATATGTATAGGTCCCAAGCTAAAGTATAGTAGAGAGACAAAGTTTTAACGAAACATGAGTAAGGGTGAGGAAAGGCAAGTGAAAGGGTGATGAGAACGGATAAGTCTTCGGGATTGAAACCCATGAAAACAAGAAAGCTAATGGTTTCTCTAAGTTATAGAAAATTCAGTGTAGCTTGAATGAACTCATAGGAGTCTAAGACTAATAACATTCATAAGAGATGGAATGTTGCCTTGTTAATAGAATGAGGGTGTAATTATTATAGAAAAAAATGACGTTTGGGCCTTCGATTGAGTAATGATTTGATGAATAAAAGAAAGGGATCTCATGAATTGGACAGAATTAAAATACCCACGCAAGGAAAAACACATTGGGATGACGTGAGATATGATTATAAATATAGGGTATCGCCCCAGGTGGATCAATCTAATCATTTCAGATGTTCCCCGAAAAATATGAATCCTAGCAGCAATATTACAAAAAAGTTTAAAGTTATCAGTGGTGGATTATGGATCAAAATTGAGGTGAATCAACAATGGATGGATAAAAGTTATAAAGTATGAAAAGAGATTAGGCCATCATTCTTAAGATGAACAGTAATGTGGAAGTATTAGAAGACATAAATTTATACGTATGGGATAAACAATGAAAGTAACCTAGGATTTGGTAGCAGACCTCAGTAACAAGAAGTCGAGGTAAGAGTTATGGTATAGTATGACCTATGTAGATGCAGTAAAGTCATACGAATGGATAACCACATCTATAAATTAAGATATAACAATATTAGTAGGTTCGACAAAAAAAAATGAAGAACTTTAGGATTGGTTAAAAACTGGAGGAAAAAGAAGAGGAGAGTCACATAAGTACACTTACAAGGTCAGGATCATTGGAGCTGCATGATGGGAGGTAGCAACAGTTACGAGATTAGAAAGAATTTGATTACAAGTCATGGCATGGGAAAGAGGCCAAAAGGGGGGGAATACCCTGGCCTTTGGACTTATTCACGGAACAGTTGCTTAGATGGCAAGAGGACTACTAAAGTATTCTCAAGAACTATGGGATATGAGAACGATAAGTGCATCAGTCAACATTCGAGGATGAATGTTCCAAAGGGGAGAATAATGTTACACCCCATATTTTCGTACGTGAAAATACACCATAAATAAATTAATGAGAGCCCGGAAGTGAGATGTCACATTTCGTAGTACTACATTACGACGATGTTCCCTGTAGTATTGTACGTGGAATTTTTCATAAGGTAATTGACATCAGTCCAAGGAAAAGATTATTCGAAGATTATAAGGATTATGCTATTTCAAATAAGTAATAAGTAAATTCGTGAAGGTGAGAGGGGAAGCAATTCAAAGGAAACGAATATTCGTCCAAGTTGGCATTTGGGATAAAATACGGGCCGAGTGGTATTTTGTGCAATAATACCCGATAATTTTAAACTAGTACCATGCGAGGTACCATATTACCACGATAGTGTAATATATAAAGTATATATGAAGTATTTTGAAAATAAATACAATTTTAAGTAATTTGTGATAATTCTTGAATTATGCGGGTAATAGATTAATTACCGGGTAACGAAACATTACCCGGTTAACTAATTAGTGGACAATTAAGGAATAGGTTTGGGATAAGATTTACCCCTCCCAACGTGTCAAGCCTTTCTTATCTACCTAATAACTAAGTCAATAAGGTAAAGAAGTGTCACATTTTGACCAAGGAAAGTGACACTAAGCTTGGAATGTGGGGCCATCCAAATCTTAAAGATAATTCTTATAATTGAATAACACTTTCTAATCACTTAAGCACAAAATTTCAGCCAACATTAAGAAAGAGCAGCGTTGCTGCAAATTCTAGTCAAAACACCCATTTTCCAATCTCTTAAGAAAGAGCTTCCTTTCTTGCATATGAACGTTGCTCAAATTCTTTAAGGAAAATTATCTTTACATAACAGCGTTGATGCTTCAAACTTTTCATACGACGTGTTCCATATTTTGTTGCAATTAACGTGTGTTAGAGGATTGTCAAGAGAATAGACTCAGGTATGTTAAGGCTATCCCTTCTTTCTTTTAGCATGATCCCTACGATATGAACGAAACGTGCAAATGCACAAATTCCAATAGTGACACTACTCATAGAAGTAATAGAAATATCTATGTTCTTTAATTCCCATGTGTCATAATATTTTATCATTTGTTCATGGGTCTTAGAAAAATACGAAAGTTGAAAAGAGTTTACTTTATGATATTACTCAGAGGCAAAATGGTCTTATGACATTCCGAATAATTTTATTGACGTACTTTTTATGCACTGCATTCATGTGCACTGACCCATGACCAGATAGCGTTATATACGCGTATATATGTAAATATATGTATATGGGATATGGGAAAAGGTTATGGCGTTATATACGCACCACCACCTAGTCAGCTGGTATATGATGATGATGTTGCCCACAGTGGCTGAAATATGATTCAAACGGCGTTATATACGCATATATGGGTATGTATTAAAATGGCATTATATACGCATATATATATATATGTATGTATTCAAACGGCGTTATATACGCGTATATATGTATGTATATATATGTATATGGGATATGGAAAAGGTTATGGCGTTATATACGCACCACCACCTGATTAGCTGGTATACGATGATGATTTTGCCCACAGTGGCCGATATGATACGATGGGATGCCCTCAGTGGCTGATGATGTTATGAAACATATACCTATGCACGACATGACATTCATACGCATATGCATGGCGCTGAAAGTAATTTATGATTTACAAAGTTATTCAGACGTACGGGTTGAGTCATGTACTCCATATGTCTCCTATGTATTTATTTATGTTCCTTACATACTCGGTACATTATTCGTACTGACGTCCCTTTTGCCTGGGGACGCTGCGTTTCATGCTCGCAAGTCCTGATAGACAGGTCAAGGGCCCTCCAAGTAGGCTATCAGCTCAGCAGAAGATGTTGGTGCGCTCCATTTGCTTCGGAGTTGCGTATTTGGTTAGTATGATTTAGACGTCTATTGTTTGGTATGGCGGGACTCTGTTCCGACCTTTTTGACACTTATGTACTCTTAGAGGCTTGTAGACATATGTCGTGTACGTGGAAGATAGTACGGCCCTGTCGGCCTATGTTTGAGTTTATAAATGATTATGTTAGCCTACTAGGCCCATATGTCACATGTATATAATGATGTAATAATAAAGGTATATTACGTTGGTACTCAGTCAAGTAAGGTACTGGGTGCCCGTCGCGGCCCATCGGTTTGGGTCGTGACACTTATGCAATGCAAAAATGCGAACGGAGACATTGTTTAGTCTCGGAAGGCAGAATGGTAGCCTTATGCAATGCAAATGCAGATGGAGGTAGAGCTTAACCTTGGAAGGCAGAATGGTAGCCTTATATAAATTGGAAGGTAGGAAGGTGGCCTTATGCAAGAATGCAGATGCAAATGGAGACAACATTTAGTCTCGTAAGGTAGAATGGTAGACTTATTCAAGAAATAAAATGGCAAATGGTAGTAGAGCTTTCTTAGCTGATAGCAGATTGCGACATTGTGATTGTTGGGGACATTGTGACATGCGGAATATCATTGGTGTGTACGAATAGCAAATGTTAGTAAGTGCGACGGTTGTATTTCTGAATAATGTTTGTCCCATGGGTGTATAGTATGTTTGATGATTTCGCAATCCAAGTGCCTGCATCCAAAGAAAAATCACGAGTTTTGTAAAAGGGGGAGGTTAGTTCGTATCCCCGCTAGCTTTGCTTGACCTGCTAGGCTTTAATCTGGTGATACTGTATGTATCATTGAGGTAGCATTGCTAAACAAAGCAATTTCAGTAATAAACATGCATGATTTCGTAAAAATATGACATAAGTATATAATTAAGAATAGTTATTAGATAAACCGACGACTGTGACGTGGTTGGGGACATTGCAACTTTTCTTGCTACGGAACTTTGAGGATCCTCCTCAAAATTCTTCCCCAGTTTAATGTGTTGACATTTCTGACTGCCGTTCGTGCGGCGATTGGCTGAAATTACTTCGAAATTTTGAGGGTCCTCCTCAAAATTTTGCCCCAGTTTCCAACTGCGGGGGAAATGAGAAATTTTATTGAATTGTGACCGAACCCATAGGGCTGCCTATGTATCCCCTCCTAAACGGGAATCGGGTCAGGTGTAGTTCAATTTATATCATATAAGGAAAGCATAATGATTACACATAGTAACGCTTGACTGCATCTTAATTGATCGGCTTCGACCAAACTTCTCCATCCATTTTTGCAAGTATGAGGGCTCCTCCTGTCAGAACCCGGTGAACCATGCATGGAACCTTCTAGTTGGGAGAGAACTTCCCTTTGGCTTTATCTTGATGCCGAAAAATTTTCTTTCACACTAGTTGCCCCGGTGTGAACTATCTCGGCTTGACTCTCTTGTTGAAGGCTCTGGACATTCTGTTCTGATAGAGTTGACCATGGCAAACTGCATTAATTCTCTTTTCATCTATAAAGGTTAGTTGCTCGTAATGACTCTTTACCCACTCTACATCATCGAGCTTATCTTCTTGTATGATCCTTAGGGAAGGAATTTCTACCTCAACAGGAATGACAACCTCTATACCGTAAACCAACATATATGGGGTTTCCCCGGTTGATGTGCGAACAGTGGTATGATACTCCAATAGAGCAAATGATAACTTTTCGTGCCACTGTTTATACTTTTCTATCAGTTTCCTCAATATCTTCTTGATATTCTTGTTAGCGGCTTCCATTCATTTGAGGTTTATAGGCTGTGGAATTCTTGTGTTTGATCTTGAAGGTTTCACACATAGCTTTCATCAAGTCGCTGTTGAGGTTGGAGCCATTATCAGTAATGATCGACTCTGGAATCCCAAATCGACAAACAATGCGGTTGCGGACAAAGTCTACCACGACTTTCTTAGTTATCGCTCTGTAAGATGCTACTTCGACCCATTTGGTGAAATAATCAATTGTTACTACGATAAACCTGTGCCCGTTGGAAGTGGCAGGCTCGACTGGTCCAATAACATCCATTCCCGGGGCAGCAAAATGCCATGGTAAGCTTGTTGTATTAAGCTCATTTGGAGGTACCTTTATCATGTCTGCATGTATCTGACAGCGGTGGCATATTCGCTCATACTGGATGCAGTCCGTTTCCATAGTCATCCAAAAGTAACCAGCCTGGAGTATCTTCTTTGCTAAGACAAAACCGTTCATATGTGGACCGCAGGTCCCGACATGAATTTCCTCTAGTAGCCCGGATGCTTCCTTTGTGTTGACACACCTTAATAGTCCCAGATCAGGAGTCCTCCTATACAAGATTCCTCCGATGTGAAGGAAATTGTTAGACAACCTCCGAAGTGTGTGTTTCTGAGTAGGATTTGCAAGATTTGGGTACTCTCCTTTTGCCAAATATCCCTTGATATCATGTAACAGGGCTTTCCATCTGCTTCTTCTTCAACATAGGCACAGTAAGCTAGCTGATCATGGATCTTTACTGGAATGGGATGAATGAAATTTTTATTTGGATGTTGTATCATAGATGACAGGGTAGCCAATGCATCGACAAACTCATTTTGGACTCTGGGAACATGTTGAAACTTTGTCTTTGTGAATCTCTTTCTCAATTCTTGTACATGATGCAGATACGGGAGCATCTTGGAGTTCTTGGTTGCCCATTCTTCTCGCACTTGATGTATAAGTAGTTATGAATCTCTAATCACTAGCAACTCCTGAACGTTCATGTTGATGGCCATTTTGAGACCTAGGATGTGTCACGCCCCCTTTTTATTCCTCTTTGCATCGGGAGATCGGGTTTATGACATTTTTGTGTATAGGACAACTCATTTCTTTTGGGAACTGGGTTTTTGCATTTGAAGAGTCGCCACCAAATGATTTAAGGTGCATTAGGACACCTATAGGGTTCTCTTCTAAGTTTGTTTATAACCAGAGATTGGGTAAGGGCTTGATTCTAAGGTGAAGGTGTTAGGCACCCCTCAAGATCCACTAGTGTGGTTCCCGGCCAAATAGTTTTTTTGTGAATTTGTGCAATTTAGAAAACAAACATGTATAGGCTAAATAGTAGGGGATTTAAACACATAAGAGTTTAAAACAGTTAGAAGGCGAATTTTGAAAAGAAAGAGTTACAGTTCTACAAATACTTGAAAATATAAAAGAGGAAAAAGGGGGGGTCCTAGGTTTATTTATAATATGGATCACTTCAATGCGATACCCGATATGACACTCCTCAGAAGAGGGGATACACAAGGTATTAACGCACCGGTCATCATATCCATATCTACCCTCTCCACCCCGTTAAGGTATTAAAACATGAATTGGTTTTGACCACTATTGCATGTTATTACCCGTCCCATTCCTATCATCCCTGGAGGAACTTAGGACTACCATTCCTAAAAGGGAGGTATATTAGGCTAACTTTAGGTTTCAGAAGGTGAAAAATCTAAGGCAACATAAAAAAACACATGGTCCTGCACATTAGGGGAAGCATGTAAACAAATAAAAGGTTCATATATACCTCCTCAAGCAAAACACATAAATAGCATGACTTAAACATATATTTAGGGTCTGAATTTAAAAATACTAAAGGCGAGGGGAGTTTTAATTGTTGAAGCAGACTAGTTTATTATGTAACTTAGATAAGAAGTCTGAAACATGTCTGCCTGCTGCTTGTAGCAATTAGCAGTTAACAAAGGCGGATTCAGTCTTATTGTTGTTATCACCTAAGGCTTGCCTAAGTGTTTGGGTGAGATCCTATAAACATGATATCTATTTCTGATTTAGAATGTGGCAAAGCAGTAACCATTTTAAAACAAACGATTTGAGATCCTACAGGCATGCTTTCTAAATCGTATTAACAGAAGGTGAGAGAGTTGTTTAAAAACTAGTTGAGAATAGTATGAATTAGGCTAATTTTAAACTTGACTAGTTTCAGATCCTGTTGGCATGATATCTATTATTGCTAATTTAATTCCTATAGACATGATATCAATTTGAACGTGTAATGTAGCAGGTAGTTTACTCGCAATTCCTATAGGCATGATTTCTATAAAAGTGTACTGATTTTAAACTACTGGACATGATGCCAGACGATAACCAGTTAGATCCTAAGAACATGGTGTCTAAGTGTGGTAATGCAGAATCTAAGACAAGTCCTCTAGATAGGTTTTTAAATGCAGAGTTAAGCATACAGAATTTAAACGAGTCCTATAGACAGGTTCTCTAAATGCAGAGTTAAACATGCAAACTTTAGGTCCTATAGGCATATTCTCTAGATGTAGAACATGCAGAATTTTAGTTAACAGATCATATAGGCATGATATCTAAATTGCAGAGTTAAATATGCAGAAGTTTAGATCCTATAGGCATGATATCAACCCTTAAGCATGCACAATTACCCAACCCTTTTCACTAGCAAAAACCCAAAGTTTATTACAAATTATTACAAACTGAATAACGAATTACATCAGAAAAGTGTATAAAGAAAAAAAGTTACAACCAGAGGAAGCCTGATTCTTGACTTCCTCTCTGAGTTATGGAATAAACCACCTCAAATGCCATTTGTTTCAAAGCATTTCTCAGACCTGGGTGTGTCAAAGTTCCCTAAGGGTCTCAAGTGCAGTGTGGAAGGGCCATCCCTTATGTGTCCAAGTTTAGAGGGAGCTAATGGGTCCCAAGGCAAGGCTCACACAAGAGGGGCAGAACCTAAGTCTAAGAGTATAGTGGATGTGCAGAGGTAGAGATTTGTTTAAAACTGGGTTGAGAATACTAAGGGGTAAAGGTAATTAAAAAACAGTAGTAATAAAGTTAACACTACAGAATCAACATTTTGATACAAAGGGGTCAAGGGTTTGGGAGTTCATTACAGGGAGCATATGACCCTAGGAGGGGGTCAGGTTTTTGACATGCACAAAAATAGATGATGATGGCATGCCCATAAACAAGCCAGAGAACACAACATATAGAGGGTATATGAAGCATATGACCCCAGGGAGGGTCAGGTTTGGGTCATGCCCTGCAATATATAATGCTGACATGCCCTCAAACCAACCAAAGAATACAAACACATTGGGGATATGGGGGTTTGGGATTCATAAATCATAATAAGTGGCTGACAGAATTAATACATAAGAAAAATACATTAATTCAGAAAAGGAATGACAGAGTACAACATGCTTGGTAAATGTAACTTGATTAAACACAAGTAGAAAACAGACTAGAGTGAAGGAAATAGTAAAGAAACATGTTGTTGTTGATGCTGAAAAATTAGTTAGGGCATACCAGTAAAGAAGCAAATGTAGAAAAAGAAAAGTAAGCAAATTTCCCACAGCCTAGCCTTGGCTTTCAGTCGGCTAGACAAGGCAGCAACACAAGTAGTAACAGAGAAAAAAGAGAGAGTTTTAAGTGAAGTGTGTGTTCTGAACTTAAGTGATTCGTTCATGTTTGAAAGAAAAAGGATGCAGGGTATTTATAGCTTCTGAAAACGAGTGAGGAATAAGGTAATAAGTAAAGTTTTAACACAAATATAGAAACAATCTCCGGTCAATGTCAATTAACCAAGTGATTCCCCTCTAATTAAAGAATCACTGTTTAACGGGTAGTGACAGGTTCAAAATAAGGAAAGAAGATCAATTTAGAGACAAACTGATTATTGTAATGAAAGGAGTAGTAAAAGCATTGAGTAAGTTATCAAGTCTAAGTATAGAAATATGCTTATTTTGGAAAAGGATTCAGTAAGGCAAAATATCATAGTAAAGGAAAAGAATCAATTAACTTTAGATAGGCGAGTGAAATTAGAGTTCATAAAGGAAAAGTTCTTGAAATCAGTCACAAGATTAAGATCAATCAAGGAAGAAACATGCTTCTACACTTCAGTATATAAACAGGGTGAACAGAATATCATACATGCGAGGCCAAGCACATTGGCAAAAGAAACAGCATACAATAGTAGCATAAATAAGCGTAGGATTTCAGTAGGGAACAAAGCTAGATAGTCAGGACTCACACGTATAGCCAAGTGAAGAAAAGAGTCAAGACAAGTAATGGTCTCACAGTAACATGTGAGGAAATCTTTTGAAAAGTTAGGGTTCAGCCATAGTCGAGTTGAAAGATGAGTCACATAAAGAAAAGAGAGTCTATAACAAAAGCCTTCAATCGAGTTAAGTATTTAAACAAACAATTTCAGACCCAAAAGCCTAGGGCTTTTCAACAACAATCGAGTTTAAAAGATGGTAACACAAATAAGTCAAACAAGAACGACCAAATAAGCACTCATATAACAAACAACCAAAAGAAATTAGGATTTTCAACACGCTAACTCAGATAGAAGAACAACATAAGAAAAACATAGCAAAATCACAAACATGTTAAAATCAGAGAAGGGATTTTTGAAATAACTTAAAGGAAAAACCCTAATCGAAAAAGATAAAGAGTCGTTTTGAAAGCAAAGTTAAAGAACCTTCGATAAAAATGCTTAAAAGTTCATGGTAAGCAAAGATGTAAGGTAGATCTGAAAGAAATCGAAAGATATTAGAGATTAGGGTTTAAAAAACCCAAAAGAAATGAGAAAGATCTTGAAAGTTAACGATCTAACCAGAAAAGGTCAAGGACCCGCCTCGAAAGTCCGTGAATGGCCAGAAAAAGTCATGGATGGTCGGAGAAAGGCCATGAACACCAGCTGAGCAAGGACTGGACCAAACTCTTTCGAAGTCTGGTCGTGAAACCATAGAACCAAACACATAGAAGCCATGGAAGGCTGGTACAAGCCTCAAACGACCACGGAAGGCCATGGATTAGGTAGGTATTAGAGTGGATTAAGGTGGCGGCTAGGGTTTCTATGGTGTTGCAAATAAGGTTTGAGAGGAAGGGGGATTCTAAGGCAGAGGATTGTATCAAATGATAGGGTTTTGGGGGTCGTTTAAGATTAATTACGGTAAGGGTGAATACTGGCCGTTGATTTGAATGATCAATGACCCAGATTAAAGCGGGTAGGTAGAGGTTTGGGTTTGGATCGGTTAAATGGGTTAGGGGTCGGGTATGAATAGGAATTCGGCCGGGGTAATTGTGTTTAAATTGGGGTAGAATTCAGGCTATAATTGAAATGCAATTGGACTAGATTTTAAATAGCCAATTTTCCCCTTTCATTTTATAAAAAGTAGTAAATTAATTTCTGTTAATAATTTAAGAGTGCTAAAATGATTTATAACATATCATTATCAATTTAAAAATAATGGACTTAATTTTATGAATATAAACGCAATTAAATCCTAAAAGAGTCTAATATTGCAGCTGTATACAATTTAGCTTTAAAAATACTAATAAATTTGTAAAAATATGCAAAAATTACCTTAGCCATATTTTAGCATAAATATAAAAGTCCAACAAATGGATTACCAAAATATAATTTGGAAATAATTATTGCGGTTTTTGTGGATAAAAAGAGAAATAAATTGATTTAAAAAACCTTTAAATATTAAGGAAAAATAATAAAATGCTTGGACATACTTATATATGCATATACATGCTATTTTGAAAGTAGTTGCATATTATATATATATATATAGAGAGAGAGAGAGAGGAAAAAATTGGGTATCAACTGCTGCCCCTCTTTACTCGAGAAGGATGAAAGTGTTGTCGGGTAAAGATATGATGACCAATTTTGACCGAACGAAACGGTTCGAAGAAGTTTGGCCGTGCCCTGGCTTCTAAGCTGCCTACGTATCACTGGTTTTACAGGAATCAGGCCATATGTAGTTCAGGATCCGTCGGCGGAGTATGCCGATGGAGACTCTTCAAGAACGGACGCAATACCTAAGATGGGGTGAGTGGCCGGCTTGCGAGAATGGTTAAGGTTTGATATGGTTGCGAGAACTAGAGTGGGCTTGCTCCTACCGAGATGGCCATTGCTCGCCGGTGTACCTGTAATTAGAAACAACACGAGCGTATTCTGTGCATAAATTTAAGCATGATGCAAGTTCCCGTCGGACCATGAATGTTGTCTTTGGATGGTTAGAATGACGTCCTTAGACCATGATGTCCTGGGCCATGAAGTGTCTGATAAAGGATTCGCAGGCCATGCAATGAAGCTCTCGGGCTATGAGGATGGTGCCTCCAAACCATGATGCCTTTGAATAATAATATGCAAAATTAAAAGGGATTCTCAGGCCATGACATGGTGTTCTCGGGCTATGAAAATGGTGCCTCCGAACGATGATGCCTTTGTATAATTTGGTGATCTTTCAGCCTATGAGATGTAGTATGTGGCGATCTCTCAGCCCATGAGATGCAGAATGAGGCGATCTTTCAGTCTGTGAGATGCAGTATGCGACGATCTTTCAGCCATGTAGTATGAGGCAATCTTTCAGCCCTGTGAATGCAGTTGGAGGTAGAGCTTAACCTCGGAAGGCAGAATGGTAGCCTTATGCAATGCATAAATGCAATGGAGACAACATTTAGTCTCGGAAGGCAGAATGGTAGCCTTATGCAGTGCAGAAATGCAGATGGATACATCATTTAGTCTCGGAAGGCAGAATGGTAGCCTTATGCAATGCAGAAATGCAGATGGAGACAGTGTTTAGTCTCAGAAGGTAGAATGGTAGCCTTATTCAGTGCAGCAATGCAGATGGAGAAAACGTTTAGTCTCGGAAGGTAGAATGGTAGCCTTATGCATTAAATAAAATGGCAAGTGGTAATAGAGCTTTCTTAGCTGATAGCAGGTTGCGATATTGTGACTGTTGGGGACATTGTGACACACGGAATGTCACTGGTGTGTATGGATAGCAAATGTGGATAAGTGCAACAGTTCTGAGTGTTGTATTCCCGAACAATGTTCGTCTCATAAGTGTATAGTATGTTTGATGATTTCGCAATCCAAATACCTGCATCCAAAGAAAAATCGTGAGTTTTGTAAAGGGGGCAGTTAGTTCGTATCCCCGCTGGCTCTGCTTGACCTGTTTGGCTTTAATCTGGTGATACTGTTTGTATTATTGGGGTAGCGTTGCTAAACAAGGCAATTTCAGTAATAAACATGCATGATTTAGTAAAAAATGTGACATAAGTATATAATTAAGAATAACTTTTTAGATGAACCGACGATTGTGACACGGTTCAGGACATTGCAACCTCTCTTGCTACGGAATTTTGAGGGTCCTCTTCAAAATTCTGCCCCAGTTTACTGTGTTGATGTTTTTGACCGTTGATTGCGATGACTGGCTGAAATTACATCGGAATTTTGAGGGTATTCCGAGGGTCTTCCTCAAAATTCTGCCCCAGTTTCCAATTGCGGGAGAAATGAAAATTTTATTGAATTGTGACCGAACCCATATGGCTGCCTACGTATCCCCTCTTAAATGGAAATTAGGTCTGGCGTAGTTCAAATTTCATCATAGAAGGGAAGCATAAGGATTACACATAGTAGCGCTTGACTGTATCTGAGTTGATTGGTTTTGGCTAGACTTCTCCGTCCATTTCTGCAAGTATGAGGGCTCCTCCTGTCAAAACCCGGTGAACCATGTATGGACCCTGCCAGTTGGGAGAGAATCTCCCTTTGGTTTCATCCTGATGCAGAAAGATTTTCTTCAACACCAGCTGTCCTAGTGTGATTTGTCTCGGCTTGACTCTTTTGTTGAAGGCTCTGGACATTCTGTTCTGATAGAGTTGACCATGACAAACTACATTCATTCTCTTTTCGTCTATAAGGGCTAGTTTCTCATAACGACTTTTCACCAACTATGCACCGTCGAGCTCAGCCTCCTATATGATCCTTAGGGAAGGAATTTCTACCTCAGCGGGAATGACTGCCTCTGTACCATAAGCCAGCATATAAGGGGTTGACCCGGATGATGTGCGGACTATGGTGCGATACCCCAATAGAGCAAATGATAACTTCTGGTGCCACTATTTATGCTTCTCTATCATTTTCCTCAATATCTTCTTGATATTCTTGTTGGCGGCTTCTACAACTCTATTCATTTGAGGCCTATAGGCTGTGGAATTTTTGTGTTTGATCTTCAAGGTTTCACACATAGATTTTATCAGGTCGCTATTGAGGTTGTAGCCATTATCAGTAATGATTGACTTTGGAATTCTGAATCGACAAACAATGCGGTCGCGAACAAAGTCTGCCACGACTTTTTTAGTCACTTCTTGGTAAGATACTTCTTCGACCCATTTGGTGAAATAGTCGATTCCTACTAAGATAAACTTGTGTCCGTTGGAAGCAGCGGGCTCAGTTGTTCCAATGACATCCATTCCCCACGTGGCGAACAACCACGGTAAGCTTGTTGCATTAAGCTCATTTGGAGGCACCTTTATCATGTCTGCATGTATCTGACAGCGGTGTCATTTTCGGACATACTGGATACAGTCTGATTCCATAGTCATCCAAAAGTAACCAGCCTAGAGTATCTTCTTGTCTAAGACAAAACCGTTCATATGTGGACCGCAGGTCCCAGCATGAACTTCCTCTAGTAGCCTCGATGCTTCTTTTGCATCGACACACCTTAATAATCCTATATCAGGATTCCTCCTATACAGGATTCCTCCGCTATGAAAGAAATTATTGGACAACCTCCGAAGTGTGCGTTTCAGAGTAGGGTTTGCAAGCTCTGGGTACTCTCCTTTTTCCAAATATTCCTTGATGTCATGAAACCAAGGCTTTTCGTCTGCTTCTTCTTCAACATGGGCACAATAAGCTGACTGATCATGGATCTTTACTAGAATAGGATCAATGAAATTCTTTTTCGGATGTTGTATCATAGATGACAGGGTAGCCAATGCATCGGCGAACTCATTCTAGATTCTGGGAACATGCTGGAATTCTGTCTTTGTGAACCTCTTTCTAAATTCTTGTACATGATGCAGATATGGGAGTATTTTGGAGTTCTTGGTTGCCCATTCTTCTTGGACCTGATGTATAAGTAGGTCCGAATCTCTAATCACTAGCAATTCTTGAACGTTCATGTCAATGGCCATTTTGAGCCATAGGATGCAGCCTTCATACTTGGCCATGTTGTTGGTGCACTAGAACCTGAGTTTTGCAGACACCGGATAATGCTGACCGATTTTGATACTAGGATTGCTCCTATTCCAACTCCTTTGAAATATGCTGCTCCATCGAAAAACATTCTCCAACCATCATATGATTTTGCGATGTCTTCTCCTATGAATGATACCTTTTCGTTAGGAAAATACGTTTTCAGGGGTTCGTATTCTCCATCCATGGGATTTTCAGCATGGTGATACACTAGTGCCTGTCCCTTGATTGCCTTTTGAGTCACCTAAACAATGTCAAATTCACTCAAAAGAATTTGCCACTTGGCTAGCTTGCCAGTGGGCATGGGCTTCTGGAGGATGTACTTTAAAGGATCCATCCTTGATATGAGATATGTGGTATAGGCACAGAAGTAATTTCTCAGCTCCTGGGCTACCCAAGTCAAAGCATAATAGGTGCGCTCTAACAGAGAATAACGGGCCTCGTACAAGGTAAATTTCTTGTTGAGGTAATAAATGGCCTGCTCTTTCCTCCCCGTTTCATCATGCTGCCCTAGAACGCAACCGAAAGCTCCATCAAATACTACAAGGTAGAGTAATAAGGGTCTACCTGGCTCGGGCACGACCAAGAATGGTGGTGTTGACAAGTACTTCTTGATTCTATTGAAGGCTTTTTGGCAGTCATCGGTCCATTTGGTGGCGGCGTCCTTCTTCAACATCTTAAATATTGGCTCACAGATAACTGTGGACTGTGCTATGAACCGGCTGATGTAAGTAAGTCTTCCCAAGAAACTCATCACATCCTTCTTGTTCTTTGGTGGTGGTAGTTCTTGAATGGCTTTGACTTTTGATGGATCCAGTTCTATTCCTCGGCGACTCACAATAAACCCAAGCAATTTTCCAGCAGGAACCCCAAATGCGTACTTCGCGGGATTTAGTTTCAGGTTGTACCTTCGCAATCTATTGAAGAACATCCTCAAATCTTCCATGTGATCAGTGTCTTTCTTGGACTTGATGATGACATCATCTACATATACCTCAATCTCCTTGTGTATCATATCATAGAAAATGGTAGTCATGGCCCTCATATAGGTGGCCCCTACATCCTTCAGGCCGAACGACATCATCTTGTAACGGTACATTCCCTACGGCGTAATGGAAGCCGTTTTCTCAGCATATTCTTCATCTATCCAGATCTGATGATAGCTAGCGAAATAATCTACAAATGATTGCAAATCATGCTTGGCGCAATTGTCAATCAGGACGTGTATGTTCGGTAAAGGAAAGTCGTCTTTCAGACTAGCCTGGTTGAGATCCCGGTAGTCGACATAGACTCTGACCTTCCCATCCTTCTTTGACACTGGCACGATGTCGGCTATCCACGTCGGGTATTTTACTACCCTGAAAACCTTAGCTTTAACTTGCTTAGTGACTTCTTCCTTGATTTTCAAACTCATATCAAGCTTGAACTTTCTGAGCTTTTGCTTTACCGGTGGATATGTTGGATCGGTTGTCAGTTTATTAGCCACAATAGACGTACTCAAACCAGTCATATCATCATACGACCAGGCGAAGATGTCCTCATATTCCTTTAGAAGTTCTATGTATTCTTCCTTTGCTGATGGCGATAGGTAAATGCTGATTCGTGTTTCCTTGACGTTTTCTGCATCTCATAGGTTAACATGTTCGGTCTTGTCTAGGTTGGACTTAGGTCTTTTCTCAAAGTTCTTGACTTCTTTGACAATCTCATCCGGTATGTCATCTTCCTCTGAATCAATATCCGTTTGTTGCATTGTCTCATTGCATGTCACAGTCATTAGTTCATCAAGATAAGTAATAGTAATGCTGTATAAGTAAAGTAATGAGAGAAAACGATAATAACTGTTGATTTACGAGGGGAAAAAACAAAAAGATTTGATAAATAGCATAACTGTTTTGAACATTGAAGGTTTTATTGCGGGAGTTGAAAATGTGAAAAGAAAATCATTTAGTAAAATAATGGATAATGCTTGTTTTAGTCTTGCTACCCCGAGGCTCGTCGGGCTCTGGTTGTCCTGATGGTCCAGTTATTGAGATGTGCACCTCTACTTACAGCCTGTATGGAAGCGCCTTGTGAAGTAAAATGATGATGCGAGAGTGCAAGAACTAGCCTTTGGGGAGGGGAATAATAAAAACAAAAACAATGAACAAAAACAAAAAAAGGTAACCAAGTTAGTGAGGATCATAAAAAGTATTGCAATATTTAAACACATAGTGCGGGAATGTAAATCGTGTCCTAATTTGGGAACCTCTTTGTGCCTGAGGTAGGCCTAGCAACAAGTTGATTTGGAGAACTTAGAATGCTAAATGCCTCATTTTATTGATAAAGAAATAAGACGAATCCCAAATCGATACTAATAAACAAGAAATAAAAGTCACTAATGGTCATTGGCCTTATTACATCCACAAAGCGAAAAGGGTAAACTCCTATCTACTTGGTCCTAGAAGGACCTTCCTCAGGTAGAATGTTCTTATTGATCAAATCTCCAATTCGCGTAGGTTTACCAGTAAAAATGCATTTGCCAAATGTTCTCCTTCATTTCCCTCGGCGTTCTGACAATCGGTGACTCTCTTCTTCACCTTCACTTCCAATTCCAACATGATGTATTCCAGATACTCCATCTTTTCGCTGGATTTGGCGGCCCTCTCTTTCCATTCATTGATTTGGTCAATTGATGGAAGACTTCTCCACCAGTCTATAAGTGTGAGGGTGTGCAAACCATACCGAAGCTGGGGACCTCGTTCTTTATATTTCTGCAAGACAAATAAGGTTAGGCCCTTACCCCCACCAGACTCGACTATTTAATATCAACAATTAGCATGAAGCATTTAGCTCTCCAAATAAATGTACAGAACGTGATGATGTCCGTCTGGGTTCAGGAAAACCCGGTGGACTTTGGACAAGGATATCTAAAAGGATCCTTATGTGGACAACATAATTGACCCGACTAGGTTTGACCATGATGCATGCACAACTTAAACAGAGTAAGGTTTATTTGGGGTTTTAGATTGGTACCCTTGAGCGGATAACTCAAGAGGGAAGGCACGGAACTGTCGGCTGCACCGCTGATCGACTAGTTTTACCGCAAATATGCCTTTCCGAATTTAGGGGGTAATGATATAGGAAGAGCGCAACCACTCATCATAAGCGTTGCTATGGTATTTGTTTGTCACGAGTGGAGTATGATGTTGAGCATGATTATGCAATAATTCAAAACATGTTGGCACGTATTTGCATGTTAAGAAAGCGATAAATATAGTAGTTTCATAATTTAAAGCAGTAATAAAGGAAAGAAACGAAGAATATAATTTAGTTTTGCAGTTGAAAAGAAAAGTAAATGCTTAAAGGAATTAAACAAGTAATTGCACATAAGGAGGTACAAATTCACAAGAACAATCTGAAAAGGTAAAAGCCTAAGATCCCCAGCAGAGTCGTCGTGCGGTCACGCCCCTTTTTTCCCTCTTTGCATCGGGAGATCGGGTTTATGACATTTTTGGGTATAGGACAACTCATTCCTTTTGGTAACTTGGTTTTTGCATTTGAAGAGTCACCATCTAATGATTTAAGGTGCATTAGGACACCTATAGGATTCACTTCTAAGTTTGTTTGATAACCAAAGATTGGGTAATGGCTTGAAATTATCCTAAGGGGAAGGTGTTTGGCACCCCTCAATATCCACTAGTGTGGTTCCCGGCCAAACAGTTTTTTGTGAATTTGTGCAATTTAGCAAACAAACAGGTATAGGCTCAATAGTAGGGGATTTAAACATATAAGAGTTTGAAAACAGTTATAAGGAGAACTTCTAAAAGAAAGAGTTACAGTTCTACAAATACTTGAAAATATAAAAGAGGAAAAGGGGGGTCCTAGGTTTATTTAGAATATGGATCACGTCAATTCGATACCCGATATGACACTCCTCAAAAGAGGGGATACACGAGTTATTAGCGCACCGATCATCATATCCATATCTACCCTCCCCACCCCGTTAAGGTATTAAAACGCAAATTGGTCTCGGCCACTATTGCATGCTATTACCTGTCCCATTCCTATCAGCCCCGGAGGAACTTAGGACTACTATTCCTAAAGGGGAGGGATATTAGGCTGACTTTAGGTTTCAAACGGTGAAAAATCTAAGGCGACATACAAAAACACATAGTACTGCACATTAGGGGAAACATGTAAACAAATAAAAGGCTCTCAAGAAAAACACATAAATATCATGACTTAAACATACATTTAGGGTCTGAATTTAAAAATACTAAAGGCGAGGGAAGTTTTAATTGTTGAAGCAGACCAGTTTATTACGTAACTCAAATAAGAACTTCGAATCAGGCCCGCCTGCTGGTTGTATCAATTACCAATTAACATAGGCGGATTCAGTCTTATTGTTCTTATCACCTAAGGCTTGCCTAAGTGTTTGGGTGAGATCCTATAAATATGATATCTATTACTGATTCAGAATGTGGAAAAGTAGTAACCATTTTAAAACAAACGATTTGAGATCCTACATGCATACTTTCTAAACCGTATTAACAGAAGGTGAGAGATTTATTTAAAAACTAGTTGAGAATAGTATGAATTAGGCTGATTTTAAACTATACTTGTTTCAGATAATGTAGGCATGATATCTATTATTGCTGATTTAATTCCTATGGACATGATATCTAGTTGTACGTGTAATGAAGCAGGCAGAACGTGTATTGATTTTAAACTACTTGACATGATGCCAGACGATAACTAGTTAGATCCTAAGAACATGGTGTCTAAGTGTGGTAATGTAGAATCTAAGACAAGTCCTCTAGACAGGTTCTCTAAATGCAGAGTTAAGCATGCAGAATTTAAACGAGTCATATAGACAGGTTCTCTAAATGTAGAGTTAAACATGCAGAATTTAAATGAATCCTATAGATAGGTTATCTAAATACAGAGTTAAACATGCAGACTTTAGGTCCTATAGGCATATTCTCTAGATGTAGAACATGTAGAATTTTAGCGAAAATAGATCTTATAGGCATGATATCTAAATTGCAGAGTTAAATATGCAGAATTTTAGGTCCTATAGGCATGATATCTACTCTTAAGCATGCACAATTACCCATCCCTTTTCACTAGCCAAACCCCAACGTTTATTACAAATTATTACAAAGTAAATAACGAATTACATCAGAAAAGTATAAAATGAAAAAAAGTTACAACCAGAGGAAGCCTGATTCTTGACTTCCTCTCTGAGTTAGGGAATAAACCACCTCAAATGCCATTTGTTTCAAAGAATTTCTCAGACCTGGGTGTGTCAAAGTTCCCTAAGGGTCTTAAGGGACCCGGTTTGCATAACCAGACAGGAATGAGTGCAGTGTGGAAGGGCCAACCCTTATGTGTCCAAGTTCAGAGGGAGCTCATGGGTCCCAAAGCAAGGTTCACACAAGAGGGGCAGAACCTAAGTCTAAGAGTATAGTGGAAGTGTACAGCCAGAGATTTGTTTAAAACTGGGTTGAGAATACTAAGGGGTAAGGGTAATTTGAAAACTGTAGTAATAAAGTTAACACTACAGAATCAGCATTTGATACAAAGGGGTCAGGGGTTTGGGAGTTCATTACAGAGAGCATATGACCCTAGGAGGGGGTCAGGTTTTGGACATGCACAATAATAGATGATGCTCGCATGCCCATAAACCAGCCAGAGAACACAATACATAGAGGGGATATGAAGCATATGACCCCAAGGAGGGTAAGGTTTGGGTCATGCCTAGCAATATATAATGCTGACATGCCCTCAAACTAACCAAAGAATACAAACACATAGGGGATATGGGGTTTGGGATTCATAAGTCATATTAAGTGACTGATAGAATTCATACATAAGAAAAATACATTAATTCAGAAAAGGAAGGACAGAGTACAGCATGCTTGGTAAATGTAACTTGATTAAACACAAGTAGGAAACAGGCCAGATGAAGGAAATAGTAAAGAAACATGTTGTTGTTGGTGTTGGAAAATTAATTAGGGCATACTAGTAAAGAAGCAAATGCAAAAAAGGAAAAGTAAGTAAATTTCCCACAGCCTAGCCTTGGCTTTCAGCCGGCTAGACAAGGCAGAAATATAAGTAGTAATAGAGAAAAGAGAGAGAGTTTTGAGTGAAGTGTGTGTTCTGAACTCAAGTGGTTCGCTCGCGGTTGAAGAAAAAGGATGCAGGGTACTTATAGCTTCTAAAAACGAGTGAGGAATAAGGTAATAAGTAAAGTCTTAACACAAATATAGAGATAATCTCCGGTCAGAATCAATTAACCAAGTAATTCCCTTTAATTAAGGAATCACAGTTTAATGGGTAGTGACAGATTCAAAATAAGGAAAGAAGATCAATTTAGAGACAAACTGATTATTGCCATAAAAGGAGTAGCAAAAGCATTGAGAAATTAATCAAGTCTAAGTACAGAAATATGCTTATTTCGGAAAAGGATTCAGTAAGGCAAAATATCATAGTAAAGCAAAAGAATTAATTAACCTTAAACAGGCGAGTGAAATTAGAGTTTATAAAGGAAAAGTTCTTGAAATCAGTCACAAGATTAAGATCAATCAAGGAAGAAACATGCTTCTACACTTCAGTATATAAACAGGGTGAACAGAACATTAGACATGCAAGGCCAGGCACGTTGGCAAAAGAAACAACATACAATAGTAGCAGAAATAAGCGTAGGATAGTAGGGAACAAAGCTAGATAGTCAGGGCTCACACATATTGCCAAAGTGAAGAAGAGAATCAAGACAAGTAAAGGTCTCACAATAACATGTGAGGAAATCTTTTGAAGAGTTAGGGTTTTAGCCATAGTCGAGTTGAAAGATTAGTCACATAAAGAAAAGAGAGTCTAAAACAAAAGCTTTCAAACGAGTTAAGTATTTAAACAAACAATTTCAAACCTAAAGACCTAGGTCTTTTTAAAAACAATCGAGTTTAAAAGATGGTAACACAAATAAGTCAAACAAGAACGACCAAACAAGCACTCATCTAACAAACAACCAAAAGAAATTAGGGTTTTCAACACGCTAACTCAGATAGAAGAACAACATGAGCAAAACATAGCAAAATGACAAATACGTTAAAATCAGAGAAGGGATTTTTGAAATAACTTAAAGGAAAAACCCTAATCGAAAAAGATAAAGAGTCATTTTGAAAGCAAAGTTAAAGAACCTTCGAGAAAAATGCTTAAAAGTTCATGGTAAGCACAAATCTAAGAGATCTGAAAGAATTGAAATATCTTAGAGATTAGGGTTTTAGAAAACCCAAAAAAAAACGAGAAAGATCTCGAAAGTTAATGATCTAATCAGAAAAGGTCAAGAACCCGCCTCGAAAGGCCATTAATGGCCGGAAAAGGTCGTGGATGGTCGGAGAAAGGCCATGAATACCAGTCGAGCAATGACTGGACCAAACTCTTTCGAAGTTTGGTCGTGAAACCATAGAACCAAACACATAGAAGTCATGTAAGGCTGGTACAAGCCTCAAACGACCACAGAAGGCCATGGATTATGTAGGTATTATAGTGGATTAGGGTGGCGGTGGTCAGGGTTTAGGTGGTGTTGCAGAGAGGGTTTGAGAGGAAGGGGGATTCTAAGGCGGCAAATTGTATCAAATGATAGGGTTTTGGGAGTTGTTTAGGATTAATTAAGGTAAGGGTGAATACTGCCCGTTGATCTGAATGATCAACAGCCCGGATTAAAAGCGGGTAGGTAGAGGTCTGGGTTAGGGTCGGTTAAATGGGTTAGGGGTCGGGTATGAATAGGTATTGGGCCGAGGTAATTGGGTTTAAATTGGAGTAGAATTCAGGTATAATTGAAATGCAATTGGGCTAGATTTTAAATAGCCAATCTTCCCCTTTCATTTTGTAAAAAATAGTAAATTAATTTCTGGAAATAAACTAAAAGTACTAAAATGATTTATAACATATAATCATCAATTTAAAAATACTGGACTTAATTTTATGAATATAAACGCAATTAAACCCTAAAAGAGGCTAATATTACAACTGTATGCAATTTAGCTTTAAAAATACTAAATAAATTTGTAAACATATGCAAAAATTACCTTTGCTATATTTTAGCATAAATATAAAAGTCCAACAAATGGATTTCCAAAATAATAATTTGAAAATAATTATTGGGGTTTTTGTGGATAAAAAAAGGAAATAAATTGATTTAAAAAACCTTTAAAAATTAAAGAAAAATAATAAAATGCTTGGACATACTTATATATGCATATACATGTTATTTTGAAGGTATTTTCATATTAAAAAAATATTTATATAGGGAAAAATTGGGTATCAATAGGATGCAGGCTCCATACTTGGCCATATTGTTGGTGCAAGGGAACCTGAGTTTGGTGGACACCGGATAATGCTGACCGCTTTCTGATAGTAGGACTGCTCCTATGCCAACTCCTTTGAAATTTGCTGCTCCATCCAAAAACATTCTCCAACCGTCATAGGATTCTGCAATATCTTCTCTTATGCAATATTGCAATATCTGCAATACCGGGCCTCGTACGGGGTGAACTTCTTATTGAGGTAATAGATGGCCTGCTCTTTCCTCCCCATTTCATCATGATGCCCCAGAACGCAAGCGAAAGCTCCATCCAATACTGCAAGGTAGAGTTATAAAGGTCTACCTGGCTTGGGCGGGACCAAGACTGGTGGTGCTGATAAGTACTTATTGATTCTATTGAAGGATTTTTGGCAGTCATCGGTCCATTTGGTGGCGGCGTCCTTCTTCAACATCTCAAAGATTGGCTCACAGATAACTGTGGACTGTGCTATGAACCGGCTGATGTAAGTAAGTCTTCCCAAGAAACTCATCACATCCTTCTTGTTCTTTGGTGGTGGTAGTTCTTGAATGGTTTTTACTTTTGATGGATCCAGTTCTATTCCTCGGCGACTCACAATAAACCCAAGCAATTTTCTAGCAGGAACCCCAAATGCGTACTTAGCGGGATTTAGTTTCAGGTTGTACCTTCACAATCTATTGAAGAACATCCTCAAATCTTCCATGTGATCAGTGACCTTCTTGGACTTGATGATGACATCATCAACATATACCTCAATCTCCTTGTGTATCATATCATAAAAAATGGTAGTCATGGCCTTCATGTAGGTAGCCCCTGCATTTTTCAGACCGAACGACATCATCTTGTAACAGTACATTCCCTACGGCGTAATGAAAGCCGTTTTTTCTCAGCATATTCTTCATCCATCCAAATCTAATGATAGCTAGCGAAACAATCTACAAATGATTGCAAATCATGTTGGCGCAATTGTCAATTAGGATGTGTATGTTCGGCAAAGGAAAGTCATCTTTCAGACTAGCTTGGTTGAGATCTCGGTAGTCGACACAGACTCTGACCTTCCCATCTTTCTTTGGCATTGACACGATGTCGGCTATCCACGTCGGGTATTCTACTACCCTGAGAACCTTAGCTTTGACTTGCTTAGTGACTTCTTCCTTAATTTTCAAACTCATATCAGGCTTGAATCTTTTGAGCTTTTGCTTCACCGGAGGACATGTCCGATCGGTTGGATGTTTATGCGCCACAATGGACGTACTCAGACCAGTCATGTCATCATACGACCAGGCGAATATGTCCTCATATTTCTTTTAGAAATTCTGTGTATTCTCTCTTTTCTGATGGCGATAGGTGAACGCTGATTCGTGTTTCCTTGATGTTTTCTTTATCTCCTAGGTTAACAGTTTCGGTCTCATCTAGCTTGGACTTAGGTCTGTTCTCAAAGTTCTCAACTTATTTAACAATCTCGTTAGGTATTCCATCTTTCTCTAAATCAATGTCCGTTTGTTGCGTTGTCTCATTGCATGTCATAGTCATTGGTTCATCAAGATAAGTAATAGTAATGCTGCATAAGTAAAATAGTGAGAGAAAATAATAATGAGTGTTGATTCATAAGAAAAGTGAAAATGCTTTCATAAATTACATAACTGTTTTGAACATTGGAGATCTTATTGCAGGAATTGAAAAATACGAAAGGAAAATCATTTAGTAAATAAACAGTGCATAATGCTTGTTTTAGCCTTGCTACCCCGAGGCACGACGGGCTCTGGTTGTCCTGATCGTCCAATTATTGAGGCTTGCCCCTCTGCTTACAGTCTGTATGGAAGGGCCTTCCTCCCCCTCCTCCTCGAGAACAACACAATAGTCCATGTCATTGTCGTCTAGGAACAAGTTCTTCACCGCTGCCAGTGCTTCTTCTTCGTCTGACCCGTAAACAATGTCAGCCTGTTGGAAAGTCTGCTCCAACTGCGGTATTGGCTGCTCTATCGGATAATAAGGACCACGCCATGGTGGTGACCAGTTGTTGAACTCCTCCTAGGTGTAATCATATCCCAGACCTAAAGTAGTGCCATGCTTCTTTAGTTTTATAGGCTTAGAGATTCCTTGGAGGTTCTTGCCGAACCCCTTGCCAGGTTCGTACCCACTCCAATTTAGTATACTCTCGATTTTTTTATACCACCATTTATATTTGTCAACAGCAATTACCCGTTCAATGTGGTGGTAAGTCTCTCCACCTAGCTTCTTTCTTCCTTCGATTGCCGGAATGGTCTGGCGACTGTATATAGGGTTGCTACCGTCGCCGTGAATGATCACCTCTTGGTGATTCCATTTGAATTTTACTGCCTGATGCCGTGTTGATACTACGGCCCCAGCAGCATGAATCCATGGCCATCCTAATAGTAGGTTGTAAGATGTTGGCACGTCTATCACCTGGAAATCGACATCGAACCATGTTGGTCCCATTTGCAAGCATATTACAATCTCACTAATGGTGGACGTTTGAGAACCATCTAAAGCTTTCACATTGATTTCTCCATCCCTTATCTCATGCAGTTCTTTATCCAACTTTTTGAGTGTTACCAACGGACAAATGTTGAGACTGGAACCCCCATCGATTAGAATTCTGGTGATGAAATAGTCTTCGTATTGTACGGTGATGTGCAGTGCCTTGTTGTGCCCCAAACCTTAAGGTGGCAGTTCGTCCTCATGAAAGGTGATCTTATGGCTCTCCAACACTTGTCCTACCATGTTAGCCTTTTCCCGCCAGTGATATTGTTTGGTACGTATGCTTCACTCAACACCTTTAGTTGAGCATTCTTGTGTGCCTCAAAATTTTGTGGCAAAGCAAGAATGGAGATTTGCAATGTTGTTTTGTTCAATTGGTCGATGATCGAGTATTCCTTGGCATGTATCTTTCTCCAAAGGTCGTTTGGACCTTCCTTAATGATGGGTGGCCGGTTGGAGGCCTACTATCTAGACTCGGCTAGATGTTCGGGGGTATAGACTCTACCAGTTCTTGTCATACCCTGTGCTGCAACAGTCTCTTCAAACCTGACCTTGCCTTTCCTCCTTGCCTCGGCTGTATAATCCCATGGTACATCCTTTGTATGGAATGGTGTCATGGTCGACATTGCCACTGGGATCGGTGTGGCTATCCTTACTCCGAATGGAGCGCGTGCCTTGGGCAGTAAAATTGCAACTTCAAACAGTGCGGGTACATTTGCTGAAGACACGAATTCGACCTCAATTGGCACCGGTGTCTTTGCAGATGATGTTGCTTCAAATTCAAGTGGTACAAACAAGTTCACCTCAGCATCCTCAGACGGTTGAATTTGTACTATGATTGTATTTAGATTATTGGCTTCACTAGGTCATCAACTCCTGCGATCAACCCGATTGATCCCTCAGGATCCCAATCATCCTCTATTTCAATCATGTAGATATTGCCCCTTAAGGTCTGGCAGGGGGTTGTTGCGGACATTTGGAGCGGGTTCTTTTGCCACAATAATCTTGTTACCAATTAAAGTCTGGATCTTGTCTTTCAAGGAACGACATTCATCGATGGTGTGCCCTTTCATGCCGGAGTGGTATGCACAAGATTTGTTTGTGTTAACCCAATGATAAGGATTCTCACGGGTTGCAGCAGGGATGGGGGTGACATAACCAGTAGCATTGAGTCTTTTGTACAACTAGTAAATGGGTTCAGCAATGGCCGTATATTGTTTTGAAGGTCTGCGATCAAAATTAGGTCGGGGTTTAGGGAAGTTTTGACGTGCAGGAGGTGACTGATAGTGGGATGGTTGAGCATTATAGGTTTGGTAGACATGAGCGGGTTGGGAATATCTAGGCAAAGAAGGTTGATATGTGGGAGGTGGAGGTGATTGATAAGTTGGTGGTAGAGCTTGGTAGGAGGGTGAGGGTGCTTGGTAATTTGGGGTTGGCTGATATATGAGTAGAGGTATTGGGTAAGCTTGGTATTTGACGGGAGATTTGGTCCTTTGTGCAAACATCACGACCCCTACGTCCCTTTTCTTGGACACACCACCAGACTGTAAAGCCTTATTTGTAGCTTGCAAGGCTTCAAAATTCGTAACATACCGCTTTTGATACCCTCTTTAATTCTTTCACCTAGTTTGATAATGTCAGAGAATTTGTGGTTCTCGATCATCATCAATCGTTCATAGTAATGTGGATCCTGAGCCCGGACAAAGAATTTGTTCATCTGTTCCTCCTCTAAGGCAGGTCTAACCTTAGCAGCTTTAGACCTCCAGTGAGTAGCATACTCGCGAAACGTTTCTGTAGGCTTCTTCTTTAGATTCTGAATATAGAACACATCCGGCGCATTCTCTGTGTTAAACCTAAACCTGTCCATAAAATTGGATGCCATGCTTACCCAGCTTGACCACTTCTTTGGATCTTGGATGATGTACCAAGACAACGTATCTCCTTTCAAACTCCTCATGAACAGCTTCATGCGGATTCCTTTGTCTTTCCTTACTCCAACCAGCTTGTCACAGTACGTTCTCAAATGGACCCTTGGATCCCCTGTACCATCAAACATTTCGAACTTTGGAGGTTTGTATCCCTAGGGCAGTTCGACATCAGGCTGTATGCAAAGATCCTCATAGTTCATCCCCTTAATTCCTTTATTTCCCCCAACGCCCTGAATCCAGCTAGTCAATTTCTTAAGTTCCTCAGCCAGGTTTCTGATAAGCAGATCTTTTTCATCAGACTTAGGTGTGCTTGAGATAGGTTGGGTGGAGCGTGGAATGGTCTCCACATAGATAGGGGTGTTATGGTGGGTGTGAAAGTGATCGTTTGTGGAGTTTTGGGGTTCTGGGATGAGTAGTGGAGTGTTATTTGGGGTATGGCAGGTGTTGCATTGGGTCTTTGGTGGAATAGTGTGAGGAGCGGGATGATTCTATTGCTTTGGGATTCTTTGAGACGGTGTAGGGTTTTGGGTATTGGGGAAGGTGATATCTGGGGTGCGGAGGGAAAATGATAGGCTTTCCAGATTCCGGACCTGATCGAGCTCTTCTTGGAATTTCAGCAATTTCTGTTCAAGTTGGGATATATTTTCCTTAGGAACCTGAGTACCATGGCCATTGGTGGTCTCTACCCATTCAGTTGAATTCTCCTCTCTGACGTTGTTCAAATCTTCCATTTTGCCTTTGTTCTTGTTTTTGACAGGACTAAGAGGAGGAATAGATGTAGGACCCTAGATCTCGTGGAATAGGATGATGTTGCCAGAGTGCACGAACTAACCTTTGGGGAGGGGAATAATAAAACAAAAAATAAAAACAAAAGGTAATCATGTTAGTGAGGATCATAAAAAGTATTGCAGTATTTAAACACATAGTTCGGGAATGTAAAGCGCGCCTTAATTTGGGGACCTCTTTGTGCCTGAGGTAGGCCTAGCGACAAATTGATATAGAGAACTTAGAATGCTAAATGCCTCATTTTATTAAGAAAAATAAGACGAATCCCAAATCGATACTAAACAAACAGGAAATAAGAAGTCACTAATGGTCATTGGCCTTATTAAATTTTATTAAGCGAAAAGATAAACTCCTATCTATTTGGTCCCTGAAGGACCTTCCCCGGATTTGGCATCCTTGGCTTCGTCGAACAGCTTCCCCAACTCGCGAAGTCCCAGCAACAGGTATGCTCTGGCTAGGTGTCCACCTTCTGTCCCTTCAGCATTTTGACAAGTTTCGACCCTTTTGAGAAACTTTCTCTCCAATTTCACTATGCCTCACTCCATGTATCCTAGTCGCTTATTGGCACTGACAGCCATGTCCTTCCATTCCTCAATCAGCTTCTGGTTGGACTCTTGTATCTCGTGGTGTTCACTTTCGTACTCCTGGATCCTTTTGCGCAATTGGTTGTATTTGACTTGTGCCTCGGACCTTTCATCTATAATCTTGTAACCTCAAGCAAACACTGGCTGGCCCAGACCATCATGATTGTCTTCCAACCAACTGGAGTAGAAAGGAGTGCATCCAGCATGATACATGTCTGGCTCGATGGTATCTCTCCCCATTATGATCTTGCAGTGCCTCATATGCTGAGCTTGGCATTTGTAAGGAAGCATCATTCTAGAAGTCATCCCGAAAATGACTCATCTTGTCAACCCTGGGTATAACCTGCTTCCTACCAGCTTGTCTCATAACTCAAAGAGGGACGTAAGGATATGTTCCTCTCAGACCAATCATTATCAGGAAAGGTTCAACTCTGGATCAGGTGATGAACTCCTCGGCCGGAAACCACTCGAACATCCATTGAATTTGTTCTTCGGTCAGATTATCAAATAGCTCCAACCATCCTTTGGCATCCTCGGGCTAAGCGAACATGTTGGGGATGTAATTTATTTGCATTAGATGATAGAAAGCGATGTGATCATCCCAGTCCGCCGCTAAATCTCTTGTTGGTATTCGCCCCTTTGGAGATGTTCTACGAGCTAGAGTTGAAGTAATAAGTTGTAGCCTTCGAATTGTTTTGCTCCTTGTTGACACTTCTCCAAAACTTGATATATGTCGGCAATGATCACGGGCACGATGCTAAATGGTTGTCCGCCGATCCCCTCCATTAGGGTCTTAGTTACCATAGCTAGCCTGGTATGAATTCTCCCTTTCTTCATTGGAAACACGATTAGCCCCAGGAAACAAAACATGAGACGAAAACCCTACGATGGTGTGCCCCAAGGATGTGATGGCAAACTTGTCAGGGTAGGTTCGGTAGGATTTTTTGTAACTGTACCTTTCGTACATGTAGTCAAAAGGGATATAGGATTCCTTCAGACATGTCAATTCTGATTTTTTCTTCAAACCCATCATTTTGAGGAAACCCCTGCCTTTGCGGTTCTCAGGCATTAGCAGACCCGGAGTTTCCCACACTAGACCGGCCAATTCTGCTATCTCCTCTAGCAAGGGTGTCATTTTAATGTCCCCAAAGCGGAACACATCCCTTTCACAATCCCAAAACAGTGCGGCAGCTTCTATGATATTGTTGTTAGGTTAGATCTCCAGAAGGGATGGTGGATTTCCCAGATATTTTCGGACGAGGGTTTGATCACTAGAGTGAAGATCTTTCCACCAGCTTAGCAGTCTTGGGTGGATGTTGGTGACCATGCCGAATCTAGGGACTTCATGCCTCGTTTTATACAAAACAAAAGGGTTAGGCCTTACCCCTACCAGACTCAACTATTTAATATCAACAATTAGCATAAAGCATTTAGTTCTCCAAATAAATACACAGAACGTGGTGGTGTCCGTCTGGGTTCAGGGAAACCCGGTGGACTTTGGACAAAGCTATCTTAAAGGATCATTATGTGGACAACATAACTGACCTGGCTAGGTTTGACCATGATGCATGCACAAATTGAACAGAATAATGGTTTCTATGGGGTTTTAGACTGGTACCCTTGAGCGGACAACTCAAGGGGGAAGGCACGTAACCGTAGACTCCACCGTTGATCGACTAGCTTTAACGCAAATATGCCTTTTCGAATTTAGGGGGTAATGATATAGGAAGAGCGCAACTACTCATTACAAGTGTTGCTATAGTATTTGTTTGGCACGAGTGGAGTATGATGTTGATCATAATTATGCAATAATTAAAACATGTTGGAACGTATTTGCACATTAAGAAAGCGATAAATACAGCAGTTTCAAAATTTAAAGCAGCAATAAAGGAAAGAAACAAGAAGACATGTCAGTTTTGTAGTTGAAAAGGATATTAAATGCTTAAAGTAATTAAACAAATAATTGCACATAAAGAGGTACAAATTCTCAAGAACAATCTGAAGTGGTAAAAGCTAAAGATACCCAGCAGATTCACCATGCTATCGCGCCCCCTTTTTTCCTCTTCGCATCGGAAAATTGGGTTCATGACATTTTGGGTATAGGACAACTCATTCCTTTTGGGAACTGGGTTTGCATTTGATGAGTCACCACTTAATGATTTAAGGTGCATTAAGATACCTATAGGGTTCATTTCTAAGTTTGTTTGTTAATCAAAGATAGGGTAAGGGCTTGAAATTATCCTAAGGGGAAGGTGTTAGGCACCCCTCAGGATCCCCTAGTGTGGTTCCCGGCCAAACAATTTTTTGAATTTTATACGATTAGAAGATAGGCAAGTAAAGGCTTAAATAGTAGGGGATTTGGGTTTCAACACATAAGAGTTTGAAAACAATTGGAAGGTGAAATTTGTAAATGAGTTATAGTTCTACAAATACTTGAGAATATAAAAGGAGGGGGGTCCTAGGTTTATTTATAATATGGATCACATCAATGTGATACCCGGTATGACACTCCTCAGAAGAGGGGATACACGTGGTATTAGCATACCGGTCATCATATCCATATCTACCCTTCCCACCCCGTTAAGGAATTAAAGCGTGGATTGGTCCCGGAGGGGTTTAGGACTACTATTCCTATCGAGGGAGGATTTTAGGTTGACTCTTGGGTTTTAAAGGTAAAAAGTCTAGGGCGACATACAAAACACGTAGGACTGCATATTAAGGGAAACACATAAACAATTATGAGGCTCATGTATACCTCCTAAAATAAAGCACATAAATAGCATAACTTAAGCACATTTAGGGTCAGAATTTAAAGGTACTAAGGCAGGGCATTTTAATTGTTGAAGCAGACCAATTTATTGCATAACTTAGATAAGAATTCCGAATCAGGCCTGCCTGCTGGTTGTAGTAGTTGCTAATTAAACAAAGGCGGATTCAGTTTTGTTGTTATCACATAAGGCTTGCTAAGTGTGTACTGGTGATGTCCTATAAGCATGATTTCTATTACTGATTCAGAATGTAGCAAAGCAGTAACAGTTTTAAACGAGCGATTTGGATCCTATAGGCATACTTTCTAAACCGTATTAATAAAAGGAGTAGATTTCTCAAACTGATTAAGAACAGTACGAGTCAAACTGATTTTAATTAAACTGGTTTTAAATCTTATAGACATGGTATCCAAGTATTAAAGACTGATTTTGGACCTATAGGCATGGTATCTAATTGAACGTGAAATGAAGTAGGCAGGATTTATTTGAAATTCCTATAGGCATGATTTCTATGAAAATACTGATTTTAATCTTATAGACATGACATCTAATTTCAAAGTTGATTTTAACCTTGTAGACATGATGCCTGATTATAGCCATTTAGATCCTATAGTCATGTTCTTTATCTGCGTGAAAGTAAAGTATGCAGAACTTAAATTAAAACATAACATATCCTATAGGCATGTTCTCTACCCTTCTAATAGTTAAAACATGCATAGTTACCCCGTCCCTTTTCACTAGCCAACCCCAAAATTTGTTACACATTATTACAGACCAAAGACTGAATTACATCGAAAAAGTGCAAAAATAAAAAGTTACAACCATAGGAAGCCTGATTCTGACTTCCTCTCTGAGTTATGGAATAAACCACCTTAAATGTCAATGATGCTCAAAGCCTTTCTCAGACCTGGGTGTGTCAAAGTTCCCTAAGGCCTCAAGGAACCCCGGGCAGTGCTTACACCCAGATTTGCATAACCAGACAGAAATGAGAGCAATGTGGAAGGGCCAGCCCTTATCTGTCCAAGTTCAGAGGGTGCTCAAGGGTCCCAAGGCAAGGTTCACACAAGAGGGGCAAAACCTAAGTCCTAAGAATATAAAGGAAGTGCAGAACATAGTCGAAAGAGATTTATTTAAAACTGGGTTGAAGATAGTAAATGGTAAGGGTGATTTGAAAACAGTAGTAGCAAAACTCAAACTACACAAAATCAGTAGTTACACAAAGGGGTCGGGGGGTTTTGAGAAAATATTGTATGAAGCATATGACCCCAGAAAGGGTCAGGTTTGGGTCATGCACAACAATATCTGATGCTTACATGCCCACAAACCAGCCAGAGAATAAAAAACACATAGAGGGGATATGGGGGTTTGGGATTCATAAGTCTGTAAATCAGATAACAAGCGACTGATAAAGTACATACATAGGGAAACATTAATTTTAAAGGGGATGGGACATATTACAGCATGCTAATAATACAACTTGATTGCAGAACATAAGCAGAAGTAAGCAAGAGGGAAAGAAATTGGAACATCTTCAAGAAAACATATTGTTGTTGATGATTGAAAATTAACTAGGACATACCAGTAGAGAAACAAAGTGCAGAAAAGGTAAAGCAAGCAAGGTTCCACGGTCTAGCCTTGGCTTTCAGCCGGCTAGACAAAGCAATAGCACAAGTAATAGTAAAGAAAGAGAGAGTTTTTAAGTGTGAGTGTGTGTTCTTGAACTCAAAATGCTCGTCTGTTTGAATGAAGAGGGGGTGGGTACTTATAGCTTTTGAAAACAAGTGAAGGAGAGGTAATAAGTAAAGTTTTAACACAAATATGGAAACAATCATAAGTCAGAATCAATTAATACAAGTGATTCCCTTTAATTAAGGAATCACTATTTAACGGGTAGTAGCAGGTTTAATTAAGGAAAGAAATCAATTCGGGGGACAGATTGATTATTGTCATATAAGGGATAGTAAAAGCATGAAGTTAGCAATCAAGTCTAAGTATAAAATATGCTTATTTTGGGAAAAGATTCAGCAAAGTAAAACATCACAGTAAAGGGAAAGGAATCAATTAATTTCAAAAAGGCAAGTGAAATTAGGGGTCATAAAAGAAAATCTTTTGCAATCAGTCATAAGACCAAGATCAATCAAGGAAGAAACATGATCCTGCACTTCAGTATATAAATAGAGTGAACAGAAGCATCAGGCATGCGAGGCCAAGCACATTGGCAAAAGAAACAACATACAATAGTAGCAGAAATAAGCTAGGATTCAGTAGTAAGAAAATATTCGATGCACAGTAGTCAAGTATGTCAGGTAGTCACATAGAATCAACGATGAAGAAAACATAGCAAAAGATAATTAGGAACAAGTAAATGTCTCACAGTATCGAGTGAGGAAAACCTTTTAAGAAATTAGGGTTTCAACAATAGTCGAGCTAAAAGATAGTAAAACTCAGAATCAAATAAGTCACATAAAGAAAAGAGAGTTTGAAACAAGGAACTTTTAATCGAGTCAAGCATACATTCAAACAAGCAATTTCAGACCAAAAGACCTAGGGTTTTCCACAATAATCGAGTTTAAAAGATGGTAAAACTCGGAATCAAATAAGTCAAACAAGAATGAAGAACTTAATCGAACAAGCACTCATTTAAACGAACAGTTTCAGAACTCGAATGTGACCAAAAAGTTATTAAGGGTTTCAACATGCTGACTCAGATAGAAGAACAACATGAGCAAAACATAGCAAAATCACAAACAACATTAAAATCGGAGAAGAGTTCTTTTGAAAAACTTAAATGAAAACCCTAATGAAGAGTCATTTTGAAAGAAAAGTTGAAGAAATTTTGAGAAAAACTTAAGACATTCATGGTAAGCACAGATCTATGGTAGATTTGAAAGAAAATCAAAAGATCTAAAATATTAGGGTTTCGAAAAACACAAAAAAGGTGAGAAAGACCTTGAAAGTTTCCGATCTAACCAGGAAAGTCAAGGATCTGCCTTGAAAGGCCATGAATTGCCGGAGAAAGGTCATGGATGGCCGAAGAAAAGCCATGAACAGAAGTCGAGCATGGACTGGACCAGATTTCCTTAAGGTCTGGCCATGAAACCATAGAAACAAGCACCCAAGAGCCATAAGAGGCTGATACATATCTCAAATGACCATGAGAGGCCATGGATTAGGCAGAGGTTGAGGGGGATTAAGGTGGGATTTGATTGCGGCGACTAGGGTTCGTGAGAGGTTTCAGAGAGAGTTGAGAGAGAAGGGGGATTCAAGGGCGGAAGTTGGTGAAAAATGAGGTAGGTTTAGGGATTGTTTAAGGTTAAAAAAGGAAAGGGAGGACGGTGGCCGTTGATCTAAATGATCAACGGCTAGGATTAAAGGAGTTAGGTGGGGAATCCGGGTTGGGTCGTTTAAATTGGGTTAGGGGTCAGGTTTAAAATGGAATAGGGCTGGGAAATTGGGTTTAAATTGGGGTCAGATTTAGACTATAATTAAAATGTAATTGAGCTATTATTTAAATAGCCAATTATTTCCTTTTAAAATTATAAAAATAGTAAATTAATTTCTGGAAATAAATTGAAAGCACAAAAATGATTTATAACATATAATTAACAATTTAAAAAAATAGGACTTAAATTTATGAGTATAAAATACAATCGAATCTTAAAAGGGCTAATATTGTAATTATATGTAATTTAGCTTAAAAAATACTAAATAAAATTGTAAAAATATGCATAAATTACCTTAGCTATATTTTAGCATAAATATAAAATTCCAACAAATGAATTACCAAAATAATGATTTTGAAAATAATTATTGGGATATCATGGATATAAAAGGGAAATAAATTGATTTAAAAACCCTTAAAATTATGGAAAAATAATAAAACATTCGGGCATACTTATATATGCATATATATGCCATTTTGAAGTTATTTTGTATATTAAAAAATATATGGGAAAATTTGGGTATCAACACCCGATGAATGCGTTACCGCCTACACTTGCACGGTAAAGGGCAACGATATAAAAAATGACGAGATCGAGTCCGTATTGCTAAAGAAGTTAGGGGAAACGCTCTCAAAAGGGGCCATGATGTGGCATTATAACGTAGCTCCCAACCCCATAGACTCACTTACCATGCTGACAGATTCCATAAATGCACACGCCGGTGCCATCGAAGTAGCGACAAGAAAGTCCGATGCATCAAGCAAAGGGAGAACAAAATGCTGCGAGAATTCATATCTCGTTTCCATACAAAATGAACGGAACTACCCCCGGTATCCGACGACTGGGCGGTGCATTCCTTCTCTCAAGGCCTAAAGGAACGAAGCTCGGTGACTTCAGGACAACTAAAATAGAACTCGATCAAGTATCCATCTAAGACCTGGTCGGACGCCCACAACTAGTACCAGTCGCAAATTAGGTTCGAGGATGACTAGCTGGGAGCCCCATCGGGCTCAGTATACCCAAACATGCTCCTAGCAAAGAAACTGAAACCAAATAAAGAAAGATACTGTTCGTATGCCGAAGATAGGAGGAATGCCCCGAGACGCAACCTACCTCGTAATGGTAGGAGAATAGATCGAGGACAATATCCTCGAGGACTCATCAACGGAGCTAGATTCGACGGAGACATGAGGCTAGCAGGGGCGCCTCGCCCATCAGAATACAACTTCAATGTTGTTGTATCGGACATCATGCTCACCGTCAGCAAAACCAGGGACACCAAATGGCCTAGGCCTATTCAGTCAGATCCTTCCTAGAGGAATCACAGCTTGGTATGTGAATTACATAATACGCATGGCCATAGGACCGAAGATTGCAACCAACTCTGAAAGAAAATAACCAAGCTACTCAATAAAAATCACTACCGAGAACTTTTGAGCGATCGGGCTCGAGTTCAATTCCTAGTAAGAAAGGCAACAAAGAAGAACGAAGCAAATGGGCCGCGACATATTACCATGATAGTAGAGGAGCGACGACACTCTCCAGGAACTTGTAAAGAGGAGGATAAAAATGTCCATCACCAGAGAAAAATGGACCCAGGTATACGTACCCGAAGATGCCCTCACATTCGGCAAGGAAGGCCTTGAAACCTCTCCCCAACCTTATAACAACGCACTCGTAACCTTCTTCCTCATTCGATTCATTTCAAATAAAACATGTGCTCATGAATTCAGGTGGCTCGACCAACATTATCGGGTCGAGGGTGATAGAGCAGCTCGGACTACCGGACCAAATCATGCCCGCCTCTCAAATCTTTGGTGGATTCAACACGGCGATTGAAACGATGAGAGGAGAGACAATTCTTTCAGTCAGCATGGCCGGCGCAGACCAAAACGCCAAGTTCCATATTGTCAAAGGAGACGCAAGGTATAAACGCCTTATTAAGACGGCCGCGGATGCACCACGTGAAGGTGGTACCATCCCTTCTTCGCCAAATTATGAAATCCATAGAAAATGACGGGATTAAAACCGTCAACGGGGAGTAGCACGCAGCAAGGGAAGTGTTCACGTTACGTAACGTAGTGCCGGCACCAATATCTCCACTCTCTAAAAGAGTCAAAGGGTAATCAAACTATGTCTTCGGCTAAGCCCGATTAAATACAGCGGAGGGCCGTACAGAGTCCTCGCTCCAAAACAGCAGGGACACTTCGGGCCTCGGAACATCGCCTGCATACCCCGCAATAAGGTAAGACCACTTCCCTCCTTTGTTATTTTACACTAACCCACATGCAGGCATCCGGTCAAGGCGTTTGAAAGTGTTAACTCAACCAAAAGATCCCAAGGACTTAATGGCACCCATTGCACTCTTTCCCTTTGGCCAACATTTCATACCGAAGAGGGTTTCGCCGACAAGGTTTTTAATAGGATGACGCGCCGCCTAAGGGTGATCCAATAAGCCTGCAGGGCTTCTTTTGCAATCGACCCCGAACACTAGAGGGCACCCCCATTGAGAGGACATCCGCTCGGGAGAGCCGGGGAACGACAGACTAAGTTCCAATAGGAAACAATGAACCGGCCCAAACGGTCAAAAGAGCCGTGTCCGCACAAGCTAAGCTCACGACAACAAAAGAAAATGTACTTATGCCAAACGATCAAATAATACCCTTCGCCAAAGTGTCTCGTACTCCAAAGAAAGTTCAGCATTTTCACAATAGAGATTCCCCCGCCAAGAACGCTCTGAAATACTCGGAGACTAGCGTCAACAACTCGGCACCCACACGACCCCAGGGTCGGAATCTCTAAAAATATAAGCCCTCAATGAGGCAACTCCGAGCTAATGAGCGACGACTCCCGAGCCTAAGAAAATTTGATGACTCGAAGACTGTCACCAATCGCCATTCGTTAAAAACTGGGGGCAGTAAGACCCCAAGTAGGCGGACTCGATCTCAAATAAAAACTCACATCGAGTATCAACAACTACACCTGTAAGACCTCAACAGGCATGAAAATACTGTAAGACCTCAAGAGGCATGAAAATACTGTAAGACCTCAACTGACATGGAAATACTTTAAGACCTCAACAGGCATAAAAATACTCTAAGACCTCAACAGGCATGAAAATACTGTAAAACCTCAACAGACATAAAAATACTATAAGACATCAACAGGCATGGAAATACTGTAAGAACTCAATAGTCATGAAAATGTTGTAAGACATCAACAGGCATGAAAATACTATAAGACTTCAACAGGCACAAAAATACTGTAAGACCTCAACAAGCATGAAAAAGCTATAAGACCTCAACAGGCATGAAAAAACTGTAAGACCTCAACTGGCATGAAAATTTTTTAAGATCTTACTACAGGCATAAAACTCGATCCCGAAGTTTAGGTTATATGTCGCATTTGTAAGAGTCTCGAAATGGCATACCCTCGATGTAGATGCCTAAACTACCACACTCGGGATTATAAATGGCTCCGGCCAAACAGCAAATGACTACTGTCAATACGACTGCACTATCCAAATTAACGCGAGTCGGGGATGCCCGACCGTCACTATAAAATCAGAGGCCATGCTTCGAATCTACTTCGGAAAGAACCGGTTAAACAGGCTACCCTCGACAGGAAAACAAGCTTCGACCATGTTAGCTCCAAATCACAAGGCTTCGAGCTACTCAGCCGATGAGCTAAACCTTCTGAGGTGCTCGAACATCGCCGCAAACGACTTGAATCGAGGTTATTTTCGAACCGACGACGGGTCTGGCAAAATCATTTCAAAAAGTCCTTAACGAGAGGAAAACAAAGCCTACATATGCCCCAGTGCAAAATCGTAAGAGCTATTGTCGCCAGCCAAACAAGCCTTAGGTCCACACACTAAAAGGTCGTAACGACCAAAAACGTAAGAGCCATTGTCGCCAGCTTAAAATTTGAAAACTTGAGCGTCAAAGTGAGCTCAACTCATAACCCGATTTGGAGACCGAATCCAAAATAGTTAACTATACATTCCTAAGGGCATAGCATAAGAGCCATCGTCGCCAGCTTCACGAGCCTCAGGGTCACATACATAAAAAGTCTCTTCGACCCAAGGCGTAAGAGCCATTGTCGCCAGCCCCCCAAAAAGAAACTTGAGGGTCAAGTGAGCTCGAGTCGCAACCCGACTTGGAGACTAAACCCAAAATAGTTAAAGTACAAATGCCTAAGGGCAAGGCGTAAGAGCCGTTGTCGCCCGTCCATACAGATACAAAAGCTTGAGGCTCGAATAGGCTCGAGTTAAAACCCGACTCGAAGACTAAACCCAAAATAGTTGAGCAAAGCATAAGAGCTCTAACGCCATCTTGCACTAAAGACCGCATTAGCCGAGCGCGTAAGAGCCTCCGGGCCTGCCTTATGAGCCCTAGGGTCATATCACAAATCTAAGGATTCTCACCAACTCTGAAACCGGTCCGCCTGGTCGAGAGCAAAGCAGAAAGAGGTATAAAAGAAACAAAACCTTGAGTTCTTTGTTATTTACAAAATGTAAAAAGGTACATTCCCCATCTACAAACTCAAAGATATCACACACGAAGTGGCAAAGTTTACGCCCCTCTCCCAAGGGATACGACCTATCAAAGCAAACTCGAGCATCATGCTCGTCCACCCTCGCTCGAGCCAGCTCTTTTGGAAGAACAAAACCCCTGGCGGTGATCTCTTCAAGTACCCTTTTTCGGGTCCCGCAACGAACATATTTCTCTATCCTCTTTTCACGATCGAGGGCCCTCTTCAACTCGGCCTGGGCATCAGTAGCATCCTTCAAATAAATCGCCATCTCCTGATCAGCCTTAGTCTGGCTCAATGCTGCTTCTGCTCGAGCATCAACGATCTTAGCCCTGACCTTAGAAAGTTTGGACTCAAGCCTCGTAATCATATCCACTTGAACTGAAGCATTATCACGAACTAAGCGCAGTTGGGCCTTGAAGACAGGAACTTTAGCCAAGACACCTTTTCTCTTCCGAAGCTCGAGCCTGCACCTGAACCCTTGGCTCGCCAGAGTCATCCCTGACTCGGTCGACTTCACCCCTAAGGTTCTCCAGAGCCTCCGACTTTTTCTGCAATTGAGATAGGTAAGAAGTTAACCTAAAAGGTTAAAAAGCGAAACGCATACCACGAGAAGTTATCTGCTCCATCAAATAGCTTTGGTAATTCGAGCTCCGGTACGCCTACTCAACTTCCTTCTCCACGCAAAGGATCCTAAGGGACATACCCTCATCTAGAGCCTAGCTCCACAACGAAGCAGTCCGAACTCAAGCTTGTCGGAGGCCTATAGGAGAAAACTCAGTAAGAAGTACAAGGTGATGGCAAGGAAGGAATAGCGCAACGCTCACCATGGTATTTTTCTTCCTATCTATCCCGGGACAAAGCTCGCCACTCGAGCTCCTTGAAGGACGAGTAGGCCGCCAAATCCTCGGGCCAAGCCTGGCAGGTTAAGGACGTCGCTCGACGCCCGTATAACTACTACAGAAGAAGGGAGGATGACACAACTACTAAATTCGCTCTCGCCATAGGCAGACCTAGTAAAGCGCGGGGCACACCACCTAAGAGTATAGCTCCATTCTTCAATAAATAATACGGGCTCCTAAGGTATTATGCCAGCAGTCAACACCCGGACGAAGCGGCTTGTCCATACCCGGTCTCAGTTGTCCTCGACGATAGCAATGAAAGGCGTAATCAATCGACACCATAGAGTCAGCCGACCCCGATGATCCCGAAGACCGGGGGCGGAGCTCTCCCCTACCTGTTGGATAAACCCCGACATAGTCGCCATAGCAGTCGCAAACTTTATTAACTAAAAGGCAAAAAGATGTACAGGCATGTTAATGTCGGAATACCAAAAAATGGCACGAAAAGAAAATGGCAACTACTTGAAATGGGGTAACCCCTGAGAAGGCGGAAACAACCTCATATTATATGTGGGCAAGGCGGCGATGATTCGCCTACCTCAAAACTGGTTGGGAACACTAACCGATAACATCCTCTCCAGTCTCGAGGCAGTACCTGACCTCGAGGACCTCCGTCAAGGTAAGGTTGCGCTCCAGGGAGCTGACAACGCCTTCGCCAACACAAAGGTGGCACCCGACTTCAAGGATCTCTATCAAGGGGAACCGGGCTCTGAAGAAATGAGAATTTTTTGAACGTCACCCATATGGACATGGCTCCGGGTGCTGTCCAAGGTCGGACAAACCCTCTTTCAGAATCTATCTACAGCACCATAAGTCTACTCACACTAATGCGCTTTCGGGTGGTCCGAGTGCGAGCAAGTCTTCACTCGAAGACTGCTTTCAAGAGATCAAAAGTCACCCCCGCCCACGGGTTCCCGAGCAAATTTCTTCTAAAAGGTTATTAAGGAACTCAACTGGTAAGTCACGACTCCGAGGCCCAAAACATTATTCTCATTTTTGCGCAAAGTGAGGGTCCCGGCGGCCCGAGTTTATCGACCTTATTCGGGTTCAATCCAAGGAATCGCAAAAGACCCCACACGAAGCCGTTTTCATCAACCGAAGGCCAGAAGGAATACTCGCATCCGGGTCTAGTATTAAAAGAAATAGGATCCTGCATTCGGAGTCTCCGCAAACATAAAGAAATACGACAAGTATCAAAGGCAAGAGTCAAGAAAATACCTTTATATTCATAAACATTTGCTTACAATAGCCCTCGGGTGGTCCTTACATATGATTTAAAAAGCCCGCAAGGGGATCCTTACACAGGAACAAAGAGGCAGAAGGGTGTACATACAACTAAAGCCTAAGAATCTAGCCTTCTCCCAAAAGTACATCCTTAATAGCGATATCTTCGGTATCGTCTCATTAGGCGCGCGACCTCAAAGACAATATCATCCAAGCCCAATCCCCTCGGGAGTCTCATCTCGACCTTCCTAGAATGGCATCTTCAAAAGAGAAGATACAAAATAGGAAAGTGATGAAGAAGAGCAAAGTGACGAAAGAGAAGCCGAAAGGAGACAAGAAGTGGCTGGGTGAAAAATCTGGCTAGAATTAACTCAGTTAGTATTACTATTATAAAGCCACTTCTTGAGACGTTTCCTCGGCCTGAGAGGTGACAGTTAGTAAAAATCGTCGCCATACCCCAAGGAATCCAAAGGGTGTGTAATGCACCAAGCTGAGGAAGGAGGGTGAGCAGCAGCGTATAATCTGAGCCCCCTCTTGAGCAGTGGTGTATAATACAAATATTTCTTCGAGTTGTAGGAAAACGGTCCTCTGCTTCATTTCCCCGAGCTAGCAGAGACAACAACAACAACAACAAAAACATCAAGGTAGCACAACTTCGTCCGACCAGAGAAGGCACGGGAGGCAGGCTGTAGCACGCATGATGCCGCCATAAAATCCTGAGGCCATAGGCCTCAAACATAGTGAAACAGAAAAGAATAAAAATAGCAATAAAGGAGGAAAGGATAGATATCAGAGGATGCTTGATAACTAACTGGTCACAAAAAGCCCCATTTATAGAAGAGAAGGGCAAAATAACCAACGACGCCATTATCACCCTCAAAAAATGTAACGACAGGCACATTCAATGCATTCATGGGGGCTGAATCAACGACAACATTATGACCCCGGAACAAGAAATCACGACACGTTGAAATGGCCCTGAAAAAGCGAAACGGTGAAACGTTTCGGCACTTATAGAGGATTGCGTCATCAGCACGAAGTCATTATGGGAGCCCATATAGTGGGATGTCAAAATCATTTCTTATCGCTTCTCTCTAAAAAATTCGGAGACTATCTGTATATGGCAAAATTAGGGGGACCAATTTCTCATTAGTAAAGTACTTCAGGAGATCGCCTCGGAGGCTCGAGACCTCGAGCCGAGTACTTCCCTCAAGATCTGTCGACACCTAGCCTGGGGATAATGTTGGTCGAGACCCCGACGAGCATGGGAGGCTTCCGAAGAATGCATCCGGGGCCGGTTAAGTCTACCAGGGCAGTCTAATGTTGGTTTACGTCAATATCATGAAGCTAGTTAGTTGTCCCATCCCGCTTCCTTTAAAATTTAATGTATCTTGTACTAAGTTTGGATTCCCCCCTCTTATAAAAGGGGAATCGTTGGCACTCTGTAAGTAAGTTGCTCCAACTATTCCACACATTATCAATAACAACTCTCTCTATCTCTTTTCTCTCTGACTTACTCGCTCGAGGCTACCTTCTTCATTTATTGCTTTCATACTTGTTCTTAATTTATTTCTTGATATTGGCCATAAAGAGCCTTCTTTAATTATCTCTTAATTGTTATTCCCTTCCCGGTTACCCCAGACAGTTCGAGCTCGAGCTTAGGCATCGACCTCGAGGCCTTTCATCAGTTAGCCCGAGACCTGAATGGCTAGCTCCTTGATTTGATTACAACCCTGTTTTAGTTTGTATTTTGTCGTTAAGCTTCACATATCTAGCATCAAATGCCTTAACAACTAGCATAAAAATAGATCACATATTTTTAGAGTCCCATTAACAAATTTAATTGTTATTACCATTTTCACGGTAAACACACTGAATTAGACGACATACTCTAACACCTGTCATGGTACCTTGGTGCATCTTTTTAAACTCTGCCTTCGTGCATTCCGAAGGGTCTCGGGAACGAACTCTCTCAGGAATAACTCTGAAATTCAAGTCCATGTAAATGAAGATGCATCGGCTATGCTACCCTCCTTGTAAACCCTCTGCCACTGATACATTGCTCGTGACGTTAAAATATAGTAAAAGCAACCCCACTCGTCTCCACAATACCCATTGTGCGGAGAATACGATACCACTCCTCTAGAAAACCATATGCATCCTCTAAAGCCAAACCACTGAAAGTAGGAGGGTGTTACTTCTTGAATCTCTCAAGTCTAAGATGTTCCTCCTAAGATGATGCTTCCCTAACCCCATGTTGAACCGAAACAACAAGGTCTACTGGTATAACCTCTAGAACCTAATCAATATGGAGCCACTGCTCTGGAGTATGTGTAGTGGGAGTCTGAGCTCTTCCCCCAACTTGAGATGTGGTTAGTGCAAGTGGAATCAACCCCACCTGAGATAGAGTACCAAGCATGTTTAAGAACTATGTGAGGGTCTCCTGAAGTGTAGAGGTGACAATAGGCGCATCGGGTACTTACCCCCAATTGGAGCTACTAGTGGCTCCTCTGTCGCAGCTCGGGCAGGTTCTCTGGCAACACTATGTGCCCTCCTCGGCCTCTGCCCCGACACCTATCTCTCGTGACTCTAGCAGGGGGTATGATTGCCTGATCATCAGATCTAGTAGTGTGTGTCCTCGCCATCTATGAGAAATAGAAAGACAAAGATTTCGAATTTTGAAGTCAACAAATTTGCACGATAAGGAATCAAATAAGTGAAGTTTCCTAAAAGTTTTGTAGCCTCTCGAAGATAAGTACAGACGTCTACGTACCTATCCGCAAGACTCTACTAAACCTGCTTATGACTCGTAAAACCTATGAACCTAGAGCTCTGATACCAACTTGTTACGACATCATTTCCCTCCGTAGGATGTCGTGATGTCACCTAGTCTCTAAGACTAGGTAATCCTAATAATTAATAATAACCAGACAAAATAAATAACAAAAATAGTAAAACAAGTCTAATAAACTTGTATAATCTTCCGAAAAAGAATCTCAACAAATATTTTTTCCAAAACTGGTGGAACTGAGTCATAAGCTCTATAGAGTAATACTAGACTGTCTACTACATCACTATTTGAATGAAAATACAACATGAAATAAAGATAAGGGAAGGTGACTCCGAGGCATGCAAACGTCGAGCAAAAGTACCTTGAAGTCTTCGGAAAGCAGCTAATAGTCGATCACTAACATCCCACACGAGCAGACATACCTGGATCTGCACAAAAAGATATGCAGAAGCGTAGTATGAGTACACCACAATGGTACCCAGTAAGTATCAAACCTAACCTCGATAGAGTATTGACAAGGCCAGGTCAAGTACTAGGATATAATAAATAGAATGAAAACGTAATAACAAGACGTAGTGGAAAACGGATAAATATGTAATATGAAACAAGTCAATAACACATGTTAATGAAAGGGTTGTAAGAATAGAAATAACATAAATGAAGCAATTGAAAAGAATCACAATGATCATATATGGACAACAACTGATAGAACAAGAAAGATCAAAACAACAAAAAGTGTTCCCACCAAATAACTCTATGCAATATGAGATAAACAACAAGAATCACAATGAGGTACCGCCTCGTGTACAATAAGAAATCACATATAACAAGAATCACAACCGAGGTACCACCTCATATTCACATTTCTCAATTTCAAATCACAATATTTCCTTATACTACGGCATGAGACTTACATTTAAATAGTTTTGAAAACTTTTTTATTGCCCGAAATTGCTACACACACTTTAGCCCACCTATGACGCCGCGTGGCTTCACTAATTCCCCTTACAAGAAACACGCGAATAAGTCCCACCTTATGACGCCGCATGCACATTAACCCCTATTCTTGTACCACCGCATGCGTGTCAATGTCACATCACAATAACAATTTTCACCACAAGTGCACATATATCAAAACTTGCCAATAATCAACAATATCAATATTTCCACGATAATAGCTTATTGCTCCATCACAACGTGTACAATAATAATAATAATAATAATAATAATAATAATAATAATAAAAATAATAATAATAATAATAATAATAATAATAATAAATGTAAATTCTCAACAATTAACACTTCACCTCAACGTGATAACGACTTTCACAACTTTAACACTAATAACGGAAGAGATAGCATATACCGATTACTTCAAATAAGAATAATAGCAATGAAAGAGATAACATATGACGATGACTTCAAATAACAATAATCAACAATAGAAACGAAAACATTTACAATGACTTCAACTAATGATGATCAACAATGAAAGAGACAACGTGTAACAATAAAAGAGGAAAACAAGTTCAGCTAAGGCATAAGAGCAAATTATCAAGTAGGATGTAGAACAAGTATTAACAAAGTCACTTAAGGCATGTAAGGATAAACCAACACAAGTAAAAATAGCTTGACTACGACAATTTAGAACATGATATGAAAATTCAATTAAAGCATGAAAAGAGCCTACGTAGCCTACACCGGTCAAATACCACCTACAACTCGTGTACCCACTCATCACCTTGCGTACACGACTTTCACAAAGGACAAACAACACAATCAATACTAAATCCTAAGGGGTCGTTCCCACACAAAAAGTTAGGCAAGATACTTAACTCAACTAGGCCAATTCAACCCTCAGAAATAGTTGTTTCCCTAAAATTTGCTTTCACACGGCTCAAATCTAAACAAAATCGACTTAATATCATCAAACAGTGTAAGAGAAATCAATTACAACAGATAAGGCTAAGATCTTTACAATTTTTCAAAAAAGTCAACAAAAGTCAATTTGGGGCCTGCCCAGTGAATACACAGGTCTTTGGGTATCTTCTAGGTACCCATAACCCCATGAGTTGATATATGTGATTAGTTTCAAAATCCGAGTTCAAATCGACTCTCAAAACTCAAATTCTTATTTTCTAAAACTTGATAAAGTTTCACAAATTTTCACTTTGATTCACATGATTTTGGTGTTAAATCTAAGATATATTGATGAAATATAGTTGGAAATAAATTAGAATCACTTACCCAAAGTTTGTAGATGAAAATCCCCTCTCCAAATCGCCTCCTACCGAGTCTAGGCTTCTAAAATTAGAGAATATATTGAAAAATCTGGTATCTCATCCCTTATTACTAGCTATATGTGTCACATTTGTGACACAGGGTTCGCAAAGCAAACCCTCGCACTTGCAGACCAGGGATCGCATTTGCGAACCCTGACAGCCTCAACAATTATCGCAATTACGACAAAAGGCTTCGCAATGGCGAAGCTGGAAATCTAGCAAAAGCAAACAAATGTTCAAAATTGCAAATCAAGTCAAAAGTCTACTAACTTCACAAATGCGAAAACGAAGTTGCATATGCGACATGTATGCCCCAACTGTCACCTTCGAAATTGCAAGGCTGGTGCTTGCAATTGCAATAACTGAGCATCAGTAACACCAGCAATTCATTTTCAGTTCAAAACATTCCGAAACATGTACGAAACTCATCTGAGCCATCGGGATCCAAGCTAAATATCCACACAAGTCTAAAAATATCATACTAACTGTCTCTGGTGATAAAAACAAAAAAAATAATATCTACAACTATGAATCAAACTAAAATGCATGAATTTCAATGTAAAGTTCAAGAATCTCTAGAATTACAACTAAATGTCTGAATCCTATCAAATCAACACCAAATAATACCAAATTATGCAGAAAAGTTCTAAATAGCATAAATGACCTATTCCAAATCCTAAAATCAAATTCCGAACTCGATAGCTAAAAATCAACCTACGGTCAAACTTTACCAATTCAAATTGCCAAATTTTGGCAAAATAACATAAATTAACCTACAGACTTTCGAATTCAATTTTAGACATATGCCCAAGTCAGAAATCACGATATGAAGATATCGAAGCCATCAAAACATCATTCTAGGGTCTTTTTTCATGCATCGACCTCGAGGAGCGCGACTGGCGCTCAACCGAGATAACCCAGCCAAGCAAGCCTGTACAATGCCTCCTACCCAAACTCCCTCATGATTAAGGAGAAGATCTATTTCATCAGTTAGACAATGAGGAGGATCATGTGAACAACATCATTTAATTATCATTATTTACATCATTTTAAGTGTCAAAATACATACACTTTCATAGTTTGAAGTGGTACATGTGGTACAAACACAACATTACTAGTTTGACCTTCCCAATGCCAACATACTACCACCACTATGTCTATGGAGCCTCTAATATATATAGGATTACAATGATAGTGCCGCCAGCAAGGCCCCAGCTATACCTCAAAACTAAATGCATAAGGAGCAAAAGATATAAGACCCCGAAATGAAGTGGGGCTCACCAAATCAGCTGGGAAGATGATGGATGGCTATCACTGATCAAAGATGTCTGATGTGGAACTGCCTGCATCCATTAAATATGTAGCACCCCGGCAAAAAGGGGCGTTATCACATGTCGAATTGTACTAGTATGAAAACCAAACACCCTCTTCAAGAATTGGAAGTGCAACATGAATGTGACGAATCATGGAAACAATAAAAGAGCTTAAATAGCCGTTAAAAACCATAGAAAATTAATTTAAAGCTTTCAATAACATTTATAAATTTTAAGTTGGGAATCATCTATATGACCTCTACCACAATCTCTACACAAAGTGGCCCTGCCGTATTACCCCAATATGTGCGGGTGGAGGTGTAATCATAATACCATAATCACTACATAAAGCATCCCTATCGCCTCACCCAAATGTGTGCGGGTGGAGGTGTATTCATAATCACAGTTTCTACACAAATCGGCCCCGCCGCCTCACCCCAATGTGTGCGGGTGGAGGTGTATTCACAATGCCACACTTCGGGTTCCCAAAACAATAATAGTTTGTACAGAAGATTCCATTTCCAATCAACCGTCTGGAACCTTTGGCCTTAATGAGTGTAAGTTCATAAAATTTCATCATATGAGAAATAAGGATTTGATCACATTGATTTCGCACAAAATGTTCTTCCCAAAAGGGGTATAACATATATAAGTCAAAATAGAAAATCTTTAACATATGAGGGTTCAGACACGTTATGAAATTTGAGAATCAATTTACTAACTTGAATATCCTACCTCAATAGTATTTCAAGTTCGAACAACACACGATGGAGTTTTGTAAGAATTCGAGAATTTCGATACTAGAAGAAGAGTTTAGCCTTCATACCTCGAAAGAGCCTTCCGTGGTGTAACAATAACATCCCGAGACTCCTAAAGATGCCAATCTGTAGGAGAGGAGAGAATTACAAGCATGATTAGAGGAATTTGTATGGCATGAGAAGCTGCAATGACAACCCAACCTTTCCCCAACCAATTCAGCAACAAAATCACCCAAGGTTGTCCAACAACTTCCCCACAATCCCTATAAGCACATGCTTGTGATATGTCTAGTCTTATTACCCATAGCCAACCCATAATTTGAACTTGGGGAATTGGGGGAGAAATTCTTACCTTTTAGAAACCCTAGAAAGTTCCTTTTGATGAAATACGACGGCTTGATCCAATTTGAGTAGTGAAATCCTTGAATCCTCCCCTTTCTCTCTCTAGAATAGCTCTCTCCTCTCTCTAAAATATTAGATAACCCCTCAAATATGACCCCTAGTTAAATAAAATGAAATAGGGTCAGTTATAAAATTAGAAAACATGAAGCCCCGATGCAAATCCGCAGTCACATATGCGACCACATAACACTTTTGCGGTCCACAAAATGGATCGCATAATGGTCCTCCAGAACTGGGCACTTCTGTGCAGGTATGCGATAGGTCTACGGTCGTATAATAGAATGCAAAACCTCCTTCTGATATTCCTTATGTTGGATCTGCAATGGATATACGGTCTGTGAAATGATTATGCGATCGCATAACTGACCGCAAAATAACTTCCAAAAATTACCCATTTCTCTGCTTCACTCTATGGTAGATCTTACATCCTCCCCTGCTTAGGAACATTCATACTTTAATGAGGGTAAAAATATTCCATTAGCATCCAATGTGACCCAACTTTTACTTCACACCCAACGGTTTCAAATTTTGACTAACTCCCTAAATTTTCGAAAATTTGGGCAGAGTTTCCCCTATAACTGGGCCTATCCACCTATCAGAGAATCCTAAAAACCTATCCTAACAACATATACGTAATCCCACGATGCAATATACATGAAAACAAAATCAATTGTGGCCTCATAAGCAATATATTACCGAAAAGGAACACCCTTAGCATAAACTGTACAAGTGATACAAAATTCATAGGGAACAATTTCATATAAACGATTACATAGTTATTCAAATAAATGAGGGTACTTCTTCTTCATCTCTTCATCGGCCTTGCAAGTAGCCGCCTTAACTTGTTGGTTTTGCTATAGCACTTTCACGGAGGCAATCTCTTTATTTGTCAGCTTACAGGCTTGCCTATCAAGAATGGCAATTGGAATTTCTTCATAAGTCAATTCCTCATTAACCTCAATAGTCTCAACCGGATCAATAAGGGACAGATCTCCAACCACCTTCTTCAACATGGATACGTGAAATACCGGGTGCATTAAAGACATCTCTGGACGTAGTTCAAGACTATAAGCCACCTGACCAATCCTCTAAATGATCATGTACTGTCCAATATACCTCGGACTCAATTTTTCTTTCTTACCAAACCGCATTATGCCCTTCATTGGGGAAACCTTCAAGAATACCCAGTCATCTTCTTTGAACCCCAAATCCCTACAATGCACATTCGAATAGGACTTCTGACGACTTTGAGCAGTTTTCAACCAATCCTTAAAGATCTTAACCTTCTTCATAGCCTGATGCACGATGTTTGGTCCTATCAATTTTGCTTCCCCAATCTTGAATCACCCAATGTGAGATCTACACCTCCTACCATATAAAACCTCGAACGGTGCCATCTGAATGCTAGCATGATAGCTGCTATTGTAGGAAAATTCTATGAGCAGCAAATGATCATCCCAACTACCTTTGATGTCAAGAACACAAGCGCGCAACATATCCTCAAGCATCTGAATAGTCTGCGCTGCTTGCCCATCAGTTTGTGGGTGGAAGGTTAAACTAAGATTCACCTGAGTACCAAACCTTGCTGAAATTTATTCCAAAAGTTAGCTGTGAACTGTGCCTTCCGATCAGAAATGATAGAAACTAGAGCACCATGCATCTTGATTATTTCTTTGATATACAATTAAGCATATTGTTTTGTTGTGTCGGTAGCCTTAACAGGTAAGAAGTATGTTGATTTAGTGAGTCGATCCACAATCACCAAAATTGAGTTGAACTTGCAAGGAGTGTGAGGTAGTCCTACCACAAAGTCCATATGGATCATCTCCCATTTCCACATCGGAATTTCTATGTTCTGTGCTAACCCACCAGGATTTTGGTGTTCGACCTTCATTTGCTGACAATTTGGACATTTTTCTACAAGTCTGCTACATTTCTCTTTATATCATTCCACCGGTAAACTTCCATGAGGTCATGATACATCTTTGTAGAGCCTGGGTGCACGGAATACCTAGAGGTGTGGGCCTCGATCATGATTCTTTTTGGGAGACCATCTACATTTGGAACACATAGTCTCCCTTAATACCTTAGCGTACCATCACTCATGCCAAGAGAAAAGGCCATGGTCTTATGTTTATGAATTCCTTCCTTCCACTATACCAACAATAGATCGTCGTACTGCTTCTCCTTGACTTCCACAACAAGCGATGATTAAGCCCTATTTTGCACCATCACCCATCTTTCACTAGAGTCTGCAAGACAAACTCTCAAACTAGCCAACCGATGAACCTCATTGGCCAACAACTTTTGATATGCCTCCAAGTGAGCCAAACTACCCATATATTTCTAGCTAACAGCATCCTCCACAATATTAGCCTTCCCCGGATGATATATAATATTGATGTCATAGTCTTTGAGTAACTCAAGCCATCTTCTCTAACTCAGATTCAATTCCTTCTATTTGAAAATATATTAAAGTCTCCTATGGTTTGTGAATATATCCACATGGACCCCATACAAATAATGACGTCAAATCTTCAATACAAAAACCACTGTCGTGAGCTCTAAGTCATGTGTTGTATGGTTCTTCTCATGGTTCTTGAGTTGCCTAGAGGAATAAGTGATCACTTTGCCATGTTGCATTAATGCACACCCTAGTCCAATTCTCAAAGCATCACAATATACTACAAACCAATCCGTACCCTCTGGTAGGGTCAACACCGGTATTGTAGTCAATCACGATTTCAACTTCTAGAAACTCCTTTCACAAGCATCTGACCATTGGAACTTAACCGTTTTTTGCGTCAATTTATTCAATGGAGAGGAAAGGGTAGAGAACCCCTCCACAAATTTCCTATAATATCCAGCTAAGCCCAAGAAACTGCGAATCTATATTGGGGTTGTAGGTCTAGGCCAATTCTTAACCGCTGCAATCTTTTGAGGGACAACCTTAATTCCTTCTCTATAGATAATATGACCCAAGAATGTGACAGAATCAAGCCAAAATTCATATTTTGAATATTTCACATACAACGGGTGCTGATTACAGAGTTTTTAGATCTATCTTGAGATGATCAGCATGGTCCTCTCGACTTCGTGAATATACCAAAATATCGTCAATGAACACTATCACACAAGAGTCGAGGAACAGAGTGAAAACTCGGTTCATAAGATCCATGAAAGTTGTCGGGGCATTGGCTAGCCTAAAAGACATCACCAGAAATTCAAAGTGCTCATACCGGGTTCTGAAAGCTATTTTCGAAATATGTTGCTCCCTGATCTTCAATTGGTGATACCCGGATCTTAAATCAAATTTTGAGAAGTACTTAGCACCTTGCAATTGGTCAAACAAGTCATCTATCCTTGGCAGTGGGTACTTATTCTTGATCGTTACCTTGTTGAACTGCCGATAGTCATTAAACATTCTCAGTGACCCATTCTTCTTCCTTACAAAGAGGACCGGTGCGCCCCAAGGTGACACACTCAGCCGCATGAAACACTTCTCTACCAAATCCCTCAATTGTTCCTTTAGCTCCTTCAGTTTTGTCGGTGCCATTCTGTAAGGTAAAATAGATATGAGCTGCATACCTGCCATCACATCAATCCCAAAATTAATCTCCTTGTCTAGTGGAATCAGATGGAGCTCATCCAGAAAGACCTCCAGAAATTCATTCACAAATGGTATAGACTTAAGTCTGGTTCGGCAATCAAGCTTGGCAAAACAAGAATAAATCCAGTCCATCCCCATTATTACATCAAAATCAACCATCCCCAACTCAATGAGATTGGCCATGGTGTTCCGACCACGCACCGTGATAAAACAATCCCTATAAACCCATGCGGCCATAATAGACTCATCAACCGGAGTAGATATAGAGAACGTCTCATGAAGTTGTTCTTGTTCTATCCCAAATTTCGTAGCAACCTAAGAAGTGACATAGGAAAAAGTGGAACTGATATCAATAAGGGCATATACATCATGAGATTGGACAATCAATATACCTGTGACAATATCTGGAGAAGCCTCTGAATCTTGACGTCTCCTCATAGTATAAAACCTGTTAAGCCCTTCCGAGCTCAGGATAATGCCCCTAGTTGCACCACGCCCTGCAGGCATTGGAGTGCCTCAATCTAGGGGAGATGCTGCAAATGTAGTAACTGTAGAGTTGGCTGGTTATGCCGTACCCCTACCCATTATCTGAATATGACCCTAGATATGCAGAACGAACTGCAATCCCTCTAAATGTGACCCTTGATAGCACCCGTAGCATTTGGGCAGGTCCAGGAAATAGGTCCCAAAATGCATCCTCCCTCACTTAGGGCATGGGAGCATCCGCTGCTGATGGAATCTCCCTCCAGGCCAACCTTCCTAGTGAGGTCCCCTATTGCCCTGACTGTGCCTGAAATGACTCCAATGCTATTGACTGGGCCTTGATGGCTATGCACTCACCGAAGACTAAGCAAAGGACTGGGATGGCCCTGATGACCCTCCTCGGATCGAGCCTTATTGCTACCCTCTCGCTCTATTCTGTTGTTCGATTTGGGGGTCTCCGTGGCTTGAGAAAATTCCACCATCTCCCATTGTTCATATCATAATTTAAGGTAGCTGTAGAGGCCTCATTAATAACCAAGGGGCTGAGGCCCTAAACAAACCAGTGCACTCTAGCCTTCGTAGTGGGAAACATGTAGATGGCATACTTTGACAGTCGCACGAACCTCATATAGTACTCCCACACACTCATGCTACCTTGTTTCAGACTCTCGAACTCAGCGACACGGGCTGCCTTAGTCTCGGAAGGTAAGAAATGGTCGATTAAGGCATAATCAAACTAACTCCACCTTACCGCAGGGCTCCTGTCCTTACGGGACTCCTCCAACATCTCATACCAAAAATAGGCCACCTCCTTCAGAGGTTAGGAGGCCAACTCCACTCCCTCAGTCTTAGTAGCACGCATAACTCAAAAAATTTTGTGCATCTCAACAATAAAGTCCCGGGAGTCATCCTCAAGATAAGTACCTATGAACACTGGAGGATCCAACTGAAGAAACCTGTTCATCCTAGAAGTATCTTGTTGGCTGCAAGAAGCAGGTGAAACATTCAATACCTAGGCCTGTGAAGCCACTATCTGAGCCAACATCTGTATGGCTCCCCAAAGGTCCCCATTAGAAACATCGGGACTAGAAGCTGGGGCTAGAGGTGAAATGGCTGCACCGTCATAAGGAGTAGGGATTGTTGTAGTCTGATCATGAGTAGTAGAATCAGGCAGGGTAGTAGCTGGGGGATTATCCTTACCCCTCGGGTGTTCACTCACATCATCAGGTGTAGAATCAATTGCCACTCCTGGGGAGGCATTGGCTCCTTAGCCAGTTCTTTCTTTCTTCCTAGGCAACAATGCACGAGTTAGAGGAGAAACAATCTTACAATCAACTTTACCGCACGATCTAGAGCATCAAAGAAAGGTATTATTCCTAAATTCCCAAGTTGCCTCCTAATTTGTAGATGTGGTCGACAATACATCGATAAGAAGGACTCTACTAGACACGGCTTCGAGACATCCTAGGATACTTTAAAACCTTGATCTCTAATATCAAGCTTGTCACACCTCGACCTTGAGGAGTGCGGTCGGTGCTCAACCGAGATAACCCGGCTGAGCAAGCTTGCACGATACCTTCTACCCGAACTCCCTCATGATTAAGGAGAAGATCTATTTCATCAGTTAGACAATGAGGAGGATCATGTGAAACATCATTTAATTATCATTAGTTACATAATTTTAAGTCTCAAAATACAAATACTTTCATTGTTTGAAGTGGTACAAGTGGTACAAACCCAACATTACTAGTTTGACCTTCCCAATGCCAACATACTACCCATACTATTTCTATGGAGATTCTAATATATATACAAAGGAATACAATGATAGTACCGGCAACAAGGCCCCGACTATACCTCAAGACTAAATACACAAGGACCAAAAGATATATGACCCCGAAATGAAGTGGGGCTCACCAAATCAGCTGGGAAGAGGATGCACCGCTATCACTGATCAAACCTACCTACTGTGGAACCACCTACATCCATTAAAGATGCAGCGCCCCCAGCAAAAAAGGGCATTAGTACATGTCGAATTGTACTAGTATGAAAACCAAACAACCTCTTCAAGAATTGGAAGTGCAACATGAATGTGACGAATCATGGAAACAATAAAAGAGCTTAAATAGCCATTAAAAACCATAGAAAATTAATATAAAGCTTTCAATAATATTTATAAATTTCAAGTTGGGAATCCTCTATATAAACTCTACCACAATGCCATAATCTCTACACAAAGCGGTCCTGCCACCTCACCCCAATGTGTGTGGGTGGAGGTGTATTCACAATCACAATTTCTACCCAAAGAGGCCCCGTTGCATCACCCAAATATGTGCGGGTGGAGATGTATTCACAAAGTCATACTTCGGGTTCCCAAAATGATAATAGTTTGTACAAAAGATTCCTTTTCCAATCAACCGTGTGGCACCTTTGGCCTTATTAAGTGTAAATTCATAAAATATCATCATATGAGAAATAAGGACTTGATCACAATGATTTCGTGCAAAAGTTTCTTCCCAAAAGGGGTATAAAATAATTAAGTCAAAATTGAAAATCTTTAACACATGAGGGTTCGGACGCGTTATGAAATTTGAGAATCAGTATACTAACTTGAATATCCCACCTCAACAGTGTTTCAAGTTCGAATTACACACGATGGAGTTTTGTAAGAATTCGGGAATTCTGTTACTAGAAGAAGAGTTTAGCCTTCATAACTCGAAAGAGCCTTTCGTGGTGTAACAATAACGTCCCCAGACTCCTAACGATGCCAACCTATATGAGAGGAGAGAATTACAAGCACGATTAGTAGAATTTGTGTGGCAAGAGTTGCTACAATGACAACCCAACCTTTCCCCAACCAATTCAACAACAAAATCAACCAATGTTGTCCAACAACATCCCCACAATCCCTATTAGCTCATGCATATGATATGTCTACTCTCATTACCCATAACCAACCCAAATTCTTAATTGGAGAATTGGGGAGAAATGCTAACCTTTTAGAAACTCTAGAAAGTTCTTTTTGATGAAATTCCATGGATTAATCCATGTTGAGTAGTGAAATCCTTGAATCCTCCCCTTTGTCTCTCTAAAATAGCACTCTTTCTCTCTAAAATATATGATAACCCCTAAAAATGACCCCTATGGCTAAATAAAACGAAATGGGGTCGGGTTATAAAATTAGAGAAAATGAAGCGCTGAAACCTTGGGTTTTTGGTAAAATTCATACGTGCCTTACAGTTTTCACAAAAGTCAAAGATTGATCAATATTTATAATATAGGCTTGTAAGCCAAGAATCAAAGGGTTTGAATCAACTCGAAAGCTTTCCAGAATGAAACTAATCAACAGTCATAAAACCATAAACACACATGTGTGAAGCATAAAAAAGGGTAACATGGCGCAATTACACAAAATGACTGATCGGGTCGTTACAAAAAATATTCTTGAAAGTTAGAGTAATATCCCCAACCTTGGTAATGTGTAAATTACTACCATTGGCAATTTGAATTTGTGATGGACAGTGATATTCACGAATATTTCTTAGCAACTAGTTGAGTTGGTCATATGATTGGAAGCGCCAGAATCAACAAGCCAAAATTTAGATGTTATATCATTACCTTCTAGTCCCAAAGCTAAAAAGGCTGACACAATCATTTGTTGTACCATTTCAGGTGTAAGAACTTGTCCAGCTATTGTGGAAGAGCTTGTTGACACTACTACACTAGCAAATTGGTTGTTAGTTCCTATTGAAGATGAATTATCAGAAGTTGAACTATTTATCCCAGTTTGAAAAACATTGACCCTACGATTTTGAGGATGTGTGACACTCTTTGATAATTTGCCTCGCTATTTACAATAATTGCATAACTTCTTACTACAACTGCTAGCATTATGACCATATTCCTTGCAACTGTAGAATTAATTCTACTCATATCCATGCCCTTTCATTTTCCTTGAGCAGCAAATGCAACAGTGACAATATTTTCTTGCTTGAAACCATTTTGAGTGAGAAGACGTTGCTCTTCACAAAGTAATTCCCTTAAACGAATGTCCAAGGAGGGAGACAGGTCAAGATTCATCAAGTTAGAGCGAACAACCTCAAAATCATATCGCAATTTCGTCAAAATTGGTCTTGCTTGGTTTGCAAATAAACTGCTTCAGTTATAGAGAGAGATCTGGCATGTATTTTAGCATAAACAATATCAGTAAATTCAACATATAAGTTCTGAAATCCGGAAAAATAATTTTGAATAGAAAGACCTCGTTGAGAGTAATTAGCAATTTCATGCTCTAATTGGAAGAGTCTTGCGCTATTATTTTGATTGTAAACCTTTTGTAAATAATCCCACAAGACCTTTGCAGTTACGGCATGAGATTAAGCACAATTAAAGGGTCATTGACACTAAAATCTATAAAATCTATGTCATCATCCAACCAACTTTGACCTTCCATTGACCTAACTTGATAGGATCAGTAAGTAAAGGATAACTTCCATCTATATGACCCCATAATTCTTTTCCGTTGACAAATAGTTGGAACTGAAACTTTCATGACCCAAAATTCCCACCCTCGGGACCTTGATAGCACCAAATATTTCATTTGTTAGGCAAGCCAATGTTAGCTATATTAGTTAACCAGATTTAACAATTCAAATCAAATGATAACAATAACAATAGAATAGTATGAAATAAGTGATAAACTACTAAATGACGTAATCCAAATACAATTCCAGAAACTGGAGTCATGAATACATAAGTGTCTAGAGTACTACAGATAATAGTCTGAACAAACATAACAAATTGAATCAAAATAAATAGCAATGATGACATAGAAGGGGACTTCAAGGTTGTTGATGTCGTATAGCTATACCTCAAGTCTCCACAGGTAGCTGGATCCTGGAAATCTCATTCAGCGTTGCTGAGACCCACTCCAGTATCTGCACAAGAAGTGTAGAGTGTAGTATGAGTACAACTGATCCCATGTACTCTATAAGTGTCGAGCCTAACCTCGACGAAGTAGTGACGAGGCTAAGGCGGGCCACTTACAATAACATGTACGCAGTAATAATAGTAACATGAAAAACAGGAAATGGAAGTACAATAGTTAACTAATAAAAACGAACTTGAAGTTCAACTACTAGAGAGCCCAGAAATAAAAGTCTCTTAGTCTCATATTAAAATACCGAGGCAAATCCAAAAATCACAAACAAGTACCACATATACAATCTATTGGGGGCGCAACCCAGTCCTACCATATCATCATCTGTCCTTATTCCACCATTTCAATTCATTATCTTTCAATTTTCGTTGCAGCGTGCAACCCGCTCGCCAAACAATTTCCATCAACATAAACAATTCAGCAAACAAATTTACAAGAATTTCTACATCAAGAAGTTAAACGAAAAACAAAATTCACATAACACGTCGTTCAAGGATTTCTAATTTCCTCAAACCAAGGTTAGAACCAACACTTACCTCACTCCGCAAATCAAAGCAATCAACCATCCATGACCTTTCCATTCGAACAAGCCTCCAAACCAACCAAATCTAGCAAATTATCGATCAAATGATTCAAAATAAACTATAAAAACTACGCATTGATGAAAGAGGTTAAATAGTGATCATTTTTGAAAAAGTCAACCCCGTGCTCGCTTGGTCAAAACCTGAGGTTCGGACAAAAACCCGATTACCCATTCACTCCCGAGCCCCGTTATGTGATTTGATTTGAAATTCGACCTCAATTTGAGGTCTAAATCTCAATTTTACAAAAATTCTCGATTCTACACAAATCCCTAATTTCTACCATGAAAATCCTAAATTTAATGTAGAAATCTCATGAAAACTAATGGGAAATTGAAAAGAAATGGATTAAAGTCACTTACCAATGAATTTGGGAAGAAAAGTCTCTTGAAAAATCACCTCTAGAGTATTTAGGGTTGAGAAATGGTTTAAAATGAGCTATGTCCCGAGTTTAGCCTCTTTTACCTAGTTGCAGATGTTCTAATCGCGATGTCTTATTCACAATTGGGACCTCTGCAAATGTGAAACACAAGTTGCAAATGCGAACTATGCATTAGAAGCCCAGAACTCACAATTGCAATCAAAAAGTTTGCAATTGTGAAAAGACCCACTTTCGCAATTGCGGACAATGCCTCGCAATTGCGAAGATTACCCCAAAGCACACTGAGTTGCAAGGATCGCAAAAGAAACCACTGACAGTTCACATATGCGAACAAGTTCCTCGTAATTGTGATATTAGCCCAGCCCATGCTTGCAAATTCGAGCTGGTGTTTGAAAAAGTGAGGCTCATAAGTTCGAGCTAGACCTCGCAAATACAAGATTTGCAATAAAGCACCAGAGCTAGAAAGACGCCGACTATCTTTGCACTATCCAAACATATCTGAAATACGTTCGAAACACACTTGAGACCCTCGGGCGCCAAACCAATCATGCACACAAGTGTAATAACATCATATGAATTCGCTCGCATGATCAAATCACAAAAATAATATCTAAATATACTAATCGAACCTCAAAATGAATGATATTTCAAAGGGAACTTAAGAATGACTAGAATCACATCTAACATCTGAATCATGTCAAACCAATTCTGAATTGTACCAAATTTTGCAGACAAGTTTCAAATAGTAATACAGACCTATTCCAAGTTTCAACATCAAAATTTGAACCCGAACGCCATGAAGTCAACTTACGGTCAAACTTAAGAAATTTCCAAACTTTCAAAATAATAGTTTTTGGCAAAATGAGTCAAATCCATCTAGAGACCTCCAATTTCAATTTCGGGCATATGTCCAAGTCCAAAATCACGATACAGACCTATCAGAATCATTAAAACACCGATCCAGGATCTTTTTCACAAAATATTGATCGTGGTCAACTCAAGTTATTTTCAAAGCCAAAAATCATGTTTTTTTCAAATTCACATGAAAGTTATTCAAAAAGCGACATGGACTATGCAAACAAATTAAGAAGCATCAAACGGAACTAACGGAGGTAACGGGACACAAAAATAAGGGCTAATAGTCAAAATGACATATCGGGTCATCACATTCTCCACCTTTAAAAGAAACATTCATCCTCAAACGGACATAGATAAGTACCTGGACTGGTGAAAAGGTGGGGGTATCTACTCCGCATATCGGACTCAGACTCCCATATAGCTTCCTCGATTGGCTAATCTTTTCGGTGCACTCTAACAGAAGGATAACTCTTAGACCTCAACTTTCGGACCTACTGTGCAAGAATAGCCACCTGCTCCTCCTCATAGGTCAAATCTTTATCCAATTGGACTAAGCTGATATCTAATACATAGGACGGATCACTATGATACATCCGGAGCATGGAGACATGGAACACCAGGTGAACTACTAATAAGATAGGTGGCAATGCAAGCTTGTAGAACGCCTCACAAACTCTCTCAAGAATCTCAGAGGGTCTGATATACCTAGGGTTCAACTTGACCTTCCTCATGAACTACATCACACCCATCATGGGTGAAACCCGGAGCAAAACCCTCTCTCCAACCATGAATGCAAAATCACGATCCGATTGACATAACTCTTTTGTCTATACCGTACTGTACGAATTCGATCTAGAATCATCTTGACCTTTCAATGCATCTAGAACCAAATCAGTACCCAACAACCGACCCTCTACCAGCTCAAACTAACCAACCGGAGAATGACACCACCTCCCATATAAGGCCTTATAAGGAGCCATCTGAATTCTCGATTGGTAGTTATTATTCTAGGAAAACTCTGCAAGCGGCAAGAACTGATCCCAAGAACCCCCAAAATCCATAACACATGCGTGAAGCATATCCTCCAATATCTGAATGGCGCGCTCGTATGGCATGCCCGTCTGGGGGTGAAATGACTCAATGTAACCTGTGTGCCTAACTCACGATGTACGACCCTCTAGAAATGCGATGTGAATTGTATGCCCCGATCAGAAATAATGGACACTAGCACAACATAAAGACGAACAATCTCACAGATATTGATCTCAGCAAGCCTCTCTGAAAAAGAAGTAGCTTCCACTGGAATGAAATGTGCTGGCTTGGTCCACCTATCCACAATGACCCATACTGCATCAAATTTCTTCAAAGTCTATGGAAGCCCAACAATGAAATCCATGGTAATACGCTCCCACTTCCACTCAAGAATCTCAAGTCTCTGAAGCAAACCGCCAGGCCTCTAATGCTCGTACTTCACCTGTTGGCAGTTCAAATATCGAGCCACATACTCTACTAAATCTTTCTTCATTATTCTCAATCAATAATGCTGCCTTAATTCCTGATACATCTTGGTGGCACCCGGATGAATGGAATACCACGAACTATGGGCCTCATCAAGAATCAATTCACGAAGTCCATCAATATCGGGCACACAAATCCAGCCTTACATCCGTGACACCCCATCATATCTAATAGAAAGATTCTTGGTATCATCGTGCTGCACCGTGTCCTTAAGGACAAGCAAATGGGGGTCATCATACTAACGCTCTCTGATGCGCTCGTACAGAGAAGACCAAGAAACTGTGCAAACAAGAACCCGACTAGGCTCCTAAACATCTAACCTAATGAACTGATTGGCCAAGGCTTGAACATCTGATGCTAGTGGTCTCTCACTAACTAGGATATATGCAAGGCATTGGGCACCACAACCTTTCTACTCAAGGAATCGGCCACCACAACCTTTCTACTCAAGGAATCGGCCACCACAACCTTTCTACCCAAGGTATCAACTACCACATTGGCCTTCTTGGGATGATACAAAATGGTAATATTTAGTCTTTTAATAGCTCTAACCATCTCTACAACCTCAAGTTGAGATTCTCTTGCTTAAACAAGTACTGTGGACTCTGATAATCTGTGAATACCTCACACGACGTAGAGGTAATGCCTCCAAATCTTTAATGCATGAACAATAGCTATCAACTCTAAGTCATGAATAGGGTAATTTCCTCATTAACCTTCAACTGTCGAGATGCGTACATAAGCACCCTACCATCCTGCATAAATACTGCACCAAGACCAATACACAATACATCACAATACACGGTGTATGATCCCAAGCCCGCAGGCGATACCAATATTAGAGTTGTAGTCAAATCAGTCTTGAGCTTCTAAAAGCTCAACTCACACTCATCAGACCACCTGAATGGGGAACTCTTCTAGGTAAATCTAGTCAATCGGGCTATGATAGATGAAAACCCCTCCACAAACCGGCAGTAATAACCTTCGACTGCGGGAGTAGATCGAAATCATCAATAAAGACGATAACAAAAGAATCTAAATAATGTTTAAATACCCGATTCATCAAATCCGTAAGTGATGATGAGGTATTTGTCAAGCAAAATAACATCAATAGGAACTCTTAATGCCCATATCGAGTCCAAAAAGTTGTCTTAGGGACATCAGATGCCCTAACCTTCAACTGATGGTAACCAGATCTCAAATCAATCTTCGAAAACATTTTGGCACCCTGAAGCTGATCAACTAAGTCATCAATAATCGGCATAGGATACTTGTTCTTGATAGTGGTGTCACGAACCATACTGGAGGGCCATGAATAGCATCCGAGCCATACCTACCAAGTACCAACGCACATTTTATCTAACCTTCTTATTATCTATAAAGGCTGATGAGATCAATATAAATCATAGACATGAATCCTAAACAACCAACAGTGATAGATAATGTCATGAACATATATAATATGGGCCTATAAGTCTATCATGAAGCTATATATAAGGTACGAGCTGACAAGCTGCCATGAAGACTATACAGCAAAAATCAGTCGACAAGGCAATCCACACTATACCTGAGTTGACACCTGTCTATGAGCCTCTAAACGAACATAAGTGTTATAATATTGCCGGAACAGGTTCCCGACATACCCATAATGTCTATAACAAAAATGCATACCAAGACCACGGCAAGTACGGAGAAGGGACATCACCAATAACTGGTGAACTGGGCAGCCTATTATGGTGGGAGAGCTGCGTCTACCTATCTATCAGGACCTGCAACACGACATGGAGTGTCCACAAATAAAAAGGACGTCAGTACGAATAAATTACTGAGTATGTAAGGCAAGAAAGCATAAGTAAGAACGGAAATGTAAACATGGATAGAGAATATACAACCTGTAACATCTAGGTACCTCTGAGGGCTACTAACATGAAATGCATGATACATATATACATATATATAGATACATATATATATATATATATACACACACACATATATATATAACTTTTAAAGCATACGCCTCTATGGGCATCATCATCATCATATCGTACCCAGCTGCAATAGGCTCAGTAAAAACGTACCCGGCCAACATAAGGCTCGATAAAATCATACCTAGCCATGTGGAGCTCGGTAAACCCCGACTGACTTGTGGTTGCAAAATAGGTACTTTACCTGGCTGACTATAGCGTAGCTCGATAGAGTAAAATAGATACATATATATAATACATGTCGGACTCATTAGAATCATATTCTGAACCTTTCGGAGTGATGTAAGGTTGGTATCCTCCATACACGTTATTAGGACTAACTCTTCATCATGAATCTTATAAGAATCAGGAAGTACCAACAACATTGATAATATAAGAATAATAGAAGCAACATCAACATCAATCATTCCACAAGAAGAGAACTAATGTAGGTACTGCTAGTTTCTAAGAGTTGAGTATCTTTGGAAGCTCGTTCATTACATTATGTACAATCAGAGTCGTGGAAAAGAAGGAAAGGGATAGCTTCGCATACATTGTATATACTGCCCAACCTCAAGCTATGCAAATGTCACGACTCCTTAGTCTACAATAAGAGAAATGATACTATCGTGATCGTTTAAGCGTCGTAACTATTATGTATCGATCACAACCTATTTTACGATGAAAAGGAAATCACCTACCCTATTTATATGACTTCTCACAAGTTAAAACAATCACCAAACAACATCAATAATAATCATATTGAGCCTCCCAAAATAGTCCACCAACCAACAACATTACTAACAAGCCTTTTGATATATATTTCACAAGTTCTAGATTCAACGACTTAGCTGCAACTTAGATAATCTTAAATACATGTAGAGTAAGAGGTTCCTTACCTTTAAACAGAAATAAAAACTCCATTTTCACCTTAATTTACCACGAAATATCCCTCCAATGTCGTCACAAGAACAAGGAAACGAAACAAGCAATCAATTAGGGTTTTACGGCTCTAGAATCACTTTAGAAGACTTGAAATCACCTAGGGTTGATATTAATAATTTGAGGTAGTAATTTACAGAAAATAAACAACTTAAAACAACCTCCCACACGATCTAGAACAACATAAAAATCAGAACCAACAAGAAGAACAAGAAACTTACTAGCGCCACGGGATTCACAACACTTGATTTGTGTTGTTTGCTCTTTGTTTGGGTCTTGGATCATGAGAGAATATTTTTAGGGTTCTAAGGTATGAATATACTGAAAAATAATGACTTAAAATAGGGTTTAGGCATCTTATATATATCCATATGCCTCAACTGCCTATGTGGGCCCCATAGAGAGCTGCTTGGTGTAGTCTTTCAAAAACGCGAATATCTCTCTACTCCAAGATCATATTGGTGAACAGTTTAATGTGTTTAAACTAGATGCATAGATATTCAATTTGGTGGGTAAATCACTCCATAATTCCAAGTAAATTGGGAGAAAAGCTTAGTAACATTTGACCTAATGTTTAAGTAAAATTGTGAACGTAAGTTGCGACAACTTTTGTCGATATTTGTTTCATAACTCGTTTTACTTCAAGACTTATGATACAGATATTATATGACTCAAATACCTTAAAACACGACCTCCTGGTAATATTAAGCACCTCTAATTTTACCCAAAAATACGGATTACAGCATCCTTAATTCGTTTAACTTCTAATACTTGTTAACCACTTTTATACACCCTTGTATCATTTAAGACCAATAGGATTAACTTCTTATCATCTCAAATATAATCTCTTCTCAGATTTATGTCGACTAACTTATGGCTTGAACTAATGTACGTGAATATAGATTGTAATACCCTCCCCTTAGGAACATTCGTCCTCGAATGTAAGGGTTATGGGGAGTCTAACTCATCGTGGATTCCGAGTTTCCCCTATAAAATGGACACTAGCAAAACATTCAAGTAGATAAACCCAATGTATGGCCTCACAAGGCTATACAAATCATTATGGATATGTACATTACCTACATATCACCATTTTGTATTAAGGAAGAGTATTTTCAAGCTATTTCTTACCTCATAGAGCCGTTTCACCTTCTAATGTGTCCCGCGTTCCCCCGGCATCCTCGTTATCTTCAATCTGGAATAGGTAAGGGTATTTAAACTTCATCTCCTATTCTGCTTCCCATGTCATTTCTTCCATATTCTTATTCCTCCACAATATTGTGACGGAAGCTACATCTTTTGTTCTCAGCTTGCAGACTTATCAATCTAATATAGCCACTGGCACTTCTTCATATGATAAAACCTTCGTAACTTGTACATATTTGATAGGACGACCCAAGAAGGGTCTCCAATACATTTCCTCAACATAGATACATGGAATACCGAGTGGAAAAGTTCTAATTCGGATGGTAATTCTAACTCATAAGCAACCTATCCAATTCATTGAAGAATTTTGTACGGCCCAATATACCGCGGACTCAACTTACCCTTCTTCCAAAATGCATTGCACCCTTCATCAACGAAATCCTAAGGAAAACCCAATCACCAACCTAAAACCCCAGATCATGATGACGGATTTTAGAATAAGAATTTTTCATGCTTTGCGTTGTCCTCACTAGTTTTTGTATCACTTTCACCTTCTCAATGACTTGGTGAATCAAATCGGCCCATATAATTTTGTTTCATCATCTTCAAACTATCCAACTGGTGATCTACATGTCCTTCCATATAGTGCCTCGTACGAAGCCATTTTAATACTAGAATGATAGCTATTATTGTAGGCAAATTCTATGAATGGCATATGGTCATCCCAATTCCCCTTGAAATATAGAACACATGCTCGTAGCATATCTTCAAGTGTCCGAATGATATGTTCAGCCTATCCGTTAGTTTGCAGATAGAATGCAGTGCTGAGATTCACTTATATGCCTACCCTTCTAAAATGACCTCCAAATGTTAGCCATCATTGAGCTCATCGGTCTGATATAATAGATACTAGCACACTATGAAACCTAAAAATCTCCTTGATATACAACTTCGCATAATCTTCAGCTGTGTAAGTTGTCTTAACTGGCAGAAAATGGGTGCATTTTGTATGTCGATTAACTATCACCTAGATGGAGTGAAACTTATGATAAGAGCGAGGTAATCCAATAATGAAGTCCATATTAATCACCTCCCAATTCCAGGTCGCAATCTCTATATTCTGAATCAATCCATAGGGTGTCTGATGCTCGATCTTTACATGTTGACAATTAGGACACTGGGTTACAAATTCTGCAATAGACTTCTTCATGTTATCCCGCCAATACTGCTCTTTAATGTCATGATACATCTTTGTCGTGGAATATAGAGATAGATGAATCTCAATCATAATCTTCTCTCGCAATCCTGCCATATTAAGCACACATAATCAGCCCTGGTATCTCAGTGCCCCATCTCCTCTGATCTCAAAAGCCATAATTTTACATTGTTGAATGCTCTCTCTCAATCATACTAAGGTAGGATCTTTATATTGTCGTGCTTTTACCTCGGCTACCAAAGATGATTCGGATGTATTCTGTACAATAACACTTCCATCATTAGAGTCTAACAATCTGATTCTCATATTGGCTAGCTGGTGATGCTCTTTAGTCAACCCAAGTCACCTCCCTCGATGTGTACTAAGCTTCCCTCTGCCATAACATTGGTTTTACCGGGATGGTACAATATCTGGACATCGTAATCTTTCAGTAATTCAAGCTAGCTATGCTGCCTCAACTTCAACTCTTTCTATTTGAAGATGTATTGTAAACTCTTGTGATCTGTGTAGATGTCAACATGGATGCCATATAAGTAGTGTTGCCATATCTCCAAAGCATATATTACTGCAACCAATTCCAAATCATGAGTCAGGTAATTTATTTTATGCTTCTTCAATTGTCTTGATGCATAAGCAATCACCTTCCACGTTGCATCAATACGCACGCCAAACCTATACTTAAGGCATCACAATATAGCATATAACCTTGTGTTCCTTTTGGGAGAGTGAGCACTGACACGGATGTCAATCGATTCTTTAGCTCCTGAAAACTACGTTCACAAGTGTCAGATCACTGCAACTTGGTAGCTTTCTGTGTTAACTTAGTCAATGGTGTTGATATAGAGGAAAACCCTTTTACAAACCTCCTATAATATCCTGCTACCCCAGGAAGCTGCGGACTTCTGATGGTGTTGTAGGTCTCGTCCAATTCTTTACTGCACCGATCTTCTGAGTGTCAACACTAATACCCTAGTCAGATATCACATGGCCAAGGAATGCTACTGAGTTCAGCTAGAATTGAATTGGTAAATGGCCCGCATGTTCCGCCTTCGAACGAGAATACACCAGAATGTCATCAACGAATACGATCACGAACACATCAAGATAGGGCATGAATACACTATTCATGAGATCCATAAAAGTTGTTGGGGCATTTGTTAGCCCGAAAGACATCAACTAGAACTTAAAATGCCCATATCTTGTCTGGAAGGCCACCCTCACCTAGTGATACCCTGAACATAAGTCAATACTGGAAAATACTTGGTTCCCTGGAGTTGGTTAAACATGTCGTCAATCCTTGGAATTAGATACTTGTTCTTTATAGTATACTTATTCAACTTTTGATAATCGATACACATCCTTAACGACATGTCTTTCTTCCGCACGAACAAGACTGGCGCACCCCAAGGTGAAGTGCTAGGCCTAATGAAGCCCTTATCCAGCAAGTCCATCAATTGTGCCTTCAACTCTTGCAACTTTGTCGGGGCTATCCTGTATGGAGGGATATAGATCGGTTGAGTGTCAGGCAACACATTAATACTAAACTCAATCTCCCTCTCAGAAAGAAGGTTTGGGAGTTCATCTGGGAAAACATCTGGAAATTCATTGACCACGGGGATTGATTGTAGAGTAGGCGGCTTTACCTTCGCATCCCTAACGCGATCGAGATGATAAATGTAACATCTTGATATCATCTTCCTTGCCTTAAGATAGGAAATAAACCTACCTTTCGGTGTAGCAATGTTCCCCTTCCATTCAATGACGGGTTCACTAGGAAATTGAAACCTAACCATGTTCGTACGACAGTCAACATTCCATAGCATGAGTCCAACCAATCCATTCCCATCATCACATCGAAATCAACCATTTCTAACTCAAATAAATTTGCCAAGGTTTAACGCCTACATATCATCACTGTGAAACCTTTATATACCCTTCTAGAAATCACCGAATCTCTTATCGGATTGGATACCACTAGTTTTTACTTATCAATTCAGGTTCCACGACAAACTTATTAGACACAAAGGGTGTAACATATGATAATGTAGATCTTGGATCAATCAGCGCATATACATCATAAGAAAACACAGACAATATACCTCTAACAACATCTGGAGATGACTCGAGATCCTGTGGACCTACTAGAGCATAGGTTTGATTTTGAGCACCACTCGAACTCGGCAGTGCACCTCTACCTCTACCATGACCTATCGATTGTTGAAAGCCCTATGCTGGAGATCGAACTGGTAGAGGAACAACCAGACACAGATTCAGTCGGCTGAGCCATACCACCACCTCATCTGTTGGGACAATCCCACATCATATGGATAGGTTGTTTGCAAGAATAGCATACATCAGAACCTCGTCTTCACAGTCTAAAGTGGGCCTTAATGCACTAATCAAAACGGGGTGTTGGGGGTTTCGTCTAACTAGTATCCATATGATACTGCGAGCCTGATGCCCGCAAAGTTTGACCTGGACCAGAATAGGTAAATCGATCATACTGAGGCCTCTAAACCCGTGGAGGAACACTAGCTATAGGGGGCGCGAAACTCCTCAAAGACTGGGGCCTGATACTGCATCTGAAGTCATCAGAATACCCTACAAATCTTGCCCTCATATGCTAGCCCCTATCTTGCTCCCTATTTGCGATGTGTTGTCGTTTATGATACTCTAGAGTCTAGTAATAAGCCTGAATATGGGAAATATCCATGCCCTCTACCAAAGAGGATGTAATCCACTCATTTATTAGATGTGGTCCTAGCCTGTTCATGAATATGTGCACCCTATCTCTCATCTCGGCCACCATATGGGGAGCATACCTTGCTAAAGAATCAAGATGTATACTATATCTCACACACTCATATTACCCTGTCAAAGGTTCAAGAACTTATCAGCTCTAGCTCATCGTATCTCAACGAGCAAGTAGTGACAAAGAAAGGCCTCAGAAATTCCTTCCACACAGCTGGATGAGCGTTCGGACCCTGGATCTCTCCCAACTATCATACCAGAAAATCACTAAATCCCATAACCAATAAGAAGCCAACTCTACTGCCTCCGTATTATTAGCGTAAATAACCCGCAGTGTACGATGAACCTGATCAATGAAATTCTGCGGGTCCTTCTTAGGGTCTGATCCAATAAACATTGGAGGGTCTAGATTAATAAAATCATGAACTCTCGCACTAACCGATTTATCAGCAGCATCAGTATTCTGCCTCTTAGCCTGAGCAGCTACCAAGCTAGCCAACAACTGCACTGCACTCTACGTATCCTAGTCTATTGTGCTAGAAGGACAAACTAGAGGTACAGGGTGCCTCCTAATATTCTCTGGAGGAGACGGAGTGGATGAGGTATGAGACGACATCTCACTCTGAGCCTCACTTTGTCCTTCTCTGGATGGAGGCACCTAACTGGTACCCTTTCCCACAACTGTATCAAGTTGTCTACTAATCTCTTACTTCCTAGTCGAAGGCATCACTGAAAGAAAACAAGGTAAATATTAGAGACGAACATCTACGACTCAACTCTACGCACTATCTAGATTCAGAAAAAATGTAACAACCCTAGATGTCATGTAGCCTCCTAATTATAAATGTGGCACATTACACATCCATTATCAAGACTCTACTAGACACAGCTCACAAATAACCCCCAGGACAGACTTACTCTGATACCAAGTTTGTCATGACCAAAACTGGAGTTGACTGGCACCCGGGCCATACCTGTCGAGCACCAACACACATTTTATCTAACCTTTCTTATTATCTATAAGGGCCGACAAGATCAATATAAATCATAGACATGAATCTTAAAAAACCAACAGTGATAGATAATTGCATGAACATATATAATATGGGCCGACAAGGCTTTTATGAAGCTATATATAAGGTACAAGCTGACAAGCTTCCATGAGAGACTATACAAAAAAAAATCAGTCAACAAGGCAATCCAAACTATACATGAGTCGACACCTGTCTATGAGCCTCTAAAGGAACATAAGTTCTGCAACATTGCTAGAACAAGGTCCCGACATACCTATAATATCTATAACAAAAATGCAGACCAAGACCACGGCAAGTCCGGAGAAGGGATCTCGCCAAAAATCGCTGAAATTGGAAGCCTGTTGTGGTGGGGGAGCTGTGTCGACCTCTCTATAAGGAACTACAGTACAATATGCAACCTTCAAAAATAAAAAAACATGTCAGTACGAATAAAGTACTGAGTATGTAAGGCAGAAAGGCATAAGTAAGAATGGTAATGTAAACAGGGATAGAGAATATACAACTTGTAACATCTAGGTACCTCTGAGGACTACTGACATGAAATGCATGACACACACACACACACACACACACACACACATATATATATATATATATATATATATATATATATATATATATATATATATATATATATATATATATACACACATAAACTTTTAAAACATATGCCTTTGTGGGCATCATCATCATCATATCATAACTGGCCATAATAGGCTTGGTAAAAATATACAAGGTCATCATAAGGCTCGGTAGAATCGTGCCCGGCCACGTGGAGCTTGGTAAAATCCAACTGATCAGTGGTTGCACAATAGGTGCCATACCCGGCCGACTATAGCGTGGCTCAGTAGAGTAAAATAGATACATATATAAAATGCAAGCTGGACTGATTGGAATCATATTTTGAACCTTTCGGAGAGGCGTAAGGTCGGTATCCTCAGTACACATTATAAGGACTAACTCTTCATCATGAAGCTTATAATAATCAGTAAGTACCCGCAACATTGATAACAAAAGAATAAGAGAAGCAACATCAACATTAATCGTTCCATAAGAAGAGAAATAATGTAGGTACTGCTAGCTTCTAAGAGTGGAGTATCTTTGGAAGCTCATTTATTACATTATGTACAATTGGAGTCGTTCAAAATAAGAAAAGGGATAGACTCGCATACCTTGTATATACTTCCCAACCTCAAGCTATGCAAATGTCACGACTCCTTAGTCTACAATAAGAGAAATGACACTATCGTTATCGTTTAAGCGTCGTAACTATTATGTATCGACCGCAACCTATTATGCGATGAAACGGACATAACCTCCCCTATTTATATGAATTCCCACAAGTTAAAACAATCACCAAACATCCAAAACAACATCAATAATAATCATATTGAGACTCCCAAAATAGTCCACCAACCAACAATAATACTAACAAGCCTTTCGATATATATCTCACAAGTTCTAGCTTCAACAACTTAGATGCAACTTGGATAATCTTAAATACATGTAGAGTAAGAGGCTCCTTACCTTTAAACAGAAAGAACAACTCCAATTTTACCTTAATTTACCATGAAATATCCCTCCAATGCTGCCACAATAACAAGGAAGCGAAACTAGCAATCAATTAGGGTTTTTCGGTACTAGAATCACTTTAGAAGTCATGAAATCACCTAGGGTTGATATTAAAAAATTGAGGGAGTAATTTACAGAACATAAACCACTTAATACAACCTACGACACGACCTGGAACAACAAAAAATTAGCAACAACAAGAAGAACAAGAAACATACTAGCGCCACGGGATTCCTGACACTTGATTTGTGTTGTTTGCTCTTTGTTTGGGTCTTGGATCATGAGAATACCTTGAGGGAATGTTTTTATGATTCTAAGGTCTGAATATACTGAAAACAAATGACTTAAAATGGGGTTGATGCATCTTATATATATCCATATCTCTCAACCGCCTATGTGAGCCCCATAGAGAGCTTTTTGGCGCAGTCTCGTAAAAATGCAAATATCTATCTACTCCGAGAAAATATTGATGAATGGTTTAATGAGTTGGAAACTAGACTCATAGATCTTCAATTTCATGGGTATATCACTCCATAATGCCAAGTAAGTTGGGAGAAAAGCTTAGTAACATTTGACCTAAAGTTTAAGTGAAATTGTGAACGTAAGTTTCGACAACTTGTGTCGACTTTTGTTTCATAACTCGTTTGACTTCAAGACTTATGATACGGATATTATATAACTCAAAAACCTTAAAACATGAACTCTTGGGAATATTAAGCACCTCTAGTTTTACCCAAAAATACTGGTTACAACATCCTTGATTCGTTTAACTTTTAATACTTGTAAACCACTCTTATACACCCTTGTATCATTTAAGACCAATAGGATTAACTTCTTATCATCTTAAAGATTATAACGACTCGACCTGTCATTTTGAGCTCCGGTGCGTCATTCAGCAGTTTGAGGCCATGAGCAGCTTCATCTCAGGTATATTGACTTGAGTGTGTGGTCAGAATTTAAATTCAGGGAGTTTGGAGTCAAATCTAAATAGAAATTCTCATTTTGAAAGCTTAAAATTGAAGAAATGAACTAGGATTGGAATTTTGAGTAAAGACCTCGGAATTGGGATCCGAAGGTTCCAGCAGGTTCGTATGATGATTTCGTACTTGGGCGTATGCCCGGATCGGGTTTTGGATAACCCCGGAGCGTTTTGGCACCTATTGTGGAAGATAGCATTTTAGAAGAAATTGCATCAGTTTGGCTTAAAATGCATTTCAGTGTTATTGATGTCCGTTTGGAATTCCGAGACTGGGAGTAGCTCCGTATGGAGATTATGGATTTGGGAGCGCGATCGAAAGTAAATTCGGAGGTCCGTAGGTCATTTTGGAGCCGTTTGGCTAAATATAGATATTTGAAGGTTTTTGAGAAAATTCGACCGGAAGTGGAAATTTTGATATCGGGGTCGGAATGCGATTCCGAAAGTTGGGGAAAGTCCGTAATGTCGAATGTGACTTGTGTGCAAAATTTGAAGTCATTCCTGAATGATTTTGGTAAGGTTTGAGACACTTAGTATCTTTTAAGGAAGCTTAAGTTGGAAAAGTCAATCGGATATTGACTTATGTGTTAGAGCACTCGAAATGCGAATTTTATGATTCGGATAGCTTTGTTAGGTGATTTTGGACTTAGGAGTGTGTCCGGAATATTTTTGTGATGACCGGTGTAGAATTAAGCTTGAATCGGCAAAGTTAGTATTTTGGCGAATTCCGGTTGATAGGTAAGATTTTGATCTGAGGATCGGAATGGAATTCCGAGAGTTGTTGTAGCTTCGTTATATCATTTTGGACTTGTCTGCAAAATTTGAGATCATTCGGACTAGTTTTGACGTGTTTCGACATCGAATGTGAAAATTTGAAGTTTCAAAGTTCATAGGCTTGAATCCGTGGTGAATTTAGTATTTTCCGTTGTTTTTGGTGATTCGAAGGAACAACTAAGTTTGTGTCATATCATAGGACTTGTTAGTATACTTTGTTGGGATCCCATGAGGCTCGGACAAATTTTGGAAGAGTTTGCTGAAGGATTTTGCCGTTTTGAGCATAAATGTAATGATCTAAAGGTTCATTTTTAGTTCTAGAGATCCAAATTTGATTCCGAGACTTCCTGAATTTTGATAATGAATTATAGGACCGATCTGGAAATTTTGGTCTAATTTCATCAAGTCGCGATTAAGTTTTTGACGCGAAACATGAGTAATTGTTTAACAAGCGAAATGGATATCGCACTGGGCAAATGAGCTCCGAATTGAGTTTTGATTGAAGGGTTGTGTTCGTATTATTATTTGTGACTCATAGGAACAAAAATCGTCTAATTCCGAGTTCGTATGATGGAGTTAGAGCCATTTTAGTGAAAAATGGCTGTGCTGCAATTTAAATTGGCTGCTGGTGCATTTTTTTAGCAGCAGTGAACAATAACCCGCGCGTGAACAGTACCATGCGGGTGAACAGTAATTGCGAAAAATCTGGATAGTGAGTTTATATCCGATTTTGGGTTATTTTTCCACCATTTTCAGTCATTTTGAGAGCTTTTGGACGGGGATTGAAGGGAGTTTCAACTGAGATCGATTGGAGGTAAGTTTTATGAGTTAAATACATGATTTTATTGAAGAATCATCCTTGAAATCCATGAAAACATAGCCAAATTATAAGAAATTAGGGCTTGAGATTGAAATTCTAAAATGAAGATTTGAGGGGTCATTTGAACTCCGATTTTGGTAAATTTTATATGTACGGACTCGTGGCGAGACGAGGAATCCGGTGATGTGACTTTCGTAATTTTTCGAGAAGTGGGACCGGAGCTCGGGTTTTGCAAATTTCGTGATTTTCGATATTTTTCGAGTCTTTTCGATTGGGTTATATTCCCTTAGCCTATTGTAATATATTCCTTGTGGTTTTGGCAAGATTCGACGCGCGAGGAGGTCGATTCGAAAGGAAAGGGCATCGTGGAGTAGACTTTTGGCCATCTTGAGGTGAGTAATAGATGTAAATGCTGTTCTGAGAGTTTGAAACCCCGGACTTTCACATCGTAACGCTATATTGAGGCGTGACACGCACTCCATGGCGAGTGCGGGGTCGGATACTATTGGGGATTGTGACTTGGTCCATCCCGTGTGATGTTTATACTATACTGGTGATTGATACACATACTTCATTGATATTACTGGGCTTGATGCCATGTTTGGGGCCTTGTGCCGATTTGTAAAATCCTTCGAGGATTGATATTACTGCTTAGCATGATTTGCATATCATTTAATTTCAGTCCAAGGTTTTAAATGTTGTTTTGCAAACTCAGCCATAATTCTAAGTGTTGAAAACTTAAATGATATTTTTAAATGTATTCCGGGCTGGGAACTTCTGTTTTGTAAATGCCCAAGGGGCTTATTATATTATTTTCTGGACTGATTATAAAGTGACTTGAAACAGTGGTAACAATGACACTGTGTGATATACTTGAAACAGTGGTAACAATGACACTGTGTGATATACTTGAAACAGTGGTAACAATGACACTGTGTGATATACTTGAAATAGTGGTAACAATGACACTGGATGATATACTTGAACAGTGGTAACAATGGCACTGTATGATATAAATTGGTCAGGTAACAATGGCTGACCGGTCAGGTAACAATGACTGACCAAGATATTGCGCTTGGGCTGTAGGAGCCCCTCCGGAGTCTGTACACACCCCCAGTGAGCGCCGTCGACGATAAATAAATATGGATGGCTCGGGCTGCACGCCGCAGTGGGTACTGGAATGTACCATCATATGCATTGCATTGCATTCATGTATTTGTATTTATACTGGTGTTTAGCTGCTCAGTTCCATATGTTGCTGTATATTCGGATTGTAGCTTACTTTGTGTATTTACTGGATTTTCTTATCTTCGGACTGTAGTTACTTTTATTACTCACTGGGTCGGAGTACTCACTTTACTCCCTGCACCTTGTGTGCAGATCCAGGGCAGTCTCAGGCTCAGTAGATCCAGTTGATCAGCAGATCCAGCCTCTGGGAGTATCGAGGTAGCTGCACGGCGTTCGCAGCCATTGATCTTCTCCCTCCTATCCTATCTCTTTATTTCCGCATTATCGGACTTTGGATATACCGTGTATTAGGATGATATTCTGTATTCTAGAGGCTCAGATTCGTGACACCGGGTCCTAGTGAGATTATATTGTGTATTTTGTTAAAATCTTCAGTACTTTAATCTTGCTTAATTGATATTTCTTTCCGCTATTTTTGATAAATTGGGTTAAGTGTTGAATAATGGTCGGGCTTGCCTAGTAGTGTGCTGGGTGCCATCACGACCGGGATTTGGGTCGTGACAAGTTGGTATCAGAGCCTAGGTTACTTGGTCTCGCGAGTCATGAGTCAGTTTAGTAGAGTTTCGCGGATCGGTACGGAGACGTCTGTGCTTATCCTCGAGAGGCTGCCGAACCTTTAGGAAAACTTCACATTCTTGAATTCTTATCGTGCGTCCTTGATTCAGCTTGAAAAGAAACTTTTGAAATTCCTTCCGCGTGATCGTATGCACCAACGGGCGCAGTATCATATGTGTCTCGATGGCTTTTGATTCCCCGATCGAGGGGCGAGGTGTAATCTCTGTGAGTTTGAAGTTAGACCAATCTGGAGGACTTGAGGCCAAATCTTTGCCAATGGCTTGAGCACCGAGCTGCTGATTTTGTGAGCAAGTGTTTTGAACTCATATGTTCATTATTGTCCTTGTTAGCCGGAATGGCGGTTGGATATCCACGTGATGAGTATGTTAGTGTTGCGAGGTGTATTTGTACGACTTGGTAGTGGCGAAGAAGCCTACTGGATAGTAGATGAACTGTTAAGTGATTCGTTTCTTATTGTGATTTGTTGAGTAGCCCGAGTTATGGGCGCGTGAAGAATATTTTTCGTGTCTCCTAGTTAGATAAGTCTGGGAGCTGAGATCGCTTCCGTAAATGTATTATGACGAAATCGTTGAGTCAAGGAGACCACCTTGAAGGTCGAAAATATTAAAGGAAGAATATGTTCCTACTTGGTTGAATAGCCCAATAATGGAGGGTTGAAGGGTATTTTCTATGTGTTATGATTCAAATAGGTGCAACGCATGTCCATGTATCAATTTAGATTTATGTAATTGATATGCATTGTGATGCTTTGTCAAGTTGTGGATGTGTTGTTAGGATGGTTTTGGTGATTCTCTGGCAGGTGGATAGGACTAATTACAAAGGAGGCTCTGCCGAAATTTTTGAAAAAAAAAAAATGGTCGCCTAGAGAGTAGGCTTAACTTTTGTGTGAGTAAATGCAAGAATTTCAGAAGAGTTAAAATTCCAGATGATTCGTGTTTCCACGAGCTTATGATGGAGTGAGTTTAATCTCACCATGATATTAGGACAGCAATAGAGTATATGTGTTGTGATCTATGGCTTCGAGCCAAGTTGGGGAGCTTGCTGTTGATTAGCTGATTGCACGGTTTATTACCTGCATGAATTCTGGTTATTGGTGTATTGGTGGGTTATTGCAGCTACGGAAAAGGACCATGAGTGGTAATTTGAGTAAATGAATTGTTGGATGCATGCTATGGTTAGCCTTATTGGCTCATGTTCAGACTTGAGGGAAGATTCATGATTTATGCCTCGTATAGGTGCAGGCTTCGAGGGAAGTGATCCCTCTAGGTGCTTTATCGAGAGGGTATTCATATGTTATAAAATTCAGTAGAGTTGGTTGCATTCGGGGCCAAGTCAGAGCTGGGTGGCTCTCAATAGCGGTCCTAGTTAATTCAAGAGGTAAAGTGTGGTGCCTAATGATTTTGAGTCTATAAGTACGGTTAAGAGTCAAGCTTTTGAAGCAGCTTATGAAGAAAGGCACAGAATGTTCTATGATGTTTTGACTTGCGGTGTAGCATTTGAGAGACATGAAATGGTCATGGTATTTGAGACAGCATGGTCTCGTGATTTAAGGTCACTCGGGGTGAGTTTGGTTGAAATAAGTTAGGTGTTAAAGGGAGATATTATTATTTCTAAGGCAATCAAGGATAAATTGGAAGGAAGTAGATTGATTAGCCATAGTTGAGTTGGTATACTGGTGTCAGTGATCGGTTCGTTCAGCGTGATCGAGTTATGCATGTGAGGCTTGTCGGCCGCAGTGATTGATGTTATTCTGAAGCATTCTTTTGTTAGGGCCTATTATGAGTAGGCGGATCCCAGAAAGTGTTATGGTGGCTTGGACAACTACTTAGAGATTGGCATATTCGACGATTATGAGGATTCGCCTGTATGCTGCTATAGTTCTCCTGAAGTGAGTTAAATGGAAAGTCTTATGTGATGAAGTATTAGCCTATCGGCGGTTCCAGAGTTGTGATGGAAATCGCGTCTATCGTATATTGGCACGTGAGGTGCAGTGAGTGGTATGGAATTTGAAGTAAGGACCAAGGTTGCAGTTTGGTCAATGACTGTGATGTCACGATCTCGGATGAGCAGTATATGAGTTTCAGTGTTTTGAGTAAGATGGGTATTGACGTCAGTATCACCTGAGGTCGGTGTTCTGTGAGAAAGGCTTTGCATCCTGGTTAGGGATTCTTGATCGCTTTTCAGCGTTAGTGCAGCCGGTGGTTTGGATGTGCAGACCCGTTAATTATTTCGGAAGATGGTGGGAGCTTGTCCCACAGGAATATTGTATAAGTGTGACATGTAGTCACTTGATTAATTAGAAATTTAAACCAAGTATGAGGATTTTGGTAATATCATCCATTTGAGAATTTATGCCTGGAGGGCACTCTGTTTATTGGGTTATGGACCTGTGAAAGATTATTGGCCTAGCTTGGCACGATCAGGATCGACTTGAGGTCGGTGGATAGATTTAAATGTGGAAGTGAGCCTTACGTCAGGCCAGTTGTGTTTATTTCAGCAATGCGCTCTTTATGGAAGGATAGTCACGGTCTTATTTCGTAGTCAGTTAATTCATGTAAAGATATATTGCACCGTATGAGTTGTGAGACGGCTTGGTAAATTCCTTATGTGTTGAGGTTCCGCTCAGCAGTGATGTTATATAAGCAGGATGAGACTTAGATCATGTATCGCACCTCAGTTGTGCTTGAGTTTGTAGCCTATAGCACTATATGTTTCCTTGGGAATGATATTATGCACCTTAGTGTGTTTATGACCGATATTCGGTATTTTGATATGATGAGCTATTCAGCTCGACGTATATCTCCTTATGTGAGTTCTATATGTGGATCGGGTGGCACACTGCCATGGGTATGTTGTTTGGATCGGGTTGCACGCCACAACAGTGTGATGTTCAGTTCAGTGCCCATATTTGCTTTTGTGTGTTCTGTTTCCCTGTTTTCTGAGGAAGTCTATGTTAGTGTGCGAGTTGAGTAGTTCCTTCTAGAGTTCGCCTTCCTTTTGTATCGCGTTCGAATTGATAGCATACTGGCACATTGTGGCGTCTTGTGGGATTTTTGATTATGTCTGAGGTGGCTTATTGCCTGAGCAGTTCGTACTGGGTGAGACGAGGTTACTAGATTTGGGGTCAGTGCAAACTGATTATATGAAGTATATTATAGAGCAAAGATCATTCTTTGGTTTGGGACAAGGTAATGGAACTTGTCAGGAGTGTAGATCCAATGAATTGTTGATTCAGCAGTTGGTTGTGAATTTCGGCACATCTCTTCAGTCGTATCGGTGTTGGAAAAAAAACTAGAGCAAGACCTGTGTAGATCATGAGATGCAATGGGAGCATCAGATTCGTGAAATTTCGACTGTTATGTTTAAAGAATGTTATTGTGGTTCTATGAGTAAAGTGATGCAAAGTGTGAATTCAGCAAAGTTATGCAGTCATGTTTGGGTACAACGTGTGGAGATTGATATGGTGGTCGTATGATGGAAACAGGCTTGGCAGGGAAATTCAGGATGTTGGAATTGGGCCTAATGGCTTATTTGCTTGAATAAATAAGTATATCTACAGAATTATCGAGCTAATGTGCTCAACGGAGTAGTGGTAGCATGGGAAGGTGCATGATGTGTTAAACAAGTGATTTCAGACTACTTCAGTGTAGTTCTCAGCACGTTCGAGGACGAACGTATGTTTAAGTGGGGGAGATTGTAACGACCCGATCGGTCGTTTTGAGCTCCGGCGCGTCATTCAGCAGTTTGAGGCCATGAGCAGCTTCATCTCAGGTATATTGACTTGAGTGTATGGTCAGAATTAAAATTCAGGAAGTTTGGAGTCAAATCTAAATGGAAATTCTCATTTTGAAAGCTTAAAATTGAAGAAATGAACTAGGATTGGAATTTTGAGTAAAAGACCTCGGAATTGGGATTCGAAGGTTCCAGCAGGTTCGTATGATGATTTCGTACTTGGGCGTATGTCCGGATCGGGTTTTGGATAACCCGAGAGCGTTTTGGCGCCTATTGTGGAAGATAGCATTTTAGAAGAAATTGCATCAGTTTGGCTTAAAATGCATTTCAGTGTTATTGATGTCCGTTTGGAATTCCGAGACTGGGAGTAGCTCCGTATGGTGATTCTGGATTTGGGAGCGCGATCGGAAGTGAATTCGGAGGTCCGTAGGTCATTTTGGAGCCGTTTGGCTAAATATAGAAATTTGAAGGTTTTTGAGAAAATTCGACCGGAAGTGGAAATTTTAATATCGGGGTCGGAATGCGATTCCGAAAGTTGGGGCAAGTCCGTAATGTCGAATGTGACTTGTGTGCAAAATTTGAAGTCATTCCTGAATGATTTTGGTAAGGTTTGAGACACTTAGTCTCTTTTAAGGAAGCTTAAGTTGGAAAAGTCAACCGGATATTGACTTATGTGTTAGAGCGCTCGAAATGCAAATTTTATGGTTCGGATAGCTTTGTTAGGTGATTTGGGACTTTGGAGTGTGTCCGGAATATTTTTGTGATGACCAGTGTAGAATTAAGCTTGAATCGGCAAAGTTAGTATTTTGGCAAATTCCGGTTGATAGGTAAGATTTTGATCCGAGGCTCGGAATGGAATTCCGAGAGTTGTTGTAGCTTCGTTATGTCATTTTGGACTTTTCTGCAAAATTTGAGATCATTCGGACTAGTTTTGACGTGTTTCGACATCGAATGTGAAAATTTGAAGTTTCAAAGTTCATAGGCTTGAATCTGTGGTGAATTTAGTATTTTTGCGTTGTTTTTGGTGATTCGAAGGAACAACTAAGTTTGTGTCATATTATGGGACTTGTTAGTATACTTTGTTGGGATCCCATGAGGCTCGGACAAATTTTGGAAGAGTTTTTGGAAGATTTTTGTCGTTTTGAGCATAAATGTAATGATCTAAAGGTTCATTTTTAGTTCTAGAGATCCAAATTTGATTCCGAGACTTCCGGAATTTTGATAATGAATTATAGGACTGATCTGGAAATTTTGGTCTAATTTCATCAAGTCGCGATTAGGTTTTTGACGCGAAACATGAGTAATTGTTTAACGAGCGAAATGGATATCGCACTGGGCAAATGAGCTCTGAATTGAGTTTCGATTGAAGAGTTGTGTTCGTATTATTATTTGTGACTCATAGGAACAAGAATCGTCTAATTCCGAGTCCGTATGATGGAGTTAGAGCCATTTTAGTGAAAAATGGTTGTACTGCAATTTAAATTAGCTGCTGGTGCATTTTTTTAGCAGCAGTGAACAGTAACCCGCGCATGAACAGTACCGCGCGGGTGAACAGTAATTGCGAAAAATCTGGGCAGTGAGTTTATATCCGATTTTGTGTCATTTTTCCACCATTTTCAGTCATTTTGAGAGCTTTTGGACGGGGATTGAAGAGAGTTTCAACTGAGATCGATTGGAGGTAAGTTTTATGAGTTAAATATATGATTTTATTGAAGAATCATCCTTGAAATCCATGAAAACATAGCCAAATTATAAGAAATTAGGGCTTGAGATTGAAATTCTAAAATGAAGATTTGAGGGGTCATTTGAACTCCGATTTTGGTAAATTTTATATGTACGGACTCGTGGCGAGACGAGGAATCCGGTGATGTGACTTTCGTAATTTTTCGAGAAGTGGGCCCGGGGCTCGGGTTTTGCAATATTCGTGATTTTCGATATTTTTAGAGTCTTTTCGATTGGGTTATATTCCCTTAGCCTATTGTAATATATTCCTTGTGGTTTTGGCAAGATTCGACGCGCGAGGAGGTCGATTCGAAAGGAAAGGGCATCGCGGAGTAGACTTTTGGCCATCTTGAGGTGAGTAATAGATGTAAATGTTGTTCTGAGGGTTTGAAACCCCGGACTTTCACATCGTAACGCTATATTGAGGCGTGACACGCACTCCATGGCGAGTGCGGGGTCGGATACTATTGGGGATTGTGACTTGGTCCATCCCGTGTGATGTTTATACTATACTGGTGATTGATACACATACTTCATTGATATTACTGGGCTTGATGCCATGTTTGGGGCCTTGTGCCGATTTGTAAAATCCTTCGAGGATTGATATTACTGCTTAGCATGATTTGCATATCATTTAATTTCAGTCCAAGGTTTTAAATGCTGTTTTGCAAACTCAGCCATAATTCTAAGTGTTGAAAACTTAAATGATATTTTTAAATGTATTCCGGGCTGGGAACTTCTGTTTTGTAAATGCCCAAGGGGCTTATTATATTATTTTCTGGACTGATTATAAAGTGACTTGAAACAGTGGTAACAATGACACTGTGTGATATACTTGAAACAGTGGTAACAATGACACTGTGTGATATACTTGAAACAGTGGTAACAATGACACTGTGTGATATACTTGAAATAGTGGTAACAATGACACTGGATGATATACTTGAACAGTGGTAACAATGGCACTGTATGATATAAATTGGTCAGGTAACAATGGCTGACCGGTCAGGTAACAATGACTGACCAAGATATTGCGCTTGGGCTGTAGGAGCCCCTCCGGAGTCTGTACACACCCCCAGTGAGCGCCGTCGACGATAAATAAATATGGATGGCTCGGGCTGCACGCCGCAGTGGGTACTGGAATGTACCATCATATGCATTGCATTGCATTCATGTATTTGTATTTATACTGGTGTTTAGCTGCTCAGTTCCATATGTTGCTGTATATTCGGATTGTAGCTTACTTTGTGTATTTACTGGATTTTCTTATCTTCGGACTGTAGTTACTTTTATTACTCACTGGGTCGGAGTACTCACTTTACTCCCTGCACCTTGTGTGCAGATCCAGGGCAGTCTCAGGCTCAGTAGATCCAGTTGATCAGCAGATCCAGCCTCTGGGAGTATCGAGGTAGCTGCACGGCGTTCGCAGCCATTGATCTTCTCCCTCCTATCCTATCTCTTTATTTCCGCATTATCGGACTTTGGATATACCGTGTATTAGGATGATATTCTGTATTCTAGAGGCTCAGATTCGTGACACCGGGTCCTAATGAGATTATATTGTGTATTTTGTTAAAATCTTCAGTACTTTAATCTTGCTTAATTGATATTTCTTTCCGCTATTTTTGATAAATTGGGTTAAGTGTTGAATAATGGTCGGGTTTGCCTAGTAGTGTGCTGGGCGCCATCACGACCGGGATTTGGGTCGTGACAAAGATAATATATTCTCGGATGTACGTTGACTAACTTACGGTTTCAACTAACATACGTGAATATGGGTTGTAATAAATGGCTTTGTTCAATTACCGATAATCTATACATATCCTTATCGAACCATCCTTCTTCTTCACAGACAACACTGGCGCACCCTAGGGGGAGACACTAGGCCTAATGAATCCTTTATTAAGAAAATCCTGCAACAGATCCTTCAGTTCTTTCAACTCAAGTGGGGACATACAGTATGGTGGAATAGATATGGGCTGAGTGCCTGGAGCTAAGGTAATACAGAAGTCAATATCTCTGTATGTGGCATCCCTGACATATTTGCAGGACACACTAGAAACTCACGGGCAACTAGTACTGAACCCGTGGAAGAAACCTTCACGCTAGGATCACGGATATAGGCCAAATATTCTAGACATCCCTTCTCAACCATACGTTGAGCCTTCACATATGAAATAACCCCGCTGGTAGAATGGCCAGGAGTCCCCCTCCACTCTAATTGGGGCAAACCCGGCATGGCTAAAGTCACCATCTGGCATGATAGTCCAATATAGCCTGATAGGGTGACAACCAAATCCATGCCTAAAATAACATCAAATTCCACCATATCAAGAAGTAGGAGATCTACAATAGTCTCAAGGCTCCCGATGGAAACCACACATGAGTGATAAACACGATCTACAATAATAGAATCTCCCACAGGCGTGGACACATGTATAAGAGCACTCAAACAATTACGAGGCATAATCAGATATGAAGCAAAATAGGATGACATGTAGGAATAAGTAGAGACCGGATGAAATAGAGCAGAAGTATGGTAAACTGAAACAATACCTGTGATGATGGCGTAAGATGACTCGGCCTTAAGTATAGTTGGAAATGCATAAAAATGGGTCTAGGCCCCACCACTTTGACCTCCGCCCCTCGAATAACCTCTAGCTGGCTGGCCTCCGCCTCTAATGGCATGACCTCTACCTCTAGTAACCTGACCCCCCATCTCTAGCTGGCTGTGCGGGTGGTGGAGCAACAGGTACCAGCATAATGGCATGAGAACCCTGATGAGATCTGATGCTCGTCAATCTAGGGCAATACCTCCTGATTTTACCTATGCCCCCACAACTAATTGTACTCCTTCGGCTGTTGGGGTTGCTGAAGCTGAGACTGAGACTGACGGCCTAGATATCCAGTATAGTAACTCTGAAGCGGTGGTGCAACGAAAGAAGCTGAAGGTGCACTGAATGCTGGATGCTCAAGATGAGACCCATAAGAACCATGACCGCCCAAAGCACCGTGGGCTACCTGAAGAGCTGACAAAATCATCCTAGGAGGATGGCCTCTACCAAAAGAACCTCTACCTCGAGATGAGGCACCACTGAAGCTACCGAAATGATGGGGAATCTTCTTAGATGTCTCCCCTCTATTGTGACAACGAACCATCTCGATCCGTCTAGCAATCTCTGTGATCTTCTGGAAAGAAATATCATCTCCCAACTCCTTGGCCATCTAAAGCCTGATGTCGAAGGTAAGACCATCAATAAACCTCCTCACTCTCTCTCTCTCTATCTGTGGGAATCAAAATAGCTACATGATTAGCTAGGTCCACAAATCTGGTCTTGTGAGCATGTGATTTTAGTCCTATACGAAATACTCCTATAAAATCAAAGAAAATAGATTTTTTCCAATTCTTTGCCATTTTATAGGATTTTGTAGGATTTTATTAAGTGTTTGCATTTTTGTGCACGTTTAATTTTGTTAGAATCATAAAAAATATCAAAAATACCATGCATTGAATTTAGATTTTGTTTTTATATTTTTAGGATTAATTAGTTAATTATTTATTTTATTAAAAATTAAAAATCACAAAAAATTGCTCACTTTTACATTTTTTTGTTTTTAATTTTAGATTAGTGATTTTTATCTTTTAATTTAGGATCAAGTAATTGTTATAAATATTATAATAGATAATTAGCTTAATTTTACAATTTAGATAAATTTAGGAATTTGATTTAGGATTTTTAATTTAAGAAAAAACAAAGAAAAAGGAAATAAGAAAAGGAATTGAAAATAAGGGATTTAATTGAAAACTGGCCCAATTAATTAACCCATGATCTGCCCACAACCCAGACCCAAAACCAAACATACCCGGTCCAGGCCCCCCCTTCCAATTAACCCAAACGACCCCGTTTCTGCTCCCTTTCATCACAATCATTGGATCATTGTGATCCAACTGCTCGGAACTAACTTACCCACCCCTATAAAATTGTCCTAACAACACCCACATACCCCTCAAACCCCGGTCATTTCCCCGTCTCCCTCACTCTGAAGCAAACCCTAGCTGCCTAAAAAAACCCTGCCACCTCCGCCGTTGACCACCCGCTGGAAATCGCCTCACGGTGGCTCTGGTGCTCCAAACCCTACCAAGTTGACACCATACAATCACCTTCCCATCACATTTCCAAATCCCCAAACTAATTCCTTCGAATCTTTCTCAAATTGCTCAAATTTTGGATCTGAGAACTAAACCCTAACTTTTTCTTTGTCAACTTTCGGTCAATTTCTGGGCTATTTGCACCTAAAACGTCCATTTGTCGACTGTTTCTTATTGAGAACAGTCGATTAATAGTCGTCCAAGTTCCTTTTATCCCCTTTGAAACCTGTCCGAAGTTCTGATGGATTCCAAATTCGAAGTGAAATCTTGGTAATCTCTTTTTTTCTTTCTTTTGTTTGTTTATCTCCTTCATCTGTTTTCTTTCTTTAGTTGTTTGTCTAAGGTCAATACAACTCTAGGTTTTCTTTTCTTTTGACTGTTTTTGTTCGTTCTTTTGATTAATCATAGCGTATTTAGATTTATTCATCTAAAGTTAATTTTACATAGGTTTATGCCTAATTAAGGTTTTTGGTGAATCGATTATTCTGTCTTTGCTTTGTTTAACTGTTCCTCTCCCGTATTTTGTAATTAGATTTACATGTGTTAATTAAGTTAATTAATCTATTTTGATTCATACACTGATTAGTTCAACTTCTAGGATTTCTTTGTGGTTTTTCTCATAATGTTGGTTTGATTACTATGTAGATGCTTTAATTGTTTAAGTCTAGTTTTGTTTAAGTTAATTAGATAAAACACTTTTATTTAGTGATTAGGTTAGTCTTAGTTTGAGTTGCATCATTTTTTATTCTATTGGCCTTTTAATTTGCATTCTGATCTTTTGATCGACTTTTGTTCTTGTTTGCCTTAGTCTATAAATCATTAGAACTTATAGGGACCTAATTGAACAAAAAGAAACTTAAGACAATTTTTAGAAAATATCTAGGAAGAGGAAGTTTCTAAAAATGGTACAACTGTCCTAGCTGTTACAAAAAATGTTAAAATAGGATAAGGAGGACAGATGTATTGTACTATTTTCAGACTTTAGGATAAGGAATATTCCCAAAATATACCCTCCCTAGGCAGCCTATATATGTAGGCTATTTCATTCTGAAAAGGACATACAATCATCAGCATTTTGTGCACAAAAAGGTTCTGAAAACACAAAGATATATTGCTTTGAAAAATACATGTTGATTCCTAAAATACCAAGATGGATACAAAAACACTATAAAAATTGGTTTCTTTTAGCTGTGGATTTTTTCTGGAAAAAACTGGTTTCTTTAGCTGTTGGTTTGCTGGGTAAAACTAGTTGGGTTTTGCTGATTTCTGGTTGGTATTTCTGAGTTACTGTTGTTGTCTGGTTGTTGTTGGGTTAAGCTCCAAATCACTTCTATTTATTGACATTTTCTTGGTCCATTTGTTGTTGATTTTGGATCACTATTAGGTATGTAATCACACCCTATATTGAATGAATTCTCTTGTTCAAATCTGATCTTAATACCTATTTTTGCCTTGAGAATTTTATCTGATGTTCTAAGTATGGCACTTGTGTGAACTATCTCACTGTCTACCTTCTTTCAAGCATGATCGTTCATCCTAAGCAAACCATGCTAACATTATCTGTTTTCCTCTTGATTCATTTAACATATAACTAAGTTTGTTTCTCTTCTCTCGTGTACTGTTTGTTTTTTAGGTAATATAGCATCAGTAAGTTTGCAAAAATATGTGTAATGAATGAGCTTTCATGTGATACTTGGCTGTTTTGGTATGAATGTAGTGGATTTGACTGTTTGAACATGGATTTTCAATTGTTAAAGTGGTCTCCTTTCTCTTTTTCTGATTGTTTTATCATTTAAGTCAAAGATACACTAGTCAATGGATCTCAATGAAAACTGAAACCTGCACTTTATCTTTGTTGTTTTTGTATGTGAGTGGCAATTAAGGCCAAGCACTCTCAGTGCTGGAGTTTGAAATGCTGACTTGTGAGAAACAACTCTATAGCTGATTTCTTGCAAGTTGTAAGCTGGTTTGAAGGATTTGGTGGCAGTAGAAAGGATTGGACTTAGGAAGAATTTTGCTCTTTACTTTAATAATTTTCCTTTCTTTTCTTCTTTAGATGCTTAGCTATACTTAGAAATATATTTTAAATTCATGGACTTTCGATAGTAAAAATGCACTGTTAGAATTTTTTTTTTTGGTTTCAAGTTTTATTGAGTTTGATTATTAATTAGGTTCACAATAGTAGAATTTCTTTTGTAATAAATACAGCTTATTACTGCAGAATGTAGCACAAGTTGGGCCAGACTTGAAACAAGGCACAATGTGGGAATCACCTGAGCAAGTCTGGGCCAAGGCGAATGAGCCTCGGGGTTAAACCCAGCAATTTTGATTTTTTTATTATGGATGTCCTTTGTGAATAACAGTATAAATATATGCTCTCCTTTATCTTGCAAATCATATGATTAATTTTCAGACTGGAACTGTGTTTTAAACTTTAAATTTTGTTTCTACTTAAACAGCGAATTAAAAAATATAATTGTTATAAATGCGCAAGTATGGTTAAAAGTAGAGGTGGATAGGCCTAGCTAGAAAATATGGGTCAACTGGGCCCGCCTAAATATAAGACCAATCTGGGCTGTTTAAAATCAGACTTAACAAGAATCCTTGAGCCTCTTCACTTCTGGGCCAAGCTCCAGCCCAATAGAACTCTGAAATGGTTGGTTATCTTTAAATAAATGAGTAATGGGCGCACTGATAACCCAAATCTCTTTCCAGCAATGATTAAAAGCTTAGCTTCTAGCCTTAAGTTTTTTCATGACTAAAAGCTTCTTAGTGAACTTCAAATTAGGTTGAAATATGAGTAATCCTTAGTTTTGCTTAGGGAATACAAACCTTTTAAAATAAATCGAGGTGTGCCATACACAAATAAAAATCCATAAACTATGGCCCTCACATTAATATTAACTTAGTATAGAAAACACCCTTGAACATTCGTAGCTTACTTTAGGCGCGTTTTATAATAAATCATTGTAGCTATGCGTATGGTTCCCCTGGCATAGTCATGATGCCTAATTCCCAAAATCGGGGGTGCATTCATGTAACCCGATCACAACAACTTCGAACAATAATAAATATAAACATGTCGCAAATCGGGGGTGCATTTTATGTAGCGTGGTTTGCGGTGTGTTCCAAAACGGTAAGTGTACGACAATCGTAACTTGTTCAAGAAATAATTCCATAAATCCTAAAAAGCGGTTATAATTAATTAAAAGCGGTTATAAACTTAAAAATACACTAGGTTTAAAACATGTATTAATCAGATAATTAAGCCAATATTAATAGTTAAGCGACCGTGCTCGAACCACGGAACTCGGGAATGTATAACGCCTTCTCCCCGGTTAACAGAATTCCTTATCTACAATTTCTAGTTCGCAGACTTTTAAATAAAGTCAAATTTCCTCGATTTGGGATTTAAAAATAAACCGGTGAATTGGGACACCATAAAATATCCCAAGTGGCGACTCTAAAAAAAATAAATTAAATAATATCATTTAGAATAATGTCACTTTAATTAGAAAAACTCCCTTATATATATCCTCGGGTGGGTAAAAAGAAGGTGTGACAGCTCTGGCGACTCTGCTGGGGATCATAACCCAGAACTTTTGGTTCAAGGTTCAAGAATTCGAGCTTAGAATAACTGTTATACTTGGTTTTATTTATTATCTGATTTTTACATGTTTGAGACTAATGTGCTAAATGCCGCTTTTTACCGCTTTGATATTGTTTGGACTGTATATAAACTATTACGAAACTCTTCTTCTCTCTGAGTCTTCTAAATCATCTAGGAAGTGTGCACCTCATGTGACTTCTTTTCTGTTAGAGTCATATCCCAATTTTAGAATGAGGTTCGGACAAGTTGCAAAGCCGGTGAAGCTTTTGTATTCCCGGTACGTTGCCCCCCCCCCTGGCTCGAGCTGTCCGCTTGGGTAAGCCAGGTTTCGAACAATACACCCGGGTTTTTAAACCTAGAATAACATAGCCTCATGTCGGAACCCTAGTAGAAATGTTTGTTTGCATTACGTGCATTTGACTTTGGGGACTCAACACATGGGTTGGGTCCATCTAGGACAGGTGTACCCGAAATAAAAAGACCATCATGATGCATTTTACTTGCTACTTGTACACTTATTTGCTTCAGATTGCATGTTGACTGGCTTCTAGAATAAGGGAGAAAAGTTGGAAAAATCAAATTGAGGTATGAGAGAGATAATTACCCGTCTTTGAAAAGTCTGTTGTCCAAAATATACCGAAACTCTGTCAAAATTTAGAAACAAAAAGAGAGAGAAAAGGAAAAGAGAAAAGGGAAAAAAATTCAAAAAAATATTTCATGTTTTTCTGTTGCATCAAAATTGCCCGAACTACGCAAAGTTTGATTCTCACCGGATGTGGGATACGTAGGCAACCCTCATCGGGTCCAACCCCATTTTTGCCAAAAAAAACAAAATCTGAAATGTTGTCATTTTTGTCATGAATAAAGTTAGGTGATGCCATTTTTGTCTAAATAGCCAAAAATATCCCAAAAGGGCGCCAGCCACCTATGGTCTTTTTTCAAAATTTTGACCAATTAACAAACACAACCCTAAAATCTTCTTTCCTGAGGTGCTGAAGGGCCGTATTTGCAAAGGTGTTTTTTTTTTGAATTGCAATTTTGAAAAATTGATAATTTTGTTTTTAGTCAAAATAAATCGTGGTCTTTTAAAATCGATCACTTTAAATAAATGTGCAGGATGAGCACTATTGAAAATGAACCTTTCAAAGTTCTAGAGAAAATCCCCCTAGAACTTCATATGTGGTGGAATGACCTAGGGGAAGTCAGCAGAGGTGCTGCGATAAAAGCTTTGGGTGGTCTCATTAGTCTTTTGAAGATTAAACTGAGGTTGGATATAATTGAAGCTTTAATACCTTTTTGGGACCCGACACATAATATGTTCCATTTCTCGGATTTTGAGCTAACCCCTACACTTGAGGAAATAGCGGGCTATGTTGGCCTTAGTGGGAATCTCAGGAACCGGTACCCAGTGGCGCCAAGAGCGGTAACTCCTCACAAGTTTTTGGACCTTCTGAGTATCAGTTGGGAAATCAAAGATGGAAATTTGGCTGAGGGATTTTGCACATTCTACTTCATGTACCGTCGTTATGGGGATCCCCACGGTTTTGAGGCTCCAGATACCAGTCTAACTCATTTAGGGAACAAAGGCAAATGGAAAGCACATCGGAGACTGTCCTTCATAGTGGCATTCTTAGGCACCTTAATCTGCCCGAGGAAGGATGGACATTTAGAGTTAGGGTTTGTAATAATGGCCGACTTCATGATTAAAAAGGCTAATGGCACTATTGTACCGATGATCCTAGCAGAGATTTATTGAGCTCTAACTGTTTGCCGAGCGGGGGGAAATATTTTGAGGCTTGCAACATGCTTTTACAACTTTGGATGGAAGAACACCTTTGCCATCGTCCGGGGTACATGAACTATGGTATGATCGGTCTTAACTGCATTGAAGAACATGAAAAACAAGTAGAGGGTCAAGAGTTTTCAGAAGGTACGGAGGCATGGTTTGCACATTTGAGTTCTTTGACTGCAAGCGAAATTGAGTGGACATTCGGTTGGCTCCCAGTCACTGAAGTCATTTATATGTCGGCCAAAGTGTGGTTTCTTCTATTAATGGGTCTTTGGAGTATTCAACCGTATGCTCCACACAGGGTTCTGCGCCAGCTAGGCAGGTACCAAACTATCCCTCATGATGAAGATTTGAGTAGACAAGTCATTGAACTAGGTCCAAAAGCTACATTCCTGGAAGATAAGGTTCGCCAGATTTGGCATCAGTGTAGGTTTCTGGAGCCACATACTCGGGTACGGGATTTGTCCAAGGGTGAGTTAGAGCCTAGTTACACGGCCTGGTATGGAAAAGGGGTCCAAGTCAATCAAGAGCCTGAGTGGCCCGCCAAAAGGCCCCACGTCCAACAGTTCACTGATGGGGCGCAAGAACAATAGGATTGGTTAGCAAAAGAGAAAGGCTATAGGGCCACGATAAGCAAATTGGAGGGGCAAATCAGAGATCTTAAATTTGATAGTAGTGTATAGGCTGGTGCTGATGAAGGGAGAAGAAAAAGCTGGCCCAAGAAAACAAAGCCCTTCGAGCCCAGATCTAAAGAATGAAGATAGCTGCTAAGAATCCGGAAAGGAGCCCAACGGATGAAAGACTCATAAATGGTCTTAGGAGGAAAATATGTGAGTACGGGAATGATTTGGAAAAATCTGAAGGTAGTCTGGCAAGAGCTCGGGCACAGTTGACAAAGAATGCAGAGGGACGGGCAGAGTTTGTTCGGCAATTAAAAGGGAAATATGATAGAGAAGTCGCAAACCTGGAGAAAAAGCTAACTACCCTCGAGAATGAAATGGCTAAACAAACAAAGAACTTTAAGGCAGAGAGGGGACATTGGTATGCATTGATGGCCCGATTGGAGGAGGACATGCAACAATTGCAGGAGCAAAGCCATAATGACACCCATGTTTTGGAAGCTAGATCTCAACAAATTGTGCGCCTGCTCCAAGAAAAAGGCATCATTAGAAAGAGGATTAGAGGAATTGCTGACTACATCATCATGAAATGCCATGAGTGTGAGGACCTGACTAGATCCACCTTCTTCGCTATAGTGATGACCTTTGTTCGTCAAATAATGGATGACCTGGATTGCCTTCAAGGAGATCTTGCACGTAGGCCCGTGGCGAGACCGACTGATGTCCCACGGGCCCTTGGAGTAGTTTTGGAAGCACTTATGTATTCTTGATTTTCTTTTCGAACCTGTATTTCAGTTTCCATTTCTAGAGTCTGTTTTTAGTTTTTCAATTCTTAGAAAGCTATGATGGAGTCATTGTAATAGAAAAATTAGAAGTTTTAATGAAAAATTTGAAAAACCCAAAATTGTTTCTTTCTTTTATTTCTACATTTATTCCTTGAAATATATGATGATCTGATTCACGCGGCGTCGTGATACGTAGGTAATCCCCATTGTATCCGGCCTTGGTTTTAAATAACTCAAATAAAAGAGAAAATGACAAAAGGAGAAAACCAAAACAAGAAAAAGAGAGAAAAAAAGGAAAACAAGAAAAAAGAGAAAACAAGAATAAGAATAAGAGAGAAAACAGTGAGAGAGTACAAAGAAAAGGGAGAAAATAATGAAAAGCGCCGAAAGAAAAGAAAGATCGGGGAGATAAACAAAAAGTCGGATGAGACACACAACCGTTGCAAAACATGTAGAAACACATTTAACTGTATAGGTGCATCACATCCCCAAATGTGTGAATTCCTATGTGTTAATTATCTCAAACTAACTGGTTTGTTACGTCTACTGTTGAGATTAGGTTCTGTTTTTAAGGTGGTTTGTTTTGTGGTAACCTAGCTTCGCATCCTTACTTTACAATATCTAAAGGAAGTGTCGAAATATAGTGAGATAGTCATCAACCAAAAGTTCACATCCCAGATGATAGCCCGATATCGGTTATCCCAACTTCAGAGTCAGCGACTGCTGAAGAGAATAGGGCACTGCACCTCCGCATGTTGGATATGTGGGACTCTTGGTCCAACGATAGATAGCAGCCTAGTGCAATACCTGGTTTCCCCGAGCTACTTTCCAGAGCAAGTGGAACTTCCAACATCCCAATAAATTACCTGAATACCCCACTCAGATACCCCACCATCTCAGCCCATTTCGCTGGAATGCCTTTTGAGGTTCGCCCCTAGGCATTGATTTCGGGAGTGGCTTCTAACATATTCACCGCACCACCAACCTCGGCTACAGCACAACCAACTTTGCCCATGCCAAGATTTGAGCCATCATCCTTTACTTTCCAAGTACCACCTTTTCCATCGGACACAACTCGTTTCACCACCAATTCTTACCCTCAACAACCTCGGTATGAGTTTACTGCGGGACAAGAGAGAACTACAAAGAATCCCGAGCAAGAGGAAATCAATCGAAAAATGAAAAGCATGGAACAAAGCCTCAAGAATATATAAGGCTTAAGTGGCCAGAAGAGCGTGTGAGCACGTGATTTTTGTTTCGCACGACAATCGCTCCAAAAGGAAATAAAAAATAATAATTGGCCCTGCTGTACAAATTTTGGATTTCTGTGCGGCACCTTGTTGATTTATTTGTGACTTCGGCCCATTTTTATTTATTTACTTTATTAAAACAAAATTCAAAAAAAATATATGTGTCCTGCATAATTCGAACCATAATCCGGTCGTTGAATAGAAAATCACGAATAGGCATCTTCGTCCGTGATTTTATTTTGTTTGACTTTACCTGTTTTGAAATATTTTAGTGTGTGTGCAAATAATTGTATTGAGTGTGTGTTTAATTTTAATTTGATTTTTTGGCTTAGTTTTGTTTTAAAATAAATAAGAAAAAAAAAGAGAAAAAAATATATTGAAAGGACCCCTTCCCTCCCGGACTTGGGCCAATTTTAACAAAATTGGCCCAAACAAACAGCCCAAAACCCAGGCCTGCCCGGTCCAACACCACCTGATGCCCAGAGAATCCAAACGACGTCGTTTTGGTACAGGTTGATCTGGGCCGTTGATCTCAAATTGATCAACGGCCAAGATCAATTCCCCATAACCCACCAATAAACCCGACCCGTCTCACCCGGACCGACCCCAACCCTTTACCCTTAAAACGACACCGTTCCACTTAAGCTATCAGATCCAGACCGTAGATCTAGATTGATCTAACGGTCGAGATCAATCCACCCATTAACTATATAAGGCCATAATCCTACCCTGCCCCCCTATCTGAACCCCAACCTTCGTCCCCAAACAAACAGCCCTAAAACCCTAGCCGCCCCTGCGTGCTTTCGCCATGAAAGCCGGCGGCATGGATGCCGGTGACCTTCCCCTTAACACCCTAGAATCCCATTGCCTTCCTGAACATGAATCCATTAACCCTGTAATCGAATCCCTCCCCACCTTCTCGAATCTTCATTTGAAGATTCGAGTCGAAACTCGATCTACACAGTTTAACCCCAGCTTCACACCAGATACTCCCCAGACCCCTCTCGTGACCAAACCATACTTGGTTTGGTCCGAATCTGACCAGGGAAGCCTGAATCCCAGATCTAAGTTTTGAAAATTTTGTGTTCCTCCGTCATTTGGTTCAACCAAAGAGATTAAGGTATAATGGACTTTAATCAAAGTGTTTCTCATCTGAGAAACACTTCGTTTAAAGTCCGTTCAGCCTTAAGAAAGGCCTGACCAAGTCCGAGTCAAGGTCTTGATTTTCAAGGTTTAAGGTGAGTTCTTTCTTTTCTTTATTTGTTTTGGTTCGTTTGATTGTTGTAAGGGTCTGTTCGTTTTATGTCATTGACTTCTATCAACTGTGCTTCAACCGTTTTGCCTGAACTTCTGTTTGTTTGTCTAAAATCCCCCCCTCCTGTTCTGATAAGACATATGTATTTGTTGTACAATAATTGAGCTTCAAATGTTGACTGAGCAATTAGTTCCTCGAGTACCACTTTGCTCAGTCAGTATAATTCGAATTATGGGTCGATACTGTTAAATGTCGGATTTTTGGTTACGATTGTGTATGTTAATGCTAATATAGTCGAGTCGACATGTGTCGTCAATTAATTTCAACTGTCCGAACAATAACAAATCGATTTACTTCTGCTAAGCATTTGTTGAGTCAATTAAGAACCAGTTTTTGTTTACTTATAGTTGTTTGAATTAAACAGTAATGTAAAAAGATTTGTTTGGTTTAAATTCTGAATTGGAAGGCATGTGCACTCGTGCACAGCATGTGCATTAGTGCACCTCATGTGCTTTGTGCACAGCCTGTGGCCTGCATAAAGGCCTTTGTTAAGTTTTAAACAATTTGACAGCATATGCTGTCAGATACATTCCAATGCCCATACTTGGCTTTAGTTTAAAGAAGTATTTAAAGATTTTAAAAGTGAAGTCTGCCAGAGAATGTTGATGGGGTTTAATACTTAATTAGCTAAAGTTTGGAATTAAAAATGGAAGGCACATGGGAGGGGTACTGGGATATTCTGAAAACAGGTTGTTGAAAGAGATAGTTTTTGAGGTTTATAAAGGCATGGACATACAGAATTAGGGGACAGACATTGAACCTTAGGAGCTGAAGAGGAAAAAAACACAAACATATATAGAGAGAGGTTAAGGGATAGAAACTATACAACCAACAATCAGAAACTTTTTCCTCCTATTATTATTGGTTTTCAGTTGCTCAACTTGTTGAAACCCATTCTGATTCTTTGAAATTCCAGTTGTGTCTATTAGTCGAGTGTTTTTCATTGGTTTACTACTAGTTTGGTCTGTCTGGAGTTCTGATTCTACTCCACTGGGTGTTGCTGTTATTTGGCTATTGCTTTCTATTGGCCATAGTTGCATCTCTGCACTCAAGCTTGTTTCTTGCTGTATTGTTTTGCCTGCTGCTATTATGCCCTGCTGCTACTGATAATGCTGTGATTGCTGCTGCATTTTGTTGTCATTGTACTCTGCTGACTGCCCCTTTGCTTCAATTGTCAAATATTTCCAGGTACACAACCTCTGAAACCTTGAATTGTTGAAAGTTTGAAGTTGAAGCAGAAATAAAGAAAACGAACAGTTGTTCATGTTATAACGTTGGTGTTAAAAATAGGTCGAATGTTAGTTGGGATTGTATTTTACTGCAAACTGCAAATACTTTGTATAAACTAGCATACATTCTGTTTGAGATGGACTGTTAGATAGCACTGTTCAATAGTAATGACAATATGATATAGACAGCATGTTTGATTTAGTATACATTCAGTTCAGTATAACGCTGTTTGGTTTAGTTACGACTGTATAACATAGAGTCATGGCAAGCACTTGTATGTATTTTTGCCTAGACCACTGAATTGACAAATCTGTGGTATTAGGTCTGGGATAGATGAATCCCAAACAAACTCTCATGCAGTCATATTAAGAGTCTGACTATGAATGCCAGTTCGCTTGTCAGTTTATTTGTTCCAATGCAGGATCGATATCGGGTTTCGGTACAGATTCTTTGTTTCAAAATAATGTGATGATTGTTGAGAGAAACTAATAGTCATTTTGAATTCAATTAGTAGTAATTTTCCTAATAAACAGCCGATTTCGTTTATCAATTTCAAATAGTTTAGAGTGTTAAAGTAGAACTGGGAGGTCGTTAAACATAAGTCAATATATGTTGTCAGTTTGTTTGCAATCTCACTTAGCCAATTAATAAGCGTATTCACTCGATGAAGACAAAGCATGAGGTAATCCTCACCTCGTAAACAATCAATCAGGTAATCAAACAAGTTTAAGTTCGGCATCATCCTTCTCTTTAAAGATAAACGTAGTAGAAATGTAGCTACTGTAGGATACCCTTTCTAAAATAATGAGACGAGCCTCGCCGAATAAAAATGCAAATTGCGGGGCCCTCAATAATTGATCATGATAAATACTTAGAATTTGGGACGGACTGTTTAGTGAATTCCACCGCCGTCCCCAAAGATAATAACGCGTTTAGATTCTTTAGGCGCGACTTTAAGTAAATTATATTCTTAAGATCGGGTGCACATTGATGTGACCCAAATCCAAGTCTCAACGGAGTCAAAATGTGTTAACAACTACGGGCGCATTGATTGTGACGTGGTTCGAGACGCATTTTCACGACGTTGCAATTCTATAAAATAAATGATAATAATAAAAGCGGTTTAAACTTAATAAAAGCACGTAAGTCATAACATGTATTTAAATCAGATATTTAGCCATTATAACAATTTAAGCGACCGTGCTAGAACCACGGGATTCGAGGGTGCCTAACACCTTCCCTCGGGTCAACAGAATTCCTTACTTAGAATTTCTGGTTCGCAGACTTCATTTGGAAAAGTCGAAAATTTCCTCGATTTGGGATTCAAGATAAACCGGTGACTTGGGACACCAAAAGCTAAACCTTTCCCAAGTGGCGACTCTGAATTAAATAAATAATCCCATTTCGAATATTGTCACTTAAATTGGAAAAACTCCACCCGCGCATCTTACCCCTCGGGGCGGGGCGCGCAAAAAGGAGGTGTGACAGCTCTGGCGACTCTGCTGGGGATTGTGACCCAGAACCACTGGTTCAGGGTCCAAGAATTCGAGCTTAGAATAATTGTTATATCTGGCTTATTATCTGATCTTTATTACATGTTTTGCATAAAAGTGCTAAATGTTGTCTTTTACCGCTTTTGATATTATCTGAACTGTATATAAACTGTGCCGAAACCTTTCTTTTCTTACCTCCGGGGAGAAGCTCGCTGGTCGAGACTCCCTATTCTGTTAGTGTCAATACCCGAAATAAGAAAGAGGTCGGACAAGTTACAAAGCCGGACGATCTCGCGGGTCCCCGGTACGTAGCCCCCTCCTCGACTCGAGTTGTCCGCTCGGGTACACAGTCTAGAGCAAATACCAAGGTTTAAACCTAGTATAACGAAACTTCATGCCGGATCCCTAGTAGGAACGCTTATTTGCATCATATTGCATTTGACTTAGGGGACTCAACACAGGGGTTGGGTCCGTCTAGGACAGGCAACCTGAAATGGAAAAGACCATCATGCTGCATTCCTATCTGTGTTGTGCATTTATTTGCTTCGGTTCCGCATGTCGACCGGTTCTTAAAAAAAGGGAAAATAGCAGCGTAGGGGAGATAATTACTTAGTTTTGGAAAACAAAACCAATGTCCAAGTAGTGTCAAAACCTCGCCGGAATTTTTCTAAAAAAAACTGTTTTGTTTATTGAGACTTGTTAAAAAAATATATATATATAAAAATTTTCTTTTATCACTTTCAAAAATCAAAAAAAAAAAGAAGAAAAGGTATTTCTTTTAAAAGTAAAAAAAACAAAAAAAAAATCGAAAATTCATAATTTAAAAATGTGTTTTTTCTTTTGTAGTACCCCTTTTACGAATTCAGACTAATAGTCCAAATTTTTTCTAAAAAAAAAATATAAAATAATATTTCTTTTCTAAAAAAAAATAGTTCCTTTAATCTTTATCTCTTTTCAAAAACAAAAAAAAATATATAAAAAATACGTATTCCTGATTTCTAGGTTTATTCGATTTTTCCTATTTTTACAATATTCCCGAACTACGCCGGTTTGATTCTCACCGGATGTGAGATACGTAGGCAACCCCTCGTCGGGTTCAACCCCCATTTTGCTAAAATAGCCAAAATCAAAAAATATGTTTCAAATTTTTAAAGAGTCATAAATAAGTCAGGTGATGCTGTTTTGTCATAAATAGCCGAATGTTCCCGAAAGGGACGCCGGAAGGCTAACTTTGCATAAACAGCCACCTTTGGGTCATTTTTAAGGTTTAGTCCAGTTGACCCACACAACCTTAAAATCTTCGTCACCTAGACGTTGAAAGGTCGTATTAGCAATATTGAGTTTCCTAATTTTTTTTTTTTTTTTAAAAAAAACGATAAAAAAAAAGTCGTAAATGAATAGGGTGACGCTGTTTTGACATGAATAGCCGAATGTTCCCGAAAGGGACGCCGGAAGGCTGACTTTGCATAAATGGCCACTTTTGGGTTTTGTTTATCATTTTTAGACCCACACAGCCTTAAAATCTTCGTCCCCGAAGTGCTTAAAGGCCGTGTTCAAAGCTTGGTCCCCTCTGTAAAATATTTTGAGTCAGTCATTTTTGTTAAAATCACCTTAATAAATGTGCAGGATGAGCACGATGCAAAATGAACATTTTTCAATAATGACCAAAATCCCTGTCAAGTTACGGCTATGGTGGAATGATCTAGGTGTTGAAGGGCAAAATGAGGTTAAGAAATATCTGAAAGGTCTTGTGGGTTTGTTGGAAATCCAGCCTCGGGGAGATATCATAAGAGCTTTGGCTACCTATTGGGACCCGGCGCACAATGTTTTCCATTTCTCTGACTTTGAGCTCACCCCAACTTTGGAAGAAATGGCCGGATACATCGGGAATACTGAACTTCCTTTGAGGGAAAAATACTTGGTCGCCCCGAGAGTCGTCACGGTACATCGGTTCCTAGATTCATTGAAAATACCTAGAACAGTCCACAACCCGGATCTAGCAGTCGGATTCTGTACTCCATACTTCATATATGATAGGTACGGTCATGAGGGGGATTCAATAATCCAATCAACAAACTGTGCAGCAAAGGAGTTCGTCAGAAGTGGGACGAGCACAGACGGGTAGCATTCATGATGATGTTCCTGGGCCTTCTGGTATTTCCAAGGAAAGATGGAAACATTGATTTGAAGATATCTGGGGTCGTCAGCACTTTACTCACGCAAAGTGACAGTACTCTCGCGCCTATGGTGGTATCCGACATCTTTCGAGCTCTCACAGCTTGTAAAGCTGGGGGAAATTTCTTCGAAGGTTGTAACTTGCTCCTACAGATATGGATGACCGAGCACCTCTGCCATCATTCCGAGATTTTGAGCCATGGTTCCCCGGAAAAGACCCGCATAGAAGAATCTTACACGAGAACCAAAGAGATCAGTTTGCCCTAAGGAGTCCTGGCATGGACCTCGTTCTTTCAAACTCTTACGGCCAGCCAAATACAATGGACGTTGGGATGGTTGCCTGTTGATGAGATCCTATATATGTCTGCAGCTAAAATTCATTTCTTACTGATGGGGCTTAAGAGCATTCAACCTTACGCACCCTGCCGAGTTTTAAGACAGTTCGGAAGATACCAGACAGTACCTCATGAGGAAGATCTAAGCACTCAAGCAGTTGAGATAAGTCCTAACGGACAGTTCCCGGAAGCAAAGATTCGCCAAATCTGGAATGAAGGTCAATATTTGAAATCAGATACTTGCGTGCGGGATCGAGCCAAAGGAGAAACGGCGCCAGGTTACCTTGCATGGTACAGAAGGGAACTCGAACATGAAAGGCCAGCTAAGAGACCCCACATCCGGAATTTTACCGAATCATCACAAAAGCAGTGGGATTGGTTAGCAAAAGAAAGAGGCTATTGCGCTGAAATCAGCAGGTTAAAGCAACAAGTGGAAAACTTGAAATATGAACACAACGTGCAAGTTGCTACCGATCTGGGAGAGCGGAACAGGCTGATTCAAGAAAATGAAAAGCTCAGAGCCTAGATCAAACAGATAAGGTTGGATGCAGATAAACAGCCAAGGCGTCGATCAGACGAGCACCTGATAAAAAGGCTAAAAAGCGAGATCAGAGAGTGGCAAGATGGTTTGGAGAAATCTGAAAACGTCATAGCAGAGCTCAAAGCACAGTGGGATACAAGAACAGATAAGCATCGCAGATACCTGAATCAATTGGAAGGCGACCACGAGAAGACTGTTGTTAAGATAAAGAGAGAGATGGCAGCACTTGAGATCAAAGCAGCTAGTCAGGCCAAGGATTTCCAAATTGAGAGTAGATACTGGTATGACTCAATAGCCCAGATGAAGCTGGAAGTACGGCGATTGGAGCATCAGCATATACAGGATATTCAAGTATTCAAGATATGCAGCGATCAGATAAAACGCCTACTCATAGAAAAGAAGCAAACCAGAGATAGGATCAAAGCCATTGCCCATGCCATCACCAGACGATGTCTGCGATGTGAGAACATGTCCAGTGTTACCTTCCCCTCGGCAGTAATGGTTTATGTCAAGCAGACTATGCATGAGCTGGAGCAACTTGAGAGGGATTTCACGCCTAGGACCGCGGCAAGGCCGAATGATGCCCCGCGGACACCAATTTGCAAAACCATAATGCACTCATAAGTCAAGCCCGTATCTTAGCGTCTTCTGTTTGTTTTTCCATCAGGGTGATTTTTTTTTAGTCTATTTTTAAGTCTAGGTTTATTTTTTCAAAGTTTGATTTTTGCAGAATGTAGTTTGTAATAGACTGCTTCAATAATAAAGAGTTTGCTTCTTTCACGCTCATTTGTGTTTTTCGAACTACGTAATGATCTGATTCACGTAGGCATCGTGATACGTAGGCAATCCTCATCGGATCCGGTCGCATTTCTTTTACTGCAAAATAAAAAAAACAAAAAGAAAAAAACAAAAGAAAAAAAAAAGGAAAAGGAAAGAAAGGAAAAACTAATAAAAGGAAAAACGCCGGAATGACGCATGCTCTCGTAGCAAACATATAGTAATCCACTTAACTGTATAGGTGCATCATGCCCAACGTGAGATTAACTATCTGTTATTTGCTACAAATTAACCGTGCGTTTGTCGTTGAGTATTTCCAGGGTTTTGAAAGGACGGTTGGTTTGGTGAAAGTCTGGCCTCGCACTCATATTTCACGAGGTCAAGGAGAAGTGTTCAACTACCTGTTGTTAGGGCCAGAAGCAGTACTCACACTTACTTCACCAGGTCAAAAGGAAGTGTGGAAATGTCTTCAGAAATTCCATTGCAAACGATCCCTGTTTCTGAGGAAAGCTCAATCTCAGCCGTCCTCACACCTGAATCCGCAACCGCGGAGGAAAATAGAATCCTACGGCTCCGCATGTTGGAAATGCTGGACGACTGGAACAATGGGAAAGAACCGCCAAGTGTCGTCCCCGGATTCCCTGAATTATTCTCCAGGTCAAGTGGGACTTCTAATGTCCCCATAAATTACCCTGCTACCCCATTCGGGTACCCAGCCACCTCGGCCTTCTCTGCTGGATCGCCTTCTGAGCTTCATCCCCGAATGTCGGCCACTGATGCAAGCATGAACATCTTTACTGCATCGCCTTGCCCGGTTACAGCACAGCCCACCACGTACAAGCCAAGCTTTGACTCATCCTCTTTTACATTCCAAGCACCGTCATTCTCAATGGAACCAACTAGGTTCGCTACCAGTACTAATCCTCTACCGCCTCAGTGCGAGCTTGTACCAGGGCAGGATCAGAACCCCAGAGTTGTAGAACAAAATGAGATGGCCAAAAGGATGAGAAGCCTTGAGCAAAGTCTGAAGAATATGCAAGGATTGAGCGGGCAAAAGAGCGTCTCTTACGCCGACCTATGCATGTTTCCTCACGTACACCTGCCAACGGGTTTCAAGACCCCCAAGTTTGAGAAATACGATGGGCACGGTGACCCCATTGCACATCTTAAGAAATACTGCAACCAATTGCGGGGAGCCGGCGGAAAAGAAGAACTGCTAATGGCATACTTTGGGGAAAGTTTAGTAGGGATAGCTTCGGAATGGTATATGGATCAGGAAATGTCCCGATGGCATATATGGGATGATCTCGCCAGAGATTTTGTAAAACAATTCCAGTATAACATCGACATTGCGCCAGACCGAAACTCTCTGTCGAATTTGAAGAAGAAGCCTTCGGAAAGCTTTAGAGAGTATGCTATTAAGTGGCGTGAACAGGCGTCGAGAGTGAAGCCTCCCATGGATGAAGTGGAAATGGTCACTACCTTTCTCCAGGCTCAAGAGTCTGACTATTTCCAGAACATGATGTCGGCCATGGGTAAGCCATTCGCGGAAGCGATCAAGATTGGAGAGATGGTGGAAAATGGGTTGAAAACGGGAAGGATTTTGAGTCAAGCAGCCATAAGGGCAACCTCCCAGGCCGTCCAAAGCGGGTCTGGAGGAACGACAAGGGGGAAGAAGAAGGAAGAAACGACTATGGCAGCCTCTGAAGCAAGGGAGTATCGTCATCCCAGGCCCCATTTTCCGGAAAGAGCCCCACAACACTACTACCCCCACTCAAATTTGGCATATGCTCATCAACCTTATATGGTCATGAATGCCCAACCTTATAACCATCCACCACAACAAGCCAACCGAGGCCCAGCTCCACCTCCCAGAAATCAGCCTCCTTACCGCAACCACTATAACCCACAACCCCCGCAGAATAACTACCGCCCCCAAGAGCCACCTCGACGTCGGACTTTCACGTCCATCGGTGAGCCATACTCAACTTTATTCCCAAAGTTGGTCCAGTTGGGTTTCTTGCAACCCATCCCTCAAACAAGGCAAAACCCGACATCTCCTTCTTACAAAGCCGGAGTCAGATGCGCCTATCATTCAGGGGCCGAGGGACATGATACAAACGACTGCTGGTCATTGAAAAGAGTGGTCGAAAATTTGATAGAGCAGGGGAAAATAGTGCTAAGGGACGAGGAGATCCCGAATGTAACAAACAATCCATTGCCCGCTCACAATAATGGGCCGCTGATCGGCATGATTTGTGAAGACAAAGAGTTCGATCCTGCTTTGAAAGCCATAATTGCCATTGTCGACACGGGGAAGAGGCCTGAAATAGACCAAAAATCAGAAAAGGGGGAGGAGGCCAAGGTTGCAGAGAGCAAGTCTGAAAAGAAGGTGGAAAAGAAAGTGGTACCAGCAAAGGGCGGCGAGGTCAAGCTAGGAAGACGCAGAAATCCGGGATCAAAAAGACAAAACCTATGTACGTGCCAAAAGGGGCCTATGTGGTCCGGGGGATGATTCAACCACCTCGGCTAAATGAGCCAGTGGTTATCGGACGCGTGCCACAAAAGCCAATGACCAACCTGTCCACAGTGTCGTGGAATTATCAAAAGACTTTGGTAATGTACAAAGGAAAAGAGGTCATGGGAGAACTTCCAGAAAATATTTCCATTGGAAGGTACGCAAATACCCAAGAACTGAATAATGCCACACAAAGGCGCTTTCCTCCAAAGAAGCCTGTGAGTGTTGAAGAGGCGGAAGTGTTCTTCCAACAAATGAAGATGCCGGATTACGAAGTGATAGATCAGCTGCACAAGCACCCTGAGCAGGTGTCCATGCTATCATTATTGATAAGGTCGGCCGAGCATCAAAAGATCTTACTGAAGACCCTGAATGAGGCATATGTGCCGGTTGAAACCTCGGTTGAGCAATTAGAGCGGATGACAGAAAGATTCTTCGCCGTCAACCAAATCTCCTTCAGCAAGAACGATATACCCCCGGAAGGAGCAGCACACAACAAGGCTTTGCATTTAACAGTCAAATGCGAGGACTACTATGTCAAGCGGGTAATGTTGGATGGAGGTTCAGACGTTGACATTTGCCCGCTCTCCACGCTACAGAGAATGGAAATTGGGACCGGAAGAATCCGACCCAACAATGTCTGTGTAAGAGCTTTCGATGGCATCAAGAGAGATACCATGGGAGAAATAGACCTGTTGTTGGTCATAGGACCAGTCGAATTCCGAGTAACCTTCCAGGTGATCGACATGGACACATCCTACAATTTTCTCCTTGGTAGACCTTGGATCCATGCGGCAGGAGCCGTGCCTTCCACTCTTCACCAGATGGTGAAGTTCGAGTACGAAGACCAAGAGATCGTGGTCCATGGGGAAGACGAACATGCCATTTATCGGGACCCATCCATCCCGTATCTTGAACCGAGAGAAGGGAGCGAACATACGGTCTATCAAGCTTTCGAGGTGGTACTGGCAGAGCAGCACGAAGAGGGAGTACCTTGCCCCCAGCCTTTCTTGTCTAACGCTTCGGTTATGGTGGCCAAAGAGATGATCCGACACGGATTTAGGCCGGGGAAGGGGCTTGGACGAACCCTTCAGGGAATGACAGAACCCATTACTTTACCAGTCATCAAGAAACCTTTTGGACTAGGTTTCAAACCTACTCCAGCAGACGAAAAATGGGCAAAGAAAAGGAGAAATGAGGGCTGGAAGTTGCCTCAACCACTGCCGGATTTATATGCGACTTTCGTCAGGCCAAGGTACGCTGAAGAAGAAGATGATGAGGTCTTCACAGCTGAGGAAATCGAGGAAATATGTGGGGCTATGAGAGAAATGCTCTACGAGGTCCACATGGTTCAACCAGGTGAAGGCACAAGCACTGCTGAGATGTTGTACATGGGACCGAACGCCCAACTTCAAAACTGGAAGGCCACGCCATTCCCGACTAGACGGAAGTCCGGGTAGACCTGCCCTGCCACCTTTCCTGTATCACAAGTTATCCCCGGGACATAACTTGAACGTTTTCTTCTTTTCGATTGTTGTTTGAATTCCTAGTTGTAAACATTGTTGTCTTCCAACTTTCCAAAAGAAATATACAAAAATACAAAAAAAAAAGAATCATCATTGCTTTCCTATTCTTTCTTTTGTTCTGATTTTTATTACTTTTCCTCTTATCTTCCTTTTCAGTCCTAATAATGCGGCTTTAAATATGACATGCTTGCGGACTTCACGCCCAGATCACAATGAGCTATTTAACTGCGAATTAATGAACCCAGAACCAGAATATGATGCGGAAGAGGCTTTTAGGGAGATAAACCGAGAGTTGGAATATTTCGAGAATAAACCTAAGCCAAATCTGAATGACACTGAACCGGTAAACTTAGGAACCCCGGAAGAAGTCCGGGAGACCAAGATAAGCATTCACACGGACAAGAAAACGCGAGAGGCGATAATTCAACTTCTTCTTGAATTCAAAGACGTGTTTGCCTGGTCATATGATGACATGCCGGGACTAGGTGTCGATCTAGTGGTTCACAAATTGCCAATTCATCCTGATTGTCCTCCAGTTCAACAAAAGCAACGAAAGTTCAAAACTGAGATCAGTGACAAGATTAAGGAGGAGATCACCAAACAACTGAAAACGGGAGTGATCCGGGTAGTCCAATATACAACATGGCTGGCGAATGTGGTTCCAGTACCGAAAAAGGACGGGAAAACTCGGGTATGTGTAGATTACCGAGATCTGAACAGAGCAAGTCCTAAAGATAATTTCCCGCTGCCTAACATCCACATCCTCGTTGATAATTGCGCCAAACACGAGATACAGTCCTTCGTAGATTGTTACGCTGGATATCATCAGGTGCTGATGGATGAAGAGGACGCCGAGAAAACCGCTTTCACCACGCCTTGGGGCACCTACTGTTATCGGGTCATGCCATTTGGTCTAAAGAATGCTGGGGCTACTTACATGAGGGCCATGACCGCCATTTTCCATGACATGATGCATCAGGAAATAGAGGTGTACGTGGACGATGTAATAGTCAAGTCCAGGACGCAGGATAATCACATCCAAGACTTGAGGAAATTCTTCGAGAGGCTAAGGAAGTATGACTTGAAGCTAAATCCAGCCAAATGCGCTTTCGGAGTTCCGTCGGGTAAACTTTTGGGTTTCATCGTAAGCAGGAGAGGTATCGAGCTAGATCCGACTAAGATAAAATCTATCAAAGATCTACCTCCCCCGAGAACGAAGAAAGACGTGATGAGTCTTTTGGGCAGGCTGAACTACATCAGTCGATTTATTGCCCAGCTGACAAGCACGTGTGAGCCCATATTCAAGCTGTTAAGGAAAGATGCGTCGATTAAGTGGACAACGGAGTGTCAAGAAGCCTTTGATAAAGTCAAAGAATACCTTTCGAATCCCCCAGTCTTGGTCCCTCCAGAACCAGGAAGGCCACTTTTCTTGTATCTGACAGTCTTGGAGAACTCTTTCGGCTGCGTCCTCGGGCAACACGACGTAACCGGAAAGAAGGAGCAAGCAATCTACTACTTGAGCAAGAAATTCACCGGCTACGAGGCCAAATACACTCTGCTGGAAAGGACATGCTGCGCTCTCACATGGGTTGCTCAAAAGCTGAGACATTATCTCCAAGCCCACACTACATTCCTCATAAGCAGGTTGGATCCCTTGAAGTATATATTTCAGAAACCAATGCCTACTGGGAGACTGGCTAAATGGCAAATCTTGCTTACGGAATTCGACATAGTTTATGTCACTCGCACGGCAATGAAAGCCCAGGCGTTAGCAGATCATTTGGCCGAAAACCCGGTCGATGAGGAATACCAGCCATTAGATACCTACTTTCCAGATGAAGAGGTAAACACCGTAGAAGTGATCTCGGAGGAAGCTCATGTTTGGAAGATGTTCTTTGACGGAGCCGTGAACGCCAAGGGTATAGGGATTGGGGCAATTTTGATCTCGCCTTCCGGTCAGCATTATCCCGCCACAGCTAGACTGCGTTTCTTTTGCACAAACAATACAGCTGAATATGAAGCCTGCATTATGGGCATGCATATGGCAATCGATCAGGATGTCAAAGACTTACTGATTATGGGAGATTCTGACCTGATCATCCGGCAAGTTCAAGGCGAGTGGGAAACTCGGGATGTCAAACTTATCCCATACCGACAACATGTGGAGGACCTCAGCAAGCGCTTTACCTCAATAGAGTTCAGGTATATTCCGAGGTGTCACAATGAACTGGCAGATGCACTTGCTACTCTGGCTTCTATGCTACCCTACCCGGGCAACGCCCACGTCGATCCTTTGGAAATCCAAATCAAGGAAAGACACGGTTACTGCAGTGTAATCGAGGCAGGATCAAATACGCAGCCTTGGTACCATGACATCAAGAGGTTCCTGAAGACGCAAGAATACCCAAAGCATGCTACTGGAGATCAGAAGAGGACCATTAGGCGACATGCAAGTGGTTTCTTTCTAAGCGGTGAATTGTTATATAAGAGGACCCCGGACCTCAATCTCTTACGATGCGTCGATATCGAGGAGGCAAGAAAGATCATGCACGAAGTACACGCAGGTGTGTGTGGACCTCACATGAACGGGTATGTCTTGGCGAAGAAAATCCTTCGAGCAGGTTATTACTGGATGACCATGGAAAAGGATTGCTTTAGTTTCGTTCGGAAGTGTCATCAGTGTCAGGTGCACGGTGATTTGATTCATGCACCTCCCACGGAACTGCATCCCATGTCCGCACCATGGCCATTTGTCGCCTGGGGCATGGACGTCATTGGACCAATTGAACCAAAGGCTTCGAATGGACACAGGTTTATACTGGTAGCCATCGATTACTTCACAAAATGGGTAGAAGCTGTCACTCTCAAGTCGGTCACCAAGAAAGCTGTGGTGGATTTTGTACACTCAAATCTTATCTGTCGCTTCGGTATTCCTGCGACTATCATTACAGATAATGCAGCAAACTTGAACAGTCACTTGATGGGAGATGTGTGCGAGCAATTCAAGATAACACACAGGAATTCCACTCCTTATCGGCCAAAAGCCAATGGTGCTGTGGAAGCTGCAAATAAAAACATCAAGAAGATTTTGAGGAAAACAATACAAAGTTCCCGACAGTGGCATGAGCAGTTACCTTTTGCATTATTGGGGTACCGCACTACGGTACGCACATCGGTGGGAGCGACTCCTTATCTTTTGGTTTATGGGACCGAGGCTGTAATACCGGCAGAGGTAGAGATTCCTTCGCTTCGAATCATTGTCGAAGCAGAAATCGAAGACAGCGAGTGGGTTAAGGCTCGACTGGAGCAATTGACGTTGATTGATGAAAAGCGAATGGCCGCAGTTTGTCACGGACAGCTATACCAACAAAGGATGGCCCGTGCTTACAACAAGAAAGTCCGACCCCGGAATTTCGAAGTAGGTCAGCTAGTACTGAGGCGTATTCTGCCGCATCATGAAGAAGCAAAAGGAAAGTTTGCCCCAAATTGGAAAGGTCCATACATCGTAAGGAAGATATTGCCGAGAGGAGCACTGTATTTAGGTGATATCGAAGGAAATGACCCCGACACAGCAGTGAATGCAGATGCAGTCAAGAGATACTACGTCTAGATCATACTCCGAGTGGTCCTGACACATTCGAAAATGGCGAAGGTTTTATTCCCCACTACTTCCAAACACTACCCAATCCTCCCTATATATATAAAAAAAAAAAAAAAGAGAAAACAAAACAAAACAAATTTGATTGAGGCCTGAACTACGTTTGACTTGATTCCGAAAGGATACATAGGCAGCCTCTCCCTGAGGTTCAGTCACACCAACAATAAAATCCCATTCACCCTGAAATTGAAACCGGGGCACGTCGAGCAGTTTAGAAGTTAGTATCATCTACCTCTCTTTACCAAGCACAAACTTTCAAATCAATTACCGAATATGGTGGGAAACCAATAAGCGTCACAAATGGAGACCAGCACACTCTGAATTGAGAGAGATAAAATGAGAGAGTCTCGGCGGTGAAAACCTTCGGGCACCACGAGGCGACGGGAGTAGAGAAACCAAAATGAGAGAGCTTGTTTAGTAAAAACTCGCAAAGAGTGCTATCAAGCGATGACAGGAAGAGAAATGAGAGAGGTCAGCCAGTGAAAACCCGCAAAGGGCGCTGTTGGCCGAAAAGGAATGACGCCACCCCAAGAAGGTCTCGGCAAAGTTCCACCGGTTTTGGAATCACAGATCTGTTCTGGTTCAGGAAAACGCAAGTTCATGGAAGGTCGGACGTCCAGTCCAAAGAGCATGTCATGTCATTTAAAGCCAGCGTTATCTTCCTCAGATAAGTCTTTCTCGTCCCGAAAAGGGTATTCCTTTTCTGATTTGTTTTCCCCTGCTTTGTTTCTTTTCGAATCCCTTTTGCATTTTAACCCCGAGTTCAGGACACACCGGAAAGAGTAGGTGGCATGGTTTGTTTGCACGGAATCCCGTCTCATGAAGGAAAGCACCTCATCTCGTTGATATGATTACCCAAGCATGATGAATCATGACGTTTGATGGTGTTCCGGAGTAAAGGAAAAGAGAGAAATCTTGAAATCTTCCCCAGCAAGTCCACCTTCGGACAAATCCCCACAGAGTCTCCCCCTGTACAAATCCCCACAGAGTCTCTCCTTTGGTACAATCTCCCACAGAGTCTCCCCAATAAAAAAAATAATAATAAAAAAAATGGAATCTCCCCAGCACATCCCAGCGAGTCCCTTTGTAAAAATTCCCCAACAAGCTTACCCCAACAAATCCTAGGAAGCCCGTTTTGAAATAAATCCCCAGCATGCCCCATTGTACAAAATCCACACAAAGAATCCACTTTGTAAATATTCCCCCCATAGAGTTTCCTTTTGTACAAATTCCCACAGAGTACCTCCAATAAAATCCCCGTTGAGAACCTCCAAGCAAAACGGGACAAAAAAAAAAAAAAAAAAAAGAGCCTTACGAAGCAAGTCATCACAGAATCCGGAAATACCAGCCTAAGCAGTCTAAAAGTTTTGCCATTCGAATCAAATCAATGGCGGGACTTCGCAACAGAAATAGAGACGCAACAAAGCAATAGGGAACGATCAAGGTCACCGAACCAACCGTCGTTTCCAAACTAACAATTTTTTTTTCTCTTTGTCTGAAAAGTTGAAACAGGAATGATCCAAGACAACCATGCAAGAAGCGGGTGTCGCCCAAAGAAGAAGGTACACGGGTACAAGAAACATTTTGGCAATAAGGAATTCACTCAAAAGGTAAGTTCCCGCAAAACTCCCTTTTATCTTCTATTGAAACAAGAAAACTCAAAAATAGATCGTGTAGTATTCTCGAGCTTTATCTCCAGCCAATCAGAATTAGGGTTTTAAACCCTAAACTGAATTTTCCTTCTAGTCAGCATTAGGGTTTTAAACCCTAAACTGAACTTTTTCCTTTACAGCCAGCATTAGAGTTTTAAACTCTAAACTGAGCTTTTCCATGCAATCAGCATTAGGGTTTTAAACCCTAAACTGAATTTTCCTTCTAGTCAGCATTAGGGTTTTAAACCCTAAACTGAAATTTTTCCTTTACAGCCAGCATTAGAGTTTTAAACTCTAAACTGAGCTTTTCCATGCAATCAGCATTAGGGTTTTAAACCCTAAACTGAATTTTCCTTCTAGTCAGCATTAGGGTTTTAAACCCTAAACTGAACTTTTTCCTTTACAGCCAGCATTAGAGTTTTAAACTCTAAACTGAGTTTTTCCATGCAATCAGCATTAGGGTTTTAAACCCTAAACTGAATTTTCCTTCTAGTCAGCATTAGGGTTTTAAACCCTAAACTGAACTTTTTCCTTACAGCCAGCATTAGAGTTTTAAACTCTAAACTGAGCTTTTCCATGCAATCAGCATTAGGGTTTTAAACCCTAAACTGAATTTTCCTTTTAGTCAGCATTAGGGTTTTAAACCCTAAACTGAACTTTTTCCTTTCAGCCAGCATTAGAGTTTTAAACTCTAAACTGAGCTTTTCCATGAAATCAGCATTAGGGTTTTAAACCCTAAACTGAATTTTCCTTTTAGTCAGCATTAGGGTTTTAAACCCTAAACTGAACTTTTTCCTTTCAGCCAGCATTAGAGTTTTAAACTTTAAACTGAGCTTTTCCATGCAATCAGCATTAGGGTTTTAAACCCTAAACTGAATTTTCCTTTTAGTCAGCATTAGGGTTTTAAACCCTAAACTGAACTTTTTCCTTTTCAGCCAGCATTAGAGTTTTAAACTTTAAACTGAGCTTTTCCATGCAATCAGCATTAGGGTTTTAAACCCTAAACTGAATTTTCCTTCTAGTCAGCATTAGGGTTTTAAACCCTAAACTGAATTTTTTTTCCTTTTCAGCCAGCATTAGAGTTTTAAACTCTAAACTGAGCTTTTCCATGCAATCACCATTAGGGTTTTAAACCCTAAACAGAATTTTCCTTTTAGTCAGCATTAGGGTTTTAAACCCTAAACTGAACTTTTTCCTTTCAGCCAGCATTAGAGTTTTAAACTCTAAACTGAGCTTTTCCATGCAATCAGCATTAGGGTTTTAAACCCTAAACTGAATTTTCCTTTTAGTCAGCATTAGGGTTTTAAACCCTAAACTGAACTTTTTCCTTTTCAGCCAGCATTAGAGTTTTAAACTCTAAACTGAGCTTTTCCATGCAATCAGCATTAGGGTTTTAAACCCTAAACTGAATTTTCCTTTTAGTCAACATTAGGGTTTTAACCCTAAACTGAACTTTTTCCTTTCAGCCAGCATTAGAGTTCTAAACTCTAAACTGAGCTTTTCCATGCAATCAGCATTAGGGTTTTAAACCCTAAACTGAATTTTCCTTTTAGTCAGCATTAGGGTTTTAAACCCTAAACTGAACTTTTTCCTTTTCAGCCAGCATTAGAGTTTTAAACTTTAAACTGAGCTTTTCCATGCAATCAGCATTAGGGTTTTAAACCCTAAACTGAATTTTCCTTTTAGTCAGCATTAGGGTTTTAAACCCTAAACTGAACTTTTTCCTTTCAGCCAGCATTAGAGTTTTAAACTCTAAACTGAGCTTTTCCATGCAATCAGCATTAGGGTTTTAAACCCTAAACTGAATTTTCCTTCTAGTCAGCATTAGGGTTTTAAACCCTAAACTGAATTTTTTTTCCTTTTCAGCCAGCATTAGAGTTTTAAACTCTAAACTGAGCTTTTCCATGCAATCAGCATTAGGGTTTTAAACCCTAAACTGAATTTTCCTTCTAGTCAGCATTAGGGTTTTAAACCCTAAACTGAACTTTTTCCTTTTCAGCCAGCATTAGAGTTTTAAACTCTAAACTGAGCTTTTCCATGCAATCAGCATTAGGGTTTTAAACCCTAAACTGAATTTTCCTTCTAGTCAGCATTAGGGTTTTAAACCCTAAACTGAATTTTTTCCTTTTCAGCCAGCATTAGAGTTTTAAACTCTAAACTGAGCTTTTCCATGCAATCAGCATTAGGGTTTTAAACCCTAAACTGAATTTTCCTTTTAGTCAGCATTAGGGTTTTAAACCCTAAACTGAACTTTTCCTTTCAGCCAGCATTAGAGTTTTAAACTCTAAACTGAGCTTTTCCATGCAATCAGCATTAGGGTTTTAAACCCTAAACTGAATTTTCCTTCTAGTCAGCATTAGGGTTTTAAACCCTAAACTGAACTTTTTCCTTTTCAGCCAGTATTAGAGTTTTAAACCCTAAACTGAGCTTTTCCATGCAATCAGCATTAGGGTTTTAAACCCTAAACTGAATTCTTCCTTTGTTCGGCGTTAGGGTTTTAAACCCCAAACTGAACCTCTCCCCAGCTAGCCGGTGTTAGGGCTCCAACCCTGAACTGAGTATGCATATCCTCTTTCATCAATTTTATGAACTTCCTGGTGAATAATTAACGAAATTTTCCTAGTGAAACTGGGGCAGAAAATTTCGTTCGTTTGTTTGTTTTTCCCGCAGGTCTAACCTCGAGCCACACGGATCGAAATGACCCACGAGACGAGTCTCAACTCAAAATCGAAGAAGAAAGAGAGATGTCCTAAGATTCAGAGTAAATGGAAGGCGGATTGACTCCAGCATTTAATTAAGGTCCTGAATCCTGCCAGTCGCGCCTCACTCATTATCCCAGAGATTAAACAAGTAACCGCAACTCGCAAGCATCAAGATTCAGATCGGAGTCTACAAGCAGAATCAGCTAAGACCCAAGATCAAGTTATAAAAGAATCATAGATAGGAATCTTGTAACTAGCAGTTGACATGCATATAAGTAGTTAGTTCAGTTTCCAATTTTCGTTTGGTTGTAATAAGGCGGTCAGTAACGTAGCAGTGACAACAACAGCAGCAGTAGCAGCAAGCATCGCAATCCCATGGTAGTCCCAGCTACCAAGACTTCTCGAACTACATTGACCTGATTCCTGTTTAGCCCAGGATATGTAGGAAATCTTTGAAGCAAGATTCGGCCAGATCTTTCAAAAAAAAACACATGTTTCATACGGAGTGGTCTATAGGCAAAAATCGCTCATACACGCTCACTTTATCTTTGCACGAAAACCCTTCGTGTTTCCGAACAAAGAGGGGCAGCTGTGAGCACGTGATTTTTGTTTCGCACGACAATCACTCCAAAAGGAAATAAAAAATAATAATTGGCCCTGCTGTACAAATTTTGGATTTCTGTGCGGCACCTTGTTAATTTATTTGTGACTTCGGCCCATTTTTTATTTATTTACTTTATTTAAACAAAATTCAAAAAAAATATATGTGTCCTGCATAATTCGAACCATAATCCGGTCGTTGAATAGAAAATCACGAATAGGCATCTTCGTCCGTGATTTTATTTTGTTTGACTTTACCTGTTTTGAAATATTTTAGTGTGTGTGCAAATAATTGTATTGAGTGTGTGTTTAATTTTAATTTGATTTTTTGGCTTAGTTTTGTTTTAAAATAAATAAGAAAAAAAAAGAGAAAAAAATATATTGAAAGGACCCCTTCCCTCCCGGACTTGGGCCAATTTTAACAAAATTGGCCCAAACAAACAGCCCAAAACCCAGGCCTGCCCGGTCCAACACCACCTGATGCCCAGAGAATCCAAACGACGTCGTTTTGGTACAGGTTGATCTGGGCCGTTGATCTCAAATTGATCAACGGCCAAGATCAATTCCCCATAACCCACCAATAAACCCGACCCGTCTCACCCGGACCGACCCCAACCCTTTACCCTTGAAACGACACCGTTCCACTTAAGCTATCAGATCCAGACCGTAGATCTAGATTGATCTAACGGTCGAGATCAATCCACCCATTAACTATATAAGGCCATAATCCTACCCTGCCCCCCCCCTATCTGAACCCCAACCTTTGTCCCCTAACAAACAGCCCTAAAACCCTAGCCGCCCCTGCGTGCTTTCGCCATGAAAGCCGGCGGCATGGAAGCCGGTGACCTTCCCATTAACACCCTAGAATCCCCTTGCCTTCCTGAACATGAATCCATTAACCCTGTAATTCGAATCCCTCCCCACCTTCTCGAATCTTCATTTGAAGATTCCAAAACTCGATCTACACAGTTTAACCCCAGCTTCACACCAGATACTCCCCAGACCCCCCTCGTGACCAAACCATACTTGGTTTGGTCCGAATCTGACCAGGGAAGCCTGAATCCCAGATCTAAGTTTTGAAAATTTTGTGTTCCTCCGTAATTTGGTTCAACCAAAGAGATTAAGGTATAATGGACTTTAATCAAAGTGTTTCTCATCTGAGAAACACTTCGTTTAAAGTCCGTTCAGCCTTAAGAAAGGCCTGGCCAAGTCCGAGTCAAGGTCTTGATTTTCAAGGTTTAAGGTGAGTTCTTTCTTTTCTTTATTTGTTTTGGTTCGTTTGATTGTTGTAAAGGTCTGTTCGTTTTCTGTCCTTGACTTCTATCAACTGTGCTTCAACCGTTTTGCCTGAACTTCTGTTTGTTTGTCTAAAATCCCCCCTCCTGTTCTGATAAGACATATGTATTTGTTGTACAATAATTGAGCTTCAAATGTTGACTGAGCAATTGGTTCCTCGAGTACCACTTTGCTCAGTTAGTATAATTCGAATTATGGGTCGATACTGTTAAATGTCGGATTTTTGGTTACGATTGTGTATGTTAATGCTAATATAGTCGAGTCGACATGTGTCGTCAATTAATTTCAACTGTCCGAACAATAACAAATCGATTTACTTCTGCTAAGCATTTGTTGAGTCAATTAAGAACCAGTTTTTGTTTACTTATAGTTGTTTGAATTAAACAGTAATGTAAAAAGATTTGTTTGGTTTAAATTCTGAATTGGAAGGCATGTGCACTCGTGCACAGCATGTGCATTAGTGCACCTCATGTGCTTTGTGCACAGCCTGTGGCCTGCATAAAGGCCTTTGTTAAGTTTTAAACAATTTGACAGCATATGCTGTCAGATACATTCCACTGCCCATACTTGGCTTTAGTTTAAAGAAGTATTTAAACCTTTTAAAAGTGAAGTCTGCCAGAGAATGTTGATGGGGTTTAATACTTAATTAGCTAAAGTTTGGAATTAAAAATGGAAGGCACATGGGAGGGGTACTGGGATATTCTGAAAATAGGCTGTTGAAAGAGATAGTTTTTGAGGTTTATAAAGGCATGGACATACAGAATTAGGGGACAGACATTGAACCTTAGGAGCTGAAGAGGAAAAAAACACAAACACAGATAGAGAGAGGTTAAGGGATAGAAAATATACAACCAACAATCAGAAACTTTTTCCTCCTATTATTATTGGTTTTCAGTTGCTCAACTTGTTGAAACCCATTCTGATTCTTTGAAATTCCAGTTGTGTCTATTAGTCGAGTGTTTTTCATTGGTTTACTACTAGTTTGGTCTGTCTGGAGTTCTGATTCTACTCCACTGGGTGTTGCTGTTATTTGGCTATTGCTTTCTATTGGCCATAGTTGCATCTCTGCACTCAAGCTTGTTTCTTGCTGTATTGTTTTGCCTGCTGCTATTATGCCCTGCTGCTACTGATAATGCTGTGATTGCTGCTGCATTTTGTTGTCATTGTACTCTGCTGACTGCCCCTTTGCTTCAATTGTCAAATATTTCCAGGTACACAACCTCTGAAACCTTGAATTGTTGAAAGTTTGAAGTTGAAGCAGAAATAAAGAAAACGAACAGCTGTTCATGTTATAACGTTGGTGTTAAAAATAGGTCGAATGTTAGTTGGGATTGTATTTTTACTGCAAACTGCAAATACTTTGTATAAACTAGCATACATTCTGTTTGAGATGGACTGTTAGATAGCACTGTTCAATAGTAATGACAATATGATATAGACAGCATGTTTGATTTAGTATACATTCAGTTCAGTATAACGCTGTTTGGTTTAGTTACGACTGTATAACATAGAGTCATGGCAAGCACTTGTATGTATTTTTGCCTAGACCACTGAATTGACAAATCTGTGGTATTAGGTCTGGGATAGATGAATCCCAAACAAACTCTCATGCAGTCATATTAAGAGTCTGACTATGAATGCCAGTTCGCTTGTCAGTTTATTTGTTCCAATGCAGGATCGATATCGGGTTTCGGTACAGATTCTTTGTTTCAAAATAATGTGATGATTGTTGAGAGAAACTAATAGTCATTTTGAATTCAATTAGTAGTAATTTTCCTAATAAACAGCCGATTTCGTTTATCAATTTCAAATAGTTTAGAGTGTTAAAGTAGAACTGGGAGGTCGTTAAACATAACTCAATATATGTTGTCAGTTTGTTTGCAATCTCACTTAGCCAATTAATAAGCGTATTCACTCGATGAAGACAAAGCATGAGGTAACCCTCACCTCATAAACAATCAATCAGGTAATCAAACAAGTTTAAGTTCGGCATCATCCTTCTCTTTAAAGATAAACGTAGTAGAAATGTAGCTACTGTAGGATACCCTTTCTAAAATAATGAGACGAGCCTCGCCGAATAAAAATGCAAATTGCGGGGCCCTCAATAATTGATCATGATAAATACTTAGAATTTGGGACGGACTGTTTAGTGAATTCCACTGTCGTCCCCAAAGATAATAACGCGTTTAGATTCTTTAGGCGCGACTTTAAGTAAATTATATTCTTAAGATCGGGTGCACATTGATGTGACCCAAATCCAAGTCTCAACGGAGTCAAAATGTGTTAACAACTACGGGCGCATTGATTGTGACGTGGTTCGAGACGCATTTTCACGACGTTGCAATTCTATAAAATAAATGATAATAATAAAAGCGGTTTAAACTTAATAAAAGCACGTAAGTCATAACATGTATTTAAATCAGATATTTAGCCATTATAACAATTTAAGCGACCGTGCTAGAACCACGGGATTCGAGGGTGCCTAACACCTTCCCTCGGGTCAACAGAATTCCTTACTTAGAATTTCTGGTTCGCAGACTTCATTTGGAAAAGTCGAAAATTTCCTCGATTTGGGATTCAAGATAAACCGGTGACTTGGGACACCAAAAGCTAAACCTTTCCCAAGTGGCGACTCTGAATTAAATAAATAATCCCATTTCGAATATTGTCACTTAAATTGGAAAAACTCCACCCGCGCATCTTACCCCTCGGGGCGGGGCGCGCAAAAAGGAGGTGTGACAGAGCGTATCCTAAGCTGACTTATGTATGTTCCCGCATGTTAATTTGCCAATCGGTATCAAGACTCCCAAGTTTGAAAAGTATGACGGACACGGGGACCCCATAGCCCACCTCAAGAGGTATTGCAATCAGTTAAGAGGAGCGGGCGGAAAAGAAGAAGTCCTAATGGCTTATTTTGGAGAGAGTCTAGTCGAAATTGCATCCGAGTGGTATATGGATCAAGACATATCTCGCTGGCACATATGGGATGATTTGGCTCGAGACTTTGTCAGGCAATTCCAGTATAACATGGACATAGTTCCAGATAGAAATTCTCTGTCCAATTTCAAAAATGTCACGCCCTGAACCTGGGCCTGGACGTAACACGGCACTCGGTGCCTAACTACATGTGACCGAGCGAACCAACTGGCTAGCTGAATCAACATGTGGTATCATAACATACTGAATGCGGAAGATAAACTAACACATGCTGATATACCGAAAGTTTGGATGATATAAATCAAAGTGCGAAAATACTAATACAATTCTGAAACATATTTGTAACCAACATAGCTTAATATGAAAGTCTGTGACTCTGTCTAACTATTACTCTAGTCTATGAAGCCTCTATTTGAGTACTGAAAACACTGACTGTATGTGAATACTGAAGACTGTAGCAATGATAATGCCCTGAAAGAACTGGGGATCACCAAATAGCTGGTACGAGAATCCTAGCACTCTGAATCATCAACCTGTAAATCATTACCTGCATCGCGAGATGCAGGCCCCGGGCAAAAGGGACATCAGTACATTTGAATTGTACTAGTATGTAAAATAGCTGAACAAAAGAACTGTCAACACTGAAACTGAAACTAAAATGATAACTGATAACTGAACTGGTAATTGAACTGATAATTGGTAATTGAACTGATAATTGATAACTGATATGATAGTTGATAGCTGAACGGTAACTAATAATTGAACTGAAAGGAAGTAAGGATATAAATACTCCCTCTTCTGAATGATGAACAACCTGTTTATCTGAATATTAAACTGCGGCCTCAGGCCCAATATATATATATATATATGTATGTATATATGTGCACAACTGCGGCCTCGGGCCCAAGTATACGTATACATAACTGCGACCTCAGGTCCAAAATGCATAAAGCATAAACTGCGGCCTCAGGCCCAAATGCAGGTGTTCAACATTCAGGAATTTAAATCAGGAACTGAGAATCATACTGTAATATGTGATACTGAAATAATGAGCCATACCGACTTATATGATACTGGTATAGTGAATAGGATTAAACTGAGATGAGTATTCATAATAAGTTGATTTGTCATAACTGAAACTCATAGAATATCGAATGATTATGAAACTATGTCATCTAGAGAATATAAGTTCTACTTCTATTCATGGAACCAAGGCATAATTACTTTCTGAGGAAACTAGTAATGTTCATGATGAATGGGACGTAGGGAGAATCATAGATATTCCCAAACGTAAAGAGTTAGCCTTACATACCTCAATTTGCCCCTTAGTGATACTACAATGATCCACACTACTAAGAACCTTCAATCTACAACAACAACATCCAATGGAACCCAATATTAGTAATAAATTCCATAACTTATGCCATTTAGGCATATTATCAAACACCTTGTAGGCATAGATATTTACACCTCATAACTATAGTGTTGGTTCATCCAACTATCACCATTAACCAACAATTCATTCCACCATCATTCCTAACAAATTTATAACTTCCAACAACATATGTATGACCATCCATTCACACCCAACCAACAAATCCTATCAAATAATCACCTTTAAATCCCTACCATGGTCATGCATTTAAATTGGGAATTTATGACTTCCAATCACCATACCATAAGTTGTAATACTTGATTCATACTCATAATTCCATAATAACACCATATATGTAAGTCTAAGGGTGTAGGATTACCTCTTGTAGACCAAATCTTGAAAGACAACTTTTGGGGTGTTCTTGAGATTTTGAAGAAATCCTATGAAACCCAATCAAAATCATGTTGTAACTAGTGATTGAGAAGTGAAATCACCATGATAACACACTTAAAAACTCACCTTAGGTGTGCAATTGGATGCCTTGGTCGAGTTGGGGGTGTAGAGGAAGCCCTAAGCTTGAGAAATGACTCAATTTCTCTTATTTCCGGTCTTTAAGATATTTAAAACCTTCCAGACGCACGAGCTCGCGTGCCTGTTCGCGTGCGGGAGGCAGAATACTCAGCAAAAACGCGCGACTTCGCGCTCCTGTTTGCGCTAGTGACACCTGCCCAGTAAATGGTCATAACTTTCTGTATACACCTCCAAATAACTAACGGTTTGTTGAGTTGGAAACTAGACTCAAAGGGCTTTAATTTGATAGGTTGTGCAACACACAACTCATTGTATCCAGGTAGATATGCTCACCCAAAGTGAGGTCTTGTGCATACTCATTTGCAAATTTTCAGCTATAATGAAAATTTTCAACTTGGCTTGGACTTAAGCCTCTCCTTAGACCCCAAATCACCTATAATATGCCTCGTACACTTATTATCATAACCACTCAATTACCATCACGCTAATACTCATTTAATGCATCCACAACCGATTCAAATTACGGGGTGTTACAAAAAAGAAGTCCTCGGAGAGCTTCCGAGAATGCTATCAAATGGCGCGAACAAGCTGTCAGGGTAAAACTCCCGATGGATGAGACCAAGATGGTTAGTGTCTTTCTGCAAGCCCAAGAGGCTGACTACTTCCAGAATATGATGTTTGCTATGGGAAAGTCGTTTGCTGAGGCTATAAAAATTGGGGAGATGGTCGAAAATGGTTTGAAAACGGGCTGCATATTGAGCTAGTCTGCTATAAGAGCTACGTCCCAAGCAATCCAGAGCGGGTCAGGGGTTGTAGCAAACCGAAAGAAGAAAGAATAAGTGGCGATGATGATTTCAAGTCTGAGAAACCAGCGTCAACCCCGAGGTTACTTCCCTTCAAACACCCTGCAACATTATTATCCTCACCAGGATGCGGCTTATGCCATGACTCCTCAGCCTTATGCGGTGATGAATGCCCAGCCATACGCTCGTCCACTACAACAGTTTAATCAAAACCGAGCTCCACCTACAAAAAATAACGCTTCTCACCAAGCTCCATATAATCCCCGTCCCCCATAAAATAATTTTCCATATAATTCCCGTGCCTGTGAGCCTCCCAGAAGAACCAACCTCATGCATATCAATGAATCATATCTAGCCTTTTTCCCTAAGTTGGTTCAAATGGGTTTATTGCAGCTCGTACCTCCGAACAGGCAAAATCCAAAGTCGCCCTCCTACCGACCCGGTAGCCGATGTGCTTATCATTCAGGGATAGAAGGGCATGACACTAAGGATTGTTGGACCCTAAAAAGGGCGGTTGAAAATCTAATAGAACAAAAACGGGTAGTGCTAAGGGATGAAGGGGTCCCCAATGTAACCAACAACCCATTACCAGCTCACAACAACGGGCCGGTTATTGGGATGATCTGTGAAGACAAAGAGTTTGACCCGACTTTGAAAGCTATCATTGCTATTGCCGATGTTGAAAAGAAGCCCAAAATTGCAGCAAAGCAAGATAAAGATGAGAAGAAAAACAATCCCATTCCTCAAAGCGTAGAAAAGGTTATGGAAACCACGACCGGGGCAATACCGCCTAAAGATGTCATTCTATATGTTCCCAGGGCACCCAAAAAAGAATAGTTTATGTTGAGTCCCCCCAAAAAGTTTGAACAAAACAAGGTCACGCTGAAGGTACCAAATGGGATTTATCTAGTGCGAGGGCCAGTAATTTCACCCAGGCTGATTGAGCCCGTGGTTATCAGCCGCGCACCACAGAAGCCCATGAAGGATCCCGCTGTTATCCCCTGGAACTAAAACAAAGTGGTAGTGACGTACAAGGGAAATGAAATCATGGGGAAAGTGAATGAAACAAACCCGTCTGGGAAGTACCTCAATCTGGAAGAAGTGAACAATTCCAAACAAAAGCGTTTTCAGCTTAAAAAGCCAGTCAGTGCCGAAGAGGCAGAGGAATTCTTTCGAAAGATGAAAACTATGGATTACGATATAATTGACCAACTCTGTAAGTCTCCTTCCTAGATCTCACTTTTGTCTCTATTCATAAGCTCGAGTGAACATTAGAACGTGCTGATAAAAACCCTTAATGAGGCATATGTTCCGGTCGAGACCACTGTTGAGCAATTGGAAAGAATGGTGGAACAATTTTTTGAAGTCAATCAGATCTCCTATAGTCGAAATGACCCACCACCAGAAGGGGCTACCCACAACAAAGCTCTTCATCTGACTGTTAAGTGTGAAAGGTACTACGTAAAAAGAGTTATGTTGGATGGTGGATCTGGGGTTGACATCTGCCCTCTCTCGACCCTACAAAGAATGGAAATTGGGACTGAAAGGATCAATCCCAACAATGTTTGCATGCGTGCATTTGACTGCATCAAAAGGGACACGATAGGGGAGGTTGATTTGATCCTAACTATCGGCCCTGTGGATTTTGAAGTGACATTTCAGGTTTTGGACATGGACACCTCCTACAATTTTCTCCTAGGATGGCCTTGGATCTATACAGCGGGGGACGTACCTTCTACTCTCCATCAGATGGTTAAGTTTGAGCATGAAGACCAAGAAATCGTGGTTCATGGAGAAGATGAGAAATCAATTTACAGGGACTTGTTAGTCCCATGTCTGGAGGCTAAAGAAGGTAGAAAGCACATAGTCTACCAAGCTTTTGAGATTGTGGTCGCAGACCAATGTGAGGAAGGAATCCCGTGTCCTCAACCCTTCTTTTCCAACACATCAATAATGGTTGCTAGTGAGATTATCAGGCATGGTTACAAGCCCGAGAAAGGGCTCGAGGCATCTTTGCAAGGCGTTACGGAGCCCATCACCTTGACTGCCAGTAAGAACTTCTTTGGTGTCAGTTTCCAAGCTACAGAAGCCGACGTGAAATGGGCTAAAGAATGTAAGAACGATGGGTGGGTTCTACCTCAGCCAGTCCCACATCTCGCCAGAACATTTGTTAAGCCAAAGGACATAGAAGAAGAAGAATAAGAAGAAGAAGAAGAAGATGAGGCCTTCACGGCCGAAGAAAATGAGGACATATGTGGAGCCATGAGGCAAATGTTGTATGAGGCTCACATGGTCCAGCCGAGAGAAGGCTCAAGTACTGCTGAGGTGCAATATATGGGGCCCGATGCCAAGCTTCAAAATTGGAAGGCTACTCTGTTCCCAGTCAGATGAGAATCCTGGTAGTTTAGTCTTGCCATCTTTTCTTTATTTTGAGTTATTCCAAGGTGTAACTTGAATGTTTCTTTTAGTTTATTGTCTTTAAAATTCCAATGTAAACCCTTCTATCTTTGAATTCAATGAAATGAAATCAATATTTCATCGTCTATGAATCTCTTTCTTTATTCTTTATGATTTTTGTTACTTCTATTATTTCTTCTTTTAGTTCTATTAATGCGGACTTAAATAACATGACATGCTTGCGGACTTCATACCCAGATCCTAACATGCTGTCTAATTATGAAATAATGAATCAAGAACCAGAAAATAATGAAGATGAGGCTTTTAGGGAAATAAACTGAGAATTTGAACAATTTGAGAATAAGCCTAAGCCAAACTTAAATGAAACTGAGCCAGTTAATTTGGATAGTTCAGAAGAGGTCCAGGAAACCATGATAAACATTCACACTGAAGAAAGGACTAGGGATGCATTGATACAACTTTTGTTCGAATTTAAAGATGTGTTGGCCTGGTCCTATGATGATATTCCAGGATTGAGTGTTGATTTAGTGGTACATAAATTGCCAACTTACCCCGGTTACCCCCCTGTCTAACAAAAGTACAGAAAGTTTAAAATTGATCGCAGTGACAAGATTAAAGAAGAAGTCACCAAGCAGTTGAAAGCGGGTGTGATTCGAGTGGTCCGATACACCACATGGTTGGCTAATGTGGTCCCAGTGCCAAAGAAAGATGGGAAAACCTGAGTGTGTGTTTACTATTAGGATTTGAACAAAGCAAGCCCCAAGGACCACTTTCCATTACCAAACATCCACATCCTTGTTGACAACTGTGCCAAACATGAGATATAGTCTTTTGTAGATTGTTATGCTGGGTATCATCAAGTCTAGATGGATGAAGAGGATGCAGAAAAGACGGCCTTCATCACACCTTGAGGTACATATTATTATAGAGTTATGCCGTTCGGTTTGAATAATGTTGGGGCAACTTACATGAGAGCTATGAGTGCCATTTTACATGACATGATGCACCAGGAAATTGAGGTGTATGAGGATGATGTGATCATTAAATCAAGAACGCAAGACGACCATATGTGGGATCTGAGAAAGTTCTTTGAGCGTCTGCGTAAGTATGACTTGAAGTTAAATCCAGCCAAGTACGCATTTGGAGTACCATCTGGGAAACTTTTAGGTTTTGTAGTCAGTCGGAGGGGCATTGAGCTAGATCCAACAAAGATAAAGTCTATTCGGGATTTGCCTCTTCCAAGAACCAAGAAAGAGGTTATGAGTCTGGTGGGGTAGGTTGAATTACATCAGCAGATTCATTGCTCAGTTGACTTCTATGTGTGATCCCATCTTTAAGTTGTTGAAATAAGATGTGTCGATTAGATGGATAGATGAGTGTCAGGAAGCTTTCGACAAAATCAAAGAATATCTGTCGAATCCACCAGTATTGGTTCCACCCAAACTTGGAGGGCCTTTGTTTTTGTACTTGACAGTGTTGGATAATTCCTTTGGATGCGTTCTCGGGCAACATGATGTGACCGGGAAGAAGGAACAAGCCATATACTACTTGAGCAAGAAATTCACTAGTTGTGAATCCAAATAGACTTTGTTGGAAAGAACTTGTTGCGCCCTAACTTGGGTCATTCAGAAGCTTAGGCATTACTTGTTGCCCTACACCACCTACCTCATAACCAAGATCCTTTGAAGTACATATTCCAAAAGCCGATGCCCACGGGAAGGTTAGCAAAATGGAAAATCTTGCTCAATGAGTTCTACATAGTCAATGTCACCCGCACAGCAATGAAAGCTCAAGCTTTCGCGGATCACTTAGCTGAGAATCCTGTTGATGATAAATATCAACCTTTGATTACTTACTTTTTGGACGAGGAAGTAAATTCAGTTGAGGTAATTCCAGAAGACACCAATGCTTGAAAAATGTTCTTCGATGGAGCTGTGAATGCAAAAGGTGTTGGGATTGGGGCAATTTTGATTTCACCCACCGGTCAGCACTATCCGGCCACAACCCGGCTTCGGTTTTTCTGCACGAACAACACTGCCGAGTATGAAGCCTGCATTATGGGCATGAACATGGCAATCGATCAGGATATGGAAGAATTGTTAATCATGGGAGATTCAGACTTGATTATCCGACAATCTCAGGGTGAATGGGAAACTCGGGATGTCAATCTATTCCATACAGGCAACATGTGAAAGATCTTAGCAAGTGGTTCAAGTCCGTCGAGTTCAGGTACATTCCTCGGTTTCACAATGAGTTAGCCGATGCACTAGCTACTTTGGCCTCGATGCTGCCATATCCAGGAAATGTCCACATTGACCCACTGGAAATCCAAATTCGAGAAAGACATGGTTATTGCAGCATAGTTGAAATAAAGCCTGATGTTCAGCCATGGTACCGTGATATCAAAAGATTCTTGAAGATAAAAGAATATCCCGAGCAAGCTAGTGGAGACCAAAAGAGAACCATTAGAAGGATTCCAGTGGCTCCTTCTTAAGCGGAGAGGTCTTGTACAAAAGGACTCTATATCTGAACCTTTTAAGATGTGTTGATGCCCAAGAGGCCGGAAGAATCATGAATGAAGTACACGCAGGAGTATGTGGACCCCATATGAATGGATACGTCCTTGCAAAGAAAATCCTTCAATAAGGCTATTACTAGATGACTATGGAAAATGATTGCTTTAGTTTTGTCTGAAGGTGTCATCAGTTTCAGGTACATGGTGACCTGATTCATGCACCGCCTTCCGAATTACATCCAATGTCAACACCATGGTCGTTCGTTGTTTGGGGTATGGATGTCATTGGGCCAATCGAGCCAAAAGCTTCAAATGGGCACAGATTCATATTAGTTGCCATTGACTACTTTACCAAGTGGGTCGAAGCAGTCACTCTCAAAGCCGTCACTAAGAAAGCAGTGGTGGATTTTGTGCATTCCAACATTATCTGTCGTTTTGGTATTCCTAAAACTATCATTATAGACAATGTTGCAAGCTTGAACAGTCATTTGATGAGGGAGGTATGCGAACAATTTAAGATCACGCATCAGAACTCCACCCCTTATCGGCCCAAAACTAATGGTGTTGTCGAAGCAGCGAACAAAAACATCAAGAATATTCTTAGAAAAATGATTCAAAGTTCTAAACAATGGCATAAAAAGTTGTCGTTTGCATTGTTGGGATATTGCACAACTATGCACACATTAGTTGGAGAAACACCCTATCTATTGGTTTATGGTGAAGTCGTGATACCCGCAGAAGTTGAAATTCCATCTCTCTGAATCATCGTTGAAGTTGAGATTGAGGATAATGAGTAGGTCAAGACCCGTCTAGAACAGTTAACCCTGATTGATGAAAAGTGGATGGCCGCAGTTTGCCACGGGAAGTTGTATCAACAAAGAATGGCCCGTGCCTACAACAAGAAAGTACGGCCCAGGAACTTTGAAGTGGGGCAACTCGTTTTGAGACGTATTCTCCCGGATCACAAGGAAGCGAAAGGAAATTTCACTCCAAATTGCAAAGGTCCATACATTATAAGGAAATTGTTGCCAAAAGGGGCGTTGTACTTGGGAGACATTGAAGGAAATGACCTAGAAGCAGCCGTCAATGCAGACGCAGTCAAAAGGTATTACGTTTAACCATTCTGTGATGCCAAGATTCTCCGGTTGGTTGACAAAGGCTTTCATTCTCGCCACCCAAACACATTAACCCTTTGCTAACCCTTTTGGGCCGGTTACCTTTTCTTTGATTACTCTCTTTGGAACCCGAAAATTTTTGTAAAAAAAATCAAAAACAAAGTTTACCTGAACTACGTTCAACTTGATTCCGAAAGGATATGTAGGCAACATCTCTCTGGGGTTCAGTCACACCAAAACAAAAATCCACATTCCCCCCAAAGTTGAAACTAGGGCAGAATTTATAATGGTTCGGCGACGGTTCGCCTGAAAGGTTCCAAAGTTGTAATTCAATCCAAACTCTTTTACCCTAAATCTTGTTCAAAGTCCTTATGATCAATCGGTAAAGATGTTCAAATGGGAGGATGTTGGTTACTTGGATCTGATACAATCAAATGAGAAATAAAAAGAGAGAGTCTTATCGGTGAAAATCTACATAGGCACCGAAAGGCGATGGTGAGCAGAGAAATTGAAAATGAGAGAGTCTTGTTAGTAAAAACTCACAAAGAGCACTATAAGGCGACGGTGAGAAGAGAAATGAGAGAGGTTAGTTGGTGAAATCCCGCAAAAGGCGCCACTGATCAAAAAAGGGAATCACTTACAATCATCGGCACTGATAAGAGTCCTGGCAAGAATTCTCAATTTTGAGATATGGATTATGAGGGGTCTTTATGAGATTGGATGGTTGTGTAGATCGGGTATCAAGTCCAAGAAGCATGTCATGTCTATTTGTCACGACCCCAAATACCGATCGTGATGGCACCTATCACATTACAAGGCAAGCCAACCAATCAACTAATCACGACCCATTTTCCTTTAACATTTAATCCATTTTCTAACACAAGTTTTAAATATTGAAGTCATTATAAGCGTTAAACAACAGAAATATGCGGAAGATAAAAAATAACAATAACTACACAACCCCAACAATTTGGTGTCATGAGTCCAGAGCCTCTAATACAAGTCTGAATACCTAATACATTAATAGTCTAGGAAATGCGGAAAGATAATAAGATAAGAGGGAGAGAACAGGGCTGCGGACGCCATGCACCTACCTCAAAGTCTCCGTCAAATACTGAAACAGCTAAAAGCCCTCACTCAGCCGCTCGGGCACCTGGATTTGCACACAAGGTGCAGGGAGTAATGTGAGTACGCCAACTCAGTAAGTAACTAGAGTAAATAAGGACTGAAAGAAGTGACGAGCAGTTCAAAAATACATAACTGGATAATCAACAGAATATCAGGTCATCTTTACAGTTTAAAATCAGTTTTCGTTAAAAAATCACATTTTCAGTTTTAAACATTTGGAATCAAATACTTAGCGGTATATCAAAAAGAGGCTTATTTAAAAGAAGAGTAAAATCAGTGAAAACATCATAACAAGGCCTCTCGGGCAAGGAATCACTCAGAATATGGCCCATCGGGCAGCCTCTCAGTCACTTGTGACTCGACTCTCGTCACACAGTACTCACTCTCAACACTCGGCTCTTTAGTATCTCATAATAATAGAAATCATAGTAACTGTTGTGGCGTGCATCCCGATCTGTAATTTATAGTCGACTATGCTCACTGGGGATGTAAAGACTCCAGAGGGGCTCCTACAGCCCAAACATCACATTGCTGCAGCGCGCAGCCCGATCCAATATACATATCGTTGCGGTGTGCAACCCAATTCAGTATATATATATCACTGCGGCGTATAGCCCGATCCATGTAAGTATTGTTGTGGCGTGCATCCCGATCCATAATATATACATATCATATCCTTGCTATTAGCTCAACCTCTCTCAGTCATTAACCTCACAGCCTCTCGGGCACAACAATAGAAATTAGGAAACTCAGCTCAAATAGTCCTCACAATTAGAAGTGAAAAGATAAAACCAGTTTTAAACATTTAAACAGGAAAGACATGACTGAGGATATGTTTTTAGCAAGTAATAGTGAGGAAAAATAGTCAAAATACTCTAAGGGTTTCTACAGGTCGGCACAAGGCCCCAAACAGGGCATACAGTCCATAATACAGTATAAATATCCAAAATACGGAATAACATAATATTTTCAAATCAAATACGCGGCTTAATAGTCGCTACGGGATGGACCAAGTCACAATCCCTACCGGTGCATGCCCACACACTCGTCACCTAGCATTCGCGTCACCGCGTTTATCAAAACAAGTCAAATATCGGGGTTTTGTACCCTCAGTTCCAGATTTACAATGGTTACTTACCTCAAACTGGTGAAATACTACTCTGCGATGCCTTTGCCCTTCGAATCGGCCTCCACGCACGTCAAATCTATCCAAAATCAGAACGAGGACGTCAAAATATGCCAAGGGAACGAAGCTCAAGCAAAAACAATCAAAAAATACCAAAAATCCCGAAATTACCAAAACCCGACCCCCGGGTCCATGTCTCGAAATCCAGAAATTTTTACACCAATAGATTCCTCGTCTCCCCACGAGTCTATACATATCAAGAACACTAAAATCGGAGTCCAAATGGCCCCTCAAATCCTCCTTTAAAGACCTCTTAAACTCAAGCCCTAATCCTCCATTTTTAGCCCTTCATCTCCACTAAAACCATGATTAAACTGTGGAAAATGACCTTAACCCAAGTAATTACGCTTAGAAAACTTATCCAACTAATATCCTTTGATTCCTCTTCAGATCCTATGTCTTAGCCTCTTTCCCGTCTTCAAAAATGGAGTTCTTTGCAAAACTTCGCGAAGAAAGCAATATATACCTTCTGTCCAGGGATTTTTGCATCTGTGACCATCCCACCGCTTCTGTGGTCCTTCACTTAAAAGCCCAATCCACTTCTGCACTCAGTCTTCTGCACCTGCGACTCCGCAGGTGCGGTCCCTGAAAATTCTCAAAATACGCTTCTACGGTTCCTCTCTCGCACGTGCGGCGCCGCACCTGCGGTCCCCAATCCACAAGTGCAGAAATACCAGAAGCAGCAAAGTTCAGCAGTTGCAACAAGTCTCAAACCTCTCCATCAACCATCTGAAATCACCCCGAGGCCCTCAGGACCCCAACCAAAGGCACAAACATATCCTAATACCTTATTCAAACTTGTTCCAATTATCATAACACCTCAAACAACATGAAATCTCCCAAAACACATCGGATTCAAGTCAAACTTTCTAAAATCTACTAAATTACGCTTTCGATCAAAAACCCAACCAAACCACGTCCGAATGACCTGAAATTTTGCACACACATCCCAAATGACACAACGGAACTACTGCAAATCTCAAAATTCCATTCTGACTCGTATATCAAAATCTCGCCTACCAACTGGAAATCGTCAAAATATCAACTTCGCCAATTCAAGCCTAAATCCACTACAAACATTCAAAATTCATTCCGATCACGCTCCTAAGTGAAAAATCACCTCCCTGAGCTAACCGAACCATCGAAACTCACATCCGATCCCTCTAACACATAAGTCAACATCCATTTGACTTTTCCAACTTAAACTCACTCTAAAGGGACTAAGTGTCTCAAACCTTACCAAATCCTTTCCGAACTCGATCCGACCAACTTGATACCACATAACACGGATAAACAAAGCATAATGAAGCAGAAATAGAGAAAATGGAGCGGTAACGCATGAGACGACTGCCCGGGTCATCACACTATTGAAATCTGCAGGCACTCCAAATAAGTCCTTCTTTCCTTTCCCCGAAAGGGACACTTTTCGTTTGAGTTCTTTATCTTGTCCTTTGTTTACTTTTCTTTGAATCCCTTTCGGTTAAATCCTCCTCCGAAACTAATACAATGAAGAGATGGTAAGATTGGTTTTACAGGTTTCTGTTTAACAAAAGCTAACACTCAAGGAAAAAGCACCCAGCCTCAGCAGGTGCATCAAGTCGATCTCAACTAGCCATGATGGTCGATGCTCCAGAGTCAAAATTATTGAAAAGTAAAGAAATCCAAAGTCAAGTGCCCATAAAGGCAAAATAAGGAAAAAAGGCCAAAGCCCCACACGGGCTAACTGTCACGCGGAATTTTGGAAAGTCAAGATCCCTGGGTTTAGAAAGGAAATCGATCTCCAGAAAGCCAGCAAGCAATGGAGATTTTCATCGAAAGAGTTGGTCTGAGATCAAGTGATCCAAAAAATCAAGGCGACAAAACCAACCACTATTTCAAACTGACAAATTGTTCTTTAATTTGAAAACAGGAAAACAAGTACAACCTTGCAAGAAGCAGGTGCAATAAAGGCAAGTCACGCAGAACCAAAACGATTCTGCAGCAAAGCTGACCCGAAAAGGGAAGTCCCATTTTTTTTTAAACTCTTCATTCATTCTCCTAAATAAAATGAAAAAAAAAAAGAAGGAAAATTCAAAAACAATCATGGTAGCCTAGGGTCCCCAATCTCTAGCTACGTTTTCCCAACATAGGGTCTCATTCCCTAATCGCTGCTAGCATAACCTGGTAGTCTTTTCTAGTATAGGGTCCCACTCCCTATTTGATTGTAGGCATAACCCGATGACTCTCCCCGGCATAACCCGAGGACCTTTTCCAGCATAACCTGATAACTCTCCCCGGCATAACCCGATGACTTTCCCGGCATAACCTGTGGAACTCCCCAGCATAACCCGAGGACCTTTTCCGGTATAACCCGATGACTTTTCCGGCATAACCCATGGACCTCCCCAGTATAACTCGAGGACCCTTTTCCGACATAACCGGATGACTTTCCTGACATAACCCGTGGACCTCCCCGGCATAACCCAAGGACCTTTTTCGGCATAACCTGTGGACCTCCCCGGTATAACCCAAGAACTTTTTCCGACATAACCTGATAACCTTTCCCGGCATAACTCGTGGACCTCCCCGACATAACCCGAGGACCTTTTTCGGCATAACCCGATCATTTTTCCAGCATAACTTAGTAATCTTCGCAACTTGGGGCCTCTGATCCCCATTTGATTTCATTTTAGATATAGGGTCTCCACTCCCTAATCTTTTTTCTCAGGGATACACAATCCCGATTTTACTTGCTTTCAATAAAGAAGTAGTTTAGATTTTTGTTACAATAACTCACGAGATTTTCCTAGTGAAAACTAGGGCAGAAAAAGTTTGTTCGTTTGTTTGTTTTGGTGCCTGAACAAGTTTTCACCATAAAGCACGAGGTTTGAGATGACCAAAAGAAGAAGTCTCAATCCAAATAAAAGAAAAGAGAAACAAGAAAAGATGTTGAACTTTAAGTGTCGAAGCGGAGAAAAGATGCGGACTGCTCAAGATATGATTGAAGTCACAAGCTTTGCATGTCCCGCCTTGATTCGAAAAGCTGAAGAAGAATGAACCAGCAGTTGCAGCTGATGAGCATCAAGATTCAGATCAGAGTCTACAGGAAGAACCATCCTAGACTCAATATCAAGCTTTAGAAAGATTATAGATAGGAATCTTGTAACTCGTAGTTGATATGCTTATCTAGTTTAGCTTTTTATTTTTTATTTTGGTGTAATAAGGAGCTCAGTAAGTACAAACAGTAGCAACAACAATGAAATCACAGTTTTTCGGTAGTCCCAAATACCAAAACTTCCAGAACTACACTGACATATTTCCTTTATAGCCAAGGATATGTAAGCAACCTCCGAAGCAAGGTTCGATCAGACTTTTTCAAAAAGTGCTTCCCATGGAATTTCAAATGGGCAAAAATCGCTCATAATTGCTCATTTTATCTTTGCCCGAAAACCCTTCGTGTTTCCGAGCAAAGAGGGGCAGCTGTGAGCATGTGATTTTTTGCCCTATACGAAATATTCCTATAAAATTAAAGAAAATAGATTTTTTCCAATTGTTTGCCATTTTATAGGATTTTGTAGGATTTATTAATTGTTTGGATTTTTGTGCATGTTTAATTTTGTTAAGAATCATAAAAAAATGTCAAAAATATCATGCATTGCATTTAGATTTTGTTTTTATATTTTTAGGATTAATTAGTTAATTATTTGTTTTATTAAAAAATAAAAATCACAAAAAATGGCTCACTTTTACATTTTTTTAGTTTTAAATTTTAGATTAGTGATTTTTCTCTTTTAATTTAGGATCAAGTAATTGTTATAAATATTATAATAGATAATTAGCTTAATTTTATAATTTAGATTAATTTAGAAATTTGATTTAGGATTTTTAATTAAAGAAAAATAAAAGAAGAACAAATAAAAAGGAAATAAGAAAAGGAATTGAAAAGAAGGGATTTAATTGAAAACTGGCCCAATTAATTAACCCAAGATCCGCCCACAACCCAGGCCCAAAACCAAACATACCCGATCCACCCCCTCCCCTCATTAAACCAAACGACCTCGTTTCTGCTCTCTTTCATCACAACTATTGGATCATTGTGATCCAATGGCTCGGAACTATCCTACCCATCCCTATAAAACTGTCCTAACAACACCCCCATACCCCTCAAACCCCGGTCATTTCCTCGTCTCCCTCACTCTGAAGCAAACCCTAGCCGTCTAAAAAAACCTCGCCGCCTCTATCGTTGACCACCCGCCGGAAATCGCCTCACTGCGGCTCCGGTGCTCCAAACCCTACCAAGTTGACACCATACAATCACCTTCCCATCCCCTTTCCAAATCTCCAAACCAATTCCTTCGAATCTTTCTCAAACCGCTCAAATTTTGGATCTGAGAACTAAACCCTAACTTTTTCTTTGTCAACTTTCGGTCAATTTCTAGGCTATTTGAACCTAAAACGTCCATTAGTCGACTGCTTCTTGTTGAGAACAATTGATTAATGGTCGTCCAAGTTCGTTTTATCCTATTTGAAACCTGTTCGAAGTTTTGATGGATTCCAAATTAGAAGTGAAATCTTGGTAATCTCTTTTCTTCTTTCTTTTGTTTGTTTATCTCCTTCATCTGTTTTCTTTCTTTAGCCGTTTGTCTAAGGTCAACACAACTCTAGGTTTTCTTTTCTTTTGACTGTTTTTGTTCGTTCTTTTGATTAATCAAAGCATTTTGAGATTTATTCATCTAAAGTTAATTTTGCATAGGTTTATGCCTAATTAGGGTTTTTGGTGAATCGATTATTCTGTCTTTGCTTTGTTTAACTGTTCCTCTCCTGTATTCTGTAATTAGATCTCCACGTATTAATTAAGTTAATTAATCCTTTTTGATTCATAAATTGATTAGTTCAACTTCTAGGATTTCTTTGTGGTTTTCTGATAATGTTAGTTTGATTACTGTGTAGATGCTTTAGTCGTTTAAGTCTAGTTTTGTTTAAGTTAATTAGATAAAGTACTTTTATTTAGTGATTAGGTTAGTATTAGTTTGAATTGCATCATTTTTTATTCTATTGCCCTTTTAATTTGCATTCTGATCAAAAACTTTTGTTCTTATTTGCCTTAGTCTATAAATCATTACAACTTATACGGACCTAATTGAACTAAAAGAACTTAGGACAAATTTCAGAAAATATCTAGGAAGAGAAAGTTTCTAGAAATGGTACAGTTGTCTTAACTGTTACAAATGATGCCGAAATAGGATAAGGAGGATAGCTGTATTGTATTATTTTCAGACTTTAGGATAAGGAATATTCCCAAAATATACCCTCCTTAAGGAGCCTATATATGTAGGCTATTTCATTCTTAAAAAGACACACAATCATCAGCATTTTCTGCACAAAAAAGGTTCTGAAAATACAAAGATATACTGCTTTGAAAAATACATATTGATTCTGAAGATACCAAGATGGATACAAAAACATTCTAAAAACTGGTTTCTTTTAGCTGTGAATTTTTTCTGGAAAAAACTAGTTTTTTTAGCTGTTGGTTTGCTGGGTAAAACTGGTTGGGTTTTGCTGATTTCTGGTTGGTATTTCTGAGTTGTTGTTGTTGTCTGATTGCTATTGGGTTAAGCTCCAAATTACTTCTATTTATTGACCTTTTCTTGGTCCATTTGTTGTTATTTTTGGATCACTATTAGGTATGTAATCACACCCTATATTGAATTAATTCTCTTGTTCAAATCTGATCTTAATACCCATTTTTGCTTTGAGGATTTTATCTGATGTTCTAGGAATGGCACTTGTGTGAACTATCTCATTGTCTTCCTTCTTTCAAGCATGATCGTTCATCCTAAGCAAACCATGTTGACCTTATCTATTTCCTTCTTGATTCATTTAACATATAACTAAGTTTGTTTCTCTTCTCTCATGTACTATTTGTTTTTGAGATAATATAGCATCAGGAAGTTTGCAAAAATATGTATAATGAATAAACTTCCATGTGATACTTGGCTGTTTTGGTATGAATGTAGTGGATTTGACTATTTGAACATAGATTTTCAATTGTTGAAGTGGTCTCCTTTCTCTCTTTCTGATTATTTTATCATTTAAGTCAAAGATACACGAGTCAATGGATCTCAATGAATGCTAAAACATGCACTTATATTTGCTGTTTTTGTATGTGAGTGGAAATTAAGGCCAAGCAATCTCAGGGTTGGAGTTTGAAATGCTAACTTGTGAGAAACAGCTCTATAGTTGATTTCTTGCAAGTTGTAAGCTGATTTGAAGGATTTGGTGGCAGTAGAAAGGTTTGGAGTTAGCAAGAATTTTTCTCTTTACTTTAAAATTTTCCGTTCTTTTCTTTTTTAGATGCTTAGCTATAAAATTAATAGCTAAGCCATAAAATTAACCCAAATAACAAACACCCAATATCAATATATCAGTAAGAAGCAACACCCATTAATTATCTACACTAGGGTTGAGCCACAACCCTAGCTAATGGGTTTAGCTAGACATAATTAAAGCAGAAAATGAAGAAATAGAAGATGAAGCAACCATATTAATTAATTGCAAATGCTAAACTACAATAATCTATGATGAAACTAAGCTAAAAATGCCCAAGATAGGCCAAAACATAAGTCTCACGAGTGCAGCAGCTGTCAGTTGTACAAAACTTGACCTAAAAATGGTAAAATATTCTATCTATAGTGGGCTGGAAAAACTGAACAAAAATGCCCCTGCGGGGTTAGTGTGGACCGCACAAAGATGGCACGCGGCCACACTGGGTTGCTTGACCTCTGAATCTTGCTCTCTGAAAATGGTGATGCAGACCGCACAAAGTTGGGGTGCGGCCGCATGAAAACTAGCGCGGACCGCACAAAGTTGTTATGCGGCCGCATGAAAGGTTTTGCAGCTTCTCTGAACTTCACTGATGCGGGCCGCGTGACCATATAGTGCGGCCGCATGGGGGGGGGGGGAGCGCGGGCCGCATGAAGTTGAACGCGGCCGCGTGGTTTGCTTCTGGAATATAATACTCTCTGAACTTATTGGACGCGACCGCCTAGCAAAATTGTGCGGCCGCATGAGTAAGACGCGGGCCGCATGAATTGGGACGCGGCCGCATGGAGCATGGCTTGTAAGTTCACAGTCTCTGAACTTCTATGGTGCGGCCGCATGACATGATGGTGCGGTCCGCACCAAGTTCTGAATGTCTTCACTCTACTGATCTTTGGCACTTGAGCAGGTTTCACTCCAATTTGAGCCGATCTTTGACGATTTGTCACTTTATAGCTTAAACCTGCAATCAAGCCCAATCTGTAAGCATTTTGGGACTATTTTGTAGCAATTTACACTCAAAGCGCAGGCAAGTATGGGTATAAAACATGTTAAAATCCTACTTATCATATATTACCTTACATACTCGGTATATTATTTCGTACTAACGTCCCTTTTGCCTGGGGAAGTTGCGTTTTATGCCCGCAGGTCTAGACAGACAGGTCGAGAGCCCTCCAAGTAGGCTATCAGCTCAGCGAAAGATGTTGGTGCGCTCTATTTGCTTCGGAGTTGTGTGTTTGGTTAGTATTATTTAGACGTGTATTGTTTGGTATGGCGGGACTCTATCCCGACCTTTATGACATTTATGTACTCTTAGAGGCTTGTAGACATATGTCGTATACGTGAAAGATTGTATGGCCTTGTCGGCCTATGTTTTAAATTTATAAATAATCATGTCGGCCTATTAGGCCCGTATGTCACATATATATAATGATGTAATAAAAAAGATATGTTACGTTGGTACTCGATTGAGTAAAGTACCGAGTGCCCGTCACGTCCGATCGGTTTGGGTTGTGACAGGTTCACTGGGAGGTTGATGAATTAATTGGGAGTTTGTGGAAGATTCCACTACTCCTGCATGGCTTGGATCAGTGTGTGATTCATATTGGGAGCTAGGGGTGGAAGATATTGTTAATCCATGTTTGATTTGTGTAGTTGTTCATTGCTAAGTGCATACCCTCCGCTATTAGTTGGGCTAGGTAATAAGTGTTTTGGATTATGATGACCATCTCTTGCCCATTGATCTGAATATTGAAGGTTATTGCATGGTCCAAAATGCCTGCTTCCAGCTAAGAGGTTGATTGGTAGTTTTGGGGTTGTGGAGGTGATGTGAAGAATAGTGGTTGATTTGGGAAGTGGGGTGGCATAAGAGGCAGATTGTCCATTGTTGCTATCCTGTGGTGATTTGGAATGTGGACAAGGCAAAATCTTCTCCTTGGTAGTGAAAGCCTTGGCATCCTCTTCTTGAGATTGAGATAATATATTAGTGGTAGTACTAGGGTGAGTAGGTTTAATGATCTCTATGAAGTTTTTAGTCTGCCCGATGGGTTTATGGCTTGGCGTGTGGGAATAAATAAGATCTTGGGTGGATTTGGATGTTGTCAGGTGCTTTAAGGATTCAGCCATTTGGCAATACTCCTTTGTATGCAAGTCCAAGTGTAAATTGGACGTATTGGGAGGGAGATCTTGGTTGGGGGTAATATGTAAATTAGCATTAGTTAATTCCTCTAAGATAAGGGTAGTCGGGTACTCTAATATTTTGTTTTTTGTGGCAGGTTCATCTAATGATTGGGGTGGGGAAACCAATACTTCCTTAGCCTTATCCACGTGTAATGTGCTTTGTATGCATTGGGTGTTAGGGATATTTGGTGGATTTGTCATTGAGCTTGTTTCGAAAACCATGGGCTCACCTTCTAAAATCTCAAAAAAATTAGTAGACTTAATACCAACATTTGAGAAAGGTGATTTAGCATTGGTATTGCTATCAGATGAATGTCTGACTTTTGTGTCAGGAGATGGTGAAGCAGATATATATTTTTCCATATATTTAAGCTTTGGAGAATTAAATTTATGAGAATTAAAAGACATACCTGTATCCAGATCATTGAGCTTTGATCTTTTACTTGGATTGTGTACCTTAGCTATTGGGATTGCCCTTGAGCTAGTATGCTTTTTCTTGTTGAATGTGACAGTAACCCAATCACTTTGGACTCCTTGTTGTGTAGTAGTGACCTGATTTTCATGTTGCTTTTGGGAATTGGAATTTTGTAGAGTGTCAGGCATTGTGATTGGCTATGACCTAGCCTGCCACAGTTTTTGCATAGGAAATTTTCACCTTCATAATGAATCTGTTGTTTATAATTTCCAATGTATACAAATGGTTTAACTGGAAATTCCATTGAGACTTCCACACAGAGTCTAGCATATCGACCTCTTAGGGTAGAGGAGGTACATGTATCAATTCTAAGTAATTTACCTACTTTATTGCCAATCCTTTGTAATAAGGAAGAGTCATAAAATTTAGTAGGGAGTTGAGGAAGACAAACCCATACTGCAGACTTCAGTTGTTTGGCTTCACTGGCTACAAAGTGAGGTTCCCATTTGAACCAAAAGGTGAAAACCATTAATAAACCAAGGCCCATTGCTTAAAACTTTGGCCATATTTTCCTCCTTGGTGAATTTAACTATGAAGTAGTCCGCCCCAGGTCCATTAGGTTAAAGTTTTCAGTTGGTTTCCATAATTATTAGAGTTTACTTTCGAGGTATTGGTGGAAGAATCGTTTACCCATTAGTTTAATTATAAGAGATTATTTCCAAGGCTGATATATCCTTTGAAATTTGAAGTTTTTCATTGATGCCTTAGCTTTTTTGAGAGCAAATATTTGGGTTGGATAAAACTTTTAATGGATCATCTAGTTGCATGAAGGAATCATTAGCTTCAGTGAGATCTAGTGGTGGTTGGGAGATGTGCTTTTTGATGGAATCCAGAAGGAGGGCTTCTTTGAATGATGAAGTAGAAGTATGAATTTTAGTGGATGAATTTGGAGTAGGAGAATCATTACCTTCATGCGGTTGAAGTGTATTGATTGAGTTTGGAGTAGGAGGATTATTATCTTCATGCGCATGATTGATATATGGTGGTTTTGGGGGATGTGAAGAGATTGGTGGCTAGTTTGAGGAAGGTTTACCATTGTTTTTTTAAGTAGAAATTGATGGAAAAGAGTAGTGAGAAGATAGACCTTCTCACTCTAATTATCTTCAAATGTTATGTGTTCTTGTTGAAATTCAAAAAGAAGAATGATAACTTGTGAAAATTAAGAAATTGAATAATAAAGTTGTAATCAATTTTAAGTCACATATTAATTGAGTAATTTTATGGAATAGAGTTTCTTCCTTTTATTGAACAACTAAATAGGACTAGCAATTAATCATTTCAGAACATGATTATACATTTTTATTTTATTTTATAACTTACACACAAGTTCTAATATAATATAAAAATTTAGTATTGATCGAGACGAGGTACACATGCAACGCGCATATATCCTAAGAATAGGAATAATTTGGGTTTCATTAATAATTAGGAATAATCGTTTAATTAATTTTTCTATAATTTAGAAATAGTTATTTAATTATTCTCCTGCTATTAACAGTCTAGGAAAGTTAATAAATTTTTACCTCTTAGTTCAACTCCCTATGCTTGGCTAATTCTCACACACCTTTTTTTTTTTTTGCTTTTTCGTTAGGAGTCTTTATTATTTGGTAAAATTTTTGAAGGACTCATTTTTCATAAAAAAATATTTAGTGAAAGACCAAATATTTTCGTAAATATTTTAATTGTCAAACTTAGCTTCTTTTAATAATATATATTTAATTTTTAAAAATAATTTATTCATTGAAACTAAAATGCAGTATCCTAAACTTGTTTGGATGGTTGTTACATATCGTTTCATAATGTATCATATCGTATCGTATTGTACTGTATCGTTTGATGAATACAATGTTTGAATGGATTGTGTCGTTTTGCCGTCGTTTCATGGTATCATGCACCAGTAATATGATGAATAAACTTGCAATATTATAAAGAAAAAATATGAGATAATATATAAAAAGGTAGGGTAAATGATAAAATAAAATTATTTAATAATGGTGAAGGGTGAGATTGAGAGAAAACACAAGGAATCAACGCGACCACACTAAATCGGTCGTTACATAAAGTAACATATTTCATAGTTCCGTAACGACGGACAATATGATACGATACAATAAAATTTAAGTAACAATCAAAATAAATATTGTATTTAAAGTAACAATATGATACGATACAACTGGTAACGACCATCCAAACAAGCTGTAAAACTAGTGGAATTAAACACAAAAAACCACAATTTGGACCTCACCCCATTTCAGCAAGGCACTCTGCAATCTCCATCAGCCAAATCAACCCTTAGTCCACGTGTATGAATCCAAATCAGAAATAGCTGACAGAAGAAAACAAGAAAACGAAGCATTTGCCCAGTAGCTGAACAAAAGAGGCTGAAACTCCAACTTTGGACACTCTCTCGATCCCTCCGCCAAACCAACATACCAAACCTACAGCCTTCTTTGGTCCCTCCCCACTTAATTTAGCTACTTTTTCTTTCAGCTGAATTCTGGGATTCTTCAAGGTAAAGGTACGTTCTTTTCTTCATTCCACACATTCGTTTGTCATTTATCTGAAGATGGATTTGCTGTTCATTTCTGAATCTTGAAACTAGGTGTAATCTAGCTTAGACTTGTTGAATTTGAGAATGGGTGTATTCAGTAGAGCACATTGAGTAATGACATTTCCAATTATTATTTTTTCTGTTATTTGTTTTCTTTTTGCATATGTAATCTTTTGCTAATTTGATGGCTAAAGATTTGATTTTTTCCCCCAACATGCATTTATTCATTTTTTCTTGAAGCAGTCAGAACTATGAAGTTTGATTGGTTTGTTCCACAACTTATAGATTGTTTGAACTCTAGACCCTCTTGGAAGTGGGAACTGTAGCTTGACTTTTTCTGATTGGCCTTTACCATTTTTAAGAAATACTGAAAGGTGGAAAAAAGAAAAGCAAATTAGGCTTCCCCGGACCACGCGCATAGCGGGAGTTTAGTGCACTGGCTGCCCTTTTAGATTGCCACACCCCAATCATTAGGTAGTTTTTGTCTCAAACTTGTGCATACCTGTTGATATGATGTTGTTTTGGAATATCTGCTGGAGGCTAAAAAGGTTTTTTTTTTCCCCTTATTTTTCATGCTGGGTAACAAATGAATATCTTTTGACAATTTCCCTTTACAAGACAAGAATGGAAAAAGTAGGAAGAACTGAAAAGTATGACAAAATATCTTAAACTGTTCAATTGCAGATAGTCCTGTTATTTCTTGTTCTTCTTTGTTGCAGGGTGGAGGGAATTTGTGTCCATGGTATATCTACTGTTGAGAACCTTTCTGTTGCCCTCCCTGTCTCTTTAGATGATACATAAATTATCACTCTCGAAAACGTTTACCATTATCTACGACCAGTCTGAGAAAGTGTATTGTTTGCTTTTGTCAGGGTAAATTAGATGGGGCCTTATGTTGCTGGTGTTCTTGTTCCTCTAGTTGTAACTATTCTCCTTCAGAATAGAAGAAGGCGGAAAAAGCGAGGCTTGCCTGTTGATGTTGGTGGTGAACCTGGCTATGCTATCCGAAACCGCCGGTTTAGTGCACCGGTAGAAACAGCGTGGGAAGGAATCACAACGCTGGCCGAGCTTTTTGAGTATTCATGCAAGAAGTACTATCACAAGAAGTTACTAGGAAGTCGGAAACTGCTTTCCAGAGAGATGGAAATATCTGCGGATGGAAGGTCATTTGAGAAACTTCACTTGGGTGAGTATAAGTGGTTGAGTTATGGTCAGACATTTGAGATTGTGTGCAACTTCTCCTCCGGTTTGGCACAACTTGGCCACAAAAGAGAAGAACGTGTGGCCATCTTTGCTGATACATGTGAAGAATGGTTAATTGCATTACAGGTACATATTTTTTTCTGTACTAACATAGCAAAGAGATTTCTTTTCTTTCCACCCGAACCCCTGGCTGGAAACTGATTATGCAGTCTTTCTTTGCACTGATGACGATGACATTTATGGACTAGTTCATTTGTAGATTTGAGATACTCGAAGAGACAATATGTTTTTAACACGTCGATAAACGGCTAAGAATCTAGTAATATATGAATAGTGTTTTTGTACATTTTGCCATGTCAATGACATAACATTGAGTCGCTTTGTCTACACCAGAGTTGCTTCAGACGCAATGTGACAGTGGTTACTATTTATGCATCCCTTGGTGAAGAGGCCCTCTGTTACTCATTAAATCAGGTCAATTCTCTCTCTTGCTCTATCTCTCTTCCTGTCTCTCTCTCTTTTTCTCTCAATCACAAATCAGAACATGCATACATAACAGGTTCAAGAATAGTGTTTTATGCATAACAAATAGATCATACTTGGAAGAGCTTACTAGTGACACCAACACTGTGTGCGCAATCCTGTACTAGATGTAGTAATTGGAACTGTCTCAATTAGTAAAGAAAAAAAAATGATTTTATAATGGTGCTCTGAGATGGAATTAACTGGAAAAACATGGTTACTGAAGTTTATATAGCCGAGCTCGACTTGTTTGGGACTAAAACGATGTTGTTGTTATTGTTGTTGTTGTACAGGTGATGCTAATTGCTAAATATAGTCCTTCCTAGTTAAGATAGAATTGAAGATCTCTTCTCGTGAAATAACATGCAAAGCTCAAGATTATCACTGTACAATTTTTGGAAAACAGATCAGTTATGGTAGAATGATAATCATATTTACTTATGTTTATTCCTCGAAATCCGTTTTCAGATATGAGCTTGATGCTATGCTAACTCGTTCTTTTTACTGATATCTGTTGTCAAGCATCGGTCTGACTTGCCTTCTCCACTTTCTTCAGTTTCCATGGATTATTCTTAATCTTCATTTTTTCAACTTGTACTGGCCACTTTAGCCACGTGAAGCAGTTTGAAATGAATTATATTTTCCTCCATGACCCCCATGTAGGTTAAAATGTATTCATACTTCTATAACTTCAGTTGAAGTTCTATACTAGACACAAGGAAAGCCTTAAAACATAGGAATATATTGAAATACCCTAGAGGCTAGACAGTGGTACTTTAAGAAAGGTAAATTGACAAATGAATTACCCCCGACGATGAAATCGTTAGTTTTGGGTTGAAACTGATAATCTCCGGCAGAGTCCTTCATCAGATTTGTTCTCTTAATCTATTTGAGGGAGTCATAATCTCTTCAATGAAGCTCTAGCATGCTTCTGGCTGAAATTAGAAAAGGACAGCATTCCACTTTTAGCTAAAGTTTGATTCATCCATGAATTATTTTTTTGCCCAATCAGTAGATTTAACTTTATTTAAAAAAATGTCAGACAGTACCAAGATAGTACTGCAGCAACTCATCCATGCTAGATATTCGAGAACTTGAGAATTGACACTTTGCCTTTATCGATACCTTTGTTTAAAATTCCATCCTTTAAGATATTATTGGTATGCTGGAATATGCTATGGAATCTTAATCTGATTTCTATGTATTCCTCATTAGATATTTCTGTGTTTTCACGTACTCTGTCAAGTGTTCATTCTGTTCTTCTTGAAGTGTTTTATATGCTACATATTGCTCGTTGTCAGCTAGTTCTCTTTTTCAGACAGAGGTTACTACTGTCATTTGCGGGCAAAAGGAACTAAAGAAACTTGTAGACATTAGTGGACAACTTGATACTGTCAAACGTGTGATATGCATGGATGAGATTCCATCAAGTGCCTTGGTTGCCGCAGGGAGCAACTGGACATTGACTACTTTTTCTGATGTGGAGAAGCTTGGCCGAGAAAACCCTGTTGACCCAGATTTACCTCTTGCAGCTGATATTGCTGTGATCATGTATACCAGCGGAAGTACTGGCCTGCCCAAGGTTAATTTTCACTCTCACTGCTTCAAATCGTTGAAAACAGTCTTATTATTTGGAACATTGCATGTGAGCCTTAGCCTTTGGAGGAACAGCTTACAATCCTTTTGTTTTTCTAATTTAGACCTGCTTCATATCCTTTGAGGGAGGAATAGGTGATTTCGCTCAGGATACCCATAAAAGTAGATGAAAAGAACTAAGATAATCTCTAGTATTAAAGAGAGAAAAAGGCGCAGAAAATGTGATAATTGAATTTACTAGAGATTTCGGATTTTCTTACTCTTGTTCTAATTCAACATCTTCATGGTAAAGGTGTCGGAAATGCTAAAAATGTTCACCAACTTGTATTAGGAAAGTGAGATTTTTCCAAAGTTTTATTGCATTGTTTTCTTCCTCAAGTAGCTGGATGAGTCGAGAAATTCTCTAGGAAGAAAAAATAACAATCATTGCAAAATCACTAACAATTTATCTGGTGCACAGGGTGTGATGATGACACACAGGAGCGTTCTAGCTACAGCTTCTGCTGTTCTGACAATTGTACCCGGTCTTGGAAGCAAAGATGTTTACTTAGCATACCTACCGCTTGCTCATATTCTCGAACTTGCAGCAGAGGTAATGTACCAATGTTTTACCAAATATGTTGGGTGTATGATTTGTTCATGTCTTTACTTTGTATCTAATAAATTAAAATTCTGATTTTTCTGCAGACCATAGTACCTGGGATTGGTGGTTCTATAGGATATGGCTCTCCTCTGACTCTTACTGATACTTCAAGTAAGATAAAGAAAGGAACTAAAGGAGATGCCTCTGTGTTAAGGCCAACAGTGATGGCAGCTGTCCCAGCAATTCTTGATCGGGTTCGAGATGGCGTGCGCAAAAAGGTATAACTTAGGATTCAAAAGATATCTTTTCTTAGTTCTTTTGGTTGCTTCTGCATACCTATCACGTGATGTTGGTACGTGAAGCTAACATTGGTAAAATTCAGGTAGATGCTGCAGGCGGATTATCAAAAAAGCTGTTTGATTTGGCATATTCTCGCAGACAGTCTGCAGTTAATGGTAATTGGTTTGGAGCTTGGGGCTTAGAAAAACAATTCTGGAACTTATTAGTGTTTAAGAAGGTTCAAGCAATTCTGGGCGGCCGTATCCGTTTTATCCTGTCAGGAGGAGCTCCCCTCTCTGGAGATACTCAGAGATTTATCAACATATGCCTTGGGTGAGTAACTCCGAAACTATGCCCCCACATAAATGAGCTGAAAGCTTAATATGCACATTTCTCATTGTAGCAATTTTGACCTCACATCACAGAATACAATGATCTGAGGGATTCACTAGTTTGATACCAAATGAAACTAATATATAAAGTTCTAATTGACCTCTGACCATGATCCCCATAGGCCATTGAGATGATGCTCTAGAGCATTTGCTTGATATCTGCATTGTGTAATGATTTTACTACTACTTGAAAATAGATTGACAGCAAGAGTTACCTTCTCAACTTCAACAGTGCCTGTTTCTTATAGTCTCAAGGTTAATCTGGCCGCATATAATATCTCTTTCAACATTCTAAAGTCTACAATCAATCTCACCACTTTTGACCTTTTTACTAACTGACTGATCTACCTGTCTCTAGACAACGTACTAAGAAGTTAGATAGTTTTTGTGGCGGACATAGGAACTCTTGTTGCTATCTTCCCCTTGAAAGTTTTATTCCTCTCCTTAAATTCTAGTTGTCACTAACTTTTATATTGTAAAGTGTCCAATGAACACTTGTTGCTGTCCCTTGGGGTTTTGTTCTCCCCTTAGGTTCTCTTTGCCACTAACTGTTATATTTGAAGTGTCCAATTTAAAGAAACTTCGACGTAATGTTGTCTATCTGCTGTTTCTAATGATGTAAATCTAGTAGCCCGATAACTTGAAAATATTTATCTGCCTGATGATAGGAAGAGAACCCTGAGAAAAACTTAACCTTTAGGCTTTTAGTGTGGCCATATCTTTTGATGTTTTCGCCCTGTGTTCTAATTAATAACTAGCATCGTACATTACTTGAATGATGAAATTCTATGTTAATTAATAAAAAGTATGATGCTTTAATTAAGGACTCCACTTCCATCAAAATAGACATTCAAATTGATATTTTAGTAAATTATTGTCAACAACAACAATAGCAAATAATATTCAGCTTTACATTGTAACAAGCAATCTTCTCTTCTTGCTAGCATCTTTTTTTTTTCTGCAGACTTCTCATCTTACTTGGTTTATTTTCCTAGTGCTCCAATAGGCCAAGGTTATGGTCTTACTGAAACCTGTGCTGGTGGAACATTCAGTGATTATGATGATACTTCTGTCGGACGTGTTGGTCCTCCACTCCCCTGCTCATACATCAAGGTAAAGTAGAATGAGCAGAGTCAAAGCTTGACATTCCTCTATGTCCTTGTATCATACTATGGTCATTGGCTTCATTTCTTTGTGCAAGTAGGAGAGAATTACCCCATTTTGAGGTCAAGAATTATGCATTTCAAATTTTTAGAAAGCATTGCAGTAATCTTATTACTTGCATCTCTCACAATTATTTGTTAAATCCTGTGGTTTGCATATTATCTTTTATGTAATGCTCTTGTTCCTGTGCCTAGCTTTATATGGTTTAAGTTTCAGATGGTTCTTTTGTAAGTTGACAGAGTACCACATCATGATCCATCGGCAACCTGTAACATAAAATTTGTGCTTCAAATCTCCATTCTGTTTTTCCCCGTGTTACATTTTGATCTTCTTGCTTTCCAAACCATTTTTGTTGTTCAAGTCCATTATAAACTCTAACAGCTATATGATAGCTTCTGCAATCAATCTTTTTAGCTTTCACCAGATAATACTCGTAATTTAATGTAGTACTTTCATCTGTAGTTGATAGATTGGGCTGAGGGTGGATATCTAACAAGTGATTCCCCAATGCCTCGAGGTGAGATTGTTATTGGTGGACCAAATGTTACCGTCGGATATTTCAAAAATGAGGAGAAGTCGAAAGAAGTATACAAGGTACGTATTGCTCTACATTGTATGCTCTGATGAGTATTTGTGTTACAACTATGACTGGTATTTTTTTTAATTGCAATGGGCTTTTTTGCTGTATTAAGGTTGACGAGAGAGGAATGAGTTGGTTCTACACGGGTGACATAGGGCAGTTTCATGCAGACGGTTGCCTTGAGATAATTGACCGTAAAAAGGACATTGTTAAACTTCAGCACGGAGAATATGTTTCCTTGGGAAAGGTGCGATCTTTTTAAAGTGTGTAACCATCTCATCTAAAAGCTTAAGCTCTTAGAGAAAGCACACATTTGTTTGCTTAATTATGTCTTCAACGCGTCCCCTTAGATGCAGGCTTGATTCTTTTTTATGAGCCAAGCACGTGAATTTTTTTTTTTAATATTGGGCGACGGTGAAACTTGAACCAAGCTTAAGCTGTTAGAGAGAGCACAGTTTTATTTACTTAATTATGTCTTCAACAGATCTAGTATTCTTACATGGTATTTTTTATCCTAGCTCACAAAATGTATGCACATTGGTAGACTAAATTCTCCTGGTTTCACAGCCTTAACTCCCTACACTTTTTTATTTACTGATGTGGGAGTTGATACATCAATGTGCAGGTTGAGGCTGCTCTTAGTATCAGTCCCTATGTCGACAATATAATGTTGCATGCCAATCCTTTCCACAGTTATTGTGTAGCTATAGTGGTTGCCGCTCAGGCTGCTGTGGAAGGCTGGGCTAAGAAGCACGGTATTGACTTTGGCGATTTCCCAGAGTTATGTCAGAATGAAGAAACTGTCAAGGAAGTATATGCTTCCTTAGTGAAGGTATTTTCGTGCATGCAAATATATAGAGCTTCTCTCTTTTTTCTTTTCTTCTTTTTCCTTCTTTTTCCTTTTGCATAGCTTTATTTAAACATGACTTGCAGATGATTTAGCAACTCAATAGTCTGAACACTAACTACAATTACTTGTAGGATGGTCCATTGTTGAAATATTTTATAGCACCTACTAGTCAATAACTTTTGTGGTTTTGAAAGGGAAACCCCATATATCTCATTATTCACGATAACAGAAAATGTAACACATTATCACCATTATGGCGAGCATTGGCCCTCAGCAATGTTTTATGAACTGATGCAACATCGTTTATCAATTGTCATTAGCAAAGAAGAATCCTTTTCCTTTTTAACACTCAGTTAAGGCCTCATCTATTTTGAGTGTAACCATAACATTTGCTGGACTACTCCATGTTTTCGGAGCTAAATACCATTGTCGTCTAGACTGTAGTGTTATTGGTTATATTGTGAATACTAGTGTTCATTGAATTTTGTTTACCTCCACTTATCTTGTACAGGCAGCGAAGGCTGCTTGTTTGGAAAAGTTTGAGATCCCAGCGAAGATCAAGCTGCTTGCGGAAGCATGGACTCCAGAATCAGGCCTTGTTACTGCAGCTTTGAAGCTCAAGAGGGATGTCATTAGGAAGGCCTTCTCAGATGAACTAGCTCAATTATATTCCTCATGATTATACAGAGATAGCATCTCCTTTTTTTTTTTTTTTTTTTTTTTGTTTTTGGAGAAAAGTAAAATCAAGATTCTTCAATAAATATTTGTAAACTATAACCTTTTTTATATGTGATTACTTTGGTATGTGGCATTTTTGGTTCTAAGTATCCTTTTCGGCAAATGCTCCATTAGTTTACTGTGGAAAATAGAGGCTCCATTTTATTTTTAACCTCATGAGTCTTGTGACTTCATCACGTGTTAGATGAATTGATAAACTATAACGACAAGGAGAAAAGAATTCCTTGTTAGTCGATGCATGCACCAAATTTAGTTGCTCTTTGAAGTAGTACATAAATAATGAGAAAAGGGATTTGTGCATACCTATATACTATTGGAAATTTTATTACCCTCTTTATTCAAGTTTCACTTTAATTACATCCTATATATAAATTTACTAATTATATACACTTTAGGAATTAAATAAGTTTCCCTTTATATTAGGAATCAATTATTTTCAATCCTTATTCTCTCTTCCTCATGTGCTCTCTCTCCCTCCTGCTCTCTCTCTCTCAGTCCCTAATTCTAGTAATATATAGCAAAGGAAAAGAGAGCAGTTGTTCCACCATTGGCAGCCATTAAAAAGCTTTGAATTCGATTTGGTTTTCAAAAAACATTATTTGTTTGAATTGGGTGTAAACAATTGGGAATTCTCTCTACGTCTCTCTCTATCTCTCAATTCTAATTCCAGTAATGTAAAGCAAAGGAAAAGGGAGCAGCAATTCCACCATTGACAGCCATTAAAAAGCTTTGAAGTTTTGAATTCGAATTTTCAAAAACCATTATTTGTTTGGATTGGGTGTTGTTGCAAACAATTGGGAATATGATTTGGAGTTTATATCTCAAATTTGAGGGTGTTTTGGTGAAGATTAGACTTGATTTTGGCTGAATTTCATATTGAAACTTGAAGAAGAAGAAGAAGAAGAAGAAGAAGACGACGACATGACATACATTATACTTACGAAATTGTAGTAAAGTTGTATTCTGTTGTTTATATATATATTTTTTATTTAAATATTGTATGAAAGTTGCACAATATTGTATAAAAATTATATTAAGTTGTATGATATTGTAGTTGTATATAACTAGGTAGAAATAATGTATGAAAGTTGTAGATAAGTTGTATAATATATAATTAGTTGTATGAAATTTATTTTCACTATGTATAAATCAGATATAAAATATACAGAAGACACATTGTATAAATTTTTTATTTAAGTTGTATGATATTGTAGTTATATTTAACTAGGTAGAAATAATATATGAAAGTTATAGATATGTTGTAGATAAGTTGTATAATATATAATTAGTTGTATGAAATTTGATACATGTGAGTATTGAAATTGATTTCGCTGTACGTATAATAATCTAACAAGATGACGATTATTTCACTTATTATTTTAATATTAGTCGTCTATTCTAGAATGGAATAGGAAGGAATAGAAAGAATGACGAGGATGAAGATGAATAAGTTGACCGTCCAAAAAGAGAAGTTTTTACTCTTTCACCAAAATTTATAACATTAATCTCAACGAAAATGCTAACTACAAGTTTGGAAAATTTCAAAGTACAACTTGCATTTACTGATGACCAGGGCGGCTCAATAGCATCCGAGGCCTAAAGCAAAGCCTTAATAAGAGGCCTTAAATAAATATATATATATATTTAATGAGCATCGTTATTTAAAAAATTAGACAAGCATGGAATGAAAAAAAAAAATGAGAACTTGGTTTTATAAAGTACAAAATATTGAATGAATTTAACACATCACAACTAAAATGAGAGAATCTAGAAAATATACTCCCTCCATCCTAATTTGTGTGACACTCTCTTTTTTACTTCCCTAAAAAGAATACCTTTCTATATTTGGTAATAATTCAACAGTAAATTTTTCTCTTTACCCTTAATGAGATGATTTCTAGCTACACAAGTTTCTATGATTTGTTTAGATCACAAGTTTCAAAAGTCTTTTTTTTAAACTTCATGCCTAGTCAAACACCTTCATATAAATTGGAATGACGGGAGTATAATTTATGTGAGGAAAATAACTTATAAGCTAGATTATTAGATATAGTTACATGATAATAGAGTAAAATAATTCAGTAAAAATGTAAAATAAGATTGGCAGAAAACTAATTTGGTTATACTAATCATAGGAAGAAATCAACGTTAATATGAAAACAAAGAAATAAAATTGTCAATAATAAGCGATAATTATATAAATTATATACTACATATAGAGAAATAGTAATTTTGGGGCCCTTAAATTCTTGGGGCCCCTAAATTCTTGGGGCCTAAAGCAAATGCTTCACTTGCTTTAGGGTCTAGCCGACCTTGCTGATGACAGTTTATAACATGAAGTATCTAAGCTTATAGATACGTACATAAACTGCGTCGAACGTCTTATGGTAGCATATATATATATATATATATATATATATATATATTTAATGAAGTTGCATCAATAATTTATAACCAATTTTTCTGTAGTTGGATTCCATTAATATTGCTTGGTGTTATTCCTGTTATGATGAGGAAGAGGCAAACCCAAAAATAAAGAAGATAAAGAACACCAAATTTTAACGTGAAAAACCCTTCAAATTGAAGGTAAAAACCACGGGATCACAAAAATCCAAAAAACTCCACTATAACAATAAGAGGGTTACAAAAGTTCTCCAAATTGGATACACAACAAGTGCCAAAGACGGAGCAACAACTGTAACAAGAGCAACAACTAATCAATTGGAAAAAGAGGAGAATCCACAAAAACGAAGCTGTTGTTCGAGGCTCGAAATTAGATTCTACGAGACACCAAATCCGATCTCCACAGTTCAAATCCAAGACCAAGATGTTACGAACACTGTCAAAATTTCAGCCCGATCCAACGGTTAACGAATCGGAAACGTGATTTGAATGTTGGCTGGTCGGAATAAGAATTTGCAGCAAAACAAATATTTTTCTTCTCTCTTCTCTCTTGACGAAAGCTCTCTCAAAAACCACTCTTATGTGCTTAAGTTTTTCAAAGACTTGTATCAATGAGCATAGAATAATTCTCCAAGGTTGTCCTATTTATAGATCATGAGTGATGCTTTCTCTTAAAGCCAAAACTCACTCAAAATAGGAATAAACTGAATCCAATTCCAAATCGGAATGGAAACCAAAAGAGAATAGGATTAGGCCATTGGGCCTTTGGCTGGACAACATGGGCGTGAGCCCAACAAACTCCCCCTCCAGCCAAGGGGCCAAATGTGTCTTTAAGTAGAGGAACTATTGACAGGTTTCATGCATGCCAATTTTCTACAAAATTCATGTTTATCTGCAACCACCGCCTTTGTCAGCATATCCGAAGGATTTTCATCAATGAATATCTTCTCAACCTCAAATAATTTCTCTTCCACGGCCATTCTTATCCAATGATACTTTCTATTTATATGTTTGGTCTTAAAATGAAAAGTGGAGTGCTTGGTGACACTACTAGAATTTCGGAAAAAAGCGACCAAAATTTAGCGACCAACGTTGGTCTGTCAAGAATAACGACCAAAGTTGGTCGCTAAATTAGCGAAAATAATGAAATAAATATTTGAAATACATTAGCGACCAAGGTTGGTCGCCACTTGGTCGCTAATTGCATCAAAATGTTGACCGGACTGGTCAGACTTGCTTGGTCAAAGGTATACTGAGATTAGCGACCAACATCGGTCGCTAAAGCGGGAACCACCTATCAAATTTTAATAATTATATTATTATTTTAAAAAAATTACAAAATATAAATATATATAATTTAAAATTAGCGACCAACTTTGGTTGCCAATGGGACCCAGTTATAAAATTTTAATAATTATATTTATATTACAAAAAATTTATAAAATATAAATAAATATAATTCAAAGTTAGCGACCAAAGTTAGTCGCTTACTGAAATAGAGACCAACTTTGATCGCTAATCTGGGACCCAGTACTAACGTTTAACAAATATATTATTATTTTAAATATTATATAAATTAAATAAATCTGATTTAAATTTAGCGACCAACTTTGATCGCTACTTTAAATTTATGTATAATTAGCGACCAAAGTTGGTCTCTATTTCAATTTATCTAAATTACTTTTAATTTAATTTAAATATATATATATATATATATATATATATATATATATATATATATATATAGCTTAAATTGAATTAAAATCCTAAATTTCTACTATATACATATCGAATATAGCTTAGATATATACATATACATACTTACACTATACTATGCTCTAAGTATCAGTGCATTAGCTAATATTCGATATATATATATATATATATATGTATATATATACATATATATACATGCATACTTACACTATACTATGCTCTAAGTATCAGTGCATTAGCTAATATTCGATATATATATATATATATATATATATATATATATATAAGCTATATTTGATATAATATGTGACGACCCGGCCAGTCGTCTCATGAGTTACCGCTCTGTTTACCTCATTTTTGCTTTATTATGCTTCGTTATCCGTGTTCTATATGATCGAGTTGAGTAGGTTGCGTTCAGAGTGGATTTGGTAAGAAATGAGACACTTAATCTCTTTTGAGAAGGTTCAAGTTGGAAAAGTCAACCGGATGTTGACTTGTGTATTAGAGGGCTCGGATGAGAGTTATGATGGTTCGGTTAGCTTCGGGAGGTGATTTATGGCTTAGGAGTGTGATCGGGATTGGTTTTGGAGGTCCGGTGTAGAATAAGGCTTTAATTGGCGAAGTTAGTATTTTGGCGATTTCCGGTTATTAGGCGAGATTTTGATCTGAGGGTCGGAATGGAAATCCGAGAGTTGTTGTAGCTTTGTTATGTCATTTGTGATGTGTGTGCAAAATTTCAGGTCATTCGGACATGGTTTGGTTGGGTTTTTGATCGAAAGCGTATTTCGGAAGTTTTAGAAAACTTAGGCTTCAATCCGATGAATTTTGGGCAATTTGATGTTGTTTGAGGTGTTTTGATGATTGGAGCAAGTTTGAATGAGGTTTTAGGATGTGTTGATGTTTTTGGTTGAGGTCCCGGGGGCCTCGGGTGAGTTTCGGATGGTCAATCGGACCATTTTTGGCTTTGAGAAGTTGCAGAATTGGCTGATGAGATGTTGCAGGTTTTAAGCCTTCGCGATCGCGTAGGGTCCATAGCGATCGCGTAGAAGGATTTTGGGTTGGCCTGAGTTTAGCCTTCGCGTTCGCATTCGAGGTCTCGCGTTCGCGTAAGGCTAGGAGTTTGTGCTTCGCGTTCGCATGAGGCTCTCCGCGTTCGCGTATAAGGATTTGAGGTCCAGTGGAATTTACTCATCGCGTTCGCATCAGGTGTCTCGCGTTCATGAAGGTCAAGGCGGAAGAGGCATCGCGTTCGTGACTGGAGTGTTGCGTTCGCGTAAAGTAAAAGTTGGTCAACGTAAATTTGTGCTACGCGAACGCGAGAGGTTGACCGCGTTCGCATAGAAGGAAAGTCAGACCTGGGCAGAAAGTTTATAAGTTATTTCATCCGCGATTTTGAGTCATTTTTCCACCATAGTTGATCATTTTGAGAGCTCTTTGAGGCGGATTGAAGAGGGATTCAAGGAGAAGTGATTGGAGGTAAGATTTACGAACCTAAAACGTGATTCTATTGTGAAATTAACCTAGAAATTCATGGAACCTAAGCTACAAATGGAAGAACTAGGGCTTGGAATTTTAAACTTTTAAATTGGGATTTGAAGGACCATTTGAGGTCGGATTTGAGAACTTTTGATAGGTATGAACTCGTGGGAGGATAAGGAACCTGTTGATGTAAAAATTTCTGACTTTCGAGAAGTGGGCTCGGGTTTTGCTAATTTCGGGATTTTTGATATTTTTCAATTGTTTTCGCTTGGGCTTTGTTCCCTTAGTATATTGTGACGTATTCGTTCTGATTTTGGATAGATTCGATGTGCGTGGAGGCCGATTTGAGGGGCAAAGGTGTCGCGAGCTAGAGTTGTAGCTGGTTCGAAGTGAGTAATGATTGTAAATGATGCCCTGAGGGTTTAAAACCCCGGATTGCACACCGTAGTGCTATATTGAGGTGAGACACACGCTTGATGATGAGCGTAAGGTCGTTTACTATTGGGGATTGTGACTTGGTCCGTCCCGACTGATGATTTTACCGCGTATTTGTCTGAAACTTATTTGTTATCATCATGATTTGGGCTAATTGCCATATTTGGGCTTCGTGCCAACTATTTGAACCCTTTGGGGATTTTGACTGATTTTTCCTCACTATACTTGTTAAAAATCATATCCTCGGTCATGTTTATATTTGTTTTAAACGATTCGAGCCGGTTTTATCATACTATTCCTAAATGAGAGGAATTTGTGGGCTGAGATTAATGCTGCTCGGTGGGCCGGGCCTGAACCGGACCGGACCGGGCCCGCGGTCCTAACGGGCCTGGTGAGCCTGGTGGGCCGGTCCTGGGTGGGCCGGTCTTGGTGGGCCTCCTGAGCCCGTCACGGGCTGGTCTCCATGGTTGAGCCCACGAGATCCCTATTTTCTATTATTGTGCCCGAGAGGCTGTGGGGTTAATGACTGAGAGGGGTTGAGAACCCAATGGTGAGGATATTATATATGTTATGGATCGGGCTGCACGCCACAGCAATATAGCGCTTGGGCTGTAGGAGCCCCTCCGGAGTCTGATCCCTAGTGAGTGCAGTCGACTATCTATATGGATCGGGCTGCACGCCGCAGTGATGTACGGATCGGGCTGCACGCCACAACGGTTATTCTGATTTATGTTATTATGAGAGATATATGGGTCAAGAGCTGAGAATGAGCACCAAGTGATGAGAGTGAGCCCGAGGAGTTGATACTGTTATGAGTGATTGTTACTGCACCGAAAGGGCGAATTTCTACTTGTTATTTACCTGCTAAATTACCTGTTTTACTTGGTTTTAAAGGAATTTCATTTGAATTCTTCATGGATTTACTGTTTTAAGTGATCTTACTGCTTGATATAGAATTGTTTTGTGCCTTTACGTGTTTTCTTGCTTTTAGCCATTATTTATGATTATTACTCACTGAGTCGGAGTAATCACATTACTCCTTGCACCGTGTGTGCAGATTCAGGCATCGCAGAGTCCGCTCCTGAGTGCTGATCCTTCCAGTCCAGGCAGTGTTTTCGGAGACTACGAGGTAGTTGTTGGCGTCTGCAGCCCCCGTGCCTCCCTTATCTTACTATTATCATGTTCTTGAACTTCTGTATCGGATTTTGTATCTAGTAGACTGGTATCCGGATTTATTAGTTGCTCATGACTTGTGACACCCCGATTTGGGCTGTGTCGGGATGGTTTCTACTGTTGTTATCATAAATTCCGCAAATTATGGTTATTATATCATGTTTTAGAACTATTTATGGTACTTAGCTATTTAAAAGAGGTGTTCTGTTTTGGTTTGGCTGGCCTTGTCTTCACGAGAGGCGCCATCACGACCGGGTTCGGGGTTAGGGTCGTGACATAATATTAGCTAATATTATATCGAATATAGCTTATATATATATATATATATATATATATATATATATATATATATATATATATATATATATATATAGAGAGAGAGAGAGAGAGAGAGAGAGAGAGAGAGAGAGAGAGAGAGAGAAATTTCTACTATATGCATATCAAATATAGCTTATATATATATATACTTAGACTATACTATGCTCTAAGTATCAGTGCATTAGCTAATATTAGCTAATATAAGCTATATTCAATATAATATTAGCTAATGCACTGATACTTAGTGCATAGTACAGTGTAAGTATGTATATATATATATATATATATATATATATATATATATATATATATATATATATATATAAGCTATATTCGATATAATATTAGCTAATGCAGGATTTTAATTTAATTTAAGCTATATATATATATATATATATATATATATATATATATATATATATATATATATATATATATATATATATATATTATATATTTAAAAAATATAAAATAGAAAAAAAAAGTAAATTCATTTTTTTTGTAAAATAGCGACCAACTTTGGTCGCTATTTTGGTCAAACGGTCAAAAAATAGCAACCAACTTTGGTCGCTATTTTGGTCAAACAGTCAAAACTTATATAACTACCAAAATAGCGACCAAAGTTGGTCGCTATTTTTAAATCCATAGTCAAAATCGGGTTTCCCTTCCTATTCTCTTATTTTCTTCCCAAAATTTTTCCAAACTCTCTCTCAACATATTCTCCTCCCCTTCTCTATTTCCCTTACACAGATCAATCCCCCCACCCCTTTCCACCACTATGACACCGCGCCACCACGCCAGAGCCGCTGCTAAATCTGTCGCCGGAGCCATTGTCCGCCGCTAGCACTGTCGTCGGAGCCGCTGTCTCCCACCCCTTGCCACCGCTGCTTTTTAATCCTCCTTTTAATCTACCAAGATTAGTAATCTACCTTATTAGCTTTTTAATTTTTAATATTTGCTATATAATTTTATGTAATTTTTTAGAGTTTTTGTCTATTTAGTATTAGGGTTTTTGGTTTGAACTACATTAGATTTATGAACTTAAGGTAGAAATTATGATCTTTTGGTTCTTGTATTAATTTATATTGAGTTCAACTGTGAAAAGAAACAATTCATACATTAGCAATACCTAAATAAGAGTACTTGTAAATACATTGTCTTAGAAAAGGAGCAATACCTAAATAAGTACCTAAATTCATGCTTTAAACTATGCATTATACATTTATAAGATAAGAAAAAAGAATTAAAGGGAGGAGTTTATTAATGTATTAATTATGAACTTAAGGTCATATTGGACTTTTAAGATATGAATTGGACTTTTAGTTAACTAAAAAAAGATTAGGATATGAATTAACTAAATTAATTTGTTCTTGCTTTATTTATATAGATGAACATCGTACTTGGATGTACAATAGGAATTATCCTAATCGGCGGGGATTGCGAGAGGATTTTGTAGAAGGGTTTGATGACTTTATTAGACATGCAATGTCACTTCCGCCATACCGAAATGAAGGAGTAATTAGGTGCCCTTGTGTTAGGTGCGACTGTATGAAGTTTGGAAAACCGGAGGGAGTTAAGATTCATCTTTATAGTAAGGGGTTTATAGCGAATTACTTTGTGTGGAAAAATCATGGAGAGATCGATGGTAGCCATGGGATATTTCATAACATGGTTGTTGGTGAAAGTAGTAGGTCGGTGGAGAATACAAATCGTGATTCCAGAATTCATGATATGGTTACAGATGCTTTTGAAATGTACTTAGGGGGTGAGCCCAATGAAAATGTTGAACAAACTCCTAATGATGAAGCAAAACATTTTTATGAACAGTTAGAGGAAGCTAGTCGTCCACTACGTAAAGGAAGTCCACACTCTGAGTTGTCTGTTATAGTTAGATTACTAAGTATCAAATCTGATTGGAATATTTCTCAAGGAACCATGGACTCTTTCATTGACCTTATGCGTGAACTAGTTGACTCCGATATCGAATTACCTGGTGATTTCTATAAGGCAAAGAGATTAGTTTCTAAGTTAGGACTTTCGTCAATGAGAATTGATTGTTGTGAAGATGGTTGCATGTTATATTATAAAGATGATGCAGATTTAAGCAATTATAAATTTTGCGAAAAGCCTCGTTTCAAGAGGCTTTCCAGCGGGAAGATGGTCGCTATCAAGGCGATGCATTAACCTCTTATACCTAGGCTAAGAGGTTATATGCATCGATGAGTTCTGCTCCTCATATGAGATGGCACTTTGAAAATAGAAGACCACTTGGTGTTATGTGTCATCCTTCAGATGGAGAAGCTTGGAAGCACTTTGATAGGACATATCCAGATTTTGCTAGTGAACCAAGGAACATTCGGTTAGGTCTGTGTGCGGATGGCTTCACGCCTTTTTCTATATCTGCGATACCGTATTCATGTTGGCCTATCCTTCTTACACCTTATAATCTACCACCCGAGTTGTGCATGACTAGTTCATATATATTCTTAAATTGTATTATCCCCGGTCCACATAATCCGAAAAGTTTGATAGATGTATATTTGCAACCTTTGATTGATGAGCTGAAACAATTGTGGTACGATGGTGTTGAAACATATGACATATCAACCAAGCAGAATTTCAATTTGCGTGCTAATTTAATGTGGACAATTAATGATTTTCCTGCATATGGAATGTTGTCTGGGTAGATGACTGCTGGGAAACTAGCTTGTCCTTACTGCATGGAAAATATTAAAACGTTCACTTTGAAACATGGTTGAAAGCAATCATGGTTTGATTGTCATCGTCAATTCTTGCCTCCTAATCATGAGTTTAGAAGGATGAAAAATGCATTCAAAAAGAATAAAAAAGAATATGATTATCCACCTCCGATACTTTCAGGTGAGGAAATTTGGGAGAGGGTCCAGAACTTCAGTAAAGTTACTGAAGCTCCACCTTATAGATTCTCCGGATACGGTGTTACTCATAATTGGACCAAACAGAGTATATTTTGGGAGTTGCCTTATTGGAAGGATAATCTTCTCTTTCACAACCGTGATGTCATGCATATTGAGAAGAATTATTTTGACAATTTGTTCAACACAGTGATGGATGTTAAAGGTAAGACAAAGGATAACCCGAAGGCTAGAATGGACTTACAAGAATATTACAGGCGGCCTGAATTATACTTGCAGACAGCAAACAATGGTAAGATATTCAAGCCTAAAGCAAGTTACACATTCACTTTGGAGGAAAGATGGCAGATTTGTGATTGGGTAACAAAATTGAAGATGCCTGGGGGTTATGCGTCGAATTTTAGGAAAAAAGTTGATATGGAGGTAGGGAAGTTGAGCCAAATGAAAAGTCATGATTGTCATGTTTTCATGGAGACCTTAGTGCCTATTGCATTTTGTGGTTTGCCTGAAAGAATCTGGAAACCCATTGTGACGACTCGGCCAGTCGTCTCATGAGTTATCGCTCCGTTTCCCCCATTTCTGCTTCTTTATGCTTCGTTATCCGTGTTTTATGTGGTCGAGTTGATTGGTTTGCGGTTGGTGTGGTTTTGGTAAGAAATGAGACACTTAGTCTCTTTTAAGAAGGTTTAAGTTGGAAAAGTCAATAAGACGTTGACTTATGAGTTAGAGGGCTCGGATGTGAGTTCCTATGGTTCGGTTAGCTTCGGGATGTGATTTGTGACTTATGAATGTGATCGGAAGTGGTTTTGGATGTCCGGTGTAGAATTAGACTTGAATTGGCGAAGTTAGTATTTTGGCGATTTTCGGTTGATAGGTGAGATTTTGATTCGGGGGTCGGAATGGAATTCCGAGAGTTGCTGTAGGTTTGTTATGTCATTTGGGATGTGTGTGCAAAGTTTTAGGTCATTGGGATGTGGTTTGGTTGGGTTTTTGATCAAAAGCGTGTTTCGGAAGTTTTTAGAAAACATAGGATTGAATTCGATGTGAATTGGTGGTTTTGGTGTTGTTTATGGTGTTTTGATGATTGGAACAAGTTTGAATGAGGTTTTAGGATGTGTTAGTGCTTTTGGTTGAGGTCCTGGGGGCCTCGGTGAGTTTCGGATGGACAATCGGACCAATTTCTATGTTGAGAGGTTACAGAATTTGAGCAGCAGTTGCAGAGGATTTTTGGCCTTCACGATCGCGTGAGGGACCTCACGATCGCGTAGAAGGAATTTGGGTGGGCCTGAGTTTATGCTTTGCGTTCGCGTCTGAGGGATCGCATTCGCGGAGAGTGAGCAGCTTGTGCTTCGCGTTCACAGGAGAGAGTTCGCGTTCGCGTATAATGAATCAGGTCCCAGGCCAATTGCTCTTCGCATTCGCGTATGTGGGGTCGCGTTCGCGTAGCTCTGGGAAGTTAAAGCATCACGTTGACAGCAGCAGCATCGCGTTCGCATAGTGCTATTTTGAGAAGCCGGAATTTATTGCTTCGCGATCGCGAGACCTTGGTAGCGATCGCGAGACCTTGGTCGCGATAGCGATGAAGGAAATCCAGAACTGGGCAGTGATTTTATTAAACATTTCATCCGCGATTTTGAGCCATTTTTCCACCATAGCTGAGTATTTTGAGAGCTCTTTGAGGGAAATTGAAGAGGGATTTGAGAAGAAGTGATTGGAGGTAAGATTTATGAGCATAAAACGTGATTCTATTGTGAAATTAACCTAGAAATTCATGAAAATTTAGCTAAAAATGGAAGAACTAGGGCTTGGGATTTTGAGATTTTAAATTGGGATTTGAAGGGCCATTTGAGGTTGGATTTGAAAAGTCTTGACATGTATGGACTCATGGAAGGATAAGGAACCCGTTGATGTCTGAGTTTCGAGAAGTGGACCCGAGGCTCGGGTTTTGCTAAATTTAGGTTTTTTTTGATATTTTTCGATTGTTTTTGCTTGGGTTATGTTCCCTTATCATATTGTTACGTATTTGTTCTGGTTTTGGTCAGATTCGAAGCACGAGGAGGCCAAATTGAGGGGCAAAGGCGTAGCGAGCTAGAGTTTTTTGCCGGTTCGAGGTGAGTAATGAATGTAAATGATGTCCTGAGGGTTTGAAACCCCGGATTTGCACATCGTAGTGCTATATTAAGGTAAGACACGCGCTTAATGATGAGCGTGGGGTTGTTTACTAATGGGAATTGTGACTTGGTCCGTCCCGAGTGATGCTTTTACCGCGTATTTTATTGAAGCTTTTTTGTTATCATCATTATTTGGATTGATTGCCATATTTGGGCTTCGTGCCAACTATTTGAACCTTCCGGGGAGTTTTAACACTATTTCCTAACTGTTTTGACTTACTACTTGAACTCAGTCGTACCGTTTTCCACTATTTTACAACTCAGCCACTTTTACTCGGTTTTGAAACTAAAATGATATATTAAATGATGTTTTGGGCTGAGAACTACTGTTTTACTAATGCCCATGGGGCTTATATGATTTCTGGACTGAGTACGGCCAAGGGCCAGATGTGAGTATACTATGGGATCGGGCTGCATTCCGCAGCAGTGTTATACTGATATTGATATGAGGCCGGGGGCCTAGATTTGATGCCACGAGATGGCTTGATATTGCGCTTGGGCCGTAAGGGGCCCCTCCCGAAGTCTGCACACCCCTAGTGAGTGCCGTCGACGAAATATATGGATCGGGCTGCACGCCGCAGCGGGTACTATAGGGTACCGTTCTATGTGTTGATTTTCTTTATATGTCTGTCACTTAATCGCTTATTTGTTGTAGCATTACCATATTTCGTTTCCATTGGTTTACTGCTATTATATTACTTGTTTAAACCGCCGCATTATAGATTACTTTGTGTTTTTCCGTGACTTCTTATCCTCAGTCATTATTTATGTTTATTACTCACTGGGTCGGAGTACGCACATTACTCCTTTCACCTTGCGTGCAGATCCAGGTGTTCCAGAGGCTGAGTGAGGATTTTCAGTCGATCAGTTCATATCCGGGAGCATTGAGGTAGCTACAAGGCGTTTGCAGCCCGGATGTCTCCCTTCTATCCTTTCATTTTATTCGCATTTCCTAGACTGATTATGTATTAGGCTGTTATACTTGTACTAGAGGCTCGAGACTTGTGACACCAGATCTGTATGGGCTATGTAGTAGTATTATCATCTGAATTTCCGCATATTTAACTCGTTATCTTAAACTCTTATTAGGGTAATTTAGCAATTTAACTGTGTTAGCTGATAATGATTTTTATAAGCAAATGGATTGAGGTTGTTAGTTGGTCAGGCTTGCCTAGCAGTATGTTGGGCGCCATCACGACCGGGGTTGGGGTCATGACAAGTTGGTATTAGAGCCTAGGTTACATAGGTCTCGCAAGTCATGAGCCGGTTTAGTAGAGTCTCGCGGATCGGTACGGAGACGTCTGTATTTATCCTCAAGAGGCTGTAGAACCTTTAGGAAAAACTTCACATTCTTGAAATTCTTGTCGTGTGACTTTGTTGATTCGAGAACTAAACTTCTGTTATTCTATTCTCTCACAGATGGTGAGGACGCGAGCTACCAGACGAGGTGGACGACCACCAGTGCCACCCACTGAGGCCACCAGAGGCCATGGACGCGGTCGTAGACATGGTAGAGGCAAAGCAGCGAGGGCAGCACCTGTTGATCCACCAGTTCAGGCACCAGTTGTGCCCATCGTGATTCCAGGTCTTCAGGGGGCCTTGGCACAAATCTTATCAGTTTGTACTGGCCTGGCTCAGGAAGTTTCAACCACTACCGCAGCAGTTACTTCACAGGCCGGGGGAGGCAATCAGGCCCCCACTGCTTGCACACCTGAGCAGGTAGTGCAGGGACAACAGACGCCGGGGGCACCTCCAGCTCAGCCGGTTGCGCCAATTCAGGAGTTCGTAGTACTATCCATACCGGATGATGAGCAGCGTCGTCTTGAGAGGTTTGGTAGGGTCCAACCTTCGTTGTTCAGTGGTGCTGAGGGCAAGGATGCCTAGGGTTTTCTTGACAAGTGTCAGCGGATGCTCCGTAAAGCAGGGATTCTTGAGTCTAGTGGTGTGGCATTTACCACCTTTCAGTTCTTGGGGGCTGCCTTTACTTGGTGGGAGGATTTTGAGAGGCGTAGGCCTGCCGGTGCAGCACCCCTTTCTTGGCAGAAGCTCTCTGCTCTCTTCTTGGAGAAGTATGTACCGTAGTCCCGCAGAGAGGAGCTGTGTAGGCAGTTTAAGTGGTTGACGTAGGGGGATATGACCGTGACCCAGTATGAGAAGAGGTTTTCTGAGTTAGCTCGTCATGCCATTTGGATGATTCCGTCAGATCGTGAGAGGATCAGGAAATTTGTGGATGGCCTTAACTACCATCTCCATATTTTGATGACTAGAGAGAGAGTATTGAGTGCTACGTTCGAGGAGGTGGTTGATATCGCTCGTGAGATTGAGACGGTTTACCGTCGGGAGCGAGAGGAGAGGGAGGCTAAGACGCCTCGAGGATCGGGCTATTACAGTGGTGCTCCTTCGAGGGGCCAGTTCCAGCATGGTAGAGGTCGTTCTTTCAGGCCTGCTCAGTCGGCCCGTCCAGAGTATCGTGGGACATCTTCAGGTCGTGGTCATCATGGGTCTCAGCAGGGCCAGCCTTCATTCAGCACCCTCCCAGCTTAAAGTTCATCTCGTTCCCCATCAGCTCAGGGTTCTTCTACGCCGAGTGCATCTGCTAGTCACTCCGGTGTGAGGGGTTCCCTTCAGTCCCCATCTCCAGCACCGGGTAGTTGTTATGAGTGCGGAGAGTTTTGACATATGAGGAGGCAGTGCCCTCGACTTCATGATGGTCAGTTTCAATAGAGGGGTCAGCCCTCGACTTCTGCTCCACTCACTTCACCACCTGCCCAGCCAGCTAGGGGTAGAGTTCAGGCAGCCAGGGGTTTCCCCAGAAGGGGAGGTTGATCAGGCGGTGGCCAGGCTCGTTTCTATGCTATTCAAGGCAGGACAAATGCTATTGTTTTAGACACTGTCATTACAGGTATTATTTCAGTCTGTCACAGGGATGCCTCTATATTATTTGATCCTGGTTCCACCTATTCTTATGTGTCCTCATATTTTGCTCATTATTTAGGTATGCCCTGAGAGTTTCTTGCTTTACCTGTTTATGTGTCTACCTCGGTGGGCGATACTATTATTGTGGACCGTGTGTACCGGTCATGTGTTGTGACTATTAGGGGTCTGGAGACCCGAGTTGATCTATTGCTATTGAGCATGGTGTACTTTGATGTTATTTTGGGCATGGATTGGTTATCTCCATTTCATGCTATTCTAGACTGTCATGCTAAGACAGTTACTTTGGCTATGCCAGGTGTACCGCGGATTGAGTGGCGTGGCGTGACTGATTATTTTCCTAGTAGAGTGATCTCTTTCTTGAAAGCCCAGTGTATGGTTGGGAAGGGTTGTCTGCCATATCTAGCGTTTGTGAGGGATGTTGGAGCTAAGACTCCTAGCATTGATTCTGTTCCAGTTGTGAGGGATTTTCCCGATGTTTTTCCTGTAGACCTGTCGGGCATGCCACTGGATAGGGATATTGATATTGGTATTCACCTGGTGTCGGGCACTCAACCCATTTCTATTTCGCCGTATCGTATGGCACCAACAGAGTTGAAAGAATTGAAGGAGCATCTTCAAGAACTCCTAGATAAGGGGTTCATTCGGCCTAGTGTGTCACTGTGGGGTGTGTCGGTTCTGTTTGTGAGGACGAAGGATGTCACAATGAGAATGTGCATTGATTACTGGCAATTGAACAATGTAACAATTAAGAACAAGTATCCTTTGCCTCACATTGATGATTTATTTAACCAACTTCAGGGAGCGAGGGTGTTCTCTAAGATTGATCTCCGTTCGGGGTATCACCAGTTGAAGATCAGGGATTCAGATATTCTTAAGACTGCTTTCAGGACTAGATATGGTCACTATGAATTTCTTGTCATGTCTTTCGGGCTGACCAATGCCCCAATAGCGTTCATGCATTTGAAGAACAATGTATTTTGACCTTATCCGGATTCGTTCGTTATTGTATTCATTGATGATATTCTGGTGTACTCGCGTAGTCAGGAGGAGCACGCGGAGCATTTGTGAGTTGTATTGCAGAGATTGAGGGAGGAGAAGCTTTATGCAAAGTTCTCCAAGTGTGAGTTTTGTCTTGGTTCAGTGGCTTTCTTGGGACACGTGGTGTCCAGCGAGGGTATTCAGGTTGATCCGAAGAAGATAGAGGCGGTTCAGAGTTGTCCTAGACCGTCCTCAGCCATAGAGATTCATAGCTTTCTTGGGTTGGCAGGCTATTATCGCCAGTTTGTTTAGGGATTCTCATCCATTGCATCGCCCTTGACCAAGTTGACTCAGAAGGGCGCTCCATTTGTATGGTCGGACGAGTGTGAAAAGAGCTTTCGGAAGCTCAAGACAGCTTTGACCACAACTCCAGTATTGGTTTTGCCATCAGCTTCAGGTTCATATACCGTATATTGTGATTCTTCGAGAGTTGGGATTGGTTGTATATTGATGTAGGAGGGTAGAGTTATTGCTTATGCTTCTAGTCAGTTGAAGCCCCATGAGAAGAACTACCCTGTTCATGATTTGGAGTTAGCTGCCATAGTTCATGCATTGATGATTTGGAGGCATTACTTGTATGGCGTATCCTGTGAGGTATTCACCGATTATCGCAGTCTTCAGCATTTATTCAAGCAAAAGGATCTTAATTTGAGGCAGCAGAGATGGCTAGAGTTGCTTAAGGATTATGATATTACTATTCTGTATCATCCGGGAAAGGCCAATGTAGTGGCCGATGCTTTGAGCCGAAAGGCAGTGAGTATGGGGAGTTTGGCGTATATTCCAGTTGGGGAGAGACCCTTGCAGTTGATGTTCAGGCCTTGGCCAATCGGTTTGTGAAACTAGATATTTCGGAGCCCAGTTAGGTGTTGGCTTGTGTGGTTTCTCGGCCTTCCTTATATGATCACATCGGAGAGTGCTAGTATGATGATTCGCATTTGCTTGTCCTTAAGGATAGGGTTCAGCATGATGATGCCAGAGATGTGACCATCGGTGATGATGGTATGTGGAGGATGCAAGGCCGAATTTGTGTGCCCAATGTGGATGGGCTTAGAGAGTTGATTCTAGAGGAGGCCCATCGCTCGCGGTATTCTATTCATCCTGGTGTCGCGAAGATGTATCAGGATTTGAGGCAGCACTATTGGTGGAGAAGAATGAAGAGAGATATTGTGGGATTTATAGCTTGGTGTCTCAATTGTCAGCAGGTGAAATATGAGCATCAGAGACCAGGTGGCTTGCTTCAGCAGATGGTTATTCCCGAGTGGAAGTGGGAGAGGGTCACTATGGACTTTGTGGTTGGACTTCCTCGGACTTTGAAGAAGTTTGATGCTATTTGGGTGATTGTGGATTGGCTGACCAAGTCCGCGCACATCATTCCTGTGTGTACTACCTATTCTTCAGAGTGGTTGGCAGGGATTTATATCCGGGAGATTGTTCGGTTGTATGATGTTCTGGTTTCCATCATCTCAGATAGAGGTACTCAGTTTACTTCGCAGTTTTGGAGAGCTATGCAGAGAGAGTTGGGTACTCAGGTGGAGTTGAGCACAACATTTCATCCTCAGACGGACGGATAGTTCGAGCGTACTATTCAGATATTAGAGGACATGTTGCGTGCTTGTGTTATTGATTTTGGAGGTTCATGGGATGAGTTTTTGCCGCTTGCAGAGTTTGCCTACAATAACAGCTACCAGTCGAGTATTCAGATGGCTCCGTATGAGGCTTTGTATGGGAGGCGGTGTAGATCTCCAGTTGGTTGGTTCGATGCCGGCGAGGCTAGGCTATTGAGGATAGATTTGGTTCAGGATGCCTTAGAGAAGGTGAAGGTGATTCAGGAGAGACTTCGTACAGCGCAGTCGCGTCAAAAGAGTTATGCGGACCGGAAGGTTCGAGATGTATCCTACATGATTGGTGAGAAGGTCTTGCTGAAGGTTTCGCCCATGAAGGGTGTTATGAGATTTGGAAATAAAGGGAAGTTGAGTCCACGGTTCATTGGGCCTTTTGAGGTACTTCGGAGGATTGGGGAGGTGGCTTATATGCTTGCTCTGCCACCCAACTTGTCTAGCGTGCATCCGGTATTTCATGTTTCTATGCTCCGGAAGTATGTTGGAGTTCCGTCTTATGTTTTGGACTTCAGCACGGTTCAGTTGGATGATGATTTGACCTTTGATGTGGATCCAGTAGCTCTTTTGGGTCGCCAGGTTTGGAAGTTGAGGTCAAAAGATATAGCTTCAGTGAAAGTGCAGTGGAGAGGTTGGCCCGTGGAGGAGGCTACCTGGGAGAGCGAGTGGGAGATGCGGAGCAGATATCCTCACCTGTTTGAGGCTTCAGGTATGTTTCTTGACTCGTTCGAGGACGAACATTTGTTTAAGTTGAGGAGGATGTGACGATCCGGCCAGTCATCTCATGAGTTACCGCTCCGTTTCTCCCATTTCTGCTTCTTTATAATTCGTTATCCGTGTTTTATGTGGTCGAGTTGATTGGTTTGCGGTTGGTGTGATTTTGGTAAGAAATGAGACACTTAGTCTCTTTTAAGAAGGTTTAATTTGGAAAAGTCAACCGAATGTTGACTTATGAGTTAGAGGGCTAGGATATGAGTTCCGATGGTTAGATTAGCTTCGGGAGGTGATTTGTGACTTAGGAGTGTGATCGAAAGTGGTTTTGGAGGTCCGGTGTAGAATTAGGCATGAATTGGCGAAGTTAGTATTTTGGCGATTTTCGGTTGATAAGTGAGATTTTGATTCGGGGGTCGAAATGGAATTCCGAGAGTTGTTGTAGCTTTGTTATGTCATTTGTGAAGTGTGTGCAAAATTTCAGGTCATTTGGATGTGATTTGGTTGGGTTTTTGATCAAAAGCGTGTTTCGGAAGTTTTTAGAAAATATAGGCTTGAATTCGATGTGAATTGGTGGTTTTGGTGTTGTTTGTGGTGTTTTGATGATTGGAACAAGTTTGAATGAGGTTTTAGGATGTGTTGGTGCTTTTGGTTGAGGTCCCGGGGGCCTCGGGTGAGGTTCGGATGGTCAATCGGACCAATTTCTATGTTGAGAGGTTGCAGAATTTGAGCAGCAGTTGCAGAGGATTTTTGGCCTTCACGATCGCGTGAGGGCCCTCGCAATCGCATAGAAGGAATTTGCGTGGGCCTGAGTTTGTGCTTCGCGTTCGCGTTCGCGGAGAGTGAGCAGCTTGTGCTTCGCGTTCACAGGAGAGAGTTCGCGTTCGCGTATAAGGAATCAGGTCCCAGGGCAATTGCTCTTCGCGTTCGCGTATGTGGGGTCACGTTCGCGTAGCTCTAGGAAGTTAAAGCATCTCGTTCACAACAGCATCATCGCATTTAGTGTTATTCTTAGAAGCCGTAATTTAGTGCTTCTCGATCGCGAAACCTTGGTCGCGATCGCGATGAAGGAAATCCAGAACTGGGCAGTGATTTTATTAAACATTTCATCCGCGATTTTGAGCCATTTTTCCACCATGGCTGAGTATTTTGAGAGCTCTTTGAGGGAAATTGAAGAGGGATTCGAGGAGAAGTGATTGGAGGTAAGATTTATGAGCATAAAACGTGATTCTATTGTGAAATTAACCTAGAAATTCATGGAAATTTAGCTAAAAATGGAAGAACTAGGGCTTAGGATTTTGAGATTTTAAATTGGGATTTGAAGGGCCATTTGAGGTCGGATTTGAGAACTCTTGATATGTATGGACTCGTGGAAGGATAAGGAACTCGTTGATGTCTGAGTTTCGAGAAGTGGGCTCGGGGCTCAGGTTTTGCTAATTTTAGGATTTTTTTATATTTTTCGATTGTTTTCGCTTGGGTTATGTTTCCTTAGCATATTATGACGTATTTGTTCTGGTTTTGGTCAGATTTAACGCGCGAGGAGGCCGATTTAAGGGGCAAAGGCGTAGCGAGCTAGAGTTTTTACTGGTTCGAGGTGAGTAATGAATGTAAATGATATCCTGAGGGTTTGAAACCCTGGATTTGCACATCGTAGTACTATATTGAGGTGAGACACGCGCTTGATGATGAGCGTGGGGTCGTTTACTACTGGGGATTATGACTTGGTCCGTCCGGAGTGATGCTTTTACCGCGTATTTTATTGAAGCTTATTTGTTATCATCATTATTTGGATTGATTGCCATATTTGGGCTTCGTGCTAGCTATTTGAACCCTCTTGGGAGTTTTATCACTATGTCCCCGCTGTTTTGACTTACTACTTGAACTCAATCGTACCATTTTCCATTGTTTTACAACTCATCCACTTTTACTCTATTTTGAAACTAAAATGATATATTAAATGATGTTTTGGGTTGAGAACTACTGTTTTACTAATGCCCGAGGGGCTTATATGATTTCTGGACTGAGTACGACCAAGGGCCAGATGTGAGGATACTATGGGATCGGGCTGCGCGTCGCAGCAGTGTTATACTGATATTGATATGAGGCCGGGGGCCTAGATTTGATGCCACGAGATGGCTTGATATTGCGCTTGGGCCGTAAGGGGCCCCTTTTGGAGTCTGCACACCTCCAGTGAGCGCCGTCGACGAAATATATGGATCGGGCTGCACGTTGCAGCGGGTACTATAGGGTACCGTTCTATGTGTTGATTTTCTTTATATGTCTGTCACTTAACCGCTTATTTGTTGTAGCATTACCATATTTCGTTTCCATTGGTTTACTGGTTTCATATTACTTGTTTAAACTGCCGCATTATAGATTACTCTGTGTTTTTCCGTGACTTCTTATCCTCAGTCATTATTTATGCTTATTACTCACTGGGTCGGAGTACTCACATTATTCCCTGCACCTTGCGTGCAGATCCAGGTGTTCCAGAGGCTGAGTGAGGATTTTCAGTCGATCAGTTCATATCCGGGATCATCGAGGTAGTTGCACGGTGTCCGCAGCCCGATTCTCTCCCTTCTATCCTTTCGTTTTATCCGCATTTCCTAGACTGATTATGTATTAGGCTGTTAAACTTGTACTAGAGGCTTGAGACTTGTGACACCGGATTTGTATGGGCTATGTAGTAGTATTATCATCTGAATTCCGCATATTTAACTCGTTGTCTTAAACTCTTATTAGGGTAATTTAGCAATTTAACTGTGTTAGTTGATAATGATTTTTATAAGCAAACAGATTGAGGTTGTTAGTTGGTCAGGCTTGCCTAGCAGTGTGTTGGGCTCCATCAAGACCGAGGTTGGGGTCGTGACACCCATCACAGAGATTAGTTTGTTTTCAAAGACTTATGTTCTTCCACATTAAGGGAAGAAAACCTACTCCGAATGGATCAGAACATTCGTGTAACTTCTTCTAAGATGGAAAAGATATTTCCATGTGGGTTTTTTTATGTGATGGAACACCTTCCAATCCACCTTGTACATGAGGCACGACTTGGAGGGCCTGTTCAATGCATATGGATGTATCCCTTTGAGAGGTAATATTATATGTTTGATGTAATTTTCTATTTTATTTGAATGTTCTTGGCTAACTTGAAATTATGTAGGACAATTGGCAAATGAAAACAATTTGTTAAGGAGAGGAATAGGATTGAAGGATCTATATGCGAAGCTTATCTTGCAAAGGAAACTGCTCATTTTTGTTCTTATTATTTTGAGAGTAATGTGCCATGTGCTAGGAATAGGCCCAACAGGCACACGGTCGACCTTAGGAATGATCCAATATATCCGCCTATGTCCATATTCAATCAACCAGGCCGATGTTCTAAGGATGTTAGAAAGAGAAGTTTGAGTGATATAGAGTTCAAGTCAGCTACACTTCACGTGTTGCTAAATTGTCCCGAAGTTGTACCATTTCTCAAGTAAGTATTGATTTAGTAGTTATCAAAATATAAAAATTACTGTGATTACATCTCAATGCAGCTACTAAAAATATTTGATGTGTCACAGTCACTTCGTGGGTCAATTTGGCCATGATTCTATATATACGAGATTTGATACGTGGTTCAAACAATTTGTAAGTTTCTCCTTAAAATATTCTAACACTATGTAGGTAAACAATGTTTGGATGTTATGCTAACTTATGAATTCTTTTTAACAATATGTAGGTAAATGATCCAAATAATGGTGTAAATCAATTTTTGAAAGATATATCTTGGGGACCTGGGGTTGAGGTCACAACAATGTCTAAGTACGTTGTAAATGGTTATAAGTTTCATACAGAGGATTGCTCTAAAAATAAAAACAGCAACAACAGTGGGGTGTGGGTTCAAGGTGGTGATGGCAACCAAGATGGAGATATTGATTATTATGGTGTGCTCAAAGAAATAATAGAACTAGAATATACAGGTTGGCCATATAAGAAATTGATACTCTTTAGATGCAAGTGGTTTGACCCACATCCAACAAGAGGTACAAGAGTACACAATCAATACAACATAATTGAGGTTAATCATACGAGGGAGTATGATCGATATGATCCTTTCATAATTGCACATAATGTTAGGCAAGTGTATTATGCTCCTTATTCATTGCAGCAGAATAAGTCCAATTGGTGAGTTGTAATAAAAACTAAGCCTGTGGGTAGGGTGGAAGTCGAGAATGTGTTAGATGTTGCATATCAAAACGATATCTCCAGTGTTGACCAAATAGTAGACGAAGTTTTAAAAAATAATTTGGAACATCCTGAAAACATATTGGAAGAAGTTGATATAAATGAAGTAAGAATTATAGAAAACGAGGAAGAAGGATCAACTGATGAAGCTCAAACTGGTGAGGAAGAAGAATTCTCGGACGAGGAACTATACGTCGATGAGCTCTAAAAAGTTGGTTTCTTTAATTACTCTCGTTTATAGATAGTTTCTTTATAAGTTTCAATCTAAATATGTATTATATTATGCAGATGACAGGCAAGGGTCGAGATAACAATGATCCTGCTAGTTCTCGGGGTCGAGAAAAGGCTAAGAAACCAAAGAGGAGAGTAGAAGATAATCCTCCATCTTTTCCTGCCTCTTCAGAGATGCCTATGCCTATGGCTTTGCCTCCACCCCAGGGCTATTCTGAGCTGCCACAGCATCACCAGCCCTACACCTTCGTGCAGACACCAGGTCTTTCGTCACAGGGCCATAGGACTATACGTCTGACATACAGTCCAGCTGTCGCACGACCACGTGGATCCCAGCCATCTAGATCACATCAATCCATGTCGCATCCACGTGGATCACAGGCATCAGTGTCATAGCCACTCGGGTCACAACTATCAGTGTCACGTCCACTTGCGGGCCATACAGCTATGTTGCAGTCACAAGGCTCGCAGCCATCTTCATCTGGGACTCCACCTATTTCAGGCCTTCGCTTGCGAGATACTAGCTCTAACCCCCCTACACCTTCCACACATGCCTCTGATATATATTCTTAGGATGGTGATGCTGATGATGACGAGGAGGTGCATTATGATCAATATGGTAGGATCATCATAGTCCTTGAGGGTGACGGGTAAGAGTTATTTGTTATTTTTACGTTTATTATTTTGTACAGTTTTACTAAGATATTAATGTGTTTTTTTATTAAATTGCAGGTTCATCCCTAGTAATATAACTATAAGGATAATCACCAAAGCCACCAGAAAGCTTTATGATGGCCCTTATGCGACTTGGAGTGATTTCCCATTCGCGCTGAAGGAGCAAATTTTCAATCAATTTAAGGTATAAATATTCTTTTAAGCACTACAATTATTTATATTTATGATATTTCCATCTAAATATGTATTACAGAATATAGCTGTTATATATATATATATATATATATATATATATATATATATATATATATATATATATACATACTTACACTATACTATGCACTAAGTATTAGTGCATTAGCTAATATTATATCGAATATAGCTTATATATATCGAATATAACTTTTATATATATTCGATAAAAGCTTAGTGCATTAATACATAATTATTCAAAAGTTAAGTACATTATACTTAGCTTTTATTAGCTAATATTATATTCGATATAATATTAGCTAATACACTAATATACTATATACTATATACTATATTATAAGCAGTTAATGCTCTTAACTTTTGAATAATTATTAGCTAATAAAGCTAAGTATAATATATCGAATATAGCTTTTATGATATTTCCATCTAAATATATAATACTTAACTTTTGAAATACAGAGCAAGTGTGTATGGGAACACCGCTATAGCGCGGATGTGGCTGCAAATTTTCATCTCAAAGCTCGCAAGCGGTTGTCGCATTGTTTCTCCAAAGCTAGAAAGTTGAACCAGAAGCCTGGCTGGTTGCTTCAGAATTTATGGGAGGATTTGCAAAGGCAATGGCTTACCACAGAGTTCTTAGAGAAGAGCGAAAAAGGAAAGAAAGCTCGTGTATCTGAGAAGGGAGGATCCTTGCACACTAGAGGTGCAATCAGCCTAGGGACAATAAAGAGAAAAATGGTTCGTAATTGCTTAATTTATTTTAATTTTCAAAGTATATCTATTCTGTTTATTAGCTAAAATTTATGAGTTTTCAGGAGAAGAAGTTAGGGCGTCCGATGAACCAAGATGAGCTATTCAAGGAGACTCATATTGTAAAGAAGAAGAAAGAGATGGATCAAGAAATGTGGGTCGAGGGCCGAGCCTCGACTGTACATGTAAGTTTTCACTTTTCATTAAGTATTTTGATTTACTTTTATATAAATTTTGAAATACTAATTCAATGTAATTTTTCTTATAGGGTCGCTTCACAGCTGAAGTGGAGGAATTCATACGCAGTCAGCCACCTAATGAGTCGGGCGACCCAATCCAACCTTCGGACGAGGATGCTGAGAGAATCTGGACGCAGGCTGCTGGCGGTCCAAAATGGGGGAAGGTATACGGGCTTCCTACTAAGAAATTCCATCGCTATAAGTGTGGAATGCAAGGAATATGTACTTCCTCGCAAGTCGAGCAACTTGATGGGGAGAGACTCTCCTCTATGCGGGAAACTGTGACAAAACTCACATCCGAGCTAGAAGCCGCCAAGGAAAGAGAAAAGATTAGAGATGCTCAGTACATTGGCATGCAAGAGCAGATCAAATCTCTCCTAGCTTCTGGCAGTTTTCCGATTCACCGGTCCCGTGAGTCATCGCCAGAGGCTCGTCTTCCCCGTGCTCGTTCCTCCCGTCCTCTCCGTGATCGTTCTTCCCATCCTAGACAAGTACACCCTTCTGGATACCGTTTTGCTGATGAAAGTTCATCAGACGGTGATGAAAATGATGTAGAAAACAATCCTTGACTTTTATTCACTTTCAACTAGACAAATACAATCGGTTTTCGAATAAACTTGTAATAAGAGTTAACTTAGTTTGGTTAGCTTAATGTGTTAGTTCTATTGAACTTTATAGTTTGTTAGTTTTAATGTTGTTGTTGTTGTTTATTGTTGTTTTTGTTGTTACTTTTTGTTGTTGTTGTTGTTGTTGTTGTTGGCATAAAATGCCTGTTTAGAATTTTTGGTAAGCTGGCAGGTGGTGTAGCTGCCACAGGCATTTTCTGCCAAAAATATACCAAAAAAAGCGACCAACTTTGGTCGCTAGTTGGTCGCTTATCCCTTAAAAAAATAAATTTCTGGGCAATAGCGACCAACCTTGGTCGCTACTTGGTCGCTATTGAACCCAAATTTCTCAAAAGCGACCAACTTTGGTCGCTATTTCATTTAAAAAAAAATTTCTGGAAATATAGCAACCAAAGTTGGTCGCTTATAATTAAAAAAATAATTAATTCTTGAAGTTAGCGACCAACTTTGGTCGCTTATTTTAAAACAAAATTAAAAAAAATTAATAATAAAGCGACCAACTTTGGTCTCTAATTTTCAGATTTTAAAATATAATGTTTTCTTTATAGACCAAAGTTGGTCGCTTTTTTTTGATTAATAAATAAAAAAACGTAATTTACATGTGGAGACCAACTTTGGTCGCCAAAATTATATTATTAAAATATTAAAGCGACCAAAGTTGGTCGCTAATTTGCGACCAACTTTGGTCCCTAAGATAAAGGGACCAGCTTAATATCGACCAGGCCTGTTTGGTTGCTTTTTGGTAGCTTTTTGGCCAATAAGCGACCAAATTTGGTCACTTTTTTCCGGATTTCTAGTAGTGTGAGACAGATAGCACTCTGATTATCACAAAATAAGATGTACCTTGGCTGCTCAAAGCCAAGATCATTAATAAACTCCTTCATCCATAATAGTTCTTTGGCACCTTCTGTGACAACAATATATTCAGCTTCTGTGGTGGATAGAGCTATGCACTTCTGTAGTCTAGATTGCCAAGAAACAGCCCCCCTGCAAAAGTGATCAAATAACCGGAAGTGGATCTTGAATTATCAAGATTGCCTCCTAAATCAGAGTCTCTGTAACAAACAAGTTCAGGCTTGCCATTGCCAAAGTACAACTTCAAATCTGCAGTACCTTTCAAATACCTTAATATCCATTTTACTGCATTTCAATGTTCTTTTCCAAGATTAGAAAGGAATCTACTAACAGTACCAACGACATGTGCAATATCTGGTCTAGTGCAAACCATAGCATACATCAAGCTACCAACGGCAGAAGAGTAAGGAATACGAGACATCTCCTTTTTCTCTTCATCAGTAGATGGACTCTGACTAATACTCAATTTGAAGTGTTTAGCAGGTGGAGTACTAACCACTTTTGCATCTGTCATATTGAACCTCTTGAGTACCTTATCAATGTATTGCTTTTGGGACAGAAATAACTCCTTTCTATCTCTGTGTCAGTGGATTTGAATGCCCAAGATTTTCTTTGCTGGCCCCAAGTCCTTCATCGTAAACGATTTGCTCAACTGCTTCTTAAGGACTACAATTCTAGATTTATTCTTACCAACAATAAGCATGTCATCCACATAAAGCAATAAAATAATAAAATCATCATCAGAGAACTTCTGGAGAATACACAGTGGTCTGAAGACGTTTTTTTGTACCCTTGTTCTTCTATGACAGATTCAAACTTCAAATACTATTGCATTGGAGCTTGTTTCAATCCATATAGGCTCTTTTTCAATTTGCAGACATAATTTTCTTTTTCCTTAGTTACAAAACCCTCAAGTTGCTCCATATAAATATCCTCATCTAAATCACCATCAAGAAAAGCAGTTTTGACATCCATCTGCCCAACCTCTAAATCTAGAATTGCAGCTAAGCCTAGAACCACACGAATAGAAGACATCTTCACAACAGGGAAGAAATTTTTATCAAAGTCAACTCCCTTCTTATGGCCAAAACCTTTAACAACTAACCTCGCCTTGTATCTAGGCGCAGAGGTATGGTTATCTCGCTTTATTTTGAATATCCATTTGTTAGATAAAGGTAACGACCCGACTGGTCATTTTGAGCTTTTGCACTTTGATCGCTAGTTCTCAGGAATGACTTACCCCGTGTGATGTATTATGACTTATGTAAATCGTTGGTTTTGGTTTGCAGGATAATCGGAATAAACCTTGAAGAGCTGTTCCCAGTTTGAAGCTTGAAATTTGAAAGATTTGACCAATATTTGACATGTTTGTATATGATATCGTATTGGAATTTTTACGATTTGGTTAGCTTCGTTAGGTGATTTACGACTTAGGAGCGTGATCGGAATGCATTTTGAAAGTCCGTGGAAGGTTTAGGCTTGAATTGGCGAGGTTAGTATTTTGACGATTTCCAGTTGGTAGGTTAGATTTTGATCCGAGGGTCAAAATGGAATTATGAGAGTTGATGTAACTTCGTTATGTCATTTGTGATGTGTGTGCAAAATTTCAGGTCATTCGTACGTGGCTTGATTGGGTTTTTGATCAAAAGTGTATTTCGGAAGTTTTTAGAGAACTTAGGCTTGAATTCGATGTGAATTGGTGGATTTGGTGTTGTTTGAAGTGTTTTAATGATTGAAACAAGTTTGAATGAGGTTTTAGGATGTGTTGGTGCTTTTGGTTGAGGTCCCGAGGGCCTCGGGTGAGTTTCGGGTGGTCAATCGTGCTATTTTTAGAGTTGGAATGTTGCAGAAAAAGAACTGTTCGGGGGTTGCAGGCATTTAAGCCTTCGCGATCGCGTGGGGTATATTGCGATCGTGTAGAAGGATTTTGGGTTGACCAGAGTTTAGCCTTCGCGTTCGCGTTTGAGGTCTCGCATTCGCGGAGGGCTATGACCTTGTGCTTCGCGTTCGCATGCAGTGTTCCGCGTTCACGTATAAGGATTTGATGGTCCAGTGGATTTGCTCTTCGCATTCGCACTAGAGGACTCGCGTTCGCATAGGTATGGCAAGCTGAAGCATCACGTTCGCATGGTATTTGTCGCGTTCGCGTAGCATGTTTTTGGAGCCTTGGAAATTTGCTCTTCGCAATCGCGAGGCTTGGGTCGCGCTCGCGATGAAGAGATACCAGAACTGGACATAAAGTTTATAAGTTATTTCATCCGCGATTTTGAGTCATTTTTCCTCCATAGCTGAGCATTTTGAGAGCTTTTTGAAGGTGATTAAAGGGGGATTCAAGGAGAATTGATTGGAGGTAAGATTTTTGGACCTAAAACGTGATCCTATTGTGAAATTAACCTAGAAATTCATGGAACTTAAGCTAAAAATGAAAGAACTAGGGCTTGAGATTTTGAACTTTTGAATTGGGATTTGAAGGAACATTTGAGGTCGGATTTGAGAACTTTTGATATGTATGAACTCGTGGGGTGATAAGGAATCTAATGATGTGAAAATTTTTGAGTTTCGAGAAGTGGGCCCGGGGCTCGGGTTTTGCTAATTTCGGGATTTTCGATATTTCGATTGTTTTCACTTGGGCTTTGCTCCCTCCACATATTGTGATGTATTCGTTCTGATTTTGGATAGATTCGACGCGCATGGAGGCCAATTTGATGGGCAAAGGCATTGCGAGCTAGAGATTTCGCCAGTTCGAGGTAAGTAATGATTGTAAATATTGTCCTGAGGGTTTGAAACCCCGGATTACACATCATTGTGCTATGTTGAGGTGACTTACACGCTAGATGATGATCGTGGGGTAGAGCACCGCTAGGGATTGTGACTTAGTCCATCCCGAACGATTATTTTAATGCGTAATTGATAGTTAATTGTTTGATATTATTATATTTTGGGTTGTATGCCATGTTCGGGGCCTTGTGCCGACTTGTTAAGACCCTCGGGGGTATTTTTACTATCTTTCCTCACTCTATTTGTTCGAAAGCATATCCTTAGTCATGTTTACCTGTTTGTTACTCAAATATGGTTTTACCACTATATTCTTAAAAATGTGAAAACTATTTTGGGATGAGTTCCCTGTTTTACTGATGGTCCGAGTGATCGTGAGATTGATGACTAAGATATACTGAGAGTCTGATTGTAAGGTTAATGACTGAGAGAGTCCGAGGGCCTGGTTATGAGTATTATATAGTAATTGATCGGGCTACACGCCGCAACAATATATATATATATATATGGATCGGGCTACACGCTGCAGCGATACTTATATGGATCGGGCTGCACGCCGCAGTGATATGTTGGATCGGGCTGCACTCCGCAGCGATATAGCGGTTGGGCTGTAGGAGCCCCTCCGGAGTCTACACACCCCCAGTGAGCGCCGCCGATGAGATATATGGATTGGGCTGCACGCCGCAGTGATATATGGATTGGGCTGTGCGCCGCAGCGGTTACTATATAGTACCTATTGAGCGTGTGTGTTGAGTGTGAGCACTGATTTAGTAAGAGTTGAGTCATGAGTGACTGAGAGGCTAGCCCGAGGGGCGATAGATATATACATGCACCTGAGATACTTTGCCTAAGAGGCCTATTTATGAACTTGTTGATGTTTACTCCTCTTTAAGTGAGTTTCTATCGAATATGTTGAATTATTGACTACTTTCACTCATCTTTACACTGAGCCTCTGTTGAAAACGTTGAATAAATGTTTTTAAACAACTTTCATTTAAGCTGGAGTTTATGAGATGTTTAGAAATTAATTACTGATTTGGCTTTTGTTATTTCCAATGAGATTTTCTTGTTATGAGGTGTACGACTCCTGTTTTGCCCGAGGGGCTGTTTACGAACTATGTTTGGACCGATGGGCCGATTATGGTTTTTCAGCTCTTTTATCAAAAATGGTATTGAATCCCTACTGAAACTGTCGGAAGGCATTTTAAATGATTTTTATCAAAAGCTGGATTTTAAATAAGGCGATTGACTCGTATTCTAATTTAGCAGCTTGTGTGCTTATGGAGTTTAACATAAATGTGGATTCATTGTTTCCTACTGCTCAGTCTTTATTTACTTTTATTACTTACTGGGTTGGAGTACTCATATTACTCCCTTCACCTCATGTGTAGATTCATGTATTTGGGAACCAGGTAGCAGGTGTTGATTGCTCAGACGCGGAGTCATCGGAGTTAGCAAGGTGGCTGCACGACGTTCACATCACTGTTTTCTTCCTCTTATTTTCGTTACTGTACTTAGTACACTTTTTACTATTTTTGTTATATCCAGACCTTGGTAGATGCTCATGACTAGTGAAGTCAATAAAGCTCTCTTACCTTTCGGCAATTTCACTAACTAATATGTGCTATTCTCATGGAGTGACTTCATCTCATCTTCCATCGCTTCGATCCACTGATCTTTGTGAGTATCTTGCATGGATTCATCATAATTCTCAGGTTCTCCCATGTCAGTCAAAAGTACATACTCATCAGGAGGATAGCGCATGTATTTTTGCTTCTCCCTTGTAGATCTTCTAAGAGAGGTTTCAGGAGCATTCGAAGTAGTTACCTGTGCAGTAATTGGTTGCTGATCAACCACAACTTCATCAACTGGAGCATCCATAACATCTACACCATGATGATCATTTTGATCTTGATCGCTATCTCCATCATTGTCTTGGGTTCCTTTATGTGCAATAGGTGCCTTGGCAATTGAAACTGGATCAATATCAATTAAGCTCTCATTACTCTGAGAGTCTATCTTCTCAACTTTGTCAATATCTTCAATAGTTTGGTCTTCAAAGAATATTGCATCACGACTTCTAATAATTTTATTGTTAACTGGATCATAAAAACGATACCCAAACTCATCTTGACCATAACCGATAAAGATGCACTGCTTAGTTTTGACATCCAGTTTCGATCTCTCATCTTTAGGAACATGCACACAAGCTTTACACCCAAAAACTCTCAGGTGATCATAAGAAACATCTTTGGCAAACCAAACTCTGTCTGGGACATCACCATCCAAAGCAACTGCAGGAGACAAATTGATAACATAGGCAACAATGTTAAGTGCTTCCGCCCAAAATGTATTTGGAAGTTTAGCCTCTGAAAGTAAGCATCTAACTCTCTCAACTAGAGTTCTATTCATCCTCTCTGCCAATCCATTCAATTGAGGTGTCTTGGGCGGAGTTTCCTGATGACGAATTCATTTTTCCTTGCAATAGTTATCAAAGAGACCACAATATTCACCACCATTGTCAGTGCGAATACATTTTAATTTCTTCCCCGTTTGTCTCTCAGCTAAGGCCTGAAATTCCTTAAACACGCTAAGTGCTTGATCTTTAGATTTCAAAGGATACACTCAGAGCTTACGAGAATGATCATCAATGAAGGTCACAAAGTAAAGTGCACCACCTTTTGACTTTACTTTAAAAGGACCACATAAATCAGAGTGTACTAGCTCCAATAAATCGGGCTTTCTTGAGGAAGGATGGCTATGAAAGGAAACCCTTTTCTGTTTGCCAGCTAAACAATGTATGCACATTTTCAGCTTTGTTTGTTTCACTCCAGAAAGCAAACTTTTCTTGGCCAAACACATAATCCCCCTCTCAATCATATGAATCAACAAAGCAAACCTTGAACGACGATAAATCATACAACACAAGAGAAATATATCAAAAGAGACGCAAACATATAACGTGGTTCGGTCAACTGACCTATATCCACGGCGGAAATGAGCAATCCACTATATAAAAAGAGAGAACAAAATATTGAGAGAATAACCCCACAAAGAGGTAAACACAAGTGACACACTAACACTTGTCCCGTAAAGTTTTCTCCTCCTAAACACGATTCTCAAACCCCATATGGATACATTGTGGATGTTGCTGAATGAGAAGGAAGGATCCTCAATTTATAGAAGTCCAAACATTTTCCTACAAGAAAAAGGACTAGCCAAGTATAGGAGAATTATAATTTCCTTCTACAAAAAGAAAAACTCAATTAAGGTAATTATATTGCCCTTTCCTTCAACAAATAGGAAAATCAAATATGTTAAGAAAATTATGGCAAACACCTAACAATTCTCCCCCTTGGACGGAATTTTCTGACAAAATAAACTTGATCCCCCTTATTCACATAGCCTTCAACAGGTCGCATCTCCAAATCTCCACCACAAAGTTTGTCTCAACGTGCGTAGCACACCGCTCAAATTTCTCAGAAAAAAATCACGATTATCGTCAAATATGTTGCGGCTACAACTGAACCCACCAAGATGAACCTGTCTTGAACCTCGCTCTGATACCACTTGTTAGGACCGAAAAAATCATGTGTCATGCGGAAGCTATCAAAGCAAACCTTGAACGACGATAAATCATACAACACAAGAGAAATATATCTAAAGAGACGCAAACATCTAACGTGGTTCGGTCAACTGACCTACATCCACGGCGGAGATGAGCAATCCACTAAATAAAAAGAGAGTACAAAATATTGAGAGAATAACCTCACGAAGAGGCAAATACAAGTGACACACTAACACTTGTCCCGTAAAGTTCTCCCCCAAAACACTGTCACACCTCCTTTTTCCTGCACCCCCGAAGGGTATAAGAGAGTTTTTTCCAATTTAAGTGACAATCGAAATGGGATTTATTTATTTAAAATATTCAGAGTCGCCACTTGAGATAATTTATGGTGTCCCAAGTCACAGGTTCAAATCCCGAGTCGAGGAAGAGATTGACTCTGTATTACAATCCGCGAACCAGAAATCCGGGTAAGGAATTCTATTAACCCGGGAGAAGGTGTTAGGCATTTCCGAGTTTCGTGGTTCTAGCACGGTCGCCTAACTGTTATAATTAGCCTATTATCTGATTTTAAAACATTTTGAACCTACATGCATTTTAACTTAAAACCGCTTTTATTCATTTTAAAGAAAATTTAACGTTGTCTAAAACATGTCTTTGGACCGCGCCACATGAAATACACCCGTAATCCGAAACATATTTTATTCAACGCTATCACGATTGGGATTTGGGTCACATTAAATGCACACCCGAGTTTAGGAAAGTAATATTATTAAAAAACGCGCCTAGAGCAACTACGTGTTTTTAACTTTGTGAGGACCATGGAAATTTGCTAAATGGCGCGCCTCGATTTCTAAGGATAAAACAAAATTAAGTACACGAGGGCCATACAATTGTCATTTTTGTTTGGCATGGCGCACCTCACTTACCCTATTTTAAGGCTTCTAAAATTAGTTTCGAGGGCCATAGCTATTAGTGTTATCTAATATGGATCACTTCCACTAATTGATGGGCCTAATTTATTAAACGCTAAATGCAATTAAGAGTTTCACTCAAAACTAACTAAAAGGGCTTAAATAAAGAAGAGTTAATCATTTAAACAAGGGGTTTGAACCAGTACAAATAACTAATGGCCCAACAAGAAAGAAATGGTCCAGATCCCATTCGCCGGAGCTTTCAAATTTCGGCCTAAGAATGAGCCCAGTTCTCGGAACCCTGTAGTTACTGAGTGTAGGACTCAATATCGAGTCCCCACAACGCACAAGCAACGCCTGAAGTTGCAGATGACCAACGTAAATTCAAAAGGCTAACCATGGAACCAATGCATATACAAACAACCTTTCGAATCATCTTTTAACTGATCCATGGACAATTACACGGAATTTTAATAATGACCTGATTTCGAAAGCAATTGAAAATCCAATTTGAGCAACTAGGTAGTAAACAACTGTAACTTTCAAATCTTCAAACTGACTTGAAATAAAGACATGAGAATTTAACTCTCAAATAAATATTGTGCTAATAAAGCCTATTCTACACAAGCAAACTAACAACTTGCCATTTTCAGCAAGCTTAAACATAATTTCACACCAGCTAAAACCAACTGATTTCAGCACAAAGCTAAACAAAGCCCAGAATACATAACAAATCAACATGAAACTTCTGCAACTATAACATTAAAGACCCCCTAACACGAATTCAAACTTACTTAAGGACTAAAGTCCATAGTTCACCAAATATTACAAAACAGGTTTAAGGCTAGACAGCCAAGAGTAAACATGATGAAGGGGAGATCAAACTACTCTACAAATCTAATGATTTCCAAGAAAGCAGGAACAACATTTCAGAGACAAAGAAGAAACAGAAAAGTATGGCTAAGTTATAAATGAAAACTTAATGTTATGCTTCAAAATTCCCTTTCCATTTCATTCTTCAACGGGAGTATCACATTATACAAGTTTCAAGAAACATGTACCTGGAAATTGAAAGGAAAAAGAAGTGAGGAAGCAGTAGGCAACATCAGAACAAGAACCCCAGCAACAGGAAAACAACCAGCAACACTAAGCCCAAAACAGCCAATGGAACAGTAAAAGAGTAGTAAACCAGCACTTAATCCTCAAGCCATGCTCAAACCATTTCTCAAATAAGAATATAACTATGGAATTTTGGAGAATTTTAACTAACACAAGAGAAATCAGAAATCCAAATGAGCAAAATTTTGATAGTTCTTCCACAATGGAATGCAAGAATTTCAAAACTTTTCAAGAATTCCCAGCCATTTTTAATTCTCTCTGATCTGATCCCCCTTTTTAAAATTTTTGAAAATGAGACTTTATAGAGGGGTGTTAGGGCAGTAGTAGTGATTTTGCTAATTGCCAATTACCCCCTTTTCCCATTTCATTTTTCCCCTTCCACCCAATTTAAAAATCAGTTCTCTCAAGTTAGTCCCTTCTCCCATTTCCTGGAAGTTTCCTAATGTAGTTACAAAAGATTCCCCTACTTACAAACCCTGAACTACCTTTAAACCTAAGTTATTTACCCCCAAAACCAACCTAGGTCAAGTCGACCCAAGACTCAGACCCAAACCCCGGGCCTGTATACTAAGAGCCCAAACCTACAACTGAATAAGGGAGAAAGAAGCTGATTCATCAAGCCATTAATAAAATTAATAAGTAAACATAAATAATCCCAAACAAAACCAAACTCAGGAAAAAACAAAATCAAATAAGATACTAATCCCAACCACACAATTGAATAGCTAAAACCACTGATTTTAATCAAACTAAAACTAACTCAAACACATGAAAATACAAGAACCAGAGAATAGAAAACAAGAAAAAGACACGAAGAAAAGAATAAAGGAAGGGCTAGTACTAGTCTTGGCCGCGAATTTGGTTAAACTCGAAATGACACTCGATATCCTGACCCATACGAAACTGATACCAGTTGCTTTTCTCTGTCAAGAAAGAACGACTAGCATTAGCTTTGTAGCGAGTCAACCTTCCAAACATGAGAAAAGCACTCCTAGGTCGATGCATGCCACCAGATTCGACCGCAACTGGTTTTGAACTTTTAAGGCTTGAATTTGGATCTAAGATTCGAGGGGTTATGGGCAGATTCGAGGGTAACTGGTCTATGATTTAGGAATAGGGAGTCATGAGGCTCATGGGGTGTGATTTTGGTGGTGAACGGAGGTGGCGCCGCCACTCTAAAGCGGTGGGGTTTGAAGGCGGCTACTAGGGTTTTTTTTTGGTCTCTGAGAGATGAAGGGTTGAGGGAGACGAGATCGGGGGGTGCAGGGCATTTGGACAGTTTTATAGGTATAACCCAATAAGTTCCGGACCGTCAGATTAAATGAAATCAACGGCCCAGATCGCAGGGTTATTAAAACGGGGTCGTTTGGTTTCAACGCGGGGCAAACCGGGTTCTGGGGCGGGTTCTGGGCTCATTTGAATGGGTTTGGCCGGGTATTGGGAGGGAAAACGATTTGGCCTTGGGTATTTCACTTAAAGTTAGCCCACACTAACTCTCTTCTTTTTTTATTTCCTATTTCAAAACAACTTTAACAAAAAATCTTTTTCTTCCTCTTTTTTTTCAAAGTTAAATTTAAATCTAAATTAAATCCTAAAACCTAATTAACCTATCAAGAACACTAATTAAACCTAAATGATAATTATCACAATTAATAAAGAAAATAAATTAAAAGAAAACTACTCAAAATTCGAAATTAAAAGTGCAAATTAAACTATTTTTTTGTAATTTTTCCATTTTTATAAACAACTAATTTGCTAATTAATCTAAAAATGTAGAATTAAACCCTAAATGCACATGCTACATATTTTTGTATTTTTTATTAATTAAACAAAATTAACATGCACATACAATATGCAAATAATAACAGAAAATGCCACAAAAATCCACAAAATTAAAAACAATGGAAAAATTATTTTGTTTTGAATTTATGGGAGTAATTCATATAGGGCAAAAATTACGTGCTCACAGCTGCCCCTCTTTGCTCGGAAACACGAAGAGTTTTCGTGCAAAGATAGAGTGAGCGGATACGAGCGATTTTTGCCTGTGTGAATACTCCGTGGGAAGCATTTTTGAAAGATTTGACTGCACCCTGCTTCTAAGGTTACCTATATATCCTTCAGGTCAGTGTAGTTCGGGAAGTTTCGGTAGCTTGGACTACCATGAAGCTGTGATCTCACTGTTCCTTCTGCTGTTGCTACTGCTTATTGAACTCCTTATTACACCATATCAAAATAAAAAGAAGCTAGACTAGACTATGATCTACGCATTACAAAAATCCTATCTACATCTTCAAACTTGCTCTTGTGGTTCTCGTTGCCGGTGAAATCCCTTTGTTGCCGACTTGAGTTGTAACCTGAGATGTTTTCCCTTTCTCCAGGTGGACGCCTGATTGCTGAACTCAAATTGTACTCTGAGATGCTTTCCCTTTCTCCAGGTGGATGCCTGACTACTGAACTTGAATTATATCCCGTGCTCTCCAAGTGGATGCCTGACTGCTGAACTTGAATTGTATTCACGTGCTCTCCAGGTGGGCACCTGATTGCTGAACTTGAATTGTACTCCCGTGCTATCCAGGTGGGCGCCTGACTACTGAACTTGAATTGTATTCCCGTGCTCTCCAGGTGGGTGCCTGATTGGTGAACATGAATTGTATTCCCGTGCTCTCCAGGTGGGTGCTTGACTGCTGAACTTGAATTGTATTCTCGTGTTCTCCAGGTGGGCGCCTGACTGCTGAACTTGAATTGTATTCCCGTGTTCTCCAGGTGGGCACCTGACTGCTGAATTTGAGTTGCTTCTCCCTATTCTCCAAGTGGGTACCTGATTTCAACAAAAATAGATAAAATAAAGAAAATTTTCTGCCTCAGTTTGGTATCTGGGCACATATGTGAGTGTTACACTGAATCATATTACCAAATATTACTAAGAATTTGAAAGCTAGATCCCGTTATCCAGGAGGGTCCTGACAGCTCCTACTTACACGATAGTTTTAAATCTAAATTATATCTCCTAAAAGTATTACTTTTGCTACATCTTGTTATCTAAGGCGATCTTAAAACACCCCATTATCCAGGAGGGTCCTAACAACTCTTAATTAAACGACAATTTTAAATCTAAGTTATATCTTTTAAAGGTGGGACTTCTACTAAATTTTGTTATCTAAGAGGGTCTTAAACTACTCCCCATTATCCAGGAGGGTCCTAAAAATCAAAAGTCAAGTTTTATCTTAAGAGTGACAACTTTATGGCTAAATTATATTACCCTACACCAAAACTTACGCTAAATTTTGTTATAAAATTAGGTCTCATTATTCAGGAGGGTCCTGACAACTCCTAATTGAATCTTATCTCCAACATGCGAACTTTAAAATCATCTTATATTCCTTGGGGTACATTTATGCTAGATTTTGCTACTCATGATTGTTTTGAATTTTAAACTAGGTCCCATTTTCCAGGAGGGTCCTGAGAACTTCAAATTAAATCCCATTATCCAGGCGGGTCCTGAGAGCTTACGGTCAAACCTGTCTGGTGCTTGCCTTTCCTTATGGAGGGTTTCTCCGAAACAACGAAACTTTCTGCCCCTGTTTCAATCAAAGAAAAATCTTGTCAGTTTAAAATGTGGTGGTTAGTTTATGGCATTCTTGCTGAAGGTCTCTCCGCTGCCGTGCTTTGTTTTGACTGGCTTCCCCGAACTGTCCCTGAACCGTTTGACTTTCCGACTGACTTTCAACCCACATAACCTTGGATGACCCGAGTGTTCTATACCCGAACCGTTGTTTTACACTTTTGACCCCTTTAATTGAACCTCTGCATCTCCCATGAAATTACTAAATGATTCCGCTGATGGAACTTTCGCTGGCACTTTATATCCAACTTTACATCATACTATGTTTGGTATGTTCTGGCCACACTATGTTTTGCGATTTTTGAAGTTGGTAGTGAGCTTTGAAATCCTTTCTTATTTGCTTGACCAAGACTGATATTGAAACATCTTAGAGAATGAAACCCAAAAGAACTGAAATGCAATGACCCTGAAAGTTAAGGATAAAGAAAATCCAAAACTGGATGACTTGCTAAAAAGGAAAAAGGAAAGAGACTTATCTGAGTGGAACAGCTGGTACCAATGATCATGACATGCATTTCGGATTAATCGGCCCAGTCTGTTCAACCAATCAACTATCAGCTGCCATATTTTGTTTCCCCGGAATTTCCATAACCTGATTTCTTCACCAAACCTTGACCTTGTTCGGCCTGCGGTGCCCTGAAGGGTTTTCACCAACAAGCTTCTCTCATCTCTCAACTCACTTTCGCCTTACGGTGCCCGTGAGGGTTTTCACCAATAAGACTCTCTCATTTTTTATTTCTCTTAGCTCCCGTCGCCTTATGGTGCCCGTGAGGATTTTCACCAATAAGACTCTCTCATTTTCAACATTTTTCTGATTGGACCAGAGTATTGCCCCTGATATGAATTACCTCTCCTTGCTTGACTTGGCATTTCTCGAAGGCTGATCGGAAGGTCTTTCTTTAGACTGTAATGTGGGCTTTTGGATAGAGTTAGAAAGAAAGGGTATCAAAGGCTTCAAATAATTTAAATGGGTTCAAAATTACAACTTTTGGAATCAGATTTCTTGAAACAACCACAACTTCTGCCCCAGTTTCTTGCTTTGGGACTTTTGGATTTTTATTTTGATGGGACCGAATCGTGAGGCTGCCTACGTATCCTTTAAAGGAATCAGGTCGAACATAGTTCATGTCATAGAAATTACTTTGTTGTTGTGATTTTCTCTTTCTTTTCTTTCTCTTTTTTCTTTCTTTTTCTCTTCTTGTTGTTTTGTTATCTTCTTTTCTTCTTGTTTTTCTCTTCTTCTTTTTTCTTTTTCTTTTTCTTTTTTTTTTCTTTTCTTCTTTTTCTTTCTCTTTTCATTCTTTTCCTTTCTCTCTTTTCCTTTATTTATCTTTCACGCTTGCATTTCTGATCTTTGCTACTGATTCCAAAAGAGGGGTATGAAAGGAAATAAACAAGGCTCAAAGGGATAATAAAGGATAAAGTGTTTAGATAGCAGAACAAAATGCCTTCGTCATTCCAATCTTCAAAACATGCCAAGTACAAACAAACACAATTTAACCAAAGGAAATCATACATAATATCTCTTGACTGCATCTGAATTGATAGCCATTTCTACACACTTGCCTTCTATATCTGTTAAATACAGAGCACCATTGGACAACACTCTCTTTACGATGAACAGTCCCTGCCAATTTGGGGCGAACTTTCCTTTTGCCTCAGCCTGATGTGGAAGGATACATTTCAACACTTGTTGACCCACTTCAAACTTCCGTGGACGCACCTTCTTGTTATAAGCTCTTGACATCCTCTGTTGATACAACTGACCATGACAAACCGCTGTCAATCTTTTCTCATCGATCAAACTCAATTGTTCCAGACGGGTTTTGACCCATTCATCATCGTCAATTCCGGCCTCAGCGACAATCCGAAGGGACGAGATTTCAAATTCCGCGGGTATTGTCACACCCCTTTTCTCCCTCCAAGAGATAAGTGTGCAAAATGTAATAGATTGTGGGTTAAAGAGCTTTTCCAATTAATGTGACAAATTTGAAGTAGGGATTATTTTATTTACAGAGTTGCCACTTGGAATTGATTTTTACTGGTGTTCCAAGTCACCTTTTATTTGAATCCCTATTTAAAGGAAAGTTTGACTCTATTATTATTGGTCTGCGAAATTAAAGTCCGAGAAAGAAATTTTGTTGACCGGGGAGAAGGTGTAAGGCATTCCCTGAGTCCCGTGGTTCTAGCACGGTCGCTTTACTGACTACATTTGGCTTGAATTAAACTTGGATAAACTGTGGTTTATTTGATTTTTATGCTTTTCTTATGTCCGTTTTTATTTATTTTAAAAAAATAAAGAAAAGATTTGAATAATAATCTACAACTTAACTAATGAGAGAAAATTATTGTTATGCATACTAATTTAAAAGATGAGAGTAATGAGAGAAAATTATCAATTGACATTGCTTAAAACTAGTAAGATGTGGGCTTGTCTTGACATTGAATGAGGCAGCCCACTATTGGGTTGATGGAGTCAAATGGGCTCATGTCCAAGACAAAATCCAAAAGCCCATATGCTTTTGGACTTTAAATCTGCAGATATGGCCTTTTAAAGCTATGTTACAGATTTGGCCATATCTTGCTATTTGCAATCCGTAGCCAACTATTTACAAAAATAAGTTTACAGATTGTCTTTCTAATCTACAACTTAACTACCTTACTAAATAAGTATTTTTTAAGAGATAAAAAAAGATTATTGGGACCCTAAAATATAATAATAATAACAATAATAATAATAATAAAAACTTAGCTTGGTGATAACAAAGGGACAAACATGGCTACAAGGGTTCAAATTTTAATATATATGCTCCTTTCAGACAACCAAATGCCAGTGGAATTATATCTGATGTTTTGCAAAAATAAAAATAATTAAAGATGCTTAACACAATTTAATTAACTAACATGTCGTTATAACATTATCAAACATTTAAGAGCATATAAAACAGAATTATAATAGAAGGATAAAGCTACTAATATTTTCCAGCGTCATTATCTTTCATTCCAACTCAATTTTATGAGTTTACATGGTCCGAAAATTACCTGGACAGCAGAAAGAAGAACAAATACAGCATAGTCAACTTTTTCCAAAATCAACAGCAAAACAATTAAACGGGCAGCAACAACAGCAAAAAATAGCGACAACCGGCAGATTCAAACCCAAGAAAATAAACTAGAAATACCCCAGCAAAACAGTACAATTATGTAACCCCAGAAAAATCTTTCAAGACTACTCTATTTTCCTTAAACAAGTTTTTCACTTAAGAATCAACTCACAAAAGCTGCTAAAGGATATTATAGCTACTGATTTTTTCTCTTTTTTTTTTGTGTCTAGAGCTCCCTCAGTAAGATGGAGTGTCCTCCGTTTATATCAAAACAATCAGCTATTTCAAAAAAATTAAAAATCACTCTTTTTGACAGATTTTTCTACAAAATCTGCTCTTAAATTCAAAATGCCAGACTTTCTGGTTCAAATCTTGTCAAGTATTTCAAACAAAATCTGCTCTCCACTATTCAAAGACAGACTTTTATTCAAACACTGTCCAAAGGTCTACATTTTCTTACCAAACAATTTGACTTTTAAGTGTTGTACTCAAAGAGTCTTGAAGTAGTAAATAAACAATCAAACAAGTACCATATACTCTTAAGTATTTTTCACTACCTCACTTTTATCAATACAAAACTATTTTACTACTTCAACAAGTGCAAAAACAGAAAAATTGACATTTCAAACTTCAAAAACTAATGCTAAAATAATTAATAATAGACAAAAATAAAATAAAAAATCAGCCACGAAAAATAATAGGATTTTTACCATTTTATAATTTAAGTGGCCGAAAAAATGGTGGTATGCCTAAAGAGGGTGTTCGGGGAGGTCGTCGGAATTTGGCCGGATTTTGATCGCCGAATTTTCATGGTGAAATTGGAATCAATAGCTAGGTCTTGAGGATCTCTATCCATTGATGTAAGTATTGTGGGGTGGTAGTGGTTGGAGCTTCAAGAATTTAGGCAAAAAAGTGACGAGAAAGTTTCCTAGATCTAAGATTCAAGGAGTTTGAGAGATTTTTGAAAGATTTGGTTTGGAGATATGGAAGGAGGAAGTTGTGGAGATTACATGGTGTGAATTTGGAGATATTTGGAGGTGGTCCGCCGGCGGTGGCGATTTTCGGTCGGCGGCGGTGGGCGGAGCTGGGGCGGTGTAATGAGAGTGAACAAAGAGAGAGAAGAGAGAAGAAGGAGAAAAGAATTATGGGTGAAAATGAGGACAATTTTCAGATTTTTGAGGCTTTAAATACCTAAGCCAAAAGTGAATGAGATCCATTGGATCAAGATGGAATGGATGGGTATGATTTGATCTTGTTTCATTTAGTGAAACGACGTAGTTTTGAGGCAAAACTATGTAGTTTCAGACCCTTTCAATGGCAGCCCTTTATCTTGCACTCTTGGACACTTTTTCTTTCAAATTTGGCCAAATTTCTTCCTTAATCCTACTTATTAAACTAATTTTACACAAATAAATTAATTAAATAACTTATTCTAATGATCAATTAACTAGATTAATTCACCAACTGAACAGTAAGTTAATTCTTAAAATGCACAAATGAAGAAAGAACTATTTTTTATTTTTAGTATTTTATGATAGGAAATATGCAATTAAAATCACAAAAATTGAGAAAAATAATTAAAATAACAAAACACTAATAACTTTAGGAGGTGTTAAATAGTGCAAAAATTAGGTGTTCATAGCTGCCCCTCTTTGCTCGAGAACATGAAGAGTTTTCATGCAAAGAAAAGTGAATGTCATAGCTAATTTTTGCTCACATGTCACTCCAATGGAAGCAAAAAAAATTTTTTTTTGAAAAAAAGGTGACCGAACCTTGCTTCCGAGGCTGCCTACATATCCTTGGATATAAAGGAATCAGGTCAGTATAGTTCTGAAAAAATTTGGTAGCTGGGACTACCGGACACTAGAGTTAAGACTGTTTTTGTTGTTGTTGTCGTTGTTGCTATTGTTGTTACTCGCTTCTTACATCAAAAAAAGAAAAAGAGAAGAGTACTATATATGTCTGCAAACTAAGAGCACAAAATTCCTATCTATGTATCTTCTGGAGTCAAATCTTGATTCTTGACTTGCTCTCTTGCGTTGACCTTAGATTGGATTTTGATACTCTTTGAAGAAACGATTATGACTCAATTTCAGTTGCTTGCTTTCCTGATCTGAAATTGAGAAGATGAATCTTGAGAAGCTGGGTTACTGACACATTGTCAAAGTTAACTCCAACTATCCTGTGATCGAAAGACTTCTTCCTTCTGATGAGAAACTGAAACTGCAAACTTTAATCTTCACTTGTGCTATACGGCCGAGCCTGCAAAACCATCAAAGACAAACAAAAACGAACAAAAAAATTTCTGCCCCAGTCTGGCACTAGAAATATTTTGTGAGTGATTAGAGAAATCTGTAAATTATCTAATTTATTGAAAAGACAGACAGAAATAGTAGTATAAACTAGCTAAAAGAGATAAAATTTGGTAACAAATGATTGTGTAACCAGGGATCATTATCCCATACTACTGAAAGGAAATGTAATCAGGGGCTGGTACTTTCTCTTACTAGAAGGAAATAGAATCGGGTGTTAGCAGCATGTATTATTGATAAAGTGTTGAATCCTTTTAGGTGAAAAAAGGTTCGATCTGAGTTAAACTGTATTAAACAAACTGAACGAAGATTACTTCTACCCAGAACTACGAACTGGATCCCCCTAGGCGAAACGGTTCTACCTGGGTTAAGCTACGTAAAACACCCTGAGCGAAGGGTACTTCTACCCGGAAACTATGACCTGGATCCCCCTAGGCGAAACGGTTCTACCTGGGTTAAGCTACGTAAAACACCCTGAGCGAAGAGTACTTCTACCCGGAATATGAGCTGGATCCCCCTAGGTGAAAAGGTTCTACCTGGGTTAAGCTATGTAAAACAACCTGACCGAAGAGTGCTTCTACTCGGAACTATGAGTTGGATCCCCCTAGGTGAAAACGGTTCTACCTTAGTTAAGCTCCGTAAAACACCCTGAGCGAAGAGTACTTCTACCCAGAACTATGAACTGGATCCCCCTAGGCAAAATGATTCTACCTGGGTTAAGCTACGTAAAACGCCCTGAGCGAAGAGTACTTCTACCCGGAAACTATAAGTTGGATCCCCCTAGGCGAAACGGTTCTACCTGGGTTAAACTACGTAAAACCACCCTGAGCAAAGAGTACTTCTACCCGGAAACTATGAGCTGGATCCCTCTAGGCGTAACGGTTCTACCTGGGTTAAGCTACGTAAAACGCCCTGAGCGAAGAGTACTTCTACCCGAAAACTATGAGATGGATCCCCTAGGCGAAAAGGTTCTACCTGGGTTAAGCTACGTAAAAACAACCTGAGCGAAGAGTACTTCTACCCGGAACTATGAGCTGGATCCCCCTAGGCGAAACGGTTCTACCTGGGTTAAGCTATGTAAAACACCCTGAGCGAAGAGTACTTCTATCCGGAAACTATGAGCTGGATCCCCCTAGGCAAAACGGTTCTACCTGAGTTAAGCTTCAGAAATATGAGGTGTGAACAATAGTGATGCATGCTGAAAATAAAAAAAATGGAGATTTTAAGGATCTTACGTTTGGTGACATTCGTTCACTTAGAATCACCATTCTGCATGCTTTATTCCTGCTTCAAACAAAGAATAATTTGTGAGTTTTCAAAGTGGTGGTTGGTTTTGTGGCCTTGATTGTTTTGATCACTTGATCTCAGCCCTTTCAACTGAAACTGGTTGCTTCCTGAATACCGATTGCCTTTCTGACTCTGGAGAAACTCTAGCTTATCTAGACTTTGTCATGATGATTAGTTGGTGGAACTCAACCTTTTCGACTTTATCTTGCCTTCGTAGTCCTTTTCCTTCTGATTTCTCTTTTTTTTCTTCTTTTTTTTATATTCTTTTTTTTCATCATTTTTTTTCTTTTCTTTTCTTCGGAGCATTGGGGAACTTTCGGTTCCTCAAACTTTGCTGCAATGGCTAGTCGTGTGGGACTTAACCTTTTCCAATTTTATTTCGCCTTCGTTGGCCTTTCTTTTCTTGCTTCTTTCTCCCAACTTCAAATTCAGAGCATTTGGGATGCCTTGGCTTTTTTCAACTCTTTGCCGAGACGGTTAGCCATGTGGGACTCAACCTTTTCAACTTCATTTGCCTTTATAGGCACTCCATTTGATTTTCTCTTTCCAACAGTTTTGATTTCGAAGCATCGGCCGTCATGGCTAGTCGGGGTCGACTTGATGCCCGTACGATGATTGGTGCCTTTCTGCACATTAGCTCGCGCCAAATGAGAACCCTATAAATCAGTCTTGTCATCCTTTCTTTGTCTTAGTTTCGGAACAGTGTTAGACCGAAAGGGATTCAAAGAAAACAAACAATAGAATGGAGAATGAGTTTAAAACAAGAAATGTCCCTTTCGGGGAAAGGAAAGAAGGACTTATCTGGAGTACATGCGGACTTCAATGAATATGACATGCCTTTTGGACTGGATGCCTGATCTGTTTAAACCGTCCGACTCTCAGAAATTCATCACAATTTTTTCCTCAAAATCGAGAAACCTTGCCAGGACTCTGTCGGTGCCGATGGCTGTGAGGATCCTCTTTTCGATCAGGGGCTCCCTTTGCGGGTTTTCACGAGCTGACCTCTCTCATTTTTCTTCTCGCCTTATAGTTCTCTTTACGAGTTTTCACTAACAAGACTCTCTTATTTTTCATTTCTCTTCATACCATCGCCTCATGGTGCCCGTGTGGGTTTTCACCAATAAGACTCTCTCATTTTATTTCTCTCATTTTTATTGCATCGGATCCAAGTAATCGTATTCTATGATCCTTGAACATTCTCACTGATTGATCGTAGGACTTGAAAGGATTTGGGTAAAAATGATTTGGATCGAATTGCAACTTTGGAACCATTCAGGCGGGATCATCGTCGGACGATTATAATATCTGCCCCAGTTTCACTTTTGGGGGAATTTGCATTTTTATTTTGGTGTGACTAAACCCCAGTGAGAGGTTGCCTACGTATCCTTTCGGAATCAAGTCGAACATAGTTCAGGGAACTTTTTTTTTTCTTTCGTTTTTCTGTTTTGTTTTGTTTGCTCTTTCTTTTTCCTTTCCTTTTCCTCTTTTGTTTTTCTTTTTCTTTGTCTTTTCTTCCTCTTTTTTTGTACATTTTTTTTTCTTTTTCTTTTTTTTTTTTTTTCATTTCATTTTTCAATAACACTTTCAGATTCCAAAGAGGGTGATCAAAGAATGGGAGCCGGCTCAAAGGGTTTGCAAAGGGTTGATAGTGTTTGATTAGCGAGAATGAAAGCCTTTGTCATCCCAATTGGAGAATATTAGTACTATATGTAGGATCTAACATAGTACCTTTTGACTGCATTTGCATTGACAGTTATTTCAGGGACATTTCCTTCGATGTGTCCCAAGTGCAACACACTCTTTTGGCAGTACTCTTGTTGTAATGTACGGACCTTTCCAATCTGGGAACCAATTTTCCTTCAGTTGTTCCAACTCTTTGTTTTATTTCCTTAAACTTTATATTCATTTCGATCTAATCCTTGATTCATTATTTCGAGGCCTGACTGCTTTCAGGATCTGGGCATGAAGTCCGCAAGCATGTCATGTTATTGAAATCTGCATTTAACAAAACTAAAAAGAGAATAAGAAAATGACAAGGTTAAGAAAAGAGACAATCCTAGACAATGAAATATTAATTTCATTTGATTTTTGATTTTTGTTTTTAGTTTTTTTTATAGAAGGGTTTACATCGGAAAATAAGACAATAAAGTAAAACACCCGGATTACACCCTGAGATAATTCAGACGCAGAAAGGATAGCAAGACTGGCTACTAAAACTCCCGTCTGATAGAGAACTTTCATGTTTGGCGGCCATTTTTTAGCTTTTCTTCTGTCTCGACAATGGCTACAATGGCCTTCAGTGTCGGATCAAATTCCTCAGTTTCACAAATCATTCCGACCATTGGCCTGATGTTGTGGGCAGGCAACAGATTGTTCATCACATCAGGAGCTTCTTCATCCCGAAAAATGATTCTTTCAGCTTCAATCAAATCTTCAACTGCCTTTTTGAGGGTCCAACAGTCCTTTGTACTGTGTCCCACTGCTCCAGAGTGGTATTCATTCCTAGCGTCAGCTCGGTATGAGGGGGACCAGGGGTTCGGCCATTTCGGGGCCACTGGCTGCAATAGATCTAGCCTGATTAGCTTTTGGAACAAGCTTGTATACGATTCACCAATAGGGGTGAACTGATTCTTTCTGAATTGGGCGAGGATTGTATCGGAGATCATTTGGTTGGGGATTATATGGAGCTGGGTAAGGATGTGCATTTGTGGGAGGTGGAGCTCGGTTTTGTGTATAATGTTGTGGCCGCATGCAAGGTTGCGCGTTCATCACTGCATACCAACAAAACCAACCACCTGAACAGAACCTGACTAATTTGCTCACACCACAACCTGGTTAGTTTTGAGACATTTAACACATAGAAAATCGCACGTTGGGGATGCAATGCACTTAATAGTTAAACATTTCTACCATGTGTTTGAACGGTTGCATGTTTCATCCCGGCCTTAACTAACTCTTTAAGTATGTACCTCTTTTATTTCTACCTCTATTTAATCACTCTTGATTTTTTTCGTCTCTGTCGCTTTTTATTTTTTTGGCATTCTCCTTTTTTTTTGGTCACTCTTTTATTTTTTGTCACTCTCTTTTTTTCTTATTTTTCTTTTCTTTTTTTTTTAGTTTATTTTTTCCTCAGTTAATTCAATGGTTATGATCGAATCCGATGGGGATTATCTAGGTATCATGACGCCGCATGAATCAGATCATTACGTAGTTCAGAAAACATCAGGAATAAAGTACACAAACTAACTCTCGTTTTTTACTCATATACAAATAACTCCACGAAAACTCCTTACAAGGAAAATGATTTTGGATTTTTTTTTTTTTGGTAGAAAAAAAGGATTCAAAAGAAGAAAGAATTATTTTTTTTAGATTTTAATTTTTTATTGAATTGTTGAAAGTGAGACTTCTAAAGAAGAGCGATTTTTTTTTTTTGAAATTCTATTTTTTTGCTTTCATTTTGTTTTTGGAATTGTTGAAAGAAAGAATTAAAAAAAAATTGATTTTTTTGGAATTTTTTGAAATAAACACTTCTAAAGAAGAAATAAAATATTTTTGAATTCCGAATATTTTTTTTCAATTTTTGAAAGAAAAACTTCTGAAGCAGAAAAAATATATTTTGGAATTCAACAATTTTTTTTTTTGGAATTTTCGAATTTTTCTTTCATTTATTTATTTTTTGGTGATTTTTGAAGAAAAAAAATCTGATTTTGATTTTATTTTTTGTGGAAGAAAGACTTATAAAAGAAAAAAGAAGAAAATATTTTTGAATTTGTTTTTTGATTTTTTTTTAAAATTGGGGTCTCTAAGAAATTATTTTCTAAATAAGGAAGTAAAGAGAAATATATTTGAATTTATTTATTTTTTGAAAATTGGGGGCCGGAACCGATGAGGTTTGCCTACGTATCTTACATCCGATGAGAATCAGACCCGCTTAGTTCAGTAAAACTAGGTACTTTTCTTTTAATAATTCTGCTACACTAATTTTCTAAAGCCGGTCGACAATGCAAGTAAGTCTTCCAAATGATATATCAAGTAGCACATACGTGAACATGATGGTCTCAAATAGGATACCTGTCTTATACGAACCCGGCCCCTATGCTGAGTTTCGCTAAGTCAAATGCATGCGATGCACATAGAGCGAACCTACTAGGAAAATCCGGTATGAGGTTTGTTCTCCTAGGTTTAAATCTTGGTAGAAAACGTATCTAGACTGGCTTACTCGAGCGGACAACTCGAGCTGAGGAGGGTCAGTGTACCGGTAGCATTGCTTTCCGGCTTAACTGGTGGTGCTCCCCGCCTAAAATAGGTATGACTAAAATCCTTCATCGGGTGACAAATACCTCGGCTATCTGAAAGAAAGCGGGCTCTGTCAAGCAAATGCCCAATTTTAATTCAAGAAGACTCGGAGGGGTGCGTGGGAAGATAGTTTATATGTACCGTTCAAAAATATCAAAGCGGTAAAAAGCAAACAAGTAGCACATTATACCCAAATAAATCACAGTATATACAAAATTAATAAAGCCAAATAAAAGTCAACATGTACAACCAGAGATTTTGGGTTCGTTCCCAAGCAAAGTCGCCAGAGCTGTCACACTCCTTTTCTCCCTCCAAGAGATAAGTGTGCAAAATGTAACAGATTGTGGGTTAAAGAGCTTTTCCAATTAAAATGACAAATTTGAAGTAGGGATTATTTTATTTACAGAGTCGCCACTTGGAATTGATTTTTACTGGTGTTCCAAGTCACCTTTTATTTGAATCCCTATTTAAAGGAAAGTTTGACTCTATTATTATTGGTCTGCGAAATCAAAGTCCGAGAAAGAAATTTTGTTGACCGGGGAGAAGGTGTAAGGCATTCCCTGAGTCCCGTGGTTCTAGCACGGTCGCTTTATTGACTACATTTGGCTTGAATTAAACTTGGATAAACTGTGGTTTATTTGATTTTTATGCTTTTCTTATGTCCGTTTTTATTTATTTTAAAAAAAATTAAAGAAAAGATTTGAATAATAATCTACAACTTAACTAATGAGAGAAAATTATTGTTATGAATACTAATTTAAAAGATGAGAGTAATGAGAGAAAATTGTCAATTGACATTGCTTAAAACTAGTAAGATGTGAGCTTGTCTTGACATTGAATGAGGCAGCCCACTATTGGGTTGATGGAGTCAAATGGGCTCATGTCCAAGACAAAATCCAAAAGCCCATATGCTTTTGGACTTTAAATCTGCAGATATGGCCTTTTAAAGCTATGTTACAGATTTGGCCATATCTTGCTATTTGCAATCCGTAGCCAACTATTTACAAAAATAAGTTTATAGATTGTCTTTCTAATCTACAACTTAACTACCTTACTAAATACGTATTTTTTAACAGATAAAAAAAAGATTATTTGGACCCTAAAATATAATAATAATAATAATAATAATAATAATAACAACAAAAACAACAACAACAATAATAATAATAATAATAATAAAAACTTAGCTTGGTGATAACAAAGGGACAAACATGGCTACAAGGGTTCAAATTTTAATATATATGCTCCTTTCAGACAACCAAATGCCAGTGGAATTATATCTGATGCTTTGCAAAAATAAAAATAATTAAAGATGCTTAACACAATTTAATTAACTAACATATCGTTATAACATTATCAAACATTCAAGAGCATATAAAAATGAATTACAATAGAAGGATAAAGCTACTAATATTTCCCAGCGTCATTATCTTTCATTCCAACTCGATTTTATGAGTTTACATGGTCCGAAAATTACCTGGACAGCAGAAAGAAGAACAAATACAGCAGAGTCAGCTCTTTCCAAAATCAACAGCAAAACAATTAAATGGGCAGCAACAACAGCAAAAAATAGCGACAACCGGCAGATTCAAACCCAAGAAAATAAACTAGAAATACCCCAACAAAACAGTACAATTATGTAACTCCAGAAAAAACTTTCAAGACTACTCTATTTTCCTTAAACAAGTTTTTCACTTAAGGATTAACTCACAAAAGATGCTAAAGGATATTATAGCTACTGATTTTTTCTCTTTTTTGTGTGTCTAGAGCTCCCTCAGTAAGATGGGGTGTCCTCCTTTTATATCAAAACAATCAGCTATTTCAAAAAAATTAAAAATCACTCTTTTTGACAGATTTTTCTACAAAATCTGCTCTTAAATTCAAAATGCCAGACTTTCTGGTTCAAATCTTGTCAAGTATTTCAAACAAAATCTGCTCTCCACTATTCAAAGACAGACTTTTATTCAAACACTGTCCAAAGGTCTACATTTTCTTACCAAACAATTTGACTTTTGAGTGTTGTACTCAAAGAGTCTTGAAGTAGTAAATAAACAATCAAACAAGTACCATATACTCTTAAGTATTTTTCACTACCTCACTTTTATCAACACAAAACTATTTTACTACTTCAACAAGTGCAAAAACAGAAAATTTGACATTTCAAACTTCAAAAACTAATGCTAAAATAATTAATAATAGACAAAAATAAGATCTGAAAAAATAAAAATAAAATAAAAAATCAGCCACGAAAAATAATAGGATTTTTACCATTTTATAATTCAAGTGGCCGAAAAAATGGTGGTATGCCAAAAGAGGGTGTTCGGGGAGGTCGCCGGAATTTGGCCGAATTTTGATCGCCGGATTTTCATGGTGAAATTGGCATCAATAGCTAGGTCTTGAGGAGCTCTATCCATTGATGTAAGTATTTAGGGTGGTAGTGGTTGGAGCTTCAAGAATTTGGGCAAAAAAGTGACGGGAAAGTTTCCTAGATCTAAGATTCAATGAGTTTGAGAGATTTTTGAAGGATTTGGTTTGGAGATATGGAAGGAGGAAGTTGTGGAGATTACATGGTGTGAATTTGGAGGTGTTTGGAGGTGGTCCGCCGGCGGTGGCGATTTCCGGCCGGCGGCGTAGAGAGAGTGAAGAGAGAGAGAAGAGAAAAGAAGGAGAAAAGAATTATGGGTGAAAATGAGGACAATTTTCAGATTTTTGAGGCTTTAAATACCTAAGCCAAGAGTGAATGAGATCCATTGGATCAAGATGGAATGGATGGGTATGATTTGATCTTGTTTCATTTAGTGAAACGACGTAGTTTTGAGGCAAAACTACGTAGTTTCAGACCCTTTCAATGGCAGCCCTTTATCTTGCACTCTTGGACACTTTTTCTTTCAAATTTGGCCAAATTTCTTCCTTAATCCTACTTATTAAACTAATTTTACACAAATAAATTAATTAAATAACATATTCTAATGATCAATTAACTAGATTAATTCACCAACTGAACAGCTAGTTAATTCTTAAAATGCACAAATGAATAAAGAACTATTTTTTTATTTTTAGTATTTATGATAGGGAATATGCAATTAAAATCACAAAAATTGAGAAAAATAATTAAAATAACAAAACACTAATAACTTTAGGAGGTGTTAAATAGTGCAAAAATTAGGTGTTCACAGGTATTACTGCTTCAGTGCCATACACCAGCGAATAAGGCGTCGCCCCTACTGAAGTACGAATAGTAGTGCGATAACCCAGCAATGCAAAAGGCAACTTTTCATACCACTGTCTAGAACCCTCCACCATTTTCCGAAGTATCTTCTTTATATTCTTGGTGGTTGCCTCGACTGCTCCATTCGCCTTGGGGCGATATGGGGTGGAATTGCGACGCGTAATCATAAACTGTTGACATACCTCTTTCATCAATGACTGTTGAGATTAGCACCATTATCTGTGATGATTACCTTCGGGATCCCAAACCGGCAAATGATATTTGAGTGCACAAAATCGACCACTTCTTTCTTGGTCACGGACTTGAAAGTTTTAGCTTTAACCCACTTGGTGAAATAATCAATGGCCACCAAAATGAACCTGTGCCCATTGGATGCTGCTGGTTCAATTGGTCCAATGACATCCATACCCCAAACAACAAAGGGCCATGGTGCAGACATTGTATGTAATTCAGATGGCGGAGAATGGATCAAGTCTCCGTGTATTTGGCATTGATGACACTTGCGCACAAAACTGATACAATCCCCCTCCATAGTGAGCCAATAATAACCTGCTCAGAGAATCTTCTTTGCCAGAACGTACCCACTCATATGCGGCCCACAGACTCCAGAATGTACTTCGATCATGATAGTCGTGGCCTGTCTAGCATCTATGCATCTTAACAATCCCAAATCTGGGGTTCTTTTGTACAACACTCCTCCACTAAAGAAAAATTCAATTGCCAAACGACGAATTGTTCTCTTTTGATCACCCGTGGCTTGTAATGGATACACCATCATCCTGATATATTCCTTGATATCATGAAACCAAGGCTCACCATCAAGTTCTTCTTCCACCACATTATAGTAAGCATGTTGATCATGGACCTGAATATGCAAAGGGTCAACATAAGCCTTATGTGGGTGATGTAACATTGACGCCAGAGTAGCCAAAGCATCGGCAACCTCATTATGGATCCTTGAAATATGCCTGAACTCTATTGATCGAAACCGCTGACAAAGATCATACAAACATTGCCGGTACGGTATGAGTTTTAAATCTCGTGTTTCCCATTCCCCTTGGATCTGGTGCACCAGAAGGTCCGAGTCTCCTAAGACTTCCTGGATGCCCATGTCTGCAGCCAACCTCAAACCCAAAATACATGCCTCGTACTCAGCCATATTGTTAGTGAAATAGAAATGAAGCTGAGCCATAACAGGGTAGTGATGCCCTGTTTCAGAAATAAGTATAGCCCCTATCCCGACGCCTTTCATATTAGCAGCTCCATCAAAGAAAAGTTTCCAACTTGGCTCTCCAACTGGTTCCAACTCATCAATGTGCATCACCTCTTCATCAGGGAAGTAAGTCTTCAACGGCTCATAATCTTCATCCACCGGATTCTCAGCCAAATGGTCAGCCAATGCCTGGGCTTTCATTGCAGTCCGGGTCACATAGACGATGTCAAATCCTGTGACCAAATTTTGCCACTTTGCGAGCCTTCATGTGGGCATAGGCTTCTGAAAGATATAATTTAATGGATCCAAACGAGAGATGAGGTAAGTAGTGTACGATGACAAATAATGCCTCAACTTTTGTGCCACCCAAGTTAGGGCGCAACATGTCCTTTCCAGGTGAGTGTACTTAACCTCGTAAGATGTGAACTTCTTGCTGAGATAATAGATGGCATGCTCCTTCCTGCCGGTGATGTCATGCTGACCCAACACGCAACCAAATGAATTGTCCAAGACCGTCAAATATAGAATCAAAGGTCTCCCCGATTCTGGTGGCACCAACACAGTTGGGTTTGACAAGTACCCCTTTATCTTATCAAATGCTTCTTGACACTCATTTGTCCATTTGACCGCAACATCCTTCTTCAACAGTTTGAAGATAGGCTCACAAGTTGTCATAAGCTGAGCAATAAACCTGCTGATGTAATTCAACCTCCCTAATAAACTCATCACCTCAGTTTTGTTCCTTGGGGGTGGCAACTCTTGGATAGCTTTGATCTTTGATGGGTCCAATTCGATACCTCGATGGCTGACTATGAATCCCAATAATTTTCCAGATGGCACATCAAATGCGCATTTTGCAGGATTGAGCTTAAGATTGTACCTACGAAGCCTTTGGAAGAATTTTCTCAAATCTCTGACATGATCAGACTGCTTTCTAGACTTTATAATTACATAATCCACATAAACCTCGATCTCCTTGTGTATCATGTCGTGGAATATGGTTGTCATTGCTCTCATGTAAGTCGCCCCAGCATTTTTCAAACCGAATGGCATGACTCGATAGTAGTACGTACCCCATGGTGTAATGAATGTTGTCTTTTCTGCATCTTCCTCATCCATTAAGATCTGATGATAGCTCACATAGCAATCCACAAAAGACCCAATCTCATGTTTGGCGCAATTGTCAATCAGAATGTGGATATTTGGCAGTGGGAAGTTGTCCTTGGGACTTGCCTTGTTGAGATCACGGTAATCAACACACACCCTAGTCTTGCCATCCTTCTTTGGCACAGGTACTATGTTGGCTAACCAAGTGGGATACCGAGTGACCCGAATGACCTTTGCCTCAAACTGCTTTGTGACCTCTTCTTTAATCTTTACACTCATGTCTGTTTTAAACTTCCTCAACTTTTGCTTGACAGGAGGGAATGTCGGGTCAGTGGGCAATTTGTGAACCACCAAGTTAGTGCTTAAACCCTGCATGTCGTCATATGACCATGTAAAGACGTCTTTGTACTCAAGTAACGCTTTAATTATCTCCTCCCAGAGTTGAGGTTCAAGATGGACACTTATCTTAGTTTCTCTGATATTATCTGGGTCCCCTAAATTGATTGCTTCTGTATCACTCAGGTTAGGCTTGGGTTTTTCTTCAAAATGGCTTAATTCTTTACTAATCTCTTCAAAGGCCTCATCCTCATCATATTCCGATTCATCATCACACTCTATTTCTTGAATTACTATTTCAGAATTATATTGGCTTTTAAGACTGAGCCGAAGATTCCTCATGCATGTCATGTTATTGAAACCAGCATTAAAAGAACTGTACAAGGAAGAAAAGAAAACAAAAATAAAACTGTCAGGAATGAGGAAAAGGAAAGTTGCATTTCATTGAAATTAAAAGATAACAAGGTTTATACATCCAAACGGACGGAACATAGAATCTGAATTATAACCCTGGAATAATCCAGATAAACTGAAAGAAAATCAAAGTAAACTACCAAAACTCCTTCATGGTGGGGAGAGGAGTAGCTTCCCAATTGTTAATTTTTGCACTGGGCCCAACATGTTGCACATCCGCCTTGCTATAACCCTCTCCAGCTTCCACCATGTTCACCTCGTCGAATAACTTCTCAAATCTTTCAAGCAACTCCTTATCAGGACCAACCACAGAACTGGGAACTGTTGTTACTGGGCGTTTCTTGGTGCCAGGCTTGACAAATGATCTACAGAGCCATGGGATGGGCTTTGGGAGGACCCAGGCCCTCTATTTCAACTTTCTAGATCTTTTCACGTCCGCAGCTGTGGGCTTGAACCCCAAACCAAATGTATCCAAGTTTTTGTGGAGATACACCGGCTGTATGATACCTTTCAGATATGCACCCAAACCTTTGCCCGGTACAAAACCATTTTTCAATATTTCAACGGCTACCATGACTGATGCAGCAGCTACCCTCGGAGTTGGAACGCACTTCCCTTCTGGAATTTTCTCAACTAATACCATGTAAAAAACCTGATAAACCTATGGCCTCTTGTCGTCTTCAAACTCTATGAACGGAACAATAACATCACTGAGATAACACAAATTGTCTTCGCTGTGCACAACAATTTCCAGTCTATCCCATTCAAACTTGACCATTTGATACAGAGTAGACGGGACCGCTTTGGCAGCATGAATCTAGGGTCGACCTAACAGCAGATTGTAAGAAATAGCCACATCGAGCACCTGAAACTCCATGGTAAATTCAACTGGCCCTATTGTAAGCTCAAGCACTATGTCCCCGACTAAATCTTTCCCTCCACCGTCGAATTCCCGAACGCAGATACTATTTTTGTGAATTCTTTCGTCATCCACCTTTAACTTGTTCAGAGTGGAGAGAGGGCAAATGTTCGCACTAGAACCATTGTCAACCAGTACCCGAGTAACCACAGAATCTTCGCATTTCACCATAAGATAGAGGGCTCTATTGTGCTCAGTACCCTCCACGGGCAACTCATTATCAGAAAAAGTGACTCTGTTTACCTCAAATATCTTGTTAGCTATCTTTTCCAAATGGTTTACTAAGATTTTGTCAGGAACATGGGCCTTATTCAGGATCTTCATCAAAGCCCGACGGTGCTCATCTGAATGGATCAATAATGATAATAGTGAAATTTGAGCCGGTGTCTTCCTCAACTGCTCCACAATGGAATAGTCCTACACTTTCATCTTTCTCAAGAATTCCTCTGCTTCTTCCTCAGTCACAGCTTTCTTCACTAGCAATGGGTTATCTTTGGAGATCTTATCTTTTCTCAACTCTTCGGGGGCAAAGCATCTCCCCGATTGAGTCAAACCATGGGTCTCACAAACTTCTTCTTTAACCTCTTTTCCCTTGTAAGTCACTGTCACTCGTTCATAATTCCACGGGACCGCCTTGATGTTGACTATCAGTAATTGAGTTACTGGCTTGATAATGACAGGGTCTGTGCGGGCACCCTCCACAATTACAACAGGCTTGTTCGCCACTCCTAGCACAACCACTTTTGTTGTTTCTTGTTTTACTGCCACATCACTTGGGGTCCCCTTCTTGATTACTGCAGATGGTTCACTATTTGCCCCGCTCAACCTGATCACTGATTTTTCACTTCTTGGCTTTTCAACCAGCCTGACTTTATTGGACCGAATCATCATGACGGTCTGTGAAGGCTTCTTGGGCTCCCCTCCCCTATGCACTATCTCTATCATATTTGTCTCATGATGGGCCGACAACATATTCTGGTTGATATTGGGCGCCTTCGGAGCTTGGACCTCAATTCTATTAGTATCAATGAGCTCTTGAATAGTTGTTTTCAATTTCCAGCACTTCTCAGTGTCGTGCCCCAGAGCACCAGAACAATATTCGCAACTCACGAAGTGATCAAGGTTCCTCGGGGGAGGATTTGACAGTTTTGGCTCGATCGAACTCAGCATACCCAATTGTCACAACCTGTGGAACAAACTGGTATAGGATTCTCCCAATGGAGTGAAGGTTTTCTTCTTTTGCAACCTCTCATTCTTAAATGCTTGGTTAGGCCGGAAACCTGATCCAGGAGGGTTCCGGTAGGCTCTTAGGGGTGGATAGGCATTTTATGGAGTTGGGTATATATTTTGTGGGACTGGCGCATGCTATTATGCATGGGCCGGGGGTTGGTTGTATGTGTTGGCATGGTGGACAGAAAAATAGGGATCTAGTGGTGGGTTGTAGTATTGGGGTGGATTATATGGGGTATGGGGATAGGTTTGGTGGTATGGACGAGGCTGATGATAGTGGTGAGGTGAACCCCTGGGTCTGAACCAAGCTCCTGAATCGATCGTTGCTACATCCTCTTTCTTCTTCTTTCCAATTACCCCCCCCCCCAGTTCCACTTTGAATGTCCTGGGTGATTGCCTTAATAGCCGAATAGCTCATGATTTTGTTTGTCTTGAGCCCTTCTTCTACCATACCGCCCATTTTTACCACTTCATTGAAGGACTTGCCTATAGATGATACCAGATGACCGTAATAAGTAGGTTCTAAAGCATGCAGAAAATAATCCACCATTTCACTTTCTTTCATTGGAGGGTCAACCCTTGCTGCCTGCTCTCTCCACCTAAAACCATACTCCCTGAAACTTTCATTGTGCTTTTTCTCAAGTTTCGTCAAAGACAGACGATCAAGAATAATTTCGAGATTGTACTGGAAGTGACAAGCAAATGCCTGGGCTAGATCATCCCATGTGTACCATCTTCCGTGATCCTGTCGAGTATACCATTCCAGTGCTGATCCACTCAGACTCTGATTGAAATACGCCATTAGCAGCTCGTCTTTCCCGCCAGCTCCCCTCATTTTGCTACAAAACCCTCTCAAATACGCCACTGGATCACCGTGCCCATCATACAAATCAAACTTGGGCATCTTAAACCCTACCGGCAATTGCACATCTGGAAACAGACATAGGTCAAACTTGGGCACTTAATTGACCTCCCAACCCTCGCATGTCTCTGAATGACTGTTCCAGGCTTTTAACTTTCCTGAACATCTCCTTCTGTTCGGGATTTTTAGATGGTTTTTCGGGTTTTGCAGGGAGGTCAAAATGAGGAGTGTATGAATAGGGTCGGGGAACCTTGAAAGTGGGCTCCGGGGGGTAATACTGGTTGTCGTGAGTCTGGAACAGAGGCTCACTAGAGGATCAGTTTAATGCAGTAGGTAGGGGTGCCATAAAAACAGGAGTGACTGGTGGAGGAGGGTACGGGACTTGTTTGGGTGGTGGAGCTTGTGATGTATGGGAAGTGGTGTCGTGGCATTGTTGGTAGAGGGGAAAGGCCGGAGATGAGTTCATAGTGGGAGGTTCCTGGGGCTGAGCCAATGGCGAGATAAAAGCAGGGTTGGCGGGGTAAACTGGCAGTGGGTGCCCTTTTGCCCATGCTTGGTACATTTCAGCCATCTGCTGCTTCAGCTTATACAACTCATCTTTCAGATTAACCTCCGATTCTTCCACCTCTTTTGACAGATCGACAATACTTGCCTCAAGTTCTTGGTTGGCCATGTTCAGCTTATTTTTGGACCGGGTGTTATAGGAGTGAGTTTCCAGAATGCCAATCAAACTAACCACCTGCCTGAACTATAATTTCATCAATAGCAAACTTGTTAACGCTTAGGGATTTAACAGATAAGCAACCACACATTTGAGGAGTGAATGCACCTAAGCAGTTAATCGTTTCTATTATGCATTTGATCGGCTGCTTGTGTCATCCGGCTTTTCCTTATTTTTATTTGCAACTTCCCTTTTCCTCTCTTTTTCGTTCTTGCCGCTTTGTTTTTATTCTCTCATTTCTCTCTCTTATTTTGCCATTGTCTCCTTCTCACGGTTCCTTATTTTCTCTCTCTTTTCTTTTCTTTTTCCTCTTGTTTTTCCTCTCTTCTTCTTTTCCTTTCTTTTCATTTGGTTACGGTCGAATCCTATGGAGATTGCCTATGTATCGTGACCCCGCATGAATCAGACCAAGCGTAGTTCTTAGAGGTAAGTGCATAAAATAAATAACAATACATTTTGGGATTTTCAAAATTTTTCCATAAAATAAAACAGTTTTGATTACAACCACTCATTCTACCAAATTATAAAATTAACAGACTCGAAAAGGGAAATTAACAGACTCTGACTCAAAACAAGACCAATAGACTCTGACAGAAAGGTGAAAACAACAGACTCGAAAACCAACTAACAGACTCTAATAAAAGAAAATACAGACTCGCTAACAGACTAACAGACTCTAATGAAAATCATGAATACATTAATGCCTCAAATGCTCCTAGGGCCCACAGGACATCATTCGGTCTCGCCACAGGCCTATATGCAAGATCCCTTTGAAGCCTCTACAAATCACTCATTATCTATCGGACAAATGTCATCACTACCGCGAAGAAAGTGGTGCGAGTCATATCCTCACATGCTTGGAATTTCACAACAATGTAGTCGGCAATGGCTCTGACCCGCTCTCGAATTCTACCTTTTTCTTGAAGCAGACGCCCGACCTGTTGATTCCAGGCTTCTAACACCTGAGTATCATGGAGATGTTGATTTTGCAACTGTTGCATTTCTTCCTCTATCCGAGCCATCAAATCATAACAGTGTTCCCTATCAGCTTTGAAACGTTAGCCTGTTTGGCTGCCTCATTCTCAAGAGTAGTTACTTTTCTTTTCAGGCTGGTGATTGTCCCTTCGTACTTTCTCTTCATTTGTTGCACAAACTGTGTCCGACCTTTTGCATTTTCCGCCAATTGAGCCCGGACTTTCGCTAGACTGGTCTCAAACTTTTCTAGGTCATCTTGACACTCAAGGGCTTTTTTTTTCAGACTACTTATAAGCCTTTCATCCACTCGGCTTCTTTCTGGATTTTTAGCAGCTATTTCATCTTCCAGATTTGAGATTTGAGGGCTTCATTTTCCTGAGTTAGTTTTTTCTTTTCCCCCTCATCTGTGGCGGCTTGCAAACCATTTTCGAACTGAAGATCCATGACTTGCCTTTCCAACTTGCTTATGGTAGCCCTGTACTCGTTCTCTTTGGTCAACCAGTCCCATTGCATCTGTGCTCCATCGATAAATTGTTGGACATGGGGTCTCTTTGCGGGCCTTTCGGGCTCATGATGAACTCGGGATCTTTTACCATACCAAGCAGTGTAACTAGGCTCCACCTCGCCTCTGGATAGATCTCGTACTTGAGTTCTAGGCTCTAAGAATATGCATTGATGCCAAATCCGACGCACTCTTTCTTCTGGAAAAGCGGCTTTTGGTTCCAACTCAATAACATGCCGACTCAAATCCTCATCGTGTGGGATGGTCTGGTATCGGCCTAACTGACGTAGAACTCGGTGTGGAGCATAAGGCTGGATACTCCGAAGACCCATCAACAGCAGAAAACATACCTCAGCCGACATATAAATTACTTCACTGACCGAGAGCCACCCAAATGTCCATTCGATCTTATTTGTAGTCAAAGATCTCAAATGAGCATGCCATACTTCCGAACCATCCGGGAACTCATAACCCTCTACCCGTTTTTCATATTTTTCAATGCACTCGAGGCCAGTCATACCACGGTTCAAGTATCCGGGACGGTGGCAAAGGTGTTCCTCCATCCATAATTGTAACATCATATTGCACCCTTCAAAGAACTTTTCCCCTTCTCGACAAAGGGTCAGAGCTCGGTAAATTTCTGCCAAAATCATCGGCATTATGGTTCCATTTGCATTTTTCATCATAAAGTCAGCTATCCCCACGAGACCCAACTTTATGTTCCCGTCTTTTCTGGGGCAAATCAAAGTACACAGGAATGCCATTATAAAAGCTAATCCTCTCCGAGCTTCTCATTTGTCTTGGTTTCCCTCGTGAGTAAGACCAGTATCTGGCGTCTCGAAGCCACGGGGATTGCTGTAACATCAGTACAAAAAGTAGAAGGTACAGAATCCTTTGGCCAAATTTCCATCTCGGATGTCCCGACTGATGCTTAACAGGTCCAAAAATTTGTGAGGGGTTACTGTTCTCGGTGCTACCGGGTATTGATTTCTAAGATTCCCTCGAAACCGGCATAGCCTGCTATCTCTTCCAGTGTAGGAGTTAACTCAAAATCAGCAAAGTGGAATACATTATGTGATGGGTCCCAAAATGGTATCAAGGCCTCAATTATGTCCTTTCTCGACTTAACCTTCAAGAGCCCGACAAGACCACCCAACGCTTTTGTCACAACTTTTCTGCTATTGTCCCCTAAATCATGTCACCACATATGTAGCTCCAACGGGATCTCTTCACGGACTGAGAAATGTTCATTTTGAATTGTGTTCATCTTGCAAAAAGGAAGTTGAACCCGATGGGGGTTGTCTGCGTATCTCACACCCTGTGAGAATCAAACTGGCATAGTTCGGGCAGATAAAACAAAACCAACTATTTTTTAAAACAAGACTTTCTTTTTTTTTCATTTCATTTTTCTCAAAAATTCGGCAGAGTTTCAGTACTATTTGGACATTGTTTTTTTTTTCAAAATAGGTGATTAACTCACTTAACCCTCACATTGCTATTCTTTTTTTTCCAACTTTCTCCCATTATTCATAAGCCGGTCAGCATGCAAATCCGAAGTAAATAAATGCACAAGTAGCAAGTAGGATGCATCAGGGTGGTCTTTTTTATTTTTGGTACACCTATCCTAGACAGAACCAACTCCTGTGTTGAGTCTCCAAAGTCAAATGCACGCGATGCAAGCAAACGTTCCTACTAGGAATCCGGCATGAGGTCTTGTTATACTAGGTTTAAAACCTGGGTTTATTGTTCTAGACCTGGCTTACCCGAGCGGACAGCTCGAGCCGGGGGGGGGGCAGCGTACCGAGAATACAGAAGCTTCACCGACTTTGAAACTTGTCCGAACCTCGTTCTAAAATTGGGATATGACTCTAACAGAAGAGAAGTCACACGAAGTGCACACTTCCCAGATGATTTAGAAGACTTAGAGAGATGGGGGTTTCATAACAATTTATATACAGTTCAAATAATATCGAAGCGGTAAAAAGTAACATTTAGCACATTAGGCCCAAACATGTAATACGGCCAGATAATAAATAAAGCCAAATATAATAATCATTCTAAGCTCGAATTCTTGAACCCTGAATCAAAGATTCTGGGTTTTTATCCCCAGCAGAGTCGCCAGAGCTGTCACACCTCCTTTTTCCTGCACCCCGGAAGGGTATAAGGGAGTGTTTTCCAATTTAAGTGACAATCGAAACGGAATTTATTTATTTAAAATATTCAGAGTCGCCACTTGAGATAATTTATGGTGTCCCAAGTCACCGGTTCAAATCCCGAGTCAAGGAAGAGATTGACTCTATATTACAGTCCGCGAACCAGAAATCTGGGTAAGGAATTCTGTTAACCCGGGAGAAGGTGTTAGGCATTCCCGAGTTTCGTGGTTCTAGCACGGTCACTTAACTGTTATAATTAGCCTATTATCTGATTTTAAAACATTTTGAACCTACGTGCATTTTAACTTAAAACCGATTTTATTCATTTTAAAGAAAATTTAACGTCGTCTAAAACATGTCTTTGGACCGCGCCACATGAAATGCACCCGCAATCCGAAACACATTTTATTCAGTGCTATCATGATTGGGATTTGGGTCACATGAAATGCACACCCGAGTTTAGGAAAGTAATATTATTAAAATAACGCGCCTAAAGCAACTACGCGTTTTTAACTTTGCGAGGGCCATGGAAATTTGCTAAATGGTGCGCCTCGATTTCTAAGGATAAAACAAAATTAATTACATGGGGGCCATGCAAGTGTCATTTTTGTTTGGCATGGCGCACCTCGCTTACCCTATTTTACGGCTTCAAAAATTAGTTTCGAGGGCCATAGCTATTGGTGTTATCTAATATGGCTCACTTCCACTAATTGATGGACCTAATTTATTAAACGCTAAATACAATTAAGAGTTTCACTCAAAACTAACTAAAAGGGCTTAAATAAAGAAAAGTTAATCATTTAAACAAGGGGTTTGAACCAGTACAAATAACTAATGGCCCAACAAGAAAGAAACGGTCCAGATCCCATTCGCCGGAGCTTTCAAATTTCGGCCTAAGAATGAGCCCAGTTCTCGGAACCTTGTAGTTACTGAGTGTAGGACTCAATATCGAGTCCCCACAATGCCCAAGCAACGCCTGAAGTTGCAGATGACCAACGTAAATTCAAAAGGCTAACCATGGAACCAATGCATATAAAAATAGCCTTTCGAATCATCTTTTAACTGATCCATGGACAATTACACGGAATTTTAATATGACCTGATTTCGAAAGCAATTGAAAATCCAATTTGAGCAACTAGGTAGTACACAGCTGTAACTTTCAAATCTTCAAACTGACTTGAAATAAAGACATGAGAATTTAACTCTCAAATAAATATTGTGCTAATAGAGCCTATTCTACACAAGCAAACCAACAACTTGCCATTTTCAGCAAGCTTAAACACAATTTCACACCAGATAACACCAACTGATTTCAGCCCAAAGCTAAACAAAGCCCAGAATACATAACAAATCAACATGAAACTTCTGCAACTATAACATTAAAGACCCCCTAACACGAATTCAAACTTACTTAAGGACTAAAGTCCATAGTTCACCCAATATTACAAAATAGGTTTAAGGCTAGACAACCAAGAGTAAACAAGTTGAAGGGGAGATCAAACTACTCTACAAATCTGATGATTTCCAAGAAAGCAGGAACAACATTTCAGAGACAAAGAAGAAAACAGAAAAGTATGGCTAAGTTATAAACGAAAACTTAATGTTATGCTTCAAAATTCCCTTTCCATTTCATTCTTCAACTGGAGCATCACATTATACAAGTTTCAAGAAACATGTACCTGGAAATTGAAAGGAAAAAGAAGTGAGGAAGCAGTAGGCAACAACAGAACAAGAACCCTAGCAACAGGAAAACAACCAGCAACACTAAGCCCAAAACAGCCAATGGAACAGTAAAAGAGTAGTAAACCAGCACTTAATCCTCAAGCCATGCTCAAATCATTTCTCAAATTAGAATATAACTATGGAATTTTGGAGAATTTTAACTAACACAAGAGAAATCAGAAATCCAAATGAGCAAAATTTTGATAGTTCTTCCACAATGGAATGCAAGAATTTCAAAACTTTTCAAGAATTCCCAGCCATTTTTAATTCTCTCTGATCTGATCCCCTTTTTTAAAATTTTTGAAAATGAGACTTTATAGAGGGGTTTTAGGGCAGCAGTAGTGATTTTGCTAATTGCCACTTACCCCCTTTTCCCATTTCATTATTCCCCTTCCACCCAATTTAAAAATCAGTTCTGTCAAGTTAGTCCGTTCTCCCATTTCCTGGAGTTTCCTAATGCAGTTACAAAAGATTTTCCTACTTACAAACCCTGAACTACCTTTTAAACCTAAGTTATTTACCCCCAAAACCAACCTGGGTCAAGTCGACCCAAGACTCAGACCCAAACCCTGGGCTTGTATACTAACAGCCCAAGCCTACAACTGAATAAGGGAGAAAGGAGCTGATTCATCAAGCCTTTAATAAAATTAATGACTAAACCTAAATAATCCCAAACAAAACCAAACTCAGGCAAAAACAAAATCAAATAAGTTACTAATCCCAAACATACAATTGAACAGCTAGAACCACTGATTTTAATCAAACTAAAACTAATTCAAACACATGAAAATACAAGAACCAGAGAAAAGAAAACAATAAAAAGACACGAAGGAAAGAATAAAGGAAGGAATAGTACTGGTCTTGGTCGCAAATTTGGTTAAACTCGAAATGACACTCGATATCTTGACCCTCACGAAACTGATACCAGTTGCTTTTCTCTGCCAAGAAAGAACGACTAGCATCAGCTTTGTAGCGAGTCAACCTTCCAAATATGAGAAAAACACTCCTGGGTCGATGCGTGCCACTAGATTCGACCGCAACTGGTTTTGAACTTTTAAGGCTTGAATTTGGATCTAAGATTCGAGGGGTTATGGGCAGATTCGAGGGTAACTGGTCTGTGATTTAGGAAGAGGGAGTCACGAGGCTTATGGGGTGTGATTTTGGTGGTGAACGGAGGTGGCGCCGCCACCCTAAAGCGGTGGGGTTTGAAGGCGGCTACTAGGGTTTGTTTTTGGTCTCTGAGAGATGAAGGGTTGAGGGAGACAAGACTGGGGGGTGCAGGGCATTTGTACAGTTTTATAGGTATAACCCAATCAGTTCTGGACCGTCAGATTAAATGAAATCAACGGCCCAGATCGCAGGGTTATTAAAATGGGGTCGTTTGGTTTCAGCGCGGGGCAAACCAGGTTCTGGGGCGGGTTTTGGGCTCATTTGAACGGGTTTGGCCGGGTATTGGGAGGGAAAACGACTTGGGCTTGGGAATTTCACTTAAAGTTGGCCCAAACTAACTCTCTTCTTCTTTTATTTCCTATTTCAAATCAATTTTTCAAAAAAAATCTTTTTCTTCCTCTTTTTTTTCAAAGTTAAATTTAAATATAAATTAAATCCTAAAACATAATTAACCTATCAAGAACACTAATTAAACCTAAATGATAATTATCACAATTAATAAAGAAAACTACTCAAAATTCAAAATTAAAATTAAAAGTGCAAATTAAACTATTTTTTTGTAATTTTTCCATTTTTATAAACAACTAATTTGCTAATTAATCTAAAAATGTAGAATTAAACCCTAAATGCACGTGCCACGTATTTTTGTATTTTTCATTAATTAAACAAAATTAACATGCACAGACAATATGCAAATAATAACAGAAAATGCCATAAAAATCCACAAAATTGCAAACAATGGGAAAATTATTTTGTTTTGAATTTATGGGAGTAATTCATATAGGGCAAAAATCGCGTGCTCACAAACACGACTCTCAAACCCCATATGGCTACATTGTGGATGCTGCTGAATGAGAAGGAAGGATCATCAATTTATAGAAGTCCAAACCTTTTGCTACAAGAAAAAGGACTAGCAAAGTATAGGAGAATTATAATTTCCTTCTACAAAAAGGAAAACTCAATTAAGGTAATTATATTGCTCTTTCCTTCAACAAATAGGAAAATCAAATATGGTAAGAAAATTATGGCAAACACCTAACAATTCCTATATGCATTCATGAACTTATTCTGAAATGACATTATTGTATATAATTTGATAAATGTTGCCATTGCTATGCTTATGAGATCTGCTATAAGGAAAAAGAGAAAGAAAAGAAAATTCAAAAGTTGCATAAAACAGTCTTTGTTAGTGGAAATGGATGCTCAAGATCAACGTAAGCGGGGAGATCCAGAGAGTGTGGCTATTTCAAATCTGATGTCCGTAGGAAAGAGAAGAGGAGAAAAAAGAAAGAAAAATGGTGTAATTAAATCTCTTGATTGAATGCACTAATAATTGATTGAGATCCTTTTAAGGTAGAATGTATATATTTTGTAGATAAAACTTGTGTAGGTCGAGTAAATAATAAAACATGGACAATTTTGGTAATAAAGTTTTCAGTAGTGTATAGGTATGTAAAAATCCCTAATGAAAATAACTAAAAAGCTAAATCACTGTAATAACCCGAAAGTATTTTATATATATTTATAAATTGTGAGATTAGAAAAATAATTTTATTTATAGCTATTGGGTCAAATATTAAGTTAATGGGAGAAAATTTATAATAATACATAACACAGTGTATAAAATAATTGGCCAGTGGCTAATTTTGTAACTCCACTTAAGATTATTAAACAAAAGAAGAAGAAAACAAAAAAATGGGTCATGCCCATACTCTTGCTGCTGTCACGTGTAGGGCATGAGGAATTATAAAATACTAGTATATTTGGTTCCTTGAGAGGGGAAAAAGGCAAAAAAAAAAAAAAAAAAAAAAAAGGCTGCTGTAGAACGTATGATATATATGTGACCGCGCAAGGTTTATCAGTGGAAGGCTGCAACTTGATTTTTATAATCTAACTGTGTGTGGTATCTTTTCTGGAAAAAAGTAAAAAAAGAAAGAAAGCAACCAATCAGGTATGCAATTTTCTAATAATACTACGTATTCCATTTATTGTAGAGGAGTTGTCATCATTAAATCTTATAATGATTGAAGCATAAAATTTTTGTAATAATCGATGAATTTAACATAAGTGAAATTGTGTAGGGGTGGAAAATTTGCTGATAATAATTTCTGTTTACACTTCTTTTAATTAGAAAACACATCTATATATAAATATAAAGCTGGGCATTGGCAGGACGATGTGACAGTCCTCTAAAGCCAGCATTCTTATTTATCTTTTTTCCTGTTTTTTTTTGGACTTTCATCCTATTTTTAGTACAATCTCCATTATTAAAATGTTTTCCTACATAATTATTGGTATGAGTTTAAATAAGGGAAGAGGAAGAAATTTTGGAATTCAATTACATCTTTCATTATATACATTAATTATGAATATTAAATAAGGGAGAGGTAGAGATTCCCCATCCCTTTTCCCGTTATTTCTTGCTTTTCCCCTATTATTTTCTATTTATTATGTTCTCTATCATAATAGGAACTTCAATTTAGTATTGCAATTTATGTTCCAAAAATCATGTTCTTTCAAAAAGAGTGGAACGGCTGCAACAATTAATACAAATAACATTCGCAATTTGAAACGACACCTTCTTGGTTATGGGAAGGTTACAACATTTAACATAATGGTGGCAATTAATCTTTTTTTCATTTTCTTTTTCAAAAAGTTTAGTATAAATAAATTGTAAGTGATAAGAAAATCCGGGGGATCTAAGAAAAGCAGTGAATTGGAAGAGGTATCTACCACCAGTGGCCAGCGATTATGTGTTCTATATAAAACTTTAAAATCAATTGTCAGATTTATTTCGGCTTCTTTTTTATTGTGTTCTTTTATTTATGTTTACCATATTTTGAAGAATTCGTGTCCTGAAAGACTTTTCTTCTTTCTTTTAGTAGTGATAGTATAGTTTATATTTTAGGTTATATCCATGAGGTGGTAAATTGAACTCGAATTAGTGAAAGGAGGAAATTACACAAGGCAGGTTATCCTTATCCATGCCTATTTGTCTTTATTTTCTCTTTTGAGCCATGGTGGAACTTCACTAATTTTGTGACTCATTTTATGTTCTTTTGCAGTATTCCATATGTGGGATTTGTTTCTTTCTCACACGCTGTCAACTAGCAAAATTATTTAGTTTATTATGGTAACTTTGCACATTCATAAAATGTAAAGAGATCCCAAATTTAGCATGCTTTTTTCTTTGAAGGTCATGGTGGAATTTGCAAGCACGTATATATATATGTACTTTGTTCACATTGTTAGTGTTGATTGTTCGGTCTTCAATGAGGTAATTGAGACTTTCTGTATTTATTTGTTATCATACCTCTTTATTATCTCTTAATTGGTTAATAATATATGTAACATGTGTTGGAATGCTTCATCAGTCCGGTTACTTTTGTTATCTCTAATGACAAGTTTGGTGACACATCGTTTATATGATAGCCAAAAGTCGATGCCTCTATGATATATGTTGTCTTGGTCATTCAGTTAAATTCTTCTTCTTTTTTTTGCTTCTATTTTGCGGAGTATATATAATATTGACTTAAGCCACAAAAATTTCATACCCATAACAATACGTTGAAATGTCACATCTTTCTTATACAGATTCTTTAGATCATTGAAAATCTCATAATGTGCTTCATAATAGTAATACATTATCATTACTATTTAATTTTTAAAAACGTGAAGACAACGTGTTTCCCCTATTTTTGCATCCTTATTATTTAACAAGCGCAAACGTCTCTAAATATGATTAGTCAACTTTTCTCTAACAATATAATTGTTATTTATCATGTATTAATAAAACATCCATTTATGTGACCTTTCATGGCCCAATTTTTTTATCCGGTACTTTTACTTTAGTACTTGTAACATAGCACTCTCTTACATGAATACCTATTTATTCTTTTGACATTTTTGTACTTTCTTATTTTTAAAATCTCAAATGCCTCTAAATATAATTATTGAGTGGGGGGCTTAGTATAGTTTATAATACAATTCTTCCGAGTATAATTTATGAAAATATCTAAATAGGCATGGAGGGCTTCTCTTCTAGCTGAGAAGATTACTCCCCAACACACTCTTATCATAGAACTACAAAAAGTGCGATGCTTTCTTTAGATTTATTTTTCTATTTTATTTTTTCATATGTAACTTTTCCTTAGTGATTTTTTATTTATTTTTTGCCCGTATGTATGTCTTATGGTAGATCTAATAATTTTATCTTTGTGGTATTATAAAATTTTTAGCTCTTTCTCTTACTAAATTTATAAAAAAAAGTTATTTGGTTGAATCATTTTTAACCGCGCGAAGCGCGGATAAATTAACTAGCTGTGTATTAATAATATGTCATGATTGGAGTAATGATTAAATAATGACATCAAGTATGTTAGAGATCTGAGACACGCACTGTGGCACACTTTTGAAACCACTGTTTCGGCTTTCTCCACTGCTCCGCGTTTGAAATTTAATTGGGTACAAAATTTTATTAATTAGACCAAGGGTTGACCTTAGTTTTGACTTGTCTTAAAGTTGTGAAAATTATTTACTTAGACTAATTAGGACGTATTATTAAATATTTTGGATAGATCAAGGGCATTGAAGGCCGTTTGGTTGGTGTTTTAGACGTTGCAAGGTTGGGGAACTTCCCGTTAGCGAGGTAAGTGAGACTTTAAGCTTTAATACTTACTTTTCTAAAACCCGTTTTGAAAGTGTGTTTTCTCTGCCTGGTCCATGTGTTGGGACAAGCGTGCGCTTGGCAGAGTCGGTGGTCTTAGACTAGCCGCAAATATATTATTTTATGAAAGAAAAAAAATATTATTTTATAAGTTGTTTGATAGTGTGATACGGTTGTGCACCATGAGGTTGAGTCTTATAGTTTGATTCGGCTGTGAGCCATGGTGTTGAGTTTGATACGGTTGTGCGCCATGATGTTGAGTTCGATACGGCTGTGCGCCATGATGTTGAGTTTGATACGGCTGTGCGCCATGATGTTGAGTTTGATACGGGCGCGCCATGATATTGGGGCATTGTGTATGCCTTTGTACATCACCCGAGCATTGTGTATGCTCTGTTACATATTTGAGGCATTGTGGTGACGTTGTGGACTCGTAGGTATGTTGGTAAATTTCTTTCACTGCAATTATGATAAGTCCTTAGTGGGTATCCTTGTTGGTTAATTCTTAATAACTCTGTTGATACACATATAGTGAGTTAATGTATAATTATCATATTTACTATATCATTCGTGTTGCAGTGTGTTTGTATTTTCTAACACTTGTTCCTAAGGTATTTAAAGTGGTGGGTCGAGGATTTTACTGGGTTATATTTACGTATAACTCACTCATTACCTGCATCTCTGTGCAGATACCTTTGCGGGAGATAGAGCTAGTGGCTGGCGAGTTTGTTTGAGTGGATCCTATTGCTCAGGTGAGCCACCGCATTGTTCGTGGAGGTTTTCGTTTTGGACTTGCTTAGTTCGTGTTAGTCATTTCTTTTTTTTTTGGGGGGGGGGGGGGGTTTGCATACCCGTCAATAAAACTCATATTACTCTGTTAGATGCTCCATGGTCTTAGTGTGGGATTTGGACTAGAGTTTTATTATTTGAGTGATTGTTGGTTTTTGCTATCAATTGACTAAGGTATTGGGCGATAATTATTACTTCTTTAATTATTAATAATACTTTAGGCTTGCACTTTTTCTCTCAGTGTTTGTGTGTAAATAGTTAAATGTTATAGAAAGGGGTTCGCCTGGCAGGTGGCGTTAGCTTGGTGCCAGTCACGTCTAGGAGGTAGTTTAGGACGTGACAATCACCATCCACTCTAAGCAGGGGCAGATCAAGCACTTTAGTGGCTTAAGTAAAAATTTCATGGGTGCCCTATTTGGTCACCTCTATTTAATTTGTATCCACCTTTTTTTTTAATTAACTGATATCTAATTTTTGGGTAACTTCATATATACTTTCTTCTTTGTTGCTGCTTTTTTGTTCTCTGTATTTATGTCCCATGTATTCAGGAGCTTCGCTAATGATTTCATCTTCTCTGTATTCATATCTCATGTATCTAGGAGCTGTTTGGTTTCTTCTTCTTCTTCTTCTTCTTCTTAGTTGCAAAACACCATTATAGGTTGTGCTTGCCGTTTCTTCTTCTTTTTAGTTGCAAAATGAGTTTATTAAATTTTTTTTGTTGTCTTGATAATTTGATGAATAGGGTTTGTTCTTTATGATATTCAAAAATTTTATTTTGAATATGAGCTCATTTGGAGTAGATTTGGACGTTGAATTGTAGGTTTTGGATTGTTGAAATTCGACGAATAAGTTTATATTTCAACACTTAAGATTTAATTTCTGCAGTTGCATTATAGAGAATAGAACTTAAGATCCAAATTTTCTGAAGTTGCATTGGAAAGATAGAAGAACTTCATATCCGATTTTAAAGTTGCATTGAAGAGATAGAACTACTTAAGATCCCATTTTCTAAAGTTGCTTTGGAAAGATAAGAAAAAACTTTAGATCTGATTCTGAAGTTGCATTGAATAGATAAAAGAATTTCAGATCCCGAAATTTTACAACATACGGGTATAGCTTCTGTGGCGCCTCCCAGAAGTGGGTATTTGTGAAAAACCTCGTGGCCTAACGCCAAAATTTATTTGGAGGTCCTAAATTTTAAAAATAAAAAAATCTTTGATTCCAAAAAAAATAACTAATCTATTGTTGTAACTTTTTGAGATGCAAGTTGTTAATAATGTTTATTTGTATCTATATTTTAATATTTTTTTTGAATAATAATATAGCCAACTCATTTAATCTTTCTTAAGAATTGTTAGATCTCATGTAAGATTTTTTATCAATTTTAATTTTAAAAAATTTCTTTCGACTTTTCTTGATTGTTGATCTTAGGTAAGATTTTATCGATTTTAATTTTGAAAAGCTTCTTTCAGCTAGATAACTGTTATAGTAACTGTTAGTATTATTTTATAAGAAATATAAGTATTTGAAAAAGATTCATGTCTTTTTATTTATTGAATATGTCGTTAAGAGTATTATTTTCTACTTGTACTTTTTAAAACACTTTTAATTTAAAAAATAAGTCTAAACCATTAATATCAGAATGAGTATTATATTTTAAAGAACATGCAAGGTTAAGATAATAATTTTTAAAAATTCTCGTAATCTAATGATGTCAAATGTTTTGCCACTAAAATTTTCGAACTGTTTGAACTTTTATTGGAGAAAAAAAAATAAAAGAGAAAGCATATAATCTTATGAGAGAAGGGAAAAGAAAGACTGTGACTTGAACAAATTAAGAAAGAAAGTGTAAATATTTACAGCAATTCATGTATTCCATAATAATCATTCTGATGTTAATGGTTTATTTACAAATGTTAAAATAAAAATTCTTTTATGTGAAAAATTACTAAAAATATTTAATATTTTTTTATAAAGAAAAACTATAAATAAAATATGGAGCTCCCTCAAATTTTGGGAGCCTAAAGCAAGTACTTTACTTGCTTCACCATAGAGTCGGCATGACACTGACTGACTTTAGGAGTGGGTGCAATACCGAGCGAATTGAAAAAACTGACCAAATCGTAAACTTCGGTTCATTCTGTTTCAATTTTTCGGCATATTTGGTCGATTTGCGGTTATCTTTTTTATATTTTCGGTGTTTGGTTCAGTGCTCGATTTTGCAACTTCGATTTTTGATTAAACCGAAAAACCGAAGTTTTCTAATATAGGTCCTAGCCTCTGGGCCCCCCTTAAATTGTCGAGCCCAATTTTTTCACATATTTACATTATAAAATTTGAAGCCCCAACCCAAATAAAGTCTCATTCTAAAAATTATCCCTTTTTGTTTGTCAATGCATCTTTCATCTTTGTTTGCTTGCGGGTCGCCGATGTTGCTTTGTATGAGATAGTTATATTGTAAGTAATATTTGTCAAATAAATTTATATTTCTTACATAAAATGATTTGACTAATTATATTATATGTATTGCGTTTTTGAGTTTTAGTTTCACTAAAACATGAAACTAATCATATTTTTTAATAGAAAAAGTCTGATTTCAATACGATAAGACCAGACCGACCGAACCGAATTACCAAAAACCGAACTAATTTTAGATCGATTATTGGTGCACCAAATAGAACACCAAAAGTCGAACAAACTGAATCGAACTTCAAGAAAATACCAAATTCACCGGCGCCCGCTGACTTAAAGGATTATCATACAAAATGTGGTAGAATAAATACTTTTACTAGGAGACCACCAACAGAGAGTATACGATTGCTTCGCAAGCAATAATGGATGGTACATGGCATGCATCTCATCGTTTCGACGATAAATTTCCTGTCTCATCCCTAGCAACTTGCGGAGTCTGGAACCCAAATAATGTCTAATTAGACTCAAGCGACCAAATTATGACGAAAAAAAACTAGGGAACAAAAATAGATATAGTGCATTATTAAATACGCTATATCCCTTCTTTTTTTTGCCGAGCGGTGTTAACGTCCATTTTCCTTTTTTTTTTTTTTTTTTTTTTTGAAATACACATGGCGCAGGAAAAGCAGATAAAGGAAATTCTATTAGACACTATTTGTTATAACAGCAGCGGAACGACCGTCTTTTCACACGTGGCAAAGTCCTCCAGCTGTTGTAGTTCAGAAATCGCTAGTCAGCAGAACTATTAAATACGCTATAAATATTTGTCAAAGCGGGGGTTTCAAGTCTGAAACTTGTTCCTCAAGTATAAAAGGTGTCCCAAAAATCCCAAGGAATATCTCTATAATATAAAGTGAAAGCGATGAAGAAAACCCAAATTATCTGTTCGATTTTACTGGTTTTCTCCTTTGTTGCAGCTACCATATCAATACCGGATTCACAAGCAAAAGTATATATAGTTCATACTGAGAATCCTGAAGATCAAGATCCTGAGGAATTCCATATCAAAATTTTAGCTTCCGTTCTTGGCAGGTTTAACTTATTTTTTCACTTTTCCTTTATAAAATAATTCTATGATCTGAACATCTGGGTTTGCTTTGATGCTTCAACTTTTGGCATGTTTTAATGGGAAGAAAAGAGATTGTTGTTGCACTTTTTTGTTAATCTGACAAAGTTAGTTTGTAGTCTTGTAGAGAGCTTTTAGGATTCTTGGCGTACTAGCCCTATAACGGAGTCAGATCCAACTACACTCTCGCGGTCCTGATCTGATCTGACTCCCCACCCAACTGCCCTGGCGTATGTTTTCGAATCAACTGCATCATAAGCTGCTATAGCTCTTGCCAATTACGCTGAAATTAAAAAGAAACTCTATCCTCAACCCTTCCAATCCTTAGTTCATGGTGGCAACTTCACCCGTACATCCTTTGGTTGTGAGCCCCGCCTAGAGGGAGGCGCTAAGGAAAGGGCTTAGCGTTAAATCGTCTCGCGTAGCTCCTCCACTGACCGAATCGGGAATGTTGAACAAGTCTCTCCATTTTTGTGATGTTTATTTTGAGTGTTGGAACAAGGATTTAGTGGAGCTTTGTCTAGTGGACGTTTGAGCCAGACTTGTATTTGTTCCTTAGTACGTGATAAAGAAAATGCTAAGCTAGTGAGTGGTGCATGCATCTTCTGGACTTAATCCTATACTTGGAAGTTCCAAGAGTTGAAATTTGATTCTTCTATAGAATGGCACAGTGGACAGAAACTGTTAGACTATACTATAAACCATGCGTATTGTTATAGTATTCTTTATGAACAATTATTTATTTACTTGTTTAAATTCAATAAAGTTTCATTTTAAATAGATCATGTGTTGGTTTGTGCGTCCATTGCTTACATAGTAGATGATTTAGTGTATAGAGTTTAGCTTATACACGGAAGATTAAATCATCGGTTCTTGTAAGACATAAAAGTTAATGTTCACAATCTAATGATGGAATTGGACAAATCATCGGAATGATTGTAGCACAAGATTAAATATAATTTATCTTGATTATGGGAATGGTTTAATTCCAACTTCTTGTGCTAGTACATTTTGTATGTATTGAACGGATCAAGTAGAGATGAGTATTTTATACTGACTTTATAAAATAATTTCTCTAGTCCATTTAATGTACTTATACTCTTAATCCTGATATAATTATTATTAGCTGTGTATGTCACTTGTTGTTTTGATTTATTAAAAGGCGAGATTCTTTCGCGAGTCAATAAGCCTGGTAAATTGGATAACAATGATATACATTGGCGAAGTAATAATTAGTTGATGGAATCCATGTCTCAATTTTGAGATTGATGATACTCCTTTATGAAAGCTTATAAGTTTTCATGTGTAAACCCGGCCGGTGGATTTTGTATCCGACACATGAAATAAGTTAAGTGTAAGTCTAAAGGAAGTAATCAATAAATTAAATAGTCAGTAATTTAATTTGATTGATTAGTATCTGAATCTTAACATGGGGAGTTAAATAAGGTTTTATGGAAGAATTTCGAAATTGAACTAAGGAGTGCAATTACGAATTTTTAGTGGAATAATTCGTAATTTATTATGATGGAAATTAGTTTCAGAATTTCGAAATTAATATCATAATAGGAAGCCTTGTTAATTAAATTCTGTGGTCCCTACTGTGCCTAAATAATAGAAAATAGTGGAAACTGTTACTTAGTGGGAAAGAAAACGTGGAAACCGTCCCTTAGTGGGAGAAGGAAACCTAACAGGTTTTGAAAACGGTTTTGACCTAAAAAACGCAGCTATATATATGGATATAAGGGCTGGACGTTTTTGACATGATTCTGACTGCGGTTTCTACTAGAATTTTGCCCACCCAAAATTCTCTCTTTTTCGGTTATTGTTTGGGTAACACAGTAGAAGACTGTGGAAATCTGCTAGTGTGTTTTCAACTGAGGAACTGGAGAACGACCTAGATTTGTTGTGTTTACGCTTCAAGAGGTAATCCTAAAATCTCCATACGTGCTAGTTGTTTAGATTACACGTGAATAAGATTCTGTTATTGCTTCCGCTGTGGTATATATTCCATCAATTGGTATCAGGGCTTACTCACGTCTAATTAAATAATTAGGATAAACCATAATGATTAATATCATGTTCTATATGCAAGTTTTGAATTACATGCAAAGTTTGTTTTCCTGAAAACCTGCACTGTTTTTTTGGTGTGATTATCTGTTATGGGTTGTGTTGATTATTCTAAAAACTTGATGTATCCTTTTAATATTGGTGATGTTGAGTTAGAATAATCTGAAAATTGAATGTTATCATGTAAAACGGAAAAACACGTTTTGCTGAATTAGGGCAGAAAATCGGAGGTCAAAAAGTTGACGAACTCCGATTGACCTGAAACTTGGCAGGTCCATGCGAAACGGCCCAGTGAGCAATACACATGGATTTCATCATGACTGAAGTCGTTTTTTGGGCGTTCGGGGTCGTTTAGATGGTGTTTTTGCTGTTTTTCTAAAATTCTGAAATTTTTTTTAGTTGTTTTTAATTCCAGAAATTGTGGGGATCAATTCCCTTGGTCCCCGGGCTTAAAAAATCAGTGATATAATGTTTTTACACGTTGACGTAGGTCTTCTTCCATATCGGATAAAAATATTATGAATAATCACTATGTTATACTAGTCATTGATTATTTGTATTTACTCTCCATCTGAGTATGCATGTTGGTTCAATGGGACTAATATATGTTGAATGTTGATATTCACTTGGCTTAAATTAACAGTTTACTCTCCATCTGAGTATGACATGTTTAAGTTTATGGAGTGAAAATCTGTCATTATATATGTATATTGCAAGAATAGCTTCTTTCCCATCGAAATTTGTTGTTCAAGGTGCATAGATTGTATATATATAATGTGTTTTGAATTTTAATGTTCATAATACAAACTGATTTGATCTATTTAAATATTTAATGTCTCCCAGATTAACAATGACTGCTTTTAATCCCCTTACTGCCATTCTTACCCAAAACAAACTTGAGGGTCCAAATTATGTTGATTGGAAACGAAATTTGGATATTGTTCTAATTGCTGAAGAGTACAAATTTGTGCTCGATGAGGTGTGTCCAGAAAAACCTGGAGATGATGCCACAGATGATGAACAGAAGGCTTACCAGAAATGGATTAAGGCTGATGAGATGGCGCGGTGTTACATTTTGGCATCCATGTCGAATGTTCTGCAACATCAGCATCAGTCGATGGAGTCTGCTTATGACATTCTGGAAAATCTCAAAGGAATGTTCGGAGATCAGAATCGTGCGGCTAAGCAGACTGCCATGAAAGCCCTTCTGAATACCAAAATGGTTGAAGGTTCATCGGTCAGGGACCATGTTCTGAAGATGATGAGTCTTCTGAATGAACTGGAGGTCCTTGGAGCTAACATTGATAAGGACACGCAGGTTGAAATGATCCTGCAGACTTTGCCTGACAGTTTTCAGCAATTTCGCCTGAATTATAACATGAACAAAATGGATTTGTCCCTTGCGAAATTGTTGAATGAGCTGCAGTCGGCAGAGACTATTATCAAGTCCCAAGCTCCTCCCGTGGCATTGAATTTTGAGGCAGGTTCTTCTTCTAAGCCGAGAGGCGGGCAGAAAAAGAAAAAGGCTCAAAAACCCTCTGTTGGTGGCGCGACTGCTGGTGTGAAAAAGGCTAAGGGCAAGTGTTATCACTGCAAGCAGCCCGGGCATCATAAGAAGCAGTGTCCAACTTATCTGGCCAAGCTGAAAAATAAACCAGGTGATTTACATCTACTTGTCGTTGAAACATTTTTAGCGGCTGTTTCTACCATGTCATGGTGTGTAGATTCGGGAGCCACTAATCATATCTGCACTTATTTGCAGGGGTTTCAGGTAACGCGGCGGCTAAGTAAAGGAGAAATCAATGTTTATCAAGCAGACGGTTCAGCAGCCCCAGCTTTAGCATTAGGAAATATTAGTATTTCGTTTGGTAGTGGTAGAGTTTTAGCTTTAAAAGACACATTATATGTACCTTCCGTTAGAAGGAATTTAATTTCGGTTTCTAGCGCTATGAGAGATGGTTATGATTTTAATTGTCATGACGTTGATAAATGTGTTATTACTCATAATAAGCGTTATCTCTCTTCGGCTACATTGATTAATGGTCTTTTTGTTGTTGACTCTATTCCTAAACCGTTACCACCTAAAGAACTGAATAATGTTGATTTACCAAGCAAGAGAAAACGTTCTTCTGAATTGAGTGAAACATATTTATGGCACTTGCGTTTGGGTCATATAAATCTGAACAGAATTTTCCAGGTTGGTCAAGGATGGACCTTTAAGTTCATTGAAAGTGGAGGCACTACCAACTTGTGAATCTTGTTTAGAAGGGAAAATGACAAAACGAAATTTCCCCTCAAAAGGAAATCGGGCAAGTGATAAATTAGAATTAATTCATTCTGATTTGTGTGGTCCAATGAATGTCCAAGCAAGAGGTGGTTTTGAGTATTTTGTGACTTTCACAGATGATTACTCAAAATATGGATATATTTATTTGTTGCGTCGAAAGTCTGAATGTTTTGAAAAGTTCAAAGAATTCAAGACTGAGACTGAAAAGCGACATAATAAACATATCAAGACACTACGATCTGATCGTGGTGGGGAGTACCTCTCTACGGACTTTATTGGTTATTTATCAGAATGTGGAATTACATCTCAATTATCTGCACCTGGAACTCCACAACAAAATGGTGTAGCTGAAAGAAGAAATAGGACTCTTATGGAAATGGTTAGATCAATGATGAGTTATTCCGATTTGCCTTCGTCTTTTTGGGGACATGCCTTAGAAACGGCGAATTATGTTCTGAACTTAGTTCCTTCAAAGTCAGTACCCTTGACCCCTACAGAATTGTGGACTGGGCGCAAGCCTAGTCTGCGGCATATTCGAGTTTGGGGTTGTCCGGCACATGTGCTAAAGGGGAAAACGGATAAATTGGAGGCAAGAACGGATGTATGCGTGTTTATAGGTTATCCAAAAGGGACGAAAGGTGGTTTATTCTATTGTCCTAAAGAGAAAAAGGTAATTGTTAGCACAAATGCCAAGTTTCTAGAAGAGGACTATTTGATGAACCATGTTCCTAGAAGTAAACTCGTTTTACAGGAACTTAGCAAAGGAATGGAAACTCAGTCATCTGAAAATCAAAACGACCATATCCAAACCCCGGAAGTCGATTTTGACATACCATTGCACTTTAGTAGTGGGAGAAATGTCAATAGACTTAATGTACCACAAGAACAAGTGCCCGCAGTCATACTACCACAAAGTAGTGGGAGTCATGTTGAGCAGACTGCACAACAGGAAGAAGTCGTTGATATCCCTGTGGATAGCATGGAGACTCAGGTTCCTGATGATGTTGTGGTTCAACCACAAAATCAACGTGATGTAGTTGCAACTGATGTAGTGCGTAGTCGTAGTGGGAGAGAAATAAGACAGCCAGTTCGTTACACGCTCTTGGGAGAATCATATGATAGGATCCCTGAGGAGCCTACCTCCGAACCTGTCAATTACGACCAAGCACTACATGATAAGGATGCCGATAAGTGGGTTGCTGCTATGAAATCAGAGATGGAGTCTATGTACTCTAATCAGGTTTGGGATCTTGTAGAACCAACTGATGGGGTTAAACCCATTGGATGCAAATGGATCTATAAGAAAAAGAGAGGTGTAGACGGAAAAGTACAAACTTTTAAAGCAAGGCTTGTAGCGAAAGGGTTTACTCAGAAAGAAGGGATTGACTATGAGGAAACCTTCTCGCCGGTAGCCATGCTTAAGTCTATAAGGATTCTCTTATCCATTGCTGCTCATTATGATTATGAGATTTGGCAAATGGATGTCAAGACAGCTTTCCTTAATGGAAGTCTTGATGAGTGCATCTATATGATGCAACCAGACGGTTTTATGGAAAGTGGCAAAGAGCACATGTTGTGTAAGCTTAAAAGGTCCATTTATGGACTAAAACAGGCATCTAGGGCATGGAACACTTGTTTTGATAAGGCGATTAAAACTTTTGGTTTTGATCAGTGTCTTAACGAATCTTGTGTATACAAAAAGTGGGATGGGGACAAAGTGGCATTTTTGATCTTATATGTAGATGACATACTGCTCATAGGAAATAATGTGGGCATGTTGAATTCAGTTAAGCAGTGGTTGTCCACACATTTTGATATGAAAGATTTGGGAGAAGCGGCTCATATCCTTGGGATCAAACTCTTGCGAGATCGCAAGAAAAGGATATTAGGCTTGTCCCAAGGTCTTTATATTGATACAATACTCTCCAGGTTTAGCATGCATGATTCCAAGAAAGGATTCCTTCCTTTCAGACATGGAATTTCTCTATCTAAAGATCAGTCTCCTAAGACTGATGAAGAGATAGAAAAGATGAAGGCGGTCCCTTATGCATCAGCTGTGGGGAGCCTCATGTATGCTATGTTATGCACTAGGCCTGATATCTGCTTTGCCGTTGGCGTTGTTAGCAGATTTCAGTCTAATCCTGGGAAAGAGCATTGGACGGCGGTTAAACATATAATCAAGTACCTGAAAAGGACTAGGGATTACATGTTGATCTACCAATCGGATGACCTGGTACCTATTGGGTATACTGATTCGGATTTCCAATCAGACAGAGATTCTAGAAAGTCTACCTCAGGTAATGTGTTTACTCTTGGAGGTGGAGCCATAAGTTGGAGGAGTATCAAGCAAACTTGTGTTGCTGATTCCACCATGGAAGCCGAATATGTGGCAGCCTCTGAGGCAGCCAAAGAGGCAGTTTGGCTCGGTAACTTCCTGAGAGAGTTGGGTGTGGTTCCTTCGATTCAAGCACCAATTACGCTTTACTGTGATAATAGTGGTGCGGTTGCAAATTCAAAGGAGCCACGAAGCCATAAGAGGGCAAAGCACATTGAGCGTAAATATCATTTAATTCGTGATATAGTGCAGAGAGGGGATGTAGTGGTCACCAAGATTGCGTCAGAGAACAACTTGGCAGATCCGTTTACTAAGAGCTTACCACAGAAGACTTTTGATAAGCATGTAGAAGGAATGGGTGTCAAAATTGTAGACGCATGGTTATTAGTCTAAGTGGGAGATTGTTAGAATATACTATAAGCCATGCGTATTGTTATAGTATTCTTTATGAACAATTATTTATTTACTTGTTTAAATTCAATAAAGTTTCATTTTAAATAGATCATGTGTTGGTTTGTGCGTCCATTGCTTACATAGTAGATGATTTAGTGTATAGAGTTTAGCTTATACACGGAAGATTAAATCATCGGTTCTTGTAAGACATAAAAGTTAATGTTCACAATCTAATGATGGAATTGGACAAATCATCGGAATGATTGTAGCACAAGATTAAATATAATTTATCTTGATTATGGGAATGGTTTAATTCCAACTTCTTGTGCTAGTACATTTTGTATGTATTGAACGGATCAAGTAGAGATGAGTATTTTATACTGACTTTATAAAATAATTTCTCTAGTCCATTTAATGTACTTATACTCTTAATCCTGATATAATTATTATTAGCTGTGTATGTCACTTGTTGTTTTGATTTATTAAAAGGCGAGATTCTTTCGCGAGTCAATAAGCCTGGTAAATTGGATAACAATGATATACATTGGCGAAGTAATAATTAGTTGATGGAATCCATGTCTCAATTTTGAGATTGATGATACTCCTTTATGAAAGCTTATAAGTTTTCATGTGTAAACCCGGCCGGTGGATTTTGTATCCGACACATGAAATAAGTTAAGTGTAAGTCTAAAGGAAGTAATCAATAAATTAAATAGTCAGTAATTTAATTTGATTGATTAGTATCTGAATCTTAACATGGGGAGTTAAATAAGGTTTTATGGAAGAATTTCGAAATTGAACTAAGGAGTGCAATTACGAATTTTTAGTGGAATAATTCGTAATTTATTATGATGGAAATTAGTTTCAGAATTTCGAAATTAATATCATAATAGGAAGCCTTGTTAATTAAATTCTGTGGTCCCTACTGTGCCTAAATAATAGAAAATAGTGGAAACTGTTACTTAGTGGGAAAGAAAACGTGGAAACCGTCCCTTAGTGGGAGAAGGAAACCTAACAGGTTTTGAAAACGGTTTTGACCTAAAAAACGCAGCTATATATATGGATATAAGGGCTGGACGTTTTTGACATGATTCTGACTGCGGTTTCTACTAGAATTTTGCCCACCCAAAATTCTTTTTTTTTGGTTATTGTTTGGGTAACACAGTAGAAGACTGTGGAAATCTGCTAGTGTGTTTTCAACTGAGGAACTGGAGAACGACCTAGATTTGTTGTGTTTACGCTTCAAGAGGTAATCCTAAAATCTCCATACGTGCTAGTTGTTTAGATTACACGTGAATAAGATTCTGTTATTGCTTCCGCTGTGGTATATATTCCATCAGAAACAACACTCCTACTTCCAAGTTGGACGTTTTCTAGCACAAATCTAATTGTAGAAGTTGGACATAATCCCATACCTAGAATTCCAAGTTGGACAAAAACCCATTCTTATCTTTCAGTCACAAACTTAGAGATTGTATTTTCTTGTTCTGATGCTTCAAGAAAACTTTGGGGGGGGGGGGGGAGGTGTTGAATTAGCTTAGTTTAACCTATAAAGAGTTGAAAAATGGGAAATGTTTTTATCCTTGTGATGTTTAGGGGGACAAAGTGGGATTACCTTAATTTGAATAGTTGAAAAGAGAAGACTTCGATCCTTAGATGATAAATTTCTTTTTTATATATGATATGAACATCAAAATATAGTTCTGTACCTGGTTTTGTTGTTTTTGTATGAACATCAAAATATAGTTCTATAGCTGCAAGAATGATTGCGGAAACATGTGGTGGATGAATCTTAGGCACTTTTGCATGTTCAATTGGAATATTGAATTCTCATCCAATTTTTTTTTTTTTTTTTTTTTTTTTTTGGATAAGATAAGCTGAATTCTCATCTAACTTTGCGATTTTTATTTGAGATTTTTTGAATAAGGATTCGTCTGTCAGAGTTTTGAACCAACCTTGGATTTGTTCATCAATGCATGATAAAGAAAATGGCAAGCTATTCTGTGTGTAGTGTTTACTGCTTAGTTGTTCCGGGTTTGAATCACGTGTAATTGCGTCTATTGTTGTATAATTACCCTCTAATATACTCTTTTGATAAGTTAGCCAGTACAGTACCTCATCCTGGGAAGAATAAAGATACCTGTGATAACTGATAAATTTTATACTGTCAGAATTCCTATATCTAGATAGATTTATCTTTTACTGTAGAAGTTTCAAAGAGATCAAAATTTATGCTCAACTTTCCCAAAATCTTAAGAAGGAACTGGATAGAAAATCATGCTTGCTCGGTTAAGGGACTCTTTATTAGATGATTAGTTGTTGAGGTTGCAGATTTCTTTCCCGTACCCCTTTCTCTTAACGATATAGACATATCTTGTACATTCTGTACACATAAGGTTGAAGTATTTCCTGATCTCTGTGTGTTTACGGTGTGAAAAAGTGAGGATGCTGCAAAGGAAGCTTTGATTTACAGTTACAAGCATGCAGCTAGTGGGTTCTCTGCCAAGCTGACTCCTGAGCAAGTTTCTGAGCTTGAAAGTAAGTTTTTATGGGTCATCCTGTTTAAGTAATCCTATTTTTCTTTTTACAACTATGTTGCCCGATTATACTTCTCAAAATCAGTTATGGTTATGGAGTATATGAATACACCATTACGATATCTCTAAGTAGATTGCAGAGAGCTTCTCTTGTGTGTTGCATGTTTAAAAACTGACTTGCACAGAGTTTCTCCTCTGTATGTTGGGATGTTTGACATCATCTCACATTTCAGGAGCCTGTTTAATGACAAGATACATGTTTGTTTTTTCCTTCTATTTTACTGGGTAGTTGTTGTTGTTGTTGTGTAGAGGAAGACAGAATTACTAATTGATTCTGCTTTTATCTTTTGAAAATGATAAAAGTGTGGCATGTCTTGAGCCAATAAAATAGAATTTGCTTCCACATATTTTGTTAATCGATCTTCCAGTTGCCACCTCTCAGTCACCCGCCCTACTCCTTACAAAAGTCCAAACCCCCACCCCCACCCCCCCACCCCACCTCTCATAGTTCAAGTTGATGCCAAATTTCTGCTGTTCCTTTGTAAAAAAAAAAAAAAAAAAAAAAAAAGAACTAAATAAATACTCCAATTCTAACATTTCTGGTTAAGAAAAAGGCCCTATTGATTGGTAAAATGCAGCATTTGCAATTAGAACAACATTACAATTAATAATTGAGTTTTTAAAAAATTTGATACGACAACTGCAATTGATAATCTGTTGTATGTAATCATCATACTAGAACAATACCTACTCATGTTGAATGCCTGAAGAAAGTTCTTTTCTATCTGAATCTGAGATTGAGAAGGTGATTAGCATGTCATCATGGTCATTAACCATTGGAAAAATAAATAAGAAAAAACGAGACATCCTAGATGATCATGACCGGTGGTAGTCTCTCTCTAAGATTTTGCTATTGATGCATGAACTGAACTGAAAATAGGATGGTAGGGACTGGACTGGGACCCATTGCAACGTGATTCAGTGATTAGTTTAGGAAGGAATGCGAAGTAATACAAGGACTTCACGAGCTTGTGAGTTTCATATATAGGTCGTCGACCCCCCTCTGTATCTTTTAGAGATCTTTTCATTGTAAATCAAGGTTGTACTGGCCCTTTTATGTTTAATGCCTGCGTGAGGTTATTCAATCTCTTCATGCTTATTATTACAGCCAAATCTTTTTTATTCAGCATCCGTTTTCAGAAAAAAAAAAATTGGTAATAATTATTTATCTATATTTCACTAACAGCATGCTGCCATTTTCAAAATAAAATGCAAGGTCCACTGCAAAATTTAGAAGTCTCAGCCATTAGCCTTTGTGGTAGCTCTGTCTGCATAGGTGAGGCTTAGTGGTAAAGTTTTTCCAAATTGAGGTTTTTTTGGGTTGGAGGGAGGGGGTTTTGGGCGGGGGGGTGTTTACTAGGATTGAGTGCAGTGTAATGGTGAATCTCAAACATGAGTGAATTTCTTTAGGTTGCATAATGAGAATTGTTTAAGGGTCTTTCCCTTTTGTGACATGGTTTGAGATATGTCATAACTGGTTTTGGGCAGACTAGTATGTATATCCAGATTTTCTTTTTGCCCGACCACGATTATGGACTTGGGCAAATTATAGTCAATAGTGGCTTGGAGGACATTCATCTGCCTGTCATAGTAATACAGTTAGAGAAACCATATTGACAACTAGCTGATGATCATTATGTTCTCAAATTGTCTGATGTCTTCACGATTATATCTAGAATTTCATCCTTTATCCTACATGCTTACCAAATACCTTTAGTAAGTCGAAAGGCTAGAGCCCTCTTGTTTTTGATTCCTTTCCAAGAATATACAGAGTTCATTCAAGTGTTCAGTATGTGCGATCTCCTGATAGTGCATTTGTATATGTTTCATATGCCTCTAAGGATTTCCTTGCACACATTTCAGCAGCATATACAGTTGCCTTTTTCTTATTGTTTTATAGCAACTAAGTTGTCACCTTCCCCTTTCTTTTTTTCTTTTTTGGTTGCAGAGAAACGTGAGGTTTTGCAAATTGTCCCAAGCCGAACACTCCAAATACACGGAATAGAGCATATGTGAAAGCCAACTCCAGTGACCCTATCACCAAAACGACTTACCTGTATATATATAGAGAGAGACTCATGATCTAAATGTTTTAACACAATGTAGTGTTGAAACTAAAATTAAATGGAGTGTATGCATGCCATGTGTTTAGGGAAGTTTACTTGGTGATATTATGCATATGCTTAAATAAATGAATATGAAAGGTGAACCTTCTCCTCGTCCTTGTGTCTATGATTTTGATGTGTGGAGCACTCTGTTGACTGTGCCATCTTTTGCACTATCATATTCTGATAAGCTCTAATCATCTTCTGCACACTAGCGTTGGTGACCGTATATATAGGAAAATTTTGTTTTGTGTCTCGTACAACTGACACTAGTTGTATGATGCAACTTTTTTGTCTCACAGTTTTGTGGACCCAGAAGTGTAAGATTGAAGTCCACAAATTTCTGAGACAAAAATGAGCCTCATACAACTAGTGTCAGTTGTACGAGACACAAAATAAAACTTCTCGTATACATATCCGGTGGCTGTCATCTTCTGCACTATCATGTGGTGTTTCTTTCTAGGCTATGTTTTTACGCAGACAATATATGAATTAAAAGTTTGTTACACTAAAGTATTTAAATTAAAATTTGTAACTAGAATATTTCTAAACTCTACCTTTCTATAACGAAAAGTATACTTTCACATTTTCTCATACAAAAACAATTCCCCTTTACAAAATATATACACAAATTATTTGAATAGTGCATTCTTTAGATATATTTTAAGTAGAGTAGAACTTTTTGTTTGTTACCTCACATGCAAATAGGAAAAGAAAAAAAAACAATATAGTGGTTGATAATGGGACGTGACTCCCACCTTAACTGCCTCCCACAATAAATAACACGACTGCAACCAAAGTCAACTATAGCCACCACATCATGATACGCGCCAATTACCTGAACCGGATATAATTAGTTTTTCTTTTAATAAGAATAAAGAAGTCTCGGGCTACGGTGTTAAATGGAAATAACTTTTCTTAATTTTGTGATGCTTTGAAAGCGGTGAGTGCCTTAATGTAACGTTTAGGCCTCATTTGTTTTTTTAAGATTAAACGTCTGAATCTGAATACACATCTGAATATCAAGATATGTATTAAGATTAAGATATTTGAATCTGAATGCACATCTGAATATTAAAATGTGTATTAAGATCTGAATACTAAATAATTAAGACTGTTTGATTTTTAACATTTGAATATATAAAATTTATCTTTATGTGAAAATTAATAAACATAAATTTAAATAAAATATTAATTAATCTAATATTCTATCAATAAAATATATAATTTTTTTAAAATATGGTAGATGCTGGTGGTGATGGCTAACGGTGGTGCTTGTGAATGCCGACTAGAGGCGGTGGTTGGTGGTAGGCTTGGTTGATGGTTGATGGTTGTGGTTCAGGGTAGTAGTTAGTGGTGATTAGGAGTGGTGACAATTATGATTGAGGATGGTGGTGGTAAGTGGTGAGTGGTGATAGTTAATAATGGCAGGTGGTGGTGGTAGTTGTGATCGAGGATGGTGATAGTGGGTGGTGGTAGTTAATAATGATGTGTAGTGTCGGTTATGGTTGTTGATGGCGATGGAGTGGTTAGTTGTGGTAGTTGAGGTGGATGAGTGTTATTTATGGTTGAGAATGATGGTGGTGGGAGTAGTGCGGATGGTGGGTAGTGGTAGTCGATTATGGTGGCGGCTGTGATTGAGGATGATGGTGGTGGCAGTGGCATGATGGTAGTTGATAATGGTAGGCGGTTACGACAATTAATAATGAATATGGATAATAGCATCTTAATGAAATTAAGTCTCTGTTATAGATCTTAATCATACAGACCTATTCAGACACATTAAGTAGTTGTGAAGAAAAAAATAATAAACACACTTAATAATTAAGATCTGAATAATTAAGACCCATATTTAAAAAACAAACCACTTAATGTCTGAGATCTGAATGATTAAGATTCAGACCTCCATTAAGTGCAAATAAATGAGGCCTTAGTCTCATTTCTCGACTCGTGGATAAGTGCCTTAAATTATTTTGATTGTGGCTTGCTCAATTGCTTTGATTAGAGAGTCAGGATAGATCCGGCCGTTAGTGAATTATGTGCAAATGTGTGTATGAGATTTTTATTGATATTATGTGCATGTCAGTTGATGTCTAGAACTTGTCTTCTGTGTTTGCAAAGTGAAATAGTAGTCTTGTTTAATCTAGGATGGGATAAAGACGTTTCTTTGTTGAGCCAGATATATGCTTTTACCCGTCTCATTAATGTGTATCTTAGTCAAACCCTTTGAGTCTGTAATCCTATTTTTTTGAAACCCACATTACAAGCATGTCGCATTCATTTGAATTGCCCGTTTGTTTGAACCTTTTACCTCTCTTGAGCATTTGAAATTGTGATGAACTTAGTAAAAGCTAAGTGGAAGTATGGTTGAGTTTTGAGTGGAACTGAAAAAATGAAGAAATGTGCACTGTTTAAAAATTTATGATAGCCACTTGTAAAGAATTAAAAGAAAAAAAAGTTGTTTGAAGAAAAAAAATCAGAACTTTGAAAAGGAAAAAAAGAGAGTTTGTGTATGTATTAGAAAGAAGCAAAAAAAATGAATTCCTTGCTTGTGGTAGTTCTCATTTTATTGTGCTTAAAGAAATTGGGAGTGTTATGCAATTGTGTTATCAAGGTTGGAGTTTGGTTTAATCCAAGTGTGGGGTTTGAATTATTAATGTATATGTATTAAAGTTCTCAAGGATGTGTAGTCAATATATCCAAATATATCCTACCCGTCCCGCAGCCTATATTACAACTAAATAAAGTCTTATCTTTGACTGAATGGGCTCAAATGAGTAGAGTATTACACTACGGACAAGCATATGGTACATCTTCTGTGGTACGTGGATCTTATTTCTGGGAATGAGTAAAAAATTTCTATCTTGAGTTCTTATTTGTTCTTAAATTTTATTGTGGGTGGAACTTGTAACACTCTTCAAATCTATAAAAATCTCAAGACCCGCTAAATATAGAATTTAATTTTTATAATCTTAAATTATATTTCTATTATAGATTAAAACCCTTGTGATTGATTTTGAGTTACTTCTCTATTTATGAATAATTATATGTATGATTAGGGGAATATTAAGAATTTTAATATTATTAATTATTAAAAGTAGGAATAAATAAATACTAGTTAAGTCAAAAAAAAAGAAGGGAAAAACAAATAAAATAATAAAATAAAACAAAACAAAGGCTTAAAGCCTTGGAATGAGAAATCAGAAGGGCAAAAGGGCAGAAGCCTTATTCCACCAAAACGAAAACAAAAAAAGGCTTAATGCCTTAGAGAACGCAGACGCACGGATCGAACAGAGGCAGCCTAAAATTGCTCGAAAATTCTAGGGTTCTTCATAACTCACTTATTTTTAAACTCAGGTATATAAAATTCCCTATTGTCAATTATCCTACAGTAGTAATAGGTAAGAATTGAATAGTTAATTCCCTTTTTCCTATGTATCAACAGTAAGTTTCATATTTGGGTGTGAAACTTTGAAATTATCCAAATACAATGGTTGTTGTAGAATCAATTGTTTGACGGGTAAATTGGACTGGGGCCTACGTATTGGCTCAAGCAGTTTTGAGGTGAGTTTATATACCCCTTTATTAAAGTGGTTTAACTCACAAAAGCACGCATACAAGGTGTTTGATGAATTGCATAAAAGAGCTAATATATACTTAATTGGAGTGAGTAGGTATCTATTAGCTTAGAATTATTTTCTAGCTAAAGTTTAGATGATTATTTTGATATATGTACATAAATTTTCAAATTTTTGTGTTATTCTTATATGCCATTTTCATGTTGAAAATTCATGAAGAAGTAAGAATCTTTAGAAATAATTTTGAATGTTTATTTCATTATTGTTACCTTTAAGGATTTCAGAATAAGTATGTTTGAAAGATTTAGACTTGAAAAGTCACAAGAAGAAGTTTTAGAAAGAAAAGATTTTTGGGAGTATCCTCTATTCTGAGAAGGGGTCATCGTCTAGGCCGAGGGTCCTGACCAAGGAGTTGACTTTCTGAAACTACTTGTGCCAAAGTAGGGAGCACACGAGCCGAGGGTCTCGTTGCAGATAATTTTCCTAGCCAAGCTAAGGTATGGTACATGAGCGCTGAGAACCATGAAACGAGTGGAACCTCGTGGATTGGGCTTATTCGATCAGGTTGGGATCGAACCCGTGCCGATCACACAGTGATTAAGACAGAAATAAGTCAGGATAGTTGGAACTCCCGAAGTACGAAGTGAAGTATTTTTTAAAAAAAAGAAAAAAGAAAAGAGTTGCTTTTAGAATATTCGTAAAGTGCTATTATGCAATTATTTTAGAATTCTTCTTAGAAGCTTTATGTTTCCCATGCATTTAGAATCTTAGCTCGTAATGTATATTTTATTAAAGTTTCGTCCCCTGTCGTTGAGACTCACTGAGTACAATGGATGGTATTGACGTTCTCTTTTGAGAACCTACGTTGGTCTACGGTACAATGTAGGAACCGGTACAGGCGAGCATGCTACATTTTAATACTTCCCTTCCTTCCAGTGCTATTGGTGAGCTCCGCTTTTGTTCGTGGAGTATTTCTTAGAGTCATCTTTATTTAGTTATTCTTTGTTTACTTAGAGAACTGGCCAGGAAATCTCATGTCCTGAGCAGTGGATCAGTTTATCAGTAGAGGCTTCATAGACACAGTCGGTGGGTTAAGATTCAAATGTTTTTGGATAATAACTTACTAGTATTTCAGTAGTTACTATAAATAAAGTTTTGGAGTTGATTTATTTTAAATATTTAAATTAATCAAAAGTACTTGGTTAAAGTATTGCCTTGTTGCATATAAAGTTTGAAGTTATAATAGATTTGATAAGCACAAATGGTTCGCTCGGTCATGTTTTGTGATCGGTGCCGGTCACGGCTTGTTCAGAAAATGGGTCGTGACAAACTTGGTATCAGAGCCTCAGGTTTATGGAGTCCTAGGGGTCTATGAATCCGTATTAGTAGAGTCTTGTTTATGGGTATGAAGCGTGCCATACTTATAAATATGAGGCTACAAACATTTAGAAAAAGTCTCATTTTTTCTCATACTTTAGATCATGCAGTAGATCCTACCTCTAAAAAATTATCTAATGTATTCGTTTCTCCAAAACTCGCAGAAATGGCTCGTACTCGCAACTCTGACACCGACACTCAGGATGCTGCTCAAGAAACTATTGCTACTATTGTGGCTCAAGGCAGAACTAAAAAGGCTTCAACTCAGAAAAGGAAGGGTAAATCCACAAAGGGGGTTCAAGTACCCTGGGTTGAACATGAAGAGGGGGTAGAGCATGATGATCCAGTACCGCCCCCAACAGCAGCTCCGGCTCAAACAACTATATCTCCAGAGGTGGGTCAGATGTTTAATGCTGTCAACAGTGCTATGGAGATGTTTAAAGCCTTTATGGCCAACCAGAACGAGAGAACAGATGAGATTCCACCCCAATCAAATAGACAGAACAATTCCGAGTCCTCAAGAGTGAATGAATTTTTGAAGTTGAGTCCTCTAGTGTTCTATGGTTCTATAATTGATGAAGATCCAATGTTGTGGCTGGAGGGTGTCAAGAAAGCCCTCCGAGCGATGAAGGCATTTGTGATGAAGTTGTGGAGCTGGCTGCTTACCAGCTTAGAGATGTGGCTAGCGCTTGGTTTGAGATGTGGGAAAAGGAAAAAGATGAAGATGATGGTCCGCCTATTTGGGAAGAATTTGAAGAGGCCTTCATGGCTAAATTTATCCGAGAGGAGGATAGGGAAGCTAAGGCTACAGAGTTCGAACAGCTCAAGAAAGGGAATAAAAGTATGCAAGAGTACTACGTGGAATTCATAAGGTTAGCTAAGCATGCTCCTCACATGGTTAAGACAGAAAAAGTAAAGATTCGCAGGTTTGCCAGCAGTTTGGCTTACCACATTAAGGATACGACATCAGCTGCAGCAGTAGGGATGACAACTTTCTCCTCTATTGTGGGATTCGCCAAGCACTTAGAAAAAGACAAACAACAAAGGAGAGAAGAAAAAAGAGCATAACAAGAAAGCTTGGACAACGGGCAGGTTTAATGGTACATCCAGTAGAGGTGGAAGGGATTCCTCTAATAAGGAGTCATTAGCACCAGCTCAGTCCAGTCATCAGTCAGGTGGTGGGTCTTTCTTCAGACATACTCAGAGTTATGGAAACCAGTCTCGCTAGAATCAGAATTTTAGGGCATCATCCTCACATAGCCAGAGTCATGCTGAGCAATATTCACACCAACAAGGTCTTTGTGGAATATGTAAGTGGCAACATTAAGTTCACACCAACAAGTTCTTTGTGTTTCACCGTGGGGTGCCCCGGTCCTGTTTGTTAAATGGAAAGATGGGTCTCTCAGAATGTGCGTCGACTATCGGCAGTTGAATAAAGTTACCATTAAGAACAAGTACCCACTGCCAAGAATTGATGATTTATTTGATCAACTTTAGGGTAAAAGTACTTTTCAAAGATAGACCTGAGGTCGGGGTACCATCAGCTGAGAATCAGAGAAGAAGATATATCTAAAACAGCCTTTAGAAGTCGCTATGGGCACTATGAATTTCTAGTAATGTCCTTCGGGTTGACAAATGCTCCAGCTGCATTCATGGACCTCATGAACAGAGATTTCAAGCCATTTCTTGATACCATTATTATCGTGTTTATAGACGATATTTTGGTATATTCTAAGAGCAAGGATGAGCATGATGAACACCTTAGGATAGCCTTGCAGACCTTGAAGGAGAATGAGCTTTATGCCAAATTTTCAAAACGTGAGATCTGGTTGTATTCAGTGACATTCTTAGGCCATGTGGTATCTAGTGAAGGCATAAAAGTAGACCCTCAGAAGACAGAAGCAGTCAAGAACTAGCCTGGGCCGACAACGCCAACCGAAATCAAGAGTTTCTTGGGGTTAGCTGGCTACTATAGAAGGTTTGTAGAGGGGTTTTCCTCACTTGCAGCTCCATTTACTAAGTTGATTCAGAAAGCAGTTAAGTTCCAGTAGTCGGACGCTTGTGAGCAAAGTTTTCAAGAGTTAAAGAAGAGGTTGACCATTGCACCTGTGTTAACCTTGCCGACATGTTCAGGTGGGTTCACAGTGTATTATGATGCCTCCAGAGTGGGCCTTTGTTGTGTTCTTATGCAAAATGGAAAAGTTATTGCTTATGCTTCCAGGCAGTTAAAGAATCATGAAAAGAACTACCCCACACATGACTTGGAGCTTGTAGTAGTGGTGTTTGCATTAAAGGTATGGCGACACTACCTTTATGGCGAGCATTCTGAAGTGTTTACAGATCACAAAAGCCTCCAGTACATTTTCAAGCAAAAAGAATTAAATTTGAGACAGAGAAGGTGGCTCGAGCTATTGAAGGATTATGACATCAATATCCTTTATCACCCGGGTAAAGCTAACGTGGTAGCAGATGCACTTAGTAGGAAGTCAATGGGTGTCTTGGCCCATCTTGTAGTACAAAGGAGAATTTTGGGTAGAGAAATTCAAAAACTAGCAAATGATGGAATTAGATTGGATGAGACCGAAGAAGTAGGTATAACTGCTTATGCCTTAGCACAATCCTCCCTTGTTGTGCATGTTAAGGCTAAGCAAGACGAAGATCTGTACTTAGTGAAGTTAAAAGAAGGAGTCAGAAACAAAGAAATCACCGCTTTCACTCTAGGAAGTGACAGAGTTTTGAAGTTGAATGATCAGTTATGTGTGCCTGATGTAGATGGACTTAGGAAGGCCATAATGGAAGAAGATCACAGTACGAGGTACTCTATCCACCCAGGTGCTACCAAAATGTATCTAGATTTGAAAGAATTGTATTGGTGGAAAGGCATGAAGAAGCAAGTAGCAGATCATGTGGCTAAATATTTGAATTGCCAACAAGTCAAAGCCGAGCATCAGAGGCATGGTGGCCTAACTCAAGATATAGAGATAACACAGTGGAAGTGGGAGATGATTAATATGGATTTCGTAGTAGGTCTACCTCGAACATACCGTAAGCATGATTCAATTTGGGTTATTGTAGACCGACTGACAAAGTCCGCACATTTCCTACCTGTAAAGATGACAAATTTTGCAGAGCAGTATGCGTAGTTGTACATCAAAGAAATAGTCCAATTGCATGGTATTCCAATTTTAATCATATCTGAAAGAGGCCCTCAGTTCACGGTGCATTTTTGGCAAGCATTTCAGAAAATATTAGGTACCAAGGTCAATTTAAGCACCGCTTTCCATCCACAGATCGATGGCCAGGCAGAAAGGACTATTCAAACTCTCGAAGATATGCTGCGAGCATGTGTTACAGATTTTGGAGGTAATTGGGATGATCACCTGCCACTTATAGAATTTGCTTACAATAACAACCATCAATCCAGCATTAGTATGGCTCCTTATGTAGCGTTATATGGGCGAAGATGTAGGTCTCCAGTGGGTTGGTTCGAACCAGCAGAAGTGCCTTTGATTGGTCCAAATTTTTTTTGTGAGGTCTTAGAGAAAGTCCAGCTAATCAGAGAAAGACTAAAAACGGCTCAGAGTCGTCAGAAATCCTATTCTGACAAGAGTCATCGTGACTTAGAGTTCATGGTTGGTGACAAGGTGTTTTTGAAAGTTTCACCAATGAAAGGAGTTATGAGGTTTGGTAAGAAGAGGAAACTTAGTCCTAGATTTATTGGACCTTATGATTATAGAAAAGAAGGGAAATGTGGCTTATGAGCTAGCACTGGCCGTTGAGTTTTCCTATGTTCATCCTGTCTTTCATGTGTCTATGCTTAGAAAGTACATTCATGGTGAGTCGCATATAATACCTGCCGATATCATAGAAATTAAAGAAGGCTTGACTTATGAAGAGGTACCTATAGAAATTCTCGATAGGCAAGTAAGAAAGTTGAGAACAAAAGATTTAGCATCGGTAAAAGTTTTGTGGAGTAATCATAATTCGAAAAAGGTTACGTGGGAGGTCGAGGAAGATATGAGGAAGAAATATCCATATTTATTTGAGTAACAAGGTATGTGAACCTAGGTTTGGCTTGACATTTATATTTCATTTATTAAATACAAGTTAGCAAGTGTTTATGTCCTTCCTAGATTATACTTAGTTGTTGTAGTAATTTAGTTTATGTCATAGTATATTTAACTCATTAAAGTGATTTACTTGTGCTAAAGTGTTGTGCTTTAGATTCTTGTTAGTTATTGTAGTACCTCCTTGCCGGAGTGTGAGCAATTAATTCATGAGTTGTGTATGGTGCCTATGAATGGCCTGTTATGATATATTTGGTTGTTGTTAGTGGAGTTGTGGTATTTGTGCCAGGGATATTTTTTTGGATAATCCAATTTACAAGGGAAACTCTACCGAAATTTTTGAAAATTTAGGGAGTTAGCCAAAATTTTGAGTCCCTTGGAAGAGTGGGTAGTGCTAAGAAAACTTAAGAGGTTCAAGGACCTAAGGAATAATTTTAGCTTAAGAATAAGGCCCTAGCAACATTCGATGACGAATGTTTTTAAGGAAGGAAGATTGTAACACTCCTCAAATCTATAAAGTTTCAAGACCCGCTAAATATAGAATTTAATTTTTATAATCTTAAATTATACTTCTATTACGGATTAAAATCCTTGTGATTGATTTTGAGTTGCTTCTCTATTTATAAATAAATGTATGTACAATTAGGGGAATATTAATAATTTTAATATTATTAATTATTAAAAGTAGGAATAATTAAATACTAGTTAAGTCAAAAGAAAAAAAGAAAAAAAGGGGAAAACAAATAAAATAATAAAACAAAACAAAACAAAAGCTTAAAGCCTTGGAACGAGAAATACGTAATTCTCATTCAGAAGGGCAGAAGCCTTATTCCACTAAAACAAAACAAAAAAAGGCTTAATGCCTTAGAGAACGCATAAACGCAGACGCACGGATCGAACAAAGGCAGCTTGAAATTGCTCGAAAATTCTAGGGTTCTTCATAACTCACTTATTTTTAAACTCAGGTATATAAAATTCCCTATTGTCAATTATCCTATAGTAGTAATAGGCAAGAATTGAATAGTTAATTCCCTTCTTCCTATGTATCAGCAGTAAGTTCCATATCTGGGTGTGAAACTTTGAAATTAATCCAAATGCACTAGTTGTTGTATAATCAATTGTTTGACGAGTATAAATTGGACTGGGGCCTACGTATTGGCTCAAGTAGTTTTGAGGTGAGTTGATATACCCCTTTATTAAAGTGGTTTAACTCACAGAAGCATGCATACAAGGTGTTTGATGAATTGCATAAAAGAGCTAATATATACTTAATTGGAGTGAGTAGGTACCTATTAGCTTAGAATTATTTTATAGCTAAAGTTTAGATGATTATTTTGATATATGTGCATAAATTTTCATATTTTTATGTTATTCTTATATGCCATTTTCATGTTGAAAATTCATGAAGAAGCAAGAATCTTTAAAAATAATTTTGAATGTTTGTTTCATTCTTATACCATACCTTACCTTTAAGGATTCCATAATAAGTATGTTTGAAAGATTTAAACTTGAAAAGTCACAAAAAGAAATTTTAGAAAGAAAAGATTTTTGGGAGTATCCTCTATCTGAGAAGGGGTCATCGTTCAGGCCGAGGGTCCTGACCAAGGCATTGATTTCCTAAAACTACTTGTGCCAAAATAGGGAGCACACGAGCCGAGGGTCTCGTTGCTGAGAATTTTCCTAGCCAAGCTAAGGTATGGTACATGAGCGCTGAGAACCATGAAGCGAGTGGAACCTCGTGGATTGGGCCTATTCGATCAGGTTGGGATCGAACCCGTGGCAATCAGACGGTGACTAAGACAGAAATAAGTTAGGATAGTTGGAACTCCCGAAGCACGAAGTAAAGTATTTTTTTTTTAAAAGAAAAAAAAGAACTTCTTTTAGAATATTCATAAAGTGCTATTATGCAATTATTTTAGAATTCTTCTTAGAATCTTTATGTTTACCATGCATTTAGAGTCTTTGCTCGCAATGTATATTTTATTAAAGTTTCGTCCCCTATCGTTGAGACTCACTGAGTACAATGGATGATATTGACGTTCTCTTTTGGGAACCTACGTTGGTCTGTGGTACAACGTATGAATCGGTTTTGCAGGCGGGCAGGCTACAGTTTATGACTTTCCTCCCTTCCAGTGCTATTGGTGAGCTCCGCTTTTGTTCGTAGAGTATTCCTTAAAGTCATTTTTATTTAGTTATTTCTTTGTTTACTTAGAGAACTATCCAGGAAATCTCATGTCCTGAGCAGTGCGTCAGTTTATCTGTAGAGGCTTCATAGACACAGTCGGTCGGTTAAGATTCAGATGCTTTTGGATAATAACTTAGTAGTATTTCAGTAGTTACTACGAATAAAGCTTTGGAGTTGATTCATTTTAAATATTTAAATTAATCAAATGTACTTGATTAAAGTATTGCCTTGTTGCATATAAAGTTTGATGATAAAATAGATTTGATAAGCACAGATGGTTCGCTCGGTCATGTTTAGTGATCGGGTGCCAGTCACGGCTTGTCCAGAAAATGGGTCGTGACAGAACTACTCTTTATTTTTGTTGTGAGGGCATATGATTTGCAAAAGGAAGGTAAAGTCTTTGGTATTTGGATTAGAGTAAGTGAGAAGGTTTTGAAAAAGCACGTGATGCTTGGGAGTGGGGTTTTAGGGCTGAGTGGTTACAGTATGGTGCTTCATTTGCTTTAATTATTTTTGGCATGATGAGTCAGGGAGGTTGTTTGATGAGAAAGTTGTCTCTATGTGAAGCGTAGTTTGATTGCTCGAGGATGAGCAATGGTTTAAGTAGGGGTGTTTATGGTAGGATAGAAACCCATATATTTAGTCGTATTTTGCACTCTAATTACTGCACTTTACTCGTGTTTGAGCTTAAATGATGGTGATTTGTATTTATTACGTGTTTTATGCATGCAAGAAACAATTCCGAGTTAAGAAGATATTTTGGAGCTAAATCAAATAATTAGGAGCTTTAAAGTTTGAGTAAAAGCTCAAGGAATTAACCTAGGATTGCGTTCGGGGTTGATGACCAAGTCTAGATATCAAAAAGTGAGAAAAAAAAGTCTACTCTGAGAACTTTGCACTACTGCACTGCATGGGGAGCCGCGAGGCACGACGCGGTAGTGCAATGGGCCTGCCTGACAAGAAACCTGCTCGCTGAACTTCTCCACTGGCGCGCACCCTGCATTGCACCTGTGCAATTTTGTCAGAGTATTTTTCCACTTAGGCTTGAAAAGGGTAGTTCCGTCTGAACCCGCATTTACATGATATAAATACATCAAATATATGATTTTGAGGGGACTTTTGACCCACGAAAGATTGGAAGAGCATTGGAGACTCGAATGCACAAGGATTCATCATTATTTCCTCAACTCAACACCCGAGTTTGGATTAAATTCATGTTTTCTTATTCTTTAACTCTATTTGTGGTGACTTTCTCCGTGATTAAGAAGTATTTTACTTTACAGTTTAACAAATACAGTATTTTGATTGATTTTTGTGGATTTTAACTCTAGTTATTTTGCATGAATTCGTTTATGGAGTTTTGAATTAATTGCAATTTTGTACACAAAATTATTTAATCAAAAGAGAAATATTTTGGGTGATTATCTTTGCATTATTTAGTTAGGTTTTAATGTAATGATTCTTTTAAGTAATCGAATTAGCTTGTTAAGTTGTTGATTAAATCAAGTTAGATAAATGTAATGACCCGACTAGTTGTTTTGTGTAATGTAGTCATGTTCCCCAATTTATTGCTTTTTCTATGTTCATTTGTAGTTATGTGACTTGCCAGGGTGGCTGGATTGGTTCCGGAATGGTTTCTGAGTGAATTGGGACACTTAGTTCCAAGGTTGAAAGAGTTGATCAGAGTTTGACTTTTATGTAGATGACCCTATAATGGAGTTTTGAAGGGTTCAATAGCTTTGTATGATGATTTTGGATTTAGGCATATGTTCGGATTTGGATTTGGAGGTCCATAGGTTGATTTGGTGCATTTTGGCGAAAGTTAGAAGGTTTGACCGAGAGTTGTCTTTGTTTATATAGAGGTTCAGATTTCGGTCCCGAGAGTTATAGTAGGTTCGTTGTGTCATTTATGACTTGTGTACAAAATGTGAGGTTATTCCGAGGTGTTTAGGCTTGTTCGCCATTAGTATTGATTTAGAAAATGTTCATTAGTTTATTAGGCTTAAATTGGAGTGTGATTCGTAATTTTGGTGTTGTTTGATATGATTTGAGGTTTAGAGTAAATTCGTATTGTATTTTAGGACTTGTTAGTATGCTTGGATGGGGTTCTAGGGGCCTCGGGTGTGTTTCAGACCATTTCTCCAAGTTTCGAATCGCTGATATCTGATGTCTGGTTTTCTCCTTCGCGATCGCGAGGAGTAAGACGCGATCAAGTAGAGTGTTCTGGGTGGCAGGCAAAATGTTCTCCACGTTCGTGAAGCTATGATGTGTTCGCGAAGCTTTGCATGGCAGTGGTCTTCGCGGCCGCGAAAGGGCGTTCGCGTAGTAGAGTGAGTTTAGCCGGGGTGTCAGGCATAAGCCTTCGGGATCGCGATGTTGTTTCCGCATTCGCGTAGTTCTAGAGCGTGTGGTGCTTCGCATTCACGACTCTGAGCTCGCATTCGCATTGAATCTTTTGGAGGAGCTAGAAGTTGTTCTTCACGATCGTGAGGGACTGTCTGCGGTAACGAAAGGCAAAATGCCCGGGCAAATTGTTTTTAAGCTCTAATTCGAGGGTTTAGTTATTATATCACATTTTGAGTTAGAAAGCTCGATTTTGGGCAATTTGGAGGGAACTTTTATGATTTGGATTGGAGTAAGTGTTTTTGACTCGGATTTATCCAGTAATCATGATTCCATTCATGTTTTTATCATTTAATTGGTGATTTGAAGTAGAGAAATTGGGGATTTTGTGAAAACTTTTCAAAAAAGAAATTTGAAGATTTGAAGGTCAATTTGAGGTTGGAATTGGATGATTTTGGTATGATTGGACTCATAATTAAATGGGTTTTCGGAATTTGTGAGTTTGATTGGGTTCCGAGGTGTGGACCCGAGGTTGACCTTTTGGGTTGACTTTTTGATTTTGGGTTAAATATTTTATTTTTATCATTTGGATTCTATTCGTATAGCTTTTATTGACTATATTAAGTCATTTTGACTAGATTCGGCTCATCCGAAGGTTGATTCGCGAGGGAAGGGCTTTTTGGAGTACTAATTTAGCTTGCTTGAGGTAAATATCTTACCTAAATTTGGTTGATGCACTAGTTGCCTGAGTTATTTATGATAGCTACGTGTAATGGGTGCACAGATGTGTGGGGTCTGAACCCATATGCACACACCCGGGTAATTATCCATGCTCAGGATAGTGCTTAGACTATGATATTCCTTGTTTTGACTGTTAAGCTTGAAGATGTGATCTTTCTCATATTTGTAACCTTGGTGTGACCTATTTGATCCATGTTTGAGGTTGCATAGTGGCTAATTTTCTAAACGAACTTGATGATTGCCATTATTGTGATGAAACTGCCGATTTGAGCTATGATAGCACACATATACTTGCCTACACTTTAGCATGTTATGATACCAGTCCATGAGCATAAAATTGATATTCATTCATCATATACATGTATTCTTGTATATTTGCTTCTGTGTGATATGATTTGGACTGGATGCTTGTGACCATGCCGGGCGGATTGTGATATTGGACTTGTGACTGTTCCATACAGATTGTGATTATTGACACGTGAATTGTCCATGCATCACGTGAGTTGTCCGTGCGAATCCATATATTAATATTATTGGAACGTGAGTTGTCCGTACAACATGTGACTTAGCGGTTGATATTATTGGCATGTGAGTTGTCCATGCAGCACATGAGTTATTCGTATGGTTGATATTATTAGTACGTAAGCTGTCCGTGCAGCACATGAGTTATCCATGCAACGTGTGGATATGGATCCATCCCCTAGGGTAACCCTCTCATTTTTCTTGCTTGATGGTGTACACCCGAAATTGAGAAACCTGATTAGTGATCTAGTGCGGATATGGAAATATGGAGGAAATCTGACTAGTGTTTGTTTTGGATATTGCATTTCATCTTTATTTGCAATTTCCGTGGTTAGTTATCTGATTTATTTGCATATCATCTTTATATATCATTGACTGAGTAGGGAACTTGAGTAATTGTGTACACATAGATGGTTCTTTTTGTGCTTTATGATTTGATCACATTGTTGTTCTGTACTTGTTATATTGATGAAACTGTACAGGTTATAACAAGTATTATTTATAGTTCTTGCTTCTTTCGCCCTGCTGAGGTTAGCTATGATACTTTCTGAGTACACTGAGTTGGTTGTACTCATACTATACTTTGCACTTAATTGTGTAGATTTAGGTGTCAGACCCAGTCATCAGTAGCCGAGGCTAGTGGCAAAGTTGACTGCTGAGGGATGAGGTAGAACTGCATTCTTGACCGCAGTTTTGGCGTCTCATTTCTTATGTAATGTTGTCTTTATTTCAGACATTATTATATTGGTCATTTCAGACTTGTATTTTTTTATTAGAGCTCATGACTCTGTATTTATCAGTTCTGGGAGAAGGGGGGGAGGGGGAGTTATCTTGTATTAGCACTATTATGTTATTTGAGGATTCAAATTTATATTATTTTTATAATTTCTGCTATTTTGGTTCTTTATTGTTATGTCCGGCTTGCCTTGAAAGTATGTTAGGTGCCCCCACGGCTGGTTGGGTTTTAAGTCGTGACAGAGAATATTCGAGAGACGATTTCCTAAAGACTAGTCCATTAACATGTTCTTGCATACCTTCATTGTGCTTTATATTAGTTTACCTAGTAGAGTTAGAATTTATAGAGAGAGAAATCTTGACTATACGATTGAACTAATCATCGAGTAAATTTGTGAGAACCATTAGAACATTAGAAGTGAATTTAACTAGAGTTAGATCCAAAATAGCTATCTTGCACCTATTCTGTCACGACCCTTATTTCTTCTGTTGATTATTTTTGTGTTTTTCAACTCTTGTGTTTCTGTAATTAATTGTTAATTGCTTTAGTTTTAATATTTAATTTTAGCTCATAATCATTTCAACCAAATTTTTAATTATCCTGAATAATGTCTAAGCCAGAATTACTTGAACATTATTTAAATTTAATCCCTGTGAAGACGATAATTAAACTATACTATCTTTGGCTAGAGAACATCAATGTCGTGCTGTGTTTTGTGCTCGTCAACCAATATGATTCATACTTTCAAAAATATGTAGATTTCCACTGTTGGTTGGTTCATAACCAGTAAAATTTATATCCGGCTGGTAACCCCTATGAAAGAAATACGAATTATTATTATTATTATTATTATTATTATTATTATTATTATTATTATTATTATTATTATTATTATACACATAAAACAACTAGTTATACTACAACAAAGTAAGTTGCCATTTACCACTCAGCCTATGAATTATGTAAACTTGGCAACCCTTCATGATGTTGCATTGGCGAGAATTTGTGTCCTTGCTCCTCGTTAATCTGTAGAGATAAGTTTAGACAAGGTCAGACTCTTTCATACGGAGCCTGTTAAGATAAAACAACTCCAAAAATACCTCCACATAATTGAGTGTTAGATGTAGTTTGCGGAACATTAGTCCTGTTGATGTCTTCGGACTTTACGTATATTTCTAACATGCTTATCACAAGAACATCCCAATGTTCATTTGTAGTCCTCAAATAATCTTGCAGAGTTTCATCATTATCGAGGTTAAACTCGGCATAATAAGCTATACCTTATGGAGTAAGCCAATACAGACATCTTTTGATTATCTTAAGATAAACCGAACGTTTACTCACACTTATTCTTTTACAAATCAGAGCTCCTAATGTGTGGTATTTTAATGTGAGTGGCAACTTAACAATGCACTGTGGAGAATAGCTATATTGTATTAAATTATTCACCACCACAGTCTTGCCGCACTAATATAATGCAACCCTAACTCTTCACTCATCAGACATTGCTGAAAGATTCAAAGAGAATTTTATATAGATTGATGATGATGAAGACGTATAAAGGATGCCGAAGAACAAAGTAAATTGGTTCAAATTCACTCAAGAATAATCTTTTCAAGTATGAACATTCGACCTTAAGCAAGCAAATATAAGTGCCTTTGGCACCTGAAAAATGTCGATACAAATAAGTGCTTGTCGTACAATTATTAGAGTTATCATTTAAAAAGTTAAAAAAAAATGAATATATAGCACATGTAATAAATGCAATATGTGTATAATGCATGTATTACATGCGTTATACTAGTGAATTATCATGACAGTCATTACATGCAAAATTGAAGTGCTTAGCACATGTATTACATGCGCTATAACGTATAGTATACGTAAAAATATGCGCTATGTATAAAATGATACACAATTTTTTTTATGCACCTATTATGTTCTCTTGAGTCTAAAAAGTTGCTACTTAAGTTCCAGACTCACACTAAAGTATTTAAATTAAAATTTGTAACTAGAATATATCTAAACTCTACCTTTTCTATAACGAAAAGTATACTTTCACATTTTCTCAGATAAAAACAATTTCCGATACAAAATATATACACAAATTATTTAAATAGTATACTATTCTTTAGATATTTTAAGTACAGTCAAACTTTTTATTTGTTACCTCACACGCAAATAGGAATAGGAAAAGAAAACAAAAAATATAGTGATTGATAATGGGACGTGACTCCCACCTAAACTGCCTTCCAATAAATAACACGACCCCAACCCAAGTCAACTATAGCCACCACATTCCACGCCAGAAAACCATTAACAAAGATCAAGAAAATAACAATTTTTCTCGTAATTTCCAATATCAAGAAACAAAAGCAGCTAGACATCAAGAATATTCATTCAATGGAAATCCCAAATAGCACAACAGAAATGAAGAAAGGTAGGGCATCTCAGAATGTCCTGCCATACGAAACAGCAAGAATAGGGGAAAAGTACACTCTTGGGAAGAAACTAGGGCAAGGGCAATTTGGGACAACATACCAATGCATAGAAAATGCAACAGGGGTTGAATATGCGTGCAAATCAATCCCAAAAAGGAAGCTATTATGCAGGGAAGATTATGAGGATGTGTGGAGAGAGATACAGATAATGCATCATTTATCTGAACACCCTTATGTAGTGAGGATTAAAGGGACATATGAGGACAATCTGTTTGTCCATATTGTTATGGAATTGTGTAAAGGTGGGGAGCTTTTTGATAGGATTGTTGAAAAGGGACATTTTAGTGAGAAGAAAGCAGCACAATTGATGAACACTATTGTTAAGGTTGTGGAGGCTTGTCATTCTCTTGGTGTCATGCATAGAGATCTCAAACCTGAGAATTTCCTCTTTGATACCTCTCATGAAGATGCCAAGCTTAAGGCTACTGATTTTGGCTTGTCTATTTTTTATAAACCTGGTTCGTTTCGATCATACTTTTCTTATTTTTGTTGATTGAACTCTGCCATTCACCTTCTATCAGATATAATACAACGCTCCTTCCTATATGTCGTTCATCTAAAATTAAATTTGCTGAGCACCTATTATTCTTAGGTGATCATGTCCTGTTTCCATTTTAGAATCGGATTTTTCGCTATGACTTCTTGTTAAATTCATTTGCTTTGTCTTTCAACAATGTTTTGAGATGTAATTGGAGCAAAAGCTTATATGCAAATTAGCAATGTAGTGGAAATTCGGGAGAAAGGAACCCTTACGTGAGTTAAACAATAGGGACATAAAGTCAACTGCATAACATTGAACCAAATATAAATTTCTTTATGAACTTTGTGTTAATTCAGTCTCGTCTCAAACATGGCATCGTTCCCTTTCAATGTATGATTCAATCATTTTTAGCTGATCGTCCGTGATTGTGGTGTGATATTGGACTATTTGAATGTGCTCTAACAACATAAACTAAATTTTTTTCGCAGGGCAGTATCACTCGGATGTTGTCGGAAGTCCTTATTATGTTGCTCCTGAAGTATTGCACAAATTCTATGGGCCTGAAATAGATGTCTGGAGTGCTGGAGTCATCCTTTACATCTTATTATGTGGGGTTCCACCTTTCTGGGCTGGTAAATTTTGCAATGTTGGTAATTTTGTATCTTCTTTCTTTATTAGACAGGAAGATCGAATGCTGATTGTCTACTTCTCTCTATCTAACTAAATTCCTTGATTTTCTTTTCTCAAATTTTGGCTTGCAGAGACGGACAATGGTATATTCCGACAGATATTGAAAGGAAAGATAGATTTTGAATCAGAACCTTGGCCTCACATTTCGAATAGTGCAAAAGATTTGGTAAAGAAGATGCTCACCAGGGATCCTAGAGCACGAATAACTGCACATCAAGTTCTATGTGTGTTAAGCTTTTAACGGAAGTTGCAAAATCAATATATAATTTCATCCTCAGCATGTTTATTTAATTTGTTCGTTGTTTAGGTCATCCTTGGATTGTGGACGACAACGTTGCTCCAGACAGACCCTTGGGTTCTGCAGTTTTATCGCGCCTAAAGCAGTTCTGTGATATGAACAAACTCAAGAAGATGGCTTTACGAGTGAGTATTCTTTTACTAGATTTCCTTCTTTTCTCTCAGTTAACTTTTTAGCTGTAATTTTTTGTTCTGCTTTAGTATATTTGATGCTCATATGCCGAGATTCTTAGATTTGAATAGAAACATAAGTATTGCAGCACTAGCAGTGGTATGAGGATATGTCGGGTTATTAATTTGGCCTCTTTATGTGGATTATGGATCATGTGTAGATATGCAAGTTGTTTGTGTTCGTCTGTTGTCAAGATAATTCCACTTGTGAATGGATCAACATGCTTACTCTATTTTATGATCTGTTCAACGTTGAAAGGGATGGAATTTGGATCGTGGAACTTGCGCAATGCTGTTCTGCACAGGGTACCTAAAAACAGCTTTATCATCTGCTGTTTGGGTTTTCCCAAGTGCGTTATCATTCGGGAATCTGAACTTGGTGTCTGTTTTCAATTAATGAGCTAAAAAAATGAATCATGAAAACTTTTGGACTTTAATGTGTATCTTGATATTGTAGAAGAGATCATGCAATCTGAAATATATGCAACTCCTATTGAAAAACCTGGTGCCATCAAGTATATTGCCTATTTCTGCATGATTCAGCAAGGAATCTACTTGAGATTCTTGGGACCAAACAAAACTAAAAACTATCTTTTATGAGTCAATTACTCTATAATACATGAAGTATACCTAGCTCAGACTCCGCATGCGTACACTGATTACTATATAAACAGGTCATAGCAGAAAGGCTTTCAGAGGAAGAAATAGGCGGCCTAAAGCAATTGTTCAAGATGATTGACACAGACAACTCTGGAACAATCACATATGAGGAACTAAAACATGGTTTGAAAAGAGTAGGATCTGATCTAACGGAGTCCGAAATCAGGGCCTTGATGAATGCGGTACTTGTTCTTTATTCTATCTCTTTATTTAACTCCATATCGACTATTCATGAAATTCCTTTAGTAGGTTTTGTTCAGTAGATAAAGGCAGGATTAGTTATCTCCCCCAGGGATTATAGTCCATTCACATAAGTGGCAAATGACATGCCACAATGTTTTCTGTAGGCTGACTTTGACAACAATGGCACTATCGATTATGGTGAATTCATAGCTGCGACATTGCATTTGAACAAGATGGAGAGGGAGGAGAATCTTCTTGCTGCATTTTCCTACTTTGACAAGGATGGTAGTGGTTACATCACCATTGATGAGCTTCAACAAGCTTGCCAAGATTTTGGCTTTGGTGACGCTAAATTGGAAGATATTATCAAAGAGATTGATATAGACAATGTAAGTCCCCATAACTCTAAACCACTCTTTTATGATATGACAAGACGTTAATGTGTTTGATTCTCAAGAGTTGATATATAATCCATGACTATAAAAGATATTTTATTTTTTCTTGAAACTCGATGGATAATGTGCTTGCCCATTTATCCTATCCATTTAATTATGCCAAAACATTTCATGCAAATAGAAAATTGGACAACTAATGTCCCAATTATGTGCAAAATTGGACAAATAAAAATATAAATTATGTCCATGCACTTCTTTAAGTGTTAATTAACCCATCGAGTTCGATGCACCCTCCCTCCTTGGGACCATGTTTGCAATTCTAGTTATTCCCCTAACACCCTAGGCTAGTTGACCAAAGAAGGTAAAAATCAGGATTAATTGTGAAACTATTCCAATAACTAGAATGTTAAATGCAAGAATCCAAACTTAAAGAGTGGGTTTTGAGGATTCCCTAGTTAATAATCTCTCTCTCTCTCTCTTTTTTTATATGGTTTGGCAGGATGGACGCATAGATTATGGGGAATTTGCAACTATGATGAAGAAGGGAAATACAGGACTGGCAGCCAGAACAATGAGAGGCAATTTAAATTTCAACCTCGCAGATGCTCTTGGAGCCAGTGACAGTGTCAAAGATCAATAGGAGATTGCTCTTCATTTTGTAATAATAGCTCCTTGAAATTTTAAAATGCAACACAAGCCTGGTATTAAGTGGAAAGGATAAAACGACAGGTTCATTGTCCACCGAATTTCGAACCTTGTGCCAACGACCCTCAAAGATTTCTTGATTATTAAAAAAAAAGAAATTTTAAACCCAATGTTTTTTTGTTTTTCAAATTCTACTTCTTATGATTCAGAAGCTCAAAGTCGGTTAAAGGAGTTAGTTATATACATAATGGATATTACCAACTTTATATTTGATTTGTTTTTCAGATATACTTTTTCCATACTATGGGGGTGTAATGTTTACTTCTTTAATTGCACCTTGTCAAATTAAGAAAATATGACGTGGATCATAGTACTTACATTCCTAAGAAAAAGCTTCATTTTTATCTTATTATTTCATCTAAGAATAATGATTTTAGCCTAAATCACAACCATATTCTCCTTTAGTATTGGATTCTCATGAAATAGACGACACAACACAAACACTTTACATCAATATTAGTGGCGATTCAATCATTTGGAGATGTTCAAATCTGTTACATGCATAATAATAAAGCAGCCATAAAACAAGCAACTGAGTACAATCCTTAACAAGCATTTTAGAGCATAAAAGGGATGTAATGAGCTCCTTGGCCAGTTGCTGCCTTTCACAGCTTCATGCATTTGACCAAATTTTGCAAACTTTATTGATCTATTTATCGAAAAATAATCCATAAGATCAAACAACACCGTGTTCCACTATGAAGGTAATTGCAATGACAATGTTTTCATCTTACAATCAGAATCTATTTACTGTCTGTTACTTTTGGCATTGCAGTAAATAGGGAGTAGTAGTATATTCTATCACTTCGGCGTCAACCGATGACAGGGAGTAAATGGTTAACATAAAAAATGGGCGAAGAACACAGTATATAACAATTATCAACCCTCCTGATTAAACCTGTCATCACATGAAACTGCCTTTCCACCGTACTGGAAAATGAAGGGCTGTACCTCGGTCCTGCCTCAAATTTGCTGTGAAGTCGTAATACATATGTTAAAGTTCCTTTACAAGGTGATCTGCTGGTCGAAAACTCTATTCGTATATTCGCTTCCTCTTCAAGGCGGTTGGCAAAATTATGAGAGCACCAATGAGGAAAAGCACAGACAACGTCTTGAAATCATATAGATCTTTGACAGACTTCAGTTCCCCAAGTGCTACGCCGGCCTGACAATGTGAAGAATGAAAGCAGCACTTATGAGGTTGCAGTCATACAAATGGTTGTACATCACAAGCAATTCATCTGATATCATCTCAACCAAAATGTTAAATGTGCCAGCTCAGCCTCGAGTCCTGCCCAAGTCTAGTTGGCTGCACTAGTTGGGATCTGCCGCCTGGATCAATCGCCAAATTATTCAACTAAAGAGTATTTTGACATATTTTTATGCCCTATATTTCTCAGTCCATTCACCCAGTATAGCTTACTATTTTGAGAATTACCAAACAAGACTCTTGATAACCTTACCTCATTCACTCCCATAAAATGTCACAAATTATCATATGACAGCTAACCCTCCTGCCAGCAAACAATTGGATTACAGTTTATCTTATACTCCCTATAAATATAATCTCTTTTTGGAGAACCACGTTACAGTTCTTTTCAACGTACCAATAATCTCTTCTAGGACACAATAGTCTAAACAACTTCAAGGAACAGAAAATACAGACAAGAAAGCTGAAGAGAAAGAGGGGAAGAAGAAAAAAAGAAAGAAATGGAAGATAGAAACCACTACTAACAGAAGAAAGACTTACCTTTACTGTAATATAAGCAGCTGGGATGAGACCAACTGCAGTGGCCAAAAAGAAAGTATGGAATGGTATATCCACAATAGGAGATGCCAAATTGATGAAAAGATTTGGCAATGTTGGAGTTATTCTCAAAAAAAGCATGTAATTGAGCAACTTATCCCGACGCTTGGCTATCTGAAACCACAAAGTTTCTCATTAGTGTGCACCAAATTGAGAGCTATGATGAATATAGTAGAAATAGGTAGCACATCACTAGTAATTACTTTCAGAAGATTACAGACCTCTGCCTGGAAAAATCTCAACTTTTCAGGCCACATCCAGTTAACTATAGGCCTGCCGATCAATTTAGACAGAAAATAGCAGGACGATGCACCAGCTGTTGCATTAAAGACAACCAAGAGAAGCCCTCTGAAAACGCCGAAAAGTGCTCCAGCAAGTAAGGACATGAAAATTGTCCCAGGAATCATAAATGTCTGCATGAATATGTATATTGAGCAGTAACCAAGAATGAATTTTGCCGGGTAGACTTCCGCATACATTCCGAGGTTATCCCTGAATGAAACAAAATAACCTAATGAGTCATGACATTCCAACAAAAATGGAACCAGCAGAAAAAATTAAGGACACACCTCGCAAAGCATGAGATCCAGTGTCAACAACTATAGGGGTATCAAGCTGTTGAGTCACACTATGAAGGTGTGGGAGAGGGTGGTGGAGCAGAGAGTGAGGACATGTATATCTATCTTTGAGAACCAGTTCGGATTTATGCTGGGACGGTCAACTATAGAAGCCATTCACCTTGTGAGACGATTGGTGGAGCAATATAGGGAGAGGAAAAGGACTTGCACATGGTGCTCATTGACCTAGAGAAGGCTTATGACAAAGTCCCGAGGGAGGTGTTATGGAGATGTTTGGAGATCAGCAGTCCCAGTGGCGTACATTAGGGTGATTAAGGACATGTACGAAGGTGCTAAGACTCGGGTGAGGACTGCGGGAGGAGATTCAGAGTTCTTCCCTATGGAGATGGGGTTGCATCAGGGATCAGCCCTTAGCCCGTTTTTGTTTGCCCTAGCATTGGATGTGTTGACACGACACATACAAGGGAGGGTGCCGTGGTGTACGTTATTCGCTGATGACATAGTTTTGATTGACGAGACGCGAGGTGGTGTTAATGCTAGGTTGGAAGTTTGGAACAAACGCTGGAGTCCAAAGGTTTCAAGTTGAGTAGGTCGAGTGCAAGTTCAGTGATGAGAGGCATGAAGAAGAAGTGGAAGTTAAGATTGATACTCAAGTCATTCCCACAAGAGATAGTTTCAAGTATCTTGGGTCTATAATCCAAGGCAACAGAGAGATTGACGAGGATGTTACTCACCGCATTGGAGCGGGTTGGATAAGATGGAGGCTAGCTTCGGGGGTTTTATGCGATAAGAATGTGCCGCCTAGACTTAAAGGGTAAATTCTACAAGGTGGTGGTTAGACCAGCTATGTTGTATGGAGCTGAGTGTTGGCCCGTCAAGAAGTCCCATGTCCACAAGATGAGCATGGCTGAAATTAGGATGTTGAAATGGATGTGTGGACATACCAGGAAAGACAAGATCGGGAATGAAGTTATTAGGGATAAGGCGGGAGTGGCATCAGTGGAAGCCAAGTTGCGGGAATCGAGGCTGCGATGGTTTGGGCATGTGAGAAGGAGAGACATAGATGCCCCGGTTAGGAGGTGTGAGAGGTTGACCATGGCGAGCTTGAGTAAGGGTAGGGGTAGGCCAAAAAAGTATTGGGGAGGGGTTATTAGACAGGACATGTCGGTGCTTCACCTAACTGAGGACATGACTAGCGATAGGGAGATGTGGAGGTCGATGATTAAGGTGGTGGGTTGACAGGTAGTTTTGAGTTTCTCCTAGGTTACCAGTAGTACTAGTAATATTCTTGTTGTTGGTTGAAATTTACTTCCTTTTAGTCTGTTATTATATCTGGTACTTAGCAAAAAAGTCCAATGTTTTTGTATGCTACTGGAAATTGTTGCTCCCTGATTATTACTATTTGATGCTATTCTTTCTCTCTTTTACTGGAAATTGTTGCTCCCGATTGCTACTATCTGATGTTACTTTTTCTCTCTACCTCCCCAGGTAGGGGTAAGGTCTGCGTACACATTACCCTCCCCAGACCCCACTTGTGGGACTATACTGGGTATGTTGTTGTAGATCTAGTGTCGTATCAAAATACTTTTACAAAAATTTAGAAAAGAAAACACCATTAGCAGAAATTACATGAAAGTTTCCAATCATTGAGCAACAGTACAAGCATGCGATGATGAAGAAATAAGGATAGCCACCAGTAAGAAAGATGCTACTATTAGACGCTAACTTACTTTTTTCTTTCTTTCTGGATAACAGAGTAATCCACAGTGTTGCAAGGTTTGAAACCCGGAGGATAACCATTCTCCACTTAAATAATAAGGTTTTTGTCTGAAATAGGGTTTGAACCCATGATGTGATGTGCACCTAACGCACACATCATGTGTTGTGCTTTTACCACAAGTAAAGCCTTGGGGGCGATGCGTACTTTCTCTCTTGCTACTCAACCTTGCAAATATTATAGTTATTCACGGAGCCAAACCAAAAGTTTGAGGGTCAATATGTATCTAGCCTGTTTGATTTTCTTAATATTACTTGCTTATATTTCGTGCCTCATATATTTTCATCAGAAAACTAAAGAGTGATCTCCTCTTCTCCAAAATATTTTCTGATGAGTCCAAGCTTTGAAACAAAATGATTGGGTAAGGTCTGCCTTCTTGAAGGTAGCGGTAAGGTCTGCGTATACACTACCCTCCCCAGACCCCACTTGTGGGATTACACTGGGTTTTTTGTTGTTGTAAATGAAAAACGTGCTACCCTAAACATCTTCAACAGAAAAACAAGGGTAATATATAGCCTCCCCCTACTTTCTTCTGTTTAAATTACTATCATCACTTATTGAGGGGGGCAGGGTGAATCTAAGGTGAATGAGAAACTCATAATCCATCCAGTAATCACTTGGGGGGGGGGGGTGTACAAATATTGAAACAAGATTTTCGTGACATCAACAATAACCACTTCCCAATACAAATAGGAACAACCAACAGAAACTCAAAAACATTTGAGGCCTAAAAAATGCGTGGATATTCGTCATACAACTTTAGAGCCAGTCTACTGCCATTGCAAACAGTTAGTGCTCTCCTGATAAGTTACAACTAGTAAAAAATTCGATCTCCAATTCACAGACTATCTCAACCTCTATTGTAACTTTCAAATGACTCTACATTTCCTTGAATAAGTTATAAAGTCGATTAAAAGAACCACTAACTTGCAGACTAGGCATATTTACAATAAAATCACTTGAAGTATGAATATAATTTTCCCTCAAATACAAAACAATACTCCTTTTGTTTCATTTTATGTGACACTATTTCCTTATTAATATGTTCCTAAAAGAATGACACGTTTCTATATTTGAAAATAATTTAACTTTCATTTTACCCTCAACGAGAAGCTTTTATAGTCACACAAATCTTATGGCATGGCATGTATAGAATTACGGCATGACATGTATCGAGTTAAGCTATGTCAAGTAAATTGTAATATCTACACAGAAAAATTCCTATTTGATTTGACAAGTAAAATAAATCAATTCCGTCAACTTCAACCCATAATTTCCAAACACAATACCTAAAGATCATAAATGAGGGAAGCACAGAGACAAATAATAGTGAAAAGTGAGACTACTTGAGAATGCGGAGATCAGAGATGGTACGAGGCAGCTTAAGTTGAGCATACTCAGGAGCTGGCATTGACAAGTAAATGCAAAGCAAGCCTGTTGAGAACACCAAAATAACAGCAAAAGCTGCTCCAAATTCCCACCTTGACAATGGAAACTTCCCTTCCTTGTACCTCTTTCCCGTCGGCGAATCCAATTCAGCTGCAACACACGACATATCCACCCTCTTCTCTTCATCAAACCGACCCGTATCCACCACTATACTCCTTGGTGCAGCCATTACCACAGCAAATATTGATCGTGACACTCTAATTCTGATTCATGCTGATCCAACTAGAAAAAACTTCAAATTCTAAGCGTTCTTGATTTCACAAATCTAACCAATACCTCCTCACCAAAATGCCCAATTAATTACAGGGACTTTTCAGGAATGGACTGATCCATGAAACCCAGATTTTGTAAAATATCAATAGAAATAAATTAAATGAGCAGAAAAAACAGAATTGGGAGCTTGGGGTTACAGCACAGAACACAAAGAAAAAAACAAGAGGACAAGGATTATATAAGTTAGGGATTTTGGGATACTTTCTTAGATTCTTTTTCGTTCTACATTTTTTTTTTTTTTTTTTTTTTACTTTTCGTTTCAAGCTAAGGACTTGCGATATTTCCTTGATATAAAAGGCATATGCTTTTCTTGATTTGGTGAGATTGAAGAAAGCGACAGTTGAGAAACGTTTTCAATTATCTAGTAGTATATACTAAAAAACACATGGAATCCATTTATTAATTTTGTGTAAACATAAGAAATTCTTTTAAAACTTGCTTGGTGTATTGGTAAAAAAGTGGACATATCACATGGCCAAATCAACTGATGACACATAGCGGGCGATGCCAAATTGAGTACGGAAACAATCGATGGATCTAGGAATGGCAATGGAGCGGTGCGGGTGCGGGACGGGTTTCAGCATTCGCGGGGAGGGGTGGGTTACATTGTTTGCGGAGGTGGGGCGGGGCGGGTTCTAATTTCTTTTTAAAAAATTAATGCGGGGCGGGGCGGGTCGCGAGTCAAGATTTTTATTTTTTTTGAGCTAAAACCGTATATAGGGTTGTAATTTACAAGCATTTTTCCTTTTCCTTTTTCTGCAATTTTTTTTTTGTTCAAGTCCTATATCTTCACAAATTAAAAAGAAAATATGTAATACCCCAATTTATTTTATTTTCTGTATTCTTGTTTTCAGAGATGTTGTAGTAAGCAGGAATATTCAATATCTTAAATTAGTTTGACAAAGTAAACAACTTGGAAGGTGTTGAAGGAGTTCGCAGAATTGTTTGTCTTTTTCAGTTGAGACCATTTCATTATGGCCTAAATATATTATTATTCTTCAGTTAAACATATTTGTCTTTAGTAAAATGGGCGGGGTGGTTTTTTGCGGGGCGGGGCGGGGCGGTTAAAAACAACAAATTTTGTTTTGCGGGGAGGGGCAAGGAGGCTTGGAGTCTTCGCGGGTTTGCCCCGCAACCGCCCCGCCCTGCACCATTTGCCATCCCTAGATGGATCGAAGGGTCTTTAGGTCATTTGAAGAATGGGTCGAGATCAATTGAGCCGAGATCTTTGATACCAAAATTGTTTATATGGGGTCAATTAAGGAGTCAACGCAAGAAGATTTTTCGTAAAGTCTCACATGTACGAATAAAGAAGAAGAATCGGTCAATCCCAAATAAGAAAAGATGTGGCATTACTTGCAGATCGGTTACAGATCATCTAGGCGTAACGTGCTGAAAAAGCGAGTAATGATGGCAACGTATAAGCGAGATATTAAGGGGACGGTTAATGGAAATCTTACTATTGAAACCCCCACTTCTCTCACTTTATATCCCATGAGAAGTACTCGAGAATACCTTCTAGTGTTATGCTGCATTGTTACTAAGAAAAGTGAGATCTTCAAGAAGAAGCAATTTCGATAAGAATTTCTCTTTGCCCTTGCTACATATGATATTTTCATTTATTTTTTTTACTGTTATTATTCAATTTTCTTTTATTTATATTTGAGAAAGACGAGGAAGGTAAGATATTGGTGGATGAAGCGTGTATTAAACTTAGGTGGTAGACATATTTCCATAATCTTTTAAACGACGATGGGGACATGAACATCGTGCATGGTGAGTTCGAAAACTCAAAACCAACGAGATTTTGGTTTTTGTAGGCGCTTTAAGGTTGAGGAGGTTGAGAGGGTGATGCGGAAGATGATCAGAGGTAAAGTGACTGGGCCGGATGGGATTCCAGTGGAAATTTAGAAGGAAGCGGGTCGGGCAGGCTTGGGGTGGCTTACTAGTTTGTTTAATGTCATTTTTAGGACGCAGAAGATGCCCAATGAATGGAAGTGGAGCTTGATGGTCCCAGTGTACAAGAATAAATGTGATGTCCAGAGTTGCAATAACTATAGGGGTATCAAGCTGCTGAGTCACACTATGAAAGTTTTTAGAGAGGGTGGTGGAGAGGAGGGATGAGTTGTCCAGTGATAAGTTGTACAGTGAGATTGAGCATTTGTGCCAAGAGGTTATGATTGTGACCTAGTATGCTATGAGATTTACAGAGTTATCACACTATGCAGCTCTTCTAGTTTCTATTGAGAGCAAGGGTCCGCAGAGCTCTGGAATATTTTCTCCTATTGAATTCACCTCTAAGATTGGCGACTTGTTTTCCATAATCTCTTAGTTTGCTACTCTATATTAGTTTTATTTAAATATTCATACTTTAGAATATCGCTTGAATAGATTAATTGTCTTAGTTAAATTTATTAAATAGTTAATCACAACTCCCTGTGGATACGATATCTTGACTTACAATCCTATATTACTTGTACGATTACATATACTTACGTGTGCGTTTGGGAGCAAAACTTGTTGCTCTCAAACGCACACGCAAGTATACGTGGTCGTACAAGTAATATAATGATAAGAACAATGTTGAACCCACAGAGACTTGTGTTAACTACCCACTAATTTCACCAAAATTATTATTTAGTCAAGTCAATCAAAGTTTAATAGTGTGATTATAACTGAGCAATGAATGTAATAAGTAACTAATTAATCAAGCAAAAAATGGTTGTTGAGAATTCAGTAGAGATGAACATTCTAGGGTTGTGATTGATTTACCAATCCTATTCTATTCTAATCAACTCTCCCTTTCATACAATTCGCTCATGATTGCTAATTAATCGAGTAATTGTTGAAGTTGTTGAAGGATTATGGTATAACTATTTTGTATCATCTGGGGAAGGCTAATGTGGTAGCAGACACCTTAAGTAGAAAGGCGGAGAGCATGAGGAGTTTCGCATTTATTCCAACTAAGGAGAGGCCTTTAACTATGGATGTTCAGACGTTAATCAATACATTGGTGATATTGGATATATCGGAGCCAAGAAGAGTTTTTGCTTGTGTTATTAGTTTGAGCGCATCAAGGCTAGCCAATATGATGATTCCTGTTTTCTTGTCCTCAAGGCCATGATGCATCAAGGTAGTGCTAAGGAGGTGACTATTAGTGATGATGGTGTGTTGAGACTTCATGGTCGTGTTTGTATTCCTAATGTTGATGGCTTGAGAGAGTTGATTCTTGAGGAGATGCACAGTTCGTGGTATTCTATTAATCACGAAGATGTATCGTGACATAAAGTATTATTATTAGTGGAGAAGGACATTGTTGGGCATGTTTCAGGGTGTTTAAACTTCCAACAAGTCAAGTATAAGCATAAAAAAACGTGTGGTTTTCTTTAGAATATTGATATACCGGAGTGGAAGTAGGAACACATCACTATATACTTTGTGATGGGATTGCCATGGACCTTGAGGAAGTTGGATACCATTTGGGTCATTGTGGATCGATTGATCAAATCGACACATTTCATTCTGGTTATGACTTTCTACGCTTCAGAGAGGTTGACCCAAATCTACATCAAAGAAATTGTTCGCTTTCATGGTGTAAATATCTCTATCATCTCAAATGGTGGCATTCAGATGGAGTTGAGTACTGCATTTCACCCTCAAACATACGGATAGTCCGAGTGCCCTATTCAGATCTTGGAGGATACGTTGAGGGCCTGTATCATTGATTTCGGGGGTCAATGGGATCAGTTTCTACCTTTTGCGGAGTTCGCCTACAATTATTATTCTAGTATCCAGATGGCTCTGTACGAGGCCCTATATGGGAGGTGCCGTAATTCTCAGATTGGTTGTTTAGAGCCCGATGAGGCTAGGTTATTGGGCACGAACTTGGTCCGTTATGATTTGGAGAAGGTAAAATTGATGTAGAAGAGACTTCACACAGCTTAGTCCAGGAAAAAGAGTATGCTGATAGGCAAGCCCATGATGTGGCATTCATTGAGGGCGAGAAGATTCTTCTTAGTGTATCATCTTTGAAGGGTGTGATAAGGTTTGGAAAGAAGGGCAAGTTGAGCCCGAGGTATATTGCTTCTTTTGAGGTATTAGAGAGTGTCTGCGAGTTTGTTTATAAACTTGTTTTACCTCCTAGTCTTTTGGGAGTTCATCTGGTATTTCATGTTTCTATGCTTCAGAAGTATCATGAAGATAAGTCACACATTTTGGACTTCAGCACAGTGCAGCTAGATCAGAATCTAGATTATGAGGAAGAGCCAATGACCATTTTGGATAGGCAGGTTTGGAAGCTCGGGTCTAAGGAGATCGCGTCACTAAAGGTCCAGTGGAGAGGTCAGCCGGTTGAGGTGGAGACTTGGGAGACCGAGCATGATATGCAGAGAAGGTACTTTCACCTTTTTGGAATTCTAGGTGTGATTCTAAACCCATTTGAGGACGAACATTTGTTTAATAGTCGGAGAATGTGTCACGACCTAAACCGGAGGGCCGCGACGGGCACCCGACCCTTACTTGCCAAGCACCAACATAATATATACTTAACCATAAAATCATGCATAAATAGGCCAGAAGGACCGTAATGAGATGACCTGAACATAAAGAATACTCAATAAAGGACAACCCTAAAATGATATACATGCGATACATATGCCTAAAAGGGCGAACAAAACATCTATACATATGACATCCATCTACAAGATTCTAAGGAATACATAAAAACCATAAGGATGGGACAGGCCCCGTCATACCCATAAACATATGTACATAAGTATATTGACTCGAAAGGCAATTCCGAGGCAATTGGAGTGAAACAACACTTCCTGTTGAACTGGTAGCCTACTAGGAGGACCATCAACCTGTCTAGTAGGATCTGTAGCACGACATGCAGCGTCCATAAATAAAAGAGACGTCAGTACAAATAAAGTACTGAATATGTAAGGCAGGAAGCATAGATAAGAACCATAATGTACGAGATATAGAATATACAACATGTAATATCTGAGTGCCTTTGAGGGCGACTGACATGAAATGCATGATACATACATATATATATATATATATATATATATATATATATATATATATATATATATATATATTCCTCTTGTTTCAATTTAGATGACAGACTTTCCTATTAGTTCGTTCCAAAAAGAATGGCACATTTCTATATTTAGAAATAATTCAACTCTAAGCTCTTCATTTTATCTATTTTACCCTTAATGAGAAGTTTTTATAATCACACAAATTTTATAGCCCCACAAAGCGTTTACCTCTTAAGCTTTTAAGACCACAAGTTTCAAAAGTCTTTTTTTTCTTCTTAAACTCTATACCCAGTCAAACTACCTCATCTAAGTTAAAACAGAGGGGGGTATGTGTGTGTGTGTGTGTGTATATATATATATATATAATAAAACCTATCAATGGTTGCACAATAAGTGTCGTACCCGACCAACTATAGCGCGACTCAGTAGAGTAAAATATGTACATATATATAATGCATGTTGGACTCATCGAATCACATTCTGACCCTTTTGGAGTGGCATATGGTCGGTAACTTCCGGAAACGTTATTAGAGCTAATTCGTCATCATGATTCTCAACATTTAATACATAAGAATAAAAGAAACAACATCAACATTAATCTTTCTATAAGAAGGGAAACAATGTAAGTACTGTTAGCTTCTAAGAGTGGAGTAGCTTTGGAAGCTCGTTCATTTACATTACGTACAATCGGAGTCGTGTAAAAGAAATAAAGGGACAGCCTCAAATACCTTGTATATATTGCCCAACCTCAAGCTATGCAAATATCATGGCTCCTTAGTCTACAATAAGAGAAGTGATACTATCGTTATCGTTTAAGCGTCGTGACTATTATATATCGACCACAACCTATTTTATGATAGAACGGGAAAAACCTCCACTATTTATATGACTTGCCACAAACTAGAACAATCACCAGACAACCCAAACAACATCAACAATACTCATATTAAGCTTCCCAAACAGTCCAACAATCAACAATAATACACCTATGATTTTCAAAAAATTGGGCAGCACCTATATCACTTTCTTTCCATTCAAAACAATACCAACAATGACAAGAAAAACATCAAAACAACACATCCAAGCTACTACATCAAGAACCAGAAGAAACCTAGATCAAAAACCTTCCAAAATAGTCCCATACGCATAATACCTCAAACATACTTCCAATTTCAAGTTTAATATGTTTTCCTTCAACGACTAGGCTTGCTATGACCTAAAACGACTCAACCCAAGGATAGGGGTAAAGAACATACTTATTTCATAGAAATCCCCAATTTTCATAGTTTAATTCGTTGCTAGACTCCTCAATCAGTCATGAAAAGAGAAAGCGGTAAACTATCAACTAGTTTAGGTTCCTAAGACTTGAATCCACTTGTTTCACCTTCTCCACCATTTATTTGGCTTCCTAACTCTACGGATATGTTTAGGAGGTATATATAGAGTTTTAGTTCTGATTTGGGTTGATGTATACGAATGCCACAACTTTATATATCAAAATAATCCTCAACCGACCTTGTGGGTCCCAAAGGGAGTTGCTTGTGCAGTCTTGCAAAAATGCAAATATCTCTCTACTATGATGTTGTATATATGAACGGCTTAATGATATGTAAAATAGACTTATAGATATTCAATTTGGTGGATGGATCACCCTGTAAATCTAAGTACATTGGGAGAAAAGTTCAGTAACATTAGAGCTAACTTTTCAGTAAAATTATGAACTTAACTTGCGACAATTTTTATCGATTTTTGTTTCATAAATCGTTTGACTTCAAAATTAACACAAGAATATCATAAAACAAAAATACCTCATCAAATCATCATCTTATCATGTTAATCACCCAATCTCACCCCAGAAAGTACGAGTTATAATATTCCCAAATTACCGACTTTCGATGAAACTTATTTGCTTCTATTCGTTTTAACTTCTAAACCCTCCAACATATTCTATGCATGGTTTTATACACTCATGAACTTGAGAATAGTATTGATTGTCGAGATTATGTCTAATACTTCATGACATACTTTGACGTGTAAAAATATAGGATGTAACATATGTAATGGCCGGTCGTATAGTGTATTTGAGCCCCGTTCCCTATTTGTTGCTTCCCTTATGCTTGATTGTTGTTTTACGACTTTCGGAGATGGTTAATTTAGTTCTGAGAAGGTTTTGAATTGGAACACTTAGTTTTATTATTGTAATCTTAAGTTGTAAGAGTTGACCAATATTTCACTTTGGTGTAAATGACCTCAAATTTGTAATTTGATGGTTCTAATGGGTTCGTATGGTGGTTTTAAACTTAGGCGTATGTTCGGATTTGGTTTTGGAGGTTCCAATGGTGATTAGGCTCTAATTATCGAAAGTTGACAATTTGAAGGTTTGGAGAGTTCCCAAGATTGACCAGGAATTGACTTCGATGGTAACTGGTTCAAATTGTTGTTCCGGAACTTGGAATTGGTTTGTTTTGTCATTTGAAACTTGTGTGCAAGGTTTGGTTGCCTTCTAAGTTGGTTAGGGATGAATCAGATGCTCGATTGAGAATTATTGAAGTTCTTGAACTTGAAGGTAAGGCTGTATTGTGGGCCAGACCTGGGCCTAAATGGGCCGGGTCAAATGGTCCCAGGCTCTAGCAGGCCGATCTATGGCGGTCTGGGGTCAAATGGTCCCGGGATTAGCGGTCATGGAGGGTGGAACTGGCCCACTATGGGCCTATGCCCACATGGTCCCGGGCTAAATGGGCCGTACCCACGGGCCTAAGTGTTTCGGGCTATTTTTTTTGAATTATTTTTATCTAAAGCAATTTCTTGTAAATTATATATATATATATATATATATATATATATATATATATATATATATATATATATATATATATATATAAATATACTATATAAATTGTTTAAATGTATATATAATTACTCTATATACTATATATGTCACGACCCGAATTTCCCACCCTCGGGAGTTATGATGGCGCCTACTAATGTGAGCTAGGCAAGCCAATTCTTAACTGCTACTTCATTAACAAATTACTTCTTTTGACAATTATCAGTAATATCATAAAAACAACGGAATTAAATAAATATGCGGAAGATGTAAATTAAAGAAACTGAACAATAATGCGGAAATCAATATATGCCTCTACCCAAGAACTGGTGTCACCTTACTCACGAACTTCTAAGAGTACTAAATACAATCGTTTGAAAGAAAAATATAGACTGTTTGTCTCGGAAACATGAGATAACAGACTGAAATAAAAGATAGAGGAGACGTGCGGACGCCTGCAAGGCTACCTCGGTGTCTCACTGGACTGAAGGCTGGCTCCCGCGCTACTGCTGCTTTCCAAGACTTGTATCTGTGCAAAAGAGCACATAGTGTAGTATCAGCACAACCGACCCCATGTGCTGGTAAGTGTCCAGCCTAACCTTGGCGAAGTAGTGACGAGGCTAGGACTAGACTCCAAATAAACCTGTGCAGTTCACACACACACACACACACACACACACATATACAGCGGAAAAGAGATACATGAATAACCAGTCAATGCGGGAAGGGGAAACATGATGTGGGGGTGAATATAGTTTCGAATAGAAAGACATCAAGATAGAAAAGAAACAACATAACTAGAATATCAACAAGAAAGCAGAAATCAACAATTTGCACGACATCACCCTTCGTGCTTTTACTCTTGTTCTCACCAAAACAATACACGACATCACCCTTCGTGCTTTACGCTCTTCCTCACCCAAACAACAATCACAAGGCAAATAGGGTAAGGAAATCTAATACCTCGAAGTAAATCAAATAACTACAAGTAATGAAAGAAACAACAAAACTCGGATATCAACAAGGAAATCAGAAATCAACAAATGCACGACATCACCCTTCGTGATTTTACTCTCGTCCTCACCAAATCAATCGTATCTTAATAATGTGCACGACATCACCCTTCGTGCTTTTACTCTATTTCCTCACAATATAGTCAATGAATATCGGTACAGAATGGTACATCGTACGACACGACATCACCCTTCATGCTTTACAGTTTTTCCTCACAATAGCAAACAATGCACGACATCACCCTTCGTGATTTATCGCTCTTCCTGACCCAAACAACAATCACCAACAATGGGCAATGGATTAAACAAATAATAATAATAGAAATCCCGACAAGGGAATACAATTAAACAGCTAAGTCCCGGCAAGGGAACAATATCAATAAATCTTAACATCCCGGCAAGGGAGATAATCAACAAAGCAACAGGCATCTCGGCAAGGGAACAATTCAATAACTCTTTCTCTTTCTTTCACTTCTTACTTTATAACTCACTTTACCACTTGAGCCAATGCTCCAAAGGGTTCCATTTATCTCAATTACTTTCACAATTCGTATTACCACTCGAGCCAATGCTTCTCGAAGTTCAAAGATCACAATTTCTTTCATATGCTTTTTACAACATATAGAAATCATCATTAAGGCATGAAAGATACAACAAGATCAGAATATTCGCAACATAAAGACTCACGGTCATGCTAGACACCAATGTATAGATACTCGTCACCATGCCTATACGTCGTACTCGACAATTAACACGTAGCAAGGTTAGACCAAACACTTACCTCGAAGCTTTGAACACCACTCAAGCCTCAATTATAGGTTTACCCCTTGATTCCACCACTAATCCGCTCGAATCTAGTCACAAGTTACTTAATTACATCAATAAGTGTTAAATGAATCAACCCCAATGCATAAAAATGATTTTTCCCAAAGTTTTACCCAAAGAGTCAAAAATCACCCCCGGGCCCACGTGGTCGAACCCGAGGTTCGGACCAAAACCCGATTACCCATTCCCCCACGAATCCAAATGTATAATTTGTTTTGAAATCAGACCTCAAATTGAGGTCCAAATCCCCAATTTTTTTGGGAAACCTAGGTTCTACCCAAAACACCCAATTTCCCCCATGAAAATCTTTGATTTTAAGTTGAAACCATGTTAAAAGATGTTAATGATTGAAGAAAACTAGTTAAAAATGAGTTATAGTTGATTTGGAGAAGAAAAGTTGTTTGAAAAATCGCCTCTTATATTTTTGGGGTTTTGAAAAGTGAAAATTACTGAAAATCCCGTCTATTTATACCCCTCTCAGACCCTCACCGTGGATCGCATAAAAAGGACTGCGGCCGCGGAGCTCCACCGTGGACCGCATTAAATGGACTACGGCCGCACAGGCCTCCCTGAAGACCTGCAGTTCAGCACCCTATGCGGACCGCACAAAGGCGACTGCGGCCACACAGTCTCCACCGCGCCTCGCACAAAGGCGACCGCGACCGCGCTGGCCCCTCCGCGGTCGCACGCGATTTCTCGCGGACCGCACTAAAGGGTTCAGAGGCCTGCAACTTCCTGAACCTGCAACATCTGACTTTCTAAGCCTAAGGCATCCCGGAACCTGCTCGAACTCACCCGAGCCCTCGAAACTCCAACCCAAGTATACAAACAACCTCAAAAACATCCTACGGACATATTCGTGTCAACAAATTACCAAAATAACATCACATTTCTCAATTAAGGTCCGGATCGCGTCAAACGAAGTCCGTTTTTAACCAAATTTTACAAGAATGACTCAAGTCATATATAAGACCTGTACGGGCCCGATACCAACTCGTTCTAATCAAATTTCATTTCAATTATCTTAGACATTTTTAGAAAAATAATTTCCTTAAAAAATTCACTTCTCGGGCTAGGGACCTCGGATTCCGATTCCGGGCATACGCCTGAGTCCCATATTTTCCTACGGACCTTCCGGGATCGTCAAATCACGGGTCCGAGTCCGTTTACCCAAAATGTTGACCGAAGTCAAATTTATTCATTTTAACATCAAAACTTAGCATTTTTCACAAAATTTCATATTTAAGCTTTCCGGCTACGCGCCCGGACTGCGCACGCAAATCGAAGTAACTCTAAATGGGGTTTTCAAGGCCTCGGAAGCACATAATGAGTAAGAAAATAGGTGAGGACCCTTTGGGTCGTCACATTCTCCACCTCTAAAACAACCGTTTGTCCTCGAACGGATAGAAGAAGGAAGTACCTGAGTCGGGGAACAAATGAGGATAACGGCTCCGCATATCGGACTCGGACTCCTAGGTCGATGCCTCAGGAGGCTGACCTCTCCACTGAACATGAACAGAAGGGAAACTCTTGGATCTCAACTGACGAACTTGCCGGTCTAGAATAGCTACTGGCTCCTCCTCATAGGACAAGTCCTTGTCCAACTGGACAATGCTGAAATCTAACACGTGGGATGGATTGCCGTGATACCTCCGAAGCATGGACACATGAAAAACTGGATGTACGGCTGATAAGCTCGGCGGCAATGCAAGTCTATAAGCCACCTCTCCCACTCGATCAAGAATCTCAAACGGACCAATGAACCTAGGGCTAAGCTTGCCCTTCTTCCCAAAATCTCATCACGCCCTTCATAGGCGACACTCGGAGCAATACCCGCTCACGAACCATAAAAGTCACATCTCGAACATTGCGATTTACATAGCTCTTTTGCCTGGACTGGGCTGTACGCAATCTATCCTGAATGATCCTGACCTTGTCCAAGGCCTCCTGAACCAGATCCGTACCCAACAACTGAGCCTCTCCCGGTTCAAACCATCCAACCGAAGATCGACACCGCCTACCATATAAAGCCTCATATGGAGCCATCTAGATACTCGACTGGTAACTGTTGTTGTAGGCAAACTCAGCTAAAGGTAAAAACTGATCCCACAAACCTCCAAACTCAATGACATAAGCTCGGATCATATCATCTAATATCTGAATAGTCCGCTCGGACTGCCCGTCCATCTGAGGATGAAATGCTGTACTCAACTCAACCTAGGTGCCTAACTCTCGCTGAACTACTCTCCAGAAACACGAGGTAAACTGCGTACCTCGGTCCGAAATGATAGATACCGGCACACCATGAAGGTGAACAATCTCCCAGATATAGATCTCAGCTAACCTCTCGGATGAATAGGAGACTGCCATATGAATAAAATGCGCCGACTTGGTCATCCTATCAACAATGACCCAAACTGCGTCGAACTTCTTCCGAGTCAGCGGAAGTCCAGTAATAAAGTCCATAGTGATCCACTCCCACTTCCACTCGGGAAGCTCAATCCTCTGAAATAAACCAACAGGCCTCTGATGCTCATACTTAACTTGTTGGCAATTCAAACACCGGGCCACATATGCAACGATATCCTTCTTCAATCTACGCCACCAATAATGCTTCCACAAATCTTGATACATCTTCGCGGCGCCCAAATGAATAGAGTACCAGGAACTATGGGCCTCCTCTAAAATCAACTCTCGAAGCCCATCCACATTAGGCACACAAACTCGACCCTGCAATCTCAAAACTCCATCAGCATCTAAGGTAACCTGCTTGGCACCTCCACGCTGCCCCGTGTCCCTAAGGACACACAAATGGGGATCATCAAACTGCCGATCACGAATACGCTCCAATAACGAAGAACGAGCGACCGTGCAAGCTAATACCCGCCTAGGCTCAGAAATATCCAATCTCACGAATCGATTGGCTAAGGCCTGAACATCCAAAGTAAGTGGCCTCTCACTGACTGGGATATAAGTAAGACTGCTCATACTAGCTGACTTTCTACTCAAAGCATCGACCACTACATTGGCCTTTCCCGGGTGATATAAGATAGTGATGTCATAATCCTTCAACAACTCCAACCACCTCATATGCCTCAAATTCAACTCCTTTTGCTTGAATAAATACTGAAGACTCTTGTGATCAGTGAATACCTCACATGCCATGCCATACAAATAATGCCTCCAGATCTTAAATGCGTGAACAATGGCTGCCAACTCCAAATCATGAACCGGATAGTTCTTCTCATAAATCTTCAACTGACTCGAAGCATAGGCAATGACCTTGCCATCCTGCATTAACACTACACCAAGCCCAATATGGGAAGCATCACAATAGACTGTGTAAGGCCCTAAACCCATGGGCAACACTAACATCGGTGCCGTAGTCAGAGCTGTCTTGAGCCTCTGAAAGCTCGCCTCACACTCGTTCGACCATCTGAACTAGGCACCCTTCTGGGTCAACCTGGTCATCGGGGCTGTGATAGATGAGAACCCTCCATGAACCGACGTTAATAGCCTGCCAATCCCAAGAAACTCCGAATATCTGTAGCTGATGCTGGTCTAAGCCAGTTCTTGACTGCTTCAATCTTCTTCGGGTCAACCTGAATACCCTTTGCTGATACGACATGACCCAAGAATGCAACTGAACTCAACTAGAACTCACACTTTGAGAACTTCGCATATAGCTGACTATCCTTCAGAGTCTGAAGAACCACTTTGAGATGCAACTCATGCTCTTCCTGGCTGCGGGAATATACTAGGATATCATCAATGAAGACTATCACAAACGAGTCCAAATAAGGCCTGAACACTCGGTTCATCAAATCCATAAAAGGTGTTGGGGCATTTGTCAACCCAAATGACATGACCAAGAACTCGTAATACCATACCGAGTGCGAAAAGCTGTCTTAGGGACATCGGGCAATCCTCAATTGATGGTAGCCAGATCTCAAGTCTATCTTTGAAAATACCTTGGCACCCCGAAGCTGATCGAACAAATCATCAATCCTCGGTAGTGGATACTTATTCTTGATGATGACCTTATTCAACTGTCGGTAATCAATGCACATTCTCATCGAACCATCCTTTTTCTTGACAAACAACACCGACGCACCCCAAGGCGAAATGCTGGGTCTACTGAAACCCTTCTCAAGCAAGTCTTGCAACTTCTCCTTCAACTCTTTCAACTATGGTGGGGCCATGCGATATGGCGGAATAGAAATGGGCTGAGTGCCCGGAACCAAATCGTTGCAGAAATCAATATCCCTGTCAGGTGGCATACCTGGTAGGTCTGAAGGGAAAACATCAGGAAACTCACGAACCACAGGCACCAAATCAATAGAGGGAACCTCAGCACTGGAATCGTGAACATAAGCAAAATAGGCCAAACACCCCTTCTCGACCATACACCGAGCCTTTACGTACGAGATAACACTGCAGGTAGAATGACCAGGAGTCCCTCTCCACTCTAAACGGGGCAAATTCGGTAAGGCTAAGGTCACAGTCTTGGCGTGACAGTCCAAGATGGCGTGGTACAGGGATAACCAGTCCATCCCCAATATAATATCAAAGTCGACCATGTCTAACAACAACAAATCAACACGGGTCTCAAGAACCCCAATCACCACAATACAAGAACGATGAACTCGATCGACCACAATAGAATCACACATCGATGTAGACACATAAACCGAAATACTCAATGAATCACTAGGCATGACCAGGTATGGTGCAAAATAAGATGACACATACGAATACGTAGACCCTGGATCAAATAACACTAAAGCATCTCTATCACAAACCAGAATGGTACCTGTAATGACTGCATATGAAGCCTCAGCCTCGGGCCTAGCTGGAAGGGCGTAACATCAGGGCTGTGCCCCACCACCCTGAACTACCTCTCTGGGACGGCCTGCTGCGGGCTGGCCTCCACCTCTAGCGGCATGAGCTCCACCTCTAGGACCTCTATCTCCACCTCTAGCACCTCTACCCCCACCTCTAACTGGCTGGGCGGGCTGTGGAATGCCTGGTGCCTGTACCATAGCACGAGAACCCTGATGCTGAGAGCTACCTGGTGCTTGAGGGCAAAACCTGGTGATGTGACCGGGATCACCACAAGTGTAACAAGCCCTCAACTGCTAATACTGATGGCCCTGTCGACCTGAATGACCACCTTGGAAACTCTGAAGCGATGGTGCACTGATGGGAGCTGGTGGTGCACTATAAGGCCGCTGATCAGAATAGTGCGTCTGAGAACCACGACCACCTGAAGTACCATGAGAGACCTGAAGATCTGACTGAAAGGGACTAGTAGGATGACCTCTACTATATGAATCTCTACCTCCAAACGAGGTACCACTGAATCTGCCTGAATGACGGGGCCTCTTATCCAACCCATGACCACCTCCCTATAACAGAACCATCTCAACTCTGTGGGCCACATTGGCCGCCTCCTAGAAAGTGATCTCACTCCCGGACTCCTTGGCCATCTTAAGACGAATCGGCTGAATAAGACCATTAATAAACCTCCTCACCCTCTCTATCTCGGTGGGAAGTATGACAAGAGCATGGAGAGCTAGATCGATGAACCTGGTCTCATACTGGGTGACCGTCATGGAACCCTGCTGGAGGCGCTCAAACTGCCTCCGAAATGCCTCTCTCTGAGTCACGGGGAGAAACTTCTTCAAAAACAACGCTGTGAACTGCTCCCAAGTCAAAGATGGTGAACTGGCTGGTCTAGCTAAGCAATACTCCCTCCACCAAGTCTTGACGGACCCAGACAGACGAAAGGTAGCAAAATCAACTCCATTGGCCTCAACAATCCCCATGTTCCGAAGAACCTCATGACAACTATCCAGATAACCCTGAGGATCCTCAGTAGATGCACCGCTGAATGTAGAAGTGAAGATCTTGGTGAATCTATCCAGCCTTCACAAAGCATCGGCGAACATAGCCGCTCCATCACCGGTCTGAGCTACTACACACGGCTGAACGACCACAACTGGTTGAACCGCTAGAACCTGAACCTGGGGAGCTACCTGCTTTGGAGTACGCGTAGCAAGAGTCTAAGCCCCTCCTCCAGCCTGAGAAGTGGCTGGTGCTACGGGAAGCAAACCCGCTCAGGTGACACTCTCCATGAGGCCCACCAATCAGACCAGAGCGTCGCCTGAGCTGGGCCCACCGGAACTGCTGGGGCCGGAACCTCCTCCTCAAAATCAACCTAAGGCTCCACCACTGGTACTGCTGCTCGAGGCTGAGCTCTGCCCCTACCTCGGCCTCTAGCACGGCCTCGACCTCGCCCTTTGCCCCTGGTGGAAGCTGCTGCTGGGGGCTCAGGCTGCTGAGCGGTAGATGAGGAAGCGCGTGTTCTCGCCATCTGCGATAGAATAGAGTAGAAATCCAATTAGCATTTGAGGAACAAATCCGCAAGACAAGAAAGAACAAGTGTGAAATTTTCCTAACTCTATTGCCTCTGGGGGATAAGTATAGACGTCTCCATACCGACCCTTCAGACTCTACTGAGCTTGTTCGTGAGTTATGAGACCTATGTAACCTAGAGCTCTGATACCAACTTTTCACGACCCGGATTTCCCACCCTCGGGAGTCGTGATGGCGCCTACTAATGTGAGATAGGCAAGACAATTCTTAACTGCTACTTCATTAACCAATTACTTCTTTTGACAATTATCAGTAATATCATGAAAACAACTGAATTAAATAAATATGCGAAAGACAAAAATTAAAGAAACAGAGCAATAATGCGGAAATCAACATATGTCTCTACCCAAGAACTGGTGTCCCATTACTCACGAACTTCTAAGAGTACTAAATACAATCGTTTGAAAGAAAAATATAGACTGTTTGTCTCGGAAACATGAGATAACAAACTGAAATAAAAGATAGAGGAGACGCCGGGCCTACGGACGCCTACAAGGCTACCTTGGTGTCTCATTGGACTGAAGGCTGGGTCCCGCGCTACTGCTGCTGTCTAAGACCTGGATCTGTGCAAAAGAGCACATAGTGTAGTATCAGCACAACCGACCCCATGTGCTGGTAAGTGTCCAGCCTAACTCGGCGAAGTAGTGACGAGGCTAGGACCAAACTCCAAATAAACCTGTGCAGTTCATATATATATATATATAGGGGAAAAGAGATACAAGAATAACCAGTCAATGCGGGAAGGGGAAACATGCTGTGGGGGTGAATATAGTTCTGAATAGAAAGGCATCAAGTAAGGAAGGAAACAACATAACTAGAATATCAACAAGAAAGCATAAATCAACAATTTGCACGACATCACCCTTCGTGCTTTTACTCTCGTTCTCACCAAAACAATACACGGCATCACCCTTCGTGCTTTACGCTCTTCCTCACCCAAACAACAATCACAGGCAAATAGGGTAAGGAAATCTAATACATCGAAGTAAATCAAATAACAACAAGTAATGAAAGAAACAAGATAACTTGGATATCAACAAGGAAATCAGAAATCAACAAATGCACGACATCACCCTTCGTGCTTTTACTCTCGTCCTCACCAAATCAATCGTATCTTAATAATGTGCACGACATCACCCTTTGTGCTTTTACTGTCTTTCCTCACAATATAGTCAATGAATATCGGTACGGAATGGTACATCGTACGGTACAACATCACCCTTCGTGCTTTACACTCTTTCCTCACAATAGCAAACAATGCACGACATCACCTTTCATACTTTATCGCTCTTCCTCACCTAAACAACGATCACAAACAAGGGGCAAGGGAGTAAACAAATAATAATAATAGAAATTCCGGCAAGGGAATACAATTAAACAGCTAAGTCCTGGCAAGGAACAATATCAATAAATCTCAACATCCTGGCAAGGGAGATAATTAACAAAGCAACAGGCATCTCGGCAAGGGAACAATTGAATAACTCTTTCTCTTTATTTCACTTCTTACTTTATAACTCACTTTACAACTTGAGCCAATGCTCCAAAGGGTTCCATTTATCTCATATATTTTCACAATTTGTATTACCACTCGAGCCAATGTTTCTCGAAGTTCAAAGATCACAATTTCTTTCACATGCTTTTTACAACATATAGAAATCATCATTAGGGCATGAAAGATACAACAAGATCAGAATATCCGTAATATAAAGACTCACAGTCATGCTAGACACCAACGTATAGATACTCGTCACCATGCCTATACGTCGTACTCGACAATTAGCACGTAGCAAATAAGACTCAACTCCTAATCCCTCAAGCTAAGGTTAGACCAAACACTTACCTTGAAGCTTTGAACACCACTCAAGCCTCAATTATAGCTTTACCCCTTGATTCCACCACCATTCCGCTCGAATCTAGTCACAAGTTACTTAATTACATCAATAAGTGCTAAATAAATCAACCCCAATGCATGAAAATGAGTTTTCCCAAAGTTTTACCCAAAATATCAAAATCACCCCCGGGCCCACGTGGTCGAACTCGATTACTCATTCTCCCACGAATCCAAATATATAATTTGTTTTGAAATCGGACCACAACTTGAGGTCCAAATCCCTAATTTTTTTGGAAAACCTAGGTTCTACCCAAAACACCCAATTTCCCCCATGATTTTTTTGATTTTAAGTTGAAACCATGTTAAAAGATGTTAATGATTGAAGAAAACTAGTTAAAAATGACTTACAATTGATTTGGAGAAGAAAAGTTGTTTGAAAAATTGCCTCTTATGTTTTGGGGTTTTGAAAAGTGAAAAATAACTAAAAATCCCGTCTATTTATACCCCTCTCAGACCCTCACCGCGGACCGCATAAAAAAGACTTGCGGCCGCGGAGCTCCACCGCGGACCGCATTAAATGGACTGCGGCCGCACAAGCCTCCCTGAAGACCTGCAGTTCAGCACCCTGTGCGGACCGCACAAAGGCGACTGCGGCCACACAGCCTCCACCGTGCCCCGCACGCGATTTCTCGCGGACCGCACTAAAGAGTTCAGAGGCCTGCAACTTCCTGAACCTACAACATCTGACTTTCTAAGACTAAGGCATCCCGGAACCTATTCGAACTCACCCGAGCCCTCGAAACTCCAACCCAAGTATACAAACAACCTCAAAAACATCCTACGGACATATTCGTGTCATCAAATTACCAAAATAACATCACATTTCTCAATTAAGGTCTGGATCGCGTCAAACGACGTCTGTTTTTAACCAAATTTCACAAGAATAACTCAAGTCATATATAAGACCTGTACCGGGTGTCGGAACCAAATACGGGCCCGATACCAACTCGTTCTAATCAAATTTCATTTCAATTTCCTTAGACATTTTCAGAAAAACAATTTCCTTAAAAAATTCACTTCTCGGGCTAGGGACCTCAAATTCCGATTCTGGGCATACACCTGAGTCCCATATTTTCCTATGGACCCTCCGGGATCGTCAAATCACGGGTCCGGATCCGTTTACCCAAAATATTGAACGAAGTCAAATTTATTCATTTTAACATCAAAATTTAGCATTTTTCACAAAATTTCATATTTAAGCTTTCCGGCTACGCGCCCGGACTACGCACGCAAATCGAAGCGACTCTAAATGAGGTTTTCAAGGCCCCAGAAGCACATAATGGGTAAGAAAACAGGTGATGACCCTTTGGGTCGTCACAATATATATAGTGTATATATATATATATATATATATATATATATATATATATATATATATATATAAGCAATTTATATAGTATATGTAAGGCAATTTCTTGTAAATTATATATATATATATATATATATATATATATATATATATATATAAATTGCTTATGTGTGTGTGTATATATATATATATATATATATATATATAAAAGATATATAATTTACAAGAAATTATCTTAGATAATTTTTTTTTAAAATAGTCAAGGCCCGTTTCTTCTTTATTTTAACAGTACAATACAAACACAAACACAAACACAAACACAAACACAAACACAAACATAGAAACTTAACATAACTTAAATTCAGTACAAGTAATGAAAACACATGACACGGGAAAAATAAAGATACACTACTAGGCTCAACACGTACATGTCATTGTTTAGTCACGACCGCCTAGTATTCTCTGCTCCAACCACTTAAATTTGTCTTCCAACTTATTTTTTTCTTCTTCTACCTCTTTGAGTTTCTCCTTCAACTACACAACTTCTCATTTGGATTGTCGCTCTCTTTCCCACTGCTTCAAACACAAACAATGAAGATACTGCAACTTTTTTTTGTAGTATTCTTGCTGACAGGGTTCATCAATCCATACCTCAAAATTGTAAACAGGTTCATCGGGAACCCTATAGAACTTGTTCATACATGCCCAGTAGCGGCGTCCAGCTTCACCATCATCCCAACAGTCTTACATCATGCATTTTTTGTCGCACTCGCACCTTGGCACATAAAGGGGTTCAAACATTTGTTAAAGTGTAAAGAAAAACCTTGCTTTTATGGAAATATTTGCTATTGGGTATTATTAAGCGCAGAAAATAACTAGAATGCGCCCATCATTTGTAGACAAGCCAACACACAAAATGTAGTATTGTCCAACGCTATACATATTCACTTTTTCTGAAACTAAACAACTTTTTTGCAGTCGATTATCTTTTCAGACCGACAAGACAACACACAAAAAGTAGTTCCACTACCACTACCTATACATATTCACTTTTTCTGAAATGAAACAGCTTTTTTGCAGTCGGTCAGCTTTTCAGACCGACAAGACAATACACAAAAAGTAGTCCACCACCACCTATACATATTCACTTTTTCTGAAACGAAACAGCTTTTTTGCAGTCGGTTAGCTTTTCAAACCAACAAGACAACACATAAAAAATAGTCCACCACCACCTATACATATTCACTTTTTCTGAAATGAAACAGTTTTTTTTGCAGCCGGTCAACTTTTCAGACCGACAAGACAACACAGAATTTATGCTATTAAGTTGATTTGAGACATTTTGTGTTAAATTATATAGCTTGTATATATATTTTATAGCTAACGTTATATCGAAATTCGAATATAGCTTATATACTATACACTTAGTAGTTAGTATATTGCCGTATATAGTATATTGCCTTATATAAGATTGTATACATTAGCTATATTAAGACGTATATATATATATATATATATATATATATATATATATATTAAGATAAACTCGGTATCAAAGCTGCAAACAAGTTTACATTTAATACTTCAAATTAAAGTTCAATGCCTTTAACATAATACTTCAAATTAATCTAACAAACTAAAACATTTAGCATAATACGTCTAATAATTTTAAAATAACACAAATTGTCTCAAATCAATTTAAAATCTTAAATACAAATGTCTGGAGAATGCATAAGACAACTCTTTATGTGCCTCCTTAAACTGCCTGTGCCCTCCTTTGGACGATGAGTGTAGACTTAACCACAGTTCTTGCACTTTATTATGTAAACTTCTTCATTTTTTTCTACCACATTAAAGTGTTCCAAAACAAATGGGTGCAATCTGAATCACCGGGCATGATTTAACTTGAATTAAGAATTTGAGTTTGAGAAATGAGAGATGAGTGAAGACTTGAAGACTTGAAAACTTCAATTTGAGTTTGAGAAATGAGAGAGATTGATGATTTTGTGAGTAAAAATGAAAGAATGAGGGGGTATTTATAGTTGAGAATAGGGAAAAAGTGTGATTATAAAAGGTTTGGGGTTAAAACAAAGTTTGGGGGCCAAATGACTATTTTTTAAAAAGCCAAACGGCTAAAATAGCAAGCCAACGACTAGTTTTTAAACTTCTAACTGTTGGCTTTTTAAATTTTTTTTTTGAAAAATAGCCGCGGTCACTTTTGGGAGGACCGGCCCACAGTGGGCTTTTAGGACCATTAGGGACCGACCCATTTGAATCGGCCCGTTTGGCCCATTTGCTAGAGGTCCCGGACCGGTCCCGGGCTGGGCCCAGCTCACAATACAGCCTTAGTCACAATTGCGACATCTGCTTTTGCAGTAGGAGCTTTGCATGTGTGATGGTTGGTCACATTCGCGAGTTGTTGATCGCATTTTCGATGTCTGCTACTCAGGGGCTTAGTTTGCATTTGCGAGCCCTATATCGCATTTACGAACCTCTTGTCACAAATGCGACATCTACAACTAGTTATTATGAGGCATTTCGGGATTTTTTACTCATTCTTTTATTTTTGAACACTAGACTTGGGAGAGACAATTCTGGCTTGGAGATTTTCACACAATGCTTTGAGTTAAGTGATTTATACATATTTCTTTTTGTGTTTTTTCAAGAATTTACACGGATTTAACACTCAAAATATGGAATTTTGGGGAAATTTGGGGGATTTTCCTACATCTTAAAGAAGTAAAATTTGTGGTTTGAGCTATAATTTAGAGTTGGTTTTGGAGTCTAATCATATATTTGGACTCGTGGGGTTATGCGTAGTCGGGATCTATCACTTAACTCGGGTTTTAACCATGTGGGTTCGGAGTTGGCTTTTGTTGAAATTTTGGGAATTGGATAAAGATTGAAGCTTTATTATTTGGAATTAATTTCTATAGCATTGTTATGTTATTGAGTTGTTGTAGTTAGATTCGAGCCGGTTGGAGGTGATTTTTAAGGGAAAGTCGATTTTAGAGGGTTGGCTTGGGCTTGTTGAGGTAAGTATCTTTCCTAATCTTGTGTGAGTATATAACGCTTAAGATTTGACCTTATTTTTCTAATTGTAATGTATGTAAAGTGACATATATGCGAAGTGGTGAACGTATATGCGAGTGCTATGTGCGAAAATGATCGGATTCAGCTTTAGGCTTCTAGTATGCCTTAATTTGATTGTGTGCTCTATATGATACATGTGTAATCCTTTGTATGATTGTGTGATCTTATCCTTCCATGCTAGAGATTATGTTTTAGGATTATTATTTTCTAATTAGCCAAGATGGAATTTGTGGAAATATTTTACATTGATTTAGCCATAGTCATATTTTATATCTTGAGCACACATCTGCACTTTATTGTTATTATATCCTTGTGCACATTATTGATGACTTGTGAGTATATGTTTCTCTGATGCTAAATTGTTATCTTGGATTGTTCTGATTTTGGCATATGGACATGTTAAGCGGATTGGTTGGGTGTTGGCACGAGGTCTCTTTCGTGAGGATATTGTGATGTGATGATGTTGTGGCATGAGGCCTTAGCTGTATAATTTAACGATATTGTTGTTGATATGGAACGAGGTCATTGCCGTGCGGTTATTGTTAAGGCACGAGGTCAAGTCGGGTGACACGACCCGACTGGTCGTTTCGAGATACCAGACTTCATTTCCCTATTTGATGTTTCCTACTGGTGCATCCGAGGATTCATGACTTGCATGTGATTTGGTCCCAGAGAAGCTCGAGAGTGATTTTGGATAGTTGGTTCTTGTTGATACCCAATTTTGTCCTCATATTTTATAAAGTGCTTCATGTACTTCCAAAATATCATTTTGGACTATTACCCAACTTATAAGGGTCATTATAAGTAATTTCTACAATTTTTAAAGCTTTAAAATTGATTTCTTACCTTTTAATTATTCAAATATTTATTAATTATCTCTTCAAATTATTCTAGGACGATTTAATCATCCAAATTTATTATTTATACCCACATGCATGTTTTACTTCATTAATACAATTACATTTGTATTTTTATACTATTTACACATTATTTGCATTAGTAGCCTATACTTTACATATTAATTGCATTTATTATTTTATTTGGGTCAAATTAACTTTTTTTTTTGTTTTTACAATATTTAGTTATTATTTTTAAAATATTAAGTTGCATAAATAGTATATTTTAGTTATTATATTAATTTATTTTTCCCTTAATTTCTTTTATTTAAAATCTGGCCCAAACCAGGCCAATTTTCGGACCAGCTACCAGGCCCAGATCTCCCAAACCCTGGCCTAATCACCCCAGCCAAAATCAAATGACCCATTGTGACCAACCCGGTCGGAACCCGTTCAAATAACCCGCCCCTCTTCCCTTTTGATCCTGGTCGTTGATCTTAAATGATCAACGAGCTATAATACACCTACCCGCCTCCTTATATCCCCATAACCCAAACCTTAACCCAATTTCCACCCCCCAGATGCCCTCATACGCTCTCAACTTCGTCCTCTTCTCTGTAAAACCTTAGCAGCTGCCCAACCCAATGTTTGGACGTGGCCCCGAGGGGCTCGGGTGAGTTTCGGACCTTTTCGAAATTGGTTGCATTGCTGGTTTTTTGTTGTTATCTAGTGCCTCTAGTGGTCTTCGCGATTGTGAAGTGTGTTTTGGTCCTCTGGTGGTTTGAGTCATTTTATCACATTTTGAGTTGGGGAGCTCGGATTTGGGCTACTTCAGAGATAATTTTCACCACAGGGATTGGGGTAAGTATTTCCTACTCGGTTTTAATTATATTCCATGATTCCATCTTCGATTTTGGAATTTGATTGATGATCTAAAAAGAAAAATTGGGGTTTTGGTCTAAATTTTCCTAAAGTGATTAATTGAGTTTTGATCATCGATTAAGAGTTAGATTTGAATAAAGTTAGTATGGTTGGACTCGTATTCGAATGAGTTGTCATAATTTTTGAGTTTTGACGAGTTCCAAGGTATGGGCTCGGGTTTGATTTTTTGGTTGACTTTGAGTATTGGATTAATGATTCGCCATCTAATGTTTGGGTTAGTTTTCTTTGGTATTATTTGATGTTTTGAGTTTCTTTTGACTAGTTTCGAGTCGTTTGAATGTTGATACGTGCGGGATGGCATTTCTCGAATATTGTTTGGCTTGCTCGGTATTTGTTTTGGCTTGTTTGAGGTAAGTAACATATCTAAACTTGGATTTGAGGGTAGTTAATCCTTGGAAATATGTTATATAAGATGTATAAGGGTGACACACATGCTAGGTGACAGGCGTGTGGGCATGCACCGGCATAATCATGATTCAAGTTGACTTTTAGACTATTGCCGGACGTGTTTTGCTGTTATATCTTGTTATATCCGTGTTATTTTCACTTGTTTCTTTATCCGAGCTGCGATTCATATTAGAAATCATGTTTAGGCTATGTGATTATATGGTTAAGACCTATTGAGATTAGTTCTATTGTTTTGGGCTATCTAATTTAACTGTAATTATACAGTCAGTCGTGATTTTGCATATCGTATCTCAGTCTCTATTCATTGTTCGTCGTTACATCATACGTTGCTATTATTTTTCATATACAGCACCGTTTGGGATGAGTGATATGAGATTATGAGCCCATGAGACTTGAGTGGTTTATGACTGAGGTGGACCTACGAGGCACATTGAGAGAGTGTTATGTGAATCACATTGCATGCCACAACAAGCCATATTAGCTTTCTATTAGAGCTTGGGCAGGATGCTCCCCTCTAGAGTCTGACATACCAAGAGTGACTGCTGGCACAATGATATATATACACATGCTTTGGTGAGGGGCTTTTGAGCCAGGTACCCATACAATGTTGAATGATTATGTGTGTGTGATAGAGTGGGGGCATTGAGCCAGGCATCTTGAGTGGGCTGGGAGTGAGGGTACTTGATGATATCCCCGTGAAACCATTTATGACATGTATATTTGACATGTAGCAATAAATATATATTTTTCTCATGCTAGATATTATATAACATTTTATTACTTGACATGTATATTGACATATGAACACACTGATGTACTTCCTCATGCTATTTGTCGCGCCCCCTTTTTTCCCTTTTGCGGGGAAGTGCGGGTTTCGATATTCATGGGGGGAACAACTCGCTTCCTTTTGGGAATTTGGGTATTTGAAGAGTCGCCACCTAACGTATTATGGTGCGTTAGAGCACCTAGAGTAATTAGCTCTTGTGACTAGTTTGCATTACTAGAGATTAGGGTAAGGGCTCGAAATAACCTTGAGGGGAAGGTGTTAGGCACCCCTCGCGGTCCACAATGGTGGGTCCCGATCGAACTTAAACTATATGAATTAGTCAATTATCAAATAAGCAAGTATTTGCAGATAAAGTAGCTTTCCCCTGCATATATGATCAAGGAAGTTCAGATAATGAAGGTAAAGGGATTTGGACCGCTTATGTATGTAAAGGAGGTTCAGGGAATTTAAACACTTATGGAAATTGGGAAAGAGGAGTCCTAGGTTGGTTAGCCTACAGGATCCTACCCATGCAATGCCCGATAATCACTCCTCAATGAGGGGCTACACGTGATATTAGCGTGCGGGTCATCATATTCTTACTATCCAATTCCCTCTCCTTGGTCATGGCCTAATGCATTCTAGCAACCTTAAGATATACCCTAGGCGTGCACTACCCGTCCCTTCCTTGTGGCCCTGAGGTATTTAGGACCTCTAATTTAGGTAGTTCTAGACTATCCTAAGGTACGTAAAGGAGAAAAATCTTGGCAACAACCAAAACAATTAGGACTGGACCAAAGATAGAACAATTAAAGGCTCAAGTTTTACCTTCACAAACTATGTAAACAAGTGCACGTCTTAAACACAATTTCAGATATTTAAGAGAAGCCCTAGAACAGGATATCTGGGTGAGCAGAGAATATGCAGTATTAAGTTAAGGCCAAAGTGTCAAAAACCTATTCAGTTTGCCTACTAACATTAGACCTGTTGAATATGAGCAGTCACAAATAACAAAGCGTAGTTTTATAGTTACAGGATTTTAGTCGCCCTACCGGCTTGCCTAGGCATGTAATAGTGATGTCCTATGAGCATGGTATATAATCATTAATTAGGAATGCAGGAAACCGGTAAACAATTTCAAAGCAGGAAATTTGGATCCTATAGGCATGCTTTCTAGTGATATTAATTAACACAATGTTGAAGACTATTAAAGAAACGAGTAGGTTAGTTAATTAAACTGATTCAGAACCTACATGTATGATTTCTAATTAACTGATTTTAGATCCTATAGGCATGATTTCTATCATTAAAGCTAATTTTTAGATCCTATAAGCATGATGTCTAGTCATGTAAAGTAAAGTAAGTAGAACTTATTTCAACCAGAGCAAATCCTATAGGCAGGTTGTCTAACATAACACATTTAAACCAAATAAACTCTATAGGCATGTTATCCAACAAAACATATTTGAACCAAAATGTACCTTATAGGCATGTTATCTCCCAAAACACATTTGAACCAAATGAACCCTATAGGCATGTTATCTAAGAAAAACCTAAATGAATCCTATAGGCATATTATCTACCCAACTTTACCCACAGTATACAGCTACCCTCCTTTTTCACTAGTCACCCTAATATTGTTTACAATTAATTATTACAGACCGAGGATTGAATAAATTACATAAATATAAATATACATTAAGCTATAAGGAGCCTTAAGTAGGCCCAAAGTAATTTCTGGTGTACCAAACCTTCAGTAGTCTCAAATGCCCAAAGTTTAATAGCCAATTTCATGTCTAGGTGTGTCAGAGTTCCCTAAGGACCTCAAAGATTCCGGGCAGTGCTCACACCCAGACATTCCTCAAATAAGGACTGATTTATGTGCAGTGTGGAAGTGTCAGCCCTGATATGCCAGAGTTCAGAGAGATCTCAGGGACCTCTAAGCAGTACACATACCAGAGGGGAAGAACTTAATAACCTAAGAATAAGTGAGAGTGCTTGACATGATTTGAAAGAGTTTGGTAAATAGTATAAAGAAAGGTCTTAGGAATGGAAAGATTTTCTGAAAATCAGTACTAATTTAGTGGTAAAACAGCAGTTGGAGAAGCATGGGAAACAATTTGCAATCAGAACACAAGTCATAGAACAAACCGCTTTAGAAAACACTTTGGTAAACAGTTTCCACACTAGGAAAGAGGGGTTGGGGACACATAGAATACACCTTGGTGGAACACATAAACAACATGGTACATAGAGTTCTCAAGGGGGTTCTACAGAACTAATAGGTTAGATATAATGTAAGTCATTGAAACATGAAGCAAAGATCACAGAAGAAACATGTTGAGGGCACATAAACAACATAACTAGAGTTGCACTGGAGAGACTAGATTACTTAGCAGAAGTAAGGTAGAATAGGCAAGAACTGAAATGGACATGCTAGGAAAGTATTAATAAGTGTAGGCGTGCTAATCACATACTTACAAAAAACAAAATTTTAGCATGCTAGATAAATAGTAGTCAGGCAAACAGGCTAGTCACATGTGGAATAAGACAGTGTAAGACATGTTAAACAAGATAGTAGACATGAAAGTAAAGTGGAGACATACTAATAACATATTTGAATAAGACAGTATTTGGCATGCTAGGTAAACAGTAAACAGAAGCAAGAATGAACTCAGATCTGATGAACTAAGGCAGTAAATAAACACATAGGTTTAGATTCTTAAAAATTAATCAGAAGCATACCAGTTAGAGAAAGAAAACACAAGATGTAAGACATGTGTTGTGAAATTTCCAGCCTTGGCTTGCAGCCAGCTAGACTAACAAAGATCACAAGTAGCAAAGAGAGCAGAGAGCTTTTTAGAGTGTAAAAGTAGTGGTTGATGAACTAATGTTCGTGTCCAGAAGTGAAAATAAAGGAGAGTATATATAGTAGTTAAGAGCAAGGAGAATAAGGTAAAGGAGATCAATCATTCAGCAAATTGAGGAAGCAACAGAATCAATTACACACAAATTAGGATAATTTTCCCTTAATTAAAGGTAATTACCCAATAGTAAAGGCAAAATATATTTAAGGAAAGAAGAATCGATTGAAACTTAAGCATATAATGTGTAATTGAGGGTAAATAATAGGGGTTTAATTAAGGAAATAATTAGTAAGAATCAACAAGTATCGCAGACAATTCAAATAAGACTAGAAACTAAATAAGGCTGTAAATAAAGGAATAGTCAAGACTCAACATGTAGGTTTTAACGAAACAAATTGGTAAATCAAGAATTCAAAACAACACTGATTTAAGGAGAAAATATAGGTTTACCATGAATAGACAAAATGAATATAGACACATAGAATGAGTCGAGAAGTCGAACCAAGAACCTTAGTAGAGGCACATTAGGATAAAGATCACAAGACATATAATTAAGATAACGAAAAATCACAGGAACCAAAGCATAGAACGAATTCGATGCACAAGTAACCCGGAAAAAATCAGAATCCAAACAAAAGGTCGCAAAATTGGGGTTTTAGCATAAACTAGTTAGGGTTGAAGCAAACTTTACGAAATCGGTTAAAAACACATAAGAATAGAAGATTGAATACTCAAAATTAGCAAAATGTTTTGAAGAAAGAAATTTTCGGGAAACTATAATTTAGGAAAATGGAAAACAACTCGAAAATTAGAAGTTTTTTGTAAAACTCATGTGAAATAGGTTCGATCCATCTCAGATCTTGCATAGATCTGAGAAGTTCAAAGGACGAATTTAGGGTTTCGAGAAAAACAACACAGAGATGAAGAAGTAGGCTTAGAAATCCATAGGTCTAAGGCGAAATAGGAAGATCTTATCGAAATCGAACTGGAACAGCCTGAAACAGGTAAAAAAGGGCCATAGGTGTAAGCGGACTGACCCTGGTCCCTGGAGGACCTTAGAGATGGCGATAAAAACATAGGAGAGGCCATGAGAGGTCTGATGGTGGTGAGAAGCCACCATGAACGGCAGCAGATGAGTGGCGATTAGGGTGAGTTAGGGTTAGGATTTGAGAGAATTTGAGAGGAGGAGAGGTACAAATGACGGCGGTGAGAGGAGAGGAAATGAGAGGTTTGAGGGGAGGTCATTAAGGTTTAATTTAGGTAAGGGGAGATCTGGACCGTTGATCAAAATGATCAACGGCCAGGATTTAACAAGAAATGGGTCGGGTTGATAAGGGGCTTGGGTTGGGTAGATTTTGGGCCTGGTTTAATTGAATTGTTGTCGAAATTGGGCTAGGTAATTAGTTAAATCCGAAAATAAGAGGGAATTTGTTAAATACCCAAAAAACAATTTTTAAAAATAACTAATAGGTTGTAAAAAATGATTTTCATGCCTGGAAATATTTAAAATAATTATTTAATATTTTAAAAATATAAAAATCTATTTTCTGATAAAATAATATAATAATGCATGCATAGGATATAATTGCAAAGTAATCGCAATTACCTCCTAAAAATATAAATGTGGCTATTTGTGCAATAATTGAAACTTATTACAAATCAAAATAATAAAATTAAGCCACAAAAATTATTATAAGACTATTTGTGATGCAATCAGTGATTGTTTTATAAAATAAATGCTGGGATAAATTAATTAAAATGTTTTAAATTGTAGAAATTGTATGAAAAATACTAGTTGATGCCAAATCATAGTTTTGAAAATATTTTGGGGAAAAATTGGGTATCAACAGCTGCCCCTCTTTACCCGAAAGGATTAAAGAGTTTTTAGGTAAAGAAATGATGGCCAATTTTGACCGAATGGGATGCTTTGAAAGATAGAGGCCGGATCTGGCCTTTGAGCTACCTAGAAATCTCTGGTTTTATAGGAATCATGCCATGTGTAGTTTTGGATCCAACAAAGGAATGTATCGATGAAGTCATTACAAAAACGGATACGAGATTTTGGAATGGACGTAGGAGTGGTTATAGTGAACAATCAAGTTTGAGATAGTTGAAGGAACTGGAGCGAGGTCGTTCCTGCTAGGATAACGGCTGCTTACTGGTCACCTGCAGATAAAGAGATGCTACAAACATGTATTTGTGCAAAACATTAAACATGATGCAGATTCCCTTTGGACCATGAAATTTGTCTTCGGACGGTTATGGATGACGTCCTCAGACCATGATGTCTTAGGCCATGAATTATTGAGTGAGGGATTTGCAAACCATGAAATGATGTTCTCAGGCCATGAAAATGGTGCCTCCGAACCATGACGCCTTTGAATAATGATATGCAAATTTGAGAGATCCTCAGGCCATGGCATGGTGTCTTCCGGCTATGAGGATGATGCCTTTTAGACTATGATGCCTTTGGATAGATTGTCAATATTTCAGCCTATGAGATGCAATAATATGATGTTAACAAGACAAGGCTTAGTCTTGTGAAATGAAGGGCAGAGCTTAGCCCGATCGAAAAGCAAATAGATAGTACCAGAAATGAATGATGTTTATGCAATTAGGGACAATGCTTAGTCCCATACGAATGTGGAGGCAGGGATTAGCCTCATGCAAGTATGGAGGCAGGGATTAGCCTCATGCAAATATGGAGGCAAGGATTAGCCTCATGCAAATATGGAGGCATGTATTAGCCTCATGCAAGTATGTAGGCAAGGATTAGACTCATGCAGATATGAAGGAAGGGATTAGCCTCATGCAAATATGGAGGCAGGGATTAGCCTCATGTAGATATGGAGGCAGGGATTAGCCTCATGCAAATATGGAGGCTGGGATTAGCCTCATGCAGGTGTGGAGGCAGGGATTAGCCTCATGCAGATATGGAAGCAGGGATTAGCCTCATGCGAGTATAGAGGCAGGGATTAGCCTCTGCGAGTATGGAGGCAGGTATTAGCCTAATGCAGATATGGAGGCAGGGATTAACCTCATACAAATATGCAGGGACAGTGCTTAGTTCCATGCAAAGAATGAGTAGCAAATAAGGGTAGCATATTTCTTAGCTGGAGATATATTCGGTGTTTGGCGGCCCGATTGATAGTGATCTTGTTACGTGTATATATTGTTACCATTACATCAGATGTGCCTGCGCTCAAAGAAAGATTGTAAGTTTTGTGAGCAGAGGTAGGTTCGTGCCTTTGTCCGCTGGCCTTGCTTTTCTCCGTTCCGTAGGTCTCGTTTGAGTTTTCCTGGGTAACACCTGATGGTTACAAAAATAAAGTTTTTGAAAATATGCAATTATTGATAAAAATAGAGTTATTTTAGAAACATATTGAAGTATCAAGTAGTTTTTTAGATGAACTAGTGACTATAATACATTTCAGAGACATTACAACTTTCCCATGTTAGAATTTTGAGGGTCCTCCTCAAAATTCTGCCCTAGTTTAGTGGATGATCCTTTGGCCGTTTACGAGTAACGAGACTTGTCGAACCTTCTTCAAAATTTTGAGAATCCTTCTCAAAATTCTGCCCCAGTTTCTTATCAATTTCTGACTTTCTGGCATGCGATGGTGTCGGCTGGACTTGCTCCGGAATTTTGAGGGTCCTCCTCAAAATTCTGCCACAGTTTCTGATCTTGGGGGAAATGAAAATTTTATTATGATATGACAGAACCCACATCGTTACCTATGTATCCTCTCTTAAAAGGGAATCAGGTCAAGCATAGTTCAATTACATCAGATGAGGAAATGTAAATAGCCTAAGCATAGTATCTCTTGACTGCGTCTGAATTGATTGGTTTTGGCCAAATTTCTCCGTCCATTTCTGCAAGTATGAGTGCTCCTCCTTTTAGCACCCTGTGGACTATATAAGGACCTTTCCAATTGGGAGAGAATTTCCCTTTGGCTTCATCTTGATGTGGGAAGATCTTCTTCATTACCAACTATCCTGGTGCAAATTGCCTTGGTTTGATCCTTTTGTTGAAATCACTAGACATTCTGTTCTGGTAAAGCTAACCGTGACATACTACGCTCATCCTTTTTCCATCTATTAGGGCCAATTGTTCATAGCGGCTCCTTATCCATTTGCATCACTAAGTTCAGCTTCCTGTATGATTTTTAACGAAGGAATCTCTACCTCGACTATGATGATAGCTTCGGTACCATAAACCAACATGTAAGGAGTTGCCCCGGTTGATGTGAGAACTATAGTACGTTATCCTAACAAAGCAAAGGGTAGTTTCTCGTGCCATTGCTTGTGGTTTTCTACCATCTTCCTTAGTATCCTCTTGATGTTTTAGTTGGCGGCTTCTACGGCTCCATTCATCTGAGGTCTATAGGTTGTGGAATTCTTGTGCTTGATTTTGAAAGTTTCACACATGGCTTTCATCAGATCACAATTGAGATTGGTAGCATTATCAGTAACAATGGACTCGGGAACTCCGAATCGGCAAACAATACGATCTTTGACAAAGTCTACGACGACTTTCTTGGTTACTACTTTGTAAGATGCAACCTTTACCTATTTTGTGAAGTAATCAATGGCTACCAGAATAAACTTGTGCCCGTTTGAAGCAGTGGGCTCAATCGAACCAATGACATCCATTCCCTAGGCGGCGAATGTCCAAGGTGATCATGTTATATTGAGCTCGTTTGGAGGCACTTTTATCATATCGGCGTGCACTTGACATTAGTAGCATTTGCAAACATACTGGACGCAATCTGTCTCCATGGTCATCCAAAAGTAACATGCCCTAAGTATCTTCTTGGCCAAGACAAAACCATTCATGTGCGAGCCGCAGGTCCCATCATGTATGTCCTCAAGTAGTTTAGAAGCTTCTTTTGTATCGACACATCTAGCAATCCTAAATCAGGAGTTCTTCTATACAAATTTCCTCCACTGTGGAAGAAGTGATTGGACAATCTCCGGAGTGTGCGTTTTTGAGTGTGGTTTGCATGCTCCGGATATTCTCCTTTCGCCAAATACTCCTTGATGTCATGGAACCATGGTTTTCTATCTGTTTCTTCTTCAACATGGGCACAATATACCGACCGATTATGAATTCTCACTAGGATAGGATGAATGAAATTCTTATCTGGATGTTGTATCATGGATGACAAAGTGGCCAATACATCGGAAAACTCATTCTGAATTCTAGGCACATGCCGGAACTCTATCTTCGTGAACCTCTTTCTTAATTCTTGTACATGGTACAGATATGGCAATATCTTGGAATTCTCGGTGGCCCACTCTCCTTGTACCTGGTGCACAAGCAAATATGAATTACTGATTACCAGTAACTCCTAAATATTCATGTTGATTGCCATGTTGAGTCCTGGTATGCAAGCTTCATATTCTGCCATGTTCTTGGTGTAGGGAAATCTGAGTTTAGCATATACCAGATAATGTTGACCCGTTTCTGATACCAAAACTACTCCAATGCCCACTCTTTTGAAATTTGCAGCTTCATCAAAGAACATCCTCCAACCATCGTATGCTTCGGTAATGTCCTCTCCTACGAATGACACTTCTTCATCAGGAAAATACATTTTTTGGGGTTCGTATTCTCCTCCCACCGGATTTTCAGCAAGATGGTCTGCCAATGCTTGTCCTTTGACCACCTTTGAGTTACGCAGATGATATCGAACTCACTTAATAGTATCTGCAATTTGGCTAACTTCTCGGTTGGCATAGGTTTCTGAAATATGTACTTCAAAGGGTCCATCTTGGATATGAGGTATGTAGTATAGGGACAGAAGTAATGCCTCAACTTCTGGGCCATCCAGGTCAAAGCACATCAGGTGCACTCTAGCAGAGAGTACCGTGCTTCATAAGGTGTGAACTTCTTACTCAAGTAGTATATGGCCTTCTCCTTTCTCCCTGTCTCATCATGTTGTCCAAGAACACATCCAAAGGCTCCATCCAACACAGATAGATAGAGTAGCAAAGGCCGTCCTGGTTCTGGCGGGACCAGAATGGGTGGTGTGGATAGGTACTCCTTGATTTTGTCGAAAGCTTTCTGACAATCCTCGGTCCAGCTTGTCTCGACATCTTTGTTCAGCATCTTGAAGATAGGTTCACATATAACTGTGGACTGTGCTATGAAGCGACTAATATAGTTGAGACGGCCTAGGAAGCTCATCACGTCCTTTTTGCTCCTAGGTGGCGGTAATTCCTAAATAGCCTTAACTTTAGATGGATCTAGCTCGATCTCTCGACGACTGACAATGAATCCTAGTAACTTTCCTATGAGAACCCCGAATGCGCACTTTGCGGGGTTCAGTTTCAAGTTATACCTCCTTAACCTGTCAAAGAACTTGCTCAAGTTCGTTATGTGATCCACGGACCTCTTGGATTTGATAATGATGTCGTCCACATACACCTCTATTTCTTTGTGTATCATATCATATAAGATGGTTGTCATGGCTCTCATGTAAGTATCCCCAACATTCTTTAGACCAAATGACATCATTTTGTAACAGTATACCCCCATGGTGTAATAAAAGCGGTTTTCTCTGTGTCTTCTTCATCCATCCAGATCTGATGATAACCTGCAAAGTGATCCACAAAGGATTGGAGTTCATGCTTGGTGCAATTATCGATCAGGATGTGTATGTTTGGCAGTTGAAAGTCATTTTTAGGACTTGCTCTGTTTAAATCCCGATAGTCAACACATACTCTGACTTTCCCTTCTTTCTTCGGAACTGGCACAATGTTGGCTAACCAGGTTGGGTACTCAACAACCCTGCGAACTTTGGCTTTGATCTGCTTAGTAATTTCCTCCTTGATTTTTAGGATCATATATGGTTTGAACTTTCTGAGTTTCTTCTTTACTGGCGGACACATGTGATTAGTAGGCAACTTGTAAGCCACTATGGACGTGCTCAAACCGGCCATGTCATCATATGACCATGCAAAAATGTCCTCATATTCCTTTAGAAAATGGGTGCATTCTTCTTTCTCTGTCGGCAATAAGTGAATGATGATGCAAGTCTCCTTGACGGTCTGGGCGTCCCCCAAATTTACTGCTTCGGTTTCATCTAGGTTGGACTTAGGCTTATTCTCAATGTTTTCAACTTCCTTGACAACTTCCTCAGGTATCTCATCTTCTTCATCCGAATCACTATTCTCATGTTGCATTGCCTCATTACATGTCACAGTCACCGACTCATCAGCAAAAGTAATAATAACACTGTAGAAAGAAAAAATGTGGAAGATAATAATGAATAATAAAGAGCAATGCATTTGATTAAAACTGAAGCATCCAAACAAGTACGGCTTGATGAATCGAACATTTATTTTGAAATGAGTAAGTCTGTAAAACAGAATTACTGAAAATCTTAAATGCCTAGAATGGCTATAGAAATAAAATGTGCCAAGCTACTTAGGGACTCGGCGAGCCTAGGATGGTGTGGCGGTCCAGTTCTTGAGAACAACTCCCTTCTCCACAGTCTGAATAGTGAGGCCTTTTTCCTCCTCCTCCTCAATTATTGCACTGCAGTCCATGTCTTCATCCTCCAAAAACAGATTCCTCAGCCCAACTAATGCTTCTTCTTCTGCAGTTCCCCATATCGTATCAGCCTGGTGAAAAACTTGATCCATATGTGGCACTGGTTGCTCAAGAGGGTAATACAGTCCACGCCATGGAGGCGACCAATCATTATACTCTTGCCACGTATACTGGTATCCGAGCCCGAAGTTAGTACCATAATGCTTTAGCTGTATCGGTTTAGTAATACCCTAGAGATTCTTCCCAAGCCCTTTGCCGGGTTCATACCCAGACCATACCAGTATGCTTTCTATTTTGCTACTCCACTATTTGTCTTTCTCAATAGCATTGACACATTCGATGTAATGATAGGTTTCCCCTTCTAACCTTCTTCTGTTTCCAATAACCGGGATAGTTTGACTGGTGTAAAAGGGGTTACTCCCATCTCCGTGAATGATCACCTCCTCAAGGTTAATCTCCCAATCGTAGCCCTTTGAGACCCATCGAAGGCTTTCACGTTCATGCTCCTTGCCCGTATTTCATGGAAACCTTTGCCCAGTCTTTTCAGAGTATCCAACAGACAAATATTAAGGCTTGAATCTCCATCAATCAAGACCCTGGAAATGAATTTATCTTCAAATTGCACTGTGATATGCAATGCTCTGTTGTGATTCAACCCTTCACGTGGTAGCTCATCTTCATGAAGATTATTTTATGACTTTCCAGTACCTTCCCTACCATATTACCATCTCTCCGCAGGTGATATTGTTGGGCACATAAGCTTCACTCAACCCCTTAATCAAACATTATTATGTGCCTCTGAATTTTGCAACAGTGACAGTATGGATATCTGAGTTGGGGTTTTGTTCAAATGATCAATGATGGAATATTCCTTTGCCTGTACTTTCCTCCAAAGGTCTCTGGTCCTGTTTCAATGATAGGTTTCTTAGTAGCGGCATCCTTACTTGGTCTTCCTAAGTGTTCAGGCATATAGATTCTCCTAGTCCTAGTCATTCCTTCCGCAGCATCGGATTCCTCCATCTTTGCCTTTTCTTTTCGCCTAGCCTCGACAACATAATCTCAGGGTATTACTTTTGAGTTGAAAGGAGGTGTGGTTGATACTATCACGATGAAAGGTGTGGCCACTTCCACTTCAAATGGAACAGGGGTGGCCGTAGGTGGAGCTACCTCTACCTCAAATGGAACTGATGTAGTTATCTCAACTTCGATCGGTGACTGAGTCTGTACTACAATGGGAGTAAGTGTGACTGTAGGTTTAAAGTCATCGCCTTCTCGAATAAGCCCAATTGACCGTTCAGGTTCCCATTCTTCATTCATCTCTATCACATGTATCCCGCTACCCCTATGATCCAGGAGAGGATTGTTGCGGATGTTGGGTGAAACTTCTTTTGCATGTATAACCTTGTAGTCAATTAACATCTGGATTTTATCTTTCAACGTTCAGCACTTGTCAATGGTGTGCCCTTTCATACCAAAATGGTATGCACAAGTTTTGTTTGGGTTAACCCATTGGGATGGTTTCTCTAATGCCACAACGGGAATTGGGGTGACGTAACCAGCGATTTCAACATTTCATACATCTGATTGATGGGTTCAGCAATGGCGGTATATTTTCTGGGTGTCTTGTAGTCAAAGTTTGGTTGTGGTCTTGTATAATTTTGGCAAGTTGGAGGTGAATGAAAATGAGATGGTTGGGAATTATAGGTATGATAGGCAGTGGCTGGTTGGGAATATCTGGGAGATGAAGGTTGATATGTGGGTGACGGTGCTTGGTATGTGGGAGGAGGTGTTTGATATGTGGGTGGAGGTATTTGATATGTGGGTGGAGGTGTTTGATATGCAAGTGGATATGTTTGATATGTAAGTGGAGATTTCGGGCTTTGAGCCACCATTACTATCCCAACGTCTCTTTTTTTCGATATGCCGCCTGATTGTAATGCCTTGTTTGTGGCCTGTAATGCCTCAAAGTTTGTCACCATCCGGCTCTTGATTCCTTCTTCGATTCTTTCTTCGAGTTTGATGATATCAGAGAATTTATTATTTTCAATAACCATCAATCTTTCATAATATTGTGGATCCTGTGCTCTGACATAGAACTTGTTCATCGGTTCCTTGTCCAAAGATCACCTGACTTTGGATGCTTCTGACCTCCAACGAGTAGCGTACTAGCGGAAAGTTTCGGTGGGCTTCTTCTTAAGGTTCTGAATATAGAAAACATCGGCTGCATTTTCTGTGTTGAACCTGAATCGGTCTATGAAATCAAACACCATACTCACCCAGTTGGACCATTTCTTAGGATCCTGGCTGATGTACCAAGACAAAGCATCTCCCGTAAGACTTCTCATAAAGAGCTTCATCCGGATCCTTTCATCCTTTCCGACCCCAACAAGCTTGTCACAATAATTCCTCAAATGAACCCTAGGATCACCTGTACCATCAAACATCTCAAACTTGAGAGGTTTGTAACCCTCTAGCAGTTCTACATCTGGATGTATGCATAAGTCTTCATAGTTCAAACCTTTTATTCGTTTGCCACCTTCGACACCTTGAACCCGGCTTGTTAACTTCTTGAGTTCTTCAGCCAAGTTTTTAATGATGAGGTCCTTCTCGGAGGATTCTGATGTATAGGAGGTTGGTTGGATAGAGTAAGGTACAATTTCTACGTATATAGGGTTGTTTTGGTGCGTGCCGGGTGCCTGGGTGTAATGGTGGTCATTGGTTTAGTTTTGAGGATCCGGAATAGGTTATGGTGTATTCCGGGGAGTGTGATATGTGGCGGTTGGTAGGTATTGAATTGGTTGATGGTGATGTTGTGGCGGAGTTGGTATTGGTAGGGGATTGAGATTTTGGGATAGGGTTGCGTATTGATGCAGTGCAGACGGGTTTTGTTGATGTTGGTTTGGTGTGTTTTGGGGAGGTGCTGGGTTCTTTGTGTTTTGTTGTTTGATGTCGGTGACATTCAGGGTGAGTGATAAGTTTGCCATGTTACGGACCTGCTCAAGCTCTCCCTGTAGCTCTAATATCTTTTGTTCCAACCTCAAGACTAGATCAATTGGTACCGGAGTACTCCAACCATCCGAAGTTTCTACGTTCTCAACATTCTCCTTTCGAATACCACTTAAGTCGTCCATTTTTGCTTTTCCTTTGCCTTTTGTATTACTTGGAAGAGGAGAAGGTGGAGGGCCTCTAGATCTGGTGTGATATGCTAATGATGCCAGTATGAGCGAACCAACCTTAGTGGATGGAAATAAAGAATAAGGAAAAACAAAAGGTAAACAAGTCAGTAAGGATTCTGAAATGTTTGCAATATTTAAACACATATTGCGGGAATGTAAATTCGTGTCCTGATTTTGGAACCTCGTTGTGGCAGAGGTAGGCCTAGCGACCAATAAATTTGGAGAAATTTAGTGCCAATAATTGCCTCATTTCATTAATGTAAAAGTAAACAAACCAAAACGAAACTAAATAAGATAATGTTGCTAATGGAACTTGGCCTTATTACATTTGAAAGGAAAGCAAGTAAATATAATCTACTTGATCCCAGAAGGACCCTCTCCAGACCGGATGCTGTTGTTGATCAACTCTCCAAACTCGCGCTGTAGGAATGCCCTTGCTAGATGCCCTCCATTTCCTTCAGTGTTCTGGCAGTTGGTGACCCTCTTACTCATCTTCCCCTCCAATTCCATCAAGCTGTACTCCAGATATTCCAGAGCCTAGCTAGATTTGACAGCTTTTTCCTTCCACTCGTTAATCATCTCCATGTCAGCTTTATGCTGCGCCACAACTTCAGGATCTCAAACACTTTTCCATACCTTGTTGTACTTCACCTCTGCTTTAGCAACCTCATCTATGACCCTATTTCCTGGCCCAGCCTTTGGCTCAAAGACCCCAGCTATGTTGTCTTCCAACCACGAAGGGTAAGGTATGAGTGGCCCATATAATATGGTCTGGCTCGATAGTATCCTTCTCCACAATAATATTCAAAGTCCACATATGTTGTGATTCATTCTTATACGAGATGGCATCACCTTGGAAATCGGCTCTGAAGTGACACATCTTAGCGACCCGTGGTATGATCTGTTTCCTGCCTACTTGTCTCATAACCCTGAGAGGAGTGTAAGTATATATGCCCCTTAAACTAATCAACACCAAGTGTGGAAAATCTCTGGATCTGATGATGAACTCATCAGTAGGGAACCACTCGAACATCCACTGGACCTGATCCTCGGTCAAATTTTCGAAAAACTGTACCCATCCCACAGCGTCCTCTGGTTGAGCAAACATGTCTAGAATATAGTTCATTCTTTTGGGATGATGGAAGGCTAAGTGATCAATCCACGGCCTTCGCGGATATTCTTGACGGTATTGTCCCTTTTGGAGATGTTCCAACAACCAGATTTGTAAAAGAAAGTTGCAATCCTCGAAGAACCTGAACCCCTTTTGACATTGCTCCAAAACCCAGTACATGTCTTCCATGATCATAGGGACGATAATGTATGTCTCCCCCTCGATCCCATCCATCAGAGTTTTGGTCACCATGGCCAGCCTAGTATGGATTTTATCCCCTTATATTGGGAATACCAGCATGCCCAAGAAACACATAATAAACACGAAGACCATGCGATCGACCCAACCCAAAGAAGTGATTGATAACTCATCATCAAAAATACGGTAAGAGCTACTGTGACCGTATTTTTCATAAAGGAAATCAAAAGGTATGTAGGAGTCCTTCAAGCATTTCAAGTTGTCATTTTTCTTCAGTCCCATCATCTTAAGGAACCCTCTGGTGGTACAATTTTCAGGTGCTAACAGATTAGGGCTATCCCAAGGCAACCCACCAAATCCTTCTGTTTCTTCTAGAAGAGGAGTCATTTCTATGTTCCCAAAACGGAACACAGCCCTTTCCTTGTCCCAAAATATAGTTGCAGCCTCGATCAACATTTTGGTGGGCTGAAGATCCAATAAAAAAGGCAAGTTTTCTAAGACTCGTTTCACATGGTTTTGGTCACATGAAGGAAGATCCCTCCACCAATATAGCAAAAGTGAGGGTATGCTACCGACCATTCCAAATCTGGGGACTTCGTGCCTTATTTTCTGTAAAACAAAAGAGAGTTAGGCCCTTTGTCCCTCAAAGTTCGTCTATTTATACAGTAATGATTAGCATATTGACACTTATTTCTCCAAATTAATGCACATAATCGTGGTTACTGTTGATACCCAATTTTTTCCAAAATATTTTCAAAATTATGCCTTGGCATCAATTAGTATTTTTCACACAATTTCTGCATTTTAAAAATATTTTTATCAATTTATCCCAGCATTTTATTTACAAAACAATCATTGATTGCATCACAAATATTTTTTATAATAATTTTGTGGCTTGATTTTTTCATTTTCATTTGTACAAAGTTTCAATTATTACACAAATAGCCACATTTATATTTTTAGGTTGCAATTGTAATTATTTTGCAATTATAGCCTATGCATCCATTATTACATTATGTTGCTAGAAAATAATATTTTATATTTTTAAAATATTAAGTAATTATTTTAAAAAATTTCTAGGCATGAAAATCATTTTTTACAACCTATTAGTTATTTTTAAAAATTGTTTTATCAATTAAATAGGGTATTTAACAAATGACACTCTTATTATTGGATTTAGCCTAATTACCTAGCCCAATTTAACCCCAATTCAATTAAACCATCCCAAATCTACCCAGCACAAACCTACAATGTCCAACCCGGCCCCAAATCTTTTCAATCTTGACCGTTGATCACAAAGATCAACGGCCACCATTACCCCTTTCCTTTTTAGTTCCAAACGACCCCCCTAAACCTGGCCATTCTCACTAAACAGCCGCCTTGAAACCCTCTCCTCTCCGTTCTCTCTGAGACCTAAACCTAAACCTAGCCGTCTCCACCTAAAATCAGCCCTAATACCTTAATCCCTGTCTGATCTATGGCTTACCATGGCTGTACGAGGCCTCTACTTATCTCCTATCTCCCGTAATCGCTCGATTGTGTGATTTCGTGGAAGGATTTCGAAGAGATCTTGTCCAAATCTCATTTTAAGCTCTTTTAAAGTTCGTCTATGGTCCGTGAATGATTTCTAGATTCATAGGCTAGATTCTCTTTACCCTTTCTCTTTTCTTCAAGAAAGCTAATGTTTGGACTTGAATCGGTTCAGATCTCCGTAGATCTGGAGTGATCCTGAGTTCATCGCTGATTTTCCTATAAAGTTCCCTTATTTCTTTACTGGTTAATCGATTTCTGAACATTTTTGTTTGTTTTCTTGTTGTTTGTTGGTCGAACCTCTGGGTATCTGAAGCATTTTCAAACTTCCATGGCTATTCTTTTGGGTTCTTTTACTTCTTTACTACTAACCGATTTCTAAATACTACGATACTTCAGGTTTTGACTTCTATGATTTCTGTTTGTTCGAATCTCTGTGTGTTGACATGCTTTCAAGTTTTTCTTCTTTAAGTGTTTTCAAATTAGAGTTTCGAATTATTTTCCGTCTAATTTCTCTGTGTTCTTAAAAGCTTTACTCAACCTATTTGTTTATGGGAATTGATACGTTCTTTCCAGAATTGTTGAGTGATTTGCTCCGTTAAAATTTGTGTGCATGATTCTTGGTTGTTTCCATGTTTATGACCTTAACTAATCGTTCTTGCCTTATTTGATCGCTGTATATTTACTAATTCTTTACATGATTCTTTCCTTAATTAAGCCCTTGACTATTTTATTCTGAAATTCTTTATTTTGGTTTGATTTGAATGCCTTTCCTTAATAAGGGTTTTGACTCTTACTTCTTTACTCAGTCTGATTGAACCTCTTGCCTTAATTAGTTTTTGTCATTACCGTTGGCTAATTTTCCTTAATTAAAGGAGAAAACTATGCTAAATCTTTGTGTGACTGATTCTAAAATCCCTTAATTGCTGATTATTGATTACTTTACATTATTTGCTCTACTCTTGAACTACTATATAAACTCTCTTTATTTTAACTTCTGACCCACGAACATTAGTTCATCAATTACTACTTTTACACTCTAAAAAATCTCTCTACTCTCTCTGCTCTCTCTGCTACTTGTAATCTTTGTTAGTCTAGCCGGCTGCAAGCTAAGGCTAGAAATTGCACAACATTTGCCTTACATCTTGTGTTTTCTTTCTATAACTGGTATGCTTCTGATTAAATTTTTAAGAATCTAACCTATGTGTTTATTTACTGCCTTAATTCATCAGACCTGAGTTCATTCCTACTTTTGTTTACTGCTTACCTAGCATGCCAAATGCTGCCTTATTCAAATATGTAATTAGCATGTCTCCACTTTACTTGCCTGTTTATTATCTTGTTTAACATGTCTTACACTATCTTATTCCACATGTGACTAGCCTGTTTGCCTGACTACTATTTATCTAGCATGCCTAGACCTTGTTTTGTAAGTGTGTGATTAACATGTCTACACTTGTTGATACTTGCCTAACATGTCCATTTAAGTTCTTGCCTGTCCTGCCTTACTCCTGCTATGTTATTTAGACTCTCCAGTGCAACTCTAGTAGTGTTGTTTATATGCCCTCAACATGTTTCTGCTGTGATCCTTGCTTCATGTTTCAATGACTTACATTATATCTAACCTATTAGTTCTGTAGACCCCCCTTGAGAACTCTATGCACCCTGTTGTTTATGTGCTCCACCAAGGTGTATTTTATGTGTCCTCAACCCCCTTTTCCTTGTGTGGAAACTGTTTGCTAAAGTGTTTTTCTAAAGCTGTTTGTTCTGTGACTTGTGTTTAGATTGCAAATTGTTTACCATACTTTTCTAACTATTGTTTTACCACTAACTTAGTACTGATTTTCAGAAAATATTTTCACTCCTAAGACCCTTATTTATACTGTTTACCAAACTCTTTCAAATCATGTCAAGCACTCTTACTTATTCTTAGATTATTAAGTTCTGCCCCTTTGGTATGTGTACCGCTTATAGGTCCCTGAGATCTCTCTAAACTATGGCATATCAGGGCTGGCACTTTCACATTGCATATAATCAGTCTTTATTTGAGGATACTCTGGGTGTGAGCACTGCCCGAGATCCTTGAGGTCCTTAGGGAACTCTGACACACATGGACATAAATTGGGCTATGAAATCTTGGGAATTTAAAACTAGTGAAGGCTTGGTACACCGGGATTTGCTTTGGGCCTACTTCAGGCTCACTATAGCTTAATTTCTATTCTATTTATGTATTTTTATTCAATCATTGGTTTGTAATAATAAATTGTAAACAAATATTGGGGTGACTAGTGAAAAGGGAGGGTAGCTGTATACTGTGGATAAAGTTGGGTAGATAACATGCCTATAGGTTTTACTTTGGTCCAAATGTGTTTTGTTAGATAACATGCCTATAGGATTCATTTTGGTTCAAGTGTGATTTGTTAGATAATATGCCTATAGGGTTTTGCTTTGGTTCAAATAAATTCTGTCTACTTTACTTTACATGATTAGACACCATGCCTATAAGATCTAAAATCAGTTTTAATTAGAAATCATGCTATAGGATCTAAAATAAATTTTAATTAGAAATCATGCCTATAAGATCTAAAATCAGTTTTAATTAGAAATCATGTCCATAGGATCTAAAATCAGCTGTAATTACAGAAATCATGCCTGTAGGTTCTGAATCAGTTTATTAATCATCATACCCGTTTCTTTAATAGTCCTCAAGTTGTGTTAGTTAATACCACTAGAAATCATGCCTATAGGATAAAACACTTCAAAAAATGTCTTCTTAGAATTGTGACTACATATACGCAGCAAGCCTTAGGCGGTTAAATAATTGTGAAACCAGTTCTGTTTATATGCGAAATTATCCAGGTTTACCAAGTTGTAAAACCAGTTAGGATCCTGCCATTTCCCTAAAAGACAAACACTGCATGTTCTGTTTTTGTGATGTTCATCTAGATATCATGTTCTTATGATTTCTGAACTTCTTTTGAAAATATGTGCTTTAGACGTGCTATTAGATTGTCTATATGCATGCAGAGTAAATATGAGCCTTCTAACTATTTGTCCCTATTTGCTTGTCCTACATGTTATTTGCCTATTGCGTAGATTTTTACCTTTTAAGAACCTTAGGTTGTCTAGAGCTGTCCAGATTTAGTGGTCCCAAATTCCTCCAAGACCATAAGGAAGGGACGGGTAGCAGCACGCTTAGAGGTCATAAATTAAACTTGCTTATATAAGCACTAATTAGAGGGTAATGGGTAGTAAAAGGATATGATGACTTTACGTTAATGTCACATGTAGCCCCTCATTGAGGAATGATTACCGGGCATTGCATGGGTATGATCCTGTAGGCTAATTAACCTAGGACGTTCCTTTCCCAATTCCATATGTGTTTAAATTTTATAAACTTCTTTTTCTTTACATATACATGTGCAAGTTGTTCAAACCTCTCTCTTGCTCCCATTACCTGAATCGTACATGTATTAGAATGTCAAAACATGCCTTTATTTGTAAATATGTGTTTACTTATTAAGATGACTAATTCACATAGTTTAAGTTTGGCCAGGACCCACCGTTGTGGACCGCGAGGGGTGCCTAACACCTTCCCCTCAAGGTTATTTCGAGCCCTTACCCTAATCTCTGGTAATGCAAACTAGTTACACGAGTTAATTATTCTAAGTGCCCTAATGCACCGTAATCTGTTAGGTGAAGACTCTTCAAAATACCCAATTCCCAAAAGGAAACAAGTTGTTCCCCCATGAATGTCGAAACCCGGACTTCCCTGACAAAAAGGGGCAAAAGGGGTGCACGACAGCATGGAGACTCTGTTGGGGATATTTTAGGCTCTTATCATAACGAACTTATTTTGTGAATTAGTACAAGAATGCTCTATCCCACGTACCCTTTCCCCTTATTTGAATTTAACTGTCTATTTCAAGCGTTTATGATTTCTTTATTTTCCAGAAATTGACTTGTCTATTTGTTTTTGTTTCTGCAACTGTCTTTCAATTATTTAAATACTGCATTTATTATTTCTCTTACGTGCAAATACTTGACAACATGCTATTTATTGCTACATAAATCATGTTCAACATCATATTCCACTCGTGCGTAATTAATCTTATAGCAACGCTTGATGAGTGTTTGCGCTTTTCCTATATATCACCTTTTAAATTCGGAAAGGTGTATTTGCGGTAAAACTAGTCGATCAGCGGTGCGTTCGACGGTTCCGTGCCTTTCCCCCTCAAGTTTTCCGCTTGAGGGTCCGAGTCTAGACCTCTATAGCAACCTTACTCTGATTAATTGTGCATGCATCATGGTCAAACCTAGCCGGGTTAATATGTTGTCCGCATAATAACCCTTTAAGACAAGCCTTGTCCAAAAGTCCATAGGATTTTTCATAATCCCAACGGACGTAACCACGATTATGTGCATTAATTTGGAGCTAATCATTACTGTATAAATAGACGAACCTGGAGGGGGAAAGGGCCTACCTCTCTTTTGTTTTGCAGAAAATGAGGCACGAGGTCCCCAGATTTGGTATAGTTGGTAGCATCCCCTTGCTTTTGCTACATTGGTGGAGGGATCTTTCTTCATGTGACCAAAACCATGTGAAACGAGTCTTAGAAAACTTGCCTTCTCTGTTGGATCTTCAGCCAAACAAAATGCTGATTGAGGCTACAACTATGTTTTGGGACAAAGAAAGAGCTGTCAAATCTAGCGAGAGGCTGGAATATCTGGAGTATATCTTGATGGAATTGGAGGGGAAGATAAGGAAGAGGGTCACCGACTGCCAGAACACTGGAAGAAATGAAGGAGGGCATTTGGACAGGGCATTCCTACTGCTGAACCTACGTGAGTTGGGAGAGTTAATAGACAACAGCATCCAGTCTAAAGAGGGTCCCTCTGCGATCAAGTAGAGTAGAATTACTTGCTTTCCTTTCAAATGTAATAAGGCTAAGTGCCATTAGTAACGTTATCTTATTTAGTTTCATTTTGATTTGTTTACTTTTACATTAATGAAATGAGGCTATTATTTTCACTAAATTTCTCCACATTTATTTGTCACTAGGCCTACCTCGGGCACAACGAGGTTCCAAATTAGGACGCAAATTTACATTCCCGCAATATGTGTTTAAATATTGTAAACATTTCAGAATCCTTACTGACTTGTTTACCTTTTGTTTTTATTTATTCTTTATTCCTATTTCATAAGGTTGGTTCGCTCATACTGGCATCATCAATATATCACACCAGATCTAGAGGCCTCCACCTCCTCCTCCTCCAAGTAATACAAAAGGCAAAGGAAAAGCAAAAATGTACGACTTAAGTGGTATTCGAAAGGAGAATGCTGAGAACGCAGAAACTTCAGACGGTCGGAGTACTCCGACACCAAATGATCTAGTCTTGAGGTTGGAACAAAAGATATTGGAGCTACAGGGAGAGCTTGAGCAGATCCACAACTTGGCAAACTTATCACTCACCCTGATTGTCCCCGATATCAACCAACAAAACACAAAGAACCGAGCACCTCCCTAAAACCCACCAAACAAACATCCGCAAAATCCTCCTACACCGCATCAATATGAAACCCCACCCTAAAATCTCAACCCTCTACCAATAACAACTCCGCCACAACAGCACCATCAACAAATTTAGTACCCACCAACCGCCACTTATCACACTCCCTAGAACACACCACAACCCAATCCTGATCATCAAAACTTAGCTAATGACCACTATTACACCCAGGCACCCGACACTCACCAAACAACCCTATATACGTAGAAACCGTACCTCACTCTATCCAACCAGCCTCCTATACACCAAAATCCTCCGAGAAGGACCTGCTCATTAAAAACATGGCTGGGGAAATCAAGAAGTTGAAGAGTTGAGTTCAAGATGTCGAAGGCGGCAAAGGAATAGAAGGTTTGAACTATGAAGACCTATGCATACAGCCAGATGTAGAACTGCTAGAGGGGTACAAACCTCCCAAATTCTAGATGTTTGATGGCACAGGTGGTCCCAGGGTTCATCTGAGGACCTATTGTGACAAGCTTGTTACAATCGGAAAGGATGAAAGTATCCTGATGAAGCTCTTTATGAGAAGTCTTATGGGAGATGCTTTGTCATGGTACATTAGCCAGGACCCTAAGAAATGGTCTAATTGCGTGAGTATGGCATCTGATTTCATGGACCGATTCGGGTTCAACACAAAAAATTCACCAGATGTTTTCTACATTCAGAACCTTAAAAAGAAGCCTACTGAGACTTTCCACGAGTATACTACTCGTTGGAGGCCGGAAGCAGCCAAGGTCAGACCATCTGTGGACGAGGAACAAATGAACAAGTTCTTCGTCAGAGCACATGATCCATAATATTATGAAAGGTTGATGGTTATTGAAAATCATAAATTCTCTGATATCATCAAAGTCGGAGAAAGAAACAAAGAAGGAATCAAGAGTGGGATGGTGAAAACTTTGAGGCATTACATGCCACAAACAAGGCATTACAATCAGGCGACATATCGAAGAAAAAAGACGTTGGGGCAGTAATGGTGGCTCAAGGCCCAAAATCTCCACTTACATATCAAACACCTCCACCCACATATCAAACACCTCCTCCCACATACCAAGCATCACCATCCACATATCAACCTTTATCTCCCAGATATTCCTAACTAGCCACTGCTTATCATACCTATAATTCCCAGCCATCTCATTTCCAGTCACCTCCAACTCACCAAAACTTTCCAAGACCACGACCCAATTTTGACCGCAAGCCACCCAGATAGTACACTACTATTTCTAAACCCATCGACCAACTGTATGAAAGGTTGAAAGTCGTTGGTTACGTCACCCCAATTCCCGCTGTGGCATTGGAGAATCCATCTAAATGGGTTAACCCAAACAAAAGCTATGCATACCATTCTGGTATGAAAGGGCACACTATTGACGAGTGTCGAACGTTGAAAGATAAAATCCAGATGTTGATTGACAACAAGGTTATACAGGCGAAAGAAGCTACACCCAATGTCCGCAACAATCTTCTCCCGGATCATAGGGGTGGCAGGATACATATGATAGAGATGGATGAAGAATGGGATCCTGAGGGGTCAATCAGGCTTATTCGAGAAAGAGATGACTTTAAACCTGCAGTCACACTTACTCCCATTGTAGTACAGACTCAATCATCGATCAAAATTGAGATAACTGCATCAGTTCCATTTGAAGTAGAGGTAGCTCCACCTGCGGCCACCCCTGTTCCATTTGAAGTGGAAGTGGCCACACATTTCACGGTGACAGTATCAACCACACCTCCTTTCAACTCAAAACAATACCCTGGGATTATGTTGCCGAAGCTAGGCAAAAAAGAAAGGCAAAGATTGAGGAATCCGATGCTGCGCAAGGAATGACTAGGACTGGGAGAATCTATACACCTAAACACTAGGGAGGACCAAGTAAGGATGCCGCTACCAAGAAGTCTGTCATTGAAATAGGGCCAGATGACCTTTGGAGGAAAGTAAAAATAAGGGAATACTCCGTCATCAATCATTTGAACAAAACCCCAACTCAGATATCCATACTGTCGCTGTTGCAAAATTTAGAGACACACAAGAATGCCTTGATGAAAGTGTTGAGTGAAGCTTATGTACCCAACAATATCACCTGCAGAGAGATGGGCAATGTGGTAGGGCAGGTGCTGGAAAGTCATAAGATAATCGTCCACGAAGATGAGCTACCACTTGAGGGGTTGAATTACAACCGATCATTGCATATCACAGTGCAATTTGAGGACAAATTCATTGCTAGGGTCTTTATTGATGGGGGTTCGAGCCTCAACATTGTCCGTTGGACACTCTAAAAAGATTGCGCAAAGGATACCATAAAATACGGGTAAAGAACATGAATGTGAAAGCCTTCGCTGGGTCTCAAAGGGCCATGATTGGGAAGATTAATCTTTGTCAACAGATGGGCCAACTTGGTTCGACATTAAATATCAAGTGCTCGACATATCAGCCTCATACAATCTTCTGTTGGGCCGACCATGGATACATGCCGCTAGGGCTGTGGCTTCCATACTACATCAAGCCGTGAAATTCAAATGGAACCATCAGGAGGTGATCATTCACGGAGAAGGGAGTAACCCCATTTACACTAGTCAAACCATCCCCGTTATTGGAAATAGAAGAAGGCTAGGAGGGTAAACCTACCATCATATCGAACGTGTCAATGCCGTCGAGAAAGACATATGGTGGAGTAGCAAAATAGAAAGCATACTGGCATGGTCTGGGTATGAACACGACAAAGGGCTTGGGAAGAATCTCTAGGGTATTACTAAACCGATACAACTAAAGTGTCACGGTACTACCTTCGAGCTCGGATACCAGTATACATGGCAAGAGTATAATGATTGGTCTCCTCCATGGCGCGGACCATATTACCCTCTCGATCAACCAGTGCCACATCTGGATCAAGCTTTTCACCAGGCTGATACAATATGGGGAACTGCAGGAGAAGAAGCATTAGCTGGGCTGAGGAATCTATTTTTAGAGGATGAAGACATGGACTGTAGTGCAATAATTGAAGAGGAGGAGAAAAAAAGCCTCACTATTCAGACTGCGGAGAAGGGAGTTATCCTCAGGAACTGGACCGCCACACCATCCCGAGCCCGCCAAGTCCTTGGGTAGCTTGGCAGATTTTATTCCTATAGTCATTCTAGGAATTTAAGATTTTCAGTAATTTTATTTTTTTAAGACTCACTTGTTTCAAAATAAATGCTCGATTCATCGAGCTGTACTCGTTTGGATGTTTTAAGTCTTAATCAAATGCATTTATCTTTATTATTTATTATTAACTTCCATATTTTTTCTTTCTACAGCGTTATTGTTACATTTCCTGATGAACCGGTGACTGTGATATGTAATGAGGCAATGCAACATCAGGACATTGATTTAGGTGAAGAAGATGAGATACCCGAGGAAGTTGTCAGGGATGTTGAAAACTTTGAGAATAAGCCTAAGTCCAACCTAGACGAAACTGAAGCAGTAAATTTGGGAACACCGAGACCATCAAGGAAACTCGTATCAACATTCACTTATCGCAGACAAAGAAAGAGTAATACATCTATTTTCTAAAGGAATATGAGGAAATTTTTGCATGGTCATATGATGACATGACCGGTTTGAGCACGCCCATAGTGGCTCACAAGCTGTCTACTAATCCCATATGTTCGTCAGTGAAGCAGAAACTCAGAAAGTTCAAACAAGATATGAGCCTGAAAATCAAGGAGGAAGTTACTAAGCAGATCAAAGCCAAAGTTCTCAGGGTTATTGAGTACCCAACCTGGTTAGCCAACATTGTGCCAGTTCCAAAGAAAGATGGGAAAGTCAAAGTATGTGTTAACTATCAGGATTTAAATAGAGCAAGTACCAAGGATGATTTTCCACTGGCAAATATACACATCCTGATCGAAAATTGTGCCAAGCATGAACTCCAATCCTTTGTAGATTACTTAGCAGGTTATCACCAGATCTGGATGGATGAAGAAGACGTAGAGAAAACTACTTTTATTACACCATGGGAGGTATACTGTTACAAAATGATGCCATTTGGTATAAAGAATGCTGGGGCTACTTACATGAGGGCCATGACAACCATCTTCTATAATATGATACACAAAGAAATAGAGGTGTATGTGGACGGCGTCATTATCAAATCTAAGAGGGCCGCGGATCACATAGTAGACTTGAGAAAGTTCTTTGACAGATTAAGGAGGTACAACTTGAAACTGAACCCCACAAAGTGTGTATTCGGGGTTCCCGTAGGAAAGTTACTGGGATTCATTATCAGTCATCGAGGGATCGAGCTGGATCCATCTAAAGTCAAAGCTATTTAGGAGTTACCGCCACCTAGGCGCAAAAAGAGGTGATGAGCTTCCTAGAAAGTCTCACCTATATCAGTCGCTTCATAGCACAATCCACAGTCATATGTGAACCCATCTTCAAGATGCTAAGGAAAGATGCCGAAACAAGCTGGACCGATGATTGTCAGAAAGCTTTCGACAAAATCAAGGAGTAGCTGTCCACACCGCCAGTTTTGGTCTCGCCAGAGCTGGGGTGACCTTTGCTACTCTATCTATCTATATTGGATGGAGCCTTCAGATGTGTTCTGGGACAACATGACCTGACAGAGAGAAAGGAGCAAGCCATATATTACTTGAGTAAGAAGTTCACACCTTTCGAAGTACGATACTCTTTGCTAGAGCACTTTCTGTGCTTTGACTTGGACAACCCAGAAGTTGAGGCATTACTTCTGTGCCTATGCTACATACCTCATATCCAGGATAGACCCTTTGAAGTACATATTTCAGAAACCCATACCAACCGGGAAGTTAGCCAAATGGCAGATACTGTTAAGTGAGTTTGATATCGTCTACGTAACTTAAAAGGCGGTCAAAGGACAAGCATTGGCATACCATCTTGCTGAAAATCCGGTGGGAGGAGAATACGAACCCCTAAAAATGTATTTTCCTGATGAAGAAGTGTCGTTCGTAGGAGAGGACATTACCGAAGCATACGACGGTTGGAGGATGTTTTTTGACGGAGCTGCAAATTTCAAAGGAGTGGGCATTGGAGTAGTTTTGGTATCAGAAATGGGTCAACATTATCTGGTATATGCTAAACTCAGATTTCCCTGCACCAACAATATGGCAGAATATGAAGCTTGCATACTAGGACTCAACATGGCAATCGACATAAATATTCAGTAGCTGTTGGTAATCGGTGATTCAGATTTGCTTGTGCACCAGGTACAAAGAGAGTGGGCCCCCAAGAATTCCAAGATATTGCCATATCTGCACCATGTACAGGAATTGAGAAAAAGGCTCACGAAGATAGAGTTTCAGCATGTTCCTAGAATTCAGAATGAGTTTGCCGATGCTTTGGCCACTTTGTCATCCATGATACAACATCCAGATAAGAATTTCATTGATCCCATCCCAGTGAGAATCCATAATCAACCGGCTTACTGTGCTCATGTTGAGGAAGAGACAGATGGAAAGCCTTGGTTCCGTGACTTCAAGGAGTATTTGGCAAAAAGGGAATATCCGAAGCATGCAAACTACATTCAGAAACGTACACTCCAGAGATTGTCCAATCACTTCTTCCACAACGGAGGAAATTTGTATAGAAGAACTCCTGATTTGGGATTGCTAAGATGTGTTGATGCAAAAGAGGCTTCTAAACTACTTGAGGAGATATATGCTGGGACCTGCGGCCCGCATATGAATGGTTTTGTCTTGGACAAGAAGATACTTATGGCCGGTTACTTCTGGAAGACCATGGAGATAGATTGCGTCCAGTATGTCTGCAAATGCTACCAATATAAAGTGCACGCCGATATGAAAATGCCGTCAAATGAGCTCAATGCAACAAGCTCACCTTGGCCATTCGCCGCTTGGGGAATGTATGTCATTGGTCCGATTGATCCCACTACTTCAAATGGGCACATGTTTATTCTGGTAGCCATTGATTACTTCACAAAATGGGTAGAGGCCGCATCTTACAAAGCTATAACCAAGAAAGTTATCGCATACTTTGTCAAAGATCGTATTGTTTGTCGATTCGGAGTTCCCGAGTCCATTGTTACTGATAATACTACCAATCTCAACAGTGATCTCATGAAAGCCATGTGTGAAACTTTCAAAATCAAGCACAAGAATTCCACAGCCTATAGACCTCAGATGAATGAAGCCGTAGAATTCGCCAACAAAAACATCAATAAGATACTAAGGAAAATGGTAAAAAACCACAAACAATGGCACGAGAAGCTACCCTTTGCTTTGTTGGGATACCGCACCACAGTTCGTACATCAACCGGGGCAACTCCTTATATGCTGGTTTATGGTACCGAAGCTGTCATCCCAGCCAAGGTAGAGATTCCTTCTTTAAAAATCATACAGGAAGCTGAACTCAGCGATGCAGAATGGATAAGGAGCCGCTATAAACAATTGACCCTTAGAGATGGAAAAAGGATGAACACAGTATGTCACGGTTAGCTTTACCAGAACAGAATGTTTGGAGTTTTCAACAAAAGGGTCAAACCAAGACAGTTCGTACCAGGACAGTAGGTACTGAAAAAGGTCTTCCCACATCAAAATGAAGCCAAAGGGAAATTCTCTCCCAACTGGAAAGGTCCTTAATTGTTCACAGGGTGTTAACAGGAGGAGCGCTCATACTTGCAGAAATGGACGGAGAAGTATGTCCAAACCAATGAATTCAGACGCAGTCAAGAGATACTATGCTTAGACTATTTACATTTCTTCATCTGATGTAATTGAACTGCTTGACCTGATTCCCATTTAAGAGGGGATACGTAGGTAGCCTTATGGGTTCAGTCATATCATAATAAAATTTCCATTTTCCCCAAGATCAGAAACTGGGGCAAAAGTTTGAGGAGGACCCTCAAAATTCTGGAGCAAGTCTAGCCGATGCCATCGCATGCCAGAAAGTCAGAAATTGGTTAAGAAATTGGGGTAGAATTTTGAGATGGGATCTCAAAATTTCGAGGAAGGGTCGACAAGTCTCAAAATCGTCCACTAAACTGGGGCAGAAATTTGAGGAGGACCCTCAAAATTCTAACATGGAAAAGCTGCAATGTCTCTGAAATGTGTTACAATCACTAGTTCATCTAAAAACTACTTCATACTTCAATATGTTTCTAAAACAACTCTATTTGTTTATATCAATAATTGCATATTTTTGAATACTCTATTTTTTCATAGCAGTCAGGTGTTACCTAGGGAAACTCAAATGAGGCCTCTAGAAGGGAACAACGCAAGGCTAGCTGACAGAAGCACGAACCAACCTCCCCTCACAAAACTTACAATTTTTCTTTGAACGCAGACACATCTGACATAGCGATAGTATCCGCAAATATATACATGTAACAAGATCACTATTAATCGGGCCATCAAACACCGAATATATCTCCAGCTAAGAAATATACTACTCTTATTTGATACTCTCTCTTTGCATGGGACTAAGCCATGTCCCGCATACTTGCATGAGGCTAATCCTTGCCTCCATACCTCCATGAGGCTAATCCCTGCCTCCATATCTGCATTAGGCTAATCCATGCATCCATACTCTCATGGAGCTAATCCCTGCCTCCATACTCGCATGAGGCTAATCCCTGCCTCCATATATGCATGCAGCTAATCCTTGCCTCCATACTTCTACGAGGATAATCCTTGCCTCCACACCTGCATGAGGCTAGTCCTTGCCTCCATATCTGCATGAGGCTAATCCTTTCCTCCATGAGGCTAATCCCTGCCTCTATACTCGCATGAGGCTAATCCCTACCTCCATATCTGCATGAGGCTAATCCCTGCCTCCATATTTGCATGAGGCTAATCCCTGCCTCCATACCCGCATGAGGCTAATCCCTGCCTCCATACCCACATGAGGCTAATCCCTGCCTCCATACCCGCATGAGGCTAATCCTTGCATCCATACCCGCATGAGGCTAATCCCTGCCTCCATACTCGCATGAGGCTAATCCCTGCCTCCACATTTGCATGAGTCTAATCCCTGCCTCCACATTCGCAAGCATTGTCCCTCCTTGCATAAATATCATTTTATTTCGGTACTATCTATTTGCTTTTCGATCGGGCTAAGCTCTGCCCTTCATTTCACAAGACTAAGCCTTATCTTGTTGACATCATATTATTGTATCTCATGGGCTGAAATATCACTAATCTATCCAAAGGTGTCATAGTCTAAAGACGTCATAGTCTAAAGGCATCATTCTCAAAGCCGGAAGACACCATGCCATGGCTTGAGGATCTCTCAAATTTGCATATCATAATTCAAAGGTGTCATGGTTCAGAGGAATCATCCTCATGGCCCGAGAACATCATTTCATGGCCTGCGAATCTCTTATCCCACAATTCATGGCCCAGGACATCATAGTCTAAGGATGTCTTCCTTAACCGTCCGAAGACAACTTTCATAGTATATGTAGGCAGCTCAAAGATCAGAGTCCGGCCTCTATCTTTCAAAACATCCCATTCGGTCAAAATTGGCCATCATTTCTTTACCCGAAAACTCTTTCATCCTTTCCGTGTAAAGAGGGGCTGCTGTTGTTACCCAATATTTCCCAAAATATTTTCAAAACTATGCCTTGGCTTGAATTAGTATTTTTCACACAATTTGTGCATTTTAAAAATATTTTTATCAATTTATCCCATCATTTTATTTATAAAACATTCATTGATTGCATCACAAATATTTTTTATAATAATTTTGTGACTTGATTTTATCATTTGCATTTGTACTAAGTTTCAACTATTGCACAAAAATCCACATTTGTATTTTTAGGTTGCAATTGTAGTTACTTTGCAATTATAGCCTATGCAAGCATTATTACATTATGTTGCTAGAAAATAGCCTTTTATATTTTTAAAATATTAAGTAATTATTTTAAAATATTTCCAGGCATGGAAATTATTTTTTATAACCTATTAGTTATTTGTAAAAATTGTTTTATCAATTAAATAGGGTATTTAACAAATGGCCCTCTTATTTTCGGATTTAGCCTAATTACCTAGCCCAATTTAACCCCAATTTAATTAAACCAGCCCAAATCTACCCAGACCAAACGTATAATGTCCAACCCGGCCCCAAATCCTTTCAATCTTGGCCGTTGATCATAAAGATCAACGACTACCATTACCCCTTCCCCTTTTTAGTTCCAAACGACCCCCCAAACCTGGCCATTCTCACCAAATAGCCCCCCTGAAACCCTCTCCTCTCCATTCTATCTGAGACCTAAACCTAAACCTAGCCGCCGCCACCCAAAACAGCCTTAATACCTTAATCCCTGTCCGATCTATGGCTTACCTTGGAAGTACGAGGCCTCTACTTGTCTCCTATCTCCCTTGGTCGCTCGATTGTGTGATTTCATGGAAGGATTTTGAAGAGATCTGGTCCAGATCTCATTTTAAGCTCTTCTAAAGTCCGTCTATGGTCCGTGAATGATTTCTATCAAAGTATCACGGTTCAAATCATTGATTTAAAGGCCAGATTCTCTTTACCCTTTCTCTTTTCTTCAAGAAAGCTAATGTTTGGACTTGAATAGGTTCAGATCTCCATAGATCTAGAGAAATCCTAAGTTCATCGCTGATTTTCCTAAAAAGTTCCCTTATTTCTTTACTGGTTAATCGATTTCTGAACATTTTTGTTTGTTTTCTTGTTGTTTGTTGGTCGAACCTCTCGGTATCTGAAGTATTTTCAAACTTCCATGGCTATTCTTTTGGGTTCTTTTACTTCTTTACTACTAACCGATTTTTAAGCACTACGATACTTCAGGTTTTGGCTTCTATGATTTATGTTTGTTCGAATCTCTGTGTGTTGACATGCTTTCAAGTTTTTCTTCTTTAAGTGTTTTCAAATTAGGGTTTCGAATTATTTTCTGTCTAATTTCTCCGTGTTCCTAAAAGCTTTACTCAACCTATTTGTTTATGGGAATTGATACGTTCTTTCTAGAATTGCTGAGTGATTTGCTTCGTTAAAATTCGTGTGCATGATTCTTGGTTGTTTCCATGTTTATAACCTTAACTAATCGTTCTTGCCTTATTTGACCGCTGTATATTTATTGATTCTTTACATGATTCTTTCCTTAATTAAGCCCTTGACTATTTTATTATGAAGTTCTCTATTTTGGTTTGATTTGAATTCCTTGTCTTAATTAGTTCCTGTCATTCCCGTTGGCTAATTTTCCTTAATTAAAGGAGAAGACTATGCTGAATCTTTGTGTGATTGATTCTGAAATCCCTTAATTGCTGATTATTGATTACTTTACCTTATTTGCATTAATCTTGAACTACTATATAAACTCTCTTTATTTTAACTTGTGACCCACGAACATTAGTTCATCAACCACTACTTTTACGCTCTAAAAAATCTCTCTGCTCTCTCTGCTACATGTGATCTTTGTTAGTCTAGCCGGCTGCAAGCCAAGGCAAGAAATTGCACAACATCTGCCTTACATCTTGTGTTTTCTTTCTCTAACTGGTATGCTTCTGAATAAATTTTTAAGAATCTAAACCTATGCGTTTATTTACTACCTTAGTTCATCATACCTAAGTTGATTCCTGCTTTTGTTTACTGCTTACCTAGCATGCCAAATACTGCCTTTTTCAAATATGTAATTAGCATGTCTCCATTTTACTTGCATGTTTATTATCTTGTTTAACATGTCTTACACTGTCTTATTCCACATGTGACTAGCCTGTTTGCCTGACTACTGTTTATCTAGCATGCCTAGACCTTGTTTTGTAAGTGTGTGATTAGCATGTCTACACTTGTTGATATTTGCCTAGCATGTCCATTTAACTTCTTGCCTGTCCTGCCTTACTCCTGCTAAGTTATATAGTCTCTCCAGTGCAACTCTAGTTGTGTTGTTTATATGACCTCAACATGTTTCTGCTGTGATCCTTGCTTCATGTTTTAATGAATTTCATTATATCTAACCTATTAGTTCTGTATAACCCCTTTGAGAACTCTATGCATCCTGTTATTTATGTGCTCCACCAAGGTGTATTCTATGTGTCCCCAACCCCTCTTTCCTTGTATGAAAACTGTTTGCCAAAGTATTTTCTAAAGCTGTTTGTTCTGTGACTTGTGTTCTGATTGCAAATTGTTTCCCATACTTTTCTAACTGTTGTTTTACCAATAAATTAGTACTGATTTTCAGAAAATCTTTTTACTCCTAAGACCCTTCTTTATACTGTTTACCAAACTCTTTCAAATCATGTCAAGCACTCTCACTTATTCTTAGGTTATTAAGTTCTGCCCATTTGGTATGTGAACTACTTAGAGGTCCGTGAGATCTCTCTGAAATCTAGCATATCAGGGTTGGCACTTCCACAGTGCACATAATCAGTCTTTATTTGAGAAAAGTCTGGGTGTGAGCACTGCCTGAGATTCTTGAGGTCCTTGGGGAACTCTGACACACTTGAACATGAATTGGACTATGAAATCTTGGGCATTTGAGACTAGTGAAGGCTTAGTACACCAGGATTTGCTTTGGGCCTACTTCAGGCTCCCTATAGCTTAATTTCTATCCCATAATTTTGATTCAATTATTGGTTTGTAATAATTAATGGTAAACAGATATGGGGTGACTAATGAAAAGGGAGGGTAGTTGTATACTGTGTATAAAGTTGGGTAGATAACATGCCTATAGGTTTTACTTTGGTCCAAATGTGTTTTGTTAGATAACATGCCTATAGGATTCATTTTGGTTTAAATGCGATTTATTAGATAATATGCCTATAGGTTTTGCTTTGGTTCAAATAAATTCTGTCTGCTTTACTTTACATGATTAGTCACCATGCCTATAAGATCTAAAATCAGTTTTAATTAGAAATCATGCCTATAGGATCTAAAATCAGTTTTAATAAGAAATCATGACTATAAGATCTAAAATCAATTTTAATTAAAAATCATGTACATAGGATCTAAGATCAGTTGTAATTACAGAAATCATGCCTGTAGGTTCTGAATCAGTTTATTAATCATCCTACTCATTTCTTTAATAATCCTCAACAGTGTGTTAGTTAATACTACTAGAAAGCATGCCTATAGGATAAAGAACTTCAAAATATGTCTTCTCAGAATTGTGACTGCATATACGCACTTAGGCAAGCCTTAGGGCATTAAATAATTGTAAAACCAGTTATGTTTATATGCGAAATTATCTAGGTTTAACAAGTTGTAAAACCAGTAGGCAAACTGGTTGGGATCATGCCATTTCCCTAAAAACAAACACTGCATGTTCTGTTTTTGTGATGTTCATATAGATGTCTTGTTCTTAGGATTTCTGAACTTCTTTTGAAAATATGTGCTTTGGACGTGCTGTTTGATTGTCTATATGCATGCGGAGTTTATATAAGCCTTCTAACTGTTTGTCCCTAGTTTCTTGTCCTACATGTTATTTGCCTGTCGCCTAGATTTTTACCTTTTACAAACCTTAGATTGTCTAGAACTGCCCAGATTTAGTGGTCCCAAATTCCTCCAGGACCATAAGGAAGGGACGGGTAGTAGCACGCTTAGAGGTCATAAATTAAACTTGCTTATATAACTACTAAGTGTAGGGTAATGAGTAGTAAAAGGATATGATGACTGTGCGTTAATGTCACGTGTAGCCCCTCATTGAGGAATGATTACCGGGCATTGCATGGGTATGATCCTGTAGGCTAATCAACCTAGGACTTTCCTTTCCCAATTCCATATGTGTTTAAATTTTATAAACTTCCTTTTCATTACATATACATGTGCAAGTTGTTCAAACCTCTCTCTTGCTCCCATTACCTGAATCGTACATGTATTTAGAATGTGAAAACATGCCTTTATTTGTAAATATGTGTTTACTTGTTAAGATGACTAATTCACATAGTTTAAGTTCGGCCGGGACACACCATTGTGGACCGCGAGGGGTGCCTAACACCTTTCCCTCAAGGTTATTTCGAGTCCTTACCCTAATCTCTGGTAATGCAAACTAGTTACACGAGTTAATTATTCTAGGTGCCCTAACGCACCATAATCCATTAGGTGGTGACTCTTCAAAAATACCCAATTCCCAAAAGAAAACGAGTTGTTCCCCCATGAATGTCGAAACCCGGACTTCCCTGACAAAAGGGGAAAAAATGGGGCGCGACAGTTACGTCCGTTGGGATTATGAAAAACCTGATGGAATTTTGGACAAGGCTTGTCTTAAAGGGCTATTATGCGGACAACATATTAACCCGGCTAGGTTTGACCATGATTCATGTAAAATTTATTAGAGTAAGGCTATTATAGAGGTCTAGACTGGGACCCTCAAGCGGATAACTTGAGGGGAAAAGTCACGGAACCGTTGAACGCACCGCTGATCGACTAGTTTTGCCGCAAATACACCTTTTCGAATTTAAAGAGTGATATATAGGAAGAGCGCAAATACTTATCAATCGTTGCTATATGATTAATTACGCATGAGTGGAATATGATGTTGAGCATGATTTATGCAGCAATGAATAACATGCTGTCAAGTATTTGCACGTAAGAAAAATAGTAAATACAGTATTTAAATAATTGAAAGACAGTTACAGAAAAGAAAACAAAGAGACAAGTCAGTTTTAGGAAAATAAAGAAATCATAAATGCTTGAAAATAGACAATTGAATTCAAATAAGGGAAAGGGTATGTGGGATAGAGCGTGCTTGGACTAATTCAAAAAATAAGTTTGTTATGGTAGGAGCCTAAAATATCCCCAGCAGAGTCGCCATGCTGTCGCACCCCCTTTTTTCCCTTTTGCGGGGAAGTCCAGGTTTCGACATTCATGAGGGAACAACTCGTTTCCTTTTGGAAATTTGGGTATTTGAAGTCTCCACCTAATGTATTATGGTGCGTTAGGGCACCTAGAGTAATTAACTCTTGTGACTAGTTTGTATTACGAGAGATTAGGGTAAGGGCTCGAAATAACCTTGATGGGAAGGTGTTTGGCACCCTTCGCGGTCCACAACGTTGGGTCCCGACCGAACTTAAACTATATGAGTTAGTCAATTATCAACCAAGCAAGTATTTGTAGATAAAGTAGCTTTCCCCATGCATATATGATCAAGGAAGTTTAGACAATGAAGGTCGACTTATGTATATGTAAAGGAGGTTCAGGAAATTTAAACACATATGGGAATTGGAAAAGAGGAGTCCTAGGTTGGTTAGCCTATATGATCATACCCATGCAATACCCGGTAATCACTCCTCAATGAGGGGCTACACGTGACATTAGCGCGCAGCTAATCATATCCTTACTACACAATTCCCTCCCCTTGGTCATGGCCTAAAGCGTTCTAGCAACCTTAAGATATACTCTATGTGTGCATTACCCGTCCCTTCCTTGTGGCCCTGAGGTATTTAGGATCTCTAATTTAGGTAGTTTTAGACTATCCTAAGGTACATAAAGGAGAAAAATCTAGGCAACAACAAAAATAATTAGGACTGGACCAAAGATAGAACAATTAAAGGCTCAAGTTTTACCTCCACAAACAGAGCAAGCAAGTGCACGTCTTAAAAATAGTTTCAGATATTTAAGAGAAGCCCTAGAACAGGATATCTAGGTGAGCAGAGAATATGCAGTATTGAGTTAAGACCAAAGTGTCAAAGACCTATTTAGTTTGCCTACTGATTTTTGACCTGTTGAATATGAGCAGTCACAAATAACAAAGCGTAGTTTTATAGTTTGCAGGATTTTAGTCACCCAACAGGCTTGCCTAGGCGTGTAATAGTGATGTTCTATGAGCATGGTATCTAATCATTAATCAGGAATGCAGTAAACCAGTAAACAATTTCAAAGCGGGCAATTTGGATCCTATAGACATGCTTTCTAGTGATATTAATTAACACAACGTTGAAGACTATAAATGAAACGAGTAAGTTAGTTAATTAAACTGATTCAGAACCTACAAGTTTGATTTCTAATTAACTGATTTTAGATCATATAGGCATGATTTCTATAATTAAAGCTGATTTTTAGATCCTATAGGCATAATGTCTAGTCATGTAAAGTAAAGTAGACATAACTTATTTCAACTAGAGCAAACCCTATAGGCAGGTTTTCTAACACAACACATTTGAACCAAATAAACCCTATAAGCATATTATCTAACAAAACATATTTGAACCATAATGAACCCTATATGCATGTTATCTACCAAAACACATTTGAACCAAATGAACCCTATAGGCATGTTATCTAACAAAAACCAAAATGAACCCTATAGGAATGTTATCTACCAAACTTTACCCACAGTATACAGCTACCCTCCCTTTTTACTAGTCACCCCAATATTGTTTACAATTAATTATTACAGACCGAGGATTGAATAAATTACATAAATATAAATATACATTAAGCTACAGGGAGTCTTAAGTAGGCCCAAAGTAATTTCTGGTGTACCAAGTCTTCAGTAGTCTCAAATGCCCAAAGTTTCTTAGCTAATTTCATGTCTAAGTGTGTCAGAGTTCCCTAAGGACCTCAAGGATCCCGGAGAGTGCTCACACCCAGACCTTCCTCGAATAAGGACTGATTTAGGTGCAGTGTGGAAGTGCCATTCCTGATATGCCAGAGTTCAGAGAGATCTCAGGGACCTCTAAGTAGTACACATAACAGAGGGGCAAAACTAAATAACCTAAGAATAAGTGATTGCGCTTGACATGTTTTGAAAGAGTTTGGTAAACAGTATAAAAAAAGGTTTTAGGAGTGGAAATATTTTCTGAAAATCAGTACTAATTTAGTGGTAAAACAGTAGTTAGAGAAGCATGGAAAACAATTTGTAATCAGAACACAAGTCACAGAACAAAAAGCTTTAGAAAATACTTTGGCAAACAGTTTCCACACAAGGAAAAAGGAGTTGGGGACACATAGAATACACCTTGGTGGAACACATAAACAACAAGGTGCATAGAGTTCTCAAGGGGGTTCTACATAACTAATAGGTTAGATATAATGTAGGTCATTGAAATATGAAGCAAAGATTACAACAGAAACATATTGAGGGCACATAAACAACATAACTAGAGTTGTACTGGAAAGACTAGATAACTTAGCAGGAGTAAGGTAGAATAGGCAACAACTAAATTGGACATGCTAGGCAAGTATTAACAAGTGTAGACATGCTAATCACATACTTAAAAAAAACAAAGTTTTAGGCATGCTAGATATATAGTAGTCAGGCAAACATGCTAGTCACATGTGGAATAAGACAGTGTAAGACATGTTAAACAAGATAGTAGACATGCAAGTAAAGTAGAGACATGCTTATCACATATTTGAATAAGGCAGTATTTGGCATGCTAGGTAAGCAGTAAACAAAAGCAAGAATGAACTCAGATTTGATGAACTAAGGCAGTAAATAAACACATAGGTTTAGATTCTTAAAAATTAATCAGAAGCACACCAGTTAGAAAAGAAAACACAAGATGTAAGATAGGTATTGCGCAATTTCCAGCCTTGGCTTGCAGCCGACTAGACTAACAAAGATCACAAGTAGTAGAGAGAGCAGAGAGCTTTTTAGAGTGTAAAAGTAGTGGTTGATGAACTAATGTTCGTGTCCAGAAGTGAAAATAAAGGAGAGTATATATAGTAGTTAAGAGCAAGGAGAATAAGGTAAGTGAGATCTATCATTCAGCAAATAAAGGAAGCCACAGAATCAATTACACACAAATTAGCATAATTTTCCCTTAATTAAGGGTAATTACCCAACGATAAAGGCAAAATATATTTAAGGAAAGAAGAATCGATTGAAACGTAAGCATATAATGGGTAATTGGGGGTAAATAACAGGGGTTTAATTAAGGAAACAATTAGTAAGAATTAGCAAGTATCGCAGACAATTCAAATAAGACTAGAAACTAAATAAGGCTGTAAATAAAGGAATAGTCAAGACTCAACATGTAGGTTTTAACGAAACAAATTGGTAAATCAAGAATTCAAAACAACACAGATTTAAGGAGAAAATATAGGTTTACCATGAATAGACAAAATGAATATAGACACATAGAATCAGTCGAGAAGTCGAACAAAGAACCTTAGTAGAGGCACATTAGGATAAAGATCACAAGACATCGAATTAAGATAAAGAAAAATCACAGGAACCAAAGCATAGAACGAAGTCGGTGCACAAGTAACCCCGACAAACTCAGAATCCAAACAAAATGCCGCAAAATTGGGGTTTTAGCATAAACTAGTTAGGGTTGAAGCAAACTTTACGAAATCGGTTAAAAACACATAAGAATAGAATATTGAATACTCAAAATTAGCAAAATGTTTTGAAGAAAGAAATTTTCGGGAAACCCTAATTTAGGAAAATGGAAAACCACTCAAAAATCAGAAGGTTTTTGTAAAACTCATGTGAAATAGTTTCGATTCATCTCAAATCTTGCACAAATCAGAGAAGTTCAAAGGACGAAATTAGGGTTTCGAGAAAAATAACACAAAGATGAAAAAGTAGGCTTAGAAATCCATAGGTCTAAGGCAAAATAGGAAGATCTTACTCGAAATCGTACCGGAACAGCCTGAAACAGGCAAGAAAGGGCCATAGGTGTAACCAGATTGACCTTGGTCCCTCGAGGACCTTAGAGATGACGATAACAACATAGGAGAGACCATTAGAGGTCTGATGGTAGTGAGAACCCACCATGAACGACAGCAGATGAGTGGCGATGATGGTGAGTTAGGATTAGGATTTGATAGCATTTGAGAGGAGGAAAGGTACAGATGGCGGCAGTGAGAGGAGAGGAAATGAGAGTTTTGGGGGGAGGTCATTAGGGTTTAATTTAGGTAAGGGGAGATCTGGACCATTGATCAAAATGATCAACGAATAGGATTTAACAAGAAATGGGTCGAGTTGATAAGGGGTTTGGGCTGGGTAATTTTGGGCCTGGTTTAATTGAATTGGGGCAGAAATTGGGCTAGGTAGTTAGGCTAAATCCGAAAAGAGGGCCATTTGTTAAATACCTATAAAACAATTTTTAAAAATAACTAATAGGTTATAAAAAATGATTTTCATGCCTGAAAATATTTAAAATAATTATTTAATATTTTAAAATATAAAAGGCTATTTTCTGGTAAAATAATGTAATAATGCATGCAAAGGCTATCATTGCAAAGTAATCACAATTACCTCTTAAAAATACAAATGTGGCTATTTGTGCAATAATTGAAACTTAGTACAAATGCAAATAATAAAATTAAGCCACAAAAAATATTATAAGACTATTTGTGATGCAATCAGTGATTGTTATATAAAATAAATGTTGGGATAAATTGATTAAAATGTTTTAAAATGCAGAAATTATATGAAAAATACTAGTTGATGCCAAAGCATAGTTTTGAAAATATTTTGGGGAAAAATTGATGTAAATTGGAAAATACATTACTTTTTGATAAATACATGTTAGTCGATTTCTGTGGTAAGATTTGGTCTTGACTGATATACTTGAAAAGCATGTATACTTTCTCGTAGCAATGAACGACCTGAGCATGATAAATCATTGAGCTATTTGCTGTAATTGTCAGCATTATTTCCTATGTTGTTATTGTTATTGGCCATTGGTATTGGACTCTGACCTTTTTCCAAGCTCGTCACTGCTTTCAACCTGAGGTTAGGTTTGTTACTTATTGAGTACATGGGGTCAGTTATACTCATACTACACTTCTGCCGCTTTCGTGCAGATCTTGGAACTGATGTTGCTGTGTATGACGGGAGCTGACATTGAAGACGTACCTGCGTTCCGGTTATAGCTCTTACTTGTCCTTGATGGCTTTTGATTTGCAAATATATATATGTATATTTCGAACAAATGATGTATTTATTTCGTGCTAGTTTTGTAAATTCTAAGTCTTAGAAGCTCATCATTTGTACTACCAATCCTTGGAATTTTGTGTAAAAATTAACTTATTTTACTCGTTTGGTCTTATTATTCTCATTTGTGTTGTGTTGATTGTCAATTGACTTACCTAGCGGGTGGGGTTAAGTGCAATCATGACTAGATAGATTTTGGATCGTGACAATAAGTCATCACATGTCCACCTAACTATCACAGACTCACCTACGAGCATAAACACTTCAAATGGCTAACGTTATAATTCAGGTTCTTTACTACATTCACCAGCAACAAATGGAGTAATATACAACAAGGTAGAACTTGGATCTATCAAAGCATACACATTAATGGAGAATATCGATAATATACATGTAACCACATCTGAGGATGACTCTAGGTCATGTCAACTATCACAACCCAAAACTTAATCCTGTCGTGACGGTGCCTATCGTGGTACTAGGCAAGCCGACACACTTCCAAAACACTTCGATATTTCATTAAAAAGATGAGTCAAAGCTTTTTCATACTAGAAACTTCATAAAAGAGTTCAATTCAAAATAAAATGCGGAAAAGATAGCCCGACATCGGGGTGTCACTAAGTCATGAGCATCTAAAACCATTCTAGAATCAGAGTTTACAATAGTCCACTAATGCAAAACAGAAAGAACAGATAATAATGGAGGGAGAGACAAGGGCTACGGATACCGGTAGCTACCTCGTATGTCTCTGATAGCCAACTGCGCACGAACTCAATGACCTCCGTGACCGGTCTCACCTGAATCTGCACAAAAGGTGTAGGGAGTAATATGAGTACTTCCAACTCAGTAAGTAACAGAAATAAATAAGGAACTGAGCAGCAATGACGAGCTATGCAAATACAGTTTATTTCAATAACTTTCAAATAAGGAACTGTCATGCTTTCAAATTTCGTAGCTTAAGCCAAATCGGTTCGTGCCCAAGTAAAACAGATATCAAGTCTTCCAGAAATTTGCACAACAAGGACAGTTAATAGCTAAAAGCAACAAATAATTGAAAGCAAGTATAGTCTCTCAAGACCACAGTCACTCAGCTCATCTCAACAGCTCAATCACTCGGCTCTCAGCCCTCAGTAATCATACTCAATAGGTACCTGCACTCACTGAGGGTGTATAGACTCCGGAGGTGCTCCTTCATCGAAAGTGCTATATCATTGTGGCGTGCAGCTCGGTCCAATATATAAACATCCATAAGGCTCGTTGCAGCGTGCAAACCAATCCAATATAGATAATTAGCCGAAAGGCTCATTGCGGCATGCAACCTGATCCAATATTTATATACATCCCTGAGGCTGGTTGCGGCGTGCAGCCCGATCCATATACACTCATATAGCTCATAGCTCGACACTCAGGCCCTATCTCAGTCACCAACCTCACCAGTCCCCCGGGCTCTCAAAAAGCATATAATTCAGCCCAAATAGAAATAATATCATGTATCAATGATGAATAGGAAGAGACAGAGGTAAAATGCACAAGTAATATCATGACTGAGAGCAAAACAGCAAATAGCAGTTAATCCAGCAAGTACACGACCTCACGGGTCTAAACAGTGATAACATAAGACCTAAACATGATTTCTAACATAAAGTACAGTCAATTTCAATAAAAATAGAGGGGACACATAGTAAAACAGTAGGCTAATCGATTCTATAGTCTCACGAGACGGACCAAGTCACAATCCTTATGTGCACGCTGACACACCCGGTACCTAACATGTGCGTCACCTCCAAAATAGTCATACGACACTAAATCCATGGTTTCATACCCTCATGACCAGATTTACAAGTATTACATATCTTAATCCGAGTAAAATCCTACTCCGCACTGCCTTTGACTCTTGAATTGGCCTCCAAATGCACCGAATCTAGACATAAGCAGTACAATAGCATTAATATATGCTAAATGAATCAATTCCACAAGAAAAACTACTAAACTAGACTCAAAACCCAAAACTGGCTCAAACTTGGCCCACGTCTCGAAATCCGACAAAAGTCACAAAATCCGAAAGCCCATTCACTCATGAGTCTAATCATACAAAATTTATTCAAATCCGAAAAAAAAATCCCATTCAAAACCCCAAAATTTTAACTCATGAACATTTCATCTTCTTTCCCAATTTTTCATCCCAAATCACAAATTAGATGACAAAATTAAAGGTAGAATCATGGGATTTAACCAAAACAAAGTGAGAAACACTTACCACAATCAAATCTCTGAAAATCCCTTCAAAAATCGCCAAAATCCGTGGTCTCTAGCTCAAAATATGACAAATGGGCTTGAACCCTCGATTTTGAAATTAACACTGTTGCCCATCTTTCCTTCTTCACAAATGCGGAAGTACCCTCGCGTTCGCGAAGCACAACTTCCTCAGACCGGAAATTCCTTCTATGCGAACATGATCTACCCCTCGTGAATGTGTACCTTTACGGAACCATCTCATTGCGAATGCGACCTCAACCTCACGAACGCATAGACCAAATGAATGGGGTTCCCAGCTGACTCTTCTCTTCTTCGCGAATGCGTTACTCATCTCGCATCCGCGATGCACTCTACTCCTATCCCTTTAGGAATGCGTCCCTTACTTTTCTAACGCAAAGAAAAAATCTTCCTCAATCCCCAGATACTTTTTGTGAACGCGAGACCTCCCTCGCGAACGCATAAGAGGAAACCTGCAACAATAAAAACCAGCAGATCAACTAATCTCCCAAAGGCCATAATTTGTCCGTTAACCACCTAACACTAACCCGAGACCCTCAAGACCTCAACCAAACATACCAACACGTCACATAACATCATACGAACATAGTCGAACCTTCGAATCACTCAAAACAACATCAAAGCACCAAATTACCCTAGGATTCAAGCGTAAGAACTTCTAAACTTCCAAATTCCAAAAACGATGTTGTAACCTACTAAACCACGTCCGAATGACCTCAAATGTTGCACACAAGTCATAAATTTTCACACCACGAACCCATTCCAACTTCTGGGAATCCAATCTGGCCCCGATATCAAAATTTCCACTACCCGCCAAAATCTCCAAATTTTCAACTTTCGCCAATTCAAGCCTAATTCTATCATCACATTCTGGACACGCTCCAAAGTCAAAAATCACATAAGTCAACATCAAAATTCAAATCAGAGATCATTTACACATAAGTCAACATTCGGCCACCTTTTCCAACTTAAACCTTCTCCTAAGAAACTAAGTGTGTCAATTCACTCTGAAACCACTCTGGACCCGAACCATTTGACCTGGTAAGACATAATTCGGCTGAAGAACACAAATGAAGTAGAAAATGGGGAAACGGGGCTACGACTCTTGAAATGATCGGTCGGGTCGTTACATCCTCCCCCTCTTAAATAAATGTTCGTCCTCGAACATGTCTAGAAACATACCTAGAGCCACAAATAGGTGTGGATATCTGCTTCGCTTCTCCCGCTCGGTCTCCCATGTAGCCTCCTCAACCAACTGACCTCTCCACTGCACCTTCACTGAAGCTTTATCCTTTTACCTCAACTTTCGAACCTGGCGCCCTAAAATAGCCACCGCCTCCACATCACAAGTCAAATCACCATCCAACTGAACCGTGTTGAAATATAAAACATGAGATGGATAGCCGATATACTTTCGAAGCATAGAGATGTGAAATACTAGATGCACACTCATCATGCTAGGTGGCAAGGAAAGCTCATAGGCCATCTCCCCAATCCTCCGAAGCACCTTAAACGGCCCAATAAATCGAGAGCTCAACTTGCCCTTCTTTCCAAATCTTGTAACACCCTTCATAGGTGAAACCTTCAGTAGGACCTTCTCCCCAACCATGTAAGACACATCACAGACCTTTCTGTCAGCATAACTCTTTTATTTCGGCTGCGCCGTGCGAAGCCGCTCCTGAATCAATTTTACCTTGTCCAATGCATCCTGAACCAAGTCTGTACCCAAAAGCCTAGCCTCACCTGACTCAAACCAACCACTGGAGATCTACACCGCCTCCCATATAAAGCCTTATATGGAGCCATCTGAATACTCGACTGATAGTTGTTTTTGTAAGCAAACTCTACGAGTGGTAGGAATTGGTCCCATGAACCCCCAAAGACAATGACACAAGCAAGTAGCGTGTCCTTCAATATCTGAATAGTGCGCTCAGACTGTCCGTCCGCTTGAGGGTGAAATGTTGTGCTCAACTCAACCTGAGTGCCCAACTCTCGCTGCACGACCCTCTAAAACTGTGATGTAAACTATGTGCCTCTATCTGAAATGATAGAAACTGGCACCCCATGAAGGCGAACAATTTATTTGATGCAAATCTCAACCAACCGCTCTGAATAATAGGTAGTGCTCATAGGAATGATGTGCGCGGACTTGGTCAGTCGATCCACAATCACACAAATAGCATCGAACTTCCTCGAAATCCATGGGAGCGCAACTACGAAATCCATGGTAATGCGCTCCCACTTCCACTCTGGAATCTCTATCTTTTGAAGCAAGCCACCTGGTCTCTGATGCTCATATTTCACCTGTTGACAGTTGAGACACTGTGCTACAAACCCAACTATATCTTTCTTCATTCTCCTCCACCAATAGTGCTGTCTCAAATCCGGATACATCTTTGCGGCACCCGGATGGATGAAATACCGCGAACTATGGGCCTCCTCAAGAATCAACTCCCATAGCCCATCCACATTGGGTACACATATCCAGGCCTGCATCCTCAATACCCCGCCATCACCGATAGTCACATCTCTAGAATAACTATACTGAACCCTATCCTTGAGGACAAGAAAATGAGGATCATCATACTGGCACTCTCTGATGCGATCAAATAAGGAAGACCGAAATACCATATAAGCTAGGACCTGACTGGGCTCCGAAATATCCAATCTCACAAATCGATTAGCCAAGGCCTGAACATCAACTGCAAGGGGTCTCTCACCAACAGGAAGGAATGCAAGACTACCCATTCTCACTGCCTTCCTACTCAAGGGATCGGTCGCCACATTGGCCTTTCCCAGATGGTACAGAATGGTAATATCATAGTACTTTAGGAGCTCCAACCATATCCGCTGCCTCAAATTGAGATCCTTCTGCTTGAACAAGTGCTGGAGGCTACGATGATCAGTAAACACCTCACAAGACACACCATATAGATAATGCCTCCAAATCTTCAAAGCGTGAACAATGGCAACTAACTCTAAATCATGAACAATGTAGTTCCTCTCATGGGGCTTTAACTGGCATGAAGCATACGCAATCACTCTACCCTCCTACATCAAAACACACCCAATGTTGACCCGAGAAGCATCACAAGATACTATATAGGAGCCTGAAGCTGATGGTAGAACTAACACTGGAGCTGTGGTTAAGGTAGTCTTGAGCTTCTGAAAGTTCGTCTCACACTCATCCGACCACCTGAAAGGAGCACCCTTTTGGGGAAATTTGGTCAAGGGCGATGCAATAGACGAGAAACCCTGAACAAACTGACGGTAGTAGCCAGCCAAACCAAGAAAGCTCCGAATATCTATGGTTGAGGATGGTCTGGGCCAACTTTGAACCGCCTCTATCTTCTTTAGATCAACCTAAATACCCTTGCTGGACACCACGTATCCCAAGAACGCTATAGAACTAAGCCAAAACTCACACTTTGAGAACTTGGCATAAAGTTTCTCCTCCCTCTGTTGCTGCAATACAACCCTCAAATGCTCGGCGTGCTCGTCTTTGCTACGAGAGTACACCAGAATATCATCAATGAAACAATAACAAAATGAATCGAGATAAGGCCGAAACACGCTATTCATCAAATACATGAATGCTGCTGGGGCGTTGGTCAGCCCAAAAGACATCACAATGAACTCATAATAACCATATCGGGTCCTAAAAGTTATCTTAAGAATATCCAAGTCCCTAATTTTCAACTGGTGATACCCCGACCTCAAATCAATCTTGGAGAACACCCTCGCTCCACGAAGCTAGTCAAATAAATCATCAATACGATGTAAAGGATACTTGTTCTTGATGGTGACTTTTTTCAACAGCTTATAATCAATGCACATTCTCATAGTGTCATCCTTCTTCTTCACGAATAGAACTGGTGCACCCCAAGGTGACACACTAGGCCAAATAAACCCCTTATCAAGGAGTTCCTGAAGCTGCTCCTTCAATTCCTTTAACTCCGCCGGTGCCATACGATACAGTGGAATAGAAATAGGATAAGTGCCCGGAACCAAATCAATACTGAAGTTAATATCCCTGTCCGACGACATGCCCAAGAGGCCTACAAGAAATACGTTCGGAAAATGTCGCACCACCGGAACTGAATCAATAGTAGGAGTCCCTACACTAACATACCTCACAAAGGCCAAATAAGAAAGAAAACCCTTCCCAACCATTCGCTGCGCCTTCAAGAATGAAATCTCTCTACTGGGGACATAATCCAACGAACCTCACCACTTAATCTGTGGCGATCTCGGCATACAAGATGTCATCGTCTTAGCGTGATAGTCCAGAATAGCATGACATAGAGACAACCAATCCATGTCCAATATCACATCAAAATCAACCATACTAAGCAGTAAAGGTTAACTCTAGTCTCCAATCCCCCAATAATTACCACACACGACCGATACACACGGTCCACAACAACAGTATCGCCCACCGGATTAGATACATGAACAAATGAAGCTAAAGATTGACGAGGCATATCTAGATAATGGGCAAAATACGATGATACATGGGAGTAGGTGGAGCCAGGGTCAAATAATACAGAAGCATCATGGTGGCATACTAAGACCATACATGTGATCGTTGTGTCTGAAGCAATAGCATCTAGTCTGGCAGGAAGTGCATATAAACGGGCATGACCACCACCTGATTGACCTTCCCCTCTAAGGCAACCCCTAGCTGACTAAGCTCCACCCCATGGTGGTTGAGTGGGCAGTGAAGTAACTAGTGCTGAAGTCGAAGCTGACCCCTCTGCTGCTGAGCTGGACCTCCCACTAGGCGGGGACACTACCTCCTGATATGGCCAAACTCTCCACACTCATAGCAACTCCTCGGTGCTGGTGGTAGGGACTGAAGAGAGCCCCAAGCATTGGGATAACTGGTAGATGAATTTGGGATGGATGAACCCTAAGCTGATGGTGCATGAATCAAACTCTAAAATAGGAGGGCACTGAGAGATGAGTGGCCCTGATGTTAACTGTGAGAACCATGGCCAAATGATGCACCACGGGGAACTGGGCGAGCCGTCTCAGCATGCCTAAAAAGATGACCTCTACTGTGGTGGAACTGACCTCCAGAAGGAACACCACCAAAACTACCTGATCCCCGAGGCCTCTTGGCCTCCATCTCATACAACTCCTGGCAGCAAACAGACTCTATCTCCCCGGCGATGTCAACAACCTCCTCAAAAGTAGAACTAGACACCCTCTATCTAGTCATAAGTATCCGTAACTAATATATGAGGCCATCAACGAACCTCCTAATCCTCTCCATGTCTGTGGGAACCAACCAAACAAAATGACAAGCTAACTCAAACAATCTTATCTTATACTACGTCATAGTCATATCGTCCTGGCGCAACTACTCAAACTATCCGCACAAATCCTCTCTGCAGGACTGCGACACATACTTCTCAAAAAAGAGAAAAGAGAATTGTTTCCATGTAAGGGGTATTGCACCAACTGGCCTACACCTCTCATAAGCCTCCTACCAAGTGAAAGCAGCTGAAAAGTAGTGAACGAGACCCCACTGGTCTCTAGGATACCTGGTGTACGGAGAACCCTATGACACTTATCCGAGAAACCCTGGGCATCATCGACCTCTGCACCACTAAAAGTCAGAGGCTGGAGCCTCCCAAACCTCTCCAATCTACACTGCTCATCATCAGGCATGACTGGAACCATATAATCTTGAGCAGGTGCAACCGGCTAGGCTGGTAGTGCCACCGGTGTCTAGAGTCCCTGTACCACCTGCTCTGGTGTACGGGCGGTAGGAGTCCGAGTACCTCCCTAGGTCTGAGAAGTGGATGCTGTGGTAGAAAGAGAGACCGCCTCAGCAAGACCGGTGCACATGATCAGAATCTGAGCTAAGGTCTCCTGAAAACCTGGAATCACAAAGGGCACAACTGGTGCCTGAGCTGGTCCCGCTGGTGCATCCATAACTAGGACTTGATCCTGAACTGGGGCAACTACCGGATCTGTAGGTGCTACCCTGGCTACTGTGTAGGCTACGCCTCTTCCCCTACCACAAACTCGACCGCAACCTCGGCCTCTCGCGACCTTGACTGGTGGCATTGGTAGATGTCTGTTCTTCCCCGTAGTGCGTGTCCTCACCATCTGTGATACAATAGAATAACACAAGTTTAATTACCAAAATAAATAGGTTCTCATGATAATAATTGAAGAACGTGAATTATCTTAAGGGTTCTATAGCCTCTCAAAGATAAGTACAGACATCTCCATACCGATCCGTAAGATTCTACTAAACCTGCTTATGACCCGTGAGACCTATGTAACCTAGCTCTGATACCAATTTATCACGACCCAAAACTCAATCCTATCATGATGGCGCCTATCGTGGTACTAGGCAAGCCGACACACTTCCAAAACACTTCGATATTTCATTAAAAGATGAGTCAAAACCTTTTATACTAGAAACTTCATTAAAGAGTTCAACTCAAAATAAAATGCGGAAAAGATAGCCCGACATCGGGGTGTCACTAAGTCATGCGCATCTAAAACCAGTCTAGAATCAAAGTTTACAATAGTCCACTAATTCCAAAATAGAAACAACAAATAATAATGGAGGGAGAGACAAGGGTTGCGGATGCCGACAGCTACCTCGTATGTCTCTGATAGCTAACTGCGCACGAACTCAATGACCTCCACGACCGGTCTCACCTGAATCAGCACACAAGGTACAGGGAGTAACGTGAGTACTTCTGTTACAACCCATATACACATGTGTTAGTTCATGCCATATATTAGTTAACATAAATCCAAGAAGGAATTATCTTTGAGATGATAATAAGTCAATCCTATTGGTCTTAAGTGATACAAGAGTGTATAAGGGTGATTAACCAGTATTAGAAGTTAAACGAATCAAGGATGTTGTAACTCGTATTTTCAGGTAATCTAGCGGTGCTTAATACACTCAAGAGGTCATTTATTAAGTTATTTTAATCATATAATATCCGTATCATAAGTCTTGAAGTCAAACGAGTGATGAAACAAAAGTCGACAAAAGTTGTCGCAACTTAGGTTCATAATTTTACTTAAACATTAGGTCAAATGTTTCTAATCTTTTCTCATAATTTACAAGGAATTACGGGGTGATCTACCCACCAAATTAAAGATCTATGAGTCTAGTTTCCAACGCATTAAACCGTTCATCTATACGATCTTGGAGTAGAGAGATATTCGCGTTTTCGCGAGACTGCGCCAAGCACCTCTCTATGGGGCCCACTAAGTCGGTTTAAGATATTTGGACCTATATAGGATGACTACAACCCGTTTTAAGTCATTTCTTTTCACTATTTTCAGACCTTAGAACCCTAGGAACATCCTCTCAAGGTTCTCTCAAGATTCAAGACCCAAAAAAGGGCAAACAACACAAATCAAGTGTCGGGAATTCCGTGGCGCTAGTAAGTCTCTTGTTCTTCTTGTTGTTGCTCATTTTTGTGTCATTCCAGCTCGTGTGGGAGGTTGTTTTAAAGGGTTTATGTTCTGTAAATACTCCCTCATGTTCTTAATATCAATCCTAGGTGATTTCAAGCCTTCTAAAGTGATTCTAGTGCCGAAAAACACTAATTGATCGCTAGTTTCGTTTTTTTTGTTGTGTGGCAGCATTGGAGGGATATTTCATGGAAATTTAAGGTCAAATTGGAGTTGTTCTTTCTGTATAAAGGTAAGGAACCTCTTACTCTATATGTATTTAAGATTATCCAAGTTGCGGCTAAGCCATTGAAGCTAGAACTTGTGAGATATATATCGAAAGGTTTGGTAGTAATGTTATTGTTTTGTGGACTGTTTTGCGTTGTTGTTGGGCTGTGTATTTTACTACTATCTTGTGGAGTTTTGGAGGAGGAAGGGTGTGGGGAAACACCATATATATGTAGGGTTATGGGCTGATAGTTATTCGTAACATTTCCAGATTGTTTGACACGACTACGGTGGTCGTCGTATGTATGGAGTGATTAGGCTGTGTGTGGACTATATTGGGAGGCTCAATATGTTTATTATTGATGTTGTTTGGGCTGTTTGGTGACTATTTTGAATGGTGTGAGGTCATATATATAGGGGAGGTGCTGTCCGTTTCATCGTAAAATAGGTTGTGGTCGATACATAATAGTTATGACGCTTAAATGATAACGATAGTATCGTTTCTCTTATTGTAGACTAAGGAGTTTTGACAATTGCATAGCTTGAGATTGGGGAAGTATATACAAGGTATGTGAGGCTATCCCTTTCCTTCTTTTGCACGACTCCGATTGCACATAATGTAATGAACGATCTTCCAAGATACTCTACTCTTAGAAGCTAGCAGTACTTACATTGTTTTCCCTCTTATGGAACGATTGATGTTAATGTTGCTTCTCTTAGTCTTATGTTATCAATGTTGTTGGTACTTCCTAATTCTTATAAGGTTCATAGTGAAGAGTTAGTCCTAATAACGTGTACAGAGGATACCGACCTTACGTCACTCCGAAAGGTTTAGAATGTGATTCCATGAGTCGAGCATGCATTATATATATGTATCTATTTTACTCTACCGAGCCACGCTATAGTTGGCCGGGTACGGCACCTATTGTGCAACCACTGATCAGTTGGGTTTTACCGAGCTCCACGTGGCCGGGTACGATTCTACCGAGCCTATTATGGCCGGGTACGATATGATGATGATGATGCCCACAGAGGCGAATGCTTTAAAGGTTTATGTATTTATACATATGTATCATGCATTTCATGTAAGTAGCCCTCAGAGGTACTAAGATGTTACAGGTTGTATATTCTCTATCCTTGCTTATATTACTGATCGTATTTATGGTTCCTTGCCTTACATACTCAGTACTTTATTCGTACTGACGTCCTTTTATTTGTGGACGCTGCATGTCGTGCTGCAGGTCCTGATAGATAGACAGGTGCAGCTCCCCCACCACAGTAGACTGTCCAGTTCAGCGGTGATTGGCGAGATCCCTTCTCCGGACTTGCCTTGGTCTTGGTATGCAATTTTTGTTATAGACATTATGGGTATGTCGGGGCCCTGTTCCGGCTATGTTGCAACACTTATGTTCTTTTAGAGGCTCATAGACAGGTGTCGGCTCATGTATAGTTTGGTATGCCTTGTCGGCTAGTTTTTGTTGTATAGTCTTTCATAGTAGCGTGGTAGCTCATACCTTACATGTAGTTTCTTGATTGTCTGGTCATCCCCTGCTATGTATATTCATGCCATCATATTTTATTGCTGGTTGTCCATGATCTAGGTCTACCATTTATATTGATCTCGTCAGCCTTAAAAGATAATAATGAAGGTTAGATGAAATGTACGTTGGTGCTCGGCAAGTGTGGTCGGGTGCTAGTCATGGCCCTTCAGTTTGGGTCGTGACAACTTCCAACTCAGTCAGTAACATAAATAAATAAAGAACTGAGAAGAAGTGACGAGCTATGCAAATATAGTTTATTTCAATAAATTTCAAATAAGGAACAGTCAGCTTTCAAATTTAGTAGCTTAAGTCAAATAGGTTCGTGCCCAAGTAAAAAAGATATCAAGTCTTCCAAAAATTTGCACAACAAGGACAGTCAACAACTAAGTGCAACAAATAATTAAAAGCAAATACAGTCTCTCAAGACCATAGTCACTCAGCTCATCTCAACAACTCAATCACTCGGCTCTTAGCCCTCAGTAATCATACTCACTAGGTACCGGTGCTCACTGGGGGTGTGCAGACTCGAGAGGGGCTCCTTCAGCCCAAGCGCTATATCGGTACGGCGTGCAACCCGATCCAACATATAAATAGCCATAAGACTCATTACGGCGTGCAACCCAATCTAATATAGATAATTAGCCCGAAGGCTCGTTGCAGTGTGTAGCTCGATTCAATATATATATGTCCCTGAGGCTCGTTGCGGCATGCAACCCGATCCATATACACTCATATAGGTCACAGCTCGGCACTCAGGCCCTATCTCAATCACTAACCTCACGAGTCCCTCGGGCTCTTAGAAAGCATATGATTCTGCCCAAATAGAGATAATAACATGTATCAATGATGAATAGGAAGGGATAGAGTTAAAATATGCAAGTCATATCATGACTGAGAGCAAAACAACAAATAACAGTTAATCCAGCAACTACACGACCTCACGGGTCTAAACGGTGATAGCATAAGACCTAAACTTGATTTCTAACATAAAGTGCAGTCAATTTCCATAAAAACAGAGGGAACCCGTAGTAAAACAGTAGACTAATCAATTCTACAGTCTCACGAGACGGACCAAGTCACAATCCCTATGGTCCACGCCCACACTTCATCACCTAGAATGTGCGTCACCTCCAAAATAGTCATATGACACTAAATCCAGGGTTTCATACCCTCAGGACAAGATTTGCAACTATTACTTATCTCAATCCGAGCAAAATCCTACTCCGCGATGCCTTTACCTCTCGAATCGGCCTCCAAACGCCCCGAATCTAGCCACAAGCAGTACAATACCATTAATATATGTTAAAGGAATCAATTCCACAAGAAAAACTACTAAATTAGACTCAAAACCCGAAATTGGCTCAAACTCGGCCCCCGAGCCCACGTCTCGGAATCCTACAAAAGTCAAAAAACCCGAAATCCCATTCACTCACGAGTCTAACCATACCAAATTTACTCAAATCCGACAACAAAATCCCATTCAAAACCCTAGAATACTAACTCCTGAACACTTCATCTTCTTCCCGAATTTTTCACCCCAAATCACAAATTAGATGACAAAATTAAAGGTAGAATCATGGGTTTAACCAAAACCAAGTGAGAAATACTTACCCCAATAAACTCTATGAAAATCCCTTCAAATATCGCCCAAATCCGTGGTCTTTAGCTCAAAAAATGAAAATTGGCTCAAACCCTCGATTTTGAAATTTAACACTGCTGCCCAACTTTCCTTCTCCGCGAACGCGAAAGTACCCTCGCGTTAGCGAAGCACAAATGCCTCAGACCGGAAATTCCTTCTACGCGAACGCGATATACCCCTTGCGAACACGTACCTTTACTGAACCATCTCATCGTGAATGCGACCTCAACCTCACGAATGCATAGACCAAATGAATGGAGTCCCTAGCTGCCTCTTCTCTTCTTCACGAACGCGTTACTTATCTCGCGTCCGTGATGCACTCTACTCCTATCTCTTCGCGAACGCGTCCCTTACTTTACTAATGCAAAGAAAAACTCTTCCTTAGTCCTTAGATACTCTTCGCGAATGCGAGACCTCCCCCGCGAATGCGTAAGAGGAAACCAACAACAATAAAAACCAACAGATCATCTATCTCCCAAAGGCCATAATTGGTCCGTTAACCACCCAAAACTCACCCGAGACCCTCAGGACCTTAACCAAACATACCAACATATCCCATAAAATCATACGAACTTAGTCAAATCATTGAATCACTCAAAACAACATCAAATCACCAAATTACCCCCAGATTCAAGCCTAAGAACTTCTAAACTTTTAAATTCCACAAACGATGCCGAAACCTACAAAACCACGCCCGAATGACTTCAAATTTTGCACAAAAGTCAGAAATTACACCAAGAACCTACTCCAACTTCTGAAAATCTAATCCGTCCACAATATCAAAATTTCCACTATCAGCCAAAATCGCAAAAATTTTAACTTTTTCCAATTCAAGCCTAATTCTACCACGGACCTCCAAATCATATTTTGGATGCTCTCCTATGTCCAAAATCACCTAACGGAGCTAATAGAATCATCAAAATTCAAATCCGAGATCATTTGCACATAAGTCAACATTTGATCAATTGTTTCAACTTGAACCTTCTCCTAAGAGACTTAGTGTCTCAATTCACTCCAAAACCACTCTGGACCCGAACCAACTGACCCAATAAGACATAATACAACCGAAGAACTCAAATAAAGCAAAAAAATGGAGAAACGAGGCTACGACTCTCGAAACGACTGGCCGAGTCGTTACATCGACCCTATAATACATAAATGTGATTATGTTGCCCACCTGGGCTAGACACTCCACCTCTAATTCTACCTCTTCTAACCGACGGTTGCATACCTTGATTTTGGGGACATACCAATGAATAAGAAGTCACTACTGATTTTGTTGGCTGCATCATATTACTCCCACCTCTCACCCAGAAAAAGCGCATGATATGCCAGGTTGTCACACGAATAACATAAAATTCGAACCTTGGCTTCTTACCACATCGGAAACAATACATCATTGGGGGTCTCATCTTATTGGAATATCCACGGTACTGTAAGCTCTATCCTCAAGAATTCTGACCCTAACCGGAATAAGTTGTCTGATAATGACACTGGCCTTGGAACTGAGGTGGTGTGCTAGCCACCGAATTAGATAGATGCCAATGAAACAGAGGTCTAAACGCACCTCGAGACCCCCCATTTCACATGTGGACTGGTCTCTCTTATGTTGGCCCTGATCATGCTCTCAAACGGCTCAGTGCTGCCTTTTTTGATCTTCTACGTTCTGTGCATAGGCTTGAATAAGTATAATACCAATGTTCGGATTCAGAGAAGTAGTGGTACACTCGCTAATGAAATGCGGTCCCAAACCAACCACAAGCTGATGTACTCTATCACTCATCTCAGCTACAAATGAAGGGGAATATCTATCCAAGGAGTTAAATTGCATACTATACTCTAGAACACTCATATTAACTTTATCCAACCGTAAGAACTTATCTTGCCTATCCCGGCGAAGCTCAACAGTTATTGCTGCAGAAATGCCTCAGAAAAATCCCTCTATCTTGCAGGTGGGACAATAGGTCCTCTAGATTGTTCCCAAGTTTCATACCAAGTCATAACAACATCTCGCAATCTATAAGAAGCAAGCTCTACGGAATCAGTATCACTGACATGCATAACTCGTAAAGTTTACTGCATCTAATCTAAAAGGTTCTGAGGATACTTATTTGGATATGTTCAATTGAATTTTAGGATGTCTATATTGATAAAATCCTGAACTCTCGCGCTAACTGATAAGTAGTGATTTTGAGTACTTATTTGCACAATTTTGCTTTTATTTTAGCTCAAAATTGTTTAAAGGTATTCCCGAAAACTAATGAAATGTGCTTGCTATCAAGAGTGTTAGAACATGAGCCAAAGAAATGAAAATCTACACAAGAACGAGTAAATTTGGACAAGGAACAAAACAAGGCTAAAAGGGGCACAATGCGGATCACATAAAAGTGAGTGCGGCCGTAGAACTGAAGGGCGACCTCTGACAAATTTTCAAGGCAAAATGCGGACCGCACAATTCTAGTGCGTCCGTAGAAGATGAAGTTCATAGAATTGTATTTTTGGGCCATGAAGAAGTGCAGACCACACAATTATTGTGCGGCCGCAGGATGTTAAGTGCGTCCGTACTCATAACTGTGACGGTCAGCAGAAGAGAAGAATCAGAGAGACAAGTTCCAGTCCAAGATCAAGTGTGCGGGCGCACTCAGAATTGTGCAATCCACATAATCAAATGAAGTGCGGCCGCATCCCACTTTTATGCGACCACAAAATGCCCAATTGACCAGTCAAGCTCAGAGTGCGGACTGCACAACCTCCGCAAGGGTATTTTTGTTAGATATTTTCAGCTTAGTATAAATAGAGCTTTTTGTCATTTTTAGGCTATGTTTTATCAATGTAGAGCAGCTGAGCCATTCTTTACTGATTTGAATAATATTGTACTAGATTAGCTTCTAAACATTATATTTTCTTTACCTAATCAATTATTATGCATTCTACCTTCAATTCTTCTTTAATTTTTTCATTTTTCATGAGTAGCTAAATTTCTGGCTAGGGTTATGGCCCAACCCTAATTTGGGTACTTAATTGGTGTTTGATTTAGGGATTGTTTGTGATTGAGTTAGTGATATTTAGCCTAGTTCTTTCTTGAATTCAAGAATTAATGGTTGCAAACATTGATTCATGCCTAATTGACTTAGTCTCTACTTGAGAAAGAGAGTCTAAGTCTAGGAAAACTTGGCTAACAAGCAATTGGGGTGAACTCAAGAAATTGATAGCTCCAATTAAAGGGTCAAATCTAGAGATAGTAAGACCCGACTTGAGCATATATCACTTGTTTTGAGAAATACCCACTTGGACTTGAGAAAGCCAAATTGGGCAAAATCGCTCAAACTACCAAGAGGTATAGGGTGGGTAATTGCTATATTACAACCCTGAAAAATCAAACTTGCCCTAGAGTTTACAACCCGTTAGGTAACCACTTAGGTGAAGTCACGACCCTAGATCTTTTATCATTTGAAAAAAAACCAAAACCAAAAATATTGTCTTCTAGTTTTATAATTGCAATCAATAGCTTAAAGTAGAAGTAGAAACAATAAACAAGAATGTGGAAGTGTAATTTGAGGCACATCATACAATTAAACTAAATATATACCTAATCCTAATTCTAACTCCCTATGGATTTGACCCAACTTGCATTGGGTTTTTATTATTGCTTCGACCGCCTTACTACCTATACTTGTGATGTGAGTTTGGGTGACATCAATTTTTGGCACCGTTGCCAGGGATTTAAATGAATTTAGCTATATATCTACATTTTTATGTGATTTGTCTTCTTTTTCTTCCGAGTCACTAACTTAGTTTTTGAATTGATTTTAGTATGAAAATGTCTCTCAACAACGAGCCGTTTGGGCATTTTCCAATGGGGGGAGGAAGTGGATGATGACCAAGTTGATGAGGTTCCTCTTCAACCTCAAGCAAATAGACGAGGTCGCCCGCCTCAAGACAATGTTCCCGTCCCTCCTCCACCTCCACCAAGAGAAATATCACATTGACAGTTGCCGAATGAAGGTTATGCAAGTGCTATAGTCCCACCCCGCATTAGGGCGAGAAACTTCTAAATCACAAATGTGATGCTTACACTACTTGAGCAACATGGATTCTTCACCGGGGCTCTAAGTCAAAATTCTTTCAAGAATCTCAAAGGGTTCGTCGATACTTGTTGAGGAAGCAATCAAACAAATGTCTCCGAGAATGCACTGTGATTGAGGCTATTTCCCTTTTCTCTATGGGGAAAGACATTGGACTGGTTAGAGAGATTTTCCAATCATTCCATCCATACTTGGGATGAGTTGGCAGAAAAATTCATTGCCAAATTATTCTCTCCGAGACATATGGCTACACTTCGGGATGAGTTCTCGCGTTTAAGCAAGAACCTAATGAGCCATTGCACGAGATTTGGGAAAGATATCGTACCATGTTTAAAGAGTGCCCGAATAATGATATGACCGAAGTCATGATCCAATAAACCTTCTACATGGGGATCAACACAACAAATCATGCGTGGTAAATTAATTCACCGATGGGAACTTCATGAGCACGCCTTATGCCGAAGCTTGTGAAATTCTTGATGAGATGGTAGATACCTCATCAGCATGGCAAAGTAGAGCCAATGTTCCTCAAGGTGACCCAAATATCATTCACCTAGACAAGAAACTACATGATCATGGGCAAGCTATTGCCGAGTTGACAACTACAATAAACCAATTGGCCAAAGCTCAGCTTCAACAAGTTAAAGGGCCGAAACAAGTGAATGCGATGGAAGGTGTGAATATGATGATCAATAAGAGACACCAACAAGGTCAACAAATGAAAAGCCTTCTGGAACAATTCATGTAAGATGATAGTGGTTATGATCAAGGTGATTCGTTCAATGAGCAAGAAGAAGAAGTTCAATATGTCAACAATTATTAAGGCTGAAGAAACAATGCTCTAGGATAAAATCAACAATAATGGAAGTCACACGGAAATTGGAACAACCAAGGCCACCAATGCAATTGGAGTGGTGGTAACAATAATCAAGGCAATTGAAATAATCAAGGTAACCAAGGCAATTGTGGAGGTAATCATCTAGGAAACTAAGGCAGAAATAATCAAAGCAATTGGATTGGCAATAACCAGGGAGGGTGGAACAACAATAACAACAACCGGGGGTCGGGTTATCAAAGGCACCCGATGTTCCAACAACCGAGCAATCCACCTCCCTATCCTTATCAAGGTCCGACCTCTTATGACAATGAGATGGTTAGAACTAAGAATATATTTAAACAGATGATGGAGAAGAATGCCGACTACAATGCTCAACTAGCCTCTCACAACACTTCTATTCATAATTTGGAGGTTCAATTAGGCCAAATCTCGCAAGCATTGAACACCCGTCCTAAGAGGGAACTACCAAGTGATATAGTGGTGAACTCGAAGGGTGGGAATAATACAGGACATCCTATGGATGTGACTACAAGAAGTGGAGATGCAACAACCTCAAATCAAAGAAGAATTGTGGATGAAGATATTGTGGTTCAAGAAGATGAAATTCCAAGAAATGTGGTTCAAACTAATGAAGAAGTGAGAATGGATATTGATGAAAATGTGGAGGAGACACAAGAAGAAGTGAACCCGTCTAGGGAACACGTGATTGATATGCCGGATCCGGTAGTGCCGAAGGCTAAGTCACCAATGCCAAAGCTTCCTCCTCCATACCCTCAAAGGCTTGCAAAGCAAAACAGTGAGAACCAATTCAAAAAGTTTATTGACATGATGAAGAGTTTGTCTATCAATTGTACCATTGGTTGAGGCCTTGGAACAAATGTCGGGATATGCAAAATTCATGAAGGACTTGGTAACCAAAAAGAGATCAATGAATTGTGAAACAATTAAGATGACACATCAAGTGAGTGCAATGGTACACTCAATGGCTCCTAAGTTGGAATATCCGGGCGCTTTCACAATCTCTTGCACTATTAGGAGTGCCGACTTTGCCAAAGCATTATGTAATCTTGGGGCGAGTATCAAATTGATGCCCTACTCAGTGTTCAAAACTTTTGGGATTGGGCAACTCAGACCCACATCAATGAGGTTGCAAATGTATGATTATACAATGAAGAGACCTTTAGGCATTATTGATGATGTGTTGGTTCGAGTTGACAAGTTCATCCTCTCGGCGGACTTTGTGATTCTTGATTATGAAGTGGACTATGAGGTGCCTATCATTTTGGGTAGACTTTTCCTTTATACAGGGAAGGCTCTTGTTAATATGAAAGCCGGTGAGCTCACTTTTCAGGTGGGTGACAAAAAGGTAGTCTTCCATGTGTGCAAATCTATGAGGCAACCAAATAGTAATGAAGTTTGTTCGTTCATGGTTTGGTCACCAATGTGATTGTTGATGATGCTAGTGCCACAATGAATGCTGAAGATAATTTGGAAGCCATTTTTCTCAATCTTGATGATGTGTAGGAGAAAGAAGGCTATGTGGAGTGTGTTAATGAATTTCAAGGAATAGGGTCGTACACTTATGAGCCCCGCAAGCAATCTTTGGATCTTGAAAATCGGAAGACTCCTCCAACAAAGCCCTCAAACAAGGAGCCTCCCACTTTGGAGTTAAAGCCATTACCTCCACGTCTCAGGTATGAATTCTTTGGCCCTTTTTCCACTTTACCGATTATCCTTTCTTTGTGCTTAACTAACATGAAGGTAGAGTCCACATTGGAGGTGATACAAAGGAGAAAAAGAGCAATCGGATGGATATTGGCAGATATTCAGGGCATAAGCCCCGCCCATGCACAAGATTATTTTGGCGGAGGGTGACAAACCCTCTGTTGAACATCAAAGGAGCCCAAATGAAGCAATGCAAGAGGTGGTGAAGAAGGAGATAATCAAGTGGTTGGATGTTGGGGTTGTATACCCCATTTTTGATAGCTCATGGACCTCTCCGGTGTAATGTGTCCCAAAGAAAGAGGGCATGACTGTGATACCAAATGATAAGAATGAATTGATACCCACAAGAACCTTCACCGGGTGGAGAGTGTGCATGGACTCTAGGAAGCTCAACAAAGTCACTCGGAAAGATCATTTCCCGCTTCCATTTCTTGATCAAATGTTTGATAGGTTAGCCAGACGTATTTTTTATTGCTTCCTTGATGGATACTCCGCCTATAACCAAATCTTTATTGCTCCTGAGGACCAAGAGAAGACCACTTTCAATTGTCCCTATGGTACTTTAGCATTCTCGCAGATGCCATTTGGTTTGTGTAATGCACCGACAACTTTTCAACGCTGTATGATGACTATTTTCACCAACACGGTAGAGGATATTCTTGAGGTCTTTATGGATGATTTTTTCGTGGTTGGGAATTCTTTTGAGGATTGCTTGAACAATTTGGGTATGGTATTGGCTAGATGTGAGGAGACAAATTTGGTGTTGAATTGGGAAAAGTGTCACTTCATGGTTGAGGAAGGCATTGTCCTCGGCCACAAAATTTCAAAGTATGGTATTGAGGTCAACAAGGCCAAAATTAATGTGATCTCCAACCTCCCCCCCCCTACATCCGTGAAGGGGAATGAGGAGCTACTTGGGCCATGCAGGATTCTATTGCCGATTCATCAAGGACTTTTCCAAGGTGGTAAACCCTTTGTGTAAACTTTTGGAGAAGGATGCCAAGTTCCATTTCAATGAAGATTGTATGAAGGCATTTGAATTTCTCAAGTTCAAGTTGACTACTACTCATATTATACTGTACGGGATTGGATCTTACCTTTTGAACTCAAGTGTGACGCTAGTGATGTGGCGGTTGGAGCAGTTTTGGGACAACGTATCAACAAAATCTTCCATCCGGTATACTATGCTAGCAAGGCCATGAATGATGCCCAAATCAACTACACAGTGACCAAAAAGGAGATACTTTATATTGTTTTTTGCTATGGAGAAGTTTTTCCCATATTTGATGGGTACAAAGGTGATTGTTCACATCGACCATGTGACACTTCGATATTTGACGAGCAAGAAATATTCTAAGCCAAGGTTAATGCGGTGGGTGCTTCTATTGCAAGAGTTTGATCTAGAGATTCAAGACCGCAAGGGTAGTGAAAATTAAGTGGCAGACCACTTGTCCCGATTGGAGGAGGAGGGGAGGCTACATGAAGGCCTTGAGATCAATGATTCCTTCCCCGACGTGCAATTGCTAGCCATTTCAATGCCGGGATGCCATGTTTCGCCAATTTAGCCAATTATCTTGTAAGCGCCATTGTACCAAATGAGTTCTCTTCAAACCAAAGGAAGTAGCTCAAACGGGATTGCATTGACTATTATTGGGATGAGCCGTATCTTTTCTGGATATGTACCGATGGGGTGATCCGACGATGTGTGCCAGAGGAAGAACAAATGGGAATTCTTGAGGCTTGCCACTCTTCACCATATGGTGGTCACCATGGTGGAGCGAGAACGACAACAAAAGTGTTGAGTTGTGGATTCTATTAGCCTACTCTCTACAAGGATGTTAGTGATCTAGTCAAGCGTTGTGATGAATGTAAAGGGGCCAATGGGATTTTTAAAAAGAATGAGATGCCCCTCACCACTATCTTGGAAATTGATATCTTTGATGTTTGGGGTATTGATTTTGTGGAACCGTTCGTGAGCTCTTGTGGGAACACTTACATTTTGGTAGCTGTGGACTATGTGTCAAAATGTAAGCCGTGGCTCTACCTAACAACGAAGCTCGAAGTGTCGTGGCATTCTTGAAAAGAACATCTTCACGAGGTTTGGAACCCCAAGGACCATTATTAGTGATGGGGGTTCGCATTTTTGCAACAAGGCTTTTGATACCTTACTCACAAAATATGGTGTCACTCACAAAGTCTCGACCCCCTAGCATCCTCAAGAAAGTGGACAAGTTGAAGTCTCCAACTGGGAGATCAAGAGTATTTTGTCAAAGACTGTGAATGCCAACTGGACAAATTGTTCAAGGAAACTTGAGGATGCTCTTTGGGCTTATAAGACAGCCTACAAGACTCTGATTGGGATATCTCCATATCGATTGGTGTTTGGGAAGGCGTGTCATCTTCCGGTGAAACTTGAGCATAAAGCTATAGGTGCTTTGAAGAAGTTGAACCTTGAGTGGGATGTCACTGCAAACCTAAAAGTGGCACATTTTAATGGGCTTGATGAATTCCGATATCATGCCTACATAAGCTCGTTCCTTTACAAGGAGAAAATGAAGTACCTCCATGACAAGTACATCCACAACAAGGAGTTTAAAGAAGGGGATCGAGTCTATTGTTCAATTCCCTGTTACAGATGTTTCCGGGCAAGTTGAAGTCAAATAGAGTGGCCTCTTTGAAGTGGTGAATGTAACCCCTTTTGGTGCTCTAAATTTGAAAAATAAGAATGATGAGGTGTTTAGAGTCAATGGAAACTGGGTTAAGCATTATCTTGGCAAGGTTGATGATGGCCACATTGTGGCGGTTCTTTATTTTAAATGATTGGTAATCTGCGTCGTGCAACAACATTAAATCAGGCACTTCTTGGGAGGCAACCCATGTGGCTTTTTCTTTTTCTTGGTTTTCTTCTTTAGATTAGATAGGATTTGTTTTGTGCTAACTAGTTTTGAAGTATATGCAGGAATGGGTGTGCATTGTAGTGACCGTGCAAGAAAAATTGGCTAAGTGTCACAAGAGTGCGGACCGCACCAGAATTATGCGGACAGAAAAATCACTCTGCGACCGCACAATTCTGTGTGCGGTCGCACAACTGGAACATAAAAAATGCATGCACTCTGAAGTTTGGCCTGTCAAAGTTCATTAACAAATTGCGGTTGCACACAAAATTGTGCGGTCTGCACAAACTCTATGGCCACACTAATTTTTGTGCGGACCGCAACACTTTTTCATGTAGTAGGTAAAGAGTGCGTCCCACTCTCAAAATTGTGTGTCCGCACTCAGGTAAGTTTTGGGCCCGATGGGTTAACCTATAAATAGGGTTTTCACCACTATTCACACTTTACACTCTCTGAATTCTCAAGCCCTAAGCAAACATAGTGCATACACCATTATTTCTCAAACTTCAAGCATTTCATCTATGTAGATTCTCACCTGCATCCTTTATTACTGGTATGTTAATTTCATCTTTAGATTTTTCATCTTTTCTTAGTTTTGTTCTTTTATATAGGGTTAATTTCATGCCTAAAAATGTCAATAGTTAGTCATTCTTTCTTAGAATCATGTAGGTAGCATCTTAAATGTAAATTGGGGCCTGGGTAGGTATCTAATCATGTTTAATTACTCAAACCATGTCTAATTTGTGAACAGAATTGCATGTAACGTAAGGCAGTGCTGCATAAATTCAAATTGTGCGGCCGCACACTCTTTTGTGCGGTCTACAGTTCTCTAAGTTAGGGCATATGTGTGCATGTATTGTGCGGACCACACTCAAAATTATACGGTCCGCAGTGAAAATTGTGTTGTCTACACTATTAAATGATTAGAGACCCAATACTCTAAACCTGGGGTTGTGCAGCTGCACTCAAAATTGTGCGGTCTACACAATAGGCCGTGCGACCGCACTTCAAAATTATGCGGTTCGCACTTGGTAGTCTGTGGCTGCACTCACTTTTGTGCAGTCCGCACTGCCTCTTCTAAGTCTGATTTCCTGCAATTGTTATGCATGCATCTGTGACTTCTAACTCTAACTGATTCCTATCATTATGCATTGAAGACAATGGTTAGATCACATGGTAGAGGAGATACATCAAAAGGTAGGACAGAACCCCCCCGAGGCCGCGGTCGAGGCAAAAGTAACCTACCACTAGCAATCAAAAGAGCCATAAGCAAGAAAGCCACCACCAACGGATCTCCTGATCCCCCCGAGACAAGTGAGTATCTCTCATCTGGGGAAGCTTTTGAGCATAACTCTGTGTATGCACAGCCAGAAGCCCAATCAAAACAAGTCTCAGGTAGATTCCACTTGGTAGATGAGTCATTTTCCACTGCTAGTTCTTCTAAAGGTTCGGAAGAGGGTAGCCAAGACTCTAAGCCCTCTTCCTTACATGCCCCGGCTGCATCAATCAATGTAGTTGATGATGATGATGTCCCGAATGATGGTAGAGGGGGTGATATTGCAGTTGGGGTTTAGAAAGGTCAAGGAGAAGAGAGATGTGGGAAGACAGATTTGTCAGCTTGACTTCCTTCAAAAAATTCAGAGTGTGGTGGCCCCAGAGATTGCTCACACTTGAGCGACAATTCTTGATGAAGGATTTGGACATTCACAACCCTAATGTCCTTAGACAATTCTGGGAGTGAAAGGGCTGGAAATAGTTCACCTACAGTGTCATCGATGCCAATGAGCACCTGGTTAAAGAATTTTATGCCAATGTAGCTAACATTAAGAAGGGTACCATGGTTACAAAAGTGAAAAACCTAAAAGTCAGATTCAACTCTTGTGCTTTGAAAGCATATGTGGGATTTGAATAAGTGGAGGCAATGCAATACTTGGAAAAGCATGCTATGGGTGATGCAGCTCACCCGTGGCTAGCTGAGATTTTGGCTATTCGAGGAACAACACCTCCTTGGCAAACCGCAGGGGTTCCCATAGTCCGGGACACCCTACACTGTAAGGTAAAATGGTGGCAAACATTCATGTGCAGCCATATTGACCCATTCCTAAATTAGAACAACCTCTACTTTCCCGAGCAGTCTTGGTGGCCTCAATTATAGCTGGGTACCCAATCAATGTGGATGTTATCTTGTCCACCAACATCACTCTTGCTGTCCAAAAAGGTGAAAGATCCTACCCATACCCGAACTTCCTCACAAAATACTTCAAAGATCAAAAGGTAGAGCCAAGGCAATATGATACAGAAGTTAAGGCCAAGAAGCCTTTCTCATGGTACCACCTGCAGAGTGCTGACAACCCGGACTTCAAGGGTAAGGCAACTACCTCCACTAGCCAGTCTGAGGATCCAGCGGTAGTGGTTACTGATTTGGCTGCTGAGCCTTCGACATTTGCCATGCCTTCTACAGTAGCCGGTCCTTCCACCGGGACAACAACCATGCCACCATCCAGACCACCAACTTCATTATTAGTGCAATTACTAGTGGCAAGCCTCATCCACTTATCCGCAGACTACACTGCAAGACTCCCAGACATTGGCAAGTCTCAACAACTGGATGGAGGCAACTACTTCAAAGCTATCTGACATATCCAATGCTGTTGCAACATAGTCTTCTACCCCAACAGCACCACAGGTACCTCCATCAGTGGAGGAAACATCAAAGAAGATTCTGGACAACTAGAAGACCATTATGGAGACTTTGGTGGCGCATGTGGAGGTCATTGAAGAGTTGGGAAATCAAATAAAGAAGATGCGGAGGTCTCAGGCGTCGAAGAAGTCAGTGGAGAAGTTGAGAAAAGAGATTACCAAGATTTCACCTGCTGGTGATCTACCACTGGATTTACTTATGGACCCAACAGTTCGAGCAGCACAGGCACCACCAGCAACAGTACCTGAGGCATCAGAGGCAGCACCGACAAGTTTGAGGAGCTGGATGCTACTGCCCACACTGTTGAGGAGATGATCCAGATGCTCAGCAACCCTGTTGTCCTTCAGCCATGTGATGATGAGATACAGTTAGAGGAGACCGAGGGTGCTGTGGATACCATGCAGACTGAGACCATATATGGAGTTCTCTTAACTCTCTACCCTTCCCTGCTCTTATTTTTGTTAAGCATTGGGGACAATGCTTATTTTCATTCGGAGGCTGGTCTATTTTGATTGATTAACATTGACATTTGGCTTGTAATAACTCTTATACTATTTTTCTTTTATCTTTATTTTCCCTTTGGTATGTATATATTCTTCCCTTTCGTTTGATGTATATATTCAGTTTCCCTTATGTATATATTCACTTTACTTCGGTTTGTATATTCATTTACCTTTCTTTCCGTAGTTTATTTCGTAGCTTCTTTAGTTTGTCTATCTTAGTAGTATAACTTCTTATTTACTTTAGTATTTTCCTTTGGATTTGTTAGCTTTTTTTTATGTTTGTGTGATCAATAAGCCTTTAGTTTTCTTAATGCCGCAGTTCTTTCCAAAGGTAGATTTTCCATGAACTGGGTGGCTCTTTCCAACGATGGATGGTGTGACAACCTTCTTAAGGGATTGAGTCTGTTTTCTTTTATGTTTAGGAAAATATATTAGTAATGAATAAAAGGGTCTCAAGCATTCTTCACTTGGTACCAACACATTTACCTACGACCTTATGGTTAAAAACAAAGTTGTTGGCGTAAAATAGCTCTAATTGTGACCTTTCGACTCTTGTGTTGACTTAAACAGTCATCGATTGGTTCAATCGAGCCATTTATGATTCTCAATCTTAACTAGGGTTGTTGTGTGCCCTTGACTCTGTTCTTTTTAGCAATCCAACATCATGAGAGGTGAGGTATTGAATTGCAAGTCCCAGTACCCGTGATAATAGTCTGCCCGAAGGTTTTTCTTGGCGAAATTTTAAGTGTAGCTTGGCTTGAGAAATGATTGTAGGCTCTCCTTGATCCAATTTGAAATTTGAAATCTTCCCCAGCCTACCAATGTGGTATCCCTAGTCAACGCATTTGAGCCTAAGCCCTATTTCTTTCAATAATAACGTTACAAGTCTTTATCCGTTTTGTAATGACCCTCTCTTGGTATCCGATCTTTCCTTAGAGTTCTTGGGAAACAATTGGCCAAAAACATAAGTTTGGGGGAGAGACGAGGAGTTTGAAAGTGATAAAAGGTAAGAAGAAGAGAAAGAAATGAAGAAAAGGGAAGGCAAAGAAAAAAAAGAAAAATGCCAAAAAGAAAGTGAATAAGGTAGAAAGTTGAAGGGATTATAAGAAAACAATGATTAAGGCATGGAGTAAATATAAAAGGAGAAAATGCATGTCATGACCAAGAAAGAGTGACATTACATCTCTCTGGTTCCCCCGAGGAAAAAGAAATTGACTCAAAGAGTCGACAAAGTATGAGCCAAAATGAGAAAATAAAGTGCTTAAGGAAACATGAACCCATTCTATTTCATCAAGACCTAACTTGATCCAAAAAGCCTTCATTGCATCCCGAAAAAGCCCTACATGATTTCGAGTTGAGTGAGCTTGCATTAGTAGTAATTTACATAAGGGGAAAGCTTATGGTACTTAAAATCGGACTTGTGACATTCTTTTGAGAGAGATGAGCAAACTTTTCACAATTCTTGAATTGAGTGTTACATTCTTATATGAGTTATGCTAACGGAGAGTAGAGAAGGAGGAGTTTGGGATCCACAATGACCTATGTGAAAGAGCGAGCTTCCTTGATGAATAAGTGAACTCTTGATGCTCTAGTATCACATTAGAACTATTGTACTAAAAGAGTCAAATCATTACATTGTTGATAATTCATACGTGTTGTGGGAATTATTGGTCCCAATTGATGTGTAATTAATTCACCTTAGACCAGCTGAAATAGGTCTTGTCTTGTGGAGGTGGGGATTACCTTATCTGCTTGAGGACAAGCAAAAGCTTAAGTTTGGGGGAGTTGATAAGTAGGGATTTTGAGTACTTATTTGCACTCTTTTACTTTCGTTTTCGCTCAAAATCGCTTAAAGGTATTCCCGAAAACTAATGAAATGTGCTTGCTTGCAGGAGTTTAGAACCTGAGCCAAAAAAATGAAAATCAACTCAAGAAGGAGTAAATTTGGACAAGGACCAAAACAAGGCTAAAAGAAGCACAATGCGGACCGCACAAAAGTGTGTGCGGCTGCAGAACCTAAGGGCGAGCTTTGACAGAATTTCAAGGAAAAATGCAAATCGCATAATTCTAGTACCGGCGCAAAAGATGAAGTTCAGAGAATTGTATTTTTGGGCCATGAAGAAGTGCGGATCACACAATTATTGTGCAGCCACAGGATGTCAAGTGTGGACACACTCATAATTGTGCGGTCCGCAGAAGAGAAGAATCAGAGAGCCATGTTCCAGTCCAAGTTCAAGTTTGCGGCCACACTCAGAATTGTGCAGTCTGCACAATCAAATGAAGTGCGGCCGTATCCCAATTTTATGCAACTGCATAAGGCCTAGTTTACCAGTCAAGCTTAGAGTACGGACCGCACATAGAATTGTGCGGCCGCACAACCTTCCCAGGGGCATTTTTGTTAGATATTTTCAGCTTAGTATAAATAGAACCTTTTGTCAGTTTTAGGTTAAGTTGTATCAGTGTAGAGCACCTGAGCCATTTTTCTTTACTGCTTTGAATAATATTGTACTAGATTAGATTCTAAACATTAGATTTTCTTTACCTAATCAATTATTATGCATTTTATCTTTAATTCTTCTTTAATTTCTTCATTTTTATGAGTAGCTAAATTTCTAGCTAGGGTTGTGGCCCAACCCTAATGTGGGTACTTAATGGGTATTTGATTTAGACTTGTTTGTGATTAGGTTCATGTTATTTAACCTAGTTCTTGCTTGAATTCAAGAATTAATGGTTGCAAATATTGATTCATGGCTAATTGACTTAGTCTCTACTTGAGAAAGAGAGACTAAGTCTAGAAAAATTTGGCTAACAAGCAATTAGGGTGAACTCAAGAAATTGATAGTACCAATTAAAGGGTTAAATCTAGAGATAGTAATACCCGACTTGAGCATATATCACTTATTTTGAGCAATACCCATTTGGACTTGAGAAAGCCAAATTGTGCAAAATTACTCAAACTACCGAGAGATATAAAGTGGGTAATTGTGTGTGATTGCTATATTATAACCCGAAAAATCAAACTTACCCTAGAATTTACAAACTATTAGGTAACCACCTAGCTGGAAGTCACGACCCTAGATATTTTATCATTTGAAAAACAATCAAAACCAAAAATATTGTCTTCTAGTTTTATAATTGCAATCAATAGCTTAAAGTAGAAGTAGAAACAACAAACAAGAATGTGGAAGTATAATTTAAGGCACATCATACAATTACACTAAATATATACCTAATCCTAATTCTAACTCCCTCTGGATTCGACCCCGACTTGCATTGAATTTTTATTATTGCTTTGACAGCCTCACTACCTATATTTGTGGTGTGAGTTTGGGCCACATCACTAACCACTCTATCTGAGATGCCAGGGGTCTGACACTGGGCTTGAGAGGCTACTAACTGAGTTAATAACTACACAATACTTCTCATATCTAAATCCTATTCAATAGCAACTAGGGGAGGAATTAGTGTTTCATTAGTTTCTCTATGTCGTTCTGGGGGTAGTGGTGTTATTACCAAAACCTGCATATCAGCCTCAATCATGAGGTTCACAGTGATCTATATGGGCAGGTGGCATCTGACTGGCACCCTCCCCTCCCTCTTCATCTATTCTCTGAGTGAAAGATTAGGACTCAGCTCTACCGCACGATCTAGATCAAAAGGATAGGTATCCATCCTAAATATCATGTAGCCTCCTATTTATAAGTATTTTGTCCGTCATACCCATAATAGGACTCTAGTAGATAGGACTTGCAGACTCCCTAGAACAAACCTACTCTGATACTAAGGCTGTCACACACCAACCTTGGGAGGTGCGACCGGCACACGACGCCTGAAGGACCGTGCGAACCAACGTCAACACTTAAATCTTTCATCATGAATCTAGGCAGACCAGGCCTCCCAGTATGGTACCTAAATTAATAAATGTTCATAATTGACTATTGAAGAAACTTTAATATTGAATATATATATATATATATATGTACATCCGATGTTAACAGAGTCATAACAATATTTACATACATTTGAACACTAGTCTATAAGCCTCTAGGAGTAATATGACACATAACTTGGTCGAGAAAGGGCCCCACCATACCCAAAATGTTTGGAACACATAATTCAATACCTATTGACTTCTGTACATTTACTTTGGAGGAGTGGAGTGTGACATTCAATCAATGAAACATGCACCCTACTAGGGAGGGACTTCATCAGGTCTATCTGTACCTTTTTGAAGAATTACCTATGCTCCTTGAATTCTTACACTTCTATGGTGATTATCTCCGTCTCGAGGGAAACTCCAAAATCAATACGACAAGAAGACAGAGGATGCAGTAATTATCACAAGATCCTTTATGCTAAGAACTGCTCGGTTCGCTTTTGATTTAATGTTGAATCATTTAGGAGTTCTTAGAGGGCTTTAAGAGTGTTTTGGGTGAGCTAAAACTGGAAATATCTTCTAGAATGGAGGAGAATAAAGCTGCATTGCCTTTTCATATCAAGTCTAGAAATTCCACTACCCCAAGTGCTAAACAGGTCGCATCGCACCGACCACTGTGCCTGATGGGGCAGCTGGAGCAATTTGATCAAATGTAATCACCACTTTGTCCACCTAATTAATCTTAAACTTCATATGTAGGGGGGGAGGGAAAAGTGTGGGATGTGACAGGAAAATGGTCTGATACCCATTTGAAACACACCGTAGGCCCTCGAGACCCCATCCAATCACACCAACCAATCCTAAAATGTAACACAGACCTACTCGAGGCCTCAATTCATAGAAAATAACATCAAAACCACGAATCATACCTCAATTCAAGCCTAAGGAACTAATCCAAATTTCAAAATTCAAAACTTACGCCGAACATGCCTAAACAACTCAAAATGATCTCAAATTTTGCATTCAAGTCTCAAATGACACAACACACCTATTTCAACTCTAGGAACTACAATTTGAACCCGATATCATTCAAGTCAACTCTCATTAAACCTATCAACCTTCCAAACCTTCAACTTTCCAACTTTTGCAAAATATATAGCCAAATCAACATAGGGATCTCCAAATTCAAATCCGGACATACGCCTAAGTCCAAAATAATCATACCAACCATCAAAACACCATTCTGGGGTCATATACACAAAAGTCAAACTCCTGTTAACTCTTACGATTTAAGCCTCCAAGCAAGGAACTAAGTGTCCCAATTCAATCCAAAACTCTGCCAAAACCAAACCAACCACCCGGTCAAGTCACATAACGACAAATACACTAGGGAAAAGCATCAGTTAGGGGAAAAGGGCTAAAATACTCAAAATAACCGGTTGAGTCGTTACATTATCCCCTCTTAAACAAACATTCATCTTTGTACGAGTCTAGAATCATACCTAGGGTCTCAAAAAGGCGAGGATATCGGTTCTGCATCTCCTGCTTGGTCTCCAAGTAGCCTCCTCGACCGACTAACCTCTCCATTGAACCTTCATTGATACTATATACTTTGACCATAATTTTTGAACCTGCCGGCCTAAAATGTCCACCGGCTCCACATCATAAGTCAAATCCTTGTCTAACTGCATCGTGCTAAAGTCAAATACATGTGACAGATCCCCATAATACTTCTAAAACATGGAAACATGAAACACTGGGTGAACTCCCGATAAACTAGGTGGCAAGGCAAATATGTAGGCCACCTTCCCAACTCTCTATAACACCTAAAACAGACCAATATATCAAGGGCTCAACTTTCCCTTCTTCCCGAACTTCATAACACCCTTTAGGGGTGAACCTATAAGTAGAACATTATCACTCTCCATATATGCCACATCACGAGCCTTCTTATTATCATAACTCTTCTACCTGGACTGCGATATACTAAGCTGATCCTGAATCAACTTTACCTTCTCTAAAGCATCACAAACCAAATTAGTGCCCAACAACATAACCTCCCCAGGATCAAACCAACAAACAAAGAATGATATCGCCTCCCATATAAGGCCTTATAAGGAGCCATCTAGATGCTCAACTAATAGTTGTTGTTGTAGGCGAACTCTGCTAATGGTAGAAACTGATCCCATGATCCCACAAAATGTATGACACAAGCACATAATATGACGACCCGACCCGTCGTCTCATGAGTTACTACCCCGTTCTTCCCATTTTCTGCTTTTTTATGTTTAATTACCGGTATGGGGTGCGTTAGAATTGATTTGGAATGATTTTGATAAGAAATGAGACACTTAGTCTCTTTTAAGAAGGCTTAAGTTGGAAAAGTCAACCGGATGTTGACTTGTGAGTTAGAGGGCTCGGAATTGAATTCTGATGATTCGGTTAGCTCCGTGTGATGATTTAAGGCTTAGGAGCGCAATCGAAAGTAATTTTGGAGGTCCGGTGAAGAAGTTAGCCTATTTTGGTGAAGTTAGTATTTTGGCGATTTTTGGTTGATAGGTGAAATTTTGATCCGGGAGTCGGAATGGAATTCCAAGAGTTGCTGTAGCTTTGTTATTTCATTTTGGACTTGTGTGCAAAATTTGAAGTCAATCGGACGTGATTTGATAGGTTTCGGCATCGGAAATAGAAGTTGGAAATTCTAAAGTTCATAAAACTTGGATTGGAGGTTGATTCATGATTTTAGCGTTGTTTGATGTGATTTGAGGCCTCGAGCAAGTCCGTAATGTATTTTGGGACTGGTTGGTATTATTGGTCGGGGTCCCGGGGGCCTCGGGTGTGTTTCGGATGCCCAACGGGTCATTTTTGGAAGATTTTTGCCGTTTTGAGCATAAATGTAATGATCTAAAGGTTCATTTTTAGTTCTAGAGATCCAAATTTGATTTCTAGACTTCCAAAATTTAAATCATGAATTATAGGACTGATATGGAAATTTTGGTTCAATTTCATCAAGTCGCGATTGGGTTTTTGACGCGAAATGTGAGTTAATTGTTTAACGAGTGAAGTGGGTATTGAACTATACAAACGAGCTCCGAATTGAGTTTTGATTAACGGGTTGTGTTTGTATTATTATTTGTGACTCATAGGAACAAGAATCGTATAATTCCGAGTTCGTATGATGGAGTTAGAGCCATTTTAATGAAAAATGGTTGTGCTGCAAATTTCTTAAAAAACTGTTGTATTTTCCGCAGCAGTGAACAGTACCCGCGCGTGAACAGTAATCGCGCGGGTGAACAATGAATAGTGACCAAGCGCGTGAACAGTAATCGCGCGGGTGAACAGTAATTCCGAAAAATCTGGGCAGCGAGTTTATACCTGATTTTGGGTCATTTTTGCACCATTTTCAGTCATTTTTGAGAGCTTTTGGACGGGGATTGAAAGGAGTTTCAACTGAGATTGATTAGAGGTAAGTTTTATGAGTTAAATACATGATTTTATTGAAGAATCATCCTTGAAATCCATGAAAACATAGCCAAATTATAAGAAATTAGGGCTTGAGATTGAAATTCTAAAATGGTGATTTGAGGGGTCAAATGGCTCCGATTTTTGTGAATTTAGTATCTATAAACTCGTGGAAACATAAGTATCGTATTGATGTAAAAATTTCTGAGTTTCGAGACGTGGGCCCGGGGCTCGGGTTTTGCAAATTTCGTGAATTTCGACATTTCTCGATTGTTTTCGATTGGGTATTGTTCCCTTAGCATATTGTGATGTATTCGCTTTGATTTTGGTTAGATTCGACGTGCGTGGAGGCCGGTTTAATGGTCAAAGGCGTCGCGGGCTAGAGATTTCACCAGTTCGAGGTGAGTAATACTTGTAAATGATATCTTGAGGGTTTGAAACCCCGGATTTTCACATCATAGTATTGTATTGAGGTGACTTGCACGCCGAATATGAGCGTTGGGTAGAGCACCGTTGAGGATTGTGACTTGGTCCGTCCCGGTTGTTGATTTTACTGCGTATTTGACTGAAATTACTTGTTATCATCATAATTTGGGCTGATTGCCATGTTTGGGGCCTTGTGCCGACTTGTAAAATCCTTCGAGGATTGATATTACTGCTTAGCATGATTTGCGTATCATCTAACTTCAGTCCAAGGTTTTAAATGTTGTTTTGCAACCCAGTCGTATTTCTATGTTTTGAAAACTTAAATGATATTTTAAATGCATTTCGGGTTGGAAACTTCGATTTTGTAAATGCCCAAGGGGCTTATTATATTATTTTCTGGACTGATTATAAAGTGACTTGAAACAGTGGTAACAATGACACTGTGTGATATACTTGAAACAGTGGTAACAATGACACTGTGTGATATACTTGAAACAGTGGTAACAATGACACTGTGTGATATACTTGAAACAGTGGTAACAATGACACTGGATGATATACTTGAACAGTGGTAACAATGGCACTGTATGATATAAATTGGTCAGGTAACAATGGCTGACCGGTCAGGTAACAATGACTGACCAAGATATTGCGCTTGGGCTGTAGGAGCCCCTCCGGAGTCTGTACACACCCCCAGTGAGCGCCGTCGACGATAAATAAATATGGATGGCTCGGGCTGCACGCCGCAGTGGGTACTGGAATGTACCATCATATGCATTGCATTGCATTCATGCATTTGTTCATTATTTGTTGTTGTGATATTTCTGGAGATATTTATCTGCTTTTGCTGGTGCTATCTGATCCTTGAGTGTTGGGGCCCGAGTGGCTGACCAGGAACGAAGATATTGTCCGAGGGGCGGGTTTCTGTGCATAGTGACACTGATGGCTGGAATTATTTTGCAACTGTTAAAAAGATTATTTTCAAAAGAGGTTTAAAACTGAGTCAGATATTTTATAAAGGATTTTCATGGAATTACTGTTTTCAAAAAGGGTTGTACCGTCTTAGATAGCATGATGAAGTGTTCTTACGTGATTTCTTATCGCTCAGTTATTATTTACTCTTATTACCACTGAGTTGGAAGTACTCACTTTACTCCCTGCACCTCGCGTGCAGTTGCAGGTACTGTTCACCCGGTAGCGGGTTATTAGCGGACTGAAGGTATACTATTGTAGCTGAGCAAGGTGACCGTCAGCGTTCACGGCACCGTATTTCTTCATTGATTCTAAATTCCATTCTGTATATTGCTGGTCTTGTATTAGTATTTAGATCTTTAGATGCTCGTGGCTTGTGACACCCCGATTTCGGGCTGAGTCGGGATGATTTCCATTATTCTATCATGTTTACTTCCCACTTGTGATCATATTATCTGCGAATTAAACTTATTCCTGCTAAGTAATTATAAAGAGATGTATTGTTTTGTTGTTGGCTGACCTTGTCCCCACGAGAGGCGCCATCACGACCGGGTTGGGATTTTGGGTCGTGACACATAACATATCCTCCAAAATCTGAATAGTACGGTCAGATTGTCCGTCAATATGGGGATGAAATGTCGTACTCAACTCGACTTGTGTGCTAAACTCATGTTGCAGTGCTCTCCAAAAAATGCTATGTGAATTGAGTGCCTGGATCCGAGATTATTGACCTAGGCACACTATGAAAACGAACAATATCTTGAAGATAAATCCGAGCCAGTTGCTCTGAATAGTAGGTAGTCATGACTTGAATGAAGTGTGCATACATAGTCAGTTTGTCCACAATGACCCACACTTCATCAAAACTCATCAAGGTCCATGGAAGCCCAACTACAAAATCCATAGTGATACGCTCTCACTTCCACTCAAAAATATCTAGCCTCTGTAGAAAATCACCCAGTCTTTGATGCTCGTACTTCACTTGCTGACAGTTGAAACACCGAGAAACATACTCAACAATATCCTTCTTCATCATCTGGCACCAATAGTGTTGCCTCAAAACCCAGTACATCTTCGCGACACTTAAATAGATTCAATACCGCGAAGTATAGGCCTCCTCAAGGATCAACTCTCTCAACCCATCCACATTAGGAACACTGATCCAACTCCATAGCCTCATTACCCCATCATCACCAGTAGTAACCTATTTAGAACTACCGTTCTGTACAGTGTCCCATAGGACAAGCAAGTGGGGATCATTATACCGAAAAAAATAGTTCAAAAAGTACATGTCTAATTCCAATAATATAAATCATTTCATTGACGTACAATAATTCCCCTAAAACTGGTCAATATAGAGTCATGAGCTCTAAATAGAAGTACAAATCCAAAATACAAAAGGAAATACTGTATGAATGTAAATAACAATACTATAATAAGAAGAGAAGCCAAAAGATTGCGGTTAAGATGCAGCTCTACCTCGTCTCTCGAAGATGCTCACATCAATAACTCACAGCTTGCCACAACTCGGTCCAACACCTGAATCTACACAATTAAGTGCATAATGTAGCATGCATACAACCGACCCTATGTACTCAGCAAGTATCATAACTAACCTCGGTGAGGTAATAGTGGAAAGAATTATTAATGATACTCACAAATAACCTGTATAGTCCATGAATCTCACAAGTACACAACTACACTATCAATAAGTCATGAATCACAGATAAAGCCTCTTCAGTGCACAAAATAAGATAACATGCTCTGTTTTAGTTAACTAATCCATCATATAGAGAAGATATGCAAAACAAGACATGTATGCATTCCTTATCTAGCATATAGAGAAGATATGTGAATACAACATGTATACAACTAAGGAAATTGCAAGTAGATTAGAAATGCAATAACCACAACACACACTAGCAAGTTTCTTTGTACCACCTATGCACCATCAGGCGAGAAACATGAGTGGGTGACCCTAGGGGATGGAACTTATCCACAGGCTGCATGGACAACTCACATACAATATAACCACCGCATGGACAACCCATGTGCTAACATAACTCAGATCCGTATAGACAACTCACGTGCTATCAACCCAGTCCATATCACACAGTAGCATATACGAGAATACATGTACATTAACAATGGATATCAATTTACATATTTATGCACTGATATATGTGACATGCTAAAGGGTAGGCATGTACAAAGTATGCTACCACAGTTCTAGTCAGGCGATTACACCACACTAATAGCAATTAACATGCTCGAACAAGATATCAAGCAATAAACAATCTCTAACATGATTCAAGTAGCTCAAAAAAGTAGTACAACTTAAGAAACATGATAAGTTGACGCTAATCAATCAATTCAAGGCATACAATAGTCTAATCAAAACCCGAGCATGGATAATACCCGGTGTATGCACATAGGCTCAATTGCCTCACATGTGCGCCACCCATAGCACGTAGCTATCACTAATAACTTAGGTAACTAGTGCATCAACCAAGTTTAGGTAAGATACTTACCTCAATCAAGCTAAATCAGTACTCTAAGAATCCTTTCCTGCGTTAATCAATCACCGTATGACTCGAATCTATCCAAAACAACTTAATAATATCAATAGAATCCATAGTAAACAAGCCTAAACAATAAAGCTAAGATCTTGATTCAATTATGCAAAGTCAACCCAAAAGGTCAACCTCGGGCCCGCACCCCATAACCTGACAAAACTAATAAATTTGGACACATATTCCAATACGAATCCACATATATGTATTTCATCCAAATTTGACCTCAGATCGACCATAAAATCATTAATATTCACTCTCCAAAACCATAGTCAAAAACCACAAATCTCACTTTTAATTCACCAATCAAGCACTAAAATCAAGGTTGGAATCATGAATAATAAACAAATCCGAGTCAAAAATACTTACCCTAATACAAATCGTGAAAATCCTCTCAAAAATTTTCCAAATCAGAGCTCTAGATCTCTAAATGTGATACAATAACCAAAATCCACGAAAGAGAGACTTAAGTGATTCTGCAGGTGATACTCTTCGCGATCGCGAAACACAACAAAATGCTGCTTCAGAAAACCCCCATGCGAATGCGAGTACATGGTCGTGAATGTGAAGCCTACCACCGCTGAGCCTACGTGACTACGGTCCTTCACACGCAATCATGAAGGCTAAAAGTGTGACGCCCCAACCATCCATCTCTTCCACACGAACAAGACTCCCAGCTCGTGATCGCAAAGGCCATTACCGCATGTTACATGAATACAGTCACCCTATTGTGAATGTGAAGAACCACTCTCGTGAAACCAAAATTCTCTCTGTGATCACGATACACCTCCGCAATCGCGAAGCACACCAAAACATCAGAAAACTAGTAGTCCCAAAACAAAGAAAAATGGTCTAAAACACACCTGAGGCCCTGGGACCCCGTCCAATTACACCAAACAATCCCAAAATATAAAACGGATCTACTCAAGGCCTTAAATCACATCAAGAAACATCAAAACCGTGTATCATACCTAATTCAAGCCTAAGAAACTAATCCAAATTTTCAAATTCAAAACGTATGTCGAACATGTCTAAACAACTCAGAATGACCTCAAATTTTGCATGCAAGTCCCAAATAATAGAACAGACCTATTCAACTTCGCGAAACCACAATCCGAACCCGATATCATGAAATTCAACTCTTGGTCAAACCTATCAAATAGAATCAAATCAACCTAGGAACATCCAAATCCAAATTCAAACAAACCTTACGTCCAAAGTCACCATATGAACCTATTGGAACCATCAAAACACCATTCTAGAGTCGTCTACAAAAAAATCAATCTTTGGTCAACTCTTACAACTTAAGCCTCCAATCAATGAACTAAGTGCCTAGATCAATTTAAAACTCCCCCGAAACCAAACCGATCACACCGATAAGTCACATTACGACAAATACTCATATGAAAAGCATTAATTAAGGGAAACAAGCTAAAATACTCAAAACAACTGGTCGGGTTGTTACATGAAAATAACCCCAAACAATAAAGCTTCGATCTTTTTACAAATACACAAAGTCAACCAAAGAGTCAATCTTGGATTACACCTCGAATTGCAACAAAACTCACAAACCCCGAATATCCATTCCAATACGAGTGTCACACCTCCTTTTTCCTACACCCCAGAAGGGGTGTATAATAAGGGAGTTTTTTTTCCAACTTAAAGTGACAATTGAAACAGAATTATTTATTTATTAAATTCAGAGTCGCCACTTAGGATATATGTGTGGTGTCCCAAGTCACCGGTTCAAATCCCGAATCGAGGAAAAGATTGACTCTGTATCACAGTTTGCGAACTAGAAATCCGGGTAAGGAATTCTGTTAACCCAGGAGAAGGTGTTAGGCATTCCCGAGTTTCGTGGTTCTAGCACGGTCGCTCAACTATTATTATTGGCATAATTATCTGATTTTAACACATGTTTTAGCTTATGGTATATATTAGCTTATTAACCACTTTTAATTAATTTTAGGAAGATTCAACGTTATCTAAAACACGTCTTGAACCACGCCACATGAAATGAACCCGCGGTCTACGACACATTTCGTTTAATGTTGTTGAGATATGGATTTAGATCACATGAAATGCACACCCGAGTTTAGGAAGGTAATATTATTAAAATAACGCTCCTAAAGCAACTACGTATTTTTAACTTTGCGAGGGCCATGGGAAATTTGCTAAATGGCGCGCCTCGAGTTCTAAGGATTTAAAATAAATAAATAATTGAGGGCCACACATTTGAGATTTTATTTGGCGCGGAGCACCTCGACTTATTTTAAAGGAAAACTAAAAATTTGAAGGGACCATAAGCTATTTGTGTTATCTAGTACAACTCCCCTCCACTAATTGATTAAAGGAAAAATGTCACCAATGCTTAAGCTAAAAGTTTGAACCAATTTTAAAATAATAAATCCAAGTTCAGGCCAGCCTTATGAAAGAACATTTGCATTGAAGAGAGAAAACGGATTTGACTATTTGAAAACAACGAATGGCTCGTGCCATAATTAAGAGAACCAAAGGCATGAAGGGGGAAGGCCCAACAATGAAAAACCTGCTTCCCTACTTTGCAAACATCTTGGCCAAATTAAGGAGAATGCAGGAGCGAGACTCGAATTCGAGTCTCTTGGCATGTATCCAAGGTCAGCAACAATTAAAGAGCGGGTCAGTATCGAAACTAGCTAACTACCAAAGGCAAATTAGAATTGAACCTTCAAGTTTGGGGCTGAATGAGCGCAAGTCTTAGTGAAAAGCGGCAGTCCAAATAAACAAATCCACCAACGAACGTGTATTGCCCACGATTCCATTTTTGTTTTGTTCAAATTTTTGAATTAACCCAGACTGTTACTGATTTCAGACCAACATTTGAAGAAGTAACATACCAACTAAGTAAAATCACAATCAAACCAAAAATTCAAAAACTGATGTGAGACAATCATCAGAACATTTCCTGCTTTCACTTATGTGATCAAAACATGACAGTAGGCCTCATTAGCAACTGAAAGTCAGCACAATGCTACCATACAACCTATGCATTATTCCTTAATGGTTTCTATATTTCAAGATCGATAAGAGTTCATCTACTATACCTAAGAGTCAGCATACATGTTTTAACAAAATCTTGAAAGCGCCTACCAAATTCGCATATATAGTAGTAAAAACCTTGTGACTTCAGTAATCAAAGAAGCCAATCAAACTGAATAGGCTACTACTAAATCTAACTAATAGTATCCATACATTGTACACATTAGACGCATAGGAGCTTAAACAACATTAGTATTTAGAATGACAAGCTAAAATTTACATAGAGAAGAAGATTTGAATATCAAGCTTAACATATAAACAACACACACGACTGAATATCAAACTTCCAACTTCCATTTTTCATTTCACGTTCAACTTGAAGATCACATTATGCAGGTTTTAGAACATGTATCTGGAATTTGCACAAAGAAGAATAGAGATGAACAGTCAGCAAATAAACAGCAGCAGATAACAGTCCCAGATTCGACTAGTTGAGCAGTGAAATCAACTCACAAAACCAATGAAACAGTAGAAAATCCCATGAAGGAAAAATAGCTCTAAACCAGTGAAAATGAACTATATTGCAATGATTTCAACCCAAGACCCAAACAACAAAACAATTTTCAAACCATTTCTAGCCCACAATCAAACCCAGATTCAGTAATTAGGACCATACAATCAACTTGAAAACCCGATGGAATAGTGACCCTCAACAAACTTCAACCACAACAACTTCTCAAAACCCAATGTCAATCCATTTCAAATCATAAAACCTGTAACTATTGTTTTCAGAAATTAAAAAAATCACTAATGAAGTTCAATAGAACAGTCTTTTTCACTAAAATTATTAAGCCGTTTCTCTTTTCTGTATTTTTATCTCTCCAGTTCTGACTTGTGAAAGAAGAAAAGATGCCTTTATAGGCAAGTCTTAGGGCAGAATAAAAGGGACTCTTATTTGCACTTTAAACCTTTTGATATTTTCTTTTTTTGCTATTCAATCCCTAGCTTAAAATTAGTATTTTCAGTAAAGTCCCAAAGCCAACTTCTAGGAAGCTTCCCTCAATCAGTTACAAGAGATTCCCCTACCCAATCTCCCTAAACTACCCATTAAACAGCTACTAATTACTTTCAGGCCACCACACTGGGTTGAATTAATCCCAAAACCCAACCCAAACTTATGGGTCTGCATACTATAGCCCAAACATGAATTTTCAAACTCTAGACTTAGCCAAAATCTTTCAAACAAACAAACCTTTGAATTTTCAGCAGAAAAAGATTTCAATAGAGATGCTCGTAAACAGTAATTTAAAGCAATTAAATCAACTAATTATACCAAGACATTGATACGCTAATGCCCATTTCATTGAACGCAAAAATAAACCCCAAATTAAAGAGGAGGAAGATTCAGAATCACAACCATGCACACAAAATGACTTAAAAACATTTAAAAGACAGAAAAGAGGAGAAACAGAAAGAGACGAACAAAACAGAAGACAGAAACGAAGGAGAAAAGAACAAAAATACCTAGATGGCCACACGGACAGGGCTTGACAACCTTAGGCGACTTCGATTTGACCCGAAACTGGTATTACCCGCATGTTCTCTTTGAGAACAAATGAAAAATACTAGTTTCAAGCCGCATCGTTCATAGAAAACTTGAAAGCTTGCAGGATTTTCCTTTCTTCGTTTTTATATTTGAAATTGACCCCATTTGGTGAGGATTTGGGGAGAAATGGTGGTGGATTGGGGCTCAAGGAGGGGTGATGGTTGCATGGTTGGATTTTGGTGGTGGTTTGAGCTCCGCTGCTGGCCGAAGATGGTGGAGAAATTCAGGGCGGTGGGTCTTAGGGTTAAGGATGAGGGAGTTGAAGTACAGAGATACTATGTTTCTCTGTGAATTTCAGACAATTATATCGAGGGGGGAGGGTGTTCCTTGGCCGTTGGATTGAAAGAGATCACTGGATCGGGTATTGGGGTGGGGCTCGATCGGACTTGGGCGGTTATAGGGAAGAAATTCATTTGGGCCTGCCCAAATGATCCAAATCACAACCCCTTTTATTTGACTCTTTCATTTCTTTTAATCAATTTTTCCTTTTCCTTTTCAAAATTAAATAAAATCCTAAATTACTCTTAAACTAAATATTTTATCAAATTAAGGTAATTACTCAAAATAATATTTACCACAACTAATTAATTTCAAATTAGAAGAAAGCTACAAAATTCAAAACTAAATAAAAATGCAAAAATGAGTCATTTTGTGATTTTTTCTATTTTTGTCAAACAAATTAATTTACTAATTAATCTAAAGTGTCAAATTAAGTCCTATATGCAAATGCAATGTATTTGTTTTGTATTTTCATGAATTAAACAAAATTAAACATGCGCAGACAAATGCAAGCAATTAACAAAAATGCTACAAAAATCCACGAAATTGCAAACAATGGAAAAAATTTATTTTCTTGAATTTATGGGAGTAATTCATATAGGGCAAAAATCACTTGCTTACAGCTGCCTCTTTTTGTTCGGAAACACGGAGAGTTTTCGTGCAAAGATAAAGTGTGCGAATACGAGCGATTTTTGCCCGTTTGAATACTCCGTCGAAGCCTTTTTGACCGCACTCTGCTTCCGAGGTTGCCTACATATCCTTGGCTATAAAGGAATTAGGTTAGTGTAGTTCGGGAAGTTTTGGTAGCTAGGACTACCATGAAGCTGTGATTTCACTGTGCTGCTGCTACTGCTTACTGACCTCCTTATTACACCATGCCGAAATAAAAGAAGCTAGACTAAGCTATGATCTATACATTACAAAAATCCTATATGTGTCTTCAAACTTGATCTTGTGATTCTTGTTGCCCTGTTGACTTGTATTCTCCCGGTGAAGTCCCTTTGTTGAGTTGTGATCCGAGACACTCTCTCTTTTCTTCAGGTGGACGCCTGATTGCTGAATTCAAATTATAGTCTGAAATGATTTCCTTTTCTCCAGGTGGACGCCTAATTGCCAAAACTGAACTGTATTCCTGTGCTCTCCAGATAGGCGCTTGATTGCCAAAACTTCAACTATATTCCCTTACTCTCCAGGTGGGCGCCTGATTGCCAAAACTTTAACTGTTTTCCCTTACTCTCTAGGTGGGCGCCTGGTTATAGCATTTGAAATGTACTCCCATGCTCTCCAGGTAGGTGCCTAATTACCAAAAACTTGAATTGTATTCCCTTGTTCTCCAGGCGGGCGCCTGACTGCTGAACTTAACTTGTATTCCCATGATCTCCAGGTGGGCGCCTGATTGCTGAACTTGAAATGTATTCCCATGCTCTCTAGGTAGATGCCTGACTGCTGAACTTGAATTATATTCCCGTGCTCTCCAGGTAGGCGCCTGACTACTGAACTTGAATTGTATTCCCATGCTCTCCAGGTGGGCGCCTGATTGCTGAACTTGAAATGTATTCCCATGCTCTCCAGGTGGGCGCCTGATTGCTGAAATTGAAATGTATTCACGTGCTCTCCAGGTGGGCGCCTGACTGCTGAACTTGAATTGTATTCCCGTGCTCTCCAGGTGGGTGCCTGATTGCTGAACTTGAGTTGCTTCTCCCTATTCTCCAAGTGGGTACCTGATTTCAACAAAAATAGACAAAACAAAGAAAACTTTCTTCCCCAGTTTGGTAGTTGGGCACATATGTGAGTGTTAACTGAATCATATTACCAAACATTACTAAGAATTTGAAAGTTGGATCCCATTATCCAGGAGGGTCCTGAAAGCTCCTAATTACACGACAGTTTTAAATCTAAATTATATCTCTTAAAGTTATTACTTTCGCTATATCTTGTTATCTAAGTCGATCTTAAAACTACACCCCGTTATCCAGGAGGGTCCTGACAACTCTTAATTAACGACAATTTTAAATCTATGTTATATCTTCTGAAGGCATTACTTCCGCTACGTCTTGTTATCTAAGAAAGCATTAAAGCTACATCCCATTATCCAGGAGGGTCCTGAAAATCAACAATCAGATCTTATCTTAAAAGTGACAATTTTTACGGCTGAATTATAATACCCTTCAACAGAACTTATGCTAAATCTTGTTATCTAATGGAAATCTTAAAGTTAAGTCCCATTATTCCGGAGGGTCCTGAAAACTCCTAATTGAATCCTATCTCAAACTTACAAAATTTGGAACCAACTTATATTCCTTTGTGGTACATTTATGCTAGATTACGCTACTCATGATTGTTTTGAATTTTAAACTAGGTCCTATTTTCCAGGAGGGTCCTGAAAACTTCAAATGAGATCCCATTATCCAGGCGGGTCCTGAAAACTCCTAATGAAATCTCATTATCCAGGCGGGTCCTGAAAATTTCAAATGAAATCCCATTATCCAGGCGGGTCCTGAAAACTTCAAATGAAATCCCATTATCCAGGTGGGTCCTGAGAGTTTACGGTCAAACCTGTCTGGTGCTTGCCTTTCCTTATGGAGGATTTCCCTGAAAAAATTGAAACTTTCTTCCCCTGTTTTAATCAAATAAAAATCTTGTCAATTTAAAATGTGGTGGTTAGTTTGTCGCATTCTTGCTGAAAGTCTCCCTGCTGCCATGCTTTGTTTTGACTGGCTTCCCCGAACTGGCTCTGAACCTCTTGACTTTCTGGCTATCTTTCAACCCACATGACTTCGGATGACCCAATTATTCTATACCCAAACCGCTATTTTACACCTCTGACCCCTTTTACTGAGCCCCTGCATTTCCCATAAAATTACTAAATCATTCCATTGGCGGATCTTTTGCTACCACTTTATCCCACTCTACATCATGCTATCTTTGGTATGTTCTGGCCATAATGTGCTTTGCAATGTTTGGGAAGTTGGTAGTGAGCTTTGAAATCCTTTATTATTTTGCTTGACCAAGACTGACATTGAAAAATCTTAGAGAAATGAAACCCAAAAGAAATGAAATACAATGACCCTGAGAGTTAAGGATAAAGAAAATCCAAGATTGGGTGATTTGCTAAAAAGGAAAAAGGCAAGAGACTTATCTGAGTGGAACAGCTGGTACCAATGATCATGACATGCATTTCGGATTAATTGGCCCAATCTGTCCAACCAATCAACTCTCAGTTTCCATACTTTGTTGCCCTAGAGTTTCCATAACCTGACTTCTTTGCCAACTCACTTTCGCCTTACAGTGCCTGTGAGGGTTTTCACCAATAAGACTCTCATTTTTGATTTCTCTCAGCTCCCATCACCTTATGGTGCCCGTGAGGGTTTTCACCAACAAGACTCTCTCATTTTTTCATTTTCCTTCTTGGGCCAAAGTGCTACCCCTGATATGAATCACCTCTGCTTGCTCGACTTGGCATCTCTCGAAGACTGATCAGAAGGTCTTTCTTTGGATCATAACGTGGGCTTTTGGATAGGGTTAGAAATAAAGGGTGTCAAAAGGCTCAAAACAATTCGAATTGGTTCAAAATTACAACTTTCGAAATTAAATTTCTTGCAACAACCACAACTTCTGCCCCAGTTTCTTTGCTTGGGGACTTTTGGATTTTTGTTTGATGAGACCGAACCGTGAGGCTTCCTACGTGTCTTTTAAAGGAATCAGGTCAAACGTAGTTCATATCAGAGGAATTACTTTGTTGTTGTGATTTTCTTTCCTTTTCTTCCTCTTTCACCTCTTTTCTTTTGTTTCTTCTTCTTCTCTTTTTGTTGTTTTGTTGTTTTTTTTTTCTTTCTTTCTTTTTCTTTTTCTTTTTCTTCTTTTTTTCTTCTTTACTTTTTTTTTTCTTTTTTTTTCTCTTTTTACGCTTGCATTTCCGATCTTTGCTACTGATTCCAAAAGAGGGGTATGAAAGAGAATAAATAAGGCTCAAAGCGGTAACAAAGGATAAAGTGTTTAGATAGCAGAACAAAATGCCTTCGTCATTCCAATCTTCAAAATATACCAATTACACACAAACACAATTTAACCGAAGAGATCATACATAATATCTTTTGACCGCATCAGAATTGATGGCCATTTCTACACATTTACCTTCTACATCTGTTAAATACAAAGCACCATGGAATAACACTCTCGTCACGATGAACAGCCCCTGCCAGTTTGGGGTGAACTTGCCTCTTGCTTCAACCTGATGAGGAAGGATACATTTCAATACTAACTGACCCACTTCAAACCTCTGTGGACACATCTTCTTATTATATGCTCTTGCCATTCTCTGTTGATACAACTGACCATGACACACTACTGCTAATCTTTTCTCATCAATTAAACTCAACTGTTCTAAGCGAGTTTTGATCTAGTCATCGTCATCAATTTCGGCCTTAGAGACAATCCGAAGTGACGAGATTTCAATTTCCCCAGGTATCACCGCCTCAATGCCATATACCAACAAATAAGGAGTTTCCCCTACTGAAGCGCGAACAGTAGTGCAATAACCTAGCAATGCAAAAGGCATCTTCTCATGCCATTGCCTGGAACCTTCCACCATTTTCCGAAGTATCTTCTTTATATTCTTGTTGGCCGCCTGAACTGCTCCGTTTGCCTTCGGGCGGTAAGGGGTGGAATTGCGATGTGCAATCTTGAATTGCTGACATACCTCTTTCATCAGATGACTATTGAGATTAGCCCCATTGTCTGTAATGATCACCTTTGGTATCCCAAAGCGACAAATGATATTTGAGAGCACAAAATCAACCACCGCTTTCTTGGTTACGGACTTGAACGTTTTAGCCTCTACCCACTTGGTGAAATCGGTGATGGCCACTAGAATGAACCTGTACCCATTTGATGTTGATGGCTCAATTGGCCAAATAACATCCATGCCCCACTCTACAAAAGGCCATGGTGCAGACATTGTGTGAAATTTAGATGGTGGAGAATGAATCAAATCTCCATGCACTTGGCACTGATGACACTTGCGCACGAAACTGATACAATCTCGCTCCATAGTGAGCCAATAATAACCTGCTCGGAGGATCTTCTTTGCCAACACGTACCCACTCATATGTGGTCCATAGACTCCAGAATGTACTTCGGTCATGATAGTTGTGGCTTGTCTAGCATCTATGCATCTCAACAATCCAAGATCCGGAGTCCTTTTGTATAAAACCCCTCTGCTGAAGAAAAATCCGCTCGCTAACCGCCGAATTGTTCTCTTTTGATCGCCTATGGCTTGTACCGGATACACCCCTATCTTGATATATTCCTTGATATCATGAAACCAAGGCTCTCCATTAAGTTCTTCTTCTACCACATTACAATAAACATGCTGATCATGGACCTGAATATGCAACAGGTCAACATAAGCCTTATCCGGATGATGTAACATTGGCGCCAAGATAGCCAAAGCATCAACAACTTTGTTATAGATCCTTGGAATGTGCCTGAACTCTACTGATCAAAACCGTTGACAAAGATCATACAAACATTGCCGGTACGGTATACGTTTTAGATCTCGTGTTTCCCATTCGTTCTTGAATCTGATGCACCAGAAAGTCCGAGTCCCCCAAGAGCAAAACTTCCTGGACGCCCATGTCTGCATCTAACCTCAAACCCAAAATGCATGCCTCGTATTCAACCATGTTATTAGTACAGTAGAAACGAAGCTGAGCCATAATAGGGTAGTGATGTCCTGTTTCAGAAATCAATACAGCTCATATCCCAACGCCTTTCATGTTAGCAGCTCCATCAAAGAAAAGTTTCCAACATATCTCTCCAACTCATTCCAACTCATCAATATGCATCACCTCTTCATCAGGGAAGTAAGTCTTCAAAGGCTCATATTCTTCATCCACTGGGTTCTCAGCCAAATTATCGACCAAATCCTGGGCTTTCATCACGGTCCTGGTCACATAGACGATGTCAAATTCTGTGAGCAAGATCTGCCACTTTGCGAGCCTCCCTGTGGGCATAGGCTTCTAAAAGATATACTTTAATGGAACCAAATGCGAGATGAGGTAAGTAGTGTAGGATGACAAATAGTGCTTCAACTTTTGTGCTACCCAAGTTAGGGCGCAACATGTCCTCTCAAGGTAAGTGTACTTAACCTCGTAAGATGTGAACTTCTTGCTAAGATAATAGATGACCTGCTCTTTCCTACCGGTGATGTTATGCTGACTCAGCACACAACCAAATGAATTGTCCAAAACCGTCAAATACAGAATCAAAGTTGGTTCTGGTGGCACCAACACAGGTGGGTTTGACAAATACCCTTTTATCTTATCAAATTCTTCTCGACACTCATCTGTCCACTTGACCGCAGTGTCTTTCTTCAACAGTTTGAAGATAGGCTCACAAGTTGTCGTAAGCTGAGCAATAAACCTGCTGATGTAATTCAACCTCCCTAAGAAACTCCTCACCTCAGTCTTGTTCCTTGGAGGTGGCAATTCTTAGATAGCTTTAATCTTTGATGGGTCCAATTCAATACCTCGCAGGCTGACTATGAATCCCAACAATTTTCCGGATGGCACACCGAATGCGCATTTCACAGGATTGAGCTTAAGATTGTACCTGCGAAGCCTTTGGAAGAATTTTCTCAAATCTCTGACGTGATCAGACTACTTTCTAGACTTTATGATTATATCATCCACATAAAACTCGATCTCCTTGTGTATCATGTCGTGAAATATGGTTGTCATTGCCCTCATGTAAGTTGCCCCAGCATTTTTCAACCCGAAAGGCATGACCCTGTAGCAGTATGTTCCCCATGGTGTGATGAATGCCGTCTTCTCCGCATCTTCCTCATCCATTAAGATTCAATGATAACCCGCATAATAGTCCACAAAATACCCAAGCTCATGTTTTGCGCAATAGTCAATCAGAATGTGGATATTTGGCAGTGGGAAGTTGTCTTTGGGACTCGCTTTATTGAGATCACGGTAATCAACACACACCCTAGTCTTTCCATCCTTCTTTGGCACAGGTACTACATTGGCTAACCAAGTGGGATACCGAGTGACCCAAATGACTTTGGCATCAAACTGCTTAGTGACCTCTTCTTTCATCTTCACACTCATATCAGTCTTAAATTTCCTCAGTTTCTGCTTGATAGGAGGGAATGTCGGGTTAGTGGGCAATTTTTGAACCAGCAAGTCAGTTCTTAAGCCCGACATGTCGTCATATGACCATGCAAAGACGTCTTTGTACTCAAATAACGCTTTAATTATCTCTTCCCTGAGTTGAGGTTCAATATGGACACTTATCTTAGTTTCTCTAATATTATCTGGGTCCCCTAAATTGATTGCTTCTGTATCACTCAGGTTAGGCTTGGGTTTTTTTTTCAAAATGGCTTAGTTCTTTACTAATCCTTTCAAAGGCCTCATCCTCATCATATTTCGATTCGTCATCACACTCTATTTCTTGAATTACTATTTCAGAATTAGATTGGCTTTTATGACTGGGCCGAAGACTCCTCATGCATGTTATGTTATTGAAACCAGCATAAACAAAGTTGTACAAGGAAGAAAAGAAAACAAAAATAAAATTGTCAGGAATGAGGAAAAGGGAAATTGAATTTCATTGAAATTGAAAGATAACAAGGTTTATACATCCAAACGGACAGAACATAGAATCTTAATTACAACCCTAGAATAATCCAGATAAACTGAAAGAAAATCAAAGCAAACTACCAAAACTCCTTCCTGGTAGGGAGATGAGTAGCTTCCCAATTGTTAATCTTTGCACTATGCCTAACAAATTGCACATCCGCCTTTCTAGAACCCTCTCCAGCTTCCATCATGTTCACCTCGTCGAATAATTTCTCAAACCTTTCAAGCAACTCCTTATCGGGACCAACCACAGAATTGGGAACTATTGTTGCTGGGCGTTTCTTGGTGCCGGGCCTAACAAATGATCTGGAGATACGTGGGATGGGCTTTGGGAAGACCCATGCCCTCTGTTTCAACTTTCTGGCTCTTTTAATGTCCACAACTGTGGGCTTGAACCACAAACCAAATGTATCCAAATTTTTGGGGAGAGACACCGGCTGTACGATACCTTGCAGAGATGCACCCAAACCCTTGCCTGGTACAAAACCATTTTTCAACATTTCAATGGCTACCATGATTGATGCGGCAGCTACCCTCGGAGTTGGAACACACTTCCCTTCTGGAATTTTCTCTACCGATACCGTGTCAAAAACCTGATAAACCCATGGCCCCTTGTCGTCTTCAAACTCTATGAACGAAACAATGGCATCACTGTGGGCACACAAATTATCCTCGCCGTGCACAACAATTTCCTGTCTATCCCATTTAAACTTGACCATTTGATACAGAGTAGACGGGACCGCTTTTGCAGCATGAATCCAGGGTCGACCCAATAGCAGATTGTAATAAATAGCCACATGGAGCACCTAGAACTCCATGGAAAATTCAACCGGCCTATTGTAAGCTCAAGCACTATGTCCCCGACTGAATCTTTCCCTCCACCGTCAAATCCCCGAACGTAGATACTATTTTTGTGAATTTTTTCATCATCCACCTTCAAATTGTTCAGAGTGGAAAGAGGGAAAATGTTCGCACTGGAACCATTATCGACCAGTACCCGGGTAACCACGAAATCTTCGCATTTCACCATGAGATAGAGGGCTCTATTATGCTCAGTACCTTCCACGGGCAACTCGTATCAGAAAAAGTGACTCTGTTTACCTCAAATATCTTGTTAACTATATTTTCCAAGTGGTTTACTGAGATTTTGTCAGGGACGTGGGCCTCATTAAAGATCTTCATCAAAGCCCGACGGTGCTCATCTGAATGGATCAATAATGACAATAGTGAAATTTGAGTCGGCGTCTTCCTCAACTGCTCCACAATGGAGTAGTCCTGCACTTTCATCTTTCTCAAGAAATCCTCTGCTTCTTCCTCGGTCACAGCCTTCTTCACTAGCACCGGGTTGTCTTTGGAGCTCTTAGCTTTTCTCAACTCTTCGGGGGCAAAGCATCTCCTTGATCGAGTCAAACCATGGGTCTCACAAACTTCTTCTTTAATCTCTTTCCCCTTGTAAGTCACTGTCACTCGTTCATAACTCCATGGGACCGCCTTGCTGTTGACTATCGGTAATTAAGTTACCGACTTGATAATGACAGGGTCTATGTGGGCACCCTCCACAATTACAACAGACTTGTTTGCCACTCCTAGCAAAACCACTTTGGCTAATATTTGCTTTATCGCCACATCATTTGGGTTCCCCTTCTCAGCTACTGCAGATGGTTCACTGTTTGCCCCACTCAATCGAATTACTGACTTCTCACTTGTTGGCTTTTCAACCGGCCTGACTTCACTGGACCGAATTATCATGACGGTCCGTGAAGGCTTCTTGGGCTCCCCTCCTTTATGCACTATCTCGATCATATTTGTCTTAGGATGGGCTGGCAACGGATTCTGGTTGATATTGGGTGCCTCCAAAGCTTGGACTTCAATCCGATTAGTATCAATGAGCTCTTGAATAACTGTTTTCAATTGCCAACACTTCTCTGTGTCGTGCCCCGGAGCACCAGAACAATATTCGCAACTCACAAAGTGATCAAGATTCCTCAAGGGAGAGTTTGGCAGTTTTGGCTCGATCGGACTCAGCATACCCAATTGTCGCAACCTGTGGAACAAACTGGTATATGATTCTCCCAATTGAGTGAAAGTTTTCTTCTTATGCAACCTCTTATTCTTAAACATTTGGTTGGGCTGGAAACCTGATCCAGGAGGGTTCCGGTAGGCTCTTAGGGATGGATAAGCATTTTGTGAAGCTGGGTATGTATTTTATGGGACTAGTGCATGCCATTATGGGTGGGCCGGTGGTTGGCTGTATGTTTGGGCATGGTGGACAGAAAAATGGGGGTCTGGTGGTGGGTAGTAGTGTTGTGGTGGGCTATATGGGGTATAAGGGCAGGTTTGGTGGTGGGGTCGAGGCTGGTTATAGTAATGTGAAGGACCTCTGGGTCCGAACCAATCTCTTGAATCAATCGTTGCTACATCCTCTTTCTTCTTCTTTCCAATTACTCCCCCAGTTCCGCTTTGAATGGCCTAGGCCGTTGCCTTAATAGCCGAATAACTCATGATTTTGTTTGTCTTGAGCCCTTCTTCTACCATACTGCCCATCTTTACCACTTCATCGAAGGACTTGCCTATAGCTGATACTAGATGACCGTAATAAGTAGGTTCTAAGGCCTGCAGAAAAAAATCCACCATTTCACTTTCTTTCATTGGAGGGTCAACCCTTGCTGCCTGTTCTCTCCACCTAAAACCATACTCCCTGAAATTCTCATTGTGCTTTTTCTCAAGTTTCGTCAAAGACAGACGATCTGAAACAATCTCGAGGTTGTACTGGAAGTGACAAGCAAATGTTTGGGCTAGATCATCCCATGTGTATAATCTTCCGTGATCCTGCTGAGTATATCATTCTAGCACTGATCCACTCAGACTCTGACTGAAATACGCCATTAGTAGCTCATCCTTCCCGCCAGCTCCACTCATTTGCTACAAATACCTCTCAAATGTGCCAAAGGATCACCGTGCCCATCATACAAATCAAACTTGGGCATCTTAAACCCTGCCGGTAATTGCACATCTGGAAATAGACATAGATCTTTGTAGGCCACACTTACTTGGCCTCCCAACCCCCGCATGTCTCTGAATGACTGTTCCAGGCTTTTGACTTTCCTGAACATCTCCTCCTGTTCGGGATTTTTAGATAGTTTTTCGGTTTCCGCAGGGAGGTCAAAATGAGGAGTGTAGGAATAAGGTTCGGGAACCTTGAAAGTGGGCTCCGGGGGGTAATACTGGTTGTCGTGAGTTTGGAACAGAGGCTCACTGGAGGATTGGTGTAATGCAGCAGGTGGGGGTGCCACAAAAACATGAGTGACTTATGGAGGAGGGTACGGGACTTGTTTGGATGGTAGAGCTTGTAATGTATGGGAAGTGGTGACGTGGCATTGTTGGTAAAGGGGAAAGGCCGGAGATGAGTTCACAGTGGGAGGTTCCTGGGGCTGAGCCAATGGCGGGATAAAAGAGGGGTTGGTGGGGTAAACTGGCGGGGGGTGCCCTTTTTCCCATGCTTAGTACATTTCAGCCATCTACTGCTTCAGCTTATACAACTCATCTTTCAGATTAACCTCCGATTCTTCCACCTCTTTTGACGGATCGACAATACTTGCCTCAAGTTCTTGGTTGGCCATGTTTAGCTTGTTTTTGGACCAGGTGTTGTAGGAGTGAGTTGTCAGAATGCCAATCAAACTAACCACCTGCCTGAACTATAATTTCATCAATAACAAACTTGTTAACGATTAGGGCTTTAATAGATAAGCAACCACACATTTGAGGAGTGAATGCACCTAAACAGTTAACCGTTTCTATTATGCATTTGATCGGCTGCTTGCGTCATCTCGACTTTTCTTTATTTCCGTTTGTAACTTCCCTTTTCTCCCTCTCTTTTCTTTTCATTCTTGCCTTTCCTTGCTTGGTCTCTCTTTTGTTTTTATTCTCTCATGACTCTTTCTTGCTTTGCCATTGTTTCCTTCTCACTGTTTCTCTTTTCTTTTCCTTCTCTCTCTTATTCTTCCCCTTTTTTTATCACTCTTTTTTCTTTCTTTTGGTTATGGTCGAATCCTATGGAGATTGCCTACGTATCATGACCCCGCATTAATTATATCGAGCGTAGTTCTGGAGATAAATGCATAAAATAAATAATAAAACATTTTGGGATTTTCAATTTTTTCCATAAAATAAAACGGTTTTGATTACAACCACTCATTCTACCAAATTATAAAATTAACAGACGCGAAAAGGGAAATTAACAGACTCTGACTCAACACAAGACCAACAGACTCTAACAGAAGGTGAAAACAACAGACTCGAAAACCGACTAACAGACTCCAATAAAAGAAAATACAGACTCGCAAACAGACTAACAGACTAATGAAAATCATGAATACATTAATGCCTCAAATGCTCCTGGGGCCCGCGGGACATCATTCGGTCTCGCCACGGGCCTATGTGCAAGATCCCTTTGAAGCCTCTCCAAATCACTCATTATCTGTCGGACAAACATCATCACTGCCGCGAAAAAAGTGGTGCGAGTCATATCCTCGCATCCTTGGCATTTCACAACAATGTAGTCGGCAATGGCTCTGACCCGCTCTCGGATTCTACCCTTTACCTGAAGTAAACGCCCGACCTGTTGATTCCGAGCTTCTAACACCTGAGTATCATGGAGATGTTGATTTTGCAACTGTTGCATTTCTTCCTCCATTCGAGCCATCAAATCATAACAGTATTCCCTATCAGCTTTAAAGTCCTTGGCCTGCTTGGCTGCCTCATTCTCGAGAATAACTATTTTTCTTTTCAGGCTAGTGATTGTCCCTTCATACTTTCTTTTCATTTGTTGCACAAACTGTGTCCGACCTTTTGCATTTTCCACCAATTGAGCCCGGACTTTCGCTAGACTGGCCTCAGACTTTTTTAGGTCATCTTGATACTCAAGGGCTTTCTTTTTCAGACTGCTTATAAGCCTTTCATTTGCTCGGCTTCTTTCCGGGTTTATAGCAACTATTTTCATCTTCCGGATTTGAGCTTTGAGGGCTTCATTTTCTTGGGTTAACTTCTTCTTCTCGCCTTCATCTACGGTGGCTTGCAACCCATTCTCAAACTTAAGGTCCATGACTTGCTTTTCCAGCCTGCCTATGGTGGCTCGGTACTCATTTTCTTTGGTCAACCAGTCTCATTGCACCTGTGCTCCATCGGTAAACTGTTGGACATGGGGTTTATTTGTGGGCCTTTTGGGCTCCTGATGAACTCGGGAACTTTTACCATACTACGCAGTGTAACTAGGCTCCACCTCGCCTCTGGATAGATCTCATACTTGAGTTCTATGCTCTAAGAATCTGCACTGATGCCAAACCCGACGCACTCTTTCTTCTGGAAAAGCGGCTTTTGCTTCCAACTCAATAACTTGACGACTCAAATACTCATCGTGTGTGATGGTTTGGTATCAGCCTAACTGACGTAGAACTCGGTGCGGGGCATAAGGCTGGATACTCTGCAAACCCATTAATAGCAGAAAGCATTCCTCAGCAGACATATAGATTACCTCACTGACCGAGAGCCACCCGAATGTCCATTAGATCTTATTTGCAGTCAAAGATCTCAAATGAGCATGCCATGCTTCCGTACCATCCAGGAACTCATAACCCTCTACCCATTTTTCTAGTTTTTCAATGCACTCGAGGCCAGTCATACCACAATTCAAGTATCCATGACGGTGGCAAAGGTGTTCCTCCATCCATAATTGTAGCAGCATATTGCACCCTTCAAAGAACTTTCCCCCTTCTCGACAGAGGGTCATAGCTCGGTAAATTTCTGCCAAGATCAGCGGCATTATGGTCCCATTTGCCCTTTTCATCATAAAGTCAGCTATCCCCACGAGTCCCAACTCTATGTTCCCTTCTTTTTTGGGGCAAATCGAAGTACCCAGGAACACCGTTATAATAGCTAATCCTCTCCGAGCTTCCCACTTCCATTGGTTTCCCGCGTGAGTAAGACCGGTATCTGGCATCTCGAAGCCACGGGGATTCCCATAACGTCGGTACAAAAAGTAGAAGGTACAGAATCCTTTGGCCAAATTTCCGTCTCGGATGTCCCGACTGATGCTTAATAGGTCCAAAAATTTGTGAGGGATTACTGTTCTCGGTGCTACCGAGTATTGATTTCTAAGATTCCCCTCGAGACCGACGTAACCTGCTATCTCTTCTAGGGTAGGAGTTAACTCAAAATCAGCAAAGTGGAATACATTATGTGTTGGGTCCCAAAATGGTATCAATGCCTCGATTATGTCCTTTCTCGGCTTAACCTTCAAGAGCCCGACAAGACCACCCAATGCTTTTGTCATAACTTTTCTGCTAATGTCCCCCAAATCATGCCACCACATATTTAGCTCCAAAGGGATCTCTTCACGGACTGAGAAAGGTTCATTTTGAATTGTGCTCATCCTGCAAATTTATTAAGGTGATTTTAATTACAGGAAAACTATAACTCATTTTGACTCAAGAAAAATGACCATTTTCAAAATTCTTACAGAAAATATCCGGCTTTGCCAATACGGCCTTTCAGCACTTCGAAAACGAAGATTTTAAGGCTGTGTCGGCTAACCAGCCAAAACCTTTAAAAATGACTAAAGGTGGATGTTCTTGCAAAAACAGCCTTCCGGTGCCCTTTTGAGGGACATTCGGCTATTTTAACAAGAATGACATAACTTTACTTTTTTCAATAAACATAACATTTTTGTTCTTTTTGGGCTATTTTTGCAAAAGGAAGTTGGACCCGATGGGGGTTGCCTACGTATCTCACACCTCGTAAGAATCAAACTGGCGTAGTTCGAGCAAATCAAATAAAACCGACTATTTTTCAAAACAAAACCGTTTTTTCCCCTTTTTTAATATTTTTCATTTTTATCAAAAAATTCGGCAGAGTTTCAGTACCATTTGGATATTGGTTTTTCCAAAACAGGTGATTTAACTCATTTAACCCTCGCATTGCTATTCCCTTTTTTCCAACTTTTCTCCCATTATTCAAAAGCCTGTCAGCAGGTAAATCCAAATCAAATAAATGCACAAGTAGCAAGTAAGATGCATCAGGATGGTCTTTTCATTTTGGTACACCTGTCCTAGACAAACCCAACCCCTGTATTGAGTCTCCAAAGTCAAATGCACGTGATGCAAGCAAACGTACCTACTAGGGATCCGGCATGAGGTCTTGTTATACTAGATTTATAACCTGGGTTTATTGTTTTAGACCTGGCTTACCCGAGCGGACAACTCGAGCCGGGGGGAGCGGGGGCAGCATACCGAGAATACATAAGCTTCACCGGCTTTGCAACTTGTCCGAACCTCGTTCTAAAATTGGAATGACTCTAACAGAAGAGAAGTCACACAAAGTGCACACTCCTCCATGATATAGAAGACTTAGAGAGAAACAGGGTTTTGTAGCAGTTTATATACAGTTCACAGAATATCAAAGCGGTAAAAGCAACACTTAGCACATTAGGCTTAAACATGCAATAAAATCAGATAATAAATAAAGCCAACTATAACAATTTATCTAAGCTCGAATTCTTGAACCCTGAACCAGAGATTCTGGGTTCGATCCCCAGCAGAGTCGCCAGAGCTGTCACACCTCCTTTTTCCTACACCCCAGAAGGGGTGTATAATAAGGGAGTTTTTTCCAACTTAAAGTGATAATTGAAATGAGATTATTTATTTATTAAATTTAGATTCACCACTTGGGATAATTGTGTGGTGTCCCAAGTCACTGGTTCAAATCCCAAATCGAGGAAAAGATTAACTTTGTATCACAGTCCGCGAACCAGAAATCCGGGTAAGGAATTTTGTTAACCCGGGAGAAGGTGTTAGGCATTCCCGAGTTCCGTGGTTCTAGCACGGTTGCTCAACTGTTATTATAGACATAATTATCTGATTTTAATACATGTTTTAGCCTATGGTATATTTTAGCTTATTAACCGCTTTTAATTAATTTTAGGAAGGTTCAACGTTATCTAAAACACGTCTTGAATCACACCACATGAAAGGCACCCGCGGTCTACGACACATTTTATTTAACGTTGTTGAGATTTGGATTTGAGTCACATGAAATGCACACCCGAGTTTAGGAAGGTAATATTATTAAAATAACGCGCCTAAAGCAACTACGCATTTTTAACTTTGCGAGGGCCATGGGAAATTTGCTAAATGGCGCACCTCGAGTTCTAAGGATTTAAAAGAAATAAATAATTGAGGGCCACACATTTGAAATTTTATTTGGTGCGGCGCACCTCGACTTATTTTAACGGAAAACTAAAAATTTGAAGGGGCCATAAGCTATTTGTGTTATCTAGTATAGCTTCCCTCCACTAATTGATTAAAGGAAAAATGTCACCACTGCTTAAGTTAAAAGTTTGAACCAATTTTAAAACAATAAATCCAAGTTCAGGCCAGCCTTATGAAAGAACAGTTGCATTGAAGAGAGAAAACAGATTTGACTATTTGAAAACAACCAATGGCTCGTGCCATAATTAAGAGAACCAAAGGCATGAAGGGGGAAGGCCCAACGATGAAAAACCTGCATCCCTGCTTTGCAAACATCATGGCCTAGATTAAGGATAAAGCAGGAGCGAGACTCGAATTCGAGTCTCTTGGCATGCATCCAAGGTCAGGAACAATTAAAGAGGGGGTCAATATCGAACCCAGCTAACTACCAAAGGCGAATCAGTATTGAACCTTTAAGCTTGGGCCTGAATGAGACCAAGTCTTAGTGAAAAGCGGCAGTCCAAACAAACAAATCCACCAACGAACGTGTATTGCCCACGATTCCATTTTTGTTTTGTTCAAATTTGTGAATTATCCCGGTTACTGATTTCAGACCAACAATTGAAGAAGTAACATACCAACTAAGTAAAATCACAATCAAACCCAAAATTCAAAAACTAATGTGAGACAATCATCAGAACATTTCCTACTTTCACTTATGTGATCAAAACATGACAGCAGGCCTCATTAGCAATTGAAAGCCAGCACAATGCTACCATACAACCTATGCATTATTCCTTAGAGGTGTCTATATTTCAAGATCGATAAGAGTTCAGCTACTACACCTAAGAGTCAACATACATGTTTTAACAAAATCCTGAAATTGCCTATCAAATTCGCATCTATAGCAGTAAAAACCTTGTGACTTCAGTAATCAAAGAAGCCAATCAAACTGAATAGGCTACCACTAAATCTAACTAACAGTATCCATACATTGTACACATTAGACGCATAGGAGCTTAAACAACATTAGTATTTAGAATGACAAGCTAAAATTTACATAGAGAAGAAGATTTGAATATGAAGCTTAACACATAAACAACACAAATGACTGAATATCAAACTTCCAACTTCCATTTTTCATTTCACGTTCAACTTGAAAATCACATTATGCAGGTTTCAGAGCATGTACCTGGAATTTGCACAAAGAAGAATAGAGATGAACAGTCAGCAAATAAACAGCAGCAAATAACAGTCCCAGATTCGACTAGTTGAGCAGTGAAATCAACTCACAAAACCAATGAAACAGTAGAAAATCCAGAAAGGAAAAATAGCTCTAAACCAGTGAAAATGAACTATATTGCTATGATTTCAACCCAAGACCCAAGCAGCAAAACAATTTTCAAACCATTTATTGCCCACAATCAAACCCAGATTCAGAAATTAGGACCATACAATCAACTCAAAATCCCGATGGAATAGTGACCCTCAACAAACTTCAACCACAACAACTTTTCAAAATCCAATGTCAATCCATTTCAAATCATAAAATCTATAACTATTGTTTTCAGAAATTAAAAAAAATCATTGATGAAGTTCAATAGAACAGTCTTTTTCACTAAAATTATTTAGCCGTTTCTCTTTTCTGTATTTTTATCTCTCCAGTTCTGACTTGTGAAAGAAGAAAAGATGCCTTTATAGGAAAGTCTTAGGGCAGCATAAAAGGGATTCTTATTTGCACTTTAAACCTTTTGATATTTTCATTTTTGTTATTCAATCCCTAGTTTAAAATCAGTATTTTCAGTAAAGTCCCAAAGTCAGCTTCTAGGAAGCTTTCCTCAATTAGTTACAAGAGATTCCCCTACCCAATCTCCCTAAACTACCCCTTAAACAGCTACTAATTACTTTCAGGCCACCACATTGGGTCGAATTAATCCCAAAACCCAACCCAAACCCATGAGTCTGTATACTATAGCCCAAACATGAATTTTCAAACTCTGACCTTAGTTGAAATCTTTCAAACAAACAAACCTTTGAATTTTTAGCAGAAAAAGATTTCAATAGAGATGCTCGTAAATAGTAATTTAAAGCAATTAAATAAACTAATTATACCAAGACATTGATACGCTAATGCCCATTTAATTGAACGCAAAAATAAACCCCAAATTAAAGAGGAGGAAGATTCAGAATCACAACCATGCACACAAAATGACTTAAAAACATTTAAAAGACAGAAAAGAGGAGAAACAGAAAGAGACAAACAAAACAGAAGACAGAAACAAAGGAGAAAAGAATAAAAATACCTAGATGGCCACACAGACAGGGATTGACAACCTTAGGAGACTTTGATTTGACCCGAAACTGGTATTACCTGCATGTTCTCTTTGATAACAAATGAACAATACTAGTTTCAAGCCGCATCGTTCATAGAAAACTTGAAAGGTTGCAGGATTTTCCTTTCTTTGTTTTTAGATTTGAAATTGACCCAATTTGGTAAGGATTTGGGGAGAAATGGTGGTGGATTGGGGCTCAGGGAGGGGTGATGGTTGCATGGTTAGATTTTGGTGGTGGTTTGAGCTCCGCCGCCGGACGAAGATGGTGGAAAAATTCAGGGCGGCGGGTCGTAGGGTTAAGGATGAGAGAGCTGAAGTACAGAGATACTATGTTTCTCAATGAATTTCAGACAATTATATCGAGGGGGCGTTCCTTGGCCGTTGGATTGAAAGAGATCAACGGACCAGATCTCTACTTCACGGAACGACGCCGTTTCGATTTGGGGACTGGATCGGGTATTGGGGTGGGGCTGGGCCGGACTTGGGAGGTTATGGGGAAGAAATTCATTTGGGCCTGCCCAAATGATCCAAATCACAGCCCCTTTTATTTGACTCTTTCATTTCTTTTAATCAATTTTTCCTTTTTCCTTTTCAAAATTAAATCAAATCTTAAATTACTTTTAAACTAAATATTTTACCAAATTAAGCTAATTAATCAAAATAATATTTACCACAACTAATTAATTTCAAATTAGAAGAAAGATACACAATTCAAAACTAAATAAAAATGCAAAATGAGTCATTTTTTCTATTTTTTCTATTTTTGTCATACAAATTAATTTACAAATTAATCTAAAGTGTAAAATTAAGTCTTATATGCAAATGCAATGTATTTGTTTTGTATTTTCATGAATTAAACTAAATTAAACATGTGCAGACAAATGCAAACAATTAACAAAAATGCTACAAAAATCCACGAAATTGCAAACAATGGAAAAAATTTATTTTCTTGAATTTATGGGAGTAATTCATATAGGGCAAAAATCACATGCTTACAACAAGTCCAAATATACTACTTTCATCCAAAACCAACTCCAAATCGGGGTTCAAAATTTTTCCAAAATCCCCTAATTTCACTTTAAAATCTAAGGTTTTAGGTGTAAAAATTCATGAAAAATCATGATATAAAGTTAAATCCAAATGAAAATTGCTTACTGCAAATAGTAGTGAATTTGCTCTAAAAATCTCCATCTCTCGGAGTTTAGGGTTCAAAATTTGAAACAATGGGCAAAATCTCGAAATTATATCATTAAATGTGTTGCCCTGATATACCCTTCACAAACGCGGCGCCTGCCTCGCATTCGTGAAGCACAAATAGCCTCAGCCCCAAAACTATTCTTTGCAAACACAATTAGGGGCCTGCGAACGCGAAGTCCAAAAGCTGATTCACTTTGCAAATGAGTCTCACTCCATCCCAAGTGCAAAGGTCTGCCCTCCAACTTAGCTTCCTTCTTCGCGAACGGAGCTTCCCCTCCAAGAACGAGAAGAACTACAACCCTAGCCCCTAAATCATTCATCGCGAAGGCAGCACCCCCCACCCTGAATGTGATGAACGCCCGAAACTAGCAAAAACCTAATTCCTCAAACTCATGGAAATGATCCAAAACTACCCGAAAACACACCTGAGCCCCCTAAGGCCCCGTCCAATCATTCTAACAAGTACCAATACCATATACAAATTTGTTTGAATGCTCTAAACACCATGACTAAAATAAAAACCAAGAATAAATAGCCAAAACACATGTTAAGTTTCTCTTATGTTCATTAACTTCAACAGTTCGAACCAAGCATCCAATTCAAGTCGAACCAAGCTGAGTTAAATCCAAAATTTGCACACAAGTCCGAAATGACAAAATAAATCAATTCAAACCTTTGGAACCAAAATTTGAATAAGATATTATCAAAGTCAACCCTCGGTTAAATTTAGAAATTGTCACGACCCCAGTTTGCCCTTCGTGAACCATCGTGATGGAACCTAGTCTCTACGACTAGGTAAGCCTAAAACGTAGAAGATAAAACAAATTTGCGGAAGAAAATAATTTAAAACAGAAATAGAGTAATAAAATAACGTTTAAAAGTGTCGCTAGGCATACACAATATTAACTCTTAAAACCAACACATTTTCCCAAAACCCAGAAAAACCATGAATCACAAGCTAAAAGATACATAAGAAGCTCTAACTCCACAAATGTCTAACCAAAAGGGGAATACTGAAGGGCTATACTATTACAGAAAGATAGAAAGGGACTCCTCGGTTTGCGGACGCGGCAGATATACCTCGAAGTCTCTACAGAAGCGCCTCGCCTCAAGTATGATAAGACAGAGTAAAAGTACCTGGATTTGCACATGAATAACATGCGCAGAAGGGGCATGAGTACACCACAGCGGTACTCAGTAAGTGCCAAGCCTAACCTCGGTCGGGTAGTGATGAGGAAGGTCAGGGCCCTGCTGAGATAAAATAAAGAGTATAAGACATTACAGTATAAGATAAGCAGTACAGTTGAAAACTAATGATAAGAATTTAATATAGGAAAACAAGGAATTCAATAACTGAAATAGAGGCAAAACAATCACAATGAAGTGACTGGGGATCTCTCAGTATCCCGAGGATCTCTTAGTACCCTCAATATATGCCAGGGATCTCTTGGTATCCCGAGGATCTCTCGGTATCCTCAATATATGCTAGGGATCTCTTGGTATCCTGAGGATCTCTTGGTATCCTCAATGTATGATAGGGATCTCTTGGTGTCCTCAATATATGCTAGGGATCTCTTGGTATCCCGAGGATCTCTTGGTATCCTCAATATATGCTAGGGATCTCTTAATATCCCGAGGATCTCTTGGTATCCTCAATGTATGATAGGGATCTCTTGGTATTCCGAGGATCTCTTGGTATCCTCAATATATGATAGGGATCTCTTGGTATCCCGAGGATATCTTGGTATCCTCAGTGTACGTGTTGGGGATCTCTCAGTATCCCGCACTTCAAATCAAATTGTAATGCGTAGAGGGGATCTCCCGAGATGTCGTCCCGCAGTCCCAAAGTAAAACACACAACAATGGCACAAGGAATACTCAAATAAACTCAACTTCATAACAAGGTAACACGGACAATTCTAACCTAGCATGCTTCATGTAATACAAATAAGACAGTTAAAGCAAATAAAGTAATTAAGTTAATTAGACATGCTTCTCTAACTAATAATAGGTTTAAAAGTGCAAGTAGAATAAATAGAAAGGGAAAACACAATTAAAGTTACTTAATGAAAACCGGATTTTCAACAATTAGCACAAGTACGCACTCGTCACCTCACGTACTAGGCATTTCAATTATCACAATACCAATCCTAAGGGGAAAGTCCCCACACAACGTTAAACAAGCCACTTACCTCGAACCGGCTCAAAATCAACCTGAGACCACGTTCTTGGCACAAGTTTTTGACTCCAAATGGCCCAAATCTATTTCATTCAATTTCATAATATAAATAACACTTCAAGTAACTGATTCTACAATTAAATTCTAAGTTGATACGCAAAATTAGGTAAAATGACCAAAATTCCCTCGGGCCCACATCTCAGAATCGGGTAAAATTTATATTTTCAGAATTCTCATACTCTTGCGAGTCTAACCATACCAAAATTATCCAATTCCGATACTATTTGGTCCTTCAAATCATCATTTTATATTTTTGAAAGATTTCACAATTTTCTTCCCAAATTCCAACCCAAATCATGAAATAAATGATAAATTCAATGATAGATTCATGTACTCTAGCCAAATCCGAGTTAGAATCACTTACCCCAATGAATTTCTTGAAAAACCTTCGAAAAATCGCCAAAATTCGAGCTTTCTAGGTCAAAATATGAAATAAAACCCTAAACCTCGTATTTGTAGTGCACCTCCTAGATTTCCACCACTACTGACCGCACAAAAAGCACCGCTGACCGCGGTGGAGCACCGCTGACCGCGGTGGAGCACCGCTAACCGCACAAACACCAGTGCTGTCCACGGTGGATTTGACTACAGTGATAGGCTTTAGTTTATTGTCCGTAACTTTCTCCATAGATGTCCAAATTGTGATTTCTTTACCTTTTTGGAAACTAGACACGAAGGGCTATAACTTTCATTTTTAAATCATCTCAATATTCCTTGTATATCAAAATATATAAACTTCCGAAGTCAGACCAGTGAAAATTTCCTCACCGCGGACCGCACTGGATTTTGTGCGGCCGCAAAGCCACCACCGCGGCAGCACAAAATCCTGTGCGGACCGCATTGGTGGTTTCAGAGGTCTAAAACTCCTCTGGACCTACAACAACTATGATTTTAGGCCTAAAACATCCCAGAACCTACCCGGAACTCACCCGAGCCCCCGGGACTTCAAACCAAATGTACCAACACATCCCATGACATCATTCAAACTTGTTCAAAACTTCAAAACGCTCACAACAACATCAAATCGCCAATTTAACATAGGATTCTAGCCTAAGAACTCCAAGAACTCTTAAATTATGCTTTCGATCAAAAAGTCTATCAAATCTTGTCCGAATGACCGAAAATTTTGCAAGCACGTCACATTCAACACTACGGAGCTACTCTAACTTTCGAAATTCCATTCCGACCCTTTGATCAAAATCTCACTATCGGATCAGAAACTTCAAAAATTCGACTTTCGACATTTCAAGCCTAAATTAGCTACGAACCTCCAAAATACAATCCAATCATGCCCCTAAGCCTGAAATCACCCAACGGAGCTAACGGAACCATCGTATTTCCATTCCGAGGCCGTATTCATACTGTTCCGACTACGGTCAACTTTCCAACACTTAAGCTCTCATTTTAGGGACTAAGTGTCCCAAAACTCTCCGAAACTCAAAACCAAACATCCCGACAAATCAAAATAGCATAAATAAACTCGAGGAAAGCAGTTAATAGGGTTTCAAGGCGTTAATTCTTAAGACGACCAGCCGGGTCGTCATAGAAATTCTCCTAACCTCCGAATTACAACTTTCAGCAAATAGCACTAATACATCCTAGGAACCTCCAAATCCAAATTTGAGGCTATGACTAATCCAAATCACCATAAAAAACTTATTGAAACCCTCAAATCTCCAATACAATACCATTTTCATAATAGTTAAACATTGGCCAACTCTTAAAACTTCGAAAATGAGACTAGGTGTTTCAAATCCCTCTCAAACCTTCCCGAAACCAAATCAACCATCCCCAAAGTTACAAAATAATAAATTCATATAAAAAGCATAAAATAGGGAAACATGGATCAAATATGTAAAACAATAGGTCGGGTCATTACAATCCGTCCCTTTAGAGGCAGGTGATCACCCATGTTACCTTGGGCCCTATGAGCATGTGCATATGACTTGTACTTGGTATGTGACACATGGACTTGTGTCGGATACGTGAACTTGTGTTGGGTACTTGGGCTGGTTCCAGGATATGATATGTGGCATATAGACTTGTGTCGGGCACTTAGACTAGTGTCGGGTTATGATAATATATGAAACTTTTGACGAGACTTATATACTTACGCTAGGTACATTGATTTGTTTCAGGTTGGGACTCATGCATAATTACATATCATATTCATACATATCGATTTGATATGTTATCTTATGCATCTTATACATGCATGGGAGTTATTGACAAGAGATACACATATTGTATTAAGGTAAATGGATCTGTACCGATTTGTAAAAAGAGAATGAGTCTTGAACATGCATAGACATCCTAGATTCATGTAGGAGCATTCATATAGATACCATTTAATACATATCATCTCTATATGCATATTGGAGGTTTTGGATTTAAGCTATTTCATACATATCACCTCTCTTATGTGGATTCAGTATATGAACACTTGATTCGATTCTATTATCTGAGATCATTCTTGTTATCTTTCTACTATTTATCTTAGGATGGATATATGATATTCCTAGTTGTCTTTCTATATTATTGTATATGATATGAACTGCTCAGGTATGTATAAGTGAGTATCAATTATCGAACCCTCTTTATAACTGACCGAATACATGGGGTCGGTTGTACGCATACTATACTTCTGTACTTAATGTACAGATCATGGACTTGGTACCAGCAGAGATCAGATGGGATTTCAGTAGCTTAACATCTGGAGACTCGAGGTAGTGCTTCACGAGTGATCACATGCCCTTGAAGTCATTCCTTCGCATTTGCATTGTTATTTGATTCCAACAATATTGTACTTATTGTTTAGAATTTGAGTCGTATGATTCTTAGATGCTCATGTACTCAGTGACAAATGGATTTGGGGGATGTTATTACTAGAGATTATTGTTTATGATATCATTTATGTGTATAAGATCTTCTTCGCTTTTATTTATATTTCATAACTGTTATAAGATTTGAATCTTACTCTCTAAGTGTCTTAATGTGTTAGCTTTTCTAGTAAGTGAAGTTAGGTGCCCGTACAACCTATGGTGGATTTTGGGTTATAAAAAATTGATGGGCTCGTACTAGCTAGAGTATTTTGTACAAATCATATCGAGATAAAAAAAACTATTACCAATTGGTGGTAAATCAAGTCTAAGGAATATACGTAGAACGGGAGACACAATTTAACAATACTTAGAGAGAGTCAAAATTTTGTTGAACCAATTCTGGGAGAAGAAGGATATTCAAATACCACAAGAAGAAAATACTAAAGATGATGCCCCGACAAACCTTGGGTTGATAGAAAATATCATTGTCTCTGTGAAAAATACAATCGTACATATGTTCTATTTAGCTCTTGATCAAGGAAGGAATGAGGTAAATTCTACTAATCTAACATAGGATTTGCCTAACGAATTTGTGAACTATTTTCATAAAGGAATGTTACCCGAGGATAAAAAATAGTCTCGACAATTAAGGTACGAGGTGCTAGGTATTGCCTCGCCGAAGGAAAATTATATTAAAGAATGATTAGTCGTTCCTTAGTCAAGTGCCTTGGACCCGAAAAACCCGAAAATATTACGAGGGAAGTTCATGAAGAAAACTGAAAAAATCATTCCGAAAGCAAGTCTCTAGTACGAATATTAATTAGAGACAGTTATTATTTGTCTCGAATGAAAGAAAAAGCAACAGTTTTTGTAAAAAATGTGATAAATATAGAGATATGCCAACCAATTGTATCAACCAGCAAAACCGCTACATTCTGTTTTATCTTATTTGCCCCACATGAAATGAGAGATGGACATAGTGGAGACACTTGCTCAAGCCCCTAGACATGTAAATTTTTTATTTATTTAACTGATTATTTCTCTATGTATATTGAAGAAGGATCTTTTGAAAAGATTCGAGAAAAGGATGTGATAGATTTCATTTAGAGAAATATATTATGTCGATTCAGAGTGATAAGAGATATAGTTTGTGATAGCGGACTGAAATCCATATGCGCAAAGATTATCAAATTCTATGATAGCTGGAAAATTAAAAGGGTAACTCCATCCCCATACTATCCTGGAGCAAATGGACAAGCAAAATTGATGAATAAGATACTTATAAAAAGTTTGAAAAAATTTTTAAAAGCAGCTAAAGGGAGATGGCCTGAAGAACTACCTGGACTACTGTGGTTATATCGAATAGCGATGAAACAAATATAAGGGAAGCACCCTTTTCACTTTTTTGCGGGTCAGAAGCTCTAATTCTGGCTAAGATAGGAAATCCGATAAGATTTGACCATACAACCAAGGAATCCAATACGAGGATTTGAAAATAAGATTGGATCTTGTAAAAGGGTGCTGGTAGATGGATTTAATTTGAATGATAACACACAAACAAAGGATAGAAAGGGCTAATCTTTGGTACTTCAAAATTGCAGACTACGTCTTCCAAAAAGAATTTTCCAGGAGCAAGAACTTAATTTCAAAAAGCGTGGACCAAGTTGGAAAGACCTGTACCAAATCGTAGGATAATTGGAAAGGCGCTTACGAGTTGGAGGCTATAAATGAATTGTCTCTACAATTCAACTGGAAAATTGCACACCTGAAGATATACTACGTCTAAGGGACGATAACGGTTTGGTACCCCTCTTGTTCACTTTTAAATAAATTTATATTATTTTACAAATATTTTTGGATGACAAGCATAATTAACATGGACCAGAAGATAACGACTAAGACTACTATTAGTACACAAAATAATTAATTAATTCCGGAAAAGGTCGAAAAAACTGACTGAAAGGGTTAGAAGTCTTCGTTTAAAAAACACTTTTGCTCCCGTATGTATTTCTTTTTCAGGAACAATACCAACGGAAATCAAATTATAGGAATCAAAAGGCCTGGGAAGGTCGAAACACAAGACTAGTGTCTAAATCTTCATGCTTTAAAATAGAACACTTGGGAGGGGACTACACGTTTCATACAAAAGTATAACAAAAGACAAACTCAAAAAGCATAAAAGAGATCAACTTCAAAGAAAATAAGAAGTTTAGATCAACCTCAAAGAAGAGAAGAACAATTTTTTGGCAAATCTCCAAAAAATTTTATTGACTTTCAAGAAATAAAATCGGAATAAGTTCATTCCGAATAAAATGCCTTTCTTAACTGCTTGATGTTACTAGATAAATTAATGACAACTTTGTACTCAGATAAATGCTTATTCAAAGGTATTGAAAACTTCAAACATTATGTTCAAAACAAGCTTTACATTCTACTTAGTGTTATCTCGGGTTCAATATCTCCACATATTAAAAGGATATATTATCCCATTTTACACCAAAAAATAAAAATGAGACGTCATCTTCAAAAGTATCGAAAATATAAAGGACCATTTTTTATATCTAAGACACACATATAAAAAATTAACGCTTTAAGTGATCATTCCGAACACGAAAAAGGCAAGGCCTATAAGACTTAACAGAAATGCTGAAGGCATAAATATATATATGAAACACCTAAAGACATGGAAGAAAAAAAGCAAAATGTCTGTTAAACAAACTAGCAAAAATCCCGGATATTAGACAAAAAGGGGAGAAGCAGCAAAATCCAAAAACTAAGGCAATATGAATAATCAATGTCTGGTAGAAGCAATTCTATATCTTTGGGAACCAGAATGAGAAGTTGATGGAGTAACTCTGTAAGGATCAACTTGAGAGGCCGGAGATGTTGGGTGCGATTAAGGATACTCAGCTTCAATAGGCTCATTTGTTAAGTCTGGGTTCACCTTCTCTACCGAGGACGCTTCTTTGGGAGAAGAAGAATGTAAAGCTTACCGGTCCATCTCTATTGTTTCCTCATCCTTCTCAATTTTCACCTCAACTCCAGCTTGAGCCTCCTTCAACGTATTTTGCAAGAACATCCAGTTAAGATCAATCTAGGATTGGAGTTTGAGGGCTTTGTACAACCACGCGGTCTCTTTCAGTATGAAGTCTACATTATTAGTCTCTAAAGCATTAAGAGATGCCCTCAATGGGTCAATAAATGCTTCGATAAATTTTTCCATTTCGCTCAATGAATGGAGGCCCTCCTTAGAACGGGTATACTCTTGTACCAATTGACCCTGGTATACCCCCTTTTAAGCAAGTAGATCTTTGAGACTCTGAATATCCTCATTAGATTTAGAATGTTGATACACGAACATGACCTCCAACTACTTCATCTCTACCTTTATCTTTGACAATTCTGTGCTAACCACTTTAGCTTGATGCTCTAAAGGCTCCTTCTCCTCTTGAATCCCTTCAAACCAAAAATTCCAATCACTAAACAGCTTCAAGAGGACATTAGCAATCAAAATATTCCATGCGTCTTGGACAGTAAATATAAACGACGTATATCGCTTTATTTTTGGAATATATCACTACGATTTTGGAACAAGGTGTCAGACACGCTTTTTCCGTCAAAACTTTTTCCACTTCACAAATATTCATTAGAGACTATTTAAAAAGTGGGAAGATTATCTTTATTGATAAAAAATAGACTCACCATGTCTCCAAATCAATTGATGACACGTGACGATCGAGGCCAAATTGCATCTACAAAAATAATCAATAGACTAGAGAGTCATTTAAAGAATGGGTTCTAGATCAATTGATCCAAGATCACCGATACTAAGGAGTCAACACGAGAAGATTTCCACAAATTCTCACATGTATGGATAAAAAAGAAGAATCAGTCAATCCTGAATGAGAAGGGATTTTGTCACGACCAAAAATTCCACCCTAAGGATCGTGGTGACACCTAGTCTTTAAACTAGGTAAGTCGGTCAGCATTATTTAAAATGATAGAAGAATGATACAATGAAATAAAGTTTAACATAATTGTGGAAATAAAAGTAATACAAGCTAAAGCAATAACACTCAACATAACTCAACAAAACTAGGTTGTACAAAGTCACGATCTCTAACTGAATACACAAGAATATCCCAAAATATAGTATTGTTTTAAATACGTAATAACAGAAAAGAAACAAAGAGGGTGACTCTGAGGCTTGTGGTCGATTATGCTGGGATAACTTGAAGTCTTTGACATATAGAATGCCTCACTAACAATCAGCCCGATACAAACTACCTGGATCTACGCAAAAATATGCAAAAGCGTATTATGAGTATGCCACTATCGGAACCCAATAAGTATCAAAATTAACCTCGATGGTGTAGTGAAGAGGTTCAACTCGTTCAATACTCACTAGACAAATAACTTGTGCAATGAATATATCAAAGAAAACTGATAACAAAAATATAACTAAAAACAATAACAACAATTCCTTTAGAACGTACAATAATAATAAGTGCAATAAAACCCATTTTTGATCCCCAAAACATCAAATAGAGGTGAGGCATGTGATAACACGTCAAATGCAGCTATTAACTCAGATAATTGCAAAACAGGATCTTTCAGGAATAATTATGTAATAAAAATATCAACCCCCTCTCAACATAATAACAATAACAAAAGGATACCCTCGAAATATCACATAACATCATCAGCTATGCCACCCTTATTCTGCCTCATGTGCACATAACAATGATATATCTCCCTTATTTCACCACATACACATATAACCACCCTTATTTTTCCATGTGGGCAGCCCGAGATAGCGCCACCCTTATTTTTTCCAACACGCACATCAATAGACACAATCACAAGGAAAAACCTTGTGCTGACAACCACAATCAATCCGTTCAATATGCCCACAAGTGCCACAATATCACAAAACAATGATATCAAGTGCCACGATATCACAAATAATGATACCAAAGTTTCACCAAGATATAAGCTCACAACATTCAACAATAGTGGTCATGGACAAGACAATAATCATAAAAAATGGAGGGGTGTTCAATAATAATGCATGATTGTTGCTAAGTTAATGGAATGATCATGATTAAATCATAAAATGATCTCAGCATGTTTCACATAAATTTTATTATCACATTAAGGCATATTAATAGCCTACGGTCAATTTCGGTTAAAATCACACACAGTACCCATATACACGCTCATCACCTCATGTACATATCACTTTCACATACTAAAAATCATTAAATTAGGACAAGCACCTAAGGGGTATTACCCCACATAAGGTTAGGCAAGATACTTACTTCAAATAAGCCAAATTAGTACTCTAACAATCCCTTCCCGCGTGAATAAACCTCCGGACGACTCGAATCTAGCCAAAATAACTTAATAATATTAATAAAAGCTAGAAAACAACCCCAAACAATAAAGTCTCGACCTTGAAAAAAATTCAAAAGTAACTCGAAAAGTCAACCTGGGCCCGCCTCCTGGAACCCATCAAAAATCACAAATTATGAACACCCATTCGAATACTAGTCCATATACATGTGTTTCATCCAATTCCGACCTAAAATCGACCTTCAAATTACAAATTTTTATTTCAGAAAAGTTTTTACTAAAATCCCCAATTTCTTTAATAAGATTCATCAATCAAACACTAAAATCGAGGTTGGAATCATGAAATATAAACAAATCCGAGTAAAAAATATGTACTCTGATCCAAAGGTGAAAATCCTTCCAGTATCGCCCAAATATGAGCTCTCTAAATCAAAATATTATAAATGGAATTAAACCAGCGATCAAGATATATTTTGCCCAGACTTTTCGCATATACAGTCCCTCAATTGCATTTGCAGCACTGCATCTATGGAAAATTCATCGCAGATGCGGACTCCACTTAAGTCCCAAAACTCCGCTTTTGCGGACCATCACACGCTCCTGCGAAGCTGCTTTTGCAGACAAAGACGTGCACATGTGATCGCGCTTCTACGCACACACTACTGCACTTGCGAAAACCCATGAGCTTAACCAACACCGCATTTGCGGTCCCATGTCCACTTCTGTGGACTCGCACTTGCGGACCAAATGTTGCTGGTGTGAAGCACTAGAACTGAGCTGCCAACACCACCCTAAATGATTTGAATCCCATCTGAAACTCACCCGAGGCTCCCGGGACCCCATCCACTCATACCAATCAATCCCAACTTATAAGAGGAACCTACTCGAGGTCTCAAATCACACAAAACAACATCGAAATCATGAATCGTACCCCAATTCAAGCCTAATAAACTAATGAACTTTCAACTCTCAAAACTCATGTCGAACCATATCAAATCAACCTCGAATGACCTCAAATTTGGCATGCAATTCTCAATGACACAACGGACCTATAGTAACTCCCGTAACCACAACCTGAACCCGATATCAACAAAGTCAACTCTCGGTCAAACCTATCAACCTTCCAGACCTTCAACATTACAACCTTTGCCAATACAAGCCAAAACAACCTAGGAACCTCCAAATTTAAATCCGGACATACGCCTAAGACCAAAATCACCATATGAAGCTGTTGGAACTATCAAAATACCATTCTAGAGTCGCCTACACCAAAGTCAAATTCCTTTCAACTCTTATAACTTAAGCCTTCACCAAAGTGACTAAGTGTCGCAAATCAATCCAAAACTCTCCCGAAACCAACCCCGTCAAGTCCCAAAATCACAAATACACATATGTATAGCATCAAATAAGGGAATCGGGGCTAAAATACGCAAAAACAAACGGTTGGGTCAATACATTCTCCTCATCTTAAACAAATGTTCGTCCTCGAACGAGTATTGAGACGTACATGAAGTGACAAAAAATGTGAGGATATCGACTCTGCATATCATGCTTAGGTTCCCAAGTCACCTTCTCGACCAGTTGACCTCTCCATTAGACCTTCACCCATGCAATGTTCTTCAATCTCAACATCTAGACCTATCTATCAAAAATAGCCATTGTGTCACACCTCGAACCTAGGCCTGGATGTAACACGATACTCGGTGCCTGACTACATATGACAGAGCGAACCAACTGGCTGGCTGAATCAACATGTGATATCATAACATACCGAATGCGGAAGATAAACTAACACTTGCTGATATAGTGAAAGGCTGGATGATATAAATCAAAGTGCGAAAATACTAATACAATTTTGGAACATATTTGCAGCCAACGTAGCTTAACATGAAAAGTCTAAGACTTTGTGTAACTGTTACTCTAGTCTATGAAGCCTCTAATAAAGTACTGAAAACACAAACTGTCTGAAAGTACTGAAGATGGTAAGGTAATGATAATGCCCCGAAAGAACTGGGGATCACCAAATAACTGGCACGAGAATCCTAGCGCTCTGAATCATCAACCTGTAAATCATTACCTGCATCGTGAGATGCAGGCCTCGGAAAAAGGGACGTCAGTACATTTGAATTGCACTGGTATGTAAAGCAACTGAAAGAAAGAGTTATAAATGCTGAAACTAATACTGAGCTGATAACTGAGAATTGATAATTGATAACTAAAATTATAACTGTTGAAACTGAAACTGAAATGACAACTGATAGCTGATAACTGATAACTGATAGCTGAGATAATAACTGATAACTAATAACTAATAACTGAAACGATAGTTGATAACTGAACTGAACAAAGGAAGTAAGGATATAAATACTCCCTCTTCTAAATGATGAACAACCTGTTTATCTGAATATTAAACTGCGGCCTGAGGCCCAATATATATGTGCACAAACTGCGACCTCTGGCCCAAGTATACATATACATAACTGCAGACTCAGGCCCAAAGATGCATAAAGCATAAACTGCGGCCTCATGCCCAGATATACATAAAGCATTAACTACGGCCTCAGGCCCACATACAGGTGTTCAACATTCAGGAATTTAAAATCAGGAACTGAGAATCATACAACAATACATGATACTGAAATGTTGAATCACACTGAGTTACATAATAGTGGAATACTAAATATGACTAGATTGAGACATGCATTCTAGAATTGATTATGAACACTAAAACTTTAACTATTTATGATATGTTGAGTATGCTATACTGAGACTTAGGGACATTAAATCCAAGTCTATATAGAATACTAACTGAGCTCAACGTTCATAATGAAAGTCATGAACGATTTATGAAGCTAGAGAATAAAAGTTCTACAACTATTCAAGGAACTAGGCTTAACTATATTTCTGAGGCAATTGATAACATGGTAAAAGAAACATAGTGTAGGAAGAATCATTAAGATTCCCAAATATAGAGAGTTAGCCTCACATACCTTAACTTCTTTCTCTTGAGCGTAATACAATATTTGTCAACCCTTTCAACTTTAATCTATAGCAATACAAGTCAAACGGATTCCATATTAGCAATGATACTCGTATTTTGGTCACTCGGGCATTTTATCAAACACTTGGTGGTATAAAGCTTTATAGTCCTTATTAATAGTGTTTCTACACCCAATAACCTATTCTCTTGCTCATAGATAAATTCTAAAGTCTCAAATGGTTATAATCAATATCATTCTTTATCACCCATAAGGTAAACAACACCCTTAACTAATAATCAACAAACAACAACCCAAACCTATAATCGTTCATGCTTTTCTATCAAACCCATCACCTCATATCTCATTAACTAGAGTCTATAATCATTAATCCAATGCTAGAATCAATTAGAGGGTGAAAACCTTACCTTTTTGAAGTTCAATCCCCTTGAATTCAAGTTCTAGGGTTCCTTCTCTCAACAATGATGTCCCAATCAAATATCTAATGATATGGAGGGTTTACCCATGTTAATAAGGTGTTAGAGAATTGAAATCAACTTAGAATCATCATTAGAACTTACCTTGGATGGTGGAGGGACCCTTAAGGAGTTAGGTTTTTGAGAGCTCTTCTTTCTAGAGCAAGTTTTTGTGTTTTGGGGCGGTGGGGGATGTAGTAGGGCATTAAAATGACCCCCAAGTGCTCCCCTGCACACCTGTAAAACTAACCGTGCACCTAACTGCAAAAAATGGCAGTAACACTGCCACAGGTGCGGCCACGCTCATGGCACGCACTGAGCGCGCATATTGTGCACTGTTCTGTAAAATACACATAACCTTTTGCACAGAGATCTGTTTGGGCTGCGCAATATATCGTTGGAAAGCTATTTTAAGGGCCTACAACTTTTATCCTTTGAGTTTTCCCAAATTCAATAAAATGTTCACTAACTGCTGCTGGAAGATGGACCTTTTGTAAACTTAGTCGATTTTGTCGAATCTTATGCACCTCACTCTCCATCTTGATTATGAAACGACTATTTCCACCAATAATCATCCCTCTAGGACTTCATATGTCTAAAATATCAAATTAATACCCATTTAAAATATCCACACCTAGTCTGAATGTACAGGGTGTTACATTATCTCCCCCTTGGGATCATTCGTCCTCGTGTGATTGTCCTGATTGTAACTTCTGCTAATTACAGACCTTAAACGGGTCTGGTGGAAACATGAACTCTCATTAACACTTGCATAATAAACTGAATTAATACATGATTACTGAATTGTTAAGATATTGAACTGAATGACTACTGCATTGACTGAATATTGGTCTGCCACGGATACGTGAATATTAAACTAACATGGATATATGAATATTGAAATGGCATGAATAATTGAGTATTGAACTAACATCAATATCTGAGTACTAAAATTCTATCAATATTTGAGTACTAAGCTGACATGAATATCTGAGTATTGGAGTGACATGAGTAGCTAACTGACATGAGTATCTCAGTATTGAACTAACACGAGTATCTGAGTACTGAACTGACATGAGTATTGAGTACTGGAAACCTGAATGTTATAACATGACACGTGAAATACTGGTTGTACCACCGCTAATTCTGGTGGCAACTCCAACTCATAAGCTAATTGACTGATCCTTTGCAAGATTCTATATGGCCCAATATAGTATGGACTATGCTTCCCCTTCTTCCTAAATCTCATAATGCCTTTCATAGGAGAAAATTTCAGAAACACTCAATCATCAACTTGAAACTCTAGGTCTCTGTGCTGCACGCTCGAATATGACTTTTGGAGGCTATGAGCTGTCTCCAAACACTCTTGAATCAACTTAACTTTCTCCATTGTCTAATAGAATAAACTTGTTCCCAATAACTCCTCTTCACTAACTTTGGACCAACCAATTGGCAGTCTATACCTTTGCGCATACAGAGTCTCGCACGTGCCATATTGATACTAGAATGGTAGGTGTTACTATTAGCAAGGTCTATTAGAGGTATGTGATCATCCCAATAACTTTTAACATCAAGGACATATCCTCAACTATTTGAATAATGTGCCCTGCCTGTCCATTTTTTTAAGGATGAAAAACTTGTTCCTAATCCTTTCTGAAAGAACTTCTAAACTGAGAACCATAGTCTGAAATGAAGGACAATGAAGTCCCATACAATCAGATGATTTTCTGAATGTACAACTTGGTATAATCTTCTACTGGATCTGTAGTTTTTAATAGCAAGAAGTGCGCTGACTTGGTAAGTCGATTTAAAATCACTCAATCAAATCATGCTTAATTGAGCAAGATAATCCTATTATACATTCCATATTTACCGTCTCCACCCAAAATATGTGTATGTTGTGGTAAAATAATGGATTTTTGTTGCTCGACTTTCACTTACTGATAATACGGACACTTGGCCACAAAGTCTGCAATGTTCTTTTTCATGTCGTTCCACCAATAAATATCCTTAAGATCATGATACATCTTTGGGGAACCTGGATGGAAAGAGTACCTGGAATTATGGGCTTCTAACATGATCTTCCTCTTTAAGTCCATCTATGTCTGAAACACATAATCTGTCTTGGTACCTCAGAGTACCATCATCTACCCTTTGTTTAAAAGCCATCATCTTATGCCTGTGAATCCCCTATTTTAGCTACAACAAGTAGGGATCTTCAAACTATTTCTCCTTCACTTCGGCTACTAAGGAGGAAGAAGCCATATTCTAGACAACAACTCTACTATCTTTGGAGTACGCAAATTGAACTCCTAGCTAGGCTATGCGGTGAATTTCTTTCCCCAGAGTTCTCTTATCCGCCTCAATCATGAGTTATACTTCCCACACTTGATTATCTTCTTAAGCACTTCCTGAAAACACTTATAGTATTATTGTGAACTAAGTCTTTGACATGTACTCTAAATTTGAGAGTCTCGTGCAATGGAACTACCCTCATAACACATAAATAGGTATGATTTGATAACTTTTATATGATCACTTTATCAATAACTAAGCTCAGTAATCATTCTACCCACTTTGTGTTCCTTACACATGCTAGATAGAATCCATGTGGTAATTATTTTGGTTTTTCTTATTACCGAACTGATTTTCTTTTTCATATCCCATTCTAACTATTCGAGTTTCAATTCCCATCTGGACTTACTGATGGTTTTCACATTGTCACAACTCCTTTTTTACCTTCCCGAGGGCATATGGGAGTTTTTTCAATTAAAGTAACATTATTCAAAATGAGATTAATTAATTTATCAGAGTCGCCACTTGGAATAAATTATAGTGTCCCAAGTCACCGGTTTATTTTAAATCCCAAATCGAGGAAGTTTTTGACTTTATTAAAAAGTCTACGAATCAGAAATTCTAAGTAAGGAATTCTGTTAATCCGGGAGAAGGTGTTAGGTATTCTCGAGTTTCGTAGTTCTAGCAGGGTCGCTTAGTGATTATTACTTGGCTTAAATTGTCTAATTACTTATTTTAAAGACCAATGTGCATTTATCTTTTAACCGCTTTTAATTGCTTGATTATTCATAATTAAAGAATTGAGTTACGCGTACATATACTCTTTTCTTTTTGCGCGTCAAAGATCATGTCACGCAAATGTGTCCACAATTAATAATGCTTTGTTTATTTTATTAAGAAAAGTTTGGTTGAAGTTGCGCGAATTCATCCGTGGAGTTATTATTTTAGAATTAAATTAGTAATTATGTTACGCGAACGTATACATAATCACAATACTAGTCTAAATCGAGCCTAAAGTAAACTACGAGTGCTGAAGATTATTTTAATACTAGGTTAATATCAATATGAGGGTCATAGGTTATTTAATGAAAGATGGCATGCCTCAAACCCTTTAAAGAATTGCTTAATTAGGCCTAAGGATATTCTGATTTACAACTAATTTGGACTTAAACCCTTGATTACGGGTAAAGAAATATAAAACAAGCCTAAGATAATTTGGACAAAGAACTAGGCCAATAGCAGGCCCAGTATGTTATTGAACAATCGTAAAAGAGCAAGTGGAGATGTCACCAATTGGGCTTCAAAATTTGGCCCAGGCGCAAGACCATAGGAGAAACTGAACAACAAGGATCTGATTTTGGCTAAGAGCTATGATTTGGGTCATCAGCAGGCCCAAATGTTTCAATGATCAAATTTTAAACACTTAAAAAACTAATAAAGTCACAACAAAACTTTCCCTTAAATTAGAGCAGAATTTAATAGGAAGGAAACAATCAAAGCCCAAATACGATTGGGCTCCAAATGAACCCAAAAGCATGCGAGGCCCAAGTCTAGTCACTCCAGGCCTCTTGATAGACATGGCCTGCTGATGAGGCCAAGATCAAACACACATATGTTTGCAAAATAGGCTCTTAATGATAAGGCCATGGCTGGAATTCATACTCCTTGATTCACAACTAATAACAAGAAAACTATATGAAGTCCTGAGAAGTTAAAACACACATAAACGATCAGATTATAGGCTTCTTACTCAAATAAATATTATAACTAATCTATTTGAACATACTACCAGTATTCATGAACAAGTTAAATCCTAGATTCCTCCATAAATTACATGTCGTTACTTATATAACTAATAAACATAAATTTATGAAAAGTCCAGTTCATTACAAGTTACAGAATTAAAAAAAAGGATACAAAGTAGAAGTGACTACATCAACAACTTAAGCTAAATTAGTACAGAAAGAGAAGAGGAATATTCTAAGCTATTACTTCTCTCAGCTTCAAACGAGCCAAAGTTATTTGCTATTTTACTATAGGGTCGAATCCCTGCCATGCTTCTACTAATTTCTAAAACAACAAAAAGCAAAACAAACAAAATATACATTGTTATGTGATGAATCTGACCAACTGGTGGTCAGATTCACATCCCTAATGTCATTTTTGAACACAAAACTACTACAATCAGCCCTATAGTTTATGAGAATCTGGGCAGATTTAAGAATATCTTTATACTACTAAAGTTCATATAAGACACAAGAAAGATGATAAAGAAATTGAACACACACTAGTTTCTACCATTGAATCATGCAGTCATACACATAAAGACATGAAGAAATTCGGATTTTGAGCAAATAGATTCATTTTATAACAAGGGTGTGAGTACATACCTAGAAATGATCCAAAACAACAGCAACAAAGAGGACCACATGAAGGTCAATAAACTGGCTGAACATCAAGAAGAAAGGAGCATCAGTAATAAACCAATACAACAACAACAAACCCAATAGACCAGATATTCAGACCATCTCCAAACCAACTTTAAAACCAGAAATTTCAGCTAAAGAACCCCGGAAAGATCCTCTACTTCAAATAATGTTTTTCAGCTTGTAAAACCAAGAATGAGAAGTTTTGAATATTTTTTCTAAAGTTTCTGAAATCTGAACTTTTTCAGAGAAAAGGGAACTTTTGTGCAGTGAAATGATGCTGAAAAACCCTGTGAATGAATGAGGGAATGTTTCTCTTTTATAGAATGCACAAAAAGGCATCAAAAGAGCATATTCTAACCTAAAATTCTGGACTTTTCGGGATAGTACAACATCTTTTATAGCTGTCTATGCTTTTCCTTATCCAATACCATCATTTTTGCTAAGGACATGGACAACTGTGAAAAGTCTAGAAGATTCTGATATTTAGCCTAGGTGAAAGTCCATTTTTAACCCTTTAATTACTACCTATTTCAGCTTTGTCCTAAGTTCTTTTAATGCAATTAGGCCCCCTAAGTTCCTATTGTTTTGCACACTAAGGCAAACACAATCAGAATGAATCAAAAAATGCAAAAGATGTCAACAAAAATAAAAATAAAAGAGCTGATGCAATTTAAACTAAAATTAACCTAATTAGTAGATAAAATATTTATCCAAATTAAACCTAAACAAAAACTTAAAGTTCAACGATTAATGTAGCGAGGCAGTGATATAACTCACTCAATTTGCAAACTTAAACAATTAAAACAATCAATTTTTATCAGCTTAAACAAACAGACTAGACAAACTGTTAATTTACCTAAAATAAAACTGAATATCAACATGAGATGAAATCATGGAGGAAATAGAATTGGCATCAAACTTAAAAACGAATCCTAATTAAACTAAAATCATGCAATTGAGACCAAACTTAGCTAATTGCGAGATTCAACATGCTTTTATGAACAAGTTGGCAATACTAATTAGGGAAAGACTATCACTTATCTATATGCTTAAAAAAAGTGGAGGAAAACATAAGCTAGTATAGAAAGAAGAAAAGAAAGAAAGAAAACAAACAGAAACAAAATAAAATGGAAAAGGAATACCTAAGGATGTTTTGGACCGGGCCAGTTGATGAACCATCTTGAATGAAACACCCATGAACTTATACAGCCATTAATTGGTTGTCCTTAACAAGAACAACCAACTAATGGACGTTTGGGTTCACAGGCTCCAAATACTGACCGAGCAAGAATAATGAGAAATTAGGTGATTTGAATGGGGCTAAGGGTGGTTTAAGGTTCAGAGGGATGTCGGGGTTGTGGGGTGTGAGTTTGGACTGATTTGGAAAAGTTAGGTTTTTTGGGTATGACTCTCGGATTTGAAATTCGAGATTTTTGGTGATGATTTGAAAGAAACGTGTTATATATATGGAATGAGGAGATGATGGGGGTTCTAGGGTGTTAATTTGGAGTGAATTGGAGGTGGTCCGCCGCCGTGAGGCGATTCCCGGCCGGCCAACCACGACGGAGATAGTGAGGAGTTGATGGCGGCTAGTGTTTCAGTTGGATTTGGGCGTTAGAGACGAGTGACGGGGATCGGAATGGGGGGATGGGTAGGCTTGTTCAGATAGTAATATAGTAATTGAGCAATCAGATCTGAGCCGTTGGATTACTAAGATCCAACATCTGTGATAAACCAACACAAAAACGGGGTTGTTTGGTATGATAAAGGGGTGGACCGGGTGTGGCTATTTTTGGCCTTGAGTTTGGGTAATTTCTGGACGGGTCTTTGCTTCAAATGGCCCAATTTCCGAATTTTAAAACCCCATTCTCAATTAAAACCTTATTTTCCTTTCCTTTTCTTCTTCTTCTTTTAATTAAAAATCTTAAATTAATGTAAATTGCAAAATGAAACTAATTACCTAATTTCAATAATTATAAACATCACTTAATCCTAAATTAAAAGAGAAAAATCAATAATCTAAAAATTAAAAGGTAAAAAATGTAAAATGAGCTATTTTTATGATTTTCATTTTTAATACAACAAATAATTGACTAACTAATCCTAAAAATATAAAACTAAAACCTAAATTCAATGCATGGTATTTTTGGCATTTTCATGATTTTAATAAAAGATTAAACATACACAAACATACAAACAATTAACAAAAATCCTACAAAATTCATATAAAAAGGGCAAATAATAAGAAAAAATTTATTTTCTTGGATTTTATAGGAGTAATTTATATAGGGCAAAAATTACATGCTCACAGCTACCCCTCTTTGCTCGGGAATACGAAGGGTTTTCGGGCAAAGATAAAATGAGCAATTACGAGCGAATTTTGCCTGTTTAAAACTCCATGAGAAGCATCTTTTGAAAAAGTCCGATCGAACCTTGCTTCAGAGGTTTCCTACATATCCTTGGCTATAAAGGAATCAGGTCAGTGTAGTTCTAGAAGTTTTGTAGGTGGGACTACCGGAAAACTGTGATTTCACTACTATTGCTGCGGTTTCTATCTGCTGCTCCTTATTACACCAAAATGAAAGATGAAAAGCTAAACTAGCTAAGCCTATCAACTCCGCGTTACAAGATTCCTATCCATAAACCTTCTAAAGCTTGATTTTGAGTCTTGGCCAGCTCTTCCTGCAGACTCTGATCTGAATCTTGATGCTCGTTAGCTGCAACCGCTGGTTCATTCTTCTTCAGCTTCTCGGATCAAGGCGGGACATGCAAAACTTGTGACTTAAATTATATCTTGGGCAGTCTACATTTTTTTCCCACTTCTATACTTGGAGTTAAACTTATTTTCTTGTTCTTCCTTTTTTTTATTTGAGTTGAGACTTCTTCCTTTGGACATCTCAAACCTCGTCCCTCATGGTGAAAACCTGTTCGGGCCCCAAAGCACACAAACGAACAAAATTTTTTGCCCAGTTTTTACTAGAAAATTTTTGTAAGTTATTTGCAACAAATATCTAAACTATTTCTTTATTAAAAGCAATAAAATCATGATTGTGTATCCTTGGGAAAAAGAGATTAGGGAGCGGATCCCTATATTTATTAAAAAAATCAACTAGGGAATGGAGACCCTATGTTGGAAAATCGACTAGAGAGTGGAGACCGTCTAAAAAAACTTCAACTAGGGAGGGAAGACCCTATGTTGGAAAAGCGACTAGGGAGTGGAGACCCTATACCTAAAATAAAATCAACTAGGGAGTGGGGACCCTATGTTAGAAAAACGATTAGGGAGTGGAGACCCTATGTCTAAAACAAAATCAACTAGGGAGTGGAGACCCTATGTTGGAAAAACGACTAGGGAGTGGAGACCCTATGTCTAAAATAAATTCCAATAGGGAGTGAAGACCCTATGTTGGAAAAATGACTAGGGAGTGAAGACCCTATGTCTAAAACAAAATCAACTAGAGAGTGGAGACCCTATGCCTCAAATAAAATCAACTAGGGAGTGAAGACCTTATGTTGGAAAAACGACTAGGGGGTGGAGACCCTATGTCTAAAACAAAATCAACTAGGGAGTGGAGACCCTATGTTAGAAAAGCGAGTAGGGAGTGGAGACCCTATGTCTAAAATAAATTCAAATAGGGAGTGAAGACCCTATGTTGGAAAAACGACTAGGGAGTGGAGACCCTATGCCTAAAACAAAATCAACTAGGGAGTAGAGACCCTATGCCTTATAAAATCAACTAGGGAGTGGAGACCCTATGTTGGAAAAGCGATTAGGGAGTGGAGACTCTATATCTAAAATAAATTCAACTGGGGAGTGGAGACTCTATTTTGGAAAAGTGACTAGAGAGTGGAGACCTTATGTCTAGAATAACATCAACTTGGGAGTGGAGACCCTATGTTGGAAAAGCGACAACGGAGTGGAGACCCTATGCTGGAAAAGCGACAACGGAGTGGAGACCCTATGTCTAAATTAAAATCAACTAGGGATTGAATACCCTATGTTGGAAAATCAACTAGGGAGTGGAGACCCTATGCCTAAAATAAAATCAACTATCGAGTGGAGACCTTATGTTGGAAAAGCGACTAGAGAGTTGAGACTCTATGTCTAAAATAAAATCAACTAGGGAGTGAAGACCCTATGTTGGAAAAACGACTAGGGAGTGGAGACTCTATGCCTAAAATAAAATCAACTAGGGAGTGAAGACCCTATGTTGGAAAAATGACTAGGGAGTGGAGACCCTACGTCTAAATTAAAATCAACTAGGGAATGAAGACCCTATGTTGGAAAAATGACTAGGGAGTGGAGACCCTTTGTCTAAAATAAATTCAACTAGGGAGTGGAGAACCTATGTTGGAAAAGCAAACTAGGGAGTGGAGACCCTATGCCTAAAATAAAATCAACTAGAGAATGGAGACCCTATGTTGGAAAAGCGACTAGGAAGTGGAGACTCTATGTCTAAAATAAATTCAACTAGGGAGTGGAGACCCTATGCTGGAAAAGCGACTAGGGAGTGGAAACCTTATGTCTAGAATAACATCAACTTGGGAGTGGAGACCCTATGTTGGAAAAGCGACAACGGAGTGGAGACCCTATGTCTAAATTAATATCAACTAGGGATTGGAGACCCTATGTTGGAAAATCGACTAGGGAATGGAGACCCTATGTCTGAAATAAAATCAACTAGGGAGTGGAGACCCTATGTTGGAAAAGCGAATTGGGAGTGGAGACCCTATGTTTAAATTAAATTCAAATAGGGAGTGAAGACCCTATGATGGAAAAACGACTAGGGAGTGGAGATCCTATGCCTAAAACAAAATCAACTAGGGAGTGGAGACCCTGTGCCTAAAATAAAATCAACTAGGGAGTGGAGACCCTATGTTAGAAAAGCAACTAGGGAGTGGAGACTCTATGTCTAAAATAAATTCAACTAGGGAGTGGAGACCCTATGTTGGAAAAGCGACTAGAGGGTGGAGACCTTATGTCCAGAATAACATCAACTTGGGAGTGGAGACCCTATGTTGGAAAAGCGACAACGGAGTGGAGACCCTATGTCTAAATTAAAATCAACTAGGGATTGAATACCCTATGTTGGAAAATCAACTAGGGAGTGGAGACTCTATGCCTAAAATAAAATCAACTATCGAGTGGAGACCTTATGTTGGAAAAGCGACTAGAGAGTTGAGACTCTATGTCTAAAATAAAATCAACTAGGGAGTGAAGACCCTATGTTGGAAAAACGACTAGGGAGTGGAGACTCTATGCCTAAAATAAAATCAACTAGGGAGTGAAGACCCTATGTTGGAAAAACGACTAGGGAGTGGAGACCCTACGTCTAAATTAAAATCAACTAGGGGATGAAGACCCTATGTTGGAAAAATGACTAGGGAGTGGAGACCCTTTGTCTAAAATAAATTCAACTAGGGAGTGGAGAACCTATGTTGGAAAAGCAAACTAGGGAGTGGAGACCCTATGCCTAAAATAAAATCAACTAGAGAGTGGAGACCCTATGTTGGAAAAGCGACTAGGAAGTGGAGACTCTATGTCTAAAATAAATTCAACTAGGGAGTGGAGACCCTATGCTGGAAAAGCGACTAGGGAGTGGAAACCTTATGTCTAGAATAACATCAACTTGGGAGTGGAGACCCTATGTTGGAAAAGCGACAACGGAGTGGAGACCCTATGTCTAAATTAATATCAACTAGGGATTGGAGACCCTATGTTGGAAAATCGACTAGGGAATGGAGACCCTATGTCTGAAATAAAATCAACTAGGGAGTGGAGACCCTATGTTGGAAAAGCGAATTGGGAGTGGAGACCCTATGTTTAAATTAAATTCAAATAGGGAGTGAAGATCCTATGATGGAAAAACGACTAGGGAGTGGAGATCCTATGCCTAAAACAAAATCAACTAGGGAGTGGAGACCCTGTGCCTAAAATAAAATCAACTAGGGAGTGGAGACCCTATGTTAGAAAAGCAACTAGGGAGTGGAGACTCTATGTCTAAAATAAATTCAACTAGGGAGTGGAGACCCTATGTTGGAAAAGCGACTAGAGGGTGGAGACCTTATGTCCAGAATAACATCAACTTGGGAGTGGAGACCCTATGTTGGAAAAGCGACAACGGAGTGGAGACCCTATGTCTAAATTAAAATCAACTATGGATTGGAGACCCTATGTTGGTCGACTAGGGAGTGGAGACCCTATGCCTAAAATAAAATCAACTAGGGAGTGGAGACCCTATGTTGGAAAAACGACTAGGGAGTTGAGACTCTATATCTAAAATAAAATCAACTAGGGAGTGAAGACCCTATGTTGGAAAAATGATTAGGGAGTGGAGACTCTATGCCTAAAATAAAATCAACTAGGGAGTGAAGACCCTATGTTGGAAAAACTACTAGGGAGTGGAAACCCTACGTCTAAAATAAAATCAACTAGGGAGTGGAGTCCCTATGTTGGAAAAACGACTAGGGAGTGGATACCCTTTGTCTAAAATAAATTCAACTAGGGAGTGGAGAACCTATGTTGGAAAAGCATACTAGGGAGTGGAGACCCTATGCCTAAAATAAAATCAACTAGGGAGTGGAGACCCTATGTTGGAAAAGCGACTAGGAAGTGGACACTCTATGTCTAAAATAAATTCAACTAGGGAGTGGAGACCCTATGTTGGAAAAGCGACTAGGGAGTGGAGACCTTATGTCTAGAATAATATCAACTTGGGAGTGGGGACCCTATGTCTGAAAAGCGACAACGGAGTGGAGACCCTATGTCTAAATTAAAATCAACTAGTGATTGGAGACCCTATGTTGGAAAATCGACTAGGGAGTGGAGACCTTATGTCTAAAATAAAATCAACTAGGGAGTGGAGACCCTATGTTGGAAAAGCGAATTGGGAGTGGAGACCCTATGTTTAAATTAAATTCAAATAGGGAGTGAAGACCTTATGTTGGAAAAACGACTAGGGAGTGGAGACCCTATGCCTAAAACAAAATCAACTAGGGAGTGGAGACCCTATGCCTAAAATAAAATCAACTAGGGAGTGGAGACCCTATGTTGGAAAAGCAACTAGGGAGTGGAGACTCTATGCCTAAAATAAATTCAACTAGGGAGTGGAGACCCTATGTTGGAAAAGCGACTAGGGAGTGGAGACCTTATGTCTAGAATAACATCAACTTGGGAGTGGAGACCCTATGTTGGAAAAGCGACAACGGAGTGGAGACCCGATGTCTAAATTAAAATCAACTAGGGAATGGAGACCCTATGTTGGTCGACTAGGGAGTGGAGACCCTATGCCTAAAATAAAATCAACTAAGGAGTGGAGACCCTATGTTGGAAAAATGACTAGGGAGTTCAGACTCTATATCTAAAATAAAATCAACTAGGGAGTGAAGACCCTATGTTGGAAAAACGACTAGGGAGTGGAGACTCTATGCCTAAAATAAAATCAACTAGGGAGTGAAGACCCTATGTTGGAAAAACGACTAGGGAGTGGAGACCCTACGTCTAAATTAAAATCAACTAGGGAATGAAGACCCTATGTTGGAAAAATGACTAGGGAGTGGAGACCCTTTGTCTAAAATAAATTCAACTAGGGAGTGGAGAACCTATGTTGGAAAAGCAAACTAGGGAGTGGAGACCCTATGCCTAAAATAAAATCAACTAGAGAGTGGAGACCCTATGTTGGAAAAGCGACTAGGAAGTGGAGACTCTATGTCTAAAATAAATTCAACTAGGGAGTGGAGACCCTATGCTGGAAAAGCGACTAGGGAGTGGAAACCTTATGTCTAGAATAACATCAACTTGGGAGTGGAGACCCTATGTTGGAAAAGCGACAACGGAGTGGAGACCCTATGTCTAAATTAATATCAACTAGGGATTGGAGACCCTATGTTGGAAAATCGACTAGGGAATGGAGACCCTATGTCTGAAATAAAATCAACTAGGGAGTGGAGACCCTATGTTGGAAAAGCGAATTGGGAGTGGAGACCCTATGTTTAAATTAAATTCAAATAGGGAGTGAAGACCATATGATGGAAAAACGACTAGGGAGTGGAGATCCTATGCCTAAAACAAAATCAACTAGGGAGTGGAGACCCTGTGCCTAAAATAAAATCAACTAGGGAGTGGAGACCCTATGTTAGAAAAGCAACTAGGGAGTAGAGACTCTATGTCTAAAATAAATTCAACTAGGGAGTGGAGACCCTATGTTGGAAAAGCGACTAGAGGGTGGAGACCTTATGTCCAGAATAACATCAACTTGGGAGTGGAGACCCTATGTTGGAAAAGCGACAACGGAGTGGAGACCCTATGTCTAAATTAAAATCAACTATGGATTGGAGACCCTATGTTGGTCGACTAGGGAGTGGAGACCCTATGCCTAAAATAAAATCAACTAGGGAGTGGAGACCCTATGTTGGAAAAACGACTAGGGAGTTGAGACTCTATATCTAAAATAAAATCAACTAGGGAGTGAAGACCCTATGTTGGAAAAATGATTAGGGAGTGGAGACTCTATGCCTAAAATAAAATCAACTAGGGAGTGAAGACCCTATGTTGGAAAAACTACTAGGGAGTGGAGACCCTACGTCTAAAATAAAATCAACTAGGGAGTGGAGACCCTATGTTGGAAAAACGACTAGGGAGTGGATACCCTTTGTCTAAAATAAATTCAACTAGGGAGTGGAGACCCTATGTTGGAAAAGCATACTAGGGAGTGGAGACCCTATGCCTAAAATAAAATCAACTAGGGAGTGGAGACCCTATGTTGGAAAAGCGACTAGGAAGTGGACACTCTATGTCTAAAATAAATTCAACTAGGGAGTGGAGACCCTATGTTGGAAAAGCGACTAGGGAGTGGAGACCTTATGTCTAGAATAATATCAACTTGGGAGTGGGGACCCTATGTCTGAAAAGCGACAACGGAGTGGAGACCCTATGTCTAAATTAAAATCAACTAGTGATTGGAGACCCTATGTTGGAAAATCGACTAGGGAGTGGAGACCCTATGTCTGAAATAAAATCACCTAGGGAGTGGAGACCCTATGTTGGAAAACCGACTTGGGAGTGGAGACCCTATGTTTAAAATAAAATCAATTAGGGAGTGGAGACCCTATGTTGAAAAAAATGTAACTAGAGATTGGGGACTCTAGGCTACCATGTTTTTAAATTTTTATTTATTTATTTATTTATTCTTCTTATCCTTTTTTCATTTTTCTTATTTTGTTTTTTTTATTTCATCAAATGAGTAAATGCGGGAAAGAATTTTGGAGGGGACTTCTTTTTATGGATTGTTGCTGCAAAGCTGTTTCTAGGTCTTGCGCAGTTTCTCTTTGGTTGCACCTGCTTCTTGCAAGGTTGCTTTGGATTGCACCTGTTTTATGTTTTCAAACAAAGAATAATTGTTAGTTTGAAACGGTGGTTGGTTTTGTGGCCTTGATTGTTTTGATCACTTGATATCGACCCAACTCTTTTGATGAAAATCTCAGTTGCTCGTTGGCTTTCTGGAAATCAATCTCTCTTCAAATATTTCACATGATGGTTAGCCCGTGTGGGATTTTGGCCTTTTCATCTTATTCTGCCTTTATGGTTACTTGACTTTGGATTTCTTTCCTTTTTAATAATTTTTACTTGACTTGATGCACTTGCTGAGGTTGGGTGCTTTTCCTTGAATTTTGTTTTTGTCAAGCAGAGCCCTGTAAAACCAATATTGCCATATTTTATTCGTATTAGTTTTGGAGAAGGATTAGACCGAAAGGGACTCAAAGAAGAGTAAACAAAGGACATGGTAATGACTTGGATCATAGACATTGCTTGGATATGGCAACATCGAGGCCAAAGTAGCAAGTGCATAGACTAACTCATTGTGAAACTGAGGAATGTACCTGAACTCAACTGACTTGAACCGCTTGCTATGATCTTCCACATGTTTCCTATATGAAATAAGCTTGATATCTCGAGTTTCCCATTCACCCTGAGCTTGTCGGATAATCAAGTCCAAATCTCCCATGATTAACAATTCTTCCTGATTGCCATGTTCATACCCATACTACAGGCTTCGTACTCAGCAATGTTGTCGGTGCCGACGAGTTATGGACAAATAGTTCTGACTAGTGGGTGAGATCAAGATTTCCCCAATCCCGATACCTTTTGCGTTCACAGCTCCATCAAAGAACATTTTCCAAGCATTGGCGTCTTCTGAAGTTACCTCAACTAAGTTTACTTCCTCGTCCGAAAAGTAAGTACTCCAAGGCTGATACTCATCATCAACAGGATTTTTATCTAGGTGATCCGCTAAAGCTTGGGCTTTCATTGTCGTGCGGGTGACATAGACTATGTCAAACTCGGTAAGCAGGATTTGACATTTTGCTAAGCTCCCCGTGGGCATCGGCTTTTGGAATATGTACTTCAAAGGATCCAGCCTGGTGATGAGATAAGTGGTGTAGGCCAACAGGTAATGCCTAAGCTTCTGAGCAACCCAAGTTAGGGCACAACAAGTCCTCTCCAACAAAGTGTATTTGGCCTTGTAACTGGTGAACTTCTTTCTCAGATAGTATATTGCCTGTTCTTTCTTCCCGGTCACATCATGTTGCCCGAGGACACATCCGAAAGAATTCTCCAAGACTATCAAATACAAAAACAAAGGCCTCTCAGTTTCGGGTGGGACCAAGACTGGCGAATTTGATAGATATTCTTTGATTTTGTCGAAGGCTTCTTGACACTCATTGTCACACCTCCTTTTTCCGCACCCGGGGGCGCAGGGGAGTTTTTTCCAATTAAAGGACAATCGAAACGGGATTTATTTGTTTATTTCAGAGTTGCCACTTGGGAGATTTAGGGTGTCCCAAGTCACCAATTTTAATCCCGAATCGAGGAAAATAATGACTCTATATTACAGTCTGCGTACCAGAAATCTAGATAAGGAATTCTGTTAACCCGGGAGAAGGTGTTAGGCATTCCCGAGTTCCGTGGTTTTAGCACGGTCGCTCAACTGTTATATTTGGCTTATTTATCTGATTTTTAATACAATATGAACTTATGTGCAAATTTATCTTTTAACCGCTTTATTATTATTGTTTTTACAAGAATGTGAACATCGCTTAAAATATATCTTTGGACTGTGTCATATGAAATGCACCCACAATCCGAAACATATTTTATTTGATGTTTTAGGATTTGGATTTGGGTCGCATGAAATGCACACCCGAGTTTAAGAAAATTAAATTATTAAAGGTGCGCCTAAAGAGACTATCGCGTTATTATTTTGCGGAGGCCGTGAAATTCGCTAAACGACCCTCCTGAATTCTAAGTAATTTTAAACAAGTATTTACTGAGGGCCCCGCAATTTGTATTTTTATTCGGCGAGGCTCATCTCATTCTTATTTTTTTTATTATTTTATTATTATTATTTTTTATATTTTAAAGGGATGCCATTTTTACGCTTTTAACCATACTAAACCTTACAACTTCTTTACAACTAAAATCTCATAACTTGTTAGAAGTTTAATAAAAAGATTTTTAGCGAATGAGTATTTCGGGAGTAGTAATAACATGTACTAATAATAATTTTTTTGAATGAACTAAGCGAAGGAAAGGACGAACAAATTAACGGCAAACTTGTGTCATAGAACAACTAGTCAAACTTAATTAAATGACATCAAATAAACAAGAATCACATAACGCAAAATGAGCAAAAATGCATACGATGAAAACATAAGCAGAAAATTATCATACCAATTTCTATATTGCATTTTTTGAACTTTTGACATAACATTTCCTTATTTAATGCTCGAGGTTTACTAACCTTTGAACCTCGGCAAACTTAGGACGACAAACACGATTCCGACGGAACTCAAGCCGGACCTCTCTGAATGAAGAACAACGACGGAACCTCGGACAGCGCCTCGACGAACCAAAGTCGACCTCGACGGAAAAACAGAAAACTCGGCCAAGCAAGATCGCAGCAACCCACCGCTGCTCGGAAACGCAGCTACGACTGCCTGGCATGCAGCGATAGCTGCTCGTCGGACTGAAAATGGCGGACTGGTTCGTTAGAGCTAGGAGGAGGATGGGTGGTTGCCGGTGTTTGGTGGTCGAAGGGACTGGGGCTGCGACGGGGTGGGTTGTTGACGTTGGTCATGGTGCTGGGGTGACAGTGACGGGGGGTCAGCTGGGTAGGTTTTGGAAGTGGTTTTGAGGCGTCAATGGTGGTTTTGGTCGGTGTCGTTTGGGTGTGTTCGTTGGTGGTGTCGGACGGTGGTGATGGGGTGGTGTTTGTTCGTTGGTTGTGTTGGTCCGATGCTCGGGGGGAAAGTCCGGTCAGTAGGGTCGTTTACAGTAGGTGTTTGGACGTTGCGAGGAGGAGGAGGGTCGTCGTGTTTTCTCGCTGGAGGGAAGTGGGGTTTTCCACGCTAGGGCTTCTTCTTCTTCTTGTTGAAGAAGAAGACGATGAACAGTAGTCGTTTTCTTCAATTTTCAAAAATCCCCCCTTTTGTCAAATGTGTAGTCCGTGTATTTGACATGGTTTGCCCATGAAAATGAGCCCCACGCGTGGTGGGGTTCGAGGCATATGTCCCCAACGCGTGGTGGGGTTCCCCACGTGTCCTGGACACTGTTTATTATGGGCTAGGTCCGAAAATTAGGCCTAAAACCGGGTAGTTTAAACCCGAATATTATTCTTTTGCCCGGACCCGAGAAATAGGAACACGTTGCTTAACTAGTCCTATGTAAGCAAAATAACTACCAAAAATAAGACTAGTATTTAAACAAAACTATATCTTTTTAAATATTTTTCAAGGTTTAAAATAGCTACAAAATATTAATAAAACTATTTTTTTTGTAATTTTCGTTTTTTAAATATTAGTTTTAAAATATTAAGATAAATTATGAGGTAATATTTTTGTATTTTTTCAAAGTTAAAAATGCCTATAAAACTTTAATAGAACTATTTTTTTTTTTTGTAATTTTGGAAATTATATAAAGTACAAAAATAAAATGCAATTTTTGTATTTTTCAAATTTATGAGAGATACATAAACTAAAATTTATATATATATTTTTTGAAATTTTTCTTTTTGCAACGAAATAAAGTAAAAATAGTTAAAATGGCTATACTAGTCCTAAATTAGATATTTAAGCTTAAGAACGTAAAAATTCCCGGGGAGGGTCAAAAATCACGTGCTTACAGCTGCCCCTCTTTGACTGGAAACACGAAGAGTTTTCCGACAAAGAACGACTAGACGTGTTTTTGACCCGACCATTACTTGGACGGACTACACTTAAGGAAAGGGAGGGAATGTGACCGAGCCCTGGTATCTGAGCTGCCTACATATCCTTGGTTATACAGGAATCAGGCCACGTGTAGTTCGGAAATGAGAGAGATAGTGAAGTGTACCGAGGTGAAGAGCCGATCGAGGTGCCGTTCCGTTGAGGTTCCGGTCCGCAGTCCTGTCATTACAACAAAAATGAAAACTGAAAAAGACTAGCTAAGCCTATCAGCTACTAGTTACAAGGATTCCTATCTCTTAAGTCTTCTGAAACTTGGTCTTGAGTCTTGAATGGTGCTTCATACAGACTTTGGATCTGAACCTTGATACTTGCTAGATGTAGGCGCTAGTTCTTGAGCAGACCACATTTGTTCTCCACATCCGTGCTTCGGATTCATTCATTTTTCTCTTTTTCTTTTTCTTCCCTTTTTTTTTTGTTTTTATTTTTGTGACTAGCTTTTGTTGACCCTCTCAGACTGTTGACTCGCATTCTTGGGGCGAGATTCTTGTTGCTTCTATCTTGGATTGAGTGCTGGGGACTTCTATCGTAGCCTTCTGCCTTCCAATGGGTTGCGGCTTGACTTTGAACGATGTTCCGCTGTTCTACAGGCGGACCCCTAACTACTTCAATCTTCGGCGTACAACAACCTCCGCTCTATAGGCAGGCTACTGACAACCAAAACAAACAACACAAATGAAATTTCCTAACCCAGTTTGCACTGGGAAAGTTTGTGAGTCATTAGCAAAATTGTAACTCATTGATACTACTGATGCAGTGCTGAGAGTGAACTAAACACTAGACTAGGATGTATTCCCTTGTTATACAGGTGGGCGCCTAATTTCAATGCTTGAAATGTAAGGACTGAAATGTATTCCTCTGTTCTATGGGCGGGCTCCCAATTTCAACACTTGAAATAAAAACTGGAATGTATTCCTCTCGTTATACAGGTGGGCGCCTGGATTTAGGAAAATGACTCTTTTTTTCTTCCTTTTTTTTCTTTTTTTTTTTTCAAAAATGTTTTTTTAGCATCTTAGGAGAAAGATTCATCGGACTAAGATTTTGATCCTAGGAGAAGGTTCATCAGACTAGGTCTTTTCTTTTTGGTATCTTAGGAGAAAGATTCATCGGACTAAGATTTTGATCCTAGGAGAAAGTTCATCAGACTAGGTCATTTTTTGTTGGTATCTTAGGAGAAAGATTCATCGGACTAAGATTTTGATCCTAGGAGAAGGTTCGTCAGACTAGGTCTCTATCTTAGGAGAAAGATTCGTCAGACTAAGATTTTGATCCTAGGAGAAAGTTCATCAGACTAGGTCTTTTTTTGTTGGTATCTTAGGAGAAAGATTCATCGGACTAAGATTTTGATCCTAGGAGAAGGTTCATCAGACTAGGTCTTTTCTTTGGTATCTCAGGAGAAAGATTCATCAGACTGAGATTTTGATCCTAGGAGAAGGTTCGTCAGACTAGGCCTCTATCTTAGGAGAAAAATTCATCGGACTAAGATTTTGATCCTAGGAGAAGGTTCATCAGACTAGGTCATCATTTTTTTTTTGTTTTTGGTTATCTTAGGAGAAAGATTCATCAGACTAAGATTTGGATCCTAGGAGAAGGTTCATCAGACTAGGTTTTTTTTCTTTTTGTTTGTTATCTTTAACAACCACTTAGGAGGAAATGCGTCTCCTACGGGTGAAACTAAAACTTAAACTTAGGAGGAAATGCGTCTCCTATGGGTAAAACTTAAACTTAGGAGGAAATGCGTCTCCTATGGGTAAACTTAAACTTAGGAGGAAATGCATCTCCTATGGGTAAACTTAAACTTAGGAGGAAATGCATCTCCTATGGGTAAAACTAAAACAAAACGAGGAGGAAATGCGTCTCCTATGGGTGAACTCTAACGATTTCAAACTAGGAAGTGCGTCTCCTATTAATGAAACCTTTGCTTTCTCTTCTTTTGTTTTTATTTTTTTTTATTTTTTTTTATTTTTGAATTATTTACTTACCTGTGTTGTCCTCCCTCGAAACTGTTGGGGATTATTTAGATGGGGATGACTTTTACCTTTTTAACTTTTTTCATTATTATCTTTTTATTCCTCTTTTTTTGATTTTTTTTTAACAACCACTTAGGAGGAAATGCATCTCCTACGGGTGAAACTAAAATGAACTTAGGAGGAAATGCGTCTCCTAGGGGGTAAACTTAAACTTAGGAGGAAATGCGTCTCCTATGGGTAAAACTAAAACAAACTTAGGAGGAAATGCATCTCCTATGGGTAAAGACACAAAATGTATTCCCTTATTATACAGGTGGGCGCCTAATGGTAAAGACACAAAATGTATTCCCTTATTATACAGGTGGGCGCCTAAAATATGAAATGCGCAGACAAAAGTATTCCTCTCGTTATTCAGGTGGGCGCCTGTCAAGAAATTTAAAGACTGAAATGTATTCCTCTCGTTATTTAGGTGGGCGTCTGTCTTTAACAATAACTTTGAAAATAAAATCCTATTCGAGGGCGGATGAACCCAAAATATCCTATTCGAGGGCGGATGAACCCGACAGATCCTATTTGAGGGCGGATGAACCCAACAGATCCTATTTGAGGGCGGATGAACCCAACATATCCTATTTGAGGGCGGATGAACCCAACATATCCTATTTGAGGGCGGATGAACCCAACAGATCCTATTTGAGGGCGGATTAACCCGACATATCCTATTCGAGGGCGGATGAACCCAACAGATCCTATTTGAGGGCGGATGAACCCGACATATCCTATTTGAGGGCGGATGAACCCAAACATATCCTATTTGAGGGCGGATGAACCCAACATATCCTATTTGAGGGCGGATGAACCCGACAGATCCTATTTGAGGGCGGATGAACCCAACAGATCCTATTTGAGGGCGGATTAACCCGACAGATCCTATTTGAGGGCGGATGAACCCAACAGATCCTATTTGAGGGCGGATTAACCCGACATATCCTATTCGAGGGCGGATGAACCCAACAGATCCTATTTGAGGGCGGATGAACCCGACATATCCTATTTGAGGGCGGATGAACCCAAACATATCCTATTTGAGGGCGGATGAACCCAACATATCCTATTTGAGGGCGGATGAACCCGACAGATCCTATTTGAGGGCGGATGAACCCAACATATCCTATTTGAGGGCGGATGAACCCAACATATCCTATTTGAGGGCGGATGAACCCAACAGATCCTATTTGAGGGCGGATGAACCCGACATATCCTATTTGAGGGCGGATGAACCCAACATATCCTATTTGAGGGCGGATGAACCCGACATATCCTATTTGAGGGCGGATGAACCCGACATATCCTATTTGTTATTATTATTCTTTTTTTTTCTTTTTTTTTTTTGCATAGCTTCTTCCTTCGAAGACTACCTCCCTTGATTTACTTACCTGTTGGGGGTAAAATGTTATCAGCTGAGGGTACCTAACTTCCAGAAAATTTTCTAAATGAAAGGAAAATTTTCTGCCCCAGTTTGATAATATCCCTTGTGGCATGCGTTTCTGCATCAATGCCATTTCCTTTACCTGTTTCAAATCAAACAAAATTTGTTAGTTTAAAACATGGTGGTTGGCTGTGACACTCCTACTGGGATGGCTTTCCCTTTCTCCTTCCTTTCTCTGTGCTCCACAACTTGTTGGGGATGATATCGTGTGCTGGGGATAATCCCTTCCTGCCTGGGGATATCCCTCTTCTTTTGTGGCATAGCTCGGAAACTGGCATTTTCCCGACCTTTTAGTCTAGTATGGATTTCGCCCAATCATGCTCACTGCTCTCCTTGCTCTGTTCATGGGCCTTGGCCTTTGAGGTTTATAACCTTGGTTTTGGCAAGGATATCTCTCTTGACGCTCGTCAATCCTTCTGTCAATTCCCTTTGCTGGGGATATCTTTTTTGACACTGGCCTTGCGCTTGTTCCTCGCTGACTATACCATTTGGATATACTAGTCAGATCTCATCTTGGAAAGCTGATGGTATATTTTGAAGTCATTTCATACTTGTTCTGACCGGACAGACTCTATTGGGGCAAATTTTTTATGAAAGGAGAAAGATAACAGAAACAAAAATAAAAGACAAAGGAAACGATGACTCTTTTACAAAAGAAACTATAAATAAAAACCCTATCAAATGCAGATACCGACTCTAATGGCCATGACATGCATATGGGGCCTATCCTTTACCGTCAATCATCTTTCAAGATCCTCAATTGGTGATTCCCCATCTGATTCTTAATCTTATTCGACTTGCAGTGCCCGAAGGGTTTTCACTATCAAGTCTCTCTCATTTTTGGCTTTTCTCTCAGCTTTCATCGCCTTATGGTGCCTGTGAAGGTTTTCACCGATAAGACTCTCTCATTTGTATCACTTTCCAGCTGGGGATTTGGAGTGTCGCCGGTACGACTCTTTCTGCTGGAGATTAGAGTCCTTTCTGCTGTGGAACAGAATGTTATGTTCGCCGGTAAGACTCTTCATTTGTCTGACTTGGCATCTTTTGAAGACTGATCGGAAGGTCTTTCTTGGGACCGTAATGTGGGTTTTTGGATTGGGCTAGAAAGAAAGGGTATTAAAGGCTCAAAAGTGCATTAATTTTGGGTTATTAGTTACAACCTTCGGAATTAGATTTATTTACATCAAACGCAACTTTTGCCCCAGTTTCCTGCTTGGGGATATTTTAATTGATTTTTTCCATTTTTCAAAACTATGACCGAGCCGTGAAGCGCCTACGTATCCTCTTTCAGGAATCAGGTCAAACGTAGTTCCCAACTCCTCTTTTCATTCCGACTTTCTTTTGTTTTTTTTTCTTTTTGTTATCACTTTTCTTTTCTTTTCTCTTTTCATTTCTCCTTTCTTTTTGTTGTTTTTTTTCTCTCTTTTTTCTTTTATTCTTCTTTTTCCATTTTGTTGTTTTCTTTTCTTTCTTTTCTCTTACCTGCCATGCTCGCATATTTTATTCGTTGCTACTAATTCCGAACGAGGGGTATGAAAGAAAATAAATAAGGCTCAAAAAGGGGTAACGAAGGATAAAGTGTTTGGGTAGCAGAACAAAATGCCTTCGTCATTCCAGTCTTCAAAACATGCCAAGTGCAAACAACACAACTTAAATTTGTAGTCTCTTCTGATGGTACTGGACTTGACAATTATATTCAACATCTGTTTGGTCATTTGTCACTTCTAAAGCACCGTTGGGCGACACTCTCATTCTCATTATTATGAATGACCCCCTTGCCAATTTAGGCGAATCTTTCTTTAACAGTTTTCTTTGTGTTTAACTTGCCCCAGTTCCACATGACTCGGGCTCCAAATAATCTCAAACCGCTCTTATTTCCTTTAAATGCTTTGATCACCTTCCCAGGGTTTTATGATTAACTTTTAAGATTAGGCCCAAACTGGGTGCGCATGTCATGTCCCTAGAATCGGCATTGAATGAAATGATAAAAGGACTAAACAAAAGACGACTGGAACTAACAAAAGACCGACTTTGTATTAGACTACCGTCGAAATGGTGTGAATAATAAAACAAACAAAAACAACCAGAATAAAATCCTAACACAAACTGGACAAAATTTAAACAAACTGCTATGACAAAAATGGAAAGATAAGAAGGTTTGACACAGGACAAAATCCAAATTACAACCTTAATAATCCGGACAACAGAAATGACAACAAAATAAGCCACTACAAGCTTCTCTCTTGCTAACCAAGGAACGGAGCGTCCTCCCACTTTATCAAACTTGGCATCTTAGCCACTGAGCTTTGCATTAGTATTGTCAAGACCATTGCCAACTTCAATATCATTACCCTTAGTCAACAAGTTCCCAATAGGACTGGAATGCTTCTATCATCAGGCCTGATTCCCGCAGAGTGTGCATCATGAGGTGCAAGTAAAGGATTCCGGGTGTCATTGTCCGGCTTACCACAAACCAACCACCTTAACTTATTCGCAAAACAAACAGGTTAGAATGGACTCAGTAAAGTCGGTCCTCATTATTGACAACATCTTTTTTTCTTTTCTTTTTTGATGTTTTTCTTTTTTTTTCTTTTTCTTTTTTTTGCTTATTCTTTTTCATTCTTTTTTCATTCTTTTTTCATTTCTTTTTTTTTTCTTTTTTTTCATTTCTTTTTTTCATTTTTTTTCTTCATTTCTTTTTTCATTTCTTTTTTTTGTAGTGGTCGAATCTTATGGAGATTGCCTACGTATCATGACCCCGCATGAATCAGACCTTGCGTAGTTCGGCCCAATAAAAGATAAACAACACTAAACACACATTTTTTTTAAAATTTAAAACAAACTGGGTTTCAAGGATTTAAAGATTACCCACAAGCTTGAAAATTAAACAACCCGCATGTTCTAATCAAAAGATTGGTAGACTTAAAAACAAAATTCCAGCTCCCTTTCTCTGTTCGACAAATGCAACCAAATGGTTATTTTTTGCAAATGTGGCCCCTTCCAATTTTCACATGAATTTTGAGGCCGGGGAGGATTATTTTGACACTTTAAAACTTGTCCATTCTTTTACGAAAATAACCTTTCGACAACTGAAAGATACTCTAAGGCTATTTCGGCAAGAACGGTTTAAGACGCGGCCGAAGCTGGCTCGGCTTATTATGACAAAAGACGGTATTCACATGACCGCTGACTCTTTGATTTTTTTTTCTTTATTATAATAAAAACCTGGTGTTGCAAACACGGCCTTTCGACGTCTCGGGGACGAAGCTTTTTAAGGCTGTGAGGGTCAACTGGACCAAATCTTAAAAAGTGACCCGATGGTGGCTATTTATGCAAAGTCAGCCTTCCGGCGTCCCTTTTGGGAACATTCGGCTATTTATGACAAAACAACATCACCCGACTTCTTTATGACTCTTTTTATTGTTTTTCAAATTAGAAAACTCAATATTACAAACACGGCCTTTCAATGTCTCGGGGACGAAGATTTTTAGGCTGTGTGGGTCCATATCTCAAAATGACCCAAAGGTGGCTGTTAATGCAAAGTCAGCCTTCCGGCGTCCCTTTCGGGAACATTCGGCTATTTATGACAAAGCAGAATCACCTGGCTTATTTATGACTCTTTTCATCGTTTTTCAAATTAGCAAACTCAATATTGCAAACACGGCCCTTCAACGTCTCGGGGACGAAGATTTTTAAGGCTGTGTGGGTCAACTGGACCAAATCTTAAAAAATGACCCAAAGGTGGCTGTTTATGCAAAGTCAGCCTTCCGGCGTCCCTTTCGGGAACATTCGGCTATGTCTTGATAAAACAGCGTCACCTGACTTCTTTATGACAAAATTAAAATTTGACATATATTTTTTATTTATTTGTTTTTTGGCTATTTTAGCAAAAGGTGGGTTGGACATCACCCGACTTATTTATGACAAGATTAAAATTTTTGATTTTTGGCTATTTTAGCAAAAGGTGGGGTTGGACCCGATGAGGGTTGCCTACGTATCTCACATCCGGTGAGAATCAAACCCGCGTAGTTCGGGCGAATAAACTATTTTTGAGAGGACCCTTTTCCATTTTCTATATTTATTTTTTTTTGTTTTATTATTTTTCCCACAACAATCAAATAGACTATTATTCTTCATTCATAACAAACAAACAAATTAACGAAAAACGTAAAACATTCCTTCTTTTTTGAGAAGGTGGGGTTGGACCCGATGAGGGTTGCTTACGTATCTCACATCCGGTGAGAATCAAACCCGCGTAGTTCGGTCCTCAGGAATAAGTAGATGAACTAACCCTTTTTTGTGAATTTGTGAAAGAACTACTTTAAAAGAAGACATGAAGTATATTTTCTGGATTTTTGATTGATTTTTTTTTTGAAAGAAATACTTCTAAGATAAATTTTTGAATTTCATTTGCTTTTTTTTTTATTCTAAAGAAGAAGAAGAAAATATTTTTTTTTTGGAATTTTACCTTTAATAAAAGAAATTCTTCTAAAATGTTTTTTTTTTGAATTTTGAACTTTCTAAAGAAGAATCAAAATATTTTCGGATTTTTATTTATATATTTTATCTTTTTGAATTTTGAACTTTCTTTTGAATTTTTTTTTGGATTATATATATACTTATTTTTGGAACAAATAATAAAAATCACATTCAACGCCGGACTCTTTTTATTTTTATTTCTGGCATTTTCATAGACAAACAAAATAAAATAAAATAAAATATTTTTTTAAAAAAAACAAACTCTTTTTCATTTTCATTTAATGGCAAAACAAACTATTTTCTTTAATATTTTAAAAAAACCAGACAGAACAATGATGATTTTTTTTTATTTTTCCTTTGCTTTTAATATAACAAACTAACAAGACATTTTTTCATTTTCAAAATTTCGGCAGAGTTTCAACTCTACTCGGACTTCTATGCTGTTATTTTCTCCTTTTTTCACGATTTTCTTATATGTGGAAAATGATGACAACATACAAAATCTTTTGAATTTTCATGCTTTGTTTTTATTTGTATTTTTATTTTTTATATTTATTATTTCTTTCAAAAATGTGGCATGGGAGACATAATGATTTCCAAGACTTCTTGGATTCCGCAAATGCTCCCCATGCGCTTTTCCCAACATATGAAGCGTGGGGGACATATGGGAATTCCAAGACTTCTTGGATTCCACAAATGTTCCCCATGTGCTTTCCCAAAAAGCAAGCGTGGGGGACATAGGGAATTCCAAGGCTTCTTGGATTCCACAAATGTTCCCCATGCTTTGATTAAAATAACATCATGCTGGAAATGACCAAATGACCCATTCGCCTTTGACTAAATACAACATGTAGCATATAGGATGCCGAAAGATTGTCTATTATTTTTAGGTTGCTTGTCCTAGACGGACCCAATCCCTGTGTTGAGTCCCCTAAGCCAAATGCACATGATGCAAATAAACGTTCCTACTAGGGATCCGGCATGAAGCTGAGTTATTCTAAGTTCATAACCTGGGTCGGTGTTCTAGACAGTGTACCCGAGCGGACAACTCGAGTCGAGGAGGGGGCAACTTACCGGAAACCAAAAGGCCGTCCGGCTTCGTAACTTATCCGTCCTCTTTCTTATTTCGGGTATTGACACTAACAGAATAGGGAGCCTCGACCAGCGAGCTTCTCCCCGGAGGTAAGAAGAAAAGGGTTTCGGCACAGTTTATATACAGTTCAAATAATATCAAAGCGGTAAAAGCAGCATTTAGCACAATAGGCTCAAACATGTAAAAATCAGATAAAACCAAATATAACAATTTATCTAAGCTCGAATTTCTAACCCTGAACCAGTGGTTCTGGGTCTCCAATTCCCCAGCAGAGTCGCCAGAGCTGTCACACCTCCTTTTTCCGCGCCCGTGGGGCGCAAGGGAGTTTTTTCCAATTAAAGGACAATCGAAACGGGATTTATTTGTTTATTTCAGAGTCGCCACTTGGGAGATTTAGGGTGTCCCAAGTCACCAATTTTAATCCCGAATCGAGGAAAATAATGACTCTATATTACAGTCTGCGTACCAGAAATCTAGATAAGGAATTCTGTTAACCCGGGAGAAGGTGTTAGGCATTCCCGAGTTCCGTGGTTTTAGCACGGTCGCTCAACTGTTATATTTGGCTTATTTATCTGATTTTTAATACAATATGAACTTATGTGCAAATTTATCTTTTAACCGCTTTATTATTATTGTTTTTACAAGAATGTGAACATCGCTTAAAATATATCTTTGGACTGTGTCATATGAAATGCACCCACAATCCGAAACATATTTTATTTGATGTTTTAGGATTTGGATTTGGGTCGCATGAAATGCACACCCGAGTTTAAGAAAATTAAATTATTAAAGGTGCGCCTAAAGAGACTATCGCGTTATTATTTTGCGGAGGCCGTGAAATTCGCTAAACGACCCTCCTGAATTCTAAGTAATTTTAAACAAGTATTTACTGAGGGCCCCGCAATTTGTATTTTTATTCGGCGAGGCTCATCTCATTCTTATTTTTTTTATTATTTTATTATTATTTTTTTTTATATTTTAAAGGGATGCCATTTTTACGCTTTTAACCATACTAAACCTTACAACTTCTTTACAACTAAAATCTCATAACTTGTTAGAAGTTTAATAAAAAGATTTTTAGCGAATGAGTATTTCGGGAGTAGTAATAACATGTACTAATAATAATTTTTTTGAATGAACTAAGCGAAGGAAAGGACGAACAAATTAACGGCAAACTTGTGTCATAGAACAACTAGTCAAACTTAATTAAATGACATCAAATAAACAAGAATCACATAACGCAAAATGAGCAAAAATGCATACGATGAAAACATAAGCAGAAAATTATCATACCAATTTCTATATTGCATTTTTTGAACTTTTGACATAACATTTCCTTATTTAATGCTCGAGGTTTACTAACCTTTGAACCTCGGCAAACTTAGGACGACAAACACGATTCCGACGGAACTCAAGCCGGACCTCTCTGAATGAAGAACAACGACGGAACCTCGGACAGCGCCTCGACGAACCAAAGTCGACCTCGACGGAAAAACAAAAAACTCGGCCAAGCAAGATCGCAGCAACCCACCGCTGCTCGGAAACGCAGCTACGACTGCCTGGCATGCAGCGATAGCTGCTCGTCGGACTGAAAATGGCGGACTGGTTCGTTAGAGCTAGGAGGAGGAGGGGTGGTTGCCGGTGTTTGGTGGTCGAAGGGACTGGGGCTGCGACGGGGTGGGTTGTTGACGTTGGTCGTGGTGCTGGGGTGACAGTGACGGGGGGGGGGGTCAGCTGGGTAGGTTTTGGAAGTGGTTTTGAGGCGTCAATGGTGGTTTTGGTCGGTGTCGTTTGGGTGTGTTCGTTGGTGGTGTCGGACGGTGGTGATGGGGTGGTGTTTGGTCGTTGGTTGTGTTGGTCCGATGCTCGGGGGGAAAGTCCGGTCAGTAGGGTCGTTTACAGTAGGTGTTTGGACGTTGCGAGGAGGAGGAGGGTCGTCGTGTTTTCTCGCTGGAGGGAAGTGGGGTTTTCCACGCTAGGGCTTCTTCTTCTTCTTGTTGAAGAAGAAGACGATGAACAATAGTCGTTTTCTTCAATTTTCAAAAATCCCCCCTTTTGTCAAATGTGTAGTCCGTGTATTTGACATGGTTTGCCCATGAAAATGAGCCCCACGCGTGGTGGGGTTCGAGGCATATGTCCCCCACGCGTGGTGGGGTTCCCCACGTGTCCTGGACACTGTTTATTATGGGCTAGGTCCGAAAATTAGGCCTAAAACCGGGTAGTTTAAACCCGAATATTATTCTTTTGCCCGGACCCGAGAAATAGGAACACGTTGCTTAACTAGTCCTATGTAAGCAAAATAACTACCAAAAATAAGACTAGTATTTAAACAAAACTATATCTTTTTAAATATTTTTCAAGGTTTAAAATAGCTACAAAATATTAATAAAACTATTTTTTTGTAATTTTCGTTTTTAAATATTAAGATAAAAAATATTAAGATAAAATATGAGGTAATATTTTTGTATTTTTTCAAAGTTAAAAATGCCTATAAAACTTTAATAGAACTATATTTTATTTATTTTATTTTTGTAATTTTTGAAATTATATAAAGTACAAAAATAAAATGCAATTTTTGTATTTTTCAAATTTATGAGAGATACATAAACTAAAATTTATATATATATTTTTTGAAATTTTTCTTTTTGCAACGAAATAAAGTAAAAATAGTTAAAATGGCTATACTAGTCCTAAATTAGATATTTAAGCTTAAGAACGTAAAAATTCCCGGGGAGGGTCAAAAATCACGTGCTTACACTCATCTGTCCATTTAATCGCCGCATTTTTCTTTAACAACTTAAATATGGTCTCACATATGGTTGTCAACTGAGCAATGAACCGGCTGATGTAATTCAACCTTCCCAACAGACTCATAACCTCTTCCTTGGTTATCGGAGGAGGCAAATCCCGAATAGACTTTATCTTTGTTGCATCTAGCTCGATGCCCCTCTTACTAACTATGAATCCCAAGAGTTTCCCATACGGAACTCCGAATGCACATTTAGCTAGATTTAGCTTCAAGTCATACTTACGTAGACGCTCAAAGAACTTTCTTAGATCCCGAACATGGTCATCCTGCATTCTGGATTTGAGGATCACATCGTCCACATACACCTCGATTTCTTGGTGCATCATGTCATGAAAGATGGCAGTCATAGCCGTCATGTAAGTTGCCCCATCGTTCTTAAAACCAAAAGGCATGACCCTATAACAATAGGTGCCCCAGGGTGTAGTGAAGGTTGTCTTTTCCACGTCTTCTTCATCCATCAAGACCTGATGATATCCAACATAACAATCCATGAATGGTTGTATCTCATGTTTGGCACAGTTATCAACAAGGATGTGGATGTTTGACAAAGGTAGGTTGTCTTTGGGACTTGCTTTGTTCAGATGAGTTTTCCCATCTTTCTTTGGCACTAGAACCACATTACCCAACCATGTGGTGTATCGGACCACTCGGATCACCCCTGCATTTAATTGTTTGGTCATGTATTCTTTGATCTTGACACTTATGTCAGTTTTGAACTTCCTCTATTTTTGCTGGACATGTGGATGATCGGGGTAAGTCGACAATTTGTGGACCACTAAATCGACACTTAATCCTGGCATATCATCGTAGGACATGGAAAACACATCTTTGAATTCGAACTAAAGTTGGATCAATGCATCCCTAGTCCTTTCATCCGTGTGAATACTTATCATGGTTTCTTGGACCTCATCTGAACTAACCAAATTAACCGACTCGGTTTCATTTAAGTTTGGCTTAGGTTTATTCTCGAATTGTTCAAGTTCTCAATTTATTTCCCTAAAAGTCTCATCATCATCATATTTTGGTTCATGATTCATTATTGTATAGTTAGACAGCGTGCTATGATCTGCGCATGAAGTCCGCAAACATGTCATGTTATTTAAGTCGGCATTATTAGAACTGAAAGGAAGAAATAAGAAAAGTGACAAAAATTAGAAAGAGATTCATAGATGATGAAATATTGATTTCATTTCATTGAATTTGAAGATAGAAGGATTTACACTAGAATTTTTAAAGACAATAAACTAAAAGAAACGTTCGAGTTACACCCTGGAATAACTCGGAATGTAGAAAAGGTGGCAAGACTGGACTACTGGGATTCCCGTCCGACTGGGAATGGAGTAGCCTTTCAATTTTGCAGCTTGGAATCAGGCCCCATAAATTGCACCTTAGCAGTGCTCAAAACTTCACCCGGCTGGACCATATGAGCTTCATATAACATTTGCCTCATGGCTCCACATATGTCCTCAATTTTCTCGGCCGTGAAGGCCTCATCTTCTTCTTCTTCTTCGGCGTACTTTGGCTTGACGAATGTTTTGGAGAGATGCAGGACTGGCTAAGGTAGAACCCACCCGTCATTCTTATGTTCTTTAACCCATTTCATGTCGGCTTATGTAGCTTGGAAACCGACACTAAAAAAGTTCTTACTGGCGGCCAGAGTGATAGGTTCTGTGATACCTTGAAAAGATACCCCGAGCCATTTCCCGGGCTTTTACCCGTGGTTGATCATTTTAGTAGCGACCATGATTGATGCTTTTGACAGAAAGGGTTGAGGACACGGGCTTCCTTCCTCATATTGATCTGCGACCACAACCTCAAAAGCTTGATAAACTATGTGCTCGCTACCTTCCCTAGCTTCGAGACATGGGACTAACGGGTCCCGATAAATTGATTGTTTGTCTTCTCCATGAACCACAATTTCCTGATCTTCGGGTTCAAACTTCACCATTTGGTGGAAGGTAGAAGGTACGGCCCTTGCAGCATGGATCCAAGGCCTTCCTAATAGAAACTTATAGGAGGTATCCATGTCCAAGACCTAAAACGTCACTTCGAAATCCACAAGACCCCTATTGTGTCTCTCTTTATGCCATAGAAAGCACGCACACAAACATTATTAAGCCTGATTCTCTTAGTCCCAATTTCCATTCTTTGCAAAGTTGAGAGAGGGCATATGTCGAACCCTGATTCGCCATCCACCATGACTCTTTTTACATAGTACCCTTCACATTTAACTTTCAGATGAAGAGCTTTGTTGTGGGCGACCCCTTTCGGGGGAAAGTCATTTATGCTAAATGAAATCCGGTTAACTACGAAGAATCATTCCGCCATCATTTCCAGTTGCTCAACAATGGTTTAAATCGGAACATATGCTTCATTTAGGGTCTTTATCTATACTTTTTGTTGCTCAGTCGAGCTTATAAGTAGAGACAAGAGCAATACCTCAGACGGAGACTTCCGGAGTTGGTCAATTACCTCATAATTCATAATTTTCATTTTTCGGAAGAACTCCTCTGCTTCTTCGACACTAACTGGCTTTTTGAGCGGGAAACGCTTCTGCTTGGTATTGTTCACTTCTTCCAGATTGAGGTACTTCCCAGATGGGTTGGTTACATTTACCTCCCCTATGATTTCTTTCCCCTTGTACGTCACAATTGCTCTGTTGTAGTTCCAGGGGACTGTAGTGGGGTCTTTCATAGGCCTTTGTGGTGTGCGGCTGATGATCACGGGCTCGTTCAGCCTAGGTGGAATTACTGGTCCCTGCACCACATAAGTCCTTTGGTTACATACATCTTGGGTCCCTTGTTCAGCTCGAACCTTTTAGGAGGACTCAATGCCAATTGTTCTTTCCTATGAGCCCGATTAACATAAAGAATGGTGTCTTTAGGGGGTGCTGCCCTTGTTTTGGTTTCCACCGTATTTTCTGCACTTTGAGGGCCGGAGTTACTCTTTTTATCCCCCTTATCTTGCTTTGCAACCGCCATTGGCTTCTTTTCAACATCGGTGATAGTAATGATAGCTTTCAGAGATGGGTCAAACGCATTATCTTCGCAAATCATCCCAATAATTGGCCCGTTGTTGTGAGCCGGCAATGGGTTGTTAGTCACTTTGGGGATCTCTTCATCTTCCAGCACTACCCTCTTCTGCTCTATTAAGTTTTTGATTACCCTTTTGAGAGTTCAAAAGTCTTCAATGTCATGCCCTTCCGCTCCTGAATGGTAGGCACATCGAGTACTGTCTCGGTAGGAGGGATACTCTGGGTTTTGCCTAATTTGGGGTATGGGTTGCAACAAACCCATTTGGACCAGTTTAGGTGGCTAGAGTATGATTCACTAATAGGCGTGAAGTTTGTTCTTCTGGGTGGCTCCAGGGCACGTTCATTGCATGGAAAATTATTTTGAGGGGGACGAGGAATATATGGAGCTTGGTGAGGAGGGTTATTTAAAGGAAGTGGAGCTTGGGTTTGGTTAAACTATTATTGTGGTCGAGCGTATGGCTAGGTGTTTATCACCGCATAAGGCTGAAGAGCCATGGTATAAGCCACATCCTGGTGAGGATAATAATGTAGCGGGGGGTTTGGCGGGAAGTAACCTCGGGGTTGACGGGGTTTCCTCGAACATGAAGCTGCCATCACCACTTCTTCTTTCTTCTTTCTGTTTGCTACACCTCCTGACCCACTCTGGATTGTTTGAGACGTAGCTCTTATAGGAAACTAGCTCAATATGCGGCCAGTCTTCAAACTATTTTCAACCATCTCCCTAATTTTGATAGCCTCAGCAAATGGCTTTCCCATTGCAGACATCATATTCTGAAAGTAGTTAGCCTCTTGGGCTTGTAGAAAAACACTGACCATCTCGGTTTCATCCATCGGGAGATTCACCCTTGTCGCTTGTTCGCACCACTTAGCAGTATATTCTCAGAAATTTTCCGAAGGTTTCTTTTTGAGATTAGACAGGGAATTTCTCTAAAGCTATGTCTATGTTGTACTAGAACTCGAGCCAAATCATCCCATATGTGCCAGCGAGACATGTCTTGATCCATGTACCACTCGGATGCAATGCCAACTATACTCTATCCAAAATAAGCCATTAAGAGCTCTTCTTTTCCGCCTGCCCCTCTCAATTGATTCCAATACCTCTTGAGGTGGGGTATAGGGTCTCCGTGCCCATCATACTTTTCGAACTTGGGGGTTTTGAAACCGATGGGGAAATACACGTGCGAGAAAATACATAAATCAGCGTAGGATACGGTCTTTTGCCACTTAAACCTTGCATATTTATAAGTTTTTGTTCCATGATTCTCATTTTCCGAGTGATTTCCTCTTGGTCGGGATTTTTTGTAGCTTTCTCTTTCCCTATGGTAAACTCATAACGGGGTTGTTGAGGGTAAGAATTGGTGGTGAAATGGGTAGTGTCTGGTGGAAAAGATGGTACTGGAAGATAAAGGATGATGGATCAAAGCTTGGACTGGGCAAGGTTGGCTGTGCCGTAGCCGAAGTTGGCGGTGCAGTAAATATGTTTGAAGACACTCCCGAAATCAATGCCTGGGGGTGAACCTCAGAAGGCATTCCAGTGAAATGGGCTGAGATGGTGGGATATCCGAATGGGGTGTTCGGGTAACTTATTGGGATGTTGGAAGTTCCACTTGCTCTGGGAAGTAGCTCGGGGAAACCAGGTATGGCACTCGGCGACTCTCTACTGTTGGACCAGGCATCCCATATTTCCAACACGCGTAGGCGCAGTGCCCTATTCTCTTCAGTAGTCGCCGATTCTGATTTTGGGATAGCTGATAACGGGCTATCATCTGGGACGGAAATTGTTGGTAGATGACTATCCGACGACATTTCAACACTTCCCTTGGATCTTGTAAAGTAAGGGTATGAAGCCAGGTTACCACGAACCAACCACCTAAAAACAGAACCTATACTGAATAACAGACACAACAAAACGGTTAGTTCGAGGCAATTAACAAATATGGGATCGCACATTGGGGGGTGTGATGCACCTATAGAAGTAAAAGTGTCTTTACATGTTTTGCAATTATTGCGTATCTCATCCCGACTTTTGTTTATCTCCCCGATCTTCTATCTTACTTTCTTTTGTACTCTCTTATTTTCTGTCTTGTTCTCATTCCCTTTCCTTGTTTTCTCTCTTTTTCTTTTTTGCTTTTTATTTTTGGTTTTCCCTTTTAGTCATTTTCTCTTTTATTTGAGTTATTTAAAAACCATGACCAGATCCGATGGGGATTGCCTACATATCACGACGCCACGTGAATCAGATCATCGCGTATTTCAAGTAATAAATGTGAAATAAATAAAACATCTTTTTTTGGTTTTTTTCAAATTTTCATTAAAATAAAACTTCTAATTTTTCTCTATTATAAAGACTCGACCCGACATTCTTGAGAATTGAAACTAAAACAGACTCGAAATAGACTTTAGGAATGAAAATACAGACTCAAAAATGGGAAAACAATCAGGAGTACATAAGTACCTCCAATCCTACCCTAGGGACACCAGCTGGTCTTGCAGCGGGCCTACGTGCCATGTCATCTTGGAGGCGATAGAGATCATCCATTATCTGGAGAATGAAGAACATTACTGTGGCGAAGAACATGGACCTGGTCATGTCCTCGCACTCGTTGCACTTCATTACAATGTAGTCGGTGATTCTTCTAACCCTTTCCCTGATGATGCCCTTTTCTTGCAACCGCCCAATCTGCTGAGATCTAGCCTCCAAAACCTGGGTGGCTGTATGATTCTGTTCTTGCAAATGTTGTAGGTTTTCCTCTAACTGTGCCATCAAAGCATAGCAATGTTCTCTCTCGGCTTTGAAGAACTTGGCTTGTTTAGTCATTTCACCCTCAAGGCTATTAAGCTCCTTTTTCCTAGCCCATGACCCCTCTGTCATATCATTCCTTCAACTGTGGAACGAAATTTGCTCGTTCTTTCACATTTTTAGCCAACTTCGGGCCTTTACTAGCTCAGACTCAGTCTTTTGCAAAGAGCCTTTCATCTTTACTACTTTTGCTAGGGTTCTCGGCTGCTATTCTCAGTTTTTGAACTTGGGCCCGGAGAGCTTCATTTTCTTGGGCCAGCCTTTTCCTTTCACCTTCAGCTTCTTGTGCCTGTAAATCATTAATACGGCGTTCCTCAGTTCTTCTTGCAAAGTGTAAATGGTAACTTGATATTTTTTCTCCTTCTCTCCCCAGGCTAACCTTTCCTGAATTTTATCATCAAAAGCTTGAACATGAGGTCTTTTGGGGGGCCTTTCAGGCTCGTGCTCGGGCTCTGGCTCATCATTCGCACAAAACCTTATCTCAAACTGTGCAGCATAATTTGGATCCACTTCCCCTATCACAAGATCTGGTCCCTAGGTGTCAATTTTTAGATATCGGCAACCATTCCAATCTCGTTGGACTAAAGCCTCAGGTAGGGTTGCTTCTGGGTGTAACTCAATGACTTAGGTACTCAAATCTACATCTTCGAGTACCATTTGATACCTTCCCAATTGCCTTAGAACTCTTTGCGGTGCATATGGTTGGATACTTCTCAGGCCTATCATCATCAAATAGCCTTTTGAAGCTGTCATGTATATGACTTCCGTTAGCGGAAGCCATCCTATGGTCCATTCAATTTGACTTGCTTTTAGAGTTTTTAAATGGGATACTCATGCCTCAAACCCTTATGGAGATTTGTAGTCTTCCACCCTTTCCTCATAATTATTGATGAAGTTATTCCCGTCCGAACCATAACTCATGAACTTGGGGTGATGGAGGAGATGTTCGATCAACCACATTTGGAGAAGAATGTTCCAACCCTCAAAGAATTGAGCCTCGGATTTACACAAGGTTAATGCTCGATAAATGTCTTCCAACACTAATGGAACAAGTGTGTGATCTTTCTTGGTAGTGAGGATTTGTCCAATTCTGGCATTCGGAAAGACCATGATTCCCAAAAATGCCACAATGAAAGTGAACTGACGATGAATCTGCCAGGTGCTTTTATCTTGTTTGTTGTTTAACCCCTTTTCATGCGTTTCAAACCCAGCTGAGTGCCCGAACCTGAAGTACAAGAAGTAGAAAAAACAACATTTGTTGCTTACATGGGCCTTTTTCATTTGCTTACTTATATTTATAAGATCAAAGAACTTGTGCACAGAGGGAGCCCTCAAGAATATAAGTTGATGTTTCCTCAAATCCTGGCCAAAGTCAATGTATCCTGTCATTTTCTCTAGAGTAGGGGTGAGCTTCAAATTCGAGAAATGGAACACGTTGTGGACAGGATCCTAAAAGGTTACCACGTCTTTGATTAAATTTTCCCAGAGTTTGATGCTCATGATGTCTATAAGGGAATCCAAATGCTTTTTTACCCAATCATGTCCATCTTTATCTATATCATTCCACCACATACGAAGCTGCAGCTGAACTTGTTCTATGACCAATTATGACGGGTTCTGGACAGCATTCATTTGTGACGGGTTCTGTATTTGTACCAGTGGAGGGTTAAAGTTAGGGTTGACTCTTGTGGACTCTTTTTGCAAAATAAGTTTTCAAAAATCAACGGACAAAGACCCCCTTTATGCTACTTTAGCAAAAATGGTCATTTTTGTAAACGTGGCCCCTTCACAATTCTAAACAAATTTGAGGCCGGGGGAAAGTATTTTATGGAAAAAAAGACACCTTACTGACAGAATTGCCCGTTCTTTACAAAAATAGCCTTTCGACTATTAAAAGATAATCTAAGGCTATCCCGGTAAGAACGACTTAAAATGCAACCGAAGCTGGGTCGGCTTATTCTTTTGACCAAATCCCTAAATTACACTTTACTTGATTATTTTGTAAAAAAAATGCCGAACCTTATGTGGGTTGCCTACATATCCCACATCCGGTGAGAATCAGACCTGCGTAGTTCGGTCAATTTGACAAAATTAGAAAAAACGTGATATTTGACTCACTCTTTTTTTTAAAATACATTTTCCTCTTTTGTTTTTTTCTTCTTTTTTTTCAAAAAGTTTGGCAGAGTTTCGAGACATTTTCAAATACTGGTATTTTTGGAACAGGGCAAATTCTCTATCCTACCTCACTCTTTGTTTTTCTCTTGATTTTCTTTTCCTAGCCGGTCAACATGCAAGCCGAAACAAATAAATATTTATATAGCACGTAGGATGCATCAGGATGGTCTTTATCTTGGGTACACCTGTCGTAGACGGACCCAACCCCTATGTTGAGTCCCCAAGGTTAAATGCACATGATGTAAACAAATATTCCTACTAGGGATCCGGTATGAGGTTATATTATTCTAAGTTTAAACCTGGGGTTGTGTTCAAGACATGGCTTACCCGAGCGGACAAACTCGAGTCGAGGAGGGGGCAACGTACCGGAAGCACGAAAGTCTGCCCGGCCGCTTGCCCAACCCCATTCTATTTGGTATAACTCTAACAGAAAAGTGGGCCACGCGAACGAGAGCACCGTTTTTAGAAGACTCAGAAGGGAGGCGTAAGAAGACATTTAAATATAGTTTAAGTAATATCAAAGCGGTAAATAAATGAGAATTAACACATTAGGTCCACAAAAATACAGTAATATCAACAATAGTCCAAGCCAAATAAAATCACATTAACAAGCTCGAATTCTTGAACCCTGAACCGGAATTTCTGGGTTCTTGTCCCCATCAGAGTCGCCAGAGCATTCATACCTCCTTTTTTATCCGCCTGAGGGCATATGGGAGTTTTTCCAATTAAAGTGACATTATTCGAAATGGGATTAATTAATTTATCAGAGTCTCCACTTGTAATAAACTATGGTGTCTCAAGTCACCGGTTTATTTTAAATCCAAAATCGAGGAAGTTTTTGACTTTATTTAAAAGTCTGTGAACCAGAAATTCTAAGTAAGGGATTCTGTTAACCCGGGAGAAGGTGTTAGGCATTCCTGGGTTCCGTGGATCTAGCATGGTCGCTTAGTGATTATTTCTTGGCTTAAATTGTCTAATTACTTATTTTAAAGACCTATGTGCATTTATCTTTTAACCACTTTTAATTGCTTGATTATTCGTAATTAAAGAATTGAGTTACACATACATATACTCTCTTTTTTTGGCACGTCAAAAATTATGTCACGCGAACGTGTCCACAATTAATAATGCTTTGTTTATTTTATTAAGAAAAGTTTAGTTGAAGTTGTGCGAATGCATCCCTTGAGTTATTATTTTAGAATTAAATTCGCAATTATGTTACGCGAACATATACATAATCACAATACTAGTCAAAATCGAGCCTAAAGCAAACTACGAGTGTTGAATATTATTTTAATACTAGGTTAATATCAATATGAGGGCCATAGGTTATTTAATGAAAGATGGCACGCCTCAAACCCTTTAAAGAATTACTTAATTAGGCCTAAGGCTATTCTCATTTACAACTAATTTGGACTTAAACCCTTGATTACGGGTAAAGAAATGTAAAACAGGCCTAAGATAATTTGGACAAAGAACTGGGCCAATAGTAGGCCCAGTATGTTATTGAACAGGCGTAAAATAGGAAGTGGAGATGTCACCAATTGGGCTCCAAAATTGGGCCCAAGCGCAGGACCATAGGAGAAACTGAACAACAAGGATCCGGTTTTGGCTAAGAGCTATGATTTGGGCCATTAACAAGCCCAATTGTTTCAATGATCAAGTTTTAAACACTAAAAAAATGTACTGAAGTCACAACAAAACTTTCCCTTAAATTAGAGCAGAATTTAACAGGAAGGAAACAATCAATGCCCAAATACGATTGGACTCCAAATGAACCCAAAAGCACGTGAGGCCCAGATTTGGTCACTCCAGGCCTCTTGATGGACATGGCTTGCTGATGAGGCTAAGATCTAACATACATATTTTTGCAAAATAGGCTCTTAATGATAAGGCCATCGCTGAAATTCATACTCCTTGATTCACAACTAACAACAAGAAAACTATATGAAGTCCTAGGAAGTTAACCTTACATAAACGATCAGATTATAGGCTTCTTACTAAACAATGATTATAACTAATCTATTTGTCCATGCTACCAGTATTCATGAACAAGTTAAATCTTGGATTCCTCCATAAATTACATGTCGTTACTTATATAACTAATAAACATAAATTTATGAAAAGTCCAATTCATTATAAGTTCCAGAATAAAAAAAAAGGATACAAAGTAGATGTGACTACATCAACAACTTAAGCTAAATTAGTACAGAAAGAGAAGAGGCAATTTTCCAAGCTACTACTGCTCTCAGCTTCAAACGAGACAAAGTTGTTTGCCATTTTACTATAGGGTCGAATCCCTGCCATGCTTCTACTAATTTCTGAAACAACAAAAAGTAAAACAAACAAAATATACATTGTTATGGGATGAATCTGACCAACTACTGGTCAGATTCACATCCCTAATGTTATTTTTTGAACACAAAACTACTACAACCAGCCCTATAGTTTCTGAGAATCTGGGCAGATTTAAGAAAATATTTATACTATTGAAGTTCATACAAGACACAAGAAAACTGATAAAGAAACTGAACACACACTAGTTCTACCATTGAATCATGCAGTCATACACACATAGACATGAAAAAATTCAGATTTTTAGCAAACAAATTCATTTTATAATAAGAGTGTGATTACATACCTAGAAATGATCCAAAACAACAACAACAAAGAGGACCAAATGAAGGTCAATAAACTGGCTGAACTTCAAGAAGAAAGGAGCAGCAGCAATAAACCAATAAAACAACAACAAACCCAATAGTCCAGATATTCAGACCAACTCCAAACCAACTTCAAAACCAAAAATTTCAGCTAAAGAACCCAGGATCCTCTACTTCAAATCATGTTTTTCAGCTTGTAAAAATCAAGAATGAGAAGTTTTAAATGTTTTTTTCTAAAGTTTCTGAAATCTGAACTTTTTCAGAGAAAAGGGAACTTTTGTACAGTGAAATGATGCTGAAAAACCCTGTGAATGAATGAGGGAATGTTTCCCTTTTATAGAATGCACAAAAAGGCATCAAAAGAGCATATTCAAACCTAAAATTCTGGACTTTTCGGGATAGTACAGAATCTTTTACAGTTGTCTGTCCTTTTCCTTATTCAGTACTAGCATTTTTGCTAAGGACAGGGACAGTTATGAAAAGTCTAGAAGATTCTGATATTTAGCCTAGGTGAAAGTCCATTTTTACCCCTTTAATTACTACCTATTTCAGCTTTGTCCTAAGTTCTTTTAGTTCAATTAGGCCCCAAAGTTCCTGTTGTTTTGCACACTAAGGCAAACACAATTATAACGAATCAAAAAATGCAAAAGATGTCAACAAAAATAAAAATAAAAGAGCTGATGCATTTTAAACTAAAATTAACCTAATTAGTAGACAAAATATTTATTCAAATTAAACCTAAACAAAATTTTAAAATTCAAAGATTAATGTAGCTACACAGTGATCAAAATAAGATGAAAAATGCAAATGCAAAGAAAACCTAGGTTTTAACTCACTCAATTTGCAAACTTAAACAATTAAAACAATATATTTTTATCAGCTTAAACAAACAGACTAGACAAACTGTTAATTTACCTAAAACAAAACTAAATATCAAAATGAGATGAAATCATGGAGGAAACAGAATTGACATCAAACTTAAAAACGAATCCTAATTAAACTAAAATCATGCAATTGAGACCAAACTTAGCTAATTGCGAGATTCAGCATGCTTTTATGAACAAGTTGGCAATACCAATTAGGTAAACACTGTCACTTATCTATATGTTTAAAAAAAGTGGAAGAAAACAGAAGCTAGTATAGAAAGAAGAAAAGAAAGAAAAAAACAAACAAAAACAAAATAAAATGGAAAAGGAATACCTAAGGCTGTTTTGGACCGGGCCAGTTGATGAACCATCTTGAATGAAACACCCATGAACTTATACAACCATTAATTGGTTGTTCTTAACAAAATCAACCAACTAATGGACGTTTGGGTTCACAGGCTCCAAATACTGATCGAGAAAGAATAAAGAGAAATTAGTTTTTTTTGGAATCTTAGATTTAAGATTTGACGAGGCTGGGGCTGATTCGAAGGGGGATAAGGGTGGTTTAAGGTTCATATGGATGCCGGGGTTGTGGGGTGTAAGTTTGGACTGATTTGGAAAAGTTACGGTTTTTGGGTATGAACCTCGAATTTGAAATTCGAAATTTTTGGTGATGATTTGAAAGAAACGTGTTACATATTTGGAATGAGGAGATGATGGGGGTACTAGGGTTTTAATTTGGAGTGTATTGGAGGTGGTCCGCCGCCATGAGGCGATTCCTGGCCGGCGAACCACGGCGGAGACGGTGAGGAGTTGATGGCGGCTAGGGTTTCAGATGGATTTGGGCGTTAGAGACGAGTGAAGGGGATTGTAATGGAGGGGGGTGTAGGCTCGTTCGGACAGTAATATAGTAATTGAGCAATCAGTTCCGAGCCGTTGGATTACCAAGATCCAACGACTATGATAAACCAGCACAAAAACGGGGTCGTTTGGTGTGATAAATGGGTGGACTGGGTGAGGCTATTTTTGGACCTGAGTTTGGGTAATTTCTAGACGGGTCTTGGCTTCAAATGGCCCAATTTCCGAATTTTAAAACCTCATTCTCAATTAAAACCTTATTTTCTTTTCTTTTCTTTTCACTTCTTTTCTTCTTTTTTTTTAATTAAAAATCCTAAATTAATCTAATTGCAAAATTAAACTAATTACCTAATTTCAATAATTATAAAAATCACTTAGTCCTAAATAAAAAGAGAAAAATCAATAATCTAAAAATTAAAAGGTAAAATATGTAAATGAGCTATTTTTGTGATTTTTTATTTTTAAATACAACAAATAATTGACTAATTAATCATAAAAATGTAAAAATAAAACCTAAATGCAATGCATGGCAATTTTGGCATTTTTCATGATTTTAATAAAAGATTAAACGTGCACAAAAATACAAATAATTAACAAAAATCCTACAAAATTCATATAAAAATGGCAAATAATAAGAAAAATCTATTTTCTTGGATATTATAGGAGTAATTTATATAGAGCAAAAATCTCATGCTCACACACATCGCCCCTTATACCAAAGGTCTTATACTTTCGGATCCTTCCTTTTTTTTGTTGGGATCCTAATAACTTTCTTTATCTTCTGCAACTCTTTGCACTTTACGTCAATGACCACTCATCTTCCGACTTACTTCTGAGCAACCTTTCTTACTAATAAAAATTAATTTACTTACATAAATGGAAAGTTAATGTATTCATAACTATCATACACAAACTTAATGATTTAACTCTACTCACACTGTCAGTCTTGGGGAAACCCCTTTTCGATAACTCTTAAAGGCTATTCTTCTGTAGTTTGCTCTCTTATTGCTAGTTGATTCTTTCCCACTATCACTGTACTTCGGGTTTAACTTAAACTCTTTGGGTTCTAACACATGTTTGGTATTTCGAGATGTTATTCACTCACTAGAGTTAACTTGGTTAAGTGAATCAAATCTTACCTCTACAAGCCACGTTGAGCTAATTCACAGTATCTACTCAATACTTACTTACTATTCTTTTACTAACCACCTACGAACATTACGTTTTCTTGCTTTGCTTTGAATAACTAAAGTGAAGCATAAGGTTATTTATAAATTCCCTCACCATCTGATTCTATTCTATGGTCACTACTATCTTTATTTTTTATTTTATTTTTTAACAATGTACATGGATCACACTTAGGGAAAGTTCATCTGTCTTAAACGAAATTGGACTATCTAACCCCAAACTTTCTCTAAACTTCGAAATCATATCAGGCTATAAACATCTGGGGAAAACACTTAGTCATATAACCTTAGGGGGAATTGTCTTATCCTTTATCTCACAATAATAGCAGCTTCTCACAGTAATTCACTAATGTGGTACCATCTAATTCTGATTTGAATAAACCTAGACAACTTAAAATCTTTCCCTGAAATTCAATATAGGCTGCTCTTGGTTCTCATCTCGTACATCATGTCTTCTTAGTCATAAACATGAGTCGTATGAAAAATACATCCCTGATAATAACAATCGTTCCTGACTCCTAGGTATTTTGCCCTTAGGCTCTTTTTTGTCCAAAACTATAGTGACCGGTGTTAGGGTCTGACAATCATCATCCCATATGTGGCTCCATTTCCAAGAATTAAAAGAAATTGCTCTCTGAGGTAAAACACATACGATTACCATACACAAAATTATTCTTTAGAGTATACCATCATATGATAAATCACTTATTGCACCATCCAGTGAGTCTTGGTCTTAATCCAAACCTAAAATATGCGAAGATTTCGCTATAACCACTATTACTTACGTTTTCTTTGAGAACCTATATGCATTACTGTGTACTCACAAGTCACCGAAATTTTGATACAATGAAAATTGGAGATCTGGTAACTAAATAACTAATAACTGGCATGCTGAATAACCATAAACTTGCTAACTGAAGGATTGTATAACTGGTAACTGAGATAAATTGATAACCATAAAATATGGCAACTGCTTTTATACTTTTTGATTAGGTTATGCTCTAATATGTACTACTATCCATTGCATTCCACTTTTAACATCCTCTCAAGTCTCATATTTACCACCTGTACTCCATAATTATACCCCAATGATCGAGCGAACCAACTGGCCGGCTGAATCAACATGTGATATCATAACATACCGAATGTGGAAGATAAACTAAAACTTGGTGATATACCGAAATTCTAGATGATATAATTCAAAGTGTGGAAATACTAATACAATTCTGAAATATATTTGCAGCCAACGTAGCTTAACATGAAAAGTCTGAGAATCTGTCTAACTGTTACTCTAGTCTATGAAGCCTCTAATAAAGTATTTAAAACACTAACTATCTGATAGTACTAAAGATTGTAAGGTAATGATAATGCCTCGAAAGAACTGGGTATCACCAAATAGCTGGTACGAGAATCCTAGCGCTCTGAATTATCAACCTATAAATCATTATCGCGATGCAGGCCCCGGGAAAAAGGGACATCAATACATTTGAATTGCACTGGTATGTAAAGCAACTGAAAGAAAGAGTTATAAATGCTGAAACTAATACTGAGCTGATAACTGAAAATTGATAATTAATAACTGAAATTATAACTATTGAAACTGAAACTGAAATGACAACTGATACTTGATAACTAATAGCTGATAACTGAATTGAACAAAGGAAGTAAGGATATGAATACACCCTCTTCTGAATGATGAACAACCTGTTTATCTGAATATTAAACTGCGGCCTCAGGCCCAATATATATGAGCACAAACTGTAGCCTTGGGCCCAAGTATACGTATACATAACTGCAGCCTTAGGCCCAAAGATGCATAAAGCATAAACTACGGCCTCAGGCCAAAATATACATAAAGCATTAACTGTGGCCTCAGGCCCAAATATAGGTGTTCAACATTCAAGAATTTAAAATCAGGAATTGAGAATCATACTACAATACATGATACTGAATGCTGAATCATACTGGGTTACATAACACTGGAATACTGAATAGGACTAGACTGAGACATGCATTCTTGAACTGATTATGAACACTGAAACTTCAACTGTTTATGATATGCTGAGTAAGCTATACTGAGACTCAGGGACATCAAACCCAAGTCTATATCGAATACAAACTGAGCTCACAACGTTCATAATGAAAGTCATGAATAAGTTATGAAGCTAGAGAATAGAAGTTCTACAACTATTCAAGGAACTAGGCTTAACTATATTTCTGAGGAAATTGATAACGTGGTAAAAGAAACATAGTGTAGGAAGAATCATTAAGATTCCCAAATATACAGAGTTAGACTCACATGCCTTAACTTCTTTCTCTTGAGCGTAATACAATATTTGTCAACCCTTTCAACTTTAATCTATAGCAAAACAAGTCAAAGGGATTCCATATTAGTAATGATACTCGTATTTTGGTCACTCAGGCATTATCAAACACTTGGTGGTATAAAGTTTTATAGTCCTTATTAATGGTGTTTCTATACCCAATAACCTATTCTCTTGCTCTTAGGTAAATTCTAAAGTCTCAAATGATTATAATCAACATCATTCTTTATCACCCATAAGGTAAACAACACCCTTAACCAATAATCAACAAACAACAACCCAAATCTATAACCGTTCATGCTTTTCTATCAAACCCATCAACTCATATCTCATTAACTAGAGTCTATAACCATTAATCCAATGCTAGAATCAATTAGAGAGTGAAGACATTACCTTTTGAAGTTCAATCCCCTTGAATTCAAGTTCTAGGGTTCCTTCTATCAACAATGATGTCCCAATCAAATATCTAATGATATGGAGGGTTTACCCATGTTAATAAGGTGTTGGAGAATTGAAATCAACTTAGAATCATCATTAGAACTTACCTTGGATGGTGGAGGGACCCTTAAGGAGTTAGATTTTTGAGAGCTCCCCTTTCAAATTAATATCCATTTAACATATCTACACCTAGTCCGAATGTACGGGGTATTACACATCGGCTCCTCAACATAGATCGAATCCTTGTCCAATTGCACTAACATGAAATATAACACATGTGATAGATCACCGTCATACTTTCAGAGCATGGAAATATGGAACATCACGTGAACTCCCGATAAGCTGGGTGGCAATGCAAGTCTGAAGGGCACCTCACTCTCTCAAGAATCTCAAAAGGACAAATATATTGAGGGCTCAACTTGCCCTTATTTACGAACCTCATCACACCCTTCATGGGCGAACCTCTAAGCAGAACCCTCTCACCCACATGAATACCACATCATGAGCCTACCAAGTAGCATAACTTGTTTTCCTGGATTGTGTTGTATGAAGTTGCTACTAAACCAACTTCATCTTCTCCAAAGCTTCACAGACCAAATCAGTGCCCAAAACAACCAACCAGAGAACGATATTGTCTCCCATATAAGGACTTGCAAGGAGACATCTAGATGCTCGACCGATAGTTGTTGTTGAAGGTGAACTATACTAATGGTAGAAACTGATCCCATAAAACACTAAAATCAATAACACATGCATGTAACATGTCCTTAAAGAACTGAATAATGCTCTCAGATTATCCATCCATCTGGGGATGAAATGTCGTACTCAACTCGATCTGTGTGCCTATCTCATGCTACACGACTCTCTAAAATTGCACTATAAATTGTGTGCCCCAATCAGAGATGATAAGCACCGTCACTCTGTGAAGGAAAACAATCTCATGAAGATAAATTCGAGCCAACTGCTCTGAAGAGTATGTAGTCATGACTAGAATGAAGTGTATAGATTTGGTTAGTCAGTCCGCAATAACCCATACTGCATCAAATATCCTCAAGGTCTATGGAAGTCCAACTGCAATATCCATAGTGATACGCTCCCACTTCCACTCCAAAATATTAGGTCTCTAAAGCAAACCACCCGGTCTCTAATGTTCGTACTTAACTTGCTGATAGTTCAAACACCGAGCACTTCATAATATTTTTCTTCATTCTTCTCCACCAATAGTGTTGCTTCAAATCATGGTACATCTTCGCGGCATCCAGATGAATAGAATACCATGAACTATGGGCCTCCTCAAGAATCAACTCCTGTAACCCATCAACATTAGGCACAAAAATCCGACCCTAAAGTCTCAACACCTTATCATCACCAATAGTGACATCATTGTCCTCACCATGCTGAACCATGTCCTGAAGGACAAGCAAATGGGGATCATCACACTGATGTGCCTTGATTTGCCCAAACAAAGAAGATCGTGAAACCATAAAAGGAAGGATTCGGCTAGGCTCCGAAACATCCAACCTCACGAACCTGTTGGCCAAAGCCTGAACATCCAAAGCTAATGGTCTCTTCTTAACTGGAATAAAAGCGAGACTACCCATGCTTTCATCCTTCCTACTCAAAGCATCGACCACCATATTGGCCTTCCAAAGATGATAAAGAATGGTGATGTCATAGTCCTTTAGTAGCTCTAACCACCTCCAAAGCCTCAAGTTTGGATCCTTTTGCTTGAATAGGTGCTCTAGACTCCTATGATCCGTGAACACCCCACATGACACTCTGTAAAGATAGTGCCTCCAAATCTTCAGTGCATGAACAATGGCTGCCAACTCCAAATCGCGCCCATGGTAGTTCTTCTCACGGGGATTAAACTGACATGAAGCATAAGCAATAACTCTACTCTCTTGTATCAACACACACCCAATGCCAATCCATGAAGCATCACAATAGACTGTAAATGAGCTCAATGTTGAAGGAAAAACCAGAACTTAAGCAGTAGTTAAGGTAGTATTGAGCTAACGAAAGCTCTCCTCAAACTCGTCAGACCACCTGAATGGGGCACCCTTCTAAGTCAATCTAGTGAAAAGAGATTCGATGGATAGAAAACTCTACACGAAATGGCAATAATACCCAGCCAACCTAAGGAAACTATGGATTTTAGTAGCAAAAGACGGTTTGGGCCAACTCTGAACTGCCTCAATCTTTTTCAGGTCCACCTTAATCCCTAGACACCAAATGGACAATAATGCCACTGAATCAAGCCAAAACTCGCACTTGAAGAACTTAGCATGTAGTTGTTTCTCCTTCAAAGTATGGAGCATGATCCTCAAGTGTTGCTCATGATCCTTACGCTTGCGAGAATACACCAATATATCATCAATAAACACAATGATAAAGGAATCAAGATACGGATGAAACACATTGTTCATCAAGTGTATAAAGGTTGTTGGGGCATTGGTCAACCCAAAAGACATCACAAAAAACTTATAGTGGCCAAAGAGGGACCTGAAAGCCGTCTTTGGATTATCTGAAGACTGGATCTTCAAGTAATGGTACACCAATCTCAAATTAATCTTCGAGAATATCCTCACACCCTGAAGCTGATCAAATAAATCATGAATAGACGGTAGAGGGTACTTGTTCTTGATAGTAACCTTGTTCAATTACTTATAGTCAATACACATCATCATAGAGTCGTCTTTCTTCATCAAAAATAGAACTAGAACACCCCAAGGTAAGACACTCGGTCCGATGAAACCCTTATCAAGCAGCTCCTGAAGTTGTTCCTTTAATTCATTCAACTCCACTAGTGCCATACGATATGGTGGAATAGAGATGGGCTGAGTACCCAACACCAAGTCAATACCAAAATAAATATCCTATCAGGTGGCATGCCCGATAGGTCTGCTGGAACACATATGGAAATTCTCTCACTATCGAAACTGACTCAACGGTAGGAGTATCAACACTAACATCCCTCACAAAGGCTAAGTAGGCCAAGCACCCTTTCTCAACCATCTATTGTGACTTCAGAAAAGATACCACTCTACTAGGAACATGACCCAATGAACCTCTCTACTCCAACCTCGGTAACCCTGGCATATCCAACATAATGGTCTAGGCATGACAATTAATAATAGCATGATATGGTGATAACCAATCCATGCCCAAAATCACATCAAAATCTACCATATTGAGTAGTAGAAATTCAATCATAGTCTCATAACCACCGATAACAACCAAACAGGATCGATAAACACGGTCTACCTTAATAGAATCCCCAACAGGCATAGACACATAAATAGAGGTACTCAAGAAATCGCAAGAAATATCTAAATATGAAGCAAAATAGGATGATACATACAAATAAGTTGAACCGAATCAAATAAAACGGATGCCTCCCTATGACAGATCAGAACAATATATGTGATGATATCATCTGATGCAACAACCTTAGTCCTACTAGGGAAAGCATAACAATGGGCCTGGACTCTCTCTAGGACGTCCTTTACCCGCATGTCCTCCACCCCTAGCTGGTTGTGCAGGTAGAGTAGCAACTAGAGCAGAAAATATAGCCGGAGCACCTGCAGAGGTTTGCCCCTCCTAAGTCTGGGACAATCCCATACTATGTGCCTAATATAACCACATTCAAAACAACCTCTCTATGGGTGTGGCTGTTGGTATTGAGTGTGACCCAGTCGACTAGAGTAACCTCTATAAAAACCACATGCAGAAGGTGCACTGAAAGATGGTTGTCCTATATAAGTACCCTGAGGTCCCTAACTAGCTGGAGCACCACGAATAACTTGAAGTGCAGACTAAACTGATCGGCTGGTAAAACCTCTACCATGACGTATCTTGCCCCTAGAGTACAAGCCCTCGAATCATCAAAAGTCACGAGACGTCTTAGCCTCCCTATCATCCCTTTCCTAACCGCGAATATGCTACAACCTCTTAGAAATCTCCATAACCTGCTAAAATGGAGTATTAGTCTCCCCGTGCCATCCTGAATCTCAGACCATAACTAAGCCCCTCAATGAATCTGCGGACTCTCTCTCTAACAATAGAAACCAAAGCAGGTGCACGACGAGAAAACTCAGCAAACCTCATAGCATACTCGGACACATTCATAGTCCCCTAATGTAACTACTCGAACTCGGTATGCAACACATCACTAAGAGTTTGAGGGATAAGTATGTGGTGTTGCGTCAGCTAGCCTACTCTCCTCATAAGCCTGCCACCATCTATATGCTGGCCCCATCAGCAGGAAAGTAGTAAGGTCGACCCCACTTACCTCCACTATGCCCATAGTGCACAGAATACAGTAACGTTGATCTAGAAAATCATGTGCATCGTCACAAGCTGTGCTACTAAAAGTAGGAGGAAAATATTCTTGAACCTCTCTATCATATTCTGCTCCTCCTCTGGCGCCACTCGACTAAACTTTGGCTGAAACACAGTTTCATGTTGTAGCGGCATAACACCCAGGGCTTGATCAACATGAGCCTACTTCTCTGGAGTACGAGCGGTGAGAGTCAGAGCTCCTCTCCCAGCCTAAGAAGTATTTGGTGCAACTGGGATCAATCTCACCTGATCCAAGGTACCAAACATGCTCAAGAAATGTGCCAAAGTCTCCTGAAGTACTGGGGTGGCAAAAGGCGTCGTAGGTACATGCTCTCCTATCGGAGCTACTGGTGGCTCCTCAACTACTCCTTTGGCAGGTGCATTAGCTGTAGAATGTGCACCACCCCAGCCTCTACCTCTACCCCAACCACTAGCAATACCGAACTTGGGGCAGCATCATCAATATTTGAAGCTCGTGTCCACACTATATGTGAGAGAATAGAAATCCAAAGACTCAAATTCCAAAATTAACAAACCTTCACTATAAGGAATGAAAGAACTGAAATTTTCTAATAGTTTTTTAGCATATAGAAGATAAGTACAAACGTCTCTGTACCCATCTGCAAATCTCTACAAAACCTTCTCATAGAAGCTATGTGTCATGACCTTGAATTTTCCACCCTCGGGAGTCGTGATGGCGTCTACTAGTGAAAGCTAGGTAAGCCAACTATCCCGATTAATTTACCTTTCTCATTTTTAACCTCTTAACAATTGCAGGTTAACATATTATAAATAGCATAAATAATAATGTGGAAGAACGAAATTTAACAATTAAGCTAATACCAATACGAATCCATAAACATAAACCACCCAAAACTGGTGTCACAATCTCACGGACTATCTAAGAAAAACTACAAATAGGGTCGGAACAAGAAAGTACAGGTTTGTCTCTGAAATAGAAAAGAATAGAAAGAAACTAGATAGGAAGGGGACGCCAAGGCCTGCGGACGCCTGCAGGACTACCTCGGGTCTCCGATGGACTGAAGGCAGCAACCCCTAGCTAAGGTCTGTATGCTCCAGTATCGGAATCTGCACAAAAGAGTGCAGAGTGTAGTATCAGTACAACTGACCCCATGTACTGAGTAAGTGTTGAGCCTAACCTCGGCGAAGTAGTGACAGTAATAGAAGCAATTAAAAATTAATAGGGGAAGGGTAACATGCTATGGGGGAAATACCAACATAAAGAATCACGGTAATAACAGAATAAAAAAATTAAGTCACCTGAACCGATAACAACAAGAAATCATAAAAAACAGGCAATAAGTGTATGGCATCACCCTTCGTGATTTTACTCTCAACCCTCACCAATGCAATCAAATAATGGAAATGTGCACGGCATCACCCTTTGTGCTTTATATCTCTTCCTCCCCATATAAATATTAGAAATGTGCACGGCATCACCCTTCGTGCTTTATCTCTCTTCCTCACCATATGCATCAATATCAATGTAAATGTACACGGTATCACCCTTCATGCTTTATCACTCTTTCCTCACCATATGCATAAGTATGAATGTGCACGGCATCACCCTTCATGATTTAACTCTCTTTTCCTGCCCAAACAATAGCAACAACAACATCCTGGCAAGGGAATCAACAATAAGAATAAATACGTCCCGACACAGGAATCAACAATAAGAATTAAATACGTCGCGGCAAGGGATTCAACTATAACCAAACTTGTACCAACAATTAACTTCACAATTGGACCTCAACTGGAGCCAATGCTCAACAATAAACAAATAACAAGAAGATAATCATAAGTCTTGCTCAACATGGATAATCTACAATTTAGGCGTTTGTAGTACTTATTAAGAAACACAATGATTACAATTTAAGACCCATGGGCATGCTTGACACCAACATATAGATACTCGCCACCACACCTATACGTCATACACTACACTATCACATATAAAATAAGACACAACACCTATTCCCTCAAGCTAAGGTTAGACTAAACACTTACCTCGAACTTTCACGGAACACCGCTTTCCCTTTAGAATTCGCCTCCAATTTACTTGCATCTAACCTTAATTAATTTAAAAACATCAATAAATGCTAAAGAATTCATACCAATGCTTAATTATAGGTTTTCTATCATTTTTCCCAAAAAGTCAAAAATCGACCCCGGGCCTGCTTGGTCAAAACTCGAGGTTCGGACCAAAATTCGATCATCCATTCACCCACGAGCCTGAATATGCAATTAGTTTCGAAACCCGACCCTAAAATGAGGTCTAAATTCCAATTATTTAAAAAGCCCTAACTCTACCCAAATTCGCAATTTCTACCATAAAACCCTAGATTTTTGGATGAAGATTAATGAAATGCAAAGGGAAATCGAAAGAAAAAGGTTTAGAATCATATACCAATACTTTAGGGAAGAACATGCCTCTTGAAAATCGCCTCAATGCTCTCTAGTTTTGAAAATATGAAGTTGGGGGCTAAATTCCCGTTTTGCTACTATTTTAGAAAGACTGGGCAGGCCTTCATCACGTTCGCGATAGGCCTGCCGTATTCGTGAAGGGCCGCCTCCCTTAGGCTTATGCGATCGTGAATACTTCCACGCATTCGCGAAAGGTAAGCCCCCCTGACCTTTGCGTTCACGGACCAAGGTACGCGTTCACGTAGAAGAAATGATGAATCCCCAGCCCACCCCTATATACTATACGCGTTTGCGGGACATAGGTCGCGTTCGCATAGAGCAGCCCCCAGTGCACCACCCCGAAGCCTACCCGAAACTCACCCGAGCCCTCGGGAATCCAAACCAAATATGCACACAACCCTAAAAATATCATACGAACTTGCTCGTGCAATCAAATCGCCAAAATAACACCTAGAACTACAAGTTTAGCATCAAAATCAAAGAAAAATCTCAAGAACTCTTAAGTTTCAAATTTCACAACTGAGGGTCCGATTCACGTCATATGAATTCCGTTTCTTATCAAATTTTACAGGCACAACTTAAATACCATATAAGACCTGTACCGGGCTCTGGAACCAAAATATGGACCCAATACCATCAAATTCAAACATTTTTAAATTTTCAGAAACTCTTATAATTTCAGTTAAACAATTTTCTTCAAAAATTCATTTCTCGGGCTTAGGACCTCAGAATTCAATTCCGGGCATATGCCCAAGTCCCATATTTTCATATGGACCCTTCGAGATCATCAAATGATGGGTCTGGGTTCGTTTATCCAAAATGTTGACCGAAGTCAACTTAAATTAAATTTTAAAGGTAAAATTAGCATTTTTATCAAATTTTCACTTAAAAGCATTCCGGAGATATGCCCGGACCATGCACGTAAATTGAGGTGAGATTAAAAGTGGTTTTTAAGGCCTCAGAATACAGAATTGACTAGTAAATCAAGTGATGACCTTTTAGGTCATCACACTATGAACCTACGACAATGATACCAACTTGTCATGACCCATAATCCCACCTTAAGAATGGTGATGGCACCTAATCGCCAAACTAGGTAAGTCGATCACTTAGAATTATTTAAAACAATAGAAGTGTGATATAACGAAACAAATTTTAACATATTTGCAAAAATAGAAGTAATATAATCCAAAGTGGTGACATTGAACATAACTTCCTAGAACTAAGTAGTACATATTCACAAGCTCTAATTGAATACACGAGAACATCGCAAACTACAATATTGTTTGAAATACATAACAATAGGAAAAACAAAGAGGGTGACCTCGAGTCTTGCAGTCGGATCATGTAGGGATACCTTGAAGTCTCTGACGTACAAAATTCCTCACTGACGATTAGCCCGATATGAAGTACCTGGATCTGCACAAAAATATGTAGAAGCGTAGTATGAGTACACCACAATTGGTACCTAATAAGTATCAAGACTTACCTCGATGGAGTAGTAATGAGGTTCAAGTAGTTTGATACTCACCAGACAAATAACTTGTGCAACGAAAATATCAAAGAAAACTGATAATAGAAATACAACTGAAAATAGTAGCAACAATCCCTTTAGAGCGTGCAATAACAACTCAGTGTAATAAAACCCATCAATGATCCCAAAAAATCAAATAAATGTGAGGCATGTGATAACACGTCAAATGCAGCCATTAACTCATATAAGTGCAAAACATGAGCTTTTCAAAATAGTTATATAATAAAAATATCAACCCCGCCTCACTACAATCACAACAACAAAAGGACACTACAAAATATCGCATAACATAATCAACTATGCCACCCTTATTCCAATGCATGTGCACATAACAATGATATGCCTCCATTATTTTGTAACATGCTCATATAACCACCCGTATTTCGCCATGTGGGCAGCCCGATATAAGGCCAGCCTTAATTCCCTCCATGCGCACATCAATAGATAGAATCGCATGGAAAAAATCTCATGTTGACACCTCCAATCAAACCACTCAATATGTCCACAATAGCACAAAATAATATACCAAGTGACACGGTATCACAAACAATGATACCAAAGTTTCACCAAGATATAAGCTCACATCTTTCAACAATAGTGCACATGGACATAACAATAATCATAAAAAACGGAGGGGTGTTCACTAATAAAGCATGATTGTGGCTAAGTCACTGTAATGATCATGATCAAATAGTCTTAAACTGATCTCAACATGTTTCATATAAAGTTCATTATCACATTAAGGCATATTAATGACCTACGGTCTATTCCGGTCAAAATCATACATAGTACTTGTATACACACTCGTCACCTCATGTACACATTACTTTCACATCATAGAAATCAACAAATTAGGACTAGCACCTAAGGGGTATTCCCCGACACAAGGTTAGGCAAGATACTTGCCTCAATTAAACCAAATCAATACTTTAAAAATCCTTCTTCACGTGAATTAACCTCTGGGCGACTCGAATATAGCCAAAATAACTTTTTAATATCAATAGAAGCTAGAGAAAAATAATCCCGAACAATAAAGCTTTGATCTCCAACAAAAATCCCAATTTAAATAAAAAAAGCAACTCGGGCTCGCCTCCCGGAACGTGTCAAAATTACAAATTCTAAACACCTTTCAAATACGTGTCTAAATACAAGTGTTTCATCCAATTCCAATCTCAAATCAACCTTCAAATCACCAATTTTTACTTTAGAAATGTTTTTACTTAAATCCTCAATTTCTTCAATTAGATTCATCAATCAAACATTAAAATCGAGGTTGAAATCATGAAATATAAACAAATCCGAGTCAAAAACATAGGGAGTGAACGACCCTTCTATCTTGATAGGTGATTCCATTCTGGCGAGCCAGCTATCGAAAGTCTTTCAAGAAACCTACACTAAGCTAAGCGAGCTAGAATCTAACGTAACCTTTTTGGCATCGTTTTCTTTGCTTTCAGCGCGCCTTTGTTCAGTATTCCTCTTTCCTTTGGCCCATGTTTCAAAGCTAGAAAAAAGTTTGAGCCATCGAGATCTCTTTTAAATGGCGGTCAGTAATCCTTTTCTTTTGTTGAAGTTAAGATTGGTACCCCCATTGGAATCCGACTAATCTGGATTCACGCCGCATAGGCCCCATTTGGGGTAAGCGCTCTTTAGCAAGGATTTATCCATTCCCATGACTCAAAACTGAGACCTCTGGTTAAAGGTAGAGCACCCTCATCCACTGTACCACATCCTTTGGTGGAACCATATTATCCTACATTCCTTAAACCTATGTAATGAGTAATGTAGGTGACGTGTTTAAATTAGGACCATACATTGGGATTCTTTTCCCCTCATCGCTAGCCAGTCAACATTCTATCTCTCTTCTCCTTTGTCACATACTTACCCAAATCCAAAATGTGAAAATCCTCTCCTAAATCATGAAATTCGAGCTCTCTAACTCAAAATGTGATATATATGGAGTTAAACCCCCATTCAAGATATATTCTGCTCAGCCTTTTAGATTCTGCGATCCCTCAGTCACATCTGCGCCACCGCATCTATGAAAAATTCATTGTAGATGCAGACTCTACTAAGTCCCAAAATTCAACTTGTCACGACCCAAAATCCACTAAGGGCCGTGATAGTGCCGAACACCGCTGTCAGGCAAGCTAACCATAAATACTTAATTTAATTTGTGTTTTAAATAAAATTTGAAAACTATGATTTTCCTTTAATTCAACTAGTAAAAGATAATCATTACAAAGTAAATAAAAGAATGTTTAGAAGTAAATACAAAATACCCCATAATCATCCCAGAACCTGGTGTCACAAGTGCATGAGAAATTTTCTAGGGAATAAGGTAATACAACGACTGTCCGTAATACAATTGGACACAAAAGAAAATACGGTACAATACTCTGAAAGAGACTCCACTGGCTGCGGATCGTCTCGCAAGATATAGCTCACCTAAGTCCCCGCATCAACCATGTCACTATGCCACTAGCCACACATGAACCTGTGCAACAAAATGCACAGCAAGTGTAGTATGAGTATGAAAACAACGTGTACCCAGTAAGTATCCCGTCTAACCTCGAAGAAGTAGAGACGAGAGGTAGACTTCGACACTTACTAGTGGTCCAATAATAATATATTAATAAGTTAAAGAATGATGGATTTATTAGAAACTGTAGTAAACTCAAGTAAATCAAGAAAACAAGTAAACACTCCTTTTCATATTTAGAATTTTCCAAATTCATAATTCATTGTTTATTAATTCATCTGAGACTAGGGAGGCAATATCAATTTGTAAGTCTCAAGCAACCATTGCAAGCATGCGCAAATTATGTCGAGGTCGTACTGCCCGATCCAACAAATATTTAAATTGTGCACTACCAGAGGATCGAATAGCGCGAACAATAGATGCATATATTTAATCTACCAAGGTGTTCGGCCCGTTCTGAAATTAAACACACACAGACAGTCAATCAATAAGTCAATAGGGAACAATTGTCCAAAGAAAAGCCAATTCTCTTTTAACAATTTAACAAAATGAATCTTTTTAGAAATTCATTTACTAATTCAATGAGATTTAAGCAATTCAAACTGTCAAAAGGATTACAAATATTCCAAGTATAGCGTGCTTTTGGGTCCTAGACTACCCGGACTTAAACATAATAGTAGCTACGCAAGACTCTCGTCACCTCGTGTGTACGTAGCCCCCACAAATAGAAGTACATAACTAATTATTTCACCTATGGGAACAATTTCCTCTTACAAGGTTAGAAAGGAGACTTACCTCGCTCCGAAGATCCATAATTGGCATTCCACGCCCTTCCGAAGACTCAAATTGACGCACAACGCTTCAAAACTAGCCAATAAATATGTAAACCCATTAATATATGTTCAATTACTTATTATAATCCAATTTATAACAATTCCTAACCTCGATCGAAAAGTTGACAAAAACACCCTCGGGCCCACGTGCCCGGATTCCGAAATTTTTCGAATATAAAGTTTACCCATGAACTCACAAACTCATATATATGGTTTTCTCTTAATTCCATGCCCAAAAGCGTGGTAAAAATCCAAACTATAAATTTCTAGGTCTCCTACCAAAAACCCACAATTTCTACCAAATTTTCTTGTTCAACCCCGTATATAATCCAAGTATTAACTCAAAACAAGTAGAATCCACTTACCTCATGCTTAGTGGTTACAATGGCACATCAAAGTTGCTCCAAAATCGACTCCAATGGAAGAAATGGGGTTGAAATGAACCCAACCCCCGATTCAAAAGAACTCACTGGCTCCATCATTTCCGCACCTGCGGTCACCTGACCGCTTCTGCGGTACCGCAAGTGCGTCCTCCACACCGCTTCTGCGGTCTATTACGAAACCCCTCACTCCGCTTCTGCGCTCTTCCATCCGCAGGTGCGGTCCCGATTCTGCGGCAAGATGATCGCATCAGTGATCCCAGCCTAACTAATCCAGTTCCGCTTCTGCGACGCAAGTGCTGCTTCTGCGGCTCCGCACCTGTGGCCCAAGCCACCCGGAATTCCATTTTCAGACCTTCTTCGAATTCCATTTTCAATTCGTTAACCACCCGGAATTCACCCGAGGCCTCCGGGACCCCATACAATCACACAACCAGTCCTATAACATAACGTGGACCTGCTCGAGGCCTCAAATCACATCAAATAACGTTTAAACCATGAATCACCCTTCAATCCAAGCTTAATGAACTTTAGAATGTCAATCTTCAATATTCGATGCCGAATCCCATCAAATCACCTCCGATTGACCTCACATTTTGTACACCAATTTTATTTGACATTATGGACCTACTCCAACTTCCGGAATCAGAATCTGACCCCGTTATCAAAAGTCCTTTTCCGGTCAAACTTCTCAAAAACCTTCAAATTTCTATCTTTAGCCAAATGACTCCAAAATGACCCACGGACCTCTGAATTCACTTTTGATCGTGGTCCCAACTGCAGAATAACCATGCGGAGCTATTCCCTGACTCGGAATCCCAAACAGACATTGATAACACTGAAATGCACTTCAACCCAAACTTATGAAATTCTTCGAAAAATGCCAATTTCCATAATAGGTGCTGAAACGTTCCAAGGTCTTCCAAAAACTGATCCGAAAATACTCCCAAGTCTGAAATCATCATACAAACTTGTTGAAACATTCGAATCTTGATTCCGAGGTTGTTTACTCAAAAAACCAATCTTAGTCAATTCTTTCAACTTAAAGCTTCTGAAATAAGAATTCTCTTTCCAAATCAACTCTGAACTTCCTGGAATTCAATTCCGACCATGCGTACAAGTCATAATACCTGAAGTGAAGCTACTTAGGGCACCAAACCGCTGAATGACGTGCTAGTGTTCAAAACGACCGGTCGGGTTATTGCATTCTCTCCCAATTAAACATACGTTCGTCCTCTAACGTGTTGAGAACTGCGGTGGAGTTGTCCGAAATCACTATTTAACGCCTCGAGCACCTACCCGTGCTACCGCAACTCCATTGAGAACATTAGCTCGAGCAAATCTGAAGATATTCTCTTTTATTCAAGCAAATAAGATTAGAGCCCAATTCCAACATCCGGAATTCTCTACCAGGACTATTTCCAACATATTGTCGCGCCCCCCTTTTCCCTCCGCGAAGAGGAGTCTGGGTTTCGACATTCATGGAGGTGTGATGACTCATTTCCTTTTTGGGAATTGGGTGTTGCGTTTTTGAAGAGTCGCCACCTAACAATTTTAAGGTGCATTAGGCACCTATAGGGTTTATTCCAAACTATGTTTGATAACTAGAGATAGGGTAAGGGCTTGAAATTATCCTAAGGGGAAGGTGTTAGGAACCCCTTAGGATCCACTAGTGTGGTTCCCGGCCAGACAGTTTTTGTGAGTTTGTGCAATTAGCAGGTAGGGCTCAAATAATAGGGGATTTAAGTACACAAGTGTTTGAAAAACGATTAAAAAAAAGCAAGGTTTTGAAAATAGTTATAATCTAAGCATGCTTATGAATATAAAGGGGGTGTCCTAGGTTTGTTTGTAATATGGATCACATCAATGCAATACACGGTATGACACTCCTCAAAAGAGGGGATACACGTGGTATTAGTGCACCGGTCATCATATCCATATCTACCCTTTCCTGCCTCATGAAGGTAACTAGAGCGAGGGTTGGTCTCGACTCTTATTGCATGCTATTACCCGTCCCTTCCTATCAGTCCCAGAGGAATTTAGGACTCTTATTCCTATAAGAAGGAGGTTCTAGGCAGACCCTCAGGTTTAAAGGCAAAATACTAAAGTGACATACAAGACTGCAATTAGGGGGTAAACATATAAGCAAGTAGAAGGCTCAGTTATACCTCTACAGATAATGCACATTGACAGCGTGACTTATACATAGTTAAGGTCTGAATTCAAAATCCTAAAGTAGGGTGTTTAAGTGGTAACATCAGAACCAAATTTATTACATGACTCAAAAAAGAAGTCTGAATCAGGTCTGCCTATTGATTTTGACAGTTGATAATTAAACAAAGGCGATTCCAGTTTTATTTAAGTTATTACCTAAGGCTTTCCTAGGCCCAAAGCGAGATGCAACAGTTGTTCCAAGTCATTAAGACAATTTGGAGATTATTTTTATTACCTAAAACATTTTGTTCTACATGTAGAGATTGTTGCCGATTTTATTTAGAAAAACATCACAATGTGAAATGCATTAATTACTACCTTTTCATGAATCAGTAGTTAACTAGGCGTTTCTTAGACAAAATACAAACATGATCCTAAAACATGGTATCTAGTATGCACATGCGAATTGTAAGGTTGTTGAAAACAGAATCCCTAAGGCATGATTTCTAAATGTACAGAAGAGTTGCAGAATTTTTGAAATAATAGCTTTTTATACCAGTGTTGTTATTGCCCTAGGAGCAGGATTTCTAAGTTATAGACAAAAAGCATGGACTAATGAATGAAGTGTTGAAGCAAGAAAACAAAGATCCTAAGAACATGGTTTTCTAATGTAGGTATGAATCCTAAACACAGTTTCAATTGCATAATTAGGAATATAAACCTAATAACATGCTTTATACCATTTAGCAACTATAGCATGCATATTTTCCCATCCCTTTTCACTAGCCACCTCATTACTTGTTTACAAATTATTACAGACCATGTGATAGAATTACATAAGAAAGGAAAAATAAGAAGTTACAACTATAGGAAGCCTGATTCTGACTTCCTCTCTGAGTTATGTAATAAACCACCTCAAATGCCAATATTGTTCCCAAGCCTTTCTCATATCCGGGTGTGTCAGAGTTCCCTAAGGACCTCAAGGGATCCTGGGTTGTGCTCACACCCAGATTGCATAACCAAGAGAGTGAGTGCAGTGTGGAAGGGCCAACTCTTATATGTCCAGGTTCAGAGGGAGGTCAAGGGTCCCAAAGCATGGCTCACACAAAAAGGGGAAGGACCTAGTATTCTAAGAGTACATGTGAGAGTGTTTGACATGGATCTAAGAGAGAACTGAGTTGGAAAACAGTTTTGGGAAATGACTGGCTTGAAGTAAATTTGCAACAGCAACAGAAGAGTTTCTTAGGGGAAAATAGTTTCGAAAAGGGGTAGGGAATCAGCACATGAAGAATAGGTCCACAGTACAACTTCAGCAGTTACAAACAGGGAAATAGGGGGTTGGGGACATAGAGGACCCATATCAGAAACACATAATTAGTCATGAATCAAGTACATTAGGAGACATTCTAGTTGAGGGACTTAAACAGGAACAAGTAAACATGCTGATCATATTTTGGAACAAAGGAGGGCAGAATTTTAAGCATGCTAAGTAAAGCAGTAAACAAAAGGTGCAATTTAACAGCATGAGCCATTAAGTTAGTGTAGAAAGGGAAAAGGATTGACAAACAAAGGAACACATAGAGTTGAGTTTTAGAACTTAAATTGACAACATACCAGTTGAAGGAGCAAAGTGCAGAAAAGTTAAAGCAATGAGAGTTCCACAGTCTAGCCTTGGCTTTAAGCCGGCTAGACAAGGCAATAACACAAGTAGTAGAGAAAGAAAGAGAGTTTGAATCTGTAAGTGTGTCTTTTTGAACTCAATTGTTCGTGTCTTTAAAGAACAGAGGGTAGGGCATTTATAACTTTGAAAACGAGTAGAAAATAAGATAACAAGTAAATGTTTAACACAAATATGGAAATAATCACAATCAAAATCTCATTAATACAAGTACTTCCCTTTAATCAAGGAATTACTGCTTAAGGAATACCAACAGGGATAATTAAGTAAAGAAAATCAATTTGAGGAAGATTGATTTCTGACCATATAAGGGATAGTAAGAATATAGAGTATACAATTGAGTCAAGGCATAGAATATACTTAATTGGGGAAAGGATTCAGCAGGAGTGAAACAACACAGCAAATAAAGGAAAGGAATCAATCAATTTAAACAAATGGGTAAAATTAAGGGTTTATAAGAAAACCTTGCAATCAAATCGTAACTTAAGGAAATCAAGATCAATCACAAAGGAGTAATGATTCTGCACTTCGACATATAAATAGAAATGAATGAACAAGCGTATCAGACATGCAGGGTCAAACAAAAAGAAGCAAACTGGATGAAGACAATCAGACAAAGGTCACATGAGCAGGCTAAGGACTACTCAAAGCATGGTAATCAATAAGTCAAGTAGTCACATAGAACCAAAAATGAAAAAACCAGTCTAACACATAGTAACAGGTAAAGGAGATCTTTTTATAGACCCTCAGTAACAAGTGAGGAAAACCTTTAAGACATGAGGGGTTTAACAAAGTCGAGTTAAAAAATGGTAAGAACTCAGAATCAGTTAACAAATAAAAGGATATAAACACAAAGAACTCAATCGAAACAAACAAACAAAGACAGTTCCAAAATCCGGGATAAACCAAAGATACTTAGGGTTTTCAACACAACGAACCAGGTAGAAAAAGAACATAAACAAACCGTTTAAAGAAATCGAAAAGCTTTTTTGAGAAAAACATCAAGAGATTCCTAACATGCACAGATCTAAGACAGATCTGAAAGAAAATCAAAAAGCTCTTAAAACTAAGGTTTTAGAGAACCCGGAGAAAGTGAGAAAAACTTTGAAAAGTTACCGATCTAGCCGGAAAAGCCATGGATGTGACTTGAACGACCATGGATGGACGGGAAAAGACCATGGATAGAAGTTTAGCAAAGTCTAGACTATATCTCTTCGAGATCATTCCATGAAATCATGAAAACAGGCAACTAAGAGACATAGGAGACCGGTACACGTCTCAGACAACCATGGGAGTCCATGGATTGAGTGAGAATCGAAGGGGATTAGGGTTAATTTGGGTGGAGGCAACTAGGGTTTATGTGAGGTTGCAAAGAGATTCAGAGAGGAAGGGGATTCAAGGGTGGTGGGTTGGTGGAAATGAATTAGGTTTAGGGGGTCGTTTAGGTTTATTTTAGGCATGTTGAATGGTGGCCGTTGATCTGAATGATCAACGGCCCGGATTAGATGGGGATCTGGGTTTGGGTAGGGTTTTAAAAGGCTTAGGGTCGAGTTTAATTCGAAATTGGGCCGGGGAATTGGGTTTTGATTTGGACATTTGGCTAAAATTTAAATAGCCATTGTTTCCCTTTTTAATTTATAAAAAATAGTAAATGGCTTCTGAAAATTAATTTAAAAGGTCAAAATGATTTATAACACATAAATAACAATTTAAAAATACAGGATTTAATTTTATGAGTATAAAACATAATTAAACCTTAAAGGGGCTAATATTGCAATTATGTACAATTCAGCCTAAAAATACTAAATGAAATTGTAAAAAATATGTAAAAATTAATTTAGCCATATTTTGGAATAACTATAAAAATCCAATAGAAGAATTATCAAAAATAATAATTTTGGAAATAATTATTGGGATTTTATGGATAAAAACGGGGAAATAAATCAATTTAAAAACCTTTAAAATATGAAAAAATAATAAAATCCTTGGACATGCTTATATATGGCAGTAGAGTTTTCTTAGATGATGGCAGATTGCGGCATTGTAATTACTGGGAGCATTGTGACTACGGAGCATTTCTTGTGTGTGCTGATAGCAAATGTTGGCAGGTGCAACGGTTTAGAGAGTCGTATTCTTGAACAATGTTTGTTCCATGGGTGTATAATATGTTTAATGATTTCACAATCCTAGTGCCTGCATCTAAAGAAAAATTGTGAGTTTTGCAAGGGGGAGCTTAGTTCGTATCCCTGCTGGCTTTGCTTGACTCGTTCGGCTTTGATCTGGTGATACTGCCTGTATTATTGGGGTGCGTTGCTAGACAAAGTAGTTTCAATAATAAACATGCATGATTTTGTAAAAATATGACATAATTGTATCATAAAAAATAATTTTTAGATGAACCGACGACTGTGACGTGGTTCAGGACATTGCAACCTCTCCTGCTATGGAATTTTGAGGGTCCTCCTCAAAATTCTTCCCCAATTTGATGGGTTGACGTTTTTTACTATTGCTCGTGAAGCGATCGGCTGAAATTACTTCGAAATTTTGAGGGTCCTCCTCAAAATTCTGCTCTAGTTTCCAATTGCGGGGGAAATAAATTTTTATTGAGTTGTGACCGAACCCATGGGGCTGCCTACGTATCCCCTCTTATACGGGAATCAGGTCAGGTGTAGTTCAATTTACATCATATATAAAGGAAGCATAAAGATTACGCATAGTAACGTTTGACTGCATCTGAATTAATCGGCTTTGGCCAGACTTCTCCGTCCATTTCTGCGAGTATGAGGGCTCCTCCTGTCAAAACCCGGTGAACCATGTATGGACCCTTCTAGTTGGGAGTGAACTTCCCTTTGGCTTCATCTTGATGCGGAAAATTTTTCTTTAACACCAGCTGCCTCGGTGTTAACTGTCTTGGCTTGACTCTTTTGTTGAAGGCTCTGGAAATTCTATTCTGGTAGAGTTGACCATGGCAAACTGCATTCATTCTCTTTCCGTCTATAAGGGCTAGTTGCTCGTAATGACTTTTTACCCATTCTGCGTCGTCGAAGTCAGCTTCCGGTATGATCCTTAGGGAAGGAATTTCTACCTCAACGGTAATGACAACCTCTGTACCGCAAACCAGCATGTAGTGGGTTGCCCCGATTGATGTGCGGATTGTGGTGTGATACCCTAGTAGAGCAAATGATAACTTCTCGTGCCACTGATTATGTTTCTATATCATTTTCCTCAATATCTTCTTGATATTCTTGTTGGCGGCCTCTACAGCTCCATTCATTTGAGGCCTATAAGCTGTGGAATTCTTGTGTTTTATCTTGAAAGTTTCACACATAGCTTTCATCAAGTCTTTATTGAGGTTGGAACCATTGTCAGTAATGATTGACTCTGGAATCTCGAATCGACAAACAATGCGGTCGCGGACGGTCTGCCATGACTTTCTTAGTTACTGCTTTGTAAGATGCTGCTTCGACCCACTTGGTGAAATAGTCTATGGCTACTAGGATAACTCTGTGTCTATTGGAAGCGGCAGGCTCGATTGGTCCAATAACGTCCATTCCCCAGGCAACGAGCGACCACGGTGAGCTCGTTGCATTGAGCTCGTTTGGAGGTACCTTTATCATGTCTGCATGAATCTAATAGCGGTGGCATTTCTGGACATACTAGATGCAGTCTGTTTCCATAGTCATCCAAAAATAACCAGCCCGGAGTATCTTCTTTATTAAGACAAAACAGTTCATATGTGGACCGCAGGTCCCGGCATGAATTTCCTCTAGTAGCTTGGATGCTTACTTTGCGTCAACACATCATAATAGTCCCAAATCAGGAGTCCTCCTATACAGGATTCCTCCGTTGTGAAAGAAGTTGTTGGACAATCTTCGAAGTGTGTGTTTCTGAGTAGGATTCGCAATTTGCGGGTACTCTTCTTTTACCAAATATTCCTTGATATCATAAAACCAAAGCTTTCCGTTTGCTTCCTCTTCAACATGGGCATAGTAAGCTGGCTGATCATGGATCTTCACTGGAATGGGATCAATGAAATTCTTGTCTGGATGTTGTATCATAGATGATAGGGTAGCCAATGCATCGATGAACTCATTCTGGACTCTGGGAACATGCTGGAATTCCGTCTTTGTGAACCTCATTCTCAATTCCTGTACATGATCCAGATACAGGAGTATCTTGGAGTTCTTGGTTGCCCATTCTTCTCATACCTGATGTATAAGTAAGTATGAATCTCCAATCGCTAACAGCTCTTGAATGTTCATGTCAATGGCCATTTTGAGTCCTAAGATGTAGGCTTCGTACTTGGCCATATTGTTGGTGCAGGGGAACCTGAGTTTGGCAGACACCGGATAATGCTGATAGGTTTCTGATACTAGGACTACTCCAATGCCAACTCCTTTGAAGTTTGATGCTCTATTGAAAAACATTCTCAACCGTCATAGGATTCTACAATGTCTTCTCCTATGAATGATACCTCTTCATCAGGAAAAAACATTTTTAGGGGTTCATATCCTCCATCCATGAGGTTTTCAGAAAGGTGGTCTGTCAGTGCCTATCCCTTGACCGCTTTCTGAGTTACGCAAGCAATGTCGAACTCACTCAACAGGATTTTCCACTTGGCCAGCTTGCCGGTGGGCATGGGATTCGGAAAGATGTACTTCAAAGAATCCATCCTCGATATGAGATATGTAGTATAGGCACAGAAGTAATGTCTCAGCTTTTGAGCTACCCAAGTCAAAACACAATAGGTGCATTTCAATAGAGAATATCGGGCCTCGTACGGGGTGAACTTCTTACTGAGATAATAAATGGATTGCTCCTTCCTCCCCGTTTCATCATGATGTCCCAGGACGCAACCAAAAGATCCATCTAACACTGCAAGGTAGAGTAATAAGGTGTACCTGGCTCAGGCGGGAGTAAGACTGTGGTGTTGACAGGTACTTCTTGATTCTGTCGAAGGCCTTTTGGCAGTCATCGGTCTATTTGGTAGTGGCGTCCTTCTTTAACATCTTAAAGATTGGCTCGCAGATAACTGTAGATTGTGCTATGGATCGGCTGATGTCGTTTAGCCTTCCTAGGAAACTCATCACATCCTTCTTGTTCTTTGGCGGTGGTAGTTCTTGAATGGATTTGACTTTCGATGGATCTAGGTCTATTCCTCGGCGGCTTACAATAAACCTAAGCAATATCCCAGTAGGAACACCAAATGCGTACTTTACGAGGCTTAGTTTCAGGTTGTATCTACGTAGTCTATTGAAAAACTTCCTCAGATATTCTATGTGGTCAGTGGCCTTCTTAGATTTGATAATAACATCATCCACATATACCTCTATCTCCTTGTGTATCATATCATGAAAGATGGTAGTCATGGCCCTAATGTAGGTGGCCCCTACATTCTTCAGGCCGAATGACATCATATTGTAACAGTACACTCCCCACAGCATAGTGAAAGTCATTTTCTCAGCATCTTCCCCATTCATCCTGATCTGATGATAACCAGCAAAGCAATCCACGAATGACTGTAGCTCATGCTTGGCGCAATTGTCAATTAGGATGTGTATATTTGGAAAAGGGAAGTCGTCTTTCGGATTGGCCAGGTTGAGATCCTGATAGTCGACACAAACTCTGAATTTACCATCTTTCTTTGGCACTGGCACAATGTTGGCTAACCATGTCGGGTATTCTACTATCCTGAGAACCTTAGCTTTGATCTGCTTGTTGACTTCTTGCTTGATTTTCAAACTCATATCAGGCTTGAACTATCTGAGCTTTTGCTTTACTGGTGGGCACATCGGATCGGTTGGCAGTTTGTGAGCCATACTTGACATACTCAGACCAGTCATGTCATCATACGACCAGGCAAATATGTCCTCATACTCTTTTAGAAATTCTGTGTATTCTTTCTTTTTTGATGGCGATAGGTGAACGCTGATTCATGTTTCCTTGGCGTTTTCTGCATCTCCTAGGTTGATAATTTAGGTCTCGTCCAGGTTGTACTTAGGTCTGTTCTCAAAGTTCTCAACTTCTTTGACAATCTCATCAGGTATGTCATATTCCTCTAAATCAATGTCCGTTTGTTGCGTTGTCTCATTACATGTCACAATCGTTGGTTCATCAAGATAACTAATAGTAATGTTGTATTGGTAAAACAAGAAAAGAAAATGATAGCAATAACATTAATTCATAAAAAAAATCAGAAATGCTTTTGATAAATTGAATAACTGTTTTGAACATTGAAGATCTTATTGCGGGAATTGAAAAAGCTAAAAGAAAATCATTTAGTAAAAACAATGAATAATGCTTGTTTTAGCCTTGCTACACCGAGGCTTGTCTGGCTTTGGTTGTCCTGGTGGTCCAATTATTGAGATATGCCCCTCTGCTCATGGCCGGTATGGAAGGGCCTTCCCCCTCACTCCTCCTCGAGAACAACACAGTAGTCCATATCATTGTCCTCTAGAAACAAGTTCTTTACCACTGCAAGTGCTTCTTCTTCATCTGACCCATAAATAATGTCAGCTGTTGGAAAGTCTGCTCCAGATGCGGTATCGGCTGCTCTAGTGGATAGTAAGGACCGCGCTATGGTGGCGGCCAACTATTGAATTCTTCCTAGGATATCCCACATAGATAGGATTGTTATGGTGGCCTGGTGTGTGGAAATGGTCATTTGTGGAGTTCTGAGGTTCTGGGATGAGTAGTGGAGTGTTGTTTCGGGTATGGCAGGTGTTACATTGGTTCTTTAGTGGAGCTATGTGATGGTGAGGTGCGGAATGATTCTACTGTTTTGGGATATTTTGAGGAGGTGTAGGGTTTTGAGTGTTAGGGAAGTTGACATCTAGGGTGCTGAGAGAAAATGGTAGGCTTGCCAGATTCCGAACCTAATCGAGCTCTTCCTGGAACTTCAATAGTTTCTATTCAAGCTGCAACACATTCTCATTTGGAACTCGAATACCCTGGCTATTAGTGGCCTCTACACATTCGGTCGTGTTCTCCTTCCTGATGTTGCTTAAATCTTCCATTTTGCCTTTGTTCTTGCCTTTTATAGGACTAAGAGGAGGAGTGGGTAGAGGGCCCTTGGATCTTCTGAAATAAGATGATGATGCCAGAGTGCACGAACTAACCTTTGGGGTGGGGGAATAATAAAAACAAAAAATAAAACAAAAGGTAATCAAGTTAGTGAGGATTATAAAAAGTATTGAAATATTTAAACACATAGTGCAGGAATGTAAAGTGTGCCTAATTTAGGAACCTCTTTGTGCCTGAGGTAGGCCTAGCGACAAATTGATTTGGAGAACTTAGAATGCCAAATGCCTCATTTTATTGATAGAAATAGATGAATCCCAAACCGACAATAAATAAACAAGAAATAAAAGTCAGTAATGGCCATTGGCCTTATTACATTTATAAATCGAAAAAGATAAACTCTTATCTACTTGGTCCCAGAAGGACCTTCCCCAGGTTGAATGTTCTCGTTGATCAAATCCTCCAGTTTGCGTAGGTTCGCTAGTAAAAATGTCTTTTCTAAATGTTCTCCTTCATTTCCCTCAGCGTTCTGGCAATCGGTGACTCTCTTCCTCACATTTCCTTCCAATTCCAACAGGCTGTATTCCAGATATTCCAGCTTTTCGCTGGATTTGGCAGCCCTCTCTTTTCATTCATTGATTTTGTCATTTGATGGAAGATTCCTCCACTAGTCTAGCAAGAGTGAGGGTGTGCTAACCATACCGAAGTTAGGAACCTCGTTCTTCATTTTTGCAAAACAAAGGGGTTAAGACCATACCCCTGTCACACCTCCTTTTTCCGCCCCCGCGAGGGTGCGTGGGAGTTTTCGCCAATTAAAGGACAGTCGAAACAGGATTTGTTTGTTTGTTTCAGAGTCGCCACTTGGGATTTTTAAGGCGTCCCAAGTCACCAATTTCAATCCCTGAATCGAGGAGAATATGACTCTGTTTATTATTCTGCGAACCAGAAATCCTGAGTAAGGAATTATGTTAATCCGGAAGAAGGTGTTAGGCATTTCCGAATTCCGTGGTTCTAGCACGGTCGCTTAACTGTTTTTATTATTGGCTTAATTATCTTGATTTTATTAAATATATTGATGTTACATGATTTTACTACCGCTTATACTTATTGTGATTGAGGACCCTTCTTTGAATCGAATTACGCGTACGTATATTCGTGTTATAAATTTAAAAATGCGGAATTGTGTCACGCGTACGTGTACACGATAACTTTTGGTAATATATTTATTAAACAATCATTTTTTCGAAATTGTGTCGAATTAAGAATATTTGTTTTTCTTGAATAGTGAACCGTACATCTCGGGTTTTTATGAAATTGATTTAACGCCTTTGGAAAAATCCTTTTATTAAATATTCGCTCGAAATTGCGCGTACGCATAATCCGAATTTTTTGCTTTTAAAAATATAATCAGGGTACGCGAACGTATCCCTAATTGCGCAAAATATTTGTAATGATATCAGGGATTTTTCTACAAATTGTTTATTATATTATGAGAAATCTTCATTTAAGATACCCTTTAATTCTTGAAAAAGAATTCACAATTTATTGAATGTTGCCCGTTGATTATAATTTCCGAGTATTAATGTTCATCCCAAGACTATTCAAATTCTCGGTGAAAGGATAAAAATTTGATTTTTAGCAAATAAAACATATATATGTAGGCCAAAGGATAAATTGTATATGAAACTAACAAATTCTTATTTCTAATTATCATTGATATAAAGTGTGGTAATTGGTGCTTATACATCTCGTTTCATTCTCATATACTCGCTTTTAATCTAATAGACCTAATTATTTGGTCAATTTGTTTTATGAAGGTAGATAGGCATCGGGTTTATAGGAAAGGAGTTATTATACAAGTTCCTTCAATAAAATTACCTTACATGCAACCTAACTGTATGTCGTAAACATTCATAACGTTTTAACATCGTAACAAGCTATATCATATCACCTTTCACCAACGTTTATACACACATCTATTATCTTTATAAACATATACCATCAATACCATCTAAACCTTATTTAACAACAAGAGTTAGTAATGTAGTTTTCTTGATATTTCTACATTACTCTTTACTTAACTAACAACACCATAAAATTTAAATAATGGCCCACTTTATGCCATGTTTCCTACCTTGACAATCTTAATCACAACTATACTTTAATGAAAATTTAGAAAATTAACCTTGTTACAACACTTATACAGTCTTCAATAAAGGATATTTAACTTACAGTCATCCTATCAACATATACTACTTATTTGATCCAGAAACAAAACTGAATTTTTAATTAAAGAGCTTAAATGAATAAAGATATTATTACAATTCAAGCTTCATTTATCTGTCATACTGAATCTCTTTCCAACATAGAATTTAAAAGGATATGTACCTGGAAATGGAGGTAGAAGAAGTAAGTTTCAGCAATTGCAGCAGTAACAAAAACAGCGAAATACCAGCATTCCCACAGATTTGAGCAATAATAAGATCCGAAGAAAATAGATGCACAGTACAGTTATTTTTAAAAAAAAACACTTCAGATGTTAACTGAATCAGTGGAACCAAGTAAGGTTGAACAGATTCAACAAAAGAACAATATTTCAGATTTCAATTTCTTTTCAGTTTCAAATTCCCATTTTTCTGATTTTTCTGTTTCTGCTGCTGTATATCTGTGTGTGTGTGTGACTGTTCTCTTTGTTCCTTTTCTATTTCTTCTTCCTCTCCTAAAATCTCTCAAACTCTCTTCAAGTTTTCTGAAAAAAACTCTCTTCAAGTCCCCCTCTCAAAAACTTCTCTCAATTCTAAAAAAAAAAAAACTGCCCCCTATCTGTCTGTCGAGCTCCTGTATTTATACAGGGCTGGCTGCACCCTTTTAATGCTGGATGGACCCTTTATCCCTTTAAAAATCAGAAAGTTTTTCCATTAAAACTACTTTTGAATACTTTAAATCTTATTGAGTGCCATTATCCTGATTTTTAGCAGCCCATTATCCCTTGTTTCCCATTAGTATCTTAAACTATAGCCACTAACATAACATTATAATACACTAGTACTAACACCCTGTTTTTACTGTTTCATTCCCAGAAATGCCCCTGAAATCCTGATGTTATTACTGAAAAATCAGAACCTACTGCAAAACAGATTCTAAAATCTGTATAAACTTAATTATCTTTCTGATTTACAGCTATAACCAATCCTATTAACCTCCTAACACAATTGTATTTGACCAACTTTTGTAAACTTGAATTCAAACTTGACATTACAGCAATATTACACTGAATTCAGAACTAACATCATAACAACATATTACTGAAATTATCATAACAATTCAGACTGGACTTAACATTGAACCAAGATCAAACACACACAGGGTCATGGTCAATATACTGACAATGCCCTGTTCAGAAAACAATACATACACATCATACATTTGAATTTACTGGTTTATTAAACAAGAACTAACTGATTAACAATAACTAATTAACTGGTTATAGTAAAATAATCTATTCAAGACAGGCTGTCTCAGTCAACATTTTCAGAAGCAAGATTCACAATACAACTAATCGACGAACTTAATCGAGTCGATTACACACATTGTAATTAATCACAACCAACAGGAACAATTCACATTCGAATCAAGTAGATAGGTAGGAAACAGAAATGACAGAATTAATCAAAACAAAAATATAAAAAATTAACAAGCTATTAATACAGATAACAATACACGTAGAATACACAAAAGAAAAATAGGAAAAATACCTCTGAATCTTCAAACTTCATACGGACTCAAACTCAATTTGGATTCGGACTTTGTTTGAAATCAAACAGACTTTATTCTAAGTATTCTCAATTGAGAATACCTCGATTAAAGTCTCTTAGACCTCAATCCTTTACTCGAATCGGAAAAATTCCAAGATTGGAAATTTTTTTAGGGTTTCAGGTTCTTGGATCTTAAATCCGAACATTTCCGGGCAGATTTGAAGGGAACCAAACATGATACAAGGGTGAGGGTAGCCTAGGGGTCATTTGGTGTTAGTTTGAAACGGATCTGAGTTTGTTCTTGTTTGGTCCGAATCTTCAAAAGAAGATTCGAGAAGTTCAGAACTGATTCGAGCCAAACTAACTTCAGATCCATAACAAGGCATGCTAGGGGGTACTATGGTGTTAACTAGGGGTTGTTTGGTTTAGATCTAAACTCGGCTCGAATCTTCAAATGAAGATTCGAGAACCTTCAGGAAGATTCGAGCCCAACGGATAACATATTTGGATAGAGGAGGTTCAGGGGGTTCTAGGGTGTTATTCTGGTGACCGGCGGCGTTGATGCAGCCGGGTTTCAGGCGGTGGGGAATAGGGGCGGCTAGGGTTAAGGGGGGGTCTGAGGAAGGTGACGATGAACAGTAGAGAGGGGGGTTTAGTTAGGGGGCCGGGGTAGGGGTCTGGAACTTATATAGGGGAGGGGTGGATTGATCTTGACCGTTAGATCAATCAGAATGAGCGGCCCGAATTTATTCACTTAACCAAACGGTGTCGTTTGGTTTTAGTTGGGGAAAGGGTCAGCCCGGGGTTGAAATGGATCGGGTTTGAGTGAGTATTTTAAGACCGTTAGATCAAAATGAATGAACGGTTCAGATCTAGTTGCCCTAAACGTCGTCGTTTTGTTTATGCACGGGCTGAACTGGACCGTTTGATTGCAATGAATCAACGACTCTGATTGGAAATACCTCATGCGACGTCGTTTAATCTAGTTTGAATTGGACCGAACAGGGGATGTTGGATTGGGCTGTGGGGGGGATAAATTGATTTGGGCCTGGATTTTAATCCAGGTCCACATTTTTACAACTTGTATATATTTTTTATTTTCTGATTTTATTAATTAATAAAATCCTAATCAAAAATAAAAACAAAAATTATCATTACAATAATATTAACTATAAAATAATTTTAACTTCACAAAAATATATTAATTACTCTATAACAATTATTTAACACATAGACAAAACATCAATCACACAGTGGAATATTTAAAATAGAACTATTGCATATTTTTTGTGATTTTATTTAAATTATCTTTTAAATGCATAATTAAATCCTATATGCATGCAACATGTATTTTATTTTATTTTTCATTTTATTATGACAAAGTAAACATTTACGGACATAACACAAATATTTAACACCACGCAAATTCAAAAATTACACAGTAAAAGAAATTTATTTTATTTTTTGATTTATTTTGGAGTAGTTTTCGTTAAGGCAAAAATCACGTGCTCACAGCTGCCCCTCTTTGTGCGGAAACTCGAAGAGTTTTCGTGCAAAGATAAAGTGAGCGGATACGAGCGATTTTTGCCCGTTCGAATACTCCGTGGGAAGCATTTTTAGAAAGATTTGACCGAACCTCTGCTTCAAAGGTTTCCTACATATCCTTGGCTATAAAGGAATCAGGTCAGTGTAGTTCGGGAATTTTGGGTAGCTGGGACTACCGTGGGACTGTGATGTTACTGCTGCTTCGTGTTGTTTTTACTGCTTGCTGACCTCCTTATTACACCTTACTTTAAAGGAAATACAAAAATTAAACTAGATTATGGTACATGAATTATAAAAATCTTATCTAGATCATGCCCTTGCGTTTCTTGTTGTCTTGATATTTTGGTGACTCTTGGGCATTTGGCTTATTCCGTATTCCTTTTCATTGTGTCCCGTATTTTCTTTTGGGACTCTTGTTGTTTCTCGCTGAGGATTCTGTCGGACTCCTCTGCTTTATTGATTCTAAGTGTGCTCCTTTTTCATGTGAGCGGGCTTTTGATTTCAACATTTCAATTTCATTCCCGCGTTCTTCAGGTGGGTGCCTTGACTGCTTCTTTTCTTTCTTCATCCTCATTCTCCAGGTGGACGCCTGATTTCTTCAATTCTTCATCCTCATTCTCCAGGTGGACGCCTGACTTCTTTAATTTTCATCCTCATTCTCTAGGTGGACGCCTGACTTCTTCTTAACTTCTTCATCCTCATTCTCCAGGTGGACGCCTAACTTCTTCAATTCTCATCCTCATTCTCCAGGTGGACGCCTGATTGATTTTTTTTTTAATTCTCATCCTCATTCTCCAGGTGGACGCCTGACTTCTTTAATTCTTATCCTCATTCTCCAGGTGGACGCCTGATTTCTTTAATTCTTCATCCTCATTCTCCAGGTGGACGCCTGACTTTTTCTTTTCTCATCCTCATTCTCCAGGTGGACGCCTGACTTCTTCAATTCTTCATCCTCATTCTCCAGGTGGACGCCTGACTTCTTTAATTCTTATCCTCATTCTCCAGGTGGACGCCTGACTTCTTTAATTCTTATCCTCATTCTCCAGGTGGACGCCTGACTTCTTCTTTTTCTTCATCCTCATTCTCCAGGTGGACGCCTGACTTCTTCTTTTTCTTCATCCTCATTCTCTAGGTGGACGCCTGACTGCCTTTCTTTTTTTTTTTTTTTCTTCATCCTCGTTCTCCAGGTGGACTCCTGACTTCTTTTTAACTTTTTATCCTCATTCTCCAGTTGGACGCCTGACTTCTTCTTTCTCATCCTCATTCTCCAGGTGGACGCCTGACTTCTTCAATTCTTCATCCTCATTCTCCAGGTGGACGCCTGACTTCTTTAATTCTTATCCTCATTCCCCAGGTGGACGCCTGACTTCTTTAATTCTTATCCTCATTCTCCAGGTGGACGCCTGACTTCTTCTTTTTCTTCATCCTCATTCTCCAGGTGGACGCCTGACTTCTTCTAATTCTTCATCCTCATTCTCCAGGTGGACGCCTGACTTCTTCAATTTTCATCCTCATTCTCCAGGTGGACGCCTGACTTCTTCAATTTCTTCATCCTCATTCTCCAGGTGGACGCCTGACTTCTTTAATTCTCTTTACTTTCTTCATGTGGATGCCTGACTTCTTTAATTCTCATCCTCATTCTCCAGGTGGACGCCTGACTTCTTCAATTCTCATCCTCATTCTCCAGGTGGACGCCTGACTTCTTTAATTCTTATCCTCATTCTCCAGGTGGACGCCTGACTTCTTCTTTTTCTTCATCCTCATTCTCCAGGTGGACGCCTGACTGCCTTTCTTTTTTTTTTCTTCATCCTCGTTCTCCAGGTGGACGCCTGACTTCTTTTTAACTTCTTCATCCTCATTCTCCAGGTGGACGCCTGACTTCTTCTTTTCTCATCCTCATTCTCCAGGTGGACGCCTGACTTCTTCAATTCTTCATCCTCATTCTCCAGGTGGACGCCTGACTTCTTTAATTCTTATCCTCATTCTCCAGGTGGATGCCTGACTTCTTTAATTCTTATCCTTATTCTCCAGGTGGACGCCTGACTTCTTCTTTTTCTTCATCCTCATTCTCCAGGTGGACGCCTGACTTCTTCTTTTTCTTCATCCTCATTCTCCAGGTGGACGCCTGACTTCTTCAATTTTCATCCTCATTCTCCAGGTGGACGCCTGACTTCTTCAATTTCTTCATACTCATTCTCCAGGTGGACGCCTGACTTCTTCTTTTCTCATCCTCATTCTCCAGGTGGACGCCTGACTTATTTAATTCTTTATCCTCATTCTCCAGGTGGACGCCTGACTTCTTCAATTCTCATCCTCATTCTCCAGGTGGACGCCTGACTTCTTCAATTCTCATCCTCATTCTCCAGGTGGACGCCTGACTTCTTTAATTCTTTATCCTCATTCTCTAGGTGGACGCCTGACTTCTTTTTCAGGTATTTCCTGACACTGATATTGTATTTGACCCTGTTTTAAATCAAAGAAAACTTTGTTAGTTTAAAGCAGGGTGGTTGGCTGTGGTATTCTTGCAGATGGTGATGCTTTTCTTCGTCTCTTTTTATTGCCTTAGAATGGTTGAAAAGACTGTTTTGTCTTTGTAATTGATCCTTGACTATAGGATTCTCCTCTGTATGTTTTCCTTCGAACCCTTTTAACCGTAATCATATGTCCCTTCTGACTTTGCTGATCCACTTTTGATTTCACCTTTCTTACATCCATATCCTTTATCTCCCACCTTTCGTGGCCATATTTTGCATCATGTAACCTTGAATCTTGGTAGTATACCTTGACATTCCTTCTTATTTGTTTGGAATAAAACATATCTCAAAGTTTTTTAGAAAAGTAAGATTTATTAGTGGCGAAACACGCTGATTTCGACAATTATAGAATGAAAAGAAAAATCCAAGTTTGGATGACTGTTGGAGAAAGAATAAAAACTTATCTGATTGGAGTTACTGGCACCAATGATCAGGGTATGCATTTCGGATTAATCAACCCAGTCTTTTAATCAATCTCCTTTCAATTGTCTCATTTTTGTTTTTGCCAAAATTCCCATAATCCAACTTCATTTTTCATTTCACAGACCTGTTGGACTTGCAACGTCTCAAAGAGTTTTTACCGATAAACTTTCCTCATTTGTTCATTTCTCACTTCCTTTTCGCCTTAGGGTGCCTATGAAGGTTTTCACCAATAAGACTCTCTCCTTTTACTTTTCTCTCAACTTCCGTCGCCTTATGGTGCCCGTGTGGGTTTTCACCTATAAGACTCTCTCATTTTTACTTTCTTTTCTTGTTTGTACCAGAGTATTATGAACCATCTTCATTTGCTTGACTCAGCATTTTTCTAAGATTGGTCGAAAGGTCTTTCTGGTATGGGGTTAGAAATGGAAAAGGTATTAAAAGCTAAACAGTTTTGGTATGTGTTTAAAATTACAACTCTTGGAATCTTTTTCTTATTTCCAATACAATTCTTGCCCCAGTTCCTTGATTGGGGTCGCTTGATGTTTCTTTTTGTGCACATTTTATGTATATTGTGCACCCTATGACCGAGCCGTGAGGCGCCTACGTATCTTTCTTTGAGGAATCAGGTCAAACGTAGTTCACTAAATAATAGTGATGATTTTTTTTTATTTTTTTTTATTTTCTTTTTCTTTTTCTTTTTTTTAAAAAATTATTTCATACTTGATTTTTTTTTATTGATTCCAAGAGAGGGTAGGAAAGAAACATGTATGGCTCAAAGGGGAAGCAAATGGTATAGTGTTTGGATAGCAGAATAAATTGTCTTTGTCATTCCAATCTTCGAAATAATGCTAAATACAAACACTCAAAAAGTTATGCATAATATCTCTTTACCGCGTCAGAATTGATCGCCATATCTATGTATTTGCCTTCAATGTCTGTTAAGCATAGTGCACCATTTGATAATACTCTGGTCACAATGAATGGTCCTTGCCAATTCGGGGCAAATTTGCCCTTTGCTTCAACCTGATGTGGAAGAATACGTCTCAACACATGCTGACCTACTTCAAACTTCCGAGGACGCACCTTTTTGTTGTATGCTCTTTCTATTCTTCTTTGATATAATTGACCATGGCATACTGCGGTCAATCATTTTTCATCAATCAAGTTTAACTGTTCCAGACGGGTTTTGACCCATTCATCATCATCAATCTTTGCTTCGGCGATGATCCGAAGGGAAGGAATTTCAACTTCTGCAGGAATTACTGCTTCAGTGCCATATACCAACAAATAGGGAGTTGCTCCTACTGAAGTGCGAACAGTAGTGCGGTATCCCAATAATGCAAATGGTAATTTTTCATGCCATTGTTTTGAACCTTCTATCATTTTCCGAAGTATCTTCTTTATGTTTTTGTTGGCTGCTTCTACTGCTCCATTTGCCTTGGGCCGATATGGGGTAGAGTTGCGATGTGTGATCTTAAACTGTTGACACACTTCCTTCATTAAATTGCTGTTAAGATTAGCACCGTTATCTGTGATGATCACCTTCGGGATTCTGAATCGACATATGATATTTGAGTGGACAAAATCGACTACAGCTTTCTTGGTCACTGATTTGAATGTCTTGGCCTCAACCCATTTGGTAAAATAATCAATAGCTACCAGAATGAACCTGTGCCTATTGGATGCTGCCGGCTCAATTGGTCCAATTACATCCATGCCCCAGGCAACGAAGGGCCATGGTGCCGACATTGTGTGCAACTCGGATGGTGGAGAATGAATCAAATCTCCGTGTATTTGGCATTGATGACACTTGCGCACAAAACTGATACAATCTCGCTCCATGGTAAGCCAATAGTAACCAGCTCGGAGGATTTTCTTTGCCAACACATATCCACTCATGTGGGGTCCGCAAACTCCTGAATGTACTTCAGACATGACAGTTGTAGCTTGTCTGGCATCTATGCATCTTAATAATCCAAGATCTGGTGTTCTTTTATACAAAACTCCTCCGCTTAAGAAGAATCCATTTGCCAATCGCCTAATGGTCCTCTTTTGATCTCCTGTGGCTTGTGCGGGATATATCCCCATTCTGATATACTCCTTGATGTCGTGGAACCATGGTTCACCATCAAATTCTTCTTCAACCATATTGCAATAAGCGTGCTGATCGTGGACTTGAATATGTATCGGATCTACATAAGCTTTGTCCGGATGGTGCAACATTGATGCCAGGGTAGCCAATGCATCAGCAACCTCATTATGGATTCTTGGAATATGTTGGAATTCCACTGATTGAAACCGCTGACAAAGATCATGTAGACATTGTCGGTATGGTATGAGCTTCAAGTCTCGGGTTTCCCATTCTCCTTGAATTTGATGTACCAAAAGATCCGAATCTCCCATGACTAAGATTTCTCGGATACCCATGTCTGCGGCTAGCCTTAACCCCAAAATGCAAGCTTCATATTCAGCCATATTATTGGTGCAATAAAATCGTAATTGAGCCGTAACAGGATAGTGATGCCCTGTTTCAGAAATGATTACAGCTCCTATCCCAACTCCTTTCATGTTAGCGGCTCCATCAAAGAAAAGTTTCCAGCCAGGTTTTTCAATTTGCTCCACCTCGTCGATATGCATTGTTTCTTCATCAGGAAAATAAGTTTTCAACGACTCATATTCCTCATCGACCGGGTTTTCGGCTAAATGATCTGCCAGTGCTTGAGCCTTCATTGCAGTTCGAGTCACATAGATGATGTCAAATTCTGTGAGCAATATCTGCCACTTTGCAAGTCTTCCCGTTGGCATAGGCTTTTGAAAAATGTATTTCAATGGATCCAACCGAGAAATGAGGTAAGTAGTGTAGGATGACAAATAGTGTTTCAATTTTTGAGCTACCCATGTTAGGGCGCAACATGTCTTTTCCAGATGAGTATACTTAACCTCATAAGCTGTGAACTTCTTGCTAAGGTAGTAGATGGCCTGTTCTTTTCTGCCAGTGAGGTCATGTTGCCCCAATACACAACCAAATGAATTTTCCAAAATCGTCAAGTAAAGAATCAAAGGTCTTCCTGGCTCTGGCGGGACCAACACGGGTGGGTTTGACAAGTACCCTTTTATTTTATCGAATGCTTCTTGATACTCATCAGTCCATTTGACTGCAGCATCCTTTTTTAACAATTTGAAAATTGGCTCACAGGTTGTTGTGAGTTGAGCAATAAATCTGCTGATATAATTTAACCTCCCAACAAACTCATTACTTCAGTTTTGGTTTTTGGAGGTGGCAGTTCTTGGATGGCTTTAATTTTTGATGGGTCTAGTTCGATGCCTCGTCGACTGACTATGAATCCCAGCAACTTTCCGGACGGAACTCCAAATGCGCACTTGGCAGGGTTAAGCTTGAGGTTGTACCTGCGAAGTCTTAAGAAGAACTTCCTCAAATCCCCAACGTGGTTGGCCTGATGCTTTGATTTTATGATCACATCATCCACGTATACCTCAATTTCCTTGTGTATCATATCATGAAACACTGTGGTCATTGCTCTCATATAGGTTGCTCCGGCGTTCTTTAAACCGAATGGCATTACCCGGTAGCAATAAGTTCCCCATGGTGTGATGAATGCCGTCTTTTCTGCATCTTCTTCATCCATTAGAATTTGATGATACCCGGCATAACAATCCACGAAAGACCCTATATCATGCTTGGCACAATTGTCGATCAAAATATGGATATTGGGTAATGGGAAATTATCCTTTGGACTTGCTTTGTTGAGATTGCGATAGTCGACGCATACTCTAATTTTGCCATCTTTCTTTGGTACAGGAACGATATTAGCCAACCAAACAGGATATCGAGTGACTCGAATGACCTTTGCTTCCAATTGTTTGGTGATTTCTTCCTTAATTCTCACACTCATATCAGGCTTGAATTTTCTCAGCCTCTGCTTGACAGGAGGCACCGTTGGATCGGTGGGCAATTTGTGGACCACTAAATCAGTGCTCAAGCCCGGCATGTCGTCATACGACCATGCAAAAACATCTTTGAATTCTATGAGTGCTTTAATTAACTCCTCTCGGATCTTTGGTTCGAGATGGACACTTATTTTAGTTTCCCGGACATTACTCGTGTCCCCTATATTGACGTCCTCGGTATCACTCAAGTTAGGTTTGATTTTTTCCTCAAAGTGAATTAACTCTTTACTAATCTCTTCAAAAACCTCAACTGCTTTTTATTGGATGATGAAAGATAACAAGGTTTGCACACTTCAAACAAACTGTAAGATAAGCTTTGGGATTACAACCCTGAAGTAACCCAAACAAACTGAAAGAAAATCAAAATAAACTACCAAGACTCCTTTCGAATTGGGAGAGGAGTGGCTTTCCAATTATTGAGCTTTGTTTCTGGCCCAACGAATTGAACTTCTGCGTTGCTACACCCTTCTCCGCTTTCCAACATATTCACATCACTAAACAATTTCTCGAACCTTTCAATTAATTCCTCTTCAGGATTGACCCGGGATTTAGGAATTGTTGTTATCGGGCGATTTTTAGCACTGGTCTTGACAAAAGACTTTGACAGATGTGGTACTGGTTTTGGAAGAACCCATGCTCGGTGTTTCAGCTTCCTAGCCCTTATCACGTCATTGGCAGTGGGTATGAACCCCAAACTGAATGTTCCCTAGTTCTCGGGGAGAGATACTGGTTGTATAATTCCTTGCAAAGATAAACCCAAACCTTTGCCGGGTATAAAGCCATTCTTTAACATTTCATAAGCTACCATGACTGATGCAGAGGATATCTTTGGATTTGGAAGATATTTCCCCTCTGGAATTTTCTCTATCGACACTGTGTCGGTTACTTGGTATACCCATGGTCCTTGGTCATTTTCTGTTCCCTCAACCGGTACAATGGTACTGCTATGAGCATGTAAACTTTCTTCTCCATATACGACTACTTCTTGATGATCCCATTCAAACTTGACAGCCTGATGTAGTGTTGACGGGACTGCTTTAGCAGCGTGGATCCATGGTCGACCCAACAACAAGTTGTAAGAAACAGTTATGTCCAACACTTGGAATTCCATTGTGAATTCAACTGGCCCTATTGTTAGTTCCAATACTATGTCGCCAAATGAATCTCTGCTTCCACCGTCAAACCCTCGTACGCAGATACTATTCTTCTGGATCCTCTCCTCTTTAATCTTTAATTTGTTTAAAGTGGAGAGAGGGCATATGTTTGCACTTGACCCATTGTCAACCAATACCCGGGTTACTACGGAGTTTTCACATTTCACGGTGAGGTAAAGAGCTCTGTTGTGCTCGGTACCTTCCACAGGTAATTCATCATCAGCAAATGTAATTCTGTTTGTCTCAAAGATTCTGTTGGCTATTTTTCCCAAATGATTTACAGAGATCTTTTCAGGAACATGAGCCTCATTCAGGATTTTCATCAAAGCCAGACGGTGCTCCTCTGAATGTATCAGTAATGACAACAATGAAATTTGAGCGGGGGTCTTCTTTAATTGATCCACAACAGAATAATCATGGAGTTTCATTTTTCTTAAAAACTCCTCCGCCTCTTCTTCCGTCACAGCTCTCTTTGTTGGCATTGGATTGTTTTTAGTTTTTCTCAACTCTTCGGGAGTAAAACATCTTCCCGAACGTGTCAAGCCTTGCACCTCACACACTTCTTCCTTGATTTCTTTGCCCTTGTACATTACAGTCACCCGTTCATAGTTCCATGGGATGGCTTTGTTGTTGATGACCGGCAGCTGGATTACAGGTGCAATAATAACCCGATCTGTACGGGCTCCTTCCACGAATACAATGGGTTTGTTAGCAACCCCTGGTACTATCACTTTCGGCCTTTCTTGTTTTGCGGCAACTTTGCTCGATGATCCCTCATCGACTATCATAGACGGTTCATCACCATTTTTGTTCTGCTTAGACACCGGCTTCTCCTCCATTAACTGCTTATCTGGCTTGGTTTCATGAGACTTGATCATCATGACAGTTTGTGACGGCTTCTTTGTCTCCCCATCAGCTTGTATGATTTCTATCATATTAGCCTCTTGATGGGCTGGCATTGGATTTCTATTGATATTTGGAGCTTCGGGGGTTTGAACCTCGATTTTATTAGTATCAATCAGCTCTTGTATTGCATTTTTCAAATGCCAACATTTCTCCGTATCATGGCCTGGTGCACCGGAGCAATATTCACAGCTAATGGTGTAATCCAGATTCTTTGGAGGAGGATTGGGTAGTTTGGATTGTATTGGTCTCAGCATGTCTAGCTGTCTCAGCCTGTGGAACAGACTAGTGTAAGACTCTCCCAATGGAGTGTAAGTTTTCTTTTTCTGTTCCCTTTCTCCCCTGAATGCTGGCCTAGGCCTGAAACATGGTCTGGGATAGGCTCGTGGGTAAGTATTTGGTGTGACAGGAGCACGCCAATTGGTGTGAACAGGTGGCTGATTGTATGCTTGAGCATGGTTAATGGCAAAATGAGGCTCTGAAGGGTAATAGTAGTGTTGGGATGAATCATGGTGGTAAGCTGATTGGCGAGGTCGTTGTTGATTATAGTAAAGCGGTGAACCTCTGGGTCCCGGCCAAATTCCTGAATCAACTACGGCTGCTTCCTCCCTCTTCTTTCTTCCGATTCCTCCTACCCCGCCTTGAATAGCTTGAGTAGTTGCCTTAATTGCTGAATAGCTCATGATTTTATTTGTCTTGAGGCCTTCTTCCACCATACCTCCCATCTTCACTACCTCGTTGAATGATTTTCCAACCGCTGAAACCAAGTGGGCGTAGTAAGTTGGTTCCAAGGCTTGGAGGAAGTAGTCTACCATTTCGCTCTCCTTCATAGGAGGATCCACTCTTGCCGCCTGTTCTCTCCACCGAAAACCATACTCTCTGAAACTTTCATTGTGTTTCTTCTCAAATTTGGTCAAAGATAATCGATCTGGGATGATTTCCAGATTGTATTGGAAATGGTATGCGAATGCCTGTGCCAGGTCATCCCAGGTGTACCATCTTCCATGGTCTTGGCGTGTATACCACTCCAAAGCTGATCCGCTTAGACTTTGACTGAAGTAAGCCATCAATAATTCATCCTTTCCCCCAGCTCCTCGCATCTTGCTACAGAAACCCCTTAAGTGGGCTACTGGGTCGCCGTGCCCGCTGTATAGGTCAAATTTGGGCATCTTGAAGCCAACTGGAAATTGTACATTAGGGAATAAACATAAATCTTTGTATGCTACACTGACTTGCCCACCTAATCCCCGCATGTCTCGGAACGATTGTTCTAGACTTTTGACCTTCCTGAACATCTCTTCTTGTTCAACATTTTTGGCTGGCTTGTCAATTTCGGTTGGGAGATCAAACCGAGGAGCAGTTGAATTGATTTCGGAGGCTTTGAAGGTGGGCTCCGGGGGGTAATATTGGTTGTCTTGGGCCTGGAATGTAGGCTCACTAGGAGATTTGTGAAATGTAGCAGGGGGAGGTGCTACGAAAACAGGAGTCATAGGTGGAGGAAAGTACGGAACTGGTTTTGGAGGTGGAGACTGTGGTGTCTGAGAGGTGGTGCCTCGGTAGTGCTGATAAATGGGGAAACTTGGGGATAATTCAGTGGTGATATTATCCTGAGTTTGGGTCATTGATGGAGCAGGGTTATTTGGGTAAGATGGGGGTAACTGTCCTGTAGACCAAGCTTGGTACATCTCAGCCATTTGCTGCTTGAGCTTAAACATCTCTTCTTTCATTTTCCCGACATCCATCTCTTCTATCTCCATACCTGTGTCAACATCTGGGATAGACATACTTTCGGGTATTGGTCCTTTTGATCTTGTGTGATAGTGATAATATGCCAGTATACTCTTTAGAGAAACTAACTGCTTGAATTCTGAAAATGAACAAACTTGTTAGTTTTGAGAGTTTAACACATATATAATCACACGTTGAGATGCAATGCTCCTAGACAAATAATCCCTTTCTATTATACATTTGCTCGGCTGCTTGTGTCGTCCCAGCCTTCTTGAAATTTTTATTGTTATTCATTTTTATTTATTATATATATCTTTTATCGTGGTGGTCGAATCTGAGAGATTGCCTACGTATCATGCTCTTACATGAATCAGACCTTGCGTAGTTCGGACCAGAGGCAATCACTTTTATTCATTACACAAAGATGGAATTACATTTGAAAACTTTTAAGAAAATGGTTTGAAAACACACACACTTAAAATAAAAGATACAATTCTTAGCATTTCACAACGTGCCCCACTTTCCACTTTTGTTGTCAAATATTGGATTATCTGCTCAATGTGGGGCTTGACCTGGATGGCCTCCCAGCGTACGATACATCCTTTCCAACTCCATTGCTAGATGACGAGCAAAAGTGGGCGCATGCTCTGTAAACCTTTCATAATCCATTCCTTGGCAGTTTACATAACTTTGAGATGTGAAGACTGCCAGGTCGTGGATTTGTGCCCTGAAACCTTGGAGACGTTGGTCTTGGTCTTGCAATTGCTGCTGACGAGTGGTGGCTATATCTCTGACATGGTTTTCACGATCTAGAGCTGATTCTAACAGAGCTCGGAGTTTGGCCTGCTCTAATCTTGCTTGCGATCTTTCCCTGTCGAGGTCTGCTTGTTGATGTTCTCTGTTGCATCTTCTTGCCTCTTCTAGTTGTGCACGAAGCTGGTCTTCTGATCGCATCCAATAGTCTTTTTCCTTCTTGAATTGTGCCTTGTCTTTTTCGGATTGCCTATCTTGGCGTTCCTTGTTAGATCTGGCTTCTTCGTTTAATTGTTGGATCCTTTCTTTTGCTTTGCTCAATGCCCTTTCGTTTTCCGCAAGAATGGAATCATAATCTTGCATTCTTTCAAAGAGATTGGCGATGGTTTTTTGATCCTTCCAGCTCCTCTTTGGCGTTTCAGAAACTCTTTTCATTTTTTGGAATCGAGCATGAAGATTTTCATTCTCACAAGCTAGACTCTTTTTCTCGCCTTCGGCTTCTTGTGCTTGCAAATCTTTCTCCAAACTGAGGCTTCTTAGATTTTCTTTTAGGGCATGGATAGTTGCTTTGTACCCTTTTTCTTTTTCTCCCCAGATCAACCGCTCTTGGATTTTATCATTGAAGTTTTGAACATGGGGTCTTTTTGTTGGCCTTTTTAGCTCAGGTTCTGGTACATCATCCACGCGAGACCGTTTTTCGAACCACCTTGCATATCCAGGATTTATCTCACCCTTTGTAGCGTCTAGGACTTGAGTATCGCTTTTCAAGTATCGGCACCCATTCCACATCTGCTGAAGTAGAGCTTCGGGAATAGTGGCTTCTGGGTGTAATTCGATTACTTGCATACTCAAATCTTCATCATCAGGAACTATTTGATATCTCCCTAGTTGCCTTAGGACTCTTAGTGGTGCATACGGCTGAATGCTTCTCAATCCCAATAGTAGTAGATAACTATTTGAGGTTGACATATGTATTGCTTCTCTCATCGGGAGCCATCCCAGAGTCCATTCAATTTGATTTGCCGTTAAAGCCTTTAGATGAGATACCCATGCTTCTATCCCTTCTGGAGCTTGATAATTTTTTGTTCTTTCCTCATAGCTCTCAATGCAATTAGCTTTGTTTGACCCATACTGTATGATCTTGGGCTGTTGTTGGAGATGTTCAATCACCCACATTTGCAACAAAATTTTGCATCCTTCGAAGACTTTTGCTCCTGATTTGCATAAAGTCAAAGCCCGATAAATATCTGATAGAATGATGGGGACAAGGGTGTGATTTTCTTTAGTGGTGAGGATTTGCACAACTTTTGCGGTGCGAATATCAATTGTTCGCTCTTTATTTGGGAAGACCATGACTCCTAGAAAAGCCACCATGAAAGCAAATCGACGGTGCATCTGCCAAGTGTCTTTGTTTTGCTTATTAGTAAGGCCTTTCTCATGAATTTCGAACCCATCTGACTTTCCGAACCTTGAATACAAAAAGTTGAAAGAACAACATCCATTGATGACATTGCTTTTCCTGATTTGACTGCTGATGTTCAGAAGACCGAAGAATCGATGTACCGAAGGAGCCTTTGTGAATATCAAGCTTTGATTTCTTAAACTTCCGTCAAAACCAACATAGCCAGCTATCTCCTCTAATGTAGGAGTAAGCTCGAAGTCAGAGAAACGAAAAACATTGTGAACAGGATCCCAGAAAGTTACTAATGCCGTAATCAGATCATCCCGAGGCTCAACTTTCATAATGTCCGTGAGATTTCCCAAATGCTTGACGACCCATTTTTGACCGTCTTCGCCTAAATCATACCACCACATTTGAAGCTGACATAGAAATTCCTCCGTACTTGTGGATGAGGGGCTTTGTGTGGTGCTCATTTTGTATCTGAAATTTAATTTTAATAAAGTCAAAATTCATTTTGGGAAATTTATACTAAAAATTATTTTCGAATTTTTTATTTATTTATTAAATACCTTTATTTCAAAATTTAAAACTATATTTTTTTTTGAAATTTTTAAAACAACCCATTTTATTCCTTTCTTCTCACCATGATTTTATTTAAGCTGGTCAACAAGCATGTTTGAGGCAAATGAATGCACAAGTAACAAGTAGGATGCATCATGATGGTCTTTTTATTTTGGGTTCACCTGTCCTAGACAGACCCAACCCCTGTGTTGAGTCTCCAAGGCCAAATGCATATGATGCAAATATTCGTTCCTACTAGGGATCCGGTACATGGCTGAGTTATTCTAAGTGTAAAATCTTAGGTTGATTGTTCTAAACCTGGCTTACCCAAACGGACAGTTTGAGCCGAAGCGGGGGCAACGTACCGGGAGCACGAAAGTCTGCCCGGCCTAGTTACTTGTCCCAACTCCATCTTATTTGGTATGACTCTAACAGAAAGGTGGGTCACGCGCACGTGTACACCATAAATTCAGAAGACTCAGAAAGAAGGGGGTTTCGTAGCAGTTTGTATATATTCACAATTCAAATAATGTTAAAGCGCTTAAAAAGCAACATTTAGCATATTAGCATATAAACAGTTGAAAATCATATAATAAATAAAGCCAATTATTCCAATTATCTTAAGCTCGAATTCTTTAAACCCTGAACCAGTGGTTCTGGGTGACAACATCCAAGTCCCCAGCAGAGTCGCCAGAGCTGTCGCACCTCCTTTTTCCGCCCCCGCGAGGGTGCGTGGGAGTTTTCTCCAATTAAAGGACAGTCGAAACGGGATTTGTTTGTTTGTTTGTTTCAGAGTCGCCACTTGGGATTTTTAAGGCGTCCCAAGTCACCAATTTCAATCCCTGAATCGAGGAGAATATGACTCTGTTTATTATTCTGCGAACCAGAAATCCTGAGTAAGGAATTCTGTTAATCCGGAAGAAGGTGTTAGGCATTTCCGAATTCCGTGGTTCTAGCACGGTCGCTTAACTGTTTTTATTATTGGCTTAATTATCTTGATTTTATTAAATATATTGATGTTACATGATTTTACTACCGCTTATACTTATTGTGATTGAGGACCCTTCTTTGAATCGAATTACGCGTACGTATATTCGTGTTATAAATTTAAAAATGCGGAATTGTGTCACGCGTACGTGTACACGATAACTTTTGGTAATATATTTATTAAACAATCATTTTTTCGAAATTGTGTCGAATTAAGAATATTTGTTTTTCTTGAATAGTGAACCGTACATCTCGGGTTTTTATGAAATTGATTTAACGCCTTTGGAAAAATCCTTTTATTAAATATTCGCTCGAAATTGCGCGTACGCATAATCCGAATTTTTTGCTTTTAAAAATATAATCAGGGTACGCGAACGTATCCCTAATTGCGCAAAATATTTATAATGATATCAGGATTTTTCTACAAATTGTTTATTATATTATGAGAAATCTTCATTTAAGATACCCTTTAATTCTTGAAAAAGAATTCACAATTTATTGAATGTTGCCCGTTGATTATAATTTCCGAGTATTAATGTTCATCCCAAGACTATTCAAATTCTCGGTGAACGGATAAAAATTTGATTTTTAGCAAATACAACATATATATGTATGCCAAAGAATGAATTGTATATGAAACTAACAAATTCTATTTCTAATTACCATTGATATAAAGTGTTGCAATTGGTGCTTATACATCTCGTTTCATTCTCATATACTCGCTTTTAATCTAATAGGCCTAATTATTTGGTCAATTTGTTTTATGAAGGTAGATAGGCATCGAGTTTATAGGAAAGGAGTTATTATACAAGTTAATTCAATAAAATTACCTTACATGCAACCTAACTGTATGTCGTAAACATTCATAACGTTTTAACATCGTAACAAGCTATATCATATCACCTTTCACCAACGTTTATACACACATCTATTATCTTTATAAACATATACCATCAATACCATCTAAACCTTATTTAACAACAAGAGTTAGTAATGTAGTTTTCTTGATATTTCTACATTACTCTTTACTTAACTAACAACACCATAAAATTTAAATAATGGCCCACTTTATGCCATGTTTCCTACCTTGACAATCTTAATCACAACTATACTTTAATAAAAATTTAGAAAATTAACCTTGTTACAACACTTATACAGTCTTCAATAAAAGATATTTAACTTACAGTCATCCCATCAACATATACTGCTTATTTGATACAGAAACAAAACTGAGTTTTTAATTAAAGAACTCGAATGAATAAAGATATTATTACAATTCAATCTTCATTTATCCGTCATACTGAATCTCTTTCCAACATAGAATTTAAAAGAATATGTACCTGGAAATGGAGGTAGAAGAAGTAAGTTTCAGCAATTGCAGCAGTAACAAAAACAGCGAAATACCAGCATTCCCACAGATTTGAGCAATAATAAGATCCGAAGAAAACAGATGCACAGTACAGTTATTTTTTTAAAAAAAAATACTTCAGATGTTAACTGAATCAGTGGAACCAAGTAAGGTTGAACAGATTCAACAAAAGAACAATATTTCAGATTTCAATTTCTTTTCAGTTTCAAATTCCCATTTTTCTGATTTTTCTGTTTCTGCTGCTGTATATCTGTGTGTGTGTGTGACTGTTCTCTTTGTTCCTTTTCTATTTCTTCTTCCTCTCCTAAAATCTCTCAAACTCTCTTCAAGTTTTCTGAAAAAAACTCTCTTCAAGTCCCCCTCTCAAAAACTGCTCTCAATTCTAAAAAAAAAAAAAAACTGCCCCCTATCTGTCTGTCCAGCTCCTGTATTTATACAGGGCTGGCTGCACCCTTTTAATGCTGGATGGACCCTTTATCCCTTTAAAAATCAGAAAGTTTTTCCATTAAAACTACTTTTGAATACTTTAAATCTTATTGAGTGCCATTATCCTGATTTTCAGCAGCCCATTATCCCTTGTTTCCCATTAGTATCTTAAACTATAGCCACTAACATTACATTATAATACACTAGCACTAACACCCTGTTTTTACTGTTTCATTCCCAGAAATGCCCCTGAAATCCTGATGTTATTACTGAAAAATCAGAACCTACTGCAAAACAGATTCTAAAATCTGTATAAACTTAATTATCTTTCTGATTTACAGCTATAACCAATCCTATTAACCTCCTAACACAATTGTATTTGACCAACTTTTGTAAACTTGAATTCAAACTTGACATTACAACAATATTATACTGAATTCAGAACTAACATCATAACAACATATTACTGAAATTATCATAACAATTCAGACTGGACTTAACATTGAACCAAAATCAAACACACACAGGGTCATGGTCAATATACTGACAATGCCATGTTCAGAAAACAATACATACACATCATACATTTGAATTTACTGGTTTATTAAACAAGAACTAACTGATTAACAATAACTAATTAACTGGTTATAGTAAAATAATCTATTCAAGACAGGCTGTCTCAGTCAACATTTTCAGAAGCAAGATTCACAATACAACTAATCGACGAACTTAATCGAGTCGATTACACACATTGTAATTAATCACAACCAACAGGAAGAATTCACATTCGGATCAAGTAGATAGGTAGGAAACAGAAATGACAGAATTAATCATAACAAAAATATAAAAAATTAACAAGCTATTAATACAGATAACAATACACGTAGAATACACAAAAGAAAAATAGGAAAAATATCTCTGAATCTTCAAACTTCATACGGACTCAAACTCAATTTGGATTCGGACTTTGTTTGAAATCAAACAGACTTTATTCGAAGTATTCTCAGTTGAGAATACCTCGATTAAAGTCTCTTAGACCTCAATCCTTTACTCTAATCGGAAAAATTCCAAGATTGGAAATTTTTTTAGGGTTTTAGGTTCTTGGATCTTAAATCCGAACATTTCCGGGCAGATTCGAAGGGAACCAAACATGATACAAGGGTGAGGGTAGCCTAGGGATCATTTGGTGTTAGTTTGAAACGGATCTGAGTTTGTTCTTGTTTGGTCCGAATCTTCAAAAGAAGATTCGAGAAGTTCAGAACTGATTCGAGCCAAACTAACTTCAAATCCATAACAAGGCATGCTAGGGGGTACTATGGTGTTAACTAGGGGTTGTTTGGTTTAGATCTAAACTCGGCTCGAATCTTCAAATGAAGATTCGAGAACCTTCAGGAAGATTCGAGCCCAACGGATAACATATTTGGATAGAGGAGGTTCAGGGGGTTCTAGGGTGTTATTCTGGTGACCGGCGGCGTTGATGCCGCCGGGTTTCAGGCGGTGGGGAATAGGGGCGGCTAGGGTTAAGGGGGGGTCTGAGGAAGGTGACGATGAACAGTAGAGAGGGGGGGGTTTAGTTAGGGTGGCCGGGGTAGGGGTCTGGAACATATATAGGGGAGGGGTGGATTGATCTTGACCGTTAGATCAATCAGAATGAGCGGCCCGGATTTATTCACTTAACCAAATGGTGTCGTTTGGTTTTAGTTGGGGAAAGGGTCAGCCCGGGGTTGAAATGGATCGGGTTTGAGTGAGTATTTTAAGACCGTGAGATCAAAATGAATGAACGGTTCAGATCTAGTTGCCCTAAACGTCGTCGTTTTGTTTATGCACGGGCTGAACTGGACCGTTTGATTGCAATGAATCAACGGCTCTGATTGGAAATACCTCATGCGACGTCGTTTAATCTGGTTTGAATTGGACCGGACAAGGGATGTTGGATTGGGCTGTGGGGGGGATAAATTGATTTGGGCCTGGATTTTAATCCAGGTCCACATTTTTACAACTTGTACATATTTTTTATTTTCTGATTTTATTAATTAATAAAATCCTAATCAAAAATAAAAACAAAAATTATCATTACAATAATATTAACTATAAAATAATTTTAACTTCACAAAAATATATTAATTACTCTATAACAATTATTTAACACATAGACAAAACATCAATCACATAGTGGAATATTTAGAACAATTGCATATTTTTTGTGATTTTATTTAAATTATCTTTTAAATGCATAATTAAATCCTATATGTATGCAACATGTATTTTATTTTATTTTCATTTTATTATGACAAAGTAAACATTTACGGACATAACACAAATATTTAACACCACGCAAATTCAAAAATTACACAGTAAAAGAAATTTATTTTATTTTTTGATTTATTTTGGAGTAGTTTTCGTTAAGGCAAAAATCACGTGCTCACAACCCCCACCGGACTCGACTATTTAACATCAACAATTAGCATGAAGCATTTAGTTCTCCAAGTAAATGCACAGAACGTGACGATGTCCGTTTGGGTTTAGAGAAACCTAGTGGACTTTGGACAAGGCTATTTTAAAAGATCATTATGTGGATAACATAACTGACCCGACTAGGTTTGACCATGATGCATGCATAATTTAAACAGAGTAAGGTTTCTATGGGGTTTTAGACTGGTACCCTTGAGCGGACAACTCAAGGGGGAAGGCCCGGAACTGTCTACTGCATCGCTGATCGACTAGTTTTATCGCAAATACGCCTTTCTGAATATAGGGGGTAATGATATAGGAAGAGCACAACTACTCATCAAGCGTTTCTATAGTATTGTTTGGCAGAGTGGAGTATGATGTTGAGCATGATTGTGCAATAATTAAAAGCATGTTGACATGTATTTGCATGTTAAGAAAGTGATAAATACAGCAGTTTCATAAATTTAAAGCAGTTATAAAGGAAGGAAACAAGAAAAGATATGTCAGTTTCACTTTTGAAGAAGAAATTAAATGCTTAAATAAATAAATAATCGCACATATGGAGGTACAAATTCACAAGAACAATCTGAAATGGTAAAAGACTAAAATCCCCAACAAAGTCGCCATGCTGTCGTGCCTCCTTTTTCCCTCTGCGGAGAGGAGTCCGGTTTTTGACATTCATGGAGGTGTGATGACTCATTTCCTTTTTGGGAATTGGGTATTGCATTTTTGAAGAGTCGCCACCTAACGATTTTAAGGTGTGTTAGGGCACTTATAGGGTTTATTTCAAACTATGTTTGATAACCAGAGATAGGGTAAGAGATTGAAATTATCCTAAGGGGAAGGTGTTAGGCACCCCTCAGGATCCACTAGTGTGGTTCCCAGCCAGACGGTTTTTTGAATTTGTGCAATTAGCAGGTAGGGCTCAAATAATAGGGGATTTAAGTACACAAGTGTTTGAAAAAATAATTAATAAAAAGCAAGGTTTTGAAAAGAGTTATAATCTAAGCATGCTTATGATTATAAAGGGGGTGTCCTAGGTTTGTTTGTAATATGGATTACATCAATGCAATACCCGATATGACACTCCTCAAAAGAGGGGATACACATGATATTAGTGCACCAGTCATCATATCCATATCTACCCTTTCCCGCCTCGTGAAGGTAATTAGAGCGAGGGTTGGTCTCGACTCTTATTGAATGTTGTTATCCGTCCCTTCCTATTAGTCCCGGAGGAAATTAGGACTCTTATTCGTATAAGAAGGAGGTTCTAGGCAGATCCTCAGGTTTAAAGGCGAAATACTAAAGTGACATACAAAAACATACAAGACCGTATTTAGAGGGAAAACATATAAGCAAGTAGAAGGCTCAGTTATACCTCCACAGATAATGTACATTGAAATCATGACTTATACATAGTTAAGGTCTAAATTCAAAATCCTAAAGCGAGGTGTTTAAGTGGTAACATCAGAACTAGATTTATTACATGACTCAGAAAAGAAGCCCGAATCAAGTTTGCCTACTGATTTTGACAGTTGACAATTAAACAAAGGCGATTCCAGTTTTATTTAAGTTATTACATAAGGCTAGCCTAGGCGCAAAGTGAGATGCAGCAGTTGTTCCAAGTCATTAAGACAGTTTGGAGATTATTTTTATTACCTAAAACATTTTGTTCTAGTTGTAGAGATTGTTGCCGATTTTATTCAGAAAAACATCACAATGTGAAAAGCATTACTTACTACCTTTTCATGAATCATTAGTTAACTAGGTTCTTAGACAAAAATGCAAACAGGATCCTAGAACATGGTATCTAGTATGCACATGTGAATTGCAAGATTGTTGAAAACAGAATCCCTAAGGCATAATTTCTAAATGTACACAAGAGTTGCAGAATTTTTGAAATAACAACTTTTTATACCAGTGTTGTTATTGCCCTAGGAGAAGGATTTCTAAGTGATAGACATAAAGCATGGACTAATGAATGAAGTGCTGAAGCAAGAAAACATAGATCCTAAGAACATGGTTTTCTAATGCAGGTATGAATTCTAAATTTGGTTTCTATTGCACAATTAGGAATATAAACCTAATAACATGTTTTCTACCCTTTAACAACTACATCATGCATATTTTCCCATCCCTTTTCACTAGCCACCCCAATACTTGTTTACAAAATATTACAGACCATGTGATAGAATTACATAAGAAAGAAAAAATAAGAAGTTACAACTATAGGAAACCTGATTCTGACTTCCTCTCTGAGTTATGTAACAAACCACCTCAAGTGACAATATTATTCCCAAGCCTTTATTATATCTGAGTGTGTCAGAGTTCCCTAAGGACCTCAAGGGATCTCGGGCAGTGCTCACACCCAGATTCCATAACCAAGAGAGTGAGTGCAGTGTGGAAGGGCCAACTCTTATGTGTCCAGGTTCAGAGGGAGCTCAAGAGTCCCAAAGCAAGGCTCACACAAAATGGGGCATAACCAAGTATTCTAAGAGTACATGTGAGAATGCTTGACATGGATCTAAGAGTGAACTGAGTTGGAAAACAGTTTTGGAAAATGATTGGCTTGAAGTAAATTTGCAACAACAACAGAAGAGTTGCTTAGGGGAAAATAGTTTTGAAAAGGGGTAGGGAATCAATACATGCAGAATAGGTCCACAGTACAACTTTAGCAGTTACAAATAGGGAAATAGAGGGGTTGGGGACATAGAGGACCCAAATCAAAAACACATAATTAGTCATGAATCAATTACATTAGGGGACATGCTAGTTGAGGGACATAAACAGGAACAAATAAACATGCTAATCACATTTTGGAACAAAGAAGGGCAGAATTTTAAGCATGCTGAGTAAAGCAGTGAACAAAAGGTGCAATTTAACAGCATGAGCCATTAAGTTAGTGTAGAAAGGAACAAAGATTGACAAACAAAGGAACGCATAGAGTTGAGTGTCAGAATTTAAATTGAGAATATACCAGTTGAAGGAGAAAAGTGCAGAAAAAGTAAAGCAATGAGAGTTCCACAGTCTAGCCTTGGCTTTCAGCCAACTAGACAAGGCAATAGCACAAGTAGTAGAGAAAGAAAGAGAGTTTGAATGTGTAGGTGTGTATTTTTGAACTCAATTATTCGTGTCTTTAGAGAAGAGAGGGTAGGGTATTTATAGCTTTGAAAATGAGTAGAAAATAAGTAAAGGTTTAACACAAATATGGAAATAATCACAATTAGAATTCCACTAATACAAGTACTTCCCTTTAATAAAGGAATTACTACTTAACGGATACCAACAGGGAGAATTACGGAAAGAAAATCAATTTGAGGAGGATTGATTTCTGATCATATAAGGGATAGTAAGAATATAGAATATACAATTGAGTCTAGGTATAGAATATACTTAATTGAGGAAAGGATTCAACAGGGGTGAAACAGTACAACAAATAAAGGAAGGGAATCAATCAATTTAAACAAATGAGTAAAATTAAGGGTTTATAAGAAAACCTTGCAATCAAACCGTAACTTAAGGAAATCAAGATCAATCATGAAGGAGTCATGATTCTGCACTTCGACATATAAATAGAAAAGAATGAACAAGCATATCAGACATGCAGGGTCAAACAAAAAGAAGCAAACTGGATGAACACAATCACACAAAGGTGACATGAGCAGGTCTAACACATAGTAACATGTAAAGAAGATCTTTTTAAAGACTCTCAGTAACAACTGAGGAAAACCTTTAAGACATGATGGGTTTAACAAAGTCGAGTTAAAAATGGTAAGAACTCAATATCAGTGAACAAAGAAAAGTTTCTAAACCCAAAGAACTCAATCGAAACAAACAAACAAAGACAGTTCCAGAACCCCGGATAAACCAAAGATACTTAGGGTTTTCAACACAATGAACCAGGTAGAAGAAGAACATAAACAAACCGTTTAAATATAGTAAAATCATAAGAGAACATTGAAAATCGGAGAAGAAGTCTTTTTAAAAAAGAGGTTAAGAAAACCCTAATCGTTGAAGACGAAGAGTCACTTTGAAAGAAATCGAAAAGCTTTTTTGAGAAAAACACCAAAAGATTCATAACATGCACAGATCTAAGATAGATCTTAAAGAAAATCGGAAAGCTCTTAAAACTAGGGTTTCAGAGAACCTAGAGAAAGTGAGAAAAACTTTGAAAAGTTACCGATCTAATCGAAAAATCCATGGATGTGACTTGAACGGCCATGGATGGCCGGGAAAAGACCATGGATAGAAGTTGAGAAAAGTTTGGAATAGATCTCTTCGAGATATTTCCATGAAATGACGAAAACAGGCAACCAAGAGACATAGTAAACTGGTACACATCTCAAACAGCCATGGGAGTCCATGGATTGAGTGAGAATCGAAGGGGATTAGGGTTAATTTGGGTGACGGCGGCTAGGGTTGGATGAGGTTGTATAGAGAATTGGAGAGGAAGGGGATTCAAGGGCGGCGGGTTGGTGGAAATAAATTAGGTTAAGGGGGACGTTTGAGTTTATTTTAGGCACGTGGAATGGTGGCCATTGATCTGAATGATCAACAACCCGGATTAGATAGGGTAGGTGTGGATTCGGGTTTGGGTTGGTGTATATAAGGGATAGGGTCGGGTTTGATTAGAAATTGGGCCGGGGAATTGGGTTTTGATTTGGGCTAGATTTGAAAGCCAATTTGGCCAAAATTTAAATAGCCATTTTTTCCCTTTTAAATTTATAAAAAATAGTAAATGGTTTATGAAAATTAATTTAAAAGGCCAAAATAATTTATAACACATAAATAATAATTTAAAAATACAGGATCAAATTTTATGTGTATAAAAATAATTAAACCTTAAAAGGGCTAATATTGCAATTATGTGCAATTCATCCTAAAAAATACCAAATGAAATTGCAAAAAAAATATGTAAAAATTAATTTAGCCATATTTTGGAATAAATATAAAAATCAAATAGAAGAATTATCAAAAATAATAATTTTGGAAATAATTATTGGGATTTTATGGATAAAAAAAGGGGAAATAAATCAATTTAAAACTTTAAAAATATGGAAAAATAATAAAACCCTTTGACATGATTATATATGCATACATATGCTATTTTGAAGGTATTTTGCATATTGAAAATATATAGGAAAAAATTGGGTATCAACACAAATGATAACCATATCAATCACTACACGTTGTACCAAAACATGACTTCATAACTTTGCTGAATTTACACCTTGCACCACTTTACTCACAGGACCACAATAACATTCTTTGATCAAATTAGCCAAAATTCCACGAATATGATGCTCCCAATGCACCTCATGATATATATAAGTCTTGTTCCAACTCTCCCAATACCGCAACGACGGAAGAGACGTGAATAATTCATAACCAACTGCCGAGCCAACAAACCGTTGAGTCTATACTCCTGACAAGAATCATCACCTCATTCTGAACCAAATAATGGTCTTTGCTCCTTAATATACTTCATATAATCATATTGCACGGATCCTAAATCCAATGATCTCGTCTCACCCAGTACGAACTGCTCGGGGAATAAGCCACCCCGGGCATGATCAAAAGTCTCTTGTGATGCCACCATGTGCCAATAGGCTACCAACTAGAACGTAATACAAAAGGGAGACAAACTCTGGAAGGGACTACTCAACTCATGTACTAATATGAACTTTCCTAAGAAATGGGAAATAAGACACACAAAATAGGATATAGAAAGTTGTATTCAACACCACACTGTTGCGGCGTGCAACCCGATCCAAACAACATACCCATGGCGGCGTGCCACCCGATCCACACATAAAATTCATATAAAGAGATGCACACCGAGCTAAATTGCTCATTACAACAAGATACCAAACATCGGTCACAAGACGCTAATTGCATAATACCATATCTAGGGAGACATATAGCGCCATAAGCTAACAAACTCAAGCACAACTAAGGTACGATATATGTTCTGAAACTAAAGAGCCATCCTGCTCACATAACACAATCGATACGTGGAACCTCAACACATAAGAAAACTATCCAGCCGTTCAGAACTCACATGGCACAATATATCATTACATGAATTACCCGACGATGAAATATCATCCAACATCCGAATACTCCTCCATAAGGAGCGCTATACTGAAATGAACACATCCGGCCTGATATAGAGCCCATATTCATACTTAAATCTATTCACAGACCTCAAGCCGATTCTGACCGCACCGAACTAGGTCCATAATCTTTCTTGGGTCCATAATAACCCCTTTTTCCCATAACACACAAGAACAACCATCATAACAGGAGTAATGCTCCACAGTCCACAACCCAATACCGAGTGCCCTCCAAGCATAAATTCTTAAATTAATGATATCACCACAATCTTCATACTTGGTTTAATTCTTCAATCAATCATGTGACTACATGCCACACTTATTCAACCCTCCCGTGGGGCACACTCCCACAACCTTCCGTAACAGATAATAGGTTTGTACATCTAAACGACCGGCCACACTAATGCTGAAAAGAGATCAAGAATCCTTAACCAGTATCTCTAGTGACATTGAAGACAATGCTAGCTACTCTAAACATTAAAATCCATTTCCTGCTCATCCGAGCTCGTGACATCCTTGTCAACACCGAACCGCAGCCCTGATCCTCACTTTCAAATTCCATACCACTCAATGCACCCAGTTTGCCAATATGCGATATCACAGGATCTTCATCATAACTCCTGAACCACTAATATGGTAAACACTTCCTCACATGAAAGCTTTTTACTTAACTCAATATAAGAGGACCATAGATACACGCGAGTAACTTCTTATAACCATAGAATATTCAAATCCTCAAGTAGTGGTATAAACCGCCATAACCCTTCTGGGATCCGCCTACACATAACAAGCCATAATACTTGAATACTTCCAAATATAATCAATTACGGCGGCCGTCGAGCCTCACGCGCACCACCACCACTATAACAGTTTAACCATGGCAGACCAATCTAACTTCCTCTAATTCATTCTTAACTTGCCTTAGGGATAATATTAGTTCCATTCCTTATATCACCAATCTAAATCTGCACTCATATTGAGTGACCCCATTCCATGAGACCACATTGTCTCCAAACCCATCAATCGCTTCATACCCTCCTTGCACGCACATATTCGCATCTCAATTGGTACCTCTATTCTGATAATTCCTCTATGAATCCGAAGTCATTCCCTCTCATTTCTCTAAATGTTACACTGCAAGCCGAAGATATCATAGAATGTTCCAAGCCTCCTTTCATAATCTGCTGCAAAAGCTCGATTCTTAACCATACTTATGAGCTCAAAATTATTAGGCACCACACTTTAACTTTTGAATCCAGCAGGACCATTGCTAAGAGCCACCCGCTCTAACTTGGTCCCGAATATGATCAACTCCATGAATCGTCTAGAATATGAACACCCTCTTGACGAAGCACACGGCCAAATCACTTTTCTTGAAACCTGCATCTATACAAGGCATAAATCCTGAGTCCTTCCCCAAGCCTGAACATAAGTCAATAAGGCCAATTGTAGCACACCTTTAATATTTCCTTTGCTCAAATTACCACTTATGTTTCTCTTCCCTTAGCTAAAATAACTCGTCATGATACCGATAGCCAGAAACCTCACAAGTAGATAACCATGCAACCCAAGCGTAGGTGGTGGGACTCTCCCACTTAGCTTGAAGCTACTATTACACAACTCTGGAGCCTACCAAGATTCTTTCTTCAGTGTTGACATGACCTTACATAACCTACCCTCCAAATTCCTCGAAATCCTTCGTAAAAGCTTCGCCAACCACGCGACCACTAACATGCTCACAGGAGGTAACCCACCTGGTGAAATTACATACCGACATCTTCCAACGTTGCTGCACGAGGTACAATCACTATGACATCAATAACTAATCCTGAGCTCGTGCTCATTTACCAACTGTGCTAGTCCGTTCACTTCTTATGGACTGTTTACCGTGAAAATGGTAACAACAATTAAATTTATAAATGGGACTCTAAAAATACATGATCTATTTTTATGATAGTTGTTAGAGTAGTTGATGCTAGGCGTATGAAGTTTAATGATGAAATACAAGTTCAAACGAGGCAGTGATAGAACCGAGGGACTTGCTACCCGGGCTTCGGACTGGTCGATGAAAGACCCCGGGGTCGATATTTGGCTCGACCTCAAGTTATCGGGAGTGACCGAGAAAGGGTTAATAGTTACGATATGATTAAAGAAGGCTCTTTATGGCCAATACCAAGCGATAAATGAAGAACAAGTATGAAAGCGATAAATGGAAAGAGTAGCCTCGAGCAAATGAATTAGAGAGAAAAGAGAGAGATATTATTGATCTTGTTTTAGTGGATAGAGCAATAACAGCCGCTTACAAAGTGGTGTGAATTTCATTTATATAGGAGGGGAATCCGGTTATAGTACAACATACATTAATTATAAAAGCACGGAGATGGGACGGCTAGATGTGATGCCTCAGCACAGGCTCTAGGTAGGCCGACTCTATCAGTCATAGCTACGTGCCTTGGAAATTCCCCTTTTTGCTCTAGCCTCGATCTTCATCTTCTTTGAGTCGGGCCTCGAGGGAGGGGACTCGGTCGCAACTCCACATCCTCGGGGTCTCGAGATATTCTTCCGAAGTGACTTAATAGTAAGAAATTAGGCCCTCTAATTTCGCCGCATACAGATAGTCTCCGCATTTCCTAGAACGAAGCGATGGGAAATAATTATGACACCTGACTCCTTGAGCTTCTCGCGGCGACATCATACCGATGATGCAACTTATGGCGCGAGTTTTTGCGACAACCGGGATATCCCATGGACTTGTGTTTTTTACATCATTCAATGCATTGTCAATTCCCATTATCCAAGGTAAAGGTACCACCGTTGATTTGGTTCTTCAAGAATGCAGTAATTAAGTTCGTCGGTCAGTCTTCCAAATCCTCAATAACTGTGTCATTACCCCCTATAAATGGGGGTGTTCTAGCATTGTTTTCTTATCCGAGTACCTTCATCTGCTCATTCTCCCATTTCTCCTTACCATCTTTCTCTATCTTTGAACATCATGTTTGGTGTTTGTGGCCTCAAGGCCGTTTGGCAGAGCTCCCATAGGCTGTGTTGTGGCCTCTTGCCGGAGCTTCCCCTTGTCGAGCACGGTTATGTCGTTTTGTCGCTACGGTGGTTGCTATTACGTCTGTTGTCGCTACCCTTATTTGCTCGAGATGATGACATGCGGGGGTCAACTTTTTTTGCTCGTAATAAGCTCTTCGGATTATACACCACTGCTCACCTTCATTCCCCGGCTCGACGTGGTGCTCTGCCCTGAGCTGGTAGCTTGCACGGCTAAATGTTCCAAGAACTGGATTCTAAGTAGTTGTGCAAGCAAGGACGAGGCTCACCCGGTCCGCTGTCTCTCCGAGGTTCTCTTGGACAGTGAGGGTCATCGATCTTCGGCAGGCTATGGCATTTTTTCATCCGCCCTGCTTCTCATCCTATCCTTTGGGGATATCAGTGTGGATGGTCGGGATAAGGCTTCTGAGGATGCATGCCCAGAGGCGCTTGTTGTAGGGGGTGGACCTTCGAGAGTAGATCAGGCTCTAGGCTTTTACCATGTGTGTGCATCCTTTTATTTCTTCCTTTCTGCGTAATAACCCCTTGCGGGATTTTGTAATTGTATGTAAGGACCCTTCGAGGGCTGTTGTAGCATATATTTACCAAATATGAAGATGTTTCCTTTAATTTTGCTTTTGATTGTTGTCGTGTTCTTGTATACTCTTGAGCGTTCTCAGAGATTTTAAATGTATGCCTCTATTGTCGATTGTCAATATTTTTTCCGGCCTTTGGTCGACAGAAATGGCTCCTTTTCGAGCTCAACATTGTTCCCAAAATCAAGCACGAAGTGGTCCGGTAAACTTGTATCATCGGGGCCCTCGAGCCCTTTGGAGCTAGAGCACCAAAGCGAAAGTCGACTTCAGGCTCTTAGTGCTTTTACTTTGAGCTTGGCGTAGATAACCTTTTAAGGTGTTGTAGGCGGGCTTCTGAAGAAGGGATTATTCGTATTTAGGCAATTTTATGCAGTCGAGCCCTCGTAATCAGGTTTCAAAGTGCCTATTTTTTCTTCTCGAGGGAAAACTTCGAGGTCGGATACCACCTCAAAATTGGAGACAACGTTGTTGACCCTTTGTGACCTAACTTCTTTTTGACGGAGACTCTGGGGTCGGGCACCACCTCGGTAACCATTTCGAGGTTTTTGGCCTCTCGGGGCTTATCCTGGGTAGGCAAATTGTTGTTGTATCTCGCATATACATGGGGTGGCTCTTGCTTCTTTGGAAGATCACATTATTTTAAATAGCCATCCTTCCTCCTTGGCATCGAGTCCTTCGTTACATCAAGCGCAAAAAGTGTTGGTGTACGTCCTTGCTTTAGTTTGCCAATTCTACCATAGTTATGACTGCTACTTCAGGACCTGCCTGGCAGGGAAGGGAGAGTTCTACTCCCAGTGCTCAAGATCCGCGGGAGTTTACTCTGAAGACTATGTCTTCGATAAGAGAGGAACATCTGTGGATGGTGAAGCAAGAGTACGGATGGGGCGAGGAGGTAGCGTTGCAGGCGATTTCCCTAGACGAGGGTATTACGGAGCCCGCTGATGGATTCCTGAACGTATACTTGTATCCTTTCGCACTAGGCCCTCTTGATAGGGTCGTGCTCGACTTCTGCTTGAAGTATCGGGTTACTTTGGTGCAGATACATCCGTCATTTTGGCGAGTAGTGCTGATGATGAGATTCTTTGCAGAGAAGGCTGGGCTTGAATTCACTCTTAGTCACCTCGTCAGGCTATACCGACCTTTTTATCATCGAGGCCTGCTAACTTTGCGGTGTCGCTCGTTCACGCCCTTTGTTGTTGATGATGAGGAAGATGGGGATCGAGAGTGGGTCAGTCGATTTGTCCGATTCCGGACAACTGACATTATCCCTGTAGAGCTCATGCCATTTCCCAAGGGATGGAATTACGAGTGTGAGTGGAGTGTCTCGTACTTTCTTAGTTTTGGTTGTAGTGAGGACCAGTTAAATAATTGTGTTTCCTTCTTTTCTGCAACAACTTCGTGGGCACCAGGCGAAGTTCCCGATTTGCCCGACTAGGTTCGGAGGTTGGCGACCCATTCGACTTGCGAGGAGCGCAGGTGGCGAGTTGTGTCCTGGGGTAGATGGCAGGCAAAATACCAAGGTATGTGCGTGCGCTGCTTTTACCTTGGCCTTCGTATATTTGAGATAACATTTTCTTCTTTCTTTTGTACTAGCTTTGCCGTCGTAGGTATAGGAAGGTCCTCAGGGGCGAGGATATGCTCCTCCGGAGAGGTGGAGAAGTTGTCAGCTTCCGAGCCAAGGGATGATGGCGATAAACGGGATATGCACTCGCAGTGCGATGGAGCTTTTAGCGGGCTAAACAGGTCTGTGTCTTCAAGGAGAAAACATCGCCCGAGCCTGCTATTCCTGAAGTCTCTAATTCCGGAGTGGTGGTTCCTCCGAGTGATCATGCTTCGACCGCGGTTGGTTCTTCCAGGGCCGAGGGGGCTGGACCAACAGGAGTGTTCTCGGACTTCGAGGAAGTCCGCCGGCTTCACTTTGCGGTGAGTTTTGGCACAGTCTTTCCGCGTCTCGTGTCTTCCCTTCCTTATCAAAATTTTCTTCTGTAGGCTTTTGATAGGCTCAGATCTGAGTTGCTCCATCATGGGGCTAGGCTTCAGAAAGCCCTGGATGAGAGTAGGTCCCTTAGGCTCCTCTGCGAGAAGAAGGAGGTTGAGTTGATGCACTAGCGATATGAGGCATTCCGGAGCTCGAATTACGAGAGCTATTTGATGGAACAAGTACCCTATTGTAGTACGTGTTTTGCCTTTTTAACCCTTAAGGTTAATCTTTTTTGCCTATATCAGTTGAAGAAAAAGACGGAGGATCTGAAGTACTTTCGGGGTGAAGCCGTCCGAGTTGGGAATGATTGTGATGAACTAATAGCTCAGGTGTAGGCTCAAGCTTCAGAGGAGGAGGGTGCCTTGGTTAAAATTCCTTACTTCGAGGCCCAACTCTATTTGGCTCGTGACAACGCTTTAGTTTAAGCGGATATGATCACGAAGCTCGAGTTTGATCTCTATCAGGGCCAAAATAATTGATGCTCGGGCTGAAGCAGCATTCAGTCGGACCAAGGCTGATCAGGAGATGGCGATTCATTTGAAGGATTCTACTGATGCCCAAGCCGATTTGAAGCGGGCCCTCGATCGTGAAAAGAGATTTGAGGAATATGTTCATTGTAAATCCCGAAGAGAGGTGCTTGAAGAGATCGACGCCAGGGGTTTTGTTCTCTTGGAAGAGTTGGCTCGAGCGAGGGCGGATGAGCGTGATGCTCGGTCACTTCTTGCCAAAGCCACAGAGAGTGAAGATGGGTCTAGTAGGCTGTAGCCTTCTGGAGCGGAGCGTAGATTTTGCCATTTTGTATTTGATAATCGCAGAGCATCTTTATAGATGGATAACGTACCTTTTGCTTATGTAAAAAAGAAAACTTGAAGCTTTATCTCTTTTGAATCCCTTTCTGCATTGCTTTTGACTAGGAGGGCTGGTTTCGGAGTTTGGTGATAACCCTTAGATTCGTAATACGACTCTGGGGCTCATCATGCTGGCCCGGATGCTCTTTCATGCTTGGTTAAATGCAGTTTTTAACGCAAGCTGGTGTGCGAGCTCTTATGCATTGCCCAGTTGTTTTGGGTTTAGTCTCCGGGTCAAGTTTTGACTTGAGCTTAATTGACCCTCAGGTTTTTTGTGTCTGCATGGGCGGATGACGATGGCACTTACACCTCGGGTCAAAGCGACCTTTTAAGTATGTGGCCCTGAGGCTCGGGAAGCTGGCGACGATGGCTCTTACGTTGTGCCCTTAGGCATGTATAGTTAACTATTTTGGATCCGGTCTCCGAATCAGGTTACGACTCGAGCTAATTTTTATCCTCAAGTTTTCAATTTTTTAAGCTGGCGATAGTGGCTCTTATGATTTAGGTCGTTGAGACCTTTTAGTGTATGGCCTTGAGGATCGTTTGGTTGGCGATAATGGCTCTTACGCTTTTGCCCGTGGGCACATGTAGGCTTTGTTTTACTCAAGTTAAGGACTTTTTGAAATAATTTTGCCTGACCCGTCATCGGTTCGGGTAGAACCTCAATTTCAAGTCGTTAGCGGCGATGTTTGAACACCTCGAAATGTTTAGCTCATAGGCTGAGTAGCTCGAAGCCTTGTGATTTGGAGCTAACATGGTTGAAGCTCGTTTGCCTATTGAGGGTAGCATGTTTTAACCGATTCTTTTCGAAGTAGATTCAAAGTGATGGCCTGTGATTTTGTTAGCGACGATCGGGCGTCCCCGAGTCGCGTTAATTTGGCTGGTGCAGCCGTTTTGACCATAGTCATATGTGTTTGGCCGAAGCCATTTTTGATCCTGAGTGATAGTTGAGGCATCTACATCGAGGGTATTCCTTTTCGGGTGTCTTGCAAATGCGACGTATAGCCTAAACTTCAGGATTGAGTTTTATGCCTCTAGTAAGGTCTTACGAAAATTTTCATGCCTGTTGAGGTCTTATAGTTTTTTCATGCCTGTTGAGGTCTTAAAGTTTTTTCATGCCTATTGAGGTCTTACAGTTTTTATTGCTGCATAAAATAGATCAGGCTAGACCAAGTCTACCCACTCGGGGTCTTACAACCTCGGGTTTCTAGTGAATGATGATTGGCGATAGTCTCTGAGTCATCGAGTTTTCATAGGCTCGAAGGTCGTTACTCGTGAGCTCAGAATTGCCTCGTTGAGGCCTTATGAGCACGAAGTTCTGATCCTGAGGTCGTGCGGGTGCCAAATTGTTGACGTTAAGTCTTTAAGTATTTCGGGACGTACTCGATGGGGGCAATCCTTGCCATAAGCATTCCAAATTTTTCTTTTTGGAGTACGAGATGCTGAAAGATATTCTTTGATTGCTTGGCATAAATACACGTTGTTTCGTTGCCGTGAGCTCGGCCTGCGCGGGCATGGCTCCTTTGACCGTTTGGCCCGGTACATGATTTCCTATTGGAACTTAGTCTGTCATTCCCCAGCCCTTCCGAGCGGATGGCGCCTTCAAGGGGGTGCCCTCCATCGTTCAGGGTTGATTGCAAAAGAAGCCCTACGAGCTTGCCGAATCCTCCTTAGGAGGCACGTCGTTCCGCTAAGAACCTTGCTAACAAGACCCTCTTTGGGGCGGAAGTTCGGCCGAGGGGAAAGAGTGTGACGGGTGCCGCTAAGGCCTTGGGATATTCGGGCAGAGGTAACACTTCCGAACGCCCTAGATGGGTGTCTACATACAGGTTAGCGTAAAATAAACGAAGGAAGGAGGTAGTTTTACCTTAATGCGGGATGCGCAAGCGATGTTCAGATGTCCGATATGTCCCTGCTATTTTATATCGAGGGCTCTAGTACAACCCATCCGCTGTGTTTAATTGGGCTCAGCCGAAGATATGGTTCGCTTACCCTTTGACTCTTTCGAGAGTGGAGATATTGGTACCAGCAATACGCTATGTGAAGCGAACTTTCCTCTTGTCGTGTTTGCTTTCTGCCGATGGTTTTAATTCCATCCCTTGCATGGAATTTCATCCTTTTGGTGAAGGGGGCGGTACTGCCTTCATTCGGTGCATCCACGATTGTCTGAATAAGGCGTCCATGCCTTGCGCCTCCTTTGATGATACAGAACTTGTCGTTCCGGTCTGGGCCAGCCATTCTGAACTAAGAGAATGGTTTTTCTCCTTGTCATTACGATTGCCGTTTTGAATCCACCAAAAATTCGAGAGGCGGGCTTGATTTGGCCCGGCAGTTCGAGCTTCCCTATCATCCTCAGCCCGACAGCTGAGCACATGTTTTATTTGAAATGGATCGAATGAGGAAGAAGGCTACCAATACGTCAGTGTGAGGCCGAGAAAAAGGTCTCGGTGTCCTCTTTGCTGAATTTGAGGGCATCCTTAGGAATATATCCCCAGACCCACTTTTCTCTAGTGACGAGCATTTTTACTCTCATTTTTATGAGTTCTTGGAGAGTGTCGTCGCTCCTCCACTATCTTGATAATACATCACGGCCCATTTGCTTCGTTCTTCTTGGCCACCTTCCCTACTCGGGACTGAACTTGAGCCTGGTTGCTCGGCAATTCTCGGCGGTGATCTTTGTTGAGTGGCTTGGCCTTTTTCCTTCTGAGCTGGTGGACATCTTTGGCCCCGCGGCCATACTTATTATATATTTCCCACACCAGGATGTGGTTCCTCTGAGAGGGATTTGACTAAATTGGTCTGGGCCATTTGATGTCCCTGGTTTCGTTGACGATGAACGCGATGTTTGGTATAGCGATGTTGAAATTGTATTATGATGGGCGAGGAGCCCTTGCTGGCCTTACGTCCCCGTCAAATCTGGCTCTGCTGACGATTCCTCGAGGATATTGTCCTCTATCAGTTCTCTAATTATAGCGAGGTAGGTTGCGTCTCAGGGCATTCCTCCTATCTGCGGCGTACGACCGGTGTCTCTCCTTATGACATCGGTTTCTTTGCTAGGAGCCTTCTTGGATATACTGAGTGTCACACCTCCTTTTTGCGCACCCGCCCCGAAGGGTAGAAAATGTGCGAGGGAGTTTTTCCAATTTAAGTGACAATATTCGAAATGGGATTATTTATTTAATTCAGAGTCGCCACTTGGGAAAGGTTTGGCTTTTGGTGTCCCAAGTCACCGGTTTATCTTGAATCCCAAATCGAGGAAATTTCGACTTTTCCAAATGAAGTCTGCGAACCAGAAATTCTAAGTAAGGAATTCTGTTGACCCGAGGGAAGGTGTTAGGCACCCTCGAATCCCGTGGTTCTAGCACGGTCGCTTAAATTGTTATAATGGCTAAATATCTGATTTAAATACATGTTGTGACTTATGTGCTTTTATTAAGTTTTAACCGCTTTTATTATTATCATTTATTTTTATAGAATTGCAACGTCGTGAAAATGTATCTCGAACCACGTCACAATCAATGCACCCGTAGTTGTTAACACATTTCGACTCCGTTGAGATTTGAATTTGGGTCACATAAATGCGCACCCGAATTTAAGAATGTAATTTAATTAAGTCGCGCCTAAAGAATCTAACGCGTTATTGTCTTCGGGGAGGGCAGTGGAATTCACTAAACAGCCCGTCCCAAATTCTAAGTATTTATTATGACCAATTATTGAGGGCCCCGCAATTTGCCTTTTGATTCGGCGAGGCTCGTCTCATTATTTTAGAAGGGTACCCTACAAGGACTACATTTTTACTACATTTATCTTTAAAGAGAAGGATGATGCCGAATTTTGCTGGTTTAGACAAATACGGACTGAATCCTTATTATGTTTGCCGAACCTAAACTTGTTTGATTACCTGATTGATTGTTCATGAGGTGAGAGCTACGGCATGCTTTGTCTTCAACAAGTGAATATGCTTATTAATTCGCTAAGTGAGATTGCAAACAAACTAACAACATATATTGAGTTATGTTTAACGACCTCCAAGTTCTATTCTTAACACTCTAACCTATTTGAAATTGATAAAAGAAATCGGCTGTTTTATTAGGAAAAATTACTACTAATTGAACTCAAAAATGATTATTAGTTTTTCTCAACAATCATTACATCATTTCGAAATAAAAATCTGTACCGAAACCCAGTATCGAACCTGTATTGGAACGAATAAACTGACAAGAGAACTGGCATTCATAGCCATACTCTTAGTGTGACTGTATGGGAGTTTGTTTGGGGATACATTTATCCCGGACCCAGTATCACAGTTTTGTCAATTCAGTGGTCTAGGCAAAATACATACAATGCTTACCATGACTCTATGTTATACAGTCATACTAAATCAAACAAGTGTTATACTGAACTGAATGTATACTAAATCAAAACATGCTGTCTATGTCATACTGTCATTACTATTGAGCCATGCTATCTAACAGTTCATCTTAAATAGAATGTATGCTAGTTTATACAGAATATTTGCAGTTCACAGTAAGAATACAGGCCCAACCAACATTCGAACTATCTTTTTACACCAATGCTATAACATAAACTGGTGTTCATTTCTTTATTTCTGCTTCAACTTCAAACTTTCAACAATACAAGGTTCAAAGGTTGTGTACCTGGGAATATTTGCAATTGAAGAAAAAAGGGCAATCAGTAGAGTAACAATGAACAAATGCAGCAGCAGTAACAGCACCAACAGCAACAGGGCAGAATAGCAGCAGGCAAAACAATACGGCAAGAAACAGGCTCGAGTGCAGAGATGCAAATATGGCCAATAGAAAGTAATAGCCAAATAGCAGCAACACCCAGTGGAATAGAAACAGAAATCCAAACAGACCAGACCAGTAGTAAACCAATGAAAACACTCGACTAATAGACACAACTGGAATTTCAAAGAATCAGAATTGATTTGAAACAGGTTTAACAACTGAAACCCAGTAATAATAGGAGGAAAAAGCTTCTGATTGTTGGTTGTATAGCTTCTATCCCTTAACCTCTCTCTATCTGTGTTTTTGTTTTTCCTTTTCAGCTCTTAAAGTTCCCAATCCCCTCACTGTGTGTGTATATTTTTAAACCTTCAAAAGTCGGTCGCCTTTTTTTTCTCTTTTACCTTCAGAAAATCCAGTCCCTCCTTAAACTCCTCACCTCCCCCTCTTATAGGCCTCAACACTATCCCTTTTAAACAGCCTGTTCCGACTATTACCATACCCCTCCCATGTGCCTTTAAACTTTTTCAGTTCCACTTTAGTTAATTAGGTATAAAACCCCATCATTCCTTGGCAGATTTAGCTTTTCCATTTTAAAAAGCAAGTATGGGCAGTAGGATATGTTGACAGCATATGCTGTCAAACCATTTTAAAATTAAACAAGGACCTTTATGCAGGCCACAGGTTGTGCACAAAGCACATGAGGTGCACCAATGCACATGAGGTGCACCAATGCAAATGCTGTGCAAGAGTGCACATGCCCTCCAATTCAGCATTTAAACCAAACATCCCTTTTACATTACTGATCCAAATCAACAGCTATAAGTAAACAAAATTGTTTCTCAATTGATTCAAAAAATGTTCGACAGAAGCAAATCGATTTGCTATGCTCAGACAGTTGAAACTAATTGACGACTCATGTCGACTCGACTATATTAGCATTAACGTACACAATCGTAGCCAAAAATCAGACATTCAGAAGTATGGGACACATGACTCGACTTATACTGATTAAAATAGAATGGTACTTCGAGGAATCAGTTAGTCAGTACAAATTGGAATACAACCAATACGCATGCCGTATCAGAATAGGAGGAGAGGGATTCAGACAAACACAGATGTTCAAACAAAGTGGACAAACAAAAGTTGATAAAAATTAAAACAAATATGAACAGTCTTTTAAAACAAATCATACGGACTAAAAACAAATAAAGGAAAAGAAAGCAGACTTACCTTAAAACTTGAAAAGTTTAACAGTTTGAACTTGGATTTGGACAAACTTTCTTAAGGCTGAATGGACTTTAATCGAAGTGTTTCTCAGATGAGAAACACTTTGATTGAAGTCCATTAGACCTTAATCTCTTCGGTTGAACCGGTATGAACCAGTGACGAAGGACACAAAACCTTTCAAACTTAGATCTGGGATTCAGGCTTCCCTGATCAGATTCGGACCAAACCAAGTATGGTTTGGTCACGAGGGGGTCTGGGGAGTATCTGGTGTGAAGCTAGGGTTGAACCGTGTAGATCGAGTTTCGACTCGAACCTTCAAATGAAGATTCGAGAAGGTGGGGAGGGATTCGAACTACAGGGTTAATGGATTCATGCTCAGGATGGCAAGGGGGTTCTAGGGTGTTAAGGGGAAGGTCACCGGCGTCCATGCCGCCGGTTTTCATGGTGGAGGATACAGGGGCGGCTCTAGGGTTTGATGGGGATGAGGTTGAAGACGGGAGCTGGGGTATCTGATGGGGGGGCAGGGTAAGGTTATAGGCTTATATATGGAATAGGCGGCTGATCTCAGCCATCGGATTAACTGGAATCAATGGCTTGGATCTAAAGGCCTCGGGGAAACGATGTCGTTTCAACTAAAGGGGGTTCGGGTTGGTCCGGGTGGAAACGGGTCGGGTTCTGTTCGTGGGTATAGGAAATGTGATCTTGGCCGTTGATCAATTTGAGATCAACGGCCCAGATCAACCTGTACCAAAACGACGTCGTTTGGATTCTCTGGGCATCAGGTGGTGTTGGACCGGGCAGGCCTGGGTTTTGGGCTGTTTGTTTGGGCCAATTTTGTTAAAATTGGCCCAAGTCCGGGAGGGAAAGGGGTCCTTTCAATATATATATATATTTTTTTTTCTCATTTATTTTAAAACTAAGCCAAAAATCAAATTAAAATTAAACACACACTCAATACAATTATTTGCACACACACTAAAATATTTCAAAACAGGTAAAGTTAATCAAAATAAATCACGGACGAAGATGCCCATTCGTGATTTTCTTATTCAACGACCGGATTACGGTTCGAATTATGCAGGACACATATATTTTTTGAATTTTGTTTTAATAAAGTAAATAAATAAAAATGGGCCGAAGTCACAAATAAATCAACAAGGTGCCGCACAGAAATCCAAAATTTGTACAGCAGGGCCAATTATTATTTTTTATTTCCTTTTGGAGCGATTGTCGTGCGAAACAAAAATCACGTGCTCACAGCTGCCCCTCTTTGTTCGGAAACACGAAGGGTTTTCGTGCAAAGATAAAGTGAGCGTGTATGAGCGATTTTTGCCTATAGACCACTCCGTATGAAGCATGTTTTTAAAAGATCTGACCGAATCTTGCTTCAAAGATTTCCTACATATCCTGGGCTAAACAGGAATCAGGTCAATGTAGTTTGGGAAGTTTTGGTAGCTGGGACTACCATGGGATTGCAATGCTTGCTGCTACTGCTGCTGTTGTTGTCACTGCTACGTCACTGACCGCCTTATTACAACCAAACGAAAATTAGAAACTGAACTAACTACTTATATGTATGTCAACTGCTAGTTACAAGATTCCTATCTATGATTCTTTTACGACTTGATCTTGGGTCTTAGCTGATTCTGCTTGTAGACTCTGATCAGAATCTTGATGCTTGCGAGTTGCGGCGACTTGTTTAATCTCCGGGATACCGAATAAAATATGACTGGCAGAGTTCAGGACCTTAGTCAAATGTTGGAGTCGATTTGCTTTCCCTTTACTCTGATATCTCGGGATATCTTTTTTTTGTCTTTTTTCTTCTTTGATTCCGAACTGGGATTTATCTCGTGGGTCATTTCTATCCATGTGGCTCGAGGTTAGACCTGCGGGAGAAAACAAACAAACAAACGAACGAAATTTTCTGCCCCAGTTTCACTAGGAAAATTTCGTTAATTATTCACCAGGAAGTTCATAAAATTGATGAAAGAGGATATGCATGCTCAGTTCAGGGCTGGAGCCCTAACACCGGCTAGCTGGGGAGAGGTTCGGTTTGGGGTTTAAAACCCTAACGCCGAACAAAAGAAGAATTCAGTTTAGGGTTAAAACCCTAATGCTGACTGCACGGAAAAGCTCAATTTAGGGTTTAAAACCCTAATGTTGATTGCATGGAAAAGCTCAGTTTAGAGTTTAAAACTCTAATGCTGGCTGAAAGGACAAAGTTCAGTTTAGGGTTTAAAACCCTAATGCTGATTACATGGAAAAGAGTTCTCGGGTTATGCCGAAAAGATTCATCGAGTCGTGCTGGGAGGATTCATCGGGTTATGCCGGGAGATTCATCGGGTTATGCCGGGAAGATTTATCGGGTTATGCCGGGAGGATTTATCGGGTTATGCCGAGGGGATTCATCGGGTTATGCCGGGAAGGTTTATCGGGTTATGCCGAAAAGATTCATCGGGTTATGCCGGGAAGATTCATCGGGTTATGCCGGGAGATTCATCGGGTTATGCCGGGAGATTCATCGGGTTATGCCCGGGGGATTTATCGGGTTATGCCGGGAAGATTCATCGGGTTATGCCGGGAGGATTCATCGGGTTATGCCGGGAGGATTCATAGGGTTATGCCGAGGGGATTCATCGGGTTATGCCGGGAAGATTCATCGGGTTATGCCGGGAAGATTCATCGGGTTATGCCGGGAAGATTCATCGGGTTATGCCGGAAAGGTTTATCGGGTTATGCCGAAAAATTCATCGGGTTATGCCGGAAAGATTCATCGGGTTATGTCGGGAGGATTCATCGGGTTATGCCGGGAAGAGTCGAGGAATGAGGTCCTACGCTACCATCGAAGCATTTTTTTTTAATCAAAATGCATGAAAATATTATGGGAAACTTACCTTTGGTCGTTTTCTGCTGCAAGGTTGTTTCAATGCTTGCGCGCTTTATCTCTTTTGGGCTACACCTGCTTCTTCCACAGCTGCTTTGTGTCGCACCTGTCTCAATTTTCCTAAACAAAGAAAAATTATTAGTTTGAAAACAGCGGTTGGTTTGGGGGCCTTGACTGTTCCAATTGCTTTGTCTTGGCCCAATTCTTGTTGAGAAACTCTGCTATTGATCGGATTTCACATGCGAAAACTCTTGGACTACTCAGACTTGCGTTTCCAGATTTTGTGATGATTTGCCTTATAAGGCTTTGGCTTTTCTGTCCCTTTCTGCTTGGGGATTTTGGTGGGGATTTTATCAGGGAGACTCTGTGGGGATTTTTTTTTTTTGTAGCAAACTTGCTGGGGATGTGCTGTGGTGGACTTCTTTGGGGAATTGTACAAGGGATAGCCTGTGGGAATTTGTCGGTTTTGGAAGCAAATCAACTATCATGGCCAGTCGGGATGGGACTGACGCGCCCCCGAGGTTGTACATTTTATTCGACTCTCGCCAAACAGAGCCCTGTAAAACCGGTCCTGCCACCTTTCTTTGCGATTACTACGGAATTAAGAGTTGGATCAAAAAGAACTCAAAGAAAACTATGTAAAGGAGAACATATGAGTTTAAAGAGAAACGCCCCTTTCGGGGAGAAAAGAGGGACTTATCTGGAGTGTATGCCAGTTTCAAACTGACATGACATGCCTTTTGGACTGGATGCCCGACCTCCGAGAACTTGCATTTCCTCATGAATCAAAACAGATCTATATTTTTCAAAAACCCCGGAACCTTGCCATGACTTTCTGAGGTGGAATCATCTTTTTGGCCGACAACGCCCTTTGCGGGTTTTCGCTAGTCGACCTCTCTCATTTCTCTTCTTACTGTCGCCTGCTAGTACTCCTTGCGAGTTTTTACTAAACAAGCTTTCTCATTTCAATTTCTCTTCTCTCGTCGCCTCACGGTGCCCAAAGGTTTTCACCGACAAGACTCTCTCATCTTTATTCTCCTCATTTTGTTGTATCGGACCCAAACAATTCCATCTTCCTATTTTGAAATGCTTTGCTGATTGATCAGAAGGACTTAAAAAAAGGTTTGGGGTGAAAAGAATTTGGATTGAACTACAACTTTGGAACTATTGGGTGGGATCATTGCTGAATCGTTATAACTTCTGCCCCAGTTTTATTTTCGGGGGGAATTCCTGGATTTTATTGTTGGTGTGACTGAACCCCCAAGGAGAGGTTGCCTACGTATCCTTTCGGAATCAAGTCAAACGTAGTTCAGACTACTTTTTTTTTTTTTTTTTGGATTTTTGTTTTTGTTTTTGTTTTTGTATTGTTTTTTTTTTTTTCAACTTATTTTCAACAATATTTTCAGGTTCCAAAGAGGGTAATCAAAGAAGAGTAACCAGCTCAAATGGGTTTTGCAAAGGGTTGATAGTGTTTGGGTAGTGAGAATGGAAGCCTTCGTCATCTCAAACTGTGCAAAGATATCGCCAGAGTGATTTAGACATATCGATGCACCTGCTTTCCAAGCAAGGCTGACGTCGTTTCTTTCGACATCGCCCAGATACAAATGCTCCATTTGGTAACGTTCTTCAATGACGTATGGACCATTCTTTCTGGGTATAATTGCCCGTGACAAACCGCAGTTATTAAGGTTATCATTCTGTACGGGTCTAAACCCATTTACTGCTCTCAAATTCTGCTTTAGTGACGGACATTTTCCAAACCATGAACCAATTTTCTTTAGTTGTTCCTACTTTTCAAATTCTTTATATCTCAAATTTTGACTCATTATTAGAAGTCTGATCGGAGTTCTCGTGATCCGGGCATGAAGTCCGCAAACATGTCATGTTATTTAAAGCTGCATTTATCAGAATTGAAGAGAACACAAAAGAAAAAATAGAAGAAGAAAGTGAGTAATGATTTCATTTCTTGGCATTTTGGGGGAAGATAAGGAAAAAGGTCGACATTCAGGAAATTAAAAACATGAAACTGAAGAAAAACATCTGAGTCACCCTCGGGGGTTACTCGTGATGCAGAGAAAGTGGCAAGACAGGTTCATTAGGACTTCCGTTTGATCAAGAATGGTGTAGCCTTCTAGTTTTGAAGCTTGGTGCTTGGCCCCATGTACGATACTTCAACGGTGCTAGTGCCCTCTCCTGGCTGGACCATGTGCATTTCGCATAGCTTTTCCCTTGTCGCCTCACATATTTCCTCACTCTCGTCGAGTGGGGACACCTTATCATCTTCCTCTTTGTTGTATTTTGGCTCCTGTGGTATGCGTCCGACAAACACTGGCTCGTTCGGCCGAGGTGTTTTGACCGTCCCCCATACCATGGAGGCTTGCTTGAATACATCACTTATTCCCTTTTCTTGTTCCGGAGTTACCCTGGGTCCCTTTTCTGTATCAGCAATAGCAATTATGGCTTTCAGTGCCAGATCGACTTCCTCGTCTTCACAAATCATCCCAACTATCGGCCCGTTGTCGTGGGCGGGCAACGGATTATTAGTCACATTTGGGATATCCTCATCTCTCAACACAATCTTCCCCTGGTCTAACAGATTCTCTACAGCTTGTTTCAATGTCCAACAGTCGTTGGTGTCGTGCCCTTCTACCCCTGAATGGTACGCACATCTAACACCCCGCTGATATGATGGTGACCCCGGGTTCTTCCCGTTCGGTGGTATGGGCTGCAACAAATTCATTTGGACAAGCTTAGGGAATAGGGAGGAATAGGGTTCACCGATTGGTGTGTATTTGGGTCTCCTGGGTGGTTCCCGCGGACGGAAATTATTTTGAGGAGGTCGAGGATTGTAGTGGTTTCGATGAGGAGGCTGATTCCTAGGATGTGGGGCCTGCCCCCGATTGACTGGTTGTGTCCGCTGGATATAAGGCTGGGCGCTCATGACCATGTAGGGCTGAGGAGCGTAGGTCGCATTTTGGTGGGGGAAATAATGTTGCGAGGTTCTTTCCGAAGAACAAAGCCCGGGATCATGATATTCTCCCGCCTCTGATACCACCATGGATGTTTCCTCTTTTTTCTTCCCTCTTGCCATTCCTCCAGACCCGCTTTGGACGGCTTGGGAGGTTGCCCTTATGGTTGCCTGACTCAAAATTCTTCCCGTTTTCAAACCGTTCTCCACCATTTCTCCAATCTTAATCGCTTATGCGAAAGGCTTTCCCATGGCTGACATCATGTTTTGGAAATAGTCGGACTCTTGAGCCTGGAGAAAAGTAGTGACCATCTCTATCTCGTCCATGGAAGGTTTTACCCTTGACGCTTGCTCACGCCATTTGATGGCGTATTCTCTAAAACTTTCCGAGGGTTTCTTCTTTAAGTTTGACAAGGCATTTCTGTCTGGTGCGATGTCAATATTATATTGAAACTGCCCTACGAAGTCTCTGGCAAGATCATCCCATATATGCCAGCGAGATATGTCCTGGTCCATATACCATTCCGAAGCGACTCCCACCAAACTTTCTCCAAAATATGCCATCAGCAGTTCTTCTTTTCCGCCAGCTCCCCGCAATTGATTGCAGTATTTTTTAAGATGTGCAATGGGGTCACCATGCCCATCGTATTTCTCGAACTTTGGGGTCTTGAAACCTGCTGGCAAGTGCACGTGAGGGAACATGCATAGGTCGGCGTAAGAGACGCTCTTCTGTCCGCTCAATCCTTGCATATATTTCAAACTTTGTTCAAGGCTTCTCATTCTCTTGGCAATCTCATTTTGTTCTGCAAATCTGGGGTTCTGATCTTGCCTGGGTGCAAGCTCGCACTGAGGCGGTAGAGGATTAGTGCTGGTAGCGAATCTAGTTGGTTCCATTGAGAACGATGGTGCTTGGAATGTAAAAGAGGATGAGTCAAAGCTTGGCTTGTACGTGGCAGGCTGTGCCGTAATCGGGCAAGGCGATGCAGTAAAGATGTTCATGCTTGCATCGGTGGCTGACATTCGGGGATGAGGGTCAGAAGGCGATCCAGCAGAGAAGGCTGAGGTGGCTGGGTACCCGAATGGGGTAGCAGGATAATTTATGGGAACATTTGAAGTCCCACTTGACCTGGAGAATAATTCAGGGAATCCGGGGATGACACTTGGCGGCTCTTTCCCATTATTCCAGTCGTCCAGCATTTCCAGCATGCGGAGCCGTAGGATTCTATTTTCCTCTGCAGTTGCGGATTCAGGCGTGAGGACGGCTGAGATCGAGCTTTCCTCGGAAACCGGGGTTGTTTGCAACGGAATTTCTGAAGACATTTCCACACTTCCTTTTGACCTGGTGAAGTAAGTGTGAGTACTGCTTCTGGCCCTAACAACAGGCAGTTGAACACTTCCCCTCGACCTTGTGAAGTATGAGTGCGAGGCCAGACTTTCACCAAACCAACCGTCTTTTCAAAAACCCTGGATATACTCAGCGACAAGCGCACGGTTAATTTGTAGCAAATAACAGATAGTTAATCTTACGTTAGGCATGATGCACCTATACAGTTAAGTGGACTACTATATGTTGGCTACGAGATCATGCGTCATGCCGGTATTTCCCTCTTATTAGTTTTCCCTTTTTTTCTTTTCTTTTCTTTTTCTCTTTTGATTTCCTTTTATTTTATTTATTATATATATATATATTTTTTTTATTTTTGTAGTAAAAGAAATGCGACCGGATCCGATAAGGATTGCCTACGTATCACGATGCCTATGTGAATCAGATCATTACGTAGTTCGAAAAACACAAATATATAAAAATAAAGAAGCAAGTGCTCATTTAGCATAGGGCTCAAAGGATTTGATTTTTTTTTTTTTGGATTTTTTTTTTGAAAGAACTACTTTAAAAGAAGAAAGAAAATTTTGTTTATTCTGATTCTTATTTTATTTTTAAAGAAAGACTTCTAAAAGTTTATTTGCTTTTGACTGGAATTCTGGAAATTTAAAAAAAAGAAAAATATGTTTGGTTGATTTTTTTTTTTTGTTTTGTTTTACCTTTTCTACGGAAGAAAGAATGTATATGATGTTACCTCTTAAATTTTGAAAGAGGAACTTTTAAGAAAATGATGTGGAATTCTGAGTTTTATTTATTTACAAAAGCACTTCTAAAGGAAAATCCTAATATTTTGAAATTTAATTTTTCAAATATTGTTTTTTTTTTTTTGACATTTTACAAAAGAGACTAGAAAGCAAAGAGTATTATTATTATTTTTATTTTTTTGATTTTGTTGCTGCTTATTTCATTTTTCATATGAAAGACTTCAGAGAGAAGAAGACTATTTTTTTTTTATTTTTTTTTATTTTAAAGAAAACTTCTATATTTTTTATTTCTTTTTTTTTAAGAAAAATATATATTTTTTTTTGGATTTTAAAAATTGGGGCCGGAACCGATGAAGTTTGCCTACGTATCTCACGCCCGGTGAGAATCAGACCCGCGTAGTTCGGTCATATCGCGAATAGAGAAAATCAAATAAACCTAGTAATCAAGAATAAGCATTTTTATTATTTTTGGAGAAAGATAAACACTAAAAAAAAATATTTTTTTTTTTGCAATATTTGGACTATCAGTCCGAATTTATAAAAAGGGTACTACAAAAGAAACAACACAATTTCTTTTTGAATTATGAGTTTTCCATTTTTTTTTTGAAATAAATACCCTCTTTTTTTCTTAGAAGAAAAGAACAATTTTTATATGTGTTTTTTTTTTTTTTTAATAAATCAAACTAAAAGGCAACTTTTGGTTTTATTCCCTTTTTTTTAGAAAAATTCCGACGAGGTTTCGACACTACTTGGACATTGGTTTTATTTTTCCAAAATAAGTAATTATCTCCCTACGCTGCTATTTTTCTTTTTTTTTTAGAAACCGATCAACATGCGGAACCGAAGCAAATAAATGCGCAAAACAAATAGGATGCAGCAGGGTGGTCCTTTCATTTCTGGTTGCTTGTCCTAGACGGACCCAACCCCTGTGTTGAGCCTCCTAAGCCAAATGCAACATGATGCAAATAAGCGTTCCTACTAGGGATCCGGCATGAAGTCGAGTTATACTAGGTTTAAACCTTGGTATTTGTTCTAGACTGTGTACCCGAGCGGACAACTCGAGTCGAGGAGGGGCAACTTACCGGGAACCAAAAGGCCGTCCGGCTTCGTAACTTATCCGTCCTCTTTCTTATTTCGGGCATTGACACTAACAGAATAGGGAGTCTCGACCAGCGAGCTTCTCCCCGGAGGTAAGAAGAGAAGGGTTTCGGCACAGTTTATATACAGTTCAGATAATATCAAAGCGGTAAAAGACAACATTTAGCACGTTATGCAAAAACATGTAATAAAGATCAGATAATAAAGCCAAATATAACAATTATTCTAAGCTCGAATTCTTGAACCCTGAACCAGTGGTTCTGGGTTAATCCTTCCCCAGCGGAGTCGCCAGAGCTGTCACACCTCTTTTTGCGCGCCCGCCCCGAAGGGTTAAATGCGCGAGGGAGTTTTTCCAATTTAAGTGACAATATTCGAAATGGGATTATTTATTTAATTCAGAGTCGCCACTTGGGAAAGGTTTGGCTTTTGGTGTCCCAAGTCACCGGTTTATCTTGAATCCCAAATCGAGGAAATTTTCGACTTTTCCAAATGAAGTCTGCGAACCAGAAATTCTAAGTAAGGAATTCTGTTGACCCGAGGGAAGGTGTTAGGCACCCTCGAATCCCGTGGTTCTAGCACGGTCGCTTAAATTGTTATAATGGCTAAATATCTGATTTAAATACATGTTGTGACTTATGTGCTTTTATTAAGTTTTAACCGCTTTTATTATTATCATTTATTTTTATAGAATTGCAACGTCGTGAAAATGTATCTCGAACCACGTCACAATCAATGCACCCGTAGTTGTTAACACATTTCGACTCCGTTGAGATTTGAATTTGGGTCACATAAATGCGCACCCGAATTTAAGAATGTAATTTGATTAAGTCGCGCCTAAAGAATCTAACGCGTTATTGTCTTCGGGGAGGGCAGTGGAATTCACTAAACAGCCCGTCCCAAATTCTAAGTATTTATTATGACCAATTATTGAGGGCCCCGCAATTTGCCTTTTGATTCGGCGAGGCTCGTCTCATTATTTTAGAAGGGTACCCTACAAGGACTACATTTTTACTACATTTATCTTTAAAGGGAAGGATGATGCCGAATTTTGCTGGTTTAGACAAATACGGACTGAATCCTTATTATGTTTGCCGAACCTAAACTTGTTTGATTGTTCATGAGGTGAGAGCTACGGCATGCTTTGTCTTCAACAAGTGAATATGCTTATTAATTCGCTAAGGGAGATTGCAAACAAACTAACAACATATATTGAGTTATGTTTAACGACCTCCAAGTTCTATTCTTAACACTCTAACCTATTTGAAATTGATAAAAGAAATCGGCTGTTTTATTAGGAAAAATTACTACTAATTGAACTCAAAAATGATTATTAGTTTTTCTCAACAATCATTACATCATTTCGAAATAAAAATCTGTACCGAAACCCAGTATCGAACCTGTATTGGAACGAATAAACTGACAAGAGAACTGGCATTCATAGCCATACTCTTAGTGTGACTGTATGGGAGTTTGTTTGGGGATACATTTATCCCGGACCCAGTATCACAGTTTTGTCAATTCAGTGGTCTAGGCAAAATACATACAATGCTTACCATGACTCTATGTTATACAGTCATACTAAATCAAACAAGTGTTATACTGAACTGAATGTATACTAAATCAAAACATGCTGTCTATGTCATACTGTCATTACTATTGAGCCATGCTATCTAACAGTTCATCTTAAATAGAATGTATGCTAGTTTATACAGAATATTTGCAGTTCACAGTAAGAATACAGGCCCAACCAACATTCGAACTATCTTTTTACACCAATGCTATAACATAAACTGGTGTTCATTTCTTTATTTCTGCTTCAACTTCAAACTTTCAACAATACAAGGTTCAAAGGTTGTGTACCTGGGAATATTTGCAATTGAAGAAAAAAGGGCAATCAGTAGAGTAACAATGAACAAATGCAGCAGCAGTAACAGCACCAACAGCAACAGGGCAGAATAGCAGCAGGCAAAACAATACGGCAAGAAACAGGCTCGAGTGCAGAGATGCAAATATGGCCAATAGAAAGTAATAGCCAAATAGCAGCAACACCCAGTGGAATAGAAACAGAAATCCAAACAGACCAGACCAGTAGTAAACCAATGAAAACACTCGACTAATAGACACAACTGGAATTTCAAAGAATCAGAATTGATTAGAAACAGGTTGAACAACTGAAACCCAGTAATAATAGGAGGAAAAAGCTTCTGATTGTTGGTTGTATCCCCTCTATCCCTTCAACTCCTCTGTCTATGTGTATCTATTTGTATGTATTTCCAGCTCTCCTCCCTAAACTCTTCACAGTGTGTTTTTCATTTTAAACCTTCAAAAGTCAGTCCCTTTTTTTTTCTCTTTTACCTTCAGAAAATCCAGTCCCTCCTTAAACTCCTCACCTCCCCCTCTTATAGGCCTCAACACTATCCCTTTTAAACAGCCTGTTCCGACTATTACCATACCCCTCCCATGTGCCTTTAAACTTTTTCAGTTCCACTTTAGTTAATTAGGTATAAAACCCCATCATTCCCTGGCAGATTTAGCTTTTCCATTTTAAAAAGCAAGTATGGGCAGTAGGATATGTTGACAGCATATGCTGTCAAACCATTTTAAAATTAAACAAGGACCTTTATGTAGGCCACAGGTTGTGCACAAAGCACATGAGGTGCACCAATGCACATGAGGTGCACCAATGCAAATGCTGTGCAAGAGTGCACATGCCCTCCAATTCAGCATTTAAACCAAACATCCCTTTTACATTACTGATCCAAATCAACAGCTATAAGTAAACAAAATTGTTTCTCAATTGATTCAAAAAATGTTCGACAGAAGCAAATCGATTTGCTATGCTCAGACAGTTGAAACTAATTGACGACTCATGTCGACTTCGACTATATTAGCATTAACGTACACAATCGTAGCCAAAAATCAGACATTCAGAAGTATGGGACACATGACTCGACTTATACTGATTAAAATAGAATGGTACTTCGAGGAATCAGTTAGTCAGTACAAATTGGAATACAACCAATACGCATGCCGTATCAGAATAGGAGGAGAGGGATTCAGACAAACACAGATGTTCAAACAAAGTGGACAAACAAAAGTTGATAAAAATTAAAACAAATATGAACAGTCTTTTAAAACAAATCATACGGACTAAAAACAAATAAAGGAAAAGAAAGCAGACTTACCTTAAAACTTGAAAAGTTTAACAGTTTGAACTTGGATTTGGACAAACTTTCTTAAGGCTGAATGGACTTTAATCGAAGTGTTTCTCAGATGAGAAACACTTTGATTGAAGTCCATTAGACCTTAATCTCTTCGGTTGAACCGGTATGAACCAGTGACGAAGGACACAAAACCTTTCAAACTTAGATCTGGGATTCAGGCTTCCCTGATCAGATTCGGACCAAACCAAGTATGGTTTGGTCACGAAGGGGTCTGGGGAGTATCTGGTGTGAAGCTAGGGTTGAACCGTGTAGATCGAGTTTCGACTCGAACCTTCAAATGAAGATTCGAGAAGGTGGGGAGGGATTCGAACTACAGGGTTAATGGATTCATGCTCAGGATGGCAAGGGGGTTCTAGGGTGTTAAGGGGAAGGTCACCGGCGTCCATGCCGTCGGTTTTCATGGTGGAGGATACAGGGGCGGCTCTAGGGTTTGATAGGGATGAGGTTGAAGACGGGAGCTGGGGTATCTGATGGGGGGGTAGGGTAAGGTTATAGGCTTATATACGGAATAGGCGGCTGATCTCGGCCATCGGATTAACTGGAATCAATGGCTTGGATCTAAAGGCCTTGGGGAAACGATGTCGTTTCAACTAAAGGGGGTTCGGGTTGGTCCGGGTGGAAACGGGTCGGGTTCTGTTCGTGGGTATAGGAAATGTGGTCTTGGTCGTTGATCAATTTGAGATCAACGGCCCAGATCAACCTGTACCAAAATGACGTCGTTTGGATTCTCTGGGCATCAGGTGGTGTTGGACCGGGCAGGCCTGGGTTTTGGGCTGTTTGTTTGGGCCAATTTAAATTGGCCCAAGTCCGGGAGGGAAAGCGGTCCTTTCAATATATATATATATATATATATATATATATATATATATTTTTTTTTCTCATTTATTTTAAAACTAAGCCAAAAATCAAATTAAAATTAAACACACACTCAATACAATTATTTGCACACACACTAAAATATTTCAAAACAGGTAAAGTTAATCAAAATAAAATCACGGACGAAGATGCCCATTCGTGATTTTCTTATTCAACGACCGGATTACGGTTCGAATTATGCAGGACACATATATTTTTTGAATTTTGTTTTAATAAAGTAAATAAATAAAAATGGGCCGAAGTCACAAATAAATCAACAAGGTGCCGCACAGAAATCCAAAATTTGTACAGCAGGGCCAATTATTATTATTTATTTCCTTTTGGAGCGATTGTCGTGCGAAACAAAAATCACGTGCTCACACTGAGTCCAAGGGGGCTCCCAGCTGGTTATCCGCGACCCCGATTTGCGACTGGTGCCGGATGTGGACGCTCGACCAGGTCTTGGCTGGATACCCGATCAAGTTTTGTTTCAACTACCTTGAAATCATCAGGCTTTATTTTTTTATGCTTTGAGTGAAGGACTATACCGCCCAGTCGTCCGAGACCGGGGGTAACTCCGTTCATTTCGTTTGGAAATGGGATGCGAATTCTAGCAGCATTTCTTTCTCCCTTTTGCTTGATCTTGGATGCGTCGTGCCTTCTCGTCGTTGCTTCGATGGCACCGACATGTGCCTTTATGGAAGAATACGCCAGTACAGTAAGCGAGTTTATGGGGTTGTGAGTTAGGCTATGGTGCCGCATCACGGCCCCTTTCGAGAGCGCTTCATCGAACCTCTTCAATAAGACGGACTCGATCTCCTTGTCTTTGTGCCAATGCCATTCACCGCGTACGTACAAGTGTAGGCAATAATGCATTCATTAGGGTCAGTGGTTTCGTTGTACTTAGGGAGTTCCGTCATTCTAAACTTCTTTGGAATGGGTTTCGGGGCCGCTTCCTCAGGGAATGGCCTTTGTATGAACTTTTTCGAATCCACGCCCTTGAGTACCGGGGGCGCACCCGGGATCTGGTCGACCCTAGAGTTGTAGGTCTCGACCTTCTTATCGTTGGCCGCTATCATTTTCTCGCTCGATTCAATCCTTTCGGTGAGATCCTCGAGCTTTTTTACTATGGCAGGGTTGGCTATCGATCAATTATTGCTCGATCTCTCGAGTACCTGTTCGGCTGGGGGAGCTATTTCTGGCGCTACTATGCTGGGAGTCTTCGGATGGCTTTGTAACTAGGCGATAGCCAACTGTTGTTCCTGCAACATTTCAAAAATATTGTGAAGACTAACTTCCTGTACTTCCCGAGCCGGGGTCTTTTGGGCATCCTGTTGGTCGCCATGTTGTATGCTTCTGTCGGTGTGTGAGGTCTCGTCGACCTGTTGCGCATCTTACGAACCTGCACCCGCTAGAATTAGTCCAGGTACATTATCGGGGTTCTGTGGTGGCGCTCCAACAACTAGAATAGCCACACCATTCTCGCCGTGATTTTCGAGGTAGTTGTTCTCAACTCCGTTTATCGAGCCAGACATTCCGACCTGAAATCAGAAGATCTTGGACAAGAAAAAGTGTGAAAGATAACTTGCGTTTGTGTATTGAAACCAGCAAGAAAATAATCACTATTTTTTTTAGCCCCACGGTGGGCGCCAAACTGTTTATCGTGAAAATGGTAACAACAATTAAATTTTTAAATGGGACTCTAAAAATACGTGATCTATTTTTATGCTAGTTGTTAGAGCAGTTGATGCTAGGCGTATTAAGTTTAATGATGAAATATGAATTAAAACGAGGCAATGATCGAACTGAGGGGCTTGCTACCTGGGCTTCGGACTGGTCAATGAAAGACCTCGGGGTCGATATCAGGCTTGAGATCAAGCTATCGGGAGTGACCGGGAAGGGATAACAGTTAAGATATGATTAAAGAAGGTTCTTTATGGCCAATACCAAGCAATAAATGAAGAACAAGTATGAAAGAGATAAATGGAAAGAGTATCCTCGAGCAAGTGAGTTAGAGAGAAAAGAGAGAGAGAGATATTATTAATTTTGTGTAAAGTAGATAGAGCAACGACAGCCGCTTACAAAGTGGTCTGGATTTCCTTTATATAGGAGGGGAATATGGTTATAGTACTGTGCTGTCCCAAAAGGTCATCACTTGTTTTAAAACAAAACTTCCGTGTTCCGAGGCCTTGAAAACCTCATTTAGAGTCACCTCGATTTGCATGCGCAGTCCAGGCGCATAGCCGGAAAGCTTAAATATGATAATTTGTGAAAATGATAAATTTGATTATAAAATGAGCTAATTTGACTTTGGTCAACATTTTGAGTAAACGGAACCGGACCCGTGATTTGACGGTTCTGGAGGGTCCATAGGAAAATATGGGACTTGGGCATATGCCCAGAATCGAATTCCGAGGTCCCGAGCCCGAGAAATGAATTTTCAAAGAAAATTATTTTTTGAAACTGTTTAAAGAAATTTGAAATGAAATTTGATAAGAACATGATGGTATCGACCCCGTATTTTGGTTCCGGGCCCGGTACATGTCTTACATATGATTTAAGACATTTCTGTGGAATTTGGTGAAAAACGGATATCATGTGACATGATTCGGACTTAAATTGCAAAATTTATGTTTAAAGAAGTTTAGAGAAAATTTCATCGATCTCGAGATTTAATTTGATGTTCATGAGGTTATTTTGATGATTTGATTACACGAGTAAGTCCATATGATGTTCTTGAGTTTGTATGACATTTGGTTTGGATCCCCAAGGGCTCGGGTGAGTTTCGGGATGTTTTTACACTTACGAAAAAAAATTGTAGATTCAGAGAAGTTGCAGGTCTCTAAAACCAGGCTTCGCGGTCCGCGGTGGAAGCTTCACGGCCGCAGTGGGGGCTCCGCAACCATGGTGGGAATTGTGCGGTTCGTGGTGAGCAAGGCCAAGCCTTCGCGGCCACGCTCGATTTCTTGCGGTCCGCGGTGGTGCTCCGCGAACGCAGTCCTTTTTATGAGGTCCGCGGAGAGGACCTGAGAAGAGTATATTTAAACTGACTTTCCAATTATTTTTCACTTTTCAAAACCCTAAAACATAAGAGGCGATTTTTCAAACAACCTTTCTTCTCGAAATCAATTGTAAGTCATTTTTAACTAGTTTTCTTCAATCATTAACATCTTTTAACATGATTTCAACATCAAATCAATGATTTTCAAGGGGGAAACTGAGTGTTTTGGGTAGAACCTAGGCTTATAAAAAATAGGGGATTTTCTCGATTTGAGGTCCTATTTCAAAAAAAAATTACATATTTGGGCTCGTAGGGGAATGGGTAATCGGGTTTTGGTTCGAACCTCGGATTTTGACCACGTGGGCCCGGGGGCGATTTTGACTTTTTGGGTAAAACATTGGAAAACTCATTTTCATGCATTCAAATAGATTCATTTAGCGTTTATTGATGTAATTAAGTAACTTGTGGCTAGATACGAGCGAATTGGCAGAGGAATCGAGGGGTAAAACTATAATTGAAGCTTGAGTTGTGTTAGTGGCATTGAGGTAAGTGTTTGGTCTAACCTTAGCTTGAGGGATTAGGAGTTGTGTCCTATTTGTTATTTGCTTCTTATCGAGTACGACATATAGGCATGGTGACGAGTATCTATACGTTGGTGTCAAACATTACCGTGAGTCTTATCTTGTAATTTTCATGATCTCGTTGTACTATTCATGCCTTGGAGAAGATTTCTATTTATTGTGTAATGTTGTGGAAAGAATTGTGACCTATGAACATTGAGGAGTGTTGGCTCCGGTTGTATAACGAATTGTGAAAGTATAAGTGATAATCGAAACCTTAAGTTGATGATTCTTCGTGTTAGATGTTGAAACTAGTTAAGTTATTGTAGAGATAGTTAAATGTTAAAACAGGTTTGGTTATGGTTGTTTCTCCCTTGCCAGGATGGTTAGTTATGATTATTGTTGACTATATATAATGGATCGGGTTGCATGCCGCAATAGTTATATATGTGGATCCGGTTGCACGCTGCAACAGATATTATATTGGATCGGGTTGCACGCAGCAACAGTTATATACGTGAATCGGGTTGCACGCCGCAATAGATATTATATTGGATCAGGTTGCACGTCGCAACCGTTATATATGTGGATTGGGTTGCGCGCCGCGACAGTATTGTTATCGTATTGATTGTAGACATCGAGTGTTCTTTCATACTTTATTGAGTTTCTGATAGGATTGGTATATTTCCCTGAAGCATGTTTCCCCCTCCCTTTTAAACCGTTATTACCTGTTTATATTTCCGTTGTATATTATATAACTGCATAGGTTTATCTAGAGTTTGGTCCTAGCCTCGTCACTACCTCGCCAGGGTTAGCCCAGGCACTTACCAGCACATGGGGTCGGTTGTGCTGATACTACACTCTGCACTTTGTGCAGATACCGGAGCAGTATTTGGTCAGCAGCAGTAGTTCGGGAGCCAGGCTTCAGTCCACCAAGACACCGAGGTAGCCTTGCAGACGTCCACAGGCCCGGCGTCTCCTCTATCCTATTTTATAATCTGTTATCTCATGTATTCGAGACAGGCAGTATTATCTCTCTTTTAAATTGATGTATGTAGTATTCTTACTAGTCCGTGGACGTTGTGACACCAGCTTCTAGGTAGGAATATGTGTTGGTTTCTAGATATTTGGGTTTCATATTTATTTAAGACTTCCGCTAAATTTTATTTTTTGTTGTCATTTAAATTCTTGATCATGGATAAATTAGCTGGCTAAACATGTATAGAAATGAATGATTTAATGGTTTATAAGCTCATGGCTTGCCTAGATTCTACGAGTAGGCACCATCACGACTCCCGAGGGTGGGAATTCCTGGTCGTGACAAGTTAGTATCAGAGCTCTAGGTTACATAGGTCTCACAATTCACGGACAAGCTTAGTAGAATCTGAGGGATCGGTACGGAGACGTCTGTATTTATCCCCCAGAGGCTACAGATTTAGGAAAACTTCACATTTGTTCTTTCTCGTCATGCGGTTTTGTTTCTCGATGCTAATTGAACTTCTACTCTATTCTTTCGCAGATGGAAAGAACACGCGCTTCCTCATCTACCGCTCAGCAGCCCGATCCCCCAGCAATAGCTCCCACGAGGGGTAGAGGGCGAGGTCGAGGCAGTGCCAAAGGCCTAGGTAAGGGTAGAGCTTAGCCACGAGTAGCAGCCCCAATAGCGGAGCCTCAAGTTGACTTTGATGACGAGGTTCCGGCCCAAGCAGCTCTAGTGGGCCCAACTCAGGTCCTAGGGGGGTTTATTGCTACCCGAGTCCTTCACTATGCTCTTGTCCGATTAGTGGGCCTCATGGAGAGTGTCACCCGAGCGGGCTTGCTTCCTGCAGCACCAGCCGTCTCTCAGGCTGGAGGAGGGCCCCAGACTCCTACTACTCGCACTCCGGAGTAGGTAGCTCCTCAGATGCAAACTCCAGCGATTCATCCAGTTGGAGCAGTTCAACCGGGTGTAGTAGCCCAGACCGGTGAAGGAGCAGCTATGTCTGCCGATGCTCTATGGAGGCTGGATAGGTTGACCAAGCTCTTCACTTCTACATTTAGCGGTGCATCTATTGAGGATCCCCAGGATTTTCTAGACAGTTGCCACGAGGCTCTCAGGAACATGGGTATTGTTGAGACCAATAGGGTCGATTTTGCTACATTTCGCCTGTTTGGATCCACCAAGACTTGGTGGAGGGATTATTGCTTAACTAGACCAGCCAGATCACCAGCCTTGACTTGGGAGCAGTTCACACAGCTATTTCTGGAGAAGTTTCTCCCCATTACTCAGCAAGAGGCTTATCGGAGGCAGTTTGAGCGCCTCTAGCAGGGTTCCATGACGGTTACTCAGTATGAGACCAGGTTTACCGACTTAGCTCACCATGCTCTTGTCACACTTCCTACCGCGAGAGAAAGAGTTAGGAGGTTCATCCAAGGTCTTATCCAGCCGATTCATCTTCAGATGGCTAGGGAGACTAGGAGTGAGATCACTTTTTAGGAGGTGGCCAATGTGGCTTGTAGAGCTAAGATGGTTCTATCGTAGGGAGGTGGTCATAGGTTGGATAAGAGACCCTATCATTCAGGCAGATTCAGTGGTACCTCATCTGGAGGTAGAGATTCATATGGTAGAGGCCATCTTTCTAGGCCCTTTCAGTCATCTCTCCAGGCCTCTCATGGTACTTCAGGTGGTCGTGGTTCTCAGACGCATTATTCTGATCAGCAGCCTTACAGCACACCACCAGCTCCCATCAGTGCACCGCCACTCTAGAGTTTTCAGGGTGATCATTTGGGTCGCCAGAGTCAGTCTCAGTTTCCTCAGCCACAACACTCAGGTGGGTGTTTTGAGTGTGGTGAGTATGGTCACATCAGGAGGACTTTTCCGAGGTTAGTGGGTACTCAGTCGCAGCAGTAGGGTTCTCGTGCTATGGTCCAGGCACCAGGTGTTCCACAGACCGCCCAGCAACTAGAGGTAGGGGTAGAGGTGCTAGAGGTGGAGGTAGAGGATTTAGAGGTGGAGCTCAGGCCGCTAGAGGTGGAGGCCAGCCAGCTGCAGGCCATCCCAGATATGGAGCCCAGGGTGGTGGGGCCTAGCCCCGATGTTATGCTCTTCCAGCTAGACCCGAGGCTGAGGCTTCAGATGTAGTTATTACAGGTACGGTTCTGGTTTGTGATAGAGATGCTTCAGTGTTATTTGATCTAGGGTCCACCTAATCGTATATGTCATCTTATTTTGCACCGTATCTGGTTATGCCTAGTGATTCATCGAGTGTTCCTGTCTATGTGTCTATACCGGTGGGTGATTCTATTGTAGTTGATCGAATCCATAGTTCTTGTATTGTGGTGATTGGGGGTCTTGAGACTAATGTAGATTTATTACTTTTAGACATGGTTGATTTCGATGTCATATTGGGGATGGACTGGCTATCACCTTACCACACCATCTTGTACTGTCACCCCAAGACTGTGACCTTAGCTTTATCGGGTATGCCTCGTTTAGAGTGGAGAGGGACTCCTGGTCATTCTACCCATAGTGTTATCTCTTACGTGAAGGCTTGGCGCATGGTCGAGAAGGGGTGTTTGGCCTATTTGGCATATGTTCGTGATTCTAGTGTTGAGGTTCCCTCTATTGTTTCTTTGCCCGTTGTTCGTGAGTTTCCTGAGGTATTCCCTTCAGACTTGCCGGGTATGCCACCCGACAGGGATATTGATTTTTGCATTGATTTGGCTTCGGGTACTCAGCCCATTTCTATCCCACCGTACAGTATGGCCCCGCCTGAGTTGAAAGAGTTGAAAGAGCAGTTGCAAGACTTGCTTGAGAAGGGCTTCATTAGGCCTAGTGTTTCACCTTGGGGTACGCCGGTATTGTTTGTTAAGAAGAAGGACAGATCGATGAGAATGTGTATTGATTACCGGTAGCTGAACAAGGTTACAATCAAGAATAAGTATCCATTGCCGAGGATTGATGATTTGTTTGATCAGCTTCAGGGTGCCAAGGTGTTTTCAAAGATTGATTTGAGATTTGTTACCATCAGTTGAGGATTAGGGCATCCGATGTCTCTAAGACAGATTTCTGCACTCGGTATGGGTATTATGAGTTCTTGGTTATGTCGTTCGGGTTGACAAATGCCCCAGCAGCTTTTATGGATTTGATGAACCGGGTGTTCAGACCTTATTTGGATTCGTCCATGATAGTTTTTATTGATGATATTTTGAAATATTCCTGCAGCTGGGAGGAGCACGAGCAGCATCTTAGAGTGGTTCTTTAGACCTTGAGGGATAGTCAGTTATATGCTAAATTCTCGAAGTATGAGTTCTGGTTGAGTTCAGTTGCATTCCTGGGTCATGTTGTATCAGCAGAGGGTATTTAGGTGGATCTGAAGAAGATTGAGGCAGTTAAGAACTGGCCTCGACCAGCATCAGCTACAGAGATTCGGAGTTTCTTGGGATTGGCAGGTTACTATCGTTGGTTCGTGGAGGGATTTTCGTCTATCGCAGCCCCGATGACCAGGTTGACCCAGAAGGGTGCCCAGTTCAGATGGTCGGACGAGTGTGAGGCAAGCTTTCAGAATCTCAAAACAGCTCTAACTACGGCATCGGTGTTGGTTTTGCCCATAGGTTCAGGGCCTTATACAGTTTATTGTGATGCTTCTCGTGTTGGGCTTGGTGTAGTGTTGATGCAGGATGGCAAGGCCATCGCCTATGCTTCGCGGCAGTTGAAGATTCATGAGGAGAACTATCCAGTTCATGATTTGGAGTTGGCAGCCATTGTTCACGCATTGAAGATTTGGAGGCATTATCTGTATGGCGTGGCATGTGAGGTGTTCACGAATCACAAGAGTCTTCAGTATTTGTTCAAGCAAAAAGAGTTGAATTTGAGGAAGAGGAGGTGGTTGGAGTTGTTGAAGGATTATGATATCACTATTTTATATCATCCGGTGAAGGCTAATGTGGTGGTCGGCGCTTTAAGTAGGAAGTCAACCAGTATGGGCAGTCTAGCTTATATTCCGGTTGGTGAGAGACCGCTTGCCTTGGATGTTCAGGCATTAGCCAATCGTCTTTTGAGATTGGATATTTCTGAGCCTAATCGTGTACTAGCTTGCATGGTCGCTCGTTCTTCATTATTGGAGCGTATCCGTGATCGGCAGTTTGATGATCCCTATTTGTGCGTCCTTAGAGACACGGTGCAGCGTGGGGGTGCCAAGCAGTTTACCCTAGATGATGATGGAGTTTTAAGATTCCAGGGTCGAGTGTGTGTGCCAAATGTGGATGGGCTACGAGAGTTGATTTTAGAGGAGGCCCATAGCTCTCGGTACTCTATTCATCCATGCGCCACGTAGATGTATCAAAATTTGCGGCAGCATTATAGGTGGCGGAGAATGAAGAAGGATATTGTTGCATATGTGGCTCGGTGTTTGAATTGTCAGCAAGTTAAGTACGAGCATCTGAGGCCTGGTGGTTTATTTCAGAGGATTGAGCTTCTTGAGTGGAAGTAGGAGCGGATCAATATGGATTTCGTTGTTGGACTCCCGTAAACTCGGAGGAAGTTCGACGTAGTATGGGTCATTGTTGATAGGCTGACCAAATCAGCGCATTTCATTCCTGTGGCAGTCTCCTATTCATCTGAGAGGTTAGTTGAGATCAATATTTGGGAGATTGTTCGTCTTCATGGTGTGCCTGTATCTATTATTTTGGACCGAGGTACGTAGTTTACCTCACGATTTTGGAGAGCAGTTCAGTGAGAGTTGGGCACTCAGGTGGAGTTGAGTACAACATTTCATCCCCAGATGGACGGGCAGTCCTACCGGACTATTCAAATTTTGGAGGATATGCAACAATAGCTACCAGTCGAGTATTCAGATGGCTCCTTATGAGGCTTTATATGGTAGGCGGTGTCGGTCTCCGGTTGGATGGTTTGAGGCGGGAGAGGCTCGGTTGTTGGGTACAGATCTGGTTCAGGAGTCCTTGGATAAGGTCAGGATTATTCAGGATAGGCTTCGTACAGCTCAGTCCAGGCAAAAGAGTTATGCATACTGCATTGTTCGAGATGTGGCTTTTATGGTTGGAGAGCGGGTATTACTCCGAGTGTCGCCTATGAAGGGCGTGATGAGATTTGGGAAGAAGGGCAAGCTTAGCCCTAGGTTCATTGGCCCATTTGAAATTCTTGATCGAGTGGGAGAGGTGCCTTATAGACTTGCATTGCCGCCCAGCTTATCAGCCGTACATCCAGTATTTCATGTGTCCATGCTTCGGAAGTATCACGGCGATCAATCCCACGTGTTGGATTTCAGCACTGTCCAGTTGGACAGGGACTTGTCTTATGAGAAAGAGCCGGTAGCTATTCTAGACTGGCATGTTCGTTAGTTGAGATCCAAGAGTTTCCCTTCTGTTCGTGTTTAGGGGAGAGGTCAGCCTCCTGAGGCATCGACCTGGGGGTCCGAGTCCGATATGCAGAGTCGTTATCCCCATCTTTTCCCTGACTCAGGTACTTCCTTCTTCTGTCAGTTCGAGGACGAACGGTTGTTTTAGAGGTGGAAAATGTGATGACCCAAAAGTCATCACTTGTTTTAAAACAAAACTTCCGTGTTCCGAGGCCTTGAAAACCTCATTTAGAGTCACCTCGATTTGCACGCACAGTCCGGGCGCATAGCCGGAAAGCTTAAATACAATAATCTGTGAAAAATGATAAGTTTTGATTATAAAATGAGCTAATTTCACTTCGGTCAACGTTTTAGGTAAACGGACCCGGACCCGTGATTTGACGATCCTGGAGGGTCCGTAAGAAAATATAGGACTTGGGCATATGCCCAGAATCGAATTCCGAGGTCCCGAGCCCGAGAAATGAATTTTCAAAGAAAATTGTTTTCTGAAATTGTTTAAAGAAATTTAAAATGAAATTTGATTACAACATGATGGTATCGGGCCTGTATTTTGGTTCCGACGCACGGTACAGGTCTTATAAATGATTTAAGACATTTTTGTGGAATTTGGTGAAAAACGGATGTCATGTGACGTGATTCGGACTTAAATTGCAAAATTTATGTTTAAAGAAGTTTAGAGAAAATTTCATCGATCTCGAGATTTAATTTGATGTTCATGAGGTTATTTTGATGATTTGATTACACGAGTAAGTCCATATGATATTCTTGAGTTAGTATGACATTTGGTTTGGAGCCCCGAGGGCTTGGGTGAGTTTCAGTATGTTTTTACACTTAGGAAAAAAAGTTGTAGATTCAGAGAAGTTGCAGGTCTCTAAAGCCAGGCTTCGCGGTCCGCGGTGGGGGCTCCACGACCGTGGTGAGAATTGTGCGGTCCGCGGTGAGCAAGGCCAAGCCTTCACGGCTGCGCTCAAAACAAATTACATATTTGGGCTCGTGGGGGAATGGGTAATTGAGTTTTGGTTCAAACCTCGGGTTTTGACCACATGGGCCCGGGGGCGATTTTGACTTTTTGGGTAAAACTTTGGAAAACTCATTTTCATGCATTCAAATTGATTCATTTAGCGTTTATTGATGTAATTAAGTAACTTGTGGCTAGATACGAGCAAATTGGCAGAGGAATCGAGGGGTAAAGCTATAATTGAAGCTTGAGTTGTGTTCGTGGCATCGAGGTAAGTGTTTGGTCTAACCTTAGCTTGAGGGATTAGGAGTTGTGTCCTATTTTCTATTTACTTCTTGTCGAGTACGACATATAGGCATTGTGACGAGTATCTATACGTTGGTGTCAAACATGACCGTGAGTCTTATCTTGTGATTTTCATGATCTCGTTGTATTATTCATGCCTTGGTGAAGATTTCTATTTATTGTGTAAAGTTGTGGAAAGAATTGTGACCTATGAACATTGAGGAGCGCTGGCTCCGGTTGTATAGTGAATTGTGAAAGTATAAGTGATAATCGAAACCTTAGAGCATTGGCTCGAGTTGTGCAGTGAATTGTGAAGTTAAAGTGAGAAAGAGAAGAGATCATTATGTTGCCCCCTTGCCGGGCTATTGTTGAGTTGAGGTTCCCTTGCATTGTGTTCTGAATTAATATTACGGACGCTTAAGTTGATGATTTTTCGTGTTAGATGTTGAAACTAGTTGAGTTATAGTGGAGATAGTTAAATGTTGGAACAGGTTTGGTTATGGCTGTTTCTCCCTTGCCAGGACGGTTAGTTATGATTATTGTTGACTGTATTTAATGGATCGGGTTGCATGCCGCAACAGTTATATATGTGGATCCGGTTGCACGCGCAACATATATTATATTGGATCGGGTTGTACGCCGCAACAGTTATATACATGGATCGGGTTGCACGCCGCAACAGTTATATATGAGGATCGGGTAGCGTGCCGCAATAGTATTGTTATCATATTGATTGTAGACATCGAGTGTTCTTTCATACTTTGTTGAGTTTCTGATAGAATTGGTATGCCTCCCCGAAGCATGTTTCCCCCTCCCTTTTAAACTGTTATTACCTGTTTGTATTTCCGATGTACATTATATAACTGCACAGGTTTATCTGGAGTCAAGTCTTAGCCTAGTCACTACCTCGCCGGGGTTAGGCCAGGCATTTACCAACACATGGAGTCAGTTGTGCTGATACTACACTCTACACTCTATGCAGATACCAGAGCAGCGTTTGGTCAGCAGCAGTAGTTTGGGAGCCAGCCTTCAGTCCACCGAGACACCGAGGTAGCCTTGCAGATGTCCACAGACACGGCGTCTCCTCTATCCTATTTTATGATATGTTATCTCATGTATTCGAGACAGGCAGTATTATCGCTCTTTCAAACTGATGTATGTAGTATTTTTAGTAGTCCGTGGATGTTGTTACACCAGGTTATGGGTAGGAATATGTGTTGGTTTCTAGATATTTGGGTTTCATATTTATTTAAGACTTCCGCTAAATTTTATTTTTCACTGTCATTTAAATGCTTGATCATGGATAAATTAACTGGCTAAACATGTATAGAAATGAACGAGTTAATGGTTTCTAAGTTCATGGCTTGCCTAGCTTCTACGAGTAGGCGCCATCACGACTCCTGAGGGTGGGAATTCCGGGTCGTGACAAGTACAACATACATTAATTATAAAAGCGCGGAGATGGGACGGGTAGACGTGATGCCTCGGCACAGGCTCTGGGTAGGCCGGCTCTGTCAGTAGTAGCCACGTATCTTGGGAATTCCCCTTTCAGCTCTAGCCCTGATCTTCGTCTTCTTTGAGTTGGGCCTCGACGAGTTTCGAGGGAGGGAACTCGGTCGCAACTCCACATCCTCGGGGTCTTGAGGTATTCTTCCGAAGTGACTTAAAAGCAAGAAATTAGGTCCTCTGATTTCGCTGCATACATGAAGAATCATGGATTTATTAGAAACTGCGGTAAACTCAAGTAAATCAAGAAAACAAGTAAATAATCCTTTTCATATTTAAAAGTTTTCAAATTCGTACTTCATTGTTTATTAATTCATCTCAGACCAGGGAGGCAATATCAATTTGTAAGTCTCAAGCAACCATTACAAGCATGCGCAAATCATGCCGAGGTCGTACGGCCTAATCCAACAAATAATTAAATTGTGCACTGCCAGAGGGTCAAATAGCGCGAACCATAGATGCATCTATTCAATCTACCAAGGCGTTCGGCCCGTTCCAAAATTAAACACACATAGACAGTCAATCAAGAAGTCAACAGGGAACAATTGTCCAAAGAAAAGCCAATTCTCTTTTTACAATTTAAGAAAATGAATTTTAATCTTTTTAGAAATTCCTTTACTAATTCGATGTGATTTAAGCAATTCAAACTGTCGATAAGATTACAAATATTCCAAGTATAGCATGTTTTTGGGTCCTAGACTACCCAGACATAAACATAATAGTAGCTACGCACGGACTTTCGCCACCTCGTACGTATGTAACCCCCAGAAATAGAAGCACATAACCAATTATTTCACCTATGGGGACAATTCGCTCTTACAAGATTATAAAGGAGACTTACCTCACTCCGAAGATCCATCACCGGCATTCCACGCCCTTCCGAAGACTCAAATTGACGCACAAGGCTACAAAACTAGCCAATAATTATGTAAACCCATTAATATACGTTCAATTACTCATTATAATCTAATTTATAATAATTCCTAACCCCGATCGAAAAGTTGACAAAAACGCCTCGGGCCAACGTGCCCGGATTCTGAAATTTTTCGAAGATAAAGTTTACCCATGAACTCACGAACTCAAATATATGATTCTCTCTTAATTCCATGCCCAAAATTGTGGTAAAAATCAAAAATATAAATTTCTAGGTCTCCTACCAAAAACCCACAATTTCTACCAAATTTTCTCCAATGGAAGAAATGGGGTTAAAATGAACCCAACCCCCGATTTAAAAGAACTCACTACCTCCAGCATTTGCACACTTGTAGTCACTTGACCGCTTCTACGGTACCGCAGGTGCATCCTCCACACCGCTTCTGCGGTCTATCACCAAACCCCTCACTCCGCTTCTGCGCTTCTTCATCCGCAGGTGCAGTCCCACTTATGCGGATAGATGACCGCATCTGCAGTCCCAGCCTAACCAATCCAGTTCCGTTTCTACAACGCAAGGGCCACTTCTGCGGCTCCGCACCTGCGGCCCAAGCCTCGCAAGTGCGGTCACACCAGAAGGCAGCTGCTTCAGACCTTCTCCAAATTCTATTTTCAATCCGTTAACCACCCGGAATTCACCCGAGGCCCCAAGGACCCCATCCAATCACACCAACCTGTCCTATAACATAACGCGGACCTGCTCGAGGCCTCAAATCAGATCAAATAATGCTTAAACCATAAATCTCCCTCCAATCCAAGCTTAATAAACATTAGAATTTCAATCTTCAACATTCAAAGCCAAAACCCATCAAATCACATCCGATTGACCTCAAATTTTGCACACAAGTCATATTGGACATTACGAACCTACTCCAACTTCCAGAATCGGAATCTGACCCGGATATCAAAAGTCCATTTCCGGTCAAACTTCTCAAAAACCTTCAAATTTCTATCTTTAGCCAAATGACTCCAAAATGACCCACGAACCGCCGAATTCACTTCCGATCGTGCTCCCAATACCAGAATCACCATATAAAGCTATTCCCAAACTCGAAATCCCAAACATATATTGATAACACTGAAATGCACTTCAACCCAAGCTTATGAAATTCTTCCAAAAATGCCAACTTCCACAACAGGAGCCGAAACGTTCCCAGGTCTTCCAAAAACTGATCTGGACATACGCCTAAGTCCGAAATCATCATACGAACCTGCTGGAACATTTGAATCTCGATTCCAAGGTCGTTTACTCAAAAATCCAATCTTATTCAATTCTTTCAACTTAAAACTTCCGAAATGAGAATTCTCTTTCCAAATCAACTCTGAACTTCCCGGAATTCAGTTCCGATCATGTGTACAAGTCATAATACGTGAAGTGAAGCTACTTAGGGTCTCAAACCACTGAACGACGTGCTAGATCTCAAAACGACCAGTCAGGTCGTTACACTACTTCTATGGACCATCACATGCTCTTGTGGAGCCGCTTTTGTGGACAAAGACGTGCACTTGTGATCGTGCTTCTGCACGCACACTACCACACCTCAAAAACCCCTTAGCTCTATCAACACTATATATGTGGACAAAATGTCGTATATGCAAAAACACCAGAACTGAGCCCATCCAAAATTAACCTAATGCCCCCGGGACACTGTACACTCACATCAACCTATCTCAAAACATAACACAAACCTACTAGAGGTTTTAAATCACACAAAACAATATTGAAATCACAAATCGCACCCCAATTCAAGCCTAATGGACTAATAAACTTTCAAATTCCAAAACTCATGCTTAATCATATCAAATCAACTCGGAATGACCTCAAATTTTGTACACAATACCTAAATTACACAACAAGCCTATACCAACTCCCGAAACTGCAATCTGTAACCGATATCAATAAATTCAACTCTCAGTTAAACCTATCAACCTTACAAACCTTCAACTTTTCAATTTTTGGCAATTCAAGTCAAAACAACCTATGAAACTCCAAATTCAAATCCGGACATATGCCTAAGTCTAAAATCACCTTATGAAGCTATTGGAACCATCAAAATATCATTTAAGAGTCATCTACACCAAAGTCAAACTCCGATCAACTCTTACAACTTATGTCTCTAGCCAAGGGACTATGTGTTCCAAATAAACCCAAAACTCTCCTGAAACCAAAACAACCCCCCCCCCCCCAAAAGTCCCCAAATCACAAATATACACATGTATAACATCAAATAGGTGAATCGAGGTAAAAACTCAAAATAACTGTTTGGGTTGTTACAGATTTGGCATTACTTGTTGAGCAATTACAGATCCTCTAAGCGCAACGTATAGAAAAAAAGTGTAATGGTGGCAATAAATAGGAGAGATACTTGGGTGACGACTATGAATATTACTATTTAAACTCCTACTTTATATCTTGTAATGATATAACTGGCCGTTTTGAGTCCTAATACCTTGTTATGTGATTTGAGGCCTTGAGTAGGTTCATATAATATTTTATGACTTGCTCGTATGGTTGGTTCGGGTCCTAGGAGGTTAGCGAGTTATTTATAATACTTAGTTCATAACTAGAGTCTTAAAGTTAAGAGAGTTGATCAAAGTCAATATTTTAGGTAAACGTGTTTGGAATCATGAGTTAAAAGTTCCTATGGGTTCATGTGATATTTTGGACTTATACATATATTTGGATTAGGATCCGAGGGGCTCAGGTGCGAATCGGCACTATTGCATGAAAATTGGAAGTTTAAGGTTCATAAACTTGACTTGATAGTTGACTTTGTGGTGCAACATTTTCATTTGTGTTTTGAACCTTTGAACAAGTTCATAAAGGGTATATATACTTGTTGGGATGGTTTGGAGGGGACTAAAAGGGCTCGAGTGAGTTACGGCGTGTTTGGAGCAAGATTTTGAAAGATTTGAAGTGTTGAAACGTGGTTTTCTTCACTTAACCTAATTTCACAAGAGAACTGACTGCAATCTATGATGAACTTAGAGATGATTCAAAAATGAAAGCTATGTCCTTTTAAATCTAATTTTCAGAAAATTAAATGATTCGTCATTCTAATATATGTATGAAAAGTTATGACTATTTTACTAAAGGACAGCCAATACTATCATTTTTTAAAATCAGCACTAAAAATTTCTACACTTGCATATATAACGTCATTTAGTATTTGGATTTTATTTTATTATTTTGGGAGCTAGAGAGCTCAAATTGAGGCGATGTTTAAAGAAATTTTTATCTAAGACGATAGAGTAAGTGGTTCACACTCAAATTTATAATTATAACATGACTTTATTATTGGTTTTGCCTTCGATTCAAGGATTCAAAATGTAAAACGAGGATTTTTTACATGAAAGTTAAAAAAGTATATTTTGGGATTTTGAACGCCGATTTTGGACTTAATTTTAGAAAGTAGGTATATATTTAGACTCGTGAAGCTATGGGCTAAAAGAATCCGACTTTAATTTTGGGTTTGACCATGCGCGCCCGGGTTGAACTTTTTGTTTAATTTTACATCGAGGCTTTATCATTTGGAGTTAATTTCTATGGCTTTATTTGACTTATTTGAGTAACTCTTTAGGCTAGATTGGTCTCATTTGATAGATTGGGAGCTAGAAAAGGCAAATTTTAAAGAATAAAGCTAGCCTAGAATAAGGTAAGTATATTGCTTAACCTCGACTTGAGGATATGTTTTCTGAATTAGATTTATATGCTAAATGCTACGTATTAGGGAGTAACGCATCTGCGAGGTAACACGCATATATATGGATATAGAGGTTATAATATACTTGGAATAGATTTTATGTTTTTCTATATATTGTTTTGATACATGTTCTACTTGTTACATGCTTTACTTGTTTATATGAATATTTAAGCATTATTACTCATGGTAGAGATCATGTCTAAACTTTTGGCATTATATTTGGGCATGATTGGATAAATGGATGATAGATTACATGTTACAGTTGTAGTCATATATTATGAATATGCATACACTATACATGTCAAATATTTGTTATCATATGCATTGCATTATGCATATTTGTCTTTCATGTACATGCACGGTGAGGGTAAGCATGATATGCATGGTGAGAATGATAGGAATGTTAGCACGATGAGTATTTTCATGTAGATACATACACACATACATACACACATACATACATACATACATACATACATACATACATACATACATACATACATACATACATACATACATACATACATACACACATACATACATACACACATACACACACGCATACATACATACATACATACATACACGCATACATACATACATACATATATATATATATATATATGAGGGATATTGTCATGATAGGTATTTCTGTGCAAATTGATATATATGCATGATAAGGATGAGAGGGATATTGGGAACAATTGATATTTTTGTGGGAATCGATGATTGATTGTAGAGCTATTATGCTTAGATATGGTGCATGGATTGGACCATCCCTCCGAAGTCACGTGATTACCCATGTTATCTTGGGCCATGGATGCATAGGTTGTAAGAAACCGACAAGTTTCTAGTTTGGCATGAGATATGCATATTCATGCATTCTTACATGCAACATTCATGCATATCATCCTCATATATTACTCGATGCATTTTACGTATGTATAAAACTTATTAGCAAGTTGTTAGATACTTAGAGAATGTTGGCTAATGTAAAGTTTGAGTCTTTATCATGCATAGACATTCTTGATTCATGTAGAAGCAATTGAATAAATATTGCTTGATGCATATCTTTTTATACGTGAATTCGTTTCATTAATATACGCTTTTGATCATGATATCTAAGAAAAAATATGCTTCTTATATTCTATTTTGATTGTGTGCCTTAATATTCATACTTGTTGCTCCTTGATTATTTTTTTGTATATGCTTATGAGTTGGACATATTATATAAATTGAGTGTCTTTTTACTAAACCTTGCTACTGCTTTGTTGAGGTTAGTCTTGATACTTATAGAGTACATGAGGTCGATTGTACTCATACTATACTTCTCACCTTGCGTGCATAATCTAGATTTGAGCTATTGTAGGGTTTGAGAACAAGCAATGAAAATATATTACTGTTCCAGTTATCAGTTGTCATTTATTCGTGACGGCCTATGATCTTATATTTATGTTTATGCATATCGAAATAGATAATGTACTTTCTCATATCCGCATTGTAGTCATATTTTTAGTTGTTTATCACTTGTGATATTAGTTCTTGGGGTAGTTTGTATTAAATTTTGTATTCTTATTTTATTATTTGTTTGATGAAATTCAATTTGGGTTGTCTTGTATTTTTGTTGGTTCGCCTAGTAAGTTTAGTTAGCTGTCATCATGACTTGGTAAAATTTGGATCGTGGCATATTCTATGGGAGATAATCTAGAATACCTTCTACTGTTGTACTGAATTGATACTAAGAAAAACGATATCTTCCAGAAAAAGCAATTTCAATAAGAATTTCTCTTCGGGCTCTCTACATCTGATTTTATCATTTACTTCTTTTTTACTGTTCATTTAGTTATTCTGTTTATATTTGAGAAAGTGAACCAAATCGATTGCTTGTGGCCATGAGATATAAATTTAATTAATTTTTCCATAATCTAATTTTAGGCTAAACACTTAGTTTATGCATTAGTTATTTATAATTATTTATGTGATATATAATACTGCATGTAATGTTAAATTAAGGATTACCTACTTTATGGCATACTCCCTCTGTTTTAATTTATGTAAAAGCTTTTACTTATTGAGAGTCAATTTGACTAAAATCAAATTGATAGATAAATTGAATTAGTTCAACTTAGTATTTCAGAAAAAAAAATTAGTTATTCAAAAATTAAAGAAAAATACTATCAATTGCAATTCTTCTCCTGTTAATGTGATAAACACAATACATTTTAAAATATTGGTCAAACTCCGTAGAGTTTGAATTTAGAGAAGTGAAATACATTACGTAATGTATACGGCAAAAATTGGCGGTCCGATTTTACGGTCACCAAGGCACCTCGAAGAAACTACCTCCCGAAGGCTCGAAGCTTAGCTCAGGGCTCCGGCCTCAAGGGTTCTCAGTAATCTACTTCGAGGTAGCGTAATCAACGGTCGGCCTCGAGGCAGGGTACACTAGTGGCATCGGTGGATCGGTGTGAGGTTCCCAAGGCACATGACTATAGCTGATAAAGTCTATTAGGCTAGTCCAAACCCTTACCATGGCATTAAATAGTTGTACCAGCCTCATATCTTTGTAATAAATATATTTGTACTATGTTAGGATTCCCCCTCACATATAAAGGGGATCCTTGTTATTTTGTAGACATCTGATATTCAATACTAGAAATACACAAGAACATTCACTCTGCTCTCTAACATATTATCTTGATCTCATTACTTTTATTTATTGCTAATATTCATTATGTTTTATTTATTGCTTATCATTGATCATAAAGTGCCATCATCGCAGCTCTCTTAACTGTTAGTCCTACCTCGATCACTCTAAGCCCGCCACCCAACTCGACCTTGAGGCCTCATATACGACAGCTCGAGGCCCCGATCTCCAGCCGTTTGGTTCGATTATCATATCGCATCTAAGCTATAATCCTACTTTCTAATCTTTTACTTAGCATCCATTACCTAACAACTAGCATAAAAATAGATCACGTATTTTTAGAACCACAAAATTATATTTAATTTTCATTATCATTTTTACGGTAAACAGTTTGGCGCCCACCGTGGGGCTAAAAATAATAGTGATTATTTTCTTGTTGATTTAACTGAATAACGCAAGTTACCTTTCACACTTTTTCTTGTCCAAAATCTTTGATTTCAGGTCAAAATGTCTAACTCAGTAAATGCACGTGAAAACAACAATCTCGAAGACCATGAAGAAATTGGTGTGGATGTTCCAGGTGTTGGTGTACCACCACGAAACCCAGAGAATGCACCAGAACCAATTCCCATGGATGCGGTCTCATGCGATGCCCAACACATCGATATAAGCTCCCACACTAACAGAAGCGTACATCAAGGAGATCAACAAGAAGTCCAAAAAACCCAGCTTGGGAAGAATAGGAGGTTAGCTTTCACGTTATTTTTGAGATGCTGCAAGCACAACAGCTGGCAATCGCTCATCTACAGAGCCACCAAAAAACCCAAGTACAACGGCCCCAGGAACAGCCCCTCGGACCAAACAGGTACCAGAAAGATCAAGCAACAACGGGTCGGCAGCCAACCCCGCCATCATAAAGATACTCGGGGACCTCACAAGGAAAATCGAGTCGGGCGAGAAGAAAATAGAAGCCAACGATAAGAAGGTCGAGACCTACAATTCCAAGGTCGACCAAATTCTGGACACACCCCGATCATGAAGGGTGTGGATTCAAAGAAGTTCGTACAGAAGCCATTCCCGCAGGAAGCGGCTCCAAAACCCATTCCAAAAAAGTTCAGAATGCTAGACCTTCCAAAGTACAATGGAACCTCGGACCCCAACGAGCACGTTACTACTTACACTTGTGCAGTGAAGGCAACGACCTAAAGGATGACGAGATTTATTCCGTCCTACTGAAAAAGTTCGAATAAATTCTTTCAAAAGGGGTAATGATGTGGTATCACAACCTGGCCCCACACTCGATAGATTCGTTTGCCATGCTGGCAGATTCTTTCATAAAGGCACATGCTGGTGCCATCAAAGTAGCAAAAAGGAAATTCGACGCCTTCAAGACCAAGTAGAGGGAGAATGAGATGCAACTAGAGTTCGTATCTTGCCTTCAAATGGAATGAATGGAACTACCACCAGTTTCCGATGACGGGACAGTGCAGGCCTTCACTCAAGGTTTGAACGAACGGGGCTCGATGGCTTCAAAACAACTGAAGCAGAATTTGGTTAAATACCCACCGTGACTTGTTCGGATGTTCACAAACGATATCAATCGAAGATCAGGGTCAAGGACGACAAATTAAGGGCCCCCTCGGACTCGATATACCCAAGCAGGATTCTAGCGAAGGAGCCAAAACCAAACAAAGAAAGGTACTAGCCATACACCAAAAATAGGAGAAATGCCTCGAGGCATAACATGCCCCGGAATGATCGAATAACGGACCGAGGGTAGAACCCTCAAGGATTCGTCAGCAGAGTTGAGTTCAATAGGCACGTGGGCCAATGGAGGCACCCCGCTTGTCGGAATACAACTTCAACGTCGATGTTTCAGATATTGTGTTCGCCATTAGTAAAATCAGAGACACCAGGTGGCCAAGGCATGTGCAATCAGATCCTTCACAAAGGAACCATAACTTAGTGTGTGAATTTCACAACACACATGGTCACAGGACCGAAGATTGCTGGCAACTCCATGAAGAGGTAGCCTGACTACTCAGCAAAGGTTACCTCCGGGAATTCCTAAGCGACCGAGCCAAAAATCAGTTCTGGGAAAGAGAGGCAACCAAAAAGAACGAAGTAGATGAGTCACAACATGTTATCCATATGATCATGGGAGGGGTCGACAACCCACAAGAACCCACTATCAGAAAAATGAAAATATCCATCACGAGAGAAAAGTGAATTCGAGGTTACATACCCGAGGATGCCCTCACATTCAGCGACAAGGACATCGAGACCTTGTCTCAGCCTCACAACGATGCACTGGTAATTTCTTTCCTTGTGAATACATTTCCAATTAAACGTGCACTTGTGGATCCAGGTAGCTTGATGTAACGACCCAACCGGTCATCTTAAGAATTTATGCCTCGATCCCCTATTAACTGCTTTCCCCGTGTTTATTTCTGCTATTTTGATTTGCCAGGATGTTCGGTTTTGAGTTTCAGAAAGTTTTGGGATACTTAGTCCCTAAATGAGAGCTTAAGTGTTGGAAAGTTGACCGTAGTTGGAAAAGTGTGAAGACGGCCTCGGAATGGAATTCTAATGGTTCTGTTAGCTCCATTGACTAATTTCAGGCATAGGGACGTGTTCGGATTGTGTTTTGGAGGTCCGTAGCTAATTTAGGCTTGAAATGCCGAAAGGTCAAATTTTGAAGTTTCCGATTCGATAGTGAGATTTTGATCCGAGGGTCGGAATGGAATTCCGGAAGTTGGAGTAGCTCCGTAGTGTTGAATGTGACGTGTGTGCAAATTGGGGGTTAAGGCTTGACTAATTATAGACCTTTGAGTGATGATTTGAGGGACACTTTGAGATCCGATTTTGGTACTTTTTGTATGACTGAACTCGTGAGAGTGTGAGGATTCTGGAAATATAAATTTTACCTGATTCCGAGACGTGGGCTCGACGGGCATTTTAGTCATTTTACCTAATTTTGAGTATTAGCTTAGAATTTCTTTGTATAATTAGTTACTTGAAGTGTTATTTATATTATAAAATTGAATTGAATAGATTTGGGCCGTTTGGAGTCGAGTACTCGTGGCAAGAGCGTAGTTTTGGATTGATTTGAGCTGGTTCGAGGTAAGTGGCTTGCCTAACCTTGTGTGGGGGACCTTCCCCTTAGGATTTTGTATATTTAATAATTGAAATGCCATGTACGTGAGGTGACGCGTGCGTACCTGAGACAATTGTTGAAAATTATGGTTTTCTTTAAGTAATTTCAATTGTGTTCCTTTTTCCTGTTTCATTTTACTTGCAATTTAAACCTGTTGCTAGCTTAGAAAAAGCATGTCTAATTGACTTAACTGTTTATTTCCTTAAATTGTCTTAATTGAATTATGTGAAGCATGTTAAATTAGAATTTACCCGTTTTACTTGGTACGAAATTGAGTTAAATTGAGTATTCTTGTGTTGCTGATGTGTGTTTTACTTTGGGACGGCATCCTGGGAGATCCCCTATATGTATTTATAACTTGAACTGAGGTGCGAGATACCAAGAGATCTCTGGCATGTATATTGAGGATACCAAGAGATCCTTGGGATACCAAGAGATCCCTAGCATATATTAAGGATACCAATAGATCCTCGGGATACCAAGAGATCCCTTGTATACATTGAGGATACCAAGAGACCCTCGGGATACCAAGAGATCCTCGGCTTATATGTATTGAGGATACTGAGAGATCCCCGGTTATCATCCTTGTTATGAGAGGTATTTCCTTGTAATTGTCTTTATCTCTATTTCAACTATTGTATTACTTATTATCCTATATTAAATTCTTACTGTAGATTCTCAATTGTACTGCTTATCTTATTCTGTCATCTCTATATTTATTTAATATCAGTAGGGCCCTGACCTTCCTCTTCACTACCCGACCGAGATTAGGCTTGGCACTTACTGAGTAACGATGTGGTGTACTCATGCCCTTTCTACGACTATTTTTCATGTGCAGATTCTGGTACTGTGACTCAGTCCTATCACCCTTGAGGCAAGGCGACTGCTCCAGAGACTTTGAGGTATATCTGCTACGTCCGCAGACTGAGGAGTCCCTTTCCATTCTATCTTGTAGTGACATTCCTTCTATCTTTTATGTTGATGTAGACATTTCGAAGTTAGAGCATTTTTATTATATTCGTAGCTTGTGATTCATGGGTTTCCGAGTTTTGGGAAAATAGTATTAGTTTATAATAGTTGGTACTGTGTATGCCGAGTGGCACTTTCAAATGCTATTTTATTACAATATTTCTGTTTTAAATTTTTTTCTTTTCTTTCCGCAAATTTGGTTTATCTTCCGTATTTTAGGTTTACCTAGTTGTAGAGACTAGGTACCGTCGCGATGGCTTAAGGAGGGTAAACCGGGATTATGACAAGTTGGTATCAAAGCTCTAGGTTCATAGGATTCATGAATCACAAGCCGATTTATTAGAGTCTCGCTGATCGGTACAGAGACGTTTGTACTTATCTACGAGAGGCTATGTAACCGTTAGGAAAATTTCCACTTCATTTGATTTCCTTGTCGTGCGAGATTTGATGTAACAATTCTAAACTTCTATCTTCTACTCTCTTACAGATGGTGAGGACACGCCCTACCCGAGATGACCAGGCACCCGCGCCCCCTATTGCAGCCGTCAAGGGCCTGGGTTGAGGCTGAAGGCATGCACGTGGTGCAGCCAGAGGACCGTGCGAGCTGCCACCGAGGTACTACCAGTAGTTCTAGCCAGAGTTCAGGCACCTGATACACCTACTGCTACTACTACTCCAGCATTTCAGGAGACTCTAGCACAGTTCATGAGCATGTACACCACTTTGGCTCAAGTAGGGTTGCTTCCCGTTGCTGCAGCAACATCTTAGGCTGGGGGATTAGCACAAACTCCCATCGCCCATACTCCTAAGTAGCGAGTGCATGTTGAGCAGGTCTCCAAGATTATTCCTATATAGCCTTCAGTCCGAGATCAGCCTGAGGACAGGGCAACGATTTCCGAGGATGAGCAGCTGAGGCTTGAAAGGTTCAAGAAGTACAAGCCTCTTGTATTCAGTGGTCTAGCATCGGATGATGCTCTGGGATTTCTAGATGAGTGCTACCGTATTTTCCATACATGGGTATATCTGGATCGAGCAGGGTTTCCTTTACTACTTTCCATCTTCGAGAAGCCGCCTATGAGTGGTGGTGTACCTATGAGTTAGATAGTCCGGATGAGGCTGCTTCACTGACTTCACTCAGTTTTCAGATCTGTTCCTGAGAGAGTATGTTCCTCAGAGCCTTAGCGAGTCATGGCACGCAGAATTTGAGCACTTGCGCTAGGGTGCTATGACTGTCTCAGAGTATGATGTCCGTTACACTAGTTTGGCTAAACATGCACCAGCCGTGGTTTCTACTATTCGCGAGAAGGTTCGCCAGTTTATTGAGGGACTTATTCCCATTATAGGTCTAGCATGGATCATGAGTTGGAGATGGATATTTCTTATCAACAGGTGGTGAGAATTGCTAGGAGGATTGAGGGTATGCATGCTTTGGAAAGAGAGGAGAGGGAGTCCAAGAGGTCTCGAGAATCGGGCCATTATTCTGGTGCCCATGCCCCAACTACAGGTCTTCATGGTAGGGGTTACATGAGTCACCCTATTCATTAAGCTATTCCAGCAGCCACTAGTATTCCAGCTCCCCATAGGCCTCAGGAGCCTTATTATGTACCTCCAATATCTAGCGCACCTTCTACGCGGGGTGCTTTCAGAGGTCAGCCCAGCAGACCTGGCCCGAGCCAATCACAGCCACCACGTCCTCCCAGAGCTTGTTTTGAGTGTGGTGACACATACCATGTGGCGAAGGATTGCCCTAGACTTGGGAGGAGTGCGCCTCCACAGACTTATTAGCCACAGCGTGCCCCGCAAGGTTCTCAGGCTATGGTTACAGCTCCAGTTGCTACCCTACCTATTTAGCTATTTATAGGTGGAGGTCGGGGAGGTAGAGGTCGCCTTAGAGGGGGAGACTAGGCCAGATACTATGCCCTTCCTGCCTGTACCGAGGCTGTTGCCTCCGATTCGGTCATCACAGGTATTATACTGGTTTGTCACAGAGATGCATCGGTTCTATTCGATCTAGGATCCACTTACTCTTATGTGTCTTCTTATTTTGCTCCGCATTTGGGTGTACCTCTGGATTCTTTGAGTTCACCTATTTATGTTTCTACTTCTTTGGGAGATTCTCTTATTATGGATCATATTTATCGGTCGTGTTTGGTTGCTCTTAGTGGTTTTGAGACCAGAGCCTATTTATTTTGCTCATTATGGTAGATTTTGATATTATCTTGGGCATGGACTGGTTGTCGCCCCATTATGCTATTCTTGATTGTTACACCAAAACCGTGACATTAGCTATGCCAGGTGTGCCGCGTGTTAAGTGGAGGGGTACTATAGATCATACTCCCAGTAGAGTTATTTCTTTCCTTAAGGCTCAACGAATGGTTGAGAAGGGGTGTGATGCATATTTAGCTTATGTAAGAGATGTCAGTATTGATACCCCTTCGGTTGATTTAGTCCCAGTAGTGCGGGTTTTTCCTGGTGTGTTTCCAGCTGATCTTCTGCACATGCCGCCTGATAGAGATATTGATTTCGGCATTGATCTGTTGCCAGGCACTCAGCCAATTTCTATTCCTCCGTATTGTATGGATCCTCCTGAATTGAAGAAGCTGAAGGATCAGTTATAGGAATTGCTTGATAAGGGTTTTATTCGGCCCAGTGTATCACCTTGGGGTGCTCCTGTCTTGTTTGTGAAGAAAAAGGATGGTTCTATGTGTATGTGTATTGATTATCACCAATTGAACAAGATTACAATGAAGAACCGTTATCCTTTACCTCATATTGATGATCTGTTTGACCAGCTTCAGGGTGCATGGTTGTTTTCTAAGATCTTGTGCTCAGGTTACCATCAGTTAAAGATTCGGGAGCCAGATATCCCGAAGACTACTTTCATGACTCAGTATGGTCAATACGAGTTTCTTGTCATGTCATTTGGGTTGACCAATGCCCCAGCAGCCTTTATGCATTTGATGCACAGTGTGTTTCGGTCGTATTTTGACTCGTTCGTCATTGTCTTTATTGATGATATTCTGGTGTATTCCCGAAGTTGGGAAGATCATGAGCAACACCTGAGGACTGTCCTTCAGACTCTGAGAGAGAAGAAGTTATATTCTAAGTTCTCTAAATGTGGGTTTTGGTTGGATTCCTTGGCATTCCTAGGCCACGTGGTATCGAGTGAGGGTATTCAAGTGGATCCGATGAAAACAAAGGTTGTGCAAAGTTGGCCCAAACCATCCTCAGCTACGAATATCCTCAGTTTCCTTAGATTGGCGGGTTACTACCGTCGTTTTGTGGAGGGGTTTTCATCAATTGCAACACCTATGACCAGGTTGACCCAAAAGGGTGCTCCACTCCAGTGGACGGAGGAGTGTGAGACGAGCTTTCAGAAGCTCAAGACAGCTTTGACTACAGCCCCAATTTTGATATTGCCTTCAAGTTTGGGGTCTTATACGGTCTATTGTGATGCCTCGAGGGTTGGCCTTAGAGCGGTATTGATGCAGGATGGTAGGGTGATTGCCTACGCGTCCAGACAGTTGAAGGTACATGAGAAGAATTATCTGGTCCACGACCTTGAGGTATCTGCCATTGTTCACACCCTGAAGATCTGGTGTCATTATTTGTATGGTGTTCCCTGTGAGATTTATACTGACCATCGGAGCTTGCAGCACTTGTTCAAGCAAAAGGATCTAAATTTGCGCCAAAGGAGGTGGTTAGAGTTGCTGAAGGACTATGATATCACTATTCTATATCACCCGGGCAAGGCCAATATGGTGGCCGATGCCTTGAGTCGTCGGGCAGAGAGTTTAGGGCGTTTGGCTTACTTACGCACATCGGAGAGGCCTATGGCGATGGATGTTTAGGCCTTATCCATCCAGTTTGTGAGGTTGGATCTTTCGAAGCCCAGTCGGGTTTTAGCTTGCATGGTTTCTCTGTCTTCCTTACTTGATCGTATCAGGGAGCATCAGTATGATGACCCTCATTTGCTTGTCATCAAGTACAAGGTTCAACACGGTGATTCCAGAGATGTGACTATTGGTGATGACGGTGTATTGAGGATGCAGGGTCAGATTTGTGTACCCAATGTTGATGGGCTTCGAGAGTTGATTCTGAAGAAGGCCCATAGCTCGCGGTATTTCATTCATCCGGGTGCTGCAAAGATGTATCAGGATTTGAGGCAGCACTACTAGTGGAGGCGGATGAAGAAAGATATAGTTGGATTTTTAGCTCGATGCCTTAACTGTCAGCAGGTGAAGTATGAGCACTAGAGACCGGGTGGGTTGCTTCAGCAGATAGAGATTCCGGAGTGGAAGTGGGAGAGGATCACCATCGACTTTGTAGTTGGGCTCCCACGGACCTTGAGAAAGTTCGATGCTATTTGGGTGATTGTGGATCGGCTGACCAAGTTCGCTCACTTTATTCTTATTTGTACTACTTATTCTTCGGAGCGGTTGGCGGAGATCTATATCCGGGAGATTGTTCGTCTTCATGGTATTCCAGTTTCCATCATTTCAGACAGAGGTACCCATTTCACATTACGATTCTGGAGAGTCGTTCAGCATGAGTTGGGTACTCGGGTGGAGTTGAGTACAGTGTTTCACCCTCAGACGGACGGGCAGTCCGAGCGCACTATTTGGAGGGTCTTGGGATCAGTTCTTGCCATTAGCGGAGTTTGCCTACAACAACTGTTATCAGTACAGCATTCAGATGGCACCGTACGAGGCTTTATATGGTAGGCGGTGTAGATCCACGGTAGGTTGGTTTGAGCTGGATGAGGCTAGATTATTGGGCACAGGCTTAGTTTAGGATGCTTTGGAGAAGGTTAAGGTGATTCAGGATAGATTCCGTATAGCCCAGTCCAGACAGAAGAGTTATGCGGACCGGAAGTTTTGTGATGTTTTCTGTATGGTTGGAGAGCGGGTTCTGCTTCGGGTTTCGCCTATTAAGGGCATCATAAGATTAGGAAGAAGGGTAAGTTGAGTCCGAGGTTTATTGGCTCTTTTGAGATATTGAGGCATGTTGGGGAGGTTGCTTATGAGCTTGGCTTACCTCCCAGCTTGGCAGGAGTTCATCCGGTATTTCATATTTGGAAGCTCTAGAGGTATAACAGTGATCTGTCGCACGTGTTGGATTTCATTTTAGTCCAGTTGGACAAGGATATATCCTACATTGAGGAGCCAATGGCAATATTGGAAGGTAGGTTAGAAAGCTGATGTCAAAGAACATTGCATCCGTGAAGGTTCAGTGGCGGGGTCAGCCGTTCAAGGAGGCAACCTGGAAGACTGAGCAGGATATGTGCAGTCGTTACCCTCATCTTTTCACTACTTCAGGTATGTCTCTATGCTCGTTCGAGGACGAACGAATGTTTAAGTGTAGGAGAATGTGACGACCCGGCCGGTCGTCTTACGAATTTACTTCCATATCCCCTATTAACTACTTTTCCCGTGTTTATTTCTGCTATTTTGATTTGTCGCGATATTCGGTTTTGAGTTTTGGAGAGTTTTGGGACACTTAGTCCTTAAATGAGAGCTTAAGTGTTGGAAAGTTGACCATAGTCAGAACAGTGTGAAGACCTTCTCGGAATGGAATTCTGATGGTTTTGTTGGCTCTGTTGCGTGATTTTGGATATACGGGCATGTTCGGATTGTGTTTTGGAGGTCCGTAGCTAATTTAAGCTTGAAATACCGAAAGGTCGAATTTTGAAGTTTCCGGTTCGATAGTGAGATTTTGATCCGAGGGTCAAAATGGAAATTGGAAAATTGGAGTAGCTCCGTAGTGTTGAATGTGACGTATGTGTAAAATTTCAGGTCATTCGGCTGAAGTTTGATAGACTTTTTGATCGAAAGCGTATTTTTAGAGTTTTGGAATTTCTAGGCCTGAATCCGTGGTTGATTCGTGGTTTCGTTTTTGTTTTAGGTGTTTTAAGGATTGGTATAAGTTTGGACAGTGGTATTAGACTTGTTGGTGCCTTTGGTTGAGGTCCCGGGGGCCTCGGGATGATTTCGGGTGGTTGAGGGAAGGATTTTGGAGTTTGGAGTTGCAGCTTCAGCTGCTGGTTTTTTTGTCATAACCGCACCTGCGAGTGTGGGACCTCAGGTGCGGCGCCGCAGAAACGAGATAGGACCAGAGCTCCAGGATCCGCAGGTGCGGCTGTGTTTTCGCAAATGTGGTGTCGCAGATGCAGACCCAGCCCGTTAAGTGACTTTTCACCTGTGATGCATTCTTCCGCAAGTGCGGGACCGCAGATGCGGTAATCGCTAGGCAGAACATATAAATACTTGCCTTCGCAAAATTTAACCATTTTTCACCTCTTTTCAAATGGGAAGAAGCTTGGGAAGCAGTTTTCAAGAGGGATTTTCAAAGGAGTTCATTGGGGTAAGGTCTTTGGTCCATAAACTCGTTATTGGAATGATTTTTATCAATTTAAGCATGAAAAATTAAGGAAAACCAATGGTAAATTGGGGGTTAGGGCTTGACTAATTAGAGACCTTTAAGTGATTATTTGAGGGACCCTTTGAGGTCCGATTTTGGAACTTTTGGTATGACTGAACTTGTGAGAGTGTGAGGATTCTGGAAATGTAAATTTTACCCGATTCTGAGACATGGGCCCAAGGAGTGTTTTGGTCATTTTACCTAATTTCGCATATTAACTTAGAATTTCTTTGTAGAATCAGTTACTTGAAGTGTTATTTATATTATGAAATTGAATTGAATAGATTTGGGCCATTTGGAGTCAAGTACTCGTGGCAAGAGCATAGTTTCGGATTGATTTGAGTTGGTTCGAGGTAAGTGGCTTGCCTGACCTTGTGTGGGGGACCTTCCCCTTAGGATTTGGTATATTTGATAATTGAAATGCCCTGTACGTGAGGTGACGAGTGCGTACTTGAGCTAATTGTTGAAAAATCCGATTTTCTTTAAGTAATTTCAATTGTGTTGCTTTTTCCTACTTTTTTTTACTTGCAATTTAAACCTGCTGCTAGCTTAGAAAAAGCATGTCTAATTGACTTAACTGTTTATTTGCTTAAACTGCCTAAATTGAATTATGTGAAGCATGTTAAATTAGAATTTACCTGTTTTACTTGGTACGAAATTGAGTTAAATTGAGTATTCTTATGTTGCTGCTGTGTGTTTTACTTTGGGACTATGGGACGACATCCCGGGAGATCCCCTGTACGTATTTATGACTTGAACTGAGGTGCGGGATACCAAGAGATCCCTGGCATGTATATTGAGGATACCAAGAGATCCCTAGAATATATTGAGGATACCAAGAGATCCTCGAGATACCAAGAGATCCCTTGTATACATTGTGGATACCAAGAGATCCTCGGGATACCAAGAGATCCCCGGCTTATATGTATTGAGGATACTGAGAGATCCCCGATTATCATCCCTGTTATGAGTGGTATTTCCTTGTGATTGTCTTTATCTCTGTTTCAGGTATTGTATTCCTTATTATCCTATATTAAATTCTTACTGTATATTCTCAATTGTACTACTTATCTTATTCTGTCATCTCTATATTTATTTAATCTCAGTAGGGCTCTGACCTTCCTCGTCACTACCCCACCGAGGTTGGGCTTGGCACTTACTAAGTACCGCTATGGTGTACTCATGCCCTTTCTATGCATGTTTTTCATGTGCAGATCCTGGTACTGCGACTCAGTCCTATCACCCTTGAGGCGAGGCGACTGCTCAAGAGACTTCGAGGTATATCTGTTGCGTCCGCATAACGAGGAGTCCCTTTCCCTTCTATCTTCTAGTGACAACCCTTCTATCTTTTTTGTTGATGTAGATATTCCGGAGTTAGAGCATTTTTATTATATGCGTAGCTTGTGATTCATTGGTTTTCGGGTTTTAGGAAAACTGTATTAGTTTATGAGAGTTGGTACTGTGTATGCCGAGTGGCACTTTCAAATGCTGTTTTATTACACTATTTCTGTTTTAAATTATTTTCTTTCTTTCCGCAAATTTGGTTTATCTTCTGCATTTTAGGCTTACCTAGTCGTAGAGACTAGGTGTCGTCACTACGGTTCACCGAGGGCGAACCGGGGTCATGACACTCGGCCAACATCATCATGTCAAGGGTCGTGGAGCAGCTCGGCCAGATCGTGCCCGCCTCTCAAGTCCTTAACGGATTCAATATGGCGAGCGAGATAACAAAAGGGGAAATCACCCTCCCGGTCAACGTAGCCGGCACTATCCAAAATGCCAAATTCCACATCATCGAAGGAGACATGAGATACAACGCTTTGCTCAGAAGGCCATGGATACACTTCATGAGAGCAGTACCATCAACCCTTCATCAAATGATGAAGTTTTCAACAAAGGACGAAATAAAAACCATGTACGGGGAACAACATGCAGCAAGAGAGATGTTTGCGGTGCACGATGTGGCGCCGGCACCGATGCCTTCAACGCTGAACTGCAGGACAAACAAAGAGTGAAATAGCAACCACGAGACACATTTTTGGCTATACCTGAATGAACAAATAAAGTACCGTGCCGTTTCCTCAGAGCAAATATTGAAGGCCTGCCGAGGCTCAAAGCGCCGTCACCACTAAGGTACAACCATCTCCCTTTTAATTTACACTTCACGCTAACCTTTATGCAGGTGTCCGACTGAGACAGTCGAAGCGCTAATCCACCTCGAAGACCTTAAGGTTTCAATGCATACGTCGCACTTTTTTCCTTCGACCGGGTTTTTATCCCGAAAAGGGTTTTACCGGCAAGGTTTTTAACGAGGCAACATCTATATGCTACCTAAGGAAAACTCAGCAAGTATTCAAGGCTTCTTTTGCAATTAACCTCGAGTACTGGGGGGAATCCCCCCCGGAAGGTCACCTACTCGGAGAAGCCAAGAGTGCTAAATGGGGTTTCAATAGGAAAATAATGTACCGGGCCAAACGGTCGAACGAACTGTGTCCGTATAGAATAATCGAGCCCTTAACAGCAAAGACATGTATACTTGCACCAAATAATCAAAGAATACTTTCCAAAAGCATTTCACGTTTCAAAGAAGCTTGGTATTTTTTCAAAAAACTGCTCCTCTGTCAAAAACGTCCCGAACACTCGGGGACTGGCGTCAACAACTCGAAACAATGCGACCCCCGGATCGGAGCTTCAAACTCACAAGCCCTCAAAGAGGCAACATCAAGATCACAAAATGGCTCCAGAGCCAAAAATGTCCCGAACACTCAGGGACTAGCGTCGAAAACTCAAGGCCGCATGACCTCCGGGTCGGAAACCCCGAAATCGTAAGCCCTCAATGAGGCAATACCAAGTTTACAAGTAATGGCTCCCGAGCCAAGAAACCCTCGATGACTCGGGGACTACCACCAATTTCCACCCTCATCGACTTATCAAAACCTGAGGCCACAAGACCACATGCGGGCAACCGCGATCTCATAAGACCTATATAAGGCAATAACAATATATGTAAGACCTCAAGCAAGGCATGAACCATACTTTTACAAAGTAGCCAAAACAGTAAGACCTCAAAGGCATGTAAAACTTGTAAGACCTTACTAAAGGCATAATCCTGATCTTAAAGTTAAGGCTATATATCGAACTTGTAAGACCCCTAAAAAGGCATACCCTCGATATAGATGCCAAAACTACTTCACTCGGGGACTGAAAGGCTCCGGCCAAACAAATGACTACGGTCATAAGGCTGTACCAGCCAAACTAACGCGACTCGTGGATGCCCGACCGTTGCTATAAAAACATAGGCCTTCAATTACTTCGAAAATACTTTGAAAAGAACCAGTTAAATAGGCTACCCTTGACCTAGGCAAAAGAGCTTCGACTATGTCAGCTCCAAACTATAGGCTTCGAGATACCAACCACCGAGCCAACCTCCTGAGGTGCTCGATAATCGCCACACAACGATTCACAATTGAGGTTTTAATCAAACCGCTGAAGAATCAGGCAAACACAATTTCAAAAAATCCTAAACGAGGGGAAAAATACAGCCCATATAAAAGGTCGTACCGACCCAATGTGTAAGAGCCACTGTCGCAAGCCCATACAAGAGGTCGTACCGACTCAATGCGTAAGAGCCACTATTGCCAGCCCATACAAGAGGTCATACCGACCCAATGTGCAAGAGCCATTGTCGCTATTACAAGGTGTCGTACCGACCCAATGCGTAAGAGCCACTGTCGCTAGCCCATACAAGGAGTCGTACCAAGCCAACGCGTAAGAGCCTAAGGGCCAGCTTGAAATTCAAAAACTTCAGGGTCGAATGAGCTCGAGTCGATACCCGACTCGGAGACTGAACCCAAAACAGTTAACTAAATATGCCTAAGAGCAAAAGCATAAGAGCTCAAACACCGGCTTATACTAAAAGGTCATACCGACCAAGCGCGTAAGAGCCTACGAGCCAGCCCAATGAGTCCCAGGGCCATACCACGAATCTAAGGATTCCCTTTTAACTTGAAGACCAATTCATCTAGATAAAATCAAGGCAAAGGGAAATGCATGAGAAATAAAACCACGAGGTTTCCTTTTATACATATATGCGAAAAAATACAAGCTCCATTTACAAATGTTCTTTGAAAGCACTATTTGAAGAATCGGAAAAGGAAGGCCTAATCTACGTCCCCCTCGGGGATATGGCCCGTCAGCCTCTTTCTTGCTATACTCGACATCAGACAAAAGGGATCTCGCGTCATGTTCGTCTGCCTTTGCCCGTTTCACCTCTTCCGAGAGGTCAAAACCTTTAGCATGGATCTCCTCGAGGGTTTCCCTTCAAGATTTATACCGAGCATATTCCTTGCTTCTGCTCTCACGGTGAAGAGCCCTTTTCATCTCAGCTCGAGCATCGGCAGCGCCCTCCAAAATAGACCACCACTTTCTTGTCAGCCTTAGTGCGGCTCATTACGGTTTTGGCCCGGGCATCCACAACTTCAGCCTTCATCTTCAAAAGCTCAGACTCGAGCTTTGTAATCATATTCACTCAGACAGAATTGTTTGCACGAGCATTCCGGAGTTGCACTTCAAGGGCGGAAGTCTTAGCCAAAGCATCCTCCTTGGTCGCAACTTGGGCATCTCCCTGAGCCTTCAGCTCGTTACACTCACGTTTAACTCGGTCAACTTCGCCCCAAAGTCGTTCCAGCTCCTCCATTTTGTTCTTCAACTAAAATATAGGAATATTAATCTCCGAAAGCGGAAGGGGGAGCATACATCGACACGAAGTGTAGGTTACCTGTCTTTCGAGATGGCTTTCGTAGTTCCAACTTCGATCCACCTTATACCGCAGGTATACCAGCTCATCTTCTTTTTTCGTGCAAAGAAGCCTAAGGGACTTCTCCCCATCCAAAGCTTTTCACAGCCTAGCCTCACGGCGAAGCAACTCGGACTTAAGCTTATTAAAGGCCTGCAAAAGTATACTCAATAAGAAAGATGCAAAACTGAAAGAAGCCTATACCAGCTACCAAAGCTTACCATGAAGCTAAGCCATTGCGCCTCACCAAAGGTCGAGCATACATCTGATTGCTGTTTCCCCCGAAGTTCTTTCGGTAGGAGAAGGGGGAGGCACCTGATGACCCTTGTCCCTCGAAGTACCTTCGACGGGAATGGGAAATGTTTTTTCAAAAATAGAGGCCTCTGAAGCCGGAAGATCGGCCGACTCGTCTCCTTTGAACCTCTGAGAAGGACTCGCCCCACCACGAGCATCCTCACACCTAGAAGATTCTTTCAATATAGTATCGGTCCTCGACCCCGAGGCCGGCAATCTCTCCTCCTCCCCTAAGGGACACGGCCTCATCTCGAAAAAACCTCCAACACCTGTGGCGGCAGAGGTAGTGCGCAAAAAAGAAAGTACCTTTTCTGAGGAAACAAGCCACTAAGCACCTACCATGATTTTTTGCCTCTCATCTCCCCTTTGACAGGTCTCACCATTTGCGCTTATCATAGGTCGAACAAGCTGCCAGCTTACGAGACCATCCAACCAGGTCAGGAACCTCGTTTGGCAACCAAGGAATCGCTAAAGAAAATGAAATAAAAAAACATCTTTACGGAGCCCGCCTCCACTATGGTCAAAGTGATAAAAATACAAGTGTACCACTTATGTATGAAATTCCATTTCTCAGGAAATGGAAGAAACTCTCCAGGGATAATATCGACTGTTTGTTCTCGAACAAACCGGCTCATCCACCCTCGGTCCTCGTCCTCTTTATCGTTAATAGCAGGGGACCGGGTGGATCGATATCGCAGAGTAATCAAGCCTCGGTAATGCAGAGGCCGGTATAATCTAACGAGATGGCTAAGGGTGAATTTGAGCCCGGCCTTATCCACAAAGTACCTTAAACACTATCTTCCAAAGGGATGGGTGAGCCTGCGCAAGGGTAACCTAATACCTCCTGCAAAACTCAAGCACGACCCTGTCAAGGGGGCCCAACATAAAGGGATACATATACACGTTCAAAAACCCCTCGACATGGGTCATAATGCTCTCTTCCGGGGAAGGTACCTGCAGTACCACTTCTTCTCCCCATCCGCAATCCTTCCTAACCATCTCGAGATGTTCCTCCCCTATTGAGGAGATGAACCTCGATGCATGCTCCCGATGCTCTTGAACGTTGGGAGGTCTCTCCAATGTAAAGTATCTCCTCGAGATAAAGCACCTCGAGGTCTGCTCACCAGGCACCGACGGTATACCACCTACCGAGAACGAAATAGAGGCATAACTCTCCTCTCCTTGATGAACAGATTTTGATGTAGCAGCCATAGCTATGGTAAATTAGGAAGAGGAGGATGAAAATTTGGGCAAAGGCCTTGAGTTGAAATGAAGAGAGAACTAGCACAAAGAACAAAATTTCTATGAGAGGGATAGTTAACCAAAGTCGCGGAACCCCAATTAAGAAATGAGCGAATGCATATATAGAGGCGAGCGGCGACTGTTCGCCTATCTTGAAGACCAATTAAGTCTGACCATGTCAGCACCACTTTTTTGGGAAATGTACTGGTGGGACCACCCCGGGGGCCCCACTACCGTGTCGCATAAATAATGTTATCACACGTTGATCGGGAAATATTGAGACCCCGAGGGTTTCTGCTATTATAAGAATCGACTCTAAAGAAGTTATTGACCTAATCTCGAGATGGTGCCTGATCTCGAGGGTCACAATTTCCCCCAAACATGGGCTCCTAAGAGTTGACATCAAAATTCAAAAATTGAATTCCGCATGATCGCTGAAAAATAAGGAATGCAAGGTTGGAAACAAAAAATTATTTACATTACCAAAAATATGTTTATAAAGGGCACCCTTACAAGACCTGTTTCCCCTGGAATACATACACAAAAAGAAAAAAGAGAAGGAAAGGTGACACAGGCCTACTCTTCATCGCCACTGCCCTCTAAACCATCTCCGGGATTTTCATCCAAAGTGACCAAGAGTGCCATTTCTTCCTCCGAATCTCGGGCCTCCTCGTTCTCAGCTGAGAGATCGGCACCTTTAGCACTAGCCTCCTCTAAGGCTTGCCTCCTTGCCTTTGCGCGAGCGTAAGCAACAGTCCGAGTTAGATTTTGTTCGTCCTCCTATAATATCTCTCGAGCTAGTTGATTCATAGTAGCAGCGTCCCTCAGATATGTAGCGACATTCTCTTCGACCTCGGACTTGGCCGCAGATAGCACAACAACCTCTTCTCGAGCATTTTAGAGAAGACTCTGGGTCGATACCAACTTCGAGGTCACGACCTTGTTTTGCCCCTCAACTCGAGGATCTTCGTGTTCATAGCAGCAATTTTTTTCCGAAGTCGCTCCGCGAGAATATCCTTCTTCCCGATCAACAAAGGAAAAGATAAGTCAGTAAACATCGAATTGTGAGGATGACGAATGCATTTATGAATAACAAGTTACCTTCTCAGCAAGGCCAACCTTTTCTCAGAGCACTCCTTCCAAATTCACTTGAAGCTCACTTAACTCCTCATCCTTTCGGACAGAGGAGGCCTCCGACTCCTGCATTCCCGATGTGAGCTTTTCGAGCTCCTTTCCATGGCATGAAAGCTCGTCTTGGAGCCTGGAGAAGGCGTGATCATACATCTTCTTAGCCTACAAAGAAACAGAAGAGTCAGAAAAACGAGGAAAGGTACTTGAGACTAGAAAAGTGTACATAAAAAGCTATCACCTTCTGCTGGAACTTCTACGCTTCCCCGATAGCGTTGAGAGCGTCGAGATCAATGTCCTCACTAACATCATCAACGCCATCAAGGAAGTTAAGCTCATCTCCCCCTCGAGCGGACCCTCCACGTTGGTAGCCTTTTGGTCCTAAGCGTGCCTGAATTCCCCGGGCGAGAAATGAGGAACCAAATTAAGGCCACCTAGGGCGTCGATATCGCAAAGGGGAAAATTTTGTCCCCGAGAAGCTCCAAGCCCTTTGGAACCAGCAGCAACGGTCTCCTCGGTAGGGGCTGCACCACGTCCGGCCAGGGGTTCAGGGACCGTATCCGCGCCCTCCTCAAGGTCCTCCGAAACATGGGCTCGAGCCGAATCAGTCGTTCCCGACTCAGCAATCCTCGGCACAGACACTTGGGGGGCATCCATTCCTAACTTCACCCTTTGTACCAAAGGGTTATCATCGTCATCGTCATCCCCAGCATCGGAACCTGCTCTGGAAGCTGAAGACAAGACCTCGGCCTCAACTCAAGGCCTGCGAGACTTGGGTTTCTTTGATACGAGGGAATCGGCAACCGATGCCTTTTTCCTCTTCTTACCCTCATCGGGCTCGGAGGACCCTCCCTCACCGGCAGGAGGTGGTCTCATCTGCACTCCATCCCCAAGGCTTGTGCAAACATAGTAGTCAAAGTTTATCAGCACGGAGGATATGGGGAAGAAATATAAAACATGATAGAGGCGGCAAGAAGGAGTTTACCATGATTTTTGGCCACCCACCGCGTTTTAGCCAACTCAGGCCAAGAACACTCGCGATAGGGGAACGAGGAATTTAATCCCCTAATCCACCCCAATAGGTTCGGAACAGATTCGATATACCAAAGGGCAGCTGCACGAGCAAACGGAAAGTTAGCTTTTTGAGAAGAAAGTAAAGACAATAAAGCATACTCAAAGAAGAGGCACTTACGCTTCATGGTCCACTCCTCCGGGAATGGCATCCACTCAGCCGGAATAATGTCTGAGGTCCTTATTCGGACAAACCGGCTCATCCACCTCGATTCTTGTGTTCATCGATACTCGAGAAAAAGGGTTTCAAAGATCAACGGTGAAGCTTGATCAAGCCACGAAAAGAATGGGGGCTATACAGCCTGATCAGATGATCAAGGGTAAAATTCGCACTCTTGTCTTTGCTGGAAAAGTAGAAAAGCATTTAAACTATCCTCCAGAAAGAGGGGTAAATTTGGCCAAGTGTCACCTGGTATTTACAACAGAAGTCGAGAATGACCGGGTCTATAGCCGGAGAAGGAGGGTCCGAAGAGTTGACAGGGCCCAAGGTGAACGGGTATGTGTATACATAAAGAAAACCAGCCTTATGGTCCGTTATGCTCTCTTTTTAGGGCTAGGGATCTCAACTAGTACTTTTTTCCCCCATCGGTAGTCTGCTCTTCCACAACGCTGATGAACCGAGAGACGTGTTCGCATCGGCCCGGCGTAGATGAATGTCTCTCGATGGAAAAATCCTTCATACTATTGAACTCGGTGGATATACACTGTTCGACGATATGAGCCATTTTGGGCTTACCCTTGGATTTATTCTTGGATGTTCGAGATGAAGAGGCAGCCTCATATTTCCGAGGCACTGTCTTGTAGGTTCTGGCCATGGCAACCAAAAGTTTTCTTTTCTCGAGAAAGAAGGAAGGAAACCAAGAGCAAAAGAAAGAGGGGCGTAGAGGAAGATGGATTTGGCTCTAAAAGCTTGAAGGAATCACCAAAGTGTGAGTCATTAAGCAATTGGGGTATTTATAGAAGCTATATGGGCAGCGGAGAAACCGAACCAAAAAATGGTTCGTAGGCTTCTCGATAGTCGTGTTGACGGCGACCCTTGCGCGGCGTTTCGGTTATGGCATTTAATAATCTGATAGGCTGACATCATGATGATAGTGCCTAAGGAGTAGGAGTTCAAAACCGTTTCTTATCATTTCATTCTAGGAAATGCGGGGACTATCAGTATACGGCAAAAATCGGCGGTCCGATTTTACGGTCACAAAGGCACCTCGAAGAAACTACCTCCCTAAGGCTCAAAACTTAGCTCGGGGCTCCGGCCTCGAGGGTTCTCAGTAATCTGCTTCGAGGTAGCATAAGAAACGGTCGGCCTCGAGGCATGGTAAACCAGTAGGGTCGGTGGATGGTGTGAGGTTCCCAAGACACGTGACTAGAGCTGACAAAATCTATTAGGCTAGTCCAAACTCGTACCATGGCATTAAATGGATGTACCTGCCCCATATCTTTGTAATAAATGCATTTGTACTATGTTAGGATTCCTTCATATATAAAGGGATCCTTGTCATTTTGTAGACATCTGATATTCAATACTAGAAATACACAAGAACATTCTCTCTGCTCTCTAACATATTTTCTTGATCTCATTACTTCCATTTATTGCTTATATTCATTGTGTTCTATTTATTAGTCATCATTTATTGCTTATCATTGATCATAAAGAGCTATCATCACAGCTCTCTTAACTGTTAGTCCTCCCTTGGTCGCTCTAAGCCGGCCATCCAACTCGACCTCGAGGCCTCATATACGACAGCTCGAGGCCCCGATCTCCAGCCGTTTGGTTCGATTATCATATCGTCTTTAAGCTATAATCTTGCTTTCTGTTCTTTTACTTAGCATCCATTGTCTAACAACTAGCATAAAAATAGATCACGTATTTTTAGAACCACAAAATTAAATTTAATTGTCATTACCATTTTCACGGTAAACATATAAATTAAAACGGAGAAAATATTTATTTTTAAATATTCTTTTCACAGTCGTGTTCAAACACGTATTCTTATAGTATATCGTATTCTGCATAAAATAATAAGTATATAAATTCTCGCACAGATTATACAGGTATTAATTTAATATTGGTACGAAACTCTAAGTAGTTAGAAGGAGGTTAAATTTTTAAATGACCAACCAAATGCAGTATTAGATATGCATAGATTATCATTCCTTTTTTTAAACATTAAATTAAATATTATAGTATCATTTTATGGTGAACCTTATATATATTGGAACTAGGAAAAATATTTCGCGCTTCGCGCGATTATACAATTCACTAATTTAAAAGTTATTTATGACAAATTTTAGTAAATGGGAACAGATAAAATTCTTTATATATATATGCATACAAAATATAATACATGTTGGTGTAATCACAAATTTAGTATTTTTTTTTTTAATTACAATTCCGATGAGCTACATCTTTTATCCAACTTTCTTCTCAAAAGTGATAAAGAAAAAAAAATTAAGGAATATATATATATATATATGGGGGGAGGGTTAACACATGATTCGCTAAGTCCTATTTATATATTAGAAGCATGAATACAGGTAATTGTTATTAGATAGTAGTAAAACTGTTTTTTTTCCTTTCTAAAACTCTTCTATTTAAATAAAAGAAACATGAAATGTATAGTAAAAAAAACTAATAACAAAAATAAAACAAAACAGAAGACTTTTTCCCTATTCTTTATCTGTTTTAAAAATTTCTTTTCTTGTTTAATTTGTCTTTTCCTTTTTATTCATAACCTGTCATATTCCCCATCCCCCAAAATGAGCTACTATACCAGAAAAGTCGCATTACTTCCCTTTTCTTCTTCCTTTTTTTCTCACATTACTTCTTTTATGATTCTTTTCCTCTTGTTCTCATTTTGCTCCCTCTTTCCTATTCACAAAATTCATCAAAATGAAAGTGTAAAATATATTTCTACCCTAGGCAGGTCGTGAAAAATAAGAGAAAGAAGAAAAATCATCTCACGAATATTCATAAGACATACAACAACAACAACTCAGTATAATTTCACTTTGTGGAGTGTAGGGAGGGTAGTGTATACGCAGACTTTACCCCTACCCTAGGATAGAGAGGCTGTTTCCAAATAGACCATCGACATCCTTCTCTCCAAGAACTTCCCACCTTGCTCTTGGGGAGACTCGAACTCACAACCTCTTGGTTGGAAGTGAAGGTTGCTTACCATCAGGGTAACCCCTCTTGTCTAAAGACATACTTTGACAATTTTGACAGTGAATGCCAAATACTATAGAAAGCAAATAAGAGAGACATCACATAGAATGTCTCCTATTTGTTCTCCGCTAATTTTAATATAGATTGAAGTTTTTTATGCGAAATGTCATGTATAAAGTTCATTAATCTAGTCATAAGTTTCTTAGATGTCACCATTCTCTTGCAATAAGTTGAGGTTCAACAATTAGTATGAAATTACACTACAAAAATTGATCAAAAGAAAAATTCAAGGGCAAAAGCTGTAACAAATTAAAAGACTAAATCTGAGAAGTGGCAATCTTTGCTTAGAGATGGGACTTCTTTTGCCTCCTAACGAAATAATACAAAAAAAGTTAGAACTATCACAATATTTGTAGAAAAGTCAACTTTATAACGAAAACAGAATAGTTCTCTTCAGACTATCTGCTCTGATTATTTGTATCGGAACCAGCAAAACAAAAAAGTAAATAATAGGCAATACAATTCAATGAAGAAAATGAACCATAGATTCAATAGTGCTAATAGCATTATCACAAAATATATCTCTAGAAGAATCAAAAAACATAAAAATAACATAATTCTTTAAGTTTAAAAATATTTTTATCCTATCATCCAAAGAAGGAAAAATATTGCTTTGTCCTACAAATAATAGGCAGTTGACCCAAAGAAGAAGATGAAACACAAACTCAATACTTGCATAAGACCCATTAGAGTCTTTTGGTTTGCAGTTACGTTTAACCGATATTATGCTACACACATTGATTATATGGTGAATAACAATAAACAAATTCTATGTAATTAATAATAGACGTTGTTACACAATGAATCATAAACAAAAGATTGTTATGTAGGAATTGCCTACTTTAAGGAAAGTATTGTCTTTAGTTACTCTTATCCATGTATTGCACATATGTTCTTATTCTAATTTTGATCTCATATATAATACTCCGTACATATATATATATATAGTCAGGATTTCAACTTTATAGTTCTGGATTTTAGGACAATTATTTCAAGTATTAATGATAGCGTTCTAGATTTAATATTTATACATATTTCATGAATTCAATGTTGAATTTGACAAGATTAATATGAACTAGTGTGAACATTTGAAGCCTCCTTTTTGGAGGAAATTGGTAGATACATTTTTCATGCATTTACATTGCATGATCACACTTAATATGATGTCATGCATGACATTATTAAGGCAATTTCCCTTCTATAAATAGTAAGGATTTTGTTCATTTGTAAACATCTCTCAATTGTCTTCTTATCTCCTAAGGCATTTGAATCTTCTTTCTCTCTTGTGGTATTTCACTTGTATGGTGTTCCGTTTGTTATTGTCTCATTACTATTTATTAGCTACCTTTAGATATAGTAGTTGTGATTTAATCACTCTCTATATATTTGGCTTCCGCAACAATGGGTATCAGAGCCAAGGTTCTATCTTAGTATGCTCTGTAGTTGCAGCATAGTTTGAACTTTCACATCAGAAAAGAATTATTTTGGTGTTCTATACTGTAAGCAAATAAATAGTATCTGTAGCAAAAATGGGAGATAATAAAAATGAAGAGTCTACATCGGGTGTCAGTAATACATCATTGTCATCTTCGCTTATGAAAAGAATTATGTCAAATGTGAAATTTGCAATTGAAAATTTTGACGTGGTCAGGACATTTCGGAATGTGGCAAGCTGAGGTTCTTGATTTCCTTTTTCAATAAGGGCTACATATTGCCATAGAAGAAAAGAAACCAGACGATATCAGAGAATGAGATTGGAAAATTATCAATCGCGTTGCTTGTGGTACCATTCGATCCGACCTCGCAAGAGACAAAAGTGTCCATACACAAAAGAAACTTCTGTAAGTAAATTCTGGAATGCATTGGAGTATATATTTTTGAAGAAAAACAGTTAAAATAAACTTTACATAAAAAAGACTGTTATGCTTCACATATATTCCTGGTACTACAATGAATGATCATATCACCAGCTTCAATAAGTTGGCGACAGATTTGCAGAATATGGACGTGACTTTGAGTGATGGAGATATAGCCTTATAGGTCACTTCCCGATGAGTACAAGCACCTCGAAACTACTCTATTTCATGGGAATTATAAAGTATCTCTCAACGAAATTTGTTCTACCTTGTACAGCTACGAACAAAGAAAGAGAGAATAACAAAAGAGTGGAGAATGAGAAGCATTGGTTGTGAGAGGTCGTTCTCAAAATCATATGAAAACAAAGAAAGGAAGATCCAAGTCAAGATTCAGACCCAGCAAAGATGAATGCACCTTTTGTCGAGATAAGGGGCACTGGAAGAAAGACTGTCCAAAGTTGAAAAACAAGGCCAAACCTAACAAGGGAAAGGTTGTCATGGATTCAAATGTAGCTGATTGTGACAACTCTAATTTCTCACTAGTTACAACTGAGCCATTCAAACCATGTGACATATAGTTGCTGGATTAAGCTTGTAGCTATCATATGTGTCCCAACTGGGACTAGTTAGTTGATTTTCAAGAAGGAGAATGTGGAGTTATTTACAGCGCAAATAACAATCCTCTTATCGCATATGGTATTGGTTCAATCCTATTAAGAAACCATTATGGATTGATTAGAACATTAACAAATGTTCGATACGTACTGGAATTGAAGAAAAATCTCATTTATGTAGGAGACCTAGAGCCAAAGGGGTTCAAAGTTGTTGCAGAAAATGGGATAATGAGAATATGCTCTGGTGCACTAGTGGTAATGAAGGAAATTCGGCAAAATAATAATATATACCACTATCACGGTAGTATAGTTAATGGGACAACAATAATGACATCCAGTGATGACAAGGAGGCAGAAGCAACCAAGCTACGGCACATGCGCTTGGGACATGCTGGAGAAAAATCCTTGAAACTTTTATCAAATGAAGGATAGTTAAAAAAAGTAAAGAATTGCAATTTGGATTTTTGTGAGCATAGTGTCAAGGAAAAACAGACAAGGGTTAAATTTGGAGCAGTTATCCATAATACTAAAGGTATTTTGGATTATGTTTACTCTGATGTTTGGGGTTCTTCCAAAATACCTTCATTAGGTAGGAAACACTATTTTGTAACCTTTATTGATGACTTTTTTCGGAGAGTGTGGGTGTATACTATGAAAACCAAAGATGAGGTACTGGAAATTTTTCTCAAATGGAAGGCGATGATAGAGACTCAAACAGGCAGAAAGATAAAATGTCTTCGCATATGTAATGATGGAGAATACAAAATTGATCATTACAATAAGATTTGTGAAGATGATGGCATTTTGAGATATTTCACTGTCAAAAATATACCACAACATAATGGAGTGCTAGAATGCATGAACCGGACTTTGCTGGAGAAGGTTCGGTGTATGTTGTCCAACGCTGGCTTGGGCAAAGAATTTTGGGCTGAGGCAATAACATATGCATGTCACCTCATTAGTCATCTACCATCTACTGCTATTGGAGGCAGTACACCATTTGAAAAATGGTATGGAAAACTTGTTGAAGATTATAATTTTTTACATGTATTTGGCTCAATTGTATACTATCATGTGAAAGAGTCAATATTAGATCTAAGAGCAAAGAAAACTATATTTATGGGGATTACTTCTGGATTCAAAAGATATTGCTTATGGTGTACAGAGACAAGGAAAATTATATTCACCAGAGATATTACCTTTGTTGAATCTACCATAACAGATAAGGTGACGTTGAAGATGTCAAACAAATTGATGATGCTTCAAAGCAGGTGGAATTTGAGGGAAAATTAATTTTTCAAACACAAGGAGAAAATGAGGAAACAACAGAAGATTTTCCTCTGGAAGTAGAGCTAGTGGAGGGGGAGATTCCAATTCAGGAACCTCAACAACAACTTTAAATCAATAGCAACCAGCAAGCCAAAAAGAACGATAAAGAAACATGTTCATCTCATAGTGACGGTGGCTTATGCAGCCTCAATTGTAGCTGATAGTGTTCCTACCACTTATAAAGACGCAATCCAAATTTCATAAGAAGATAAGTGAAAAATTGCCATGAAGGAAGAAATGCAATCCCTTCATCAGAATCGCACATGGAAATTGGCCAATATCCCGAAGGGAAAGAAAGCAATTGGGTGCAAATGGGTACTTGCAAAGAAAGAAGGATTTCCAAACCAAGACGATTCTCGCTACAAGGCAAGATTGGTGGCCAAAGGATACGCTCAAAAGGAGGTAATTGATTATAATAAGGTATTTTCTCCAATTGTGAAACACTCCTCCATTAAAGTTTTGTTGGCTTTGGTAGTAAAGTTGAATTTGGAACTAGTCCAGTTAGATGTAAAAACTGCATTTTTACATGTAGACTTGGAAGAGGAAATTTATATGACTCAGCCAGAAGGATCAAAAGTTGTTAGAAAGGAGAATATGGTGTGCAAACTTAAAAAATTGTTGTACGGATTGAAACAATCTTCTAGACAATGCACAAACGATTTGACAAGTTTCTACATTAGCAGAAGTATAAAAGAAGCAAATACGATTATTTTTTGTATTTGCGCAAGCTTGAAGATGGATCCTTCATATATCTTCTCCTATACGTTGGTGATATGTTGATAGTTTCCAGAAGTCAAGAGGAAACTGAGAAGTTGAAGATTCAACTAAGAAAAGAATTTGAGATGAAGGATTTGGGTGAGGCGAAGAAAATTCTTCGCATGGAGATAAAAAGAGATAGACATTCAAAGAAACTCTATCTTAAAAAGAGATAGACATTCAAAGAAACTCTATCTATCTCAGAAAGAATACTTGAAGAGAGTAATAGATAGATTTGGCATGAATGAGAACACGAAGTCGGTTAGCACTCCTCTTGCTCCTCACTTTAAACTTAGTGCTGCTATATCGCCGAAGAATGAAGCTGAACGAGAGTATATGTCAAGAGTTCCATATGCGAATGTTGTTGGTAGCTTGATGTATGCAATGATTTGCACAAGACCTGATATTTCACATAATATCGGAGTTGTAAGCAAGTATATGCATGATCCAAAAAGGATCATTGGCAAGCTGTGAAATGGATTCTACGGTATATTCGTAATATTGTAGATGTTGGATTGGGTTTTAAGCAGGAAGATAGTCAGTATCTGGTTGGGTATTGTGACTCGGATTATGCGGGTGATTTGAAGAAGCATAGATCAACTACTGGTTATGTTTTCACTTTTGCAAATGTACCATTTAGTTGGAAGTCTACTTTGCAGTCAACAGTTGCTTTGTCTACTACTGAGGCAAAGTACATGGTAATTACAGAGGCTGTAAAGGAGGCAATTTAGCGTCAAGGGTTGCTTAGAAAGCTTGGTATTTGTCAAGAAAACATCACACTATTTTGTGATAGTCAGAGTTCTATCCAATTAGCAAAGAACCAAGTTTATCATGCAAGGACGAAGCACATTGATGTTCGATATCACTTTGTACGAGATATTATAGAAGAAGGTGGAGTCATGGTGCAAAAAATTCGGACTACAGACAACCATACCGATATGCTAACAAAAGTAGTGACTGCAATCAAGTTTCAATATTGTTTGAACTTAATCAATATTGTTGAACTTTGAAGATTGAAGTTGAAGACACAATCAAAATTTATCATTGAGAGAAAATTGAAAAAGTGAAATCTTGCCAAGGTGGAGATTTGTTGAATTTGACAAGTTTAATATGAACTAGTGTGAAAATTTAAAGCCTCCTTTTTGGAAGAAATTGGTAGATGCATTTTTCATGCATTTACATTGCATGATCACACTTAATATGATGTCATGTATGATATTGCTAAGACAATTTCCCTTCTATAAATAGCAAGTGTTTTGTTCATTTGTAAACATCTCTCACTTGCCTTCTAATCTCCTAAGGCATTTGAATCTTCTTTCTCTCCTGTAGTATTTCACTTGTGTTTTGGGGGGTGAAATAAAGTTTGAGTCAATTATTTCCGAGGACTATGCAAAAATTAATTTTTGCCGAACCTCGTTAATTTTTAGTGTTCCGTTTGTTAGCGTCTCATTTACTATTTATTAGATACCTTTAGATATAGTAGTTGTGATTTAATCACTCTATATATTTTTGGCTTCCGCAACATTCAAAATACCAAATACATAGTTAAGCATAAGCTATTGGGTTCAGTGCCTCCACTCCTGTATATTCATGTATAAATAATACTTAATGACATTAAACCAAAATTAAATAAAAATTGCACAGGGCGCCCTATTTGGTCGCCTCTATTTAACATATACCCATATTTTTAAAATTATTTAATCTATACCTTAATATTTACAACTCAGACGTCTCCTTCTTCCTGCTACCTGTGTTCCTTTCTTTTCTACTCTTTATTCTACTCTTTACTTTTTGTAATTTGTAGTATATTTTACTGTTGATTTGCTCATAGTGACTGCCATTTTTGTTGAATCAACATTTTAGAACTTATTTTCATCTATTTATAATTCATTGTATGTATTTATTATATTTACAATGAATTTAGATTGATCCAGGAATGAAATATCAAACAGCAAGCTGATTGCGGCTTTATTGATGCAATTCTTACACTAAGCTTTGAAAGTTGAACTATTATGCTGAAGTTCAACAAATAAATATTACCTTCAGCTAGTACGACTGTAGGACAAAAACTTCAGCTTATTTAGTGTTGAAGTTTTTACAAATGAACTAAATAACTTCAGCATCTTCTGCTAAAAATTTTGAAAAACCTTTATGACAAAACTAATGAATCTAGGACAAAACTTCAGCTTATTTAGTACTGAAGTTTTTACAAATGAACTAAATAACTTCAACATCTTCTGCTGGAGTTTTTGAAAAAACTTTACGACAAAACTATTTAATCCAAGACAAAACTTCAGCTAAAACATGCTGAAGTTCATCAAATAGAGAACAAAACTTCAGCTAGTAGAATGCTTAAGTTCAGCAATTACAAACAACTTCATACCCGTTTACTAGAATGCCGAAGTTTGCGTGATTTTCCTTGCTACTTCAGGACCGTATGCCTGAAGTTTACGTGAAAAGTGGGTATACTTGCATTTTTTTTCAAAGCGGGTATAAGTTAAAACGTGATCCAAAAAAACGGGTATAGATGCAAATACCCCAAAATTAAGCATCTCTGCCCCTCAAACCAAACTAATCCCACAAGTGTGTTAACGTTTGAGAGATATAATAGCGAGGACTTAAGGATGGGGTTTTTTCCACTTATTTGGCAATGCAGATCCGTTTACGAGGGAGACGCATTAAAATTAGTATAGTGACCTGAGCGGATTGAAGAATAAGAAGTGGAGAAGAAGCAGAAATTAAACCAGGTAACCACTTTAAAGGGTTATTATTTAGAAATTAATCAGTGCGTCTTGAATTTCAATTTTTTAGATCAATTTTTCAGGACAAAAATGTTTTGAGTTGTCCTTAAGTTAAGATTTTTTGCTTAAAATTTCAGGAAAAAATAAGTACTGGCTAATCTCTAAATAGCATTTCTGAAAATGGCTATCTGTGCACTTTCCCCGAAGAACTATAGGTTTCGTACTTAATTTAGGGTATTTTTTTCCTTTCTAGAGGGGTATTTTCCCAACTAATTAATCATTATAAAGTGGCAAAATACTGATTAGATTTGCAATTATGGCTAACTTTTTATTAACGGCATAAAAAGTAGCTATTTGTCCAATTTTTTCCATTTTATCTGGATAAATATGGAGATGTATGTGTTAGCCATTAGATCATAGATGGGTTAGGTTTGAACCAATTTACACATTGGCTTACTCAACTGGTTGGACTGTAGCCCAATGTTTATGAACTCATTCTGGCACACTTACAAGCCCAAGCTAGCCAATCTTAGCACTAATTAAATTAAGGAATTTTTACCTTATATAGCAAAGGTTAACACCTTATTTATTTTAAATAAATATCATTTAAAAAAACTATATTTTATAGATATCTTTTAATGTTTATAACAAAATATCTAATTTTGGTTACCTCCTAACCCTAAGCAACTAAATACGCTATTCAGTTACACTATTTTCTTTCTCTCTCTACTATGATACATGTCATTTTCTTCCCCCATTCCCCGAAAACACGATGCTCAATCTCAAAATTTCTCTCACCCACATCACCTACGTTCTCTCTGATCCCAATTTCTCCAATTCCATCGGAGCACGCATATATGTTACCACGTCAAATATGTTTACATATGGTTTCGACAATTTGGACGGAGTCCATTCAGATTTTCTATGCTGCCGTAGAGTTTAGGCAAACATCCGTTCATCCAATCTTCGTCGGAAATTAGGCTGCCAGATTTTCTATACTGCCGGAAATTACGCTTTGTTCTCTTCCATCCAATCTCAAAGTTTGGTGGATCCTGCTTCACAAGCCCAGTTCTTGATTTTCTATCGCGAATTATCTCTGACTTTCTTTGTTTTTTATTGGGAATTTTTCTGGGTTGATAGTTATTTATGAAGTTGGTGTGGGACTGAGGAAATTGGGGTCTGAAGAGTCGGGTGTGGGGTTGTATTTCATTGTATTCATTGTCTTTTTCTTCATTGTATTTCAATGTATCTCATTGTATTCTATGTATTTTAATGTATTCACTGTCTCGTTGTATTCCATGAATGTATTCATATTTTTTTTAATTAATATAATTTATGTATTCAGATGTATTATATAATTTCTATGAAGATTAGTCACGACCCGGATTTTCCACCCTCGGGAGTCGTGATGGCACCTACTAATGTGAGCTAGGCAAGACGACTATTGAACAAATTACCTTTTTACCCATTTTATATTCTTTAACAATTATGAAGCAATAACATTTAAATAGCGAAATTTACCATAAGTGGAAGAAAAGCTATAAACTATCTGAACATGAATCCAATACAATTGTTTGAACCTCTACTACCCAAAATTGGTGTCACAGTTCATAGACGATCTAAGAATGCTACATACAAAGTCTGAAAAATAAATGAACACTGTTTCTGAATTAAGGAAATGAAACAGGAATAAAGGGATAGAGGGAGACGTCAGGGCCTGCGGACGCCTGCAGGTCTACCTTGGATCTCCGCGTGGACAGAAGGCAGCCACCCAATCTACGGACCGAATGCTACTGCTCCGTGATCTACACACAGTGCAGAGTGTAGTATCAGCACAACCAACCACATGTGTTGGTAAGTGCCTTGCCTAACCTCGGCAAAGTAGTGACGAGGCTAGGACCAGACGACCAATAAATCTGTGCAATTCAACTATATACAGCGGAAAAGAAGAACAATAATATACAGTCAAGTATGGGAGGGGTAACATGCTGCGGGGGAACTATTAATTTAGAATAGAAAGACAATAGGTATTTGAAAGAAACAACATATCTCAGATATCAACAAAGAATCAGAAAGCAATAAGTGCACGACATCACCCTTCATGTTTTTACTTTCGGTCTCACCAAAATAATCAAATAATGAAAATGTGCACGGCATCACCCTTCGTGCTTTTACTCTCGTCCTCACCATATAATCAATCTAATCGGCACAGAATGATACATCGTGCGGCACGACATCACCCTTCATGCTTTACACTCTTTCCTCACAAATCATACACGGCATCACCCTTCGTGCTTTAACACTTTCTCACCAAAACAATACACGGCATCACCTTTCGTGCTTTACACTCTTCCTCACCCAAACAACAATCACAAACAATAGGGCAAGAGAATAAATAAAATTACAATAAGAATCCCGACAAGGGAACAATAGTTCAACAATCAAGTCCCGGCAAGGGAACAACATCAACAGAAATATCAACATCCCGGCAAGGGAGATAATATCAAAAGAAACAATATCCCGGCATGGGAGATAATATAATGATTCTCTTCTCTCTTTTTTTCACTTTTACTTCACAACTCACTTCACAACTTGAGCCAATGCTCTAAAAGATTCAATTACCACTTACACTTTCATATTTCATTGTACAACTTGAGCCAACGCTCCTCAATGTTCAAATTTCTCAATTACTTCCATAAACTTTGCCCAACAATAGAAATCATCATCAAAGCATGAATAATACAATGAAGTCATAATAATCACAATGTAAGACTCACGGGCATGCTTGACACCAACGTATAGATACTCGTAACCATGCCTATAGGTCGTACTCGACAAATACCACATAGCAAATAGGACTCGACTCCTAATCCATCAAGCTAAGGTTAGACCAAACACTTACCTCGATGCCACGAACACAATTCAAGCCTCTACTATCGCTTTACCTCTTGATTCTTCCACCAATTCGCTCGTATCTAGCATCAAGTTACTTAATTATATCAATATAAGCTAAATGAATCAATTCTAATGCATGAAAATGAGTTTTCTAATGTTTTACCCAAAAAGTCAAAAATCGCCCCTGGGCCCACATGGTGAAAACCCAAGGTTCGAACCAAAACCCAATTACGCATTCCTCCATGAACCCAAGTATATAATTTGTTTTGAAATCGGACCTCAAATCGAGGTCCAAATCCCTAATATTTGAAAAACCTAGGTTTTACCCAAAACACCCAATTTCTCCCATGAAAATCATTGAGTTTTAGTTGAAATCATGTGAAAAGATGTTAATGATTGAAGGAAACGATTTAAAATTGACTTACAATCGATTTGGAAGAAGAGTTGTCTTTGAAAAATCGCCCAAGAGTGTTTTGGTTTTGAAAGGGTGTGAAAAATAAAAGATTTCGGCTAAGTTATAAAATTGCAGGTTGCAGATGTCGCATTTGCGACCAGGGTTAGCAATTGCGGACCCAGACTTCTACTAAGTTCGCATTTGCGAAGAAGTTCTCGCATTTGCGAGTTGGGAATTGCGAACAACTTGTCGCATTTGCAACGACTGGCTAATACTTGGGGGAATCGCATTTGCGATAAAATCCTCGAAATTGCGAGGTAGGCTGGCCTGGATACATTTCGCATTTGCAACATGGCCCACGCATTTGCGAGCCAATGCGAAGCCTGCAGGTCTGCACTGAAACAGCTGAAAACCTGCAATTCTCCAAGTCCAAAATCCATCTCGTGGCCTATCCAAAACTCACCCGAGCCCTCGGGACTCCAAACCAAATATGCACACCAACCTAAAAAAATCATACGGACTCGCTCGTGCATTCAAATCACTAAAATAACATCAACAACTATGAATTTAGCATCAAAATCATTAGCATCAAAATCATGAAATTTCTTAAGAACTTCAAATTTTCCAGTTCTTCTCAAAAACGATCCGATACCATCAAGTTTTAAACACCTTTCATTTCCGAAACTCATAAATAATATCAGAAAATAATTTTCTTTAAAAAATTCATTTCTCGGGCTTAGGACCTCGGAATTCGATTCTGGGCATACACCCAAGTCCCATATTTTCCTAAGGACCCTCCGGGACTGTCCAATCACGGGTTCGCATCCGTTTACAAAAATGTTGATCGAAGTCAACTTAAACTCATTTTAAATGCAAAATTCATCATTTTTCATATATTTTCACAAAATGGCTTTCCGGCTACGCGCTCGGATTGCGGGCGCAAATCGAGGTATTGCCGAAAGAGGTTTTTAAGGCCTAGGAACACAGAATTCACTTTTAAAACAAGTACATCCTCCACCTCTAAAACAATCGTTCGTCCTCGAACGGGTAGAAGAAGGAAGTACCTGCGTCGGGGAAAAGATGAGGATAACGGCTCCGCATATCGGACTCGGACTCCCAGGTCGATGCCTCAGCGGGCTGACCTCTCCATTGAACACGAACAGAAGGAAAACTCTTCGCTCTCAACTAACGAACCTGCCGGTCTAGAGTAGCTACCGTTTTCTCCTCGTAAGACAAGTCCTTGTCCAACTGGACAGTGCTGAAATCTAACACATGGGATGGATCACTGTGATATTTCCGAAGCATGGACACATGAAACACTAGATGCACGGCGGATAAGCTCGGCGACAACGCAAGTCTGTAAGCCACCTCTCCCATTCGATCAAGAATCTCAAACGGGCCAATGAACCTAGGGCTAGGCTTGCCCTTCTTCCCAAATCTCATCACGCCCTTCATAGGCGACACTCGAAGCAATACCCGCTCACCGACCATGAATGCCAAATCACGAACCTTACGGTCGGCATAACTCTTTTGCCTGGACTGAGCTGTACGAAGCCTATCCTGAATAATCCTAACCTTGTCCAAGGCATCCTGAACCAGATCTGTACCCAACAATCGAGCCTCATCTGGCTCAAACAATCCAACCGGCAACCGGCACCGCCTACCATACAAAGCCTCATAAGGAGCCATCTGGATACTCGACTAGTAGCTGTTGTTGTAGGCAAACTCTGATAAAGGCAAAAATTGATCCCACGAGCCTCGAAAGTTAATGACACAAACTCGGAGCATATCCTCCAAAATTTGAATGGTCCGCTCGAACTGTCCGTCCGTCTGAGGATGAAATGATGTGCTCAACTCAACCCGTGTGCCCAAATCTCACTGAACTGCTCTCTAGAAATGGGAGGTAAACTGCGTACCTCGATCCGAAATGATAGACTCGGGTACACCATGAAGACGAACAATCTCCCGGATATAGATCTCAGCTAACCTCTCGAAAGAGTAGGAGACTGCCACAGGAATGAAGTGTGCTGACTTGTTCAGCCTATCAACAATAACCCACACTGCGTCGAACTTCCTCTAAGTCCGTGGGAGTCCAACAACGAAGTCCATAGTGATCCGCTCCCACTTCCACTCAGGAAGCTCAATCCTCTGAAACAACCCACCAGGCCTCTAATGCTCGTATTTAACCTGTTGGCAGTTCAAATACCGAGCCACATATGCAACGATATCCTTCTTTATTCTTCTCCACCAATAATGCTGCCGCAAATCCTGATACATCTTCGCGGCGCCTGGATGAATAGAGTATCGGGAACTATGGCCTCCTCTAAAATCAACTCTCGAAGCACATCCACATTAGGCACACAAATTCGACCCTGCAATCTCAAAACTCCATCATCACCTAAAGTAACCTATTTGGCACCTCCATGCCGCACCGTGTCTCTAAGGACACACAAATGGGGATCATCATACTACCAATCATGGATACGCTCCAATAAAGAGGAATAAGCGACCGTGCAAGCTAACACACGACTGGGCTCAGAAACATCCAACCTTACAAACAAATTGGCCAAAGCCTGAACATCCAAATTAAGTGGTCTCTCACCGACCAGAATATAAGCAAGACTGCCCATACTAGCTGACTTCCTACTCAAGGCATCGGCCACCACATTGGCCTTTCCCGGATGATATAAGATGGTGATATCATAATCCTTTAATAGCTCCAACCACCTTCTATACCTCAAATTCAGCTCCTTCTGCTTGAACAAATACTGCAGACTCTTGTGATCCGTGAATACCTCACATGCTACGCCATACAGATAATGCCTCCAAATCTTCAACGCATGAACAATGGTTGCTAACTCTAAATCATGAACTGTATATTTCTTCTCATGAATCTTCAACTGCCGTGAAGCATAGGAAATGACCTTTCCATCTTGCATCAAACCGCACCAAGTCTAATACGAGATGCATCACAATAAACCATATAAAGCCCTAAACTTGTGGGAAAAACCAACACAGGTGCCATAGTCAGAGTTGTCTTGAGCTTCTGAAAGCTTGCCTCACATTCGTCCGACCATCTAAACTGGGCACCCTTCTAGGTCAGCCTGGTCATCGGGGCTGCAATAGATAAAAAGCCATCCATAAACTGACGATAGTAGCCTGCCAATCCCAAGAAACTCCGAATTTATGTAGCTGATGTTGGTCTAGACTAGTTCTTGACTGCCTCAATCTTCTTCAGATCAACCTGAATACCCTCTACTGACACAAAATGACCCAGGAATGCAACTGAACTCAACCAGAACTCACACTTTGAAAACTTAGCATACAACTGACTATCCCTCAAAGTCTGAAGAACCACTCTAAAATGATGCTCGTTCTCCTCCCGGCTATGGGAATAGATCAAAATATCATCAATGAAGACTATCACGAATGAATCCAAGTAAGGCTTGAACACTCGGTTCATCAAATCCGTAAAAGTTGTTGGGGCATTTGTCAACCCGAATGACATCACCAGGAACTCATAATGCCTGTACCGAGTGTGGAAAGCTATCTTAGGGACATCAGATGCCCTAATCCTCAACTGATGGTAGCCATATCTCAAGTAAATGTTCGAAAATACCTTGTCACCCTGAAGCTGATCAAACAAATCATCAATCCTCGGCAACAGATACTTATTCTTGATTGTAACCTTGTTTAACTGCCGATAATCAATACACATTCTCATCAATCCGTCCTTCTTCTTAGCAAACAACACCGCCGCATCCCATGGCGAAACACTAGATCTAATGAAACCCTTTTCAAGCAAGTCTTGCAACTACTCCTTCAACTCTTTCAACTCAGGCGGGGCCATACGATATGGCGGGATAGAAATAGGCTGAGTGCCCAGAGCCAACTCAATGCAAAAGTCAATATCTCTATCGGGTGGCATACCCGGCAGGTCTGAAGGGAATACCTCAGGAAACTCACGAACAACGGGCACAGAATCAATAGAAGGAACCTCAGCACTAGAATCACGAAGATAGGCCAAATAGGCCAAACACCCTTTCTCGACCATATGTCGAGCCTTCATATATGAGATAACGCTACGGGTAGAATGACCAGGAGTCCCTCTCCACTCTAAACGAGGTAAACCTAGCAAGGCTAAGGTCACAGTCTTGGCATGACAGTCTGAGATAGCATGATAAGGTGATAACCAGTCCATCCCTAATATGACATCAAAATCAACCATGTCCAGAAGAAGAAAATCCACACGAGTCTCAAGACACCCAATCGCAACTACACATGAACTATAGACTCGATCTACCACAATAAATTCACCCACCGGTGCAGACACATAAACAGGAGGACTCAAAGAAGCACTAGGCATGACCAGATACGGTGCAAAATAAGATGACACATAGGAGTACGTAGATCCCGGATCAAATAACTCTCAGCATTTCTGCTACAAACCAGAATAGTACATATGATAACTACATCGGAAGCCTTAGCCTCGGGCCTGGATGGAAGAGCATAACATCGGGGCTAGGCTCCACCACCCTGAACTACATCTCTGGGATGACCTGCTGCTGGCTGGCCTCCACCTCTAGTGGCCTGAGCTCCACCTCTAATAACTCTACCTCCACCTCTAGCACCTCTACCCCCACCTCTAGCTGGCTGGGCGAGCTGTGGAACACTCGGTGCCTGAACCATGGCACAAGAACCCTGATGTTGAGAGCTACTCGGTGCTCGAGGGCAAAACCTAGCAATGTGATCCATATTACCACAAGGTAATAAGCCCTCGGCTGCTGAGACTGCTGACCTTGACGACCTAAATGACCACCCCGAAAATTTTGAAGCGGCGGTGCACTGACAGGAGCTGGTGATGCATTATAGGACTGCTTATCAAAACACTGCATATGGGGACCATGGCCACCTAAAGCACGGTGAGAAACCTGAAATGCTGGCTGAAAAGGCCTAGGAGGATGGCCTCTACCATACGAATCTTCGTCTCCAGACGAGGTACCACTAAATCGGCCTAAATGACAAGGCCTCTTGTCAGACCCCTGACCACCTCCCTGCGATAGAACCATCTCAACTCTCCTGGCCACATTGGTTGCCTCCTAGAAATAAATCTTACTCCCAGTCTCCTTGTCCATCTAAAGTCGAATCGGCTGAATAAGTCCCTCAATGAACCTCCCCACCCTCTCTCTCTCTCTCTCTCTCTCTCTCTGTGGGAAGTATGATAAGAGCATGACTGGCCAAGTCGATGAATCTGGTCTCATACTGAGTAACAATCATAGAACCCTGCTGGAGACGCTCAAACTGCCTCCGGTAGATCTCTCTCTGAGTAATAGGGAGAAACTTCTCAAGAAATAGCTGAGTAAACTGCTCCCAAGTCAAAGCTGGTGATCCGGCTGGTCTAGCCAAGCAATAATCTCTCCACCATGTCTTGGCGGATCCAGACGAGCGAAAAGTAGCAAAATCGACACCATTGGTCTCCACTATCCCCATGTTCCTGAGAACCTCATGATAGCTATCTAGATAATCCTGGGAATCCTCAGAAGATGCACCGCTGAAAGTAGTACTGAAGAGATTGGTGAACTTGTCCAACCTCCACAAAGCATTGGTAGACATAGTTGCTCCATCATCGGTCTAAGCTACCACACCCGGCTAAACTGCTCCAACTGGCTGAACTGCTGGAGTCTAGAACTGGGGAGATACCTGCTGCAGAGTGCGAGTAGCAGGAGTCTGGGCTCCTCCACAAGCCTGGGAGACGACTAGGGCTACAGGAAGCAAGCCTGCCCAGTGACACTCTCCATAAGGCCCACTAGACGGACCAGAGCATCCTGGAGTACTAGGGTAGCAATAAACCCCTCTAGGACCTGAGTTGGGCCTACCGGAACTGCCGTGGCTGGAACCTCATCATCCAAGTCAACCTGAGGCTCCGGCGCTGGTGCTATTGCTTTAGGTTGAGCTCTGCCCCTACCTCGGCCTCTAGCACGACCTCGGCCTCGCCCTCTTCCCCTAGTGAAAGCTACTGCTGGGGGCTCGGGCTGCTGGTCGGTGGATGAGGAAGCACATGTTCTCGCCATCTGCGAAAGAACAAAGTAGAAATTCAATTAGCATTAAGAAACCAAACCGCACGATATGAAAGAATAAATGTGAAGTTTTTCCTAACTCTGTAGCCTCTGGGGGATAAATACAGACGCCTCCGTACCGATCCCTCAGACTCTACTAAGCTTGTTTGTGAACTGTCAGACCCATGTAACCTAGAGCTCTGATACCAACTTGTCACGACCCGGATTTTCCACCCTCGGAAGTCGTGATGACGCCTACTAATGTGAGCTAGGCAAGCCGACTATTGAACAAATTACCTTTTTACCAATTTTATATTCTTTAACAATTATGAAGCAATAACATTCAAACAGCGGAATTTACCATAAGCGGAAGAAAAGCAATAAACTATCTGAACATGAATCCAATACAATAGTTTAAACCATTACTACCCAGAACTGGTGTCAAAGTTCATAGACGATCTAAGAATGTTACATACAAAGTTTGAAAATAAACGATACACTATTTTTGAATTAAGGAAATGAAACAGGAATAAAGGGATAGAGGGAGACGTCAGGGCCTGCGGACGCCTGCAGGTCTACCTTGGATCTCCGCGTGGAAAGAAGGCAGCCACCCAATCTACGGACCGAATGCTGCTGCTCCGTGATCTACACACAGTGCAGAGTGTAGTATCAGCACAACCGACCACATGTGTTGGTAAGTGCCTTGCCTAACCTCGGCAAAGTAGTGACGAGGCTAGGACCAGACTACCAATAAATCTGTGCAATTCAACTATATACAGCGGAAAAGAAGAACAGTAATATACAGCCAAGTATGGGAGGGGTAACATGCTGCGGGAGAACTATCAATTTAGAATAGAAAGACAACAAGTAATTGAAAGAAACAACATATCTAGGATATCAACAAAGAACCAAAAAGCAATAAGTGCACGGCATCATCCTTCGTGATTTTACTTTCGACCTCACCAAAGCAATCAAATAATGAAAATGTGCATGGCATCACCCTTCATGATTTTACTCTAGTCCTCACCATATAATCAATATAATCGGCACGGAACGGTACATCGTGCGGCACGGCATCACCCTTCGTGCTTTACACTCTTTCCTTACAAATCATACACGGCATTATCATTCGTACTTTAACACTCTCTCACCAAAACAATATACGGCATCACCCTTCACGCTTTACAGTCTTCCTCACCCAAACAACAATAAAAAATAATAGGGCAAGGGAATAAATGAAATTACAATAAGAATCTCGGCAAGGGAACAATAGTTCAACAATCAAGTCCCGGGAAGGGAACAACATCAACAGAAATATCAACATCCCGGCAAGGGAGATAATATCAAAAGAAACAATATCCCAGCAGGGGAGATAATATAATGATTCTCTTCTCTCTTTTTTTCACTTTTACTTCACAACTCACTTCACAACTTGAGCCAATGCTCTAAAAGATTCAATTACCACTTACACTTTCATATTTCATTGTACAACTTGAGCCAACGCTCCTCAATGTTCAAATTTCTCAATTACTTCCATAAACTTTGCCCAACAATAGAAATCATCATCAAAGCATGAATAATACAATGAAGTCATAATAATCACAATGTAAGACTCATGGGCATGCTTGACACCAACGTATAGATACTCGTAACCATGCCTATAGGTCGTACTCGACAAATACCACATAGCAAATAGGACTCGACTCCTAATCCATCAAGCTAAGGTTAGACCAAACACTTACCTCGATGCCACGAACACAATTCAAGCCTCTACTATCGCTTTACCTCTTGATTCTTCCACCAATTCGCTCGTATCTAGCATCAAGTTACTTAATTATATCAATATAAGCTAAATGAATCAATTCTAATGCATGAAAATGAGTTTTCTAAAGTTTTACCCAAAAAGTCAAAAATCGCCCCCGGGCCCACATGACCAAAACCCGAGGTTCGAACCAAAACCTGATTACACATTCCCCCACGAACCCAAATATATAATTTCTTTGGAAATCGGACCTCAAATCGAGGTCCAAATCCCCAATTTGTGAAAAAACTAGGTTCTATCCAAAACACCTAATTTCCCCCATGAATATCATTGATTTTGAGTTGAAATCATGTGAAAAGATGTTAATGATTGAAGGAAACGAGTTAAAATTGACTTACAATCAATTTGGAAGAAAAGTTGTCTTTGAAAAATCGCCCAAGAGTGTTTTGGTTTTGAAAGAGTGTGAAAAATGAAAGATTTTCGGCTAAGTTATAAAATTGCAGGTTGCAGATGTCGCAGTTGCGACCAGGGTTCGCGATTGCGAACCCAGACTTCTGCTAAGTTCGCATTTGCGAGGAAGTTCTCGCATTTGCGAGTTGGGAATTGCGAACAACATGTCGCATTTGCGATGACTGGCTAATACTTGGAGGGATCGCATTTGCGAAAGAATCCTCGAAATTGCGAGGTAGGCTGGCCTAGCTACATTTCGCATTTGCGACATGGCCCTCGCATTTACGAGCCTGCATGTCTGCACTAAAACAGCTGAAAACCTGCAATTCTCCAAGTCCAAAATCCACCTCGTGACCTATCCAAAACTCACACGAGCCATCGGGGCTCCAAACCAAATATGCACACCAACCTAAAAACATCATACGAACTCGCTCGTGCATTCAAATCAGTAAAATAACATCAACAACAATGAATTTAGCATCAAAATCATGAAATTTCTTAAAAATTTAAAATTTTCCAATTCTTCTAAAAAACGGTCTGATCCACATCGTTTCAAGTCCCTTTCTTACAAAATTTCACAGACTTATCTCAAATCATATATAAGACTTGTACCGAGCGCCGGAACCAAAATACGTGTCCGATACCATCAAGTTTTAAATACCTTACATTTCCAAAATTCATAAATAATTTCAGAAAAATAATTTTTTAAAAAAAATTTATTTCTCGGGCTTAGGACCTTGGAATTCGATTCCGGGCATACACCCAAGTCCCATATTTTCCTACGGACCCTCCGGGATCGTCCAATCACGGGTACGGGTACGGGTCCGTTTACCCAAAATGTTGACCAAAGTCAACTTAAACTCATTTTAAATGCAAAATTCATCATTTTTCACAGATTTTCACAAAATGGCTTTCCGGCTACGCACCCGGACAATGCACGCAAATCGAGATAATGCCGAAAGAGCTCGAATGCAGAATTCACTTTTAAAACAAGTGATGACCTAAGGTCATCACAAGATTGCTATATTTTTGGGGTGTTTTTCAGTTGAGAATCTTTTTTATCACTGGAAATACAAAATTTGTGTGTTATAATTGAGTTTGTTGAGTTATATTATGAGTCTACTATGTTAATTGATTCACTTTCCATTTAGAAACAGTGTAATCCCCTGTTTCACGCCGTGAATACAGTCGAATAAAATAATCTGTCCAGCTGTAATCTCATGTTTCACGCCATGAATACAGTCGAATACACTCGAATACAACAACTGATTAGCTGGACTTCCCTGATTTATGCATATTTTTGCTATTGTATTCATGAATACAATAGCTTAAATACATCTAATACATCTTATAACAATAGAAAATGTATCTACAATCCGTAATATAACAAATGTTATTTATAGATAGTTAATTACCACTTAAAAGATAGTGCTTTATGAAAATTTCTCAATTATTCATATAGTTAAATCAGTAAAGAAACAAGGGTAACCATTATTAGCCAGCCAGGCAAGATCTTGTAGGGGACCTTAACACGAATATTTGCCTCGTTCTCATTGGCATATGGTTACTTATTTCCATATTGCTAGCTATTATCATTTGATTTCTTGGCCCAGTCCTCGTCCCTTCCCCACTTATATCTTCAAATAATTGAGCATCATTACAGTAGAATAGCAATACACCAGCTTCAAAAAATATCTATTACCATAATAAGTAGGAAATTAATTAAGCAAAAGTCAACAACTAATCCTAATTATTAAACAATAATAATACCTATCAAAAATAATGTAAGTCAAACAACTTAAGCTTATTTTGTTGGACTTGGCAGCCCCAATCGCAAGGCTATATTCAAGCCTTCAAGGGCATAGACCAAGGGCATAAATCTTATGTAGAAAATTGGTAGTGATTTCTTTGGATCATCACAGACGCTTGTGAATCTTAACTGATTAAAGAGGATCCCATGTAGAGAGAAAAGTAAGAATTGATCTTAGACGAAAATATCAGTACTCTAGTATTCTTATTCTTTAAGAATGTTTTTAACTTTTTATTGAAAAATTTAGAAGGCCAACAATTCACAAATAAACAAGATCGAGTTGTTGCAAATGTACGTACTTAAAAAGCGTAAGCATGTTGAAAAAAGAAGTAAAATTAACGAGATTCTCACTATTATATATGATAAAGTTAAGCTAGTTCAAAATTCTCACTATTTCTTCGAATAGCCGAAATTACTGTTCATATAATACTAAAGCCCATCCAGATTGCAGAAAAAAAATTCAATTTGTTTTTCCTCTTATTTTCTGCATTGTATCATAAGTCATAACTATGCTATAGCTAGGCCATGATTGGCTTGCTCCTTTGTCCCCAGCCCTTCATTCTTCTTCAGTTCACCATTATAAAGTATGATGGCATATCTTCCAAGCTTTAGAAAATATCTGTTGCTCTTTGCTAACCTTATCAAGTGGGAATTATTTCTGTTGGCCAAGTGTACATTATCGACTAAAAAAGAGATTACTTAAAAGCTTTTGATGTCAATATGCTCAAGTCAAGAAAAAAGAAATGCTCAAGTCGCAACGGTTTAGACTTGGAAAACCTTCAAATCTTGGGTTTACGCATTTATATATTATATATACTGGAGTTACTTGCTCATGATAACTGTTTGCTACAATTTTTTTTATGACTACAACAAAGATTAAACTGTTAGAAAAAGGGAAAACTTAACGCTTACGGGTATGGTCAAGTGGTTAATTAATGAAGTAAATGTAAATCTTGAAATGCATGGTTCATCTCTCTGTAGAGAAAAAAAACACAGTACGTGATTCTTCCATATGCATGTCTTGGTAGGTTGAGTTACCGGGTACCTATATTGATGGGAGATAGCAAGTACCCAATAAAATAGTTAAGGTGCATGTAAGATAGTTGAATGTTTTGACCACCTTATAAAAAGGTCAACTCCCCACAAACTAGAAGAAGCTCGTGCGAAGGTCAAAGAAAGAACTTGTTCTTCCGACGTTAAGAATTCTTCCAATAATTCCGAGTCCGATCATTTTTCGAAAGTGCGTACATTACTTTTGTGTTTTCGAGCTAAAGTTCTAGCACAAGAAAGTCGAAGTATATATTTTATTCGATATAAAGTTTTTTTTTTTTTTTGGGAAGGTCCGCTATAATAATGAAAAAGATTTCTGCATATACGCCCAAATCGGACCAATAATATCAGAATCTGATAACTCGGACCAAACCGATTTATTAAAGAGATCACGACTTTATTTACTTAATTAGAGTATGTATTAACAACTTATGTGATGATGACCCAGTTGTCTTGGAGGGTAGTCATCCATGCAGATGACTTGGGATCGATCCTCCCTCAATGCCTTCTGGGTCGAGCCTGTCGCACAGGGCTTACCTAGTGCGGTTTACATCCCCTATGTGGTTTGCAGGCTATTACAAAATGAAGGGTTTACCCAGTGCACACAGAGTGCTCACTCAAAGGGCAGAAATTGTAACGGCTGCGAGTTTTCTGGTTCCAAAAAAGACTTATGTGATGACACAGTAATATAATTAACCTGTTACTTGATTCACAATAGTCTCAATCTGTTACGCGTCGCCGCAAATTCTACGTGGTAAGTGATTGATAATATTGTACTTCCCATAAGAAAAGTGTACAATTAACACCCAAACTCTTCTTAATTCCTCTACATATATAGTACAATATTTTCTTGTTTACTCTTTTGATTTCTCAGACATTTTGTGTCTGTCAAACTTTACGAAAGAAAAGCTTAGATAAAGACACAAGGAATTCAAAGCTAATCGATTAGATGTCCCAAACATCATCCAAAACGCCAAGAACGAATTCAAGAAATGGTTTCAAACAATGATATGAGAAATAGTACTTTTCGGCTCAGATCGTGATCATAGCCTGTCTTCTTCCCACTTCCAATGCAAGCAACAGCCAATAGCATAATTATAAAATAATTCAAAAGGTACAAATAAATTACTGAAATAGTGCAGAAAAAAGTAATAACAAGAAATAGGAAAAGGAAAAATAGCATTCTATTGCTGGTCCCGATATCAAATGCCTCAGAAAATGACTGTTGTCCTAAATTGTTTTTTTTTTTTTTTAACTTAAAATGAAATGGGACAAGATAGAGACAAAATGCACTACATTAGACTTGGAAAGTAATCATCAAACCATATATTATCTGATGTATCTGAGGAAAATGGAAATAGGAGACAACATAGGTTGTGTGTCATTATCAAGCCTACATAAAATATTTTCCCCCTCAGTCCTTCTCTAGAATCTTGTTAAGTCATTTTCAAGTGTAGTTATCCCACGACCCCCCTCTTATGAGTGCCACTTCACTTGTTATTATGTAACATCAAATTCTATGTTTATTTTGTTTGATAATAGTAATATTTTAATCAACTTAACCTGCACTTTAACTATTTTATCATATAGTTATATTTTCTTATTCGTAAATTTAGCTTTGATTGTTTTATTAAATTGTTATATCCTCTTGGTGGTACATATATCGTGTAATTCTACTTATCGCAAATTTGTATGATTTTTAACATGATGTTCCGTACAGTGATATAATAATGCATCACTATTGTTTTGAATTTGATCATTTCAGAGAGAAAAAAGTTATACATTATGTATGGGTCAAAATCTGATCATAAGATGATTATTCTTAAAAGGAACAATAAGGGGTCGATCGAGCTGTAGTCATGCTCACGGGGCGTGATAGCAAGGAGCACCTCGACCATTGCCAAGATCAAGCCGTCCAAAAGCTTACATCGCAGAACAAATGTAATATTTGGACAAGTAATGAAGGGTACAGTCATGAAAAAATATGCCGGTTAAAAATTATTGGATAAAAGGAAAAATTATATATATATATATATATATAGAGGGGGAGGGGTCCGATTCCAGAGAGAGGAGGAGCAAGGGGTCAAAGGGGAGAATAAGAAAAGATCACCTACAACAGACCTTAGCCCAGATTTGGTTACAACATTTTATAATCATCATTATGGAATCAACAAAGATAGATCTCTTAGTTATCAACAGCTTTCTCTCTTCTCCTTCCATGTTCTTACGAGTATGGCGGTGCAAGCCTGTCAGATATGTAAGCTTATTATTTAGATTTGATGTATATTATCTTAAGAAATATTACACAAGCTTGGTCTTCTTCAATTTTTGTGCTCAATATGTTTGGATCTAGAGTTAATTATGTTTGGCTAAGATTTACCCTCCATCTCTCTATTAATTAGTTTAACTAAAAGGTTTACACTTTTTTGCTCAAACAGTACTCAATATGTTTAGATCTAGAGTTAATTATATTTGGCTAAGATTTACCCTCTATCTCTCTGTTAATTAGTTTAACTAAAAGGTTTAACACTTTTTTGATCAAATAATTTGGGGCCGTCTGTGGGAATTTCTTACCCAAATTCTTTAGTTTCCTTTAGATCTAGAACCAGCTAAGTATTACTTCCAGGCTGCTACAACCTCACCATCTTGATGACAACACAAACTAAAAAAATGGTAGATAAGTTTTTGACACAACTTTATCAATCTAGGTCATATCCCTACACAAAATAAAAATTATGACCGATGTCTATATGAGACCCATGCCCCACCCGTAACGGCGGGTTTAGCAAGTCATATGCGTGGGTGAAATAGAACCACGGTCACCATGTGCTTGACATGACTGCGGTCTCATGCGATGTATTCACCCTGTATACCAACCTGTACTTTTGATCCTTGGGAAAGGACGATAACTCACTACGTGACCCTTTGGGAGATTAGGCATATCCTACATTATTTCCGTAACACGAAAGCTGGATAATCTATAAATAAAGCATGACATGTTTCCCTTATTGTTTACGCATATCGGACTAGGACTCGGCCTCGGTGTCCCTACGGGTGAGGTAAGCCCAACTCACAAGAACTCCAGACGTAGTTAAATGGCGAAGATAAAACGTGGCTACAAAATTAGAAACCACTGTTCGAGTACTAGGCGGAGCAAGTAACCCTACAACGCTGCTGCTCCTTTCACCGGCTTACTAGGCCGAGGTAACAGACAATTTCATTTGGGTTTATCTTCACTCTTTTGATTGGTTCGAAGCAGGAACGCGAGCACTCGCATAAGTATGCAAGCGAGGGACCAACGCCGCCAAAACACCCCAGGAAACGTACAACATTCTCCAATAAAAGCAAAATTAAGCAAATTGGGACTCGCCCAGAAAACGCCCAGTATTCTCCAGTAAAGACAAAGCCAAAAATGCTAGGGCTCACCCCGACGCACGCATGAACAGTACGGCGACGTATAATGCTCCCAGAAAAAGGGAAAAAAAAAAGAAGAATTCGACCTCGCTCGAATTACAACGGGTTACTATTTAGATCATGGTCGAAATAATACCTTTGATGGGCTAAAGGTCTTTTAATACATATTTTGATGATCTAACAAACTTTCTGTATGGAACCAAATAAAAGACCAAGAATGATTGTAAAAAGTCAGGGGGGACATATGGGGAAACATGTGTGAGTAAGGGCATAAAGTCAGAGGGGAACCTGTGGTCTCCTGTTATTCAATCTGGTTGTCTGAACTCTAACTCCTTGTTTTCAATGCTAAGTTTGTTATCATCAAAAAGGGGAAAATTAATAGGATTGATAGGTTTTCAATATCTTTGCCTTGTGTTTTGATGATTTAATAAACTTAATGTCAAGAACCAGATAGGGAACCTGACTCACTTGGATTACACTGCATCTAACGGATTCCAACCAAATGTGAACTTGCTACAGCTTTAGGAGGTAGGAACCCAAGAACCTAATACTCTTGTGGGTTCTTCACGGCAGTACAAAATCAATTGGACACAGCTGGAAACGAAGATTCTGCCGCACTGCACTGTTTCCAGCGCCTACTCATTCTCTGACCAACTAAAGTGCTCACATCACTTCAAGTGATGTGATCAAGGTGTACCTACAATGAGTCTATACAAAGCATCATTCAAGTTACTCAACTCAAAACAATCTGGCGGGTGCACATAAGAACTAGATTAGGAATATGATCCCTCGGTACTTCTCTGACAGAAGTCCAAGTCAACTATACAGCTGGAACGTAACTGAGTGACTGATCGCAACTGTACTAAGAAGAACACAACAGGGACCTGGTCCCTTTGGGTTCTCTGACAGAAGTATAAGTCGACTACAGCTGGAAAGCAATTGCAGAAAGTGACTGCCTGCAACAGTGCAGCAGATAGTGCAACAGTCACTTCCCATTGAGATTGGACATCACTAAAGATGTTGATAACTAGGGATTTTAATTCATTTTATACTCCTTCTTGCTTAAGTTTTGATTAGAAATTTGTACAAAATAGTCCAAAAAGGCTCATAAATTGTGCTTGATTTTAGGTTTGATCAACAAAGTGACAAGATGTCAAAGATCAGCTCAAAAGGAGTGAAATTTGCACAAGTGCCAAAGACAAGACAAGCTCAGGCAAAGCAGGCCCAGTGCGGCCGCACACCATTCTGTGCAATCAGCACTAGGAGATTCAGAGAGGTTGATTTCCAGGCAAAGATGCAATGCGGTTGCACTAGGTTTTGTGCGGTCCGCACTGAAGTCAATGCGGCCGCACTCGATTTAGTGCGGTCCGCAGAACCCAAGATCAGAGAGGTGCCAGATTTGAGGATTGAAGCCTATGCGATCTGCGGTTCATTTTATGCAGGACCGCACTAGAAGCCTATGCGGTTGCAGTCCATTATGTGTGGTCCGCATTGCCCAAGTTCAGAGAGTTGTATTTTCAAGTTCAGAGCCCTAGCGCGGCCGCACACCATTTGGTGCGGTCCGCACTAACCCCATAAGGGCATTTTTGTCCAGAATTTTCAGCTTAGTATAAATAGCTTCTTTTCCCATTTTTAGGGTATCAGATAGTTTTGGAACGTAGCTGCACTCGTGGGTTCGAAATATTTAGCTATTTTGGGCAATTTTATCTACTTTTCAACATTGAATCTTATTGTTTATCTTAGTAATTAATTAATATGAGTTATTCTTCATCTATTTCTTGCTTTTCTTCATTAATTATGAGTAGCTAGACCCATAAGCTAAGGTTGTGGCTCAACCCTATTGTGGGTAATTGATAGGTCTTGTATTTTAGGGCTAGATTGACTATGGGTGTTTGATATTTGTGCCAATTTCATGGTTAATTGCTGAATTAGTGGTTGCAAACACTAGTTTGTGTTTAGTTTACTTAGGCTTTTCTTGAGAAAGAGAGCCTAAGTCTCCGAAATTGGTCCAACAAGTAATTGGGGCGTACTCAAAAGATTGATCCCCAATTAAAGGGTTAAACATCGAGAGAGTAATACCCAACTTGAACCCTAGTTGCTTGTGCAAATTTGCATACCCAATTGGTCTTGAGAAAGTTAATCGGGCAAAATCACTCGAATCACCGAGAGGTGTAGAGTGGGTAATATCGTGCAACGGTTATATCATACTCCCCAATTATGTCAATCGTGTCTTAGATTCAATTACCCGTAAATTAACCACCTAGGTGAAAGTCATTACCCTAGTGCCTTTTTAAACCATTTGAACAACCCTTTTTTGATTAACTTTTAGCTTAATCTAGTTGCATTTTCCATTTGTAGTTGATAATAGTAGAAGAAAAACAAAAAGCCCAAAAATGATTAGAAGTGTAATATGGAACACATACGCAATCCTAAATTAGATAGATAATAGATCCCAAATTCTAGCTCTTTGTGGAAATTGATCCCGACCCTAAATCAGGTAAAAGCTACTCTGACCCTCTCTCGCTGCTTAATTAGTAGTGCAGAGTAGGTCGTGATCACTTTTTGGTGTCGTTGCCGGAGAGCTAATGGTTTTGGCTATCTATTTAGTTAGTTTTGTGTATTATTTTTCTTTCTTTCTTTGTTACTGACTTGTTTGTGTCACAACTCAGGTAGCAGCAAACAATGCTAATAACCTGATTGTGGGGGAGGAGGTAGATGATGTCGGAGAATATGAGGTGCCTCTTGTACCTCAAAGATAACGTAGAGGCCGTCAGGCTAATGCTAATGCGAATGACAATATTCCAGACCCTCCTCTGCCACCTCCAAGATTGGCTCCCAGAGTACTTCCGAACCAAGGCTATGCAAGTGCTATTGTCCCACCCCGAATCCAAGCGGGCAATTTTCAAATAACCAATGTGATGTTGACCTTACTAGAGCATCATGGGTATTTCACGGGCGCTACAAATCAAAATGCTTACAAACATCTCAAGGGGTTCGTGGATACATGTTGGGGGAGCAAACAGGCGAATGTCTCTGAGGATGCTCTTAGGTTGAGACTCTTCCCATTCTTACTTAGAGAGAAGGCATTGGATTGGCTCGAGCAACTTCCCAACAATTCCATCACTACTTGGGATGAGTTGGCGGATAAGTTCATTGCTAAATTTTTCTCGTCGGAGCATATGGCGGCATTGTGTGATGAGATATTTACTTTCAAGCAAGAGCCTATGGAACCTTTGCATGAGATTTGGGAGCATTATAGAACAATGGTGAAAGAATTCCCCAACAATGATATGACCGAGGCTATGATCCAACAAACCTTCTACCGGGGCATTAACACCACAAACTAATGCATAGTGAACCAACTTGTCGGGGGAAACTTTATGAAGCTGTCATATGATGAGGTATGTGATATACTTGACGAGATGGCTGACACTTCTTCTGCATGGCAAAGTAGAGCCAATATTCCTTAAGGTGACCCCACGGTTATTTATTTGCATAAGGAACTACATGATCATAGGCAGGCTATAGCGGAGTTGACTACTACTATGAACCAATTGGCAAAGGCACAGTTGCAACAAGTTCAAAATCCTCGCCAAGTGAATGCCATGGAGGGTGTTAATATGCTTGTCAACAAAAGAAGGCAACAAAATCAAGGGAATTATGAGCAATTTGATGATGACTGTGATGGGTTTCAATATGATGGTTATGATGAACAAAGTGAAAAAGTTCAATATTTGAACAATTATCAAGGCCAACGGGGCAACTCTTCCAACCAACAACAATGGAGACCTCAAGGCAATTGGGGCAATCAACAATAAAGCAATGGTAATTGGGGCAATCAACAACAAGGAAATGGTAATTGGGGGAACAACAACCAAAACAACAACTGGGCAATCAGAACAACAATCAGAACAACCAAGGAAATTGGAATGGGAATAACAACAATTGGGGTCGTAATAACAATCAAGGTGGATGGAACAATGGAAACCAAGAAAACCGGGGGCAAGGCTTTCAAAGGCCCCCAATATACCAACAACCGAACAATCTGCCCTCATTTACATATCAAGGACCTAGTTCTTCTGGCAATGATATGGGTATAATTGAAATGATGTTCGAACAGATGATGAAGAAGAATGCGGATTCGGATGCACTATTGGCTTCCTACAATGCCTCTATCAGAAATTTGGAGGTGCAGTTAGGCCAAATCTCACAGTCTTTAAATACTCATCCTAAGTGTGCTCTACCAAGTGATATGGTAGTGAACCCGAAAGGTGTGAACAATCATGTTATGGCGGTTACAACAAGAAGTGGAGAGGCGGTGATGTGAATGCCTCCAAGCAAAAGCAAGTTTTGGGGTGATGATGTTGAATTGCAAGAAAATGAAGTCCCTTTGGTAGTTGAAGATGTGGTTGATGAAAATATGAACAAAGAAGTGAAGATTAATTTTCAAGATGTCGAGGTGGAAACTCAAAATGACATGAACCCGTCTAGGGAACACGTAATAGACATGCCGAAACCGGTTGTGCCTAAAGCCAAGGCACCTTTGCCAAGGCCACCTCCACCTTATCCTCAAAGGCTTGTGAAGCAAAAGAATGATAATCAATTTAAGAAGTTCATTGACATGATGAAGAGCTTGTCCATTAATGTTCATCTGGTGGAGGCTCTTGAACAAATGTCGGGCTATGCAAAATTCATGAAAGACTTGGTCACAAAGAAGCATTCTATGGATTGTTAAACTATAAAGATGACTCTACCAAGTTAGTGATATAGTGCATTCAATGGCCCCGAAGCTTGAAGATCCCGGTGCCTTCACCATTCCTTGCACCATTGGGAGTGCGGATTTTGCCAAGGCTCTATGTGATTTGGGAGCTAGTATCAATTTGATACCCTACTCAGTTTTCAAAACGTTGGGTATTGGGAAACTTAGGCCGACTTCCATGAGGTTACAAATGGCGGATAGATCGATGAAGAGACCATTGGGTATTATTGATGATGTGCTTGTCCGGGTGGAAAAATTTATCTTGCCAGCTGATTTTGTGATCTTGGACTGCGAGGTGGACTATGAAGTTCCTATCATACTGGGCAGACCTTTCCTACCTATAGGGAAGGAATTGGTAGATGTGGAAGCAGGGGAACTCACCTTCTGGGTGGGTGATGAAAAGGTGGTCTTTCATGTGTGCAAATCTATGAAGCAACCTAACAGTACCGAGGTGTGCTCTTTTGTTGACCTCGTCATAGCAGTGATAATTGATGACACCAGTGCAATGATCAATGTGGAGGACATGGAGGCCGTATTGTTGAATCTTGATGTCAATGAGGATGCAAGCCGAGTGGAGTGCGTGAATGCTTTACATGGAATGGGCTCTTATTCTTATGAGCCTAGAAAATTATCTTTGGATCTAGAGAATAAAAAGAATCCACCAACTAAACCTTCAATTGAGGAGCCTCTAGTGTTGGAATTGAAACCACTTCCTCCACACCTCAGGTATGAGTTCTTAGGCTCAAATTCTACTTTGCCAGTTATTCCTTCTTCTTGCCTTACTAACATGTAGGTTGATGCCACATTGGTGGTGCTTCAAAAGCGGCAAAAGGCAATTGGATGGACTCTAACTGATATTCGGGGAATAAGCCCCGCATTTTATACGCACAAGATTATTCTAGAAGATGATGCCAGCCCTCCTTGGAGCACCAAAGGAGGTTGAACGAGGCAATGCAAAAAGCTGTGAAAAAGGAGGTGATCAAGTGGTTGGATGCCGGGGTTGTATACCCCATCTCTAATAGCTCTTTGACTTCACCGGTGCAATGTGTACCGAAGAAAGGTGGCATGACTGTGGTTACAAATTCACAAAATGAGTCGATTCCTACAAGAACAGTCACTGGTTAGAGGGTATGCATGGACTACCGCAAGTTGAATAAAGTGACCTGCAAGAATCACTTTCCCTTGTCTTTCCTTGACCAGATGTTAGACCGACTAGCTGGGCGTTCCTTCTATTGCTTCTTGGATGGGTATTCTGGGTACAACCAAATCTTCATTGCTCCACCATATTCACTTGTCCATATGGCACTTTTTCCATCTCTGGAATGCCTTTTGGGTTGTGCAATGCATCGGCTACATTTCAGCGGTGTATGGTGGCCATTTTCACCGATATGGTGGAAGACATTTTGGAGGTGTTCATGGACGATTTTAGTATTGTTGGGGATTCCTTTGATGAGTGCCTGAAAAATCTTGATAGGGTGTTGGCACGTTGTGAAGAAACAATCTTTTCCTCAATTGGGAGAAATACCACTTTATGGTGGAAGAAGGAATAGTTCTTGGGCATAAAATTTCGAAGCATGGCATTGAGGTGGATAAAGCAAAGATCGAGGTGATTTCAAGGCTCCCACCCCCTACATCTGTCAAGGGAGTCCGAAGTTTTCTTGGGCATGCGGGGTTCTACCGGAGATTTATCAAAGACTTTTCAAAGGTAGTGAATCCCTTGTGAAAGTTGTTGGAAAAAGATACTAAGTTCATGTTTGATGAAAAGTGTATGCAAGCCTTTGAACTTCTCAAGCATAAGTTGACCACCACTCCTATCATTACCATGCCTAATTGGAGCTTGCCCTTTGAGCTCATATGTGATGAGAGCGATGTTGCAGCTGGGGTGGTTTTGGGTCAAAGAGTGAACAAAATGTTTCATCCTGTGTACTATGCGAGCAAGACAATGAATAATACTCAAGTGAACTACACGGTGACCGAGAAAGAACTTTTGGCTATAGTGTTTTCAATGGAAAAGTTCCGGACATATCTTATGGGTGCTAAGGTTATTATTCATACCGACCATGCCGCACTCCGGTACTTGATGACAAAGAAGGATTCCAAAGCTAGACTGATGCGATGGGTCTTGTTACTTCAAGAGTTTGATTCGGAGATTGTGGACCGGAAGGGTAGTGAGAACCAAGTGGCGGACCACTTGTCCCGCTTGGAGGAGGAGGAGAGGCCTCGTGATGGCCTAGAGATCAATGATTCATTTTCCAACGAACAACTCCTTTCGGTGTCAATGAATGATATGCCATGGTTTGCCGATGTTGCTAAGTTCCTTGTGATTGGTATAATCCCGTGTGAGCTCTCTTCTAACCAAAGGAAGAAGCTCAAGCGGGATAGTTTGGATTTCTATTGGGATGAGCCGTACTTGTTCAAGATTTGCACGAATTGTGTGATCCGAAGGTGTGTCCCGGAGGAAGAACAATTGAGTATCTTGGAGCTTGTCATTCCTCTCCCTATGGTGGCCATCATGGCAGGGCAAGGACGGCTTCTAAAGTTCTTAGTTGTGGGTTTTATTGGCCAACTCTGTTCAAACATGCGGGTGATTTTGTGAAGAGATGCGACGAATGCCAAAGAGCGGGTGGAATTTAGAAGAAAGATGAGATGCCTCTCAATACAATTCTTGAGGTTGATATTTTTGATGTATGGGGCATTGATTTCATGGGCCCATTTGTTAGCTCTTGTGGGAACACTTACATTCTTGTGGCGGTTGGTTATGTTTCAAAGTGGGTTGAAGCCGTGGCTTTGCCCAACAATGAGGCCCGAAGTGTTGTTGCATTTCTCAAGAAGAGCATTTTTACAAGGTTTGGTACTCCTCGTGCAATCATAAATGATGGGGGGTCTCATTTTTGCAATAGAGCTTTCGACACTTTGCTTTCAAAGTATGGTGTCAATCAAAAAGTTTCTACTCCCTATCATCCTTAAGCAAATGGTCAAGTTGAAGTCTCCAACAGGGAAATCAAAAGCATATTGTCAAAGACGGTCAATGCAAATAGGACCGATTGGTCAAGGAAGTTGGATGACGTTCTATGGGCTTATATGACTACTTACAAGACTCCGATTGGTATGTCTCCGTATCGGTTGGTGTTTGGGAAAGCTTTCCATCTACCGATTGAGTTAGAGAACAAGGCCATGTGGGCTTTGAGGAAGCTAAATCTTGAGTGGGATGTTGCGGCCAATCTTCATGTGGAGCAGCTCAATGAACTTGATGAATTCAGATTCCATGCCTATTCCAGTTCGTCATTGTATAAGGACAAGATGAAGTACCTTCATGATAAATATGCTCGTGGAAAGGAGTTCAAAGTAGGTGATTTGGTTCTCTTATTCAACTCCCGGTTACTTCTGTTTCTGGAAAATCTCAAGTCAAAATGAAGTGGACGTTTTGAAGTGGTGTGTGTAACCCCGTTTGGTAATCTTGATTTAAAGAACAAAAATGGTGAAGTCTTCAGAGTTAATGGGCACCAGGTCATGCATTATCTTGGAAAAATTGATGACAGCCACGTGGTGGCACTTCTTTATTTCAAATGATGTAATGGTAACCTGCGTCATGCCGCGACGTTAAATTAGGCGCTTCTTGGGAGGCAACCCATGTGTTTTTCTTCTTGTTTTTATTTGATTTTCATTGTAGAGTAGGATTGATTTTTGGGCTAACTGGTTGTGAGATATTACAAGGTTGTGTTGATGCAGTGCAGGACATAGTGGAAAAAAGTGCTAGGTCTCTGAAGTTGTTAATGCGGCCGTACTACATTTAGTGTGGACCGCACTGGTGAGGGTGAAATGTAGACCTCTCTGATGTTTTCCACTGTGGACGCACTACATTTTGTGTGGTCCGCGGTGGACCACTGCGGCCGCAATCCATTTTGTGCGGACCGCATTGTGTTGCCTCCTCAAGCTTGAATCAGGTTGTGTTGTGCTGACCGCGGTCCATTTTGTGCGGTCCGAACTGGTTGGTGAGACTGGGCCTGAGGCCCTCATTTTACCCTTTTTGAACCTTTGAATCTGAGAAGCTTTAAGACACTGTTCATCACTTCCCTTGCTTGTAACTAATTGTTTGGACTCGTTATTCTTTATTTCATCTCATATCTAGCACCATTACATTCCTTTTACTTGTTCTCTTCTATTAATTTCTTTTAATTTGTGTTTTTCTTGCTTTCCTTTCTCTTCTTTCCATATTTTCTTTTGTATAATAGATTAGAGTAGTTAATCTTTGGATTAATATAGACATAGTTACTTACATATGCTGGGAAAACTCTTTGGGACAGGACTTAGGTGTTAATTAAGCTTAAAATCAAAAATCCAGGAACACTAATTTAGTGCCACAGCTGGGCACTCAGTGCAGACCGTGGTCGTTTTTGTGCGGTCTGTGGTGCCCCTGTGCAGTCTGCAGTACCATTTTGTGCGAACCGCACTGCTTATTGTTCTGAAAGCTGAATCTCAGGGAATGCGGCCGCACTACATTTTGTGCGGACCGCATTGCCCCTTGTGAGGTCCGCACTGCTTGGATACAGAGAGTGGGTAGTCTGAACCCACCTCTGTGCGGACCGCATGGCCATTTTGTATGGTCCGCATTGGCCCCTATGCGGCCGCACACCATTTTGTGTGGTCCGTACTGGGTGACTCCTGCAACCTGTCTGCAATTTTTCTTTTCTGATTCTGTAACTCTATTTTCAACTACTGCAACTAATACTAACAAGTTCATTTGGATTGTGTTTGCAGACAATGGTGAAACAACGAGGTAAAGGATCTAAACAACCGGGCAGAGGAGGATCCTCCTAGGGAGGGAAATAGAAAATGGTTAAACTCACTCCCCAAGCCAGGCAAAACATCAAAAACATGAGAAAGATTATTAAAGTAGTTGATAAGGCCATTGACATATCGGGGAGTGAGTACGAGCCCTCTTGGGAGATATCTTTAAACTCAATCCCAGAATATATCCCTAACTGGCCAGAGAGGAACAGGCTGAGAGACACACCTCCGGCATCCCCCGCTGCACAGGCTTCCATAAACATTTCTTCTGGGTCGTCTGAGGGCTCAGGTGAAGGTAGTAAGGAATACTCCACCTCTCCCACAGCTTCATTATCTAGAGAGGGTGCAGTAGGTGATAAGGAGGAAATAGGGGGAGAAGAGGAAGTAGGAGAAGGAGGTGAACCTCAGGTGGGAGGTATTACTAGGACTAGGAACCCGGAGGTGTGGCAAGACCGGTTCGTAAGTGAGGCAGCGTATCATAAATTCCGGGAATGGTGGTCGGTGAGGAAGTTGATCCCGGAGAGGAGTTTTGTGGATAGGGACTTGCTAACTCACAACCCCAATGTGAGGAGGTAGTTTAGGACAAGAGTAGGCTGGGAACATTTTCTAGATGAATGTGTGGATGCCAACAAACACTTTGTCAAGGAATTTTATAGCAATGTAGCCCACATCAAAAAGGGCTCCAAGGTGACCAAGGTTCGAAACCTGAAAGTGTTGTTTGACGGGAAGACACTAAACGATTACCTTGGCTTCAACGAGGAGTATGAGACCCTATACTTGGAAAAGATGGAAATGGGCGAGGAGGTCCGTCCCTGGCTAGCACAATACTTGGCAATCCCGGGTACCTCTCCTGACTGGTTGACTGTGGGCGTCAAGATTCTGAGATGTAGTCTGAATTTCGAGGCACGAGGGTGGGAGACATTTGTATGTAGAAGGTTGGACCCCAAGACACATGAAAACTCCCTACCTCTTCACCGGGCAGTTTTGGTGGCATCGATCATGGTGGGGTACCCAATAAATGTGGGGAATGTGATGTCAAGAATTATTACAATTGTGGGTGCTGAGCATGATAGAAACTACTCGTTCCCCAGTTTTTTCACTGTGTACTTCCGGGATCTGAAAGTTGAAAAGAGGCCCTTCGATATCAAAATCAAAGCGAAGGCCCCTTTTTCCTGGTACAGCATACAGGGGGATGATAACCCCAAGAGCAAGAATTTCAAGGATACAATTACTGCTCCAACTGGCCAGTCTAAAGAGCCAGTTGTGGTAGTGACTCCTGCTGAGCTTGCCTCTATTTCCACTATTATCTCTCCTGGTCCATCCACCTTATCGGATCCGGAGATTCCATCCTCACGTGCCCATCCTGTTACTACCCACCGACTAAGCCAGGAACTTCTTAGTATCAATAACTGGCTGCAGACTGCCTCATCCAAGTTGTCCATCCTCTCTACCACGGTAGAGGCTTAGTTGTCACCTCCACCCCCACAGGTTCCCTAGTCGATAGAGGATGCTCTCAAAGAGATTTTAGACAACCAGAAAAAAATCCTCGACACTCAAAAGGTACTGACTGAGGCAGTTGATTCACATAGCAAGGCTCTCAAGGAGCTTGCTCGGGAGCACAAGAAGCTGAGAAAGACACGGGCATCCAAGGAGTCTGTGAAGGCGTTGAGAGCTGATGTTGACAAACTGAAGGCAGATCAGCTGGCTTTAGACTTACTACTCCAGTACCTAGTACCCGCAGATCATTCCCAGCCAGAGCAGTCACAGAGGCCTCCCAAGAGGAAGAGGATGATTCTTAGAGCGGATGATGCAGTCATCCAGTTGGCCGACCCACCGGAGGCGTCCTCCAGTCAGCCTTAAGACCCAGGTCCAGGCTCAGGTCCCAACAGCACAGCAGCAGGCCACCGGGAACCTGTCTAAGGTTCTAGAGCACAGTGAGGACCCTGGGACCACTCAGGAGCCTATGCAGACAGACAGGCCATAGGGAGTCCCTATATCCTTTTTCCTTTCTCTGTTGATGCTTTATTTGATTTAGTTGGCATTAGGGACAATCCCAACTTTCATTTGAGGGGGTAGGCTCTACATTCGGATGATTGTATATATTAGACATTTACATTTTTTTGTTCTTTCTTTATCTTTTCATCTTTGGGTTGTATATAATTTTAACATTTCGTTACATTTATTGCACTTTTACTTTACTTTGGGTCTGTATATAAAGTTATGCTACATTGTACATATTCATCCCATCTATTGTATATTCAAATCCCCTCTTGTATATATTCATTCTACTTTCTGCAAATTTTTTGTTATAAGCTTCTTATTTGTGATTTGTAGCTTCTTGTTTTGAAAGTTTGCAATAAGCCTTTTATTTTCTTAATGTCACGGTTCTTTCCAAAGGTGGAGTTTTGTGTGAACCGGGTGGCTCTTCCCAATGATGGATGGCGAGACAACCTTTTTAAGGGTTTGAGTCCGTTTTTCTTTTTGTTTTTAGTAGTTAGTAGTTAAGGTTTCCTCAAGCAAAGCTTCACTTGGGCCTAGCACATTTGCCTTTGATCTTATGGTCAAAAACAATTTGTTGTGTTTAGGATGGTGAAAGTCGTGACCTTGAAACTCTTGTGTTGACCGATAATCATCAAGTGGTTTTTCGGGACCATTGTGCTCAAATCTTATCTAAGGTCGTTGTGGGCCCCCGACTCTGCGTCTTTAGCAACCCCATAGCTTGTCTGGTGAGTAATCGCACTGCAAGTCCAAGTCCCGAGCCATTGGTCTAGAACTTGCCCTGAATGTTTGTTGAGGCAAAATCCTAAGTGAATTTTGACTTGAGACATGATTATAGGCTCTCCTTGGTCCAAATTATAGCTTGAACACTTCCATTGCCTACCAATGATAAAATCCCTAGTCAACCCTTTTGAGCCTTAGACCTTTTTCCTTCAAGAACCATGATACAAGCCTTTGTCCGTTCTAAAAGATACCCTCTCTTGGCACCCGATCTTTCCTTTAGCACATGGCAAAAGTATAAGTTTAGGGGAAGAGACGAAGATTGCAACAAAGTGGTAAAAAGGGCACAAAAATGAAGAAAAGGAAAGGCAATGAAAAAGAAAGAAAAGCAAAATGGCAAATAGAATGTTTAATATGAAAACGAACAAAATGGGATTCAAGAAAAGCAAAGAATGAAAGGTGTGGAAAGTTGAAAAAGGAGAAAAGGTTTGAAATGTATAAGAAAGAGTGACAGTGTGTCTCTCTAACCCCTCAGAAAGAAGTAAAATGACACAAAGAGTCAAATGAATATGTGCCAAATGAAGCAAAAGAAGTGCTTAAGGGAAGATGGAACCTACTTAGACCAAACATTTTCTACCCTGAACCAAAAGCCTTCACCATGACTCCACGAAAGCCCTATATGATCTTGAGTTGAATGAAATTTACATTAGTGGTGACTTACATAAGGGGCAAGCATATGGTACTTAGAGCCGGACTTGTGATTCTTTTTCTTGAGAGAGATGAGTGAATCCATTGACCTCGTTTTGAGTGTCACTATCTTAAAGGTGAGGATTGCTTAGAGAGAGTTAAGGATGTGCGAGTTTGGGTTCCACAATGACCGAAGTAATAGAAAAGAGTTTTTTGATGTGTTGAGTCAATTCATGATGCTCTTGTGTCGCACTTAATCCATGGTGTTTCAAGGAGTAAAAGTTATTAATGATTCATTTACATTGAGGGCAATTGTTATACCCAATTGATACTTGATGAAGTTACTTTAGGACAGCTGAAAAATTTCTTGGATTTTCCCTTAAGGGGTGGGTCTTATTTTGTTTGCCTAAGGACAACCAAAAGCTTAAGTTTGGGGAGTTGATAACTAGGAATTTTAATACATTTTATACTCCTTCTTGCGTAAGTTTTGATTAGAAATTTTTACAAAATAGTCCCAAAAGGCTCATAAGTTGAGCTTGATTTCAGGTTTGATCAACAAAGTGACAAGATGTCAAAGATCAACTCAAAAGGAGTGAAACTTGCACAAGTGCCAAAGACAAGACAAGCACAGGCAAAGCAGGCCTAGTGCGGCCGCACACCATTCTGTGCGGTCCGCACTAAGAGATTCAGAGAGGTTGATTTCCAGGCAAAGATGCAATGCAACCGCACTAGGTTTTATGCAGTCTGCACTGAAGGCAATGCGTCCGCACTTGATTTAGTGTGGTCCGTAGAACCCAAGATCATAGAGGTGCCAGATTTGAGGATTGAAGCCTATGCGGTCCACAGTCCATTTTATACGGGCCGCACTAGAAGCCTATGTGGCCGTAGTCCATTATGTGCGGTCCGCATTGCCCAAGTTCAGAGAGCTGTATTTTCAAGTTCAGAGCCCTAGTGCGGCCGCACACCATTTGGTACGGTCTGCACTAACCCCACAGGGGCATTTTTGTCCAGAATTTTCAGCTTAGTATAAATAGCTTCTTTTCCCATTTTTAGGGTATCAGATAGTTTTGGAACGTAGCTGTTCTCGTGGGTTCGAAATATTTAGCTATTTTGGGCAATTTTATCTACTTTTCAATATTGAATCTTATTGTTTATCTTATTAATTAATTAATATGAGTTGTTCTTCATCTATTTCTTGCTTTTCTTCTTTAATTATGAGTAGCTAGACCCATAAGCTAGGGTTGTGGCTCAACCCTAGTGTGGGTAATTGATGGGTCTTGTATTTTAGGGCTAGATTGACTATGGGTGTTTGATATTTGTGTCAATTTCATGGTTAATTGCTGAATTAGTGGTTGCAAACACTAATTTGTATTTAGTTGACTTGGGCTCTTCTTGATAAAGAGAGCATAAGTCTCCGAAATTGGTCCAACAAGGAATTGGGGCATACTCAAGAGATTGATAGCCCCAATTAAAGGGTTAAACCTCGAGAGAGTAATACCCGACTTGAACCCTAGTTGCTTGTGCAAATTTGCATACCCAATTGGTCTTGAGAAAGTCAATTCGGGCAAAATCACTCGAACCACCGAGAGGTGTAGAGTGGGTAATATCGTGCAACGGTTATATCATACTTCCTGCAACAGTGCAGCAGACAATGCAGCAGTCACTTCCCATTGAGATTGTACATTACTAAGGATGTCTTGTGTAGTATAAACCTTATGCAAGGCACAAGTTTCAGGTCCTAACACTTGCAAACATAGAAAACAAAAATTCTCTCAAGTGCTCAAGAACCTCTCTCAAGAACAAAGTTGTTGCAACCTCAAGGACCTGTGGCTTGTGGTGGAAATACCACAAGTTAGTCAAATTCTTTGTAACTAGGATAGTTATAAAGTAGCTTGTGATGAGAGTATCATAAGTTAGTTGAAGTCTTTGCAATAGGGTTATTGTAAAGTGGCTTGTAATAGGGAGATTGCAAGTTAGTGAAGTTAAAAGCCTACAAGTGTAGGTCATGGTTTTTTGATCCCTTGTGTGGGAATTTTCCACGTAAAAATCCTCTGCCTTATTTACATTTAGCTTTACTAGCATTCATAACAGAACCTCACAAAGGACCAGGTATTCTACTATTTGGTGGACTCACACAGACTTAGCACTGTACCAAACTGATATAGGACCAGATCCCTATACATTTTGGTTCATCACTATTTTCAAAGGAAACACATAGAGAACCCATTTCTCTATACAGTTTGGTGGACGCATAATTTCTAACAAGTGGTATCAGAGCAGGTTCTTTCTATCAGGATAACACCTAGGAAGGATCCTCATGGCTGCTCCACCAACTCTAGAAAAGAGAAAACCAAAGAAGGAAAAGTATCGGGTACTCAAAGCTGATAACAATGATTCGAGTGAGGAAGATAGCAACATGGCTTATCTAACCAAAAGGTTTCAGAAGATGGTCAGAAGAAATGGAGAAGTGATGAAAAGGGACAACTCTAACAGATCAAAAAACAATGATCTTTGTTACAAGTGTGGAAAGGCTGGACACTTCATGAAAAATTGTCCTCTCTTGAAGCAAGAATTATCCAAGAACTTCAAGAGAAAAAGATCAGCTGACAATATGGTGAAACAGGCTTTTGTATTTGGTAAGTCTAAATATGAAACTGATGCTGGTGATAGCTCCATGATGGCAAGTGAAGGCGAGGAAAATGAATATGACTCAACCTTTGCGTTGATGGCACAACCAGATGATGATGAAGACGATGACAACAAATAAGTAAATTTTAGGGATGTTCAGAGAAATCTGAAATCGTATTCTCCAAGAAAACTTATGTCTTTAACTAATGTATTAATCAATGCCTTTCATAGTTTTGTGGAGGATAGGGATTCTTTGACCTTAGAGTTAGCATAATCTGAACAAACTAGAGACGACTTAGTGGCTGTAGTTAATGACCATAAGAAAATCATTGAAATTTTCAGAAAAGAAAAGATTGATCTTCTGGCAGAAATTACAGAACTAAGGGAAACAATAGTGAAACCTGAGATTAAGTCAAAACCTGAAAAATCTGGAAAGGGAAAGGAGAGAGCCAGAGAGGAACACATTAGGCTTGAAAATGAGTTGAAAGCTGCTAGAAATAGGATATGTGGTGAACTCGAGAAAAATAGGCAGCTTCAAGCTGAATTGAAGAAAGTAAAAAGGGATCTTGAGAAATCTCTCAAGTGGACCTGGTCCTAAGATGTTGTCACTGCCATGTACTTCAATAATAGTGAAAACAGGTAGGGAATCAGGTTCCAAAAGGAGAAAAATCCTTACAACAATTACAGCAAGTACGTCACAGTCCATGATAACTAGTTGTGTACCCACTGTGGGAAAAATGGGGACTTCAAAGAAAATTGACAGGGCAGGGCTCAATCTGTTTAGAAAAACAAAGTGTTTGCTGACAAAGTGACTACTAACAGGGGACCAAGTACTTCTTGCAAGAAATCAATGTTGCCTGCATGGACTAGAAAAGCCCTTATCTATCCCTTCTATCATAACAAGGGACCCAAACTAGTTTGGGTTCCTAAATCTAACCCATAATTTAGATGTGCAGGGAATAGTGGGAGGAAACGGACTGCAATGGATCATGGACAGTAGATGCTCAAAGCACATAACTGGAAATACCATGGATTTTCTCTCACTGAAAGCCCTACAAGTAAGGGATGTACCCTTTGGAAAATGGAAAGAAGGGGTACATTCTAGGTATGGGGAAGAAAACAAGGTAGAAGTTCGTGTCTAAGCTAGAGATATAAGCTCCTTGAATGCAGTTGATAATGATTCGAAGAAATGGCATAAAGGATTGGGGGGTACAAGTTTCTCACTTCTAGATATATTTATAAAGAAGGACCCAGTCCATGGTCTATCAAATTCAAAGTTCAAAGAACACGGAGCATGCAATTCCTATAGGAATACTAAGTAGGAGTGAAACAAAACCCCCTATGAGTTGCTCAATGGAAGAAAACCAAAGATAACTCATCTGAGAACCTAGATGAAAATGCTATGTTCTTAACAACGGGAAGGACCAGCTTGGGAAGTTTGATGCAAAAAGCGATGAAGGAATCCTTCTGGGATACTCCACTCAAAGCAAAGCCCACAAAGTCTACAACAAAATGGCACATTGTGTGTAAGGAAATGTTCATGTTCTATTCAACGAGACATCCTCCTCTAAAAAGGAGGAAATAGTGATGATTAAGATAATGAACCACTTTTGGTCCCTAGGAAATATCTGGAGTTTCAAATGGGAAGGTTGATTTGATGATTAAGATGAAAGAGACAGGTGAGAGATAATGCAACATCCTCTTCTACTTCTCAAGAGGAACCTGGTACTTCCATAATTACCCCGAAAGCAGAAGAAAGAGTTGGAGATGCAGTGCAAGGCACTCTCCAAGTAACAAAACAAGGGTGCAGGGAAATCCATTTAACTTACCCAGTTTCTCTACAAATCAAACATCAGTCCCAAATTGGAAACACAAAAGCTCTCATTCACTTGATAATATAATCACCCCTTGATTCTGGAGTTCAGACAAGATCAAAAACAAGAAATTCCCTAGCCTTCTCAGCATTTCTATCCCAAATAGAATCCAAAAATATCAAGGAAGCCTTGTAGGATGCAGACTGGATTTTTGAAATGCAAGAGGAACGACATCAACTTGAAAAAAACAAGGTATGGCACCTGGTACCTAGACCCTCAGACAGAACCATATAGGGACCATGTGGGTATTCAAGAATGAGCTGGATGAACATGAAAATGCTACAAGGAACAAAGCAAGGCTTGTTGTCCAAGGATTCAATCAGGAGGAAGGGATCGATTATGATGAGACTTTTGGCCTAGTAGCTCGTGTAGAAGCTATTAGGATCCACATTGCCTTTGCTTGACATATGGAATTCACCTTATTCCAAATGGATGTGAAGAGTGCCTTCCTGAATGGTTTTCTCAAGGAAGAAGTCTATATTAAGCTACCTCCAGGTTTTTGAATATCATGTACATCCTAAACATGTATTCAAATTGGATAAGGCACTGTACGTATTGAAGCAGGCCTCTAGAACCTGGGAAGGAACCTACTCATTGATTAGTTTTATATGGATGACATCATATTTGGAGCTACAGCTAACTCATTATGTGAAAAATTTGCTAAACTCATGGGAAGTGAGTTTGAAATGAGTACGATGGGGGAACTGAATGTCTTCCTGGGTCTTCAAGAGAAGCAGTCCATAAAGGGAACGTGTATCAGTCAGAAATGCATCAAAGAACTCTTGAAAAGGTTTGACATGGAAGCATGAGAATCATTGGATCTCTACTCTAACTTATTTCCAGCATGCCAGACACTGTATTTAGTGTGGGATTACATGCAAGGTTCCAATCAAATCCTGAGGAATCTCATCTAAAGGCTGCTAAGAGAATTCTGAGATATTTTAATGGAACATAGAACCTATTTCTGTACTATACTTCAGGTGACAATTTCAACCTTATTGGTTATGCTGACACTGATTATGCAGTTTATCTGGTGGACAAGAAAAGCACATCTGGAATGCCTCATTTCCTTGAATCATATTTTATCTCCTAGGGTACTAGGAAACAAAACTCAGTAGCTCTCTTAACAGCTGAAGAAGAGTATGATGCAGCTGCCTCGTGATGTGCTCATTCACTATGTATCAAGCAAAAAAATGGAAGATTTTGGTATATACATTGATTGTGTACCTCTTCTATGTGTCCACTAGTTCTCTCAACATGGCAAAGAACCCAGTTCTACACAAGAAAACCAAGTACATTGATATCAGGCACCATTTTCTCAGGGACTATGTGGAAAAGGGTTTTATTTGTATAAGATTTTGTTGCACGCAAGATCAAATTGCATATATCTTCACCAAAGCTCTGAGCAGGGAACATTATGAGAAACAAGATGGCATTGGGATCACTTGAACCTAATTGAGAACCTAGTTCTGCTGGCATGACTATGATAGTCACACTAAGGTAAAATTGGCTAAAGTATTTTCTGACTAGGCCTAACTCATATCTATACCGTTGCAGGTAAACACGCATGATGATCATAGAAGCTAAAGGAACAGTGTTGAACTTCAGAGGAAAGCTGCAAAAACCCTTTTACAAAAAATAGGTCAGGAACCTGGTTCCTGCACCACAAGTTAGTAGTAATGTGTTTTTCGCATGCTTGTTCAAAGAAAAAGATATCAAAAATAATTCAACTGCCACATTATCCGACTTTTTAGACCAGCAGTTCTAAACCATTGTCTCCCTTTGCACCTTTTACCACCTTTGTCACCATGGCCAACGAATAATCGAATTTTTCTATTGCCATCAACATCACTCCCACATCTCCTCCTCCCTTAACATCATCACCAAAAACCCACTTCTTCAATATACCTGATACTACTGTACCCATACCGGTTTCCTCATCTTCTCCAGTTACCTCATCTCTAGTCTCACTTTCATGTGTTGCAAACCCTACTCTCCTCTGTTCCTGAATCTCAGGGGGAGGAAACTCCATTCTTAGGGGATGAAAGAACTCCGGTGCTTTTTGAGTCTCCGATTCATGACACTGTCATAGAAGAATCTGTTGAAGAACCTGATTCTTTTTTAGCTGAAACAAACCAAGTGGTTGTAGAAGAAAGAGGCTTTTGAGTCTGCCTTGTAGAAGAGTAAGCAGAGTATTAAAAAAAAGAGGTTGATGAAATAGGGGGAAGCTGTGGCTGATAGAAACATTCTAGTGGTTGAGGTTGATAAAGATGTTGTGGAGGAACCTAGTTCCTTAGTGAAAAGATCTACAAAAAGGTGTGGCTGAGAAAGATTTTTTTTTAGGGTGACATTGTGGGTGTTGCAAGCAGGAATGGGAAGTTTATTAAAATATCTAGAAAACAAAAGTGGGAAACTATGGGAAGACCTAGTTCAATAAAGACCATTCTAAGTGGCAGTGGGCTTGGGCAGGAGAGTTAACTCAAAAAAAGTCTTGTGGGGTCACACGCTTGCCCGACAATATAGGAGATGGCAGGTATGAGACAAGTTTTAGACTTAGGCAACTAGTGGAGAACCTGCGGGAGAAACTACTTGACTAACAGTTGTCTACAACTACCCGCATGGACCTAGCTCTCAAAACCATTGTTGCCTCCTCTTCCAAGCCTCCCTCTTCAAGTGCCCCCTAGGATCCTCTCAGTGGCTAGTTATCTTTTTCCCTAATGATTTTGTGGCTGTTGTTTTTCTTTTTGTTTGTCTTTTTGTGATGGCATGTTGGATTTCACCGTGCTTCTCTTGTTGCTTGTACAATAGCTCTTCTTTTGCTTTTACAGCTCTTCTTTTGCTTGTACAATGCTTGTTTTCCCTTTTTCTTCTCTTTTCTATCATGATTATGTGTTCATATGTGGTATGAGTTAGCTTTGTTGGACTTCTTTATGCCTTTTTGTCTGACTGTGTCTTTTTGTTGATGCCAAAAGGGGGAATAGAGTCAGGGGGAACATATGTAGAAATATGTCAGGGGGAAGAATAGAGTCAGGGGAACATATGCAGTTGTTGGTACCTTATCTGGTTAAGTCAAATAGTCATCAATGTTCAAAGTTTGTCATCATCAAAAAGGGGGAAATTGATGGGCTTAAGGTCTTTTAATATATGTTTTGATAATCTATCAAACTTTCTGTATAAAACCAGATAAAAGACCAACAATGATCGTAAAAAGTCAGGGGGAACATATGGGGAAACATGTGTGAGTAAGGGCATGAAGTTAGGGGGAACCTGTGGTCTCCTGTTATTCAATCTGGTTGTCTGAACTCTAACTCCTTGTTTTCAATACTAAGTTTGTCATCATAAAAAGGGGGGAATTGATAGGATTGATATTTTTTCAATATCTTTGCCTTGTGTTTTGATGATCTAACAAACTTAATGTCAAGAACCAGATAGGGAACCTGACTCACTTGGATTACACTGCATCTAACGGATTCTAACCAAATATGAACTTGCTACAGCTTCAGGAGGTAGGAACCCAAACAAGGACCTAACACTCTTGTGGGTTCCTCACGGCAGTACAAATTCAATTGGGCACAACTGGAAACGAAGATTCTGCCGCACTGTACTATTTCCAGCGCCCACTCATTCTCTGACCAACTAAAGTGCTCACATCACTTCAAGTGATGTGATCAAGGTGTACCTACAATGAGTTTATACAAAGCATCATTCAAGTTACTCAACTCAAGACAATCTGGCCCATGTGCACAAGAACAAGATCAGGAACCTGATCCTTTGGTACTTCTCTGACAGAAGTCCAAGTCAACTATACAGCTGGAATGCAACTGAGTGACTGATCGCAACTGTACAAAGAGGAACACAATAGGGACCTGGTCCCTTAGAGTTCTCTAACAGAAGTACAAGTCAACTATGGCTGGAAAGCAATTGCAGAAAGTGACTTCCTGCAACAGTGCAGCAGACAATGCAGCAGTCACTTCCCATTGAGATTGGACATTAATAAGGATGTCTTGTGTAGTATAAACCTTATGCAAGGCACAAGTTTCAGGTCCTAACACTTGCAAAAATAGAAAACAAAAATTCTCTCAACTGCTCAAGAACCTCTCTCAAGAACAAAGCTGCTGCAACCTCAAGGACCTGATTTGTGATTGATGATATATTAAGTCCTTAGGGTTGTTGAGTCTTTGTTATGTGTTCTTCATTGTAACTCCTATCCGACTTTCTAAGAAGCGTTGATTAGGTTGATTCATAAGAAAAAGCCTTTGTAACTGTAGTGTGACAAAGTGGCTTGTGGTGGAAACATTACAAGTTAGTCAAAGCCTTTGTAATTGTAGTGTGACAAAGTGGCTTGCGGTGGAAATACCACAAGTTAGTCAAATTCTTTGTAACTAGGATAATTATAGAGTGGCTTGTGATGAGAGCATCACAAGTTAGTTGAAGTCTTTGCAATAGGGTTATTATAAAGTGGCTTGTAATAAGGAGATTGTAAGTTAGTGAAGTTAAAAGTCTACAGGTGTAGGTCGTGGTTTTTTTATCCCCTTGTGTGGGATTTTTCCACGTAAAACTCCTCTGCCTTATTTACATTCAGCTTTACTAGCATTCACAGCAGAACCTCACAAAAGACCAAGTACTTTACTATTTGGTGGACTCACACAGACTTAGCATTGTACCAAACTGATATAGGACCAGATCCCTATACAGTTTGGTTCATCAGTATTTTTTGAGGAAAACGTAGAGAGCCCGTTTCTCTATACAGTGTGGTGGACGCACAGTTTCTAACAACCCTTACGGCTAACGGCCATCGCCAAAGGAAGAATTTGACCTCGCTCGAATTACAACTGGTTACTATTTCGATCTTGCTCGAAATAACACCCTTACGGCCAACGGCCATCGCCAAAGGGAGAATTTGACCTTGCTCGAATTACAATGGGTTACTATTTCGATCTTGCTCAAAATAACACCCTTACAGCCAACGGCCATCGCCAAAGGAAGAATTTGACCTTGCTCGAATTACAACGGGTTATTATTTCGATCTTGCTCGAAATAACACCCTTACGGCCAACGGCCATCGCCAAAGGGAGAATTCAACCTCGCTCAAATTACAATGGGTTACTATTGCGTTCATGCTCGAAATAACACCCTTACGGCCATCGCCAAAAGAAAAGTTCAACTTCGCTCGAATTATAATGGGTTATAATTCTGACCTTGCTCGAAATAACACCCCTACAGCCAACGGCCATCGCCAAAAGAAAAATTCAACCTTGCTCGAATTACAACGAGTTACTATTTTGATCTTGCTCGAAATAACACCGTTATGGCCAACGTCCATCGCCAAAAGAAAAGTTCAACTTCCCCCGAGTTATAATGGGTTATAATTCTGATCTTGCTCGAGTCAACACCTTTGTGGCCACTGGCCATCGTCGAATCAAATAGGTTACAATTCGACCTTGCTCGAATTAACACCTTTATAGTCATTGGCCATCGTCAAAACAAGTAAGTTACAATTCGACCTTGCTCGGAACAACACCTTTACAACCACCGGCCACCGTCGAATAAAAGAAAAAGTTCAAACTCGTTCAAATATAAGTCAGAAATTGACTTCACTCAAAACGGTGACTCCAAATTTGTACTCATTCCAATATAAGTTAGAAATTGACTTCACGCAAAATGATGAATCCAAATTTGAACTCGTTCACATAAAAGTCAGAAATTGACTTCGCTCCAGACTGCAATTCCATGTTCGACCCCGGTCGAATGCATATAAAAAAGTAGACTTCGCCTAAGTTGGCAAGTCTGAACTCAATCCCACTCGAATGTTCAAGTCGAAACTGACTTCGTCCAAAATGGCGAATCTGAATTCAACCTCGTTTGAATCAAGGATGATTCCGCATAAAGAAATAAATCGAAAGTCAACCTCACCCAGACGTGCAGATCCGAAGTGACTTCATTCGGACTCACACAACGAGATCCTATCGATCTGGGCAGGGTCGGATTCCCAAATCAAAAAATCAGGGACTCGTCAAAAAAAATCCAAAGGTCTATGCCAAAACAAAAAGATATGTAACAAGCAAAGGAAAGAAAAAGAAAATCAAAATATACACAAAGGCGAAGCAACTATTTTAATTATATATACGTGCGCAACAGCCACACCTTCCATCTCGGCCACTTTCCTCTCCAGCTCGACCAACTTCGCCATCCATTCTTCACTCAAAGATTCGACTCTGGTCGCATTCTGTTCAAGTTCGGCTTGCAACGACAGCACCTTCGCCTGAAGATGCTCGCATTCCGCAGCGAACCCCTTTCCCAACTCAAGCTCTTCGTGTTTGGCATGGAGCAGCTCTTCGAGTTCACTACATATGCGGATGGACTACATCAGCTCCTGATCCCTTTTCTCTAACTCCTCCCTGATGTATTAGGTGTCAGTACCCGCCCTGAGCCGCTCATGCATCTCACGGCATTTGTTGTGATACCGCCGATACTTTTCAAGCATCTTCAGTAAAATCTTGGCCCGAGTCTCGACCCTGCGAGCACTCTCGATCTACAGCATATAAGACTAAAATCAAAAAGAAGAAAAGAGCCGATAAGGGACAAGGTCACAAGAAAAAGAGAAGAAAAACAAACAAAGAAGAGGAACTTACCCTTAGGCCCATCGCGGCTACACCACATGACACTTCGGCGTTGCTGACATCCTGAAGAGCTTCACTTTTTGTGATAGAGCATAGAAGGTCAAATTGAGGCACAAAATCCACCGTGTCTCACAAGAGGTTGAGATCTGACGGAATTTTGAGTATTCGGGAAGGACCTCCCGCTCTTATCACAGTTCGGGTAAAGCCCTCCTCTAACATCCTAACGTCATCAGGATCGAGGTCGGATTCAGACTCGTAATCATAAACCATGACACCTTTTCCCCTCTCTTCGGCGGAAGAAGAAGTGTGGTTCAGACGGGATGTCGAAGGGCCACCCAAGACAGCAACGATAGCCTCGAGACTCTGTCTATCCACCATATCAGCCCGTTGACCACTCACAACAGGCGTAGCCTCTGCGACCGGGTTGGTGCCACCGTCAATTTTGGGCACCGCCAAGGACATACTGCCCCTCAAAGATGTCTCGGGTTGAGGAGCCACTTCCAATGCCACCTGTCATCTCTTTGACGGGGCCTCTCCACTACCTGTGCGGTAAAATTCAACCGTTGAGAGGACAGTAGGAACTAAAGTCTCTGGTTGAGGAGTATCCTCTATGCACACGGCTCCGGCCGCAGGCGCAGATTGGGTAGTAGCTCTCGTTGCAGGCCGGATAGCGACCATCGGCCCAGGATGGGCAGGAGGCGCCGGTTGACGGAATGAGAGCGGAGGAGACCTCGTCCTTCGCACTCTCCCTATCAACAAAGAAAGACGATCATATAACGACAAAGTTAAACCATGAGTTAAAGAAATAAAGGAAACCTGCACCGGGCCGACTCATTGGTGAGATTCTTGCGCCCATACTTCTCATAGAAGGACGCCCATTCACAAATCCCCATTGTATGGGGGAAAATTGCGCCCACCTACTCGCGGATATCGTCAACTAGTGGCGGATGTAGTCTGTCGGCTATAAAAGCAAAACTAAATCCTTAGCAATATCACCTGATGGAGAACGATCGACGATAGCCTTAAGAGGAATCATATAATAAATAAAGGAAAACTCACGGGCGAAGTTCCACGTCTCTGGGAACCCTGCCGAGTCCGTCACAAGGTGTTTTATCCGTACATAGAAGTAGCTTTCCCAGAAGCGAAATTGGCCTTATCGTCCATCTTCACCACCAAGATCTTGGTTCCTCGATGACACATATGGATCATTGAACCACGAAGAAAATAAAGGGCAAAGATGTGAAGCATGTGCCGCAAAGAAATTCCTCGTCTGGCAAGCTCTGCGTACTTGATAAGCATGAGGAAACGTTTGCACATGTACGGAGAGAGCTGGGCCGGGCATACTTCGTAGAAGTGGTAGAAGTCTACCAATAGATAGGGGAGAGGAAGCATGTACCCAATAACAAAGGGGTGCGCATAAAATGCGCAGTATCCCGGGCGGTGCAATTGTAAAATATCCTCCCCCGTCGCCGGTACCATTTCAATTTGAGAAGGGATTCCCCACTTGGTCTTGAGCACCGTAATCGCCACTTCATCCATAGTGGAAGGGACATGATCTAGTTCATCTCCGGTAGGGCTATTAAAATTTGTCCTCATCTTCCTCAGACGAGGAACTATCTCATCCACCGTTGGAAATCCCTCATCTTCCACCACCTCCACTCCCTCTTCGAGTAAGGGTGCATCATTTTCCGGCACCGGAGCGCCAACAGCTCTGTCGAGTTGGGAAGAAATACTGGCCATTTTGTCTCTCTTGATCTAAGTAAACAGGAATGGTGAGGGAAAAAAGATATGGGTTACCTAAAACTCTGTCCAAAGTAGAAGTATGAAAGACAAGAGGAAAGTGAAATTTTCAAATTTCTTTCTCAAGTAAATTGAAAAACAGAACAGTCAAATAAGGAATTTCCCCCTTTTATAGGAACATAAATGTCCTAAGCGTGAAATCCAAGAGCCACCAATAAAAAAAGTAAAAGAGCACGAGAAATGATACGGTGCCTGGGAAACGTGTGCCATAATGATGCATAATGGGTATTCATGTTACCCCAAATAGATGCAAAGATCCAGCTCTGAACTAACGTAACGGTCTCACTTCATGTTACCCCTGAAGCATCACGTCGGCACCTCACCTTAAGGACCTCGTCTAACGCATAATGTTCAGATTTCTCCTAACTTGCCCTGAATGTTTGCCTAGGCGAAATTCTAAGTGAAGTTCGACTTGAGAAATGATTATAGGCTCTCCTTGATCCAAATTAGAACTTGAAAGCATCCATAACCCACCAAATATGATATCCCTAGTCAACCTCGTTGAGCCGAAGCTCTTATTCTTTCAATAATCATGATACAAACCTTTATCCATTCTAAAATAATCATCTCTTGGCACCCGATCTTTCCTTAACACAATTGGCAAAAGAATAAGTTTGGGGAGAGACGAGGAATGCAAAAGTGATACAATGTACAAAACGAAGAAAAGGGAAGGCAAAAGAAAAAGAAAGAAAAGTCAAAAAGTCAATAAGAAAGTGAATAATATAGAAAAAATGAAGGGATTCAATAAAAGAAATAATGAAAAGCTTGGAATGATTAGAAAGGAGAAAAATGACTGTCATGAACAAGAAAGAGTAATAGTGTATCTCTCTAGTCCCATAAGGAAGAGAAAAATGACACAAATAGTCAAGAAAGTGTGAGCCGAAATGAGAAATGAAGTGCTTAAGGAAAGATAAAACCTTCATAGACCAATATATCCTACCTTGAACCAAAAGCCTTCATTAGGTTCCCGCAAAAGCCCTATATGATTTTGAGTTGAGTGAGCTTACATTAGTGGTGATTCACATGAGGGGCAAGCTTATGGTACTTACAGTCGGACTTGTGACCTTCCTTTGAGAGAGATGAGTGTATTTTTCCACAATTCTTGTTCTGAGTGCTATAATCTAAAGTGAGATTTGCTTATGGAGAGTTGAGGAGAAAGGGTTTGGGTCCTACAACGACCTACGTAGTAGAGCGAGTTTCTTTGACGAGTTAAGTCAACTCTTGATGCTCTTGTGTCGCACTAGAGCCATGGTGCTAAAAAGGTTGTGTGTTATTGATAATACATTTGTGTTAAGGGTAATTGTTAGTCCCAATTAATGCTTGCTGAAGTCACCTTAGAACAGCTGAAATTCTTCTTTCTTTTACCTTGTGGGGGTGGGAATTACTTTGATTGCTTGAGGACAAGCAAAAGCTTAAGTTTGGGGAAGTTGATAACTATGGATTCTAGCCTATCTTATGCTCTCTTTTGCTTAGGTTTTGGATCAAAAAGGTATAAAGTATTCCCAAAAACTGATTTATTGTGCTTATTTGCAGGGTTTGGTCAAAATGAGGCAAGAAAGTCATAACCAACTCATGAAGGAGTTAAAATTGCACAAGTTCAAAGCTGAGATAAAAGCACTGACCGCGAATGAAAAGAGCGGCGGCAAAAGGTCCACCGCTGGGGCGGCCATAATTACGCTGACAACGGAATTGAGATTCAGAGGAGGCATTTTGGGATACAACAGAGACCGCTGACTGCGATGAAATAGCACGGTAGACGACTACCTAACGCGGTCGTGGTGCAAATTCCGTTGAGAGTGAGATAAAGAATTAGAGACCTTGCAATTATGAGCTCAAATGAAGAGTGTGGTCCGCGAGCATTTTGCACGGCCACGGTTGATGCTAACGTTGAGGCGGTCTCTTTTACGCTCCCAGCGGAATCAAGTCCAGACCAAGCACAAAAGAGAAGAAACGCAGTCCATGCCTGCTTTTGCGCGGCCGTGAAAGTCCAAGCACTGAGGCGCTTAGTATTGCGCTGATAGCGGAACCTCCGTAAGGGTATTTTTGTCCATTAATTTTAGTTGTGTATAAATAGATTTTTTTTCACACTTTTAGGTCATCTTTTGTATCATGGAGCTCGTGAACAGTCGTACTTTGCTATTTAGAGTTATTTTAGAGCAGCGTTAGCTATTATTCTTAGATTTTATTCTTGTAATCAACTTTTATGGCTTATATTTCATCTTCATCTTTGATTTATACCTTGATTTAAGTGGCTAAACCCATTAGCTATGGTTGTGATCCAACCCTAGTGTGGGTATTTAATGAGTCTTCTATTTTAGGGCTTAATTATTTATGGGTTAGTAATATTTAGCTTGATTCATGCTTTAATTGTAGAATTGGTGGTTGCAAACACTGATTCATGCCTTTTTGACTTAGACCCTTCTTGAGAAAGAGGGACTAAGTCTAGGAAAATTAGGCTAACAAGAAATTGGGGTGCATTCAAGAGATTGATAGCCCTAATTAAAGGGTTAAACCTAGAGATAGTAATACCCGACTTGAGCCAATTTTACTTGTATTGTTTGAACACCTAATTGGGCTTGAGAAAGCCAATTAGGGCAAAGTCACTCAAACTACCGAGAGGTATAGAGTGAGTAATTTTGTGTAAAGGTTATATCAAGAACCCAAATATAACAAGCTTGTCCTAAATTTTAGATCCCATTAGATATTCGCCTAGGTGTAAGTCACTTCCCTGGTGCTCCTTTTTATCATTTGAGAAAACTTTACAAAACATTATACTTAGTTTATTTTCAGCAATCAATAGCATTAAAAGTAGAATAGTAACAAATCCAAACATGGTTAGAAGTGCAATTAAAAGTAACACGCATAGCTAGATTAGATAGAAACCCAACTCCCAACCAATATTAACTCCCTGTGTAAATCGATCCCGACCTTTCGGGTAAAAGCTACATTGACCCCTCCTTACTATTATATAGTGGTGTAAGGTTGGAGCCGATCAGCGAACATATCCTTTGTAGCCGGATGCTCTCTGTATACTATCTTGATCCCTCATGGTGTAGGGAACTTCAATGCCTGGTGCAAGGTCGAAGGTATTACCCTCATGTTGTGAACCCATGGTCTTACGAATAGAGCATTATATCTCATATCCCCTTCAATCGCATAGAACTTTGTTTCCTGGATGGTCGTTGTAGTGTTCATCGATAGGGTTATCTCCCCTTTAGTGGTTTCGCATGCTATATTAAATTCTTTCAACACCCGGACTGCTGGTACTATTTGGTCTTGTAAACCCAATTGCTCTACGACCATCGATCTGATGATGTTGGCCGAGCTACCTGGATCAATCAACACACGCTTAACTTGTGATTTATTAATAAGTACATATATTACCAATGCATCATTATGAGGTTGTACGATGCCTTCGGCATCCTCATCGTTGAATGAAATGGTTTCCTTTGGGATATAATCTAGGGTGCGTTTCTCCCTAGTGATAGATACTTTAGTGCATTTTATCATCGGCCCTTGAGGGACATCGACCCCTCCAATGATCATGTTGATGACATGCTAAGGTTCTTCTTGTTCGGTATATTCATTGGAGTCCCTGTTCCTGAAGTGATTTTTGGCTCGATCACTTAGAAATTCGCGAAGATGCCTGTTATTGAATAATCGGGCCACTCCTTCTCTTAATTGTCGGCAGTCCTTGGTCCTGTGGCCATGAGTTCCATGATACTTACACATCAAGTTAGGGTCTCTCTGGATAGGGTCAAACTGCAATGGTCGAGGCCACTTGGTATCATTGACGCGACCAATGGCAGATACGATGCTAGCAGCATCAACATTGAAGTTATATTCCAATAATCTCGGTGCCTCTCTGGCCCTGAGTGGCCTATCAAAATCATGTTTGCTCATTAGTCCCCGACTACTATGTCCTCGATCGGTCATCTCCTCATTTCTTGTAGGTTGAAGCCTAGATCTGTTACCCCTTCGATATTTGCTATATGGTTGATACCGCTCTCTGCTCGGTCTCGGTTCATGATCGACAATTCTCTTAGAACTGTCATTGGTTCTAATAAGATAAGTGGACCCGGAAGGGGTCCCAAGCTGATCATTCTTGACTTTGATTATTGACTGGTACCTATTATGCACGTTGGCCCAAGTAACCGCCGGGTACTCTACCAAATTTTGTTTTAAATACTGTGATGCCAAGGAGCTTCGAGGGTTTAGTCCTTGAATGAATGCCTAAACGGACCAATCATCTGCAAACAGAGGCAAGCCCATCCGTTCCATTTGAAACCTTGATACGAACTCCCTCAGTATTTTGTTGTCTCTTTGCTTTACCTTGAAAAGGTCTGATTTTATGGTCTCGACCTTGATGGCCCCGTCATGCGCTTTCACAAAAGCATCTGCAAGCATAGCAAACGAATCAATAGAACTTGGGGGTAAGTTGTGATACCATATCATTGCTTTTTTTTTTATAGAGTTTCTCTGAACTTCTTTAGAAAACCCGACTCGATTTTGTTATCTTCCAAGTCGTTCCCCTTGATGGCACATGTGTGGGAGGTTGCATTCTCATTTGGATCCGTGGTTCCATTATATTTTGGAATATCGGGTATACGAAACTTCTTCGAGATTGGCTTCGATGCTGCACTAGGAAGGAAAGGCTTTTGGACAAATTTTTTTGAGTTCAGGCCTTTCAATATCGGGGCGCTCCTGGGATTTGATCAACCGATTATTATATGTATGTACCTTCTTGTCGTTTGCCTCAATTTTTTTCACCTAACTCCTCCCGTTTGTTTAGTGCTTCAAGCATTTTCATTACTTCAGGGTTGACACCGATTTCAGTTTCACCCGGCCATTTGGTGACCTACTTTTTTCTTCGGGTGTTTTCTCGGGATGGTTCGGGTTCGACCCTGCTAGAGGTGCGGCTTTGATTTTGTTGTTGCCCTATCGCCTCCTGTTGGGCATGTAACATTTTGAAGATCACCCGCAGACTGATCTCGTCTTCGCCTTCAGGCGTACCTCGAGCCATTGGTTGGGATCCTCCACGAACGTTGTTCTCAGGGTCGGTCGGCAGGTTGGCGTTAATGGCCACATGCAAGTTAGCATCGAATGGGTCTGCAACTGGGACTCTATTGGGACCAACAGAGGGTACCTCATTGCTACGTATCATATTGTTGTTTTTGCCATGATGGCGAGACTCAGCGTCAACGTTCAAGTGAGCAAATTAAGAGTTTATTTTTAAGCTGACCTGAAATTAAAAACTTAAAGAAAAATCGTAAAATAGATTGTGTTATGAAAATTTGTATCAAACCACCATTATTATCCTTAGCTCCCACGATGGGCGCCAAACTATTTAACCTTAAAAATAGATAACAATTGAATTTATACGTGATTTTAAAGATATGTCAATAGATTCAATATAAGTGATCAATAATGTTAGATAAGCGTATTAAAGATAAAATAAATAACCAAATCAGTTGTGGTGTTAAGTCTGGGCTCGGATCTGAGCTTAACAATTGTTCTACCCTCGATTCAGAGACAAATATATATATGAAGAACTATGAACAAAAATAAGAACCTTTGAATAACTTAGATGCAGAGAAAATAAGCTTATATTACCTTGATATGCGTGGTACAATGTCCCCATTGAATAAAAATTATCCCTTTTATATAGTAGGAGAGTTTCATCCCTAGTACAATTCAAAGACAGGTAAAAATCTTCTTTTTCGTTAATCATTGATCTGCTGCTGATACGCATCGAGATCCAAGCCGTGATATCCGGCTGGGTGCGGATATTACAGCCCTTTGTTAATCGCGTGCACCCGTTCTGTAGTGTTTTCTGAAGTCATGAGGCTCATATCGGGTTCCGGAGTATTGTCTTATCGGGCCGGTGACGAGCACTCCGTTCGAGCCTTAGTACGAGAAGTTCCCAACTTCGATTTCGATTCCATATTGTCGTGTCTTTACTTCATTTGCCCCACCGAAAATCAGGGTGCCCATTAACCCTGTTTTCACCCGTATACACACCCAATGACTTGATAAACTTAAATTAACACAAACAAAATTTCACGTTCATTATATATATACTTGTTGGGATGTGGAGCTTTGGGGGTATGTTTTTGATGTTGATAGATATTTAATAATAGATTGATATGTGTATCATATGATGAAGAGAGTTGAAAGTTTAAGGTTGGGGAGGTTAGTGTGTTAGGGAAGGCACCACAACTTCCGCAGTCCCACAAACCGCCCCAAATAACACCACTTGCTTCGTTTACACTATTACGTACTTGTTTTTTTTTTTTTGGCTGGATTACACTATTACTTGTTTGCTAAAGCAACCCTACGGCCTTACCCCCACCCTACCCCACTCCTGGTGAACCTAGCTTATAAATGAGGTTCACCTGAATTCTGCTTAAATTCTTTATATATATTAAAAAATTTATTGCATACTTGTATGTTACTGTTAATTTGGTTATTGTTGTATATTAACTTGAGCTTGTTATAGAAAGCCAAAAACTTTGACCTCAGCTCCATCACAACTATCGCACAAAAATAAAAGAGTCGTTTATGTTTATGGTTAGGGGTGTTCATGGTTCGGTTTGGATCGGTTTTTTCCCTAAAAAGAAACCAAACCAAGTAAGTCGGTTTTTCAAATATTAGAACCAAACCAAACCAATTAAGTCGGTTTTTTCTCGATTCGGTTTATGTTGGTTTTCCGATTTTTTTCGATTATTTGTTGGTTTTTTCTTAAATATAAGACATACACTACCAAACACACATTTCGGCGACCACATTTTCAACGTAACATTATCAAATCAATTGCCCTTTGAGAAATCTATTATTTATCAAGATATATATATATATATATATTGATGATAATTGAATCAAATAGTGATGAATAATTTAAGGACTCAATTAAAAATATATTATTTTTCACATGAAATAGATTCTTACACTAAAAAGAAAACTACCAATTAAACTAGAATGTAAAGGTAAATAATTGTACTAAAAGTGCAAACGATTAATATTTACTATAAAAATTTTAAATGTGTGTGTGTGTGTGTGTGTGTGTGTGTGTATATATATATATATATATATATATATATATATATATATATATATATATATATATATATATATATAAGTGTAATAATAAATTTAAAATAGCTACTCATATATTCAGTTTGGTTTGATTTTTTTTAATTAAAATCAAAACCAAACCAAACCAAAAAGTATTGATTTTTTTGGTCGATTTGGTTTGTTTTTCGGTTTGGTTCGGGTTTTCGAATTTTTATGAACACCCCTATTTATGGTGTTCATAAATATATTATACTCAGTTCTCCATTGTAGGTCCTAGTATATACCACAAGACAAGTTCCAAAATTTTGTATCATCATTAAGCATGATTGTTTGTTTATTTGCTTATTTGATGATGTTCTTGTACTTTATGTAAGAAATTGGCGGCTAAAGAATAGTTCACACGATCGAATACTTTTGAAATGAACGAGGCTTTTATATATATATATATATATATATATATATATATGGTGTTTCACTCTTCATATTTAAACTGGCCATAGGGTGTATTTATGGGTATGGGTATGTGTTCACGTCAACCTTTGCTCTTTTTCCTAAATCATATATGATAATATTATATACGTACACTCAAATTAAAAGGTCATATGGTGTAATGATTATTAGGTGCACTTTTTCAACTGAAGTTGGAGTTTCAAATCCCACGTCCATCTTGTTGTTGTTTTCTTTTATTTTATTTTTTAGAATTGAGCCCCGAGATTCAAATCTCACATCCATCTTATTTTTTCTTTCCTTCAATTGAATTGGGTCCACCAATTAATGGAGGATGAACATGTCTTGTATCCTTTTTGCATTTTAATTAAGTACTTTTTTATTTTCCTATCTCTCTTTTGTTTGATTTATTCTTTAAAAACCCCAAGTCTGATACATCGAAATCCTTATTCTCCTTCTATTATTACTGTTAGATTTTGTATAATTAAATCGTGTCATTACCAAAATTCGCAGTAGTGGAGGATGTCGCATATCAACAATAGATTCAACTGATTCTAATGTTTTCGATATAGAGTATTGATGCATATATAAAAAGTTACTAAAATTGCAAAAAGAAAAAAATTACTCTTAAACATATAATTTTGGAAGTTTAATAAATCCATGATAAAAACCTAAAGTTGATCCCGTCAAATCTAAAACTTGAATTCATCTCTTCGTAAAAATGCACTCATATTCTTGTATATTTAGAAGGAAAATCATGTGCTACATGCATTGCCTTTAATTGAAATTTGATTAAACAATAAAATAATCAAAGCCATTGTGCTTTCTAGCATTCATGAGACAACACATGGAAAACATACAGCTTCTTGTCTTCTTAGATTTATTGACTTTTGTAGCTTCCAAGGCATGTCAATAAAGGAAGATGAGGAGATTAAATTAATATATATGTAATATTTGTTGATAAAGAAAAAGTATCATGCATACAAAAGGAAACCGATGGAGTAACACGAATAAGACACACCTGAACTCGTAACACTACGTGCGTGCATAAAAATTCCATTGCTAGGTCAAATGTCATATCGACAAGAAGAAAAAATAGCCTTTGTTTGACTTCAATCTTAACTGTTCTAGATTCGTTGAGTAGGTATATATGCTTCTACTTTTTATTTTCTGTTATTACGAAGAAAGAATATAGTTATGTAAATTAAGCTTAAGGTTGACCAGTTGATACTTATTTTGTATTATTAATTAGTTGAAAATCGCATTCATTTGACGTAAATAAGCAATCCATAATATCTGCCAATAGATTCTTGGTATGAACCTTTCAAGGCAAATGCAGATTGCTAAAGAAATAGAAGAATTTTAAAATGGCCCACAGTGTGAGAAAGATATTCAACAAGAGTATCTTCTTGATATTTTTTAGTTTTAACAAGCCCATGGATTTCAGGAAAATCTATATAAATATATAAAAGAGGGACTTAGACAAGATGATGTGGCCTCCCATAGTGTAGGAATCCTATTTATCTTTTTCCTCGATTTTTGACTTTTTCCTCAATTTCCTCAATTATCGTTTAAATGCCAATCAAAGCACACATTGAAAGGTGCACAAGAAGAATGAAAAGAAGAGAACATATTCCGTTTAAATGCCAATCAAAGCACACATTGAAAGGTGCACAAGAAGAATGAAAAGAAGAGAACATATTCCGTTAGGGAAAGATGGACGTGCAGTAGAATATCACCAGATGGCTTGAGAAGACGAACATTTATTCCTCCAAATCAAGTTGTCATAAGTTCTTACTCCAAAAGAATAACTAACTAATTTTAGCGTTAAATCAATTATTATTATTTTTCGTAGCCTTCGACGAACGAAAAGCTAAACATGTATAACTATTGTAAATTGGAGGATTCAACCACATTTTTACATTTTATTATTAGTTATTAATTAAGTTTACCTCTACACACTATGAACTACGTTCAAACAATTGGAGCAGACGACATAATTTACAATTTTTACCTATAAAATGACTGTTAACTTCTTTTCCCATTAGAAAGGATTTTCTCAAGTACTCTTGCCATTATAGAGCTACAAAAAGAGTGATTGGATTTGTTATTTTTATTATATATATACAAAATAACTAGTTTAACATAATTATGAGGGACATGTAATTAGTCTGGATTCTTGACTTCCTCTGATGACTTAGAGAAAATTGTATTATTGTTTTTTTTTTTTCTAGTCTATTTTTGGGTAGGCAAAATCAAATTAGCAGCTTCTGATTTTTTAGTCATTCTCCTATTTCTCTTTTTTACAAGAAAACCCTCTAAGTCTCTGTATTCTAGGAGGACTTCTTCTATGCCATAAGTAGCGGGGAATCTCCGCTTCCATTCTTCGTTATTAGCATCTCTGGTAATTGGGTAAGTGAAATCAAAGAAAGGGAAAAGTACAATTGTTTACCTTCGAAAACAGATAACAATTAAATTTTGTAAGTGGCTAGAATGAACAGACATAAGACATAATAAATTATCAAACCGTTTGAAAATAAAGGGGGGTGATTCTGGACTCGAGGGCATCCTCAATGAGGTATCCGTCTTCGATCCTGGGCATATAATAATGGAACACTGATCGACAACGCAAGAACTTTGAATGATAGAAAAATAATAGTATAATGCTTTGGTATGCGTGTTACAATTGTTAGTAAACTGTATTTGTAAACTAATTCTGGAAAAGATAAAACAACATAAAAACAGAAAATGTAAACGAAACAAAAGTTAATCCGAGCCCATTGAATTCACAGTGTTTCCTTAAGAAATTTAATCCCCTCCTAGTATCCAAGGTTATGGATTATTTCCTCCCAGGATAGAACGAATTACACATTGGTATAGTGGTACTTCAAACCCCCAGTGTTTCAGTGAACACAAAGTTCGGTAGCAAATCACACTTACTGTTGCTTTCTTTGAAGTTAAAAGTATGCAGAAGAAAGGAGGAGAACTCAGAAAATCGTATTGAAATTCTGAGAGAATGGACTTGTATTTATAGCCAATGTTGGGCTGAAAACTGAAGAGGTGCAACTCTTCAGAATGGTTGTTTATACAAAACGGTCACAACATAAATGGCTAATTTAAGCAATAATAAATCGAGAATTGAAGAGGGAAGTTTAATTTGCAGTTATAACTAAAAAACTGAAAACAGTTCTGTTCGATTTTAATATTAATATTAATATTAATATTCTGTTATTAAAATGAATATTTAATAACATTTCTGTTAATATTTACTATTAACAAATAAATTTGGTCCAAAAAATTAATCAATCAATCATTTGACCAAATCTGAAGCCGAAGCTGAGCCGAGCAAGCGACGACGACGGCGGCGCGAGGCTTGCCTTCTTCTCAACTCTTTAAGAGCTAGAAGAAGAGCAATTGCTTATATACCCATCAAAAACCTCTTCCTCTTCCGATATGGGACAATGTCCCTTTTTCAAGGAGAGAATCTCAAATGAAACTCAAATATTTTATTTTCCCTCTATTTCCTATTCACCCTCTTTTAAGTTATATTAAGCTTAATAACCCAACAATCCCCCATATGAATGGGGAATGGCTATATCATGGAAATATGCATGAAAAATTGTATGATTTGCAAGCAAGGATTAATTGCATCTGAATAAGTAGGTTTCCCTTTGAACTTTCCGTAGTGAACTTATGTCAGATATACTCGGTCAATCGGTAGATTTAATATCTTTGAACCGTCGAACTTTGGTGTATACCTAGGCAACCATAAGTCGCACAACCAACCCTTAACCGTATTTGGTTCTCATTATTGTGTTTGTTTCAGCCATGAAAACCGCCTGGTTTCATAAGTGCGTAGAGAACTGACCTTACAAATTCTCCTTGAAGCGGCTAACATGTCACACTTACATAGGTGATTCCCAAACATGTCATCCCGTAGATACACTATTTGATATACCCCGTATCAAATTTAGAAATCATTAAAAAGCCTTAATGTTTTATCCTTAGTACTGAACATTGTCTCATCACGAGAATGGACCAAAATTTTGGTTGACAATATTGAACCGTCATTAATAACTTTGTTTGATCTCCTTGAACCTAGATCTTGAGATCTCCATTCTTCTAGGTAGAGTTACCGCCACAATTACTTATTCTCGTTCATAGTCCCATTCCCCTTGATGATTTATCAACTACCTCTCTAGTTAGGCCTTTTGTAAGTGGATCCGATATATTATTGCTTGACTTTACATAGTCAATCGTGATAATTCCTCTAGAGAGTAATTTCTTAACAGTTTTATGTCTTCGTCGTATATGACGAGATTTACCATTATACATAATGTTCCTAGCCGTTCCAATTGCCTCTTGACTATCACAATGTATGCATATTGGTGCCAATGATTTGGGCCAACATGGAATGTCTTCCAAGAAATTCTGGAGCCATTCAGCTTTTTCACCGGCTTTATCTAAGGCTATGAATTCAGCCTCCATTGTAGAGCGAGCAATAAAAGTTTGTTTGGACGATTTCCAAGATACCGCTCCTCCACCAATAGTGAATACATATCTACTTGTGGACTTCGAATCAACTGAACCGGTGATCCAATTTGCATCACAGTATCCCTCAATCACCACAGGATATTTACTGTAGTGCAAAGCAAAGCCCTGGGTATGTTCTAAATATCCCAAAACTCGTTTCATTGCCAACCAATGAGATTGACCTGGATTGCTCGTGTATTGACTCAATTTACTTATAGCACAAGCTATATCTGGTCGTGTACAATTCATGATGTACATTAAGCATCCCAACACACGAGCATAATCTAATTGTGATAGGCTTTGGCCTTTATTCTTTGCTAATGCAAGATTCACGCAAATTGGAGTCTTTGCAACTTTAAACCCTAAGTGCTTGAATTTTTCAAGTTCTATCTTAATATAATGAGATTGTGACAATGTCAGACCTTGAGGAGTCTTATGGATCTTAATCCCTAGAATTAAAATAGCAACTCCCAAGTCCTTCATATCAAACTTGCTAGTTAGCATATGCTTAGTAGCATTTATGTTGGTAATGTCATTACTCATTATCAGCATATCTTCCATATATAAGCAAACAATGACTATGTGATTTGGAATATTTTTAATCTACACACATTTATCACATTCATTTATCTTAAAACTATTTGACAACATTGTTTGGTCAAATTTCATTGTTTGGGTGCTTATTTTAATCCGTAAAGGGACTTAACAAGTCTACATACCTTTTTTTCTTTATCTAGAACCACAAACCCTTCAGGTTGTTCCATGTAGATTTCTTCCTCCAACTCTCAATCTAAGAAGTCCTTCTTAACATCCACTTGATGAATTTCAAGACCATAAACTAAAGCTAATGCTACTAACATCCGTATGGACGTAATTCTTGTAACTAGAGAGTATATATCAAAACAATCAATACCTTCTCGTTGTCTATATCCTTTGACCACAAGTCTTGCCTTATATTTGTCAATAGTACCATCATCTTTCATTTTCCTCTTAAAGATCCATTTAGAACCCAACGGTTTATTTCCAAGAAGAAGATCAATCAATTATCATGTATGGTTGTTCAATATGGATTCTACTTCACTATTGACTGTCTCTTTCCAAAACAATGATTCCAAAGAAGACATAACTTATTTAAATATTCGAGGCTCATTTTCCAATAAGAAAGTCACAAAATCTGGTCCAAATGAAGTAGACGTTCTTTGACGTTTACTAGATCTTGGATCTTCCTGATTAACTGTACTTTTTTTTGTTTCTTCCTGAGGTCGTTTAGATCATTCACCAATCGACTCACATTCCTTTTTATACAGATATATATTTTCAAAGAACTCAGCATTATCTGATTCTATAACCATATTGTTATGAATGTCGGGATTTTCTGATTTACTTTACTATTGGTCGTATATCCTATGAAAACGCAGTCAACAGTTTTCGATCCTATTTTTACCCTTATGGGTTTAGGAACTTGCACTTTTGCCAAACACCCCCACACTTTAAAATAATTCAAGTTGGGTTTCCTTCTTTTTCATTTTTCATATGGAATGGACTGTGTTTTGCTATGGGGTACTCAATTTAGTATCCGGTTAGCCGTAAGAACGGCTTCCCCCCACAAGTTCTGTGGCAACCCAAAACTTATCAACAATGCGTTCATCATCTCCTTTAATGAACGATTCTTTCGTTCCGCAATTCTATTGGATTGGGGCGTGTAAGAAGCCATTGTTTGATGAATAATTCCATATTCTAAACATATTTGTTCAAAAGGAGATTCATATTCACCACCCTATCACTTGTTATTATTTTGATTTTCTTGTTAAGTTGTGTTTCAACATCATTTTTGTATTGCTTGAATGCGTCTATTGCTTCATCTTTATTATTAAGTAAGTAAACATAGCAATATCGAGTACTATCGTCAATAAAAGTTATGAAATACTTCTTTCCACCATGAGATGGTATTGACATCATGTCGCAAATATCTGTGTGAATTAAATATAAAGGATTTGAATTCCTTTCAACTAACTTATAAGGATGTTTAACATACTTAGATTCTACACATACTTGACATTTTGATTTGTCGTATTCAAACTTAGGCAACACTTCCAACTTAATCATTTTTCGCAAGGTTTTATAATTGACAAGACCCAAACGTATATGCCATAATTCATTTGACTCAAGTAAGTAAGATGAAGCTGGAATTTTATTATTATTCTCAACAACCATTACATTCAGCTTGAAAAGGTCATCAGTGAGGTAACCTTTTCCTACAAACATTTCGTTCTTACTTATTACAACCTTATCAGATACAAAAACACACTTAAAATTGTTCTTAACAAGTAGTAACAGAGACTAAATTCTTCCTAATATGAAGGACGTTGTTCAAAGTCACTACCTTACCAGAAGTCATCTTCAGAAAAATCTTCCCACATCCTTCAATCTTGGCGGTTGCAGCATTTCCCATAGAAAGCATCTCTTCGGGTCCAATAGGAGAATATGTTGCAAAGGCTTCCCTAGCAGCAGAAACATGGCGAGTGGCTCTAGAATCAATCCACCACTCCTTAGGATTTCCCACCAGGTTGCATTCAGAACGCATAGCACACAAGTCATCAACATCTTCATTCTTTTCATCCATGTTTGCTTGACCCTTCTTCTTGTCTTTCTTCGGAGCACGACACTCTGTAGATTTGTGCTCATCTTTTCCACATTTGTAGCAATTTCTGTTGAACCGCTTATTGTTTGAGTTGCTTTTCAGTCCAGAAGCATGCTTCCTCTTTATCTTATTTTGAGAAGTATCCTCAACAATGTTTTCTCCCATTATTGTTGAGTTTCCACAGCCTCTTTTTTCAGCAGATTTGTTGTCCTCTTCAATTCTCGACCGAACAATGAGATCTTCAAGGGACATCTCCTTGAAATTGTGTTTCAAGTAGTTTTTGAAGTCCTTCTACGAAGGAGGCAACTTCTCAATCATTGCTACTACTTGGAATGCTTCATTGATAACAAGACCATCAATGAAAATTCCGTTAGTAAGAATACTATAATTACTACTTTCATCATCTGTATTAATTATATTTATACCTTCATCAAGGAGATCATGAATAATCACTTGCAATTCTTGGACTTGGGTAATAACAGACTTGCTATCTACCATTTTGTAGTCCAAAAACTTAGCGGCAACGAATTTCTTCAACCCGACATCTTCAGTTTTGTATTTCCTTTCAAGCGCAATCCACAGTTCTTTTGACATCTCCACGCCAATGTACACGTTATACAAATCGTCCTCCAGTCCGCTAAGAATATAATTCTTGCACAGAAAATTAGAATGCTTCCACGTCTCAATCACAAGAAAGCGTTTAGTCTCTGCAGTTTCATCGGGCAGCACACGAACATCTTCCTTGATGAACTTCTATAGTCTTAAAGTAGTCAAGTAGAAGAACATCTTTTGCTGCCAGCGCTTGAAATCAATCCCGGGAAATTTTTCGAGTTTTTCCACAGGTGCCAATGCCGGTGTTGTTCAGATTGTTGATGCATTGGCAGTCACCAGAGGAACAGTCTGGTTCTGATTGTCGTTCGTCATTTCTATAAAAGAATGACACCAACAAACGTTAAAATCACGTAGATTTTAATCTCCAATATAGTATAAAACCACAAAGGTTTTACTCTTAAGAAATAGTGAGTATAATATAAATACAGAAAATAAATTAAATTCCTTAAGCTTGTTAGTAAACTGTATTTGTAAACTAATTCTGAAAAAATAAAAAAACTTTAAAATAGAAAATGTAAACGAAACAAAAGTTAATCCGAGCCCACTGAATTTATAATATTTCCTTAAGGAATTTAATCCCCTTCTAGTACCCAAGGTTATGGATTATTTCCTCCCAAGATAGAATGAATTATACATTGGTGTAGTGGTACTTTAAATCCTAGTGTTTCAGCGAGCACAAAGTTCGGTAGCAAATCACACTTACTGTTACTTTCTTTGAAGTTAAAAGTATGCAGAAGAAAGGAGGAGAACTCAGAAAATCATATTAAAATTCTGAGATAATGGACTTGTATTTATAACCAATGTTGGGCTGAAACTGAAGAAGTGCAACTCTTCAGAATGGTTGTTTATGCAAAATGGTCACATCATAAATGCCATAACATAAATGGCTAATTTATGCAATAATAAACCGGGAATGGAAGAGGAAAGTTTAATTTTCAGTTACATAACTAAAAAACTAAAAACTGTTCTATTGGATTTTAATATTAATATTAATATTAATATTTTGTTATTAAAATGAATATTTAAAAACATTTCTGTTAATATTTACTATTAACAAATAAATTTGATCCAAAAAATTAATCAATCAATCGATCATTTGACCAAATCCAAATCCGAAACCGAGCCGAGCGAGCAAGCGACGCCGACGCTGCGAGGCTTGCCTTCTTCTCAACTCTTTAAGAGCTAGAAGAAGAGCAATTTCTTATATACCCATAAAAAACCTCTTCGTCTTCCAATATTGGACAATGTCCCTTTTTCAAGGTGGGAATCTCAAATGAAACTCAAATATTTTATTTTCCCTCTATTTCTCATTCACCCTCTTTTAAGCTATATTAAGCTTAATAACCCAACAACAATGTCCCTAATGAATAATCAAACTCCCCTTTATATAGTAGGGGAGTTTTACCCTAAGTACAATTGTATAAAAGTTAAAAAAATCTTATGTTTAACTAATCATCTGTTCTCTATTAATAGGTGTGGAGATCCACGCCATGATATCCGGTCGATCGCGGATATCACGGCCTTCCGTTGGTCGTGCTTGGTTGCTTAACAATGTTCTCCGAAGTCTTTTGGGATTTGGACTGATCGCGGATCATGGCCTCGATATTCTCGAGGGCGGGCGTTATGCCCCCGGACTCTGACTCGATGAGACCCTTGTCTCAATTTTGATCCCTTGTCATCACGTCTCTAGCTCCATCTGTCTTATCGAAGCCCAGGGTGTACTATGAGCTCGGTTTTACCCATATAAAGATAGTCCCCCTATTTCTCGGAGAGTAAGTTGACGAGAAACGACATGAGCTTCCCGATTCCTTCTTGAGTATGTCGTGACAGAAAACAACAAAAAACTCGAAACGTCTCGTCAGTCATGTCATTATGACCTCAAATGTGTGTCGGCCGTCTGTTGGTTGTTTCTGGACGTGAAACATTGCGGAACTCCTATAAATATCCCTTTCTTAGTTCATTTTTACTTTACGTCCAAACTTATACCCTCGTGCCTTCAGGATTGCATTAACTTTTTTTATACTCTAGTAATTTTTACCCTCGTTACTCAAGGTTCCTCAGTAAATTGCATGCTTTCACTCATTCTCTACCCAAGCCAACACATTTGATTTTTCAACTTTCTATCTTTTTCAAGCTTTTTCAGATAACAATGGCCAAAACCTCCAAATCTGTTCCCCAAAAAGGCGCTTCTACTTCCTGACCGACTGCCAAAATCAATATGTCCATTCCCGATGTGGACGACCTTGAGAGATTCGCTGCTAACATGGCTACCGATGAACCGGCCGCTAAACCTCCCTTGAAGATGTTTATTCCAGGGGTTGTTCGATCACTGACGACTTCAACGTTGAGAAGCCTTCTACGGCGCAGGGTCGGCGTAAGGAGGCCTCGAGATATATTTTCTCAATCACCGAAGAGGACCTCCCCATTGTCCGAAATGATTGTAAGTGGGTGACAAGGATGTAGTGGTCCCCAACTCTGAGGAGGCCATTAGCACCCATATTGAGGAATATCTAAGTGTTGACACTTATCTCTTTACATTGGGTCCATTGGACCTTATCATCTTAGATTGCTACAGAATATATAACGTATGCCTCGGCCAAATTCCCCATCGTTGTGGAGGATCGTTATCCTCCTCCAATTTTATGTGAACAAAGTTGATTCGTGCACGTTTACAATCGATCATTTACTTTGCTTGTACAGTCTCCTAAATCTTCCAGAGGGGACTGATAAAACTTGTACGCTGGGCCAGCAAAGCTCCATTTTCAAGCATTAACGAGGAACATGATCGGGGTTGGCAAGGATGCTTTGTCCGAGTGAGGACCGTCGACATGATACCTACCGATTGGAGGCCGTTCCCTAAGAAGTGGAAAGTATCACGTAAGCATAACTCTTTTTAAACGTCGATTTTATGTTTACCTTCCCTTTTCTCATGGGTGTGTGCTACGGTGCAGCCCTCGCTCGAGTTCCAAACGTCATTCCTCGGCTCAAGGAGTGGATCGAGGGTATTGTGTCATAGATGCCCTACTTCTAGAGCTCGTGGCGCAAACTCTCGAAGGGTCGTTTGGAGGCCCGTTCCCATGGTAAGATTTCTTTCATGAGCAAGTTGTATTGGGTTTCTTCTTTTAGCATTGCGTTATTATTTCCTTTATTTATTTTCATAGGTTTGACTAAGACCGTTGAGCTTAGGCCTCCGGTATGGGCGAGGACTTGCCCATTGACTCCTCTACTTCAGGGCAGCTATGGGCTGCATCAGGAGAGAAGAAGAAGAAAATAAAATCTCTAGGTTCCCCGATCTTAGAGAAGAAAAATCCAAAGAGAAGATTGGCTCATAAGCCAAAAGAGAACTCTAGCTCTCGAGCACCAGATTTGAACTTGCTCTACCGGTTTAGGGACGAGTCCGAGGAGGAAGAGCTTTTTGCTGTCCGTGAACCGTCGCCCCTCAAGGAGAAAAGGGTCGTTGAACAGGATACCCATGAGGCCGATCTTCCTCAAATTAGAGGGGTTGATGAGGAGGCTGAGGTTGAGACTTCCCGGGATGTCGGCAGTTCCCCGAAGGAAGCACTCGGCATGATAGATATTACAGTGTCTCCTTCGTTCACCGAGTCCATATTCAATGAAGCCCAAACGGTGAAAGAGCAAACTAACGAAGAGGCTCACCGAGAAGACAATGCCCTCCCACTGCTTTTTTGATGGCTTGGACTCAACTGCCTTGGAGCACTTCTCCGGGTTGGGTGACTTAGAGGTACCGAGGAAAAGTTCATCCTCGGAGGTTGGTAGGCTGAACTCAAGCCCAAGGTTGATCAGCCGATTCACCGCTCCGAGCGTGGAGTCATTATCACTATCCTAGAGGACGCCCGTAATATTTCTGCCCCTGTCGGAGTAGCTAGCTACCTCCGGTGCCTGGTAACCGAAGAAGACCACGCAAAAATAAGGGAGGTGGATGCATCGTTCTTGTTCAACGAAATACAACAAACATTAAACCGGGTAAGATGTCATTACCATTTTTTGTCTTTGAATTTATGTTTTGATAACTCTAATGCCTTTTTCTTTTCACACTTTTACAGGCTTCGGTACTCTATCACGAAACCTTTCTTCAGTATCGGGTCGAGCTTACTCAGCTCGAGGCTGAGGTCAAAGAGCTTGCTGAGAAGAGGGACATGTATAAGCTTCTCAAGGAGCAACGCGAAGGAGAAGTCAAGAACCTTCGAGCCGAGTTTGACACGGCTTAGAAAGAACATTCCAACTTGGTGGAACAGGTAAAGATTTTTGAAGTTAGTGATGACGATCTAGACATGGCGACTAATGGTAAAAACTCACAGGTCCAACAGAAGCTTGACCAAATCAACAAACTCCAGGCCAAGATAGACGTAATCAAGGCCTAGGGCGAAGGGTGGAAAGGAAAGATGGATTGTTTGGCTTTAGAAAAGGAAACTGTCCGAGAGCAGCTGGCCTCAGTAGAGGCACAACATCGAGCGTCGAGGGAGATAGCTGAGGCCCGATCCCAAAAAATCAAAGGCCTCCAGTCTCAGCTGGGCTCGACTATTGCCGAACAGGATAACTTTGCCAAGGAGCTTAAAGAAGCCAAGTCTGTGGCAGAAATAACCAGGGTTGATGCTGAAGAGATGGTAACCCAATACAAAGCTGATACCGAGGCAACCCAAGACCGCCTAAAAGATATTATTGAATACATAAAGTCGTAGTCCCGAAGGGAGGCTCTCGAGGAAGTTCATGCTCGGGGTCTCGACCAATCGGCCAAGATCGAAAATGCTAAGAGGCTGGAGGCTGAGGCCATGAAGTTGGCATATTCAGAGGATGAGGAAGGCTCCGAGAGTTCCAGCGGATTCGAGGGCGAAGAAGACTTTGATGGTCCCAGTGATGAGGCGGGCTCCGGCGAAGATCAGGCTTAGGTGCCTTGTAGATTTTTCTTCATTTTTGTACTTTTGTATTTTTATTGAGGCCTTTTGGCCTTTATAAAGATCTTTATATGTATATATATATATATATATATATATATATATATATATATATATATATATATATTTCTTCCTTTATCCCTTCGACAATTTTCAAGTTTGTTTGTTTTTGGATTTTCTTTACGATTGCAAAGATTTTGAATGCCTTAGCACGTAATAATAAGGTCTTGTTCAGAGGTTCGAACAAGGCTCGTTCTCAATGTAATATTGCTTAAAACTCGTGGGGGCTTGGTATGACTGGAAGCTTTCCCCAAAGTGATTATTTAGAATTTTTTAGATTGTAATTTTGTTGAGGGTAGCCTTTGAATTGATTTGCAAATTTTTAAGGCCTTATGTTTTGGTTATGGGTTTCGGACGTCTCCTAGTCATTTTTAGGATGGTCATAGTCTTTTAAGTTCGCGTGCTGCCAATAGGCTTATTACCCCGGGTTTTGATACTTGAGCCATCCGGGCTTACCCAAAACGACAGTCCCCGAGTGGGGTTGATTTATTGGATCAGAATAGAGGTGTCCCTTAGGCTCGATGTCCTTAAGGAACAAAATGTAGTAGTTTTTAGAAGACAAAATATGTATCTTCAATGTAGAAACTTTCTTTTATTTCTGTGCGCAACATACAAGATTGTAAATGTGTACAAGTTTCGTGTTATGGTTTAAGTGGTCTATGTGGGCACGGTTCATTTGACCGTTTGGCCCTTACAATAAATCTTATTCACCGAGCCTATACTGTTCGAGCACAAAGTTTCCTTCCTTGATAAAATCATTATCCGAGGGTGATGGCCCCCAATATTCGAGGCCGATCGTAGAGATGGCTCGGATACTGTTGATGTGATCCTCGACTCCGGTGCATAACCGGTCTTCAATTCTAAGCTTATCACGATCCACTATTGCCTTATTAAAAAAACCTTGCTAAAAAATCCCATTTGGGACAAAATCGATTTAAGGGAAAAAAAGTGCAACGCGTGCTTTCAGGCCTAAGAGTCACATCATTCCTTGACCATTACCTACAAGCGTTAGTCCAATTAGTAATATATTTAAAGAAAAGTAATGAGTGGGATCATACCTTAGCAAAAGTATCGTTTTAAGTGGGCTATGTTCCAGTTGTTCGGTAGCCGCTCGCTTCAAGTTTGTACGATCCTTTGATGGCGATCTCGATAATTTGACTCTCTGATTGTAGTATCTTTCGATTTGTTGCTTTTGGGTGGCCAACCGGATGATGGCCGCCTCGTGCCTCTCATCTAACAGTTCCAGGCTTGTACTCATGGCCTCGTTGTTTGACTCTTTGGTCGCATATCGGAACCTGAGACTCAGTTCTCCTACTTCGACCAGTATTAGCACTTCGGCACTGTAGACCAATAAAACGGGGTGGCCCCGGTACTAGACTTTGAGGTTGTATGGTACACCCATAGGACTTCGGGCATAATTTTCTTCCATTTTCCTTTGGCGTCGGTCAACCACTTCTTAAGATTTTGGAGTATGGTTTTGTTCGTAGACTCTACTTGCCCTTTTCCCTCTAGGGTGATCGGGTGTTGATAGGATCCTTTTGATTTTATGGTCTTCGAAGAATGTGCTAACCTTACTGCCGATGAACTGCTTCCCATTGTGGCACACTATCTCGGCCGGCATTTCGAACCGGCATATTATGTGGTCCCAAATGAAATCAATAACTTCTTTCTCCCTTACTTTCTCAAACATCCGGGCCTCCACCCATTTAGAAAAATAGTCAGACACAAATAAAATAAATTAAGTTTTATCGGGTGCCCATGGCAAGGGACCAACGATGTCCATTCCCTATTTCATGAATGGCCAGGGTGACAGGACCGAATGTAATAGCTCCCCGGGCTGATGAATCATAGATGCGTGCCTCTGACAACCGTCACATTTTCATACAAACTCCCTTGTGTCTTTTTTCATGTCGATCCACTAGTAGCAGAATCTGATTACCTTACAAACTAACGATTCGACACTCAAATGGTTCCCGCAGGTGCCTTCGTGAACTTCTCTCAAAACATAATCGATATCTCCCAGTCCCAGACATATGGAGAGTGAGCTATCAAACGGTTCTCCTGAATAAAGTGTTGTCTTCGGATAAGCTGAACCTGGCTGTTTTTGTGAGCAAAGCCATCAATTCTTTAGGATCTGAGGGAAACTTCCCGGTCTTCAGGTAATCTATATACTTGTTTCTCCAGTCCCAAGTTAAGCTTGTCGGGTTTATCTTGGCGTGGGCTTCCTCTACTATCGATTTCATGAGTTATACGACCGTTCCCGCGTTGAATTCATCGTCATCAACCGACGATCTAAAGTAGGCAAGAGCATCGGCTTCGCTGTTTTGATCTCGAGGTACATGTTGCAAAGTCCACTCCTTGAACCGATGTAGTGTTACCTGTAGTTTATCCATGTATCTTTGCATTCGTTCCTCTCTAACATCGAATGTCCCATTGACTTGGTTCACCACAAGGAGGGAGTCGCACTTAGCTTCGATCACCTAGGCCCCAGGCTTTTAGCTAGTTCGAGACCTGCAATCATGGCCTTATACTCGTCCTCATTATTAGTTAATTTTACAGTCTTAATAGATTGTCTAACTACATTACTAGTCGGTGGCTTCAACACGATGCCAAGTCGGGACCCTTTTGCATTCGAGGCACCATCTATAAAGAGGGTCTAGATTCTCGAGGAAATTCTCGAGTTCAACAATAATTCCCTTTCGACCTCGGGTATTAGGTTCAGCATAAAGTCAGCCAAGAAGTCCACTAAAATTTGAGATTTGATGGTGGTTCGGGGTCGATATTCAATATCCTACCCACTGATTTCTACGACCCATTTGGCCAATCGTCCCGAGAGCTCCGGTTTACGCATTATCTTTCTCAACAGGTAAGGAGTTACAACACATATAGTATGGCATTGAAAATACGGTTATAGCTTCCTAGAGGCGCTTAGCAAAGCGAGCACCAATTTTTCTAGGTGAGAATACCTAGTTTCATCCTCGCCTAGGGTTCTGCTAACATAATAGATAGGAAATTGCATACCTTCCTCTTCCCGGACTAGGACTTCACTTATCGCTATCTCGGATACCACTAATTACAGGTACAACTGTTCGTCTGCCTTTGGAATATAAAGCAAAGGTGGCTCGAGAGGTACAACTTGAGTTCCTCCAAGGCTTGTTGGCACTCCGGGGTCCATGAGAAGCTATTCTTTTTCTTCAAAAGTGAGAAGAACCGATGGCTCTTGTCGGAGGACCTCGAGATGAATCAACCCAAAGTGGCTATGCACCCAGTTAACCTTTGAACGGCCTTGAAATTTTCCACAACGGTGATGTCCTCAATGGCCTTAATCTTATCGGGATTAATCTCGATTCCTTGGTTGGACACCATGAATCTAAGGAATTTCCCGGACCCGGCTCCGAATGAGCATTTCTCCAAGTTCAACTTCATATTTTATTTCTTCAATATGTTAAAGGTTTCCTGGAAATGTTTCAAATGGTCATCTTCTCGTAGGGACTTGACTAACATATCGTCAATGTAAATCTCCATTAATTTTCCTATTTGCTCTTCGAACATCCGATTTACTAGGCATTGGTAAGTGGCACATGCATTTTTTTTAGTCTGAATGACATTACGTTATAGTAGTAGGTGCCATACTTAATGATGAAGGACATTTTTTCCTGATCCCCCGGGTCCATCCGAATTTGGTTGTACCCAGAATAGGCATCGAGAAAACTGAGGATCTCGTGGCCGGACATCACATCGACCATGCAACCGATGTCCTTATTCAAGTCTTTATAGCCTACACACATTCTTAATTTATTCTCCTTTTTAGGGACTACCACTATGTTTGCTAATCAATCCAGGTTCTTAACCTCTCGAATGGACCCTATTTTAAGGAGTTTAAATACCTCGTCTTTGATAAATGCTTGACTTCGGACTGAGGCCTCCTTTTCTGTTTGATCGGGTGGAACTTCGAATCCAGGATCAGCTTGTGAGTAGTTATTTCCAATAGGATCCCTGTCATATCAAGGTGGGACCAAGCAAAACAATCTATGATAATTATAAGGAATTTAATGAGTTCTTTCCTGAGCTCGGGATTTAATCTCATGCCCAGGTATACCTTATGACAGGTGCTTGATCAATATGACTTGATCCAGTTCTTTGACTATTGATTTGGTGACGTCGGAATCATCGGGGACTATGAAAGATCTGGGGACTCCGTAGTCGTCGTCCTCACCCGTCCTCTATTTCTTTAGTTTGACCGGGGCCGGTGTCGGTAATTGCTATTGGTTTTACCCTTGGAAACTGAACTCGAACCCTTTGATTTTGAAAGTGTGGATATCGAGACCAACTCATCGACTACGAAAATCTTCTTTGCGGCTGGTTGCTCTCCGTAAACCGTTTTAATTCCTCCTATTTTTTGGAGTTTCAACGCCTAGTGTAATGTCAAGGGTACTGCCCTCATGTTGTGAATACACGGCCTCCTAAATAGAGTATTGTATCTTATATCTCCTTCGATCACGTAGAATTTTGTTTCCCGAATGGTTTTGGCGGTGTTCATCGACAATGTTATCTCCCATTTAGTGGTCTCACATCCCATGTTGAATCCATTTAGAACTCGGACTGCAAGCACAATTTGGTCTTGTAAGCCCAACTTCTCTACAACCCTCGATTGGATGATATTGTTCGAGCTACCTGGATCAATTAACACAAGCTTAACTCGAGATTTATTTATGAGTACAGATATTACCAGTGTGTCATTATGTGGCTATGCCTTCAGCGTCCTCATCGTTGAAGAATATGGTTCCTTCTGGCATGTAATCTTGAGTTCGTTTTCCCTTGTGATGGACACTTTGGTGCGCTTTAACATTGGTCCCTGGGGACATCGACTCCATCGATGATCGTGTTAATAACATGCTGAAGTTCCTCTGGCTCGATCTGCTTATTGGAGTCTCTATTCTTGAAATGATTTTTGGCTCGATCACTCAGGAACTTTTGGAGGTGCCCGTTGTTGAATAACCAGGCTACTTCCTCTCTCAGCTGTCGGCAATCTTTAGTTCTATGGCCGTGAGTGCCATGATACTTACACATTAGGCTAGGTTCTCTTTGGGCAAGATCAGACTGTAAAGGTTGAGGCCACTTGGTGTCTTTGATGCATCCGATGGAAGATACGATAGAAACATCATCGATGTTGAAATTATACTCTAATAACCTGGGTGATTCCTTAGGCCCGATGGGCTTGTCGAAACCTCTTTTGCTCATGAGTCCCTAGTTATTTTGACCTCGATCGCTTCTCCTTTCATTTCTCACATGGTTTTGTCCAGACCCATTACCTCTACGATTACCATTGTATGGTTGATATGGATCTCTATTTGACCATTGTTCACGATCAATGTCTCTTTTGGATATCTCACTAGCTCGGCAAGATAAACAGACCTAGAAGGGGCCCCAAGCTGATCATCTTCGACCCTAATTTTTTATTGATATTGGTTATACAGATCGGCCCAAGTTACAGCCAGATATTCTATCAGATTTTGTTTCAACTGTTGCGAAGCCAATGAGCTTCGAGTATTGAGTCCTTGGGTGAAGGCATGAATGGCCCAATCATCTGCCACCGGTGGCAGGTCCATCCGTTCTATTTGAAACCTTGACACGAACTCCCTGAGCATCTCGTTATCTCTTTGCTTTACCTTGAAAAGGTTTGACTTCTTGGTCTAGACCTTGATGGCTCTAGCGTGTGCTTTTACAAAAGCATCTGCAAGTTTAGCAAATGAGTCAATAGAATTGGGAGGGGCGGAGGGGAAGTTGTGATACCATATCATAGCTCTTTTTGACAAGGTCTCTCTAAATTTTTTCAGCAGGACAAATTCAATCTCATCATCTTCCAAGTCGTTCCCCTTAATGGTGCATGTGTAGGAGGTCACATGTTCATTTGGGTAAGTTGTTCTATTGTACTTGAGAATTTCGAGCAGAACTTCTTTGGGATCGGTTTCGGAGCTGCGCTCGGAGGGCAAGGTTTTTGAACAAATTTTTTGGAAACCAAGCCTTTCAATATCGGTGGTGCTCTTTTGATTTGGTTGACCCTGGAGTTGTAGTTCTCCACCTTTTTGTCGTTAGCTTCGATTTTCTTTTCTCCCCGTTTCTACCCATTTTGTCAATTCCTCGAGCATCTTTATCATCTCAGGAATGGTCCTGAATTCAGCTCCACTTGACCTATATGCGGCTGGTTGATTTCTGTGAGTGTTTTCCCTTGATGGTTCAGGCTCAATTTTACTGGGAGTGCGGCTTTGGTTCTACAATTAGGCTATCGCTGCCTATTGAGTCTGTAGAATTTTGAAGATCACCCGCAAGTTGATCCCATCTTCTACATCGTCACGTGTATTTTGGGCTATCGATCAGACTTCCCTGCGGACACTATTCTCAGGATCGGTAGGCAAATTCGCATTGCTGGCCACATGTGAGTTGGGTCGATCAGATCCGCAGTCGAAACTCCGCTGGGATTGGCTGGGGCACCTCGTTACTGGGTACCATATTGTTGTTCTCGCCATGGTGGTCGGATTCAGCATCCATGTTTAGAGGTGCAGATTGGGAGTTCGACATTTTAAATTCTGACCTGAAATTAAAGACACTTCAAAGAGCAAGTGTGAAATAGAGTATGTTATAAAAATTTGTATCAAATCGTCACTATTATCCTTAACCCTATGGTGGGCGCCAAACTATTTACCCTAAAAAACGGACAACAATTAAACGAGTAAGTGATTTTAAGGATACATGAATTTATTTAATACAAACGATAAAGATTGCTAGAATGAACAGATAAAAGACATAATAAATTATCAAACCGCTTAAAAATAAAGGGGGAATGATTCTGGACTCGGGGACAGCGATATCTGTCTTCGATCTTGGGCTTATAATAATGAAACACTGATCGACAATGCAAGAACTTTAAATGGCAGAAAAATAATAGTATAATGTTTTGGTATGCGTGTTACAATGTTCCCAATGAATAATCAGACTCCCCTTTATATACTAGGGGAGTTTTACCCTAAGTACAATTCTATAAAAGGTAAAAAATCTTCTGTTTAACTAATCATCGGTTCTCTATTGATACGTGCCGAGATCCACGCCGTGATATCCGGTCGATCGCGGATATCACGACCTTCCGTTGGTTATGCTTTGTTGCTTAACAACGTTCTCCGAAGTCTTTTGGGATTTGGACTGATCCCGGATCATGGCCCCAATATTTTCGAGGGCGGGCATCATGCCCCTAGACTTTGAGTCGATGAGACCCTTGTCTCGATTCCGATCCCTTGTCATTACATCTCTAGCTTGATTTGGCTTATCGGAAGTCGAAGTGTACCATGAGCTCAGTTTTACCCATAGATAACAATATTTCCTCATATATGTATCTACCGCCAAGAGTCGTTCATTAATTAATTTGACTTATTATATGTTTTCAGTGATGTCCGAAATTGTAAATTTCAAGTCTAACAACCATTTCAACTTATAATGTATTTCTATCATCTGTACTTGCTAAAAACCAGTTTTCTTATTTCCTTAATAAGTCACGTGAAAGAACATTTTTTGGAGAAAAATTTCTTTCTCCATTAGGAAAAGAAAATAGATTGGTCTGACTCCTCCTTCAATTCAGATATTTATAAGTCAAGTCGATTGGTATTAATTTATTAGGGCTTAAGGATTTGGTTAACAGGTATCCTATGCTTGTGAGATGTGACATTGGCAATTAACCGAGCTCCTCTTGTAAAAGTACGTTATACTTTGAGATTTGCAACTTTCTCATACTTCTTTTAACGTCAAAAAGGAGATCTTTAGCCAATGTATTCTTTACTCTCTCTCACACACACATAATGACAAAAAGACTTGCATGCATGCGCAATTACTTGGTAATTTGACTCTCGATCGTACATACCACTTTACATACATCAACTTACATAGTCAAGATATTGACTCCAACATCTGCATGCTAACTCATTGTGAAAGAGTTCAGTGATAATTTGTCCATTCCCTCCTATCAGAGCCGGATTCAGTATTTGTACTTTTGGGATTCGAGATGCTGTCGAATTCGCTGACCATTTGAGTTACTGAGATTAATTAAAATCTGATATATATATATATATATTCGTACATATCTAGTAGATTTCGTAATATTATACAATATCCGAACCAAATCTACTAAATTCAGCTGAACAATAGATTACATTGTATATCCGCCCTTGCTGTCCGTCGCATATCTCTCAACTTACATAGTATTATTTAGAGCTAACAGCAATACTCCTCCGTTTTAAGTGGAGATATTTATCAGATTAGAAAGTACTATTATGAATTATGAAACAATACTATTTTTGAGAAACTTATTAGGTAAAATTTAAAGTACATCTTGAATGAAAATCTCGAGTATGGAAATTTCAATCATTCGCATATTTTGATCTATATGCTCCCCAGGAAAGCGAAGGTGGAATTAGGTTGAAGTTTATAGCGTTTTGAATTGGTCATCGAGCTAGTAGCTCCTTTTAGTGGTTTCGCAATTAAATATTTATACATATTTAATGAATTTTCTAATACAAATACAAAACTAATTAAGTAAAAGTTATTAAGTTTCATCCAAACCCGTATATTATACTCTAGCTCCGCCGCTGCATGAAAGCAATGCTAAGATGAAAAAATCAATCCAAAACTGAGCCTTGTTATCGCTAGCTAGCTAGTGCAAAGAGAAAGAATTACTCTAACATGATTGCATGGAAAAGATGGGCATTCTGCAATGGCTAAATTGGCATTAAAACATTCTTCTACAATACTAGTTGTAATTTTAAATAAGGATCGATCGAGTTGAATAAACTATGTGCACTTTTTGATCTAGAAATTTCACTCTTCAACACAAAGTCTACTGTTAGCTGATGGGATAATTTAATTTAATTTATAGCACATGATCCTATGCAACTCCTTTTCTGACACGCATGATACAAGTTCTTCCACACTTGAAACTCCAAAAGAAAGTTTGTTGACCTTTAGAGTTGCTTGACTGGCAGTTAAACAAGCTAGTCTCCAAGCACTGATCCTGAGACCTTTCAGCAAAGAGCATATTTTGACAAGCAAATTGTATTTGTCCAATCTTTTTAAAAAGTACTTTGAGTATCAAAGAAAAAAAAAAGACAATAAATGTCTAATTTACAAGTAGTAATATTTTTAAAAGAGAAGTGAATTCATAAAACATAAAGTAAAAATATATATTTAAAACTTTAATCAAATAATATAGTTATCCAAAGAAATAATGTTGGATATATGGTATTACTTATTTTTTACACGACGATTCAAACATATCAATATACATCGTGCAACATAAATTAAAAAATCTACTCCATAAATCCAATATAAAAGAAGAGATCTATTTATAATAGAGAGACAAATGACTATTACAAAGAAGAATAAGAGAAGCATAAAAAGTGATAGAAAATAAGAAAAATAGAAAAATGGACAGTAGCGACAAAAAAAGAACAAAATTAAATTAACGAGGGATAGTTTAGAAAATATAAATTTTTGGTAAGAATATTTTTATCTTGAATAAATTTGCAGCTTCTTCCCAAAAGCAAAAACATTGCTTTGCTGGTGCTAAAAAGCACTTTTCTATCTTCACCATATACCTTAAATTTTCAAAATTGTGTTTTTTGACAAAAAGTTATTTTTGACCTCCCATAAACTTGACCAAAAGGCTCTTAGAAGCATATTTCAAAATCTTAGGGGGTTTATCTGTCTTACAACTTTAACAAAAAGGGATTAACCGGAATGGTTAACACTAGTTACGTAAAAAGGAAACAATCACGTTTTGATTTTTTTTTTATTTAATTATTTCCACTATGATGGTAACCGTATATTTGTTGCCACTAATGCATGTGTACTTTATAAGGAAAAACAATTAATATATCTAATCTATCATACGTCATTTAATCGGAGTCTAAGTAAGATATAAAGGGTCCTTCCTTTGAGAATACAATATATACTAGTAAATTAATTAGTAGTAGTAGTAGTAGTTTGTAGAAAAAGAATTAGTAGTTAAAAAATGAGCAAAAATAGAAGTCGGTAGATCATATATGATTGTAATGATTTTGTCGGATTGGGTCGATGGTTACTTATCAGCAATTGGTTGGATGGCTGGGTCCACCTACTTTTGCTCTTTCACTATTATTTGGTTATGTTCTCTTTGGGCTCTTTATGAAAATCCGAAAACTCAAAACAAACCGAAAAACAAATCAAACTAACCAAAAAATCAATACTTTTTTATTTGGTTTGGTTTTGATTTTAAAATTTAAAAATCCATCAAATTTGGTTTGGTTTTGGTTTTAGTTAAAAAAACCAAACCAAACCAAATATAAGAGTAGCTATTTTAAATTTATTATTACACCTATATATATGTATATTTTTATACAAAGTTTTAATTTTTTTATAGTAAATATTAATCCTTTGCACTTTTAGTACAGTTCTTTACCTTTACATTCTAGTTTAATTGGTAGTTTTCTTTTGTTTAGTGTAAGAATCTATTTCATGTTAAAAATAATATATTTTTAATTGAGTCCTTAAATTATTCATCACTATTTGATTCAATTATCATCAATATATATATATATATATATCTTGATAAATAATAGATTTCTCAAAGGGCAATTGATTTGATAATGTTACGTTGAAAATGTAATCGCCAAAATGTGTGTTTGGTAGTGTATGTCTTATATTTAAGAAAAAACCGACAAATAACCGAAAAAACCGAAAAACCAACATAAACCGAATCGAGAAAAAACCGACTTAATTGGTTTGGTTTTGTTCTAATATTTGAAAAACCAACTTACTTGGTTTGGTTTCTTTTTAGGGAAAAACCGATCCAAACCGAACCATGAATACCCCTATTCTCCACATTGTTATAAAGAATTTTTATGTTATCCGATTAAATTAATTTAAAATAATAGATAATTACTTTACATATTACTTTAATATGACAAGTTTTAGTTTTATTGTGTACTAGTAAATTAATCCGCGCTTCGCGCGGCTATAAAAAAATACAATATGTGATCTCAGTGTACATTCAGCCAGATAGAATAAATTAATTTTTTCATGTGTGTGTATTTCTTTATAAATTTTTTTTTCTAATTAGCTCCAAAACGTTCCATATCGTCAATTCCAAAGCTAATTTTGTTATCCTAAAAAAATAATTAATGTTTGATAGTTGATTTTGAACTTTACTAATTACAGAAACCAAACATTTAGACTTGAAAATATGTCAATAGAAACCCATCCACCACTAAGATTTCTTTGACTATAAAAAAGAAACAACTAATATTAATTTCATTAAACCCTTATATAAAAAAATGGCATTTATCATGTCAAGGACGATTGCCATTGCATAGATTGCCCCGATTAATTTCTTAACATGAGAAATCTTATATGCTCATATTGTTGCTTTCAAAATTCATTGTATTGTTTGTTCTTCCTTCTCACATAAATAATATTAATTTACGCACTCTTTAATTTTTTATAATTGATTCCGAACTTTTTATTATAAGTATATGATGATTTGGGACTATTTAATTCAACTGATAGAAAGGAAATATAATATTATTCGATTAAATGATTTACAAAATGCATAGTTGTTTCTCTTGAAACAAATTTTTACTTTTTGTAGCATTGCTAGAAGTGTCTTTCCAATTTCATTGGTCAAATCGAAGACTTGATTCCTAATTAACAGGAGAAATGAACCACATTAAGAAAATATAAGTAAACCTGGAAGATCAAATTAATTGGAAAATTTTGCCAAGATTATATAAACTTATCAATATACAAGAAATAAAACTGTTGCATAATGTTTAAGACTTCCAAATCCATCATAATTTTGATTTTAGACCATAAATTTATACCTTCTAATCTAACATGTGTTTTTGCTCCCCAAGATCAAAGTAAGCTGCTAATGTTTTGCTATATAAGAACAAAAAAAATTAAAAAAGTAGTAGTCAAAATTAAACTATAGGCGAAATCGTAGAAGTCATTTGTAAGAAAGGCACAAAATTATATTAAGTCAGCATGCTATTATGATTGTGCATACCTTCATAATTTTTAGCTCTTGCCAAATTTTTAAAACACCTAAGGGATCGATAATTCCAATAGGCACAATTGCCAAATTTCTCAGTCACATATGAGAAGAAACTACAAAACCTAGCAAAATAAGAACAAAAAGAAAGTAAGTCAGTCAAAAGAAAATCCACATGCAAGAGTAAATCGTCATATATTTACCAATTGATTTAACAGGGTTTTCTGATTTTACAACTTTGCAGACAAATATGCCATAGAAGATAGTGCTAACATGATATTTCATGGAATTGTGGCTATGAGACTTATATTACATTGTATAAATATAGATAGAGGAATAATCATGTCATTAAATAACATATTAATTTTTGGATGTTATGAATATGAGAGGTATGGGAGTTATAAATATTAATAGAAACTGAAATTATGGAAACGAACAATTCTGCGGAAATACAAGAATTGGAAAATTGAGAGACTCAATATTCTTAAATGTCTTTCCCTTCTAGTTGAGCAATGAATGTAGACACTAATTGATAGAGAGACCTCATTTTTCAGCAAATATTTTGAGGGAAATATAAGAGAAAAAGGCCAAAATATTGACAAAAAAGATAAATACCAATGCTGGCCTAAGAGAGGTGTCACCTCATCTTTTCTTAGACCAACTTTATATATATATATATTTGGTATGATAATAGTTATTTTTCATGAAAAATATATTTTTTCGTAATTGATTGGTGAGAGAAAAATTTATTTTCGGAAAACATACGTATTAAAAATTAATATCAACATTAGTAAACCGGAGGGTGTTTTAATAAATTTATTGAATGCTAAAATTTAATAATGATATTTATGTGTTAATTGGAACAAGTAATATTGAATTATAAGCTAATATAATTTTATGGAAAATGACATTCGCTCATAAATGAAAAACATCAATTATTTTTAATTTGATAGAAAACATTTTTCATAGAAAATGACTTTCACCAGGTGGGAGGCTCAAGGATTAGGGGAAAGAAAAGGGAAACAGAAAGGTAGAGTTCACGCGAATTAAAGGGTAGCCTGGTGCACTAAGCTAAAGAACCGGATCACAAGGGTCTATTTTACGCAGCCTTACCCTACAATTACAAGAACTATAATAGAAAATTGTCTGATGGTTTTTTCCGAAGGAAAAATTGAAATAGAATTAATTTGAATTTGAGACAGTCATTTGAAATCTTATGGTGAAACGCTGTCTTTCATTTCCATATGTACAAGTTATTACCACTAATTAATTCTCAGTTTTGTGTTTAAAGTGGTGTTAATTTCTTGACTTACAAGGCTTCTTCTGAAGTTTTACTTATAAAGTTTAATACTGATGTGAAAGATAATAGTTAACTCGAGGTCCAAAGATAAGTGACTTAGCCGACCAATATCCATCTGTGATTAGGACATGTAGGAATAAAAGCAGCAACTTGTCATCTTCTTAGTTAGTGCTTACTTTATTATTCAATTATCCTTTGCTTCTTATGATATTATCTAAACCAAGATTAACAAGTTATTATCTATTTAGATGAATTTTAGAAAAGTTTTTCATATTAATCTCATTTGGCTGTGACAAGACACCAACTTCAAAAAATACAACTTAGTGGTAGTACTATTTCAATTGTCATGAGTATGACCAAAGGTTTAAAGACTTAAGTATGTGTGTGCTATTACTTAATTGTAGTTTCTCTTTTATGTATTGTTTTACGACATAAATCAACTATATTTCTATTACACTCAAAAAATATATAAGTTCGAATTGACTCACAATCAACTAAAAAAAATACTATTGTCCCTCTAAATTAACAAATTATTCATTTGAAGTATAAGCTAAGTTGCTCTGACAAGTTGAAAATTCTGTATACTTTATTAGTGTCCATAAATTAATTGAAAACCTTGTAATAACAATTCCAACTAGCAATTGCTAATATTAGTAAAAACCTAACCTGTAGCAGAAGGCATGGGTGCATGTAGAAGTTTCCATTAGAAAAACACACACTATTTTTTTTTAGTCCGATGTTTAATACACGCATTGAAATCCGATCAAATCTGAATGTGCACCGATGTCTAGAGTGGTATATACACAGTTACACACTATTACATGATTTTGATTGGTTGCCAAGCTTCGCTTACAATTTTTGTCTCCATTAGTTGTTCTTGGATTTTCTATTTGTGTGGCCTAATTAAATTCACTTAATGCGATTTAATATTATCAAATACCCTAGTTTATCAGATCTTTTCTTGTACTGTACTCAAGGCTTGTACCAAGAAAAATAGGTTTTCACTAACTTCTTAATGGAAAGTATGAGTCAACCACAAGTTTATTCTTGAGAAACAGAATAAGTATAAAAGTGAATAAATTAAGAAAAAATTACAAGAAAATACACGTGACTTCATACCATAATAAAAAATGGCTCATATTTTTAAGTTATCCGATTTAACTCATATTGTACATATTTTGAAAGCTCTAGCAAATTCAAAATTTGTATTTTTACAACCATTGCTTCTAAAAGCTATGGGTTAGATCTGTGTTCTCACAATCATTGATTTCACTCTCTCTTCTTTTCACATCTTCTACATATGCTTCAAGGGGTCGTATATTTTCTGTTTCTCCTCTTATGTCACCTGGTTATAATGTAAGAAAATTGATGAGTAGAAGTCTACCATTGAAGACCATTCAAAGCTTTGCTTTCGAAAATGAGGTTTTTTGAGTTTGTTTGTTGTTTGGATTGGGCGTTCTTCTAATTGATTGAAAATATCAAAAGGATTTCAAAATTTAAATCTGAAGTGATTTGGAGTAGTTTTGAGCAAGATTTGAGTTAAATTCCAGAAAAGATGCAAGGAAGAAGACGAAGTCAGTTTTTTGGATAATTATGTATAATCTTGTATAATAGTGTATATGAGTGTAGAAGCACACATTATACACTTTTATACACATTTATACAAGCGTCTATAAACGAACTTCTTCCACGATTTTCAGTTGCAATTCTTGTTCAAAACTAGTCCAAATCTCCATTAAATGACTTTTAATTTTATATACAACCTCCTTATACTATTTCTAACAAGTCTAAATAACATCAACTCCAAATTTCTCACAAAATCAAAATCGAAATTTAAACCCACATATTTAAGCTTGTTAAAAATTTAATTTTCATCACCCAAATAAATTTGGTTTGTTGAACTAATATTTGAGTCACAATTACTGATTCGAATATTAACTTAAAAGCTTGAAGAATCTTTTTTAAAAGTTAAATAGTAATTTTGAGAACCTATTTGAGTTGGATGTTGAATCTTAACTTATTATTTTTGTGCTAGTTGGTTGTAAATTGAAATATATGCTATAAAATTGAGAAATAGGAGCTCAGTTATTCAAATGTGAAATTTTCCCAATTTAATACTATTGTTTACTCGCTTTTGTCCTCTTTGGCTGGAAAGAGGAATTAATACAATGTAAAAGCTGACAACAGACAAACATCTGCTGTTTAGATCAAACCCCTTGTGGACAGACATAACTGTCCCATAGTCATAGAGATGATTTTTGAGAATTTTTGTACAAACTTGTGGTCAGATGAATCTTCCAATGTGACAACTATGGGAGGAAGACAGTCTGATCAAAAGACTACTACTTTTTTTTTTTCTTTTCTCTTTTTGGCTTCTTGTTGCCCTATGGTTCTAGGGTCATCAGCAGTTAAAAGATTAATCTTACCTCAACACCCATTTTGAATGGTGATCAACTGCCTGATGTTACTTAAGGTTCAATTTCCGCTAATAAAACTCATTGAGGCCACAAATACAACATAAATTGAAGTGGCCTTGTTGTTAATCTGAGAATAGAGTTTAATTAGCAGAATAATCAAGCATCTTATGACATGGGCCTCTTTTGTAAATACAAGGTTTATTTATTTATTTATTAAAAAAGGGACTAATCTTCCATACATCATCTTTTTTAAGATGATATGAAGCTTCTCCTTAAAATTAGGCCCCGTTTGTCCATAAATTATTCTTCCTTTTTTTATTAATTTTTTTTTAAAAAAAGTGTGTTTTCCCATAAAATTCAAGTTTTTTGAAATTTTTCGAAAATGAGTTTTCCAAAAAGTACTTTTTCAAAATTTTCAGAAAAAAACTTTTTTCTACATTCACAATACTGCAACATTTTTCAAATGAAAGGCATATCCAAACATAATTTCAAATACCATTTTTTCAACTTACAATACTACTTTTTTCGAAACTAAAAATTATTATGTCCAAACACCTTCTCAGACTACAGATAGCAGCTTCTACATGTTCACTACTCATGTTATAATCATCATTCAAGCATACAAATATTGGTGCAATTTATCTTGTAGAAAAAATATCAGCCTTTGCACAATTCTCAATATAGGCACAGTTACAAAGTGTTAGTTATCCTTGTCAGGACGAGAGGATATTCTCATTAAAGTTTTATTATCCTTGTCGCAAGTTATTCTTGACAAATTTATTGTTGGAAAATCTCAGAGAACCATTGATGTGGCAATTAGCAGAAGCAAAACAAGTTTCACTAAAAAGAAGAGAACAAAGTTGGATAATTTAAAATATTCACAAAAGCGATTAAAAAAGAAGAGAACAACTATTTTCTTACAGACAAAATAAGTGGTTGCTATAGGTCCCTTTCTTTCCAGAACATGTCACAGAAATTTTCTTTTATTTTGTAGAAATAGAAGAAACAAAAAAAAGTAAAAAAGGGACTTCAAATAGATCAGTTAAAAAAGAACCCCAAACACATATCATAACCCAAATATAATTCAGCTATGCCACTACTCGCATGTGACATACAATTGAAATGATTTTAGCTAAATAGCCTTTCTTTTCTCTTTTTCTACACTCATCTTGTGGACAAATGAAAAAAGAAACGTCATAAATTGGACAATAAATACCCGCGAAGTAGACATCAGAAAACAAAGGACAACATCTATTAGTTAAGTTCCTTTTATCTTGTACATTCATTTTAAAGGTTATAAGTAATTCTTTATCTTTTTTTTTTTTTTTTATTACCAATAAGGTAAGTAATTCAAGCCAAGTCAATAAGCAAGAGAAAGAGAAAAAAGAAAAAGAAAAAAGAGTCAATAAGCAAGGAGGTTCTTCTTTCTAAAACTCAAGCATTTACTTTCGAGTCGAAGAGCGAGAAAAAGAAGTGAGATCGGAGGGACTCGAAGATATGACTGAAATCAGTGTTTGACTATAAAATTTCTAATTTTCACTTGAAGATGAAATTTGAAATTTTTTAAATATTTGAAAAACTACAAAAAAGTTATTTTTCAAAATTTTCACTCAGATCACTCACAAAAAATTCAAAAATAACCCAAAATTATATTCATGTCCAAACACAATTCTAATTTTCAAATATCATTTTCACTTGAAAAAAACTTTCATTTTTTTTCGAAATTTTACAATTCTTATGTCCAAACGCCCACTTATACTCCCACTGTCCCACTCTTTTCTTTTAGTTAGTTCAAAGAAGAGTATCCCTTTTTTATATCTATTAAAAATATAATTTAAAATACTTAATTTACCCTTAATGAGATAATTTAACACCACACAAATATTTATGACTTATTTTAGATCATAAATTTTAAAAAATTTCTTTTCTTTCTTAAATTTCATGCTCAATCAAACACTATTACGTAAAATTGGAACGAATTGGGTATAGAAATTAACTTCTAGAATAGAAAGAGGTATATTATCCCTAATAAAAATCATGCATTTTAAATGAGGCAATTAATGCTAAGTGTAACTAGAGCTGACAATGGCTCATCTTACAAATGATTAGCCACATGACATTGACAGCGTGGGAACCAGGTGTCGATGTTCAACGGCTGCCAATTGTCCAAGGGCGGCGCACCAAATATACAAACAAGAACAGCAAATAAACACAAAACTTAAAAAAAAGAAATTGATCGTTTTTATCTACTGCGGCCATCGCTTGATATTTATAGCATAATTAGCTTCTTTTTTTTTTTTTGAAAAATAAATCACTTTGACATAATGATTTTTAAAATTTATAATGATAGTTAAAATACTTATAGTCGAACAAGAAAGGAAATCACTATGAGTATATCCCTTAGACAAATTGCTCGACCTTAGATGCCAGCTATATGCACTAGTTTCAAACTATGTGTTTTTTGTTTTTCTTTTCAAACTAATAATGTATTTACACCATAAGATTAATTAAGTTATATGTAATAATAGGTTGCAACTCTTAAGCACTTATTTTTTAAAATAATTTAACAGTAAGCTATCAACCCGAAAAAAATAGGACAAAGAATTGACAAGGGAAAGGGAAAGATTAGGGAGTGAGAAAATCTTAGAGCATAATATAACGGCGGAGAATGAAGAAGAGGATCGGAGGGGTGGCGTGAAAATTCGTTGTCACGCCGTCCAAACAATATTGCCACCCCCACGCGTAATCATTAACTAAACCCCCCCTTCAAAATAACTCTTTCTCTTAGATTGCATTTTTTTGTTCTTTTCTATATATTTGCAGATGCAAACATTAGCTTTTATAAATAAATTAAAATAAACCAATAAAGGTTATGGTGAAACGGAAGTAATCTATCATTTTTTATAACCAGATGTCTCAGATTCAAACCCTAGGTATGGAGTCACTTTTGTTATATCATATATGCTTTGCCCCTAACGTGTAATTCTCCTACGTGAATTTGGATTTAATTAAGTCCTAATATGAATACCAGACACCGGATGAAAGTTTTTCTTTTTAAAAAAAAAGTAACTTGAAAACACATTCTGTCATATTCATAGAATTTTTAAGTAATTCCTTTCTGTTGTTGTACCTGCTTATCACACACTACTACTCTTTTTCTACTAGCTAGTTAGCTAAAAAGAAGTCTTTTTCTCTCTCTGTCTATATATATATATATATATATATATATATATGTATATCCTTTGCTCACCAACAACATTTCAACCAACACCTGATTTATCCATTCTTGTTTCTCTCATTCTTAAGTCTCTCCTTAATTTCTCTCTTCTCCAAAACTACATTATCTTCATTCTTTCAAGAACTCTCTCCCTCCTCCTCCTTCTTCCTTTGTCTCTCTCTCTCTCAGCTCGAGAAACGGTAAAGGGTCCTCTCTCTTTGCTTCTTTTTTCTTTGTGATCCTTAATTTATTCTGTTTTGTGCGTTTGATATTGCTTCCATGCAGATGAATTCCTTTAGGTTTTATTTAAACGAACATGAAGGATAAGTTTATAGTTTTTCTTTGTGTTTTTCCATCTAATAAAACATTCTTAAGCTGTAGGAAAATTATGAAATCCTTTCAAACAGTACTAATCTTGAATTTTCTTTCACGTCTTCAATTGTTATTACTTGCATGTCTACTTACTTTTTCTTTCTATTTATTATATTCGGAGTAGCTTTTATTCAGTATTAATTACAGTGTAAGATTTTGGCCCTCTTACTATCATTTGATTGGCTAAGAAAATATCAAGAGAAAAAGGCATTACTATCATTTTCTTGAATGTCATAATTCATTGGTCATGTAGTGAAAATAGTAGTCATAGAGATTGAATGCGTATGGTAGTGTGAAAAGGGTTTTCTTTATAAGGGATCATGTGTTATTGAGTGGATTGCACTCAAAGAAATCATTTCAACATATGTTTTTTTTTTTTTTCAAAATCAAAGTCAATGTTTTCGGCTACTTTTTCCTACATGTTCATAGCATTGCCTAAAGACTAAATTGCATGTAACTAATTGAGGCTTCTTGATGATTTTCATGTTTTCTTGTTTGGTAGGAACCAACTAATGGTCTGCCATTTACCTAATTGCCCCAAGAAAAAAAAATTTAAGAAAAATATTTTTAAATTCGAGGACCCCAAACCCCCATGACCTACCCCACCCAAAGAAAAAACCAAAAAGAATGAGGTAATGATGGCTTTAATTTGCTCACGAATGGATGTGAGTGAATAGAATGATTACAAATCTGCAAGAGAAGAGAAGTGTAAGATTCACACTTTATTGAGAGGCAGAGGGAATGTTTGTCTTTGCAAAAGTATCCTTTATAGTATGTCAAAATGAGATATAATTAAGAAATATCTTCCAACAGTATATATGTCAAGCCTTGATATAACTATTCACATGACCCTTTATAGTTACGCCCTTCTTTTTGTTTCACTTTTTTCTTTTTTGTCCAACATTTTCTCTAATGAACTTTTCTCAATTATATATGTAAATTCTCAGATCAAAAAATGGAAATGGAGTCATGTGTTCCTCCAGGGTTTAGATTTCATCCAACAGAGGAAGAACTTGTTGGATACTACCTCAAGAGAAAAATTAGCTCCCTCAAAATTGATCTTGATGTCATCACTGATATTGATCTCTATAGAATGGAGCCATGGGACATCCAAGGTATCATTCTTTAAATATTCAACATTGAAATGATAATCTTGTAACCAATTAATATTATATTCTTAACATGCAGATAGGTGCAAACTGGGATATGAAGAACAAAACGAGTGGTATTTTTTCAGCCACAAGGACAGGAAATATCCGAGTGGAACGAGGACAAATAGAGCTACAGCTGCTGGATTTTGGAAGGCAACAGGAAGAGATAAGGCAGTATTATCGAAGGAGAAGATAATAGGGATGAGAAAAACACTTGTTTTCTACACAGGAAGAGCTCCTAACGGTAGGAAAAGTGATTGGATTATGCATGAATATCGTCTCCAAACCTCCCAACATGGACCTCCTCAGGTCAGTTTAATCATTTCCTATTTGAAAACTCTATCAAATGGTAGTTTGTATTTTGCTTTTATAATTTACTATATTCTGATGTGAGCATAGTTAATATTGTGTCACGCATGAAGCAGTATATAGTAAGTATTATTTATGACTTAACTTTCCGTGTTTTCCATTAAAATAAGTTTGTTTCTTTTGACAGTGGACTCTCATCTAAATATTACTTACTTGGCATGGCAACGAAAAAGAAACACAAAGTTACTTTTATGTTGGAAAAAGGTTTCTGGAGAACAATATATTTTTAAACGACAAACCTTCTTCACTTGTTCGTTATTGCATGTTTTTTTTTTTAATTTAAACGACAAACCTTCTTCACTTTTATATTCTGCACGAATGTGTGTATTCATGGATAAAAATGAATACACTGAATTTGTCATGAACTGTATTCATGAATATAGCCAAATTGCTGTCATGAATAAACTGAATCCACCCAACAACCAAAATACTAGCTACAGATGGAAAATATTCAAACTATAGCTACGTAGAGTAATTAGCTTTCAAACTATAGTTATTTCTGAAAATTCCCTTAAAAAACTAATGGTAACAAGCATTTTGCTTTAGTGGGCCCTTTAAGCGGCGCGAATTTAAATTAATTTGATTAGTGCACTTCAGACATCATACGGTAATAAAGAAATATACACTCCTTCATATATACATACTAGTATTATTTTTATAAGAAATATATGAATGAAAAATACATTTCATATGTGAAATGCAGAATATATATATATATATATATATATATATATATATATATATATATATATATATATATATATATATATGATCTAATTAAAGCCTCAAACTCGTGGCCTCTAATTAAAATTGAAGGTATCCCACCCATACAATCACAATTCTTGATCGTAATATAGAGTGCAAGTAATTGAACTAAAGTAAAAATATGTCTCAGTTAGATTGGTTTGTCACCACACAAAAATGTAGTCTTAATTAGAAATGTTGAGACATAATATAAATAAGTATTTAAAATTTTGCTTTCTCACGACTTAAACTTTTAGAGGAGATGATCACACACTTCAACCAGAAATTAACTTTGTAATGACACAAGATTAGGTAATAATGGATCAAGAAGAAAATTATTTACTTATCTTTTAATTTAGTACCTTGCTGACCAAATTGGAATTTGATATTGACAGGAAGAAGGATGGGTAGTATGCAGGGCATTCAAGAAGCCAACTCCAAACAACAATCCAAGTTTAGAATCATGGAAAAATGCTTCTGCTTATACTTGTATCAGAGTAACCAACACAAGTTATAGACCACCTTCAGAAATGCCAAATCCAATGCATTATAATCCATTCAACCAAACATCAAACTTAAATCATCAATTCCTTTCTAATCCATCTCTCCATCATCATCAAGATCTCATCTCTAGCCAAATAATTGGATTTGAAAATCAACTAGTTGAACTCCCACAACTTGATAGCCCTACCATTTCAACAAGTATAGCTACTCATGAAGAAGACAAGAATAGTTATGGGAGTAATTGCCAATTTTTTGATATGATTGAGGCACCATCTTCTTCTTATTCTTTCCCTAATCTTCCATTAGTTGATGATGATCAGAATCGTATGAGTCAATTGCTTCAATGTTATCCTGATTTATAGCTGTTATTATATCGGGAAAAAACAATCTTCTATGAATAATCGTAGAGATTTGTACTTAAAAAAAGGGTTCGTGAAATTTGGTTGGAGTTAAAAGCAGCTGTGCATGAAGGAAAATGTTTAAAGTACAGAAGGAAATGTGGAAGCTGCAAGGCCACGTGAAAAATGTGACCTTTGAGAATTTTTAGTTGTTTAATTAACTACCTATTGACTGTTTCAAGATATTCTACAACTGTGAATTGATGTTATATGTATCTACGTACTGATCGGAGAAGCTTTAATTTTTTTCCTTTCAATTTTATTCTTCTTTCCTTGAGTTTTCTCTATTATGAAAACTTGGATGTTTATCTTTTGCTAAAGCTGATATATTGAAATCTACCTCATATTTAAATCTGCTTTCATGACTATGGTGGGTGATTTATTTATATTAATATTTGTGCTGATTAGAGATAATAAATGCTTAATGAAATAATTAAGATGAGTCGGATACCACTGTTATAGATAAAGTAATAACAACAATAATGGTAATACCTATGGCCATACCGTTTTTATTATTATTGTGCATCTCCATTTGTGTTTTACAAGTTACAAGTCAAGATCTACATATATAAAGCAACAAAACAAATTTGCTTACCCACTAACATCCAACTTAATGTGTGAATCACCAAGCTGTTTTTGCAATTCCTACTTGTAATGATCCGACCGTCCGTTTTGAATTCTCGAACCTCATTTTCCTATTTGAGATTTTTCGTAGTTGGTTTGATAATTATGACTTGTGGGGATGGGTGGTCTGATTTTCTAGGGGTTTGGAGAGTGATTTGGAACACTTATAGCCTGTTTGACCAAGCTTCTCCAATCCTAGAAGCATTTTTTTTTCTTCAAAAAAAAGTATTTTTTTTTCAAAGTTGAAGTATTTGGCCAAGCTTTTGGAAGAAAAAAAAATACTTTTGAGGAGAAGCAGAAAAAATAGCTTCTCTCCTAAAGCATTTTTTTTTTTTTGAAAAATACTTTTGAGAAAAATACACTTAGAAGTAGTTTTAAAAGCTTGGCCAAATACTAATTGTTGCTTAGAAGTGCTTTTTAAATTAATTAACCAAACACAAACTGCTTTTCACCAAAAGTACTTTTGAGAAAAGCACTTTTGAGAAAAAACACTTCTCAAAATAAGCTGATTTTTGCAGCTTGGCCAAACAGGCTATTAGTTTCTAACTAGAAGCTTAATATTAAAAGAGTTGACCAAGGTCATTATTTTGGATAAACAACTCTGGATTGGTGAGTTGAATATTCTAATAGGTTCGTATGATGATTTTGAACTTATACGTATATTTAGTTCGGGTCACGGATGGTCCGAGGTTAATTCGACACTTCTAGTTAAAATTTTAAACTTAAGAAAGTTTAAGATTTTTTTGTTTGATGCTTAATTCATGGTTTTAAGTGGTTTTTGGTATTTTGAGCCTTTCGACGATTTTGTATAGGGTGTACAACTTGTTCGAATGTTTGGACAGGGTCCCGAAGGACTTGGGTGAGATTCAGGATGGTTTTGGAGCATTTCGGATTGAGTTTGGATTGCTTGTTTTCTAATGCATAGTAGTGCATTGCAGTCACTGAGCTATTTCCCGCGATCACGTTGAAGAGATTTAGGTGCCAGGGGATGTGTGCTTCGCAATCGCATTGAGGGGCTTGCGGTCACGTAGGAGTGGCTGGTAGTGATTCGCGATCGTGTGAGGGACAGACGCGATCATGTAGAAGGTTTGGCTGGGGAGGTGAATTGTGCTTCACAATCGCAATTAAGTTGCGTGGATTGGTTGTCGCGATCGCAACGAGTAATTGCTGGCAGGGGTATTTAATATGCAGATTTCAGGATTTAGCCCATTTTTATTATTTTTTAGACCTAGACTTTGGAGGAGGTTACTTTTGAGGAAATTTTACCCCAAAACTTAAGGTTAAGAAAATACTTACTTGGTTTTGATTAAGTATATTGATTTTCAATATATTTCTACACCTAAAACATGAAATTAAAGAGTAAAATTTACGAATTTTATCTACCACTTAAGATAGAGTATTATGATGTTTTGAACATCGATTTGCACTTAAATTTGAGAGCTAATCACATATTTGGACTCGTGGGATTATGGGTCAACGGAATTTGACCTTACCCTCGGGTTTTAGCCATATAGGTCTAGGTTGACTTTTTTGAATTTTGAGATTTGATTATAGATTGAAGCGTAATTTTTTGAACTTCAGTTTTATGACTTTATTTCACCTCGCTAAGCATTATTTGGTTAGATTTGGGATGTTTGGACGAAAATTTCAACAGAAAAGCAGTATTTGAGGGTTAGAGCGATTTCAAGAGGAGGTAAGTCTCTTGTCTAACCTTGTTAATAGAGATTTTTCATAATTAGACTTATGTACTAGATGCTACGTGATTTGGGGGTGACATATATGTGAGATGGCGAGCGTATATACGTACACTAAGGCTATACCATATTTGGGGTAGATTTAGGCTTTTATGCCTTGATTGGTTGTATGTACATTTTGGTTTATGATTTACTTGATTGTATGACTATGTGCGCCTATTTATTCATGCTAGAATTTATGTTTAGGCTTATGACATCTTACTTGGGCATGATGGTCTACTCTTGAGATGTTTATATACTTTTTTATCCCTAGTCATACTTATGTCATGATCATACATTCACGTCTATATTTATTATGTCCTTTTGCATTTTATTGGTTACTTCTTGAACATATGCATACATCCTTAGAGACGGAGATGTTGATACGGATTGATAGTACACTGGCACACTATGAACGGATTGATAGATATTGTTATGGCACGATGGTTTATGTTGTGCGATTATTCTGATTTTCATATGTTATGGCACAATTAGTTTCTATGTTGTGCTTAGATAAGAATCGATCCCTCCGGAGTCAGGTGATCACCCGCCCTATGAGCGCAAGTGATACTCATATCATGTTGGAGCACATGAGATGTGCTGGATATTGGTTATGATCGAATCTTGAGCATGTATGATCATCCTAGACTTATGTAGAAGCACTCTTATAGGTGCTACTTGGTGTATATCATTTTTATATATGAACTTGAAAATTCAATTATGCTTTGGTTATCTTATTTTGAGAAGCATGCTTATCCTATATTTGATTTGTACACCTTGATATTGTATTTGTTGTTCTTGGTTAAATTATGTGATATCATGCTATTAGGAACTACCCAGGTATTGAAGGTGAGTATCATACTTTTGCCAAAATCTTTTTGCTACTTCTTTGAGAATAGACTTGATACTTACTAAGCACACATTGTATTTGCACTCGTACATACTTCTACATATTTTGTGCAGATTGTGGTATTGGATCGAGCGACATTCAGGATGTCACTTAGCGGTTGACTGGAGACTTCATAGTGAGTTGTTGTCCCTGATTTGCAGCTTATGGAGTCCCCTTCTTATTCATTTTATTGTTATGTGATTCAAATAGTATTATTATATTATACTGAATTATACTCTATTTAGCTGCTCATGGCATTTGTACTACCGGATTTTGGGAGATTGTTATATTATCTTCGTATTTGATTGATGGTTTAAGATATATTTATGTTTTATCTATATCTTGATAGTAGATTATTATTTGTCTTGATATAGTTAATTATGATTGTTGGCTTACCAAACCAGTTAGGATTAGGTACCATCACGATCATAAATGGAATTTAGGATCTTGATAAAGTTAGTATCAGAGCTCTAGGTTCATGGGTTCTACAGGTCATGAGCATGTTTAATAGAGTCTTGCGGATTTGTATGAAGATGTTTATACTTATCTTTGAGAGGCTACGGAACAACTAGGAAACCTCCCTTCTTTCTTTATTTATTGTGCGTTCTTGTTCTATCTTGAAGTTTGAATCTTTAATCTTTTATTCTTTCACAGATGGTGAGAATACCTGCGTCAACTGCAGCTGAGTAGGAGCTAACACCCTATATTTCAGCTGCTATTTGAGGTATAAGCCAGAGTAGAGGTAGGGCTAGAGCCCAGACCAGGCCATGTGTAGAAGCACCTAGACGTGAAGCACCACAGCTTCCCATGCTCTTGCTAGAGCCATGTCTGAGGAGCCACCTATAGCTCAAATAGTGGACCAGGTTCCAAATCAGATTATTTTACCAGGTCCAACTCAGGTCCCCGAGGGTTTTGTTTCTATTCTAATGCTTCAGGACACTATGCTTCGGATTATGAGTTACTTCAACGGTTTGGCACAGTCTAGAATAATCCCTATGGTCCCAGCTACTTCACAAGTTAGAGGGAGAGAATAGGGCCCAACTACTCATACTCTAGAGCAGGCTACTATTATGTTCCAGGCTTTGGGTGTCATGACCCAAGCTTATGGGCCGCAACGAGCACCTGGTACCTTACTCAACGGAGTACCAACATAACATATCTTTCTTATTGTACTTTTGTTGGCAAATGGGACAAACGGGCTGTCATGGGCTAACCATAATAAACATAGAGGAATACTCAATATAGAACGACTCAACATGATATAAAAACTTATACATGTGATATATGGGCCTATACGACCAACATGATCATTTCTAAACTCAAAACATAGGCCGGCAAGGCCATACAAGAATTCGTATACATGACATCTGTCTATAAGCCTCTAAGAGTACACACTTAACATAAAGGTCGAGACAGGGCCCCACCATACCAAACAATATGCGTCTAAATCATACTTACCAAACAAGCAACTTCGGAGCAAATGGAGCGCACTAACATCTTCCGTTGAGCTGATAGCCTACTTGGAGGACTCTCGACCTATCTATTGGGACCTGCAGGCATGAAACGCAGCGTCCCCAGGCAAAAGAAACTTTAGTACGAATAATGTACCAAGTATGTAAGGTACATAAATAAGTACATAACAGACATGGAAGAAATATAGAGTAAATGACTCAACCTGTAAGTCCGGATAACTCTGCAAATCATGAAATAATTACAGTGTCATGCATATGTGTATGAATGTCATGTAGTGCATAAGTACATGTTTTATAGCATCATCAGGCCTCTGAGGGCATCCCATCATATCATCTCGGCCACTGTGGGGAAAATCATCAATGTATACCAACTGATCAGGTGGTTGTGCGTATATAACGCCATAACCTCTCCCATATCCCATATACATATATATACATATATATACACGTATATAATCTCATCTGGTCATGGGTCAATGTGCATGTATAAATGCATGAAATGCATATGAAATATGTTAATAAAATCTCTCGGTACGACATAAGACCATTATGCCTCTAATTAATATCATGAAATAAACTTTACCAACTTATGTATTTTTTAGACCCATGAATAGATGATAGAATAATATGACACATGGGGAATTAAAAACATAAGCATCTCTAGTATTTCTATGAATAGAGTCATTTATGGAAGTTGTGCATTTGCTCGTTTTGTTCGTGTCGTATAGATCATGCCAAAAAGAAAGAAGGGATAGCCTTAACATACCTAAACCGATTCTCTTGACAATCTCTTTAACACACGTTGATTGCAACAACACATAACGGCGGATCGTATTGGTGAAAATCCGTATGATATTCTTGAGAAAGATTGTACCGTACTTCCTTAGAATCACAAAATTCTGTTGCTATTACGCAGTATAATTTTGTATGAATTTCTTCACAATTTTAAGAATTGTCATTGCTATTTTAACATAAAGTCCCATATGAACTCCAAAATCTCCTCCAAAAGTGGATTTTTGATATCAATTGAACACAATTGTAAAGATGACTCACATAGTCATTCTTTCCACGTTTTTGAGGGCTAAGGGCATAGTCCATGTGTATGACACTTAAGTGCCCACCTATCACTCTAAGGAATGAGTCATTTTAATTTGAATAGGGGTTGCCACCTCATTCCCTTAATCTTTATCCAATATAATTCTTTAATTAATTGGGTAATATCCCATTATCCAATAATTAACCAATCACCCACATAATTAAGAATTATCTCAAATTACTTAAAATACTACTCACTTTTAAAATATCTTGTACACCTTACTATTATGATCATGTAGTACTTTGTATGATACTAGTCCATAAATACTGGATATTATAGCTCGGACCATATTTTATCCCAAATTGCCAAGCTTCGGCGAAACTCATTTTCTTCGATTTGCTTATCCTCTCACCTTCACGAATTTACGTATCCCTTGTTTGAAATAGCATAATACTTGTAACCTCAAAATAATTTCATTCCCAATCTTGCGTCGATTAACTTTACAACGAAACCTTAACATCCGAAAATGCGGGATGTAATATCTCATTCCCCAGCTTTCATCAATTCACTTATGGCATACTTTCATGTACGGAAACATGAGGTGTAACATCATTCCCCCCTTTGGAACATTCATCCTCGATTGTTGACTGATGCACTTATCATTTTCATAACTTATGTCTTTCGAATACTTTAGTACTCTCCTTGCCATCTAGGCAACCGTTCTGCGAATAATTCCCATGTCTAGGGTATTCCCCCCTTTAGGTCTCTTTCTCATACCGCGACTTGTGGTCGAAATTTTTCCAATCTCGTAACTGTTGCTACCTCTTGTCATGCAGCCTGTATGACTCTGAATTTGTAAGTGCGCCTATGCGACTCTTCTCTCCTTTTCCCTCCATCTTTTAGCCAATCTCTAAGCCTTACTTTGTAAACATATGCTGAGCTTGACAAGATGTGCCTCTGGGTATCTATAGGTATACTTGAAGTTCTTTGTTCGGTACCTTTTTAAAACTTACTAATATTGCTATATCTTATTTCATAGATCCGCTTATCCATTCGTATGACTTTACTGCATCTAGGTAGGTCATATTATACCATAACTCTTACTTTGATTTATCGTTACTGAGGTCTGCTAATGAACTCCAGGTTACTTTCGTTACTTATCATATATGTATAAATCTAAGTCCTTTAATGCTTCCTCATTACTTGTTCATCTTAAGAATGACGACCTAATCTCACCCCATACTTTGTGACTTGTGTCCATCCATTGTTTATTCACCTTAATATTGATCTATCATCTTCCACTGCTAACTTGATCTCTTATGTAACACTACCATTAGGGCTCACGTCTCATTGGGGACATCTAGAGTAATTAGATTGATCCACCTAGGGGCGATACTATACTTCCATAACCGTATTTTATAACATCCTAATATGACTCACCTCACATGGGTATTTTAATCCCGTACAATTCATGAAATCCTCTTTGATTCATTACTTAATCGAAGGCCCAAACTTCATCCTTTATCTATCGCAATCACACCCTTATTTCACTACCAGAGCAGTGTTCCATCTCTTCTAAATGCTACTAGTCATAGACTCCTTTGAGCTTATTCGGGCTATACTGAGCTTTCTACAACTTAGAGAAACCATCATCTCTCTTGTTTACATGGGCTTAATCCTGAGGACTTATCCATTCTCGTCACCTTCTCACTTCCTCTTTCTTATCCTTACTCCAATCCTCCTAAAATCTTGTCTCTTTTCCATACTTTAGCTTGCGATCTATACATATCTATTTATACTACTCTCAACCTTCCTTCAACTTGTTTGCACTATAAATTTCCTAAAGTTATTCTGGAACATCAAGCGAGACACCACATTGTCTCTAACTCGTCTTTACTCCCTTAACTAGACCTCTAGATACTTAGAAACCATGGGCTATAAGGTATGTCACTAATGACACTGCTATTATTCTTGGATACTGGATCTCGACACTTCTAACCCTCTATCTAAAGTACGAATTATTCATAACCTTCTGCTTTTGAGTATCTCGTGCGTTGTCCACCTTTACCTTACTTTCCTTAATGCCTCACATCACATCTTCTATCTCTTTCATGACCTTCCCTTCACATAGGTATAATTCACATCCACATCTTGAAATTCTATTATAATACATGCACCTCTTTACACAATCTCATGAGAGCTTCATACTAACTTCTTATGAGGTTAGGACACTTCTAACTGGCTTTATCGTAGAGTCGTTATAGAATATGGCTATTGTACTATCTCTATTGTAACTCTAATAATAATTGTGATTATACAATGTTCCCAATCATGATGTCTGTAACTTTCTGGGTCCAATAAGCAGACTCCTAATATACTTAGTTGATGTAACTCTTTAATTTCCTCTTCCTTTTGATTAGCCTTTATGTAGGCTTAAGCTATCCTCAAATCTGTGGCTCATGGCATTTAGTTATTACTTTAGCCTTTTATGGACGCTATGGAAAACCATGATATAATCTTCTAATGATTCAATCCTTTGTCTATGACCTGGACCTAATTCCTTCTTTTAACTTATACCGGAGTCTTCTATGGCTGATCATTAATTAAATAATTCCTTTCATTCCATTTCAGCTTTCTTCAATCGTAAGCAATTGCTTTTCCTAGTCTTTTTCCCCCCTTTTGCGTGCATACTTAGCTTATCTGAGTTCTCACGCATGCTGAAGTTTTTGTGCAACTCATATGGTCTCGAATATTACTTTTGATTTTACTCCCCGCTCATTAGCCATGGTAGGTGCAACTTTTTTTGGAGTGCATACAATTTTGTAGTCAGACTGTTGTTACACAACCATTTCCTTTTTAGGTCACTGTGCTTTGGTTGAAGCCTTCTTCCTTATTTCTTCAACTAGTCTTTCATTGTTGTACTTAGGGGGGATCCTCTAACTCTTGTAAGGCTGCGAGCTTATCACATTGTATGCCTGACAAATTTTTTGATGTTCTTCCTTGCATATAATTACCCGTAGTTACTTATCTCCACGCCCTTGTGCTTGAAGGGTTACTTCTGAACTAATATTTTGACTGTCTTCACAGTGAGTGACACTCTCTTTTATTTCTATAACACTCATACGGTACCTTTTTAACTTCCCCAAATCCTATTTGGATATATTTCAAGGATCATGATGTCATAACTACGAGGCTGGATTCCCTATATTGGGGTTCCCTATGTTTATCTTGCACGATCTGTTGATTTGCCTGTATCCTCTTATCTAGCCATAGTTAGGCTCTTCCTGAATCAACTACTAACTACTTGTTGGCCCATTCCCGTATCAATATTCTGCGTAATCTTTCTGGGGTCATTTCCTTTGTTTTAATTTACCTCTCGCACTAGCTCCTTATTAATCAATAACATCTCGGGCAGGAACCCTTACTTTCTCTCTTTGACGTCGTGTTTGCATAATGCTATGGTATCATAGCATATCTATAGGCTTTAAATAAGTGCAATCTCATCCCTTTTTCATTTTATTGCATTCTTTCTTTACCGTTCCATAATTACTAGAACTACTCAATTCTTCTTAATGCCACGTCACTCCACATTCCTCCTTTAGGGAAGTACTAATATTTAGCGCTACAACGATCTACCTATAGATGTTTTACCTCTTCATCATTGGTGTTTTCTCACATTGTCGATGAACCTTACTCGCCTTTCGATAATCCTTTTATACCAAAGACAACAAAATTCCTTACTCGTGATGGTGACACTTAGTGTAACTGGCACACATAGTCCCTTAAGCTTAATTTTGCTCCCATTGCTTGCTTTAGGGAAGCGTCTTCTTGAATGACCATTCTCTGAATTTCTCATGAATTTTCTTCCGATGTCCATTATATTATCGTCGGAATGAAATCTGAAACTCTCATGATGCCAAGTATTATCCAATCACTCAGTCCCTAATTCACATTTAGTTTATCTTGTTCACCAGCCCATACTGATTTCTATTATTCTGGGGCTAACTTTTCCTTTCGGCTGTTGCGTTGAAGTCACGAACTTATTTCTCGAAGTGAGGATATGACTTCATGTCCTATACTCTTTTGTTGTCTCAAGGCCTGTCACCTCTCGTCTTTTCCTTCACTTGACTATAGACTCTGTAATACTATTATGTTTTTGACCTACCATTGTCGTCCATGTATCACATCTTACTCTTAATGCTTCATTAGCTCTCTTCTTATATCTTGCTAACATTTCTGTCTATCACTTTATTCTGAAAACTTCAACAAGATATTCTTTTGCTTTTAGCTCCCCTTTGCTCCATCTGCTGGCTCGTTGGGTTGCCTAACATTATCTCTCTACAAGGGACAGGAGTCATACTAAGATAATATTTATCCTTTCCAGGGTTCCAATGCCTATCTTTGTAGCACTCATATCTAGTTGTAATATTTTAGAGTGCACCATCTAGGTGTCTCACAAGGAGATCCATTACCACGTTTGCACTATCCTTCGAAAATGTCAACTAAATCTGCCAATCTAACCCCTATTTTGGGTTACTCTAACCCTAGTCGGATCTTGATAACCCGCCCTTATCTTAAACTATATCTTTTAGCTCCCATAGGGCATAACTGAGATCAGTGTGGCTGATTGTACGTACATCTGTCACTGTTGAAGGTAACTCAAAAGGCTTATATCTCCCTTCCTGAATGGTAAATAATGATTATCTTTATTAACTAGGTACCTCGTACCCTTTTTCGCCTTGCTTCTTTTACTTGCTGAAACTTGTGTCTTCCTTCTGATTCTGTTATTCCTTTTTACTGTAAGAGTGGATAAGTATTCTTGCCTTAGGGATCCTTAGGAAGGAGCTTACACATCTTAGAATACACATGATCTGATAAATACCTCATATTTATCCATCATAAGCATGATGCAAAAATTAAGTTCCTCTGACTCAATTCTTCCACAGCTATATCTCTTACCAACCGTCTTTCTGGATGTAGGCATCGTTGTATTATGAATAAGATAGAGTTTAAGAAATTGAGTTCTTACAACTGAGCTCTACCACACGATCTAGAGTAAGAAGAAAGAGTGACAGTCCTAAATGCCCTTTTAGCTTCTTGCTTATAAGTGTGGTGCACGACACACTCATAAACAAGACTCTACTAAACACGGCTTGTAAACTCCCTGGGAATGAACTGCTCTGATACCACTTTTGTCACGGCCCAAACCTATAGGCCGCAATGAGCACCCGGTACCTTACTCAACTGAGTACCAACATAACATATCTTTCTTATTGTACTTTCGTTAGCAAATGGACCAAACGGGCCGTCATGGGCTAACCAGAATAAACATAGAGGAATACTCAATATAGGACGACCCAACCTGATATAAAACTTATACATATGATATACGGGCCTATAAGGCCAATATGATCATTTGTATACTCAAAACATAGGCCGGCAAGGCCATACAAGCATTCATATACATGACATATATCTACAAGACTCTAAGAGTACACACTTAACATAAAGGTCGGGACAAGGGCCCGCCATAACAAACAATACACATCTATTTATCGGGACCTGCGAGTATGAAACGCAGTGTCCCCAGGCAAAAGGGACGTCAGTACGAATAATGTACTGAGTATGTAAGGCACATAAATAAATACATAACAGACATGGAAGAAATATAGAGTAAATAACTCAACGTGTAAGTCTGGATAACTCTGTAAATCATGAATTAATTATAGTGTCATGCATATGCGTATGAAGGTCATGTCGTGCATAGGTACATGTTTCATAACATCATCAGGCCTCTGAAGGCATCACATCATATCATTGTCACACCTCTTTTTTCTACCATCGGAAGGGGGTATAGGGGAGTTTTTTCCAATTTAAGTGACAATCGAAATGAGATTATTTATTTTATTTGTCAGAGTCACCATTTGGGATAATTAATGGTGTCCCAAGTCACCGGTTAAAATCCCGAATTGAGGAGGACTGACTCTATTTTACAGTCCACGAAACACAAAAATTTGGGTAAGGAATTCTGTTAACCTGGGAGAAGGTGTTAGGCATTTTCGAGTTCCGTGGTTTTAGCACGGTCGCTCAACTATTATTATTGGCCTATTTATCTGATTTTAAAATATTTTTTGAAACCTATGTGCATTTATTCCTTTTAAACCGCTTTTAATAATCCAATGGTTATACAACTAATTATTTGATTACACATTGCGAATCATGTCACAGAAACTGTACCCACGATCCACAATATGTTTATTTTTATTAACAAGATTAAATTGTGGCCGGGTCACATAAATGTACCCCCGAATTTTAGAGATTAAGCATCATAACTACGTCACGGGAACCATACTCGTAGCCATGGTAATTTATTTAGTTTAACGTGCCTAAAGCAAACTACGAGAGTTCAAGACATTTTCTACACTAGTTAAGATATCGATGTGAGGGCCATAGACTAGGTGACTGGATGACATACCTCAATTTATTAAAGGAAAAGCATCCAACTAAATGAACTACAGATATTCATATTTAAAACTAATTGAACTAGGTATCACAACCACGCCATGGGAACCATACCCGTAGTTGTGATGATTTAGTTACGTAATTAAAGCAAACTACGAGATTCATATTGAAACATAGATTCAAGATAAAATGATAAAGTCTACGGGTTATGGATTTATTTGGGAAAGATAATTTATAATCATTTTTAAAGTACGATATTTCCTGGATTTCAAAAAGCAATACACTCAAAACAACGCCTCAATAGAAATTGTAGTACGAAATGAATGTGATAATAAACCCATTTAAACGAGTTCGACTAGAGTACATGGTCTAATGAATTGGCTGAATAGAAATCAAGGTGGCTTAACATGATACAAAACAATAACAACTATGAAATGGGCCAAAGGCTTGTGAGTCAGATGGACTTAAGTGGATGAAATCCAAAGTCCAAATGGCCCGTAGAAAATTGGATGGGCCTGTATGACTCCCTTGTGAGGTCCTTTTACAATATTTGGCTCAATTTGAGCATCAAAAGGCGTTATTACAAATTTGAAATTTTTGACAACACAAAAAAAAGCTTTGCAAATCACACTCCAAACTTTAATTACAGCTAAACATAACATTGAATTAAAATTGCTAACTATAGATTTAGAAACGTAGAGACTCAGCTTTTAATTTTAAGGGATTTGGACTTAGTCTACCTAAATCCAAACTTATTAAAAGAACATTTGATAGATTGACTAAGAAAACGTGTCAGGCACAATCATTCATTTACAACAAAAAAAGGGCTGGGTTCTGATGATTGCTCATGTATGGATTCAAGGATAATTTCAACTGAAACATCTATTTATTTACCATCAAATCTGATAGATTCAGCTAACAACCAAACTTAAACATAGCCAAATTCAACATCTAACAACTGAAATCACAACTTAACAGCTCAAAGATTCAGCATTACATGAAAGCCTATACACTAAATACATGTCCATATCCACTAATATGCAAAACAACACATTGACTGACAAAAAAGGAGGCACAAGTTAATCAGCTCATGAAACACCATTTACTGAAGAAAAACACTGATTAGTGCATCAGCCTCAACACACATACATCTTCAGATTCATTTTCAATCCAAGGATTCAAAAGGGGCACCTAGATTCAGCAAACAAAAGGCACATGTATTCGAAAATCAGCTAATGGTAGCTAGAAAGCAACAGGTTCAGTAGCAAAGAAAACAGCAATAACAATCCACACACAGCTTCTATATCAAACCATGCTTCAGCTTCAGAAACCAGCAAACCCAGAAGACAACAAATCATTAACAAATGAAATTAAACTAATTGTTAATCTATTATGAACTAAAAATAGTTTTAGGCATAAACTTGATATCAGGAGGGGTCATGGAAAGAGGAAGAAAAGTATACCGGCCAGTTTGCTAAAAATTCCGATGACCCGAAGAAAACCAAAAGCGAGTTGATTACAAATCCGGCGAATAGAGGCCTTGGCTAATTATGGAAATTGTAACATGATCATTGGCCGGAATTTCTTCAACGGCTAGTGCTTCATGTTACAATCCTCAACATACGCCAAGAGGACGATGAAGCAGAAGCTCTAAATATTTTGGGCCATCGATGGTTGCTCGCCCAGAATCCGGCCACCATGAACCCAGTTGGGACCATATCCAATCGACTCCTCACAGTAAGGATAGTCGATTCATGCATGCTCCAACGTCAAGAAGAGGCCAGATGAGGAAGGAATTAGAAAAGGAAAAAAAATGTTAGACTTTCTTTAATCTCAGATTTGAAATTCGGAGAGGTTGGTAATTTTTTGAGGAAGATAATGGTGGATTTGGAATGGGGGGACAATGGAGGTTGTGTGGGCAAGATTTGATGGAGTTTGGAGACCAACCGCCGCCGCTGACGATTTTCGGTGGGTGGCGGACGGCGATGAGGTATAAGGGTTAAAGGAGATGATGGACAGTGGTCCTAGGTTGTCTCTGAGGGTGTTCGGACATTTTTAAGAAAATGGAGTGAGGCTTTCATGGCCGTTGGATGAGAGAAGCTGAAGGACCAGGATTAATTTCAGTTGTTTGAACTCAATACGACGTAGTGTTGCCTTCATACTACGTCGTTTTAGGTGTCTCAGAGACTGAAGGATTTGAACCGTGTAAATGGGCTGGACCATGTAAATTAATCATTTGGGCTTGGGTTTGGGAAAAATCCGGGTGCAACTGGCCCAATTTCAACACTTAATATTAGCCCTCTTTTTATTTTAATCCTTTTTCTTTTGCTTTTCTTTTCTTTTTTTAATTAATAAAAATCCTAAATTAAACCCTAAATTAATCTAATCCTAAATTAAACCCTAAATTAATCTAAGTTATAAAATTAAATTAATTATCAAATTATAAAAATATATAAAGATTAATTGATCCTAAATTAAAAGAGAAAATTAATAATCCAAAATTAAAAGCTAAGAATGCGAAAATGAGCCATTTTTTGTGATTTTCATTTTTAGTAAAATAATTAATTAAATAATTAATCCTAAAAATATGGAAATAAAATCTAAATGCAATGCATGGTATCTTTTGGTATTTTTCATGATTTTAATAAAAGTAAACATGTAAAAAAATGTAAACAATTAACAAAAATTCCTACAAAAATCATATAAAATTGCAAGCAATTGGGAAAAATTCATTTCTTTAATTTGTAAGAGTATTTCACATAGGGCAAAAATCACGTGCTCACAATCATCTCGGCCACTGTGGGCAAAATCATCAACATATACCAGCTGATCAGGTAGTAGTGCGTATATAACGCCATAACCTTTTCCATATCCCATATATATATATATATATATATATATATATATATATATATATATATATATATATATATATATATATGTGTGTGTGTGTGTGTGTGTGTGTGTGTATACATACATATACGCGTATATAACGCCATCTGGTCATAGGTCAACGTGCATGTATAAATATATGAAATGCATATAAAATACGTTAATAAAATCTCTCGGTATGTCATAAGACCATTATGCCTCTGATTAATATTATGAAATAAACTTTACCAACTTACGTATATCTGAGACCCATGAAAAGATGATAGAATAATATAACACATGGGGAATCAAGAACATAAGCATCACTAGTATTTATATGAATAGAGTCATTTATGGAAGTTGTGCATTTGCTCTTTTTGTTCATGTCGTATAGATCATGCCAAAAAGAAAAAAGGGATAGCCTTAATATACCTGAACCGATTCTATTGACAGTCCCTTTAACACACGTTGATTACAATAACACAAAAACGACGGATCGTATTAGGGGAAAATCCATATGATATTCTTGAGAAAGATTGCACCGTACTCCCTTAGAATCGCAAAATCCCGTTGCTATTACACAGTATCATTTCGTATGAATTTCTTCACAATTTTAAGAAGTTCCATTACTATTTTAACATAATGTCCCATATGAACTCCAAAATCTCCTCCAAAAATGGATTTTTGATATCAGTTGAACACAATTGTAAAGATGACTAACATAGTCATACTTTCCACGTTTTTGAGGGCTAAGTGCATAGTCCATGTGTATGACACTTAAATGGCCACCTTTAATTCTAAGTTATGAGTCATTTTAATTTGAATATGGGCTGCCACCTCATGCCCTTAATCTTTATCCAATATAATTTCTTAATTAATTGGGTAATATCCCATTATCTAATAATTAACCAATCACCCACATAATTGAGAATCATTTCAAATTACTTAAAATACTGCTCACTTTTAACATACATTGTACACCTCACTATCATGGTCATGTAGTACCTTGTATGACACTAGTCCATAAATACTGGGTATTATATCTCGTACCGTATTTTATCCCAAATTGCCAAGCTTCGACGAAATTTATTTTTTCGATTTGCTTACCCTCTCACCTTCACGAATTTACTTATCCCTTGTTTGAAATAGCATAATACTTGTAACCTCAAAATAATCTCATTCCCGAGCTTGCGTCGATTAAATTTTTGATGAAACCTTAACGTCCGAAAATGCGGGATGTAACATCTCATTCCCGAGCTTTCATCAATTCACTTATATGGAATACTTTCATGTACAAAAATATGGGGTGTAACATCGAGAGTTCCAGTTATTCCATCAGTGGAGACAGTTCAATCTATTATTATGATTAGGCTGGAGGTTAGACTTGGTATGTTTGTTAATGAGTAGAAGAGGATTGACATAAGTGTTATTGATATATATCATGTCTTGAAAATTGAGGTGTTGATGTCTTATTTGAACTCGTTATCTATAAAATATGCCTAAATTTTGTATGAACTATACTTCTTGAGTTTTTGTACTCATTCGTAGATAGTATGACTTACCATTTATATTATTATGCTTTTACCTGATATTTTGGACTGCTAGTGAGTGTCAATGTCGACCTCTCGCGACTACTTCTTCAAGACTAAACTTGATACTTACTGGTTATCATGATTTGTACTCATACTATACTTCTGCACATTTTTGAGGTTAGTATTAGTGGTGTACACCCGACTGAGTAGGAGATCTAGAGGAAACTTTGTGGTGAGCTGTTTTACTTGACTGATCCACAATATATGAAGTCTCTTTGCCATACTTATCCATTTAGTCTATCTATTTCCATCAGACAGACAGTGTTATTTAGTTACATTCTAACTATCATTAGATGTCTGTGCTAGTTGTGACATCAGGTTTTGGACCATGTAGACAGCCTTGGTCATGTTTTATCATCTCTCATATATTTTTCATCTATGTTATAGGTTTGAGTTCTATTTCCTTATTATCTTTTGATTATGTTAGATATTTGGCTAATCTTCTTTAAATTATAATATATTAAGTATTGGCTTGTATAGCTAGGACTAGGCGCCATACGACCTTTAGCAGGATTTTGGGTCTTGATAGGTGGAGTCCATGGATTTGATTTCACTGCTTAAGAGGGCCAATGAAGAGGTGGTGGTAGACATATGAGCAGAGAAGACCAGCAGAGTCAATCCCTCTCACTTGGACTCACTTTTCTACTCTCTTCTTGGAAAGGTTCATTTCACTCACTAGGAGAGATGAGTTGCATAGAAAGGTTGAGCACATGCAGCAGGATAATATCTCGGTAATCAGTATGAGATGGGTTTGTGGAGTTGTCTTGTTATGCAACTTTCTCGATTTCCATCGAGACTAAAAAGGTGATGAGCTTCAAAGAGGGTCTTAATTTTGTAATTAATCTTAGTATGGCTAGGGAGACAGAGATCAGGACTAACTTTATATAGGCCGTGGAGATAGCACAAAGGATTAATCGTATACGTGGTCAGGGGAGCAGGGGAACGATGGATAAGAGGTCTTGTCATTTAGGAGGATTTAATGGTACCTCGTCTGGAGGAAAGAGTCATTTTGGTAGAGGGTATGCTAGTAGGCCAATTCACTCAACGCTTCAAGTTTCTCATGGTGCTCCAGTTAGTCATAGTTCTCACAGTATTTGTTCAAGGTAGGCATTCTATAGTGCACCTCCATCTTATAGTTCTTACAATGATTATTCTTGTCATCAAGGACCGACTCAGTCTCAACAGCCATGCTAGCAGAGAGGTTAATTTGAATATTTGAGATTTTAGACATCTTAGGAGAGAATGCCCTAGGCTTCAAGATGGTATGTCTCAACAGGATACTCAAGCTATAGTTCCTTCCCTAGTTGCCACATCGTTCACCTAGCCAGCTAGCTAGAGGTGGAGGTGAGCTATCTAGAGGTCTTTCTATATGAGGAGGATAGATCGGTGGAAGACATGCTCATTATTATGCTTTCCCTAGTAGACCTAAGGCAGAGGCATCAAATACGATCATTACAAGTATTGTTTAGCCTGTCATAGAAATGCTTAGATATTATTTGATTTGGGTTATATTTACTCGTATGTGTCATCTTATTTTGTATCATATTTGGGTATATCTCGTAATTCTTTAAATACTCCTATTTATGTATCTACGCCTATTGGAGATCCTATTATGGTGGATCAAGTTTATCGATCTTGTGTAGTTATTATTAATAGGTATGATATGATGATTGATCTTTTGTTGTTAGACTTAATGGATTTTAAGTTGGTTCTTGGCATAGATTGGTTATATTTGTGTCATGCTATTTTTGATTGTCATGCCAAGACTATGAATTTATCGATGCCAGATTTACCTAGATTATAGTGGAGAAGGTCACTTAACTATTTTACAAGTAAAGTGATTTTATTTTGAAGGCTCAACGTATGGTTAAGAAGTAATGTCTAGCATATTTGGTATTTATTCGGGATTCTAGTATGGAGCTTCCTCGTATGGATTCGGTACCGATTGTGAGAGAATTTTTGGAGGTTTTTCTTACGAATTTGCTGTGTATGTCACCGGATATAATATTGATTTTGGAATTGATTTGGTTCCATACACTCAGCCCATATCTATTCTACAATATCACATGGCTCTAGCTGAGTCGAAGGAATTAAAGAAGCAGCTGCAGGATTTGATTGAAAATGCATTTATTAGACCTAGTGTTTCTCCTTGGGGTACACTGGTATTTTTTACAAAAAAGAAGGATGGTACAATGAGAATGTGCATTGATTATAGATAGTTAACAATGTTACTATCAAGAACAAGTATCCATTACCTCGTATTAATAATTGGTTTGACCAGCTTCAAGGTTCTAAGGTTTTCTCTAAGATTGACTTGAGGTCAGGTTATCATCGGGTGAAGGTTAGAGCTTTAGATATCCCTAAGACGGCTTTTAGGAATTGTTATGGTCATATGAGTTCTTCGTGATGTCATTTCATTTGACTAATGCTCCAGCGTCGTTCATGGATTTGATGAAAGGTTGTTCAAGTCATATTTAGACTCTTTTGTGATCGTATTCATTGATGAAATATTGGTTTACTCTCACAGTAGGGAGGAACATGAGCATCATTTGAGGATTGTAATTCAGAACTTGAAGGAGAAGAAACTTTATGCTAAACTTTAGTTGCACTCTTGGATCACGTAGAGTTGTTGTTCTGGGCATATGTGTTATGTGTTACATCGGGTGGTTATACCTTGTGGGTGTATTCATGAGATGTGGAAGTTGCTTGAGGTCGATACAATGTGTTTATATGGGAATCGGGTTATTGGAAAATGATGGGATGGTGAAAATCTTGGTTCTAAGGCTTATCGGTGTGGGTGGCAAGAAAAATCTTCAGTTGAGATAGTGTTGTCGGGCCTATATGTATTGGGGTGACATGGGATTACCCGCGAGAATTCGGGTCGTTATATATTTGCTCAGTTGAATAAAAGAAAACTATACTTAACTGCTCTGTTGTCAGGTCGGTTGTTGTTGGTGGTGTTTCCTCTGTGCTACATGATGACGTCCAAATTCACTACTAAAAAGTAAATGGACATGGTCGCATGCAATATAATATACCCAACTATGAGTCGTGGTCAAATCCCATAAAGAACAATATGTAGTCGATAAGGCATGTAAGAGATTTATCGTTTATTATGCTAAGCCAAACACTAATAAAGGTTTTGAGAAATATTTATATCTAAATGCAAAAATATAAACTAACCTAGAAAGCAAGTAAAATGATCAATCGCTACAAGTATAGATACATGGGGAATTAAACTCGAGTAATGATCCAATGTATTTCACGAATTTACAAATATGAGCAAGTTTATGTTAATTTGCCTCAGATCACTACTCTTTATTAGCTTCTTCCGAAAACTAACAAGACTTCCTAATTGAATTATCCCTAAAATAATTAAGAGCATTAAGTGCACTGGTTTGACTACAAGTAGTTCAATCCTATCCCTAGGTAGAATCTATAAAATGAGAGTTAACGCCTCAAGTTATTGTTAATTAATCTTTTCCAACCCCAAGTTACCTTTTTCAAGATTATTTCGAAGTTAATGGGTGCGTCATAGGGTTAGCTAACCCCATTGGAAACATTAAAGAATAAGAATAATTAAAGAAATAATAACTCACTTCAATATTAATATTAATCATTCAATACAAAAGCACAAGGAGAGATTTAATCCAAACTTTAAATATGAATATTCCCATAAGCAAGATTCAAGTATAGAAAATATGCTACACACTTAAATATTCAATACAAAGCAAGAAAATAAAGAAATAGTAGAAATGGGTAAGAAAATCTCAACCAAAAGCTTCAAATCTTCAAGTCTCAAGTGTGTGTATAAGAACCCTAGCTCCAAATCTTGCTTTCTTAGTCAAGAGACTAAAAATTTAGCCAAAGATATGTTTCCAATAAGTTAGGTCGTGTATTTATGGGTTTAGGATAGAGAAAATGTGGATTAGCAATTATGTCTAGGTCTAAAGCCTGTTGACCTCACCTGCGGAAGAATCATCGAATGTGCGGCTCTGCAAATATGGAACTCTACTCGCAGATGCGAGTCTTGAGGAATATTAGCTACTACACACAAGCAGACATTTAGCCGCAGGTGCGAAAATTAAAGCGCATATGCTATCATAGTGAAAACTCAGCATTTTTGCATCTGAGGACTCCAACCGCAGAAGCGGATTTCCAATCGCAGGTGTGATACTATTGAAACTTTGGCAATTCCACAGATGCGGCTACCCTCTCGTAGATGCGTGACTGCAGAAGCGGACGAAATTCCGCAGATGCGAAATTACTGGTTGTATTTGCACTACCTTAACTCTTTTTTTGCTCAATTTCATTCCATTTGATCTCAACTCTCTTATGACTACTTTCACCTGAAAATCTAGCAATACACATAATAAATTACCTCATGTTATAATTAAAGGATATAAAAACTAAACTAAAGAGACTAAAATAAATGGTAAAATTACTGTCACGACCCAAAATCCACTAAGGGTCATGATGGCACTGGACATCGCTGTCAGGCAAGCCAACCATAAATACTTAATTAAATTTTCATTTTAATAATTTTGAAAACTATGATTTTCCTTCAATTTTACCAGTAAAAGATAATCGCTTCAAATCAAATATAAATGTTAAGAAGTTAATACAAGATACCCCATAATCATCCTAGAACCCGCTGTCACAAGTGCTTGAGCTTTTACTAGGGAATGAAATAAAATACAGTAACTGTCCGAAATACAAGGTGGACAAAAATGAAAACACCAAAAAGTACTTTGAAGGGGACTTTGCTGGATGCGGGTCGTCTCGATAAATGCAGCTCACCTAAGTCTCTGTATCAATCATGCCACTATGCCACTAAGCCACTAGCCACATATAAACTTATGCAACAAAAATACACAGCAAGTGTAGTATGAGTACGAAAATAACGTGTACCCAATGAGTATCCTGTCTAAACTCGAAGAAGTAGAGACAAGAGGTCGACTTCGACACTTACTAGTGGTCCAACGATAATATAGTAGAAATGTAAGGAGATCAAGGAATTTTATAAAACAACAATTATAATTCATAAAGCCAGATAGCAGGTAAACAACTTCCCAAATAATAATGGATTTCCAAAGATTTACTTTCATTATCTTTATCAATTTATCTCCGGCCAGGAAAGGCAAATATCAACATTTATAAATCTCAAGCAACAATACAAGCATGCACTTATCATGCCGAGGTCGTACGGCCCGATCCAACATAAATATAAAATGTGCACTGTCGAGGGTCGAACGGCGCGAACCATAGATGCATCTATTACCCCGCTCGCGAATCATCCATGCGACGTGGTCAACATAAAATAAACAATCACCCTGCTCGCGAATCTTATATGTGACGCAGGTACATATAGAATCACATATTCAAACAGTTAATCAAGACTTCATTAGGGAACAACTATCCAAGGAAAAATCCAAATTCTTCCTTTTTAACGATTTAAGAAAAATGAAGTTTAATCCTTTTAGAAATTCATTTACCAATTCGATAGAATTTAAGCAATTTAAATCGTCAATGGGATTACAAATATTTCCAAGTACAACATGCTTTTAGGTCCTAGACTACCCGGACAATAGCATAATAGTAGCTACGCACGGACCCTCGTCACCTCGTGCGTACATAGCCCCTACAAATAGGAGCACATAACCAATTAACTCACCTATGGGGATAATTCCCTCTTACAAGGTTAGAAAAGAGACTCACCTTGCTCCGAAGATCCATAACCGGCACTCCACGCTCGTCCGAAGACTCGAATCGATGCACAATGCTCCAAAACTAGCCAATAATTATGCAAATCTATTAATATACGCTCAACTACTCATTAAAATCCAATTTATAACAATTTCTAACCCCGATCGAAAAGTTGGCAAAAATGCCCTCGGGCCCACGTGCCCGGATTCCAAAAATTTTCGAAGATAAAGTTTACCCATAACCTCACAAACTCAAATATATACTTTACTCTTAATTTCCTGCCCCAAATCATGGTCAAATTCCAAGAATATCAATTTTCTAGGTTTCCCTCAAACCCCAAGTTTTCTACCAATTTCATGCTCAAATCCGTACATAATCAATGTATTTAACTCAAGATAGGTGGGGATAGCTTACCCTGTCGTTGATGATGAAAACACCCTCTTGAAACCCTCCAAGAATCGCCCAAGCCAAAAGAAAAATGAGAGAAAATGGCCAAATCCCGATTTTTAAAACACTTACTGCCCCCAGTCCTTTCGCACCTGCGGTCTATTGACCGATTCTGCGGTCTTCCCCCAAGCCTTCAACTTCCGCATCTTCGCTTCTCCTTCCACAGGTTCGGTCCCGCATCTGCGGCAAAATGACCGCAACTGCGGTCGCAGTCTAGTCGTCCATTTCCGCTTCTGCGGTGCGAAGGCCGCTTCTGCGGTTTCGCGGCCCTAGTTTCGCAGGTGCGGTTACACCAGCAACTTCAGCCTGCTCCAAAATTCTATTTTTGACCGTTAACCACCCGGAATCTACCCGAGGCCCCCGGGACCCCAACCAATCATACCAACCAGTCCCAAAACACATTACGGACTTGGTCGAGCCCTCAAACCATATCAAACAACGCTAAAACCACGAATCGACCTCCAATCTAAGCTTTATGAACTTTAGAATTTCAAACTTCTACTTTCGATGCCGAAACCCGTCAAATCACGTCCGATTGACCTCAAATTTTGCACACAAGTCGTATTCAACATTACGGACCTAATCCAACTTTTAGAATCAAAATACGACCCCGATATCAAAAAGTCAACTCTCGGTCAAACTTCCCAAAAACCTTCAAATTTCTATCTTTAGCCAAATGACTCCAAAATGACCTACGGACCTCCAAATTCACTTCTGATCACGCTCCTAACACCAGAATCACTATACGGAGCTATTCCCAGACTCGGAATCCCAAACAGACATTGATAACACTGAAATGCACTTCAACCCAAACTTATGAAATTCTTCCAAAAATGCTAACTTCCACAATATGTGCCAAAATGTTACCGGGTCTTCCAAAATCCGATCCGGACATATGCCCAAGTCCGAAATCATCATACGAACCTGCTGGAACCTTCAAATCCCGATTTCGAGGTCGTTTACTCAAAAACCCAATCTTAGTCAATTCTTTCAACTTAAAGCTTCCGAAATGAGAATTCTCTTTCCGAATCAACTCTGAATTCCCCGAAATTCAATTCCGACCATGCATACAAGTCCTAATACCTGAAGTGAAGCTGCTCATGGCCTCAAACTGTTGAACGACGCGCTAGAGCTCAAAATAACCGGTCGGATCGTTACAATTACCACTTATTAATACTCCCAACTTAAAGCTTTTGCTTGTCCTCAAGAAAATCAAAACCAAATATTCAATGAGGCTCTACCATTAAATCTCGAGTAGTATGGCTATCATTCCCAAATCAAAATTTTCAATTACGGACAACATTTATGGTTTGGTTGGTACTAATAATTAGTCTCAAGCACGTGAACTTCAACCAAATAAATCCCTCATTTAAAACTCAATCTCAAGAATATAATGGACTTTCAAAATAATTAACTGACAATAACCACGCCTCAAGAAGTGACTCAAAAGCACTAGTCTACTACATATGCTCAATTTATTCAATTCGAAAATTATCAATATCACAAATCCATCAAATCTCAATGTGCCCTCACAAGCAAGAGAGAATATCATACTCATAAATTATAATTCAAAAAATATATGGGATATAAAATGGAAAGAATTAATCCTCTCTCACAAAGATGTTCAAATGCACACAAATAGTACTATAGGCTTGCCTTCATGTATTTCTCCACTAATGCAGACACATTTGGTTCCAATCAATTAGGACTTAAAGTGTTGTAGTTTAGGCTTTTGGTTAAGGTAGGACATAATTTTTGTTAAAGAAAATCAAAACCTCCCTAAGCACTATAAATTTTCAAAAATCAAAGTACACTTCCTTCAATAACTTTTCCACCTTTTCTTCATTTTTTCATTTCATCACCTAATCTTCTATTTATTCACAATTCCTTATTTTTCTTTCTTTTTTCGTCTTTCTTATTTTTATTATTTTTAACCTTTCACCTTATAAGAAACTTCCACATCACAACTTTTTCAACCGTAACTCTCAAACTTAGGCTTTTAGCCCATGTTCACACTTTCAAAGCACTTAGGGAGGTGGGATGCAAAAAGATAGATCAATAAAGAACAAAAGGTTAAAGTATGTAACATGATTGTCAAAGAAAAGATTAAAGGCTCAAAAGAGGTTGACTAGAAAAAATATGGAAGGGTAAAAAATTTAAGGCAAAAGAACGACCCAAGGAAGGCCTAATATCATTTTCCAAACCAAGTTAGTCTAGAATTTCGACTTGAATCACATTCCGGGCAAGTTCAAGACTACAAATCATGCAAAAGACCTCACAACAAACCTAAAGAGACTACTTGGTGAACTTAAAAGACAATATTGAATCTAAAATTCATAACAAGAATCATTACTTCAATCTCTTTTCTTCTTCAAAAATCAAGAATTCCTATGTCGCGGTTTAAATCATGATGGTATCAAGCAAGCCACAAACTAGCCATAGGGCGAAAATTCACAACTCAAACCACTTATGATCCTAAATTAACTAAAACTACATCTAAACTACAAGACTAATTCCTTGAAGAAAGTCGTCATGCCATCCATCATAAGGAAAAGTCACCAGGTTTAACACAAAAATATTCCTCAAAAAAGAACCGCAGCTTATAGAAAACCCAAGGAGATTTATTGAAAAGTATATTAATACTAAAGAGATAAAAGTAATATAAACTACAAACTACCAAATAAAATAAAATAAAATAACACAAGCGACTAATACCAAAGGTATAAAAAATAACATAAACTAAAAACTACTAAAATAATAAAAATAAAATAAATAAAACCTACTACAAAAAATAAAAAAATAAAAGCGACTAATCGACAACTATATTAATCACAAAACAAGCCCGACAAGGGCACACAATATCCATACAAACTCATAAGCCCGGCAAGGGCATAAGTCAAGCATAAATATATAAATAAACTGTGACACCCTTCCCCCCCCCCCCAATTAAAATTATTGTAGTATTATCACTGCACAATATCAAAATAAAAGCATAATAGTTACAGGGGCTCCCTAAAATCGGACTCAGTCGGAGTCGGAGGTGGAAAGAAATTTGAGCTCCTCCTCCTCCTCCTCTTCCTCCTCATCATCATCATCAGAGTCATTCGAACCAGGCTTATCCATCATTTTGTTTAGGAGTGCTCTTTTTTCATGCTCCTTGAACTTTCTCTGTCGCTTTTCAATCTTCCCTTGCCAGCGGCTCATATTTTCCAGCCTATTGTTTATGGCCTCCATCTTGCCAGTTATTGCTTTCTTCTCTTTGACCACATTATCCAGGGATAGTGGGGCAACAGTGCCAGTAAATGTGTGAGGCCTAGATTGGCCAGTAGGAAGGCCAGCTATAAGTTGTCTAATGTGTGAATCTTCTCCATGTATCTGACTGGAGAGGTGACGTAGGGTATGAGGGCTGGACCCCAGTGCAGGTGCAGAGGATCCAGTGAGATCAGTGATGGTCTCAGAGAACTGCCCAAATGAAGAGAGTCAAATTCACAAAAGACAAACTTGGTTAACTACTCTAACTTAAACCTTCTAAAATGAGAATCATTCTCCCAAATCAATTCTGATTCACCCAAAAACCAAAACCAACGATAAACACAAGTCATAATACATCATAGAAGCTACTCATGATCTCGAACCACCAAAAAAAATACAAATGCTCAAAACAACATGTCGGGTCATTACAAAGACGTTCTACTGTTCCAGATTCAAGCTACATCGTGTTCATGGTAGCATAGGACTTAAATTCTATTTATGGAAATTTCAAACAGATATTGAACTTATTCTTCATATCGATTTTGTAAATCCAAATCATAGTGTCTTGTGACTTGTACTACCAGACCTAGGGGTAGTTGTATTGAATTTGGGCATAGTTTACATACATACATACATACATACATACATACATACATACATACATACATACATACATACATACATACATACATACATACATACATACATACATACATACATACATACATACATACATACATACATACATACTATTGATTTTCTCAATTTAGCATTACATCCTAGCGGATTGGGTTAGGTGCCTTCACAACTTGATGAGATTTTTGAATTGTGATGTTAGGCTGAGTATAAAGCAAGATCTCCAGTCATATAATGAGATCCTTCCAAAATTTAATTGAGTGCCCGCAAACTTCAAAAGAGTTATAATGTTTGTAGTATCAACTGATAGAACTTTATAGGATAAAAAGTTAGAACATTTGTATGATTAAGTGACTTTGCACGATAGTAAAACTCAATCTTAAGCTTACTAACATGGTTCTTACATTGTAGGAGAAAAAGAAGATATCCCAAGGAAAATGACTCTTTCATGACCTTAAATATATCGCAGCCGAACAACAAACCTAAACTCTTCAACATTAACTTGCCTCCTGTCAAGGCCCTAAAACCGACCCGATTGTGATGGCACCTATCGTGAAACTATGTCAGCCGACACAAATTCCCAAATCAACCATTTTTTCTATAAAAGTCATTTTAAGCCATTAATTTAACAAGAAATCTCATAATAAAGGTCTAAATAACCAGTGCGGAAACATAACACAAGCCCGACATCGGGGTGTCACAAGTCACGAACATCTACAAAGGTCGGAATACAACGAAGAGTCTGAAAATATACTAAAAACAGTCTAAGGGATATAAGAGGGAGAAGAGCAGGGCTGTGAACGTCGGGAAGCTACATTGCTAACTCCGATAACTCTGCCACTAAGCAATCAACACCCGCTACCGGGTTCAAAAATACATGAATCTGCACACAAGGTACAGGGAGTAATGTGAGTACACCAACTCAGTAAGTAATAAAAGTAAATGAAAGCTCAGCAGTAAGAAAATACGTAAACCACGTCATAATGCTACAATAAAATACAGTACGTTTCCAAAACGGTACAAAAATCCTCTTTTTCGTAAATCAAACTCAGTTTCAGTAAAAGAGAACCTTTTTCTTTTTAAAACATCTTCTAATAATTTCAAATGAGTGATAAAACAGTGAGTAAAAATGATAGAAACGTAAACAACCCCTCGGGCAAATCATGTATCATAAACCGCCCCTCGGGCATAATATCAATAGAACCAGCCCCTCGGGCTACCTCACAGTCCCTCGTAATCAGCCCCTCGGGCATAACATAAATCAAGAACAGCCTTTCGGGCAACAACATAAAACAACAACAGCCCCTCGAGAAATAACATGAAACAACAATAGCCCATCGGGCTACATCTGTCACGACCCTAAACCGGCCCGGTCGTGATGGCTCTTCTCGTGAAGATAAGGCCAGCCGACACAACACCCATATTAACCCCTTAATCATTAAGAGTTATTTTTAATCCTTTAATTAAACAATATCTCGTAACATGAGTCTGAATGAACAGTGCAGAAATAACATACAAGCCCGACATCGGGGTGTCAATAGTCGTGAGCATCTACCAAGGTCCGAATACAACAACAATAGTCAAAAGTGTAATAAGTACAGTAATGAAAATAAGAGGAAGGAAGCAGTGCTGCGAAATTCGTGCATCCACCTTGCTAACTCCGATGACTCCGCATCTAAGCAATCAACACCCGCTACCGGGTTCCGAAATACCTGAATCTGCACACGAGGTGCAGGGAGTAATGTGAGTACTCTAACCCAGTAAGTAATAAGAGTAAATAAATACTAGGCAGTATGAAACAATGAATCCACATTTATGATAAACTCAATAAGCACAACGGGCTTTCAAATTAGAATACAAGTCGATCGTCTCATTTAAATTCCAGCCTTTTGGTAAAAATCATTTGAAAATGCTTTCCGACGGTTTCAGTAAGGGTTCAATACCATTTATAATAGAAGTGATGAAAACCATAATCGGCCCCTCGGGCAAAACATAGTTCATAAACAATCCCTCGGGCAAAACAGGAATCATAAACACCTCATAACATGAAAATCTCAGTGGAAATAACAAAGCCAAATCAGTGATTAAATTCTGAACATCTCATAAACCCCAGCTTAAATGAAAGTCGTTTAAAAACATTCGTTCAACATTTTTGACGGAGGCTCAGTACAAAGGTGAGTGAAAGCAGTAAATAAATCAACATATTCGGTAGAAACTCACTTTAAAGAGGAGTGAAAATCAATAAGTTCATAAACAGGCCCTTCAGGCAAAGCATCACTCATGTACATGTTTATATCTATCGCCCCGCGGCAAGCCTCTTAGCCATTCGTGACCCAACTCTTACCAATCAGTGCTCACACTCAGCACTCACACTCAATAGGTACCATATAGTAACCGCTGCGACGCGCAGCCCGATCCATATCGCTGCGGAGTGCAGCCCGATCCATATATCTCGTCGACGGCACACACTGGGGGTGTGCAGACTCCGAAGGGGCTCCTACAGCCCAAGCGCTATATCGCTGCGGCGTGCAGCCCGATCCAACATATTGTTGCGGTATGCAAGCCCGATCCATATAAGTATCGCTGCGGCGTCCAGCCCGATCCATATATATATATTGTTGCGGTGTGCAGCCCGATCCATAAATATATAATCCTTACAACTAGGCTCTCGGCCTCTCTCAGTCATTAACCTCACCATCAGATTCTCAGTCTACCTCAGTCATCAATCTCACGATCACTCTGACTATCAGTAAAATAGGGAACTCAGCCCAAAACAGTTTCCACATTTTTAAGAATATAGTGGTAAAGCCAGATTTGAGTAACAAATAGGTAAAACATGACTGAGGATATGCTTTCAAACAAATAGAGTGAGGAAAGACAATAAAAATGCCCCTGAGGATCTTAACAAGTCGGCACAAGGCCCCAAACATGGCATACAACCCAAAATATAATAACATCAAACAATTAACTATCAATTACGCATTAAAATAATCGTTCGGGATGAACTAAGTCACAATCCCCAGCGATGCTCTACCCCAAGCTCGTCATCTAGCGTAAGTCACCTCAACATAGCACAACGATGTGTAATTCGGGGTTTCAAACCCTCAGGACAGTATTTACAATCATTACTTACCTCTATCCAGCCCGAAATCTAGCCCGCAATGCCTTTGCCTCTCGAATCGGCCTCCGGATGCTCCAAATCTAGCCGAAATCAGTACAAAACCATCAAAATGCGCTAACGGAACAATGCCCACTCGAAAATAATCAAATTACCACAAAATTCCCGAAATTGGTCAAACCCGACCCCCAGGCCCACATCTCGGAATTTGACAAAATTCACAAAACTAAAATCCTTATACTCTCACGAGTCTAACCATACGAATATTTTCCAATTCCGATACCATTTGGTCCTTCAAATCATCATTTTACATTTTGAAAGATTTTACAATTTCTTCCCAAATTCCATCCCAAATCACGAATTAAATGATAAATTCAATGATAGATTCATGTATTCTAGCCAAATCTGAGTTAGAATCACTTACCCCGATGAATTTCTTGAAAACCCTTCGAAAAATTGCCAAAATCCGAGCTCTCTAGGTCAAAATATCAAATAAAACCCAAAACCTCGTATTTATAGAGTACCCCACAGATTTCCACCTCCGCGTACCGCACAAAATCGACTGCGGTCCGCACAAAACCAGTGCGGTCCACACAAAAACGACCGTGACCGAACAGGTTTTCCTCTGTAGTGACAGACTTTAGTATTTTGGTCATAACATTCGCTACAAATGTCCAAATTGCGATATTTTTACCTTTCTAGAAACTAGACACGAAGGGATACAACTTTCGTTTTTGAATCATCTCAAATTTCCCTGTAGATCAAAAGATATGAGCTTCCGAAGTAGGACCAGCGAAACGTTCCCCACCGCGGTCGCACAGCATTTTGTGCGGTCCGCACAACACCTACCGCGGCCGCACTTCATTTTGTGCGGTCCGCACAGCACATACCGCGACCATACTTCTTTTTGTACGGACCGCGCAGGTGGGTTCCGAGGCCTGCAACCCTTCTAGACCTGCTACAGCTATGATTTTCGGCCTAAAACATCCCGGAACCTACCCGGAACTTCAAACCAATTATACCAACACATCCCATGACATCGTTCAAACTTGTTCAAAACTTAGGAATGCTCACAACAATATCAAATCACCAATTTAACATAGGATTCAAGCCTAAGAACTCCAAGAACTCTTAAATTATGCTTTCGATCAAAAGTCTATCAAATCTCATTCGAATGACCTGAAATTTTGCACACGCATCCCAAATGACACAACGAAGCTACTGTCACTCTCGGAATTCCATTCCGACCTCTATATCAAAATCTCGCCTATCATCCAGAAAACTCCGAAATCTCAATTTCGCCAATTCAAGCCTAAGCCTTCCACGGACTTCCAAAATGCATTCCGATCATGCTCCTAGGTCCCAAATCACCCAACAGAGCTAACCAAATCATAAAAATTCCAATCCGAGATCAAATACAAACAAGTCAAATCTTGGTCAAACCTTTCAAATTTTAAGTTTCAAATTGAGGACTGTTCTTCCAAATTTCATGCTGATTACCCTTAAAACCAAAACCAACGATTTACATAAGTCATAATACACCACACGGGGCAAGTCATGCCCGTGAACTAGCTAGCAAAGTGCAAAAGCTTAAAACGACCGGTCGGGTCGTTATAACATCACATCACTCATACTAGGTACCCGCGCTCACTAGGGGTGTTCAGACTCCGGAGGGCTCCTACAGCCCAAGCGCTATAACAAGTCATCTCGTGGCATAATCAAACTGGCCCTCGGCCTCATAACAAGCCACCTCGTGGCATAACAAGTCAAGCCCTTTGCATCATAATCATGAATCAGTAACAACATGCTGCGGCGCGCAGCTCGATCCCATCATATCCTCACAACTCAGGCCCTCGGCCTTACTCAGTCAGAAATCTCTCAAGCTACTCGGGCAACAGTAAAACATGATGCTCAGCACAAAAATATCATTTAAAATATTAAAACGGAGTAAATATGGCTGAATTATAAAAACAGTAAAGTATAGCATGACTAAGTACAAATATTAAGTCAAAACAGTGAGGAATAGTAGTAAAAATCCCGTAAGGGTCCAAAATAGTTGGCACGAGGCCCAAATATAGCATTCAATCCAAAACATAGTAATACTTTCCAAAACATAATGATATCAAACAGTTTTCAATCAAATACGCGACTTAAAGGTTGTACGGGATGGACTAAGTCATAATCCCCAATGGTGCATGACCACGCGCTCATCATCTAGCGTGTGCGTCACCTCATAGTAGCACAAAGATGTGAAATCCGGGGTTTCATACCCTCAAGACAACATTTACAATCATTACTTACATCAATCTGATCCAAACTCTAGCCCGTGATGCCTTTGCCTCTCGAATGGGTCTTCAAATGCTCTGAATCTAACCAAAATCAGTTCCAAATCATCAAAATATGCTAAGGGAACAAAGTCCACTCGAAAATAACCAATTTATATCAAAAATCCTGAATTTAGCCAAACCCGACCCCTGGGCCCACATCTCGGATTTCGATAAAAATCACAAAACTAAAATCCTTACACTCTCACGAGTTCATACATATCAAATACATCAAAATCCGACCACAAACGACCCCTCAAATGCTCAAATCAAAGTCTCCAAATTTCAAGCCCTAACTCCCTAATTTTAAGCTTTAAATCCCATAAAATTTCATGTCTAATTAGGTAGAAATCACAATAGAATCGAGTATTGAGTTCAAAAATCTTGCCTCCAAGTGTTTCCCTTTCAATCCCTCTCAAAAGCTCCAAATCCGTCCAACAATGGTGAGAAATGGCCTAAAATTCGCGAAGATGGCTATTTAAACATTCTGTCTAAGTAAATTTCATTAATCGCAATCGCGGGAAGACCATCGCGATCGCGAAGCACAAACTGTGCTGACTCAGAATTAACCCTACACGAATGCGACTCTCTCCACGCGAACGCGATACACAGCTCCCCTACTCCTACGCGATCGTGGACTAGTGGTCGCGTTCGCGATGAACAAACGCCTGATCTAACCTTGGTCCTCCTAACCTTACACGAACGCGACTTAACCCACGTGTTTGCGATGCTTTACCTGAACAACTCTCGCGATCGCAGCCCCAGATACACGAATGCGAAGAATAACCTGGCCTGCCTCTACAACTGCTCTACGCGATCGCGACCTCCTCACGCGATCGCGAAGAAGAAACATATGCAACAGAACTAAAGGAAAATCTACAACTTTCAAAACAAGAATTTGATCCGTTTAACCACCCGAAACTCACTCGAGGCCCTCGGGACCTCAACCAAACATGCCAACACATCCCATAACATCATTCAAACTTGTTCCAACCCACGAAACGCTCAAAACAACATCAAATCATCTAATCACCCTCAGATTCAAGCCTAAGAATTTCAAAACTTCCGAATTTCGAATTCGATCAAAAGGTCTATCAAACCTTGTCCGAATGACCTGAAATTTTGCGCACACGTCACAAATGACGCAATAGACCTGCTCAAATTTTCGAAATTTCATTCCGACCCCAATATCAAAATTTCCACTGCCAACCGGAAAATGCCAAATTTCTAATTTCGCCAATTCAAGCCTAAATCTACCACAGACCTCCAAAATACATTTCGGACGCGCTCCCAAGTCCAAAATCACCTAATGGATCTAACCAAATCATAAAAATCCAAATCCGAGATCGAATACTAAAAAGTCAAAACTTGGTCAAACCTTTCAAATTTTAAGCTTCAAACTGAGAACTGTTTTTCCAAATCCATTCCGATTATCTTGAAAACCAAAACCGACGATTTACATAAGTCATAATACATCATACGGGGCTAGTCATGCCCGAGAACTGGCGAGCAAAGTGCAAATGCTCAAAATCACCAGTCGGGTCATTACACCTCCGATCCTCCAATTACATATTGTCCAATTTTTCTTTTTGGATTGTCCATCAAAATACAATATTGTCCATATTATTGTCAAAGAATATGTTTTTAAATAAATTTTGAATACCATCAAAGGTTTTTTGAAATCCACTTTTAAGTGACTTGACGCGCAAAGTCAATTGAAGGAGTTCACGTACGAACCTCAAGATTGAGTTACACATGCGGTAGTATATTAAAGACTTCCAACTAAATTGATAAAGATTTTGCTCTATTCCCTCATTGCCTTAAGGTTTTAGAGCCCGATTCGTATTAGTAGTCACTTTCAATGGGTTAGTCAAAACTATAATTTAAAAATTATTACAAATATAACCAATTCCGGATATGAACAGTAGAGACTCGCTTCTTCTTCGGGATACAAATAAATAAGTAAAAGGGCAGCCTAGTACACTAGGTTCCCGCTACGTGTGAGGTCCGAAAAAAGGCCATATCACAAAGGGTCTATTGTACGCAGCGTTATCCAGCATTTTTGCAAGAGGCTGTTTTCACGGCTCGAATCCGTGACTTCCTGGTCACATGATAACAACTTTACCAATTACGCCAAAGCTTCCCTTCCGGATACAAATATTGGACTAAATTTCAGACCACTAACCGCTAGTGTAGTGGTGAAGTTTGGCTACAGAAATACGAACTTCAGACAAATGATGTGTAGTTTATTTGTGGTGAATAGAAAGAATTTTTTGTTAAGAGCAACCACATTAACACTCAGATACACCAAATCAACCACCACAAAGTCATACATCATAATTTCAGCCAAGAACTTGAAACTTTCTTTCTGCTTTAAATATCTATTTATTTTATATCACCTCACTATTCATATCATACTATCTTTATTTTGAGGTAGCTATGAAAAGCATTTCCACTCTCTTTGCTTCTTCTCCTATCTCCTACCCTTCTTGGCTTCACGTTATGTAGACAAGTACCAATATAATTCTTATTTTTCAGTGATTCTTTGCTTATGGTGCTTAATTTCCATTTCTATTTCTCTTATTGTCTACTTCCTTTTAGGGATTGTGCGGGTTTATATAGTATATTTTGGCGAACGTTGAGGAAAAATAAAAAGGGAGTAGATATTTACGGAGAGATAGGTCCGTGGCTATGAGTGGACTTTTTAAAATATAAAAAATAAAGTAAAGAGTGACTATATATATTTGTATTAATTTTTATTTTTGATTATTCAAACCTCTTATAACAGCATCGTTTGTTTTCGATATTTTCTGACTTTTATAGTGAATGGTTGTTATACATCTTTAACAGCATTTGACGTTTAAATATTTTTTTGGCTGTTATAAGTAAGAATTATCTAAAAATTAATTTTCTTTTAATTTTACATATAAAAATAAGAAAACAATCTTAAATTTAAATATTCAAAAGATCGATATGCATATTTCACTAAATAAATATTAAAGAAAACTAATACATTACTAAAAATTTCATAATTAAATGTATAACGATTTATGGGTCGTTTGGTACAATGGTGGGATATCTCATGGGGTGGGATATCCCATAGGATTAGTTATCTCACCTTCTATATGGGATAACTAATCCCATCATTTTAGTATAATAGTTATCCGGGATTAGCTAATACCCGAAACCAAACATGGAAGAAAGTTAATACCAAATTTTATACCGGGATTATTATCCTTATTTCATATACCAAATGATCCCTAAGACACACGTTTTAAAGCTACTAAAGGTTGAATTCTTTCAAGATTGATGGAAAACGCAGTAATTATAGCTTGTTCCATAGATTTTAGTCTCTTACTAGCAATATAATACTTGAATTGGCGAATATTTATGTCCAAACTTTCAGCAAAAGGATAGGTTTCCCTTGAAGGAAATCTAATAGCTTAACAGTTGAATCATTTATCACAATCCAAACGGTAGTAGGTTGAGGCCAAAATCTTTAAACTTATTATTGGTAATTTTGATGATTCTATATGGCCGTTATAGAGGGGTAATTTTAGATGGATATTGCTTTTATAGGCAAAATGATATTATAGAGAGGTAAAATATAACATAAACAATCGGTTTTAAAAATTATGGCTCTTATAATAAATGACTGTTATATAAGGATGTTATTATAGAGAGGACGGATTGTATATTCAACACTAGCCCCAGAAGTAACTATTTGTATAGCATGTAATGTCTATACTACAAATAAGGCATATTATATTCGACCACCTGTACTTGACACTTTTTATTTTACTAGTTTTAGTGTACGTGTGTTGCACGTGTGTATCACGTCAATCCATAAAGATTACGTAAATATTATTAAATATTATTTTGAGCTATAAAATAAATAAATATATAAATAAGGGTAAGTTTTTTACAATGTTAAAGTTAATCGATTTAGCAATCTTAATAAAAGAATAACTTTCGGCCCACCTACCTCAGACATCTTATTTACGTTTTACCTCCAATTCACCAAGTTAAGTGATTATCTTTTGTTTTGTGCGATTAATTATAAAGAAAGTAATAATAAGATTATAATAATAATAATTTATTCATCTTTTATATTTTGCTAGAATTAACATTGAAAAAATCTTTATATTTGGTTAGAATTAAGAAGAATATTGAGAAAATTGTACATTATTTTAGTTATATAAATATAGATGACCAAATTAAGAGTATCTTACCTTGTTTCCAGTGAGTTGTATATTTATGTTTCTTATTTATTCCATTTATTTTCTTTATTATTTTCACAAAACTAAACTTTTAGAATTATTCATAGTAGTATAAATTGTTATGGTCAGTTAAGAGTTACAGATAGTCAAATTATGGTCAGTTAAGAGTTATATGTTTACCGTCAGAAAATATTAAAGTTAAGAGTTATATGTTTAATTCTTTAATGATAGACTGCAATAGGTTGTATATATAGTTTTTCATTATTTTTTTTATCTTTTTCTCCCATATTGTTTAAAATATTATCTCTTACAATTATTCATAGCACGATATAATTTTTTACCGTCAGAAAATATTAAACTTATAGGTAATCAAAATATGGACTACACTTTAAATATTTAACGATAAAAGTATGTTTTTTGAGAAAATAATTATATAATTTTACATATATACAATAATCTAAATATTTAAATATTAGAAAAGAAGTGTACATCCAATTGAAAAGAAGTGTACATACAATAATTTAAATATTAAATGTATGTTCGTAATTTGTTTTTTTGTTTTTTGGGTCAAATTAAAATTTATATTTAACCAATGGAAATATTATATCTACTAGCCCATGGGCCTCTAGAGCTAGATCCTTTACAGTCTTTCTATTCGCATAACTACAATTATGTACTTTTCATTATCTCTTCGTGATTTATACATTGTTTCCGCTAGGATATCTATTTAACTGTTCTAACATTGACTTCCATTTGCTCATGTTCTGGCCTTTGATATGCAGCTGCAAGGCTATTTCTCGAACTCTTTCTGCATATGTAATACACTGGTTCTGAAATCTTCTTTTATTCCTCTCCATCCATGTGTAATAAACTGTTGCTGCAAATAGAAATGTGAGAACTTGAGCTCGTGATCTGCTATTGTTTATTCTCTTGATCAGTCATTTTAATTCTTGTTCCCAGCTTCCAACATTGTGCTTTTCTTTCAACCAGCCTACTAATGCAGCCCATATTGATCTAGCATAAGTACATTCAAAGAAAAGGTGATCCAGCGTCTCTTCTTTCTGGCTAATGCATAACACACATTCCTTCGGCACATCAATCTTTCATTTTGCCAGTCTATCCACTATTGCTAACCTTTGGTTGAGAGATAGCCACAGAATAAATAGATGCCTTGGTATAGTAACATCTCCCAGCACAAGATTCTTCCTTGTAACTTTCTGAAATTGAGACCTTGCTGCTATATACATTGTCTTGATGCTAAACTTCCCTTGCTTGGTCTACATAAATAAAAGAATAAGTGAATAGTTTAATTTATATAAGGTAAAGATTTAATTAATTTTAATATCCTACGTATTAGGACTTCTTATATAGCACTTCAAAGTTTTAGTTGATTTAAAACTCCTAAATATTAGGAGAAAATTTAAATGTTGATTTTGTCGAGTGTAAACTCTATTTTAGAGGGTAAAAAAAAGCGGACAACATTTTGCTAAGATTAGGGTACGAGCTTTTGATAAGTACATAAGTTTAAAAAATCACATAGATATTACTCCTTTTGGTCTACTTTAATTGATTTTTTTATTGTTTGATATTAAAAAATTTACCTTTGAACAGTAATTAACAATAAACTTGACCATATTAATATTAAGACCATATTAATCTTAATTTGTTCAAATACAACAAATACTACAAAGGCAATTTTCAAAAAAAAATTAATTCCTTCTTGATACCTGAAAAAATTATATATTATGGACAACTAAAAAGGCCAAAAAATTAATTAAATTGGACCGGAGGGAGTATCAAATAATGTGTTTGAGTTATAAAAGTTTAAAAAAATTATAAGTTCCTAAAAATAATGAATGTTGACCCTATCCAGCTATAGCTCAATAAAGGAAGTAATCATATCCCATTAAATTCTGCAAATGCCTTATTGTGATTTTGAGGACTTTATGAGAATCTTTAAGAAAATTGTATTGAAAATAAATAATATAAATATATTTTTCAAACTATTATTTAATGATTTGATGAATAATATATATCAAGAAATTTAATCTTTGATCTTTAGAATTTTGGAAATGAGAAGTTTAGCTTATAGTTCTTAAATATTAATTTGATACATGACAATACAAAATCTAAAATTGACTAACGTTTAGTTAACAATTTACAACAAATAATTAATATATATAAAAAAAATGTACCGGTCATTTGCTAGAATAAATGCAAACAAAGAAAAAGTTAATTTATGACAACTCAAATAGAATACGACTTTTCTTTTACTATTTCATATTTACTTCAAATTTGCATTTTATCAATTTGACCCTCATACTATATTATATTGATTTTTTTATTTCTTTCACTGTCAGTGCTCTTTCTATAAAAATAAATTTATGTACCCTAATAAAGAGTTTGTAAACTTGAAAATGTATTTTTATTTTATGATAAATTTGAAAAAGAATTTAATAGGATTCTTTAGCTAGTTAGTTATATAATTTAGATATTTAATTATTTATTCTCAATATAAATGAAAATAATTCATAGTATAAGTATATACTATGAATTCTCTTTTCCAAAGGATTAAAAAACTAATATGAACATATTTTACTTTTGAATTTTTATATGTAGAATAATTAGTGTTGTTGACTCAGGTCAACTATTTTTATGAACTCTCTTTCTCCTTACCTCTTTTATATTTTTAAATTTTGTTATTTATTTTAATTATTGAATTTTATATTTAAATATTATATAAAAATATTTTTTGGGTTAAAAAGTAGCACAAATTTGATATGCAAGTGTATTATGGTTCATATATATAGAGAGAGAGAGACACACACACATGCAAAGAATTACAGTAATGTTATATTATCCAAATAAATAAATAATTTATATTAGATAATTAAAATATTAAATGATTTTAAAGTCCTATATTAAGACTTCTTACATAGTTAATTAATGAATGATTTGATAAATAATATTACAATGAATTTCAAAAAGGGATAACTCTCTAAAGTATTAACCATTATATTACGTCTAAAATTAATAGATTACAATTATGTTACATCTTCTCTAAATAAATAAATAATTTATATTAGATAATTAAAATACTAATTTATTTAAAATTCATGTTTAAAATTTCTTACATGATTCAAAGGATAACAAATTTTTAGTTAATTTTGAAAATGGGATAAATTTTTAAAGTGTTAGCCACTGTTCTACGCATAAACTTTGTACCACTATCCATCATAATAGTGTGCTTGGTAATATATTTGTTGTTATACGCACTTTTACAACTTCTGCAAAATCTAAATATGGAAAAATAATATTATTCATTTAAAGTTCTAAATATTAGGATTTCTTACCTAGTTCAAAAAAGAAAAAATTTAATAACTAAAATTTTATTTGATTTAGAAGTCCTAAATATAGGAAAACAACTAAAATCACAATTTTATCCAATATGAAATTAGTTTTTAAAGGGTAAAAAAGCAAACAATATTTCGCTAAGGGGTTTCTTGCTTTTAATATAGTATATATATGAATAGATTGATCAAAAAACTTAATATTAGCCATCTTAAGTATGAAATTTGACTGTAGCGTAGAAGGAATTACAATGGTGTTTGGATTTTTTCTTGTCAAACGTGAGAAATTCTCTTTTAAGTTTTAACCCAAAATCTCAAAAAGCATAATTTTTTATTACTAAATGAAAATTAAATTGGATGTAAAGTAGGAACAGGAAAGAAGGTAGCCTCAAAAAATTTAGAATCTTCTGACTAAGAAAGAAAACCTGCAAATTAGTCACAGAAATCTATATTGAACTACATTATGTTTTAAATGTGTAACATTTTTTAATCCAAAATCAGCATATTCTTTTACTCCTAAAAAAGTTAAATTGGATGGTCAATAAGGAAAGAAAAAGACATTAATTAAAAATAATTCTTCCAAAACTCATATAAAAGCATTTAAAACAAAAGCAAAAACAAACTAAAACAAGAAAAAACTCCAAAGATAACAACAATATTCTATAGAACGATCGGAAAAAGTATAAAGAACTCACCTACTAAGGAGCAATCACATATCATTGGCAAAGTACTACAAATTAGCAAGTCTTTTTATACTATCAAGTCAAATAATATGGAAGGAATAAAAATTATATTACATAATTCAAATAAGGAAAGCATTTATGTAAAGAAAATCATAGTTGATTTTGAATTCCTAAAATATTTAGATTTTCTACATAGTTTAAATAAGGAAAGAATTAATAATTAATAATTTAATTGATTTTAAACTAATAATTAAATTACTAATTTATCCACTGTGGAATCTATTTTTAATGGGTAAAATAGGCGAACGACATTTCGCTAAGGGCCTTCGTGCTTTTAATATAAACTAGTCTTAGGGTACGCGTAATGTGCGTGTACCTAATACCTTTAAATGTAAATTTATTAATTTCGCAGAAATAAATATTATTAGAATTTATTTTAGTTATAAAATAAATATTAAAAGAAAAGTTAAAGATAAAAGAATCAAGAAAGTAGGGATCAGGAGTTTCTTGTTCATGGAGTCCCTAAAAATTATTTTTTTCTTAACTCTTCAAGATACTACGGATATAATGTATAAGAACATTAATGTAAAATTTATTTTTAAAGAAGGAAAAAGTTAATTAATAATAGTACAGATAGATAGATAAATAATAATAATTATACTAATATAATTTTTAAATATGTGTTGCATGTTTATCTCAAATAAATGAATACAAATTTTAATATTATTTAAAAATATATTTGAGTTATACAATAGTATTTTAAGAAAAAATTAAGTTCCTGAAAATCATAAATACTAATTTTAATTAGTTAATGCAATAAATGAAGCAATTGTATCCTACAGAGTTTCTCTCATATCTTATTGAATACCACCATATTATAGAATTTTACTAAAAAGGCATGAATACTCGAAAAACACATGTCTATATTATATGATAGAATTATTACTCAATAATTATCGATAGTTAATTAGTTAATGCTGAAATATCTTATTAACATTGATAAATTATCTCCAATGGAGATTAAAATTGTGAGATAATTTTTTGTATATGACCGGCCATTTTTGTTTAATGGAATCAACCATTTATTTTTCATTATATAGTTTTCTTTCACCTGCACCTTATAATTGTGTAAAAACGGGAGATTATACACATACAATTTACAAAATAATAAAGTCCTATGTAAAAGACAATTAAAAATTTGGAACCATAAAGAAGAAAAGGAACGTGTCCGACCTTGAACAAATTAAACTAACTCCATGTCTGCTACATCATGAGGAAAAATTACCTATTGACAACATAATACGCTTCGACATATTTTTTAAATCTCTTGCCAATAATTCTTCATCGAGATGATCACCTTCCCTGCCAGAAAAGAGGCCTTTAGACTCAAGGAACTCAACAACTTCATATATAAAAAAATTATCTAAAGGAGCATACTCTGAAGAAATCGATTTTAAAATTAAAGCACAAACATGTTTGAAGTAATAATTGTACATCTACCTTCCATCTATTGGCTCTTCAAAAAAGAATCTATACATAAGTACCTTCATATCTCAAATACTATGGATGGATAATTTTTGAAAATATATTACCATATCCAAGCCTTAGGAAGAACATGTGTATATCCACACCACAAATAAAAGGAATTATACTTATTGAAAAATTAATAAGTTTGGAGGAAAAAATAGAGAAAGACAAGTTTTGAAAATACGTGAATTGATTTATAAATGCTTGTCTCCTATTTTTGGCATGACTCTAGTATTTTATAAAACTTGTACAACCTAAAAACCCACCCTAACTTGGTTTTAACTTACAAAAGTAAATCCTTTTAGCTTGCAACTCTAAATCACGTTAATATTTCAAACATTATGTCACATAAATCAAAAAAGGAAATATTTATATATTACAAAATCTTAATGAATTTTGAAGTCTTAAATATTAGGACTCTTTTAAGTAGTTCAAATAAGGTTAGATTTAATAAATAAAATTTTAGTTGATTTAAGAATCCTAAATATTAGGTAAATAATCAATTTACTATTTTGTCTAGTGCGAAATTTATTTTTAAAGGGTAAAAAAGGCGAATAACATTTCAATAGGGGCTTCGTGCTTTTAATATAGTATAGATATAGATATATATACATACTTGAAATATTTTTTGTCCTAATTACCCTCCTGAACTTACCGGTTTAGTAGCTTTAGCTCCCTTAAATGCTGACATGGCAAAGAGAGGAGATACACTCTCTTTTAGGCACATGAGAGTGATGAGAAAAATCAGGCTTCAACTAGGATATTTTTCAACCGTTAATTTTCACAGTCATATACAACCGTGTATTTTCTTACTTTTTCTTAATATACCACATAGATCTTACCTTAATTTATAATTTTTAATTTCTGTTTTCCGGTGCAATGGCAACATTTTATTGTCTTTTTTTTTACTTCAAATATGTAAAAAAAAGACTAGACTAAATCAATTATTTTTAACGAGATAAAAATATTTTGCCAAAATAACTTCTTTAGATGCAAGATATTTTAAGTATTTAATTTTTTTTCTACGCCAACTGTATAAAAAGTTGGCTAAAGTTTCATTATTCTAACCAGATAAATATATTGTAGCTAAAATAATAGAGCTCAAAGCCTCAAACTATTAATTTATTTTATTTCTTATTTAAATGCAACGACTTTTTGGTCCCTAGTATATACATTTTCCCCCATGGAATCTATATAAAGATGGCTAGAACTCCATTGTTTTAGTCAAATACTTTATTTTTAGCTAAAATAATGGATTTCAACTTTGTATTTTTGTTTTTCATCTTTCGATGCGATGACGATTTGTTTCAACTGCGTATTTCATTTATTTTTCTGAGCCAAATATGTAAAAAGAAAAAAAAATGTTGGGTGAAACTCCAGCATGTTTAACTAAATAAAAGAATAACTAATAATGAAGTTCCAAACATAATTCTTACAAATTTGGCTGGAAACAATGATTTAAAAAGATTAATGAATTTGAAAAGGTAAGAACATATATTTTATTATTAAAAAAATATCATGTGGCCAAAAAATATCCGCGTGACAGCGAGTGTATCACACCTCCTCGGGCTGAGGTCGTCCAGGGCAGTAATAAAGACCAGAACTAATTTAGATTTGCACAAAAAAATGTATCTAATTCAAGAGGGTCCCGATATATTATGCCTACAAATAAATATAAATATTGTTACAGTCCATGATATAAATATGCACTTCTGAATCTTCCATTTTCTTCTAAAGAAGCAGCAACAGCAATTGTCTTTGAAGTTTGTCAGCACTGGCTACAACCTACAAGTTATATTCTTTGAAAAAATTGAATATAGCTTAAATAGCAGGGTGAAAACTGGCCACCCCATCAAATTTTACCCGCAATTGGTAAAGACTTTGACCTCGAATTGAATTGGGCTCACACTTTTCAACTGGTTTTTATGCTTTCTCGCCATTCAGTTTATGCATCAGCCATGGCCTCATCTTGCCATTTTTTGGTTTTTAGATAAAGACCGTGTTTTGAGTTTTTAGTTACTGCTTGCTCCTTTTCAATCTACTCTAGAGTTTAGGACTCTAATTGGATCTATAATAACAAGAGAAACTCATAAAAATCTCTCGATGCTCAGACATCCAATCACTTGAAAATAATCTGTAAGAATTTGAAGGCTTCTATTTAATTGAACAGAACTGATTGAGTGAAGGGAAGAAGAGAATGAGGCTACAAATTCTGAACCATATGAGTAAAAGATAAAGTCATATATTCTCTCATCAATGCTTAGATTAATAAAGACTCAAATATTCTGCAAGTTATCAGCTGTACCTCGATGTTTACACATACATCCCTACAACATGTCAAATTGATGGATACACTTGGGATGGACGTTCAAGAAAAAAACATTGAAAAACGGAGTTCCCAGAATATTCTCTTTCAAGTAAAAATATTTAAAGGGCTAATGCAAATTCGAACATCAGAAAAGATCTCTTACTTGAAGCCTGCACATTTCTTCTAGAGGAAGTTCCTTTGGAAAGATCCAGAAGAGAACCTGGAAGTGAGACCCTGAGCCATGTCTGCAGCTTCAAGCTTAACGTTTTGCCTTCCGGCTGTCAAATCCTTTTCACGGTCCCAAGGTTTCCATGGATGATTTCCTTCCCATTCTTCTTTCATTGATTCCTGCTTAGATTTTTTCTTTGATTTGGCCCGCACCGTTTCTTGGTGCTTTTCTACCATAGATTTTGATCTTTTCGCTTTATTGTACTGTTCCACCAGTTCAGCGTCGACACTTGCTCTACTCTTTTCTTGTTCTTTAGAAGCAAGTGCTGAAGCCTCATTAAAGGCTTCCAAATAACTGAATGCAAAACAATTAAGCTGAAATATCTAATAATATAATATCCAAAAGAATCTGAATGAGAGAAGTTGAACATACTTCATTTTGGCTTTCTGAGCTCGATCTGATGGGGTGTCTGTCCAGGCACTAGTATCACCTCGGCCTTCTTTCGAACTCTTGCTAAAGCTCGTCGTTGATTGCATAGTCACGCCGCCCTACGCAGTTAATCAGTCAAGGAATTCATCATGCAGAGTTTTACGAAGTTAAAAAGGGAAAGAAACACTTCATCAAGGAAGCAGTTTCTCATTCAGAAATTAGCCAAGGATTTCACGTTTTATTTAAGGCAAAATACATACTTTACCCATCGACCTTGTCCCCAAATCCCTCTTACACACCTCTTAAATACGAAAATAATATTACACACCAAAACTTTTAAAGGTGTGTCAATTACACACCACTTCGGTGTTTGACCACATCTGCTCAAAGATTGCTCTTACACGCGCTAATCAGCATCTGACACGTGTCAAATCGAGGGAAAAAAAAAACTGAAAAAAACCTCTGCAACCCCTCCCCCTCCCCCTCTTCATCTTCCTAACCCCATATCTTCTCCATCACCACCATACTACCACCAACCCTTCCACCACAAGAACCTTCTTCCATAACTATAGATTCAATTATTTGCCGATTTTTAACAACATCCATCAAATCCTTATACAAATTTCAAATTCAAGCTCAAACTCAAAGCTTCAAACTTGTTAATAGTGTTTTTTGAATTTTATCAAAATTAATTACCTAAGTAAAGTTTTACTCAACAATAATCACGAATTCAAACTAATTTTTTAGGTCATGGAACACCAAAATCAACAAGACCCGATTAAATTTTCAAGCTTTTTCAAAAAGTCAATAATGGTGATTTTTACAAAACCCAATAGCTCCTATGCTCTTCTTCTTTTTTTCTTTTCTTCTTGATCGTGGGGTTGGAGAGACGAAACATGAGGGGTAGATAAAACTAGGATGGGGATTGGGGACAAAGACGATCGGGGGGTTGGGGGTGGGGGGAGCGAAAACACTGGGTTTTGGGGTTGGGGAAGAAGACATGGGTTATATTTTTTACTTTAATTTAAAGGAAATAGTTAAAAAAGGGGAAAAAATTTTAAAAAAAAAAAAAGACTTAATTTCGGGTGAATTTTTTAGTTTTCACGCGCCTCTTTTATGTGTAATACACGCGTGTGACACATGGCAAAAGAGGTGTGTAAGTGACACTTTTAAAAGTTTTGGTGTGTAATACTATTCCCGTGTTTAACAAGTGTGTAAGAGGAATTTGAGTACAAGGTCGATGGGTAAAGTATGTATTTTGCCTTTATTTAACTTTTCGACCAGCATTATATATAGTGCATGCTTTTTTGGGGTTTTTTTTTTATATAGTGCATGTATATACATATGCACATCATGCATGCAAGAATTTCTACATGTATGCATATATATATATATATATATATATATTTTTATTTTTTAAAATTACTCTATCTTATAACTTCGAGGTGGGAATAAAATACTGGCATTCGTATGGAAAAGAAATTGGTGCTTCCATTGAACAAAATCCCCTGAGCCATAGCTTCCCGTTCAATTTGTGTTTGCTTCTATTAGATTCTTGCTTTTCAACAATCAAGCTATGGTGTTGGGTTATTTCATAGTCATATAAGCCATAACGCAAGAAGCATCCTTATATAGGTCCAAAATCTTTCCAATATGCAGTAACGCGAGACAGTAAAAAGCTTATTGAAAGAAGATATGGTTTTCAAATAACAACCCAATATCAAAACATATATGTCATCTATATTATCAATAAATCCCCATCACTCATCAAAATTGATGGAAGAATGAAAACCTTACTTTTCTTTCAGGAGGCAGCGTTGTCATCCATTCATCTCTCTTTGGTGCAGCTTTGACCTCCATCTCTGCTAACAGCAGATCGTCACCTTCCATGGAGATACCTGAAGCAAATAGTTTTCCCGATTAAAAGGAAATTCTCCTCTTCAAATTAAAGGCTGTAAACATATCAAGTCACAACTTTATCCCAAAAAGAAGTACTGAGCCACTATAAATTACTTAGTTGCAGTTTGAAAAAGTAATCATGGTGTTAGAAGTATTCAATGAAAGGGTGATACGGAATTTTTGTTATGAAATTGTTGCATAATTCAATTTGAAAAGAATGAAACTACTCTCTGTCAATTCTTTTCAGCCAACAGAACATTTTGCAAAGAGCCATCTTATTGACAAGTACCATAGCCAATATTAATAGATTTGGAACAAGCCACTGATAATATTGACACTCTTGCATCTCAACATTACTTCATAACTATATTGCTCGGCCATCCATCCAACACGAGGTGTCCTTAAGAGACATCTCAACTAAAAGTGAGGTTCTTATTAATGGAAACAGAATGAGCTTTAAGCATGTAAATCAGGTGGTACATATGCCCCATACACGGGATGCAACATCCCAGAAGAAGCTGCACACTCTCTCCAACCCCCTCCCACCGCAGCAAAAAGAAAGACAGGGAAGTTCTCTGTAAAGGAGGAAAACAAAATTCAATAATGTGTTACAAGAATTGACACCAAAAGTATGACGATAGACTTGCTGGGAATGTTAGTTTAGACAAATCTTCAAGGTAAAATGCTAGTAAGACGAGAATCAGGATATTTAAAGCAGAGGAATATGTTCTCTCAAGTAGAGATATAAATAGTTAACCGACCAAAAGGTGAAAGGACAAGCATGAAAATGAAGCTAAGGGAACTTAATTCAACATTAATTGCATCGACACTATCATCTATATCTCTTCCTAACTCACACGTGCATGCGCTCGTGCTGTCTATATTAAATTGTGTCGGTCTTCTCTACAGTTGAATGCATATCCTTAACAAGAAGCTTACTTGTACAGTACATAGACAATCCAGGACTTCTGAATTGGAAAGATAACATGTCTGAACCTACAGATAGTCTTCTTATGCTTTATCCATCAGCAATGGACTCTCTAGTAACTCAGGTGAGCCGTGAGCTAGACCGTAACCTTCCAAATCTCCTTCAAGGGTGGTGAACGCGACAAAGGCAACAATCACATACCAGGAAAAGAGGAGAACTGGTACTTCAGTTTCACAATAGGTTCTATTACTGGAGTGTAACATATTATACCATTCTGTCAGAAAGACAAACATTTATCTGGTGTATATGAGACCTATCTGCTAATTGTATGTACCATCATTCTGGAAGTTTAAGCTAGAGATGAAACATTTTTAGTATTTGTCTGTAACATGCCACCTCACTTGTGGCCCAAACATGTGGAAGAAGTTTTATTACGACAAGGTAGACCCTTGCTCTACTACTATGTTGATTTTTGTCTATCACCCCATTTAAAAAACTAAAGCTATTCAAGAGAAAGCATTTTCTTTTTTCCTGTATTTAACTACGTCTTTAAAACCACTCATTTGACCCATGCAGTATGTTTAGAGCAATCCCGAGATAAACACCAATTAATAAAGTGTTAGTTGTTAGTAGGGGTGCCAAACGGGCGGGACGGGCCGAAAACGGGTAATACAAAAACGAATAAATTGTCCGAACCGACCCATATTTAATACGGATAAAAAAATGGGTTAACCGGCGGATATCCATATTATCCATGACTTCTTGAATATATTCACTTTTGGGAGAATTCTTATTCTCCCAAACTTGAGAAATCCCCAATTTGAGGCTATACAAATGTAAGAGTTAAACTCATTAGTTATGCATTGGTTATCCATTTTCTTAGTGAATAATATGGTTCTTACTCATATTTGACTCGTTTTAAAAAAGTTCCTTATCCAACCCATTTTTTAATGGATAATATGGGTGGATAATTGTTTTCTTTTATCCATTTTGCTACCGTTAGTGTACTACTTATTTTCACCTCAGAAATCTTGTCCTTAAATGATTTACTAGATTGTTACTTCAAATAACAAATAACATTATTTTGAAACAAGACATACACAAGGTGAGGATAGGCACAAAACTGAAATAAAGAGTATCATCCCAAAAAATTGACTTAATTCTTTGACAGTTCATCTGGTACAAGACCTAGAGGTTATATACAGAGATAACCAGAAGTGCTGTCATTTTCAGTAAATTGACCTTTGGCTGCACTTGCTTTGCATCCCTTTTCAACGCGCGATGATTACATGATATTTAATGGTAGGAATGAAAATGAATAGCAAAATATACCGACTATGTACTAGCCATATTTGTTCTTTTTCCTTCAGTTTCTTCTTTTTTTGTTTTCGGATAACCAATAAATCCCCAAGGGCCAGTGGATTACAGTTCAGAACTCGGCTGATAATCGGCCAGTCCCTCTACCCTTCTATCTACTTAAATACCATGCTTTTGTTTGTGTAATTCTTAATTTCTTATGCACACTAGAACTTGCCTCCTCCGGCTCAGGGTAGAAATCACATAGGATTAAGCACAAGAGAACTTGAATAGAAAAATTAAGTACAAGTCACATAAAAAATTTGATCAAGTGTAAAATAAAATCAATGATAAACAAAGTTAAAGCAAAAAGGGCTAACCTTGCACACGTCTCCATAGGGCGGCTTCACGCATAGCTTGTAAATCTGCCTACAGAACCAAATCTTCCATTAACAGATTCACAGACAAGAGAGCTTTGAGTTATCTTCATACCACATGGGACACAAAGAATGTACCTTAAGTTCCTCTTGTTCTTCCTTGTGCTTTATTTTATCATCGAACACTTTCCTCTACAAAAGAAAACATCTTTTTGATAAGTCACAAGAAAACAGCATTGGAAAAACCACCAATAAAACATTGCCATGCTGTAAATGTTCCAGAAAATATAGAAAGGTCACAAAATAAGTATAAGGAAATGAAATGGAACAGTGATAAGCTACAGTTAAAGAATGCCTGATGCTAATGCATCAAACGATAGCAAGAAATTTTCAATGTGTTAGTCCTGAGTGGTCATATCCTGCTTATTTTTCATTTGCTATACATTTAGACAATGAATCAGTGAAGTGAGATGAAAGTGAGAAAGTAACAGATACATCTAGCACCGCTGCTCTTAGGAGGAAAACCCTACACCTGATCCCACTGAGCTTCTCTAAGACACTTTTTGACAGTTTCTTGCAAAAGTATGATTTCCTGCCTGAGCATTTTAATTTCTATCGAAAGGTGAGAGCACAAGGCAGTGCCTATTTTGTTCTCTGCAGGAACAAGAAAGCCAAAGAGATTTTAGCTTTCATATGTTGTTTCTTAATTTCCTTCTAAAACCTGAATAGAAGATGAATCCATATTTGCATGTCACTTGTAGATGTAGAAGATTGCATTGCCAAAGTACAAATGCGAAAAACATATAATGGTGTCTTGAGTAGTTAATAATGATTGTATGGATAAAACAAGCAACCCAAGTCATATTTGTTGAGTTTTGACTTTTTAATAAGCTAATTACTCAACCTGTCACATGACTAGATATACGATATGGAACAGAATAAGGTATTGGTAGACTTCATAATCTCTGCTGGTTTGCTTATTAAGTGAAAAAACCATCAAGTTTTGATGATTTTTTCAACTTCCTGAGTAGGTAAAAGGCTTCACTTCTCTATTTCCTAGTTCTTTTCTTTCCCTATTTCATTGTTATTTTTAATAAGTCTTCTTTATTTCATCATTTAAGCAAAAATTTGAGTATCTATCAACTCCTAGGTAAAATTATAAGCCAAGAAAGTTATACACTAGTAAATAGAATGTGGCACTGCGTATGTCCTTGAGCCGGGGATCTATTGGAAACAACCTCGCTGCCTTCAAGATAGGGGTAAAGTCTGCGTACACACTACACCTCACCAGACCCCACTTGTGGGATTATACTAGGTTTGTTGTTGTTAAACAGAATGTGGCATTGATGTCAACTGCTGAATTTTGACATTCACACCAAAATTCTTGGCACACAGATCAGCTGACACTTAAGAAATTTTTCAAATATTAGCGAAAACACAAAAATAAATTTTATTTTATCTGAACCAAATAAATGCATACCAAGAAAACAAGAAAGAAAAACAACACCAAAATAATTGATTCACACAGCATATAGCAAATCCAAATTAGCTATCCTAAATAACACTAAGGCAAATTTGATAAAAAGACAATATGAAATGATGGTCCAACTCAAAATTAACTAAGAGATTCAAAAAGATTCAAAACTTTCACCTTGATGGTGAGGGTTTTGATTCCCTACCATGTAATTCCCTTGTCCATTTCCCCTTCTCCTACCCACTATGTACAATAAATTTTTTAAAAAAAAAAAGAGAGAACGAAGAGTAAGCAAAAACATTTGGTAAAAAAATATATGGGACTGGCATCTACACAAAAATGACTAGATACCAGTTACCCTAGCTAGCTTAGACAAAATGTCCAACTGATGTCTGATAATAAAAAACAAATGAAAGATATCTGCGCTTAGCCTTAGCTACTTGAAAATAAAACATGGTTTTATGCCAGACACTAAAGAAGCTTCTCCTGGCAGAGCAAAGTTCGTGAGGAATATAAATGATGGCATCACTTAGTTACTCACTTTGTCCGGATCTTGCAAATCTTTAAAGGCTTTGTTCAGCTTGATGAACGCTTGGTGAGCTTCAGGATGAGAGCATTTATCAGGATGCACCATCAGAGACAGCTTCCAGTACCTAAAACATACACCAAATTAACAAATAAATGAGAACAGAGTTTAAAGGTGCATTTATTTAGCAGCATGACAGCAGCAGCTACAAGTTAACAGTCGATTGGTAACTAATCCACATCCGTGGTTCACATGCCAATAGGAGTAGTCTCACCATCAAGACGAGGAAGAAAGAAACAATGCTTCCTCTAATACCAGTTAACAACTTGTGGCTAAAATTCCTCCCTTATTGTGATGGTATAATGTCTCGTGTCACAGCCATATATTAATCATCACAATAGACCATTGTATGAGGGCACAGCTGGATATATAATCCTAAAATAGTATATTAATAAAGTATAAACCGTCCATTCAACCCTCCCCAACCTGAAAATAAATGAAGGCAAAATGCTTTACGAAATCTTAAATGAAAGCAACTTGACTTACCAATGAATCTAAAAGTCACAAACTATTAGATTTTATATAACACGTCATAAATAATCTATAAACAAATATGAAAGCAAACATGTTTGAATATTTCAGTAACCATAACTTTTAACAATTTTCAGAATATACTAAAACTTTATTTTCAAATCATATATTATAAACAATTAATAAAATATAGCTGTGAGGATGGGTGATCTTGGTGGCTGAGAATATGAGGAAGAGGAAGAGGAAGATTATATCTGTCAGTTGGTGCATTATGTATAAATGTTAAGGAGAAGACATGAATCACCTTTTTTTGAACATGCTCCTCTATCTTCTTTATTTTTCTAATCTTTCCCCACTTAAATATCAAGCTTTTTTCTGGGGCAGGGTTCGAACTGCACATCACGTGTTGAGCCTTTACCACTAGACCAAAGCCTTGAGAGCGACGTGAATCACCTTCTTTTACACTGTCGGATAGCATCTAGGTTATGGTGGAAAGTACTGGGATGGTTTGGTCTTCAATGAGTGATGTCAAGCTCGGTTAAAGAAGCAATGTTCCATTGGACCTTCAGAAGTTGGAAAAGAGGACACAAAGCATGGGATATTCCTCCACTTGCACTTATGTGGACCATTTGGAGAGAGAACCAAAAAGGCTTTTGAGGGAATAGAGGAGGACTTTGTACAGTTGACTCCACCCATGAGATCTCCATAAGAATAGAAGATCGGATGTTGTTGGTAGAAAATCATATTTTTATGCAAGATTTTTATACTTTTTACTTTTCGGTATACTTCTTGTATAAGGGCAATTATGCCCTTTTTAAATTAAATTTGACCGCCTTATAAAAAACTAAGCAAAGAAGTTATTTCCGTATTGGACATCATATCTATGCCCAACATATGCAACTTGAATTTAACATTCAGTGACGACATTCAGAAGTGTAACTTAATGTGTGTGTGTGTTTTCCTTCTTTTTTTTTATTAGTAGAGGTTTAAGTTAATATTCAAAGTATTTGCATAGTGACTCGATATATTCCGTATTTATATAGTGAGTTAAATTAGCTAGTGATGCAAAATATCAATTATGGACTTCAATATTCAGTTTTCATCAAGATCAATACTGTGCAAGGCCAAAAGACCAATGCACCTCAGTTGTCACTCATTACTTGTAAGAAAGCAACATATAACAGGCCCGTCAGGAAGCATCCCCACTGACTCTTCAGGTTTAAAATTTCAATCAAGCATGATTTAGAAGAAAAAGGAAAGTCTTCCGCAGCTTAGCCATCCGCCAGACCAAGTTTGAGAAATTGAACGGTGAGCAGACAAAAAACTTCTTAACTAAGAAAATAATAACTTCAGGGGATCAAAACTACAGATACTAATCTAATCCATAAAGAAAAAAGGTTTTAGCACTCCACGAACAATCAATCAAATTACCTTTTCTTTATGTTATCACCCAACATATTTCTGTTCACACCCAAAACATCATATAAGTTGTCTGCCTCTGCTCCCATGATTCTTGTAACCTGACCAGGTATAAGAAATAATAATACGCAATTGTCCAGATTGTCGACTAAGAGTTACATAGAAAAGAAAATTCTCAACTCACATTTACCAAAAATATCAAACATGAACATAAGCCAAACCCAGACCCACAACTGCAGTGCAAAAATTGTGACGAAGGTATATATAGAAGTTGACAACAGAACAAAGACATAAAGGATGCGAAAAGGAAGAGTCGAAGACCCAGAGAGATTGGGAAGTGTCTACGAGAATATAGGATACACGGTTACACTACTTTTAGTGTTCAAATTTCTGAAATTGTACCGAGAAATCGATCGATCAAGAGAGAGAGCAACCAACCAACAGACAAACCAAAAAGGGCTCCTTATTAAAAAAAGAAAGAACGAATTACAAATTCCACCCCTGCCAAAAGAAAATACAAATTACAGTACCATATCAACACTACATGGTGGATTCTTCTTTATTTGAAGGTGCATACTGGTGTTGGTTAATGGTATCTGTAAATCTAGAGGGTTAGTTCCATTTGGTTTCCTTAAATTAAAAAGTCCGTCAAGTAAACTAATACAACTGGAATACTTTGTTTGAACAGTGTTTACCAAATCAAAATTTCAAGTGTAGTGAAGTCAGATTGAAGGTACTAAGAAACTTTTAGACCCAGGTATGATTATTCAGGGGAAATCTATGTAGATACAACTGATAGGCTGATAGGAAAGAGAAGAGAATGCAGGAAGAACCTCTTCAAAACGCTCGGCCTCATTTGCTGATTCTACCTCAGTCACCAAAGCAGGAGGTGGAGGTCCCACAAACAATTCAGTATCTTCTTCCAACTCAACATCCCTGGAAACATTAGCCAGAGACATTTAATGCAGTTCACTATAGGCTGGTATACCATACATGACAACCTAAACTGTTATTTGAAGCTTCTTAAGTGTGGAATGGATAATATAATTGACTGAAAGCCAGTACTTATGGGGGAGAGAGAGAGAGGGAGAGAGAGAGAGAGGGAGAGAGAGGGAGAGAGAAGCACGGGTAAAATTACAAAGAGAGGCTGGTCAAATCGTGAGTTCATCACGAAGCTCATAGTAATCTTTGTATTATGTGTCAAAAACAATCTGTTTTTCCATGTCTGAACTGAAAACTTTCAGAAGGAAGTAAATGCACCCAATGTGAAGCATCTTCATCACTACTGTAGAACGGTCTAGTTGATTAGCTTAAGGGAGGAATCAAATTATCTACTTCATTAAGCGCAATGCCAATACAGTTAAAGTAGCTCTTCATCAATACCGATAGGGATAGCCAGTCTTGAAATCCAAGTCCACGAGTACATATCTGAGTGGGGGAATAAATTGTAATGTAGATAGAGGATTACCTCAGCTCAGCTTGTGCTTCTGTCAATTTAGCTGCAGCAGCAAGTAATTCTGCAGAAGGCATTGCGGGGCCAATAACCCTGCACAAGCACAAAGGAGATAAAATAAACATGAAGACGACATCGGATTAGGATGAGGTCATAAAAGAAGAAATCAGAAAATATAGTGAAGAAACCACCATATTCAACAATCACTACATTTTATTTTCCCAGGTAAAAGAAGGAAAACAGTAATCCCTTTTTTTTTTTTTTTTTGGGGGGGGGGGGAGGTTCAAGAAGGAAAAGGATGCTTTACAGATTAGAAACTGTCAAAAAAAAAAAGGAAGGACTCCTTTTATCAATAAAGACTTCACAAAAAGAAGGTACTGATGTTACAAAGTAATGCTTAGTCAGTCTGAAGAATTTGCCCAAGATGAGTACTGGTGTCATTCATGTGTTTTATAACTGATCGAAACACTTGTTTCCTACCAATTTTGATGACCAAAAACACTACCCATTTGCAATTAATACCCCTTATAAGAAATTGCTTGGTCCCTAATGTCTTCAATAATCATTAAAGAGAGACGTTGAAGGCCCTTCTCTTTTATACTCTTGTCATTTGCCTAAAGAACATTCATTCCCTAGCATTCTTGAAATTTCTAGGTGAAATGCTTCCTTGCTCAGTTCTCGTTATAGGATCGCCCAACAAAGTCCTCTTTCTTTTATATTGTCTCATATTCTACGTCATACTCTGAATCCTCCTCTTCCTTGATAGTTCTCTCATCGTCATTTCCACTTAAAAATTTGCTGCCCTTTGTGAGTTACTAATTCTAATTTTTCTTGATCTCGATCCCCCTTGTCCTTCATGTTCAATGTTCCTTTTATGTAAAGCAAAAACAGCCAGGGGATGTTAGCATGCTAGTATGATCAACCATAACATGATGCTGAGAGGTTAAATAGAGCAGGAGGGTGAGATCAACATACCTCCTTTTTGGGCCGGTACCTTCTTTGGCAGGCAAACTTAAATTAGCATCATAAGCGTTAGCATTATCATTTGGCAAACTCAAATTAACATTATGAGCACTAGCTTCTTCATTTGGCAAACTCATATTGGCATTATAACTTTCTTGTCCGCCTCCTGAATCCCATGGCTTCGAGTGCTCATCATTCTGACAAAACTCCTGACTTTTAAGTTGCATTTGGGAGCGGATTAAGGGTCCTATAGTCTCCAAAGTAGGAGATGCTTTTGATGGTAGTAGAAAGACATGATCGCCGCTTTCCTTAAGGTTTAAGGACAGGAACAGCTTTTGCAGACGCTTGACCAACAATTTTTCAGATAAACCCCTTATATCTACAGCTTGTCCATCATCAATCATTTGTAGAAGCTGCATAGAATTTTTCAGAAGACGTTAGCTGAATTTGCCTACATATGAGAACAAGAACTTTTTAAGCATGTTCATGCTCATAGTGAATATGTCAAATATTAGCTAGAAGACGAATTTATTATGATTTAAAATCCTAGAATACCATGTTAGCACTAATGAACGACCAAATCGATTAGTAGCTTATGGACACAAGTTTTTTTGGATATGGTATTAACTTTATCAATAAATCTCCCATATACAAGAAATATACCAAAAAGTAAGAGAATCTACAACATAATGTGATTCTCTATGAACGACACCCAATCTTCTGTACACATTGAATGCTAGCGGACAAAAGCAGGGGCAGAGCTAAGCTGAAGAAAGGAGGTTCAATTGAATCCCCTTCATTGATAAACTGCACTGTACAAATAGAACATAATCAAAATTGTTGCTATATTTAAATTGTTGAATCCCCTTGACCTAGTATAGTGGCAAAGAAGGTTAAAAAATTGATTAAAGTTCAAATCCCAGGTGCAACATTCTTAGCATTCTTTTGAATCCCCGCCCCACCACTGGACACAAGCATCCCTTATGTATATCTACAAAACCAAACAGCTCATTTCTTTACTCACTAATACAAGGTAGAAAAGGATTTCTTTTGATGGAAACTAGGGTACTGCAGGGGGGAATTTTTTTTTTTTTTAATGAAGTAAGATGTTGGATTAAAATAGGGCATCAGGAAGATGCAAATACCAGAAAGTAAAGTCACAAAAGAAGTCATAGCTGTTAAGCTCACAAAAATAGATAATGTTAGCTCACTAGGGGCTTCCTATACAAAAGATAAGGAGCTAACAAAATCAAGGAATTGAACTGGGCAATTTAAACTACGGATAGAATATTCTGGAAGGAAACAGATGTTGGTTCTCTATTGATTAATTCACTTTGTAAGGTCCTTCTAGTTCTCGTAATAACGCATTGTTGCATATAATGCAGCCTTTTCTTGGCAGATCAATTGGAAAAATAACTCATCGCTAAAAGTCAGAATTCTGGCTCCAAAGCTCCTACATGACCTAATTTTCATCAACAATAACAATAACAATAAAACAGTGAAATCCCATAAGTGGAGTCCGGAGAGGGTAAGTGTACGCAGACCTTACCCCCACCTTATGACGGTAAAGAGGTTATTTCCGAAGGACACTCGGCTCAAGAGAAGCAAAAATGACGCAATAAACAAACAGTAGCAACAATAAGGTAATAAGACACGTAAGCAAATGATGCAAGGTGCAATAACAAAGATCTAAGAATACAACATTGTACGAATAGAGTCAATCCTGCTGGAAATAATGACACACCATGTAATAGCAAAGGGCTAGGAATAGGAAAATACAAGACTAGTACTAAAACTACTGAAAAGACTAGACGAAATTCTAGACTGCTATCAACCCACAACCCTAACCCTCGACCTCCACACCTTCCTCTCGAGGGTCATATCTTCGGTAAGCTGCAGTAGCACCATGTCCTGCCTAATCACCTCACCCCAATACTTCGTAGGCCTCCCTCTACCCCTCCTCTAACCCCCATGGTCAACCTCTCACATCCTAACCGGGGGAATCAGGGTCTCTCCTCTTCACATGTCCGAACCATCTCAGCCTCCATTCCCGCAACTTATCTTCTACAGGAGTCACGTCCACCTTGTCCCTAATATACTCATTCCTAATCTTATCTTTCCTGGTATGCCCACACATCCATCTCAACATCCTTATTTCCTTCACGGCAACTTCTAGACATGAGATTTCTTGACTGGTCAACACTCGGCTCCATACAACATGAGCGGTCTAACTACCGCTTTATAGAACATGACCTAATTTTCAATAACCGAAAAATCTCCAAGGGGTAGTGGCGCACGGTTCGAAGCTCGGTGGATAATGACCTGCCCTTTCTACCTTCTCTACGTAGATACCAGGGTTTAGTTAGCTGCGGTATTCGAACCCGTGACATGCGCCTAACTCTAACATCAAGTGTTGTGATCTTACCACTAGAACAAAGCCCAGGGAGCTTCTACATGACCAAATCGGAGAGTAAAGAGGTAGAAATCTGCTCCAACCTTTGTCAGAAGACAGGAGAATATACAAATAGGTTTTCAAACTGTGAAACTGCTTAACTATGGACACTGTTTGCACTTTACTTAACATGGACTCTCTAATTCCCTAATACTGAAGGTATGTTAGTAGCTAGATTTGGTACAAGACTTAACACCACTATCCAGCTAAATTTAGAATGTGATAACTACTATCATGAAGATAAAGAAAAGGCCAGCTCCTAAATGAAATTCCAGCAAGTGCAAAGGGAGTTGTTCTGACTTTGTATTTCATCTTATGAATTTTGGTAAGGATTTGGTTAACAACTTCTCATACTTTGTGTTCCCTGCAACTTCTTGGTGCCTGTTTAACACAATGCCTTTAAAAAAAAAAAGGAGTTCCATCCAACCATCTTATCCAACTCCATCAATTAAATTAACATTTCCGGTGAACTATCTTCTGATAATGAAATTGCAAAAAAAAATCTGAATGGGAATTTTCAAGTGCATGGAACTTTTAAAATAACAAGGAAAAATTCTTGTACAAAAAATTAATGAATTAATACAAAAAAATGATTATCTGTCCCGTGATTTATACAATACTTCTCCATCTTGGGACTCTCCAAAACGTTCAAGACATTTTTTTTTACAACTTTCAAAAGTCCAAATGTAATGACTATTTAAGTTTGAACTTTGATGTTGATATTTTCTCTATTATACTAATTTTTACTATTACATTATTTTCTTCCACTATCACTAATATTACACTTCCTTTGTCTCATTTAACTCTGATCCAAAAAGAATGACACATTACATATGTATATATTTAAAAACAATTTAACTTTACACTTTTCATTTTTCAGAGATGATTTATATACACACAAATTTCTATGCCGTGTTTTAGACCACAAGTTTCCAAAGCTTTTTTTTCTTACTTAACCTCGTGCTTAGTCAAATACCATCACAGAATCAAGACGGATGGAGTATAACGTAGCAACAAAAACGACAACAACAATAACACAATTAGCTAGCTAATTACAAAAAGAATAATCAAAATATAGTACCTGTTCTAAATCACCAGCTACAGTAGGAAACTCCTGCAATATACCTTTCACCACATCCTCCGGCCTTTCCCTAAGCCTCTCGGACGGGGAATCATCAGAGTCCGACCCGGAAACAGAGTCCGACTCATCAGAATCCGGATACTTCCTCTTCCCCTCTCGTTTTGATCTCCTATTGCTGCTGCTGCCTCTATGCTTCCGCTTCTTCCTATGCTTCTTCTCTCTCTTCTTCCTCTCTCTATGCTTATCGCTCCTCGAGGAGCTTCTCCGACTCCTTTCCTCCTCGCGACGACGCCGTTTGTGCCGACGCTTGCGTCGGTTTTCATCGTCGGAAGAGCTGTCAGTTTCATCGTCTGACTCGGAAGACGATTGTGACGAAGAAGTGGCTGATTCTTCTAGTTTGTGCTTCTTTTTCCTGCTCGAATGCTCTCCCATGGTGATTCTTCTGGTTTTGATGGAGAAATTATTGATTGCAGGCTCTTATTCTTCACGGTTGCTGTTTTGGGGACTCAATTTGCCAATTTAAATGAAGAATTAATCTGTAGGCTCGCTCAACTGTCTAAACTAAAAATAAATAGTATACAAAAAATATAGCATATGAATAATTCATCTAAAATATATCTATAATTCTATCTATCTATATATTATATTTAAAAGCACAAAATCTAAAATACTCATTGACCTTTTTTACCTTTTATATTTAAATTTTATATTGAACAAAATTATAATTTATGTTACTTTCCTAATATTTAGGAATTTAGAATCAACTAAAATTTATTATTAAATCTTTCCTTATTAAACTAGGTAGAAGTCCTAATATTTAGAACTTTAAATTTGATATTACACCTTACATAAATTATACTAATTCAAAATAGATTCATATATGCAACATTTAGGATGCTTAACGTGATAAGCATCGTTTGCTAGATCATCACCTTTGAGAAAAAAAATCTTATTGTAATTATACAAAATAATTTATATATGTGCAATTAAGCCCCCAAAATAATCCATTCATATGCATTAATATTTTGTGTTATTTTAAAATTCTTTTAAGAATTGCAATAAAAGTATAGCTAATTAATTCTGTTTGTGTCTCCTCAAATAGATTTGAGAATAACTTTTCAAAAATATCTTTAGAAAAACTTTTAAATTTTTAAGGGCTATGTGTTCTTGCCAAAACTTTTAAAAAAACATAATAACTTGTGAAATTAAATTGATAAAATTATGACATTAGAATAAAGTTTAAACTGAATTTGAGACAAAGTCTCTTCCTTTATTAAGTTAGTTATATATGATCAATATTCATTAATTTTAGGAGCTTCTATTTTTATTAGTTAGAATGGCTTCCTAGCCACTTAGACTTGTAGGGCGTTTGAAAAGTGAACATGAACTTTGGACTTTCTCATTTGAACACTCGAACTTGACGGAATAAGTACTAATAAATAGATTCAGTAGTGCGTTTATATCAATTGTGCTGACATGTACAACACGTCATATACTAGATTATTTATTACTTGACATATGTTATTTGTGGGTCCTATTTTTAAATACTAAATAAACAAAAAAGAAGTTATAAATTAAAAAAAAAAAAGAGAAATAGACCTGACACTTCTCTCTGTTCACCCACCTCTCCATTCTTCGATGTTCACCCACCTTCATTCCTTTCCTTATTTTTATTCTTCTTCTTTCTCTTTTTCTTTAGTGTTATTTCTCTCTCTTATTTCCAGATCAAATTCACAACACCACTATGTTCATGGTTAAACAAGAAAAATAAATTTAATTTTGGAATTTCAGGAAAAAAATCAATAGGAATCCATGGTTTTGAAACAATGGAGGTCGCCCAATACTATTGATAGGGTTTTTTCAGACCATCAGTGGTTTAGAGTGGTGAATGCTTTTTGACCACCAGAAAACTCCAATCGCCTAAAATGGCTCGATTCTAAGGAACCAAACTCTATTCTCTTTATTTGTCTCACAAGTTTATCGCGCTTGCCAATATCACAGATGATAGAAGTTGGATTTGGATGTAACGACCCGACCGGTCATTTTGAGCTCTAGCACGTTATTTGGCGGTTTGAGGCCATGAGCAGCTTCACTTTAGGTATTATGACTTGTACGCATGGTCGGAATTGAATTTTGGGAAGTTCGGAGTTATTTTGAAAAGAAAATTCTCACATCGGAAGCTTTAAGTTGGAAGAATTGACTAAGATTAGATTTTTGAGTAAACGACCTCGAAATCAGGATTTGGAGGTTCAATAGATTCGTGTGATGATTTTGGACTTGGGCTTATATCTGGATCGGGTTTTGGATGACCCGGGAGCATTTCGGCGCCTATTGTGGAATTTAGCATTTCGGAAGAATTTCATAAATTTGGGTTGATGTGAAGGTCATCTTGTGATTAAAACCAAATTCTGTGTTCTGAAGCCTTAAAACCTCATTTTATCCCTCCTCAATTTGCGTGCACAGTCCGACCGTGTATCCGAAAAGTTTTTATGTTGAAAGTTGATAAAAATAAAGATTTTTGCTTAAAACCCTCATTTGAGTTGACTTCAGTCAACATTTTTTAATGTGATGACCCAAAAAGTCATCACTTGTTTTAAAATGAATTCTGCGTTTCAAGGCCTTAAAACCTCTTTCAGCATCACCTCGATTTGCGTGCACAATCCGGACACGTGGCCGAGAAGCCATTATGTGTAATCTGTGAAAAATGATGAATTTTGACTTTAAAATGGATTTAAGTTGACTTCGGTCAATATTTTGGGTAACGGACCCGGACCTGTGATTTGACAGTCCCGGAGGGTCCGTAGGAAAATATGGGACTTGGGCGTATGCCCGGAATTGAATTCCGAGGTCCCAAGCCCGAGAAATGAATTTTTAAATAAAATTGTTTTCTTGAATTATTTATGAGTTTTGGAAATGAAATGTGCTTAGAATTTGATGGTATCGGGAACGTATTTTGGTTCCGGAGCCCGGTATAGGTCTTATATGTTATTTAAGATGAGTATGTGAAATTTGGTAAGAAACGGAAGTCGTTTGAGGTGATTCGGACCCGTAGTTGTGAAAATTGATACTTTGAAAGTTTTGAAATTGTTCTTAGATTTCTATGCTAAATTCGTTGTTTAAGAGGTTATTTTGGCGATTTGATCACACGAATAAGTTCATATGATATTTTTGAGTTAGTATGCATGTTTGGTTTTGGAGCCCCGAGGGCTCGGGTGAGTTTCGGATAGGTTTCGGAAGGTTTTGAACTTAGGAAAAATTGTAGGTTTTTGCTGTCTCAGTGCACAGAGGTTTTGTTCTTCGCGTTCGCATAGTCCCACTCGCGAACGCGTAAGGCAATTTCCTCAAGTGCCAGTTTGCTCTTCAGGAACGCAGAGCTTGGGACGCGAACGCGAGGCTGTGGGGGGAGTACCCTTCACGAACGCGTAAGGCTAATGGCCTGGGGGAGGGGTTCACATTTGTTCTACGCAAACGCGGCCATCTGACCGCGAACGCGAAGGCTCCAGGAGCTGAAGCTCCGCGAACGCGAGCCGACGAACGCAAACGCGAAGGTCACCTAGGCCTAACCCATCGCGAACGCGATGGAGGCCTGCCCAGTGATTTTTAAACAGTAATAGAACACTCGGTATTTCACCAAAATTTCATAACTTCTTCTTCCAAACTCCAAATTGGGCGATTTTTGAAAGAGAACTTCACCACAAATTCATAGGTATGTAATCTTAGACTCATTTTTTTCAATTTCCATTAACACCCATTAGATTTCTAGGCCTAAATCATGTTCTTAAGGGTAGAAAATTAGGAATTTGGGTAGAGTTAGGGCTTTTTGTATAATTGGAATTTAGACCTTGTTTTGGGGTCGGATTTCGAAATTAATTACATATTGGGACTCGTGTGTGAATGGGTGATCGGGTTTTGGTCTGAACCTCGTGTTTTGACCAAGCGAGCCCGGGGTCGATTTTTGACTTTTTGGGAAGAATGATGGGAAATCTATAATTAAACATTGGAATTGAATTGTGTAAGGTTTATTGATGTTATTAAGTCGATTATGTCTAGATACAATTGATTTGGAGCCAAATTCAAAAGGAAAAGCGGTGTTTGAGGCTTAAGTTGTCCGTGGAAGTTCAAGGTAAGTGTTTGGTCTAACCTTAGCTTGAGGGATTAGGAGTTGTGTCCTATTTTCTACATGTTACTTGTTGAGTATGACGTATAGGCATGGTGACGAGTATCTATACGTTGGTGCAAGCATGACCGTGAGTCTTAAATTAAAATTGTTGTATTCTGAATAAATACTACGAATGCCTAAGTTGTTGATTCTCTATGTTGAACAAGGATTATGATTATCCTCGTGGAAATTACTTATGATTAAGTATTGGTGATGGTTGAGGTAGTTAGATGTTGGAACAAGTTAGGTTATAGCTGATTTTCCCTTGCCGGGGACGTATTTACTTATACTGTCGATTCCCTTGCCGGGATAGTGTTGTTTCTTTATTGATCCCTTGACGGGACTCTTGTTGGGATTGGTGTTGAACTGTATATATATATCGGGTTGCGCGCCGCAATAATATTATATTTGGATCGGGTTGTACGCCGCAATAATATTATATTTGGATCAGGTTGCACGTCGCAACAATATTATATTTGGATCGGGTTGCACGCCGCAACAATGATATAATTGGGTCGGGTTGCACGCCGCAACAATAATATAATTGGATCGGGTTGCACGTCGCAATAGTGATAAATGATATTGATCGGGTTGCACGTCGCAACAGTGTTATTATGTTGTGGGATCGAGTTGCGCACCGCAACAATTGATAATACCAATGTTTATGGACTGGTTACGAGTTCCTTATTGTTTTGCTATAAATTCTAAATTGCCCTGCCTTTCTCTTAATTTACTGTTGATATTGATATTCCCTCGCAGCATGTACCCCCTCCCATCTTTACTTGTTTATTCCTATTTTATTTTCCGCTGCACATTATATAATTGCACAGATTTATCTGGTAGTCTGGTCCTAGCCTTGTCACTACTTCGCTGTGGTTAGGCCAGACATTTAACAACATATAGGGTTGGTTGTGCTGATACTACACTCTGCACTATGTGCAGATCCCAGAGCGGTAGCTTTTGGACCATAGCATTGGGCGGCTGCCTTCAGTCTAGTTAGAGATACCGAGGTAGTCCTGCAGACGTCTGCATGCCCGGCGTTCTCTTCTATCTTTATATGTATTCTGTTTTCATTTACTTTAGAGACAGATTGTACTTTTCTTTCCAGACATTTGTATGTAGCATTCGTAGTTGGTTCATGATATTGTGACACCAGATTCCGGGTAGAGATGTATGTTGGTATTGTCGTACTAGTTTGGCTAAGTTATCAAATTAAGTCTTCCGCATGTATTTATTTATTATTAATATTTCACTGTTGATCGCATGTTAATTTAAAATGTTAAAAGGGCTAAATAAAAGAGTTAGTGATTCTATATTACGCGGCTTGTCTAGCTTTCACGAGTAGGCACCAACACGACTCCCGAGAGTGGGAAATCCGGGTTGTGACAAGTTGGTATCAAAGCTCTAGGTTATATAGTTCTTACAATTCACGGACAAACTTAGTAAAGTCTGAGGGATCGGTACGGAGACGTCTGTATTTATCCCCCAAAGGCTACAGAGTTAGGAAAAACTTCACATTTATTCTTTCCTGTCATGCGGTTTGGTTTCTCAATGCTAATTGAATTTCTACTTTATTCTTTTGCAGATGGCGAGAACACGCGCTTCCTCATCCACCAATCAGCAGCCCAAGCCCCCAACAACAGCTCCCATAAGGGGCAGAGGGCGAGGCCGAGGCCGTTCTAGAGGCCGAGGTAGGGGGAGCTCAGCCCAGAGCAGCAGCACCAGCGGCGGAGCCTCAGGTTGACTTTGATGATGAGGTTCCGGCCCAGACAGTTCTGGTGGGCCCAGCTCAGGTCCCAGAGGGGTTTATTGCTACCCTAGTACTCCAGGATTCTCTGGTCCATCTAGTGGGCCTTATGGAGAGTTTCACCCGGGCAGGCTTGCTTCTTGTAGCACCATCCGTCTCTCAGGCTGGAGGAGGAGCCCAGACTCCTGCTACTCGCACTCCAGAGCAGATGGCTACCCAGTTTCAGACTCTAGCAGCTTTGCTAGTTGGAGCAGTTCAGCCAGGTGTGGTAGCTCAGACCGGTGATGGAGCAGCTATGTCTACCGATGGTTTGTTGAGATTGGACAGGTTCACCAAGCTCTTCTCTACTACTTTTAGCGGTGCATCTTTTGAGTATCCCCAGGATTATCTAGATAGCTATCATGAGGTTCTCAGGAACATGGGGATAGTAGAGACTAATGGGGTCGACTTTGCTACCTTCCGCTTGTCTGGATCCGCTAAGACTTGGTGGAGAGATTATTGCTTAGCTAGACCAGCGGGACCAACTTTGACTTGGGAGCAATTTACTTAGCTATTTCTGGAGAAGTTTCTCCCCATTACTCAAAGAGAGATATATCGAAGGTAGTTTGAGCGTCTCTAGTAGGGTTCTATGACTGTTACTCAGTACGAAACCAGATTCATCGACTTGGTCCGTCATGCTCTTATCATACTTCCCACCGAGAGAGAGAGAGAGAGAGAGAGAGAGAGGAGGAGGTTTATTGAGGGACTTATTCAGCCGATTCGCCTTCAGATGGCTAAGGAGACAGGGAGTGAGATTTCTTTCAAGGAGGCAGCCAATGTGGCAAAGAAAGTGGAGATGGTTTTGTCGCAGGGAGGTGGTTAGGGGTCTGACAAGAGGCCTCATCATTCGGGCAGATTCAGTAGTGCCTCGTTTGGAGGAAGGGATTTGTATGGTAGAGGCCATCCTCCTAGGCCCTTTTAGTCAGCACTTTAGGTTTCTTACAGTGCTTCAGGTGGCCATGGTTCTCATATGTAGTATTCGAATCAGCAACCCTACAGTGCACCACCAGCTCCTATTAGTGCACCGCCACTCTAGAGTTTTCGGGGTAATCATTCAGGTCGCCAGGGTCAGTCTTAGTTTCCTCAGCCACATCACTCCGGTGGATGCTTTGAGTGTGGTGAGTATGGTCATATCCGGAGGGCTTGTCCGAGATTGATGGGTACTCAGTCATAGCAGCAGGGTTCCCGTGCTATGGTTCAGGCACCAGGTGTTCCGCCGCCCGCTCCGCCAGCTAGGGGTGGGGGTAGAGGTGCTAGAGGTGGAGGTAGAGGTGTTAGAGGTGGAGCTCAGACCGCTAGAGGTGGAGGCCAGCCAACTACAGGGCGCCTCAGAGATGTAGTCCATGATGGTGGGGCCCAGCCCCAATTTTATGCTCTTCCAGCCAAGCCTGAGGCTGAGGCTTCCGATATAGTTATCACAGGTACTGTTCTGGTTTATGGCAGAGATGCTTTAGTTTTATTTGATCCAGGGTCTACATACTCCTATGTGTTATCTTATTTTGCACCGTATCTGATCATGCCTAGTGATTCCTTGAGTGTCTCTCTATATGTGTCTACGCTGGTGGGTGATTCTATTGTGGTAGATCGAGTTCATCGCTCGTGTATAGTTGTGATTGGGGGTCTTGAGACTCGTGTGGATTTATTACTCCTGGATATGGTTGATTTTGATGTCATATTGGGGATGGACTAGTTATCACCTTACCATGCTATCTTGGACTGTTATGCCAAGGCCGTGACCTTAGCCTGCCGAGTTTACCGAGTTTAGAGTGGAGAGAGACTCCTGGTCATTCTACCTGTAGTGTCATCTCTTATGTGAAGGCTCAGTGTATGGTCGAGAAGGGGTATTTGGCCTATTTGGCATATGTTCGTGATTCTAGTGTCGAGGTTCCTTCTATTGATTCTGTGCTGGTTGTTCGTGAGTTCCCTGAGGTATTTTTTTCATACCTGCCGGGTATGCCACCCGACAAGGATATTGACTTTTGCATTGATTTGGCTCCGGGCACTCAGCCCATTTCTATTCCATCGTATCGTATGACCCGCCTGAGTTGAAAGAGTTGAAGGAGCAGTTGCAAGACTTGCTTGAAAAAGGTTTCATTAGACCTAGTGTTTCGCCTTGGGGTGCGTCGGTGTTGTTTGTTAAGAAAAAGGACGGATCAATGCGAATGTGTATTGATTATCGGTAGTTGAACAAGGTTACAATCAAGAATAAGTATCCGTTGCCGAGGATTGATGATTTGTTTGATCAACTTCAGGGTGCTAAGGTATTTTCGAAGATTGACTTGAGATCTAGCTACCATCAGTTGAGGATTAGGGCATCCGATGTCCCTAAGACCATTTTCCGCACTCGGTACGGGCATTATGAGTTCTTGGTGATGTCATTTGTGTTGACAAATGCCCTAACAGCTTTTATGGATTTGATGAACCGAGTGTTCAGCCCTTATTTGAATTCGTTCGTGATAGTCTTCATTGATGATATTTTGATCTATTCCTGCAACCTGGAGGAGCATAAGCAGCATCTTAGAGTGGTTCTTCAGACTCTGAAGGATAGTCAGTTGTATGCCAAGTTTTCGAAGTGTGAGTTCTGGTTGAGTTCAGTTGCATTACTGGGTCATGTTGTATCCACAGAGGGTATTCAGGTTGATCCAAAGAAGATTGAGGCAGTCAAGAACTGGCCTAGACCAGTATCAGCTACAGAGATCCAGAGTTTCTTGGGTTTGGCAAGCTACTATCGTCGGTTTATGGAGGGGTTTTCGTCCATTGCAGCCCCGATGACCAGGTTGACCCAGAAGGGTGCCTAGTTCAGGTGGTCGGACGAGTGCGAGGCGAGCTTTCAGAAGCTCAAGATAGCTTTGACTACGGCACCAGTGTTGGTTTTGCCCACAGGTTCAGGGCCATATACAGTTTATTGTAATGCATCTCGTATTGGACTTGGTGCGGTGTTGATGCAGGATGGCAAGGTCATTGCCTATGCTTCGCGGTAGTTGAAGATTCATGAGAAGAACTATCCGGTTCATGATTTGGAGTTGGCTGCCATTGTTCACGCATTAAAAATTTAGAGGTATTATCTATATGGCATGGCATGTGAGGTGTTCACAGATCACAAAAGTCTGCAGTACTTGTTCAAGCAGAAGGAGCTAAATTTGAGGCAGAGAAGGTGGTTGGAGCTGTTGAAAGACTATGATATCACCATCTTATATCATCCGAGAAAGGCTAATATGGTGGCCGATGCTTTTAGTAGGAAGTCAGCCAGTATGGGCAGTCTTGCTTATATTCTGGTCGGTGAGAGACCGCTTGCTTTAAATGTTCAGGCTTTGGCCAATCAGTTCGTGAGGTTGGATGTTTCTGAGCCCAGTCGTGTGTTAGCTTGCACGGTTGCTCGTTCTTCTTTATTGGAGTGTATCCGTGATCGGCAGTATGATGATCCCTATTTGTGTGTCCTTAGATACACGGTGCAGCACGGAGGTGCCAAACGGGTTACCTTAGGAGATGAAGGAGTTTTGAGATTACAGGGTCGAGTTTGTGTGCCTAATGTGGATGCACTCCGAGAGTTGATTTTAGAGGAGGCCTATAGCTCCCGGTACTCTATTCATCCGGGCGCCGCTAAGATGTATCAGAATTTGCGGCAGCATTATTGGTGGAGGCGAATGAAGAAGGATATCGTTGCATATGTGGCTCGTGGGATCAGTTTTTGCCTCTAGCAGAGTTTGCCTACAACAACAACTACCAGTCGAGTATCTAGATGGCTCTTTATAAGGCTTTGTATGGTAGGCGGTATCGGTTGCCAGTTGGATGGTTTAAGCCGGGAAAGGCTCAGTTGTTGGGTAGGATCTGGTTCAGGATGCCTTGGACAAGGTCAGAATTATTCGGGATAGGCTTCGTACAGCTCAGTCCAGGCAAAAGAGTTATGCCGACCGTAAGGTTCAAGATTTGGCATTCATGGTCGGTGAACGGGTGTTGCTTCGGGTGTCGCCTATGAAGGGCGTGATGAGATTTGGAAAGAAGGGCAAGCTTAGCCCTAGGTTCATTGGCCCGTTTGAGATTCTTGATCGAGTGGGAAAGGTGGCTTACAAACTTGCATTGTCGCCGAGCTTATCAGCCGTGCATCCAGTGTTTTATATGTCTATACTTCGGAAGTATCACATCGATCCATCCCACGTGTTAGATTTCGGCACTGTCCAGTTGGACAAGGACTTGTCTTATGAGGAGGAGCCGGTAGCTATTCTAGACCGGCATGTTCGTCAGTTGAGATCGAAGAGCTTTCTTTTTGTTCGTGTTTAGTGGAGAGGTCAGCCTGCTGAGGCATCGACCTGGGAGTCCAAGTCTGATATGCGGAGCCGTTACCCCCATTTTTTCCCCGACTCAGGTACTTCCTTCTTATGTCCGTTCGAGGACGAACGATTGTTTTAGAGGTGGAGAATATGATGACCCAAAAGGTCATCACTTGTTTTAAAATGAATTCTGCGTTTTGAGGCCTTAAAACCTCTTTTAGCATCACCTCGATTTGCGTGCGCAGTCCGGGCACGTTGCCAGGAAGCCATTATGTGTAATTTGTGAAAAATGATGAATTTTGACTTTAAAATGGATTTAAGTTGACTTCAGTCAATATTTGGGTAAATGGACACGGACCCGTGATTTGACGGTCCCGAAGGGTCCGTAGGAAATATGGGACTTGGGCGTATGCTCGGAATCGAATTTCGAGGTCCCAAGCCCGAGAAATGAATTTTTAAAGAAAATTCTTTTCTGGAATTATTTATGAGTTTTGGAAATGAAATGCATTTAGGATTTGATGGTATCGGGTCCGTATTTTTGTTCCAGAGCACGGTATAGGTCTTATATATGATTTAAGATGAGTATGTGAAATTTGGTAAGAAACATAAGTCGTTTGAGGTGATTTGGACTCGTGTTGTGAAAATTGATACGTTGAAAGTTTTGAAATTGTTCTTAAATTTCTATGCTAAATTCGTTGTTTAAGAGGTTATTTTGGTAATTTGATCGCACAGATAAGTTCATATGATGTTTTTGAGTTAGTATGCATGTTTGGTTTGGAGCCCCGAGGGATCGGGTGAGTTTTGGAAGGTTTTGAGCTTGGGAAAAATTGCAGGTTTTTGCTGTCTCAGTGCACAGAGGTTTTGTTCTTCGCGTTCGCGTAGTCCCACTCGCGAATGCGTAAGGCAATTTCCTCATGCCAGTTTTCTCTTCGCGAATGCGGAGCTTGGGACGCGAACGCGAGGCTGTGGGGGGAGTACCCTTCGCGAACGCGTCCTGGCACTCGCGAACGCGTAAGGCTAATGGCCTGGGGGGAGGGGTTTTTTGATACCCAGTTTTTCCCTATATATTTTCAATATGCGAAATACCTTCAAAATATCATATATATATATATATATGTCCAAGGTTTTTATTATTATTTTCATAATTTTAAGGGTTTTAAATTGATTTATTTCCTCTCTTTTTATCCATAAAATCCCCAATAATTATTTCTAAAATTATTATTTTGATAATTCATCTATTGGATTTCTATATTTATGCCAAAATATGGCTAAGGTAATTTTTTACATATTTTTATAATTACATTTAGTATTTTTAAAGCTAAATTGCACATAATTGCAATATTAGCCCTTTTAAGATTTAATTATGTTTTATATGCATAAAATTTGATCCTATATTTTTAAATTGCTAATTATGTATTATAATTCATTTTAGAATTTTTAAATTATTTTTAAAAACTATCTACTATTTTGTATAAATTAAATAGCGAAAAACTAGCTATTTAACTTATAGCCAAAATTGGCTTTCAATTCTAGCCTAAATCAAACAGACCCCCAACCCAATTAAAAAAAACCCACCGGACCCAAGCTCAAACCCAAACCATACCCGGCCCAGACCTGAGTTAATCCTGGCCATTGATCAATTTTGATCAACGGTCCAGATTCACTCTTACCATATTAAACCCTAAAGACTACCCCCCAATCTCTCATTTCCCCCCGATCATTCTCTCTCAACCGGTCTATCATCTCTCTCTCTCTCTCTCTAGTTCTCTCTAGAACCTTCTCCTCTCCCCTCCTCTCCGATGAACCTTATCCACCTTCTCCGGCCATCTTCCTGCCTAAATCTATGGTGGCCTCGCCACCTACCAGCCTTATGGCTCCCTCTTGAACGTGTGTCATCATTTTGAGGCCTTCAAGTGAACCAGAGGCGGTTCACTTGCCTCCCATGGTTTCTCATGCCATTTTCCGGCCATCCATGGCTGTTCGAGTAAGATCTATGACTTTTCCGGCTAAAATCGGTAACTTTTCAAGATTTTCTCACCTTCTCTGGGTTCTCCGAAACCCTAACTTTAAAGATTTTTCCGATATCTTTTAGATCTGTCTTAGATCTGTGTATATCATAAGCTTTTAGTGTTTTCCTCAAAGGTTTTTCCCGATTTTTTCCAAAATAACTCTTCGTCTTCAAGACTAGGGTTTCTTAGCCTCTTTTTAAATGACTTCTCCTATGATTTTCAGTATTATCATATGATTTTTACTATATTAAACGGTTTATTTATGTTTTTTTTCTACCTGATTCATCACGTTGAAAACCCTAATTATTTTGGTTTTATCCGGGGTTCTAGAACTGTCTTTGTTGATTTGATTTATATGTATGTCACACCCTCTTTTTCTCGTGAAATGGGGTTTATGACATTTGAAAGGACAACTCGTTTCTTTTGGGAACTGGGTTTTTGCATTTGAAGAGTCGCCACCTAATGATTAAGGTGTATTAGGACACCAATAGAGATTCAATTCTAAGTTTGTTTAAGTAACCAGAGATTGGGTAAGGGCTTGAAATTATCCCACGGGGAAGGTATTAGGCACCCCTAAGAATTCACTAGTGTGGTTCCCGGCCAGACAGTTATTGTGAACTTGGGTGCAATTAACATATAAGCAGATAAGGCTCAAATAAGAGGGGATTTCAATGTACAATAGTTCGAAAGTAAACAAAGTTTGAAAGAGCAATTAAAAGAGCTGATTTTAAATAATGAGTTGCAATGCTTAAAAAAGAATAAGGGGGAAATAAAGAAGGGGGGGGGGGTCCTAGGTTTACAAAAAATATGAATCACATCAACGCAATACCCGATAATCACTCCTCAAAAGAGGGGTTACATGTGGCATTAGCGCACCGGTCATCATATCCATATCTACCCTTCCCACCCCGTTAAGGTATTACAACGCGGATTGGTCTCGATTACTATTACATGCTATTACCCGTCCCATTACTATTAGTCCTGGAGGCACTTAGGACTACTATTTCTAAAGGGAGGGGATATTAGGCTGATTGGTTTCAAAGAATAAAAATCTAAGGCGACATACAAAAACAGATAATATAGCATATAAAGGGGAAGCATGTAAACAGATAAAAGGCTCATGTATACCTCCTCAAAACAAAAGAACATAACTAACATGACTTGCACATACTTTTTAGGTCCGATTTAAAGCACATAAAGACGAGGGAAGTTAGTTGTTGAGGCAGATTAGTTTATTACATAACTCATATAAGAAGTCCGAATCAGGCCTGCCTGCTGGTTGTAACAATTAACAAAGGCAGATTCAATTTTACAGTTATTACTCTAAATCTTGCCTAAGTATTTAGACGGGGTCCTATAGGCATGATATCTACTTAATTTAGAAGGTGGTGAAACAGTGATAACTCAAAACGTACTGCTTGAAATCCTATAGGTATGCTTGTTAAACCTTGTTGAAACTAGGGAACTATTAAACAGAGGTTCAGAATAGACGAATTTAAATTAGACTAGTTCCAAATTCTGCAGATGATGGTATCTACTATTACTGACTCTAATCCATATGGGCATGATATCTAACATTGAATGTGAATGGAACGACTCAAATTTATTTAAGAACCCCTATAGGCATGATTTCTATGCGTTACTGATTTCAGCATGCTACTGGGTTATAACCAATTGGGCCCTAAAATACATGATATCTAAATGGTGACAAATGTGCAGAATTTTAGAAAATCGCTATAGCCAGGTTATCTAGATGTGATGCTGAACAAGTAAGTCCTATAGACATGGTTTCTAAATGTAACGTGAATATGCGGAATTGTAGCAGTCATATAGGCATGTTTTCTAAATGCGATTTGAACAAGTAGAGAATGCAGTCCTATAGGCATGTTTTCTACCCTTGATCATACATAATTTCCCAACCCTTTTTTCAATAGCCAGCCCCAAATGTTCATTACAAATTATTACAAACCAGGAATAATAAATTACATCAGAAAAAGTACAAAGAAAAGTTACAACTAGAGGAAGTCTGATTCTTGACTTCCTCTCTGAGTTATGAGATAAACCAACTCAAAATACCATTGATCCAAAGCCTTTCTCAGTCTGGAGTGTGTCAGAGTTCCCTAAGGGCCTCAATAGGACCCCGGGCAGTGCTCACACCCAAGCTTCATAACCAGAATAGGGACAAGTGCAGTGTGGAAATGCCAGCCCTCATGTGTCCAAGTTCAGAGGGAGCTCATGGGTCCCAAGGCAAGGATCACATGATCGGGGTAGAACTTAAGTCTAAGAAAAGAGTGAAAAGTGCAGAAACTGAGTTCTAAGAACTGAGGGAATAAAGAATATGGAAAGGATGAGGGGAGTCAGCCATTAACACTTCAAAGAATTGATAACTTCATACAAAGGGGCAGGGGATTGGGAATCCATTGCTAGGGGGCCTATATACTTAGGCATGGGTTAATTTTGGGCATACACAACAATATGAAGTGCTGTCATGCTTGTAAATCAACCACAACACACAACATATAAGGGTAACATGGATGTTATGATCCTAGAAGGATCAAGTTTGGGTCATGCTCAGCAATATTCAATGCTGTCATGCCCCAAACTAACCACAAGTATTAATCACATTGGAGTAGGGATTTGGGATTCATAATACATTAATTCAGAATTGGAGAAAGGAACTTACAACATGCTAAATAATGGTACTGAATTAAATACAAGCAGTAGGCAGACAAGAATGCAAAATCAGTAAGTAAGCATGTTGTTGTTGGTGCTGAAAAACTTAATTAGAACATACCAGTCAAAGAAGCAAAGTGCAGTAAAGAAAAGTAGCAGGACTTCGAAATATAGCCTTGGCTTTTATCCAGCTAAACAGGCAGTAGCACAAGTAGTAGTAAAGCAAGAGAGAGTGTTTCAGTGTAAGTGTGAGTTCAGAACTAAAAGTGTTCGTGTTTTTGAAAGAGAAGAAGTAACGAGTATTTATAGTTTTTTGACTTGTCACGACCCGGATTTCCCATCCTCGGGAGTCGTGATGGCGCCTACTAATGAGAGCTAGGCAAGCCAATCCTTAACTGCTTAATTCTTTAACAATTATTACTAATATCATGAAAATAACGGAATTAAATAAATATGCGGAAGACTTAAATTAAAGAAACGGAACAGTAGTACGGAAATCAACATATGCCTCTACCCAAGAACTGGTGTCACATTACTCACGAACTTCTAAGAGTACTAAATACAACCGTCTAAAAGAAAATATAAATTGTTTGTCTCGAATACGTGAGATAACAGGCTGAAATAAAAGATAAAGGAGACGCCGGGCCCGCAGACGCCTGCAAGGCTACCTCGGTGTCTCGCTAGTCTAAGTGCTAACTCTTGCTCTGCTGCTGTTGTCCGAAACCTGGATCTGTGCAAAAAAGCACAGAGTGTAGTATCAGCACAACCGACCCCATGTGCTGGTAAGTGGATAGCCTAACCTCGGCGAAGTAGTGACGAGGCTAGGACCAGATTACCAAATAACCTGTGCAGTTGAAATATATATACATGTACATCAGAAAAGAAATATGTGGGGAATATATTGTTACAAGATGATGTCGTTTGGGTTAAAGAATGCAGGGGCCACCTACATGAGGTCCATGACCACCATTTTCCACGATATGATACACAAGGAGATTGAGGTGCACGTAGATGATGTTATCATCAAGTCCAAGAAGGCTACTGATCACATGGAAGATTTGAGGAAGTTTTTCAATAGATTGCGAAGGTACAACCTGAAACTGAATCCCGCAAAGTGTGCATTTGGGGTTCCTACCAGAAAACTACTAAGGTTTATTGTGAGTCGTCGGGGAATAGAATTGGATCCATCAAAGGTCAAAGCTATTCAAGAGTTGCCACCGCCAAAGAACAAGAAGGACGTAATGAGTTTCTTGGGAAGACTTAACTATATCAGCCAGTTCATAGCACAGTCTACAGTTATCTGTGAGCCAATATTTAAGATGTTAAAGAAGGACGCCTCTACCAAATTGACTGATTATTGCAAAAAAGCCTTCGACAGAATCAAGGAATACATGTCAACACCACTAGTCTTAGTCCCTCCTGAGCCAGGTAGACCCTTATTACTCTACCTTGCAGTATCGGATGTAGCTTTCAGTTGCATTCTGGGGCAGTATGACGAAACAGGGAAGAAGGATCAGGCCATATATTATCTCAGCAAGAAGTTCACCCCATGCGAGGCCCGATATTCTCTATTAGAACGCACCTGTTGTGCTTTGATTTGGGTAGCTCATCTGAGGCACTACTTCTGTGCCTATACTACATATCTCATGTCAAGGATGGATCCTCTGAAGTATATCTTTCAGAAGCCCATGCCCACTGGAAAGCTAGCTAAGTGGAAAATCTTGTTGAGTGAATTTGACATTGTCTACGTAACCCATAAGGCAATCAAGGGACAAACACTAGCAGATCACCTTGCTGAGAACCCCGTGGATAGAGAAAACGAACCCCTGAAAACGTATTTTCCTGACGAAGAGGTATCATTCATAGGAGAAGATATTGCAGAATCCTATGACGGTTGGAGAATGTTTTTCGATGGAGCAGTAAACTTTAAGGGAGTTGGCATAGGAGCAGTCCTCATATCGGAAACCGGTCAGCATTATCCGGTGTCCGCCAAACTCAGATTCCCGTGCACCAACAACATGGCCGATTATGAAGCCTGCATCATAGGGCTCAAGATGACCATTGACATGAATATTCAAGAGTTGCTAGTGATTGGAGATTCAGACTTGCTACACCAGGTACGAGAAGAATGGGCAACTAAGAACTCCAAGATACTCCCGTATCTGCATCATGTACATGAATTGAGAAAGAGGTTCGTGAAGACGGAGTTCCAACATGTTCCCAGAGTCCAGAATGAGTTCGCTGATGCATTGGCTACCCTATCATCCATGATACAACATCTAGACAAAAACTTCATTGATCCCATTCCAGTAAAGATCCATGATTAGCCAGCTTATTGCGCCCATGTTGAAGAAGAAGCAGATGGAAAACCTTGGTTTCATGATATCAAAGAATATTAGGCAAAATGCGAGTACCCAGAACTTGCAAATCCTACTCAGAAACGCACACTTCGGAGGTTGTCCAATAATTTCTTTCACAGCAGAGGAATCCTGTTTAGGAGGACTCCTGATTTGGGACTACTAAGGTGTGTCGACACAAAGGAAGCATCCAGGCTACTAGAAGAAATTAATGCTGGGACCTGTGGTCCGCATATGAATGGTTTTGTCTTAGCAAAGAAGATACTCCGAGCTGGTTACTTTTGGATGACCATAGAGATGGACTGCATCCAGTATGTCCGGAAATGCCATCGTTGCCAGATACATGCAGACGTGATAAAGGTACCTCCAAATGAACTTAATGCAACAAGCTCACCATGGCCGTTCGCCGCTTGGGGGATGGATGTTATTGGACCAATCAAGCCCATTGCTTCCAATGGACACAGATTTATCTTGGTAGAAATCGACTATTTCACCAAATGGGTCGAAACATCATCTTTCAGAGTAATAACCAAGAAAGTCGTGGTAGACTTTGTCCGCGACCGCATCGTTTGCCGATTCAGGATTCCAAAGTCAATCATTACTGATAATGGCTCCAACATCAACAGTGACTTGATGAAAGCTATGTGTGAAACCTTCAAGATCCGACATAAGAATTCTACATCCTACAGACCTCAGATAAACGGGGCCGTAGAGGCCGCCAACAAGAATATCAAGAAGATACTAAGGAAAATGATAGAAAAGCATAAGTAGTGGCACGAGAAGTTGTCATTCGCTCTATTGGGATATCGCACCACAGTCCGCATATCGACTGGGGAAACCCCTTATATGCTAGTTTGTGGTACAGAGGCAGTCATTCCTGCCGAAGTGGAAATTCCTTTCCTAAGAATCATACAAGAAGCTGAGCTCGATGACGTAGAATGGGTAAAAAGTCGTTATGAGCAACTAGCTCTTATAGATGGAAAGAGAATGAACGCAGTTTTCCATGGTCAACTCTATCAGAACAAAATGTCCAGAGCCTTCAGCAAAAAAGTCAAGCTGAGACAGTTCACACCAGGGCAGCTGGTGTAGAAGAAAATTTTTCCTCATCAAGATGAAGCCAAAGGAAAGTTCTCTCCCAACTGGCAGGGTCCATACATGGTTCACCGGGTTCTAACAGGAGGAGCCCTCATACTCGCAAAAATGGACGAAGAAGTCCGGCCAAAGCCTATCAACTCAGATGCAGTCAAACGTTACTATGTGTAATCTTTATGTTTTCCTATATGATGTAAATTGAACTATGCCTGACCTGATTTTCGTTTAAGAGGGGATACATAGGCAGCCCTATGGGTTCGGTCACAATTCACTAAAATTTTCATTTCCCCCCGCAATTGGAAACTGGAGCAGAATTTTGAGAAGGACCCTCAAAATTCCGAAGTGATTTCAGCCAATCATCGCAAGCAACAGTCAGAAACATCAACCCATTAAACTGGGGCAGAATTTTGAGGAAGACCCTCAAAATTCCGTAGCAAGAGAGGTTGCAATGTCTTAAACCACATCACAATCGTCGGTTCATCTAAAAGTTGTTTCTCAATTATATACTTATGTCATATTTTACAAAATCATGCATGTTTATTACTGAAATTGCCCTATTTAGCAACGCTACCCTAATGATACATACAATATCACCAGATTAAAGCCGACCAGATCAAGCAGAGCCAGCAAGGATACGAACTAGCCTCCCCCCTTTACAAAACTCACGGTTTTTCTTTGGATGCAGGCACTTAGATTACGAAAGCATCAGACATGCTATACACTCACGAGACAAACACTGTTCAGGAATACAATTCTCAGAATTATTGTACTTACCAACATTTGCTATCCACGCACGCCGGTGATATTCCGTGTGGCACAATATCATTAGTAGTCACAATATCGCAACCTACTATCAGCTAAGAAAGCTCTGTTACCGTTTGCTACTTTATTTCTTGCATAAGGCTACCATTCTGCCTTTCGAGACAAAACGCCGTCTCCATCTGCATTTTCTGCATTGCATAAGGCTACCATTCTGTCTTCCGAGACTAAACACTATCTCCATCTACATTTGCATGGCTGAAAGATTGCCTCCTCTACATTTGCATGGCTGAAAGATCGCCACCTCTTCATTCTGCATGGCTGAAAGATCGCCACCTCTACATTTGCATGGCTGAAAGATTGCCACCTCTACATTTGCATAGCTGAAAGATCGCCACCTCTACATTTGCATGGCTAAAAGATCGCCACCTCTTCATTCTGCATTGCTGAAAGATCGCCACCTCTTCATTCTGCATGGCTGAAAGATCGCCACCTCTACATTTTCATGGTTGAAAGATCGCCATCTCTACATTTGCATGGCTGAAAGGTCGCCACCTCTTTATTCTGCATGGATGAAAGATCGCCACCTCTACATGTGCATGGCTAAAAGATCACCACCTCTACATTTGCATGGCTAAAAGATCGCCACCTCTTCATTCGCATGGCTAAAAGATCGTTACCTCTACATTTGCATGGCTGAAAGATTGCCACCTCTTCATTCAGCATGGCTGAAAGATCGCCACCTCTACATTTGTATGGCTGAAAGATCGCCTCCTCTACATTTGCATGGTTGAAAGATCGCCACCTATACATTTGCATGGCTGAAAGATCGCCACCTCTACATTTGCATGGCTGAAAGATCGCCACCTCTTCATTCTGCATGGCTGAAAGATCGCCACCTCTACATTTGCATGGCTGAAAGATCGCCACCTCTTCGTTCTGCATGGCTGAAATATTGTCACCTCTACATTTGCATGGCTGAAAGATCGCCACCTCTTCATTCTACATGGCTGAAAGATCGCCACCTCTACATTTGCATGGCTAAAAGATCGCCACCTCTATATTTGCATGGCTGAAAGATCGCCACCTCTACATTTGCATGGCTGAAAGATCGCCACCTCTTCGTTCTGCATGGATGAAAGATCACCACCTCTATATTTGCATGGCTGAAAGATCGCCACCTCTACATTTGCATGGCTGAAAGATCACCACCTCTTAATTTGCATGGGCTGAAAGATCGCCACCTCTACATTTGCATGGCTGAAAGATTGCCACCTCTACATTTGCATGGCTGAAAGATCGCCACCTACTGCATCTCATGAGATAAAAGATCGCCAAGTTATCCAAAGGGGTCATTGTTCGGAGGCACCATTTTATAGCCCGAGAATGCTATGTCATGGCCTGAGGACCCCTTTTAATCTTTTGCAAATCATTATTCAAAGGCATCATGGTTAGGAGGCATCATCCTCATAGCCCGAGAGCATCATTTCATGGCCCGCAAATCCTTTATTACACGCTTCGTGGCCCAGGACATCATGGTCTAAGGACGTCATTCTAACCGTCCGAAGACAATCCTCATGGTCCGACGATAAATTGCATCATGTTTAAATTTATGCACAATATATGCTTGTATTGCTTATTTGTAGGTAAACCGGCAAGCAACGACCATCTCAGCAGGAGCGGTTCCGCTCCAGTTCCCGCAGCCATATCAAACCTAAACATTTCCACAAACCTACCACACACCCGACCCTAGATATTGCGTCCGTTCTCGAAAAGTCTCCATCGACATACTCCACTGACGGATGCGAAACTACATATGGCCTAATTCCTATAAGACCAGGGATATGTAGGTAGCTCAGAAGCTAGGGCGTAGCCTAAACCTCCTCAAACCATTCGTTCGGTCAAAATTGGTCATCATATCTTTATCCGATAACTCTTTCATCCTTCTCGGGTAAAGAGGGGCAGCTGTTGATACCCAATTTTTTCCTGTATATTTTAATATGCAAAATACTTTCAAAATAGTATATGTATGCATGTATAAGTATTTTCAAATGTTTTATTATCTTTCCTTAATTTTTTTAAAGATTTTTTAAATCGATTTATTGCCCTATTTTTATCCATAAAAAATCCAATAATTATTCCCAAAATTATCATTTTGATGATTCATTTATTGGATTCTTATATTTATGCTAAAATATAGGTAATATAATTTTTGCATATTTTTAAAAAGTAATTTAGTATTTTTAAAGTTAAATTGTATATAATTACAACATTAGCCTCTTTTATGATTAATTACGTTTATATTCATAAAAACTAGGTGTAGTATTTTTTAAATAGTTAATTATATGCTATATATCATTTTGGTACCTTTAATTTATTTCTATAAATATATTTATTATTTTTTGTAAATTAAATAGGGAAAATTGGCTATTTAAATGTTAGCCCAATTTCATTTCGATTATAGCCCAATTCTGACCCCAATTGAACTCAATCGAAACCATTTGAACCCCCGACCCAATTTCGATTTAATCTGACCCAAACCCATCTTCATAACCCGCATACTCGTCCGTTTTAATCCAGGCTGTTGATCATTCAGATCAACGGCCAACAACCATCCTTGCCTTTTTAATTCAAACGACCCCTAACCCTAGCCTCATTTCCAAATTCTGACGCCTTTGAATCCCCTTCTCTCTCAACTCTCTCTCAAATCCTCTCAAACCCTAGTCGCCGCCATCAACTACAACCCTAATACCTCCCCAAATCTATGGTTCCCAAAGTCATCGGAGACCTATATCCACCTCTCATTCCTTCTACGTGCTCGATTATTATGGTCTCGAGGCTAGATCTCGAAATAGCTTGGTCCAGGCTTGTTTGATTGCAGTTCATGACTGTTCTCCGGTCGTCTCCGACTTTTTCTCCAGCCAGCCATGGCTATTCGAGTCAGACTCTTGACTCTCCTGCTTAGATCGTTGGTTTTCAAAGCCTTTCTCACCACTTGGGGTTCTTCTAAAACCTTAGCCTTTAAGGTTCCTTCGATTTCTTTTTAAATTTGTTTCAGATCTATGTTTGCTCTGAACTTCTAAGTGTTTTTATCAAATTTTCTTTTAAAACTCTGCTTTCAAAACCCCTTATCTTTCCGATTAGGGTTTCTGTTAAGTTATTTCAAAATGTTTCTCTGATTCTTTGACATGTTTGGCTATGTTTGCTTATATCGTTCTTCTACTAGAGTTTGCATGTTAAAACCCCTAATTTCTTTTAACTGTTTACAAAACGAATGTTTGTTTGCCTGAGTTTTGTCCGATTTGTTTGCTTATTCTCTTTTAAAACTCTCCTATTATTGAAAATCCTAGGGTTTTGGGTCTGAGACTGTTCGTTTAAGTGCATGACTCGATTTGAAGTTTTTATTTCGAAATCTTTTGCTCCCTTTGTGTGATTCTTCTGATTGATCGGACAAAACTCAGGCAAACAAACATTTGTTTAGTAAACAGTTAAAAGAAATTAGGGGTTTTAACATGCAAACTCAAGTAGAAGAACGATATAAGCAAACGTAGCCAAACATGTGAAAGAATCAGAGAAACATTTTGAAATAACTTAACAGAAACCCTAATCGGAAAGATAAGGGGTTTTGAAAGCAGAGTTTTAAAAGAAAATTTGAGAAAAGCACTTCGAAGTTCAGAGCAAACATAGATCTGAAATAGATCTAAAAAGAAATCGAAGGAACCTTAAAGGCTAAGGTTTCAGAAGAACCCTAAGTGGTGAGAAAGGCTTTGAAAACCAACGAGACTCGAATAGCCATGGCTGGCTGGAGAAAAAGTCGGAGACGACCGGAGAATAGTCATGAACTGTAATCGAACAAGCCTGGACCAAGCTCTTTCGAGATCTAGCCTCGAGACCATAATAATCGAGCACGTAGAAGCCATGCGAGGTGGATATAGGTCTCCGATGACATTGGGAACCATAGATTTAGGGAGGTATTAGGGTTGTAGTTGATGGCAGTGGCTAGGGTTTGAGAGAATTTGAGAGAGAGTTGAGAGAGAAGGGGATTCAGAGGCGGCGGAATTTGGAAATGAGGCTAGGGTTAGGGATTGTTTGAATTAAAAAGGCAAGGATGGTTGTTGGCCGTTGATCTGAATGATCAACGACCTGGATCAAAATAGGCGAGTGGGTGGTTATGAAGATGGGTTTGGGTCGGATTAAATCGAAATTGGGTCGGGGGTTCAAATGGTTTCAATTGAGTTCAATTGGGGTCAGAATTGGGCTAAAATCGAAATAAAATTGGGCTAACATTTAAATATCCAATTTTCCCTATTTAATTTACAAAAATAATAAATTAATTTTTAGAAATAAATTAAAGGTACAAAAATGATTTATATCACATAATTAACTATTTAAAAAATACCAGACTTAATTTTTATGAATATAAACATAATTAATCTTAAAAGAGGCTAATGTTGTAATTATATACAATTTAACTTTAAAAATACTAAATGACTTTATAAAAATATGAAAAAATTATATTACCTATATTTTAGCATAAATATGAGAATGCAATAAATGAATCACCAAAATGATAATTTTGGGAATAATTATTGAGTTTTTATGGATAAAAATAGGGCAATAAATCGATTTAAAAAATCTTTAAAAAAATTAAGGAAAAATAATAAAACATTTGGACATACTTATATATGCATACATATGCTATTTTGAAAGTATTTTGCATATTAAAATATATAGGGAAAAATTGGGTATCAATAATGTATACCTGTTTCGATCGATTTCTTTATGGTTAGACCTTTTTCTTTGTTTATCTTGACAGATTCTAAGTTCTTACAGCTTTTAACTCAACTTTGTTAAAAACCCTAATTTCTTAAAGATTTTCTTCCCTTGTTACTGTGAGTCTTAAAGGTTTTCTTTACTTGCTTCTATATGTTGGCATGACCTTCTTTACCTGTTCCTGTGTGTTAGATTGGTTTCTTCACTCTGGTTCTATGTGTTAGCTGTAACTACTTGACTTTGTTAAAGTTTCTGTTGACCACCATGCTTCGAATGGGTTCCTTTTTGCTACTGAGTCCTTAGCCTACTCGTGTCATTTCTGTATGATTGTGTCCATCTAGTTTATTCCTCTCTTGCTTCCTTTTATTGATATGGCTGACCTTGCATGTCTGATACGCCTGTTCGTTCTTCTTTATTTATATGTCAAAGTGTAGAATCATGACTCCCTCTTGATTGATCTCGATTCCCTTAAATTACGGTTTGATTGCAAGGTTTTCTTATAAACCCCTAAAATTTTACTCGTTTGTTTAAGTTGATTGATTCCATTCCCTTATTTGCTGTGGTGCTTCATTCTTGCTGAATCCTTCCCTCAAATTGGTGTATTCTGTACTTATACTCAATCATGTGCTCTATACTTTTACTACCTCTTATATGGTAAAACCAATCTTTCTCAACTGATTTTCTTTCCTTAGTTATCCCTGTTAGTATCCATTTAAGCTGTAATTCCTTGATTAAAGGGAAGTACTTGTATTAATTGGATTCTAATTGTGATTACTTCCATAATTTTGCTAAACTTTTACTTGTTACCTTATTTTTTTTACCTATTTTCAAAGCTATAAATACCCTAAGTCTTTCATTAACAGACCAGACTTGGCTTTCAAAAAAAAAACCCTCTCTCACTTAAAGAAAAGTTTTGTGTTATTCTACTACTATTGGCCGGCTGCAAGCCAAGGCTAATCATCTGTAAACCTTGGTTCTTTCATTTTGTTTACCTCTATCTTCACTGGTATGTCCTAGTTTAATTTAAAGCCTCAACAATAACATGTTTCTATTCCCGCTTCAGTTTCTTTTATTTCTGGCTTGCTTTTACTTGTGGTCTTGTTGTGAAGTTTGTATCTAAGCATACTGATATGATTTCCCCTTTAATTCGTGTGGTTCAAGCATGCCTGGACGATTATATTCTTTTACATACTATGCAGTTACCTTTTTGTGAATCCCAAATCCCCTATCCCTTCTCTATGTGTTTCATGACTAGTTTGTGATTATACCAGTGTCCAACTATCTCTGAGCATGTCCCTACCAGTCCTAATACTCCTACTGAGGTCAGGTGTATTCAATTAATATATATGTATCCCCAAACCCCCCTTTACCCCCATGTGTGATTACTGAACTCATTCACTTGCTGTGTGTGGTCTTACCCTAAAGTGTTTGAACTCTGTCTTACTAATACAACTGCTTTCAACCATTTCTGTTATTGATTGCTTTCAAAATGGACATGTCAGTCCAGTTTTTAAACAAACTCCTTTCAAACATGTGTCCTGCACTCTCACTATACTCTTAGAACACTAGGTTCTGCCCCTTTTGTGTGAGCCTTGCCTTGGGACCCTTGAGTTCCCTCTGAACTTGGATACATGAGAGCTGGCCTTTCCACACTGCACTTACTCTGTCTTGGCTATGAAATCTGGGTGTGAGCACTGCCTGGGATCCCTTGAGGTCTTCAGGGAACTCTGACATACCTAGATATGAGGAAAAACTATGAAACAATTTTGGCACTTGAGGTGATTGATTGCATAACTCAGAGAGGAAGTCTTAATTAGGCTTCCTATAGTGTAACTTCTTATTTTCATTGCTACCTATAATTCATTTCAATGTTGGTCTGTAATAACTTGTTGTAAACAAGTATTGGGGTTGGCTAGTGAAAAGGGATGGGGTAAATATGCATGCTATTGTTAAAACCCATATCCACATGTGTTAGTTCATGCCATATATTAGTTAATATAAATCCAAGAAGGAATTATCTTTTAGATGATAAGAAGTCAATCCTATTGGTCTTAAGTGATACAAGAGTGTATAAGGGTGATTAACCAGTATTAGAAGTTAAACGAATCAAGGATGTTGTAACTCGTATTTTCAGGTAATATAGCGGTGCTTAATACACTCAAGAGGTCATGTATTAAGGTATTTTAATCATATAATATCCGTATCATAAGTCTTGAAGTCAAACGAGTTATGAAACAAAAGTTGACAAAAGTTGTCGCAACTTAGGTTCATAATTTTACTTAAACATTAGGTCAAATGTTTCTAATCTTTTCTCATAATTTACAAGGAATTACGAGGTGATATACCAACCAAATTAAAGATCTATGAGTCTAGTTTCCAACGCATTAAACCGTTCATCGATACGATCTCGGAGTAGAGAGATATTCGCGTTTTCGCGAGACTGCGCCAAGCACCTCTCTATGGGGCCCACTAAGTCGGTTTAAGATATTTGGACCTATATAGGATGCCTCCAACCCGTTTTAAGTCATTTCTTTTCACTATTTTCAGACCTTAGAACCCTAGGAACATCCTCTCAAGGTTCTCTCAAGATTCAAGACCCAAAAAAAGGGCAAACAACACAAATCAAGTGTCGGGAATTCCGTGGCGCTAGTAAGTCTCTTGTTCTTCTTGTTGTTGCTCATTTTTGTGTCGTTTCAGCTCGTGTGGGAGGTTGTTTTAAAGGGTTTATGTTCTTTAAATACTCCCTCATGTTCTTAATATCAATCCTAGGTGATTTCAAGCCTTCTAAAGTGATTCTAGTGCCGAAAAACACTAATTGATCGCTAGTTTCGCTTTTTTGTTGTTGTGGCAGCATTGGAGGGATATTTCATGGAAATTTAAGGTCAAATTGGAGTTGTTCTTTCTGTATAAAGGTAAGTAACCTCTTACTCTATATGTATTTAAGATTATCCAAGTTGCGGCTAAGCCATTGAAGCTAGAACTTGTGAGATATATATCGAAAGGCTTGGTAGTAATGTTATTGTTTTGTGGACTGTTTTGCGTTGTTGTTGGGCTGCGTATTTTACTACTATCTTGTGGAGTTTTGGAGGAGGAAGGGTGTGGAGAAACACCATATATATGTAGGGTTATGGGCTGATAGTTATTCGTAACATTTCCAGGTTGTTTGACACGACTACGGTGGTCGTCGTATGTATGGAGTGATTAGGCTATGTGTGGACTATTTTGGGAGGCTCAATATGTTTATTATTGATGTTGTTTGGGCTGTTTGGTGACTGTTTTGAATGGTGTGAGGTCATATATATAGGGGAGGTGCTGTCCGTTTCATCGTAAAATAGGTTGTGGTCGATACATAATAGTTATGACGCTTAAATGATAACGATAGTATCGTTTCTCTTATTGTAGACTAAGGAGTTTTGACAATTGCATAGCTTGAGATTGGGACAGTATATACAAGGTATGTGAGGCTATCCCTTTCCTTCTTTTGCACGACTCCGATTGCACATAATGTAATGAACGATCTTCCAAGATACTCTACTCTTAGAAGCTAGCAGTACTTACATTGTTTTTCCTCTTATGGAACGATTGATGTTAATGTTGCTTCTCTTAGTCTTATGTTATCAATGTTGTTGGTACTTCCTGATTCTTATAAGGTTCATAGTGAAGAGTTAGTCCTAATAACGTGTACAGAGGATACCGACCTTACGTCACTCCGAAAGGTTTAGAATATGATTCCATGAGTCGAGCATGCATTATATATATGTATCTATTTTACTCTACCGAGCCACGCTATAGTTGGCCGGGTACGGCACCTATTGTGCAACCACTGATCAGTTGGGTTTTACCGAGCTCCACGTGGCCGGGTACGATTCTACCGAGCCTATTATGGCCGGGTACGATATGATGATGATGATGCCCACAGAGGCGAATGCTTTAAAGGTTTATGTATTTATACATATGTATCATGCATTTCATGTAAGTAGCCCTCAGAGGTACTAAGATGTTACATGTTGTATATTCTCTATCCTTGCTTACATTACTGATCGTATTTATGGTTCCTTGCCTTACATACTCAGTACTTTATTCGTACTGACGTCCTTTTATTTGTGGACGCTGCATGTCGTGCTGCAGGTCCTGATAGACAGGTAGGTGCAGCTCCCCCACCACAGTAGACTGTCCAGTTCAGCGGTGATTGGCGAGATCCCTTCTCCGGACTTGCCTTGGTCTTGGTATGCAATTTTTGTTATAGACATTATGGGTATGTCGGGGCCCTGTTCCGGCTATGTTGCAACACTTATGTTCTTTTAGAGGCTCATAGACAGGTGTCGGCTCATGTATAGTTTGGTATGCCTTGTCGGCTAGTTTTTGTTGTATAGTCTTTCATAGTAGCGTGGTAGCTCATACCTTATACGTAGTTTCTTGATTGTCTGGTCATCCCCTGCTATGTATGTTCATGCCGTCATATTTTATTGCTGGTTGTCCATGATCTAGGTCTACCATTTATATTGATCTCGTCAGCCTTAAAAGATAATAATGAAGGTTAGATGAAATGTACGTTGGTGCTCGGCAAGTGTGGTCGGGTGCTAGTCATGGCCCTTCAGTTTGGGTCGTGACAAACTTGGTATCAGAGCAAGTCTGTCCTAGGGGTTGTCTATGAGCCGTGTCTAGTAGAGTCTTGATTATGGATGTGTAGCGCGCCACATTTATAATCAGGAGGCTACATGACATCTAGGGTTGTTACCTTCTTCCTGAATCTAGATCGTGCGTAGAGTTGAGTCGTAAGTGTTCGTCTCTAATATTCACCTTGTTTTTTCAGTGATGCCTTCGACTAGGAAGCAAACGATTAGTAGACGGCTTGATACAGCAGCGGGAGAGGGTACCAGTCAGGTGCCCCAAGTCAGAGCAGGACAAAGTGAGGCTCAAAGTGAGATGCCCTCTCATACCTCATCTACTCCATCTCCTCCAGAGGATATTAGAAGGCACCCAGCGCCTCCAGTTCCTCCGTCTGGCACTCCAGACCAGGATATGCAGAGTGCTTTGCAGTTATTGACTAGCTTGGTAGCTGCTCAGGCTCAGAGGCAGAATACAGGTGCTGCTGAGAAACCAGTTAGTACAAGAGTTCGTGATTTTATTAATTTAGACCCTCCAGTGTTTACCGGATCAGACCCCAAGGAGGACCCACAGACTTTTATTGACCAGGTTCATCGTACACTTCGGGTTATGCATGTTAGTGATACAGAGGCAGTAGAGTTGGCTTCTTATCGGCTACGGGATTTAGCGGTTCTCTGGTATGATAGTTGGGAGAGATCCAGGGGTCCGAACCCTCCTCCAGCTGTGTGGAAGGAATTTTCTGAGGCCTTTCTTCGTCACTACTTGCCAGTTGAGATACGACGAGCTAGAGCTGATAAGTTCTTGAACCTTAGACAAGGTAATATGAGTGTGCGAGAGTACAGTATGCAGTTTGATTCTTTGGCAAGGTATGCTCCCCATATGGTGGCCGAGATGAGTGATAGGGTGCATATGTTCGTGAATGGGTTGGGACCACATCTAATAAATGAGTGTACGACAGCCTCCTTGGTGGAGGGCATGGATATTTCCCGTATTCAAGCTTATGCCCAGACCCTAGAGGATCGTAAGCGCCAGCAGAGGGCAGTTAGGGAGCAGGATAGAGGCCAGCATAAGAGGGCGAGATTTGCAGGGTATTCTGATGACTTCAGAGGCCGCATCAGGCCACAGTTTTCGAGGAGTTCGGCGCCACCTGTAGCTAGTGCTCCTCCACAGTTTCAGAGGCCTCGATATGATCGATCCTATTCTGGTCCAGGTCAGAGTTCGCGGGCATCTGGCTCGCAACATCACAGGGATACTAGTCAGATGAGACCCCCAACACCACATTGTGATCAGTGCGGCAAGGCCCACTTTGGACTGTGTCGTCGAGGTTCTGATGCATGCTATTCGTGCGGGCAGCCTGGCCATATGATGCGGGATTGTCCTAATAGAGGAGGTGATGGTATGGCTCAGCCGACTGGATCTGTGTCTGGTTCTTCCTCATCAGTTCGACCTCCAGCACGGGGTTTTCAGCAGTCGACAGGTCGTGGTAGGGGTAGAGGTGCAGTGCCGAGTTCGAGTGGTGCTCAAAATCGAACCTATGCTCTAGTAGGTCGACAGGATCTCGAGTCGTCTCCAGATGTTGTTACAGGTATTATATCTGTGTTTTCTTATGATGTATATGCGTTGATTGATCCGGGATCTACATTATCATATGTTACACCCTTTGTGGCTAATAAGTTTGGCATTGAACCTGAATTGATAAGTAAACCCCTCGCGGTATCTACTCCGATAGGAGATTCTGTGATTGCTAGAAGGGTATATAGAGGTTGCACTGTGATGATTTGTAGTCGTCAAACCTCGGCAAATTTATTTGAGTTAGAAATGGTTGATTTTGATGTGATAATGGGAATGGACTGGTTGGCCTCATGCTATGCAAATGTTGACTGTCGTACGAAGATGGTTAGGTTCCAATTTCCAGGTGAACCCGTCATTGAATGGAAAGGGAACATTGCTACACCGAAAGGTAGGTTTATTTCCTATCTTAAGGCAAGGAAAATGATCTCAAAAGGTTACATTTATCATCTCGTTCGCGTTAGGGATGCGGAGGCGAAACCGCCTACTTTACAATCAATCCCTGTGGTCAACGAATTCCCAGATGTTTTCCCAGATGAACTCCCAGGCCTTCCTCCTGAAAGGGAGATTGAGTTTAGCATTGATGTGTTGCCTGACACTCAACCGATCTCTATTCCTCCATACAGAATGGCCCCGGCAGAGTTGCGAGAGTTGAAGGTGCAGTTGAAGGACTTGCTGGATAAGGGCTTTATTAGGCCTAGCACTTCACCTTGGGGTGCACCAGTCCTATTCGTGCGGAAGAAAGACGGGTCGTTACGGATGTGTATCGACTATCGACAGTTGAATAAGTCTACTATAAAGAACAAGTATCCACTTCCAAGAATTGATGACCTGTTTGACCAACTCCAGGGTGCCAAGTATTTCTCTAAGATTGATTTACGTTCAGGGTATCATCAGGTGAGGGTTAGGGAGAAGGATATTCCAAAGACGGCCTTCCGGACAAGATATGGGCACTTTGAGTTCTTGGTGATGTCGTTCGGGCTAACAAATGCCCCAGCAGCTTTTATGGATCTCATGAATACTATATTCAGGCCCTATCTTGATGTGTTCGTGATTGTATTCATTGATGACATTCTAGTGTATTCTCGTTCGGAGGCGGAACATGCGGGCCACTTGCGGATAGTATTACAGACGCTTCAGGATCGTAAGTTATATGCTAAGCTCTCCAAATGTGAATTCTGGCTGAACTCAGTAGCATTCCTTGGCCATGTGATATCTGATGAGGGTATTAGTGTCGACACTCAGAAGATCGATGCAGTAAAGAATTGGCCGAGACCTACAACACCATCAGAAGTCCGCAGCTTCCTAGGGCTAGCAGGATATTATAGGCGGTTTGTAGAAGGATTTTCCTCTATATCATCACCATTGACTAAGTTAACACAAAAAGCTACCAAATTCCAGTGGTCTGACACTTGTGAACGTAGTTTTCAGGAGTTGAAGAATCGATTGACATCTGCACCAGTGCTCACTCTTCCTGAAGGAACAGAAGGTTATGTGGTATATTGTGATGCCTCAGGTATAGGTTTGGGGTGCGTATTGATGCAGCGTGGGAATGTGATTGCTTATGCATCAAGACAATTGAAGAAGCATGAAAAGAATTATCCAACCCATGATTTGGAATTGGCTGCAGTAATATATGCTTTGAAGATATGGCGGCACTACTTATACGGCGTCCATGTTGACATCTACACAGATCACAAGAGTTTACAATACATCTTCAAGCAGAAAGAGTTGAATTTGAGGCAGCGTAGGTGGCTTGAATTATTGAAAGACTACGACGTCGAGATATTGTATCATCCCGGTAAAGCCAATGTTGTGGCAGACGCTCTCAGCCGTAAATCAATGGGAAGCTTAGTACATATTGAGGCAGGTAGATGGGGGTTGATTAAAGAGCTTCATCAGCTAGCCAATATGAGAATCAGATTGTTAGACTCTGATGACGGAGGTGTTACTGTACAGAATACATCAGAATCATCTTTGGTAGCCGAGGTAAAAGCACGACAATATGAAGATCCTATCTTAGTACGATTAAGAGAAAGCATTCAACAGTGTAAAAGTATGGCTTTTGGGATCGGAAAAGATGGGGCACTGAGATACCAGAGCCGATTGTGTGTGCCTAATGTGGCAGGGTTGCGAGAGAAGATTATGAATGAGATTCATCAATCCCGATATTCCATCCATCCCGGCTCGACAAAGATGTATCATGATGTCAAGGAGCAGTATTGGTGGGATAATATGAAGAAGTCTATTGCAGAATTTGTAGCCCAGTGTCCCAATTGTCAACAAGTAAAGATAGAACATCAGAAACCCGGTGGATTGCTTCAAAATATAGAGATTCCGACCTGGAAGTGGGAGGTGATTAATATGGACTTCATTATTGGATTACCTCGCTCTTATCATAAGTTTGACTCCATCTGGGTGATAATTGATTCGACTTACAAAATGTGCCCATTTTCTGCCAGTAAAGACAACTTACACGGCTGAAGATTATGCGAAGTTGTATATCAAGGAGATTGTTAGGCTTCATGGTGTGCCCATATCTATTATATCAGACCGAGGAGCTCAATTTACGGCTAACTTTTGGAGGTCTTTCCAGAAGGGTTTAGGCACACAAGTAAATCTCAGCACTGCATTTCATCCGCAGACTGACGGACAGGCTGAACGTACCATTCAGACGCTGGAAGATATGCTACGAGCATGTGTTCTAGATTTTAAGGGGAATTGGGATGATCATCTTCCACTCATAGAATTCGCCTATAACAATAGCTACCATTCCAGTATTAAAATGGCCCCATACGAGGCACTATACGGGAGGAGATGTAGATCACCAGTTGGATGGTTCGAAGTCGGTGAAACAGAATTATATGGGCCAGATTTGATTCACCAAGCTATTGAGAAGGTGAAAGTGATACAGGAGCGATTGAGGACGGCACAAAGCAGGCAAAAATCTTATTCTGATGTCCGACGTCGTGATCTAGAGTTTGAGGTTGGTGATTGGGTTTTCCTGAGGATCTCACCAATGAAGGGTATTATGCGTTTTGGGAAGAAAGGTAAGCTGAGTCCAAGGTATATCGGGCCGTATAAAATTCTTCGACGGATTGGACAGGTTGCTTATGAGTTAGAATTGCCATCCGAATTGGAATTTGTCCACCCGGTATTCCATGTATCTATGTTGAGAAAATGTATTGGAGACCCTTCTCGAGTCATCCCTATCAAAGATGTACAAGTTACAGAGGACCTATCATATGAAGAAGTGCCAGTGGCGATATTAGATCGGCAAGTCCGCAAGCTGAGAACAAAAGATGTAGCTTCCGTCAAAGTATTGTGGAGGAACAAAAATATGGAAGAAATGACATGGGAAGCAGAAGAGGAGATGAAGTCTAAATACCCTTACTTATTCCAGAATGAAGATAACAAGGATGCTGGTGGAAGACAGGATACATTGGAAGGTGAAACGGCTCTATGAGGTAAGCAATAATTTGAGAATACTCCTCCTTAATACAAAATGGTGATATGTAGATAATGTAAATACGCATAATGCTTTGTGTAGCCTTGTGAAGCCATATGTTGGGCTTAATTACTTGCAAGTTTTGCTAGTGACCATTTTATAGGGGAAAATTGATCGAAAATTTCCATTGGAATCCACGATGATTTAAACTCCCCATAAACCCTTACATTCGAGGACGAATGTTCCTAAGGGGGGGAGGGTGTTACAACCCATATCCACATGTGTTAGTTCATGCCATATATTAGTTAACATAAATCCAAGAAGGAATTATCTTTTAGATGATAAGAAGTCAATCCTATTGGTCTTAAGTGATACAAGAGTGTATAAGGGTGATTAACCAGTATTAGAAGTTAAACGAATCAAGGATGTTGTAACTCGTATTTTCAGGTAATCTAGCGGTGCTTAATACACTCAAGAGGTCATTTATTAAGGTATTTTAATCATATAATATCCGTATCATAAGTCTTGAAGTCAAACGAGTTATGAAACAAAAGTCGACAAAAGTTGTCGCAACTTAGGTTCATAATTTTACTTAAACATTAGGTCAAATGTTTCTAATCTTTTCTCATAATTTACAAGGAATTACGGGGTGATCTACCAACCAAATTAAAGATCTATGAGTCTAATTTCCAACGCATTAAACCGTTCATTGATACGATCTCGGAGTAGAGAGATATTCGCGTTTTCGTGAGACTACGCCAAGCACCTCTCTATGGGGCCCACTAAGTCGGTTTAAGATATTTGGACCTATATAGGATGACTCCAACCCGTTTTAAGTCATTTCTTTTCACTATTTTCAGACCTTAGAACCCTAGGAACATCCTCTCAAGGTTCTCTCAAGATTCAAGACCCAAAAAAAGGGCAAACAACACAAATCAAGTGTCGGGAATTCCGTGGCGCTAGTAAGTCTCTTGTTCTTCTTGTTGTTGCTCATTTTTGTGTCGTTTCAGCTCGTGTGGGAGGTTGTTTTAAAGGGTTTATGTTCTGTAAATACTCCCTCATGTTCTTAATATCAATCCTAGGTGATTTCAAGCCTTCTAAAGTGATTCTAGTGCCGAAAAACACTAATTGATCGCTAGTTTCGCTTTTTTGTTGTTGTGGCAGCATTGGAGGGATATTTCATGGAAATTTAAGGTCAAATTGGAGTTGTTCTTTCTGTATAAAGGTAAGGAACCTCTTACTCTATATGTATTTAAGATTATCCAAGTTGCGGCTAAGCCATTGAAGCTAGAACTTGTGAGATATATATCGAAAGGCTTGGTAGTAATGTTATTGTTTTGTGGACTGTTTTGCGTTGTTGTTGGGCTGCGTATTTTACTACTATCTTGTGGAGTTTTGGAGGAGGAAGGGTGTGTAGAAACACCATATATATTTAGGGTTATGGGCTTATAGTTATTCGTAACATTTCCAGGTTGTTTGACACGACTACGGTGGTCGTCGTATGTATGGAGTGATTAGGCTATGTGTGGACTATTTTGGGAGGCTCAATATGTTTATTATTGATGTTGTTTGGGCTGTTTGGTGACTGTTTTGAATGGTGTGAGGTCATATATATAGGGGAGGTGCTGTCCGTTTCATCGTAAAATAGGTTGTGGTCGATACATAATAGTTATGACGCTTAAATGATAACGATAGTATCGTTTCTCTTATTGTAGACTAAGGAGTTTTGACAATTGCATAGCTTGAGATTGGGGCAGTATATACAAGGTATGTGAGGCTATCCCTTTCCTTCTTTTGCACGACTCCGATTGCACATAATGTAATGAACGATCTTCCAAGATACTCTACTCTTAGAAGCTAGCAGTACTTACATTGTTTTTCCTCTTATGGAACGATTGATGTTAATGTTGCTTCTCTTAGTCTTATGTTATCAATGTTGTTGGTACTTCCTGATTCTTATAAGGTTCATAGTGAAGAGTTAGTCCTAATAACGTGTACAGAGGATACCGACCTTACGTCACTCCGAAAGGTTTAGAATGTGATTCCATGAGTCGAGCATGCATTATATATATGTATCTATTTTACTCTACCGAGCCACGCTATAGTTGGCCGGGTACGACACCTATTGTGCAACCACTGATCAGTTGGGTTTTACCGAGCTCCACGTGGCCGGGTACGATTCTACCGAGCCTATTATGGCCGGGTACGATATGATGATGATGATGCCCACAGAGGCGAATGCTTTAAAGGTTTATGTATTTATACATATGTATCATGCATTTCATGTAAGTAGCCCTCAGAGGTACTAAGATGTTACAGGTTGTATATTCTCTATCCTTGCTTACATTACTGATCGCATTTATGGTTCCTTGCCTTACATACTCAGTACTTTATTCGTACTGACGTCCTTTTATTTGTGGACGCTGCATGTCGTGCTGCAGGTCCTGATAGACAGGTAGGTGCAGCTCCCCCACCACAGTAGACTGTCCAGTTCAGCGGTGATTGGCGAGATCCCTTCTCCGGACTTGCCTTGGTCTTGGTATGCAATTTTTGTTATAGACATTATGGGTATGTCGGGGCCCTGTTCCGGCTATGTTGCAACACTTATGTTCTTTTAGAGGCTCATAGACAGGTGTCGGCTCATGTATAGTTTGGTATGCCTTGTCGGCTAGTTTTTGTTGTATAGTCTTTCATAGTAGCGTGGTAGCTCATACCTTATACGTAGTTTCTTGATTGTCTGGTCATCCCCTGCTATGTATGTTCATGCCGTCATATTTTATTGCTGGTTGTCCATGATCTAGGTCTACCATTTATATTGATCTCGTCAGCCTTAAAAGATAATAATGAAGGTTAGATGAAATGTACGTTGGTGCTCGGCAAGTGTGGTCGGGTGCTAGTCATGGCCCTTCAGTTTGGGTCGTGACAAACTTGGTATCAGAGCAAGTCTGTCCTAGGGGTTGTCTATGAGCCGTGTCTAGTAGAGTCTTGATTATGGATGTGTAGCATGCTCTTAGGTCCCATGTTTCTTCCTTCAGTATCTCATCCGTCACTAATCCATGTTTTATGTCTATCACTTAAAAATCATGTTCCTAGGACGATAACAACATTGGCATAAAAGCTCTGAGTCATGTAATAAATCTGGTTCTACTGTTATCACTTTGATACCATGCATAGGATTTAAATTCAGACTTTAACTGTGTATGTGTCATGCTGTCTATGTGCATTACCTATGGAGGTATATTTGAGCCTTTTGTTTGTCTTCCATGCTCCCCTTTAACTGAAGTCCTACTTGTTATTGTATGTCGCCTTAGTATTTTGCCTTTAAACCTGAGGGTCTGCCTAGAACCTCCTTCTTATAGGATAGGAGTTCTAAATTCCTCTGAGACTGATAGGAAGGGACGGGTAACAGCATGCAATAGCGGCCGAGATCAACCCTCGCTTTAATTACCTTCATGGGCGGGAAATGGTAGATACGGATATGATGACCGGTGTGTTAATACCACGTGTAGCCCCTCTTTGAGGAGTGTCATACCAGGTATTGCATTGATGTGATCCATATTATAAACAAACCTAGGACCCCTCCTTTTATGCTTAGATTGTAATTCTTTTCAAAATCTTGCTTTTTCATTAATTGCTTTTCAAATATTTGTGTATTTAAACTTAAATCCCCTACTATTTGAGCCATACTTGTTCATTAGGTAATTGTACGAATTCACAAAAACTGTTTGGCCGGGAACCACACTAGTGGATCCTGAGTGGTGCCTAACACCTTCCCCTTAGGATAATTTCAAGCCCTTACCATATCTCTGGTTACCAAATGTAGTTATAAATGAACCCTATAGGTGTCCTAACGCACCTTAAAATCGTTAGGTGGTGACTCTTCAAATTGCAAAATCCCTTTCCCAAAAGGAGTGAGTTGTCCCATACCAAAATGTCATAAACCCGATTTCCGCGGAGGAAAAAAAAGGGAGCGCGACAGGGTTCACATTTGTTCTACGCGAACGCGGCCATCTGACCACGAACGCGAAGGCTCCAGGAGCTGAAGCTCCGCGAACGCCAGCCGGCGAATGCGAACGTGAAGGTCACCTAGGTCTGACCCATCGCGAACGCGAAAAGCCTATTGTGAATGTGATGACGGCCTGCTCAGTGATTTTTAAACAGTAATAGAACACTCGGAATTTCACCAAAATTTCATAACTTCTTCTTCCAAATTCCAAATTGAGCGATTTTTGAAAGAGAACTTCACCACAAATTCATAAGTATGTAATCTTAGACTCATTTTCTTCAATTTCTGTTAACACCCATTAGATTTTTAGGCCTAAATCATATTCTTAAGGGTAGAAAATTAGGGATTTGGGTAGAGTTAGGGCTTTTTGTATAATTAGAATTCAGACCTCGTTTTAGGATCGGATTTCGAAACTAATTATATATTCGGGCTCGTGGGTAAATGGGTGATCAAGTTTTGGTCCGAACCTCATGTTTTGGGAAGAATGATGGGAAATCTATAACTAAACATTGGAATTGAATTGTGTTGTATTTATTGATGTTATTAAGTCGATTATGTCTAGATACAATTGGATTGGAGCCAAATTCAAAAGGGAAAGTGGTATTTGAGGCTTGAGTTGGCCGTGGAAGTTCGAGGTAAGTGTTTGGTCTAACCTTAGCTTGAGGGATTAGGAGTTGTGTTCTATTTGCTACATGTTACTTGTTGAGTACGACGTATAGGCATGAACGAGTATCTATACGTTGGTGTCAAGCATGACCGTGAGTCTTAAATTGAAATTGTTGTGTTCTGAATAAATACTACGAATGCCTAAGTTGTTGATTATCTGTGTTGAATAAGGATTATGATTATCCTCGTAAAAATTACTTATGATTGAGTATTAGTGCTGGTTGAGGTAGTTAGATGTTGGAACAAGTTTGGTTATAGCTGATTTTCCCTTACGGGGACGTATTTACTTATACTGTCGATTCCCTTGCTGGGATAATGTTGTTTCTTTATTGATCCCTTGCCGGGACTCTTGTTGAGATTGGTGTTGAACTGTATATGTGGATCGGGTTGCGTGATGCAACAATATTATATTTTGATTGGGTTGCACACTGCAATAATATTATATTTGGATCGGGTTGCATGCCGCAACAATATTATATTTTGATCGGGTTGCACGCCGCAACAATGATATAATTGAGTCGGGTTGCATGCCCTAACAATAATATAATTGGATCGGGTTGCACGCCACAATAGTGATAAATGATATGGATCGGGTTGCACGCCGCAATAGTGTTATTATGTTTTGGGATCGGGTTGCGCGCTGTAACAATTGATAATACCAGTGTTTATGGATTGGTTACAGGTTCCTTATTGTTTTGATGTAAATTCTAAATTGCCCTTATGCCTTTATCTTAATTTACTGTTGATATTGATATTCCCCACGCAGCATGTACCCCCTCCCATCTTTACTTGTTTATTCCTATTTTATTTTCCGCTGCACATTATATAACTGTACAGGTTTATTTGGTAGTCTGGTCCTAGCTGCGTCACTACTTCTCCAAGGTTAGGCCAGGCACTTACCAACACATGGGGTCGATTGTGCTGATACTACACTCTACACTATGTGCAGATCCAGGAGTGGCTACTTTTGGACCGTAGCATTGGGCGGCTGCCTTCAGTCCAGTTAAAGATCCCGAGGTAGTCCTGCAGGCGTCCGCAGGCCCGGAGTTCTCTTCTATCTTTATATGTATTCTGTTTTCATTTACTTCAGAGACAGATTCTACTTTTCTTTCCAGACATTTATATGTAGCATTCGTAGTTGGTCCGTGATATTGTGACACCGGATTCCGGGTAGAGATGTATGTTGGTATTGTCGTACTGGTTTGGCTAAGTTATCAAATTAAGTCTTCCGCATCTATTTATTTATCGCTAATATTTCACTATCGATCGCATGTTAATTTAAATTGTTAAAAGGGCTAAATAAAAGAGTTAGTGATTTTATATTACGCGGCTTGCCTAACTTTCACGAGTAGGTACCATCACGACTCCCGAGGGTGAAAAATCCGGGTCGTGATATTTATAAACAGACCCGAATTCATGTTTTGACCTGATGGGTCTATATCGAAATATGGGACCTGGGCGTATGTCTAGAATAGGATTCGGAGGTCCCTAGCTCGAGTTATGAATTTTTGTAGAAAATTGAAAGTTTGAAAATTTAATGGTTTTTAAGAAATTATTAATGTTTGATCTTGTGAGTATCGAGTCTGTCTTTTGGTTTTGGAGCTCGGTACAAGTTCATTATAATATTTAAGACTTTTATGTGAAATTTGGTGAGAAACGGAGTTGGTTTGACGCGATTCAGACGTCGGGGGTTGAAAATAAGAATTTCAAAGTGTTCTTGAGAATTTCATTTTATTTGGTGCTAAATTCGTGGTTTTAAGTGTTATTTTGGCAATCTGATTGTGTGATCAAGTTCGTATGATATTTTAAGACTTGTATGCATGTTTGGTTTGGAGCCCCGAGGGATCGAGTGAGTTTTGGATAGGCTACAGAGTGAAAATAGGACTTAGAACACTGCTGGTGCATCAGAGTTTTGTTGCAGGCCTCAGACCTTGCAAATGCGAGGTCAAGCATCGCATCTGCGAGCACTATTGGGTTCATATTTGCGACCCACTCATTGCATTTGCGAAGAGTGGCTGAGAAGGCTAGCATTCGCATCTGCGAACAATGCTTCGCATTTGCGATGGGGACGGGGGAAGGTAGTCTTTGCATTCGCGATCATTGGATCGCATTTGCAATCAGCCCAGCTCACATTTGCGAGCATTTCTTCTCATTAGAGGAAGCAGAAGTGTGAGAGACCTTGCAAATGTGATGGTTTTCATGCATTTGCGAGCTTCGCAATGTCGCAAATGTGACATCTGCAGCTGTGTAAAAGTGACTTAGACGGGATTTTTCATTCATTCTTCAAATTTTGAAAACCTAAAATCCAAGAGGATATTTTTCAAAGACCCCTTCTTCTCCAAATCATGGGTAAGTGAGCCTAAACTAGTTTCTTTCAATCTTTCACTTCATTTTACAAGAAATTAACCTAGAATCTAAGGTTTTCTTGGTGAAATTGGGGATTTTTGTGTAGAAACTAGGGATATCAAAATTTGGGGATTTAGACCTCAAATTGAGGTCGGATTCAAAAACCAATTGAATATTCGAGCTCGGGAGTGAATGGATAATTGGATTTTGGTCTGAATTTCGGGTTTGGACCAAGCGGGCTGGGTGTTGATTTTTTCAATAATGGCCTAAATTGAATTCTTATTGACCGTGGGTGATTCCTAAGGCTTATTTTGAAACGTTTGGTTGGTAATTTGCTATATATTATTGGTTCTAAGGCGTGTTTGAAAGGCGAAGCTGTGATTGAACTTTGAGTGGCCTTTGGAGCGAGGTAAGTATTGTGTCTAACCTTGACTTGAGAGAATTAGGGACCCTCAGACTAAGTCTTTTGTGAATTTCATGTGACCGGTGTATAAGCAAGGTGACGAGTGCTTATGCGCCGCCAAATTATCTGTTTTTCCTGATTTACCGCTTTTCCTTAATTGCTTTCTTGCCTATCTTAACTGTTATGTGCTCTAAATACTTTCCATGTTTAACTGCTACCATTTAATCAATATCTTCTCATGTCAATGATGTTAGATCTTTTCATAGTTTCATGATTCCCTACTATTTGCTTTAATTGACTTACTTGTACCCTCAAATTGTAAAGTTGCTGGATTGGTCTCGCTGTGTAGTATTAATTGTGTAGATTCTATATTGAACAAGGTTTCCTTTTCTTTGAGTTTGGTATTTATTTATCGTAAAGGCCTTGTGATTTAGATTGTTGATTTGACTGCGTACATTGAGTGTTTGGTACTGATATGGTAGGATCGGGCTGCACGCTGCAGCAGGTGTAATAATGGAGGATTGATATGGTGAAATAAGGGTAAATATGTTTATACGATGGGATTGGGTTGCACGCCGCAACGGGTGGAATAAGAGTGGATTGATATGGTGAAATAAGGGTGAATTATTATACTGATATTGATATATGGTGGGATCAGGTTGCGCGCCGCAACAACTTGTTTTTTGATATTTCTAAAGTTCATTAAGCTTGAATTAGGGTGAGATTCATGATTTCAATGTTGTATGATGTGATTTGAAGGCTAGACTAAGTTCGTAATATGTTTTGGGACGTGTTGGTATAATTAGTTGAGGTCCGAGGGCCTCGGGTGGAATCCAGATGTTAAACAGATCGAGTTTGGACTTGGAAGAAGGGTTGAGGGCTGTTGTCATCTGGTGTAACCACACCTCTGAGGCTTTGGCCGCAAGTGCGGAGGTCGTAGAGCGACATAGGAGCCGCAAAAGCGGAGCAGGTCGCCCAGGCAAAGGACCACAGGTGCAGAGTTTTTTGCCGTATTTGCTCAAGCGCAGAAGCAAACAAGTTAAGTGCAGAAGCGGAACGGGTCTCGCACCTGCAAAGCCGCAGATGCAGCTACTATTTCGCAGGTGCGGAAATGGCATTGGGTAGTGAGGTTTCTTTAAAACAGGGATTTGGCCCATTTTTCTCCCATTTTATTTGGTTTGGGCGATTTTAGAGAGTTTCAAGGGGAAATTTTCATCAAGCAACTCAAGGTAAGTGATCCCCACTTATTATAAGTTTAACACATGGTTTGTATAAGGATTTAAACATGGAAATTAGTAAAAATTATAGGGGTTTTGGTAGAAAACCTAGAATTTGGTATTTTAGATTTTTGACCACGAATTTGGGCATGGAATTGAGAATAAATTATATATTTGAGTTCGTGAGATTATTGGTAAAGTTTATCTTCAAATATTTTGGGAATTTGGGTGCGTGGGCTCGAGTGTGATTTTATCGACTTTTCAAACGGAGTTGAAAATTGTTGTAAATAGGATTATAATGAGTAGTAGAGAATACATTTATGGATTTGCTCATTTATTGACTAGTTTTGGAGCATTGGGCATCGGTTTGAATTGTTGGAAAGGCTTGGGAGCCGGCTATGGAACTTCGGAGCGAGGTAAGTCTCTTTCTAACCTTGTTGTCACGACCCAAATTCCATTATAGGTCGTGATGGCGCCCAACATCATTGTTAGGCAAGCCAACCCTAATCAACTAGTGAGTTCTCATTTATTTTATCAAAACAATCCCTACATTTTCTTAATCTTAAACTTTTAAACAGTCAATAATTAACAAGTTCATAATAATAGAAATACATCCCACAATAATAGTCTACAATGTGTGTGCTAGGAGCTAGTGTCACAAGTACTAGGGCAACTAGTAGAATGTACAAAAATACAACTATTCTACTGCCTGAGGTAGAATAGACAGTAAATAACAAAAGGGGAGACTCCGACATGCTACTGAACGGCTTAGAAGGGGCAGCTCACCGTGGAATCCCGGCCAAGTATCAGGAACACGCGCCGGAGTGGTAGCTAGATGCACCTGCCTCAGATCCTGTACATTTAAGTACAAAAGCGTAGTATGAGTACATAAACAATATGTACCCAATAAGTATCCAGTCTAACCTCGATAAAGTAGTGACGAGGGTTCAACTTGACACTTACTAGGGTCAATAATAATATGATTTAAACGTTACGCTAAACATGGATGTCATGAATACATAATAGTCAATGACAAGAAGTGACAAGTTCTTTCATAAATAGTATTTCAGTTAACAATCCATATCTCGAGGCATTTGAAGCAGTTCAAATCACAGAAAGTACCAAGCAAATAGCATGCGCAAATAATGTCGAGGTCGTACGACCTGATCCAACATAATAATAAAGTGTGCACTGCCGGAGGGTCGAACGGGGCGAACCATAGATGCATTTATTACCCCGCTCGCGAATCATACATGCGATGTGGTCAAATATAGATAAACACATCAAACAGTCAATCAATAATTCATCAGGAAGGCAATTACCCAAAGTAATGTCAAACTTCTCTTTAACGGTCAAGAAAATGATGTTTACTTTTTAGAAATTCATTTGCCAAGTTCGATATGATTTACGCAATTAAATTAACATTAAAGTTACTAATATGACAAGCAAGGCATGATTTTGGGACTTAGACTACCCGGACTTAAGCTTAATAGTAGCTACGCATGGACTCTGGTCACCTCGTGCGTACATAGCCCCCAATTAGTGGCACATATTCAATTATTACTCTTATGGGAAACATTCCCTCTTACAAGGTTAGAAAGGAGATTTACCTTGCTCCAAAGCTTACTTCAAAGTTCAAGAATGTGCTCAAACCCTCAACTCGAAGCGGAACAATCCAAAACTATTCAAACGGGGTAAGAACTAGTCAATACATGCTCAAGAGTTCATATCTAACTATTTAAGTAATTTTCCAACCCTAAATGCAAGGTTCCTAAAATTCATCCCCGGGCCCACGTGCTCGGATTCTAGAAATTTTTGAGGGAAGTTGTTACCCATAACCTAAGGATCAAGAATATATGATTTTTACTTCATTCCATAAAGAATTTTGTGGTTAAATCTTGTTTTTATCCAAACCCTAGGTTTTACTCCAAACCCACAATTTTCACTAATTTACATGGTGTAATCTACCCCTAAAATATGTATTAATCTCACATTAAGTAGACATAACTTACCTCACAATACTAGGCTAAAATTCCCTCTTCGGAAGCTCCCAAATCCCCCAAGGAACGAATGAAATGTGTCAAAAATGACACATTCCCGTATTAAATGAAGGCACTACCTTTAGCGATTACCACACCTGCGGTCTCGCTTCTATGAGGGAAGGTCCGCATCTGTGGAACTTGGCCGACTAGGTAGGGACCGCTTCTTCAGAAGAGGGGCCGCATCTGCGGTTCCTAAGCTCCTCCCTTTGGGCCGCACCTGCGATGGATAGGCTGTTTCTGCAGTCTCGCACCTGCGGCCGGCCAACCGCAGGTGCAGTTATGACAAATTCTTGGAGATTCAGCTCCTTCTAAAATTTTCTAACTTAACTCGAGCCTCGTCCGATTGACGCTCAGGGCCCCCGAGACCCCGCCCAAACATACCGACAAGTTTGATATCATAAAACGGACTAGCTCGAACCCTTGGAACACCCAAAACAAAGCTAAATCTAAGAATCACCCCCTAACACCAATTGAATCAAACTTATGAACTTCAAGTTCTTCAATCTACCTCCAATATAATGAAACACACTTATACTACTCGGGGTGATATCACATTTTGCGTGCAAGTCTTAAATAACAATATGGAACTATTCCCTATCTCGAAATTCTGTTCGGACCTCGATAACACAAAAACCCGCTCCAAACCAAATTTAAAGAACTTCAAAATCCTTAAGGAATCAACTTTCACTATTAGGCGCCAAAACGCTCCCGGGTCATCCAAAACTCGATCCAAACATATGCCCAAGTCCGAAATTATAATACGAACCCGTTGGAACCTTTGAATCTTAATTCTGAGGTTGTTTACTCAAAATGTTAACCAAAGTCAAACTTGACCTTTTAAGCCTACTTTAAGGAACCAAGTGTTCAAATTTCAACCCAAACTCTTTCTAATTCCGAACCAACTATCTCCGCAAGTCATAAATCAGTAAAAGCAAGTACGAAGAGTCTTATTTAGGGGAACGAGGTTCTAGAAAGCAAAATAACCAGTCGTGTCATTACACTTTTAAGAGGAAATTAACCCAATAGGTGAACTAAATTAATACATGCTTCTAATTATGGGGGCTACGTACGCACGAGATAACGAGAGTCCGTACGTAGCTACTAATTATGCCTATGTCCAGGTAGTTCTAGGCTTACACCATGATTTGCTAATATCGTTATTTGATCCTATTATTTACTTGCCTTGAAGGAATTTAGATTGAGTATGCTTATTAAATGCCTTAAAAATAGTTGAAATTTAAAATTTCGGGACTTGAAAGTTTCATTTGGATTTCATATTGTGACGACCCGGCCGGTCGTTTTAAGAATTTATGCCCCAATCCCCCATTAACTACTTTTCCCAAGTTTATTTCTGCTATTTTGATTTACCGAGATGTTCGGTTTTGAGTTTCGAAGAGTTTTGGGACACTTAGTCCCTAAATCAGAGCTTAAGTGCTGGAAAGTTGACCGTAGTCGAAACAGTATGAAGACGGCCTCGGAATGGAAATCCGATGATTCCGTTAGCCCCGTTGGGTGATTTCGGGGTTTAGGGGCGTGTTTGGATTGTGTATTGGAGGTCCATAGCTAATTTAGACTTTAAATGCCGAAAGCTCGAATTTTGAAGTTTCTGGTTCGATAGTGAGATTTTGATCCAAGGGTCGGAATGGAATTCCGGAAGTGGGAGTAGCTTCGCAGTGTTGAATGTGACATGTGTGCAAAATTTTAGGTCATTCGGACGAGGTTTGATAGATTTTTTGATCGAAAGCGTATTTTTAGAGTTTTTGGAATTCTTAGGCTTGAATCCGATGAAAAATAGGTGTTTCAATGTTGTTTTGAGCGTTCCAAAGGTTGGAACAAGTTTGAATGAAGTTATAGGATATCTTGGTAGATTTGGTTGAGGTCCCGGGGGCCTTAGGATGATTTTGGATGGTTGACAGAAGAATTTTAGGACTTTGGAGTTGCAACTTCAGCTGTTCTTCTGTCATAACTGTACCTGTGAGTGTGGGACCGCAGGTGCGGAGCCGCAGAAGCTGCAGATCTAGCGTAGAAGCGGAAAAGGAGGAAAGGCAGCAGGGACCACAGAAGCGGGGTCTTCACCGCAGAAGCGGCCCCGCATCTGCGAAAGGATAGCCGCAGATGCGGAAAGCTTGGCCTTAAGTAAAAAGTTGCAAATACGACCATTGTTCCGTAAATGCACCGCAGATACGGAAACGGCTAGGCAGAAATATGAAATTTCGAGGGTTTAGTTTCAAAAGTTGGAAATTCAATTTGGAGCTCGGGAGAGGGCGATTTTGAGAGGAAATTAAAGAGGAGATCATTGGGTAACGATTCTTTAACCCTTTCTAGTTTTACTCCATCAATCTATAGTTAGTTTCATCATTTAATTTCGGATTGGAGATGAAATTGGGGAAAAGTTGGAAGAAAGTTCTTAGACCTTGAATTTGACTTTTGATTGATAATTTCACCTTAGATTTGGATCATTTTGGTATGCATAAACCCAGGAGAGTGTGAGGATTCTAAAAATATAAATTTTACCCGATTTTGAGATGTGGGCCCGAGGGGTGTTTTGGTCATTTTACCTAATTTCGCATAGTACTTAGAATTTCTTTGTAGAATCAGTTACTTGAAGTGTTATTTATGTTATGAAATTGAATTGAATAGATTTGAGCCATTTGGAGTCGAGTACTCCTGGCAAGAGCGTGGGTTCAGATTGATTATTAAGCCGGTTTGAGGTAAGTGGCTTGTCTAACCTTATGTGGGGGACCTTCCCCTTATGATTTGGTATATTTGGTAATTGAAATGCCTTGTACGTGAGGTGATGAGTGCGTACTTGTGCTAATAGTTGGAAATCCGGTTTTCTTTAAGTAGTTACTAGTATGTTTCTTTTCCTGTTTTTATTACTTGCACTATTAAGCCTGTTGTTAGCTTAGGAAAGCATGTCTAAGTGACTTAATTGCTTTACTTGCTCAAACTGCCTTACCTGAATTCTGTGCAGCATGCTAGGCTAGAATTACTTGTTCGCCTTAATATGAAATTGCCATTTCTGAATATTTTCCTGTTGCTGCTGTGTATTTATATTGGGACTACGAATGTGGGATTCCGGTAGCTTCCCCTACTTGCCTGTGCATTTTGGGACTACGGATGTGGAATTTCGATAGATCCCCCTACATAGTTATATGGAACTACGGGAATGCACCCAGTAGATTCTCCCAGTACTGGGTATTTATATTTGGGACTACAGATCAGGATTCTGAAAGATCCCCGCGCACTAATAGTTGGACTATGGGACGGTATCCCGGGAGATCCACTGGATAGATGTAATTTGGACTACGGGACGGTATCCTGGAAAGTACCTCGGTTGTTCTCTCTGTGCTGAGTTGTATTTCCTTTCCGTGATTATTTTCACCTCTGTTCTAGTTGTTGTTACTCTTTCTATTATACGTTATTTCTTACTGTTGCACTTAATTATACTGTCTTGTTCTACACTGTTATACTTTGTATTTTATTTAACTTCAGTAGGGCCCTGACTTTCCTCGTCACTACCCGACCGAGGTTAGGCTTGGCACTTACTGAGTACTGCTGTGGTGTACTCATGCCCCTTCTGTGACTGCTCCAGCGACTTTGAGGTACATTTGCCGCGTCCGCAGACCGAGGAGTCCCTTTCTATTCTAGCTTTTAAACATTTGCCCTTCTGTATTTCTTTTCCTTGTTAGATATTCTGGAGTTAGAGTACTATGTAGTGATCCTTAGCTTGTGATTCATGGGTTTTTGGGTCTTGGAGATATGTGTTAGTTTCTGAGAGTTAAATATTGTGTATGCCGAGCGGCTCTTTTAAACACTGTCTTATTACTCTAACAGTGTTGCACTTAGAGCTTCCCCTACTTGCCTGTGCATTTTGGGACTACGGATGTGGAATTTCGATAGATCCCCCTACATAGTTATATGGAACTACGGGAATGCACCCAGTAGATTCTCCCAGTACTGGGTATTTATATTTGGGACTACAGATCAGGATTCTGAAAGATCCCCGCGCACTAATAGTTGGACTATGGGACGGTATCCCGGGAGATCCACTGGATAGATGTAATTTGGACTACGGGACGGTATCCTGGAAAGTACCTCGGTTGTTCTCTCTGTGCTGAGTTGTATTTCCTTTCCGTGATTATTTTCACCTCTGTTCTAGTTGTTGTTACTCTTTCTATTATACGTTATTTCTTACTGTTGCACTTAATTATACTGTCTTGTTCTACACTGTTATACTTTGTATTTTATTTAACTTCAGTAGGGCCCTGACTTTCCTCGTCACTACCCGACCGAGGTTAGGCTTGGCACTTACTGAGTACTGCTGTGGTGTACTCATGCCCCTTCTGTGACTGCTCCAGCGACTTTGAGGTACATTTGCCGCGTCCGCAGACCGAGGAGTCCCTTTCTATTCTAGCTTTTAAACATTTGCCCTTCTGTATTTCTTTTCCTTGTTAGATATTCTGGAGTTAGAGTACTATGTAGTGATCCTTAGCTTGTGATTCATGGGTTTTTGGGTCTTGGAGATATGTGTTAGTTTCTGAGAGTTAAATATTGTGTATGCCGAGCGGCTCTTTTAAACACTGTCTTATTACTCTAATTCTATTTTAAATTATTTTACTTCCGCAAATTGGTTTATTTTCTGCAATTTAAGCTTACCTAATCGTAGGGACTAGGTGCCGTCACGGTGGTTCACGGAGGGCGAACCGGGGGCGTGACACATATGTTGAAAAGAATTAAAGAATATTATAAAAATATTATTCGAGAAATTCTATGTGTAACCACATCGCAATTATATTTTGCGAGAGGGATAAATTTCCATCACTCTTATGGGATAGGGCCATTCACCTCGGCAGGATTTATGTACCACACTCTCATGGGAGTGGGCCGTTCGCCTCAACAGTTTAATAGATGCACATGGTTCGTACTATTCGACCCTTAGCAGTACACAATTTAATTATTATATTGGATCGGGTCATACGCCTCGACATTTCCTATATCATATCCTCATGGAATCGTGCGTAATATTCACAAGTAGCCAGTATATTCGTGAGTTATCCGGGTTTGAATTTATAATAATTTACTTGATGAGGTCCACTACACCCTTATGTGTGCTCCGGTTAAGGAGGGAATTTCTAATGGGAAGCTTGAGTTCATTGTAAAGAGGGGAAATTTGTATCATGGACCTTTATGTTTATTTAATTCATTTATTTACTCTGTGTTACATCTCGCATTTTCGTATGTTAAAAAAAATTCATCTTCATTTAATTGACATAGACTCGGGGATGAGATCATCTTGATGTTAACATATTTACGCTATTTATAACAAGCGATAAAGGAGTGTCGGTACACGAATTAAAGAAAACGAGTTTCGTTGAAAGTGGCCAATTTGGGATAAAATACGGGTTGAGCGATAATACCCGATAACTATGAACTAGTACCATGCAAGGTACCATATGACCATGATAGTATAATGTATAAAGTATATTAAAAATAAGTAGAATTTTAAGTAATTTGAGATAATTTTCAAATTATACGGGTAATTGATTAATTACCAAGTAACAGGACATTACCTAGTTAACTAATAAGTGGATAAAAAAATTAATAAAGCAACCCCAAAGCAACGTGGCACAAAGCCACAATGACTAAGAATGACTCTTAGTCATTCAAACCATGTGGCTATTTATGGAGATTTAACTAAGTCTTATCAAAACAAGACTTTAAATATAAGTCTTATCAAAACAAGACTTGATTATAAGTCTTATGAGACATTGTTATATGAATTTCTTGTTAAAAATTCAAAAACATTGTGTCTTTGGTTCAAACAAAGACGTTAGAAGCAAAATCAAATTCGTCCAAAATTTCAAAGAAATCCAAAGCCAAATTTCGTTTATAAATTTCAAAGAAGCAAGAACAAATTTCGTTCAAGGATTCAGAAAGCAGAAGCTTAATCTGACTTTTTTGAGTTCTAAATTCAATTAATGAAGGTTCTCCAACGGAATATTATTCGGAGTTTTACCTACTCCAAGTATGTTAAGGTCATCCCCTCTTTCTTTTGGCATGGTCCAAATTATACCGAAGAAACGAGCAAACGCACAGTTTCCATAAATTACTCTATTCATAGAAATATTAGGGGTGTCTATATTCTTGATTCCCCATGTGAATTATTACTATCTCCTGTTCATGGGTCTCAGAATAATACGCAGTTGAAAAAGCTTATCCGGAAGGAATATTGAGATTATTACGTATTTTTCATGAATTTAACCCATTTATACATGTGCATTGACCCATGACCGGATGACGTTATATATGCATATATATGTTTATAGGATGTGGGAAAAGGTTACGACATTATATACGCACCACCACCTGATCAGCTGGTATATGTTGATGAAGTTGCCCACAATGGCCCAGATGACATGATGGGATACCCTCAGTGGCTTGATGATATAATGTACACCCATACCTATGCATGGAACGACATTTATACGCACATGCATGACATTATAAATGTTTTAGAATTTATAAAGTTACTCAAATTTAAAGACATGTTTCTATATTCCATGTTTCATCTATGTCTTTTACGTACTAATTTTGATACCTTACATACTTAGTACATTTTTTGTACTGACGCCCTATTTCATGGGACTTGCATTTCATCCCCGCAGGTGCAGGTAGGCAAGCTGACGGTCCACCTTCTTAGGATCCCTGATCAGCGAGAGTTGGCGTGCTCCACTTGATCCAGAGCTGCTTTTGATTTTGGTACGATATATTTGTATATATATATATATATATATATATATATATATATATATGGGTATGAAGTGGCTCAGTTCCCTCTTTGTACAGTTATGTTTTCATTAGAGGTTTGTCGACAGTATGTCTAGTTGGGTTGTATGTGGCCTTGTCGGCTTTCAGTTATTGGAAGTATAGTTGTCTATTGCAGCCTTGCCGGCTTGCCCACTATATTCTGCATGTATACGTAAATATGCCTTGTTGGCAGGTTCCCTTCATGTGTGTTATCTTCGTAATTCAACTGATGTTATATAGGTTCATATCCTAGACGCATGCTTAGGGGTGTTTGACAGGTAGGACTCAGGCACCCGTCACGGCCCATTGGTTTGGGTCGTGACAAAAGTGGTATCAAAGCAGTTCTGTCCTAGGGTTGTCTACAGACCATGTCTAGTAGAGTCTTGTATATGGGTGTGTTGTTTACCGCACTTATAGACAGGAGGCTATAGGACATATAGGATGTTATCCTCTCTTCTTATCTTAGATCGTGCAATATAAGCATTCGTGTTCCTAACGATGTGTTACGTTTTTAGCGATGCCTCTGAAGACTACAACCTTTAGCACGGGTTAGAAGGCTATGAAGGTGTTAGAAAGAGATATAAGTTATACAATGGAGTCAAACCCATCAGAGATCATGGTATTGAGGAGGATCCATCCAAGGGTCCATATGAGTCATTCGTTCGAGTTGTTTCGACCACTCCGATAGTAGATGGGGTGAGAGGAGTTCCGACCTCGCCAAGGCCCTTAGTTTCATTATCACAACCTGTTTATCAAGGTATGATGGGAGTAGTGCATGGATTGGCACAACTGGGTTTCCCTCAGGCTCAAAACTATATCTAGGCATTTGCGGACACCAGCTCTTCTGAGGTTCCAGATAGTCCACAGTCTTGGGAGTCCATCAATCAAGGTTCGCCAATATATGGTATGGGGTATGTAGAGGAAGAGGATAGTGGTCAGGCCAAGAGAAGGAAGGTAACCAATAAGGATATGAAGATTCCGCTTCGAAGTGTGTCTAATCGAGGTTCTTATATAGGACGAGACAAGGACCCTCTACTTTAGACTTCCTCCAAATGTCAGTTTTTGGTTGATGAGTTCCACCTCTTCTTGGAATATTACCAAGTCAGGGTTCTAAATGTGTTAGGTTATTTTATGAGGACATAGGGAGCCCCGTCACGACTTGTATATATTATGTTTATGCCTATTTAGAGGTTTTTCAGACATTATCCTGTATATAGTTTTGGGTATGACATGTCTACGGCCTAGTCGACCCCTATGTATATAAACCTTTTTGTAAATTAGTTATGAAAGTTATGTTTTAATATTGTTACCTATATATATAGATATGGCTTGAAATGACCGATGATAGATTTGATAATAAACAAGGATAAGATACGTGGTGTTTGGTTGGGTAGGACTTGATATTATAGTAGGTATGGATAGATTGGCCTTTTGTTATGCTAACATCAAGTGTAGATCAAAGATGGTTTGATTTCAGTTTCCAGGAGAGCCTGTTTTAGAATGGAAAGGTAATACCGCATCGTCAAAAGGTAAATTCATCTCCTATCTCAAGGAAAGGAAGATGATCGGAAAGGACTATATTTATCACTGAGTTCGGGTTTGGAATGTGGAAGTAGAGTTACCAACCATTCATTCCTTTCTTGTAGTTAATGAGTTTCCCGATGAGCTTCCGGGTCTTCCGCTAGAGCGAGAAATTGAGTTTGTCATTGACCTACTACCAGATACTCATCCAATATCTATCCCCCTATAGAATGGCCCCCGCAGAGCTGAAAGAGTTAAAGGAACAACTAAGGGGCTTGCTTGAAAAAGGTTTTATCAGACCTAGTACGCCACCGTGGGGAGCACCTGTGTTGTTTGTGACAAAGAAGGATGGTTCCTTACGAATGTGTATTGATTATAGGTAGTTGAATAAGGTGACAATCAAGAATAAGTACCCGCTCATGAGGATTGATGATTTATTTGATTAGTTACAAGGTGCCAAGTGTTTTTCAAAGATAGACTTGAGCTCTGGGTACCATCAAGTAAGGGTTAAGGAGGAAGATATTCTGAAGACAACATTTAGGACCAGATACGGGCACTTTGAGTTTCATGTTATGTCATTTGGTTTGACCAATGCTCCAGCAGTATTCATGGATTCGATGAACCATATGTTCAGGCCCTTTTTTAAGATCTGTTCATAATCGTATTTATTGACGATATATATTGGTATATTCTCATTCAGAGGCTGAGCATGCAGATCACTTGCGTACTGTGCTCAGAATTCTACAAAAAGGGAAGTTGTATGCAAAATTCTCTAAATATGAATTCTGGTTGAACTCTGTTTCTGTCCTTGGGCATATCATTTTGGGTGAAGGAAACCGGGTGGATACACAAAATAGAGAGGCATTGAAGACTTGTCCTAGACCTACAACACCGACGGAGGTTTGTAGCTTCTCCGTTTGGCAGGTTATTACAAGAAACTTGTAACGGAATTTTCTTCTCTTCTAAGCATCTTCGACCAAAGTGGTATGTGGTGTCTCGCCTTATGTTCCGAAATAACATAAGGGAATCTATGATGCAAGTAAGTTGAAGAAAGGTTGCAAATAAGCATAAATAGGTATGTGTAGGTCGCAGACTAAAGTATGGTAGACATGAGGAAGGACAAGAAAAGATGAGTGAAAAGGTGACGAGAATGGATAAGTACTTAGGAATAAGTTCATAAGAGAGCTGATGATTTCTCTAAGTTATAGAAGGATCAGTATAGCCCGAATGATCTCAAAGGAGTCTAAGACTAGTAACATTTAGAATAGATGAAATGTTGCCCTAATAGTGGGATAAGGGCGTAATTGTGATGGATAAAGGATGAAGTTTGGGCCTCTGAAGAGGGGATTTTCTTGAATTGTAAAAGATTAGGATACCCATGTAAGTTAAATCAGAAGGGAATTAAGTTTCAATGGACCAATCCTTGCGAACAGAGTTTCCAGGCATTGAAGGACAGATTAACTTCAGCATCAGTTCTACCGCTCCTAGAAGGGACCGATCGTTATGTTATCTATTGCGACGCTTCAAGCATTGGATTGGGTTGTGTGCTGATGTAGCATGGTAAGGTTGTGGCTTATGCTTCTAGACAACTAAGAAAGTACGAGAAGAATTGCCCACCCACGATTTAGAGTTAGCTGCGGTGATTCATGCACTAAAGATGTGGAGGCACTATTTGTATGGCATTCATGTTGATATCTATACGGATCATAGGATCCTCCAATACATGTTCAAGCAAAAGGAATTGAATCTACGTCAAAGGAGATGGTTGGAGCTACTTAAAGACTATGACATTGATATTTTATACCATCTGGGGAAAGCGAACGTTTAGCCGACACCCTCAGCCATAGATCTATGGGTAGCCTGTCATATTTACAGCCAGAGAATAGCCCATGAGGTTCACCAGCTAGCTAGTCTTGGAGTTCGGTTACTAGACTCAGGTCATACTAGAATTTCTATTCAGGATACGACAACATCCTCGTTAGTAACTGAAGTAAAGGAACGCCAGTACAAGGATCCTGTATTAGTCCATTATAGGGATACCACCCGTCAAAAGGAGAAGACACCATTTGAAATTATAGAAGATAGGGTCCTCAGATATCGAGGACGATTATGTGTCCCTAATGTTGCAGGGTTGCGTCGGCAGGTTATGTGAGAAACTCACTATCTTCGTTATACTATCCATCAAAGAGCAACAAAGATGTATCATAATATCAAGGAGGTATATTGGTGGGACGGAATGAAAAAGGATACAGCGGAGTTTGTTGCTCAGTGCCCTAACTGTCAGCAGGTTAAGATTGAGCATCAAAAGCCCGGTGGATTATTGCAGGCTATGGAGATTCCAACTTGGAAATGGGAAGTAATCAATATGGACTTCATCATAGGCTTACCTCGTACCCAGTGTAAGTTCGATTCGATATGGGTGGTTGTTGATAGGCTTACAAAGTCGGCCAATTTTTTTGCCCGTTAGGACTACATATTCTGCAAAAGATTATGCAAGGCTTTATATTAAGGAGATAGTATGACTGCATGGTGTCCCTGCATCTATTATCTCAGATAGAGGAACTCAATTTACCGATGACTTCTGGTGGTCCTTCCGAAGGGGATTGAGGACTCAGGTAAGTCTTAGTACATCATTTCATCCCTAGACAGACGAATAGGATGATCATACTAGTCAGACACTTGAGGATATGTTACGAGCCGATGTGATAGACTTCAAAGGTAGCTAGGATGATCATCTGCTGCCTATTGAGTTCGCATATAATAATAGCTACCATTCTAGAATTCAGATGGCTCCATACGAAGCTCTTTACAGACAAAAGTGTAGGTCACCTATTGGGTGGTTCGATGTTGGGGAAACTACTTTAGTAGGACCAGAATTGGTACAACAGGAAATCGAGAAAATTAAGCTTATACAGGAAAGGCTGTTGGCAGCTCAAAGCCGTCAGAAGGCTTATGCGGATAATCGACAACGAGACTTGGAATTTCAGGTGGATGATTGGATATTCCAAAAGGTATTACTGATGGAAGGTGTTATGAAGTTTGGAAAGAAAGGAAAACTTAGCCTTCGGTACATGGGACCATAAAGGATCATAGCAAAGTAAGCTAGGTAGTATATGAATTAGACTTGGACATCGAGGCCATGTCTTAGCCTCATAACGACGCATTGGTAATTTCTTTCCTTGTGAATACATTTCAAATTAAACGTGTGCTTGTGGATCCAGGTAGCTCGGCTAATATTATCAGGTCGAGGTTGGTGGAGTAGCTCAGACTACTCGACCAGATCGTGCCCGCCTCTCGAGTCCTCAATGGATTCAACATGGCGAGCGAGACGAAGAAAGGGGAGATCACCCTCCCGGTCAACGTGGCTGGCACAACCCAAAATGTCAAGTTTCATGTTATCGAAAGAGACATGAGATACAATGCATTGCTCGGAAGGCTGTGGATACACTGCATGAGAGCAGTGCCATCAACCTTTCATCAAATGATGAAGTTTCCAACGAAGGACGAAATAAAAAAGGTATATGGGGAGCCGCATACATCAAAAGAGATATTCGCAATGCACGACGTAGCACCGACATCGACACCCTCAGCATCGAAGGAACCAAAGGATAAGCAAACAACGAAGTAGCAATCACAAGCTACATTTTCGGCTTCACCCGAGTGAATGAGAAAAGGAATGTACCGCGTCCCCAGAGCAAGTAGTTGAAGCATATTGAGGATCGAAATGCCATCACTGCTAAGGTATAACCTCCTCCCTTTTCATTTACGTCTTACACTAACCTGTGTGCAGGTGTCCGATTAGAAAAATCGAAGCACTTTCCAGCTTGAAAACCTTGGGTTTTAAAGCATGCGTTGCACTCTTTTCCTTCGATTAGATTTTATCCCAAGAAGGGTTTTACTGGCAAGGTTTTTAACGAGGCAACATCTATATGCTACCTAAGGAGAACTTACAAGTATTCAACGCTTCTCTTAAATCAACCTCGAATACTGGGGGGCATCCCCCCGGGAGATCACCTCCCCGGAGAAATCAAGATAAGACAAAGAGGGTCTCGATAGGAAAATGATGTATCGGGGCAAATGGTCAAATGAACCGTATCTGTATAGAATAATCGAACCCTCAATAACGAAAACATGTATACTTGTACCAAGTAATAGAAGGAGCATCTTTTACCATCAAAACGCTTCGCGCTTCAAAGAAGTTCACTATTTTTACAAAAAACGGCCCCAGGGCCAGAGATTTCCCGAACACTCGGGAACCGACATCAAGAACTTAAAGCCGTAAGACCTCCGGGCTGGAAACTTCGAGTTCATAAACCCTCAATGAGGCAACATGTTTACCTTGAAAATGGTAGTTACAATTAGATTTGATTTTGTGGTTTTAAAAATACGTGATTTATTTTAATGCTAGTTGTTAGACAATAGATACCAAGTGTGAGTTAAGAAAATGAGATAATAGCTTGAATGTAGTATGTTATGTAAGCCGAATGGCCGAGAATGGAGGGCCTTGGGCTGGACTAAGCAGGGTCTCGAGGTTGAGCTAATGAGCTTGGCTGGGATGATCGATGAAGGAATAACGGTTCCAAGGGCCTTGATGATGGATCTTTATGATCAATGATGAGTAATAAATGAAGAACAATCAGTGAAACACAATAAATGTAAGCAATAAATCAAAGGAAAGACAATAGAGAATGTTTAAGTTAGATAGCAGAGAATGTTCTTGTTCTTATATTGAATATCATGTCTACTTACAAAATGACTAGGGTCCCTTATATAAGAAGGGGAGTCCCAATATAGTACATGTACATTTTACAAAGATATGCAGCTGGTATAGCTATTTAATGTCACGGTACGGACTTATACTATTCTTGTAGACCTGGTCAGGTTTAGCCACATGCCCATTGGGAATTTCCCGCTTGTCCAAAATAGCCACCGATCTGCACTACCCCAAGGTCGAGCATAGGGAACCCTCGAGGTCGAGCCAAGAAACTATGCCTCGGTCCTTCTAAAGACGGGCTATGGGATGTCATAATGATAAGAAAATCGGACTCTTCGATTTTAGCTGTATACAGATAGTGTAAGCACGTGATTTTTGCCCTATATGAGAATTACTCCCAAAAAATTCAAAAATAAAAATAATTTTCCTTGGTGTGCAATTTTGTGATATTTTTGAATAATTATTTGTATTTGTCTGTGCATGTTTATTTGTTAAATTAATTAAAATACAACAATATGTCGCATTTTTCATGTAGGATTTAATTCTACAATTGTTAGTAATTAAAAATTACAAAAAATAAGCATCGTTTGCATTTTTAGCATTTAATGTCCAAATATACAATTTTATGCTTAATTATTACTTTATTGTGCGTTAATTGTTATTTGGAGTTAATTTGCGCTTTTATAACTTAATTTAGTTCTTAATAATAAGTTAAGTATTTTTATAATTTAGTTTTAGAAAAAATAAAAGAAGAAAAAAGAGCAAAAATATAAAGAAAGTCGGAATTGGGCCTCTTCTTCAATTTCAAACCACAGGCCCAAAAATGGCCCAATCTTCCCAAACGACCCAGTCCATTTCAAACTGGGTCGACCCGGTCTGCCCCATTAACCCAAATACCCAACACCCCTTCTTCATTTTTTGTCCAAACACAAAACAAAACAAAAATATAAAAAAAACCAAAACCCTAAAAATAAGAAAGGACCCGCCCCCTATCTTTCTTCTTCTTCTTTTCTTCATCTTCCCAAAAAGCTCCAAGCTCCATCAATGGCTTCCTTCCTTCCCCTCACGCCACACACACTCACTCACGACACACACATACGTCAACATATACACACACATACACAACGGAAAAAATCACACACGCAGCGGCTGCCTCTTCTTCGTTCTTCGCTCCAAACGACTATCGTCGTCATGCCACTGCTGCCTGCGCCATGGCTGCCCGCGTCGACTGATTCTGCTGCTTCTACTAAGATCCGGCCATGGCGAGCAGTTGCTCCTAACCAAACGACCCTACTGTGCCTCGACGAGCTCGAACCTGAGCTAGCATGGCTGCTGCCGCGTCTTTGCTTCATCTTCCCCATCCGAACGACCTCCATTACTGCTTCGTCTTCGACTTCGAACAGCTCGAACAACCACTGCCTTCCTTCGAGCTTGAGCATTACCATGGCCAGTCTCCATCGCTGCTTCTTCTGCCTTCATTTTCTTCGCAAACGAACCCCCAGCTGCTTCCGTTTCATCACTTCTGCCGCGTCAGCTGCTGCTGTTGCTTCGGCGTCAACTTCTTAGGTTCGTGTTCGTCGTCGTTTGGTCGAGCTTTGGTCGAGGCTCGTCGAAACAGTCCGTACATATTTCATTTTGATCCGGTTAGTAGTTTCTAAGTTTTATTTTGTCCATATTTTTGTTTGATATTTTTCGGATCCAAAATCGTTAAATGATTCGATTCTTGTTTTGTTTGTTCGTCGTTGAAATAATTTTCTAGTTTGTTCATATGTTTTGTTGATTAAATTTTCAGATTCAAATGGAACTTTGATTAATTCATTTTTCAGTTTGTTTCATGTTTGTTTTATCGTTCTTGTTTATTGTTTAGTTAAAAGGTTGTTAGTTTAATGTTGGTTAAATACAAAGTGAAGTTTAATTAATTTGTTTCATGTGTTCTATGGATTTAATTTAAGAAAGATTAGTTGATTATTTGAAGATTAGTGATTTGAATATGTTTATTTGTTTTGTTTAAGTTTAATTCGAAGTTTGAACAAAGTTTGTTTGTTATTGTTATTGAATATTTTCATTCATGTTCATACTTTGTTTGGTTGATCTTGAATCCGAAATTTGTATAGTTTGATTTCTTGTTTATCATTTATGATTATTTCTTGAATTTGTCTCATAATCTTGTTTAAGTTTAATATAGGAATTGTTGGTTGTAATGTTGTTAGAGTTGATTTTAAGTTCAATATTATTGAATTTAGAAATCTAAATATACTTGTTTGTTGTTATTATTGTTGAATCTGAAAATAGGTTGTTTGTTGCTAAAAATATTGTTCAATCAAATTTTAGTTGTTCTTTGTTGTTCAATCATGTTCATGTGATTTGTTGTTGAAATGTTGAAGAAATCATGTTCATGAGATTTGTTGTTTGAATTTATGTAGAAATTGATCATATTGGCTATATTTTGGTTGAGTGTGATTAATTGATTTGTTATAGCTGATGGGGTAGTTTGGTAATTTGCAGTACGTTCAGGGGTAGTTTGGTAATTTCAGTAAGGTCGGAGGGGTAGTTTAGGAATTGTACATTTTGTAATTGTTTTATATGAAGCATGGGGGACAAAATGTAATGGGGTGGGTTGTGATATAGTTGTTTAATATAAAGGGGGGACAAGACAAAATTTAGTGGGGAGGAATCTTGTATTTGTTTAGTGAAGCATGGGGGACAAAATATAATGGGGTGGTGTGATATATTTATTTAATGTAATGAGGATGAGTGAGAAGATAATGGGTTTGGTAGAGAAAATAGGTTGATTTTAATTGATTAAAAGATTTATGGGATGAGATATAAGTAGAGGTCTTGAAATCAGATTTTGGGGAGACAGAGATAGAGAAAAAGAGAGGAAAAAATCTGACAGAAAGAGAATAAGAGAGAGAAAAAAGTGCTGAACATTTAAGAGAGAGAGAAAATTCCGAAAAAATATTTAAACTTTCAAATAAAAAAAAACTAAAAAAAAAATCTTCTGCTTTCTTTCATTGTTTGAAATCAGAATTAATTGTTGTTTCATCAAAGCTTGAAGCTTTTGTTTTGTTTTGGGATTAATACTCCACCGGTTTGCAAACTCTGTTCCTGGGTTGTTACTGTTGCTGGATTGTTGCTGCTGTGCTGTATTGTTATTACTGCTGCTGATTCTCATCTTTCATTTTCTTTTGCTTCCAAATCAGGTACACAACTGACACGGTGGTTATTGTAATCCGAAATATGAAGTATGAATACGAAAAATGAAGAGTTTAAATTCTGAATTATATTTAATTATATTCTGAATTTTATTTGTATGTATAAATTATTTAGCTTGCAAAAATCAGAATCATGTAGATATTTAATACATATAGTGAAACATCGGATGATAGCTTAACGGACGAACTACCTATATATTGCCTAAAAATAAATAAATGGTGTAGTAACTTCATCTAGTTAATTCGCTATTGTTGGATGATTATCATGTCTCAAAAACACGTTAGTTTATCAAAATAGACCATTTTGGAACTTGGAAGAATGTTGTTTAATTAAATATTATTGGTCAATTTCAGCCTGTAAATAAATTAAGACATTTTTTTATTTTATTTTGTAGAGACAAATTTAATAGAGAATAATGTAGGCATTTTAGGATTGTCTTTTAAAAATAAATGAGACGAGCCTCGCCGAATAAAAAATACAAAATTGTGGGGCCCTCAATAAATATTTAATTGAGTATTTAGAATTCGGGATGGACTGTTTAGTGAATTCCACAGTCTTACCCATAAATAATAATACGCTAATCGCTTTAGGCACGATTTAATAATAATACATTCTTAAACACGGGTGCGCATTTATGCGACCCAAATCCAAATCCTAAAACATTGAATAAAAATACGTTCCGGATCGCGGGTGCATTTTATGTGACGCAATCCAAAGACATGTTTTTAAACGATGTTCACATTCTTGTAAAAATAATAATAACAATTATGAAAGCGGTAAAAAGATAAAATTTGCACATAAGTTCATATTTGTATAAAATCAGATAATCAAGCCGAATATAACAGTTGAGCGACCGTGCTAGAACCACGGAACTCGGGAATGCCTAACACCTTCTCCCGGGTTAACAGAATTCCTTATCCGGATTTCTGGTGCGCAGACTGTTAAACAGAGTCATTCTTTTCCTCGATTCAGGATTAAAATTGGTGACTTGGGACACCCTAAATCTCTCAAGTGGTGACTCTGAAATAAATAAATAAATCCCGTTTCGATTGTCCTTTAATTGGAAAAAACTCCCTTGTACCCCCTCGCGGGGGCGAAAAAAGGAGGTGTGACAGATAATCCCCGCGTTTCTTAGAATAGAATGATATGAAATGACTTTGACATTGATCTCCTCGAGCTTCTCATAATGACGTCATGCTTATGACGTAAGCTTTCGTGATAACTGAAACATCCCATTGGTTCATTTTCCCAAAAGCATTCAATACACTACCGGTTTATTTTCCTGAAAGCAGTGATATCGCCGCCGATCTACTTCCCAAAAACCATTGATTGCGCCTGTCGATACGTTTCCCAAAGGCATTGATTGAGCCATCGGTTACATTATTGCCTTTCTATAAATGGAAGGTTACTTTGAACCATAATTCCACCAAGTCATTCTTCAATAGCCTTTAGCTCTTTTCTTCTCTTCATCCTCATCCAAATTCTAATTCCCATGGTTCAATCCCGTGACCGTAAGGTCACACGATAGCGGTTTTGCCAGTTATGTCGTGGCTCATTTTTAGAGCTTTTCCCCACTGAGTGAGATCGTACTGGTTTGTTGTTGTTGTTGGCCCAAAATAATGAGAGAGGGGCTTCAAATTATTCCCGTACCAGAGGATATGTGGATCGTAAACTGCTGCTCATCTCTCTTAACTTCATCCTGGTGTGGCGTTTCACTCCTTTTGCTTTCCATGGAGTGAGGTCGCGTCTTCTACTAACTTTTATGTCCCACACCGGTGCAATGTCTCAAGAAGTGGCTTCCCAATAGTAGTGCTGGCGAGACCTATACTCTTCAAAGTTTTCACCAAGCCACAATTTTCCCTGCCTGTTAAAAGCTTTTGGTCTTTGATAGGCTGCAGCCTCTTCCTCATCTATTGCTGCTTCGGAGGAGATTCTCGAAGACGTCGTTCAGAGGATCGAAATAGGGTCCTCGAGGAAATGGTTCTCACATATGTCTCTCCCTAGGATGTACCTCCGAAAGTAGATTAGGCTTTTAGACTGTTGTTTTCTGCTTCTTTGTTTCTATGTAAGGACCCCTCGTGGGCTTTTAATCGTCTTTTATCAATATGAAAGTTGCTTCGATTTGCCTTTGGCTTGTGTTGAACTTCTATTTTACTTTTGATTGGCCCGAACACCGGAATCGAACGTCGTAATCCCTCTAGTTGTTGATTAGTTAATACGATATTTCTTGAGATTCTTTGTCATCCCTCGGACTAAGTCTGGATTGATCTGGTATAAGCTTAGGCTATCAAGACTTCTGAATTCGAGTTGAGCGAGAGCAGGGTCCTGATTTTCTTTGAAATAGAGATTAGCCATTTTAGGCCTTGTCGCTAGTCCTTGAGTGAGAGTTTGCTCGATCATCTGAAACTAAAGATAGCCTTTAGACTTTCACAAATAGTCCCCGAGTGAGAGTTTGCTTGAACTCAAGCGGCCTCGTCAACTTGTTTTGAACTTATAATGAAGATAGCCCTAAGGCGTTATAGATGGCCCCAGGGCTAAAGTAACCAAGAGAGCGTTTAAATTGATCTGAAGGAGAAAACAGCCCCGAGGCTTTATTAATAACCCTCGAATGAGAACTGACTTGGGCTCAGGTAGTCTGGGGGCAAAATAATCGAGTGAATGACCCGCACTTGTGATAGTAGAGATCCTTGAGATTGGGTACCATCTCGAGGCTAGGTTTATGTGGATAGCTCCTTAGAGCTCATAGTCATAGTAATAGAGAACCTGAGATTGAGCACCATCTCGAGGCTAGATTTGTATTGATGGATCCTTAGAACCCATCGTTATGGTAGAAGAGATCCTTGAGATCGAGCACCATCTCGAGGTTAGGTTGACATGGGAATCTTTGACCCCTCAAACATTGTACGACAACGTCATTCGTATGACACGGTCATGAAGTGATCGAGATGGTCCCACCGGTACACTTCCCCGAAAGTGCTAATGGCCTCTATAAATGACCGTTTGCTTTATAAATGAGTTTGCTCTCCCCTTTTTTGAGGACTCCGCTACTTTGAGCAGCTATCCTTTTTATAGAGTTCTCCTTCCTTGCGTCAGCTCTTTCATCATTTTAATTCGAAGTTTTCGCCTAAGTTTTCATTTCCCTTCTATTGTTTCACCGTAGTTATGTCTGCTTCACCCGAACCCACTCACTAAAAAGAGGAGAGTTCTGCCTCTATTTCCCGCTCGGTCGGTGGTACACCGCCGACATTCGGCGAACTAACTTCAAGATGTTTTGTCTCGGGGAGGGACTTTTCATTAGAGAGAGACCTCCTAATGTTCAGGGCCATTGGATGCATGCATCGAGGTTCATTTCATCAATAGGAGAGGGACACCTCAAGGTGTTGAGGAGAGACTGCGGATGCGGAGAAAAGGTGGTACTGCAGGTACCTTCCCTGGAAGAGAACATCATGGCTCAAGTAGAGGGGTTTTTGAATGTATACACGTACCCCTTCACGTTGGGCCCTCTCGATAGAGTCGTGCTTGACTTCTGTCGAAGATATCGGGCTACCTTGGCATAGGTTCACCCGTCATTCTGGAGGATAGTATTGATGATAAGGTTCTTTGCGGAGGAAGCTGGCCTTGAGTTCACCCTTAGCCATCTCATCAGATTGTACCAACCCTTTCATTACCGAGGCCTGATAGCTTTACGATGTTTGATCCACCAAGCCCTTTGTTGCCGACGATGAAAAAAATGGGGACCGAGGGTGGATAACTCGATTTGTCCAAGTGCGGACTGTCGATATTATCCCCGTAAGTGGTACACTTGTGTTTTTATCATTTTTGTTCATGTCCATTTCCTGAGAAATGGAATTTCACACGTAAGTGGTACACTTGTGTTTTTATCATTTTTGTTCATGGCGGAGGCGGACTCCGTAAAGTGGTTTTCCTTTGCCTTTGTACAGCAATCCCCTGGATGCCATACGAGGTCCCCGACCTAGCATATTAGACTTGGAAGCTGGCAGCTCGCTCGACCTACGATGAGCACAAGTGGCGAGACTTGTCGAAGGATAGATAGGAGGCAAAACATCATGTCACATGCTATGTGGTTTATTTTCTGTGAAAGGTACTTTCTTTTATGTGTATTAACTCTGTCACCACATGCATTGGAGAATTTCCTAAGATGGGACTGTGCCCCCTTAGAGAGAAAGAAGGGTCATTGTCTTCGGGACCGAGGAATAATAACAAACGGAAGGAATCCTTGAAGGTCGAAGGTGCTCATAGAGAGGCAAGCCCTGCCCGGAGGCTCAAAGAAGATGTATTAGCTGAGCCTGTAGAAGCCTCGGGAAAGTGGTTCCTCCTTTGATGCCATCTTCTTTTCCTGTCGAAGGTACTTCGAGAGATAAATGTCTTCTGCCGCCATCTTCTTCTCCCATCGAAGGTACTTCGAGGGACACAAATTTTCAGCCGCCATCTTTTCCTCCTGTTGAAGGTACTTCACAGGATGTTCGAGTCCAGGGGCTGCCTAAATTAAGCGAGTTCACGAGCAATAATATCCCTATAGAGGGCGGTTCGACGGGGGCCGATGAGACCAGGCCAATAGGTATACGTTCAACCTTTGAGAAGGCTCAGTGGCTCTGTTCTGCGATGAGTTTTGGTTGACTTCATTGGTTTTTCGGTTTTGCATTTTCATTTTCTCACTGAGCTTCTTCATAGGCCTTTGCAAGCTCAAGTCCGAGCTGCTCCGCTGTGAAGCCAGGCTGCAGAAGGCCTTGAATGGGGAGAAATCCCTCAGGCTCCTTTGTGATGAAAGGGCAAATAAGTTGATACACCTTCGGTACGAGATGGATCGAAGCCTGAACTACGAAGGCCTCCTTGAGAGACACGTAACCTTTGTTTCGAGAGGATGCATGTTTCTTCTTCTACCCTCAGAAATTAATATTTTGACACTTCAGTTGCAGAGTAAGGCGAACCTGCAATGCCTTTGGGGCGATGTTGGCCAGGCCAAGTATGAGTGTGATGAGCCAAGGGCTCAGATAGATGCCCAAGTTACGGCCGAGAAGAATGCTTTGGCTAAGGCTTCTGCCCTCGAGGTGCAGCTTTGGAATGCTCATGAAAATAGCTTGGTTCTGACGAGCAGGATTGCAAGGCTCGAGTCTTACCTTTTGAAGATGAAGTCCAAGGTCGTGGACGCCCGGGCTGAAGCTGAAGAGATTCGGGCTAAGGCTAATAGGAAAGTGGCCGTCTATTAAAAAGATGTTGCCAATGTTCGAGCAAAATTGAGAGGGGTTTCCAATCGGGAGAGAAGAAGTAATGAATATGCCTGGTGCAAATCCCGGAGGGAAACCCTCGAGGAGATCCATGCTAGGGGCTTCGATCTCTCAGAAGAGATAGAGTAGGCCAAGGCGAATTAATATGACGCCAAGTTCCTCGTATCCGATGCCGAAAATAATGAGGAAGGGGCCGCAGTCCCCGAGAGGAAAGTAGACTAGGCTTTTTCTTTCTGATTCTGTGTATGATGCTCTTAGAGAACATTTATAAATGAAGCTTTGTATTTTTTCACATATACATATAAAAAGAAGCCTTCTCGTTTTCTCCTTTGTATACGGTGAAAACGGAGGGTCCAATTCCTCGTCATCGAGGCACCTCAGAAGATCATCTCGAAGCCTCGAGACTACAAGGCTATGGTCGAGTTTCCTCCCTCGAGGTTTGTCGATGCCCGACCTTGGAACAGTGTTGACCATAGCTATGGTAGAAATGGGGAGTTCCTAAGGTACACGACTAGGACTGACAAAGCTCAATGGACTGCCACCCTAAATCAGGGTGTCATCTAGCTGTCCCATCTACGCTTCTTTGTCATTAATGTATTTTGTACTATGTTGGGATTCCCCTCCTATATAAAGGGAGTCCTTACCATTTTGTAAACCTCTGTTGCTTCAGTTGCTCCACACGAAATATACAAGAACATTCTCTCTGCTCTCTAACAAATTCTCCTGATATTATTGCTTCCATTTATTATCTTCATTATTGTTCATCATTTATTGCTTATCATTGGCCATAAAGAGCCTTCGTTGATTTTATTATACTTGTTAGCCATACTTCGACCACCTTCAATAGTTCACAGCCGAGCTCCAGAATCCACCTCGAGGGCCCCAAATCGACAAGCTCGAGGCCCCGATTGTTAACCTATCGGTTTGGTTATCACCTTATTCTTAACTCTCATTTCGTTTCTAAGTCTCACATACATATCATCAACTGCTTAACAACTAGCATAAAAATAGATCATGTATTTTTAGAGTCCCATAATCAAATTTAATTGTTATTACCATTTTCTCGGTAAACAGTTTGGCGCCCACCGTGGGGCTAAAAATAATAGTGATCATTTTCTTGCTGGTTTAGCTACACAACACAAGTTATCTTTCTCGCTTTTTCTTGTCCAAGATCTTTGATTTCAAATCAAAATGTCTGACTCAATAAACAACAATCTGGAGAACCACGGAGAAAATGGCGTAGATATTTCAGGTGCTGGCATACCACCACGAAACCCTGAGAACGCGCCAGAACCGATCCCCGTGGATGCGGTCTCATGCGATGCTCAACATGTCGATGTATGCTCCCACAGTAATAGGAGCGTGCACCAAGGAGACCGACAAGAAGCTCAGGAAGCCCCGGCTAGGGAAGAATAGGAGGTTAGCCTTCACATTATTTTTGAAATGTTGCAGGCACAACAACTAGCAATTGCTCACCTGCAAAGTCACCAGAAAACTCCCAACGCGGTTGCTCTGGGGACTGCTCTCCCGGCCGAGTATGTACCAGAGAGGTCAAGTAACAATGGGTCAGTAGCCGACCCCGCCATCGTAAAGATGATCGAGGACCTCACAAAGAGGATCGAATCGGGCGAGAAAAAGATAGAAACCAATGACAAGAAGGTCGAGACCTACAACTCCAGGTCAACCAAATTCCTAGCGCACCCCCGGTCCTGAAAGGTGTGGATTCGAAGAAGTTTATACAAAAGCCATTTATAGGGGAAACGGCTCCGAAACCTATTCCAAAGAAGTTCAAAGTGCTGGACCTCCCAAAATTCAATGAGACCCCAGACCCCAATAAGCACATTACTGCTTACACTTGTGCAGTGAAGGGCAACGACATAAAGGACGATAAGATCGAGTCTGTCTTACTAAAGAAGTTTGGGGAAACACTCTCAAAAGGGGCCATGATGTGGTACACAACCTAGCTCCTAACTCCATAGTCTCATTTGCCATGCTGGCAGACTCCTTCATAAAAGCGCATGCCAGGGCCATCAAGGTGGCCACAAGGAAATCCGACGTCTTCAAAATCAAGCAAAGAGAGAATGAAATGCTGCGAGAGTTTGTATCTCGCTTCTAAATGGAGAGAATGGAACTACCACCGGTCTCCAATGACTGGGCAGCGCAGGCCTTTAATCAAAGTCTGAACAAATGAAGCTCAGTGGCTTCAAAGCAATTGAAACATAATTTGGTCGAGTATCCGACAGTGACCTAGTCGGACGTTCATAACCGATACTAGTCAAAGATCAGGGTCGAGGATGACCAACTAGGAGCCCTCTAGATCTCGGTATACCCAAGAAGGCTTTCGGCAAAGGAGACCAAGCCAAACAAAGAAAGATATCAGCCATACATCGAAGACAGAGGAACGCCTCGAGACTCAACCTATCTCACAACGATCGAAGGATAGACCGAAGACAGAATCCTTGGGGACTCATAAACAGAGCCGGATTAGATAGGAATGCAGGGCCAACAGAGGCACCTCGCTTATCAGAATACAACTTCAACGTCGATGTATGGGACATAATGTTCGCCATCAGTAAAATCAGAGACGCCAGATGGCCCAGGCCTGTACAATCAGATCCTTCGCAAAGGAATCATAACTTAGTGTGTGAATTTCATAACACGCACGGCCACAAGACCGAGGATTGCCACCAACTCCGAGAAGAGGTAGCCCGACTACTTAACAAAGGTCACCTCTGAGAATTCATCATCGATCGGGCCAAAACCAATTTCGGGAAAGAGAAGTGGCCAAGAAGAATGAAGCAAATGAGCCACAACACGTCATCCATATGATCTTGGGAGGCATCGATACCCCACAAGAGCCTATGATGAGAAGAACGAAAATATCCATCACCAAAGAAAAGCAAACTCGGGATTACATACCCGAAGATGCCCTCACATTCAGCGACGAGGACATCGAGGCCTTGTCTCAACCCTACAACGATGCACTGGTAATCTCTTTTCTTGTAAATACATTTCAGAATAAACATGTACTTGTGGATCCAGGCAGCTCAGCCAACATTATCAGGCCGAGGGTGGTAGAGCATCTCGGACTGCTTGACCAAATCGTACCCGCCTCTTTTGTCCTCAACAGATTTAACATGGCGAATGAAACAACAAAAGAGGAAATCACCCTTCTAGTCAACGTGGCCGGCACAATCCAAAATGCCAAATTCCATGTCAACGAGGGAGACATGAGGTACAACGCGTTGCTCGGAAGGCCGTGGATACACTGCATGAGAGCAGTACCTTCCATCCTCCATCAGATGATGAAATTCCATAAAAAGGATGGGATTACGACCGTCTACGAGGAACTGTATGCGGCGAAAGAAATGACCGATCCTTTTCCTTTTCAATTATATTCTACACTAACCCAAGTGTAGGTACCCGATTGAAATGGCTAAAGCACTCTCCAACTCGAAGGCCTTAGGTTTCAGAAGTATACGTTGCACTCTTTTCCTCCGACCGGGCTTTTATCCCGAAAAGGGTTTTACTGGCAAGGTTTTTAACGAGGCAACATTCATATGCTACCTAAGGAAGACTCAACAAGTATTCAAGGTTTCTTTTGCAATCAACCTCTAATACTGGGAGTCATCCCCCCGGGAGGTCACCTACTCGAGGAAAGCCAAGACGCATCAAGTGGGGTCTTGATTGGAAGATAATATATCATGCCTAACGGTCGAACGAACCATGTTTGTATAGAACAACTGAGCCGTTAAATAGCAAAGATATGTATACTTACACCATGTAATCAAAGAATACTTCGCAAAAGCACTTCTGCATGTCAAGAAAGCTCGACATGTTTTGCGAAAAATGGCTCTGAAGCCAAAAGATGACCCGAACACTCAGGGACTGGCGTTAACAACTCGCAACAACGCGACCCTTGGGTAGGATCTTTGAGCTCATAAGCCCTCAATGAGGCAACAACAAGATCGTAAAACGGATCCAAAAGCCAAAAGACGGCCCGAACACTTAGGGACTGGCGTCAAGAACTCAAATGACCTCCGGGTCGGAAAATCTGAAATTGTAATCCCTCAACGAAGAAATACCAAGTTTACAAGTAATGGCTCCTGAGTCAATAAACCCTCAACGACTCGGGGACTACCGCCAATCTCCACCTTCATCAACTTATCAAAACCCTAGGTCGTAAGGCCACATGAAGGCATCCTCGGTCTTGTAAGACCTACATACGGCAACAACAACATCTGTAAGACCTGAAGCAAGGCATGAACAATGCTTTTACCAAGTATCCAAAACTGTAAGACCTTAAAGGCATGTAAAACTTGTAAGACCTTACTAAAGGCATAAACCCGATCTCAAAGTTTCGACTGTATATCAAACTTGTAAGACCCCTAAAAAGGCATACCCTCGATATAGATGCCGAAACTACTTCACTCGGGACTTAAAGGCTCCGGCCAAACACAAATGACTCTAGTTACAAGACTGTGCCAGCCGAACTAACACAACTCGGGGATTCCCGATCATCGCTACAAAATCACAGGCCTTCAATTACTTCAAATCTACTTCGAAAAGAACCGATTAAACAGGATACCCTTGACATAGGCAAAAACGATTCGACCATGTTAGCTCTAAATCACAGGCTTCGAGATACTCAACCTCTGAGCCAAACCTCCCGAGGTGCTCAATTATCGCCACATAACGACTTATAATCGAGGTTTTTATCGAACCATCGAAGAGTCAGGAAAAAATTATTTCAAAAAGTCCATAACGAGGGAAAAATAAAGCCAATAAAAGGTCGCTTCGACCCAAGGTGTAAGAGCCATTGTCACCAGCCCATACTAAAAGGCCGCATCAGCCCAAGGCGTAAGAGCCATTGTTGCCAGCCCACGCAAATACAAAACTTGAGGGTCGAATGAGCTCGAGTCATAACCTGATTCGGAGACTGAACCCAAAACAGTTAACTAAATATGCCTAAGGGCAAAAGCATAAGATCCATTGTCGCCAGCCCATATATATAAGAGGTCGTACCGACCCAACGCATAAGAGCCTAAGGGCCAACATGCAATTCAAAAACTTGAGGGTCAAATGAGCTTGAGTCGTAACCTAATTCGGAGACTGAGCCCAAAACAGTTAACTAAATATGCCTAAGGGCAAAAGCATAAGAGCCATTGTCGCTAGCCCACATATACTAAAAGGTCGCATCGACCAAAAGCGTAAGAGCCATTATCGCCAGCCTAAAATTCGACAACTTGAGGGTCAAATAAGCTCGAGTCGATGCCTGACTTGGGGACTAAGCCCAAAATAGTTGGCCTAAATATGCCTAAGAGCAAAAGCGCATAAGAGCTTACGGGCCAGCCCAATGAGCTTCAAGGCCATGCCATGAAAGGACTCCCCTCGGCTCAACGACCAGTTCGTCTGGCTAAAATTAAGGCAAAAAGAAATGCAGGAGAAACAAAATCGTAAGGTTTCTTCTTTATTCTTATATACGGAAAAATACAAGCTCCATTTACAACATACTTCGAAAGTACTACGTAGAGAATCATAAAGCAAAATCTACATCCCCCTGTGGCTATGGCTCGTCGGCCTCATCTTCACTACCCTCAACGTCGGACAGAAGCAACTAAGTGCCACGCTCGTCCGCCCTCGCCTGTGTCAACTCTTTTGAGAGGTCAAAACCCTAGCACGGATCTCCTCGAGGGTTTTCCGCTGAGACTTACACTGAGCGTATTCTTTGATCCTATCTTTGCAGTCAAGAATCTTCCTCAGGTTAGCTTGAGCATCGGCAGTGTCCTTCAAATAGACCGCCCCTTTCTGGTCAGCCTTAGTTTGGCTCATTACAGCTTCAGCTCGAGCATTCCTAATCTTGACCCTTATCTTTGAGAGATCGATCTCGAGATTCACAATCGTATCTTTTCAAACCAAGCTATTGTCACGAGCTAAACAAAGTTGAACTTCAAAGGCGGAAGCCTTAGCTAGAGCACCTTCCTCCGTCGAAGACTGAGCATCCGCCTGAGCTTTTAACTCATCATACTTGTGATTAGCTCGGCCAACCTCATCTTGAAGGTGCTCCAAGCCCTCCGCCTTTCTCGGCAACTGAACAAAACAGTAGTTTCAGGGGCTAGAAGGAGGAACGCCCGCTCACTCGAAACAAAAACGACCTACTCCTTCAAGTAGCTCTCATAATTCGAGCTCTGACTCGCCTCATACTGTAGGCACGCCAATTCGACTTCCCATTCATCGCAAAAGAGCCTCAGGGATTTCTCCTCGGCCAAAACTTTTCACAGCCTAGCCTCACGGCGAAGTAGCTCAGACTGAAGCTTGTTGAAGGCCTGCGAAAGAAGACTCAGTAAGGAGGGAAAGGCGTGAAAATCCAAAGGCCTGTGCTAAACACTCACCACGGAGTGATGTCACTGCGCTTCCTCGAAGGTCGACTGCACGTTTGCTAACCTAGCTCCCTTAGCTCCAAAAGAGTCAACCCCGGCCAAGGCACGGTCGCTCAGTGCGTGATCCTGGGTTTCTAGTATCCCTCGAAGTACTATCGACGGAAAAAGAAGGCGACATCAATGGGGAAACCATCTTTCTGGAACCAGGAACCATGGATGCGGCAGGCTCGGATGATGCTTCCGCTCTGACACCTCGGTCCCGTTTTGCCTTGCTTTGAACGCCATCGCCCTGTGAAAGCATCTCTCACTTATCGTTATCATTCTTTATCCCAGAAGCTATTGATCCCTCTTCCCCCCAAAGGGACACGACCTCGCCTCATAAAACTCCCCGATGCCTACAATAACAGAGTTAGCACGCAGAAAGAGAGAGTGTTTTTTCAACTAAAAGAAGGGAACAAATCGCATAGCGCATACCATGGTATTTTGCCTCCCACCTATACTTAGATAAAGCTCGCCACTTACGCTCTTTGTGAGATAAGTCAGTCACCAACTTCCGAACTCAATCCGGCAGATCGAGAACCTTGCCCGACATCTACGAACTCAGTACAAAAAAAGAAAAGAAGGCACACTTACGGAACACCCCTTCGCCATAATTGAAGAACTGTGAAGGCACAAGTGTACCACTTACATGTATAATTCCTCAGGGAACGACGTAAACTCCACAGGGATAATATTTGTAGTTCGTACTTGGATGAATCGGCTCATCCGCTCTCGATCCCCGTCTTCTTCATCATTGACAACGAAAGGCGTGGCCGACCGGCATCATAAGGTTATCAGACCTCGATGATGAAAGGGCCGTATAGTCTGATAAGATGCCTAAGCGTAAATTCAAGCCAAGCCATCCCCGCAAAGAACCTCACCATCAATAAGAACCTCGATTGTGAGTCATTATATGATGATAAATGAGCACCTCAGGAGGTTTTACTCAATGGCTAAATTGTTTCGAAGCCTTTTTATTATTTGGAGCTGATATGATTGAAGCTCTTCTGCTTATGATGAGGGTAGCCAGATTAACCGGTTCTTTTCAAAGTTTTTCAAAGTAATTGAAGGCCTGTAATTTTATGGCGACGGTCGGGCATCCCCGAGTCATGTTAGTTTGACCGGAGCCTTGTGACCGTAGTCATTGTGTTTGGCCATAGCCTTTAGTACCCAAGTGAAGTAGCCTCGGTGTCTATAGCGAGGGTATGCCTTTTTTGGTGTCTTACAAGCTCGAATATATAGTCTTAACTTTAAGATTGGGATTATGACTTTTGTAAGGTTTTATAAATTTGAACATGCCTTACTTGAGGTCTTACAGATAGGTTACTTGGCACAAGTGTAATTCATGCCTTGCTTGAGGTCTTACAGATTCCTGGTACAAGTATGATTCATGCCTTTCTTGAGGTCTTACAGATTTGGTATTGCCTTTTGGAGGTCTTATGAGCTCGAGGTTGCCCGCACAGGGCCTTATGGCCTCGAGTTTTTGACAACTCGATGGGTGACAGTCGACGACAGTCCCCGAGATAGGTTTTATGGCAATGATGACGTTCTTTGTAAACTTTGATGTTGCCTTGTTGAGGGCTTACAATTTTGAAGTTTTCAACCTAGAGGTCTTGTTGCTTCGAGTTTTTGACGTCAGTCCCCGAGTGTTTGGGAAATTAGAGGCCCTAGAGGCATTTATTGTAAAGATATCAGATTTCTTTTAAGCGCGAAGCATTTTTGGTGGTAGAAGATACTCCTTGATTACTTGATACAAGTATACATATTTTCGTCGTCAAGGGTTTAATTATTCTATGCGGACATGGTTCATTGGACCGTTTGGCCCGATACATCATTTTCCTATCGAGACCCTTTTTGGCTCATCTTGACTTCTTCGAGAAGGTGATCTTCTGGGGAGATGCCCCCTAGTGTTCGAGGTTGATTGAAGAGAAGCCTTGAATACTTGTTAAGTTCTCCTTAGGTAGCATATAGATGTTGCCTCGTTAAAAACCTTGCTGGTAAAACCCTTCTTGGTATAAAATCCGATTGAAGGAAAAGCATGCAACGCATGATTTAAAACCTAAGGTCTTCAAGTTAGAAGGTACTTTGATTTTTTTAACTGGACGCCTGCACACAAGTTAGTGTAAGAAGCAAATAAAAAAGGAGGCGGTCATACCTTAGTTGTGATGGCGTTTCGAGCCTCGATATGCTTCCATTGCTTGCTCCGGGGACACGGTATGGTCCTTCGCTTATTTACTCATATACAACCGAGAATGTTGCTTGTAATTGCTACTTTGTTGTTTGCTTATTGTTTGGTTACTTTGATGCTGAAGGTGTCGATGTCAGTGCCATATCGTGCACCGTGAACATCTCTCTTGTTGCATGCTGCTCACCATATACAGTTTTTATTCCATCCTTTGTTGGAAATTTCATCATTTGATGAAGGGTTGATGGTACTACTCTCATGTAGTGTATCCATGGCCTTCCGAGTAAGGCATTATATCTCATGTCTCCTTCGATGACATGAAACTTAACGTTTTGGGTTGTGCCGACCATGTTGACCGGGAGGGTGATTTCCCTTTTTGTTGTCTCGCTCACCATGTTGAATCTGTTGAGGACTCGAGAGGCGAGCACGATCTGGTCGAGCAGTCCGAGCTGCTCCACCATCCTCGACCTGATAATGTTGGCCAAGCTACCTGGATCCACAAGCACACGTTTAATTTGAAATATATTCACAAGAAAAGAAATTACCAATGCGTTATTATGAGGCTGAGACAGGGTCTCGATGTCCTCGTCGCTGAATGTGAGAGCGTCCTTGGGTATGTAACCTCGAGTTCACTTTTCTCTAGTGATGGATATTTTTGTTCGTTTGACAATGGGTTCCTGTGGGATGTCGACTCCCCCAACAATCATGTGGATGACATGTTGTGGTTCTTCTGTTTCATTTGTCCTATTTGCCTCTCTTTCCCGTAATTGATTTTTGGCTCGGTCACTGAGGAACTCTCGGAGGTGCCCTTTGTTAACTAGTCGGGCTACTTCTTCTCGGAGATGTCTGCAATCTTCGTACTATGACCATGTATGCCGTGAAATTTGCACATCAGTTTAGGGTTCCTTTGCGACGGATCTAATAGTACAGGTCTTGGCCACATGGTGTCTTTAATTTTACCTATGGCTGATATGATGTCTAAAACATTGACATTGAAGTTGTACTCAGATAACCGGGGCGCCTCCGTTGGCCCTGTGTATCTGTCGAATCTAGCTCTGCTCATGAGTCCCCGAGGATTCGGACCTCGATTTGCCCTTCGGTCATTTCGGGGTATATTACGCCTTGGGGAATTTCTTCGATCTTTAGTGTATGGTTGGTACCTTTCCTTATTTGGCTTTGCTTCCTTTGCCAGGAGCCTTCTAGGATATATTGAGACCGAAAGGGCTCCCAATTGGTATTCCTCGACCCTAATCTTCGACTGATATCGGTTGTGGACATCCGACCAAGTCACGGTGGGATGTTCAACCAAGTTCTGCTTTAGCTGCTTCGAAGCTACCGAGCTTCGTTCATTCAAACCTTGGGTGAAGGCCTGTACTGCCCAGTCATTGGAGACTGGTGATAACTCCATTCGCTCCATTTGAAAGGGAGATACAAACTCTCACAACATCTCGTTTTCTCTCTATTTGATTTTGAAGACGTCGGCTTCCTTGTGGCGACCTTGACGGCACCGGTATGTGCCTTTATAGAAGAATCTGTCAGCATGGCGAATGAGTCTATCGAATTCGAGGATAGGTTATACCACATCATGGCCCCTTTCGAAAGTGTTTCTCCGAACATTTTTAGCAGGACTTATTCAATCTCGTCGTCCTTCAAGTTGTTGCCTTTTACCGCACAGGTGTAAGCAGTGACGTGCTCATTTGGGTACGAGGTTCCGTTGTACTTCAGAAGACCGGGTATTCTAAATTTCTTTGAGATGGGCTTCAGAGTCGCACTCGATTGGAATGGCTTTTGTACGAATTTCTTTAAATCTACACCCTTCAGGATCTGGGGTGCGCCCGAAATTTGAGCGACCCTTGAATTGTAGGTCTCTACCTTTTTGTCATTCGCTTCTATCATCTTTTCACCTGACTCAATCCTCTTTGTGAGGTCCTCGAGCATCTTCATAATGGCGGGGTCAGCTGCTGACCCGTTGTTGCTCGATCTTTCCGGTACGTGTTCGGCTCGAGGAGCCATTTTTGGTGCTGTTGTGCTTGGAGTTTTTTGGTGGCCTTGCAGTTGAGCAATCGCTAGTTGTTGTGCCTGCAACATTTCAAAAATGACGTGAAGGCTAACCTCTTGTTCCTCCCGAACTGGGGTTTTCTGAGCTTCTTATTGGTCTTCTTCGCGTATACTCCTGTTAGTGTAAGAGCTTATATCGACGTGTTGGGTGTTGCGTGAGACCACATCCATGGGGATTGGATCTAGTGTGTCTTTAGGGTTTCGCGATGGTAGACCGACACCGGGAACAACTACACCATTCTCCCCATGGTCTTCAAGAGCGTCATTTTCATATGCATTTATCGAGTTAGACATTTTGACCTGAAATCAAAGATTCTTGGGCAAGAAAAAGTGTGAAGAATAACTTGCGTTTTTTAGTAAACCGGCATGAAAACAATCACTATTATTTTTAGCCCCACGGTGGGCGCCAAACTGTTTACCTTGAAAATGGTAATTACAATTAGATTTGATTTTGTGGTTCCAAAAATATGTGATTTATTTTCATGCTAGTTGTTAGGTAATAGATGCTAAGTGTGAGTTAAGAAAATGAAGTAAGGATAAGAGGCCCTGCAGTTATTCAAATCGAACAGCTACAAGTCGGGGTCTCGAATCGGCCTAAGCGGGGCCTCAAGGTCGAGCTAGACGAACTTGATCGAGGACGATCGATGGAGGGCTAACAATCCTAAGAGCTTTGATGATGGCTCTTTATGATCAATGATGAATAATAAATGGAGAACAATCAATGAAATACAATAAATATAAGCAATAAATATAAGCAATGAAATCAAGGGAGAATATGTTTAAGTTAGAGAGCAGAGAATGTTCTTGTATTGAATATCATTCGTCTTTACAAAATAACAAGGGTTCCCTTTATATAGGAGTGGCAATCCCAATATAGTACATATACATTTATTACAAAGATATACGACTGGTACAACCATTTAATGCCACGGTACAGACCTGTCCTAATCTTATAGACTAGGTCAGCTCTAATCACTTGCCTTGGGAATCTCCCACTCATTCATCATAGCCACCGATTTGTACTGCCCCGAGTTCGAGATGTTCCTCGAGCCTTCTGGTTCATCAAACCTCGAGCTGTGCCTCGAGCCTTCTGGCAACGAGCTATGGAATATCACGATGACCCTATAATTAGACTCTTCGATTTTAGCTGTATACACTATAAACCCGTAATATTTTGGAAATTATGAATGAAGCTGGTAATGGAAATGGAAATGGAAATTGGGGTTGTTAATGAAATCCCCTCAGAGTTTAATTAATGAGATATATTTTCTATTTATTTATCAATGAGTTTGGGTAGAAGGAATCTAATAGGCTTGCTCGGCCAGGTTCATTCGGTTGAGCGCCTGTCGCACTCCCCAAGTTTGGGGTGTGACACTCCGGTGGTCGGTATAGACCTCACAAGGGACACCGTACAAATAGTGCCACCAAATCTTCAAGGCGTGACCAATACCTACTAACTCAAGGTCGTGGACATGATAGTTCTTCTCATGCACCTTCAACTGTCTAGATAAATAGGCAATCACCCTACAATCTTGTATCAACACCGTGCCGAGGCCAACACGTGACGCACTGCAATACACAGTGTAAGACCCCAAACCCATAGGCAATACCAATATTGGGGCTATAGTCAAAGCAGTCTTGAGCTCTTGAAATCTCTCCTCACACTCCTTGGTCCACCTGAACGGAGCACCCTTCTAGGTCAATCTTGTCATAGGTGCAGCAATAGATGAGAATCCCTCTACGAATCGACGGTAGTACCCTGTCAAACCAAGAAAACTCCGGATCTCAATAGCTGAAGATGACCTGACTAACTCTACACTACTTCAATATTCTTTGGATCTACCTTGATCCCCTCACTCGATACTACATGACCCAAAAATGCCACCAAATCAAGCTAGAATTCATACTTTGAAAATTTTGCATACAACTTCTTTACTCTCAAGGTCTGAAGCACGGTCCTCAAGTGCTGGTCATGATCCTCCCAGCTTTGGGAGTACACCAAGATGTCGTCAGTACACATAGTGGTGAATGAGTCAATATAGGGCTGAAATACAGTGTTCATCTAGTGCATGAATGCTGCTGGGGTGTTGGTCAGCCTAAATGAAATCACAAGGAACTTGTAATGATCATACTGAGTCATCAAGGTAGTCTTCAGAATATTCGGCTCCCGAATCTTCAAATAATGATACGCTGACCGCAAACCAGTCTTTGAGAACACTCTGGCACCCTGTAACTGATCAAATAGGTCATCAACGTGTGGCAATGGATACCTGTTCTTCACTGTAACCTTGTTCAACTGTCCATAATCAATACACATACGCATAGATCCATCCTTCTTCTTTACAAACAAGACCGGAGCACCCCAAGGCGACACATTAGGCCGAAGGAATCCCTTATCAAGCAACTCTTGGAATTGCTCCTTTAGCTCCATGAACTCTACTGAGGCAATACGATATGGTGGAATAGAAATGGGCTGAGTGCCCAATAACAAATCAATACCAAAATTGATATCCCTATCGGGCGGCATGCTCGAAAGATCCGCTGAAAATACATCTGGATAATCCCTCACTACCAGTACTAACTCAAAAAGTAGGAGTTTCAACATTGACATCTTTCATGAAGGCTAGATATGCCTCACACCCCTTCCTAATCATACACTATGCCTTAAGGAAAGGCGCCACCCTGCTAGGAACATAATCCAAGGTACCCCTCCACTCCAACCATGGCAAACCCGGCATAGACAACGTCACCGTCTTAGCGTAACAATGAAGAATAGCATGTGTCATGACCCGGATTTCCCACCCTCAGGAGTCGTGATGGCGCCTACTCGTAGAAGCTAGGCATGCCGCGACATATAGAAATTCTAACTCTTTCATTTTAATTCTTTTTACGATTTTGAGTTAACAGGTAATCAACAAATATTAATGATAAACAGAACAAGCGGAAGACTTAAACAACTAAAATTAACCAAGCCAGTACTACAATGCCCATATACTCCTCTACCTAGAATCTGGTGTCACAATATTCATAGACGGTCTATGAGTACTACATACAAATGTCTAAAAGAAATACAATCTGTCTCGAAATATAATAAAAACAGAGTACATAACAAGGTAGAAGAGAATGTCGGGCCTGCAGGACTACCTCGGGATCTCTGGCTGGACTGAAGGTAGGCTCCCCAAGTTCTATTGTCCAAAAGCGGCTCTGAAATCTGCACATAGTGCAAAGTGTAGCATCAGCACAACCGACCCCATGTGCTGGTAAGTGCCTGGCCTAACCTCGTCGAGGTAGTGATGAGGCTATGACCAGACTCCAGATAAACCTGTGCAGTTATATAATATACAACAGAAGATAAATAGGAATAAACAATTAACATATGAGGGGTACATGCTACGGGGGAAATATCGAATCCAGCAGAAACTTAAGAGAAATATGAGAGAACAATTCTAGCTTTACAATAAAAACCATAATAACACTGTTGCGAAGTGCAACCCGATTCCTATCATTTAACACTGTTGCGGCGTGCAACCCGATCCATTTATGTCACTGTTGCGGTGTGCAACCCGATCCAGTATGACATTATTGCGGCGTGCAACCCGATCCAATATAACATTGTTGCGACATGCAACCCAATCCAACTATAGTATTGTTGTGGCGTGCAACCCGATCCATATATTTATATACCTTTAACAACAACCATACCAAGAGTCCTGGCAAGGGATCAACAATAAACTACACTATCCCGGCAAGGGATTCGACAGTAAAAGTAAATACGTTCCGGCAAGGGAGAAACAACTATAACCAATCTTAACCCAACTTCTACTCATCTCAGCTAACACCAATACCAATCATAAGTAATTTCCACGAAAACAAACTTAATCCTTGCTCAATATCGAGAATCATCAATTAAAGCATCCCTAGTACTATTTAAGAACACAAAATAAATTGCAATTTAAGACTCACGGTCATGCTCGACACCAACATATAGATACTCGTCACCATGCCTATACGTCGTACTCAACAAGAAGCAAATAGAAAATAGGACACAACTCCTATTCCCTCAAGCTAAGGTTAGACCAAACACTTACCTCAAACTTCCACGGCCAACTCAAGCCTCAAACACCACCTTTCCTTTCGAATTTGGTTCCAAATCAATTGTATCTAGACATAATCGACTTAATAACATCAATAAACTCTAAACAATCCAATTTCAATGCTTAATTATAGTTTTCCCATCATTCTTCCCAAAAAGTCAAAATTGACCCCGAGCCCGCTTGGTCAAAACACAAGGTTCGGACCAAAACCCTATCACACATTCACCCACGAGTCCGAATATATAATTTGTTTTGAAATCCGATTCCAAAATTAGGTCAAATTCTCAAAAAGCCCTAACTCTACCCAAATCCCTAATTTTCTACCCTTAATCACATGATTTAGGCCTAGAAATCTAATAGGTGTTAATGGAAATTGAAGAAAATGAGTCTAAGATACATACCTATGAATTGGTGGTGAAATCCCCTTTCAAAAATCGCCCAATTTGGAGTTGAAGAGAAGAAGTTATGAAATTTTGGCTAAATCCCGTTTTTTGGTTATGTTTTAAAATCACTAGACAGGCCTTCATCACGTTCGCGATAGGCCTGTCGTGTTCGCGATAGGCCTGTCGCGTTCACAATGAAGCTAGCTTAAGTGACCTTCGCATTCGCATTAAATGACTTGCGTTCATGGAGCTACAGCTCCCAGAGCCTTCGTGTTCACGTCCAGGTGGTCGCGTTCGTGTAGGGTATAGTACCCCTCCCCCTGCCTAGGCTATAAACCTTCGCGTTCACAATACTAGGCCCACATTCGCGAAGGGAAGACCCCCCAATGCTTTGCATTGGAGACCTGGTTCTCGCATTCACGTAGAAGGAATTTTCCTTCATCATGAATAGCTCATCGCGTTCGCGAGGGTCCTCCCTCGAACGCGAAGAAGAAAGTATCAACACACCAGAACTGAAAAACCTGTAACTTTTTGAGCTCCAAAAACCTTTCGAAACACATTCGAAACTCACCCGAGCCCTCGGGGCTCTAAACCAAACATACATACTAACTCAAAAACATCATATGAACTTATCCGTGCGATCAAATCACCAAAATAACATCATTAACATCGAATTAAACCTCAAAATCAATGGATTATTTCAAAACTTCTTAAATCATCAAATTTTGCATTGAAGGTCCGAATCACGTCAAACGGATTCCGTTTCTTACTAAACTTCACAGAATTATCTTAAATCACGTATAAGACCTGTACCTAGCACCGGAACTAAAATACAGGCCCAATACAACCATGTTCTAATCAACATTCATTTCCAAATCCTTTAAACAATTTCAGAAAACAATTTTCTTTAAAAATTCATTTCTCGGGATTGGGACCTCGGAATTCGATTCCGGGCATACGCCCAAGTCCCATATTTTCCTACGGACCCTATGGAACCATTAGATCATGGGTCCGGGTCTGTTTACCCAAAACATTAACCGAAGTCAAATTAATTCATTTTATAGTCAAAATTTATCATTTTTCACAGATTTTCACATATAAGCTTTCCGGCTACGCGCTAGAGCTGCGCATGCTAATTGAGGCGATGATAAAAGAGGTTTTTAAAGCCTCGGAATGCAGAATTTAATTTAAAAACAAGTTATGACCTCTTGGGTCATCACAACATGATAGGGCGACAACCAGTCCATGCCCAAAATAACATCAAAATCTACCATGCTGAGCAACAATAGATCGGCTCTGGTCTCAAAACCACCAAGAACAACTAAACACGACTAATACACACAGTCAACAACTATGGAATCTCCCATAGGAATGGACGCATAAACAAGAGAACTCAAAGAAGCACGTGATATACCCAAATATGGAGCAAAGTAATATGATACATAGGAATAAGTGGATCCTGGATCAAATAAGACTGATCCATCTCTATGACAAACCAAAACAATACGTGTGATCCTACAAAGGATAAGTGGTCGCTGCAAATATAATCCGGTCTAAAAGTCCGGAGTTGAATCCCACAGAGAACTAAGGTTTAACTATAACTGTTCAATATCACCAAGAGGACAAGCTCGAACAATTCCTAAGTTATAAAGATTAAGATTCTTATATCTAACTAATTAACTAAGAAACTAGAGCAGTAAATTAACAACTGAAGATACTAAGGATTGGAGATTAAATTTAGGAGGTCTAGATTTATGATTTCCCCAAATGTCGGAATCCTTCCCGCTATGTTCCCTACAATTTAGCGTATGTATTCTCTACTGATCGCATGCACTTTAGATGCCGTAATTTTCTCTCGAGCAACTACAACAATTTACTAGACATATTTTCTTGAACTACACTAGTTGGCTTTATCTAACATCTCACTATGACCACGTCAAGACTTTGTTATTTCTAAACCTACCTTTAAACCCACTGTATTGATTTCTCACATACGTTAGAAGTGACATTGTTCAACAACCACCAAAATATGTATCCTTTCTCAAATAACACATAATAAATAGGCACAGTAAATTGATGGCCATTCAATCAATAGCAACAAACACATAGTTGAACAAGTAGATAAATCCAAAGGTTAAATTATATTAAAACATAACAAGAATTCATCCTCCAAAAAGTTCTATAAAAAACCTAGATAAAAAATTAGCTATTCATAATAGTATGCAAAACTACAATACTAAAAGTCATAACCAACAATGAAAAAATAGGAAGAGGAAGGAAAAACTCGTAGAAGAATTCCCCGCCTTGCTCCTATTGTGTCTCTGCCTCCTTAGGTCGAATTTGTGTCAAAAATCTATCCAACCTGGTCAAAATACCATTTTCCATGTATATATATACTAAGTAGGGTCGGTCCCAAACAGTTATACCTTCTCCTACGTGTAAAAGGACAAGTTTCCAGGCCTGGACGTCCGTGGTCGTGGTCCGGGCGTGGCACAGACGCGGTATTTGACAAGTCTACTATTTCGCACATTTTTCACCCTATTCTGTTTGGAATTTGGAAAGATTTAAAACATAACAGTTGTATCCCTTTGCGTTGGCTTTCCAACCATATATTATATAGCCCAAATGGAGTTCGGAGAACAAAGTTATGTCTATTTTACTAGACAGTGCATAATATGCCTACTCGAGTCTTCGTTTGTTCTTAACTATCAAATTTGACCCCTGAACACGATCCCGACTTAATTCCTTGGGAATTTACTCAGATTTCAAAGCTCCAAAGCACTTGAATTTATTCTATAACATCTATATAGCTCGGAATCACACCTACAAGGCATAAAATACACTATTATTGCAAAACACTAGCGATTAAAGCTCAAACACAATTAAAGTGCAGTAAATTAGAGTTTAATAAGCGACTAAATACGCAATTATAGCCCATCATCAATGCAACCACCTCCGTCCTAGTAGGAAGAGCATAACATCTATCCTGGCTTCCCTCTCTTGTGCGACCTCTACCTACCCGACCTACACCTCTAGCTGGCTGTGCAGGTGGAGTGACAACTGGTGCGGTGACCATGACCTGAGAAGCCTAAGGACCCTATGAAATACATGGGGCCTAAGTAGTTTGTGAAGGTGCACCACTCCTAAGTCTAGGGTAGTCCCTTGCCATATGATGAGTGTTACCACACTCAAAATAAGCTCTTGGAGGACGTGGCTGGTAGAACTAGCTCGGGCCCGATTAGCTGGACTGACCGCTGAAAGCACCCCGTGCAGGAGGTGTACTAGATAGTGGCAGTGCATAATGGGCAGCCTGAGTCCTGGGAGTAGCCAAAATACCAATGGAATCTAGAAGTGCTAAATGAATAGGATGTCCCACATGGCCTCTACCACGACAAACTACAACTGGGGCACGGGCACCACTATATGTCCCAGAATCTCGAGGCCTCTTGGCCTCCCTCTCCTCTCTCTCCCCCGCTCACATATCCTCTAATATCCTAGCGATCTCCACTACCTGCTTGTATGGGATTTCAATCTTCAACTCTCGAGTCATGCCGAATCTAATACTATTGTTGAGCCCCTCGATAAATCAACAGACTCGCTCTCTTACTGTGGAGACTAAAGCTAGTGCATGTCGGGATAACTCGCTGAACCTGACAGCATACTCTGATATGGTCATAGCACCCTGGCACAACTGCTCAAACGCTGCACGCCATACATCATAAAGGATCTGGGGGAACAAACTCCCTTATGAATATCTCTGAGAACTGAGCCCAAGTGAGTAAAGTTGCCTCCGCTGGACTACCCAGCTCATACACTCGCCACCACTAATAAGCTGCTCCCTTAAGCTGGAACATAGTAAAAGCAACCCCACTCGACTCCACAATACCCATAGTACGGAGGATACAGTGGCACTCGTCAAGAAAACCTTAGATATCCTCTAAAGCCAAACCTCTAAAAGTACGAGGGTGGTACTTCTTGTACCTCTCGAGCCTAAGCTGCTCCCCCTTAGAAGCTGCTACCCTAACCTTAGGCAGAATTAGGATGACCGACTGTACTAATATGACCTCTAGGACCTGGTCAACCTGGACCCGCTTCTCTGGGGTATGGGCGGCGGGAGTCTGTGCTCCTACCCCAACCTGAGAGGTAGCAGGAGCAAGTGGAATTAACCCCGCCTGAGCTAGAGAGCCAAACATGCTTAAAAACTAGGCGAGGGTCTCCGGAAGTGCAGAGGCAGTAACATACGCATCAGATGCCTGCCCTCAAACTAGAGCTACTAATGGCTTATCTATAGTAGCTCGGACCGGTTCTATGGCTGCACCATGTGCTCATCCTCGACCTTTGCCTCGGCCCCAACCTCTCATGGCCCAATAAGGGGATGCGGGTGTCTGATCATCCGATCCAGTTGTGCGTGTCTTCACAATATGTGAGAGAATATAAAGACAGAGATTTAAAATTTTGAAGTCAACAAATTCGCATAATAAGGAACCAAAAAAGTGAAACTTTTCCTACCAGTTCCTTAGCCTCCCGAAGATAAGTATATACGTCTCAGTAACGATCCGCGAGACTCTACTAAACCTGCTTGTGACTCGTAACACCTATGAACCTAGAGATCCGATACCAATTTGTCAAGATCCCAATTTTTCTCCGTAGGATGTCGTGATGACACCTAGTCTCTAAGATTAGGTAAGCCTAACATTCATGCAAAAATACCTGAAATAATAATTAAAGTCTCAAACTCAGCAACTATTTAAAATAAACTCTATAACTCAGCATACATAACTCCCAAGACCCGGTGAATATAAGTCACAAGCTCTAAAAGTATTACCGCATAACCTTATACATCATTGTCAATCAAATGGATAAGGAAAATCGAATAGATTAGGTAGAGGGGGACTACGAGTCCTGCGGACGCCGGCAGGTATACCTTGAAGTCTCCGTAGCAGAGCTCTCTCTAATACTTGAGTCTGAACAAAAATATGTCCAGAAGCGTAGCATGAGTACACCACAACGGTACCCAGTAAGTGCCAAGTCTAACCTCAGTAAAGTACTGACGAGGTCAGGTTAAGGCCCTAGTGAAATAAATAAGAAAAATTATACAAGTGTATGGCAGTGTAGTAATGATAGCAATGAAATCGAAACAACAATAACATATCAAGGTTAGCTACAAGGAACTAAAACAAATAATGCAAGACGGAGAAAACAAGAAATGTTATGCTAAGGAAACAAAACAACTAAAGACAAGTGCAGCAATGGAGAAGTATTAACAAGAGTCACTACCGAGGTACCGCTTCATAGTCTCAAATCACAAGAATAATTCACAATCTTTTCTTATATTACCGCAAGAGCCTTGCTTTTAGTTTTGAAATCATTTTCCCAAAATAACATCCCGCATTTTAGCCCACCTTATCACACTGCATGTCTTCTAGTATTTCCCCTACTAGCCACGCATATCAAGCCCACCTTATCTCACCGCATGCGTTTCAACCCCAAAACCTTATACCACCGCATGCATATTAATATCACAACATAACATAAATTGCACCTCAACTGCCCAATACCACAATGTACACAAGAGTCTCAACAATAACAACCGAAAGTGAATAACTCAACGGAATAGTATTTCACAACTTAACACTTTGACTCAATTTGAATCACGGCCCTTATAACTCAATACCAATTTCAACAACAAGGTATTCCAAGAGTAACAACTTCAAGTAAAGAATTCAATGGACAAATAATGAATTTGGAATAAAGGAAGCAAAAACATCTACCAAACATGTAGAGCAATTAACAAGTAAGAGATAAGACAAGTAGAACATGTGAAAATAGGCTAATTAAGGCATGGAGGGGATCTACATAGCTAAAACCGGTAAATTTCCACTTTTAGCCCGTGTACACATTTGTCACCTTGCGTACATGGGTTCCACATATCACAATTAACACAAAACAATACCAATCCTAAGGGAAAATTTCCCCACTCAAAGTTAGGCAAGATACTTACCTCGAAACGAGCTAACTCAATCCACTAGTAGGCCTTTCCCTCGATTATCCAACTTCGAACAGCTCGAATCTAGCCAAAACAACTTTATACTATAAATATAAATTATAGGAAACTATTTCTAACCCCAAAATTATGATCTTTGCAAACAAATAAAAAGTCAACTCGGGCCTGCATCTCAGAACCCGACCAAAATTACAAAATCCGAACACCCATTCAATAACCATTCCAACAATACAAGAATTACTCAAATCCAACCTCAAATTTCCCTTTAAATCCCCAAATTTTAGCCTAAGAAGTTTTCACAATTTTTTATCAAATTTCCAACTCAAATCACTAATTAAATGATGAAATTAACAATCGATTTGTGTAATTCAACCAAAACTGAGTTAGAATTTCTTACCCCAATGATTTCCTTGCAAATCTCCCGAAATATTTCCACAAACCAAGATCTCTAGGTCCAAAAATGGATTATGAAATCAATCCCTCGAACTAGGTCTTTTCTACCCAGTGAATCCGCATCTGCGGTCACTCACCGCTCCTGCGGCGCTGCATCTATGGAAAAATCATCGCAAGTGCGGTTCCAACTTAATCCCAGATGATTCACACCTGCGAACCCCTTATTGCTTCTGCGCAAGCGCTTCTGCGGACACTGCCCGCTTCTGTGATCCAAGGCCTCCCTGGCCATCTCCGCTTCTGTGATGCATTCCATGCATCGGAGAGTTCACTTCTGTGGAACATGGACCGTACCTACGACCCTATCTAGCCATGACAAAATATGCTTCTACAGCTCGAGGGTCGCTCCTGCAGCCCAAAATGCACATGTGCGATTGCACCAGAAGCAACAGTGCATTAGCAATCTCATAAGTCCAAACTTGTTCCGGATTTGATCTGAATCATATAAAACAACATTGATTCTTTGAATCACAATCCCAATTCAAGCCTATGAAACTATGAACTTTCGAATTTCGAAACCAATGTCGATTCATACCAAAACAACTCTGATTGATTTTAAATTTTGTACACAAGTCGTAAATGACATAACAGACCTATTTCAAATTCAAGAATTAGAAGCTGGCCCTGATATAAATAAAGTCAACTCCTGGTCAAATTTCCCAACCTTTCAAACCTTCCACTTTCTAACTTTCACCAATTCACACCGAAATGACCTATGGACCTCCAAATCAACATTAAGACACGCTCCTAAGCCAAAAATTACCATACGGAGCTATTAGAACTATCAAAACTCCATTACAGAGTCATTTACACAAAATTCAAACTACAGATACTTTTTTCAACTTCAAGCTTCGACCTAGAGACTATGTCCCATTCCACTCCAAAACTTTCGCGAATCCAAAACAAAACACCCCCGGTGAATGACATATCCATAATACATCATAAAGGAAGAAAATATATGGGGATTGGGTTAAAATACTCAAAATAACCGGCCAGGTCATTACAAATCCGATGAGATTCCCCTACATCACTTAAAAGGTGCAGTGTTCCTAATGCTCATTGAAAACAATCAAATAGGTGGGGGAGAATAAGGAACTCCATGGCTGGCCGCAGGCCGACGCATTAGCAGATCAAGTGGTACTCAAACTTCTCCCAGGTCTGGTCCTTTGTACGTGTACCCTAACCTTAGTTTGAACCATCTAGATTGATTTTACTCACTTCCTATGGCTTTGAATTACATCATACTAAATTTTTTGCCTCCACCTAGAACTGATAAATTTAACCCCTAATTTGGCTTCAAGCTTTCGACTATGCTCCAGGGTGGTGGTACAAATCTAATTAGGCCAAGTAACCAATGTAGTGTTCTGTACTTCTTGATCTTCAGATGATGTATGTAATTCTATTTCTCTGGCACGACAAATTTAACTCTATAAGCACCTTATTACTTGTCCATTAGCTCCTCCAAAGGCTCCAATGACTCAATTTTCATGTCATCATCCAATCATTGAATGAGGACCAATGCATCCCAACTCTAGAATTGCCTTGCTCTTTACACCCTTATAGATACACACATTAGAGTCTCAAATACAATATTATCTAATTTTCAACATGAATTTAGTACAGTCTACCTAACATTGGCATCAACAACAAAATATAGCTGAATAGTTAGCATTCCATTTTTAGCTCATCAATTTGGCTTATAAGTTCTTTTCATCTTCATACAACTCATAACTAATTTATTGGGCATTAGACGCGTCAACCCTTGTACTCAATTGAGCCTCCAAGTCATGAATAGTAATATCAAATTGGTCGATCTCTTGTCTGAGTTGAGTTCTTACTTCTATAAAGTGTGTCATCTCATTTGTAATTTTCTCACAGAAACCTCCATATTCCTCTAATAATTGCTTGTGCATATACAGAATGTGACATGTTCCATATTATCTAATTTGTTACTCCTGTAAAACTCACAAGCATTAATAAAATCATCACAATAATGGATCAGAGTAGGATAATAACACTTAGGACAATTATTTTAATAGTTGCCACAAATGGTACAAAACTGATATGGTGAACACAACTTGTCTTGGAAATAAATTCACACCATCAACACAAGTGGGATCCTTTGTTAGCATGATTTATAGATTATTACTTAATTTTAGGGATATCAAAATAGCTGTACATATCATTGTAATACAGATTTGTGTAAATAGCTTTCCATAGTTATAGATAGAAGATATTGAAGAACAATGAATAGCATATATTCAGGGATTTATAGTTAAGAATATAGATATTTAGGTATAGAAATAGCAAAACTTTAGGGATGTAAATCAGAATTCATTATATTTAATGGTATTTCTTAATGTTTTTGTTCTCCTAAAAATTTATCGACAATCAGTCCTAAACAACTAGAGCTCTTGGTCTTGGTTATTCTAGTTATTTTCTTATATCATTGTATTTCTAATTTCTTGGCTATTCAAGAATATGAATCCACATCAGTTTGAGTCTTTCAATGTTCATTTCATTGGAAAATATTATTTTGCCTAGGAGTTTTTGTGATGACCCCGTAGGTTATTTTGAGTATTAGCCCTTATTTTTGTGTTTTGAGATTGCTGTTAACTCTGTTTGATATTTCTTGTTTTGCGTGCATGATCCGTGTCATTTTTTGAAAAGCTTGTATGTGAAAATTTGAAGAAAACATAAATTTTTGTCTTTAAATACAACTTGAAGTGACCACGATCAACATTTTGTGAAAAAGATCCCGAATCAGTATTTTGACGATTTCGGTAGGTCCGTATCGTGATTTTGGACTTGGGCATTTGCCTGAAATTGAATTTGGAGGTCCCCAAATAGATTTAACTCATTTTGCCGAAAACTAGTATTAGTTTGGAAATTTCTTAAGTTTGACCATAAGTTGACTTCATGGTTATCGGGTTCGGATTTTGATGTTGAAACTTGGAATAGGCCCGTATTACTATTTGAAAATTGTCTGTAAAATTTGGTGCAATTCAAAATTGGTTTGACATGATTCGGATGCTTAGATGTGATTCTAGTCGTTCTTATGTTCTCTTATAAATTTTATTCATTTTGAGTTTCGATTAGTAGATTTAGATATTATTTTGATGATTTGATCATGTGAGCGAGTTTAAATGATATTATTACACTTGTGTGCATGTTTGGTTTGGAGCCCGAAGGGCTCGGGTAAGTTTCAGACGTGTTTCAGATGAGTTTGGATAGTACAAAGATAGTTGGTGTCTTTCTAGCCCTGGTGCTCTATTGCAGATCTTGCATTTGTGAGGTCTGGCTCGCAATTGCGATCGTCACTTGTGAGAACTCTAGCTCGCATTTGCGAGTATGGGCTGGGCTAATATAGAAATTGCGAGGAACCTGTTTGCATATGCGAACTGTCAGTGGTCGCTTCTGCCATCCCTAAGTTGTATTTGTGACTTAGTGTGCTTTGGGGTGATCTTCACAATAGTGAACACATTGTTCACAACTGGGAAAGTGGGTCTTTTCGTAATTGTGAACTTTCTGGCTGTAATTGCGACTTTTGGGCTTCTGATGCATTGTTCACATTTGCTACTTGTGCTTTGCATTTGTGGTGGCCGCAATTGCGAACAAGACATCACAATTGTGGCAACTGCAGCTAGGTAAAAGAGGGAAAAATTAAGACTTAGCTCATTTTACACCATCTCTCAACCCAAAGCACTCTAGAGGCAATTTTTCACGAGACTTTTCTTCCCAAATTCATTTATAAGTGACTTTAATTTATTTCTTTTCAACTTCCCATTACTTTTCATGAGATTTCAACATCAAATTTAGGATTTCCATGGTAGAAATTAAGGATTTGGGTAGAATTGGGGATTTTTATAAAATTGAGATTTAGACCTCAAATTGATGTTGGATTTCGAAACAAATTACATAACCAGGCTCGGGGGTGAATGGGTAATCGTGTTTTGGTCCAAACCTTGGGTTTTGACAAAGTGTGCCCGGGGTTGACTTTTGTTGACTTTTCCAAATATTATCAAAATTGAACCTCTTTCATTACTGGATAGTTTCTAAAGCTTATTTTGATCATTTGATCGATAATTTTCTAGATTTGGTTGGTTTGGAGGCTTGTACAAAAAGCAAGGCCATGGTTGGTTGATTGCTTTAATTCGCGGACTGAGGTAAGTGTAGGTTATAACCTTGCTTTAATGAGTGTATATACGCCATTATGATATTTGTTTCCACGTTTTTTGTTTATTTCATGATATATCTTGCTTCATGCCTTAATTGTTACATGCTTTATTTGACTTCTATGCCATAATTGTTGTCATTTAATTATTCTTGTATTAAATTGTCCGTTCCTTCCATGACTCCATGCGTATTTGCAACTTGCCTCTACTTGCTTTACTTGCATACCTAAATTGTCACATGCTTTATTTGTCTTATTGATTTGTAATATTTGTGGCGTTCTATAATGTGGTTTCACTTTTATGAGTTTCCTAGTTGATAGATACTGAAGAATTGGTAAAGTTGAGACTTTGAGTTGTGAGACATTCTTTGATTATTATGTGATTCCTTATTGCCTTGCACATTTACCCTCTTGATGTAGAAATTCTAGTAAATTTGGTTGTTGAATTGCTTATGTTGATTGAAATTGTTTGGGGCACAACAGAAATTGAAAGGTAATGAATTGAAATGGTAGAATAAGGACGAATTATGATGATATAGTGGGATCGAGTCGCAACAGATTGTACATGTGGTACATGTTTGTGATTGTTGGATTTGCCTCGGTATTTTAATATGAGACTTGTTATTCTGGACTCTCTGGTAGTTGAATTTGAGTTCATTTTCATGAGTTAACTATACTTTTATTTCCTATTTTTTCCTATTATTATTATTATTATTATTATTATTATTACTGTGTACCAGTTATTATAAGTGGTCCGCCTTAGCCTCGTCACTACTTTGTCAAGGTTAAACTCGTCATTTACAGAGTATATGGGGTCGGTTGTACTCATACTATACTCTGCACTTACTGTAGATACCAGATTGGGTCCTAGTAGCGCGGAGTGAGATTACCTGGATCCAACTACCTATGGAGACTGAGGTATAGCTGCACGACGTCTGCAACCTCGAAGTCCCCTTATATGTCATCATTGCTATTTAATTTGATTCAAACAATTGTGTTTTATTCAGACTATTATCTGTAGTACTCTAGATACTCATGCATTCGTGACTCCAGTTTATGGGATTGTATTTGGATTACGCTGTTTAGTATTTTATCACTTATTTCATACTATTCGGTTGTTATTGTTATTATTTGATTTGAATTATTAAAAATGATTAATTAATATAGCTAAAGTTGGATTGCCTAGCAAGTGAAATTTTAGGCACCATCATGGTCCCAAGGGTGGGAATTCCGGGTCGTGACAAGTTGGTATCAGAGCACTAGGTTGCCTCGGTCAGACGAGTAGTAAGAAAGCTTGGTAGACTCTGGAGGATCGGTAGGGAGACATCTGTATTATTCTTTCAGAGGCTATTAAGCTTTAGGAAACTTTCACTTCTTTCTCTATCGTGCAGATTATTTCCATTATTGATGTTTGAACTATTCTACTCTTGTTCTCTCACAAATGGTGAGAACTCACACAACATCTATAGTCGGGCAGGAGCCAGAGCCCCCTATTGCAGCCTCTACCAGGAGTAGGGCTAGGGTCGAGGCAGAGGCAGAAGCAAATGCAGAATTCAGCCTAGAGCATGAGAAGCAACACCCATGTTTGAGCCTAAGATTGACCATAAGGAGGAGGTCCTAGTTCAGACCGCACCAATCATACCCGCTCAGGTCCTAGAGGGATTCATTGTCACTCCCGTACTTCTGGGCACTGTAGTCTGCTTAGTTGGACTCATAGAGAGTGTGGCTCAGACCGGAGTATTTCCTACGGCACCATCTGTGTCTCAGGCTGGGGGAAGAGCACAAACTCCTACAACTAACACACCGGAGCAGATGGCTTCCCTATACCAGACTCCGACAGCTCCAACAATTGAGGTTGTTCAGCCCGTTGTTGCTACATAGCCCGTGGAGAGGCCCGCATGACTTCAGAGGGATTGATGAGGTGTACAAGTTCACCAAGCTCTTTCTTGTTCATTATAGCGGTGCACCCTTTGAGGAACCACATGATTACTTGGACCGTTTCCATGAGGAGTTGCAAAACATGGGTATTGTTGAGACTAATGGGGTCGACTTTGCAGTGTTCCAAATACAGGTTCTGCCAAGAGGTGGTGACAGGATCTTGAGCGGAGCAGACTAGCTGGTTCACCTCTACTTACCTGGAATCCATTTTCGCAGCTATTTCTGTAGAAGTATATTCCTTTCACTATGAGGAAGGAGTACCATAGGCGGCTCGAGCACGTTTAGTAGGGTGGCATGACCGTCACCTAGTTTAAGACCTGTCACACCTCCTTTAATTTATTTTTTTAGAGTCTCCACTTGGGATATTTTATGGTGTCTCATGTCACTGGTTTATTTTTAAATCCCATATCGAGTAAATTTGACTTTATTTAAAAGTTTGCGAACCAAAAATTCTAGATAAGGAATTCTGTTAACCCGGGAGAAGGTGTTAGGCATTCCCGGGTTCCGTGGTTCGAACACGGTTGCTTAACTATTAATATTGGCTTAATTATCTGATTAATACATGTTTTAAACCTAGTGCATTTTTAACTTTATAACCACTTTTTAGGATTTATGGAATTATTTCTTGAACAAATTATGATTGTCGTACATTTGCCATTTTGGAACACACCACAAACCACGCTACATGAAATGCACCCGCGATTTGCGACATGTTTATTTTTATTATTGTTCGAAGTTGTTGTGATCGGGTTACATGAAATGCACCCCCTATTTTGGGAATTAGGTATCATGACTATGCCACGGGAACCGTATCCAAAGCCAGAATGATTTATTATAAAACGCGCCTAAAGCAAGCTACAGATGTTCAAGGGTGTTTTCTATACTAAGTTAATATTAATGTGAGGGCCATAGCTTATGGATTTTTATTTGTGTATGGCACACCTCGATTTATTTTAAAAGGTTTGTATTCCCTAAGAAAAACTAAGGATCACTCATATTTAAACCTAATTTGAAGTTCACTAAGAAGCTTTTAGTCATGGAAAAACATAAGGCGAGAAGCTAAGCTTTACTCATTGTAGGAAAGGGGTTTGGGCCATCAATGGCCCATTACTCATTTATTTAAAGATAACTAGCCATTTCAGAGTTGTATTGGGCTGGAGCTTGGCCCAGAAGTGAAGAGGCTCAAGGATTCTTGTTAAGTCTGCTTTTAAACAACCCACATTGGGCTTATATTTAGGCGGGCCCAATTGACCCATATTTTCTAGCTGGGCCTATCCACCTCTACCTTTAACCATACTTGCACATTTATAACAATTATATTTTTTAATTCGCTGCTAAGTAGAAACAGAATTTAAAGATTAAAACACAATTCCAGTCTGAAAATTAATCATATGATTTGCAAGATAAAGGAAAGCATACATTTATACTTTTATTCACAAAGGATATCCATAATAAAAAAAATCAAAACTGTTGGGTTTAATGCCCAGGCTTATTCGCCTGGGCCCAGACTTACTCACGTGATTCCCACATTGGGTCTTGTTGCAAGTCAGGCCCAACTTTTGCTACGTTCTACAGTAATAGGCTGTGTTTATGACAAAGAAATTATATTGTTGTGATCCACGGAGAGGCCGACATGTCAATATAAATGCAAATGAGAACAACAACATTCTAGACCCCTCCTCCGGCACCGCCGAGAGTGGCTCCTAGAGTTTTACCAAATCAAGGATACGCCAGTGCTATTGTTCCTCCCCGAATCCGGGTGGGGAACTTTCAAATCACAAATGTTATGCTGACCTTGCTCGAGCAAAGAAGTTATTTCACGGGTGCCTCCGATCAAAATGCCTACAAGCACTTGAAGGGGTTCGTGGATACATGTTGGGGTAGCAAGCAGACAAACGTGTCCGAGGATGCGTTGAGATTGAGGCTTTTCCCGTTTTCTCTTCGGGGTAAAGCATTGGATTGGTTAGAAAGGCTCCCCAATCATTCTATTACAACATGGGATGAATTGGCGGACAAATTTATTGCCAAGTTCTTCTCTCCAAGTCATATGGCAGCTCTTCGGGATGAAATTCTAGCTTTCAAGCAAGAGCCAACGGAACCTTTGCATGAGATATGGGAAAGATATAGAACAATGGTGAAAGAGTGCCCTAATAATGATATGACCGAGGCTATGATTCAACAAACCTTTTATCGGGGCATCAACACCACAAATCAATGCATCGTGAACCAATTGGCCGGAGGGAACTTTATGAAACTTTCTTACCAAGAGGCATGTGATGTACTTGATGAAATGGCCGACACCTCTTTGGCATGGCAAAGCCGAGCAAATGTGCCCCAAGGTGACCCCACGGTCATCCATTTGCACAAGGAGTTGTACGATCATGGCCAAGCTATCGCCGAGCTTACAACAACTATGAATCAATTGGCAAAGGCGCAATTGCAACAAGTCCAAAACCCGCGCCAAGTCAATGCAATGGAAGATGTTTCTATGTTGAAAAGGAGGCAAAAAGGACAACAACCTCAAGCTAATTGTGAACAATATGACAACAACAATGATGGTGGTGGTTATTCAAATGAGTGCTATGATGATCAAAGAGAAGAGGTTTAATATGTCAACAACTATCAAGGGAATAGAGGTAACTCTTCAAACCAACAATGGCGTCCTCAAGGTAATTGGGGCAATCAAAAACAAGGCGGAGGTAATTAGAATAACAACAACCAAAACAACAATTGGGGTAATCAAGGAAACCAAGGAAATTGGCATGGTAAATCACAAGGTGACCACTCCTTATCATCCTCAAGCGAGTGGCCAAGTTGAGGTTTCCAACCGAGAGATCAAGAATATACTGTCCAAAATTGTCAATGCCAATAGGACCGATTGGTCGAAGAAACTAGATGACGCTCTTTGGGCCTATCGGACAGCTTACAAGACCCCGATTGGTATGTCTCCATACCGGTTGGTGTTTGGGAAAGCTTGTCATCTTCCGGTGGAATTGGAGCATAAGGATATGTGGGCCTTGAGAAAATTGAACTTAGAATGGGATGTCGCTGCGAATCTCCGGGTTGAGCAACTCAATGAGCTAGACGAGTTTAGATTTCATGCCTACTCCAGCTCGTCCTTGTACAAGGACAAGATGAAGTATCTTCACGATAAGTATGCCCGGGGGAAGGAATTCAAAGTTGGTGACATGGTTCTTCTTTTCAACCCCCGGTTGCCGTTATTTCCGGGAAAGCTTAAGTCTAAGTGGAGTGGTCCATTTGAAGTTGTCGGTGTAACCCCATTTGGTGCTATTGATCTCAAAAACAAAAATGGTGAAGTTTTTCGGGTCAATGGGCATCGTGTCAAGCATTACTTGGGAAAGTTTGATGATAGTACCGTGGTGGAACTCATTCATTTGAAGTGACTTTGATGGTAACATGCGTCGTACCGCGATGTTAAATCAGGCGCTTCTTTGGAGGCAACCCATGTCTTTTTCTTTCTTTTTGATTTCTGTGGTAGATTAGGATTTTTGAGCTAATGGTTTATGAGATGTTGCAGGAATTGTGATTGAACCAGTGCAAAAACAACTGTGTAAAACAACAGTCTCTGAACAGTGACCGACGCGGCCGCAATCCCACTTTGCGCAGTCCGCACCGGCCAAAGAAATTATTGCCAAGTCTCTGAACTGTGTTCACGCGGTCGCATCCCACTTTGTGCGGCCCGCGTAGTACTCATGCGGCTGCATCCCATTTCATGCGGTTCGCGTGCTTTCGCTGCAGCTTCAGGTAAAAAGGTTAAACCCCAGTGCGGCCCGCGGTCGTGTTCACGCGGCCGCACTGGACGATAAGTGATGGCCCCCCCTTGTTTCTTATAAATAGACCATTAGGGTCTTCAGTAGAACGTTTCGCAAAAATTCACTCCTGAGCCCTAAAAGTTACTGTTCACCTTCAAAGATCCTTCTTAGTGTTAATATCAACGGAATTTCTTCGCTTTCCTGGTAACATATCTCTCACATTACTCTTTACTTAGCATTAATTTAAACTTGATACATGTTCCCCTAGTCATAACTTCTTCAATTTTTCTTTTTGATTTTCATTTTTTCATGATTAGAATAGTTCTATAGTGTTCTTGTTGCTCTTTGAAATAATGGGCATGTTATAAATGAGTAGGGAAAAAGTAGGCTACTAAAACATGAAAGATTTGAGCCCAGTAATTAAAGCCCTAGTTGCCCCCATATTTTCAGCTCAGCGCGGCCGCGCACCCTGTTTGTGCGGTCCGCGCTATACCCCACATGGCCGCATCAGTCTGTTACGCGGTCCGCGTAAACCTTGATCCCAAAGGTTGATTCTCTCAGCGTGGCCGCATGCCGAGTTTGTGCGGTCCGCGCCTTGCTCCATGCGGCCGCATGCCATATTTGCGCGGTCCGCATGGGTGAGGTTTAGAGGGCACCACTTTTCAATATTATGGCCAATGCGGCTGCATGACCAGTTTGTGCGAACCGCGTTGGCTCCCATGCGGCCGCGCACCCTGTTCATGCGGTCCGCATGATCCCTAATCAGAGAGGTGTTGAATTCCAAAGTTGGTCAGTGCGGTGCATGCCTAGTTTGTGCGGTCTGCACTGCTGTCAGCTATTCTCTATCTGTGTTTCTGTTCTATACTTAAACTCTGCAACTGCCTGAACTAACAATGTTAGAATTATTTGTGTGCAGAAAATGGTTAAACAACGAGGTCGTAGAGCTCAACAGCCCGGACGAGGAGGTGACCCCTCCCGGGGAGGTAAAGCTAAATTGAAGAAACTCACTCCCCAATCAAAGCTAAAAACAAGAAAGCAGGTGGTGAGTGCTGAAGAGCAGTCGGGGAGTGAACCTCCCTTCCCAGGATTTCTCAACGGGTTCGTGGAAAGCCCCTGCAGGCCCTGCTAAAGCTCCAATTGTTATACAACCTCAGTCGTCTGAGGGCTCAGAAGCAGGCAATACCAAATACTCCACCTCCCCCGCATCTTCAGAATCCGGTGAAAGTGCAGAAGACAAAAACAAGAATGATGAGGAGGTCCCGGACAGTGGGGTACCTAGAGTTGGGGAAATTGAAAAAAGTAGAAACCAAGTTGTATGGCAAGATAGATTTGTCAGCGAGGTAGCCTTTCATAAATTTCGGGAAGTGTGGCCAAAGAAGAAGCTGATTCCAGAAAGAAGAATAGTCACCCGGGATTTGTTACCCTACCTTCCCAGAGTCTATGATCAATTTCTTACTAGAGTGGGGTGGGATTTCTTTAAAGATGTGCTGACCGATGCAAATGAACATATGGTGAAGGAATTCTACTGCAATGTAGTCCACACCAAAGAAGGGTCAATTGCAACCAAAGTGCGGGATAAGACGATAGTGTTTTCGGCAGAGGCGTTGAACGAATATTTGGGTTTCAACGAGGAGGATGACGCTTTGTACAGAGAGAAATTAGCATTGAAAGAGGAAGCTCGCCTTGGGTGGCACAGTTCTTAGCTCAGCCGGGTACCATTCTGGAATGGATTCAGGTGAGGAAGAAAATATTGAGAAATGACCTTAATTTTGAGGCGAGAGGATGGTTAACTTTTGTATGCAACAGGTTGGACCCTTCATCCCATGACCAAACCATTCCAATCGCTCGAGAGGTTCTCATTGCGTCCATCATGGCAGGTTTCCCCATCAATGTGGGGAATGTTATATACAGTGTGATCACATCCATTGGCATTGATACAGACAGAAACTACCCCTACCCGAACACCCTCACAATGTACTTTGAAGATGCAAAGGTAAAAAAATACCCCTTCGATGTTGAAGTCCGGCCGATGTCCCCGTTCTCATGGTTTAATATTCAGGGGCCGGACAACCCGAAGGGGGATAAGAATGGAAAAGCATTCACCTCTGCCCCGATTGGCCAGTCTGCCAGTTGTGGTAGAAGCCTCTGTTGAGCCACCCACCCCCGCTGCCACTACTGCTCCGGACATCCCATCCTCCTCTGCGGGTCCCAGTTCTTCAACTGGCCCAGTGGTTCCCACCTCCAAATCCAACCTCCTCACGGCCCAGCAATTAGTAAAGACATTGGCCAGTTTGAACAACTGGATGTTAGTCTCGACATCCAAGTTGTCCACTTTGGCTACCACAGTTGCGGCCCAGTCTGTTCCAGCCACAGTTGAGATTCCTCAGTCCATTGAGGAGATATTGCAGACACTCCTGGCCAACCAGGAGAATATTTTGGCTACTCAGGCTGTCTTGACAAAGGCAGTTGATGCACAGGGAAAAGCTCTAAAGGAGCTTGCCCAAGAACATAAAAAGATGAGAAACTCCCGGGCATCCAAGGATGAGGTGAAGGAGCTCCGAGCTGAGGTTGACAAGCTAAAGGTAGACCAGCTGCCTTTAGACTTGTTCTTTGATGAGTCAGCACCTCCACTATCAGTAGTTGTACCGGAGCCACAGCAGGAGGAGGAGCCTAGGCACCCAAGGAAGCTTCCTAGCACTGAGGGTGTTGTGATAGAGGTAGCACAAGTTCAGAAGGATACTTCCAGTGCTCCACCAGATGTTCAGCCGGTCCATGACCCGGCCCCTATCCCAGCAGCAGAGCAGCAACAGGCCGGAAACCAGTCTGAGGTTCCCTCCAGTACAGAGGACCAGGGGACCACTGATCAGCCCATGATGACGGATCAGGCTTGAGGAGCCACTCTATATCCTTTCTCTGTTTATATGCTTATTTTGGTAGTTGGCATTGGGGACAATGCCAGCTTTTATTCGTGGGGGTGCGCCCTACTATTTTGTATTTTGATGGTTGATACATTTGGGATGACTGTACATATTTATTGGATTCGTAGCTTATGTTGCTAGTTGATAGTTGGTCTGTATATAACTTGTCATTCTAGTTACTTTTCTACTTTATGTACATATTCATTTCCTCCGTTGTATATTCTACTCCCCTATTGTACATATTCATTCGGGTTATTTTTATTTTCGTTAAAATTTTTCGTTTGTAGCTTCATAGTAAGCTCGTAGCCTTTTTGTTTTGTTTTGGCTTTTGCAATAAGCCCTTGGTATTCTTAATGTCACGGTTCGTTCCAAAGGTAGAGTGTTGTGCGAACCGGGTGGCTCTTCCCAATGATAGATGGCGTGACAACCTTTTTAAGGGTTTGAGTCCGTTTTTGATTTTTCGTTTTTTTTTATTTTCAAGTTTTGCAGTCAAGGATACCTCAGGCAAAGCTTCACTTGAGCCTAACACATTTGCCTTTGATCCCATGGTCAAAGACATAATGTTGTGCTTAGGATGGTGAAAGTCGTGGCCTTGAGACTCTTGTGTTGACCAAACAGTCATCATGTGGTCGTATTGAACCATTGTGCGCTTGAATCGTAACTAAGGTCGTTGTGGGCCCTCGACTTGACATCTTTAGCAATCCTTGAGTGTGTGTGGTGAGAATTTGATTTGTGAGTCCAGGTCCCGAGCCGATGGTCTAGAACTTGCCTCGAATGTTTGTTGAGGCAAAATCCTAGGTGAAATTTGGCTTGAGAAGTGATTGTAGGCTCTCCTTGATCCAAAATGCTAAGATTGAAAAATTCCATGACCTACCAATGAAATGATCCCTAGTTAACCCCTTTGAGCCTTGAACCTTCTTCTTTCAAGAACCGATGATACAAGCCTATACCCATTCTTAACGATACCCTCTCGTGGCACCCAAACGTCTAAGTTTGGGGGGGGACAAGAAAGAAAACAACGTGGTAAAAACGTACAAAAGCGAAAAAAAAAGATAAGACAAAAAGAAAGACCCAATTGAATAAGGTCAAAAAGGGGATTCAAAGAAAACAAAAGTGAAAAAAGGGTGTGAAAAAAGTAAAAAATGAGAAATGTGTTGAATTGCATGAAAAAGGGTGACAATGTGTCTCTCTAACCCCATGAAAAAGAAGTGAATACTCAAATGAGTCAAGAAAGTATGCCGAAATGAATCAAAAGAAGTGCTTAAGGGAAGATTGACCCCACTTGAACAAAACTATGTCCTACCCTTACCCAAAATCCTTCACAATGACTCCATAAAAGCCCTACATGATTTTGAGTTGAAGGGAACCTACATTAGTGGATACTTACATAAGGGGCAAGTATATGGTACTTAGAGCCGGACTTGTGGCCTCTTCCTTGAGAGAGATGAGTGGAAATCCATCAACCTCGGTTTGTGTGATAATACTCAAAAAGGTGAGGTTCGCTTAGGGAGAGTTGAGGGTGTTTGAGTTTGGGTTCCACAATGGACAAGGTAATTGAGAAAAGTTCTTTGATGAAATGTGACAACTCTTGAAGCTCTTGTGTCACACTTGATCCACAAGCTTTAAAAGTTTAAATGTGTTAATGATGCATTCGCATTGAGGGCAATTGTTAGTCCCAATTGACGCTTGTTGAGGTTACTTTAGGATAAGCTGAAATTGCTTGGATGTTGCCTTTGAGGGGTGGGTTTTGTTTTGTTCGCTTGAGGACAAGCAAAGGTTTAAGTTTGGGGGAGTTGATAAGTAGGATTTTAACATGTTTTAAACCCATACTTGCCTGCGCTTTGAGTGTAAATTGCTACAAAATAGTCCCAAAAAGCTTACAGATTGCGCTTGATTACAGGTTTGAGCTATAAAGTGACAAATTGTCAAAGATCGGCTCAAATTGGAGTGAAACCTGCTCAAGTGCCAAAGATCAGTAGAGTGAAGACATTCAGAACTTGGTGCGGACCGCACCATTATGTCATGCGGCCACACCATAGAAGTTCAGAGACTGTGAACTTACAAGCCATGCTCCATGCGGCCGCGTCCCAATTCATGCGGCCCGCGTCTCACTCATGTGGCCGCACAATTTTGCTATGCGGTCACGTCCAATAAGTTCAGAGAGTATTATATTCCAGAAGCAAACCACGTGGTTGCATTCAACTTCATGCGGCCCCCCCCCCCCCCCCCCCCCATGCGGCCGCACTCTATGGTCATGCGGCCCGCATCAGTGAAGTTCAGAGAAGCTGCAAAACCTTTCATGCGGCCGCACAACAACTTTGTGCGGTCCGCGCTAGTTTTCATACAGCCGCACCCCAACTTTGTGCGGTCCGCATCACCATTTTCAGAGAGCAAGATTCAGAGGTCAAGCAACCCAGTGCGGCCGCGTGCCATTTTGTGCGGTCCGCACTAACCCCGCAGGGGCATGTTTGTCTCGTTTTTCCAGCCCACTATAAATAGAACATTTTACCATTTTTAGGTCAAGTTTTGTACAACTGACAGATGCTGCACTCGTGAGACTTATGTTTTGGCCTATCTTGGGCATTTTTAGCTTAGTTTCATCATAGATTATTGTAGTTTATCATTAGCAATTAATTAATATGGTTGTTGCATCTTCTATTTCTTCATTTTCTGCTTTAATTATGTGTAGCTAAACCCATTAGCTAGGGTTGTGGCTCAACCCTAGTGTGGGTAATTGATGGGTGTTGCTTCTTACTGATAGATTGATATTGGGTGTTTGTTATTTGGGTTAATTTTATGATTTAATAAAGGATTGATGGTTGCAAACATTGATTCTAGCTTAGTGGGTCTTGACCTTTCTTGAGAAAGAGAGTCTATGACCCCAGAATTGACCTAACAAGGGATTGGGGTGGATCCATAAGAAATGGTAGTCCCAATTAACGGGTTAAACCTCGAGAGAGTAATCACCCTACTTGAACCCTAGTTGCTTGGTCTAATTGGCCTACCCAATTGATCTCGAGAGAGTCAATTGGGCAAAATCGCTCTCTCTATCGAGAGGTGTGAGAGTGAGTAAAAATGTGCACGGTTATAATATTGATCCCAAATATGTCAATCTAATATTAGTAACCTCTACCCGTTAGTTAACCACCTAGGTGATGCCACGGCCCTAGTGCCTTTCTCTATATTAATCACAACTTAGAACATACCCTTTTAGCATAAATTAGTTTAAACTTGTAGTTGATAATAGTAGTGATTAAACAAAAATCCAAAAAATGGTAGAAGTACAATTAGGAGCAAACCCGCATACCTAGTCTAAATAAATACGCAACTCCATTCCAAGCTCCCTGTGGAAATTGACCCCAATACCACTATTCGGGTAAAAGTATTAGCGCCCTCTCCTCCTACCGTTGTGTGAGGTTGAGTTCGCCGCGATCAATATACTGAAAGCTGAAACTGAACTGATAGTATAATAACTGCAAATAGCTGGAAGTAAAAGATAATCTGATGATATGCTTACCTGCTGATACTGACTCAACTCTCTCAATATAGTAAGTAAATTAGTTGTTCGGCCCTATAAGGCTCGGTATATATATATATATATATATATATTTATATATATATAACTGCTTTGCTGTAGTAGGCTCACTCATAGGCGCTCGGCCATACTAGGCTCTATATCTCGACCAACTTGGCTCGCCCATAAGCTCTCGGCCACAGTAGGCTCGGTATATATATAACTGCTCTGCCGTAGTAGGCTCGCTCATAGGCGCTCAGCCATACTAGGCTCTGTATCTCGACCAACTGCGCTCGCTCATAAGCGCTTGGCCACAGTAGGCTCGGTATATAACTTACCATCTGATCAGAGGTTGCCCAATAGGGGCCTACCCATCGATTATAGCTCGATGGTAATGAAAATAATTTAATATTGTATGTATAAACTCTCTGCTCTCTTGACTGAAAGAAGAAAATACGCAATTAAATATGAATTCCCAATAAGGAGAATATTGTAACTTACAAAACTAGAAAAATATACGTAATTTGCGAGACTAGCAAAATATATGTAAATTTCGGGATATAAAGTTTTTTTTATGCCTCGTTATCAAACTTGTGTAATGACGAGATCATGCAAAATGAAGGAAGAGCATAGCTTTAACATACCTGTTTCTTGAATTATTTGAACGAATTTGCTTCTGCGAAATATCAATGAAACTACACTTAGGTTTCCTTGAGATTGAACGAACTTGCTTTCTACTTCTAAAATTTATGAACTAAGGAATGGTTTTAAGCTACACTTGTTTCCAAAGTTTTTTTAAGTTGGTTGAAGCTTCTGTTTCTTTCAGAATGCATATGGAATTGTAATCTCTTCAAATTGTAAATATCACCTATGTATTTTAATGATTTGAATTCTTTATAAAGAGAGTGGGCCCCATTCTTTTGTATGACTAAGCCAACTAATGTTCTTAATATGCCACTTATAGGTATGCTTTTAAGAGTCATATTTTTGTAACTTTGGTGGCTGCCACTTTACTAGGGTATAAATTATTAAATATTTATCTACTTAGTAGTTAATCGGGTAATGTCCCGTTACCCGGTAATTAATTAATTACCCGCATAATTTAAAATTATCATAAATTACTTAAAATATTACTTACTTCGCACATACTTTATACACCTTACTAGCATGGTCATGTAGTATCTTGTATGACACTAGTCCATAAATACTGGGTATTTTAACTCGGGCCGTATTTTACCCCAAAATGCCAAACTTCGACAAAATTCGTTTTCTTTGATATTACTTACCCTCTTACCTTCACAAATTTACTCATCACTTATAATCCTTATAATTCCGAAATAATCTTTTCTTTGGATTGATGTCAATTACCTTACGACAAATTCAACATACAATACTGCAGGGTGCAACATCGTCGTAACTTATTACTGCGTAGCGTAACATCACCGTAATGTAATACTATAGGGTGCAACACTGTCGTAACTTAATACTTCAGGATGTAACATTAATCGTAATATATTACTATAGAGGGTAACATCATCATAATATATTACTGCATAGCATAACATCGACATAATACTGCGGGGCGTAACATTATTCCCCTCTTTGGAACATTCGTCCTCGAATGTTGACTGATGCACTTATCATTTTCATAACTTATATCTTCCGAATACTTTAGAACTTCCCTTGCCATCTAGACCACTATTCTATGAATAAGTCCAAAGTTCAGGGCATTCCCCTCTTAGGCCTCCTTCTCACACCACAACTTGTAGTCGGAATCCTTCCAATCTCGTAAATATTGCTACCTTTCATCATGCAGCTTGAACGATTTTGACCTTGTAAGTGTGCCCAATCTCTAGGATTCATATGTAGAGCTTGATAAGATGTCCCTTTGGGCATCTATGAGTATACTGAAATTCTTCGCTCGGTACTTTGTTGAATTCATGAATATTGTTATATTTTATCGCATAGGTCCGTTTAGCCAACCGTATGAATTTACTGCTATAACTCTTACTTTAATTTATCGTTACTGAGGTCTGCTACCAAATCTCAGCTTTCTCTCGTTGTTTATTCCATATGTATAAATTAAGTCCTTTAATGCTTCCTCATTAATACTCATCTTTAGAATGGCGACTTAATCTCATCTCATACTTTGTGACTTTTGTCCATCCATTGTTGATTCACCTCAATATTGATCTACAATATACCACTGATAAATTGAAACTTCTTATGTAATACTTTGCCACTAGGGCTTATGTTACAACAAGGAATATTCGAAGTAATTTTCCTGATCCACTTAGCGGCGATATTGTACTGCAATAACCGTATTTTATAGCATTCCAAGGTAGGTATTTTAATCCCGTACAATTCATGAATCTCTTTTCTTCTTTTTTTAAAATCATTACTCAATTGAAGGCCCAAACGTCATCCTTTATCTATTACAATTATACTCTTATTCTATTATTAGGGTAGAATTCTTTCTCTTCTAAATGCTACTTATGAAGAGTAACTCCTTTGAGTCCATTCAGGCTATACTGAGCTTACTATAACATAGAGAAGCCATTATCTCCCTTGTTTTCATGGGCCTAATCCTGAGGACTAATCCATTCTCGTCACCTTCTCACTACCCTTTCATATCCGTATTCCTGTCATCCTAAAACCTTGTCGCTTTACCATACTTTAGCTTGTGACCTATACATATCTATTTATACTACTCGTAATCTTCCTTCAACTTGCTTGAAGTTCCTTGTGTTATTTTAGAATATCAAGAGAGACATCATATTGTCTCTAACTCTTCTTTACTTTCTTAACTAGACCTCTCGATACCTAGAAATCATTGACTAGAAGATATGCCACTGACGATGCCACTATCATTCTTGGATATTGAATCCCAGCGCTTCTTGTCTTTTATCTAAAGTATGGACCACTCTCATCCTTCTATACTTGAGTATTTCATACGTTATTCACCTTTACCTTACTTACTTTAAAATATCACCTTACATTCTTCTATCTTTCCTTCATAACCTTCCTCCCACATAGGTATAAATCACCTCCACCATTTGAAGCTCTATTATAATACTTGCACCTATGGTGCCTATATAATCTGGTGGGAGCTCCATATTGACTTCTTATGAAGCTGGTACTTCTTCTAACTGGCTTTATCGTAGAGCCATTATAGAACATCGTTGTTGTGCTATCTCTCTTGCACCTCTAATATTAAAAGTAATTCTGATATGTTCTCAATCATGATTCCTATAACTTCTAGGTCCAATAATCAGACTCGTGATTATTTAGTTGATGTCACTCTTTAGTTTTCCCTTCCCTCTGATCAACCTTTATGTAGGATTAAGATATCTTTTGATCTGTGGTTCATGGTATTAGTTATCCTGTCTAGCCTTTCATGGTCTTGAAAAATATGCATGATACAATCCTTTAATAATTTAATCCTTTGTTTATGACCTGAGCTCAATTCTTTCTTTTAACTTATACCAGAATCTTCTACGGTTGTATATGCTGCATGTATAAAACTCCAAACCCTTAAGTGAGTTCTTAACGCAACCAACTCTGGATCATTGATCGAATAATTTCTTTCGTTCCATCTTAGATTTCTTTCAACGTAAGCTATTACTTTTCATGGTCTTTCTTCCCTCTTGTTGCGTCTAAACATAGCTTATCTTAGTATCCACACATGCCAGAGTTTTCATATAACTCATATGATCTCGAATATTACTTTTAACTTTACTTCTCATTCATTAGCCACGGTAGGTGCCACTTTCCTTTGGAGTGCTTACAATGTTGTTGCGAGACTGTTGTTATACGACCATTTTCTCTTTAGGTCGTTGTGCTTAGGTTGAAGCCTTCTTCCTTATTTCCTCAACTAGTTTTTTGTTGTAGTACTTAGGGAGAACCTTTGACTCTCGTAAAGTTGTGGGCTTATTATGGACCTTTTGGTATCCTTACTTGCCTATAATCATCCATAGTTGCTTAATTCCATGCCCTTGTGCTTGTATGGTTGCTTTTGATTTGATATTTTGATTGCCTTCCCAGTGGCACTTTCTTTTATCCCCGTAACACTCATACGGTACCTTTAACTACCCCGACTCTTGTTTGAATATATATCAAGTATTATAATGATATTCTTTGAGGCTGAATTCTCCACATTGGGTTCTACTATGTTTATCTTACACGATCTGATGACTCGTCTGTAACCTCCTGTTTAGCCATAACTGGGATCTTCCTAACCAATTACTAACTACCTTTTGGCCTATTCTCATATCAATATTCCTCGTAATCTTTCTTGGGTTATTTTCTTTGTCTTAACTTATGTCTCGCACTGGCTCCCTATTTATTAATAACAGCTCGGGCAGAAACCTTTACTTCTTCTCCTTGACGTCGTGCTAGCACAATATTCTGGAATTGTATCATATCTATGGGATTTAAATAAGTGAAATCTCATCTCTTTCATTTTTATCGCATTCTTCTTTTACCATTCCATAGTTACTAGAACCATTTAATTTTGACTTAATGTCACATTCCATATTCCCCCCTTTAAGGGAGTACTAGGATTTAGTGCTATGATGATCTACTTATAGATGTTTTACTTCTTCCTCTTTGGCTTTTTTTCACATTATCGATGACCCTTACTCATATTACGGAAATCCTTCTGTACCAAGGATGACAAAATTCCTTACTCGCAAGGGTGACACTTAGTGTAATTGGTACATACAGTCGCTTAAGCTTAACTTTTCTCACATTGCTTGCTTTAGGAAAGCGTCTTCCTAAATGACCATTCTCTGAATTTCTCATTAATCTTCTTTTGTTGTCCATTCTATCATTGCCGGCACGAAATTAGAAATTCTCATGATGTCGACCATTATCAAATCACTTAATCCTTAATTCATGTTTACTTTGTCTTATTCACCAGCCTATACTGATCTCTATTATTCTAGGGTCTAGCTTTTCCTATTGGTAATCACGTTAGAGTCACGAACTTATTCCTTAAAATGAGGATATGACTTCATGGCATATACTCTTTTGTTGTCCTAATGCCTGTCACCTCCCGTCTCTTCATTCACTTGACTAGACTGTGTAATACTGTCATTTCTTCTTCTTCTTTTTTTCCTACCGTCTTTATCCATGTATCATACCTTATTCATAATGCTTCCTTATCTCTCTTCTCACTATTCTGCAAATATTTCTGCATATCCCCTTTCTTGTGAAAACTTCAACACGACATTCTTTCGCTTTTAGCTCTCCTTGATTCATTGATCGGCTCTTTGGGTTGCTCAACATCCTCGCTCTACTAGGGATTAGAGCCACACTTAAGGTAATATTTATCCCATCCAGGCTTTCAGTGCCTATCTTCTGAATGCTAGTATTCACATCTAATCGTAATATTCTAGAGTGCACCATCTGGGTGTCTCACAAGAAGATCTATTAGCACATTTGTTATACCCTTCGAAAATATCAACTAACACAAGTAATCCATTCACCATTTTGGGTTACTATAACCCCGGCCAGATCTTGATATCCCGTCTTTCTCTTAACTATACCTGTTAGCCCCCGTAGGGCATAACTGAAATGGGTATGCCCAATTGTACATACATTTGTTACTGTTGAATATAACTTAAAAAGCTTATATTCCTCTGCCTAAATTATAAACATTGTTAACCTTCATTAACTGGGCGCCTCGTACCCTTCTTCATCTTGCTTCTTTTGCTTGTTGAAACTTGTATTTATCTTCTTAATCTCTCATTGGCTTTCACTATAAAAGATGGATAGGCATTCTTGCCCTAAGGCTTCTTATCAGGAAGCTTACACCTTTCAGTACACCCATGATCTGCTAAAAACCTCACATTTACTTATCGTATGCATCATACAAAAATCCAATTCCTCTGACTCAACTTTTCCACAACAATCTCTCTTTCCAACCTTCTTTCCGGATATAGGTATCGCCTTATTACCAATAGGATTTAGTAATTTGAATTCCTATGACTGAGCTCTACCACACGATCTAGAGTAAGAAGAAAGAGTGACAATCTTAAATGCCCTGTAGCCTCTTGCTTATAAGTGTGGTGCACAACACACCCATAAACAAGACTCTACTAGATACGGCTTATAGATTCCCTAGGACAGAACTGCTCTGATACCACTTTTGCCATGACTCAAACCGATGGGCCGTGACGAGCATCCGGTACCTTACTCAACCGAGTACCAACGTAACGTATCTTTCTTATTACATCATCATATACACGTGACATACGGTCCTAATAGGCTAACATGATCATTTATAAATTAAAAACATAGGCCAACAAGGCCGTACAATCTTTCACGTACACGACATATGTCTAAAAGCCTCTAAGAGTACATAAATGTCATAAAGGTCGGGACAGAGTCCTGCCATACCAAATAATACACGTCTAAATCATACTAACCAAACACGCAACTCTGAAGCAAATGAAGCGCACCAACATCTTTCGCTGAGCTGATAGCCTAGTTGGAGGGCTCTCAACCTGTCTGTTTGGACCTGCAAGTATGAAATGCAGCGTCCCCAGGAAAAAGGGACGTCAATACAAAATAATGTATCGAGTATGTAAGGCAATATACTGAAAACTGAAACTGAACTGATAATATAATAACTGCAAGTAGCTGGAAGTCAAATATAATCTGAAGATATGCTTACTTGCTGATACTGACTCAACTCTCTCAATATAGTAAGTAAAATAGTTATCCGGCCCTATAAGGCTCGGTGTGTGTGTGTGTGTGTGTATATATATATATATATAAATGCTCTGACGTAGTAGTCTCACTCATAGGCTCTCGGCCATACTAGGATTTGTATCTCGACCAACTTGGCTCGCTCATAAGTACTCGGCCACAGTAGGCTCGGTATATATATAACTGCTCTGTCGTAGTAGGCTCTCTCATAGGCACTCGACCAAACTAGGCTCTGTATCTCGACCAACTGGGCTCGCTCATAAGCGTTCGGCCATAGTAGGCTCGGTATATAACTTACCATCTGATCAGAGGTTGCCCAATAGGGGCCTGCCCATCGATTATAGCTCGATGGTAATGAAAATAATTTAATACTATATGTATAAACTCTCTGCTCTCTTGACTAGAAGAAGAAAATACACAATTAAATATGAAGTCCCAATAAGGAGAATATTATAACTTACAAAACTAGAAAAATATACATAATTTGCGAGACTAGCAAAATATACGTAAATTTCGGGATAAGAATTTTTCTTTATGCCTCGTTATCAAACTTGTGTAATGACGAGATTATGCAAAATGAAGGAAGAGCTTAGTCTTAACATACCTGTTTCTTGAATTATTTGAACGAATTTGCTTCTGCGAAATATGAATGAAACTACACTTGGGTTTCCTTGAAATTGAACGAACTTGCTTTCTACTTCTAAAATTTCTGAACTAAGGAATGGTTTTAAGCTACACTTGTTTCCAACATTTTTTTAAAGTTGGCTGAAGCTTCTGCTTCTTTCAGAATGCATATGGAATTGTAATCTCTTCAAATTGAAAATATCACCTATGTATTTTAATGATTTGAATTCTTTATAACGAGAGTGGGCCCCATTCTTTTGCTTGACTAAGCCAACTAATGTTCTTAATATGCCACATATAGGTAAGCTTTTAAGAGTCACATTTTTGTAACTTTTGTGGCTGCTATGTTACTAGGGTATAAATTATTAAATATTTATCCACTTATTAGTTAACCGGGTAATGTCTCGTTACCCAGTAATTAATCAATTACCCGCATAATTTAAAAATTACCATAAATTACTTAAAATATTACTCACTTCCCACATACCTTATACACCTTACTAGCATGGTCATGTAGTATCTTGTATGACACTAGTCCATAAATACCGAGTATTTTAGCTCGGGCTGTATTTTACCCCAAAATGCCAAACTTCAACAAAATTCATTTTCTTCGATATTACTTACCCTCTTACCTTCACGAATTTACTCATCACTTATAATTCTTATAATCCCCATATAATCTTTTCCTTGGACTGATGTCAATTATCTTACGACAAATTCAACGTACAATACTGCAGGGTGCAACATTGTCGTAACTTATTACTGCGAAGCGTAACATCACCGTAATGTAATACTACAGGGTGCAACACTGTCGTAACTTAATATTGCAGTACATAACATTAATCGTAATATATTACTACATAGGGTAACATCATCGTAATATATTACTGCAAAGCATAACATCGATGTAATACTGCGAGCATAACAGAACTTGCCATTTCTTTCCATCGGAGGAGAGCATAAACATCAACCTTATTTGCCTTGGAATCACCAACCACTTCAGGAACCAAACATTCTTCCAAATATGGCACCAGTAAACCTGAAGCCCAACCAAGTCAATGTGCAAGGACCAACGAGAATCTACCACGACCTCCAGTAGATGAAGAAGAAGAACCCCTCCAATAAGGTACTCAACTGACTGTGGAATTTTCAAGCCTAAACGAAGTAAAAATACTTCTCTTCCTAGAATCATGGAGCAAGAAATACATATTCATTTTCTCGAGCACCATGTACAAATGCTCAATGCACGTTCGCCCACCACAAGTTCCTACAGTAGGAAAACAAGCCATAATTCTAGTTCCATCAAGAAGGAGGGCCACAACTCAGTAGAGAGGGAGTCCAGTGTCAACCATCAACATGCACCACTGATGAATAGAGCCACTACTATAATCTTTTGGAACGTTAGAGATCTTAATAACGATAATTTTCGTCGTAACTTTAGGGATTTGATTGATACTCATAGGCCATGCATGGTGGCCCTTCTTGAAACTAGATGATGGTGCATGCACCTCTCCTAAACGAGTTCAATTTTTTTGTACTTATTGAAGTACCAGCAGAAGGTCAAGCTGGTGGCATGGCTATTATCTACAATCACAATGTTGTCACTATTGAGCATTTCACTAAAAATGGCAGAAAATTCATGCTCTTCTTCAGGTTCGTCCCTTTAATTTTAGTTGGTTGTTTACTGCAATTTATGCTAGCACTAAGAGCCTCTATCGTGATCTTATGTGGGATAACCTCAAATCAATCTCAAATACCTACAAGGGTCCTTGCTTGTTAGGGGGAGACCTTAATGATATTACTAGTAGTAGCGAAAAAGTAGGAGGCAAGCTCATGAATATATCTACAGCTTCAAAATTATGGAAATATATCGACTATTGTAAACTTCTTGATCCAGGCTTTAAAGGAAGTAAATTCACATGGTCAAATCATAGGAAAAGGAAAGGGTTAATTATGAAAAGAATAGATCGTGTTTTAGTTAACGAAGACTAGTTAAATAAATTTCCTAATGTTTCTATCACCCATCTTCCAAAAACTCACTCAGGCCACAAATCTATTTTAGTTAAATTAAATAACTACCATCTCCCTAACAACAAGGTTTTCCGTCTAGAAATATTTGGTGTACCCATCCAAATTTTGGAAATTTAATCGCCACCCATTGGAGAAATAGAGATCTATTGGAAGCAGTGAATTCTTCACTGAATTTGTAAGGTATGGGGTAGGGAAAATTTTGGTAATTTTACTAAGAATAAAAATAAACTCTTAGCTAGACTAAAAGGTATCCAAAATCCCCCGTATTACATTCATAGCCTGTTTTTACAAAATTTAGAAGAGGATCTCATCAAAGATTATAACAATATTCTTAAATTAGAAGAGGACTATTGGAGGATGAGATCTTGAATTAACTGGCTTAATGAGGGTGACGCCAATACTAGGTTCTTTCAAATATCAGCCTCAAATTAGGAAGCGTCAAAACCATGTTAGTTTCTTCAAGAATGGAAATGGTGAGTGGATGGATAACCATCAAGAAATCCTAAACCATAGGATTGAACATTTTACCTCTTTATCCACCACTAGTCACGAGGTTACAAATTGGTCTAATATATTGCAAAGTCCTACTAGTTTTGATAACACTAATCTATCATCCTTAGACAACCTTCTTCTTGATTGTGAAACAAATATAGCTATGTTTTCTATTAAGCCCTTCAAATCTCCAGGGCCAGATGGGTTTCACCCCTTTTTTTTAATCAAAAATATTGGAATACTTTGGGTGGGATTTTTGTCATAAAGTCTTTAATGAAAATACTATTCCCCCAATAATTAATTCAACTTACCTCTGCTTAATCCCTAAATTCCCTAATTCCAACAGTCTCAACAATTTCTGTCCTATTAGTCTTTGCAATACTATCTATAAGGTTATTACAAAAATAATTGTAAATAGGCGTAAACCACTAATGGATAGTATTATAAGCCTTACTCAAGCTAGCTTCATAAAAAACAGACGGGCTAGTGACAACGCGATTATTATTCAGGAGCTTAATCACCAATTCAAAAAACTGAAAGGGATTAATGGTAAAATGTTAATTAAAATAGATCTTGAGAAAACTTTTGACAAGTTAGAATGGTCCTTTATATATAGGACTCTTCTATACTTCAAATTTTCCCCTAAAATCACCAAGTTAATCATACTTTATATCACCTCAACATCCACATATGTTCTAGTGAATGACACAAAAACTAACTTCTTCCACCCAAGTCGGGGAATCAGGCAAGGCGATCCAATGTCCCCCTATATCTTTATTCTATGCATGGAAATGTTATCAAGATTCATAAACTATCAAAGTAGATATTAGGTCATGGGATCCCATTTACCTGGGGCACAACTGTCCTCCCCTATTCCACCTTTTTTTGCAGATGACCTAGTTCTAATTGTCGAGGCTAATAACAAAACTGCCTCATCCATTTAGAAATTCTCTTAAGCACTTTTGTGATCTAACTGGGCAATTCATTAACTACGCGAAGTCTAGATTAATCTTTTCAAAAAATTGCAAGAAAGCATCTAGTACCAGTATTTCCCTATTACTAGGTATAAAAACTTACAACTCATTTGATAAATATCTAGGCTTTTCAATTATTGATAGTAACCCCAAACATAAGGACTATCAATTTATTATTGACAATATGAGAATTAAACTTTCGGGGTGGAAATGTGATAATTTAAACTTGGCTGGTAGGGATACTCTAATATCCTCAACTCTAGCTAGCCAACCAGTGTATTACATGCAATATATAACGTTACCTCCAAAAAATCTCAAGAAAATTGACCAAATTCAAAGAAATTTCCTTTGGGGTACGACTGATCTAAAAAAGAAGCTACACCTTGCCAACTGGAATTTGATAACTAATAATAAATCTCAAGGAGGATTAGGATTAAGAAAGGCTAGAACCAAGAATTTATCGTTGTTAGCTAGCCTAGATGGAGATTAGCCAATAACACCACAAACTTATGGGCTCTTGCAATGCTCCGTAAGTTTTCTCAAAAACCTACTGAAAAAGGATCCTTTATTTGGAAGAATATTATTAAAGGTTGGACAATTTGCCAACAAGGTATGTCCTGGTCCATTCACTCCTCCTATTCCTTAAACTTGTAGGAAAATAAATGGATCCCCAACTCTAATAACCTTAGAACCTATGTGATTGGCCCTCTAACCAAAGAAGAGAACTCTCTTAAGATAAGGGACATAAGATCAGGAAACAATCATATCCTTGGATATTCCACATGAGATTAAAAGCAATATTATATCCACTAACATCCCAAGTGATTGTAATAATGACTCTCTAATCTGGGACATAAATGAAAATGGGATATTTACTACCAAATCATATTATGAAATAGTTGAGGGCACCACCCCATCGATATTGGATTTCATTGGATATGGACTTTGCACTGCCCTAACAAAATCAAATTCTTCCTGTGACTTTATAATCACAATAAATTACCCTGCCGTATTTATCTATCTCATATAGGTATGAATATAGACGAGCAATGCACAATTTTCCGTAAGGAACCAGAAACTACCACCCACATTTTCATCATATGTCCGTTGGTCCAATCTCTATGGAATGAATTAGGCGTTGATACTAGTAATTTCCACACGAGTAACCAAAATTGGCTCATGTACCTCAAGGAGAATGTCATGACCCAAACCGATGGGCCGTGATGGGCACCCGATATCTTACTCAACCGAGTACCAACATAACGTATCTTTTTGTATCATACTATCATAAATAACTGAGTCGGAGAGGCTGACGTAAAATAGGTAGAATACAACATGTAATACCAATCTATACATAAGATATACAAGCCTATAAGCCCAAAATAACCACTCGTATCCTGAATATAGGCTGACAAGGCCATACAATATCTTACGTACATGACATCTGTCTACAAGTCTTTATGAATACGAAATTTTCATAGAGGTCGAGACAGATTCCCGCCATACCAAACAATATACGTCTAAATCATACTAACCAAACAAGCAACTCCGAAGCAAATGGAGCACACCAACATCTTCCGCTGAGCTGATAGCCTACTTGGAGGGCTCTCGACCTGTCTATCGGGACCTGCGGGCATGAAACGCAACGTCCCCACGCAAAAGGGACTCAGTACAAATAATGTACCGAGTATGTAAGGCACATAAATAAGTACATAATAGACATGGAAGAAATATAGAGTAATTGACTCAACCTGTAAGTCTGGAAAACTTTGTAAATTATAAAATACTTATAGTGTCATGCATATGCGTATGAATGTCATGTCGTGCATAGGTACATGTTTCATAACATCATCAGCCTCTGAGGGCATCCCATCATATCATCTCGGCCACTGTGGGCAAAATCATCAACGTATACCAGCTGATCAGGTAGTAGTGCGCATATAACGCCATAACCTTTCCCATATCTCATATACATATATATATATATATATATATATATATATATATATATATACATACATATATGCGCATATATAACGCCATTTGGTCATGGGTCAATGTACTTGAATGCAATGCATGAAAAGTACGTTAATAAAAAATTTCGGAATGTCATAAGACCATTTTGCCTTTGAATAATATCATAAAGTAAACTCTTTTCAACTTTTGTATTTTTCTGAGACCCATAAACAGATGATAAAATATTATGACACATGGAAATTCAAGAACATAAATATCTCTAATACTTCAATGAATAGAGTCATTTATGGAATTTGTGTGTTTGCACGTTTCGTTTGTGTCGTATAGATCATGCCAAAAGAAAGAAGGGATAGCCTTAACATACCTGAATCAATTCTCTTGACAATCCCTCCAATACACGTTGATTGCGATAAAATATATAACGGCGGATCGAAGTGGGAGAAAATTCATATGATATTCTTGAGAAAAGTTATACCGTACTCCCCTTAGAATCGTGAAATCCCGTTGCTATTACGCAGTATAATTTCGGATAAAACAATTTGCTGAAGCAAAATCGCGTAGATCTAATCCTTGTAAGGATTTATGTGAATTCCATACATTAGGGATCCTTGGCAGAATGTCTTTTGTCCATAACATTGCCAATATAATAGTTTGACTAAAGTGTTTTGAGAATGGGGTTTATTCAATGCCTAGAAGAAATGGCTAACGCCCTTTTGGTATCTTCTGATTGTAGCTTTATAGTATTTGATATGAAAAATATGTGTAATGAAATAAATGTGTACTAAAACATTAGTTGCCACCTAATAAAGATTGATCAAGAGTCATATGGTTAAAGAGTGGCTTGCTGCCACGTTATACTTCCATCTTTATCCAAAGTTTTGCAATTAATTTAATTAGATAATATCTCGCTATTCTGTAATTAATCAATTACCCGCATAATTAAGAATTATCTCAAATACATAAAATGATACTCACTTTTAATACATTTTATACACCTTACTATCATGGCCATGGGATACATTGTATGGCACTAGTTCATAAATACCGAGTATTTTAGTTTGGACCATATTTTTTCCCAACATGCCAAATTTGGACGAAAATTCATTTTCTTTGACTTGTTTCCCCTATCACCTTCACGAATTTACTCATCACTTGTTTGAAATAGCATAATTCTTATAATCTCCAAATAATCTTTTCCTTGGACTGATGTCAATTACCTTACGACAAATTCAACGTAAAATACTACAGGGTGCAACATCGTCGTAACTTAGTACCGCGAAAAATTTTTCTTTATTCGAACCATGTAAAATATCTTTAATTTATTTTTAATAGCGTCGAATTTAATAAAATAATGAAATATGAACTTTATACATACTCTGATTTTGTAACGAATTGTGAATCGATCATCCTTCGCTTATTTTGAATAGTTATGTGGCCAATGATTTTGCTACTTCGAGTTCGTGCACAATTCAAGACTATTGCCGAAGAAATATCAAAGAGAGGATAAAACATAGTTGTTGGTTTGAATATTAAACCTTTTACGAAATCAAAGTTCTTTAAAGAGTTTTATTTTAATTTATTTTTTTTATGGAAAAGATATTTATTTCATAATATCTAAACAAAGAAGTACAGAAGGAAGTCTGATCCTGAGGATCATTAGATGATAATCCATGCATAACATGTAGATTACCAAACATAACAAGATTTCTACAACATTTTTTCAGATAGTTTTAACAAAACTAAAACCACCCTTGTCTGCCAGCATCCTGGCCAGAACAAAGGGTGGGGAAACAACCAAACTTCAATTTTATTGAAAACTGGCAAGACTCCTGCTTGCTTTGCTACACTGTGGGCGACTTCATTCCCCTGCCTGAAGTTGTGATTGAAAAATCTTAAAATTTTAAGAAAAATAATTTAATACAGTTTTGTCCAATAAAAGAACCATTAAAAACTGCTAAAAACGGAGAAAAATGTCCAATAAGAGCATGAAAAAATAGTAGAAGAAATAACTTGACAAAAGATTAAAGCATGAAGTCTAATGCAAAAAGGATATTATTCAACAAAGTTTTACAATCAATAACGTCAAAATAAGATGTATTGGTTAAATACGTGCATGTAACATTCAACTACTAATACAAATACATGAATGCAAAATTCAACTACTAATATTTAAAAAAAATGCTCAAAGAAAGAGAACCTGAAACCCTTAATTTTGTAGCTGGTTCTTGAACAAGGCAAAATTATGATGATGAAAAGGTGAAATTGTAACCTCTTTTATAAAATTACATGCATATAATATTTTGTGTAAAACATTTATTAGAAAAAAACTCTAATAAGTACTCAAAGAGCTGCCTTCATCTAATATAATTTATAAAAAATTCAGTATCAAAAATTTATATCAAAACTTTCCTAGGGTGTGCGTGAATTAGTCAAAATTTAAAAACTTTCCAAGTGTTAAATTTTAATACTCCTAAATTTAAATATAGTTGAAAGTATCAAAAGTTTCCTAGTATGTGAATTAGTTAAATTTTTATCAACTAAAGAAAAATTGAAACCTTCCTTTTGTGTGTGAATTAGACAAATTTTTATTAACTAAAAAAAGATTCTCTTAAATTAGAAAGAAAAATTTAATAGTACTCCTAAATATGGAGATGGACGAAAACTTCCTATTGTGTAGAGAACGAAAATGTTTCCTAGTATGTGTGCTTGAAATTCTAGAACCGAGAGGAATTGAAGATCAATAGTATAAATATTAAAAGAGTAATTAAATAACTATTCCTAAATAGCAGGGAATTAATTAAATGACTAATTTTTAAATATTAGGGAAATAATAAAATGACTATTTTGTCTAATGCGAACTCTATTTTACAAAGGATAAAAAAGGCGAACGACATTTCACTAAAGACCTTCGTGCTTTTAATATATTACTAGTCTCTATTAATGTGTGTTGCACGATAATAATGACACGTAAATATTCAAACGTGCATGCACGCCGCAACAATATATATATATATATATATATATATATATATATATATATATATATATATATATATATATATATATATCTTTATTATGTTGAATCCCCTAAGTTTTTTCAAATGTTTAAATTTTTTTTTAAAAATATTTTGACACTACTGAGTAAAAAAGATTTGACTGCATTTTTGAAACCTTAAATGCAATGCTATTATGCCTACGACTATTGATAATGTGGGAAATTGGATTGAAGACCCCGCTCAGGTAGTTGACCATACGTTAAATTTTTTAGGGATATTTTCACCACAAGTTACATTAGTTCGAATTGGAAGGGCATCAACTCTAGTATTAGTTTCTTTAACAAATTAAATTTACATAACCTAGACAGACCGATTACTGATCAAGAAATTATTTCCGCTCTCTTCTCCTTTAAACCCTTTAAAGCTCCTGGACCAGACGGGTTTCATCCTTTCTTTTACCAAAAATATTGGTTCATTGTTGGTCCTGCGGTGCTTAGTTATTACAAAAATATCTTTAACACTCAACAAATCCCTAAACTCCTTAATAACACTTTTATCTGCCTTATCCCAAAAATTCCGAATGCAAATGATCTCAAAAACTTTAGACCAATAGGTCTATGTAATACTATCTACAAGATCATTACCAAGATTATTGCTAATCATATAAAGCCCTATTTGGATGAGCTCATCAGTCCTTATCAAACTAGTTTCATAAAGAATAGAAGAGCTAGTGATAACTCTATTATTATTCAAGAGGTCATTTCCAACTTTAATATAAGAAAAGGTGCTAATCATGGCATGATTCTCAAAATCGATCTAGAAAAAGCTTTTGACAGATTGGAATGGTCATTTATCTTTAGAACCCTTCGCTACTTCAATTTTCCTCCTAATATTACTAGATTGATTATGTCTTGTGTTACCACTAGTAACATTTCCATTCTAGTTAATGGGACTAGAACTCCTTTCTTTATGCCAACTAGGGGTATTAGACAAGGTGATCCTATGTCCCCTTACATTTTTATCCTATGCATGAAAATGTTTTATAGATATATTAATCATGCAGTTGATTGTGCGAATTGGGACCCTATTAAGTTGTCTCCTAGGAGCCCTCATTTGTCACATTTATTCTTTACTGATGATTTAACTCTAATGGCTAGAGCCAATAAAAAATCTTGCTCTACTATTTTAGAAGGCATCAATGTTTTCTGTAATTTATCAGGGCAGAAAATCAATACTACAAAATCAAAAATTATATTCTCCCCAAACTGCCCTAATAACCTTAAAACTGAAATCTCTAACTTTTTTGGCATTAATAGCTGTAACAACTTTGACAAATATCTTGGATTTCCTATCTTAAGTAGACATCCTAAAGTATCAGACTTTCAATTTGTTATTGACAGGATGAGATCCAAGCTAGCCAACTGGAAAATTAGTTGCCTTACTATGGTAGGCAGATCGACATTGATCTCCTCTACTCTCTCTAGCATACCTAATCATGTTATGAAATATATTCATCTGCCAGTTAAAATTCTTAATCACATTGACAAAATTCAATGGAACTTCCTTTGGGGGACTACTACTACTAAGAGAAAGTTGCATCTTGTTAACTGGAAAACCATCACTAAGCCCAAGTGCCAAAGGGAGTTAGGTCTAGTAAAAGCTTCTACAAAAAATTTGGCCTTGTTAACCAGCTTAGCTTGGAGATTTTTTATTAATCCTACTTCGCTCTGGGCTAACACTCTCATTACGCAATACTCTTCCAAAAAGAATTCTTCAAATAGCTCCTTTATTTGGAAAAATATTCTCAAAGGTTGGTCTATCTGCAAGGAGGCTATTACTTGGGAGATTGGCAATGGTAAATATAAATTTTTGGAACCATAGATGAATCCTTAACCTTCCTCCCCTTCGAACCATTATTCATGGTCCCTTAACCCTGCGCGAAGAGAGCCTTAATATCCATAATCTTTGGTCTGATGCAACATGGGATCTTTCTGCTATATCCTTCGAATTACCTGATTATTTAAAAAATTATATTACAAGCATCAACATCCCTCAGAATGAACTTTGCCACGATCGTCCAATTTAGTCCATCAATGCAAATGGTATTTTTACCACTAAATCCACATATAGTCTTATTGAAAACCATGAAAGGTCTGTCAATGACTTTGACTGGATTTGGCATCTGCGCTCCAAAAAAAATCATCTTTTTTCTTTGGCTTTGTTACCATAATAGACTTCCAACTAGAACTTATCTCAATAATATTGGCATCAACATTGATAGATCGTGTCCAATCTATAGGAGTGCTGAAGAAACCATTACCCATATATTCCTTTCTTGCCCCATAGCTAACAGGTTTTGGAATAAAATTGATATCAATAATACTAGCATCACGCTGGTGGAAGGCCATTGGATTGATACTGTAAAAAAGTTTCAACCCCCAATACCTCTCTTAATGTTAGATTGTCTTGAATTTTTTCCGTTTGCACTTTGGAACCTGTGGATCAATATAAACAATAACAACTTTAACAATGATCAACAAGATCTCTCTCTAAGCCTAGTTATTACCCGTGCACAAGAATTTAAGCTCCTTACCTACAATCACTCTAGCCCGACCAACAATAAGAGCATAAAGGTTAAACGACATAAGCCAAGGCAAGGTGCTTATAAATTGAATACAGATGGAGCTTATAAAGGCAATGATAAGATTGGTGGTTTGGGTGGTATCATCCGAAATTTCACCGGAGATTGGATTGTTGGTTTCCAGGAACATACTCATATACTTAGTCATACTTACGCCGAACTTCTTGCTTTAAAGCAAGGACTGCAGCTTGCCCATGAAAGAAAATTGAAGCCGCTAGAGGTGGAAACAGACTCGGTGGAAGTAATACAATTGATTCAAAGTAATCATCCTATATATAACTCAATCGTTTAGTCTTGCAGGTGGTTAATGCTCCAGCTAGAGATCCAGAACATCATGCATAGTTTTCGCGAGGCAAATTCAGTAGCCCATCTCTTGGCAACAGAAAGTACCAAGCTTGACTATTTCAACACTCAAGTGAAACTTGATATCGTCCCTCACTTTGTGGCTGCCAACTTTCTAGCATAACTAAGGTGGTCCTCCTTTACTAGAACTATTTTAGAGAACTTTTGTAATAAATTAGCTAGTCTTGGGAATATCATTGCTATACAAATCATGGACTCGATCCCATTGGGACTTCCATGATAGAACATTGTAATGCTACTTAGTTTTTGTTATTAAAGTATCCCTGTTAACCAAAAAAAAGAAACCTTAAATGCAATAAAAGACCCTAAATTTTAAACCTACCAGATTCCTTGCTCTCACAATTTTAACTCTTCCGTAGATGCATATCTTCCATCTCTATCGTAATTCTTCATCATAAAAGAAATAAAGAAAGACTAAAGGAAAGGATCACTCTGAATATAAGAAAACGATTTGATTCAAAATCACAGAAAAAAAAAAAAACTTAACAATAAGAAAAAGAGAGGAAACGACATGACAAACTGATTTTAACCATAATATTGATATTGCTCCTATTGCTGTCACTACAGAGCACACGTTCTACACTCAAGATATGAGTATAAGTGTGCATGCTTTGAAGCTTCAGGCGGTATATATAGCAAAGACATGCAGAATGTCACAAACTGAAATTGTTGCCAGCTTTAGAAAATAGAGACCCAAAACAAATTGGAGTCCGTTGGTGATAACAACTTTGACCAACTCTTGAACCAATTGATCTTCAATAGCCAAAAAATTATCTGTCCCTGACTTTGCATAATCTTTTGTTTACGTAATTTGTGTTTAGAATGGACGAATAGTTAGGATCATTATCTTATCTTTATCGAGTACTTATAAATATGATAGGTCTCCTTAAGTTTTATCTTAAATTTTGACTTGAAGTCTTTAGATAAAAAGAATTAGGATTCTATCATATACCATGCAAATTGGCCGTGGGTGTTGATGTCCAAGAAGAATTAGAAATCTTTCATCTATAGCATTCATGTTGGCGGTGATGATGTTGAGTCCAAAAAGAATTATATTCAATATTACAATTATATCCAATATTAATTTGATTCATTAAAGAAATAATTTAGCTTTTAAAGGGTTTAAAGGTCGATTAATATTTCAAGGATATTTTTGTCGTTCAACATTTAGCATAAAATATTCGTGCTTTTATAATAATATAGATAGATATATAGATTCTGCTATAAACCGTATTCTATTTGGAGTGAATGTTTATCACTTTAAAAATATTAGTTATTGTTACTTTGTGGTTAAGCAAATTGTTTCCTATAAATAGAAGAGTTTTACTCATTGTATATCATCCCAAAAAGAGAATAAAAATTACTTCTCTTCCTACTCTTTCTTTGCACTATTCTTCTTTTACAATTATTTTTTTATCATGTTACCAACACGAGACTCTACCGTCTCAACAAGTACTTTCAGAATTAAGGTACAATCGTTTCTCTCTCTAGTTTATGGCTAATATTTGAAATGTGAGTTCATTGCCCTTAAAATTTCGGGCAAGAACTATATGTCATGGGTGTTGGATGCGGAGATCGACTTAGATGCAATAGATCTTGAAGACACCATTAAAGATAGAAATAAAACATCTAATAAAGATTGTGCTAAGGCCATGATTTTTTTGTACCATCACCTTGATGAAGGTTTGAAGATTGAATATCTCACAATTAAGGATCTACTTGTATTATGGAATAGCTTAACAGAAAAGTATGACCATCTGAAGTTGGCCACACTTTCAAAAGCACTATACCGTTGGACCCATTTGAGGCTACATGACTTTTAGTCATTTTCTAGTACAATTTGCAATGTTCAAAATTACTTCTCAAATGAAACTATGGAGATAAGATTAGTGATTTTGATATACTTGAAAAGACATGCTCCACCTTTCATGCCTCGAATGTGTTCCTGCAACAGCAGTATCGAGAGAAAAGTTTCAAGAAGTATTCCGAATTAATTTTTCATCTCTTCGTGGCTAAACAAAATAGAGAGTTGCTAATAAAAAATTACGAAAATCAATTCACTGGCCCTACGTTATTCCCTAAAGTGAATGAGGTTTACTCCCACTACCCTAAGCGTGGAAAAGCAGTGGCCCTGGTCGTGATCGTAGTTGTGGTCAAGAAAATAAACTTTCCTAGTGTTAATCACTCATCAAAGAAAAATCATGTCAGAGTCTAAAATCTCACCAATGATCGTGTTGACGCCTAACCTGCTTGTTATGCAAGCCAACACTTAACAACAATATTAGAATCCAATTATTAAGTCTTTAACAGAGTCATGATATAAATTCAAAGATAGAGTCTAAGCACGGCCACAATTATCTAACAAATGCCCAAAACCTAGTGTCATATCATCGCGAGCATCTAAGAACAACAACAACAACAACAAAAAAAAAATAACAACCCAGTGAAATCTCACTAGTGAGGTCTGGGGAGGGTAGTGTATACGCAGACGAGTAGAGAGCGCGAGCATCTAAGAAGAGTAACTAATTTCAACTGAACAATAACATCGGTTAAAAAAAATACATAGATAGAAATAAGTTAGTAGGAAACAGGGACTCCATGTGTTGCGGATCAAATAAAGTAAAGCAATTCACCACGAGGTCTCCAATATACATTCCTACTCGGCTGGATGGATACCACTAGTACCTGCTTCAGAATCTATACAAAAATATATAGAAGTATAGTATGAGTATAAAATTACTGTACTCAGTAAGTATAAAGTCTAACCTTGAATAAGTAGGCGAGGGGTCGACATCGACACTTGCTAACAGTCCAATAATTGAGTGAAAGCATCAATAAAATACGAAATAAGGCATGGTATCATCAAATAAGTGTGAAAGCTAGAAACATAGTACATATGAAATTTAAGCATGCTTTACAGATATAGAAAATCAAATTAAGTATTAAATACCTCAATTCTTGCATAAAGACATGATGTAAATCAACCAACACTTATATAAAAGCCATTGCATGAGTTTAAGATATTCAAATATGCATGCTCAGAATCTTTCTCAAACCTCACAACACAAATCCATGTGCCTGACACAAGGTCACGTGTCAAACCAAGTATCAAATATGAGTACCTATGTTTACGGGGTCCAAAGTAACACAGATAATCACCTGACTCTGGAGGGACGAATCCATATCCAAATGTTGATCATTTTACAATCAATGATCATTAACCAATAATCAATATCCACTCATAGTATCTGTAGTATCAAATTCTTCAACTTTACACTCATGCATATGTGTATGAAATAATATAATCAAGAAGTACAAAGCGTAACAATAGAAATGTGAATAAAAGCTCATAGGGCTAAAAGATGGTTGTGACTAATCATGTAATTCAATTTATCACAACAATTTAATAAACAATTAATAAATTAAGCAAAGGTCTTTTCATAATATTTAACATGAATAAATTAAGTCATGTAACTACCAATCTTGAATCAAATAAGACAAGTGTATGACTACTGCTTAACAAGGAAGCTCAATATAAAAATAATCCTTTATGCTTATAACCTTAAGGATGCTTTTAAGCCATAATTTTAAATCATCACATAGTCATAGAATCAACAAAACACTGATAATAAATTCACATAATCCAAACAAGGCATATTATAAGCCACACTCTACCGAATATGGTCTTAACCTAGCTACGCATATACAGTCGTCACCTGGCAAATACGTGGCTCCTGAATCAAGTAACAAGTAGCATATAGATCACCTCTAAGGAGAATTTTCCCTTATAAGGATAAACAAGAGACTTACCTCTTCTTGGCAAGCTTATATCAACAACAACAACAACAACAACAGTATTTCCTTTCAAATCCAACGCCAAACGACTCTAATCTAGTTAAATTTTACTTAAATGAGTCAATACAAGATTTAGAAATTAATTCCATATAAAAAATATTTAATCTTTAATCCAAATCAAAAGGTCAACCTCGGGCTTTGGGCCCAAAATTCAAAATTGATCATAAATATAGTTCACCCATAAACCCACGATTTTAAACACATGATTGAATTCGAAATCAAGGGTCCAAATTCATAATTAACCCCCCCCCCCAAATCACTCTCTTATTTTAGGGGTTAAAAATATGTGTAGATTTTTGAAATATAATGACAAATGAGTAGAAATCACTTACCCTCTTGCCTTGTGTGAAAATCCTCTCACAAAATTGTCCATCTCCAAGTTTAGGGCTCAAAATATGAGAGAATGGGAAAATATTCCGAAATATCAACTTAAATAGTTCGACTAGGTATACCCTTCACGATCGCGATCCAATGCTCCGCGATGGTGAAGCACAAACTGCTGTTGTCAGAAAAAACCTTCTTCACGATCACGAAAAGATCCATGTGATTGTGTTTCGCGATCCCGGAACCCAACAGCCTAACCCTTTGTGAACGCAAGCTACCCATCATGAACATGAAGGCCAAACTTCCCTAACCAGTCTCTTCCTCTCCACGAACTGATGATGTCCATAACACACCTCAATAAGAGATATAATACGGTCGTATGCAATATAAATTACCCAACTATGAGTCGGGGTCGAATCCACAGAGAGTTATGAGGGGTGTTACGAGTATATCTGAAGTAAGCGAATGGGTTATCTAAGATTTCACTTCCACAACAGAGTTTTGTTTTCTACTTCTACTATTACTCTAATGAATTGCAAGCTAAGGAAAATAGACTAGAGATGAATGTTTTTGAGGTTTTTCCAATTAGTTTAAAGGCCTAGGGATGTGACCATAACCTAGGTGTTTGTCTAATAGGATAAAGACGTTAATGCTTATTTTGTTGATTGGGGTATGTTATAGTTCTCAACTCTACCTTACCCACTCAATACCTCTCGATCAGAGAGTAGTTTCGCAAATTTGGCTTTCTCAAGTCTAAATGGGTATCAAACAAAACATTTGATATGAGCTCAAGTTGGGTTCTTACTATCTCTAGTTTGAAATCTTTAATTAGGCTAATCAATCTCTCAATTAACCCAATTTCTTGTTAGCTAAGTTATCCTAGATTAGGTCTCGCTTTCTCAAGTAGAGATTAAGTCAAATAGGCATGAATCAATGTTTTCAAACATTAATTCTAAAATTGAAGAATGAACTAAGCTAAATAATCAACACTCAATCATAAACAAGTATTAAATTAAATACCCATAAGATTTATATACTAGGGTTGTGTCACAACCCTAGTAAAAATCTAGCTACTCATAAAGAAAATTGCAGAAAATAAAAAAAAAAGCTAATTAAACTCATACTGAAAGATTAAAATGATGAAATCTAATGTTAAAATACTAAAATAAGCTAAAATTTCCTAAAATAGTAAAAAGAAACGGCTACAACAGCTTTGTATGTTCAAACTCGACCTAAATTTGTAAAACTCGTCTATTTAGACTGGCCAAAAATCACGGACAAAAACGCCCATCGGGAGGTTCTGTGGTCGCACAATTCCATGTGCGGTCCACAGATTTCTTCAGCTGGTAGGAAGGTAAGTTTTGCAGCGGCACATTTTTGGATTGCGGCTGCGAAGCAACTTCTACAGTCGCACAATTCCTGTGCGGTCCGCACTTCACAAAGGCGTCAAGACTTGGTCTTCTTCACATTCTCTAAACTTGAAGATACTTGTCAGTGAAAGCCCAGTTCTGCGGCCGCATAATTCATGTGTGGTCCGCACATTGCTAAAAATCCTGCTGGGTTCTGTTGTTTGATTTACAGTCGCAGATGGAATTCTGCGGTCCGCAATTTCTTCTACTGCTGCAGAAATTCCTTCTGTGGACCACACTTCTTTGCTTTTGCACCCTTTATTGCCTTGTGCTTCAGAACACTCCTTTTTTAGTCAGATTTCATCATGGGAGACCAAAATTCCAGCATTTCTGCAATTTATACAATTTCATTAGTTTTGAAAACACAATTCAATACTTTCGGACTAAAACAAAAGCAAAAAGGTGCTAATAAGTAGTCAAAATCCCTACTTATCAACCCCCCAAACTTAAGTCTTTGCTTGTCCTCAAGCAAATAAATTAGTTCTCACCTTCAAGAGTTAAGGGTCATTTCAGCGAGTCAAAGGTGAGCCATTCACACATCAGTTGGGACCAACAATTATTTACACTACTCATGCATTATCAACAAGGCGTCAAGTTAAACATTCATGCACATATAGTTCTAACGTGACATTTGAGCTTCAAGAATTGTCTTTACTCATCAAGGACTCTTGATCTATCATGTAGGCCATGATGGACTCCAAACTCTTCCTCCTCTACTTTCCATTTGTCAAGCTCACTTAAGAAGTTAGCACTCAATCCGAAGATTCATGAAAGGTTCACTCATTTCTCACAAGAGAATGTCACAAGTACGACTTCAAGTACCATAGGCTTGCCCCTCATGTAGATCGCCACTAATGTAAGATCACTCAATTTGAAATCAAGTAGGACTTCTTTTAGGATGTAATGAAGGTTTTTGGGTTAAGGTAGGATATTGTATGGGTAAGTGGTTACACGTTTCCTTAAGCATTCCATCTTTTATTTCTCGGCTCACACTTGCCAATTATTAGAGGTACTTTTTTTCATTGGGGACTAGAGAGACTTAACATCACTATTTTTTTATCATTTCATTCTTTTTTCTCACTTTTTGAATTCTCAATGTTTGGGATCATTACCTCTCTTTGAATCCATTCAACCCTTCCATTTATTCACTTTTTTGCATTTTTCTTTTTGTTCTTTTCTTTTCTTGCCTTCTCTTCTCATAGAGATCATTTTTTTCTATTTTTGTGCCTTGATACCTTTTTTCAACTTCCTCATATCTCCCCTAAACTTATGTTTTAAGCCATTTGGTTCACAATAGTGTTAAGGAAAGCTCGGATGTCAAGAGAGGGTCGCGACAAAATGGATAAAGGCTTGTAACATGGTTATCAATTGAGAAAGGCTAGAGGCTCAAAGAGGTTGACTATGAATAACAACATTTGTTGGTAATAGAAAACTCAAACGGGCAAAGGAGAGCCTACAATTACTTCTCAAACCAAGCAAAACTTAAGATTTCGCCTTGAAACACATTCGGGACAAGTTCTAGACCATTCGCACAGATACTTGGAGTAGCAACGATTCATCTCACCCCTCGCACAACTGGATTGTAAAAGAGGATAGAGTCGAGAGCCTATAACAATAGCATTTAAATTTTAAAGATCACTATGGTCCAATTAAACCACTTGATGATTACCAAAGTCAACACAAGAGTCACAAAATCACTAACTAGATCTATTTCCTTTAAAAACCTTGTCTCTAACCATATGCACATAGTTAAGTGTGTTGGTGTCAATTGAAGCATGGTTGACTCTTCGAGCATGGATTAATTAGGTCTTTTTATTCATTACTACTACTATTACCTAAACACAAAAACGGACTCATTCCCTTAAGAAGATTGTCACGCCATCCATCGTTGGGACGAGTCACCTAGTTCACATAACAACTACCTTTGGAAAGAATCATGGCATTAAGAAAACCAAAGGCTTATTATCTACTAGAACATAAAAAGAAGATACTTAATAAAACAAGAACTAATATGGAAACAAAAATAAAGAAGCTAATAAGCAAAAACTACTGAAGATAGAACGAATATACATAATGAGAGAGAAAAAGAGAAGATATATACATACAAATAAGAAAAGAGAGAATATTATTCAATTATTACAAGCCATCTGTATAAAAGTATCAAATGTGTCAAATAAACTCCATGTCATGCCTTGACCTCGGGGAGCGCGACCGACGCTCAACCGAGATAATCCGGTTGAGAAAGCCTATACAATACCTTTCTACCCAAACTCACCCATGATTTAAAGAGAATACATAACTTAATTAAATTAAACAATAAGGAAATCATGAAGATACTGCCAAATCCATTACCATTAGTTACTTCATTTAATAAGTCTCAAAATGAACACATTTCCATGGTTTGAAGTGGAACAAGTGATCAAAACACAACATAACTTGTTTGGCTTTCTCAGCACCCATACAACCCACATTATGTCTACGGAGCCTCTAAAAGATACAAAAGAGTATTATGATAATGCCGATAACAAGGCTCCGGCTATACCTCAAAATATGATAATATAATGAACAAAAGATACATGACCCCGAAATGAAGTGGGGATCACCAAGCCTTCTGGGAAGAGGGTGCACTGCTATCACTGATCAACGTCGTCTGCTATGGAACCACCTACATCCATTAAAGATGCATCACCCCCGACAAAAGGGACGTTAGTACATATGGAATAGTACTGGTTTGTATAACTAAATACCCTTTCAATAGAATAAGTAATAATGCAAGAAGGAACAATTATAATATCAATTAAAAACCTCAGGTGATATCAAACTTCAAGTTAAGAGCAAGATAAGTCTTTCAAGTAAACCTTCATATGTTAGGCTGGGAGATCCTAGCACTGATATATCACCATTCTCAATACCACTATACTTCTAATATGGAGTTCGATCACGACCTGGTCGGTTAGGTCGTCTCATCCGAGACATCAACCATAGTCATAATCACAATTCCAATTAAATTTATAATTTTCATGACAATCACTACCATGTGTATGGTATGACGTCCGATCATGACCCAATCGGCTAGGCCGTCTCATTTAAGACATCAACCACAATCATAATTTCAAGTAAACGTTTCAATACAATCTCCACCATATGTGCAGCATGGCGTCCGATCACGACCCGATCGGCTAGGACGTCTCATTTGAGACATCATCCTTTTCTATCAATCATCCCATTTCACACTTCTTTCATATCTCTTCATTTTTATTGGAACTAGTGGTCACAATTGTATTTTTCTCTTGGCAAGTTAGTTGTGTGTCATATTTCCACATTTCATATTTCGCATTTCATATTTCACATTTCGTGTTTCATATTTCATGCACACCTTTTTACTTTCAACAAAATCATGGATTTTCAACAATAAGGTATTTCTATTCAAGACATTTAAGCACACATATGAGCAAATAAGAGTCTTAGGCGCATTAAGATTTCTTACACAATTGTCATTAGCTTTCATTTGAAACACAACTTGAAGTCAAGGTATTTAGATATGCAACCCATACTTTGAACACATTTTCAAATAGTAGTACAACATAACAAGAGCATTTGAATTACCTATTGAACACGGATGTCTTTTGACACAAGCTTATTCGGGATAATTGATTCACAATGAGCAACTCGGGACTTACATGGATATTATGGAGTTTAATTCTAAGAGAAGAGTTTAGCCAATATACCTGAAATTCGTCCTTTAATGATACTACAATAATCTACTACAATAAGTAACTTCAATATACAATATCAACATCCAATGGAACCATCATTAGCAACAAATTCTATAATTTAGGCAATTTAGACATTTTATCAAACACATAGTATGCATAAATCTCTACATCTTATAGCCATAGAATTAGTTCATCCAACTACCATCATTTACCAACAATTTATTCCCCCCTCCCCATCATTCTTAAATATTTTATAACTTCCAACATCATATGCATGACTATCCATCCATACCCAACCAACAAATTTCATCAAATAATTACCTTTCAATCTCTACAATGGTTATGTATATAAATTGGGAAATTATGGCTTCCATTCTCCATCCCATGAGTCCCAATACTTAATTCATGCTCATATTCTAATAATAAATCCATCCATGTAAGCCTAAGAGTGTAGGATTACCTTTTGGAAGATATATTGCAAAACCCTCCTTTTGAGTTCTTGAAAAAATTTCTTGAAAATCTAAGGATTTTATGGAGGATTGAGTTAGTTTTAGGGTGGAATTGATAGAATAAAGCCCCAAATCAGTAGGGATTATGATTGGGGGGGGGGGAAGTTGGAGGTCTTGATAGAGTGGAGGAAAACCTCAAGAATGGGGGAAAATGAACCCCGAAATGAGTATATAGTGTTTTAGGCGCCATAGGTGGTGTGGGGCGTTGCCTGTGGCGCTGGTTCCTGAACCTCAAGATTCCCAATGCTAGGGATAGTGCCCCACGCTACCCTGGGTGCTGGTGATGGAAAATCATTTCTATTTCACCCGAAAATAGGCATAACTCTCTCATACGATGTCCGAATTCGACGATTCTTTATGTTATGGCTCCGTAATTTCCATACGGATCTAATGCCTTAATCAAAACTAAATTTGGATCTAATTTGATTAATGTGATACTACTTATGCTTGAAGAAATGATGTGTTAACCCCGACTACTACTTTTGCACTTAAAATCTAAAATCATTAGGAATTTTTTTGACGGGGCCTTACACTCCAACCCCTCTCCCCTGAATAAAAATAAGCATTGTCCCTAATGCTTATTAAAATAAGAGTAAAAGAGGGGAAATAGTGAAGAAAACTCCATATGGCTCCTTGGACATCTCTGTGTCCCCAGCAATGTCATCATCCTCTAAGTCAGCCAACTAGATCTCATTATCCTCGACTCTAGGTGTGGCTGGGTTGGAGAACATCTCATGTACTACCTTAGTAGTGTCGGCAGCAAGGTCTGGCTCTTCAAACTGGCCAGCTGGTGCTACCAGTGCAGATGGGGTTGTAGGATCTGGTGTAGACTAGTGCGGGTTAAGTAACATGTCAAATGGAAGATCTCCGGCTATGGAAATTCAGTTCACCTCTCTTCGAAGCTTATCCACTGACTTCTTTCTATCTTGGGACTTACTCATCTTCTTTACTTCCCTTCCCAGTTCTTTAATCACTTACCCGTGTTGAACCAAGGTAGCCATAATAGTCTTCTAGTTCTCCAGGACCTTCTTCAAGTCTCTTCAATGTCTCTTCAATGGTCGGGGCAAACCGAGGTTCCTGAGTAATAGACTTCACTGTAACAGTAGTGGACAAGTCAGAAAGCTTTGCAGTGGCTGTTTGCATCCAATTGTTGAGACTCTCTAATATCTCGGAGATGCGCAGCGCAAATAATAGAGCATCGGGCATTTGCACTGGCCTAAGAGATGAAGTGGAAGTTGTGGCAGGAGCTGTAGTAGGGGTTGTAGATGCTAGCGGAGGTATGGCTGCGTCATTGGAAGAAGGCTCGACCGAAGTGTATAGAACACCAACTGCCTCTGAAGCTACCACGTCTGGCTTATCATACTGGGCCGTGGTGGTAGGAGACTGAACTTTCCTCTTCGTATTGTTCGCATCCATGAGTGAGTACCAAGTAAAAGGCCTCTTCGGCTTCACCTTTGTGTCATAATCCCTTGGCTCTACCATTTCATCGGTGAGATATTCTATAATAGTGTTTGGATAGGGGTAGGACGAGTCATCTTGCCGAGCAATCACTGAGATGTTGGTCGACATTACGGTGCCCACATTTATCGGGTACCCGACCATAATAGACGCAACCAAAATTGCCCAAGTGATAGGAAGGTGATTCTCCATCTAGCTCAAGTCCAATCTGTTGTAGACAAAGGTTTTCCACCTCTTCGCCTCAAAACTCAACATACTCCAGTGGATGGGATCTCTGGCAGCAATCCATGGTGGTAGTGGCCCTGGTGGTGCCAGAATCTCTACTAACCAAGGCCGGACCTCATTCCCCATTGCACACTTCTCCAAATATTCCTTCGGCTCAACATTATTAAACCCCAAGTATGCGTTGAGCGTATACTGATCAAACCTCACTTTTAGGTTACATACTTTGGTCAGTTTGTCCCCTTTTTTATGTGATCTACATTGGCATAGAATTCATGGGCCATGTACTCTTTGGAGTCCACTATACTCTGAGTAAACTATATCCACCCCTTGCGTGCTCTGAGGTATCTCAAAACGGCTAGGTTGTACCTCTCCAAATCTATCAATAGAAACTGTCACTCATGTGTTAGCGACCTCACTGGCCAACATGTACGAAAGCTACTGAAAGCAGCTAGGCTAACGAAGAGGTCCTACCAAATCTCTTTCTTCTTTGTTCTTTCAAGGCCGGCAGCAGTAGCATCTCCCCCTCTGCCATCATCAGGGATGTCCTGAACTGGTGCATCATGTGCCTCAGGGACTGGTGTAGCCGATGTCGCAAAAGCCTGACTAGCACTGTCCAATCCCTCGGAAGTGCTGTGAGATGAGGACAGCTTGTCCCTAAGTTGGTATCTCCCTTACGCCATTGACTGTATGGCCGACTAATCCTGAACAAAGGCTGAGTTGCCCTTTGATACTTCCTTAGACGGGACATATGAGCTCACCTCGGAGAGGTTTGCACCTCTCCCTCTCCCGACTGTTGCTTTCTTTTTAATTGCCTTTTGTTGTCCAAGAGGTAAAGCACTCTTGCCTCATCCCTGAGAAGGTTCACCTCTCCCTTTTGACGTGTCGCCTCATCCTCTTAATCGAACCATCGTCCGTATCAAGCAAAGGCGAGTGATAGTAGCAATTCAATGTTCAAACATACACAGGAGACATACGAGAAAAGTATAATCAGAGTACACAATGAGAGTGTTCAGTCAAATCATGCTTGCAGGAAATAAGATCTGCAGTCCGCATAATATTTATTGCGACCGCAGATGTGGACATGCGGACTGCACATTTTTGTTGTACATTAGCAAAAAAGAAGTGCGGTCCGCACAATTTCACTTGTGGTCGCACATCTGAGACACAAAAATTCCAACTCTCTGATGATAGAGAATTGGCTGATGTGCGGCCGCAACATGATTTCTACGGTCCGCACAATTAGACATGCAGCCGCACATTGAAGACAAAAAGTATGGATTTTCTAATGACAGTAAATGGGCTGTTCTGCGACCGTAATGTCAATTCTGTGGTCCGCACATTTTAACTCGCGGCCGCAGATCCCTTCTTTATTAAGTTGTCTTAAATTTCACATCTGCGGACCACACAAATTCAAGTGCAGCCGCATAATTCAAAAATTACGTACAGATCAATTATTTCATTCTAGGTTTTTTAAGTTTGTGCACACTTTGACATGGAAAACATCATAGAAACATGAAATTATGCTAACCTAGTTGCCATAGAACATGTATTCAAGTAACCAGTACAGATTTACCCCCACATGGACCCACAATTGAATTCTAATGACAAATGGCCTAAAAAGAACTAAAAAGCTACAAATTAAACTAAAATAAAAAAATTAACATGAAATTGAAGCATACCAGATGAATGAGTGTAATGAGTGAATGATAAAAGTTGTTATGCGTGTGTACAAATGAAATAACCAAGAAATATTAACCGAGCACTATTTTGTTATTTAGAGAGTGAAAAAACGTAACTATGGCCCTGTTCCTATATTTATATGACTTGGTTTGATAGGGGAAACAAGGGTGAGTGCGGTCCACACTCTCTTACCTGAAGTGTCGCGACCCAAACCGAAGGGCCTGGTGCCTTACTCAATCGAGTACCAACATAACATATCTTTCTTATCGTACTATCTTTGTTAAATGGGCCAAAAAGGTTTTCCATGGGTTAACCATAATAAACATAAGGGAATACTCAATATAGGACGATCAAACCTGATATAAAAACTTATACATGTGACTAGGGGCTGATTTATTGGCTTAATTATGGGGCACGTGAACCCATGGTCTCTCCATGAAATTAGATATTTTATGTACATATTTTTTTAAATTGGTACAATATTAATTGTTGGCACCCATGCTCCAAGAAGGTTGAATAGTGCCCTTGGTTGAAGGTTGTGTTATTTACCAGGAGGTATAGGGATCAATTCCCACTAGGTACATTTTTGTCTCTTTTATTTTGTAGTGCACCCATGTATTAAAAATCCTAGATCCGCCTCTGCATGTGACATACGATCCTATAAGGTCGACATGATCATTTGTAAACTCAAAACATAGTGTGATAAGGCCATACAAGTATCCGTATATATGACATTTGCCTACAAGCCTCTAAGAGTACATAAATATCATAAAGGCCGGAATAGAGCCCCGCCATACCAATAAATACATGTCATAATCATACTGACCAAATAAGCAACTCCGAAGCAAATGGAGCGCACCAACACCTTCCATTGAGCTAATAGCCTACTTGGAGGACTCTTGACCTATCTATCGAGACCTGCGGGCATAAAACGCAGTGTCCCCAGACAAAAGGGACGTCAGTACAAATAATGTACCGAGTATGTAAGGAATGAAAATCAGTAAATAATATACATGAGAGAAAACTGGAGTAAAAGACTCAACATGTATGTCTGAATAGCTCTGTGAATCATTTAATACTTATAATGTCATGCATATGCATATAAATGTCATATAATGCATAGTTATATGTGTTTATAACATCATCAAGCCTCTGAAGGCATCCCATCATATCATCTAGGCCACTGTGGGCAAAATCAACGTATACCAGCTGATTTGGTGGTGGTGCACATATAACGCCATAACCTTTCTCCATAACCTATATACATATATATAAAAACATATATGCATATATTACGCCATTTTTTCATGGGTCAATGTACATGTATACATGAATGAAATGCATAAGAAGTACATTAATAAGATTTCTCAGAATGTCATAAGATCAATATGCCTTTGATTATTATCATGAAATAAACTTTATCAACTTTCGTATTTTCTGAGACCCATGAACAGATGATAGAACAATAGGACACATGGGGAATCAAGAATATAAGCATCTCTAGTATTTCCATGAATAGAGTCATTTATTAAAATTGTGCATTTGCTCATTTCGTTTGCATCATATGGATCATGCCAAAAGATAAGAAAGGATAGCCTTAACATACTTGAGCCGATTCTCTTGACAATCCCTCTAACATACGTCAATTGTGACAAAATACGTAACGGCGGATCAAAGTAGGGGAGAATTCGTATGATATTCTTGAGAAAGATTGCACCGTACTCAATTAGAATCGCAAAATCCGGTTGTTATTATGCTAAGAAGTTTCGTATGAATCTCTTGCTGAAGTTATTTACGTTGCCATGAAGATAGATATATCTCTTTTTTTGTAAATTTGATCATATTCTTATATGATTTTTTGTTGAATTTGTGAAGTCTTACATTAGTGGGTGAGGGCCCCACTTAGTGATGACTTAGCCAAGAGCTCCTCCAAAATATGCCACCTTGTTTTTGTGAGTTAAGACTTATTATCAAGGTCTTTTTGGGCTGCCACGTTGGGGGGGGGGGTTAAACTTATAAATAAATTCACCCATTTCCTTAATCAACTTATTAATCCCCCACTAATTCAATAATTAACTAATTACCCATATAATTAAGAATTATCTCAAATTACTTGAAATACTACTTACTTTTAACACACTTTATACACTTTACTATCATCGTCATATAGTACCTTGTATGGAACTAGTCCATAAACACCGGGTATTATAGCTCGGAACAAACTCATTTCTTCGATTCGCTTACCCTCTCACCTTTATGAATTTACTTATCACTTGTTTGAAATAGCATAATACTTATAACCTCAAAATAATCTCATTCCCGAGCTTACGTCGATTAACTTATGACGAAACTTTAACGTACGAAAATGCGGGATGTAACATCTCATTTCTGGGCTTACATCAATTTATTTATGGTGTACTCTCACGTACGAAAACATGGGATGTAACATCTTTCCTCCCTTTGGAACATTCATCCTCGAATGTTGACTAATGCACTTATCATTATCATAACCTATAGCTCTTGCGAATACTTTAGTACTCTTCTTGCCATCTAGGCAAATGTTCTGTGAATAAATCCAAAGGCCAGTGCATTCCCCCCTTTAGGCCTCTTTCTCACGCCACGACTTATAGTTGGAATTCTTCCAGTCTCGTAACTGTGGCTACCTTCTATCATGCAGCCTGTACTACTCTAACCTTGTAAGTGCGCTTATGGGACGCTTTTTTCCTTTTTCCTCTAGTTTTTAGCCAATCTCTATGCCTCACTTTGTAAACATATACAGAACTTAACAAGATATCCCTCTGGGCATCTATAGGTATACTGAAGTTCTTTGCTCTGTACTTTGTTGAACTTATGAATATTGCTATATTTTGTTTTATAGTCCCAGTTATCTATCTGTATGACTTTACTGCATCTAGATAGGTCATACTATACCATAATTCTTACTGTTATTTATTGTTGCTGAGGTCTGCTACCAAACTACAGGTTATTCTCGTTGGTTATCCTATATGTATAAATCTAAGTCCTTTAATGCTTCTTCATTACTTTTCATCTTAAGAATGATGGTCTAATCTCATCTCATACTGTTGAAATTTTATCCATCTATTGTTGGTTCACCTTAATGTTGATGTATAATCTACCATTTGATAACCTGACCTCTTATGTAACATTGTCGCTAGGGCTCACATCTCATCAGGGAACATCTGAAATGATTAGACTGATCCACCTGGGGCGATACTATACTTCTATAACCCTATTTCATAGCATCCCAATGTGATTCACCTTACGCGGGTATTTTAATCCTGTACAATTCATGAAATCCCTTTTTTTCTTCAAATCACTACTCAATCAAAGGCCCAAACATTATCCTTTATTTACCATAATTACACCCTCATTCTACTACCAGGACAACATTCCATCTCTTCTAAATATTACTAGTCTTAGACTCTTTTGAGTTCATTCAGGCTATACTGAGGTATCTATAACTTAGAGAACTCTCTTGTTTTCACGGGCTTAATCTCGAGGACTTATCTATTTTCATCACCTTTTCACTTGCCTTTTCTTATCCTTACTCATGTTTTCCTGAAAACCTTGTCGCTCTACCATACTTTAGCTTGCAACCTATACATATCAATTTATACTACTCGCAACTTTCCTTCAACTGGCTTGTACCATAGATTTCCTTGTGTTATTCTGGAACATCAAGCAAGACATCATATCATTTCTAACTTTTCTTTTACTCTCTTAACTAGACCTCTATATACCTAGAAACCATAGGCTGGAAGATATGCCACTGACGACACCGCTATTATTCCTGGATACTGAATCCTTGCGCTTTTAGCCTTCTCTCCGAAGTATGGACTATTCACAACCTTCTGCATTTGAGTATCTCGTACATTGTTCACCTTTATCTTACTTACCTTACAATCCTGTATCATATCTTCTATCTCTTTCATGACCTCCCTTCTACATTGGTATAATTCACATCCACAATTTGAAGCTCTATTATAATACTTGCACCTCTGGTGCATATACAATCTGGGGGGAGCTTCATACTGACTTCTTATAAGGCTGGTACTTTTCTAACTGGCTTCATCATAGAGTTGTTATAAAATATGGTTGTTGTACTATCTCCCTTGTACCTCTGATATTAAGGGTGATCCTGCAATGTTCTCAATCACGATTTCTATAATTTTTTGGGTTCAATAATCAGACTCTTGATTTACTCGTTTGATGTAACTCTTTGTTTCCTCTTTCTTCTGATTAGCTTTTATGTAGTCTTAAGCTATCTTCCGATCTGTGGCTCCTGGTATTAGTTATTACTTTAGCCTTTCATGGGCACTATGGAATATCCACAATACAATCTTTTAACAATTCAATCCTTTGTCTATGACCTAGACTCAATTCTTTCCTTTAACTTATACCGGAGTCTTCTACGGTTGTTTGATTTTCAACATATATGTTGCTTGGATAATACTCTGAAATCTTAAGTTCGTTCATAATGTAACGAATAATTCCTTTCGTTCCTTCTCAGCTTTCTTTAAATGTAAGCTATTACTTTCCTGATCTTTCTGCCCCTTGTTGCGTGCATACTTAGCTTATCTTAGTTCCCACGCCATGCTGGATTTTTTGTGCAACTCATATGATCTCGAATCCTACTTTTGATTTTACTTCCCGTTCATTAGCCACGGTAGGTGCCACTTTCTTATAGAGTGCATACAATGTTGTAGTGAGACTATTTTACATGTCCATTTCTTCTTCAAGTTACTATGCTTAGGTTGAAGCCTTCTGCCTTATTCCCTCAGCTAGTCTTTCATTCTAATACTTAGGGAGGACCTTCTGACTCTTGTAAAGCTGCGAGCTTATTACATTGTATACTCGATGAACTTTTTGATATTCTTCCTCGCCTATATTTATCCGTAGTTACTTACCTCTATGCCCTTGTACTTGTAGGGTTTCTTCTGAACTGATATTTTGACTGTCTTCCCAGTGGCACTCTCTTTTATTCCCGTAATACTCATACGGTATCTTTAACTACCCCAACTCCTATCTGAATATTTATCAAAGGTCACGATGTCATATCTGTGAGACTAGATTCATTATGTTTATCTTGCACGATCTGGTTATTTGTCTATATCCTCTTGTCTAGTCATAACTAGGCTCTTCCTGAATCAACTACTAACTACTCGTTGGCCCATTCTTGTATCAATTGTCTGCATAATCTTTCTTGGGTTATTTCCTTTGTCTTAACTTACATCTTACATTGGCTCCTTATTTATCAATAACATCTCAGGCATGAACCTTTACTTCCTTTCCTTGATGTCGTATTTACACTATGTTCTGGAATCGTAGTATATCTATAGGATTTGGATAAGTGCAATCTCATTCCTTTCTCATTTTTATCGCATTCTTCCTTTACCATTCCATAATTATTAGAACCACTTAATTCTGACTTAATGTCACATAACTCAATATTCCCCCTTAGGGGAGAACTAAGATTTAGTGCTACGATGATCTACGTATAGATGTTTTACCTCTTCATCTTTGGCATCTTTTCACATCATTGATGACCCTTACTTGACTTGCAGTAATCTTTCTGTACCAAGGATAAAGAAATTTCCTTACTCGCGTGGGTGACACTTAGTGTAACTAGCACATACAGTCGCTTAAACGTAAGTTTGCTCACATTGCTTGCTTTAGGGAAGCGTCTTTCTGAATGATCATTCTCTGAATTTCTCAGGAATCTTCTTCTATTATCCATTCTATTATCGCCGGAATGCAATTTGAAATTCTCATGATGCTGACCATGATCAAATCACTCAGTCCCTAATTCATGTTTAGTTTATCTTGTTCACCAATCCATACTGATTTCTATTACTCTGGGGTCTAACTTTTCCTTCTGATAATCACATTAGAGTCACGAACTTATTTCTCAAATGAGGATATAACTTTATGGCCCATACTCTTTTGTTATCTCAAGGCCTGTCACCTCTCGTCTTTTCCTTCACTTGTCCATAGACTCTGTAATACTGTCATTTTTTTTATTTACCATTGTCATCCATGTATAACATCTTACTCATAATGCTTCATTAACTCTCTTCTTATTTCCCTGCTAACATCTATGTCTACCACTTTATTCTGAAAACTCCAACAAGACATTCATTTGCGTTTAGCTCCCCTTGCTCCATCCCCTGGCTCTTTGGGTTGCCTAACATTCTCGATCTACTAGGTACGGGAGCCATACTAAGGTAATATTTATCCCTTCCAGGATTTCAGTGCCTGTCTTTATAAAAAAATTGAACATTCTAGCATTCATATCTAGTTGTACTATTCTAGAGTGCACCATATGGGTGTCTCGCAAGGATATTTACTAGCACATTTGCAATATCCTTTGGAAATGTCAACTAACGCAAACACACCATCCACCATTTTGGGTTACTATAACCCCAGCCGGATCTTGATATCTTGTCCTTCTCTTAAACCATATTTGTTAGCTCTCATAGGGCATAACTGAGTTCGGTGTGGCCAATTGTACATACCTCTGTCACTGTTGAAGATAACTCAAAATGCTTATATATCTCTTCCTGAATTGTAGATAATGATCATCTTCACCAACTGGGTACCTCGTACCTTTCTTCATCTTGCTTCTTTTACTTGTTGAATCTTGTACCTTCTAATTCTCTCGTTGCTTTTTACCATATGGGTGGATAGATATTCTTGCCTTAAGACTCCTTATCAAGAAGCTTACACATCTTAGTACACACATGGTCTGCTGAAGACCTCACATTTACTCATCATAAGCATAATGCAAAATCGAGTCCCTCCGACTTAACTCTTCCACAACCATATGCAATATCTTACCAACTATCTTTTAGATATAGGTATCATCTTATTACGAATAAAATAGAAGTTAGGAATTTGAATTCCTACGACTGAGCTCTACCACATGATCTAGAGTAAGCAGAATGAGTGACAATCCTAAATGCCCTACAGCCTCATGCTTATAAGTGTGGTGCACAACACACCCATAAACAAGACTCTACTAGACACGGGTTGTAAAGTCCCTAGGACAGAACTGCTCTGATACCACTTTTGTCACGACCCAAATCGAAGGGCCGCGATAGAAACCTGGTGCCTTACTCAACTTAGTACCAACGTAACATATCTTTCTTATCATACTATCATTGGTAAATGGGCTAAAAAGGGTCGTCATGGGCTAACTAGAATAAACATAAGGGAGTACTCAATATAGGACGACCCAACCTGATATAAAAATTTATACATGTGACATACGAGCCTATAAGGTCGATATGATCATTTGTAAACTCAAAATATAGGCCGATAAGGCCATACAAGTATCAATATACATGTCATATTCTCAGAGTACATAAATATCATAAAGGTCGGGAAAGAGCCCCACCATACCAATCAATACATGTCCTAGTCATACTGACCAATAAGCAACTCTGAAACAAATGGAGCGCACCAACACCTTCCGCTGAGCTAATAGCCTACTTGGAGGACTCTTGACCTGTCTATCGAGACCTGCGGGCAAAAAACGCAGTGTCCCCAGGCAAAAGGGACGTCAGTACAAATAATGTACCGAGTATGTAAGGAATGAAAATCAGTAAATAATATACATGAGAGAAAACTGGAGTAAAAGACTCAACATGTATGTCTGAATAGCTCTGTGAATCATTTAATACTTATAATGTCATGCATATGCGTATAAATGTCATATAATGCATAGGTATATGCGTTCATAAATCATCAAGCCTCCGAGGGCATCCCATCATATCACCTCGGCCACTGTGGGCAAAATCATCAACGTATACCAGCTGATCAGGTGGTTGTACGTATATAATTACATAACCTTTCCCCATACCCTATATACATATATATACATACATATACGCATATATAATGCCATATGGTCATGGGTCAATGTACATGTATACATGAATGAAATGCATAAGAAGTAAGTTAATAAGATTTCTCAGAATGTCATAAGATCAATATGCCTTTGATTATTATCATGAAATAAACTTTATCAACTTACGTATTTTCTGAGACCCATGAATAGATGATAGAACAATAGGACACATGGGGAATCAAGAACATATGCATCTCTAGTATTTCTATTAATAGAGTCATTTATGAAAATTGTACATTTGCTCGTTTCTTTTGTATTGTATGGATCATGCCAAAAGGAAAGAAGGGATAGCCTTAACATACCTGAGCCGATTATATTGACAATTCCTCTAACATACGTCAATTGCAACAAAATATGTAATGGCAGATCGAAGTAGGGGAGAATCCGTATGATATTCTTGAGAACGATTGCACCGTACTCCCTTAGAATCGCAAAATCCTGTTGCTATTACGCTAAGAAGTTTCGTATGAATCTCTTGCTGAAGCTATTTACGTTGCCATGAAGATAGATATATCTTTTTTTGTGAATTTGATCATATTCTTATATGATTTTTGGTTGAATTTGAGAAGCCTTACCTTAGTGGGTGTGGGCCCTACTTACTGATGACTTAGCCAAGAGCTCCTCCAAAACGTGTCACCTTGTTTTTGTGAGTTAAGACTCATTATCAAGGCCTCTTTGAGCTGCCACATGGGGGGTTAAACTTATCCAAAAATTCACCCCTTTCCTTAATCAACTTATTAGTCCCCCACTAATTTAGTAATTAACCAATTGCCCACATAATTAAGAATTATCTCAAATTACTTAAAATATTACTTACTTTTAACACACTTTATACATCTTACTATCATGGTCATATGGTACCTTGTATGACACTAGTCCATAAACACCGGGTATTATAGCTCGGACCGTATTTTATTCCAAATTGACAAACTTCGACGAAACTCCTTTCTTCAATTCGCTTACCCTCTCACCTTCACGAATTTACTTATCACTTTTTTAAATAGCATAATACTTATAACCTCAAAATAATCTCATTCCCGAGCTTACGTCGATTAACTTACGACGAAACCTTAAGGTACGAAAATGCGGGATGTAACATCTCATTTCCGAGCTTACATCAATTTCTTATGGTGTACTCTCACGTACAAAAACATAGGGTGTAACATAAAGACATCCTCTTAGCATTTCTTTTACGGTCTGCACAATTTTATGTGGGGCCGCAGATTTTCTTTGCGGTCGCATATTTCCCATGCGGCCGCACATCGACCTCTTCTCTGACAGGCTCAAATTAGAGAGTTGGTATTTTCAATCTCTCATTTGTGCGGTCTGCAAGCTCATTGTGCCGCCACAATGTTCTTCTGCTACCGTACCCAAAAATGTGTGTTCCGCACAAATCAACTATGGTCCGCAATTCTTGCAACACTTAGCTAGATTTTTGTCCACAATTCCTATAAGTCACACTCAGGCTGTAGCACACTTCAAATCAAGTTAGAATTAAAACACCTAACTACAAAAGAAAAAAGGAAAAGAAACATGGGTTGCCTCCCAAGAAGCGCCTGATATAACGTAGCATCACGACGCATAATACCATCAAGTGAAATGAATGACCGCCACGACATGGCTATCTCCAGCTTTTCCCAAATAGTCCTTCACCCGGTGACCATTGACTCAGAATACTTTATTATTTTTGTTCTTCAAGTCTAATGCATCAAAAGATATCACACCCATGATTTCAAAAGGACTACTCAATTTAGATTTTAGCTTCTAAAAAACATCCTCAACCTTGAGTTAAACAACAGTACAAGATCGCCCATCTTGAACTCTTTGTTCCAAATGTATTTGTCATGAAGATATTTCATCTTCTCTTTGTATAAGGACAAACTTGCATAAGCATAGTACCGGAACTCATCTAATTCATTCGTATGTGCAACCCTCAAGTAAGCCGCTACATCCCAATCAAGATTCCACTTCTTTAGAGCCACATGGCCTTGTGCTCAAGTTCCACTGGAAGGTGACAAGTTTCCTGAACATCAACCGGTATGGTGACATTCCGATAGGCGTTTTGTACGCCGTTCGGTAAGCCCATAATGCACCATCAAGCTTATTGGACCAATCCATCTGATTAGCATTCACTGTTTTGGACAAAATACTCTTTATCTCCCGGTTAGAAATTTTCACTTGACTGCTAGCTTGTGGATGATAGGGAGTCGTGACTTTATGAGTAACACCATACTTGCTAAGTAAAGTGTCGAAAGCCTTGTTCCAAAGATGTGACCCCTCATCGCTTATAATAGCCCGCAGAGTACCAAACCTTGTGAAAATATTCTTCTTCAAGAACGCCACCACATTTCTTGCCTCATTGTTGGGTAGAGCAACGACCTCTACCCATTTGAACACATAATCCACCGCGACCAAGATATAGGTATTTCCACAAGAACTCACAAAAGGACCCATGAAGTCAATACCCCACACATCAAAAATATCAATCTCTAAAATGGTAGTGAGAGGTATTTTATTTTTTTTGAGATTCCACCGGCCTGTTGACATTCATCACATCTTTTCACTAACTCACTTGCATCCTTGTAAAGAATGGGCCAATAGAAACCACAACTAAGCACTTTGGTTGCCGTTCTCGATCCACCATGATGATCACCATATGGCAAAGGCAAGCCCCAAATATTTCACCTTGCTATTCTTCCGATACACACCTTCTAATCACCCCATCCGTTCAAATTCGGAAGAGGTATGGTTGTTTTGGGACATAACACAACCAACTGCTTATTTCTTCTGATGTGATAAAATTTCCAGCAATCCACCGCCCAGTTGAAATCTGATACTATGATGTTGTAATGAACAGTAATAAATCGGTGACAAAGGTGATGGCTTTCAAATCAATTGAATGTGTAATTTAGACTCATCCTACCTATTGCATCTCTTATATATATATATATATATATATATATATATATATATATATATATATATATATATATATATATATATGAATCCATTAATCTCTACTTCTTCTCTGGCAGTCAATTATGAGTTCCCAACAAAATATCACAAACAGACCCATTTGATTTATTCAGAGTGCGTTTGATGTTTGAAAATTTAGTGTTACTTTCATTACATTATAATTTTTAAGTTTAGGAGTTTAAAGTAAATTGTGTAGTTTTATCCGTTAATAGATTTTTTGAGGAACTGAGAAATTCATGAGAATGTTTCATTATCTCCACTGATCTGAAACTCCATAGGGGATTAATGAGGAACTCAGAACAGTTAAGAAAGACATCTGATTTAAGTCAATTAGCACTCAAAAAAATCCTAGCGAGAATTACAAAGAAACATAAATTTCATCTACAGAGAGATTTCAGCTTTATTACAAATAGAGAATCTTTTCATCTGATCATTCTTATCCCACACCTATCTGGAACAAAGAAGTGAATCAGTTTATTAATAGGAGCGTATTAACGTTGGAGTGCTCCCACAGACTTCGAAGAATTTTGACGCAGTGTAGGTCATTATGGACAGGTTGATTAAGTTGGTACATTTCATTCCAGTGGTAGTTACCTATTTTTCAGAGCGGTTTGTTGAGATTTATATCCATGAGATTGTTCATCTTCACGGTGTGCCGGTGTCCATTATTTTTTGTCGGGGTACGCAGTTCACGTCTCACTTCTGGAGGGCCGTATAATGTGAGTTAGGCACATAGGTTGAGTTGAGTACATTATTTCACCCCATACGGACGGACATTCTGAGCGCCCCATTCATATATTGGAGGATATGCTTCGCGCATGTGTTATGGATTTTGGGGGTCCTTGGGATCAGTTATTGCCGCTTGTGGAGTTTGCCTACAACAACATCTACCAATCAGGTATTCATATGGCTCCTTATGAGGCATTGTATGAGAGACAGTGTTGTCGTTCATCAATTGTTTAGTTGAGCCGGAAGAGGCTCGGTTATTGGGTACTGATTTGGTTCAGGATGCCTTGAAAAAGGTCAAGACGATTCAGGACCGACTTCGTACAGCGCAGTCTAGGCAGAAGAATTATGCCGATCGGAGAGCTCGTGATGTTGTATTCATGGTTGGAGAGAGGGTTTTGCTACAGGTTTCACCCATGAAGGGTGTGATGAGATTTGGGAAGAAGGGTAAGTTGAGACTTAGGAATATCGGACCCTTTGAGATTCTTGAGAGAGTTGATGAGGTGGCTTACAAGCTTGTATTGCCACCTAGCTTATCAGCAATTCACCGAGTATTCCATGTTTCCATGCTCCAGAAGTATCGTGGTGATCCGTCTCATGTATTAGATTTCAGCTCAGCCCAATTGGACAAGGATTTGACTTACGAGGAGGAGTCGGTGGCCATTCTAGCACGGCAGGTCAGGAAATTAAGGTCTAAGAGTTATCCTTCTGTTAGAGTGCAGTGGAGAGGTCAGCCGATCAAGGCAACTACGTGGGAGTCCGAGTACGATATGCGGAGTAGATATCCACACATTTTCATCGGTCCAGGTACCTTTCTATGTCTGTTCGAGGATGATCGTTTGTTTTAAAGGGGGAGAATGTGATAACCCGATAGGTCATTTTGAGTCTAAAGCTTTATTTCTGTGTTCCGAGACCTTGATTAGCTCCGTTTAGCATTTCTTAATTTGCGTGCACAATCTGTGTCTTATTCCGGAAAATTTTTATCTGAAAAACTGAAGAAATATGAATTTTAGCCTTAAAATAATTTGAATTGATTACGGTCAATATTTTGTGTAAATGGATCTGTGTCGGTATTTTAATTATCTCGGTGGGCTCATATCGTGATTTTGGACTTGAGCGTATGCCCGAAATTAAATTCGGAAGTCCCTAACTTGCTTAGACATGATTTGTTGAAAACTAGTAATTTGAAGATTTAAGGAATCCCGAAATTTGACCGTAGGTTGATTTTATTGCTACCGTTTTCATATTTTTGTTTCGGAACTTGGTATATGTTCAATTTACTATTTAAGACTTTTCTACAAGATTTGGTACAAAACGGAGTTGATTTGATAGGATTCGGACGCTCGGTTGTAATTTTTGAAAGTTCTTAAGTTTATTTGAAAATTTCATGCATTTTGACGCCCGATTCATAGTGCTAGGTGTTATTTTGGTATTTTGATCGCGCGAGCAAGTTTGTATGATATTATTACACTTTTGTGCATATTTAATTTGGATACCGAAGGGCTCGGGTGAGTTTCGGATAGGCTGCGGGCCATTTTTGGACTTAGAGGTAGCAGCTTCAGCTGAGTTTCTGGTGTCTGGTGAAACGTGCTTCGCGATCGTGAAGGGGACTCTAGCTAGGGAGAAAATTACTCATCGCGAACGCGAGGAGCTGATCGTGAATACGAAGTAGTTGGGGGTTTACCCTTCGCGAGCGCGACACTCCTTTTTCCGAACGGGTAGTGTTAGGGAGGGACCTGGGGGAGTTGGTCTGTTGCTCTACGCGAATGCGAACGCGAAGGCCGGGGGCAGGCCATCACGAACGCGAAGGCCACTCAGGCCGCTATTCCTCGCAAACGTGTTAGGCCCTTCATGAACGTGAAGAAGGCATGACGCCCAATAATTAAAAGGTCCCAAAGTCAAGAATTGAGTCATTTTTCATCATTTTCAAGTTTGAGCCTTGCCTTGAGGCAATTTTGAAAAGGTTTGACCAAGCGAGCCCGGCATTGGCTTTTGTTCACTTTTTTTAAAAAACATTAAAGATTGAATCTTTTTCACTTGTGGGTAGTTTCTAAAGCTTATTTTGAATTATTTGAACTATATTTGGTTAGAATTGATTGGTTTGGAAGTTAATTCTAGAGGAAAAGTCGCGGTTGAGCATTGATTTAGTTGCGAAGTGAGGTAAGTGCCGTGGTTAACCTTGACTTGAGGGATTATGACTTATTGGTCAATTTGCTACATGTTTTATATGTAAGGGACAACGTATATGTGAGGTGACGAGTACGTATGTGTTGTCATTGGGTTAAAGCATGTGGGTGAACTTGTTTCTTTGTATTTTATTATTTTAATAATTATGATATTCATGCTTAGGTTAGATTATTACTTCTTTGATTATTTGATTCGTAATTATTGCTTATTTCAAAGTAGTTGAGTATTTTTGGGATTGAAGTTTAATATCATGGCACCATATTTGAAGTTAAATTATTCTCCGTATTGTTTATTATTCGAATTTATATTATTATTATTACATGATGAGGAAGAGAGTAAAAGCATGAAGGGTGATGTCGTGTCATTTTATTTATATTATCATCATTATGTGGTGAGGAAGAGAGTAAAAGCACGAAGGGTGATGCCGTGTCATTTCATTCATATCATTATTATTACATAGCGAGGATGAGAGTAAAATCACGAAGGGTGATGCCGTGCCATTTTATTCATATTATTGCATGGTTAGGACAAGAGTAAAAGCACGAAGGGTGATGTCGTGCCATTTTCATATCATTGATTTGACTGATTTTTTCGATTTTGGTGATTTACTTGGTTATTTCATGATTTCATATATGTCGTATTTGTTATATATTCCCTTTTTAGCATGTCCCCTCCCAGTTAGTACGTTATCATTCTTTGTTAATATTGTTGCTTTATATATACTTGTACAAGTTTATTTACGTAGGCATCTCGTCATATCCTCGTCACTACTTCATCGAGGTTAAGCTCAACATATACAGAGTATATTAGGTCGGTTATACGTATACTACACTTCTGCAATTCTTTTGCATATACTGGTATTGGTCCTAGCGGTGTGTGACGTGCGTTATCTCGGATCATTGCATACGGAGACCTGAGGTAGATATGCCGGTGTCCGCAGACCTTGAAGTCCCCTTCCATTTCCCACTTTACTGTCCATTTCTTTCGAAACAGTTATATTTATTTCAAACTTTGCTTGTCGACTTCTAGTTGTTCGTGTACTCGTGACTCCGATTTCTGGGAGTAAATATTATCACGTGGTTTATATCAATACAGTGTCACAATTGTTTTTTTTCATTTCTCGTTGAATATCATTTTTGTGTTTTTAACTTTTAAAATTGGTTAATTAATTATTACACGCCGGCTTGTCTAGCAAGTGTATGTTAGGCGCCATCATGACCCCGAGGTTAGAATTCCGGGTCGTGACAGACCCGATCTCATAAGAGTGATGGTATAATACCCTATCGTGGCATACAACCCGATCCTTTGAATAGCGTACACTGCCGAGGTCGTACGACCCGATTCATAGATGTATATCATAATACTGCCAAGGAAAAAGGTCCGATACTGCCGATACGAACAGTCGGATCCCATAAGAATATATTGCAAGATAGTTTTGAGGCAAACAACCACATCCCATAAGAGTACTGCTGAATCTGATCCCATAAGAATATAAAACTTTGATGGGTCACTGGCCCTCTCACGAATATACGTGTGAGTTATGAAATTCAAGAAAACTTGCGTACGAATACACACAACCTGGAACAAATACGTAAAAGGAAGTATAATTTCCATGACTAATCAAGTAGCTCGTCAAGTATCTAAAATAACAAGTCCGATTCAGTCGCTACAAGCCAAGCCCCACAGCGGAGCACTCCTAAGGCTTGGTGAGCTAGGTTTAGTGACTGAGGCGGACTTCTATTCTATACATGTCTCCTTCTATTATGAAAGTCTAGTCTTAGGCTAAAATGTAAATTAAGGCATTTAAACAGGTAAGAACAACTCAAATAATATAATTAATGCATGGCGTGAGTCTAAGTCTACCCGAACATAATCGGGAATTCTAACATATGCACGGACACTCATCACCTCATATGTGTGTAGCTCCCATAACACATAGCACATAACAAATATAACACATAAGATTTAAGTTCTCCCTCATAAGGTTAGACAAGAGGCTTACCTAGCTCGTAAATCTGTAACCGACTCCAATGCCTCTCTAACACCTCAAATCAATACCAAATGATCCGAAACTAATCAAAGAATGTGCAGCCCAATCAAAATATACTCAAAGACCCGTAATTTAATAATTAAAAATAATTCCCAACTCCACAAACTCAAATATATAATTTATTTCTAATTTCATGTTCAAAACTCAAAAATACTATTCCTAGCTTTTCTTCCAAAATCCCACAATTTTACAAATTTTCATATTCAATCCATATATAATCTATGTATTTAACTCACAATGAGTAGGAATCACTTACCTTGTGATAGATGATGAAAATGCCTCTCCAAATTGCCCCAAAAATCATCTCTAATGTGAGAAATGGGATAAAAATGAGCTAGGTCCCGATTTGCAATCTTATACACTATCCAGACGTTATCCATTGCGATTGCGAAGCAAAACACCCCTGCTGACCAAAATAGCCTATGCGATCGTGTCTGACCTTCCACGATCGGGAAACACGAATAACCCCTTCAATGCCAATGTGGGACATTTTTGCGTTTGCGAAGACCAACTCAACCAGCCCGGCTTCAACCCCTACTCGAACGTGGGCCTCCATACGTGAACGCGAAGCCCCGGCCAAGGAAACTGTAAATGCGGAGCTTCACCCGCGATCGCGAAGAACAGCAATCTGCATCTCCGGATCACCCTTCGCGATCGCGATCGCAACCCCCTGCATCCGCGATCGCGACCCTACATCCACGATCACGATGCATACTAAACACACCAGAAACCAATAGCTGCAAGTCAAAAGGAAATGGTCTGAAACCACCCTAAAATGCATCCTAGGCCTTCGGGACCCCGTTCAATTATACCAACCAGCCCCGATACCTTATCCAAACTTAGACAAAGGCTCGAAACGCCACGAATAATATCAAAACCACTAATCGTTAATCAAAATCCGTTTTTTAACTTTCAAACCTTCAAACTTCACTGAACGCGTCCGAATCATACGTAGACATTTCAAATCATGACCAAACTTCACACACAAGTTCCAATCCACTAAATGAACTTATCCAAGATCCTGGACTACCACCCAAAGTCTGATACCACCAAGTCCACTCCAAGTCAAACTTAGCTAAGTCCAAAACCTTAAAAATGCGAACTTCCGATGATAAGCGTTGAATCGCTCCCGGACCATCTGATACTTACCCTGGGTACACCTAAGTGCAAAATTATCTTACAAAATTATAGGAACCTTCAAATCTCGATTCCGATGTCGTTTACTCAAGAGTCAAACATTGGTCAATTCTTCCAACTTCAAGCTTCCGAATTGAGAATTATTCTTTCAAATCAACTCCGAACTTCTCGAAAATCAAAACCAACTATGTGTACAAGTCATAATGCATAAAGTGAAGCTACCCAATGTCTTAAACCACCGAACGAAGTGCTAAAGCTCAAAACAACCGATCGAGTTGTTACAAATTGATAATTGAATAGTGGTAGTTATATTGAAAGTTTTATACGTTTATTATTATATTATTATAACTATAATGTTGATCTTACAGTTTTATTATTACTTGGTGTAACTATAATAAATTGTACATAAAATGTATTGTGGTTAATTTTGTGCAACTACAGGATGTTTTAAATGATGATTTCTTGACTGCGTAGTGATTTATACTAATATGATATGGGCTCTTGCATATCTGCATAGTCTCGAATTCAATCATGAGCATACAAACACAGAATAAACAAGTTGCAAACTAGACCATGTTAAATTGTATTGTAATTCAACTATATTGCTGTGTTTCAAGTTGTTGGCCCGCACGGGCCACGACACATCTGGTTTTAGGGTTAGAGTGTTCGCTCAGTAGGTTTGAGGTTCATCGAGTATCGATCACAGCGCTTTTGAATCCTGACATAATGCTCCATCATATAACAACCATCTCATTTCTTTATTTAGTATAATTATTTATTTCATTTTCATGTTATACAGATAAAGAATCCATTAAAAGTTTGAAATTGACAGTTTTTGCACTACTTTCTAATTTCCATTATTATGCCAGAGGATAAAAGATCACAAGAATTTATGAGCTTTATTTGACGATTACATCTCCCAGTTAATTCTAGGTTTGACCTTCAAATCCCCTATCCAGGCTGAGTGAGCGATCTGGGATAATATTCAATACACCTTGTTGCTCTGCAAATTAAAGATGTACTTGCTTCAGTTAGTGCATAAAAACTGAAATTTTAGCATTTTCAATGTCAAAACATTAGCTATCAATTAAGATTTTCAAAGTAATTAAGCACACTACTTGTGCAGTGATTACAGTATATGTGAATATATTGAACGATTCATTAATTTGGTGAAAGTATCTTTTATATACTTTCACAAATGTTTAGAGACAAATTAAGAATATAAATTTCAAAATCTCCCCCCCCCCCCCACCCACCCCAAAAAAAAACCCCGCTGGGATTCCAAAGTAGACTTTTGGAAAAATATAAAATACTAGTACTTATATTAAACTGAAAATCATTACGTATAATGGACAACGTATAAACAATAAAATGACTTACCTCTAGTTGTGTGTATTTCTTATTAAACTAGCTATTAGATAACATATTAGAACAGTAGATAAAATTTCTCTTAAATTATTATAAAAAAATTAAACCATCTATAGGTGTATGTTTCCTCTTTCTTAAAAATTTAATCAATTAATGACACAAAATATTAAAATTCAAACTTACCTTCCAAACGAGAAGCCTGTTCAGGAGTCAATGAAGCTGCAAATCCTTTTAATTCGTTATTATAAGTATATATAATAGCCTGTTTCGCTGCCTCCTCACTAAAAGTTAAAAAAAAAAATACAAATATGAGACATTATATACCCTTAATTTATAAGCATTTGAATATTAAACATGACATTAAAATAAGGAAAATAGGGATATGAACCTTCCCAATACTGTGGCTAAGATCTTTTCATAATCAGAATTCTCAGTAAAAACAATGTAAATCTTCTTGTCTTCCTCTGGAAAAGAAGCTGTTCTTGCTATAATAAAGGAAAAATGAGAAATCAATATTAGAAATGTGAAAGTTGTTGATGACAAATATTTTCCTTGAGCCATTGTGATTTAATTTTGTGGAAATTAGAAATTTAAGATTTTGGTTTATTAAGCGATGAAGATGGTGATAAAAGGAATAGAGCTTGGTGTATAATTTATATTTTCGAAAGAAGTTTTAGATGCTAAGCACCTAGAGCATTAATTGAATAGGAGTAACTTACTGAAGTTTCATTTTTGACTTTAATTTGTCGGTTTACTGTAATTACAAAGGAAAGAAGTTTTAATTGATTTACTTAAGTGTATTGATGTCTCATTTTGACTTATTTAATTCTAGAGTTGAAAATTTAAAGACGCCGAGTACAGTTGAAGATGATCTCTTATGTGCCATGCCTACGTACAATATGAATATTTAAAATAAAAAAAATAAAAAAAGCCTAGAAAGATTGAATCTTTTTTATTTACGGATCTTTTATGTTCCTTTTTTCTTTTACTGATATGTTATTAAAAGGATTATATAATTAAAATATCATTTAGAGAGCACTAGTACATTCTTAATATCACTAGCTATATGACGAATTAAAAGCCCCAATCCTTCCTGATTGTTGTGATCAAATTTGACATTATAAACTTTCGTGTATATACATCTTGCAATGAGCTAGCTTCATGTTTTTTTCTTTATAGAATATAGGGAATAATCAAATAATTTCATAACTTAGCAGTTGGTTGACAAATTTGTAGTGTTTTAGGATCTTTGAGTACGCTAATCTTAGGTGTTTGTTTACCCGTAAAATAGTACAGTTGAATTTATACGTAGTTTCTAGACAAATGAATAATTTGATCCTGAAATAATAGATGAGTTATATAAATACGCAATACTTAGCCTTGGAATGAAGACAAAATAGCAGAAATAATAGTTCTGGGAGAAGGGCTTCCAGGCGCAACAAGAATGAAATCAAGAAGCAAGAAGATAAAATTATATTAAGCTTTTGAACAGAGTGTAACGTGTGTTTTCCAGGAAATTCATGTTCTAGCTCACTATTTATAGCTGCACCTAGGGAACAAAGTTCTAAGATTAAGCTCCTTTTTAATGACAATTATGAGGGCCATTAAAGGATATGTAACGGTGGACGATGAATGTCATATTATCTATAACGGATCATACACTTAATGATGTAGAATAGTCTTCACTGAATGATAATGGATGACGGCATTAATTTTGTCGTTATGAGTACCATTCTCTCCGGTGACAAGCGAGATCATTATCTTCGGGTTTAGCTATATTCTGCCTTCAGTCCCACGTGTCGCTTTCTCATGCGACCATTAAATATGAACATATTTTATCCCATACAGATAGTCTCCCTGCTTTCCGGTAGCATGACTTTCTGTCACCGTGAAGTTGGTAGAAGTACCTTTTGGCGAAATATTCTTTGATCCCCTCTGAAGAGTTTCTGACGGTTGATTAGATACACGTCTCTCAGCATTTAATGCCCCGAACACATCAAGGTAATTATGGCCACAAGTTTAGCCGTCTAAACCTTTACTTTTACACATCAACCTCCTTCAATCTCACTTTATCATACTCTGAATTTTCTAAGACTTTATTTTACTCAACTCATACTTCAGCTTTAACCTTTCTTTAATTTCCTTCTTTGAGAGAAAAGTCACACTCTTGATAAAAAATGGCCTCTTCTTCAAGAAAACCTAATTCTTCAAAGATAAAGGCAAAGTTGATGATGTTTCTCCCCCTACGGTGAGTACCATCGTCCCAAAGAACCTTATTACTACCAAAGACTTTAAAGAGAATTTTCCTTCTACTAACCCTCGTACATGGGCCGTTGGCAGATACCCTTCTTCTATCCGTCCTTCCAGTATTCCCGCTGTGAAGGAAGATTGTCGTTGCAAGGATTTAGACACTATCGCTCCTGATCTGGCGGAGCGAGTAACATTATCCAAGAAAGATTTTACGTATTTCTACGTATCCCTTCACTTTAGGGGTGTTTTGTTTGAGTGGAGAGCTTGACTCCGTCATTATGGAACTTTGCCTTTGTGTTTGGCACAGGTAAGTCCTTCTGTGTGGAGGTCAATTTCTTGTCTTCGACGCTTGTGCCAAAAAATGGGGGAGGAGTTATCCTTAGCTCACGTGATGAACCTCTATTTCCAAAGATACTCCGCGGGGGAATGGTAAATTTCAGTAAATGTGGCCACCATGCTTTACTATCTAGCATGAACAATGACAATGACCGTGGGTGGGTGGATGGAATAGTTCATTGCAGTTTCCACCAATGATATCATTCTGTCAACAGTTTCATCCTTTCCTTAGTCATGGAACCGCACTCGTAAGTTCCTTATTTAATCATTTTTTCATTAGAGATCATCTCATATCATTATTGACCCTCCTTCTTTCGCTTGTTTCAGCAACTCGATAGGTACCACCTAGGGTTGAAGGCTCGGACCAATGGGTCCAGAAATTCTTGGACGTCACTACGCCCGAAATCTGTACGTGAAATAATTGGCCCTTAAATACTGGTGAAAGGCTAAAATCATGATAACTTAGAATCGTTTCGTCTTTTCTTTTTATGTGAGGAAATTGATTAATCCTTTCTCTCTTTGCTGAATTCATGTCTAGCCCAAGGCTCGATTGTCGTCCTCGAGGAGGACGTTTTGGCTGATCTTGCTGATATGGCGAGGCTGTTGCGGAAGGCTTTTACACAGACAGGCGTCTCCAGGCCTAATTTTGGTGCGAGTGTCTTTTCTCGAAGTCCCCGGCTGGAGAACAAGCAACCAAAAAGAAGGCATTCCTCCACAGCTATGGAAAAGATAAAGAGGCCAAAGAATGTTTCCCCCAAGTCGTCTCTGGAAGTTATGGTAACGAGCCCCCCGCACGGGCCGGCCATAGATACCGTGATGATTGGCTTTGATGAAGAAGTCGGCGAGGAGGGGCTTCTCTACACAGAAGACGACAACCTTCCTCGGCTCAACATATTTCTCAATCTGTTGAGTTAGTTACACCAACAGAGGATGAATCCTCGGCGATCTGGGAGAGTTTAAGATGGTGAAAAATGCCAACTCCCATTTCTAGATCCCAATCACTGGTCCCAGTGTTGTGATGCTGAGTACCGAGTCCCTGCCGTCTTCGGTTTACGATCAACCAACAACCAGTAGTGCATTTGCCGCAACTAATTTTTACCCTTTAATGCCATCAGCTTCATCTCCTTCTTCACCAACTCTTCCACCAGCAACTGCTACATCATCTTCACCAACCACATCTATCCGAGAAGAGGATGTTTCTCTCCCCCAGTCCCTAGTTCATGGTAATTAAAGGCAAAATTAAGCGGTCCCCTCATAAGATCCACAAAGGAGGAGGAGTGTTACTCTCTTGGTCTCTAATCGGTGCAATATGTTGTCTCGGTCGGTGGAACTTTCTAACTATCGGAAGCCTTTGGCTTCAAACAAAGATCAGGAAAAGATATAGGCTCCCTCGGGAGAGTGCTTTTTAAACAATGTTATGCACAATGTCGCAGCGGTATACTTTTCATTTCCTTTGTCATTTCTTCTGTCCTTGATGTAGTAGTATTTTGAGTTTGCCTTTCTTGTTTCGCAGGCCAATTTCCTTTCTTTCGAGGGCCTCCAAAGGATAATTCGGGAAAAAGAGGAACTTACCTCCGAGCGGGATCAAATTTTAGTCGAGTGGGACCAAACTGTTGTTCGCCTCTCAGAACCGGAAGTCAAAGTTGATGAGGTTGCTATGTTGGAGGCTCATTTGCAGCATAACGAGCAAGAAGTAGATACCCTTAGCCAAGAGATCGCCCTGTTGAGGGTTCAATTTGAAGAGGCTAGGGCCAAATGGGCTGAAGTCCATAGTGTCGTTCTTGCTTCATCCGATCGCGAGGGTGCCTCCGCTGAAAGATTAAATAATTTGGAGGCAGCCTTGAACTCCAAAACTGAAAATTTGTTGCTGCCAGTGTGAAATATGCCCAATTGGAGGAAAAGTATAAGAAGACCATTGAGCATAACAGACTTTTCAGCTCTACTTTTCGTGATCTTGATGTTAGCCTCAGGTCCATTAGATTCGCATGGGAAAATTTTTTGGTTGAGGTTGACCAACTTAAAGAAGAACGCAAGCGCCTAGCGGCTTCCCTCATTTTTAAAAAAACATATGTTATGTGCAGCATGAGGAGAAAAATCTGTAAAGAGATAAAAGCGGGTTTCATCAACTTTGATGCTGAAATTGCTAAAGCCCGTGAGCTGGAGTCAGCTACTAAAAGGGGTCTTTCGGCGAGGCCTGATGCTTCTCGTTCTTCTGGTTTTGGTTTTGAATCCTTGAGAACTAAAGAGGAACCGGATGGCGAAGATGTTGAAGCCCAAAATGATGAAGTTCAGGATATCGAGTCGGCGGTGGATCTACCCATTTCCCCTGGGGGCACGGGTGCTTCTCTTCCTCCCAGTTCCAGAGGTGCAGCAGCTTAGCTTTTCAGTACTTTTCCCAACTTTTGTACTTGGGTTTTCTTGGCACATTTATTGTAAATAAAAACACCTTTTGCTCAAATATTGCATGAAACTTTCTCCGTTCTTTGTTTGAATATTTATGCAAGTTTAATTTTTGCGTTCTTTCTTGCTTAAGTGTTTTGCGCAAATTTTATTGTTTGCGTCTAATTATGCAAGGCTTTGGGTGTATTTTTCCCCGAAAGCATTTGGATTTTGGGCACAAATTGTTCCCAAATCAACCCTGTAACGTGAGGGTTTTCATAAAAGAGGGTCCTCTTATGTTTATGGTGCTCTTGAAGAGGATGTCTCCTATTCATTACGGCACTAGCATTTGAAATACTTGTTTAACTTTCAAATGAAAAAATCAAATCATCATTCAGACAAGAAACAAGATAGAAACAAAAGGAATTTACTTTATTCCTTCCATTTTCAAAAAGTACATAAGCATTTGTTATACTAAAAAGAAATTGCCATTTCTTGTGGCTAACTTGTACAACTTGTTTCTACGGGGTTGTCCGTGTAGTCCCCGGTCCCGATGATAAAACTATGTTTCCGCTTTTCATATTTCGGTCGACGTGGCAGTCATTGTTGTCGTATCCTCATATCATCCCCCCCCCTCCCCAGTGTTCGAATGCGAAGAATGCGATTTTGAACACTAGAAGTTTTGCACCTTCGAGGATTCCATTAATGAATCGCTAGATAAACTTCAGTTTGGTAACAAACTTCACTTCCCCTTAGAAATGTACGTTATCGAGCCAAAGACTATCTAACAATCCCCTAGTGGCTTGAATTTGTGAGTGGTCGGGCAACCTTTGTTTGATAACAAACTTTACTTCCCGGTGGAAACTTTGTTACAAAGCAAAAGATTATCTAACTGCTCCGGATTGGTTCTTCACTTGTGTGCCTTGCTATTAAAAGGTCTTATTTCTGTTGTTGAAACCTTCGTCATAGTATGCATTCCGTTGCTGCTTCGTTAAAAACCTTGCCAAAAAATCCAATTGGGACAAAAATCGGACGAAGAGAAAAAGAGTGCAGTACATACTTTCAGTATAGGTGATGTTCATCATCAATAGTATCTCTTGAGATGCGCCACATTTCAGTTGCTTGGCAACTTTTCTCCACCTTGATTCTCCAACTCGTATGAACCTTTTTCGGTGACAGTTGAAACTCGGTAAGGGTCTTTCCATGTTTCACCTATCTTCCCTACATTGAGTTCACGGGTGTTTTGAGTTACTTTCCTTAGAACCAAGTCTCCCACTTTGAAATAACAGAGGTTAGCTCTTCGATTATAATATCTTTCTATTCTCTGCTTTTGAGTTGTCATCCTTATATGTGCCATGTCCCTACGCTCATCGAGGAGCTCCATATTGACCAACATTGCTTTTTCATTTGCTTGGAAGTATCTCAAGGTAGGCTCCCCTACTTCCACCACGATCAAGGCTTCTGATCCGTACACAAGGGAGAAAGGAGTCTCTCATGTGCTCGATTTGGCCGTTGTTCGGTATGCCCATAGTACTCCAGGCAGTTCTTCGGGTCATCTGCCTTTAGCTGCTTCCAATCATTTTTTGAGATTTTGTATAATCATTTTGTTCGTTGACTCCGCTTGACCATTTGCGCTTGCATGATATGGCGAAGATGTGATCCTTTTGATTTTCAAGTCTTCAAGGAACTTTGTGACCTTTGCGCCTATAAATTGTGGCCCGTTGTCGCAGACTATCTCTTTTAGTATTCTAAATCTGTAAATTATGTTTTCCCACAAGAAATCCACCACTTCACATTTGCCCATCTTTTAATAAGGATCTGTTTCAATCCACTTAGAAAAATAGTCAGTTAAAATCAAAGGAAACCTTACCTTACCAGGGGTCGGCAACAGTGGTCCAACGATATCCATCCCCCACTTCATGAACGGTCATGGAGACAAAACTGAGTGCAATGGTTCAGCTGGTTGATGTACCAATGACGCATAGCATTGACACTTATCGCATTTTGAACAAAAGTTTTGGCGTCTTGTTCCATTCGGGGCCAGTAGTATCCGGTCCTTATCAACTTTAGTACTAGGGAATCTGTGCCCGAATGATTTCCACATATCCCCTAATGGACTTCTCGCATAACATAATTAGCTTCGAAGGATCCCAAGCATTGGGCCAGTGGGCCTTGGAAAGATTTTCTATACAATTGGCCTTCTTTGAAGCTATATCGTGTTGCTTTATCATGTAGTGTCAGGGATGCCTTGGGGTCTTCAAGCAACTTTCCGTGCTCGAGATAATCAATGATATCATTCCTCTAGTCCCAGGCCAAATTAGTCGTGTTTACCTCGTAGAAGTTGTCTACTTCCAGAGTCGAGTGCATAAGTTGTACTACCGTGCCGGAATCTAATCCCTTCATTTCTGTTGATGAGACCAGGTTAGCTAATGCATCTGCTTCCAAATTTTCTTCTCTCAGGATATGCGTAATTGACCATTCCTGGAATCGAGCAAGTTGAGCCTGAACCTTCATTGCGTATTGTTGCATGTATTCCTCTTTGGTTTTGAAGATCCCGTAGACCTGATTTACCACTAGCTGGCAGTCGTATTTGATCTTTATGACCTCAGAATCTAGTCCCCGGGCCAATTCAAGTCCTTCAATCAAAGCTTCATACTCCGCTTCGTTGTTAGTCAACGAGACCATTCTTATGGCCTGCCTTAGGGTGTCTCCTGAAGGAGTGATTAATACTATGCCAAGCCATGACCCTTTTACGTTGGAAGCTCCGTCCATAAATAGGGTCCAAACTCCTGATGTTGATTCTGATACCATCAGTGCTTCCTTGATTGCCAAAGGCAACAATTCCAGACTGAAATCGGCTACAAAGTCGACCAAAACCTGTGACTTAAATGCAGTCCTAGGTTAATATTCTATATCAAATTCACTCATTTCGACGGCCCATTTGGCTAGCCTACCTGAGAGTTCTAGCTTATAAAGGATATTATTCAGGGGAAATGTGGTCACCACAGCTATCGAATGACATTGGAAGTAATGCCTTAGCTTCCAAGCGGGGACTACAAGAGCTAAGGCCAGCTTCTCCAGATGCGGGTAGCGAGCTTCTACTCCCATTAAAATTCTACTCATGTAATAAATGGGAGATTGCGTACGTTCATCCTCACAGACGAAAATGGCGCTTACCGCTACCTCTGAGACTGCTAGGTAGATTAATATTTTTTCGCCTTCCTCCGGCTTTGTTAGTATCAGAGGGCTTGACAAGTACCTTTTCAAATCCCTCAAGCCTGTTGGCATTCTGGGGTCCAATCAAAGTTTTTCTTCTTTTTGAGTAGCGTAAAGAAATGGTGGCATTTATCTAATGACCGGGAAATAAACCTACTCAGAGCAGCTAATCTCCTTGTGAGCCTTTGAACCTCTTTTACACTTGATAGCTGGTCAAGGATATCTTCGATGGCTTTGATTTTATGGGGGTTAACTTCAATCCCCCTTTGTGAGACCAGAATCCTAGGAACTTGCTGGAGGGACCCCAAACGCATACTTCTCGGGGTTGAGTTTCATGTTACACTTCCCTAGGATGTCAAAAGTTTTTTGAAAGTTCTTAAGATGATCACCTGCATTCAAAAACTTAACAAGTATATCGTCTATATAAACTTCGATGTTTGTCCCTATTTGTTCTTCAAACATCTTGTTTACGAGCCGATGATAAGTTGCTCTGGTGTTCTTTAGCCCAAATGGCATTACACTATAGCAATATGTGCTGAAATTCATTATGAACGAAGTTTCTTCCTGATCCTCCAGGTTTATCTTAATTTGATTGTACCCAGAATAAGCATCGAGGAAACTCATTAACTCATACCCGGTCGTTCTATCAAACATTTGACCGATGTTTGGCAATGGGAACAAGTCCTTTGGGAACGCCTTATTCAAGTCCTTACAGTCTATGCACATGCAAAATTTATTATTCTTATTAGGAACTACTACTACGTTAGCTAACAGTCCGGATACTTTACCTCTCTGATTGAACCGATATCAAGTAAGTGATTTACCTCTTCTTTGACAAATTTATTTCTGGCCTCGGTAATAGGATGTTTTTTCTGTCTTACAGGAGGGATGTTGGGATCCAAACTTAGCTTGTGTACGGCCACTTGCGTTGGGATACCTGTAATATCCGCATGCGACCATGCAAAACAATCGGCATTAAATTTAAGAAATTCAATAAACCCGGACCTGAGCTCGAGGTGCAGTCATGTCCCTAAGTGAAATTTCCTCTTCAAAAACTTGTAAAACAATGCGACTTACTCAAGCTCTTCCTTTGTGGACTTTGTTGCGTCCGTCTCTTCTAGTACTTGGAAATATCTAGGCACCTGGTAAGATTTTGACGCCATTTCCCCCTGGTTGACTTCACTTGATTCAGGAACAGGTGACGGCTCCTGTAATTGCTATGCCACATGCTTCTTTCCTTTGCTACTGGAGACCGAAATCGTATTTATCTCATTTGCCGCTAGTTGATCGCCTTTTATCTGTTTAATCCCCTCATGAGTTGGGAATTTCATCAATTGATGATACGTCGATGGTATAACCTTCATCTTGTGCAACCATGGTCTTCCCATGATAATGTTGTAGCCCATATCACCATCCACCACCTTGAAAAGGGTCGTCTTCATCACCCCCCCCGGCATTTGTGGGCAGCAGAATCTCTCCATGGGTTGTCACGCTTGCGAGGTTGAACCCAGCGAGATGTATTATGGCCGAAATAATGCTCCCAGTAAATTTGGCTTGTTCAAATACCCTCTATTGTATAATATTAGTTGAACTCCCTGGATCCACCAGAACACGTTTGATTTTAAAATCTAATATATTTAAAGAAATTACCAATGCGTTGTTGTATGGTAGCAATAATCCATCTGCATCTTCCTCCATGAAAGTGATGTCGTCTTCGGCGACTTCCTGGAGCTCGTGCAGTGGGTTACTGTTACCTTCTCCTTTTTTGTTGCTGAGAAGGTAACCCTATTAATCTCATTCTCCCCGAAAATCAAGTTGATCGTCTGGCGCGGGGGATCTTCTCCTGCTTTTGAGGGATCCATGTTATCATAATTGCGACCATAATTGTTCTTGGCACGGTCACTTAAGAATTCCCTGAGATGACCATTTTTCAGTAATGTCGCCACCTTTTCACGCAGATGCCGGCAGTTCCCAATCCAGTGACCGTTCGTCCTGTGGTATTCGCACCACAAATTAGGATCCCTCTAGCTGGGATCGAACCTCATCGACTCTGGGAACCTGCTTCTTTAATGTTCCTCATAGCCGACACCAACACTGCTACGCTGATGTTGAAATTATATTCTGAAAGTCTGGGGTAAGAAGGATCTCGAGAACCTGATGTTTCCTTGTCCTGTAACGATCTATTGTTTCGACCGCGATCAATTCTTCTATTGGTAGAAAACCTGTCTGCCAACCGAAAACCTTTGTTGCATCCTTTGACCCGTTCATAGGGCAAAAACCAGCCTCTCGAAGACAGTCTATCTGTGTTAAAATCGTCTTTTGATTTTTCTTTATTCTTCTCCCGACCGTTAGCTGACGCCGGGAAGCATAGTTGATCATCCTCGATCCTTATATTTGACTTGTAACGGCTGTAAACATCCGCCCAAGTCATCGCTTGGAGATCGAGCAAGTTTTCCTTCAAATTTCGGGAAGCATCGGAACTTCTCGGATTCAAAACCTTGGTAAATGCTTCAGCCACCCATCCATCCGGAACAGCCGGAAGCAATATCCTTTCCTTTTCAAACCGGGTTATAAATTCCCCAGCAACTCGGACTCTCCTTGTGCAATTCTGAATATGTCGACCTTCCAGGCCTGCACCTTTCTGGCCCCGGTATGGGCCTTAATGAAAGAATTCTCGAGCATCTAAAAGAAATCTATGGAATGCTCGGGAAACAACGAATACCACGTCAAGGCTCCCCTCCTGAGAGCCTCTCCGCATTTTTTCAGCAAAACTGATTCGATCTCGTGGGGAGCTAAATCGTTCCCCTTTACCACCGTTGTATAGGTGGTGATATGCTCTTGAGGGTCTGAAGTCCCATCATATTTCGGCACGTCGGGCATTTAAACCGCTTTGTGATCAATTCTGGTGTCGCGCTCAGTTTGTATGGCAATTGAGTGTACTTCTTTGAGTCCGGTCCTTTCAGCACCGATGGTGCACCCGGGATTTGGTCCACGCGGGCATTCACTTCCCTCATAAACCGTATGTGTTCGCTTTTGGAAGGATTATTATCATTGTTGTGACCTGATCCGCTCCCCCAGCCCCATCAAATATGACCTCGCCCCTCGGGATGTTGTTGTCAACCCTCTGCGTTGTTTGATTTGCGGGAGCACCAGGAGGGACTGGACCTCGTCCATTCGCATTATTGGAAGCACCCGATAACGCCTGCTTTAGTTCTGTCATAACCTTATCTTACCGTGCGAGATGGCCTAGAATGACCTCTTGTTGCTCCTATAGGACCTTTACCGCTTCAACAACATGCTCCTCTTCAACATCATCAGGAGTTGCCTCCCGGACATGTCGTTGGTACCGCCTGCCGCGTGGTATCATTCCCCTCACTACAGGTATCAGTGATTGAATCCTTGTGTTGAGGTTGATTTCCTTGGGCCTCAAGATTGTGTGTGTTGTTAACACCATTATCTGTCATTTTTTGTGATTTTTTGCTAAGAACAAATAATCAAAACATATTAGTAAAAGAGGCAAGAACCAACTTAATTACACAACAATCTAGGCCCCACGGTGGGCGCCAAACTATTTATTTGTAAAGCGGTACAGTTGAATTTATGTATGGTATCTAGACAAGTGAATTAATTTGATCCTGAAATAATAGATGAGTTATATAACTACGCAATACTTAGCCTTGGAATGGAGAAAAAATAGCATAAATAATAGTTCTAGGAGAAGGGTTCCGGGCGCAACAACAATGAAATCAAAAAGTAAGAAGATAAAATTATATTAAGCTTTGAACAAAGTGTAGCATGTGTTTGCGAGATAATTCGTGCCCTTTACAATGATGATAGAGCTCACTATTTATAACTGCACCTAAGAAACAAGGTCCTAGGATTAAGCTCCTTTTTAATGACAATTATGAGGACCATTGAAGGATATGTAACGGTGGGCAATGAATGTCATATTTTCTGTAACGGATCATGTACTTAATGTTGTAGAATATTCTTCATTGAATGCTACTGAATGACGGCATTAATTTTGTCGTTATGAGTACCATTCTCTCCGGTGACAAGCGAGATTATTGCCTTCGGGTTTAGCTATCTTCTGCCTTCGATTCCACATGTCACTTTCTCATGCAATCATTAAATATGAACATATTTTACCCCATACAATGTTCGCTCAATAGCAGTGTTTGCTAAATATCATCTTCACTATCGGATGAGGAGAGTTTCATCTAAATCTAAATTCAGTTCAACATCTTCTAACCTTGCCTAAACAAATTACCTGAGCAAGAACGATCGAGATGAACAAAGACCAGCCAAACAATGAAAATTAAACATTAATCGGACCTTAAGTGTAAAAGTCGAATAATGAAAATCAACGTGCTATTAGCTCTATCATAGACATACATATTTTTTCTTTCAAAAATTGAAGTTTAACGGGTAAAAGTGAAATAACGAAAATTAAAAATTTTCAGATAGATATTAGCTTCTCCTACTGCATTTTGTTACACATATTTGAAAAAGTACTTGTGATTTAACCATCCAGGAATTTACGTCTTCTTAATGTTGCAATGAGCATAATTTCAGGTGGTTGATACCAAAAGAAACTAAAAATCTGGTTCACAGAATACAAATGATCCTGTAGCTGTTGGTTAGTTCACGTAATAAGTACTCCGTATTAATATCAAATCTAAAAGAAATAGGAGTAGTCACTATAAAATGTACCTTGGAACCCCTACTTTTTACATCAAGATTTAAGCCAAAAATTAGACTAGCTAGAGGAGTAGTGCATCAGTAAAAATGGAGGGGAAAGAAATGATGGTGTAGCATTAATGCTAATAATTTTAGTAGAGGGATCCATGGCTGGAGATTATGGGAGCTGCATTGTTGACTGCATTAAAGACAAAGCCATTGATTGTATTATGTAACCTCAGATATGTCTCCCTGCTTGTGCTGCAAAATGTGCCATTGAACTTCCTCCTCCATCAACACCAACTCATGCTGCAAATTATGCTTGTAATATTGGATGTGCTTTGAGCCAATGCAAGAACTTCATGATCCTAAATGGTCTCTCTCTAGAATTCCAGCTCCACCTCTGTGTGTACACATGCAAAATGAAAATTCCTTTTGTTTGCTCACAATGATAACTAATTAATTTTTTAATATTTCAGATGGAGAGAAGCTTGGAGTATGCATGGCTAGTTGCAGTGACAAGTACTGTGCCACAAAGGCTGCAGCTGCTTCATGAACTTGGTTTCTTATATGTTTCTACTTGTAGTATCTAGTAATAATATCAATAATTTTGGAGGCTAAGAATAAATGCTCGCCTCCATTGTTGCCCTCATGGAGGAACTAGGCTGAATACTGTGTGGTGTGAATGTGATCTTATGACATTCAAATATATGAAAGTTTTACATTTCAGTTTATTAATTTCTAGCAGTGTTCAACTTTATAGCCGTGTTATTATTGTTCTACATGTACAAATGTCACGACCCAAAATTGGAAGATCGTGATCAGCACCCAACGAGCTTGACAACCATCAAGCGAACATTTAACCACCAGCAACGATCATGTTGTTTCCGTGTAACCTATAGGTTACAAGTTCGAGCCGTTGAATCAACCATGGATACTTGCATCAGGGTAAGCTGCCTACATTACACTCCCTTGGGTGCGGCCAGTGGCGAAGCTAGGAATTTCCCCAAGGGTATTTATATTTAAAAGAAGAGGGAAAATTTTCCGACAAAGGGTGTTCAATATGTGTTATATGCTTCTAAAACGTAATATTTTATCTATGTACACGGTGCAATTTTTCGACAAAGGATGGTCAGTTGACTACTCTTATCACCATGTGGCTTCGGCATTGGGTGCGGCCCTTCCCCAGGCCCTGTGTGAATGCGGGATGCTTTATGCACCGAGCTCCCTTTTTACATCAAACTAAGCCTTCACTTAACCCTAAATCATATGTATCTATCCACAAGTAAATCATGAATCTTCTAAAGAGGTCAAGAACATCAATTCAAAACGCGGCGCTACTGGCAACACCAAAGAAAGAAATGACAAAAGGAAACTAAAACCTAAAAGTACAATGGTCACTATGAAAAGTCTCCATTGGACACACCTCTGTCAGATAGAAGCGTTCATAATGGCCACTACAAAAATTGAAGTGTTTTAACTAAAAATGGTGTCCAATATTATCCTATATCTACTTAGTGAATTCATTATTCAAAAAGAAAAAAAAAAAAAAAGAAGAATTGGTATATCCTCTTGGATCTGTCGACGCTGGCATGACTTGAGTCTAATAGAACATATCAGATGATAACTTGCCTAGAAGCAAATAATAATTTGTGGAAAAAATTCCAAACTTACACATATATGTTCAATAGAGAAAATGACCTTATTAGATCAGCTATGAGCTGATATCATCCATCCTTGTATTTTTGGATAGAGTGAATGACTTGAGCACATAAAACCGTGCAACTGGAAAAGGAACTGTATGAAGTTAAAATCACATATAAGGTTCTATAATGTTGCAACTTGCAATAAGTGAAACTTATCTGCCGACTCAGAAGGATAGAAAAGATTGACATCGCCAACTCAAAATAGTTTTCGATGAGGCATCCACAATCTGCCCATCTTTCCCAATGAAAGGTTCTCGCACAAGTCTTTAACTAGGACCTATCGTCTTTGCAACGATCACTAGAAAATATTCAAATATATATATGTACAAGATAAAGAAAAGGACATTACATTAATGAAGTTGATGTTGCAACTGCGCAGAGAAAGTCATGAAGTTTCACATTTCACAGCCCAGTAGTGCAAAATTATTTGGACATTAGCAATTTGATATACAATTCAGTTACTGATGACACTCAAGAAGTGAAGCCGCTTCAAATCATGAAGGCTCCCTCCTGTTTCCCAAAAATTCAACATACTCATCTAAAGGGAATAAAATCATTCCGAATAAAGATTCCAAAAATTGAGATAATATCACTAATCATCCTATATAACTAGCACAAATGAACACGATCATGGAATAACTTACATCAGCTACCAATGCCAACGTCCCCAGCTGTGGAATCCTTTCATAATAAGCTTTCACACAAGTGCTTCAATTAAAATCATTTAGCTTTCTTTTGATCAGAAACTCTTGCTCCCATAATCTTGACAACAGGATGATCCTTTGGTTGGACAAGCTTCAAAGCTGGATGAACCTTCAGATCACCCATTACCAACTTTTGGCCAACATCCAACTCACTTAAATCTACGTCAATGTAAGGAGGGATGACATCCGCAGGACATAGATACTTTACCGTTCTCTTGATAATATTCAAATACGACCCTGCCACATTAGTTAACTAATGATTAATTAAAAAATCCAAAAAAGAAAAAGAAAGTACAAGCACATAGGTAATAGCTATGGCCTCACATGTTATCCAGAATAAGGTCATTAACACTGGATCATCACATGGAAGTCACGTAATCCGTGACTGACTAGCCGACGTTTCTGTCAACCTTGTCTGGTTCAAATACCATTTTATCCTACACCTCGCTCACTGTCCCTCATGCTTAAAGCCTGTTCTTTGTCACCACTTACCTAGATGGATATGGCTTGTCTCCTTTCATCATTTTATAATTCAGCAAGGTGTACTCTCTTTCTGAAATTGATCGTCAATTCTAAGAGAAGCACTATTTATGTAGCTCACTTTCTCAGAATATCAAGAAAACATATATTAGCTGAAAAATCTCTACTACTCAAGGTGGATAAATTTTGAAGTGACCATAAACATACTTGAAAAAAGCAGTGAGTTTTATGCTCATTAAACAAATTTATGTTGCATCAATTCCATTAAGAAAATATTTATCTACATGCAAAGATACCAATCTGATTGTCTTAATGACTTATTACGTGCTTGTAAGTGGTTAAAATTTTGGAACACTTAAAACTCTTTTGCTTCAGAATTCATAGTTTTCCTTCTAAGCCCTCATGGAAATTACAGTTGATGATTAACTTAAACTCTTTTGCTTTAGAATTCATAGTTTTCCTTCTAAGCCCTCATGGAAATTACAGTTGATGACCGCCAAGGTGGAATGACAGGGACCTAACTATGTTACTAGAAGATGACAGAGCATAATTGCGGAGGCCTTTTTCAAAGAGAAAGAGGACTGCACCATAAATGATAGTGCTGGAGAACAACTTCATGGCCATGATGGCTTTACTACAGCTTTCCATCAAAAATGTTGGCACATCTTTAGAAATGGGGTGCTCGAAACTTTCACCAAATCTACCTTGAAGGTAGATCTGAGAAGAGCTTCATTACTCTAATTACCTTAGTCCTTAAGAAAAGGGGCAACTGAATTAAGAGATTACAAGCCGATCAGTTTGATAGGAAGTATTTGTAAAAGTATTGCAAAAGCACTCGCTGAAAGACTTAAGAGGCAATATATAAATTGATTTAGGGGACAACAAATGAATGGCATGATCATCAATTACAGCTAGGAGAACCTGGGGTTCTACGCAAAGTTGACATAGTGAAAGCCTATGATCGTGTTAACTGGAACTTCCTCCTGAATAATAATGATAGGATGTGATCAAAGGTGTTTTTGATGGATGATACAATGTATCTCTTTGGTCAAGACTGTCGGTGCTGGGATGGATAGTAGGGTTTTCTTGTCTTTGCCCACCAAGGCTTAGACGGATAGGAAGAATTCACCTAACATTTTTTTAACCTATACTGGGATTTGAACCCTAATCTCCCATGGTCTATTCCAGTTTCATTGGCCGTTAGACCACACAATTGGGGCTCTACCTTGAGAGAAACTTCTATGTCCATCAATAACAGTAAATATTTGCTTTGAATGAACTCAAGAAACTAGTCATTATACCTCTGAGATAAAAAATAAAAATAAATGGTGCAAGTGTAACATATGATAAGCTTGTTTCAATATATCCCCCCGCGAATCAGCATACTAAAGAAATATAAGACATCATAAGAATCAGCATGTGTAGCAAGTCACAAGTTACTCGCCTTTCTTCAGCCCGGGGGACACATCCTCTCCTCTAAATACGAGAGGAACATCAACCTTTAATAAAGCACTTGATGGAGCTCTTATAAATGTAACATTAAGAGGCGCATCTGAACCAGCTTCCAGATGAACCTGAACATTGAAATAGATAAATCAGCACACCTCGCCACTAAAAGCCATGTAAAGCTCTGTTTGGCTCCAACAGCTTCATAATTCTTTAAAAGGTCCTCCGTTTGAACCAAGACAAGCAATCCCGGAGTTTAAACCCACCTAAATACCACAAATCTCAGCAGGATGATAAAAATATCTCACAATGGCAACAACTGTCGACCATCATTCTGTTCTAGAAATGCCACAAGATTAGTGACAAGAAAAGTCCATTAATCATCATCAAACTGTAAATGTGAATATTATATTTCCAAATAGAAAGTTTTGCAAGTTTTTCACAAGCACTTTGTTGCTTTCACACTTGTGGCTGCTTCATTTATGGGGGCATCATAGTGACTATTTGCTATGGAAGCTAATATCAACTCCTATATAGGACAATATAATCCACAAAAAAAGATTTAGAACCTTGCTTTCTTTGAAGCCTATATCAACTCAAGAAGCTCCACTTTTATCCCTTTAAGTGTGTGAAACTCGGTCTAAATCTAAGGGTGTGGCCCATGAAGTGAGTGAACCATGGGATACCAAGTCCATTTCTCATTAGCCCCCCCCCCCCCCAAAAAAAAAAAAAAACCAAGGTCATTCTTCTCATCTACCTAAGTCTTGGTAGGCAGAGTGATCAAATACATGTGTTGATGGGAGCTAGCAGGTACTTAGTGTACCCGTTGGAATAGTCAAGGTGTGTGCAACCTGACCCGGATACTACTATTATCAACCAAAAAAATGTGTGTGAATTCAATCAGTCATAACCAATGCCCTACACCTAGTAAGCATAAGATTGCAGCCAGCTTCAAAGCTACTTAATATTTAAATAAGAGTATAATTTGACTAACCCAAAGGTTAGGGGGATAAGCTGTCGCTAGCTGCTTAATCAGAAACAAACAGAGTAAAACGCTAGAAGCAAAAAAGAGTAGGCAAAACCGGTATCTGCAGATCAATTCAAAATAACAAAACCTAAGATAATACAACCAAAAAGTACCTTTCTGGGCAAAACTCGAACCTTCTCAACAACCTCAACAGAGTCAAAGTCGGGGCGAACTTCAAGATCAAACAACCTGGACAAGAAATGGGACCTACCAAGATGGTTAACTAGCTTCCTAATCTGATTAGCCTGAACAGAAACGAGCCTTTTGTTACCCCCATGTTGACCGTCTTCCTGTTCGAACACTATGCTCGGTACTCGCCCTGCTTTCCTCTCTTTTGCGGCGATGTTCTTCCCCGATTTGGCGCGTGCAATTGCGTGAATAGTTTCGTCGTATTTGGGGTCCGGTTTTGGGAACTCCGGTTCTGGGTCTGGAAGAACGGCGGCAGCGGCGGAGTTGCTGAAGAACCGGAGGTGGTAGTGGTGGAGGGAGGTGGTCAGTGCTACGCGTCGGATCAACATTATTTTTTTGAATGTGATCGAGTCCGAGAGAATGTGAGAAATGGGGCGGAGGGGCTTAACGAGGGTTTTGAGTTGGACTGACCAGTGGGCTGTAAAACTCAATGCGATATGTTTGGAACTAGTATAAAATTTAGGGAAAAAGGTCATTATTGCCTCTGTACTTTTGAAATTCACGCAGGTTCGTCCCCATTACATTTTAGTTCAATTTCCACCTTTCCGTTAATAAAGTCTATAAAGTTACCCCTAATCCTAATGCTCCGTCCAAGTGGCAGCTGACCCCATCTCTTTTTTCCAAGTCAGCTGCCAACTCAACTGCCAATTGGCACTTCCACTAATTTATTAGCCCCAAACCCAACAGCTATTTAGTCCCCAAAAACCAAATTTCAGTCCAACCAATTTAACCCATACCCAGCGTCTTCTTCTTCTCCCCCAAAATAAACTCCATTGCTAAGAACTTAGGACGCGACTGAAATCTTCCCAAAAATTTCTCATTATTTCATTCTCGTCGTAGCTTTGGTTGTTAAATGCCGCAAGCTAGTTGTTCATCACAGATTAGGTGTCGTTGTGGCATTATAGCCAAACACTTTACTTTGTCTACTCCATGTAACCCTGGAAGCAAATTCTACAAATGTCTGAGGCCCAAGGTTACCATATTTTTCAGCTCTCTTCTCTCTTTTTTTTGTTAATAATTTTATTTCAATTTGAAACCTAAAACTTCTTTTTGATTTATGTTTGACAGCCTAATTCATGTGGGTTTTGGGAATGGGAAGATGAAATCTTCCCGCGAAGTGATTTCATGTGAAGTGGGTTTTGGGAATGGGAATGTGAGTTTATATGTGAAGTCCAATCACTTCGCGGGAAATCTTCCCATTCCCAAAACCCACATGAATTAGGCTGTCAAACATAAATCAACAAGAAGATTTAGGTTTCAAATTGAAATAAAATTATTAACAAAAAAAGAGAAGAGAACTGAAAAATATGGTAACCTTGGGCCTCAGACATTTGTAGAATTTTCTTCCAGGGTTACATAGAGTAGACAAAGTAAAGTGTTTGGCTATAATGCCACAACGACACCTAATCTGTGATGAACAACTAGCTTGCGACATTTAACAACCAAAGCTACGACGAGAATGAAATAATGAGAAATTTTTGGGAAGATTTCAGTCGCGCCCTAAGTTCTTAGCAATGGAGTTTATTTTGGGGGAGAAGAAGAAAACGCTGGGTATGGGTTAAATTGGTTGGACTGAAATTTGGTTTTGGGGGGACTAAATAGCCTTTGGGTTTGGGGCTAATAAATTAGTGGAAGTCCCAATTGGCAGCTGAGTTGGCAGCTGACTTGGAAAAAAGAGATGGGGTCAGCTGCCACTTGGACGAGTAATTGCATAGACTTTATTAACGGTAAGGAAAAGATTGAACGTAAAGTGTAACGGGGGACGAATGTGCATGAATTTCAAAAGTACAGGGACAATAATGGCCTTTTCCCTAAAATTTATGTAGCGTCCAGTTTTCCTTCACCGTTGAATTTTTGTCCACTTTTAAAAAAAAGCTGAATTGATACTCAAGTTTTTAGATAACTTCAGATGCATACACTTTTCTCTTCTTCTTTACTGTTGTTATCTTCTTCTTTGTGCTTAGAGTTACTTTTTCTTCTTCTTAGTTGCAAAATCAGTTTGTTAAATTTGTTATCATTTCGACAATTGATGATTAGAATTTGCTCTTTATGATATTTGAAAGTTATGTTTCAAATTTGAGCTCATTTGGAGTAGATTTGAGCATTGAATCGTGTATTGGATTGTTGAAAATCGAAGAACAAGTTTATATTTCAAAACTTAAGATTCGAAATTTGAAGTTGCATTCAGTAGATTGAACTACTTCAGATTTGATTTCTAAATTTGCATTGAAGAGATTAAACTACTTCAAATTCGAATTTCTGAAGTTTCGTTTGAAAGATAGAAGAACTTCGAATTTGATATTTGAAGTTGCATTAAAGAGATTGAACTACTTCAGATCCGAGCGGATACACTTTACAAAATTTTGTGCAATGCGGGTATAACTTCAATGGACATCCCAAAAGTGAGTATATATAAAAATGCCCCTAGTCAAACTCTTCTATGTATAACTAAATTATACATATATTATACATCTATTAACTAAATATATAATTGGGTGTGTGACTATTTAAGTTAATTCTTTTAAATTTTTTAGATGCTCATTACATTCAAGCAAAGCTTAAAAGAATATGCTTTTTGAAAAGAAAAAAAAATCTAAACTTTCATAAGATTTTAATTGACTCAAACTTCAAATAATATTTATTCATTTTTTCACATATTGCATATATGGAATTCCTGTTAATTGATGATCATTCTCTATACAGCTTTACGAACGAAAACTATCAATAATATAACCAAACATTGTCATAAACTCATAAATGTTGCTAATATTTAGTTTGTAGTTTCGTCTCATTTTATTGACTTAAATACAAAATTAGAACATAAAATTATTTTGGCCTAATACATACTTTTCCCCTTTAACTTGTATGTAAATTTTTTTGACACACTGCGAATTTACGTGTAATATTCTTACCAATCCTAGAGCGAAAGGATAGAGGAGTCCAGAAATGATGGGATACTTCAGAGGCTCCTAGTGTTTTAATAAGAGCGAGAGCAAAACACATGGCTTTCAAGCAGGCGTGTTGATGAAACAGGCTCTTCAAGCTGGTCAAAGTAGCGTTAACTCCATCAATTTTAAAGCAAAATCCAATTGAACTTCAACTGATTTGACATATAAGTTTATATTACATAATATAATATATACTATATTTGTTAGTAGTATACATCGGATAAACTATTGATATTATACATGAAAGGTATATCGTATTGTATACTTATAATAATATCATATATGTTTATATATAATATATTGTACATGATATTTATTAGCAGTATATATCAGATTTTTTCTCCAACATACACATGAGATAAACTAAAGAGATATTATACAATAAAGGTATGATGTAGTGTACACTCATACCAATATCATATAAGTTTATATTGGAGTATATAATATATTGTATACTATATTTATTAATAGTATACATCATTTTTTTCCCTCAAAGATAAACTAAAATGATATTATACAATGAATTAAGATATACTTATACATCGGTTCATATGAGTTTATACTATATAATACATTATCCACTATATTTATTATTAGCACACACCAAATGAGTTTTGACAATGGGGAAGAGGCTTGGGATTATCCTTTAATGGATAAATTTAGAAAAACTAATACAGATAGATACGTTTTAGTTGAGAGAGAATCTCAAGAGAGAGATATAAGGATATATTTTAGGTTAGAGAATCTCAAGATAAATATATTGGGAATATAAAAAGTTAAAGTAGTTATAACTTATTTAATTAAGTTTTGAATAAGTTGTATTCCGTGTAAATTCCTCATATAGATATACCTATAGCATAAATTTTATCTATAATACCGATTGTTTAAAACAATATTCATAGTTCTCAGGTAATACTATATCTCCCATTCAAAATAAGTGTTTTTGACACATTCATTAAGAAAATCACTTAACATCATTAGTATAGGGGTTATTTAACTAAGTTATTATTTATATCTTTTCAGTTACTCTTTATATGTTCTCATATGTTATCTTAAAGCGAAGTCAGAAATTTTCTCAAGGGTGTTCAAAACTTAAAAGAAGTTAAAATTTTCCGACAAAGGGTATTCGCGTTGTATAGTATATAACTCTGAAACATAATATTTTACCTATATATACATTTTTATTTTTCGGCAAATGGTAGTTAATTGACCACCCTTTAATGCATGTAGCTTCGTCTCTGATTTAAATGATTTTGTTTTTTTTTTCAATATGAGGGTATATAAGCTATTTAAATATGAACAAGGAAAATAACATTATAGGCAAGATGGATACATTTTTTTCCCTTCTTTATGTCAAAGTTGGATGCTTATATTATTTTTGTTGATATCAGAAATTCTACTGTCTATTTTCTTCTTTTTGAGCTGAGGATCTCTTGAAAATAACCTCTTTACTCCTCCAGGGTAGGGGTAAGGTCTGCGTAAATTTTACCTTCCCCAGACTCCGCTTATAAAATTTTACTGAGTTGTTCTTGTTGTTATTTTATGTCAAGTTGGTCTTTGTTTTACTCTAACTAATATTATTTACCCAATAAGAATTTATACCATTATTTTTATAAGATATTAAAGATGGATATACTAAAATTCGATCAATCTCAATTTATAACGATTGAAAAGAAAGATTACTTTTAAATTAGAAAAATGAGACTTTTTGTTTAGTCAAAAAAATGACTCTACTATTATTTTTATAAGATTTTAAAAATAAAAATGCTAAAGTTAAGTCAATTTTAATCTACAATATCGTACATAAAGAACATCAAATTATAATTTATAAAATGAGATTTTCTGTTGGCTATGATATTTAGAACTACTAATTGATAGATACACTTGGATTTTAATGATGGGAAGAAGTTCATGTTTAAAAAGTAAACTTTTTTTTTTTTTTTTTGGTGGCAACTACAGCTAACATTGATAAGTAAATCAGATACAAAGTAGTCAAAAGTTGTATCCTTCAACACATATATAGCTTGAGAGATATGTAGAAGATGACAAGACAATGCCCTCGCGACCATCAGAAGACGACAAATGTGATTACAGAGATTTGTAGGCAGGCAATACATCATTCCTCTCTTGAAGCAGGATCTAACCCAGCGGACGGGCTATCAGCAAAGTATTCTTGATGTTTGACATTCACACCATACTCTCGTAGAGATTTTGAAAGATCATCCATCGGGCGTTTGTCCTTTTGCTGCTTATCTCTTTTATCCTTGACAGTAGCTGACTGCCTTGCCTTGCAATGCTGGAGAGCATCAGTGGCAACATCTGCAATAAATTTCTGTGTAGCAACTGCCACCAACCTTATTAATGGAATGTCAGGGCATTGGAAACCACTTTTACCCAAGTAATGCTCCACTAATTCATCTGGAATAGCGGGGGTATAGTCCATTAAGGAAGCAAGGAAATCGGCGAGGGCAGTGTCATCTTCGTGTCTTCCTTCACTCGTTTGCTGGCCCCCCTGACTCTGACTCTGACTCTGGTTCATTTCAACGGCGCCGTTCGGAGTTTCAACTTCGCCGGAGGTAAAATAGGGGTGCGAAACCACAGAGGTAAGGAGGTTTTCCAACGCTCGCTCTGTAAAAAAAAAAAAAAAACTTTTTGAGAGCACATTATCTGAATGCACGTGTGAATATTAAGATGTGGTACGCAAATAGGGAGGAAGTAAGATCTTAAACACAAAATAGGAAAAAATAAAAGAAAGCATGGTTCAATTATAAAACATGTAACATATGATAGAATAATTCAAGAGCAATAGCACATAAATATTCAGAAAGCACTGAAATATAAATCTTACTTATGTATACATTATTCGAATTCTACCCAAATATGAAACTATAGCGGCTCTAATTTCTTTTCAACAACACAGAACTTCATTCTCCGAATTCTAGCCATAGCAAAGTTTCTTAATTTTGGACGAGCTTCATAAACACCAATTACGGTTTATATTTCAAAAAACTAGAGAAATTGAATTTCAGTCACTAATATGCAATTCTTGAAGAAAACAAAAGAAGGTTCAAAAGGGACTATGTGAATCTGCAAAAGAGAAAAAAACATTGCTAACAATTTAGAAGATTTACGATTTAGAGAATCGGGATGTCAACAAAATCAAGAAAAATTAGAGAAAATTCAGAGATTCAATCAACAAAAGTGAGAACAAGACACAAAAAAGAGGCAAGCAAAACCTTCTAGTTTAGCCCCATCTTTTTTAAACCCTAAACTCGAAACTGAAATTTACCATTAGAAAAGTGGAAACAAGATGGAGAATTCCAAGTATAACTTTCAAAATCTTACCCAGAAAAAGATTCGGCGGCTGCAGAGAGACGTGTGAAGGATGAAATTTGTTTTGGGTTTAGGAGAAATAGCCTGATGTCAAGAGAGAGAGAAAAGGAGCACCGGCGTGTATTTCCGTTAATTCAGAAACTCCTTGAGGCTATTCCAGTCATTTTACTTTCCCTATTCCGGGCAGACGAGCATGAACGCATAGAATATCAACGCAAACAGTATTCACAAACTCGAAGAAAGAGCAATTGGAGAAAAAAAGAAAAGAAAGAAGAGCAAATCTCTCTTGAGAAAAACCAATTCAGTTTCAGCGTCTTCAACTCTCTCTTCCAACAATTAGTTCCGATTTTTAGGAGTTTCTTTTCCCACAAATTCTTGTTAAAGTTTCCTTTTCTATTTTTACACTTTCCCCATTTTTTTTTGGGAAAGAATTCATTCAGATCTGCACATATTTGTTGTGTATTTTCGGTATTTTTAACCTCAATTGACCGAATCAGACCTATTCAGACTTTTTTAAAATAAAAAAAACAAATATACTTAATGGGCTAACATCTGATTCATTCAGATTCAGACCCTCAAACAAATGAGGCCTAAATGTCAACAAACTATATTAGCCTTATAATTTTAAATTTAGTTTTAAAGATTTTTTAAAAAAAATTAATGATTAATTCAGGTGCCTATATAGCGTATGTTTTGAAGCGTCTTTAACATCTGCACTTTTTAAAATTAGTATGTCTTGTCTTAAATCACATCCTTTTGAAAATTTCTCAAAAAAAGATAATTTAAACCTCCAAATGTTTGTTACAAAAATATTATACAATTGTTGTATCCCCTTTTTTCAATTAGGACAGAAAATATATATTTCTTATTTTTGTCTTGTTTTGGTATTTTAAAGTAATTTAGTTGAAATCTACAATTATAATTAAAGTTAAGATATTGGGAAGCAATAACAAACTTCATTTTCTGGTAAATTTGGTTTTCGAATAAAACTCTTAATCCAACAATATTTCTCGTTATGTGTTTGAAATAACACAATATAAATTCACTTTTTCATTGTCTTTGCTATGTAATTAGTACCATATTTCTCCTAATTTCTTTTACATAATATCTATGTACCCCAATTTACGTATCTCCATTTAGTTTAGACATGATTATTTAGGTAATTAAATGGATAATCAACTTTAACAAATGGAAAAAGTGTTGATAAGCTTAGAGAAAAAGTTTTCACTTTAAAGAAAGAATAGCTTTGAAACAATATAAAATATAGGATAATTAATTTATACAAAAGGAGTTAAGTTTAATTTTTTTCATGTTATTATATAGGAGCACTAATATTTTACTATTTTATATACCAAGATATATGGGTAAAGTGACACGCCTGTATTAGAATTATTTACTTTTGTGCATACATCTATGATCTAAATATCTAATACAAAATCCCTGGTATGTGATGTCATGTCAAAGTAAACTGGGACCCACGGATATAAAGAGCATTGAACTATGGTGTCTTAAAGGGTTAAATTATCTGCACAACAAAATAAAATCAAAGCAGCTACTATAAGAGAAAATATTTGGACCAACGGGAATAATGTGCTTAGGTAAAATTATGAAATTACCCTCTTCAGCAAGCAGGCATGTTGACGATACAGCCACCTCACTGTTGCTTCTAATATAAGAGATAATAATATAAGAGAAAATATTGTTTGTTTCCATTTTCCTTTTATTCTGTTTGTGTAGCTTGTTTGGATGGTTGTTACATGATGTATTGTAACGTAATGTTATTTTATATATAATGTTTGTTTTAATTATTATTTAAATTTTATTGTATCGTATCGTTAAATTTATCGTTACGTAATGACAAAAAATGCTACTTTATGCGACGACCGATTTGGTATGGCCGTGTCGTTACCTTATTTTTGTCTCTATCTTGCCTTTCCTTATTGTTAAATAATCTTATTTTATCTTTTACCTTACTTTTTTTATATAATAAAAATTATAACTCGTACCCTTCTTTTTCTTTATAATATTGCAAGTGTACTTTCATATTTTTGATACATGACATCATGAAACGATGACAAACAATACAATTTATCCAATTATTGTAAAACGATATAGTACTTAATACAATACTAAAAAGCAAATTTGATTCTTTTATTCTTTTCCTCGATTTTTTATGTTTTTTTCTTCTGTCTTCCCATCTACATATAGTTGAAAGTAAAATATTAAATTTGTTTTTCTAGGACATAGAAGAATTCGATGCTTCCTATGCTTGCAAATAACGTCAGTCTATTCCGTCTGTTTAGAAAACAAGGTCACAGATTTTTTACCAAAAAGTTTTGGGACAAGGGCCAAATTTATCCCTATATTGATAAATAATTCATATATATCATCCGTTATACTTTCCGTCCAATTTTAACCCTAACATTAAGGTAATAAACAAATTTGTCCCCAGCCTTAATGGATGTCCATCAGAGCATTGAGACCCCTCAATTAAAAATGCCACGTAACTAACCTCACTACCCTCAATACTTGTCTTCCCCTTCGTTCTTCTTCCACCAGTGGCTCCACCACCCAAAAGCCTCAATTTTCATGACAATAAAGAGCTTCAAAATCAGAATTTAATCAATAATTTTCAGCCCCAACAATATAACCAACCAACTTAGAATGAACTTCAGCACCTGTTGAAGAACATGACAAACCCATCGAGTCTCCTTTCAAATACATCTTCCAAATCGGAAAGTAAATCTAAAGATGTATCGTGATTTAAATCAGAATTATTGGAGGTGAAGGATAAAGAGGAAATTGTGAGGCACATTTCACGGTGTTTGAATTGTTAACAGATCAAGTGTGAGCACTAGAAATCTAGTGGCTAGCTTCAAAAGATTGATATACCAGAGTGAAAGTTAGAGTGCATTACTATGGACTTTGTGGTAGGGTTCCACCAACTTTGAGAAAGTTTGACGCTATTTGGGTCATTGTTAATCGCTTGACCAAGTCGGCGCATTTCGTTCCGGTTATGACTTCTTAGACTTCAGAGAAGTTGGATCAGATATACATCAGAGAGCCGTTTGCTTGCACGGTATACCTTCCTAAGTCATTTCAGAACATGACGCTCAGTTTACATTGCACTTTTGGAGGTTCCGTTTAGAGTTAGTTGGGCACACGGGTGGAGCTCAGTAATGTATTTCACCTGTAGACAGATGGACAGCTCGAGCGTACCATTCAGAACCTTGAGGATATCTTGAGGGAATACATTATTGATTTTGAAGGCCAGTGCGATCAGTTTCTACCATTAGTGGGAGTTTTCTTATAATAATAGCTACCAGTCTTGTATCCATATGGCTCTGTATGAGACCTTATATGGTAGGTGGTGTCGTTCTCCGACTGGTTGGTTTGAGACCGGTGAGGTTAGGTGGTTGGGCAAATACTTGGTAAATAATGCTTTGGAGAAGGTAAAATTGATTTAGGAGAGGCTTCGTACAGCTCAGTCCAGACATAACAGTTATGCAGACAGGAAGGTTCTTGATATGCCATATAGGGGAAGGTGAGAAGGTTCTTTTTAGAGTTTTACCTATGAAGTCGTGATAAGGTTTGAAAAGAGAGGAAAGTTAAGCCCGAGGTTTATTGTTCCATTTGAGATGTTGGAGAGAGTTGGCGAGGTTGCTTATAAGCTTGTTTTTGCCTCCTAGTCTTTCGGGAGTTCATTTAGTATTGCGTGTTCTATGCTGTTACATCCCGTACTTTGGTATCAGGATGAGTTGTAGAATCCATGTGCTTGAAGGGATTAAGACTATTCATGAGATTATAGAGGATTTGCGACCATGTTATTATAAGACCCTATAAGTTTAACAACCTTGATACCATACCATTATATACATTTGATATGGTATTTTGAGTGATATACTTTTGTAAAAAAAAATTGAAAAATATGATTTTATATAGTTATTAATATTACTACTTTTGAATATGCTTTAAATTATACACATAATATAAGAAAGCTTATGAGATTTTCTTTATTATAAAGATAAATTATTTTCTCACAAGAAAAGAAAGTTATCTTTACCATTTTAAGAATTAAGCGTATGAAAATTTGTACTCTTGTTATGAGATTAGGAAAATTAGAAGTTGAGAAAATATGTATATTCTTACATGGATGTTATAATAAAATAATAATGTATATATTAATTTTTATATGGTACCACATGACCATGATAGTAAGATGTATAAAATATGTTAAAAGTGACTAGTATTTTAAGTAATCTGAGATAATTCTTAATTATGTGGGTAATTAGTTAATTATTGTTAATGAGAGATTAACTAGTTAATTAAGAGTTGGTGGGTGATTAATTAAGGCTTTCGGATTAAGCCCAACGTGGCAACAAGATTTAGCTCCAATTTGTGACTCTTAAGTCGCATTTTAAGGTGGCAAATTTTGATGAGTTTAGTGGATTAGTCATCCACAAGAGTGGGGCCCACAATCCCAATTTTAAGAGACTTTCCCATATGCTTAGCTTATGCTTATGCTTATGCTTGCTTGCTAATGGATGAAATCTCAAAACAACGAATTTATATGAAATCTTCAACAAAATTTGCATCTTAGCATCTTAGTAACGTGATTTTCTTGAAACAAAATTCAAACAACATCTCTTAGCATCTTAGCAACGTGAGATTTTACAATTTTAAGGGAGTACGTGTTACATCTCGTATTTTCGTACGCAAAAGTTTCGTCTTCAGTTAATTGACGTAGACTCGGGGATAAGATCATCTTGACGTTAACGTATTTACGCTATTTATAACAAGCTATAAAGAAGTGTCATGAAAGATAAAGGGTACACGAATTAAAGAAAACGAATTTTGTTGAAAGTGGCCAATTTGGGATAAAATACGGGTTAAGCAATAATACTCGATAATTATGAACTAGTACCATGCAAGATACCATATGACCACGATAGTATAATGTATAAAGTATATTAAAAATAAGTAAAATTTTAAGTAATTTGAGATAATTTTTAAATTATACGGTAATTGATTAATTACGGGGTAACGGAATATTATCCAGTTAACTAATAAGTGGATAAAAATTAACAAAATTACACCACAAAAGAAACGTGGCAACCAACCACTTTCCAAACAATGATTCATGGTCACGTTTGGAGTAGGTGGCTACCTAAGGGTTAATTGACATTTAATAAGTAGCTTACTACTTCCTTTTTGACAAGAGAACAAAAGATGTTCTTAATTAAAAAGTAAGAAACGTTTTCCTAGTTCAAAACAATTCAAGGAAGAGAAGTCCAAATTAGTTCAAATAATTCAAAGTAGAGAAGTCCAAAATTCATTCAAAACTATTCGGGGAGCAGAAGCTCATTTCGATCAAGAAAAATTCAAAGAAGCAAAAGCTTATTTCATTCAAAATACTTCAGCGTAATTCCATCAAAGTTTTGCGGTTACAAGAATACGTTGCAATCTTCGCCAAGAATATTATACGGAGTTTTTCCTACTCCAGGTATGTTAAGGTCATCCCTTCTTTCTTTTGGCATGGTCCAAATTATATAGAAGAAACGAGCAAATGCACAGTTTTCATATATTACTCTATTCATAAAAATACTAGGGGTGTCTATATTCTTGATTCCCCACGAGAATTATTATTATCTTCTGTTCATGGGTCTTAAAATAGTACGTAGTTGAAAAAGTTTATCCGGAAAAATTATTGAGATTATTACATATTTTTCATGCATTTCACCTATTTATACATGAGCATTGACCCATGACCAGATGGCATTATATACGCGTATATATGTAAATATATGTATATGGGATATGAGAAAAGGTTACGGCATTATATACGCACCACCACTTAATCAGTTGGTATATGTTGATGATGTTACCCACAGTGGCGAGATGATATAATGGGATGCCCTCAGTGGCTTGATGATATTATGTACACCCATACCTATGCATGACACGACATTTGTACGCACGTGCATAACATTATAAATGTTTCAGAATTCATAAAGTTATTCAGATTTATAGATGGATTTATTTATTCTATGTTTCATCTATGTCATTTACGTACTGATTTTCATGCCTTACATACTCAGTACATTTTTTGTACTGACGCCCTATTTTACGGGGCATGCGTTTCATGCCCGCAGGTGCAGGTAGGCAAGCTGACGGTCCCCATCTTAGGATCCCTGATCAGCGAGAGTTGGCGTGCTCCACTTGATTCGGAGCTGCTTTTGATATGGTACGACATGTTATATATATATATATATATATATATATATATATATATATATATATATATATATGCCTACGTATGCCTTGTTGGCTTGCCAACTTCCTATTTTGAGTTATATAGTTGTCTATAGCAGCCTTGTTGGCTCGCCCTACGTATGTTGCATGTATATGCGTATGTATGCCTTTTTGGGCAGATTTCCTTCATGTACATTATTGTCGTAATTCAGTAGATGTTATTCAGGTTTACATCTAACACGCATGCTTAAGAGTGTTTGACATATAGGACTCGGGCACCCGTTACGGCCCATCGGTTTGGGTCATGACAAAAGTGGTATTAGAGTAGTGCTGTTCTAGGGTTATCTACAGATCGTGTCTAGTAGAGTTTTGTTTATGGGTGTGTTGTGCACCACACTTATAGACAGGAGGCTACAAGACATATAGGATGTTATCCTCTCTTCTTATCTTAGATCGTGTGATATAAGCAATCATGTTCCTAACGATGTGTTACGTTTTTAGCGATGCCTCCGAAGACTACAGCCGCTAGCATGGGTCAGAAAGCTATGAAGGTGTTAGAAAGAGATATCAGTTATACTATGGAGTCAGACCCATCAGAGATCATGGTTTCTATTGAGGAGGATCCATCCGATCCATATGAGTCATCCATTCGAGCTGTTTCGACCACTCCGGCAGTAGATGAGATGAGAGGAGTTCCGACATCACCAAGCCCTTAGTTTCATAGCCCGTTGATCAGGGTATGAGGGGAGTAGTGCATGGGTTGGCACAACCGGGATTCCCTCAGGCTCAAAACTATGTCAAGGCATTTGCGGACACCAGCTCTTCTGAGGTTATAGATAGTCCACAGTCTTGGGAGTCCGTCAATCAAGGTTCGCCAGTGTATGTTATGGGATATGCATAGGAAAATAATAGTAGTCGGGCCAAGAGGAGGAAGGTAACCGATAAGGATATGAAGATTCCGCTCCAAAGTGTGTCTGATCGAGGTTCTTATATAGGACGAGGCAAGGACCCTCTACTTTAGACTTCCCCCAAGTGTCAGTTTTTGGTTGATGAGTTCCACCTCTTCTTGGAATATTACCAAGTCAGGGTTCTAAATGTGTTAGGTTATTTTATGAGGACGTAGGGAGCCCCATCCCGACTTGTATATATTATAGTTATGCCTACTTAGAGGTTTTGCAGACATCATCCTGTATATAGTTTTGGGTATGACATATCTACGGCCTAATCGACCCCTATGTATATAAATCTTTTTGTAAATTAGTTATGCAAGTTATGTTTTAATATTGTTACCTATATATATGGATGTGGCCCGAAATGGCCCGTGATAGATTTGATAATAAACAAGGATAAGATACGTGGTGTTCGGTTGGGTAGAACTTGATATTATAATAGGTATGGATTGATTGGCCTTTTGTTATGCTAACATCAAGTGTAGATCAAAGATGGTTTGATTTTAGTTTCTAGGAGAGCCTGTTTTAGAATGGAAAGGTAATGCCGCATCTCCAAGAGGTAAATTTATCTCCTATCTCAAGGCAAGGAAGATAATCAGAAAGGACTATATTTATCACTGAGTTCGGGTTTGGGATGTGGAAGTAGAGTTACCAACCATTCAATCCTTTCCTGTAGTTAATGAGTTTCCCGATGTTTTTCCCAATGAGATTCCGGGTCTTCCGCCAGAGTGAGAAATTGAGTTTGTCATTGACCTACTACTAGATACTCATCCAATATCTATTCCCCCTATAGAATGGCCCCGCAGAGCTGAAAGAGTTAAAGGAACAACTAAGGGGCTTGTTTGAAAAAGGTTTTATCAGACCTAGTATGTCACCGTGGGGAGCACCGGTGTTGTTTGTGAGAAAGAAAGCTGGTACCTTACGAATGTGTATTGATTATAGGCAGTTGAATAAGGTGACGATCAAGAATAAGTACCGGCTCCTGAGTATTGATGATTTATTTGATCAGTTACAAGGTGCCAAGTGTTTTTCAAAGATAAACTTGAGGTCCGGGTACCATCAGGTAAGGGTTAAGGAGAAAGATATTCTGAAGACAACATTCAGGACCAGATACGGGCACTTCAAGTTTCATGTTATAACGTTATCATGGATTTGATAAACTGTATGTTCAGGCCCTCTTTAGACATGTTTGTAATCATATTTATCGACGATATATATTGGTATATTCTCATTCAGAGGTTGAGCATGCGATCACTTGCGTTCTGTGCTCAGAGTTCTACAAAAAGGGAAGTTGTATGCAAAATTCTCTAAATATGAATTATGGTTGAACTCTGTAGCTTTCATTGGGCATATCATTTCGGGTGAAGGCATCCGGGCGGATACACAAAAAATTGAGGCAGTGAAGACTTGGCCTAGACCCATAACACCGACGGAGGTTCGTAGCTTCTCTGTTTGTCAGGTTATTACAGGAAACTTATAATGGAATTTTCTTCCCTTCTAAGCACCTTCGACCAAAGTGGTATGTGGTGTCTCGCTTAATGTTCCAGAATAACATAAGGAAATCTATGATGCAAGTAAGTTGAAGAAAGGTTGCGAATAAGTATAAATATATGTATAGGTCGCAAGCTAAAGTATGGTAGAGCGACAAGGTTTTAGGAAGACAGGAGGAAGGATAAGAAAATATGAGTGAAAAGGTAACGAGAATGGATAAGTCCTTGTGAATAAGTTCATAAGAGAGCTGATGGTTTCTCTAAGTTATAGAAGGCTCAGTATAGCCCAAATGAACTCAAAAGAGTCTAAGACTGGTAATGTTTAGAATAGATGAAATACTGCCCTAATAGTGGGATAAAGGCGTAATTGTGATGGATAAAGGATGGAGTTTGGGCCTCCGAAGAGAGGAATTTCCTGAATTGTAAAAGATTAGGATACCCATGTAAGTTAACTCAGAAGGGAACTAAGTTTCAATGGACCAATCCTTGCGAACGGAGTTTCCAAGCATTGAAGGATAGATTAACTTTAGCCCCAGTTCTACCGCTCACAGAAGGGACCGATGGTTATGTTATCTATTGTGACGCTTCAGGTATTGGATTGGGTCGTGTGCTGATGCAACATGGTAAGGTTGTAGCTTATGCTTCTAGACAACTAAGAAAGCACGAGAAGAACTACTGACCCATAATTTAGAGTTAGCCCTGGTGATTCATGCACTAAAGATGTGGAGGCACTACTTGTATGGCATTCATGTTGATATCTATGCGGATCATAAGAGCCTCTAGTATATCTTTAAGAAAAAAAGAATTGAATTTACGTCAAAGAAGATGGTTGGAGCTACCTAAAGATTATGACGTTGATATTTCATGCCATCCGGGTAAAGCAAACATAGTAGCCGACGCCTTCAACCGTAGATCTATGGGTAGCCTGTCATATTTACAGCTAGAATAAAAAAGGATAATAGCCCATGAGGTTTGTCACACCTCCTTTTTGCGCGCCCGCCCCGGAGGGTAGAACGCACGAGGGAGTTTTTCCAATTTAAGTGACAATATTCAAAATGGGATTATTTATTTAATTCAGAGTCGCCACTTGGGAAAGGTTTGGATTTTGGTGTCCCAAGTCACCGGTTTATCTTGAATCCCAAATCGAGGAAAATATTCGGCTTTCCAAATGAAGTCTGCGAACCAGAAATTCTAAGTAAGGAATTCTGTTGACCCGAGAGAAGGTGTTAGGCACCCTCGAATCTCGTGGTTCTAGCACGGTCGCTTAAATTGTTATAATGGTTAAATATCTGATTTAAATACATGTTATGACTTATGTGTTTTTATCAAGTTTAAACCGCTTTTATTATTATCATTTATTTTTATAGAATTGCAACGTCGTGAAAATGCATCTCGAACCACGTCACAATCAATGCACCCGTAGTTGTTAACACATTTCGACTCCGTTGAGATTTGAATTTGGGTCACATAAATGCGCACCCGAATTTAAGAATGTAATTTAATTAAGTCGCGCCTAAAGAGTCTAAAGCATTATTATCTTTGGGGAAGGCAGTGAAATTCACTAAAACAGTCCATCCCAAATTCTAGGTATTTATTATGATCAATTGTTGAGGGCCCCACAATTTGCATTTTTTATTTGGCGAGGCTCGTCTCGTCATTTTTTAAAAGGATAATCTTAGCATGACTACATTTCCTATTTTTTGTTTTTCTAAAATAAATGGAAGAAAGAAAATACATTCTAATTAAATTGCATGCTTGGTCAACTCCGGGTTCTTATTAATTATCAGATTTATTATCTGCGAGGTGGGGAATTTCGTGCCTTATTGAACATGCCTTCAATTTGATAAAAGAAATTGCATACCAGGTAAATAGCATGCTAAGCTCATGCTAGTCGTCTTTCAAGTTCTTTAAGCTAACCTATTTAAATAGATTAATTGAATTAAACTACTAGAAGTTGTTACTAATGGGATTCGAACGTGGTCCTATATACTTCCTAACGGGATCCGATTAAGTTAAGAACTCAAAAGATTAAAGCTACGATGTATTCAGCAAGGTTAAAGCATTCTACCCTACACATACAACATATAGCTGAAAGGAAATCTAGCTATGCCAACTATTCGTGCATTCCACAAACCGCATGATTATATCATTCGTACAACCAAACAACTATAAATCTCAATACTAAAACAGACTAAAGCTTCAGTTAAGTACAAAAACTAACTATTGTTCTATTCTATTGAGTTGTAACCTAGCAAGTTATACGAATCTAACCACATCTTACAAAAACTGTAATTACTGCAGCAAATGATTAAACTTCTTCAACATCTTTCATTTCATGCTTTCACTGTTACAACAATGCGAGATTCTAGTGTGTACCTGGATGTTGAAACGCAAAAGATGAAGAGGAAAGCAGAGAAGTCAGCAACATCAAGATGGAAACAGCATCAGCAGCAGTAGCAAGGCAGTAGCAAATGCCAAACAACCAGTAGAGTAAACCAAACAAATAAAAGCCAGAATCCAATGGCAGTTTCAGAAGAAATCAAGCAACAAACAACTGGACAGGATTCCTATTTCAAACTACGCTTTTGTTCTTTTAATAGATGCTGGAGTTGAAATTCAGTTCTGAAACTGAATTTAAAACTGACTTCTGATTTTAAAAACCAAGAAAAACTCAATTTGAAACCTCTCTAGGCTGATCCCAAATGCTCTCACTCTCACTGGTTCTCTTTTTGTGTTCTCCGCTGCCTCTTTTCTGATTCTTAGGACTGTCTTTGATTTTCTGAACTATATTTTGATTTTCAGAGCTCCCTCCCTTTTTAACTCTCTACTGTCTGCCTGGTTTTTAGCTTCTGTCCTTTCCCTAATGGAAACTCTCCTCTATTTATAGCCTAACATCAGACCATCTACCAGCCTGTTAAACAATTCAAACTCCCCATCCCCCCTCCTGTTTCCCACTCACAGCCATAAAGAAAGCCCTTCCTCATCAGATTCCCCCTGACAGCCCTATCTTTAAAATATTCAAAGTAGTTTCCATTTTATTAAACTAAAACAAGGGTATGAGCAGCCTGAATATGCCCTGACAGCATATGCTGTCAAGTTAATTTTAATCTCTTAAAGGCTTTAATGCACATGCTGTCCACAAGTGCACATGCCATCAATTCAGACTTAACCCTGAACTGCAGCTACAACTCAATCCTTAAATGTTTCTGATTCAAATACATAAACTATAAGTAGCTATACTCAATTCTTAATTGGATTCAAACAAAGCCTCAGCAGAAAACATGAATCAAATTATTACCATTCAAAGCTGAAACTAATTGACGACATATATTGAATCGACTACGCGAATTACAACACATACAATCAATAACTAATGATCAAAGTCGAACAGTATTGAACAGGGGTTTCAGATTGCACTGTCAAAACAAGAAATGACCCTGGGAACCAATTAATCGATCGAGTATTATTTCAATTGATTACACTGTCAAACACATACACTCATCAATGAATAGCAAAAGAGATTCGATCAAATGAGATGTCCGGGCGAGGACAGAACAGTCGACACAAAAAAATTCAAAACAAATCAACTAAACATTTGGACATATGAACAGACATTTAACAAAACAACAAAATGGACTGACAAGGAAAAGGAAAACAAAAATACCTTAAAGGCTTGAAAAATCAGAAGGCCCTATCTTGGATTTGAATCGACCTTTCTTGGGGTTGAACGGACTTTAATCGACACTCCGATTAAGGTCCATTAGACCCTAATCTTCTGGCTCAAACGGACAAAAATCGGACTCAGGACTTCTAGGGTTCTTAAGGCAGATTTAGGATTCAGGTTTTCCTGGTTGGATTCGGACCAAACCAAGCCTGGTTTGGTCATGAGGGAGGTCAGGGGAGTGTCTAGTGTGAGTCTGGGGTAGGTCGGTGTAGATAGAGGTTTTGCTCGAATCTTCAAATGAAGATTCGAGAACCTAGGGATTGATTCGAACTAAACGGTTGGTGGATTTGGATTCAGGGTGATTGAGTGGTCCTAAGGTGTTAGTCTGGTGGCCGACGGCGTTGATGCCGCCGGGTTTCAAACGGAAGGGGGCTAAGGCGGCTAGGGTTCTAAACCCAGGTCCGTCTCTGAAATGAGAGAGACGAAGGAACAGTGAGGAGGGGGGTCTGGCTCGGGGGGTGCGGGGTGAAGGAGGTAAGCATATATACGGAGTGAATGGTTTGATATTGGCCGTTGGATCACCAATGATCGACGGCCTTGATCATTCCACTGGGGGGAACGACGTCGTTTGGTCTCATGCTGGGAACAGATCAAACCGGGTTTCAGTGGGTCGGGTATCTGGGGAAGGCTTGGGAGCCGTCGGATTGGACAAGATGGACGGCTCTGATTGAGTATCCTTATACGGCATCGTTTGGTTTAAAATGGGAGTTGAACTGGACCGTTAGATATGTTTGATCAACGGTCCCGATTTGATAGTCCTTAAACGACGTCGTTTGGTGAGGCTATAAAGATCAGGGAAACGGACTGGGTCATGAAATGATTTGGGCCTAATTTTGGTCTCAAATTTGAGCCCAAATCCGGATTTTCTCCAATTTAAACTCTTTTCTTTTCCTTCTTTTAATTTCTAATTTAAACAAAATTCCTAACTAAGTTGTAAAATCAAAAATAAAACTTATACAAATATTGATTACTACTTAAACAACAATTATCACACATATTAACCATTTAAATAAAATCAATTAATGACAACATATTTTTTGTGATTTTTCCTTAAAACCAAATTATGGTTTGATTAATTCCTAATAGTAGAAAAGATATCTTAAACTTACACACGACATATATTTTTTGTATTTTTGTTTGATAAGACTAAATAATCACAGACAAGACCACAAATAACTACCAAAAATGCCACGTAAATTCCAAAGTTGTACAACAAAATCATTTGCCATCATTTTTTATTTCTTTTGGAGTAATTGTCGTGTAAACAAAAATCACGTGCTCACATCTGCCCCTCTTTGTCCGAAAACACAAAGAGTTTTCGTGCAAAGATAAAGTGAGCGGATATGAGCGATTTTTGCCTATTGGAATACTCCGTGTGAAGCACATTTTGAAAGATTTGACCGAACCTTTGCTTCGAAGATTTCCTACATATCCTGGGCTAAGCAGGAATCAGGTCAATGTAGTTCGGGAAACTTTTGGTAGCTGGGACTACCATGGGATTGCAATGCTTGCCGTTACTGCTGTTGCTGTTGCCACTACTGCTTGCCGACCTCCTTATTACAACCAAAGGAAAATTGAAACTGAACTAACTATGTATGCCTGTCAACTGCTAGTTACAAGATTCCTATCTATGATTCTTTTGCAACTTGATCTTGGGTCTTAGCTGATTCTGCTTGTAGACTTCGATCCGAATCTTGATACTTGCAAGTTGTAGGCGCTATTTATTTCTGTGATATTGAGTGAGACGGGATTGGCAGAACTCGGGACCTTGATCAAATCTTGGAGCGATCCGCCCTTCGTTTTTTCCAATATCTCGGAACATCTTCTTTTTGTCCTTTTCTTCTTTTCTTTAATATGGATTGAGACTCATCCCATAGGTCGTCTCGATCCATGCGCCTCGAGGTCAGACCTGCTGAGACAAACAAAAACAAACGAATGAAATTTTTCTGCCCCAGTTTCACTAGGAAAATTTCGTGAATTAATCGCCATAACAACTTACAGAATTGATGAGGGGATTGGAAAACTTTAGTCTACAAAATGCAACTCAGGGATTGGGGTCCTAATGTCGCCACAAGGTAAAAACGCTCAGTTCAAGGGTTGGAGCCCTGATGCTGGCTGAATGGAAAAGTGCTCAACTCGGGGGTTGGAGTTCTGATGTCGGCTAACAGAAAATAAATGCTCAGTTCAGGGATTGGAGCCCTAATGCTAGCTAAACAGAAAATAAATGCTCAGTTCAGGGGTTAGAGCCCTAATGCTGGCTAAATGGAAAAATGCTCGGTTTAGGGTTGGAGCCCTAATGCTGGCTAAATGTAAAATGCTCAGTTCAGGGTTGGAGCCCTAATGTTGGCTAACAGAAAAATGCTCAGTTCAGGGTTGGAGCCCTAATGTTGGCTGACAGAAAAATGCTCAGTTCAGGGTTGGAGCCATAATGCTAGCTGACAGAAAAATGCTCAGTTCAGGGTTGGAGCCCTAATGCTGGCTAAATGGAAAAATGCTCAGTTCAGGGTTGGAGCCCTAATGCTGGCTAAATGGAAAAATGCTCAGTTCAGGGTTGGAGCCCTAATGCTGGCTAAATGTAAAATGCTCAGTTCAGGGTTAGAGCCCTAATGCTGGCTAAATGTAAGATGCTCAGTTCAGGGTTGAAGCCCTAATGTTGGCTAACAGAAAAATGATCAGTTCAGGGTTGAAGCCCTAATGCTGGCTAAATAGAAAAATGCTCAGTTCAGGGTTGGAGCCCTAATGCTGGCTAACAGAACAATGCTCAGTTCAAGGTTGGAGCCCTAATGCTGGCTGACAGAAAAATGCTCAGTTCAGGGTCGGAACCCTAATGCTGGCTAACAGGAAAATGCTCAGTTCAGGGTTGGAGCCCTAATGCTGGCTAACAGAAAAATGCTCAGTTCAGGGTTGGAGCCCTAATGCTGGCTAACAGAAAAATGCTCAGTTCAGGGTTGGAGCCCTAATGCTGGCTAAATGGAAAATGCTCAGTTCAGGGTTGGAGCCCTAACGCTGGCTAAATGGAAAATGCTCAGTTCAAGGTTGGAGCCCTAATGCTGGCTAAATGGAAAATGCTCAGTTCAGGGTTGGAGCCCTAATGCTGGCTAACAGAAAAATGCTCAGTTCAGGGTTGAAGCCCTAATGCTGGCTAACAGAAAAATGCTCAGTTCAGGGTCGGAGCCCTAATGCTGGCTAAATGGAAAATGCTCAGTTCAGGGTCGGAGCCCTAATGCTGGCTAAATGGAAAATGCTCAGTTCAGGGTTGGAGCCCTAATGCTGGCTAAATGGAAAATGCTCAGTTCAGGGTTGGAGCCCTAATGTTGGCTAGCAGAAAAATGCTCAGGTTAGGGTTGGAGCCCTAATGCTGGCTAAATGGAAAATGCTCAGTTCAGGGTTGGAGCCTAATGCTGGCTAAATGGCAAATGCTCAGTTCAGGGTTGGAGCCCTAATACTGGCTGACAAAACAATGCTCAGTTCAGGGGTGGAGCACTAATGCTGGCTAAGTAGAAAATGCTGATGATTCTAAACTGACCCTCTTTTTTTGAGTTTTCTTCTTTTAGTAAAATGTAAAAGAGAATTTTGGGGAAACTTCCCTTTTGAGTGGATTCCTTTGCAGAGTCGTTTCTTGCACTCATGTATTTCTTTTCTTTTTTGGGCGGCAACCTGCTTCTTGTACGGTTGCTCTGGGTCACACCTGTTTTAATTTCCAAACAAAGAACAATTGTCAGTTCGGCAATGGCGGTTGATTCGGTGACCTTGATTGTTCCAGTTGCTTTGTCGCGTCCTTATTTTTGTTGAGAAACTCTGCCATTGATTGGATTCACAGGCGAAACCCTTTGGACTACTCAGACTCGCGTTTCCAGATTTTTGTGATGATTTGCCTTGTAAGGCTTTGGTTTTTCCATCCTGTTCTGCTTGGGGATTTTCAGTGGGGATTTTTTATTGGGGAGGTTCTGTGGGGATTTGTACAAGGCAAGACTCGTTAGGGATTAGCTGGGGTAGACTCTTTGGGGAATTTTTACAAAAGGAGGCTCTGTGGAGATTTGTCTTTTTTTTTTCATTTGTGTGGCTTTACTTCGAATGCAGCCAACATCATGATCCATCGGGTTTGGACAAAGGTACCACTGAAGCAGGGTATTTACTTCTTACGAAATGGAATTCCGTGAAACCGGTCCTGCCACCTATTCTTTCCAGTATATCTGGAACTTGGAGTTAAAATGAAAGGTATTCAAAGAAAAGTAAAACAAATAACGGAGAGAGCAAGTTTTAGAAGAGGAGTGTCCCTTTCGGGACAAGAAAGACTTATCTGAGGAAAACATGCTGACTTTGAATTGACATGACATGCTTTTTGGACTGGACGCCTGACCTTTACAAACTTGTATTTCCCCATGAACCAAGAGTGGAACTATGTTTCTAAACCCGCGGTGGAACTTTGCCAAGACTTCCTGAAGTGGAATCATCTTTTCGACCGACAACGCCCTTTGCGGGTTTTCGCTAGTCGACCTCTCTCATTTCTCTTCTCACTGTCGCCTCATAGCACTCTTTGCGAGTTTTTTTTACTAAACAAGCTCTCTCATTTTCGATTTCTCTACTCCCGTCGCCTCATGGTGCCCGAAGGTTTTCACCGACAAGACTCTCTCGTTTTATTTCTCTCAAATTTGAATGTACCGGCCTCCAATCGTGATATCTCTTGGCTCTCCCTACCTTTGGTAATTGATCCGAAGGACTTGTGCTTGGTAAAGAATGGTAGATGAAACTACAACTTCTAAGCCGTTTGGTGTGCCCCGGTTTCAATTTCAGGAAAAATTGGATTTTGTTTTGGTGTGACTGAACCCCAGAGAGAGGCTGCCTACGTATCCTTTCGGAATCAAGTCAGACGTAGTTCAGGCTCAATCAATGTTTTGTTGTGTTTTTTTTTCTTTGCTCAAAGGGCTTTTTTCTTTTTTTTTCTTTTTTTTTTTCTTTTTTTCGATAGGTATCCAAAGAAATGTAACCGGCTCAAAGGGCTTGTAGAGAGAGTCGATAGTGTTTGGGGTAGTGGGAATAAAACCTTCATTATCTCAAATGTGTTAGGACCACTGGAGTATAACTCAGACATAGTACCTTTTGACTGCATCCGCATTCACTGCTGTTTCAGGATCATTTCCTTCAATATCACCCAGATACAACGCTCCTCTCGGCAATATCTTCCTGATAATGTATGGGCCTTTCCAATTTGGAGCAAATTTTCCTTTCGCTTCCTGGTGATGTGGCAGAATACGCCTCAGTACCAGTTGACCCACTTCGAAATTCCTGGGTCGGACTTTCTTGTTGTAAGCACGGGCTATTCTTCATTGGTACAACTGCCCGTGACAAACCGCAGCCATTCGTTTCTCGTCAATCAAAGTCAACTGCTCCAATCGAGTCTAAACCCACTCGCTATCTTCAATTTCTACTTCAACAATGGTTCGGAGCAAAGGAATTTCTACCTCTGCTGGTATCACAGCCTCGGTCCTATAAACCAAAAGATAAGGGGTTGCTCCTACTGACGTGCGTACCATAGTGCGATATTCTAATGCAAAGGGTAACTGCTCATGCCACTGTCAGGAACTCTGGATCGTCTTCCTCAAAATCTTCTTGATGTTCTTGTTTGTTGCTTCCACAGCGCCATTGGCCTTGGGCCGATAAGGAGTGGAATTCCTATTCGTTATTTTGAACTGTTCGCATACATCCCCCATCAAGTGACTATTCAGGTTTGCCGCGTTATCTGTGATGATAGTCGCAGGAATACCAAAACGACAAATAAGATTTGAATGCACAAAATCCACTACAGCCTTTTTAGTGACTGACTTGAGAGTGACAGCTTCCACCCATTTTGTGAAGTAGTCGATAGCAACCAATATAAATCTGTGTCCATTTGAGGCCTTCGGCTCGATCGGACCAATGACATCCATACCCCAAGCAACGAATGGCCAAGGTGCAGACATGGGATGCAGTTCTGTAGGGGGCGCATGAATCAAATTGCCGTGCACCTGACACTGATTACACTTTCGAACGAAGCTAAAACAGTCCTTTTCCATGGTCATCCAGTAATAACCTGCTCGAAGGATTTTCTTTGCCAAAACATACCCGTTCATATGGGGCCCGCACACTCCTGCGTGTACTTCGTGCATGATTCTTCCCGCCTCCTCGACGTCAACACATCTTAGCAGATTGAGGTCCGGGGTCCTCTTATACAACAACTCGCCGCTCAAAAAGATACCACTTGCATGCCGCCTAATGGTTCTCTTTTGATCTCCAGTAGCATGTTCGCGGTATTTTTGTGTCTTCAAGAACCTCTTGATATCATGGTACCATGGCTCTGTACACGATCCTGCCTCGATTACGTTACAATAACCGTGTCTTTCCCCGATTTGGATTTCCAAAGGATCGACGTGGGCGTTGCCTAGGTAGGGTAACATTGAAGCTAAGGTAGCAAGTGCATCCGCTAGTTCATTGTGATACCGCGAGATATACCTGAACTCTATTGATTTAAAACGCTTGTCGAGGTCCTCCACGTGCTATCGGTAAGGAATGAGCTTGACATCCCGAGTTTCCCATTCACCTTGGGCTTGCCGGATAATCAGTTCAGAATCTCCCATAATCAATAAATCTTCAACATCCTGATCGATTGCCATATGCATGCCCATGATGCAGGCTTCATACTCAGCTGTATTGTTCGTGCAAAAGAAACGTAGTATAGCTGTAGCAGGATAATGCTGACCAGAGGGCGAGATCAAAATTGCCCTGATTCCTATACCTTTGGCGTTTACGGCCCCATCAAAGAACATCTTCCAAACATGAGCGTTTTCCGAGACTACTTCTATGGTGTTTATTTCTTCATCCGGAAAATAAGTACTCAATGGTTGGTATTCTTCATCAACCGGGTTTTCGGCCAAATGATCTGCTAACGCTTGGGCTTTCATTCCCGTGCGGGTGACATAGACTATGTCAAATTCAGTAAGCAAGATTTGCCACTTGGCCAGTCTTCCAGTAGGCATTGGTTTCTGAAATATGTACTTCAAAGGATCCAGCCTGCTTATGAGGTAAGTAGTGTGAGCTTGGAGATAATGTCTCAATTTTTGAGCAACCCACGTCAAAGCACAACATGTTCTTTCCAGTAGAGTGTACTTGGCCTCGTAGCCGGTGAATTTCTTGCTCAAGTAGTAGATCGCTTGTTCCTTCTTTCCGGTTATGTCATGTTGCCCGAGGACGCAACCGAAAGAATTTTCCAAGACTGTCAGATACAAGAACAGTGGTCTCTCTGGCGGGACCAAAACTGGGGGATTTGAAAGATATTCTTTGATTTTGTCAAAAGCTTCTTGACACTCAGCCGTCCATTTGATTGCTGCATCTTTCCTCAATAGCATAAATATGGGCTCACATGTGCTAGTCAGCTGGGCAATGAATCGACTGATATAGTTTAACCTGCCCAACAGACTCATCACGTCTTTCTTCGTTCTTGGGGGAGGTAGATCTCTGATAGATTTTATCTTTGTTGGATCTAATTCGATACCTCTCCTGCTTACTATGAAACCCAAAAGCTTGCCCGATGGGACTCCGAAAGCGCATTTGGCTGGGTTCATCTTCAAGTCATACTTCCTCAGTCTCTCGAAGAATTTCCTCAAGTCTTGGATATGATTGTCCCGCGTCCTGGACTTGACTATCACGTCGTCCATATACACATCTATTTCTTGATGCATCATGTCATGAAAAATGGCAGTCATGGCCCTCATGTAAGTTGCCCCAGCATTCTTCAGACCAAACGGCATAATCCGATAACAGTAAGTGCCCCAAGGTGTAGTGAAAGCAGTCTTCTTGGCGTCTTGTTCATCCATCAACACCTGATGATACCCAGCGTAACAATCTACGAAAGACTGTATCTCATGTTTGGCGCAATTATCAACAAGGATATGGATGTTGGGCAATGGGAAATTATCTTTGGGACTCGCCCTATTCAAGTCTCGATAATCCACACATACCCGAGTCTTCCCATCTTTTTTCGGCACTGGAACTACATTCGCCAACCACGTGGTGTACTGGACTACCCGAATTACTCCTGTTTTCAGCTGCTTGGTGATCTCTTCTTTAATTTTGTCACTGACATCAGTTTTGAACTTTCTTTGCTTTTGTTGAACTGGAGGACAATCAGGGTGTATTGGCAATTTATGAACCACTAGATCAACACCTAATCCTAGCATGTCATCGTATGACCAAGCAAACACATCTTTAAATTCAAAGAGGAGTTGAATTATCGCGTCTCGCGTTTTCTCGTCCGTGTGAATGCTTATTTTGGTCTCTCGGATTTCTTCAGGAGTTCCCAAATTAACCGGTTCAGTGTCATTCAGATTCTGCTTAGGTTTATTCTCAAAGTGTTCCAATTCTCGGTTTATTTCCCTAAAAGCCTCTTCTTCGTCATATTCTGGTTCTTGGTTCATTATTTCACAATTAAATAGCTCGTTGTGATCTGGGCGTGAAGTCCGCAAGCATGTCATATTATTTAAAGCCGCATTATTATAACTGAAAGAAAAGATAAAGGAAAAATAACAAAAATCAGAACAAAGGAAAAATGAGAAAACAATGATTTTTATTTTCTTGGAATTTGGAAGATAACAATGTTTATAACTCAGGAATTCAAAACAACAATTGAAGGGAAAAACATCCAAGTTATATCCTGGGGATAACTCGTGATGCAGGAAGGGTGGCAGGACAGGTCTACCCGGACTCCTGTCTAGTAGGGAATGGCGTGGCCTCCCAGTTTCGAAGCTTGGCGTTTAGCCCCACATATAGCATCTCAGCGGTGCTTGTGCCTTCTCCTGGTTGAACCATGTGAGCTTCGTAGAGAATTTCTCTCATTGCCCCACATATCTCCTCGATCTCTTCGGCCGTGAAAACCTCATCGTCTTCTTCTTCGATGTATTTCGGTCCGACGAAAGTTTCGTATAGATCTGGCAATGGACGAGGCAGTTTCCAACCCTCATTTTTCCTCTTCTTTGCCCACTTTTCATCTTTTGGAGTGGGTTGAAAACCTATCCCAAAAAGTTTCTTGGTGGAAGGCAAGGTGATGGGTTCCGTTATTCCTTGCAATGTTCGTCCGAGCCCTTTCCTTGGCCTGAATTCATGCATGATCATCTCTTTAGCCACCATGATTGAGGTGTTGGACAAGAAAGGTTGGGGGCACGGTCTTCCTTCTTCATACTGCTCTGCTAGCACAACTTCGAAAGCCTGATAAACCGTGTGCTCGCTCCCTTCCCTTGGTTCAAGATATGGGATGGATGGGTCCCGATAAATAGACTGTTCATCTTCTCCGTGGACCACAATTTCCCGGTCTTCGTACTCAAACTTCACCATTTGATGAAGAGTGGAAGGCACAGCTCCTGCCGCATGAATCCAAGGTCTGCCGAGGAGAAAATTGTAAGACGTATCCATGTCAAGCACCTGAAAAGTTATTTCAAACTCCACTGGTCCTATAGTCAACACCAAGTCTATTTCCCCGAGGGTATCCATCTTGACGCCATCAAAAGCCCTTACGCAGACATTATTGGGGCGGATTCTTCCGGTCCCAATTTCCATTCTATGTAGTGTGGAGAGCGGACAAATGTCAACACCTGATCCTCCATCCAACATTAACCCCTTCACATAGTAGTCCTCGCATTTAACTGTCAGATGTAAGGCTTTGTTGTGAGCTGCTCCCTCTGGAGGTAAGTCGTTCTTGCTGAAAGAAACCTGGTTAACGGCGAAGAACCTCTCTATCATCCGTTCCAGTTGTTCGACTGAGGTTTTAACTGGTACGTATGCTTCGTTCAGAGTCTTGAGCAAGATCTTTTGGTATTCGGCCGACCTCATCAGCAGTGATAGCATGGACACATGCTCGGGGCACTTGCGTAGTTGATCTACCACTTCGTAGTCTGGCATTTTCATCTGTTGGAAGAAAACTTCCGCTTCTTCAACGCTTACAGGCTTCTTCGGTGGGAAGCGTCTCCGTGTGGCGTTGTTTAACTCTTGAGTGTTCGAATATCTTCCAATGAAAGTATTTTCCAGAAGTTCTCCCGTGACTTCTCTACCTTTGTATGTAACCAACGTTCTTTGATAGTTCCACGGCACTGTGGACGGGTTTGTCATCGCCTTCTATGGCACGCGTCCGATAACCACTGGCTCATTCAGCCGAGGTGGTTGAATCGTCCCCCGGACCACATAGGCCCCTTTTGGTACGTACACTGGTTTTGCCCTTTTGACTTTGAAACTCTGCGGTTTCTCTGCTCGACCTCGTGGAACGTAAAGAACTTCATTCTTACAGGCACCATTGTCACTGTCTTTTTCTCCACCTTTTCTTCGGGCTCGCCTTTGACAGTACTAACCTTTTTTCCCCTTTTTCTAGCTTCGGGATGGTTTTACGCTTTTTCCCTACATCGACGATGGCGATTATAGCTTTTAAAGCAGGATCAAATTCTTTGTCCTCGCAGATCATTCCAATCAGCGGCCCGTTGTTATGAGCAGGCAACGGATTGTTAGTCACATTTGGGACCTCCTCGTCCCTTAGTACTATTTTCCCCTGCTCTATTAAATTCTCGACTGCCCTTCTCAAAGCCCAGTAGTCATTTGTATCGTGCCCTTCCGCTCCTGAATGATAGGCGTACCTAACACCGGCTTTGTAAGTAGGTGATACCGGATTGTGCCTTGTCTGAGGGACTGACTGCAGGAAACCCAACTGGACTAGCTTTGGGAACAAAGTAGAATATGGTTCACCGATGGGTGTGAAAGTCCGTCTTCTAGGTGGTTCCTGAGGGTGGAAGTTATTTTGAGGAGGCTGTGGATTATAGTGGTTGCGGTAGGGAGGCTGATTTCTGGGAGGTGGAGCTTGGCCTCGATTGGCTTGCTGTGGGGGATGGACATAGGGCTGGGTGTTCATGACCATGTAGGGTTGAGGAGCATATGTCACATTTTGGTGGGGGTAGTAGTGTTGTGGGGTTCTTTCTGGAAAACGGGGCCTGGGATTACGATATTCCCTTACTTCTGATGCTGCCATGGACGTTTCTTCCTTTTTCTTTCCTCCTTCCATTCCTCCGGACCCACTTTGGACGACTTGGGAGGTTGCCCTTATGGCTGCCTGACTTAAGATTCTACCCGTTTTCAAACCGTTCTCCACCATCTCCCCGATCTTGATTGCTTCCGCGAAAGGCTTTCTCATGGCTGACATCATATTCTGGAAATAGTCCGATTCTTGAGCCTGGAGAAAAGTAGTGACCATTTCTATCTCGTCCATGTGAGGTTTTACCCTCGATGCCTGCTCGCGCCACTTAATAGCATATTCTCTGAAGGTTTCTGAAGGTTTCTTCTTCAAGTTTGACAGAGAATTTCGGTCTGGTGCAATGTCGATGTTATACTAGAATTGTCTCACAAAATCTCTGGTGAGATCATCCCATATATGCCATCGAGATATGTCTTGGTCCATATACCATTCTGAGGCTATTCCTACCAGACTTTCCCCAAAGTATGCCATTAGCAATTCCTCTTTGTCGTCGGCTCCCCGCAATTGGTTGCAATATTTCTTGAGATGAGCAATGGGGTCGCCGTGCCCGGCATACTTCTCAAATTTTGGGGTTTTGAAACCCACGGGTAGGTGCACGTGAGGGAACATGCATAGATCGGTATAGGAGACGCTCTTCTGTCCGCTCAAACCTTGCATGTTTTTCAAACTCTGCTCAAGGCTCCTCATCCTTTTGGCCATCTCATCTTGTTCAGCAATTTTGGGGTTTTGATCCTGCCCAGGTGCAAACTCGTATTGAGGCTATGGAGGATGAGTGCTGGTGGCGAACCGATTTGGTTCCAGTGAGAAAGATGGTGCTTGGAATGTGAATGAGGATGAGTCAAAATTTGGCTTGTGTGTAGCGGGTTGAACCACGATCGGACAGGGAGGTGCAGTGAATATGTTCGTAGCTACGTCTGTTGTTGACATCCGGGGATAAGAATCAGAGGGCGATCCAGCAGAGAAGGCCGAAATGGCTGGGTACCCGAATGGGGTGGCCGGATAGCTTATGGGGACGTTAGAAGTCCCACTTGTCCTGGAGAACAACTCAGCGAATCCAGGGATAACACTTGGTGGCTCTTTTCCGTTATTCCAGTCATCCAGCATTTCCAACATGCGGAGCCGCAGGATTCTATTTTCCTCCGCAGTTGCGGATTCGGGCGTGAGGATGACCGAGATCGAACTCTCCTCGGAAACAGGAACTGTCGGCAAAGGAATTTCTGAAGACATTTCTATGCTTCCCTTTGATCTTGTGAAGTAAGTGTGAGTACCACCTCTTGACTTATCAACAGGTAATTGAACACTCCCTTTCGACCTCGTGAAGTATGAATGTGAGGCCAGACTTTCACCAAACCAACCGCCTTTTCTAAAACCTGGAAGGACTCAACAACAAACGAACGGTTAGTTCGAAACAAATAACAGATAGGTAATCTCACGTTGGTGTATGATGCACCTATACAGTTAAGTGAATTCCTACATGTTTGCAACGAAGGCATGCGCCATTCCGGCTTCTTTTAGGCTTTCTCTTTATTTTATTTTATTTATTTATTTTTATTTATTTATTTTTATTTTTCTTTCTTTCTCTTTTTATTACTGTTTTCAATATTTGCAGTTAAAATGTGACCGGATCCGATGAGGATTGCCTACGTACCACGATGCTGCATGAATCAGATCATTACGTAGTTCAAAACAGATGAGTGTAAAAGGAGCACACATTTTTTCCTGAACAATCTATTACAAACTAACATTCTTTGAAAAAGGAAAATAACAAGCATCGAAAATAGTACAGACCCAACAGACTAATACACATTGAATGCAAAAGTCGGATAGACTCGACCTATGAATACATTAAGGTTCTGAGAACTGGCATCCGCGGGGCATCGTTCGGCCTCGCCACGGTCCTAGGTGTGAGATCCCTTTCAAGTTGTTCCAGCTCATGCATGGTTTGCTTGACAAAACACATCACTGCCGAGAGAACGGTAATGCTGGTCATGTTTTCACACCGTAGACACCGTCTGATGATGGCGGGGGCAATGGTCCTGATCTTATCTCTGGTTTGCTTCTTTTCCACGAGCAGGCGTTTTATCTGATCACTGCACGTTTTTAAAACCTGAGAATCCTGCATATGCTGATTCTTTAGTTGCCGCACTTTTACCTTCATCCGGGCCAACAAGTCGTAACAGTATCTGCTCTCAATTTGGAAATCCTCGGCCTGATTAACTGCTTTAACCTCAAGTGTAGCCATCTCTCTCTTCATTTTGGCAACAGTTTTCTCGTGGTCGTGTTTCAATTGATTCAAGTATCGGCGATGCTTATCTGCTCTTGTACCCCACTGTACCTTGAGCTCTGCCATGACGTTTTCAGACTCTTCTAAACCATCTCGCCATTCCCTGACTTCACTTTCAGCCCTTTTATCAACTGCTCATCTGATCGACTCCTTGGTTGTTTATCAAGAGCCAATCTCAATTTCTGGATTTGGGCCCTAAGTTCTTCATTTTCTTGGGCCAATCTATTCTTTTTGCCTCGATCCGCAGCGATTTGCATACTGTTATTGAATTTCAGACTGTCAACCTGTTGCTTCAAATCACCGATCTCTGCCCGATACCCCTTTTCTTTTGCTAACCAGTTCCATTGCTCTTGGGATGACTCAACGAAATCTTTGAGATGAGGTCTTTTAGCTGGTCTCTCGCAGGACATGTCACCTCTAAACCAAGCGTGATACCCCGAGGCAACTTCCCCTTTAGTCATATCCATCACACAAGTGTTTGCTGTCAGGTGTTGACACTCACTCCAGATTTGGCAAACTTCTTCTTCGGGGAACCGACCGTCCGGACTGATTTCAACCACTTGGGTACTCAAGTCTTCATCTTTCGGCACTACTTGATACCTCCCAAGTTGCCTCAAAACCCGATACGGTGCATAGGGTTGGATGCTTTTAAGTCCCATCAACAGAAAGTGGGGCCTGGTTGCCGGCATGTATATGATTTCCTCAACATGCAACCATCCGAGCGTCCACTGGATTTGGTTAGCAGTGAGAGTTCGGAAAAATGACGTCCAAGCTGTGACTCCCTCGGGTAGACTAAACCCTTTGATTCTTGTGTAGAATTCTCCAACACAAGTTTTCTTGGGCAAACCGTAACCCAAGAGCGGGGAGCGGTGACATAAATGGTCGGTCATCCACATTTGCAACAATTGGTTACATCCTTCGAAAAAGTCACCCCTAGCTCGGCAAGTAGTGAGAGCCCGGAAGATGTCAGCCATAATCATAGGCGCCAGAGTACTTTTATCTTGGGTGAGCAAAGTACTGACGACCCCAATTACTTTTAGATCGATGTTTCCGTCTTTCCTTGGGAACACTATAAGACCCAAAAAAGCTATCATAAAAGCTACCAGCCTGTGTTCGTCCCACTTTTGTCGGTTACCTCTACTGCATAGTTTGAAGTCTGGCTTATTGAACCCGCCCACGTGGCCGTATCTAGCATATATGAGGTGGAGACTGCAGAAACCTTTGGCAAGATCTGGATGGTGAAATGTTCGGGGTATTTTTAAGAAATCCAGAAACCGGTGTACCGTGATGGCCCTAGGTGCAATCAAGTACTTGAACCTTAACGGAGCTTCATCACTCCCGATGTATCCCGCTATTTCTTCCAATGTCGGGGTGAGCTCAAAGTCCGAGAAATGAAATACATTGTGTGCTGAATCCCAACAAGTGACCAATGATCTGATAATATCACCCCGAGGCTGAATGTTTAGTAAATCCGGGAGATCTTTCAGATACTTCTTTACTTTGTCTTGCCCCTCCTTACCTAAATCATTCCACCATAATCGCAACTCGAAAGGGATCTTGGTCATTATTGAAAAAGGTTTGTTTTGTATCGTGCTCATCCTGCACATTTATTAAGGTGATTATGCCAACGAAAAACTTTCATTAGACTCAATAAATAAAACTATCTATGTTTTCTTTTTTGTAAAATGATGGACTCGGTTTTCGAATGCGGCCTTTTAGCACTTTGGGAACGAAGATTTTAAGGCTGCGAGGATCAACCGGTCGAAAATCAAAAACGATGACCAAAGATGACCGTTTATGCAATGGCAGCCTTCCGTCGTCCCTTTCGGGAACATTCGGCTGTTTTTGACAATGAAAGCATCACTTAATTTTTTTTAGGAATGGTGACCCTATATTGGGAACATGGCCTCGCAGATCCTCGGGGACGAGGATCCTAAGGCCATTGGGCAACTTGGTCAAAATTTAAAAATGACTAAAATGGCTGTTTATGCAAAGATATCCTTCCGACGTCCCTTTGGGGAACATTTGGCTATTCTCGAAAAAATGGCATCACCCGACTCACAAATTAAAATTCTGATATTTTGGCTATTTCCGAAAACGGGGAGGTTGGACCCGATGAGGGTTGCCTACGTATCTCGCACCCTGCGAGAATCAAACCGGCGTAGTTCGGGCTTGATCAAGCGTAGAGTAAAACCCCTTCTGAATACAATCTTTTTAAAGAAAAGAAAAAATATTTTTCTGGATTTTTATATTTTATTTTTTTTATTTTGAAAAGAGATAAAGACTAAAGAAAAATCTTTTTAAGGAAGTATTTGGACTATTAGTCTGAATTTATAAAAGAGATACTACAAAAGAAACAACATTTTTTTGAATTTTGAATTTTCCCTTTTTTTTTTTTACTTTTAAATAAATATATATTTTTTGGATTTTGAAAGTGATTAAAAGGAGTTTTTTTTATATACATTTTTTTTTAATAAATCAAACTAAAAGACAAATTTTGTTTTCATTTTTTTTCGGAAACCGGTCAGCATGCGGAACTGAAGCAAATAAATGCGCAAAACAAACGGGATGCAGCAGGATGGTCTTTTCATTCCAGGTTGCCTGTCCTAGACAGACCCAACCCCTGTGTTGAGTCCCCTAGGTCAAATGCAACATGATGCAAATAAGCGTTCCTACTAGGGATCCGGCATGAGGTCATGTTAATTTATGTTCAAATCCTGAGTCGGTGTTCTAGACTGTGTACCCGAGCGGACAACTCGAGTCGAGGAGGGGGCAACTTACCGGGAACCAAAAGGCCATACGGCTTCGTAACTTGTCCGAGCCTCTTTTTCATTTAAGGGTATTTGACACTAACAGAATAGGGAGTCTCAACCAGTAAGCACATCCCCGGAGGTGAAGAGAGAAGGGTTTCGGCACAGTTTATATATAGTTCAGATAATATCAAAGCAGTAAAAGACAACATTTAGCACATTATGTCGAAACATGTGATAAAGCTCAGATAATAAAGCCAAATATAACAATTATTCTAAGCTCGAATTCTTGAACCCTGAACCGAAGGTTCTGGGTTCTTAAATCCCCAGCAGAGTCGCCAGAACTGTCACACCTCCTTTTTGCGCGCCCGCCCCGGAAGGTAGAACGCGTGAGGGAGTTTTTCCAATTTAAGTGACAATATTCGAAATGAGATTATTTATTTAATTCAGAGTCGCCACTTGGGAAAGGTTTGGCCTTTGGTGTCCCAAGTCACCGGTTTATCTTGAATCCCAAATCGAGGAAAATATTCGACTTTCCAAATGAAGTCTGCGAACCAGAAATTCTAAGTAAGGAATTCTGTTGACCCGAGGGAAGGTGTTAGGCACCCTCGAATCCCGTGGTTCTAGCACGGTCGCTTAAATTGTTATAATGGCTAAATATCTGATTTAAATACATGTTGTGACTTATGTGCTTTTATTAAGTTTAAACCGCTTTTATTATTATCATTTATTTTTATAGAATTGCAACGTCGTGAAAATGCATCTCGAACCACGTCACAATCAATGCACCCGTAGTTGTTAACACATTTCGACTCCGTTGAGATTTGAATTTGGGTCACATAAATGCGCACCCGAATTTAAGAATGTAATTTAATTAAGTCGCGCCTAAAAAGTCTAACGCGTTATTATCTTTGGGGAAGGCAGTGGAATTCACTAAACAGTCCATCCCAAATTCTAAGTATTTATTATGACCAATTATTGAGGGCCCCGCAATTTGCCTTTTTATTCGGCGAGGCTCGTCTCATTATTTTAGAAGGGTACCCTACAATGACTACGTCTTTACTACATTTATCTTTAAAGAAAAGGATGATGCCGAATTTTGCTGGTTTGGACAAATACGGACTGAATCCTTATTATGTTTGCCGAACCTAAACTTGTTTGATTACCTGATTGATTGTTCATGAGGTGAGGGTTACCGCATGCTTTGTCTTCAACAAGTGAATATGCTTATTAATTCGCTAAGTGAGATTGCAAACAAACTAACAACATATATTGAGTTATGTTTAACGACCTCCAAGTTCTATTCTTAACACTCTAAACTATTTGAAATTACGATGTATTCAGCAAGGTTAAAGCATTCTACCCTACACATACAACATATAGCTGAAAGGAAATCTAGCTATGCCAACTATTCGTGCATTCCACAAACCGCATGATTATATCATTCGTACAACCAAACAACTATAAATCACAATACTAAAACAGACTAAAGCTTCAGTTAAGTACAAAAACTAACAATTGTTCTATGCTATTGAGTTGTAACCTAGCAAGTTATACGAATCTAACCACATCTTACAAAAACTGTAATTACTGCAGCAAATGATTAAACTTCTTCAACATCTTTCATTTCATGCTTTCACTGTTACAACAATGCGAGATTCTAGTGTGTACCTGGATGTTGAAACGCAAAAGAAGAAGATGAAAGCAGAGAAGTCAGCAACAGCAAGATGGAAACAGCATCAGCAGCAGTAGCAAGGCAGTAACAAATGCCAAACAACCAGTAGAATAAACCAAACAAATAAAAATCAGAATCCAATGGCAGTTTCAGAAGAAATCAAGCAACAAACAACTGGACAGGATTCCTATTTCAAACTACGCTTTTGTTCTTTTAATAGATGCTGGAGTTGAAATTCAGTTCTGAAACTGAATTTAAAACTGACTTCTGATTTTAAAAACCAAGAAAAACTCAATTTGAAACCTCCCTAGGCTGATCCCAAATGCTCTCACTCTCACTGGTTCTCTTTTTGTGTTCTCCCCTGCCTCTTTTCTGATTCTCAGGACTGTCTTTGATTTTCTGAACTATATTTTGATTTTCAGAGCTCCCTCCCTTTTTAACTCTCTACTGTCTGCCTGGTTTTTAGCTTCTGTCCTCTCCCTAATGGAAACTCTCCTCTATTTATAGCCTAACATCAGACCATCTACCAGCCTGTTAAACAATTCAAACTCCCCATCCCCCCTCCTGTTTCCCACTCATAGCCATAAAGAAAGCCCTTCCCCATCAGATTCCCCCTGACAACCCTATCTTTAAAATATTCAAAGTATTTTCCATTTTATTAAACTAAAACAAGGGTATGGGCAGCCTGAATATGCCCTGACAGCACATGATGTCAAGTTAATTTTAATCTCTTAAAGGCTTTAATGCACATGCTGTCCACAAGTGCACATGCCATCAATTCAGACTTAACCCTGAACTGCAGCTACAACCTAATCCTTAAATGTTTCTGATTCAAATACACAAACTATAAGTAGCTATACTCAATTCTTAATTGGATTCAAACAAAGCCTCAGTAGAAAACATGAATCAAATTATTACCATACAAAGCTGAAACTAATTGACGACATATATTGAATCGACTACGCGAATTACAACACATACAATCAATAACTAATGATCAAAGTCGAACAGTATTGAACAGGGGTTTCAGATTGCACTGTCAAAACCAGAAATGACCCTGGGAACCAATTAATCGATCGAGTATTATTTCAATTGATTACACTGTCAAACACATACACTCATCAATGAATAGCAAAAGAGATTCGATCAAATAAGAGGTCCGGGAGAGGACAGAATAGTCGACACAAAAAAATTCAAAACAAATCAACTAAACATTTGGACATATGAACAGACATTTAACAAAACAACAAAATGGACTGACAAGGAAAAGGAAAACAAAAATACCTTAAAGGCTTGAAAAACCAGAAGACCCTATCTCGGATTTGAATCGACCTTTCTTGGGGTTGAACGGACTTTAATCGATGTGTTCTCACTGAGAACACTCCGATTAAGGTCCATTAGACCCTAATCTTCTGGCTCAAACGGACAAAAATCGGACTCAGGACTTTTAGGGTTCTTAAGGCAGATTTGGGATTCAGGTTTTCCTGGTTGGATTCGAACCAAACCAAGCCTGGTTTGGTCACGAGGGAGGTCAGGGGAGTGTCTAGTGTGAGTCTGGGGTAGGTCGGTGTAGATCGAGGTTTTGCTCGAATCTTCAAATGAAGATTCGAGAACCTAGGGATTGATTCGAACTAAATGGTTGGTGGATTTGGATTCAGGGTGATTGAGTGGTCCTAGGGTGTTAGTCTGGTGGCCGATGGCGTTGATGCCGCCGGGTTTCAAACGGAAGGGGGCTAAGGCGGCTAGGGTTCTAAACCCAGGTCCGTCGCTGAAATGAGAGAGACAGAGGAACAGTGAGGAGGGGGTCTAGCTCGGGGGGTGCGGGGTGAAGGAGGTAAGCTTATATACGAAGTGAATGGTTTGATATTGGCCGTTGGATCACCAATGATCAATGGCCTTGATCATTCCACTGGGGGGAACGGCGTTTGGTCTCATGCTGGGAACGGATCAAACCGGGTTTCAGTGGGTCGGGTATTTGGGGAAGGCTTGGGAGCCGTCGGATTGGACAAGATGGACGGCTCCGATTGAGTATCCTTATACGGCGTCGTTTGGTTTAAAATGGGAGTTGAACTGGACCGTTAGATATGTTTGATCAACGGTCTAGATCTGATAGTCCTTAAACGACGTCGTTTGGTGAGGCTATAGAGATCAGGGAAACAGACTGGGTCATGAAATGATTTGGGCCTGATTTTGGTCTCAAATTTGAGCCCAAATCCGGATTTTCTCCAATTTAAACTCTTTTCTTTTTCTTCTTTTAATTTCTAATTTAAACAAAATTCCTAACTAAGTTGTAAAATCAAAAATAAAACTTATACAAATATTGATTACTACTTAAACAACAATTATCACACATATTAACCATTTAAATAAAATCAATTAATGACAACATATTTTTTGTGATTTTTTCTTAAAACCAAATTATGGTTTGATTAATTCCTAATAGTAGAAACGATATCTTAAATTTACACACGACATATATTTTTTGTATTTTTGTTTGATAAGACTAAATAATCACAGACAAAATCACAAATAACTACAAAAAATGCCACGTAAATTCCAAAGTTGTACAGCAAAACCATTTGCCATCATTTTTGATTTCTTTTGGAGTAATTGTCGTGTAAACAAAAATCACGTGCTCACAAGGTTCACCAGCTAGCTAGTCTTGGAGTTCAGTTACTAGACTCAGGTCATATTGGAATTTCCATTCAGGATACGACAACATCCTCGTTAGTAACTGTAGTAAAGGAACGTCAGTACGAGGATCCTGTGTTAATTCATTATAGGGATACCACCCCTCAAAAGGAGAAGACACCGTTTGAAATTATAGAAAATGGGGTCCTCAGATATCGAGGATGATTATGTGTCCCTAATGTTTCAGGGCTGCGTCGGCAAGTTATGGGAGAAACCCACTATCCTCTTTATACTATCCATCAAGGAACAACAAAGATGTATCATGATATCAAGGAGGTATATTGGTGGGACAGAATGAACAAGGATATAGCGGAGTTTGTTGCTCAGTGCCCTAACTATCAGCAAGTTAAGATTGAGCATCAAAAACCCGATGGATTATTGCAGGCTATGGAGATTCCGACTTGGAAATGGGAAGTAATTAATATGGATTTCATCGTGGGCTTACATCGTACCCAGCGTAAGTTCAATTCGATATGGGTGATTATTGATAGGCTTACAAAGTCAGCCTATTTTTGGCTCGTTAGGACTATCTATTCCATAGAGGATTGTGCAAAGCTTTATATTAAGGAGATAGTACGACTGCATGGTGTCCCTGTATCTATTATCTCGGATAGAAGAGCTCAATTTACGGCTAACTCCTGGAGGTACTTCCAAAAAGGATTGGGGACTCAAGTAAGTCTTAGTACAACATTTCAACCCCAGACAGACGGATAGGCTGAGCGTACTATTCAAATACTAGAGGATATGTTACGAGCTTATGTGATAGACTTCAAAGGTAGCTGGGATGATCATATGCCACTTATTGAATTCATATATAATAATAATAGCTATCATTCCGGTATTCAGATGGCTCTATACGAAGCTCCTTATGGATGGAAATGTAGGTCGCCTATAGGGTGGTTTGACGTTGGAGAAACTACGTTAGTAGGACCAGAATTGGTACAACAGGCAATCGAGAAAATTAAGCTTATACAGGAAAGGCTATTAACAACAAATCTTATGCGGATAATCAACGACGAGGCTTGAAATTTTAGGTAGACGATTGGGTATTCCAAAAAGGTATCACCGATGAAAGGTGTCATAAGGTTCGGAAAGAAAGGAAAACTTAGCCCTCGGTACATGGGGCCATAGAGGATCATACGCAAAGTAAGACATGAAGTATATGAGTTAGACTTGTCCTCGGACTTGGAGTCTGTACATCCAGTCTTTCATGTATCTATGCTTCATAAATATATCGGAGATTCTTCTAAAAATTATGTTAGTTGACGACATTCAGGTCAAAGAGCATCTATCATATGAAGAAACTCCCATTGCTATATTAGATGGACATATTCGGAGATCGAGAACTAAAGACGTAGCTTCGGTGAAAGTACTTTGGAGAAACAACAATGTGGAAGAAGTGACTTGGGAGGCCGAGGAAGACATGAAGTCTAGATATCCCTACTTATTTCCTCCTCAAGAGAAGGATCCGACTGAGATGTCATAACCTTAAGGTACTTGTATGGATTCTGGTGTTAGTTATTGTCATTGGTCATGTGAGGCCACTATCGTTATTGATGGTCGTGGTCCTATGTGGCGTTAAATTATTAAGTTTCTATAGGAAGAGTTGGTGGTAGTATTGTTACCAAGGGTGACTCTGCCAAGATTATATAGATCCCAGAGAGTTAAACATTCGAGAGCGAATGTTTCTAAAGGGGTGAAGGATGTTACATCTCGCGTTTTCGTACGCTAAAAGTTTCGTCTTCACTTAATTAACGTAGACTCGGGGATGCGATCAACTTGATGTTAACGTATTTATGCTATTTATAACAAGCGATAAAGAAGTGTCATAAAGGATAAAGGGTATACGAATTAAAGAAAACGAATTTCGTTGAAAGTGGCCAATTTGGGATAAAATACGGGTTGAGCAATAATACCCGATAATTATAAACTAGTACCATGCAAGATACCATATGACCACAATAGTATAATGTATAAAGTATATATAAAGTATATTAAAAATAAGTAGAATTTTAAGTAATTTGAGATAATTTTTAAATTATGCGGGTAATTGGTTAATAACCGGGTAACGGAACATTACCCAATTAACTAATAAGTGGATAAAAATTAACAAAATTACACCCCAAAAGAAACGTGACAGCCAACCACTTTCCAAATAATGACTCATGGTTACGTTTGGAGTAGGTGGCTACCTAAGGGTTAATTGACATTTAATAAGTAGCCTACTACTTCCTTTTTGACAAGAGAACAAAAGATGTTCTTAATTAAAAAGTAAGAAATGTTTTCCTAGTTCAAAACAATTCAAGGAAGAGAAGTCCAAATTAGTTCAAATAATTCAAAGTAGAGAAGTCCAAAATTCATTCAAAACTATTCGGGGCGCAGAAGCTCATTTCGATCAAGAAAAATTCAAAGAAGCAAAAGCTTATTTCGCTCAAAATACTTCAGCGTAATTCCATCATAGTTTTGCGGTTACAAGAACACGGTGTAATCTTCGCCAAGAATATTATACGGAGTTTTCCCTACTCCAGGTATGTTAAGGCCATCCCTTCTTTCTTTTGGTATGGTCCAAATTATAAGAAGAAATGAGCAAACGCACAGTTTCCATAAATTACTCTATTCATAGAAATACCAGGGGTTTCTATATTCTTGATTCCCCACGAGAATATTATTATCTTCTGTTCATGGGTCTTAAAATAGTACGCAATTGAAAAAGTTTATCCGGAAGGAATATTGAGATTATTACATATTTTTCATGCATTTCACCCATTTATACATGTGCATTGACCCATGACCAGATGACGTTATATACGCATATATATGTAAATATATGTATATGGGATATGGAAAAAGGTTACGGCATTATATACGCACCATCACCTGATCAATTTGTATATGTTGATGATGTTGCCCACAGTGGCCGAGATGATATGATGGGATTCCCTCAATGGCTTGATGATATTATGTACACCCATACTTATGCATGACACGACATTTGTACGCACGTGCATAACATTATAAATGTTTTAGAATTTACAAAGTTATTCAGATTTACAGCTGGATTTCTTTATTCCATGTTTCATCTATGTCATTTACGTACTGATTTTCATTCCTTACATACTCAGTACATTTTTTGTACTGACACCCTATTTCACGGGGCCTGTGTTTCATGCCCGCAGGTGCAGGTAGGCAAGCTGATGGTCCCCCTTCTTAGGATCCCTGATCAACGAGAGTTGGCGTGCTCCACTTGATCCAGAGCTGCTTTTTATATTGGTACAATATGTTGTATATATATATATATATATGGGTATGATGTGGCTAAGTCCCGTCTTTGTAAAATATATTTCTATTAAAGGTCTGTAAACAATATGTCTAGTTGGATAGTATGTGGCCTTGCCGGCTTCCAGTTTTGAGTTATATAGTTGTCTATAGCAGCCTTGTCAACTTGCCCTATGTATGTTGCACGTATATGTGTATGTATGCCTTTTTGGGCAGATTTCCTTCATGTACATTATTCTCGTAATTCAGCAGATATTATTCAGGTTTACATCTAAGAGGCATGCTTAAGGGTGTTTGGCAGGTAGGACTTGGGCACCCATCGCGGCCCATCAGTTTGGGTCGTGACAATACGATGTAATCTTTTTCAAGAATATCATACGGACTGTTCCCTATTTTGATCTCATTGTTACATGTTTTTCGCAAAGACGAGTGTTAGAGGGATTGTCAAGAGAATCGACTCAGGTATGTTAAGGCTAATCATTCTTTCTTTTTTGGCATGATTCAAGTAACGATACGTAAATATAATGTTATTCCATAAAAGATTCTACTCTTAGAATCGCACACCGTATCGGGGTAGGATGGATGAACTAGAGGTTAGCATCCGGAGTTTTGTTTGATAAGAGAGTGCCGACAATACTCAAAGGCAAGTTCTATAAAGCGGTGGTTAGACCGGCTATGATGTATGGGATTGAGTGTTGGCATGTTAAGAACTCACATATCCAAAAGATGAAAGTAGCAGAAATGAGGATGTTGAGGTGGATGTGTGGGCACACTAGGATGGACAAGATTAGAAATGATAATATTCGGGAGAAGGTGCACGTGGCTCCCATTGATGACAAGATGCGGGAAGCGCGACTTAGATGGTTCGGGCATGTAATGAGGAGAAGCCTAGATGCTCCAGTAAGGAGATGTGAGCGGCTGGTTGTGGAGGGCACGAGAAGAGGTAGAGGGCAGCCTAAGAAGTATTGGGGAGAAGTAATCAGGCAGGATATGGTGAAACTTTAGATTTTCGAGGACATGACACTTGATAAGAAGTTGTGGAGGTCGAGTATTACGGTTGTAGGCTAGGAGGTAGTTGAGTCTCACATTACTTTGTACTGTTGTCAGCCTAGTCTGGTAAGGTTTTAGTCTAAAATAACTAGAGGCATTGCCATGTCTTAATACTTTCTCTTTTCGGTGCAAGATCTATGTACTAGCCATCATTTCTGCCTTGTATTTTTCTTTTGCAATTTATGTTCTTATTTTTCCTATGATCTCTATGGTGAAACTAATATTCTCTCCTTTTGTTTTTCTTTTTATCTTGAGCTGAGGGTCTTTTGGAAACAGCCTCTCTACGCCTTCGGGGTAGGGGTAAGGTCTGCGTACATACTACTCTCCCCAGACCACACTTGTGGAATTTTACTGGGTTGTTGTTGTTGTTGTTGTATTCTACTCTTAGAAGTTAAGAATGTTTACGTTATTCATTCCTATGAAATGTAATTCAAAGCATGTCTAAGTATGTTCCTAAGTCTCTATTGAGGTATATGGTAAAGATATTAATGTCCATAATATAGTGATACATGTATCTTCATGCATTTACCACCATAGTAGGGTCAGTTGGGCAGTCATGCATCATAACATATGGATAATAGTCTCAGAGAGTAGCATATTATATATATATATATATATAAGAAGTGTAATAAGTATGCATATACAGTGGTACTTCAGAGATTCAGGTTGATTTTTATATGTCTTTAATTAATGTTGACTCATTGTCATGTTTCAATTTCGCCTTACATACTCGGTACATTATTCGTACTGATATTCTTTTGTTGGGGACATTGCATTCATACCTGTAGGTATAGATAATCAGTTTGAAAAGCCCTTATAGTAGACGAGGTTAGCATTCAGCGAAGGATCGATAAGACTCTACCTCATTCAGAGTGCAGCTGAGTCTATGAGTCATCGTGTCAGAGTTTTGCTACAAACTTATGGGTAGGCCGGTACCCTATCCTATTTGATGTCTAATACTCTTAGAGGCTTTGTAGAAAGAGTTTCATTTTGTACAGTATGTTAGAGGCCCTGACGGCCCATATGAATTCATGTTTTAAGAACGACGGTTCATTGATACAATGTTTGCCCACTTATAGTTATACATTATGAGTTGTGGCCATATTGGCTCATGATAGTTACAGAAGAAAAACAAATGAGCTACATAGTTATTTGCCCGGGCCAGTACGGCACCGGGTGCCAGCCATGCCTCCCCAGGTTTGGGGCGTGATAAAGTGGTATCAGAGTGGGTCGTGTCCTAGAAAGTCTATAATGTCGTGCCTAGTAGAATCTCACTTGTGGGTGTGTTGCACGCCACATTTATAATTGAGAGGCTATAAGGCATTTAGGAAATGTTACCTTTCTTTTGTTTACAAATCGTTCCATAGAGCTAAGTTGTAAGAAGTCAGTATGAAGCTTCCACAGGATTGTGTATGTACCAGAAATGCAAGTATCACAATAGAGATTTAAGGCGTGGATGTAATTTCTACCTATGTGGAAGGAGGTTATGAAAGCGACAGAAGATACGATGTAAGATTGAATAAGGAAAAGGTGAAGAAGATACGAGATACTCAAGTACAAAAGGTTATGAATTGTCCAGACTTTAGATAGATGTTGAGTTTTAGTTTAGTTTAAAGAGGAGACTTTGGCAAATTTTTTGTAAGTTTCTAAGATTTAACATTCGAGGACGAATGTTTCTAAAGGGGAGAAGGATGTTACATCCCGTACTTTAATATTAGGATGAGTCGTAGAATCTATATGTGCTTGAAGGGATTAAAGCCATTCATGAGATTATAGAGGATTTGCGACTATGTTATTATAAGACCCCATAAGTTTAACAACATTGATACCATACATTTGATATGATATTTTGAGTGAAACATTTTTGTAAAAAAAAGTTTGAAAAATATGATTTTATATAGTTATTAATATTACTACTTTCGAATATACTTTAAATTATATACAAAATATGAGAAAGTTTATGAGATTTTCTTTATTGTAAAGATAGAAATTATTTTCTCACAAGAAAAGAAGGTTATCTTTTACCATTTTAAGAATTAAGCATACGAAAATTTATACTCTTTTTATGAGATTAGGAAAATTAGAAGTTGAATATATATAAGGTTATCTTTTACCATTTTAAGAATTAAGCATACAAAAATTTACACTCTTTTTATGAGATTAGGAAAATTAGAAGTTGAAAATATATATATATATATATATATATATATATTCTTACATGGATATTTAATGAAATAATAATGTATGTATTGATTTTATATGATACCACATGACCATGATAGTAAGATGTATAAAGCGTGTTATATTTTAAGTAATCTGAGATAATTCTTAATTGTGTAGGTAATTGGTTAATTATTGGTTAATGAGAGATTAACTAGTTAATTAAGAGTTGGTGGGTGATTAATTAAGGCTTTTGGATTAAGCCCAACGTGGCAACAAGATTTAGCTCCAATTTGTGATAAGCCCAACGTGGCAACAAGATTTAGCTCCAATTTGTGACTCTTAAGTCACATTTTATGGTGGCAAATATTGATGAGTTTAGTGGCTTAGTCATCAATTTTAAGAGACTTTCCCATATGCTTATCTTATTCTTATGCTTGCTTGCTAGCAGATTAAATCTCAAAACAACGAGTTTATACGAAATCTTCAACAAAATTTGCATCTTAGCATCTTAGTAACATGATTTTCTTGAAACAAAATTCAAATAACATCTCTTAGCATCTTAGCAACATGAGATTTTGCAATTTTAGGGGAGTATAGTACAATCTTTCTCAAGAATATCATAAGGATTATTCCCTATTTTGATCTCGCTATTACGTATTTTTCGCAAAGACGTGTGTTAGAGGGATTGTCAAGAGAATCGGCTCAGGTATGTTAAGGCTAATCCTTCTTTCCTTTGGCATGATTTAAGTAACGATACGTAAACATAATGTTATTCCATAAAAAGGTTCTACTCTTAGAAGTTAAGGATGTTTACGGTATTCAATCCTATGAAATGTAATTCAAAGTATGTTGACTTATTGTCATGTTTCAGTTCCGCCTTACATACTCAGTACATTATCCGTACTGACTTCCTTTTGTTGGGGACGATGTATTCATACATGTAGGTATAGATAATCAGTTTGACGAGCCCAATAGTAGACGAGGTTAGCAATCAGCAAAGGATACATAAGACTCCACCTTATTCGGAGTGCAGCCAAGTCTATGAGTCATCGTGTCAGAGTTTTACAAACTTATGGGTAGGCCAGTGAACTATCCTATTTGATGTCTGATACCCTTAGAGGATTTGTAGACAGAGGTTCATTTTGTACAGTATGTCAGAGTCCTTGACGGCCCATATGTATTCATATTTTAAGAACGATGGTTCATTGATACAGTGTTTGCCCACTTATAGTTATACATTATGAGTTGTGGCCATGTTGGCCCATAACAAATGAGCTACAGAGTGGTTCACTCGGGCGAGTACGGCACCGGGTGCCAGCCATGCCTCCTAGGTTTGGGGCGTGACATATGCTTTGGAAGTATCATAAAGATAAGTCACATGTTTTAGACTTCAGTACGGTGCAGTTGGATGAGAATCTGATGTATTAAGAAGTGTCTATGGCTATGAATAAACAGGTTCACAAGCTTAGGTCTTACGAACTCGTGTTAGCGAAGGTGCTTTGGAGAGGCCAACTGATCAAGGAGGCTATTTGGGAGATCGAGTCAGATATGCAAAGCATATATCCGCATCTCTTCAGCAGTTCAGGTACATTTCTAAACTTATTCGAGGATGAATATTTGTATAAGAGATGGAGAATATAATGATCTGACCAGTCATTTTGAGTATTTAAACTCCTATCCCTTATTTGATGTTTTTTGTGTGTGTATTTGATGTTTTATGACTTGCGGGAATGGGTGATTTGGTTTTTATGGCGTTCGGGAGTGAATTGGAACAGTTAGTTTCATTTTGAAAGCCTTAAGTTGGAAGAGTTAACCAAGGTTTGACTTTTATAACAACCTCGGATTGCTGATTTGATAGTCCCAAAGGATCTTATGGTGATTTTGGACTTAAGCATATATTCGGATTTGGATTTGGAGTTTCCTAAAAGATTTTGAGTCTATTTGCCGAAAGTGGCAATTTGAAGATTTAGAGAGTTCTTAAGTTTGACCGATAGTTTAATTTGATGATATCGAACATCGATTATTGTTCCAGAACATGGAGTAGGTTTATTTGTTGAATGGAACTTGTGTACAAATTTGGGTTGTGATCTGAAGCGTTTAGACATGAATCAGATGCTTGGTTGGGAGTTTAGAAGTTCTTGAACTTAAGAGAAGTTCAGCTTGTGGTTTGATCTTTGATTCATAGATATGATGATATTGTATGTCTTTGGAAGCTTTGGATAGATCCGGATAGTATTTATGGACTTGATGGTATAATTGGGCAGTGTTCCAGGTGAGCTGAGTGAGTTTCAAACCACCCGGAGCGTGTTGAAGTTGATAGATTTTGCTAATGTCTTGTGTATTTTGTGATGGCGGAGTAGGTCTTGTGATTGCAGAGTGTATTTTAGAGTTGGGGAGATTTTCTCTTTGTATTCATAATGGGGCAGTTGCATTCGCAAAGAAGGAGCTGGGAGCTGGGACGAAGGCTTCATGTTCGTGAAGGAATGGTCGCATTTGTGTAGGCTTGGCAGACTTGGGCATCACATTCACAAGGTGTTTCCCACAATCGCGAATGAGGAAATTCTGGCTGAAGCATTTTGTGATTCGCGCACACAAGGCATGGACCGCATTTGCCAATAGTACTCCTGGACAGACTATTTTACGTTGTCATTTCGGTATTTTAACCCATTTTCTCATATTGTAAATCCTAAACATGGACAAGGATGTTTTTGCAAGGAAATTTTACAAGACTTTGAGGTAAGTGATTTCTACTAATTTATGAGACTATTTCAAGAATCTACATGGATTATTAACACCCAATATGGAATTTCAAGGTAAATTTAGGGAATCTTTCTATGACTTAAGAGAGTGAAAATTAAGATTTTGAGCTTTGATTTGGACTTGGATTTAAAAATCAAATACATATTTGGACTCATGAGGTTATGAATAGTCGGGATCTACTATTTGAATCAGGTTTTGACCATGTGGTCCTGATTTGACTTTTATTGACTTTTTGAAAACTAAGTATAGTTTGAAGATTTATTATTTGGAATAGATTCCTATAATGTTGTTAACATTATTGAGTACTATTTGGCTAGATTCGAGCCGGTCGAAGGTGGTTTCAAAAGGCAATGCTGTTTTGGAAGGTTGATTTGGGCTTGTTAAGGTAAGTATCGTACCTAACTTTGTTGTGAAGGAATAACCCTTAGGATTGGACCTTATTTGTCTAGAATGTGTGGGAAGTGACGATTGTGGGAGGTGAGGAGCGTATATGCAGATGCTATGTATGATTTATGACCGGATTAGACTTTAGACTTCTGTTATGAGTTGTTTGGATTGTGTTCTTTCTACAATTCATTTTTAATCATTTGTATGACTACATGAGCTTATCCTTTTGTGCTAGTGATCATGTTTAGGATTATTATCTCTTATTTGGCCAAGATGGGCTATTTGTGGAGTTGTAGTTATACTTGATTTAGTCGCAGTCATGTTTCATATATCATGCACATCCGCACTTAATTGTGGGCATATGTTTATTTTATGATAAAATGATATCTCGGATTAATATGAATATGGCACATATAAACATACTGAGCAGATTAATTTGGAATTGCAATAGGTTTCTTTCATGTAGTTATTGTGGTAATGATGATGTTATGCATGAGGTCTTTGCCATGCAGCTATGATGATATTATTATTGTTTTTGGACAAGTATTATATTGTGTAGCATGTGAATTTGGATTCATCCCCCTAAGGTCGCCCTCTCATGTTTCACTCTTAATAGCTTACATGCGGATTATGATAAGTTGACTGATGTTGGTTGATTCTGATATAGAATCCGATTATGGTGAATTTTGAACATAAATGTGAACGCTTTGTTTATGCGAGTGAATTATTTATGTCTTGTTATGCATTCTATATGTTTATGTGTTAAATTCTAACATGCGACTTTATGCCTATGTTATTTGTTGATGACTTGTTGGTCAAAATTGAAATACCTATGTTGAGTTGATATCTCCTGATTTGATATTTGATGATATTGCATCTTTTGTTATATTCTCATTGTGAATTAATATAAACTACACATATTTATTTGATTAGTGAATATTACATGACTTGAACCTCATCTCTATTTCATGGAGGTTAGTCTGGATACTTACTGAGTACATATTACCATGTACTTATACTACATTTTGCATATTTTGTGCAGATCCGGGTGTTGGCGATATAGAATCTCAGGAGTGAGTCTTGTAGCTAATAGGGAGGATTCAAGGAAGTGTTGCATGATCACCCGCACACACTTGGAGTCCCCTTCCCCTATCTTTTTTTGAGACAGTTATTATATTATTTAGAAGTTTTCCTTGTACCATTTTGGAACTCATAACTCGGTACTATCAGGTTTTTGGGATTTGATGTTGTAATATCTTGTGCTATCTATTGTTGAAGGTTTATTATGTTATTTATGCTATTTCAATTATGTTATATCTTATTTCATTCGATTGGATCTATAAAGCATGTTGATTTACCTAATCTTGGAGGTTAGATGTCATGACGATCTTTGGTGGGATTTTAGGTCGTGACACACGCTTACCATTTAATATTCAATTGGAGTCATTAATGATACTATATTAATTTTTTAATACCGCCAAGTCACTATTCATCATCTTCCTTAAAATATTTCCAAAATATTCAAACTTGAGTGAATACTTAGTTGTCCACCTTCAAATTTAGCTAACAATTAACTCAATACGTTCATTGCATTTCTCAATTTTATCGCCATGAATACTACTCATCTTCTCCCTCATTTTCAAAGAACACTATTCATTCCATGAACGAGAAGTTTAGAATCCAACCTTTCAACCATTAAAACTTGCAACAAATACTACAAATACTTTTAACTACACATAATAAACGAGTTTGAAGCATTAGAATTACTTTTTGGAGTTGAAACTTCAGAAACCCTGTGCTTTTTGGATGATTCTTAAATCTAGACAAATTCATATGATTTAGGACAGTTCAATAATGTTAAATACTTGTATTTAGCTTAAAACCATCCATAAAACTTACCTTGTTACGTGGGTTGAAGCCTAGGAGAATTTAGGTTGAGAGTTCCTCAACAGTTAGATCATTTTTGGAACCCAAATGAGCTATCCCGGCTTGGTTTTTAAAGGCCCCAGGTGACTGTCCAGGGTGGCGCCCCGCGGTGCCTACAACAATGGCCCAAAAATCACTTCTGGAATGGGCACTACAGGGCGCGCCGCACCCATCTAGTTGACCAACTTTACTTTCGCACAATCTTCATTAAAAATGTCATAACTCCTTGTAGGAATATTTAAATAACGAATGAGTTAAACCGGTGAAAACTAGACTTAAATAGCTTTAATGTGATAGATAGAAATCTATATAAAACCTTATAAATGTTAAGTTATGTATGTTTAAAGTTAGGCTTTGTGTGTGCTCCTTTGAAACTTTAATCTATCATGTAATTTCCAACTCGACTAGTCCTAATGACTCTTCTTAGACCCTATATCATTTCAAATACACCTCATACATTTACTATCATGATCATGAGATATTCTTTGTATTATTAAATCAAAACCTGCACACAAATTAATATAATTAGCACAAGTCGAGCCTCTAATAGCCTTATAACATTTCAAAAAAAATTGGGACACTACATGCCCGTTCTTCCACCACATCAAAATACCTTTTAAAAATTTATAATTTTAGATATCACAATCATAAGAATAGTTTTTTATTTTAAAAAATAATATACATTTATTTTGGAGTTTTATTTTTAAATAAGTTATCTGAACACGTAGCTTATACTTGCTTTTCTTTGCATAATATAATTGAAAATTGTAGCCTAATGACAATTTCATAGCTGGGTATTGAATACTTTTATTAAAAAATGGATTCTTCAATGTTTTATTACACGTTCAGCTGAAACAACAAAAATGATTCATTTTACACATATTTTTTTAAGGGAAAAGGGAAAAAAAAACTTTAAGCTTTCTAATACTTTTCGATGATAATGGAAGGATACTCCTTGTTGCATGTTTGGACATATTGTAGAAAAAACATGGAACAATTTCTGAAGTCTTTCTTTTGCCGTTAACAGTGTGATCTTGGATGTAAATGATAGTAGTAACTCTTCAGAAGTATACAGCGAAAGAAGAGCCTCAATTTATAAAGAAAAAACATGTTGAAAGATCGTTTTAGCTGCAGAAAAATAAAGAACTTAACATAAATAGCTGCCCACTCAAGTGTTTAAACTAAACTAGGCAATAAATATATAATATATGCATAATCTATGTATATCGATGAAAAAATTAAATAGTAAATCCAGGAAGTTGTGTATGTAAAGATAACGCATGTTAGGGCCCGTGTAAGCAAGCTTCACTTCACATAAATATGAGAATAAAGCTGATATTAAAGGTAATTGTTCCTTCTTCATTTTTTGGAAAAAAAGGTAATGAATTGAATGCAACAGAATGAGAGATATGGATTTAACTAAAAAACACTAACAAGTTATTAATCCTATGTTCATATTTTCACAATGTTGCATTAACCAATGGTTAGTAACTTCAAGAGTCTACACATAAGTACGTTAACTATACAATATGACCTAATATTTCAAGAAAAAAGAAAAAAAAAGTACTTAGACCAAAAGATTGTCTCATTTTGGCTAATCGGTCATGGTATGAGTTTAGGATTTGTAAAATATCTAACTTGCGAGCTCTTACAGCAAAAATTATTCTTAATTTTCTTTTTTTAATTTCCTTCTGAAATCTAAAAGAGAAGAAATTATTTTTCACATTTTGTGTGCTCTTAATAACTTTGAAGATGATCTTAACAATATAAGAAGATAATAGGAACACTCCAAACAAGAATTTCCACAGAAATTCCATATGCAAAGTCACCGAACCACACAAGTGGTCAAGGTTGAATAGCAGCAGCTTCTCCTGTTACGACAGAACTGCAAGGCACAAAGCATAGTGTGACAATTTTTTTTTTTTTTTTTTGGTAATGAGTGTGACAGAATAGCAGTGAAAATTTCAAATTTTGCATATATGACTGGCAAAATTTTCATTCTGAATAATGCCGATACAAAGCACTCAAAATATCTACAAGATCAAACCAAAGCCATCTCAGTTTCCAAGCAAAGATGTCACAATTGCCAAAACACCAATCACAATCATGATATTGAGAAAATAGTTTGTTGGGAGAGGCTTATCTGCGCTCCCCCCAAAACCTTCATATTCTGCTCGAATCTTTTGTTTCATAGCATCCGAGAGCTCTCTCTGCAATTCAAATAGGCAAGACTCGTTGAATTTATTTCTCCTTCATTAGGCTACCAAATTTTATTTTTGAGAGCAAAATTTTGGTAATAGCTTGATCTTGGCAAATTAAAACAAACGGCAGAACTAAAGACGATAAGTTGTATTTAATCCTGCAGCAACCAGAAAAGGTAAAATTTAAACATGTACACATCTCTCCAGGAATTAAAATGCAAGTGTGAAAATTTGACTAATTAACGGAAGGAAAAGTAACAAAGCAATTTAGATTTACCTTTCCGGTTGAGTATTTTGCTGCCACAAACTTCTCTGGCTGACCTTGTGTAGGAGTATTGTCTATTGAGAAACCCTGTCCAAGAAATTCAATACATATCATTCTCTCTCTAGTCACCATACATTTGCTAATATTTTAGTCAACAAGTTGCACAATGGTTGGTGCTTAAATAGTAGATCCTTGGCCCTTACCATCGTGGAGGAAAAACCAGATTATTTGAGGAGGCGGAGTGAAGAAAACATTATTTATCATGGAACTGATTAAAAATATTGCTAAGCTACGGGGCATATCTGAATTTGGTGGAGTGGATGAAAGTATACCGGAAAGATATGAGTTTTGCATGTAAATGAAAGAATGCTGAATGATTAATGAAGAACATAGTGCAGAATCAATGCCAAAAAAAAGTTCAGAATCAGAAGTGGCCTTAGTTTACAGTCAGATGAATGAATAGTACGGAAGACATATTAGAGCTGGTTTGCCGAGATATTCTCAGATCAGTAGAAAGGCTTGAAGTGACACATGCTCAGGTACAGTAAGGTTGACCCTTGAAAATAGGACTAGAGCAAAAGTGCAAGAGCTGCAGGTACTCATGTAAGCGAGACATATAATAAGTTGATTTTATATCGGACCAAGTTCAGGGCATTCCATAGGTTTCTCCGACCAAGTTCACATTCTGCAGCATGTTAAGCATGCTATAATCAAGTTGCATTTTAATTCAACTTTAAGAATTTACTAATGTGTATCTATGAGGGTTTACTAAGCCATATTGTGAGCTCAGGACCTAGATTTTATTTTTTAAATGGATTATCAGTTGGACTCCCCTACATATGCATGTCGTCAAATGGTTTGTCAATTGGACAGCCCTACAGATGCATGTGTAAAAAGTACTGAAGGTGTATACTGTTAGCAGAAGGCTAGCAGCTAGGTGCAGCACAACTTCAAAATGCTCTCTTAAAATCAGTGCCTAGGCACTACAGAAGCAATTGGTGGTAGTCAAAATTCAGGCTACGAAGTTTTAGGCAACAGTTAGGACCTCAAACTTTAGCGTCAGGTGCTTCTCTGTGTTTCTAATTTTCTAAGTTGCCGTTCCATTACTTATATAAAGAGAATTTCAAGCAGGAGCTTACAGAGAATATTTTGGCAAGGAATTGAAGTGCAAAGAAAGGAATTTTTGAAAAGAAGTCATCTTTGACAGAGTTTTGCTTCTTTTCTCTATTTTCTTGGTGCTTTAGGTATAATTACGGATATCTACTTGGTGTTTTTGAGTTTTGTTATGAACTAAAAATATAATGGAATCTGACATTCTTTCTTATCCTTAATGCATACTGAGTTAGTTATTCAATCTTGTCCTTGATTCTTTTAATTGATTGGCGACCAACTGGATTTATTCGGAAACTTTAGTTTGAACTTAGAAAAAGGAACCTAGTTCTGACTAGGATTGAATACCATAAGTCCAATGCACTTAATAGGTGAGTTGATTTGTGATAGGAGCATACCTAGTCTGCCTTATATAACCACCAACTGGGCTTAATACAATGGGTTCTCTTCATCATTATTCTCCAATATCCTAGGTTAATAACTCAACTCACAAAAGTATGGTTTAAGGGATGCATTCGGTTGAATGAAGTATTAAGAGAAATCTAGTCCTAGGCCTTCACGCTCGAGCAAATTCCATAATTTTTACGTCATCTTCAGTTCATCCTTAGATTTATCCCTGGTTAATTTAACATTTTAGTCAAAGCTAGATTGCCTGAACAAATTAAAGTGGTTACTATATTGATATTTAACAAGTGATTAGTGCAAATTCTTTGTGGAATGGTAGTAGTATTCGTACTATATTACTAGTCAGGCCGCCATATTTACGTGTGCTAGACAGCAAAAATAGACGGTAGGAGGCACAAGGAGCCAGGGGCGGATTTAGAGTGTAATATATGGGTTCCTGGGAACCCAGTAACTTTTGCGTAGACTCTGTATTTTTGTTAAATTTTTTATTAAATATCTATAAATATCTATTTGTGAACCCGGTTATTATTGTATATTAATTTGAAATTGCGACAGGAACCATATACTTAAAATCCTGGATCCGCCTCTGCAAGGAGCTCATAAAGCCACAAGAACATCTGTTTAGATTTCATACAAATAGTAACCAATGAAAAATTGGTGAAAATTGCGCATCCAGCTACCTCATAAAAATTTAAGATGAGCGTGGACTTACAGCATATAGAAATAGGATGCAAAAAGCATAATCTTATTAACAGACAAAAATAGTTCTGTTGACAAACCTCAGGAGGATCAAATTTGGCTCCAAGGTTGCTCAGTTTAGCATGGGCTTCCGCATAATCTTTGAAAAATACATCTTGATTTACGGCATACTTCTCTGCATATTCCTGCAAGCTTGTAAGTTGTTAGAGTAGAAAAATAAGTTTGTACTGACAGATTTCATGATTCTGTGCTCTCCTTTCCACCTTAAATGAAGAATCTTCAAAAAGAGCCGCGTCTGTTGGCAAAACTAGCAGATCTTCGTCTCTTCTCTCTTTAATGTCCTAACATTATTTCAAATTAAAGAATATTAAGCAATAACTCATCCTGTTTCATCAAACTTCAGTGTATCAATTATCATCATATGGCACCTTAAAGTAGGAATTGTCAAACTTCAACCACTGCACAGTCCATGATTGTCCTCCAGGGTTTCCTGGACCATCTTTCTGCAATGCAGAATAAATCAGCTCAAAAACCCAGAGTTGTTAAATATGCAAGAAAACTATTATAACTGGATCTTTGCACAGAGGCTAGCAACAGATATCTGGTTTTTATCAAGATTTGTAAAGAAACAAAAGCACCATAGTACAGACCATAGAGTCAAAAAATCAAGATCAAAGACATGAGAACTAATATTAAGTGACTGAACAACAGAGATGTGAAGTGCAAAAGACTAACCTTATTGTATTAGAAAATATAAGAATTTAGGTTCCAATTACACAGCCCTCAGTAGTTCAGTTCCTATTTCCGTACGAAGGGCTATGTGAGAACATTATTCAAACTAATTTGAGGAAGAAAGAGTTTTGATAACAAAGTCCAAATGTTTCATAAGGGTGTAAATATAATAATTCATACCCAACCAGCCCATCTTTGCACATGCATTAATACAAAGAAGCTTTTTTTTTTGAGAAAGGTATAGTACAAAGAAGCATTTCGAGTTCTGCAGCATGCTTTTTATTGAGATGATCCTCAATTGGTCAGTCTTCTCCCTAGACTAATCTTATAGCTGAAAAAATAAATAAGTCCAGATGGAAATTTGAAAAAAACACCCGAAAAGCACAACCATTTACAATTAATGATAATATAAAGTAGCATGAGGAAATGACTACCGTGTATTTTGTTTCTGGCTTGCCCCAACCACTACGCTCTGGTCTGGATCTCCCCAAAGTGTGTGCCCCAGAAAGTGCAACAATTTCCTAGAAACAAAAAGCTCACCAGTGAGAAGCATACATGGCTAGAGCAAAGGGAACTTGAATCATTAGTGAGACGAACTAGAGAACAACATTGACGAGTGTTACCTTATCGTTTAGCCCCATTCTGTAGAAAACATCTCGTAAATGAGAAGCAGGGGAAGGAGGACCAGCATCTAATCAATAAGATTAAGTTAGTTATATATACCAAAGCAAATGGAGGATAATTTTGCAATAGGAGACTATTAGATGCAATGCAGAAGGTTAGACTCTTCAATATGAAGGATTAGAAAAAGAAAGTCATGGTAGACCATCTAAGACATACAACATACTGCAACTGGGCATACAGGGATCTGCTTCAGTTGGAAGCTGAATAATCTGACCGAAACATTCAGGAGAGTTAGGTAAAGCATTATATAAGATTCTAAGAAAAAATAACATGATCAAAATTAAAGCAGCCTGTTTGGCACAAAAGAAATAGAAGAGGGTCCTTACCCAGTGAAATCTAGCTTTTAAGTATACCTGTTCTTTTTTCCTTTTGAAAAAGTAAGGTTTTAAAACATTGTCTACACCTGTATTTAACAATTGCAAGATGAAAAGTATAACTTCACTTCAACAGACAAAGACTTCTTTTTTCTCCCAAAGTTACAGACTAGACACATGTTATGCCCTAAAAGAATGTCAGATTTAGATGACCATATGCTATTGTTAAGAATTGGACCTTGGACCTAACTCAACTCAAAAGCTAGCTTATGATGTGAGGATTGCTCAAGATCATATAAGGAGGCAAACAACTTCATCCCACACTAATGTGGGACTCTAATACTCCGGGGCATACCCACGACTGGACATCTGAATCGTGGACGACATAATATGGGAGTCCAACATTGGATATACCAAGAATAGAAATGGGTCTAGCTTTGATACCGTGTAACAAAATGGACCTTGGACCTAACTCAACCCTGAATAGAAATGGGTCTAGCTTTGATACCGTGTAACAAAATGGACCTTGGACCTAACTCAACCCCAACAGCTAGCTCATGAGGTGAGGATTGTCCAAGATCATATAAGTTGACAAATAACCCTATCCCACCCGATGTAGGACTCTAACAGCTATAACTCCTTAAATTTGTCCAATGGTAGGGTGCTATTCCAAGGTAACAAGAATTGGATGACATCAAAATTTCTTGTAGTGCGGGATTGGAAGTAATGCAACAATGCAATATGATAATAAATGGCATTGTAAATTTTAAGTTGCATGTCTAGTGATGTGATGAAGATTTGTCTTATGAAGTGAACACGTTAGATCCCCAAGGCCTTGGTCTAATGGTAAGAGTACAACATGCGATGTATGAGTTAGGCACATGTCCCGGTTCGAAAGCCGCTACAGACAAAAGCCTGCAATTTACTTGGAGAAGTTAGAGGGCCCATCGAGTTTTGAACCATTCGACACTGGCCCTCAAAAATTACTCAGTTATCAAAAGAAAAGGCGGATACATCAGAAGCATTTATATGGTGTTTGGTGGGTTCTGAGGATCACAAATCAAGTCGTGCGCATTCAAGTTTACTGATGTATTTTTTTAAGTATACACTTAGATTTAAATTGAAGAAATGTTGGCTACACACCTTTGCGATTCGACCACTTAATTTGGGCTTAAACAAATTTAGCAGGGTGTTGCAGTTTCCCTTGCATCAGCAAGGTAATGTGGTCTAACCCGAGGTGTAAGCAAAGACCTAGGTATAGCTCCTTCGTTCGAACAATCGAACCTCTTCATCCACCCAGGTGATCCATTTTTTTTAATTACATTAAATAGCAGATGTACACACTTCTTTAATTTCCAGGATTTGATGAACTTCAAATAAAAGAAAAAAGTTTTACGCGACCTCGTACCAAACTCAACCTTGTGCAAAACAATTGAACTTCACTAATCACCATGTTTCAAAGAGGATAAGAGCAAGATAGCTTTAGATGAAGTGGTTGACTCTGCAGGAGTCTATTAAATACTATACACAGGGATAAAGTTCATTCAACATATCTTGCCCAGTAGTTTCCATGCATGATAAGCTAAGCTGCAGAAAATCATGATGTACAAAAGAAAAATAGATGACAGCTAAGAATCTCTCACCAGGAAGCCTTCCCTCTTCTGGGCATTCCTCGGGCGCAGAAACGTCTACTCTCCCATATTTCATGGGAAGTTTTGGTCCTCCAGCCTCCTATAAGTTTGAAAAGTAGAAAAATCAAGTGATTGAATTTTAACTTTCAAGCAAACATTAAAAAAAAAAAAAAAAGAACCAGAAGTAATTAATGACCTCAATGGCAGTTGCACTGGCCAACTGAAACAAGTCAGCATATGTCACATTAGCATACTTGTCTTTGATTGGCTGGAGAAGTTTCAGTGCATTTACAAGTCCTGAAATTGCAGGCTTAATTGTCAGCTGAAAAATTAGAAAGTGGGCCAAAAAAAGGTAACAAAATGAAGAATGTTACCAGCATTTGCTCCATGTTTTAGTTCAACTTCAAATCTTAAGCTTCCATTAGCTCCACCTCGTTGTGGCCACTCCTCTATATTCTTGTTATAAGTTCCAGCATCATGCCAGCCCAATCGAACCTGGAACCATTTTTAAGCGTTAAAAATATTTCAGCTAAAGTTCATTTCCTTTTTAGTCTGTCGAAAAAGAATTGACACGTTTTTATAACTTCTCATTTTATATACCTCCTCTGTTCCACTTTGTTTGAAATTATTTCTTTATTTGTCCATTGCAAAGAGAATGACACATTTTCTATATTTTTTCAATGAGAAGTTTTTATAGCCTCGCATATGCTTTGACATTTTTAATCCTAAAAGTTTGAAAAGTTTTATAGCTACACAAATGTCATAATATATTTAAGGTCACAAGTTTCATAAGTGAAACAGAGGGCTTATTTAGATCACAAGTCTGTACCCAGTCAAACACCAGTAAGCAAAAAAGTGATAGTGACCATGTAAGTGTAAAATTACCAAAATAGGATGACAAAACGTGTTTTTCAACAGCTCTTTGATGTCCTCTCTCGCACTTTTCAACTGATCAGGATCAGACGCGGCGCATTTCGGCGAGACCAACGTGCTGAATCTTCCACTAGATGATGTTCCGACCAAGGATCGCTTCTACAATGAAGAAAAATAGCATTATAACGAAAATCCGAAAAAAAATACGAAAAAAGAAGAGCATCGAACTTCGAACCTGGTAGCGGAAGATGTGAGAAAGGAGAGGGGAGGATTGGAGGCATTTGAGGGAAGGAGAAGAAGAAGAGAGGGAAAGCCTGGTGGTGGCGGAGGAGGAGGAGGTGGCGGCGATGGTGGCGGAGGGGAGGAAACGAGAGGCGGCGCCGGTGAGAGAAGAAGCCATAGAGGGTGAAGGGGAGGATGCTGAAATTAGAGTATTAGTTGCCATTGGGTGAGAGTCTCCTTATGTTTTGGATAGTGAATTCAGAGTGTGGCTTCTATTGGGCCAGCCTAACACCTCACTTATTAAAAAATTGAAATGACAAATCTATATTTGGTGTGCGTATTTCATTGTCCCATTAATTTGGATTTGCAAGAAAGTGATTCCTACTACTAGTATTTTTTCTTTTTTTAGGGTTATAGTTCGAAATATTTAATTAAGAATTGTGAATCTTATTCATCCTATCATATCCTTCCGTGATAATAACTAATTTTATTTGTGAATCTACCTCCATCCTAATTTATATCTCTTTTTAATTTTAATGGTGCTAAAATAATGCTCAAAGAAATATCATATATGAGTCATTATTACTTTTCATGTACTACATTAGTCTTTGAAAAGACAAAAGAAAATATAACAACAACAACAACAAACTTAGTGTAATTCTATTAGTGGGGTTTGGAGAGGGTAATATGTACGCACACGTTACTCCTACCTTGTAAAGGTAAAGAAGTTGTTTCCGATAAACCATCAGCTCAAGGAACAGTGAAAATAATGTAACAACAAGTAGCAACAATAATATAATAGGAGCAAATGGCGCAACATGTAATAATAAGGAACCAGGAATAAGAAAAAATACAAAAATATTACTAGTACTACTGATAAGTCTAAGAGACTAACGACTACCTATCAACCCACCACCCTAATTCTCGACATCCACCCTTTCCTATCGAGAGTCATGTCATCGATAAGCTGGAGCAATGACATATCATGCCTAATCACCTCACCTAATACTTCTTTGGCCTACCTCTATCCTTTCTTAGACCTGTTGTGGTCAACCTTTCACACCTCCTGACTGGGGCATCTATGTCTCTCCTCTACACGTGCCCGAACCATCTCAGCCTCGATTCCCGTAGTTTGTCCTCCACCGATGCCACACCCACCTTGTCCCAAATGCCTTCGTTCTTAATCTTGTATTTTCTGGTATGCCCATACAGTCATCTCAACATCCTTATTTAAGCTACATTTATCTTCTGAACATGGGACTTCTTGACGGTCCAACACTCCGCTCCATACATCATAGTCGGTCTAACCACCACTCTATAGAACTTGCTTGTAAATCTTGGTGGTACATTTTTATCACACAGAACCGCAGAAGCGAGCCTCCATTTCATCCACCCTGCTTCAATTCGATGAGTAACATCCTCGTCAATCTCCCCGCTGCCTTGGATTACAGACCCAAGATATTTGAAATTATCCCTTTTGGGGATGACTTATGTATCAATCTTCACTTCCACTTCTGCTTCAGGCATCCATTCAATAAACTTAAACTCCAAATATTCTATTTTCGACCTACTTAACTTGAAACCTTTAGACTCCAGCGTCTGTCTCCAAACCTCCGACATAGCGTTACCCACTCCATGTCTCGTCAATCAGTACTATGTCATCAGCAAATATCATACACCATGGTACCTTCCCTTTTATGTGTAGCGTTAGCATATTCAACATCAGGGCAAACAAAAATAGGCTAAGAGTCGATCCTTGATGTAACCCCATCTTATAACGACCTGGCCGATCGTTTTGAGAGTTAGAGCCCTGATCCCCTATTAACTGTCTCCCCCGTATCTTTTTTATGCTATTATGACCTGCTGGGAGGTTTCATTTTGGTTTTTGGAAGTGTTTGGGACACTTAGTCCCTAAACGGAGGCTTAAGTTTTAGAATTTGGATCGTGGTCGGAACGGTGTAAAGAAGACTCCGAAATGGAGTTTCGTTAATTCTGTTAACTCTATTGGGTGATTTTGGGCTTAGGGGCATGCTCAGATTGTATTTTGGAGGTCTGTAGCTCATTTAGGCTTGAAATAGCGAAAGTCGAATTTTTAGAGATTTGGACCGATAGTGAAATTTTAGTATCGGGGTCGGATCCTGATTTTGGAAGTTGGAGTAGGTCCATAGTGTTGAATATTACTTGTGTGCAAAATTTTAGGTCATTCGGATGTGGTTTGATAGGTTTCGGCATCGGTTGTCGAATTTGGAAGTTTCAAGTTCTTTATGTTTGATTTGGAGGGAGATTCGTGATTTTAGCATCGTTTGATGTGATTTGAGTGCTCAGATAAGTTTGTATGATATTTTAGGACTTGTTGGTATATTTGATTGAGGTCCCGGGGGCCTCGGGTGAGTTTCGGGTGTTTGACGGATCAACAATTGAAGTTGTGTTGTTGTTGAAGTGATCAGGTTTCTGGTGTTTTCGCACCTGCGGTGGGGAGATCGCAGGTGTGTGATCGCATGTGCGGAGGGAGAAGCGCAGAAGCAGAAAAATGAGGAGTGCTAGGGGTCGCAGGTGCGAGGTGCATTCCGCATCTGCGATGCCCGCAGATGCGGTAGAGAGACCCAGAAGCGGTGAAGGACCGCAGAAGCGAGCAGTTTTCCATAGGTGCGCACACGCAAGTGTAGCACCCTTTCCGCAGATGCTGACCCAGCTTTCATAAGTGACGTTCGCGCCTGCAATTGTTTCCCACAGGTGCGGTTGATGTCTCGCAAAAGTGACTTAGCTGGGCAGAAAAGAGAGAAAATCGAGGGTTTGAATTCATTCTACATTTTTGGGACTTGAGAGCTCGGATTTTGGGGATTCCTTGAGGGATTTTCAGAGGAACTTATAGGGTAATGATTCCCAACTCGTTGTCGGTTGTATTCCATTAATCCATTGTTGATTTCATCATTTAATTAGGGATTTGAGTTGGAAAATTGGGGAAAAATTTGAGAAAAAATTTTTAGGCCAAATTTTGGGGTTTTGATCGAGATTTTGGTATCAGATTTGAGTAAATTTGGTATGGTTAGATAATTGGGTCCAACCCTACACCACTACAAAGTGGTAAGAGCGGTCGATGCAGCTTTTACCCGAGAAGGTCAGGATCGAATTCACAGGGAGCTAGAATGTTTGGGATTTGGATTCCTATCTAAACTAGTAGTGTGTAGTGCACTTAATTACACTTCCAATCATATTTGTTTGTTTGATACTTCTAATTTTATGCTAATGAGATGCAAAATTAAACTAAGTATGAATGCTTGTAAGGTTTTCTAAATGGTTAAAGATGCACTAGGGAAGTGACTTTCTCCTAGGTGAATACTTGACGGGTTCTAAAGCCTAAGACAAAGTTGTTATGTTGGGGATTGCGATATGGCCATGCACGAAACTACTCACTCTATACCTCTCGGTAGCTTGAGTGACTTTGCCCTAATTGACTTTCTCAAGACCAGTTGGGTGTCAAAATTGTGCAAGCAATATAGGCTCAAGTCGGGTATTACTATCTCTAGGTTTAACCCTTTAATTAGGGCTATCAATCTCTTGAATACACCCCAATTCCTTGTTGGACAAATTTTTCTATATTCAAGCTCTCTTTCTCAAGAAGAGCCCAAATCAAATAGGCACAAATTAGTATGTGCAACTACTAATTCAACATGGAAAACACAAATCAGTCCAAATATCAACCACCCATAAACATCTAAGCCTTAAAACAAAAGACTCGTCAATTACCCACACTAGGGTTGAGCCACAATCATAGCTAATGGGTCTATCTACTCATAATAATGGAAAAAATCAGATATTTAGATGAAAAATAACCCATATAATATGATTACAAACTAAGAATTGAAGATTCAATGCTAAACTAGCTATAAATTACTCAAAATGGACTAAAACTGTTGTTCACGTGCTCTACTACGATAAAGATACCCTAAAAATGTGAAAAAGAAGTATTTATACAAGGCTGAATTTTCTGGACAAAAATACCCCTGACGGAGGTACTGCGGTCGCGGTGAGGCCTTTTAGCTTCATTTCTCAATCTTTGAATCTAGCCACCGCGGACCGCATAAAATGCACTGTGGCCGCGGTGGCTTCACTGCGGACCGCACAAAATGGACCGCGGACCGCAGTGGCTTCCAACTTCCAAACTCCCAACTCTCCAAATCCTCTCTCCGCGAACCGCATAAAATGGATTGCGGCCGCAAAGAGGCTACTGCATCCGCGAAGAATCTACAGCGGAGCGCAGTGCTTGAGTTTCCAAAATTGCATCTCTCTGATCTTTTACACTGCAAACCGCAACAAATGCACTGCGGTCGCAGTGGGGCTATTGTTGTTGCGGTGGATTTACTATTGTAGCAGTGCTTTGACTTGTTCTTGGTACTTGAGCAGGTTTTACTCCTTTTTGAGTTGGTTTTAACTTCCTTGTCACTTTTTGACCAAACACTGCAAACAAACACAACATGTAAGCTTTCGGGATTACTTATATACATTTTTAGTCCAAAACTCAAGTAAAAAAAAGTATAAAATAGACTAGAATCCCTAGTTATCAACTCCCCCAAACTTAAGTTTTTGCTTGTCCTCAAGCAAACAAAGTAAGTCCCACCTCCTTAAGAATATAACCAAGAAAATTCAGCTGACCTAAAGTGACCTCACCTGGCATCAATTGGGACTAACAATTGCCCTCAATTCAAATGAATCATTAACAACATTCAACATTTTAAGCACCATGGTTTAGTGTGACACAAAAGCATCAAGAGTTGACTCAACTCATCAAGGAAACTCTTTCTACTACTTTGGTCATTGTGGATCCCAAACTTATACTCCTCAACTCTCCATAAGCAAACCTCACTTTTAGGTTGTAGCACTCAGAACGAGAATTGTGGAAAACACACTCATCTCTCTCAAAGAAAGGTCACAAGTCCGGCTCTAAGTACCATAAGCTTGCCCCTTATGTGAGTCACCATTAATGTAAACTTCATTCAACTCAAGATCATATAGGGCTTTTGTGGAGATATAGTGAAGGCTTTTGGTTCAGGGTAGGAAATATTTAGTCTAAGTAGGTTCCATCTTCCCTTTAGCACTTTATTTGCTTCATTTTGGCACATATTCTCTTGACTTTTTGAGTCATTTACTTCTTTCTTAGGGGCTAGAGAGACACACTGTCACTCTTTCTTGTTCATTTCAAACTTTTTTTTCCTTTCTAAACTCTCCACACCTTTCATTTCTTTACTTTTATTGAATCCCTTCATTTCTTCTACATTGTTCATTCTTTTTGACTTTTTGATTTTCTTTATTTTTCTTTGTGCCTTTCCTTTTCTTCATTTTGTACCTTTTACCACTTTATTGCATTCCTCGTCTCTCCCCCCAAACTTGTGCTTTTGCCTTGTACTAAGGAAAGATCGGGTGCCAAGAGAGGGTCTTTTTAGAATGGGTAAAGGCTTGTATCATGGTCTTTGAAGAAAAAAAGCTATGGCTCAAAAAGGTTGACTAGGGATATTATCATTGGTAAGTTATGGATGTTTTCAAGATATCATTCGGATCAAGGAGAGCCTATAATCACTTCTCAAGTCAAACTACACTTAAGATTTCGCCTAGACAAACATTCAGGGCAAGTTCTAGACTAATGGCACGGGACTTGGACTTGCAATTCAAATTCTTACCACACAAGCCATCCTATACACACAAATTTATTTTTGACCATAAGATCAAAGGCAAATTGTCACGACCTGGAATTCCCATCCTCGGGAGTTGTGATGGCGCCTACTCGTAGAAGCTAGGCAAGCCATGAACTTAGAAATCACTAACTCATTCGTTTTTATACATGTTTAGCCAGTTATCCATGATTAGGCATTTAAATGACAGCGAAAAATAAAATTTAGCGGAAGTCTTAAATAAATATGAAACCCAAATATCTAGAAACTAATACATGTCTCTACCCAGAACCTGGTGTCACAACATCCACGGACTACTAAGAATACTACATACATCAGTTTGAAAGAAAGATAACACTGTCTGTCTCGAATACATGAGATAACAAAATATAAAGCAGGATAGAGTAGACGACGGGCCTGCGGACGCCTGTAAGGCTACCTCGGTGTCTAGGTGGACTGAAGGCTGGCTCCCGACCTAATGTTGTTGCTCAAACGCTGCTCCGGTATTTGCACATAAGTGTAGAGTGTAGCATTAGCACAACCGACCCCATGTGCTAGTAAGTGTCTGGCCTAACCCCGGCGAGGTAGTGACGAGGCTAGGACCAGATTCCAGATAAGCCTGTGCAGTTATATACTATATGGTGGAAAAGTAAACAGATAATAAGCAATCAAAGCTCGGGAAGGGGAACATGCTTCGGGGTAGCAGATAAAACAGAATATCAAAGAATAATAAGGAAACTACAATTTAATTTCTAATACGAATAAAGAGAAATAAGGCAACTTTCACTTTCAGTTTCATCTTGTTGCAGGCGTGCAACCCGATCCCCTTTCTCATATCTTGTGGTAGGCGTACCACCCGCTCCCATTTTACTATATCTCGTGGTAGGCGTACCATCCGCTCCAATTTTATTATATCTTGTGGTAGGCGTACCACCCGCTCCCATTTCATTATATCTCGTGGTAGGCGTACCACCAAGCTCCCATTTCATTATATCTTGTGGTAGGCGTACCACCCGCTCCCATTTCATTACATCTTGTGGTAGGCATACCACCCGCTCCCATTTCATTATATCTTGTGGTAGGCGTACCACCCGCTCCCATTTCATGTCATCACAAAATTCCAAGAAATCCCGGCAAAGGAACAAAAGCAATATAGTAACTTCCCGGCAAGGGAACGACAATACTGAAATAGTCATCCCGGCAAGGGAGAATCAGCTATAACCAAATCCTAACTCATTTTGTAGTCAGCTCAATAAATGACAATACTCAATCATAACTAAGATCTATGAGGATAAAATCAATCTTTGCTAAATATAGAAGATCATTAATTAAAGCATCCGAAGTGTCATTTAAGAACACAACAACGTTCAAATTTAAGACTCACGGTCATGCTCGACAGTAACGTATAGATACTCGTCACCATGCCTATATGTCGCACTCAACAAGAAGCAAGTAGCAAATAGGACTCAACTCCTAATCCCTCAGGCTAAGGTTAGACCGAACACTTACCTAGATGCCACGAACACAACTCAAGGTTCAATTATAGCTTTACCCCTTGATTCCACCGTCAATTCGCTCGTATCTAGTCATAAATTACTTAATTACATCAATAAACGCTAAATGAATCAAGCCCAATGCATGAAAATGAGTTTTCCCAAAGTTTTACCCAAAAAGTCAAAATCACCCGGGGCCCACGTGGTCGAAACCCGAGGTTCGGACCAAAACCCGATTATCCATTCCCCACAAATCCAAATATATAATTTGTTTTGAAATCAGACCTCAAATTGAAGTCCAAATCCCCAATTTTAGAAAAACCTAGGTTCTACCCAAAACACCCAATTTCCCCATGAAAATCTTTGATTTGAAGTTGAAATCATGTTAAAAGATGTTAAGGAGTGAAGAAAATGAGTTAGAAATCACTTACCAACGTTTTGGAGAAGAAAAGTTGTTTGAAAAATCGCCTCTTATAAGGGTTTTGAAAAGTGAAAAATAACTGAAAAGTTCATCTAAATATACTCCTCTTAGACCCTCTCCACGAACCGCATAAAAAGGACTGCGGCCGCGGAGCTCCACCGCGGACCGCATAAAAAGGACTGCGGCCGCGAAACTCCACCATGGGCCGCAAGAAATCGAGCGCGGCCACGGAGTCTTGGCTTTGCTCACCGCGGACCGCACAAATCCCACCGCGGTCGCGGAGTCCCCACCGCGGCCGCGAAGTTTCCACCGCGGACCGCGAGATCTGGCTTCAGAGACCTACAACTTCTATGAATCTGCAACTTTTTCCTAAGTTCAAAACTTGCCGAAACACATCCGAAACACACTCGAGCCCTTAGGGCTCCTAACCAAACACACGTACCAACTCAACAACATCATACGAACTTATCCGTGCGATCAAATCGCCAAAATAACCTCAATAACAATGAATCAAACCTCAAAATCAAGAATTTTTTCTCCAACTTCATCAAGTATCAAATTTAGCAATTTACGTATAAATCACGTCAAACGATGTCCGTTTTCAATCAAACTTCACAAAAATAACTTAAACCATATATAAGACCTGTACCGGGCTCCAGAACCAAAATATGGGCTCGATACCATCATGTTCTACGCAAATTTCATTTCAATTTTCCTTAAACAGTTTCAGAAATCAATTTCTTTTACAAGATCGATTCCGGGCACACGCCCAAGTCCCATATTTTCCTACGGACCCTCCAGGACTGTCTTATCACGGGTCCGGGTCCGTTTACCCAAAACGTTGACCGAAGTCAAATTAACTTATTTTATAATTAAATTTTATCATTTTTCACAGAATTTCATATTTAAGCTTTCCGGCTACGCACCCAGACTACGCACGCAAATCGAGGTGACTGATAAGTGAGGTTTTCAAGGCCTCATAACACAGAATTTAATTTAAAGCAAGTGATGACCTTTTTGGGTCATCACATTCTCCACCTCTAAAGCAACCCTTCGTCCTCGAACGGACAGAAGAAGGAAGTACCTGAGTTGGGAAAAAGATGAGGATAACGGCTTCGCATATCAGACTCGGACTCTAGGTCGATGCCCCAGGAGGCTGACCTCTCCACTGAACATGATCAGAAGGAAAATTCTTCGACCTCAACTGACAAACCTGCCGGTGTAGAATAGCCACCGGCTCCTCCTCATAAGACAAGTCATTGTCCAATTGGACAGTGCTGAAATCTAACACGTAGGATGGATCGCCGCAATATTTTCGAAGCATGGACACATGAAACACTGGATGCACGACCGATAAGCTAGGCGGCAATGCAAGTCTATAAGCTACCTCCCCCACTCGATCAAGAATCTCAAATGGACTAATGAACCTAGGGCTAAGCTTGCCCTTTTTCCCGAATCTCATCACGCCCTTCATAGGCGACACTCGGAGCAATACTCGCTCTCCAACCATAAAAGCCACATCTCGAACCTTACAGTCTGTATAACTCTTTTTCCTGGACTGAGCTGCATGAAGCCTATACTAAATAATACTGACCTTGTCCAAAGCCTCCTGAACCAGATCCGTACCCAACAATCGAGCCACTCCCGGCTCAAACCATCCAACCGAAGATCGATACCGCCTACCATATAAAGCCTTATAAGGAGCCATCTGGATACTCGACTGGTAGCTGTTGTTGTAGGCAAACTCTACCAAAGGCAAGAACTGATCCCACGAGCCTCCAAAGTCAATGGCACAAGCTCAGAGCATATCCTCCAAAATTTGAATAGTCCGCTCGGACTGCTCGTCCATCTGAGGATGAAATGCTGTACTCAACTTAACCTGGTGCCCAACTCTCGCTGAACCGCTCTCCAGAAATGCGAGGTAAACTGCGTACCTCAGTCTGAAATAATAGATACAGGCACACCATGAAGATGAACAATCTCTCGGATATAGATCTCGGCTAACTTCTCGGATGAATAGGAAACTGCCACAGGAATGAAATGCGCTGACTTGGTCAGCCTATCAACAATGACCCATACTGCATCGAACTTCCTCCGAGTCTTCGGGAGTCCAACAACAAAATCCATAGTGATCCGCTCCCACTTCTACTCGGAAAGCTCAATCCTCTGAAATAAACCACCAGGACTCTGATGCCCGTACTTAACTTGCTGACAATTCAAACACCGAGCCACATATGCAACAATATCCTTCTTCATTCTACGCCACCAATAATGCTGCCGCAAATCCTGATACATCTTCGCGACGTCCGGATGAATAGAGTACCGGGAGCTATGGGCCTCCTCTAAAATCAACTCTCGAAGCCCATCTACATTAGGTACACAAACTCGACCCCGCACTCTCAAAACTCCATCACCATCTAAGGTAACTTGCTTGGCACCTCCGCTCTGCACCATGTCTCTAAGGACACACAAATGGAGATCATCATACTGCCGCTCACGGATACGCTCCAATAAAGAAGAACGAGCGACCGTGCAAGCTAATAAACGACTAGGCTCAAAAGTATCCAACCTCACAAACGATTGGCCAAAGCCTGAACATCCAAGGCAAGCAGTCTCTCACCGACCGGAATATAAGCTAGACTGCCCATACTGGCTGACTTCCTACTCAAAGCATCGGCCACCACGTTGGCCTTTCCCGGATGATACAAGATAGTGATATCATAATCTTTCAACAACTCCAACCACCTCCTCTGCCTAAAATTCAACTCTTTTTGCTTGAACAAATACTGAAGACTCTTATGATCCGTGAACACCTCACATGCTACGCCATACAGATAATGCCTCCAAATCTTCAACGCGTGAACAATGACTGTCAACTCTAGGTCATGAACCGGATAGTTCTTCTCATGAATCTTCAACTACCGCGAAGCATAGGCAATGACCTTGTCATCCTGCACCAACACTGCACCAAGCCCAATACGAGAAGCATCACAATAAACTGTATAAGGCCCTGAACCTATGGGCATAACCAACACCGGTGCCGTAGTTAGTGCTGTCTTGAGCTTCTGAAAGCTCGCCTCACACTCGTCCGACCATATGAACTAGGCACATTTCTAGGTCAACCTGGTCATCGGGGCTGCGATAGATGAGAACCCCTCCACCAATCGACGATAGTAGCTTGCTAATCCCAAGAAACTCCGAATCTCTGTAGCTGATGCTGGTCTAGGCCAGTTCTTGACTGCCTCAATCTTCTTCGGGTCAACCTGAATACCCTCTACTGACACAACATGACCCAGGAATGCAACTAAATTCAACCAGAACTCACACTTTGAGAACTTAGCATATAACTGACTATCCTTCAGAGTCTGAAGAACCACTCTGAGATATTGTTCATGCTCCTCCCGGCTGCGGGAATATATCAAAATATCGTCAGTGAAGACTATCATGTATGAGTCTAAATAGGGCCTGAACACTCGGTTCATTAAATCCATAAAGGCTGCTGGGGCATTTGTCAACCCGAATGACATAACCAAGAATCATAATGCCCATACCGAGTGCGGAATGCTATCTTAGGGACATCGGATGCCCTAATCCTCAACTGATGGTAGCCAGATCTCAAGTCAATCTTTGAAAATACCTTGGTACCCTGAAGTTGATTGAATAAATCATCAATCCTCAGCAACAAATACTTATTCTTGATTGTAACCTTATTCAACTGCCGGTAATCAATACACATTCTCATTGACCCATCCTTTTTCTTAACAAACAAACGCACCCCATGACGAAACACTGGGTCTAATGAAACCCTTCTCAAGCAAGTCTTGCAACTGCTCCTTCAACTTTTTCAACTCCGGCGAGGCCATGCGATACGAAAGGATAGAAATGGGTTGAGTGCTCGGAGCCAAATCAATGCAGAAGTCAATATCCCTGTCGGGTGGCATCCCCGGCAGGTCTGAAGGGAATACCTCAGGAAACTCGCGAATAACAAGCACCGAATCAATAGAGGGAACCTCAGCACTAGAATCGCGAACATACGCCAAATAGGCCAAACACCCCATCTCGACCATACGCCGAGCTTTATCATACGAGAAAACACTGCCGGTAGAATGACTAGGAGTCCCTCTTCACTCTAAATGAGGCAAACCCAGTAAAGCTAAGGTCACAATCTTGGCATGACAGTCTAAGATAGCGTGGTAAGGTGATAGCCAGTCCATTCCCAATATAACATCGAAATCTACCATGTCTAGAAGCAACAAATCCACACGAGTCTTAAGACCCCCAATCACAAGTATACATGAACGATGGACTCAATCTACAATAATAGAATCACCCACCGGTGTAGACACATAAACAGGATCACTCAACGAATCACTAGGCATAACCAGATATGGTGTAAAATAAGAGGACACATACGAGTATGTAGACCCTGGATCAAATAACACTGAAACATCTCTATCACAAACTAGAACCGTACCTGTAATGACTACATCTGAAGCCTCAGCCTCGGGCCTGGCTGGAAGGGCATAACATCGAGGTTGGGCCCACCACCCTGAACTACCTCTCTAGGATGACCTGCCGCTGGCTGGCTCCACCCTGGTGGCCTGAGCTCCACCTCTAGAACCTCTACCTCCACCTCTAGCACCTCTACCCCCACCTCTAGCTGGCTGGGCGGCCTGTGGAACATTTGGGGCCTGAACCATAGCATAGGAACCCTGATGTGGAGAACTGCTCGAAGCTCGAGGGCAATACCTAGCAATGTGCCTCGTGTCGCCACAAGTAAAACAAGCCCTCGACTGCTGGGGCCGACGACCCTGGAAACTCTGAAGCGGTGGTGCACTGATTGGTGTTAGTGGTGCACCATAGGACTGCTGATCGGAATATTGCATTTGCGGACCACGACTACCTGAAGCGCTGTAAGAAACCTAAAGAGCTGACTGAAAGGGCCTAGGAGGATGGCCTATACCATATGAATCTCTGCCTCCAAATGAGGCACCGCTGAACCTGCCTGAGTGACGGGGCCTCTTATTCGACTCATGACCACTTCCCTACGACAGGACCATCTCCACTCTACGGGACACATTGGCCGCCTCCTAAAAAGTGATCTCACTCCCAGCCTCCCTAGCCATCTGAAGGCGAATCAGCTGAATAAGACCATCAATAAACCTCCTCACTCTCTCTCTCTCTCGGTAGGAAGTATGACAAGAGCATGACGAGCTAAGTCGATGAACCTGGTCTCATACTGGGTAACCGTCATGGAACCGTGCTGGAGGCGCTCAAACTACCTCTGATAGGCCTCTCTCTGAGTAATGGGAAGAAACTTCTCCAAAAATAACTGTGTAAACTGCTCCCAAGTCAAAGATGGCGATCCGGCTGGTCTAGCCAAATAGAAATCCCTCCACCAGGTCTTGGTAGATCCAGACAAGCAAAATGTAGCAAAATTGACCCCATTGGTCTCAATAATATCCATGTTCCTGAGAACCTCGTGGCAACTGTCTAGATAATCATGGGGATCCTTAGTAGATGCACCGCTGAAAGTAGATGTGAAGAGCTTGGTGAACCTATCCAGCCTCTACAAAGCATCGGCAAACATAACTCCTCTATCACCGGTCTGAGCTACCACACCCAGTTGTACTGCTCCAACTGGCTGAACTGCTAGAGTCTAAATCTAAGGAGCTACCTACTCCGGAGTGCGAGTAGCAGGAGTATGGGCCCTTCCTCCGGCCTGAGAGATGGCTGGTTCTACAGGAAGCAAGCCTGCTCGGGTGATACTCTCCATGAAGCCCACTAATCGGACCAGAGTGTCCTGAAGAACTAGGGTAGCAATAAACCCCTCTAGGACCTGAGCTGGGCCCACCGGAGCTGCTGGGGCTGGAACCTCCTCATCAAAATCAACCTGAGGCTCCGCCACTGGTACTGCTGCTCGGGGCTGAGCTCTGCCCCTACCTCGACCTCTGGCACGGCCTCGCCCTCTGCCCCTCGTGGGAGCTACTGTTGGGGGCTCGGGCTGCTGAGCGGTAGATGAGGAAGCGCGTGTTCTCGCCATCTGCGAAGAATAGATTAGAAGTTCAATTAGCAATGAGAAACAAAATCGCACGACGAGAAAGAACAAATGTGAAGTTTTTCCTAACTCTGCAGCCTCTAGGGGATAAATACAGAGGTCTATATACCGATCCCTCAGACTCTACTGAGCTTGTCCGTGAATTGTAAGACCTATGTAACCTAGAGCTCTGATAGCAAATTGTCATGACCCGGAATTTCTACCCTCGGGAGTCGTGATGGCACCTACTCATAGAAGCTAGGCAAGACATGAACTTAGAAATCACTAACTCATTCGTTTTTATACATGTTTAGCCAATAAAATTATCCATGATTAGGCATTTAAATGACAACGAAAAATAAAATTTAGCAGAAGTATTAAATAAATATGAAACCCAAATATCTAGAAACCAATACATGTCTCTACCCAGAACCTGGTGTCACAACATCCACGGACTACTAAGAATACTACATACTTCAGTTTGAAAGAAAGATAACACTGTCTATGTCGAATACATGAGATAACAGAATATAAACTAAGATAGAGTAGACACCGGGCCTGCGGAAGCCTGCAAGGCTACCTCGGTGTCTAGGTGGACTAAAGGCTGGCTCCCGAGCTAATGTTATTGCTCAAATGCTGCTCCGGTATCTGCACATAAGTGCAGAGTGTAGCATCAGCACAACCGACCCCATGTGCTGGTAAGTGTCTGGCCTAACCCCGGCGAAGTAGTGACGAGGCTAGGACCAGATTCCAGATAAGCCTGTGCAGTTATATACTATATGGCGGAAAAGTAAACAGATAATAAGCAATCAAAGCTGGGGAAGGGGAACATGCTTCGGGGTAGCAGATAAAGCAGAATATTAAAGAATAATAAGGAAACTACAATTTAACTTCTAACACGAATAAAGAGAAATAAGGCAACTTTCACTTTTAGTTTTATCTTGTTGCAGGCGTGCAACCCGATCCCCTTTCTCATATCTTGTGGTAGGCGTACCACCCACTCCCATTTCACTATATCTCGTGGTAGGCGTACCACACGCTCCCATTTCATTATATCTTATGATAGGCGTACCACCCGCTCCCATTTCATTATATCTCGTGGTAGGCGTACCACCCGCTCCCATTTCATTATATCTTGTGGTAGGTGTACCACCCGCTCTCATTTCATTACATCTTGTGGTAGGCATACCACCCGCTCCCATTTCATTATATCTTGTGGTAGGCATACCACCCGCTCCCATTTCATGTCATCACAAAATTTCAAGAAATCCCAGCAAAGGAACAAAAGCAATATAGTAACTTCCCAGTAAGGGAACAACAATACCGAAACAGTCATCCCGGCAAGGGAGAATCAGCTATAACCAAATCCTAACTCATTTTGTAGTCAGCTCAATAAATGACAATACTCAATCATAACTAAGATCTACGAGGATAAAATCAATCTTTGCTCAATATAGAAGATCATTAATTAAAGCATCCGAAGTGCCATTTAAGAACACAACAATGTTCAATTTTAAGACTCACGGTCATGCTCGACAGCAACGTATAGATACTCGTCACCATGCCTATATTTCGCACTCAACAAGAAGCAAGTAGCAAATATGACTCAAATCCTAATCCCTCAGGCTAAGGTTAGACCGAATACTTACCTCGATGCCACGAACACAACTCAAGGTTCAATTATAGCTTTACCCCTTAATTCCACCGCCAATTCGCTCGTATCTAGTCACAAATTACTTAATTACATCAATAAATGCTAAATGAATCAAGCCTAATGCATGAAAATGAGTTTTCCCAAAGTTTTACCCAAAAAATCAAAATTACCCCCCAGGCCCACGTGGTCGAAACCCGAGGTTCGGATCAAAACCTGATTACCCATTCCCCCCACGAATCCAAATAGATAATTTGTATTGAAATCGAACCTCAAATTGAGGTCCAAATCCCCAATTTTAGAAAAACCTAGGTTCTACCCAAAACACCCAATTTCCCTCATGAAAATCTTTGATTTGAAGTTGAAATCATGTTAAAAGATGTTAAGGAGTGAAGAAAATGAGTTAGAAATCACTTACCAACGTTTTGGAGAAGAAAGGTTGTTTGAAAAATCGCCTCTTATGTTTTAGGGTTTCGAAAAGTGAAAAATAAATGAAAAGTCCGTTTAAATATACTCCTATCAGACCCTCTCCGCAGACCGCATAAAAAGGACTACGACTGCGGAGCTCCACCGCAGACCGCATAAAAAGGACTGCGGCCGCGAAGCTCCACCGCGGGCCGCAAGAAATCGAGCACGGTCGCGGAGGCTTGGACTTGCTCACCGCAGACCGCACAAATCCCACCGCGGTCACGGAGTCCCCACCGCAGCTGCAAAGTTTCCACCGCGGACTGCGAGACTTGGCTTTAGAGACCTGCAACTTCTATGAATCTGCAACTTTTTCCTAAGTACAAAACTTGCCGAAACACATCCGAAACACACTCGAGCCCTCAGGGCTCCTAACCAAACACACGTACCAACTCAACAACATCATACGAACTTATCCGTGCAATCAAATCGCTAAAATAACCTCAATAACAATGAATCAAACCTCAAAATCAAGAACTTTTTCTCCAACTTCATCAAGTATCAAATTTAGCAATTTAGGTCCGAATCACGTCAAACGATGTCCGTTTTCAACCAAACTTCACAGAAATAACTTAAACCATATATAAGACCTGTACCAGGCGCCGAAACCAAAATATGGGCCTGATACCATCATGTTCGAAGCAAATTTCATTTCAATTTTCCTTAAACAGTTTCAGAAATCAATTTCTTTTAAAAAAATTCATTTCTCGGGCTTGGGACCACGGAATTCGATTCAGGGGACACGCCTAAGTCCCATATTTTCCTACGGACCCTCCCGGACCATTAAATCACGGGTCCAGGTCCGTTTACCCAAAACGTTGACCAAAGTCAAATTAACTCATTTTATAATCAAATTTTATCATTTTTCATAGAATTTCATATTTATGTTTTCCGGCTGCGCGTCCGGACTGCACACGCAAATCGAGGTGATTGATAAGTGAGGTTTTCAAGGCCTCAGAACACAGAATTTTATTTAAAGCAAGTGATGACCTTTTTGGGTCATCACACAAATGTGTTTGACCCAAGTGAAGCTTTGCTTGAGGCACTATTACTCATTAGCTACTATTTACACAAAACAAAAAGAAAACATACTTAAACCCTTAAGAAGGTTGTCATGCTATCCATCATCGGGAAGAGCCACCCGGTTCACACAAATTCCACCTTTGGAAAAAACTGTAACATTAAGAAAGCCAAAGGTTTATTAAACGCAAAACTCAAAGTAAGAAGCTACGAAAATGAATTAAGAAGCTATGAAAGAAAATGCAGAAATTAAACTAAATATGTACAATAAGGTATTTAAACGAATGTACATAAGAGGGAATGAATATGTACATCAGAAAGTAATTTTATATACAGACCAAGGTTGCAAAATACGAAAAGTGAAATAAACTGGTAAAATTATATACATACCAAAAGTGAAAAAGCATAATAAAAATGAAAATAGTATCATAATTACAATCCAACATCATCAAAATAGGGCTACCCCTCAAATGAAAGTTAGCATTGTCCTCGATGCTAACTAACCAAAAATAGCTCAAGAATAAGATAGAGAGTAAAGAGAAACTCCCTATTGGCCATTCGTCTGCATGGGATCATGAGCCTGGGTTCCTAGGTCCTGTGACTGCTCGGGAACCTGTAACTGGATCCCGGTATCTTGTGCCTACACTGGGACCTGAGGCTGCTCTGGGGCCTGAGGTTGGCTAGAGGAACCTCCCTGTGGGTCCTCCAACTCTATCACTGCATCATCCGTATGTGGAATCACTCTCCTCCTCTTTGGTGCCCTCTCCATATCCTACTCCTGCTCCGGCTCAGTCTGAGATGCTGGAGGCTGCTCATGCAATAATAGGTCCAATGGTAGATGGTCAGCAACCTTAATCTTCTCCACTTCTACTCTCAACTCCTTCACAGACTCCTTTGATGCTCGAGTCTTTCTCAACTTCTTTGTTTCCTTTGTCAGCTCCTTCAATGCTTTCCTATGAGTACCTAAATCCTCCAATATCAACTGCTGGTTCTCCAGGAGCTTCTTCTGGTTGTCCAAAAGCTCCTTGAGAGTCTCCTCCACTGAAGCTGGAATCTACGGCTGCGGGGGTACGGACTGGGCTACCACCGAGCTAGAAAGCACAGACAGATTAAAAGTAGCTACATGCATCCAGTTGTTGATACTAGCAATGGTTTGGTTCAAACGGTGGGCAGTCAATGGGTAAGCTGAGGATGAGGGGATATATGGAGTAGAGGCAGTAAAGGTTCCTAGGGCAATGTCTGGTGTAGCTAAGGGAGGCTGAGAAAAAGCAACTATTACTACTGGCTCTTTAGACTGGCCAGTAGAAGCAATGGCTTTGCCTTTAGGATCTTTGCCTTTGGGGTTTTCATCACCCTTGAGGCTGTACCAGGAGAAAGGTATCTTTGGTTTCACCTTCATATCAAACTTCCTTTTCTCCACATCTTGGTCCTCAAAGTACATTGTCAGGAAATTTGGGAAGGGGTATGATCTATCACCTTCATTTACCACCCTTGTGATCACCCTAGACATAACATTCCCGATGTTGATCGGGTACCCCATAGAATCCACCAATATTGCACGGGTGTCACCACCCAAACTGGAGGGCCATGACTAGCACCCGACCATACTTGCCGAGCACCAACATACATTTTATCTAACTTTTTTTTATTATCTTTTAGGGTTGACGAGATCAATATAAATGGTAGACCTAGATCATGGACAACCAACAACAAAATATGACGACATGAACATACGTAGCAGGGGATGACCAGACAATCAAGAAACTACATATAAGGTATGAGCTACCACGCTACCATGAAAGACTATACAACAAAAACCAGCCGACAAGGCATACCAAACTATACATGAGGCGACACTTGTCTATGAGCCTCTAAATGAACATAAGTGCTGCAACATAGCCGGAATAGGGCCCCGACATACCCATAATGTCTATAACAGAAATGCATACCAAGACCACGGCAAGTCCGGAGAAGGGATCTCGCTAATCACTGCTGAACTGGACAACCTACTATGGTGGGGGAGCTGCACCTGCATGTCTATTAGGGCGTCAGTACGAATAAAGTACGTCAGTACGAATAAAGTACTAAGTATGTAAGGCAGGGAACCATAAATACGAACAGTAATGTAAGCAAGGATAGAGAATATACAACCTGGAACATCTGAGTACCTCTGAGGGCTACTGACATGAAATGCATGATACATATGTATGCATACATAAACTTTTAAAACATACGCCTCTGTGGGCATCATCATCATCATATCGTACCCAGCCATAATAGGCTTGGTAAAAACGTACCCGGCCATCATAAGGCTCGGTAGAATCGTACCCGGCCATGTAGAGCTCGGTAAAACCCAACTGATCAGTGGTTGCACAATATGTGCCGTACCTGGCCGACTATAGCGCAGCTCGGTAGAGTAAAATAGATACATATATATAATGCATGCTCGACTCATGGAATCACATTCTAAACCTTTCGGAGTGACGTAAAGTCGGTATCCTCTGTACACGTTATTAGGACCAACTCTTCATTACGAACTTTATAAGAATCAGGAAGTACCAACAATATTGATAACATAAGAATAAGAGAATCAATATTAACATCAATCGTTCCATAAGAGGGAAAGCAATGTAAGTACTGCTAGCTTCTAAGAGTAGAGTAACTTTGGAAGCTCGTTCATTATATTATGTACAATCGGAGTCGTGCAAAAGAAGAAAAGGGATAGCCTCACATACCTTGTATATACTACCCCAATCACAAGCTATGCAATTGTCATAACTCCTTAGTCTACAATAAGAGAAACGATACTATCGTTATCATTTAAGCGTCATAACTATTATGTATCGACCACAACCTATTTTACGTTGAAACGGACAACACCTACCCTATATATATGACTTCACACCATTCTAAACAATCACCAAACATCCCAAACAACATCAATAATAAACATATTGAGCCTCCCAAAATAGTCCACGCATAACCTTATTACATCATACATACGACGACCACCGTAGTCGTGTCAAACGACCCAGAAATGTTACGAATCACTATCAGCCCACAACCCTACATATATATGGTGTTCCTCCACACCCTTCCACCTCCAAAACTCCACAAAATAGTAGTAAAATACGCAGCCCAATAGCAATAAAAAACAGTCCACAAAATAGTCTGCTACAAGTGAATAACTCGAACTCACGGCTTCCGATCACCGTCCCGTGAGTTCTTACATGTATAGAACGAATTACCATGAATTCATAGCAGAAAAAATGTATGAAAGATGGAAGTAACTTACCTTACTTGTTGGATAACTTAGCCCTTCCCTTGGTTCTTCAAACTCTAGGTTTTACCTTCAAATAGAACTTGAAAGAGAGGGAAAATCGATTAGGGTTTGTGTGGGATTTTTGGGGAGGAGTTGCAGGGGTTAACTTTGGTTTTGAGGGTCTGAAATATGGATTAAATAACTGAGTTCATAACCCCTTAAAAGTCCTCTCTTGGACGACTTAGGTCTTTTAATTTTGTCCTATCATTTTGGCAAGTAGGTGATGCACCTACTTGTCATCTACCAATCTGCGTAGGCTTGCGAAAATATGAATATCTCTATACTCCGAGATCGTATTGACAAATGGTTTAATGCGTTGGAAACTAGACTAGTAGATCTTTAATTTGGTGTGTAGATCACCCCATAATTCCTTGTAAATTAGGAGAAAAGCTTAGAAACATTTAACCTAATGTTTAAGTAAAATTATGAACCTAAGTTACGACAACGTTTGTCAACTTTTGTTTCATAACTCGTTTGACTCAAGACTTATGATACGGATATTATATGATTTAAATACCTTAATACATGACCTTGAGTGTATTAAAAACCTCTAGGTTTACCTGAAAATACGAGTTACCACATCCTTGATTCGTTTACCTTTTAATACTTGTTAATCACCCTTATACACCCTTGTATCACTTAAGACCAATAAGATTAACTTCTTATCATCTCAAAGATAATTCCTTCTTGAATTTATATTAACTAATATATGGCATGAACTAACGCGTGTGGATATGGGTTGTAACACCCTTCCCCCTTAGGAACATTCGTCCTCGAATGTAAGGGTTCATGGGGAGTTTAAATCATCGTGGATTCCGGTCAAGTTTCTCCCATAAATAGAGGACAAACTTGCAAGCGGTTAACTCAACGTATGGCCTTACAAGAGTATGCAAAGCATTATGGACATGTACATTATCTTCATATCGCCATTTTGTATTAAGGAAGAGTATTCTCAAGTTATTGCTTACCTCATAGAGCCATTTCACCTTCCAATGTATCATGTGTTCAACCAGCATCCTTGTTATCTTCATTCTGGAATAGGTACGGGTATTTAAACTTCATCTCCTCTTCTGCTTCCCATGTTATTTCTTCCATATTCTTGTTCCTCCACAATACTTTGATGGAAGCTAAATCTTTTGTTCTCAGCTTGCGGACTTGTCGATATAATATAGCCACTGGCACTTCTTCACATGATAGGTCCTCTGTAACCTGTACATCTTTGATAGGGACAACTCGAGAAGGGTCTCCAATACATTTCCTCAATATAGATACATGGAATACCGGGTGGACAAATTCTAATTCGGATGGCAATTCTAACTCATAAGCAACCTGTCCAATCCGTTGAAGAATTTTATACGACCCGATATACCTTGGACTCAGCTTACCTTTCTTCCCAAAACGCATAATACCCTTCATTGGTGAGATCCTCAGGAAAACCCAATCACCAACCTCAAACTCCAGATCACGACGTTGGACATCAGAATAAGATTTTTGCCTACTTTGTGCCGTCCTCAATCGCTCCTGTATCACTTTCACCTTCTCAATAGCTTGGTGAATCAAATCTGGCCTATATAATTCTGTTTCACCGACTTCGAACCATCCAACTGGTGATCTACATCTTCTCCCGTATAGTGCCTCGTATGGGGCCATTTTAATACTAGAATGATAGCTATTATTGTAGGCGAATTCTATGAGTAGAAGATGGTCATCCCAATTTCCCTTAAAATCTAGAACACATGCTCGTAGCATATCTTCCAGTGTCTGAATGGTACGTTCAGCTTGTCCGTCAATCTGCGGATGAAATGCAGTGCTGAGATTCACTTGTGTGCCTAAACCCTTCTGAAAAGACCTCCAAAAGTTAGCTGTAAATTGAGCTCCTCGGTTTGATATAATAAATATCGGCACACCATGAAGCCTAACAACCTCATTGATATACAACTTCGCATAATCTTCAGCCGTGTAAGTTGTCTTAACTGGCAGAAAATGGGCACATTTTGTAAGTCGATCAATTATCACCCAGATGGAGTCAAACTTATGATAAGAGCGAGGTAATCCAATAATGAAGTCCATATTAATCACCTCCCATTTCCAGGTCGGAATCTCTATATTCTGAAGCAATCCACCGGGTTTCTGATGTTCTATCTTTACTTGTTGACAATTGGGACACTGGGCTACAAATTCTGCAATAGACTTCTTCATGTTATCCCACCAATACTGCTCCTTGACATCATGATACATCTTTGTCGAGCCGGGATGGATGGAATATCGGGATTGATGAATCTCATTCATAATCTTCTCTCGCAACCCTGCCACATTAGGCACACATAATCGGCCCTGGTATCTCAGTGCCCCATCTCTTCCGATCTCAAAAGCCATACTTTTACACTGCTGAATGCTCTCTCTTAATCGTACTAAGATAGGATCTTCATATTGCCGTGCTTTTACCTCGGCTACCAAAGATGATTCTGATGTATTCTGTACAGTAACACCTCCGTCATCAGAGTCTAACAATCTGATTCTCATATTGGCTAGCTGATGAAGCTCTTTAGTCAACCCCCATCTACCTGCCTCAATATGTACTAAGCTTCCCATTGATTTACGGCTGAGAGCGTCTGCCACAACATTGGCTTTACCGGGATGATACAATATCTCGACGTCGTAGTCTTTCAATAATTCAAGCCACCTACGCTGCCTCAAATTCAACTCTTTCTGCTTGAAGATGTATTGTAAACTCTTGTGATCTGTGTAGATGTCAACATGGACGCCGTATAAGTAGTGCCGCCATATCTTCAAAGCATATATTACTGCAGCCAATTCCAAATCATGGGTTGGATAATTCTTTTCATGCTTCTTCAATTGTCTTGATGCATAAGCAATCACCTTCCCATGCTGCATCAATACGCACCCCAAACCTATACCTGAGGCATCACAATATACCACATAACCTTCTGTTCCTTCAGGAAGAGTGAGCACTGGTGCGGATGTCAATCGATTCTTTCAGCTCCTGAAAACTACGTTCACAAGTGTCAGACCACTGGAACTTGGTAGCTTTCTGTGTTAACTTAGTCAATGGTGATGATATAGAGGAAAACCCTTCCACAAACCGCCTATAATATCCTGCTAGCCCTAGGAAGCTGCGGACTTCTGATGGTGTTGTAGGTCTCGGCCAATTCTTTACTGCATCGATCTTCTGAGTGTCGACACTAATACCCTCGTCAGATATCACATGGCCAAGGAACGCTACTGAGTTCAGCCAAAATTCACATTTGGAGAGCTTAGCATATAACTTACGATCCTGAAGCGTCTGTAATACTATCCGCAAGTAGCCCACATGTTCCGCCTCCGAACGAGAATATACTAGAATGTCATCAATGAATACAATCACGAACACATCAAGATAGGGCCTAAATATAGTATTCATGAGATCCATAAAAGCTGCTGGGGCATTTGTTAGCCCGAACGACATCACCAAGAACTCAAAGTGCCCGTATCTTGTCTAGAAGGCCGTCTTCTGAATATCCTTCTCCTTAACCCTCACCTGATGATACCCTGAACGTAAATCAATCTTGGAGAAATACTTGGCACCCTGGAGTTGGTCAAACAGGTCATCAATTCTTGGAAGTGGATACTTGTTCTTTATAGTAGACTTATTCAACTGTCGATAGTCGATACACATCCGTAACGACCCGTCTTTCTTCCGCACGAATAGGACTGGTGCACCCCAAGGTGAAGTGCTAGGCCTAATAAAGCCCTTATCCAGCAAGTCCTTCAACTGCACCTTCAACTCTCGCAACTCTGCCGGGGCCATTCTGTATGGAGGAATAGAGATCGGTTGAGTGTCAGGCAACACATCAATGCTAAACTCAATCTCCCTTTCAGGAGGAAGGCCTGGGAGTTCATCTGGGAAAACATCTGGGAATTCGTTGACCACAGGGATTGATTGTAAAGTAGGCGGTTTCGCCTCCGCATCCCTAACGCGAACGAGATGATAAATGTAACCTTTTGAGATCATTTTCCTTGCCTTAAGATAGGAAATAAACCTACCTTTCGGTGTAGCAATGTTCCCTTTCCATTCAATGACGGGTTCACCCGGAAATTGGAACCTAACCATCTTCGTACGACAGTCAACATTTGCATAGCATGAGGCAAACCAGTCCATTCCCATTATCACATCAAAATCAATCATTTCTAACTCAAATAAATTTGTCGAGGTTTGACGACTACAAATCATCACAGTGCAACCTTTATATACCCTTCTAGCAATCACAGAATCTCCTATCGGAGTAGATACCGCAAGGGGTTTACTTATCAATTCAGGTTCAATGCCAAACTTATTAGCCACAAAGGGTGTAACATATGATAATGTAGATCCCGGATCAATCAGCGCATATACATCATAAGAAAACACAGATATAATACCTGTAACAACATCTGGAGACGACTCGAGATCCTGTCGACCTACTAGAGCATAGGTTCGATTTTGAGCACCACTCGAACTCGGCACTGCACCTCTACCCCTACCACGACCTGTCGACTGCTGAAAACCCCGTGCTGGAGGTCGAACTGATGAGGAAGAACCAGACACAGATCCAGTCGGCTGAGCCATACCATCACCTCCTCTATTAGGACAATCCCGCATCATATGGCCAGGCTGCCCGCACGAATAGCATGCATCAGAACCTCGACGACACAGTCCAAAGTGGGCCTTGCCGCACTGATCACAATGTGGTGTTGGGGGTCTCATCTGACTAGTATCCCTGTGATGTTGCGAGCCAGATGCCCGCGAACTCTGACCTGGACCAGAATAGGATCGATCATATCGAGGCCTCTGAAACTGTGGAGGAGCACTAGCTACAGGTGGCGCCGAACTCCTCGAAAACTGTGGCCTGATGCGGCCTCTGAAGTCATCAGAATACCCTGCAAATCTCGCCCTCTTATGCTGGCCCCTATCCTGCTCCCTAACTGCCCTCTGCTGGCGCTTACGATCCTCTAGGGTCTGGGCATAAGCTTGAATACGGGAAATATCCATGCCCTCCACCAAGGAGGCTGTCGTACACTCATTTATCAGATGTGGTCCCAACCCATTCACGAACATATGCACCCTATCACTCATCTCGGCCACCATATGGGGAGCATACCTTGCCAAAGAATCAAACTGCATACTGTACTCTCGCACACTCATATTACCTTGTCTAAGGTTCAAGAACTTATCAGCTCTAGCTCGTCGTATCTCAACTGGCAAGTAGTGACGAAGAAAGGCCTCAGAAAATTCCTTCCACACAGCTGGAGGAGGGTTCGGACCCCTGGATCTCTCCCAACTATCATACCAGAGAACCGCTAAATCCCGTAGCCGATAAGAAGCCAACTCTACTGCCTCTGTATCACTAACATGCATAACCCGAAGTGTACGATGAACCTGGTCAATAAAAGTCTGTGGGTCCTCCTTGGGGTCTGATCCGGTAAACACTGGAGGGTCTAAATTAATAAAATCACGAACTCTTGTACTAACTGGTTTCTCAGCAGCACCTGTATTCTGCCTCTGAGCCTGAGCAGCTACCAAGCTAGTCAATAACTGCAAAGCACTCCGCATATCCTGGTCTGGAGTGCCAGACGGAGGAACTGGAGGCGCTGGGTGCCTTCTAATATCCTCTGGAGGAGATGGAGTAGATGAGGTATGAGAGGGCATCTCACTTTGAGCCTCACTTTGTCCTGCTCTGACTTGGGGCACCTGACTGGTACCCTCTCCCGCTGCTGTATCAAGCCGTCTACTAATCGTTTGCTTCCTAGTCAAAGGCATTGCTGAAAGAAAACAAGGTGAATATTAGAGACAAATACTTACGACTTAACTCTACGCACGATCTAGATTCAGGAAGAAGGTAACAACCCTAGATGTCATGTAGCCTCCTGATTATAAATGTGGCGCGCTACACATCCATAATCAACACTCTACTAGACATGGCTCAAAGACAATCCCTAGGACAGACTTGCTCTGATACCAAGTTTGTCACGACCCAAACTGGAGGGCCATGACTAGCACCCGACCATACTTGCCGAGCACCAACGTACATTTTATCTAACTTTTTTATTATCTTTTAGGGTTGACGAGATCAATATAAATGGTAGACCTGGATCATGGACAACCAGCAATAAAATATGACGGCATGAACATACATAGCAGGGGATGACCAGACAATCAAGAAACTACATATAAGGTATGAGCTACCACGCTACCATGAAAGACTATACACCAAAAACCAGCCGACAAGGCATACCAAACTATACATGAGTCGACACTTGTCTATGAGCCTTTAAATGAACATAAGTGCTGCAACATAGCCGGAACAGGGCCCCGACATACCCATAATGTCTATAACAGAAATACATACCAAGACCATGGCAAGTCCGAAGAAGGGATCTCACCAATCACTGCTGAACTGGACAACCTACTGTGGTGGAGGAGCTGCACCTACCTATCTATTAGGGCCTGCAGCACGACATGCAGTGTCCACAAACAAAAGGACGTCAGTACGAATAAAGTACTGAGTATGTAAGGTAGGGAACCATAAATACCAACAATAATGTAAGCAGGGATAAAGAATATACAACCTGGAACATCTGAGTACCTCTGAGGGCTACTGATATGAAATGCATGATACATATGTATGTATACATAAACTTTTAAAGCATACGCCTCTGTGGGCATCATCATCATCATATCATACCCAGCCATAATAGGCTTGGTAAAAACATACCCGGCCGTCATAAGGCTCGGTAGAATCGCACCCGGCCACGTGGAGCTCGGTAAAACCCAACTGATCAGTGGTTGCACAATATGTGCCGTACTTGGCCGACTATAGCGCAACTCGGTAGAGTAAAATAGATACATATATATAATGCATGCTCGACTCATGGAATCACATTCTAAACCTTTTGGAGTGACGTAAGGTCGGTATCCTCTGTACACGTTATTAGGACCAACTCTTCATTACGAACCTTTATAAGAATCAGGAAGTACCAACAACATTGATAACATAATAATAAGAGAAGCAACATTAACATCAATCGTTCCATAAGAGGGAAAGCAATGTAAGTACTGCTAGCTTCTAAGAGTAGAGTATCTTTGGAAGCTCGTTCATTACATTATGTACAATCGGAGTCGTGCAAAAGAAGAAAAGGGATAGCCTCACATACCTTGTATATACTGCCCCAATCACAAGCTATGCAACTGTCACAACTCCTTAGTCTACAATAAGAGAAACGATACTATCGTTATCATTTAAGCGTCATAACTATTATGTATCGACCACAACCTATTTTACGTTGGAACGGAAAACACCTCCTATATATATGACTTCACACCATTCCAAACAATCATCAAACAGCCCAAACAACATCAATAATAAACATATTGAGCCTCCCAAAACAGTCCACGCACAACCTTATTACATCATACATACGACGACCACCGTAGTCGTGTCAAATGACCCGGAAATGTTACGAATCACTATCACCCCACAACCCTACATATATACGATGTTCCTCCATACCCTTCCACCTCCAAAACTCCACAAAATAGTAGTAAAATATGCAGCCCAATAGCAACACAAAACAGTCCACAAAACAGTCCGCTACAAGTGAACAACTCGAACTCACGGTTTCCGATCACCGTCCCGTGAGTTCTTACATGTATAGAACGAATTACCATGAATTCACAGCAGAGAAAAATGTATGAAAGATGGCATTAACTGACCTTACTTGTTGGATAACTCAGCCCTTCCCTTGGTTCTTCAAACTCTAGATTTTACCTTCAAAGAGAGGGAAAATCGATTAGGGCTTGTGTGGGATTTTTGGGGAGGAGTTGCAGGGGTTAAATTTGGTTTTGAGGGTCTGAAATATGGATGAAATAACTGAGTTCATAGCCCCTTAAAAGTCCTCTCTTGGCCGACTTAGGTCTTTTAATTTTGTCCTATCATTTTGGCAAGTAGGTGATGCACCTACTTGTCATCTACCAATCTGCGCAGACTTGTGAAAATATGAATATCTATATACTCCGAGATCGTATTGACAAATGGTTTAATGAGTTGGAAACTAGACTCGTAGATATTTAATTTTGTGGGTAGATCACCCCGTAATTCCTTGTAAATTAGGAGAAAAGCTAAGAAACATTTAACCTAATGTTTAAGTAAAATTATGAACCTAAGTTGCGAAAACGTTTGTCGACTTTTGTTTCATAACTCGTTTGACTTCAAGACTTATGATACGGATATTATATGATTCAAACACCTTAATACATGACCTTGAGTATATTAAGAACCTCTAGGTTTACCTGAAAATACGAGTTACCACATCCTTGATTCGTTTAACTTCTAATACTTGTTAATCACCCTTATACACCCTTGTATCACTTAAGATCAATAGGATTAACTTCTTATCATCTCAAAGGTAATTCCTTCTTGAATTTATGTTAACTAATATATGGCATGAACTAACGCGTGTGGATATGGGTTGTAATACTGGGAGATAGGTAGAGAGTTCTCATGAGTAGTGGTGTTCAGCCTGCTGCATACGAAAGTCTCCCACCCCTTAGTCTCAAAGTTTAAAGTTCTCCTCAAAATTGGGACTCCTGATGTCAACCATGCTGGGGTAGTACCCGGGAGTGCCAGGTATTCTGCCAACCATGGACAGGCTGCCTCATCCAATGCTACCTTTTCTAAGTATAATGATTCATCTTCCTCCGGAAAGCCCAGGTAGTCATTGATTGTCTTCCCATATGTAAGGCCTCGTGAAAATGTTTGCTCTAAAACCCGAGGTCTCGTAGTACCAAGTTAGGAATATGTGTTAGAAATTCATAAAATTCTTCGTGCGAGCTTGCGAGCCGCGGTTCGGACATTTTGATTGATCTGTGCATTAAAAAGTTAAGGAAAAATATTTTTCAGAAGAGCGCATTTCTGCGGTCCATTATACGGTCGCATAATAGCTATGTGGACCGCATAGTCGCCGCAGAGTGAGGTAGTTTGATGGTTAATTTTGAGGTCAACTATGCGGCTAACTATGCGATCACATAATCAATATACGGGCCGCATAGTCATCGCATAATCTCCTTGTAATTTTGCAAGGGGTAGTTCTGTGGTGCATTATGTGACCGCAGAATAGGTATGTGGACCGCATTCTTGTCGCATACCCGGGCAATTTGTTTATGTTTTGGGATCCATTTCGTGGTCCCTTTTGCAGGCCGCATGTCAATTATGCGATCACAGATCTGTTTCGGGGCTCCAAATTTCTAATTTTCTTACCCGATCCCATGTCAATATATTATACACTACCCTTCATTTTAGGCCTATTTTCTGATGCATTTAGAGAGAGAGGGTCCTAGATGGAGAAGGGGTTCTTCATCAACATTTCTCCTAAGATCTTGCTTAAACCTTGAAGATTTGTCAAGAAAGGCACCTAGGTCTTCTTCCTAAGAGGTAAGGTTCTATAACCCAAGCTCTTAATTACTAGATATAACTAGGATAGACCATTAGAAGGGTAATCCATGAGGATGGGAGTGGATATCTTGCATGTATAAGTTCTTAAAGTATTTGGTGAGGTCTTGGGTTAAGGATGGGATGAGGCATGGTAGGATCTTTCACAAAATGGTTTTAAAAGCATAGAAAATATGCTCAAATGAGCTAGAACTATGATCACCTCTCTAATTTGTGGTTCAATTTGCCATGTTCCTAAGAGATTGACGTTGTTAAGAGTTTTGGAGTATAGTAGGACTTAAGGAAAGCCCAATAGAGGTATGTAGGCTAAACATTCTCTCTCGAAAGTGAATTCCACATTGTTTTTGTAAGTTTAAGTGTGGTTTGTCTACCAAAATGGTATAGCCTTGAGTCACATTTTAAATGAAGGTTAGTATACTAATTGGGTGAGAAGAATTCGATTTGTTTAATGCTCCTAGTTGCTCTTATATGTACTAAATGCCTTGATTGAATATGTCTACTTGTTGATAAACTGTAAGGATGTATGGAAATGAATCGAATGAGAAAATGTGAAACAATTATGAAATAAGCCTTGACCCAACCGTTATGAAATAACTTCAAAAAAATAGAATGGCCTAAAGGTCTTGACCCGAAATATGCCCATAAGTGTCTGTTTTAGATAATGCTTTGCCTTATAAATACATTCAATGTAATGCGAGTTCTTACACATTCCGATGCTAAAATTGTGCTTTTTTTTCATGTTGGAAAAAAAGGGTAGTTCAAGGATAATTGAGGTGATTGTTTGCTTATAACTTCAATGTGTATTTCAATTGTTGGTTGGCATGTTCCTCTTTAGGAAGAATCCCTTGTGTTTGATGATTCTATTACTATTGAACTTGGAAATATATGATTCTCGGGATATTCGGTACATTGATATTGGTTGGTGATCCTTGGAAATAAAGGAGATGAAAATGTGGAAAACCAAATGCGTCCTTTGTGCCATGAAAAAGATGAACCTTGTCAAAGGGCCAAAGAGATATTGTTATCGAGAGAGATTGAGAATATTAATAAAAACTATAAAATGTGAAAGGTATTGAGGTAAGCATGGTTGTGTTTATGCTATATTTGTATACTTGTATTTATACTACAATTGTGTGCAATATTAAATCAAATCAAAAATGTTTTTGGGGGTATCATTAGCAAAACCGAGGAAGGGTGGGTCATAAGGCTCATACCTGAAACTACACGTGCCAGTGTAGGTGTGGTTTGTGGTTATTTGCCTTAATTGGGATGAACTTGGTAACATTTGTAAATTGGTAATGCCAACCCACACGGCATATGTGGGAAGGCAGCCTAGCCGATCAGGCCGTGATCGGATGTCATGCCGCACACATGGTGGTATTGTGCTGGGAATCAAAAATTGGAAATTCAAAACTAGAAATTGTGATTGTGGTACATGTCTCCAAAGGGACGACCTAGCCGATCGGGTCATGATTGGACTCCGTGCTAACAAAGACGGTGGTATAACTCATTTCGGTGCTAATGATCTACAAACCAAAAATTATATATATTATTTTCATAAACTAGAAGAGTTACATGTTGCAAATTGGAAGCTTGTATGTTGTTGACTCAACTTACTATTTCATGTTTCTTTTTTTGTATGGTTATTATATTCTGGAAGAGGACTTTTAGCCTTACATACTAGTGCTATTCGACGGTGCTAACGTCCTTTTTGCTGGGGGTGTTGTATCATTTAATGATACAGGTGGTTCTACAGCGAGCGACATCGGCCAGTGATAGCAGTATTCTCTTCCCAGCAGTCTTGGTGAGCCCCACTCCATCCCGGGGTCATGTCATGTATCTTTTGTTCATTTTCTCATCACGTTTTGAGGTATAGCCGAAGCCTTGTTGCCGACATTTCCCTATTACTCTTCTATTATATTTAGAGGCTCCATAGACTGTTTGTTGGTGATGGTTGATGTTGGGAGTTAAGACTAGGAATATTGGTATTTGATAATCATGCTTTTCATTAATCTATAAACTTGTAATATTTTGAAAACTATGAATGAAGTCATTAACGGAAATAAAATGAAAGTTTATAATGGAAGATTGCTTAGTGTTTTGATAAAATGGGATAACATTACCTCTTTATTCATTAACTAGGTTGGGTAGAATGAAATCTAACAAGCTTGCTCAGTCGGGTTTACTCAGTTGAGCATCGGTCGCATCCCACGGATTTTGGGGCGTGACTTCATCGAACTTCACTATCAAATTCCGCAATTTAGTCACTTTAGTGCCCTTTTTGATGTGGGTAGCATTAGCGTAGATCTCTTTGACTAAGTGCTCATTTGCCACTTTGACTGTGCTTGTAAAATATTCCCAGCCCGATCTCTCTCTGAATTACCTCTTCACATTAGGGGTGTGACTTGTGAGGCAGAAGGTCCCTCTCAATAAATTTCCGCTCAAGTATCAATTTTCTCTCAAGCCACCACTCTCGGAACTTATGGTAAGCAATCTCACTAACAAATCTATCTTGCCAAGCCTCCGGATTTCTAGTTCTTTCCACCCCCCGGTTTGGGGTTCTCCCCCTTCTTCTTTAGCAATGGGATCCTCTCCGGGTGTTGAAGTAGATGCTGCACTATCACTTCTCTCTGCTGAGCCCTTAGACGACTCAGAAGAAATTTGAACTGAAGCTTGAGCAGTTGGAGAGCCCGGAGGTGTGGGCACATCTCTCAATCTATGCCTCTCCGGCCAGTTAGGAACATACTCCGGCACTGAATCAGACTCAGATGCCTCCCGGGAGGGCAAATACTCACTTCCATCTGAATGGGAAGCAGCTCTATCTGCAGCCTTTATTTGCTTTTTGGTGTCCCCAATTGCCTTCCGAACTTGGGGGGTCAATTTGATCATACCTCATACCCTACCCTGGGAGGACTCTCCTTTGCCTTTCTATTTTTCACCTCCGCCTTGTGATTTAACCATTGTCTGCAAGGAGAATGCATTTAGTGTTTGTTAGCATCACAGTAGCAGGAGAAACAATGAAGAATATAATTGTAAACAGCTGACTGCAGACCGCATAAAAAGCAGTGCGGCCAAAAGGAACCACCCGCGGACCGCACAAAATGGCACCGCAGTCCGCATTGAAGTGGGGTTCAGAATACCCACTCTCTTATTCAGGGCACCACGGACCACAAGAAATGATGTGCGGTCGCGGTAAGGCACCGCATCCCGCAAAAACTCGACTGCGGTTGCGGTCCTCAAAATCAACCCCTCTGATGTTTTCCACCACGGACCACGGAAAAACCATTGCGGCCGCGGAGAGGCACCGCGGACCGCAGAAAATCCACCGCGGTCACGGTAAGCATAACTCAGCTATACCAACCTAGGGTTTCAATATTTTTCTCATTTTAGCCTAAATTTATATATTATCAACCCTCTAGGTAGTTAATCATCATTTTTAACTAATTAACCCTAATCTAAACAACATTATGCAACCCTACGCTACAAATTGAAAGAAAAGGGAAGAAAAAGAAGTACAAACTAACGAATTAAAATAGAAGAAAACAAAATTAAAGACTAAGGAAAAATTTGAAGTACCAGGAATGAGATGCAACATAGATGATCGAGAAACAGTGTTTGAATTTGTGTACTTCGGGCTAGGGATGAACAATATTTTTTTCTATTTAGAGAGCAAATGAGCGAAAAGTGTAAATGAAAGCCTGAGGTCCTATTTATAGAAAAAGGACATGGGACCCACGTTACCTACCCACCGCGGACCGTATAAAATGCACCTCGGTCCGCGGTACTTAAACATATGAAGCACTGGGGAGGACGTCACTGCGGACCGCACAAAATTCTTTGCCGCCGCGGTAGGGCACCGCGGACTGTATAAAATGCATTGCGGACGCGATAACAACTTTAGAGAACCCCCACTTTTGACCATTCAACACTACGTACCACAATGAAATTTTGCACCCGCAATAAGGCCATTGCGGCCGCGAAACATGCATTGCGGTAGCGGTCCAAACTTCAGAGAGTACTATATTTTTTCAATTTGGTCCTGCACTGCATCAAAACAACCTTACACACATCTCATAACCAGTTAGTCCAAAAGCAAATCCTACACTAAAAATAAAATCAAAGAAAAACAAAAAGAAAGACACGTGGGTTGCCTCCCAAGAAGTGCCTAATTTAACCTCGCAGCATGACACAGGTTACCATCAAATCACTTTAGATGGATCAGTGCCACCACGTGGCTATCATCAATCTTTCCAAGGTAGTGCTTGACTCTGTGCACATTAACTCTGAAGACCTCCCCATTTTTGATTTTTCAAGTCAAGTGCACCAAACGGAGTCACAAGCACCACTTCAAAAGGTCCACTCTATTTCAACTTAAGCTTTCTCGCAAATAGACGTAACCGAGAATTGAACAAGAGAACCAAATCACCCACTTTGAACTCCTTGCTAGAATCATACTTGTCATGAAGGTACTTCATCTTGTCCTTGTACAAGGACGAACTGGAGTAGGCATGTAATCGGAATTCATCAATTTCATTAAGCTGCTCCACACGAAGATTTGCTGCCACATCCCATTCAAGATTCAGCTACCTCAAAGCCCACATGGCCTTGTGTTATAACTCAATCGGTAGATGGCAAGCTTTTCGAAACACCAACCGGTACAGAGACATACCAATCAGAGTCTTGTAAACAGTCCTATAATCCCATAGAGCATCATCCAATTTCTTTGACCAATCGGTCCTATTTGCATTGACCGTCTTTGACAATATACTCTTGATTTCCCTGTTTGAGACTTCAATTTGGCCACTTGCTTGAGGGTGATAAGGAGTAGAAACTTTGTGATTGACACCATACTTTGCAAGCAAAGTGTCAAAAGCTCTATTACAAAAATGAGACCCCTCATCACTTATGATTGCTCGAGGAGTGCCAAACCTAGTAAAAATACTCTTCTTGAGAAACACAACAACACTCCGAGCCTCATTATTAGGTAAAACCACGGCCTCGACCCACTTTGAAACATAGTCAACTGCCACTAGAATGTATGTGTTTCCACATGAACTAACAAATGGGCCCATGAAATCAATCCCCCATACATCAAAAATATCAACTTCGAGAATAATGTTGAGAGGCATCTCATCCTTTTTCAAAATTCCACCCGCTCTTTGACATTCGTCGCATCTCTTTATAAGTTCACTTGCATCCTTGTACAAAGTTGGCTAGTAAAACCCACAACTAAGAACCTTCGAAGTGGTCCTCGCTCCACTATGATGACCACCATAGGGGGAGGAATGACAAGCCTCTAAGATACTCAATTGCTCCTCCTCTAGGACACACCTTTGGATCACATAGTTAGTGCAAATCTTGAACAAGTACGGCTTATCCCAATAGAAGTCCAAACTATCCCGTTTAAGCTTCTTCTTTTGGTTAGAAGAGAGCTTATACGGGACAATACCACTCACAAGGAAATTAGAAACTTCCGCAAATTATGGCATACCATTCACCGACACAGAAAGAAGTTGCTCATCGGGAAATGAATCATTGATCTCTAGGCCATCACGAGGCCTCCCCTCCTTATCCAAGCAGGACAAGTGGTCCACCACTTGGTTTTCACAACCCTTTCGGTCCACAATCTCCAAATCAAACTCTTGAAGTAACAAGACCCATCGCATCAGCCTAGCTTTGGAATCCTTTTTCGTCATCAAGTATCAAAGTGCGACATGATTGGTATGAACTATGACTTTGGCGCCCATGAGATACGGCCGAAATTTCTCCATTGCAAACACAATAGCCAACAACTCTTTTTCAGTTACCGTGTAGTTCACTTAAGCATCATTCATTGTCTTGCTCGCATAATACACCAGATGAAACATTTTATTTACTCTTTGACCCAAGACTGCCCCAACCGTAACAACACTCGCATCACACATAAGCTCAAAAGGCAAGCTCCAATTGGGTGAGGTAATAACAGGAGTGGTGGTCAACTTGTGCTTGAGAAGTTCAAAGGCTTGCATACATCCCTCATTGAACACGAACTTAGAATCTTTTTCCAATAACTTGCACAAGGGATTCACTACCTTCGAAAAGTCCTTGATAAATCTCCGGAAGAACCCTGCATGCCCAAGAAAAGTTCTAACTCCCTTGAGTAAAGTAGGGGAGGGAGCCTTGAAATCACTTAAATTTTTGCTTTGTCCACCTCTATATCGTGCTTTGAAATTTTATGGCCAAGGACTATGCCCTCCTCAACCATGAAGTGGCATTTCTCCCAATTAAGCACAAGGTTGGTTTCTTCACAACGGGCCAACACTCTGTCAAGATTTTTCAAACATTCATCAAATGAGTCACCAACAACACTGAAGTTGTCCATAAACACCTCCAAAATATCCTCCACCATGTCGGTAAATATGGCCATCATACACCGTTGGAATGTAGCTGGTGCATTACATAACCCAAATGGCATTCTAGAAAAGGCAACAGTACCATACAGACAAGTGAAGGTGGTCTTCTCCTGATCTTCCGGAGCAATCAAAATTTGGTTGTACCCAGAATACCCATCCAAGAAACAGTAGAAGGCACACCCAACAAGTCTGTCTAGCATCTAATCAAGAAAAGGCAATGGAAAGTGATCCTTGCGGGTCACTTTATTCAACTTGCGGTAATCCATGCACGCCCTCCATCCGGTGACAATCCTGGTAGGAATCAACTCATTTTGCGCATTGGTAACCATGGTCATACCACCCTTCTACGACACACATTAAACCGGCAAAGTCTAAGAGCTATCAGAGATGGGGTACACAACCCCGACATCCAACTACTTGATCATCTCCTTTTTCACAACTTCTTGCATTGCCTCATTGAACCTCCTTTATTGTTCCAATGAGGGCTTTGAATCATCTTCAAGAATAATTTTATGCATTCAAAAGGCGGGGCTTATCCCCCGAATATCAGCTAAGGTCCATCCAATTGCCTTTTTCCATTTTTGGAGCACCGCCAATGTGGCATCTACCTATATGTTAGTAATACAAGATGAAAGAATAACTGGAAAAGTTGAACTAGGGCCCAAGAATTCATACCTGAGGTGTGGAGGCAACGACTTCAACTCCAACATGGGAGGTTCCTCTATTGAAGGCTTTATTGGTGGAGTCTTCCTATTCTCAAGATCCAAAGAGGGTTTCTGAGGCTCAAAAGAGTAAGATCCCATTCCATGTAAAGCATTGACACACTCCACCCAGCCTTCATCCTTATTTACATCAAGATTCAACAATACTGCCTCTAGAGGGTCCTCCATATTGATCATTGCACTAGTATCATCAAGTATCACTGTCGTGATAAGATCCACAACACATTTCAGAACTGTTGGGCTGCTTCATTGACTTGCACACATGAAAGACTACTTTCTTATCACCCACCCGGAAGGTGAGTTCCCCTGCTTCCATATAAGCTAAGGCCTTCCCATTTGCAAGGAAAGGTCTTCCCAATATGATTGGAACCTCATAATCTACCTCACAATCCAAAATCACAAAATCAGCTGGCAAAATGAACTTGTCCACCTCGAACAAGGACATCATCTACAATACCAAGCGGCCTTTTCATAGTTCTATCCGCCATTTGCAACCTTATTGAAGTATCCCTAGGTTGCCCAATATCCAAAGTCTTGAAAACAGAGTAAGGCATCAAGTTGATACTTGCCCCAAATCACATAGAGCTTTTGCAAAGTTTGCACTCCCAATGGTGCAAGGAATGGTGAAAGCGCCGGGATATTCTTGCTTCGGGCCATCGAGTATACTATTGCACTAACTTGGTGGGTCATCTTGATGGTCTCACAATCTATGGATCTTTTCTTTGTCACCAAGTCTTTCTTGAACTTAGCGTACCCCGACATTTGTTCTAAAGCCTCAACAAACGACACATTAATTGATAAGCTCTTTATCATGTCAATAAATTTCTTAAACTGGTTCTCATTTTTCTGCTTCGCAAGACTTTGAGGATAAGGTGGAGGTGGCCTTGGCAAAGGGGCCTTGGCTTTAGGCACAATCATTGCCGGTATGTCTATTACTTATTCCCTAGATGGGTTCACATCGTTCTGAGTTTCCACCTCAGCATCTTGGATATCAATCCTCACTTTCTCATTCACGTTCTCATCAATCACATTCTCAACCACCAAAGGGATCTCATCCTCTTGCAACTCAACTTCACCACTCAAAATTTCTTTTTGTTTGCAGGTATTCTCATCACTGTCTCGTCCCCTTCTTGTAGTTACCGCTATTACATGCCCCGAATTGTTCCCACCCTTCGGGTTTACTACCGTATCACTAGGTAGAGCCCTTTTAGGGCGAGTATTCAAGGATTGTGGGATTTGGCCTAATTGAACCTCCAAGTTTCTGATTGAATTATTGTGGGATGCCAACTGGGCATCAGAGTCAGCATTCTTTTTCATCATCTATTCAAACATCATTTCGATTCTCCCCATTTCATTGTTGGAAGAACTAGGACCTTGGGATGGAAATGGGGGTGGATTGTTCGGTTGTTGATACATTGGGGGCCTTTGAAAGCCTTGCCCCCAATTTCCTTGGTTGCTATTGTTCCAACTACCCTAATTGTTGTTTCCACCCCAGTTGTTGTTGTTGCTACTCCAATTACCCTGATTGTTCTGATTATTATTCTGGTTGCCCCAATTTGCATTTTAGTTGTTGTTCCCCCAATTACTATTCCCTTATTGTTGTTGATTTCTTCAATTTCCTTAGGGCCTCCATTGTTATTTGTTGGAAGAATTGCCCCTTTGGCCCTGATAGTTGTTCATGTATTGCACTTCTTCATTCTGCTCATCATACCCATCATCTTGGAATCCACTACTGTCTTGGTCATATTGATCCAAACTCCCTTGGTTCTGTTGACCTCTTTGTCTTCTTTTGTTCACTAACATGTTGACACCCTCCATAACATTCACTTGTTGTGGAGTTTGAACCTGCTGTAATTGTGCCTTTGCTAGCTGGTTCATTGTGGTTGTCAGTTCTGCTATTGCCTGCCCATGATCATGGAGCTCTTTGTGCAAGTGAATGACTGTGGGGTCACCCTGTGGTACATTGGCTGTACTTTGCCAAGCGGAGAACGTGTCAGCCATCTCATCCAGTATTGCATTAGCCTCATCATACGGTGTGTTCATGAAATTGCCCTCGGTGAGTTGGTTCACTATGAACTGATTTGTTGTGTTAATGCCCCAGTAGAATATCTGTTGTATCATTGCCTCAGTCATATCATTATTTGGGCATTCCTTTACCATGGTCTGATATCTCTCCCATATCTCATGCAGTGGTTCGTTGGGATCCTGCTTGAAAGCTAAGATTTCATCCCTCAAGGTCGCCATGTGGCCTAGCGAGAAAAACTTTGCAATGAATTTATCCGCTAACTCATCCCAAGTAGTGATGGAATGGTTGAGAAGCCTTTCAAGCCAATCCAAAGCCTTCCCTCTAAGTGAAAAAGGGATTAATCTCAACCGAAGTGCATCCTCTGACACATTTGTTTTCATGCTCCCCCAATAGGTATCCACGAAGCCCTTAAGATATTTGTAAGCATTCTGATGGGGAGCACCTATGAAATACCCTCACTACTCCAACAAAGTCAGCATCACATTTGTAATTTTTAAATTGCCCGCCCGGATCTGGGGTGGGACAATTGCACTAGCATATCCTTGGTTTCGAAGCACCCGAGGAGCCACTCTTGGAGGTGGTGGGGGAGGGTCTGGAACATTATCATTGACCTGGCGACCTCTCCTTTGAGATTGAGGCATTATAGGTACCTCATCATCAATATTGTCATCTACCTCCTCCCTCGGTGGAAGGTCTCTAAGAGGTGCGTTGTTGTTTTTTGCCACCATTTTGTACATGAGTTGGCGACACACACAAATTAATAACACAAAAGGAAAGAAAAACAATGCACAAAACTATTTAGATAGATAGCCAAAACCGTTAGCTCCCCGGCAACGGCTCCAAAAAGTGATCGGGTCCAACCCTACATCACTACAAAGTGGTAAGAGCGGTCGATGCAGCTTTTACCCGATAAGGTCGGGATCGAATCGACAGGGAGCTAGAATGTTTGGGATTTGGATTCCTATCTAAACTAGCAGTGCGCAGTGCTCTTAATTACACTTCCAATCATATATGTTTGTTTGTTACTTCTAATTTTATGCTAATGAGATGCAAAATTAAACTAAGTATTAATGCTTGTAAGGTTTTCTAATTGGTTAACGAGGCACTAGGGAAGTGACTTTCTCCTAGGTGAATACTTGACTGGTTCTAAAGCCTAAGGCAAAGTTGTTATCTTGGGGATTGCGATATGTCCCATGCACGAAACTACTCACTCTATACCTCTCGGTAGCTTGAGTGACTTTGCCCTTATTGACTTTCTCAAGACCAATTGGGTGTCAAAATTGTGCAAGCAATATAGGCTCAAGTCGGGTATTACTATCTCTAGGTTTAACCCTTTAATTGGGGCTATCAATCTCTTAAATACACCCCAATTCCTTGTTGGACTGATTTTCCTAGACTCAAGCTATCTTTCTCAAGAAGAGCCCAAGTCAAATAGGCACAAATTAGTATTTGCAACCACTAATTCAACATGGAAAACACAAATCAGTCCAAATATCAACCATCCATAAATATCTAAGCCTTAAAACAAAAGACCCATCAATTACCCACACTAGGGTTGAGCCACAACCCTAGCTAATGGGTCTAGCTACTCATAATAATGGAAGAAATCAGATATTTAGATGAAGAACAACCTATATAATATGATTACAAACTAAGAATTGAAGATTTAGTGTTAAACTAGCTACAAATTACTCAAAATGGACTAAAACTGCCATTCACGTGCTCTGCTAAGATAAAGATACCCTAAAAATGTGAAAAGAAGTATTTGTACAAGGACGAATTTTCTAGACAAAAATACCCCTGACGGAGGTACCACGGTCGCAGTGAGGCTTTTTAGCTTCATTGCTCAGTCTCTGAGTCTTGCCACCGCGGACCGCATAAAATGCACCGCGGCCGTGGTGGCTTCACTTCGGACCGCACAAAATGGACCGCGCACCGCAGTGACTTCCAACTTCCAAACTCCTAGCTCTCTAAATACTCTCTCTGCGGATCGTATAAAATGGATTGCGGCTGCGAAGAATCTACTGTGGACCGTAGTGCTTGAGTTTCCAAAATTGCATCTCTCTAATCTTTTCCATTGCGGACCATAAAGGCACTGCGGTCACAGTGGGGCTATTGCTGCTGCGGTGGATTTACTGCTGTATCAGTGCTTTGACTTGTTCTTGGTTCTTGAGCAAGTTTCACTCCTTTTAAGCTAGTTTTGACTTCCTTGTCACTTTTTGACCAAACACTGCGAACAAGCACAACATGTAAGCTTTCGGGATTACTTGTATACATTTTTAGTCCAAGACTCAAGCAAAAAAGAGTATAAAATAGACTGGAATCCCTAGTTATCATTAAACTCAAGAGTGAATGGGTGTTCAAATTTTATGACTTTTACCCAATTCCAAGACGTGGACTCGGGGAGGCTTTTTGGGCGATTATTCTAATTTCTTGTGTTAGCTATGATTTCATTAGATAGATTAGTTTCTTGTAGTTATATTTATGTTATGTAATTGAGTTTTGCTAGATTTGGGCCACTTGGAGCCGGATATTCGTGGAAAATGCATTATGACTGATTGATTGAGCTTGATTCGAGGTAAGTGGCTTGCCTAACCTTGTGTGGGGGAACTCCCCTTAGGATTTGGTACTATTTTGATATATGAGCGCCGTGTACGTGAGGTGACGAGTGCGTACACGGGCTGTTTGTTGCAAAACTCCATTTTCATAAAGTAAAATATCTATTTTCCTTTAACTGAACTACACTAGCATATGTAATTATCCTGTTTAGTTTAGAACAACATTTCTACGTGTCTTAATTGCTTATCTGAACTCTGTGCAGCATGCGTAGTAAATTTCATGCATCTTCATTGACTTGTACTTAGTCTAACTTGTAGGTTTTCCGTGTTGTAGTTGTAATTCTATTATTTAAGCAACATATTTACTTTGGGACTACGAAACGGTATTCCGGTAGATCCCCCTGTTCTGCATGTTTACTTTGGGACTACAGAACGGTATTCCGGTAGATACCCCTTTCTACATATTTACTTTGGGACTACGGAATGGCATTCCGGTAGATCCTCCTTTTCTGCATATTTACTTTGGGACTAAGGAACTATATTCCAGTAGATCCCCCTACATATTTACTTTGGGATTACGAGACGGTATCTCGGGAGATCCCTTATTGTTATCTCTGTGTACTGAGCTGTTGTTTTCTATGATTTCATTCTTATTTAATTTCAACCTTTATTTTACTGCGGTACTTCATTCTATCTTGTTTATTTATATATATACCAGTAGGGCCCTGACCTGATCTCATCACTACTCGACCGAGGTTAGGCTTGGCACTTACTAGGTACCATTTTGATGTACTCATGCCCTTCCCTACATATGTTTTTTGTGTGTAGATCTAAGTATCGCATTATCCGTGAGGAGAGGTAGCATTAGAGACTTCAAGGTCTATCTGTCGCCTTCGCAGACCTCGGAGTCCCTTTCTACTCTTTCCTATGTCAACATTCCTTGTATTTCCTTTGTTTAGACTCTAGAGTATAAAATTACTATTTTCTTTTTGTAGTTTGTGACTTGCAATATTCCGGATTTTGGGATAGTTTATGTACACTTCGAGAGTGGTTATTGTATATGCCGAGCGACATCTTAATTTCTTGTTAAAATTCACCTGTTATTTGTTAGCTTTTATCTTTTCGTATAGTTTTTCCGCAAATGTTAAGCTTACCAAATCAAAGAGACTAAGTGACATCATGACGGTTCACGGAGGGAGGACTTGGGTCGTGACAAGTTGGTATCAGAGCTCTAGGTTCATAGGAGTCGTGAGTCACAAGCCGGTTTATTAGAGTCTCGCGAATCAGTATAGAGACATCTATACTTATCTTTGGGAGGATATGAAACTATTAGGAAAGTTATGCTTCTTTCATTCCTATCATGCAAGCTTATTGATCTTGGAGTTTGAACTTTTATCATTCCATTCTCTCGCAAATGGTGAGGACACGAACTATAGTTGTCGATGACGCTGCTCCTGGAGCAGGTGTCACTAGAGTAAAGACAGAGGTAGAGGCCGATGAGTAGTGTGCACCGCAGCTAGAGCACCTACTAGAACAACAGTTGAGGAGCCGCTAGTAGCTCCAGTTGTGGGGTAGGTACCGGAGGCGCTTGCTGCTACCTCCGAACTTTAGGAGACCTTAACACAGTTCCTGAGAATGTTTGGTACATATGTTCAGGCGGGGTTGATTCCGATTGTACCAGCTACATCATAGATCAAGGGAGGGACCCAAACTCCCACTGCCCACACTCTAGAGCAACGATTTTACATTGGTCAAGTTCCAGGTGTCATGGCGACACAGCCTGTAGTTCCATTTCAGTATGTGGTAGGGATCGCTCGCCGGGTAGAGGATAGGTGTGTCTAGGAGAGAGAGGATAGGCGAGGTTAGAAGAGAGAGTACAGGGAGGTGAGGAGACCTCGTAGACCGGAGAGATCCACTGGTCCTTATTTTGGAGGTAGGGTACGACATGGTAGAGGTTTTGTGGTTCAACCAGCTCAGTTTGTGTTTCAGGATTCACACGATGTTTTAGGTGTTCATGAGTCTTAGAGTACCCGTACAGTACAGTTCCCACAACCACGTCAGCATCGAGGTTGTTTTGAGTGTGGTGACACTCGCCATGTGGTGAGGTTTTGCCCCAGACTTAGGAGGGGTGCACCCCCATAGACTTCTCAGCCACAGTGTGCTCCACAGGGTTCCCAGGCTATGATTACAGCACCAGCTGCCACCCACATGCTCAGCTAGCCCGAGGTGGAGGTCGGGGTAGTAGAGGTCACCCTAGAGGGGGAGGACATGCTAGATACTATGCCCTTCCTGCTCATATAGAGGCCGTTGCTTCCGATTCTATCATTACAGGTATTGTTCCGGTCTGTCATAGAAATGCATAGGTTCTATTCGATCTAGGCTCCACTTATTCTTATGTGTCATCTTATTTTTCCCAACATTTAGGTGTATCCCGGGATTCTTTGAGTTCCTTTGTTTATGTGTCTACTCATGTGGGAGATTCTCTTTTTGTAGACCACGTGTATCGGTCTTGTTTGATTACCATTGGTGGTTTTGAGACCAGAGCTGATTTATTATTGCTCAGCATGGTAGATTTTGATGTTATCTTAGGCATGGACTGGTTGTTGCCACATTATGCTATTTTTGCTTGTCACACCAAGACTGTGACGCTGGCTATGCCAGGTTTACCACGATTAAACTGGAGGGGTACCTTAGATTACACTCCCAATAGAGTTATTTCATTTCTTAAAGCTCAACGAATGGTTGAGAAGGGGTGTGACGCGTACCTAGCCTATGTGACAGATGTTAGTATTGATACCCATACAATTAAGTCAGTACTAGTAGTAAAGGATTTCCCCGATATGTTTCCAACTTATCTTCGGGCATGCCACCTGATAGAGATATTGATTTTGGCAATGATTTATTGCCGAGCACTCAACCCATCTCTATTCCTCCTTACCGTATGGCCCCTCCTGAGTTGAAGGAGTTGAAGGAACAGTTGCAGGAATTGCTTGATAAGGGCTTCATTTGGCCTAGTGTGTCACCTTGGGGTCCTCCTATCTTATTTATGAAGAAAAAGGATGGTTCTATGCGTATATGCATTGATTATCGCCAGTTGAACAAAGTTACAGTGAAGAACTGATATCCTTTACCTCATATTGATGACATGTTTGATCAGTTACAGGGTGCCCGAGTGTTTTCCAAGATTGATTTGCATTTGGGGTATCATCAGTTGAAGATTCAGGAGCTAGATATCCGAAAGACTGCCTTCAGGACTCGGTATGGTCATTATGAGTTCCTTGTGATGTCATTTGGGATGACCAATGCCCCATCATCATTTATGCATTTGATGCACAATGTAATTCGGCCTTATCTTGATATATTCATCATTGTCTTTATTGACGACATTTTGGTGTACTCCCAGAGTCGGGAATATCATGAGCAGCACCTGAGGATTGTGCTTGAGACTTTGAGAGATAAGAAATTATATGCAAAGTTCTCAAAATGTGAGTTCTGGTTGGATTCAGTGGCATTTTTAGGTCACATAGTATCGAGTGAAGGGATTAAAGTAGATCCGAAGAAGGTGGAGGCAGTGCAGAGTTGGCCTAGACCTTCCTCAGCTATAGAGATCCGGAGCATTCTTGGTTTGGCAGATTATTACGTCGAATTTGTGAGGGATTCTCAACTATTGCATCACCTATGACCAGGCTAACCCAAAAGGGTGCTCCATTCAGGTGGAAGGAAGAGTGTGAGGAAACCTTCCAAAAGCTCAAGACAGCTTTGACTACAGCACCAGTATTGGTATTGCCTTCATGTTCGGGGTCTTATATAGTTTATTATGATGTATCACAAGTTGGCCTCAGCGCGGTGTTGATGCAAGACCGTAGGGTGATTGCCTACTTGTCCAGACAACTGAAGTGCATGAAAAGAACTATCCTGCCCACGACCTTGAGTTAGCAACTATTGTTCATGCCTTGAAGATTTAGGGGCATTATTTGTACGGTGTCCCTTGTAAGATCTACACTAATCACCAGAGTTTGCAACATTTTGTTCAAGCAGAAGGATCTTAATTTGCACCAAAGGAGGTGGTTAGAGTTGCTTAAGGATTATGATATCACCATTTTGTACCACCTTGAAAAGGCCAATGTAGTGGCCGATGCTTTGAGTTGCTGGGCAGAGATTTTGGGGAGTTTAGCATATCTACCAGCAGTAAAGAGGCCCATGGCATTGGATGTTCAGGCCTTAGCCAGCCAGTTTGTGAGGTTGGATATTTCTAAGCCGAGTCGAGTATTGGCTTGTGTGGTTTCTCGGTCTTCTCTTTATGATCGTATTAGGGAGTGTCAATATGATGAACCCCATCTGCTTGTCCTTAATGACACGGTTCAACACGGTGATGCTAAGGAGTGTCTTTATTGGGGATGATGGTGCATTGAAGATGCAGGGCAAGCTATGTATGCCTAATGTGGACGGTTTGTGTGAGTTAATTCTTTAGGAGGCTCACAGCTCGCGGTACTCCATTCATCCAGGTGCCACGATGATGTATCAGGACTTGAGGCAGCATTATTGGTGGCGTAGAATGAAGAAGGACAGAGTGGAATATGTAGCCCGATGTCTAAATTGTCAGCAGGTGAAGTATGAGCATCAGCGGCCGGGTGGATTGCTTCAGAAATTGGAGATTTCGGAGTGGAAATGGGAGCAGAACACGATAGATTTCATTGTTGGACTCCCATGGACTCAACAAAATTTTGATGCAGTTTAGGTGATTGTGGATAGGCTGATCAAGTCAGCTCATTTCCTTCCTGTGATGACTACCTATTCTTTCGAGCAGCTGGCTCGAGTTTATATCAGCCAGATTGTCAGACTTCATGGCGTGCTGGTATTTATCATCTCTGACCGGGGTACGTAGTTTACATCATGTTTTTGGAGAGCTGTACAATATGAGTTGGGTACTCGGGTGGAGTTGAGCACAATATTTCACCCTCAGACAGACGAGCAGTCCGAGCGCACTATTCAAATTCTTGAGGATATGCTCCTTGCATGTGTGATGGAGTTT